>NW_026522059.1:38972500-43972500 GCF_021234435.1 Artibeus jamaicensis
GACAGGGTGACCTCTGTGGAAACTAGTTTAGACATGACAATGAGTGAACTAGGGCATAGGTGTGTCATGAAAATGGACAGAGATATTAGCTCATAAAGCAGTGTACATGAAAACTATAAATAGAGCCCCATGGATCACTGACAACTAGTCACTAGATTGTAAAGTTCAGCCTAGTCACTTAAAAGCATCAGGAAATATAGCCTTTTCTATATTTGTCCTTGTGTGTGGCTGGAGGAGGAAGAGGGGGCAGGCTTGTTGGATTTAGACCAGGCATTTGAAGTGCCATAAGGAATGTCAGCACCTTCCTCCTCCAGGCTTCTTCCCACCTGCACCCTATCTTTTCTTAGCTACCTTAAAAGATAGTGTATGTGAATGAGGACCCTCTTTATTTCCATTCAAGTGGGCAGGCATAAAAAGGAGAAAGATAGAAAGGAAGTTATCTTTTTTAACACTTATCTTGGGATAAATTTTTCAAGAAAATATAACAATGCTATATGTGAATGCACCTAAACAGAATTTCAAAACTGATAGAACTTAAAGGGTAAATAGAAAAATCCACAATTATAGTCAGAGATACCAAAATTTCCCTCTCAGCAACTGATAAAACAAGTAAATTGAAAATCAGTAAAATTATAACAGACTTGAACAACACTGTAAGTCAACTGACCTAATTGATATTTGTAGAACACTCTACCTAACATCAATAGAACATACAATGTTTTCAGTTGCATATGAAACATTCACCAAGTTAGATTATATTTTGGGCCATTAAACAAATCTTAATAAATTCAAAATGATTGAAATAATATAAAGAATACTTTTCTCCACAATAGAATCAAACCAGAAGTTAAACATCAAGATATCTAGAAAATCTCCCAATATCTAGAAATTAAAAACTACCATCTAAATAACCAAAGGTCAAAGAAATAGCAACAAGGTAAATTATAAAACTTTTTGAATTAAATAAAAATGCAACATATCAAATCTTATGGGAAGGTCTAAGTAGTGACTAGAAGGAAATTTATAGCAGTAAATGTTTTTTATTAAAAAAAGAAAGATTTTAAATCCATAATCCAAGCTTTAAACCTAAGAAACTAAAAAGAAAAAGAGAAGATGAAACCCAAAGTCAGAATAAGGATGAAAATAATAAAGAGCAAAAATGAATACAGTAGTAAGTGGACCAAAAAACCATAAAGTCAAATAAAACCAATAGAGTGGAGGACTTATATTACCTATTCTGGAGATCTTTATAAAGCTATAATAATCAAGACAGTGTGATATTGGTAGGGGAAAACATACAGATCAATGCTACAAATTAGAGAGTCAAGAAGTAGACCCACACATATACAGTCATTTGAATTTCCATAGCCATCAAGATAATTCTCTGAGGGAAGAATAATTTTTTTAAATGGTGCTGGGACAAATGGATATATGAAAAACCAAAAAACACACAAAAATGAAAAACCTATATTTTTACCTCACATGTATAAAAATTAACATAAAATGGTCTTAGATCTAATTTAAGAGCTAAAACTATTAAAAAATCTAGAACAAAACATAGGAGAAAATATTTTGACTTTGAATTAAGCAAAGATTTCTTAAACAGGACCCAAAAAGTACAAATCACAAAGGAAAAAAATGACAAATTGGACTTCATTAAAACTAAAAAATGTTTGCTCTTCAAAATACATTGTTAAGAAAATGAAAAGGCAAACCATATACTTGGAGAAAATATTTGCAAAATGTGTCTGAAAAGGGAGTTTTATCCAAAATACACAAGAACTTTATAACTCTCTAAGGTGATAAATAATCCAACAAAAAGTCAGTAAAATATAGGAACAGCTATTTTATCAAAATAAATATAAAAATAACTAAGAAGAACATGAAAAGGCAAATTAAAACTACAAGAAGATACAACACACATTTATTAGAATGGCAAAAATGTAAAAGGTGAACACAATACCAATTTCTAACTAGGATATGGAGTAACTAGAACCTTCTTACACTGCTGGTGGAAACACAAAATTTAATAGCCATTGTGAAAGAGTTTGACAGTTTCTTGTGATGTTAATGATAAATTTACCATGTAATTCAGCAATTTCACTAAGTATTTACTCAAGAGAAATTAAAAAACCCACATTTACAAAGATCTATATGTGAACGTTCATAGCAACTTTATTTTTAAATAGCCAAAACTTCTAACAATACAACCACCCATCAAGTGATGAACAGGTAAATTGTGGTATGTCCATACAATGGAATACTACTAAGGATAAAAAGAAATGAGCTACTGATAAGTGCAACAAAATGGATAAATCTCAAAAGCATTATGCTAAGTGAAAGAAACCAGTCACAAAAGTCTACAGAATGCATCTTTCCATTTATATGATCTTCTAGAACTGGCAAAACTGTAACGACAAGCAAAACATAAACTGGGATGCAAGGAGGGGATTAACTGCAAAGACACATGGGGGAACTTTTTGGAGTGACAAAAATATTCTATATCTTAATTGTGGTAATGTCTGTACATGCTACATATTTTTAAAATGTGCTTGAATCTTACACTTAAAATAGGTAAGTTTAAAAATCACATATCTTTTACCTTTTCGTTCATCTAATATTGTGTGACTCTCTAACGTATATCTTCTGTCTTTGCTCTACTGGACAATGAACTCCATAAGTGCCTTTAAGTGGACTTCAGAGTTGAGTCATCATGGATTTTCATAGAGTTTATCAAAACTCTAAATGGGTAGTAACATCTGGGTAAACAAACATTCAGGTAAATGGATGACTAGGAGGAGAGTTGCCAAACATTTTGGGAAATGGGGATTTATATAAGACCTTCAAGATAAGACATATTTTGGGCTGTGGCCAGTTTGGCTCAGTTGATTGGAGCATCATGCCTTAACTGAAAGGCTTCAGGCTCGGTTCCTGGTCAAGGCACATGCCTTCACTGTGGGTTCATTCCCCAATCTGGGCATTGTAGGTTTGTTCCCCAGTCCAGGTGTGTATAATCCCCTGTCCATCCAGGCGCATATGAGAGGCAACCAGTTGATGTTTCTCTCTCACATCAATTTTTTTTCTCTCCCTTCTTATCTCTAGAAGTAATGAAATGAAAAAAAAATTTCCTTGGATGAGGATTTAAAAAACATTAAAAAAGAGATCTATTTTAGAAAATGAAATGAGCTATTCATTTCACTGAGAATTTATGGTTACATTGTCACTCAGAATGATTTGCATTAGTCCTAATTCCATAATCCTTCCAATGAAAACATCCTGAAACAGTTTATAAAATCTTTAGTACTAGATTTTTTTACTCTCTTATGTTGTATAAATAGATGAATTTTCTCATTGAGTAGTTGCTTCATTTCCCTGGTGAGAAAATGGAGGCTCAAAAAAATTAAACACTCAGAGTCAGGTGTGAAAGCAAGATGAGAGGACGTAAATCCTTTCTTCTAAATTCATTAATCTTTCCAGTGCCCCAAGACTGGGCAGAATTTCTGCCCAACTTATTGGTCTATTTTCAGGCTTAAAGATTAGAATGTGAAAAGTGGATATTATATTCTTGAAAACAACAAATAGCTATAATATAATAAAGCTTTTAAAGTCTTATACAACTACAACTTCACACTCTGGAAAAAATATATGAGCTATGATTCTTTATAGTGGCAGAAACTGCAGAAATTTTAATGTCAAAGTCCCTATCTCTAAGGCAAAAAAAATCCTCTCTTTGTGGAGGGTGTGTGTGTATGTAGGAGGTGAGATGGTGGGGTAGTCTTCTAACCTTGAAGCAGCTGCCACACCCAGTCCACCTCAGGCATCAGCCAGAGCAGCTGCCAAGTTAATACACCAAACAGGAAGACATTTCTCTGGAAATCTTTGTTCCCTGAACAGCTCCCATTAAATGATTTGGGCAAATTCTTGCACACAAGGCCACTAAATCTCACAGAGAAGGGAGAAAGGGGAACAGGGAGGGACTTATACCTGCTGCTTCCACTTCTAGAAAATCTAACTGCCATTCATATTCACCCCCAAAATACCCAATTGCCCATGGGGGTGGGGCCAGGGGTGAAGGCAGTCCCTGTGTTAATCCCCAGGTATAATTTACATGTAAGTAGTGTAGGTAGAGGAAGGGCAGCAGATGGAAGCAGACTGGACCAAGCATCCCCAGGAGATGAGGCCACTTTTCAAGACTGCTTTCCAAGAGAAGCTGACCTTGTCTTGCAGACTCCTTCTCCTCAGCTTATTATTGCCCTGTGTTCTAAGGTTGACTAAGGACTGGTGTAATTTTTTCAAAATGAATTAAAAAATTAACACATGACACAGGTCAAATGTCATTTCCACCAAACTCTCTTTGCATTGACTGAGCATCCAGGCATGGTCTGGAAAGGGAGGAAACTTAGAAGGCAAGTTTGTAGCTAAAGACCTATTTATGTAGAGAAGCTTTGCATAGTTTGATCTGTGACTTCTTTTAAGAGGTTTTCTGAGAGGAATGAAGTGTGATTGGGTTCAAAGTGCATCCTGCAGAAGGACAAATAGGAACGAGGGCCTTCTATGTGATCCAATTTGATATAGGGCTGAATTCAAATCTTGTTGAGAAATGATTTTTTCTTTGAGAATGAGGGTAGGGAAAGCAACAGTGCTCTTCTGACCTATCAAAAAGCTGAGTCCCAACCTGGCTGGTGTGGCTCAGTGGTTTGAGTGCTGGCCTGCGAAATGAAGGGTCACCAGTTCTACTACTCATCAGGGCACATGCCTGGTTTGCAGGCCAGGTCCCCAATAGGGAGTGCATGAGAGGCAACCACACATTAATGTTTCTCTCCCTCTCTTTCTCCCTCCTTTCCCTTCTCTCTAAAAAAATTAATGGATAAAATCTTTTTTTTTTAAAGCAGATTTCCCATTTACTAGTGGTGGAAAGAGTTGATGTCTAGCTTTTGCCATGACCACCTTCTAACACATAAACTACTTATGTGATTAGGTGAAGAGAGAAAGTACAAATAAAGGCGCTGCATGACATTTCAGGCAGAAAAAGCAAGGACACATGAATGGCAATGACTAAAGCACCTGGAGATAGAACTCTGGTCTTCTTAAAAGATTTGCAGTTCTGTTGATGAGGTCTGAAGTGAGTTTACAGATGAGCAAGTGAGCCTGAGATGCTTCTGAGTTTCTAAAGCAACCTGATTCCCTGACATGGGACCAGTAAAGAGAGGTCAGACTGCCAGTAAAGCATGTAGAGCTTTGTATCACAGTCTAAATGTTCAGGGAAAGACTACTGATGAAGAATGGAATTCCAACAAGCTAATCTTGCACTGGATAAATACTAATTTAGTAAGCTGGGTTCTGAGGTGGTGAAGGTAAATCAGGCCTGCAAAAAATTCAGAGGCCAGGAAATCTTCTACTATGGTGGAGTCTCTATTCATCTGTCCATATCTTTTCATGGATCAGAGTGGTACTTCATCATAAACAGATTTCCTGCTCTGTGTGAAAGGCCCTTTTTCAAATGCCAAAAACTACACAAGCAAGGTTCTTTGCAAACGGAATGTGAATTCACCCAACTGCACCTCGTCCCCACTTGCCTCACCCTCATCTCACCAGACAGGCACATGAATAATGTCAGTGTACATGACATGGGCTCAGTGGATGGCAGACAAGAAGCATGACTCTCCCCCTGCAGCCTCAGAGAAGTATTACAAGGATATATGGCAACCAGTCCCCAAACCTGAATTCTCAGAAAGAAAGCTGAACTCTTCAGACAATTATTCAGATCCACGTTAGATTATTCCAATGAAGCATGGCATTTTACTTCCTCCCACTTCTCTTCAACATAAATAATAACAAGAGGAGGAGTTAAGCACCTGAGCACACTATAAGGACACTCAGAACATTCTAGGGGCACAAGTTTGTGACTGACTATTAGGCATTGGGGGCAGGCCCTACTCACACACAGGTTAAGACATAACAGGGCTCCACAAAGATTCCACTGCCTTTGCTGGGCAGACAGCTAATGAGAAAAAAAAAACAAAACCAAACCCTGTACAATGGGATCTTCTAGAAAGAGTCAGTGTCAACCCAGGGAAAAGTTAATGAGCCAGAAATAGCAGAAGCCTTTCAGCATCAGTCACCCTGAATTGCTTCTGAGCTACAGACACAGGGAGCTGGGTCTCAGGTTCAGCAAGGTCATTTACTAAAAGTACATGGGGTTTGAATCTTTAAATATTAATTAAACCGATAATGTTCACAACATTATTAAAAGAGTAAGATGGCAGTCCCTAAGCAAACCTTGTAACAGTAATCAAGAAAAGGCTGACTTGAGAAAGTCTACTCAAAAATAACATGCTATTTGTTGACTTTATGACTTTTCTTTGGTTCTAATTCATTATGGTTAATAAATAAACATTGGTCGCCAGTTCTTTACTCATCCAGATTTCACCTGGCTGCAATTCCCTGGTATTGCTGTATCTAGGGCCCCTTTCTTTCAGGGACCCCCCTCTCCCAGGAAAGACACTGTAGAGTCTCATGGTTCAAAGACAATTGAGGAGTCACCTAGATCACCTGTCCACCAAACCAAGAATTGCCTGGGTATTTCCAACAGGAGTCATGTGGCCACCTCCTGGGCTCCCCTGGTATAAGCAGATGAAATGCTGCTACTTATTCTATGGAAGCCCTAGAGAGTCTTTTGCTGAGCTTCCCTCTATTTTAAGAGCAGTGGATTCTTCTCCCAGTAGCATGGACCTTTTGAAACTGGTCTCCCCTAATGGCCATTCCGGAGGGTCCATTGTTACTGGATTACTGAATAATTGCCCACGGAGTCACTTCTGAGTCAGGATTCCCCTCCAAGCAGGATTAGATAATTGAGCAATTCTCCTCAGGAAGGTGCCTTGAGGTGATTGCACTGCGAGAGCCTGAGGCCACAGTATTGTCTAGGAACTTCGTTCTTTTTAGGTGGCTGAGGCTCAAGTTTGGGAAAAATTTATCTCTGGGCCCACAGAAGAGGAACATGATCAAGGAAACTACATGAAATGTTAGTCAAGGGAAAAGAAAATTTTTCCTACCCATTAAAGTAAAAATCAAGCACTGAATCTGACTCCAGATGTAGTGAAGTATAAGAAAAGCCAGAAGTGCTAGGCAGATTGCTAACTCCTGTGAGAAACAAGAAGAAAGCTTCACTGACATTATCACAACAAAATTTTCCAGCATCATTTAGGTGGCCTTTCATTTTGGTTCAGAGCCCTATTTAGTGCTCCTTACAGGATTTTTTCAGAAAACAGCTCTTCCTTACTCAACTTCCACTAAAGATGTAAGAATTCCCACAAACTTTCTAGAAATAATCAAAGTCTACTTCATTTTTTTAAACCCCAAATCCACCTCAAAAGTTTCCCTCAAAACAAACAATTATTTTTGTCATTTTCATCTGTGAAAATAAATATATGGCACAAAGCCTGTTATTTTTAATTAAAAAAAATTTCCTTTTTTTTAATCTCATGAAATGGAGGTTCACTTGAACAAGTACAGTCGAGATAATAAGTTATTTTATGGTGTTTGAAATGTTGTCTGTAATCACCTGATGACCCAGGAGCATGGAACTACAGAGACTTTGTCCGACAGCCCCTTGTCTGGGCAACGCTCACACCCACACGTCATTTAAGAATGTTCACGGGTATGGAGTAACCATGAACATCCTTCCTTGTGAAGAAACTGCAGAAGATTTCTTCTATGGACTCTGAGCCATGCAAACATCTAACCCAGTGTTAAGAAGACATGGATCTCAAACTTTCATTACAAAAAGGAGAAAAAAATCAAGGCAGTATCTCTTTTAAAAACCCGATGGAAGAAAACCTGTGCTTTTCTGCTCCCGGGGCACATGCTCAGGAAGCACCAGTTTAATCAAGCCAAGACCGTCTTTGTCTAGACATAGCCAGCACACTCCCAGAATCCATGAATCACAGGTTATTTTCCAGAGCAGGCTTAGAGCTCAATTCAAACGTGCTCCTTGGGGTTTGCTAGGAAGGGCGCAAAAGCAGGTCATTAGTCTCTGGAAGCCCAAGGAGGACATAGAAGAGGCTGAACAAGGATAAGTGGCCTAGCAGAGGGGAACAGAGACACCAGCCAGTCACTGCAGATGAAGCAGCCCTCAACTGCATGCCAAAGGGCCAGGTCCTCTAGAGCTCCCTCCCCTGGGAAGCCGGGTGTAAGGTTACCACTCATGAGCAGAGTGGTCAAATTGTGTTTTGTTTGTTTGTTTGTTTTATGTAAGGCTTAGAAAAACAGGTCAATATAAGGCATAAACAATAAGCCAGCATTGAGGCTGAGTTGTTCCTGAGATTTTCCCAAGGCCACAGTTTCTATCTGCCCCTTAGGAAGCCCTTCTTTCTTGCTGTGATTCTAGCAGGACCTTGAGCGGCGCAGGGAAGCATTCAGACACAACAGCATCAGCACTAACCTGAGAAGTAGCTGCAGGTGAACTAGTTGCCTTACCACTCACTGCTGCCCTCTCACTGGCTGCAGCTTCTGCCACTTCTGCCTTCTGCACATTCGAATCCTCAGAACCTGGAGGCCCTATGTGCCCCAGACCTTCGCTCACTGGGGTGGAAGTTGGGTTGGTGGTAGCTTTCCGGGTTTGGCCTTTATACCAACTAGGGTAAAACAAGGGATCCGCAGTGTCCATCGATGCAGAGACTGGAGTTTCAGACTCTGTGGTCTGCTGAGAGCCAGTGGATACAACCTCCCCCTTAATCAGGACAGATACATTCAAAAGTAAAAAGAGAAAAAGAAGAAGAAGAAGAAGAAGAAATAAAGCAGTGGATTTTAGTTCCCTTTGGGTTTGACAGCTGTGAGTTCTGTGTGTAGTGCCTAGTTTAGTGCATGTTTTAGCTCATCCCACCCTTGGCAAGTGCTAAGGGAAGGAATGCTAACAGTGCCCTTCTTCATGGCTTCGCAAGTGCCCCTCTTCTTTTGTGGGCTTGTTTTTCACAGGAGGATACCCTGGCCAGGCAGACAATGAAATCCTAAAGTGAAAGTTACTTACAAAATATCAGATATGGAAGAGAGGTCAAGCTGTTGGCCACAATTAATTTTTGACATATGCGGGCCCCTAAAAACCTCTTTCCTAAAACCAAGCATTGATCCTATTTTCATTTAGTTACCACCCCTCTTCCAATTTCGGTGCAATTGGTATACCTGGATTTTCAAGATTCTAGGAACTATAAAAATAGTATTTGAGCCTGGTTTCCCATGGAGGCAGAGCATAGAATGTGCTCTCATCCCTGAGCTCTCCTTCTGAGGTTTTGTTTCTGCAGGTAATTTCAATTCTCTTTGAAAGCAGGTGCAAGTACAGGGCTCTTTTGTGATGAGTCTGCACTGTTCACAGACTCAGCAGGTTGGGATCTGTCTGCCGCAGGTGGCATGCAGTCAGCACAAAGGCTTGAAAACTAGACAGTGGATTCTTGGAAACATAAGGTCAGCCCATCAGGTACTGAACCTGGGATAAGCTAACTTCCTTAGAAAATTTCAAACAATTCTGTCAATACATAATCTCATCATATGAAAGATACATAAAAAATTAAGCTTTATTTGTTTGCTCACTGAATGAAAGATATAGTTGTATTTCACGGTAAGCAAGAGGGACATAAACTAGCATGGCTTCTTTATTCACTTCCATTATAATCTATAGAAAATGCAAAGTTTGAAAGTATAATCATTTTTATTTTTCACTCTAATGTTATGTATTCCTCACTCTTTACCCTATATCTGCATTCAGAACAGACCTAATCTTCACAATTTTGGTGCTCTATGAACATGTCACACACACACAATTTCCAGACAAAGATCGCCTCCAATTTGAGGGTGGTGGTGGTGGAAAATCATGTTAAACCAATTGTTGCCAACCAGTTATAACAATGAATCAGGTGAATCACCTACAGGAACTTTTCTTCCTAATATTGTGACTACCCTGAAATCTTTTGTCTTCTACATACAAATGTCTGGCACACGGTTATCTTTTCCATAAGGTAGAATAAATTGTTTAGGCGGTTGGGCAAGGAAGCACACCTGCAAGTCCTGTAGGAAAGAACTCATGAGTGGTTACCTGTGTCACCAGGGCATCAGCAGCAGATGGCAGGGCTGGAGGTGGCTCTGGAGAGGAAATAGGAAGAGTGGCTGGGGCAGCCTGGAGCTCTGAGGCCAGCTGAGAGGGTTCCAAGGCTTTCTCCGGACTTTCATCTTCTCCTGATGGCTCTGTTTGAACATTTTCTACCTCTTCCAATTTTACTCCTTCTCCTTCTCCCTGTCCCTCTCCTTCTCCCTGTCCCTCTCCTTCTCCTCCGCCTCCTTCTTCTCCCTCTCCTTCTTCTCCTTCTTCTTCTTCCTCTTCCTCTTCTGGTAAGGTAATGTATTTTTAAATCATTACAATTACTAGTGCAGCCATGAAAACAATTAATGGCCAAGGCTAGAGAAATCATCTTTAACAGCTACTCGACTGTGGCCCAAGTATGCCATGCTGGAGCTTTGCACTTCTAGTTAAATGTGGACAAGACAACTCTGAACTGAGGAAAAATCATCATCATCTTCCTTGCTCCCCTCCCCACTAAGATGCACAGTCCTCATCACTACCATGCACCATCCTTCTGACCTTTGCCCAGAACCTGTTCACATTTTTATCACACTCTGTCACAACTGCAGCCTCCTGAGGGGCTAGGATTGGCATTTATTTATCTGGATCAAATCAAATAGAAATGCCACTCTCTTCCTTATCTGAGAAAACATACAAAATCCTTGTCTTATTTTAATTTCTTACCTCCTTTATTTAGTAAATGCTGATGTTTGCCACAATAAATGCCATGACTCTTTTTCTAACCATAACATTATTCCCTCAGGCAATATTAAGGAGAGATAATATTAAGTAATTTATAAAAAGACCTATCCTGGGCCCTGGCTGGCATAGCTCAGTGGATTGAGCGTGGGCCTGTGAACCACACAATCGAGATTCGATTCCTAGTCAGGGCACATGCCTGGGTTGCAGGCCAGTTCCCCGCAGGGGACTCACGAGAGGCAACCACACATTGATGTTTCTCTCCTTCTCTCTTTCCCTTCCCCTCTAAAAGATAAATAAATAATTAAAAAATCAAAAAAGATCTATCCTGAAGACTTACTTTTAAAGTTACATCTATGGACAGTAATCCACCTTTGTGGCATTAATAGTGGTCCAGCTGAAGTGTCTCATCACCTAGACATGCTAGGATGGATCAAGCCATCAAAGATTTGGTCAGCTTCAAGGTTATTTTCTTCTTGTCAATGATTTCATCAGGACAAAGTTCCAGGAGTGGGATTTCTGAGCCACATGGTAGGAATATGTTTATAACTCATGGAGTACATCTGGCCACATGGACTAAGTTTTTATTTCATGTTGTGACTTATTCTATGACTTGCTACTATTCTTGTCCTCTGATGTCTACTATGTTTTATTTTTATCTCATCCTTAACTTTGCACCTGATAATGTTTTACTTCATTGTGGCTAACGCCTTGTCTAGGGTTGAAATTGAGATTTTGTTATCACCATCAGTTATTAAGTATTTGACTACCCAGAGTCAAATACCCAATAATGGCATTATAATGGGCACCATGATATGCAAGACTAAATAAACACTGTCAACAAACTGTATGATTTTGTAATGAAATAGAGCTTCACATTAGATTACAATCCTCATAAAATTGTAACCATCCATTCTGAAAGTGATTCTGAATCCGCATTTCCTCTCACTAAACTCTTCTGTTGCTTTCATACACCTACAATTTGGGCCAAATGGTCACAAGAATAACAAACCTCTGTAAAAATCAATTTCACGTATTATTTTTTCTTCTCTATTGAGGTTGACTGTGAAGTAGTTCATGTTCTCATAACCATGCTCTATTTTTTCCATCTGAAATGCCTTCGATGCTTCAGAAATTCTGCAACAAAGACAAGTTGCCACTTACTGTCACTGTTTACAGTTTGATAGCCCTGGGTAAAAATGAAAAATATGCATTTTTTCCATAAAATGAAAATTACTTACTTTTGTAACAGGGTTTTGGCATTCTGTGAAAGCAAACAAAAGACAAGCCTACTTAAATTTTTTTCATCAAAGGTGTTGTTGACACTTAACTCTTTCCTTTGCCAACTCTGAAAATCTCGTGGCTTCATTTTAAGTGCCATAAATAACTGCTCCTTTATGCCAGAATCCTCTTATGTTTAAGCAATGTTGTGGGCCCTTAACTATATGCTCATGAAATTGTTTAAACTGATGGAAAATAAGCACATAATGGGCTTATATTTTAGTTGGTAAAATGGATCAGATGAGGTTGCATATAAAGTAACAAAAACATGGTGACAACTACTTCTCCAACACACACCTGTTTGGTCAGTTTCCTCTGGTGTCAAAAGGAGACTTACCTGTAGAAATACTGCCATTTCTGGCTCATCCATGAACTGGATTCCTGACTCAACCAACTTTGATACATTCTCCAAGTGATCAGAATACTTTTTGATCAGGGCACGGACATGTTCCAGTTTCTCCCCTTGGGTTCGAGTAATGACTTGGGTCATCTCATTCTTCCTCTCCTCCAGGATGCCATACAGGTAATCAAACTTCTCACAAAGCTCCTGTTTCTGTTTTTTGCAGCATTCCTGTTAGTTGGGTTAGCTAATGTTAGAAAGTATTTGAAAGAATGCCTACTTGGACAAATCACCTGGACATTTTGGAAAATAAGAAAATTTATTTATCTAAGATTTTTTTCTTTTTCCTTAAGCTTATAGATTTACTTATACTTATCATTTCCCTTAAGCTTATCATTTACTTATAGATTCCCACTGCGTTGATACTTTGAAAATCCCACTTTTATCAAATTTGGTATTTGGACAATCAAAAATCAATTATTGGCTAAAAGATCAATGATTTTTCAATCCTCTGTTCTTTATAAATGGAGAATTTCATATAAATTAGAACAGGTTTTGTTTTAAATTATACGTTGGTCATATAGCTTATAGGTTTATATTTTGCTTTTGAGTGAGTGTATGTGTGTGCATGTGTATATGTGTAAGAAAAAAACTATGGTACTTCCTGGTTTGTACTCTCAGTCTGTCTCTGCACCACCTCTATGTCTCCTGCCCTAGTTTCAGTCCTCCCACGTAGATTCTGAAGCTTCCAATGGCCTCTGCAGCTGGGATACCTCCTTCAAGCTAACTAACACCACTGCTAGCAAATTC
This sequence comes from Artibeus jamaicensis, assembly GCF_021234435.1. Classification (NCBI taxonomy): domain Eukaryota; kingdom Metazoa; phylum Chordata; class Mammalia; order Chiroptera; family Phyllostomidae; genus Artibeus; species Artibeus jamaicensis. Next base: position 38,985,739 of record NW_026522059.1, read on the forward strand.
ATTCTCCTGGGTTCAGTGCTTTCTCTCTGTTATGACTCCCCATGGCCCCCAAAATCACATTTTAACTTTACTACTGGTATTCAACCCCCTTCATGGCCTGATTCTAGCTTTCCTTCACAATATTCTACTCTTCTCCATCACATACTACGCCTGTATCCAGCAAAAATGAATCACTCACTTCCTTTGCTCATGTTGTCCCTCTGTTTAGAATGTTTTTTCCCAATTTGCAGCAAACGCTAAGCAATCTTAAAGACATGTTGAAATACCACTTCTTCCTTGAAGCTTTCCTTGCTCTCTATGGCTGAATGTCATCTTTTAATTCTCTGAAGTTCCATAATAGTTACCGTTTATGGCATATACTTGTATCTACCAAATGCTCCATTTATCCAATACTGTCTAAGAGAGGGAGATACTGAATCTGGTCTTGGGTTCCTGGAGAGAAAGGCTGTATGGGAAATCAGCCTTGCCCATTTGCGCTGTGTGTCTAAAGCATCTCCTGTACCATCCAGCTCCATTTACTCTGAGTCCATGTTTAAATCATAACTAATTTTCCAGTTGGCCTGGTCATTAGCCTTTTGGTTTTTCAAGCTCCAGTAAACTTGGTGTGTGTGTATGCCTGTCTTCCTGGACCTGACCTTGTCTGGGTCCAAGGCCTTTATAGCTGAGAGCAGGTTTTAAGCCATGACAATCGAACCTAGAACTCCTGCCTGGTGGGTGCTTCCTGAATTCAGCCAATTTATCTCTGACATCTCTGACTTTTGTATGACCCTTATTACCCATTCATTCTTTCATTTTAGTAAACATTATTCTCTTTGATATCACATATTACTTTCTTCCTTTGGGTGAATTTCTTAAATATCTAAACTATGAAATCTGGGTTTGCCTAAGACACATTACCACCTTAGAGAGCAGATGTCCAATAAATATCTGTTGAATAGATTTTAAAAAACCATGTTTCACTTCTCTTCAACTTCTCTACTATTCTCAGAGTAAGAGGGAAAAAAAGGATAACCTAATGCAAATTGCTGGTTTATGAAGATACTCCACAAATGTGCAAGTAATACATCCCTCGCTCTACCACCTCCATTGCATAATGGTCAGTTCTCATCACATTTCTAACAAGTCACAATACATGAAGTAGATCTAATGGTACAGACCATTTTAATAGTAAGTATAGTATTCCTGTCACCCACCCAACCATGCATTCATTTAACAAACAATTCTTACACATGTCATCTGTGTCAAGCACTGTGCAAGGCTTGGCAGCCCTAACAATGAATTAAACGTAGTTTCTATTTTCAAGGAGCTCACAGTTCACTGAATGAGAAAGACTATGGGCCAATGATGTAAACTAGTAGGCTGAAAAATAGAAATATATTAAATATTTATACCACATTTTATAGAAGCATAGAGGTGGGGCCTTAATCCAACCCTTTGTTTGGGTAGGGAACATCTGAGGGGGAAAAGACCAAGGGTGGTGATGTTAGCTCAGGAAAAACTTCTTAGAGGAAGTGGTGCCCAAATTTGGCCATTAAGGATAAATAGGAGTAGAGGAGGTATAGCAGAGAATAAAAATGTGTGGAACCTTGGCAGTCGTCAAAGTAATAGGACTAGGCATGTTCAGACATGGAAATTGCTGGGCTTATCAAATTTCCATCCATTTCCAGCCCTTTAGCTTGAGATTTAGATTTATGCAGGCCACAAACGGATGCCTGTTAGTAGCTTCCTGTTCAAAATTTCTTTCTCTGTATTACCTTCTGTCCTAATCTTACAAGCAACCATCTATCCACTGCACTCCTGAAATGTGCCTTTGATGTTCAGATGCTCTACTATTTACTAGAAACATGATGGTTTCTAGGTTATTTTTCTAAAATAAATTGTGGCCCTAGCTGGTGTGGCTCAATTGGTTGGAGCATTGTCCCCTACACCAGAAAACTGTGGGTACAATTCCTGGTCAAGGCACAAGCCTGGGTTGTGGGTTTAGTTCCCAGTCTGGCTGGGAACAAGGGGCAGCCAATCGATGTTTCTCACATGGATGTTTCTCTCCCTCTCCCTTGCCCGCTCTGTAAAATCAATAAGTATGGCCTCAGGTGAGAATTTAAAAATTGATAAAATAATACAAAATTAATTGTGCACTTAAAACATTTATAATAATGAGTATTATATTAAGATGTGATACTAGCAAAATGTCTTTGTTTTATAAAAGTTTTCTCTTCTGTGATTTAATAGGTATGAGAACATTTAAGTTTGTGAAAGACAAATTGTTTTAGGTGAGGCTAAATTATGCTTATTAGGGACACATAATTTTATCTAGTGGCTTAAATGGAATACCAAGTATTATTTTATTTCTACTCTGTCTTTTTAATGATTTGTATTGTATTGAATTTTGATAAAATCACTATAATTTTAATAGCAACCATCATTTGCTCATACCTTACAGTTTAGGAAATGCTACCCCATGAATAGTATATTTTTAATTATTTATTATCATCACCATCATCATCATCATATAACTACATATTTTGTAAAAAATTTACTCCATTACTTGTCACACAGTGGACACTATATATAAGTTTTTATTAATTTAGATCTAATTTTCTTTTTTTATAAAAGATTTTATTTATTTCTTTAGAGAGGAAGGGAAGGAGAGAGGGAGAGAAACATCAATGTATGGTTGCCTTTCTTGCGTCCCCTGCTGGGAACTGGCCTGCAGAGAACTGGCCTGCAGGGAACCGGCCTGCAACCCCAGCATGTGCCCTGACTGGGAATTGAACCATGATTGTCTGGTTCGCAGGCCCACACTCAATCCACTGAGCTATACTAGCCAGGGTCTAGATCTAATTTTCTTTATTTGAATTAATCAGTTATGGAATTTTGAAGTCACATAGAATTGCTACTCCCACCATACCCAGCAGTGACATACTTCCAAGTAAAGTGAAAAAAAATTGTATGTAAACTGCTAATCAACTGAATATGTACCTTTTCACAACTCTAACAATGCCCACATGAGAAGTATGGTTTGAATGATTGGATGAATGAATGAAATATTACTTGTATCTAGCAATAGTTAGCCTTCACTCAAAAGTTTCTGTTTTGTTCTGTTCCAAAGAAATGGGTATTTACCTGATACCCCCAAGCCACTGCTTGATTCAGTGCTCAAAAGAACAGAACAAGAAAATGTTATGCAACCCTAAGGAAGCCATTTAACCTCAGGACAATAACACACTTTTAAATTTTTATCTGTACATTAATGCAGCAATCCCCAACCTCTTTGGCTAGCTTTGTGGAAGGCAGGGAGGGTGGGGCAGGGACAGAGAGGCTGGGAACTTCACTCCACCGCTGAGGATGGGGATGGAGGGTGGAGACAGAAGGCAGAGCTCAGGGGAGCTTTGCTTGTGGCCTGGTTCCTAATAGGCATAGCTGGTACTGGTTTGCATCCTGGGGGTTGGGGCCCCTTGCATTAAGGAATCAAAATGAATGGTCGCTAAGGTCTCTTTCTTCTCTATAGTTCAAATATTCTACAGGCTATGAAATGCTTCTTTAGATATAAAATGCCTCCTTTGATTCCCAGCAAGTTCCAGAGTGGTCATCTACAGCACTAAGGTATAAATTATATGTCCTAGCCCTGCAATGTCAGTCCCATGGCAATGTGCCATGGCCACGACAGGAAAAATCTGAGACAGTTGTGACCAACGCTCTTACCATGTAAGGAGTGAGGCTCTGTGACCAAAATAGAGACAAAGATAAGCTTTTAGCCCTACCACTTGTCAATGAGCAACTGGCTTTCTGGGCCCATTCATATCTCTACCACATTCCTCCATGCACCACACACATGTCTGGAGCTGCAGTTCTGGGTCTGCAAGTAGCCACTCAGCTTTGCCTGAAATACACTACTTCAAAAGTCCCTTCAGTAAGGCAAAAGAGGGTGAAAAAATAGACAAAAGATTAACAATACTAAAGAAAGAACTACCTTAACATAGGAATATTCTCCTGAGGAACTCAAACCCAAACCCTCACTCATAAAGGCCTATTATATGCATTTGGAAGAAGTCTCATGAGTGCAGACTAGGATGAGAACCCAGGTCTCTGCAAGGCTGTGCTAGAAAAGAGACAGACAAATCAGAAAAATGCTGTGCCTCCAGGCACATGGGCTGGAGTTCAGCCCCTCTGCAGCCTTCCAGGTGCCTCTGCGTTGTGTTCAGTGGAACAACCCTATTCAATGGCCTTCGTTCTCAGACTCCTAAACTCATGCTTTTTTCCTACCATATTGTCATTACCTACTTTATGTTAGAAAAATAATTATGTTACAATTTATGGAAATTCTAATGCTTATTCCTGGGATTCCTGGCATTAGGGGTTTTTTAGACTAGTCCAGATCATTTAGAAGCTCCTTAGGAAAACTTTCCCTGAAGGCTGAGGGCCAGGTGAGCCCATCCTGGCTTGAGCCTCATGGTTCAGTAAAAGTCACAAGACCACAGTAAGCTGAGCAGCTGTTTAATTCATTCCCATCTGCTGTGGGTAGTCAGGACCTTTCCCGGAAGAGGCTCAGCCTCTGTTGGTTACCAATATTTCCAGTTACCAAAAAACCTCTTAGGTAAAGATGGAGCTCCATTCATCCTCACTTTTTCCTCTGCAGGGTGTTGCTTCACCCTACTCTCAGAATTGACCAAGACCCTGTAATGCTTACTCCGACTTTACCTACAATAGGCTACAGATGCTCCAGTGGTTTAAATGACCATTAACATCATTAGAATAAGTGTGCTCTTTCTAAAATGACTTTGTGGATGACACAAGGTGATGCTTATTGAGCCCCTGGCATGTGCTCTTACCCCAATTTAGCCATCACAACAACACTGTGAAGAAGGTATTCTCTTCTAAGAACATATTATATTGCCTCTAAATATGGCCTCAAAAATTAGGGCATGCTTATTAAAATGATTTTTATTATAGTCATACTTCCTAGTTGTAACTGCCTGGACAATGTCTCAGAGCTGTTTGGATAAAATCAATGTTTTAGAAATACAGTGGTTCTCATTGCAAAATCATTGGAGAATTTTATTAAAGTTTTCATTTTTTCAGATATTGCAAATGCTCAAGATCAAATATTTATTATTCAATTTGTAGCTTCTTCCCCTAAACAGGCATTCATATGAAACAAGATAATTTCCAGCCTGCCTGCCCACCTACCTCAGAAGGGCCAATATCAATATTCTGCTCTCTTGGGGTCCTGTGACATAGAATTAGTGTCATTTACAAAGACAATAAGAGGGAGGTTATGTTTTCTAGGGATGAAGAATGAAAGTCAGACACATTTGCCTGGAAACAGAGAGCTCTGAGGCAGTATACTTCACCACTCCCTCCAGCAGCCCAACCTCTTCAGTCCCAGCCTGTCCCAAAACAAAACAGCTCTGGGCCTGAAAAAGCAAGGGTAGCCCCCAACCTTTCTGGGCTCTGCTAAACAGCTCAGAAGGCCTTCCAGTGCCCTGCAATCCAGAGCTCTGGGAGTGCCCCAGGCTGATCCACACTCAGGACAGCTAGAAGGAATAAAGGCTCCTTCATCTTCCATCAGACCTCAGCAACAAAGGAAAATGCACTCCTCTCCGACACAGTTCAGACTGCCCTTTCATGACTGCAGTCCTCAGTGCCACTCTCATCATCAATGCAAACTCACAACAACTGGATACATTATTTTTAAAGAATAAAAATGAGTCTACAGTGTGATTTTCCCTAAGCACAGCAGCTGTGCAGGGCCAGTCCTAAGCCAGGTGACTGCCCAGGCCAGCTCTGTAAGACATTGCATGATTAGGGACAAAATTAGCCATGTGCAGGAATGGACACTTGACCAAGGGGCAGGTGTCAGGACCCTCATGGGGAGAGGTGAAGTAATTAGGGAAGGATAGAGCCCACCCCAGGGGCTACTCCATTTCCCATCCCTGAGGGGTTCCTCACCAATCAGAAAAGAGAATTCTTTAACAACAGCTCCCCACCCCCTGGTCGGCAGCCACCAAGGGCTTCTCAGAACATGTTTCCAGGCAGGTGGTGAGCAGAGCCCAAGAGGGAATCAACAACCCCAGGCAGAACGGGAGACACAAGAGCTCTGTAACCCTGACCCTGGGCACAGAATTCACCTGCTTGGCAAGATAGGACCCTTTCAGTCTGAGGCAAAGACCTGGTGCACTTCACAAGCTGTCCTCTGGACCGACAGGAAGCCGGTGCTTTGCCCACTGATAAGGCCCTACCTCTCCAGGAGAGCACCTTAGTCATTACAGGTGTGTAGAGTGTGGGCATTTTGTGGCAGTGACTGTCCTTGGGGCCTCTTCAAATGGGGGAATTGGCATCAAGTGGGAATCACAGAATCAGAGACCTCCATGGGGCTCTGAGCTGATCCCTGCATTTCCAGATGAGCCAACTAAACTGATCTAAGAGCTGTTATCTGAGCCATATTCATTTATTCACTCCTTATTTATTTTATTGAGTATTAAAAATGTCAGGCCCACTTTAGAAAAATGTGGAATGCAGGAATACATAAAGAAGACATTGAAAATCACCCATGGTCCCACTATTCACTGCCCTTAACCTTTTGATTTCTGGAGTTTTCCCCTCTATGAGTGTATGTAGGGTTATTTATGAATATATACATTCCATACCATTTTATATACTGCTTTTTAAATTTATTTCCTTAAGGTAAAATCCCAGAAGTAAAATAAACAGGTAAAAGGGATGTACACTTTCAAGATTCCTGCCAATTTACAGTCTCATCTTGAAGGCTTACAGGCAACAGTTACACACCCTCCTCTAGTAACCTGAGGAAGTACTTATAAAAAGTGCGTTGTTTGCCGAATGTTTTTATCAGTAACTACAGAGGTCATAATCTGATGGTCACTGCCAAGAAATTCTTCCTGACATCGGCAGTAAATTCCTCCTGCTGACTTAGTTTCAAACCTGTTTCTTCTTGTCTTGTTCTTAGTGGAAGAAAAAACAGCTGCTTCCCATTGTACCCTTGAGCCTCCAGGAACAAAACGTATTGTTAAATCTCTCCCTCCGAGCCCTCTCAGTGTCCTCTGACCCTGGCTAGGTGAGGCCAAGTTGTTTGCATTTGCTCAAGGCCAACTGTGACTCACAAGACTTTTCTCCTGTATGTGTTCCCCAGCCTAAAAGTCCCTGACAGAAAGCCTGTTCCCATGACAGAGGTCGCTGATCAAGGCCTGACCAGTGATGAGTACAGATTACCTCACGGATGTACTAGCAACACACTCCTATTTCCACACTCAAGACTCAGTGTGGTACCACACTGGAATGCTGATTCATGGTTTAATGATTGAGTTGTATTCGGCCTTTACTGTAAATAAGTAAAAAGAAAAGTTTATATTGTCCACTTCACAATGCCTTTGAGTTTTTTACCAACAGAAAAGTTTTCTTCTATAAGTGGATCCCAAGTTTATCACGGATTTTAATAGGACTATGAGCGTGAAGAAGAGAGGAGATTGACTTTAATTATGTGTAAATCTATAATGAGATGATTACGACCAAGGTCATGAAGTCATCATCTAGGAATGGCCTTTGGCTTTTGATAGAATGTCATCTTTCTAATGACAAAATAATAAGAATAGGGCACTTACCTTATGCCAGGCACTGTACTAAGCATTTTGCTTATGCTTATTTAATTCCTCACAGTAACTATAAAGTAGGTACTATGGTTACCCCATTTTTACAGATGATAAAACTGAAAGATTGAATGTGCATGTGACTGGATCTTAAAAGCATAATGCTTAGTTTTTAAAAAAGTAGGAAGCAGAAAGAGAAATGCAATGCCATTTATAAAATTAAGACATGCATATACAACAGTACACATTTTATAAGAATACAGGTACATGGAACATCAAACATGTTAGACTGGTTATTTACAGAGAAGAGAACAGGAGTGGGAAATGGGGATAAAAGGAGATAAATAAATAAGAGGGACCTTGCCCCCAGATATGAAGACAATAAGCCATGAACTGAGCAGTACAGAGCCTCACTCTCTGCACCTGAAGTCCAACACAAATCACCCCAAAACTAAGAGGAGGGAGGGAGGAATAAAGGGCTCCCAGGTACAGAACCAGAGACCTGGATGTCTGACACCTGCCCCTCTGCAGCATGGCTTAACTGGCCTGTGAATCTTTGTCTTGAAAAGATACCTGCTTCAGAGCTAAATCTCTTTAGGCTTCAGCATTTTGCCTTCAGCAATTACACAGTTTGTAAATGACCTTGAGAAAGAGTAGATTCCCCATGTCTTTTACATGCCAACCCTAAGTGTAAGCTAAAGAACAAGCCATTCATCCTTTTGTTCAAGTTTTCATTTAGCGTTTATTATGTGCCAGGTACTGGGCCAGGAAGAGGGCAAAGATAGTTGAATGAACGAGAACTCAGGCCTCCGTGAACTCCCAGCTACTGAGTTGTTTTGTAACCACGGTCAGGCAGATCTCTGTCCTCCTGCTGGCCCTTTGCAGCCCCACTGTCAGGGCACAGATATGCAGCTCAAACCCACATATAAATTCCTAAAGCACTAGCTAGCATTTCCTAAAACCATTTCGATTTTCCCAAAGAAATTGTGCTATAAAAACAGATGACACTCATTTTTCATTACTGGGAATTATTTTTCTTGTAGCCAATCTTTCAAAATGTGTTGACCACGAAGGAGCAAAACATATAACAAAAGCCTAGTAAATATGGTGAAATATGCCTTATTGACTCATGAGGTCACTTCTCTTCCTGAACCAGGAGGTGAATATTTTAGAGACAAACCAGGAATGAGGTCATTAAATATTGAAATGGGGATTTGTAGCATGGTATTGAAGAAGTCACACCCCCAGGAGTTTGGGCTTGGGTTATATTTCTATGGAGACTTGACTTACCTCAATAGTTTTACAGGTGTCCTCCAGCTGGCTGATCACTCCCTGGACTCGATCATTGTTTCCCACAAGGACAGCAATACCATCACTGAGTTCAGACTAATGAGGAGAAAAGAGGGGTACAAGATCTTGGGGGTTTTCTAGTCAGCACTGATTGTGTATTAATCACAGCATTGTCCTCAATGGGTTCTTCATCTAGGATCTATAAAACCCTAAAAAGTAACAGTGAGGCTTGGGAGGTTTAGAACCTCCTAATCTTGAAAGTAAAACTCTATATGGATAAGTATAGAAATGCATTTGTGTGGGACGAGGTCTCAGATTTTTCATCAAATTCCTTACTGACTCTGGCCCTGCTAAAAATATTTTAAAAGCTAAATTATAGGCCACAGATAGAATAGCATGCTCAAGCTAAAGAATTCTAAGTATTGTTTTAAATTGAATGGAGTCTAGTACGTGACATCATGGACCCAAAATAAATCATTTGCCAAGTCATCTGAGGATCAGTTTACTAGGAATATATATATAGTGAGTATTCACTCATTCATTCACTTATTTACTTATACTTATTCAACATATACTTATACACCTTCTATGTACTAAGTGTACACACACTCACATACTAGACTACAAGTCACTACAAACTTGAAACTACTAACATACAGCTGTTTCTAGGGGAAATTTCTCTCATATTCTTGATCCAAAGAGATTCCATTGTTTGTGCTTACTCCCTTCCCAAGGTTGGCCTAAGGAGCACTAGGGGACACAGAGAGGGGAAAACTACTCGATTCATCTCTGCCTTTACCTTCTCTATGATGCTGGGCAAAACGTGTGATCAACTTTTCTCACACATTAAGTGACAAGAACAGTGTTTGCAAAAACAGTTTAAAGCTACAGAACCCTTTATTTAAATGGAAGAAATAGATGAGAGTGAAGCTGCTTTGGCCACACAGGAGTGGAGTAGAAGTCCTCCTGTCTATCCCACATGAGTCTCCAGAGCTCTGAGGGAAGCAGTGTGACACTGGTACTATTCAGTTCTAGCACACTAAGAGCTGGGGACAGGGATGGAAGGAAGGAAGGAATAAAGTATAAGTGGATTAAAAACAAATGTTATATCAATAGGTGTCCTACTGAATTCTGCTCCTTTAGCAGTTAGTGCTCACAGTGAGGTTGGCTCACACTGGTGTTGCCCAGTGTGGAATCTGTGACTCTAATAGAAAGAAGCAGAGATGTGGAGCTGCTCAAATCCTAGGTGCCTGGAGTGGCTGCACCCATTTGAGCACAGGACTCTGTGCATTTATTTGGATCAAATGGAGAAGTTCCTACTTGTCCATGGGTGAAACTGTATTGGCAGGTTAGTGATAAGCTGAGGAAGATGCTGCATTTGGTTAGAATGAGAGGACCAAGCCTGGAGGCCCTGGAGTAGGGGCATTTAGAGGAGGCCTTTTATCAACTGGCCTGGAATGAAAGGCTAGAGGGCAGTTTCACCTAGCCTTGAGGCCGGCACAAGGCACTGTTTTAAAATTGTTCATTGACAAAATGCCATTTATTGTATCTCTGCCCCACTAGAGTGAGGAAGACAAGGTGGGTGGGTGGGAGTAGTGGGTAAAAGGAATTTTTTGTTGGTGAATGCAGAAAACTACTCTGTGACTGGAATAAAAACTTGTCCTTTCCTTATCTGTAGTCTGAATTTTAAATAATGTTTGAACAGCTTGAGCTTATAGTCCCACAGCACTGCTCATTCCCAGCAACCTGCAAAGAGCTCCAAAACAGGGAGCCTTCCCCTGCAACCTCCTTCTTGACCCTCCACATCCCTTCCCTCTCTGGCCTTCCAGAACACCCACCAGAGAATGAACCATGGGGCCTCATGCAGTCAGCATTCCTCCCCACTGGATCCTCTGCCCTTCTTATCTCAAGGCCTTGTCCCCATGTGATTTTGGTGGCAGGAAGTCAATCCCAAGGGCACTTGGAAGGGGCTGCAGAGAAGAGACAGGAGGGACGCTGTTACCTTTTGCCTTTGGAACACGTGAGTGAGGGGAGCCACTTGGCAGTCCTTGTGTGCCCCAAAGATCTTGCACAGAGAGCAGGTGGGCACCTCGCAGTTCAGACAGTAGATGTTGATGCGCTCCTCTTCATGCTCCTCGCACCTGGGCTGGTCGGCCTTCTTTTCTGGTCTGGGAAAGAGGTAGCAGAAAAATCCTCAGCCCCCACTGAGGCAGAGCCCAGACGGTCCATCAGCAGTGCAAACCCCAGCCAGCCCCTGGGTAAATGGTGAGCGAATTCCACAGGCTCCCAGAGCCGTCCACATTCAGCTTCCCTGCAAGAGTAGCAGTAATGTACTGACAAACCTCTAACAACCAGCCTGGGGTGGAGATGAGGCATTGGAGACTCTGATCTGCAGCATTTGCCAACCTTGGTGGTGGGAATATTCCGAGCAAGGCAGATTTCACGTTATTGATGGTTCAAAAACCAGCTAGTTCAATTCCTAAAAGTTAGCAGAGTACCCAGCACTGTCTCCATAGGCCACCAGTTTCTCAAGAGAACACCTGCCATTCACCCAGAAAATTAAATGTAAATAACTTCCTGAGGACTTGGCAGTGGTTAAGAGTGGTAGTATGTGCTCAGTGAAAGTGAACAATTATACTAAATGAGCAATAAGAAAAATGCAGATTTCTGTTCTGGGACATGGTGGACCTTAGAAATGTAAATCTCACAGATAAGCTCCAAGCTTTAGTTTTCCCAGCAGGTCAGCACTAACCAAAACTTATTCCAGCTGCAGCAGATAATAATGGAGCATTGGGCGTGTATGTGCTAATGAGATGAGAAGCAAGGAGTGAAAAACAGAAACCAGGAGGGAAGTGGACACATCATTGTTACTAAAGGATAACCTGTTAGCTGTGGAATCACCTGAGGCAGCCCAAGTTCACAGACAGGAGAGAACCCTGTATATTCTTCTAACCATCATCATGGCTTAGGTGTCATGTTCAAGATCAGATCTGCACCAGGGTGTGGTGCTTTGGATCCCCTCTGGAGGGCATGGTGGGAGGTGCGGTTGTAGCCTGCTCACACCAAAATCTGGAATTTTTATATATCTTATCCAAAGGCTGAGGCTGTTAATAGTTTTCAGAGGTATTTAAAAAATTTAAATACAAGTCCCAAACCGTGTCTCATACTCACAAATATATGGTTATTTAGAAGTAGCTCAGATTTTGATTTTTTTTTAGTTGTTATCAAAATCTACTTTTAAAAACTGCAAGTTTTTATGGGCCATGAAATCAATTTAGGGGGCCATGACCAGCATTGTAAAATAAAATAAATAAAATAAAATAAAAAAGTAAAATAAAATAAAATAGCCGATACTGTGAACTACATGTAGTAAGGATCAAGTATTGATATATGAAACTTTTGTTTCAGTTGTACATATATAGGTACAACTTATGTGCATAAGTATATGTGGGAACCTGAAACAAAAGTATATATGTCATTGTATCTATTGTCTGTGTTCATCCATGTATGTAATGGTCACTAGATCACAATGCAAAACATACTTCCTCCTGTGAGACATGAATCAAAATGTTTGAAAACCCCTAATATTGATATGTAATATACTGTAGCTGCAGACCCAGAACTCAGAGAAAGATAGTGAATATGCTGATTCACATCTGTACGTCATTGGGTTGAAGTTAAGTGCTTGAGACTGGGAAAAACCCTGGGTCTGATAAGGAAATTGTAGGGACTGCCAGCTTCAAGATTTCAGAATCTGATTTTTATAAAAGGAATTTTGCTTGGTCTCATAGCAATATGTTCCCATGAAGTCAGTGACCTCCTGGCCTGATTTCTGCTATATGCCTGAAAACTAACAGAGGAAAATAAACATCCCCCCCCCCCAAGAAAATGTATCTCCCTCCCAGGTCTGTCTGTTTCCTCCACTAGAATATAAACTCTCTGAGGGCAGGGACCATGGTCTGTCTTCTGTTTTACTTGATCCTCAGTGCCCAGAATGATCAATGTCTTGCATTGGGTGGGTGCTCAGGAAACATTTATTGAATTAATGAATGAGAATCGAAAGAGAATTTGTCAGATTAATGGGTAGTGCTCCCGGTGCTCTAACATCAAACCACTTATTTGGAAATGGTGTGTAAAATATGGGAAAAGCCTGGGGTCACTGAGCACTCATGCCTGGCAAAAAGACTAGACAACAGCCTAAAGATTGACAAATGATGAAGTACTCTGGGGCTTGTGTAGGGATGGGGAGTGGTGATTTGATCTTTGTTTGGGCAAAGGTTCTCCACCCCTAAAACTTTCCCTCTCATGTGATTCCACCTCACAGTGAACATGAAGAAAGTTCCTGGACCACATTTACTGGGAAATGGCCCAGGCAGTACTGTTGCGGGTGTTCTCCCCTGGGCACTCCCTGAGGTGGCCTGCACCTCTGTGCTGTTCTGATGTCAACGGCTATGACCACAGACATTGCGAAAGAACTCGGTTTTTTCAGTACATGCAAACATCGAAGAGGTGGAAATAGCCATAGGCTCTATGTTTAGTTTTTATTGTGATTATTTATTTTTTCATAAAGCAATACAGATCGACAACTACTTCCCATGTTCCTTATTAGGTTGTTCTTGTTTAGGTGGCAACACAGGTCCAGAGGCATTTCCCACTTACAAATGAGCTTATAATGAAAACCTTTAGACAACTCGAAAGATGTAACAGACTTGGGACAACCATGGCATGTTGAATAAAGATGTAAATGCCCCTTCATGACATGAGGATGGCTCAGCTCACAGTGTGTGTGGTTCAGGGCTTGCACCAAGTGCTGGCAGGGGCCCTGGCCATTTGTACAGGCTCGACTCGAGGAGTCTGTAGGTGGCACTCTCTGGTCTCTGAGGTTGCTGGGACCATCTCAGAGTTTCCTGAAAGATAGGCATCTGGTCGCAAAGAGGCATTTTAAGCAGTGAAACTCTGCTTAAGAGTCAAACCAACCATAAAGCTTAGTTCCAGCTCAGCTTCTCCATAAGGGGATTGTGTGGCCTTAGGCGAATTACTTCACTTCTTTCAGGCTCAGCTTTTACTCATATCAAAAAATTGGACTAAGGGTTTACTAATAAAATATAGCAGAATTTAAATAAACACATGCATTTATTTATTCATGTTTCCTCTTGAAATCCCACTAAAATAAGTGGCCTTGTAGTTCTATTTGAATGTTTAAAATAATATATATTAAAAATTTTAATAAGGTAATAATCATAATAGTTAAGCCTCACAGGATTATGCTGAGAATTGAAGAATTACACATAACTTATGTGTAAACCACCCAGAACAGTAGTTGACACATACTCAGAAAATACTAGTTTTACTTACTGTATTTTAAAGTTAATTATATTCATTATTATTAATAATAAAAATTAGTTCCTTCTCTTGTCATTCCCCCATACTGTGGCTAGTTCAGTACCATGCAGAATTCTGGATGAGAAAGTCAAGTGTTTCCAGACCTACAATCTCTAGCCTTTCTGTAGAAGGTCAAAGTTCACCAGCTCCTCCCCTTTCTGCCCCCAAGCCAAATGACTTCAGGTCAGAGCTGGGTTCACCTCACTCTGTATAATATTTCAGGGTCCCCTAATATGCCCTTAAGTCCAAGATTCTGGGCTTATAAGGCCTCCAGACTCAAAGGAACAACTAGATTTATGCCCAAACATTTGTTTGAGCACTTTGTGCAACCTGTGGTTTTGCTACCAAGTAAAATGCCCCAAAGGCAAGACTCAAGTTAAGAAACAATAGCATAAGAAGAACTTGATAATCACAAAAACACCCCTACTGCACTCAGCTATGAACTTCATTGTTGGACATTTGGTTCATTGCTTTTAGACCATTTGCTTACCTGGGCACTATTTTTGGCACACGCACCACACAGACTTCATAGTTAACTAATGTGTCTTGTAGTTTTACTAATGCTACAAGTTGTAACATCTCCTCTCCTCTGGATTTCATAACAATTATTGCTATTTCACATGTTTCAAGCTCTCACTGTGTCAAGCAGTAAAACAGAAAATTATTATGATAACTAGAACATGTAGGAAGGTTCGTGGTGTTGCTTGATCAGCTGGCACTTATGGAGCAACTATTCTGTCTAAGGCACTGTACTATGCACTAAATCTGTTGTTGTATAAATTACCTTAATAACTGCTTAATTTTTGAAAGAGACAGTGTACATATTTGCATTTTAAAGTAATGAAATACAGTGAAATCCAAGCAACAGCAACAATGGTACTTTTCTTCTTCTCAAGAGACTTTGGGCTCAAGGGGAATAGTCAACTCCATTATCTCTGCAATATGTACTAACAATCATTTTTCTTCCCCAGCTCCATCTGTATCCTGGCACTACCTAATTTAGTTCTGAATCAGAACCAGAAACTAATAGCCATAGTGATTACAATAATTACATGTTAGATTTATAAAACGGTTTTCCTTCCAAGAGTGTGAGGCTCTCGGAGCCCTGCAGATGTTCCATAAATACATGTCTTCTAGTAGGAATCACAGTGAGGTCATTTCTAGATGGTCTCAATATTGCTGTCAAGCTTTGTGGACCCGCCTGACCTGTATACAATTGGAAAAGGGCTCTTCACACCATGACTTCGAGGAATGAGCTCTCGCCTAGGAAAGGAACGCTATAGCCAATGTGACTTGATGAGGAAGAAGCCCCCCCTTTAAAAAAACTGATTGGAGTATATAATGTATCTCAGTCAATCAACAGGTAAGTGTGCAGTAATACAATCTAGATAGAGATAGGAAAACATAACGTGAACTCCATCTTTCCCTCCTACCCCCCATGTCTCTAAACTTTAAGTTGCTAAAGGCCAGGACTATGCCTTCCTTTGTAACTTTCAGACTCAACACCATAACATGTTAGAGAGTTTTGTTTTTATTGTTATCATCTAGATAATTTTAAGGTGAGACTCTCTGAACTAGGAAAGAACTATTTTGGAAGATGCCATTTCTGTGATTTTCTCTAAAGTTTTATGCCACAGTTTTTACATAAAGTTTTATACTATAATTTTATATTATGCTATAACTTTCTGGAGCTACAAAGGACCTGTGAAGTACAGAAATGTCTACACTGCATATAATATAAAGCATGTGGTGGACAGCCTGATGCCTCTTTCAGTGTCACCATCTGGACTGGATTAGTATTGAGTTACTCCATTCTTAAATTGATACAAAAGCATGGTCACCAGCTCCCTTCTTTCCTCCCATAAGTAACCCTCTCTTCCATTGGAAAAGACTGACTTGGGAAAACATTTTGCTACAAAACAATTAGCCTGTGATTGCCAAACAAGCTTCAGTGTAGTGACCCACTAAAACAACCAAATAAAACTTCAAATGGGTTTCATACATGGAACAATCATACCTGGTGGACTCCTGCTTGTAGATGTCAATGATATTTTCCACCAGCAGGTTCCTCTGAAGTCCATATATCCCATGTCTGTCCAAAACCACTTCGTGCCTACAGGATGGGCAGCGGAATCGGCCCCCTGATGCCATGGCAGTGCCTCCTCTGGTGGGCAAGTACGGGTTAGAGGCCTGTTCTTGCCAAGCAAGGAAAGAGGAATTGAGTAATGCCACGGGTAGCTTTTCTGAGACTTCTCTTCACTCTCTGTGGCTACACACAACATCAACTTCTACTTTAAGCTTGCCATGAGATAGCCCCTTAAGGCCCCATCCTCAAGGGGCTCTAAAACACAGAGTCAGCGCTCATCTACAGTCAACTGCTATGTACCGTTTTCAGCATGAGATGATTTTTCCATCTAATATTTTCAGTTCCAGCCAGAACTCCAACATTAATATCTTGGATAGTAATTCATTTACGATTTTGAAACAGATTCCATTTTTGAAAAAAATAAAATAAATATGATTTTTAATGTTGAAATAAAATTAGATTTGGGAATAAGAGAAGGCTGACAGCAAAGCACAAAGCAAATCATTAAGACATTTTTGTTTTTCCTGAAAATGAATGTAACCTTTTAAAGTTTTCTAAAGGAGTTCACCTTAAAGTTAAGCACCTGATTCAGAGGAATGTTTTCCACCCCTACATTCCGAACAAACCTACCTGGAAGATATCACTGGCGCATTTCCTACACAGGTTATGCTGACAGGGGAGAATGACCACGGGCTTCGTGAACATCTCTAAGCAGATGGGACAGATGAGTTGCTTCTCTAAGTTGTCCATGGTCTGCTGCTCTTTGGAAAAAGACTTGTAATTCAAAGATGCACTCATCTCCTGGCCGTCCCCGTGTGCGCTGCCAGGGAAAGGTTGTTCCGAATGGTCTCTACAAGTGTTTCCTGGAAGTAATTCCAAGGCTTGTGCGATCAAGTGTCCTTCATGTTTCTTTTGGTGGAGGACATTGTTTCAGGCCCAGGTTCAGAGTGGGAGCCGGAGCTGTTTTTAGCAGCTGGGGTCACGTGACAGAAGGCTGATTTGTCCATATAAGCCAGTGACAGGAGGACAGATTCTGACAGGTGACAGAGAACAGGATCCAACATTCCTACCCCAGGGAGTGAAAAGAGTGAGTGGGAAGAAGGATTACGAACCCCGTTTGGACAGGGTTGTGGGAAGGAGTGGAAGCAGGCAGTTGTCAACAACAAACGCGAATGTGCACACTGTGGAGTCACCGAGCCCTGCCCTCTGCGAGTCTTCAGTGAGGACCCGGCGACAGGGTTTTTCAGGGCTAGGAAGAATGTATCCTAAGCAGGAGTCGAGCTGTATAACAAATGTCGTTTCTGTCTTGAGAGTTGAGAAAGTGACTTACTCAAAGCAACATGATCATATCACCTTGGTGAAAATAAACAAGACATGTCTTAAAAATCATTATCCCAGCTGCACAAATCATCTAGAAAGACTCGTTCAATGTTAAATATTTCACCTTTGGAGGGGTCGTGGTATGGAAAACATTCTAATTGAAAAACTGTTTTCAAACCTTTTCACTATAAAAGTATCTATCAAGTAAAAAAAATTTAAATACCAGTGGATGATTCAGTTATTTTTAAAAGCTATATGATAAAACTCGAGTGTGCTCTTTTCCGTTTCATATTGCTTTTCTTCTCCTTCAACCTTTCATCTTGTACTCCCACCCCCCCCCACACACACCCCTAAGTACAAAGGAAACTGGACAGTCTTTAACAGGTGCAGCAACTATCGGTAATGAAGAAGTAACTGGCACGTGGGTTAGCAGACCCGTTAGTTCTTTTTGACATGTAACGGATGACAGATACCATTGCCACTGCCAACTGAAGCAAAAACGAAGTCCCGTGAAATACCTGCACTGTTTGCATTTGCATCGGCCTCCAAGTCAATATTTCAAATGGTAGTTTCTGATCTTCTTGGTCTGCTCTTGGGTTGTAAACATCAATTTTGATATTTGCCAGGATTTTTTGAAACTACTGTTTCATCAATACAAGGGAGGACCCCCCAAACCCAGAATTTATTTATAAAAAATTGTGTGCTTATTCTTACGTGTTTAAACTTCAGTCACCTTCAAAAAGTATTCTCCATTTGATGCAATATTCCTATCAATGATTTTGACGCTTTTTAGTGCTTCAGCCATTTTTTTGTTTCACCGCTTCCACATTGGCAAAACATTTTTCTTTGAGGACTTTTTTTCATCGGGGGGGGGGGGGGGGAGAAAAGTCACTCGGTGAAATCAGGTAAATAGGGAGGGTGGTGCATAGAGGTCATGCTGTTTTTGGTCAAAAACTGAAGAACACTCAGTGCAGTGTGGGAAGGTGTGCTTGTAAATCACCCATCATGAAATGGACAAATGTGTTGAGTCTTCAGAAAAAATTCACTGAGGCTTAACACAGCCTCTCACTACAACACTGGCTAGTATACTTATACGATGGGTTCCCAGGACACTCATCTAGTGGGAGAAGCTTATACTATAACGGGTCTGTCCTCCAGAAGATAATTCTGGGTTTTGGGGAGCAGGGGATCCTCCTCGTATATATTTTATTAAAATTTTAAAATCGGGTTAAAAATGAAAAAGAAATACATGTTTATTTTTTATGTGATGAATTTGCAGCTTCATTTCTTCTTGATTTGAAAAATCTCAAACAATGAAGACATTTTGTTTATGGTATCCCTGATGTGTACTTAATTGACGTAGAAATTAGGTTGGTGTGACTGGTTATGTGTGGTCTTAGTGCTGTGTGTACTGAAAGCTTATTGAAAATCTAAAAAGCTCCATTAACTAACAATAAGTTATACATATTCATAAACATTTCAGGGATCTTTGGAGAATTTTATTATCCTTTTCAATAGGTATTGAGCAATTACAATGAAGAAGGGAACTGGTGAAATCTTTTTACTGCATTACTTCAGTTCAGTCAGCCTGGGTAATTAATTGGGTTTATCACTGCATGGTTATGAAGGTCTGAGAACAATATAAAGAAAGTTTCTACTCTAAAAGACCTTGCAACCTAAAGAAAAACACTTAAACTGATGATATACATTGTAGCAGAGTCTGTTCTTGTGAAAGGAATTCATTCTTTCAAAAAACATTGTTTACCATGTGTTTCCATTGTGCTGAGCCCTGGGGATTGAAAGACGAACTAGACACAGGTCATTGTCCTCAAGGAGCTCAGTCTAACATTAGAGATGAGATATGCATATACAGAACCACAGTACAAGACAACATGTTACATAGAGGTATAGAATTTCAGAGTTGGAGGAATTAGGAAGGCTTCATAGGAGGGGTAGCATTTGAACTGATCTGAGAACTTAGTTGGGTCATAGGTGGGGCTTCCTAGGAGAGGGCACAGAAGCAAAGACAGTGAGTACCATAGAGCTGGAAGTACTCAGGGTGTAGGATGCTTTGGACTGGAGTACAGAGCACAGTGCTGGCTCATTGCCAGGCCATAGACACCAGGCTGAAGAGTTTTAAACACTTAATAAATTAGGCAGCAGGAAGTCATTAAAAGTTTCTCAGAGGGACGTTTCCATGAGAGTTGTACATTGGCTGGATTAATCTCACAGTGGTGGTTGGGATAGATAAGTGACAGTGACCTGGCTAAAGACCAGATGGGAAGCTTTTGCCAATAGCCTACGTAAGAGGTCACAAAGCCTTGGCACTAGGCAATGGCAGTGGGGAAGGAAAGGAGGAAATGGATTCTGGGTCAACTATGAAAGTAGAGCTCACAGAGATGACTCAGATGCTGAGTCTGAGCAATGAGCCATGTTGTGGTGAGAGGCTCCACAGTGAGTCAGGAGACAGGCCTATTCAGCACTGATGTCCACTTTGCTTTGTAGTCTCAGGGAACTGACCTCACCTAGCTGGATTTCAGTTCTTTTATCTATAAATGAGTGTAGTTCGTAACCTAACTTTCCAGAATTTGTAGGGAAAAGAAAAACCCTGTGAAACAGTATTAATTTTGATATCGAGAATCCCCAACTTGATTATTTAATATAGAGTTGATACCTACTTCTTTTTTGCTCTGCTCCTTCTTTCTCTCTCTGCCTTTTATTTTTTCCTAGAATTTCCCCTGAAGATTGCACAGGAAACCAGCAAGAATCCCATAGGAATATGAGTGAAACGTGGATAATCATTTACTTCTCCTCTTCATCTGCTTTTCTCCATTCCTCCATCCTGCCCCCCACCCCTGCCACCACGCACACTCTCGGAGACCAGCAGTCTGTAGGGTGGGCATGTGAGTCGAGAATGAGACATGGGAGGAGCAATCTGTTCTAGAGAGGAAGCAGAACATTTCCGTCTACTCCCCAATCACTCACGTAGTCTGAGAGGTAGAATTCTTGAACTGAACTAGAATTGAAATCAGCTTCTGGTCACTGAGATTTGGAGTGGACTTGGGCCTCCGCAGAGACATGAAAACCGGGCTAGTCTCCTGAAGGTATCCTGGATTCCATAGGGGTGGTACACAAGTTCTTCCACTTTTCCTAACCCACGCTAGGATAGGGGGTTGAAACCAACTCTGGCCAACTAGTTGGAAGTCCTGATTGGCCCTCGTGCCTGAGTTCCACCAGAAATGGCGCAGGAGTATGTTTAAACATTTAAAAACTGAAACAAAACCACCACTGCTCTCACCTCCTCCAGCAGTTTCCCAATCCCCCAGATATGGGTCCCTAAGAAACTGGGTAAGTCATCAAACAAATAGAGGACTTATGGTCAGATAGAGAAAAAGGAAAGTAAAAAACAGATATTGTTTGAAGCAAAGAACAGCTCTGGTGGAAGGGAAAACAAGAATCTCCTTAGAGCAAGGAGTTGACCCATGACATCTAGAAAATACCTGACATTTTCTTTCTGTCTGCATTGTCAATCTTTTCAGTTTAGCAGTCTACCTGTCAATAGGTCATGTGGATATGTGATTTTTTAATTTTTAATGAAAAAAATTTACCAAATCTAAAATAAAAGAGAAATGAACTACCTTGAAAGTACTTAACAGAAACCAGTATTTTGACATTTCTTTCATTAGGTAGTTTGCAAACTTCTGACTGAAAGCTTTTTTTTGTCTTGATAATTACTTCTTTTCCAAACTTGTTGTTTATAAATTTTTCCTTCATTGTAACCATCTCTGCGGTAATGTTTGAAAACTAACACATTGTACTTTCCTCTGAACATTCCTTGGCCAGAAATAAATAGTGACAGTACCAATAAATAGCAAATATTTTAGCTGAGGCCTTCCCAGTGACCATGTCTGAATGTCTTACCTTGGCTCCAGGTCCTCCTTGACTCCATCCTTAGCATGCACAGTCCTCCCCTACCTCCCCTTCACCCCAGCCTTCTAACTGATTTGAACTCACTCTTGCCTTCTGCAATCTATTTCTCATGTACCACTCCCTATTTAAATCCCATTAATGGTCTTATTATCCCTGGGATAAAGATATTAATCTTCACTGTGGGTCCCTAAGGCCTGATTTGGCCCTTACCTATCTCTCTGACCTAGCTGTCTAATAGAATAAGATGTGAGTGACATATAGGAGCTATATATGTCATTTTAAATTCTAGTAGCTACACCGAAAATGAGAAACAAATGGAATTAAGTTCATTAATATATTCTGTTTAACTCCAAACATATAAACTATTATCAACATGTAATAAATATTTCAAAAATGAGCTGTAAATAGAGATAGTTTTACTTCTTCCTTTATAATCTGTAAGTCTTCTACTTCATGTTTTCTTGCCTATTACACTTACTAGAAACACCAGAATGGACATCCTTGCTTGTTCCTGTTCTCAGAAGGAAAGCACTCATACTATTAAGTATAATGTTAGCTGTGTGTTTTTTCAGTGATGCCCTTTATTGGTTTTAAGAAGTTCCCTTCCCTTCCGAGTCTGCTGACAGTTTTAAAAATCAGGAATGTATGTTGAATGTTATCAAATACTTTACTGCATCTACTGAAATGGTCATGTGGGCTTTCTTCTTTAGTGTATTTGCTATGATGAATTAATGTTGATTTTGGAATGTTGAACCACTCATATTCTTGGAATAAATCCCACTTGGTCATGAATTCCATTCCATATACAGATTTCTAATCCTAGAACCTTGTTTGAGTTCTTTCTCACTCATCCGTCCTAAACATGTGTTGTCCACATAGAATTTGGGTGTATTCCTTCCCATTCTTTTGCCTTATTGTGCATGTCTTGTTCTTTTAGTCGTTTATATAGTTTCACTGCCAGCTCCTCCTGTCAGCCAGCTAGAACACGCATAATCCCAAAATCTGGGACATACCATCTGATAAAAGGATTCTTTTTCCTACTTCGTCATCTGTTTTCCCCAAAACAATGAGGATATATTTTAAGTGAATCACTATACATTCCATTGAAAAGGGTACAATGGGATAAAAACAGAGACTGTTCTAAAAAAATGAAAGATATACCCCCCCCAAAAAACCCCAGCAGGTTGTACCTAGTGGTAACAAAAACATACAGGTTGCCTAGAACCCTAAAATGAACATTAGATAAAAGAATGATCATTTATTAATTGTAGTATTCAAAAAAGATAATGTCCCTGCCTTTGTCTAAGAGATTTATGTTTTAAATTTAGTACTGCAGTATGGTTTCAATAGCTTTTTTGTGGCTGTACTTTAGAAAATTAAGATAGGGAGACCTCATGGCCAGAAAACCCTTTGTGTGTGTTCTGCTCAATCTCCGAATCTTTCAGTGAGTGTATGTGTGTTTTTTGTCTTGTCTTTGTTTACAAAATAGACCGCACTCAAGAGCAGCCCTATATACAGAGTCTGGCATAAATAACACCCCTTTTTTATTACAAAATCTTTTATTAAAAAATCATAAGCATGTAATTCTGTAACATAACACTATTGCACTCAAGGACACCATATGACATTTTAGATGAAATGTTCAAATTAAAACTATAAATTATTACATCCATATTATTACCCTACCAATCATACTCAAGAAAGCCTTACTTCTGCTGGACCCTGTATAATTTTTTTTCAATTAATTTCCTTAGTGATGATCTGTCTTTAACTCATACATTTATTTCTTGGGAGAAAAATAGCATTAAAACTCTCTTCCACCAGCAAACTCTGGGTCCAGGGTCTTTCTCCATTTGGTCACCTCTCCTCAGGCACCCACTGCCTCAAACTCCCATTTGCGCAGAGCCAGGCGCACCATCGTCCGTAGCTGAGATGGAGGAACACAGTCCTCGCTTCCAGGGCTCAACAGAAGTTTTGAGTAGTCAGCGCACTTTTCCAAGTTGGTTTTTTGTTGTTGTTAGCTTTGATTTTCCATCTGTCAGGTTAGTCCTAGATGGATCACTGGAAGAGCAGCCATCAATCAGAAATCACAAAGGAATTGAAATGACAAGATGTGACTGCAATCTGTCATCGTTTGAGGAGAGAAAAAGAACCAATCTTGTGAACTTCCCAAAGTAAGTGGGTCGAAACTTAAAACTTGAAGGATAAACTGCCAGCACTCATATCCCTTGTCTGGAAGTTTTACAAAACGGAAACTTCAAACTTGCCATACTCCTCACTGGTCCTGTGGCTGACTTGGAACAACATTCAGAGTGGAAAAAAAAAATTACCACAAGGGGCTACATAAAACAAAAGCTGGAGGATGCGGGCATCGATCCCGCTACCTCTCGCCTGCTAAGCGAGCGCTCTACCATTTGAGCTAATCCCCCACTGGTTGTCACCGCCTCTTATCTCTTCCTCTAGAGAGACGTCAGCACGTTTAGCAGCGAAGTTAGACATTCCGGACTGTGAACGTCCTCATAACTAAAGCGAAAGTAACAAAATAGAAGCCTCTCCTTCGAGCCGGAATCGAACCAGCGACCTAAGGATAACAGCGTGCAAACCCCTACAGTCCTCCGCTCTACCAGCTGAGCTATCGAAGGGAGTGAGAGAAGAGCGTCCCGACTTTTCTTCATAACTTTTCACAGTATTGCTTTTGTGTGTTCTCCGCCGAGCTCCCTGACTCCGAGGTACCGTGGGCGCTCGACGCCCCTTGCGGACCTCCCACCTCCTCCAGGCAGCGATGGTCCCCGGCCTCGGCCCAGGCGGGGAGGACGTGGTCCGAGGCCCCGGGGAGCCGGCGCCGTGGCTGAGCTGGTTTTCTCGGCGTGGCTCAGAGGCTCGGGAAACGCCAAGGACCTTTTGGAAACAAGCACAGGGTTCTGACCGCAGCCTCTGACCGAGCGCAGGCTCCCGGCCGGGCCCGAAACTTGAACCGCAGCGCCTGCAGCCGGGTCCGCAAAAGACCGCACCGGATATGCTGCTGCCTTAGGCCAAAACCGGAGCTAAAGTGCTAGAACTTCCAAGTGTTCTTTGGAATGTAATGTATTAGAAAACCGTACTTACGTAAAAAAAAAAAAAAAAAAAAAAAAAATCTAAGTCACGCAATGTTGAGGGAAAAGAAAAATGTACACCTGTCTTCTTCAAGCCGGAATCGAACCAGCGACCTAAGGATGACTCATAACTTGAAATGTCAACTACAGTCCTCCGCTCTACCAGCTGAGCTACCGAAGGGACCATTGGTCATCCTCTAGCTCCCGAGATTCAACACATAAAAAGCAGAGCTGGCCCATTTTCAGACATAGTTTTGAGCATGCGCAATCTGGAAGCCAGTGCGTTACGCGCCTGCGCCGTTTTACGCGTGCGCAGAACGGTAACCCGAGGTTCCAGACTGGAGCTCCTCACCCAGCCTGACTCCTCAACTCGGGTACCCGGTACGTGGGGTGCCAGGATCCTGAGACGTTGACGCCTCTACTGCATGCCTGTCTCACTTTTCTTTTACTGCCGCGTGTGGGGGTGACCGTTTGGTAAGGCCTCCTACTTTACGGTTTGTATACCCCCCGCTGAGTTTTACTCGAAGGGGCCAGTGGCGCAATGGATAACGCGTCTGACTACGGATCAGAAGATTGTAGGTTCGACTCCTGCCTGGCTCGGCGTTTTGTCACCTCAGTTTATAAAACCACAGATTATTAAACAAAAACAACAAACCTGCCCTGTTTCCTCCCCGCATAGATTATTACTTCCTCTGGGTTCTCCAAACCACGAGTGCCCAGAGTAATTTAGGACACTAAAGAGCTCAGAAAGCCATCGCGGTCGCACGCCATTGCAGAGGTTCTGAAGCACCAAGCCGCCCCCAAGGCCCCATCGCAGTCGGGACCCCGCAGACCGAGGCCCGCAGTTCCGTGCAAAGCTGGTTCAAATTCCAGCGCAGCGCTCACTGCAGCTCAGATCCTCGCGTCTCGCAATAGTTTGCAGACACCAGTCCCTACGTTACTGGAGAAACTGCCCCCACTCATCCCCGACTGTACAGAGAGCAAGAAGTTAGGTTATGTACTGCGATGTTTTTTGAGCCAGGTCCTGTTTTGTTTATTTATTTTTAAGGTATCGAGCTCCTCATTGGTTTTAAGCACAGGATTCAATGACTTCGGTTGTGCCGTCAAGTCTTTAACCAAGAAGGTATCACATTGGTTTGAGCAAACTGAATCTTTATTTTGAGGTTGTATAGCCCCCCGCTATTTGTGGAGAGGAGTTTAGAATTATTTCTTAAAACTCTGCAAGTAAGACAGCAATTCCTAAAAGTAAAAGCTTTAATAAAATGTGAGGATCCGTAAGAGATAGGCTAAGGAAAAGAAAGTGTGAAGTTAGAGGAAGGGGCTGGTTTTTAAGTGGGAAAGTGCTTTCCTTAGGGCTGAGGAAACCTTCATGTAAGGCTTAACCATACCCGAATATGGTTAAGCTAAAAATTCAAGGGGTAGGGGGTAAGCACAGACTATTTAAACAAAATAATGGTGGGTTTTTTTTTTCTGTTTCCTAGTGAACATTTTGCCATTTTTTCAGATGTAATAAGCTAATATAATCGTTGAAGTTACATAGTATTTCTAAGTTAAAAAATATATACTATCTTCATGGGAAGTTGGGGACATGTTGTATCCCTCCCCTCAGTTTATGGACAGATGCCTGCAAATTAGGCTAAGAGAAAAGAGACCCATCATATTTGTAAGTTTTCATTTTACAAGGGTGGCAAGTAAGTCTTTTGTTATCTGCACAGGTCACTGTCATGACCACTGATGCACTGGGGTAGAAACCCTGGCCCCTTGGTGTAACTTTCTGATGCAGCCTTACCCCAAGAGCCAACCAGACCATAACAACACATTCCAAAAGGAGCAAAATGGTATAAGATTTCTGGTTCTCTACTTGTGACAAAAAATAACAATGAGTTAGTGCAAGCAAGAGAGACACTATAAAAATAGTGTGTCCCAGGGAAACCAAGGATGAAATAAATTGGGCCTTATGCTTTTTTCTTTCAGTGCTTCTCAGCTTCTCTTATGCTCTCTAGTGCACAGAATTGAAAACATGATGCTGTTCCCCCCAAAAGTTTCTGACCTTTATCCCTCAGAGTCTATTGCTATAAATTTAGTATTTGTGTTCCCTCAAATTCATGTTTTGAAAACCTAATGCCCAATTGATATTAGGTTGTGGGGATTTGTGGGAGATGATTAGATCATGAAAGACAGAGCCCTTATAAACAGGATTAGAGCCATTGTAAAAGAGGTTCCAGAGAGATTCCCTCCTCTTTTCTATTATGTGAGGATACAGTGAGATGTTCAAAAGTCTGCAAGCAGAAGGAGAATCTTCACCAGGACCTGACCATGCTGGCAGCCTGATTGTGGACTTTTAGCCTCCAGAAGTGTGATAAATAAATAATTTATAAGCCACCCAGTCTGACTTTGTTATAGCAACCCAGATGGACTAAGGCATCTGTTAGAGACTTACTTCTGTTTCTCAGTCCTGATTGCAGAACTCTTCATTGTTCTGGCTTCAGTTAGATGCATACCCCTGACCCCCAAAATGTGTCCAGGGGTCAAGATTCCGTGAAGCCATCAGGGTGGCTCATGTCTAGCCTTATTTTTAGGCACGTATAATTGCATCTCCTCCTCCCTAGGATCCCAATGAAGAGATGATAAAGATATAAAAAAAAAGAAAAGTCTTTGCAGCATGGAAAACAACATGAGGTGCCATCAGCAAACCTGAGATTTTCATTTCTGTGATGTGGGAAGCAAATGAGATTGTATAGAAACATAGCCCAGAATGGAAAAAAAACCACAGCTCAGAATAAACATTCTAGAAGCCAGTAGAATCAGAACCATTCTCCCCAAGGAGCTCCCAAAAGGCTACAGGAACAGAGGCAGAGCAGCACAAACATCAGAGGCCTACAACATTGTGCAGTTGCTGCAGCTTTTGTCCTCAGCTTGAGCTGCCTGGAGAACTGCTTAAGCAGAGTAAATTTACCTGGGGAGAGCCCACAGGATAAGTATAGGGCTGGGGAGAGAGGCAGCACCTAATAACAACAGACACAGAAAGAAAGAACGGCTATCCAGAATGAGTCCCTCCTTGAGTTGCCAGTTTGGGGGATTTGGACCAGCATGGCTGTTTTCGCTCATGCACCATCAAAGCCTGTTAGGGCCAAGCAGGCTTTCCAGTTTATGGGTGTAAATTTTGTAGGTGCAGATCAATGTAGTCCTTTATTCATGAATATAAGTAAATGTCTACAAGGCATGGGAGAGGCTACAACAACTTTAAAAAAAAGTCCATGGTAAATAAACAATATAACTGAGCCAGGAAGAAACAAAAATAATAAAAGGAATAACACAGAACTATTTTTTAAATGCTAATTGATATCCTCTAGGACATCTAAGAAAATATTGCAGCAGTAAAAACCAGAATAAGGTGTTATTGAAAGGAGCAACAAAGAATAATTGAGTTATTGGAAACTAAAACTGTGATTGCTGAGGTGAAAAATAACACAGGCATGGCTGAAGATCAGATTTGGAATTATAAAGGATAAAATGGAAAATGTCTTTCAGTACACCAGAATATAAAGAACAGGAGATATTAAAGTGAAAGCATGGAGAATTAACCCAGAAGACACAATGCCTATCTAGTAAGTTCCAGAAAAAGAAAGCAAAGACAATGCAGGGACAGGAATGGAAGAAAGACATTAATCATTAGATTGAAAGGGACATCCAAATAGGATGAACGGAAAACAACTCTGCATGGACAGAGCCTAGTGAAATTTTAAAGCATTGAGGATAAAGATGAAATCCTAAAAGCTTTCAAGGATGGGAACAAGACAAACAAAAAGCAGGCTAACTACAAAGAATGAGAATCAGACTTTGAACAGACTTATCAACAATGTTGGAGACTAGAAGACAGTAAAGCAAGACTTCCAAAGTTCTGTAGGGAAATAATTTTGAACCTATAATTGTATAACCAATGAAAGTAGCAATCACATATTAAGACAGTTCATACTTTCGAGGTCTCATAAATCCAATGAAAAGTTTAAATCCAAAGATTTCTTTCTGAAACAAATTTAAAATAATTGAGGATGTTATACCAATTGTGTTCTCCAGTAAGCAGAAGCTGACAAAGAACTAGAGTACAGAGTTTTACTGAGGAGTAACATATGTGGAATGGAAAAGGAGAGGGCACACAATTAGGTAGGGGTAACAATTAAACAATGATGCAGGCCTTAGTCTCTGCCAGCCCCCTTGATAGCTACAGAGCAAATATTTCCCTTTTGAAGAGTCCCGAGTTGGGCAGAAATGGCTAGGCCCTCCTCCAGTCACCTTGTTCAGTCATTGGTTAGAGGCTGATAACTTTGGACTCAAGAAATTAACACCCAGAGGCCCTCAGTTAACCAGTCTCCTTGCAACTGGGCATTAAGTTCTTTCTTGAAAGGGGATCTAACAACAAATTTCTGTGGCTGCCACAGATGTACTTCAGGAAAACTATATAAGAATCCAAGAAAGAGGAGTACACAGGATTTTTTAAAAAGGAGAGTGGGGGTGGGACCAACCAAGGAACTCAAAACCCAAGTTGACAGTGATACAGCAAGCCAAGAAAGCAATCAAGACAAATTGAGGGATGGCGGGTGTTAGGTCAAGTCACTCAAGACACCAGACAGATGGATGCAGCGAGCCAAAAAGCAGGGTTTATTAGTGAGGAATAAGAGGGGTAAGTGGAGCCAACCAAGGGAGGTTAAGACTGGCTCAGTTGTTCTTAGGGGCAGATTTTTTAAGCACACAACCCCACAAAGGGTAACTAGTTGGGGTGTCAGAGTCTGATTGGCTAGAGCTGGTTGCTGGGTGCCATTTTTGCTGACCATTGTTCTTGATACATCTCATTACCCTTGGGTTAAAGCTGCATCCCGTTATGCCAGATAGGCTGACCCCAGACCCCTGTATCTGTTTGTCATGGGTAGGGCTAGCAAGTAGTCTCCCAGGTAGGCATTTTCCCAGGCTGTGGTTTCCCCTGGTGTATTTTCCCATCTGGTGATGTTTCATTCCTCCTAGGCCTACCTAGGCCTGTCAGGGGGAGGTTAGAAGGCTCTGGGAATATGATTTTTCAAAAAGAAGTGCATTCTTCCACAATAGTAATGTAATTAAGGACCAGGAAGACTTTTAAAATAGGATAAAAGCATGTCAAAAGCAAAATAAAGATAATTAGGAATTTCTAAAAGAGAATAGAGAGATCTTTCTAAAGAATTCATGGTTCAAATTAAACTAATATTTGGCACAATTTGAGAAATTGATGGCATATGTTACAGGCTAACTTGTGTTCCCTCACCCAAATTTTAATATTAAAGCCCTAACTCCCAGTACCTGATAATGACTATATTTGGAGATAGGGCCTGTAAAAAGGTAATTAAATTACAATGGAGTTGTTTTGGGTGTGCCCTCAGTCAATGTGACTAGTGTTCTTATAAGAAGAAATAAAGATGCAGAGAGAGACACAAGATGTGTGCACATAGAGAAGACAATGTGAACACATATTAAGAAACGACCATCTGTAAGCCGAGAGAGGCCTCATAAGAAAACAAACCTGCTGACACCTTGATCTTGCACTTCTAGCCTCTACAATTATGAGAAAATAAATTTCATGGTTTAAGCCACTCAGTCTATGGTATTTTGTTATGGTAATGCTAGCAAAATAATAGAGGGATGGTAAGGAAAGAGAATTTTGCTTTATTTTCTGCACTCTTTGGTATTGTTTTTTTTTCATTTTTTAAAATTTTATTGATTATGCCATTACAGTTGTTCTATTCCCCCCTTCATTCCCCTCCACCCTGCACCTCCCCACCCCCACCATTCCCCCCTTTAGTTTATGACCACGTGTCTCAAGTTCTTTAGATTCTATATTTCCCATACTATTCTTGCCCTCCCCCTATCTATTTTCTACCTACCATCTATGCTACTTATTTTCTGTACCTTCTCCCCACTTCTCCTCCTCCCACTCCCGTTGCTAACCCTCCATGAGATCTTCATTTCTATGTTTCTGCTCCTGATCTAGCTGACCTTTTAGTTTGTTTTAGGTGTGGTTGTTAATAACTGTGCGTTTGCTGTCCCTTCACTGTTCATCTTTTTTATCTTCTTTTTCTTAGGTAAGTCCCTTTAACATTTCATATAACAAGGGCTTGGTGATGATGAACTCCTTGAATTTGATCTTATCTGAGAAGCACTTTATCTGCCCTTCCATTCTAAATGAAAGCTTTGCTGGATAGAGCAATCTTGGTTGTAGGTCTTTGGATTTCATGACTTGGAATACCTCTTTCCAGCCCTTTCTTTTCTGTAAGATCACTTTTGAGAAATCCGCTGACAGTCTGATGGGAACTCCTTTGTAGGTGACTGTCCCCTTATCTCTTGCTGCTTTTAGGATTCTCTCCTTCATTTTCATCTTGGCTAATATAATTATGATGTGCCTTGGTGTGTTCCTTCTTGGGTCCAACTTCTTTGGGACTCTCTGAGCTTCCTGGATTTCTTGGAAGTCTATTTCCTTTGCCAGATTGGGGAAATTCTCCTTTATTATTTGTTCAAAAAAGTTTTCCACTCGTGGCTATTCCTCTTCCCCTTCTGGTACCCCTATAATTTGGATGTTGGAGCCCTTAAAGATGTCCCGGAGGTTCCTAAGCCTCTCCTCATTTTTTTGAATTCTTGTTTCTTTCTTTATATTTTTTTGTTTGGTCATTTTTTTCTTCCTTCTGGTCCACTCCATTGATTTGAGTCCCAGTTTCCTTTCCATTACTATTGGTTTCCTGTGCAATTCCCCTCATTTCAATTAGTTTAGCCTTCATATATTCCTCTAATTTGTGACTAAAATCAACCAGTTCTTTGAGCATCCTGATGACCAGTGTTTTGAACTATGCATTTGAAAGTTTTGCTATTTCTTCGTTGCTTAGAGTTATGGGCTCTGGGGCCTTGAGATCTTTTTGAGCCATTTTTGGTCTGTTCACACCCATTAAGTATGAGGAATGGAGCCTTAGATGTTCACAACGGCAGGCTGCCCAGCTCGCTGGGTTGTGACGCTGTATGTGGGGGCGGGGTCAGAGCGGGGCAATAGTGGCCTCCTCTGCTGGGGGGCCTCCTTCCCGCCACTGGGGCCTGCTCGGTCTATCTCACTGCTCACTCCTTTGAGGGTCTGAGCGCGAATGTGTGACCTCATTCAGCCTGCTGCCCTGTGCCCTCTCTAGGTCCACCCGTCGCTCACTGGATCCTCCTGTTGCAACCCCATGCCTGGGATCCGAATGCCTGAGTCCATCTAACCAAGTTTTCTTGTGCTACCTTGCTCCGCCAGCTGCTGGCTTCACCCCTCTTACTGGTCCAGCTGAAGAATTCATTGTTATCAGACTTCTGAAAAGTTCAATTTTCTGTGTTTTGACTATGTTTTCTGTTGCTAAAATTTTGTTGTCTCTAAAGTTGGTTGTGTGAGAAGGCACAGCATCTCCACCTATGTCTCCATCTTGGTGGAAGTCCCTCTTTGATATTGTTTACATTTTTATTTAACTGTATACATATTATTTTGTAAAGTGTGTGGGGCATCTAGTCAAGTAATTGTCATCTAATACAGCATCTAATAAAAATTGTTTAAAAATGGAGGAACTGATACCCAAAGATGTGAAATGACTTACCTTGAATAACGAAGTTGCACAACAGCAGATGAGATCTCAGATCTCCTGAGTCAGCAGCCTGGACTGCCTCCTTAGTAATACTTGGTCTCCCTGTCCCCAGCTGAACACTTGAATTAGAGAGACTGGACTGATGGCCTGCTTCCTGGGTGGAAGGAAGCTGAAAGGTGGCTTTTGGTATCAGACTATGTTAGACAATGACCAGGACATTCTGGGAGTAACAGAATATTCCATTTATTAAAGGGAACTCTCATCTCTAGAACCCAAAGATCAAATTCCTAGAATTTGTTAACAATGGTGCTCCCAAAAAGATACTTTCTTGAGACTTGAAAGTTACTTTACACAAATGTAGATGAAAGTACTTGAAAGTTTTTTGGGGGGGGGTTGAGGAAACCATTCTATAGATCAGGAAGCTATACCTAAATAAATAAATAAATTTCTTCAGGATGAACCTCCAAATGAGGACTAGGGCTGAACTCAGGTTTACTGATTTCTCATCTGTGGCTCTCCGTAACTATACATTGTGTCCAAGAAGGATATTTGAGAAACTACAGAGATTGTTTCTGAGATTAGAAAGGGAACCATTCTGTAGAACTCTAGGGGAGGTACAGTTGATTCTTGTTACTTGCAGTAGTTAGATTCTATAAAATCACCATAAACACTGATTTAGTGAATACTGAACTATTGCTCCTAGGAGAAAAATAGGGTTAAGTTCCTGTGAATCTCTGTTCACACTTTCATTAAGTGATCAATACATACCTTGTTTTATGTGTTTCTGTTTAGACACAGTATTCAACATATATTATTGATTCATTAAGATTGAACTCACAGCCAACAGAAGTTTATCTAACATACATATTTTCTCCCTAAGGTATGATAACTTCTTACACTTAGGAACACTAGGCAGCACTTCAGTGCTATGCCTTTAAACATTTAATACAGTGAAATAACCAGCAAAAAGCACATACACACACACAAACCTTATGGCACTTGTTTATAGTAAGAAAGCTAAGATAAGAAGGCAGAGCATTATTTTGTTAAACCTTAGCTGGGAAATTCGAATTTCTTGTCATTCTATGTATGTCTGTGATGACCGTGAAATAAATTTTAGCAAGCAGGCAAATTGAAAATACAGAATCTTTAAATGATAGAGGTTGACTGTATTATTAAATCAAACTAACTCCTCATCTGCTAAATAACTATATCAAAAGATTTTTTTATTGTTTTTCTGTTACAGGTATCCCAATTTTTCCCACTTTACCCTTCTCTGCCCAGGCCATCCCCCCACCCCTGCTCCCACAGTCAACCCCACATTGTTAAATCAATCCCCAGCCCCTCACCTCCTTTAAGGAGGTTAGCAGGAGCCATTTGTATTATGGAGAGATGAGTGATAGGCCAAGTTACTTAACCTTTCTGTATTTTAGTTTCTTAGTTTGAAAAATAAGGAATGATAATAATGGTGGTAGCACTTGTCCTATAAGTTGTTGTATTAAATGAATATTTAAATATAAAAAAATATAAAACCAATATATATCTCTTAGAGCAGTGTCAGGTATGAAGCACTACAACCATTGGTTATTATTATTCATTTGACGTATTTTTAATTTATGAAAGAACCATCTTTTTCAAATACAAATGTACCTATGATCCTAAAAGTCATCACTTTCCACCTTCTTTCAAATCTTTTAGCTTGGAGGAAGGAATGTGAGAGAAAGGTAAGAGAGAGCACTAAGAAAAGCAGAAAATAAGCAGGAAAGTGAATAATTTTTCTTTTAAAACTTTATCCTCTTATGACATGAATATTTCAGGTAAAGTTGTTGTGGTTTAAATTAATCTTTTAGTATACTATGTATTGTGTTTAAAAATAAATTCTATGCTAACTACAATAAACTTTTGAAATGAAGGTATTTTATATGGAACTGTTATGCTAATAATTTAATCAATATAGACAATATTTTTCCTTGCCTGATGACTCTCATTTATTTTTTCAAAATATATTTTACTGACTATGCTGTTACAGTTGTCCCATTTTCCTCCCTTTATTCCCCTCCACCCTGAACCTTTCTCCCACCTGCATTACCATACTTCTCCCCCGAATTAGTTCTTGTCCTTAGGTCATACATATTAGTTCTTTGGCTTCTCCATTTCCCATACTATTTCTAACCTCCCCCTGTCGATTTTGTACCTACCATTTATGCTTCTTATTCCCTGTGCCTTTTCCCGTTTTCTCCCCCTTCCCCATCCGAACTGATAACCCTTCATGTGATCTCTATTTCTCTGGATCTGTTTCTGTTCTAGTTGTTTGCTTAGTTTTTGGTTTTGTTTTTTTAGTTTTGGATGTTGATAGTTTTGAGTTTGTTCATTTTACTGATCTTATTTTTTATTTTCTTTTTCTTAGGCAAGTTCCTTTAACATTTCATATAATCAGGGTTTGGTGATGAAGAACCCCTTTAACTCCTTTGCCTTATCTGGGAAGCACTTTATCTGCCCTTCCATTCTAAATGATAGCTTTTCTGGATGGAGTAATCTTGGATGTATTTTCTTGCCTCTCATGACTTGGAATACTTCTTTCCAGCCCCTTCTTGCCTGCAAGGTTTCTTTTGAAAAATCAGCTGCTAGTCTTATGGGAACTCCTTTGTAGGTAACTGTCTCCTTTTCTCTTGCTCCTTTTAAGATTCTCTTTTTATCTTTAATCTTGGGTAATGTAATTATGATGTGCCTGTGTGTGTGCTTCCTTGGGCGTAACTTCTTTGGGACTCTCTGAGCTTCCTGGACTTCCTGGAGGTCTATTTCCTTTGCCAGATTGGGGAAGTTCTCCATTATTTTTTCAAATAAGTTTTCAATTTCTTGCTCTTCCTCTTCTCCTTCTGGCACCTCTCTGATTTAGATGATGGAATGTTTAAGCTTGTCCCAGAGGTTCCTAAGCCTCTCCTAATTTTTTTGAATTCTTATTTCTTCCTTCTGTTCTGGTTGAATGTGTATTTCTTCTTTCTGGTTCTGCTTTCCTTTTCATCACCATTAGTTCCCTGTACATTTTCCTTTACTTCACTTTTCATAGCCTTCACTTTTTCCTCTATTTTCTGATCATACTCAACCATTTCTGTGAGCATTCTGATTACCTGTGTTTTGGAACTGTGCATCAAATAAGTTAGCTATCTCTTCATCACTTAGTTGTATTTTTTCTGGAGCTTTGATCTGTTTTTTCATTTGGGCCACCTGTTTTATAGTAAGGGGCAGAACCTTAGGTATTCACCAAG
The DNA here is from genome assembly GCF_021234435.1 of Artibeus jamaicensis. Taxonomy (NCBI): domain Eukaryota; kingdom Metazoa; phylum Chordata; class Mammalia; order Chiroptera; family Phyllostomidae; genus Artibeus; species Artibeus jamaicensis. The sequence goes on from NW_026522059.1 coordinate 39,021,328, forward strand.
GTGGGGCAACCCACATCCCTGTGTTGTGGTGCTGTATGTGATGGAAGGGTCCAAGAGGAAACAGTGCCACTTGCTCTGCTCTCCAGCAGCTTTCAGTCACTTTCTCTACTACCCACAAGCAAATTGTACCATTCTGGTGCTGATTCCCAGGTGAGTAGGTTTGCATACGTTCTAGGACCCTATGGGTCTCTCCAACAAGCTCTCCTGTGAGGCTGGGAGTTTCTCTTGCTGCTTCAAGACCCACAGGTTTTTTCAGTCAGAGGTTTTGAAGCTTTATTTCCTTGTGCTGGAACCTTGAGTTGCATGGTCTGTCTGCTCCTGTTTTCCTCCTGGTTTATCTGCATGCAGATATGGGACCACCTGGTAAGCCAGCCACCACCTCTCTTGCCCATGTCCTCCAGCTGTTGCCTTGCCATAAGTCCTCTCCTCTCTGGCTGCCCCTCTCTGCCCCTCCTACCCATCTAGATGAATGTTTTTTCTTTAATTCCTTGGTTGTCGAACTGCCATATAATTCAATTTTTTGGCAGTTCTGGTTGTTTTTTGTTTTTTAATTTGTTGTTGTCCTTCTCTTGGTTGTGCAAGGAGGTAAAGTGTATCCACCTATGCCTCCATCTTGGCCAGAAGTCCCCTTTCATTTGTTAGTTTTAAGCGTAGGTTAGCTTTAAAATATTGCTTTCTGAAATTATAATAAATTCTCCTGAAAATGACAGCTTAGTAAATAGTTAATGTATGCATATATACAAATAGATCATTCTAAAAAACTTTAGGAAAATGTTGAAATTTCATGATTGAAGTAAAAATACGCCCTAAAAAATTTCCCCCAATTATTCTTCACTAGGAAGGAAAGTATATTATAGATGAAAACTTGAAAATGGATGAATTTGGATATCTCAGGAGTGGAGAGACTTGGACATCAGAGCAGATTACTCAGAAGTAAAAGAAAAAAACATTCATCACTAGGTAAGATTCCCTCTTTCTGGACCTGGGAACAAGGCCCTCAAGCGCTGGAGAAGTCCATAAATGGATTTTCAGCTATTAGAAAACTCAATTGGCAGCCCAGTGGTGAGTAGAATGTGTTAGCAGCTGTCTAATAACTGCTGCTTTGATTCTAGGAATTGAGTTTTGCTTCTTGGGGACAGCCCTAGAACAGCGTGAAAATTCCAGAAAGTTGTATTGCACTGAAGATGTTTATGTACCCTTTTGGAAAAAGGCTTTTCTAAGAAATGGCATATGTTGTGAGAATTAATCAATTAACCAATAAGTATTTATTAGTTTCCTACTGTGTTTTTAGTACAGATGAGAGATATATTGATAGTTTTGGAAATCACTGCTAATTTGAGCCATCTACAATTTAGAAATGGATTTGTTTTACAGAAACTGATTATCTAAGTATAATTGCTGGCCCTTTGTAGTCTAGAACTACTCAGGAATAAAATAAAGTCTAATAAGACAGGTGCTTAGGAAAGCTGCAGGCTGGAAAAGGGGGGCTTTTGGAGATGATGATGATGAGGCTTTCTCTGCTTGGAGGACTGGTGCCCTGGAAATGCACAATTGTCTTTATATCAGTGAGAAGGGAGGGCAGGCTGCTGAAATTTTTTTAGAAAGAAACTCTGAAATTAGGTTAGAGGTTTGATTGGGTTTTAAGCTAAGATTAATTTTTCCACTAATTCAATGCTAAGCCTCCCTAAAAAGTAAGGATTCTGGTAGCTTTTTCTTTTCTAGAAGTAGGGATTTCCCTTTTCTATGATATGTTAATTTACTAATTTTACAAGTGTTTCCCGACTGTTTGTCCCATGTCAGGCACTGTTTTAAGCAGCAAGAATTCAGCAGGACACACAGACAGACAAAAATGTTTGGCCTTGTAGTGTTGGAGATAGACAATAATCATGATTAAAACTATGTTGGTGGAAGGTACTAAGGGGAAAAAATAGAGAAGGGGTGAGGCAGAAATATTATAATTATAGGTAGGGTGACTGGTAATGCCTGTGGAGAAATGACATTTAAGAAAAAATCTGGGGGAAGTCTCCATGTTTTAAATTAATCTTACTCTGAATCAGATCTGTAGTTTATCATGGCAGAAAAAATTTTACCTCAGCCGGATTTTGAGAGTCTCTCCCCTTTCTTTGGTTAAGGGTCTGCAAGGGTCTATGTCTCTGTCCTCCTGAGTTTGAAGCCCCTAATCTTGTCCTAGCCTTTTTATAAGGTCTTATTGTCCAACCCTGTGTGATTCCTTTGAGGGGCCAGATGTGGGCACAAAATCTTTCATATGGCTGCAAAGCTGTGACTTAATTTTGCCACCCAGGTGTCCAAGTGTTATCTCATCATAGAGGCTCTTCCCTTTAGGGACACAAGTCTGGGCTACTCTAGGAACCCTGCCCTCCTCCCCACCCAAAGATCTCCCAAACCCATCTTTAGTCTAGAGGCCATTTGTGATGGGGGATACTTGTCCTCCTCACATTTCAGCACACACCTTTCTAATGGCCCTTCTAACAGCCCAAGCTCCTCAACAAAAGCCTGGGTGCTTATTTTGCAGGTGTCCGACTACCTTTGTTTTTAACCCCTAAGACTATGCTAACAAGAGAGTGGCCTTTTTAAAATGAAATGCAGTAGGAGAGCCCTCATTCTTTTGAGTCTTCTACTAAGGACAAAACAAAATTAATGCTTCAATAAATTACCTTTCTATACATTCAAAGAATGAATATGGTCACTGTAAATTATTTCTATTTGTCAATACACTCAGAGAATTATTTAAAAAGTACTTTTGTTCCCTCTTTGCCTGTTAGCATTGTGATTATTTGTGTTTGAAGTGAGAGTGGAAGAGACACTTCTTTAAGAATATTCTGCTTCCCAGACTATTTCCAATCTCTCCGTCTCCCATAAATTTGGGTAGGTTCACAATAGTCCAGTTTATCTAGACCAGTAAATGTTTTAAGGTAGAGAGTTGACAGTGGTGAGCAGAGAGATTGAGAGACTAACATAGTGAAATGAGGGTCAAATGGATGAAATGTAGGAGTGAAAGGGGGAGGGGGTACAGGAATGGAGATAGAGTACTAAGAAATAGGGAAGAGAAAGGGATGATGGAGAAAATGAGGTTAAAGAGACTCAGGATGAAGGAGTGAATAAAAAGAAATATAGAATAAGAAGGACAATGGAAAAACAAGTGAGGAACACTGATTTAGCATTAAACTTCTGGAGGTCAGAAGTTTGACATGGTGTTCTGGGCTACAATCAAGGTGGTGACACTGCTGTGTTTCTTCCTAGAGGCTCTAGTGGAGAATCCATTTCCTTGAGGTTTTCAGCTATTGGAGGTTGCCTGAATACACTGATTCATGCCCCCCTTTCTCTTCCACCTTTGTCATATCTCTGACCATTCTTGGATCTTGATTGCATTTTCCTGACCATTCTCTGTAGTCACATCTCTCCTTCTCCATAGCCAGGTAGGGTTCCCAATTTTCAAGGACCCATGTGATTAGATTGAGCCCACTTGGGTAATTCAGTATAATCTCCTCATCTCAAGGTTCTTAATAATCACATTTGCAAAGTCCTTTTTACCACAACAGGTGGTATATTCATAGGTTCTGGGGATTAGAACAGGTACATCTTGGGCCATTGTTACCACAGGTAATACCAAGGTATCTAGCACAGAGATTATGTAGCCTTAATTGGAACTCTCTTCATACATTAGAAGTTCATTCAGTGCATTGCCAGATAAGTGTATTTCCCAGGCTAGGCCACATCAAATATGTTTTAGCCTATATACCATTTGAAATAGAATGTCATTTATTCTCAAAAATTAAGAAGTGTATATTTTGGTAAATGAAAATGCATATTTTTTTATATTCTAATATAACACAGCAAGAGATGAATGGATGACCTATGAAACTTTATGTGAAGTCTCCTATTCTAGTAGCCTGGAGGCCAGGAACAGGTAGTGAGCCACTGAAGGGGGTGGTTCATTTGAGCCTGCATGAACCAGGGCCATTGCAACCATTGCTAAAGATCATAGGCATCATGTTCCTTATTTCCTTGATGTTTCTCAGCTAAGATGCTTGTGAGTTCAGAATAACTGCTGGTGATTCCAAGTGACAGCACTTGTTGACTCCCACAGATGTTTAAGTGGCCCCTCCTTAAGGATTAAGAGTTGATCCTTGTGTCTGTGTAGCTAAAGGATATTCTGTGAAATCAGTTTCCTCATTCATAGACATTGTGTGCTTGCATTTGTCATACATCATTGTAACTAGAAACTGGCCCTTTGTGGGAAATATTGGTCAGGACCCACTCAGGAATTTAATTTCACCATCTCATTCTGAATCTGATTCATGCCCTGTTCTCATTTTAGACACTCTTGCACCAGCTCTCTGGACAAGCTGGGAGTGGAAGTAAAACATTCCATGTGACAGAGAAAAATGAGGTTTAGGAGAGAAAGAGAAGATGAGCTTTGTTATGTGCAGATCGTTACTTAAAAATAGGCCTGACCTTTGCTTTCAGTCCTTGGGAAGGAAATGTAGTGGATCCAATTATCCACAGGTGGGCCTATTTGTCTCAAGTTCTGAGCTCCTCATTGGGGCTGATAGTGTTGGGTATCTTCATGAGTCTTGTTTGGTGAGAGTTTATAAAATAAGTTCACATTACATTTTCCTGTGTGAATCAACATATATACAAATTGGTGTAAGACTGCTTTATATTTGCTAAACACTTGACTTTTCAGAGTTCTTTCATCTTACCTTTTTCACATGGTCTTATTGAAGATGACAGCAGATACGAAAACAGAGTCACAGGGAGATTAGCCATATTATTCTCATCTTAGTTGGTCAAAGGGCTAATTAGCAGGAACTTAAATTAGAAAGTTTCTTAACCTTTACACCAGGGCTCTTTCTACTTGATTATTTTGATTTTAAAAAATCCAGCAACTCAAGAATTAGAACAGAGTTTTAATAACATCAGAACAGTTAGAGGTATCACACCAATTTTCACAAAGTATATTTACCTCAATTAATTCTAATTTGGTGGTAGGGGAATGAGGAAGAAAGAAAAAAGAAAAGGGCATTTCATAATATCATATAAAACATAACAAGATCTTGAAAAATGCAATGTTATATAAAGATCTAAGAAAGACCTTGCAAAACAAGCACTTTTGTTGCTGCACTATTCATGAATAGCACATCGATTCCACCACATAATAAATATTAGGATCAAATAAGTAAATGCAAAGATGACCTCTAAGGTTAAATGTTTAACATGCATGAAGGTAAACATTTTCTGGTCAATGTAATTAATCCCACCAAAAATGAGATAAGTGATATGCCTCTCAGTTTAGGCTATAAAATTTAGAATTCTATGCTTTACCTCATTTTTTTTTCTTTAGTCAAGCTAATCTAGGTCAGTTGTGCAGAAATTATTTTTGCTTAAAAATTGTCAACACATTGTTTGGAACTAATTTGGGCTCAGAATGATTTTCTGGATCATTTATAACATTTAACCAGGTTGGAGTTTTGTTTTTGTTTTTATGCAAAACTAAAAGCACATAAGAAACCTCTTTCTTTCTGGTTTTACTTGTCAGTTTCAGTAAATTAAAATCTAAAATCTTTCCAATGTATACTTTAAAACAATATGGCTTGCTTTTCTATCTAATAATTTCTTTCTGCCTCTTGAAACATTTCTATAGCCATATTGAATGTTGACAGGGAAAAATCTCTACAAATGAAAAATTCCTCCTAAATTCTAAGTATATTATGCTGATGATACTTATGGCAGATATGATTATTGCATTTAGTTATATGGATGAAAAGCTGCCTCTGTTTTGGAATACTATTTTAGTGTGTAAGGAATGAGGTCTGGCTCACATAAAGGAAAGGCTCACAAAGCCTGCCCAGTGCCACTTTCATACCTTATGCAAGGAGCATAAAACAATTCTTCATGCCTTTATTTGCTGAAATGGAATGTTTCATTAGCAATTCTACTCAAAGAGTAAGTCTGCATACTGAGAAAGTTATGTAGGGAAAGTTATCTTTCCCTAACCTAAAAATAAGGTACAAATGTGGAAAAGTTCACAGTATTCCATGCCCCATATCCTCTCCCCATGACCACCTGGAGACACGGCTGAACCAAGAGGAAGTACCGTGGACCCTCCAAGGACTCAGTATTAAGAATCTGTGCAATAACTTCGAGCTCCTTCTCTGATAAGCTGTGTTTTCTCATTTGCATTTGTAGGCTGGAGAACAACTGGAAAGTCCAAATCTAAAAATAAACAAAGCAAAGCAATAAGCACCCTCTTGTCATACTATGTTTTCTTTAATGGCTCAAGTGGTATATATTTTAATTGAAGTGATGATTGGCAAATCAGTATAATACATCAGCTATTGAGAACTTCAGCAGGGAAGAGACACTACTCATTTAAGTTCCATCAGTTGTATAAATATAAAACCAAAGTGCTGAACTCAGCTTTCAGTTTGAGGCAATTGCTGAACTTAGTCTAGTTTTTACCATCTTGTGGAAATGAGGATAGGCCCACTATATATGTCATATAGACTTTAGCATATAATTATATGAAAAATGCTCCCCAGATTAGTGCAGTGCACAATTGTATATAAGGCCCTGGTTGGGAGAGATGTCAAAACTAAGAGTTTGCTTAAGTGAAGAGTATAATAAGAAGCTCCCTACATAAATCTAATACCTGAAAGGTTATGGTCTTTTTAAATCACCATACTTCTAATCTACAAGGAAATTTGTTAGTCTTGAGTTTTAGTGTTGGATTGAGGGAAGAAAGAGTTCCCCTAAAAATATTCAATGGCAAGCCAATGAGCAGACAAATTGACAGACTGACTGAATTTATAATACCTGTGTGTTCTAAGAAAGCTCAGCTGATAATTTTGTTTGAAGTGGCCCAGTGCAAAATGTGCTCCCAAGGAATTCGCAGAAATGAATGGCCCCACCAAATGAGGCCTCAGCGAATCACTGAAAATTTTAAGAAACATGACCTCATAGTAAAAACAAATAGGAGAGAGGAAATAGGATATAGGAGGAGAAGAAGGAAAAGGAGGATGGAGAGGAGGAGGAGGAAGAGAGAGAGAGATTGAGGAAAAATTACACATAGAAACAATACATACTAAGTGAGAGCCAGTAGGAACAACAGAAGGCCAAATCAGACCCAGAAAGACTTCAAATCCTGTACCTACCAGATACAGAATATATTAAAAAAAGGTTTGTTTTTAAATGATCAAATACATTTTGAAATTAATAAAAATAACTTCTAGTGATAGAAACATCTGAAATTTTAAAACCTTTATGAATAGTTTTAATAGCTAAAGAGAGAATTAGGGCAATGGAAAACATCTGAGGGGGTTAATCATCATGAAACAGAAAAACAAATAAGCAGAATATAAAAGAGGTTAAAAGGCATTAAAAATAGAATGATTAGGTCTAACATATGTAATAAGACTTCCATAAAGAAATGAAGAGTAGAGGCATATTTAAAGATATAATAACTGAAAATTTTCTAGAACTGATGAAAGACATTAATCCACAGGTTTAAGAACCATCCAGGACAAATTAAAAGGTAACTTGTATTTAAAGCATTTTAGTAACATTGAAGAACACCAAAGACAATGGTTTTAAAAGCAGTCTTACTTTGCAATAGTAAATATGGAAGCTACAAACTATGGCATTTTATTTTCAGTATGCTAAAAGAAGATATCTATCAATCTAAATTTGTTTACAAAACCTATTATTGTTACATTTATTTTTTCAAGCATGATATGTGAGTATTTTCAGACAATAAAGACAAAAATAGTGCCATCAGCAGACAAAATTTAAAAGCTATAATTCAAGCAGAAATTGTTACCAGATTAAAAATTTATGTTATAGAAAAAAATGATTAGTAAAGAAAATAATGGATATGTGTATAAAACTAAATTATTATTGATTATATAAAGCAAGAATAATAATAATTCATGAGGTTTAAAATCAAGTAAAACTAGACTAAATGACAGTGTATAAATCAAAATAAAGATGATCAGAGTTAAAGTGCTATAAAGTTCTAGTGTTTTTCAAGAGAGGGTAAAGATAAGAACTTTAAACTTTGATAACTTAAGTATATTTGATAAATTTTTAGGGTACCCCTAAAAGAATGAACAGAAAATAGAATTTTAAAACTGGAGGGGAGAAATAAGTGGAATATAAAAACATATTCTATCAATATAAAAGAAAGAAAAAAAGGAAAGAAAAGAGAAAAATTATTAAAATGATAATTATAACAATGAAATAAATAAATAAATAAATAAATAAATAAATAAATAAATAAATAAAGTACCTATTATGTGCCCGGCATTGTTCTCAGCACTTTAGGTACATTAATTTGCTTAATAACAACACTACAAGGCAGAGTTATTATTATAGCTATTTTATGGTAAAGGAAACTAAACGAAAGACTACTTAAGGTAGTTATACAGTTACTACCTAGTTACACAGGTAGTGATAGAATTTGGTATTCAAATGTAGTCAGTATTTCTTAGAGTTTGTTCTCTTAAAGACTATGCTATACTATCTCTCACAAAAGAGTAAGTTGGTATTAAAATTTTTTAAAACATTAATTATAAGAAAAACAAAGAACTTAATAATCTGTTTAAAAGAAAAATACTATCAGACTGAAAACACATGAAAGAACATAAGGACAAAATAGTTGAAAATTAAAGGATGAAACATTTACCACACAAATACTAACAAAAATAAAGTTAATATAACTATATTTAAACAGACAAAAAACATACAAGACAAAGAGCATCAGCAGATGGTAAGTATATAATAAATGTTCAGTACACCAAATACCTATAAGAATTCTGAACTCATATATATTAAAAACAGAATCTCAAAAATATGAAGCAAAAATTGACAGAACTTTAAGAGAAATAGAAAATCCATTATCACAGTGGAATATTTTAATGCTTCTCTCAGTAACTGACTAATGAAGCAAGGAAAAAATGTTATGAGAATAAAGAATTTTAAAAGTATAATGTTATATCTGTTCTCCTCCTACCAAAAAAAATATGTTGAAGTTCTAACCATCAGTACCTCAGAATGTGACCATATTTGAAGAGAGGGTCTTAAAGAGTTAATTTAAGTTCAAATGAAGTCCTCTGGGTGATGCTTAATCTAATGATGTCCTTATAAGAATGGGATATTAAGACACAGACACAGAGGTTAAGACCATGTGAAGACACAGGGAGAAAATGACCATCTTACAGGACAAGAAGAGAGGCCTCAGAGGAAACCAACCCTATGACACCTTAATCTTTGACTTCTAACATTCAGAATTTTGAGAGAATAAATTTCTGTCTTCAAACCACTCAGTCTGGTACTTTGTTATGGAAGCTCTAGCAAAGTAATACATACGATAAATTAGCTTTGTTTAATAGTCATATACAGAACAGTTAACCTAGTAAAAGCAGAATGTACTGTTTTGAAGTAATGTGTTTTGAACATTTATAAAAATTAAGTTCTCCACTGTAAAGTAATCCTCAAGACATTCCAAAGTATTATATGTCCACATTCTCTAGTCACAACACAGTTAAGTTAGATATGAACAATAAAGAACCTGGAAAACCTGCATAGGTTTACAAATTAAGACATGTATAAGCCTAAGTTATAAGTCAAAGAAAAATCATAATGGAAGTTAGAAAATATTTTGAACTCAGATTATTAGAATAACGTAAGAATGTGTGTGTGTGTGTGTGTGTGTGTGTGTGTGTGTGTGAAGCCAGACTGGTACTTACAGGAAAAATTATAGCCTAATAGCTTATTATCAAGAAAGAAAAAAAGTTTGAATATTAATAAGTATAAAAAGTGGGGAAAAAGAAGTATAAAAGGTAAGAAGTTAGAAAATTAACAACAGAATAAATTAAGATAACAAAAATTTAGTAGAAACAAATAGATAAGAGAATCAATAAAATCAAAAGTAATTCATCTGAGAAGAGTAAAATTTTCAAATCTCTGGCAAGCATGGCTAAAAAAGAAAGCAGAAATAACCAATGTAAAGAGTAAAAATGGGACAGTAATGTAGATTCTACAGATGAATAAAAAGTAATAGGAAATTTTGAAGAACCATTTTTAATAAAGAAGAAAGGATCCTAAATGGCCTATACACATTAAATACATTGAATCAATATTTTTAATCCTCATGCAAGGATATATTTATTGATTTGAGAGAGAGAGAGAGAGAGAGTCAGAGAGAGAGAGAGAAATATCAATGTGAGAAACAGTGATTGGGACACACCCCAACTAGGAATCAGACTTGCAACCTATGTATGTGCCCTGACCAGGTCTGAGCCCACAAACTTTTGGTGTACAGGACAGCACTCCCACCAACTGAGCCACCCAGCCAGGGCCATTGAATCAACAATTTAAAATTTCTACAATCTCACTGTCTAGAAGGCTCCAAAAAATTCTGTAGGAAGAAATAAATCTAGTGATACATATTGGGTTTATCTCAGGAATAGAAGATTGTTTTAAGGTTAGAAAACCAATTCATGTAATTCTTCACATGATCAGGCTAAAATAGAAAAATCATGGCCATCTCAATTGATAAAAAATGATTTGATAAAATTTCACACCCATCATATCACATTCTGACAAACTAGGAATAGAAAGACAAGTTTCTTAACCTGCTCAAAAACCTACAGCAAACCTTATAATTTTGATGCAATCTTGAAAGCATTTTCTCTTCAACATTTCACTTAGTGGTTTCAGAAAACAGAATGGCAAGAAAAAGAAAAAGATGGTCAAGGATGGGAAAAAATTAAAACTATCACTATAGATAAATAATTAGAAATAGAGTTTAGCTAATATCTCAGATTCAAAATCAATATTTTTCAAAATCAACGTTTAAAAAGTACATTTTTATATACCAAAAACAAGTAGAAACTAATATTTATACCCTTTTTAAATTTATAATTGTGTTAAAACATTTAAAGTATTCATGAATAAATGTCACCAAAGATATATGATTATCTTTAATGAAAGCCAATAAAGAGACCCAAATAAATGGAGACATATACAAATGTAACATATTAGAACCTCACATTTTAAAAGATGTCACTTGTACCTAACTGATATACAGTGTCACTGAAATTTTAAGCAAGATCCCAAAGTTTTGTTTAACAAACTTGTGTTAAAGAACTTTACAAAGCTGATTCTGAAATTCATATGGAAAAGCAAAAAGCCAAGGATAATGAGACTCTTCTCAACAAAAAATTAAAAAGGCTAGATAAAAGCCTTCTTAGGAATCTTTCCTAAGATTCCAATAACACTAAGATTCCTAAATTAGAAATTGTTACAAAATTAGAAATTGTTACAAATGGGTCTCATATTGCATACAGATAGACAAAATAATCAATGAACCAGAACAGAAAGCCCAGAAAGTATTCCATATATATAGTTAATATATACCAAAATCAAGACTAGAAGTCAGTATGCTGGGGCAGTTTTAATTTTATATGGGAAAAAATTGGAATCCTATATTACCATATGCAAAAATCAATTATAGGTGATTAAACATGTAAATGTGAAAAACAAAATTATAGAACTTTGAGAAGACCATATAGAACACCTTTATTTTCTTGGGATAGGAAAAGATTTTTTAATCAAAACACAAAAATTATTAAACATAAATGCAAATTTTGATATTATGACTACATTAAAATTAGGAACTTTGGCTTATCAGAAGACACCATAAAAAGTGAAATATCAAGCATAAACCAGGAGATGGTATTATAAACAAATATAATCAACACAGTTAATACCCAAGTATTAAAAAACGATCAGTAAGTAAAAGGCAGATGACATAAAAAAAATATGCAAAAGATATAAATAGGCACTTCACTACAGGATAAATCTAAATGACAAAAACACATATGAAAAGATGTCCAACTTTACTAGTAATAGAAGAGCTAAAAATTAGAACCACAATGGTATACCATTTGCCAGCCACCAGGCTGGGGCACATCTGGTGATGTCAAGGGTTGGCAAGAATGTGGAATAACAGAAACTCCCATTAACTATTAGTGGGAATAGAAATTAATGCTACAACTCTGCAAAACAACTTGGCCTTATCTAATAATTTGTAGATGCACATACTCTTTAAGATATTTTACTCCTGTATATATATGTACCTAGAAAATTCTAGCATTTATGCACTGGGAGAGATATATAAGAACATTCATAACAGCACTGTTTGCGGTGGCAAAAAAAAAAGTGAAACTACCCAAATATCCATTAGCAGTAGAATAAATTATGGGTGTTATTACAGAAGAATATTACACAACATTGAAAATGAATGAAAGATAGTGTGTGTCTCTCAGAAATATGATATTGAGTAAAAAATAAAAGCAAGTACAGGGACAATTGTTTAGTATAAGTCTGTTCATTTGAGTTCAAAAATATGCAAAACCAACTTCCAGTCAAAATGATGCCATAGGTAAACATGGCTCACCTCCTCACACAACCACATCAAAATTACAGCTAAAATATAGAACAACCATCACTCAGAACCATCAGAAAAAAAGAGTTGAATAGAAGTCTGACAACTATGGAGTTAAAGAAACCACCTCCATCCAGACTCATACAAAGGGTGGAGATGTGCGACATGCTGGTCCCACATCCACATGTAGTACATAAAAATTCAGAAGGGATATCTTGGGAGTGAGGAGTCCCAGACCCCCAGCCAAAGGTTCCAGGGCCAGGAAGATAAGTCCCCATAACTTTTGGCTGCAAAAACTAGCTGGGATTGAGTTGGTGGAAGAAATTACTGAGGTCCCAAGCAGTTCTCTTTAAAGAACCCATACATGGACTTATTCAGACTCACCCCCTCTGAGCTTCTGTACTGGGGTAGCAGTCTGAAAAGTACCCGTGGCATACAGAGAGGAAATGAAGCGTCTAGCATCAAAGCAGTAGCTAGGGAACAACTTTCTCCCAGACAAAAAGGCAAGCAGAAGCCATTTTGCCTTTTTTGAGGCCTCCCCACACAGTCACAGAGCCAGCAGGTGGGTGCCATAACTGAGATTCCAGAAACTTGCTAACACTATATGCCCTGCCCTAGAGATCCCCTGAGAATCCATCAGATCCAAATTACGGACTCACCCAAAATGTTAACTGTGACTTTTCTATGTGAATGGCTGGTCTAGGCTCATGCTTTATGACTTCCTAAATCCTTATCAAACAGACAAGAGCTGGCTGAAGTAAGCCCCCAGCCTTCATACAATTTGCTAAGTGGCCCCAGGCATGGCACTAGTAGCAGCCAGCCTGGATTCACAGCTTGGCTTTCCCTGGGGACCTCCAAGCCCAGCAGAAGTAGCAGCCATCATAGCTTAATAGATCATTCAAGTGGGCCTGAACAAACCCAGGTGGGAGCTGACATTGGCCTGCATCACTCAGGAAACCCCAGAGCCTGCATATTCCATGGAAAGCTACAAACTATGTCAGAGAACCACCACCTGGCACCTGAACAGCTGATCCTCCACAAAGGGTGAAGGTTGGTGGTCAGTGGTCACAGCCAGTCCTTGCAACTAACTGGCCTAGGTAAATCTCTCCCATTGACTTGCCAACAGCAATCAAGGCTCAAATACAAGAGGAGGGTATACTTAGCCAACATGAAGGGCACACCTCAAGTAAACAGCTTGGGTGATATGGGAGGCTGTGACCTTGGACCCTACAAGCACCTACTACATTAGGCCACACTACCAAGACACAGAGTCAAAGCAGCTCTACCTAATACACACAAACAGACACAAGCAAGCTGCCAAAGTGAGGAGACAAAGAAACATGGTCCAAATAAAAGAACAGGTGAAAATTCCTGAAAAAGAACTAAAAATAGAGATCAGCAATCTATCAGATGCAGAGTTCAAAACACTGGTTATAAGGGTTCTCAAGGAATTTAATAAGGACCTCAACAGCACAAAAAAATGATCCAGTCAGAAATGAAGGATACACTAATTGAAATAAAGAACAATTTACAGGGAAATAACAGTAAAATGGATGAAGCCGAGAACCAAATCAATGATTTGGAATGTAAGGAAGTAAAAAACAACCAATTAGAACAAGAAGAAGAAGAAAGAATCCAAAAAAAAAAAATGAGGATAGTGTAAGCAGCCTCTGAGACAACTTTACACATTCCAAAATTCACATCATAGGGGTGCCAGAAGGAGAAAAGAGAAAGAAATTGGAAATCTATTTTAAAAAATAATGAAGTAAAACTTCCCTAATTTGGTGAAAGAAATAGACATGCAAGTCCAGGAAGCACGGAGATTCCCAAACAAAATGGATACAAAGAGGAGCACACCAAGACACATCATAATTAAAATGCCAAAGGTAAAGGGAGAATCTTAAAAACAGGAAGACAAATGCAGTTTAGTTACCTACAGGAGAGTTCTCATGATACTGTCAGATGATTTCTCAAAAGAAACTTTGCAGGATAGAAGGGTTGGGCAAGAAATATCCAGTCATGAAAAGCAGGGACCTACAGCCAAGATTGCTGAACCCAGCAAAAATGTCATTTAGAATGGAAGGGCAGATAAAGTACTTTCCAGACAGGAAAAAACTAAAGGGATTCATCATCACCAAACCATTACTATATGAAATATTAAAGGGACTTATTTAAGAAAAAGATCAAAACTATGAACAATAAAATAACTATAAGTAAATAATCGAACAACAATTGAGTCTAAAAAACAAGCTAAGCAAACAAGAAGGACAGAGACAGAATCGTGGATATGGAGAGCATTTTAATGTTTGCCAGATAGAAGGGGGCTGTGTGAAGAGGTGAGGGGATTAAGAAGATTAAGAAGTACAAATAGGTAGTTACAGAACAGCCATGGGGGTGTAAAGTACAGTGTAGGAAGTAAGAGTAGCCAAAGAATTTATATACAAACCCATGGACATGAACAATGGTGGGGGAATTACCTGAGGGAGTGTGGGATACTTGCTGGAAGGGTAATGGGGGAAGAATTGGTACAATAATAGCATAATCAATAAAATATAACTTCAATAATAAATAAAAATAAAAGTAAATTGATAAACCAGTAAAAATATGCAAAACCAAGCAAAATACTGATTAGAAATGTAAATGTATAGTTGTAACACTAAAAAGAGTAATAAAAATGATTACATTACAACACAAAATATGGATGGAAATAAACTGTGTCTATCAGTCGGTGAATGGATAAAGAAGGAGATCCTGACATTTATGATATCATGGATGGATCTTGTAAGCATTATGCTAAGTGAAATAAGTCAGAGAAAGATAAATACTATATGATATCACTTATATGTGGATCTAAAAAGATAAGAGCAATAACAAAATCCAAAGTCATAGAAAAAGATATCAGCTCTTTTCAGGCTGGAACCACGAAGGGTGCAGAAGAGAAGAAGGTCCCCATTGTACCAGAAACCCTTAAGAAAAAGTGAAGGAATTTTGCAAGCTGAAGACTGAATGCCTGTGAAAGAAGTTTGCCCAAAAAATACTTTGAAAGGCAAGGAGGAGGAAGCTTATCTATGAAAAACCTAAGCACTCTCACAAGGAACATAGGCAGATGTACAGAACTGAGATTCAAATGGTTAGAGATGGCAAGAAAAGCTGGTAACCTCCATGTACCTGTAGAACCCAAACTGGTATTGTCATCAGGATCAGAGGTATCAGCAGTGTGAGCACAAAGTTCTGCAAGGTGCTGCAACATCTGTGCCATTGCCAGATCTTCAATGGCACCTTTGTTAAGCTCAACAAGGCTTCAGTTAACATGCTGAGGATTCTGGAACCATACATTGAATGGGGGTACCCAAACCTGAAGTCAGTAAATGAATTAATCTACAAGCATGGTTATGGCAAAGTTAACCAAATGAAAATTGCCCTTACAGATAATGCATTGATTGGTTAATCTCTTGGTAAGTATGGCAAAGCATTTGGCACAGTATCTCCATGTATCTTGCAGATAAGGTGGTGAATGGTACTCTACATGTAAGGTTAAGGCTGATGTCAGATGTTGTTACGCTCGGCTGTTCTATTAAATAGATTTAAAAAGGAATTGAATGAAGCAGAAGTTGTGCAGAGATTATATTTGCAAATAACCCCAAACTGAAATCTGCTCAAAGGCCCATACCATCAAAATTAAGTGTGATAGATGAAAAGCATCAGGAATCCTGAGAGTTTGCCAGAGAAGAGGAAGGGTGGTAAGACTGAACTAGGAAAAGGGGGAAAGGACTTGCAAGAAACCCAGAAGGTTCTGGGGAGAAGAATGCAAGAAAGTAGAGGAAAGGTGAAATATTATTCAGCCATAAGAAGGAATGAAGTACTGATACATGCTACAATGTGGATGAACCTAAAAACATACTAAATGAAAGAAGCTAGACACAACAGGACAAATATTGTATGATTCCATTTATATAAAATGTCCAGAATAGGCAAAACCATAGAGCAGAAAACAGATTGGTGTTCTCTCTCACAACCTCTGTGATCCTCCTTTGGTGGGCTTCTTACACCTCGTATTAAGTAACTCTGTGTGTGAATATTTGTTGAATATTTTTCTCCCCATTTTCTCTGCTGGAATCTAAGGTCCAAGACAGCAGGCACCAGGTCTTTTCTCTAGTACCTAGCATAGTGCCAGGCAAATATTACAAGCTCAATTAATGTTTGCTATTAAAAAACAATCTTGACAAAACCTGCTTAGTAAAATTGCTCACTGAACCTTGGCAGCCAAAAACTGTAGAAGCTTTGGGTCCACTTTGAGCTGCTTCTGGGATAACATTCTGAGTGAGTCACTTGTCCTGCTCCCCTGGCCCATGAACTTGATGATGTTTACTTGGTATTTTCACATAAAGAAGTAGCAAAGGACTTTGGACTAATTGCAAGAATTATGTTCCATGAATCATTTTTAAAAATCAATCCATTCTGATTGGGGAAAGGGAGGAGGAAGAGGAGTAGAGATTGGTGAAAATAAGGATGAATTTAGTATCCTCCTTGGTGCCCTTTTCTTGGTCAGTTATGTGTGATAAATGCTGAACAGAAAATATAGTAAATGTCTCAATATCTTGGCTAAGAACAAGAGGCTAATTTTAAGCCATATGGTCTCTTAAGCTCAGTGGCTGTGAATTCATTTGAGTTTCAACCAGGTGATTAGCTAGAACAATTAAGCAATCAACAAAATTTGCTATGCACTGAGTTTCACATTTTTAGAACCATGGTCAGCACTGTAAAATCTCCTCCTTTAGATACTTTATTCTCTTTTATTCTCTCTTCTTCAAAAAAAATTAGGAAATCATGACTCCACAAGAAATTTTTAGGGTTTAACTAGGAGTTTTCAATCTATTGCCTTCAGCTTGGAAAGAATGAATTTATCTCTTGTATTTTTGGTTTGCTGTGCCAGGGTGTTCAGAGATAACTAGTTCCCATTTATGCTCTTATCTGTCCGTTCTCTCTCTGTCTTTCTGTCTCTCTCTCTCTGTCTTTCTCTCTCTCCATCTGTGTGTGTGTGTGTGTCTGACACACACACACAGTCCCAGGGAGTGGAGTTCTATCTCAAGATGGTCTATAAAGCCCTCATAGGTAGTAGAATTTTGATTATATTATGGGCTTCTACTAACACAAAAGTATAGAATCTAATTCGTGAACATTTGAAAGGAAGGGAAGTTACATTTATCTCTCAAGTTTCCAAGACAAATAAAGGAGGATGGGTACTCCCTCACCACCAAGAAACTATCTCTCTTATATTTACTCCTGATTGATGCATAAGAATAATAAAATTCCTGTGTTCCTAGAATTCCATTACAAATACTTTTTTATTTTGAGATAAAGATGAGAATCAACTTTCAAATCCTATCATTTCCAATGTATATTTAAGATACTGCTGTTTTTAATGTTTCCCCCTTCATTTATTAGTGATAGAAGCTAAATTATACCCCTTCTTATGGTTGAAAGAGACACAATAACCTAAGTAAATCCTCCCTCTCTACTACCAAATCCCACTCTGTACCACTCCTCTCAGAGATAGGTACCATGTTACAGTATTAAAAAGTATCTTAGGCTTTAGCTGGTGTCAAGGAGTAGGCATGTTTGAAGTATGCACATAATAAAATACATCCAAGAAAAATCATAAGCTTTAGTTATAAAACTATAATTATTAAATTATCTCAAAGCAGGTGAAAACATTTCTCATGTTTTTTAAATAAACAAATCAGTTATAAAAGGGTTTGATTTGATATTTCAAATTTGAATTTTTATGTATTAAGAGATATGGACAGTATCTTATAACATATTCTTAAATGTGAAAGTTGAGGTGCCACTGAATTCAAATCAGAAATATATTTCTCTGGTTAACTCCTGTTATTAGTCTCTTTCTTTATTAGTCTTCTTTATTAGTCTAGTTAGGCATAGGGGAACAATAAAGTATTAAGATTATACAACTTTTATTCTAGAGAGGGGATTATCTTATATTAATTTTATTACATTTTGTATTTTGGCATTGCTGGAAAATCAGGAAAAATGGTATAAGAAGGAGATGCTAGCAATATTTCTTTTAAAAATCAATACTCATATATAAAAAAATAAATTTCTAGTTGTAATCTTTATGTACTGGCCAAATCTCTAAACACAGTATAATCTGTAGCATGGCAAACAGATTATAAATAAATAATTAATGTAAAACCCTTGCTCTAGCCATTCTGTCATTTCAATTGGCTTTACTCTAAATGCAGAGTTCTGTGCTCTGGGGGCATTTCCCCCTTTCCTTGTCAGTAAGTATCAAGTTCGAAGTTAGATATATAGCCCATACAGGAAAATAGTCTAACTGTACTGGCTACATAATTTTCAGAATCAAAATGTAGTGTATGTGATTGAAAAACTAAGAATCTCAAGATCATGACAGCAGAGCCATAGACCAAGTGCTGGAAATCTTAGCCAGTGTGATGGGACAAGAAAAAGAAATAAAAGGCATACAGATTGGAACAAAAGAACTAAGCTCTATATTTGCTGAAGACATGATTGTTTACATAGAAAATCTCAAGGAAATTACACAAATACAAATTAATAAGTGGGCTTAACACAAGAACACAAGATACAAAGTCAGCACACAAAAATAATTATAAAAACTTGTGATGAACATTGAAAACCAACATTTAAAATGAATGCCAATTACTATAGCTCGCTCCAAAATGAAATACTTAGCCATCTCACAAAATGTATACCAACTCTGTATACTGAAAACCATAAAATGCTCATTAAAGAAATCAGATGAGACCTAAATAAGTGGAGACACATACCATGTTGATGGATTGGAATATTCAACATAATAAAGATGTCATATTTTATTCAAACCAAGCTACAAAGTTAATACAATACTAGCTTAAAAAATCAGCAGTATTTTTCTGTCAATTTAGACAACCTGATACTAAAATTTATATGGAAATTCAAAGAAATTAGATTAGCCAAAGCAATTTTGAAAAAGAATAAAGTTGGAAAAATCACCCTATCTGTTTTAAGACTTATTTTAAAACTGCAGAAAGTAAGCCCAGCTAGTGTGGATCAGCGGATTGAGTGCTGGCCTGTGAGATTTCCAATAAGGGCATATGCTTGGGTTATGGGTCAGGTCCCCAGTAGGGGACACATGAGAGGCAAGTGCACATTGATGTTTTACTCCCTCTTCTTCTCCCTCCCTTCCTCTCTTTAAAAATAAATAAATATGGTCAATTAATATTTGACAAAGGTGGCAGAAGCATGAAATAAAGTAAAAATAGCCTCTTCAACAAATGGTGTTGGGAGAGCTGGAAAACTACAAAAAAAAAATGAAACTCAGTCACCAACTTACAGCATACACAAAATAAATTCAAGATGGATAAAGACTTAAATATAAGTCATGACACCATAAAAGTCCTAGAGAAAAACATAGGTGAGAAAATCTCAGATATTCCATGCAGCACTGTTTTCATGGATATGTCCCCTAGAGCAAGGGACATAAAGGAAAGAATAAACAAATGGGATCTCATCAAAATAAGAAGCGTCTGCACAGCTAAAGAAAACATAATTAAAATTAAAATTAAAAGAGGACCAACTATATGGGAAAACATATTTCCCAATGATTCCTCAGACAAGAGTTTAATCTCCAAAATATATAAGAACTCACATGAGTCCACTCCAGGAAGACAAACAACCCAATTAAAAAATGGGCAAAAGACTTGAACAGACAATTCTCCAAGGAGGACATACAGAGGATCAAGAGAAACATGAAAAGATGTTCAATATCACTAGCTATCAGAGAGATGAAAATTACAACCACAATGAGATACCACTTCATACCAGTCAGAATGGCCATCATAAACAAAGCAACAAACAGCAAGTGCTGGAGAGGATGTGGAGAAAAGGGAACCCTAGTACACCGTTGGTGGGATTGCAGACTGGTACAACCACTATGGAAAACTGTATGGAATTTTCTCGAAAAACTACAAATGGATCTGCCTTTTGACTTAGTAATTCCACTGCTAGAATTATATCCTAAGACCCCAAAACACCAATCCATAAGAACCTATGCACCCCAATGTTCATAGCAGCACAATTTACAATAGCCAAGTGCTGGAAGCAACCTAGGTGCCCATCAGTAAATGAATGAATCAAAAAACTATGGTACATTGACATGATGGAATACTACACAGCATAAAGAAAGAAAGAGCTCCTACTCTTTGTGACAGCATGAATGGAATTAGAGAGCATTATGTTAAGTGAAATAAACCAGGTGTTAAAAATCAAATACCATATGATCTCACCTTTAAGGGAATCTAATCAACAAAATAAACAAGCAAGCAAAATATAACCAGAGACATTGAAATTAAGAACAGGCTGACAGTAATCAGAGGGGAGATGGGAGAGGATAATGGGGGGGAAGGAGGAAAGGTTTTCAGGAACAACTATAAAGGACACATGGACAAAACCAAGGGGGATGGAATCAGGGGAGGGAGGTAGGGATGGCTGTGGTGGGGTGAAGTGGGGGGGGGGAAATGCAGACAACTGTACTTGAACAACAATAAAATAAAAAATAAATAACATCTTTTTAAAAATTGCAGTTAGTTTTTTTTAATTTAAAAACTGCACAAAGTAAGATTGTGTTATTGGTAAAAGGGTAGACATACAGATTAATAGAATGGAATGCAGAGTCAATAAATAGATCTGTAGAAATATAGCCAATTGATTTTTGACAAAGATGCAAAGACGATTCAATAGAGAAAGGATAATCTTTTCAGCAAAAGGTGTTGAAACAATTATATGCAAAAAAAGTCTCTACCTAAACTTCATACCTTATACAAAAATGAACTAGAAATGGGTAAGATTTACATATTAGACATAAAACTTTAAAAAAAACATTGGAGAAAATCTTTATGACATAGGCTTAGAGTAAGGGTTCTCAGACATGACATCAAAAGCACAATGTAGTGAAAAATTAATAAAAATTTTATCAAAATGTTTGCTAAGCAGCAGCTTCTAAAAATATGTAGTTATAATATTTTTATAAAACAAACAAAACCCCATAAACAGTTACATAAAAATTTTGTAGTTTTGAGTACAAATTTTAAGTTAAAAATTTTGTTGCCTTTGAGTAGCTGGTGCCAGGAGGCTGATGTAAACTTGTCTTTGACTTTCAAACTTCCTGTGGTGATTGAATTTTTATGAGTGTGTCTTACTTTTCATACAAAGTCACAAATCTCCCCACCACTGGTAGCTTTTAAATGTAGTTGGGCAGCAGTCTGCTAAAAAAAAAGCTATGAGAAGATTTGGGTTGACACCTTGGATTCCTTCCAACTCTAAAATCTTAGGATTTTATGATGATATACAACACAAGATACCATATTTGCCCTTCATAACGTGTACCCATGTTTTTGGCCCAAACTTTCAGGAAAAAATTTTTGTTTTAATTTTTTAATTCAATTTTTAACTTATTTATATTTAGAAACAAAACTGATTATCATATTTCAGGGTATTATTTTGCATACAGATATTGTTATTGTTTTCTAGAGTTATACTTTTAATTCATAGGCATGAATAAAAATTAAATAAAAGAATTAAAGGCATTTGTATAGATACAGAATTAGTACTACCCATGTATACCCATGTGTACATGTTGAATGTACATCCTTATTTTTCCCTCAAAAATTTGGGCAAAACAGTGTGCATTATACATGGCAAAATACAGTAATTAAATATCCCCTAAGTGAGAAAATGTTTGCCAAATTTTATTTAATTTCATATTCACTAAAATAGAAATACTCAAAGCCCAACATTTCACAAGTGCCTTCTAATAGACTCAAATCTTGACATATACTGCTTGTAATTTGTCATGAGTCACTTGACATACAAGTGACTAGTACCCACTTTCAAGTGTATTCTCTTAACAACTTTAAGTGGGTCACCTTCTTTTGCAGAACATAAGAGACCAATCCATTAATTGGATCACAGTCCAGGAAGCATAATCTTCTCGTGGAATCTGCTTTTTTATCCTTACAAGCCTTAACTTGCATTTATTTTACCAGTAAACTACATTAAGTCTCTGAATTAATGGAGTGAAAATCTGAAACTAACTAAATTAATGCACCTAACTTCACATAAGACATAAATTCTCATAGTGAAATGTTAGACTGAGGAGCACTTGTGGTGGATTTTACTGGACAGTCAATGAAATTTAAGCTTCGGGGATCTTTATCTATGCAGACCCTTCCAAGGGCCTTTTAGAAATGTGTTCACATTTTTGTAGATTTGAAAAAGTAATATATTTTAATCACAACCAAACACTGCCTCTTTCCACTTTACTTTTCCTCCATCATGCTTTTTCTCTTGATGAGTGGCAACAGAGGGGCTATGGACATTTCAGAGATTAAGTTAAGGAGAAATAGAGTTGGGGATAGGTTTCATTTGAGTTTAGTAGAATATATTTTTGTGGTTTGCAGAAATTCTGTGTATAATTATAAGTTGCCACACCAGCATAGGAATGACTTCAGGGATAGTCCTGGAGCTCACTATGCCAACTCACTTGTTGAGGGAGCATGAAGATCCACACCAGAGTTAGTATCACACAATATGAATGTGTCGGTGGGCTCTGATCCTGGAAGTATTAGGTGATGGAGAGAACACAAGGTTTGAAATGTACAGAATCAAAAATGGTGTGTGGAAAATTTTTTTCAAAATTTTACATGTTATAAATGAAATAAACTAGTTTTTGCAGATTTGATAACAGTCCCTACAAGTTTAGACATTATCAGTAATGAGTTGTAAAACTGAAACTTTGCTAATCTACCAATAATAAAAAATACATTTTGATCAAACATACTAGAGGAAAGAATTATTTTTTTATTCTTCTTACAGAAGACGATATTATAAATTTTTTGTTAAATGAAGAGGCAACCAAAGAATATGTACCCAGAAAGCATAAGGTAAAAGTATTATAGAGATTTGCCAGGCAGTTAAATAAATTATTGCTATTTTTCCAGATTTTGTGATATTTATCTTATTTTAAGCTTTATAATTTTCTGTGACTTCTCATTCTAAATAAATAATCACCTGATTTCATTTTGCATTGTAATTTTTTGTTCTTTTTCTTAAAAAGGGCTACCCAAGTTGTACAAGTTTCAGGCCCTACAAAACCTTGATTAACTCTGCATAGGAGCTTTTGAATATTTAGGAATGGAATAAAGCTTTATCCTCTTGGTTTAGAATTCTTAGTAACACAGTCAAATTGGATCATGATTTACTTAGTCTAGAATCTGACCTCTGCAATAGAATTAATAGCTCTGAAAGTTCAGAACTGATAGCAGTGAAAGAGACAGATTTGTCACCAGTCACCCTGCAGGAAGGAAACCTGGGTGGAATTTGGCACCAAGTATGAATTTCTCTTCCAGAAAAATAATCTGCAAAGGTCTGCTGAAATGACCTGGTGGAACTTTGATCTAATTTTAAAAAGGAAAGACTTTGAAGCTTTTCAGAGAAGTGTGAACACTGGATTTGTGATATCCAGGTTCAGTTCACCTAGTTTTGGTTTCTACAGTGTAAAAGACAAGATAAGGTTGTTATAATGAATGACAGTGACAGTGCTTCCAACCTCACCATCCTTTCCTATCCTTTCTGGCAGTGACTGAGCATTGGACAGGATTGGTAGATGTTATGTGAGAGCCTATGACCAACAAAGCCAGAGACCTCGGACATGATCTCACAACAGTTTATCTCCCTCACAAGAGCAGATGGGGTTAATACACTGAGGTCATTGTTCCTAAACAAGTTATGTCAAGGTCACTGGCCCTTCTTTGAAGAGAAGTTTGCCTATAGTATCCTTTTTAACCCATTTATGAGTAATACTGCTTGCTTGCTCTTTTTGATATTTATGCTCCCATTGAAAGACTTGTTCTTTTATATTCCAAAAAAAGGAAAAAGAAACTTGTAATTGCATTGCCCTATAGGCACACAATTTGGTTCCTGGGGCAGTGATAAAAATTAGTAAAGCAACTCCCCATCCCTGTTTCCTGGACTGGCCACTTAGCAGTCCCCAAAGGAAGGAGACAAAGGTTACAGAAAAATCCTTTCTGTCCTCTCTAACTCCCCAGCCCTAAAATGGTCTGAGACTAAGTCTGATTCACACAAGTGAACATCCTTTAAGCTGGAGTCAAGATGGGTAATAAGTGGATGCTACTTAGCATCACATTCAATTAGAAATAAAAGTAAAGTGGAAGACTTTAAGCAGTCTCTGCTGCTTGATGTCATGAAATTTCTGTTTCATTGCAATGCAAAGAATCAGAATGTAGTACAGTCCGAAGAAGTGCACCATTCCTAATTTCAGCAGTTCTGACAACACCGGACCACTCTCTGAATTATCAAATAACCCTCTTATTTGGACGGTTCTTTGTGATTTAGTGATAAAGTTTGTAATTTAGAATAATGATGCATTCTACAGGAGAAAATGACATAGAATTATGACTATAAGACAGAGATGACAATGGCAGGTTTGACTTTAGTTTGTTTAAACAAAGGCATTTTTTTCAGAGAACATGAAGCATCCCTGATGTTATGAATTCTGTGAGGTGATAAAAAATTTTTATCATTTGTTATATTCTTTCTTTATCATTTCAAGTACTGTATCATAGCTATGCATATACAGAGACAGACATGTGGGTGTGGTTCAGCAAAGCAAAATATCCTGTTTTCATAGGACAATATTCTTGATGCTGGTTCAAGGCTAGCGCTAAATGTGTAGGTTTGGAAGGAAGTTTCATTTCCAGAGAAGAAAGACTATGTTCTCCCAATTCTACACAAAACTCATTATCAAAGAATCAAAAAGAATCAAGAGTTGCTGACTTTTCTTGGTGTCCATTCCCCTCCTTTTTGAATAGAGATCTGAAAGCAACAGACTGAAATGCTTTTCCTAATTAAAATTTTTACTTTGGTTCTCTTACCCCTGGGCACTCCCAAACCTTCCTGAACCCAGAGCTCACACTCTTGTAATGAGAACATGAACAGTACTAGCTTTTCATGTTGTACTAGATCAACATATTTCATGATTTCTTTCTAATGGTGTCAGGCTCCACTTTTCTCTGTTGCTTGTAAAAGTAACTGTCCTTTCATCCTCTGCAAAGGAAATACCAAAGCTGATAGTCTGTGGGGTCCCCCGTATTTGATTGTCAGATATCCCTCACTTTAGTGATAACCATCACCATGGACCTGGTGCTTGGCCAGGCCTATGAAAGAATACTCATTACCTCTGCTCTCATCTTACTCTACCTCTTTCCATGTCAGTCTTGATCTGCTCTTCAAGATCCTCTGGAGACACATAGAAGTCCTCTTCTGGCACTGATGATTTGGGTCGGCAACGTCCACAGCAGCAGTTGCAACAGCAGCACAGACAACAGCAAAAATAGCAGCCAGTCAAGAGGCCAATAATGACAAACAGGGTCTAGGAGAAACAGGCAAAGCAAAACAAAGGTGAGGGGTAGTGGAGTCTGGAAAAACCCTAGAAATCAAGTGTGTACCCTGTACCCCCAAAGACCTGAAGACATCATAGTGCACCGTGCACCCTCATGCTTATTGCACGCAATCTTTTTCATTTTCTTGGAAACAAATTCTGCATAGTTTTGCCTAGCAGGTTAAACCCAGAGGGAAAGACCTGTGACCAAAGTAATGATATATGACATCCTCTTCTTTATTCTTAAGCTAAAATGATCATTACTGAGAGTAAAGCAAACAAAACAACAAAGAAACAAACCAACTAACAAAACTACAGGTCTCATGATCTAACCAAGGGGGATGGAATCATTCTCACCAAAGGAGCTGTTGATAGCTCCCCCTCCCCCAGCCACATTCCTCTTAGTCATCAAGTACTGCAAAGTCTCTCTCTTCAACATTCCTTCCACTCTCTTCCTCATCCCTGGTAGTGCCTTAGAAAACACCCCGTTATTTCCACTCTGGGCATTTCAGGAGCCTTGTAACTGGCCTCCCTACCTCCACTTTTTTCTCCTAATCCACCCTGTGCATTGCTGCTGAAGCTTCCAGAAACACATGTTCTCTTGAACTCATGCAGTATAAGGCTGGAGCTCCTTATTTTGGTCATCTGGGCTCTGCCAACCCCTCCCCTATATCAGCTGACCCTGTTTTAGCCATACTTTCCATAGCTTTGCTCTCCCTGTGGATTCATCTGCCTAAATGTCCCCAGCCCCTCCCATTCCCCAGTCATCTAATAAATAACCACTCAATGTTTATCCTCTAACATCTTTTTTGATACACCTCCCTTTTTTTCTACCCCAATTGTACTCCATACAAACTTCTATCATGCTGCTCTATTTGTTGACACTTTAAGACATTTATCAGTTAATAGATATGTCTCAGACTGGGAGATTCTTGAAGGCTAGAGCTGTATGTTAGTCATCTTTCAATCCCTCCTACCTAAAGATATAGTTCCGGGTATGTAGTAGACACTTAATAAATACTTACTGAATTAATGAATGTATAAAATAATAGGTAAGCAGATGTACCTTCCTATGGTAAGAGTGTCATGTCTGGAGGTTAGGTTGCCAGGAAAGCCCACAAAAAGCCCATTTTGTTATGTGTAAATGTTCAATCTATCATCATAAATGAAATTGTCAGTATATAAACTCTCATTTCAAGGTCCAGATCTGCTAGGTATGAGCTTGTCTCCCTCCTGATTCTTCAACAGTAGAGAAATGGGTTTTCAGTGGGAAACTTAGTTACCTCCAAGAAAAGGAATTATGGAGACCTGAAGAAGCCAAAGAAGGCTTTTAAGTTGCAGACTCCATGCTTATGTACAAACACATATTCTCTCTCTTCCTGCATGTATAAAACTCTTCAGTTTAGCAGGATTTATTTTAGTGGAAGAAAATAGCAATTAAGATCCTACAGAATATGAAACCTACCTGTTCGGAGATCAACAGCTTTTTACATTATTCGTTACTACCCATGAATGTGAGTTTATATGATTTCACAAAATGTATGAACTGTCCACATGTATGTGAATTGTCCAAAAATATAGTGATGGACTATATGTATGGTTCATATGCAAATACATTTTTATCAGAATATAAAGGTATTAAAAGTCATTAACAAATATAAAGCCATCACCAAACACTAGGCATACACTAGGCATTCCTAGGAAACTGCACAAAATTTAGGGTCAAAAATCAGTTCTAGCTGCATTAAGTCCTTTAAAATATTAAAATTTTCTTGACCAGGTATCTTTTTTCCCTTTCTTTATCTCTATTTATGTCCAATTCCCTGTCCTCCAATACTTAATTCTCACCTTTCCCCCCTTATTTCCTTCTCCATAACCTTACTGCAGGCTCCATGTGAGCCTATAACACAATTACCACACACTCTCCCAAGTATTGTGTTTGCTGATGTAGCCTATGCTATAAATAGTAAAGTACATGGCTAAATTTTTCCTATAATAATTTATTAAACAGTTGTCACACCAATAAATTATTTTTGGTTTTGAGCAATGAGTCAGTTCTTAATTAGTCACTACAGGGGGAGAGAGGGCTGTCAAAATTAACCTGAAGCTTCAAATTCAAATATAATTAATGTCTGGAAGTATTTTAAGTAATGCTGTATATTATAATCATTTGATGAGCTAAAGTAAAAATGATCCTCAAATAATAGCTTTCCATTGAAGCTGTATTTCCTTTTATTTACAAGAGTTTAATAATATATTTAAAGTTAGGCTTTCTTTGAGATCAACTCTAAAAGAGTGAATAATATCATAATCTACCAGAAAATTGTTTTTGAAGAAAAAATATAATTCACCTTTGCCCACCAGCTTGACAGCATAAAGTAGGTATTAACATTTTCATCTCCAAATTGCTCAGCCACATAGAGTCCCAGTGATCCATACTTGTCATATATGTTTCTCTTTGATATGTCAGTAAGTATTGTGTGGGCATTGTTGATTTCTTTGAACTTGTCAGCAGCTGCTGGATCATCTGGATTCTTGTCTGGATGGTGTTTCAAGGCCAACTTTCTTTTAAAAAAAGTAAGGAAAAGTGTTATTTGACACAAATGATAATGACATTTTAGAATGGCACTATTCTTTTGTACATTCCTCATACATGTAAATATGTGAAATGACAATGTTGACTTAACTAAGCAAACATTTATTAAATATGGTCTATGTTTCTAATGTGTAAGCAAAATAGTATTATTTCTCCTCTCACATCCTCAAAAGGATTCTCAATTACATGGTTGTTGAGTTCCAGATCCACTCTCCTCTTGAGGGAGTGGCCAAGGCATTCATAGTCACTCTCCCCTTGAGAGAGTAGCTGTGCTACTCACAACAGGAGGATTTGGCCAAAGTCCACCACATCTTACTATTAGCAAATATGTGAACTTTATTTTTACCTGGAAGCTGATCAGGACCCCACCTCAACATGCAACATTTGTGGTATGTTAAAAGTTCCAGGACCAGGACCAGTTTATACCAAAATGCCATTTAGAACTGGAAGAATTCTCAAGAATAAACAAAACTTCCTTCATACCATATATTCTAAAAGTTAAATTCAAATATTTAAAAAAATTCTAGTTCATATTCCATTGAATAGACATAAAACCCTTTCATAAATCTTCCACCAAAAAATTCCCTTGTTTTTTAGAACAAATAATGTGACTTCCCTTATATTCAAATGTATATTTTACCTCTTTTCAAATAGGTCTTCCACTTCAAATAATATGTAGAAACTTCCTTGTGACTGAAAGGTCCTCTTCTCTGTGGACTGTCAAGTAGTTTGTAAAAAATGTGGATATCTGTAGTGTTGTGGTGTGTGTGTGTGTGTGTGTGTGTGTGTGTGTGTGTGTGTGTTGGGGGGTGACCTGAGGGTATTCTTTACTCTTTAGTTATACTCAAGTATTAAAAAAAGAAGTGAGTGCAGAAATACAAATGATTGTAAGAAATTACTATGAAGAACTGTATGCCAAGAAATTTGAAAACCTAGGTGAAATGGACAAATTTCTAGAAAAATATAATCTTCTAAAAGTGAAGAAGAAGCAGAAAGCCTGAACAGACCATTAACAGCAGAAGAAATTGAAGCAGTAATCAAAAAACTGCTGACACACAAAAGCCCTGGACCAGATGATTTCACAGGAGAATTCTACAAAACATTTAAGGAAGAGCTAACCCCTATCCTTCACAGACTATTCCAAAAAATTCAAAATGATGGAAGACTCCCAAACTCTTTTTATGAAGCCAACATCATCCTAATCCCAAAACCAGATAAAGACACAAGAAAAAAAAGAAAACTTCAGGCTAATATCACTGATGAACACAGATGCTAAAATCCTCAACAAAATATTGGCAAACTGCATCCACAATACATTAAATAGATCATACACCATGACCAAGTGGGATTTATCCCAGGGATGCAAGGATAGTTCGATATTCACAAATCAGTAAATGTAATATACCACATAAACAAAAGCAGAGACAAAAATCACATGATCATATCAATAGATGTGGAAAAAGCATTTGATAAGGTATAGCACCCATTTATGATAAAAACACTCAGCAAAGTGGGAATAAAGGGAGCATTCCTCAACATAATAAAGGCCATATATGAGAGACCTACAGCCAACATCATACTCAATGGGCGAAAACTAAAATCTTTTTTACTAACATCAGGAACAAGACAAGGCTGTCCCCTTTCACCACTTCTATTCGATATAGTATTGGAAGTCTTGGCCACAGCAATCAGACAAGAAAAAGGAAATAAAAGGCATCCAAATTGGAAAGGAGGAAACAAAACTGTCATTGTTTGCAGATGACATGATAGTGTACATAGAAAAACCCATAGACTCCACCCCAAAACTGCTCGACTTAATAAATGAATTCAGGAAAGCAGTGGGATATAAAGTTAATATCCAGAAATCAAAGGCATTTTTGTATACCAAGAATAAAATAGCAGAAGAAGAAATCAAGGAAAAAATCCCATTTGATACAG
Organism: Artibeus jamaicensis; assembly: GCF_021234435.1. Lineage (NCBI taxonomy): Eukaryota > Metazoa > Chordata > Mammalia > Chiroptera > Phyllostomidae > Artibeus > Artibeus jamaicensis. Next base: position 39,051,823 of record NW_026522059.1, read on the forward strand.
CAAAAAATAAATAAAATACCTAGGAATAAACCTAACCAAGGAGGTAAAAGACCTGTATGCAGAAAAGTACACAACACTGAAGAAAGAAATCAAGAAAGACACAAACAAATGGAAACATATACCATGTTCATGGATCAGAAGAATTAACATCATCAAAATATTCATACTACCCAAAGCAATTTACAGATTCAATGCAATACCTATTAAAGTACCAATGGCATATTTCACAGGTATAGAACTTCAAAAATTTATGTGGAACCATAAATGATCCCCAATAGCTGCTGCAATTTTGAGAGAGAAGGGCAAAGTAGGAGGGATCACAATACCTGATACCAAACTGTATTACAAGGCCACTGTAATCAAAACAGCCTAGTACTGGCATAAAAACAAACACATGGACCAGTGGAACAGAACAGAGAGCTCAGAAATAAACCCAAGTCTCTATGGTCAATTAGTATTTGACAAAGGGGGCAGTAACATAAAATAAAGTAAAAATAGCCTGTTCAACAAATGGTGTTGGGAGAACTGGACAGCTACGTGCAAAAAAATGAAACTTGAGCACCCACTTACACCATACACAAAAATAAATTCAAGGTGGATAAAAGACTTAAATATAAGCTGTAACACCATTGAAGTTCTAGAGGCAGATAAATCTCAGATATTTCACACAGCAACATTTTTACTGATATGTCCCCTAGAGGAAGGGACATAAAGGAAAGAATAAACAAATGGGATCTCATCAAAATACAAAGCTTCTGCATAGCTAAAGAAAACATAATTAAAATTAAAAGAGGACCAACTATATGGGAAAACATATTTCCCAATGATTCCTCAGACAAGGGTTTGATCTCCAAAATATATAGAGAATGTACACGACTCCACTCTAAGAAGACAAGCAACCCAATTAAAAAATGGGCAAAGAACTTGAACAGACACTTCTCCAAGGAGGACATACAGAGGATCCAGAGACACATGAAAAGATGCTCAATATCGCTAGCTATCAGAGAGATGAAAATTACAACCGCAGTGAGATACCACTTCATACCAGTCAGAATGGCCATCATAAACAAAGCAACAAACAGCAAGTGTTGGAGAGGATGTGGAGAAAAGGGAACCCCAGTACACTGTTGGTGGGATTGCAGACTGGTACAACCACTATGGAAAACTGTATGAAATTTTCTCGAAAAACTACAAATGGATCTGCCTTTTGACCCGCAATTCCACTGCTAGGATTATACACTAAGAACCCTGAATCATCAATCCATAAGAACCTATGCACCCCAATGTTCATAGCAGCACAATTTACAATAGCCAAGTGCTGGAAGCAACCTAGGTGCCCATCAGTAAATGAATGAATCAAAAAATTATGGTACATTGACATGATGGAATACTACACAGCATAAAGAAAGAAGGAGCTCCTACCCTTTGCAACTGCATGGATGGAACTGGAAAGCATTATGCTGAGTGAACTAAGCGAGGTGGTGAAAGATAAATACCATATGATCTCCCCTTTAACAGGAACCTAAATAACAGAACAAGCAAACAAGCAAAATAGAACCAAAGACACTGAAATAGAGAACAGGCTGACAGTGTTCACAGGGGAGAGGGGAGGGAATTTCAGGGAAATTTCAGGAGAAAAGCGGAAGGGTTTACAGAAACAAGTATAAAAGACACATGGACAAAAAATGGTGGTGGGGGGCAGAATGGAAGGTGGGGAAGGGCTGGGTGGGTGGGCTGGGATGGGAGTAAAAGACAGAAAACTGTACTTGAACAACAATTTTAAAAAATTTTTAAAAAGCATGTTACAGAAAAAAAAAACATTATGGTACATTTACACAATGGAATACTATGCAGCAGAAAGAAAGAAGAAGCTCCTACCCTTTGCAACAGCATGGATGGATCTAGAGAACATTATGCTAAGTGAAATAAGCCAGGCAGTGAGAGACAAATACCACATGATCTCACCTATAAGTGGAGCCCAATCAACAAAACAAACAAGCAACCACAATAAAACCAGTTTGTTATTGAAATAACAAACTGAGAGTAACCAGAGGTGATGGGGGAGGGGGTAACACAGGTGCAGAGTAAGGGTTATCAAGGAACATATATAAAGGACACATGGACAAAGCCAAAGGGGGGTAGGATCAAGGATAGGAGGTTGGGATGGGTGGAGTTGCGGGGGAAATGGAGATAACTGCACTTGAACAATAATAAAGAAAATTCAGTGATTCAGGGGAAAAAAAGTGAGTGTATGATTGTCAAGCTCTGGCTGGTGGCCCCCTACAGACAGATTTAAATGTTAATTAAAGCCATGTTCAGAATGGAGTCTGTGGTATTTTTTCCACTACAAAGTCCATTAATTTTATAACTACTGGAAAGTCCACATGACTTGTACTCCCTACTGTGTCCATCATAGGCACATGTAAGAATACACCTTAAGCTTTTGTTTATTTTATCCTTTAGATTAAATTGTTGTATTTTAATACAATAATAAAGGCCATAAGTAGAGCAGAAAAGTAAAGTATATCTCATAAAGCAATCTATACAATAAATTGGAAAAAAGCCACATAATGGATGAAAGTATTGTTGGGTTAGGAAGTAAGTGAATAATAAAGCAGTTCAACATCAGAATTCTTAAAAGTACCAAAATATTTAAAAATATAAATTGTGGTATATAATCCATTCTAACTTTGAACACGGAATAAACAAAAAGAATAAAACGATGATGGTTCACTTTGAATTTGCTTAACCAAAACATTTTTCAGCCTTTCTGAGCTATGTTTGGGGTATCTATAAATTCTTATAAATGGAATTATTAGAGATATTTTATTTATTTATTTATTTATTTATTTATTTATTTATTTATTTATTTATTTTTAGACAGAGGGGAAAGGAGAGAGGGAGAGAGAGAAACATCAGTGTATGGTTGCCTCTTGTGTGCCCTCTACTGGGGACCTGGTCTGCAACCCAGGCATGTGCCCTGACTGGGAATCAAACCAACAACCCTTTGGTTTCACAGTTCATCACCGAATCCACTGAACCACACCAGCCAGGGCTGCAGACATTTTTTTATGTGCAGAATTTATTATGAAATCTTGCACAAAATGCCTATTTTATCATTTTTAAATGTTTATATTTATACCGACACTATTATATAAGGATGTTATAAATATTCATTAATCTTCACCACAACTCTATGAAATAGATATTATGATTCCATTTAACAGATGAGGAAATTTGGCCACCAACAAGTGAAGTAACTTGCCCAGTGTCACAAAGCTAGTAATTAGATCACAGGCAATCTAACCCTAAGCACATGCTCTTAACTACCAACATTTTGCCTCCTACATATTTTTAAATTTAAAAAGTAAGGCACACAGATTGTGAGTACTCCATTGTAAGGACTTCACTGGAGTGTTTCGAGGAGAGTGGTATAATCTGACTTTTAGAAGGAATACTCAGTCTTAAAGAGGTCAAAGGTGAAAGCAGGGAGTTTCTTACAGAAGTATATAGTGGTTCAGATCAGTGTATCAGTGTAGAGGATATATTCAGAAGTGGTTGGATTCTGGATATATTTTGAGGACTAGTTGGATTGGATGTGAGATGTGAAAGAAAAAGAGGAATTGGTGATGGTACCAAAGTTTTGGCCTGAACAATGGAAAATTTGTGTTGCTGTTAAAAAATTGGCAAGACATTTTTTTATTTGGTAGTAGTAGGCAGTGGCTTGCTAGGATTCAGAATTCTACTTTGGACACTTTTGAGATGCCTATTAGATTTCCAAGCATACTTTTCATACCCATGGAATGGGAAAAGATTTTCAAGAGTATGAGTCCAAGAGAAGTTCTAAGACTAAGCTTTAGGGATAAAGAACCAGCAAAAGAGATAAAAAAGAAAGATGAATGATGCAGAAGGAAAAATTTAGAGAATATGTGATTTTGGGGTCCAAGTGAACAAAGTATGTGAAGAAGGTTACCTGTATCAAATGCCATTCACAGGTCATGTATAATGAAGACTAAGAACTGAAATTTTAAAACTAAATTTCTGGTCAAGATGGAGGTGTAGGTAAACATGCTTCACCTCTGTGCACTACAGGAAAAATTACAACTAGACTAAAACAAATAACACCAAGATTCATCAGAAAATCAAGCCATATAGAAGTCTGACAACCAAGGATTTAAGCCCCATTCATCCAGATGAGTAGGAGGGGCGAAGATGTGGATGTGCAGAGAGGTATGGAGAGGTGGTGGAATGGGTGGTCCCACTTTCATGTATGATGGATAAAAATGGGGAGGGATACCTTGGGAGTGAGTGATCCCAGCCACAGACCAGACCACACAGCCCATGGTTTCAGCACCAGGAAGGTAAGTTTCCATACATTCTGGCTGCAAAAACCAGTGGTGGCTGGGGCAGCAGAAGAAACCACAGGAATCTTAAGGGACTCCTCTTAAAGGGCCCAAAATGGACTTAGGTCTCATTCAGACCCACCCACGCTGTGATTCAGCACTAGTGCAACAGTTGGAAGGGCATAAGTGGCATAAGGGAAGAAAGGGAGAAAGTGAAGTGACTGGCAAGCGAGTGAGTGCCGGAAGACAGCTTCTTTCTGGGCAATCTCCAGAGGCCAGGCAGCAGCATCGTCCCTTCTCTGAACCCTCCCCAACATGGAGCCACAAAGTGGTGAAACAGGTTGTCCTGCCTTGGCAACTACCTAAAGTTCTGCCCCACACAATTTACAGGTGTCTTTTCTACAATAGGCCACATAAATGAGATGAGGAGTCAAAGCAGCTTTACCTAATACAGAAACAAAGAGATGTTGCCAAATTGAGGAGACAAAGAAATATGGCCCAAATGAAAAAAACAGAACAAAATTCCAGGAAAAGAGCTAAATGAAATGGAGATGAGCAATCTGTCAGGTGAAGAGTTCAAAATACTGCTTACCAGGATGCTCAAAGAAATCACTGGGTACTACAACAGCATAAAAAAGATCCAGGCAGAGATAAAGTTTTAAGTGAAATAAATAAAAATCTACAGGGAACCAACAGTGGAGGGGATGAAGTCAAGATTCAAATCAATGATTTAGAACATAAAGGAGAGAAAGCATTCAATCAGAACAGCAAGAAGAAAAAAGAATTTTTAAAAATGAGAATAGAGCAAGGAACCTCTGGGACATCTTCAAACACACCAATGTCGAGTCACAGGAGTGCCAGAAGTGGAAGAGCAAGAAATTGATAACTTATTTGAAAAAATAATGAAAGAAAACTTCCCTAATTTGGTAAAGGAAATAGACATACAAGTCCAGGAAGCACAGAGAATCCCAAATAATTTGGACCCAAAGAGAACCACACCAAGACACATCATAATTAAAATGCCAAAGGTTAAAGGTAAAGAGAAAATCTTAAAAGGAGCAAGAGAAAAGCAGAGTTACCTACAAAGGAGTTCTCAGACTGTCAGTTGATTTCTCAAAAGACACTTTGCAGGCTAGAAGGGACTGGCAAGAGGTATTCAAAGTGATGAACAGTGAGGACTTAAACCTAGATTATTCTATTAGCAAACCTGTAATTTAGAATTGAAGGGCTGATAAAGTGCTTCCCAAACAAGGTAAAACTAAAGGAGTTCATTATCACCAAGCCATTACTATATGAAATATTAAAGGGAACTATAAAAGAAAAAGATCAAAACTATGAACATTAAAATGGTAACAAATGCACAGTTATCAACAACTGAATCTAAAAAACAAACTAAGCAAACAGGCAGAACAGAAACAGAATTATAGATATGGAGATTATTTGGAGGGTTATCAGCTGGGATGGGTAAAGGGGAGAATGGGAGAAAAGTTGCAGGAATTAAGAAGTACAACTTGTAGGTACAAATAGGGCAATGTTAAGAATAGTATAGGGAGTGGAGTAGTCAAAGAACTTATATGCATGACCCATGAACATGAACTAAGGGAGGGGATTGCTGGAGAGAGGCTATGGGGGTACCAGGCAGAGGGGGGAAAGGGGGAAAATTGGGACAACTGTAATAGCATAATCAATAAAATATATATTTTTCAAAGACTAAGAATTGATCACTGGGTTTAGTGACATATAAATCTTTGGTGACTTTGACATACACACACAATATACATGTATACACAGAGAAAATTGTGTATATATGTCTTCATATAGGGAAAAATAAAGCAGAGAAATAAGTAGGAAAAAAAGAATAAAAGGGAACATTATAACCACAGCCTTCCTTATAAATGTGCTTATAGATGCAAATTGGGATTATAGGTAATTTTTTGTTTCATTTTTTGTAAAAATATACATATTACTTGTGTGGTTTTCTTCCCTAAGCATTTTAAAGCTCTAGTTACAAATTCTGTGCTCTTTTAATAGCTGAAAGTTTAGAGTTTGTCCCCTTAAATAACCCACTATAAATTAAAGGGGGGGAAAGGAAGAAAGAAAGAAACCTCAAACTTTAATGATACAATGAGCATCATAAAAAATCCTCAAGTGGATTCTTAAACTACATTAATTTTAATTGCTCAATATTCCTAGAATTCTCATTCTGTGTCCTAGAATACAATGGCAGCATTTTCCCCCACTAGTTCCAGAGATCATGTCTAAGCCAGTCAAATGCAAGAGCCATTAACTTCTGCTTTGAAAGAGAGAAATCCCTGGGAAATGGCTCTTTACATTCATAGAAACATTTATTTTGTTTCTAGTGTTCAGTTGTAGACTGATACACACTGTCCAAGACTTAGCCAGAGAAGCAAGCTTCCTGTCATATTTTAAGTTGCCTGGATCTTTGTCAGCTCACAAGGGCAGATGCTCTCAACCATTTATCACATTCTTCTAACAATGGAGTTGGCAAATTCAGAGAGCTGGAACACCTCCATCTGTAACAAATCCAATTCCTGGTTGCCAGCAGCATTTTGACTTCTCTTGGCAGATACTCTTGGCTCTGAGGAATCCTCGGGAAATATGGCTAGCAGAGGTAGCTGCCAAAATTACACAACTGCTCAAGGAGGTAGCTGATCGATGACCCATCCCCTTGAGCATTGTCTATAGAGCAAGAAAACATGTATAGGATTTAGGGTGAAAGGAAGTGCTTGGAGTACATTTAAATGTACCTTTAGTCACCTATTAATTTTGAAGATCTTTTTTATAATTTATCATTTTATACTTAAAAGTGACATAATATTCAACTAGAGTGTGAGGCTCTAATTCTAAATCTTTCTCTACTTGTAGTCACCTGTTAATCTGGTATTTCTGTAAGTAATATTAGAAATAGCAATAATGCCTCTATTTAATTTCCATTTCAAAATCCAATGACACCTATTCACTATTTATAGTGAATTCAGTGAGTGGTGCAAAAGCTAAATGTGGATTCATAGTTGTGATGACCTAAGGCCCTTAAGACCTACCTTCTTTTTTGAGGCAGTGGAATAATTCTAAGAATTGTAATGTTCCACTCAATTCTCTTCCTGTACCATGTAACACTCAGGTGAGATCTACCTACTATTCTCTACCAGTTTCTGAGTCACCTAAGATCCAGTGATGACAATATTGCCCCAGCTCTAGTCCAAATCTATCTTCATGGGGTTGAAATATCAGAAGAGACTTCTTGTTTGGGAAGGCTGGCCTCTCAGCCTCAGGAGGTTCTACCTGGTATGGCTGTATCTGTATCTGCCTTTCCCATTCAACATATTTTCAGCTGCTTTCTCCAATCACCTTCTGTTGCTTCCAATTTGAAAGACTTCCTTATTGCTGTATGACTTTCTTCTAAAATCCCTCAGCCACAAATTTTATTATCTCTCTAATGTCCCAGAAGAAAACCACCTGCTGCCTAGCACAAAAGAATAGAAGAAAGTTTACAGAGCCAGGATATACTGCAAAGGTAGCAAATAGAAGCAAAATTGGAGCTCATATTATAGACTATTCTTTCCAGAAAAAAATGGCTACAAAGAGATGGAAACTGATGGTAAATAAGAAAATGAACTACTATAAAACAGAGATTGTAGGTGAAAACAGACCCTAGATTAGTAACCCTAGGCATATGGAAAGTTTTGCATCTATGATAATATGTCATAATACTGGAAGTTCAGTGGAACTCAGGCAACACCCAAGTGATAATAAAAGAAATTAACATATGATTTCCAATGCACATCTGCCTGACATTTCGTATTGACAGGCATTTTAATATGTGACAATCTTCTTTTGTGTTTTAATTTGCATTTCCTAATTTGGGATATCCTCTATTTAATTGCATGTTGGCCTTTCACCAGTTTTTAGTTTGATGTTTAGAATTAATTTGTAGGACTTTAGATGTCCTTCCTAGAAATGTATTCTTCATTTCTGGGGCTACTTTTAGTTGTCATTGTTGTTAGTTTCTTTATGGAATCTTTTGACAAACAAATTCTTAATTTTAATTTAGTTGGATTAATCACTTTTCTTAAATTCAGGAAGATATTGTCTTATAAACTTTATAACTTTAAAATCTTTACAGGTTCACATTTCACATGGAACTCAATGGTCAATTTGTAGCTGATTTTTTTAGTGTGGTGTGAGGTAGGCACCCAATTTTATTTTTTAAAATGGATATCCACCTGTCATAGCACCACTTATTTAAAAAATTGAATCTTTTCCCTGTATTTCTAGGCTCTCTATTCTGCTCCATTGGTCTATTTAGCTGTTCAGCTAATAACAGTCTCAAATAGGGTATCTTCAAAATATGTCTTAATATCTTAAAGAGGAAGTTCTTCTGTATTGTTGTTGTTCTTTAATAGTCTGTGGCTATTCAGGGCCCTCTGCATTTCCACATAATATTTAGAATTCATTTGTCAATTTATATGCACACATACTATTGGGATTTTCATTGTAGTTGCATTGACTCTCTAGATTGGCTTGGAGATTGACATTTGTTTACTATGTCCACTTATTTAGAACTTTCAAATGTTTCTCAGAGTTGTATAATTTTATCATTTAGGTCCTGCATATCTTTTGATAGAATTATTCTAGGGGCTTAATTTTTTGTGTGGTTTTGACATTAAAATTTTTCTTAGTTCATTGCAAACTTAAAAATTATATATTAATGCCTTTTTTCTCACAAACTCCCTAAATTTATTTATTAATTTTAATAAATTATAGGTTCTTTTGCATTTCTACATACACAATCATATAAGTCTGCAAATAATGTTTTTTCTTTCCAATTTTTATATCATTTACATTTTTTCTTATCTTATTATTCTAAGACCTTCAGTAAGATGTCAAATAGGAGTGACTATAGCAGGCATCCTTTTCTCCTTCTTCTATTTATTTATTAAGAGTAAAAGACAGGAAGGAGTTGGGAAGGGCTGGAAGGGTGGGCTGGGATGGGGGTAAAGGGCAGAAAACTGTACTTGAACAACAATGAAAACATTAAAAAATTAAAAGAAAAAAGTAAATGGCTCTTAAGTTTTTATTAAATGCTTTTTCTGCATTTGTTGAGAATGTGTTTTTTTTCTTTTAATCTACCAATAGAATTGATTTTTTAATGTTAAGTGAAACTTGTACTCCTGGGACAAAACTCAACTTGGTCATTACGTATTTTTTATTTGTCAGACTCAATTTTCCAATGTATGCATTGAATTCTATAAAGTTTCCTCTAAGTTTTACTTTAACTGCATTCCACAAGTTTTAATGTGAAACATTCAGTTTTAGATATTATCTAAATTTATGTATTTTACCCATGAGTTATTTTAAATTGTTTCTACCAATTTTTAAACATATTGGACTTTTCTTGCCATCTTTTTGTTTTTGCTTGCTAGCTTGCTTGCACTTCAGTGGGAGAACATATTCTATAAGATTTAAATTCTTCAAAACTTGAGACTTGTTTTATGTCTCATTATATGTTGAATTTCTATAAATGTTCCATGTGTAAAGATTATATAATGCACCTATTTGGTGCTTTGTTCTTATATAAGAACATTGGATTTGCTTTGCTAATTTTTGTTCAAATCTTTTTATATTTGTAGCCATTTTACTGATTTGTCAAGCAAGGTATGTTAAAATCTCCCACTAGGACTGCAGGTTTGCGTATTGCTCTTTATAGTCTGTCACTTTTCACTTTGTGTATTTTAGGCCACATTCTTTAAAAGCATACAAATTCACACCTGGTGAAATGAAGTTTTATCATTATGAAATACACCTCTTTATCTCTAGTAATACTTTTTTAAAAGATTTTATTCATTTCTTTTAAGAGAGAGGGGAAGGGAGCAAGAAGGAGAGGGAGAGAAACATCAGTGTGTGGTTGCCTCACATGCAGCCCCCACTGGGTACCTGGCCTGCAACCCAGCCGTGTGTGCTGACTGGGAATTGAACCAGTAGCCCTTTGGTTCACAGAGTGACACTTAATCCACTGACCCACACCAGCCAGGGCTCTAATTATACTTTTTGTCTTTCCTTTGGTATTAGTAAAGCTATATTGGCTTTCTGGACAGGTATCTACATAGAATACATTTTTCTCTCCTTTTATTTTTAAATTTTCTATATTCTTATATATGTGATGTTTTTTGTAAATGCCATATAGTTTTTTTTCATTTGCAATAACATTGTTTCTTTTAATTGAAACATTTAGTCTATGTTTATGTTTATATAATTATTGCTGTATTTCAGGTTAAATCTACTATACTTTATTTAGGGGTTTTTTTTAAATAACATATATAAACCTATCTAAAATATATTTTCTTTCCTCTTCTATTTTGTCTTCTTTTAGATTGATTCTTTTTCATTATTCTACTTTTTCCTTCGTTGCTTTGGAAATTACACATTCTTTTATTATTCCTTTTGGCATCCTCCTAAAGATTACAGTATTCTTGACTGTTCAATGTATGATGCCAGTGTACTTTTGTCTTGTCTTAGAAGAACAATAACACTGATACTCTTGTCTCTACTTAAGTGTTGTTGATAGCATGCACTTCAATTATCTACATCTTTTAAGCCCCAAGAATTGTTATTTAATACATATAGCATTTAATGATGTTTTATACAGTTAGTATTTCTGTATATTTTCTCACATATTTTCCTATTTTGTTTTCTTATTTTGTTGGGATCATTTTCCTTCTGTCTATAAACACCCTTTAGTGTCTCTTACTGCAGGTCTGCTGATGATTAATTCCTACAATTTTTGTTTAGCTTAAAATATCTTTACTTTACCTTAATTTTTGAAGAGTACTTTTTTTTGGATATAGAATTATAGGCCATCAACTATTTTCTTTCATCACAACAAAGATTTCAGTCTATTGTCTTTTAGCTTTCATTATCTCCATTGAAAAATCTACTACTAGTAAGTCTAATTGTTGCTCTTTGAAGATAATCTGTATTTTTCCTCTGGTTGACAAAAAGGCTTTTCATCTTTGATTTTCATCATTTTTATATGTTTGGATATAGATTTGTTTTTATTATGCTTGACTTTCATTGGGTTTCTGGTATTTAGGGATTGATACCATTCATGAACCTGGAAATTCACATACATCATGCTTTCAAATAGCTTTCTCCTTAATTTTCATTCTGCTCTCCTAAGATCATGTTATTGAATTCTCTGTTTTTAATTTTGCATTGTTTTCTGTACCTCTGTAATTCTTTCTGGTTATTTTCTTCTGGCCTATCTTACAGTCAGCTCTCCAACCTATTGAACCATATCTTTGAGACCTTGAGTTTGGTTGTTGTATTTTTTTGTATAAAATTTATCTGTGTATTTAAAAAATCTGAAATGTCTCTTTTTGTAATTTTCCATTCTCTGTGAAAATTCTCATTGTTGTAATTTATCCTGATAGTTATTTTAAAATATGTATCTGGTAATTTTAATACTTGAGATTTCCACTATTCTATTTTCTCATTTCAGCTGATTCTTGTTCATATTGTCTTCACTTGTATATTTGATAATCTCTGTGTGCCAGATATTATATTTTAAAACTTTTAAGAAATAATTGGAGCCCTGGCTGGTGTAGCTCAGTGGATTGAGCGCGGGCCTGCAAACCAGACAATCATGGTTTGATTCCCAGTCAGGGCACATACCGGGTTGCAGGCCGGTTCCCTGCAGGCCAGTTCCCAGCAGGGGATGCACAAAGGCAACCATATATTGACGTTTCTCTCCCTCTCCCCTTCCCTTCCCCTCTACAGATAAATAAATAAAATCTTTTAAAAAAAAAGAAAGAATTGGAGAACTAAGAAGATGTCATCTTATACCATATAGTAAATTTTAGTAGCTTAAAACAACAAGCATTTTATTTATTTGCCTACAGTGTTGTAATTGGGTTGGATTTGGTGGGGACAGTTTTCTTGCTCTATCTGGCTTTGTCTAGGACTGCTCAATTGGAGCTGAAGGATCTGCTTCCAAGATGGCCTCGTGACTTGCTGGTAAGTTGTACTGGCTGTGGCAGGGAGCTCAGCTAGGGCTGTGGGCTGGGGACTCTGTTCTCCACGTTGCTTCTTCACATAGCTAGCTAGATGAGATGCCTCACAACATGATGGTCTCAGGGTAGTCATATTTCTTCAGCAATGGCCAGCTTAAGCCAAATTATAAAAGTAGAAGCTGCTAGGCCTTTTATAAGTTTAGGTAAATTATCACTTCTGCCACATTCTATTGGTTAAATCAGGGTTGTTAGCTTGCCTGTTTTACATCCCTGTAAGACCTCACCCTACATCTGCTGGCTATTGATAAGGTACAGCCTTGTGGTTATAGGACTCCAAGCTGTCATGGCCCTTTGGAGCTCTCTGACCCTGAGATTCTTCACTATGCTCCTGAGTGACATCAGCTAGAGAGTAAGCCTCCTTTCCAACCTCCTTCTCTGTTGGGAGTGCCTTTGCCCTTTTCCCCTCCTAAGGGTATCCCCATGTTATAAGTCTCTGGATAGTCTCATACTCTGAGAGATCTCTCCTCTCATATGATCCCATTGAAGCACCACCCACTGGAGCATGTTGTGTGTTATTGACTTTCTTGGTCATATCTTTTCCCTTGATCAGCCCCCAAGTCTCTCACACCCCCTACAATTGTTTCATCTAATTGAGTTTCACTCCCTGCCAGAAGCTTTAATACAATATGCTGCTGAGAGAAAGTGGAACGAGAGTGTTAGTGGGGCTCAAGGAAGCAGGAGCCACTCACTGGGCCAGGGCCAGAACCAGTATAGAATCAAAGGACAGAATAGCAAGGCCAGGGCACCATTTGGCTTCAAATTGCAGCTAATGAGGCCAGTACTACCTCTGCTATAAAATTATTTCTGAATACCTGCTACTATAGAATATATGATTTTACTTGTTTACCACCGAGGCCTCACCTAGGGCCCTCTGAAGGCACATTACAAGGTCCTATGATTTCCTCACATTTACAGATGAAATATCTGAACACCTCACCCCAGAAATTGGATGTTTTCTGGGATCCACAGTCACATTCATCATTCAAGAGAGACTGAGTGAGATAACAGCAGGAACTATAATGATATCTGTTTTCCCACATTGAGAGTCAAGTGCTGACCTCTAGTGGCAGTCAAGACAGTGATTCCACTGTACTTTAATGATACCTTGGAAATAATCTTCCCAATTTTTTTTCTAGATTGTACAATGACTTTATGAGGCATTATGCTTGAGTATGTTTTTAAATGAGTGTTAAATAACTTAAACTTCTGAAAAGTTCAAATGCCAAGTGATAGCACTTTATTTTAGATAATTTCTTTTCAGTGGACAGTTTAAGAGCCAGATCTTTACCCTCCCTAATAAGGTAGACTAGACTAGAATATTTGCACAAACAGTAGATAAAATGTCTACATAGACACTTTAGAGTCTAGATGGAATTATTTGTCTACACCAAGGGTCTCCACCCTGCAGGCTTCATACCAGTAGGGGTCCTCTACCTGTTAGGAACAGGACCACACAGCAGGAGTTGAGCTTGAATATAATGTGCTTGAATCATCCTGAAACCATCTCCCATACCCTTGTCCCTGGAAAATTGTCTTCCACAAAACTGGTCCCTAGTTCCAAACAGGTTGGGGCCACTGGTCTACACTAATCATGAAAGGATTGCTTTAAAGAATGAGGACTCAAAGTTCTGACACCACTAAACCACTGACAGTCTTCAGCAAGCCACTAAGACCTTTGAATGCTATATTTTAATCATTTTCCTTCCCAACCAACAGCTCACCCAGAATCTGAGAGCAGCATACAATTCAAGAGATCTGTTAACTGGCTCAGGATCCCAACAAAAGTTTCTGGACATTTAGCCTTATTACATTTTATGGAGAAATGTTTTCATTCTTATTTTGTTAAAGACAGCAATCTCTATTGAATTCTAGACATCAAGGGAAAATAGGACTGGAATGTAGGAGAAATGGCTCTACTTTCAATAGCAGCTCTCAACACTGGTCCCAGTCAAAGCCCTCAGCAGACATTTGCTCTGATGATTTCCCTGATGATTAGTGATGTTGAGCACATGTTCATGTACTACTGGTATGGCTTCTTTGAAAAAATGTCTACTCAGACCTCTGTCCATTTTTTTTAAATGTATGGGTGTTTTTTTTCTACTGAGTTGTATAAGTTCTATATATATTTTGGATATTAAATTCCTATCAGATACATGGTTTGCAAATATTTTCTCCCATTCAGTAGTTGTCTTTTCATTTTGTTGATGGTTTTCTCTGCTGTGTAGAAACATTTTAGTTTGATGTTGTCCCACTTATTTCCTTTTGCTTTAGTTGTTTTTGCTTTTGGTGTCAAATCCAAAAAAATCATTGCTAAGACCAATGTTAAGGAACCTAACATCTATGTTTTCTTTTTGGAGTTTTATAGTTTCAGGTCTTCCATTCAAGTCTTTAATCCATTTTGAAGTAATTTTTGTGTATGTTTTAAGATAGTGGTCCAAATCTCATTCTTTTGCATGTGGCTGTCCAGCTTTCTCAACACCATTTGTTAAAGAAACTGCCCTTTCACCATTGTACATTCCTGGCTCCTTTGTCATAAATTAATTGAACCATACAAGCAGAGATTTATTTTTGGGGTCTCTTCATTGATCTGTGTGTCATTTCCCATGCTAATACCACACTATTTTGATTACCATAGCTTTGTAATAGGGTTTAAAATCAAGGAACATCTTACTTCTAGCTTTGATAATCTTTTTCAATATCACTTTGGTTTGTGGGATCTTTTGTGATTACATACCTACTTTGGGATTCTTTGTTCTATTGCTGTGAAAAAATGCTATTGGAATTTGATGGAGATTGCATTGACTCTGTAGATTGCTTTGGGCAATATGGACATTTTAACAATATTCTTTCAATCCATGAGCATGGACTGTCTTTCCATTATTTGTGCCTTCTTCAGTTTCTTTCAACAATGTTTTATGGTTGGTTAGTTTTCAGATTCCAAAAAGGTTAATTCTGACAGTTTTTTTTTTCAGATATTTAGTTACTTTTATGGAGTAGCAGACTTTTGGAGTTCTATATTTCACCATTTTCATTGATATATTACCTAGCAATAGTTTTAACATCTATACCAATTTCATTAAAATCCATTTAAGTTTATAGAAAACTTATCCCTTTGAAATTATACTTTTATTATTTATTATTCTTTTGTTTTAAGAATACTGATAAACATAAAGCCAACTTAAGGAACAGTTTGGTATGCAATAGATGTAACCATTTTTATTGAGGTCAAACAGTGTTGTACCTTCATATTCTTTTAAATTTATGTTTAAATAATTCCTTTTAATTAGTATATTAGATTACTTGGTTTGACAGCCATTGCTAAAGCACTCAAGAGGCATTGCTTTTTCCTACTGATTTATTCGTTTATGCTTGTATACATGCATTTATTCACCAATTATTTATCATGCACCTAGTCCATCAGGCATAGCTATAGGTGCAGGGTATATGGTAAGTAACATATGCTGAAAGTGCCATGATTTTTTAAAATCAACAAATGACTTAAGAAGAAGTTAGACTTAACATTATTGCCAGAGAGAGGCAAGGTAATGCATTACATTACCTTGGGACCTAGGACTCCTTTACGGATCTTACTAGTTTAACCATCAGGTGCATAATAGAACTTTGCTCTAATTATAGGGGTACCAGAAGGGGGAAAGGAACAGCCACCAGTGGAAAACTTATTTGAACAAATAATAAAGGAGAATTTCAAAATAACAAAAGCCACTTCTACCCCAGTGCAAGGCCAGATGTCACATTGCCTGGCAGGTTCAGTGATCCCCTAGGAGTGCTGAGAGTAAACCCACTTCCCCACACTGTCTGGAACTTAGAGCATGGTGTGTATTCCAGATTCCTCTCTCTACTTCTGTGTTTAAATTCCAACCCTGGACTAAGAACCCTGAATTTTATCCCCAGGCTTCCTTCTTAGCTTTGACCTTTGCTCCATTCTCCAGTATGGCTCATCACTCAGATTCTGGCCTTTGAATCCTTGGGATCCATGGCAGATATTTCATTTATTTATTTATTTTTTTAGTTTTAACTCATAGTTTATTATTGTGTAAAAAAACATTTCCCCATTATTTACTGTACATGTGTTTCAGGTTTTACAAAATTGGATTATAGTTAGCTTTTATTTTAAATTTTTATTTTATTGATTATACCATTACAATTGTTCTATTCCCCCTTCATTACCCTCCATCCTGCACCCCCCTACACCTACCATTCCCCCCTTTAGTTTATGACTACGTGTCTCAAGTTCTTTGGATTCTATATTTCCCATACTATTCTTGCCCTCCCCCTATCTATTTTCTACCTACCATCTATGCTACTTATTTTCTGTACCTTCCCCCCCTTCTCCTCCCACTCCCCTGTTGCTAACCCTCCATGAGATCTTTATTTCAATGGTTCTGCTAGCTGATCTAGCTGTCCTCTTAGTTTGCTTTTGTTTTAGGTGTGGTTGTTAATAACTGTGCATTTGCTGTCCTTTCACTGTTCATCTTTTTTATCTTCTTTTTCTTAGGTAAGTCCCTTTAACATTTCATATAATAAGGGCTTGGTGATGACGAACTCCTTGAATTTGATCTTATCTGAGAAGCACTTTATCTGTCCTTTCAATCTAAATGAAAGCTTTGCTGGATAGAGTAATCTTGGATGTAGGTCTTTGGATTTCATGACTTGGAATATCTCTTTCCAGCCCCTTCTTGCCTGTAAGATCTCTTTTGAGAAATCAGCTGACAGTCTGATGGGAACTTCTTTGTAGGTGACTGTCCCCTTATCTCTTGCTGCTTCTAGGATTCTCTCCTTCATTTTAATCTTGGATAATATAATTATGATGTGCCTTGGTGTGTTCCTTCTTGGGTCCAACTTCTTTGGGACTCTCTGAGCTTCCTGGATTTCTTGGAAATCTATTGCCTATGCCAGATTGGGGAAATTCTTCTTTATTATTTGTTCAAATAAGTTTTCCACTGGTGGCTGTTCCTTTAACCCTTCTGGTACCCCTATAATTCGGATGTTGGAGTGTTTAAAGATGTCCTGGAGGTTCCTAAGTCTCTCCTCATTTTTTTGAATTCTTGTTTCTTCATTCTTTTCTGTTTGGTCATTTTTATCCTCCTTCTGGTCCACTCCTTTGATTTGAGTCCCAGTTTCCTTTCCATTACTATTGGTTTCCTGTGCATTGCCATTCATTTCAATTAGTTTAGCTTCCATATGTTCCTCTAATTTGTGACTAAAATCAACCAGTTCTGTGAGCATCCTGATGACCAGTGTTTTGAACTGTGCATCTGAAAGTTTTGCTATTTCTTCGTCACTTAGATTTATGGGCTCTGGGGCTTTGAGATCTTCTTGAGTCATTTTTGGTCTGTTCACACCCATTAAGTATGAGGAGCGGAGCCTTAGGGGTGGGGCAGGGCCTCCAGGGTGGGGTCACTGGGTTGTGATGCTGTATGTGGGGGCGGGGTCAGAGCTGGGAAATGGCGGCTGTCTCTGCTGCCTCCTGTCACTGGGACCTGCTCAGTCCCGTCCCACTGCCCACTCCCTCACTGGTCTATCTGCGCAGGAATGCGCCAGCACAGTCAACCCACTGCACTCTTCACCCTCGCCGGATCCACTGGTCATGGCAGCTATTTTAAATCAGAGATGTGATTGTAAAGAGCTGTGGGGCCTGGAGTAAGGCAACCTAGGTGCCAGTACTTACTGCATGTGACTCTGGACAGCTACTTAACCTACGTCAAGAGTAAAATAAAAACAATAATAGGACCTACAATACAGAATTGTGAGAATATCATAATGACTACAAATCACTGGGTATAGTGCCTGACACATAGTAAGAATTCCATTCATATTGGAATGTGGCCTGTCCTTCTGGCTTTTCTCTGATTACCTTTAATATAAATTGTACTAAAATCAATACCGTGTTCACTTTCTTGGGGAAGACTTCTCTAATCACTAGTCCAGATCAGCTGTTTTTGTTACACTCTCATGGAGCCATGCTTTTTCCTCCAGGGCACTGTACCTTGTCAGGAATTATACACTCATTCTTGTCATCATTTGATTACTTTCTGTCTCCTCCACCAGACCTCAAGTTACATGAGATCAGTAACCATGATTTGTTTATAATTATATTCCTAGAACCTAGAGTACCTGGGACAGGAATGAATGATGAAATGAAATATTCACTTTCATTTAAGTAATTAATATGAATCCTGTGCTCAAGTTAATCTATTCTATTTACAACAGGCTCCTTTGTTTGACTTGTCTTTCAGTATGTATCTTTTAAACCTTACTAAATCTAACTCTATATAAGCTCTTTAAATGGTATAAACTATGTGTTTGCATACCGATACAGATAGGTATGTGTATATGTATATGTGTATGTATATTCATCTTTCACAATACAATAGGAATAAACATCCAGTACTAAATAGATGTTGAGTGAATGAGTGAGTGAAAAAAAAGTCATTGATAATTATGATTCTTGAACCCAGGAACTAATGAATTTGAAGTGACATGAAGAAATTAGAGGATCAAGTGGAAGGTTTGCCATGGGAGAAGGGAGGTTATGCGGCTGACCTGAAAAATAACACTAATACAGCCTCATATTATGTTCTCTTCTTTTTAACAGAAAGTTTTAGAATTCAGGAAACATATTAGTGCTTGATAGAGATTAATTTTTAATTTATCTTGTGAGTTTGAATCATCACTTTGCCTTGTAAATATTTACAATTCTTCTATTAGCTATGCATTCCCCTGACACTTACACTTATTCATCAGCAGCCTCTGTTACAACCTGTAATTGCTAATAATGATGGGCAAAAGCACCACAGCTTGGGGTTGCCACAAATCACTATGGAAATGACACTTTTTCCTCCTCCTTGTGTAAACAGGTTTTGACTCACTGAGGCAACTCTCCTCTTTAGAGATGAAAGATGAGTTCCAGAAAGTTCCATGTGAAATTGAATGAAATAGAAAAATCCACTGAATTCCTGCTGCTGTGTGAACCAGGATATTTGGTGCCTTGCCAACAAGGAGAAATTAAGCTCCTCCATGAGGCACAGAGACCCATGTGCTGATATATAAAACTGGTTCACTCTGATTTTGTGGTCTCAGATGTTACGGAAAGGTTAGATCGCGTTCAGTAAGTAGGCCAGCATTTTGTTAGTATCTTGCACCAAGGAAAATCAGTCGGCCTCCCTTTTGGGAATCCTAGTCTTGTTTTTATCTTACTTCAAAAATGTACAGATCAGTATAAATAAAAACCAACATTTAAATCACACATGAGATTTTGAATACTCAGGACTCACATTCTTCAAATTGCACAATTGTCTGTATTTTCTTCAGTTTTTCCTTCCTCATTCATTAATTACTTCTCATGTGAAGGTCCCACAGCCATACAAAATGTACCAGGTCCCAAACTCCAACTATCACCTTTCCTTGCTGATCTGTGCCTCTCTATTTACTGGGTCAATAAATGACTCCTTGTCCAGCTAAGGGACCAAACATTTGAGAACAATCTTTAAAAGACTGAGAATATAGTCAAAGAGAAAACTTAGAAGCAAAATCTAATATTTGCTGACTAACTCTTTTTGTATTTGGCAAACATTAGCTTGGTGCTAGGGCTCAAAGTGCAAGGAAGACAAAGCACAATGCCTTCCTTCAGGAAACTGACCGAGTGGCAGAGAAGAGGGACCTAAAAAACCTATAAGGGTTTTATGCTCTGATGGGACACACAGTGCACCGTGGAGCACATAGAGGACCTCAAAGAAGGCCTCCAACAGACCTTCCCCCAAACCCACCTAAATGACTCTTTGTAATCATTTTGGGTATAATATTTGGGGGGCTCTCTCTCTCTCAGATTCTAACTTTACTTGTATGCCTCTTAAAATTTTCATAGACTGTTCCCTCCACATTCTAATTGGTACCAATATTTTTATGAAAATGAACAGATGCAAAGAATATAAATTTTTCAGCATGGTACCAACATTGGCATGTTAAAATAAAACAGTTTTAATACTTTTTTAAATGTATGCAATGAAATTGAAATGTCACAGACTGTAACTATCTCCCATACATATTCACAACATTCACACACACACACTGCTTGGACAATGTCCCTGTGCTCCGGCCCTAACTAGTTTAAAGAATGCCATTCTGTAAGGCTATTTCAAGGACTTTTGTGTATCCTTCATGCCACCCAGTAACCCATGTGCCAGACCTGGGCTAAACGCTTTACATATATCATCTCAGTTAATCCTCAGCAATCCTCTGAGCTCAGTTATCATTATCTGTATTCCATGAAGAAAATGAGGCTAAGAGAAGGGGTTTGAATCCAGGCCTTTTTTGCATTTATACCCTATGCTCTTAATTTCTTTATACTTAGAATTCACTGCAATCAAGAGATCTTAGTGCTAAAATCTATGTGGAATGCCTTAAAGAGAACATGTAACATATAGCATCACTCCTAGCACCTCCTGCCTACTTTGCTTTTCTGCACACTTACAACATCTAATAGACTGTATATTTTACTTATTTATTTATTATTAAACTTCCCCACTCCTCCAGCCCATAATATAGACTTCAAAAGTACAGGGGTTTTGTCTGTTTGCCCAGCACATAGTAGATGATCACTAAATAGTTGTTGAATAATGAACAGAACTCACTGCTAGAAAGCCATTAATGATTGTGAGAGATTCTAGACATACCAGTGGCTGCTAAGTGCTGTGATCAGCCTTTTCCGTTTCTGCTATAATTAGGTAGCAGTATGAGGAATAGATCATCCATCTACTGACTTTCAACTGAAGGATTTTTACATGCCAGTCGTTATCAAGAAAAGAAGGAACTAATTACACACCTAAAGTGCTTGCTGAGCAGCAAAATACATTTTTCTCTTTCCAATTACTAAGCAGAATACAGAACAGTTAGCCTTGTTTGTCGTGGGGCTATGGGAGGGATGTGGATGTATCTTTGAGCCAGTGCAGCCTACTGTTCATGGCTGGGAGTTCGAGCCCATCAGGGCAAAGGGCCCCAAGCCTGAAGAGCCTTCCAGAAAGAAATCCATGTTCCCACTGGGGCAACTACAGCTGTGTAAGTCTGATGACCCAGTAGTTACAGAAGCCTATCTGGCGTTAGGATAGGACCCGGGCAGAGTCTTAGGGAAGAAAGAGCCAGGCATGATGAGTTTGACCCAGGAGCAATGCTTTATCTGTCAGAGAGTATGGAGATTCTAAGCACTGGGCCATTACTGCTAGTGTCTGATTCACCTCTGAGCATGTGTTTGGGTCCTATAGAGAGAAATCTATAAGATGGAAGAAGCTTTTGTACTAAATTTTTATCCTGACTGGAGTCTCTAACAGAAGATATTATGGGAAGAGGGAGCCTTATATCCAAGCTTCTACCTCCCAGCAGGCACTGGTGACTCCCTCAAGTGTTAAGATAAATAGTGTAAGTGATTTCTTGGCCTGGAGGAGTAATCAGAAGACTTGGACACTGAGTATTTAGCAAGGAGCACATGCTACACCAGCCAGGTCTAGTAGGGTGGCACAAAAATAGCACCAGAGCAGCTCTGGCCGACTGAGAACCAGAAGGGCTGCCGTTGCAGAGCCTGGCATGCCCAGAGTTGTGCCTAGCAGTGACCATAGACATGCCCACTGAGGGAATGGAAAGCAGATATCACTAACAGGGTGGGAACTTGGTTTGGTGAAACAACACTGCTACATAGGGATGAACTGACTCCTGGATCCTGGGACACTTTCCCACAGGAGACTCCTAGAAGGACTTGGTTGATGAAGACTTTACTGGGAACTTGAACTCCTGAGTCACTCAAAAGGGGCCAAAGCCTGGTATTGGGATTAGCAAACAACCTTTGAGTCTCATATTTCAACCACAGACCATCTGCCCCTCCTCCTCTCCTTCTTCCCTCGCTTCCTAACTCAAATTCCTGTTGCTTCATACTTATACTTGGTGAACAGGGGAACATGACAGTTTAAAATTATGGGAAATATGTGCATGATGGGTAACCGCTTAGCCATTCCAGGAGTATTTGATTAACTCAAATGAATCTCCTTCAGATAGCATGAAAAGGGGAATAAAGACTTTTATGCAGTCAGAGAATAGAGAGAAATATTTGCTTATCTCATGCAAACACTGTTAGGATTAAGTGGCAGGACTCAGCAATGAGAACTGGATTAAATGAGCCTTAAACTTCAGGCTCTTGGAAATGATTATGCTGTGCAATGTGAAAGGCAGATTTATTCCATAACTAAGGCTGTGGATGAGACTCATACCACGAGTCTCACCCTGTGATGTGACACTTTTGACATGGAGCATAAAAGCCACTTTATGCTGAATAAATGGTTTTTGACAATAGTGGCAAATGGCAGGATAATTTTAGACATTTGAAGATGGTGAGGATATCTATTCATTTATAATAGTACCTGGTATTTTCATTGTGCTTTTCCATAAAGGGCTCCACACAATTTTAAAAAATGATCTCATTTCTCTTTACAAAATTTCAATGAGACAAGGACTTCAGTACGTGATGGATTGACACCATAGAAGCCTCTTTCTCTTGTTACTCCTCCCAGCTTTGAGGTAGCTGGGGACTCCAATTTGTCGTCTGATAAGTGAAGTTTGGTTATACTAGTAGGAAAAGTGATGATGCAGGAAAAAAGATGCTTTACTCACAGAAAGATTTTTTGATAAATATTTATAAGTGGACAGAAGAAGGGGCTTAAGTAGGTCTATGAGGTTTCTATTTATTTTAATTCTTTAAAGTAATGAAAAACTAAAAATACTGATAATTTCCTTCCCAACTCTATGTCCCCTTTTAGAGAACTTCGCCCCTTTTCCTTCCCATAGGGTTGGATCCCACAGTCCTTGCTAAGGTAATGGGTATTTGTGATGCTGGATCTCTAGGCAGAGTCAGCAAATTCTCAGCTTCGGTGAGCATCTGACCCAGCTGGGCTTATTACATCCTTGCTCCTGGAATTTAGAATAGAGTCATAGCAAAAACTGGAAAGTGGACAGGAACCAAGGTAATTTCTCACCGCCTCTATCTACCTTTCTGGGACCACGTGGTTTTCCTGAGAGGCTCTAAGTTGGTTTAAAAAGGCAACCTTGATGGAAAACAGCCTAAATATTTATCAACAGGGAACCAATTAAGTCATGGGGCATCTTTATCATGGAATATGCTGCAGTGTGAAAAGAATGAAATTTTTTATAAACTGATCATTCCTGAGGACGATCTCCAAGGTATATTGTTAAGAGACAAATGCCAAGTGCAGGATAGAAGTGATAGTACACCATCATTTGTATTACAAGGAAGAGAAAATATATGCCTAGGCATTTACATTTAATATAATTATTATGTTAGGGATTAAGTCTATCACTTTATTATTTGTTTTCTGTTTGTGCCTGCTGCTTCTCACTTCTCCATTTCCCTCTTCTTATCTTCCTGTGGGTCACTTGAATATTTTTAGGGATTCCATCTTGATTTACTTCTAGTGTTTTGGGTGCTCTTGTGTGTGTGTATGAAAGACTTATCCCAGTCTACTGATACTGTTTTATCAATTTGAGTGAAATGTAGAAACCTGACTCCCATTTGGGCCCCATTATCCTCCCCAATTTTAGATATAATTATCTTGAGTATCATATGATGTTACAATTTTTATACCATTCATCATATGCAATTTAGAAAATTCATGAGGAGGGTAATCTACTCTATTAACCCATATTTTTGCATTCTTCATTTTCCTTTCTCCCTTCTTTATGATCCAAGATTTCTTTCATCATTTTCTTTCTTTTGAAGAACATCCTTTAGCCATTCTTTAAGAGTAGATCTGTTAGTGATAAATTCTCTTAGTTTTTCTTTATCTGAGAATGTCTTTATTTCCCCCTTAATTCCTGAAGTATAGTATTACCAGGTACAGAATTCACAAGTTGATAGCTCTTTTCTTTTAGCACTTGAAAAATGTTGTGTCACTTCTCTCTGGCCTCTGTTGTTTCAGAAGAAAAATCTGCCGTCATTTGAACTGGTGTTCCTATATAAATCATGTGTTGTTTCTTTGTCTGCTTTTAAGATATTTTCTTTGTCTTTAGTTTTCAGAAGTTTAATTATGATGTGTCCTGGCATAAATTTCTTTAGATTAATCTTTATTATTCACTCAGCTTCTTGATCTGTAGGCTTATAGATTTTGCCAAGTTTGGAGAATTTTTAGTCATTATTTCTTTGAATACTCTTTCAATCCCACTCTCTTTCTCCTTTCCTTCTGGGACTTCAACGTTGTAAATGTTGGGTCTTTTGTTACAGGCATACAAGTTCCTAAGACCCTGTTGCTTATTTTCAGTTGATTTTCTCTGTGGGTAAATTCCACTGATCTGTCCTCAACTTTACTGTTTCTATCCTCAGCCATCTCCCTCTATTACAGAGTTCATTCAGTTAGTTATAGCATTTCTGTTATTTTTCAGTTCTGTAAGTTCCATTTGGTTCTCTTTTTATAACTTCTATTTCTGTGATGAAGTTTCTAGTTTTTTCGATTGTTTCAAGATATTTGTAATTGCTTGCTGAATCTTTTTGATTATGGTTACTTTAAAATACTACATAAATCTAACATCTGGTTCATATCAGTGTGGGAGTCAGGTGATTATCTTTTCTCATGCAAGTTGTAATTTTCTTGATTTTTTGTACAGTGAGTGATTTCATCTGGACATTTTAGCTGTTATGTTAGAAAACTCTGAGCCCTATTTATACTTTTTTTATTTTAACAGGGACTTTCTAGCTTACTTATGTGGACTGTGAATCCACTGACAATCTAATGTTCAGAGCCTCTATGTTGTTATTTTGGTCTGTTTGGTTTATCACCTGCCTCTGGGTCCCCCACTAGCCCTCATTGGTGCTAGTTCAGGAAATGAAAGGAGCTTCCCTGTCTTGATTGTCTGGCCCTTTAGGTAAGGAAAGGGAGTCTCCAAGGCTGTGAAAAGCACTTTCTGGGCTGCATGTTTGTTGAGGCAGAGTCCTCCTTGTTAATCTCTCCTGTCAAATAGGATCTCCTGTTGAGATAGGGGAGTCTCAGGCTGGTGGAAAAGTCCTCTGGCCAGTTTTGTAACAAGAACTTTCCAGTGGTCCCCTTTGCTGTTTCTGCTGGGCTTATCTAGAGTTGTTAGCAGGGCTTCTGTTCAATTCGTAGGAAGAATAAAATCACTTGGCTGCCTTCCAGTTGCTAGAGTGGGTATCAGGAAAGGCCAGGCCTGGATTATCTTCTCTTGGGTGGAGAGTCGTAAGATGCCCCACCACTATATTGTTCCCTTGGTCCTGTTGTCCCTAAACAATTACACCTTCCTTTTACCTTTCAGGGTTCTCTTTTAGTTGTCTCTTGTGTTATTTCCAAGGCTTTTTAGTCCTGCTTAGCAGGAAGGAAGAGAGAGAGACAAATCATACTGTCCTGTTCAGCCTAGAAGGTCTGAATAGATGCTTACATAGATACAAGATCTCTCTAGAAAGGTACATGAGGAATTGCTTTCCATGGAGAGAACACTTGGGGATCTGAAGTATGAGAGAGACATTTTTGTATACCTGTTTGTATGATTTTAAAAATAAATATAATATATAAAAGAAGGAAAAATGTCTTCTAACTCAAGAGCTTGTTTTCAAGAGCACAACCAAAGATTGCAGCAGAGGTCAAGCAGCGTATGGATTCAACAGTTGGTAATTTTATTAAATTTCATTGGCTTTTAATTTCACTATAATTTGACTGCTTTGATCCAGATCCTTGGATGTAAGAATAATATTCTCAGTAGATTTTCATCCTGCTCATTCACTTGAAATAACTTGCAGAATACAAATGTGTAATTGAAATAGAAGTGGATGTGTTTGGCAGCATACTAGTACCCTAATCAGCCGAAAAAATAATATTTGTATGACATTAAAACAAAATTAATAGGAAGATGCTGATTATGTGAAAAGACTTCAGTTTGTAATTATTAAACTTGCAAACAGCTAGGCATAATTAGTGCCTTAATTAGGATATGACCTGAAATTTTAACTTACAAAATTAATAAAGACAATTTAAAGTCATATTTGTAAAGTGGGTTATAAAACTTACAAGGTAGTTGGATATCACTATTTTCTCATTTCAGAGAGCATCTTTGTAGGTACTAAGCTTAAAATACAATTATTTTGATTCCCAACTCCCACCCCCAGCACAATGTCAGAGTCCCCACCCCCAGCACAATGTCAGAGTCCCAAAGCTTTAAGAGTCAAGTTTAGTGACCCTTAACCAAGGACACACAGGGCCCAGCAGCTCCTGAGCACACTCCTGGACAGCTGTAGAACACGGCAAAACAGCAAAGACTCTTTCTCTCCCTAGTACCTTAAGTGAAATGTAAACTAGAAGATTGATATTGACTTTGAACAAACTATGATTTTGACCAAACTGTATGGATTCAAATGGCAATTTGGTCTTTAACACATGCTTCTTGAAGGCATTTGGGGTCCTACGGTTTACCACATGGTGAAGGTTCCAATCCAAAGCCAAAGAATTTTTCCATAAGTACATAAAAATAGAGAATTCAGTAAATTTTGGTGAGGTGGTGATTTAGGGAAAAAATAAATACAAAATCCTACCTTTATTCCTTATGTCAAAATTAACTCCAAATTGATCAAAGAC
Organism: Artibeus jamaicensis; assembly: GCF_021234435.1. Taxonomy (NCBI): domain Eukaryota; kingdom Metazoa; phylum Chordata; class Mammalia; order Chiroptera; family Phyllostomidae; genus Artibeus; species Artibeus jamaicensis. The sequence goes on from NW_026522059.1 coordinate 39,078,910, forward strand.
TTAATGTAGAAAAGTAAAACCATAAATGTATTAAAATAAATAGGCTAATATTTTATAATATTGTAATCAAGAGAGGCTTTTTAACCATGACAGATAAAACAAAAATTCATAAAGTAAATAACTAGCAAATTTACCTACTTAAAAATTCTAAACTTACGTATATCAAAAACCAAAAACAAAAATAACTATAAGTTGTAAAATAACAAGGCTGTATAAGAAGTAACTGATTAAAAATAAACTTTGACTTATGTTTTGATTCATTTTTCCTCCTAAAGACACAACTTTATTCCTTAACAAATAAGGAAATAGTTGAAAATATACATCATAATTTATGTACAGGATAATTAACTATAGGGAAAATTAAAAGAGTGTACATATTGCCCTGACCAGTGTGGCTCAGTGAGATGGTGATGTCCCTCAGACTGAAAGGTTGCCAGTTCCATTCCTGGTCAGGGCACATGCCTGAGTCGCAAGTTCCATCCCTGGTTAGGGCATGTACAAAAGGCAACAGATCAATGTTTCTCTCCCTCTCTTTCTCCTGCCTTTGCCCTCTCTCTAAAATAAATAAATAAATAAAATCTTTTCTTCAAAGAAGAATGCACATGTTTAAAAAAAGCTTATGAAGTAATTAAATTAGAGGATAGCCATAGCACTAAAAATCTGAATATTTAATGACAGTGAGATAGTTTCATATAGGACCTTGTTAAAGTGAAAGATAAGGAATACAGATGAATCTAATTTGATTTTTAAATGTCTTAACATAAAAAAAGACTAGAAAAATATTAATAATTATCATTAGAGGTAGAATTATGGGTAAATGTTATTTTTATTTTTAGTAGTTTCCAAATTTTCTATAATAAGTAAATTATTTTTGTACTCAATCTTTTTTTTTTAATCTCTTGGAGCTTTAAAGAAAAAGATATTTCAATTTTTCCCCAAAACAGCTAACTTGGAACTAGGTCAGGTATGAAAGATCAAAGCTGAAGATTTAAAAGTATAGCATATAATACAGCAATTGCAACAAGCTACCCATTTTTTTATTGCTCTACTAGATTTGTTGTCACTGTGTCACATGGGTTAAATGACAACTCCTAGTAATTCACGGTGAGATAGCCCTGTCCTCCCTCTTTCCTTTCTCTCTTTCTCCACCTCTCTCACCATAGGCTTAGAGTGTAGGCCCATCATGAGACAGTTTTCATAAAATCAGTATCTGCCTCTCTATTCCCAACTGCCTGTATTTGTAAAACAGGGAACATGAGTTTCAAAACTGAGATTACTTGGTCTTAGCAGGAAGCAAATGTCTTTAGTCAGAGGCACTTGCCAATTACAAGGTAACTATCACTACTAGTACAGGAAATGTCATTACTGAATTTCCTTTGTACCTGTAGGTTTTCTTAATTTCTTCATTTGATGCCCCCTTATGCAGACCAAGAACTTCATATAGAGCTTCTCCAGAGGTTGACATAGTCCGCTGTCTTTGGGTAGGGGTGTCACATGCCATTTTCTCAGCTGTAAAACCAAAGAGGGTAGATAGTCATGAAGCTTATGTATACTGGACCCCACTCTCTAAATGGGAAGATAGTTCCTTTCTAACCTTTTGTAAAATGACAACCTGAAGTATGTTTTTGTGCCAGCTGCAGAATGTGGGAAGGAATGGGTCAGGATTGCCAAAAGTAGAACTTCAAGTAAGTGCTAAAGGCTATTGGCAGCCATGCAAAGGGAATATGGCCTTGCCCACATGGTTAAATAGAAGCAAAATGTTTTCTAAACACTCAGCTAATTCAGAATTGTTGAGAAACTGTACTCACACATCAGCCACATGTGGATTTCTTTTTGCTTGAATTTGTATAACTCCTTTTTTGTACACTTCCCCCAAATCATCCATTTTACCTTGACTCTATTGGCCTAGCCATTGTTAGAGGAAGAGTTTAAAAAACTAAAAACAAAATCAACTTTTTGTAAGTATGAAGAAAAGAAATCCTGGTCTTATCTGGGAGCCAGTCTAGAGCTTCTCTGCAGCTATGTGATGCCAGGGCCCCACAGCGGTCATGGGTTCTGTCCCTGAAATGACTCCTTTCCCTGTGGTCTATCCAGAAAGGGTTCTGCTGTTCCAAATCTAAGGAGCCGTCCTCCTGCTATGATGTGCCTCTAAGAGGGGGCACGCAGAGTAGCAAGCACACCTACAGGCCTTCCTGCATCCGGTATTTAACCTCTCCAGCCTTAATGTCTTCAGCTATAATACAAGGATAAAAAAGCCCACACCATAAAGATATCTTAAGGATTTAGAAATAATGCATATAATGTACCTAGAACAGAGTAAGTTCAAAGGAAAAGGTAAAACTATTTTTTATCAAAGGTGGTACAGTGCTGTACAAGCAGTACACTGTAGTCAGACCTTCTAGGTTGGAATATAGACCTGACCATGACTCAGCTGCAGGACCTTCCCTATCTGTAACTTGGAGACAAAAATGTGCCTAAATACATGGGCCTGTGGTAAGAATTAAATGAGTTGATATATTAAACAAAAATTGACACCATTATTCATAGCAGAATTATTCATAAAAGCCAAAAGGTGAAAACAACCCAAATGTTCATAAGCAGGTCAATGAAAATGTGCTATATACATACAATGGGATATTTCTCTTTCTTTTTTTTAAGATTTTTTTTAAAATTTATTTTTAGAGAGGAAAGGAAGGAGAGAAGGAGAGAAATATCAATGTATGGTTGCCTCTGGTGAGTCCCCTGCTGGGAACTGGCCTGCAACCCAGGCATGTACCCTGACTGGGAATTGAACCACGATCGTGTAGTTCCCAGGCCCGCGCTCAATCCACTGAGCTACACCAGCTAGGACTACAATGGGATATTTTTCATGCATAAATTGGAATTCTGACACATGGAACAATATGCATAAACCTTGAAAACATTATGCTAAGTGAAATAAGCCAGTCACAAAGAACAAATATTGTAGGATTCCTTTTGAATGAGGTACTTTTTAAAATCAATTTGTGCTTTTCATTATAATTTTATTGCATACATATGTATATACACATAACAATTTTTTGTTTTTTCTTTTTTTAATGATTTTATTGTACTTTTCCATTACCTTTAGTACTCTTATACTCCCCATACACACTGTTGTATGTGTCCTTAAGTCCTTTTTTCTTGTTGTATGAGGTAATTTGAATAGGCAAATTCATAGAGAAAGAAAGTAAACTAGAGGTGACCAGGGGCTGACAGGGAGAAGGGAATAAAGGGTTGTTGCTAAATGGGTACAGAGTTTCTTTTTGGGGGTAATGAAAAAATTCTGGAACTGTATAGTGGTAAAGGTTACATATCACAGTGATTGTATTTAATGCCATGAATTGTACACTTAAAAATAGTTAAATGGTAAATTTTATGTTATATTTTACCATAAAAGCAAAACAAGAAAAAGAACTAAAAACTACTTAGATTGCCCACTCCTCTGACCACAGAGTCCTTGAAAATCATCATTCATTTCTCGGCTTTGGACCTTGTGCAGCAAGTGCTGTGAGTGACTGACTGTGAATGAATGATTGTAGAAGGACCAGAATATGGTGTTAGGGATGTGGAGATATTTATGCTCAATGTAAGCAATCTATAGAGACAGCAGTGGCGGCAGCAGAACCCAATGGGTATGTCCCAGTGTCAGGTGGGCTCAGCTGGAGCCAGCTTCCTAGCTCTGCTCCCAGCAGGCTAATGACCAAACCAACACAGGCAAGAGAAGAGCCTGCCAAATGTTGCCTGCTGGATGAGGATGGTTTCAGAGGCCCCCTGAGACCCCTACATTGAACAGCCAGGGCTCATAATCCTACAGAATTCAATTAAAAGGAACAATGTGAAAAACTTCAAAAATGGTTTTGTGAGCTTTTAGCTTCTAAAAATCAGATCCCAGCCAAAAATCCTAGAGCAATAAAGGTTCTGAGGACAACACTGATCTACCTGAGGGCGCAACTGTAGCATCGCTCATTGTTCCCAACTCAACTAGCTTCTCACCAATGTGGAGGCCCCCAGATCCCTGGTTCATATAAGGACAAGAGGAGGGGAAAATCCCAATTGTGCCTGCCACAAAGCAGTATCTAACAGATGTTCATACTGACTGGAAGCCCTCCAGCAAATTGTAGTACTTTTTTTTATTGCTGCTCTGTCTTTCTAACTCACCCATCATACTTTCCCTAGGAAGTAAGCAGTTCAAGACTTGGGGCTGTGTCATTCATCTCTGTGTTCTGCTCCTGCAGTTCAGCCCTGTCTTAGAACCATAGCCCAGCTGGCTATTCACAACTGAAGGAAAAATTACCTGAGCAACTGACAGCCTCCCTACCTCCTTCCCTGTCTTCTCTTTTCCTGCTGCTACCACAAACAGCTAGGCTCAGGGTACAGATGCTCTGCTGCCCACATCCACCTGATACTTCCCAGTAATAGAGGCAACCAGAGACTTCTGACAAGTCACACTCTATGTCAAAAATGAATGTGATTTATACCCTGGCTGGTGTGGCTCAGTGGATTGAGTGCCGACCTGCAAACCGAAAGGTGGCTGGTTCCATTCCTGGTCAGAGCACATGCCTGGGTTGTGGACCAGGTCCCCAGTTAGGGGCATGCAAGACGCAATGATTTGAGGTATCTCTTGCACTCTTGCTTTCTTTCTCCCTTCTCCTCTCCTCTCTCTAAAAGTAAATAAATAAAATCTTTCAAAAAAACATGAATGGGATTTGGAAAGTAGGGATTTCTGTGTGGCTTGGTAGACAAGGAATGGGGCCACAGTCATTATGTTTGTCCCTCTGAACGTTTAAGTTCTTGCTAGATATAGCAAGATTCCCAAAGTCACTAAGAACGTATCGACATAGGGATTCAAATGCTAGGACTGTAAAAAATAGAGGCCATCTAAGTCAATTTAACGAATGCCATTTGGGGCATTCTGGTTAGAGATTATTATAGAAAACAACTTTGATATTACCCTCTTAGCTCCTCCTGTCTGGGAAATTCCTAGGTCCCCACTGAAACAGATGTTTTTCCTGAGATCTGCCTCAGTCTTACCTGATCTTGATTGAGTAGATCTGATGCAACAGATCGGAGTCCTCCCTTAGGTTTTTTGTTTGTTGAGTATAGGACAGTCCCACAGATGGTAAATCCTCTAAAATGTAAATTTTGGGTATTGTTGGCTTTCCTGAAGTGAGAGAGACTGAAACTGACTCACAGAAGAGGACAGGTGGGGAGAGATGGAGAGAGAGCCCCAGGAGTTGAGTCCCCTGGTTCCAGCTGTTTCTAAGTGCACTTGCAAGTCTTCCCCTCCTACAGTTTGTAAATCAACCCTTGCTTGGAGTGAGCAATAAAATTCCTCCTCATACACAAATGTACACACAGTTTTTCTTAGCATACTTTAGCTAGATTTTGGTCACTGTCAACCAAGACTCCTTAGTGTCATATGCTCTCTCAATTAGACACCAGTAGTGGTTCACTGAATACTCCCAAGCCAGGCTAATCCATTGTGCATTTATCTTAGATCACTCTGTGTACTCCTCTTTTAAATTAAATGTGGCTTCTAGGTACTTGGGAATGAATACTTTGGGGAAATAACAATGATATACTAAGATATTCAAACCAAACAAATTCAGATGTATTGTGTAGACATTAGTAGCATGGCTAGAAGGAGCAGTGATAAATCTGGGTCAAGATGCTGTCATGAAGAAAGTATATAGACAGCTATCCAAGAGCACTTAGAAGAAATAAAAGTATGGCAGATAGACCTTTGCATTATCTATTTTTCTCTATATTCAGCATTGAAAAGGAAGTTTCAATTTGAGGGGAAAAATTATTTACTCTTCATCATCTGTATTATGAAGTAAAACAGTTGTCAGGGTTCCCATAAATCAACAAATAGTCCTAAAATCAATTTTTACAAGGCACAGACATGCACAATTCCCACTTTGAGACCATTGTACTCCAAAGCCAGCTTTGATTCCTTCTTACTTGGGTCTTGCTGTCACTAATACAGGAAAAAGATTTACAGGTTACTGAAGATAGTCTGCTGAACAGATTATGATAATATCCACAGCAAACAATTCAGTTACTTATTCAAAGTCTGCAGTGATTTCGGGCCAGATCTTTAAGGGAGATTGCAAATATGGGATACAAAACTAAAAGCTAATAATAAAATCAGTGTTCAGGGGTAAATAATTATTGAATATAGAGGTCAAACAGCACAAGGAGGAATCTTCTGGAGGGCAAGGATTTAGCTTTGTGCCCAAAAAGTCCCAGCATTGTGCTTGGCACATATTAACTTTGTGATAAATGTCTGTGGGGTAACTAAATTAAAAAGTGGTTAACTTAAATGGGAATGTCAGGGAGAACTTTAAGAAAAGATGAAACCTGAGCTGATAATAATACTACCACTTGTTTCTGTAAAATTTGACACGTCCTTCTATCATGGCCTCTGTGTCTAAGCCTGACCTTGGATCTTCATGGATGTGGTGGCCAGTGAGTTTCTTGATCATCTGTTTGCATATATCAACATGAAAGAGGACTTCCTAATTTGGGGGAGCTGAAAGAAGAGGGACATTTTGACAGTTTGGGACATTTTTTCCAAAGGCCGCCTCCTTCAAAGTCATACCAGGTGTGGAACAAGAGAGATGGGGTCAGTTGGGAGCTTTGTTTCTGGAGAATACCACTGGAAATAGCCTGGGATTTCTCCTTCCCTGTCCCACAGCCATCCCTTCACACACTCCTTTTCCCAAAGGAAGAAAGGAAGGCAGATTCCGTTTCTGAAACAATGTTATACATGGACACTCTACCAATGAAGACAAGGTAACTGACTATTCCCTTGTTTCATGCATTTTTTTTTCAAATCAGCTCTTCATTTATAAATCTAATCACACTGTAATTTGTACCTCAGTGAAATCTGGTAGCTGCCTTGCTCTGTGGTATGGACTGAACAATATTCAAAGTGGGTTGTTACAGAGAGTTTGCTAATTGTTCATTATCTGTATCATCTTCTTTGCCCTATTTTCCAAAGACTTCCTTTCAGACAGATAATGTCTATTAACTTAAGTACTAAAAAAAGCCCCTTTACATCAGTTTTGGAACACAAGATAAAGACCTGGTCAGTGAGGTTAGTAGTTGGCTAATTACAAACTGAAACATAAAGAAACCGAAAGACTGCGAGGTTGCTCTCTGTGCATCCAGCAGCAAAAACCTGCTACGTTTTCTGTTTTCTTGCTGAGCTCTTCCTATATTATTGATATATACAAGATTTAGTTTCAAATTCAATTGAGCAATACATTGAAACCCTTGGTTTTTTTAATGCGTGAAAATATATCATGTCCTGAGAACACACTACAGAGTAATAGTGAAAACAGCCCCTAAAATCTCTCCTTAAATAACCTTAAATAATGGAGTCATACCCTTATTTGATTCCTTATATAAAACATAATTTTTATGAGTTCTTTTTCTGTAGCCTTTTGAATTCTAATATTCCTATGAAAAATTTAAGTCTTTATTATTTATTCATAGTCTCTTGTCTGTAAGCTATCCAATGAAGTCATGCAAAATTATTAAGTAATTTAATTTTGATCATCCAGTACATGATACTTAATCTTCTGAACTTAGATATGTTCTAGCTGCATAACAGCTCATTAACATCATAATTTCTTAAAGCATTGATCACTACACAGTCACTACCAAACCATATATGGCTCCCGTGCCCCTTGGTAATAGATATAACTGAAAAAAGGTTCAGCATTCCAATGACGATGGATATCCATTTAAAATAAATACATATTTTAATGGTTCTAATTCCAGGAGTCCTACAAATACTGTTCTAAAATTTTCATGTTGATGTGAAATGTTCATCAAAGCAAAATGTCCACAGGAAATGTGAACGTGAAATGTTCAAAGCAAAAGAAGCTTCATCTATATCTGTTATGTGAATTCTGAAAAATGGGGAAAAAATCAAAAAAGTCTTTCTTGCAGGGTCCCTTCATAGTTGAGAAAAGGAATACGGGCAGGAGAGATGATGATAAAACAACAGCAAAAATGCTTTTGATGACTTGGGTTGGGGAAACTAACATACTCAACCGTTTAGTTATTACTTCTATAATTCCTCCACAGGGATCATTTATTAAACCAAAATCTCTTTATTCAAATCATATATCTTAAAGCTAAACACTCACCCAAAAATGCTAATTCTATGATTTAAAGTAATAATTCTTCCTACCATGATTACATATTTGCTACTGAAAAATAATTATCTCTTAATTGCACTGGTATTTCTATAAACAGCAGCCTAACCACAAGACTTGCAACTCAGAATGTTTAAATAATCCACAATACCTGTTCCTGTGACTCCAATTCTGTGTTCTCAATCTGGAACAGCTTGATGTTTTTAACTGGTCTGGAAATAAATGTGCAAAGAAATAAAGGGAGGCAAAAAAGAAAGATGTTCCATACCTGTTCCACTGTTTCAAAGCAAATGGCTGTTCCTTTCCATTGTTCCCAGGCAGAGTTAAGCGGGTCAATGGAGTCAAGTTACTTTGCATTTGTTACTCTATCAGCCAATTGGTTATCCCTCTGGAAAACATAACAAAGAGAGAATAAAACATGCATGACCATAAAGGTTGCCATTACAAGGCATCTAGTGATACCAAAATACCTGCTACAGCTAATTTGCTCATTAGTCAACTGGTACTTGGTTTAACCAAACACTATAATGGAACTGCCTCTAGATTCCACCAGAACTTTCAATTTTAAAAAATATGCTAATCTCCTGTGAAAAAATCTACCTGTCCAGTTTTCCCAACATCATTTATTGATGAGATGGTCCTTTCCCCATTGTATAGTCTTGGTTTCTTTGTCATAAATTAATTGGTCATACAAGAGTGTCTTTATGTCTGGGCTGTCTGCTCTCTCTCACCTTTCTGTCTGGTTACACTGCCAGTACCATGCTGCAATGATTACTATAGATTTGCAATATAGTTTGAAATCAGGAAGCATGATTTTTCCAGCTTTGTTGCTCTTTTCAAGATTGCTTTTGCTATTCAGGGTCAAAGTGGTTTTTTTTAAATTTTACTTTCTTTAGTTTGATTGCTTTTAAATTACCGCAAAGACCATGTAACATTAATATGGAGGAACCTGTAATTTCTCACTACATAATGCAACTATTTTTATATCTGAACATTTTTACCCTAATCTTAGTCAAGGGGCACTGAGTCACGGCTACCTCCATCTTAGTCAAGGTGACTGAGGGAGTTTTAAGAAGTAAGAGATCTCTTGAATTTGACACAATGGGGTCTGGCTCCCAAGGCTGAGCAGAGTTTAAGTGTGTTGCTTAGCATGACAGGTAGCAAAGCCTAGGTCTACTTTGCGTGAACCTTTCTAGCTGGGAGTCCTGGAATATACATATAAAGGAATATAAAGGCTAATCCTCATAGATCCTGACTTCCAGCCAGAGTTTAGCAAGCAGTCCATCATTAAGCAGAGAAATAGGGCAGGGAGTGGGTGTACTAAAGACATTTAGAACTAAATATCCAAGTTCCAGAACCACGTCAATTTAAGAACAATGTAATTCGGTGAAATAAAATTAGTTGATGTATTACTATGGTGAGATTAAGGGTGACTTTTTATTTATTTATTTATTATTTAGAGAAAGGGGAAGGGGAGGAGAATGACAAAGAGAAACATCGGCGTGAGAGAGAATCATTGATCAGTTGCCTCTCATATGTGCCCCATCGGGGGACTGAACCTGCAGCCCAGGCATGTGCCTGAACGAGGAATCAACTGGCGACCTTTTGCTTTTTAGACTGATGCCAAAACAACTGAGCCATAGCAGTCAGGGTGAAGAGTGACTTTCAAAAAAATTATAGTTTATGTTTCAATTTAATGACTATATTTAGTAAAACTCATCATCTGGCACAAATAACTACATTCTTCTTAAATCATTACTTTTTAATTTTTTTAAATGTAGAAAATGGGTTTTGCAATTTTTAAGTATTGCATAACTCTTAGGTGAAGGAGAACTGTAGCTGTGTTTCAAAGAGCAAACACATTTTCTTATTTATCTAATAATTTAGCAGTTATTATTTTTAAATTTTTTATTGTATCTTTTCCATTACCGTTTAGTCACCTTCTATGCAGGCATTGAGCTAAATACTAGAAATATACTAGTAAACAAAAGCAAACACAGACTCTGGGTTTGTGGGTCTCAGAGTTCCAGTACATTAATGAAGTGATTACACAAAGAAGTATGAAAGTGAGACTTTGGAGAGATGCAACAAGACCATGTAAATCCATAGAAGAGAGGGAGGTCAGAGACAACTTCCTCGAGTGAAAATAACCAGGCAGAAATATGAAAAGAACTAGATGATGGGATTACCGGTAGACACAGATATACTCTAGGCAGGTGACAGAGCATGTTCAATGGCCCTTGTGTTTAAATGAGAGAAATAAAAGAGACGTGTTGATGTGCTCTCCTACATAGTGCATAGGATGTCAGCATGTGCCTGTGCACATATGGATTCTGATATATCCTCTAGAGATACAGCCAGAAATTAAGGAGATCATATTCCATTTAAACAGATGAGGCCTTCTAGAAATTGTGAGCTTTGATGATGTTTTTAAAAGGAAATAACTCATGTTGAGCACATAAATAATTCCTGGATGTAAAATGCATTGTCTATTGAGTGTATTGTAAAAGCATTGTCTATTGAGTCATTCAAGTTGGAAGAAGATAACTTAGAAGAAATTCCAAGATTGAAACAAAGTGGTCTTTCTGTGAGGTAGAAAACTGGAGAGAGAATGATGTGTGTCTTGGGTGGGGCAGTTTACATGCTAACTTTCCCTGTGAATTCTGCTTCTGGAATCTTCACTATTCCCTTGGGTGCTCCTAGAGACACTGCATTCTCAATTACTAGAGAGGGCTAGGGTTATTATAAAGTAATAATGAGTATATCACCGCAGAATCTGCATCAGGTGCTAGACAATTTTGAATATTCAACCAAAATGGTCTACCATAAACATTCAGGTACACAGTCTTTAATTTAAACTCATTATGAACATGTGATGTTCAAGGGCATGTAGCCCCAACAGATATATCCTAATCTAAACAGCCTAACAGGATGAACAAAAATGTTATTATTGCTGTCGGTGTTACTATACTTGTACTACTCTACATTGTTATTACAATTATAGGATTCAGGCCTTCACTTCATAAGTTTCGAAGGGAAGAATCATCTGGGAAAGCTCCATTCTGTTAAGTAAACTGAGAAGGGAGGACAGGTGCTTTGATTGGGTAAAAATGAAGGGGCTGTTGGCTACCCCTACAGCAGCCCCTCAGACATAACTATAGAACAATCCTGGCAATTATTCTGTCAAATCAAGTGTTTATATTTCAGAAGAGCAAACTTCTTCATTCCTATTTTGTTTCATAATTTCCAAAGTTAAAAAATGTTCCTTTTGAAGAAGGTTACAAGGGGAATGGACTTTTAGTGCACTTAAATCTATAAATATAGAGAAAGCATAGAATCACAGAGGCTAAGGGGAAAGAGCTAGATGGGAACTCTTTTTAGTCACTTGGAAAGACTTTAAGAATTCTGATGCCTGGCCCCACCCAGATTATCCCAGAGCAAAATTTTGCAGAGTGGGGACAGGCTCAGGTACTTTTAGGTCCTGGGTGTTTCTAAAGAGCTGCCAGTTTGAGAACCACTTTTAACCACTTCCCTTATTCACTCAGTCTGACAAGCAGAGAGCTCTTCAGTTAAGTAACATGGGAAACACCTACTGGCCGAGCAGCTCTCTGGAGGAATTTTCCATTGCCTCGGTGTCCTAAGAAGACATTTGCTGAAGATAATACCTCCTATGTGACTAAACACACACAAAAAATTTGGCTTTGACTCAAGAAGGAATATCCAAAAATTAACATGCCTATTTTTTAGACTCTAGGCAAGTTACTGTAAGCTTGTATATTTTCTGTAAAACAATAATAAAATAGGAACTCTTTTTATCTCTCAGACCTTTTGTCAAAGTCTACTACAGTTTGCCAAGAATACTTAAAACTTTTATAAACACAGATCTAACAATTGTTCTCCGGGGTTGGGTTTTTAGCAATTGTTAAATAGTTACGCTCTCCGTGCCCCCTCGAAATCGAAACAGTATGCTGGAAGTGCTTTAAGAATTTGAAAGTACAATCCTGGTAGATTTCTTCCCAAATCTATAAGTCATCAGTGAATGGTATACAGTGAATGATCATTATTCCCCTGTTATCCTAGTGCGGGGCACTGTACTCGGGGTTGTGAGGGATTCAGAGGTGGTGGTGGTGGTGGTGCTAATGGTAAGTAACATATTAACTACATTATCTCACTGAAATTCTACAAAAATATAAGGTTGGTCCTTTCATATCCTGATTTTACAAAGGAGGACTATACACCTTCTGGTAGTGAGGACTGTCTGGCAGATTTCGTTGTTTCTGGAGCAATACAGAAAACTGTATACAGCTCAGCGAAGAGTCTGGAAGAAACAGAACAGAGCAGTTGGGAATGTCTATGGGAGTCTTGACAGTGGCAGTGAGTTTAGACCACATTAGAGAACTTTATTTCAGAAGTTTACAGTTTGATTCCAGGGAACTGCTGCCTACTATATTCCCTTGCTTATCAAGCTGTGACAGAGCCAGATGGTGTATGTGTTAAAGCTCAACAAAAAATATGGTGTGATGGCTTTCAACAAGGAACTACCAATAAACACGTTCATTAATGAGGCCCAACAGGTAGTTCAGTTCAAAGATAATACTTACTTGGTTAAGTAAAGCTCTGAATCTGAGGCCTGTGTTACTGAGAAAATATTGACTGAGTCTTGTCCCCTGCTAGGAAACATAATACGTATTTCACAGATGTGAAATTTAAACACCTTGTTGCTTACTCACCATAAGCAATTGCTGTAATAAACCAAAGAGGCTTCGGGTCCAACAGAAGTGCTTATTTGACAAACAGAAACTCAATCCTTAATTTTGCCAATAGTTATTCCGTTTTCCCACTAGCCCAAAATGGATCTTATATTAATGAGCTAAAAAAGACAGGAGGAAGCAGAAACTTTTGCTCAAAAGTCCTTTTCAATAGTGTTTTCAATATAAGCAGAGATTGTCCTGCAAAATTATCATTTGAATATGTCTAGACAGCCTGCAAATTATCGAGTGCCCAGAAACCAAAATAGTTCTCATTCCTTTCTATTTGGCTTTTAAGTGGTGGTAGGATTGGACTAAAAATATAATTTTATCTTAACCCTAAATAAGCCCCCTTTCAAATGAAGTTTCACCCAGCCCAGGTGACAAATACTATTTTTATTCAGTAGAACTGCATCGCCCTCTGGTGTTCAAAAAGAAATGAACTGTAAGCAGGAGTTTCGACTTCAAAATATTACCCCAAAGCACCCTCCAGTATCCCTGCTGCCTGTGCCTCTCAGCCACCTGAGATTCCAAGAATTACCAAGAAAAACAGTCATGGAAACATCAGGGTGGGACCGGCCATGCCTGCAAAGGGCACCACCCTCTTGTTGTGCCCTTCTGAAGCTGCAGTTCTGCAAATAGTGTCCAGTCAGTTGGGGTATATAAATTATAACCTTAACAAAATGTGTTTTTGAAACTTAACTGAAGAGAGAAACTTTGGAGGGAGCAATTTTGGACGTCTGGGGTCTCACACCCTTTCACCCACTGGCTTGGCAGGACAGAAGACCCAAGATATAGACAGCAAATTCACCAACAGGAGTAAATGCCAGTTAGCTGCTGTTGGGGTGTGGCAAAGGCCAAAAAACATTCCTTATCTCTGGGAACATTGCAGAGGTCCCACAATGACAGGTCTTAGTCAGGTTTTCCTCTGCCAGCAAGGTAGGGAAAGTGTTTTATTTGAAGTCTGAAATGGTTCCCCTGGCGTCACAGAAGGACGAAGTGATGGTATAGAAAATATGTGTTAGAGGAGGTAGAGAGAAGGTCCCCCTGGGAGCCAGGGTGCAGGGAACAGGGGCCTTCCCTTTGCAGTTCGCACTGCGGAGCTTCCATTTGCACTGGGCCCAAACATGGCGCTGGCAGCACAGGGTATCTGTTTCCTAGCACTGCTGTAACAAGGCAGCGAAAACTGGGTGACTTAAAACAACTGAAGTGTATTCTCTCTCAGCTTTGGGGGCTGAAGCCTGAAATCAAGCTGTCAGCAGTGTTATTTCCTCTGGCAGCTCCCAGAGTCTGTTTCACAACTTCCTCCTAGCGTCGGGTGTTGCTGGTCATCCTCAGTGGACCTCAGTTTCTGCCCCCATCCCTTTGGTGTTCCCCTGTGCCTGTGTTTTCACATGGTGTTCTCTCTCTGCGTGTCTGTCTCTGCGTCTGCTCTTCTTACAAAGACACCAGTCAGATTGGATTAAGGGCTCACCCTACTTCAGCACAACCTCATCTTAACTTACATCTTAATTATATCTGCAAAGAACCTATTTCCAAATTAGATCACATTCATAGGTACCAGGGGTTAGGATATACCTCTTTTAGTGACACAATTAAACCCACAACAACAGGACTATAAAGCTGGGCAGACTTGGGGTTATATTTGAGCCTATTCAGTGGTATGCTGGGAAATGTTTAACAACCAGCTTTCCAATCTATGGTGTTTGCAGTTTTCCACAGTGTAAACTATTCCTTCCCAGGCCTATTTCAACCTACCAATATGACACCTAGCTTGCAAAATTCCAGAAAATTAAACAATGTGTGGCCCTCATTTACTAGTACTAACTGGCTCCAGCATGCCATTGAACCTATTATATGTAAAATGTCAATGGCTAAAAGGAGCCATTATAATGGATACGTTATAAGTTTCTATATTTGCATGTTGAGACCAAGATGCCCCTACAATGTTTGATCATCTATATGTAAAGTGACTTTCTAAAAATATAATTCTTATCAAGTTTTAAGTCTAAGTATGCCTCCAGGCCATTCTGTTCTCTGGGCCTCCCTGACTCTGAAGCAGCAACTGCGTTATTCTCCATCCAGCCCTCCAGACACTGCCAATCCCCAACCTTTGCTGCCCCTCCATCCACAGGTTCCTTGTCCTCCCCATGGCCATCTGACAACTCACCCAGATTCTCTCAGCAACCTAGCACTCAGCTCTCACTCTCTCTGCCCCAAGCTCTGTCACTGACCTGGGGCCCTTCAACTCCCTAGTGCTCCTCCCAGCCAGTACCCTCTCCCTCAGAGCTCCTTGTCCTACTCGGGTACCCAAATGTCCTCCAGCCTCAAACCTTCAACTCCAGCCTTGTTCTTTCTGCCCAGCATTACTTGCCCCACCAACTAATTCCCTGGCACACGTGGCATTTACACCTCACTAACACTTCTCAGCTCCCCACATCTATCAGTTGTGTCCCTTTCTTCAACGCTTTCTCTATTGAGCTTAGACTTCAGCATCGCCATTGTAACTATTCCCTTCAATACCTCTAATTCCTTCCACTGCTCCAGCCAACATTCAATTGTGCATCCACTGGTGAGGCAGATGTTGCCACCACAGACCCATGGTTTCCAACCCCAGCTGCAACACAGCCTTGCATCTTGCTGTGTGTCCCAGAAAGACCTTAGTTTTTTTACCATTCTCTACCCCTCTCCCCCAAACTTGTGTCTCACTTCCAGCAAAAGACATTATATCCTACATCACAGGAAAAGATATAGAGTGCTTTGTTGTTAACAATGTGTTTTCACACATGTTTATGGTCTACACAACAACTGGGACAGGGAGGCAGAGAAAATGTCATTCCCATTTTACAAAAGGTACTGAGGCTCAGTGGAGTTTCATGTCAATGTCAGACAGTTATTAACAGAGCCTGGGTAGAAACATAGATCTTCCAATTCCAGGAATCTCGGGTCAAGCAATAAAGTGGAAGCGTTGTCCAAGGACACCAGCAAGTCCTTGGCAGCCAGGACTAGCACCTGTGTCTCTGGATATTTTCCAGTCTTTATCCACCTCTAGGTTGTGCTGCCTTCTCAACAATGGTCCTGAAGGTCATTTACCCTTTATGTTTAAAAAAGTAAAAAGTAGAATGATCTTGAAAGGAATAAGCAGCTTTATTTCCCTCATGTAAGTGTTTATCTGATAAAGTATTCTCAGAGTCTGGGCTGAAATAAGGCTGTTCACCCTCAGGTACTGTCACCCAGTTCACAGGCTCCCAAAACACCACCAAAGAGAGATGGGGGGAACCAAACCAGGGGTCCAATCTAGAAAAATTATCCCATAGAGCCCGAAAGGGTGCCTGTTGGCTTACAAAGGTGCCATGGGGAATCCACTGGGTGTGTAGAGCCTGGGTAACAACATAGATCTCCCAAATCCAGGAAACTCAGGTCAGGCAATGAAGTAGATGCTTTGTCCAAGGACACCACAGGGACGTACAAACAAGCTGATCTTCTGTAAACAAATGATACCAGCCAAAGCCACTTCCGTTGGGAATGGGGGCAGTAGTGAGTCACTTGCTGCAGTTCCAGACAGATGGGAATCTTCACTCTCTCCGTGGCCTTCTGGTGAAGCTTGCAGACCAAAGGGAATCTACTTCTGTTAGTAGAAAATGACTTCCCATCCCAGTTTCTCTACTAATACTTGGCCTTGCTTTGTGCTGCACCTACAGCATTGTACATCACCGTATGTGGGGCAGACATGTGAAAGAGGTGCTGAGTTCCCTTGTCATTTGGTGCAGTCTGCCCCTCAAAAGCAACCTTACAGACATGCTGCTCTTCAGCCTGCCTCCACTGGATTGAACCTGAGGCTGCCCCACCCAACCCCACCCCTTTAGAACCCATATCTGTGCAGTGCACCAAAAGCACTGGACTGGAAGATGAATGACTTAGCTTTTAACTGTTAAGTTGGGTAAGATATGCCCTCCTGAGACTTAGATTCCTCCTCTTAAAGACAAAAGATTTGCTGTCGCTGAACATAATTCAGCAACAGTGGAAAGACTGCTTATACTGTCCCAAGAGGATTCCTGGGGAGCAACCCAGAGAGTGCTGTAGAGAGATAGTAAGAAGGGTCTCCTTCAAAGAAGATTGATCTAGGGACTTAAAATAAGTTTCCAACTGGACAGCATTTCCAGAAAGTGCTAGTGGGGATGGATAGTGAGGAGCAGGGGCATGGCAGGCATGAGATGCAAACCAAACGAAGGAAAGTCTAGACCTGTTCCATGGGTGAATCAGCAGACAGCACATACCTGCAGAATTATTGATTCATGCACATTTTAAACTGGTTTTATGGGCAGATTTGGGGGAGGATGGGCCAGATTGGAGTGGCCCACGAGGGCATTTAAGAAAATGTAGGGTACCACTGGTGGCTCTGAGGACAGTGGTTTAAGAGGGCTATCTCATAGTATCCACCCTTGGCAGCCCATGGTGACTCTGCCATCCTCTCCTTCCCATGGCAGAGTGGGGTGGTGAGAAAAACACAGGGTCATTGTGAACATTAAGTGATATGATCTATGCAAAGTGCAAGCACAGAGCTTTCAATAAAGAGTAGGAACTATTCATGTTCTGTGGATTGCTTCAAAGGCAGAGCAAAACAGAGCCTTCTAGTAGTTCTAAGTTGCACTGAACATGTTCAGACTGGTGAAGACAAAAATGAGACCCCTCCCCAATGTGCCCTTGAGCTTTGACCAACAGATAGTGCCTTCAGACCTAGCCTACCTCATGCACGGAGCCTCAGGACCTGTGGGGAATGCAGCACCAGTGCAGAAAGGCAGTGACCACACAGGTTGAGAGTATTGGATGAAGTCATTTAAACCTAGATTAGAATCCTGACTCTGCCATTTACTAGCTGTGCCACCTTAGACAAGTTACTTCAACTCTTTGAACCTCAATTTCTTCATCTCTAAAATATACAAACAGTTGTTAAATAAATGCCTAATTGAGAAAATGGGACTAAGACTACTTTCCACATGGGTCTTTCTTGCAGTTAGAGATAATTACTAAACCTACTGGTGACATAGTCAGTGCGGTGGTTAATTTTTTGTGTCAACTTGACTAGGCAAGGGGTACCTAGATATTTGGTCAAACATTATTCTGGATGTGTCTGTAGGGTGTTTTGGGATGATATTAATATTTGAATCAGTAGACTGAGTAAAGCAGGTTGCCCTTCCTAAGTGAATTGGTCCCACCTAATCAGTTGAGGGCTTGAATAAAACAAAAAGGCCAACTCTCCTACAGGTACAGTCATGAACCACTTACCAATGGGGGTACTTTCTGAGAAATGCATCATTAGGTGAGTTTCTTGGTGTACGAACATCCTAGCGTGTAACATAAACTTATACCTCCCCCAGACATCGGGGGAGGGCAGTGGTGGCAGGGGAGGACACAGCAAATCTATCTTGGGTGGTCATTTTGGAGATGTGCTACTTCCTGATGACATGAGGGGCCTTAAAATGATCTGTAGGAAAAGGAAACATATGGTAAGAAGATACTGTATGTTTAGTGACTCTGTTCCAGGTGTAAAAAGGACATAGGGCCCTAGGGAATATTTTATCTCTTCTTGCATAGACTTTGAAAAAGGAAAATGAAGAAAGCAGAGAGCTAGCTTGGGACATGATTTGGTTTTCTAGTGAAGACCTTGGCTACCAGACAACAGACATCCTGCAAGGAATGCCATGAAGCCTTTGAGAGCCATCGGTGACCTGGTAGGCAGGAGATTTATCTCCTAATCAAGGCTTTCAACTAAAATTGGAGTTTGGGAGAAAGAATGGCCCAATTACAATTTATATTATGAAAGGCAACATAGGATAAAATGCCCAACAATTCTTAGAAAAAGATAGCAGAAAACTATCAGGAACAATACTTACAGGAACAGATGTTTATTCACCAAGGTTTATTGAACACCTAGGTACCCCGGGGACTTTAACAGATGACTAAGATTTAGGACTCATATAAACTGGTGTGTCCTTTAAAAATGAGTGAATGAGGAGCTCTGACAGTTTCATCTCTGAGAAGTGAGAAAAGTCTGAGTTTAGTTCTGATTCACAAAGAGCTAGTCACTGATTGATGGTGGGGCTGTGACACTTTAGAATTCATAATGTCCTTGGTGTAGCTGGATAAGTACAGGACTTTCAAAGCTCATTTCACAAAGTTAGGGAAAAATTGGTTAATTTCTTGCTTAAGCACCATGAATCTGATAAGCCAAATAGATGCTCCCATTACAGATGACTCCAGTGTGGAGGAAAAGCGGTAGAATGTGCTAAATTCTTGAGGTTGCAGAGAGAGAGAGATCTCTTACTTCTGATTTGAAGAGAGCTGTGTGAAAAGGCAGAAGGAGAAAGTGACCCAGGATGAGACCATGAGTGGTTTAGAGCAGCAAGCACTAAAGGATGGTGGATAAGAATAAGGAGAGGCAATAACACTTTAAAACCATGTTTGACTTAAATATTTATCAATAGGGGGCTTGTGAGATAACTGTTAGGGTCAATCCACTGTAGACATGAAAGACAAATAAGTAGATCTACATGAACTGATATAAAAAATGGTTTAACACAGTTTCATAGTAAAAAAAAAAAAAGCAAGGCATAAGGGTATATGTGGTAATAAAAGGATGTGGTAATAAAAAGGATGTTGATCTATGGTGTATATATACAAACACACAGAGAGAGCGTATGCATAATACATGTTCTCACATTTGTGTGCACATAGAAAATTTCTGGAGAACATGTAAAATGCAAAGTTCCATGGAGGAAAAGGCCTGGGACTGGGGTAGGAGGGAGAATTGTTTTTCAGAACATAACATTTCATACTGTTTAAATTTTTTTTTACTACATGCATGTACAACTTTTCAATCAAAACACTTCTCTTTCATTAGCTGTGTTTGGGGCAGAATCACCAGGGCTGCGAGGGGTCCCCTGCTTTGAGCAGCTGTGCACTGTCAGCATTTAACACTCACGTCATCAGCGTTGCTTTGTTGTCGTCTGCAGCTAGTCTTTTCCTTGTGGGCCATTCTCTACACCACTTCCAGTTTGCTCGTTCAACAGTTGGGTTTACCTAAGCCAAGAAGTCCTTGTTGCCTCCTGTTTCCTACAGGTCCAAGTCCAGTTTCCTTAGCAGGCATTAGCAGGAAGTGATATGGCATCTCGTACAGTATCATTCTTGGGCTACTTCTGGACCCAGCCAGAAATCTGGTGATCTTTCTTCTCTCCTTACCCATGCCTGGTCCATCAACCAGGTTGAATCAATTCTCCTTTGTAAAGCCCTCTGATGTCCATTGGCTTCTTTTCTTCCCCCTGTCATCACCTTAGACTAAGTTCACATTCTCCTTGGTTTTCTCTGCCAGCCTCCTGACTGACTTCTTCCTTTTCTCCATCTTTCTCCACTCCCATCTGTTCTCCATACACTACATGCAAATAGTATGCTTACTGTCACTCCCCTGTGTGTAACTCTTTAAATCCCCCTAGTAATCCTAAGCTAAAAACCCCAACTCCACAGCAGGGCCAGCCTCTGCCTCTGTTTCTGTTTCGTATCTTCACATTTCCTTCCACTCTATACACTCAACACCCCATCTTTCTTCTGAGACTTTGCACATGCTATTCTTCTACTACATTCTTCCTGGTCTTCCAACCCCACTTAACTCACTCCTTCAGCAAGAAGGATAAGGAATAATAAGAATGTAATGAAAAAGTATTAAGTAATGGAGGAGGAAAGCCTTCTCCACTTTGAGGAGGAATCATGCAGGAAGAGAACGGCATGAGTAAGACCATAGAGGCAAGGAAGTGCTGAACAGGCTCGAGAGTGGAAAGTAGAGGGGCCCATCTGGTCCATAAGCACAGGGAGGACTGGAAGAATTAGTAGCAGAGGGGCAGAATGGCCAAGTAAAGGTAGACAAGATGCAAGAACTCAAAAGCCAAAATAAAGAATTCAGCCCTCATTTTTGAAACAATGGGAAAACTTGAGCTGTTTTTGAACTGGTGAGTGACAATCTCTAGAGTTTATTTTAGAAAGATGTGACCAACAGAGTGCAGAGGATGTAGTTGGGGAGATGATGAGAGCCTGGTCCAGGGCCGCAGCAGGCAGACCTGGCACGGAGGGAAGGATTCAAAAGAGATAAGGAGATATAACCTCCTAAGCTTGATGACCAAATGCAGAGGAGAGACCTGGGGATCAGAGAGGACTCACGATTCTAGCTAGTATAACTGGGAGTATGGTGAGGTCATTGGCTGTGATGGGAATCGCAAGAGGGGAGGAAGTTTGGAGGAAGATAATTAATTAGGTTGACTTGAGGGTACCGGGTCAGAAACCCCATGTCCATAATTAAAATCAGATACAACCCTGGTGACAGCATGCAGGGCCTTTCACAGAACCCACCTGTTATAGCTGGTCTCTTCCTTCCTGGTGTGGCATGTTTTCATGACCCATTTTCCATATCCCTTTAAAGAGGCCATGTGGATTGTTTGCCTTGCATGCAAAGAAGAAGTTGTAAAAGCACAGGGAGGGTGGACATAAGATCTGTGAATGGGACAAGACCTATTGAGCTGGGGCCAAAATTTGCACTAGAAAACAGTTTTTCTTCCCAAGCTGGTGTCCGTCAATATTCTGTTTCTCTTCTTTCAATATTCCTTTCAAGTCCCAACTCTGCTGTGATGAGCCGCCTGAGCACTTGAGACAATTTTGCCTCTGCTCTGCACTTAGCCCTGGGGATACTTTGAAATACACAGTGCAAATATTTTTCACATAGTTGTGCACTTTCTTCTTTGCTTTTGAACTCTTCACAGGTATATTTCTTATCTTCCTAACCAAATTCTTAATTCTTAAGGAGCCCAATTTACGCCAAACATTTTATTCTATTATTGCCACGGTGTGTGGTGCATATTACATTTTCAAAGAATATAAAGGGGATTGAAACCAACACTGAATTCATTTGGGGGAGACAGGAGAAAGGTCAATACTTCTTTAAATGAATAGGGCACAACAAGAGACATGTTGTATGTCTAACAAGGGGTGAGATGGTATCAGTTTGTAACATACAAAGGAACACATTCCACCATAAGAAGTTTTTCCCCCCTCTCCTTTTTTTAAATTTAACTTTGTTTCAATTGTTCAAGTACAGCTTTCAGCCTTTTATTCCCATCCCAGCCCATGCCCCCGCCCTCCCCACTTCCCTCCCGTTTCCACCCCCGCTTGTTATTGTCCATGTGTCCTTTATACTTGTTCCTGTAAACCGTTCACCTTTCCCCTGAAATTCCCTTCCCTCTCCCCTCTGGTCACTGTCAGCCTGTTCTCAATTTCAGTGTCTTTGGTTATATTTTGCTTGTTTGTTTGTTTTATTGATTTGGTTCCTGTTAAAGGTGAGATGATATGATATTTGTCTTTCACTGCCTGGCTTATTTCACTTAGC
The DNA here is from genome assembly GCF_021234435.1 of Artibeus jamaicensis. Classification (NCBI taxonomy): domain Eukaryota; kingdom Metazoa; phylum Chordata; class Mammalia; order Chiroptera; family Phyllostomidae; genus Artibeus; species Artibeus jamaicensis. The sequence continues at coordinate 39,101,277 of NW_026522059.1, forward strand.
ATAATGCTTTCCAGTTTAATCCATGCTGTTGCAAAGGGTAGGAGCTCCTTCTTCCTTTCTGCTGTCCCCCTCTGCTAATAATAATGACTCTGCATTTTAAAATATGTAGAAGGGGGAGGAAGCTGGTTTTGTGCTGTCAGTTGACACTACTAATAGGTTTATCATCACAAAGAACTCACTGGATGTCCTGCTCCAGTTCCTGGCACTCTGCCATCAACAGCACTATTTAATATGGGACCCCCATTAGGTTCACCCTTAACCCTACACAGGGGCATTGGAAGCATGGGACCTGCAACTCATAGGTTTCAAAAGTGGATATAATTAGGAGTAAGTGAGGAAGTGGCTCAAAAGTAGATCTGAGTTGGGAGCAGCATGAAGCAGGTCTCTGGAGACTGGCAAAGGCAGGGAAAAGGCACTAGAGTGTTTGCTTCCCAATCCTGCCAAGGGTTCAATTACTGCTTCCTTTAGTGCATACCTCTCCCCTTCTGTGCTTCCCCAGGCACAGGGTAAACAGCAGGAGAGTTCCTTCTCAGCTCTGGTAGCATGTTGGCTCTGGGTCACATTCCTTTCCAGACTTCTTAGGCCTCGGGTTACAAAGACTGCATTGCACAATTCTTAGGAGACTGCATGGGGGCTGGGCTGGGATGAAGGGGAGTGTCTTGTATGTGTCAGAGATCCAGGTGTGGCCAGATGCCAAGACACTCAGGTGTTGGCAGCAAGAGAAAGAATCAAATATCTCAGAATCTCTGAAGAGGTGGCTTTCTTTTACTTTTTGTTCTTTCAGAGTTATTAAATAAGATTTGTCAAGATGCATCTTATCAGATGATTTGATAGAAAACATTTCAAAAGTTTATTTGCATACCTGTGTTTCAGTTTACTGGAGAGATTTAAGAATTCAAAACCCACAATGTTTTAGTTTCAGAAGAATCTGAAACTAAAGCTCTTTTTATCCCTCCATTTTTTTACAACCAGCTGTCTCCTGAAGTTTTATGTTGTATTATGCACAAAATTACTCAATATATTACACAACTTTTGAAATTAATATGGAAGCTGAAAGATATTGCCACAGCCCTATTTAAACCCCGTGCCTTGATGGAATGTTCTTTCCTGTTGGTAATCATTTCATAAATCTCTTTTATTAAAAACAATCTGTATGGAAAACCAGAAGCATATGGAAGATCTTAATAGGATACATACTTTTCAGTTGGTTAAAAAAATTAATCTAGTGGCCTACAGATATATGGCTATAAAAATAAGGTCTGTACTTATATTTAACAATTATTAATTTCATTTAATCTTCTTTCAGATGAATTCAAACAGAGAAAGCTCTGAGAACCTGTATCCAGGGAGTGCCCAGGTTATTTGGAGATGCAAGACATGTATAGCTCTACATAAAACAAACCCTGGATACATCCAGGGAAGCTACTGAATCATCAAGTTATTTCCAAATAAAATATTAATTCATGGGATTAAATCATGGAAGGCTCAATAGAAAACATATTAGGTAATAGGACTGGTCAATTACCATGGATGGTATAATGGCCCCATACCTGCCAGATGAAGCATTTACATTTACAGAGTACTCATATTCATATCACAGAATATACACACATTTACACATAAACAAGTTGTCTACCAAAACCAGAAAAGGCAAGGCCATCAGGAACTCTGTGTATTTATTATAAAGCAAAAGCTTGTTAATTGCACAAATGCTTTTTCCCTTGACTGGACCACTTCTATCCAGGCCTCAAGTCATAGTAGCCTGTCAGTTTCCCTGGATTTATTTTCATTGTTACATCAGCCTTGCAGATAGAGTCTTGAGTGTCTTCTCTTGACCTCAAACAAAGTTTGGTTTGTTTGGAACTGTGAAGGCTAGGAGAGCTTTGGTGAATAGTGTCACCTACATAGAGTATCTGAATTTACCGATAACCACACCAAGGTGACAAAGTGAGATTTTGTTCATCTTAGAATAGTCCAAATTGAAGATTAAAATAGCTCAAATATGAACCAGTAATCTCATTCAGCATGAGTTAGGGCCAGGGAGAATTGGAGAGGCCACCAGGCTAAGAGTGAGTGTACTTAAGCTTTTATCTCCAAGCCAGCACTGGCTAGCTCCATGACCTGTTAACACACTCAACCTCTCCATGCTGGTTCCTCTCCTGGAAATGAAGGCATTGGAATGGATGATCTCTAAGGTCTCCTCCAACTCTAAACTTTGGTGATATGTGGCTAACACAATGGTCATAGAACATTATAGTCAGTAAATATAAATGTAGATGAATTAAGACATTCTGTATTTATTATTTTAGAATGAACCTAAAATTAGTTTTTAAAAAATATCAAATGAACAAAGTCTAAAAACTAAACCAGTGAGGTTTTCATTTTCAAGGACTTAAGAGTTTATATCATAATCTAATTGTAAAAATCATAGAGGCTTTTCTAGATGCAAGTTGAATATATGCTAGAGATAATGTGCAAGTACATTTTGTTTTTATCTAGACTTCTGGGTTTATTCATGCGCTGTGGGTTATTGCTACTTTTGCATGTGAGAGTGTATTGACTTGCTCCTGAGATACATTTATTCCTGATGTGCTAGAGGCCAAAGGTGCTAAAATTGTGTGCTGTACATAGAGATTAGGACTCCCTTCCCTTGTCTATTGCTACTGGGGTCTTGTCAGAACATTGGACTGCTGCTTCCACTGAGAAAGCATAGCAATAAACTCAGATCTTGCAAGTGAATCTTAATGCACTTCCTGAGCAGTCCAGTACTCATCTCTGGGGTCGCAGTATTCTGAGGCCGGAGGGAGGCCAAGGGAGATGAGTCAGGGCCTGGCACCCGCCCCACGCTCCACCCTCCTGGGAAACAGAACAGCTATTTGCTGTCACTGGGAGCTTCTAGGGCCCCAAGACTTGAGGAAGAAACAAATACTTTAGAAGCCAAAATCCCAAGGCAAGGTAAAGAAAACAGAACTGTCCACATCCCCAGCAATGATTTCACTGGTTTGAGTTCCTTAGAGGAGAAGTTGGAGATCGTTCCAGCTGAACTGGTTTACTTATTTCTCAACCATAAGGCCCCTCCTTCTCTTTCACTCTTTATAGGGGGTGGCCTTTTGCCTTTTAAGCCCTGAAATTTCAAAACCAGACTTTAGAATGAATCTCAGTTGCTAACCCGTAATAAATTTTGTTTCCCTCTTTTATTACTCTTGTTTGTATTTTCTTTTTGGTGCTATCATTTATTAAAGTACTTCTTTTAGTTAACTTTATTTTGTTAAGTTTATTCTTTGTCATTCTGGGGAGAAGTTATTAAAAGCAAGTCACATAGATAAAGGAATAAACATCACTAGGCAATAAACACGGACTACTTTAGAAAGTAATTTTAAACCGATCTTTTGAGGTGCCTGTGCCTTTTACATTTTCCCAGTGGTTGGGGAGAGGATAGTGAAAGGATAACAGTCCTGGAAACGTCCTGTGGTCTGGCTTCATGACAGTTAATTCTGGCTGTTGGGAGGACATGCCCCAGCTCTGCTTCTTGTGGACTGCCTATGACCTTTGGTCTGTTTATTTGAAATGTTTATATTATCCTAAAGTATCTGGTACATAGCTTCTGTGCTTATACTGTTTTCCTAAGCCTGAAGACACACTCATTTTGTGGTCCTTTGTAGGTCTCTTGTTCTTTTATAGACACCAGCTATTTCTGTTCTGAGCATAGCAAATGGCACATACCTGAACTGGAGGCATGGCTGGCTGATTCCTTCTAACTCTGTCAGGTAGAGAGTCCCACCTCTAATATATCAATAGCTGCAACTCCTGTTTCCTTCTTCTCAATAGTCAGATTGAGCCTGGGCTGGATATTGTGATGTCACAGAGTATAATCCTTGCTCCTCCCAAAAAGCCAGCTGAGACCCTCTGGCTCCTGCACCCCTCCCTGTTCATGATGAGAAGTTGGAAAGCCCACCTCATAATTTCTCAACTGACACACAGAATTCTAGAATCTTACTGTGGAGATGTAGTGACTAGCTTCTAGTCTAACTCCCTTATTTTACAGATGAGGAAAGTGAAGCCCCAGGTGATTAAGTAGCAGAGCTAAATCTAAAACCCTGATGTTCTTAGTGTTAGGGTCCTGCTTGAGCACATGCTCTGGATTTTGTTAACATAAGTATTTTCTGGTAGGCAGCTGATGAGATGATTTTTACTTGAATCCACCCAGATTAAGAGACCATTCAGAGTGCCTTATGGGAAGAGAATAGTCACAGTGACGGTCATTGGTTTTTCCAACAATCTGTTGGTGCCAGAAATCACAAATTCTGGTGCTAGCCCTAACTCAGAAATTTTGAGCCACCAGACCAATTATAGATTAACAAGTAATGTTACTTCTGCATAACCAATGTTTTCAATGAGATTTGACAGTGAGGAACAAAGTTCAAAAGCCCAGGATTAATGTTGACTACAGTGCCACATCAGGTTCTACAGTTTATTGAGGAGGGAATGGAAAGGAACAATCAGTAAAGAAATATTCTTACTGGAATTTAGTTCCTTCTCCTTTCATGCACTTCACTTTTTCTAGACACTGTCCCCAGATGGTATTAAAAAATTATCTGCATCACATGAGATGACGTGTATCTGTCCAGCCAGAGAACTGTGATTTCAGAATCAAGAGGAGAAGTATGAGATCTGCCTGGAAAAAAAAGCCCAACCATTGTTAACATAACAAGAATGGTTTTCGTGACATTGATGTAGCCTGGAAGCCAAAGAGAGTGGACTGGAATGTGCATGTGTGAACATGAATGTGCAATAAAGACTTCACTGAATTAGTCAATAGGGGCAGTAGACACCATTGAGTGAGCATATGTACTGTGTGGCTTTCACATTCAAAATGACTGATCAAGTAGAGCAATGAATCTGCATCAAGTTTTGTGTTAAGTGTGAACATTTCTCCACAGAAACTATTCGGGTGATTTAGAAAGCCACAGTTATGGGCAAATTGGCAATTGGCAGCTTCATCACAACTGTTCATCACATCTTGTGCAGATTTTTTGGTAAAACATTAAATTACCCAGGTGACTCAGTCACCCTACAGCCCAGATTTGGCACCCTGTGACTTCTGGCTTTTCCCAAAACTAAAATCACCTTTGAAAGGTAAGAGATTTCAGACCCTTGATGAGATCCAGGAAAACAGGATGGGGCAGCTGATGGCAATGGGAAGAACTGTGTGAGGTCCCAAGGTGCCTACTTTGAAGGGGACTAAAGGCATCATTGTCCTATGTACAGTACAATTATCCTTCAATAATTGTCTCTATTTTTCTTATTACATGGCTGGATACCTTCTGGACAGACCTTGCGTATATTGCACTTTTATAATACCAACAACTAATATTTTATATCATGCTTTAGCATTTACAAGCCACATTTACATATATCATTTCATTTCATCATCACAGCTCAGTGAGGTAAACTATTTTTCTGAGTAAAATTTTATGTGTGAGAAAATTATAGCTTAGAGAGGTTGTGACTTGCACATGATCACAAAGCTAATTAAGCAGAAAGGGTAACATTAACTACAAACCAGATCTTCCAGCCAAGCATTTTCCCCACCATCGGGCTTCCCCAGGATGGGAGGAATTGCCATTTGGTCCCAGAACACACTTGGAGGCAATTGCATTAAGCAACCCTTTGAGTAACAAAGGAGAAATTATTCCCACAGGTCATAAATACTGTTTTACTGACCTCCTAAATGTCTTCATAAAAACTTAAAGAAATAGTTAATGAACACTTATTTCAAAATTTAAAATAATAAAATCATTGCCCTTCCACCTGACAATTCTACATCTGTGAATTCTTCTCAGGGAATCATTGTAGAATAGGAAAAATATTTAGCTGTGAGGGGTTCTTCGAAGATTGTTTATAATAGAAAACAAGGTAAAAACTCAATATTAGAAGAGTGGTTAGATGAATTATACTTACGAAAGTAATGAAAATAATGTTGTAGATGAGGATTTCCCAAATTTTAATCATTTATGTGCCACCTCTGGAATATTGCTTAATAAAAATGTGGGCATGCCTGGAGAATCAGAGAGAGACGTGTTGCTAATGTTTGTTCCCATGAGATGAACTTCATGTACTCATAAAATGATAATATTTTATTAAAACAAAGGTGGCGCTGTATACTGGAGCACAATTCACTTTTAAGCAGTGCTAATGACATTAGTAAAAGAAAATGTCAGCTAAGCTGCAATAAAACATTTCCAGCCCAGTGAAAGTGGTTTAAGTTGAATGCTTTAAAATATTTGGCTTTGAAAGGTTAAAATAATAGGTGATCACAGATTCAAGAAACAGAATGCTCAAGTCATTAGCAAAGACATTTTATGCTATATCATAATTAAAATCTCAGAGACTTCTTGATTTAGATTCCGTAAGGTGATCCCTGTAGGACTGCCTTTGCAACGTAGCTCCTCTCTGAAGAACAGAAAGTTAAACATAGGACCAATTACACAAACATTTTAGGAAATAATAACCATATATTTGGCTTTGTAATAAATTTGCATAATTCCATTTGAACATGACTTCCTGGTCGTTTGGAAATGCTTTAAACGGAACATAAAATGCACTGTGAAGATCTACATTCCCGACGACTGGAGCTTATATTGATCTAACTTTCCCACCAAACTACCTTGTGAGAAAAATTTCCTAGTTCTTACACCAATGACAGACACAGACATAATCATGTCTCAGGAATAAGGGAACATAGTTATTGAGCTTTGTGATTAGGTACTTAACATGCATCATATTTGTCCTCACCACTCTCTTGTGAATTAGGTGTCTCATTAATGCCATTTTACCTATAAGGATTTAGTGCAGAGAAGTAAAATTAGCCTTGAGCTCTATAGCAGTGAGTATTGGAGACAAGATTGAACCTGAGAAATGTCTGACTCCAGAGGCTGTGTCTGTCTCCCCCAGACTGAATCATCCTAGCATGAGCTATACAACTTACACTTTCCCCTACATCAGAGAAGGTAATATGTTTGGGCTTAAAAACTGGGCTAGGTTTCTTTTTTTTAAGTATATTTGATCAATTATGCTATTACAGTTGTCTTCTTTTTTCTCCCCTTTATTCTCCTTCATCCTGCACCCTCCTATCACCGGCTCCCCCGCCCCCACACCCGCCCACCATGTCCATGTGTCATACACATAAGTTCTTTGGCTTCTCCATTTCCTAGACTGTTCTTAGCCTCTTTCTATTTTGTACATACTAATTACTCTTCTTACTCCCTGCACCTTTCCCCTATTCTCCTCTCTCCCCCTCTCCATTGATAACCCTCCATGTGATCTCCATTTCTGTGATTTTGTTCCTGTTCTAGTTGTTTGCTTAGTTTGTTTTTGTCTTTGTTTTTAGGTTCAGTTGTTGATAGTTGTAAGTCTGTTGTCATTTTACTGTTCGTAGTTTTGGTCTTCTTTAAGCCCCTTTAACATATCATATAATCAGGGCTTGTAGATGATGAACTCCTTTACCTTGACTTTATCTGAGAAGCACTTTATCTGCCTTTCCATTCTAAATGATGGTTTTGCTGGATAGAGTAATCTTGAATGTAGTTCCTTGCCTTCCATGACTTTGAATACTTCTTTCCAGCCCCTTCTTGCCTATAAGGTTTGAGAAATCAGCTGATAGTCTTATGGAAACTCCTTTGTAGGTAATTGTCTCCTTTTCTCTTGCAGCTTTTCAGATTCTCTCCTTATCCTTAATCTTGGGTAATGTAATTATGATGTGCTTTGGTGTGTTCTTCCTTGGGTCCAACTTCTTTGGGACTCTCTGAGCTTCCTGGACTTCCTGAAAGTCTATTTCCTTTGCTAGATTGGGGGAGTTCTCCTTCATTATTTTTTCAAATAAGTTTTCAATATCTTGCTCTTTCTCTTCACCTTCCAGCCCCCTTATGATTTGGATTTTGGAATGTTCAAAGTTGTCCCAGAGGTTCCTAAGCCTCTCCTCATTTTTTTTTAAATTCTTGTTTCTTCATTCTGTTCCAGTAGAATATTTCTTTTTTCCTTCTGCTCCAAATCATTGATTTGGTTCCCGGTTTCCTTCCCTTCACTCTCAGTTCCCTGTATATTTGCTTTATGTCATTTTGCATAGCCTTCACTTCTTCCTCTATTTTGTGACCATAGTCAACCATTTCTGTGAACAACCTGATTACCAGTGTTTTGAACTGTGCATCTGATAGGTTGCCTATTTTTGGAGCCTTGATCTATTCTTTCATTTGAGCCATATTTCTTTGTCTTGGCACACCTGTTACCTAGTAAGGGGTGGAACCTTAAGTATTCACAAGAGCAGGGCAACTCAAGTGGCTGCATTGTGGTGCTGTATGTGGAGGAGGGGTCTAAGAGGAAATAATGCTGTTTGCTCGGCTCTCTGCCAGCTTTCAGTCAATTCCACCACTACCCACAAGCAAATTGGGCCCTTCTGGTACCGATTCCTTGGTGGGTGGGATTGTGTATGTTCCAGGATCCTGTGGGGCTCTCCAATGAGCTCTCCCGTGAGGCTGAGGTTCTCTTTCACCAATACTACCCCTACAGATTTTTACAGCCAGAGGTTTTGAGGCTTTTTTTCCTGCACTGGAATCCAGGGTTGCACAGTCTGTCTTGCTCCCCAGTTGTTCCTCTCGATTTATCCACATGCAAATATGGGCCACCTGATCCTCCAGCTGCCACTCTGTGGTAAGTTCTCTCCACCCTGGCTGCCTGTCTCCATCCCTTCTACCAGTCTGGATGAATGTTTCTTCTTTAACTCCTTGGTTGTTGGACTTTCATACAGTTCAAGTTTCTGGTAGATCTGGTTGGTTTTTGTCTTTAAATTTGTTATTGTCCTTCTTTTGGTTGTGCAAGGAGGCAAAGTGTATCTACCTATGCCTCCATCTTGGCTGGAAGCCCTGGGCTAGAGTTTCTGAGAGGAGTACAAATAAATAAGAGCCAGTGAAAGTCTGAACATAGGCCTTTGCTGTCAACTCTCTCTATAAACAAAAACATGAGAGCAAGATGTGCCTCAGATAATCCAAAGTAAGTGATTACATACATGACCTTATTTTTTGCAAAGAAACTGTTCTTAGTTCAATTAAAATTTTGGGACTGAACTTTTCCTAGTTTAGTTGAAATTTTATAAATTAAATATTAAATACATTAAGGGAAGTAAATATTTAACAAAAACATGGAGTCTGTCCCTTTAATAAAGAAAGGATGTTTACATCCTAGCTTACCTCTTTTGTAAAGTTGAAATTTTCACTTCATAATTCATTCACTTCCACAAATGTTGATTGTAAACCTACCATGTAGAAGGCACTATGCTAGGTGCTACAGGAGATGTGTTAAGCAAAGACATTGTCCTTAGAGAGCTTAGAGCCTAATGGTATATAAATTAATTACAAAAAACTTGATTAGAAGGTAGTGTATGTGTATCATAAAAGAATTATTATCAGAGCACTATGAGAGATCAAAGGAGAAAGAAATTATATCTCAGTGTGGTGATCAGAGGAAGCTTCATGAAGTGGAAGGCACATGAAATGAGTGAAAGGATAGGTGCTTTTTGACAGAGCTGAAGATGAGAGTGAGAGATGAGAAGGAATTTCTGGGCACAGCTGAATTAGAGCTTACCTATTATCAATAATCTTAATCAAGTCAAAATGTTAGTGCCATAAAATACAATCAAGGTATGCATTTATTGTAATTCACTCCAAAGGCTTTGAGAGAACATATGATTTAACCACACATATTATAAGATAGTTAAAATAAAGATTGTGCAGGAACTCCTAACTTGTTGCTCAACTTTTTATAAATCTAAAACTGATCTAAAAAAATCAGACTCTATTATTTAAAAAAATAAAGGTAGGCTACATTGACTTCAATATCCTTTAAAACCCCCCCCCCCCCCCCCCCCCCCCGCCCACTTGTTCTCTATTTCAGCGTCTTTATTTTTATTCTATTTGCTTATTTGTTTTATAATCCTGTTTTAAAACTAAGGAAAAGTCATCTTCAACAGCTTAACTGCCTGCTATTGTCACAGGTGGCTTCCATTATCTTTTGGATGATCCAGTCCAATAAGATCCAGCTCAGCTTCATCCTCCTCAACTTCCAGAGTTCTTCAACTCAGCTTTGCAGGCTCCAGATCCACCAGATCTTATTGTATCATCCAGTTCTAAAATTTTTAACTCCAGTTGTTCTGACTATCTTTTCTTGTCCTTCCAAACCCACCATTTCCTATTAAACCCCTAGTAAACTCTCTTTAAAATTTACAAAGGCCTACAATCCGTTGACCCTACCAATTTCCCCAATTTCATCTGTTTAGCTAAGGATGTCATCATCCTATCAGCCACCCTCTCAGGCACACCTCAGACGGCTTGTTCCACTGTCCTGTTGAACTATCCTAGCAAAAGCTGAGCCCTTAATAAATATGCCTCTTCTCCACTTTCTTTACCCCAAATAGTTATTGTAGCTGAGGAAACTCACAACACTGTACAGAGTGCTTCCACTACAGATTATCTCCAACTTCAATTATGCCCTCAACGCAAGGCAGTTTTCCCTCTGTCCACTCCACAGTCTATAAACCTTCTCCAGTCTCCTGAAGCCCTGTCTTTAACTTATTTCCCTCTAATTCTTGGCTGGGAGCCTTATCTCCTCTACAATACACTCAGAAGTCATTAAATATTACTTTTCCCAACTTCAGCCCCGCAGCCCTCTGAACATATCCACATTCATACCCTCTCTTTACTCCTTCCTTCAGCTAATACCTCCCTTTGTGCCCCAAACTCAATACTGCTACTTTAACTCAAACCCCACTCAATACTGCTACTGATACTTTAACTATCTCCTTTAGCTAATTTTTTTTATCACAGTCACTTGCTTCTCAGCGTTAAAACAGTCTCAAGTCCTTTCTATTTATAAAATTACAAAACCTCCTTTAACCCCAGACCTCTCTCCCAACACAGCTACTTTCAGTTCTCCTTTCTCCTTTTCAAAGCCAAGCATTTCCACTGGAAAGAATAATATATGATGTTTTCTTTCAAGCCACAATGCCCATCTCCAAAGCAAGACAAGGAAGATACAAACGTACTCAGACTTGATAGTATTTTATACTCCCTTTATGACACCACTTTCAAATGCTCCCAGGATTTCCTCCAAGCTACAGCTAGTAGACAGACTACACCGTTTACAGTATTATTATGTGATTTTTCTTGTAATAATGGCATTGCCAGCACATCTGGGAATAGAGCATGTACAGTTTAGAGTTAGATGGACCTAGACTCCTGTTTACCCACCAGCTGTGTTTCTGGTTTACCTGGGCTTGGGGATCATAAAGAAGTAAGCTGTCAGCAGTTTCCCCTTCCTCATGAGATCTTTGTGTAATTGGTATGTTTCCTTGAAACCACTGAATTCACAACTTTTTATTTCTACTAAGCTATCTCTGATGACCTTCCCTTTCACTTTTTCGCCTGAACAAACATCCCAAGAGTAGGGAGAGAGAAATCACACAAAATTCAAATGGAAACCAAGTCTTCCAGTAGAATTGTTATGACTACTATTTCTGGAGTTAAATTCTGAGTTTGAATCCTCCCCAGTTTCCTCATCTATAAAGTGGAAATAATGATACCCGCTTCACAGGAGTACTGCAGAGAAGAAATGAGATGACAAATATAGAGTTCAGTGTAGTTGAAGCACATTGGAAATTCTCAGTGATGTCAGTGTGATTTTTGACTATCAGCTCTCTGGATTTAAAAAAGGAAGAGATCACATATGCTTGGGAGACTCAAGAAAGCCTTCATTCAGTAGGTGGCCTTTGTGCAAAGCCTTGCAGGATACATGGTATTTATTTAGGGCAAGATGGATGAGCTGCATCTGTCTACAATCCTGGCATAGAAACCCTGAGTCTACCAGCGTAACTACCTTAAAGGTCATGGGCAGAGATGAAACTTTGTACATGTTAAAAGTTACAGTACTTATTTATGATTGTATCTGGTCAATTGGTTCATTCAATAAATTTCTATTTATATCTTCAATTTGAAGCAGGTAATATTTGTTGAAGTGCTATAGTATTCATAACAGTTTAAAAAGCAAGCAAAGTATATTTTGAATGTGTTATTGTGAAATAAATTCCAGAAAAACATACTTATTATTACTGACAGGCAGTGTATTATATACTTCTTGGCTTGTCATCCTGTCTATGGAGTACATGTTGCAAAGGAAGAAAAGTGGGTAATTATATTTCACATGAACATCAAGTTGAGTGTTCCTTCCTTGTAGTTTTGTAAAGTAGAACTGTGGCAAGATTGTTCCTACTTAATGCCAGGAAAAATGAAAAAATAAATGTCTTTTTAAAAATCTCTCTCAGATAAACAAGTAAAACCTGTTAAAGTGGTTTTCAGTCATTGAACATAGGTCTATTCCCAGTAAAACAAACTCTGTGATAATCTGAAATTTTTTGTTATGTTGGTAATTTTCTTCTTGTATCAAATCTTGCTTAGCAAGAAATTAAATATATAAAATCTATATAAGAACAAACTAAATATCACTATTATTATTAATTAAGCCATTGTTGGTGAACTCAAATAATTTTGCAATAAGAGTTCTAATTCTACCTGTATCTGTCTTAACAAGGTACAAGCTCAGAAAATGAACAAGTGTTTTCTCAATCTTGTTCTATAAATACAGCAGTTAATTTTTTATTTCAAATGCCTGTTGTAATAATTACCTTCAAGATTTTTATCAGAAAAACATAGTTGAGATTGTGTCATTCTGATTTGTGTGTTCTGCATAAAAATGATCTAAGAGGTTCTAATATTCATTAGCATTCCATAGCTAAATCTCATTCCCAAGGAGTTTATTACAGGACTTTGTCTGGGTTTTAATAGTATTGCCAATTTTTGAAGTTTGATATAACATTCTGAACTCTAGTCATCAAAGAACATTTCTGGCATCTCTTGAAAATACAATGTTTGAAATACTCTAACCTGATTTTGGAGATAGAGTTGATCATTATTTGGAGAAACCCTGGAACTTTCTCCTTCACCCACTCCCCCACCTCAAATTCCATCAAGAGCCATTCCTCGGTTCCTTGGGAACCTTTGCCAGGTGTATTAATCAGCTTTGGCTGTGTGCCAAAAACTCTCAGTGGTTTGTAATAACAAAACATTTATATCTTGCCTGTGGGGTTGACTGGGCAGCTGCAGCAGCCCTGCTCTTAGCTGTGGGTCAGGTTCAGGCATGTTCCATAAGTTTTTCATTCTGGGACCCAAGTTGAAAGAACAGTAGCTCCTGGGCCAAGCTATTCTTAATATAGACAGTGGGAATGCAAAAGCCTGAGAGGTCAAGTCAAATGGTGCAAACACATTAAAGCTTTCACTCACATTCTTTGGTCAAAACAACTCATATGGCCAGAGGCAACAACAATGCAGAGGGTAAGAAACCCTTCATATAGGTGAGGAAGGGAAGAGAGAGTATTTGTTAAATAGTAATCCCACTCAACATACCCTAGTAGACCCAGAAACAAAAATAAACAGTCCATTGCAAAAGGGACCCAAACTGGAGGTAGGTTCCATTGATTTGGCTCCACTTCCGTTCCCTGGGAATACCTCCCATTACCACTGTTCTCATGGCTATTGACTCTACCTTTTGGGTGATAATTTTCCGTGATTTTTCTTGGCCACATCTGAAGGAGAATATGTTCTTCCTGGCAGCTGAACAGCTTCCTCATCTTGCTACCTGCATGCAGAATATTGGGGACCCTAAGGTTTCTTTCTTTGTTTAAATAAAATTTTGATTGATAATAATTTTAGATTTACCCCAAATTTGCTAAGATAGTACAAGTGTTCTTATATACCCAGTATCTAGTTTCTTTTATTACTAACATCTTACATTATTGTAGTACATTTGTCACAATTCATGAACCAATATTAATATATTATTATATCCTAAGATCTTTTCGTATGGCACAAAGAGTCACAATCTCATTTAGAAAAAAAAATCACAACTTTTTTACTCCAGGCCAAAGATACTTTGGGATTTAAATTTCTTTTAAAACTATTTTTATATATTTTTGTGATTCAATTAACTCCTGAGACAAGAGACATATCCACAATAATTTCCAAGTCATGCCTCTCTTTTTCTAAACTTAATTACAAATAGAGCTTATCAGGCTTTGTGGAACCTACTTCCTTCTCCCCCTCTCTCTCTCCCTCTGACACTTTGTCCAGATAAAACATTTACTGGGTGCCACCTTAAATCTATTCAAAGGCTACCCAAAGAATCTGATGGGTATTTTACTCGATCTTTGTCCTGAGATTGGGTCTTATTTAGCATCTTAACCAACCTTTGTGGACTTAAACGTATCTTGATTTTTTTTCTCCTTTTCTATTTGAAGATGAGAAACAGTTCTATTTTTTAAATTTGCAAGTCCCGGAATTTCTGGAGTCACTCTACTCTTTCACCCCTGCCTTTCAAGCAGGCCAATTCTTTTTTGAAAGACCTTAACAAAGTCAGTAACCAACTCTTGCCGGTAAGTCTCTCTTGAAATCTTATCACTAAAACCAGGGGTGTATTTTTGTCTTCAGGTTATCACAGATGACAGGTTTACCAAATATTTGCTACTAGATAACATGAATCATCTATTTTCCAGTCTTCAACACTTTCTTGCTGCCTGCTGTTCAGTTCCAAAACCATGGACACATATTTTAAGTTTTCATCACAACAGCACCACATTTGATGAACGAATTACTATATTAGGCAGCTTTTGCTTCAGTAATGCTGTGTAATAAACAACCACCAGATCTCTGTGACTAATGAAACAAAGACATCTTGCTCACGGCTCTGAGGCTGCCTGCAGTGGCTCTGCTCCAGCCTGCAGGGGGTCAGGTTTGCTTCTCTGCTCTCACCCCAGGCCCGGGCTGACGGAATAGGGCTCTTTGTACAGCACGGGACAGGAACGCAAAAGGCCAGGCCAAATCACACAAGCACATTTTAACCTTTGCTCACATTTTATTGGCCAAAGCCACTCACACAGCCAGACCAAGTCAATGGAGGGAGAAAAGACAGCAAATACATGACAATACTACCATTTACCTCACCAGACAAAGGGCTGCCCTCCACTATTTATCATTTAGGTAGTCACAAAAATGTAGGGAGAGTAGAAAGGGAGGAATGCAAATATGGTTAGGCAATTATTTTTTATATGCTGCTACTCACAGTTCTAAGCCCTCCTTTCATGCCTTTCATTTCCCTTAAATAGCTTCTTTCCCTAAAAATCGAACTGGTGCTAGGTTTCTTCAGTACCTGATTTCTGAGGAGCTGGAGCTGCATCTAGACCTAGTTTCTGAGGAGAGTGCAAAGTCTTGTCAGCCTCGCTTCAGAATGGTCCTCAGTGTTCCCCGTGAGTTGCTGTCTTGCTCTTCACCAGTTGCACCCGCACCAGAGATTTCTTTCCAGTCCCGCCACTTCTGCTACAGACCAGAGTTCTCTTTTATAGTTCTCTTCTGAGAGGGGGTGAACCTTTTGCCTTTTTAAGGAATTTACAATCTCCTGCTAGGCCTCCAAGTTCTTTCCCAGCCTTGGGCAGAGAGAAGAACTGAAGTCAGAGTTGCTCAGGCACGGTCCCATCTCATCCCTCAACATCAGAGCCAAGGGTCATGTCTCCCCAGGTATACCTTCCCACCACTCCTCCTGAGGTATTGAACTGCAGGCCCTAGCCTCATGTGTAACCCCTACATTTTCCTCAGTGCCCTCCTCTCCTCATCCCCACTGGCTCCAGTTCCTCCAGCCTACCCACCTCCGAACTACTCTCCATTCACATTCATCCACGGTGATCTTTCCAGGGTGAAGATGTGATCTTATGGCTCTCTTGACTTAAATCTCTAGATGTTTTTATACTTTGCCTCTAATAAATAAAAGGTAGCTTTCCATGTGTGCCTCCATTTGACCCCAGTTATTCAGGTTTAGCAAGGGGCAAGTTTACCTCACCCATTCAGTCTCCCATGCCTCCAGGCTCCCAGATTCAAGGGAAATGGACCTACCCATCCTGTTGGACAGGCCTAGTAGGCAGCAGAGTAGGCCTGAAAGCCTAAGTGTCCTGCAAGATTGCCTCACCCCAGGCCCACACCTCTGGCACCACACCAGACCTCCCCAGAGGGGAAATAGCTACCGACAGAAATGTAATCAAACTGCCAGACACAGGGTATTAGCCCCACAAATTGTGAAACTTAAGTCCTGCGCCCACTAGATCCTGTCTCTGTGGTATCAGGAACTAAGTAAGAAAAGAAAAGTCAGTGGAGAAGGAAAAATAACAACATTTAAGGAAATTGGAAATAATTTTTTTCTTTAGGATTTCTGAGGTAGGAGTAGGTGATTTCATGAAGTAGTTTCTTAAGATTCTCTGGTAAGGCAGAGGTGAGTGAAGTGGGGGAAGCTGCAATGGAAAAAGACTTTGCTGGGGGTGACAGGCCTGCAATGCAGCATGCAGATGATATTTTGTTGGGCTGTTACCTGAAACCTGTGTGATTTTGTGAACCAATGTCATGCCAATAAATTTAATTTAAAAAAAAAAAGAAGGAAAAGGCAGCTCTACTGCTGACAACTGAAGGATTAGAGGGAGACAGCCTAGCGACATCCTGGGGAAAAAACCTTTCAGGCAGAGGGAACAAATGGCACAAAGGCCCTAAGTGATTACTGACCTTTCCGTGTTCAAGGAGCAGCCAGAAGGCCAGTGTAGGTGGAGCAAGCAGAGGGAAGGTCAGGAATAGTGGGAGGGGCAGAGGGGAAGTGTGCGTTTCTTTGACCTTGGAATAAGTCTGGAGTCACCTCCAGTACTATTGCTTTTCACTCCTAACTGCTCCTTATTCCCAGAGAATATATTAAGGTATTAGACAACCAGGATGGCTTGGACTAGGGTGTTTGCAAAGGAGGTAGTGAAAATAAATAGTTCGGTGGTAGAATCAACAGAACTTGTCAACTGATTGGATGTGAACAGCAAAAAAGAGAAAACAAGTATAATTCCAGTTATCATCCCAATTTTCCAGATGGGGAAACTGAGGCTTTGTGAGTAGCAGTGACTTGCCCAGACACACAGCTATAAATTGCCTTATTTATCATTATATCTCCAGTGGCAGCACAGTGCCTGGCACATTATAGGCACTTGACAAATATTGTCTAATAAGCAATGAGGCACCCTGCAAAAAATGAAAATAAAAGTCTCTGACAGCATTGCTGGGAGGTGGAAGACCTTCTTCAGCACTCCTCCCATTTTTCTTATTGTACACGAAGAGGTGCAAGGACCCTAGTGTCACAAAGCTGATGGCAATGTCAAGAACAGTCCATAAAAGTCATGTTTACTGATAAATGGATCTATCTTTCTGGGATAAAATTGCTGTTCTATTTTGAAAAGGTTTTAATCAAGTCTTTTTTGTTCTGTCTTGTTTTCAAGTGACAAGCACATCGAACTTACTCAAACAAAATAGTGTGGTTATTGTAAGGATTCTGGGATATCTCATAAAACTCAAGGTCAAGAAAGTGAGCCTTATAAGTAACTGAAATGAGGATTGGCTGCAGCAGTAAAAATTGAAGCCAAATCTGAGCAGTGTGTGTTAGTATTGATGTTTTCATGAAATTATTAATGCCACTAGCCCAGGAGACTAAATGCTGGGCCTGTCAAATGCTAGCTTTATCCAGCCTCTCTCTCTCCCTGGAACTGACCCTCCCACCACTCTCTATGCAGAGAATCAGCATGTAATTTTTTCCTATACATGCCAGCTGCTGTTGGAACCAGATGAGGAATATGATCCAAAGGCAGCTTATCCATTGCTGGCCAGAAACCCATGAGGTGATGGAGTGCAAAGGTCTTACCCCAATAGTATCAATTGTAGTTAGCTAGCCTGGTGGGATCACATTGTGAAGTATGGAAGGACTGACTGGTGTGTAATAAAGGTAAATGGAACCAATTTACAGAGAAACATAGATGCCATAGTTAAGAGGCCATGCTGGCTCAGGGAGCTGGAGACAGTCATTGGCCTCTAGAAGTATCTTTCTTGGTTCTAGCTTATAGATAGCTGTATTGGTTTTCTGGGGCTCCCACAACAAAGTACAAAAGATTGAGTGGCTTAAATAGCAGGCATTTATTTTCTCACAATTCTAGAGGCTAGAAGACTGATATCAAGGTATTTGCAAGGTTGGTTTCTCCTTGGGTCATTGTTGAACATCTTCTCACCAAGTCTCTTCCCTCTGTGCATGTATTAGGCTCCATACTAACTTTAACTTAACTACCTCTTTAAATACCCACCTCCAAATATAATCAAATTCTGATTAGGGGTTAGGATTTCAACATATGATTTTGAGTGGGGAGCCAATTCAGTTTATAATAGTGTCCCCTCCCTTTTTAAAAGCATCTTGTGTGAGCCTATACAGTCAAAAGAACCTGACAAACTGTATTAGAACTCTGTTGTAAGTGGCAGAAAACCCAATTCAAACAGTCTTTAGGAAAAAGGCAATTTATTGGCTCAAGCAACTGAAAAAGTTGGAAGTGTCACTACTTTTAGGCATGTCTGGATCCAAAACTCAAGTAAGGTCATTTTACCTGTTAGGGTCCGGGCAGGAAATGGAATTGCTCCACCTAATTAGGCTTTTTAAAGAGGACTACTTATGATAAGGGCAGAGTTCAGGAAGATTACAGTGGATATTGAAGTACTAGAGCAAATAACAGTGGGACATTGTCACCATTTCTAGGCATGAAAGAGCAAAGCAAGAGTGGTTAGTGGAACCTGAAGACAGAAAGTTGTGGCAACAGTCTCCTGACAGGAGCTGTAGCCTTCCGTAGAGAGACAATCAGCCTGAAGGAGACCCCATAGAAAGGAATTGGGGAATAAGTAATCTAATGTGTCTGATCTGACAGTACTCCCACCTGGAAGCCAGAGAGGAAGATAGGTTAATAGAGTCCATTTTTAGTCAGCCAGTAGACAGGAGGAGAGGGAAGATCTGGGGGCAAGGAGCAAATACCCAGCCCCATCACTGAGACTTGGTCTCACTCTCCATCTTCTGTGTTAGTGTCTTTCTAAGCAGGCCCATCACCCTTACAACTTGCAATCTGTAGAAAGACAACTTCTCTTGCCCAAGTTTTTCTAACAAAAAATACAGAATTTAGTCTTATTGGCCTGGTTTATAACACCAAACCAATCTGTTTCGGTTTATATTTTTTCCCATCTCTAAATTAGTCTCTGTGGCCAATGGACAATCAAACTGGTCACGATCACCTGAATA
Organism: Artibeus jamaicensis; assembly: GCF_021234435.1. NCBI lineage: Eukaryota > Metazoa > Chordata > Mammalia > Chiroptera > Phyllostomidae > Artibeus > Artibeus jamaicensis. Next base: position 39,120,549 of record NW_026522059.1, read on the forward strand.
CCGTTAGAGCTAGGAGGGTGGTGTTAACTCCACAGAAACATACAGCATGAAGTGAGAGAGCGTGGCTCTCCAAAGGAAAATTCAGGTGTTGTTTATAGAAGAAGAGGGACTATGCAGAAGCTGGACAGGCAAAAACAGCACATGTATATTACATTACCCAGACTACTCATAGTCTAGTCCTTGGTAGATATGTAATGGCTGATTGCATTGATTGGATGCAGTATGTTTTGAGAACTATTCATTGCACATAGTTGGAGCTCAATAAACATTGCAAAAATTTGTTGGTATACAAATGGTATTAATTTATGGACAGAATTGTTTTGCAATAGACTAGGAGATATTTCTGAATCTACAGAATATTTTTTCATTTCCAGTCCTTATAGTGATCCTTATGAGTTTTGACTTATGATTATTAACTTCTTGTTTGTAGAAACCTATATTTATGCCCCAAACACTGCCTCTTTCAGTGTACTGAATTATTTTGTAAACCATGTTTATTTGCTTTTATTAGACCACAGTCTTGAGAATTTCTGGCTTGTTTACACAATTCACCAAGTATTTTTTTAGACTCATTTAGCAAAAGATCATTATGAAAGAGGCAGTAAACTGAAGTAAGATTAGTGAATAATTTAAATTCTACTGTTAATAGGGCTTTTTTTTTTGGTCTTTGTTCATTACAGATGACTATCAATGTTGCTAAGAGAAGTTTATTATACTGATACAAATGAATATTATCTTTAAAAAGTCAAGCTGTCTTTATCTGATCTCAAAGGTGAGCTTGTAAGATTAATCCTTCTGATGTTTGCTTGTCATTCAACCATAACTTTTCTTCTACCCACACCCAGTGGTTTTTTGTTCAGCTCCAGCAAGTTTTTGGCAGTGGTTCTGTCAATGGCTCTTTGGATAAGAAACCTGCCAGTAGGGCTGAAGCAATATTTTGCAGGGAATGGGATCAGGGAGTCAGATTGAGCTGACATTAAAAATCAAAGGATTTCTTAAGTATAACCATTACCATTTTAAGATTTTAATGCCATTGAATGCTTCGGATAAGGAAACTTCCCCTTCAGGTCTCCTATATTCTGGAGAGCGATGATTTCTTTGATTTATTTCATAAATATTTATACAATGGACAAGAGAAGTGAGAATACCACCTTAATGGAACTTAATCTCCTGTGGGAAGCCCCCAAATGCATGGATGGTGAGGATTGTCATGGTGTCCGCAGGTACACATGTGTAAATGTGTGCAAGCTAGTGCACCTGTTGTCCATTGTTCCTTACACAGAACACTCCAGAGGGAATAGGAAGGATATTCTGAGGTTATGAAGCATCTACTTTTCCACCTTCTGAGCCAACAAACACAAGGAACATTGTATATAGCCCCCCCCCACACCTCACCTATTTAATGTTGAAATATATGATAAGCAGCAAGAAAAGAAGATTTGGCTTCTGTCTCATCTCTTACATAGACATCTATGTAAACCCCTCTGCCTCTTGTATTAAGCCTTTTTTATCATTCCAGCCCAAAATATCCTTATTGTTTCCTTTCTTTCAAGTCCTGTAGTGCTTGTAGTTAATTATATAATCTGTCATAGTAGTATCTAATTTATTTTAGATGTCTACCTATGTTCCTTCAAGGCAGGGACCAATTTTAATGCTCTTTTTTATATTCCCCATGGCCTGTAGTCTGGGATAGAGCAGAAGCTCTATAACTACTTACTAAAATAACAGGAATGCTTTGCTCAGGTTAATATTAAACTTAGTTTGCTTTCTCAGACCATAAACCACACAGTCATTACAGGACCATTTGTGTAGGAGCAGCTTCGAGTGTACCAGTAATAGAATAGATCTTGTCTGGGGCTGGAGGAAATAGACCAGGCCTAATAAAAAATCTAATAAATTAGGTCAGAACTGTCCCAGAGAACATCAGAGCTCATAAAAAATCATTTGCTGCATAACCTGTCATTTCACAGAAAGGAAACAAAGGCACTTAGAGGTTGTGACTTACTCAAGGTCACATTGAATTTAGTGAGAGAGCCCAGAACAGTAACTGCAGTTCTTGACCAAGTCGTTGGTTGAAGAGGCAGGTCAACTAGATATAGTCAACTAGATGTGGGTTCAACCTGGTGTTTGCCAAGTCATCAGAATAATAACTACCAGTTTTCAAACCCTATTTAAAAGTGTTCCTGGCATTGTGTCAGATGCTTCCCATTGGTAATATACTACTTCACTTAAAATTCACAACTATCTGAGGGAGGTACAGTATCAGTCATGGTTCCCTCTGAGAAACAACAAGTAGGAGACATACGAGTATATTAAGAGATTTGATGCAATTTATTGTGGGAGCTGACCAGGAAACTCTGAATCTATAGGGAAAGATGGGCTGGGATTTGGGACACAGAGTGAAGCTGCAGTCCACAGAATTTCTTTTTTTCCAAAGAAGCCTCAGCCCTACTTTCAGCTGATTGAATCAGGCCCACACGGATTATCCAGTCTCCTCACTTAAAGTCAACTGATTATGGACTTTAATCACATCTGCAAAACCTAGAATAGTATCTGATTGGATAATTAGGGATTGTAGCCTAGGTCTGTCTGGTGGCTCAGTTGATTGGAGCATTGTCCCATACACCAAAAGGCTGTGGGTGCTATCTCTACTCAGGGCACAGAACTAGGTTGCAGATTTGATGCCCAGTCAGAGCACATATGGGAGGCAACCAGTCAATGTTTCTCTCTCTCTGTCTGCCCCTCTTTCTCTATCTCTAAAATCAATAAATATACACTCAGTGAGGATAAAAAAAAACATTTTAATAGACACTGTAGCCTACAATTACACATAAAACTAACCACCACAAATACTAAAATACTTAACTAGCTCCCCAAGCCACAGGGCTAGTGTCAGATTCAAGGTGCCGGAGCGCTTCTACCTATCTCCATGATCTGTTCTGATTTAGTGTGCAGTCTCCATGTACAAACTCGAGCAAGTTTTCATACTGCCTCCTCAGACAGGCTTCTCAGGACAGTTGTCCTCACATCTCCAGTTTCTCTTCTTTCACTGTCTCTGAACACACTGCAATTTGCTTTTGCCCATATCACTACAGATGCTTTTGTTAAAATTACCAGTGACCTTCTAATTACCAAAATCAGTGTATACTTTTTGTTCCTTATCAACTTGATTACTGTGGGACATTTGACACTGTCTCCCAGAAAAATGCTTCCTGGTTTTCAGGACAGTGCCTGATTCTCTTCCACCTGCTGGCAGATTCTCATCAGAATCCTTCATTGACTTTCTCCTTTGACCTGCTACCTAAGCTTCTGTCCTGACTCTTGTTTTCTTCTCACTGTATACCTTCTTCCAATGATGTCCATACCTTACCAGGACCTTTAATGGCTATTTTCTCCCCATGCCAGAGACCGCTAAAACCTAAACAAGTTGCTGCAGCAATTTCCTACAGCCCAGGGAACTTCTCTAGGCAACACTTCTTATCCAACACTGCTTAGATCCTTCTTCTTTTGTTTTGTTTCCATCTCACCCTCTGCAACAAGGATCCATACTTTCTGCTAACCCTCTTTGCATGCATGACTTATTTAGATGATCGGCCTGGGTTTTGAGTCTATTTAACAAGAACAGAATTATTAATACATGAGTCCTTCCAACCTTTCCCTTCCACCTGGCCTTTAAAAGGATCCTGACTTTGCAGGTTTTATTTCTTCTCCTCTCCCACCATTCAGAGAAGTCTTTTCCTCCTTTACCAGATTCACCTTTGGGGAATTTATTGTCAATAAAAGAAAACATCCAGACCTGTGGAGAAATGTTTATTTGAGCAGAACTGATGACAACTGCCAGGGAGCAAAACCTCAATGGACTGAGAAAATGCTCCAGTGAACAGCAGTTTTGCGCCTTATTTTATACATTAAAATAAAAAAAAGATGGTATAAGGGAGTTACGTGAAATTCATTGATCATAGATTAGGGAAGCAGGAAAAGATAAAGTGAGTAGATTTCTGGAACTGGATAACAAGTAAACTAAATAGACATATACTCTTTTACTTTGGTGCATATAAGATAGTTAATAGTTAAAAGTTAACATGGTAACAATAAGGGATACTGCGGTCTCTTGCTCTGGTAGGAGATTGTGCCCTGAGGGGTTTAGAAAAAGGAAAGTACCCTGAAATTCCAAAGGTATGTTATCACAGATGCAAAAGACAATGGACAGGTTCAGTTAAGGCTCAGATTGACCATTGTCAAGGAAGACACTGGCCTTGGATGTAACTACCCAACATGCCTTGCTTTTAGTTAGAAAGTTTTCATTTCAAACCATCCCATATGGTTAATTTAGCTCTCTGAGTTGGTAAGGCCTGCCATGCAGGCTTCCCCTGAGCTTGTCAGATTTAGTATGTGACCCCTTTCTTGTCCACATTGTGGCGTAGAATAAGGAGGAATTGGAAGGGAGATAACAACAGGAGATGTGGGGCTAGGCCTGGAGGCAGGCTTTTGAAGACATATAGGAAGGCTGGAGGAGCAGTTTGTGATGAGAGGAAAATAAATGGAAAAGTGGTGGGGGTCTTCAGAAGTATTGCTATGTTCTGTGTGTTCATTCAAAGTGATATGCTGAGCCAAGTATCTAATTTTCAAGTCAAGCCATTGAAAATGCTGTTGCTTTTGTTTTTTTCACACCTTTCTATATACTGCCTCTGCTCGTCTGTTAGACATTAAATGATGCTTTAACTTCATCTCTTCTTCAAAGCCATCCTTGATTGTCCTAAGTGGAATTGATCACTTTCTTCATTGTACTACCTAGAACTGATCAAGGCAGTTATCACATACTATACTGCAATTATTTCATTTATTCAACTGTCTCTGCTCCTAGACAATGAAATCCTTGAAGGAAATAATTATATTTCATTGTTGAATTTCTATCACTAAGTGTAGTACCTAGTCTCTAGGAATTGTTTGATAAGTAAACACTTATTAATTACTTGAATGAATAAACAATAAAATCATAAGGCTGTCAGAAATCCAAATAAAAGATAGTAGGGATAAGTAATTTGCCCAAAATTACACAGCTACTAAGTGAGAGAGAAGGAGGTCAACTTGGTCTGTTACCACCAAGTCCATGCATTTTTTTCACAACAATCATAATGCTGCTGGTAGAAATCGGGTTCTTTCATGAGATTGTGAGAAAAGTATTCCGAGGACCCATACATGGGAGACTGTGGTGTGGTAGGGTTTATTCAAAAAGGCTGCCCCTGGGTTTCCAATTTTCATTCTGCCTCTGTCCTGCCGTGTCTTCAACAAGGCCAAAACAAAGACCGGTGTCCAGAGTTTCTGTTTTATATTAAAGCTTAGTTCTTCGGAGCCTGCACAGTCTGCTGCTGGCCCACAAGGCTACTGGACCCACATGGTTGTGTGTGTTCCCAGGTGAGAGAGAGAATGTGTGACCCAATGGAGCAAGTGTGGGTCACCGAGCAAGAGAGAAAGAGAGAGCACGCTTCTTTTTTTCCACTGGGAAGCTTCCTAAGAATCCAAACACTGCAGGTCTTAAAGCCAGCCACCATCAGCAATCCAATGGCAATGTTGCCCCAGACTGTGGGATAATAGCCCACATTGCCTGGCTGTGTGATTGTTTACCCACTGGGCAAGGACCAAGTACACAGTCTCTCTCAGCCCATTGCTTCTGGTAATTGCTTAGTCAATATTTATATGTGTATTGACACTTCTGAACTATTATTTAAGGGTAACTGATTGATGCTCAGTAAATATTTACAAATAATCATTACAATTGGACTCTGTAGTGAGGAAAAAACACAGGAAAGAGAAATAGGGGCAGTGAGAAAGAGTAAGAGTACAAAAAGAATGTAAAGAAGTAATCATTAATATTAACTTACTGAGTACTTACTAAATCACCAGTCTGAAGCTTAGCACTTATGTATGTAAATTATCTTATTTAATATTTACCAAGACCTATAATGGAACATTATCATCATCTCTATTTAACAAATGAGGAGACTTAGGCTCAGATAAGTTGAGTAACTTCCCAAGCCAGGGGAGTGGTTTTCTGACTTCCCAGACCAGGGTTCTTATTTGTTAACATCTAGCTTCTGGTAAGAGAGAAGGAGGTCTCGGGGCTTTTCTGTAGGCACTTTAGTAATAGTTCTTACCTGCAAATGAGCTGCAGGAGATTCTGCCTTATGTTTGAGCTGCAGGAGATTCTGCCGTATGTTTCAGTAACAAGAATAAAGTTTAAATCTTGCTTGGATGGCTTAAAAAACCTATGGGCCCAACCACTCTTTAACGACCCATGCAATTTTCTCTGGAGATTTTGAATCACCATTGTCACCTCCCCTGCCTCTCCCTGCTTTATTATTCTGATCTTTGCTTATATTACTTTTATACTCATTGTGACCATCAACCTCCCAAAAATAACAAATGCCTCTATACTTTGTGGGTGCTCTTGGCTTAGCAGAGAAGCCAAAGATTAGAATCTGGTGTCTACAGTATGTCAAATTCCCAAATTTGATATATGCTTTCTCACTATGTTGGCTTGTGACTTCCCATTAGATATGAGAAAAATTATTTTTGATAGAATTATTCATGAATGAGTAGTGGGTGGTTTTAGAAACATTAATTCACAAAGCACTTTGGCTGTCCGGTTGTCAAAAGCCCACTAGAAGATCCATTTAAAGATTAAACGTTCATATGTTTGAAGAGCTCTGCTTTTGCTATACCTGACCTGGTGTGTACTTTTATTATTCATTATTTGCATCTAGGAGGCAGATGTTTTGTCTTATTTAGCCTGCAGGGAAAGCATTACTGAGTAAGAAGTAACATATTTTAAAATAGGCTAATTAGGATCAAAAGGATAAATACAAATGAAGAAAATGTGCCCCCATGTCACAATGTTCATAAATATAAGCCTAGTTTGTAGCTAAATGCAATAAAATTAAATGCAGTAGGCTATTTGCTTTCATAATTTCTCATGTAGAGAAACAATAACAGTTACCGAGTTGAACTAAATTACTGATTAAGAATGTCATTTTAAGCATCAGACTTAAAAGTGCATTTTAAGCATCAGACTTAAAAGTGCATATTTAAGTTTCTAGCCTCAATCATTCATTCATTGAAATAGTCACTGAGCACCCGTCTTATACCAGGCACCATTCCAGGGAGTGAGAATATGGTAATGAAGAAAACAGGTGCTCTCTCATGAAACTTACAAATTCTAGTGGCAGGAGAGAGAAATGGACCCATAAGTATATTATGTGTTAGGTCGGGGGAAAATGAAGGAAGGCAAAAGATCTAGAGAATGGGGGATGGTGTTATTTTAGATGGGGAATCAGGGCAAGGCCTCTATGCTGTGATGATGTTTGAGCAGAATCATATAAGGAGTGAACACACAAGCCATATAGTAACTGGGAGAAGAATATTCCAGGCAGAGAAAATAGCAAATACAAAGGCCCTGAAGTATGAGGCTTCTTGGTATGTATGAAAGGACATGTATAAAGTGTATATGATACATAGTTGCGTGTGCTGCTTCTTTTTATTTTTTATTTATTTTTATTGTTGATGCTATTATAGATGTCCACTTTCAATTCCCCCTTTGCCTGTCTCCACTTGGCCCCTGTCCCCATCCCTTTTCTCTCACCATCACCACATTGTTGTCTGTTTCCATGAATTTTATATATATATTCATTCTTTGGCTAATCCCTTCACCTTCTTTTATCTAGTCCCCCTCCCCCCATCCCTGTGACAGCTGTCAGTGTGTTCCATGCATCCATGCCTCTGTTTCTATTTTGTTCGTCAGTTAATTTTGTTTATTAGATTCCATGTTTAAGAGGGATCATATGGCATTTGTCTTTTTCTGACTTGCTTATTTCACTTAGCATAATAATCTCCAGGTCCATCAATGCTGTCACAAAAGGAAAGATTTCCCTCTTTTTATGGCTGCATAGTATTCCATTGTGTAAATATACCACAGATTTTTTAACCATTCATCTACTGATGGGCACTTGGGCTGCTTCCAGATTCTGGCTATTATAAATAATGCTGCTATGAACAGAGGGGTGCACATATTCTTTCAAATTGGTGTTTTGAGATTCTTAGGATATATTCTTAGAAGTGAGATCGCTGGGTCAAAAAGCAGGTCCACTTATAATTTTTCTTTAGGAAACTCCATCTTATTTTACATAGTGGCTGTACCAGTTTGTATTCCCACCAATGGTATATGAGGGTTCCCTTTTCTCCGCATCCTCACCAACACTTGTTTGTTGGTTTATTGATGGTGGCCATTTTGACAAGTATTAGGTGATATCTCATTGTGGTTTTAATTTGCATTTCTCTGATGACTAGTAACATTGAGCATCTTTTCATTTGTCTATGGGCCATCTGTATGTCCTCTTCAAAATGTCTATTGAGGTCCTTTGCCCATTTTTTAAATTGGATTGTTTGTGCTCGTGTTGAGTTATATAAGTCCTTTATATATTTTGGAAATTAACCCCTTATCATATGTATCATTAGCAAATATGTTCTCCCATACAGTCAGTGGGTTTCCTTTTCATTTCGTTGATGGCTTTTTTTGCTGTGCAGAAGCTTTTTAGGGGGCCATTATTACTAATCTTGAAGTTTTCCAGTTTCCCTTATGCCAACTACAGACTATACTCAGAATCATTTGCCTCTCTCTGAAACACTCTGTAAATTCTCCTCTAAATTGGAACTAATCAACTTCTTCCTAAAACCAGGTCCTTTCTTGATCTCCTATTTTTGTTATATATTTTCTCACTTGCCTAGGCTTCAAACTGCAAAGTCATCTTTGATGTTCCCTCTGTTAGCCAGAAAGTTCTGAACATTCATACTCTATGGTGTCTTCCACAATCATACCTTTTATTCCATGCCACTACCTCCATTCCAACTCATGTCCTCTTGTTAGAGGAAATTGGCAGTTATTTTAAAACATAGCACAGCACCCAGGGAATGACTTGGGTTTTTTTCCCTTTGTTTCTTGCTTATTCATGTGTGACAGAGATAACGATTGCTACAGATAACATTTGTACACTAGAGACAACATTGTGTCTCTGTGTGCTAGAGATAACATTTAGCTTCTGTAAGCTGCTACTTGCTTTCCCATCAGAAGTAATGGTCTAAGTGACAGACCACCCCTCACCCTATATAAGCAATTGCTCCCTGCTGATCAGGGCTGAGAATTTGGAGACTGTATCCTTTGGGTCCGTGCACGTAAATAAAGGACCCACTTCGCTTCCTCCAGTGTTTGGCATGAGTTCTTCCCATAACACTCTTATTTCATGGAGGGATCAGTGCAATGGTCTCCTCACCTCCTCTTCAGTCTTTCTCCTGCAAAACATGCTGTGTTCTGGTCAGATTACTGGTGCTCAAACATTGCTTTAATCCTGTCACTCTTCTACTTACAAATTTCCAAATGATCCCCATCACTAACAGGATAAATTCAAGACTCCATCATTTGGTGGGTAAAGCCTGGGACTTGCACTATTTAATCTCATCTCCTAATTCTCACCTACCCTCAGCTTCAGTGAGATGTCGTCTACTTGCCCTTCCTCCAGTATATCTTGTATTTCCACCCCCTTGACTATGCCTAAGCCCTTCTTTTACTTAGTTGGTGAACCCAGCTGTCATTTTTATCTTTCTCTATTCTCTTGACATCTTCTGCAATTGAATCTGGGAATGCTAAATATCCTCTTTCCTAACCTCCCTTAAACATCACATCTGTTGTTCTGTTTTACCTGTGTAAAAATTATAGTAGTTAGTATAGAAATGTGGATTCAGTAAAATGTCATGACAGAGGTTTAGAGCCAAAAGAAGAGTAGTGTTAACAATTTCTAGTTTACTTGGCTAAATTAAAGATTTTCATCTAAGAAACATAGCACCCATTCTTCAGAAGTTGTTAAATATTTCCTTGTTTTATTATTAAAAATGTTTGGATTTTCTTGACTCTCTTCCTTCTTTTTTCCTACTTTCTTTCCTTTTTTCCTTCCTCCCTTCCTTACATTTTCATATCTCCTTCTTTAGTGTGATGGAGAAAAGAGAAGGGAGGTGTGATTGCTTGTTTGACATTCTAGAAGTAACAGAAAAGTTCAAGTCCTCTCCTTAACCTCTTCTGACAAATTTTTTAAATGGTGAGGAGAAGCTACATTTCCTTTAATTGATTACTATGGCCTGGCACGGATGTCCTATTAACTAGTAGCCATAAAACTCAAGACTTTTTGCTTACTTGGATTGCAGCAGGTATCTTCAGATATCTTCACAAGGATGTTAAGTTGTTTTGTTTTGTTTTCACAATGTGCTCAGGGATTTACAAAGTCAAATTGCACAAAATGTTACATTTCAGTCCTCAAAGTAGTAGCTATAGAAACTGAAAGGGTCACTTAGAAAGTCTCTGTACAGCTAAAGACACCTGTGGTTAACACCAGAAAAGAAAGAAGGAAAGCCCATTGACCCTCAATCAACACTATGAACAGTTTTACTTCTGTTTCTTAACAGTGAAATGTTAACCAATGGAAAGTAAAATATCTCTGAACCAAAAGGTTACAAATGTAGCAACAGCTGCAGAGGTCAGATCGAGCTTTCCCTCTGGATAGGCAAATATTTCATACCTTTGCATATTTGACCAATTTGGCTTAATAATTAACTTTTTAAAATTAACTTTTCTAAACGTTCTTATAAAAACATCATTCTCCAAAAGATTTCAACCCTGTTGTTTATAAAGCACGTCAGTTTCTAAAAGGAAATACAGTTACTTTTGCTTTACAACATCATCACGTGTTCAACCATGGTAGAGTTAGGAGCTCACTGTCTCAGTTGCATGCTTTTAAAAGCCAAACTCTAATCTGAAATATATCCCAATGTGACCATATTTATAACCAACAAATAAAGAAGCAAGAGCAGAAAGAATGGGAGAAGGAAAAGCAACTGGGGGAATGTGAAGTGGGAGAGAAGGGCGCGAGATGGGAGTCAAATCCCCATTCCCTCCTACTGCTCCCAGGGCTCTTTCAACAATTTGAACATGCACAGGCCCTGTGTCGGGCACAAGTGTATGTGGGGGTGTGGGCCTGGCTGTGGGGGTGTTCACAGAAGGCATGGCCCCTCCTTTTGGATCTCATTCTCTGATGAAGGAGACTGACATAGATAAAGAAGTCTGATGAAAAGCTGACCTCAATAAATTTTTAACTAGCTCTCTGATAGTAACAAAAGAAGAACTGGGAACAGAAAGCTCCCTTCCTACAGGTGGGAGCAGGGACATTCTGGTGGAGATGGTGAGATCTGAGCAGGGGTCTTGAATGATGAGTAGGATCGTGGCAGCTGGAGATGCGTGAAAAGGAGTCGGCCGGACATGGCAGCATGGGTCATTCCCGAGGAACAGCCATGAACTGTGCTGCTTAGACCACGGTCTGCATGGAGGGATGATGATTGAATGGGAAAGCCAGTTTTTGGTCAGACACATGCTGAGATTTCACCCTTTTTGTCTATCTGAAAGGTAGTCAGTAAGGTATCTGCCATTGCCTCTCCACCTCCTCGATTTCCCCATCCTCATCCCTGCTTTTATGTTCTTCCTGAGGTAGACGTCTGTGCTCTTTCTCTGCCCAGGATCCTTCCATTGTTCTGGGATTGGTACTTTTTCCCTGGGGAGCTCTTCCTCCCTCCACTCCACACAAATGGATCTAGGTGTGTTGATCTTCTCCCTGACCCTGTCCCTCCCCTTCCCCTCCCCCTCTCCTTCTTCTTGTTCTTCTTCATTTTTTTGGCCATTTCCTTTACTGATTTATCACCATTCTAACTGTCCTGCTGAGCCATTGTTCATTTGTTTGCTGCTTGTCTCCTCTAGGCCACTAGGCCACAAGGGCAGGAACTTGTTCACTGCAGGACCTGGCACAAATTAGACGGAACAGATATATTTGGGAGGAATGAACAAAGGAACAGGTTCTGATCCCTGCTCCACCACTTCCCAGCTTTGTCCTTGGATTAATTACCCTCTTAAAAGGCTTTCTTGTTTAAAGACCAGGCTTTCAAGTTGAGATGAATATCGGAGATCATGTAAAATGCCTGATTACATGAAGAGGATCCATAAATGGTAGCTATTGCTTGTGAAGGTTTTCTTTCCTTCATCTGAAAAGTGCACCCTTTTGCTAGGTTTGAAGATCTGGCATTTTTCAAGAAAATGTTTCACTGAGGGAGAACAAGTGTATTGAAAAGCACACACCCCAATTATTATGTATATATGTATGTATATACATTAACGCACACAGATAACCACCTCCCAAAATGAGAAATAGAACATTCCAACACCCAGGAACATTTCCATGTTAGCCTCCCTCATTCCCAGCCCCCACCAATGACTCTTCCCAGTCCTTCCCTCCTCTGTTTGATCTGAAATAATGGCACCTCCAATTCTTCCTTCAAGGCTTTTCTGACTCATTCCTTTTCCCTGCTCCTCACCTTAGAACTTTCTTAATAACTCTAGCTCTCCTGATCTCTGCTACCACCTGTCAGTCCTGAGATAAAACAAAAGGATTTAGTGTGTCTTTGGTATCGCACGTACAAACATAGAAGCTCATGCATGAAACAGACTTAAGAGAATAAAGCTTAAATAGAGAAAAATGCAGAGATGAGAACCCAAGGTGGCAATGCTTAATCCCCAGTTAGCTTTTCCTGAGGTTCAAATGAACTCACGCACTTTCCACTGAGACTTCTAATAAAGCTCCTTTCTAAATTTCAATTAAATTAGGATAGGGCTTCACTTGCAAACTAAGGTTCTTACCCAAAAGATGTCTGTGACGGTTATGTCCCATTTGCTGGGAAGTCCTTTGACCCATGTGCCCACTCTGCTCAGTGCCCTCAAAGGCTTACTGTGTGGATCCCTCGCTTTCCTGTTTCTGGTTGGGTTCAGCCAAGGTGAGTCACTATCAGGAGATGGAGGGAGGGAGGAGAGTGAAGCTGGGTGTGAATTGCCCTGGTTCTGTTCTGCCTGCAGGCCTCTGCTGAATGCACAGTTCCTATCTGGAGGCTTGTCCCTACAGCTCTCTCCCGGCTTTGGTAACTCCTCCCTTCCCGTGACCCTTCCCACAGAAATGTAGAAAGGATTCCCTGCTCTGACTAGCCTGACGTAAGGCACATATTTTGTTGCTCTCTCTAAATCCTGCCCACACCTTTCCAAATAGTCCTTTTACTAAAATCACCTCAATTAGCCAGAGAAAGTCCTTTCTCTCAGGACTTTGACTGCTACAAGCCACCAGGTGACTACTGGGGTATGTAAATCTTTCCTAGGCCAGGACTCTTGAGATCTAAATCATAAACAAATTGCTAAACATCCTGGATTATTCAGTTATGAAAGGGCAGTTCTCAAGCTACCATCTTCAACTGATTTTGCCTATAGGAGGCCCACCTTAGCCCAGGGTCAGCAAATCCAAGGCCAAGGCTCCAACATTCTTTATTTCCATACCTGTATGAGTTCACTAGTGAGAGTCCATCAGTCACGGCTTTGTCCACTGGGCCCCAGGCACAGCCTCAGAATCCTGAACACAACCCAGCCCTCAACAGTAAGCATCAGCCCACCGCAGGCCTTTCCAGCATTAACCTCATAACAGAACCGATCTGTCAGTCCTGCACTTTATCTCAACACTTGCCCTGCCCAGGACACGTTCTCACAACATAAGGACAGCCAAGAATCCCAAGGCCATACCGGAGTCCCACTTCCAACTGAGAATCCTTAAGCCAGGGCTAAAGCAAGGGTCCTCGGCCTTACAATGGCCCAATCTTGATTTCCTGTGAGCAAATTTTGAAAGCCAACTGCTGACTCAGACTCTTAGTCAATGCCTGAGAGCCTTGGCCCCTGTGGTTATTTATGCCGTCTAAACAACCTTATAAGACATGGATTACAAGTGTGAAACATCAGGACCTTAGTGAACACTAGAGATTGGCGACAACCTTCTCAGGTAGACAGCCATTCACAGATTTTGTAGCCAGCCAGCCCAGACTTCTATATAGCTTTGAAAAAAAGAGTTTTTTTCTTCCTCTTCATTTTTCTTTCTTCAGAAATGATAACTCATGCATGACACTGAATGACACTCACACAAGCACAGCACACCTCTTTGGGTTTGTTAGTTTCCCAGGGCTGCCACTACAAAATACCACAGATTGGTGGTTTAAAACAGCAGACATGTATTATCTCACAGTTTTGGAGGCTAGAAGTTGAAACCAAGGTGTTACTGGGGCCATGCTGCCTGCAAAGCCTCTAAGGGGGCATCTTTCCTGGCCTCTTCCGAGCTTCTGGTGGCCCCAGGCAGTCCTTGGCTTATGGCAGCCAACTCAATGACATCGTCACATGTCCATCTTCCCTTGTGTCTCTGTCGTTTCACATGGCATTCTTTTTTATATAAAGACACGAGTCATATTAGATTAGGGGCACACCCTCATCTCATCTAATTTCATCTGTGAGGACTATTTCCAAATAAGGTCACATTCTGAGGCACTGGGATTAGAAGCTCACCAGGTCTTCTTGGGGGACACAATCCACTCCATAACTATAGGTACACCTGAGACTGCCACGACTCCCCAGAATATTAGCCAAAAGCCTACAACTTTCTCTCTGATTGAAGAAAATGCAAGCAAAGATTAAGTTAGTATAGAAACCATCTCGAATCTGTTCTAATTTTTTGAAAAAAGAAATGTTGTATTAACTCACAACTGACAGACACAATTTTTTGTGGCAGAAAAAGGCATTACCCAGGGACCTGTTTTCAAGGCCTAACTGCCTACCACAAAGTAGTGGCTTTCATATTTACTATCATTAATATTAGTACTTGTTATTTTTTAAATATTCCCTTATACAAAATTAAACTCAGTATGTCATTCTCTTCACCTCATAGGTGATTTTCAAAGTCATTCTCAAATTTCTGCCCCAATACTTAAATTAAAGAGGAAGGAATTCTTCTTTAATATGTCTAATAAAGAAAATAAGAAAAGCCATTCTATTCTGTTTCCCCTTGGACCAGCCTTTGGAGTGTTTCATTAGTAGATTGTACAGAGAATTACAGCCGAGACGAAAAGACAATCTGAGAGCAAGAGTCTGCTTTTTAGAGGACAAGATGATGGAATTATTCTGTTAATCCACTCATTATTTACTGGGAACTTTATATCACAAGAAATATGACATTTTGAACATTGGTACCAGTCACTTCGAAGGAACTTCAAAAAGACCTATATCTGCCTTTTGTTTTCATGAGTCATTCTTCACGGAGGGAAATTCTCAGATCTGTCATAAAGTGTCATAAAGAATGCGTGGCAACCCAATGAGCACACATGCAACCTGGCATGAGGCCTGCCTGCGCATTGTAGACAGTGCCAGCTGTAGTACAGAAAGGAAGAACGGAGGAAAGGAGGGAAAGGGGAAGGGAAGGAGTGAGGGAGGGAGTGAACAAAGAAACTACCTCCTTCAATTATTATCTTTGAGATGTGTTTCTAACCCATACTTGGAAGGTGTGAATTGAACTAGAAGATATTAAGTATATCCAATAGCTTCCAATTTGTGTCATCCTGATTCCCCCTTTGTTCTTTCTCAGTGGATAAATTCTTACCCATGAAACACTGTACAACTCTGAACTTTCCTTGATATCATCTCTAGTGGTTATGAGGGTAACCGTTGCTAGTTTGTTTGCACTTGTCTTGGGAACTAGGAGGAGGAAATTGGACACAGTAATTAATTCAGATTCAATGCCCAAAGATACTTCAGGAAACCTGAACTTGAATCTCAGGTTACAAAAACACAATTCAAAGAAAACAAGATATTCCCTCTCCCCTGGCATTTCACTGATAGAATTGTAAAGCTAAATGGGTAGTTACCCCCACTGTATATTACATTCACCTGAAACATCATCTGCTCTAAGAAGCAGCAAACTACAAGTAAAATGATATCACCAATGTACTTCCTTGATTTAAAATAGTACCAGCACAAAATCTGAAATTTTTAAATGATCTTTGAAAAACAAAGAAAGAATGTACCCCACCTCTACTGATTGCTCCTACATTAAAAACCACTGTATGATGGTACTGCTGACTTTTTTCTTCTATGATCCATATTATAAAAGAAAAACACTGTGACCTTAACCTTATGATGAGTAGAAAAACACAGACACACCTTATGTTGAACATAAACAAAAATACCTAACTACCAGGCTTATTTCCTGGCCAGTAAGCACTTGATGTGTTTAAAGCCTTCTAATGTGTTACAGCAGCTATGACTGTATGGAAGTCTCCTTGAGCAGGTTGGTACGTGACCTGTCTTATTTAGAGTTGTCATCAGCTCCTCGTAGGATATTGGCTTTACAGTGGTCTGTCATCCTGTTATGCTTTCCAGGGTGCAGTCAGCAGCATCTCTATGATTGTCTCATGGACTTTTGGTGATGGTTATTTCAATAGTCACATAGGAAAAAAATTCCATTTGCCTACATGCACCAGAATTTCATCTCTCCTCTCTTCTTTCTTTATTTTGTTTAATTATAAGGGCAACGTGTTTTTTTTAACTTGGAAAAAAAGAGAAAAGTGTTTTTAAAAGAATCTTTTACCACCTCGTCACCTCTCACATCTACTGTCATCCTGGTTATAATCTCATGACTTATTTTTATGTGCTGTTTCTTATGTGACGGAGTTGGGTAATTATACAGGGTATACCATGGAACGTCACTCTTGTTTATTTTCCGAGTTATTTTAATGACTACATACTATCTGGCAAAGTGTTGGCACCATAGCTTACTTCACCATGAGCTATTTAGTCGGCCCTCCCACCTCAACACAGACATGCTTTTCTGCTAAACAGCTTTGTAATGGTCCCTTTTGTTGGAAAACTAAAACAAATCCCAAAATATTTATAGCTCTTGGGTCCGTGTGCCAAATTGCTTCCTAAAGGGTCTGTAGTTTTACCCAGGCACCACTAAGTGCAGAGTATCCCATTTGCCTACCACAGCCTCATGCCTTTGGATTTTGTGATTTTTTTAATGATTTCTCTATAATCTAATAAATAACTATGAGAGTCCCCAGTTGTGATTTTCACTTCTTTGACTACTAGCAAAGTTATTTTTTTCTCCATAATGTGGTTCACTATGTGTGTTTCTTCTCTTACAAGCTGCCTTTTTATGTCCTTTCCCACACATCTATCATATCTTTCTTATGGATTTATAAGAGCTCTTACATTGAATACTTTGGTCTGCTATTTGCTGTAATATTCATTTTACTTTTAAACTAATACACGCAAAATTCTTAAACTTCACTATACTCAAACCTCTGTATTTTCCCCACTGACTCGTGTTGCTTCTATACTTAGGAAACTCTTCTCTTTGCATAAGGTGGACAAATTCAATTTCATTTTCTTTTAGATTTTCTGTTTAATACTTTAAGTTATCTGGAATTAGTGTTTATAATGATGTAACAGTCTAAATTGTTTTCTCAATTGCTAGCCAATGATTTTATTCATTTGCTAATTATAAGTTTGTATAGTACAAATTACATTTGAGAGCCAATATACTCTCTTACTTAGCTATCTGGTTAAGATGTATACCTGACATGATTACAGCTTTATAATAAGTAGGCATAATCCATATGTCTCCACAGATAAATTTTTATTAGAATGCCTCTTGCATTACACTACACAAACTTCTTTGAACATGCTTTTTTTTTCAGTATAATATTTTTCAACACTGTTTATATAGGAAAATTTATACCTTTTCCTAAAACTCAATACCATATTTTTTAACAAACTATAGGTAGAGTAAGTCTTGAATTAATAAACAATAATAAAACAAATGTCTTGAGTCTAATAAAATTAGTAGGATATTATAATCACAGCAATATCAAAATGCGTAGACCATTTTGGAAAGCCCACCAAGAACGACAGCACAGGAAGGTATATTTGGGATGGTACCCACAAAGCAAAAGTTTGTTTATAACCATATTATTGTCTGCTGATCAGAAAGTGATGTTTAAACATATTATACACTAACACAATGCTTCTGACATATAGACATTTTGCTGCATTTGGTTCCATGTTTGAGAAATTAAATTTGAGTGTTTTGGGTTGATGTACCGATTACATGTTATAGTTTTTCCAACTTAAATTAATGGAGAAACAGGATCTCAGGCAGCACTTTTTGGGCAGTAACTCTGATTATCAAGAACAACTTATTGACTTAAGTGGGAAGTGCCTGTTTTTTATTACCTTGTAGGGTTAGGACTGCCCTACCAATAAGATTTTTTTCTAAACTATTTGTTTTCTTTTCAACTTTTTAAAAAGTGAGCCATTGAGACTAAGTTGTCTATCCAATGCCCCAAAACTTGCAAATATTGTAGTACATAATTCCTATAAACAAATATATTTCCTACATAATCACAATACAACCATCAAAACTGGTAGATTGACACTGATGCACCACTACCATCCACTCTGTATTCTCACTCAAATTTTATCTCTTGTCCCAAAAGTGCTCTTTATAATAAAAGGATCCAGTCTAGAACTATATGTTGCATTTTCTCATGTGTCTTTAGTCTTATTCAAATTGTAATAGTTTCTCTATGTTTCCTTTTCTTTTATAACCTTGACACTTTTGAAGAATATCCCTCAATTTGGATTTGCCTAATGTTGCATATAATTGGATTTAGGTTTTGAATTTTGGTCAGGAATGTCACAGTGTTGATACATTCCCATTGCATCTTGCCAGCTAGTGTATTGGTTTTGTCTTCAAATTTATAAAGAAACAAAAGTAAATAAATTACCTAAAACTGGAAAGAACAACCCATACTTCTTTATTTTGTTCTTGGTTGGAAGTAAATCAAACAGAAGGCTGTTGTACCAGTTAGCTGTTGCTGCTTAACAAACCACTTTACAACTTACAACTTAAAACAACAATAATTTTTTAGTCCATGATTCTTTGAGTTGGCGGTTTAGTTGGGTCCAACTGGGTGGGTTCTTCTCTGCTGGGTTGGACTCAGATGATCTCAGCTGGGCTTACTCATAAGTCTGTGGCCAGCTGCAGGGTCAGCTGGAGGGTCAACTGGGATGACTAATGTCCTCAGGCTCCAAAGTTTCCAAGAGAAAGAACAGAAGCACACAAGCCTCTTGAGGTCCAGGCTCAGAACTGAGACATTATCACTTCTGTCACATCTGTTGGCCAGAAATCATAAGGTCAGACAGACTCAAATTTTGTGCAACTAACAATTTCCATGAATGAAAAGAGCAAGTGCTTTTGATTAAATAGTGACTTCAAAGCAGAAGTTGTTCTGGTTACCTCTGGCAGTGTGATAAACTGCCCCAAACTCAGTGACTGAAAACAACCAGGCTATTTACCTTGTGATTTTTGTACATCATGAATTCTGGAAGGGTTTGTTTCTGATCCATGAGGCATTGCTGTGGTGGCTAGGACTGGATGACCTACTTCTAAGAAATCTCTTCCACTCATATGTGGCTCATCACTGCTCCTTGGCCTCTTTCTCCACACACAGGATGCCTCATCCCCCAGGGCCACCCCACGGGGTTGGGCTTCTCACAGCACGGTGCATCAGGATAGTCATACTTCTCAAATGGTAGCTGGCTTCCAAGAAACAGGAAATGAAAGTTGGCAATCTCTTAAAACCTAGATTCATAAATAGCTGCAACTTTACTTTGGCTGTATTCAGTTGATCAAAACAGTCGCAGAATCCATTTCTATTCAAGGGGAGGGACATAGACTCCTCACTTATCAATGGGAAAAGAGTCAATCTTTAATCTGCCATAGTCTACCCTATGGTCACAAATTGCTCATATTTTTTACACATGCAAAATGTGCTAAATCCCTTCCACAGTCCCTGTGAGTCTCATCCTATTATGTCTTAGGCTCAGGCTTAAGCTTAAGGTTGCCAATCTCAGGGCCAGGTGCGGATAAGCCTCCTCAGGTTTGATTCCTCAGGTATGTGTCCTCTCAACCTGAAGTCCTCCTGTGAATAGAAAAATATAACTAACTTGCCCTTGCTCTTTCTCTCTCACATACACAAACACAAACATACTGGTAAGATGCTAGGGCCAAGTGTATAGAAAAGCCCTTTCAAAAAAGGAGGAAATGGGGGCAGCGGCACAGGACAGTCAGTGCTCCATAATGATAGGACATCCTGTTAGGAATATGTTGCCAGTTCCTCGATTAAGTCCTATTCTTGCACCTTTGGTATAATTCTTAGTGGCCCTTAATTCTGATGTTTAGGCTCTTGGTTCCACCTTAGTCTTTTTTCATTTTCCATAAGAAAGAGCCTATGTCTCTGACTCTTTCAGTCCAAGGTGGTATAATTCCTTTACAAACATAGTGAGATTCTTGTGTATCAAACTAGAATCTATTCTGATAGATAAGAGTCAGGCCCACACATCTTCTCTTCCTTTGCCCTCTACAAATCTGCTTATGGATGGTGTGAATACCTTTAAGATTATTAGAATCTCTGTTGTTTAACCACACTATTTAAAATCTTGCATTTATCTGATAGGCTCCATGGGGCATTAATTAAACATTTCTGAGATCTCACCAAAGGGATTGATGCTTGCAGCTTTGACTTTATCTTTACTTAGTTTTACTGTCCTGGATTTGATCTTTACCTGGAGAACATTTCTTGCTTTAAAAATGTTTTCTGAGCCAGAAAACAGATAAGAAAGAGTTTTGCTTTTGAAGTCAGTAAGTCCTGGGTCCTATGTATTTCGTCTAGGTTCTGCTAAAAACTTTGAATAACTTTTTTTAGCTTATCTCTCTATCTATACTTTATCATATTCAGATAAAAGAATTTGTTGGCACTTTTAACATTCTGCCTGGAAGTCCACTTACCAAGATCCACCAGTTTATTAGGTCCATTTTATATTTTTTAAAACATGTCAGGTGGCAGCGTTGCTAAACCTTCTGCATCTATACCATATAGGCTCCCCCCCTGCCAAGTCTTAATAATAACCTATCCTTCCAGCCCCCATTATACTCCTTTGAAGTCTTTTCAGTCTCTGACTACTGTCCAATCTCAAGATCAGTGCCACATATTTTAGGTTTTTGTAATGGCAGCGCTTATGTTTCTGCTATTTATTGCTGCAGAGCAAACTACCACCAAATTAAGTTTGCCTTACAGCTATTTTATTTGCTCAGGATTTGGAGATTGGAAAATTCAGGATGACCTCAGCTGGCCAACTTGTGTCCGATCCGTTTGATGTCAGCTGGGGTCATCGGGGCTGGATATCCCTTTTTAAGATACCTCAGATGTCTCACTCATATGTCTAGCATCTCACTCATATGTCTAGCATCCTTAGTCTCTCTCTTGCTCCACATGATGTCTCATCCCCCACTTCCTATTCACATGGCTTTTGCTTCTCACAACATGGCACCCTCGAGGTAGTTATACTTCTTCATGGAAGCTGGCTTCCAAGAGTGAGAGTTCCACATGACAGGAAGTAAAAGTTGTCAATCTCTTTAGGCCTGGGCCCCAAAACTAGCACAGTGCCACTTCTACCATATTCTATTCATTAGAGCAGTCATGGAGCCCGCCTAAGTTCAAGTGGAGGCAACACTGACAAACCCTGCCAACCCTGCTCTCTATCCATTCTTCTCTGTGGTCACTGGCTCTTCCAGAATATTACTCAAGAAACATTTAATGAGCATCTACCTAGCCCCTAAGAACAAGCCACACATAAATAAATAATTTTAATACTAAGTGGTAAGTTTAACAATAGATGTGCAAGGTCGTGGGGTGAGTCAAATAAGAACACTTAATCATCTGGCAGGCAACACAGACTTCTTTGAGATGGCACGGAATTAAATCTTAAATAATTAGTAGGTATTAGCCAGGTAAAGAGAAAGAAGGGGATCCCAGGAAATAAAGAGAAGCAGTATGGTATGAGCAAGAAACCCGAAATACTTTGGTGTTCCTGAAGTATAAAACATTCGGAAGTGAGTGGCAAGAAATGAGGCTGCAAAAGAAAACATCATGAAGAGCCTTGGATACTTCGAAAGGAATGTCAAGTGTTTCAGTGTGGAGTGGCACAGTCTGATTCACATTTAAAAAGAACAACCTAGTTGATATGTGCAGAACGGATATGGCACATTCTAATGATGACCTGCACCAGGTTTGGTTTGTTTCATTGTAACTCACCAAGCATCCTGGCCCCAGTGAGAGCAGCATCTGCAAGGGGTTATGTTCCTGAAATCAGCCCAGTAGCCAGTATAACTAAATGTAATTCCAAACTTTATTCTTTAAATAATTCCAAAGGGCATCTAACTACTAACCCATAACTTCTCATTCCTTTTATTCCCAATCTTTTCTCTCCATGCCTTAATATTATGTCCTTACCACAATTTGGGGAAGTATGATAGACACACAGTGCTCATTTAGAATTCTGAAATCTCACTGGGTAAGTGTTGTAAGGGCCCCCTGCTCAGGGGCAGAGAATGTGCTTTGATTCTCAGGTCCGGTATCCTCCTTGACCTCATCTGAAGTGAGCATTAGAGGATGTGCCTTCCTTACAGACTAGCCTACTGCCCACCAACAGTTGGGGAACAAGGACCCTTGTAAGTCTTGGAAATCTTGGACTTTTAAAGACCTGGCCCATGGTTTGGGGGTGGTAAAATTTTATTTTTATTTTTTTAAAGATTTTATTTATTTTTTAGAGAGAGTAGAAAGTGGGGAGAAAGAGAAGGAGAGAACATCGATGTGCCAGAGAAACAGCTATCAGTTACTTCTCACACACTCTCAACAGGGGACCTGGCCCACAACCCAGGCACGTGCCCTGAACAGGAATCGAACCAACGACCTTTCAGTTCACAGGCGGGTACTCAACCCACTTAGTCACACCAGCCAGGGCTTGGTGGTAAAATTTTAAAACATAAATTATATATATTTTATACTTACATTGCAATTAAGACTAGCCACATTTCAAGATTGCTGAGGCTTGTGTCATCCAACACGACAGTCACCAGACATGTCTGGCTGTGAGTCCTTGCAGTGTGGGTGGTCTGAGTTGCAGTGTAACTGTAAAACACACCCCAGATTTCCAAGACTTGATATGGAAAAAATTAAATTAATGAATAATTTTAATATTGGTTACCTATAGAAATAATATTTTATATATTGGGTTAAATGAAATATATCACTAAAATTAATTCAACTTTTTCTTTTGACTTTTTTAATGTGACTAAGAATTGAAACTGACATATATGTCTTGCATTATATTTCTGTTAGGCAGTGCTGGCTTTGGCAGAAAAAAAGGAAATGTACCAAAATGCACACTAGTTCTAGAGGTAACACATGTAACTTCTGCTCATATTTCTGTGTCCAAAACAAGTCACATGGGCATGCCTGACATTTTTAAGGGAAAGGAAATATAATCAAACCATATGCACTCAGGAGACCAGGAATAATTTAGGGTATAGTGCTAAAGAAAGCTACATACCCTTTCTTTACCAATTCCATTAATGCCATATATGAAACAGGCTTAATACTAAATGCCACTGCAGGTTGGAACTCCATCAGTTTATCATTCCCAGCCTTCACCTCACCATTTAAACATGATGGCTGAATGCAGGTTTCCCAAGAATCTCTGAGTCGTGAACTGATATGAAACAGACACCCCTAGCACAGAAAGAAGAAATCCTTAAAAGAATCAATGGCAACCCTGCTTAGAAGCAGTGATACACACCAATGCTGACCATCATGGAAAAGGCACAGGAGGCAGAACCAGTAGGTGGGGAGCAGAGACGGAATAGTTATTGGTGAGCCAAAATGTTACAAAATATATATTATAAATAAGCATGCACAACTATGGCATGCAGGTATCTAAAGCAGTCATGAATTAAAAAGCAGTCTGCATGTGTGCATTTTATGTCATCAGAGGAACTGGGTCAGAGGGTGGCTTAGCATAAAGACAGGCAGCATAGAAAGCTGGGGCTGGAGAATGAAGAACATGCAGAACATGCAGGACATGCAGAAGCTATGGATCTGGGTTGCACACTAGGTCTGCAGCCTGACGGGGAGCCAGGGTGAGGTACACATGCAAATCAAGCATCAGGGCAAAGTTGTGAATCAGATTACCAATCTGTACAGCACAGCAATGATTGGCCAGGGAAAATACTGGGGTAAGCACCAGCTAGGAAGGTAGGAAATAGGTGGCTTCAACACAGCAGAGAAAGGCCAGGAAAGTGGCCTAACTCTGTACCGGAAGGAAGGGGGCAGGGCAAAATGAGCAAAAGCAAAGGTACAAAACATCAAAAGGAAACCCCAATGTTGTGGGTAATCTACAGCCACAACTAGGACACTTCCTGTTTGCTTCTTTCTGGTTTAGAATTTCATTCCTGGCTTAGTCTGGGAGCTATTGGTAGGAGAGTGAGCAGGCAAATCTGCCAGGAGTAGGGAGTAGTCACAGAGAGGTAAGAGAAGAACCTGACCATTTCACTTAAGAGCAGATAGGTCCACAATGGGGTCTTTGAAGTGCATGCACCACATGGAAAGATATGTGATACCTTTCCAGGTGCATGTGAGCTTCATGACCCATTTTTAGTAGAGCATATATGCTCAAACAGGAGTGGTCCTGGTTGGCCCAGAGCCAGTCAAATTATCTTCTTTAGTCTTCCCTGTGATCAGTGCTACACCCTGATAAACCGACTGACGAGGCAAAGCAGAATGACTTGAAGCATGCATGGCTCACCCCAAGGCTAACAGTAGAACAGCAAATTAGGCCCCAAGACTTGGTCAGCAGGGTACTGTCCTTTCTAAGAGCTCATGCTGTATTTTTGTTTGTTGGCTTAGTTGCTTGGATGGGTGGTGATGGTAGTGTTACTTAAGGTTTCTTCCTTTCTTCCTTCCTTTCTTTTTTCCTAGCATGAAGATTATTTGTCAGCCTTGGGAGTAGGGGTGGGGGTGGGGAGGAAGCTAATCTGAAAAAATGAGAACACAGAAGCGTGGGAACAGGCTTAAGGACTGGGATCTCTGAGAAGATGGCCAGAGTTGGCTCACTTATTTAGAGGCCATTAGACTTTTTAACGAGAGGAGAGAATGGCAGTGTGTCTTTTGCTTCTGAAGCCTAAAGAAGGAAGGCCTTGGACTAGGACTGTGGAGAAAAACTTGAGGGGAGAAATGGACTGGGCATACAGCCCTCTGCCCCCCTATTTTCTTACCATATTCTCTCCTGGAACCCCATCAATTCATGCGGCTTTAAATGCCATCTCCATGTTGACAAGCCCCAAATTCCTGCTTCACGGTCAGACCCCATTTCCAGGCCCCAGGTGCATAGTCTATCTTCCCACTGTCTGTCTCACAAGCAGCTGAAATGTAATCACAGAGCTTGATGCCCACTCACTCTCACAAACACGTTCTCTCCTCAGATTCCCCCATCTTAGTTAATGACACCACCACAGACCAATCTCTCAAATGAGAAATCTAAGAGTCATATTTACTTCCTCTTTGTCTCACTTCTCACATCAAAGCCAACAGGAAGTCGTGTTGATTCAACCACCAAGTGGATGGGGAAACCCTCCATTCCTCCCCAAGGCTACTGCACTTGGCTGCAGCCTCCTTACTGGTCCCCTTGCTTTCTTTCTCTTCTGCCTCCTACAACCCATTCTGTGTGCATTTTGAAGTAAGAATGACCTTGGAATTGCAATGATTTCATTTAATTCTCCCATTTCAGTGGCTTCATTTTTCACATAGAATTCCATCTAAGCTATCTATCTTGCCACTGACCCTGCCTCAGTTCTCATCTGGCACCATTCTCCCTGCTTGTTCCAGCCTACCAGCTACCCTGCTCATCTTCCCATTTCTTTAACATAACCACCTCAGGGAGTTTGCATATGCTGTTCTTTCTGGCTATTACATTCCCCCTTCCTTTAACCACATGCATGATCACTGCCTTTTCATTATTTTTGTCTTACCTCTTGTCACATCCTCAGCAAGTCTTTCCCTGAATGGTCACCTTTCCCTAGTATTCTGTCTCTGCTTCTGGTGCATTTCATTCAAATCACATTTCACATTTTGTAACAATGTTTTAATTCGGTTTTTTGTGCCTTGAACCACTAGCACCTAGCCTGTACCTTGCATAAAGAAGATACTCAATGTTTGCTGTTACTGTTTGGTCCATGTATTTTACAGCTGAATTCTATAGTCATAGTTGCCTGAAAGTCAGCCGGTTGCCCAGCATGCATCTGCCCGGCAGACTAGGGATATGGCTGCTGGAAGCATCACCAAACAAATGTCCAGAAGTTGTGTTGACTAAAGGGGTTAACATGCCAGAGAAAACGGACCATTACATGAATGGGGATATTTTTATTTTTCAGTGTGTGCCTCAGGGCTTTACCCATCAGTCATTCACTCATCATATAAACAGGAGAAAGCCACTGCATGTGCTTTAGACCTTGCCCGGTGCACATCTGACCACTGCATAAGGACACTGCACTGAGACCACAGCAGGATATGCACAAACTCTAGCCATCTGCTGGAGCCCTGGCAAGATTGGGGAAGAGCCCCAAGTTGTCCTTTGGTGCTGGTTGGGGACACACTGGTACACCCTGACCCTGAGTCAGAGTAAAGAGCTCTATTTCACAGTAATTAGACTTCACCAGTGTCCAGTTCCCACACATCCTGTTGGAACAGAAGGCCTGCCTTCTTAGAGGTTGTGTGCCAAAGTATAAAAGTAAAACTCTATTAGGAGAGGCATAATCAATCAAACGTTAAGAGAGATAGGAACATGAGCCAAGTAGGAATGATAGGAGCCAAACTTGGAAGGCGCACAGTGGTCAGGCCCGGAAGTTCCTTCTAACGTTGCCCCACATCCCAGTGCAACAGACCGGCTTTTGTCTCTCCAGTGTGGTAAGGTGCCAGAAATTCCACCTGCTCGGTTCTGCTGAAGGACTGTGTGCCTGACTGGCCATAAAATTCCCCTGCAGTTTTAAGAATTTAAGAAGTTGCATCAGATTGCTGGCAAGGCACTCAGACCAAAACACAGATCAGGAGGGAAAGAAGAGGCAAGATGTGACAAGACACACTGTACTGTGGAATGGCTACTTGAGTACTGGGTGTGGAGAGTCTGCCCTCAGGGCCGGTAACTCAATCCTTGTCTACCTAATGACTCATTTAAGCTTGGCCTACATTGCTGTAGTGGAAAGGTATAGATAGAGATCACAAGGTTCTAGGGAGCTTTGCTGTTGGTTACCCCAGGTTTTTATATTAATTCTCAGGAGGCTGGGATTTACAGAGACAGAATCATTAGTTTGTCCTCCTTCCGTTGTAGGGCAATTTATTCACCCAGAAAACTGAAAGTTTTGAAGGTAGAAAACTTCAGATATGAATGAATTCAGTAGCTCAGGATTGGCTCTGTTTGGACCAACCCGGTCACGTCCCTATCTGCAAACCACTCACTAGGACTAGGAGTATGGAATACACTGGTTGGCTGAGACCTGAACAGTGTAGGAAGGAAGTTTAGCTCCACCTGAGTCACGTGAACTAAGAAAATGAGGGGAGTAATTTCCGAGAGAAAAATTAAAATATTGCTAACCATAGTAAGAAGAAGGAATGGAGGCTGGAACAGCAAAAATATGAATCGAATTGGGACTGAGATAAACCAAGATGGTTGTGAGAACACAGGGCCAAAACAGAGGTATGATCAGGAGAGTCGTGGTGCTGAACTGAATGACATCAGAATGTGACTTAGACGAAAGGGGCAAGGAGAGGACCCATGGTGCAATAAGCAGAAGCATTGGCAAGTGGGAATTTGAAGGACATGGATCTGGGAGCCAGGCTTAGCTCAGCTTCCCTAGAAAACAGAGCCTTAGGCAACACTTAATTACTAAGGCTTCATTGGGAGGTGCAATCCTAGGGCAGCAAAAGTGAGAGAGGAAGGAAGTGGGAGTAGACGCAAACCAGATAGTGTCACTCCATGAAGAGACACAGAGGGCCTCTTCTGTAAAGGGGCCATGATGGCCTTCATACTGCGCCAGAACACGTTACCTCAAAAACAGTCCATTGTACGGACGGACGGGAAGGAAATTTTTCTGCCATCATCACTGACTGAAGTGTGCCCCTACAGAGTTAACTCTCCCAAATTTCTGTGATGTTGCCCAGCTGACCCAGTGTGTAAAGTCAGGTTTATCTAACCTGCGACACGGTGTCTTATCCAAGTGAACCTGAGGAAGGAGTGGGAGGTGCCGAAGTCTGGGCATTGGCCCCAATGAAAACACTACAGAATGGAGTAGAACTCAGGCACACAGCTGATTCTGCAGAAACAGCTGAGAGGAAGAAAATGGCAGAAGACCCAGGAGCTGGGTGAGGCCAAGGGAATCTGTGGCAGCGAGAATCTGAGGCAGCACACAGAGTGTGTTCAACACAAGGTTCACATTTTCAATTAGGATTTTTTTTAAGCAACTACTGAATAGCCCAGTACTTGGCACATTGTAGGCAAGGCATTATGTTAGGTGCTCAGAATACAATAGCAAGGAAAGCAGAGATTTCAGGCAGATACATTCACCAAAAAAAATGTCAGGGATCAGCTGATTCATTTTGTCAGGAATTCAGCTATGCTGAAGGCAGGCTGGGCTTTTTAAACATGACATCCTGACTTGAGTTTTATGCTGTAATCACTAAAATATTTCCATGTAATGAGATTTTGGATATTACCTGAGGAATATTGCATTGTATACCCGTTTTTTAAATTTTCTGTATATGTGACATCTTAAAAAACCTTTCTAAATGGGGAGAGACTGCCCCTCCCTGAGCTAGCCAATTCTTAAAGATAGCATAAGGCCCAGCCAGGAGCTTGCCCTTAATATGCAAACTGACCAATCTAGAGCGAGACATCATATCTGCCTGTACAGCCCAGAAGGCAATATTCCTTTGCTTTACTCATCCCAGGGCCAGGTATCAGAAATCTAGGACCATTCCTATCCCTATAGCCCCAAACTCTATAAAATTACTCTAATTAGCCTGTCCCAAACTATGTATCCTGCTCTGCCTTGCCCTTCCCTAGGAAATCTCAATAAAAGTTCTGGCCCAAATGATCCCTTGGCTTCTGTTTTCTGGTCCTGACCACCCTCGTGTTTTCCCATGTGCCCTTCAAGGTGTGCCATGCCTCTTGCCTCTAGGACCCGTGACTATAATAAAACTTTGTTTTTTTCCCTAAGCCTTTCCTGTACTTCCTCTTGTGGACACACCTGACTGATCATCAGCAAAGGATACAAAACAAACAGGAACCTATGTGCAAGGCACTAAATAATAAATATGTATGTATGCATGTATGCATATGTTGTATTTGTATCTGTAGATAAATCTATTTGATATACATGTTATATTATATCTATGTATATATCCATACATATACTATATATTGATCTGGTGTGGCAGATAGCATATCACTCATGATTTTTGGAGATACAATTATTAAAATATTTAACTATAACTATTCACTCCTACAAGAATTATAACTAACAATTATATAGCACTTGTATGTCCCAAGCCCTGTTCTAAGTGTTTTGCTGATGTTACCTTACTCAGTCCTACCAATAATTCTATGATGTAGTGCATAGACCACCAAAAGATTTTCTTAGGCTCAACGAATGCTCAGACTCACCAGGTGGCTGTGGGCCACCAGCTTATTCGGGAGGACATGTGGAGAGGAACCACAGCTCACCAGCAAGGCAGCTTCAGACATTTCTCTTTAATGGCAGCTCAGGGGCAGAAAACAAGACCCATAGGACAGTATCTACTGGGCTTGAAGCCTCGTTCCCCAGCACAGCCCAATACTTCCTGTAGGATCTTTTTCTTTTAATTAATAGATGTTATATTTTAGGACAGTTTTAGGTTTCAGAAAAATTAAGTGAAAAATACAGAGACTTCCCTTATACCCCCTCAGCCCTCTTTATATGCACCAATTTTCCTTGTCATTAGCATTTTGTCTTACTTTTGTACATTTGTTTTTCCTGATGAACCAATGTTAATGCATCATTAACTGAAACCCATAGTTTAGAGCTCACTCTTGATATACATTCTATGGTTTTTGACAAATGCATAATATCAACATTCAGTTTCACTGACTTAAAAAATCACATGTACTCCACCTATTTATCCACCTTCCCTCCTCCAAAGCCCTGGCAACCACAGATCTTATTACATTCTTCATGGTTTTACCTTTTACAGAATGTCACATACTTGAAATAATATAGCATGTAACCTTTTCAGATGAACTTCTCTCAACTGAGCTATGTGAAAAGTTGGCAGAAGTGGAGCTCTTTTAAATCAAAGTCAGGGCAGCAACTGCAGAGGAACTGCATTGCATGTCTTACTCCTTGAGCTTCTGGAATGTTTGAACTGGGCAAAGGAACCTTCGGACTTGGTCAGAGCAGTGTTGCCTTCCCAACAACTGTGTAAAGCTACCAAAAAGCCTGTCTCCTAACCACGGGACTGGAAATTAAGGACATTCTTTAGAATTAACACCACCATGTATGACTAAAGAATCACTTAACTTATGAGCACCAATAGAACTTTCTTCCTTGTATCCATGTAATTATTTCCTTTCCCCTCCCTATAAAAACCCCTTGTCTTCACCTCATAATAGGAACACTATTTGGGTTTCTGCCTGAATCTGTGCTTTCCAAGTAGCTATTCTCTGTAATGTCAAGTAAACTTGTTGCTTCCCAATTCAGCCTTCTATTTTTAGGTTAATAGAAATATGCTTTTAATGTCCCCCCATGTCTTTTTTTGGTTGGGTAGCTCATTTATTTTTATTGTTGAAAAATTGTCCATAGTATAGATACACCACAATTTGCTTACCCATTTAGCTTCCAGATTCTAGCAATTATGAACAAAGCTGCTGCTATAAACATTCATGGATAGATTTGTGTGTGTGTGAACATAAGTTTTTCAATACATTTGGGAATAGCAAGGAGTTATTGCTATAGTCATATGTTACAATTGCTGAGTCATATGTTACTACCTCCTGCAGAATTTTTATAAGTATAGCTACAGGGGTCCTGAAAGGTACAAGCCTAGTTATGAGGGTCACCATACTCAGGAAGCCCAATGCATGGAGTCCTCATCATGTATATATAGAGGTCTTATCTAATTCATCCCTGTCCAGATTCAATTTACCACTCGGGGTTCATTTTTTACTACAGAGAACAATGTCTAGTAACATAGGTGGTATTTCTACTTTTTCCAGGTTATCAGGAAAACAAAGCTGGATGGTCAACCAATGTTTACATGTCACAGAAGAATAATGGGTTATGTTAAACACTTGGCTCCCAGATAGCTACTTTCATTTCCCCCATTTTTCAAGTGAAGAAACTGAGATGCAGAGGGTCGAGTAACTCACCAAAGACCACATACCTAGTGAAAAGTAGAGCCAAGAATCAAACTCCGGCATCTGGCTCTAGAGTCTGTGTTTGTAAATGCTACATTATATGCCTCAAGCATTGTTTTCCTTTTTTATAAATGGAGAGAATGTTTATATAAATAAGTCATGAGTTATATCCCTAGAATATTGATTATAAGCCTGTAGCCACCAAAGTGACTGTAATGCTGATTTTATCTAAGCGCCTCTCTATTTCTGTACTTTGGGGGAAATTTTTTTCAGAGCCTCTAATTTCCAGGGGGTGGGGAAGTACCCAGGATTTCTGGGGACTCTCACCAACTCAAGGCCTCCAGATCTCTGAGTCAGGCCCCTGCACCAGAGCTTAGTGTCTCTATTTTACTTCCCACAAAAACCATGATGCAGAACTTGGCCTCTTTACTGGTTTTCACAAGAAACCCAGTCACCTCAAGCTTTTTGTGATTTTGTAAAATTTCCCTAATGTCATGAGGTCATGAAGAGCAGTCACCTTGCTTATTTCATAGTATTCCACCAAACATGGCATTTGTTCCTGTCCTTTGTTCTCCTTTTTCTATCTCTCCCTTTTCCATTCGCCCTGTCCCAATTGTGAATGGATTTCTCTTTTTGGCTTTCTTCGCTCCCCAGAAGACCTCAAACCATCTAACACCTATACCCTGTGGGGAAGTTTTTACTCTTTACAGGCTTCTCAAGTATTTTTTTTTGTAAGAAAGGCGAGTTTCCCCTAACAGGAACCCATGTACCATTTGTTATATATTTTTCCTTCTCATTATATTGTGATACAGTTAGCCGATCAGCAGTCCACTCTAATAGGCCTTCAGTGACTAGACTATATTTGATAACAGTGAATAAATGAGCAAAACATTACCAGAAATGTGTCACAAGAGATCATCGTTTAGTGTATTACATTTTTGCTTTCCACTTTTAATTTTCCTTTCAGTATAGCCCACCAAATGCTAGAGAGAACAGTAGTAATTTCTTATTTCTCATTTAGCTGGGATTGTACTTTTCTTATAAACTTCAAGTTCTACAACCCAGGAATCATTTATGCATTGGTCTAGTGGGTGTCATCAAATGTCCATTAGTTTTGACTGAAAGGGCTCTTCCCTTACAATGCCTATCTTTGTTAACATTCAGCCAAAGCTGTGGTTGGCATGCTAACAACACATTGAAACATTTCATCTCTCATTCATCATCTCATTCTGAAACTAATATTTTCAGAA
The DNA here is from genome assembly GCF_021234435.1 of Artibeus jamaicensis. NCBI lineage: Eukaryota > Metazoa > Chordata > Mammalia > Chiroptera > Phyllostomidae > Artibeus > Artibeus jamaicensis. The sequence goes on from NW_026522059.1 coordinate 39,153,135, forward strand.
TCGCCATGAAACATAATTTAGATCAAAGCTATCAGTTTCCTGTGGAATCTTGTATTAACTAGTTTTTAGTTCAAATCAACTCTATAAATATTTTGAATGCCTTTTATTTGCAAAGCACCATGCCAGAGCTGGGAGAGGTACCAAGATGAGTAGAGCTCTGTTCCTGAACTCAAGAAAACCTGGAAGACCAGATAAGACATGAACCTAATAACTGTAATATAAGGTAAAACATACTGCTGTATAAATATTTTGCTATGGGATCTTAAGAGGAAAGATTGATCACATCCAATTGGGAAGATCAGGAGATGACTTTGGACTAGGTCTTTGAAGACTAAAAATAATTTTGAGAGCTCAGAATTATCAGGACAGGTGGGAAGCATATAAAAGCAATTATGAAGAAGTGAGAAAGTAAGGGGTAGCAAAGTGTTCTTATTTGGCAGGAACAGAGGACACTGAGAGAAGACATGGATGACAAGTTTGGAAAGGCAGAACATGTTTCAAGAAGCTGACAACCTGCCTTAAAATGGTAAAAATAGCCTGTGGTTGGTGTGGCTCAGTGGATTGAGTGCTGGCCTGTAAACGAAAGGGTCACTAGTTCAATTCCCAGTCAGGGCACATGCCTGGGTTGTAGGCCAGGTCTCCAGTGGGGGGCCTGTGAGAGTCAACCACAGATTGATGCTTCCCTCCCTCTCTTTCTCCCTGCTTTCCCCTCTCTCTAAAAATAAATATATATATAATCTTTTTTAAAAATAGTAAAAGTAGTTGAGGCTGAAAAACCTTCCAGTCTTGAAGTTAATAGCAGTTTCACCCTCTGGGGTAGAAACTGGAATTTACCTTTGGAGCCAAACTGCTAAATCAGTTTTTGTAAACATCACTTCAATGAGCCTTTTAATTGTGTGGGTATAAGGGCAAGTAAATACTCACTGTTTTTCTTAAAGAAGGCCAAAATGCAATGAAGTAACCCAAATGCAAATGATTTGAACAGTCTATTTAGTAATGTAAATTGGGTTTATCTTAAACTCCATTATGCTCCTGCAGAGTTATAATTCTTTTCCTCAATTTAGATTTAGAATTTCTTATGTCTGAAAATTGCTGGTTGTTCTCGGGAGATGTGTTGATGGGTCCTTGCCCAGGCATTTGTTTACAGGAGGAATGAAACCCTGGCTGAGGGAAGGGTGTGAAGCATCATTCTACTCCTCACTGCATGCTAAAGAAAAGGCTGTAAAGGAATTGTATTTAGCTTGAGCTAGTGCTTCCAGGCTGGATTCTTGGCGACCCACACGTGCAACTGCATAGGACTACACAGCCTGATGTTAATAAATGTGGTCGGGGCAGGTGGGGGTGGGCGGTGGTGACTGGACCTGCTAAGCCATGGGAGCCTCACATACTTAAAAGTGATGGTAAGGGGATGGGTGTCCTTAGTACCATTCATCCTGGCAAGACGTTCCTAAATTAGGAAATAGGGGCTTGAGGACAATGTTTTTCCCTCTCCAGGCCTGGGTGCCGTCCTGAGTCTGGACTCCCTAGCATGAACTTTATAGGAGAATTTGTGGTAGAGTGAACTGACCCATATGGAGGCAGGAACCACTTATTTCATGAATCTGAGGTCATGTTGTAACCTGTGGGCTCTAAGAATAGCAACTTTTAGTCGTGGTTTGACATTATTCTCTGTGTGATGCTTGTGTTACCCTCAAGCATTGAATGAAGTTTTGTTCAAAAGCTATAGCCTGGCCTCTGCTGTGCTGTGGGGAATTAAGATGCGCCCATTGAGGGTTCACAGTGAGAGGTTTTGGGCTTGATAGGTACTTTCTCTAAGTCCCAAGAGGATCTGAATAGCAGCCCTCTGCAGAGAAAACAGCTGCGCCCATTGGAGAAGTGCAGCAGCAGCAGCGGCAGCCACGTGGAGGCCCATGAAGGCAGCCGGCCAGTTCACACATGAAGCAGTGCCCTGGGGAACTCTGAAAAATAACCTTGAGAAATAATAAGAAAAACCCAGCCGAAGGACATTCCACAAACGACTAGGCAGCACTCAAGAATGTGACTTTTGTAAAAGGCACAGAGAGGCTGTGAGTTCATTCTAGAGTGAAAGAGACAAGTAACATGACAAATGAAATGTATGACCCTAGACTGACTCCTGGATAAAAGAAATAAATGCCAGAGAGGACATTTCATTATTGAGAATAAATATGGGATTGTTTTGTACAATACCAACATATCACTGTTAAATTTTCCTCAGTTTGATTATTGATTGTGGTTACTTAAGAACATGCTCTTGTTCTTAGGAGGTCTTTATGTCTTTAGGAGATGTGATCAGGTGTTTAGAAATTAAAGGTCATGATGTCTACAACTTATTCTCAAATGGTTTAACCAAAAGTTAATAGTAGTAATAATATACTTCTATTACCATAGCAGTAATGTGTGTATGGAAAGGGGGAGAAAGAGAAAAACAAATGTGGCACTAAAGCTCAGTAATTTCATGAGTGAGGACTCAGTGCCTAGTAATTTATTATCAAAAGCATTATTTTAGATGTATCAGATAGTACATCTGGGTAAGGTCTGGGACCTACAAGTGACTTTATTTGGTAATATCTCAGTAAGGCTTGAAATACACAAGCCATATGCTTATAATACTTAATGCTACATTCATAAGCACTGATAAGCATGAATACCACATAATAATGTTTCCTTTACCCTTTATCCTGGAACAATGATTTACAGGTAGAGCTTCTAATTTCTTCATTTTATATTATGATGTAGAATAGGTGTGCTAACTGGCATGATTGGTTTGATTGCTATCCTAAAAACATAATTGAGTTAACTCATTTTTGCACCCCTAACACCTAGTAATGTTCTATAATAATAGTGGTTAAGAGTTGAACTGAATGAATAGCTGGGTAAACAAAACTTAAAGGGGGAACGAACTTCTGCCACTCAGTAAGATACACAGCCTGGACAAAAAGGAGATTAAAAAATGGACGAATCTTCCTAACAAGATCAATGGACAGACCCTGCCTAGAAATATGTCTTTTGTGCTGTGGTATCCTTTTTAACCCAGATTTGCATGTGGCTTTAATCTGCTTCCTCTATGACTTGAAAATGCACTGGCCTTATTCCTTCTTAATCGGGGATCTCAGCATTGTCTCTCCTTTCGAGTTCAACCTTGTTTCTGGCATTTGCTAAGTCTGTCTGTTAGATGGATCCAACACTTTAAGAGCTGAAAATCTTGATTTCTGCCATGCATTTCCCTCCCTGAGAACTAATAAGTTAGGGACCACATTGAAGTGAATGTCAAGCCCATTCCAAATTATTGACCAAAACATATAATTCCTGACTGGGAAGAAATAACTAGCAAACCATATTGTAGAGCCTGTATTCCAGTGCAGCGTGTTGAGTGCTTTGTAAGCAGTAACGTCAAGGAGGCATGACTTTGGAGGTGTTAACCCAAAGCCAAAGTAGATGTCTGTCCATTGTAAAAACTAAAACCATTCATTTTTCTTTTTCCCCATTTTTGTGGTTGCCGTGTATATACATACAAGAATTCTTACAATATTAGGGAACTGTTATTAACTTACTCTTTTCCCAGTATCCTGACATTATTAAAATTATATTTAAATGTGATTTCATGAATAAATAAAAGAATGTTTAGTTTCTAGATGTATTCAGTTTTAAGTGTTGCCTCAACCTTTGATTTAAAGGTAGCTGTCCACTTCATAAAGAACAAAATTAAAGGCAATAACAGTAGTAATTTATGTTTAGAGTTGAAGAATATGGCAGAGATAGTCTATATCCAGCAGTTGGTAAAAAGTTACATATATAAAAGGGGATTATTCCTTTTCCATTTTTTGTTGTGTTCTCTGCCCAGGTGATGATCATCATATTGCAAAAGCTAAAACGAAACTTCTCATTCAGACCTGGTTAAGAGAGGATGTGATGAGAACCCCTGACTGCTTGAAATGCAGAGATAATTGTGCCACTGTCCATGATCACTGTGGGCAAGAGGGTAGGTATTGAATAAGGGCACATGGTCTCCTAATTTTCAGACAGGAAGATCATGAATGACAGCAAGACATTTTAATGCATTTATTCAACAAACACTTTATCGAAAATGTTCATATGTAACAAGTACTATGCTAAGACCTGAGTTTTTTGTTAAAAAACATGGTTCCCACAGAAGGGAGGCACTTGAACACATAATAGAATAAACATTTGGAAAGTGCATTGATGTTGATTGGCATAGGATATCATCAGGTGACCAGAGCTGTAGGTCTGAACATGGTCTTACAAATTAGAACAACTTGAGGTTGATACTGGCTATCTCAAGTCATGTGAATCTGAAAAAGTGATTAAATTACCTGTACCTCATTCTCCATCTGGGAGTAAAATCCACCTCATAGGCTTGTTATAGAAGTTAAATGAAGTAAGGTAAGTAAAGAACTTAATACAATGCCTGCAACAGAGTAGACACTCAATAAAATGGTAATGATTGTTATTATTATTATACCTATAAACTGTGTCTCATTAGTGTTAATACTGGGCAAAATTAGAAAACTGTCAAGTAATGTTTCTCGTAAAAATGAAAGATGTGGCCACTGGGTCATATCATAACGGGTTCACTAACAAATCAGGTACAAATAACCACGTTTCTTTTTTGACATGGTTACCACCATGCCTAGTTACTAACAAGCCAGATAAAAAGAGGTAAGTAGACATAGTGTGAGTGGATTTTAGCAAGGCAGCCAGCATGGTCTTTCCAATCACTCCATTAGGAGTTTTGGGAATCTAGGTTAGGCCAGGTGATGATACAGCTAGGTGGGCTCACATGTGGTTGATGGCCTTACCAAAGGGTGATGGAAATGTGAAGAGAACTAAATGTACTGGGCCATTTTTTTCCATATGAATTCAAAAATTTTATGAACAAATTAGAAAAGAGCTTTAAGGGTAGTCTGATAAAATATGACTTCTCATTAGAAGAGATAAGTAATATGTTTCATTATGGATTCAGGACCCAAAATGAGCTCTCTCCACAGAGCAGAAAAACAGGTCTAGTTTCTTTGAATTTTTTTCTACATGTAATCTTCAAGATAGTTATGATTATTATAGACTACATGGTCTGAATTCATAAAGAAAACAATAAACCTGAAGTGCTCTACTCCAGACTAAAAGCGGGGAAAATATTAAAGTATTAATTTAACAATGTATTAGAGCTGTATTCCTTCTACAGATAGGGAGACCCTGTGCTTTAAATCATACAGTATTTCACTGTTACACTCAATATGCATATGATAAAAGAAGAATTCATCTCAGCTTCTTGATGTTCCAGTTTTATCATTTTGGTAGATAGCTGAAACTTTTGGCAACAAAATACAAGCTTTCTCTCTGAAATTTTTTTAAAAGCAGTTCGTAGCAGGTAGTCATGTCCTAGGGCACTGCTTTTCTTTCTTGTTTTTATTTCATTTATTTTTTTAGAGAGATGGGAAGGGAGGGAGAAAGAGGGAAAGGAACATCAATGTGTGAGAGAAACAGCTATTGGTTGCCTCTTGCATATCCCCAACTAGGAATCTAGCCTGCAACACAGGCATGTACTCTGACTGGGAATCAAACCAGTGACCTTTTGGTTCACAGGCCAGCACTCAATCCACTGAGCCACACCAACCAGGGCTGAATTTTTTGATAAGCTTCCAAATTACACCCGGATTTTCACCTCAAAATTAAAATAAAGCAATTGACTACTCAAACTTTCCATTTAGTGTTTAATAAAAATTTGCGTTAGTGTTTGCATAGGATTATGCCTTAAACCACAATTTATTTGGCTTCTCTCTCTTTTTTTATTTAATTGTTGTTCAAGTACAGTTTTCTATCTTTTACTCCCATCCCAGCCCACCCCCCAGTGCTCCCCACCTCCCTCCCATTTCCACTCCCCTTAGTTGTTGTCCATGTGTCCTTCATATTAGTTCCTGTAAATCCTTCCCCCTTTTTTCCTGAAATTACCTCCCCTCTCCCCTCTGGTCACTCTTTTGGTGGATTCATATAAGTTATGTTGAGTTGAAAATATGTTGTCTCAAAAGAAAATATAGCATGTACTTAAGTGGGGCAGATACTTGTTACAATCTTTCTACTCCTTGGAACCTCAATAACAGCCTTTCCAGATACAAAAAAGCCAAGTGAATCTATACAATAATCTATGCATAATCAATCAACAGGAGCTTACTTCTAGAATACATTAGTCCCTCCTTGCACTGCCTGTTAACTTTGTAAAGAACAACCGTTGAGGCAGCGACCCAGTGCCTCATTGCTCAGTCCAGTGGTGATCAGTGTTGATGTACTCACAGGAGAACCTCTGCTGGGTGGGCTAGAGTGCCCCCCAAATCCCTGTCTTTCCCATAATCTCCAAATATCTGAAAAAGGGATCTTTACAAATAGAATCAGTTAAGATGAGATCATATTGGAGTAGGGTGGGCTCCAAATCCAACCTAAATGGTGGTGTATAAGGAGAGAAGAAACACAGACAACACATGGAGGGAAGGCGATGTGAAGACACAGACACACAGGGAGAACACCAAGGGGTGACAGAGGCAGGGACTGGAGTGATGCGACATCTACAAACCAAGGAACGCCAAGGAAGGGTTGCCTGCAATACCAGAAGCCGCACCAGGAGCAGATTCTCCCCTAATGCCCTTGAGAGAGTGTAGCTCTGCCACAACCTTAATCTCAGACCTTTAGCCTCCAGAACTGTGAATTTAATGCTCTTCATTCTCAGCTCGGACATCTCTGCCTAGGAGGCTTTCCCTGCCCATCTTCAGTGCTCTCTGTACACTCTACACTTCGCCCAACATTGTTCATCCCTCAGTGTCTCACTTGTTTGCGTAGCAAACAGGAATTTCACTGTTTCCCACTCAGGTACAAGAAATGTCACATTCCATTATTTCTAAAATTAAAAGTAAATGTGCTCCTCATTCTCATCCTCTTGAATCATAAGAATTCAATCATTAGGCTTCCTCCCTGCCCCACCCTCTTGTGAGATGACCCAAGAATTGTGAGTTCATGTAATAACAGAAAACTGGTTCTCCAGCTGCATGAAGCTGCAGCTGTATGCTGACCTATGGGTACTGGTTGTCCCATGAACTCAGGGACAACCACACACCCCAGCAGACCTCTCCACCAACTGCAGGAGGACACAGAGACCTCACTGCCAATCAGAGCCTCAACATGAACTGGCCAGTCTGGACTGACTCCTTACTAAGGCAGAGTATTCTCCACTCCAGCGTAAATATAGGAACTCCTCAAACTTGTTACTTTCATTTACATGTAGAGAAATCTCCACGCATGTACACACACACACACACACACATTTTCATGGGAACATATTTAGAGTAGCCAAAAAGTAGAAGCAACTCAAGTGTCCATTGATAGATGAATATATAAACAAAATGTAGTATATATATATAATGCATTATTATCCTTGAGAAAGGAATGAAATTCTTACATGTGCTACAAAATGCATAAACCTTGTGGGTACATGCAAACAGAAATAGGCTACTCCCAAAAGGACAAACACTGTATGATTCTACTTATATTACAGTAGTCATGTACAGGTACTTATGGTAGTCAAATTAAGACACAAAATAGAATAGTGGTTGCCAGGGACTTGGGGGAAGGAGAAATAAGGAGTTTTTGTTTAATGGATCTAAATTCTCAGTTTTGGAAGACAAAAAGAGTCCTGGAGATGGGTGGTAGTGATGGTTGAACAACAGTGTATATGTACTTAATGCTGCTGAGCTATACAACTAAAAATGGCTAGGATTTTGTGTAAATTTACGTACATTTTACATTTATGTACATTTAAATTTGTAAAGGGAATTTAAGGGGAAAAAGGGGGAGGGATTTTGAGGAACAAGTATGAAAGACACAGGGATGAAGACTGGGGGGGGGAATGGGAGGGAGGGGGGAGACCGGGCGGGGCGGGGATGGGAGAAAGAGATTTAAAAAAATGTACTTGAAAAGTACCTAAATAAAATTTAATTTAAAAAAATTTTGTAAACTTTTACAAATTTAAAAATTTGTACAAATTTTTAAATGCTATAAAAAACCCAAACAAGTGAGTCTGACTTATAGTCAGTTTTATTACTGTTTTTTAAAATCTCTGCAGACAATTTTCCTTCTTCTTGCCTGAGCTCAGGACAGACCACACCCATACCCACCCCTTGGTATTCTCCTGGACTTTGGGCAAGTTACTTAACTCCCTGGAGTCTCAGTTTCCTTGTTTGAAAGATAAAGATAATAATTTCTTCAAGGAGTTTTGAGAGAATCAAATAACTGCTCTTGGTACATATAAATGCTTGGTAGTGCTATTGGTGTGTTGGTATTTAAATGATTTTAGGTGCCATGACATCAGTTAAGGCAGGTAAGTGATAGATAATGTTGGCAGAACTGGAAACTGGCAGTGTGATAAATGGGTCCTTCATTAGGAGAGAATTCTGACAGCATGTAAGAAAGTGCAGTTGTGACCTACAGTTTCACTTTGGTAAAAATGAGTTTTATTGAGGGCCCAGCCCCATCTCACTGCCTCTGTGGCCCACCAACTCCAAGCAAACATTCTGCCCACCCTTGAAATGAGTAGGGGTCGGCCTAGCAGATTTATCGTACTCCCTTTGGCTGAACAGCACCTGAAGGGTAAACTGAGACACCAGCCCCAGCAACATTACCAGTGTCTTCTTGATCTGCTTACAGCTCTCTTGACAACAGTTGGGAAATTAGAGAACATGAAGCGATAGCAGCAATGTTTAGTTCTCATTAGGGCTTCCTCTCTTGTAAAGTTGTAGTGATAGTTTTTAGAATACTTTTCTTTACGGAATTTATTAATTCTCAGAGGCAACATCTCGTTCTGCAGCATGCAGGAAGTTGTTCTTGTTCCTGCAGAAACAGGATATCATCAACCACATCTGACATGACAACACAGGGAGGAAACCAGTGCCTTTGCTAAGTGTGTGCGGCCAGCTGCCGTTACAAGAGTCTTCAAAAAACTGTCGGACAGAATAGAAAAGTCAGTACACTGTACGCAGCACATACCACACAAAATAATTACTACAGCATTTTCAGTTCTAAACCTAAGGACTAGAAACTTAATATACTTTTGACTTTATCGTTTTTATTAATTATGGAAAACAAATGATCCCCATCCCAGCATAAAGGCAGACTATTTCAAACATGTGTTAGTACAAATGATGACGACTGATGGGGATTCTGAGAGGCAATAGCAATGAAGTCATCAAAGTTAAATAGGAAAAACTACTTTTTTCTAAAGAGTGAATAAAAAATATACTGAGCCATGTTTTTTCAAAGGTTGTAAAGACAAGTGATATAAAGAAAGTTATCTTCAGTGTCTTCTTTGACACACGATAAACAAATATCCACAGTGAATCTAGGCAGAAGTTTCTTTTTTTTTAAACATTTTTTTATTGATTATGCCATTACAGTTGTTCTATTCCCCCCTCCTTTCCCCTCCACCCTGCACACCCCTCCCCCACCATTCCCCCCTTTAGTTCATGAACATGTGTCTCAAGTTCTTTAGATTCTGTATTTCCCATACTATTCTTACTCTCCCCCCTATCTACTTTCTATCTACTGTCTGTGCTACTTATTTTCTGTACCTTCTCCCCCCTTCTCCTTCTCCCACTCCCCTGTTGCTAATCCTCCACATGATCTTCATTTCTATGGTTCACTCCTGATCTAGCTGTCCTCTTAATTTGCTTTTGTTTTAGGTGTGGTTGTTGATAACTGTGAGTTTGCTGTCCTTTCACTGTTCATCTTTTTTTATCTTCTTTTTCTTAGTTAAGTCCCTTTAACATTTCATATAATAAGGGCTTGGTGATGATGAACTCCTTGAATTTGGTCTTATCTGAGAAGCACTTTATCTGTCCTTCCATTCTAAATGAAAACTTTGCTGGATAGAGCAATCTTGGATGTAGGTCTTTGGTTGTCATGACTTGGAATATCTCTTTCCAGCCCCTTCTTGCCTGTAAGGTCTCTTTTGAGAAATCAGCTGACAGTCTGATGGGAACTCCTTTGTAGGTGACAGTCCCCTTAGCTCTTGCTGCTTCTAGGATTCTCTCCTTCATTTTAATCTTGGCTAATGTAATGATGATGTGTCTTGGTGTGTTTCTTCTTGGGTCCAGCTTCTTTGGGACTCTCTGAGCTTCCTGGATTTCCTGGAAGTCTATTTCCTTTGCCAGATTGGGGAAATTCTCCTTTATTATTTGTTCAAATAGGGTTTCCACTTGTGACTGTTCCTCTTCCCCTTCTGGTACCCCTATAATTCAAATGTTGGAACATTTAAAGATGTCCTGGAGGTTCCTAAGCCTCTCCTCATTTTTTGAATTCTTGTTTCTTCATTCTTTTCTGTTTGGTCATTTTTTCCTTCTTTCTGGTCTACTCCCTTGATTTGAGTCCCAGTTTCCTTTCCATTACTGTTGGTTTCCTGTGCATTACCATTCATTTCAATTAGTTTAGCTTTCATATGTTTCTCTAATTTGTGACTATAATCAACCAGTTCTGTGAGCATCCTGATGACCAGCGTTTTGAACTGTGCATCTGAAAGTTTGGCTATTTCTTCATCACTTAGATTTATGGGCTCTGGTTCTCTGAGTTGTTCTTGAGCCATTTTTGGTTTGTTCGTGCCCATTAAGTATGAGGAGGGGAGCCCTAGTTGTTTACCAGGGCTGGGCCACTCACGTTGCTGGTTTGTGATGCTGTATGTGGGGGCGGGGTCAGAGAGGGAGCAATGGCGGTCCTCTCTGCTCGCCAGTCCGGCCCACCATCCTGGCCTGTTTATCCGAGCGGAAAGGTGCGAGCCTGCTGCCCTGCCCTGTGCGCTCTCAATGCTCACCTCTTCACTGTTTTATCTGCACGCAAATGCTCCACCAACCGCAGACAGCCAGCTGCGCCTCTTCCCTGTGTCCGTCCGTAGCTAGTCCGCACCACACCTGGGATCTGCGCCCTCGGCTGCTTGCGCACACCCGGTCAGGGATCTTTTTTGCCAACCCACTCCGCTGCTGGCTTCGCTCCTCTTACTGGTTTAGCTGAGCATTTAGTTGTCTTTGGACTTCGTATTGTCGATTTTCTGTGTGGTTAGGTTGTGTTTATTATCGTTAAAACTTTGTTTTTAGATTTGGTTGTACGCGGACGCAAGGTATTTCTACCTACGCCTCCATCTTGGTGGAAGTCCAGAAGTTTCTTAATCGAAGGAAATTTTAAAAGGCTACCATTTGAAGGACAAAATGAGTTTTCAGCACCACCGCTGCCACCACATCTTTTCCCCTGGATCCTGGTGTAAATGTAGAGGGAACTGTTTTGAAGTGTAACTCAAGCTTGGAGAAGAAACAGAAAATCATATAACCTTAATTAGGCATATGATTCTTACTGATGAGAGGAAGGAAGGGAGAAAGTAAACAAAAAGGAAAAGAGGGAGAGAGACTCACTGGAGTCTTTCTTATTCAAATAGTGTTTAAAGAGCTGTAACATCAGCATCACCTGGGGACTTGATAGAACTGCAGACTCCCAGCAATCTCTTCCTTACCCCTAGACTTATGGAACCAGAATCTACATTTTCATAAGATCCTGCAGATGGTCTGTAGTGCATTAGAATTAGGAGCACTGTGTTCCAGAACAGTGCCAAGACCAGACAGTTCCAGGGCCTCGGCCACGCTCTCTTTCATATCGAGATCTGGTGTCCCAGCTAGAGAAAGCTGAGACAGCCCAGGATAGATAACAGATCAGGAGCAAGGTGGTTACCAGAGCTGAGAGAGGGCCCAGACATGGGGCACAGACCATGTCTGTGGCCATGTGGAAGGCATAGGCCATGGGACTGAGGCTTGTGCCCCGGATTGTGGCTGGAAACCAATCCCAAATCCCTGCCACTGGGAGGGCTCTGTGTGGTTAGAAATCATCTCTGGAAGCCAAAGGGTTGAGTGACACCTTCCCTGTGTGTCTGCTTGGCTATCACCAAAGTCATTTTGTGTGTGTGTGAATTCTGTCCCTCTCACACAACAGTGCTTTAAATCTGAGATTACTCTTGATAGCAGCACATAAATATTTGTAAATTAAAACAAAAGCCAGGTGACAAATGAAGCATTGCTGAAGCAAGAGAGAATTTAGGAAATATTGCATTAGAAGGGCTCTTCGCAACTTGGGAGGCGGACTGTCACCAAAGAATTATCAAAGATGGAGACACTGCTGTTTACTCTGAGGGACACATCTACCAATAAACCTCAAACTGAGGAACACCCATTAGTGAATTCCCACTCCAGCAGGCCCCATATAAGGGAGATGTCAATAAGGACAAACAAGTAAGCCCTTCCTCCTGCAAAACAGGATGTCATTCTATTGCCAATCAACACATAAAAAGGAAAATACTTTATAGATGTCAGTGAATCAAATGATACTTCGACACATTCTCAATCTAGAAATTTTCACACAGCCAAAATAAATAAGCTGAAGCTCTCTTGAACAAGGAAATGTATCACTACAACCTAAAATGATTTGTTCTACAGAAAATATGAAATCCTCCCTTTTCTGCAGGATCTTGGGACTTCTCACCAGGAGAGCACCATGTGGTCAACAATCTTCCAAGCTGTGCCAAGTTCCATTCCATTGTTAGAGTAACCTAACCTGCCAAATGGGATGTCTTTGTTTGCCTTCATCCAAGGACATATTTCTCTTTATAGTCAGGAAAAAGTGGTTTTTTACAGATTTTATTTATTTACTTTTAGAGAGGGGGAAGGGAGGGAGAAAGGCAGGGTGAGAAATATCAATGTGTAGTTGCCTCTCACACGCCCCCTACTAGAGACCTGGCCTGCAACCCAGGCATGTGCCCTGACTGGGAAGGAAAAAGTGATTTTAAGTAATAATGTTACACAAGGGATAGAATGGCGAGGGCCTTAGAGAAAATCCCTTCCAATAACCAGAGTATACCACAAGTTCTTGGAACCCATTCCTTGCTTCATATTTGGCATTAACCAATTTCTTGTCCCTGTCTAGACAAATGCTATATGTTGCATAAGCAGTGAATTTCTACATAAAGACTCTATTCATCTAGACTAAAACTGTGTCGATGTGCAGACTTTTAAGATCCAAGAGCGGCCTTTGTGCAGAGAAAGAACTATTTACAATTACCTTGGTTTAAAATAATATTTACTTATTAACATTGCAAAATTTAAAACCCAATTTTCTAGCATTTTAAGTGTAATTTGCGAGCCATGCTAACCTATTTAATATTCTAATAAAATATGAATCATTTTTATTTATTCTTTTTTTTATCCTCACCCCAGCACATTTGCTCATTGTTTTTTAGAGAGAGATAGAGAGAATCATTAATGTGAAGCATTCAGCAGTTGCCTGCCACATGTACCCCAACCAGGGGCATCGAATTCACAACCTACGTTATGTCCCCTGACTGGTAAGTGGACCTACAGCCTTTTGGTCTACAGGATAATGCTCCAACCAACTGAGCCATGCTGGCTAAGACTCATTTTTATTTATTATTTAACCAATATTTGATTAACTCAAGCTAAACAGGCTAAATTCTTTTTAATAATAATTCCCATTTATAAACTTAGTTAATTTCCCAAGTTATTTAGTCACTTTCTTAAATATTTTAACTATATTTTATATATTTACTCTTCTCTCTTAAGACTTCAAGTGCTTGACAAGATAAACTAAATCTTTATAAGCAAAACAATTGCTTAAGCCAATAAAAACAATGCAAAAATATGTAGTGAATCTCAAGGTATACCCCAAACATAAAAACTATTTATAAATTAGCTGAATTCCTATGCTTATTAACTTAAAATTATAAGTCTGAAATCAATAATGCAGGTAAAAAGCCAAAAGCATATGGGTAATCTGTTAGCTTCTCTTAAGCATTACAGTTTAATAAATACAATAGATTACCTCAGTACTTACTTGTATACTTTACACAAAAGGATTATTTGTGGGTTGATTACTTTTATTATATCTAAATTTAATTCTAAACTCCATTTGGTTGGAAGGACTTTTACCTGGAAAGAAGCTGAGGTGACTGTGCTGACCATGAGACACAGACACTGTCACCTGTCAGGGAGAGATTCCAGGTGGGGACAGAGCCCCAAGGATGCAGGGTTGTGAAGGGAAGAGCTGTGACAAGAGAAAATTCAAATGCTTTTTCCCTGGCTTTGTTTTACCATTACTCTTTTTTCTTCAGCTTTACTTTTTTCATAATTATAGGTTGATTTCGGTAGATGGAATTCTACAAACCACCTCCCCCCACTCCCTGTGTTAATCCTGACTGATTTAAACTAGTCTCTTTACTGCATGATTGCTCCTGAATCTTTTTAGATCTTCAAACAACCACTCTCCAGCTGTCTAAATGTCACCTCATATCATAAATTCCTCTCAATCTGCTCTCCGGCTTTGTGGCTGGCTACAACTCTAAAAGTCATACTCATAGAAAAATGTTACACTAACCATTAGTATACTCTAAGTCAAATCTTTGAACATCTGCAAACAGATTATTGGAAAGGTTAAGAGAATTGACGTACACCATTTACTAACCATATGACCTTGGGCTGTCACATAATGGGTTGACAAACATATTGACAAGTGTATATTCAAAAACCCCTATAAATATATATAACATACAAAATTTGGTGCTATACTGGAAATATTTAAGATTGTGCTTTTATCGGCTGTTATGCCATGAATATTTTCTCATGTAATTAAATAGTCTCCAGAAATGTAATGAGTGTTGGGAGTTCCACTTCTGAAATGGAGAAAGAATTTTGACCATGGACCCACTCCCCAGCAAAACAACCATATCTTGTGAAAATTATGACACAAACAAACAACTATTTGAGGTCTTTGGAAATTGGCCTACATGCATACACACAGCAAATGAAGAAACACTTACTCAAGAAAACCTAAATATATATACACATGGACGCAGACGATAGTGTGGTGAGGCCAGAGGAGGAGGGGCTGGGTGGAGGTGGACAAAGTGGGGGAGAGGGGATGGGGGATATCTGTAGTAGTGTCAACAATGAAAAAAGAAAAGAAAAAAATCTAAGTATCCATGAGAACAGCGAGTTTATGGCACTTGACTCATTTTCTCCCTTCCCACCCACAGCTCAGAGTGATACAAGTGCCAGTCTAGGTAGATATGGCCAAAAGGATAAGACTGCCCCTACCCTCAGCTCCTGGCCAAGGAATTGGTTATCTCCCTGGGAAAAGCAGGTCCACCAGCATTTCTCATCCTCTTAGTTCCAAATTGCAGAGGCGAAATCCCTAGGGATTACAGCTAAGAGGGTGGAGGCTCCCTTCCTGTATCCAGCCTTCACACAGGAGGTGAAAACTCTATCCCAGGCACAGCAGGCAGAAAACAGTGGGATCCCAACTGACCTCACTGGAGGATATCCCGTCCCTGCCACACATACTCATACATCAGAGGTATCACTCTGATACAAGTAGGCTGGGATCTCTGCTCTCAGCTCTGGAGCAATGGCTTAGAGATTTTGCCCAGGAGGCAGGCAGTGCCTAAGAAAAGAGAGCTCTGAAGTACTACCCAGAGGAACTGACTTTATCTGAAATACAGAGTGAAGAAATTCAAGCCTAAAGGTGCTTTTGAAAACAACAGAGAATTTGGTGGTAAGCAATTAACAGAAAGCTGGTAGCACTGGAGAGCAAGAAGCTAAATTTGGCCAGCTAGAGATTGGTCTCCAAACTACCCCTGCAGATGAACATGAATGTAATTGGGGCAGACTATGGAAGAATGTATGGTCCATAACACTGAACACAGTAAGGTAGTCAGCCAGCAATTAAACTCAGGGTGACTGCACACATGCCCAGGGATATGCCCTCTAAGAGGCAACATACAGGCCTTATATTATGAGGAAATAGACTTGATTAAATAGTCCAGCCAAGTTACTAAACAAATAAACAAGCAAATAACAAAAACAAACTCTGGAATGAGAAACAACAGAATCCAATGTTGCTACAATGTAGTTCCTAAAATACCCAGTTTCCAACAAAAATTATGAGACATGCAAGAAAAAAAAGAAAACAGGAAGTATGACCCATATATGGGAAAGAAAACAAGTACAGAATCTGCCTATGAGCATACCCAGAAGTCAGATTTAATAGATAAAGACTTCAAAGAATTCATTTTAAGTAATGCTCAAAGAACCAAAGGAAGCCTTGCTTAAAGAAATAAAGGGAAGTAGGATGACAGTGTTTCATCAAGGAGAAAGAAATTTTTTAAAAAGGAGCAAATCAAAATTCTGGAGTTAGAAAACACAATAGTTGAAATAAAAATTCAACTAGAGGGGCTCAATAGTATACGTAAGCTGGCGGAAGTTAGAATCAACAGGTTTGAAGATACATCATTATAGATTATACAATCCAAAGAGCAGAAAAAAGAAAATGAAGCAAAACAAACAGCCTCAGAGAAAAGTGGGATACAATTAAGCAGAGCAACATATGTGTAATGGGAGTATCAGAAGGCAAGGGGAGAGAGCACATGAAAAAATACTAAAAGAAATAATAACTAAAAATTTCCCAAAGTTGATGAAAACATTAATCTACATATCTTAGAAGTGCAAAGAACTCCAAATACAATAAACAGAGATATCACATTTAGAAATATCATAGTAAAATGAATTCTATACTTTAAATGGGTGAATGTTAAGGTACATGAAATATATCTCAATAAGGCTGTTACCAGAAAATGTAATGCTGTAATAACTTACCATGACTACAAAATAATCTCTTTTATGGATATGATAATCTGTAACAAATTTAAGCATCAGTTTCTTTTGAATAATTATATTGTTTTTAATTTTAATGATATAATAAGCATCCTTATACATAAAGTTCATCATCTCTAATACTTCCTCAGGATGAATATGTGCACAGATAAAAATTTGAAAAGGAAATATTTTACAATTTTGTGGTGACTTTTATTCTACTTTTCTCCATTTTCTATGCTGTATTACTTTTAATATCGGAAGAAAATTTAAATGATAGTCTTTACATTATTTACATTTACACAAACTTGGAAAGAATTAAGTAGTTGAGTATAATACATACCCAGAAATAAATGAGGCTGTCATACAAGACTCCTTAACAAACTGGCTCCCAAGTTCCTCACCGCTCCTATCTCCCAGCACCACTCATCATTCTCACTAGTGATGCTCCTCACTGAGGCGAAGTCTACTTTGGTCATTAAGAGCACACTCTGTGGCACTGCACTGCCTGGGTCTGGATCCCTGCTCTGTCTCTTGCTAGCTGAGGGACCTAGGGCAAGTGGCTAACTCTCGTTTGTGTCTTAGTTTCCTCATACGTGTAAGGAGGAACATGGTAATCACTTTATATTCCTTACAGGATTAACATGAGAATTAGATGAGTTTCCTAGTTAGGCACAAATAATAGTCAGCCATTATTCTTCTTCTTAACAGTTCTTTCACATCTCCACACTTTTTAGCTTTGTCTAATCCATTCCACCTTGCTTCCTTCTTCTACTTCTTTTCCGACAGCCAAATGCCACTCAGTCTTTAAATTTCAAGCAAAGACTCACCCCTCTCAAACCTCCTTCATTCTGTCAAAGTATTCATTTCACCTCCGGACTTCCAAAGCGTTTATTCATTACTTTTGCCCTCATTGCACATAAAAGAATAACTGTAGTAGAGATGTGATGGAGGCATGAGTGTTCAGAAGAGAAATTTGGAGAGCTTCTATTGGCATATTGCAAAGGAGCACACACTTCATTTTTAAATTGTGAACTTGAAGCAACTAAAGATGGAGAGAATAAAAGTTTTCTGCAATTTGGCATAGAAGTTCCGATTGCTTCCTTCTTAAAGACATTTCCAATGCATTCTTCTCACATGGAGAACAAGAAACAGAAACTTAAATTTTATTCTCTAATCTGGGAAACATCTGTAACCCCAAACCACATTATTCTAGGAGGGAAATGAGACTGAGGAGCGATAAATGACTTAGCAGAATCCCAGGAGGTCAAACCTAAGTGCTTGCAGAGGTGATACTGGCCAAATGTAAATCAATTTAACTCACTGAACTCCAGTATGACTTAAAAAGTGGAGATACCACTACCTTGACAGGTAAGGATGAGTGTTAATAATAATAATATTGTTGGAAAATATTACTGTAATAGGGAAACATCCTCACATCTTCATTCCCGCATCTCTCAGCCTGGTGACCATCCCTCTGGAGAACTTGGAACCAGAGAGTATACCTACAAAGAGAATGGTGAGGTGAAGTACAAGAGTGAAAACAGGACTTTAAACAAAAGTCTACATATTAAAGCTCAAGAACCCTGCCAGCTCCCCTTCTTTGCCTCACTCTAAACATGAGCATCTAGGTTTACACCTTCTAGTAGGAGACTGGAAGATTCTTCCCTGGAGAAACTAACTGCACACACCAGAGAACCATCCTCTGGCTATTGATATATGGGGTTCACAGTGAGAAAGCAGGCTGACCATGCCCCTACGCCAAGGTTTCTCAGCTTAAGCATTGCTAATATTTTAAACCAGATAATTCTTTGTTGGTGAGGGGTGGAGAAGATCAAGGAGGGGGCTTTCTTCCTGGTTTGCAGATGGCCATTTCGCTGTCTCCTCACATGGAGACGATGCAGAGAAAGGAGAGAGGAATTGAGCTCTCTCAAGCCTTTTCTTTAAAGGACACTAATCCATCAGGAGGACTCCACCCACATGACCTAATTACCTCCCAAAGGTCCCGTTTTCAAATACTGTCATATTGGAGATTTGGGTTTCAACATATGAATTTTGAGGGGATACCTTCAGTTAGAAGTACCTGACCTCTTTTTTTTACCCTGACAGCTAATTGCCTGACTTGACATAAACAGTCTCTGTAGCACGTTCCACTAACAATCAACAGATGAAGCAATTTGATATACATACATACAAAAATTAGGTTTCCTTTCTACACTATACACAAATGAATTCCAGATTAATTAAATGAACATATAAAATAACTTTATAATCCTGAGATGAGAGAGGCATTCTTAAATGAGGAAAAAGAAGAATCCATGATTTTTGTTGTGTACCATCTAAATTTTATCCACTAGTCACCATTGGCAAAGTACCTAGAGTTATGCCATTTTTTAAGGTTTTTTTTTTAATTATCATCCAAGGATATGTTCACTGATTTCTAGAGAGAGAAAGGGAAAGAGAGAGAGATCAGTTGCCTTCTGTATGCACCCTGACTGGTGATTGAACCTGCAACCTACGTATGGGCCCTGACCAGGGATAGAACCCACAACATTTTGGTCTTTGGGATGGTGCTCCAACCAACTAAGCCACCTTGTCAGGGCTAGAGTTATGATATTTTTAAGGGCCTCTGGTAGTGTAAATTATAGACATGAAAAAAAACAATAATACTGGCTCCAAATTTTTTAAACATTTAATTAAATGTTTAAAAAATATAATATGTAGGCTGGACATCTCTAACTTCTTTCAATGGTTATATGAATTACATATATAAATAAAATATAGTTTATATCATAAGAAGAAAAACAATATTTTATACCTAATAAAATTGGAAGACTATAAAAATTACTGCTACTCTTTAAAACTTCAAAAGAGTGTACTCTTTTGTGGAACATGGGAGCAGTTTAGTGAGGTTGATTGGATACAGGGAAGAAGATGGGTGCTGGCTTGTCTCTGAGAAGCTCTGGTTACTCCCAAACGCCCCTGTCATACTGCCCAGAGTCAGCTCCCTTTGGCCCTCACCCTGTTCTCCTGTGAAGATGTTACTTGTCAGTGGTATAGGTAGCAGAACTACAAAACAACTCTTCAAAATGTGAAACTGTTTTCTGGCTTTAGGCTTACTTTTTTCTTCCCAGAGTTATGCTCTTCATTCTTTCTCAAAGTAAACCTGGAAATCGACCCATACTGTGCAGTTTTATGCATAATGCATGCCTAGTGAAACACAGTAAAGCCCAAATAAAGTCAGCTTCATTTTCCCTATTATGGTGCTATTCCCTCCTAATAATCTCCTTGGAAAGCAGTATCTGATTTTGTAACATTTGTCTGCCAATTATCTTAATGATTCTACATACCAGCACTTTACCAGGATCTGTAATTGACAGTACCAATTATTCATAATTGTAACTTTTTATAACCACATTTGCATTTACGTCACCTCTCTATCCATTTTACAGTGAGAAAAGAAAGAGGACAAATGAAAAAGAATTAGTTCCTCTTTTGCTTCTTCCCAACAAGTACACGAACAGCAGATAAAAAATTCAGGACTTTTTAAAAGTCCTTAATTGCTTAGTTGTATGCCTTTTATTTTTTTTATTTTTAAATTATTTTATTGTTGTTCAATTACAGTTATCTGCATTTTCCCCCACCACTCCCCCCCCACCCCAGCCAAATGCACTTCCCTCCCTTGCTTCCACCCTCCCCCTTGGTTTTGTCCATGTGTCCTTTATAGTTGTTCCTGAAAACCCTTCCCCCCTTTATTCCCTCTCCCCTCCCCTCTGGTTACTGTCAGATTGTTCTTAATTTCAATGTCTCTGGTTGTATTTTATTTGTTTTTTTCTTTTGTTGATTATGTTCCAGTTAAAGGTGAGATCATATGGTATTTGTCCCTCACCACCTGGCTTATTTCACTTAGCATAATGCTCTCCAGTTCCATCCATGCTGTTGCAAAGTTGTATACCTTTTATAGTTAAACTCATATCTAAGCAGTTATTTGAGTATATCAAAATTAAAATTCTTCTATTCATCCTATTATAGAACTTCTTACATTCAATTGTAATTAACTTTTCCACAATCATCTCCCCAAACTTCTTAATAAGTTATTTATCTCCATATCCTTAGAAATAGCATGTTCTTAGCTCCTATTAGATGTTTAATACATGTTTCTTAACTAATTTGTACTGACCCATTGAATTGATATAAAAATAATTAAAAACTATCATAATGTCTCTTCAAATAATAGCTGCCTTTGTAGTGCACCTCAAAGCTACCGTAATCCACCTTCGGTGATTCTCTTCTTTGTGTACTGCACCATAATTTTTTATTTCCATTGGATTACCTCCATCATCATACTGATACACTCTGATTTCCTCTTATCTTAAAAATGTCATCTTGAGCCCTGGCTGGTGTAGCTCAGTGGATTGAGCGCGGGCCTGCGAACCACACGATCGCGGTTCGATTCCCAGTCAGGGCACATGCCTGGGTTGCAGGCCGGTTCCCTGCAGGCCAGTTCCCAGCAGGGGACGCACAAAAGGCAACCATACATTGATGTTTCTCTCCCTCTCTCCTTCCCCCACTTCCCCTCTAAAGATAAATAAATAATAAAATATTTTAAAAAAAAATGTCATCTTGATCCCTTTTCTCTTTTTAACTGTTACTCCACATCTCTGCTCCCCTTTACAGAGAATTCTCTCCAAATGAGAATTTTTATATTGTTGTTTCCAACCCCAGTAGGGGAATGGGCAGGGACAAATCACTTGGCTGATTAATTATGTCCTGAAAGCAGCAAAAATGTAAAATCAGAGTCAAGGAGGTCGGGTAAGACGCATGTGAATGGATTTCTGGGAATGAGCACAAAGAGTGTGGATAATTGTGTTTTGATTTAATACCTACCAGAAAATACCCAACACCAAGGAAATACTCAACAGTCAGATGGAATGAATAACTCTTCTCAGATGACCCAGTGCTTACACAATGTGCTCACGTTACAGAGTAGCCATGTTGGCAGGATTGGAAGCTTTGCATGGGCTCAACATCCTAGGTTCTCTCTCACTGTGGCCAACCTCACTACTGCAATTGCTGAAACTGACCTGGGAAGCAACAAAGACCACAGCTATGTTCTTAATATAGTACCCCTTGAAAAGATCAACTAGCTTCTTAGAAAAATTGATTATTCCTTTCAATCCTGGAGGGACAGTAATTAGTCTCTGACACTTACTTTAGCTAAGGGTCTAACTTTTCTGTCTACAGATTTTTGGGCAGAGCATTCTTGAAGTGCTTATATAATGTGGTTTACCAACATGGGATCCTATGTAACACTACTACAGACTGAAGGAGCCATTTTACAACAAAAGGGCACATGACAGTGGGCGTATGCCCATGAAGTGCACTGATCCTATTATATACCATATTCCCCAGAGCATCAGCTTGATAGATTTTGGAAAGATTTGGCTAAGCTGCAATTGGAGACAATGTCCAATTGGGTTGCTGCAGAGACCTTGAGGATATGATATGCATTTGCCAATTACATGACATATGGTGCTGTTTCTCACAAACGCACTGCACAGATCCAGGAACCAAGGGATTGTCAACTCTCAGCACTGCTCTCTTGGGCCCACTTGCAGAATCTTGAGTTCTGCTGGATTAGAGGTTCTTAGGGAGTAGGGAGTACTTTGACCAGGCACATAATAATGTTCCACTGAAGCTAGAACTATAACTAATGCCTGGTCACTTCGAACTTCTCAGGTTCATGAGCCAACAGCAAGGGAAGGAGTTGCTTTACTGTCAGGGATAATTGACTTTGTTTATAATGAAGAGATATGATTGCTAATACATTATGTACCAGGGAAGAGCCTTCAACTCAAAGGACTCAGAGCATCCTTGGGTGCTTCTATTCCTGGTGAATAACAGAAAACACGCAAATGCAGTAATTATGGTCTGACGGAGTGAGGCAACCAAGGCCTCCATCCCCTAGAGATGAAGGTCTAGATCATTCCACTAGGCAAGGAATCCTGAAAGGCTGAAATACTGGCCAAGGAAAAAAAATGTATATAAAATGGGTCGTGGAGGAGGGGGATAAAGAATATCAGTTATGGTGTTGGGAACTGCTTGCTTTAGGAACAGACACTATGGTTTGCTCCACTGACCTTCCCATGGTAGGTCTGGTTTAGTTTAGAAATTATATATAGCCCCCATCCTGAAGAGTCAGTTATCAGGAGTCCATAGCTCAGTGGTGTGAGGCTTAGACTATAACAGACCTTTACAGTATCTTGCACCCCTGCTCTTAGTTCATCTGGTATGAGTGTAACTATGATGGGTCAGTTTTACTTAGTTTCCCAGTCAACTGTGCCACAGTCTCTCTATGCTTTTCTACCTAATGATATACCAGTTTATCAAAACTGTAAGTTTAGTTTTGTTTTTAAATGATGCAACTGACAGTGAGGGTGTTGTGGAATGTTAATATTCAAGATTTCAGTTAAAAGATGATGTCACCAGCGTAAGTAACAAAAGAAAGAATGGACAGACTAGACATCATTCACATTAAAATTTTTGTGCTTCAAAAGACATCATCGAGAAAGTGAAAAGACAACCCACAAAATGGGAGAAAATTTTTGCAAAAATGGGAGAAAATTTTTGCAAATCATGTGTGATAAGGGACTTGTATCTGGAATATATTAAGAACTTTTACCATTCAATAATAAATAGACAAGCAATTCAGTGAAAAATGCATAAAGGATCTGAATAGATGTCTTTCCAAAGGAGATACTCACATAGCACAAGAAAAGATGCTCAACATCTTTACATCAACATTAACCAGCAGGGAAGTGCAGGTCCAAACCACAATGAGCTACCACTTCACACCCTATAATCAAAAAGGATGGCTGTAATAACAAAAAAAGACAGATAATAACATGTGTTAGTGGGGATGTGGAGAAATCGGAACCCATGTACATTGCTGGTAGAAATGTAAAAATGGTGTAAACAGTCTTAACGGTTCCTCCAAATGCTGTACATAAACCTATGAATCCCACTCCTAGGTATATGCAAGTGAAATGAAAACATATGTCCACCCAAAACCAGTACACAAATGTTTACAGTAGTATTATTCATTATAGTCAAAATTGAAAGTAACTCAAATGTCTCTTTTTTAAAAATTTTACTTATTTATCTTTAGAGGGGAAGGGAAGGAGAGAGGGAGGGAAATATCAATGTATGGTTGCCTCTCATGCACCCCCTCCTGGGAACTGGCCTGCAACCCAGGCATGTATCCTGACTGGGAATAGAACCATAATCCTCTGGTTCACAGGCCCACACTCAATCCACTGAGCTACACCAGCCAGGGCTCAAATGTCTCTTAATTAATGAATGAATGTTTAAAAGTGTGGCACATCTATAAATATAATATTATTCAGCAATAAAAAGAAATGAAATGCTGATTTTTGGTACAAGATGGATGAACCCAGAAAACATAATACTCAGTGAAAGAAGCTAGTCACAAAGGACCACATATTGTATTGTTCCAATTATGTGAGTTGTCCAGAACAGACAAATTCATAGGGGCAAAAAGTAGATTAGTAGTTTGCCTAGGGCTGGGGACATGGTAGGGAAATTAGGAATATCTCCTGATAAGTACAGGGTTTTGGAAGGAAGTGATAAGAATATTCTAGAAATTGATTATGATAATGGTTCACAGTTCTTAACATACCAAAAGTAATTGTATACTTTAAATTGATTAATGGCATTGTATGTGAATTATAGCTCAATAAAGTTATTTAAAAATAGGGTAAACTAAGGTGTGAGGAATATAAATCTCTGTACTGTCCTCCCAACTTATCTATAAATCTAAAACTATTCTAAAATAAAGTTTTAATTTGAAAAAGAAGTCACAAATTTGAACTGTTGCTTAAAATGATGAAGAACTAGTTTGTGGAGCTGCAAAGTAAACTGATGAGAATTACTGGTTTTCATGTGTCAGTCAAAGGCCAATCAGAAGGGTGGAACCACTAGTAGATACGTGTATACACGTAAGAAGACTGGGTATGGCAGTTTGTCATTACGTAATTGTGAAGCCACTTACTAAATCTCTGTAAGGGTATTGTCTCTGCTTCTGATGCTGAGGCTTGAAGTCTACAGGTCAGGCAAATCAGAAGGGAAGATCTACATAATTTGGAGAAGAGCAAATACAAGTTGGAGCTCACAGACATGAAGTGGAGCCCCGGAGGATGTACTGAAATTTGTGTCAGTTGTTGCTTCTGGCCTTGATGGTATGGGTGTCCTGTAGAAACCAGAGGAACACTGAGCTGGCATTCTCCCCTCACTATGGACACCATAAGGTGGTGCAAGCTGGCACCTCACTGTCTTTAAGAAAGGTGTCAGCAGGACTCAATGATAAACTCAATGTGTAGGACCGTCTAATGTCAGGCCACACCCCAAAGGGAGACTATTGCTTCAAAAGAAAGTTAGAATCTAGACTCTCATAATACGATATATGTTCAAGATACAATTGAAAATTACTTATTACATAAAGAACCATGAAAATCACAACTTGAATAAGAAAAAATACAATAAAAAGATGCCAACACTGTTTGTCACATTTGTTTATCCATTCCAAGAGTGTTAAAATTATCTGACAAGAATTTTAAAACAATCATAATAAAAATTCTTCAAAAAGTAGTTACAAATTATCCTGAAACAAATAAAATATAGAAAATTCAGCAAAAAGTTATAAACTATAATATAAATATATAATAACAGAAAAAAATCTCAGTAATGACAGAGAATACAATTAAAATCAGTATCTTAAGAGCAAATCAGTAAAATTTTCCCTACCTGAAAAACAGAAAAAAAATAGAATAGGGGAAAAAAAACATTCTCAGGAACATGTGGACAATAACAAAAGAGCTAATTTGAATCACTGAAGTCCCAGAATTTGAGGAGAGAGAGCGGGTGAGACTGAAAAAGTATTTGAAAGAATAAGGACTGAAAACTTCCCCAGAAGTCTTTGGGGAAATATAAACCTACAGATTCATGAAGCTGAGAAAGCCCCAAATAGGATAAAATCAAATAAATTCACAGCTAGCACATCATAATTCATCTTCTGAAAACTCAAGGCAAAGAAAAAAATTTTGACAGCAGCCAGAGAGAAATGACACAATATTAAAATTTAAATAGGGGAACACCAACTCGAATAACAGATTTTTCATCTGAAACCATGGAGGTCAGAAGGAAGTGACACGACATTTTTCAAGTGCTTATAGAAAAGAACTATTAACCATGAACTTTATATCTGTCAGAATATCCTTCAGAAATTAAAGGAAAATAAAGACATTCTCAGACAAAAGAAAACTAAAGAATTTGTTTATTAAAAAAATGACCCTTAAAGAATAACTAAGGAAGTCCTATAAACAGTAAAAAAATAACACAGGAAAATTTGGAATTTTAGAGAGGGATGAAAAAAATATTAGATATAAATAGAAGAAACTTAATAGATTATTATATTTCTTTTTAAAAATTTTATACTATTATATGCTCCCTTCATCAGCACACATACTAAAAAAATTACATTATTAAAGTGTACAATTCAGTGGTTCTTTAGCACACATGTATCTAGAAAGTTGTGTAAAAATCACCATCACTATCTAAATCCAGATCATTTTTATTACTTCAAAAGAAACCCCATATCCATTAGCAATTACTTTCTATGCTACACTCCCACACCTTAGCTGCTGTCAACCACTAATCTACTTTCTGTCTCTATAGACTTGCCTATTCCAGACATTTTATATAAATTAATCAGTATGATACATGTCATTTTGTGAATAACTTCTTTCACAGACTGTATGTTTTCAAGGTTTATCCATGTTGTAGCATGTATCAGCACTTCGTTCTTTTTAGGCTAAATAATATTCCATTGTATGGACATACCATATTTATTTATGCTCAGTTGATGAATATTTGGGCTATTTCTAGTTTTCAGCTTTTATGAATAATTCCCTTTTGAATATTCATGTACAAGTTTGTGTGTAGGCACATGTTTTTCAGTTCTCTTGGGCATATGCCTAAGAATGGAATTGTTGGGTTCTATAGTAATTTTATATTTAATCATTTGAGGAATTGCCCAATTTTTCAAAGTGGTTGGATTATTTTACCTTTCTACCAGCAATGTACAAGGATTCTAATTTCTTCACATCCTTAACAACTCTTGTTGTCATCTGACTTCTTGATTATAGCCATTCTACTGGTGATCCCATTGTGGTTTTGATTTGCACTTCCTAATGATTAATGATGTTGGGCATTTTTACTGTTGAAAAATGATTTGTTGGCCATTTGTGTATCTTCTTTGGAAAAATGTTAGTTTTTATATATGGTACAAGATAAGGGTCACACTTCATTCTTTTGCATGTGGCTATCCAGTTGTCCCAGCACCATTTGTTGAAAAGATTATTTTTTCCCCATTGAATTATCCTGATACTCTTGTTGAAAATCAATTGGCCATAAATGTCAGGGTTTATTTCTGAATCTCAATTTGTTCCATTGTTCCCATTATGCCTTGTGTGTTTCTTTTTTTTTAGAGAGAGGGGAAGGAAGGAAGAAAGAGAGGGAGAGAAACTTCAATGTGTGGTTGCCTCTTGCACACCCCTTACTGGGGACCTGGCCTGAAACCCAGGCATGTGCCCTGACTAGAAATTGAACCAGCAACCCTTTGCTTCACAGGCTGACACTCCATCCACTGAGCCATACCAGCCAGGGCTGTTTCTTAAATCATTTTGATGGTGGAAGCAAAAATTATAACACTATCTGATGTAGTGCTCGATCTTTTGTAATGCTTAGGGAAACTATATTTAAAAAGCAGAGAGGATAAAGAGGTTTAAACAGAAGTAACTTTTCTGAAATTCATTCAGCATGGGAACACACTGATACCAGTAGATTGTGAGAAACCCCACGTGTATGTTGTTGTCATACCTAGAGCAGCTACTAAGAAAAGTATATAAAGGGATCTAAACGTAATGGTGCCAACTAACAGAGCATCCAACTATACAAAACAAAGCTATCTCAGCTGTGCTATCCCCACTCCCAGAAAAGGGGCTGGCCAATGGGCTAGAACAACTGTATGGATACAATGGGTTTGGAACAAATGCTTACATGCCTTACGCAGCCGCTGTGCAGGGAGCCAAAGATGAAAAAAATCACACTCAAGAGTGAATTTCAAGGACCAAAGTCAAAGGTGCATGTCTAGAGTAGCAGTCATAGGAAGGAAGGCCTTGGAGGAGAATGCAGTAAGGGTCAAAGAGCTGGGATGACTATAATGCACAGAACTGTAGCTTGAAATATGCAAACAGCAGCAGAACACCAAGACAAAGTGAGGGATTTCTTGCTACAGTTGAACAAGCGGCATTTCCAGAAAGCATGTTGTGTGAAATACAGGGATCCTTTTAAAAGTCTTTGATATCATTAAAACTTACAGATGATATGACCCAAACGTTTTACAAAATAACTTAAAAATTATAAACATTGGGCACTTCCTATTTGTCAGGCAACATGTATGCATTATCTAATAATTTTCACAAGAGCCCTATTATATTAGTTCTCTGTTGCTGCTGTAGCGGGCTGGCATAACCTTGGTGGCTTACAACAACACAAATGTATTATCTTACAATTTGGTACGTCAGGAGTTTTACATGGGTCTCACTGGAATAAACTTAAGGCATTGGCAGGTCTGTGTTCCTTCCTGTACACGCCCTTGACAGGATCTGTTTCTTTGCCTTCTTCCACTTTTAGGGTCTGCCCACATTCCTTGGCTTATGAACTCCTTTGTTTTTGTAGCTGGCAAAGGCAGTTCAAATTCTTCTCACATCACCTTACTCTGATCTCTTTTGCCTCATCTTTTCACTTTTTAGAACTCTAGTGATTACATTGGGTCCAGCCAGATAATCCAGAATAATCTCCCCATTTTAAACTCAGCTGATCAGCAACCTTAGTTCCATCTGCAACCTTAATCCCCCTTTACCATGGAAGGTAATATATTTATAGGTCCCTAGCATTAGGATGTGAACATATTCAAGAGCTATTATTCTGCTCACAAAACCTGGGAAGTGGGTTCTATAATTATCAATTAACATCTGAAGTAGTTGTGATTTATTCCAGTAAAATCTGCAATGTCTAGAGACATTTTTGGTTGTCACAACTGTGGTGAAGTGCTATTGGCATTTGGTGGGTGGATATGCCAAATATCCTACAACAACAGGACATTCCCCCACAATAAAGAATTATTAAAATGTTGGTAGTGCCACTTTTGAAAAAAACCTGGTCTAAAGAAACAGAGACTCAGAGAGGATAAGTATCATGACTACAGTCATAGCTAATAGGCTTCAGAGCCATGATTGAACCCAGGTCCACCTGCCTTTGGATCATAGACCCTTTCCTACTCTGCCACATGCACCATTATGCCAGGAATTGTTTTGTGACAAGCAAAACTGAGTGCCCTCCTCTGTGGATGTACTCATACCCAAAGAAATGAGGACTTCTTTAGTCTTTTTATTCTGAAGATGCAAATGTCCAACTCCAAATGATTTGATGATTGGACAAAACAATCTTGTCCAGTAGTTGAAGCAGGTGTAATTATTTCATGGAAGCTTTCACCGAATATAGTTTGCTCAGGCCTTAGAGTATTAATAATAACATTAAAAACACACACACAAATGTGTGCAGGAGCATGCTCTCTCAGAGCTACCGGTAAGAAAGGAATTGGTCCTGGGAGATGAAATGTCACATCAGTCTTTTGCTTCTATTTACCCAGCTCCTGGGCCTCTGTTACTTCACTTACCAGAATGTCAGCTGTTGACTCTGAGGATGGATAAATACCAGAGTGTTTGCATTCCAAGTATGCACTAAGAGTAAACCTTGAAAAGTCCTATCCCCGCATAGTTACATAGATGATGAACCATGTAGAAAAGCAACATATCATGATAGTTATCAACCAACATGTGAAAAAATATTGCTTTAGTATAATGCAACAAAAAGTAGATTATCCAGTCAGAAGATTTTTATAATGATAACATAGTTTACTGTTTTCAATAATCACATCATTAACAACCCATTGCATCTGAACATTAACATTGCATAAACCATTACATCATTAAATAAATACTAAAAATATTTATAGCAACATTATTATTTTCTAGAGCCACATATTCCCTGAAGCACTAAGAATTCATTTGAACATAATGATGGCATCTCAAATGTACAAATATCAGCATAAATTTAAAAGACTTTAATTAGAGAACACCTTTAGCTTCTTCAGATAAACAGTGACACTCCACCATCAATAACAGCAATTCACATAATTATATATTTATGTAAAGGATTTCCTTGGTCTAAATTATTTAGCAGTTTGAATCAATTTTACTGTTATATAGAGTTTCAAATTCGGACTATCATAGTTCCACTAAAAAATAAAATGTCAGCTAAAGGCAACATAACATATAAATGAAGAAAGTTGTACATTTTTTTCCAGATGGTCATTAATGACTTTAGGCTCTGTAAAAAAATCAATCACCCTGCTTCCTCCCCTGAGCTTTACTGAATATAAAATTAATCCATTTTCTAAGAAGCTCCTGGATGCTAGTGACTTTCACATGGTTACCCAGCTCTTGAAATCAGAACTAAGCCTGAATCTCAGGCCTCCCAATTCCAAGATTCTTAAGATGAGAGACCACACTTCCTCATTCCTGTTCTGCCCTGAGGGCACAGGGTAGGGCATCTGCTGACTTGAATTCTCAGTCGAATACTCTCTCTACTTATCACTCTCTTACAAATGTCCCATTTTATGTTCAAAGATGATATTCATCTAAATTCTCAATCTGATTCCTCCCCAGACAACCCCTGGACCAGCCATAATCTGGGAACTGAGGGGAATTTACTAGCCCCCTTGACCCTGATGCAGGTCTATGACTGATGTCCATTCTGATTGTCCAGTGTTCTTGCCATAGCTACTGTTAAAGCCTGTGAATGCCAACCTCATTTATATTTAATGAACTTCAAACTTGACTTTGAGTAAGTTACCTCTCCTTTTATCTTAAAACAAGAGTGCAAATAATAATGATTCTATTCATAGGATTTGAGGATTACATGAAATCATTTGCATAAGGTTTTGATGGGGGCTGGGTACAGTGAACTTTATTGATGGTGCATAATAAGGTAGAGCTCTCTAAGCTCCCCTCCTTCTGCAGGAAGTCTGGCATGGAAACTGGAAGCCAGGAGATTCTCAGTGTCTTGGGGGATCAATATGGGGCAAGGACTCCCCAGCAGCTAAGGACCTCTCTTCCTCTTCTGGGGCTGGTGGTCCAGGGGCTCTTACTCCTTGGAGGTCACATGGAACATAAGGTGTACCATCCTGTTGCTGTAGCCAAATTCACTGTCATACCTGGAACTGAGCTTGACCTAGTGGTCACTGAAGGTAATGCCTGCCCCAGCATCAAAGGTGGAGGACTGGTGTCACTGTTAAAGTAGCAGGAGACAACTTGGTCCTCACTATAGCTCAGGATGCCCTTGAGGGGCCCTCTGATGTCTGCTTCACCACATTCTTGATGTCCTTATATTTGTCAGCTTTCTCCAGGCAGCAGGTCAAATCCAAAACTGACACATTGAGATGGGGGACATGGAAAGCCATGCCAGTGAGCTTCCCATTCAGCTCAGGGATGACCTTGCCCATGGCCTTGGCAGCACCAGTTGTAGCAAAGATGATGTTCTGGGTAGCCCCTTGGCCAGTACTCCCCAGCTTCCCAGAAGGGCCATCCACAGTCTTCTGGGTGGCAGTGGTAGCATGGACTGTGGTCATGAGCCCCTCCATGATGCCAAAGTTGTCATGGATGCCCTTAGCTGGGGGGCGGGGGGCAAGCAGTTGGTAGTATAGGATCATTGCTGACAATCTTTAGGGAGTCATCATATTTGTCATGCTTCACACCCATCACAAACATGGGGGCATCTGCAGAAGGGGCAGAGATGATGACCTCTTGGCTCTATCCTTCAATGAGCCCCAACTTTTCATAGTAGTGGACTCTACAGCATATTCAGCACACGCATCACCCCATTTGATGTTGGTGGCATTTTACTCCTGGAATTTGGAGATGGACTTTTCATTGATGAGAAGCTTCCCATTCTCAGCCTTGCCTGTGTCTTTGGACTTGCCATTAGTAGAGTCATACTGGAACATGCAAACCATATATTTGAGGTTGATGAAGGGGTCACTGATGGTGACAAGATCCACTTTGCCAGAGATAAAAACAGTCCTGGTGACCAGGTACCCAATAAGGCCAAATCCGTTCACTGCAACCTTCACCATCATGCCCCAGGGTTGCAGCCAGCACTGTGCAGGAAGATGCCATTGTCTGTCCAAGACGAGGAGCAGAGAGCCTGCATAAGGTTCTTAACACAGTGCTGGGCATATAATAAACTCTTAATGTTAGTTGTTGTTGTTGTTATTGTTATTATTATTATTACTAGCAAAAATGATTTGCTTAAAATGAAAGTCAGTGCACAGCTATTTAAGATACTCAAAATGCCAGGTTTAATCATTGTTTAAAATCTATAATGATTTTTATGTAATTAGAATAAGAATAATTATAACCATAGCAATTACACTTGCATAGAACCTTTACTAAATACTTTAACATGTTTACAATGTGATTTTACACACATTATTGAATTTATACCATGAACTTAAAAAGTGGCTAGATTTTATGCTAAAGATAGCCTCATCTTAGTCAAAAAGGGAATCGTATATGTATAATTTTAATTTGAGGAACACTAAAGAAAGCTAAGGTGCAAGAGATTTCTCCAACACAGATGCCATTGTGTCCGAATTCAAATACTGTAATAAAGATAATAGTTTTATTTTTGCCAGCTCTTCCTTTAAGATGAGATTACTTCTCTAACTGCGGATAGCTCTAGCTCCAACTGCCCCAAAGGATTCAGGATTTCTTAATAAAATATAAAACAGGACAACTGGAAATAAAAAGAGAACAGAAACCATTTAAAAAGAGCAGAGAAATAAAGAACACCAGACTGCAAGGAGTAAAAGGTGCTCACTGAATTTATTTTAATATCTTGGCACCTATGGCAGAAGTTGAAAGCATCTTGCATAACATGGTCTATGTTTTCTGATAAAAAAAACAAAGAGCAAACATTGTCTGCAAATACATACTTTCTCCTTGGAACAAGTAGTACCAGAAACATTGCCAAAACTCTTCTGATTTGAGAGTGAATCTCTTAGGATTGACTCATTGTCTTATGGGCGAGAGGTCAGGTAAGGAATGTAGAGCCTTCCCGTGTAGTTAGGATTCCTGTCACAGTTGAACAAAAATCTGCCTGCCTTTTTCTGGTTAACTTTTGCCCTTCCTATGCACATAGTAAACCACAAGGCTGGCCAAAGATAAGCTCAACTATTAAAATAATACAAAATGTATTGCAATTAATTTAACTCATACAAATTCACTATATACTAGCATTATCATTAAACTGTAAGATAAATTTCAAGTAATCAGACTACTAATAATGACAATAGCAATACTATGTATATAAAGCTTTACAGTGTACATATATATTTTCACAGACATTACTGAAATTGATTGATTAATTCAACAGATACTTATTGGACGTTGCTTATGTGCTAGGTATGTGAGCTAGGAGAGAATATTGTAAAATTTAGTATTGTTCTTGCCTTCTCAGACTCACAGTTTAGTGGAGAAAATTATACCTTGAAGAAATAATTATACCTTGAAGAAATAACCAAATAATGAGAAAAAGACATGGGATAAGTGCCATGATGAGGAAGTATAGGGGATTTTGAGGGTGTCTAACAGGGGAGTCTGTCCCTGACCAGGAAGTCAGGAAAAGCTTCCCTAAGGAAGTGAAATGAAGGCTGAGATCTGAAGAATAAGTGAATAAATATTAACCAAGTAAAGAGAAAAGTGAGCATTAGAAAACAAGGAAATAGTCTGTGCAAAGAACCAGAGTTGGGGAGGGGTCCAGATTCTCTCGGGAAGTGATGAGAGAACACCAGGGTGTCTGGGCATCCAAAGCCAAGAAACAGGTCACATAAGATTAGAGAGAATGGACAGAGAGACTCAGGGTCACATCATGCTAAGTCTTGAAGACTATAATCTTTTAAGGACTTAAATTAGTATGTATTGGTGGATAGTGCAGGGCAACACCAGCCATAATACATGGGTGGGTTCCATATGGTTTCGTTTAGTCAAATGGAAGAAAGCTGAATGCCCCACATATCGAGCCAGCTAGTTTCAAACTACAGCCAACAACTGTAAGAGTTACCTTGGCTCTATAAGTGTCTAAATGACTTCAAATGTTGACTGTCAGGGAATCGGCAGGTACCAGTCAGGCTTTCTTACCTTGATTCTAATTCTGACTCACTGCTTTATAACTATGGGCAAACCTTTAGCTATTATAAGGTTCAGCTTTTTTTACTTACAGAGTAAGATAATACATTTATAATATTATACATATATAAAAACTTACTTAAAATACTAACAGTTAAACTTGGCCAAATAGAACCTGAGTGTTCTGTGGCAAGAGTTACACAATGGCCAATGATTTGCTGAAATATTTGATGAAAGTGTTACACTATCAGTGTTTTTAGATTATGGAACATTTGGCTGGAAGAAATTTGCTTTCTCCCAGTGTGTGCATATGCATGTGCGTGTGTGTGTGTGTGTGTGCGCGTGTGATTAAAGTGCAATAGAGGTATGGCGGGTCATGTTCTCCTTGATAGCCCTGAATGCACTTCAGTAAATAGGAAAGGCTCGTGACTTGATAAGCTCAAGTAAGCACCAGGTTGTGCCATTTGGGCGGATTTGCTGCCATGCTCCTAAAGAATGTTTTTTCTTATCTGGTGTTATGCAATCTACAAAAAATTGTTCATACATTATTCCAGCATAAAAACACAATAAATTTAGTAATTTCCAATACTTAATGGCAAAATACTATGTGGATTAAATATAGTTCAAGTGAATAAAATGTATGAAATTTTAAAAAATGAGGTATAATGAATCTAGTGTAGATGTTCTCAAAACTTTTTGGATGCAGTATTTTTATATATCCATACTGCATCAGGATAAGCAGAACACATGACAGATTCCATATGTTTTCCATAATTTGATTTGTAAAGTACTATATTGTGCTCCTTTATAATTAGAGCAAAACCACCTAGTAGTTTTTTAGCAAAGCTCAAGTAAGGGAGAGAGAAGCACACTGACCAGGTTCTTAACAGTCTCTCAATCCAGTTATTACCACTAATCAGCTATATACTATCTAAAAATGTATTTTGGAGGATGAAAGCCTGATAATAAATATTCCAGAAAAGAGTCTAACTTAAGAATAAAAAACAAAAATTCAAACAGTAGTGAAACTAGAAGAGAGTTACTCTGCTTTTTCTGCAACATCATTACCCTTCTGAATGAAAGTCAGTCAGTAGAAAACCAACAAGAGTGAATAGTACTTAATGAGGCTTTGGGTATGTGTCTGGGACAGCTAGGATCAAAAACAACCCAATTTCAAAAGGATAACAAAGAACGCAAATTCCAAAGAAAAGAATCTACTACCAATAATGTGCCTTTGCTTGTCCCAAAACTTCAGACCTTTGGAATGAAGAGTGAGAATTAACTAATCATCATAACAAGGATTTATAGAGGCAGAACCTAGAAAACTGGTTCTAGAACACCATGATAATCAATTGTTTGACACGTCCCTTCCACTAGTTATAATTTCTAAGGAGGCAAATTTGTAAATATATTTGAAATGAGTAGGCTCCTCTGGAGAGAGTCCTAGATGAGTATGTAGACAAGACAATTCAATGCAATAATCTATTCAGTATCTTACTATATGTTCTGAGGTTGTATAGTTTAAAGAAAATTTTTCTAATATAAATGGGAGAATCCATTAAAAATCTAGATGGCAAACCCCCCCAAAACTAGGCTTTAAATTTTTTTGAACATTAATATTCTAGTAGTGCTGAGCAACTAATAAGAGATTTGGGGACGGAAGAGAATTAGTGGAGCTCAATAAATTTAGTAAAAATTTTAATATTTCAAGTCACATACTTTCCCTTAACCAGTATCATCTAAACCTGTGCCTATTATATTCACCGACATAAAATATTTGTTTGTTTTTTTTTTCAAAAAATACATCCTGCTCCTTGTCTCGCTTATAGTTCCTTGACTTTTTACCTTTTTTCACTAACTTCAATTTTTATTTAATTAGCTCATTGTGTCACATGCCAGGACTTGGCTTGACTTAACTCATCTCATTCAGAGGCAGATCGAGGTTTTGCAGTCAAAATTTTACATAATTTGGGAGCCCTCGTAAAAGAAAATAATATAAAATTATAAATACAAAATTAAGCAAAAATTAGAATAATAATAGAGATCACAATAGGCTTAAACTTTTTAAATGCTGATAAACACTAAAATAATACAAACTCTAGGAAAATCATATATTTTTATTTATTAACTGCCTGACATACCAATATAATATTTTTCTTCTTCATTTTTTTGGTTTAGTATTCTCTAGTAGCTTCTTTATACAACAGCTATTTTGTAATATCATCTATAAAGACAATGAAAAAGTAATTCAGTTTTTCCTCCAGCACAGTTGATTGAGATTTGTTTTATATATTGAAGTTTAAGATGCATAAATAATCCCAACCTTTTGCACAGACATGTTTGCTGTTTTTAGTACTGCTATAGGTTTGTGCCCTAAAATCAAAAGAATGTTGTTCAGTTCAATTTCACACAATTCCCATCACTGTAGAAAAATATATATGGTGTCTTGATAATTGTAGATGTTGCATCATCCTATATATTCCAACTGGAAAGCTATGATTATGTCTAGGCTTCAATGCAAACTGAATCCTCTGCTTATAATTTATACATCTGATGATGGGAAGCATTTTCCATAGGCTAGTTTAGAACATTTAAGACATGTCTCTCCACCCACTTACCTACACAGTCCTGGTAAGAGATGAGATATGACCCATTCGTGTTGTTATAAACCTTGGCTTTGCCCCTTTATGTCATGATGTTGGGTGGGTCAGAATAGCGGGAGGTAGAAGTATTCCCAGAAACTATTCCTCCCTCAGGGCACCTTGCTATAATTTAACTAATCACAGAAATGACTGCAAACAATATAAATATACTTTATGAAGCCTACACTAAATGTATCACCAATTGAACTTCCCCTTACCAGGATCCTATAATACCCACAGCCACTGCAACAGACCCCGCACAAGGCCAAGTGCTGCAGAAAGGATATCAAAGGGGCAGGAGAATTCTGTTAATGAAGGGTGGCTAAAATATCTTTATTTTGCAAATTTTGCAAAAACATATAACATGTGAACATATTGCTAAGGCCTTTTCCAAGACCTCAAAAAGACCTGTGCAAAAAAGGGATGTGAAGCTTCAGCATCCTCAGCTTCAATCAACTCCAGATCTCATTTTGTCTCATTATTGAATGCTCATTTCTGAACGTCACTTGGTGAAGCATAGGCATCTCCACACAGAAATAAAGCATGTGTTTTAAAAGTAGTTAGTCTGCTTCTCCAGAGGAGGGAAAAAACTTCCATTTTCTATTATAGTGAATAAACTTTACAGTTTTAGCCATATTCCTCTTAGTCTTCAGGAATCTTTAATAGAATCGTCTGGGGGAAAATGAGGGGAAATTGCTTAGTTGAGAAAACAAGGAACAAATACTATGGAAATAAAACCCAAGTTCAATCAGCCAATCAGCCAAGAATGTTCTGCGTGCCAGCCCACCTTGAATGCTAGCCCAGGGTTGTTATCACAGGTGTGTGGCAGGCAAGGCAGCAGGTGTGGCCTGGAAGAAAAGAGGCCTCAACAGGGGAGATGAAAAACATCAAAGATGAACTATGCTGTCTTGAAAGTTTATGCTTGAGACAAATCTTACCAGGTGCCTTAAAATAAATCTAGATGTAGACTCCAAGGCCAGCCCAGCTGGTTGGATTTACGAGTCAGAAGGAAAACAAGCAGTATTAGAAAAGTGTTTTAGCTCCCTACATAAATTTTATCCTCCCAAATTAGATCAAGATTTATTTGCATCTGAAGGCAGAAGTGATTAGATGACTTCTTATGTCATTCATCATCAATGTATGATATGAGAGAATTAAAATTTATTCACAGAGAAAAATGAATAACGTATATTGTAGATTAGAAGACTATTTTTTCAGTGCTTTCTATAAATCATCTAGGCTGCTTAAAGTCTTTCAACATTTATGATGTTATAATTTTCCCACTGGAGAAAACAGAAAAGTAGCAGTGAGGCAATTTCAAATGTGCTTTGAAAAACCACAGAAAAGTCACCAAAATATTATTCTCAAATATATCAGTTCTTCTTGAGTAATGTTTCCATTTCTATTTGAGTAGGAATATCATAGAATTGTGCATATATGCTTAAGTAATATATACAATCTGAATTCATAACAGTCAATTAAACTAAGAAAACCAACAGTTCTCTTGCAGCAGTTTCTTTAGATAAAAATTACAGTTTTAATGATCCTTAAAGTACTAAATTAGAAAAATCATGGAAGTTCAACTGTGCTTACTGCTTTCTTTCCTAGGGGATTTAACCTCCTGGCAAGTTAAAGCTTTCCTTTTCTTTTTACTTCTTCTTTGCAAATATGATGCTCCAGGAAAATTTTCTGCCATTCTTTGTCCTGGTGATGGCCAGTGTACTGTATATATAGCTAAGCAAGTCTTGGTTGCTTAAAAAAATTATTTTATAGTTCCTTAAAACATCAGATATTATATCTATTTCTTTTACCACAAGATTGAATGAAATATTGGGATGGGATACTTTAAAATGTGAGCATAAAATGAGATTTGGGTCAAACTGGGAAGGTCAAATAACATGTGAGGGCTTTTAGTGATCTGTGCCAAGATTATATAATGACAATGCTCTCCTTTTCAGCCCTGCACACTTGATGTTTATGAACACAGGCTAAGCTAAAAGTCACCTAAGAGGTAAGTGGCAACAACTGCTTTTTTAAAAAAAGCTTTCAAATAATGTCATTATTTTAAGAAAAAGGATGTGAAATTGCAACTACATAAAAATATTTACCTATCAACAGGACTGGGAAGTAGCACGCACACATAAAAAATGAGTGCTTCAAGGGTGAGAGAGTAATTTGTTTTTCAAAAAAGTGTTTAATCTTGTTCTCCCAGTGTCTTCATAACAACAGTTTGAAAGTGGGTGCATCAGCCCAGTAGTGCACCCACAGTAGACACTGGCCAGGCCGCTTAGCCCACCATGCTGGGGCCAGTCATCCAACAGCACGCCTATCACAACAGTGGTCCACCACAACTAAAGTGTGCATGCAATATACACAGGGAAAATCCATACGGCACCTGACTCTGGTGGCCAGAGAGGATTGTGCTGCTGGGCCTCACAGGACATCTTCTACATAAGGCCACTCCCTCAAGACCAGAAGCCATAGCTGATCTCCTTAATATACAGAAACAAACACAGAAAGTAAAGCAAAGGAACATATTTCAAATGAAAGAACAAAAAGAAACCTCTATTAAAGAACTAAATGAAATGGAGTTAAGAAATCTACCTTATGTTCAAAGTAATGCTCATAAAGATGCTCACTTGAACTCTGCAGAAGAATGGATGAACACAGTGAGAATCTCAAAAGAGATAGAAAATATGAGAAAGTACCAATTACAGTTGAAGAATACAATATCCAAGTGAAAAATAAACTAGAGGGACTCAAAAGGAGATTAAATGATATAGAAGAATAGATCAACAACCTGTAAGTTAGAGTAGTGGAAATTACCCAAGCTGATCAGCAAAAAAGGAAAAAAAGTTTTGAAAACTGAGAATAGCTTAGGGACCTCTGGGACAACATTAAGTATACTAAATTCTCATTATAGGTGTGATGAGACCAGAAGGAGAAGACAAAGATAAAAGGGCAGAAAACTCATTTGAAGAAATAATAGCTGAAAATTTTTTTAACCTGGGGAAGAAAAGAGACATCCAGGTCCAGGAAGCACAGAATCCCAAACAAGATGAACTCAAGAAGATCCACACTAAGACACATTATTAAATTGTCAAAAATTAAAGGCAAAGAGAGAATCCTAAACACATCAAGAGGAAAGCAACAAGTTACTTAAAAGGGAAACCCATAAGCCCATAAGCTGATTTTTTAGCAGAAACTTTGCAGGCAATTTCTAATGCATAATAACGTTTTTAAAAAAAAATAAATCTTCTGTCAAAAACATCTTAACATTTCCCAAAAATGTATGACTTAACTCTCCTACATTAAAAAGAGCCATTGAATGTCCAGCACAAAGAATTAAACTCAAAATTATATAATCATGTTTCAGGATATTAGGGTTAAAGAAGATCCCAAGGGTTTCCAAAGGGAAAAAACAAGGTTTACATAAAAGGACATTTTCAGAATGGCATTTAGACTTCTTGGTAGCAACACTGAGTGTTAGAAGACTATGAAAGCAAGGCCTTCAAATTTAAGATGAAGAATTAATCCTAATCTATAGTTCTGTATCCCAACAATCCAAATAAGTATGGAGCTAAATTAAAGTTTAGCCTTGCATGGTCTCAAAATTGTACCTTACCATGTACCCTTTCGAAGGCTACTGGGGGATGTGTTTCACTAAAACAAAAGAATAATCTAAGTAAGAAGGCAAGGGATCCTGAAAACATGTGAAAACATCTCAAAACAGAATGCAAAGAAGGCAAGTCCCAGAATGACTACCGTGTCAAGTAAGTAGTAAGGGGGTTTCAGGAAGTAGGTCTCTAGAAAACTTGGAACAAAGTGTTTGAATATATGGAAAACATTGAAAAGAATGATACAGATGTTTGGAAATTAGGAGAAAATAATAAGTACATGGGGAACCAGGTTAATGATAAAATGAGACAATTAGACAATGAGACAAATACACATTTTTGGATGTGATTAACTGTGTCACAAACGTAAATCTGAAATTTTATTTCTTAAATGTAA
Organism: Artibeus jamaicensis; assembly: GCF_021234435.1. Taxonomy (NCBI): domain Eukaryota; kingdom Metazoa; phylum Chordata; class Mammalia; order Chiroptera; family Phyllostomidae; genus Artibeus; species Artibeus jamaicensis. The sequence goes on from NW_026522059.1 coordinate 39,193,947, forward strand.
TTATTTCATTACAATATTAGTAGTCAGATTTTAGAAATATGACATTAAAAGTATAGTATCATTGTTGTCAGCAGTTTGATCTTTCAGGCATCACTCTCCACAATTGCAATCAGGAAGATGTGTGCTGCAAAAATTTTTTTTCAGAAAAAAATATTATTCAATGATTTGTTTTGTAAAAGGAACTCTGTCCATTCCTTAGGCAAGTTCCAACATTTTTTACTTATAGAAATGATACATAATCTACAGCAGTAATTTCAATAAGTTTTTCATTTAAATTTTAACTTCTGTAGGTTCAAAAACATAAGGAATTATCTACTTCTTTAAAAACAATATATTGAAATTTTAGTTTTTCAGCTTCCATACTGTTTTTGCTGTCAAGATATAGTTACATCCAGAGACAGATCCATAACATATTTCTACATGATGCTTGAAATATTTTTTCTGTGAACTATGGTTGAGGTTTTTTTCTATACTTGGTTTATATTATTATTACACAATCCCAGAATAAATTTTGATTTAGTTGAAAAAAAATTTTTAAATATCTTAAGTTGTCAAAACATAAATTAAATCAAGAAAGTAAAACTCACAAAATAAAAAGTACATTGTAGAAGTACAGAGTAGAAACAATATCTTTCCCACTCAGAACAAAACAAAATCCATTTTGAAAGAAACTTTATGTTTCAGGCCTTCAAAACAAGGGTCTAGAAAATCCGAAATTGGAATGAGTTCCCAAAGCTAGAGGGGAAATTACTTTTGACAATTTTGCTGTCTCGTTTCTAGAAGATTCCATTTTGAAAAACAAAGCATACAAATCTTTATTGCTTTACTGGAATTTAGACTTAAAAAGGAAGTCTAGTGAAAACAGATGCCACAATCTGCCACTGTAATCTTAATGACTATTATCAGCAACACTGAAACTCTTTTCTTGAAGCAAAAAAAAAAAAAGCCAGTTTGGTTTGTAGCATAGGTCTTATGACTATCTTCTAGTCAGAACTGGAGAGTGCAAAGTCAAAATATGGTAGCCAGGGATGTGTTTCTAAGCAGCCTCACTTAGAAAGATGGTCAGTAGTGTTAGAGTCTTTTATGTCTAATTTAAATAATGTTAGAGAAAATTGTCCTGTATGGTCTTGGGCAATTTACTAAACCTGTTTGAGGCTTGTTTTCTCATCCGTAAAATGTGAATAAAAATACCTACCTCATCAGGAGGTTGTGAAAAATAAATGAAATAATGTTTACAAAGCACTTAACAAAGTACCCAATGTGTAGAAATGACTCGATAAGTGGGTAACTACATTATGTGGATAATCAAACCTGACCTAACCTGCTTTGCAGAGGCTGCTCTAGGGGAATATTTTCTGAGCAGATGACTACTGTGAGTCAGGAAGGGAATTCAAGAGAGCGGACCCAGGATATTGTTGGGAAAGCAAAAATCTTCTACAAGACTGTAAGCCCTATGAAGGAATGCATATAAATATACAGATATGTGTGTGTGTATGTGTATATATATTATTATTTTTTTAATCTGAAAAATTTTGAGTGGTGTGGAGTAACTTAAACAAGAAACTTTAAATCAAGATAGATATGATAAAGTAATTTAAAAGGTACCCTCTCAATCAGGAGAAGTGTAAAGTGCTTTTTCTAGGAGCTACATTGGATACAACAATAAATAGTATGAATATACCATTCATACCAATAGATATGAATTCTGCCTTCATAGAACTTACAGTCTTGTGGAAGAGTAAAAACTTGGCCACTGGACAGAGTAATGGACACTTATTGCTTTATTTCCTGCTCAGTATCTGAATGCTTATAAATAGGGACTCTGCCATTATATGAGTATTTGGGAGAGGCATTCTTGCCATCTCCTTTGAAAGTCAAGAAATCAGGTATCCTGTGTCCTCAAACCCTGTAACATATAACCTAGGATTAGCCAAATATGTGTGCTCTGCTGTGACTTTGTGTCCTGATCAGGTGGTGAAAGATGAAGAGTGACGAGAAGAGACTGCATTGGCTTCTAGACCCAGCTGCAGTGCGGTATGGGGGTAATAAAGGTGGTGGCCTCTGTCCCACATGCTTCTGTCCGTGTGACATAATCCCCTGCCTATTTTTCAGCCTCCCATCCATGCAGTGAGTCTCCAACACATCATTTAATAAATCGTTCTTGTTCTTTTTCTTTCAAATGATCAAAGTTGGCTACTGTGTTTGCAACCAAGAATCCTGACTAATTCAGAAATCTGAAATTTGCCTTTTTGGAAAAATTCCACGGAGGGTAGAGCAATTGAGTTGCATCTTGAAGAATAGTGTAAATATTGGCAATGTGGTAAAAGAACATTTCAAAATAAGAAAATTGCATGAATGAGCAAAGGCATTGGGTGAGAAATTTACTTGTTCATTCTTTCACTATGTATTTCCACATACTGTGTGTACAGTGGTGGACTGTATACAGTCCAGGGAAGGGAAAGGGGTGAGGAAAAAGGGTTGAAATGACAATAATATTACAGAAATATAATTGGCTAGATTCGTAACTGACTGGATGTGGGCAGTGATGATGGGTAATGGGTTTGGCACCCAAGTGACCAGGTGGGCAGTCATTAACAAAGGAAGAAAGTTGGGTGAGGAAGATGATCATTTCTACTGTAGACTCAGTGAGACTGAGGTGTAAAGAGGCAACTTTGTGCAGAAATCTAGCAGGCAGTCAGAAATGAGGACTGAAACTTGAGAGAACCATAGGACTGAAGATTGGTGTAGAGATTTTGGAGTTCCTGTTTGTGGAGATAAGAGACAGGGAAGCCGTGGGCAGACGGCTGTGGCGGAGGGACATGTGCATATCTGTTTGTGTGGATGTAGTAGAGACTGATGAGAGAGGAGATCCAGCAGAGACCTTTGAAGAACGTCTGAAATTTGGGGTCCAAAATTTTGGAGGGGTCCAAAAAGATTGCATATAATCATAGATAAATGTAGTATCATGCAGAAAGAGGTAAGACCGTATGTACTTAAAAGAAGTACGGACTTTATAAGAGAAAGGCTGCTTCCAGCTGAGGAATTCAGGAAGGGTTTCACTGAGAAAGGGCCTTTAAAACTGGGTCACGTGATATGTGGGATTTGAACTTGGGGAAGGAACTTGGGGCCTGGGTGAAAAGAAGTGGGTGTCCAATTCAGAGGGAATAGAATGGGGGACAATGTGGAGGTGAAAGCGAGGTACTTGTGGGAATAAGAAGAAGGTCAAGGTCAAGAGTAATGGCTTTGTGATGAAAGTAACTCTGAAGACTGTTAGGTGAGTTGAGCAGCAGACAAAACATTCTCTTCCCCTCCCTGACACTCCTGGTCATTTGTTTTCCAGAACGATGGGTTTGTTTTTTCATTATAACTTTTATTCAGGCCTGTGCATGCATTTTTATTTCTACTTCTTGGTGAACTTTCATCATTGCCATATTTATTAGAAATCTCAACAGTGTCTGTGATTTCACAAACACGATGGCATGAGGGAGGGTTGGCAGATATAGTGTCCACAGATTAAGAAAAACATTTCTTCCAGTTATCTCTTTCATGTGACTAAACTTTGTCTAAAGCAAAACCAACTTGTTTCTTGCGGCTTTGCTCCAGGTTTTTTAGACATTTGGTTGGTTTTGTTTGTTTTGTGAGGCTTTTGGTTTCCATCTTTTATTGATATTTTTATTTGCTTTACAGGTTATCTGTTCCTTTGTCTTCCCCTGTGTGTACTACAGTTTTATCTGGTGGTTTTACAGTTTTATCTACTTGCAGAGTACATGGTTTATCATAATTGCCAACAGATGCATTACAATAATTTTGCCTGCTGGGGTTGGATAAATTCCTCAAACCAAGAAAACATGTAAGCACTAAACTGTCAGGGCATATGGTTGCCCCAAAAGTATTTAGGTATTATTGACAACACCCACGTCACCTACAACAGGCCCAATCTGCAGTTAAAAACCAACATACGAAAAGTATCAAGGAAAATAATGTGTGTAGACTTCAACTTGGTAAATGACTCCATTGTTTTAACTGTGAGAATATTTGAAATAAAAAGAGAAAACAAGTGTTATAGGGTTATCTGAAGTATTTTTCAATGCTTTCCAGAAAAACAGTAGATGAAAAAAAGAACACATAGTAGGAGCTCTAATGACACACATCACCAGCCATGGTGCATGCAGTGACAGGAGGCCATAGTCAGACTCTATCCAACCATTTCTGGGAAGAGAGCCATTGTGAGCATTGGAGGGGGTGGGTGTATGCCCTCAGAACAAGAGCGGTAGCCTGTCTCCACAAGGAGTTTTACCCTAGAATTCACAGAGTCTGGCTAAAGCAGTGAACTCTGATAGCACATCCCTTGTCCCTTTCTATTGTGGTAAAATACACTTAATATAAAGTTTAGCATTGTAATAATTTTTAATGTACAATTCAGTGGCTTTAAGTCCAGTCACAGTGTTGTGCAATCATCACCACTATCTATTTCTAGAACATTTTCATCATATCAAATAGGAAATTTATACCCATTATGTAATAACTCCCCATTCTTCCCTCCCTTAGGCCCTGACCATCTCTATTCTACTTTCTGACTCTATGAATTTGACTACTCTAGGTACCTCAGATGAGTGGAATCACACAACGTTTGTCCTTTTCTTTCTGTCTTATTCATTTAGCATAATGTTATCAGGTTTATCTACATTCCTTTCTGAAGATGAACAAATTTTGTACACATATGCTACATTTCATGTATTTAATTAATCGCTGGACATTTAGGTTGTCTCTACCTTTTGGCTATTGTGAATAAGGCTGCTATGAACATTGTTATACAAGTATCTATTTGAGTCTTTGCTTTCAGTTATTTTGGAAATACAACATGGAATAAAATTGCTGGATCATAGAGTAATTCTATCTTTAATATTTTGAGGAAGCACCAAAGTGTTTTCCACATCAGCTGCACCATTTTGCATTTCCACCAATAGTGTACAAGGGTTCCAATGTCTCCACATCCTCACCAATACTTACAATTTTCAGTTTCTTAGGTAAAGCCATCCTGATGTGTATGAAGTTGTATCTTATTGTAGTTTTTAAATTTTTTTAATTTAAAAAATTTAAAAATTTTTTTATTTTATTGATTATGCCTTTACAGTTTTTCTATTCCCTCCTTCATTCTCCTCCACCCTGTACCCCCCACGCCTACCATCCCCCCCTTTAGTTTGTGACCATGTGTCTCAAGTTCTTTAGATTCTATATTTCCCATACTATTCTTGCCCTCCCCCTATCTATTTTCTACCTACCATCTATGCTACTTATTTTCTGTACCTTCTCCCCCCTTCTCCTCCTCCCACTCTCCTGTTGCTAACCCTCCATGAGATCTTCATTTCTATGTTTCCGCTCCTGATCTAGCTGTCCTTTAAGTTTGCTTTGTTTTAGATGTGGTCGTTAATAACTGTGAGTTTGCTGTCCTTTCACTGTTCATATTTTTTATCTTCTTTTTCTTAGGTAAGTCCCTTTAACATTTCATATAATAAGGGTTTGGTGATGATGAACTCCTTGAAGTTGATCTTATCTGAGAAGCACTTTATCTGCCCTTCCATTCTAAATGAAAGTTTTGCTGGATAGAGTAATCTTGGTTGTAGATCTTTGGGTTTCATGACTTGGAATACTTCTTTCCAGCCTCTCCTTGCCTGTAAGGTCTCTTTTGAGAAATCTGCTGACATTCTGATGGGAACTCCTTTGTAGGTGACTGTCCCCTTATCTCTTGTTGCTTCTCGGATTCTCTCCTTCATTTTAATCTTGGCTAATGTAATGATGATGTACCTTGGTGTATTTCTTCTTGGATCCAACTTCTTTGGGACTCTCTGAGCTTCCTGGATTTCCTGGAAGTCCGTTGCATTTGCCAGATTGGGGAAATTCTTCTTTATTATTTGTTCAAATAAGTTTTCCACTGGTGGCTCTTTCTTTCCCCCTTCTGGTACCCCTATAATTCGGATGTTGGAGTGTTTAAAGATGTCCTGGAGGTTCCTAAGTCTCTCCTCATTTTTTTGAATTCTTGTTTCTTCATATTTTCCTGTTTGGTCATTGTTTCCTTCCTTCTGGTTCACTCCCTTGATTTGAGTCCCAGTTTCCTTTTCATCACTATTGGTTTCCTGTGCATTGCCATTCATTTCAATTAGTTTAGCCTTCATATGTTCCTCTAATTTGTGACTAAATTCAACCAGTTCTGTGAGCATCCTGATCACCAGTGTCTTGAACTGTGCATCTGAAAGTTTTGCTATTTCTTCATTGCTTAGAGTTATGGGCTCTGGGGCTTTGAGATCTTCTTGAGCTATTTTTGGTCTGTTTACACCCATTAAGTATGAGGAGTGGAGCCTTAGGGGCAGGGCAGGGCCACCAGGGTGGGGTCGCTGGATTGTGACGCTGTATGTGGGGGCCGGGTCATAGTGGGAAATGGCAGCCCTTTCTGCTGCCTCCTGCCGCTGGGGCCTGCTCAGTCCCGTCTCACTGCCCACTCCCTCGCCAGTCTATCTGTGCAGGAATGCACCACCAGTCAACCTGCAGCCCTCCCGGTGGCTCACTGGGTCTCTCACTGGGTCCGCCCTTTGCAACCCCACGCCTGGGATCCATTCACCTGAGTCCATCTGACTGAGTTTTCCTGTGCAGCCCCGCTCCCCCAGCTGCTGGCTTCGCCCCTCTTACCGGTCAGGCTGAAGAATTCATTGTTATCAGACTTCTGAAAAGTTCAATTTTCTATGTTCTGACTGTGTTTTCTGTTGCTAATGTTTTGTTATCTCTAAACTTGGTTGTGTGAGAAAGTATGGCGTCTCTACCTATGCCTCCATCTTGGTGGAAGTCTTCTCTAAAAATTTTTTAAAACTTATTTATTTTTTAGAGAGAGGGGAAAGGAGAGGGGGAGGGATGGAGAAAAAGAGAAAGAGAAATGTCAATGTGTGGTTGCCTCATGCACCCCCTACTGGGAACCTGGCCCACAACCCAGGCATGTGCTCTGGCTGGGAATCGAACCAGCAACCCCTTGGTTTGCAGAGCTACACCAGCTAGGCTCTTATTTTAGTTTTGATGTGCATTACCCTAACGACTAATGATATTGAGCACCTTTTTAGGTGTTTATTGGCTGCCTGTGTATCTTCTCTGAAGAAATGTGTATTCAAATGTTTTACCCACTTTTGAACTGAGTTATTTGTCCTAGAAAATTTTGAAGACTTTCAAACTTGGATATTTAATCTTTTTTAAAGTCAGTGACTGCTATTACTAATTATATTTACTTATTCACAAGTGAACAAATTTCACATTAAACTAAACTGCATTCTGAATACTGACTTATTTCACTCCAAAAATTGTAAAATTTACTAATTCTTAGACAATGTTGAGGGTCTTAAATACTCTAAATGAAATAATCATTGTAGTTGTATTTAAAAATTAATTTGCTACTGCTAATATATATATAACTTACTTTGCTATACTTCATAAAAATTTAATTATATATAAGTGCTTTGCCTAAAAAAATTAAACCCTGGATTTTCAACAGTAACTTTATTTTTATTCTTCAACTTTGGAATTAAATTTTTGAGCTGTGAATACAATGTCCAAATGGTTACTACCTGGTTTATTCCATAATACCTATCATTTTCTAATTTAAACAAGTTCAGGGACCATGAATTAATCTCATGACTATCGTGATATTTAACTCGAAAAGGGGTGATGTTTATAGGCTTAGATGGTTATTGTAAGTTTCTTCTATATAAATTTACATAGCACCACCTCTGAAGATGCTCAAAGGTACTACCACCCTTCAGGCGGTTTGAAAACTTTTTTTTAATCCTCACCCAAAGATATATCCACTGATTTTAGAGAGAGAAGAAGGGAGAGAGAGACATCGGTTGGCTGTCTCCTGTACATGCCCTGACTACGGGCAAATTTAACCCCCAACCTAGATATGTGCCCTGCCTGAAGAGCGAATCCACAAACTTCTGGAGTATGAGATGAGCCTCCAACCAACTGAGCCACCCAGCCAGGGCTGTTTAAAACTTTTTTAACTGACTTCCTTGTTTCCACTCTTCTAGAGACTATTGTCTAGAGCAGCGGTCCCCAACCTTTTTGGCACCAGGGACTGGTTTCACGGAAGATAATTTGTCTATGGACAGGAGGTGGGGGGATGGTTTGGGGATGATTTGAGCACATTACATTCAAGCTCACCTGCTAAGCAGCTTGGTTCCTAACAGGCCCAGGCTGGTACCGGTCTGCAGCCCTGATGTTAGGAACCCCTGGTCTACAGAGCAACCAGATATTATTTGTATCTATAAAACATACAAATCAGATAATATCACTTCTTTATTAAACAAAAGAAAACAAAAACATTCCAATGGCCTCCTATCATGCTTAGAATAAGATCTGAATCCTTAACCAGGCCTACAGGGGCCTGAATTGATCTGCTCTCATCTCCTTCCCTTCTTTGCCATCTCTCTGTTCGCTACCCATCTGCCTCATTCATGCACTGGGCATTGGTACTGGTTGCCTCTAACAGGAAAGTTCTCCCCTAACCCCTACTCGTTTGCCTAGCTTACTTCGTTACTTCATTCAGGATTTTCCTCAGATGTCATTTTCTCAAAGATGCTTCTGTGACCTACATATACTACTTTCTAATAAACTTCCCTGTTTTATTTTTCTTCACAGCACCTAACACTAGCTTATGTTATGTTTATTTACTGCTATTCTCCTCCATTAGAATTTTCAGTTCACTAGGGCAGAGACTTTTATCTGTCTTATTTTATTTCCAGTGACTAGAGAGTGCTTAACATGTACTAGTTACTTAATAAATATTTAGTGAATAAAGAAATAAGAGGAAAAAATGCAATTGAAAGAGTTTTAAAGGGCTCCCTTCCCTCCCCATATTATAATTTTGATAAAGTTCTGGGTCTTGACTTACTAGGGCTGTGGTATAAATCTCCACAAGTGGGGTGACTAATGGCAAATGCTATGTTATGCTATATAAACTGGGTGACTTTAAACCAGAAAATGTATTCCTCCCAGTTATGAAAACAAGAAGTCCTAGAGTAAGGTGCTGCAGCATTAGTTCTTTCTGCACACTCAGAGAGAGAACCTGTTCCATGTCTGTCCCCTTGTTTCTGGTGATGGCCAGCAACCCTTGGCATTCCTTGGCTTGTAGGTGCCTCACTGGAATCTCTGCCTCCATCTTCACGTGGCCTTCTCCCTGTGTCTATGCCTTTACACGGCTATCTTCTTATAAGAATACCAGGCATAATGGAGTAGGGGCCTGTTCTAATTCAGAATGACCTCATATTAGATCAGCGAATTACATCTGCAATGACCCTATTTCCAAATCTGAGGTCCTAGGAGTTAGGATATCAACATATCTTTATTTGGGGGGGGGAGGGGCATAGGAGGAGGGTGGAGAGGAACAGACACAATTCAACATATAATATCTTGTAACCAGCTGCGTTAAGATCTTAAATATCTCATTACTTGAAGTAGTTTAAAGAAGATATTAGACCCTAAAATAGGACATTGGAATCAAAAGTGTAGGATATGTAAATAATGCAGGTGTTTTCTTTAAATCTGTTATTATTTGATTTAAAAATGATGGAAATTCAGAGATACTTGATAGTTGAGGGGAAATGGTTAGTAATTATCTACTGCAAAAGCATTTGCTGTCCGAGTAATATGTGTTCTGTTCAATGTTTTACACTGTTATTGAGTGGGACCCTTATTCTTTATAACTATTCTTCAGAGATAGCAAGGGAGAATGGTATTTTTAAAATCAGAAAGTAAACCTCAGAGAAGCATGCACTTAAATATTTATAACTAGAGACCAAAATTTGTGTTCCATGCTTGCCAGTCCTCCTACTTCCATCCCTTAATTGAACAGATGGATTTTATATTGTGCCTAAAAAAACAGCTAACTTGATTACTTTTTGTTGATTTTTTTAACCTCAAGTGTGGAAATGAATTTAGAAGAATTGGCCCTCTGTGAAATATGTCCTGCTTCTATTAAGATAAACAGAAATTGAGTAACACGACTGTATTCATTTCTTTGGGCTGCGGTAACAAATTACCATAAACTGTGCGGCTTAAAACAACGGATACTTCTTCTCTCACAGTTCTGAAATCTTGAAGTCCAAAATCAAGGTGTTGACAATGCCACACTCCCTCTGAAGGATCTAGAAGAGGATTTATTTTATGCCTCTCTCCTGGATTCTGTTGTTGCTAGCAATTAATGGTGTTCCTTGGCTTGTAGACATTATCATTCCAGTCTGAGTCTCTGTCTCCACATCACTTTCTTCCCTGTGTTTGTACACCTCCCAATCTCCCTGTTTTTATAAAGACACCAGCTATTAGGTATAGGGACCACCCTAATACAATATGATCTTATCTCAATTGCAGCTGCAAAAACCCTATTACCAAATAGGGTAATAGTACGAGGAGTTAGGACATCAATATATCTTTTAGGGGACACAATTTAACTCATTACAATTATTTTACTTTTTTCAATGAGGAAAATAATAGATGTCTGTAAATTTTTAGAGTTCAGTCATTATAATATGCTATAATAAACAAAGCAGTGTCTTTCTCTGTTTCAATATTCTACCTATTGTGTTCTGTTGAGACAAGAATGTTCAATCACTCTTTCTAGTTGTTCCTGGTAATATTTAGCTCCATATTATTAACTCACATCTCAATTTTAGATATCATTTATTAATATTTTACTGTGAAAGATGAAAACTTAGCTTTCTAATACCACCCAAACAAACACACTTTTCATCATCTTCAACCCCACTATATAGTTAGTATAACACCATATTGTTAAATCAATATTCAGGGCCTTTGTTACTGTAAATAAGCAGCTATTTCTAGAATAGCCATATGATGCATGATAATTATATTTATTTTTCTTTTCAACTTTTTTCCTTCATGTTAGTAATTGAATCTTTCTTTGAGCTTAATATTCCATATTGCTATATAAGAAATGTATTATATTACTATATAATTTATTATATTACTACTTAATAAACTTATTCCCAAACTCTGCCAGAGCTTCTCTCACTATGTTCAGTCTCCTCAGGTCATCTCTTAGTTCCACTTTCATCTCAGAGCCCCTACGCTTCTGCTCCCATATGGCCTGGTTTCTCTGCAGGTCTTCTTTGTGGCTCTGACCTAGGGACTATCATTCTGGGGTTTCCCTTTCTCTCTCCCTCTCCTGTGTCAAAGCTTCCATTCACTGGATCCCAATATTTCCCTCGCTTGGTTTCCTCCCTCCTTTTTCTAGAGCACATCCTTTAATAATCATTTCCTGAAAAAAGGTGCGCGAGCTAAATATTTGAGTTCTTCAGTGTATGAAAAATATTTTTATTCTACTCCTCCTACAGTAAATTGACATATGACCAGGTATACAGCTTCCTGAAAAATTAAATTCTTTCACAATTTTGAAAGCTTTATATCATTGTCTCCTGGTTCTAAGTGTTTTCACCATAAATACCTTTTCTGCAAGCATTTTTGCTTCAAACATTTTCACAGTACAGCTAAATGGGCATAAGGCAATTTCTCCATAAAAAATAAAAAAATAATCTGGTTGACAATTTGGTTTACATTTGGCAGGCTTAATGTATTGGTTGTCAGTTTGCTTTTATTTCCCCAATGACAAAGTTCTATCATAAATCTTAGCCCTCATAATGGTCTATACAGTGAGGACTAGACATGGTGATCTTAAAACAGTGGATGATAATAACTACATATAAAGTCAGATTCCAAAGCTACATGTAAAGCTAGGAAATACTAACATATCAGTTTGCAAATCCTTCTCTGAGCACATTCATTCTGCTCTCTATCAAAACCAAAAGTTGACAAAGTTATGGCAAATATAAAATAGTTAGCTACAATCACAACAGTCTTCAAGAGCATTAATTATTGATTCTTTAGTCAGAAACTAATACCTCTTTCAATGAAGAAAGATATTGTAGCAATAAAGAAAAAAAGGGCTATGCCAAAAGGGCTATGAAAAAAATTGAAGGGAAGAAATAACTTAAGAAAATGTAATAGAACTGAAGGGCACACATTTCCAGATAGTTCCAAAACTATTTATTTGCAAATAAATCAAAACAAAGAAAAACTATAATACTATCAACAAAAGACTTCTAAGACAATGTATTTTCAATTTTTGCAATAAAGCCTTTTATTTATTGTTAATTTTTCATGTTTCATTATGTCCTTTTTAAACGTTCCTCTTTTATTTTTTATTATTTTATCTTTTGTGATGAAATTGCCTTCAGGACAATTAGTTATGAGGGAAAAATGCTTGAGGCAAAAGTGGTTGATTGCTATGCAGAGATGCTTATGGAGAAAATACCGGAGATGGGTTTTCTACCTTCTAATTTGTTGTCGAGACTGCCTTTGCCATTCTGATCCACTGTTCTTTATACATGACCTGTGTTTATTTTCACTCTGGCAGATTTTAAGTTCTTATTTTTGTCTCCATTATCCTGAAATTTTATGATATGTCTTGGTTTAGTTCTTTTCTTGCTCCATTATTCTAGGACAAAGTTGGCTATCTCTATCTAGAAATGTGTGACCTTCAGTTCTTTTAAATTTTCTTAAGTTATTTCTTCCCTTCAATTTTTTCCATTTTTTCTTTCTCAAATAATCCTTACTTGGATGTTAAACTGCCTACACCAAAATTCCAATTTTACTATCATTTCTCACATTACCTGTAGCTTTAATTTTTTCATTTTGCTCTTCGGAAGATATCCTCAATTTTCTTTTTTTTATTTTAGAAATTTTTTAAATATTTTATTTATTTATTTTTAGAGAGAGGGGAAAGGGAAGGAGAAAGAGAAGGAGAGAAACATCAGTGTGTGGTTGCTTCTCTTTAGCAGAACCACAGGCATGTGATCCCCTTTACTGGGGACCTGCCCTACAACCCAGGCACGTGCCCTGACTGGAAATCGAACCAGCGACCCTTTGGTTTGCAGGTCAGCACTCAATCCACTGAGCCACACCAGCAAGGGCCTCAATTTTATTTTATAACCCAACCATTAAACATTTAATTTTAGCTATTACAGTTTTACATTTAAAAAACTTTTATTTCTTCTTTTCGTATCATTCTGGTCATCTGTAACTTCTCTTTCTAAGGACATTATTGGACTTTTTGGAAGAGGGTGTTCTCAGTATTTGTTTCTCCTTGTTTTTTCTCTTCCTGTCTTCTCTCATGCTATGAGATTTATTTCATTTATTTTGGTAATGCTCGATTGATTGTTCTTTTATACTTAAGAATGAGATACTGGTATGCTATTTGTGAGCTCTATGTACATGGGTAGGACTTATCTTAGAATTTTGTGGAGACCCACTTATTTGGTTGAAGAAATCCAAACTGATAGCACCTGAAAACTTGACTTGGGCTGGTCCAGTTTGCTAAAAGAGGAATCTTCCAACTTCTTGTCTCAAGGGTATAAACTTGACCATCAACAGTAGTCAGATTCTCATTTATCCCACTACTTTTCATATGGTACTCTAAACCCACCCTGAGCTCTGCCTGGTGAATCCAAGCCAGAGCCTGTTTGCTTCAAACCAGCCAATCTTTTTCTGAGGCAAAGGAAGAGTGAGTCCCCTCTCTGTACCTGGTTGGGAGGAAATCTGGGGTTCTAACCACTTGTTTTAAAAAACTTCAATTAATCCTTTTCTTATTTTGGCCCACTTGCATCCTTGCCTTCCGAAACAGCTGGGATCTCTGATTTCAGAGATTATTCTGAGTCTTTGAAGCAGAAATTGGCCAGAGGTAGTCCTCCCTATTTTTAAGCTTAGGTTTCAGCTTTCTGTTCTGCTAAGACATGTACAACTTGTTCATTCACCTTCAGTTGTAAAAGATGAACTTGTCAGTTTTTGTTTCCCTTCTCTCTTTGTCCTTCTGAGTTTATGCCTTATTTTCTTCTTGCAGTGTCATTTAGTATGGTTTGGGGAGGAGATGTTGATGAATGTCAGTTATGTAATCCATTGTGTTTAGCTGGAAGTCCTCTGGCTGTCAGTGTATCACCATAGAAGGTGCTTGTCAGTTAGTATTGTATTACTAGTCTCAAGCAACCTACCCTCTGGTGAAATTTTCCTTCAATTGCCCTTTATTTCATTAAATATTCATCATTGTCATTGCATTATAAACATTTTACCTTTAGTCATAGTTTATATCTTTAAGATAAATATTGTTATAAAATATGTTCACCTTAAAAAAAGTGGCAAACAGTCCTGATACACCACCGTTGCAGGTTTTACCCTTGGTCAGGGCATATACAGGAAGCAACCAATAATGCATAAGTAAGTGGAACAACAAGTTGGTGTTTCTCCCCCCCAACCCCACCTCTCTCTTCCTCTCTAAAAATCAATAAATAAAACAATAAAAAGAGAAAAAAATGTGGCAAATAGAATAGTATATGCCTATCTTAGAAAAATTGGCAAATTATTTTAGAAGAAAAACTACAATCCCACCACTTCTAACATTTGGGTAATATAATTTAGGGGCTACTTTTGGGGAATATATAGAGCCTACTTGATAAGCTATATATCAAGTAAAAAGGTTGAATTAACATTTTAAAATCTTCCACAAAGAAAAGCCCTAGTCCAGAGAGTTTTACTGGTGAATCCTATCAAACATTTATGGAGGGAAGAATACTACTTTATGCAAACTGTTCCAGAAAATAGAAGTGTAAGGATTATTTCCCAACTCATTTTATGAGACCAATATTACCCTAACACAAAGCCAAACAAAGAAAATTCTTAAAAAGGAAACTATAAGCCAGATGGAGCTAACCAGAGCTTATTTTTCAACATTTTAACCTACCGAGACTGCCTGAAGTCTGTTTTGTCTAACTTGGCTCTCAGTGGGTGCTGCTCTGGAAAATTGAAGGGAGGCTGATTCACAGACACCTGGAGTAAGATTAAGGGTGGAGACTGCAAGGAGAGACACTTTGGGTTATCAAGACCATTAAAAACAGCCACATACACAGGGAAATCAACAAAGACATACACAGACCCAGCAAGATGTGTATTTAGTCAAGATTTAAAAAGACCTTAAAATTTCTTCTTGGGCTGACCCTAAAGTTTAGAACCAAGGCTCAGCTAATTAATAAAGAACTTCCTGGGCACAGGACCATCTAGAAAGACTGGGAAAGGTGGCTGTTTTCTCAAATGCACAATGTTTAATAACAACAACAAAAATCATAAGGTGTACGAAGAAACAGAAAACATGACCCATTCAAAGGAAGAAAACAAAGGGGCAGAAGCCAGCCCAAAGTAACACAGGCATCTCACTTAACAGGCAAAGACTTTAAAACAACTATCTTTATCTTAATCTTTTTATATTAATATATAATATTAATTATTTAGTCACCATCATAATTCCACACAGCATTGCTTTTAACTAACTCATTTTACAGGAAATAAAGGCAGCAATGGATTCATGCTCATGGGATTCACTGGTCTAATTATGTTGCCTGGAACCCTGAAGTAGCTAATCTGACAGGATGATCAAATGGCTTTTTTCTTTTTATTGTGGTAAAAATGTACTTTAAAAATTTTGCATATTCTTTGAGATAGAAGAATTTTATTTTAGTTTTAGCACTCACCAAGAATGAAACTACATGGAAAAATATTGTTTCTTGACTATGAAACGATATGAAAGTCCCTAGCCTCATTTCCTCTGCCTCTGCCATTTTGGCTTCCTGCTTGTTGGGTTCGGGATTTATATTCGCAAGTGTGGTGCCATGACAGTTCCCAGACTGGTCAAGCCTGGAGGCTGAATATGCCAAAGACCCTTAGCATAGGCTGATCCCTCCTTCACTAAACTGAGTATCATGTCACTACCTGTAGGCCGACAGCCATTTTTACATATTCTTTCAATAAGCATCTAATGTGCCAGGTTCTGAGCCACACTATGGGCAGAGGTAGAATCCTGTTTTGTGTGACCTGAAGTGTATAAAATTTGGGATACTCTTTAAGAAAAAAAATGCTAAGTTACAAAAAAATGGGTATGAAAATGAATGGAGAAAAGAAATAATAACAAATTTACATTTTAAAAATCTGATAAATACTGCAGAAGTAATAAAATCTAGAAAAATATAATATTTTTGTTAATTGCCTGATAAAACTCTATATTTTTTAAAAAATTAATTTACTTTTAAGTTATATTTTATTGATTATGTTATTATAGTGGTCCAAATTTTCCCTCTTGGCACCCCTCTACCCAGCACCCCCCACTCCCTCCAATGAACACCACACCATTGTTCATATCCACAGGTCATGTGTACAAGTCCTCTGGCCACTCCATTTCCTATACTGTACTTTACACCCCTATAGATATTTTGTAACTACCTATTTGTACTTCTTAATCCCCTCACCTCTTCACTCATTTCCCCACAACCCCTCCTATCTGACAACCATCAAAACCCTCTCCATATCCATAATTCTGTCTCTATTCTTCTTGTTCATTTAGTTTGTTTTTTAGATTCAATTTAGATACTTATCTATCAATAATGGTCCTAATTGCCATTTTATATTTTGTAGTTTTGATCTTCTTTTTCTTAAATAAGTCCCTTTAACATTTCATATAACAATGGTTTCGTGATGATGAATTTCTTTACTTTTTTCTTATCTGGAAGCTCTTTATCTGCCCTCTGATTATAAATGGTAGCTTTGCTGGGTAGAGCAATATTGGCTGTAGGTCCTTGCTTTTCATGACTTTGAATATTTCTTGCCAATCCCTTCTATCCTGAAAAGTTTGTTTTGAGAAATCGGTTGACAGTCTTATGGGAACTCCTCAGTATGTAATCAATTGCTTTTGTCTTGCTGCTTTTAAGATTCTCTCTTTATCTTTAACCTTTGGCATTTTAATTATGATGTGTCTGAGAAAGGGTCTCTTTGCATCCATCTTGTTTGGGACTTTCTGTGCTTCCTGGACTTCCATGTCTATTTCCTTCACCAAATTAGGGAAGTTTTCCTTCATTATTTTTTCAAATAGATTTCCAATTTCTTGCTCTCTTCTCACCCTGGCACCCTTATGATGTGACTGTTGGAATGTTTGAAGTTGTCACACAGGCTGCTTATACTATCCTTTTCTTTGGATTCTTTTTTCTTCTTGTTTTGTTCTGATTAGTTGTTTTTTGCTTCCTTACATTCCAAACCATTGATTTGATTCTTGGCTTCATCCACTCTACTGTTGCTTCCCTGTAAATTGTTCTTCATTTCAGTTAGTGTATCCTTTGTGTCAGACTGAACCTTTATTAAGCTGTTGAGGTATTCACTAAGTTCCTTGAGCATCCTTATAACCAGTGTTTTGAACTCTGCATCTGATAGATTGCTTATCTCCGTTTTGTTTCATTCTTTTCCTAGAGTTCTGATCTGTTCTTTCATTTGGGCCATGTTTCTTTGTCTCCTCATTTTGACAGCTTCCCTGTGTTTGTTTCTATGTATTAGGTAGAGCTGCTATTACTCCCTGTCTTGGTAGCATGGCCTACTGCAGTAGGCATTTTATAAGGTCCAGTGGCACAGCCTCCCCTCTCTCCCAAGCTGGGAACTCAAGGTACGCCTTTAGTGTGGGCCGAGTACTCCATGCTCTTGTAGTTGAGCCTTGGTTATTGTTGGGGTCATGGGAGGGATTTACCCAGGCCAGTCAGCTGCAAGGATTAGCTGTCCACTGGGTGCACCACCCCTGGGGTTTCCTAGGTGGTGCAGGCCAAAGTCAGCCCCCACTTGTGTTTTGCCCAGGGCCACCCAGCATGAGTTATGGCTGCGATTTGTGCTGAGTTTGGAGATTCCCAGGTGAAGCTACACTGTGGCTGCTGCTAGTGCCCTGCATGGGACCACTTAGCAAGAGGTAGAGTGGTTAGGAGATTACCAAGGCTGGCTGTTGCTTGTTTGGAAGGATTTAGGAATTTGTGAAGCATGAGCTAAGACCAGCCATTCATACGGAAATCCACTGTTAATATCTGTAAGGCGGGTCAGAAGGAGTCTCAGGGGATCTCCAGGGCTGGGTAAACAGTGTCAGCCAGGTTGATAGTCTCAGATAGGGCACATGCCTGCCTGCTCTGTGGCTCTGTGGGAGGAGGGTTCAGAAAAGGGACAATAGCTTCTGCCCACCTTTCTGCATAGGACACAGGTGGCAAACACAAGGCCCGCAGGCTGAACCTGGCCCTCCACCTTGTTTTATCCGGCTCACACCTTGTTTTCACCTGGTGGAAGTGCCGAGCTCCTTACCCCTAGTTAAGGAGTAGTTACATTTAAACAGTCCTAAAATTGTATTTGGCCCTTTGAAGGCAACCTTGAGGCTGATGTGGCCACTGGTGAAAATGAGTTTGACACCCCTGATCTAGGAGACTGCTGTCCATCAGCTCCCACCTTGATGCAGGACACTTCAGTTCCTCCCTGTATGCTACCCCAGTGCTGGAGCTCGGAGGGAATGAGTCTGAGTGAGGTCATATGTAGGTTGTTTAAGGAGAGCTTCTTGGGACTCCAAACGTTTTTAAAAATTTTTCATTTAATTATTGTTCAAGTACAGTTTTCTGTCTCTTACTCCCATCCCAGCCCCCCTCCATCAAAAGTTTCTTCCACTGATACAATTCCTGCTGTTTTTTGCAGCCAGAAGCTGTCCATATGTCCATTTGTTATGGGGACATATCTTTCTGGCATTGGAATGCTAGCCTGGGGGCTCCTGGTGTGTGACTGGGACTTGTCACTCCCAAGATATCCATCTCAAATATTTATCCACCACATGTGGATGTGGGACCAGCCTGTTCCATGCCTCTGCCCCTCCTACCAACCTGAATGGATGCAGTTTCTTTAATTCCATGGTTGTCAAGACTTCATTCAACTCAATTTCTGACAGCTGTGAATGATGGTTGGTCTATAATTTAGCTGTAATTTTGATGTGGTTGTGAGAGGAGGCAAGCCATGTTTACCTGTGCTGCCATTTTGACAGGAAGTAAAAATGTGCTATTTTAACCATTTAAAAGTGTGCACTTCAGTGGCAATAAGTACATTCACAATGTTGTTTAACCATCATCATTATTTAGTTCAAGAAGTTTTTCATTATTTGAAAACGAAACCCTATACTCATTAAGCAGTCATTCCCCATTCTTCCCTCTCCCTTGGCAACCAGTGATTGGCTTATTGTCTCTATGGTTTGCCTATTCTGTATATTTCATATAAACAAAATCATACAGTGTGTAACCTTTTGTATCTGACTTCTTTTACTTAGCTTTTTTTCATGGATCATCCATGTTATAGCATTGGAATGCCCTTTTAAAAATTCAGTAATTGCTCCATCTGGGTGGCAACACCTTGTGTGGCAAGGATAATATTTCCCAAGTTTTGACATAAGTTCTAAATCTAAATATATATCCATACACCTTGATGAGGAATCAAGGTGTATGACTGAGAGTGGATCCTCTCACTTTTACCCCTAGTGAATCCCATGCAAAATTTTGCTTACCATTCCTGCAACTTTGGGCTCTCAAGGTCCAGAGTTCTTAGTCCTCCCAAAGAATGTTTCCACCAGGTTACATTACAAGAGTTCAATTAAACTGGAAGTTGAGACTGCCACTTGGCCATTTGGGGATCCTCCTGCTATTTAACCAACATGCAAAGAAGAGGGCTTCTCTAGTGCCTGGGGTGACTGATCTTGACTATTAAGCATTTTTTGAGCTACTGCAACACAATGGGAGAAGGGAGGAATATGCCTACATTGCAGGAAATAATGTAGGGGCACCCCTTAATACTTAGTACTCACATATTCTGTGATGTGAGTTAATGGAAAACTACAGCCCAACAGAAGTAGAACCTTTAATGGCCCGGATCCTAAAGCAATAAGGGTTTGGGTTGCCCCACAAGGCAAGGAACCACTATCAGCAGAGATGCTTGCTGAAGGCAAAACAGATATGAAACAGGTAATCAAAGAGGAAGTAGTTATAAATAGCAATTGTGATCATGTTGCCATTTGCAGATACAAACATTGTAATAGTTATGAGCATTTTCCCCTCATTTTGCTATGAATATATTTGTGCATTGTATATTAACTAATTATTCCTTTCCTCATTCCCCCAAAATGTGTTAATAGTGGGTAACCTTTTATCTTGGTATTTAAGTTACAGGCCATCGAAAGGGTACAGTGACTCATCAGAAAGAGGAATGAACATCCCTTAAAGACTCTATTGTCTTTTGAGAAGGAGCTGTTTTGGGTTGTATGAGAGAGTTGCCTCATATGGACATAAACATATTTTGCTATGGACTTTTTTGAAAATTAAATACAACTGAAAGAACTCTGTACAGATGTCAAGTTCATAAGAGTTGGACTGGGGTGGTTTTGTACCGTCAACTTAGCTAAGCTGTAACTACATTTCCCAGAATTCTCTTTCTTCTATGATTTTGATTTTTGTTGGCTATGATAGAAATTTTCAGATTTAAATGGAAGTGAAGCACCAGCCATTATACTTGGAAGGTCAATGCAGGGTCCTAGGCACCACTGTAATTTTGTATATGATCTGCTGACTCCTCACTGGCAAGGGGCAGCAGCAGGGCCTATAGATCCTCCAGCAGCTATGTTTTGGACTAGGCATATGTGCAGCAAACCTCTCTCTCTCTCTCTCCCTCTCTCTCTCTCTCTATATATATATATATATATATACACATACATACATATACATATTCATATTCTGTTTTTCTGGACAACACTAGCACTAGTACATTTCCCTGTAAAGAACACTGAAAACAGTTGAAGTTCTGGTCTTGAGATATTTGAGATATCCCATATTGTGGTGGAAATGCATGCCTCTGAGATCACACAGAACAGAGTTTGGTGGCATAAATGATTTATGGTCTTGGAACCTGATTACTCATCTGTGGAATTAGGATCAAATGTATGCTTATGTGGCTGTTATGTAGGGTTAAGTTAAACATTGTATATGAAATACCTATTACAGCTCACAGAGGGTGCACAGCAAATATTCTCTCCCCACTCTGCTGAGGGGAAATACATTGTTTAGTTAGTGCCCTGGATCTTATTAAATGATTTAATTGAACTGAGTCTCTTAGATATTAAATGAGATAGTTATTTAGTATATATTGTCTGATATAACATCAATACTACTCTGGGTTGTTAGTTGTACCACAGAATCCGAACATTATCTGAGGTCAGTTCTGCCACTTACCTGTGTAAGATCTAGAGCAAGGTGTGTTTCCTTGAGCCTAGTTTCAATTTAAGTACTATTGTCTCAGGACTTTCTTGTTTGTTAGAATAAGAGACAGTGCTCAGCTTAATCTTAAGCATACAGTAGATGCTCAATACATCTACTAGAATTGTGGGAGTTATTAGGTTTTCAAAGATGAGCTGGATCAATTGTTGCACTAAAGGAGAGGTTACTATTTAGTGAAGACAAAAATCCATGAAACTATATTGAAAGTTGTATTTCTTTTAATAGTAGAGAGCAAATAGTCAAATACCAACGGAGGAGATAGAAAGTTTTAAGTGATATTCAAAGAATCAAATGCCATGGAAAAATGATAAAACTTCTTGCAGGCGTTTGTTGATTTATGCGATCATGAGGATTTAACACTTGATCTCATTTGTAAGGGCTATGCAGTACTTTCCCCCTTGCCAGTGGCTAGTCATAGCAAATAAGTGGAAGGGTGGGTGCCCTGAGAACAGAACCAAATTAACAATTTTTGCCATCAAGGGAGAGGTTGTTCATGCTGACATCCCTAGAGGCTGGAATGTATTTGGAACAATGGGTTGCCGTTGAAAAGCTTTGACAGTTTAAGGAGAAATGTGACAAAAGGAACCTGCCAACTTACATATCCAGCTTACAAACCAGGTCAAGAGTTCTTTAGATTCTCATGCTTTCTAAAAATCAAAGCCAACAAACACTTTTGGTAAAAGGGCAAGCAGTGTCCTTTTTTCCTTTGTTTTCTTAATATATAATCTTTACTCATTTTTTCCAGTGCACTCTTCATCAGTGTAGGTGTTTTCCCTCCACCTCTTCTCCCCCTCCTCATTCTCAGGTCCCCAATTCTCCACTAAGGCCGGGACTGCCCCGGGGCCCCGCACCTGCCAGGGAAACTCTCCAGCCCCGGCCCCACCGGGGGGCTGGGAGTGACGTAGTCGGGAGCATAGCGCCCGCGCGGCCTGCTGACGTCACTGCCGCAGCGGTCCGGAGCAAAGCTCAGAATGGGAATTCGAGGAGGGAAACACAGTAGTGACTCCGAGGTCTGGGCTGAACGGTGCGACTGCGCTGGATGCTTTGGATGTCGAGTCGCGAGGCTGGAGTCGCGCCTCTCGCACGGGCTGAACCCACCCCACATCCTCAGCTCTCTAGAACGCTAGAGTTTAGTGATAAGGGGAATGTCCCCACTCGGCGGGGCCTCGTGCGCACGCGCCTTGAGTGGGGAGCATATTGGGGAGACAGCTGGAGTAGGTGCGGATTGAGGTTAGTAGGGAAGGAGGGCGGTATGTGCCGCGAGGGAAGGTGACACAGCTCCAAACTGCAGAACAGAAGGAGGACGGTTCCCAACCTCCGCCGCTAACCCGTCTCCACTGGCGCTGCGGCGGCTCGGGGCGCGGGGCTTGCGCCGCGGCGTCGTGACGTCACGGAGGTGGCGGCCGTGGTTGGCGCAGGGTCCGCGGCTGCAAAGTGTGAATTACGCTGGGCTCGCGCCACTGGAGGAGTGAAGCCAGGCTCCAGGGGAGGGGAGGGGCAGAACGGCGGCGGCGGCGACCTGAGCTGGTGCTGCTCTTGATCCTGGCGCACCCTGGATCTTGACGCTGGTTCCAGCTCTCTTTTCTTGCAGCGCTCCCGCTCTACTCCTCCCCGCATTAGAGCCCTGGGGCGGTGGGGTTACCTTTCCGACTTTGCCGGTGCTACCCCCGCGGGCACCCCGGATCCGGGCGTTCGCGGGTCCTGTTAACTGTCGCTGCGACCGCCTAAGCGCACTCCCGCCGGCTGTCCGGGCGCTGTGCTCTGGTGGCGGAGGCGTGAGTGCGGCTTCCTGGCCCGGAGTCGGTACCCTCCAGCCCTGCCCCCGCCTCGGCCCGGTGCCCCGCAGCCGCGGCCCCTTCCCAGCGCAGGGGCCGGCGGCCGGGGCAGGGCGGACGTATTCAATGGAAGTATGTTACCAACTGCCGGTGCTGCCCCTGGACAGGCCGGTCCCCCAGCACGTCCTCAGCCGCCGAGGAGCCATCAGCTTCAGCTCCAGCTCCGCGCTCTTCGGCTGCCCCAATCCCCGGCAGCTTTCACAGGTAAATTGCAGACGCCGTGGGGGCTCACACTTGGGGGTTCTCTCTTTGTTTCCCTTTTCCCACCCGGCTTCACCCCCCGCGACAACCCCTGTCCTCGCCGTTCACCCAGACCTATCGTTGCTCATTGTTTGGGCTTTCTGGGCTTCCCCTTCGATATGATAACTCTTTCTTTTATACTCAGGACTGTCCACTCTCAGTTTCTGGCCTCCACTGGGGTGGGCTCCGGGAACCTTTGATTCTCCCCAGTACCCCCCCTCCCCATCCTTGCTTAGAGGTTTAAGCCTCAGTAATGACTTTGTTTCCCTCCCTTTCTTGATGTCTCGGTCTGGAACTTGGGCCTCTCCTCCTTAGTTGTGGCCCTAGCACACCTGTGTCCCCCTACACGCGCTCACATACACACACACCTGTGCCGAGTTCGCGCCTCACCTCCCCCAACTCCCGCGCGCCCGGTGGTGCTCAATTGGTGCTTCGGTTCTCTGAACAATAGACCGGTTCCCCGTTGCCCTACTCCCGACTCCTTCGATTCTGTAGATGGACCGTAAGTGATATCAGAGAAACAAACATCAAGAGTGTTTCCCTGAAGCTTCGGTTTCTGCAGAGTTGGTAGCCAGGAATCAGTTGTTTTTAATTTGATGAGATTTTAGGAGAGGAACTATGATGAGCACTCACAGACTTTGTTTTGAGTGGTCCAATACCAGTTTCTCCTGAGAATTTCGTGGGTTTTTTTTTCTGTTGGCCCACTTCTTAGTTCTTGCTGCTTTTGATTTCCAGATTTAAAATAGGGAGGCAAAAAGAATTTTGTTTTTGTTTACATTTGAACTGAGTGCTCTCCGTTTCTGCTGCCAGAATGTTACATGTTCATGATCATTTAATTCACATATATTTATTTTTCCTATTGGTTAATATTAATTTCTTTTAATATCTTTTCTCGCTATAATGTAAATGTCTGTGTGTTGGGTTTTTTTTTTTTTTAAACAGGTGGTGCGGAGCACCTGGTAGAGACTTTGCTAATAACAGGTGTGTCTGGTAAATATTTGTCATATGCTTCTCTGCCTAAGTTGCTTGTACAGAGAGCTGGAGCCTATATTTCGGTTTCTCTCTGAATTGTTTTTATTTGAAATCAGACTTCTTTCATAGGTGGTGTACTATTGAGGTCAGTGTCAACTTGTAAAAAGTGCTAAGTGACATTTTGAATAGCAGTACATTGTTATTTTGAAAGTTTTTGCAGTATCTACCTTTATAGTGCTGCTCAAAGCATTTTTAGGTTGCAAAATGAATGTTGAAAAGATACTAACACACTGCTGAAAAAAGTTTTTAATGGTAGTAACTTTTTTCACTTCTAAATATTAATTTTACTTTCTCAGTTCAGCAGGCACATGATTGATACCCATTTTCTGGTCCAGAAAATAAAATAATAAAAGCAATAACTAATAAATTACAAAATCTAAAATGTTAATAGTTACTTATGCTCCCTGAAGAGAATGTGAATGAGAAGGGAGATTTCAGGGGAATGAAAACAAGTAAAGCTGATGCCAGGGGTTTTACCTGATGTCTTAATTAATCCATAGAGACCAATTTTAAGTTGAACTCCTTCTGGACTCATTTCCTAATCTTAGGTTTTAATGGGTAATGGAATGTAAGAAATATGATTGTGGCAGTTAAAGCAAATCATGTAGAGTCATACCATATTTAACCCACTCTTAATTAAAACTTTTAAGAAAAATTTCTGTACCCCTAAGTCAAGTTTATTGGAATTTCTGGAAATTTGGACAGAAACGTTCCTGAATGAACAGTTTTTTTCTAGTTAGTGTTGTTTGACATTAAAATGATGGTAAACTTACTATGATGCTGAAATGGGCATGCTTATCATTACCAAGACTGTCATTTAATATCAAACATATGTTGGTAGTGATTTCTTTAGCTAGATGGGAATTTGTACTAGAAGAGGAAAGGTAAAAAATCTTGGAATCTTATTCAGAGCTCCTTTAACTAAAATATTTAGTTAAAAATTTTCTGCCCTGCCTGGTGTGGCTCAGTGGACTGAGTGCTGGCCTGTGAACCAAAGGGTCTCTGGTTCCATTCCCAGTCAGGGCATGTGCCTGGGTTGCAGGCCAGGCCCCCAGTAGGGGGTGCTTGAGAGGCAACTACACACTGCTATATCCCTTCATCTCTTTCTCTCTCTCTTCCCCTCTCTCTAAAAATAAATAAAATCTTTTTTTAAAAAAAGCTTTCTTTGTCCTTTGTTACTAAGTCTGAAGAAAGCTACAGATATTATAAAAAGTTTAGGTGGGGTGTAGTTTCATTTAAAGGACTTTAAAAAACACTTTTTTTTTTGTTTTTGTAGGCACTAAGTATAAGTGTTTTGTATTAGAGGGGTTTTTTTTTGTTTTAAATATGTTCAAAACTAGTAGTTTTTTCAGTTCACCATGATATTGGAGCCTAGCTCATGGTGATATACTTTAGCAGTTGTTGAATGAGTGAATAGGTAATGGGGTTATCTCTGAGCGTCAGTTTTAAATATGAAACAACGTAAGTTAAGCAACTTTCATCAAGATATAGCAGTAACTTATTTATCTAAAACTTGGTTTGGAACTTGTAACTATAGATTTTAACAGATTCAGGAGTTAGAAGACGATGAGCAACCAAAAATAGATTTGGCAATCTTCTTAAACCTGTGTGTTTTAAGCAGAATTCTGACGAACTTGTTTTCCAAGTAGTAGCAAATTTGAGGTGGGTAGGAGGCTGCTAAAGTCAGGTTCACTAGTAGTAGCAAAACTTGACAGCTGACACACCAAAAGCCAGGGATCAGGGGGAAAAAAGGCAGGAACTTTTACAAAGGCATGCTGGGTGCATATAGTGTCCAACCTTTTGGCATCTCTGGGCCACACTAGAAGAAAAAGAGTTGTCTTGGGCCACACATTAAACACATTGTGACATGTAATTACAAAAAAAAATCTGATAGCATTTTAAGTAAATTTATGATTTTGCGTTGGGCTGCATGCATTGGGCCTCAGGTTGGATGGACTTCCCTGGAGAGGCTTGAGTGTTGTACAATGTAATAATCAAAGTAATGTAAATAGAGCCTATTTCTTAAAATTTAAAGATTTGTACTTTTTTAAAAAAATGAAAGATTTCCATGCTAAACAATTCAAGTGTTGATTACTAAATGGACTAGTGTGAATTATCTGGAAGATTTATTTAAGTGGAACATCAGCTCTCCCAAGGATGCCAGGTAAATGAGGCATTAACTTTTTGTTGTAAACCAGGTCATGTACTACTTTCTCAAATGGTTAATAAGAGTTTTTTAATTATTTGGAAAATAGAGATAATAAAAGAAACTTGTTTTTGCCACTTTGGGATATCTTGTTGATAGCTGGGTTTAAAGATTTATCTTGCAGAATAAAGTTCTTATTTGGAAAAAATGTTGCGAGAACAGAACTTGTGTTGTTCACCATTGTGTCCACAGTGCTTTTCCTACATAGGTGCTTAGCAAAGTGTGGAGGTTGGGTTAGTGTATAATGGCAAACCAATGCGCTGCACCTGGGGTTATTGCGGTCAGATTTTCCATACACAGGAAACAAGTCTTACTTGGGTTAGAAGTTTGGGCTTAATTTTTAAAATTTATTATAAGTCTGCAATATGTATTATTACTGAACAAAATATTGGGATCTAACATGTGTTTACATGTGCATTTAATGCCAGAGTAAGCTAAATTTGACTTCTAATTTAGCATCTATGTGTTTTTTTTCTAATAGCCCGTGATTTTTTTAGAGTAGTTTGAAGCTTACGGCACAAGTGGGTGGAAGGTACAAAGGTTTTCCAGATACCCCAAACATGCATAGCTTCTGTCATAATCAGCATCCTCCACCGGAGTGGCACATCATTACAACTGCTGTACCCACATTGACATGTCGGTATCACCCGCAGTCCAAAGTTTACATTAGGGTTCACCTTCGGTGTCTTTTTAAAGCAAATATTCCACAGGTATTTACTGAACACTGTCTGTAAACGAGGCTCCTTGAGTTAGGTAACTGAGAGAGGTAAAGAATGGGCAGTTTTTTAAAAAATCACTTGTGAGTCCACCAACCTAACCAAGTTTTTTTTTATTCATAAAGATTTTCATGTGTAGTTATAGTGTACATTTGTGTTGTCTTCAGCAGTGTTCTTAGTATATGACAAATCACGAAATTCCTCTATGTGCAGAATAGTTCAAAGCCCCTGGATAAGAGGTGGTTCCTCCTTTAAGAACCTTACAGGATTGTGGTGGGGAAAATGGTATGATCATATGCGATGTAATTATTGTATTGGAGTTATCAAGGTGTGATGAGACTACACAGGTATACCTAAATTTCCTGGGTAAATTAGAGGAAGGTTCACATAGTTGAAGCTGAAGGTTATTGTAAGTGTTTCTGTTGGGTTGGTCAGAAGTCCATTATGTTTTTCCCTGTACTATACGATGGCCTCAGTAGTGCTTAGTACTTCATTTGAAACAAATTTGTTGTTGTATTGTGACAGCTGTCATATCAGTGTGCATTTTAAAAATAAAAGTCAAAATTGATGAATTTTTGTGCAGCTGTTTTAATATTGAAGGTGAAAAAATAACATTTTGAGCATGTTATGCTTCATTATTTCAATAAAGGTAAAAATGCAACTGAAACACACACACACACACACACACACACACAAGATTTGTGCAGTGTTCAAAGTGGTTTGCGAAGTGTCTTGGTACTATTGACTTTTTGGCCATATAATTCTTAGCTGTATGTCTGTTTTATGCATTGAAAGATGTTTAGCAGCATGGCCTCTACCCACTGAAAGCCAATATCGGGGGAAAACTACATTTGTAGATGAGCCTTCTAAGCTTTCAGAGCTTCCTTTTGGCTACTGGCAGGTACCCTTCCTAAGGAACCTGTGCACTGATCTTGTGGTGGACATCAGAAATGTTTCCTGCTTAGTGTTGAATAGGCATTTTGATTTACTGCTCTATGCCTCCACCTACTGGTAGGATGGCTCTTTGTTTTTTGAAGATAATGGCTAGAGGGAGGAGAGGATGAAATAGTACAGGGCAGCATTTGGGGGAAAAATAAGTTGTTAATTGGATAACTTAGTTTCAGAGGAGCCTACTGTGTTCCTCGAAGTTTTGAGCAGACCAGACTCTAGCTCGGGACCATATAGAGTACTTGGCAGAAGATTCTTAGTAAAGATGCAGCAGTCTTGGCTTCAGTAATAATATGTTTCCATTTATTGAGTACCTCCTACATGCCAAATGCTGTAATTGATGTTTTTAACCTTTAAGAAACTCTATAAGTGATATTACTCAACTCTCTCAGTGATACTACACAAGAAAGGCCTCATGTTTCACAGCCTCCCTTTAAAACTGGCTTGCTTCCTCCCTGAAGGTGAGTAGAATACAGTTAGACTTTTAGGTTTATGGGTTATAGATCTTGTTAGCTTATGGGTCTGGATTAAAAATGTAAATTTGATGATTAGAGGTGATTATTTGAAGTGATAACCTTCACTCTGGTCGTTTCAAATTATATTGGAGTACTTGTTTTCAATGTCATGTTCTAGGAGGACCAGCAGCTAAATCATACTCTGAAGAGAGTGACTAGGGTGGGGAGGTGATTTGAAACACATCGTTGATATGTAACTGAAGAAATTGGAAACATTTGTAATCTGGGGAAAAGAAGACTAAGGATTTGGGCCAGGAGGTTTGGGAATGGAGGTGGGGTAGTGGCTGGTGAGAGAGGATAGAGCTTTGCTGTCTTCCAGTATCTGAAGGACTGCCCAGGGAATGAGAGGAAGGAGAGGATTAGTTAAGATTTTGATTGGTTGTGTGTTGTTTTTTTCCTAGCACAAGAGGAGTTTATTAAGCATGTAAAGTGAAAATACAATCTAAGAGAAGATTAGAGTGGGCTGCTCAGAGAGCTGTCTTGGCCTAAATTTTAGAAAGAGTGTCATACAGGCAGAAGAAATGAGCCAGCTGGGCTGCACGGACTCAGGAAACAAGTTACAGAGGCAAAAGCAGGGCCCTTGGAGACAGATGCAGTGGGATAGTCCAGGATGAGCTGTTGCTGCTCCCCTGGTCGCTGCTTCTCCTGAGAACCTTAAAGCTTAGGAAAAAGAGCAAATGCACACACCTGAGGAAAGAAGAGGGGAGGGCACCTGCGAGCTCCAGGGAGAGCATGCCGTTGTGTGTGTTCTCAATTGCTATATCCACTTCCTGTTTTGTGAGGGCAGTTGCTGATGTACAGGAGAAGCTATAAGCTTAAAGTTGTTACTTATCCCAGGTAACACAAGTAGGTAGTAGAAGTGAATTAAACTCGGGTCATTCTCACCTCCAAGCCTGTGCATTCTCTTCTACTTCCTTTTACTGCATGGGAAAAGGATGTTACCTCAGATGATAGTATAAGGACCAATAGGTAGAAACAGTAAAGAAATCGAAAAGGAGATCTTGAGTTTAATTAACCATACTACTAATCAAAGAAATTCATATAAAAGGATGATAATCATTTTTGCTCTCGGCAAAATGATACATTTTTTAAAAGTGTATAGTTTGAAGAGTATACTTATGCAATGCTAGTGGGAATATAAATTGAAAGTTTTCTGAAAAGCAATATGGGAATTGAATAAAAATATTAATACTTAGAAAATTAGTACTTTTGCCTGATAACTTATTTTTGGGAGTTTCCTGAACAAATAACTAGAAATGTAGATAAAGATTAATCTTCAGGGCTATTCATCACTTATTTATCACTGTGAAAAATTAGAAACAATAATTTACAAATGTTTAAATTATAGTTTTATTGTGAGTACATAGTATTTATTTCTATATTAATCACAAAAATGCTTTGAAGAATTTAAAGAATACGTAAGAACATAGTTTACAAGTGACTAAATACATTTTAATATTTCTTAATATTTCTATTTTATATATTCACTAAATACTTTGAAGTATTTGAAGACTAATTGTATGGGGAATTGCTTACAACATAAACAGAAAAACAAAAATTGTGTTTAAAAATGATCACAAATGTGTACATATCTATACATCATATATGCTTGCAAAAAGAAAAAGCCAGATGTAATTCAGAATGCTAACTGAAGCTATCTTTGGATGGTGAAATTACGAGTAACTTTTAACTTTCTGTTTAAAATTTTGTGTAACTTTAGTTTTTTTTGTTTTTTTTTTAACATGAACTTCTTTTTAAGCCACAATAATCCTAGAAAAAGTCAGGCAATTTGATTTTGGGCCCAGATCTCTGACGGAAATGTCCAGAGAGAAAATGGATTTGCATCATGAGATTATAAATTCCTAATCAGTGGTTGAGTCAACAGCTTGAAAGATATTTGGAGAAGGATATTGACAAGGGCATGAACTCTTGTGGTTCCTTCCAACTCCATGATTCTGTAATTGTTTGGACTGAATTACATGCATGAAAGGCATTTTTGTATACCTCTGATAATTATAAAGATGTTGGGAAGTGCATTTAAGTACAGTTGTATTGCAGAAGAGCTATTTGATGACAGCTGGTAAAGAGATTTTGAATAATGGGAGCAGTAGAAGGAAAAGAGAAAGTTAGGAGCGGGTCCTAGGAATTGATTTCATTTGGGAGGGAAAAAATTGTCACTTTAATTTGGGAGACCAGTTAGATCATTAAGCTAGTAACAAAAGTGTATATAGGAAGAGCAGGTGGGTTTTGGTTTTCTTTTTGTGTATGTGGAAGGAGAGGGAGGAGTAGATAATACATTTACTTTAAATATGTTGAGTTCGAGTGTCTGGGGAACATCCAGGTCTGGATGTCCAGTAGCCACTATCTTAGAAGGAAGGTTAGGACTGATGATGTGTTCTGACTTTTACTATAAGGGTTTTCATATATCCTGACTTCTAGTACAAGGGTTCTCAAACATTTTTGCTCATATATCCTTTCCAAGAACTTGAA
Source organism: Artibeus jamaicensis (assembly GCF_021234435.1). Taxonomy (NCBI): domain Eukaryota; kingdom Metazoa; phylum Chordata; class Mammalia; order Chiroptera; family Phyllostomidae; genus Artibeus; species Artibeus jamaicensis. Next base: position 39,225,174 of record NW_026522059.1, read on the forward strand.
AACCAAACAAATAGAAAACTATATACTTTCTCATACATCTAGAATTTTTCCTTTCATTTTTAGTATTTGTAAACAGTGTAATGTTTGGTATACAACTTAAATCATGATTTAAAAGATACCCAAGAAAATTTTAACAATGTAATATCTTCCTTTACTTTTTTAAACATGTGAAAAGCTTTTAAGTTTAACAGAATTTTTACATTCCTTGTTTTTCTCGTTGAACTCTTTTTTTCCTATTTTGCTATCTCTATTATCCTAACGTGTCCTAATATGTTATACTGGAAAGCATTTTATCAGTTACACTATCATACTTTTCTATAAAAAATGTGACTTCATGAATTTAATCAATGGGAATAAATAGTGCTTTATTTCAGCAGTGTCACTTAGTTCTTCTGAGTTTGGGACAAAAAACAATTATAATTTAAAGTATTTAAAATTTCTTATGTCCATAAGGCTGTGTCAAATTTATTTTGTACTGAGTTATCAATACAGTGATAAAAATAATTGTCAGTAGACAATCAAAACAACATGTGAGTTATACAATTTAATAAGTATTAGATAAAACTAACACTTTACTGGAAATGCATTTATTGTAAATTATTTTCTAAAGATTTTACTTATAAATATTATTAGAAAATATGGGGTTCTGCATTTTCCTTTTTAACTTTGATAGTGAAAGTATTGAAAAATCTCATTCACAGATTTAGTAGATGGTAATAAAAAGTGTTTTGTTTTAGAAATATCACCCATTCTTCTGAGTTGACAACAAAGTGATCCACAGTTGAAATTATTTTTAAAGCTTTCTCAGGCAGCATTTGGATTTGGTTCTCCCTCAGTTTTCATGGCAGTAAGAGTTGGTGGCTCCTTGATGTGAAAAAAATGTGGTGCCCAGTCTGCAGGATGAACTCTCCTTTCAGCTCCTCAGATGTTAGTAGATCCCAGTTCCCCAGTAACTTTCAAGAATTATTGAGAATTGCAGTTTTCTTTTATGAAGTGCCAGAGGGGGAGAGATGAAATGGGAGAGCAGAGAAATGAAAACTGACTTGTGTCAGCAGAATGGTTTTAGAAAAGTGTGCGTGTGGAAGTTGAGAACCCGTTAATCAATTCTCTTTGAACTCTCCGTTCATGTATGGTTCCCAGGGTACAGACACGTGACCCACTTTGTGGACCATTGGTTTACTGTACCACCTCATGTGTTAAAAGGTAACAAAGTGTTGCTGCAGTTTACCGTTCTCCATACACACACAGAAATGATACCTTATACATCCATTATTTTTCTGGTTTTTGATTGTGTCTAATCCCAGATCTCCATACTGTAGGGCTTCTTTGGGAACATAATGATAATATTAATGCTTGAAAGGGACCTTATCAGTAGTTTAATTCATCTTCAACATTTTAAAGATTTAATGGTTGAGACTCAGTAAGATTAAGTGATTTCTCTAAAATCTCACAGTTAGAAAGTGGTTACAGCTTTAAACCTAGTTCTTCCAACTGTGAATCTGTTGCTTTTTAAAAATATAGTTCCTGCTTCCTTATAAAAGAATTGCTCTAAGGGGCAGTCTTTTCTTTACTGAACATTATGTCTTCGAGTAGCAGATCTTTAATTCTTTTACACATCTTTTTATTTATTTATTTATTTATTTATTTATTTAATATTTATTTTCAGAAAGAGGGGAAGGGAAGGAGAGAGGGAGAGAAACATCAATGTGTGGTTGCCTCTCATGTGTCCCCCACTGGGAACTGGCCTGCAACCTAGGCATGTGCCCTGACTGGGAATCGAACCGCCATCCTTTGCTTCAAAGGCCCGCACTCAATCCACTGAGCTACACCAGCCAGAGCTACACATCTTTTTATAGACTAGTGATCATTTGAACTAGTTAGAGTACATATACACTCAATTTAAAAAATGTCTTGAGTTACTTCTACTTAAAGTATTGCGTTGTCCCAAAAGTCCATTTAGCATTTTCCCTAAAATAAAAGACACATTTTTCACCAGTAACTTCACTGATTTGGATATTTTGAGTATGTTGGCTATCTCCCATGTGGTATAACATGGAGAACTCCCATGTGTTCTCAAAGTCTCTATTTGATTTCTATCAACTTCAGCTGTCTACCCAATCATGGAGCACTGTCCAGTGAGAAATCTCTAGCACAATACTTTGCAATAATACAACATAATATGCCCAAAATGTTGCATATTCTCTTCCATCTTCAACATTAAAATGGCTACAAAAAAATTCACCAATTCTGATAATTTTTTTAATGCATGGTGATCTGACAGCTGTCACAGTACACTAACAAAATTGTTTCGAATGGAGTTAAAGACAACTAAGCACAACTAGAACCATCATATGGGAAAACCAAGTGCACTTTTGGCCAACCCAATAAAATCAGAGATCAAGGAAAACCGTTAATGAAAGTATAATAGGCCAGTTGGGAAGCTACCATTTTATTGGTTAAAATTTGATTTATGTGTAACTTAACAGAAATAACCTTTTATTTCACCTATACTTCAAAACGAACTTTCAGAACTCTCTCTCTCTTGGCCCCGCACCTTCCTCTCTCCTAAACTCCAGGGACCCTTCTTTTGCTTTGTCACTTGTTTCCTGAGCCCATTTCTTCTACCTCTTTGACTTTCTAAATAAACTTTCTCTTATCACTTGGAAAAAAATTAACTTTAAGAATAAAGTTTTTTTCATTTTGGGGAATAAAACAATATTCCTGATATACAAAGAATTTACTCTGTAGCCTTTTATATGTTTTACTAGGTATGAAAGGGCAGGTAGTGAAATTTTTTTGTAACATTTTAAACTTCATTTTACTTCTTGCTTGAATTATTTGTAGTGAACATATTATTTTAAAATATGAAGTTATTCTAAGAAGAAAACTTTTAAAAACTCTAATTTGTGGGAGCAGTTTTAGGGTCACAGCAAAATTTAGAGGAATGTACAGAGATTTCCCATATACCTCCTGCTCCCATAGTGCTCGTGCACAAGTGCACGCCAGACTGGTTTGCTTGTTACAATTGATGAACCTACACTGATACATCATAATCATGCAAACACATACGATACATTAGGCTTCACCCTTGTGTTGGACATTCTATGAGTTTGGATAGATGAATATGCAGCGATTTTCAACCTTTTTTTTTTGTCATGGCACACATAAACTAATTCCTAAGGGAAAAGAGGACAGTGGCCCTCTTTTTCCTTAGTAATTGCATGCTTTAAGAATTCTTGGTGTGCATGTATCTATCATTATAATATGATACAGAATATTTTCACTGCCCTAAAAATGCTCTGTGCTCCACCTAATTATTTCCTCCTTTCCTGCTCATCTCTAGCAACTACTGATTTTTTTTTTTTTACTGTCTCCACAGTTTTGTCTTTTCCAGAATGCCATATACTTGGAACCATACAGTTTATTGACTTTTCAGATTGGCTTCTTTCACTTAGTAATATGCATTGAAGATTCCTCCATGTTTTTTCATGGCTTGATAGCTCATTTGTTTTTAGAACTAAGTAACATTCTATTCTGCTTACCACACTTTATCCATTCACCTACTGAAGAGCATCTTGGTCACTTGCAAGTTTTGACAGTTATGAAAAACTACAACTATCTGCCCACAGGTTTTTGTATGGATGTATGTTTTCAGCTCCTTTGGGTAGATAGCAAAGGAGTGTGATTCTAGGATTGTGTGGGTAAAAGTGTGTTTAGTTTGATAAGAAACCACCACGAGTAAGAAACCACTCTTCCAGAGCAGCTGCATCGTTTTACATCTGCACCAGCGATGAATGAGGATTCCTGTTGGTCTGCGTTCTCACCAGCATTTGTTATTGTCTGTGTTCTGGATTTTAGTCATTCTAACAGGTGTATAGTTGTACCATTGTTTTAATTTGCCTTTACCTGTGACCTCTGATATGGAGCATCTTTTCATATGGTTATTTGCCATCTGTATCATCTTCTTTGAAGAGGTGTGTGTTAAGGTCTGTGGCCCACTTTTTAATTGAGTTGTTTGTATTCTTGTTTGAGAGTTCTTCTTTATATTTTGGATAACGGTGCCTTATCAGATAAGCCTTTTGCAAGTATTTTCTCTCAGCCTGTGGCCTGTCTTCTCATTCTCTTGATGTTGTCTTTCACAGAATGTAAGTTCCTAATCTTAATGAAATCCAGCTTATTATTTTTTTTTCCCATGGACAGCGCCTTTGGTGTTCTATCTAAAAAGTCATTGCCGTATGCCAGGTTATCTATACCTTTTGCTAATTTTTCTTCTAGGAGTTTAATAGTTTTGTATTTTAATTTTTTTTAATGCTCACCTGAGGACATTTCATTTGCTTTTTTTAGAAGAAAAGAGAGAGGAAGGGAGAGTGGAAGGAAGAGAGGAAGGGAGAGAGAAACATCGATGTGAGAGAAGCGTCAGTGGGTTGCCTTTGTGTGCACCCAGACCAGGGATCTGTGCCCAGACCAGGGTCACTTGCTCCTGCACCCAGACCCAGGATGAACCCACAACCTAGGTATGTGCCCTGTCTGGGAACTGACCCTGCAACCCTTCAGTTGCAGGACAGTGCTCCAACCACTTAGCTACACTGGCCTGTGCTAGTTTTGTATTTTAAATTTAGGTCTATGATCCATTTTGAGTTAATTTTTCAGAGGGATATAAGATCTGTTGTTTTAAGCCATCCTTTGCCCTTGGAAACTAACACAAATGGCTTTGATGGTTTAAAATGTATTTGTTCATTCTTTGAATCAGAAGACAGTTTACTGAGTGCTTTTTATGTACGAGATATTCTGCTGGGTACATATCAGAGATAAATAAGATATGTTTCCAGCCTTCATTCTTGAAGTTTGGTCCAGTGGGAAACAGTTATGTAAATTCATAAATTACCATACACTTGATACATGTTCTCATTAGGATAGTTCATCAGTGGCAGGTGGAGCTGGGAAAGCTAGGGGATACCTTTGTGCTTGGTTTCAAAGAACTGAGATGGAACTGGAATTCTGCTTGATTCTGCCACTACCAGTGCTATCGTTACGACCTAGTTACCTGCCATTAGGACTCTTAACAGATTCCACAAAGCAATTTTTAAAATGCAGTAAAGATTATGCCACCCTCTTGGAAACATCAGTGTGTTTTTATCACAGTGAAAATAAAATTCAAACTCCTTTTCATGGTACGATCCCGTGTAGTGTGACCCCTGCTAACTTTCTGGTGGTGTTCCCTTTCACAGTGGTCTTCCTGCCGTCTGTGAACATGCCAGGTTTGGGCCCCTCTTTGACTTGGCACTTGCTTTTCCCTGAGGCTCAAGATTTTTTAAAAAGATTTTATTTATTTATTTTTAGAAAGAGTGGAAGGGAAGGAGAAAGAGAGTTAGAGAAACATCAGTGTGTGGTTGCCTCTCATGTGGCCCCCACTGGGGACCTGGCCTGCAACCTAGGCATGTGCCCTGACTGAGAATCGAACCAGCGACCCTTTGGTTCACAGCCTGCGCTCAATCCACTGAGCTACACCAGCCAGGGTCAGGATTTACCCAAGGCTCCTTGTCCTTCAAGCCTCAGTCCACTCGTTGCAGAGGAACCTTCCTTGACCATCCTATTTATAATAGCGCCCCTCCCCCATCCCTGCTCTTGTTTCGTTTATGGCACCCACCACTAACTTGATTTTGTCGCTTCTGCCCTGCTTGCGCACTCCTTGCCCTCAGCCCTGCAGCCGTAGAATGTATGGTCAGGAAGTGTGGATCATGTTTGTCCTACTCACTGCTGTGTCCCTAGTGTGCATATGTAGGAGGTTTTCCATACCGAAAAATAAAGGAAAACTTACTCTTAGCTCCATGCTTATCACGTCTGATCATGTGTCACCGTAGCTCTTTGTTATGAATCCCAAATTGTTTCCTTATAATTTCATTTTATAGTCCCACTTACTCCCCACCACTGCACCAAAATTCCTCCTTAATCTTCATACCCTTCTGAGCTGCCTTCTGTGCTGTTGGAGCTATCTTAATCTCTAAATTTATGTAATCTTATTTAAGACTGCACTGAGGTTTAGAAAAGTTGCTCAAAGTAACAAAGTAAGTGGTGTTTCAGGGGGTTGCACTCAGATCTCTCTCTCTGACCTGAACTCCTCTCTGTTGTACTGGGGTGTGGGGCTGATGTTTTTGGTGAGTGGGAGGTAAAAATCCAGAATTAGAGTAGGAGCCCTGCCATTTGCAATAAAAATAGCAAACTCTTATTACGTGTTTCTATAAGAAGAACTAGGTGATATTTGTTAAAAGGAATTCTAAAAAGGAACACTTGAATTTTTTGAATTGATGGTAATACGTGTTTGTTAGAAAGTATATGAAATATACAAAAATATAAAGAATGAAAAAGAAAGTAAACACCGTCTGGAGTCCTAATACCCGGAGATAACCAGTTAACGTTTTATAACATCTCATCCAGTATTTTCCTGTGTAGAAATAAAATATTATGGTGTCATTTTCATACATAAATCTTTCTCTAAATTTGCAGGTCATTTTCTAATGTAATTACTAGATCAAAGCATATTATCAGATTTCATATTATCAGATTTCTTGCTAGAAAGGTGATATCAGTTTATATTTCCGGGAACAACATGTGAATGCCTTTTCATTCCTTGCTAATATTTTTAGTTCTATTTCTTTGATTTTTGCTGATACTAAACTTGAAATATGTTTATTGTCAATTATCTACTATCTTTTATGGCTTATCTGTATGCATTGCCTGTTTTTCTGTTGACAACTTAGATATTTTGAATCAGTTTTTTTTTATTGTTTTATACTGATAATGAACATTTTGTCCTATTTGTGGCAAACTTCCATTTTTTTGCCTTCTTTTTAGGGGTCTACCTGCATTGCTAAACCTTTACCCGGCAAGTGTTACCTCTTTAGTGCTGTAACCATGGGAGTAAATAATTTAAAATACTGAAAATTCTATTAATAAAATATTTCACATGTAAACTTTTTGTCTTCAACATACTAATTTGATAAAGATCCCTTTTCATTTTAATAAGTTGTGTGGAATATTGTCAATAACAAATTATCATCTATTATCTCACTATATATTTAATGTAGGGTAAAAGGAAAGCAATGGGGTAAATGTTATTCTAGACTGTAAATGTGGAATTGGAGGAAGAATTTCATGCTGGGAAACCCTGGAAAATGAATGACTTGAGAACCTCTGTGTGTCACCGCTAAACTGCGCTGACCCAGCGGTTGGCCCGGTCTCTCTCCCTCAAGCAAATGTTTTTATTTGTGTAATATTAACTCAAATTTCATAGTGAGAGAACTGGAAAATAGGTCCCATTTTAGACAGTTTTTCTAAAATCTTATTTTTAAAGAGAGTTCATATTTTACAAACATTTAAAAGGGTTTTTCTGGTGGCTTATAGTAACATAGAAGATGACAGTTTGAAGATAAAGGCAAAACATAGTTTACATGAAATGTATAGAGCCAACATTTTCATTTTCATTTGATCTTTAGTGAAAATACTTCAAATTCATTTTCAGAAAAACTTTCGGGAAGTGACTTCAAGGATTTTTGTGGGTGGCCACAGCTCATTTCCATTTGAGGTGACGATTCAGTAACATTGACAAGGCTTTCACCTCTCATTTTCCCATAACCAGTGTTTTTACATTTTGGTTTTTTCTTTTTAAGTGTTAGAATACCTTAGAGCAGGATTCAAGTGGGCTAATCAAGAAAAGCCATTAATGATATGAAAATAAAATTTAAAACTTTTATGTATATTTCTTTTTAACCTTACTGTTTTAGATCCTAGTTTTATCTATGTTGCATTGAGTGCCTAAAAGTTTATGTATGCACTCACCAATAAGACTTCACCAATCCATAGGTTCTTGGAACTGTGGCGAAACATCACATGATGAAATCCGTTCTGCCATAGGCTAATTGAGATAAAATATGGCATCCTGTGAATGTTATAGTGAAATGTTGTTGTTTGAGGACCTGCTATGATTATAAATACATGCATTACAAGTTCTGAGACCACTGCCTCAGAATATGTTGATGGCCGTGAGTGCTTTCACATATACAATGCAGAAACAGATACAGTTTCAAGGGGTTCTTTGTCATACTTCTGAAATTCCTGGAGTCCCATTTAACCTGTCTTGCCTCTTGATTTCAATTAGCTGCAGCATTTTGTCTACTGATTTGACTTTTTTAACCAGCTGTGATTTTGGCCCTTAAGATTACAGCCCAGGATTAACTCTTAGAACAGCTCGCCTTGTACACTGATCTGTCCTGACTTCAGTTTGATTTAGACTATGAGCTTTTAAAAAGTGGACGCTTTATCCGACTGAGCCCAGTGCTTCCTCTATTGGGCCCAGTGCTTCACACAAAGTAGATAATCCACAAGTGTAAAAAGTTCACCAGACCTTTATGAAGTCCTATCTGGGACCCCGTCCTACTGCGTCCCTCACACTCCCTCCGAGATCCTCCTCCTGTAGTGCCACCTCATGCTCTGCGTGGCATCACTTCTGTCTCAAAGTATCTTATGCCATCTAAGGACGGCCACTGCTGATTCTTTGATGACTAAAGGATTTTTGGAGAGCCTGTTGAAGTGGTACATATTTGTATTTAGTTCCCCTCATATGTCGTTGGTTAATGACGTGGTCAGAATGAGGGACAGGTTTCCAACCCTTCAGGACTGTATAACAGGTCTCTGGGTTTCTCCTGGGTGTTAGTTGTCCTAAACTCTGTGGGACATATTACTAGGTCTATGCACCCTCTTTATTTTTTGCAGAAAAATATGCACTTGAGAGCACTAAACCAAAAAAAAAAAAGGTTATAAAATTTTGCTTGATAGAAACTGGACTGGCTTTTCAGCTATAACATCAGTGATACCCAATTGAAATATAGTGGGAGCTACATATGTAACTTAAATTTCATTGTGGCCACATTTTAAGTAGTTAGAATAAAGCAGGTGGAATTAGTTTAAATATATTTTATTTAACTAGCTATATCTGAAATATTTAACATGCAATTAATACTTTAAAAATGTTAATGATATATTTCATATATATTTTTTACCCTCACCTGAGGTTTTTTTTATTGCTTGGGACGGGAGAGCGGGAGAAACATACATAGATGTGAGAGAGACATCAATTGGTTGACTTCTCATAAGTGCCCTGATTAGGGATTGAACCCCTGACCTTTTGGTTATGGGATGACCCACCAACCAACTGAGCCTTACTGGCCAGGACTATTTAATCTGTTTTTGGAGAGCACATCTCCATTCTGACCAGCATCATTTCAAGTACTATGTAGTCATAAGTGGCTAGAGATTCTTTCATTGGACGGCATAGCTCTAGAAATAATGGTACTTTATTAGAGGAGTCACCTCTTATGTGTGTGGGGGGTTTTTTTAAAACATTTTTAGACAGACTTGTAGTTGTATATTATGGGTTCTATATATTTCCTTTCGTCAAACCTCTAATTTCTAAGAGAATTGGAAATATCAGTATACTGTATAAATTAGCTACATTTTTAGAGAGGTTATATGGTTTTGGATATGAGAAAACAGCAAAGGTTTTAGCAGCTCTATTTTTTGTTGTTTTGTTGTTTGGACTGGGCTGTTTTAGTTTCTTGTTTTTTTGTGGGGTGGGAACTTTAATTGTGAAAGCTGTGCTTTTCATTATGGGGCCAGCTCTCATTCTTCTTAAAGATTTTAGAAGGAGGGACGTTTTTGGGTGAGAAAAAGCATAAGGCTTCTTGTTAGGTCAGGTTCTAGTACATGTGCTTGCATTGAGGCTTTCTCTAAAAATACATATTTTTTTTGCATTGAGGCTTTCTCTAAAAATACATATATAACATAAGCAAAAAGGTGTTGTTTTTTTTTTAAGTAGAACAAGTTTATTCAGTTATATGGAACCAGTCTTATTTGCTTAAGGCTGCTGGCTAGTGCCCTTCAGTAACACAAATAGATAATTCTTCGTTTGTTAAAGAAAGAGTACAATTGCCAGATTATAGACTGAGTACTTTGGATTGGCCAGAGGATCCATGTTTTACGCCAGTATGAAAGTGGACTGGATAAAATTCTTAAAGTTGCATTTAATTTAATTCAACAATTTCAACTTTAAACAATAGTATTGAAAGTTTGAAAAGGAGTAATTGTTCATAATCATACAATCATGACAGTGTTTTTATGTATTTGCCATGTTTTATAACATTTTAAGATAGTTGTGATAAATGGGCACATTTAATTTTGCAGCTTTTTGGAATGTGTAACTTAAAACAGGGAATTATAATGTTACTTACAAATTAGATAACATTTTATTTTGTTGTCATACAATGGCCTGGAAACAGGCACCAGCTGGTGAAGTGATTCCATTCTACAGCATGAGACAAAGATCCACCTGCCGTGGCTGTTTGTGAATGCTACCAAGCCATACTCAGCCCATGGGAAGAGGAAAGAGGAAGTTCAGTCTGCTGTTAAGGAGGTGGTGGGAAGTGTGTGGTACCTCTTCACTCTCGTTGAGTTGGTAAGAACGTGGCTCTACCAACTGTAAGGAAGGCTGTAAGAGAGAAGTAACATTATAGGAACATGCCTTATACAGCTTCCTCCATATTTTGGGTTATCTCCTTAGGGTAGTTTTCATAGAACTGAGATTGCTGGTCCAAACAGTAGGAATATTTCAATAGAATTTTTATTTCTACATTATTTTTCTAGAGCAACCATTTCAGTACTCTGGAGATTGACTAAAGGCTGATAGAATAAAACTTGGAAAAGTGTCATGACTTTCTACCCTACTCTGTCCAGGTTTGGTTTGCATGGCGGCTCTGCCAGCAAGAAGTCGGCCATAAAGACCTCGGCTTGAAGATGGCTTAGCTCAGCTCTTTGGGTGGTGATGCCCAGTGGCATTGTCTGTGGATGCAAATTTTCACAGGTGCGAGGGAAGGCCTGTAGCTCATCTCAAGGAGCTTGGGATTGCAGTACAGTTTGGGGCAAACATATTCTTGGATGACATTACACATAAGCACAGGAATGACCCAAGAAGGCCCAAGGTATTTATATAATTTTGCCCTACCCTGGAGTTGTGTGCATGCACCTAGTAGACTTGAAAGGGCCCTGTGGAAAGATAAGCCTGGGGCAAACTTGAAAACAGACTGAAGTTCAAGTGAGCTGGCTCCCCTACCCACATACATATCTGTTGACAGAGGTCAGGGCCTTCCTGGCTTGAGATGTTTGAGCATAACCTTCATCTGATTACAAGTTGATCATTAAGTTATGCAAATGATCTTTAAGCCCTAAGAAGCCAGGCTTAAAAATAAAAACCAGAATATATTTAAAACAAAACTGAGCAGAGATAGTGACTGCATACGACAGGGAGACAGATTTCACATATGTAGCCCAGGCATGATGTTAACCAAAAACAGTGACAGTTATTTTAAGGGGGGAAAGAATAAGAATACAGAGTTGTCACAATACAGTATATAAAATCTATAGATTTAACAACAAAATTACAAGCAAGTAAGGAATTAGGAAAGGAATTAGGGGGGAAAGTAGTTAAAAAAAATTGTTTTTCAGTGTTCCCAAATGTTGGCTTTAGTAAAGACTTCAAATCAACTATTATAAGTATATTAAAAGAGCTAAAGGAAACCATGTTTAAATAATTAAAGGAAAGTGTAACAGCAGTAAGTCAACAAATGGAGATTCATAAAAATGACTAAACACAGTAAAAGAGTAACAACCACCACCAAAAGAACCACCCCTAGATATGATGTCATGAGAGGGTGCTTCACTTCTGCTATAGTATTCTTTCCCAGGACTTAAAACCAGAGTCTGAGCATGAGAAAACAACAAAGTGAAACTCGGGCTTATTCTACAAGAGCTCCCGACCAGTACTCTGGGAAGCTGTCAAGGTCAGGAAAAACAAGGAAGAACTGTGAGATTATTCCGGATCGTAGGAGACCAAGGAGAAATGAGGACTAAATGCAATATGGTATCCTGAATTGGATCCTGGAAAAGAAAAAGGACATTCATGGAGAAACTGATGGAATTTGAATGAAATAAATTATCGTTTTGTACTGAATGTTAATTTCTTTCTTCTGGCAGTTTTGTACCAATGTTAATTTCCTGCTTTTGAGAAATATACTATATAGTTATCTAATAAGATATTAACATTAGTAGAAGCTGGATAAAGTGTATACAGCAACTCTCTATATTGTTTTTGCAACTTTTCTGCAAATCTAAATTCATTCCAAAGTAAAATTAAAAAAATTAAATGGAAATTCTGGACTTGAAGGAAACAATACCTGAAGTGAAAAATACACTGGAATGACTCAACAGCAGTTTTGAGATGCTAATAAAAAGAATCAGTAAATGTAAAGATAGACCAATAGATGTGATTCAGTTTGAAAAACATAGAAAAATGATCGAAGAAAAACGAGCAGAGCCTCAGAGAAAACATCAAGCATATACGTATGTATAATGGGAGTCCCAAAAGAGAGAGAGAGGTAAAGACAGTAGTCTTTTGAGAAACTTTTCAAATTTGATGGAAAACTTTAAACTGCGCATCCAGAAGTTCAGTGAACCTCTGTAGGATAGCACGAAGAAACCCACACCTGCATAGTCTCTCTGTTAAAAGAGAAAATCTCGGATGCAGCAAGAGAAACAGAACTCTGTCCTATGTATAGGGGAGCATCCATGTAATTAATGGCCGCCTTCTCATCAGAGTCACTGGAGGCCAGAATGTAATGGAATGGCATACCCAAAGTTCTGAAAGAAAAACAACTTTGTCTGAATAATTGTGTGTTTACCAAAGCTATCATTCAAAAAAAATGATGGTGAAATAAATACATTTCTATGCAAAGACAGAGAATGTGTAGAAAGCAGACCTGTCTTGCAAGAAATACCAAAAGAAATTCTTAAGGGTGTCAGGAAATGAACCAGATGGTAACTCAGATTCACAGGAAGAAATGAAGATATTGGAAAGTAAATATGTAGGTTAGTCTAAAAACTTTAAATACCACATTTCTTCTCAATTATTAACTTTTATAAAAAGCATGGAATTCTATCCAAAACCAAATTTAGCATCTGTAGCATTTCACTCCCTCCCCACCCTCACCGTGTTACACTTCACTCACCTAGTTGGAAACACATGTTCCCACTGTTTGCCTTTTGGCTTCTAGCATCTCTCAAGTTTTGGTTTTAGGGTTCCTTTCTACTCTAAAATATTTTTGAAGACCCCAAAGAGCTTTTGCTTATATGGTTTATGTATTGCTATTTTTCTGTATTAGAAAATAAAAGAATTCAAATACTATTCATTTAAAAATAATAATACCAAGTCCATGTTACCATAAATTTTTTTAATGAAAAAGTATATGTTACCCAGCAAAAGAGTTAGTGAGGAGAATGTCATTGATTTACCCTTTTCAAGTCTCATTAGTAGAAGACAGCTGGGTTCTCATATAGTTTCCGCATTGACTTTGCTTCCATATTTTGTATGGCTGAAGTATATGAAGTAAATCTGACCTGACTCGGATTTAGTTGAAAAAAGGGAGGTGTATTTTAGTAGCCTTTCCTTATAATTGTGAATATTTTTCTTTGATACCAGAACTCAAGAAGTGGTAGTTTCATAAAGGTTGTTGCAACTTGGAATCTGAAACATATCAGTGAATTTTTAAGTTCATTGTTATATTAAGCCATATATTTTCTTACATTAAAACTCATTGTTCCTGTTTATTCGCCATGGCCAGTGTGGCTCAGTTGGTTGGAGCGTTGTCCTGTAAACCAAAAAGGTCACCAGTTCTGTGCCCAGTCAGGGCATGTCCCTGGTCAGGGTGCGGACAAGAGGCCACCGATTGATGTTTTTCTCCAATATAACCCTCTCTCCCTTCTCCTCACTCTGAAACTCAGTAAGCATATCCTCAGGTGTAAGCATTTAACAAAAACAAAAACATTGTTCCTGTTTATTTCTACAGGATAATGGGATAAACAGAAATTTTCTGTCTGAAGTAATTACATTGGGAAAGAAACTATTAGGGTAATGTCTTTCAAAATGGATTTTTAATTAATTAGTCCTCAAGATTTCTGAATTTAATGCCTCCTATAAATTGGGACTTAGTTTAAATTCCTGGAAGCTAGAATCACAGCTTATCTTTATTTTTACTATGTACTTAATTTAAAACTTAGTTATTTCATCATGATATAGTTGGTCCGAAGGTTGTGGGCTGCTGTTAAGCTCACCATGATCGTTATTATTATAATTGTAAAAGTTATACCTTCTTGTGATAAAATTAAATAATTCAGAGGGATGTAAATTAAAATTAAAGTCATTCTCTCCCTATCAATTCCCCATAGATAATCCATGTTTATAGTTTTTTTAATGCTTTTCCTGAAAGTTTGCTCACATATCGACAGCTTGATCTGTATTGTGCAGTATGTAAACATAATCTTTTTGAAGCAAATTGAGTCATACACGTTCTATAAATATGTATATTTTGAACATCTTTGTATCAGTATAATTCTCTTTTCAATTATTTATGTTACTAGTTTGGTTAGCAGAAGAAAAAATGTTAGTAATAAAGTACCTATTTTAAATTAGTTTCTCCTCAAATAGTGTTCCTGATCCTTTGTTAATAACACTTTCATTAGTCAAATACAATAAAATAAGTTGTAAGCCAAAACTGCATACTGTAGAGTATGCCGGTTTTTGTGAAGTTCATGAGTGTGACATTAGAGAACTCAAAGCTATTGATGGTTAGACTGACATTTGAAGAGAGAAAAGTATCAGGGGTAACGACTACTAGATGCTTTCCTCCCCTACCCGACCTCGTATGCGAGTGTGTTATTCAAAAGAACTTACCATTGTCAAAAACTCCCCTCTTTCCTCATTGGGATTTTTACTGGAATTATTTGAATTTGTAGTTTGGGCAAATTGGCATTATTAGTATTAATCTACATAAAGTGGTTAGAGCAATGCCTGGCACAGAGTAAACAGTCAGAAGAGACAAGCTGCTATGCTGGATATTCTTTTCGCCTCCTCAGATATATTCTTCCTTCTCTCCGTCTTGCTCTGTGCATCAGGAGACTGATGTCTGTGGAATGCGACATCTGGGCTCTCTAGCCTCTGCCTTCTTGTTGGATTTGGTCAGTAGAAGGTCTGGTAGGAGAGAGAAGACTGGGAAGAAAGAGAAGTTAGGGTATATTTCCCAGCTCTTCACCTCGTAGGGCTGTGTTTGTCTACCTAAGGCCACAACTTCTGCCAGATGGTTCTTCCATAGTGAGAGTCCTTGTTACAGGGTCTGGTAGTTAGGTGGGAACAGCTTCCTGCTGTTCCTAGGCCCTGGGAGCTTCACCCACCCAGACCTTAGTAAGTAGTTCTTCATTAATTTCTCTTCAGTTCCTCCTTTGAGTGTGCCATCAGTTTCCTGCTGGGAGCCTGGCTGATAAAGCTGCTCTCATCCTAGTATTGAATCTTGCTATTCAGTATTCTTTGAGATCCTTCAATAGAAATTAAAATTATCTTCATAGAATCCTTTATCAATGTTGTTGTTTATACCCAGGTTTGTTTTTCCCCTAGGTTTATTTTTATTTGGTTGCAATTTCAAGTGGAATCTTTTTTTTTTCAGTATCTTTTCTAATTGTTTGTAGATAAAATATTGATTTTTGTATGTTAATTTTGCAATGGGCTGCATACTGAATTTTCTTATTGTTTCTGATATTTAGTACCTTGTTTATTTCATAATCACCTGCAAATTCATTACTTGCAAATAATAATTTTTCCTTTCTATCTTTATTTTATTAAGAGTATCTACTTGGGTGATAAAAATGCAGACAACTGTAATTGAACAACAATAAAATAATTTTAAAAAAGTATTTGGGAATGGTTAGTTATTTTATTCAAATGCATTTATTCAAAAGTTTTTCACCTTTCATCTACGTATTGAAAATTATCTTAGTGAATATTCTAATATTAAATTACCCTTATATTTCTAGAATGATTCTTACCTGGTTAAGATACATTATTTTCTTAATTGTTTTAATCATTAACATTTTGTTTAGGACTTTTGCAGAAATCTTCCTTCCAGAAAAAGGTCTATAGCTTTCTCTCTCCCCATCCAGTGTCACAGTGTGGTGATAGTACTCTGTTGCTACCATCCTTGTATTTTTCGAAGCAAGTTAATAACAGTTAAGCAGAAAAGAGATTTTTTTTTAAAATACAAAGACTTTTAAAGCAGTGAGGAAATTAACTTGTTACCAGGGAAACTGGCATCATACATTGCTGGTTATAAGGCTGTGTTTTTTAGAAAGTTTAATGAAGTATAGTTGGTAAAAATTTAAGATATGTGTGTAATCTTAAGATGTATTAGGTTGGCTGAAAAGTTTGTTTAGTTTTTTCCCTACTGGCTTTGTGGTACTTAGTTGTCTTTAACTTCATTTGAAACAATTTTATTAGATTGTATTGTGGCAGCTGTCATATCAGTGTGCATTTAAAAAAACCAAAATTGGTGAATTTTTGTGCAGCAATTTTAATATTGAAGATAGAAGATAAGCAACATTTTTGGCATGTTATGCCTTATTATTTCAAGAAAGGTAAAAATGCAACTGAAACGAAAACAAAACTTGTGCAGTATATGGAGAAGGTGCTGTCGCTGATCGAATATGTCAGAAGTGGTTTGTAAAGTTTCTTGGTATTATTGACATTTTGGCCAAGTAAGTCTTTGCTGTGGGGCTGTCTTATGCATTGGAAGATGTTTAGCAGTACCCCTGGCCTCTACCCACTAGAAGCCAATAGTGGGAGATAGCCAAGGTATTCAAAATACTCAAATTAATGAAGTTATTGGTGAAAATGAAAAATGTGTCTTTTATTTTATGGAAAAAAATAAATGGACTTTTTGGCCAACCCAATATATGTCAGATATGAAGTGGTGATATAAAATAACATCTTTCACTCAATAGTCCTTTCATCTGCTTTATCTCATCCTGTGAAAGGAAATGAGTAGGTATTACCCCATTTAACAAATGTCAAGGTTTATGTTTAAAGGGAATGTTACTTGTTAGAGGTTATGTGGCTAAGAGGTTTACCTCTAGCCCTAGAAACCAAATCTTCAGACTGATGGTTAGTGGTCCTTCACTTCATTATCTCTAGTAATAGAGTTAATACAATTTCATGAATGGGATCCCATGTGTATTTCAAAATAGGCTCATTTTTTTCTCTCACAGCGATCATTTGTGAAGTATTCAGCACTCTTCATGTTATGGGTATTATAATTTATTTAATGCCTACAACATCTTCTTAGGTAGAGAACAGGGTTGTAACCTCATGTGAGAGATGGTAGCACAGTTTAAAAACTGGAGCAACTTTCCTATGTACAAAGGATTGTGTAGGCTCTTCCTAGACACAGATGGAAGAGAAGCAGCGTCGTCGTGCTCATGTACAGGAAACGCTAACTTTCTCCTTTTAAAAGCATGAATTGTGGTGAAACATATTCACGATGGAAAATTCAGAGAAAAAATAAACAAAAATATAAGAACCATCTACAACCCTACTACGTAGAGATAACAGTGTGAACATATGGTGTGTAGCTTGACGATCCTAATCTATCCATCTAAATACATTCTCTCTCTCACTACACATAATGTTTTATAATCAGTAGTTTTTAAAATTTACAGTATATTAGTGTTTTCCATATTATGAAATATTTTATGGCAGTATTTTAGATACTGAAGAATTTATAAAGTCTTATTAGAAATCCAAACATATGCAGTATTTTATTGGTAAAAAATTTATATTAACTTATAATTGTGGGAATTAAAAGGTTAGTTTGATGAACAGAAATGTTTTGTCTCAATATATTTTTTTCATTTTTCATTTGTGCTATTATAATTGTCCCAATTTTTCCCCATGTTCCCCTCTACCCTGGCCCCCCCATCCCACAGTCAATCCCTACACCGTTGTTCATGTCTGTGGGGAATGCATATACATTCTTTGTCTAATCCCTTCACCTTTTTTCACCCAGTCCCAACCTCCCCTCTTACAGCTATCAGTTCTGGTGAGCAGAAAAATTTGAAATAGTGTTATCCAGTGGGGTGCTGGTAAATGCTTATAGCAGCTGGATCGCTGAAGAAGAAATCCCTGATTTGTGGTGTTTGCCAGTTTCTGTCGTGTACTTACTATGAAACTGACAATGCATTGTCACTGAGTGAGTTATCGGGAAGAGTTGTACAGAATTGGCTGTCTTGAGCCAGTGTTAGCAGGCTCCACAACACCGCTAGTTATACAGCTAGACTGTTTTTAGTTGCAGGTGGCAAAAAATTTATGCTGATTTCCTCAAACAAGACTTACCAAAAAGACTCAAGTTTGAGTGGCTCCAGGTTTGGTGAATTCTGCAGTGCAGTGTTATCTCTTCCATCTTCGCTGACCAACGTTCTTTCTGTCTTTCTGTTTTGCTGTCATCGGTGTGTTCAAGAGTTGTCCTCATGCTGGCTTTCATCACGGTTGCAGAGTGGCTTTAATGGTTCTGAGTATCCAGACATGACCGCTTCCAGATGAAGAGAAAGGCTGTCTCTTCCATTTTGCATCATTTTAGGTGTAAAGAAATCCATCCCTTGAGTCTCTTCCAGCGGACTTCCCACCACACCCAATTCTTTCACAAGGCCGTTTCTAAATCAGTCTCTGACCAGAAAAATGAAACTATTATGATTGGCTCGGACCAGGCAGGGCCTCCTCTTCAGATGTGAGGCTGCAGCCACGTACCCATGAAGCACATGGCTTGCCCAGACACCTAAACAAAGTTTTGTTTCTTTTAGGAAGGAGACAAGGAGGGGTGGATGTTGCTTATACAACCAGTAGTGTCTTTTGCCTAGGGGTTGTAGATGGCACTTCCAATTATATTATCAGCTTCAATATTTAATTAATTTTTCTATTTTGATTGGTAAAAGTCATCATTCATCTAGAAAAGTTGCAAATGTTAACAGTATTCTTCTAAACTTATACCTTGAGGCTGGTATTACCCTTATACATGCTACATGTTAAATGGAATAGACTAAACACAAGAGGTCATATTGTCTGTGATTCATATGAGATATCCAGGAAATATATTTTCTAAAGGGCGAAGAGCAAACTGGTGGTTGCTCGGGATTGGGAGGAAGGAGAATCGGGAAAACTGCTCTGGGTATGCAGTTTCCTTACTGTTGATGAAAATACAAAATTAACAGTGGTAATGGTTGGACATGTCTGTATTTATGAATATACTACAAAAGATTGTGTGGTTATCTACATGGGTGAATTGTATGGCTTGTGAACTGTTTTTTCCCCCCAAATAAGAAGCTTTATTTTTAAGACCAAATAACAAAAACATATCCAAATGCAAATGAGAAAATTCACTGGATTATTTAAAAAGAGAAAGCTGTACTCAAGTGTCCATTAAAGCCAGAACCATCCAAGAAATGCTCGTTGCTTGTGGCAGCACAGGTGCAGTATCCCTGTCCGAGAAGTCCTTCCGTGGGAACCGTGTCTCAAGCTGTTTAAAAATGTTATCGGTATTTAAGCCTCCCCTTGCAGTTTCAGATACTTCTAAGTTAGTGGCCGATAAGTTTGAAGGAAAATAGTTGAAAATGTAATAAATAATATCTAAAATACTATTTATGTTGTTTGTCATAAATATAAAAGTCAGAAAAGTACTCTGAAGTTAAATTAAGCATTAAAATTGTAGTATCCTGTTGCATTTTTACATGTTCATTTGTACAAAACTACTTTGTTTTAATGAAAATATATATGCTGAACAGATGCATCTGAACTTTATGTTGCATTTGTGTATGGAGCTTAGTTGCTTTAGCAGAGCACAAGGAGTCAGGTACAGATCCCAGTGACAAAAAGAGGTTGTTTTAGAGCCCAGACTTTGCTAATTAGTACACATTTATAAAACATTCAGATATATATACAGACATGCCAGAGGCTGGACTAATTTAAGATTTGAGTAAAAACATGTTAATCTAGCAGTATAAATTAATATTTGGGGAGGAGTCCCCAAAGAGTTCTATTTTTTAAATGTTTGAATATGTGCATTTTTCACACCTTTTAAATGAACAATGTGGTTTTTCGTATACTCCCAAAGTACAGTGTTGCACACCATCACCACCAATTTTGGGGCATTTTCATCACCTAAAAACAAAACCCTGCCCATTAGTAGTCACCCCAACTCCCTCGTCCCCCATCCCTGCAACTAGTAATGTAATTCTATCTCTGTATTTACACATGTGCCTTGTTTTCACCACAAATCTTAAACAGTTAAAAGGATCTAAGAATTAAATCCTAATCATTTGGAAAAGTTTGACCATTTATGTTTTACAGCATTCACTTTTAATGATCGTAGCTATTCCATACTTCTATTTTTATAACCAACTAGTCCCTTATGATAATTTCCTTAAGATTAATTTCTAGAAGTGATATGGCTAGTTAAAATGTTGTGTGGTTTTAAGCCTTTTGTTAAACATTGCCAGATTACCTCCCAGAAAGCTTGTATCTGTTTATACTCAGATAGTAAGTGTGGAACCAAATATCTAAAATGGAGCACTAATCAAATTGGTAGTTACAAAATAGTCACGGGGATATAAAGTACAGCATAGGAAGTATAGTCAATAATATTGCAATAATTATGTGGTGTCAAATGGATACTAGATTTATCCATGTGGTGACTTTGTAAGATATATGAATATCTAATGACTGTGTGTTCACCTGAAACTAATAGAATATTGTATATCACTTGTAATTGAAAAACAAAAAAATGTGAAGTAATAAAATGGGAGTAGTACTTTCAGGGGCCCTGCAGTGATGTTGGGAAATTGTTAGGGTGAAGGGATTAGTGGAAAAATGTACAGGGCCTGGCGCAAATAGCACCCCTCTTTTATTACAAAATCATAAGCATATAATTCTGTAACATCACAATATCACACCCATGCACACCATATGACATTTTAGGTGAAATGTTCAAATTAAAATTATAAATTATTACACCTATGTTATTATCCTACCAACCACACTCAAGCAGGCATTACTTCTGCATCTTGTATATGAAGGACCCGGAGGGCTCATGGACAAGGACAACGGGTGTGGGGATTGACTGTGGAAGTGAGGGACGGGCTCCGTGGAGGAGAGAAAGGGGGAGAACATTGGGACAACTGTAACGCCATAAACAACGATAAAAAGAAGATAGGGAAGTCAGAGTTTTGCAAGTCTGCAGCCAGATGAGGTTTGGCGTTAATGGACTTTAGTCCTTGCCCTGGAAGTACCTCCTGGAACCTCCCCTCACTCCCCCCGCCCCATGCCTGTGCTCTACACCAGAGTTTCAGTATCTGGACCTGACCTGTCCTTTTTCCCATCCAAGTACTAACCAGGCCCGACCCTGCTTAGCTTCCGAGATCAGACAAGATCGGGCGTGTTCAGGGTGGTATGGCCGTAGACCGACCTGTCCTTTTTGAACTAGCCATCACACCATGTTAAGTAGCCAGCAAGAAAGATTTCTTTGTTCCAGTTTGTGGTTTTTGCCTTTATAAGCTCCAGGTTTCTTTGTCTTCCTGGAGCACATTTCAGGTCTTACCCAGAGTCTGCGTCTCCTAGATTCGAATCCTTTAAAACCCCAAATAAACTTTTAATGTGTTTTATAGCCTCAGATCTTTATTTGTTGATACAGAGTCATGTAAATTATAAAATATAACAATAGAATAATAAAATTTTAAAATTATAGAGTGATATCTGCCTCCCAATGAAATGTTCACTTGTCTGATTTTCAAAGTTGTTTTCTGTACAGCACATTAGAAACTTTTCAGTGTACAGGAGCTGTAACTTCAAAATCAGCTATATTTGACAAAAAACATAGCCACTGTTGTTGCAGTTTGTATTTCACGTTCTAAATAAGAAACTCTTTAAATATTGGTTTGGCCAAAAAGTCTGTTTAGTTGTTTTTTAGTAAAGTAAAAGACGCATTTTTTCATCTTCACCAGTAACTTTACTGATTTGGCTATTTTGATCATGACGGCTATCTCCTGCTATTGGTGTCTAGTGGGTAGAGGCCAGGGCGCTGCTAAACATGCCAGTGCGTGAGACGGCCCCACAGCAGAGTTTGACCAAAATGTCAGTAGGACCAAGAAATGCCACAAACCACTTCTGACATGTTCGATCACAGCACCTTCTACATATACTGTACAAATCTGTGTGTTTTTTACCTTTCTTGAAATAATGCACAACACTTTTGCTGTATTATACTTTACCTTCGTCAGTCTTCAACATTAAAATGGCTGCACAAAAGTTGACCAATTTTGATAAGTTTTTTTAAATGCATGCTGATATGACAGCTGTCACAATACAATCTAACAAGATTGTTTTTAATGAAGTATGGAAAAAACCAAACATATTGGCCAACCCAATACCTTTTCTTCATCACTTGTAAATGACCTTTACTTTATCTAAGTGGTTCTAATCCATAGAATGAATTAAAGCTTACAGTTGTATCATGTTGCCTATTTCAGTGTGGTTTTCTTAAGCTGCCCCAGTAAATCTTCAAATAAGCCATTCCGATGACCAAAACTGAAACCAGAAAGCTGGTGTTTGGGCCACCTGTCACCTACCAGACCCAATAAGCAGAGACAGGGATCAAATCTTTATGGGTACCTTATTGAGATGGCCAGTGATCTGAGAAGACTGTGCATTTGTACCCTAACAGACTGTCTTAAATTCCATTTTTAAATGGCCCTTTTTATAAGGAGAACAAAGTGTAGGTAAGAGGTTTGGAATTCAGGGAAAAGTTAATTGGATTAAAAAAGTTCAGCAGTCTCACCCTGGGCAGTGGTCAGTGGCTCAGATAGCAGCCTGATTGCTTGCAGCCCTGCTGAGGCACAGAGGTAGAACTGCTCTTGGTCTCCTGGAGTCAAGGTGGGTCGTACCTTCAGTTCCTGAAACAGTAGCTTTTACATGCATTGACTACTAGGCTTATTAACTATTACCTTAAAATGTTCCTACTTTTGAGTTCTCTCATCAAAATGACTGAATTTTCTTTTTCTTTTTATACAGTCACATGTTGGAACTGTTAAAACTGGCATGACTTTCCCAAGGGGGAGGGAATTCATTTCAGGTTGGGCAGTTGAGTTGGGTACAGCTCTGGCAGTAGTAATGTTCAGGAAATTGTGATTAAAGTCTGGTTGGAATTAGGGTATACATAGGGTGTAAGTGAGATAGGGTTAAATTTGTGCCATGTGCCATAAAGGACAAAAAGTGAATGGTTTTCTATATTTCCTTGGTAATATATATTCCATAGGGTAGGGAAGAATGTACAGTGGGGTACTTTTGATGAGGGTTAAATATTTTGTGCTCTTTGGTGTGTACTTTTAACCTTGGTCTTACAGCTTTTTTCTTATCCTATCAGTTTTTCTTATATCAGCTTCCTCCCACATCCTACCCCCCTGTTTTATCAGCTTTTTAAAAGTGATATGATAGTGTAGAGAGCGGATATATCTCTAACAGAAGGGCGTGTGTGGTGAGGAAGAGGAAGGGTGTGCGAATACACGCATACCTTGCCTTATCCTCTGGCCGGTGGTTCCCAGTTGATAATAGCTAGTCCCAGGAGAACCTAGGAGTTGGGCAAGGGATTCATGAATCCACATGTATTTGTAATGAACTTGGAAAAATAAATCTCATACACGTTACTAGTGTTTTTGAAATACAAGTAGATTTCACTGTGATTGATGAATAAACTATTCATCAATAATTATATTTAAGTATAACTTTTGAACTCACAATGTTGTATTTTGTGTTTTCTTAATCAGTCCACATGATTTGTATTCTTTCATGAGATGGTCAGTCAGGTGAGGCCACAGAGGAGACAAAGGAGAGGCTCAGGAAAAAACCAAAGTTTATTGTACGCACAGGTCCTGGAGACAGGAGGCACGGCACACTGTACAGGGCCATGTGGGAGGACAGCACTGTGGTTGGGAGGCAGAAGACGGAGCCGGGGGGGAAGGCCTTAGGCTGTGACCTTGTTGGGGTTTCAGCAGAAAAGGCAGGGCAGGGTGAATGGTTTGGGGATTGAGTAATTTGAACAATATTGGTGGGTTTTGGGCAATAAAAGTGATCCTAGCTGCCTGGTACTGGGTGCTGGGGTGATTAAGGTTTCTTGGGGTGCCAGGGTCTGATAGAGGTCTGGCTCTAGATGGGTTAGTGTGTGTATCAAGGGTAGGCTCCTGGCTGGGCCCTTGGCTGTCTATAAGAATTGGCTAGCTCCGGAAAGGACAGTGTTTTTCCCAGCAAGAAGTTTTTTTTAAGACCTGGGTGGTGTGGCTCAGTGGATTTAGCCCTGGCCTATGAACCATAGGGTTGCCAGTTTGATTCCCAGTCAGGGCACGTGCCTGGGTTACAAGCCAAGTCATTGGTGGTGGGCGTGCGAGCAGCAACTATACATTGATATTTCCTTCCCTCTCTCTCTCCCCCTTCCTCTTTCTCTCTAAAAATAAGTAAATAAAATCTTTTTTTTAAAAAGAAGTGTTTTTTAAGATGTCAAACATTGTAGTACCATGTGGTAGTAATTTAAAACTACACACACAATACAGGGTATTAGAAGAACACCTCTTATGTGGGGTGTGCAAATTTTTGACACTTAAGGTTATTAACATCACCTATGCCAGCCATATCAGAACTCCTAAAAAAGTAAGATTGTGGTTTAGACCCTGAACCACTCAGGCAAATTTCTGCCTGGTTTAATGCTAAATGCATGCCTGTTATTGATGCAGAGGACTGAAAATAGACTATTACTCATTTGTGTAACAGCTGACAAAAATTTGAGAAGGGAAGCATTCTGGTCCAACTTAATGGGTCAGTTAATGAGTTTTTTGTTTTTAGATGCTGTGACTGTATCATACTGTAACTTAGAGAAACTAGCCATTTAAATGGGAGCTATTAGTGTCTGCTCTGTAGAGGGGGGAAGCCATCTTAAAGAATTTGAAATGTGTCTTTGATATGCCTGAATATATTATCAAAGCACTGCTTAAAAGGAGTTAGATGATTTTTAGAGGTTTGTACATTTTAGTTAATGGCTCTTCATTTAGATTGTGTCAGAAATGGATAAGAGCACATGATGCTGATCCTGGATTAGCTTCACGGGTACCGTCACTGTCTGTTTTAGTTCTCACTGTGTCTTCATGTGCAGCCGCTTCCCCATTATTGAGGTGGAGGAAACTGAGGCTTTTAGAGTGTAACTTGTATAAATATTCCACGGTTTTAAAGAATAAACCTCAGATTTGTTTCCTTGATTACGTGACCCAAAGCCTGTGTTCCCACGGTCCAATTTTAAGAGGATTATTTGTTTGCATGTATTTTAGACTTGAGGGAATTCCAAACTTGAAGGAAAATGAGATGAAAATGTTTTTCCTATGTATTTTTTATTGTGCTAAAGTAAACCTAACATGAATTTACATTGTAACCATTTCTTAGTGTGCAGTTCAGTGGCATTCAGCGCATTTACATTGCTGTACAGCCATCACCACTGTCTCTCAGACTGTTTCACGATGTCACCAGGAACCGGTGTCCTCCCTATCTCTGCCCAGCCTCTGGTCCTTTATTCTGCTTTCTGTCTCTATGAAGAAAATGGGATTTGCGGGGAGAGAGTTTTGTTGATGTAAAGTGATATAAATTAAGTTTTACATTTCTTTGTAGAGTGTTCATTATAAATGAATTTCTTTTGAACAAGAAGTACCATGTACTTCAATGCATATAAAAGGTTATTTTTTGCCTTTTTAATTCTTTGTCTTTTCTATTTTAAACAAAGCATTGTAACTATATATGCTAAGTACAGAATCCTTAATGTTCTCTTCGTTTTATGAAATGCAAACAAATGATGTTGATTTAAGTGAAAATAGTTCTTTTTACCAAACCTTAATAAACTGCTTTTTATACATTGTTCCAGTTAGAGCTCCTTAAAGTAGCATTAGTCTTAATTGCCTTTACGGTTAAGTTCATCAGAATGGTAGTGACTCCAAAAGATGCCAATCTTTTTGCCAGCCTGCATAAATTTGTATCATGTTCTGCTAGCTGATGGTTGTCAAATTGCACATAATTTGACTCAAGCTATTTTTTTCAAATGAGCATGGCATGTAATTATTACTGCTCATTGTATCCCAGTGGCAGGTGCTCTGACTTTGGTCTTTTTTTTGTTGTTGCATGTAACCCTGAGGTTGTGAAAAACTCAAAAGCTTAGGTTTACCCACTTTACTTTGACCTCGAAGTGAAAGACTCTGCTTACCTTTATGCATTCTTGCTTTTACTTAGTTTTTGCCTGAGTGTTCCTTAGTTTCTTACCAGCTCATGGAGTCATTTCAGTAGGTACTTTCCAGAATTTTTCGTTGTTTTCGGTGTAGGATTAGTTTTCTGCATTAGTCCACTGTTGGAAATGCAAGTGGTCTCAGAGTTACTCATGCCACCTAGTGAATAATCATAATAGTAATAGGAACACAGGTTTTGTCTTGGTTAGTTACAGTTTATTCTTCACTTTTTCCAAATCACTATGTGTGTTACAGGACTGGAGGAAAGAATTGTTACTATTATTTGCCATATCTTGCTTTCATCTTTTAAAGGAACTAAAGGAGCTTAGATTGGGGGAGGAGCTGAACCAAAACTTCTTTTCTCTAGGTCTGGAAGGAGCTTTAAGCCTAGAGGGAGATTCAGTTTGAGATTTGTTGAACACTGACCTTTTTATCACTTGCTCACTTGGTTTAAGATCATTACAGCTCTATAAGGGAAAGTAATTTCATTTGTATAAATGTGTGAGAAGGAAAAACAGATAGCATGGGACGTGTGCTGTTTAGTTTGAGTAGTTACCAATTGCGAGTTTTGGCCTTTTGTCCTTCAGACTTTTTCAGTTTGTGAGCCGAAAGATTTTAGTTTTAACCATCTTCTCTTTTCTCTGTGAGTAATCTTACTCACCATACGGTCTTTTATTTTTTCTAATTTTATTTATCTTCATCACCATTTATCCCCCCATACCCTCTTCCACCTCCCCTCTTCACGCTTCAGCAGTCACCACACTGTTGTCCATGTCCACAAGTTCCTTCTCTTTTTTCTTTTTTGTTCAACTCCTCCACCCCCAAGCCCTGCTACCCTGAGCTGTCATCCTGCTGTCTACCTATGAGTATGTCTCTATTTTGCTTGTTAGTTCAGTTTGTTCATTAGATTCCACATATGGTACCTGTCTTTCTCTGACCGGCCTGTTTTACTTTGCATAATGTTCTTTAAACCATCCATGCTGTTGCAAAGGGTACAATTTTCTTCTTTTTTTTTAAACCGAATAGTATTGCATTTTGTAAATGTACCATAGTGCTTTTATGACTCATCTACTGGTGGACACTTTGGCTACTTTTAAATCTTGGCTACTGTAAATCATGCTGCCAATGAACACTGGG
This sequence comes from Artibeus jamaicensis, assembly GCF_021234435.1. NCBI lineage: Eukaryota > Metazoa > Chordata > Mammalia > Chiroptera > Phyllostomidae > Artibeus > Artibeus jamaicensis. The sequence continues at coordinate 39,252,588 of NW_026522059.1, forward strand.
GCACATATATTCTGATTAGTGCATCAGGTTTCTTCAGATAAATTTCCAGAAGTGGAATAACTGTATTATAAGGCAGTCATTTTTTATTTTTTTAAAGATTTTATTTATTAATTTTTTTAGGGAGAGGGTAAGAGAGGGAGAAAGAGAGGGAGAGAAACATCAATGTGAAAGAGAAACATCTATTGGTTGCCTTTTGTATGCACACCAGTGTTGGGGGGCTCTGCCTGCAGGGCCCCCCCGGCTGCCATGGATGAGAATAAGTCTACCAAGACATGATCTGCTTGGGGAGGAAAGGTGGCTGATCTCTTAGAGGAGAAGGGCCAAGAGCCTTTTCCTCAATGGGCTTTTATTGGGTTCATTTTGCACAGGAATACAGGTAAAGCTCATCAATCATTGTCAGGCAGTAAGGATCAAACAATAGCATACAAAGAACTACAAGGGCTTATTCTGAGTCAGGGTCTGTTAAAGGGCTACAAAACTTTGGGAAACAAGCTCATTTCCTGTTCAGACCCTTATCATTTAATTGAGGACATTCTTGGCAAAGCAGGTTTCACAGGATTTCATGCTTCTGTCTTAGGCCTGATCTCCTGGAGAACCACCCTTTGCAGCACAGGGCTGCACCACCCTCTATCATTGTTTGGGTTTAAGTCAGGCAGTAGAAGTAAGGCAGCCAAGAGATTAGGAGACTTCTCAAGACAGAATAAGGACTCAGGCTATGTCAAAGCCAAGGGGTGAGGGTCCATCATCCCCTTTTGCTATAGCCCCCCAAATCCTTCCCTGGGGCCTCCACGTGATCATGCCTGTCTTAGGTCCTCCCTCCCTTGAAGAATCTTACCCATCATTGGCTAACCGTTCATGCATTGGGAACCAGAGAGGGTGAAGTAAAAGGGCCCCTGCCAGGGAGATAAGCTTTATCTCCTTAGTGGCTTATGTATAGCTCGAAGGTTTCTCACTCAGCCTTAGCCATGGAGAGGTTACAGCTTCTGAAACCAAGCAGGACGGTTCCCAACACCCCAACTGGGGACCGAACCCGCAACCCAGGCATATGCCCTAAGCGAGAATCAAACCAGTGACCTTTTGCTCTGTGGGACGAGGCCCAACCACTAAGTCAGACTTAGGGCTCCATTTTTAATTTTTTGAAGCAATTCCATACTGCTTTATATAGTGGCTGCACCAATCCATACTAACAACAGAGCTTAAAAGTTCCCCTTTCTCCACATCTTCACCATCACTTGTTATGCGTTGATTTATTGATGATGGCCATTCTAAAAGGTGTGAAGTGTAAGTGGACTAGTTTCATATTTTTGCATGTATCTATCCAGTATTCACAGCACCATTTATTGACTAGACTATCTTTAGCCCCCTGTATAGAGGTTTGGGTTTATTTCTGGGCTCTATATGTCTGTTTTTATGCCATCCCATGCTGTTTTGATTACTATGGCTTTGTAGTATACTTGGACTGTAGGTAACATTGATTCTTCCAACTTTGTCTTTCTCAGTTTCTGTTACTATTTGGGGTATTTTGTGGTTCTGTATAAATTTTTGGAATATTCTAGTTTTGTGAAATATGCAATTGGTATCTTGACAGAAGGAGGCAAAAATATACAGTGGTTTAAAGATTGTTTAGTCAATAAATGGTGTTGGGAAAATTGGACAGATATGTGCAGGAAAATAAAACTATACCTCCTTCTTATACCACACACAAGAGTAAATGTAAAGTGGATTAAAGACTTAAATGTTAGACTCAAAGCCATCAAAATCCTAGAAGAAAACATAAGCAGTAAAATCTTGGACATTTCTTGTAGCAATATTTTCTCTAATATACCTCCTTGGGCAAGGGAAGCAAAAGAAAACATAAATGGGACTACATCAAACTAAAAAGTTTTTGCACAGCAAAGCAAACCGTCAACAAAATGAAAAGACAACCCACTGAATGAGAGGATATATTTATTCACTGATGCATCTGATAAGGGTTAATACCCAAATTTATAAATAACTTATAAACTCAACACCAAGAAAACAATCCAATTAAAAAAATGGGCAGAGGACTTAAAATGACGCCTCTCCATACGGTCTTGATTAGTAAAGGATTACTTCTAAATCCTTTCCAGTCCATCTTGATCTTTCAAGGCCTTGGGGACACAAGCCCAGCTACTGAGTAAACACTTCCTCTTAGTATCCCTGGAGCACTTAACCCTCTCCTGAAACGAAGAAAATCATCTCTTGGATCCCACATCACCTTTTTCCATTCCCATGACCACTAACCCTAATCTGGGCCAGATCTCCTGAAGACTGAAGTTTTCCACTGTGTTAATCTATTCCACCCATTGGGCCCAAAGTATTTCTTCCCAAATATAATTAATGTATCACTTTTCCTAAATAAAATTTCCACTGGTTTTTTTTTTTTTTTTGGTCTATGTATGCAATTCAGACTCGTTAAAACTGCTGACAAAGTCTTGATTACATCTGTAGTCTCAACCCCCTCACTACTCCCAACTTCACTTTACATTCTGTTACATTCTACTTCCTTTGTTGGGTAGAAGAGGATGGGTTTTGCTCTTTGAAATGTAACTTAAGTGTGTCAGTGACATGCCTTTGAGTCAGCTCCAACTCCTGGCAACTCTACGAATGAATGATGGTCCATCATATTCTGTCCTTAGTAGCCCTGCTGAGCTCTTGTAGACTGATGCCTGTGGTGTCTTTTGTGGAGTCGATGTACAGTGGATGTCAATGTACAATGTACAATTGATGAGTTTTAACAAATATGCACACCCTTATACTGTACACAGTTTTTCGGACCATAAGACGCACCTAGATTTTAGTGGGGGGAAATTTTTTTGAAGCAAAAGATGTGGTAAAATATTTAATAACATAAATAACAATATTTCACCACTGTAAATGTAAACAGAACTCAACAGCAGCATTAACAACCATTATTCCTCTCAAATTTGGGGGGTGGGGGGGGAAGACTTGTGTCTTATAGTCCGAAAAGTTACAGATAATTAATACGCCAATCAAGATACCATATTCTACAGTGACCCCAAAAAGTTCTCTGGGACCCGTTTGCAATGAGTTTCCCCCAGCCGCTGCCCCAGGCAACCACTATTGGTTAGTTTGGTCTTTCCCAGAACTTAATATAAATGGAATCATACAGAATGTATTGTTCCTGGTTTTTTTTCACTTAGTACAGTGTTTATTGAGATTATCCATATTGTTGCATGTGTCAGTAGTTTGTTTTATTTTATTGCTGAATTGTGTTTCATTGTAAGGATATACAACAATTTATCAGTTCATGCATGCTTGTCTTGTTTACCAGCTTTGATTATTATGAATAAAGCTGCTATGAACATTCATGTTCAGGTCATTTTTTTTTTTTGGACATGTTCCATTTCAGAGAGTTCTGATTGTACCATGTCCTTGTTAATACTAGATGTTACTGTCAGCCTTTTAAGTGTTATTCATTTTCGTGGGTGCATACTGGTATCTTGTTGTGGTTGTGAACATTTTTTCATATATGTTTAAGTAGATTCTGGGTACAAGTCTTTTGTCAGATTTATGATGCAAATACTTTGAGTCTGTAGGTTTTTTCATTTTAACATCGTCTTTGAAAGAGCAGAATTTTTTTTTTAAATTAATTAATTTATTTTTTAGAGAGAGGGGAAAGGAGGGTGAAAGAGAAAAACATCAATGTGTAGTTGCCTGTCACGGGGCCCCCTCTGGGGACCTGGCCCACAACCCAGACACGTGCCCTGACTGGGAATGGAACTGTTGACCCTTTGGCCTGCGCTTAATCCACTGAGCTACACCAGCCAGGGTGAACAGAAGCTTTGAATTGTAATTAAGTCCAAATAACATTTTTTTTCTTTTTATGATTGATGTTTTTGTATTTAGAAATCTATACTTAACCCAAGATCATGAATATATTCTCATTCTTTTTATTAGAAATTGTGTTATTTTAGCCTTTATGTTTAGATATAAGATCTGTGTTTTTTTGTAATAGTAAGAGATTGCATGTTGAGGTTTTTTTCCCTCCACGTGTTTATTTGTATAGTCTTTCCAGTGCCATTTGTTGAAAAGACTATACTTACCCTTGAATTGCTTTTGTACCTTTGTCAAACACCAATTGACCGCGTAAGTGTGGGTCTGTGTCTGAACTCTATTCAGCTCTACTGATCTGTGTCTGCCTTTATGTAAATGTCTGCCTTTATGTAAATAGCACACCATCTGCATTACTATAGCTTCACAACAAGTCTTGAAATCAGGTAGTATAAGTCCTCTAATCTTGTTTTCTTTTTTCCCCAGAAAAATCTTGGCTATTCTAAATCTTGGCTATTGTGTGTATGTCTTTCTATGTAAATTTAAAATTAATTTTAAACAAAACATGCTGGCATTTTAATTGGAGTTAAAGATTAACTTGGAAAAAAATTTACATCTTAACAGTATTGAACCTCACAGTCTATAATCATGTGTAATTGTTTCCTAGGGCTGCCAAAACAAACGAGGTGGCTTAAAGTACCAGATACTTATTCTCTCACAGTTGTAAAGGCTAGAAGTCAGAAATTAAAGTGTCAGGAGAGCCATGCTGTCTTTGAAAGCTGTAGAGAAGGAATCGTTCATTGTCTTTTCTGTTTTCTGGTGGTTGCCGACCACGTTTGGCATTCCTCGCCTTACAAATAGGTCACTCCAATCTCGGCTTTCATCTTCACACGGCCTTCTCCCCTGGGTAGTTGTGTGTCTGTGTCCGGATTTCCCTCTTCCCATAAGAACACCAGTTATATTGGATTTAGAGCTCATTCTAACCCTGTATACCTTCATCTTTTTTAAAAAATTAGTTAGTGATTTGAGAGAGAGAAAAAGACTGATTTGCTGTTCCACTTATTTATGCATTCATCGGTTGATTCTTGTTATGTGCCCTGGTTTATGCCCAGGAGAATTGAACCTGCTACCTTGGTGTCCTGGGACAATGCTCTAACCAATAAAGTTACCTGGTCATTGTACAAGGTCTGTCCAGAAGGTATCCAGCCATGTACTATGAAAAATAGAGACATTTATTGAAGAAGGTACAAGATACAAGAAACATTGTACATAGGAAAATGACACCTCAGCCCCCTTCAAGTAGGCACTTGAGGACCTCACACAGTTCTCCCAGTCACCATCAGCTGCCCTGCCCTATTTTCCTGAATCTTACTGACGGTCTGAAATCTCTTCCTTTTCAAAGGAGATTTTAGTTTTGAGAAAAGCCAGAAGTCACAGGGCACCAAATATGGGCTGTCAGGGGCTGAGTCCCCTGGGTGATTTGATGTTTCCCCAAAAATGTCTGCATGAGACTTGATGCATGAATGTACACATTGTTGTGATGAAGCCGCCAATCACCAGTTGCTTACAGCTGCAGCCTTCTGAATCATCTGAAAAGTTTCTACAGAGGAATGTTCAAGCTTAACACAAAATTTGATGCAGATTAGTTGCTCTGTTCACTCAGTCACTTTGAATGTAACGGCCACACAGTACATATGCTCATTGAACTGTGTCTGCTGCCGCCTCTGACTAGTACAATGAAGTCATCATCGTTCACTCATGCACATTCCAGTCCACTCTCCTTCGCTGCCAGATGTCACACAGACTGTTCTCTCTCTCTGTTTTTTAAAGATTTTGTTTATTTGTTTTTAGAGAGGGGAAGGGAGGGAGAAAGAGGGAAAGAAACATCAATGTGTGGTTGCCTCTCCCACACTCCCTGGGGATGTGGCCTGCAACCTAGGCGTGTGCCCTGCCTGGGAATTGAGCTGGTGATCCTTTGGTTTGCAGGCCAGCACTCAATCCACTGAGCCACACCAGCCAGGGCACAAAATGTTCTCATTATGTTAACAATGGCTGAAGTTTTTCTGGAGAGACCTTATAGATGTATTTACTTATACTATATCATATGTATCCTATATATGGATTTAATTTGCTAATATTTTCTTTCAAATCTTTGTGTCTGTGTTTATGAAGAATTTGGTCTTTGGTTTCCTTTTTTTTGGTAATACCTTTGCCTGGTTTGATAGCAGTTGGTTTTGAGCAGTTTTTATTGTGATATATTTTGATGTGGTTTTCTTTGTGTTTTTCCTATTTAGGGTTCATTGAGCTTCTTTGACATCTGGATTGATAGTTATCATCAGATTTGGAAAATGTTTAGGTGATATCTGTTGATCTCTTAATCTGTAGTGTTTAGTTTGATGCTAAGCCCAGCTGTGGTTCGTTATTTTAGATGCTGTATTTTTCTTTCTTTTTTTTTTTAATAAAGATTTTCTTTATATATTTTTAGAGAGAGGGAGAGGGAGGGAGAAAGAGAGGGAGAGAAACATCAGTGTGTGGTTGCCTCTCGTGCACCCCTTACTGGGGACCAGGCCTGCAACCCAGGCATGTGCCCTGACTGGGACTGGAACCAGCAACCCTTTGCTTCGCAGTCCAACGAGCAGTCCACTGAGCCACACCAGCCAGGGCTAGGTATTGTATTTTTCAACTGTAGGTGGATTCAAATGTCTTCCAAGTCCTGTATAATCGTTTTTTCTGTGGTAGTTGTTTTTTCCTGGCCTAATGGAATCTCATCCTACACATACCTACCCTTAGTAGTCAGCCTAAGATTCAGGGGACTCACTTTCAGACTTTGGAGCCCATTATCTTCACAGCTCCTCCCTCTCTGGTAACTCAGCCCTGCAGATTAGTGCCTCGGCCTCACTGAACTCCAGTATCTCTGCCCTCTGCTTGTGAAACGCTGTCTTCCTTGGTGTTACTCCACTCTGCTTCTGGGTTTGGAAACTCTTTTCAAGAAGAAACCTGGGCAGTTACAGGACTCACCTTGTTTTTTTCCTCCTCTGAGGGATCACTGTCCTGTACTGCTTACTTGTCTTATATCTGAAAACAGTGTTTCGTGTGTTTCACACATGAAGTCTAGCCTTCTAGTTCATGATGGGGCAGCTAGTCTAGTACCAGTTACCATATCATTTGTTGACCTTGTGTTTATATTTGTAATGGCCATGATTTTGCTTATTTATGATATTTGCACATACTGTTTTTTTTTGCTAGGAGCTCTTTTCCTTGCTCTTGTATGGCAAACTCTTAACACCATTGAAGGGTCGGTCAGATTGCATGTCACTTTCTCCCAGTAGTCTTCCTTGATGCTACCAAATCCTGTGTTAAGTGTCATAGTTGGTGCTCATAACGCCTTACATTTGCCTGTGGTTGTGATTATTTGCTATTGTAGTTGTTTGTGGCCCCCACTAAAACCTGAAATGTGTGAGGAGGGCAAGGACTATCTCAGTTACGTTATATCCCTTTTACCTAATAGAACAGAGATCTCAAAAGCTCTGTCTCTGTCCTTCGCAATACTGTATGTAGAGATGAAATAGTACTGCATGTAGAGATGAAGTAGTACTGTACGAGAAGATGAAATAGTGCTGTTCGATTCAGTGTGCTTCAAGTATACTTCAGAATTATTTTGTGCTTCTCCATCGATTGGTTCGAGAGGGAAGCAGTTATTGACACTTGCCATCCTTATTCAGAATTTTTCTTCCTAAATTTGTTCAGTCTCTTGATGTTATTTTTCTTCTTTAGTATCAATATTGCTGTTATAAATATTTTAGTGTATTTTACCACAAGTGGTGGTCTGTTCATACTATTTTTAGAGGTAAAGTTTTTTTCCTGACCTATAAATAGTTCTCATTTGAAAAGTACCTTTTACCAATGTCACCCCAATAAGAAAATACAAAGTAGAAAGAGAACAAGCAAGCAAAGAAAACTTTGAAGGAGCAGCCATTGGTACAGATGGGAACTCAGGAAAGGATGACGTATTGGAAGCTGTGAGAAGCTTATTCAAGGTGGAGAGAGCTCTTGATACTTCACAAGCTTCTGATACTTCACATCTTGCTGTACAGAAGCAACCAGTTATGCCTTGTGGGCAAAATCCAGAGCAATCAAATAGGAATCGTAGTGAAGATGATATAAAGAAAAATGAAAAATGGAGAGGAGAAAAAGAAGAAAAGGATATAAAAGAGAAACTGGAAGAGAAACAAGAGGAGGAGAAAAAAGAAAAAGTGGAAAATGAGGAAGAACATCCAGAGGAAATGTTAATCAGTAAAGCCCTCACGGACACTCCCTGGGCAAAGTTTAAGTTAAACAAACGCCCCACAAAAAGAGGTAATCTGTTGCTTGCATTTGAATTTAACATGACAGAAAAACAGGTAAATCAATGGTTTTTTGAAAAGAGGGAGAAGTTCAGTGAAGATAGGTATAAGCAGAAATATAAGAGAAATCTCAAGAGAACCTCATGCAATTGAAATTAAGAAAAGAACAGTATTTTTAATAGCACTAAAAAAGCACTAACTGTATATAGAATTTTTACATATTTGTTTATATACACATATTTATTTATTGCCTCACTTGATGATCACTCTAAACCAAAATGAGGAAACTGGATTGTGGAGACATAATGTGATCTCATCAACGAATGCGAGTGTCTAAGCTTGAATTTGTACGTTTCTCTCTCAGGCATTTTGATTCTAGGCTGTGTCAATTTGTGTTTCATATGTCTGTATACTCCTGATTTTCTCTAGTAAAGTTCTCGTGTGAAAATTAAAACTTTCAAAATAAAAAATAGAAAAAAAATCTTGTAAGGTAAACGGCAGTAACCACTTAGTTCTAAAAGCGTTGAGGGGTCAGTTTGCTAGGTCTGGGGAATGGTGGTAGGAGCATTCCCCACTGAAAGCCTCTAATAACAGCAGCGTTCTTAGAAAGACTTCTTTGATTCTTAGTGTTGGTTGTTAGAATTGGCAGAGAACTTGAGGGTCATTTGTTTTAGCTTGCCCCACAACCTCCTAGACAGAGGCTAGTTTGAGGCAGCTCCTTTTAATTTACATGGTTTTGATTGCAACAAAGTTCTTAGAAAATAATATTGAGTCATATTCTGTCAGACTTTTGCCCACTGGTCCTACTTCCAATCTGTAATTTCACAGAATAAAGCTAAACTTCTTGGGTTATTTTATTTTACTGCACTATAAACACCTATTGTGTCCCTCTTTTTATTTCTTTGCCGAAAGCATCTCAGTTTGTAAAACTACTTCTTATGTATTGTCTTTATCTGCATTTTCAAATGTGATGCATCCTCCAGTGTAATATTCAGAACTGAGCTCAGTCTTATAAATGTTGCCTGTATTGAGAACAGCGGAGCATTCTTGATCTGGACACTTCTCTGACTCGGTGCCTCCTAAGATTGCCTTTAGAGTGTAACCATTCTACCTCTCATCTGTTTTTTATTTTTTATTTTTTAAAGAAACTTTAAAGACCCATTTCATTGTTCTTCATGCATGCAGTTTATTTTATATCAAAATGCAGTTTTTACTTTTTATTTTGTAATTAAGCATGTTGGTTTACCCTTTGTGTTTTATGTGCAGATTTGATATGTGTTTGTTAGATCTGCACCTTATAAATGAATTGGAACAAGACAAGGTCAGAAGCAAGGTTCTATGAGTTACCGCTGGAATTCTTCCACTAGTTTGATATCAAGTACTTAATTTTGGGGTATGTTTGCTCAGTCAGCTAGGAGCCTGCCTACCTGTAGTGTGGGGCTCACGTTGCTCTGTGTTGTTCTTAAGGAGGTCACCAGAGACTGTGTGCAGCCTTGCTGAAATTCAGGCGTCCTGTGTCTGTGACATTCTCCTTGTGTATATATAACTAGAGCAGGGGTCCCCAACCTCCAGGCCATGAACCGGTACTGGTCTGGGCATGTTAGGAAGCAGGCCGCACAGCAGGAGGTGAGCTTGAATGTAATGCTCTTGAATCATCCCGAAACCATCCCCCACACCCTGCTCTGTGGAAAAATCGTCTTCCGCAAAACAAGTCCCTGGTGCCAAAAAAGGTTGGGGACTGCTGTGCTAGAGGCCTTTATGCTTACATTACATACAGCGCGTATGCGCTTTTCTAAGTCTGAACTCTCCACTACTGTTATTTTCCTTCTGAACATTGTGACCATTCTACTTTTTCATAATTTTAAAAGTATTATGAACAGTGGTTTTGATAAGCAAGTCTGTAGGTTCTTTTTAATATCACCAGATGTAGTTTTCTGGTCCAGAAGACTTGATCGTAGAATGTTAGGGTGGTTTTATTCTTTCCTTCCTACTAGAACTAACCACATATCTGTTGCCATCAAATACTGGGATGCTGTATAACAGAAAACCTAATTCAGGACTCTAAATCAGTATGACACAAAGATCCTAATTAACTTGTAAAACTCCCATTTTCCTTAGTTTTAAATTAATTTTTTGTTGTCAATTATAAACATTTTTTCAGTTTTATAGCTCTCGAAATTCATACCATCTGAAAAAGAAAAAGCCCTGACATGTGATTTTTAGTAAAAGGAACAAAAGGTCATTTATTATTTGTTATTAAAAGTGGTGGAATTCCGAATGATAAAAGCCCAGTTGGAGGGTTTTGGCTGTAGTGTTCACATTTTCTATTATGAATTTGTTTTCAGTTTTCTCAGGCACTGCATTTGTATAAAGAACTCTGGGATAGGCTGTCTCCGTCAACAAGATTCCAAAATCACAGGCGCTGATGTCAATGCAGATGAGGGCAGCCTAATTTGGCCGACAGAGGGGCATGAGTCTCTATATGGGTAGCTAAAGACTATTGCCAAGATTGACAGGTGTCCTGTGGGTTGCAGAAAGCCCCGGGGATGAAACTTGTGCTTGGATTTCTTCTCTAAGACACAATGATCAAAGTCATACCTTTCCTTTCTATCGATCACGCACACTCCTAAAATAGCGAGGTCTGCCTTTGATGCTTCAATTTTTAGGTATTAGTTTTATAGGCTCCAGAAAGGTAGAAGTTTTGTACTTTCTTCTTACAGTATCGAATTCTGTTTTGGAAAGTTTAGCTGTATCCTGTGCATTAATTTTTTTTAGTATTGTTGAGTGCTTTTTGTTGTTGTTACCCTATTACATATTTCACTAAGGCTTTGACAGGTGAAAAAAGTTAATATAAAAGAATACATTTGCCGTTGGTGTAAAAAGGTAATTATTTCTTGCCCTGGCCAGATTGCTGAGTTGGATAGAGCGTTGTCCTGATACACCAGGGTTGTGGATTTGATCTCTGGTCAGGGCACATACAAGACTCAGCCGATGACTAAGTGGAACAACAAATTGATGTCTTCTCTCTCCCCTCCCCCCTTCCTCTCTCTCTCTCTCTCAAGAAAAAAATCAATAAATTAAAAAAAATAAAATGCATATAAAAAGTTATTTCTTTATGGAATAAAAAATTACATAGATTCAATCTGGAAAGATTAATTTTTAGGAGAATTTTCCAATACACATAATGTTATAAAGTGGTGTTTATACTAATTGAATAACAACTTTTGTTTTTACTTCATCATACAGAATGTTTTTGTTATTCAGAGAAGCCTTGTAATTAATCAAGATAAATTAGTAGTATTTTATATCTCATCATAAGAGAAAGTTTTAAACCCATTAGATTCGTGCCATTAAGAGATTTAGGTCTATTTTTTAAAAACTGCCTGAGCTTTTTGTAAGATTTGAGTGATGGAAATGTGCCATTAGCGGTTAAGAATCTTTGATTTTAGGCATAATAAAATCCAGTAGCTATTTCTAGGATATTTTGTGATCTGGGAGGATTGTGTCTTGATCAGCTCTGTATTTCAAGCCTTAGAAATATAGTAAAAATTGAAGAAGAGGCTGCCCAGGGGGCCTGTTCACCATTGTGAAAAACAAAAGCCAAGACCTGGGCCCCACTGGGGCTCAGGAAAGATTTCTCAGAGCAAATTCCCCTCCTGGACCACCGTGATTGCAATTAAGCCTAGAGTTGGGGTGGAGCTAGTGTGGGTTAGGCCATTATTCTTAAGTTTTCAATATTTAATTGTGATTCAGTTCTAATTTATTGAGAGCTAGGTATTCTTTTATAGCTGTTATTTAACGCCTGTGAAGGGAAAGAAACTAAGGCCCAGAGAGTTGGTAACTTGCATAGGGTTACTCAGCTCTTGGCAGTAAAGCTAGGAAATAAACCCAGGCTCTTGATTGGTGGACACAGTCTCGACAGAAATTAATTTAAAAGAACTTACAGGATTGCTGTTCTTACCTTTTTCCCCTCCACGTCTCAGTTCTTATTCTTTGCCTCTTCTTCTGTTCAATCCTTTTTTTTTTAAACTAAAAGCACAGATTCTTGAGCTCAGCATTAACCAAAAAGTCATTTATAAAAATGTTTAAGTACTGTACCAAAAATAGGAACATTTGTGTTTGCTTCTCAAAACTTGACTTTTTAAGCATCTGAGTGAAAGGAAAATATTTCTGGACTAGGCATCATAGTGTGGTGGGTTAATTTGGAGTGTGCAATGCAGGACAGAGCAGCAGATAATGACCTTGAGCCCATTTTAGCCACTGGCCCAGGCTCCATGCCCCCTTGCACACAAGCCACTAGCATTTCTCCTGAGAACGGGGCTGACGGACACCCTGCCGGTCTGTCCTGTGTGGGGGCATCTTTTGAGTTTGGTTGCTGCAGCTTCACTGGAGTATGGAGAGTAATCACAGACCCTGACAATCTCATTTGTCACACCTAATTTCATGACAAAATTTAAGTTACCTCGATTTGTACAGGATTAACATGAATGGTTTCAATTTTGGAAAATTTTTATTTAGACCTATTAGTTTAATTTATGCTTCATTTTGACAGGTCTAGAATTAACTGTATTTTTAAAATATATTTTACTGATTATACTATTGCAGTTGTCCCATTTTTTCCTCCCCTTTATTCCCCTCTGCCTTGTACCCCCACTTCCACCAGCATTCCTTCTAATTAGTTCATGTACATGGGTCAAGATACATATAAGTTCTTTGGCTTCTACACTTCCTATGTTATTCTTAACCTCCCCCTATTTATTTTCTACCCACCATTTATGCTACTTATTCTCTGTACCTTTTCCCCCTTACTTCTTCCCCTCCCCGCTGACAACCCTCCATGTGATCTCCATTTCTGTGATCCTGTTCCTGTTCTAGTTGTTTGCTTAGTTTGTTGTGTGTGTGTGTGTGTGTGTGTGTGTGTGTGTGTTTTAGGTTTGGTTAATAGCTGTGAGTTTGTTGTCATTTTACTATTCATATTTTTCATGTTCTTTTTCTTAGATAAGTCCCTTTAACATTTCATATAACAAGAGCTGGATGATGATGAACTCCTTTAATTTGACCTTATCTGGGAAGCACTTTATCTGCCCTTCCATTCTAACTGATAGCTTTGCTCAGTAGAGTAATCTTGGATGTGTAGGTCCTTGCCTTTCATTACTTTGAATACTTCTTTCCAGCCCCTTCTTGCCTGCAAGGTTTCTTTTAAGAAATCAACTGATAGTCTAATGGGAACTTCTTTATAGGTAACTGTCTCCTTTTCTCTTGCTGCTTTTAAGATTCTCTCCTTATCCTTAATCTTGGGTAATGTAATTATGGTATGCCTTGGTATGATCCTCCTTGGGTCCAACTTCTTTGGGACTCTCTGAGTTTCCTGGACTTCCTGAAAAATCTATTTCCTTTGCCAGATTGGGGAAGTCCTCCTTTATTATTTGTTCAAATAAGTTTTCCACTTGTTGCTCTTCTTCTTCTCCTTCTGGTACCCCTATGATTCAGATGTTGGGATGTTTAAAGTTGTCCCGGAGGTTCCCTAAACCTTTCCTCATTTTTTTGAATTCTTGTTTCTTCACTATGTTCTGGTCAAATGTTTCTTTCTTCCTTTTGCTCCAGACCATTGATTTGAGTCCTGGTTTCCTTCCCAATACCTCCCTGTACATTTTTCTTTATTTCACTTTTCATAGCCTTCATTGTTTCCTCTAATTTGCAACCATATTCAACCAAATTCTGTGAGCATCCCGATTACCACTGTTTGAACTCCGCATCTGCTAGGTTGGCTAGCTCTTCGTGGCTTCGTTGTATTTTTTCTAAGCTTTGATCTGTTCTTTCACTGGAGCCATTGTTTTTGTCTTGGCACACCTGTTATGTAATAAGGGGTGGAGCAACCCACATGCCTGTATCATGGTGCCGTCTGTGGAAGAGGGATCTGAGAGGGAACAGTGCCGCTTGCTCCACTCCCTGCCAGTTTTCAGTCACTTCCCCTGCTACCCACAATCAAACTTGGCCCTTTTGGTGCTGATTCCGAGGCGGGTAGGCTTGTGTATGTTCTGGGACCCTGTGGGTCTCTCTATCGAACTCTCCTGTGAGGGTGGGAGTTTCTCCCGGCACCTCAACACCCACAGGTTTTTCAGTCAGAGGTTTTGAGGCTGTATTTCCCTTCACTGGAGCCCTGGGTTTCTCATGGTCTGTCTCGCTCCCCACTTGTTCCTCCTGGTTTATCTGCAGACCATTGTGGGACTGCCCGGTCCACAACATGCCGCTTTGCCCACCCTGGCCCTCCAGCTGCCACCTTGCCGAGAGTCCTCTCTACCCAGCTGCTTGCCTCTGCCCCTCCTACCGGTTTGGATGAATGTTTTTTCAAGTTTCTTCTTTAACTCCTTGGTTGTCAGACTTCCATACAGTTCGATTTTCTGTTGGTTTTGGTTGTTTTTCATTTTTAAATTTGTTACTGTCCTTTTTTTGGTTGTGCAAGGAGGCACAGTGTGTCTCTACTTACACCTCCATCTTGGCCAGAAGTGGTAAGTATTCTTTTAAATACTTCATACTGAATATTGGACAGTGAAATACCTTTACACTTGAACTATTTGGGCTATGTTCAGATATTAGAGAACCATCATTTGTGTACCATTGACATGCAGATGGGTTGGTCTTGTCATGGGCTACAGCCCACTTCTCTTCACTGTGCCACGCTGTGTGGGTGACCATCGCCTCTGCCCTGGGCCTCTCACAGCGGACTCCTACCTGCTACCCAGCTCCTAGCCCACAGAGCTGTACTTGACCAAAACCAAGTAAATTTTTCAGCAAGTTGGGATTAGCTTTCAGGGTGAAAACAAATCACCTTTATGGGGCCTCTGCTTCGGCTTTCTACTTTTCTGCATTCTAGTTGCTCTTCTAGTTTCTTCTATTCACTGTACTTGGTTTTGTCTGCTCCTTAGTCATGCCTTGCCCTTTTATTTCAGCTCAGGGGCATTTCAGAGTCCCTCACCTCTTAACTAGGACATAGCCAGGCTTTGTTGGCAGTTCTTTAGGTACTTTGCTGGCAACATCTCAGCTTCATTGCACTTGGTACAGTTGCAGATAATGTAGACTTGACTAAGGTGTAAGCTTCACAAGGGCAGGAGCTGTGTCTGTTTTACACAACTATGCTCCTGGCATCTACATCTGGCACGGGGGGTGGTGCCTAGTAGTGACTTAATAAATATTTGCTGAATACTTGAATAAACGTTTCATGAAAGGCTTTTTCTCTGCATTGTGAACATGAGTGAATATAGACCCACTTTGCTATTACAGAGCTCCCTCACAGCCAAGAGGAGACATGTACCAATAATATTGTAATATAAGCTAGATTGCAGTTAGGGTTTGGAAATAGTGTACTTTTAATTGCTGGAAAATGTACTGTTCAACTGGCCTTTGTTAATAAGTTCCAAATGAGTGAATGGTAATATTAAATAGTGCAGACAGTATTTAGGAAAGCCTCTAACATTCATACAGTAATCCTAGCTCTAAAGGAAATTAAAAAGTTGAACAAATTCAGTAATAAAGTTGAAAAGATAGAATAAAATGCATTAATACCTTTAAATTCCAGGGCATTAAGTCTGTGAAGCTGGTCTATGTGAAAGAAATGAGAAATTTTTTATTACTGCCAAACATTTTTTGAAAGTTGTTTCAAAGCCCTGTCTTAGTGTAGAAGTGTGTGAGGCCGGCCTGAGACCTGTTTTGTCTCCCTTTGTGAGGCTGTTAGGTCTGTCCTTAGCGCGGTTTCCCCCTTTCCTCTTCCACTGCTGCTGACGCTGTTCTCCCCCAGCCCTGGGTTGTGGCATTAAGCACGCGCTGGGTAAGTAGGCTGGCTGGCCGCGCATTCTCAGAGGAGTCAGGTGATTGCCGTTTGAAGGCAGCTGCTTGAGGTTCAAGGCAGTCAGTGTCCCCTCTCTTCTGCCCGAGGACAGCTGGTTATTCTCTAACTCCTGACAAGCCTTTCTTGCTCATTGCTCGCTGGGGGAAGAGGGAGATTATGCTGCCAGCTTTTGATTGACCCAATGGGAATTACATTGATCTGGTGTCTGGCCTTGGTTCTTATCAAGTGGATCACCTCTAAGGTAGGCCATCTTTATTTTAGGATTGTAACATTCAATCACTAGTGTTTATATTTGATAGAAATGAAATTACTAGTTGAGTTTCTTCTCCTTTTGCTTTGGTTTTTATTTCTCGAATTAAAAGAGCTATGAAGATTACTTCTCCACTGAAAAGCTGAAAATTACTGTGTGTGATGTTTATTCTTTTCCACCTTATTTCTCCCTGAGGGCTTTTTAATATGTCTTCCCTTGGTATCATTTCTTTAAAGAAGTTTTTCTGATGAAAGCAGTTCAACTTTTAAGAATAAAATTATTAAACAATTCAGATTCTTAGTGTAATTTTAAACATTCCCTTCCGGAGATAAATAATTTACTAATGTTTATAAATTTAAAGTGTAGTTGTTGAGGATTTCTAAACAATCATAGTTTTAAAACTTTTTAAAAAGTAAATACTGCCCCCTATCATGGTCTCTCTTAAGGTCTTGCTGTTGCTAAAATGTATGCCTTACTTATAATATATTAAAAACAATTAAAATTAATATATATATATATCTGTGTTTTTTTATTTGAAATCTAAATATCAGGCTTGAGTACTGCTTGTTAGCATGCTAGCCATTTACCACCTGGATGAGGGTCTGAAGTAGGATATATTTAAAATTATACTTTTCAAAAAAAATGTACTTGAAAAGTAACTAAATAAAATTTAATATAAAAAAAATTATACTATTCATATTACACTCATAATTTCATATGAAAGTGCGTTATGTCTTTCATCCATCATGCAGCTTTTGTCTTCCTGTATTAAGAAATTGAAGAGATTTAACTTAAAATTTACAGGGAATCACTATTTGCCAAGCAACACAGAAGTTCCTCTATAGTTAAAGGTTTTTTTTTTAGTATATTTTATTCATTATGTTATTACAGTTCTCCCCATATTTTCCCCCATTTGCTCCCCTCCACCAGTATCCTCCTTCCCTCTAGCAATTCCCCCCCTTAGCTCATGTTCATGGGTTGTGCATTTAAGTTCTTTGGCTTCTCCATTTCCTATACTATTCTTAACCTCCCCCTGTTTATTTTGTACCTACCAATTGTGCTTCTTAATCCTGCACTTTTTCCCTTATTCTCCCCTCTTCCCCTCCCCACTTGATATCCCTCCAAATGATCTCGATATCTATGATTCTGTTCCTGTTCTGGTTGTTTGTGTAGTTTGTTGGGTTTTATTTGTTTTTTAGGTTCAATTGTCGATAGTTGTGAATTTGTTGCCTTTTTTTAATGTTCATAGTTGTGATCTTTTCCTTAAATAAGACCCTATAACATGTCATGGCTTTAACATTTATAATGGCTTGGTGATGATGAACTCCTTTAGCTTTACCTTGTCTGAGAAGTACTCTTATCCTCCCTTCAATTCTAAATAATAGCTTTGCTGGATAGAGTAATCTAGGTTGTAGGTCCTTGCTTTTCATCACTTTGAATACTTCTTGCCAGTCCTTTCTAGCCTGCAAAACTTCTTTTGAGAAATCAGCTGATAGTCTTATGGGTACTCTGTTGTAGGTAACACTCTGCTTTTCTGTTGGTGCTTTTCAGATTATCTGTCTTTAACCTTTGGCATTTTAATTATGATGTGTCTTGGTGTGGTCCTCTTTGGTTCCAGCTTCTTTGGGACTTTGTGTGCTTCCTAAACTTGTATGTCTATTTTCTTTGCTAAATCAGGGAAGTTTTCTTTCATTATATTTTTCAAATAAGTTTTCAAATTCTTACTCTTCCTTTTCTCCTTCTGGCCCCCCTGCGATTTGGATGTTGGCACGTTTGAAGAAGTCTCAGAGTCTTATACTATCCTTGTTTTTTTGAATTCTAGTTTCTTCTTTCTGTTCTGGTTGAATGTTTATTTCTTCTTTATGTTCCAAATTATTGATTTGTATCCTGGTTTCCTTCCCTTTATTGTTAATACCCTGTAAGGTTTTTATTTCACTTAGTGTAACCTTCATTTCTTCCTTTATGTTGTTTTCATACTCAATGAGTTCTTTGAGCATCCTGATCACCAGTGTTTTGAACTCTGCATCTGGTAGGTTGGCACTCTCTGTTTTGTTTAGTTCTTTTGGGGGGCATATTCTGTTCTTTCATTTGGGCCATATTGCTTTGTCTCCTCAACTTGGCAGCTTCCTGGGGTTTGCCTTTGTATATTAGGTAGAGGTGCTTTGACTCCCTGTCTTAATAGCGTGGCCTATTGTAGAAAAGGCACCCATCTGCATGAATGTAGTTCTTTAAATTGTTGGTTGCCAGACTTCCATTCAGTTCAATTTTCTGACAGTTCTGGGTTTTGAGATTTGTTTTGAGATTGAGTTACTGAAGAACTTTCTTAAAGAAAAACAACATACTAATTTTTTAAAAATTCATATGTGTTCTAAATTAAGAATTGATTTTGTTGCACTGACAGCTATTTACTCATTGTTTGTAGGGGATTAGCTTACCAAGGTATTAAATAAAGGTTAAAATTAACTTAATTAAATTGTGGAGACTTTACTTTTTTTGTAACCATCAACAAATTAAAATTTTAAGTAAAATGAATGGTAATATTGTGATTTTTTAAAAGTATATTGTAAGGGATGAGAGTGGGTGAAGGATACTATTCAGTGGATCAGTGCAATCTTTGACTAGGTACTCAAACGTGAGCATGTTTTTTCTTGCATATATAAAATGCATATACTCTGAAAAAGCTCATTTTACTATGTCAGAGAAAACTGCTTTTGGAACTTCGGCTAGGCTTCATCCTTTGTAATATGTTACTATTTTTTGGTAATGCTACCAAAAAAGTTAATTTTGTGCTACTGCGTCTAAAGCTCTCTGACCTTCAGTTTACTGACCAGCAAATCTAGGGCAATATAACTGACATCAGAGGTTTTATGTGCATTGTGAGATTTTGTATGAATACAGCTGTAATTCTTTCTGGCACAGAGTAGGAGGGAGCTCAGCAAGTGTTAGGTAATGTTTTCTGTTTTTACCATGTAAGGGAAATGCACATGCTTTTTCACAATACATCATTTTAGGGGGAACTTGAACAAGATGAAAACAATAGCACTTAAAATACCTTTAATCAATTTTAAAACATGTTTGTCTTTAAAAGTTATTTATTAACTAAGCCCAGGACCAACTTTTATACCTTTTGCCATTTATCTTATAAGTCAGGTCTTGTGGAAGAGTGACTCACCCTGACTCAAGGTAGCTTAGAGTCTTCCTGGGGCCACTCAAAACTCCTGTTAGTGGCAGTGGATCATTTGGAACCTTAGTTTACTTTGTGCTGCGGCTGTCAGTTTCTGATTAGCTCAGCCTTGCCCGTGTTTTGACCTGGACTAATTTGCTTTACAAGTTGTTCCCGGGATGGCTAAATTAGAAAAGTCACGAGTAGAAGCCTCTCAGTTATTTCCATTCACTGGTGAGGTGGAGTGGGAATGTGGATGATAACTCGGAGTGTTTTATGACTGACAGTGTGACAGAGGAATTTGGTTAAGTTTGTTTTACTATTTGTATTAAAAAAGTATTAAAAATAGGATTTTACTAGAATAAGGCATTTAAAATGGTAACATTAAAGATTATGTTAAGTCTATGCTGCAGTGTTGGTGTATAAAGCACATACAAAGTTTTTTTAAAATACTAACATGGAAATCAAATTTTTATTGTTACAATTATAATTTATAGTATTTTTTCCAAAATTAGTTACTTTAGAATATTCTTAGATTGCTTAGAGAGAGTTTAATACTCATTTTAATCTTGGTCCATGAGGTGACGAATGAATGAACTGAATCATCACTCAGGATTTATTCATTAATGTGTTCGGATACATACCCTTTAAATCCATTCTTAAAAAAATATTTTTTCTCATTTGGATTTATTTTATAAGACTTGTGTCTTGTCGTTTAGTATATAGCATTTAAGCTAGGTATTTGCAGACCATAATTACTCAAATCAGTAATAAATAGAATAGTTTGAATATTTTGCAATCTCTGTATA
This sequence comes from Artibeus jamaicensis, assembly GCF_021234435.1. NCBI lineage: Eukaryota > Metazoa > Chordata > Mammalia > Chiroptera > Phyllostomidae > Artibeus > Artibeus jamaicensis. Next base: position 39,272,815 of record NW_026522059.1, read on the forward strand.
ACTTGTTGATATATGTTTAAAATTCTACCCTTTTTACCAAGTTTTTATTATGATTAATGCCAACCCTATCATTTTAATATCCAGATTAATGCCTCTATAAATAGACTAAAGTGATTATCCTAAAATAAATTTAGTATGTCATAGTTATAATCTATACTATGTTCATTACTCATTTTTTTTTTTACTTATAGTATTTTATTTAACAGAGCTGATGTTAGTCTTTCTCAAGCTGTAATACATGAAGTGATAAATAAGGCTTTACCTTCCTAATTTGTGGCTGTTTTAGTAAGTACCTATCTTCCATTAAAAAAATAATGTCAACTCATTTCTTAGGGAACGCTATTAGAGATAACAGGTTAAAATTTGTTTTAACAAGCTATTATCCAAGTTATTATTGGGCACTAGCAGGTTGATAGATGTTGACATGACAAGGTATTTATTACATAATACTATCTGTAGCCTTAGTAGTATGACCTAGCTGATAGAAATATTTGTTTCCACATAATATGCTTTCCAGGCTTCAAGGTTTTCCACTAATATGGTAGTATTAAGGGAGGCCTGTAATACAATATGCTAAATATCTTCGGAGTGAGGATTGGAACAGCAGGTGTGAGTGGTGTCTTTCCATACCAGTGATTAAAATGGCTGTTTGCTGCAGAGTAAATAGTTCACCATGAAACACTGCAGGAGGCTTCCTTAGGACATGGTGTTGGGGAAAGACGTGTTATGCACGATGCTGCCAGGAGTGTGTTCTGTATTGTTTAATCCCTTGGGGTTTGAGACCATGCTTTTCTTTGTATTTTTTGTAGTACATCCTTATTCGACTTTTTAATTTGATTTATTTAGTGAATATGTAACTATACATGCTGCAAAGTTCAAAAGCTACACACTGGAAAGTCCTCCTACCTCTGTGTCTCTTTGCTTCCTTCTTAGAGGCAGCCAATGTTAAAAATCAGATTTTTTTTTGAAACTTTTGTTTCTTTTTTATTTCATAAACTTTTTTGTGTATTTTTGTTTTAAGGATACATGGAATCCTATAAGAATTTAATTGGTAGTTTTCATTTAAATGATAAGAATTAAAGAGATAATAATGATTTGGGAGTTGTTTTGCATACTAAATCCAAGCAAGAGCTTTAAGTAAATTTTCTAGATGAACACTGACAAATTGTAAGTCTTACACCAGAGTTTTGTGAGTGAAGAAGTTCATTAGTCTAATATGTAAACTGCGATCTCACTGCTTTAATGTGTATTTCTTTTGTTAATAAAGTCAAACATTTTTTCTTGTTTACTGGCTATTCATTATTTACTAATTGATTTATGAGGCACTTTTTAGGCTATACTGAAGTTGGGGGAAATTAGCCCATTGCCATCTGTTGAACTCATTTTTCTTTTTTTTTTTAAAGATCTTATTTATTTGTTTATTTTTAAAGAGGTGAAGGGAAGTAGAAAGAGATGGAGAGAAACATTAATGTGTGGGTGCCTGTGGCACGCCCCCACTGGGGACCAGGTCTGCAACCCAGGCATGTGCCGTGACTGGGAATTGAACTGGTGATCCTTTGGTTTGCAGGCCGGTGCTCAATCCATTGAGACATACCAGCCAGGGCTGAATTTATTTTTCTTGGTTTGAGATTTGCCACTTTGTTTATGATACATTTTACCATATATAATTTAACTTTTTTTAAACCCCTCACCCAAAGATAAGGGGGGGGAGGAAAGAGAGGGAGAGAGAGAGAGACATAGAGAGAGAGAGAGACATTGCTGTGAGAGAGAAACATTAATCACTTACCTCCAGTTATGTGCTCCAACCCGGGATTGAATCCACAACCTAGGTACGTGCCCCAACCAGGGATTGAACCTGAAACCTTTTGGTATACAGGACCACACTCCAACCACGCCACCCAGCAAGGGCTAATTTAACTTGTAAGTGGCCAGAGTGATCCACTCTCACGACTTCTGGATTTTATAGGACAGTTAGCCTTTCCTATTTAAGAATTTTTAATGTGGTCATTTTTCTCTTTTTTAATATTAAAAAAATTTATTTACTGATTTAAGAGAGAGAGGAAATGGGGAGAGAGACAGAGACAGAGACAGACATTGATTTGTTGTTCTACTTGTTTATCCATTCATTGGTTGATTCTTGTATGTGCCCTGACTGGGCCTTGAACCTGAAACCTTGGTGTATTGGAATGGCACTCCAAACTGAGCTACCTGGTCAGGTCCATATATTTTTCTAATATTTTTATGCATTAATTTTTACATATAAGTTTTTATTCCATATATAATTTATTTTAGTGGGAGGGTAATAATAGAGCTTTATATTTTTCCAGGTAGCAACTACTTAATCTAACATTTTTTAAAATTAAATAATATTTTCCCCACAGACTTTAAATCCTATACGTATCATATGCAGAATTACTGTATATTTTTTTATTTGATCCTCGATTTTGTATCAACTGTTTTGTATATTTCTTTGTAGTGTCCACACTACTTTATTAATAGCACTTGGCACTAGTTCTGTTTATTACTATTTTTTAAAGAACTTGCTAACCTGTTTATTCAACAGTACTATCACTATTGGTGCACTAGACACTATCCTGAATGTTGGCATCTCTTCTAGGTCTGGGGCTGTGGCAGTGAACAAGGTCTCTGCCTCTACAGTGTGTAGTGGCTAGTGGGTGATTAGGTTAATTTTATCTTCTAGGTTTTTAATTTGTCTTTATATCAGTGCTGTTCATTAATTTGTTTGCAATGAAATCATTTAATCATTTACCAGATATTTATCCGATATTTATTTAGAATGTACTAAATAATTGCTAGTGTTTTGTGGGACCAGGAGTACAGTGGTGAATAATTCTTGCTCTTGTGGAGTTTTTAGTTTTGGAACAAAGAGACAAAGTAACATCAGCTCGGTGTATGAAGGTGTGCAGCTGTGGAAGAGGGTGACTCTTAGGTGACTTCAGATTTGGTCGTCTGGGCGTGCTGCTGTTGAAGAGATGACACCTCATGTAGAACCTGAGAGATGAGAAGAACAGGGATGTAGTGATCCCGGACAGGGGAAAGGACGAGTGCAGTGGCAGGACATTTGGTGAGGTTGGGGAAGAGCAGGAGGCCGAGGAGGCTGGGTGGTGGTGGTGAGAAGACCGTGAGAGGCGGGCAGACCGTGGAGGCCTTTGGAAGTCAGAGCTTGGTGTTGCCCTTATTCCAAGTGTAGCGGAGAGCCATCGGGGGGGTTTTGAGCAGTAGTTCAAATGGTCACGTTTGCTTCCGTGTACAGAGTGGACTAGGGACCAGGAGATGCATTAGGAAAACCAAGAGCAACCCACTGCAGGCGACCAGGTGAAGAAGGGTGATAAATGTGAAGATAGAGTTGGCAGAAGTTGCTGAGGGTGTTTCAGCTCCTATAACTTTTGGTTTTAGTAATTATATCTTAAATTTGCAGTATTCGCTTTTAGTTATAGTAGCTTCATTGATTTATAATTCTCGTACTATACAATTCACCCATCTAAAGTGTACAATTCAGTGATTTTGAGTATATTCAGATTTATGCAGTCATGACCACAATTAATTTTAGAATATTTTCATCACTGCAGATAGAAACCCTGTACCCATTCACTCTCCGTTTCCTGCCAGTTCTTCCAACTCTAGGCAACCATCAGTGTGCTTTCTGTTAGTATGGATTTGCCCGTTTTGGACATCTCATGTAAATGGAACCATATACTGTATGGTGGTTTGTGGCTGGCTCCTTATACTCAGCATAATGTTCTTAAGGCTCATCCGTGTTGTATCATGTATCAGCACTTCATCCCTTTTTATGTGTGGATAATACTCCAGTGTGTGGCTATACTACATTTTATCTATCCATTCATTAGTTCATGGACATTTGGTTGTTTCCAGTATGGAGCTGTTATGAATAATGTTGCAAGATACATTTTTATACCTGTTTATTTTTAAACATAAAATATATTTTAAAGTCTTTCTATCAGTGGCAACTTGTTTTTATTTTTTAATAAATTCAGTGTCTTTACAAATGTCTTTGAGTACAGACATTACTTTTTTAAATTCTCTTATTTCTTGCTAGCTTCTGGGCCATTTGGTTTTTTATTTTATTCCATTTATTTTTATCTAGTAACTTTCTTCAGATAACTGATGATTCTTATTCATCTGCTTATTCATTCATATTTAAAGGAAGGGAATGGTAAAGCAGTTGAGCCATATCTCTTCTTTAGTGCTGTTTACCTCTGAAGATCTCCCACCAAGCGGGCTTATCTGACATACTTTGCAGGGAATTTCCACCTACTGCGTGTTCCTCCCTCTGAATCCACTTCTATGGTAGTGCTTAACCATATTGTATTAGGGTTGTCTGTCTACCTTATGACTATAGGTTTCAGGAACAGATGCTATATCTAATTTCATTTTACCTATCCAGCTTTTTTTTCCACTATGCTTCACAAATAGTAAATACGTATTTGTTGAAATGAATTTTATGTACTGTGTGTTATACATTAAAATGTGTGTGTCTTTTTTTTAGAGACGTGGAGCTATTTCCTATGACAGTTCTGATCAGACTGCATTGTATATTCGTATGCTAGGTAAGCATTTTTATTTTGTGCCATTATCAGTTAATTTTATTATCATCTACTATTAATTGAAATAGAAAGGTATTTCATTAGGTAGCTTTTTACCACTGTTTGCAGCAGAACTAATCTATGACTGAAATTGAGTCTAGAAATGAATATTGAATGTGATGTTAATAAGACAGCATTTTAGTTATAGGTAATTGAGAAATCTGGCTTAATACCTGGGACTCCGTCACTAGTATCCAATTTTAAATTGCATCCTGAGTGTTCCTCATAAGGCACCCTTAGATTTGTAGAGATACTCAGTACCAAATAGATGTTCATGCTGGCATAGACACAGATGAGGCCATGAAGTACCCGATCAGATAGTCCTGTCACTGGGTGTACTTTGTTCTAAGTTGGTTAGTGAGGAAGACCGTTTGTCTTCTAATCTCACGTCTTAAATTTTTAACATATTAAGTCCAGAAAGTAAAATGAATTTTCACATATGAGGTCTGTCCAGAAGGTATCCAGCCATGTAATATGAAAAATAGAGACAATTCTTGCAGAAGATAACTTTGGACATAGGACAGTGATGCCTCAGTCCCCTTCAAAGTAGGCACCTTGGGACCTCACACAGTTCTCCCAGCATCTCTTCCACTGTTCAAAACACTGCAAAATCCTTTGTTGGACTCACCATCAGCTGCTCCATCATATTTTCCTGAATATCTCATCAGCAGTCTGAAATCTCTTCCTTTCAAAGGTCATTTTAGTTTTGGGAAAAGCCGGAAGTCATAGGGTGCCGAATCTGGGCTGTAGTGGGGCCGAGTCACCTGGGTGATTTGATGTTTCACCAAAAGACTCTGCATGAGCTGTAAGGCATGAGCAGGAGAGTTGTCGTGATGAAGCTGCCAATCACCAGTTGTGCATAGCTGTGTCTTCTGAATCATCCTTAATAGCTTCTACAGAGGAATGTTCAAGCTTAATGCAAAATTTGATGCAGATTTGTTGCTCTACTCACTCAGTCATTTTGAATCTGACAACCACACAGTACACATGCTCACTCAATGGCATCTACTGCCCCCACTGACTAGTCACAGTGAAGTTGTCATTGTTCACACATGTGCATTCCAGTCCACTCTCCTTGGCTACATCAGCGGCATACAAACTGTTCTTGTTATATTAACAATAGTTGGACTTTTTCTGGATAAACCTCATTTATGTGTATAATTTTCTTTCTTTTTTTCTCTCTTTTCTATATTATGTCTTTACCCACACACTCTTCATCCCTTTTGTGTTAAAAACTTACCATTAAGATCCAATAGGCAGATTTGTTCATCTTTTCCTAGAGGTATCTTCCATGATGACTTTCCTCATGCTTAGCATTCTTCCCTCAGTTCTATGATATTGAACATTTCTTATTCTTTGCCTACTTTTTTTGCCTTTTTCACTAATTTCTTATACTCTTAAGCCTAAATGTTCCCTAGTTCTGTTTTTGCTTTTATCCTTGTTTTCCTTTTTAATTTACCTTGTATATCCAGTCTTCCTCAGTTTTATTCTACTCTAGCACACATTTTATCACCATGAATGTTCACCCCTTTCCTCTTCACTGTCTCCATCTCTCTCGAATCCTATTCAGGATTATGCTCTCCTTAAAACAGAGCTTTAGACTCATATTTAAAAACTCTCTTGAACATCTCCACATGGGTATATGATAGGTACTTCCCATTTAATATGTCTGTTAAACAAAAGATTTGTGTTCCCAAGGCTGTTCATTTTGTAGTCTTGCTATCCCAAGAAGTAACTCCATTCTTTTGCAGTCATTCTTGACTCTTATTTCTTAAATACTCTGTGTTTTAGCAGCATGTCGTCTTATCTGATACCTCCAAAATAGAACCATAATTCTGCCACCCCAGTGGTGTTACCATCCGATCTCAGCCATAGATGATTTTTGACTCTAGTCACATTGCTGCACATGAGAGCTCCAGAACTTACCTTGCGTAACTGAAATGTTGTACCATTGACCAACATCTCCCCATAGCCTGTCCCTGCAAGTCATAGTTACTGCCTTTTGTTCATTGCACTCATGCCACTGGTCTCTTCATCTACCTATGATTCTACTCAAGTCTAGTCTACCCTGCCAGAGTGAGTCTTTAAGACATAAGTTAAATCACTCTCATTAGAATGTTCAGAATTCTTGAATGGTTTCGTGTGTTTTCTATTGTAGAGTAGCAGCCACAGCTTTTATAATGGCCCAGGAAGTCCCAGGGTGATTTGGCCCCGCTACCTCTCCAACCTCACGTCACTGGTCCTCTTCTCTCACCTCACTCCAGCCAATGTGACCTCTTTGCATGACCTTAAACGTGCTCCCATCTAAGGATATTTATACTTGCTCTTTTTTTTTTAAGAAGAGAAGGCGGCAGAGGTCGGAGGGTGGGAAAGAGAGAAATATTGATATGAGTGAGAAACAGCTATCAGTTGCTTCCCATATGTGCCCTGACTGAGGATCGAACCTAGGTATGTGCCCTGACCAGGAATCAAACCCATGACCTTTTGGTGCACAGGCTGATGCTTAAACCAGTTGAGCCACACAGCCCTGGGCAACACTTGATCTTTCTTACACCTGGAAACCTTTTCCTCCAGACAGCCACGTGGCTCACGGCCTCACTTCCTTCAGGTCTCTTCTGAAAGGCCTCCTTTCGGTTATGAGAGGCCTTTGAGAAGGCCTCTTCTCTGACCAGAACTATGAATCACCCTTCTTCTGCTTCTCCCTTCTGTCCATCTTGCCTTGCTTTAATTTTCTCCATGTTACTTATTGCCATCATTCATAGAATGAAATTGTTTGTTTTAGTATTTGCCTCACTCCATGAAAGGATAAGCTTCGTGAAGACAGGGACTTTATGTATTTGCTTACTGCTGTATTTCCTGAGCCTAAAGTGTGGTTGGGTGCTCAGTAAACATTTATTGTAGAGTGAAAGAATCACCATGTGAGAGAAGTGATTTATAGTTGTGGGATAGACTCGTGTAGATGACATGAACCTTGAAAGAAATGACGGCCTTACTGAGAGAAACAAAGAGTAGGCAGAAAGGCCTTTGACGCATGTAGAGTTGCGTGTAGGGATAGGCACTGATAGACTCAAAGGTTTTGAACCTGGAGGCTATGGAAGTATAGCGGGGCCCACAGAGTGAGGCTTAGATCCTGACTCACCCTTTATACTAGCTTTGTGGCATGGACTTGCTACTTCTCAAAATGTCAAGTTTCTGCATCTATAAAATAAGATAGAAATTCAGTCAGAGTTGGTTAGAGAATTAAGTAGAATAATGCCTATAAGGCACAAACAAGAGTACCAGACCTCTGGTTTGCACTGGTGCTGTGTAGAGAAAGTACATCTAAACGCCATAGGTCACATGTAGAAAAAGCACTGAGCTTGTAAAGGTCCAACTGTAAGAGCCAGGCAAAGGCCTTGGGAGGAGATTGATCCAATTAAACAAAGCAAAATCTTTAACATCTTAATTTTCTATATCTTTAAAGAAAATTGTAGGCTGCTTGACAATAGGTAATATATTTTGTCTTTGTTCATATTCCCTATAGCTATAGTATAGTGCCAGGTACAAAGTAGACACCTCCTAAATATTTGCTGCTTCTTGTGGCTTTTTAATATTTTGTGATGAGGATTCTTTTAACTCCTTGTGAGTAATAAGATACCAGGTTGAATTATCATATACTTGAGTCATCTTTCAAAAGGCTAACTTTAAAATATAGATCATAATCATCATTACCGTAGGAGTAGATTTAAAAAACTTCATGTAGCCTTACAACTCAGTACTGAAAATTTAGATAAATCAGCTTTTAACCACTTATTCCAGATATATTAATTGTGGACCATTACTTATGAATATGATACCACATAGACCCTTCTTGCATATGGGAGCGTCTACCCAGATGGCATTCTTCTAAACTTAAGTTTTTTTCTTATTCTGTCCAGGAGATGTACGTGTAAGGAGTCGAGCAGGATTTGAATCAGAAAGAAGAGGTTCTCATCCATATATTGATTTTCGTATTTTTCACAGTAAGTGTTGGCAGACATGATATTTTTCAGATGTTGAGTAGACTTCGGATCTTTATAAAATCTCATAATTTACCAAGGGAAAAAGAATATAAGAAAAAAACTATCATATTTGACATGTTTTAAAAACACTAGATCATGATAAATGACCCTTTATTTCATAATTAGAAATATAGAAATATGGAAGCTGATGTACTTTTTCTTCTTTTGAATTGAAATGTGAAATTACTTTGGTACTTTTTTCTTCTAAAAATACATTTTTTCTGATTTTTCAGAATTTTATTTTTCAATTACAGTTTACATTTAAATGATCTTGTATTAGTTTCAGCTGTACAGCGTAGTGGTTAAATAGTCATATACTTTACAACGTGATCCACCCTGTATTTCAAGCACCCCCCTGGAACCATACATAGTTATTACAGTATCATTGACTATATTCCCTATGTTGTATTTTACATCCCCGTGACTATTTGCTGTCTCTCAATTTGTACTTCTTAATCCCTTCTCCTGTTTCACTAAGTACCCAACTTCCCCCCCCGCTGTCAACCATCAGTCTGTTCTCTGTATCTGTGAGTCTGTTTCTAAAAAAATATATTTTTAAATTTTTCACTCCAAATGTTATGTCTTCATTACTACAGATGTTTTTGCGCAAATGACATTGTGTAAAGGTATTGCTTTTTTGTTTTGTTTTTTAATTATATTTTATTAATTCTACTATTACAGTTGTCCCAGTGTTGCCCCCTTTGCACCCCCTCCACCCAGCACCCCCCACTCCCTCAGGCAGTCCTCACACCTTGTTCATGTTTATGGGTCATGTGTATAATAAGTTCTTTGGCTACTCTGTTTCTGATACTGTACTTCCTATGGCTGTTCTCTAACTACCTATTTGTACTTCTTAATCCTCTTCTCTCTTCACCCATTTCCCCACACCCCCTCCCATGTGACACCATCAAAACTCTCTCTGTATTTATGACTGTTTCTGTTCTTGTTTGCATAAATTTTTTTAAGATTTAATTATTGATAGATATGTATTTTTGCCATTTTATGGTTCATAGTTTTGATCTTTTTATTAAATAAGTCCCTGAATGGTTCGATGATGATTAACTCCTAGTTTTTTCTTGTTTGGGAAGCTCTTTATCTGCTTTTCAATTCTAAATGCTATCTTTGCTAGGTAGAGCAATCTTGGCTGTAGGTCCCTGCTTTTCATGGCTTTGAATATGTCTTGCCAGTCCCTTCTATCCTGCAAAGTTTCTTTTGAGAAACCAACTAACTGCTCTTCGCTTGCTGCTTTTGAGATTCTCTCTTTATCTTTAACCTTTGGCATTTTAATGATGATGGTCGTGGTGTGGGCCTTTCTGGGTTCATCTTGTTTGGGACTTTCTGTGCTTCCTGGATTTTCATGTCTATTTCCTTCACCAAATTAGGGAAGCTTTCTTTCATTATATTTTCAAATAGATTTCCAATTTCTTGCTGTTTCTCTTCCCCTTCTGGCACCCCTTTGATGTGAATCTGGGACCTCTTGAAGTTGTCCCAGAGGCTGCTTATACTCTCCTCATTTTTGGGGACTCTCTTTTCTTCATGTTGCTTTGATTGGTTGTTTTTTGCTTTCTTATGGCCCAAATCATTGATTCCATTCTCACCTTCATCCACTGTACTGCTATTTCCCTATAAATTGTTCTTTATTTCAGTTAGAGTATCCTTAATTTCTGACTGGGTCTATTTTATACTGTTGACATCCTCGCTAAGTAAGTCCCTTGAGCATTCTTATAGCCAATGTTTTGAACTCAGCATCTGATAGATTGCTTATCTCCATTTTGTTTTGTTCTTTTTCTAGACTTTTGATCTGTTCTTTCTTTTGGGCCACGTTTCTTTGTCTCCTCATTTTGGCAGCCTCCCTGTGTTGTTTCTGTGTATTAGGTAGAGCTGCTTTGACTCTGGATCTTGGTAGTGAGGCCTAGTGTAGTAGGTGTCCCATAGGGTCCAGTGGCACAGCCTCCCCTCTTACCCAAGCTGGGTACTTGAGGTGTGCCCTCCTCTTGTTGTTGAGCCTTGGTTACAATTAGCAAGTAAATGAGAGGGATTTACCTTGGCCTGATAGCTGCAAGGATTGGCTGTGATCACTGACCACCAACCACCATTGTTTGTGGAGGGTCAGCTGTGCAGGGGCAGGGTGGTTATGCTCCACTGTGTTCTGTAGCTATCCATTGGGTAGCTTAGGGTTACCCACCAGCCTTAGGGTTTCCTGGGTGGTGCAGGCCAAGGTCAGCCTCCACCTGCATTTTGCCTTGGGCCTCTTTGCCTGAGCTATGAAGCAGTCTGAGATGGCTGCTACTCATGCTTAGCTTGGAGATTCCAGGCAAAGCGAATTTGTGAATCTGAGCTAGCTGCTGCTAGTGCTGTGCCTGGTACCACTTAATGAGAGGTTCAAGGGCTAGGGGCTCACTGAGGCCAGCTCTTGCTTGTTTGAAAGGATATATAGGAAGTTGTGAAGCAAAAGCCAAGACCATTCATTCCACTGGTCTTGGAAAAGTCACTGTTAACAGTTTGGATAGGACCATAAGGTAGGTGGGACGCGGGTTCAGGGGATCTCTAGGGCAGGGCAAACTGTGTTAGTCATGTTGATGGAATCTCAGATATACCACCTGCCTGCCTACTGGCTCTGTGGGGAGAGGGTTCAGAAAAGGGACAATGTCCTCTTGCTGGGACAAAGCTGTCTCCCATCTCTCTACCTGATGCCAAGACACTTCAGTTCCTCCCTGTATGTCACTGGTGCCTTTCAAGCTTCTGTGCCAGTGCTGGAACTCAGAAAGAGTGAGTTTTTTGCAGCCAGAAGTTACGGCTACTTACCATCCTTGCACTGTAACCCTTGGCAGGAGGGCCTGGTGTGGGGCTGGGACTCCTCGCTCCCGAGATATCCTTCCCAAATATTTATCCACCACACATGGATGTAGGACTACCCTTCCTACCAGTTCAGATGGATGTGGTTTCTTTTTCCATTGTTGTCAGATTTCCATTCAACTCAATTTCTGGAGGCTCTATAATTTAGTTTTAATTTTGATGTGGTTGTGCAAGGAGACAAGCCATGTTTACATAAACTGTTGCACAATTAACTAAAAGTATATCCTTTTGGTTTACTTGATAATACACGTCATCTTTAAAAATGTTTGGTAGAATGCTTATTTTAAAAGGAAGCATGTTATGTCTGGCCCAAATGGAGAAAATGAAAACACAGAATTTCTAAAACCTTTAAATATTAATCACATTAAATCTGTTTTTGGAGAAGTTCTACTTTTGTTAATGTTTGATAAGTTTGGATTAATAATCCAAATAAAAAACATTATAAATACTGGCAGAAGATGAAAGATGTGTTTGAGTATATCATAATGCTATTAAAACAGTTAGGTAAGTTGCTTTTTCAGGCAACTTTTCTGCTTAGCATCTGTTGATTCTGAGAAGGGTAGATGATAAGCTGAGCAGAAATTTTGATGAACACTTAAGGCTAGAAAAACAAAACAGGTGTTTATAGCCCACCAAGGTTTGGAGATTGTCAGTTCTTAAGTTGGGAACCCCAAGGTGCTGTACCTTAGAAATGAATCCCAGCATGGGAATATCTCCGTTGGTGATTAGATTAAGGTGATCTGTGACTTTAGTGCCTCCAGTCGCCTGCTAGAAGTAAATATTAGTCCTCTTTGGAGGAAAGTGACATGACCCTAAGTCTCAAATTACCTCTAAATTTTTCATATGCAGTATCAAACACTGAATTAAAAATAAAAAGGCATATGAGGGGAAGACAATGATCAAAAATGAATAGGGAATAATATAATAGAAATATCCTCAAGGGACCCTAATAATAGAATTATTATGCATGGATTTTAAAATAAATGTAATTACACTGCTAAAAAGAAAGATAGGATTGAGAACATCATTGGAGAACTGAAAATTTAAAAGAAGAACCAGATGGAAATTCTTAAACTGAAAAACATCATACCTTAAAAATGAACACATTAGAGACGGTTTAGCAGCAAATAAGACCAAAATGAAGAATTAGTGAATTGGAATACAGGTCAGAAGAAAATATTTAGAATGACACTCAATGAGGCAAAAAGTAAACACAGAAAAGACATGTGGTATATGTTCTAATTATGTATTGCTCTGTGCTGTCAAAATTGTGAAGGATCTGGAATTTTACCTTCCACGCTCACAAGTTTGCCTGTTACTACTTCATGGAGCTTGCAGAAGACAAGATTCCTGGGTCAGAGACTAAGGACTTAATATTATTCATGATGCAGCCACATGAACATCATATTATGTCACTTCCTCCAGCCTCTGCCTTATTTGTCTTACAGCGGCAACAGGGAAGGTTTTATTGTGGATATTTTATTGAGTTGGCCAAAAATTCCATTAATTTTTTCCTATAAAATAAAGGATATACTTTTCATTTTCACTAATAACTTTATTGATTTGGATATTTTGAGTATGTCAGCTATCTCCCACTAGTGGGTAGAGGCCAGGGGTGCTGCTAAATATCTTCCAATGCATAAGACAGCCCCACAGCAAAGAATTCTTTGGTCAGAATGTCAATAGTATCAGGAAACTTCGCAAACCACTTTTGACACATTCGGTGAGTCGCAGCACCTTCTCCATACACTGCACAAACCTTTTTTTTGCATTTCAGTTGTGTTTTTAACTTTCAGATAATAAAGCATAGCATGCCGAAAATGTTGCATATCTTCTTCCACCTTCAATATTAAAATGGCTGCACAAAAATTCACCAATTTTTATAAGTTTTTTTAATGCATTCTGATATGACAACTGTCACAATACAGTCTAACAAAATTGTTTTGGATGAAGTTAAAGACAACTAAGCACTACTAGAGCCATCATTCTGAGAAAACGTAATGGACTTTTTGGCTAACCCAATACAAATGATGAGTTTGCATCACATCTGAGGAATAATGAGCTTGAGGAGTTTACCCCTTTTACAGAGAAAGATACTACTCATCTCTCAAGGATCCTAGCTGCAAACAAAGCCCTGAGAAACGAGCCAGGTAAAGATTGGTCAGGGCTTGGCATTCTTGGTGTGCCCACCCAAAATGTGAACTGACATTTGGGGCCTTGGTGGAGGATTACCTCTTCCAATAGTAACAACAACTTTTCTGTTTATGATCGTGAGTCTGAGGGTTAATTATTCATTCTAGATTAGATTTGTCCTTGCTTCGCTATATCTTTATCTTTAGCTGGGGTAATTCAAACAGCTAGATGGCTGGGGTAGCTCTATTGGGTCCATATGTCAGGGGTCTTGGTTCTTCTTTACATGTTACCTGCTGGGGCAAGAACATCCAGGATGGTTTCTGCACGCTCATATCTTGTGCCAGGGCTCCGATGGCTAGAATTTCTGGGGCTGGCCAGGAATTCTCTTCCTCTATAAATGGTAGTCTCAGGGTAGTTAGTTGGCAGTTGCCTGCCCACTGGTGCAAGCATTCTAAGAGAGAGGAAGTATGAGAGCTTCTAGTCTCTAGCAGTTGGGCCCTGGACACTGGTACAATATCATGTTCTTATATTCTGTTGATCACTTATGTCACACAGCTTGCTCAGATTCATGCAGAGAGAACATAGACCCCACTTGTCAATAGGAGTAAGGTTAAAAAAACTGTCTTCTGTCTTTGTCAACACAAAATGTGCTGAAACGTGATCTGGGTCACAGGAGGGGAAAAGGAGAATATAGAAGAAGAATCTTTAAGAGGATAATGCCTGAACAATCTCTAAGGCTTAATGAAAGACATTGAAGTACAGATCCCAGAGGCACTGTGAATTTCAAGTACAGTAACATTCAAAGAAAACCACACTCAGGGACTTCCGGTCAAGATGGAGGCATAGGTTAATATAGCCTGCTTCCATACACAACCACAGAAAAAAACTGCAACAAAACTACAAAACAACGATCACATAGAATCAAAAGAAAATCAAGCTGCGGACATCCAGCAAGCAAGGAATTAAAGATGTCGTATTCATCCAGAAGGAAAGGAGGGGTGGAGATGTGGAATGGGTGGTCCCACACCCACCTGTGGTAGATAAAAATTGGGAGGGATACCTCGGGATCAAGGATTCCAGCCACACACCAGGCCACCCATCCCAGGGTTCCAATGACATGAAGATAAATCCCATAACTTCTGGCTGTTAAAACCAGTGGGGTTTGGGGTAGCAGAAGAAACTGCAGGATTCTCAGGAGTTTCCTCTTAAGGGGCCCACAACAGACTTAGAGTTTACACAGACTCACTCTCTCTGGGCTCTTGCCCAGGGGCGTATGAGGAGAAACTGAAGTGTCTGGCATCAGGGTGGGTGCCAGAGACAGCTTCCTCCTGGACCAAACTCCAGAGGCCAGGCAGTGGCCAGGGTCCCTTTTCTGAGCCCTCCACCATATAGAGCCACAGAGTGGCGACACCATATCTGAGACTCCCGTCAGCCTGGTACAGTCAGGTTACCTGGGCCTTGTGATTACTGAAGGCTCCACCGCATCCAGTGTATGGATGCATTTTTCTACAGTAGGTCATGCTACTAAGACAGGGAATCAAAGCAGCTTTACCTAATACATAGAAACAAAACAGGAAAAGTGCCAAAATGAGACAAAAAAAATATGGTTCAAATGAGAGAATAGAACAAAGCTCCAGAAAAAGGTCTAAACAAAATAGAGATAAGCAATCAGATGCAGAGTTTAAAACACTAATTATAAGGATGGTCAAGGAACTTAGTGCGGACCTCAACAGCATAAAAAAGATCCAATCAGAAATAAATGATACAGTAATTGATATAAAGGACAATTTGCAGGGAAACAACAGCAGAGTGGATGAAGCTGAGAATCAAATCAATGATTTGAAACACAAGGAAGCAAAAAACAACCAATCAAAACAACATGACAAAGAATCCCAAAAAACAAGGACAATATAAGCAGCTTCCGGAACAGCTTTAAGTGTTCCAACGTTCACATTGGCAGGGGGTGGGGTGGGGGGGGGGGGGGGGGGGGGGGGGGGGGAGGAGAAAAGAGCAAGAAATTAGAAATCTATTTGAAAAAATAATGAAAGAAAACTTTCCTAATTTGGTGAAGGAAATAGACATGCAAGTCCAGGAAGCAAAGAGAATCCCAAACAAGATGGGTGCAAAGAGGCCTGCTTCAAGACACATCATAATTAAAAGCCAAAGGTTAAAGATAAAGAGAGAATCTTAAAAGCAGCAAGACAAAAGCAGTTAGTTATCTACAGGGAAGTTTCCATAAGACTGTCAGCTAATTTCTCAAAAGAAACTTTGCAGGATAGAAGGGACTGGCAAGAAATATTCAAAGTGTTAAAAAGCAGGGATCTACAACATACCAGTAGATTATTCAGCAAAGCTATCATTTAGAATCAAAGATAAAGTACTTCCCACACATGAAATAAGGGGGGGGGGGCGATTGCCAGAGGGAATGGGGGATACCAGGTGGAAGGGAACAAACGGGGATAAACTGGGACAACTGTAATAGCATACTCAGTAAAATATATTTAAAGAAAGGACACCAGGTAAGAGCCTGACAATAGGAACTGGAATTTAGAATACACAAGATGGGGGAAGAGGTGCTGAAGGAAGAACGAGATGCTTGGTTTGAGCCTGGATGGAAAATGCTCTTACGAAATAGTACATTCTAGAAGATCAAAGAAGTTTGTTTTGACTACAAAACTGACTAGACAACTCACTATATTGCTTCAAAATGTATGAACCAAGAGAAAGCAAAGGGCCACCTAATGAATTAGGTGAAAACTCATCATTCTTTTTGTATGCATTTATTGAGATGACATTAGTTAATGAAATTATATAGGTTTCAAATATAAAAACACACCTAGATATAGCAAAGAATAACTTTAAACCAGAATCATAGAGAAAACATTTAAAAGGTAGTGAGAGAAAAAGAAAACTATCACCTTCTAAGGGGCAACTGTGACATTGCCTGAAACAGGTTGTTTCATTTTCAGCCACTAAAACTAGGGTATAATTTCAAAATGTTGGGAAAAAATTGTTATACTAAAATTTCATCATCAGATTCTCTTGAGGATGAGAGAGAAAAGAACACAACTATATAAGGCCAGCAGAATATAACAACAGAACATTTATAGCCATTATCACTGACCAATATAGATGAAACATCCTAGATAACATGCTATTAAATTAAATCAAGTCTGCAGTTTGTAGGAAGAATAATATATTTTGACTCAGTTTATTTTTTCAGAAATAGTTATTTTAACATTCAAAAATCAGTCATTGTAATTCACCACATTAATAAAATAATGGAGAAAAGTCATGGATCAAACTATGTATACCACAAAAGTGTTTGATAGCTAAAATTCAACATTCATTTCTTTTAAAAAAATTTGAGCAAGCTGGGAATGCAGAAAAACTGATTTAATGTGGAAAAGAGTTTTTACAGGACCTACAGCCAATGTGGAAAAGAGTTTTTACAGGACCTACAGCCTTTCTCAAATTTCTGCTTTCACTGAACTCTATAGGGATATCCTGGCAAATTACTCAATTTCCTTTCCTGCTTTTGAGTAGTTTGGCTCACTTTAAGTAGGCTGGGCTGGATTAAGAGCTCCAAATATATTACTACGCATACTTTCCTACATTTAATCGGTCATATACCTGGTGTCTTGAAATGTAATATTTTGAGTCTTAAAGTAAATAGGCTTTTAAATGAATTCCACATCAACTTTTTATCAAAACTCATGTTTGCTTAAATTTATGTCACTAAATTTATAAGTCATGTACATGACTTATCGTTACATGTTACTTTGAGCTTATATAATAATAAGTACTAATAGCTTTAAATATAGTAGAATTATTATAGTTCTAGTCCACACGTACATGTACAAAATATGCTGTGTGTTCTTTTGAAAGTTTCTGGCATAATTATTGAATAGTAATGGCACCGCCAGCGGGACAGTTACTTCTTTTGGTGGAATTCTCCAGAGCTCATTGACATCTCGCAGGCTGGAAGGCGTATGCTCTGTGCCAACAGTGGACAATACAGGGAATACGATTCTTTTTTAGTTTTTTTTTCATTCGACACAAATGCATTCCTGGCACATGGTAATGTTCCCTTACACATAAATGTATTTTGTCTATTATCTGGAGCTTTTTATTCATTTTAGCACATTATTTCATGCCATACTAGGGCAGGAAGAGAATCTTTTGGGCAGTTTACATTATAACTTAAAAGCACTTAACTTTAGGCTTTTGTCTTAGTCATCTTTTTGTTCCTGTTCTCTGGCAGTCTGTGGGTCATAGAGATTTAATATTCTTGTTGTATCAAATTGACTAAAACTGTATCTTCTGTAAGTTAGATTTTATAGGGTCCCATTTGTGCTTCTCTAAGTATAAGCTGTATTAACTATTAACCAAATTCGGTCTGGTTGCTGCCTTCCTGTTGAATCTCTCATATTTTTTATTATAATGTCTCACTATGAACACATACAAACTCTCCCTCAGCTATTTAATAAGGGAATTAGGAATATAATAAATAAGGAGCAATATTCAAGTCCTGAGTTTAACCATAAGAGGGGCTCAACATAACACATAACCCATAACTGAAGAGTGGAAATGTCTAATCCATAACAATAATGAGATTAATCCTTTAAAAGGGTTTTATATCAACTGTTTTATTAAATCCTGTCAAAATGAACATTGAATTCTGCAAACTAAGGTTATTAGAATTACTTAAGGGAAAGAATATCATTTTACAGTTTATTCTTATGTTAACATTGATCTAATTTTAGATTATGAATAACTCATTTATTTCTTTGATTTAAAATAAAGCTTAGACTGTCTGTATATTCATTTTAAAGTAATGAGTTTGTGCCCTGGCTGGTGTAGCTCAGTGGATTGAATGCTGGCCTGAACTTAAGTGTCACTGGTTCGATTCCCAGTTAGGGCACATGCTTGGGTTGTGGGCCAGGTCCCCAGTATGGGGAGAGTGAGAGGTGGCCACTCATTGATGTTCTTCTCCTTCTCTTTCTTCCTCCCTTCCCCTCTCTAAAAATAAATAAATAAAGTCGTTAAAAATAAACAAACAATGAGTTTATATGCACATTTTGAAAATTTTTAAATTTCTGCATTTATTTCTGTAGTACTTAAAAGTATGCAGTGGTCTTCATGTTGAAATTATGTTTCCATGAATAATAAATCTGGTTTTGTTAAATAATGTGAAGCTATGTGCATAAAAATATTTGAATCCAAAGTTAATTATGTCAGTTATACCTTATAAAAATGTTTAATATCTATAATGACTATAGCATTAAAGTTAAGTGTTTATTTTTTTACCCCCAAAGATATATTGCTATATTGCTTGTATTACCTCATTTAATTTTTACAGCAGCCCTCTGAGACTTATTTGATATAATGAGGAAACTGAGGGTCAGAACTAGTAAAAAAAATAGCAGAGCTTGGATTCATACTCAGCTGCATGACTCCAAGCCCAGGTCAGTATTCACTCCGCTGTGCTGCTTGTCCAGGCCAGCGTGGCTCCTCTGCCGGAAACTGCTGCTCCAGGCACCTTGCTACCCTCCCACCCACTTATCCATACATGGTAAATGTAAAACCCTTCCAAGAAAACTTATAAATAGGGATAAATGTACTTATTCCTTATTAACAATAGGCTTTCATTATGGCTCCTGTTATTGTTAAGGAAAATTAAAGGGGAGATTAGAAAGAAGGTCTTCAGATTTTTTATTCAGTTATTATTTAACATGACTTTACCCTAGGCTAGAGTTAAAACCTCATCAGAACAACAAGAGAAAAGAATCCAAATAAACAAAGATAGTGTAAGCAGCCTCTTTGACAATTTCAAGCGTTTCAACTTTGGCATCAGAGGGGCGCCAGAGGAGGAGAGAAAGAGCAAGAGATTGGAAGTCTATTTGAAAAAATAATGAAAACTTCCCTAATTTGGTGAAGGAAATAGACATGCAAGACCAGGAAGCACAGACAGTGCCAAACAAGGTGGATGCAAAGAGGTCAACTCCAAGACATGTCATAATTAAAATGCCAAAGGTTAAAGATAAAGAGAGAATCTTAAAAGCAGCAAGACAAAAGCAGGTAATTACCTACAGGGGAGTTTCCATAAGACTGTCCGCTGATTTCTCAAAAGAAACAGGCTGGAAGGGATTGGTAAGAAATATTCAAAGTCATGAAAAGCAAGGACCTACAGTGAAGATTGCTCTCCAGAAAAGTTACCATTTAGAATTGGAGGGCAGATAAAGAGCTTCCCAGACAAAAAAAAAAACTGAAGGAGTTCATCATAACCAAACCATTATTATATGAAATGTTAAAGGGACTTAATTAAGAAAAAGAAGATCAAAACTATGATCAATATAATGGCAAAAATAGGTATCTATCAACAATTTAATTTAAAAAACAAACTAAACAAGTAAGAAGAACAGAGACAGAATTGTGGGTAGAGAGCATTTTGATGGTTGCCAGATGGGATGGGGGTCTAGGGGAATGGATAAATTGATGAGGGGATTAAAAAGGACCAATAGGTAGTTACAGAATAGCCATGGGGATGTCAAGTACAGCATAGGGAACAGAGTAGCCAAAGAATGTATATGCATGACCCATGGACCTGAACAATGGTTTGGAGGTTGCCAGAGGGAGTGGGGCGTACAGGGTAGAGTAGGCAATTGTGGAAAGTTTGGACAGCTATAATAGAATAATAACATATAAATAAAGTAAGTAGGATATGTCCAGGAAAACAAAGGGATCATCCCTGGGAGAAAAAAAAAATCTGCAAGGGTAATTCTTGATTGTATTCATCTAAATGATTTTCATGGTTTTAAGGTGGCAGATACAGTGACCAGAGGGCTCCCTCTTCTGGACCATTAGAGCAAGTAACGTCAAGTCTCAAGACCCAAAGACTTATTGTTACAACCCTCTTTTGTCTAATAACTAACTGTTAGTGACATTTTCTGCCATGCCATTTGGATGATCAAGGAGACAGTGTGTGGGAGAGTTGGGAGGAATGCTACCTGAGATGTGTTGATTCTCTGGTCCTTTTGTTTTCTTAACCTATTGCCTGTGTTTCCTGTCCACTAATATGAGGGAAAAGCAAGAGAAAAACATTGCTTCTGAATTTGTGTGCTAGCCTACATTTCTTTTTTTCTTTTGGTCTTCTTTTTCTTTTTTCCTCAGAAGCTAAGAATGGGCAACTGGAAGTAATTCCCATGATCACTGAGTAACACCGCTCACTTAGTTTTGGTGGAGGCTGGTTAGTTTGTTCATGGTCACAGTGAGATACTGTGATATTTTTGAAGAGAACTAGCAGAGCCATCAGCTCTTTAATAGTAACTTGACTGATTCACTGAGCCCGTTGGCTTTCTAAGCTGGATTGGAATGTCAGTAACCATGTAAACTAGAACAAGCCTGGGACTTAAATAGTCCTAGCCTGTCAGAGGTGGGCTTTAATAAAGACAATTTTTATCTATTGTGTATTATGCTATGAAATAAAAAATGGTGTGTCTTGTGTTTTGAATTAACTCATGAGAATATTGGTAATATGGTCAGATTTTATGTATTATGGTCAGACAGTGAAGTTTCTAGTAACTGTCTAAATGAAAATACTAGTTAAGTTCTTGTAGTCACTGTTTTTTGTTTCAAGTTCCCTCTTTTTATGTACCTAATTCTTTACTCAACTTGATGCTCTTCTCCGTAGTGGCCTCTACTTGGCTTGTTACAATGCAAGGATTTTCTTTTCATCGTTACGGGTGTGTGTGTGTAGAGGGAAAGCATTGGGGTGAGGGACAAACTTGAAGGACCTAAAAATTTCCATCTTAAATGATCTTATGCTTCATCCTTGATTTATAGTCCTTGATTCCTTTTTCTTATATTTTGGGAGCTCTTCTAGAACAGTTCTAATTTTCTTTAGAAAAGTTAGCCTCCAATTTGGCATTGTCTGAGAAGTCATTGAAATGTGCTCCTATGTGCTTATTCTGCTTCTGAGGGTTTGTTTTGAAGGAATCCACTAAGATGTGTTCAAGGATTTAGTTACAAGAATGTCTGTTATAGAACTGTTTTTAAGGAGAATGAAGGTTAGAAACAGCCTAAGAGCACCATACAAACCCCATCAGTCCAATACAAAGGTAAATATTACTTGCCATACTTGGCCTCTGATATGGGCTGAGAGGAGAGGCGGGTGCAGCCCCCCTGGGCCCGGTGTGGAGAAATAGCAGTGGTGTATTTGTAAGAGGCAGTCTGCCTCTTTGGCAGAGCAGAGGAGAAGCCTTTTGGGTAGTAAAGCCCAGAGGACTCACCTGCCCTCTCCTAAGACTTCACTTTCATCCCAGTTAAGAACTTGGTACAAAAGGGTAGTGCAGCAAAATTCAGCCCATTCAATAATGCCACATCGGTTAATTGGGCAGAACAGTAGACAAGAGCAGCAGAACTTGACAGTGATTGAAAAACACTTCACAGAAAAATGTTACCATCATACTGATAAAAATTCTGGCCAAGTTTTCTCTCTTTAAAAACTAAATGAAGCAAATAACTTCATCGTAAAGTACAACTTCAAGAAATCAGGGAAAAGATAAGTACGACAACAAAAGTAGTTGAGACATGTGAATTCAGAATCAGGAAATAGTAGGAGCAAACATTTAATGTGTCTCAGAAATGAGGACATTTGGTAGGAATACAGCGTAGAACATACACTGAAGATAGTGAGCATAGTGGACAGAAACAGGAAAACAAATATAGTCAAACTTCGATTCTTGAACACCTTGGTTCTTGGACAATTTGGTTCTTAAATAATATGGTTCTCGACCAAGTTGCTTATGGATAAAATGTCCCCATTGTGTAACAAAGCTTCAGATCTCGATTTTCTGCCTGATGACCCTTCCCTGCTGACACCTGTATGATCAGTCACATGTCAGGTGACAAGCAAAGGAGATTCTGTTTTCAAACAAATTACTACTCAGTTTTCAGAACCAATTAAGTTCAAGAACCAAAGTTCCACTGCGTTGAACAGATTTGGGGAGAACATATGTGAGATATAGCGGACAGAGATGTGTCAGGATTACATTTTAGAGTCTCTGAATAGCACAGCCAAAATAGTAGAATAGAGTGAATATTTACAGATATAATTCAAGAAAACTTTTCAGAAATAACAGGAGATTTAAATGTACATGTTGAAAGAGCATACCATGTACCATGGGATAATGACCCACAATGTTTAACACGAGGTCTATCCTAGCAAAGTCATTGGACTTGAAAGAGTAAGAGATACAGTGTGGGTGTCCAGGCAAAAAGACCAAGTCATTTACGAGGGGGAAATAATGGGTTTGCCTCAGACTTTGCAACCTCAGGAAGAGAAGACAATGAACCAATACCTTCAAAATAAATTCAGGAAGAAAAATGGAAGCCATGAATTCTGTATTAAAGATCACATTCAGTCTGTCCTTCAAGTACAAAGATTACCAAGAAAAGTTTTAAACATTCAAGAATATATTGTTTATGAGTTATGTTGTTTGAGGAACAACATAACTCTTGATTGAAACTACGAGATTGCATGTCATTGAACTTTTTGAGGAAACTATTGAAAGATGAACCTGAACCTCAGCAAACAAAAGATAACTGGGGAAGCCACAGTAAAAGAATTCATATATTGAATATATTTAATTCTGGAGCCGAACCTGAAATTAAGGGGGGGGATTGGTGTGAAAGAAAAGGAAATTGCTCTGATAATTAACAAATGTTGGAAGAGGAAAAGAGAAAGAAGATGGAATATAAGGTGATTTCCTCATGCGTAGTAACAAAATTAAAGGATGATATCTAAACCTGTTGAACAATAGTAGAAATATACACATATTTAACAAAATGAAGGTACTTTTGCAAATTGTAAAATAGCAGTGCCCTTCGGTAGAGGTCTATTCGGTTGAATAGATTATGGTTTATCCATATGATGAAATATTTTAGACTTATAAGGAGGAAGGTACTAATAGGGAAATAGCTCCAACATAAATTAAAAAGCGAGATGCAGAACAGGTTGTACACTCTGCTGCCATTTATGTAAAATAAGTAGAAGAAGAATATATAATGGTGTTCCCATATATTTTATCCAAAAGCTGAGGGAGCATACACTAGAAACTTTAAGAAAAGATTGTCATTTTAGGGGTGTGCTTACAGTGAGTTGGGTGAGGGACCTGGTAGGGTGAGGTTTTTTATTGTGTCCTTTTCTTCCTCCCTCCTTCCCTTCTTGCTTTCATTTTATAAACATGTGAGTGCATTCTGTACTCAAAGATTAAAGTGGCAAAAAACATCAACTATACCTCCCTCCCCTCCAGGTTCTGGTCCTGTATTAAGTCTTAGGCAGTGCTTTGAGGTAATTTTAGTTGCCATCTCTGCAAAGCCTCATGGGATTTTCCACTTTTTCCAGAATGTAATCTTTTTAGGTGTAGGCTCCTCAGGCCATCTGGGTGAAGAAAACACTTCTCTAGATGATTTGCAGTTTCATCTGGACAGGTTCTCTTAGATTTCTTAGAGAAATCTAGAAACCTTTCTTAGATTGTGAAATAACCAGTAGTTGTTAAGGCTGGTTCTATCTTTGAGTGAAAGCCTGTCTGTTATCCTGTTGTGCGGGTTACTTTTTGAATTAGTCTTGTTGGAAGGATTGGGCTCCTATGATGACTTAGCATTTTCCTTTAGGTTGATGTCTAGTATTCATTCTCAAAACAGAGCCTTTAATAATGAGTTCCAACTTCAGGGTTCTGTGAAACAAGAAAAAGACATGAATTATGCTTGTTTGTTTTTTTTTTTCAGTGAAGGAAAATGAGACAGTAGGAAGTTGTGACTTGTCAGAGTCACCCAGAAAATAGGAGTAAGGCAGAGAGAGGGCACAGCCATGATCTTGTGGGAAGAGCTCCGTCTTCCAGACCGTGCCAGCTGTCTTAACCCCTGACAGGGTGGGTCCTGCCATGTTGGTACAGGGACTTGGCACCATGGACGAAGTCGTTGGGGTTTTCCCCTCAAATGAGGCTCATTCATTTTATGGATCTTATGCAGTTATCCTCCCAAAGAGATTTTCAAGTTTACTTGAGGATGCATTAGCTTGAACATATAATTCGAAAGCAGTGATCCTACTATTAGTTAATATGCACGTGTGTGATATAATTGCTAGTGATAAAATTCTTCTGTAAGATAAATCGAAGGGTTGCTCACGAAATCATGCTCATGACTTTGAGTTCTTTGAGGTTACTCTTCCGTGTGAGTAGACAGTGTATCCTCTGCAACATTTTGCGAAACTGTGAAGTCCCTTATAGATTCAGAGATGGTGGTGCTAGAATTATATACATTAGATCTCATCTGCTCCCCAAATATTCATGTCATTCCACACTGTCCCTTCCAGATCTGTTCTTTTCTTTCTTTTTTTCCAAAAGATTTTGTTTGTTTATTTTTAGAGAGGGAAAAGGAGAAAGAGAAGGAAACATCCATGTATGTCTGCCTCTTGAGCGCCCCCTACTGGGGACCTGGCCCACAACCCAGGCATGTGGCCCTTTTGACTGCATCCTGGCACTCAGTCCACTGAGCCACAGCAGCCAGGGCCAGATCTACTCTTTTCTTACGAGTGAGACTAAAAGGGTCACATTAAATATTTACATTCCTGTACATTAGCTTTTTCTGTTTCTTTTTATACATACTTTCATCTACGTAAGTACAATTTTAAAAGCATACACAGAATTTTTGTAATAAGCAGTTAAACAATACTGTAGGGATATAATAAAAATACTTATGAGTAATACTGTGGACACAGGCTTTGTAAACAGATCTGTGTTCTGAAATGTAGTTGTCATCCTATATGGGCTCCGTGATATTGGGCAGGTTTATTAACTTCTTGTAGAGTCAGCATTCTCATGTATTATGTGGAAGATAATATTTTGAGATTGTTGAGGGCTAAATGAGATACTGCTTTCATTTCCTCAGACATACTAATTCTAGTTCAAACATAATTGCTTGATATTAATAGCTTTATGTGTCTGTTCCAGACCTTTTAATGTGAGTTACATTGTTAAAGATCAAAATTTCACTCAGCAATTTTTCTAGATACTTTCAGTTTTAAACTCACTGGAATGAAGAATGAAGGAAGTAAACCATGTAACAGTGTGCATTCTTTTATTTTTGGCTTACGTTGAGTATACAGGAACCTCAGAACTCATCAGACATTTGAAAAATAGTATACATTTATTTAATATTTATTCAGTATATGTTACATATACCTACTTGGCACTGTTATTCAGCTTTGGAATACAGAGATGAAAAAAATAGCTTGTGCCTATATTGGAGGTCATCATTTGTTAAAGGAGACGTGTGAATAATCAATATGATATCCAAAGCACTTTGGTAAGGTGTGAGCACAGGGAACTTCGAGAATCCAGAGGAGGTTCTTCCCGTCTCTCTTAGGAGGGGAGTGCTTATGGGTAGGCGTTCAGGTGTGCTTCCCAAGTAAGGTGACACATGAGTCAAGTCTGGAGCAAGCCAGACCCTGGAACATGTATTCTGTTCTTCCAGGCTAAAATGGAGTTCATTTTCAGATAATTAGGAGCCAAGGGATAATTTTATTTAGAGCAACGGGGTCAGATTTGGAACTCAGTCTGGTTACTTAGAAGCATAGCCGGCAGCAGTGGTATCGGCACCTGTTTTATCACCTGCATTGCCCCTGAATTCAATACCTACTGTACATCTGACTGTGTACACATTATCTCACTTAATCCAGCACCTTTTGAGTTAGATAGTATCACCACTATTTTCTAGATAAGAAAACATAGGGTAATAGAAGAGTTAGTAACTGGACACACAAGAGAGAGTGTTTGATTACCTGACATTTTGAAAGATTATGATTCGCTCATCTTTGGTTTTTATGTAATTTAAAGATAACATATGTTCCCTACAAGATGGCTTTTAATGTAAGTCTGTTATTTAATCTGTAGCTCGAGGAAGCTTTGGTTTATGCTAACACTGGGGGAAATGGCTGTTAGACTTACTGACAGAACGAATCAGTCTTCACCGTGGAACCACGGCGTTTCTAGAGCTTCTCACCTTACAGAGTTTTTATTCCTCTTCTTCAGAGCTCTTACAGGATGTAAACTGCTTTATTTTTCTGTTGCATTTCCTTTTCTTCTAAGTAAAACTACCTTCCTTAAGGAAATGTTTGAAATGATACCTCATCAGGATTTGAGATGTTTTAGTTATGTCATTGCTAAATTCTCAAATGTAATGTGGGACTTGGCTCTTCAGTATGAAGTGTTCCATGCTCTAGAATGGCACAATAGATTTCACAGTAGATTCACAATAGATTGTGTCTTTCTGTTCCATAATGTGTACATAGTGTATTGCAACAATAGAGTGAGAAATGATCATTCTTTGCAAGTTAAAAAAAAAAAAAAGCTGGTCAAAATTGGCAATTTATCTCTTCATTTTTAGTTCTTTAATAGCAATACAAATGAAGTGCTTCTTCTCTCTTAGAAATGTGGTATCATTGTTAATTTAAAGACCTATTTGTATATAACTAGAAAGGGGTGTTACAAGCTAGTATCTGCACAGTTTGACCTGCTGCACTCACCTTTTACTCCTTTTGTTTCAGCTCCATCAGAAGTTGAAGTTTCTGTGTCTGCTCGGAACATCAGAAGGTTGCTCAGTTTCCAGCGGTATCTTAGATCATCACGCTTTTTCCGTGGTACTGCTGTTTCAAATTCTCTAAACATTTTAGATGATGATTATAATGGACAAGCCAAGGTGTGTATAGCTTTTTCAAGAAATGTTAACTTTTGATAAGTTTAACGAAGGCTTCTTTTCCCATCTGATACTGATTTATAGTCTTTTTATACACGAAAGTCAGTTGAGCTCATTTTTCAGGTTTTTCTTTAGACTGGTTATTTATTTTATAACTAGGTATTATAGATGAAGGGAAATTTACGAAGTAACTAAATAAATGAAAATGTTATATATTATAACATTAAGTAACACGTAGAACAATAGAACATTAAACTATGAAGACCACAAGACTTAATGCTGGGAAGAGTATTATGGATCATCTGATCTAACTTCTGTTTTTAAAAGAAAAGGAAACTGGCTTAAGGAGCAAAAGGTACTAGTTTGAGCTCTAATTAGAGGTAAACCAGTGCACCAGGTTAGGTCTTAGGACTTGCAGTCAAATGATTTTCATAGCCTCTTGCATCCGTGTGGCATTTTGAGGATTTAGTCATTTCTTAATTAAGCCCAGTGATTGTGAGCATTATTTTCTCTGTGTAGATTAAGAGAAATGCCTTAATAAAGGTGGAAGTTAGATGATTTTGTTTTGACCAAATGAGGATTTTTAATAATCTTATATTTCCACGTTTTAAAAAATATTCTTTGACTTAATATTTATAGACCACATTTTGTAAGTTTGTGTACATAGGGCTAGAGTACTTTTATGATGACATTTAAGTGAACAAACTTGCTTCCCTGTTTGGTGAAAGAAATCAATGGAAACTGTTCGTGATTTAAATTTTAAAGATTTTACAAGGTCTTGCCTTTAGAATGAGAATATTGATTTGTGGTGCTCGCTTGGCGGCACATGTACCAACATTGGAACAACACGGAGATTAGCATGGCCCCTGCGCAGGGGCGACGTGCAAATTCGTGAAGCGTTCCATGTTAAAAAGAAAAGAGAGAGAATGTTGATTTGCATGTGATCGATTGTTGGTACTGTCATAGTTAATCTCTACTAGTAGTGTCTTAGTATTGCTTATGTCCATCTTTATATAAATTTATACAACAATGAACTTCAGGAAAGAGATTTTTTTCTTAAAAAAATAAAGTCCACAGAATTTTTAAGTTACAAATATATAGTGTAGAAATACAATCAATCTATTTGGTTTTTTTGGGTCATTGTGGGATTTATTTACTTGGCTGAAATATACATCAATCTAAAAATTAATGTAGTAAGTAAATGCTGTTATTTTAAGGGTATTTTTAAAATACAAATACCCATAAGTTGAGAGTGTTTTTTGTTGAGAGTTAACAAAAAAAATTGAATAACATAACTTAAGCACAGCACAGTACAGGCATCAGGTGCCTGGGGCCCAGAGTCAGAGCAGCTGGTTTAAGACCCTGGCTCTGTTATGCTCTGCCAAGTTAGTTACTTTGTCTTTGTTTGCCCGTCTGTAACCGAGGATCGAAAGCAGTGCCTACTTGACAGTGTTGATGTCAATAGTAAGAGTGAATAAGCACTTTTAACAGTACCTGGAATATAGTAAGTACTTAGTATTATAAGTGTTTCTACTAGATTTTTAAAATCTAGTTTCTAGACCATGCAACATATGAACACACGTCTGTGATTTTAAATTATGTTAGAATTATTGAAAGTTTGTCGGAATATAAGAATAAGTTTGAAAAAAACTAATTTTACCTGTACATTTATTAATTAGAAAACAAAATAATATTTGGCTTTTCAAATGGAGTTTATCCCTTTAGACATTTTTTTTGAGCCAGTTGGAAAGGTCATAAAAGGACAATGGTATATAGCATTTCTTACAGTAGATCACTTTTCATTTTCATTAACTTCTCTATGAACCATCTACAAAATCTAGTGTTATTGAAATTAAATTACAGTAGGAATGTTTGGTTTTCATTTCAGTGTATGCTGGGAAAAGTTGGAAATTGGAATTTTGATATCTTTCTATTTGATAGACTAACAAATGGTAAGTGAAGAATTTGACTTACTCCAATTAATGTATTCTGTAGATGCTGCATTGGTGGTACAACCACTGGTGGGTTGCTGCTTCATTCACTTAGGGTAGGCGCCCTCTGCTGGCAGGGGAGCATTGTCTTGTCCTTTCTTTACGACTGATCCATCCAGAGGCCTGGAGAGTCAGTCTCAAATTTAGTTTTGCATTAGTACTCTTAGCAGTAATCAAAAAATCAGTTGCTGACACTTGGCTATCCCTCATTAAGGCTACTATTATTGATCACCCCAAGTGAACATTACTATCTCATGTTCTTGATTTTTCTTTTTTGGTTTCTTTTGGATTATGGCCCTTTCTAGTGACATCTTCTCATACTCTGTTCCAGTTTTGATAGGTACAGATATGTGGTAGATTACCGACCTTCTGAGAGGTATCACTTCTTCAAGGTTTGGGTTCTCAGGCTTTCCTTTCTCTGCACACGTGAGAGACATGGTGTGTTGTAATCAGCCGCAGTGGTTCCCCGCACTGCTCCTCGTGGCGGGTGGGGGGGCAGCAGGAGCTTCTTTAGGGGCCTTACCAGAAACGACAGTGTTTGGGTGGTTTGAAACAAGCAGGTGACTCTTTCACCCTTTCCTGAGTATTTTGTTTTGGGGGAGGGTTCATGTTTCCTTACTCTGTTTGAACAGAGTCCTTTTGGGAATCAGTTTCATTTAGGGTAAATTCTTTAGCATAAACAATTGGTGCTACATGTAGTTCAACTAGACTTTGTCCCTTGTGTCTAACTATCTTTTAATAAATGAAGCAGAGGGGAGAGTACACTCAGGAAGAAGCGGGTCCTGCCTGTTCAGAGTGAAGTGACTACGTGGTTGGGTCCCTGCTAGATTCTGAAGTCACCCTCCTTTTTTTTACTCCACTTTGGAATGAAGGTCCTTGCATTAAAAAGCCAAGTATGGAAAATGGACAAGCAAATACCACTTTATTCCTGTTGCGGATCAGTGCAGGTCTAGCTTTTTGCTGTCACTACATTGTTCCCTCTGAGCCGTGCTGTGTGCACAGCACACACACCTTTGTGATTGTCTTCCATTTACCCAGCGACTGTTGATAGGAAATAGCAAAACTGCAAAGACAGTGAAATTTGCCTTATCAGCAAGACCTCCCTCCCACTCCCCTGACTTTTTGTTTTTCCCTTTTGCTGTTTCTCTCCCACCTCTCCTTGTCCTGCACATTCTGTCCACACAGAAAAGGCTTGTATCCCTTCCCAGTAGTCTTTCCCTTCAGCCTCCCCTTTGTGAAAATGCAGGTAATGAAGTACCAAGTGGCTCAGCTGCTTCTAGATGCGGAAAACACCCCTTTCCTGAGTCCGCACTGGTTATCTCAAGATAATATGGAGAAAAATAATGCCATGCTTTAACACCTTCGAGGTTTAGCCTTACAAAACTGTAAGTTCTAACAGTTCACAGATTATTTTTAGTCTGTGGAGACATTTTTCACTCGTTGAAATAGTTGACTGTTCTCTAAATTTTATTTTTTGAAAGTGCTGGTCACGGGGCTTGGTGATGAACGTGGAATGAGGTTAAGAGAGCGTGGGGTAGCAGGAGAACAAGCCC
Organism: Artibeus jamaicensis; assembly: GCF_021234435.1. Lineage (NCBI taxonomy): Eukaryota > Metazoa > Chordata > Mammalia > Chiroptera > Phyllostomidae > Artibeus > Artibeus jamaicensis. The sequence goes on from NW_026522059.1 coordinate 39,303,771, forward strand.
ACAAGTCCACATTAGCTAGTTTAGCATTTTGCTCCCCATTTAATCTCCTCACTCCCATTGCGGAGAAGATGGCTTAATGTTTTTTTTCCTTAGGATTAATTATTAGGAGTTAGTAGAAACCATGCCTGGTTAGCTACCCACTTACGATTTTACAGATGGTGATATGAGGTCTGCCCAGAAGGTATCCAGTCATGTAATGTGAAAGAGACCTTTACTGAACAAGATAAAAGATACAAGAAACACTGTACATAGGACATGATGCTTCAGTCCCCTTCAAAGTACGCACCTTGGGACCTCAGATAATCGTCCCAGTAGCCATCAGCTGCCCCATCATATTTTGCTGAATCTCATTAAAGCTCTGAAATCTCTTCTCTTTCAAAGGTGATTTTAGTTTTGGGAAAAGCCAGAAATTGTGGGATGCCAAATCTGGGCTGTAGGGGAGCTGAGTCATCTGTGTGATTCAATTTTTTGCCGAGAAGCTGCACCAGACGTGAGGCATGAGCAGGTGCATTGTTGTGATGAAGCTGCCAATCACCAGTTGTCCATAGCTGCGGACTTCTGAATCATCCAAATAGTTTCTAGGAGGAATGTTCAAGCTTAAAGCAAAATTTGATGCAGATTTGTTGCTGCGCTCGCTCAGTCATTTTGAATGTGAAGGCCACATAGTACACATGCTCACCCAATGTCATCTACTGTCCCCACTGAGTAGTACAGTGAAGTTGTCACTGTTCACACATGTGCATTCCAGTTGACTCTCCTTGGTTGCCAACTTACATTGATGTCATGCAAACCATTCTTATTATATTAACAATGGCTGAACTTTTTCCAGACAGACTTTGTTATATACTCAGCTAACTACAGCTACCCAAACATTACAGGAATTCTATACATTAGGAGAGATTATTGGGAAACAAATCAGAAGAAAACTTCTTTAACTTGCATTACTTGACTAGCACTGCTTTCCTTTCCAAATTGCTTAGCCCGACATGAATTCTGGGTGATACATGCACACAGTAATCAAGTGTATAGTTTTCCCTTCCTGCATTGATCCCGTGCTTTCTGTATTTCTTACTCTGGTGATGCCCCAGGTAATTTTGCAAGGAAGGCAGGGAGAAGGCAAAACTCAGCGATTGCCTCCAAGACACATGGTCCCTGACTTATCCGCTGCAAGGAGAAAAGTGGTTGTTGTCTGGTAGGACACATTCGATATTCCCTTTACAGGTCTGAGAGTTAGGTGATCTGAGGCAGCCCACATGCCTTGTCATCCCCGAAAGCACCTGGCCCGTGAGGACTTCCATCACCAGGCCTGTGTCCTGGAGGCAGCCTAACCCTGTCTGCTCCATCTGAATCACAAGTGAAAAACTGTCGGGGCCACTGTACCTTTGGCAGCTCTGTCCTTTGATGTATTTTTATAAGGGTAGTTTTTATAAATAAGTACAGTTTTTTCCCACGAAAGTGTTTCTATTTTCACATAAAATAAGGTGTTCTGTGCCTGTTTCTTGTTTGACACACCAGCTAAGCACCACTTGTTTTGAGTAATTCATTTTTATTAAAATAGTTGCTATCTTATGAACTGAAACTGAGGAAAAAAATGTTCCATGAAGTTTTTCAGTTCAGTGTGAGGAGCAGATTTAACAGATTGGTTCGTCCGCGTCCCGTGCAGGTCTCAGCAGGAGGCATTACGCACGTGTCTGACCACAGCGTGCGGAACTCCGGGAGAGGGTGTTCGACCGGCAGAGTGCGGCTTCCCCGAAACTTCTAGACTGTAGAAACTGGCAATTTGTCTCATTAGCTCAGGAGAGTGGTTTTGGGAGAACAGTATCATGACCTAAATATACAGAATAAATATACATTTTAAAAAATTGAGGTATAACTGACATATAACTTATTAGCTTCAGGTATACAGTATAATGATATATTTGTATATATTATGAAGTAATCACCACAGTAAGTCTAGTTAACATCTGCTGCCATACATTGTTATAATCTTTTTTTTCTGTGACAAGAACTTTTAAGATCTATTCTCTTAGCAACTTTAAGATATTCAGTACAGTATTAACTGTGGTCACCATGCTGTATATTACATCCCAGGACTTATTTATATGTTTATTTGACAACCAGAAATTTGTACCTTTGGACCCCCTGCACCCCTTTCCGTCCACCCCCAGCTCTGCCTCCGACAAGCGCGGTCTGTTCTTTGTATCTGTGAGCTCAGCTCTTGTTTTTAGATTCCTCATATAACTGAGGTTGTATCTTTTGTCTTTCTCTGACTTACTTAACATGCTCTCAAAGTTCATGTTGTGACAAATGGCAGCATTTTCTTCTTTTTGTTTTATTTCTTAATTGGGTTTATTGAGGTGACATTATTTAATCAAGTGATGTAGGTTTCAGGTGTACAGTTCTATAATACATGTGTATATTATGTATTCACCACGCCAAGTTAAGTCTCCTTCCATCACCATTTATCCCCTCTTTACCCTTCCTACCTTTCCCTCCGGTAATCCCCATACTGTTGTTCATGTCTGTTGCTTTTTTTTGTTGTTTGTTTTTTGCTTAATCCCTTCATGTTTTCGCCCAGCCTCCCGGCCTCCCTCCCCTCTGACAGCTGTCAGTCTGTTCTCTGTGTCTGTGAGGCTGTTTCTGTTGTTTGTTCCTTTATTTTGTTCATAAGAGTTCACATATGAGTAAAATCATACGGTACTTGTCTTTCTCTCACTGGCTTATTTCACTTAGCATAATACTCTCCAGATCCACCCATGCTGTCATAAAAGGTAAGATTTCCTTCTTTTTAAACCAAGTAATATTCCATTGTGTAAATGTACCACAGCTTTTGTATTCTCTCATCTATTGATGGGCACTTGGGCTGCTCCCAAATCTTGGTTATTGCAAATAACGCTGCTATATTCTTTTAACCAGTGTTTTGGGTTTCTTTGGATATATTCCCAGAAGTGGAATCACCGGGTCACAGGCAGTTTCATTTTTAATTTTTCGAGGTAACTCCATACTGCTTTCCACAGTGGCTGCACCAGTCTGCATTCCCACCAACAGTGCACTAGGGTTCCCTTTTCTCCACATCCTCACCAACACTTGTTGTTTATTGACATATAGATCAGTGAAACAGAATAGTAAGCCTAGAGGTAAACCCATGCCTTTATATTCCATTCATATTTGACAAAAGAGGCAAGAACATGCAATGGGGTAAATATGGTCTCTTCAATAAATGATGTTGGGGAAAATTGGGCAGATATGTGCAAAAAATGAAAAAAGACTACCTTTTACACCATGCACGAGAATAAACTCAGAGTGGATTAAAGACTTAAGTGTTTAAGTCTTTAAAGTCTTTAAAGCCATGGCTAAAAAGCCATAAAAACCTTAGAAGAAAACCTAGTAAATTTTGGACATTTTTTTGTAGCCATAATTTTACTGACATAGCTCCTTGGGCAAGGGAAACAGAAAATAAACAAATAGGACTACATCAAATTAAAAAATATTTGCATGGCAGAGGAAACCATTAACAAAATAAAAAGACAACTCACTAAATGGGAGAACATATTCACCAATGATACATCTGATAAGGGGTTAATATCCAAGATTTATAATGAACTTACAAACTTAGCACCAAAAAAATGAACAATTAAGTTTAAAAAAATGTGCAGAGGACTTGAATAGACACTTCTCCAAAGAGGACATACAGGTGGTCAGCAGACACATGGAAAGGTGTTCAGTGTCACTGCGCATTTGTGAAGTAAAACCATGTGAGAGAATCACCTTGCACCTGTCAGAATGACTGTCATCAATAAATCAACTGTTCCTTTTTATGGCTGACTAGTTTTCCGTTTTTCATGTTATTTCAGTGATACTCCACACACGCATGTATCACATCTTTATCCATTCGTTTCACTGTAGATGGATCCTCAGGTTGCTTCCATATCTTGGCTGTTGTAAATAATGCCACAGTGAACACTGCAGTACCTGTGTCTTTTCAAATTTAGTGCTTTGAATTTCTTCAGGTAAATAACCAGATGTAGGATGGTTGAATCTAATGGTAATTTTATTCTTAGTTTTTTAAGGCACTTTCCTACTGTTCTTCATAGTGGCTGCACCAATTTACATTTCCAAAGTAGTGTCCAAGGGTTCACTTTTCTCCATGTTCTCATCAGCACTTCTTTCTTGTCCTTTGGATCATTGCCATTCTAACTGGTGTGAGGTGATGTCTCGTTATGATTTGCATCCCTGATGATTAGTGATGTTGAACATCTTTTCATGTATCTACTGGGTATTTGTATGTCAGATGGAAAAATGTCTGTTCAGATCGTCTGCCCACTTTTTAATTGGATAGTTTGTTTGAATATACATTCTGAAATATTTATGAATATACCCAGAGAAAAGTTGGTTGTTACAACAGTAATAAAAGAAATACAGCTCACTCTTTCACAAATGTTTCCAAATCACACTGGCTCATGTCGGCATGATAGAGTGTTACTAGGGTTTGAATGCATTTTAACATTTAATTTCACAAAAATAAAGATTTGAAATTTTTCCCCTCTTGAAGGTGATATGTCTGGTAGTTTTTAAAAAGAATCTCTTTTTTGGCAACCACATTCTTTACAGTGTTCTCCATACAAATATTCTTCTAATTTACTTTTTTCCTCCGCCATGGGCTTCAGTTGACAGTTGTTTAGGCAGTTTTAGGTAATGAGTTTATCCCATAGTCCTTTATAATTCTTCATAAATATTACTAAAAGTTTTCACTGTGGGACTGGTTAGGTCTTTTACCCACTTTTTTTGTAAGACTCGCGGATTGTTTTGAGAGACTGTTAGAACCACATTCATGTCGTCGTCATCCAGACGTTGGCAGTATCGTGTGCTCGTCCCCCTTTAAAACACAGAGTCTTTTAATTGTTAAAATACTGTAGCCTGTGGGAAATCTCCAAAATGCTGGGAAATAGAGTGGAAGGTATCAAAAATGGAGAGAGAAAGCTGTGTCTTAGAAGGAAAAACTAAACATTATAAAAATGGTCGTTTTTCCAAATTCAATTTCTGTGCGTGGTGTGACCCCAGTTCTCAGTGACGAAGGAGTGGGAGCTGAGGAGGAAGGTAATCCCCATTGCACGTGGCAGTGCTTCCAGAAAACTGCTGTGTAGGAGCATAGAGGGGGCAACTGGCGGGGGCCGGAGAGTCGGAGATTCCTTACTGTTCCAAAGATAAGAGAATCTGGAGCAGGTCTGAGGGCTGGTCTTATTGGGACAACATGGGGAGGGGGAGGGATATTTTGATGCATTGGGACTGCGGGTGGTGGTGGGGCATTGGTAGCTGTGTGTGATGGACCAAGGAAGGCTCCTGGGGAGCCGTGGAGAGGTAGAGGAGTTGGCTTTTGAGAGAAGGGGGAATTTGAGGGCTTGTACATTTTCCTGTGAAGTCTGAGGCTGTTGAGGATGAGGACTGAATAGAATGTGGGTATGTCGATAGTTTGGATAGAGAAAGCTTGAAAATGGGCATTTTAAAAAGTGAAAGAACCATTTCACTAGAAAAACATAATAAGATTACTAGATGGTATTGTCTATAAACTTACAGTGATAGAATTCTGCCTAGTGTTGTGGTTTTCCTCACCCCTTCCCTTCCAGCAACTCTCAGATTTTCTGCTGCAAGTATGGGACAGGCAGGATTCAGTTCCGAGTTTTGATCTTGAGGGAGGAGCTCATTGATCCCTCCCACTGGCCTGTAGAATAAACAGCCTCCACCTAACAAGGTTGCAGCCACAGCGCCCTGCTCCAGGATGTCCCTGTTCTGCTACAGCAGGGTGAGAGAGGGGATGTTTAGAATGTGGTTAAATGCGGCCATGTGTAAGGTGCTTTGGGAAGTTGACTTAAACTTAGTGCGGGGCAATTTTCGAAGTTTTCTGTTGATTCTGATTGTTTTGGTGTCCTTTTTTAAAAAGTAAGTCTATTCAAAAATGTTTATCTTCCAGTTATTTGGTTGTAGAAATAAAACAACAAAAAAGTTTTTTTTTCTTAAAATGGAAAAAAAATGTGGTATTTGAAGTTCATAACTGGTCTAATAAGATGTAAATTTTAGACAAAAAGTAGGGATTAGTATATTGAGCATCCATGTTTGGAAAAAACAGTACAGTCATGTTAGCTACTAATCCCTGTCTCTCTCTCTCTCTCTTTTTTTTTAGGAAATAGTCTAGTAAGTTTAACCTTTCATTTATTTAATCTTCATGGATTAATTGAGTACTTCCATTTAGATATGATGAAACTTCGTAGATTTTTAGGTAAGTGATTCTAACACATTTAGCAGTAGTAAGATTTATATAAGAACTTTAAAATTTTTGGTATCAGTTAGCTACTGCTCTCAGACAAAACACTCCAGACTTGATGGCTCCATTCATTCAGCTCCTGAGTCTGTGGGACTGTCACATGCTGCTTCTAGCCGAACTCATTGATGTAGCTGCAGTTGACAACCAGTTTGTTGCAAGGTGGCTTTGCAGGCCTTGCCTCTCTGGGACCCTGTCCGGGACCACGCTGGGAGCACTGGGCTCAACTGCGCATGGTCTGTTAAATCAGAAAAAGGCAGAGGAGTTTGGCACCATTACATTCACATGAAGAGGAAAGAAATAGTTATTTACTTTAAAATATGAGAGGGACACGAAAAAAACCCCCAGAATTTGTTTATAAAAAAATTGTATATTCTCACATGTTTTTAAACTTCAGTAGCCTTCAGAATATGTTCCATTTGATGCAATACACCTATCGGGGCTTTTTTCCCACTGCTCAGAACAGTTTTTGAACTAATTGAGTTTGATGCCTTTTAGTGCTTCTGCCATTTTTTTTTTGTTTGTTTGTTTTGTTTCACCTCTTCCATTTTGGCAAAATGATTCCCTTTGACGACTTTTTTCATCCGGGGAAACAAACAAGTAGTCACTTGGAGTGAGATTGGTTGAACAGGGAGGGTGGGCACTGGGGTCCTGTGGTTTTTTGTCAAAAATTGCTGAAAACTTAGCGTAGTGTGGGCAGGTGTGCTTGTAAAGCACCCATCATGAGATGGGCAAACGCGTTGAGTCTTCAAAGAAAATTCACTGAAGCCAAACGCAGCCTTTCACAGCAAAGCCAGCTGGTGTACTGATACAGATGGGTTCCTAGAACACTCACCTAGTGTGAGAAGCCTGTAGTACAAGGCACCCTCCTTCCAGAAGATAATTCTGTTTTTTTTATGGGTCCCCCCTCCTAAGCTGAGTTTGTTCAAAGAGCAGGGGCCAGTTTCCTAGAGAGAGCTGGTGAGCCCAGACCCCTGGTTCGTCACTGGCCCCCTTCACTTCTGACCTGCCCTGTACAGGGCAAGTCCAGTGGAGATGAACTGCAGCTGAAGGTGGGAAGCTGCCGTGAAGGCTCAGAGCCCTCGGTGGAGGGCGTGGGGAAGAACTGGGACGACTTTGCTGTTGGGCTCTTACATCGGCCACAGCTCTCTGACAAAGAGGACTCAATATCTGTCCTTCTCTAAATTTTCAAAGGCTAGCACTTTAAACAGTTGGGTAGGTTGCAATAGGTCTCCTATTTGAAAGATTATGTTGAACATGTGTAAATGTGGAAAGTGATATTTATTTAAGACTGCTTTGCTAGGAGAAAAGTTGAAGTTTTTCACTGAATAAAGAAATACATTAGACAGAAATTGGTAGCATGAGGATTCTTTGTTATTTTTTTAAAGAAAAGTAGTGTTTTCTTTCCTCTTAAGTACCAAACTAAGATAAATTTATTACCTAGCAGTTTTGAAAAACTTTTGTTTAAATTTTATTTATTTATTTTTTATAGAGGGGAAGGGAGGGAGAAAGAGAGGGAGAGAAACATCAGTGTGTGGTTGCCTCTCTCATGCCCCCGACTGGGGGCCTGGCCCGCATGTGCCGTGACTGGGAATCGAACTGGCGACCCTTTAGTTTGCAAGCCAGCTCTCAATCCACTGAGCCACACCAGCTAGGGTGGTTTTGAGAAACCTTTAATGCACATTTATTTATAAATTGTGTGGCTGTGATACTGTACTAATCTATTACCTTATATAAATTATAAAACATACAAAAATAGGTATTACAAGGTTATAGAAAAGGCCATTTTAAATGATAAGATCAAAGTAAATAGAGAATTCAGATCTCTTTTCCTGTCACCAGTGGGTGGTAGTGCTGCCTTGGCCCATGTGAGTTGGAGGTCACTAGTTTTTTAGCTTGTCCTGCGGTTTGGGGCCACAGCTCCACCTCTAATCCTGGTCCACTTTGTCATGACGGCATAACAGACACTAAGTGAGAAAAGAAAAGATTAACAGAAGATCCATCCCTACAAACTGAAAAATGAATTCCAGATCCAGAACGTACCCCATAGGTAGATCATTTTTGTGTTCCCTAATACTTAAGCTGTTGCTGCATCATAAATATTTTCACTCACTGATGAAATTCTAGTACCACCAAGAACAGTACCTGGCACAGTAAATATTTGTTGCATGAGTTGGACTGTGGGTATTAAACTAAGAGACTCTTTTGTCCTCTCAGTTTAATAGATTCACATTTTAAAAGAGAAAGAAAATTATTTTATAATTTTGTCATGAATACCTTCTCATTTAAAAGTTTCAGACAGGTTGTGAATGAAAGTGGTATTGATTCGTTAGATATGCACGTGAGTTGTGAGGTGGTCACCACCTCTGAGTCTGAACAGTTAGCTGACAGCCGCCTGGAAAGTGTAAGTGGAGCACTTGGGATTACCAGCTTTTGTACTTGCACGTGCCTCCCACTCCCGATATAATTGGGGGTCTTTCCCTGTGTTGCAGTGATGATTCAGGAAGACTACCACAGTCAGAACCCGTACCACAACGCCGTGCACGCTGCGGACGTCACTCAGGCCATGCACTGTTACCTAAGAGAACCTAAGGTGAGGTGTGGACTTTTGCAGCAGGCGAAAATCCTAAGAAAGTTTCTTTGCTTTGCTTTCAAATATTTTTCCCTAAGTTAGTGATTTGGCTAAAAATCAGAAGTTTCCTTCACAAGGAAGAGATCTTCACATTCAAGTCTAGCTGGATTATGTTTCCAATATGCCTGTACCAGGTCTGTCCAGAAGGTATCCAACCATGTAATACGACAAAATAAAAACATTCATTAAAGAAGATATAAGAAACATTGTGCATAGGACAGTGAGGCCTCAGTCCCCTTCAAAGTACACACCTTGGGACCTCACACAGTTCTGCAAATCACCATCAGCTGCCCCGTTGTGTTTTCCTGAGTCTCAGTGAGGGTCTGTAATCTCTTCCCTTTGAAAGGTGATTTTAGTTTTGGGAAAAGCCAGAAGTCACAGGGTGCCAAATCTAGGCTATAGGGGGAGCTGAGTCACCTGGGTGATTTGATGTTTTGCAAAAAAATTTTGCATGAGATGTGAGGTGTGAGCAGGCACATTGTCATGATGAACCTGCCAATCATCAGTTGTCTATAGCTGCAGCCTTCTGAATTATCCAAATAGTTTCCACGAGGGATGAACACAGAATTTGATGCAGATTTGCTGCTGTATTTGCTCAGTCATTTTGAATGCTATGGCCACACAGTACACATACTTACTTAGTGGTGTCTGCTGCCCCCACAGACGCATTCCAGTCCACTCTCCTTGGCTGCCAGTTTACTTCGATATTGCGCAAACCAATTTCATTACATTGACAATGGCTGGACTTTTTCTGGACAGACTTTGTAAGTGCGCACCTGGAGAATGGGTGACCGCCGAGAGACCAGGCGGATAAGGCCAAGCGAGGGCCAGGTCACAGAACTTCAAGCACTGTCAGGATACTTGGCCCTTACACTAAGCTCTTGAGGACAGGGACAGACCAGTCAGCTCAGTGCATGAAGAAGGAGCCACAGAAGGGAAAACCATTCTGGCTGTTGTATAAAAGTCAATCAGGCAAGAGCAGGAACATGAACACCAGTCCATGGTGGCTGTTTCAGCTTCCTTGAGAGAGCGTGGTGCCCTGAGCAAGGCAAACGCTTCGGGGAAGGAGGAAGGTAGGTGGTTTGTAAGATCTCTTGGGCATCAGAATGACTAGGACATGGTGTCCTGGTGCATTTGGGGAATGAAGCAGGAGTCGAAGACTCTGTTGGGCAGTTGAGTAGAAGGCGGAAGTCTTGTTGAGAGAGTGCAAGAAAAGGAGCCAGTTTGCGAGCAGGGCTGGCAAAGATGGTGACTTCCGTTTTGAATGTGTGGAGTTAAATGTGTTTGTGCGATAGCCGTGTAGATGTCTGTCTAGCAGAGAGTTGGGTAAAAGAGTCTGAAGTATAGGAAGAAATCAACTTTCCCTTCACAGAACTTTAAAAAATTCATTTGTTTCTTTTCATGTTTCTATGTTAATAATTCACTTCAATCTGTCTGAGATTATTTGATGTCACCTGTGATCATCTCTTTTTAAAGTCTAGTTCTGGACTGTTTGATTCTCCCAGGATGGTACATGTCTGTTCTCCTACCACATCCTCTCTGTTTTAGCTTTGATCAGAATATGACACTCTCGTGTATTGCTTAATACATTACTCGTTCAAACATATCCACAGCCCTGCCCACACGTTTGCGTGTTGGGGAGAGAGGTGGCTTCATGTGCAGCGAGCTCGTACTGCATGTCTCTGTTCTCCAGAGCAGTAAGCAGTGCTTCAAAAATCTGTATTTTTAAAATACTTCCCAAATCCTAAAGAGGAAATTACTTTCTTCACCAACTTTTCCCTCATTCATTGAGCTTCTCCATATATCAATTACAGGCAATACAAATATAAATAATAAATATTCGGTGCCTTCAGGCAGCTCACAGTTTTCTGGGGCATTCAAGCCCTTACACAGTGATTTTTGTTGTTGTTGTTTTGTTTTTTTTGTTTTTCAGACTAAGAAACACTTGACACATGGGATGGGAAAAGATTCATTCTGGCCTAGAAAGAAAACATTAAAATTTGAATCTAAATTTATTTATCTCACTTAAAAATTTTTCAATTTTCATGTTTGTTTATGTGCTGTATACGCTAGTTCAATGTCACAGTCTGTAAGTGTACTGATACTGGTGATACATGCTCACGTTTCTTTTTACTGCTAGGGCACAGGACCGTACAAGTTTAGAGGGCATTGACCCAGCGTGAGCTAAGTAAAAGCATGTTCTCCCGACTTTTATTATGGCCAGACCTGTGAAGAGCAGTAAGAACATAGTCATTGCTGGGGAAGGGGCTGCAGGTCAAGACTGGGGGTAAGCGGGTAGTCAGTGGAGTTGGGCCTCGGAAGATGAGAAGAAGCTGGCCAGGAAATGAGAAGTGATTCATGAAAAGCAGGCGATAGATATATCAAGGTGATCATTTCTTATCATTCAAGTGAAAGTAATAATGAGTATTGGGAGTAAAAGATATAATTAACCTCACTTTTTCTGACGTGAACATATCGTGTACACTGTTCTGAATGTACCCATCCACTGGGAGAGGATTTTATTAGACTCGACATTGACTTCTGCTCCGTGCTTACTCAGTAGAATCCTTAAACATTAGGACCTCAGAAATAGCGTTGCATTTTAGATTCTTAATTGAAATCCAATAAACAATTTGTGGTAAACACCCTCATTTGCAGGTCTTCTCCTGTATTGCACGCTTAAAAATTTAAGAGCACTTAACATGAGGTCTACCCTTGTATTACAATAAAATATCTTTTTAAATTCTCATAGGTCTTCTCTGTTTGGTAATGGGTAGGGAAATAAAAATACACAAACCTGTGTTTATTGTTTTAAAAAACGGTGTTTCTCAAAAAGATGGCTTATACTTTAACTGCCCTTGTAACTGGGCTTGTTGTTTAAAATGAAGCGGGGTAAGGCTGAGCTCTGTAAACTCCCTGTGGGCAGGGCCACCGTCACATGGTGCCCATCCCCAGTGCTGGCAGCGGCTTGGTGGCCTTAATGAACAGTCTGAAAACACAACGGGGGAGATACTGTCAGCACTGCCATTTGGGGCTAATTCAAAACTATTGCCATGGCATAGAGTCGATTTCAAATGCGTGTGTGACTAATTAGTCTTTCGTCAACTTCAGCTTGCCAACTCTGTGACTCCTTGGGATGTCTTGCTGAGCTTAATTGCAGCTGCAACTCATGATCTGGATCATCCCGGTGTTAATCAACCTTTCCTTATTAAAACTAACCATTACCTGGCAACTTTATACAAGGTCAGTGCAGTTTTATCATCACAGTTTAATATTTCATTTCTGAAAATGTTTCATGTTTTTAGGAAGTGAAAATGGTTAGCAAATTCTCAATGAATGTTAGAATTCTAACCATATTAATATTACTCCCAAATAATTCTTTATGTTCAAAAAAGAGATTTATTGCCATTAGATAACTCAGATATGCGTCTTTTTTTCTTTTTCTTTTTCTTTTGGTAGAATACCTCAGTACTGGAAAATCACCACTGGAGATCTGCAGTGGGATTATTGAGAGAGTCTGGTTTATTCTCACATATGTCATTAGAAAGCAGGTAGGTTGGATCCAGACAAATTTAATCTGTGAACTGTGAAAATTAAGTTGACAAAACAGTTTTATAAAGTTTTAAAGTTAAGATGTTTGGGTGTTCCACAATTTTCAGTTTTAAATTCAATGGGTAAATTATTTTATTTTATAAATTTATATCAAAATTTTAGTGATTTAAACCTATAGTACAGTTAGTAGTATATTTTTTAGTGAATTATTATGAAAGATCATCCCATGGATTTGAGTACTATAAAATTCACTCCAAATACACAATGGTTCAGTCACAGTTTGCTGCTTATTATATAAATAATATTACATATTTCCATTTTATGTTAATTCAAATAAAACCCTAAGTTCTAGGTATAAATGAGATAGAAAGTAAACATTTTCTATAAGAAATAGAGTCATTAAAAAACCTGTTTTGGGCCTGTGCCATTGTGGTTCGGGTAGTTGGAGCGTCAGCCCATACACCAAAGGCCTGTGGCTTTGATCCTGGCCAGGGCGTTTATGGGAAGCGGCCAGTGGATGTTTCCGTCCCACATCGATCTCTGTCTCTCTCTCAAATCAATAAACACATTTAAAAAACAAACGGAAGCTATTTTAGAAAGTTTCAGAACTGATAAATAAAAATAATGCTTTGTATCTTTGATAGCGTAGTTCTGAAGTCACTTCTAGAGCTCCAGGGAAGAAGAGAAAATACTAATTTTGTGGAGTAGATCATTTATTGTTAAGCAGGCCATTTGAGAGCCTAATAAAAAGCTTTAATGTAAATGAGTCCATTGTCTATAAACAGGCTTTAATAGTGAATGTCTCACAGAGAGAAGATGCACTTAAGAAAACCATGAAAATGGTTACATAACCCAAGTAATTCTAGGAAAAAGGTGAGGAATAAAAATGTTCGGGTGGCCCCGCCAGATGATAGCTCAGGTGGTTAGAAAGTTGTCCAGATCCCCCAAGGTTGTGGGTTCGATCTCTGGTCAGGGCACTTACAAGGATCAATCAACGAATGCATAAGTAAGTGGAACAACAAATCGATGTTTCTCTCTCTGTCTCTGTCAAATCAATAAATAAAAACTAAAAAATAGGTTTGGGTGTTAAAATTTAAGTTACTGTCATGGTTCTCTCCTTTTTCCCATTCATGAGTTAAAAATTTACATGTTTTGTGTAATGACCATAAGAAAAAAGCAGGACTTTTTAATTTTTAAAAAATCTTTATTCATGGATACCATATGAGATTATGACAATACTTCTGGTATGTAAACTTGTTCTTTGCTGAGTAGAAATATAAAAATTGCTTAAGCCATACAGTGTTTGTACATAGACATTATCTTGTTCTTGATTAACATAGATTAAAATGTTGGCTTTGTTATTCCCTTTATATCATGTTTTGCATTTGATGATTAACCCTGTTAAATTCTCAGATTTAATGTAAGTAAAAACTGAAAATAAGGACTACATAACAGCATTCTTTTGTTTTCTTATGTTTTTCCCAAAATATTCCATATTGTGAGCCTTTCTACCTATTGACAGCTCTTTACCTATCATTGTTCAAAGATGTTTTCTGTGGCCCACTGGAACAAAAGGCAGGGATTTTTTTTTATGTTTATTTCTGTTGTTACTTGTATCGAGACAGTTTTTTAAATTATCATGTTTTTATTTATATGAGTACCTTACCTTTTACCTTTCAGAAAATTTGGGTAGTCATTTAGAAAGTTGATTGATTCTTAAATATACATATACAACTATTCCACTACATATACAGCTATATACAACTATTGAACTATATATATTTGAATCTAAACTTTCTTAAACCATTTGGTAGAATTTTATCAGGATTTAATAAGGCATCTTAGTCAAAAGGTCTATAGGAATTAGTCGTTGGCTCTTTTTCCTCCATTTGAAACTTCCTTCCACCTTTCAGATCTCAGGCACCAAAAAGGAAAGCAAAGTCGTTTGCCTCTAACACATCCCAGCAAAGAATTTTCTCAAAAATTATACCAATTTTATGGTTTTTTTTAAAATTTTAGGCAAATAATTACACCTCAGCTAGAAAAATAAAGGCACTCTAACCTTCACCTGAGGACATGATTACTGATTTTAGAGACAAGGGGAAGGAGAAAGGCAGGGAGAGAAACAGCGATTGTGTGCCCCTCTCACGGGCCCTGACTGGGGACCGAACCCATGACCTAGATATGAGTCCTACCCAGGGACCAAACCTGCAACCTTTTGGTTTACGGGGGGACAGTCCAACCAACCGAGCCACACTGGCCAGGGCTATAAAGGTATTTTTTGGAGATGTTTGCATATTGGTATTTTTCTACAAACTTTCTTGGTCTTAGTTTTGATTATTATAGAGGGTTTTTTGACACATTCTTTAAAATTAATTTGTGATTAAAAGTTGAATGGCAGTTAGAATATATTAGGGCTCTATGAAGCTTCTGAATATTAAATTTAAGGGAAAAATCAAGAAATAACTGCTTAATTGAAAGTCTTGTATTTTCTCTTGTATATTTTTCCAACTCCAGGAAACAAATGGAGACTCAGATAGGTGCTTTGATACTAGCCACAGACATCAGTCGCCAAAACGAGTATCTGTCATTGTTTAGGTCCCATTTGGATAGAGGTGACTTATGCCTGGAAGATGCCAGACATAGGCATTTGGTTTTACAGGTAAAATGGGTTCTATTTCTAGGGTAAATTTTATGCAACTAGTAGAGTAAAAATGAAATATTCTAGTGTAGCGATGGGAGTGGTTAAACCTTGAGAAAGCTGGGGTCTCCTTCCTGGAAGAAGAGCCCGCCCCCGAGGAGAGCACCGTTGCTTTTGCATTACTCATACTTGAGATTTCTAACAAAAACCATGTTTGCAAATTAGGGTACCATCAGCTAGCAGCATTTTATTTTAATAAGTACTCACATCGTAAAAAATGACAGAATTGGCTGATTTCTTTGTAGCTTTATGGTTAATCCAGGACTTGTGCTCGGCTATACAGTCAGGTTCCCAGTCTTGCGGCATTTCTGGAGAAATCATGGTAGACCTAGTAGAATCATGAAATTAATATAGAAAATGAATTTTCTATTGCATAATTTTCTTTTTTATAAAGGTATTCTTTTTGCCACTGTTGGAGTAGATTTAAACTTAGTACAGTTGAAATTTTACTTTTTTTCTTAAAATAATTGTAATGTTTTGCTTGCTAGATGGCTTTAAAATGTGCTGATATTTGTAACCCGTGTCGGACCTGGGAACTGAGCAAGCAGTGGAGTGAGAAAGTAACAGAGGAATTCTTCCATCAAGGCAAGTTCCAGGACTGGGTGCTGATGAATCTGCCCAGTCCATATTTTAAGCAGTAACTCACACATTTATAGGAGTCCAGTGTTAGATATTGATATCTCTAGTGGCAGTTTACTATAGATGTACATGCACCCAGTGATGTATACATGGAGCATCTGTTCTGAAAATTAGTTTCTTGAAATCATCAGGTGTGCGTGCACGCATGTATGAGTGGACATGGGTCAGCTCGGACATTTCGCTGACCAGAAACATTTCCCTGACCTCACCCCTTTGTCCTGTGTGGAGGGCACGACCACATGAACACCTAAGACATTTTTGCGACTTAAAGCCAGCAGCCAAGGATCTTCATTTTATGCACCTTCTTTTTTAAGATTTAAATTAAAATGCTGACAGTGTTGAGGTAAAACACCTAGTAAAAGTTTTCCACCTCCTCCATTTAAAATAGGGTATCAGCTTGGCAACTTTTTCTGTATGTGAATAACGTAAAGAACTACCTTAGAAAATTTCCTCTCATGACAAATGTACCTTTTTCCTAAGGAATCCACAGGTGAGATGAAGGCTTTGATTATATACTTAACCAGTAGGCATGTTCCATGTTAATGGTTCCGTCTCTCCTTGTTTTTACGTCCAGGAGATATAGAGAAGAAGTATCAGCTGGGTGTGAGTCCATTTTGTGATCGTCAGACTGAGTCTGTCGCCAACATCCAGATCGGTAACTATATGTAGTTATAGCCTGGCTAACGACGTGCCACTGATTTCAACTTTGTCGAGAAAGAGAGATACACATTTGAAATACAAAGTATTAAAATTATGCTCATTTCTATTTTTTAAGTAATTAAAAATTTTTAACCTTGTTTTTCCCATTTTTGGCTCTTACAACTTATTCTCATTTGACTTTAGGTTGTAAAAAGCATAATTCTTTCAGAGGATGTAACAATAACTTTGTTTTTGTGGTAAAACTGGAATAATACAGTATTTGCCCATGTGGGAGCTTTTATGCATAATTCTAGGACTGCCATTTGAACGTGAAAAATGTGATCACTGAGCATGAATATGTATGAAGACCAGTTTGCACTGCTGCTTACTCGTATCACTGCCTCTCGGCTGAGTGTGGTTCCTGCACACCTTGCACAGGCCTCTTGAAATCTAGCCTCCACTTGTCTCCCCAGCAACTTGCCCTCATTTACCTAGGGCAGCGTGGGACCCCTCGGTGTCCTGCAAGTCCGCGCTGCTCCTTCACTCTCTGTGCCTCGCCAGTCCTCCCCTTCGGCCCCATAGACTCCTTTTGCTTGTCATGCCTCCAAAAGCCGCCTTCACTTAGTCCTCTCCTGGCTCCCAGGTCCTTTCTGGCCCCAGCAATGTATCCCTGAAGTCAGCGCTGCACCTGGGAGCAGCAGGCGCTTGAGAACCACTTGTTGAGTGAACGGTACTGGGGAGAGAAAGCATAATGAAGTTGCTATGAAGGGACACTGTGCAGCTTATTACAGAAGAGCCCAGGAAAGACTGACAAGGGTCGAGTGCGTGGGGGCTTGAGTGTAAAGTGGGGGAGAGTGGGGAGTAACTCGGCAGGGTATCGAGTGATGACTGTTACTTCGAGTAGATGGTGTTGAGCAGAGAGCCTTTGAAAATTGGGTGGAACATAGTGAGATGTGCACACAAACTTCAGAGATAAAGTTTCTAGAAATTCAATATCATGCCACACAATACTGTGGCATGATACTCTGAAAAGAGGCCTGTGCTGTAGGTTCAGAAATTCAGAAACGTAACTCTTACTGTAATCGCAAAAGCGATGCATGTGGAAAATATGGTGATCACTGCCCTGGCTGCAGAGGGGAACGTGGGGAAGTGTCGGGTGGGAAGAGTGTGACACAGACGTGGTTTGGAGCCCAGAATCCCCCTGGACTGGCTGGGAAAGCTGCCGAGGTTCACAGAAGGATAAGACACGACGAGATGTGCTCTGCCCTGATTCTCAAGTAGAATATATTCAAATGTCAAAGAATGGATTAAGTACAGGCAGAAGGGGATTGAAGCTAGGCGAAAGAGTAGTAAACCCATTCCAGCTACTTTAAATGTCTTTGCCTGAGCAAACTGCTGCCTAGATTAATGGACCTGCAAGTGAGGTTTTTTTAATTGCAGTATTTAAAATGGAAATGTAGAAGCTAGATGCCTTAAACTGTTCACCTCGGTCTGTGTATCTTGTCAGTGTTGGAAAGTTCTAGAATGGATTATCAGAAGGACATGATCATAGTTGACATGTACTGATTCCTCACAACCAAGTACTGCTGGTATTCTCTTTTTCAGATAGTTTTTTGGCCAGTTACGGTTAACGGGTGTTGGTCTTTCTGATATCAAATCGCAGGTAAAAGGGGGCTGGAAAGGTTCTATTTCTAAGGTAAATCAGGCGATAGAGTAACGTCGTGCTGAGCAGTGATTACTCAGAACCAGCAGAGTAAGTAGAAGTCATGTTTATTGGTTGATTTTTTAGAAAAGAAGGGAAGGAGAGAAATGTCGGTTTGTTGTTGTTCATATTCATTCATTCATTGGTTGATTCTTGCATGTGCCCTGAGCGGCAGTGGGACCCGCAACCCTGGCATAACAGACACCGCTCTGACCAACTGAGCTACTTGGCCGGAGCAAAGTCATGTTTCCTTCTTTGATAGGAGTACTAGTTTTGTTGAACAGGAGTATCACACATTGGTAAGAGCAAGGCGCTTGGCAGCGTTTGGCAAGGTGCTGGGACCTGTGGCGGGGAGCTCGAGCACAGGGGCTGGTGCGGCTCAGCGGATCCACTGGGGGCTGGGCAGCCGTTGGAGTCTGTGTGGCTCTGACCATGGCCCTGGCCTAGTCACTTTTTCAGGTACTTAAGACCTAAAAGAAATCTTAGGTTAACATAGAGCCAGAAGTGATAGTTAATTTGTTAGATGTTAGATGGGAGAATCAAATAAAAGGAGTCACATAAAACTTACTGATAGTGAGGTTCTACATTTGGGTACAAAACTCCCACTGCTCATGCTTTAGTTGTGGCACCTAGAAAAGCCAGGACTTTGGGTGGCTGCTCCAGCCTGGCATTGGTATGGGGATGGCTTCCAAGGAGCTGCTGCATTTGACTGCCCTGGCGACATTTTTCTGTTTGTCCTCCGCCGAACGTGGATCTGTCCCAGGCCACCCTAGAACAGTGCTGGTTCTCAGCTAATGCCTGTGGAGGGAATGGAAGAGATGAAAGAAAGCATTGCTTCTGATACCCTGACTACTATTTCAGGTTCCGTAGTTTGTACACTTAAAAACCCTGGCCGTCAGACCGGGGTGACCCGACCGCAAGGAGCGGGCGCCTGCTGCTTTCATCGAAGCGGGTCTGTCGGCCGAGTGGAAGCTGTGTCGTCTGTGGTCACCAGAGCTTCTGCTGCAAAGAAAAGGTTTTGGAGATGAAGAAATTCGAGTTTATACAACCAGTGATAGAATTTGAATGTACATTTTTCCTGTCTTTGACAGATCAAAAGTTAGGAAGATAACATCGTTTCTCCTAATGTATACAATTTCATTGGTGAGGTGTTGTCTGTGAGGCTTCTGTCCACTCTGTGTAAGGTACTTTGTGATGTTAGATCAGATGTAATGTGCCTTGAGGGCTGCGTAAAGGTGCACGCAGTCCTGAAATTACTCCTTTTTCTTTTCTGTGAATTAAGGGAGATCAATGTGTGAGTTGTTTACAAAGTGGGACCCTGGTACACTTATGCTGTTCACATTAATAGTTGTTTTAACTAATTTCTGGTCTGTCGAAACTCATATTTTTGTCAAGAGTTTTGGCTTATAAATTTTCAATTAAATACTGAAAATTACTGTGGTCCTGACCAGGTGTGAAGATTACGATCCCTGACGTACAGAGAGGGACATCACCCCAGCTTCTCTTCAATTCACATGTGCCCCCACAGTTCTGGGGTAGACCCCCTTTTAGCCTCCAGCTGTCTCTCAAATTCTGTTACGCGCCACTGTCCTCAGAGTGGGTACGGCCGCTCTGTGTTTGCTGAAATAAAGGACCTGGTTGTGCAGCAAAGAGGGATGATGAGAAAAGATTTGATGTGTTTGTCAGTACACCTGTGAGTAATTTGAGAAATAGCATCTTCAGAGATTTGTTCACGTACACCCACATTAGAATCTTTAGAAAACTAAGGTTTAGGTAATTTTGGAATAGGACTTGAGAGTAAACACTGTAGAGCCATTGTAAAGATAAAGAGAACATACGTTGATACCGTTTTTCTGATTTCCTTAAGGTTTCATGACTTACCTAGTGGAGCCTTTGTTCACCGAATGGGCCAGGTTTTCCGACAGCAGGCTGTCGCAGACGATGCTGGGCCACGTGGGGCTGAATAAAGCCAGCTGGAAGGGGCTGCAGAGAGAGCAGTCCAGCGGCGAGGACACGGAAGCTGCGTTCGAGGAGTTGAACTCACAGTTATTACCTCAGGAAAACCGGTTGTCCTGACCGCAGTCAGTGCGGCAGCCTGCCTCCGGAGGCTCTCGGAAATGTGAAATGGGGGCTTGAGGTGAGAGAACTTACTCCCGACCGCCAAGGTTTCCGAGTGAATGACGCCAGCATTATTTATGTCCAGGATCTCCTGTTGGATCATTTGAACCCACTTTTTAATCATAAGACCTGAACATACAGCAATATGGATTTGGCTCTCACGTGAAACCTTGCGTCTGCAAAGCCCGGCAGGAGTGAATCTGGAAGGAATAACAAAGGAAGTTGTGAGGAGTGCCACGTGCTTCTCGAAGCATATATTCTTCGAACCATGAAACTTGAACTGAATCTTTCAGCAGAAATCTCTTGGAATTTAACCAGTCCGATGCCACATTGTGTATCTGCACCTTCCACTAAGTTCTCGCTGACAGATGGGGAATGTGAAGTGCCCAGCCTCTGCTGCCTCCGGCAAGACTCGATGTTTACAAACCAACTCTGAGATACTGCTTCTGAATTTGCCTTGGAGCACAATAGTGAAGGAACCACTAAGAATTTTGTAGATCAAACTTTCAACTGCAGCTCCTTCCCCCCCAGTTTGCCTTTTTTCTTCTTTGGATGCCACCAAAGCCTCCCCTTTGCTATAGTTTGATTTTGTGCACTGGAAACTGTGCATTATCCCAGAATACCGCCAAGCTTTCCCTCCAGTGCTGTTTGGCAGTGCGATTTTTTTAAACTCTTGGTTTTTAATTTGGGGCGGGAGGGGAAGAACACCAATGTCCTAGCTGTATTATGATTCTGCAGTGAAGACATTGCATGTTGTTTTCACTACTGTACACTTGACCTGCACATGCAAGAAAAGGTGGAATGTTTAAAACACCATAATCAGCTCAGGGTATTTGCCAATCTGAAATAAAGTGGGATGGGGAAGTGTGTCCTTCAGAGCAAGGGTCCTAAAGTCCCTTTCGCTGCAGTGAGTGAGAGGTATGTTGTGTGTGAGTGGCCGGATGTATGTTTGTGTGCATGTTTGTGCATGTGTGACTGTGCATGTGTTCTATTTATCCATGTGGGAAAGGATTGGATATGTAAGCTTTTATTTATTATTTTGGAATGTGACGTAATGAGCAGCCACACTTGGGGGAGGGGAAGGTGGGGAAGCTGTACAGATGCTCCAGTTGCCTTAAACTATGCACAAAGCTAAGTGACCAAACTTACTGTTTTGATTTGAAAAAAGTACATTGTTTTCTTGTCTCCCTCCCTCCCCATCCCCTGCCTTTGGATGAAATGATACCCTCTGATGGGCCTTTTGATGTGAACAGATGTTTTGTAGGACAAAATCTAAGGACTAATTTTAAACTTAAAACATTCCACTTTTGTAATTCGTTTTAAATTGTTTTATGTATAGTAAGCACAACTGTAATCTAGTTTTAAGAGAAACCAGTGCTTTCCTTTTAGTTCAATTGTATTTCCCTTGTTACTGTAAAAGACTGTTTATTAATTATGTTTACAGTTTGTTGCAACAGCCATTTTCTTGGGAGAAAGCTTGAGTGTAAAGCCATTTGTAAAAGGCTTTGCCATACTCATTTTAATATGTGCCTGTTGCTGTTAACTTTTGATAAATAAAAACCTATCTTTTCACATTTTTATCTTTGATATTTACCTTATAATTAACCGTTTGGAAATCATAATGCTAAATTTCTAGGAAATCAAAGATGTAGCTTTTTGACTGTAGCATTCACTTACCAGATATGTATTTGGGCAAAGCTGGGTGCAGGCACAGTGCTTTGGGGTGACCTGCACCTCACCAGCCAGCAGGCCGACCCCCTGGTTACGTAGTTTGCTCAAAGGTCAGCTGTGAGCCCAGGCCTCTCGACCCCACAGCCTTTTGTCCCCACAGATGTAAATTGCGCAAGACTCAGCACCTCTTGCAAGTACTAGGGTATTATTTGTATTGGCCTTTTTTAAGTAATAAGAAACAGCCACTTAATTCTACTTGATTGATACTGATATAAGAAAGGTACCACTGGGCCTCTTCTGTATCTTCCCAACTCCAATTCATTAGAAGGGATGCAGTGCAGACTTTAAAATCAAACATTGTCAGTGCTGGCATAGAAGAGTGACGTCCAGTAGAAATGTAATGCTAGCCACGAAAGTGATTTTCAAGTTACTAGTAGCCACATTTAAAAAAGGAAAATTCCATTTATTCTGATTATATATATATATATATATATATATATATATGCTTCCTCATTTCAATATGTAGTCATTGTAAAAAGCAATTGAGATGTTTTTTTTTTTGGTACAAGTCTTTGGAATGTGGTATGCATTTTACACTTAACAGCTCATCTCAAGTTATACTGGCCACATTTCAACTGCCAGTGTCCACATGTGGCTCGTGGCTACCATACTGGACGGTGTGGGTACATTAGTCTGATGGTAGCAGAGCTGAGTGTTCCTGGGGAAAGTCAGCTGCCCCTTATATGAGGTGGCTTCACTTTGGCAAATTGGATGCATCCAAAGTCTGATAAAAATTTTTGCATAGACCAAGTGAGCTTCATAGACCAAGGGTGTCAGCCCATGGAGTGTGGAACGATATCATAGGAAACTCACATTAACAGGGCTCACAGTAACTGATGTGTTTAAAAAGTTAATGTTTAGATTTACAATGGGTAATATAACTGTCAATCATTCTCTCCCTTTAGGCAGATCTTGGCAGATCTTCAGCTGGTTACTTGGTGAGCATGGAGTCTGAGCAAGGGAAGCAAGTTGCCTCATGCGTCCATTTCCCCGTGGGCCATACCTGCTGATATTCATGTTTATGGAGCAGGGCTCCCTCTGCCCATGGACGATGCTAGAGGGTCTCTGCCGGTAGCTGCTTCTCCACGTCAGCTTCTGAGTGGCACTTCCAGTAGATATGTCAGTACCTTCATCCTTGTCTTGACTGAACTGGCCTGGGCTCCATCTGCCTCGGTCTGGTTGATTGCTTCTGCTCTGATCTACTATTTCTTATTGATAGTCAAAGGATTGTCTTATTTCCATTCTCAGGGGGGAGACTCCTCAGGTTGCTCCCATTTCCTGCCTAACACATAGAACACACCCATTGAACTGTTTTGTTTTGTTTTTTTGTTACGTATATGTGGGAATCACTGTCTATAGCTCTGCTTTTTGACTATATGAGGGGGGGACCCAAAAAAAACCAGAATTTATAAAAATTATGTATTTATTCTTCTATGTTTAAACCTCAGTCACCTTCAAAGTACTCTCCATGTGATGCAATACACCTATCAAGACTTTTTCCCCACTGCTCAAAACTTTTTGAACTTGTCAATTTTGATGCCTTTTTGTGCTTTTGCCATTTTTTGTTTTATTTCTTCCATATTGGCAAAACATTTCCCTTTGAGGGCTTTCTTCATCTGGGGAAACAAAGTCACTCGGGATGAGAGTGGGTGAATAAAGAGGGTGGGGAACTGGGGTCAAGTAGTTTTTAGTCACAAACTGAATTTATCACCCATCATGAAACAGGCTAACACTGTGAAAGTCTTCAAAAAAAATCCAGTGAAGCTGAATGCATCCTCTCACAACACCACCAGCTCGTACATTGACACAGACGGGTTCCTAGGACACTCACCGAGCAGGGGAAGCCTGTGCTACAAGGGGCCTGCCCTGCAGAGATAATTCCAGTTTTTGTTGGGTCCCCCACCTCATATTCCTTGAACTTTAATTTTCTAGAAATAATTGAGGAAACAGTGAAATAATTTAGAAGACCGCATTTAAAATAAGTAATTAGATATGGAACAGAATGCCAAATTTTGAAGATACAACAGGAGACTTCAAAGAATTGTTGAGCATGAGCAGCCCATTGGAGCTGTAGCCCCAACTCTTCAGTCGTAGGGGGTTATCTCCTCTGCTTGGGGGTAAAGGTCCTTGGGGAGAAAATTTTGGCAAGCCTTAATGAAAAAAATCTGATTCCTGGTCAATATTTGTACCTTTGTAAATGTGATGGTTCACAATGACTCTATGTATAAAATAAGTAAATATTTTATGTCCTTTGCAAACCTGGGAAATATATCTGTACCTGACATACAGGTTTAGAGGTGCTAGTAATTCTTTGAAGATTCCTATAACAGTCTTTTTCCAAAATGTTTTCTTGGCTCTTAAAGCTTTCAGTTTTCTTAAAACTTTTACATTAGAGGTTTACAATGTTTTCATGTATATTTTTTAAAATGTATATTTTGTTTAAATCCCCACCCAATCAGTATCTTCTGCTTGGGAAAATAGATATGACTGACAGCCACTATGCATTCAGTAATCATTTTAAACAAAGGTGCGTATTAAAACACCATAGTATAAGCATACATTTGAAGCATAAGAAGATTGTATGGATATGCGTAAAAGTTAGTCTGAGCCATTTCTTACTTGCTAAGGATCTACAGACAACCTGTGTCTTTTGGAAGGCCCCCTAACGGTCCATGGTGGAATGGCCATTCTTGGGGGCGAGCTGACTGGTGGGGTGGGGTGGGGAGGGGACACAGGTCTCCTTGTCTCATTTTCAGCATAGACTAGCATAAACTGGGCCATCAATATGTGGTTGTTGAACAAGTAACTTGGTGTTTTAATTTTATGTTTTCCTTTTTAGCTATTTATCATAAGAGAAATTATACTGAAACTAGTCTGTTTATGCTGAAGTTATGTGGTAAGCAATACCCGAGTTCCTGTTGTGTGCAGAGCACTGCGCTGGATGTAATAAAGGTATTAAAAATTTCAAGACATGGCCTCTGTTTTCAAAATGTTTGGGTGACCAAATGATGTGTGAAGTGTTATTCAATATGGCAGGCTTCTGTATTGTACACAATGAATGTAAGGTGTTGGGGTGTTTAGAATGAATGATTTAGTTCATTAATTTGCTTCCATGTTGTCAGCTGTTCCCAATGCTTTTTAATGCATTTTTCATTTACTGAATTCTTCAGCTCGATTTTACTGCTTTGTTTCAGTCTCTTTAGTAAAGTGCTCCTGTTCCTTAATTTTATCCCTGAGCCATTGAACTGCCTAAAGTTTCTTGGATCTCATTTTTTCATGATTTTGAGTTTATGAATTGTTTTCCTTGTGTTACTTTGGTTGTTCATGTGATTGAGGTGTTGGTGCGTTTGAAGTAGTGAGCACCTTATTTCAAGATGACAGAGGTCTTTCATCTGTTTTTGCGCTGTGTGGAGCACGAGCTTGTTTTCTCTTACCTGTGCTACTTGTGCCCCGGCAGTGATGGCGTGGTGTCCCTACTGTGGTGGGGTTGCCTGGGTCTCAGGGCACTGCCGCTGTAGTGGGAGAATATGGCGGGTGGGGGGAGCCAGGTTTCCCCTACTCACCCTCCCCGGGCCATGGTGTGGGCACTGTGCCCTTCCTTCCCACCATCCTGCCTCCCCTGTGCAGTAATGTGTGGACCTCTCAGGCTTGCTAGTGTTGAGCAGAGGAAACTTTGTTGGGTTACAGATGTCCAAATGGTGTAAATTTAAGGGGATACAAAGGGCTCTTCTCCACCATGATGCTAAGATTGTATGAGATTCTTGAGCATAAATTTCAAGCGCTTATTGTTGAGCCATAATCAGAAGGCTGCATGATATTCCTTTATTCTACCTGAAATTCATGTTATTTATCTGAACTTTTCAAAGGAAGTAGTATCCTTGGCTGCCGGAAGCAGAACCTGCAGTTTGGTCATTCTGTGATGCAGCTCATTACTGCATCTGCTTACTTTACCCACACTCCTCCTTTTTAGTCGTGGGTCCTTGGGCAAGCTACCTAATCTTTTGAGGGGCTTCCTAAACTGTAAAATGTGTTTCTTAAAAGTAAAATAATGTATTGACACACAGGCACATGCCAAATCAATGCCCTAATTCATTTCCTCATAATCCGTTGAGTATAAACTCTTCAGGGACACAGTTGTACTTCCCACCATCCTTAGTTGAGCTCCAGGTACCAGCTGCTCCCCTTTGTTCGGGTTTCCTGTTCAAATTCTGAGGGAAACTCTCATGGGACCAGCTTATCAAGGCTGTGTCCCTGGTCAAACACCAGTCTGAGCATTACCAGGTGTTCCTTGTAGAAGGGAAGGCAGAAGTTCAGATGCTGCTGTTTGCCTTAGAGTTGGGTTAAGAAGTATTCAGATAACTAACCCTGAGATCAGTCTCTTGTACCCCCCCCACCCGTGTTGCCAACACCCACATTTCAGATGACAACCCAACCACAGTAGTTCTCACCCTTTGATAAAAAGCACACCTGACCAATGAATAGGGACGGCCATTAGGCAACATCAACAGCAGGCTTTTCATAACCTCCAGTAAAAATCTTGTTATGAAGAGTTTGGCCTTTCTCCCCAAATTAAGGCTTCTCCAGCCAGGAAGAAAGCAATTATGAGGGACAGCCCTATAATAGCCATGGTGCTTTTTTTTATTATTTACCTTCCCTGAGGAGGTCTGATTTACACTTGACTCTTATGGAAGGAGCGCTTTGTGACCTTTAGAACAGGCTGCAGAAGCTACCAGAGGAGAAGTTTAGAAAGCTCCAGCTGTAGGAACACTGAGGCATCTGGCACAGGGGAAGTGTGCTCGACAGTCTCACAGGGAGACATGGGTGATTTCTGGGTCCTGATTTGGTCAGGCTGTTTTTATCATCCTATGTGTTCTCTAGTGACTTCACTAGTACCAGGGAAGAACTAGCCTGCTTACGGGTTTTATCAGGAAAAACTAAAAAGAATGTTAAAAAATAGGGTTAGTGAGATAGCTCAGAAGAATGCTGAATCTCTAGGATGAGAAAGGGAAAGGACTCAAGAATGGCTGGAAGTTCATGAGAAATGAACTGTGACAACAGGCATAACTGATACTGTCATTAAACCAAGTGTCTCATTCTGCCTGGACAATCCCAGAGCTGACTTTATCGGGTTAACGCCTCAAAGTCTAAACTTCCACCGGCCAGATTCTCACCTAGAGAGAACATCTATTTTTGGTAAGTTATCAGGAGAGATGGTTTTTCCCAAGTATTTGTTTTTGGTAGTTGTCCCCTAATGTTATCTTCTTTACCACTTACATATAGGAATTCTTAATACAGCAAAAAGAATAAGTTCGTCTGCAGAAGAGCTTGTGACTAGGGAGACAACCAGAACTAAAGACGGCAAGTCCTACTGCTCTACCCTAAGCCTGTGCAGGTGCCAGGGACCAACCACATATAGGAGAAATCCACCGACTGGAAACTACAGTGACCACATATGAAATGATGTAAGAAATAACTCATTTACCACTCTACTTACTGTTCACAGAATGTGTTCAAAATCATTATTTCATTTAATCTTCAACACTTTTTTGAGCTGAGCATTCTTCCATTTTAAAAACAGGTGTGACTTGGCCAGGATCACATAAACGGATTGTGTATAACTCCCAAGTCCAGTGTCCTCTGACTCATACTAGGTATATATATACAGTAAGTCCCTGGATTAGTCAGAATCACAGTAGGCAAAACATTACATTAGCTCTTTAACTTTTTAAACCTCAGCTATAAAATGCAGAGTTAAACTGTTTTTAAGATCTTGCACTTCTGGTGTATTGTGTTGGAAAGAGAGAACCAGAAACTGAATGAGATGGGTATAGGGGAAGAGAAAAGATTTCACCAGTCCCAGTAGTAGAGTGAGTACAGGCTTCCAGACTTGGCAAAGTCATCCCAAGTGACCACCCTTCTGTTTTAACGCCGAAGTCCCATGAAGAGAAAGGTGAATGAGAGGCAATATAATTTATTTTAAGGAATACATTTCCATTTGAAAACTGTAGAAAGCAAGTTACTCTTAAGTTATGTGAGCAATAAAAAAACCCCACATACAGGCTTTATGGTCCAAGGATAATTAAAGTTTGCTTTATTTCTAAATAGTAACTTCCTTATATTGGAGTACTGATCAGAATTCAATACAAATGTAAATTTCTTAGGCAGTCAAAATATGTCTGGTAACTTCAAAGGCAGAATTTTTTAAACCATGTAAAACAATTATAAACAATGTACATCAACAGCATGTGTAAAATAAGCCACAGTTCAAATTTAAGCTGAACAACTAAACCATGTAAAGTACCTCAACTAATATTTGCTAACATCTAGAACATTGCACGTATTTTCAATAACTTAAAAGGTCTGCCTATTATTCTCCCATTCACCAGAGGAAACAACTTTTTAAAATTAGATTTAAATAATAAATCCTACCATTTACTCATGGAAGGAGATTCTGGCTTTAACTAGAGTTGAGGTTAACAGAAATGAAGATCATGAAGGTTTATCAAGTATTTAAAAATTATCTCAGCAATTCATCAGAGGCCCTGGCTAGAGAAGAAAGGCAGTTTTCCGCTTTTTAATAATAGCTAAGGTTTATGTTGCATAATATGATTCAACAAAACAGCATTCTGGCCAATGATCAACACCTGATAGGAAAATTTTCACCTATTCGGTGTTCCATTTTAAAGCTACTATTTTTGACCAATATTAAAACAGTTTAAACTCCATTATGCCTACAATTTCCAGAAGTATTAACTTAGCAAACAAGTCATTTTTATGATGCCATTTATTAAATTGAAAGAAAAACATGTTACTTTCTGATTTTTCCTTACAAACAGATTTAATTCAATTCTTTGATTCCTCCCTATTTGAAAACTACATTTTCTTCCTCAGACTGGATGGCACTGAGGTGACTTCCCTTTTTAAAGGAAAGCCTTACGGAATTTTAGCAAACCCCATCTCCGAGGAAATGTGAGAGAAAAATCTAAGATAAAAGTTCTGTTCAAGGTAAGACGATTCCAATCTCAAATATTTCATTCCAACAACTGTGTTAGGCCAGCTCTTCCGTCATTGAATAGTAAACGAATTGCTGAAAACAAGTAACAGTGCCCTCATTATACAATTTTACATAGACTGCTTTATGTCCAAATATACGCATATAGAAAGAACACTTGTACAAATTAGTGTTAAGAGTTAAAAACGCCTATCTACAAATGTCCTTTCTTCATTGTAAGATCTATATAATTATTTTCAAAACTGGGAATCTAAACATCCTGACTACACATTAAAAACATGTCAGAATAAAGTATGTTCTGGAAAACTTCAGAACTGACCTTCGGATAAAAAGCAAACAAACTTAAGAGTGCTTTTGCTATTGCTTAATCCTGTGTTATATTTAAAAGGAAACTACTGAATACTAAATTCAGATATTTACTAGATAGTGTTGATTTCCACTAGCCAAACAGCCCTAACGAACCAACAGGGGAATCAGGTTTCTCAGGTCCTTGTCTATTAGGAATCTGAAACATTTTCAATTAAAGCCTTCATTTTTCCTGTAGACTTCAACATGTGTGGCCCAAACTAGAAAAGAAACAAACAAAAGATATTGGTTTTATATCATATAACAGCAATGATATATCCCTTCCCAAACATGCATCAAAGGGCTCTTATGTCCTATATGAAATATAAAAAAAAATCAAGAAGCCAGATATTAAAGATTTTAATGGATGGACAGGTTGTTGTAAGTATAATAATAGAACAAAAGGCAGAGGTAACCAAATTGCTTCCTAGAAAACTACAGTCACCTTAACTTGGTCATTTTACTTCTGTGAGTAAAAGAAGAAAGTACCACAAAGTTTCCTTTTCAGTATCTAAAGAGTTTCAAAGATGCTAGAATTTCTAAGATACATGGCACTCTGGAATAGATAAGCACATGTCCCCCACGACAGTAAATTGAATAAAAGGAATGTAGGAAGTAAGAACTGAGATTTCATGGAAGCCCCTATCTCCATCTGAGACAGCACACACACCCTGCAAAAGCCCAGGTCAATTCTCACCCTCTTCAGAAGACTTTCAGAGGGCGCCCCAAGCGAAAATGATCTTTTGTTCACTTTAAATTTCTGTATCACAACATATAGTCAAGTCCTAAGATAAATTACCATTGGAGATGTTAAATACTGAAATTAGGGGTCAACTTTTACTTCCTTCTTTATGCTCGTCTGTAAGTTATCTGCTTGTAAATCCTGTGGCACATCCCATTCAAATCTTAACAGAGGACACAGCTGATCACTGGTAAAATGGAAGTGCTCAGCAAAGAAGTCTGAGGCAATACTCACCAACACTGTTTCTGAAGTAGCCTCTGATGCAGACTTTGAAATTCCTTTTTCAGCCTCATCTTGGCTATCACTTCGATACCGGTAAGCAAATTTCTTTTTCAGAGCCTCTGCTATGAGGGCAGCAGGGTCAGCAGCATCCACGGGTTTGGGCTTTATATCTTGTTCTGACCTTAGAGAAATGAACAGAAACCGGGGACACTTCAGTGTGTTAGCGTGCCTCTCGACACCTGACAGCACTTCTCTATCCCCACTAGTACGCAATGAAGACACTGCTGGCAGTGGGATGAAAGTCTAGATTTAAGGCTCAAGAAAAAAGCACAAAGGTGCCCAGTGAATAACCACTCAGTTCATCGCAACAGCACTGATTATGCTCTTTCAGGGCAAGTCCAGTTTCATTCTTCTTTGGAAGCCTAGTGACTACCATAGTGGGTACACAGCAAGGCTTTATTGACTGAATTGACTGACAATGAAGACTTTACATGAAATGCAATGGGAAAAAAACTGAAAAGTAACCTTTTCAGTTTCCTCTGCTAATCTTTTAGTTAACTATGCATAGGAGCTACCAGGGGCCCATTCTTTATAAATTGAAAACTTAGAACAAGTTCTTAAGAAGCCCAGTACTTTGTTTTACAAGACATTTAAAAATGAGGGAAGTGAGAAAGAAGGTAAATATAGCCTCACCTTTTTACTGACCGAAGTTTTACACTGTTCATGTCTTTAAGGATCTCTAGCATATTTGGCATATCAGGTTTCTTTGGACTGTGCTTATCCAGTGTCTTCCCAGCACAGGCTTTTTTCTCTCTGCGCTCTCTGATCAGATCAATAGCAGATGTACTTTGGTGGAGCGTTGAGGGAGGGAGGGGCGGCGGAGGAGGTGGTGGTGGAGGGACAGAGGGTGGTGGGACAGAGGGCGGTACTGTGGCAACAAGGCAAATAAAAATTTTAATTATGTTGGAGACTTCTGTATACCTGAAAACAGTATCTTTAAAGAATCTCAGTTACGTAAGTAGAAAGGAAGTTTCACTTACTTGGTTAGAATCTAAATGCTTGAATCTCAGTCACTGTATCATTTAATACCAAACTCTCCAGATGGAAAAGTTCCATTTAACTTAACAGGAGTTTTTTTGTGATATCAAATGTTCAAGCCTGACTGTGGCACAGTTTGTAACTACTTTTAGATGAAATATAAAGTAGTCTGTACTGCATAAATACCTATCTTTATTATATACAATTAGATAATTTAGTATATGAAAACTTTCTAAAAACTGTTGAATAAATTTTTATTCACTTACAAGATTTCCTAAACATTACATACCTGCACTGACTAGACTGTGTTTGAAAGAAAAGATTTAAGATTACTGAATAATTTCTGGGTGAAAAAAAGTGTTCATAAAATAAGGACCTAAAACTCAGCTTTCTGCATAATTAGAGGTTAGAGAGTCTTCTGTTGGGTGAACTACATTGCCTACGGGGTGCAAAAAAGTTTTACTTGAGGGTTTAGACCATAAACAGACCACCGACTGCAAATCCCCAAATTATCTCACTATTTAAGGCACTTTTCCTAGTCTGCCAGGACAAGGACGTAAAGCAAAAGAGAACTGCAATTTAAAGTTAGAAGAAAAGGGCAGGACTTCTGGTTTTTAAAGTCACACACAAATTTCATTTAACACTGAATGCTACTCAAGTATTGGTGCCTATGGTGCTTTCACCCTCCATCCCCCTTGGCAGTACCCAGGTCGCATGAGGTTTCCATGTGGGATTACAGTAAACTCCAGGAGCACTAGCAAAGTCCAGAGGCAGAGTAACCACCCTTCTCCTTTAGACAGAATTGGTTAATCCTTAATCTAGCCAGGACTGGGGAACAACAGGAGGAAAAACAACTACTACTGCCAACAGGTTAATGGACTAGGATTTCAATCCTGTGGTTTCTTCTCCAAAGTGACAATGCCACACAAATGAAAGCAGCGGTATGAGACCAGGAGTCAGAGGACCTGAAAGCAGTTTCTACTCTGAACAAGAGAAAATGACTGAAGTAGCTACAATGTGTTAAAGGCATTTTGTGTGATTACCATTTTCTCCTACAGTACCTCCACAGCATAGGTACTGTTACTGTATTTTGCCATGTATATGCACCCACATTCTTGGACCAAACTAAGTAAAAAAATCTGTAAACGTTTTTAGTTCAATTTTTTATTTATATAAAACCAATGATCATAATTCCAGGGTATTTTGCATATCATTGCTTTCTAGGGTTACATTTTTAATGCATAAGCATAAATAAAAGAAAAATATTTACATAGATATGGAATTAGCACTACTGATGTATAATGTACATCCTTATTTTTCCCTCAAAAATTTGGGCAAAATGCACATTACACATGGCAAAATACGGTAGTCCCATTCTAAAGCAGGAAAGGGAGGGAGGCAGAAAGGCTAAGTACTTGCAGGTCAGTAAATAGCACTCAACCCTGGCAAACTGTTTTGAGATGACCCCATGTCTGACAGGACCGGTGCCATGAAGTTTCCCACAGCGTTCACCTAGTTAGTAATTCAAGTGCAGGACTTTGAGTGTTTTCCAAATATACCCACGTGTCAACCTCTCTGATGGCACCAAGTTTGTTCAAAACCAACAAACAACCACTTATACATGACTGGGTCCTAGACTACACTATGCAAAGAGGACTGACTCTTGTTTTTTGTTTTTTTTTAGCAACCCCATTGGCTATTACTTGCTAATAAATTTTGAAATTAGAGACATTCTTCTGATTTCCAGTTTGCTGGTTAAAACAAAAAACAGGATTTACAAACCTGCAGTAAGATTTTGCTGTTCTTGCAGGGTCACGATTTTGGCAATCTGAGCTCTGAGAGCAGCAAGTTCATTTTCAAGAGCACAGATCTTCTGCAGTGCTTCCTCATTTGCCAGTGGTGTCTTCAGTTGAGGCTCTTCCGGAGACAGGTTTGGTAAGGAAAACTGCCTGCTTGGGGGCTTCTCAAAGAAGGGAAGGTCATCATGAAGGGGCTGCCTTGACCTGACCTCTGTCCTGCAAGGAAGACATTAAGTCTGGCTGTCATAAGCTTTGTAAGAAAATATTAAAAACATTGCCAATTAACCATACAATAACACCTGAGAACCTTTTAGGCTGATCTTACATAAATTCTCTAAGTTTCGAAGCAACAAAGTACTTGTCAACTTAATGTAGGCACATACATACCAGGCCCGGGTTTCTTGTCACCATCATTCTTTTGAATCTCTGGATAATGTGTACAAGGCATCAAAGACTCCAATTGGTATTCTGTGTTGATTTGAACTAAGACACATTTTAATGCTCCTAAAAATGGTAAACTAATTACTAGTTGTAATGACAACAAAATCAAATCAGTAATGCATTAGCCCTTCCACAGGGTCTTGGCTTCTGCATTTCAATGTCTGTATTAATCAAATTGCAAGACAAATTGGGCCTAATACAGCACCAGAAACCTAAAAGAAAAAAAAATTGTAATTGAACCCATTTAGTAACTACATGGTAACTAAGTAATCACTTGGGTGTAAAAAATGTAGTGTTCACTGCTCCACAGCTCCAAATGGAAGTCTTTTGGGGTTGAGAATAAAATTCAGATTTCTTCTGAACTGTGCATTTGTATACTTATCCATCTCTTCCTATTTTCCACAATTAGGATTTCCTGGTCTCTGAGCGCCCCCTACCTCTATTTTCCTTCCAGCTTTAATGTAGATATAATTGACAATTAAATAGTGTACGTATTTAAGGTGATTTGATATGTGTATATATTTTGAAATAATCACCACAATCAAGTTTATTAACATATTTCAGCTTCCCTCAGTTTCATGTGGTCATGTTCTGGTTAACAAGATGCCTGCAGACTGTTGTGAGACACCTAGGAAGGCTGCTTAAAGGGAAATGACTCCATGAAAACATCCTCTCATCTCCAGCTTCACAACCCTTCTTCTCCTGAGAGCAGCGAGTGCCACATGATGTCTGAGTTTGAGAGTTGTAGAAGGCCAGGCACTAACCTTGACATGAAGCCAACACTAAGGACGGCAGAGCCTTGGCTGGGTCCCTGAGGACTGTGGAGTCACTGTCAGCTCCAGACTATCTACTTTGGTTGTTTTTAAGAGAGAAATAAACTAGATGGAGAGAAAAATAAACTCACATCCTGTTAAAGTCACCATTATTTTGGGCTTCTCTGTTCCATACAGTCAAACTTAATTCTAATGTTATAATAATATTAAATTCTATTTTATTTTTCCTTTAACTGGATATTGGTATTTTACTTTCACTTGAGAGTTGTGATAATTCTTCATTATATCTATGTTTTGAATGGGGAATTTTTGGATTCTTAGCTTTTTGGTATTAAGCATTGATTTCAGGTGTTTATATTTAATCTGTTTATCCCCTGTTAATTGACCTACCATACACAGAGGATGCTTGCAAATAGTTTTTTTTTAATCTGTAACATTATCAAACAATAATGATGTCTTAGTTCTTGCCTAGCAACTAACTTTAATAATACTAACTTTATTAATTTTATTTGGAATATGTGTGGGTTAAGGAAATGTGTTTGACCTGCAGAGCTTTAATTACTACTTTTATACTCACAAGGGGAAGGAACAGGTGATGAAATTTCTAGAAAAGTGCAAGCTTAAACATAAAGGTAAAATCATCTATAAGGAACAGTATCAATGCTTTGATTAAATACATGCTTTTTGAAACATGTTATATATGTTAGAGATTAGATGCACCACTCTAATCAATCTACAATAAAGAAATAATTTTAATAAGACATTAAATATAAAATCTTGGGAAAAATCACTGTGGCTCTGTTGATACAATAGGCTAAATTCTGATTTCTAATTACCTTTCAGAGATAGGAATGGGTCAAATTTGTTACACAGCTCTATAATTTAAAGAGATACTTCAAATCACAAGTGGACAGAAATTAATCTGTTGAAGTCTTGGGGGCTTTTACAGAGTCTTTAATACCAAATATTTAAATTTTTTTAAAAATTAATTTTAGAGAGAAAGAAACATCTATTTGCTGTTCCACTTATTTGTGCATTCACTGGTTGATTCTTGTATGTGCCCTGACTGGGAACTGAACCTGCAACCTTGGTGTATTGGAATAATGCTTTAACCAACTGAGCTACTCAGCCAGGGCCCACAACTATATTCGTGATAACTTTTTATGTTTTTAACAAAACTGAACACAAGAAAAATTTATTGAAAACTACATCTTGAAAGAACTAGGGGACCTGTGGGACAGGACAGTGGTAATGACAGAATTCTAGCCTTAGGAACAATCTGAGTAAAATATAAAAATCTCAAATGTAGAACTGAGTATGCTTGTTCAAAACAAGTGTCAAGAAAGTTGACACTGGAATAGTTGTAACTGAGACTGAATTTATACGAAACTGGTCAGAAGCAGTGTGTTCTCAGGACAGGATGGACACCACCACCATGGGAACCTGGAGGATGACAACTTGGATGGATGGGAGAGGAGAGAAACACAGAACAGGTGGATAAAGACTGATCCCTGTCCCCACTGTCTTTCACTTCACATACCTAAAATAATATATTTACATCTGAGTGTGGAAGTGAGGGTGCAGGTTTGTTCTTAACAACAAATACAGTGAAATTTTGGATACTGGAATCTTTAGTGCTACTGAACAAAAGTTATAGTTCTGTTTATACAACAACCAGTGGTCCCTTCAGTAGATAGCATTTCTTTACCTAATATTCTCAACGTCAGAGATACCGAAGGTATTGAAAGTTTGTAAATTTGTTTTTAAGTTAATTGTTATTATTCAAGTAAGGTGATCTTCAAATCCCATGAACATTTACTCTAACATATCCAAAACTGGAAGGAGAGAATTTGGCTTAAGATCAACTACAAGGCATGTCTAAACATCTTACTTTCTTTAAACTATCTTCTACCCAAAAAACTGTAAACAGAAATTAGTGAATACTGAACAGCAATTATAATAAAAAAAATTAATCTAGGGGAACTTCCACCAAGGTGGAGGTGTAGGTGGAAATTCTGTGCCTTCTCACACAACCAAGTTTAAGGACAACAAAGTTTTAGTCACAAAAAACGCAGCCAAAACACAGAAAAGTGAACTGTACCAAAGTCTGACAACAATGAACCCTTCAGCCAGACTGGTAAGAGGGGCGGAGTCAGCAACTGGTGGAACAGGGTTGCGCAGGAAAAGTCGACCAGACTGACACAGGTGCTCCGTGGCAGTTGGCAGATCCCAGGCGTGGGGTTGCAATGGGCAGACCCAGTGAGGGCTGAAGGTGGCAGGCTGACCACGGTCACACATTCGCACGCAGATAAACCAGCAAAAGAGTGAGCAGTGAGACAGACCGTGCAGGCCCCAGCAGCAGGAAGCATCAGAGGGGATCACCATTGCTCCTTTTTGACCCCACCCTCACATACAGTATCACAAACCAGGGACCTGGGTGGCCCCGCCCAGGTGAACACTTAAGGCTCCGCTCCTCATATGTAACAGGCACAAACAGACCAAAGAAGGACTCAAAACCCCAGAGCCCATTAACTCTAAGCAACAAAGAAATAGCCAAACTTTCAGATGCACAGTTCAAAACACTGGTGATCAGGATACTCACAGAACTGGTTGATTTTAGTCACAAATTAGAGGAACATATGAAAGCTAAACTAATTGAAACGAAGGGCAATGCACAGGGAACCAATAGTGATGGAAAGGAAACTGGGACTCAAATCAATGGAGTGGACCAGAAGAAAGCAAATAATGGCCAAACAGAAAAGAGTCAAGAAGCAAGAA
Source organism: Artibeus jamaicensis (assembly GCF_021234435.1). Taxonomy (NCBI): domain Eukaryota; kingdom Metazoa; phylum Chordata; class Mammalia; order Chiroptera; family Phyllostomidae; genus Artibeus; species Artibeus jamaicensis. The sequence goes on from NW_026522059.1 coordinate 39,340,951, forward strand.
TGCAAAAAAAGGAGCACAGGCTAAGGAACCTCCAGGACATCTTTAAATGCTCCAACATCTGAATTATAGGGGTACCAGAAGGGGAAGAGGAACAGCCATGAGTGGAAAATTTATCTGAACAAATAATAAAGGAGAATTTCCCCAATCTGGCAACGGAAATAGACTTCCAGGAAATCCAGGAAGCTCAGAGAGTCCCAAAGAAGTTGGATCCAAGAAGAAACACACCAAGCCACATTATAATTACATTAGCCAAGATTAAAATGAAGGAGAGAATCCTAGAAGCAGCAAGAGCTAAGGGGACAGTCACCTACAAAGGAGTTCCCATCAGACTGTCAGTGGATTTCTGAAAAGAGACCTTACAGGCAAGGAGGGGCTGGAAAGAAGTATTCCAAGTCATGAAATCCAAAGACCTACAACCAAGATTACTCTATCCAGCAAAACTTTCATTTAGAATGGAAGGGCAGATAAAGTGCTTCTCAGATAAGATCAAATTCAAGGAGTTCATCATCATCAAGCCCTTATTATATGAAATGTTAAAGGGACTTATCTAAGAAAAAGAAGATAAAAAAGATCAACAGTGAAAGGACAGCAAACTCAGTTATTAAGAACCACACCTAAAACAAAAGGAAATTAAGAGGACAGCTAGATCAGGAGTGGAACCATAGAAATGAAGATCTCATGGAGGGGTAGCAACAGGGGCATGGGAGGAGAAGAATGGGGGGGAGAAAGTACAGAAAATAAATAGCATAGACAGTAGGCAGAAAATAGGGGGGAGGGCAAGAATAGTGTGGGAAATACAGAATCTAAAGAATTTGAGAGATGGTCATAAACTAAAGGCAGGGGGATGGTGGGGGGGGGAATGGTGGGGGACGGGGGGGTGGAGGGGAATGAAGGGGGGGAATAGAACAACTCTAATGGCATAATCAATAAAATAAAATTAAATAATCTAACATCTCCCATAACTCTTACAGGTGACTTTTATCCTTTTGTTTTTAGATCTACTGAAAATGAAGGACCAAGCACTCATTAATCTTGAATGTCAGTATGCCTGAGTAAGATTTAAAAGAAAAAAGCTTAGGGCCATTAGCAAAACGATTTAGGCAACAGTGTCAGATCCACATATATTTTACATCTATGCTATTTTTATAATTATTCTGCATTTCTCTATGAGATAATTTTGATGGCTATAGGTTTAAACAAAGTAATTATTAAAAATGTGTAAATTTAAATGTGGATTTTTATAAGCTGAAAAAGGAAAGTAATCCTTATATGATCACGTCTTAGAGAGATAAAAAGATCAACATCTACTGGAGCTCAAGAACAAAAAACGAACAGAAATAAGAGTTGCACTATAATATTCTTCCTTGTATATACAAAAAGTTTAGATTTTATGAAATTCTAACACATGCTCTTTGCTTTAACAACACACACATCCTTTTCTCACAGACATCTGTTTTGTAAGACAGTGAACAAATAAATCATTCTTAGAACCAGTCTGTTTTGCCATCCTTCCAAAAGCTATTAAGAACCAGAATTAAGGTAGGCCTAATGTAAACTAAGGGAAGTGCTCTTTAGATTTTTTGTGTGTATAATTCAGAGAGATTTTAAGGAACAAAAACCAACTATGGATGTCCCCAAAGCAGAATACAAACAGCTAAAATATGATTATGATTATTTTTTTGCACAGCCGGCTTAAGAAGAGATGAGGATACAGGGGACTTCTGGGCATCCTTTTGGCTTATAGCCCAGTGGGGAGCAAGGGAAGTGCTGGTCTTGTGGGAGAATAGAGCTCTGAGCAGGAGTGTTCTTAGCCACCCCACCCCAAAGTTGAAATCCTGTAAATGAAAACCTGTTTCCTTCTACATTAATTGCTGGCTTATGTATCAAGGCGATATATGGATGGGCCCATTTGCTTGGTTACACCACAGTGACAGATAAAGCACAGTAAGAGGGTTTACCTTCTTACAACAACTATTCCATCTTTCTTGACACTGTTGTTTTGAACAAGCATCCACGCAAACACCAGTGGATGCAGGTTAGGGTGAGTCCCAATAAAAACCTGTACTCTAAGCTAAAGGACCAAGAAAGGAACAGCCTCCCAAGACAGATAACTCCAGCCCACACCACATAAAATATTGTGGGCCCACCTCAACCATGCAGCAAAGGTCAACTTCCTGGTAAGCGCTATAATGAGGTAACTCAAACCCTGAAAAGTCTCAGAGAAGACAGGGAACAAGGACTTTTAAACAAGGCACCTCACCGCCCTGTGTACCAGCGGACACAATCTGGGGAGCCTGTTATTCCACAGAACGGTAACATGGCACACTACCCTACTGGTTGGTATGGTATCACAGGTGGCCTTGTGAGGAGCCAGAGGTCCCACCCACCCAGCAGTAATAAGGAGCCTGCCCTTGGAGGTGAACAGAAGCTATGTGAGAAACCTGGACTTTGCTCCCACAAGGCAATAACGTGGTGGCACCCATTCTTCTCCTACCAGAGTGCGATCAGAGAAAGCCGGCTGAAAGAAAGGTCCAGTTTCCTATATCCAAAATATCTAGAGTTCAATGAAAGAAAGAGAAAGAAAGAAAGAGGGAGGGAGGGAGGAAGGAAAACCCTCCTACCAAGAAACAGAACATGAATAGGACTTCTGGTTAAAATGGGAGATGAGGTAAACTCTGAACTACCCTATGACCAGGCAGTTCCACTTCCAGGTATCCATCTAAAGAAATCTGAAACACTAATTTTAAAAAAGACATATGTCCACTGAAGTTTATTTACCGCAGCCAAGATACGGAAGTCACACAAAGGCCCATCAACCGACAAATGGATAAAGGTGTGGCACGTGTATATACAATAGAATATTATTACTCAACCATAAAAAAGAATGAAATCTTACCATTTACAACAATATGGATGGACCCAGCGGGTATTATGCTAAGTGAAATAAGTCAGAGAAGGATTAATACCATATGATTTTACTTATATGTGACAAATAAAACAGAAAAACTCATAAATACAGAGAAAAACTGATGGTCACCAGATGGGAGGGGGATGGGTGAAAAAGTGGAAAGAATTAAAGAAGTACAAATTAATTGCCAGTTATAAAAATGGCCATGAGGATGTAACAGACAATCAGTATATGACAATTCTGGGATAACATGTTCAAATTATCTGGCAAGTTATAGAGCAGCTATGATAAAATGATTTCAATAAGCAATATCTATCACTTTGTGAACTAGTGAAAAAATAAGAATCTCAGCAAAGAAACAGCCACTATAAAGGAGAACCAAAACAATTTAAAACTAAAAAGTACAATAACTGCAATAAACACAATGGATGGGATAAAAACCAGAATAGAGAAGAAAGAATCAGCAAATCTGGAGCTAGAACAACAGAATTTATCCAATCTGAAAACCAGAAAGCAAAGAGACTAGGCGGGGAAATAGTCTTAGTGACCTAGGGAACTACAGTGGAAGATCTAATATTTTTGTCATCAAGATGCCAAAGGGAAGGAGAAAGAGGGCAAGGATAAAAAATACAGACAGAATCAACCCCAAGAAATCCATGCCAAGACACAATTTATTCAGATTTTTGAAAACTGAAAACAAGAAAATTTTAAAGAATCTAGATAAAGAGAAAGGATACCTTATATGTAAGGTATCCATTCAAAAAGTGGAAAGCTTTTTGAAAGGTTTCTCATGTGAAACATAGAGGCTTGCAGAAACTGGTATTTTTGAAGTGCTGTAGGAAATAAACTATGAATCAACAACCTTTATATTCAGCAAAAATACCATTTAAACTTGGGAAAGTCAAGAATTCTCAAATGAAGGAAAACTAAAATAATTTGTCACCAGCAAATCCACTGTAAGACAGATGACTAAAGGAAACTCTATAAACAGAAAGAAAACAAAAGAAGGAACTTTATTTACCTCTGGCAGACAGAAAAACACAATTAGCAAAAATATGAATAAACAGACTTAATATTCTTGAGTTTTCTAAGTTGTCTGATGGTTGACGCAAATATTCTATTGTTTGATATGATTTTAAATGTCTGTAGAAAATTATTAAGGATATTATAACAAAAGGAGGGTACAGGGACATAAAGGAAGATCCAAACTGCTCAAATTACACCAACAACAGAATGTGGTGAGGTACCAGTTATGTATACACAATGCAACACAGTAAGTCCCCATGTGTGATTTTAAGTGAAATGACATATAATGAAACCATTATTACTATAGGCTAATGGATATAAAGTTCATACAGCATCCCACCAACTAATGAAACAATGTACAAAACCATGCTATTTTGAGGACCTGTTCCTAAATCAACCACACCTACACACCCACACACATACACACACAATACAAAGAAAGATACATCAAAATAGACATGAAATTTCAAAAAAAAAATGTTTATCCCACAGGAAGGTAGAAAACAAAAAAAAAACCGAAAGAAAAAATGGGAAAAACAGACAATAATAATTACAAACATGTAAATAGTTTACATATACCAATTAAAAGATAAGACTGCCAGAGTGTTTAAAAAATATGACTGAACAATGTGCTATCTACAAGAAACTCAGTGTAAATGTAGTGACACAGGTAGAGTAAAAGTAAAGGAATTAAAAAGATATATTATGCTGACATTAACCAAAAGAAAATAGCCATGACTAATTATTTAGAGAAAGTAGACTTAAGAGCAAAGAAAATTATCACGGACAGAGAGAGACATTATATAACAGTAAAATGATAAAATACATAGCAACCCTAAGTGTATATGCAACAAACTACAGACCTCCAAAACAGGAAAAGCAAAAACTGTTAGAATACACAAATCTACATAATATAATTCAAGACTTCAACACCCTCCTTTAAACAATTTTTCTAGCATAGAAAATCAGAAAGATTGTAGAAAAATTCAACAACAGCATCAACCAACAGGATGTAATTGGTATTTATAAAACATTTCATTAACAGAAAATACATTCTTTTCAATTATCCATATAATATATACCAAAATGGCCCATATCCTAGGCCAATAAAAACACCTCAACAAATTTTAAAAAATGGAAATATACACTGTGTGTTCTCTGACCACAACCCAATCAAACTGGAAATCAGTAATAGAAAGATAACAGGAAATTATCTAGAGACTAAACCATAAACTTCTAAATTATTCATGGGTCAAAGAAGATGTCAAGGGAAACAAAATCACAACTGGATCAAAATTAAAATATAACAAATCAAAACCTGTGGTACACAGCTAAAATAGTGTTGAGAGGGCAATTTACAGCACTAAGTGTTTTTAGTAGAAAAGGGAAAAGTCTCAAATGTTATATATAGCTGCCACCTAAAAAGACCTAAAACAAAATAAACTTTACATGAGCAAAAGGAAGAAATACAAAGGGCAGAAATCAATACAATTGAAATGAAAAATAGAGAAAAAAGATGAGATAGAGGTGGTTCTTCAAAAAGATTAATAAAGCTGACATAAAAAGCAAAAAAAGGGAGGAAAATCACTAATATCAGGGATAAAACAGGCATCACTATACCCCTTGTAATCATCAAAAGGATAATAAAGGAATACAGTAAGTTCTCAATGTGCTCTATGGATTTTTGGAAACTAGATTTAAATGAAAGACTATATAATGAAACCGATTTCCTTAGGCAAATTGATATAAATGAATTAAATTCCTATGGCATATTTTGGGTCACAAAAACATCACCACACTTCTAATATTAAACACTGAAATAATTGTGAGGTATATATTATTTAAGGAAGATTGATAAAAACAAGTAAAATAATTATTTTCTAATGTGTTTATTATAGTTCAAGGTCAAGGAGGGCAGGAGCTTATCTCTGCAGCTCAGGTGCAAGATAGAAACCAACCCCGGACAGGATGCCATGCCCATTGCAGGGCCCATTCACAGATAAACCCACATACTCTCCCCACTCGTTCTGGTACAATTTAGACATGCTAACCTAACATTCACATTTTTGGGATGTGTGAGAAAAGCTGAGTACCCGGAAGAAACACAGGCAGACACGGGGAAGATGTGTAAACTCCACAGAGCGTGGCCCTGCAAGGAACTGATTTTTTCCCCCATCAACATTTTAACAAGACAACATTACTCGCAGTACTACTAAAAACAGTAAAACACACATAAATCTCACCATATAGAAGAAATGGGCCAATCCCCCAAAAAGGAGAAGGTAAATCTTTTCCAATAGAACACTGATAAAAATTGTCCAAAAACTTTATTAAGAAAACTGAACTCATAACTTTAAAACTCCCCCAAAGAAATCTCCAGGCCCAGATCGTTTTTCACTGGAGAATTTTACCAAATATTTAAAGAAGTAATACCAGATCTACACAATCTGTTTAGAAAATGGAAAAGGGATTCCAATTCATTTTATGAAGCTAATATTACTCTGACACAAAAAACAGAAAAAAGACCACATGCTAAAAACAGCACCACCGGGAGACTGGAATCTAAGGATGGGCACAGGGTTCTTACACTGACAGCAAAACCATTATCCATTAAAGGAAAAATTGATGAAGTGGACTTTATCAAAAACTCTTGCTCTGTGACAACCCTGTTAAATAGGGGAAAAAAGATACAAAGTGGGAGAAAGTGTTTACAAACCACATATTTGAAAAGGACTCATATCTAGAATATATATAAAGGACTCTAAGGTAAAAGAAAGAGTGACACTACCAAAAGCTGGTGAGAACGCAGAGAAGCCAGATCAGCCATACACTGCTGCTGGAGATGTAAAATGGTACAGCCATTCTGGAAAATAGTTTGTCAGTTTCTTAAAAATCTAAACATGCAACTCTTATGACTCATCTGACCCAGAAAATGCATTTAGTCCAGAAAAATGAAAATGTATGTTCACACAAAAACCTGCACATAAATGTTTCTAACAACTTTATTCCAAAAACTAGAAACAAACCAGATGTCCATCAACTTTGTGCATGGTTAACAAACTGGTCCATCCATACCCAGGAATACTGAGTTCTGGTTCAAGATGGCAACACAGAAAGAATAATGAGATCCTAAACTCACCTTCTGCCATGAACACTCCAAATCTACAGCTACGTATGGGAACTACATCCTTTGTAAAAAAAAAAAAAAAAAAAACTAGCTAAGCAAGGATGAGACATCAAACAAGGAAGCTGGAGAGGCTGAGACACAATCTTGTCAAACGCCACACCCCAAGCACAGAGACCTATACTTGGGAAGGAACTCAAAACCCAGAGCTTCTTCCTGTGGAGCGGAGTCTGAACACCACATCAGGTGCCCCAACTTTTAAGATCAGAGATTGAGATGGGAAACTTTGAAGAACCTTTGTTTACCCAAACCCTAAGCACCCTAGGAAGTGCCAATAGGGTCATTTGGGAAAGCAAACAGCAGGATATTCGCAAGAGCTAGGACTAGCACCCCCCGCGGTTAGAACTAATTTCCGCATTTAGCTTTTATACTCTGCTTCTGCCACATAGCTAGAACTTCAGCATTCTGCTTCTGTATCTCGCTTTGCTATGTAGACAGGAAGACCCCGTAGAGTATATAAACCCCAAGAATCCTTTGTTCGGGGCTCAGAATTTGGAGACTGTCTCCTCTGGGCCAGTGCACATTAATAAACCTCGTACTCCAGAATTCCTCGTGTCTGGTTGCTTCATTTTCCTGTAACAAGATGAGTACCCAAAACATCTAACCATGAAAACAAACAGGGCTCGTATCTAACAGACCCGCAGAAGGGTATAGTAATCTGAGAAAAGGCTCTTCCAAGAGTGCTGGGACTCACTCACCCCAGCATCCAGCACAGAAACAGCTGATCCTGTCCAGACTTTTTTTTTAAGAGTCTCATTTGCTAATCTTAAAGCATCGGCCTGAGGAAACAGTAATCTAATTTACGTATCTAGGGGCCTGCTGGAATATATTCTGGGGATGGAGGCGTCAGGTGCCATCTCCCCCTCCACCCCCAAAACCCTAGTGTAGTAGACCGCTCTGCCTAGTTTTAGGAATTGTATCTCTACCCCTTGTGGCTAAGGGCAAGAGACGACCTTTGTAATGCCAGCCACAGAAGACAAAGCCTGCATCTGGTAGCAAACGCTGCCTCAGTTCCTCTCTCTGTCCCCAGAGCTTGGTCAGAAGTCAATGAAAGGTAAGACCCCTCACAGTGGGGGGCAACCTAAGACAGACTAGATCACTTGGGAGGCCTTCATGGAAGGACTGGGGTGGGGGCTGCAACAAAGAGCAATGGACTCTCGCCACCCTCCCCCCTTGGCTTTGTCAAAGCCCGAGTCCCCACGTTCTCTGGGAGAAGCGCTTCCTGGCTCTAATCCCCTTTAGCCTGATTACCTGTTAGGGGAGAGGTGCAGCTCCTTGCCGTGCTAGAGCATGTCCTGGGGAAAAATCTGGCACCTCAAAGACTTGCTGATAAACCTGTGAAATCTGCTCTGCTAAGAGTGCTTTCATTCATACGATAAGGGTCGGAGAGGAAATGAGTATGTCTCCCAAAGTTTCTGCAACTCTCTTCCTGACAGACACTCACTCAGACTGAAGCCCTCAGATCTCTTTGAAATGTTATCTACTGTTTGATCCTTGCCGCCCTGTATTCCTGTGTATTACAACCCAATAAAAAGCTATGGAGAAAGGTGCTTGGGGCCTTTTTCTCCTCGGAGAAACTAGACGCTGCTGGCCTTTGTCTCCCCTGAGAAACTGGCCAAAGCCCACTCCTCTATCCCTAAACAGATCCAGCATGTCCCGGCCATATTTATTCATTCACACATGTCTGTGGCACCGGGGGGACCTCCCGAAGTAGTCGCCCCCACACCCTAGGTCTTCTGACCTCCTCCACCCCCTGCAGGTATTATTATTACCCTCCCCTTCTGTCTTGCTGGTCCACAGCACCAGTATCTACCTACTTTTGTGGCTCTCACCCAGGGGACAGCCCTTGATCACCTGGCTCTGAAGGCAAGAAAGTCTTGCATCCCTGGTTCCCACGGGACTGACTAACAATCAAAGAGATAGTTCTCAGCGGACTACCACCCCCAGGGCACTGCACAGACAGCAAACTTGAAACATCCCCAACTTTCTGAGAAGGCCTATTTCCTCATCCAGGAGCTTTGGCCTGAATGGCAGGCTTCGGGTTTGTCACACTTCTAGGGGCCTACAGAGAAACTCTCAGGAAACAGAGGTCGGTAGACACAGTCTTTGCACTCTTCCTTTGCTTCGCTCCAGCTAGTTGATATTTCCTCCAAAAGATGCTTACACCCTTGTCAGGTACCCTGATTTTTGAGCTGCCACCAGACTACAATGCCTGGCTCTGTTGGCAATGACACTTACACTAATGGGTTCCAAAGTAGTATAACCAAGGGAGAAAGAGCTCTTAAACAGTGACTGCCCCCAGGGCACAGCAAGAGGTAACAGACCCAGGAACTCAAACTTTCTGTGAAAAGAGACCTATTAGTTTATCGTGATAGGTAGAGCCTTGGGGGGCAGGCTTCTAAATATAATCCTCTTACAATTCTGCCTTTGCTACACCCCAGAGCACCAGTATCTCTTAGAGGGGAGCTTTTACAAGTATTTGGTGCTCTGTTTTTGATGCTGCTGCCCCTTGATTCCCTGACTCTGGTGGCCAGAGAGGTTTGCATTACAGGATCCCACAGGAATGTAATCATCTGAAAGACAGTTCTAGACAGGCTACTACCCCCAGCACATGGCATAGACAGCAGACTGAAACACAGTCCCAGGCTGTCTGTGAAAAAGGCCTATATTTGCCCTGGCTGGTGTAGCTCAATGGATTGACCGTGGGCCTGCGAACCAGAGGATCGCAGTTCGATTCCCAGTCAGGGCACATGCCTGGGTTGCAGGCCAGTTCCCAGCTGGGGACACACAAGAGGCAACCACACATTGATATTTCTTTCCTTCTCTCCTTCCCTTCCCCTCTAAAGATAAATAAATAAAATTTAGAAAAAGAAAAAGGCCTATATTTCCTCATTCTGGAACTTCAACCTATGGGGAAGACTTCAGGTTTGTCACACATCTAGAAGCCTCTAGAGGTGCTCTCAGAGACAGTGTCTTTGCATTCTCCCTTTGTCTCACCACAACTCACTGGTATCTCCCAGAAAGTTACACACTCACCTGAAGCCCCAATTTCTGCAACTGCTGCCCGACAGATACTTCCAGATTGCCTGGCTCTGGTGGCCAGCAAGACTTCACTTGGGGTCCCACAGGACTGTATATATTTGCATACTTTAAAAGTGCTGCCTTAAAGTCAGGCTACTACTAATCAGCCTGAATCTAGATGCTGACCACGATCTTCCTCTATGGAACCCTGAGAGGTCTTGAGACATCCTCAATTACTGGAACTATTAAAAATAAAATAGGTTGCTTGGACAATCACGTAAGTTTGAAGGGCAACCAAGAGCTAGGCAAGAGTTAAGTGAGAAGATTCATCTCCCACACGAGACCACTCCTTCAAAAATGGGAGAGGTGGCTATTTCATCTAATGAACAGAAACCAACACAGTCAAGCAAAATGAAGAAACAAAGGAATATGTTCCAAAAAAAAGAACAAGATAAACCTTAGAAAAAATCTTAACAAAAAGAATTAAGTTAGTTGAAAAATACTTAAAGTTCAAAGTAATGGTCATGAAGATGCTCACTGAACTCAAGAGAAGAATGAATGAACACAAGGAGAAATTCAATAGAGATAAAAATGTAAGTATCGTACGTCTATTTGTCAAAGAACTAAAGAATACAATAACAGACCTAAAAAAATACTCTAGAGGGATTCAACAACAAACAGATAAAGCAAAAGAAAGTATCAGTAAACTCCAAGATAGGGCAATGGAACTCACCCAAATCAGAGCAGCAAAAAAAAAAAAAAAAAAAAAAAAAAAAAAAGGCACAGAAAACTTATTTGAAAAAATAATGGCTAAAAACTACCCTAACCTGGGAAGGAAAAGACATCCAGATCCAGGAAGCCCAGGTAGTTCCAAATAGAAATCCAGAGACCCACACCAAAACAAAGAATCCACCCTGGCTGGTATAGCTCAGTGGATTGAGCATGGGCCTGTGAGGCAAAGGGTTGCTGGTTCGATTCCCAGTCAGGGCACATGCCTGGGTTGCAGGCCAGGTCCCCAGTAGGGGACATGTGAGAGGCAACCACACACTGATGTTTCTCTCCCACTCTTTCTCCTTCCCTTCCCCTCGCTCTAAAAATAAATAAGATATTTAAAAAAAAAACAATAAAAAACAAAAACACGGAATCCTAGAAAAAGTGCTCCAACACTGAAGAAGTAAATAGTTCTTATAAAGGCAGAAAAATGAGAAATACATCTGATACTTCAGAAGTTTAAATTAGGATACCTATGTTTCAATGATTAACAGTTTTCCATAGAGCAGAACAGAAGAAATATGTACAAAGATAAGGTTGAATTGCAGGTGCCAGGGAAAAAGAACCAAACTGCCTTGAAGCTCTTCAAGGTGATTTTTATCTAAATGTAGAATGGGCACTGTTTTTCTGTAATCGCTGACCTTTTGTGTTGAAACCCTGTAAGATGTACACTTAGCTAGCCTCCGTGATTTTGCTTCAATGAGTAATTTTAGGGAGGGTCCTTCTTAACTACTGATTTAGTCAGGAGCATATGCACCCTCTGCTTTCCTCACTGTCATGTCAAGGAATACTACTCTGTAATAAAAAGAAACTATTAATATGTATAACAATCTAGATGAATCATAACAGAAATAGGCTTAGTGAAACTGTCCCAAAAGGTTGTATATTGTATGATTCAATTTATAAGACATTTCTTGGAATGACAAAAATGTGAAAATGGAAAACAGATAGGTGATTGTCATCAATTAAGGAGGGGCCAGAGATGGAAGAAAAGTGGGTGTGACCATACAAGGCAATGTGAGGGAAACCTGTGGTATGGAAATGTTCTGCATTTTGTCTTTATCAGTGTAAATATCCTGGTTGTGATATATTTGCAATAGGTTTTGTTTTGGGGAGATTTTTAATTGAATTTATTGGGGTAACACTGGTTAATAAAACTGTATAGGTTTCAGGTATACAATTCTATACTACATCATCTGTTTATTGTATTGTGTGTTCACTACTCCAAGTTAAATGTCCTGTCACCATTTATCCCCCCCTCGCCCTCTCTCACCTCCCCTCTAACCACCTTTTTATCATCGTTTTGCCATTACTGTCAGAGAATATTGGGTAAAGGCTACGGGCAGTGTCTTGGTATCATTTTTTACAACTACAATTATCTCAAAAAGTTTAATTAAAAAAATAATCATCTTAAAAAAAGAAAGGCTCTTTACCCGCTAATTCTACAATACCTGGTCTGTGTTCATCTACTGTTATGTCCTCACTTCTACTTGTCATTCAAACCAGATTCTTTCTATTCTCTTAGATCATTTGATTCTTATTTTATCCAGCTAATACCACTAAATGAAATTACTCTTGCTAAAGTCAATAATCGTCCAACTGCGACAGAAAATCGAAACTTGCCTTTTTTAAATTTACCTAGCTTTGAGGTTATTTGACACAGATGACTAGTTTGATCCCCCTTCCATGAGTCTTCTCTATCTCTGCTTCCATGGCAATACCTTCCATCAGTTCTCCTTCTGCCTCGAGCTGCTTATTCCTGGTGCTGGGGTGCTGGGGTACTGGGGTAGGGGTGAAGGTGGATGAAATGATTTTTTTTTTCTTTTCCTGTTTAACTCTCAAATGCTGCCCTTGTCCAGAACACAAATGCTCTTCATGTCATATACATGCTCTTATGAATACACTGATTATCAGCCATTCTATCTATATGTCAAAGTGCAAGCATTCCTTATCAATATCTAGCTATGGTTCTAGAGCAATATGAATGACCAACGGGAAACTCAAATACAACATATTCCAGATTGGAATACCTCTATTCTCACCCACCAAAAAAATACATATTTTCTATATTCCTATTGTTTCATTATTCTCATAATTATCCTAGCCAGAAACCTGGGATTATACTATTCTTCCTTTCTTAACCCCAATATCTAAAACATTTATTCTGTCTTTATAATTCTTCTGAGTATCTCAACTTTGTCCCTGTGCTTCATTTCTTCTGCCAGTTTCTTCATTTAGTCAAATTCTGATCATTTCTCTCTGGACTATTTCCTGGCCAGGCTTCCTTCTATTCTTTACATTGTTTGCAGGGAAATTTTACTAAAATACAAATTTGATAATAATACCATGGTGCTTAAAATCCTCCATGGCTCCATACTACTTTCAGAAAAAAAGTCTATAATTATTTAGCCTAACATGTATAACCTTTACACCTCTATCTACTTTCTATAATTGTCTCCTATAGCTTACCCTTCTCTGCTACTCCCTAGCCTCACTGAGCCATTTGGAGTTTCCTAAATATGCCATGTAGCCTCCTAATTAGTACTTTTAAACATATTTTTCACTTTTCTTGAAATACAGCCTTCCTATTTAATTGGCTCCTACTGCCCTCTATCACTCAGCTCTAACATCCTCTTCTTTGAGAAGCCTTGCCGAACTTCTCTCACTCAACATTGGCCTTCTGTATTTACTTATTAGACTTCACAGTATCATTATTGATTTTCTCTTTAATCTCTCTCCTCTAGCACACCAAGTAGGCCTATAAAGCTGGGACCATATCTTAGTTTACCTCCGTATCTTCAATGTCTAATAAGAATGAAGAGTTAAAATATGCTGAATAACTTTATGAAATTGAAGCATAATAATTTACTAAGGCTTTTACAAATAAATGGAAGTTCCTCTCCAACTCCTACATTATTGTTTCCTTTGAATCAGAACTTGCCTTGACTCAGAATTTTTAGGAATCATTCTCCAATTATTACACCAATTCCCTAATAAAACACACACTGATTCTACCCTAATAAGACCCTTTAATACTATACTCACATAACATATTTATGGCAGTTCTTTCTGATCTGTCACATCAGAACATCTAAAAGGCAGGGAATTCTGTAATCCTTAAGGAGGCAGTAGTTACGTGTGCCTACAAACTATAATGCTGAGTGTTTAAAATGAGCAGAAAAGAAAGACTGCTAAAAAAAAAACCCCACTGGGTTAGTTATTAGAGATCAAATTCAGCTATTAAAAGGAAATATTGCAAAGGTATCATCTTTTAAAATAATAAATACCATATCTCAGCTCCTATAAGCTTCTGGACTAACCTTCGTCTTGTAGAGGAGTCTCCTTCTTCTTTGGCTATCCATCCAACATCAGCAAAAGATGCCACTGAATCCTCTCCTAGGTAACTGGGGCTCCATTCTGTTGTCGGGCTGGTAAGCTGTAAGTTACATACAGGGTAAGTTTGTCATCTGACACCAAAAATATTAGAATAAAACTTTTAAAAGATGTTATTTATTTATTTTTAGACAGAGGGGAAGGGAAGGAGAGGGAGAGAAACATCAATGTGTGGTTGCAATTGGGTGCCCCCCAAACTGGGGACCTGGCCTGCAACCCAGGCATGTACCCTGACTAGGAATCAAACTGGCGACCCTTTGGTTTGCATGCCAGCACTCAATCCACTAAGCCACACCAGACAAGGCAGAATAAAACGTTTCAATCATCTAAATAAAAATCATCATCTTTAGTATTACAAACATAGACAGCTTCATTTTCATGAAAGGGACCATTTAGTTACAGCATATGTTGCCAAATAATGTATGACAATCACTGAATTAAAATTTAAATTTATTCAATTTTTTAATATACAAGTCAAATGAGACAGTTTGCTTTTTTAAAAACCTCTGGTCATCCTAAAACATTAGGAAAATATTTAGAATTTAAGTATTAAAAACAATTTTTGAAGAGGTCTGGTGTTTTAAAAAGGTATAGGAACAGAAAACAGAACAAGAAAAAGCAAGTGACAAATCTGCTAAATCTGGCAATATTTTAAAATGGATATTTATAGATATACTGCTATAATGCTAAAAATACATTTTTAAAAATCCTTAAACTTCTTGACTTTTAAATAAAAGTATTAACTGTTAAAGAATTAGCAGAACAGAATTCACTAGCTAACCTTAAACATATAAAGAACAGAATATTTTGAAATAAATACAACAGAGAACTTCCGCCAAGACGGAGGCGTAGGTGGAAACACTGTGCCTTTTCGCACAACCAAGTTTAAAAACAACAAAGTTTGAGCAACAAAAACGCAGCCACACCACAGAAAATTGAACTATATGGAAATCTGACAACAAAGAACCCTTCAGCCAAACTGGTAAGAGTGGCAGAGCCAGCAGCAGAGCTGGGTCGGGCAGGTCCCAGGTGTGGAGTAGCAACGGGCAGACCCACTGAGGGCTGACCGCAATCACACATTTGAGTGCAAATAAACCAGCAAAGGAGCAAGCAGTGAGACCAAGCAGGCCCCAGCAGCTTGCGGTAAGCAGCAGAGGGGACTGCCATTGTCCCTCTCTGACCCCGCCCCCACATACAGTGTCACAAACCAGGGACCTGGGTGGCCCTGCCCTGTTGAACACCTAAGGTTCCGCTCCTCATACTTAACAGGTGTGTACAGAGCAAAACATTATAGCACAAGAACAACTCAAAGCCCCAGAGCCCATAACTCTAAGCAACAAAGAAATAGCCAAACTTTCAGATGCACAGTTCAAAACACTGGTGATCAGGATCCTCACAGAACTGGTTGATTTTAGTCACAAATTAGACAAATATATGAAGGCTAAACTAATTGAAATGAAGGGCAATGCACAGGAAACCAATAGTGATGAAAAGGAAACTGGGACTCAAATCAATGGAGTGGACCAGAAGAAAGCAAATAATGGCCAAACAGAAAAGAGTGAAGAAGCAAGAATTTTTAAAAATGAGGAGAGGCTTAGGAACCTCCGGGACATCTTTAAACGTTCCAACATCCGAATTATAGGGTACCAGAAGGGGGAAAGGAACAACCACAAGTGGAAAACTTATTTGAACAAATAATAAAGGAGAGTTTCCCCAATCTGGCAAAGGAAATAGACTTCCAGGAAATCCAGGAAGCTCAGAGAATCCCAAAGAAGTTGGACCCAAGAAGAAACACACCAAGGCACATCATAATCACATTAGCCAAGATTAAAATGAAGGAGAGAATCCTAGAAGCAGCAAGAGATAAGGGGACAGTCACCTACAAAGGAGTCCCCATCAGACTGTCAGTAGATTTCTCAAAAGAGACCTTACAGGCAAGAAGGGGCTGGAAAGAAGTATTCCAAGTCATGAAATCTAAAGACCTACAGCCAAGATTGCTCTATCCAGCAAAGCTTTCATTTAGAATGGAAGGACAGATAAGGTGCTTCTCAGATAAGATCAAATTCAAGGAGTTCATCATCACCAAGCCCTTATTATATGAAATGTTAAAGGGACTTACCTAAGAAAAAGAAGATAAAAAAACATGAACAGTGAAAGGACAGCAAACTCAGTTATTAAGAAGCACACCTAAAACAAAAGCAAACTAAGAGGACAGCTAGATCAGGAGTGGAACCATAGAAATGAAGATCACATGGAGGGTTAGCAACAGAGGAGTGGGAGGCGGAGAAGTGGGGAGAATGTACACAGAATAAGTAGCATAGACAATAGGTAGAAAATAGATAGGGGGAGGGCAAGAATAGTGGGGGAAATATAGAATCTGAAGAACTTGAGACACGTGGTCATAAACTAAAGGGGGGAATAGTGGGGGAGGGGTGTGCAGGGTGGAGGGGAATGAAGGGGAGGAAGAGAGCAACTGTAATGGCATAATCAATAAAATATATTTAAAAAAATAAAAATAAATACAATGAAGCATAAAAGTTCTGAAATTTACTGTAAAAAATGGAAATACAATTTAATTGAATTAAATTTAAGTTTTGTTATAGTATAATGTCTCAAGTCAGAGTCATGAATAATAATTTAAAAAAATTATCAGAGCACTTCCAACAAATTGGAATAGGGTTTAAGTGAAAAAGAAAATGAAAACTTGTAAATGAAAAAAATGATTTAAAAGGCCAAAGAGATTTATTAATGTATTTATCAGAAAGGTTGTACCATAACCCATTCTTTTTTTTGAACCTTAATATTATCATTGCCAGATCAAACTTTTGGAATACACATTAAATAGTGCTTCTCCCTAAAATGTAAAACACCATACAAACATGTAATACTAATATAGTTATATGAGGGGGGCCCCCCAAAACCTGGAGTACCTTCAAAGTACTCTCCATTTGATGCAATACACCTGTCGAGATGTTTTTTCCATTGCTAAAAAACAGTTTTGAACTCATCAATTTCAATCTTTCTGTGTTTCTGCCATTTTCTATTTCACCTCTTTTACATGACCAAAATATTTCCCTTCGAGGCACTTTTTCGTCCAGGGAAACAAAAAAAGCAGGGGGATGAGATCAGGTGAATAGGGGAGGGTAAGGCATGGGGTTCAAGCAGTTTTTGATAAAAAAAATTGCTGGACACTCAGCACAGTGTGGCCAGGTGCACTTGTAAATCACCCATCATGAAATGGGCAAACACGTTCAAAGAGTCTTCAAAAGAATTCTGAAGCCAAATACAGCCTCACACAATGCCAGACGGTACGCTGATACAGACGGCTTTCTAGAACACTCACCTAGAGGGGGAAGCCCTCACGTACTCTTAAGAGGCCTGCCCTCCAGAAGATAATTCCAGTTGTTTTCTTGGGGGGGTCCCCCATCATAAGTTTAAAATAAACATATCAGCTGGTGGTATGTGTAACCATTATGTATCATTATTACCCAACATCAACTTAATAAAGTACCATTAGAAAACTGACATTTTAACAATAACATACTAAAAATATCAAGTATTTAAAATGCCTTAAATTGGCTTTTAAGGAGGACAGACAAGAGAGAAAACTAGTATTAAAAAGAGATTTAAGAGGAATCCTGAGCAAAAGAAAAAACAAAAACAATAATGGAATTAAGTTGAAAAGGCTTTCAAAATACCATCTTTTTCCCATGTAGTGGAATAATCATGGTCACATGATAAAAAAAAGTACAAGCACCAGGAAGTACATGTCAAGGGATATGGTCAAAGAAAAATAAAAAATTATGCCTTGGCTTGTGTGGCTCAGTGGATTGAACACCAGCCAGCGAGCTAAAAAAATCAGCAGTTCAATTCCCTGTCAGAGCACATGCCTGGATTGCAGGCCAGGTCCCCAGCTGGGCGTGCGAGAGGCAACCAATCATGTTTCTCTGGCACATCAGTGTTTCCCTCTTTTGCTCCCTCCCTTCCCCTCTCTCTGAAAACAAAATCTTTAAATAAAAGAAAAATCAAAAATTAGATTTTTGCTTCTCCATTACATGTTTTAGAAATTTAGCCATGTGTCAATAAACAGATATTTAGTAAAATGAGTATCTTACACAACTTAAATGTTATTTAAGTAGGCATCACGGCTGATCTCCAGAGCCTGAGAGACCTAATATTCTATTCCTAACCATTACTGAAAACAGAATGCTATAATGATATTCCTATAACTTATAATAGGGAGATTCTAAATGGATAATGTGGAAATTCCTGAACAGGAAGATCCCCAAATCCAGAAGATGCTCCTATAACACAGAGTATTTTGTACAAGCTAGAGATTATAAAAGTAAAATCTGGATGATGTCTTCCTAAGGTGTGAGTTCATGAAGATCTGATTATAATTCTTTGTTTAGAAAGTAAAAATCTGTTCCAATACAGTTACTACTCTCCAGTTTGACCTTAAAACTTACTTTCCCGTAAGCTATAAAAACTGGTGTTTTCTTATTTTTATAAGCAGCAAAATAATACTTTAAATATAATAACCACTATGCTGTACACCTGAAACTAATCCAAAAATAATACTGAATGTGGCCCTGACTGGTGTGGCTCAGTTGTTTAGGCCTTGTCCCACAAAGCACAGGGTTACCTGTTCATTCCCAGTCAGAGCATGTGCTTGGCTTGCAGCCTGGCACTCAATGCCACACCAACCAGGGCTAGGGCTAGGGCATGTGCCTGGGCTGTAGGGTTGGTCCCAGGGCACATATGAGAAGCAACCAATGTTGATGTTTCTCCCTGACATCCATGTTTCTTTCCCTCTCTTTCTCCCTTCCTTTCCCCTCTCTCTAAAAATAAATAAATAAAATCTTAAAAAATAATATTAATATAAAATATAGTTGAAAAATTAAATTTAAATGAAAAATAATAAGCACTCAAAAACATAAAAGTTAAACCCATTTTGTGGCAGCTTTTCTGAGTGTTTTATAGCATAATTGGAGATCAAACATTTCTAAAATTGTTATTTGTAATACTTCATATAACATGTAAACACGAAAAGTTGCTTTTCTCATAAACTTTAAAAAGTAAACCAAATTATTCCATGGTCTTAGTCTGCATTCATACTAGGCATTCATTACATTTTTAAAAAGATTTCATTTATTTATCTTTAGAGGGGAAGGGAAGGAGAGAGGGAGAGAAATATCAATGTGTGGTTGCCTCTTGTGCATCCCCCCTGCTGGGAACTGGCCTGCAACCCAGGCATATGCCCTGACCAGGAACCAAACCACTAACCTCTCAACTCGTAGGAAGATGCCCAACCCACTGAGCCACACCAGTCAGGGCTCATTGACTTTTTTTTTAAATAATGAAATTTAGTTCCCAAAATGAACTATGGAAATGATAAAGTAGTTTTTGCTTTTGTAAACATCTGAATTTAATCCGAGACTCTGAGTTGTATGATTTTCCAATTTGGTAACATATTCTATTGATCTCTCTATAATAAAGTTATTGCTTATAAATAGAATATTAAAACTACTTTAATAAAATAATATTCTATTAAATGTGAACTTTTCAAGCATGGAACAATGTTATGTGTGGCACGGTACAAGTGACCATATAAAATTATGTTATCTCTGTGGTCATTCACACTGTGACAAATATCACATGGGAGTGTACAAATTGTTGTAAATAGTATTTCCTCATATAGTTATATTATTTTGAAAAGGATGTGACAATTATAGTGGTAACATAAAATTGTTAGAGAGCTAATATAAAATATAATTAGTTTAAAATACACTGATGGCTGATTTTAATACATTTGTAAATGAATATAACCTGACCAAAACAATAATTACAAATATTTCTACAAGATACAATGTTTAGAACTTGTGTTAAAATATGTCATTAAATATATACATGCTTCATAAACCTATGGAGCCGATAAACCCCATCATCAATTGGTTTGTCCCTGTGGTATATGCTATGGCTTCTATTAAGAGAGATTAATAACTTGCGAAGAATAAAACAACAAAGGCCATTTCAGTTGTTGCTGAAATGTATGAAATGTACAGTGAGTAACATAAGCATGGGATGGGAAGGGCAACTCAGTTAAGTACCAGTTAAGGTGAAGTCAGCACAGGCAAGGGGACTGACAATGTGGAATTCTTGAGATACAATTTAGATGCTGCTATTGCCATGCATGGATGACTAATGGGAAGTTTGAAAAAGAAAAGACCAACTTACTGAAGGTTCCAGCAAGGTCCTCTCCTACCATGGCTATTTTTAGTAGAGGGAAAAAAACAGTGAAAGGAATAAACTTTTTAAAAAATCATGGCCATTATGAAATTTAAAAAGAAAATTAGTGCTTAATGATTTATAAGTATCCAAATTCCTTTTGGGAAGTGTGGGAAAGCATTTCATTCAGAGCAAAAATTCAGCAGTAGTAGAGTATTTTTACTATTTTAAGTAGTTCAACTAAACATTTTATACAAGTTAAATCATCTAAAATTCAATTATATTTCAAGAATTTTACTAAAGTAACTTCAGATAATTTAAAATACTCTGATAATGTAAAACTATACTAAGGAAATTGATTCATTTAATAAAGTAAATAGAAGAAAAATACATAGCATGTACAAAACTTAAAATACTTAGAATGGAATATTAAAAGAGGTAACTGTTCTCATGTGACTTTTCATAAAATAAACACACTGGTACTAGGATGTTCTCAGTTTCTTGACAAAAAGGGGTTAATAGTAAATAGATGCAGTTTCTTTTACCACCATTTGTTTATAAGCAAATACAAAACATGCATTCTTAAAAATTAACACAGGAAAATAATAACCTCTAGCTTTTTTCCTCAGACTTAATTATTCCTCTTCTACCAATTCCTACCATAGTAAAAAAAATTGAAAACAGAATTTCTGTATTTTATTATGATTTAATACTCAGAAACACAATGACACCAGCAAGCCAAGAGGTGTGCCTGTGTAAACAATACTAATCTAAAAAAAATAACACTTAATTAAAATATTCTAGCCAACACTCAAGCCACTAATGTTTCTGAGTATTAATGCTTTCTATTCATGAAATACCTAGAATGGGGGGTTGTTGAGGGAGAGTCAATGAAGAAGAAAAGGGAAAAGGGACCAGAGAGACAGAGGGAAGAAAATATGTGTATGTGCCTCTCTCTAGAAATAACCTAGGAAGGTAAGAAACAGTATCCCTTGGTCCAATAGTGGTTCACCAGTTCTAGACTTTCTACAGTAGTATTTACTCATGTTGGACTCTTAGTTCAAATATATTCCATACCAATCAACTCCACCCCGACCCCAAAATGAGCCAGGAAAAAAAAAAGCAAAAATGCATTTTCAGTTTTATTACTCTAAACTGCATCCTTTAGATTTTCTGAAAACTACATTTTTCATATTTCTGATAGATGTATTAAAAAATAAAAGATACAGAGTAAAAATAGCAGATTTAAAATATCTAAGTAGCAGATAAAATACCCACTTTATAGACTCAGTACACTACAAAACTGCCTGGAAGTAAGTCTCACTATAAACAAATGTTTCCTGTCTTCCGCTATAATATCTCTCTTTACTCCACTTCATAGGTTAATTGATCTCTTTTCAAATGCAGCTCCTAAACTAAATCTAATAGTCTTTTTCTACTCATTAATTGTTTACGTGACCAGAGAGAGAGAATCCTTCCAAGGAAATGTACTTGGCTCTAGTACTTCAGCCTACTGACTGTCAGGGCAGATTTGGGTTGCTATCAAAAATTGCTAGATTACCTACATGTCCTATTACATGTCTCTAACTATATGAATACAAGTGTTGAAGCAAGTTATTCTGCCACTAGTTTAAGTCGATAAAAAGAAAATTTTAATAGAACTGAGAAAATCAGAAAAAATTTAATTAGCCTTAGTTACAACAGTTATTTAAAAGAAGTTGGCAAATCAATAATTTTTTCTAAATAAACTGAATTCTCAGAAATTATGCTAGAGACTCACTACCACAGATCTCATTTTCATTACTTTTTTGAAAGTCTATAGTTTGATAATAATTAATCCTTAGAAAGTTCTAACCTGTCAGTTTCTAGACTGATGCACAAAGGTTTTGCCAGTCAATTTGTAAGCAGGACTATTAGCACAACAATGAGCAACTTTTTAGTCAAATTGAATAAACATTAATTGCTACCACTTACTTAGAAACAGACTTTTCTCTTTTACCTCTCTCTGACAAGAAGAGTGATTTATGAATATGACATAATATCAAATGTATCATCCACATTTTATATGCTAATTTATTATTTAAAACTGACACAGATATCTGCTGAACTTTATATTCTTAAATGTTGAACTAAAAAGTTTTGTGTATAACTGTTACACAGAATTAATGAAAAACAAGAACAAAGCTATGGGATACATGTCTAACACTGTATCAGTAATAAGGAACAAAAGCCCAAAGCAAGAAAATAGTTTATCTCCAAGCAAAAAGTAGAGTTGCCCCTGATTTGGTGCTAGTAGAGGCTACTAAGACCTGAGCATTCAAAAGTATTCCTAATTTCAGGTTTCACTATCACCTCATTCAAAGACCCACAATTACCTCTTTGTCTTAACACTGTTGTTGCCAAGGCAGTAGTTCCCACAATTAATGATTTGCCTTAAACCACAGGTGGAAAAAGCAAGTTACATGGCATGCACAGAGACATCTAAGAATAAACTAGGGGAACAGAGCTATTATCCAAAGAGGAAGGTGTAACAACTAAAGAAAAGAATGGTAATACAAGGGCTACCTACATTCAAGGTCACCTGGGAATTAACTGCTTGGCTTATTATGTGCTTCCAAATCCTCACATATGTACTCTTAAGAAGGATAAATGTCTTAAAGATCCTGAATAATCACTTCACAAAGGAACTAAGACTTCTAGAAAGATTTTAGTGTGGTTTTTATCATCTCTTATTTTATTGATAGTGGCATTAATGGGAGGGAAGATTAAAAATACTACTAAAGTTGTTTTATGTAATTATATATTTAATACATTAATATAATACATTGAAATATATATACCTGAAACTGAACTCTTGGACACTGGATCAGAGATAAATTAGTACCAATTTTCCTTACGATACTTCGCGATGACCCATATGGCTTCCTAGACCAAAGTACCTGAGGAAGGAGAAAAACACAAAAGTTTAATTACATAATTTATATTACTCTAATACAAAGAAGTGGACAATTACTTGCATAACATGCTGACACATTAATTACGGGATCAGAATGTCTAAATGTTATGGGAAATGAGCTAATATTTCTTATTTAAAAAAATAAATAATATATATGGCTAATGACCATTTATGCAATAAAGTTTAATGTAGGTCTATAGAGAATAACTAGCAATTGTAAAATAATTCTATATTTGAAGTAAAAACATTATATATTTTTATTAGGTTTTCCCACTATTCTGCAAGGAAACACCTTTATCTCTTCTACTATATTTTTAGTTTTAGAATTTTAGATACATATACATTTTTTAAAACTATGACTACTTTTCCTATAATGGGCTTTTCAAAACAAATCCAAATCAGTATAAAGTTCCGAATCTGAATTTGTACCACCCATTTTGTTTGCTACACAAGAACACCTGGCCAAGGGTGAGTAGGGGCCAAAATCCAGTTGCACTACATTTTCTTGTGAGGCCTTGTCCCCAGGGCAAATGTCCCTTTTCCTACTTTAAAAAAAGGAACTAAAATGCACCAGTGGTGGCCCTAATGAGCAAAATTTCCCAGATGAAATCATAATACACAGAGGACATTATGCTATGCTTAAAGCAAAAACAGAAACAAACCCCCAAAGCAAAAAACAAAGGAAAAGCACACACGTAGAGTGTTAAATCATTACAAGCTGTACCTTGAAACTTCTCCCCAAGTATATCTTTCTTTAAAGAGAAAAACTATCCATCTGTTTTGAGTGCTACACTTGAAAGCCTAGACAGAAGCAGAGGTAAAGAGAGGTAGTGTGCTATTAAAAGCAATTTTAAAATAAAGGAATGAGATTGATATACTATTACATTGCATTCATTAGACTTTAACATTTAATTATATTGTAAAACTAAATAAGTACCAAACCAGATTAAATGTATTCTAAGCAATGGACACCAACCCCTTCTTAAAGTCACTCCATGGACATTCTAATTTAAAGAATGGAATTAATTACAAACAGTATGATGAATGGAATTACTCTAATATAAACAGTATGACCAAGTAATAATTGTTATTGTAAACAGTTGATGCCTCCAATACATAACCCAAAGTAAACCTTTAGACCATTTAAAAAGCATGAACGACTCATAAAATGAAGATAGATGCAATCTAACTTCTTATATTTTAGCAACCAAATCCAATTTAGGGATAACAGTATGAGTTAAAGTGACGATCATGGGGAAACATAGATGATACTTCTGGCATCTGCCTCAGCTGTTACATTAATTCCCCTCATGATGTTACAAGTTTTACTGACTGTTACCTGGGAGAGTTCCTATAACCTGTAGCTGGCTACTATAACCAACAAAACAGTAACCCTTGTTTTGGAAACATAAGAAGATGGTAATGGAAAATTGGGCAGTAGAAAGACATCAGTATTGAAATATGTATTAAACTAAGAATACATCTCTGATGCCTCAAAAGGAATTATTTGAGTTCAGGAACTCAAATTATGCCTACCAATGTTCATACAGAGGATTATCACATGTATATGGTTAATAACACATGAGGATTAAGAGAAGTAAAAACATCTCTCACTCAAGGACACTAAAGGACAATGGGAAGCATCACAGTTTTACAAAGTTCACATAAGAGGTCAAGAAAAAAAAAACATGGGCAAGCACTGTATTTTCCTGTGTAATGAGCACTCCCATGTATAATGTGCACCCAAGTTTTTGGCCCAAACATTCTGGAAAAAACCTTTTGTTTTCATTTTTTAATTCATTTTTATTTATTTATATTTACAAAAAGATTATCATATTCCAGAGTACTATTTTGCACACGAATAACAATACTTTCTGTAAATAAAAGAATTAAAAACATCTACATAGATGCAGCATTAGTACCACCCATATGTAACGTGCATCCTCAAAATTTGGGGCAAAAAAGTACGCGTCATACAAGGCAAAATATGGTGATTCTAAAACAGTATTTAAGCAGTCTTTAGCTTATACACGTTAATAGGTCTTGATCTTTTAAAAACAGATCCATAGAGAGCCATGACCTGCATGGCTCAGGGGGCTGAGTATCATCCAGCAAAGTGAAGAGTTGTCAGTTCAATTCCTGGTCAGGGCACATGCTTGGGCTGCAGGCCAGCTCCCCAGCTGAGGGTGAGCGAGGGACAACAGTTCATTTCTCTCTCACACTGCTGTTTCTCTGTCTCTCTTTTTCTCCCTCCTTTTCTCTCTAAAAATAAATAAAATCTTTAAAAATATAGATCCATAGGGCAATAGTATGTATACCTTTCAGTTATTTCTCTCTCTGAGTCTTCCATTTAGTCGCAAATCAAAACTCAAGGACACAGGTGTATTGGAACACTATTTATGCATCACAATATGACAACTACATAGTCTGAAGGGAACCTCCTGTTCCTCCAGTAAACAAAGATCTTAACTGGAGATGAAGATAGTAAAAAAAAAAAAAAAAAAAGCTCACAAACAAAAATTTACAAAGCATTTGCCAAGATCAGGAACTAACGTTTATGCCAGCTTTTAGAAGTCCTTGCTATTCATGCTTCAGGGCTGTTTTCAACTATTACCTTCTCATCTGCTTATCAGAAGAAAAGTTTTCCAGCTGAGCACAAGAGAAAGTGAACACAGACTGAGCTTTTAAATATAAGGAGTAAGTAGACTATTTGGAATTACACAAAATTTAAGGAAGTAAAAGACAGATTGCTTTATGTGATTGTTTTTCCAAGTATACATAGTAGACTGACATAATATTATTCTTCTGTTACTTATAAATTGCATAGCAGTTAGCACCAAAAAATATAAAGTGTCTATGTAAGCTAATGACTGGAATATTTAGAAAGAAGAAGAGCCATAACCTTTACTGGATTACAGAAAAAAAGTGAGCAGCTAACTTCCAGGAACTCTATAACTTGGTCTTTACTTTTTTCTTTTCAGCCCTCGTGGAGGGGAAGAAATTATAAATGGCTGTGAGGAAATAATGAACAGATGGTACTGAATAGTCACCATCTGTACACTGGGAGGCTATATGACTCAAGTGCATCTCCTACCCTAATGATGGCTGAACTGTGACTTGTCAGTCAGTATACTTGTTTGGAGAAGTAAAGATTTCCTCTAAAGATAAACTCTTCTTAATAATTTTTCAGATGTAAGAGGGAAGAAAAATGTCATTTCCAGACAATCCGATGTCATTAATAAGAATTCAATTCCATTAAGAAGCAGTGAAATAATAACTTATGTATAAGAACTACTGATAATCTCATAATGAATCTGTGTATCTCTGTGTGCATGTCTGTGGTCTGTGTCTAGTAGTGACGGTCCAAAACGTTTAGCGTGTTTGAAAGTGATGACAGCAAGGAGGAGGATGACAAAAGGATGACTTCTAGTAAAGATGGCAGCGTAGGCAGACATGCTTTGCTTCTTCATACAACCACATCAAAATTACAACTAAAATATAAAACAACCATCACTCAGAACCATAAACTGAATGGAAGTCAGACAACTACAGAATTAAAGAAACCACATCCATCCAGACTGGGAGGTGGAGCACAGACTCAAAATAGGTTGGTCCCTCACCCATGTGTGGTACGTAAAAATTCAGGAGGGGTATCCCAGGAGCAGGGAGGCCCAGCCCCATACCAGGTTCCTCAGCCTGGGGTTCCAAAGCCAGGAAGTTAATTGCCACAACTTCTGGCTGCAAAAACCAGCAGAACTCAGTCAGTGGAAGAAAATTCCAGAGTCCCAAGCAGTTCCTCTTAAAGAACCCACACAGAGACTCACCTACTTAGAGTCACTCCCTCTAAGCTACAGCACTGGTGTAGCAGTTTGAAAGGTACCGGTGGTACATAGAGAGAAACTGAAGTGTCTGGAATCAAGGTGAATGGACGCCATTGTCCCTTTTCTAAACCTTCCTGCTTTAGAGCCAGCAAGCTGGTGCTACATATACATGACTCCATCAACCTAACACTATTGACCTGCCTTGGAGATCCCCAAGACTCTGCCCCACCCAATTTACTGGCCCACCCAAGCTGCCTTTCCATAAAAATGGCAATGTTGGCTCATGCCTTACAACTTTCTAAATCCTCTCAAACAAGCAACAACATCTGGCCTCAGTGAGCTCCAGGCCCGGCACTAGCAGCAACCAGCCTAGATTCACACCTTGGCTTCACCTGGGATTCTCCAAGCCCAGCACAAGCAGCAGCCATCTCAGATTGCATTATATCTCAGGTTGGTTTCCCTGGGCAACACATAAGTTGGGGCTGACCTTAGCCTGCACCACCTGGGAAACCCTAGTGCCAGCGCACACACTGGACAGCTACAGACCACATCACAGCACCCCCATCCTGCCTGTACACAGCTGATATTCCCATGGGGGGCACCGGCTGGTGGTCAGTTTTGCTCCTTGCAGGTGACTGACCTGGGTAAGTTCCTCCCATTGATCTGCCAATAGCAACCAAAGCTCAACTACAAGAGGATGGTGTACTGAGCCCACACAAAGGTGTACCTCGAGCTCCCAGCTTGAATGAGAGGGGAGGCTGGGTGACTGGATCAACCCTATAGGACACCTACTACATTAGGACATGCTACCAAGACACAGAGCTCTACCTAATAGAGAAACAAACCCAGAGAGGTAGCCAAAATGAGGAGACAAGGAAACGGACCAAATGAAAGAACAGATTGAAGCTTCAGAAATATAGTTAAACAAAATGGAGATAAGCAATCTATCGGATGCAGAGTTCAAAATACTGTTTACGAGGATGCTCAAGGAACTCAATCCTATAACAGCGTAAAAAAGATCCAGTAAGAATGAAGGATATGCTAATTGAAATAAAGAACAATTGACAGGGAAATCAGAGTAGAGTGGGTGGATGAAACCAAGATTCAAACCAATTATATGGAATAGAAAGAAGCAAAAAACAACCAATCAGAACAAAAAGAAGAGAGTCCAGACTTCTGGCCAAGATAGAAGCAAAGGTAGATATACTTTGCCTCTTCCCACAACCAAAAGAAGGACAACAACAAATTTAAAAAACAAAGAACTAACTGAACTGCCAGAAAATTGAACTATATAGAAGTCTAACCACCAAGGAGTTAAAGAAAAAACATTCGTCCAGACCAGTAGGAGGAGCGGAGATGAGCAACCAGGGTGAAGAGGGCTTGCAGCAAGGCCGTGGCTAGTGGACCAGGAAAGGTGGTGGCTGGAGGACAGGGTGAATCCACATTTGTGTGCGCATAAACCAGGAGGAACAACTGGGGAGGAGCAGGATAGACTGCCCAACCCAGGGTTCCAGTGTGGGGAAATAAAACCTCAAAATCTTTGACTGAAAACAACTGTAGGGTTGCAGCAGCAGGAGAAACTCCCAGCCTCAAAGGAGAGTTCACTGAAGAGACCCAGAGTCCTAGAATGTACATAAACCCATCCACCTGGGAATCAGCACCAGAAGGGCCCCCAATTTACTTGTGTGGGTGGGTAGCAGAGCAAGTGGCTGAAGCCAACCAAGAGCCAAGCAAGTGACAATGTTCCCTCTCCGAACCCTCCCCGACATACACGCCACAACACAGCCACATGGATTGCCCAGCCCTGGTGAATACCTAAGGCTCTGCCCCTTACTACGTAACAGGTGCACTGAAATAAAAAATATGGCCCAAATGAAAGAACACATCAAAGCTCCAGAAAATATAGAACTAAGCGATGAAGAGATAGCCAACCTATCAGACACAGAGTACAAAATACTGGTAATCAGATGCTCACAAAAATGGTTGAGTATAGTTGCAAAATAGAAAAAGTGAAATCAAGGGAACCAACAGTGAAGGGAAGGAAACTGGGACTCAAATCAAAATTTAGACCAGAAGAAAGAAATAAACATTCAACCAGAACAGAAGGAAGAAACAAGAATTTAACAAAATGAGGAGAGGCTTAGGAATCTTCAGGACAACTTAAAATGTTCCACCATCCAAATCATAGGGGTGCCCGAAGGAAAAGAGGAAGAAAAAGAAATTGAAATTTTATTTAAAAACACAATAAAGGAGAACTTCCCCATCTGGTGAAGGAAAAAGAATTCCAGGAATTCCAGGAAGCCCAGAGAGTCCCAAAGAAATTGGACCCAAGGAGGAAGACACCAAGGCACATCATAGTTATATTACCCAAGATCAAAGATAAGGAGACAACCTTAAAAGCAGCAAGAAAAAAGGAGAGTTACCTACAAAGGAGTTCCCAAAAGACTATCAGCTAATTTCTCAAAAGAAACCTTGCAGGCAAGAAAGGACGAGAAAGTAAAATATGAAGTCATGAAAGGCAAGGTCCTACATCCAAGATGACTCTATCCAGCAAAGTTTTCATTCAGAATGGAAGGGCAGATAAAGTGCTTCCCAGATAAGGTCAATTTAAAGGAGTTCATCATCACCAAGCCCTTCTTACATGAAATGTTAAATGAACTTATCTAAGAAAAAGATGATGATCAAAAATATAAACAGTAATGACAACAAACTCACAACCATCAACAAGTGAACCTAAAAAAAAACCCCAAAAACAAAAATGAAGTAAGCAAACAACTAGAACAGGAACAGATCACAGAAATAGAGATCATATGGAGGGTTATCAGCAGAGAGGAGGTGGGGGGGTAGATGTGGGAAAAGCTACAGGGAATAAGAAACATAAATGTTAGGTACAAAATAGAGAGGAGGAAGTTAAGAATAGTATGGGAAATGGAGAAGCCAAAGAACTTATATGTATGACCCATGTACATCAACTAACTGGAGGGAATGCTGGTGGAAGTGGGGGTAGAGGGGAATAAAGAGGATGAAAAATGGGACAACTGTAATAGCATAATCAATAAAATATATTTTAAACAAAGGGAGAATCCAAGAAAATTAGTATAGTATAAGCAGCCTCTGGGACAACATTTGCCTCACTGGGGTACCAGAAGGAGAAGAGAAAAAGCAAGAAATTGGAAATCTATTTGAAAAATAATGAAAGAAAACTTCCCTAATTTGGTGAAGAAAATAGACATGCAAATCCAAGAAGCAAAGAGGCCCACTCCAAAACACATCATAATTAAAATGCCAAAGGTTAAAGATAAAGAGAGAATCTTAAAAGCAGCAAAAGGAAAGCAGTTACCTTACAGGGGAGTTCCCATAAAACTGTCAGTTGATTTCTCAAAGAAGCTTTTCAAGCCAGAAGAGATTGGCAAGAAATATGCAAAGTCATTAAAACCAGGGACCTATAGCCAAGATTGCTCTACCCAGCAAAGCTATAATTTAGAATCAAAGGGCAACTAAAGAGCTTCCCAAAGAAGAAAAACTGAAGGAGTTCATCATCAACAAACCATTATTATATGAAATGTTAAAGAGACTTATTTAAGAAAAACAAGCGATCCAGTCATCCCACTGCTGGGATTATACCCTAAGAATCCTGAAACAACAATTCAAAGGAACCTATGCAACCCAATGTTCATAGCAGCATTATTTACAATAGCAAAGTGCTGGAAACAACCTAAGTGCTCATCAGTAAATAAGTGGATCAAAAAATTGTGGTACACTTATAAAATGGAATACTATGTCACAGAAAAAAAGAACTCATACTATTTGTGACAGCATGTATGGAAACAGAGAGTATTTGCTAAGTGAAATAAATCAGGCAGCAAAAGACAAATACCATATGATCTCACCTGTAAGTGGAACCTAATGAATAAAACAAACTAACAAGTAAAATAGCAGCAAAGACATGGAAATAAAAAACAAACTGACAGCAACCAGGGGGAGAGAGCAGAGGGATAATGGGAGAAAGAGGGGAAAGAGTATAGTCAAGGAACATATATAAAGGACCCATGGTAAGAGACAACAGGGTAGGGATTGATTGTGGGGTGGGGGAGCTGAGCAGGGAAGAGAAATAGGGAAAAAATGGGACAACTGTAACTGAACAATAAAAAAAAAAGATCAAAACTATGAACAATAAAACAACAGTAAATACAGTATGTCAACAATTCAACTTAAAAAACTAAGCAAGCAAGCAAGCAAGAACAGAAATAGAAACATGGATTTTGATGGCTGCCAGATGGAAGGGCAGTGTAGGAGAATGGGTGAAGTGGTAAGGGGATTTTAAAAGAACCGATAGGTAGCTAGAGAATAGCCATGGAAATGTAAAGTACAGTATAGGAAATGGAATAGCCAAAGAACTTATATGCATGACCCATGGACACAAATAATGGTAGGGGCATTGCCTCAGGGAGTGGGAGATGCTGGGTGGAGGAAGGGGGCAAAGGGGAAAGATCAGGACAATTGTAATAGCACAATCAATAAAATATATTATAAATATATTTTTGCTTAAGGACATAAATATAGTAATAGACTGAGGAAAAGTTTGGATAGATGTGAATACATGGTTTTAAATTCAAACAAATGTTGAGCCAAGTGGAAGGCAGTGAAGAGAAAACAGAGAGGCCATGAGGCATATAGACCTGGCTTTGAAAGTAGGCTCTATCACTTATTGCCTGTATAAACTGGCCAAATAATTGATCCCTCTCTGCAATGCTTCCATTCCCTCAGCTATGAAATGGGGTCAGTAACTACTTCATGAGCCTATGAGCATTAAATGAGTTAATGTGTTTATATATAATGTCTTTAATTAATGTAGCAAAGTATACAAAAATGAGAAGAAAGTTTAGAATCAGAATTGGGTTATTACATCTCTGCCACTTACAAGTAACTTTGGTCAAGTCAGTTAAACACTCTGAACGTCTGGTTCTAGTGAACATACATAACACAAATAAAAGAACTGGGCATACATAGTAAGCCAGTCTGTGATAGCTAGTATGGTGGTGCTGATGTGTAGATTAAAATACAAAGTAATCATCATCACTTGTCATGATGGAAATAACAGAGCCCTGATTTCAAAGCTCGGACTTTTTTTAAGGCAGTTAAAATATGTAAAGAACAAAGGTAGTTTCTTCTCTTGGAATACTTTCAAAACATAGTATTAAGTTACTTATTAAACCACTGAGAAAATCCAAAAGGTGAAGTTAAAGATTTTTTTTTAATTTCTGATGCTCAAAGGTAAAATATTGGTACACTATACCTTTTTAATCTTTGACAGCAGACTAAGAGAACTTGCAAACTAAGGTAGAAAATGACTCCAAAGGAGTAAATTGCTTTGTTACAAGAAAACTTGTTCTACATAGATCTTCAGTTAACTGATTCAAGTTAATTACATGTTACAGGAAAAAATGATCTTCTTCATCTATTAGTGGAAAGAGCCCTCAGTTGTAATTACAGTATCAGGAACAAGTTATTGCTCTCTTACCTAGTCCATTCTTTGATAAAAGGCATCCATTTTACAGCTCAAAATGAACAAAGCTAAATAAATGAATAAGCTAATTTGTATACTCTGTTCCTGAAATAGTATTTTTTTACTTTAGCCTCAATCAGCACCAGTCACATTTATCTGACTTGGGGCAGGGAATGACAGAGCAAAACCACAGGACACTAACATTTTAATGTACCTACACCATATAGAAAACACTGTGCTAGGTGTTTCACATACGCTGTCATTGAATCTACAGGCTAATCCTGCAATAGTTCTTACTTGTAATTTGTAGATAAAGAAAATAACTGGCAAAGATAAATACCAGAGCCAGGTTTGTCTGAGTCCAAGACCTACAAACTTTCTACCAAATATATTTCTTATTAAAACTGCAAATAAATAGGAAATTATAAATTGGAAAGTTTCACTTTGAGGGAGTCATAAATGAAAAATGATTCACATCTTTCTGAAAGCAAAAGAAATTCTTTTGCTGTCAGTACTAAAATGTTAACCAACCCTACGTAGCCAGATAGTAACAAAAAACAAGTGTATACCTAAATTAAGTCCAAAACATAGAAAGATGCAACTAAAAAAGATGAAAACACTATTACCTTTTAAAAGGATTTTATTTATTTATTCTTAGCAAAAGGGGAAAGGAGGGAAAAAGGGAGGGAGAGAATCACTGATGTGTGAGAGAAACATCATTGAAGGGTTGACTCTCTCGTCTTACGCAGGCTCACAAGCCAGGCATATGCTCTGACTAGGAAGCAAACGGGTGACCCTTTGCTTTGCAGGACTATGCCCAACCAACTGAGCACACCAGTCAGGGCAAAATACTACTAACTTTACAAACCATTTTCCTATGGCTGATCCTCAAGCCAATAATCTCAAAATTATACAGTTATAAAAAAAGGTGAAGACTTCCGCCAAGATGGAGGCATAGGTGGAGATGCCCTGCTTTCTCACGTAACCAAGTTTAGAGACAACTAAATATTATCAACAGAAAACGCAGCCAGAACACAGAAAATTGAACTTTTCGGAAGTCTGATAACAACAAATTCTTCAGCCTGACCGGTAAGAGGGGCAAAACCAGCAGCTGGCGGAGCAGGGTTGCACAGAAAAACTCAGTCAGACGGACTCAGGCTCGTGGAATCCAGGCGCAGGGTTGGACCTGGTGGGCAACTCAGCAAGCGACCGAGGGAGCAGAGCTGCAGGTTGACTGAGGTCGCGCATTCGTGTGTGGATAGACAAGCAAGGGAGTGGGCGATTGGACGAGAGCCAGAAGCTCCAGCAGCGAGCAGCAGCGGAGGGCACCACCATTTCCCCACTCTGACCCCGCCTCCACATACAGCGTCATAACCCAGCGACCTAAGTGGCCCTGCCCTGGTGAACCACCTAAGGTTCTGCTCCTCACCCAGCAGCGCAAAACAGCAGAGGAGGTCGCCATTTCTCCACTCTGACCACGCCCCCACATACAGAGTCACAACCCAGCGACCTGGGAGTCCAAGGCTCCCCTCCTTGTACTTAACGGGCGTGAACAGAACAAAAATGGCTCAAGAAGATCTCAAAGCCCCAGAGCCTATAAATCTAAGTGATGAAGAAATAGCAAAACTCTCAGATGCACAGTTTAAAACACTGGTGATCAGGATCCTCACAGAACTGGTTGATTTTAGTCACAAATTAGACAAATATATGAAGGCTAAACTAATTGAAATGAATGGAATTGCACAGGAAACCAATAGCGATGAAAAGGAAACTGGGACTCAAATCGATGGAGTGGACCAGAAGAAAGCAAATAATGGCCAAACAGAAAAGAGTGAAGAAGCAAGAATTTTAAAAAATGAGGAGAGGCTTAGGAACCTCCAGGACATCTTTAAATGCTCAAACATCCGAATCATAGGGGTACCAAAAGGGGAAGAGGAACAGCCACAAGTGGAAAACTTATTTGAACAAATAATAAAGGAGAATTTCCCCAATCTGGCAAAGGAAATAGACTTCCAGGAAATCCAGGAAGCTCAGAGAGTCCCAAAGAAGTTGGACCCAAGAAGGAACACACCAAGGCACATCATCATTACATTAGCCAAGATTAAAATGAAGGAGAGAATCCCAGAAGCAGCAAGAGCTAAGGGGACAGTCACCTACAAAGGAGTCCCCATCAGACTGTCAGCAGATTTCTCAAAAGAGACCTTACAGGTAAGAAGGGGCTAGAAAGAGGTATTCCAAGTCATGAAATCCAAAGACCTACAACCAAGACTGCTCTATCCAGCAAAACTTTCATTTAGAATGGAAGGACAAATAAAGTGCTTCTCAGATAAGATCAAATTCAAGGAGTTCATCATCACCAAGCCCTTATTACATGAAATGTTAAAGGGACTTAGAAAAAGAAGTTAAAGAAACATGAACAGTGAAAGGACAGCAAACTCAGTTATTAACAACCACACCTAAAACAAAAGCAAACTAAAAGGACAGCTAGATCAGGAATGGAAACATAGAAATGAAGATCTCAAGGAGGGTTAGCAACAGGGGAGTGGGAGGAGGAGAAGTTGGGGAGAAGGTACAGAAAATAAGTAGCATAGACAGTAGATAGAAAATAGATGGGGGGGCAAGAATAGTATGGGAAATATAGAATCTGAAGAACTTGAGACACATGGTCATAAACTAAAGGGGGGGTAATGGTAGGGACGGGGGGTAGGGTGAAGGGGAATGAAGGGGGGGAATAGAACAACTGTAATAGCATAATCAATAAAAAAATAAATAAATTTTAAAAAGGTGAGTTAATCTGGTTCTTTGCATTTTATCTCCAAAGACAATAGATGTAAGTAACATTCAGGGAGGGAATGGTTACGGGGATTTCAAGTTCAACTTTCTTTTAAGAAGTTATGAAAAGACACAAAATAAAAAGTAAAGTAGTGCATTAAATAGTCAAAGTAGTGCATTAAAAAGTATACACATATTCAAATTATGTCCCTTGCCTATGCCTTTAATAAATAAAGCTAATTCCATGTCATCTATAACAAAACATTAAGTTTGAAAATGAAAATAAAAACTCCACAAAATATGCTTGGCACAACTATTGCTCTAATAACTTTATATTGGATCTGGAATAAATTAGGGAAAAAAATACTTTTGAAAATGTCAAGATTATCTTTGGTATGAAATAACCATATATTAATTTTTCTTCATATCTATAGTTCTTATTTTACAGAAGACATGACTTACCTTTGCTTTAAACAGTTGTGTGCTAAGCCAATTATAGAAATATTGAATATAATTCTACAATGGTGAGTTATATTATTAGTCAAGCATATTTTATTCAATCATTTCCATATATATTTAACACTTTTCCTCCCTAATAACAAACACATTAATTTTTTCTTTTATTGTTTACACTATTAGAGATGTCCCCATTTCTCCCCCTTTGCTAACCTCCATCCAGCCCTCGCTGTGCCTTCCCTGTGGCCATCCCACAGTGTTGTTGGTGTCTGTAGGTTATGCACATGTGTTCTTTGGCTAATCCCTTCACCTTTTTTCATTTGGTCCCCACTCCTACATCCGAACAGCTGTCAGTCTGTTGCATGTATCCAAGCTTCTGTTTCTATTTTATTCAGTCTATTTTGTTCATTAAATTCCACAGATAAGTGGGATCGTGGTATTTGTCTATCACTGGATGACTTATTTCACTTAGCACAATAATCTCCAATTCCATCCACGCTGTCATGAAAGAGTTTCTTCCTTTTTATAGCCATGTAGTATTCCACTGAGTAAATGTATCACTGATTTTTTAACCATTCATCAGCTGATGGGCACTTCGGCTGTTTCCAGATTTTGGCTATTGTAAATAACATTGCTATGAACATAGGGGTGCGCACATTCTTTTGAATTGGTGTTTGGGGATTCTTAGGATATATTCCCAGAAGTGAAACTGCTAGGTCATAAGGCAGTTCCATGTGTAATTTTTTTGAGGAAACTCCATACTGTTTTTCACAGCAGCTGCAAAGTAAGTCTCTATTCCCACTAACACTGCAGTAGGGTTCCCTTTTCTCTGTATCTTCCCCAGCACTTGCTCTTTGTTGACAAATGCATTGCTTTTCACAGTCAGATGAATATTAGTAAGTTTTCAGTGTAACCCCAAAAGTTATTCCCTTGCTTAGATGCTAGGGAAAAATTCTCTTCTATCATTTAAATAGTAAACAAATTAAATAGTATATAAGCATATTAATATCAAAATGTTGGTCATATATAGATGCATTTTACTTTCTGAGAAAAAAAAATCCTAAAAGGTCTAAATGCCTGGAACTTAAAATGAGTTTTGAGCACTTACCGATTCCATTTTTACTCCAACCTGTTGAATAACCATCCTAATTAGGCGTTTAATCCAGCCAAGCATTTAGATGGCAGTCTCTCCAAACTTGCATTTCAAGTACTTCAGGCATACACAGCAGCACATGGTCCATAAAACATACTGAAATTTTAAAATACAAATATTAAAATGAAATAATAATAATACTTATTATTAGTTTTAGTCCTCACCTGAGGATGTTTTTATTGACTTTAGAGAGGTGGGGAGAGAAAGAAAAACACTGATTAACTAGTTCCCTCCCATACATGCCCTGACCAGGGACTAAACCCACAATGTAGGTATGTGTCCTGACCAAGGATCAAACCCACAACCTTTCTGTGTATGGGGCAACACCCCAGCCAACTGACCCATGTGGCCAGGGCTGAAATAATTATTTTAGAATTTTTACTGTCTGCAACATGTCTCACAAAATAAGTACAGTTTAAAACATTTTAAGACTGTAAATTTTTTACTTAAGAAAAAATATATTTTGCTTATAATCAACTTTGAGTAAACTAACGGTACAAACTTTTTTTAAGTACGTATATTTTTTCTAGTTAGGGTTTTTAGCTGGAAACAACAAAAACCCATTTGTTGGGTTTGCAGGAACTACATTTAAGAAAAGATAGGTAGTAGATAACAATTGTACCAGAACCTGACTTATAAGCTATGTAGCCAGGAAACACATCCAGAACTGCAATAGAATTGGTCCTGGAAAGACACTAACTACTGCTACTGCCACCCCTGACAGGACAGAATCTACCTCATCCCATTTTTCAGTCTTACTGGCTCTGCTGCTGTCCATACTGGTGGCGTTTGCTTGGCTAAATCTACCCAACTGTAGTTATAAGAAGGTTCTGCCACTCACCCCCCAAAATAAAGGAGTTCTAGAAATATGGAGAAGGAATTCAGATGCTAGAAAGACAAAAGTCCTTTCATACTCATTTGAGTACTATAACTCCTGCCGCTCACCCCCTCCTTGTCAATATACTGTATATTTGATAAATTAAATTGTTAATTCGTAAGATATAAACTAGTTTACTGAAGCAATTGGTCTCCAATGGAACAAGGAGTTCACACCAGACTATAAATCAGTGCACCACTTACCTGTCAAGGCAGTCTTGCTTAAACAATAACAACAACAACAACAACAACAACAAAATCTAGCTGAACAAGAGTGTACTTAGTGATATAAAGCTTATAATCTATCCCTGACCAGTTTGACTCAGTCGGTTGGGCACTGTCCTGCAAAGTAAAAGGTAACCATTCAATTTCCAGTCAGAGCACAGGCTTGGGTTGCTAGTTTGGTCCCCAGTCAGGGTATGTGTGAGGGGCAACAGATAGATGTTTCTCTCTCACATATGTTTCTCATCCTTTCTTCCTCCCTTCTCTGCTCCCTAAAAATAAATAAATAAAATATTTTTAAAGATAGTGTGATTTACACTTTGAGAAGAATTTTATGAACTACAGAGGATGCAGGGAAAAAATAAAGGTGCCACAAATATACTAGATACTGGGTGAAACATGTAAAAAGTGCCAGGCCCTAATGACAGACGACAGTATGTAATAGATTCTAAGTGTTGCCAGGCATATATAATTTATTGATAACTATAAAACGGTCATTACTAGCATTTTGGTGACACATATATTTTAATGTTACCAACATCTATTATCGCCTGTAAGAATGCTTTTGTGAGTTAATGGGAATAAAAAAGAATAAAGAGCAAAAATAATATCAAACCTGAAAACGACTGACAAAAAAAAACTGGTCAGAGAAAAAGGATAATTTTATGTAAAATTTAAAAACCTATAGCTTTAAAAAAAGAGATACAACTTAAGGTACGCAAACTTTAGGTGTCTAGCTTGATGAATTTTTATGTGTATATATCTGTATAGCCACCACCCACATCAAGATAATAAACTTTTGCAGAATCTCAAAAGCTCTTTTGGACCTCTACACAGCAGATGTTCATTCCTCCCCTATCTAACCACTATTTTAACTTTACAAGCACATATTAAATTCTGTTGTAGGTCTGGTAAACTATAAATCAGAAACAAGGAAAGTTCTTCAACTAGCACCAAAACATGAGAATTAAACTTTTAATCACCTAAATTAGGGAAGTCATCA
The DNA here is from genome assembly GCF_021234435.1 of Artibeus jamaicensis. Taxonomy (NCBI): domain Eukaryota; kingdom Metazoa; phylum Chordata; class Mammalia; order Chiroptera; family Phyllostomidae; genus Artibeus; species Artibeus jamaicensis. The sequence goes on from NW_026522059.1 coordinate 39,380,247, forward strand.
GATCTTAAAGGGTTCACACACAAACCTACTCACTTGCTCCAAGCTCCTGCATAGGCAGCAGATTAAAAAGTGCCTGGGGCATATGAGGACTTAAAGGGAATAACGTCAAGATAGGGCAGCAGGGGCAAAGACTGGTGGGAACTCTCTCAGGAGACAGAGGTGCTGGCGGATGCCATTATCCCTTTGTTGAGATTTTCTCTCACTTTGCAGGCCCAGTGCAGGCAGGTACAAAATCTGTTACTCTTTATTAACCTGGCTAACACCTGTTGCCCTGCCCTGTAGTTTCCCTGAGACCCCTCACCAACCTATTCTAGTCGCTGGGTTGACATTCTTCCAGCATCTCGAAACATTATGACAAGTAGCAGCCAACCTTGGGTGCACACTGCATTTTCTCCCAAACACCCTCAAGCCTAGCACAGCAGTTACCAACTTCTGCTTGCCGTGTAGTGCTAATCAAGTGGCCCCAAGCCTGGCACAACCAGTGACCAGCTTCGACTTGAATCATAGCTCCTACAAAGAGGCCATAAGCCTGGCAAAAGTGGTAACTGGCCTTGGCTTCCATCATAGCCTCTCCCAGCACCTACATGCCCTGCATAAGCAGTGACCAGCCAAAGCTTGCACAATCACTACTATTAAGCAGCCCCAAGAGTTGCACAGCAGTGACTGATCTCAGACATCATTGGCTGGCCTCAGCCTACCCCAGAGCCCCTCCCATGTCCAGCACAGCCACAGCAGGCCAAGGCCAGCTTCAGCCACACCATAGACCCTCCTAAGAGGCTCCAGTTCAGACACGACTGGCCTGCAACCACACCAGACTCCACCTAAAAATTCCACAACCCAGAAACCTGACAGGCTGCTGTGGCTGGCACCAGAGCTCTGTTAAGCAACTCCCACACAACAGCCTATCCACTATAGTTTTGGTCCATACTCACAACCAGTTGGCCTAAGGGACAACTCCACCCAACAATGTGCCTGCAGCAATCTCAGTACAACTATAAAAGAAGGGCACATACAACCCACATGGGAACTTCCCTGGAGCTCTGGTGAACAGGGGAACTGCACCCCAGGGCCCCATAAGACACTTTCTACATAAGACCTCCCTTTTGATACTGAGACACATAACAGATATACTTAATACATAAAAACTAACAGATACAGCCAAAATGAGGAGACACAGAAGTCCCCAATGAAATGGACAAAACTCCAAAACAGAATAAGACAAAATGGAAAACAAGCTATTTACCAGACAGAGTTCAAACAATGGTTATAAGGATGCTTAACAAACTCAGGACAAAAATAGGTGAATTGAGTGAGAACAGAGAAATAGAAAATATAAAAATAAATGTATACATTAACTGAAATGAAAAAGATACTATAGGGAATTAATAGCAGATTAGAAGAACAACTTCGTGAAATGGAAGACAAGGTAGTAGAAATCACCCAATGGGAACAGCAAAAAGAAAAAAAGAATCCAAAGAAATGAGAACAGTCTAAGGACCACCTAGGACATCAAATGCAGCAACATTTACATCATACGGGTCACAGAAGGAGAAGAGACAGTAGGGGATAAAAACCTATTTCAAGGGGAAAAAAATGATGGAAAAGTTCTCTAATCTGGAAAAGAAATAAACATATGAGTCCAGGAAGCACAGAGCTCCACATAAAATGAATCCAGAGAGGTCCACATCAACATCATATTTAAAATGCCAAAAGTTAAAGAGGAAATGATAAAAATAGCAAGAGAAATGCAGCTAGTTAAGAACAAGGACGACCACATAAAGATATCAGCAGATTCATCAACAAACACTTGACAGTCCAGAAGGGAATGGCACATATATTCAAAGTAATGAAATGAAAATACTTTTTTTTTTTAACTATTTACTTTTTTTTATTGATTATGCTGTTAGTTGTTCTATTCCCCCTTTATTCCCCTCCACCCTACCCCCCATCCCCACCATCACCCCCCTTTAGTTTATGACCATGTGTCTCAAGTCCTTTAGATTCTATATTTCCCATGCTATTCTTGCCCCCCCATCTATTTTCTATCTACTGTCTATGCTACTTATTTTCTGTACCTTCTCCCCCCCTTCTCCTCCTCCCACTCCCCTGTTGCTAACCCTCCTTGAGATCTTCATTTCTATGTTTCCACTCCTGATCTAGCTGTCCTTTTAGTTTGCTTTCGTTTTAGGTGTGGTTGTTAATAACTGTGAGTTTGTTGTCCTTTCACTGTTCATGTTTCTTTAACTTCTTTTTCTTAGATAAGTCCCTTTAACATTTCATATAATAAGGGCTTGGTGATGATGAACTCCTTGAATTTGATCTTATCTGAGAAGCACCTTATCTGTCCTTCCATTTTAAATGAAAGTTTTGCTGGATAGAGCAATCTTGGTTGTAGGTCTTTAGATTTCATGACTTGGAATACCTCTTTCCAGCCCCTTCTTGCCTGTAAGGTCTCTTTTGAGAAATCCGCTGACAGTCTGATGGGGACTCCTTTGTAGGTGACTGTCCCCTTATGTCTTGCTGCTTCTAGGATTCTCTCCTTCATTTGAATCTTGGCTAATGTAATTACGATGTGCCTTGGTGTGTTTCTTCTTGGGTCCAACTTCTTTGGTACTCTCTGAGCTTCCTGGATTTCCTGGAAGTCTATTTCCTTTGCCAGATTGGGGAAATTCTCCCTTTATTATTTGTTCAAATAAGTTTTCCACTGGTGGCTGTGCCTTTCCCCCTTCTGGTACCCCTATAATTCGGATGTTGGAGCGTTTTAAAGATGTCCTGGAGGTTCCTAAGACTCTCCTCATTTCTTTGAATTCTTGCTTCTTGACTCTTTTCTGTTTGGCCATTATTTGCTTTCTTCTGATCCACTCCATTGATTTGAGTCCCAGTTTCCTTTTCATTGCTATTGGTGTCCTGTGCAATTCCATTCATTTCAATGAGTTTCGCCTTCATATATTTGTCTAATTTGTCCGTATAATCAACCAGTTCTGTGAGGATCCTGATCACCAATTTTTTAAACTGTGCGTCTGTGAGTTTTGCTATTTCTTCATCGCTTAGATTTATTTCTGGGGCTCTGAGATCCTCCTGCGCCATTCTTGGTCTGTTCTGGCCCTTTAAGTGTGAGAAGCCGGCGGCTTGGATTCCCAGGTCGCTGGGTTGTGACGCTGTATGTGGGGGCGTGGCCAGAGCGGGGAAATGGCGACCCCCTCTGCCGCTTCTCACAGCTGGGTGCGGAGGAGCAGTGCCTTAGGTGGTTCACCTGGGCCGGGCCACTCAGAGTCGCTGGGTTATGACGCTGTATGTGGAGGTGGGGTCAGAGCAGGGAAATGGCGGCGCCCTCCACTGCCGCTTGCCGTGGGGACCTGCCGGCCTGGTCCAACCGCCCACTTCCTCGCCTGTCCACCCTCGCACAAATGCGCGACCTCAGTCAACACGCAGCCCCGGCCCGGCTGTCTCCCCCCGAGGTCGCTCACCTGGTTGCTCGCTGGGTCGCTCACTAGGTCTGACCCTGCGTCTGGATTCCGCGGGCCTGAGTGTGTCTGGCCGAGTCCTCCTGTGCAACCCTGCTCCGCCAGCCGCTGGTTTCGCCCCTTACCGGTCAGGCTGAAGAATTTGTTGTTAACGGACTTCCGAAAAGTTCAATTTTCCATGTTCTGGCTGTGTTTTCTGTTGCTAATATTTAGTTTTCTCTAATCTTGGTTGTGGGAGAAGGCACGGCACATCCACCTATGCCTCCATCTTGGCGGAAGTCCCGAAAATACTTACATCTAATAATATCTCTACCCAGCAAGGTTATTATTCAGAATTTCAGGAGAGACAGAGTTTCCCAAGACAAAAAGAGTTTATCACCACAAAGCGAACATGTCTAGAAGTCTCCTTTAAGGGGGAAAGAAAGGGTAAAAACTAAAAATAAGATAGGAAAGATAAAATCTTACTGATAAAAACAAACAGTAAAACTAGTGTATTAATCATAAGGCTAGTTTGAAGGTTAAAATACAGAAAAGCAGTGATCATGTGCAAATACGGTAATAAACTAAGGGATATATTACACACACACATAAGATGTACAATATGACAAAAATGAGAGAAGAATGAGTATAAAAAAGGTAGACTTTAAGAATGTGTTCAAACATAACCAACTTAAAACAGACCGCCAAAACACATAATTTTGGTACATATGAATCTCATGGTAACCACAAAACAGATATGCCTTTGACATTGATGTACTCATCAATGTCAATGGGCAGATCATCCAGACAGAAAATAAACATGGAAACAATGGCCTCAAATAACACATTAGATCAGATGCACTTAACAGACACTTGCAGAACATTCCACCACAAAACAGCAGAATGTACATTCTTCTTGACTGCAAATGAAACATTTTCAGAAGACAACACATTAGGCTGCATAACAGTCTCAATAAATTTAAGAAGACTGAAATCATATCAAGCGTCTTCTTTGATAACAAAGATATGAAAAGGGAAATCAATTCAAAGACTCCTGGAAAAAACAGGGGCATGTGAAATGTGAACAATACGCTACTAAAGTCTATGAGTTAACAAGTTCAAGGATAACATCAAGAGAGATCCAGAGAATAATAAAAATAAAACACAACAATCCAAAATCTATGGAAATGGTAAGAGTAATTCTAAAAAGAAAATTCATAGTGCTGCAGGCCAGCCTCAAGAAAAAGAAAAATCTCAAAAAATCAACCTGATCTTACACCTAAGGGAACTAGAAAAAGAACAAAGCTAAAATGAGTAAAAGAAAGAAAATAATAAAGATGGGCATCGTTCCAATATGCCAAGGTTGCGCGTTTGATCACCCAGGTCAGTGCACATACAAGAATCAAACAATGAATGCATAAATAAGTAGAACCACAAATCAATATTTCTCTCTCTTCTTTCCCTTCTCTAAAATCAGCTTTTTAAAATTTCTTTAATATAATAGATAAGATCAATGTAATCAAGAGCTGGTTCCTTGAAAAGACAAAGAATAATGACAAAGCTTTAGCCAGACTAATGAACAGAAAAAAAAGAGGCAAAAAAAAATCAAAAACAAAAATGTGATGACAGCACAAAAGGCAAAAATTATAAAAAACATACCATGCATTATTATTTCAAGAAACTAAACAATGTAGAAAAAACAGATAAATTCCTATATACACACAATCTTCTGAGACTTAACAAGGAAGGAACAAAAATCTGAAGAGACAGAATCAGTAATCAAAAGACTGCCTAGCCCTGACCAGTATGGTTCCGTTGGTTGGGTGTTATCACTCAAAGAAAAAGGTCATGTCTGATTCCTGGTCAGGGTGCATGTCTGGGATGTAGGTTCAGTTTGTGTTCAGGGTGTCTACAAGAGGAACTTTATTGGTTTCTCTCTCACATCCATGATTCCCTTCCTCTGCTTCTCCTTCTCCTTCTCTAGCTCTAGCTCTAGCTCTAGCTCTAAAAAGAAGTAAAAAAACTAAATTCCTGGGCCAAATGGCTTCACTGGTGAACCACCAAACATTCTATCTTTTAAACTATTACTACCAAAAAAAAAAAAAAAAAAAAGAAACTGAAGAAGAAATTTCCCATACTCATTCTAAGAGTCCAGCACTACTCTGATACCAGCATTAGACAAAGACACTTCAAAGCAATAAAATTAACTTTTGGCCAAGATGGAGGCATAGGTACATACATTTTGCCTCCTCCCACAACCAAAAGAAGGACAACAACTAATTTAAAAACAAAAAAATAACCAGAAATGTCAGGAAATCAAATTGTATGGAAGTCTGACATCCAGACTGGTAGGAGGGAGGTAGGAAGGGCAGAGACAGGAAGCAGTGGCAGAGAGGATACACAGTAAGGTGGTGGCTGGCGGAGTAGGCAGGCAAAATAGCAGCTAGCGGACAGGGCAGTCCCACATTTGCAAGTGGATAAACTGAGAGAAACAACTGGGGAGAGTGACAGATTGCGTAACTCAGGGTGCCAGTGTGGGGAAATAAAGCCTCAAAACCTTTGGTTGTAAAAACCTGTGTGGGTTGAGGTCAAGGGAGAAACTCCTAGCCTCACAGCAGAGTTCACTGGAGACACCCACAGGAGAAACCCACCTATCTGAGATTAAACACCAGAAGGGCCCAATTGGTTTGTGGGTAGTGGGGGAAGTGACTGAAAGCCAGCAGAGAGCCAAGTAAGCGGCACTGTTCTCTCTCTGAACCCTCCCCCACATATAGAACCTCAATGCAGCCATGTGGGTTGCCCAGCCCTGGTAAATACCTAAGGCTCTGCTCCTTACTACGTAACAGGCCCACCTAAAAAACAAGAAAAAGAAAAAAAAAGACTGAAATAAAAGAACAGATCAAAGCTCCAAAAATAGAACTAAGTGATGAAGAGATAACCAACCTATCAAATACAGAGTACAAAACACTGGTAATCAGGATACTCACAGAAATGGTTGATTATGGTCGCTCAATAGAGAAAAAATTAAGGCTATGCAAAGTAAATAAAGGAAAATGGGGATACAAAGGATACCAACAGTGAAGGGAAGGAAACCATGGGACTCAAATCAAGGAGATGGACCAGAAGGAAGAAAAAAACATTCGACCAAACAGAAAGGAATGAAGAAACAATAATTCAAAAAAATGAGGAGAGGCTTAGGAACCTCCAGGAAAACTTTAAACGTTCCAACATCCGAATTAGAGGGGTATCAGAAGGGGAAGGCACAACAAAAAATGGAAAAATTATTTGAAAACATAATGAAGGAGAACTTCCCCAAGCTGGCCAAGGAAATAGACTTCTGAGAAATCCAGGAAGCTCAGAGAGTCCCAAAGAAGTTGGACTCAAGAGGGACACACACCAAGGCACATCATAATTACATTAGCCAAGATTAAAATGAAGGAGAGAATCCTAAAAGCAGCAAGAGATAAGGGGACAGTCACCTACAAAGGAGTTCCCATCAGACTGTCAGCTGATTTCTCAAAAGAGACCTTACAGGCAAGAAGGGGCTGGAAAGAGGTATTCCAAGTCATGAAAGCCAAGGATCTACAACCAAGATTGCTTTACCCAGCAGACCTATCATTTAGAATGGAAGGACAGATAAAGTGCTTCTCAGATAAGACCAAATTAAAGGAGTTCACCATCACCAAGCCCTTCTTATATGAAATGTTAAATGGACTTATCTAAGAAAAAGAAGATAAAAAATACGAACAGTGAAATGACAGCAAACTCACATTTATCAACAACCACACCTAAAACAAAACAAACTAAGAGACAGCTAGAACAGGAGCAGAACCACAGAATGGAGATCATATGGAGGGTTATCAACAGAGGGAGGTGGGAGGGGGAAGGGGGAGAAGCTACAGGGAATAAGTAGCATAGACATGTAGGTAGAAAATACATAGGGGGAGGGTAAAAATAGTAGGGGAAATACAGAATCTAAAGAACTTTGCAGACCCATGTACATGAACTAATGGGGGAAATGCTGGTAGAAGTAGGGGTACAGGGCAGAGGGGGGTAAAGGGGAGGAAAAATTGGACAACTGTAATAGCATAATCAATAAAATATATTTGAAAGAAAATTACAGGCCAACATCCCCAATGAACATAGGTGCAGAAATTAAAATTGGAGCAGATGAAGCAGAGGATCAAGGCAGAGATCTGGAAAATAAGGAAGCAGAAAACCAATAGAATAGCAAAATGAAAAAAGAACCCATAAAAGTGAGGATAGTATGAAGAGCCTGTGGGACAACTTCAAGCACACCAACATTCACATCATAGAGGTACCAGAAGAGGAAGAGAGAAAGCAAGGAATTGAAAACCTATGTGAAAAAACGACAGAAAACTTCCCTAAACCAGTGAAGGAAATAGACATACAACTCCAGGAAGTGCAGAGAGGCCCACAACAAGACATGTCATAATTACAAGATAAAAGATTAAAACAAAGAGAGAATATTAAAAGCAGCAAGTGAAAAGCAGTTAGTTACCTACGAGAGAGTTCCCATAGGACTGTCAGCCGATTTTCCAACAGGAACCTTGCAGGCTAGAGGGAGTGGCAAGAAATATTTAAATTAAAAGCAAGGAGCTACAATCAAGATTACTTTACATAGCAAAGCTATCACTTAGAATCGAAGGACATATGAAGAGCTTCCCAGACAAGAAAAAGTTAAAAAGAAACCACCAAACCAGTATAACATAAAATGTTAAAAAGGGTCTTCTTTGAAGAGAAAAAGTTGAAAAAATATGAATGGCAATAAATACATATGAATAAACAATTGAATCTAAAAATCAAAATAAATGAAGAAGCAGAACAGAAACAGATTTACAAATACCAAGAACCTTTTGATATTTGCCAGATGGAAAAAAAGTGGGAGAATGGGTGAAAAAGGTAAACATAATTGAAAAATTAAAAAAATATATACATATATAAATAAATAATAAAATGTCTATATTACCCCCAAAAATCTGGAGTCAATGCAATCTCTGTTAAAATACTAATGGCATTTTCCAGAGAACTAAAACAAATAATCCTCACATTTATATGGAATCACAAGACCTTGAATAGCAAAGCAATCCTGAGAAAGAACAATGAAGTTGGAAGTATCATAATACCTGCTTTCAAACTATACTACAAAGCTATAGTACCCAAACAGCATAACTCTAGCACACACACACACACACACACAGACACATTGATTAATGGTACAGATGAGAGAGAGCACAGAAGTAAACTCAGGCTTATATGCTCAATTAATCTATGACAAAAGAGGCAAGAATATACAATGGAATAAAGACAGTCTCATCAATGAACAGTGTTGGGAAAATGAACTGATACATACAAATGTACAAATGATACTTGACTACTTTCTTACACAATATATAAAATGAAAGTCAAATTGGATTAAAGCGTCTTTGCAGTACACAAACAACAGTATGGCGATTACCAAAGTAAAAGGGTGGGGGGGTAGGGGAGGTAGAAGAGTAGGATAAATTGTTATGGAAAGAGAACTGACTTTGAGTGGTGAAAACAATACAATACAAAAATGATATATTATAGAATTGTACATCTGAAACCTTTAAAATTTTATTAACCAATGTCATAACAAATTCAATACATTTTTAAGTAACTCTTTGCAGTATTGTTTTAGATATCTCTCTTAAGTTAAAGACAACAAAAACAAAAATAAACAAACGGGACCACATCAAACTAAAAAGCTTTTGCACCAGAAAGGAAACCAACAAAACAAAAAGGCAACCTACCGAATGGGAGAACACATTTGCAAATGATATATCCCATAACAGGTTAGTGTCCAAAATACACTAAAAACTCATATAGCATAGCATTAAAAAAAGAACAAAAAATAATTCAATTAGTAAATAGGCAAAGGACCTTAACACACACATTCCTCCAAAGAGGAGGACATAGAGATGGCCAACAAACATGAGAAGATGCTCAATATCAATAATCATCAAGGAAATGCAAATCAAAACCACATTATCACATGAGATAATACTGAGATTTACATCTCACACCTGACAGAATGACTATTATCAAGAAGACAACAAAGAATAAGTGTTGGCAAGGAATGTTGAAACAAAAACCCTGGTGCAACATAAACTGGTATAGCCTCTATGGAAAAACAGTATGAAGCTTCCTCAAAAAGTTAAAATCAGAACTATCATTTGTCCCAGCAACCCCACTTCTCGGTATCTATTTGAAGAAACTGAAAACACTACAAAAGATATAAAGCCTCTTATGTTCACTGCAGCATTATTTACAGTGGCCAATATATTGATGCAACCTAGGTGTCCATCAATAGAGTAATGAATAAAGAGGATACATGCAATGAAATATTACTCAGCCATGAAAAAATGAGATCAGAGAAAAAGACAAATACCATTATTTCATTTATATGTAAAGTAAAAAATACATGAACAAAGCAAAACAAAACTCATAAATACAGCAAACAAACATTTCGGTTGCCAGAGTGGAGGTCAGTGGAAAGGTTGATGAAAAAGATAGAGAGGACTAAGTACAAACAGTTATAAAATTAGTCACAGAAATGCAGAGTATAACATGGGTAATATAGTCAATAATATTGTAATAACTATGTATAGTGACAGATGGTTACAAGACTTAATGTGGTAATCACTTCATAAAGTCTACATATGTGCAATTACTATGTTGTACACCCAAACCTATTATAATACTGTGTATCAACTATAATTTTAAAATATATATTTTTTAAAGTGGTTCCTGCCCTGGCTGGTGTGGCTTAGTGCATTGAGTGCTAGCCTGAGAAACAAAGGGTCGCCAGTTTGATTCCTGATCAGCACACATGCCTGGGTTGTGGACCAGATTCCTGATGGGGGTTGCTCCAGAGGCAACCACACACTGTTTCTCTCCCTCTCTTCCCCTCCCTCTAAAAATAAATAAATAAAATCTTTAAATAATAGAGAAGATTAAAATAATACAATACAATACAATACAATACAATACAATACAATACAATACAATACAATAAAAACCATTCCTCAAAGGTAAAACTAAAGGGCACAAAAACAGATCAGTATTTGCCAGGGGTTGCAGTGCAGGAAAGGGCTAACTACAAACACAAGGAAAGTTTTGAGAAATTGGAACTATTAATATATCTTGAATGTGGTGGTAGTTACATGATTGTTCATCAAAGGAGTGTTTGCCAAACTATGTGAATCTTGCTGTATTATACCTTCATTAAAAAAATAACAACAAAAAACCCTTCTTTGAAAGTACTTGCCAGTGTGCTAGGTGATTTCAATACTTTCAGAGATGGTATGTACTCAGTAGAGTATTGTAAAAGTCCATTCATATAAAGATCTAACACAGGCAAAACTAAAGCCTGAGGGATTTCTGAGGGCGCCTGCAATGTTCTAGTTTTTGAGATAAACACTTGAGTGTGTTTACTCTTTGAAAACTTAAAAAATGTACCTTACATATTTTTCTTAATGTAAGTTACGCTTTAAGTTTTAAAAAAACACATAGCAAGTTATGCAAGTTTCAGAAATTTCTTTATATGGTTTGTACTGCTTTAGCCAATGCTACGAAGCATGTTTTATTTTCACTTAAAACCCAATCCAGAAGTTAAGAAAAATATTTCACCTTCTAGCTTTCACTCAGACACTCTTCTGATCCACTCCTTGATCATATATTGAGACCTTCAGCCTTCTCTCCCCTGTAATTTTCATGAACCTAATCAATCCCTTCCTACCTTTACTTTCTTCTATCCCATACAGCCAAAAATTACCGTATTTCTTGGACCATAAGACTCACCTAGGTTTTAGAGGAAGAAAATAGAAAAAAAATTTCTGAAGCAAAAAATGTGATAAAATATTTAATAATATAAATAACATATTTCACCAATGTAAATGTAAACAGAACTCAACAGCAGCATTAACAACCATTATTCCTCCCAAATTTGGGGGGTCGCTGAGTGGGTCTTTATAATCCAAAAAATACAGTGCTTGAACAACTGCTTGCCAATATTTTCAATTCCTTGTTCTACTGTCTTATTTAATCTGAAAGTCTTAACCTGATGAATCCAGCAGCCTACATTTCCTCCAATTGCACTACAGGAAAATTACTGACTTTGATGTTGCCACAAATGTACTACCCCCAATTTCAACTGTGCCCTCACTGCTGCAAAATCTCTGTCCTACCCGAATATCTCCAACCCCTCCTTCCACCATTTCTCAGCAAACAACCAAGCATACTACTCCAAATAAAAGAAGTCATCTGAGAGGAAATCCCTCAACATCCTAACCACTCCACCTGCCATATACACTCATCTGCATCTTTTCTGACCCCCATTTTCTATTGTCCCTCCTTCCACTAAAGTGCTTAGGATACACCCCCTCACCTCACAGATCTCAATACATGGGCTTCACCCTCTAACAGGGGTGTCAAACTCATTTTCACCATGGGACACATTAGCCTCGCAGTTGCCTTCAAAGGGCTGAATGTAATTTCAGGACTGTATAAATGTAACTATTCCTTAACAGTTAAGCAAGAGCTCAGCACGGCCACCTGGGTAGAAACAAGGTGCCCTGCCAGATAAAACAAGGTGGAGGGCTGGAATCGGCCCGTGAGACTTGTGTTTGCCACCTGTGAACTGTTATATAAATTCTCTTTTTTCCTCTCTCTTGTTAACTTGAATCATATGCCATCTCTGGTTTCTACCATCGATACTTAAAAGAAATAAAAAATGGAACTCTTTAATGTTCCTCCTAAATCTTTTGCTCAAATGTGTTCCCCACCTCAGAAAATGGCATCCACATTGTCAGTTATTCCTTCTTTCTCCTTAATTTTCTACACTGAGTCAAGTTGTTTTCCCCTCTAAATATATCAGATTCCATTGCCCTTACTGATATCCTAATACTGCGCTATTATAAAAAAAAATATTAACTACTGCTCCCTGCCCATACCTTAATTTCACTCTCCATTTTCTATTCATTCCCAATATTGAAGTAGGTCTTCTATGATCTGGTCTCTCTGTTCTTTCCTATTTTCCACATCTTTCACGCTCTATTTTTTGATCCAGTCATACAAATAATTTTAGAAATTCAACATGTTGTCTGGACTTTTATCTAGTATTCTACCTCCCCACTGTACCTACACCAGGCTAGCCCCTACAAAGCCTTGGTCTCAGCTTAGCTATCACCCCCTCCAAGAGGTTTTTCCTGATCAATCAGGATCAGGGCCATCCAGCATGTTTTCCCCTACATAGTACATTAAATGTATCAGGTTTTCAAACCCTCTTAATGTGAGTGATCTCTTGGGCTCAATAAATGAAGAGAGTTGCACAACATAGTTCTCACCTTCATGGTTAAAAAAGGAATAATGTCAATAATTATTATAGTTATATAATCAGATTGTAGAGTGCAAAAAGCTTCCTTCCATAAATTATTTTTTAATGGATTCAAATGTACAGATAACCTTTTTAAATGTATGCTAGGTATACTTTCCAAGAGCATTAAAATATTTTAAATACTCTGTCAAAAAATAAAGAACAAAAAAACAAAGTACCTAAACTGCTTACCTCCTCTATTGCATTTTAATCACCTTAAAAACAAAAACTCTCATTCATCACAGTGATCCCAGCACTTAGTACAGTATATGGTATATAACAGTTGCTCAAGTAATATTTGAATATTAAATGAAAGGTGCCTAAACCTTTTTTTACACTATTTCAACTACAAGAAAATACATAAGAATTTTGCTTCCACTTACTTATAGGTGATCTAGGTAATTTCAAACAAACCTTCCTCTCACTGAGGACAAATGAACTAGCTAGACAAATTCATCTATTTGAAAGCATCCAAGAACTACCAAGACGAGAAAGTATAAACAGGCCAAAAGTTGGTTCTTGGAAAAGACTAATAAAAAGGACTGATCTCTAATGGACTTCATCTAATAAAAAGAGAAGGCACATACTACCAGTACCAGGAATGAAAAAGGTCAATCACTACAGATCCTACAGGCATTAAGGAAAGCATAAAAGGCAAAACAAGATGGCAATGGAGTAGGTAGGAGTTACACTCACCTCCTCCCACCAAACTGAAATCGGAACTAAAAGATTGAAAAATTGACCCAAGTAATCAACTGAAGACTAGCTGCACTGAAATCTTACCACTAAGAAGCCACACTGAGAATGGAAGAAAGGGTGGAGATGCAAAAAAAAAAAGAAAGAAAAAGAAAAAAAAAACTGGCCCAGCACCCACCTGTAGCAGCTGAGAATCCCTAGGTATATGTCAGCTGCAAAGGTTCCCCTGAGGAGTGAGGTGTCTAAATCCCACACCAGGCTCCCCAGGTGAAGCACCAGAGCCAGGAAGAGGAGCCCACAAAACATCTAGCTGTGAAAAATCATTCAGGATGGGATTCTGTCCTGTCCACTAGGGAGAGATGGGAGTCAGCTAGAAACCCAGATACCCTCTTAAAATACCCAGATACCCAGCACACAAAATATTCATAGCCACTCTCCCTGAGCTCCAGTGGAGGGAGTATGGCTCAGAGTGGAACAGAGTTGTATAAGGAGAGATGGGGTTGTGTGGCTCCACAGAGAAAGATGAAGAGAGAGCTGCCAGAATTCTGGGGCTGGGTACCTCTCCCACATCACAGATGCAATCTTTTTTTAAATGGAGCACTACCCTCCATATGGCATCAGCCTAAGGGAATACAATAGTCCCACCACCCTACCCTGCAAAATGCTCCGCCCACCATTCTTGCTCTGCAGAGGAGTGGCTGTTTGAGTCTGGAGTGTAGAGATCTGTGCAGACTATGGGGGTGCCAGTGATTGAGTTGTCTGGAGCCAGACTCCCCTCCTTCTGCAACCTTGAACAGCACCACTTCATTATGCAGGATCCTCTAGCCCCACCCTCCTGTCTCCCAGTGGACCTGCATTGCTGAGAGCTTAGGCACTCCAGGTCTGAGCAGAATCCTGTACAAACTGAGTTGCATGGCTCTAGGACAAGGGATATTTTTTCCTCACATACTCAACTGGTATAGAGCCTTCTTTCCACATGGCCAAATCTTAGTCTGTTTGGGCCTAATAAACTGCTGACTGCACCCTGATGACTCCCGGAGATCCCACTCTACCACAACGGTCTGTGGGAACTAGGCAGGTGTCTACTCACTCTGGTACACCTGTGACTTTTGATGAATGGACTCAGACCCAACACTGGCATCAAGTTTAAATCTGTATCAGTCTGCTGAATACCACTCGCCCCTATCTGGTGACTCACTGAGAATCTACCCTACAAAACTCACATACCACCAAAAAGCTCTTTCAGTGACTGAGCCTAACAGGTAGCTGACAGGCAGAGGCAAATGGAAGTGGATCTCAGGGTGCCTTGGGCCTTTTGCTGACTTGCCTCCAGGTTTACCGCTCATGTAAACCAGCCTTGATGCACAGCTTGACCTTTCCCACACATACCCAGGCCCACCAGAGGAAGCCACAAACCGTGGATCACTGTGTAGTTACAAATAGGTTGCACAGGGCCAGTCATAGGCAGCATCTAAAATTGACCTACACTGGAGTCCCTCCCAGGAGGCCCCAGGACCAATATACCCAGTAGAAAGCTTAGGACAACATCAGAGCAAAATTCAACTAAGCCCCACAAGCAGCAAATTGAAAGGGAAATCTTAGCAGGCACCAGACCCTGCTGAGGCAAATCCCACTTTGTGTGACCAGCACCCACACAGTACCTCGTAAATTGTGGTTGAGGTCGATCCTCATAGTAATCTAGCCTGAGGGCTGACTGGAAGCATGGGCAGGACAGCAGGGATCATACTCAACCACAACAGGAAGGCTCACACGAGGCACAGTTCTGGAGCACCCAGCTTAGGTGATCAAGAGACTTCGTCACTGAGTCCTAAAAGACAACAGCTACACACGGCCACCCTTACCAGGACTGGGAGACATAACAGATCTACCTAACACACAAAAACAAACATAGGCAGCCAAAATGAGGAGACAAAGATACATGCCCCAAATAAAAGAATAGGAGAAATTACTGGAAGAAATAAAACAGAGGCAAGCGATCTAGCAGATATAAAATTCAAAATAATAATTATAAGGATGCTTAAGGAACTTAGGAGGGATGGATAAACTCAATGAGAACTTAAACAAAAGATAGTAAGCACAAAAGACACAGAGACCAAAAAAAAAAAAGAACCAGTCAGAAACGAAGAATACAATATCTGAAATGAAGACTACACTAGAAAGAAATAGGTTAGATGAAGCTGAAGACTGGATCAGGAATTTGGGAGGTAAAGTAGTTGAAAATACCCAATGAGAGCACAAAAAGAAAAAAAAAGTGAAAATGAGCATAGTTTAACAGACTGTAGGGACAACATCAAACGTAACAGCCACATCATAGAGATACAGAAGAAGAGAGAGAGCAAAGTACTGAGAGCCTCTCTGAAGAAATATGGCTGAAAACTTCTCTAATCTGGTGGGAAAAAAAGATACACAAGTTCAAGAAGAGCACAGAGTGTTAAAAATGATGAGCCTAAAGAGGCCCCCCACCAAGATATATTATAATTAAAATGGCAAAAGTTAACAACAAAGAATCTTAAAAGCAGTAAGAAAAAGACAATTACTTTCTCTCATTAGACTGTCAGCTGATGGACTCTCAACAAACATTTCAGACCAGAAGGGATTGGCATGAAATACTTAAAGTGATGAAAATCAAGGACCTACAACCAAGACTACTTTACCCAGCAAAGCTATCATTTAAAGTTGAAAGAGAAGAAAGAGCTTCTCAGAAAAGAAAAGGCTAAAGGAGTTCATTAACACCAAGCCAGTATAACAAGAAATGTTAAAGGGTCTTCTTTAAGGGGTGGTGGGGGGACGCAAAGGACATGGTTATAAAAAGTAAAATGTCAATGAATACATTCCTATCAATAATCACTTTAAATGCAAATGGCTTAGCCCTGGCTGCAGTGGCTCAGTGGATTTAGGGCCAGCCTGAAAACAGAAGGTTCAATTCCCAGTTAGGGCACTACTGCGTTGCTGGCCAGGTTCCTGGTTGCGGGTGTTCCAATCACTGTTTCTCTCCCTTTGTTTCTCCCTCTCTTCTCCTCTAATAAAATCTTTAAAAAGGGTTCCCAGTCAGCTTCTGTTGGTTTGCACCTTCCCACAGACAAAAAGCATACATTGATCCCCTCTCCCCTCCCAAATAAATAAATAAAATCTTTAAAAAAAAAAAAAGATATAGGGTAGCTGAATAGTACAAGAAAATAAGACCCATAGCCCTGGCTGGGTAGGTCAGTTGGTTAGAACATCATCCTGTCCATGAAAAGGTTGTAGGTTCAATTCTTGGTCAAAGCACATAGCTAGGTTGCAAGTTTGATCCCTAGTCCGGCACATACGGGAGGCAACCAATTAATGTCTCTCTCTCTCATCAATAATCATATCCTTGGGCAAAGGAAAAAAGAAAACAAGACCCATATGTAGGCTGTCTACAAGAGAACCACCTCTATATGAAAGACACACACAAACTAATACTAAAGGGATTAAAAAAGATGTTTTATGCATATAGAAATGAAAAAAAGCTGGGGTTGCAACACTTATATGAGAAAAAGCAGATTTTAAAACAAAGACTACAATAGGAGATCAAGAAGAATACTACATAATGGTAACAGAAGCAATCCAACAAAAGGATTTAACCCTCGTAAACATGCATGCAGCCAACACAGGAACACCTCAATATACAAAGCAAATTGTAACGGACATAAAGGGAGAGAGCTATAGTAATGCAGTCACTGTAGTGGATTTTAGCAGCCCTTTGACATTAATGGATAGATCTTCCAAACAGAAAATCAACAAGGAAACAGCAGCCTTAAATGACACACATCAGATGGATTTGATTGATATTTTCAGAGAATTTTACCACAATGCAGAATACAGTCTTTTCAAGTGCACATGGAACATATTCTAGTTGAGACAACATGCCAAAACACAAACAAGTCTCAAGAAATTTAACAAGACTGAAATCATATCAAGCATCTCCTCTGACATAATGGTATCAAATAGAAATCAATTACAAGAAAAAAAAAAACTAGGAAACACATAAACCATGAAGGGTAAATAACCTGTTAACTAAAACTATGACTAGGTTAGCAATGAGATTAAGGAAGAAACCAAAAGATACCTTGAGACAAATGAAAACACAAAACCTAAAATCTTTGGGACACAGTGAAAGCTGTCCTAAGGAAATTCATAGCATTACAGGCCTACCAGAAGAAGCTAGAAAAACCTCAAATAAACAATCTAACCCTACATCTAAAAGAATTAGAAAAAGAACAACAAGAAAAGGCCAAAGTGAGCAGAAGGAAATAATAAGAATCAGGAGAAAGAAAATAGAACCTTAAAAAACATATATATATATATATATAAAAGATTAATGAAACTAAAAGCTAGTTCTTTAAAAAGATGAACAAGATTAATAAACTTTTAACCAGACTTACCAAAAAAAAGGAGAGGACCTAAATAAATATCAGAAATAAAAAAGAAGAACTGACACCACATAAATAAAAAGGATTTTAAGAAAATATTATGAACAACTGTATGCCAAGAAATTGAACAAACTGGACAAAATGGGGAAACTCCTAGAAACCTAACATCTCAGAGTGAATCAAGAAAAATCAGAAAAATCTGAAGAGAAAAATCACTAATAAAATCACAGCAGTAGTCTAAAAAACTCCCAACAAACAAAAGCCCTGGACCAGATGGCATCACAGGTGAATTTTACCAAGCATTACAAGAACTAACGCCTCTCTTCCTCAAACTATTCCAAAAAATTCAAGAGAAAGGAAGACTCCCAAGTTCATTTTACTAGGCCAACATTATCCTAATTCCAAAACCAGATAAAGACACTACAAAAAAAAGAAAATTACAGGGCAATATCACTGATGAACATAGATGCTAAAATCCCCAACACAATATTTGCAAACTAAATTCAGCAATATATAAAAGATCATACACCATGATCAATAGGATTTGTTCCTGGGATGCAAGATTGGTACAATATTCACAAATCAATTAATGTGATACACCATATAAACAAAATGAAGGCTAAAAGTCATATGATCATATCAATAGATGCAGAAAAAGCATTTGACAAAATCTAGCACCCATTTATAATAATAAACTTTCAGCAATGTGGGAATAGACAGAACATATCTCAAAATAATAAAGACCATATATGAAAAACCCACAGCCAACATCATACTCAATGGAAAAAAGTAAAAGCATTTTTCTTAAGTAAGGGCACAGACAGGGATGTCTGCTTTCACCACTCTTATTCATCATACTACTGAAAATCCTAGCCACAACAATCAGAAAAGAAATAAAGGTATCCTAACTGGAAAGGAAAAAGTAACACTATCCTTATTTCTAGATGAGACAATGCTGTATATAATGAACACTAAAGATTCCACTAGCCCTGGCTGGTGTGGCTCAGTGGATTGAGTGCTGCTGGCCTGTGAACCAAAGAATCACTGGTTCGATTCTCAGTCAGGGCACATGCCTGGGTTATAGGCCAGGTCCCCAGTGGGGGGCGTGCAAGATGCAACCACACACCGATGTTTTTCTCCCTCTCTTTCTCCTTTCCTTCTTCTCTTTCTAAAAAATAAATAAATAACATCTTTAAAAAAAAAAGATTCCACCAAACAACTTCTGGAACTGAAAAATGAATTCGGTAAAGAAGCAGGATACAAAATAAATATCCAGAAATCAGTTGCATTTTTATACAACAATAATGAACTATCAGAAAGGGAACTGAGCCATTTACAATTGCACTAAGAAATACCCAGGAATACCCTGGCTGGTGTGGCTCAATGTATTGAGTGTGAGCCTGAGAACCAAAGCATTACTGGCTTAGGACTTCCGCCAAAATGGAGGCATAGGTGGAAACACTGTGCCTTCTCGCACAACCAAGTTTAAAGACAACAAAGTTATAGTAACAAAATACACAACCAAAACACAGAACATTGAACTATACGCTAGTCTGACAACAATGAACCTTTCAGCCAGACTGGTATGAGGGGCGGAGCCAGCAGCGGAGTGGGGTCAGGCAGGAAAGATCCACTGGACTGACCCAGGCACGTGACACAGGCACCAGGCAGCCGTGGGTGGATCCCAGGTGTGGAGTAGCAAGGAGCGGACCCACTGAGGGTGCAAGGCGGCAGGCTGACCACGGTCACACATTCACACAGATAAACCAGCAAAGGAGCAAGCAGTGAGACAGACCGCGCAGGCCCCAGCGGCGGGAAGCAGCGGAGGGGCGGGAAGCAGCGGAGGGGACTGTCACTGCCCCCTTTGACCCCACCCCCACATACAGTATCACAACCCAGCGACCTGGGTGGCCCCACCCAGGTGAACAACTAAGGCTCCACTCCTCATACCTAACAGGTGCGAACAGAGCAAAACATGCCTCAAGAAGGACTCAAAGCCCCAGAGCCCATAACTCTAAGCAACAAAGAAATAGCCAAACTTTCAGATGCACAGTTCAAAACACTGGTGATCAGGATCCTCACAGAACTGGTTGATTTTAGTCACAAATTAGAGGAACAAATGAAGGCTAAACTAATTGAAATGAAGGGAAATGCACAGGAAACCAATAGTGATGGAAAGGAAACTGGGACTCAAATCAATGGAGTAGACCAGAAGAAAGAAAAAAATGACCAAACACAAAAGGATGAAGAAATAAGAATTCAAAAAAAGGAGGACAGGCTAAGGAACCTCCAGGACATCTTTAAATGCTCCAACATCCGAATTATTGGGGTACCAGAAGGGGAAGAGGAACAGCCACCAGTGGAAAATTTATCTGAACAAGTAATAAAGGAGAATTTCCCCAATGTGGCAAAGGAAATAGACTACCAGAAAATCCAGGAAGCTCAGAGAGTCCCAAAGAAGTTGGACCCAAGAAGGAACACACCAAGGCACACCATCATTACATTAGCCAAGATTAAAATGAAGAAGAGAATCCTAGAAGCAGCAAGAAATAAGGGGACAGTCACCTACAAAGGAGTTCCCATCAGAAAGTCAGTGGATTTCTCAAAAGAGACCTTACAGGCAAGAAGGGGCTGGAAAGAAGTATTCCAAGTCATGAAATCCAAAGACCTACATCCAAGATTGCTCTATCCAGCAAAGCTTTCATTTAGAATGGAAGGGCAGATAAAGTGCTTCTCAGATAAGATCAAATTCAAGGAGTTCATCATCACCAAGCCCTTACTATATGAAATGTTAAAGGGACCTACCTAAGAAGAAGAAGATAAAAAAGATGAACAGTGAAAGGACAGCAAACTCAGTTATTAACAACCACACCTAAAACAAAGCAAACCAGGAGGACAGCTAGATCAGGAGTGAAACCATAGAAATGAAGATCACATGTAGGGTTAGCAACAGGAGTGGGAGGAGGATAAGTGGGGAGAAGATACAGAAAATATGTAGCATAGACGGTAGGTAGAAAATAGATAGGGGGGAGGGTAGGAATAGGGGAAATATAGAAGCTGAAGAACTTGAGACATGTAGTCATAAACTAAAGGGGGGAAATGGTGGAGGAGGGGGTGTGCAGGGTGGAGGGGAATGAACGGGGGAATAGAACAACTGTAATGGCATAATCAATAAAAAAATAATTAAAAAAAAAGAAAAAAAAGAATTACCGGCTCAATTTCCAGTCAGGGCACATGCCTGAGTTGCAGGCCAGGTCCCCAGTAAGGGGTGTGCAAGAGGCAAACACACATTGATGTTTCTTTCCCTCTCTTTCTCCCTCCTGTCCCCTCTCTAAAAATAAATAAATAAAAATACCCAGAAATAAATTTAACCCAAAAGGTATAAGAAAAGTATAAGACTCTGAGGAAAAGTATGAGTCAGAGGAAAGAAATTAAAGATACAAATAAATGAAAGCATGTATCATGCACATGGATACAAAGAATTATTATTGTCCATTCTACCCAAAGCAATCTACAGAGTCAACACAATTCCTATCAAATACTATTGGCATATCTCACAAAGCTAAAACAAATAACCCCTAAATTTATATGGATCCACAAAAGACCCCCAAATAGCCACAGCAAAGTTGGAGGTATCATACTATCTGATATCAAACTACACTACAATGTCATAGTAATCAAAAGAGCATGGTACTAGCATAAAAACAGACATAGAGATCAATGGAACAGAATATAGATAGGTCGGAAATAAATCCATGCCTATATGGTCAATTAATATTTGACAAAGGAGGCAAGAATATACAATGGGGTAAAGATGGTCTATTTAATAAATGGTGTAGGGAAAATTGGACCATTTTCCCTACAAAATTAGAAAATTAAATAAATGGTGTAGGAAAAAGAAGCATGCAGAAAACTGCAAATAGACCACCTTCTTATACCATATACATAAACTGCTACGAGACTTAAATGTTAGACTTGAGACCATAAAATTCCTAGGGGAAAACTTGGACATTTCTTTCTTTCTTTTTTAAAATTTTATTTACTTATTTTTAGAGAGAGGGGAAGGGGGGAAGAGAGAGAAACATCAATGTGTGGTTGCCTCTTGCATGGCACGCCAATGGGAACCTGGCCCTCAACCAAGGTACACACCCCAACTGAGAATCAAACCAGAGACCCTTTGGCTTGCAGACCAGCACTCAATCCACTAAGCCACACCAGCCAAGACTTGGACATTTCTTATTAATATTTTTTCTTATCCATCTTGTCATGCAAGGGAAAAAAGAAGAAAAAATAGACAAATGGGCCTATATCAGACTAAAATGATTTTGCACAGCAAAAGAAACCATCAACAAAATGAAAAGACAATTCTTTGAATGGGAAAACATATTTGCCAATAATATATCTACCTGATAAGGGGTTAATATAAAAATTTATATACAGCTCATTCTTTCAACTCAACAACAAAAAAATATTAAAAAATTGGCAAAGGACCTGAATAGATACTTTTCCAAAGAGGACATACAGATAGCCAATAGATATGAAAAGATGCTCAACCTTACTAATCATCAGAGAAATGCAAATTAAAACTAAAATAAGATATCATCTCACATCTATCAGAATGGCTATCAATAAATCAACAAACGAGTGTTGGCAAGGACGTGGACAAGGAATGCTTGTGCATGTTGGTGGGAATGCAGACTGGTGCAACCACTGAAGAGCAATATGGAGTTACCTCAAAAAAATTAAAAATGGAACTGTCTATGACTCAGTGATTCCACTTCTGGAAATACCGTATTTTGCCATGTATACAGCACACCCATGTTTTTGGCCCAAACTTCCAGGAAAAAAAATCTCTTGTTTTAGTTTTTTAATTCAATTCAGTTTTTTGATTGATTGTTTGATATTTAGAAACAAAACTATCATATTCCAGGGTATTATTTTGCAGACAGATACTGTTATTGTTTTCTAGAGTTACTCCTTTAACACATAAGCATAAATAAAAAAATTAAACACATTTAATTTAAAAAAATTAAAAACATTTAGATAGATATGAAATTAGTACTACCCATGTATAATGTGCATCTTTATTTTTCCCTCAAAAATTTTGGGGAAAAAGTGCATATTATACCCAGCAAAATGCAGTATATCCAAAGAAACCTGAAACTAATTAAAAAGAATATATGCATTCCTATGTTCATTGCAGCATTATTTACAACAGCCACACTATGGAAGCTACCCATGTGCCTGCTCATCAATAGACAAGTAGACAAAAAAGGTGTGGTACATATATACAATGGAGTATTATTCAGCCATAAAACAGAATGAAATCTTACCATTTGCCACAGCATTGATAGACATAGAGGAGGGTATTGCGCTAACTGAAATTAGTCAGAGGAAGACAAATACATATGATTTCAATTATATGTGAAATCTAAGCAACAATATAAACAAACAAAAGAGAAATAAACATATAGAGAACAGACTGATGGTTGTCAGGGGAGGACGGGCTTGGCGAGACGTAAAAATTAGTAATTACAAAATAGTCATGGGGAGAACTTCCGCCAAGATGGAGGCATAGGTGGAGACGCTGTGCTTCCTCACACAACCAAGTTCAGAGACAACTAAATATGAGCAACAGAAAACACAGCCAGAACACAGAAAATTGAACTTTTCGGAAGTCTGATAACAACAAATTCTTCAGCCTGACCGGTAAGAGGGGCGAAACCAACAGCTAGAGGAGCGAGGTTGCACAG
The DNA here is from genome assembly GCF_021234435.1 of Artibeus jamaicensis. NCBI lineage: Eukaryota > Metazoa > Chordata > Mammalia > Chiroptera > Phyllostomidae > Artibeus > Artibeus jamaicensis. The sequence goes on from NW_026522059.1 coordinate 39,403,972, forward strand.
GAAAACTCCATCAGACGGACTCAGGCTCGTGGAATCCAGGCGCAGGGTTGGACCTGGTGGGCAACTCAGCAAGCGCGGGGAAACAGCAAGGGAGCAGGGCTGCAGGTTGACTGTGGTCTCACATCCATGCGTAGATAGACAAACGAGGGAGTGGGCGATTGAACGGGACCCAGCAGGCCCCAGTGGTGAGTGGCTGCAGAGGGCGCCGCCATTTCCCCACTCTGACCCCGCCTCCACATACAGCGTCATAACCCAGTGACCTAAGTGGCCCTGCCCTGATGAACAACCTGAGGCTCTGCTCCTCACCCAGCGGCAATAAACAGTAGAGGGGGCCGCCATTTCCCTGCTCTGACCACGCCCCCACATACAAGTCACAACCCAGCGACCTGGGAGTCCAAGGGTCCCCTCCTTGTACTTAATGGGCATGAACAGAACAAAAATGGCTCAAGAAGATCTCAAAGCCCCAGAGCCTATAAATCTAAGTGATGAAGAAATAGCAAAACTCTCAGATGCACAGTTTAAAACACTGGTGATCAGGATCCTCACAGAACTGGTTGATTATAGCCACAAATTAGATATACATATGAAGGCGAAACTAATTGAAATGAATGGAATTACACAGGAAATCAATAGCAATGAAAAGGAAACTGGGACTCAAATCAATGGAGTGGACCAGAAGAAAGCAAATAATGGCCAAACAGAAAAGAGTGAAGAAGCAAGAATTTTAAAAAATGAGGAGAGGCTTAGGAACCTCCAGGACATCTTTAAACATTCCAACATCCGAATTATAGGGTACCAGAAGGGGGAAAGGAACAACCACAAGTGGAAAACTTATTTGAACAAATAATGAAGGAGAGTTTCCCCAATCTGGCAAAGGAAATAGACTTCCGGGAAATCCAGGAAGCTCAGAGAGTCCCAAAGAAGTTGGACCCAAGAAGGAACACACCAAGGCACATCATCATTACACTAGCCAAGATTAAAATGAAGGAGAGAAACCTAGAAGCAGCAAGAGCTAAGGGGACAGTCACCTACAAAGGAGTTCCCATCAGAAAGTCAGTGGATTTCTCAAAAGAGACCTTACAGGCAAGGAGGGGCTGGAAAGAAGTATTCCAAGTCATGAAATCTAAAGACCTACAGCCAAGATTGCTCTATCCAGCAAAGCTTTCATTTAGAATGGAAGGGCAGATAAAGTGCTTCTCAGATAAGATCAAATTCAAGGAGTTCATCATCACCAAGCCCTTATTACATGAAATGTTAAAGGGACTTATCTAAGAAAAAGAAGTTAAAGAAACATGAACAGTGAAAGGACAGCAAAATCACAGTTATTAACAACCACACCTAAAACAAAAGCAAACTAAAAGGACAGCTAGATCAGGAGTGGAAACATAGAAATGAAGATCTCAAGGAGGGTTAGCAACAGGGGAGTGGGAGGAGGAGAAGGGGGGAGAAGGTACAGAAAATAAGTAGCATAAACAGTAGATAAAAAATAGATGGGGGGGGCAAGAATAGTATGGGAAATACAGAATCTAAAGAACTTGAGACACATGGTCATAAACTAAAGGGGGGTAATGGTGGGGATGGGGGGGTAGGTTGGAGGGGAATGAAGGGGGGAATAAAACAACTGTAATGGCATAATCAATAAAAATAAATAAATAATTTAAAAAAATAGCCATGGGGATGTAAAGTATAGCATAGGAAATACAAATACAGTCAATAATATTCTAACCACTATATGTATGGTGCCAGGTAGTTACTAAAAATATCAGGGGAACACTTTGTAACCAAATATGCTGTACACCAATATGCTGTCTAACCAATACGCTGTATACCTGAAACTAAAATAATACTGAATATAATCTATAATTGAAAAATATTTAAAATTAAAATTTTTAAAAAGAAGTTCTTACAGTGGTGATTACCTTTGGATGGGCATGGGTAACAGATGGAAGAAAGCATGAAATAATTTTGTGATGTGAAGAACTATTCCTTTAAAAAAATTTTTTAAATTTGATTTTAGAGAGAGTGAAAAAAGAGAGAAACATTGATTTGTTATTCCACTTATTTATGCATTCATCAGTTGTTTCTTATATGTGCCCTGACCAGGAATCAAACCCACCATCTTGGCATCAATGCTCTAACCAACTGAAGTACCTGGCCAAGGCAAACAACTATTTCTTAACTTTGGATGTCATTAAAAAGATGTTTGCTTTGTGATGTTATTGTGCTGTACATCTGTTTGTGTATTTTTCTTTTATATACTTTGTGTGTTTTACTTCAAAATAAAAAAGGTTTAAAAAAAAGATGGTTAACAACTAGGCTGCATTTTGTTTCCTAGATTTTTGTAAGACTATATATGTATAATTTAACTTCTAGAAATTTTATAATGGCCTAGGCTTATAATTTAGTCCACTCTAGCATATACTATAAGAAATAGTGAATTATTTTTTGTGGGGAGGAGTGGTTGGCAGGGCAGAAAAGAAAACCAATACTAAGTGAGAAATTGATCAACTTCGAAAACAGACTTTCTCTTCACTCCACAAATACCCTGAAAATATGTACTACTGTAGCATTAGAACAATTCAAGTTTAGAGCAATCAAATCAAAGATAATATAAAATACAGAGCCCTCCCCTATCCGTGGTTTTGCTTTCTACAATTTTTTACCCACAGTAAACTATGGTCAAAAATTATTAAATGGAAAGTTCCAGAAATGAACAATTCATTAGTCCTTCTAAGTAGTGTGACAAAATCTTGCATTGATACATTCCAACCCATTACAGTCTCAAATCATCCCTTTGTTTAGTGTTAACTCATGCTGTATACACTAACCCACCCAATTGCCATATTACAGTGCTTGTGTCCAAGTAAGCTTAGTAGTAGCCTAATGCTACACCACAATGCCTTCGTCATTCACCTTACTTCATTTCATTATGCAGGTACTACATTATCTCACAACACAAGAAAGAGAGTAGTTATAATACAATATGTTAAGAGACTACCTTCATATAACTTCTATTACAGTATACTGTTATAATTGTTCTAGTTTATTATTAGATCTTGTTAGCCTTTTACTGTGCTTAATTTAGAAATTAAACTTTACCATAGGTATGTATGTTGAGGGGGAAAAAGTACATGTAGGGTTCAGTACTATCAGTGGTTCCTGGCACCCTCAGGAAAATCTTGGAATATAACCCCCAAGGATAAGGGAAAACTATTGCAATACTACTTACAACTAATGCAATGTATGTTTTTGAGGTAGTTGTAATAATTTAAATCAGTATAATTCCACAATAACCCTGTTAAGCGGTAATAATGTTGTCATTAAATTTAAAGTGTCAAAAACTTTAAAAGCTACAACACTATTTGGGGGTTTATTTTCAGGAGGTATTTGGGAACTTTTTGAGGAAATGGCCATTTAATTATCTTCATAATGAGTGAGGAGGAGTACCACCTATATGGGAATCCGAGATTAATAGAACATTCTTAGTTATTCAGTTGGCTTAATTATTAGAATAGTTTCCTGTTCTCAGAACAGTATGAGATTAGATAACACCACACTGGTATACCAAATGACAGTCTTCATTTTGGTGACAGTCTACAATGAAAAAGAAAAATAAGGACCATGAAGTAAAAAACAAAAATTTATTCAATTTAAAGTTACTATAGTTTATTTTGAGAACATTTCCTTACTTTTTGGAGTAAAATGCCTTTTCTTTTAGGATATTTTCTTTTAGTAGATGGATGTTACTTGATTTTTTTTTAAATGTCCTTACTGGTCGGTCACAATGGAAAGTTATCAACCCCATGTCAACACCCTACGTTACTTTTTGGAAATTAAACTTGAAATGCAATTCTAATGGCCACTGCTACACTTCACATCAGTCTACTTGAGACTTTAGAAGTAAGAACACTTTACCATACTATTGGAGATACAAAACAATAATACAGTAGTCAACCTATGGGTAAAATTTACTGGTAATAACTTAGAATTGATATTCTATACTGTTCATGCAAAATCAAGTACACTGATACATTTTCCCGCCACCTAGCACAGAATCTGACACATGTCATTTTTTCAGTCCACAGATGAATATATCTTACGACCTATACTACATCTGTCAACAAAAATCTGTTTAATTAGTCTAAGAAATGAAGCTAATTAAAATTTGATGAAAATTCACTCAAGATGTGTCTTTGATATGAAACTAAACTGAAGAACATTTTCTGTATTTTGTTTTTAACGTAACAACATACTACTTATGCAATTTTTATTATTTTTTAAAATGTTATTTATTTTTAGAGGCAAAGGGAAAAAGATAGAGAAATATCTCTATCAGTTCTCTCATGTGCACCCAGACCAGGGACCAAATCCACAACCCAGGCATGCACCCTGACTAGGAATTGAACTGGTGACCTTCACTCTGTGTGATGATGCCCAACCAACTGAGCCACTCTGGTCAGGGCTACTTGTACAATTTTCGAACACCAATAACATTTTTTAAAGTAAGTAAATGAAATTTAAAAAGTAGAGGTATAAAAATTATTCAAACTTTGTACAATAATAAAATTAGCAAAAATTAACTTTGGGAAATTAATATTTCTCAATTTCTGACATTATGAGTTGATTTTTAAAAAAGATTTTATTTATTTATTTATTTATTTAAATTTTTATTCATTTATCTTTAGAGGAGAGGGGAAGGAGAGAGGGAGAGAAATATTAATGTACGGTTGCCTCTCTTGTGTCCCCTACTGGGAACTGGCCTGCAATCCAGGCATGTGCCCTGACTGGGAATCAAACTGCAATCCCTTAGTTTGCAGGCCCGCTCTCAATCCACTGAGCTACACCAGCCAGGGCTATTTATTTTGAGAGAGAGGGGAAGGGAAGGAGGAAAGAGGGGAGAAACATCAGTGTGTGGTTGCCTTTTGAATGCCCCCTACTGGGGACCTGGCCCACAACCCAGGCATGTGCCCGACTGGGAATCAAATGAGTGACCCTTTGGTTCACAGGCCAGCAGCACTCAATCCACTGAGCCACACCAGCCAGGGCCACTGGTTGATTCTTGTATGTGACCTGACCAGGGATCAAAGCCACAACCTTGGTGTAAGGGGATGACTCTCTAACCAAATGAGCTACCAGGCCAGGGCCTATAATCTCATTTTTGTAAAAATAAATATATAGATAGATACACACACACCTTCACAGGCACATTCAATAAAGTCCAATAGGCTTCTTTCTACCCATCCTCCTATGCAAAAGACTAACACAAAGATCAAGAGGAGAGAGACGCACCCACTCTAGGCCTTTTAGAAAATATGGGAGTTGATTCTCTGGCCACATATATACAAACTGGCCACATATATACAAAGGTGATATTGTAGACATTGAGGGAATGGGCTCTGGTCAAAAAGAAATGCCCCACAAATGTTACCGTGGCAAAACTGGAAGAATCTACAGCTCTGGCTGATGGGGCTCAATTGGTTGGAGCGTGGCCCCCGTTGACTGAGGGGTCTTGGGTTCTGCTTTTGGGTTCAGGGTGTGTTCATTCCATTACTTATATCCATAAATTCACTAGTTATCCAGTTATTTTTTTTATATTCATCAGGTCAACTCACTAATCTTGTCATGTCTCAGGGGAGATGGCTGTGACCACATTGTTTCTTTGTTCAAGTTCCTAACCTTCTAGACTTCTCAATTATTCCCCTACAGTAGGAATTCTAAACTCCAAGCGGTCTTCCCTACCGTCCGCTCAATAAGCCCAGCTGTCTCTAGTTCCTTACTCTCCTAATACTGTTTGGGTGAAGATTCTGTCTTAGCAGGAGATTGGAAAAATGAGGGATACAGATGAAAGTATTCAGGATAAATAGCCAATATAGATAAATAGCTAAGTCCCAAGGAGATACAGACTATTCACTGATGTATATTTTTTTACCCCTTGAACTGGTATATACTATAAAAAAATAATATTTTGTACTTATTGAACTACAATTATACACATTGCTCATAAGCTTAAATTACATTGTATTAACTGCTTACAGTTTCAAAGAAACAAAATACCTATATGGCCATTGTATATGTAAACTTCCAGCGTTTCCCCCATTATGGATCTGTAGCTCAGTAGAAATAATTTTCCAAACTTACATTTACTCCACAATTCTTAAGACATTCAATTATGGTTAAAAGAGCAAGGATTTTGCAGTGAACTAGGGTTAGCATCCTAGATCCCAGGTGTGCCCCTCCACCCTTTTTATCACTGTGACCTTAAGGAAATTGCTCAACTCCTCTATGCCTCTTTTCCCTCAACTGTAAAATGGGATATCACACAACTGCTGAAAAAAATTAAATGAACAGGTGGAAACAAAGTGCTTCAAACATATTAGGAGCTCCGTAAACAGAAATTACCAGTACTATTATTGCTGCTCAAAACCAGTAACGCTACCTCCAATACTGAATTATTGGGTACCTTTGTTTTCAGTGATTTTGAAAACCTGAGCAGAGGATAGGTAAACTGCCCGGTGGGAGAACTGCCCACTTTCTTGCAGCATAAACTAGGTCAGCGATGTAGAAACCTCCACGTGTGCCTTATTTTTCAAAACCCCTCTAAAAAGCAAACAACTGGGGGGGGGGGGGAGCATGATGGCTGGTCACGGCAAAGCCGCAGAAAAACGTAGAATGAAATGATATGGCTAGGCTGTTCTTCAAATTAACCCGGGAGCAGGAGCAAGCCCGGCCACGAATTGGTAACTGATGAAACTGAGTGACGGGTACTGAGTTCTTTACACCAGCCTCTCACCGCCTCCGCAGGTCTTAAAATTTCCATAATAAAACATGCTTTTACATGTCCAAAGGTCGATCATTTCTTTGGGGTTTAATGAAAATTTGGTCCTGGTCAGAAAGATATTTTGGGAAGTTCTGGGAGGCGAAAAAGTGAACCAGCAACACAAGCCAGGCGAGGCTGCAAAGCTACCAGGCGGACCAGCAGGCTGCTCCTCCTCCCCGAATGCCCGAGGGCCGGCCGGGAGGTGCAGCCTCGGAGTCCCGTTCGCCCAGTCCCGGGAAAGCGCTCAACACCCGAGGGAACCGCCGCCTGACGTGGGAGCGCGAACGGCGGACTCGGAAGGAGGGAGGGGGAGAGGGCAGATACCGGGTACTTGGGTGGCTGGGAGAGCCCCAGCCTTCACGGCAACTCTGCTAACTTCGCTCCCCTCCACCAGAACTCCGACCCCACCAGGGCCGACCTCAACCGTCCCGGCTCGCCCGAGAACCTCGCCGCCTCCCTTCAGCCGCGGCGCAGCCACCCAACCAGCCCACAAAGCCCGCCAGCCTCCCCGCAAATACGAACCGGTCCCTTCAACTCCTGCCCTGTTACTAGGGCTTCCCACTGCCGCCAAGCCCAGGGGCGCCTTCTCGACCCCACGCCAACCACCTTCCCGAGTACCCAGCCCCAGTTACCTCAGCCGCGAGGCCGCGAGGCGTCTTCGTCAGCCACCCCGGCTTCCAGCTTGGCGGTCCCGAGGCGTTGCTGCCAATCACCCAATCCCCTGGCCACGGCCAGACTGCCCAATCAGCGGCTTCCTCTGGCCTGGAGGCGGGCCCAGAGCCCACGGCTGATGGCTAAAAGACCGCCCCAAGCTCCGGCTACCCGCTCACGTGGGCTGTAGCCAGTGTGCGCACGCGCGTTGTTAAGCGCGTGCGTGCGCTTTTCTCTGGGACTTGGCTTTGTGTCCTCACAGCACCGCCGGGGCAAGTACCAGTACTTTGTTAGTACACCTCAGACAGACGACCCACGTTCTGAATGTAGGCTAAAATGTATTACCTTGAAAGAATTTGTGAGTTTTCATACCGTTTTCAACCAAACATATGTTGATCCCATTCATCCCACGCTTTAGAGACGGGTGTTCACACCGCAGATCTTTTGCCGCCGCGGGCCTACCATGTGGGGTGTGTTTGTGTTTAGGGGGGTGCGGGGGTCCTACAAAGTGCCTGGTGAGTGAGGATTTTACTTTACCCTCTTCAGTTCCAGCATCTTGTACTCCGGTTCATAGGGACACGTGCTTTTTAATAATTGACTATTCTAGAATGCTGGATTTCAAATAATTCTGTCATGAAAATATAGCTAACATATTCAGCATGGTAGTGTGTGAAGGCCTGATAAAACATTCAGACGTAGGGTGAGAAGCTGTTAGCATTTTTGTATGGCCTTTCAAGAGGCTGTTGCTGGTTGGCTGTGTCACTTACCTTCCCATTGTAATTGATCCCAGAGGTGACCCCAGCTGTGATGTTCTGATACTGGCTCCCAAGCCTCTCCCTGGCGAGCTTTCCTCCTCCCGCAAAAGCATTAATTCATTTACTCAACAAAGGCTTTTGGGGACCCATTATGACAGTACAAAGATTTTTTTTTTGAAGGCTTGAACCACAACTTCAGTGGGCCTATAGGCTAACAGGGAGCTAGAAATACAAATTTAAATGTTTTATTTTTTTTAGAGAGGGGAAGGGACAAGGAAAGAGGCAGAGAAACATAGATAGGTTTGCTTCTCACATACCCATAAATAGGGACCTGGCCTGAAATACAGGCATGCGCCCTGACTGGGAATCAAACTTGTGATTTTCTGGTTCATAAGCCAGTACTCAATCCACTGAGCCACACCAGCCAGGGTTACAAATAAAAATTTAATATATAGTATAACCAATGTTATAATGAAGGTATGGAGAGAGCCTACAGAAAGGAGTGAATGAAAAAAAACCAAAACAAAACAAAAACCAGAAAGGCATGTGCACTTGTTGCTACTGTAAGGGAACAAAATGGAAGTTTGGATGCCTGCCACAAGGAAAGCCAAACTCATGAGGCAGGTGCTGGTGCAAAAAGAAAGAGGTTTTATCTGTGTGCTGTAGAATCTGGGAAAATGATGGACTCCCCTCTTCCTGCTTAGGTCCAAGGTTCTTACAGGTCTAGGGAGGGGAAAGCTTTTTTCCTATCCAATTATCTTTCTAGCTTTTGGCAGCTGGGGGCCCTATCCATTAATATTTCTAGCTTTCCTTGCCCTGAGTGTAAGAATCTCCCTCTGCCACCATCTTGGCCAATGGGCAAGAATCCCCAGCTCAGCTGACCACCTATGGTAACACTACTGAAGGTCATCAAATCTAGCCTCTCAGCAGACAGGACTAGGAAATATATTACCAACTCATTTTTTAGTTCTTTGTATCTCTGTAATAGGTAACCTCTAAGATAAGCCACCAATGATCCCTGCCTTCTGGTATTCACACCCTTGTGTAATCCCCTCTTGTTGAGGGAGGGTTGGACCAGTGATTTCCTTCTAATGAATAGAATACTGCAAGCATTATGGTCGTCATTTCCAAGATTATGTTACAAAATGATTGTGGCTTCCATCTTGCTTGCTCTTTTTTGATCCCTTCTTCACTTGCTCTGGGAGTTGCCAGCCATGATAATTGTGAGCTGCCCACGTGGTAGGAAACTAGGGGAGACCTCTGGCCAATAGCCAGCAAGGAACTAAGACCTTGTGTCCACCAGCCAGTGAGAAACTGAATCCTGCTGACAGCTATGTGAGTGAACTTGGAAAAAGACCCACTCCCTCTTGAACCTTGGGATGACTGCAGCCCCACTGACATCTTGATTTGCAGCCTTGTGAAAGACCCTGAGCAAGACATACCCAGTTAAACTGTACATGGAGTCCTCATACACACAAGATTTGAGATAAATGATTGAAATAAATGTTGTGGTAAGCTTACGTTTTTTAGCAATTTGTTAGGAAACAATGGATAGCTAATATGATTTCTGTCTCCACAAAAATCAATTGTTCTTCAATTTACTTTGGAGCATGTTTAAAAATACACATGCCTCTGCTTTTCTTTGGAGGCTCTAAGAGAGGCCTTCAAAGTGAGCTGGCTGAATCTGAACCAGCAGGAGGTGGGACACATAAATGGCTGGCTTCTCAGGAGCCTGGCCTCGTCGAAAATCACATCAGCAGAAGGGAGCTTTGAAATAAATAAATAAATAAATAAATAAACAAATAAAAATACATATACCCAGGGCCCCTTCCCAGAATCTTAGGTGATTGTTCTACATAGCTAACTTTGGAAACTAATGTAGAAGTTTACAGGCAAACCATTGGGGATTTTAGAAGAAAATAGTGTTTTTTTTCTTTTTAGTGTATCTGATCCTGGAGTTCTTTATCCAAATTAATGGCTCAGCTTTCTTGGCAGAATCCAGAATGACTGTAACTTCATCTGTTAATTGGAGTATTTATTGACTAGAGGAAAAGAATCAGAGCTTTCACTCATTTTGTGGCCTTGAAAAAAATCCGTTGACCTTTCTAAACTTCCAGATTGCTAACAGGAAATTAAAGGATTATAATGCCATTATTTAAGCAAGAGATTTATCCATTCTTAAGTGTATATTAGGCTGGTATATTAGGCGATCAAGGTCCTTTGTGGGCCAGCTACCTTGTAGAGATTTAACAAAAGGTCCGGTTCCCATTTCTTCTTGTTGGTAGACAGTGAAGCTTAATTCTGTTGTAGAAAGAATGTGAGTTTCCAGGTCAGATAGGCACATATTCAAAATATGCCTCCTCAACCTAACCAGCTGTGTGGCCTTGGGCAAACCAATCAGCCTCTCTTGGTCTCAATTTCCTGCTGTGCACAGTGGGGAAAATAGTCACCTCAGAGAGTAGCCCTGAGAACTGATACAAAATACTAAAGGCAAACCTGACTTATCACAAGGACCTTATAAATAATAGCTATGAAGGACTACAGTTCATATGGTTGTGATCCAGTGATAGTAAAGGACAGACAAAAGTCCACGTGTGTCCATCCATCAGCCTATTTCCCATATTTGGTTTAATGATAATCCCATTTGGCAAGGTGGGTAATAATCTTCAAGTTTTACACAATATCTTCCTGGGCAATCTAGACCCTTTCTCTCTAGTTCTGCTTTTTCTCCAGCTCTGACTGCCTTTCTATAGAAAATATGATACATTGGAATGGGCCTCTAGTGGTCCCAAGTTAGAATCTGCCCCCCCCCCAAAAAAAAACCCTAGCTGGTAAAAGACCATTGGGTAGAACAGTGAACTGCCTATTTGAGAAGTATTCTAAAACAAGGTGGGCCTGGATGTGTCTGGGAGAGGCTCAGGTGTTATCTCACAGGAGGTGAAAAGTTCAAAGATGAAGCTAAATGTATAAGAGTTCAGATCCACTGGCTTAAAGCTCTGATCACTATTAAAGGCAGATATTGTTGGGAGAGATGATGTTTAAATCCACTTCACTCATAAATCTCAGTGCAAATGAATGTTTTTACCATGATGCCAGTGAAGAATCATTGAGCTATTTTTATTTAATTATACATTATTGGTTATATTTGGTTTTTCTGAGCCTGGCAACTATTTTTTTCTTTTTAGATCAGTGCACACAGTGATCTGATGTTTAATCAAAAAGGTGTATATCCAAACAGATGAAAAGATCACTGCCTTCCAGAAACTATGATATTTCTCTCAATAAACTATTTCTTGGGATACACCCTAAACTGTAGAACTCTTTTTAAAAATGTTTTTAAATTAGGTTTTATTTTTTCATTGTAATTATGAAAAACATCAAACATACACAAATGTAAAGTATTTACAATGAATATTAATGTACTCATCATACAACTTTAATAATTAGCAACTCATAGCTGCTGGTTTCATCCATACCTTTTCCAGGTGTCTTTTTTAATAATTAATATTTTATTTACTTATTTTTAAAGAGGGGAGGGAGGGAGGGAGAAAGACAGGGAGAGAAATATTGACCAGTTGACTCTTGCATGCCCCTAACTGGGGACCTGGCCAGGGCAACCCAGGCATGTGCCCTGACCAAAAATTGAACCAGCAACCTTTAGGTTCGTAGGCTGGCAATCAGTCCCTGAGCTGATTCTTTTTGTTTGTTTTGGAGGTACTGGGGAAAGAACAGCAGGGCCTCATACAGCTTGATTCTTGTGAAGCTATTCTCAGGTGTGTCATTTCAACCATAAATATTTCAGCGTGTGTCACTAAAAGTTAAGGTGGCTTTTTAAAAAAGCAAAACCATAATGCCATTATGAGGCCTAAAACACTGATTGTTGTTTTTTTTTTTCTTTAATCCTCACCTGGGGATATGTTTATTGATTTTAGATAGGAAGGAAGGAAGAAAGAGAGAGAAACATCAGTTGGTTGACTCTTGTATGTGTCCCAACCAGGGACTGAACCTATAACCTAGGTATATGCCCTGACTGGGCATCAAACCGGCAACCATTTGGTGTATGGGAGTATGCTTCAACCAACTGAGACACCCAGCCAGAGCTAATCATTGTTTCTTAATATTATCAATTCAGTAGTCAAATTTACCTAGGTGTCTCATTTATTTTTTAATTTTTTACAGTTGGTTTCTTTACATCAGGATCTTAAAAAGAGCCACACATTACATCTGGTGAATATGTCTCTGAAATAGATTTTAATTAACATAACCCCCTCCTCCACCTTTTTTTAAGTTTTGTTTTGAGGGAGAAACTGAGATTTTTGTCTGTAGAAATTCCCCACATTCAGGATTTCACTGATTATACATTCCTATGGTGACATTTCACAAATTCCTTTGTCTCCTTTTGTTTTCTGTAAACTGGTAATTAAGTATAAATGCTTGATTTGATTCAGGTTCAGTTTTTAGCTAGACTACTTCATAGGTAGTGGTGTGCACTTCCATCAAAAGCTACATAATGTTCATGTGTTTCTCTTCTTTGTAACATTAATGGCTATTGGTGATCATTACCTATATTCATGATGTCATTGAGGGTTTGCAAAATGGTGATACTTGTCATTCCTATTAGCTAATTGGTTATCTTGAGGAATGTTTGTAAAGAAAAGCAGATTGAATGCTTGTTTCTTAATATTTACCAGTTTTGGGCGTAATTATCCCACATCAACTATTTTGTTACCCCAAAGTACAGTACATTTAAGAAAGATAAGTGTAATGCTTCGTTTGATTCTATTTAAGACTTTTCAGGAAAATTAGCTGGTTCATTCATATTCTCTAATGATGTTTCTTTTCTTACCTGTTCCCACCACCTCCCCAAGATAAGTAAGCAGTTATGAATTTTATCATTATAAATTAGCTTTTACCAGATTTTTTCTGAATAGCAGATTCTTATACAGAGAGAACTGGGACTAAATGTACACTTATGGAACATTCTCTAGACACTGGGCTAGGTGCTCAGACACTATTTTATTTAATTCCCTCAGCAGTCTGGGGAGGCAGGTGCCTTGGTCTCGGTGTATTAGAGGACTTTGAGGTCCTCAGTAGCAAAGTGGCTAGTACAAAATCATATAGCCAGCAAGTGGTCAGATTCAGATTTGTCTAACTCACATGGCACTACATAGCTTTTTTGAATGTGGTTCTACAGACACTGAGTCTGTTAATAATGAGTAGGGCTTACTGATGGGGTAACCTGTCTTATTTCATATTTCCTCTTTAGACGTTATCATTTTGTGACTCCGAGTTTGTCACTCTCATACTTGAAAGGCAGTTCCCTAGTGCTGGTAAATACCCTTCTTCTGCCTTATAACCTAACACAAAGATTTTTGTTGAATACATTTTATCACATTTACATACCTGATTTCAATTAATGTAAAGTTATCACATTTATATATCAAACTATATTTATACCACCCACTAAAAGTAGTTTATGTATTTTTAACTTTTCTTTGTGCGGTGGATTCCTAGTCTCTCAGATTCGATCCTACCCATTCAGATAATATGCCGAAAATTGTATCTTTATATTTTTATACTCATACAATACCATATAAAGATACATACTTATATAAACATGGGTAGGATATGAATTACTTTAAAAAAATCAGATCATAACATACATACTTTTTTTTTCAAATAAAGAAAAACTTTATTTAGAAAGTAACAGAGAAGAAATAACCTCTGGAAAAAGTGAGCCAGCTGGGCTGTGTGGGCTCAGGAATAAGTTACAGAGGCAAAAGGAGCTTAGGAAAAGCTCCTTGGAGCTTAGGAAAAAGAAAGACAAAGAAAACCAGGTCAGGGGAGGCTGGGGTGAAGGGGATATAAGAAGACTAAATGGTAATAGAAATAATGCAATAAAATTTTTAAAAAACAAGAAAATGGGTCTGGGGGAAGGGAGGAAAAGGTGCAGACATGCTCAAGAGAAAGAAAGAGCACGCCAACATACTTTTAAACATCTTTTATCACTTAATGCTGTGGAAATTCTTCAATGTCTCTTCCTACAGCTCTAATTCTCTTTTCTTCATGGCTAGTATATTTTTCATAATGGTCTGTGGCCTCTAGCTATATCTGCCATCATTTACTAAAACATTCCACTATTGACATGGATTCATTTGATATTGGGGGGTTTTGTTTGTTTGTTCATTTGCCAACATAAATAACCCTACAATAAAAATATTTATCCTTATGTCTTATATAAACTGGTGCTTTTTATTATTTTTAAAATGTTTACTTAATTGATTTTAGAGAAAGATAAAGTAGCGGGGTGGGGCAGAGAGAGAGAGAGAAAAATATAGATTTGTTGTTCCACTTATTTTATGCATACATTGGTTGATTCTTTTATGTGCCCTGACTGAGGATTGAACCAGCGAACTTGGCATATCCAGACAATGCTCTGAGTCACCCAGTCTGGTCAGGTGCTTTTTATTTCTATGGTTTAGATTCTTGAGAACATGATTGCTGGGTTAAAAGATATCTTATTTAAAAATATTTTTAATTTATTGATTTTAGAGAGAAAGGAATGGAGAGATAGAAACATTGACCTATTGTTCCACTTATTGATACATTACATTTGTTGATTCTTGTATGTGCCCTAACCTGGGATCGAACCTGCAATCCTGGCATATCAGGATGATGCACTAACTCAGCCAAGTCCTATATTATTTTTATGATGCATTTTTGCTGGATGGCTTTCTAAAAGCCTGTAGTAATTTACATTCCACAGCAGTATCTGAGAATCCTCTTCCTACAAGTTATCTTTGCCAGCAACTTTGTGCCATTTTGATTATTGCTAGTCTGAGCAGCATCAAGTGATTATTCTCAATTTTATATCAATTTGTATTACTTATTACAAATGAGTTTATTTTTATATTTTAAAATATTTTATTGACTTGAGACAGAGAGATTAATTTCTTGATTTGCTGTTCCACTTATTCATTCATTCGTTGGTTGATTCTTGTAAGTGCCCTGACATTGGCATATTGGAACATTGCTCTAACCATGTGAACTACCTGCACAGAGCAGGTACATTTTATTTTTCACACTTGAGTTTTTAATCTATCTGGAATTTATTTATTTATAAAGGCACAGGAGAAGGGAGCGGGGGAGAAAGGGAGAGAAACATTGATGAGAAAAAAACATTGATTGGTTGCCTCTTGTCTACACTCTGTCCAGGGACCAAACCCACAACCTAGGTATGTGCCCTGACCAGGAATCTAATCAGTCACCTTTTGCTTTGCAGCATGATGCCCAACGAACTAAGCCACACTAGTTAGGCCTGGAATTTATTTTTGGGGTAAATGAAGGATATGGATACAATTTTATTTTCATCTAGGTAGATAGCCATGGCTTCTATTTATAACCATTTCTCATCCTTTAAAAATTTCTATTGCAACATGCTTTTAAGTATTAATGATAGTATATATGTAGAATTTATGAATACATATAAACATATCAGAGCTAGATGCTCAAACATTTTTTAAGCTTAAAGAGGTAATTGATTAAAATGTTTTGGAAACCATTGCACTAGACCATGAGCTCCTTGAGGGCAGTATTTATGGTTTTCCATATCTTTGAATTCATTTGTAAGACTATCTCTGGCACATTGTATGTATTTCAAAAATGGTTGTTAAATAATGGAGTGAATGAAACTGCCATTACCTGATTCATGTATCTGAAGCAACACAGCCATTGAGAAACTTGACATTCCTGCTGTGTTCTGTGGCAAGATATTTGAGGCTAAGAACAAGTAGTGACTCATAATGGCAAGTATAATGGATGGATAACTTCTCTGGTGTCAAGTTCATCTGTTTTTGATATGAGAATATAAACTATTAAAACCTTAAAGTATTCCTTATGGCTTGTAATTCATGGATGCTCATGAAACTGGTAATTATTTTTGTTGTGTGACTAAATGTCCTCCTTTTCTTTTTTAAGATTTTATTTATTTTATTTTTAGACAGGGGAAGGAAGAGAGATGTGTGGTTGCCTTTTACTCACACTCTACTGGGGACCTGACCCACAACCCAGTCCTGTGCCCTGACTGGGAATTGAACCAGTGACCTTTTGCTTTGCAGGCTGGGGCTCAATCCACACATCCCTTATTTTTAGTGTCAGTCATCTACTCTCAATAATGATAGTTTGCTAGGAAAAATGTGTCTATACTTTAATGTCAGAAGTGTGACTATATTTAATTTTAGACTGTGAACTTTTAAAAGAGACTCTACTGAACTTTTATTCAGGACAGTGCCACAAATCTAAGTCATCAATTATTTTTTGGGAAAATCCCAAATGTCTTTTCTTTCTCTAATATACGAAGTAACCTTAACAAAAATAAAAAGCATACTTTCCTGGGTTGATGAGTTATTTTTTCATTTACTCAATCAAATGCCTTTTGCTTCACCTGACTGACTACCCTTCGGACTTTTTATAGCTTTCCACACTTACAATTTCCTTGTTGATTTCTTTTGTTCCATCAGTTAATTGGTCTGGACGATTGTTAACAAACGAGACTGGTATTTCTACCACTGGACATTATGTATCATCTTTTTTCTTTGTATTTTAGAATCAAAGTTCGTTTACAACCACTCCCCTCTTGTGACTTTGGGAAACAGAAACCATGCCAGACTTTCTTTTGCTGTGGGTCAAACAGCGCTAAAGAGACCTTTTCAACAATCCTGGTTGGTGCGGCTCCAACCAGGGTTTAGTGCGGCCTGTGAACCAAAAGAGAACTTTCTTACTCTGCTCCTATTTACTTTCAATGTTTTTCAGAAGGAAGAGGATAATCAAGAACTATATGGAAAGCGGGTACATATGAACAAAAATAAACGTTTGGTTTTTAAATTCATTTACAGATGAATCAAAGTGCTTTGCTGACTGCGCTCCTGGGAAGAAGTGAACGAATTCCAAGAAATGCCTAATACAGAGCTAATGTTCTCGCAAAAACGAAAAAAAAAATTATAGATTATGAATTAAGACTTACAGAAACGAATGAAACATTATGAAACTATTAGAACTGAGAAAGTTGCTAGAGAAAACAAAACAGAACACAACAACACACGTGCAGTTTGAATTTCTGAACACAGGAGCTAGTTCCTCCGGCGCTGGAATGCTGGGAGTTGTAGTTGAGAAAATGGCGAAGATTTCTCCGCTGGAATTGTTTCTTCGCTTATTGCTTAGTGGACGGAAAGGCGTTTAGTCTAATACAGGTTTCTGAGTTATCATTGGATCCTTCCATTCAACCCTTAGTGCATTTCCCTATGTCACCAATGAACGCTTTAGTACAAGAAGGCCTTCATGAATTGGGTAGTTTGTCTCGCGTTGCAATAGTATCAGCCAATCAGAGGACAGAACTGATGGAGGTTTCAGGGTCATGGGGGAGAGTCTGTAGAACCTTTTTCCGCTGGCGCCCTGGGTCTTTGGCTTTTTGAGTAAGTGCAGTTTGGTGTTTATGAGGCCGTGCCTCCGGGTCCCTGTATCTCATCCGTTGGCGTGGCCCTGATGGTGCGGCAGGCTCCGGACTCCTAAAGCGCTGGAACGGTACGTAGGGTCACGGGGTGGCAGACAAAGCGGTGGATACGGGAAGGCCGCGGAAAGCAGACTGCACCAAGTCGGCTGCCGGGGCGCTGTGTGTGCTTTCTTATAAGGACCCAGCAGTGCGTCCCACGATCTCATTAAAGCGCCTTGCTCCCACGTGTCCTGTGAAAATGTTAGCTTTATTCACTTCTCCTTCCCCCGCAGGTCAGATCTTTACGAAGCCTCTGATTGTTAGTGGATGTTATCTCACTTCATCTCTCCAGGTGGTTCTTTGGTAACTGTTAGTTTTGTGCAGCCGCATGCCTACACTGAATAATGACAAGGTTGTGTTTGGCTTCATTTACGTCTCTATTTTAAAAGCTGTTCTTGGGGTGTTGGTGCTGTTAGGAACTCGTTCAAGGTAGTATAATGATATGTTAGGGTGGTGCAGGACATACCCCAGAATCTGGCGGAATAGAAGTCCCCAGGTGATCAGGTGTTCTTGTTTGGTAATTGCCGGTACTCATATCATCTTAAGTTTTACTTTTCTTTGATTTGGACAACCACTCAGGTTTATTATGTGAGGAAAGAGAGGCTCGGAGGAGGTAACCTAACTTCTCAAAAGTTACTGTTAGTTGCTAGTGAGGGGAAAGCCAGATGCAATCCCAATGCTTATGCTAGTTTTAAAAACTCACTTAACTGACTAGATTGTGTATGTCCTCTATTGCTCCTAGTAGATGAGAGCTTCATAATTTGAATTAAGTCGTGAATCTTGGCTGACAGAAAAAAATCTTTCAGACATCTGCCCAGTTATAAGGGTCTCATATCTACCACCTACACTCCTGCCTTCTCACAGTGTGGTTCCCTGAGCAGCATAGCCTCCCTGGAAGTTTATTGGAAATGCAGGATTTCAGTCCTCCCCCGACTTACTAAATTAAATTAGAACCTGCTTTTTAACAAGATCTCTAAGATGATCAGGTTGCTTGTTTAAGTTTGGAGAGTATGCATTGTCTTATAGTGATTTGTCCAAATTGAGCCAAACAAAAAAGAGAAAATAAAAGGCATATAGTATGTCTGTTTGGATTCTGATAAGACTGGAATTGTAAAGACAAAGTTTTTTGTTTTTTTTTTTACTTTTTTTATTTGCGAGTGAGGATATGATTTTTTTTGTTGAATATGTCTGTATTGGCAATTTAAGCTTTACATCCAAAAATCTTAAAATATACATGAATACTTATATATCGAGTGCAATCTTACAATATACATGAATACTTATATAGTATTTCAAAACTACTTGTAAGATAGCAATTGCTGGTCTTAAAAAAGGTGAAACAAAAGAAATGTTAAGTACCACTGCTGACAGTTAAATAAAATTTCAAGAACTTTCTGTTACCCACAGTCTGTGCACAAATTTCCCACCGTAATTTCTTCCCACAATCTTGTTCCAGTTGCTTTGGAAGAAGGGGGTAGATACTACTGGTGGTTTTTCCAAGTTATTAATTTGATTATCTGCTAATAAGACAAACCTAGTTCCAAATTCACTTACCCTCATGTTGCTAGGTACTTAAAGAGTCTTGAAGAATTTTTAATGTTCAGGATTTTATCCAGATGTTCATAGCCATGTTAAAAAGATATGGCATTTATAAAGTTTTAATGGTTTTTATTTGTGCTAGGAATCACCTGGTGTGCTTACTAAAAAAAGTCTTGGGCTTTACCCCCCACAATTCCATTTTAGGTCTGGGGTTGGACCTTGGAATCTGTATTTTAATAACAATCCCACTTTATTCTGTTGGGTGCTACCCAGGTCCACACCTTGGCGTTAGTATTTTAGGTGAAAAATGCAACTAGAAAGGAAGCTTATTTTCTTTTTGTTGCTATAAAATTGCTTAGTTTAGTGAGTTTAAAAATTATTTTGAGATCTGCTAATTTTGGGAATAAGAGGGTAGGATTGGCCCTGGCCAGAGAGCTCAGTTAGTTAGAGTCTTATCCCGGTACTCCAAGGTTGTTGGTTCCATTTCTGGTCAAGACAGGAACAAGAAATAACCAATGGATGCATAAATAATAGGAACGACAGATCATTGTTTCTCTGTCTTGTTTTCCCTCCTTCCATCCCACCTTACCTCCATTCCTCTCTTTTCGCTTAAAAATAAAATTTTTAAAGATTTTATTTATTGCACTGGCTGGTGTGGCTCAGTGAATTGAGTGTGGGCCTGCGAACTGAAAGGTTGCCAGTTCAGTTTCCATTCAGGGCACATGCTTGGGTTGCAGGCCTGGTTCCCCAGGTGGGGGCGTGTGAGGGGCAGCTGATTGATGTATGAAAAATAAATAAAATCTTTATTTTTAGAGAGAGGGGAAAGGAGAGAGAAAGAGAGAGAAACATCAGTGTGTGGTTGCCTCTCACACGCCCACTACTGAGGGCCTGGCCCACCCTTTGGTTCACAGGCCGACACTCAATCCACTGAGCCACACCAGCCAGGGTCAAAAATCAATTTTAAAAAAAGAGGGTAGAGTAGAATGAATGCTAAAACACATAGCTCAGAAACATTTTTCCTGTGAAGGCTAACATTTTTATCAAACAACTTGAGTATTTGTTGTGAAGTTGATAGAATTAATACAGAAACACGAATACATGTATTGGGATTAAAGTTCTAACTTTTTGCATACTTGTTCCATTTTCTTAGCTGTTCTTAAGCTATATAAAAATCAGCTCTGCGAACTCTGCAGTCCACAGATACCAAAAATATTAAAGTAAGAAACAGGAACTTTAATGTTCAGAAGTTCTCTCCTCAAATTTTACACAAGAACTCATCTAATTTAGGGAAGCAAATCACGCTTCTGCCTGCCTTTCTTGCCTTCATTTTAAAAAATATATATATTTTTATTGGATTAGTTTTAGAGAGAGTGGAAGGGAAGGAGAAAGAGAGGGAGAAAAATATCAATCAGCTGCTGCTTGTAGGCAAGCCCACAACCCAGGCACACCCGGTTGACCAGAACCGAACCCGTGACCTCTTGCCTTTCAGTTGACAACCAACTGAGCCTTACCAGTCAGAGCTCTTACCTTTATTTAAGTGGCATAGGAAATGCAGTGCTTGACCACAGCTTTGGCTTCTGCTTGTTATGTTTGGATATGAGATGCCTTATTGTATTACGTACCCTTTCCTATGCATATCCTTATTTGAGCCCTCTCCTTATCACTGGGCTTTGAAGATTGATAGTTCTTTTTTTAATTGGGCATTTTAAAAAGATTTTATTCATTTATTTTTAGAGGGGAAGGGAAGGAGAGAGGGAGAGAAATATCAATGTAATGGTTGCCTCTTGTGTGTCCCCCGCTGGGAAGTGGCCTGCAACCCAGGCATGTGCCCTGACTGGGAATCGAACCGTGATTGTCTGCTTCACAGGCCCATCCTCAATCCACTGAGCTATACCAGCCAGGGCTGAAGATTGATAGTTTTAACTATTTTGACTTTTGTTCATCTCAAAGCAACAGGAAGGCTGTAAGTTTTCAAAGTCTTCCCGCTGATTAGTTTGTTTTCTAAGGACTCTTTAGATGAGAATGGAGCTCTCCAGTTCCAAGGCCAATGTTGTATGTAAAAAGCCATCGCCTATAGTATTTAGTTCTTAACTGTGACTTGGCTCTTGGACATTTGAGCCACTAATTGGTTTCATAGGTTCCATTTTGGATAGGGTTTGTGTTGGTGATAGTACATACAGCTGATAGGTAGCTGGTTTGTGAACAGGGATATTTAGCCTCTTGATAATAGAAGCACCTAAGAGACAACATGCCCCCAATTTTGTCTTACCCTTTGTATTCAGTATACTGTTTTTCTTATTCATTGATTTTTTTTTGAGAGAGAGAGAGAAATACTGGTGTTGTTCTAGTTACTTATGCATTTATTGGTTGCTTCTTGTATATATCCTGACTGGAGATCGAATCCTCAACCTTAGTATATTGGGACGGCGCTCTAACCAACTGAGCTACCTGGCCAGGGGTACTGTTTTTCCTTAAATCTTTTTTTAAATTGCCACAGTAACTAACATTTTCATTTTCAGAAAATTACCTGCCAAATACTACTGTGATAAAGCTCTGTTATCTGAGTCCTTTATTTTGCATTTGCTTGCAGACTTAAAAACTTTACAAATTTAATTTATCTGGAATGAGTTTTTTGAATGTGGTATGGGTTAAAGATCCTTAGTAGTGGTGTTAAAATTCCTTAGAAGTTATTCCAATTTATTGAATAATCTTAGTGGTTTTTATTGATTTTTGGTGCCATGTAACTTAACTTCATTTATTGAGAATATACTGTGTGTCAGGCACCACTCTAAGCCTTTTACATGTATTTTTATTTAATTTGGACAAGACACCATTTAGTACCTGCTGTAACTATCTCCATTTTACAGATTAACAAATAGACAAAGAGTTTAAGTGAGTTGCCTAAAATCAGTTACCAAGTAGTGGAGCCTGCGTCTAACTTACTGAGAGCCTGCTTTCTTATACTAAATGTGTAAATAACTTTCCTGGGTGTAGTATCTTTCCCTCTCTCTACCCCCACCCTAGTCTAGCTGCTTTGCTTGTAATGACCGTACATTTTAATACATGATAAAGCCAGTTCTACTTTATTGTCTTTTTCCTTCACAATAACTTGAATTGCCTTTCCAGAGGTATAATTTTGTATCCATCATCCTTTCTTAGTTGGTAGTGTTATTGAAATTAGCATTAAACTTAGTAATTTGTGGAAAGTATTTGCACCTTTATATTCTTCCTAATGAGGAGTGTGTTGTGTGACTTAGTTAATTGAAATTACTGTTTTTAATGTTCATAGGTGAAGATTATTTTGAAATATTTTGTTTCTTAGACTTTTGTATGTTTAGCATGCTATGTTTTCTAAAATAGTCTCTTCACTTTCATTGGAAAAAGGTATGCTGAATTTAAAATAATTGTATGGCAAGTGGAAAGTCTACTGACCAATTTAGGAGATGGTAAATAAAATTTTAGCCCATTTCTATACTATAGTAACTTTTGTCACCCAGAGCAAATTATTTAACTTCTCTGTAACTGTGACTGTTTGACTGTTTACTTAACTGTTAAATGAATCAACCTTCATTCTTCTGAAGGTGGTACACTCAGAGATAGACTGGTGTGCTTAGATTTAGTTCAGATTCACTGTGACCTCCTTAACTCCACTGGCATGAGGCCCAGGGTGAGATAGCCTTCTTGGTTTCTTGGTTCACAGCCTTCTTTGACTCTTTCCTTTTCCTTGTGGATTTTATCTTTTGTAGACTTGATTTGCTGGGTTTTGTTCATAGATGAATAAGAAAGAAAGCTGTCAGCCAGCCCCTTTTCCCTGAGGTGGGACTTAGGCTCCAGAAATGTTCTAGGGGAAGAAAAGCACTTGGCAGTGAACAGTTTGAGAAGTGTGGCGAAGGTTACCAGATTGAACTGTAAAGGTCTTGTTTGTTGTGGTATGTACTAGTGTTAAAATATGTATTGCTAAAATAATTTATTAGAGTATTGAAGATGACATATGTTCTTTAAACATTGTGCACACATAAAAAAAACTTGACTTTTATTTTGGTCATCTCTTTATGTTCATTTTACTTTAAACCAGGGGTGTCACACTCATTTTCACTGGGGACCACCTCAGCCTTGCAGTTGCCTTTGAAGGGCTGAATGTAATTTCAATTCCTTAACATTTAAGGAGTAGTTACAGTTATATAGTCCTAAAATTATTTCAGCCCTTTGAAGGCAACTGTGAGGCTGATGTGGCCCCCGGTGAAAATGAGTTTGACACCCCTGCTTTAAGCTATGGAATTGCCCATTCTTTTTTGTGATTTAGATTTACCTGTTTCTTTTTAAAGGTGTTGTAATCCTGATTACTTACTAAATGCCATAATATACTTCAGCCTAGAACTAATTTTGCAAACTGTTTCTACAGAATTTAAGAAGATTTTGTCCATGTGTATGGCATAGAAGATGAATTCTTCTTCCTCCACCATGAATGAAGAACCCGATGCTCTATCGGTAGTTAACCAGCTGCGGGATCTAGCTGCGGATCCATTAAATAGAAGAGCCATTGTCCAGGACCAGGGATGTCTGCCTGGCCTTATTTTATTTATGGACCATCCCAACCCCCCTGTTGTCCACTCAGCTTTGCTGGTAAGTCACCTTTAGTAGTTTCAATCTCAGAAACTCTCAGTGTTGTAATTTTGTAGTTAAGGAGAATATGAAGAAGTGTTAGGTGACATGCTAAAAAATTAAGTGACTGTAGAGCAAATAGTAGTAAGTCTATTTCTGTATATGCAAATATATACGTGTGTGACTAGCCCTTTTACAGAAATGATAGCATGCTACATGGAGACATTACAACAAGGCAGTTAATTGTTTTGTTTTTGTTTTGTAACAGCTGTAGTAAGATCTAAATTGCACCATACAATTCACCTATTTAAAGTGTACAATTCACTGGTTTTTAGTATATTTGTAGAGTTGTACAGCCATCACCACAATCAGTTTTACAACATTTTCATCACCTCAGAGACTCTACTCTTCACATATTCCTCATTTTTCCACCCTGCTTCCCCAAGTGGCCACTACTTTCTGTCTTTCTCTGTTTCAGCAAAAATGTCTATATATTTTTAATATACATATACATAAAACCTTATATGTGGTCTTTGTGACTGTTTTTTTCACTGAGTATAATGTTTACCACACTGCAAAATAAATCAGTACCTTATTCCTGTTAATGGCTGAATAATATTTCATATAGGGATATGCCACATTCTGTTGGCATAAATGATGAAAGGATAAATTTTTCGGTGGGCGAATTATATTGTTTTGATACACAGTGGGAAAGAAAGATAAAGGAAAAGAAAATTATAAGGATCATAACTAATAATACAGAAGGAACTCCCCTGTTATGAGAAACTTGGGGGCTAGAGAAACATGTTAAAGAACAATAGCTGACAATCAGGCAAATACAGAATGTGGTCATTTCTGGAGTACAGATAATCTGGTTCTATAAATAATAAATAGCTTTAAAAAGAAAGCCATTTGGGGTGGAGCAGGGGGATAGCAGTAACTTATAAATTAAAAGAGACTTAGGGGACATATCATCTAGGTGTAATATGTGAACCTGATTTTGATCCTGATTTGAATCAACCATAAACATACTTTTAGATTGCTTGAAATGAATATAGATCAGATAGTAGATGATATTAGAGAACCATTAATACCTTTGCAGGGTAATGATAATAGTATGATAACATTAAGTTAATAAAAAACCCATTAACTTCTCAGGGATGTACTGAAGTATTTACAAATGAAAGTATGTGTTCTCTGAGATTTGCAATAAAATATTCCAGTGTGGTTTCGGGCAAGGGACATAGATGACAAGATTGCCAAGTGGCTGATACTTGTTGCATCTGAATGATGGGTACATGAAGGTCACCACACATTTTCCTCTCTACTTTTCTAAAATTTTCATATCAAAATGTCTAAAAGAAAATTAGTGTAGAACATTTTAAAGTCATCGTCCTTAACAACCCATGATAAATTCCCATTTAGTCTTAATTTTACAAGTTCATAGAAAAAATACAGGCTTTTCCTTTTTGAAATTCAAACGACATAATACATATTTCCTATTTTACCTTCATAAAATGAAGTTTAACGGGCAAAACACATTATATAATGAATAGTAGTAATGGAAAATGTTATGGTCCCTAGTCTTGGTCCTTTTTCAATAAGAATTGCAGTAAGAATGAGAAGAGAGTGTTGGTTTCTATGTAGGGACTTGGGGTGAAGGAATTTTTTTTTTTTTTTTGAAAAGCAAACTAGACTCGAACCTTTCAATCCAGAAAGCAAGGGGTCTCAAGAATGGGAGAAGTCTCATAATTACATAAAATGGGAAAGGTTACCAACCAGGGAGAATGGTGGGACTGTTCACAGGGGTTGAGGGGCTGATTAGTTTGGTAGTGCTGAGTTGATAAAATACTTATGGCTTATGAAACTCCTTTCTCACACCCCTTCAGTTCTACTATAGGCCCCGAGAGCCAAATAGTTGGATTTGTTTAGGGTTGTTCTCGCTTCTGTAAGTTGGACAGAACAACTATGGGAGAGAGTGGAGGATTTTTGGCAAGGGAATGGTTGAAATGATAGGCCGTAGCTGTTAGGCTGAATAGGAAGGTAAATCAAATCATGAGGGGACAGAGCTAAAGAGAAAGTAAGAGGAATCAGTGGTGGGTGCAAGTTCCTAAGGAGATTGAGAAACAGGTGTGGTGTTTTTATAATTTCATCCTCAGGGCTTATTAGCTGTACCCTTTTTATTAAATAAAAGGTTTTTGTGATCACTCTAGGTTTATAATATGCATCATTAACTTAACCAAAATCTGCCTTTGAATAAATCACACACTTCTGTATGTTGTTAGAAGCATACAACAGTGTATTTCCATCTCCTCCCCTTGTCCTTTGTGCTGTTTTTTGTTATACACTTTACATATGTTAAAAAATCTACAGCCCTGGCTGGTGTTGCTCAGTGGATTGAGTGCCCGCCTGTGAACTGAAAGGTCACTGGTTCCATTCCGGGTCAGAGCACATGTGCGGGTTGTGAGCTAGGTCCGGGGCTGGGGCCACGCAAGAGGCAGCTAATCCGTGTATTTCTCGAACATTGCTCTTTTTCTCCCTCTCATGCTCTCTCTCTTCCGCCCTCTCTAAAAGTAAATAAATTAAATCTTTTAAAAAAAAAATCTACAGTACATTTTGCTTTAAACAGTTATCTTTTAAGGAGATTAAAATTTTAAATCAAACATATTTTATATTTATCCTCATATTTACCATTTCTAGTGTTCTTCAGTCCTTTCATATTGATTCACATTTCCATTGGTGTCCTTTTTATTCTGCCTGGGGAATTTCAACATGTTTTGTATTGCGGGTTTGCTTTTTCTAAAGGTGCTTCTTGTCTGGCCCATATGATTTCTAATAAGACTTTTGTAATTCTTTTGTTTGTCCCAATCTATACAATGCTTTTTCCTGGCTTTTGTGAGTTTATTGCTGGTTTTCAGTAAATGATTATGATGTGCCTGAAATGGATGGCTGTCTTTTTATTTTTTTCTGCTTGGGATTTGTTGAGCTTCTTGGGTCTGTGGGTTAATAGTTTGAATAAATATGGGGAAATTGTCATTTATTACTTTTTCAAGTGTTCCCCATCTCCTTCCTCTTACTCCTCTGAAACTTCAGTTATATGTCTTTCATGTCAACCCACAGGTCACTGTTGCAATGCTTCTTTTTTCTTTTGTCTTTCCCCCTCCTCAGTGCTTCATCTTGGGTAGTTTTCATTGCCTTTTAAAGCTCACTGATCTTTTTTTCTGTACTGTCTAATATGCTATTAATCTTATCCAGTGTGCTTTTTATTTCAGATAGTATGTTCTTGTCCTCTAGAAGTTACCGTTGGGTCTTTTAAATATCTACCAGTTTTTCCTCGCTGTGCTCCTATTTTCTTACTCATCCTTGAGCATATGGAGCATAATTAATTAATTAATTTAAAGGTTTATTATAATTTCATTTGACAGAAGGGGGGAGAGGGAGGAGAGAGAGAAACTTCAATGTGAGAAACACTGACTGGCTGCCTTTTGCATGTGCTCCAACTGGGGATTGAGTCTGCAATCTGGGCATGCACCCTGACCAAGAATCGAACTGGTGACCTTCTGGTTATGGGACTACGCTTCAGCCAACTGACCCATGTTGGTCAGGGCTGGAGCATATTATGATATGCTGTTTTGTTTTCTAATTTTCTCTTATTTTTCTAATTCCCTTTTTGTCATATGTAGGTCTGTTTTTATTGATTATTTTTCTCCTGGTTATGGATCATATTTTCATGCTTTTTATACCTCGTAATTTTTTAAAAGATTTTATTTATTTACTTTTAGAGAGAGGGGAAGGGAAGGAGAAACACCAGTGTGTGGTTGCTCTTGTGTGCCCCCAACTGGGGACCTGGCCTACAACCCAGGCATGTGCCCTGACTGGGAATCGAACCAGCAACCGTTTGGTTTGCAGGCCCTTACTCAATCCACTGCTACACCAGCCTGGGCCACTAGGTAATTTTTAATCAGATGTCAGACATTACAAATTTTATAGGTTTGGGTTTTTGTGGGCATTTTTGTATTTCTATAAATACTCTTGTACTTTGTTCTGGGTTACAGTTAAGTTACTTGGAATGAGTTTGATCCTTTCCAGACTTGTTTTGAAGCTTTGCTGAGTGAGTCCAAAGCAGCCCGTATTCTATGACATCACTAGTAAGGGGAGGCTCTTCTGAGAATTCCCCCTGACACTTCAGTACATATGAGGTCTTTTCACCCCTGGCAGGCAGTATCACAAACTCTTCCCAGCCAGTGTGAGCTTCAGGCATTGTTTTCCCTGTTTTCTGGTGGCCTTTTACCCCCCAAGCATGTGCAAGCCAGTATTCAACCAAAGATTCTTAAAGACCCTCAGGAGATCTGTGGAGGGAGTGCTGTTGCTGTGGAGGTCCCTCCTCTTTGTTATTCTGCTTTGCAAGTTCTAGCCTCCTGGGGTGTTTTCTGACACCAGCCAATTCTCCATCTTCTGTGGACACCAGCTGGTGTTCAACAGTTCATTTTAATTTTGACACTACCTGGAGCTGCTAAACTCCCCAGGTTTAAGGTTCAGACCCACAAGACTGCCTTCCCTTCAAAGGTCAGTTGCAAGTATTCAGTCACCCATATTTCTTACTGAGCAGCTATAAATTGGGTATTAGATTTTACCCTCTCCTCAGGCTCAAGAACTCATGGAGTCACTTTATTTATGTTTACTAGTTTATTTTAAAGGATACACATGAACATGTACATAGGTCAAAGTTAGGAAGGGTGCTGAGTACAGGACCTTTTGTCCCTGTGGAGTTGGGAATCTACCACCCTCCTGGCAGGTGGATGTAGTTACCAATTCAGAGACTCATCTCCTGTTCAGTAAGACACCTCTGCCACCCAGAAAATTCCAAGGGTTTTAGACGTTTTGTGGCAGGAACTAGACAGAAACCAAATATTTACTTCTTAGTATAGTGTACCACGCCAACCTCCCCAACTCTGATCTCTGACCTCCTAACTCAACAAGACCAGTGGGCTACATTCGGGCTCCCGCTCCCTGTGCTACACTCTTGAAACTGCCTCCAAAGCAGTAGATGAAGCAGTTGTAGAGCCCACTTTGTCATTTCCCTTCTCAGGGATTATAATTCTGTGCTGCCTCTTGTCCTGGTTCTTAGTTTATTATGGAAGGACAGCAGTTCCCATGGCAGTTAATCCTCTAAGGACTGAAGTGAAAATCAAGGTAGAAGTTGCAGAAAGGAAAGGAGATTGTAGTCAGAGAGGTTGTTGGATTTGTGGTTGCATAGATGGTATCATCTTTGGTAAAGAACCAGCATTGTGGAGTTGAAGGGTAGAGGACCAGTAGAAAAGGTGGAGGTCAGTGAACTGAGATGGCTGAGTTGTAGATGGTGTAGTTCACAAAGGTATTGTTCTGGAAATCGAGCACCAAAGTCTTTGGTGAATGTGAGAGATTAGGAAGGAGGTCTGTAAACCAGCTAATGAAATCCATAAAGAATCAGCATGTGAAGGAAATACTTGCAAAATGTACTTTACAAGGAGAGCACCCTAGAATAAATGAACTTAGAAAGTAGAAATTTGTGAGGTGAATTCATCTTTTTGCTCCTCAGTTAAAAAAGAAAAAGACATTTTAAAGGTGAATTGTAAAACAAGAAGCATTTGATTCCATAAAGGTGGTTGTGTGGTTTGTTCCCCTCAGCAGTTTATTTTAATTTAAATGTGAAAAGCACCAAGGGAAATGATGGCTATAGGGACTACTTCCTGAAATTAATAAATGAAATATTGTTCCTTGTATCCTTCACAAGATGAAGTGGTGAAGATAAAGCCAGAAACAAACTAAATTTGACCTTGCAGATAAGTTAGGAACCTTCATTTCAAAGAGCAGAATCAGCTACTTCAGCTCAAAGGATCATTTCTCCCGTAGGGGACTGCTCTGATTATCACGTTTAAAGAAGAGTTTCTAAACACTTCAAAGCCAGTTGATTCTAAAAACAAAAGGCTATTTTTTCTCTGTTTTTTTTTTTTCTCTTGCAGTAAGTTACTAGTGGGTTTACTTTTGAATAGTCTGGACATGTGAATTAATGTGTTACTGTTTCTGCTGTAGGCGCTCCGGTACTTGGCAGAATGCCGTGCTAACAGAGAAAAGATGCAGGGAGAACTTGGTATGATGTTAAGCTTGCAAAACGTTATACAGAAGTAAGTACAATGGTGTCTCCCAATGCTGTAGAAACATGGATCTTCTTGTGAAATGTGTCATGATGTTTAACATATAATTTCATTGAAATTTTTATTCTGATACGGGTTTCATGTCCAAACATGTTGTATTGGTCAATATTCTTATTATTCTTAAAAATGTTTTCATAATAGTCCTTATGAAAATGTCCAAATTTTAATTAAAATGTTGGTGAACACTGTACTTAACAAATATTTTTTAAAAAGAGAAAATCTTACATTGTGTGAGGGTTTATAAAGTAAATTGAATTGCTAGCACAGCCACACAGGTGAGTAATCACATTTGGAAATAGGCAGCACAAAATTTTGTTACTTCCTCCCAGTCCGACTGAGAAGATCAGTATCATGGCAAAAAGGGCCTCTGGCGAGATTTCCCTGACTGTCCTTCACTGCCTCTCACTTAGAACTGTTTAATTTGAATTTTAGCTAATGGGCGGTTTATAATTGTATCTTAAATCTTACAAAGATTTTAATAACATTTATTGTCTCATTTTGTTACGTACAACTTTTTGAGGTTGATTAGACAGGTAGCAGTTTTATGGGTGAGGAAAATACTGAGAGGCTGTTACTTGTCTGTGGGCCTTCAGCTGTGTGGCCTCTGGGGGTATATGGTTTGCTCCTTTCTTAGTCCTTGCTGATTTCTTTGTAGAGGCTAGAAATTGAAGACTTAGTGTTTTGATATTTCCACTGTGTCTGGAAGGAAAAAGGTAAGCTTTCTGAGGCTTTATTTTTAGTTTACTCTGTATCTCAATTGAATATGATGAGATGACTGCCTTTAAAACTTAAGTAATTACTTAACTTGATGTTTTAAAACTTACCTTGCAGTTTCTTTGTCTTGAGTGACTGTTCTTTGTCTTCGTCTTAAGAACAGTTAGTTCTTATTTGTACTTGCCAAATGCTACAAACTAAATTGTATCAGTGAAGAATCATTTAAACTGACCTCCAAGGCAGTGTTTTTTGGTTTTGTCTTTTTTTCTTTTGAGTGTTTTTGGCTTCTAGATAAATTTTATTTTGTTTACAGATCACTTAAATATTTGTTTTCATGAATTCAGCTACCTGATAGACTAGTTCTTTGGTCCTTTGATCTTTGATAATGACAAGATAGAGACTGAAGGTTTTTTTGTTTTTATTTAGGCAACCATTAGGAATAAATAAACTATTGACTGCCATCAAATGTGTTAATCATTCCAATGGTTTGAAGCCAGTTCCATTAGTAAAGATTTGGATTCTGGTTCTGATTTGAGGCAAATAATTTTTTTGCCCACCAGTTTCCTCATCTCTAAGCCACAAGTAACACTTGCAAAGTAATTGAGACTCCAGTGGGATAATATATGTAGAAATGCTTTGTAAATTCTAAAGTGTTATATAAAATAGAATGTTGCATTATTCTTATTTGTAGTATACTTAAATGCCCTATAGTTAACAATTTTGAACTGGCACATTTAGTGCTATTGGATACAGTGAAAGGTTTAAACATAATATGGATGTTTCTTTAGTGCTATTTTATCCATATGATGAACTTGGAAGGTTATGTATTCCTATAATAGGTATAGTTATTAAAGTTGAAAATATGTGGTAAAAATTTGAAATGTTAAGAGATTAGATAAGTCCTGGCTAGTATGGCTCAGTGGATTGAGCTCCAGCCTACAAACTGAAAGATCACTGGTTTCATTCCCTGTCAGGGCATGAGCCTGGGTTGTGGGCCGGGTCCCCATTTGGGGGCAAACAGGAGGCAACTAATTGATGTTTCTCTCACATATTGATGTTTCTCTCCCTTTCTTTTTCTGTCCCTTATCCTCCCTCTGAAAATAAATAAATTTCTTCTTCTCTCTCCCTCCCTTTCCTTCTGTCTAAGAATAAATAAGTAAAATCTTAAAAAAAAAAAGAAAAAGAAACTAAGCAGGTAAGAAGAACAGAGACAGAATTGTAGATAGGGAGAATTTTTATGATGGTTGCTACATGGGAGGGGTTGCGGGAGAATGGGTAAAGAGGTGAGGGGATTAAGAAGTACAAATAGGTGGTTACAGAATAGCTATGGGGGAGGGATGTAAAGTACAGTATAGGAAATGGAAAAGTCAGAGAACTTATACACATGTCCCATGGACATGAATAGTGGTGTGAGGCTTGCCTGACAAAGTGGGGGGTGGTGGTTGAAGGGGTGCAAAGGGGGAAAACTTGGGACCACTGAAACAGCCTAATGTATAAAATACAAATATAAAAGGAAAAAATAGGAGGAAGTCTGCTTGTATCCTTATAAGAGAAGTGGGTTGTCAGTGTAGGTTATTGTGGGCAGGAGAGATGCATTAAGAAATGGAAGTGGTTTATTGAGGGGTGAGGTCTGTAAGTAAATGAGGATGAATAAGGTTGGACTACAGTCTTCAGATTACAGTGCACATTGACATCTGTAAAAGAAGGTAGAGAGGACTGAATGAGATGAGGAGGGTCTCAGATTGCAATGCAAGTTGGACCGCTAACACAGTGGGGAGCTCCAAAGCAAGGTTTACCCTGTAGGTGAGTTCTCATTAGACAGAAATAGCCACACCCTGGTGCCCCCATGATTCAGTCTTTGGCTTGGGCCTGCCCTGGAAGAGCTAGGCCTTGGAATGAAGGATTGAAAGGTGGGTTGATGAATACAAAGCCACCACATTTGGTGGCTCTACTGGTGGACTTCTGCAGCTGCAAGGCATATATCTTTGTTAAAGGAAAATCCAAGCATTGTATCTTCATGGCTAACACTAGTGGCTTATCTTTTCAATTGAAATAAGGTATTTTTGTTAGGACAGTGTGGTAATTGTTGTTGGCTCCTCCAGTAGTAAAAACAGATGTACCTCTGTTATACTCTCCATTATTATAATTGGTCCTGTAGCCCTTTCAAAAGTGGAGATATGATGTAATAGTTTTCATGTACATTTTACAGATCATTTGGCTATTAGAGATCTCAGATTTGAAGGTTGCCTTTCAAGCTTTTAAAAAGTCACCTCTGTTTACCATAATTACCATTTTAGAAGTTTGTATGTTTAAATGTTAAAAGTATGTATTTTGGCTTGTAAACATTAAGACTGGATTTGGCATCCCATTTTTATATGGGTCACCTTGACAGGCTGTAGCACAAATGATGAGTGTTCTGTACTCTTAATTGTTTTCCTTGGTGTGACAGCCAGCCAGTGATGCGGCAATTCGTACAGGATCTCTCTGTTTAAGAGTACTGACTTAGGGGGAGATTTAGCTGTGACTGCTTGGAATTATGCAACTAAGGAAGTATAAAATAGATCTCCCCATATCCCAGAAAGAGCCACAGAACAAGGAAAATCTGTTGCGAAGGGATGCTGCTTTGAAGAGAAACTTTCTATTTGACAATGATCAAAGGGGAGACTAAAAAGCTGAAGTAGGTAGGGAGAGTGGAGGTTATTCTTCACATAGGAAGCAGAGAACAACGTTTTATAAAATAGGAGAAATTCTGCATACTAAGAGTTTCATGCCCTTTAATCACCGTATTATGTTTTGCTGCAGAATGTTGCTGAGATTTTTAATGGGTTATTCAACAGCAGATTTTACTTGTGTTGAGTGGTGCTTATAGATCAACAGTTGGACTGTTGCTTTTGGTTCTTTAATTGTGAAGAGAATTTGAAGTTCTCTGTTACTCAGAATGAATCTGGCTTTATGTCCTAATTTTAATCTCTTCCATAAATAAAATCTTGTCATTAGAGATAAGAACCTTTTTACATTTTATTTTTAGTCCTGGATCCCTAGGTAAAGAGAATTTTCAAAATGTCAACATAGAACATAAGCTAGTTTAAGACATTTGTTCATTAGTATTTCAGGAGTAATACTTCTGATATAAGATGCATTTTATATAAGTACTTGTGAATATCTAACATTAAGTATACTATAAATAAAAACCACTTTAATAAAATATGGCATCACAACTTTAAAATCTCATTTAACCTGGAGAACTTTCTAAAATTCTAGATTTTGAAAAAATAAATGGTGGTCTATTCCTTTTGTTAAAATCTTGGATAATAAGCATGTGCTTTCATTTCTTTTTTTCTGTGTTCCTTTTTAGAATATCATTTTAAAATCTTATTGCAAGTATATAGTATGTGGTTTATTTGTAAAAACTAAAAATTACAAAAAGGAAGAAAACCCATCATGCCAATTATTTTCATTTACATATATGATGTCAGACTTACAGAAAAGCTATAAAAGAGTACAACTATGCCTTAGTACCCTACATTTGATTCCCCAAATTTGAACATCTTAACATGTGCTCTACCATTTAACTTTATCGTTCTTTCTCCATATATATTTAGTTCGTGTATATTCATAATTTTTATATTTATATATATATATCTTTTCATTGTGAAGTCTGTGTTTTAAGATTAAACAAAAGTATGCTTTGTCGTGTTTGCTGCTTGGATTTGGGGTTGGAATTCTACTTTGTTTGATATCAGCACACAACCTCTGTTTCCATTATTTCTACATTTGCCTATTCCTTTATTTCTGAATTAGTTTAACTGTGCCTTGTTTTATGAGCCAAATTGAAAATCTTTTTTAAAGTGCATTTATAGTTGTTGACCAATGTATTTCATTTTAATTCATTTTTGTAGCATTTAACCTTGTATATTAAGTGATAATAGTTTTTCTCTGCATGATGTTTTATTTTGAAAATTCCTTCTGATAGAAATATTTTTCTTACTGTTATAGTGGTTGCTTTTGTTGCTTTTTAACAGTGTAACTGTTAAAAAATGTTTTCAGTTGACTGTTTTAATTAAACTTCCACTGTCTTGCTTTTTAGTTTTTAATGGTAATCTTTTGACTTCCACCTATTATGTGTTCCATAGTCATTGAGTTTTTTTATGTTTTCCTCTTTTCTTCTCCCATCTCCCTTCTTTAAGTTGCATTATTCTACTGTCAGAACATTTAGATATTCTTTCATTCTCTTTTCCACCTTTGACTTAAACTTAGATTTACAGTTAAATATGTAAAATGTTCATCATCAGTCCTTTTGCTCAAGTTCTCCCACTCATTTCTTGGTTGGTTGAAGTTCACTCTCAAGTAGATTGCTCAAGAAAGGCTCAAATTTTTTTTCATGTTGAAAACTCTTTTCGCATAACTTTGATACTTAAAGGATAACTATGTTGGATCTGTGGTTCACCTTTTGTTTTTTTGAGATTCTTGAAAATAATGTCCCATTTTGCCTTGATTTTTGTGTTTTTGAAAAGTCAGATGTCAATCTATCATATAAAATATAGAAACAATAGCAGTATAGTAAGTCAGTAAGAACTCTTTGAACATCCACGTATAACAACCAATTTTACCGTAGGTTAATTGGTATAAACAAGAGTTCCTACAACATCTCATTGACATTATAGCAAAAGAACATTGAATGATACGATGTTGTTTGAGAGCCTGCTATAGTGTTCTTAATATATTGGGAGCATTCTTCCATCTAACTATTTTTCTGCAACTTCATTCTAAATGGCTGCAGTTATATTCCACATCCTTTGTAGTTTTTTCAGTGTCTTTTTTTATTTTTATAATTATTTAAAACAGATGTTGGCAATTTTTGTTTCTCTTTAACAGCAGATAGTAAATCATTTTTGGCATTGCCAGACAGACGATCTCTGTTGCAGACTGCTAAAGCAGCCACAGATAATGTGTGAATTAAAGGGCTCTGGCTCAACTATCATAATTTCCCTCCCTTAAGCTTCATTGTTACCTAAACAGAGCGGGTTAACTTCCGTCTTAGAACCCTTTTTAAGTAGGATTGTTTTGGGTTAACAGATGAAGGTTGATTTTTGGGGTTGCATAAATGTTACAAAAACACTTTTTCTTAGCAAATAACACAGGAAAAAAATGAAAGCTAGTTTTTAAAGGAAACATTCTGAAGTTTTTCAAAAGATGATAGCAAGTCACTGACGGTAAGATAGTGTGTACATTCATTGCTTTCACAAAGTATATGGAAGTCTTAACTGGCTTTTATAGGCAATATAAAAGGTTACTAGCAGCATCTAGAACTAGAGTGAATTGCTGTGTATGACCTATAGGAAATATTGTGCTAATATTTAGCATGATTATTTTTGCTGTATAATAAAGATCAGAGTTCACCTTTTAGTCGTACTTTATGAATGACATTTTGAACCTTTTCAATACAGAAAACTAATTAGAAAAGTGGTGAGAAGTCAGTATACTTCATTATGGAATAGTAAATTACTGAGAGAAAAATTCCAATTACTAGATGAAGGAGTCTTTCAAGATTTTTTTTTTTTTTCCTAATGTCAGATTTTAAAGACTGAACTAAATCCAGGGCATTAATCAGCTCTCAATTTTCACTTGCCTAGGAAGATTAGGGCAATTAATACTTGTTTAATTATACATTCTCTGTAACACTTATGGCCAGATGTACCATATAACAAACACTAGACATTTTCTACTTGAATGTTTTGAATCATAGTATTTTAACAGTAATTTTGTTTTATTAATAAAAGACTAAGATAGCTTTTGAATCTAAATGCTCTTGGATTTTTTTGGCTTTAAAAGCATATTTTTAAAATAAGGGAATAATTATTTATAATTGATTTGTTGATCAGCATAGTGTATAGATATTTGGGATACTTCAGATAGTGTGCAGATCAAGAAATAACTTGGTTTGTAATTTATTTTTGCTTATATGATTTTGTAAATCCCATTTTGACTAAGATAAAGTTTAACATAGTTTTAAGAGAGATCTGGGTCTATAAATAGAGGTATTCTCCTCACTGTTTCATAGAAATGGTAGCAATAAAATTGAGCCCACGAGGTACACCAGAAAAACATACTTAAAATAATAACGAGACTGTCATTTTGATTTGGTTATGTTATTCTTTAAAATCTTTTGGTTTTAAACAGAAATTGGAAGTCATTCAGAAAGAATTTTATTACTGTATGGAAATGATGAAACTTTGGAACTGTGAAATAAGGAAGTTGAAATGGCGGTGGTGGGAGTATTTATTTCATTAAATTATTTTTGCTAGTTTCTCATTTGTAAGTGTTTTGCTTATCTAAATAGGCATAGCATATAGGACTCTATAGATGAACTATATTTTTGTGTACATTTTCAGCTTTCTAATTGAAAGCGTGAGTAGCCTCCATAGCTATACAGGCAATCATAAGTGCACATGTATCACCTTTGCCAGTTGTTTTTATTAACAAATGGCAGTTTCTGTCCTCACTCTGTTGCTATTAATAAGGAAGCCACTAGAACAGGTTTATGAGAGAAGTAAGCCCCGAAGCCCAAGGAATCCATCAGATGTACAGGTTATCCTCTCTCCTGTGACTCTGGAATGGTTCTGTCCCTATACCATCCTTGGGAGAATTGAGAAAAGAGTCACGCAGGTAGTTTTTTTCCTCTTAAATTCGTGAGTGCCTCTAGCCTGTGTCCCCATAATCTTTACAACTATATGGTTGGCTAGTATTTAAACCAACTCAGAACTGCAGTAACCTTTTCAATAAACTGTAAATCAGCTATCTGAAAAGTGCTGAGACATGTCCTAAAAAAATAGTGTTTTTCATAGCTTCCTGTAATACAGAGCCAAACTCATTCAAAGTAATTGATCTCTGTGGTCAACGGTGGCTCAGAAAAGCACCTGATATAATAAATTGAGGGTCCGGAAATTGCCAGATTAGCACCCCTAGAATTGAAAGTCTTTATACTTAGAGTGTGTACAGGCTGAGTAGCAGAAATTGAAGTAATTCCTATTCGTTCAATAAACAAATAGATTGCAAAAAGTTCTATTAAGGCTTTGTAGAAGGTACAGAGAGAATACACCCCTATTCTTGAAGAGAAAGAAGTAGAAAATTAAAATCAGTAGTCAAGTACAAGCATAGTACTTTGAATGCAGAGGGATGAGTAGGGTGAGGAGGCTTCATAAGGAAGATGGTGGTGGAGCTGATGGAAAGGCATTTATAAAAGATCACAATCAGTTGGTGTTGATAGAGGACAGATTTTAAAGGCCTTGACTGTATGTTAAAGGATTTGGATTTAATTGAGCCCTCTTATAGATGAAATGAGGAATATTTTTTACAGTTATGTATACTTATTGTTCATTCACCTAATTTATAATTTTTAGATCTGTGCTGTCCAATATGGTAGCCACTTGCCTATGCGGCTATTTAAATTTAATTTAAATTAAATTCAAGTCTTTAGTTGCACTTGACAGAA
This sequence comes from Artibeus jamaicensis, assembly GCF_021234435.1. Taxonomy (NCBI): domain Eukaryota; kingdom Metazoa; phylum Chordata; class Mammalia; order Chiroptera; family Phyllostomidae; genus Artibeus; species Artibeus jamaicensis. The sequence goes on from NW_026522059.1 coordinate 39,442,283, forward strand.
ACATTTCAAGTACTCAATAGCCATATGTGAGTGGACAGTGCGGGTATGGACGATTTCTTCAGTGTAGAAAGTTCTGTTGGATAGCATGGCACTACATGTTTATGTGAGGAGCGATAGCAGGACTGGAAAGTTTCAGAATGAAAACTCTTGTCTGAATTGTGGTTTTATGATACACACATGCTTTGTGAAAGATATGCAGAAATGTAAATTAAACCATCAGTTTGAATTTGCTAAGAAATCTCTATTGAAACAACTAATATGAATGATCTAATTTGTTTTTTCCTTTTGGATTTTTATGTTGTCTTCTTTTTTTTTTAAGTATACTGTATCGATTATGCTATTACAGTTTTCCCAATATTCCCTGCTCCACCCTGTATTCCCCTCCTCCAGCTTTCTCTGCTCTTAGTTCATGTTTGTGGGTTGTACATATAACTTGTCTGAGTTCTGTTTCCTGTACCATTTTTTACCTCTCCCCATCTATTTAATGCCTACCAGTTATGCTGCTTCTTTCCTGTACTTTATCTTCCTTACTCCTCCCTTTCCCCTCCCCACTGCAAACCCTCCATGTGATGTCCATTTCTCTGATTCTGTTATTGTTCTAATTGTTTGCTTAGTTTTTGTTTTCATTGGTGTTTTTTTTTTAGGTTCATTTGTTGATAGGTGTGAGTTCATTGTCACTTCACTGTTCATAGTTTTTATCTTCCTTTTTTTAGATAAGTCCCTTTAACATTGGGCAGGGTGATGATGAACTCCTTTAACTTGACCTTATCTGGGAAGCACTTTATCTGTCCTTCTATTCCAAATGAAAGCTTTGCTGGATAGAGCAATCTTGGATATAGATCCTTGCCTTTCATAACTTCAGATACTTCTTTCCAGCCCCTTCTTGCCTGCAAAGTTTCTTTTGAGAAATCAGCTGATAGCCATATGGACACTCCTTTGTAGGTAACTTTTTTTTCTTCTTGCTGCTTTTAAGATTCTCTCCTTATCTTTAATCTTGGATAATTTAATGATGGTGTGCCTTGGTGTGTTCCTCTTTGGTTCCAGCTTCTTTGGGGCTCTCTGAGCTTCCTGGACTTCCTGAAAGTCTTACTTCCTTTGCCAGATTGGGGGAGTTCTTCATTATCTGTTCAAATAAGTTTTCAATTTCTTGCTTTTGTTCTTCTACTTCTGGCACCCCTATCATTCAGATACTGGAATATTTGAAGTTGTCAAAGAGGTTCAGAAGTTTCCCTTCATTTTTTTACATTCTTGTTTCTTCATTCTGTTCCATTTGGATGTTTATTTCTTCCTTTTGTTCCAAACTGTTGATCTTAGTCCTGGTTTTCTTCCTGTCACTTGTTGGTTCCCTGAATATTTTGCTTTATTTCATTTTGGCTATTTTTCATTTCTTCTTTCATTTGTTGACCAAGCTCAATCAGTTCTGTAAGCATTTTGATTACCAGGGCTCTAAATTCTCCATCAGCCCTGGCTAGTGTAGCTCAGTGGATTGAGCGTGGGCCTGCCAACTAAGGGATCGCGGTTTGATTCCCAGTCAGGGCACATGCCTAGTGGCAGGCCAGTTGCCAGCGGGGGACGCACTAGAGGCAACCATACACTGATATTTCTCTCTCTCTCTCTCCTTCCCTTCCCCTCTAAAGATAAATGAATAAAATCTTTAAAAAAATTCTCCATCAGATAGGTTGGCCATCTGCTCATCAGTTAGCTCTCTTTCTGAAGTGTTGTTCTGTTCTTTAATTTTAGCCCTATTTCTTTGTTCGGGACCCTGGTAAGTTGTAAAGGGGCAGGGCCTTAGGTGTTCACCTGGGCAGGGCAACCCTTCTTGCTGTGCTAAGGCACTGCTTGTGGGGGAGGAGCCAGAGAGGGAACAATGCAGCTCATCTGCTCACTTTTCACCCAGCTCTCCTGTGAGACTGGGAGTTTCCCTTTCACAGCAGCCGCCCCGCCCAGGCATCCCGCTGTGTCTCTGCTGCAGCCCAGCCCACACAGTCACTGCCCTGGGGAGGTTTCTCAGCAAGCCCTGCCTGTGTGGTCTGCCACCTTGCCATCATGCCACCATTTCTGTCCATCTGCCATCTTACTGGTTTGATTGTTCTGTTTGACTGTTTCTTTAATTCTGTGGTTGTTGGAGTTCCATGTAGTTTGGTTTTCTGGCACTTCTGGTTGTTTACTGATTGTAGATTGGTTATTATCCTCCTTTTGGTTGTGCAAGAAAGTGAAGGGTTTTTTTTACCTACACCTCCATCTTGGCTGGAACTCTGTTGTATTTTCTTGAAGGTCAGACACTTTCAAATTGCAAGTTAAATTTTAGTGTTAATCCAGGGACTTGTTATATCCTGCTCTAGTCGATTTCATACTTAATTAATGATTTCGATTAAATGTGCTTTTATACTACTGTAGTGATGAGTTTTGAATCTCAATGAACCATGGGTATAAAATGAAATGAAATGACTTTATTATAGACTAGATGCTTTTTGTACATTACTGATTAGTCCAGGATTTACTGGTATTTTAAATTGAACAAAGCAGGATGAAGAAAACAAGGCTTTGCAAACTTGAATAAAATTATAGAGTCAGTAAAAGTGACAATACTAATTTATTAATTTATATGTTTCTTTTCAAGGACTACAACTCCAGGAGAAACGAAACTGTTGGCCTCTGAAATCTATGACATTCTTCAGTCTTCCAATATGGCAGATAGTGATAGTTTCAATGAAATGAACTCACGTCGAAGGAAAGCTCAGTTTTTTCTGGGGACTACAAACAAACGTGCCAAAACAGTGGTTTTGCATATAGATGGTCTTGATGATACGGTAAGGTGTTTGGAAACAACATGGTTTATCAGATGGGGAGAGGAATCAGGTTAACTAAATAGTTTTCTCAGTGGCACCTGCTAACAGTCTTTAAGAATAAGTCCTAATATTAGTATTTTATACTGATAAACGGGAGCATTTTGTGCTAAACAGATTTGTTAATCAGGGGATGTTAAAAATTTAAATATTTGTGCTCTAATACTAGCATTTCAAAATACACAAAGCAAAACCCGACAGAAACGCAAAGAGAAATAAACAGATCTACAGTTAGAGCTAGAGATTTGAATACTACTCTCTCAGTTAATAGAACAAATATACAGAAAATCAGTAAAGGGTATAGGAGACTCAACACTAATAATCAACTTGACTTAACTGATATTTATAGAATATCCCACCCAACAGCAAGACAGTAATTCTTTTCAAGTACACATGGAACATTTACCAAGATTGCCCTCCTCGTTTTCTTTCCCTCCTTGCCTCCCTCCCTCCCTTCTTTGTTGGATGATTTAGGGCTTATTATATTACAATAGTTCTTCCTTATCCACGGGGAATAAGTTCCAGGACCCTGCCAGTGGATGCCCTAAAACCATGAATAGTACCAAATCCTATATATGCTGTGTTTTTTCCTATACATACACACCTTTTCACTTATTGAAAGCACTTCATGGCCCCTCTTTGGCATATCCAAATTGTCAGCCTCACTACTCTTGTGTTTTGGGGCCATTATTGAGTAAAATAAGTATTGTTGGAACACAAGCACTGTGATCCTATGGCAGTTGATCCGATAACTGAGAGCACTACTGCGTGACTGACAGGCAGGCAAGCACTTACAGAGTGGAAATACTGGACGAAGGGATGAATTAGATGTATGTGTGGGGGGAGGGGTGGCACAGAATTTCATCACGCTACTCAGGATGGTGTACAATTTATGGATTGTTCATTCTGGAGTTTTCCATTTAACATTTTTGAACCACAGTTGACTGCGGGTAATTGAAATTGCAGAAAGCAAAATTGCAATAAGGGGAGGCCTATTCTAGGTCACTTCATGCATAGTATAAGACATAGCACTGTATTTCATTTCCCTTATCTCTGCCTTAGTGCTGTTGGTATCATCTTTTATTTCTGCATGTGCTATAAGCCCCAAAATACATTGTTATTGCATTAAATATTCTTTAAATTTTTTTCAATATTTTATTGTGATAAAATATACATAGCATAAAATTTACTATTTTAACCATATTTTTTTAAAGACTTTATTTATTTTTATTTTTAGAGAAAGGAAAAGAGAGGGAGAGAAACATCGATTGATCGTTTGCCTTTTGTGCATCCCCAACTGGGGACCTAGTCCATAACCCAGGCATGTGTCCTGACTGGGAATCGAACCAGCGATCCTTTGGTTCACAGGCTGGCTGGCGTTCAATCCACTGAGCCATACCAGCTAGGGTATAAAATAAGTTTTAATACCTATCCTAGTAGCTCAGAAGTAGTATATTACTGTGCTTTTGACTGGCATTTTCCTAATGACTAATGATGTTTAGTATCTTTTCATGTTGTTATTGGCCATTTTGTAGTGGTTGATTTCGAGTTTATTGCATAAATCTTTATCACAGATTTTCTCTTTGGGAGAAATTTCTGTTCGTGTTTTTTTTTTTTAAGTCCTCACCCAAAGACATGTTTACTGATTTTAGGGGGAGAGGTGATAGGGGCATGGGGAGAGAGATCGATCCGTTGGTTGCCTTCTGTACACACCTGATGGGATTGAACCTGCAACCTAGGTATGAGCCCTGACTGGGAACTTAACCTGCAGTCTTTTGATGTATGGGATGATGTTCCAGCCAACTGAGCCATCTGGCCAGGGCATCTCTTCATTCTTTCTTCATTTTTAAGTTGCTTGTTATTTGTCTTTTTATTGTTGAGTTGATAATACCATGTGAACCAATCTTTCATTCCTAGGATAAATTTCAACTGATCATAATGTATAATCTTTTAATATGCCCTGGATTCAGTTTGCTGATACATTATTGACGCATTTGGCATTTGTATTCTCATAAGATATTTATCATTTGTTTTCCTGTTTTTTTTTTCTGGTTTTGGTATCAGGGTCATACTATCTTCATAAAATGAGGTGGAAAGTACCTGGATGAGTTTGTGAAGGATTGGTGTTAATTCTCTTAATCATTTGGTAAAAGTCACCAGTGAAGCCATTTGGCCCTGAGCTTTTTTTTGTGGGAAGTTTTCTGATTATTAATTCAGTCTCTCGTTATAGGTCTGTTTACATTTTTTTTCTTGAGTCAGTTTTAGTAGTATTGTCTTTCTAGGTACTTGTCCATTTCATTGAGGTTATCTAATGGTTGGCATATAATTATTCATAGTGTTAGCTTATAATCCTTTTGTTTTTGTAAGGTTAGTCATAATATACCCTCTTTAATTCCAGATTTAGTAATTTGAGTTATGTTTCTCTTTCTCTTGGTCAGTCTAGCTAAAGGTTTACCAATTGTGTTGATCTTTTCAAAGAGCCAATATGTGCTGTTTTCATTTCATTCTTTAATTTTTCTTGTGAGCTCCTTGGTTATTTAGGAGTTTGTTGTTTAATTTCCATGTATTTCTGAATTTTCCAAATCTTCTAATGATTTCTAATTTCATTTCATATAGTGTATGATTTCGACCCTTTTAAATGTATTGAGGCTTGCACATACCACAGATACCCTCTTCTATTCATTGCCAGAGTTAGCCTTGACTCATCTATTTTTTTGCCCAAATTCTCACTTCGTCTATTTAAGATTCTCTCAACCTAATCTTGACCCTGTTTTCAATCTAGAGGTTATTCATCCTTCCTGGCTAATTCTGGATTCTCTTTGCTCTGTGGAAGTACTCATGTTTACTTGAAAATAGCCTATCCTTGAGATCAAATGTTGAAATTGGATTTTCTACTCCTCTGCAAACCCCCAGGCTTTGCCTGTTGCAAATGTGTTAATTTGTGTGAAAATAAAGATGAATGGGCCTTATGTATCTGTTTTCTCACTGTCGCGTATAGTTGGGATTTAATGTCAGACTGTTGCTGCAAGCTAGGCAAGTTGCTTAACTTTTCTGTTTTGCTTTCCTCACATTTAAAATAAGGAGTCAGGTTAGTCTTGTAGTATTTTAACTTTGCTGTTGTATGTGCTATGCAAACTTTTCTTTACTTTTAAATTTACCTGGTATTGAATATGTGGCAGCGATAAACATGGATCTTTGATGACCAGTCCCCTACAGGGGACTTACAGAACCTGGGATGCGGCAGAGCAGAGCCAGAAACAGTGCAGCAGATGAGCCCCTGTGGGTCTGTACCCTGCCGTGCACCTCTGTATCCCAGATCGTTGCCTGAGCGGTGTTGAAATGTAGTAATGAGTAGTGAAAAAGTGGTTTACATAGAGAGATTGCAAGGGCTTGGGTTGTTTTGAAGGATGTGGGAATAAGTGTGAAGACTGGTTTTATTTAATAGAAGAGAAGAATGAATCAGGTAATTTGAAGGCAGTGCTTCTTAAGACATGATTCAGAGACTAGGGCTCAATTGCAGATTCCTGCCCCCTCAGAAGTACTGAATGAGAACCTGGTCTCAGTACACAAACAGGGAAGTTCAAGTGGTGACTTGATGTCTGGGCTGGAGTTGGAGGGAGGGATGAGGGGAAACTAGTTATTTTTCATTCTATTTTCTTTTTGGATTTTGTCTTTGGGTTCTGCTTGGTATCTAAGTGGGTATACCTGTAGACAAATGAAAATTAAATCATACGAAAGCACATGTCTATGCTTACATGGAAGTGATGAGTATAGTCTACTAAGGACAAAGTAGAAAGAAAATCTCTTGGTTTTAAACATTGGACCTTGAAGTAAGATGAGACAGAGATGGAATAATCAGTGGTATAAGTAGAAGACCAGGGGTAGTGTATTATTAGGAGTCAAAGAAGCATTGAAAGTTGTATGTTAGTTATATTGGAAATGAGAGGAAAATGAAAACCAAAAGGAGGATATTGATAACCCTTGAGAATGCACTGGGTGCCCATTAAGAATGCCATTAATGAGAAATACACTGATATTTATAAATACCAAGTACTTTAGAAAATAGTGAGTCAAACACTGAATGCTCACTAATACTAACTTTAGTTTATTAGAATTTGTCCCTAGGGGTTTTTAAGCTACAGCAGAGGTCAGGAAACCTGTTCTTTAAAAGGCCAGATAGTAAATATTTTAGGTTTTGCAGGGCATATGGTCTCTTACAACTACTGACTTTGCTGTAGAATGAAACCTAGCCTCAGATGTTGTGGTCCAGTAGAACTTTATTTACAAAAACAGCTGGTGAACTGTCGTTTGCCCACTCTTGAGCAGGAGGAGTCTCCGCTTCTCAGCGCTATTTCCTTTTGCTTTAAGATTTAAATTAACATCAGCTAACTTCTTGTTAAAATAATTAAAACTAAATATTAGTAATGAAGCTTGGAAAAAATCTAGCAGGGATTACTCTTCTGTTGATCTTATAAAATGTAGTGAACTTGACTGAGCACCACTCTCCCATGGCCTCACGTATGAGATGGTAGAACTGAAATAGGGACGTCTGTTCCCCATGGCGCCCCCCCTGCCCACATGTGATAACCAGTTCAGTGTGGTTTCAGTTGACTTATTCCCTTTTATTATTTTGCCAATTTTAATACCAATTTGCTTTTACTTTTTCAGTCTCGGAGAAATCTATGTGAAGAGGCTTTGTTAAAAATTAAAGGCGTTATTAGCTTTACTTTTCAAATGGCTGTTCAAAGATGCGTGGTACGAATCCGTTCAGATTTGAAAGCAGAGGTTAGTATTTTAAATGCCTGAATGTGTTTGAGGTTTCAGGTAACAAATCAGTTTTCAAATTTGTCTCTTTTTATTCTGGCCTAGGCTTTGGCATCAGCAATAGCATCAACCAAGGTTATGAAGGCTCAGCAAGTTGTGAAAAGTGAAAGTGGAGAAGAGGTAAAAGCCTTACATAGTTTTCTGTTTTTAAAAAAAATCTTTTTTTAGCTCTACCTGAGGACATACTTACTGATTTTAGAGAGAGGAGAAGGGAGGGAGTGAAACATCAGTGTGAGAAACATCACTCGGTTGCCTCTCCACACCCCAACCAGGACCAGACTCACAGCCCAGGTATATCCCCTAACCAGGAACGGGACCTGGGACCTTAGGTTTACGGGATGACGCTCCAACCTCCAGCCAAGTGAGCCACACCAGGGCTATGTAGTTTCCTTACATTTAACTATGACTCCTGGGGGCTCTTTATGGCTAGCAGATTGCCAGTATTTCTAGACTAGTAGTTGCAAAGTATATAGGAATGTGGTTGGATCACATTATCTTGGTGTTTCTTGGTTAATAGTTAACTCTTTTAGAAATACAGGAAGAGCTTTTGTGGATTTCAGTCTGTTTTTATATCTTATATTTTCTGAATTTCAGACTCTTCTTTTTTTCACTGGTGATGTTTTGCTGATATGTGGAAATGGAGGAGATGTGGCTTCTTTGCTTTGGTTTTTTAAATACTTTCTAACCTTAGTTTTGCCAGTCCAAAAAATAAAGTCTAGTCCTACTCCTGGGCAAATACATATATTGGGAATCTTTGCCCCTTGCTGTCCATGAGCTTTGTGATAAGGGAATGAACCTGTATGGTGTCAGCCCATTGGGGTTCATAGATAAGGAGGTTTGCTGGCCCTCCAGAAGTCCACCCAGTAGCTAGATAATGTGCTTTTGTCTTGTTTATTTTTAAATTTTTATAATTTATTTTTAATCATAGTTGATACACCATATTATGTTAGTGCCAGGTGTACAACACAGTGATCAGTGTTCATATAGTTCACAAAGTGGTCCTCACAATAAGTCTGATGACTATTTGTCACCATGCATAGTCATTAAGATATTACTGACTCTGTTCCCTAAGCTATACATTACCTCCCCATGACTTACTTTGTACCTGGAAGTTTGTACTTCTTAATCTCCTTTCCCTTTTCAGCTTAATCCCATCATCTTGAAATACAAGTTGCACATTTATTCTTGTGTGGTGCTGTCTATATGTGCCTACACAGTGCTCAGCAGTTGGGCCTGCCTTCATGTAAGAAGAACGTTGTCAAAGGAATATAGCCCGTGGACATAAATACTGGGATGATTGGAATGAGAAGAAAGTTGACTTTTTACATCTGACATATATCTATCAGTTATGTTGATTTTGCAGTAACTCTTCATGTGTTCTTTGTGTCAGATGCTGGTCCCGTTCCAGGATATGGCTGTGGAAGTGGAACAGAACACAGAGCTGCCCGACTATCTGCCTGAGGATGAGAGCCCCACGAAGGAGCAGGACAAAGCAGTGTCCCGGGTCGGCTCCCACCCAGAGGGCGGGGCTAGCTGGCTGAGCACAGCTGCAAACTTTTTATCCAGATCGTTTTACTGGTGACTTCACTTTGGGGTGCAAGGACTGTGCGAATGAACAAGGGGCCAGTTTTCCATTGTTGTGGTGAACTGTCAAGTGCAATTTGCAATAAGTTATCATGAAAAGTTTTTAGATTACATGATTGCGTATGCTGCATTTTACATTTTATTGGACAATTTGCCCCACTAAGTGGTAAAAATGACAGGCTACAGGTGGAGTTGCTCTGTTTATGAAGGTGTTTTGGTTTTGTTTTCCTTTGTTTAATTGCCTCACTTTTAAAAAACATGGGTCCACAATTAAACCAAACATAAATATGTGCAGCTTCACATTTTATTTTGTATGAAGCACTTGATTAGGAAAACTCATTTTCTCCTGAAGCCTCAGGACCTATCTGAAGAGAAGTTTTTGTTTTAGCTCAAGTGGTGCATGAATTACTGAATATTTTCTGTGCTTTTCTTCATGAAAGATACTTGTTTTTGGTACTCTTTACTGAGAGTTGAAAACATTTCTAATTATCCCCCTTTTGTGCCTTTTTTTAATTTTGCCAACCATGTATATGGAAAGGTCATCATTACTGATGACATTTTGTGAATTAAACTATATTCATTTGAATGTAGCAGTCCCCTAAAAATACAATTCTACAAAATCTTTGCAATCTTATTTGTTGTCATTTTAATAAAAGTAACACAAAATCGTTCGGAAAAAGGGAAACGTGTATGCGGCAAAGTGCCAGTGAGACTGAGTATGACCAAATGTAGTTTGACTGCTGTTCTGGTTGGTTTGTACCAGCTCTTGAGAGTTACATCCACGAGATAATGGGAACAGCTGTTGGTAGGCCTTATTTTGTGAATAAACACTATCTTCTGTTAGAAAAGAAAATAGTAAAGAACTGACAAACTTGAAAAAGAAAACAAAAATTGGATGCCTACAATGCCATAGTGCCATTCGGTAGAGTCGAACTGTAACACATGGATTGCTTGGTAGGTGCCTGTTCAGTACGTGTTTCCTTACATTGCCTTTGTGAATTTATTATGAATTTGCAGTCATATTAAATGAAAAAAGACTCGATACTTATAAAGAAATAAATCCAGCATTGGTCTACTTAATCTTGTTTCTCATGTCCAGCCAGAAAAAAAGAACTTCAGTGAAGGTAAGGTAAATAAATATAAATATAAATATAAATACATATACATATATATTTTTTGTAGATAACTGCTAATTACATAAATGTAATGCTTTATTGTATTGCTGAAATATTTGGCAACTAAAAATGTTCCTTTTGGAAATCCAACGAAATCCACATTAATTTTAATGCCCATATGATTAAAAACTAATGGGAAGAAATTGAAATTCTTTTTCATCCACATGTAGAGCTGCTATTTTACTCCTTGGAGAATGTGAAGTGAAAATTGGACCCCGGAGGGTTTTCTTGCATTTTCATTGCTTCTCTTTTAGAGAAAATTAAAAGCATCCAGTGTTACTGGAGAAAAAAATATTGTAAAATGCTTCACCAACAAGAATCTTGAGTTCATGAACATTGTGACCTTCTGGAGGGAGGCATATTGAGGGTGTTGAGAATGACATTTCTTTCACGCGTCTGGGCTCTGATTCAGGTGACACGCACAAATGAAAATACAAGCTTTCAGGGCATGTATTGCTTTAAATGCATAATACAACTTGCTGCCAGAACCAGACATGTTGAAAAAAGGAAACAAAACCACCTCCTTTCTATAGCCATTAAAACAAAGTTTACTGTTCTGTTCTAACAGGCTAGTGTTTTATTTTGCATTGCCACACATCTGCTTATTTAAAAAACGACATCGCTTTGGTAGCAATGGTTCGATACAAGTAGGTATTATAGCCTGGTGTTTGTGTGTTCTAATTATATGTGTTCTTTTGTTTCCAGGTCTTATAGAGCAGTTAAGCCAACTGTTACAGCATTTTTTGAATTATGTTGTAAAATAATAAAAGGTAACAATTAAAATTGAATGGATATCGCATTTTTGTGCTATAAGCATTATTGATTACTCTTAAGTCTGTTTGTACCTACACTGCCTGGCCCCTTCTCCTAGCTCCCAGTAGGTGCGTTACCCAACTAATTCCCATGTATCTTTTATTTATCTTCTTGGCAGCACTATACCTGCGTCTCCCTACCCCCTGGTTTTGGATCAGCTGTCCCCTTACATGTACTCATTGGAGCATTTTTCACATTAGATTGAAATTATATTCACCAGTGAGTCTCCCCTCCTCAGCTCTTTGACAACCGAGATGGTCTGTGGTTATACCTGACTAGTGGCAAGCACTCAGATATTTTTTAGGAGAATGAAGAATTTGTTTTTAATCACTAAAAATAAATAGAAGGTAGTAATTAATGTGGGCACATAGGAAAAATGTCAGATTACCCCCTTTTTTATTTTTGATTTATTCAATTTATTGCTTTTTCATTTGGTTTATATTTTTAGAGTGGCAGAAGATCATAATGCTTACTGCATTGAATGAAGTTAAGACTTAACTTTAAAAAATTTTTGTACTTATCTTTAGAGATGGGGAGGGAGGGAGAGAAACATCCATGTGTGAGAGAAACATTGGTCGCCTCTTGCACACGCCAGCTGGGGGACCCGGCCCACAACCTGGGTGTGTGCCCTGACTGTGAAACAAACTGGTACTCAATCCACAGAGCCACACCAGCCAGGACAAGATTAACTTATAATATCTTGATTCTTATAGAATTGTTATAGGAGAATATTTTATATGTATAGTAGTGGTTTCGATTTCCTATTTTATAATTTACTAGCTATTTAATCTTAGGTAATAATTTATCTCTAAGGTTTTTCTTCATTAGTAAAATGAAGACAGTTCCTCTACTTCATGGGTCATTATTAGAATCCATCATGAGTAACTTGAAAACTAAAAACTTACGAGTGTAAGATGGGATTATTGTTACTGAAAATTTGACATGATTCTCTTTTTACCTTCGATTCTCAAGTGAGGCACTGTACCTTTCTAATCACACTTTATTTGACTCCTCTTTTTATATCCAATCAGAGGGACTTTTTGAGGCTTAGTTCTCAGCTGTTTGATTTTAATCTGAATGTTGTCCATTGAAGAACGCATCCATTGTGAGGATTTTGGTTATGTAACTTCTAAATCTTTATTGTACTGTTGTCATCTTTCATTGCTCCCTTATCTTTGCTGTATGAAATGTAAAGTCTGATTTTTTATTTCTCTTAGAACCAAGCTCATGGTAGGCATGCTTATATTAAAAGCAAACCACTAATCCTGTACCAGGCACTGTGCTAATATTTACTCATTTAGTCCTGACCCACTATGATGGGCCATTGTATGGATGGGGGAAAATGAGACAGAAATTAAGTAACTCGTTAGTCCCAGATGATAGAGCTCGTCAGTGGTGGAACCAAGAGTCAGACCTGGCAGTCTGGCTTCTGAGATTCCCTCGCAGGGCGTCCTGTGTCTTAGGTCCCTTGGCTGTGCATCCTCTTATCTGAATCATGTCTAGTGTCTTAACTAAGTAGAGTCTGTTAGCAATCAGAAACTCCATCTGGGGACCAGAAAAGTTAGGTACATGAAAGAATTAAGGCTGGTTAGGCCGTAACATAGGAAAGCACATGGAGAACACCTGGCCAGTCTAAAGGGGAAAACTGCCTTTTCCTCACATGGATTGTGGGCTTTTCACAGTGCAGAGCTTCTGGACTTTGTGACCATTCCAGACCCTTGAAACACTACTTGGGCCACATAAACTTGTCTATCGGCCAGAAATTGGCTACAGTTAACTTCTAGAGTAGGCACATTCTAATCTACCAGATTAATCTTAACAGTATTTTTGTCATTTTCTGCTGTAATGTCAAGAGAGGCATTTGGATTAGTTTGGACTGCTTTGTCTGGCACCTCAAACAGGCTAGTTTAGCCCCCAACCTAGTCTTTCATACATTCTGTAGCATTATTGCAGAGTTTACATGTGAGGCATAGTTATATATTTCATTGTTACCAAAATAGTCTGCTTATCAAGCTTGTCTATTTATTATAACCTAAATATTCTGTGTTCGTTCCATCTTCTAGATTTTTGCTCATATTCTTTCTTACCTGGAATTTCCTCCTTTAAAATATTGAAAAAAGCTCAATATATTACAGAGATGCATAAAGAAAACTTGTTGTCTGTCATCTTACAACATAGACAATATCCATAACTAAACACTTTGATTTAGTTCTAATTTTTTTTCTTTAAAGTTTTTTTTACTAGTAAGAAATAGACACCATATTAAACTTTTTTTTTATAATTTATTTATCTTTAGAAGGGGAGGGAAGAAGAGAGGGAGAGAAATGTCAATGTATGGTTGCCTCTCATGTGTCCCCTACTGGGAACTGTCCTGCAACCCAGGCATGCGCCCTGACTGGGAATCGAACCGTGATCCTCTGATTCACAGGCCTGTGCTCAATCCACTGAGCTACACCAGCCAGGGCAACACCAAATTTTTAACATGTTCAACATATGTTTCCAATGAATAGTGATTCTCCCTTTAAAAAAAAAAAGACTTTACTTTGTTTAGAGAGGGGAAGAGAGGAAGAGGGAGAGAAACATTGATCAGTTGCCTCTCATTATGCACCCTGGCCGGGGACTGAAACTGCAACCCAGGTGCATGCCCTTGACTAGGAATCAACCCAGCGGCCTTCCACTGTGGGACAGCGCCCAGCCAGCTGAGCCACACCAGTAGGCATGGGACTCTCCCTTTGAACCTTAGCCGTTGTTAGTAATTTTGTGTGCCCATCAGGAATATTGTATAAATTTATCAATTTTTTCATACAAGTGGTACTATAATGGCCTGCACCTTACTTTTTTCTTACTTCAAGTGTATATTAGAAGTTACGTATTTCCTTATGTAAAGCAGCTTCCTTTCACAGCCTCACAGTATTGTTACACATATTAATAATCCAAATATTATACTTATCTAACCAGCATTTTGATTGTGATCCTTTGCTCTATTTCCTGTTTCCCAATTCTTCAAACTCTTCCAGCACTTACATGATCCACTGTATTTTTGAGTACTTAGTGTGTCATTTGTGTCTTCATTCCTAAATGTGTTCATTTTCTAGGCTGTGACAGCTGAGGTCATATTTGAAGCTCATGCTTCCTTTTTTGCACCTTTCTCTTTCTTATCCAGTCCATACTGAAGCCTGATTCCCAGCCTCCTTATACTGGTGGCTTCAGGACCAGCCTGTTTCATGAGAGTTTCTTTTTTATTCCCCCTGCCTTGAATGTCTTTGAAGTCCTCTTCCCTTCTGATGACTTGAATGTGAAAAACATAAGTTGTGTAAATATCCATTTTCTCATGTTTAAATATTAGGTGGAAGGATAATCCATTAGGATGCAAAAATAATGCTCAATAAGTAGTCTGCAAACAAATATTCCAGCTATTCAGTGGAAGCAAAATTAGGCAGTGGGAAATAGTCTTTCAGAGGATAGAGGGAAATTTTAGTGTGAGATGAATGAATCAGAAGACTGGTAGTTAAATAAACTATAGAATGAATCAAAATGTGAGGAATGAAGAGGAAAAAGGACATAGATGGAAGGGAAGTCAGCCATACCAGCTTACCAGTGAATGAGAAAGTAGTGTGAAAGCAAATGTAGGTGAAGACTGAAGCAGATCAAAAGAGTTGAACCAGAAGTCAGGACCCAGTTTTAGGAGGTAAACTTACAGGGAAAAGGGAGTCATTACCTCTCTGCAGAAATTCAGAGCAAAGATGTACTGCTTTAAGAAAATGGATATGCTAAAATAAAGCTTTGTAAGACAAACTATATGGACATTTATGCTTTTAGCTTTGATTTTTTTTAATGGATCAAGTTCTTCCAGGCACTATAAGGTCTATTTTTTAAAAATTAGATTCACGTGACATTTATGAATATCATGTGACATTCACATTAAGTAAAGCAGGATGAACCTAATGGGGACAAAAGCAAGTGTTTCTGGTCTTAATCAAGATGGGGAGATTAGTTTAAATAATTAAATTTGATAAACTAGCTTAGGGATGATTAACAATGTATAAAGACACTTCTGGGTGAAGGTACTTACAGTGGTTGGTATAGGGACTATAGTCTTACTAAACTTTTTCTCAAAGTGTTGTAGCAAATCTCTTGGAGACGACAATGTATGGGAATCTTTTCGCCGTTATTGGGTAGAAAGTAGCAAGAGTTAGCTGGTATAAGGTAATGAGTTAAAGGAAAATGTACATATTTTAAAGTAAGACCTTGGTCCCTGAGCTATTGTATAATCCAGGATGGGAAAGCAGAGCAGCCTTTTTCCTTTAGTGCGTGATTTCTTAGTGATGTCATAGCAAAATCGGCCAAGCAGGTGTTTGCTCACTTCCATAAAAGTTATGCCAGAAATATAACACTAGCAAAGCTATAAAAGAAATTTAAAAACTGATATTTTCCTGTTTATGTTATAGCATTTCTGCTTGATGAAACTGAAGGGACACCAGGCACTAGAGAAATGCCAACATTACCAACTCACAATGAGGGTCACAGGCTTCTGTCAGAGTGTAGCTCTTAAGGGTGTTTTTCAGTTACATCATTAAAGTCAGGTACTAAAGGTTTGAGAACCTGTATTGTCACCATCACGGTGCTAATTGCTGGAATTATGGACACAATCCTCCATGGTACTTGGCCTAGTGAGAGGGAAGATCTTGAAACAATTACAAATGTGTTGTACGGGAAAGTAGTAGAGGGGGGTTGGGAGACTTGATGTTGGTTGGGAACAGGGTTCAGGGAGTCAGGGCAGCCTTCTTAGAGACACTGGAGATTAAAGTAGAATTTGAATGATGAGTAGAAGTTAGCTGGCCAGGTGGGGCAATAGTCCAGGCAAAGGGAATAGCCTTGAGACGGCTCATACATGAGAGTGAGGCTGGAATGTTGGTGGAGGCCAGATAAGGCTCTGTGGCCCTTTGATTTAGTCCCTGAATGTTATATTATTTCCTTTCCTAACATAAGTAGTTCAGTTGCTATTATTTATACTTTAATAAACTGATAATAGCTACCTTTTATTGTGTCACAGCTAATTACTTTAGTATTTTCACAACAATCTAAAAAAAAGTAGACTTCACATATTAAAAAAGTACTGAAATATGGGTTTGATAATTTGCCTAAAGTGCCGTTATGTAGGCTGCAACATGCAGAATGGACCTGAGAGGAGAAAAGGGGATCTGAGGACACCAGATTATGTATCAGGCTCTTACTATACTTGTCACACAGGGGCAATGGTGGCTTGGACTCGCGTAAGTAGCAGTAGGCCTGGAGAGAGGTGACATGTTTGAGAGATTTTTAGGCTGTATCACAGAAGAATGGTGATTCATTCTCTGGGGAGACTCCCAGGATGCTTAGCTGCACCGATGGGCCTGTTGGACATGGTGCTAGGGAACATTGGAAGGACAGGGTTGTGGACAAGGATGTTGATGTGGGATCCAGGGTTGGGTGTGTTAAGATGGGAGAGACTGAAATGCCTAAACTTTGGTGGGAAGGATCCAAGAGAAAGATCAGATACAGAAAAGGGATCATTCATGTAGAATGAGGCTCAAAAGCAAGTGAAATCCAGAGTAGGGTTAGGACTGGCCTTTGATCAATGAACTCTCCTGGGCCCTTCCCTAAGGCTAAACTAAGACTTGCTGGATTGACCTGTTAGGACATTTCTTATTACTATTAAATTCCTAGCAGATTAAGAAAGAAAATTGAATTAGTTTTATGTTAGGTTATTTGAAATTCACCAGAGAGAATGTGCTCAGTCTTAATAAGTTAGACAGTTCCATTTTTTACATTTAGCATGGATGGGTTTATTTTCATGAATGATCGGCAGACTCCTAGATTACCATCTGCTTCCTCTGATCTTTTCATGTGATCCTTGGCATCTCATTCAGTAGGTCTCAGATAAATAGCATCGAGCATGGTGCCATTTATTTGGTGGTAGATATTCTTTATAGATTTCGAGTTTTTTAACTTTGAAGTTCTCCTTTATTTAGCCCCAAATAGTATACCTATTCTAAAATACTTTGACATTACCCCAAAGTGTTTGGATTCTCCAAGTATCAAGAATACAGACCATAGTCAAAGTAAAAAGAGACCAAAAGGCAATATACTAGTTCAAAAATTTCTGAAGGCCCTGGTGGGCAGAAAGCAATTGAATATTTAAAATGAATATGAAAAATTTAAAGCTGGCAAGTACTCAAAAGCATAAATGTTTTAGGATGAAGAAACCTCTGATAGTTGTAATGAGCTTGTACTGTTACTTGGTATCTTATAAATTACAGTTGCTGCTGTTACATAAACATAGAATTATGTTGTTCTGTGAGTCTTGTTTAATGGGTGTCACATTTCCTGTATATTTATAAATTCTCCAAATTAAAAATATTAATCTAAAACTCTAGAAGCAAAAATGTCATCAGTAGAAAGGCAGCTAGTTTACATGACTTAGCAAGTTATGACTGTAATAAGTGTGTTTATGTATAACATACCTATTAGTGTGTACTGGAGAGGAATGGTATTGACTTTAATTTCCGTTGTCTACATTCTCAAAACAATGAAGACACATCACTGACCATAAAATCGAAATAGCAGCCATTCAAAATAGTTGAGCGTTTATTGTATCACTTACTCTACAGAGGCAATCTCATTATTAAAATAAATACAGTCAGTTTATGTGCAGGTGCAGGGATCTATCATGTGCATTACAGTTTGTAATACCAAATACAGTTCGTTAGGATATATTTTGGGTTATTTTCAGTATACACTTGTATAAAACAGATTCTCTACCAATGTGCTCTCTAAGGAGTGGTTTTAATTTCCACTGGATATTTGAAAGTTTTTTTAAAAATGAAATCACACCCCTGCCCTTTTCTGGTAGATGAACCATTGAAGAAAAAGTATGAAAGAAGGGTGATTCTGTACCCAGTTTTGAGATTTCAGATTGACATTCATTTTAATTTGACACCATGCAGTCTTGTACCAGTTAAAGTTTTATGGTTTGTAATTCTTAAGATTGTGCAAGGGCTCTGCAGTGTAATATCTTTGTGCTATGTATAAATATAACAATTTCCCAGAAATAAGTCTAAAACTAATATATGTGTGCTCTATAAAAATTAATATCAATAAATGAGTTGCTTTAAAGAAAAATCTTTCATGATAATGTGAAATCTGTAGACATACCCCGATTTTCCATTATATTATTTCAAATTAGAAGTCCGTCCTATATGGTGATTGGGGGTAGGGTGGGAAACATGATAGGGAGAGAGGTGCAACTCCTAAATTTATAGTTCTGATTCAGAATCCTTCAAATTAATTGACCAAAAACTCTTATAAGAATACACAATGCTCAAAATTCAAAATTAATATTATATGGATGTATTACTCTAAAATTAAATCCAGCTAGCCCTACCTGTTTGGCTAAGTTGGTTGGGTGATGGCCCACAAACAGAAAAGTTGCTGGTTTGATTCTGGTCAGAGCACATACCTGGATTGCAGGTTCAGTCCCCAGTCAGGGTGCATACAGAAGACAGACAATCAGTGTTCTCACATCAATGTTTTCCCTTTCTCCCTCCCTTCCCTTTTGTCTAAAATAAAAACAAAAAATGGAGTTAACCCAGCTCAATAATAAATCAGCAAGTCAAACTATGAATTACAGAAAAATTTCCCCCTAAATCTTACACTGAATCTATGCAGTCTCCTAAAAAACCATTCCAGGGAACTGGCTATCTGCCAACCTTGCCACAACCTACTATGATGCCCATCACTGGTTCCTGAAGGGGTTGAGGCAGGTGGTATAGTTTTCACAATGACTGGGGGCATGTTCATGCTTTGTGCCCACACATTGTGATGGTCATAGTAAGGGAATGAACTATTGGCACTTAGCGTGCTGGACCCGGGGCTGCTAAAACATCTTCCAGTGCTAAGGACAGTCCCAAGTGTGGAGGATCGTCCTCCCAAAGTGCGAGTAGAGGAGCACTGGTAATACACAGAGTGCGTGGAAGTCGTGATGCCATAAATTTACTGATTAGTAAAAACTATGTAATTTTAGATCAGATATTTTACATTTTTATTTATATATAAATCAATGGGGGGCTCAGATTTTAATACAAAGTGGGACAGAAGATAATTTGTGTGATATATTCATTAAATTTCAAAGGGTAAGTATGGTAGTCATCGGGAAATCTAGAAGTCCTCAATCACTAAAGGAGGGTTGCCTCTAATCATCTACAGATGCTCTAGTGCAAGATGGTTTGATCAGTCTAAAAAATCTCATAAGAACTAAATGTAAGAAACAGTTACATTTTAGGAAACACTCAAACAGCCCTGGCTGGGCAACTCAGTTGGATAAAGCCTCATCTCCAATACAACAGGGTTGTGGACTTGATCCCAGGTCAGGGCACATACAAGGAATGCAATGAATTGCAAAAATAAGCATAACAACAAATAGATGTTTCTCCCTCCCTCCCTTCCTCTCTCTAAATCAATAAAAACATTTTAAAAACTGAGTCAAACAATGATTTTTGAGTAAATGAATTCCTTAATTTTGAAAATTTTAATCGTTTTCTCATCCATCTTAAGCTTCCTTACAACTATATTTCTGATTTTTCCTTTTTATCCTCACCTGAGGATATGCTTACTGATTTTAGAGAGAGAGGGAGAAAAACATCGATCAGTAGCCTCTTACATATCCCAAACCCACAACCTAGGTAGTGTCCCAACTGGGAATCAACCCACGACCCTTTGGTTTGCCAGATGACACTCCAAACAACTGAGCCATGCCAGCCAGGGCCATTTCTGACTTTTTAAAAATTATATTTTATTGATTATTCTAGTACAGTTGTCCAGATTTTCCCCTTTTGCTCCCCTCCACCCAGCACCTTCCAATATCAAGCAATCCCCACTCCTTTGTTTATGTCCAAGGATTGGCTATTCCATTTCCTATACTACACATCCCCGTGGCTATTTTGTAACTACTAATTTATACTTCTTAATCCCCTCACCTCCTCACCCATTCCCCTACACACCCCTCCTGTGGGGCAACCAGCAAAACGCCTGCTGTATCCATGATTCTGTATCTGTTCTTGACTGCTTAGTTCGTTTTTTAGATTCAATTGATAGTTATATGTTTTTTGTCATTTTGTTCATACTTGTAATCTTTTTCTTAAATAAGTCCTTTTAACTGTTCATGTAATAGTTTCTTAATGATGAACTCCTTTAGTATTTTCTCGTCTGGGAAGCTGTTTATCTTGCCCATTGCTTCCAAATGATATCTGCTGGATAGAGCAGTCTTGGCTGTACATCCCTGCTTTTCTTTATTTTTTTAAATA
The DNA here is from genome assembly GCF_021234435.1 of Artibeus jamaicensis. NCBI lineage: Eukaryota > Metazoa > Chordata > Mammalia > Chiroptera > Phyllostomidae > Artibeus > Artibeus jamaicensis. The sequence continues at coordinate 39,462,866 of NW_026522059.1, forward strand.
CAATTCATACCCTATTTCAGGTATTTTATGCGTAGTTCTCAATTGAAACCTAATTGATTAAATATGTGTATGTATTTTTTTTAAAGATTTTTTAATTTATTTATCTTTAGAGGGGAAGGAAAGAAGAGGGGGAAAGAAACATCAATGTATGGTTGCCTTTCGTGGGTCCCCTGCTGGGAAGTGGCCTGCAGGGAACTAGCCTGCAACCCAGGCATGTGCCCTGGCTGGGAATCGAACCTTGATTGTCTGGTTCTGAGGCCCGCGCTCAATCCACTGAGCTACACCAGCCAGGGGTGTATGTATTTTTTTTATTGTTGTCCAAGTATGGGTTCTCTCTATTTTCAACCCACCTTGACCCCCCCCCCACCTCACCCATCCCCACCTCCCATTCTCAAACCTACCCTTTTTGGCTTTTTCCATGTGTCCTTTATACATGTTCCTTGATGGACCATCCCCTATTTTCCCCCATTATCCTTCTTCCCCACCCCTCTGGTTACTCCCCGTTTGTTCTTTAATTCATTGTCTCTGGTTATATTTTGCTTGCTTGTTTGTTTCGTTGATTAGGTTCCACTTATAGGCAAGATCATATGGTATTTGTTTTTTACCACCTGGCTTATCTTTTCATGACTTTGAATATTTCTTGCCAATCCCTTCTAGCCTTCAAAGTTTTTTTTTGAGGAACCAGCTGACAGTCTTATGGGAACTCCCCTGTAGGTAACTAACTTCTTTTCTCTTGCTGCTTTAAGATTCAAACCTTATCTTTAACTTTTGGCATTTTAATTAATGATGTGTCTTGGAGTGGGTCTCTTTGAGGCCATCTTATTGGGGACACACTGTGTGTCCTAGACTTGCATGTCTATTTCCTTCACCAAATTAGGGAAGTTTTCTTTCATAATTTTTTTTAAAAAATATTTTATTGATTAAACTATTACAGTTGTCCCAATTTTTTTCCCTTTGCCCCCCTCCACCCGGTACCACCATTCTCTCCAGCAATCCCACCACCTTAGTTCATGTCCATGGGTTGTGCATGTATTTTGAAAGTTCTTGGGTTCTACATTTCCTATAGTATTCTTAACACCCGCCCTGTCTATTTTGTACCTACAAATTTAGTTTCTTAATCCCTGCACCTTTGCCCCCTTTCTTCCCCTTCCTCTTCCCAGCTAATAACCCTCCAAATGATCTTCATATCTATGATTCTATTCCTGTTCTCGTTTGTTTTTTTTTAGATTCAGTTGTTGGTAGTTGTGAATTTGTTGCCTTTTTAATGTTTATAGTTTTAATCATCTTCTTTTCTTAAGTTCCTTTAACATTTTATGTAATAATGGCTTGGTGATGATGAACTCCTTTAGCTTTACCTTTTCTGGGAAGCACTTTATCTGCCCTTTTATTGTAAAAGATAGCTTTGCTGGATAGAGTAATCTAGGTGGTAGGTCCTTGCTTTTCATCACTTTGAATACATCTTGCCAATCTTTTTAGATTGCAAAGTTTCTTGAGAAATCAACTGACATTTTTATGGGAACTCTTTGTAGGTAACTCTCTACTTTTTTCTTGCTGCTTTTAAGATTCTCTATCTTTAATCTCTGGCATTTTAATTATGATGTGTCTTGGTGTGGTCCTCTTTGGGTCCAACTTGTTTGGGACTCTGTACTTTCTGGTCTTTCATGTCTATTTTCTTTGCTAAATTAGGGAAGTTTTCTTTCATTATTTTTTCAAGTAACTTTTCAATTTCTTACTCTTCCTCTTCTTCTGGCACCTCTGGGATTCGGATGTTGGTGCATTTGGAGATGTTCTAGAAGCTCCTTATACTATCCTAGTTCTTTTTTAATTCTTTTTTCTTTTTGCTGTTCTGGTTGAATGCTTTTTTCTTCATTATGCTCCAAATTGTTGACTTGAATCTCAGCTTCATCCTCTCCACTGTTGGATCCCTGTAGATTTTTCTTTGTTTTACTTAGTGTAACCATCACTTCTTCCTGGGTCTTTTTTATGTTGTTGCCACACTCAATGAGTTCTTTGAGCATCTTGATCATCAGTGTTTTGAACCCTGCATCTGATGGGTTGGTTATCTCCATTTTGGTTCTTTTTCTGGGGTTTTATTCTGTTCTTTCATTTAAGCCATATGTCTTTGTCTCCTCAATTTGGTAGCTTCCCTGTTTGTTTTGGTGTATTAGGTAGACCTGCTTTGACTCCCTATCTTACTAGAACGCCTGTTGTAGAAAAGGCACTCCCTGTATGCGACTAACTCCTTTCCAGCTGTTGCTGTGGTGTAGAATCCCAGATGGGGTGGGTCTGTGTATGTTCTAAGTCCATGCAGTCCCTTAAATGGAATCTCTTGAAACTTTGGCAGTTTGTTTTACTCTCCCAACCCCCACTGGTGTGTACACCCAGAATTCATGGGGATTTATCTTCCTGGTGCTGGAACTCTGGGCTGTGCAGTCTGGCTTGGGGCTGGGATTGCTCCCTCCAAGGTATCCCTCCCAGTTTTTACCCACCACACATGAATGGGGCTGCCCGTTCCACTGCCACTGCCTCCCTGCACCACACTGTATGCCTTTCCACCTGTCTTCACGTCCTGTCCTGTCCCTCCTACCCATCTGGATGAATGTGGCTTCTTTAAGTCCTTGGTTGTCAGACTTCAACACAGCTTGATTTTTCTGACTGTTCTGAGTGTTATTTGTTTTAAGGTCTAGTTGTATTTTTTTTCCTGTGGTTGCACTAGGGGGTGAAGCATGTTTTCCTATGCCTCCATCTTGACTTGAAGTCTCTTTTGTTATTTTTTCAAATAGATGTTCAGTTCTATTTGAAAAGAATTGAAGAGAGGAGAATAAATGCTCATTCTCTTCTCCTTCTGGTGCCCCTGTGAAATGAATATTTGACCTCTTAAAGTTGTGCCAGAGGCTGCTTATATAGTCTTCACTTTTTTGGATTATTTTTTCTTCTTACTCTTCTGATTGGTTGTTTTTTCCTTCCTTATGTTCCAAATCATTGATTTGATTCTGTTTTATCCATTCTACTGTTGTTTTCCTGAAAATTGTTCTTTATTTCAATTAGTGTATCCTTTGTGTCAGACTGGATCTTTTTTATGCAGCTGAAGCCGTCACTAAGTTCCTTGAGCATCCTTATAACCAGTGTTTTGAGCTCTGTATCTGATAGATTGCTTATCTCCATTTCATTTAGCTTTTTTCCTGGAGTTTTGATCTGTTGTTTCATCTGGGCCATGTTTCTTTGTCTCCTCATTTTGGCAGCCTCCCTGAGTTTGTTTGTATGTGTTAGGTAGAGCTACTTTGACTCCATGTCTTGGTAGTGTGGCCTAATGTAGTAGGTGTCCTGCAGAGTCCAGAGGCACAGCCTCCCCTATCACTTAAGCTGGGTACTCACAGTGCGCCTTACGTGTAGGTTGAATACACCCTCCATTGAGCCTTGATTGCTGTTGGCGGATCAATGGGAGAGATTTACCCAGGCCAGTCTGCTGCAAGGATTGGCTGTGAAGACTTACCGCCGATTTCTGCCCTCTGAGGAGGATCAGCTGTGGGGGGGCAGGGTGTTGGTGCTCTGTTGCAATCTGTAGCTGTCCATTGGTTGTACTGGCCCTTGGGTTTCCCAAGTGATACAGGACAAGGTCATCCCCCACCTGTGTCCCTGGGTCCACCCTGCCTGAACTATAAAGCAATCTGAGATGATTGCCACTTGTGCTGGACTTGGAGATTCCCAGGTGAAGCCAAGCTGTGAATCCAGGCTGACTGCTGCTAGTGCCGGGTCTGGAGCCTACTGAGGCCAGCTGTTGCTTGTTTGATAGAATTTAGGAAGTGGTGAAGCAGGAGCCAAGACCAGGCATGCATATGGAAAAGCAGATTCTGTAGGCCTTTAAGTTGGGCAGAGTCTCTGGGCATCTCCAAGGCAAGTCAAATAGTGTTAGCTGGGTTGATGGGATCTCAGATATGGCACCAGCTTGCCAGCTCAGTCTGGATGGATATAGTTTTTAAAATTCCGTTGTTGTCAGATTTCCATTCAACTTGGTATCTGATGCTTCTGAGTGATGGTGGTTCTGTGTTTTAATTGTAATTTTGATGTGGCTGTGTGAACATGTGAGCCATATGTGCCTATGCCACCATCTTGACTGAAGTTCCATGATTTTCTTTTAATGCAGAAGTAGGAGAATTGAAATTCAGATAGTTTACCTGGCCTTCTTGCTTTAGTTAGAGAAAGGCAGTTTTACCAGGAAGGAAATGTTTTAAGCTTTGTTATCTTCTTTCAGCAAGATAGATCTAGATAGTATTCCTAGTTTTTACTGATCCTATAATGCCAGTTGTTAAAGTGTGAAATTTATATTTCCTGGCTGCTATTGAGGTCACGGACTTTACTATATCCTTGTGATGATTTTGAAGATATTTGTTTTAAATAAGGATGTGGCCAAAAAGTGATAGCCTGTTCAGTTGCCTTTGTCTGAAGAAAGTAGCCCAAGGCAACTTTGTGTGGAAATAGGAGTGTTTATATATTTGTTATCGTGAGGATTCAGCCATGTGCATAACTTCAGGAGTCAGAGCTAGATGGTGATGAAATGACCTAGTCAGCTTTCATTATCAGTATCTTCATGAACATAGGGGAGTCCTGACAGAGGCACATTTTTTATGAATCCAATTGTGTATGCTGGGGGAGAGAGAGAGAATTTAAGTCATGCGGTCCCTTCTGCCTACCATTTCTCATGAGTATTCCCCAGATTAAGTGTTAAAAGGGAGACATTAATTTAAAGCTCCTTCAATTGGTCATAGATTCTCTGTGCCTTGTAATGTGAGCTTCTCACTGTGTGGAGTGTGATTCTAGTGTTTAAAGATAAGTAGTTTTTTATATACAAGATGGCCTCAAATGCAAGCCAACTACTTCATCTGGTGCTCACCCAAAGAATGAGCCATCTGTTTGAACACTGAAGGAGAAATTGACTGTGTTGGACATATTGAGAGTCTGCTTCCAACATGGTCTGTAAATGTTGTATACTGTATTTTAAAGGTGACTTAGATTTCCAAGCATAATTTTGACTCCATGGGGTTTTTTTCCCCTTGTGTATATATCTCAGTGTGAAATGCAACTCCACTAAAATAAATGCTGCATCCTTCCAACTTTCCTTTGTTACTAGATAACATAGATATCTGCAACAATTCTTTCATTTCCAGAGTATATGGAGATCCTTTTGAAAAAATATTTTCATTAAAGGAATGAAAAATAAGGACTTGAATATAAAGCAAGGTTTTGAACAAATATTTTTAAAGTTTATATATAGTTACAGATGACCCATATAAAGTCAGGGCTATTATAAAATTTTATCAAAATGTATATTTAGTGAAAGAAGCACTAATCATGGCAGTGACCTTACAGGTTTATCCTCTATAATCATCCATTGCCCTGTCTAAGAAGCTGTGCGCACAGTTGACTATGGGCTAGAAGTTGATGCTCTAGACGAGAGATTAGCATTTTTTTCCTGCAAAGGACCAAGCAATAAATATTCTGCAAAGGACCAAAAAAGGTTTCACAGGCTGTAAAGTCTGTTGCAACTATTCACCTCTGCAGTTGTACCAAGAGAGCAGCCATGAGCGACATATAAATACACGAGTGTGGCTGTGTTACAACAGAACTACTTACTGTGTTTTGCCGTGTATAATGCGTACTTTTCTGCCAGAATTTTTGAGGGAAAAATAAGGATGTGCATTCTACATGGGTAGTACTAATTCTGTATCCATATAAATGTTTTTAATTCTCGTATTTATGCTTACTCGTTAAAAGTATAACTCTAGAAAGCCATAACAATATCCACATGCAAAACAAAATGATACAAAAACCAAGTATCTAAATATAAATAAATAAAATATGGAATTAAAAAATTAAAATAAAAGATTTTCGTCCTGAAAGTTCGGGCCCAAAATGTGGGTACCCATTATACACAATATAGTTTATAAAGAATTGACAGGTTGAGTTGAGCCCACTGGGTGCTCTGGGCAAAAACAATGATGCCCTAGGCAGAGATTCTCAAAGTGTGGCTCCCAGACCAGCAGCACTGCCATCATTGGGAACCTGTTAGCAGTGCAGATTCTCCACCCCCACCCAACAGAAGTGGCTGAGTCAGAAAGGCTGAGGCCCAGCAATTCCTGGTTTGACAAAACCTCCAGGGGATTCTGAGGCATGCATGCTGTTGTTTGAGAACCATTGCCCTGAAGTTTGAAACTGTACTAGGAGATATTTCTGGCAGGGTTACTATTGGTACAACAAGGCAGTAGAGTAATTTGAAAATCTGAAGTAACTGTAAACATTGTATTGAGTCAGACAGTAGTTTTATAATTCTAGTAAGAAAATAATTTTCCAATTTCTGAAGTTGTCATTTCTGTTTAATATGGTTGAAAATTTTTTTTCCTATTGCCATATATACTAAAACCTATAAAAATAGTATAGTTTCCCATTGTGGGGCTCAGTTTAGAGTGGCCTAACAATGATGCAAAGTTGTTGCTTATTGTTGGGAACTGCCCTGCCTGGTTTCAGAAACTGTAACCCCCCCCCATGGCTAAGGCTGAGTGAGAGACCTTGGGACCATAGGCCACTAAAGAGACAAAGCTTATCTTCCTGGAAGGGGCTCTGCTTCTGCCCCCCCTTTACTTCACCCTGCTAGTCCCAGGATGGAAGACTGGTTAGCCAATGACAGGTAAGATTTCTCAAGGCAGGGATGACTTAAGACAGGCATGGTCATGAAGGGGCCCTGAGGGAAGGACTTGGGGGCTATAGAAAAAGGGGATGATGGACCCTTGCTCCTTGGTTTTGACACAGCCTGAGTCCTCATTCTGTCTGTGAGAAGTTTCCTAATCTCTTGGCTGCCTTACTTCCCCTGCTCCATTTAAGCCTGAAACAATGCTGGAGGTGGGTGTGGCCCTGTGCTGGAAAGGGTGGGTTCCCTGGGGGTGATCAGGCCTAAGAAAGAATGCATAAAGTCCTGTGAAACTTGCTTTGCTTAGAATGTCCTCAATTTTCCGTCTTTTTTTTTAATGGCTTAACTCTTGCAAGTGTGAGGGTTTCTCACTTTATTTTTTATTTATTTATAGAGGGGAAGGGAGGGAGAAAGAGAGAAAAACACTAATGTGTGGTTGTCTCTCATGTGCCCCCCCCCCCCCACTGGGGACCTGGCCTGCAACCCAGGCATGTGCCCTGACTGGGAATCGAACTGGCGACCCTTTGGCTCACTGCCCATGCTCAATCCACTGAGCTACACCAGCCAGGGCCTCAATATTCTGATAAGGGTCCAAGCATGAAAGGAGTTTGTTTCCCAAAGTTTTATAGCTCTTTAGCTGACCCTGACTCAGAATAAGCCCTCATAGTTCTATGCATATTATCTATTACTTGATTATTACCGCTTGACAATGATTGGTGAACTTTACCTGTGTTCCCATGCAAATTGAACCCAATAAAAGGCCATTGAGGAACAGGCTCCTGACCCTTCTTCTTTGAGAGATTGGCCACCTTCCATCCAGTGGTGGACTGGAGGGCAGGTAGGTGGCACCCTGTAGGCAGAGCCCTCCTCCCCCCACAGCTCCTGATTGTTTTATTTTTTTAATATATTTTTAATTTTTTTAATTGATTGTTAGAAGGAAAGGTGGATGAGGGGAGAGAGAGAGAAGGGGGCTGGAGGGAGTGAGGGAGAGAGAGAGAGAGAGACATCAGTTTGTTGTCCCATTTATTTGTGCATTCTTTGGTTGATTCTTGTATGTGACCTGAGCAGGGATCAAACCCACAACCATGGCCTAGTAGGATGATGCTCTAACCAACTGAGCTACCCAGCCAGGGCCACCTATTATTATTTTTTTTTAATGTGGTTTTAAAAGGCCCATGTCTCACAAATACCTGTGTCAGAATCTTCAATAGGGACTTTCCTATTATTCTGGAATTGTTGGCGAGGCCCAAAGTTGAGAACATAGGGTAGTAAGTGGTGTTAAGTTCTCCCACGTTCCACTGCCCAACACTGACAGTTTTGGATATATTTTATCAACCACCTCCTTTACTCACAAGTTTAGGTAAGGAGAGGCTTGAGGAGTGGGAATGAAGCATAGACCTTAAGGGGAAACTGTTTGTAGAAGGTGGCCGCTTCTCCTCCTCCGGGAAAGGGGCTAGATTCTTCTAAGTCAAGAGAGAGGAGTTGGTGGCTTTATGAGAATCAATCTGAAGCCAGAAGTTCCCATTGGTCCTTCTTGTATTGTCAAAAGATGTATCCATAGAATTTGGATCAGTGTGTGTACCTAGAAATGAATACCTGTTTCTGACTGGAAGTTTCTGAAGGTGAGAAATCTACAAAGCTTGCGCCACAGAGTTTGAATGGACCCTGCTATGGAGTGTCTATGTAGAGGGGGTGGTAACTGCTCCCCTGTTCTAGGTTTCACAGCCCTCAGAGGCTATGGAAGAATGATCTGAAGGTTCTTTGAGAAGGAACTTGAAAGTTAAAGGAAGAACAGGAATTGAATAATTATCCGGGTCAAGTAAAAAGACAAGCTACCTCAAGAAGGGCTTGAGGACATTTACCACATCTGGGTGAAAGGGACTAGGTTCCTCCTCCCTGAGGGCCCTTCAGCAACTGAAGGAGCTGGGGAGAAGCTGACAGTCCCCAAGAAAAACTACACATAGCCTCTTTGGAGATCACCAGGAGCTGACGGAACCAAGTCCAGTCAAGTTGAAAATGAGGGACCTTTGTACCATGACCGCCACAACCACCATCAGGCAGCAGTTACATATTTCTAGCTCCCCGATCCTTCCTCCTTGCCCTCAAGTCTAGCCTTATGAAGGAAAGGGAGAAGGTATCACAAAGACAGGCAATACAAGTCCTAGAGCTGCCATCCAGCCTGTGGTTGAGGTGGACATAGGGATGGGCAATGAGTTTTGCATCACATATGAGTGTTAAGAGCTGTGAAGGGTTTGATTTCACCTTGCAAGCTAACAATTTAGCCTGATAGGTTTCGTGTCTGCTGGTAGAAGACATGAGTCTCCAGGGTCAGAGACAAATGAATGGCTTTTCACCACACAATAAAAACATGAGCCTCAGCATATTTGTGTTGGTTCCCTTTCTCCCAAGTCCCATGGGGGAAGTTTCATGGGCTAAGATAATATGAATACATGCACTGGGTTATGTTCCAGTAGAAGAAGCTAAGGCTGAAAGCTCACTACTTAAAAAATTTTTTTTTAAAATTCTTGTTGACATGATATTATATTAGTTTCACATATATAGTACCCCACATTTATATATTTTAGAAAGTGATCTCCAGAAGTCTAGTAGCCATCTACCACTACACAGTTATTTCTATATTCCCCGTGCTGTAACATCCCCATGACATTTTATGACCAGAAGTGTGTGCCTAATAATCTCCTTTCTTTTTTCTGCCCATCCCTTCATCTCCTTTCCTTCTGCCAACCATAATTTTTTTCTCTATATATATTAGTTTCAGTTTAGTTTTGTTTGTGTTTCTTTTAGATTCCATATGTAAATGAAACCATAGTGCATTTGTCTTTTTCTGACTTATTTCATTTAATAATTTCCAGGTCCATCCATTTTGTCACAAATGACAAGATTTCATCCTTTTTATGGCTGAGTAATATTCTATTCTATTTATATGTCATGTCTCCTTTATTCATGCATCTGTTGATGGACTGATGGACGCCTAGTTTGCTTCCATATCTTGGCCATTGTAAATAATGCCTCGATGAACATAGGGGTGCATATATCTTTTTGAATTATTGTTTTTGTTTTTGATAGATACTCGGAAGTAGAATTTATGGATTGTGCAGTAGTTCTAATTTTAATTTCTAAAGAGTCTACAGCCCTGGCTGGTGTAGCTCAGTGGATTGAGTGTGGACCTGCAAACCAAAGGATTACAGTTCGATTCCCAGTTAGAGCATATGCCTGGGTTGCAGGCCAGTTCCCAACAGGGAATGCATGAGAGGCAACCATACATTGATATTTCTCTCCCTCACTCCTTCCCTTACCCTCTAAAGATAAATAAAAAAATTTTTAAAAGTCTACATATTGTTTTCCATAGTGGCTCAGAGCTTTTTGAGTAGATAGCAAACATTGTGGCAAAAACCAAGTTCCCTTCCTCTTGAAAATGAGAAGTTAGGTGGTGGTCATCGGGGTGGGAGAAGAGCAAGCGATGGCATCCACAGTGCCAACTTTAGGAAAGCACTCAATCTGAGGCTTGTGCGAATGCAGGATTAGCACATAAGCCTGGCAGCCTCCTTGGATTTTTGTGCCCCTGGGCACCTTGCTTACCTCACCCTCATCCTGGCTCAGTAGGCGCGTTGGGCTACCTGGCAGTCACCTTGGCTTAGTGGTCTAGGTGACCAGCTACAGAATTTGCTGTTAGAGGGTGCAGTCTAGCACATTAAGCAGGAATGTGTGGGGGATACTCATGGACCAATATGACTCTTTATGCAATGAAACCGAAGCTCAAAACGGAAGTGTTTTATTAACCTACTGGCCAAATCCGGCTCCAGCCCCTGGTTTTGACATTTTTAAAAACAGAACTGGAAAAGAATATGCAACAGATCACATGTGACCCACAAAGCCTAAAATACTCTCTGGCTCTTTACAGAGAAGCTCTTTGAGCCCTATAAAAATGGAAAGATTTTTAATTTGCACATATTTTTAGAAGATGAGACTGGGAGATTCAATGTAGTATGGCTTGAGGCAATAATTTTTTTAAAATTTGTTTTATGAGTGTTCCCCCAAAGAGCTGTGTCTCTCTAAAATCTGGTTGCACATATAATAGACATTATGCCCCTTTCAAGTGAAAGAAATCAAACTGTAAAGCCCAAAAGAATGCATTGGTTCATATAGACAAACCAGAGAAAGGCCAGGCATGAAACCAGCCCGAGGGCTGGCTGGGTCTAGAGATTGGAATACCACTGAGACCTGTACCCACGCAGGCTGCATTGTCTCCACAGGTCTGTGGAGCCCTCATTAGGGCTTTTCCAGAATGGTAGGGAACAAGGCTCAGGCCACCAGAAGGCTCCCCATCCAGTGCTGCAATCAGAGAGGCAAAAAGGAGCCTCCTTTCCGGTTACAGGTCTGGCCATTGACGAGCCCTGGACCAGCATCATGGCCAGGGAGGGAGAGGTACCCTGTGACTCACCTGGCCACGGGCAAGCTCTGGGGCCAGGGAGAGGCAAGATCTATTACCAGAGACAGTGAGGAGCAACTATAGCACAGCTGTGACCTTGATTCATCATTGACACCTGCCCCAGTTGTGTCTACCTCAATATACTTTTCAAAATAGTTTTACAACTTTATTTGACAATCAGTAGTTAATTTTCATCCACATGTACTGTTTGTAGATTTTTTAAAGTACATAGGTGATGAATGTATAGAGTTTTTTTGTGAATCTTCATCCTCATTATATTTTCTGGACCACTGCACCCACATTCCTTCCTCATTTGGCCCAGACAGCTTTGTTGAGTCTGGTGTCATTGGCTACATCTGGAGTTCCCATCTCTTTCATGGCCAATTTCTGGATCTCTGTGAGTGCCCGAGGGCACGCTTCCTGAAACCCACTCCATGGATGCGCTTGCGAATGTTGCTGGTGGTCTCTCTGGTCACTACCCCATTGATGGCCGAACAGCCCCTCTTCTCACCACCCTTCTTCATGGGAACCACTATGCAGGACTCACGTTGGAAAAGCTTCCTTGGGGTCCTTTAGTTTGGAATCACGTGGGATTTTCCAGCCCTTCCATGTCTGCAGATGAAGCTTTTAGCCTATGCAATTTTCATGGGTTTAAAATTAACTGCTTTTTTCTGATTGATGTATCAGATTGGCCCCTCTACCCGTGTTTCTACAGTTTTATCACATTGTTTGGAGCTGTGCTTTACTGGGCAGCTCTTCCTGTGCTGCGGGCTTACCATGGAAGAGCTGCTGGGGGAACTTTGATTAATCCTCCCCGATGGCCGGGCACCGCTCCTGGGTTTCTGGCCTGGCCAGAGAGCCCTGTGGCAAGCATTACATTTCCGAGTCTAGACTCTCCGAGTCCTGTAATGGCAGGAATGATTCTGTCTTGCTAATTAATTTTTAGTGTGGCTTGTAGATGATGCTCATGAAACAAGTGAAATGTGACAGGCTTACAATCCGTAAAGAAGCCTGAGTAAAAGCAGCCATTCCCTAGCTGGTTAACTCTATTTGGGGCTTACTGCCAGATTGAGCCTCCGGCCTTAAAACACTTGCTAGGAGAACTCGTTCTCCGCCGTTTTGTCTGACAGTTTGTCGTAATTTCCACCATCCATCAAGGGTCAAGTAGTGTATCAAAAATATTTCCCAAGTGTTTATTTTCCCAGCATACATTTTTTTCTTTTTTTAAAAATTTTATTTAGTTATTTTTCAAGTACAGTTTTTTTGTCCATTTCTCCAATCCCAGCCTCCCCTGCCCCTTGCTCCCCACCTCCCTCCCATTCCCACCCCCCTTAATTCTCGTCCCTGTGTCCTTCCTATTTGTTCCTCCAAATCCCTCCCCCTTTTTCCCCTTAAATTCCCTTCCCTCTCCCCTCTGGTCACTGTCCCCTTGTTCTCTATTTCAGTGTCTTTGTTTTTATTCTGCTTGCTTGTTTGTTTTGTTGTTTAGCTTCCTGTTAAAGGTGAGATCCAGCGTAAATTTTGGAGGCAGCATCCGCAGTTTGGAAGGAATTGTAGTAATTCGGTTCTGCTTTGTCACCCGATTGCTTTGAGGGCCTTCAGCTTAGCCTCTTGTAGGTCACCCTCTGGGTCTTCCCACAGCTCTGGTCATGAGAAAGCTTCCTTGCTGGTGCTCTGGCGTCTGCTTTCCTGTCGGCGCTGGTTCGGTTCTGCGAGGGCGGGGCACAGCAAACGGCCGCTGTATCCTGATTCCTCCTACCCAGTTGTCTTCGCTCCAGATGAATTTTAAAGGCATGTTAGACAAGGAAATGTCTATTGGGTGATACATTTTCATTGTTTTTCTGCAATAAACTAGTTTCTACTTTTTGAAGCTTCTTTTTAGGGTCCTGAAATGGTCAGTGGTGCCTAGACACACAAACTCAAAAATATCACCTTTCAGTAAAAGCTTTCCCTTTTTTTAAATTGAATTTATTGGCATGGCATTGGTAAATAAAATTATATAGGTTTCAGGTGTACAATTCTACAATACACCATTTGTATATTGATCGTATTGTGTGTGTAATGCCCTAAGTCAAGTATCCTTCCATCACCAGTTACTTCTCCAACTCCCTCCTCTCCCTCCCTCCCCTCCCCTCCCCTCCTGTAACCAGCATACCATTGTCTGTGTCCATGAGTCCTTCTTCTTTTTTTCTTGGCTTAATCCCTTCATCCTTCTCAACTAGCCCCCAACCCCCTCCCCTCGGACAGCTGTCAGTCTGTTCTCTGTATCTGAGAGTCTATTTCCACTTTGTTAGTCTCTTTTGTTCATTAAAGTCCACATATAAGTGAAATCATATGGCACTTATCTTTCTCTGACTGGTTTATTTCACTTTGCACAATACTCTCCAGATCTATCCTTGCTGTCTCAAAAGGTAAGATCTCCTTTTTATGGCCAAGTAGTATTCCATTGTGTAAATGTACCACAGCTTTTTTTAAAAAATATTTTATTTATTTATCTTTAGAGGGGAAGGGAAGGAGAGAGGGAGAGAAACATCAATGTATGGTTGCCTTTCATGCATCCCCTGCTGGGAACTGTCCTGCAGGGAACCAGCCTGCAACCCCGGTATGTGCCCTGACTGGGTATCGAACCGTGATTGTCTGGTTCGGAGGCCCGCGCTCAATCCACTGAGCCATACCAGCCAGGGCCCTGTACCACAGCTTTTTTTATTCTCTCATCCACTGATGGGCACTGGGCTGTTTCCTAATCTTGGCTATTGTAAATAACACTGCTCTGGACATAGGGGTGCTTACATTCTTTCAAATTAGTGTTTCAATTACATTTAATGACTCTTGGTGAAACATGAAAAAGAACAACTCTTAAAGAAAGAGAATGTGAATTTGTGAAAATTAAGGAAATTCTTAACTACTAAAATAAATCGTTGTAAGGGTTGTATTATTAGAACGTAAAAAAGGCCAGACAAGTTCACTGTTGGAACAATGGTTTGCTTTAAACCATTGAAGCTGTGTTAGGCACATGTGAGTGTTACCAGGTGACCACTTAGCTGTGGGTAGTGCAAGTATATTAATAGCTGTTGGACATCAGTCTATTGCTCCTGGGTTAATCCCAGCATATGTCATAGAAAAGCATAATTTTGTCCTGAAGATAAAATTATACTTTAAGTTATTAAAGTAACATATACAATTGGTTAAAAAATCAACTGACATAAAATGGTTTTAAATAAGAAGTTAAAATCTGCCCTGGTTGGTATGGCTCAGTGGTTTGAGTGCCGGCCTGCAAACCAAAGAGTCACCAGTTTGATTCCCAGTCAGGGCACATGTCTGGGTTGGGGCCCATGTCTCTGGTGGGGAGGTGTGCAAGAGGCAACCACACATTCATGTTTCTCTTCCTCTCTTTCTCCTTCTCCCTCTTTCTCTAAGAAATAAAAATGAAAAAAGAAGTAAAAACCTCCCATTCTATCCTTAGTACTTCTCCAGAGGTAGTCACTTCTTGACTGTTCTAGTTTTAATTCTAAAATGGTGGCTACTTCCAGACCAAATAATATTCTTATTTCTCTGTTTTTTTATGTATCAGATTTAGACTGTATTAGTCAATTTTCTAATATAAAAGATGACTCCCACCTTTTGGTCCTGCCTCTTTCATTGAGTTTGTTAATTATATTATTACTTTGCTTCTTTTGGAGGTGGTTACTTTTACAACTCTAAATAATATACTTAAACATCTATTTTTATTTCATCAACCTTAGACAGAATGTATCTATTAATACCCAATGGAACCAGCCTTCTTTTCTCCCAGTGAATTTTGCCTCCTTGTATTAATGACCCTCTCACTGGGATAGGGATGAACTGTGTACCTGATAGAGTGTTGCAGAAATGATGGTGTATGACTTTCAAGGTTAAGTCATAAAAAGTGTTGTGGCTTCTGCCTTGCTCCCTCTTGAATCATTCGCTCTGGGGGAAGTGTGCTGTCCTGTCAGGAGGATACTCCAGCAGCCCCAAGTGGAAGTGCGTGTGGCAAAGAACAAAGACTTCCTTGCAGTAGCTGGCACCGAATTTGCCAGCTATCTAATGAACCATTTAAAAAGCAGATTATCCAGCCCCAGTCAAGCCCACAGATGCTTGCAGCTTGAAGCCAACTTTTTTTAATTGCCCTTTTAAAAAATGGATTCTTTTCTCCTCACTAGAGGATATGCTTATTGATTTCAGAAAGAGGGGAAGGGAGAGAGAGAGACAAGGAGAGAAACATCAATGTGAGAAAGAAACATCGATCAGTGGCTTCTTGGACATACCCCAACTGGGGACGGAACCCACAACCTGGGCATGTGCCCTGACTAGAATAGAACCTGTGACCTTTCCATTTCCAGGACAATGCTCCAAGTGAGCCACACTGGCCAGGGCTGAAGCCAACTTCTTGACAGCAACCTCACAAGAAATCTGAGTTTGAAGCACTACACTAATTGGCTCCTGAATTCATTTTTTGTTTCTTTTTATTATTGTTATTTGTTTGTTTCCTCCATTGCCTCAAATGAAGAGACAGGAGTTTGTTTTTTAATACTCACCTGAGGACATTACTTTCATTGCTTTTAGAGAGAGAAGAAGGAAGAGAGAGAGAGAAACCTTGATTCGTTGCCTTCTCATACATGACCTGACCAAGGAATGAACCCATAACCTGGATATGTGCCCTGAGTGGGAATTGAACCTATGACCTTTCGGTTCACAGGATGATTCTCTAATCAACTGAGCCACACCTGCCAGGGCTGGCTCCTGAATTCCTGACCCCAAAATTCTGTGCAATAAGAAATGCTTATTGGTCAATGTCTGGTGAAGATGGTGGCAGAGATAAACACGGATTGCCTCTTCACACAACCCATCAAAATTACAACTAAAATATAGAACAATCATCACTCAGAACCACTAGAAAAAAGAGTTGAATGGAAGTCTGACAACTATGGAATTAAAGAAACCACACCTATCCTTAAAGACTGGTAGGAGGGATGGAGACACAGGACTGGCTGGTCCCACATTTATATGTGGTAGATAAAAATTCGGGAGGGATTTCTCAGGAGCAAGGATTCTCAGCTCCACACCAGGTACCTCAGCCCAGGGTTCTGGTGCTAGTAAGACAGTCACCACAACTTCTGGCTGCAAAAACCAGCAGGATGGAATCAGTGGGAGAAACTTCTAGAGTCCCAAGCAGTTCCCCTTAAAGAACCCACACACAGACTTACTCAGACTCATTCCCTCTGAGCTCCAGCACTGGGGTAGCAGCTTGAAAGGCACCAGTGGCATACAGGGAGGACCTGAAGTGTCTGGCATCACAGTGGGTGCTGGGGGACAGCTTTCTCCCAGAAAGACAGGCAGAGGCCATTGTTTCTTTTCTGAGCTCTCCCTCCACAGAGCTGGCAGACTGGTACAATAGCTGACACTCCATCAACCTGGCTAACACTGCTTGTCCTGTCCTGGAGGTCCCCTGAGACTCCACCCCATCCAACTTATAGGCCCTGCCAAACTGTCAAGCATGACTTTTCTGTATGAATGGCTGGTCTTGACTCACGCTTCACCACTTCCTAAATCCTGTCAAACAAGCAACAGCTGGCCTCAGTGAGCCCCAGGCCCAGCATGAGCAGCAGCCAGCCAAGATTCACAGATTAACCTTCACCTGGAAATCTCCAGGCCCAGGACAAGTAGCAGCCACCTCAGAGTGCTTTATAGCTCAGGCAGGGTGGTCCTGGGAAGAACACAGGAGGGTGCTGACCATGGCTTGAACCACCTGGGAAATCCCAGAGCCTGTGCACCCACTGGGCAGCTGAAGACAATATTGGAGCTCTACCACCCTGCCCCTGCACAGCTGATCCTCCAGGGAGGGCAGAGATTGGTAGTAAGTGGTCATAGCTAGTCCTTGCAGCTGACTGGCCTGGGTAAATCTCTCCCATTGACCTGCCAACAGCAGCCAAGGCTCTGGAGGGAGTGGGGGGTGCTGGGTGGAGGAGGGCAAAGGGGGAAAAATTGGGACAACTGTAATAGCAAAATCCATAAAATATAATTAAAACGAAGGAGGAAATACTTATTGGTCTTTTGGTTACTGTTCATTTTTGCGGGGGCTACAATACTGTTTTGTGCAGCGATATATAACTAATGCATACCTTCTAGTAAAATGATGCGATTTCCCCCTTCCAAGTAGCCTCCCCCGTTTCCGAACCCCTTCTCTTCTCTTCCAGTTTCTGTGCTAGTTTATGATATTTATATTCTGTATTTTAGCTATAATTACAAAATGTAACCACCCATGCTTAATTTGTCTGTTCTCAAGTTGGAAATAAAAGTAGCCTTTAAATCATAATGCTGAAGTGGAAACCAGGGACCGGCCAGTGTACACCATAGAAATGGTCTGTCTAGCAGCGTCTGTGTCTCACCTTTACAGATCATGGCGGGGGGCATGGGAAGAAACCCTTATTGACCAAAAGTATCTCTGTGTTTATTCCTGAAGTTTCTTTAATTTTGTTAGAACAGGGATGTTGCTAAGGGGGGAGGCTAATAGTTTATTAGCAAGGTTATAAACTATTTAAAATCATTTACATTTTAGTAGGAATTGTCCTAATTAGCTTTCCAGTTTCTAGAAGAGATTGGCCAATACTTGCATATATAGTATATGGGTGAAAGGGGGGCTCTTTGATAAAGCTGCTAAATCCAGTGACTGAAAATAACCTCGCAGGGTGATCTGACCGTAATTTCCTAAATGGGCAGGTCACACACCGCAGGTGTGTAACATCTTTAGTAAAAGGCTTGCCTCTGCCTTGAGCAAGCCCTGTTCATTGCTCTGTGCATCCAGGTTAACAGACCTTTGAAATATCTCTTTTTCAGACCCCCCAGAAGCTTAGCTACTCTCAAGAGAGTACATGACCTTGGGGACGATCCTATTGTCGCATCTCTGCCTTGCTTCCTTTCACTTTCATGTAATCTTCCTGACATTCCCTCCTTAATTCCCAAGTGGATAAAACACACTGCAAAACTGTCATTCTCAGGAGTGGTTAGATCTGATTGGTTCAAATAAACTATTATAAAAAAATCCCTACAGGTTTGGATGTTTCTTATGTCGAAAACAGGAGCATGGGCAGTTATGGGGAAGACGGAAACAAGGCTTTTCCAACGTGATGTCAAGGACTTGCCAGAGGAAGACGTCTAAATACAAAAGGACTTCAAGTAAGGGAAGTCAGAGCTAAGTGAAGAAAAATGTTCCACTATTTTGATGTCATTTTACTCATCTCTCCCAGAGACTGAATCTCAGTTCTCTTCTTTTTCTTCCCTCTCTTTCACACTGCATGTGTGTCATCTCCTCTGTCTCTTCCTGCTTCTAGACCGGGGCTGCTTGGGAACTGGGCTGCGTCTGGTTGAACTTGCTCTTCCCAGTGTGGAGTATGGTGCCTGCACGCAGTGTGGTTCTTACTAAACACCTGAACCACTACTGAGCTGCATAATTCTACCCGACTTTCAATTTTACCTTAAATTATAACCTTCCTGTAATTTGCCTTACTTTTTTTTCATATTCGGGAAAACTTGTTATTCAGAGTATTCTTATGCTATTTTATTTTAATAATCAAAAGTAGCTTTGAGTCGATAAGAAACTATCAGTCTGTTTCTTTTTCTCTAGCTGAGATGTTAACTTTCTTTAATACTGTCTCTGGGGAAGGGGGAGATTAAGCTTGCTAGATAAAATTCAGGATGCTCATTAGAAAAACTTTAGATCAACAATGAATACATTTTTCATATATGTATGTCCCAATTGTTTTTTTTTACCTCAAATTTTAATATGACTGGGTATCCTCAAATTTTTTCCTCTTTTTTCTGAATCTAGCAACCCCAGGAGCTCCTCCTGGTCAATCTAATATTCTATCTAAAAGGGCCTGAAGCTTAGGTTCTACAGAATCTGATGGAGAGGGAGCGTTGTTGATGCCAGGATCTGACTCAGATGTGATCTACGAGGTTAGTGCTCCTCTCTTCCCATAGAACCAACTAAATACAACCAGAAGCCAAAGTCTATCCAGCCGAGAGTGCATGTTAGTAGCCTGCTTTCTTTCCCACCTTTCTTTCAAACTGATAGGCTGTGTACAGACAGTACTGACCTGCTAAAAGATGCCGGTGTGGACAGGAGTGTGGAAGTACAAGTTCCTAGGTCTTGTTCATGGGATTCTGAAGAACAAATATAAAGGGTCTTATAAAGTTTCTTCTAATACTGTACCCTTTGAAATCCTTCTCAAGTGAGGAAATTCTACACTTTTTCATATTTACTGGGGACATAAGTGGGGAGTAGAAAGCAAAATGTTTTTTCTAGTTTCTTCTTCAGGTCTCCAAAACATACATTATGACTAATGATTTCTATTTTCCCCCCTGTATCCCTTTTCTGGGTTTATTGCTGACCCTAAAACTTGGGTACTGCATGGAATTCCTGTGAGTCCAGACGTGTTGCCGGATATAAGTGTGAGGTAGCGTGCCCTTGACAGTGAGGTTGGTAGCCATGCATAAAATGTATCCCCAAATTTTATAGCAGCCCTTGCCCACCAGGACCATGTCGAGCATCTGAGCAGCAATGAGGCTACTTAGGATTCTGACACCAATTCCAAGGTATTTTCCAGCACCACCAAGCAATTCTCTGACATCAACTGGGTGTCCTACAGTTCATTGTGATTCTGACACCATTTGGAGAGAGCATCAGCTCCCACAGGTTAAAGGCTCATTTCCACAAGACCCCCATAACCCCCACCACTTCAGATGTCAATGCCAGTCCAGGTTGTCACCTGCGCATCTGACTACCCAGAGATAGGTTGGAAGTTTTAAAGACTTCTTCTCTGGGTTAGACTGATTTGGAAGAGCAGGTCACAGAACTCAGAAACACTTTGCTTACTAGCTTACCTGTTTATCATAAAAGGATGTAGAACTCAGGAAGAGCCAAGTGGAGGAGATGCATTAGGGCAACATACGGGAAAACGTGCAGAAATTCCCTGCCCTCTCCAAGACCACCCACTATTCTCCCAACACCTCTACTCGATCACCAGCCTGGAAGCTCACTGAACCTCATCCTTTGGGTTGTTAAGGAGGCTTCATTACATTGGCATGATTGATTCAGTCATTGGCCATTGGAGACTGATTCAACCACCAGCTCCTCTCACTGAAAGTTCTAAACCTCAGAACTCTGAGGTTCTAATCACATGATTGGCTCCTCTGGCATCTACACATCCCTAGATGTTTTCCAAAAGTCACCCAATTAACATAAAAGACACATTTATGCTCTCATCACCTAGGAAATGCCAAGGATTTTAGGAGCTCTGTGCCAGAACAGATGAAGAACAAATATATATTTCATTTATGAGTCACCATATCACAATACTGGTTCCCCTTTCCCTGCCCTACCCTTCCCCGCTCCCAGTCTTTGTGGTGGAGGCAGCTCTGTAGTGATCACACTCCTAGTTCACCGAGTAGAAAGCAGGCTGGCCAGGACACTTTTGGTGGGTGTTCTGGGTTCCGTGGCACAGCCACCTCACCAGGTGAGCTCACATGTCCTCCTCAGGGGTTCATGCTTTGGAGATGGCTGCAGTTCACAGATGTTGGGGCAGGGTGCTGGGACAGAGCCCAGGCCATGGAGAGGGGGTGGAGGCCATCTTTCGCCTGACCACCCTCTCCCCCTGCCTTGTTCAAGACCATAAATTAATTCTTGCCATGTATTTTGGAGTCATTTCCCAATGACGTGTGGGTTTGGAGGGACTGGGCTTGGAGTTAGACTGACATTCTATGTATATTATCTTTTAGGTAGGGGATTTTTAAACTTTCCTTCCTAGGTTTTAGTACTTGGTGGTAGAGATAATGCCAACAGTGTGAATGAAAAGCTAGTTTTTTTTTAGTGATCGTTGCTTTACATAGGAATTTTATGACAGCTTCAGTATTAATTACTGCCTTACTAAGCAGTGGCAAAGCACTTTGTGTCTCTATTGAGGTAACAACATTTAACAGTTAAAAGACCTTAAACTTAAAAATAAACCTAGTTCTTAGTAACGAGTTTAATATGTTAAAAGTAGAATGCCATATACATTAAATTATATTTTGTTCTGTCAAATAACTGGCTTTTAGGAATCAGTCTTTTCATATCTGGCATAATTTGGGGGCGGAAGACTAGATTTGTCTGTTCCTGAGCTTTGACTGCATTACTGAAATAATCCACAAGATGGCAGCAGAGAAATATTTATTTAAATTTATCATCCACAGAGAGAGAGAGGTTGTTAGAAGTCCAGTTTAACAAAAAAGAGGCTAATCTGTAATTTGGACCTTTCTAGCATAAAGTAGTCAGTGAGAATTTTCAAACAATTTCTCAGGTCTATTACAGCAGAGGTAATGAGTATTTAATTTTCTTTATCCATCTAAAAATTGTTTTCCTTACCACATTTTGCAGTGAAAGTCAGATCTTTATAAAAGTGATACAGTGTACACGGCAGTCTATGTGTTTCTGTCATAAGTAATCTTAGAAAATATGGGAAGGGTAAACTTTGGAATCTTACTAAGTGTGTTCTGTGTGGTGAGACTCCATCACTTAGGAACAAGCAAGAAAGTGTTCCCAGGTCTTGGGGCCTGAGCTTATGGGGGAAACGATGGTGGGTAGAGTCGGAAGAGAGGGAGTTCAGGGGAACAAGGACGTTTCTATAGAGACTGCAGTTTTCACTTAAATTTATATTATCTTTACATTATTGGCTTCGTGTGGATTACTGGAGTTAATAGGTATTTAGTTACAGGTGCTTTTGAGTCAAAAGAAAATAAATTGTTTTTTCTGTGAACCACCTTAGTTTTCTAATTTTAGGGGTCCATATTTCTTATGAAGTGATAAAGAGCATAATATAAGTCTCTTCTATAGATATAATTAATTACAAATTAATTACCATTACTCTGACATTTATTACTTTGGATTTCATTATGCCTGAAGCTCGGAGAACTTAATTATATACACAGATGCATGCACACACACATGTGAACATGGTTTTTGTTTATAGACATAGTAGCGCCCTGGCTGGTGTGTCTTAGTGGATCGATTGCTGGCCTGAGAGCCAAAGGGTCACCAGTTCCCAGTCAGGGCACATGCTTGGGTTGCAGGCCAGGTCCCCAGTAGGGGGCGCACAAGAGGTAACCACATATCGATGTTTCCCTCTTTTTCTCCCTCCTTTCCCCTTTCTCTAAAAATACATAAATAAAATCTTCAAAAAAAAATAGATACTTGTCACAAACTTAAAAAACTTACAGGAATATATGAAGTAGGAGGTGAAGTCCCCCATAGTTTCCTGAAGCAGTCTGTTAATATCTTCCTAAATATTTCTCTATGTAAAGACATTTACATTTTTAATGAAGTGAGAAGGTACGTAAGTTTTACATTTATCATGGACATCTTTCCATGTGCAATTTTTATAAGCTATGTATTATTCCATTTTGTGTTTGTGTGACAATTTCTTTAACTGCATCTATTTATGTATGCTGCTTTCCATGTTACTTTTTGTTGCTATAACAACAATACTGTACCAAACAACTTTGTGTGTTTATCCCTGTGTACGTAAAATCTCAACTTTTGACCAAATAACATTTTCAAAACCTGAACACCTACCACTGAAATGAGTAATAACATACTACAATTGTGTTAGGGGCAGAGTGAGCAGAGCTTGTACGTTAAACATAGGAACATGTTGATAAATTCTTTCTCTTTTAAAACCATTAGAGTGAAGACTGCGCTTGAACCGTGGCAACAAAGGACAGAAGACACGCTTTCTCGAGTTTGCAGAGCGGTGATAATTATCCAAGCCCTCCTCCCCTTTCCTCACAATGTCTTTACACCTGCGCCGCTCTGACAGCGCAGGCTCACGGTGCACCTGGCCCAGCAGGTTCGGGTGCTGGCTGGCTTCTATCTGGACAGCCAGGCAGCACTGTGATGCGTTGGGATTCTTCCCCGCCTGGGAGATCAAGGAGCTGGAGGTTTGAAGTCGGGGAACTCAGGGACAGCGTATTCTCAAGCAGGGACACAGGACCCTGGAATGCACTCCCTCCCCCGGTCCAGCAGAGCCAGGTCTGTTTGCCTTCAGGGCACTGCGAAGACCCATCTGTTTACTGGAGCGTGTTTCTGAGTGGTCGCCTTATGGCAGCTCCCCTCACCCACTAGCCAGCCGGGGCGGCAGCAGCATCATCTTATCATCTTTGCCACTTCAAGTGGAGGGGCTGATGCTGGCAAAGAATTGTTTTATAATAAGGCTCCACAGCCAAAGGATTCAGACTCTTATTTATTCTGTGTGGCCAGTGGTGAACATTTTATATGAATGGTAGCAATTAAATCCAAGACAACAAAGCATCACGTTTCAAATTCAGAACTCTTTATCTAGCCCATCATTATTTTATTATGTATTGAATGTTATAGCTCACTGTTTATATAAACTGAGGATCTGGTGCCTTTTTTTTTCCTTCTGGCATTGTGTGAACTGGGGAAAAAGATCTGACACCTTAATAAAATCCTAATATTTGCAAGTAAAATGATTAGAGACAACTTCTTCCGAGTACTGTATGTATCTTCTCATTATTCTCACAAGGTAACTTCTCTTTTTGTCCCACTTTTGAATTGTATCTAGTGTTCTAGTCTGGGTTCCCAGCTGAGGGCCTGGTGGCTCAGGGACCCTTTTCAGCTTCTGTATGCACTGAGTGTATTGTTATTTATGACTTTACAAGCCAAATAGCATGGCTCTGTCACTTATAAATAACACTCCAAAGTGTGAAACTACTGAATCTGTACTTCTGCACTGTAGACACTGTGTTTTATGTGTTCTGTATCTCTATGAAGTTTTAACAATAACGAGAACAAAATATAAAACTTTGAGTAACGTGATTTCATTCATTGGACGAGTTTGTATTGTGCCAGGTGCTATTCTTGTCACCGTTTCATAAAAAAAATATAGACACAAATTCTTGTCTTCAGGGTACTGGATTTTCAGTGGGTGGAGACAAATAATAAGCAAATAAATCGATCTTAGCCTATTAGATGGTGATCAATGCCAAGGAGAAAAGCAAAGCCAAGAAAGGGTGCAACTGCATTTTTAAGTGGGGCACTCTATGTAGGCCCTGCTACCAGGATGGATAAGACGATATTTAAACAGTGACTTGAAGAAATAGGTAAATGGGGAGATTGTGACCCAAGTAGGAGGGATAGCAAATGCCAGGACCCCCAGAGAGCAGACGGCCCTGCCAGTGTGTGGTTGGAGGGCAGTGGACAAGGGGGAGAGGCAAGGGGGAGGGAGAAGGGGAGGTACAAGGAGGAGGTGTAAGGGGGAGAGCCATGAGAGCTCAGAGGGCAGAGGTGGGACTTCGGAGGCCCTTGTAGGCCATGCAGGACTTGGCCTTTTCTAGTACTGACTTGGGAGCCATTTAGGATTCTAAGAAGGGAAGGAAAGTGAGTTGATTAGATTTTAAAAGGATTAATGCAGCCCTGGCTGGGTGGCTCAATTGGTTGGACCATGTCCCATATACACTGAAAGGTTGCAGGTTTGATTCCCAGTCAGGGCACAAACCTAGGTTGTAGGTTTAATCCTGGTCGGGGTGCGTTTGGGAGATACCCGATCGATGTTTCTCACATGGATGTCTCTCCCTTTCTTTCTCTTCCTCTTTCTAGAATCAGTAAGCATACCCTCAGGTGAGGATTGTAAAAAAAGGGTCAGTGGAGCGTTGTGTTGAGAGCAGACAGTGTGGCAGGCAGGGAGCTCTGCAGGGGCAGCGGCTGCAGCAGTGGAGGGGACGCCGGCTGACCGAGGCAGAAGCACTGGACGTGGACATGTTGCACGTATTTTGAGGATCTTGCTCACAGGATTTCCAGGTAGAATGGGATCTACCTAATTAATGAGACTCCACTGGAGGAGAGAATTTCCGAAATAATTTAAATGAACGGAGAAGCAAATCCCTGGCAATGGGCGAGACACACCTGACTGTGGTGTTGCTCATACCAGTCAGGGCAGGTGCACAGTCCTTAGTTCATCCTGGCTTGTTGCCTGGGCTGGTGGCTAGAGCTGGCTCATGGCTGGGGCACATTAAATCAATCAATCAATCAATCAATCAATCAGTAAATGGAGAAGCAGAAGAGAGAGGCTTAAAGTGCAGAGTTGAGTGAAATCATCAAGGGGGGGACTTTGGGACATGGGAGGAAGCTAAAGAATTCAGGTAGTTTGTAGCATCTTGATCAAGAGCAAAACTCATTATTTTCCTATTTATTAAATTTATTGGGGTAACATTGATTAATAAAATCACACAAGTTTCAGGTGTACACTTCTGTAATACATTGTCTGTATATTATATTTTGTATTCATCGCTGCAAGTCATTTTTTATTTTTTAATTACAGTTGACATATGGCATTACATTAGTTTCAGGTGTACATCCTTGGGAGTAGATATTATGTAATTTACTAACTGATCATCCTGATAAATCTTGTGCCCATCTGACACCATACATAGTTGTTAGAATATTATTGATAATATTCTCTATACTGTATTCCGTGACTACTCTGTCACAACCAATTTGTACTTCTTAATCCCTTCACCTTTTTCACCCATCTACCCACACCCTACCAATCTGGCAACTGTCAAAAAGTTCTCTGTATCTATAAGTCTTTTTCTGTTCTAATTGTTTATTTTGTTTTATAGATTTAGTTATTGATAGATATGTATTTGTTCACATTTTATTGTTCATATTTTTATTTCTTTTTCTTCTTTTTAAAGAAGACCCTTTAACATTTCATGTAATACTGGTTTGGTGGTGATGAACTCCTTTAGCTTTTTCTTGTTTGGGAAGCTCTTTATCTATCCTTTAAATCTAAAAGATAGCTTTGCTGGGTAGGATAATCTTGGTTGCAGGTCCTTGCTTTTCATCACTCTGAATGTTTCTTGCTGACCCCTTCTGGCTTGCAAAGTTTCTTTTGAGAAATCAGCTAACAATTTTATGGGAACTCTCTTGTAGGTAACTAACTGCTTTTCTCTTACTGCTTTTAAGATTTTCTCTTTGTTTTTAACTTTTGCCTTTTAATTATGATGTGTCTGTGTGTGGGCCTCTTTGGGTTCATCTTGTTTGGGACTTTCTGTGCTTCCTGTACTTGCACGTCTATCTCCTTCACCAAGTTAGGGGAGTTTTCCATAATTTTTTCACATAGGTTTTCAATTTTTTGCTCTCACACTTCTGGTACCCTCTATGATGTGAATGTTGGTACACTTAAAGTTGTTGTAGAGGCTATTTATACTAATCCTATTTTATTTTTATTTTTATTTTTATTTTTTGCTGGCCTATCTTCCATTTGTATGGAAATGCCACTGGAAACAGCTTGGGTGGGCCTGCAATTGGTTGAGGTGGGGTCTCAGGGAATCACCACAGTTGAGGGGGTGAACAGTGTGAACCAGATTGATGGAGTCTCAGATATGGCACCCACTTCCCTGCTATGAAGGGAGAGGGCTCAGGAAAGGGACAATGGCTTCTGCTAGCACTTCTGCCTGGGAGAAAGCTGCCCCTCTAGCTCTTGCCATGATGCCAGACAATTCAGTTCCTCCCTATATGTCTCTGGTCCCTTTCAAGCTGCTGCCCCTGAGCTGGAGCTCAGAGGGAGTGAGTCTAAGTCCATGCACAGGCCCTTTAAGAGGAACTGCCTGGGATTCCAGAAGCCCCCCATCTCACTCAGCCACAATCCCTGCTGGTATTTACAGCCAGAAGTTACAGGGTCTTCTCTTTCTGGTGCAGAACCCTGGGCTGGGGGGGTCTGGTGTGGGGCTGGCACCCCTTGTTCCTCAGTAGGGACCTATGTAGTAGGATATCATCATTTTTATCTGCCACACGTGGGTGTGGGGTCAGCCTGTTCTGCATCTCTGCCCCTCCCACCAGCCTTGCCGTGGCTCCTTATTTATATCCTCAGTTGTAGGACTTCTCTTTAGCTAGATTTTAGGTCGTTCTGAATGATGGTTGTTCTGTTGTTTAGTTGTAATTTTCATGTGGTGTGAGTATCACATGTACCTACGCAGCCATCTTGATGGGAAGCCTGAAGACTTGTGATGTGATCAAAAGGTGTGTGAGATTCCATTATGGTTTAGAGTGAAATTGCCCCATTTAAAGAATACAAAGAGAACACCTTTGTCAGTAGTAACATGGTTAGCATAAAGGCAAAGATGTTTGAAAAATTCAATAAGCCCAGCAAACCTACA
Organism: Artibeus jamaicensis; assembly: GCF_021234435.1. NCBI lineage: Eukaryota > Metazoa > Chordata > Mammalia > Chiroptera > Phyllostomidae > Artibeus > Artibeus jamaicensis. The sequence continues at coordinate 39,490,228 of NW_026522059.1, forward strand.
GTGAGTGAGAGACAGAAGGGAAGGGAGGGTTAAGAAAAAATTGGTGTAGAAGACATTGGCAGAATTTGGCAACCAGTTTAGCATTCAGAATATGAGACAGAAGACAAATTCACTACCACTCCAAAATATGTACTTAGTAGTTTTGAAGAGATGCTGGCGATCTTTTCAATACTTGAAAACTAGAACCAGGGTAGAGTCATGCATGAAGAGTAAATAACTTGTCTCCTCAGAAATGTTTAATATCACAGATCTCGTAGAAAGGCACTAGTCAGAGCCCATAAACTCAGAGGAAGAAAACTCAGGGTTAAAGTCTCTTGGGAGGCTTCCTAAGGTTGGGTGGAGTCACAGACAAAGAGCAAATGAATGTCTCTTATTGTAATTAGAAAAAAGAAAGGATCATTGCAGTGTCCGTAGATGATTAAAAAAAAAAACAACAAAAAAACCTTCCAGAAAAGGAGGGACAGAAGGAAGCCAGAGCCTTTCTGGAAGCCTGTTCAAATAGGACTCTGAGAAGTCAGTGGTGCCCTATGGTATCGGGTTATATTCAAGTTTTAGGTGAGGTCCCTAAACCACAGGACATAAAAACCCAGTTGGTGAGTGTGCTAGAATGACCTCTTCCAAAGACACCAGCACGGTTGGAGAACATGTTTTGGGCAGAACTGAAGGGAGGGGGAAAAGCATAAATGAAGATGAGAGAAGGGACATCCCTGAAGTTCATATCAATTTTTTAAAATTATTATAAATAAGCAGTTGATGAATAAAGCCCATCAAGTTTTGCAGTAACGGGGCATACAATTGATACCATTGGTCAATGGAAAAAGGCTTTATCTTCACAGGGAAATGTTGCCTTCAGTTTTTGCTTGCCTAAAATTTATTTACTCACTCATACAACAAAACTTAGGTCCTTCTGTGTGTGTTCATTATTGAATTAGATTTTGAGGATACAAAAGTGAGGAAGGTATGAACCTTATACATAAGATACTCACAGGTCAATTGTGGGGTGAACCATTCAAACAAGAAATTGCAATACAAAGTGGTACCTTCAATAATCAAAGTAAAAAAAAAAAACCACTTGATCTTTGTAGTCAGACAACATTTAAATGCTTGCTTCACCACTTCGTCCCTGTGTAGGCTTTGGAAATTTATCTCTGATTCTCACCGTGCTTATCTGGACAAGCCATACAATAACTTCTGCCTTGCATTTCAGGTACCAGGAGACAAGATGTGCCAAGGCTTATAGCCATGAAACAGCATGAACAGTAAAAAGTCTGAAAAAATCCAATAAGGGCTTTTCTGAAAAGATGTTGTTACAGTAGAAGAATCAGGTGAAGTAGAGATAGGAAGAGATCTTTGACCTTTCAAATTTGGGTACTATCCTTATTTAAAACAGGGATACCTGCTAATTACATTGTTGCCTGTCTTAAGACCCCTTCATGTAATCTTTATTTCAGCCACACTGTTACTGTTTTCGTGCACACTCTGCTCTTTCTAGCTGTGAGCTTCACTGGGGTGTTTCCACCTTCTTGTAAATATCCCATCCATTTCAAATGCTGCCTGATCCAGGAGACTTTTGTGTTCCAGCACTCTGAACCCTCTCACCCGCTCACCTCTTTGACTTCCCTTAGCACTCTTTCTGCTTTGTGAACTTTTTCTATCATCATTTGTGTGCTTAGCCCTGGATGAAAAGTTTCTGGGGTCAACACTTCATGTCTTATTCATATTCGTATCCTCTGAGAACTTAGCTCCACACCTTACACATCTTACATGTAGTGGATGACACCTAAATATTTGTGGAATTGAAATGGGTCAGGCAAGCCATTTATCATCTTGTAGCCACAGAACCACAGCTAATGTGTGGTTGTAAAGGGGTCTGGGTCATTGAATGAAAGCAGCTCTTTGAACAGCTCATAACTGTGCAAAGCTGTTTAGTGTATCCTTCTGAGGAACAGGTTTTGTTCTGTTGCTGTGTTCACGTTACCATGACAACCTTAACTTTTGGCACTTTCAGAATTTAGTGTCCTACTTAATTTCCTGCATTTGGCTCACATAGTAAAGGGGACTTTGCAGAAGTGGTTAAATGAAGGATTTTGAGATGGGGAGATTATCCTGGGTTGTCCAGGCAGGATGCTGTAATTTTCAGGGTTTTTGTATGAGGGAGGCAAGAGGATTGGAGTCAGTAGTGGGAAATGTGATGATGGAAGAAAGATGTTGGAGTGACTTGCAGAAGGGGCCACGAGCCAACGAATGCAGGAATTTCCAGAAGATGAAAAAGTCAAGGAAATAAAATGACCCCTGAAGCCTTCAAAGGAATGCAGCCCTGCCTACACCTTGATTTTAGATTCCTGACCTCCCAAACTGAAAGAAAACAGATATATATTGTTTTAAGCAGCTTAGTTTGTGGTGATTTGTTACCATAAAAATAAGAAACTAATAGAGTTTGGTAGCCCATTTTAATAAATTTCAAAGACCACTTCGTGGAATTGTTAAGCGCAAATCCAATAGAGTTATTTTTCTGCTGGACTCCAGACAATGCTACTTCTTTTAGTATAAAACGATGAAGTGGGAAGGAAGCATAGAGATTATCTAGTGGATTATAATGTAGTTGCTGTCAGAATTCCAATTCTGATGTATTCCAATCATTTTATGTATCAATTCACAGGAAAAACTAAGCTTACAGTATTCTCCAACCCAGAGAATCCATTAAAAGTATATGTCTGAAGAGCGACAGAACCATAGAACTTGTGTCCAGGTGGTCACTCCATGTCGATCAGGGGTGGGAGGACACGTGTTCATTCACTGAGGGCTCCCTGCTCCCCATGTTCTCTGTGGGCTTTCTCTTATTTCCATTTCAGAGCTAGTCCACATATTATCACTACCATTTTAAAGATGAAAAAGTTGAGACAAAGCAGTTAAATGACTGAAATCAAACACTTACCAATTCCATGCATGTTGACTGCACAGAACTGTGTGTTTTACCTTCACGCAACATACGGGGTGGGCATTAGTGGGAGTGAGCATGTCTAGAGTCCCTCAGCTCATGTGTGTCCAATCTAAGACTGTCCCCACAAACCATCACCTCCCCACTGCAACCTGTTGTCTTCCAAACTCCCAGGGCACCCTACTTTGTTCAGGGAATAGCTAAGGATGTCAATGCTGATATAGAGTATAAAATCAGCAAGACAGAGCAGGTGACTGGGGAAGAGAAGTTTAAATCCTAATGGAGTGAATGCTACTGGCAAGGAGAAGAGCTACTAAGAGTTTTGATAGAGATGTTAGAAGCTGATTCTTACCCAGGGACAAAGTAAAAAGTAAGATCACACAAAATACCTTGTTGGGAGATTTAAATAGTTGTATTTTAATTTAAAAAATTTGTGTTAAAAGTATCAGTGGATAATCCAGTGCATTTTTGGGAGGTCCCGATCCCTCTTTCTGAGCCAAATGTGATCGTTAGACTCAATATATAAACAACCTGAGAAGCAACATGAGTTTGAACCAAGTGCTTCGGGACCACATGCACTTGGAACTGAAGGCACAATGTCAGGCAGTTGGGCTGTAGAGAAACTTCTGGGAACAGCAGCATTGATTCGAGCAATTGGAGCAGCGAGCAAACGAAGTAGTCAACAGGAAGGCTAGGCTGCGAGGTTAAAAAAGGACTGTACACAGTCCCACAAATCCTAGGATATTCTTTGGAGGAATCAATGAATTTGTCATAGCAACTATTTTTTTTTCAGCCATGCACAAGCAAAGTAATCACAAAAATCAGTAGTGTTGTGTTTAATGAGGAATAGTAGTGTTTGACTTGGGACTTCTGGAGTTTGATAAAAGCATCTTCTTTCTGCTTCTAAAATAATTTGTATGTGTTCTGGTCCTCCCCAGAATTTTTATTTGCTATCCCTTTTCTGAAAAATCACTTGCAGAAAGTGAGCATAACATTTTAAGGTATGCACCTAATATTTCCCTTCTCCTGTAATTCAGGCTCACAATTTTGAATGTTTGTTTTTTTTTTTTCTCTTAGCATTACCACCAAAGAGAGCAAAGGGAACAAGGTTAGAAGTTTTTGCTCTTGTAGTATCAGGATTGAAACTATGAGATGCCAACTTTCCTGATAAGAAATCGTTTTCAGCCCTGGCCATTGTGGCTCAGTTCGGTTGAAGCATCGTCCCGTAGCTGAAAAGTTGTGGGTTCAATTCCCAGCCAGTGCACATACCTAGGTTGTGGGTTTGATCTCCAGCCCAGGTGTGTGCAGGAGGCAACCAGTTGGTGCTTCTCTCTAACACTGATGTTTCTCTCTCTTTTTTCCTCTCTCTCTAAAAAAGCAATGAAAACATATTTTTGGGTGAAGATAAAACAAAAAGAAATGTTCTTCATATTCCTTGTGATTGGGTAATTCAGGGTTTCTCAGTGACAGAGTAAAAGTATGTGACCTTCCTGTATCTGACACTCAGGCAAGAATTAGAGACAGTACATGTGAATTCTCACTCTGCTGTGGGCTCTGCAGGGTGAGCGAGGCAGCTTTTGTTCTCTCTCTGTCTGTCAGCTTTTCTATTTGTAAAACAAGGTCACACTACTAAGCTAGCTTCAGAGCAGTTGTGAGAGAAATGAATGAAAGCAACACAGTTGCTGGGTCTTTATAGGAAATGCCTGCATCCTAAGTTTTAGGGAGATTCATTATTGTTAGAAACAAAGATACGTGAAGATACTAGCAGGCATTTTCCAATAAAAGTTGATAAAGAAGTGAAAAACTTCCCATTCCAATAAACAGTCTTGAAATAACTGGACATTTGTTGGGAACTGCCCTGCTTGGTTTCAGGAGCTGTAAACCCCCATGAATAAGGCTGAGCGAGCAACCTTTGGACTGTGAGCCACTAAGGAGACAAAGCTTATCTCCCTGGCAGGAGCGCTGCTTCTGATTCATCCTTCTCTGGCCCCCAATGCTTGGTCGGTTAGTCAATGACAGGTAAGACCCCTCAGAGGGGGGGCAACCTAAGCCAGACACGATCACTTGGGAGGCCCTCAGGGAAGGACTCAGGGGGCTGCAGCAAAGAGGGGGTGATGGACCCTTGACCCCCAGCTATTCTGACATAGCCCGAGTCCCCATGTCCTCTGGGAAAAGCGCTTCCTGGCTCTAATCCACTTAAGCCTAAAAACTTATGATGGGGGAGGCAGTGCAGCCCCTTGCCAGCTAGAGTGAGTTCTGAGATGATCAGGCATAAGAAAGAATTCATCAAGTCCTGTGAGGCCTCCTTTGCTTAGAGTGCTTTCATTCATATGATAAGGGTCGGAGTAGGAAATTAGTATGTCTCCCAAAGTTTTTGCAACCCCCTTACCTGATAGACACTGACTCAGATTAAGCCCTCAGATTTTTTTGAAATGTTATCTACTGTTTGATCCTTGCCACCTGACACTGGTTGATGACCTTTACCTATATTCCTTTGTGTTACGAACCTAATAAAAGCCATTGAGGAAGGGGCTCTTGGTCCTTCTCCTTTAAGAGATTGACCACCTCTCCTCTCCAAGCAGATCATGTCTTGGTAATTTTATTTTCATTCGTGGCAGACAGGGGGACTTGTGTGCAAAGTTTCCCCCACAGACATCCATATACAAAAAATGAATCTAGGCACAGTTCTTACACCCCTCCCAAAAATTAACATGAAATGGATCATAGGCCTACATGTCACATACAGAACTGTACAAGTACAGATCCTGGAAGACAACATGTGGGAAACAACCAGATGACCTTGATTTTGGTGAAGACTTTTTAAATACTGCCCCAAAGAAATGATCCATACATGAAAGAATTGATAAGGTGGACTTCATTAAAACTAAAAATTTCTGTTCTGCAGAAAACACTGTCAAGAGAGTAAAAAGACTGGGAGAAAATATTTGCAAAAGCCACATCCTCTAAAGGACCGTTATTAAAATATACAAAGAACACTTAAAACTCAACAATAAGAAAACAAACAACCCAATTTAAAAATGTGCCAAAGACCTTGCCAGTTGACTCACCAAAGAAAATGGCAAATAAGCATATGAAAAGTTGTTCCAGGTCACATGTCATCAGGGAAATTGACACACAGTGAAATTCTGTTACACACCTATTAGAATTACAAAAATCCAGAACATTGGCGATACCAAGTGCTGGCAAGGATGGAGAGAAGCAGGAGCTCTCCTTGTGGGAATACAAAACGGTGCAGCCACTTTGGAAGACAGTTTGGGAATTTCTTACAAAATTAAAGATACTCATCTCCTATGATCCAGAAGTTGTGTTCCTTGGTATTTACCCAAAGACATTGAAAACTTATGTCCACACAAAAATCTGAACATGAATGTTTATAGTCGCTGTATTCATAGTTCTCAGAACTTGGAAGCAACCAAGATATCCTTCAGTAGGTGAATAATTGAACTGTGGTACATCCAGCCAAAGGAATGTTATTCGATGCTAAAAAGAAATGAGCTATTAAGCCATGAAAAGATGTTTAGGAAACTTAAATGCATGTTATTAATTGAGAGAAGCCCACCTGAAAAGGCTACATACTGTATGTTTCCAACACATGACATTTTGGAAAAGGTAAAACTGAACCCAGTAAAAGATATAAATTCATCAATTAGAACAAATATACCACTCTGGGGGGGGTGATGATTATAGGGGAGGCCACACATGTGTGGGAAAAGGGAAAATGTAGAAATCTCTATACTTTCTGTTCAATGTTGCCATGAAACTAAAACTACTGTAAAAATTAAAGTCCATTAGAAACACATTTTGTGAATGAAAGCTTCACATTATTCTTAAAAATAAGGACTTCAAGATTCACATGTATGAAGTTGTACATAACCAGATACAACTCTGAGTAAATGAAAAAGCTACCTCAACCCATTATTTGTTACTTAACCTGTCAACCTATAGTTGGTAGGAATGATTCAAAATCAGTCAATAAAAGTAAAAAAAATAATTGGTTTAGAGGTTAGTGTGAAAATGAAGAGACATAAATATTAGATTATTCCATCATTTCAGATTTCTTAACCCCCATGTTGGCCGAGACCATTTGCTGAGCTAGGGATCTGCTAAGCTCTGGTAGTAAATCACAGGTTCTTACACATTTGTCCTGTCATTAATAAGTATCTGTCACAATCATACTTATTGCCAATTAATTAACATGTAATTAGCTGAATTGTAAATGTAGTTATAGGTTACTGTTATTTATTCCCAAACATTGCTACCAGTGTTCCAGAGGACTGGGCTTCAGAAGTTAAAAAGACTATGTCTATTCTTATGTGATTTTCGTGTATCTTCTGTGTCAGTAAACAGTGTTATCCAAAACTCAGTCAGGTGACTAGACTAGTATGGAGATAGGTAGGTCTAAGTCAGGGGTGTCAAACTCATGTTCCCTGGGGGCCATGTCAGCCTCACGGTTGGTTGCCTTCAAAGGGCTGAATGTAATTTTAGGGCTGTATAAATGTAACTACTCCTTAACAGTTAATCAATAGCTTAGTGCTGCCACGGGGTAGAAACAGGTTTCAGCCGGATAAAACAAGGTGGAGAGCTGGATTCGGCCTGCGGGCCTTGTGTTTGCCGCCTGTGTTCTAAGTTGTGTTACTGTTAGTTCCTTGCTCTTTATATATGAATAATCTTTTCTTCAGTAGCTACCTCCTTACATTCTTTCTTCACTGTTCCTGACAACATGATTTTCTGTTTATTGTTCTGATTCGAAAAATGTACTTGTTATCTGTTGCTGTGTTACAACTGACCACAGCTTCAGAAGCTTCAAACAGCTCCCATTTTTTAGCTGACTGTTCTGTAGGTCAGAAGTTCAGCACAGTGTGTCTGGGCTCTCTCTTTAAGATAAACTCAAGGCCAAAATCAAGGTGTCCGCTGGACTGAGTCCTTGTCTGGAGGCTCTGAGAAGAAATCAGCTTCTAAGCTCAGGCTTGCTATTGGCAGACTTGAGTTATAGTCATGTCTCGCATGAGAGAATATATTCTGAGGAATGTCGTTTGGCCATCTCATCGTTGTGAGAACACCACAAAGTGCACGCATATGAACCTGGAAGGTGGGGCCTTCTACACACCTGGGCTGTGTGGAGCAGCCGTTGCTCTTGGGCTATAGACCCGTGGGCAAGTTTCTGCACTGAATACTGCGGGCAATTGTACTTGTGTGCCTAAACACAGAAAAGGCACAGGAAAAACATGGTATAAAAGATAAAGTGTATGTGTGTGGGCACAAGTACTGCAGGGGCAGAGGGAGGGTTGTGGAGGGACAGAGGGAAAGAAGGGAAGGGGAGGCACAAGGGAGAGGACAGAGGAAGGAGGGAGTAGGAGGAAGAGAGGGGATGGGAACAGGAGGAAGGAGAGAAAAACAGAAATGGAGGGAAATGTGTGTGCCAGAGTGTGAGTGTGCCCATGTGTGTGCAGGGCGTGGAATGGTCTCCCCTCTTCTCCAGCCCACTGGTCCAGCTCACTCACCAATGAAGGCCCAGCCACAGGTGGACAGCAGGCTGAGCCTCCTCATCTACTATTTAAACCACCTGGGGCCTGTAGTGAATTTGACATCATGGTCAGATCTAGCCTTTCAACATCTCAAACAAACTTTTGCTTTTAATCAATTATACTCTTATGGTACATGCAGACGTCCGCAGAAGCATTGCTGGAATATGGTGCATGGCTGTGTTTGCAGAGGCAGGACTAAGATTGCTGTCTCCTTCCCAGTTGTCAGCTGGGCCCTGCTCTCGGCAACTAGAGGCCACCTACCTGCATTCCTTGCCATGTGGCTTCTCCATCTCCAGGCCAACAATGGTGAGTTGAATCCTTTCATGCTCCAACTTTTTGATTTCCTCTTTACCAGCCAGAGATAACTGCAAGCTTTTCATGGTGTCAGGCCATTAGGTGATATACATCTCCATAATGTTTTTTCTTACAGTCACCTGTGCCACATAATGTAATCTAATCAGGGGAGAAAAAGCCAGCAGATTCACAGTAGGAAGATTATGCAGGGTGCTTGGGGGTGGTGAGGGGAGGAGATGGGCCATCAGGGGGACCACCCTAGAGTCCTGTCTACGCCGCACTCCTCCCTAAAACTGTGTGCTGAGTCAAATCTGTAAATTTAAAAGCCTTCTCCAGAATACCACTGCCAACCCAGATTTCGTTTTGTCCCAATCTGCCTCTCTCACATGTCATTGTTCTCCTATTGTCAACCTTCCCTCAAGGCAGCCTCTCTCGGCGTAATTCCCAAATGTTCCTGAACGCTTTATGAGTTTTATCACACCAGTCCTTGGAAAGCTTCCGCTGCTCACAGCTCAGTCCTCGGGGACCCTCGGCCTGTAAACAACCCACATTGTCAGACACTGGGGGGCCACCCTGCGGATGTTCTCTGAGATGGCCGGTGAATATTAAGATGCTATAATTATTAAGGACAAAACAAAACAACAACAAAACCGAAGACAGGCAATTCCCCAACCTACAGTGCTATAGTCACTTGACCGTATTACTTAAAATCTTAAGAGCCGACAGTCCTCAAATTTCTACCAAGAGACCAGAAATTAAGTTTTTGCCGTGTGCCATCTGGGCCTTGAATGAAAAAGAAATTGTATCTAATCCTCAGTTCCAGTTTTGTTCAGAGAAAAAAAAATATAAAAAAGTAGCCAAGGTCTTTTGCAGGCAGAACGGTAAGGCATCCTGTTCTCATTTACCACACCCGCTTATTTGTGACGACACCTGGGGGGCCTCGTGGGGAGTCCTGAGTAGAATTGTAGGTCAGAAATGCTTCCTTTAGTCTTTGACATGGTATTTCTTGATTTAGGTTTTTTTTTAGTCCTCACCTGAGGACATTTTTTTTTTCATTGCCTTTTTGAGGGAGAGGAAGGGAAAGAAAGAAATATTGATGTGAGAGAGCCATGAATGGGCTGCCTCTCACACACACCTGGACCAGGGATCATACACACCCTGACCGGGATCAAACCTGCAACCTGGACATGTGCCCTGCCCGGAAGTTGAGCCCCTGACCTTCCTTTACTGGAGGACGCTCCAAGTGACTGATCCACACCAGCCAGAGCCTTGCTTTAGACTTTTTTAACAGTCATAATTCAATATTTTCCCTGGATCTATGTATCAATACCAGTACCTTTTATTGTTGTCGCAAATAATGGGAAACCTGTGTTAAAATAACTTAAAATTAAAAGAGGTTGATATTTTTTTATGTCACTGAAAAACACAAAGCTAAGCCAGGATTTGGGGCTTGATTTAGAGCTCAATTATGTGAGTAAGGGGCAGTTTTTCCCCCTTCTCTCCACTTTGCCTCCTAAGGTGTTAACTTTATCCCAAATTTGACTCCCCCTTGTGGTTACAAGGTGACTTCCGATAACTGACGGTGCCATGTGGGGGTATCACTTATACCTAATGGGAGAAAGAACATTTCTGGGCCAGTATTCTGGATTTCATGTTTCCTGGATGTCGTCAAGGCCCATGGCCACTCCCCAACAGCAGTGTAGCCTGGGAAACAGAATATGTTGGTGGATTGAAGTCAGCGCAGCGTACCTGGGGAGGACGAATAACTGAATACAAATCTTGTATTATATGGTTACAATCAATCCCTGTTATTTTAAGAAAACCAATAAAAAATCATTTATACTTTTAAGAATTTTGGCACAGAGTCACTTCAGCTGTACTTGAATGAACCATTTTTGGCATTTGTATACTTTTTATGGTTTTCATTTACTTTATATCTAGTCTAAAATTTTAAGGGGTATTATTTGCTACCTTATACATTTGACTATTTTCTCTGAGTTGAGAAGTGCGAAATATTGCCAAAATAATTTCACATTTTCTCACTAGGTAACACTTTGGTGCTGCCCACAAAGTGTCCTGGGAGCGTTCTTTTATGAGGCTGAAACTCCTCTGGCCTCCACACGCAGAGACACATGGGTCGGGTGTTGGGGGGTGATGAGAGAAAACTGAAGGTGGAACTGTTTTGGTCTAAATTGAGGGCTGGATTGTTTTCAAACGAATACACATAACAGTATTCTCAAAATCTCTCACTAAGTCGATTCAATAGCAGAGAATACGTTAGCAACCAGAAGACATGAATGTGTTTTGAATAAGCTGGTTCTCCAAATGGCAAAATTATGTGTGTTTTTTCATCTAGAAACATAAGATGAGACCCATCTCTGCTCCTAGGATTCTCCTAACTTGGAGACTTAAATACTGTCATTGTTGAGAGTGGATAACTCGATAAAAAGGTCAATATCTGAAAGAACTGGAGCAATGTATTGGAAAAGGGCCTTCCCTGACAGCACGTTCCTCTGTCTTTCTGATTAGTGCACATCCAGAAACCTTTAAACTACTATTTGGTGACGCCTAAGAATGAGCAAGGCCTCTCCTTTCTCTAAAACACATCTGTCCATTCAAATGTTAAAGAAAGGTCAAACTAGTCTCACCTATGCTCTTTACAAAGCTACAAATGTGGGAGTTTTCTCACCAAATCCTGAGCTTTGGCATGGTTACGGTTTACCTCTCCATGACGTTAACTCCTGCATTCCTCTCTGGTGACTTTAACATCCCGTCATGCTACACGTTGCCCGTGTAGCTTGGCAGCTCCTGCAGGGAAAAAATGGCCACGTGAGGGCTGTGGCCTCACACTCAGGGCTGACAAAAACCACAGTGTCAAGGGTATATGTTCAACGTGGGAAGGTGATTTCTCAGCATCTTGCCCTCAACTCCTAGGACTTCCTCTTCAATACCTCTTGGAGGTCTTACAAAAGACTCTATGCCATCTATTTCCTCCAGTGGGATATTTTACCCGGGTTATTATCACAACTATTTTGCTACGTGCAATGAAATTAGTGGTTATTCCATTTGTTGAAATCATATGTAGACGGCAGTGCTCTTTGCCTTATTACCAAATGAGTACAGCGTGCCCTTCAATAATTCTTTAAACTCTCAAATGCCTTGGAAATAATATGCTGGAATATTACTGAGCTGTGACTGAAGCACCATTTGTGCTAAATATGACAGCGCACAAATGATATTCCTCTATAAAAGTTCAAACTACATTAATCTTTTAGGGAGGTTCATTGACTGGGAAGATGGCTTAGATATAAAATAAAGACACCAAGGGCTCACTGAGGAGAGCTTTTCTGCTTAGGATTTCTAGGAACAGCATAAGGTAAGGTTTACAATTTAACCCTTTAGGATTAAGGTGTGAACAGAAGTATGCAGTTCCAAAGGCAAGGGAATGAAATGATAATGCATGTATTTCAATATGAGGGAAAAACAGGCTTTGGGTCTGAGAAACAGAAATTAAGGGGGCAGGTATTAAATGGCTGAGAAAAATAGACAATATTATTGTCACTGGGAAATCTGGGCAAAATGTGACGAGAATTCCCACTTGGTGTTTATAGTCCTTGTCTTTATCTGCAGAAGACCATGTTTAAAAAAATGGCAGGCTTTTCCTGTGTAGTCTCTCCAGTGACATTTTGTCAGTCACTTTGCTTATTTTAAGCTGCACAAAAAGAAATGATTGCAGGAATGTCTTTTTTTCTGGGTTTCTAGACATGGCTGGTATGCCAGCAGGGTACTAGTACATCTCAAGAAGTGGGAACAGGTAGGAAATTTAACTAGGAAATTCACAAAGGTAGTTTCAATGTAAATATGTGATTCTACTAAGCTTTTTAGTTTTTTAAAAATGTATGGAACATATAAAAAATAACACTGTTGTTTTAAAAAATTACACATGTAGTATAAAATTCAATGCATAAAACATGTGACAGTATAGAAACACACCAGTCATCACAGTGTCCAGAGAAAACCACTGGTCATACGTCAGTGTGTATCTTGTCATCTCTCATCTGTAAAGACGAGACACTGTACTATTTTATAGACTGGTTTTTACTCAGCAATGTAGTATAGTTCCCAATGACAATAAATGAATAGAATAAGGCTCTCCTCACAAATGAAAGAGCTTATTATTAATATTTTAAAAATAAAATAATTTATTATAAATGTAATACACACTTTTCCAAAGAAAAAGTAAGCAATACCAAAAGTTCCAAAAGAAAGTAAAGATCATGTGAAATCTTATCACTCAGAGACGCCAATCGACATTTTGGAAAAGAGTCTTTGATATATATCTTTATCATCAGGGATATGAATGAGTCTTCCTCAATTTCCTAAGGTAATTAACCCCCGAGTCACTTCTGAGGAATTCCTGAAATTCATAGGAACACAGTTTGAAAACTGATGGACTGGAGGATAGATAAGTCCTACTTCAGCCATCTGTAGAAGATTGCTGTGTACTCTCATGTACTCTGTATCAGAGTATAAAATAAGTCAGAAGAGATGTTAGGAGGATATTTATGAGGGAAAGTCAACTTGATATATTGATAGAATGTGTGGTGGTGGAGCTGGTCTGTGGTCACTTCTACATTTCTGACTTCAGTCCTGAGCAGGAAAAGGACAAGAACTTGACCTCACTTCTACTCTACCCCTCACTCACTTCAGCTGACAAGAGCATCCTTGCATTTCTGGCCTTTGGTTCTTGCTCTGGCTGTCTCCTCTGCCTGGAACACTCCCCCCACTGCTATCTACTTTGCCAAATCCTCCCTCTCCACGAAGTCTCTGTGTACATTTTACCTTCTGCACGAGGACTACCTGACCAGATTAGCCAATATTGTAACGTACCTTCCCACTCTACCATATTGATCTTCCTTCACTTTGGCTTCGGTTTTGTTTTTTTTTCTGGAGACACTTATCACCTGCTACCACACTATATAATTCACTTACTTATTGCATTTTTGGTTTGTATGTTTTCCCCAGTAGAGTGTAACTTTCTTAAGGACAGAGGGTTCTGTCTGTTCAGTTCCCAAGTGTGTAGGATAGTGCCTGCAGCCTAAACAGCTGTTCAGTTAATACACAGTGAATGAATGAATTAAAGAGCACTGGGGAGTTTGGGATTGTTGCATTAATGAGTGAGGTAATGACAGTGGGTAGGAGTAAGCGATGAAGGGAGAGATATGAGAGTTATTACAAGGACAGAAGCCTTAAGGCTTATAGTGTAAAAAATTAACCTGAGATGTCTCTAGATCCTGTATAAAAGTGAGTCTCTTCCTTTTCACTCTAGGATTGCCTGTCAATAATTTTTTAGTCTTTCCCCAATAACTTATAGATAGCTTACTAATAAGAGAGATTTATAGAATTGGGTCAAAAGAATCTGTTACTTTTAGGTTAAATATATATTGAATATTTGGAGCTAGAACTAATTGACCTATTGATTTGAGAGCCAAGACAGAAAGTCCATTTTGCTGCCAAGTTCTGATTTTCCATGTCAGAAAGAATCCTTGCCCTATTGATTAGCTGCTCCTGGATACCATCAATACAGTTCTCAATCGCACGTTTCTAAGTAAGGATTAAGGAAGAAATGGTGACTTCTATTATCGCAATTCATGCAGTAATAAGAGACCAATATCGTAAATAAAGCTTTTGTGTTTCACAAGCTTATGGGACAAGATTTGACTTTGCCATTCAGCCTCACTTATTACAGGGAAGTCATTTAATTCCTTCTTCCCCCAAACATTTCTATTTGCCTTGGAGTCTTGCCTGTGGCGTTAAGATGGTGAAAAACATCCCTGCCTAGACTCTTCACTGTCAGCGACATGTAGTGTGACAGTGCTAATAAGCTACTTGATGATGGGTAAATATTTTGCAACTTTTTTCTGACTTTCACATCAGAGAATCTACTTAGCTTCAATATGCAAACTCTACTCTTCTACTTGCACTGGAATGCTCAGAAAGCCAGTAGATCAAGCCCTGAATGTTCATATGCATCCTAGAAAGGTGAGTCCCTGTACATCTGGAAACTGGTGCAGCTCTAATATTTAACATACCTTTTATTATTTACATATCCAGTCAACAATGCCTCAGTAAGAAGGTTTTCCTTAGTAGCTTTGTTTTCCTATTAAATTTCTATATCAGAGTAAAAGGAATCACATACCTCTGATGATTTAAGCAGGAATCATAGTAGTTATCCACAATTCAACCATTATTCTCACTGTCATATCCAGTTCAATTAGGAACCCCATCTGTAGATCATCTTCACTGTTACCTCTTTATACAAGGTCTGTCCATTGAGTATCCAGCCATGTGATATGGAAAAATAGAGACATTTATTGAAGAAGATACAAGGTACATTGTTCATAGGACAATAATGTCTCCATCCCCTTCAAAGGAGGCACCTTGGGACTTCACACAGTTCTCCCAGTCACCATCAGATGCCCCATTGTATTTTCCTGAATCTCACTGAGGGTCTGAAATCTCTTCCTTTTCAAGGGTGATTTTAATTTGGGAAAAGCCAGGAGTCACAGGGCACCAAATCTGGGCTGCAATGGGGCTAAGTCACCTGGATGATTCGATGTTTTGACACAAACCTCTGCATGAGTTGTGATGCATGATGGGGTATCTTTTGATTAAGCTGCCAATCACCAGTTGCCCATAGCTGTGATCTCCTGAATCATCTCAATAGCGTCCACGGGGGAATGTTGAAGCTTAATGCAAAATTTGAGGCAGATATTTTGCTGTAGTCACTCAGTCATTTTGAATAAAATGGTCATACAATACACATGCTCACTCGACGGCATCTACTGACCCCACTGATTAGTAGAGTGAAGTTGCCATTGTTCACACCTGTGCATTCTAGTCCACTCTCCTTGGCTTCCAGGTTATAGCAATGCTGCACAAACCATTCTGTTATATTAACAAGACCTTGTGCTTCCAGTATGACCACCTTCATCTGCTTAACTACCTTAGAAGGAATTTTCCCTTTTTAGCCTTTGACCCCCTTTTACTCATTCTTGAGAGGACAGCAAAGTGACCTTCTTAAAACATAAATTGAATTGCATCACCCTCTGTTGATAAACTTCCAGTGACTTTTTTTGCAGATATCTTTTCTAGAATATAGGCCACATCAGACAACATTCTGTCTTATCCACCATTGTATTTTCAGGCTTTAGACAATACTTGGTACATAGTTATGCCCGATAAGTACTTTTAGAATGAAGAAAGTTTTATGACTTACAGGTTTCCAAGAAGTATGGGGTCCTCAACCATTTGAAAAATCATAATAGTAAGAATTAGAATGGACTTTAGAACTTATATTTTTCAACCTTCTTTTGTATCTATTTCTACAGTGTGCTCCTGGCTCAACATTTTGGAGTTATTTTGACGATAGCCCCCCCTTCAGGCTGTTATCTGATCAGTCTCCAGCTCCTAAAAATTCACTATCTATAGTGTTTCCTGGGTTGGGGTCTTCCTCATTGCTTCTATACCTATAGACCTCATTCTTTCCTTCATCATTTTATGTTCAAATTATATGTCAGCCATGGAACTGTTCTGTCTAATTTCGTGAGGATTTGTTCTGTGGGATTGTTCTGCTTTCCTGGGTCTGGAGCTAAAATACAACTGAAGCCAAGGTATTACGTTTAGTTTGATTGAAAACTCTGTCTCAGTAGTCAGTCGACCCAAGACCTTGTTTCTAGGACTACTGGACTCTGAACAGAACCCTACTGTCCTCAGGGCTCGATGATTAATTAAGCGAGGGAGAGGGGAGTGGGTGAGTCAGGATGCTAGGTGAGGCCAGGGTTAGCCAAAGGGGAAAAAATAAACATAAAAGGCCAGGTAAAAGAAAATCAGGTTTCTGTGCACTTACAGATTTATTATTGGGCCCCCAAGATATTGGGAGAAGTATATCTCTATGAAGGGGAGAAACAAAGGTTATTTATTTTAATAAAACCAAAGAAAGGAGCTGTCCTGGTAAGAAAGGGGTTCATTTAAGGTCAGGTGCACTGTCTGAAACTAGGTCTTGATTGACCCTGGGGCAATGTATTTGTCATGTTTTCCAAAATAAGCAATGAAATCCAGGAAGTTTAGAGTATGTCATCCTTCTTTTAAAAAATCTTCTATAAATGTGTGTATATTAAATAAAGTATAATATTTACATTGGCAGACTTAACATTTTTAGGTGAATTATGTGGCAAATCCAACTTGTAGATTTGCTGAAGTGTGAATAAGAGTCAAGGACCTTGAGAAACTATAATCTGGAGGTGAGTGAGCTTGGAAAGCAAGACCTCAATAAATATTTGAGAGTAAATGAGTTGGCCTCATTTCCCAAGGAGTAAGTCTCTTGGAACGATTAGTGGTGTTTCTTTGTGAAAGTATCCTTTAAAACACAGTCCTCTGACAGTTCTGTGTGACTCTTCCTGAATGTTCTTAAGATCTGGAAGGTCACAGGATATATCTATCCCCTTGGGATGTCAAGACTCCACTGTAGTGGGTCTGGTCATTAGAACTCACCAAGCCAATTTGGTAATGGAGACACTGTGACTTAAAGGAAAATTGATACTTGGGTATTGGACATTGTACTCACGGCCTTGGAACTTCCTGCTTATACAGCCATTCTGAGGACCACGCCTGTTAAAACTGATGAAAACCTCCTAATACATGGAAAATCAGTTTCTCTGTCTCCACCTTGGTCTCTGTCTCTCTGTCCTTTTTTTTCTCTCTCTCTAAAGACCAAGATTATGAGAAAACAGAAGGTGCATATCCAGGAATAAGCATATGCAGAAAGAAATCTGAATCATTCTTTGTAATTGAATGATTTCCTATTTGATAAGTGTGTGACTTGGCTTTGACCATATAAAGAGTGATATAAAATTCCTGGTTAACATACTGCAATTCTGATTTGTCTCTTGAAATGCTTCAAAAATGGTTTTAGCCTATGGTACGATTAGATCAAAATTTTCTAAACAGCATGCTTTTCTCTGTAGTAGTTCACAGAAATGTATCTTAAAATGCCAGCATCTCAGCATATTTAGGTGGATCTGCCCATAGGCAGGGTGAAATAATCACTTATCTTTAAACCCAGCTGTTCACAGACATTAATTGCCATGTCACTTACACTCCTCGAAACAGTATTATTCGACAAAGACACACATTTTAATTTGTTTGCTGCGTCTGGTCCTATTACACTTGATACCTGGCCATTGTCGGTGGTGAAAGAGTCTCAGTAACTGTGTGTGGCTGGCATTGTTGTGCAAAATGTAATGATCTAAATAAGACATCTTGAGAATAATTGCATTCATATAATGTTAATTTGGAATAGAAGTCTTTCTTAGTAGAAACCATTACATTTTCAATGAGAGTCTAAAATAACTCACTGTTAACTTTTTTTTTGTTTTGATGATACACTGACATTTTTATAAGAAAACAAATAGTTGCATACTTCATGCCTGGGTCAGTATATTTCCCACTTCCTTTTTTTATTCACTAAGATTTTGACAATCATCCAATAAAACAAAGAAACTATTTCTCATCAGTTATTATTTTAGCCACTTTCATGTGAAAACACATAATATGTATAAACCCATATCTCCTTGAAATGCAAATAAATCCCTCAGAATCTAGTGACTAATTGGTTAATTGACTTATTTTTTTCATGTATTTGTTTAGTATACATGTATATAGTAGGTATTTTTTCCAGTCTGTGTGCTGGACTACAAAGATATTAATAAAAATATAACATTTCTGTATATTATGACCTCAAAAGCTAGAAGAGAAAAATTTGCAGAGATGTGATAATAACACAACAGTAGTGAGAATGTAAGGTATGGTTAAAAAGTATTATGTGAACCCAGAATATCTAATAATTAATTTTACCTGAAGGGTTCAAAAATTGACACAGTGACAACCTCAGAAATCAGAATTCAAACTGTTTGTAACTTCTGCCTTCCTATCTTGACCGTGAAGACAGAGAACAACTTAACACACAAAGTTCAGTCCGATAACCTGAATTGAGAGGTGGAGATTTCATGACCCTCTTGACTTGCCATAGCCAGGGGAGGTGGTGTATATGGAACACAGGTAAGCCCACTGCCCTGCTTACATAAGATTGCCATGGCCTTGGCTATCAAATCGCATCTTCTTCTGCATTCAGTGCCTAATGTCATTCTCATTTCCTGTCACTTTACTGGCTCACTCCTATTCATTTTGGGAATATATATTATAAAACTTTTCTGGCATTTTAATCAAATTAATCCTATTTCAAAATGTTTATTAAAGTAACTTTTCACTATAGTCTTTCTCACAGTTTATAACCATGGATTTATTTGTGTGTGTATTGGTCCATGTGGCCCGGACTGTGTGCATCTGTTACTGTGTCATTTTCAGTACCTAGCACACTGTATGGCACATAGTAAGTGTTCAATAAGTATTTGGGGGAATGACTGAAGTATTTATATAGCAACACAGGCCTGGATGTGTTGTACCAGAAGAAAAGGAGAGCTTACCCCTCTGAAAATGCAAGTGCTGCTTCTTAATTGCTTTACTCTTTCATTCTTGCCAAGGGACTATTTACTCTTTGTGCTTGCTTTAAGCTGAGTTCATTCTAGATTTCGTCAATCCCGAGGGTCCAAACTACAGGGATATCCACTGGGTAGCCTTCCCCATTCTTTACCTAAAACCCTTCATTCTTGTCTTGTGTGAATAATGACATCAGAATTGTTCATTATTCTCATTTATGACGGTGTATATTTCTGATCCTATGAGGATTTGCCAAAGATATTTTAGACTAAAAGGGTTCAAGGGGTGCTCCAGTTGGGCTGACCGTACAAATATTCTTGCAGTTTATTTTCACTACTAGTAGTGGTAGTAACTAACATTTTGTAGCATCTGGTTATTTGTAGGACGTCGTCTGTCATAAGTCTTAGTTGCCCCAGGACAAAGCTTTAGGGGAGAGGATTCTTTGGGGAGGAGAATCTTAGAACAGGAGAATTGAGTAGGTGGAGTTGAAGGGATTAAATGAAATCATCACTTCCAGGGAGGCAGGAGTCACCAGGAAAAGATAGTCCTGGGTAAAGATCAAATTAAAATAAATCAGAGTCAGGATTTTGGAAATGAGAATCTGAGAAGAAAATCAAGAGTACAATAGATGGTGACGACGATGATGATGATGATGATTTTAAATCTGGGACCATCTTCTCTTTGCAACCAGGAGAGAGCAATGCCTGAGCACTGTGGTGGATGCAGAGTACTTTCCTGGTTGTTATCGCATCCTGCACCCTGTTGTCACTCCTCGTGGTCAGTGCTGGGCTCATCTGCTCACACATGCTCCCTGAATCCTCTGGGTGGAATGGGTCCATTCCTCTTTACAAGGCAGGCCATGTCCCTCACCAGCCAGTACTTTCCCTACTATAGTGTTTGTCAGACATTATTATGGGCACGGCATCTAATGTCTTTCCCTTGCTATACTTTGAATTCTGCGAGAGAAGGGATGACTTTGTTCTTGGTTTTCTCCATATCCTGTCTAAAGGATGATATACAATACATGTGCTGAATGGCTAAATATGGACAGAGTCCCTTCCAAGCCCTGAAACATGGACACTGATAATGGCAATATGCAGGAGTGCCCCCTTCCAAGAACTGGGGAAGAACATGACAAGTTAGACTTGTAGACTCAGGCTTTGGTGGGTGCCAGGGGGAACAAATTCCTTACTTGGGACCTTGGTGACAATTGGCTATGGCTCATCTATTTAACTTGAGCACATTGTACCATCCAATCTGAAGTCTTCTGCCCTCATCCTGACTCCCTGACTCCACTCTAGCTCCGCATGGGAACCTAGCTTTCAGTCTCATCTCTGTCAGCTCAGAGCTTTGTCCACGGATCTAGTTTGTTTCAAATCTACCTGGAAGCCATGTGACTGCCTTTCTCTACCCTGTCCTCCTGACTGCCACTTAGGGGTCTGGGCTTGGGAAATTTGCTTTCCTCCTCTAAATTCAGTTCTTATCCCCAAAATAAAAATGATACTGTCTACTTCACATGTTTGCTGTGAGGATTAAAAGAGTTAGTGTATGTAAAGTCCTTAGCACAATGCTTGAGACTTAAAAATATTTCACTCGAAAGTATCAGTACTGCACCAATGGCAGAGGCTTCCTGGGGATCTGGTGTGAGACATGCTATAGTCTTTGTGCCCCCAGTGGGTGAACTGGGGATTCTCCAAACCTAACTTGCTGTGGCAAAGACTGCCCAGCTGGAAGACTGGTGTTTCCCCGCCTCCGGCCGACAAGGTGTGAGCAGAAGTCACAGGTGCTGTTCTATGTTCTCATTCTCGTTTTCTTTCTCGCACACTGTGGTGTGGTTAACCAGCTCTGAAAATGGAGATGAGGGTAATATCTTGGAAACACAGGGACAAGACTATGAAAAGAATGTGGGTCCCTGTATGGAGCAGAGCTCCCAACCTCAGGAGTCTCTGTGGGGGACAGAAAAACATCTTCTCTATTGTTGTGCTTGGGAGTCTCTGTGGTAAGTGGCTTACCTACAGTATGACTAATACCCCAGCCTAGTGAGAATATCTGAGAGTGTGAGTAGGTTGGGCTCTGGGACAGTGTGGAAAAGCAATGGATACAGTGGCTACTTGTATTTCATTTTATTTTTCCTCTTGTAGGCATGTTAGCAAAAGCAGACCACAACTATTCACACATACAGGGGTGGGCAAAAATAAGTTTACAGTTGTGAGTACACAACACACAGCTTATTTTAGTAGTATTATTTTATTTTATTTTAAAAATATATTTTATTGAATATGCTATTACAGTTGTCCCATTTTTCTCTCCCCTTTACTCCCCTCTGCCTTGCACACCTCCTCCCACCCACATTCACTCCCCTTAGTTCATGTCCATAGGTCATACATATAAATTCTTTGGCTTCTCCATTTTCTGTACTGTTCTTAACCCTCCCCTATTTTGTACCTACTATTTATGCTTCTTATTCCCTATACCTTTATTCCCAATTTCCCCCCTTACTTCCCCCTCCCTGCTGATAACTCTCCATGTGATCTCCATTTCTGTGATTCTGTTCCTGTTTTAGTTGTCTGCTTAGTTTGTTTTTGCTTTAGGTTCTTTTTGTATTATTTATCAATTATTGTATCATTTTTCCATATGAACAACTGTAAACCCACTTTTGCCTACCCCTGTATAATGTCATTTCTTCATAAATCAACAAAAAGTCCTATAGTCTCCTGTGTGGAAAATAACCGTGAGACGCTCTCAGTGATGTTTGAGTTTTTCCAATGCCCATGAGATATGCATGAAAGAAAAGCAAAGTGTGTGGGTTCCTTTGAGGAGATGGCTTGGAACACTCTACCTGGGCAGCCCAGGCACCCACCTGGTGGAGGTAGTAGTCTCTGAGAAGTAGGGGTTCTGAGAAACAAGTGGCTGTTCTTGCTGCCCAAGAGAGAAATGCTCAGGATGGAGAGAGGGGGGATGATTGACCTGAATGTGCCAGTTATAATTTAGTAGAAGCACACCTCTAAAGTGATTCACCTCTGAAGTTAATGGAGTGTCAACCGAGGAAAATGTTTTCTTGATCTTGACTGTGGCAAGCACGAACTGAGTCACCGACTGAGGCAACTGAGGGGGACCTGGAGGGAGACCCCCCAGAATGGACCCTGCAGGAAAATGCAAAGGAGGACAGGTCTGTCCTCAAGGTTGATCTTAACAGAAAAAGAATGTCTCTAGCCTGGTTAAATTAATATAATTTTATGTGGGTTGAAAAGAAATAAGTGTTAGTGACAGAATTGATGTTCTGGAAGCTGTCAGACTCCTATTCGGAGGTGACAGGGAGCTTTTGTGACTGAGCCAGTACGTGACTGTGACGGACAGGACGGTGTTTGGATATGAAAGGCAGCTTTAAAGAAACTGGCCAACTCGAGTCCAGAGAGTGCACTTAAAGAGGTAAGCACAGTGCTTGCAATTTCCCTCTATATTCCAGGGATTATTTTAATACTAAATTTCTTGTCAGTTCTAAAATAATAATTTTAACTTTTAATGATTGTTAGAACTTTGTTTCTTATTTACAGTGCCTCAGTATGTCAACTTTGTTCATTATAGCTACCAAATTAGCTGACACCTGGAACCATCTATTCAAACTTATGGCCTGGGCTAAGTTGCTAATAATGGCTTAGTTAAAGAGGTTCCTGTTGAGAAGAGTTATTAAAAAGGTGAAGTGGAGGTTAGAAAAAGAAAGGGGAGGGAAATGAATATTTCGTAGGTCAGTGCAACTTTGGGAAGATAAAGTTAGTCAAGGCAAAGGGCCTCTGTCTGGGCCACTGAGTTGGCCTGCCTTCCCCTTAGGAGCAGACTACAGCCTGTGTAAGGAGGGCCAATGGGACTCCAGGCAGGGGGTTCTCAAGGGCTTCTGCAGAAGCTGCATGGGGCCATGTCTACATATTGCTGTGTAGTATGTAGGGAATTTGAGAGTAACTTGTAGACGCCCTTTGGGAGCTTATCCTCAACTGTGCGGGTCAGTTAAATGAAGCCTTACCTCCATTTTTTGTTTTTCATTTCTAAACATCTGTAGTACTCGATACTGGTGCTAGTATTTTGAAGTGTGCTTTTCTTACATTTGCATCTATTTGCTTCTACAGGCAGATAGTGTATAAATAAAAATGTTTTTGCCTGCTCATTTGGGGTGAATCTCAATCTCTTCACAAGAGAAATAGCTATTAAAAGCATCGGAGATAGATTAGCATATTGATTTAAAAAATTCAAGCTGGAACTTCCAGCCAAGGTGGAGGCATAGGTAGACACACTGTGCCTCCTTGCACAACCAAAGTTAAGGACAACAAAAATTTAGAAACAAGAAAACAATCAGAACTGACAGAAAATTGAACTGTACAGAAGTCTGATAACCATTCATCCAGACTGGTAAGAGGGGCAAAGTTGTCAGCTTGTGGAGAGTGTTCTCGGCAGGAAAAAGTGGTGGCTGGCGGACCCCAGGGGTTGGGTGGCAACAAGCAGACCCGGTGAGGCACTCAAGGAGGCTAGTTGACCGCAGTTACACATTTGTGCACAGATAAACCAGACGAAAATGGGCAGCGAGACAGACCTCCCAAGCCAGGGCCCCAGGGGCAGGAAATAAAGCCTTTAATAATGTTATTTAATAATAACATAAATTCTTAATAATAGATATATGAATTAATAATTGAAACCATAATAGCCTCACATTCTCCAGCTTTTATATTTTGTTTAACACTTACTATAAACACAGCAACTGAAGGTTTCATCCAATTAAATGTTGGAGATCCAGTGCTCTTCCCAATACTTCCAAGGACTCCTGATTGCAGTTACATTGTCTCCTGACTCTTTGGCTCTTAATCCACACTCACTCGTCAGTTCCATTTTTCTTCTTACCCACATCCTCTTTGGTTCCTGCCCTCCCTTCATCCCACCACACTCTACTTATGATCCAGCCCTCAGCGCTTCATTGCCAAAATCACCACTTACAATGTACTGTGAGCACAGACTGTTAGGAGGTTTTAGAGATAATAGAGTGATAGCTCAGAATAAGAAACAACTCAAATTCAACATCAGACACGATTTTTCAGAAATACCTTATTAACCATTTCACGCTATTGGGTCAACTTTCACTCGCCATAGTCCACTTAAGAGTCCTAAACTCCTTAAATATTGCTGGCTTTTCTTCATAGCTGGTGAGCTCATCGCCTCTCTTTTCCACTCCTTGAAGTTCATAATTGGGTTGTCCAATACAAAAAGGGAAATTCCTGGCCTTTAGGACACGTGATACAAAAAGCTAGTAGAAACTTTGACTTTGGGGAGGAAAAATAAAATTTTTAGGTGGAGATTTTTCCCCATTCAGAGCTTCTTAGTAAAGGGGTATCATTTAAAATTTATTTCCCTCACTTCATGAGTGATGATTAATTTTTGTTTGTCTTTGTTTTTCTTTCTGTTACATGAAAATAATACTAATAAGTATTACTTATTTTACTTTGTGCCAGGTACAGAACTTAGTATTATGAAGTCATTTATTGCATTTAATTTTTGCAAATGTCAAGTGAAGTAGATGATACCATTACCTCTCATTTTCCAGAGGATGATTGCTGAAGCTCAGAGGTTTGGCATCTAACTTAGACTGTATAGCTCACGAATGCAGGAACCAGCAGGGGCCCTAAGCTTGCATGACTTCAGGTCTTTGCTTTGATGTGCTGTATTATATGACCTGCTGAGCAGGGTGCACTGCACTGCATGTTAGTACCATTCAGACAGCACCCTCTCTGTGGGGACTTTCTTGCAAGTCACCCCGAGTGCCACGGACACGAGTAAATATGGCCGATACATGATGATCTGCTTGGGGAGGAGAAGTGGGCAGTGGCCAGTTTCTCAGGGGGAAAATGGCCAGCTGTGGCCAGTTTCTCTGAGGAGAGAAAGGCCTCAAGCCCCCACCTCTAGGGCTTTTTTTGGGGGGGGGTTGTAATACACAGGAATACAGGGCGGTAAGGATCAAACAGTAGATAACATTTCAAAGAAATCTGAGGGCTTACGATGAGTCAGAGTCTGTCAGGAACAGAGTTTTAGGGTTTCCTGCTCGAACCCTTAACATGTGAATGAAAGCACTCTCAGCAGAGCAGATTTCACAGGTTTATCAGGAAGTCTTTGTGAAGCCAGATTTCTTCCCAGGACATGCTTTGTCTAGCAAGGCAAGGGGCTGCACCTCCCCCAACAGGTATTCAGGCTTAAGGAGATTAGAGCCAGGAAGCGCTTCTCCCAGAGGACATGGGGACTCAGGCTATGTCAAAGCTGGGGGGTGAGAGTCCATTGCTCCCTCTTTGTTGCAGCCTCCCCAGTCCTTCCATGAAGGCCTCCCAAGTGATTGAGTCTGGCTTAGGGTGCCCCCCATTGTGAGGGATCTTACCCATCATTGACTTCCAACCACGCTTTGGGGGCAGGGAGAGGAAACTGAGGCAGCATTTGCTACCAGAGACAAGCTTTGTCTCCTGTGGCTGACACTCTAAAGGTCGTCCCTCGCCCTTAGCCACAAGGGGTTGAGATACAATTCCTAAAACCAGGTAGGGTAGTCTGCAACACCTCTCCCAATGCCTTTTTCTGAATGTACGTGTATATATTTAATAGATGATTTATGAGTTTTTAAAAAATGCCTGCTACAGGGACAGGAATGGGAGAATGAGCACAGGGAAATGCTGTTTGTCAGTGGACCATTAGAGACATAAAGAGTTTGGTTACAATGGTTCAGCAACCTCATTGCATTTACTGGGCATGCAAATACTAGGAAGATACAATGAGGCAACTTCTTATGGAGGGCAACTGTTAAATGGGCAAGGATGAGGGGGGAACAACTTTTGCCCAAAATGATTTGTTGTGAAGTACTTGCCAAACACAGTTATAAAGTAACCTTTGGGTAATGGAAACAATCTTTATTACACTGAAGCTTTCTTGGAAATGTAAAATTATTAGAAGTTATTTGGAGCTATATTTGTAATAGCTTTAAAAGTTATTTGCCAAATTTGCTCTGAATAGTTTTTTCCTACATTTACCTATGTTACCAATGCTAATTACAGCATCCTTTTCAGTCATTATACCCCTTAAAGTCCTGGGGTAGCTGGAAAAAAAATGAGAGAAGGACAACTTAATTAGGAGGTTACTGAAGTAACCCAGAAAGGAGATGGTCTTTGGATCAAGGTGGTGCTGGTGAAGATAAGTGCTCAGATTCCTGATACCTATTTAAGGTAATGCTGGTAGAGTTTGCTGAGGGACCAGATGTAGGAAGTGAAAGAAAAGAGGAGTTAAGTTTTTTGTCAAGAGTGACAGGGAGGATAGAGTTAATTTAAAGGAGATGTAGAAGACTTTAGGAGGAGTCATTTTGGGGAAACCATCAAGAGCTCCTTTGGACATATTGACTTTGAGATAAGCATCCAGTGGCAACACCAAGTAGGCAGTGACCTTTTTATCATTGTAAAATGTCCTTATATTTCTTTTGTAACAGTTTTTGTCTTAAGTCTATTGTGTCTAATGCTAGCATAGTCACTCCAGCCATTTTTTTTAGTTCCTATTTGCATGGTATATCATGTTTTTTCCTTTTACTTTTTACTTATTTGTGTCTTTAAATCTCAAGCGAGTCTCTTGTAGAAAGCATATAATTGAATCATTAAAACAATTCATTCTGTCAATCTCTGTCTTTTAATTGTAGCCATCCATTAGTTCATTACACTTAGTGTAAATACTGATAAGGTAGGGTTTGAGCATGCATCAATGGTGAGTTGCTTTGTTCCTGCTATTTTCAAGATTTCTTTTTAGTCTTTGTCTTTTCACAGTTTGACTGTGATTTGTTGAGGTGTGTATCTCTTTAAGTTTATCCTACTTAGAGTTTCTTGAGCTCCTTAGATATGCAGGTTAACATTTGTCATCATTTGGGGAAAGTTTTGGCCATTATATCTTCAAACATTTTTTTTGCACCTTTCTCTCTCTACTCTCCTTCTGACACTCTCGTTTTGGGTATGCTGGTATGCTGGAATGGAATCCCATAGGTCTCTGAGGCTTTGTTTATTATTTTTTCTTTCTTTGTCTTTCCATTTGACAGGCTGGATAATCTCAATCAATCTGTCTTCAAGTTAGCTAATTCTTTTTTCCTGCCAGTTAAACCTGTTGCTGAGTCCTTCTAGTAAATTTCTCACTTCTATTTTTGTACTTTTACACCAGAACATTTAGTTTCCCTGCTCCTCCTTCACTTTCTTTTTCTTCATTATCCTCCCCTCTCTCTATTTTCTCCCCCTCCTTTTTCCTCATAATTTGTTTTATTGATGATTTCCATTTTGTGAGACATTATTGTCATAAGTTCTTTTAATTTCTTATACACAGTTTCTTTTATCTCTCTGGATGTATTTATGATAGCCACTTTACAGTTTTTGCCTATTGAGTTCAATATCTAGGCTTCCTTAGGTACAGTTTCCATTACTAATGTTTTTTGGCATACAAGTTACACTTTTCTTTTTTTTGCATATCTTGTAGTTTTGTTTTTTTAATCTGAACACCTAATATAACATAATGTAGAAACTCTGGGAATTACATTTCTCTCTACTCCTTCCCTACCCACCGAGACTTTGCCATTGCCTTTTAGTTGTTTATTTAGTGATGTTCCTGAACTAATTCTGATGTATAAAGTTTGTAAACTTGTATGTAGTCACTGAAGTCTCTGTTCAATGACCTCAGAGATCAGCTAAAAATTGAAGAAATTTCCTCAAATGCCTTGAAACCAATAAGGATCCCAGCCTTTTCTGAGAGAGAGAGAGAGAGAGAGGGAGGGAGTGAGTGTGTGTGTGTGTGTGTGTGTGTGTGTATGTGTGTGTGAGCACACTTTCAGTTTCAATGTGGCAGGTTACTTACAAATCTGCCTTAGCCTTCACTTAATGCATGAACAGAGCCTCAAGGTCAGGTAGGGGTATGAGATTATGACCTATGACCTTCTTAGGTCTTTTCTGGGCATGCACACAGCCCTGCTCACACACATGAATTTATTGCCTGCCAGGCATATTTCATAACTTTTCAAAGACTGTATAGACATACCATTCCTTAAAAGTTTTTCCTTTTAAGAGTTTTGGTCAGCCTCTTGTTAGCTCCAATGGATATTGTTGCCTGAGGCAGCAGCAGTGTTGAACAATTGCCATTGATTGTTTTTGACAAATGCCCTGTACGATAGGTTTGTTTGCACAGAGTAAGTTCTAAGTCATGTCAAATAACGACAAGCCCTGAGAATGGAACTTTTCAGTGACTTTTCAGACAGATAAAACAGTGAAAATCCTTTTGGGACAGAGCTTTTAGGGAAGCCCCGAACTCATTTGTTTCCTACAGAGGCTGCTAGACTGCTGCTGTTCACAACTACTGTACAGCTTTTATTCTTGTGGTTTCCATCTTGAGCTTTCTTTAAGAAGTAGAGAGGGGATAAAAAGTGTTTTCATTTACTATACTAAGGAAGAAAAACAATAAAGAAAGTATTCTGCCTTTTAAAACATGACTACCCTGGTTTACAAAAGATTTTATTATAGGAAAGTTAAGTGCCACTCATTGCTTCCACCCATCACCAAAAACAATACTGATTTCTCCACATTTCTGGATAAATTAGTTCCCATACATTGCAGAGAATCTTTGTTAAGAAAGATTCGGCTCCCTCCACATTGATTCAGGCATAAAATAGTTTAGATTCATACAATTTCATAGCAATACTTGGATTTGTTCCACTGTAGCTGAGTTAAATGCTTTCACCTGAAATTAATTTTCTTCTCCTATGTTACAAATTACCATAGGAGTAGCCTTAGTATGCAGGAGGGGTCACAGGAATTGGACATCTGGCTTTATTCCCAAATAAATTTGATTAGACTGACCTCTAAGTTCTAGGCCACAGAGCAAAATTTCTAGCCAGCATCATTCTTGAGTTTGATAAACTCTGTGGACAACAAAAACACAAAGACAAGCATTATGAGTAAAATGGCCACAAGCATAAAAAGCTGAACTTTATTAGGCTGAAGCTAAAATAACCAACAATTCTTTTTATTCTGGTGCTCATTTAATAGGACTTGGGATTTAATTTAAAATTGTATGATTCGGTTTTCCATATTTTTTAAAACTTTAAAAGATTTCATTTATTTATTTTTAGACATAGGGGAAAGGAGGAAGAAAGAGAGGGAGAGAAAGATCAATGTGTGGTTGCCTCTCACATGACCCCTATTGGGGACCTGGCCTGCAACCCAGGCACATGCCCTGACTGGGAATTGAACCAGTGATTCTTTGACACACCAACCAGGGCTGGTTTTCCATCTTTTTATTCAAGTATGATTAATTCACTCAGTTGAGTAGAAAATGGTGTCATTGAGTGTCTTGCATTCTGGGTTAAATCTGATATGCTCAGCTTTCATCAGTGTTTAAACTTTTTAGTCAAATGAATTATTCATAATTTCAGTATTGTTTCTGCCTTTCTTAGACATTAAAAATAAACTAGTTGCTTTGCTTCTTTTTTCCCTACATTTTTGGGGGTGCTACTTTAAATCTTTATAAGATAGTCTGAATGTTGATAAAAATTTCCTTGATGGGAGTTCTGATAAAAAAAATGGCCAGAAGTTGGTATTTTTGGTAGAAACAAGGGGCCACAAGCAATCTTTTTTGGCTTTCTTATATCTGGGTCCTAAGTGCCCAGTCATACTTATTTGTCCTATGTACCTTAGCAGATCTGAATTAGTCCCAGTGCAGCTTGGAGTTTCTTTCTTGTACTTGGTGCATCTTTTTATTCACTTACAACCAGACTTGATAAATATTCACCTAATTAGTAAGGTGATCAGCACTGTAGAAATATATAAATTAGATTTACACATGGGCATATATTACCATCAGTGTTATTGTGAATGATAGTTTTGGTTATAGACAAAATCTTACAAATGTGTTCCTCTTCCCAGATTCTCCATAGAAACACATGAATGTGGCAGCTGGTTTATGGAGTGGGGAATATCCATTAGTCTCTGGTGGCTTGAGCCAACATAAATGATTCCTTAGAGCAGTGAGATGGAAAACTAGAAATCTAACTAGCTGTATGGCCGACAAGGACTAGACTTTCTCTTATAATTAACGTGCAAGGTGGGAGCATTGCTCCTGGTGAGGCTTGATGGCCTCTCTGCCTCATGTAGCTCACTGGGTATGAATGATGTCTGCTTGTTTATCTGGAAATCTGAAAGTTTGCCTTTGTCTTATCTTTACACCTCATTGCTCCTCCATCTCCTTTTCAAATCTCATTTAAAAGGTATTTAGATATTTTTACCTTGCCCATCTTTCTTAATTTCCCTCTGCCTCTCTCCATGGTCTTGTGATTCCAATGTCTAACATTTTTTCCAAGGTATTTGCTAATCTTCTTCAAGTAAAACCTTGCTATAAATTATCTGCAAATTTGTTTTATGAAATGCAGAAGCATGCATATAGGGGGGCATATGGTTGTCTAGATTTTAGTCCAGAACAGGAAACAGATTTTAAAATACAAGTTGGTCACTTGTATAATTGTGTTAACTCAGCCACTAGTAATTTCATAAGCTAAATTATTATTAGTAGAGTGTTCTAAATCATTTATTATTTAGAGAATATTTATGGATTGACATATATAGTTGTTGGGAAATAAAATGATCCTTTTAAGAAATCAGTCCCTCTTTTTACAGTAAGGAGTTATTTGAGCCAGCAAAGTTGGTGGGCACGAAAGAGTCTGTGAAGATGTTAGGTGGGTTGGTAGCTACTGAGAAGTATGGAAAGGAGTTTAGAAAGTTTTGACCGTAATTTTGTGACATTAAATTGGAGGGAATATATTATAATAGTGCCTTTCAAAATTTCAGTCTCTTGTAGCTTCTGTACACTTACCACCTTGTTAAAAAGGCCAAGGGACAGAGGTCCAGGAAGGGGCCATGTAGCCTAAGGAAGGTGGTGAGACAAACTTTTGAGTTAGCTTTGCCAAATGTGTGCATTCTACTGGATCGACACTAATGTCAGTTAACTAGTTTTAGTTGACTTATTGAAGACCTTTGTCCTCAGTGTCTAACTTCAAACATAAAGTTGAATAGAGACAGTAGCTGGAACTAGTTCAGCATTGGTAGAATGTGCTGTTCTAGAGAATCAGATTTTGTCCAAGTCTCCAATTTTTGAGCATAAGCTGTTTTTTCCCAAAGATCTGTTATTCCTTGAGCTAGTCTTTTCTCTCTACTAGTGGGTAAGCTAAATCTTTCAGGTATGTGCTAGGTAATCCAGACAAAGAAGTGAGGGTGCATGTCTTTCTCTGCTGTGAATAGGTTGAGCATTGCAGTTTCTGGGATACCTTCAAAATTTGTGAATGCCAACGTGTTTGTCTGTATTATTCTTGGCAATATTGGTCCTGGAGAGACTTTTCTTGGATGGATGCTGCACTGCAGGAAATAAGGGTTTCTGGCCAATGTGGTACCATTCCAAGGAGCTCTGCCTTCCAGGAAGAGGCTTTCTGTGAAATCTACCATGTCTCTGCTTTGAGAGTTGTCTATCAGCATCTCAAGGAGACCGACTGTGATCAAGTGGCTGTAAGCAGAGCTTTAGGAGCAGGTGAGAAAGCCCAATAGATTTTCTTTCACATTCACATTATTTGCAAAAACATTTCAGAACTTAAGCTCTGGGACTGTGTCTATCAGTCTTTCCCAGAGGAAGGAGGTGCAGCTTTAACATACACTTGTGCCAAAGTGTTATATATAGGTCTTCTTTAGATCTTCTTGGGGAGAAATAAGACACAGGATTTAATTTGCTTACTTGTTGTGGGGTTGAGAGAAAACTATTTTTGGAGATATTAATAATCTCTAATTGGTTCTTCTTTGTAGAAGAGTCTAAAGAAAGGCCAACACATTGAAATGGAAGAGACCAATATACAAGGTGGGACAAAAGTAGGTTTATAGTTATTCATATGGAAAATAATATAGTAATTAATAAATAATAATACAAGAATAAACTCTGTGTTTCACATACTCACAACTGTAAACCTACTTTTTCCCAACCCTATACTGTGGTGTGTGGTCACAGTTTTTAAAATTCAGTCTTTTGAGTTCCAGGATCCAATGAGGCCTCCATAGGGTCTTTGAAGGAAGGTTGGCCATGGCTAATATTTAATCTCTGCCTGCTCTACTGTCACCAGGTCTTATCCTCATCAATGTTTTTGGGGAAGGGATTTTAAAGTCATAATCCCCTATCTTCAGAATAATACAATGAATTGAGCTGGGTGTATTCATCCTCTTATCCTTATAATCAACATTTAGATGCCTGTCATATGAGAATAGATATATATAAGTTTTTCTCTGCTGTAGTGATAGAGTGTTTTATGCTTTTAATAAATCTGTCACCCATTGGTATCTGGCACCTCTTCAGAAAGTGGAAGGTCACTTTGCTCACAGCAATAGCGTGAGGGCTCATTTTTTATGGAAGAACCTGGTTGCTAGGCTGTAGGTTCTTTCTCATGCTGCTTCATCTGGGGTGCTTTTTCTTGTTTAGGATAAGCTTTCATGAGTTACAATGATTTCCCAATGGCCTGTCTTATCTCCTCAAAGTGTCTTTTTGTTCAGTGCCCTCAGATGATGATGAGTATGCCTAGATGTGAACGCTTTTGGCTGAGGCTGAATAAGCTCACACTCTAAGACAAATGTTCAGTCTGTAGAAATGTAATAGAAAACCCACTACGTGTCTCATCAGCCACGGGTTGATGATGTGATTCAACTTCAGGTGCTTTGTCTTCAGTATAAACTTTTTCATCTTTTACTTTGAAGATGGAATGATGGTTTCAAATTGAATTCAGGATGCCGATGGGGACCAGTGCCTACCTCATTGCTCCTGGTGGCCCTCACACTTGTCATTCTTGTCAGTTAGAGAAAAGGCTATATTTTAACCTCCATAAGCCTCTTTTTGTTTAAGGTTTCTTTTCTTTAAAAAATATTTTATTTATTTATTTTTACAGAGAAAAGGAGGGAGGATAAAGGGAGAAAAACATCAATATGTAAGAGAAAGATAGGCTCTCACACGCCCACATCTGGGGCCCACAATCGGGGCAACGGTTTCTTTTCTGGTCAGTATTTCTTCCATTTCCTTAAGGTCCCCAGTGCTAAATCCTTTAGTTGCTGTGATAGGTTATATTTTCCCTGGATTCCCCCTTTCTTTCCTTTCTTCCCCTCCACCTGCCCCGCTGTGTTCTGATGGGAGCACCTCAGGTGCACTTGATCCGTATCTACATTTTCAATGCAAATTTCCAGTCTCTTTAAAATTTTTATTTTATTTTTAATATATTAGCCCCTGATTAATATGCTTCTTCTTTAGATCTAATCCAGTGTGACAGATGTTTTTTATAGGTTGGAGCAAAGCTGATGTGAGTCAATGCATACAGGTATTCCTACTCTAGTTAAAATAGTGAAATGTGTCTGAACTGGTCAGTAAATGGGCCTTCCTTGAGGTCTTTGGTACTCCTCCTTTGCTTTCACTTCCTTGGCTCCTTCTCTGAAACTCATCCCTTGGAACTCACCCACTAGAAGTCTTTCACACCCTACTCTGGTGCAATGGCAACCAGGAATCCATCCTGATCTATTGGTTCCCATGCCAACCAGTTATAAATATTTTCAGCATTGCCCCTGGTTATGAGTGAATATAATTAATTGGCAAAGCTTTCTAGGCCTTAATACATGTTCCTCTTCTGGGGACTAAAATTTTTTGTTTAGAAGTTTGACTTCCAGGATTAGATATCAATATCCTCCTGGGCATGAAGGTGAGTGTTACATTAGAAAATAAACATCATATTCATGTCAATCCAATAGTAGTTTAAAATAGTTTCTCAGACCTAGACTAAAGTCTTCACGGGTTTCTTGATATCATTCTAAAATCCCTCTCCCTAAGACAGTGCTTGGAATCAACTTGCCTTGTGAAGTTTTGGGCAATGAGCAATTGCACGTTTAAGAAAAGTCATCTCCATGTCATTAAGAAAAAGTTCAAATCTTTCCAAGCAATTTTTGGAAAGTTTTTGAGTTATCATCTTTTTGTTTAGTGGTTTGGCAGGAGGAGATATGGACTTAACCAGCTTCCAGGAATTAAGATTTGTCTTTTCAAGTAAAAAAAAATTATCCTCTGTTTGACATATAAATAAATGTGATTCAATTTGCACTGTACACTAAGCTCTAGAGTTACATTTCGGAAACCTGCAAACAAATGGAATGAACTCACTTTTGTGTGTCAATATGTGGTTTTATGGATGGAAATGGATGGGCACAGGCCCGTTGCAAGCTCATTCACTCCTCTCACGTTTTAAAGCTTCACTCCAAAATGCCTTTAATGGAAGATGTTTATGTAATATAGAGGTGGTTGTTCACTGTACCATCACTGATGTGCTGCATTTTGACCAAATGACTAACTTTGCAAATAGACTGTTTATGTCGAGTAGGAGCAAAGCTTCTCCACCGAAGTGCATTTTTAATGATCTACTTTAAGAGTAAGTGGGTTTCGAAGTAGCTGCCTAGGAATCTGATTGGTTGGCACCAATGCCACTTCCCATAATTACCCAATAAACCATAAGGGCTTTTTTGGCACATTTATTCATGCCTGTCATGTCAGACCAGCTGCCACCCAGCATTCTAAGTCCACTTCTAGTTTCCTCTTTAAAATCTTTGTGGAGAAATTTGATGCCTACATACCTTTGAAAAATCTTTGTGGAGAAATTTGGTATCCATGCACTGCAAATTTCATGATGAAATGCTGTGCTGCTTTAAAAAAAACTTAATGTTTTCCCTAAATAACTAAAATTATAAAAATCATGCTCTGGACTTAGCTGTTACACTGAGTTTTAAAAAATGTTTCACTCTTAGTGGATTTAGGATATGCACTAAAAATGGAGATGTAATCTAACTTAAGTGATGTAAATTTTAAATTCCATCTTGAAACACCAACTCTTGAAAATTGGGGAAACAATGCACTTAAAAAGTTAAAGGGATAAAAAGAAATTTGAGGGAGTAGCCTACTCAGTTTCTATG
Source organism: Artibeus jamaicensis (assembly GCF_021234435.1). Taxonomy (NCBI): domain Eukaryota; kingdom Metazoa; phylum Chordata; class Mammalia; order Chiroptera; family Phyllostomidae; genus Artibeus; species Artibeus jamaicensis. The sequence continues at coordinate 39,525,612 of NW_026522059.1, forward strand.
GTAAAAAAAAATCAATAAAACCAAGAAACTATAATGTAAGCAATCAGAAAAGCATCCTGAACTCTAAGTATAGTCACAATATTTAAAAATTTCTATATAAAGTATTTCAATTGCATTAAAACTATGGTAAGTTGGTGTATTTGGGGGAAAACATTTCTTTTCACAGGACTATAGCATTGTTAGATCTTTCATTTATGCCTTCAGTCAGATGTTTCTACTAGGATCTCAGCTGTGTTTTTTTATTGACTGGAGGGTGAGTCAATGGCAGTCTGTGGGCTCTGCCATGTGTTGTTGAATCTAGAGTAATTCAACCTATTCTCCCAGACTACTGTGACACTCTCCATGTTACACACAGTCAGATGGAACATGGGAATGATGACATACCGCATGAAGAATGTGGACATACACTGCAAGGCTGAAAGAAACCAGCTCTCACCACGGCTGTCTAGGCCTTCCAGAAAAGAATCGCTTCACTTTCAGGAAAGCGTCACACAGTGACTTTCTGTATCAGTGTGAAATGAAAACCCAGTATTTCTCCACCAGAATATTGGCTCTATGGGGATGAGAATATTGGCAATGGGGTAACATGAAATAGAAGAAATTAAATGCACTCGACAGTAATTGGCTGAAGAAAATTCAGGAGACATGATAGCAGCCGAGCACAACGAAATAACACAATTAAGGACACATTAGCCATATGTCTCTATTATATTGAGAGCACAGCAATACAAATGACCAGGTGATGACCTTCACCCCAAACTGGAAGGTGGATGACAGAGTCCATGTTTGTTTGCAAACCAAAGCTTAAAAGAAGAGATTAAAAGTTATAAGGCTCAGGAATGTCAGTCTTCAGCTTGTAGCTGATGAGGACTTGATAAATAAAGGTTCATGAGGATGCAATACTGGAAAATATTGTCTCAGTGTATCCTATGGATTAAGTAAAATTGAAAAGAGTTTTTGCTATATCTCCAAATGACCCCTTATAATCTGTACTTTCTGTCAGGAAATAATTTATATGAGACACATGCTAAAACAAAAGAATAAGTGTGTCCTTAGTATTCCAGGATGAATATACTTCCATAGTCACTGCATTGTGTGCATGCTACAATTACAGTCCCTATCAAATGTTTCTGTAATTGTTGGTTTACATATGTTTTTACTAACAAGCCTCTGATCTTCTAATAGGTGGGCACTGTGTCCTCAGAATCTAGTCTAGTGCCAAGCACACAGTGGTCACTCAATAAATACACGGTCACTGAATGCACGGTTCTTGTGGTGACTTTGGTTATGAGGCCAAGTTTTCTTTGAAGAGACTAATGGGCTGGATCTTTAGGAGTGAACTGGCATTTTTCTTACGGGTTTGTTGTAAGGGAAGGCTTGGTCATAATACTGTGTGGTTTTCTCATTGTCATTCTATGGTTGTGGCCAAACTGTCCACACAGCTAAAGTAAATACGTGGGGAGAGGCAGAGGAAGGAGGAAAGGATAAGTCAACGAAGCAGTTTAATTTTCAGAAAATTAATGTTCTATCTGTAGTGGCAAGGGGAAAATTTAATAAAAAGAATATATATAAATATGCTTGTAGAGTTATAGATTCAATAAGTCCTACAAACAAATACAAGATTATTCATATATATGCTTATATAAAACCTGATATTTATACATACCTGGTTTGACATGATTGAACATATTATCATGATTGAATCATTAAACTACCCTTGTTTCCCACATATTGTTCCCAATTTTTTCCCCCCAAATTTTAAGATGAGCAGTGTTTATACAAGTATCCCAGTGGTGGGTAAAATCTCATATTTTATATTAATCTGCTTGATTTGTATGGCTTCTATTTTGTTTCCAAAAGAAATAAATGTTTTTATGTACCTTTTTTATAGGTGCCTGGTATATCTTAAAAGTACTTGGTTTTTGAATCTATATTTGGTTCTAGGTGAAATGATTTCATGCTTGTGTTTTGCATTGTTTGTTTCTTTTTATAAAAAGAGATAGTCAAGTTTGCATCAATATAGTTTTACTGGCATACCAATCTCAGTTTTAGTAACTGGCTTGGTACCTGCTGGGACAACCATAAGCCACAGGGGAAGAAAAGCAGGCTTCTGAGGCAGATGAGTCTGTGTTCGGGTTCCAGCTCTTCCTCTTGCTCACTGAGTAATCATGAGCAAGCTACTTATAACTCTTCTAAACCTTGGTTTACTCATTTGTAAAAAAAAAAAAAAAGGCATATTCCTCATTGTGTTGTTGTGATGATTAAATAAAATAATATAAAGAACCATGGAGCCCTTGCTGGTGTGGCTCATGGATTGAGTGCTGGCCTGAGAATCAGGGGGTTGCTGGTTCTATTCCCAGTCAGGGCACATGCCTGGGTTGTGGGCCAGGTTCTCAGTAGTGGGTGGGTGAGTAGCAACCACACATTGCTGTTTTCCTCTCTTTTTTCTTACCTTCCTCTCTCTCTAAAAATAAATAAATGAAATTTTTTAAAAAAGAACCATGGATATATTCAATTAATAATAGAACTTATTAGAACACTTTTTCCTTTTGCCATTGTCTTTATAGTTATTTAAGGGGAGATCTGTTACTTTACTTCTTGTTATCTCAATTTCTCTGTGACAATGTTAATACTGTAAGATTACTAAGTAATACTGTTTTATTGTATTACTTATTATATACCAGAACTTCCTCAGGCCCAGTGTGATGTAGTGCATTTTAAGTGAATAAATTCTGATTCTATGAGAGTGAGGCTCCGGTTTTTGCTGATTATGTACCTGATTTCTAGGTAGGTTGAGGTCACTAACAAAGCAGGCGATTTGAACTCTCTGAACAACAGAGTTGTATTAAAATGTATTATCATCATCACCACAAAAGTGTCCACTGGCTGGGTGTTGTTAGTACTCTCGGGTACTAAGCGAAGTGCTCAGGGAAACATTTTATGCAAGATGAACTTTGGAACAATCCAAGGATACAAGTAGTTATTATCATTTTCATTTTACAGACAATAAAATTGAGGAACAGGTAGTCTAAACTTTTCCAAGGTCAGTGCTGGATGCTCGCTGAGATTGGTATCATTCCAATACCTACTTCCTAAACTGTTGAATGGTTATTGTCATTGTTACTATATTTAAATATATATCATCCTTATACCTCCTAAGAGTGTTTAAAACATTATAATATAGCCTTAGATTTCTAGAACTCTAAGGTACTTCCTGGATTAAGCTTACTCTGTTTTTCTGGATATCATGAGATATTTTATGGTGTGTGTGTGCTACTTTAATTGATGCTGCTTATACTCTATCAATTCAGACTCTTTTGCTCAGCTCGTTCATCCCTTGAATGTTGCCCTAGAGAAGTGAAGTGTCTAGGTCATCGAGCTATAGGGGAACTTTGATTTAGGATGTTGCTCTTGCTGTTACCACCTTGTGAGGACTATGCTTCAGATATTACTCACCCTCATAGCTTTTCTGACTTCATTGGCCAAGCTCAGCCCCCAGTACTGGGCAGGAGTTAGCCTGGCAATCTCATGTTTATCACCTGACCCATCATTCTCCTTTGTCATGTTCTCTTAGCCTTCCTAAGTCTTGGTTCAAGTCCTCAGCCACGAAAGATTCTCCTCTTCACCTCTTTTCTTCTTGTCAATCTATTGGCATCTTTCCACTCTGTTGGTTTTCCATTTATCGACATTAAGTCCTTACTTCTCTCTTTATATCAATAACAATTAGCAGCTGAACTTGGCCTCTGTTGCCAAAGTCTTGGTTCTGGTGTAATAATAATAGTGATAGTAATAACAATATCCCATTTCTCTCTTCTTTCTCTCTTTTTAAGACAAAGACACCCTTAAGTTCTACTGAAGTAAAACTATAGAAGTTTCCTTCTAGTCTTTTCACCCAGGTGAATATACCAGAGAAAGGCACCACTTGGAATCTCCCTAATTCAAGAGCAAGAAGCACCCTTGAATGATGTCACTATCCATGGGCCTGTTTAGGATTTTTTCATTGACTGGCAGTAGTATCTATTTTCACTTCCAGCAGTTTTGCATATAAACCTAAGGCATTTCTGGGTAGGCTTCTTGTTTGGACTTTAATCCATAAAATCAGGTTAAAATAAATATTGGAGATAGTTTTGGGGGACAAAAAGGCAATTTTCCTTGCCCATTCCCACCAAACTACTTTAAGTTCATGATGTAGTGAGTATGGGTAAGTTGGAAAAACTTACATTTCTCCTGTGTCTTTTTGCTTTACTTTTGCACAGAACACTTCAATTCTGACACTTCTGGTCACCAAATGTGTGGCTTACTTATTCTGTTACACCAAGCAACTCTGTGTCACTAGGTGGCTGTCCTTTAATCTAACTCAATTCTTATACTATCTACCTAGAGAGAGTGTCAGATCCTGTAGGTCAAGGGTTCAGTCCCATGACACTGACCCCACTCCAGATGCCAGTCGTAAGTAGTAGGTCCCCAGGTTACCCCTGCTTTCAGTCTGACTTGGCTACAAATGTAAGTTTCCTGTACCCTTCTACCTCCATGGATTCAGTTATTTGCTAGAACAGCTCATATAACTCAGGGAAGTACTATATTTTCCAGTTTATTAAAGGATGTGATGGTTTACAGATGAAGAGATACACAGGGCAAGGTTTGGGAGGGGCCAAACCCAGGGGCTTCTGTCCCCATGAAGTTGGGGTGTCTCCCTCTTCTGGCAAAAGGATGTGTCCCAGCCTGGGAGCTCTCCAAAGCCCCTACTTCAGGGGATTTTTATGGAGGCTTCCTCATGGAGCCAGAATCCATTAACTCCATTTCCAGCCCCTCTCTCCTCTCCAGAGAAGTGGGGTGGGACTGAAAAGTCCAAGCTTCTAATCCTGACTTGATCTTTCTGGTGTCCAGCCCCCATCCCAGAGTCATCCAGAGTTGCCGCATTGGAACAAAAGAAACTCCTAGTGCCCTTAGGGATTTACAAGGGTTTTAGGAGCCATCTGTCAGGGACGGTGTAAAAGATCAAATACTAGAGCCAGGAATGCTCCCAGTGCCTTTATGACTCAGGAGATTATTACGGTTTCAGAAGCTCTCTGACAGGATCCCAGGGCAAAGGCCATTACATATGTTTGATATTACCTCACAGAGGGGAATTGGAGAAAGTACTAGTAAGTCCATATGATTTACTTTGGTTAGAGTGTGTCTAAGGCTTTGGGCTGTAGGGTGCTGTTCAACTGAGTGTGCAGAGAGGCTGATCAGTGGCCTCAAACTGAAGACCCGGGTGAAATAATTACATCTGAGTGGTCTGCAGTCCTGGAACACTATCTATCAGATATGTGATGCTGTAGAGGGATCTGGTGTGCATTTGTCTCAGCTCTTACCCATATACACAAAACATCTTTTCTAACTGAATTAAGTCTGGGTATTTTAATGAGTGGAAGTTGATTGTAGTTTTGGGGTTAAGATAAAAAGTTTGAATGTAGAATTTCATATATAGTAGTTTAATTTTTCTACTAAGTTACACTTCATGTACATGGATATTTTTTAGCCTCTGAAAGAACTCAAGCCATATTGAGGCATTCTGATATTTAGAACTTATCCATTAAATTGGGTGAAAAGGGCTGCAAAGCATTCTGTAGAAGCAGCACTGATACATCACTCTTGAAAGCTATTAATTTGGTTCTCCAGCTCTGATTTGTTTAGAAGAACATATTAATTGGTTGTGGACAGACCTAAACCATTTTAGGCTTCAAAAAACTGGAAGCTCTGAAAAATAAATAGCTTGATCATTGCTGAACATTCATTCTGATTACACAGCTTATTTGATCAAAGACAATAAGTTTGTTCCCAGAATTTTTAATGATTGGTTTTAAAATGGAATTTGGTATCGATACTAGTTCAAGTGAAATACATTTTGTTTCAACAGCTAAGTCAAAATGGCAGAAATGAAAATGCTGTCATTCTACCCTCAAAAGCATTATCACATGAAGATACAGCAGTCAGGAGGAAGAAAGATATTTTGGCCCCAACTGACTGCACATTAGCTGAACATTAAAATGATTAATTCTGTATCGATACCTGCCACTTGCTGAGATTTTACCTATTATGTGAGTCTTTACATTCATTAACTTATCTAATCCCAGGAAGGTGACCTACAGATATGATAATATTTTCATTGATAGGTGAAGGGACTACAGGCCAGGCAAGTATGTGTTGCTAAATGTCAAATACAGCAAGTGGCAGATCTTTCTGATTCCCAAACCTGTGCCTTCAACCCCTCGGTTTCCTGATCTTTAATCACTTTACCTCCCCACTAGTCACTCTAACTCACTGTGGAATGTGATAATACCATTTCTGCCGTTTCTTTAGATAAATTTTAAAATACTTTTCAAAGTATTATTGGAATGCACTTTATTTTTCCAGCTTTACTGAGGTATAACTGAGAAATAAAATTGTTATATATTTCAAGTATACAACATGATAATTTACATTGTGAAAGAATTTTCACTATCAAGTTAATGAACATATCTATCATCTCACATTTTCCTCTGTGTGTGGTGAGAACACTTATATTTTACTCTCTTAGCAAATTTCAATTATACAGTACAATATTATCAACTAGAGTCACCATGTTATACATTAGATCCTCAGACCTTATTCATCTTATAACAGGAGGTGACCTTTTTACCACCCTCTCTCTATTCTGTCCACCCCCCTCCCCCAGTTCCTGGCAGCCACCGTTCACCTCTCTATTTCTGTGAGTTTGACTTTTTAAAAACTTTATTTTGGATTTCTCATGTAAGTGATGCCACACAGTATTTGTCTTTCTCTATCTGGTTTATTTTACTTAGCATGACACCCTCTAGGTTCATCCATGCTGTTGCAAGTGGCGAGATTGCCTCAATTTTAAGGACTGAATAATCCATTATATGTGGTAAATTATGCTGCAATGAAAATGGGAGTGTGAATATTTATTCAAGAAAGTAACTTTGTTTCCTCTGGATATATACTCAGATATGAAATTGCTAGATCATATGGGAGTTCTGTTTTTAATTTTTTTGAAACTTAATATTGTTTTCCATAGTGGCTATATCAACCTACATTCCTGCCAAAAATGTACAAGTGTCCCTTTTACTTCACTTTCTTGCTGGCATTTGTTGTCTCTTTTGTTTTTGATAATAGACATTCTGAGATTTGAGGGGATATCTTATTGTGGTTTTAATTTGCATTTCTCCGATGATTAATTATATTGAGCTTTTCAGGTATCTTTTGGCCATTTGTATGTCATCTTTGTCAAAATGTCTATTCAGGTCCTTTGCTCATTGTTTAATTCATTTCTCTTCCTTTTTTGAGCAGTATGAGTTTCTGGTGCATTTTGGACATTAACCATTTATTGGATATAATTTGCAAATATTTCCTCCCACTCCATAGGTTGTCTCTTCATTTTGTTGATGGTTTCCTTTGCTGTGAGGAAGCTTTTTAACTTGATGTAGTTTATTTTTGCATTTGTTGCCTTGGCTTTTTTAAAAAAAAAGATATTATTTATATATTTGTTTTAGAGAGATGGGGAAGGGAGGGAGAAAGATACAAAGTGAAACATCAATGTATGGTTGCCTGTAGCACACCCCATATTGGGGATATGGCCTGCAACCTAGGCACGTGCCCTGACTGGGAGTCAAAACTGGAAATACTTTGGTTCTCAAGCCTGTGCTCGATCCACTGAGCTACACCAGCCAGGGCCTTGTTGCCTTGGCTTTTGATGTGAAATCCAAAAAAATCTAATGGGTCCAGTTTTATTCTTTTGCATGTGGCTATCTAGTTTTCCGAATACCATTTATTGAAGAGAGTGTCCTTTCCCTAGTGTACAGGAGAGCACCTTGGTTGGCAGTTGTTTCTTCTCACACTTAATATGTCATTCCTTTCTCACCTGTAAGGTTTCTGCTGAAAAACCCACCGATAATCTTACGGGTGTTCCCTTGTAAGGAAGAAGTTGCTTTTCTCTTGTTGCTTTTAAGATGATCTCTTTTGATCATTTTAATTTTAAAATATCGTGGGGCCCTGGCTGGTGTAGCTTGGTGGATTGAGCACGGGCCTGCAAACCACACGATAACGGTTTGATTCCCAGTCAGGGCACATGCCTGGGTTGCAGGCCAGTTCCCAGCAGGGGACTCAGGAGGGGCAATCATACATTGATATTTCTCTCCTTCTCTCTGTCCCTTCCTCTCTAAAGATAAATAAATTTTTTAAATATTCAAAAAAATTCTTTAAAAAAAAATCTTGTTGTGGGTCTCTGGATTTATCTTTTTTGGTACTCTCTGGGGTTCCTGGATCTGGATTGCAATTGCTTTCTCCTAATTAGAATAGTTTTCAGTTATTATTTATGTGAATAAGCTCTCTTCCTCTTTCTCTTCTCTTTCTGGGACTTCTATAATATGTATATTGGTCTATTTGATGACATCCTATAAATCCCTTAAGACTGCTATCTTTAGTCTTTTTCATTCTTTTTTTAATCTAATAATTTTAATCAAATTAATAGTAAGCAGTAAAAGTACAATTACATGACAACCTCCATATTATACATGTTTAAACTGTTTTCCATTGTCTTTACTTGTAAGATGTCGAAGGTGGAACCCACTCTCGAATCTTCTTCCTAGTGGTGGAATGAGATACAGACTGTTCTGGAGTGCCACTCACGTTGAATTTTTGGTTTGCCCAAATGAATTTCCAAGCAGTAGGTGTCTTTGTTGTTGGAGATCATCAGTCATGCAGTGAAGCCAGCAATGCCATTCACGGGCCCCATGCTTCCACCCACATCCAAGAACGTGTATTTGTCATTCATTTCGGTAGTATATACAACCCATTGGTGATGGCCAAAAAACTGCTTGTTGTCTTCATAGTATCTGTTTCCATATTTGTCTTCACCCACTAATGTACCAATCTTCACATCATTTACCCTGAAGAACGTTCGTAGATAGCCTGGGAGGCCACCGTGGCCACTGACCTGCTGCAGCCTGCACTTCGAGACCTGAAGGTACTCCATCTTGCCCCTTTTTCATTCTTTTTAATTTTGCTCCTCTGACTGAATTTCATTGCCTTGTTCTTAAATTCACTGATTTTTTCATCTGCTTGATTTAGTCTGCTGTTGAACATCTCTACTGAATTTTTCAGTTCAGATATTTTTGTTTTGTACTTTTAAACACTTGTTGCCTCTTTGTTGAAATTCTCACTTTGTTCATGCATTGTCTCCTGTCCTTGATGTATATCTCTAAGGCTGTATTTTCAATTCTATTGTGTAACTCATTTATCTCTGTTCCATTAAGATCAGTTTCTGGAAATTTATTCTGTTGTTTTATTTGGAACATGTTCCTTTGTTTCTTCTTCTTTTTCCCCCTCTGTGTTAGTTTATACACATTGGATAAAATAGCCTCTTCTCCCAGTCTTTGATGGGCTGATCTTGTGTCAGAGATAAACCTCATTAATCAGCATGGCGTGAGCTCCTGGTTATCTTTCAACCTTTGAGATGTCCCAATTGCCATCTTTATTTTTAGTGGCTTCCAGTAGCTTAGGTTGTACAAAGACCCATCAGTGTTCTAAAGGGGAGGGTCACAGTCAGCACCTTCTTGCAGGCTGATTAGAAACTGGATGCTCAGGCAGTATGAAGAAAAGTTTGTAGGTAAGTGCTTTCTAGGGAAAAGTTGGAATTGGGTATATTTTCCTGTCCCTCTGCGCTGAGCTGAGTACACAGATATGGGATGGATAGGTGCTCCTGTACCAGTTTAAAAATGGCTTCTTTGTTTGCTATAGTCCTACAAGACTCATGAATGCCTGTCCCATTGGCTATTAGAACAAAATGATGTGGAAGCCCATTCTTCAGGTGACAGCCATAAGAGTTGAGGCACTAGATGTGTGGACTAGGTCCTTCCAGGGAGACAATGATGACTTGGTGTGATTGCTATAGAGAGCTATAAGAGGAAGGCAGAGGACATTGCCCACCAGTTCTTTCAGGCTCCAAAGATGACATCAGTCAACCGCTATTTTCAAGCTAATTAGAAGCCAGACCCTCAGGCAACAGTTTATAAAGTAGTAGTTAATCCCTTCCAGTGAAAAGACTGGAAGATGGGTGTTTTGTGTACTCCCTCTGCACTGGACCCTGGGGGCACATCTGAGGGGAATGCTCACTTGCCCGTTGTTAAGAACTGCGTCTTTGTTTGCTATGGGCCATTGGGACTGGAAATCTCAGTTGGTTTACAGATTTAGGTATTGGGGGGTCTATTCCTTAGCTCCTGAAGGAGAGAGGCTGGAAGTTGGAGGTTCTCTCCTGATTGCTGGCACTATGCTGAGAGTGGGGTTTATGGTAAGAGTGTGTCTCAGACTTTCCTACTTGTTTTCATGTGGATATTTTTTCATTTGCCCAAGTCACTCAGCTAGTTTTGTTTTGTTTTTGGTCTCAGAGGGAATTGCTCTGTGTGTATTTGTACATTTGGTGCGTTGTGGGATGAGGGAAGTTCAGGAGCCTCCTACGTCTCCATCTTGGTCCCTGATCACTAAATGTCCTGTATCTTGATCTGGGTGTGGTTTCATGGGTATAAAATTGTGTAAAATTGCATTAAGCTTCACAATTCAGGCTTGTGTATTTTATCGTATGTAAGTTATACCTTAATAAAAATAAAAAATAAAACACTACTAATTTGATATATTTACTATGTCACTTATCTAACATAGATTAAATGTCTACCCTGTGTTCAGCTGGCTGCAGTCTAGAGAGGAATTCCTCAAAGTACAACCACCTAAGGGATAAGATTGTCCACTATAAGACCTGGGGTGGGGGAATTAAAAATCAGAAGCTTGTAGACTTGGTGCGCTCTTGCTGTATTTAGACTAGACTTCATTATGTCCCTTCTTTGCTGTTCTTTTACCTCTTCTAGGAAATAGGTTGAGACTCATATCGACCTATGTAGTTTGTTAGAGTTAGGCTTCACTCTATATCTGGACAATGCCCTTTCTCAAGAAACAAGATATTGTTTCTTCTAAGAACAAAATTAAAAGTGTGTATTTCTCTTATAGTATCTGCATCCTGATGAAGTAATCTGGGCACAGTCTAAATAAACTCAAGGACTTCCTTTTCATAGAAAGGGGCTTGAAGAGTTAAGTGGAGTATTAATTAGCATTTCTTTTTTTCCTACTATAAAAATCAGACATAAGAAATTGAAATTACAATATTGTCATGATTGTACACTTTATGAAATAATTTACTTTAAGATTCTATAAATATTTGGATTTCCAGAGTAATCGCATTTTTGACTGATTATAAATCTTTTGACAGACTGATCATTGAAAAACTGTAAAGCTAAAGATTTAATAGTTGCTTAATTTAAATCTAGTTAGACATGACGATTATAACATATCTCTGAATTAAAATATTCTTAAATGGAAAAGTATGACTTCTTTTATAAAAATTGCAATTAACCCTGGCTGGTGTGGCTCAGTGGATTGAGCTCCAGCCTTCAAACCAGAGTCACCGGTTTGATTCCCAGTTGGGAAACATGCCTAGGTTGTAGGCCAGGTCCCCAGTGGGGGGCACTCAAGAGGCAACCACACATTGATGTTTCTCTTCTTCTTATTCTCCCTCCCTCACCTTTGTCTAAAAATAAGTAAATAAATCTTTTAAAAAATTACAATTAACACCAAATTTTTAGAAATCTATCATATGAAGGGAGGCATAAATGTGTTGTGAAGCAATATTAGAAGAATCATCTTCTTTCTTCTTGATTCTTTTTCTGCTGTTACAAATTATTCTTGCAAATATCTAATTAAGATAATGATAAATTTATTAAATGCATACTATTGGCCAGGCTCTGTGGAGGTATTTCATCTAAGATTTCTCAATCCTCTGATTTTATTACTTTCACTTTGTTGTTAAAGTGTTGATATATTTTCTGAATCACTAAGGAAAAGTGAAACTAGGTATAGTTCTACTGCCATGTGGTTTTCGTGTTGTAATTTGAAAAAATAGTTGAAGAATTGCATGGAATAGTTATTTGTTAGGCATAATCCTGGATTAACAAGAGAGGAGGTATGGAGTGTGGTGGGACTCCTGGGCCAATGGCCATGGTCTGATTCCAGACTGCCACAGGGCAACGTAAGTAACCTCTGTGTTTTGCAGTTCCTCATTTGTTGAGGGTGCTGTGCACCATCTCTACTTCACAGAGGTGTTCTGATGATAAAATAAACTAATATGTCTACTGCACTGAGAATAGAGCCTGCACATGGTCAACTCAATAAATATTAGTTATTATTATTAATATTTCATTACCTGAAAAATACCACTAACAGGAAGTTAATGCAGTTTGTTAATGCCTGGGATATTTTTTAATCACCTGAGGATATGTTTATTGATATTTAAAGAGAAAGAGAGGGAGGGAGGAAGACAGAGAGACAGAGAGACACATTGATGTGAGAGAGAAACATTGATTGGTTGCCTCCAGCACATGCCCAGATGGGATGGAACCTGCAACCTCATCTTTTCTTTCAAGGGGCACTGAGAATTTGAAGAATGATACAAGGATATATAGATGATATGAGGGTGAGCGAGACAAGTATTATTTAGTTTATGTTTTAACTTGATATTTAATTGAACACTGCCAGTCTCTGTCTTTTTTGTTTTCTTTTTCTCTTTTTAAAAGAAATTTTCTGCTCAATCACTCTACTGCCAGTTTCTTTTGATGTCTGGATTTGCTAGTGTATTGTCTTCTTCCCCCACTTTTTGTTGGAAGTAGGAAAAAGGCAGGATGGAACTGGAATGTTTAACTGAATAGCTAAAGTACCACATTAGAATGAAAAAAAAGTGATTTAGAGTCAAGACCAGGTTTTACCACTGTCTTACTAGAGTGAAACAAGCTTGTTACACATAAAATTGCCTTTATGAACTTTATTTGTAAATGGGGGTGATGGTAAGTCTAAAGCCTTTTAGGGTTTTATCAAAATAGTGAATTTATGTTTGTGATGTACTAAGAGGATCCTAAGTGCCTTTGCTTTTTATGAAAAAGTAAAAATGTAAAACCTTAGTAAATATAAAAAGTCTCATTTATTTACACATTAATCACTTTTTGTTAGTCCCTTTTAGTGTAATAAAGACCAAAAATGTAATATTTTCTCTCTTGATTTGGCACAATAGGAAAGTGTGTTATTCAAAATTCTGGTTGTGTGAGTTGGGAGAAAAAATGACATTTTTCATTTAATTAGTTTTTTCAAGTCAGGATCCAAAATTATAGTCCAAATTTCCTAATAAGCTGAAGAATGGGAGCAAATGATAACATCTTGCTATTATTGTAAAAAACCTAAGGGATACCAGCAGCTTATGTTCTGATTTAATTATTAGTAGGATATTTTTCTGATGTTTGTGTTAATATACAGTGGCACCTCTGATGCTTCGTTATTTCATTTTATGATATAATAGGGGTTGGGTGAAAACAGACTAAAGCCATAGATTGGGAAAATATTTTTAAAAATTTGGCTGTTGTTTCTTGTCCAATTTTTTGGGGGGGATGTTAGTCTCTAAAGCTCATTTAAAATTTAAATATATCATGATTCTGTGATGCTACTGCTTATGCACAAGTATCTGTTTATTGTAGAAGACAGGATGAATGAAATGGTGTGGTGTTGGTGATTGGTGTTTGGGACAATTATTTTGGAAGGGTGACAGCACAAAGTTTAAAGGGGTTATTAAAGATGCTGTTTGGAAGTTACTTTGAAAACTATAAATAAAATTAAATAAATAAAAACAATAGGCCTGTAGGATTATTTGGGTTAAAAGAGCTCTTTACTGGTCACATATCCTGTGGTTCTTTTGAGGCTAGCACAGAGTGAGAGGAGATAGAGTCCATTTCAAACAGTAGCAAACACGGGCAAATTTCACAGATCCCTCTACTGCCCAATCATATGGGTGTTCCTTGGTGTAAGGCTCAGATTTTCTCGTAGGATGGAATTGCCCCCTCTGTTTGATGTCTGGCTGTGTAGCTTACCTTTAACTCTACTGTGCCCCATGCCTTCAGAGACTTCCCATCTTGGTGCACATGGAGGACTCTGGTCCCTATGATGTGGTTACTATGTTTCGTATGAAGCCTCACATATACCTCTTATTTTGTTTAGGAGTCTGACATGCCCTGTTCATTTTTCTAAGTCCTGTCAAACTAGGAAATAAGACTTGAGTTAGATCTTTAGAGACTGTATGTTAAAGGCAAAGTGTGTAATGTAGGCATTGGTAGCAGTAACAAAGATCCCCCAAACCCCAGTAGATTAAAATTAAAACAAAAAATTATTGCTCATGGGGTGGGGATTGGGGGTTGGTGGGTCTCTATTCTCAGTTTTATTCCATTTATATTATGGTTTCACTAGTCAGCATGATACTCAATATTTACTATGACTGAGGAAGTATAGAGATAGAATGTGTCACTTCAACACATTCCCGTAGCTCATTGGCTAGGAATACTTGGATTGCCCCATGTAAGAACAAGGGTGGTAGGGAAGTGTAATTCTTCCATATTCCAAAAGCAGAGCAGAGCTGGGTTTGGGTGATCCTTGGATATCTCTACCTCAGCATTCTTAACTTATAAATAATATTATAATTCACAGCAGTGCATTTTATACCTTGCCTGGGAATTATTCAGAATGTCTGTAAAGTAAACATTTCCCATACCATATCTATGCCCAAAACATGTACACAGTTCCCATGCTTGTGACCCATTAGTGATATAGCAGATACTTTAAATGGATTTTGTAATAGGTGCTGGATTTGTACTGATCCAATAACATTTTATAAATTGGCAATTTCTTATATCAGTTCCAATCAAGGATGAATATATGAGGTGAGTAGCTTCAATGAGGACCAGGTAACAGCCTGAAGTTAGCTGGCCTGCCTGAGAAATGAGCCAGTTCTTGGTTTCATTTGGATTGTGTTTTCTGAGTTGCACCCATCCTTTGCCCTTGCCTGGCCTCAGGTATCTCAGGATGCCATGTGACCATGAGTTAAGTTCCTTTGCATTCTTTCTTTTTATTGGAGTGAGAAGGTAGTAGTGTATGAATGGAATAGTTTTCTAGACTTTTCATGTAAGGAGGCCGAGGTGGTCTAATGGCTAGGAGATGATGATATCTGGCCATCCAGAGAATGATGTGTGCTTTTACTCCGGTGCCTGAATCCACAATACGAAATTTATAAATTGGAGAGAATCTTGCTGGCAAATGGAAGTTTTGCTATTCTAATTTTTTTATAACTTTTGGGGTATAATAAAGGTCATCCAATTTTTCAGATTCATCCATCTAAACTTTTTTGGTCCATCTGTTTTTGTCCTGGCACGCACAGTGATAAATTCTTCATTTCAGAGCTGCTTCACTGCTCTTCCAGAACGGAGAAAAGAGAGCACTCAGAATTATTATTAATTTCTAAATAAAATAGGCCAGGTCTTATGCGCTCCTAAAAATGGAAACAGTTTTTTCACAAACCATACAGGGGGTAAGATTTTAGTGTCATTTGTGGGAGAGTGGCTGTCAAACTCTTTGTATAAAGAGGCAATTAACTGTTTGTGAAGCTGGCACTGGGGCCCTGGAGAAGGGGGGGGAGAGGGAGGAGAGAAGGTCAGGCTCTGACCCCCTTCGGCAGTCCATGTGGCTCTTTCCTGGCTGAGCTCCCCTTGATGTCAAAGTGAGCTGTGCGCGCCAGGAACGAGGCAAGTGTGAGGAGAATTAGATACCGGGTCTGAGTGGTTTGCATTCTTCTTTCTTTTTCTTTTCTCTCTCTCTCTCTTAAGATGACAGTTTTCAAAATAAACGGACTTCACTATCTGCAGAGAAAACAATCTCATAACATTATTTTGAAATGCTGAATGAGGCCCTCGAGACAATATTTTTGGATATGAAACAAAGTGCAAAGTTGACATTGAACTAGGGACACCACTAGGGACAAATCGAACTAGGGCTATTATTATGATTATAACTTGGCTGAGTTGGAGCCCTGTCTTCGAATTTAGTAAGTTTAGCTGGTCATTTGGAACCAACACAAGAAGCAAGGTCAGTGACTCTCTAGGTATTCTTGTCTCTGCTGTCAACCCGCTCGGTGTCCTTGGGTGAGACCCTTTACATCAGCTTTTTCAGTTACAAAGCGAGAGTGGGTAAGGGTAGAAGAGGAGCCTGAAAAATGCAATGTTGACTCTAGCCTTTATCATACTTTGGTGGGGTGGTGTACATGGTACTGTGCCTAATAAATGATTTTTAATCAGGATGATGCTTATGAAAGGGCTGAGGAAATATGGTAATTAGTACTATGGGACCAGACATAATTAAGTACAAATGGTGCCTCAAGGTCATCTGGTCCTAACATTTGCTTCATGGCAGGAAGGATTCCAACCGTCTGATCGACTCTTTGCATTTATTTGACTCTCCTGATCATACTCACTTGCCAGTGAGATGAGAAATGTGTGCGTTTGTGCTTTAACATTGTAATATGTTGTGCCATAGATAGCTGTATTGTTCAGGTCTCACCCGGTACCGGCCATCGCACTAAATGCTTTGTAGGTATTAACTCATTTATTGTCACACAAGCTTTATGAATAGAGTTTAAAAATAGTGTTTACTCTTATGACAATAATGATTATTTTTAAAAAGTAAAATAATCTCATATTTACAGAAAAGTTACAAGACTAGTACAGAGATTTTTTTCTGCACATTTGAAAGTTGCTGACATGATGCTCCATCACCCTGAACACCACGTGTATTACCTGACCTCCGTTACCATAGATGGTATATTACAGCTGTGAACTCACAGGCCCATCCAAGTCCTCCATCCTTTACAGGGAAGGGATTCAACCCAGGACCATACGTTGCGTTGAATGGCCATACCTTTCAATTCGTTCAGTCTGGAACAGTTCCTTATTCTATTTTTTTTTTTTGAGTTTTATGATCTTGACATTTGTAAAGATTATAGGCCAGTTATTTTATATAAAGTCCATTATTTTGTGTTTGTCTGATTATTGCTCATGATTAGATTCAGGTTATACTTTTTTGAGGAAAGAATATCACAGAATTGATGCTGTGTTCTCATCAAATTCTATCAGATGGGACACAGTTTCATTTGTTTCATTGCCAGTGATGTTAACCTTGATCCCTTGACTGCAATACTGTCAGGGCCATCACCACCCTCCCCTTGCTGTGTAACAAATCTCCCAGCATGCCTGCTCCTCTTGGGCTCTTGTGCTGGGCTGCGGTACCCTTCATTCTTTTGGTAGGGGAGGCTCCAAAACTCTGCAGGGCTGCTGGGCACCATGCCCCCCTCACCCTGCTCCCAGATTCCTACTTTTTTCAGTCTAATGTTTTTTAGAATGAACTATTCATAAAGGAAGAGAGGGAGAAAAGAAAGGAAAAATGCTAATTTTTTATTTAAAACAGATGCTGCTTGACCTTGCTACTCATTATTCTTCCTTTGAAAAGTCGTGTCCCTTCCATGGATGAGAAACAAATTGTACAGGGTGGGGCAAAATGAGGTTACATTTGTTTGTGTGGAAAATACTACAATAATTAATGAATAATAATAGAGGAATAAACTCTGTGTTTTGTTTACTCACAACTGTAAACCTACTTTTGCCCACTCCATTTTCCTTCCTTAGCATGTTTATGTTAGTGTAAATCGGCCACTCTAGTTAGGCTTGTCTACTTGTAACAGAGACCCTCAAATAACAGTGGCTTAGATAACAGAAAATTTTTTGCCAACTTATTTATTTTTTAAAATGTATTTCTATATAAATATAAATATATAGTTTATAATTCATTTATTTAAAAACTGTATATATTCATTGAATCCTTAATATCCCTGTAGTAAAGAAAAGGAAACAGAGGCACAGAGAGGTTAAGTAACTAGTTCAAGGTCACGCAGCTAGTAAATGACATAGGATTATAGGCAGTTTGGCTTCAAAAACGATCTTGTAACAACCACCTATAGCTGCCACGGTCTTGATAACTCTAGGTACTTAAACAAATTCAGACACAAGTGTAATTACTGTGAAGACTGAAATTGTTCTTACAGTTTTACTAATATTGCTTTACATAAATTATGGCTCAGTAATGCTAACGCCACTTAAATTAATACCTTAAGAATAAAAGACAAACATGTCCATCAAATGTAATTTTGCACAATGGCTACGTTTTACATAATTTACCCTGACAAAACTGTGGACTGTGAGTTTTCTGTGTCAAATAACATTTTTCTTGATTCATCAACTTATAATTATAAAATGCAGGAACCCAATCTGAGACTCAGGGTGGGGCAGTTCAGCAAAGGCCAAAATGGGGAAAATAAACTCTATATTTAGGAAACAAAAACAGAATCCTTTTGGAATCATTTAAATTACAGATGTCCACAGACTCCAAACATATTGCTGCAAATGTTTATGCATGCTTTTTATGTGAAATGATTTTACAAATTGAGACCACATCATGTGCCTATACGCTTATTGCAACATCACCAAATCATGGGACAGAATTCTTTCCGTAACACAAAGGGCTTTAAAACTTGGCAATATGACCTCTGGCTTGATAGCCAGCTGACTTAGATGCTGGTCTTGGCATTTCCATCAATGAGAATTTGCTTTGATTTTTCTTGCTTGTTTTCTAATCTGTAAGATGGAAGAAATAGCACCAGCTCACATTGTTTGCTCAAGTATGTTTCTAAGTTAAATAGGATTTATTATAGATGTAGGAACATCAAGATCATCCAACCTAATGGTTTTCCAGCTATCTGAAAGCAGTAGGTCTTTCTATATATAAAGAATCCATATATAGGAGCCTTTTATACAAGTTATAGGTAAAAGACTGAAGTAGATCTATTCTGCTAATAACACTCTCTGGTCTGGGGCCTGAGGCCTGGAGTGCAGGCCTCTTCTTTGCTTCAGGATGCCCTGAAGCCTGTAGAGCAAGCACAGCTTGATAACCACTGAGCTCATCTACTTCACTCCCATTTTACAGTTGAGAAAACCAGAACCCCGAGGTGAAGTGACTTATGGAAATCTGACAGAGAACTTGCCTTGAAGCTGAGACCCAATGTTTTGTTTTTTGACTCCCAATCAAGTATTCCTTTCATTAAATTAAGTTTTATTATTATTCTCCATTTTTATTCTCCTTTTTAAAAGATCATAATTCTATGAAATTTAATTATTATCTGCATGTGGACAACACCATGGTTTTTATCTACTGTTCTTGTCTGTATCTCTTTGTTGAAGTACATATCTAATTTTTTTGTCACAAGAAGTCTAATACTAGGTCGAATCATTGCCACTTGAAACAATGTGGCAAAGAGCTTTGCAGTTCTGGCTGCCCAATATCCAACTTGCCTTTTCAGTTCACAACACTGCTCTCATTTTGTTCTCTGCTACTAGTGTTTGGGGTGATATTTAATATCTTTTTTTCTTACCTTACCATCCACTTATTTACAAAATCTAACTTACCATAAATTATTTCCATTGAACACATTGGGTATTGTGTTTATTTCTAATAAACTAAAATCTGAATGTCAGCTACATGCCATTCTTGCATTTGCACTGAGAATACAGATAAATAAGAGGTAAGCTCCAGGCAGCCTCCTTTCCCCCTTTCTTACCTCTTTACCACATCTCTCCTTCTGATGAATTCGCAGACTGGTGGGAAGGTGAGGTCCCAAAGAAGGGCCGAACTTGTTGAACCATGGCATCTTGCTCACTGCAAGTCTTTTTCCTTATTTTACTCATTCAATTATTGGCAGGTTTGTTTTGGTTAGAACACTTCACCAATCATGCTCTGACATCATATACTTTGTCAGTCCCTTTCACACTTTCTTGTTTTCCAGTGAATCAAAAACAAGTACTGTTGCGAGTGCTAAAGACCCCCTATTATGCTTCCCCCATCCCAGTGGGACCATGTGTTCTACCCCTGCTCCTTCTGTCCTTCCCTTTGTAAACTGATCAGATTCCACTGGCAAGTCTCACTTTTTTCTTTTTTTAGTGTCTTTTTTTAATAGTTAATTTTTATTGTATTTTTTCCATTACCAGTTGTCCCACTTATACTCTCTTTTACTTCCACACCCCTACCCCCCTTAATTCACCACAGTGTTATCCGTACCCATCAGTTCTTTTTCCACCACTGCCCCCTGCCCAGGGCTGTCAGCCTGCTCTCCATCTATGAGCCTGTCTCTCTTTTGCTTGTTAGCTCAGTTTGTTTATTAGATTCCACATATGAGTGAAATTATATGGCACTTGTCTTTCCCTTACTGGCTTATTTTACTTAGAGTAATGTTCTTCAGGTGCATCCATACTGTTGCAAAAGGTAAAATTATCTTTTTTTTTTTACAGCTGAGTAGTATTTCATTGTGTAAATGTCCCATAGTTGTTTTATCCATTCACCTACTGATGGATACTTGGGCTGCTTCCAAATCTTGGCTACTGTAGTTAATGCTGCAATGAACAGTGTTTACATTCTTTCAAATTGGTATTTTAGGTCTCTTTGGATAAATTCTCAGAGGTGGAATCGCTGGGTTATAAGGCAGATCCATTTTTAAGTCTTTGAGGTGATTCCACACTGCTTTCCACAGTTGCTGCACCAATTTACACTACATCAAACTAAAAAGTTCTTGCACAACAAAGGAAATCATGAACAAAATGAAAAAACAACCCACTAAATGGGAAAACGTATTTGCCAATACATCTGATAAGGGGTTAATATCCAAAATTTATAAAGAACTTATATAACTCAACACTGAAAAACTAATAATCTTTGCCAGTTAAAAAATGGGCAAAGGACCTGAATAGACAATTCCCCAAAGAGGACATACAGGTTGCCCGTAGGCATATAAGATGTTCAACATCATTAATCATCAGAGAAATGCAAATGAAAACCACAGTGAAACATCACCTCACACCTATCTGAATGGCTATTATCAATAAACCAACAAACAAGTGCTGGTGAGGACATGGAAAAGGTGGACCCCTCTGTACTGTTGGTGGGAAGGCAGGCTGGTACAGCCCCTTTCTTCTTACCAGGGAAATTATTCTGTCATTCTCACCTCTTGGATCACTCATTCTCTTATATTTCCCATCATGCTTTGTCTGTGAGTACCCTGGATCCCTTCTGACCTTTATATAAATAGCCAAAATGAATCCTGTCGGAAGTTTTTATTAATCCAGGTCTAGCCACCTCCACAAATAATAGCATTGTAATCTTGGCCCTATACAAGAGTTTCTGCAGACACATTAGGTGGTAATATGTCCTTTCGTTTTTGACATTTGTGCTGCTGAGATTTTTGAAGTTTTTCTTTTTATATTAATGGAGGTTAAAATAAATAGCTCTGTGAAATTTATTTTATTTAGTGTAAGGCTATTGATCTGGTCATTGTTCACAATATTATAGTCATAAACTTTATGAATTAGATGAGTGATCATGTTTCTCTTTTCACTCATTTTCAGGAATCTTGGAGCAAAATTTGTGGCTAATATTCAGTAGCATTTACTACTGTTTTTATGCTTACCTAATGGCTTTATTTTATTTCCCACCCATTTTCCCTTTACCTAGTTTTTTCTGATTTCTGCTTATTCTCACTATATTACAAATAATTTTTTGTGCATATGTTTATAAACCACCTTAATTCACTTTTGGAAAAAAGTGTAGTCAAAACAAAGTAAGATTGCTTTCTGAGCTATAGATTTAAATTTATAATTAGCTAAATGTAAGGTGAGCTTGTGATTCTTGACATTCTGTGTGGCTTCAACACAGCATGGTAGCTCAGTGTTCACTTAGCTACATTGAGCAAAGAGATAAAGAGAAGGCATTATGAATGCAAAGTAATATTATTTTAATCTTTTAAAAATGTATGTATGTATGTATTTTTTAGAGAGAGGGGAAAGAAGGGAGAAAAAGAGAAAGGGAAACATCAATGTGAGGAACATTGGTTGCCTCTTGAGTGCCCTGCCTACTGGGAACCGAACCCACTACCCAGGCATGTGCCCTGATTGGGAATCAAACCAGTGACCTTTTGCTTTGTGTAACGACACCCAACCAACTGAGCTATACCAGTTAGGGTACAAAGTAATATTATTTATTTGAGAAAATTTTAGAGAATATTTGGAGAGTATGTTAGAAGGCTGCTTGCTTCTATTTGGAATTTGGGTTTCTATTTGCAGCTTAGATTTATTTCTATTTTTTTCTTTTAAAATGTGCTTTAAATGATACTTTTCCTTGGGAAGAACTAGTTGTATTACATAAACTTGTATCTCATGTTCAATAACCAGATTTGCTTTTGAGGCTCACTTATATGTGTGCATTATCTAACCTGTCGTGAATTCAAGCCTGCTGTCTCATGATGTCGATGAAACTGTGGTTGGAAGAGTAGGTGTGTTCTGTTGATATTAATCCAAGTAACAAATAATGTTTTATTGAAAAAAGGAGCTGGTGAGCAAACATTTTAAGAAATGATTAGGAAACTTAAGATTGAAAAAAGAAATACCACTAGTCAATCAACAAGCACTTACAGAGATGGTATGTAAGGAGTTTCTTGCTACATGTGTTTTATAGCAAATAAGTTATATCAGATGGTTTCTCTAAGAGGATTTTCTACATTTGCATGCCCAACAGCAATTGGAAATAATGACTTTAATTATTCAGTAAATGATAGGCATTAAAAAGCCTAACCTTATCCAACAAAAACTGTTCTGAGCCAGAAAAGGTTTAACAATATTCCATGAGCTCTGCTATCAGACTGCAATGGTCAGATATTGGGTCTTGGAAGTATGCTGCCCAGTGAGCACTGCCAAAAAATTATTTTTGGAACGCAAGGTTGCTTTAAGGGATATAGAACATGTTTCAGCTAAACTGTGGGAGAGAGAGAGAGATCGTGAGGATGGCAATGACAATGGTGACTGTAAAACAGCCACCATTTATACAGCCTTACTCTGTGCCAAACACTGTGCAAAGCACTTCACATTTGTCATCTCATTCAAACCTAACATCAACTCTGTGAGGTAGTTTCTATTATTTTTGTGTTTATAGATGAAGAAATAAAAAGTGAGGCAGTTTATTAGGCAGGGTAAGTTACTGCTCTTAATACCTCAACATCTGTGTTGTCTAGTATAATCTAGCTTTTTTTCTTTTTCTATGACATGAGGGTCTGGGAGAGTACTACTCTGTTCCATGCAGCCATTTGAGCACAGGTTCTTTTCACCTAGTGACTTTGCCATCCTGAGAGTCCCAGGGCCCATCCCTGTGTCCTCTGCCCCTGGCTGGGAGCCAAATCCAGTGAGAATGTGGAGTGCTTGTTCTGAACTGGTCTGTCCAGGGGTGACACACATCAATTTCACTCACATTTCTTGGGCAGGGACTTTGTAGCATGGCCACACCTAATTTTAAGTGAGCCTGATACTTCTGTGGTTCCCGGAAGAAGGGGAAATAGGTGTGTTAAGTCATGGAGCTAGGCTTTGTCACCAGAGATTTCACCAAGGTCATGTAGCTCTTAAGGGCCAGGGCTGAGATGCTAACTCAGATGGAGCCCACTCTTCCAGGAAAACAGGCTGCAAGGACCCAGAAAGCAAATGTTTTTCTAGTCAAGGAGCAAAATGACATTGTACGGTATAAGGTTTATGTTATAATTTGAACTAAGAAAGAAACCTAAAGCAACAGGTTGAATCCACCTCTGCTTAGACATGTCAAACTCAACCCAAACTGCATTCCTAATCTTCCCCAAAGCTCCTCTGTCCTCCGCCTTCCCCATCTCTATGGTTGCTCAGGCCCAAACCTCCCAAACCTTGAATACACACACTTGCCTCATCTTTTTCCCTCATACTCCACATCAAATTTGTCAAAATCTCACTGATTTTTGTTTGAAAATACTTTCAAAGTATATAAAGACAGCATAATCTGTTTTCTGTGTTACTGAGGTGAGCGCCTATCTCGTCTCCGATCTTTTCTTCACCTGGTCTCAACATCCCACTCAGAATGGGCAAGTAGGTTTCTTATCTGCTTAGTATAAGGCTCCTCGTTGCACTCAGAGTGAAAGAGTGCAATGAGGAGCCTCTTACAAAATGGCTCCTGGGCTCTTTAGGACCTTCCCTACCCTACCCCAGCCCATTATCTCTCTCAGCTTGTCTTTTGCTCCTCATGCCCTAGTCATATGGTTTCCTTGATGTTTCCTGATTAGGTTGGACACCTTCTTAGCTTAGGGTCTTCCCACAGTCTATTCCCTATGTACAGGATATATACACAGGTAACTTCCTCACCACCTTCAAGTCTTCGCTGAAATTTCATGTTTTCAATGAACTGCATGCTGGCCACCTGGTAGAAAATTGTAACTCTTGTTTCTGTCCTGACCTCCAAATTTCTTTCCCACTTTACTGTTTTTTTCATAACACCTACCACCTTCCAATATTATATACTAGTATATAATACAGTATATAATTTACCCTTTTATATACTTAATTGTTGTTATCTGCCTCTTGTCACTAGAACATAAGCACCATAAAGGCAAGGAAATTTTTTTTTGTCACTGATGAGACCCAAGCATCTAAAATAAAACTGGCCCATAGAATCTCAATAAATATTTGTATAATAATATATTTATTACTTGGAGGTTAATTATTTATGTTTAATACATATTTGAATGAAACCCATCTTAAAATTTGCATGAAACTTATTAAATACTTTCTTGTGGAATAAGTAAACAATGGCATATATTAGTTGTTCAACAGGAAACTTTAAGAGAGCAATGATATATGCTTACCTCCTGCTGTAACTCTATTTTCAGCAGGTGTTTGAACTTGAACTCTGGTTTGACTTCTGCCCCTTTTAATGAGGGACTAGGTGATTTGGATCAACACTCCTCTTAACACTGACTGAAAAAATTGAAAAAATACTTAGAAATCTTTCAAAGAGCATGTAAGAATGACAAGAGAGTAAAGAATTACTTTGCCAAGACCTTGGAGAAGACAGAAATCCAGAAATATGAGCCTGACATTGGAATCACTTTTACTTTGTAGGGTGCATTTGCCAACAGCGAACAGGTGGCTGACAGGCTGAGTGGTGCTTGCAGTCACCTCACAGGGCAGCGGGGATCAAACTGGAGTCCAGGGATAGCAAAAGTTGGGTGTCCATGGGAACGCCCTTATTGTGGATGGGGCCCCAAAAGGCTGCACCCTAGGAGTGAGAGTGAACCAGGCATAAGCCCACTCTTCCATGGATTCCAGCCAGGCTTCAGGTTACCTGGGGGCCCCAAAACTTCAAACTCCGAAGTTTGAACAAATGGAACCTAGATTGCCAGTGTCTCTCAACTGCTGGCAAAGATCATCCTCAGCCTCAATTTAGTACACTGATGTTTTTATTTCAACATGATGTCCATTATACTATTAAAGATAACCAGGCACACAGGGAGACAAGAAAGCGTGGATGAGAACCAGCACAAGCAGCAGGCCACTGAAGCAGCCTGTGGGACACCTGGGTGGTGGAATTCCTACAGGCAAGTCTACAGAAACCATTATGCTTCTGGAGATCAAAGCCTGTCTTTAGAAACTGGGAACTATGAAAAATGATTTTGCAAACTTGAAAGAGAGTAAACTGAAAATTCTAAGAATTGAAAAATATAATAATCAACCTGAGAGTTATTCTTAGAGATTTAATAACTTAGGGATTTATTAATATCTAATGATAAAATATTTCTTGTTGAAATAATGCAGCCTAGTGAATGTTCCTTTTTTTTCTTTCAGTTTTTCTGGTTGTACTTTGATCTAACTCTTGATTTTTCCTGATAGTTTTCTGGTTTATCAAGTTTAAGTTGAAATATAAAGTTAAGGGTAAATATAATTATATTTTCATTCTCCGTGTTTCTTTGTAATAACAATTTAGTGACACTTATCTTGTTTGGGAAGCTTTGTGTTTTGTTTTTGTTTTTGGCAAATTTTGTAGTTGCCTCTTTTTAATATATTTTTTATATATTAATCGTGTACAACATGATTTTAGTTTTTGTCTTTTCTTTATTTATTTGTTGCAACATTTCCTGTGAGGTGACCAAATTTAAACATGCTTTATGACCCTGAGGCATAGCACTTTTAGAACAAGATTTTCTTAACTCTTCTCCTTATATTTTCTCTTTTGATAGTTGATTAGTCAACTATGAGAATTTCAAGAATGACAGGATTTTAGAGTGAGAAGAGATCTGAGGCCAGAACTCTAAGCCACTTACTCTTGACTTGAGAATCTTGTAACTGGAGACGCTGTGTATTCCAGACAGCCTAGTTGTTGGTATCAGACTCACAGTTGACTTCTATCACTGATATCAGGGGGCTCAGCAAAACAATTGTCTTGTTTTCTGAAGATACTTTTCAAAAACACTGTGCTCTTTGTTATTACATTTTCAGAGTGTTTTATAATCCTTAGATTGCATTTTCGAGAGACTGTATGGAAGAAGACACACCAGATGGCTTTGTGGGGGAAAGCCAATCTAATCTAAAATATGATAATAAATGAATTTTTATTTAATTAGTATGCTAATGATTAATAGGAAAGTGAATACAACTGACACCAAAGATATATGAGACATACATTATAATAAACACTCTGATTTGTGCTGCTGTAGTCTGTCAGATGGACAGAGCCCTGCTTGTGTATCAGGTGACTCAAAATAAAAGACTACCTATTGTGATAGGCAAAACACCTGACAATTGTATTTGAACAAGCCCCGTTTTGCTTCCTGAGGTGCAGCACTGCAGTGGCCTCATGCCCTGAGGATCTGATGTAACAGCAAGTTTTCGGGCAGAGCCAAAGCTTGAGCTGGTCGAGTGACACCTTTGTGGTTGCAGGTGTTCAGTATGTTTGCAGATCAAATTCTGCAAACCTCAGTGGAGGTTTAAGAGCAGGCTCCAGGATCCCCAGAGGAAAGGATTGGACCAAATAACTCAGGGTTTTAGGAG
This sequence comes from Artibeus jamaicensis, assembly GCF_021234435.1. Classification (NCBI taxonomy): domain Eukaryota; kingdom Metazoa; phylum Chordata; class Mammalia; order Chiroptera; family Phyllostomidae; genus Artibeus; species Artibeus jamaicensis. The sequence goes on from NW_026522059.1 coordinate 39,552,548, forward strand.
TCCACATAAATGAATTGTTGTTCAGAAGAGTGTGCCTGCCCTTGGTGGGCAGGTAGGAAGAGGGAACCCGAGGGCAAATCAGGAGGGCAGACGTGCAGTCACCCAGATGGGAAAAACAAAGCTGGGGCTCCCAAGAGATGCCTCCACCAGGGGTCTCCAAGCTGGGAACTTTCATCCCAGGGAGTGTTCTCGCTGATTCACTGGAGCGAAGAAGAGAAATAGTGGCACTGGCCTTTATATTTGTTTTCATCTCATTCTTTAAAAAATATACTCTTATGTATGTATTCTGATGTATATGATATAGTACTATAATATAATTTGTAAAATTTACATGTAGGTAAAGGTACATAGAGGTGGATGTCGGAGTGCTATCACCACCTGCCCAGGACAAGGAGAGGAGTCCTGTGGCTGATCCAGCTTTGTACAGAGACACGGTTGACTGAAAAACCCAGTGGGACCAAACCTGCAGACGAGAGGTTGCTCAGTTAGTGCTGAGAGGACAGCAGAGCAAGTAAGCCAAGAATGGCAACCTCTGAGAATCTTGGAGTTTTCTTGACTTAGCCTCCCCCCACACCCCCACCATCTCCCCACCCCCAGCTTCCCTCCCTTCATCCCTTCCTCTCTGTTTTTCTAAGTACTTGGTCTTGACAGGATCTGGTGCTTTAATTCTTTATTTTATCTTCTATGAGAACTTTTAACAACTAGCAAAATATCATTTATAAACTCGAAAGTGTGATCTTTTATTCTTTTGGATTTTAGCAACTTATCACAAATACACAAATCTCTCAGATGTTTTTTCTTTCAGAAACTGTATTTTAATCTTTGTCTGGGTTAATTATTAGCACAAAACACATTATTAAATTACAATTATTCTAATCAAAACTTACAATGACCATTTTTAACTTACCATTATTTTAATGATTGTCACAACTGCCACTCTAACTTAGATTTTTAGTAAATTGAGCTCTGAGTTGACAACTTTCATCTTTTCTTTATCCAACTCTAGGTCCTGTGTTTGCAACTGAGGTAACAAAACAGTGTTATTCTAGCAACCAGAGATGAAACCTCAGGCTGGATAAAGGCTGTGTAAGACTCAGAGAGTCAAAACTAGAATTTACCTACAGCACATGGGAAGGACTTGGCCAGTGAGACTACAGTAACACTGCATTGCGCTATGCTCAGTATTTGCTGAGTACCTCCTGTACTCTAGGTGCTGTGCCAAGTGTTGAGGTTGAGGGGAAGATATAAGGAATTTTAAGATATGTTCTTAGACCATGAGAAGCTTGTCATATGGTTGTGGTGATAAAACACACACACATATAAAGTTAACGCACAGTTCAGTATGTAAGTGCCGAATACCTATTACAGATAACAAGACTTTAAGAGCTCAGGGGGAGCATAAATATTTTTTCCTTTTATTATTTCTATCCTTTAACTCCCATGCACCACTCTGCACGTTTTCAAATCTGCACATATATGTTTCCCTCATTTGAAGATGGTGATGATTATGCTTATACAAAAAGGCAAATCTAAGTACAGACAAACTTAATTAATGGATTTGGTTTTCTTCACCCATCTATCCATCATCAGACATTTACAAAACCTTTATTATTTACCAGGAAATATGCTAAGTAATAGGATTATAAAGATGTCCTCAATTCATAGTTGCTGATGAAAAGTCTACTTTGACTACAAAACTGTCCAAAGTGGTGACTCTGGTGTACCAGTAAATGGTAGACCCAGTTTGAGGATGACCATTAAGCATTGTTGTTATATACCAGGCACTGTGCTCAGTGATGGGGATATAGATGTAAAAAGGCAAAACACAGACCCAGCCTGTACTGCAAACCTGGTCCCAGTTTTCATGGGCCTCATAATTTAACAGAAGAAGCAGACATTAACAAGTAATTACTGATACACAATTGTGAAAATGCTATGAAGGACAAAGCCCAGGACTATGGGAACATATAAAAGGGGGTCTTAATGTAATTTGGGGATTGGAGGGTTCTCTCAGAAATCAACATTAACACTGAGATCTATTAGATCATTTGCAATGAGTATAGCATACAGTGAGAGGAAAAATATTCCAGAGAAAGGAAGTGACAGTGTACATATATGTCCTGAGGAAGAAATGCACATGTGCATGCTCTGAGAAGGGGACAGAACATGAGTAGGTCCTGAGTGGAGAAGGTGCTGGGCCTCCTGAGGTATGTGAGAGTTAGGAAGATGTCAGTGTGGCTGAGCCCTAGGAGCAGGAGGAGACGTGTGTATATTGAGACTTGTGAGGCAGGCGCAGGCCTGATTATGTAGATGCCTTTAGGCTGTTGTATTAGTCAGGGTTCTTCACAGAAACAGAACCAATAATATGCGTATTTCAAATGTATATGTATCTTAATGTCTTACCTTTATATATACATATATGATATCATATTATATTTATTTATTATAAGGAATGGCTCACACAATTATGGAGAGTGAGGAGTTCCATGATCTACCATTTATAAGCTGAAGATCTGAGAAAGCTGATGGTATAGTTCAGTCAGAATGTGAAGGTCTGAGAATAAGTCCTAGTCTGAGGGCAGGAGAAGGCCCATGTCCCATATCAAGCAGTTGGGGTACAGGGAAGAAAGAGAGAGAGAGAGAATTCTGGTTTTGCCATTTTGTTCTGTTCAGGTCCTCAATGGATTGCGTGATGCCCACCCACATTGGGAAGGGAAGACTGCTTAACCTAGTCTACTAATTAAACTACTCACCACTGACACACCCAGAAGTATTTAGCTAAATATCTAAGTACCCCAGGGTCCAGTGAAGTTCACACATAAAATTAGCCATCACAATTTATAACACAGAGTAGATGTCAATGCATTGAGAAATCTTGAAGCATTATGCAGGCAAGAGACATATATAAATCTGCATGTTCAAAGGTTCCTCTGGCTGCCATAGGTTAATTTGATCACAGGTGGGCAAGAGAAGAGACAGGAGACTTGTTTAGAAGTTCTTGTCCAGGGGGTTTTATTTTTTCCCCCTGCTTTAGAATCAATCTTCCCAAAGAAATTTTTGGTTATTATTTTATTGTACAGTTGGAAGTTTTCCTAAGTGTAGTCAATATACACTAAATATCAATTAGCCCCAAATTCTAACTTCTGTGAAATTTATTTGTGTTTGGAAACCAAAGTTATAATAGACATTTTGTGATGGTGTAGATCTCCATCTTTAGTTCAGAGTGGAGTTCAGATAATTCTGGACTCTTGCAACCTATGTATTACAGGCTTTCCTATGTGTATAATGCACATTCTGACATTGCCTCAGTCTTCTTCATTATAAAGTGAAATGTCAGACAAAACGCATTTCAAAATTCCTTGCATCTTTATTGGTATTAGGTTTAGAAAACAGTTCAATACAACTGATGCTGAATGAACAAGTAGAAAGTTTGTATTGTCCAAGTCTCTTCCCCAGGACATAGAGCTGTATCTGGAACATGGTAGATGTCCAACAAATAGGAAGTAAACCAGTGGTGGTAGAATTTCTGTGTAGCAATGAGGCCCATTGAAGGTATTGGAAAAATTCTTGTTGATTTCATTACAACCTCTTGGAAACTGGAGGAGAATGTTAAGTGTGTTAGTACTGTGCATATTTAACACTTAATACTAATGCTTCCACAGAGCCAAATTATATGTTTGACATGTTTCTATCTTAGCTTTTCTATACCTCAAAAATATTTTTGTTTGTTTGTTTAAAACTAAACCCAATGGATTAAACCATCTGCCTACTCTTTTCAAAATGAAAGAATTATTTTCTCCCAAATGAATGAGATATCCTAGAATTTAAACCCTTAGAGGGCAAGAATCAATATTCTCATGTTATTTAATATTCCACAAAGGAAAACACAAAGCCAAGCACTAAGGAGACATTAATCAACATCAGTTGATTATGATAAAGTCCCTTAAAATAGGCTTGAAATAGTTTTATTTTGCAGTTTGTCAAAATATTATTTATATTTAATTACACATTTTTTAAAGCAGACAGTTTTCATTTTCCAATTGTTGAATAATATGCTACCTGTATTTAACAACAGAAAAATAAAAAAAATCTGAGTGTCTTTTAGAAAATTTTTTGTTGTTGTTCAGTTACAATTGTCCCACATTTTTCCTCATTGCTCACCGCTACCCTGACTCCAACTCCCACAGTCAATCCCCCCGTGGTCCATGCCCATGAGTCCTCTATTCATGTTCCTTTTTTGCACCATCCCCTTGTTTTCCCTGTTATCTCCCTCTTCCCCTGCTCTGGTCACTGTCAGTTTGTTCTTTATTTCCAGGTCTCTGGTACTATATTGCTCATTTGTTTGCTTTATTGATTAACTTCCACTTACAGGTGATATCGTATGGTACTTGTCTTTCACCACCTGGCTTATTTCACTTAGCATAATGCTTTCCAGTTCCACCCATGCCGTAGTGAAGGGCAGGAGTTCCTTCTTTCTGCTGCACAGTATTCTATTGTGTAAATAATTTTTTAGGAAAAGATGAAATACTGCCATTTGCAATAACATGGATGGACCTTGATAATATTATGCTAGCTGAAGTAAGTCAGTAAGAAAAAGCTAAGAACCATATGATTTCATTAATATGTGGGATATAAAACTGAAACTCATAGATAATAGTATGGTGATTACCAAAGGGAAGGGGGTGGTAGAGGGTTAAGGGGCCACATATATGGTGACGGAAGATGATTTGACTATGGGTGGTGGGTACACAATGCAATATACAGATCATGTATCATAGTAATGTTTATTTGAAATCTATATGACCCTATTAACAAATGTCACCCCAATAAATTTAATAAAAAATGAATAAATAGGCCCTGGCTGGTGTAGCTCAGTGGATTGAGTGTGGGCCTGTGAACCACACGATCACTGTTTGATTCCTCAGGGCACATGCCTGGGTTGCGGGCCAGTTCCCAGTGGGGGACTCACGAGAGTCAACCATACACCGATGTTTCTCTCCTTCTCGCCTTCCCTTCCTCTCTAAAGATAAATAGATAAAATCTTCAAAAAAATTGAATAAATAAATCCAGAACTCTTCCCTCACTGGTAAAAAAATCAAGTAAGTTCCTTCATCTCATATTTTATATTTGTTTTGGATTTCATATTTGTTTTCAGCAGTTTTGTTTTATCTTTAGTTTATTTATAGTCTCAATTATGCTCAGACTTAATTGCTAGCTTCTCACAAGAATTTTAAAATAAACATGAAGTTACTTGTAGTATAAAGCTCATTCATCAGGGAACTGCTGTAAATGCCCATAAAGCATTTTTGGGGGCATTATAATCACAGGTGGTAAGAATAGGAATTTGAGCATCCTTAAATAATCTTAGATTCTAGCTTTTGGCCAGTTCTAAACATGTGTTCAGAACATTGGGATATAGGAATTTATTCACCATTGCAAAAAGAATGGCTGGGGAAAGAGCACCTACCAAATGGGGAATGGCTTTTCTGGAGTAGTTACCAAAGCCAGGTGTTTTGTATGTTGACCCATTTAACCCTCGGAACAACTCCATGATGATCTCTCTCATTTTGAAATTGGAAAACTAGGATGGATTACACAATTTCCCAAGGACACACGGATGGGAAGTGGAGGAGTGGGTCCAACACCGGGCTGTCACAAAGCCCATGTGCTCCCACCATGCTGGGCTACCCATTTTGATGTTACCCACCAGAAAGCTCAGAGCAAGCTGGCCATTATCCCCTGAGTACTTGAGACACCAGCAGGCAAGAAGATGGTTTCATCGTGGGAAATTCGGGCAAAGAAGAGAATAGTCCATAGAGGAATTTTGTCTGACCTGTAACACCAGAACCACCATTAGACTGTGGCATATGAATGGGGCTCTAACTTAGAGCAGGAGATGTTTTGATGCAAGTCATCATGGGTAGCATCTTTACAATATTCTTTCTCAAAGATTGGCAAAAAAAATGCTTATGATTACTTTGTCACAGGCAAACTTACTGTTATGTTTTCTCTAGGTCTAATATCTCCATAACTGTCACTAACCTTCTTCTGGAGGCTGAAAAATGTAACTGTGAGATGTTTTTAGCTATAAGATGTTTGAGGTAAGGGTATAAAGAAGGAATATCATCATAAGCACAGTTTGTGGTAGCTCATTCTGGATGAGTCTGCTACTATTCCCTGCTGCCTTCCAATTTTTAAAATCATCTAAAACTGAGAAGCCAGAAGATTCACAGTGTTTTGGCAAACTCAGTTTTGAGATAGTCACATAAAAATATATACTGATAACAATCACATAACATTTTAAATATAAAGAGTGAAGCTGATGGATTACTCATGCTTTATTTTACAACTAATGGCGGGTAAATTGGTGGCTGGTAGTTGTTATATCATTTCTTTATTTTAATGGGGCAGATTTTATCTAATGTTCAGTAGATAAAGAGGCATATGAGTATGTTATATACACAAATAAAGTTTTTTGGGGGGATTTGGTATACAAGGTGTTTATATCCAAGCAACAGATTCCCCAAAAGAATTTCACTATTGTCTAAAATCCCTCCATGCCTCTTTCCAGTCAGAGGTTTCCATTGTTTTGACTTTACCAGTTAGCTTTTCATTACTTTTATTTATATCTTCTCATATGTGTTAGCATCCCTTAATAGACATGACTTTTTTTATATTATTTTGAGCTTTACAGAAATACAATCATATTTTCATATTCTTCTTCAATTTGTTCTTTTCATTTAACACTATACTCTTGACATTCATTAATTTTCACTAATAATTCTCCTTTCCAGGAAGAGAATTTACATGTCATAGAACATGCTTATCTTCAATATTATTAGATAATGTCAAAGGATTTTGTATAGCAGTGGTACTAATTTAAACACCATATCCTTATTCACTGAGGTTGTCAGACTTTTAAAATTTTGCTAGTCAGGTGAGTGTAAAATGGTATTTTGTTGTGTTTTAATTTGTAATGAACCCATATCTAAAGAGTTTGGGATCATTTCAGATGTTTATTCGTTTTTTAGGTGATGTGTCTCTTCAAGTCTTTTGGTTATTTTTTCTATTTGGCTGTTTGAACTTCGTCATTGATTTTTAGGAGTTTTAAAATATAATCTGCATACAAATCCTGATTTTAAATCCTATTTAAAGAATATAGAAATTTTTTAATTTAGTGAAGATAAATTATTTAGTTTTTAATTACAGTTGAAATATTATTCAATGTTATTTTGTACTGGTTTCAGGTATACAGCATAGGGGTCAATTACACAATTTATGAAATGGTCTCCCTAATAATTCTAGTATCCACCTGGCACCATACACAATTATTACATTGACTATATTGACTATATAGTCAATATATCATTGACTATATTCCCTATGCTATACATTACAGTGTGTTTTTTGTAACTAGCAATTTGTACTTCTTAATTACTTCATCTTTTCACCTACCACCCCTTCCTCCTTCCATCTGGCAACCCTAAGTTTGTTTTCTCTATCTATGAGTCAGCTTCTGGTTTTTTTCTACTTATTTTGTTGTTTAGATTCCACGTATGAGTAAAATCATATGGTATTTGTCTTGCCCTGTATTATTTCATTTAGCATACTACCCTCTAGTTGAGTTTATAAATTGTTTTTATTTAAGTATTGTGCTTTATCTATCTTAAGAAATCATTCCCTATCTCAAAGGTATAAAGATAGTCTACTATGTTGTTTGCAAAATGTTTTATCATTTTGCTTCTTATATTCAGATCTTTAATTCACCTAAAACCCACCACACCTTCTTTCCTTCTTTTTGGTAAAGTAGAAGGTAGAGATTACCCTCCCCTCCCAAGAGGATAACCATTTATCCCAGCACCATTTATTGAAAATCCATTAGCCACTGATTTGAACAGCCACCTCTAAGCCGTGTAGATTTCCTTCCAGCCTTTCTGTTCTATTAATCAATTTTTTATCTCTTATCTATCTCTTCATTAATACCTGGTCTTAATATTTAAGTTTAGATATTTGTTAAGGCAAATCCTCCTTCCTTATTGTGTTTTTTTTCCAGGAATTTTTTGCCTCCTTAATCTTTCATATACATTTACAGTTGCCTAATCAAATCTTAGTTACACTCATGCATGCAAAAATGTGCTGAGATTTTGATTGGAATTGTATCAAATCTATACATCAGTTTAGGCAGTTACAGAATTTGACATGTATGAGGTCTGTCCAGAAGGTATCCAGCCATGTAATATGAAAATAGAGACATTTATTGAAGAAGATACAATATATAAGAAACACTGTCCTTAGGACAATGATGCCTTAGCCTCCTTCAAAGTAGGCACCTTGGGATCTCACACAATTCTCCCAATTGCCATCAGCTGATCTGTAGTATTTTCCTGAATCTCATGGAGTATCTGAAATCTCTTGCATTTCAGAGGTGATTTTACTTTTGGGAAAAGCCAGAAGTCACAGGCCACCAAATCTGGGCTGTGGGGGTGCTGAGTCACCTGGGTGATCCAATGTTTCACTAAAAGACTCTGCATGATGTGAGAGTGGGTGCAATGTCATGATGAAGCGACCAGTCCCTAGGTGCCCATAGCTGCAGCCTTCTGAATCATTCAAATAGTTTCTGTGGAGGAATGTTCAAACTTAATGAAGTTTTGATGCAGATTTGTTGCTCTACCTGCTCAGTCATTTTGAATACAATGGTCACACAATGCACATGCTCACCCAATGGCATCCACTGCCCTTACTGACTAGTACAGTGAAGTCATCATTGTTCATGCATGTGCATTCTAGTCCACTGTCCTTGGCTGCCAGGTTACATCAATGTCACACAAACTATTCTCATTATATGAACAATGGTCGGACTTTTTCTGGACACATCTTGTATATGATGTTAAGGTTTTCAGTCTTGAATATGGCTTATTTCTTCATTTAGTTAGCTCATTGAAAATATCTTTTAGTAGAGGTTCGTGATTTTCTCCATAAAGGTTGAATTCATCATTGCTAAAACCATAAGCTTCTATGTAGGGGATATTTGATAATTTCCACTTTTGATCTGGCTATGAAAAAATGGTCATGGAAGCACCTTTTAGAAGGAGGAACTCAGAGATCAAGGGAATGCCTTTGAGAGCACAGAAAATAGTCTAATCAAGGAGTTTCCATTTTCCTCCATAACTAACCTTGTCTCCACGTCAGGGCATAGAAACTTTCTGGGGATTCTATAGCAGGCTTTCATGATTAGTGATTTCAGATGTCTCTTGTTCTTCCCCTTTCTGAATGGCATTTGTACTATTGTTATCCTGATCTAAACCTACTGTTGTATTTTGCATGTTGGGTGTGTAGATGACTGGTGTTGTTAGTACATAGGTCAACAAGCCTTGAGGAGTCACATCAGCAGCAACACAATAAATTGTGTATTTTAAAGTCAGAAATGAATACAGTGATCAAAGAGGACTATGTTTTGTCTCTTTTGGAAAGGTAGTGAATGTTTTCCATGTAGGAAGAGAACATTAAAAAGGTTACCAGACCCTCGTTTCATACCATATAAATTTTATAAATGCAAAATGGATCATAGATTTAAATGTAAGAGCTAAAACTATAAAATTTGTAGGAGAAAATATAGGTGTAAATCTTTGTGACCTTGAATTAGACATAAGTTCCTTAGCTATGAGTTTCAACTCATAGCACATGTAGGCATAAAAAAAAAGATAAATTAGACTTGATTAAAAAAATAAAATCTACCAAGTGAGATTTATTCCAGGCATGCAAGACTGGTTCAACATTCAAAAATCAATTAAAAAGAAAATAACTCATAGACAGAGACAACAATATGGTGATTACCAGAGGGAAATGGTGGTGAGGAAGGTAAAAGAAGGTAAAGGGGGGAATAAATGTATATGAAAATAAACTTTGGTTGATGAAGACATAATATAATATATAATATACAGGTGATGTATTGTAGAATTATATACCTGAAACCTATATAATTTTATTATCCAAAGTCGCTGCAATAAATTCAATAAAAAACCACAGAAAAATAAAAAATAATGTGTGGTATATTTTCTATAGTATAGTTTCTCTATAAATCATAGGAGTTGTTAATATTAATCTTATTAAACATTCAGATAATTGTGGTAAAGTTGTTTTTAAAATGATAAATAATTATTATAATTTTTTTCTTGTGCATTACATTTGGAGGACATAGTCCATTGATACACAACAAATATTTATTCAGTATCTACCATGTGTCCAACATTGTCTGATTGGTTTCCTTTACTGTGACATATCCATGAATAAAACTCACAAAATTCTTTGCCTTTATGAAATTTCTTTCTAGTGTGGGTGAAAGACAGTCAATAAATCATAAACTAAAAACAGTAGTAAATTGAAGGGTATGTTTTAATGTTAAGAATCCTATGGAGGGGGGGAAATGAGTACAGAAAATAATGGGAACTGGAAGCTTCAGGGAATGCAGTTTTAAGTAGGGTAGTATTCTGTTCAGGATTCTTCTATTGGTACTGTGTATACACACATGTATTTCTTAAAACATTTTTTAAAAAGTCAATTAATATAATCATCACATCAATAGGCTAAAGAAGGAAGATCACGAGATAATACAGATAAAAACATTTACAAATTTCAACACCTATTTTTCATCAAAACTCTTAGTAAACTAGAAATAGAAGAAAACTTTCTCTACTTGATAAAGAATATCTAAAAACAAATAAAAAAAATAAAACCCTATAACTAACATCATTTATAATGATAAGAAGCTCTAATTATCCCAATAAGTAAGACTACAAGACAAGCATAGGATCCCTGACTGGTGTGGCTCAGTGGATTGAGTGCTGGCCTGTGAACCAAAAGGTCACTGGTTGAAATCCCAGTCAGGGCACATGCCTGGGTTGCAGTCCAGGTCTCCAGTAGGGGACTCTTGAGAAGCAAATCACACATTGATGTTTTTTTTTTCTCTCTCTCTCCCTCCCCTCCCCTCTCTCTAAAAATAAATAAATAAAATCTTTAAAAAAAAGAAAATATGCATAAAAAAGACAAGGGCAGGAAATAAAAGGTATACAGACTAGGAAGAAAGAAATGAAACTGTCTTTGTTTGCAGATGATATGACTGTTTATGTAAAAAATCTAAATGAATCAGCAAAAGCCACCTGGAACTTATACGTGATTATAACAAGACTGTTGGATACAAGGTTAATATACAAAAGCCAATTACCTTCCCATAGACCAGAAATGAAAGAGTGGAATTTGAAGTAAAAAAGTACCATTTAGTCCTGACCCATGTGGCTCAGTTGGTTGCGTGTTGTACTGCAAAGCAAAAAGTCACTGGTTCAATTCCAGATCAGGGCACATGCTGGGGTTGCAGGCTGGTCTCTAGCTGGAAAACATGTGAGAGGCAATTGATAGACAATTCTGTCACACATCAGTGTTTTCTCTTCCTCTCTTTTCCCCTCCCTTCCCCTCTCTCTAAAATAAATAAAATCTAAAAAATAAATACTATTTACATTAGCACCCCCCAAAATATATAGGTATAAATCTAATGAAATATATACTAGACCTATATGAGAAAAATGACAAAACTGTGATAAAAAAATGTCAGAGAAGAAATAAATATTCCATGTTCCTGAACTGAAACACTCAATATTATCAAGATATCAGTTCTTCTAAACTTGATGTATAGATTCAATGTAATTCCAGTCAAAATACCAACAAGTTATTTTGTGGCTACAACAACAAGCTTATTCTCTAGTTTATATGGAGATGCAAAAGACTGAGAGTAGTCAATATGGAATATTGAAGATGAACCAAATTGGAGGACCAACATTACTAGACATCAGGACTTATTCTAAATCTGCAGTAATTAAGACGGTGTGGTATTGATTAAAGAATAAACAAATCAGTGGAACAAAATAGGGAGCCCAGAAGTTGATCCACATAAATATAATAACTGGTTTTTAACAAAGTAGTAAAGGCAATAACATGGAGGACAGAGTCTTTTCGACAAATAGTAGTGGAACAACTGGACAGCAACATGACAAAACAATGAATCTAGACACATAACTTGACCCTTCACAAAAATTAACTCCAAATGAATCACAGGCCTAAATGTAAAAACACAAAGCTATAACTACAAGAAGATGACACAGGCAAAAACCTAGGTGACCTGTGGTATGGTGAGGACTTTTTAAATAGATACCAAAGGCATAATCCATGAAAGAAAGAATTATAATCTGGACTTCATTAAAATGAACACTTTCTGCTCTGCAAAAGACAATGTTAAGAGAATGATAAGACAAATCACAGACAAAAGAAAATATTTGCAAAAGACACATTTGATAGAGACTGTTATGAAACTATGCAAAGAACTCTTAGACCTCAACAATAAGAAAATAAACAACCCAATTAAAAAATTTGCCAAAGATCTTAACAAACACTTTACCAAAGAAAATATACCAATCGGCATATAAAAAGGTACTCCACACAATGAGTCATTAGGAAAATTCAAATCGACACAACAATAAAATATCACTACATACCTATTAGAATGACCGAAATGTCTCCATCCTGACTGCAGGGTTCGGGTCCTGCCTCTGTCACCTCCAGGCGTGTGTATCTCAAATGCCTTGTCTTTAATAGCTGGAGATACCCCTCGACAAAGCGATGATCTCAAATTACGTTTCTGTTGGGCAGAATGAGGGAATTCCAGGCCTTTCTTGCCCAGAACAGCTTAACCTTTTCCTATTACGGAAAAACAGAGGAGTGTCCGGTTAACCATTTTATTATCCTCACTGAGTGAGCATTATAAATTGTCGACCTTTAGGTTCATATGGCCCATTAAGGCCACGTGAGTGCAGATATTTATGCAGGAAGAAATGAATACGTTTTCTGTTATTTTTGAGAAACTCAATGCTCTGTAGCTATAGACCTACCTTTGCAGTGAACTGAACATCGATATCGATGATTCTAGATTTGACCGCAGAAGGACTAACAAAGCATTAGTCCTGATATGGCCAAAGCGACAGTGTTTCTCCTACCTACCATAGGAGGAGAATGGGTATAGAATTTACATTTCAACTAAAAGCAAAAAGAGCAATATTTAGTTTCAGCCAACAGACTTTCCCAAAGCCCTATTGTAACTTAGGCGCACTGGTAGCAGCTTTTTAGTCATAAAAATATTTGTTGCAGAACACATACCACTCAATGATACAAATGTACAAAGTGGGGCTTTCTGTTTAAATAAATAAGCGCCATTTGACATCTGGTGAAAATAATTTCTGCAGCACCCTTTGTTCTCTTAGCTTACATCGAGGAGGTTTTGGAGTAGAGAAAGTGCCCCGTTAGGAAAGGAAACTCATGAAAAGCATGACTATTAGGTTTCTTTTGCTGCGAATGTCTGAAAATTTCACATCTAGAGTCTGTAGTTATTATAGGGTTTGGCACGTGGGTGGCTGAAAATATGGTACTTGGCCTTTTGGTGCCAAACTTTCACACAGCTTCAGCTGTCTGTATACAAAAGACATGGCAGAATGTGTCACTTTACTTTTAATATTCGGAATTGTTTGTCTTGCCAGTGGAATAGTGAATATGTGGATGGTACTGTTGATCTTGGAGCCTGCCAGTCTCATAGAATCTTAATTGATGAAGATGCTGTTAGGAACAGAGTGAGCATGTGGGTGGGGGTGGCTTAGGGAAAGTCTGCAAATTAGAAAATGCTGTCCCGGGAGCCATTTCCTCTCAATCCCCTACTCACTCTCCACACCTAATTTTAAAAAAATCCCCCCTTTCTGCCTCAAATTAATGTCTTTGATTTACTCTGACCCCTGATTGTCAGGTAAATAAAAATTAAGTGATACATTTCAAAGATCCCAAAGGCCTTTCTTTGCTTAAAATTTCTCTAAATTTCATTAGGTTTAGGGAAATGGGGGAAAAAAATAAGTTCTGGAATCCCTGCAGTTTCTGTACAACCTTCTTCGGAAGTTTAAAGGCCTTGGATTTGAAGTGGGTTGTGATCCATTATGGTCATTTTTTTTCTTTCTGACTGCATTCGTCTTCCTTCTTTAGCTTTTTCCTTTCTCTTCTCCTAATGTTTTTCCAGCTCTGTTCTCTTCCTTGGTATTTCTATCTCGATAAATGGAGAGCTTAAAGCCTTAACTCCCAGAGAAATGGCAAACAGTAAGGAGGTAGCCAGGCTGGGTAATCTAGGAAAGCTGTGAAAAATCACATCTCTGGAGAGTTTTAAAAATAGTGTCAATAATGATTTGCCTAGGCTGGATCCATGTGTGGTGCTCTCTCAGGTGGTCGAGACTGGGGGTGTTGTGGGTGCAACACACATCACATTCCATACATCCACAGTGATCTCCACATGTGGATTCCAGCTGGAAAGACCAGGGGACAGTGTCTTCCTCATTCTTGGTCATGTTCATGAGCCTTCTCGAAGGCTCCATGAGGTTTGCCCTTCCGGTATTTTAAAGTAGGGTTGTTACAGTAATAATGAACAAAGAAATAAAGGGCATCTTATGGTTGTCATCATTTGAACAAACAATATCTGTTGAATATCTCCTTTGAAATTGCCTATTAGGCATGGGTTGTGATTGGCCAAGAAAAATAAGACAGATTCCTTTCTTTTGAGGTGCTCCCTGTCTGGTGAAGGTAAGACTCATCACATAATTTGTGAATTTGCACAATTTGTGAGGTGCAAATAAAAATTTAGGGCTCCTGTTTAAAAGTTGTTATTAAGAAATTCACCCCTTGGCAATGGAGCACGAACCCGTGTCCTTTTGAGCACGGGGCTCTGTGAGATGGCACAGGTCTAATGCCTGCGAGGCTGGCAGAGAGTGTAGGAGAGACTGTGCATACAAATCAATTCAAGGCTGGGGAAGGGCCCAGCAGAGCCGTACCGGTCCCCGGGGGCACGGAGGAGAGAGCGTTTCCCCAGTTCAGGGAGGAGCGAGAAGGCAGCCTTTCCTCTCAGAGCTTTTCTGTTTCATCTCAGTGTCACTAACAGACTTTAGAAAAATGCGTTTCTCACTTACTCTCTCCCTGGGACACAAGAACCAACAGCTTTGTCTTGCCAGACTGAATATTATTTTAATATCCAAATCCTTCCTTGTTCTGCCAAAAGATAAAAGATTTAAGTCATTGTGTGACAGAAACGCACGCAATAAAGTGATATTGTAAAAGAGTCAGTGAGGGAAATAAAGCAAAGACAATGTAAGGGTAGGAGAAATAGATGAAGGCAGTAATGAGACAAGTATAAATGCTATTAGATCTTGTATATTTTCTAGAGGTTGGCTGCAAGTTCAGTTTTTTTATTGTGGTCAAATATACATCGCCCCAAATTTACCATTTTAACTATTTTTAAACGTATGGTTTGGTGGCACTATGGACATTCATACTGTCATGCAGCCCTCCCCGCGATCCATGTTCAGAACTTCGTCATTGTCCCAGAGTGAAGCTCTGTACCCCTTACACAGTGATTCCTCGTTTCTCCCTCCCCGCAGCCCTAGGTAACCACCATTTTACTTTGTTTCTGTGAATATGACTACATTAGATACCTCGTAGAAATGAGATCATGCATATTTGTGTCCTTTTGTGACAGACTTATTTCCCTCAGCATAATGTCTTCTGGGTTTATCCCTGTTGTAATGTGTGTCTGAATTTCTTTCCTTTTTAAAGCTAAATAATATTCCATTGTATGTATTACCACACTTGGTTTATCCATTTATTCATTGATGGACACTTGGGGTGCTTCCACCAAGCTATTATAAATGATATGCTATTATAAATGATATGTTATAACCATGAATGAACAAATACCCTGTTTAAGTCCCTGCTTTCAATTCTTTTGGACATATACCGAGAAGTGGAATTGCTGGAACATATGGTAGTTCCATGTTTAATATTTTGAGAAATAGCAGATTTTAATTTTGAGGTTTCTAGGAACCATTTCAAGAAAGGAAACATGATAAATCATATGATTCCCAGTGCCCCCAATGTAAACACAGATCAGCTGTTTGTGAGACTGAAAAACTTTCTCCCACTGGTGCTCATAGGAAAGGTTTTCTGAAATGTGAAGAGTGACTTGATCGACAGCAGCCTTAGAGTGAAGACAGTGGTGGGTTTCTGGGGCTCTTCAGTGTGGCTGAAGGCGCAACCAAAGCCCAGGCCGCATTGTCCAGACTCGCAGAGGGGATGGATTCAAGAGAAGAAAAAAACGGTTAGCAGGGGCAAGAGAAATTAAGAAACACATCTCGGACAGAAGGGAGCTTTCCTTCAGAAAGCGTTCTTAGTGCTTTGCTATTTGGGAGCATTTTTCCCCCGGATAAACTGTTCTTTATTTCTCTCTGTAGCAAACCACATTCCTGATTAACCACTGCCCTCCTTAACTTCAAGTGGGCCATTCAAGCTGCTTAATGTCCTGTACTGAGCTGGCTGTTCCTGCAGTGCCTACCTAGTGTTTTGTTTTGATTAGAAATTCACCTCGCCTTGTCTACTGAGGGGAAAGAAAAGGGACATTATCGCTCAGATCTCTGAGAGCCCATAAAATGGCAGAGATTCCCGAAGAAGACTGCCCTGAACCCGAAGGCCCTGGCTGCCTGTGCTGTAATGAAATGCATGACTACAGGAGATAATAATAATTGCAGCAATGGCTCGTTACAGCTCCCGGATGATTTGGGGCTGTCAGGAGTGCGCTGTCCTCTGACATCCCAGGAGGCAAACGGCATCAGTGACTGCAAGCCCTGATTGGGGCAGTGAAATATTGCTGGCAAAAATTAAAAGGTCCTCGTGTCAAAATAATTCATGATATGCATATCTTCCATTCTGATGAAATGGCTGATATCCGGATTAGCAAGATAATAAAACTGATCAGGCTACAGTTAAACAATTTAAGTTGGAGAGCTGTTCATTTTGTAGGTGTCACTTGTCAGATCAAGGGGTCAAAGCAGAATGAAAGGCTCTTCCCGGTAACCTTCTGAGGATGTGGATCTGGAGTGTTCTTCATGATCTGTCCAAAGTTTTCATCATCGGGCTGCCGACAAGCATTACCGCGGCAGGCTGTATTCTGACATTCAAATCCCCAGAATGACAGGTTATTAGGAGAGCAGAACTGGCTCTACATACATTAAGCACCATATCTCTGACCTGTAATGTGAACTGATAGTGATATTGTAATTGAGTGAGTCTGAAAAAAAAAAGGAGGGGGCAGTCTCTATTAAAACATAGAAGTGGAAAGGAAAGCATTTATATTTCTGATGATTTGTGGGTTTGTAAAATAAGCTTTTTGGTGATAATTTATTTTCTGTTTCTAAAAGGCTGAGAGGTGTGCATAGTGTATATCTGGCATAACAGTTATTTAAGATAACACAAACTCTCTCGGCCTTCTCTCCAAGTGCTGAACAGGCACCGATCAAAAGAGATTTGTTCTGTTACAGGCAGTGGCTTTAAAGTGAACGAAATGGACCCACATACAACCCGAGGCCTGGACTAGCACTCAGGATGTGCCCTGGACTAGCACTCAGGATGTGCGCCTGGTAGCTCTGGCTTCATGCCCTGCTGCACCTGGGCCCAAGTGCTTTCCTCCCTGAGACCAGCAAGGGGGCAAGGAGGGGTGGCCTCTATTACTGGTGTCAGCAACTCCATTGTGGGGCAGTGTCATGCACCGAATGACTAATTTAATGTGCATTAATAGGGTCTCAGGTGATTCCATTCAGGCTTTTCATGAAATACCCTCCTCTAAGGGAATAAAGCAGACAAATCTCTGAGTTTGGGGGTGGTTGTGGATTCCTCGAACAGCCTGATTTTTTGGTGAACATACAGAAACTCGGTGTTTTGTGTGTGTGCATATGCGTGCAGTGAAAATATGTGTATGTGTGCATATACACACATATTTGGGAATCTGCTACTGATTTCATAAGGTAAGAATTGCCCAGAGAAACTTCTAGTGTGATGTGCATTGTCCCAGGCATTTGGAAACAGGTTCTGGGATGGATTTCAGCAATGACACACTAAGTGACCTTGGGCAAGTTAACCAGTGTCTCCATTTGTAAAACAATAGTTGTCACGGTGCTTTGTAGGGGGGGTGATCTAAGGGGCATGAGAGGCATTATAGACTATAGTGTGAACATAAAATACTGTCATTAATGATAAGAATAGGACTGGCAAATGTTTTAGCCCATGCAAATGTAAGGTCTAATTTTATCTACATTTATTGGATATTCTTAGAGGAGCCTATGCTAAGATTCTTCAATATTTGAAGTATGTTTTATAAAAATACCTCAAATGAAACATGGCACCTTTAAACATTTTAGAAAGTTATCTTTAGTCTCTGTTTAGTTCTCACTGTTACAGTAATCACCTTTTTTTCCTTCTATAAATTTGTTTTGGTAAAAGCTCTATGAGCAGAGAGGCGTTGCAGCCTTCTTCAGAACTGAAGGGAGTGAATATCACTCTTCTCATTTTCTGTTGCAGATGGCTGGGTAACAAGGACATCCCTAAAAGCCAATAGTGAGTGAGCAATGAAAGAGTGGAGGCAAGGATGATCCAGGATTTTTAACTTAAGAAACTTGGTGAATGATGGTGACATTTCACTGTTCCTCTCTCATGGGAGGGACAGTTTCTGAGTATAAAAATTAAGAGTTCTGTTTAGGACATATTAAGCTTAAAATGCTGATTGTACTGTATTTTCCCTGCCACAAGTTTAAGGATAGTGTTCTTGAATGACTTACTTTTATATTCATGCAGAAGAAATGTTATATATTAACTAGCTTAGAGATGTTATCAATGAATTTTAGTTAAACAGATAAATTACAAAGAATGAACCGAGAATTTGCTTAAATTCACCAATCATAATGAACACTTAAATGTATAAGGCAAATTTCAGGGGAAAAGGGGAAGGATTTACAGGAACTAGTATAAAGGACACATGGACAAAAACTAAGGGGGGTGGAAATGGGAGGGAGGTGGGGAGCCCTGGGGGGAGGTGAGTTGGGATGGAAGTAAAAGACAGAAACCTGTACCTGAACAACAATTAAAATAAATAAATTAAAAAAATAAAAAAGTAAATGTATAAGGCACCATGTATAAAGAAGATATAAATATCTCACTGGGTCCTGCATGTGAGAAAAATATAATATATAATGGTAGAGAGTAGTGATCACTGTGGATTAGGGTAATCAAAGAATGCTTCCCGGAGGAGGTTAATTTAGAAAGAGACCATAGTAAATGGGTTAATGGATGGGAAAAAGAAGGGCATTCCTGAGGGAAAATCACCATTAGTAACTGCTTCAAATGTGTGTCTGAGTGAAGGCCTATTCAACTATGAATTTCATATTTAATGAGTGTAATTACATGGTAAGTAGAGACAGAAGTAAAGCAAAGTTGAGATACTAGAAGAGCAAAAAGAGCTGTGTGTAGCTATGTACATATAGTGTCATGCCTGCATGAATTCATGTGCACAAGGTACTTTTTCAAGGTCTGTCAAGGACTGTGAATCAAGTTAAGTGAGGTTGCAACTCAATGAGCTAACACACTCCTACACACATATACAAACTAATACAAGTGAGTGAGCGAAGGATTATGGGATGGATAGTAACACCAGGTACTGGGGTCTCGGAGAGCCAAGGCCCAACTCCCATGCCTGCGTGTGAATGTGTCTGTGCAAGATCTCTGTAGGGCCACCAGGTGCCTTCTTGCCTGGTAGCACAGGAGGAACAGGAGAACTGAGAGTAAAAGTATTGGAATAAACACTGCTTATCAATAAACTATTCTGTGCCCATTCAATTTTAAGTTTGTCTGAGGCCACTGTGGTAACCGGAAGTAGTTTTGCTATGTCCTGAGCTAATTCACATACTGGGAACATGGGACTCAGTCTAAACTACTCATATTCATAAAGATATTTTGAGTTACTGAGCCAGAGGACTTTGCTAGCATCAAGTGTGACAGGGTTGATTTAGAATCTCGCTCTCAGTGTTAGCATCATTTTAGATAGAAATAAGATAAAAACACATTTCGAATCTTCCCATTGTAGGATTAAGGGCTGGGCTTACATGAAATGTCCAATAATTATGATTTTACTGTATTTTTAACTTGAAAAATAATACATAAAATGCAATTTTAGTATGTTTAGGAAGTGTTGTCAATGTTTCCTGTGTTTACATGTAAAAGAGAATGAAAGCAGAGAGGAACAGGTGGCTGACATTGTCACCTCAGTCTCGCTAGGGCTGAGATGCTTCCATGGCGAAGGGCAGTACTGGGTCTTTCATTATCATCTGTACCAGGTGTGTTGAGACCAGCACGCTTCCTGAATTGATATATTCAGGTTTATTCACAGATAACCATAACTCCATAAAAAGTGAAAGTAAAGTTGAAAAGAAAATAAGGAATAAAGTAAAGTACTGAATTAAAGTTGGTGGACTGTTTATATTAAACATATAAGTAGAAGAAATTTCAACTTCAATGTCTTACAAGGACCAGCACAGATAATATACCCTTATGTAGGGTTTATAATGTTACCTGCATATTTTGAATACTGGAATTATTTTTTATTTCTGAAATAATGTTATCTATTCTCTTGTAAACCTTTGGTTTAGTAAACACACACAGTGCTTAGTTCTGATATGAAATCTTTAATGGAGGTCAGAGACTTTTTGGTTGGTTGATTAAATTTCTGCAAACTCTTATATATCATAGATCCACAGGTTTTGGCAGGAGTAATGCCTGCTTGAGTGTGGTTGGTCAGGTAATAATAATATGGGTGTAATAATTTATAATTATAATTTGAAGATTTCACCTAAAATGTCATATGGTGTGCTTGAGTGTGATATTGTTCTGTTACAGAATTACATGCTCATGATTTTGTGATAAAACATTTTGTAATAGAAAAGGGCATTATTTGTGCCTGACCCTGTATGTTTCAGGATTTTCTAGAATAGAAAGTGAAAGTGGAGAGCATTTGGGGAAGGCCTAATTCAGTTTCAAGTACTTCTCTCACGCCAGACCTTTGGGTTTCAATTCTCACCTTCCACCTTGTGTTGACATACTAGTCTTGGTATTATTATAACCACATTTTAAAAATCTTAAAAAAATTTATTTATTTAATTGTTCAAGTACAGTTGTCTGTCTTTTACTCCCATCCCAATGCTCCCTACCTCCTTCCCATTTCCACCCCCCTTAGTTATAACCACATTTTAAAACTATATATTTATTGATTTGAGAGAGAGAGAGACAGAAACTAATGTGAGAGAAACGTTGTTCATTTTCCCCTGGCACTCGCCCCGACCACGGACTGAACCCACAGGCGTGCGACCAGACTAGGGGTTGAACCCATGACCCTTCCGTGAATGGGATGAGGCTGAGATACACCAGCCAGGCCACCACCCCATTTTCTCATATTTATTTCTAAATATGTGTCCTCCACTTATCAGAAAGAAGGCAAACTTGGAGAGAGCACCAGGGCTGTTTAGGATTGTGGTTTGCAACGGTTTGCAACAGTCTGAGATGATACGGTCCCACCTTGTTTTTCACAGGGTTAGTTTTCCTTCTTATATTTTCTGATTGAAGAATTTCTAACAATTAAAGTATGTGAGGTACCTCAGCTGCCTTCCTCCTGGGAGACACTGAAGCTTGGTGGATTGGAGGATGTGCTCTGAACCCGACAGCCTGGGTTGGACCCCCTGCACCACGGCTACGTGGTTTTTGGATGGGCTACTTACCGTTCTGTGTGCTTCAGTTTCTCTATCTGTAAAATGGGGAACAATGATGAATAGTAATGATCTCACAGGGACAGTGCACAGGTTAAAGTCGTTAATCAATGCACAGTGTTTAGAATAGTGTTAGCTAATACTATGGTTGTTTACAATTTTCTATTGTGGTCTTATTATCTCATTGGCTCTCGGTGGGATAGGACGTCACTCTTTTCCTCCTGTGCTTTAAAATCTAGGAACTGGTACCAACTACTATCTTTATTGTGCTTATGGAGTATGATACTTTAATACATTATTCTGCTGCATTGTGAAAGATATACTTCAGGCACTGGAATAAAAGTTCTACAAATTGGACTCTAGGAGGGGAGGCAGAAATGGAGGGAACAGGGGAGAAAGAAGGCCCCCAAAGGGAGGAGGAAGCTGCATTGAGAGCTGGGAACAGGAAATAGACTTTATAAGGAGTTATCCCCAATGGAAGGTATCCCCATGCAACCCTTTATCACAAGTCTGTCCTCAGGGTGCTCAGCTGTGGCAAAACTGCTCACTGGATTTTTCCTTCTCCAGGAGCAAGCAGACAGTATGTGCATGTAGTTCTGAGTCTCGCCTACAGGGGGCAACACCACCACTCTGGTCATTTGTATCCTCATGCTTTTCTCCTTTCCATTCCCTTTCTGAAATACATTGTTTTTACAGCCCATCTAATTTGGGTGTAAGCTTGGCCAGCCTCATTGTCATTTTAATATATATTATTTCAGTTGTTCACACAATCTGTAATATATTTTATTGACTTCCTAATAAATGGGGGGGGGAACCTCTTATTTCCATATGGACTGGGTATTTTAGAGAAGCTTCTCATGGTTCAGTACTAGAGCAAATCCACTCTGGCTCATTTTCATCCCTCCCATTGGAGGTTTATGTGTCTCTCCTCTCCTAATTTTTCATTAGACTATAATAATAGTCCGAGGGAAGGGTGATTTGATATGTGATATATTTCATTATGTTCTTATGGTAAGGGTAGCGTCTAAAGTGGGAGAGCATCACTAAATTTTCGGCACAGTAATTTATTCCGCAGTATTTAAATGTTGTAATTTTCACACGGAGGCACATGCTGCCACATCTATCTTCCCCTGGACCAGTCTGTCTTGCTCTTTCCTTTTCATCTGTTTTGTTTTTGCATATTTTTTTCATAAATTCGACAGATGGCCTCTTGATGAATCCTTGATAATACTGTCATGTAAAGCAGCTAAGACTAGAAATCATCTCCCAACAATTTTTCATCGCAAAGGGAAAATTGAACAGAGACAAACATCACTAAGTCCATAACAACAGCCACAAAATATCTACTTCATGTAAATAAAGAGGACAGGCTTGCCTCCTAATGCTTCTGCATAAATGCCAGCGTCCTTTTCAGGTCCCCTGAATATTTTATGTTGTGTTTCGATCCCCCCTTCAAGCCTCAGGTTGGTGGAGATGTGGGAGTTTTCATATTCTGAGCACTCACACGGCCCCTTTTAAGCACTCTGCCTCTTCTCCTCAGCCCCTCCTTTCAGGGCTTCATAATTGTGGATCAGGTGAAGTTTGCGTCCCCTCATTTCAAGGTCATGCACCAGTAGGACAATTTTCCTGACTCAGAGGGCACGTAATTTCACAGCCGTGTACTCCTCATTAATCCCCCCAGAGTGGGGGCTCAGGAAGTTCCAGATCACAGGTTTGTTTTTGTCTTGTTCTCTGACTCAATGCTTCACAAAGGGATTAGATTAACCCTTTTGATTGTATTTGTATCTTACTGCATCATGTTGGAAATAGAGTGATTTCTTCTCCCCTCTCTCCTGCCCCCATACTCCGCCCCTTCCCATTTCCTGTCCTCATATTTTTTTCCTCCCATTTAATGAATAGGTGGCAGCTGATTAAAGAGAGATTTGTGGCAAATGCATGGAATTGTTCATTTATGGGTAGTAATTATAGCTTTCTGATATTCATATACATACATATCTATATATATTTCCATTCTCTTTCAAAGGCCTGTCTATGAAAGCTCCAAGATTACCACAAAGATGAAAATTGGTTGTATTGTAAGTATAAATTGAATTCCCAGTGGATTTGAATTCTACGGTTTCTAAAAATTAGAATATCCTGAAACTAGAACATTATTAATCCATTTCTTTGTGTTGTTGGCTTATAGGATGAGCAGGCACTGGATCTCAAACAAGAGCTTCCCTCCTTTTCAGTGGCTCCTTTCCCTGGCCCTCCCTTCCCCGTCCTCATTCCTGGTTCTGATGGCCTCTGTGACTCTCTGTGACCATGCAAAGGACCCACCTGGGCCTGTTATGATTTCTCAGGATGAGTGAGCCATTGCCAGCCCTCTTTGCAGGCACTGAGACTCGCTGCTGTCCATGATGGGGCCAGTTACCGCTTTCGGATATCGAGTGCTTTTCTGTATGAGGCACTCCATTGCGTGCTGTTGCGGTAGGCATTGTTGCACCCATTTCACGGACAGAAAGGCAAGCTTCAGAGAGGTTAGGTTGCCTAAAGTCCACATTGTTAGAAGGGTTGCAGCCAGGACTGAACCCAGGTCTCCTGAATTTCACAGCTCACAACGGTCTCTTTTCTCCTTCTTCGGTGCTATCCTGCCTCCTCACTGAGAAGCTGTTCTAAAGCCCATATTTAAGACTAATAGAACCAGTTTCAAGTTTTGGTGGACAAGAACACAAAACAAAACTGTACTCCATTTGGGGGACAGTCTGTACCTCTCCTTTTTTGTTCTTGTCCCTTTGGCAATAAACATGAGCTGGGAAATAATCAACCAGACTTGGGATGAACTGTACTCAATTCCAATTTAAGAGACAGGATATTAAGCCTGCGGGACAACTGCCTCTATTCAGGGAAGCAGCGTAAGGCGGGGATTGAGAACATCGGCTCTGTGTCAGACAGACCCGGTTTGAAGTCACACTTCTCTGCTTACTGAAGTTACTTTTCTTCTCTAAGTCCAGGACATGGACTGTGGTGGGGATTAAGTTAATACATGTACAGCACTTTAGAAGGTCCCTTGCACAGAGTGAACACTCTACGTGATAGCCGTTGGTGTTGTTGTCAGAGGCCTTGTGCTGTGGCCCGCCAGGCAAGGAACACCAGGATCACACCTGGAGTCAAACCGAAGTCAGGTGTACTTGCCTGCTGAAGCTGTTGGGAGGCACACCAGGGAACTCTAAGGCAACTTGCTATGAGGGGCTCACAGGGCCTTATTGCAGGATTAGGGCTATTGCTGGATAATTCCAAGGAGTGTTTAAAGAAGAAAGGGCCGGTTTTGGATGGGGTGCTGTCAGGAGGTAGGGTCAGGTTAATGACTGGATATCTTGATAGTGGTTTATTTAGCAGGCAGGAAGATTAAAGTGAGACAGAGCTGTCATTAGTAAAGTAGCAGAAATTACTCACTGGGTGGCAGGGGAGGGGTGCTTACTATCTCATCTCACACACGGCCTTGAACAGACCTTGTCTCTACTTTGTTCCCTTGCATCTACAGAGTGACTTTGTCTGATATTTGTTTATTTTTGTGAGCATTGTTCATGTGAAGTTGCAGACTTTGTGGCTTAAGAGGCAAATGCAAGGCCTATTTATTTATTTATGTATTTATTTAAAAAACACTTTCTCGTTAATTATAAGTCTTCTCTAATACTTTAACATTTTTTATTTTTCAATTACCGTTCACATTCAATATTATTTTAGATTAGTTTCAGGTGTATGGTGCAGTGGCTAGACAATCATATACTTTACAAAATGTTCCTCCTGTTATTTTCAGTGCCCACCTGGCACCATGAATAGTCATTACAATATTATTGACTCCATCCCCTATGCTGTACTTTACATCCTGTGACTGTTTCATCACTACCATTTTGTGCTTCTTAACCCCTTCACCTCTTTCAACCAGCCCCCTCTCCCACCCTGCTCCTCTCTGGCAACCATCAGTCTGTTCTCTGTGTCCCCGTTCTCCAACATTTCCATAAAACATGTACTTAATAGGGCTTATTGAAGGCCTCGTTCTAAGTGTTTTAAAATATAGACCTCGTTTTATGCTCACAAAAACTCTATGATGTGCATGCTGTCATCATCACGGGTTTAAGATGAGGAACTTGAGACTGGGAGCACTTCAGAATTTGCCTGGGGCCACAACTAGTAAGTGACTACTGGTGGCTTTTCTCTGATATCCTCTACTTCTTCATAAAAGGAAAAACTCATATGGGGCATTTCACATTTCCTTTAGACTTGGGGAATTCTGATAGCCTCTCTTGTGACAAAGGCGTAATTAAAGATGGGAGTTCCTCTCCCCTCTTTGCTCTATAGCTTTTACATTGTTCAAGTGTACAGATGGATGCTGGGTAAGAAAACAGATAAATTTAAGTTGTGGACTTGGTCATGAGGCTGGGAGGACTCAGATGCTCCCAGAACTTTTATGGGGCTGGTTGTACAATGTACTAGGAGCTCAGGGATATGGGTCGTCCGGGTGAAAGCAGTTGGGAAACAATTAAACTGGGAGACAACTGGACAGAATGTTGTATAATGGACAGTTTCATAATATTGGCAAGGCAATAGGGTTTTATGAATACTGAAACACAGGGTCTGTATTTTCTATTTCATTACCAAGAGGCCATAACTATAGGATAATGAAAATGCAACTCAGAAAGGTAATATAAAAATGTAATAGAAAAAAACTCTAAAAAGTTCTTATTTTAAAAACTGGTACTCACCGGGTATTTATCCAAAGAAAGCAAAATCACTACTTAGAAAAAATATCTGCACCCCTGTGTTTGCAGCAGCAATATTTACAACAGCCAGGACATGGGGACAACGTAAGTGTCCATTGGCGGGTGAATGGATGAAAAAGTTGTGATGAATATTATTCAGCCATAGAAGAAGAAGCCTGCCATTTGTGACAACCTTGATGGGCCTTGAGGGCATTAGCTAAATGAAATGAGTCAGACAGATAAAGAAAAATGCATTTTGATCTCATTTATGTGTGGAATTTAAAACAAACAAACAAACAACACTGAACTCATAGTACAGGAACAAATTGGTGATTGACAGAGATGGGGAGGGGTGGAGGGAAGAAATTAATGGATGAAGGTGGTCAAAAGGTATACACTTCTAGTTATAAGATAAATAAGTCCTAGGAAATAATGCACAGCACATATAGTTAATGTACACTTAACAATGCTGTATCATATTGATGCTTAAAGAGTAGATCTTAAACTTCTCATCAAAAGAAAAATAATTATTTGTAACTATGTGTGGTGATGGATGTTAAAAAAAACTTAGTGTCATAATCGTTTTGTGATATACGCATATATCAAATTATATGCACATACCTAAAACGAACACAGTGTTTTATGTCAATTGTATCTCAACGAAAAAAGCAACAAAAATACAACAAACATTCATTGAAAATATAATATATGCATGGCATTGTTATAAGTCCTGGGAATACAGTATAGTACAGAGAAGACTAGATTCCTGACCAAATTTCTTCCTCTTTTAATTTCACTCGATAAATACTTAATGAGTAGCTAATATTTGGTAGATACCACATACACCAAAAAAACCAAACCAACCAGCACACAAGAACAAGAAATAATTCCTAAACCAAAAACAGACAAATAAACAAAACAAAACAAAACAAAATAAAATATCTTTGTCATCAAGTTACTTATTCTTTGCCCTCTGGTGAATGTGGAAGCCTTTTTCTTGATGACATTACTCTGAGAGAGGTGACTGTTATTCCATGCTGTGCTTTTTGTTGTCAGCAAAATGTATTTCTTTTTTTAAAAAAATATTTATTTATTTTTAGAGAGAGGGGAAGGGAGGGAGAAAGAGAGGGAAAGAAACATCTATTGTGAGAGAGTAGCATTGATTGGTTGCCTCTTGTATACACCCGAATCTGGATGCAAACCAGCAACCTAGGCATGTGCCCTGACAGGGAATTGAACTGGTGACCTTTCCGTTTGAGGGATGACACCCAGCAAAGTGAGCCACACTGGTCAGGGCACAAAATGCTTTTCTTTGAAGCTACCAGATTAATGATCAACTCACCTTTACTGAGTCCAGGTACTAACAGTATACTCTTTGGCCACTGCATGTTCCTCTCCCAGTGAGAATGTGCCACGGGAATTTTTTACTTCACCTTACAATGAGGATGCTGAGGCACAGAGCTGGTCACTGATTTGCAAACTTCATGCAGCTGGAAATGATTGAGGTGAGATTGGAGTCCAGGCCTCCTCCCTCACAGAATGCAGAACTTCAGAGCAGATTCCAGAATCTTACGACTCTTACTTTTTCATTTGCTGCATCCATCAAATGAATTCTTCACGAATTCTTACATTTAACGCCCTATAACTAACATCTTTTAAAAAACAAATTAAAGTTTCTTTCCTTTGTTAGGCAATGTTTGCATGTAATTATGTGCTTCATCTGTGGCCATGAGTAATAGAGGGAAAAGGCTAGTGTGAGTGACAGGCTTTGCTTTGGCTTTGGGTTATAAGTTTGGGATGGAAAATCCTTTTCACAATTCTATCTTCCTCTCAAGTTTGTGGCCACTAAGCAGGGAGAGATGTTTTGTTATTGTTCTTTTGCTACATGGGAATTTCAGTGAACTCAACTGTGCGGGTTTTTGTTAAGACAAGTCATTGAATCAGTCTGTACCTAAAAAAGTCTCAAACTTTTAAAAAATAATTTCTGTCTATAGTAATTCTCTGAGAAATAACTACTAAACATTTTGTAAGGGGGTTTGCAGAAACTCCCTTTGGCAGAAAACACAAGCTCCGCCATTGGACAGGACGCATCCGTCTGCCCTGTGACTCACACGGAGAATTATTAGGCCGAAATCACAGGTTTGAGTCACATAGTGGTACTGTAGTCAGTCTTCTTCATTCGTGAATTCACATCTGGTGAATTCATATCTGCAGAAACTCATCCTTTGTTACCTGTTCTTTTCTTTTGCTTGGGATGAGGAGGGGAAACGGAGCATATTTTTGTAGTCTATGTATGTGAGTGGTACTACCCTGGTACGATGTGTAGATTAAAATTCACATCTTTCCATTAGCAGGAACTTATTCTTCATGATTTCAATTCCTTAGGGACTGGGTCATTCCATTTATAATTATTTTTTTTATTTTTATTTTAAAATTATTTTATTGTTGTTCAAGTATGGTTGTCCGCATTTACCCCTCACCACTCCCCCCCATCCCAGCCATCTCCACCTCCTTCCCCTGCTTCTATAATTACTGGTTTTTTTACATTTTATTAATCAGATGCAATTTTACTTGCAGAAAAGCATCTCACTAACCTCTTGCCCTTCCCTCCCATCTTGAACTTTAAAAAAAAAAATCTCTAGGAGGCCCCTACTTTTCAGTATAATGCCTAAAGATTTTTTCAACAGGAAACTAGAAAAATTCCCACATTTTGCAGCCATTTCAGTACCAGCGGAGGCATCAGCTGTTTGCAGCTGCCCCTTTGGGACCACAAAATCAAACAATAATATCCCTGATATGGACAAAGCCTGGGCTTCAATTATTCAGCAAGAATCACAGTTGTGTAGGAAAGCAGTGTGCCAGAGTGGGCGTCACACAGACTTCAGAGCTAGAAACTGCATTTTATTTTAGATTCCACCTCTGATGTGTTTACTACTGGGCAAGTCTCCAGGCATTTCTGCGTTTAGGCCTTTAGGTGTGAGATGCATTGCCTGTAGCTTCTGGTCATGTTGGGAGAATCTGGAAAGAATAATACCTCTCCTGTGGGCCTTTCTCTGTCTCGTCTTTTGACTGTTAGGTACAAAATGCTCATTACCTCCCAGGGAGACAAACCCTGTACTTTCTCACCCGAGTAGATGGTCAGAAATGTCACTTTTCCTCAAAGCCACTCAGCCTTAGGAGTCAGCTGTACTTAACATCAGCCTGTTGGATGCAAGCACTGTATATGTGACTTTGGTGAAGTGAGAGCAGACCAGTATTCAAGTCCCAGGTCTACTGCTTAGCTTATGATTTGAAAGCACACTTTGAATTTGTCCAAAGTTGGAAGACATTTTAAATTCAATGACATCTTAGCATGTTGTTATATTTTAACTTCCAGAAATTTCTTTTTATATTTTTATTATTAAGTATTTTTTATTGATTATGCTATTACAGTTTCCCAACTTTCCCCCTTAACCTCCCTCCACCTTGCCCCCCCACCCTCCAGCATTCCCCACTCCTTAATTCACGTCCATGGGTTGTACCTATAAGTTCGTTGAGCCCTCTGTTTCCTATACCATTTTTATCTCTCCCTATCTATTTTATGCCTACTAATGATTGCTCTTCTTCCCAGTACCTTTCCTCCCATTCCTCCCTTCCACCTCCCACTGAACTCCCTCCGTGTGATGTCCATTTCTCTGATTCTGCTCCTGTTCTAATTGTTTGCTTAGTTTTTGTTTTCATTGTTTTTCTTTTCTTTTATGTTCATTTGTTGATAGCTATGAGTTTGCTGTCGTTTTGCTGTTCATCTTCTTTATCTTCTTTTTCTTAGATAAGTCCCTTTAACTTTTCACAAAATAATGGCTTGGTGATGATGAACTCCTTTAACTTGACCTTATCTGAGAAGCGCTTTATCTGCCCTTTCATTCTAAATGATAGCTTTGCTGGATAGAGTAATTTTGGATGTATGTCCTTGCCTTTCATGATTTCAAATACTTCTTTCCAGCCACTTCTTGCCTGCAAGGTTTGTTTTGAGAAATTACCTGATAATCTAGTGGGAACTCCTTTGTAGGTAACTGTCCACTTTTCTCTTGCTGCTTTTAGGATTTTCTCTTTGTCTTTAATCTTGGGTAACCTAATGATGATGTGACTTTGTGTGTTCCTCTTTGGTTCCAACTTCTTTGGGACTCTCTGGACTTCCTGGAAGCCTATTTCCTTTGCCAGATTTGGGACGTTTTCCTTCATTATTTGTTCAAATAAGTTTTCAATTTCTTGCTGTTGTTCTCCTTCTGGCACCCCTATAATTCAGATATTTCAACGTCCCATGTTGTCCCAGAGAATCATCAGCCTCTCCTCATTTTTTTGTTCATTCTGATCCAGTTGGATGTTTATTTCTTCCCTTTGTTCCAAGTCGTTGCTTTGAGCCCTGGTTTCTTTCCTGTCACTGTTGGTTCCCTGAATATTTTGCTTTATTTAATTTTGGGTATCTTTCATTTTTTGACCAAGCTCAATCAGTTCTGTGAGCATTTTGATTACCAGAGTTTTAAATTCTCCATCAGAAATTTCTTATTGGAACATCAAATAATACTAACTCTTATGATCAAAGTTGGCTTAGAGTCAATGAAATGCTACAGTACTTCAGTGGCTCTTAACAAGGCCAGTAGAATCTCTAAATGCTAATGGCAATGGTGCTGCAGG
Organism: Artibeus jamaicensis; assembly: GCF_021234435.1. NCBI lineage: Eukaryota > Metazoa > Chordata > Mammalia > Chiroptera > Phyllostomidae > Artibeus > Artibeus jamaicensis. The sequence continues at coordinate 39,583,668 of NW_026522059.1, forward strand.
TTTGTTGTGACAATAATAGAAGATAAAGGCATGTGATTGGACTTATCAGAAAATTGGACAATAGTAGTTATTCAGTGAATGTTTGTTGATGGAATCTTTAGATCCAGAAGACAGTGGGGTAGATAGAAGCCACTATTTAATATTTCTTTTCTTTTTGGTCATGCATAATTGGGGCTGCTCTGTTCTAAATGAGGCTGCTTCCGACACAAGCCCAGCTTTTATTACTAAACTGTAGCAAGCTTCTCTCTTCTTATTCTCCTGATCTAGGCCCATTTCTGATTGTGTGAAAAGAATAGGGAAGGAAGAGTTATTTAAAACTTGAAGCCTAGTGTGTGTGTGTGTGTGTATATATATATATAAACATTAATTTTGATCTCTATTTTTCTTTGCTTAATACATGATTACTTGTTTAATAACTCTTATGAGAATGCATTCTTATCTGTGTGCCTTCAAAATATTAGTTTTAGAATGTAACTGGTTATATGGCAATAGCAAGTCATTAGACAGAAATGAAAAGGATTGCATTTTAAATGGAAATGAACAAACAGACTGAAATTTTGTAGTGAGCGTGTAGTAATATATGTCAAATTGATGTTGTAGAAAAACAAGATACTTGAGTCAACCACAAGCTAACATAAATCAGTGATAGAATGCTTTGGGTAGACAAACGAGGAAGCAAACCACTGTACTAGGTCTTGGGGACACAAAAATAAGTAAATCCTGGTTTCTTCCCTTGGGATGGATGCCATGGTCTGATAGAAAAACAGATACAAAGGAAATTAATGGAACTGTGAAAGCACAAAACTAAAATCATATGTAAGGTAAAAAAGTAGGGAGAGAAGACCTAATAAAAATAACTTAGGGGAATTTCCCTGAAGATGTCTCTTATGAACTAGATATCAAACATTTAAAATTAACTCTATTATTTAACAGTTGTATATCTATTTTAAAAATCAACTTATTTGCTTAAAAAAATTGAGAAACAATTGACATATAACATTATGTTAACTTCACGTGTTCTACATAGAGATTCAATATTTTTAAATGATTGACACAATAGATCTAGTTATGACCACACAAAGTTACAAATATTTTTTCTCATGATGAGAAATTTTAAGAAGTATTCTTCTAGTAACTTCCAAATATGCAATATACAATAAATGCAACATTCAAAACTAGTGTATCAATTTTAAATTTCTTGAATTTGATAAATATCTTTTTATCAAATGTATTTATCACATATTAATATTGCCAAATTAAAAGACAAAAAGGCTTGTATTTTTCTCAAAATTTTAAACGTTTAATTCTAAGGTTTTCTGAAGAAAAAACAGAAAATTTTTATAAAGTTAGATTTGCATTGGAGAAAAACTATATCCCAATTTATGTAGATTACCTTTGACCCACTACCATTGTATCGTAAAACAGGCCTCAAATATCTGGAGCAGCCGTTGACTTTGAACTGTTATCATATTAGCCTCTCAGTGCTTTAAAGTTTAGCTAAATATGAAAAAAAAACCCTCTTTGGTTTAATGAAGTAATTAAAATCTATAAAAAAAATCACCATAGGATAAAGAACTCCCTTCAAATTCTCATTGTATATAAGTCTGCTGTTTGAGCACAGAATAAAATTCTGTTGTTATTATACTATATCTTAAAAAGGGGTACTTTTTTAAAAGAAAAGATGCAATATTTGGTTTTAACTATATTGTGCCTCCATGAAAAGAACTTTTAATGTCTATTTTGTCAGCCAATAATTGGCACAATTATGAACTAGCTATGTCCTCTCCTACGTATCTTCTGAAGAGCTTTCATCCTGGGTCCTCGGAACCTGGTAATTACATGCTCAGTCACATTAATTACAGCTTCTACTGCCAGCTCCCTTTTGGGGATACCATATGCCAGGCATAATACTAACAATTTTATATTCAAGGTATATCTCTTTGTATACATGTAGTTTTTTTTAAAAAAATCCATTCTAATATTCTTTTCATTGGCATATTTAGTCCATTTGTATTTTATGTAATTACTGATAAACTTGGGTTCATAGCTGCCATCTTACTATTTGTTTTCTAATTGACCGACCTATTTTATGTCTCCTTTTCTCTCATTCGTTGTTTTCCTTTGGATTAAATATTTTATTGTTATAGCATATTTTCTCTGTATTATTAGTTCTATTTTCTGTCGTCACTTTTTTAGTGGTCTCTATGAAGATAACATGCATTTTTAAATCGTTCAGTCTAATATAAATGATTAATTGTATTAACTATCCTAGATCTTAAAACGCTTTTGCTCCATTTACCTTTTACTAACTTTATAGTATTGTTGCCATCATTTTAATTCTGAACACATTTTTAACCCCCACAAGACACAATTATTATTGTTTTTACAGTCAATATTCATTGATTTACCTCACCTAGTCTGTTTAAATTGCCATAACAAAATGCCACTGACTAGATGGCCACTAAGCTGTAGAAATGAATTTTCTCACTGTTCAAAAGCTGAGAAGTCAAGATCAAGGTATGAGCAGGGCTGACGTCTGGTGAGCACTCACCCCTTGGATTACAGACAGCAATGCATGTGCTCACGTGGCCTTTCCTCTGTGTGTATAAGAGAGAAGAGAAAGAGAGCTCTTTGATGTCTCTTCTTGTAAGTGTCACAGGTGTGCACAGGTAAGCAGGTTCTTGGTGATCATGAACAAAGAATTGAATGCATCACACTAATAGAGTGAAGCAAAGCAAGCAAGCTTTGTTTAGGACAATATACTCCAAAGAATATGGGAGCAGGCCATTCCCCTGAATGGAGGATGGCCCCCTATTGTCTGAGGGGTTAACATTTTATAAGGCTATTTACCTCCCTATTCTTAATCTACTTTTTAATGCTCTTGTGTTAGGAATTATATAATTTTTCTGCTATGGTGAATGCAATTACCCACAGCTCTCCCTGATTGTTTGCTGGGGGAGGGGGGGTGGAAACTACAATGCTAACTTATTACAATCAGATTATATTGATACCAAGGTGGAGTATAGGTTGTTTAGGATCAAAGTGTGCAGGCCTGGCTGTGGTTTGAAGTATTACTGTGCTATTACAAGACCATTTCCAGAGTTTGGGGTGTTGCTCAGTGTAATGTCAGCTACTTACTCGGATGCCAGCCTCCCAGGACTTCCTCATTTTGATCTTACCTGCTGTCTCAGTCTCCTGCCTCAAGTCCAGCTACTTGTGGGGAGTAAAGCAACTATTTCAGGGACTCAGGATGTCTGGCTTAGCTTTCTTTAGCATGTTTGTGTTTGCTGCAGATGCCTTTGGAACTTCCTCATTTCTAACTATCTGCCTGCCTCATAAGGACTCTACTCTCAGACCAGGGCCCACCTTAATGACCTCATTTAACCTTTGAGGCCCCATCTTCAAATACAGCCCTACTGGGGGTTAGGGTACAAACCTATAAATTTTGGAGGACATGAACAATCAGTTCATTACACCCACATTTTCATTTTTTGTGATGTTCTTCATTCTTTCTTACATTTCTGTGTTTCACATGGGATAATTACTTCTGCCTAAAGTACTCATGAGAGTATATATTTCAGTGTGGATCTTTTTGTGATGAATTCACTCAGCCTTTGTTTGAAACCACCTTTATTTTGCCTTCATTTTTTAAATGGAGATTTGTCACTGGATATGGGATTGTAAATTGGCAGTTATTTTCTTTAAATGCTTTGTATCATTTCACTATCCTCTGGCTTCCATTATTTCTGTTAAGAAATCAATTGTTAGGCTTATTGTAGAAGGTAATGTATCTTTTCCTCTTGCCCCTTGGTTTTTAATAGTTTCACTCAGGTATGCCTAGAAGCGTTTTCTTTTTTTTTTAACCCTGGTCATTCCTGAATTCTAATCTTTGCTTTATAATGTAACTAGGCTGTCCAAAACTCTTCTCTGCTTCTCAGAGGCTTCCTGTTTCACTCTGCTTCATACAGTGGAAGAAGTCAACCTATGTCTGAGGGAAAACTGGCTGTACGTCAGTCTTTGTTCTTATCCTTTTCTTCACGTCAAGAACATGGCCCTCATGTTTCCAATTGTGTCTCTTTGATCCCCACCACTGCCAAAATACTGGTTTCCCTGTCCCCCAGCCTCTACTCATGTGGATCTTGGATTCTCAGTCTAGCACCCAGCCATCATCATCAGCAGATACCTCCAGGGAAAAAAAGCAGATGCATAGCATCAGCTCACTTTCTTTGGTTCTTACTTTCCATTTTTTTTCTTATCAAGTCTTTCTGTTGTTCTCAGTGGGAATGAGAACAACTGACCTGCCACAAACTATTCTATTCTACCTGGAAATAGAAACCAGAGCTAGCATATGTATTCTTCATTTAAAATTTGTTTCATTAAAAAAGTTTAACCCTCTCAGCTTCTCCGTGGGATATGTTATATTATCATTATCAATTATACATGAGAAAACTAAGCCCCAGACTGCTTAAAGAATTTGTACAAAGTTATATAGCTAGTTAGTTGCAGAGTAGGGTTTCAAATCTGGCTTGATACGACTCCGGAGCCCCAGCTCTTAAAAATACATTCCACAATATTATACAGCCTTTCTACTTTACCTTCTATTCTCCTCTTATCATTTCACACCATATCCAGGGATGTTTCTAGGGAGATTCCTCATCTAGAGAGGCAACAGATGTCAGGTGATTGTGAAAGGAAAAATATTTGGGCCCGCTAATTTATACTGAGCTGTGAATGATTATGTAACCAAATGTTTTAGCATTTCTAGAAATGGTTTGCTTATTGAACAGCATATTACCTCAAAGAAATGTGTCTTTTGTGTGTGTGTGTGTGATATATTTAAAGACCTGCGTCTTAAAAATAAAATTTTGATATAATCCTCTGAACCATTTCAATTATTTCTTATATTTTTACTCCATTAATAATGCTTTGTTTTTATTATCTCTCTCCATGCTTATATTAGTATCATCAATAAAGCTTTATATATATGTACGTGGGGTTTATATAAAACCTTATACAGTGCTTGATGCTTCTACGTACAAAATGACATTTATTGAATTAAGTTTAATATAGATTCAGTGAGGTGGGATGACTTTTTAGAATTTTCAAAAATATGACAAAGGTCATTTTGATATGAAATGTGTTTGGTATTGAACATCGAAAGAAGAAAGGGAAATGTGAGGTGCATTATTATCTTACAGCCTGACCAAAGAGAAAAGTCAGTGGAGAAAGAATCTATTAATTTATGTGTCTTTCATTTGCCATACTTCTGGAGGAGTTGCATCCTTGCTCATAGTAAGAAAGATACACATATAAACTACAGGGAGAAATCATTTCTCACCTATCAAACTTGCAGAAATAAAGAAGTTTGATAACACACTTTGTTGATGAGTCCATGGAGAAATTGGCAACCTCACACATGGCTATTGTGAGTGCAAAATGGGAAAAGTTTTAGAAGGGGAATTTGATAATATTTGACAGTATTATATATACTTTTATCCTCTGACCCAGCAATCCCACTCCTAGGAATTTACCACAAAAACCCTGGCAAAAATATAAAAAGATAATTCTGAAACCCATTAGTAATACTATTTGTAATAACAAAAGGTTAGAAAAATCTCACATTTTGATCAATAGGGAACTAGTTGAATGAACTAAGGTATATGCTGTGCAATTGTGAAAAAACATGAGAATGTCTTTTTTTTAATATCCTAAGAATCTTTTAAAAAAATTAATTATTGTTCAAGAACAGTTTTCTGTCTTTTACTCCCATCCCAGCCCCCCAGCGCTCCCCACCTCCCTCCCATTTCCACCCCCCTTAGTTGTTCTCCATGGGTCCTTTATATTAGTTTCTGTAAATACTTCCCCTTTTTCCCCTGAAATTTCCTCCCCTCTCCCGTCTGTTAGCTGTCCCCCTGTTCTCTATTTCAATGTCTTTGTTTTTATTTTGCTTGCTTGTTTGTTTCATTATTTAGGTTCCTGTTAAAGGTGAGATCATATGGTATTTGTCTTTCAACACCTATTTAAATATTTTACTTGTTTGAGTCTCTGTCTCCATCTAGATTTTTAAACATCCTGAGAGCGAAAATTGTGTCTTATCTTTTATGTCCTTCACAAATTGTTGGGATAATGCCTGGTGTGATAAGTATGTGCTAGTTAATGGAAGTTGTTTAGAGACTTGATAACTAAAGCCAAGCTAGATCTTTCCCTTTATGCCAATTCTAAAGAATATATCTAAATTTAGGGAGAGAATTGGCAAATTTAATATAGTAAATAATCCATATGAAAGCCCATGTTCAAGGGAAGCGCTTATCCCCACTCTTCTTTTTGCCTTGGGAGGTGACATTCTAGCACTTTTTGCCTGTCTCCTTATTCCTCATTCATTTCTTTGAAGGAAGGAAGAATGAGCAGAGTAAGAGCAGTCTTATAAGTGAGTTTGAGAAGAAGGAGTAGAACATGCTCATTTCTCAATGTCACTCTTGATTTCCCTGACCTGCAGAGAACACGTGTACTTCCCTGCTCTTGGACAAGTAGGAAACTTAGCAGGACTGGTCCTGCCCAGTGTCTGGGCGTGCGGGGAGGGAGGCCTATGATTGTAGTACTCCAACATGCCCTTCAACAGAGTGCATACATAATTTTAATTCTATTGAGCATAATTAACAAGCCAATTTAGCCCTCCCATCTGAGACAGATTCTCCAACAGCTTTATCAGGAATAAAGGTGATATTTTTATTTTCATCCTCCTGGCTCTGTGTGTCGTTCTAAACTTGGTTTCAGAAAAGAAGTGTGTTATTTATAAGCCTTTTAAACCTTGAACATGGAAATAAAGTATATTTTAGACTTAGTCCTGTGAATAAAAGCAATTAACTTTTTAAAAAAGGCAAGTGTTCTTAATAGCTAGATCTGATCAATTTCACTTAAAACGGAAACATCAGGTGGGGTGATAGGGTGGGAAACTTCCGTGGTCCCTGTGTACTCTGAGGAGATCTGATTGGGTGATGGATGAGGATGATGATAGATAGGAAAGAAGAGGACTGGAGTTTCCAGGGCTTGGTTCCCTATAGCCATTCACCACTAGTGGGAGAAGCAGAGAGATGGTGGAGAAGTCAAACTGGGAATAAAAACCATGTAAAGTCAAATTGACAATAAAGGGTAATACTGACAAGAGTCAAAAAAAGAAGAAGGAATATCAAATATTCACTATCAAAGGAAAATAAAGAAGAATTAAGGTCATGTAAGAAAATGGGAAGTGGAGTTTGAAATGATTTGAGTATTGATATACTACTGTGTGGGCTCTTAAGTCAAAGGGGCAAAACTGATCTTAGGTTGGGATCACTGTTTTTTAAAAAATGTTTTTCTTCATGTTTTTATTTCATATGTTTATTTTTAGAGAGAGGGGAAGGAAGGGAGAAAAAAGGAGAGAAACACTGATGCGAGAGAGAAACATTCATTGGTTGCCTCTCGCAAGCCCCCAACCGGGGACCTGGCCTGCAACCCAGCCATGTGCCCTGACTGGGAATTGAATCAGCAACTTTTCAGTTTGCAGGCATTCAGTCCACTCAGTCACACCAGCCAGGGCAGGATCACTGTTTTGAGTAGCTTGGGCTGAAGACTTTTATTATTCAAGTAAGAAAAGCAAGGCCCAGAAATATAAAGATACTGTTCCAAGGTCATAGGTACTTTCAGATTAATTTTGTCAAAGTTGAGAACTTCTACCCTCTGGACCTTTGGTAGGGATTGGGAGAGTAAGGGTTAAGGTAAAGAGGCCAAACAGATGAGATGCTACATACATACATACCCCCCACATAACATACACCATACACAAACCATGCACCCCGTACCCCATACCCATGTCCCACACACAACACACACCCTTAAGCAATTCCAACTTCATGTTTTTTAAAGCCTAAACTTCTGAATAAAATGTCTTGAAATGAGTGGTTTCTTGCAGTGAAATAGTTTAAAACCTGCACCACACCATGCTGTAACACTTATTTTGATGTCTGGTTGATTTAGACGTAAAGCTTACTAACACTGCACAAAGGGCAAAGAAGTGATTTTTGCTTATCTTCTGAAATGTAACATCTCTTCTGAATTTCTCCTCCCAAGACGTGGCTTCTCTGGAAGGGCTGGTGAGGGCATACCCACCAATTAGGACTTTGTGATTTAAAGGATGATCCACAGACCAGTTCCCTCAACATCATCTAAGAGCTCGTTGGAATGGAGAATCCAGGAACCCATCCCAGAATACCAGTAATCGGTATTTTAACAAGATCAAGATAAGTATTAGTTGACCTCTGCGGTCTTTTCAATTTCTTAAATTTTATGAATGTTGAATGTTTAACTGTAACACATTCCCTTTGTAATCTATAATCAGTGAGTAATTGTAATTTTGGAAGTTAACTATGATGCCTTCACTCTCCTGGGTCTATCCATTCCATACTGCCTGCCCCTCTGGGCACAATGGTTATTGTGTCGCTGTGAGTCCTAGTACCATTTCTCCTCAGGAAACTGACTGCACTCAAATCTAACTTCACATTTTTTACTTAAAAAGATATTTTAGAAAAAATACATCTGAACCTTGAATGAGTGAAACAGTTCAAGATGGGTCATTATAACTCCTCAATGTGTCATGATGAACATGTTTGAATTTTATAGAATAGTGTCATGTGGAGGGGAAAAAAACCCTTAATTAGCTCATTAGTTTTGATTTTGCTTTTACAGTGTAAACAATCTTTTGCCGAAATCATGATTACTTATTGATGCTGATGCTGACTATATTTTATAATCTAAAAATCATTGTCATTGGAGTTGTCTTGAAGATATGTTTATCTTCATGCAAATGCTTTCAAGAATCCTGGAAAGCACTTAATTTTTTTTTGAGGCCCTTACGCTCAACAGCTAATAGAAGATCATGTATTTAAATAATTTACACTTCCATCTGGTCTGAAGAACACCAGGTGGAAGTCACTGATTGGGATGAGTCTGTTACGTGGAAGGAAATGTTTGCTCAAAACAAATGAAAGGCAAACATTTACATGAGCCCCATCTCTTTGTCTGTGTGGGTAGACTCCTGTTTTTTGCTCTGATATTCTCTGGTCCTGGATTCCGTCTTTTACATCCACTGTGCATTGGTGAGGATCCAGGAGGAGCATGAGGAAGTGAATGCCTTCCACTGTTTTATTATCTTCTTTGCAATCTTTTGATCATAACCAATTATTGTCTCCCTTTCTTGTTCTTTCGGCATGTCAACCTGAAATCAAAAGGGGCTGTCCCCTTGCTGTAGGAGACAGGAAGCTGAGCTTCCTGGATGTGCTTCTCCTTGTTGCTGGGCCAACTGGCAAATTTTCTGTTTCCCACTGAGTGTCACAGTGTGTTGTCAAAAGCTTGGTTTTGTGAGCTGACTTTTGATAAGCACTTACTGTATCTTACCTGTCAACTCTGCAGTGGACTTCCTCATTTACAGCATGTGGCTTGCAAGTACAGACCAAACCCTTCAAGCCAAGAAGAGTCCCACAGAGCACATGGCTCCACTCTCCAGCTCTCTTGTGCTCCTTGTGCTTGTCAAACACATTCTCTCAGGCGTGGGCTTTTTTGGTGTGTGTGAGTGTGTGTGTGTGTGTGTCTGTGTGTGTCATTTTAGTGTAGATAAAAGAACCAGAAGTATTCCTGCTTCTTAACCTGACAAACACACAAAAAATAAAACTTTTGGTTCTAGCAAGGCAAGGAAGTTTCTAGCTAAGGAGGGCAGTCTGTCCCCAGGGCTATCAAGCAACTTACCTAATGGTTTCTCAGCTGATATGAGGGAACATGAAATGGTGACCACAGACTGACTCCACTGTGCTGAAAAACACAGCCTTTATAGTGCATTTATTTCAAAATATCATGACCTCTGACCTCTACCAGATGGACACTAAAGTTTACCTACCTAGCCTCTAAGACTCCCCAGGGAAAAAGATCACAAAATCTATAGCAGCTCTAAAGTCATCTTTTCCAGAGCCAAATAAAATACAAATTCCAAATGTTTCACATTTTATTCTAGGTTTAGAAATAACACTTTTTTTCTGAGTCAGTTCTAAATTTGACAGCATCCCCTCTTTCATTGCTAGAAACAAGCCTGGGCGGGGCTGGACTAGGCGTGGGCAGACCCTGAGTGTTACCTGAAATGACCACTTATCCGGCCATTGCAACCATATGGGAATCTGAAGGGGTCTTTTGTTAATTATTAAAAATATTGGCAATGAAAAAGTGAAATTATTGGATGGAATCACTTTGGGGGCATTTTTTTTAGATATTGTTTGGCCACTCAGTTTGAAACAGTCAGTAGTCATAGCTGTCATCACTTCTCCTGTCCAGCTTTTAGTGACACACTTGGTTGTGAACCGAGAAGGAGGCTTGGTCAGGGATGTGGGTGCTGAGACATCACTGTGGCAGGGATGCTGTTTAATGATGGTCATGGTTCTGATCAAGTGGGAGTGTGAGGTGTGTGTACATCCATCTCTCACCTCTTGCTTTCCTTTTGCCCTAAAGAGCAGCCCCTTGATTTTATGGAAAGCTCCAGATAATGAAAGACCCTCTGATTTTCTTTAGTAATAAATCAATTTCATTCTAGTAACTAATGTTGGTAAGCTAGGGTAATGAATAAAACACCTGTTTTTATTTAATGGTAAATTTTAGCTTCGGTTTGGGTCTGTTGCAAACAGTCCCCTTGTAGGCTTGCAGGGTGCTGCTGGGGTAGTGGTGCTGGGCTTCCCCACTTGCCCTGGGTGTGCTCTGATTCTTCAGGGCCAGAGTGGGAGATGGTGTGAAAGAGGATACGGGCAGGAAGGTCTCCCTGTTGCCATGGGTGCTCCCTGGATTTGGGAGATCTGTAAAATGCCTTTTCTCTTACAGGACACACACACACGCTCACTCACTCACTCATTCACTCACTCTCACACTCTCACGCATATCCAAGAATTGCTAAGGTTTTCTTAGCTGCTAATATATCTCCATTGGCTGGTCACATACATGGTCTTCAGTCCTGGAAATTCAGCAGCTCACACTCTGCTGGGATTTCCTCACCTATCTCGGTAGGTCTTAAATTACTCTTATGCTGGGTTTCTCAGCTGAGAGGCCATATTTGGGGCCACTCAGGAATTCTGTAGGCCTGAGAATATCAGGGCAAGGGGGCAAGTTTTTTAAAAAAACCATTTATTGAAGTCTGATTGATATGTAAAAAGGTGTACATAGTAAATGTATACAACTGGATGAGTTTGGGGATAAGTGTATGTCCATGAGACTCTCACCACTGTCAATGCCACAGACATATTTATTACCTCTTAACAGTTCCCACAACCCCTTAATAATTATTATTATTTTTGTGTAAGAACACTTAAGATCTATTCTCTTAGCAAATTTTGACTGCACCATATAATGTTAGCTATAAGCATTACGCTCTATAGTAGATTTCCAGAACTCATTTATCTTGCATAATTGAAACTCTGTATCCTTTGACTCTTATCTCCCCATTTCTTTTTCCCCATTGCCAAAAGAGCAAGTTATATAAGAACAGTGCTAAGTGGTCTTCTGTAAACTTTCTTTGCCCTTTCATTAACCTTTAAGAAACTTTCATTCTGTGCATTGCTTTCAATGAATAAAGTGTTGAAGTCCATCTGTCATTACTATACTTTGACTGCTCTGTTTGCTATTTTCTTTTTTTAAATATATTTTATTGATTATGCCATTACAGTTGTCCTATTCCCCCCTTCATTCCCCTCCACCCTGCACCCCCCTCCCCCACCATTCCCACCCTTTAGTTTATGACCACGTGTCTCAAGTTCTTTAGATTCTGTATTTCCCATACTATTCTTGCCATGCCCCCTATTTTCTACCTACTGTCTATGCTACTTATTTTCTGTACCTTCTCTCCCCTTCTCCTTCTCCCACTCCCCTGTTGCTAACCCTCCATGTGATCTTCATTTCTATGGTTCCACTCCTGATCTAGCTGTCCTCTTAGTTTGCTTTTGTTTTAGGTGTGGTTGTTAATAACTGTGAGCTTGCTGTCCTTTCACTGTTCATATTTTTATCTTCTTTTTCTTCGATAAGTCCCTTTAACATTTCATATAATAAGGGCTTGGTGATGATGAACTCCTTGAATTTGATCTTATCTGAGAAGCACTTTATCTGTCCTTTCAATCTAAATGAAAGCTTTGCCGGATAGAGTAATCTTGGATGTAGGTCTTTGGATTTCATGACTTGGAATACTTCATTCCAGCCCCTCCTTGCCTGTAAAGTCTCTTTTGAGAAATCTGCTGACGGTCTGATGGGAACTCCTTTGTAGGTGACTGTCCCCTTATCTCTTGCTGCTTCTAGGATTCTCTCCTTCATTTTAATCTTGGTTAATGTAATTATGATGTGCCTTGGTGTGTTCCTCCTTGGGCCCAACTTCTTTGGGACTCTCTGAGCTTCCTGGATTTTCTGGAAGTCTATTTCCTTTGCCAGATTGGGGAAGTTCTCCTTTATTATTTGTTCAAATAAGTTTTCCACTCGTGGCTGCTCCTCTTCCCCTTCTGGTACCCTGATCATTCAAATGTTGGAAAGTTTAAAGATGTCCTGGAGGTTCCTAAGACTCTCCTCATTTTTTTGAATTCTTGTTTCTTCATCCTTTTGTGTTTGGTCATTTTTTTCTTCCTTCTGGTCCACTCCTTTGATTTGAGTCCCAGTTTTCTTTCCATTATTATTGGTTTCCCATACATTTCCCTTCATTTCAATTAGTTTAGTCTTCATTTGTTCCTCTAATTTGTGACTGAAATCAACCAGTTCTGTGAGCATCCTGATCACTAGTGTTTTGAACTGTGCATCTGATAGGTTGGCTATCTCTTTGTTGCTTAGAAGTATTGGCTCTGGGGGTTTGAGCTGTTCTTGAGCCATAATATTTTGGTCTGTTCTCACCTGTTATATATGAGGGGCAGAGCCTTAGGTGTTCACCAGGGCGGGGCGACCCAGTTTCTGGGTTGTGACACTGTATGTGGGGGAGGGGTCAGAGAGGGGCAATAGCAGTCCCTTCTGCTGCTTCCTGCAAGCTGCTGGGGCCTGCTTGGTCTGTCTCACTGCTCACTCCTTCACTGGTTTATCTGCTCACGAATGTGTGACCATGGTCAGCCTGCTGCCTTGCGTCCTCACTAGGTCTGCCAGTTGCTGTCCCACACCTGGCATCTGCCCATGGTTGCCTGCGTGCCTGAGTGGGTGGATCTTTTCTGCCTGACCCTCTCCCCTAGCCACTGGCTCCGCCCCTCTTACCAGTGTGGCTGAATGGTTTGTTGTTGTCAGACCTCCGTACATTTCAATTTTCTGTGTTTTGGTTGCGTTTTTGTTACTAAAACTGTGTTGTCTTTAAACTTGGTTGTGCCAGGAGGCACAGTGTTTCTATCTACACCTCCATCTTGGCCAGAAGTTCCTGATTGCTATTTTCTTTGGAGTCCAGGACTTCTTACCTAGGTTGGTGTTTATAGAGCCTGGATAGGCCATGTAGTAACCACGTTTGTTGGCTCCCTAAGTAAAGGGAAATGTCAGGCTTGAAACTGACCACATGGAAAACTTCAAGTGGACTAACTCCCAGTGCACATTAATGACTTCCCTTTTATCCTTACAGTCCCGTGAGTGAATTAGGTTGGATGAGCCTGAGTTGTCCTCATAGATGAAGGAAGACATGTGTTTAGGTCAGGTTATAGATTTTGCAGTGATTCTTAACCAGAGGGGTTAAGAATCTTGCTGGCTGATTGTGTGTGTGAGTTCCAGAAACCTCTGTGAAACAGCAGACTGAGCAAGACACTTTTTTGTGTTTCCAAAGACCACATGGGTGGAAGAGTATGGGCCCTGTGACTACGGAGCAGACGTGGAGATGATTGTTCCTACGGCTTTTGCCTTGGCAGAACTAAGCAAACTAGTCTGCCTGTCTCCTCCCTCCTATCCCAGGGTTTAAGGTATTCTCTAGGTTGTACTGACACCCTTTACCTGCCATGCATTTTAAAAAATCATTTTGAGAACTTTTGCTCTAAGCTACTCTGACTTTTTAGAAAATTTTCAAAATGAGAATGACCTTAAATTAGACTAAGATGGGCTTTCAGTCTATGGTAGGATTTACTCCTTTTCTTCTCTTTGCCATATAAAATTTTAAATTTTATTTTCTTTAATATTTTATAATTCTTCTGATCAGTGTGAATAAAAAAAAGATCTCTAGAAAACCATGACATTGTATCATTGGGTTAAGTGTAATCCAAGTAAAAACATGTGTCAGATTCAGAATAAGCCTCCGGGTCTTCCTATGCACACACTGCCTCCATTAAGAATTTCCTATGTAGAATGACTTATTCTTTCATTTGTTCAATAAATGTTTATTGAGCACCTACTGTGTCCCAGTTTTTATTCTAGGTGCTGGAGTACGGCAAAAAAAACCCCAAAACAAAATAAAACAAAATCCTTGGCTTAATGGAGGTTACATTCTCAGGGGTGGAGATAAAAAGTAAATAAAGTAAGTTAGTAACATATATGGTGTGTTAGAGATACACACCTGTGAAGAAAAATAAAACAGGAAGAGGGGAATTGAGATGCTGGAGTATGGGGAGGTAGTTTAATTTCAAGTAAGAACATTTAGGAGGTCTTGCCTAAACATTTGGGAAAGTGCTGTTTGAACAGACCTGAAGGGTAGGCAATGAGTGTACGGAATTGGGGAAGGGGCCGGAAACACCATGACTTTAGGAGAGCTGCTACTCTTGAGGACTGCCCTGGTCTGGGCCTCTCTGGGGCAGATCCTCTATGGTAGGATCTGGGATCAGTTCAGGGCTCAATGACCTCTCAAAGTCAGGGCAGAGACAGTGGGACTTCCAGGAAAAAAATAGTGAAAAGGAAAAGCAGGCAATGCTCTTAGATTCCCACCCTGTCTTCCCCAAAGAGACACTATTCTGTTTCAGTTCTAAGGTATATATCCTGCTTCTACACGAGTTGTCTGTTTATGCAAACTTTAGCCAACTCCAAGGTTAGACCGGCACAGTTCATACAGCGCTGCCTTCACTTCTGATGCCAAGTCCTAGTTCTCAGTCTCAGTAATTCATTAAGGGGACACACAGGGCTTTCTGAAACTGGTTACATTCATGGTTATGGTAACAGGGAGAAGATGCAGATTAAAATCAGCCATGGGAAGAGAGGCACAGGGTGGAGTTTATGATGGGCCCAAATGCCCAGCTTTCGGTTGTCCTTTCTGTCCGGAAATGTGGACATTGCTACCTCCTCCTGCCATTGGTGTGTAACTATATGCAGAGTATTGCCCATCAGGGAAGCTCACCTGAGCCTGGGTGTTTCCTAGGACTCATTCACACATTGCCCATATGGCTGTTTTTTCTTCTCCAGCCCTTCCAGAGATCAGGTTGATTCCTCCAGAGAGCAGCAAATGCCACAGCGCGCAACAAAAATTACATTATTAGACTGGTTGGTGGTCAGAACTCCTGGGGCAAACAAAGACACGCCTGCTGGGCATGACATGCCAAGACCAGAGAGATCACTTCTCAGTAGCTGAGGGCAAAGGCCTGACCTCTTTTTTTTTGGATAAGGTCAATTCTTCGTGGCACGGTTTACAACCTACAATGACTTTTCTCCAACACATTGTTTTCATAACATCACTCATAACTGCTCTTCATTAAAAATCCACATGACAGGTGAGGAGGAAGAAGCAGAGCTGGGGGCTCTTCGTCTGTGCCCATGAGGGAGCCACCTATTTCACATTTGCAACTTAAGTGTCTGTACTATTGAGGATATAGTAGATGGCTTTAAGTAACATTCTCCTCATTGTCTTTTGTCCCTTTTTAGGGCAGAAGGGAACACATGAATTCACAGAAAAAATATGTATATATTCTGCACGAAATCATTGAAGGTAAGTAAACTAATAGCACATAGATTTAAATGTTTACTGGTTTGTGTCAGTGTCTGGTTATACAATGAATAATTCATCTCAAACTAGTAGAATGTAACATTTACATAAAATAATACTTTGCAAATTTATGGTAAGTACTAATTACTTGCCTTATTTGCCATGACTATGATATTAAATATTCATAAAAATGTGATTATTTCTTTGATTTGGCAGGCATTTAGATTTCTCTACAGCTTTTCACACTGCTAATTTTAATCCAGTAAATTATCTGGAAGAAAACAGTATGCAGCCTAAAAACTGTTCAAAATTCACTCCAACATCGAGCACATTATGGACGTAATGATCCATTACCACCAAACTTCAAGAAGGTCTTAGAAGAAAACTGAGAATTAAACAAAGAAATATGGAGGCTATCATTATGACTTGTCAGATATGTTTATTAGAACATTTTTTTTACTCATACTATGGACAACCTTTAGAAGGACTATTCTGATACACATCACATTCATTTTGAGATGTTTTGCTCCCAGCAGGGGTCAGTTTATGGGGATTTACCAAGACTCTGCCAGTGTTCATTTCCCAGCTTGATGTGCAGTGAGATTATTTGTAAGGCATATTAATTCAGGAACCTGAACTGTGTGCTAGAAATGTGCTCTTTATGGGGTCAGGGGAGGACATCCCCCTTCCTGACTGTCCCTGTTTACACTGGGCATTCTCAGATGCTTAAAAACAAAAGCAGGGGTCCGTGGCACAAGACTCCTGTCAAAGGAGACTGTACTTTGTGACCTGAATATTTTATGTTCCGTTAACTTATAATGACTCGGATAATACTTTATCTGCTGATTTTGGTCCAATGAGCATAAAATGAAACTCTCTTGATGTCCAGTATTCTCTGGCCCCAAAATTCAGAGAGGAAGAAGAGGGCTCAAAAGGCCTAAGGACATAAGATAAAAGGGGAGGTGGCAGGAGAAGGGGAGGAAAGCTTGTGAAGTGTGAACTTGCTCATCAGAAAACAGGTGGCGGGAGATGGCAGAGAGGGAGCAAATATGGGGTGTCTCTTGTGTAGATCTTGGCTTCTATCCCTGAATCCCTGCAAGACAAAGCGATTACACCCCCTTGGGTTCCATTTAAAGTTAGTATTCAACAAGGTGAATTTTATTAATTCCGGATCTGAGCAATAGCTAGGAAGCACTCCCAGATTTGTTCATACCTGCCTGTTTATCAACCGTGCTTGAAGCAGGTCAGGGTCATGATACTGAAGAGCAAAAACAAACAAACAAACAAACTAACAAACTAACTAACAAAAATAAGCAACAACAACAAATTGATAATTCTGAAGAGTAATGTGTTAAAAAAAATAAGCCCAAACATCAAAAGTTCAGAACTCAAGATTTACAGAGAAGGACAGGAGGTGTGGCATATAGATACACAAGGACAGAAGGTGACAACCTTTCATAAGCTTTACGAAAAGTGTGAAATGAAAATTAATACTAAAAATGTAAAAGGGTAGCAACTGAACAAAGCTTGTAAACCTGTAAGTAAAAGGACATTCTGCTTTGTCCTTGGAGATGAACATGACCTGTGTGCTAGAAATGTGCTCTTTACGGTAACCAAGGCTACTGTAAAACAGGATGCTCAACACTGTGTCTGAAGGAAGAAGCTTGGTTCTTTTATCACATCAAGAAGCAATGCAGCATAGCAGTGAGGTTAGGAGCAGATGCACCACTTCATATGGGTGCAACTTTGGATAAGTTACTCAACTTCTCTCTGCCTCAGTTTCTTCTTCGGAACTGGGGAAAACAATAGTATTGATCTCATGGCATTTTAAGGCTATACTGAGACTGTTCCTTTAAAGGCTTATTATAGTGTCTAAGCTAATAATGTTATGACTATTTATATAGGAAGCTAAAACAGAAAAAAATAGTGACTGTATATTCATGTAAACAAAATTTTCAGCTATTTGACTGATATTTGCTGAACTGGAATGACTAAATGGATTGACTCCATGGTTTTGTGATAGCAGAAAACCAGGATAGTCTGCCTCTCTGGGCTACCCAGCCTAGTCTTGAGATTAAGCAGACATGAGCAAAGCAGACATTTTGGCATGAGATGCAAGATGAACCTCCAGAATGCTTCTGATTCTGGTTGCTCTGGGTATTTTCTAGATCAGGAGTTCCTATTCTGGGATCCATGACTAACCGGAGCCTAGGCCTGTTGTTCACAGACCCTTGGAGGACTCTGTGGGCACCTGGAAAGAGAGTGCAAATTGCGTATCTATGCAGGTTTTGGGACTGAAGCTCCATAGCTTTTATCAGGTTATTAAAGTGTTTATGACTCTTCAAATTTTCAGAACAGCCAGTGTGATTTGTGTGGGCTCCTGGTAGTGAACGCTACCTGGAAGCAAAGCAAGTGCCGGACTCCAGGTGGGGCCTGGACTGTGGCTAGGAGAGCAGGAATCTCATCCTCACTTTGGAATCAGAAAGTCATCTAGGATGTGTTTGCTTTTTTTTCAAGCCTCTTCACATTGAGTTTGTGCTCAAAAATTTTATTTGGTCATTCCCCCAAATATTGCTATTTAGTTATAGCCACTGCATCCTTTTTATATAATTATTTTGAGCCCTAAGTGCCAGACTTCGTCTTAAAAAAAGTTCCAATTATGCTATATATTTAATTTTCTCAGAATTATACTACATTGAAATAATTTTCAATCCTGATTCTGTCACTTAGTATATTTACGATACTGTCAATTTCCTTTCAATGATAAATTTGATAATAATGCCATCTAAATAAATATGAAAAATCCTATGTCCATTAAAAAATCTTTTTCTTTTTTGAAGAAAATTTATTAAGGTTTAATAAACCCTTTCAACACAAAACACTGTAAGCACCACATCTTCCTGGCAAAATAGGAATGATAGTTACAGATCAATTTTTGAGACCCTTGGCATAATGTCAAGTTGATAAATTAGTGAAAAGCAAGAATAGATAAAAATATGGTATTCTTTTTAGCCAATGTCTTCTTGTCTCATTGTTTTAAAAATTAGCAATGGTACATGAATATAATTTGCCTAAATTCAGGCTATAAAAAATAACTCAAAAGAGCTTTGTAGTAGAGTGTGAAACAATTCTGACCCAATTTTTACTTCCCTGACAAACCCACACAAAGACTTTAGACAATCTGCTGCAAGATGACATAGTATAAAATGACTATGTATAAGTTAATCCTACCCACATCCCTCTCTCCACCTGTGTTGCTGGCCACACTTCTTACAATGAAAAAATGCAAACTGTGTGCTTGCTGGCTTTCTCTAAAGTCTACGCACCACCAACTGAATTGCTTTTCCAAGCTAGGACCAAACCTTCTCAAATGCCTGCTTACCAGGTTTGAGAAACAAGAGACAAAGCTGCTTGGAAATCAAAGATTACATCTGATGGATCCTCTCCAGTTCCTGGTGCCAATCCTAGAACTGGAGCCTGTGCTTTCAAGAAAACAGAACACTTACATTTTAAAGGTGGGAAATCCTACCTCTGAAGAAAAACCACAAAGTGTACCTCATCAGTGTTCTCTCTAAAGGCTTATTTTTATTATTTTATCCTGACAAGGACTTGCTGGTTCTCCATATGTATCTTATAACTGTGGGAGGCAGCTGTAGAGTGAGTGGGAGGAGGGAAGTTTAAGGGGAAGTGGAAGGGAAATGGTGCACAGGGGGTCAAAGCAGTTCTCAGCGGCTGTTAGCAGCCGTGGCCACCATCTGACTGATATGAGCATGTCCTTTGAGCTGCCTCAACAATATGTGGAGCTTACGGGAGATCCAGACCCGGCTGCCGAATGTCATTTCCCGTGAAGGAACTGGCTGAATTGGCACCGGTTCTGTAGTGGGCAAATATGCCTAGCAGAGACTGTGGTCTTCATTTACCCAAAGTCTCCAAAAGGAACACAAAGGAGGGAGGGGATGGTTTCCTTTGTTAACACGGAGATAACATTGTTTGCTTATGTTAATTTCAAAGGAGGACCCACAGCACCAGACATCTGGTTTTTAAAAGTCAAATCTGTGCCCTATAGTCAAAATTTTTCATTTAATTGGGATGCAATTATAAGCATAAACAATGAAGAATGGAAGGAATCAGCTAGACATTGTTTCCATTCCTGGGACTCTCACCCTGGCTGAGGTCAAAGAGGTCTTGGGTTGTGTTTGGAACAGTCAACTCTTATTTTGCAGATGGTGTAGTTGACAATGCTGGAGGAAGAGAGGTCAGCTCCCTGGAGTCTGGGATAGTTTTTCTGACAGTGTTGAGAGTATTACCCTGAGCTGCTCAAAATATGTGGTGTCTAGGAAACAGTGGGCATAGTGTTTATTGTAGCTTATGTGCACATTGTGTGGGTTTTAAACTTGAATTGGAGGATTTGGCTTTTTAAATGTCATTGCACTGCCTGTGTCTTCTTTGCTGCTGGAGGAAGAAAATACAAAGACTTTAAAGCTGTTAGTCCATTGGTATCCATGAGCACTTTTGAGTTTCAGGAAGAAGGAACTCAAGACAAAGCAAGATGGCACAGGAATTGACACACATTTTGCCAATACTGTTTAGGGGAGAGGAGTTCATTTCTTAAGTGAGTCTGGGAAATAAACGCAGACTCACAGTATTGATTTCCCAGGATGCCCATAATAAAGTCTCTAAAACTGGGTGACTTAAAACAACAGAAATTTATTGTGTCCTGGTTCTGAAGGCTAGATGTCCAAAATCAAGGCATTACCAGGGTCTCCTAAGCTTCTAGGGGAAGGACCTTTCCTTGCTTCTTCCAGCATCTGGGAGCCGCATGTGTTCCTTGGCTTGTGGTCACATCACTCTAATCTTTGCCTCTGTCTTCACATAGCCTTCCTGGTGTCTGTGTCTTCACATGGCTGTATTTCTTTTGTTTCTCTCTCCTCTTTTTGTAAGAACAGTAATTTTGGACTAAGGGCCCACCCTACTCGAGTATGATCTCAATTTATCTCATTGCATCTGCAATGACTCTACATTCAAGTAAGTTCTTATTATGAGGTGCTGGGGACTTCAGAAGATAGACATTCTATTTATTTATTTATTTAATCCTTTAATATGCTATCTCTTCTCATAATAACCTAAGGAGTATTATTCTCATTTTTCAGGTGAAGAAACTGAAGCTCTAAATGCTTCAGCCTAAATGGTTTTACAGAAGCAATACAGGTAGTAGTTGCTAGAGTTGGGTTTTACACAAATGCAAGTGGTAAGTCAAGAATGGCAATAATTTTGAATTATCTGGTGCAGAAGCACCTTGTTAGTGAGCATGAGAGATAAAATTGGAAGTGTGTGGGCAATTGATGGGGGGTTCTGAATGCAGGCCTGAAGACTGTATCTACAACAGTGATATTACCAAGCAACTGCAAATTTTGAGCATCTGGGTGAAGTGAAGAAAACAATATTGAAGAAGAAGAATCCAACATTTGTGAAGAGAGAAAATAGAGGCAGGGAAACCAGCCAGAAGGCTTTTTACAGTA
This sequence comes from Artibeus jamaicensis, assembly GCF_021234435.1. Lineage (NCBI taxonomy): Eukaryota > Metazoa > Chordata > Mammalia > Chiroptera > Phyllostomidae > Artibeus > Artibeus jamaicensis. Next base: position 39,605,088 of record NW_026522059.1, read on the forward strand.
ATTGAAGCATACGGTGTATCAGGCCTTCTGTGTGTGGGGGCTGATGGAAAGGGAGCTTGTTTGTTTGTTTACACCTTGTCTAATTCCAATGAAGACTTCAAGGTAGTTTTCAAGAATCTATGAAATATAGCAAAGTAATAGAAAAGAGTGGCAGGAGGGAAAAACAAAGAAGGGATAATGAAAGAGTACTGAGGCCAATGCATTCCTGATGTAGAAGGCTTCTCATTCATCTACAATGTAATTCAGTAAAGGAATACATCTCTACATTCAATGGCATAACTCTACTCCTCTGGCTAATGTAGAGGTGAATTTTAAAGTATGTAGAGTACTTTAGGGACTACATACTCTTTAGGTAATACAAAATTTGCCCAACTTTTGATAGACATCACATGGCAGTATGTTCAAATACTGGGACTGTGCTTCTTATGTGCTATGATGAAAACTGGAAACATATTTCTTAATCCAAGTTAAGCTCGATAGGGTAGTTGTCTTTGACATCTATCTCCTTTCTCAAGAGGAGATCCCATTAGATCATCATACCTCCACTCACCAGAAGTTAAGATACGCTTGAGAGGGATAGAGATTCTCATTAGGGGGAAATACACATATACACACAAACACACATTATATATATATATTTATCTCAACTTCATATAAGATGCCCAATTGAGAAATTTTTAAGGAAAATACAACTAACATCACAGACATAAATGTCTACATAAGCTACGAAATTTTAGTTTTTAGTTTTATGCAAACTTCTTCCTGGTTGCCCTTTGAATAGACTAGACTAACTGTGACTTGTATATTGGGAATGAGCTAACTGTCTGGTGTGAGACAGGGATTACCTAAAAGGCATCAGATGGTGAATCAACGGGGTTTCGAGGACAATGGAAAGGGGTGAGAATGAGACTGTATCCTTGGTTGTTCTTGTTAGACAATATCTATAGATTCTGAGTTTCAAAGAATAGAATCCTCACTCTAGCTAGTTAAAGCAGAAAAAAAATTGTTAGAAGAAATTTTGACTGATACTCTCAGTAAGAAGTACATTTTACATTGTGTCTTTCACATATTTATACTTACATATGAAAGAATATGTGTCTTTTACATATTCATATTTATATGTATATTCAAATGAAACAAAATTTGGATGGAACAATACTTATACTTTATGAGACTTAAGCATTCTTCCTATTCTGTTCCACTACATTTTTTAAAATTGCTGGTTGTGATGCTCTAAATTGATTTTATACCCTACTAATCAGTTGTAAACAGTAGTTTGAAATACCATATTAAAATTTATCAGGTAGCTCTGGCATTTCTGGGGTTGCTGATTTAGGCTGGAGGCAATGCAGTCTGTCACAGCAACAAAAACAAATTGTGACTTTGCTTGAGTGAGTCGATGTTCCTACCACCTGAGCTCATGTCCTCAACATGAGTTACCAAAGACTAGAAATTCCACCATTATTTTTCACAAAAGCCAGATGCCTCCTTTGCCATCCTATTCAGAAATGAATTCTGCCACAGTCTGGCTTCCTCACTTTGCTTCATTCCAAATTGAAGCCTCCCATGGGTGTGTCCAGTGGTAGAGCCTGCTGTGTTGGTGGGTTAGAGGCAAGGAAAATGCATTTTCTGGCTTCTGTCTTGGGAGGACCAAGATATATAAGGTGGGGAATTCCCCAAATATAGAAAGTTTGTTCTGGAAATGCTGGGGAGGTAGAAAAATGATATATGGTCATTATATCCCACTGAATTAATTAGAGAAAATAAGTCATGTGGAATGCTTGGTATGATCAATGATTATTATAAAATTGCATGTAGAGAAGAGCAGAAATGCAAAGCACCAGGGACCCGGTCTTGAGAAGCCACAGTAAAAGGTCTTAATAAACAACAGATTATAAGTAATATACAGTAATTGCCCTTGCTAGTTTTTTAAAAGATTTTATTTATTTATTTTTAGAGAGAAGGTGAGGAAAGGAGAAAGAGAGGGAGAGAAACATCAGTGAGAGCGAGGAGTGTCGATTGGTTGTCCCTAGTACGGACCAGGGACTGAACCTGTAACCTAGGCATGTGCACTGACCAGGAATCAAACTGGCAATATTTTGCTTGCAGGATGATGCCCAACTAACTGAGTCACACTGGTCAGGATGTCCTTGGTATTTTTGAACAGAGATGATTTTTTCAGAAGCAGTGCCACAGTTCCATCTACTAGGGCTCAACAGAGAACAGTTTACCTTCGAACAGGCCAACATACAGTGATCATACCATCTTCTCTTACAGGAGACCTCATTATGTTTGTGTGTCAAGCTGACCAAATCCCTTACTACCTCTAGCACCGTGATGTAAAAATCCTTATTAGGCCTAGGTTCCAGATGATCACGGGAAAGTCTTAAATAGCTAATTATAGTTGTCAATGGGGAGAGGAGGAAGAATTAGATATGTTTTCTTTTCTCTTAGAAATGGACCTTACAGCATTGAGATTGCTTTTGACAAATGTGATTCTGGCAAAAACTGTCCATTATGGTAATGAGCTAGATGACAAGAAGCTGAGAGGATATAGATATGACCTTTGTGGTTCTAATTATCATCACTGCAGTGCACAACACCCAGAAGACAGAACAAGTGTGACTTAACTTGGGCATAATTGTTCATGATAATTGTATTGATGATGGATTGTTTGTGTTTAAGCTGACTTGATTTGGTGGTCATTGGGGAGGGGAGGATGTTCTAGTTAAATAAGGATACTAACATTTTATCCTATTCAGAATTGGTTGAGGACCTGTTAATAGTTCTTAGATTTCATTCCTTATTAAGTCAGTTGTTTAGGAGGAGAAACATAGCTTGAATGATTAAACCTAAATGTAATCATTGTTTTTTCTAGGGCTAAATGTTGCTTGCTTTAAAGGATAAAATATGAAATAGGTGACAAAATAGACCAAAAATAATGATCTTAAAGTCTCAGAGTTTAATTCAGGGATGAGAAGGATTTTGAGATGTGTGCTCATCATTGAGTGTTGTTAGTTGAATATGGATGCAGGAAAACCCACAACTCTGTTGACTGGTCTCATTTTATATTTACAACCACTAAGCTCAAGTGTTCCATCAGTGCTACCCTGGGATCTTACTACAGTTCTCTAGTTGGTTCATTTTCTTGCTCTACTATGGGATGATTTCATCCATCTTCTCTCCAACAAATCTCCAGCATCAACTTTCTCTTTATTATACTCCACTGATAACCTTCCATTCTTGAGAAAATAGAAGCAATCTGAAGAGAGCTTTCCTTTACTCAACACTTCCAAATATACCAACCTACTTGCATTTGCTCCCACATCCTCTTTCTTTTTATTTATAATAATAAAAAAGTTGTCCGTGTTTTTTTATGCACTTGATCCTGTCTCCTCTTGCCTTCTCAAAGACATGGCTTCTACAGTGTGCCTCTTTTCTGTTAAATTGTTAATTTCCCCCCAACTCCTGGAAAATTGTCATCATCATATAATCACACTAGTTCTCTGTATTAATCATGCTTCTGGCTTTTGTAAACTTGATGCTTTAATATCTATCCTACATGCCTTTGGCAGACATGCCTTACTCTGAATAAGCAGATACTATGCCTGAGTCACCTTGCCTTGCGTGGTCTTCTCCCTTCGAGGAACTAATAAATCAATCAAATACAAACAAATCAATTTAAAATCCACAAATGCAACCACCTGCTTAACAGGTCCTCACACTTTGGGCCACTATATACAAGCTCTAATCATCCCAGTGTCAGGTTCTGGGCAATGAGGGAGGGACCCTATGCCCCAGAGCCCACTGAAATTATTCAAATTAGCCAATCTTAAGCCTTCTTGCCCACCTTCACCCATTCCCTTCAGAAGAAATCATAATGAAGTTTCCCACTCTCTCTTCTGCCTCACAACTGACCATGGTACGTCTCAGTGTGGCCTCCACGCCGTGATATGGGCACTATCTTGAGATATGTGAGTATATAACAAACCATCTTTTCAATGACAATAATCTCCTGATCTATTGGTCTTATTATTCCTTAACAATTTCATTAACATATTATATTTAAAAAACCCTTATTGATGTTACCCCCACTTTAGATACTATATATATATATAATATATATATATTTATGTTTTCTTTTAAACTAAGTTTATTAGATGCTAATTATACTTACCTCTTCATTTCCTGTCTTCCCATTGGTTCCTGAAGTCTCTCTAATAAGACTTTTGTCTTTATCAGTCTGGTGAAATACTCTTCTCTAGGTCACTGTTGACTTCTATTTTGTCAAATTTGGGTCAGTTATCATTTTATTTAGTATCTTCAGTGTGAGATGCAATTGATTGCTCTCTTCTTGGAAAACTTTTATCACTTGCCCTATGGGATACTCTCTCTAGGTTTCTTTCTATTTCACTGCTAGTCTCTTCTCACTCTCCCTCATGGTTTCTCTTCCTCCACCCTAACTCATTCCTTAGGCTTCCTTTATTCTCCCTCTATACTTACTCCCTAGGTCAGCAGTTCTAAAACAACTTAGTCTTAGATCTCTTTACACTCTTAAGAATATTTGAAGATCCCAAACAGCTTTTGTTTATGTGAGTTATTTCTATTGATAATTACTCCACTAGCGATTAAAACTGAGAAATTTTAAAATATTTATTAACTGTTTAAAATAACAATAATAAACCCATTATATATTAACATAAATAACATTTTTATGAAGAATAAATATATTTTCCACAGCACAAAAAATTTTTGAAAAGAGTGGGATAGTTTTACATTTTGCTAGTCTCTTTAATGTCTAGGATAATAGAAGACAGCTGGACTTTTATATCTACGTCTGCATTAATCTGTTGCCATAACACATCTCATGTGGTCCCTGGAAAACTCCACTGTGTGCTTGTGAGAGAATGAGAAGGAAAAGGCAAGTGTCATTTTAGTATTATTGTGGAGAAAGAGTTGATCATGTGCACCTCCTGAAAGGATCTTGGGGATCTGCAGGTAAAACCAAGAAAAACAACTCACAGGTTTGGTTGCCTGCTGCCATGAAACCAAACTCATGATACAGGTGCTGGTGAAAAAGAAAGTGTTTTTATTTCAGATGGTAGCAACCTGAGGAGATGTCAGGCTAATGCCTCAAAACCCATCTTAACATCTCAGTGTAAGCAGAGGTTTTTATAAGGAGGTAGAGGGAAAGCAGAATAAAGAGATCTAGGAGAGGGGGTTGAAAAGTTCTCTACTGCAGACTAACATAGTCCCTTCTGAAAAGGACCTCAAAATTGCTCAAGCGATGGATGATCTGGTGTGTGTCATCCTGGTTTTACAGTGGGAGGTCAGCAAAGCTCCCAGAGCTGGAATAACTGATGTTTGAAGTCTGTGTTTTTTAAAGTTAGTTTCCAGGCTTCTTACATAAACATGCTGTTTATCTACAAGCTACGTGTTACTCAGAGTCAGCATTTACAGAAATAATGTCAAAAGAATGGTGGGGTGCGTTACAATTCCCCACTGTTACACAAGGGTCCCAGACCACTTCTTGTGTCCTTAAATGCTATCTCTCTGATGGTGACTTCCAAAGTGTGTATCTCATCCCAGATGACTTCTCTGGATACCAGGACATACATATGCAATTTCTTATTTAGCATATCCTCTTGGTCTAAGAGGCAGTTCAAACTTATCATGTCTCAACCTGAACTCAGTTTGCTACCCTGCTCCAAACTTGATTATCCTACATTCCCCATGCCAATAAATGGATTCCAATAGCTTGAGCCTGTTAAAAAAAATACTTATTTGCCCCCATGACAGCAAATCAAGACTTAAGTGCAATTTTCTTTGCAATTTTCTACCTATCCTAGGCACGTGGCCTTTAAACGATCAATCTGGAGTTTCCATATTAGCACTAGTAGGTAATCTGCATGATAAAACCCCTGCAAGTCTCTTCTAAGATGTCCTTGCCTAAAACAATCCATTCTTTTCTTTTGCTAATACCTTTTTGCTTCACCCTCCTCCTGCCTATCAAAACCTTCCATTCTGTACAACCCCTTGGAGTGCTCTTTTAGTTTCTAGATGGGATGTTGCCTGATTCATGAACTGCTTAATAAAGCCATTTAGAACTTCAGATTTACTCAGTTGAATTTTTTTTTTAACAGGTCAGAAAAGATTGTGTCATTCTAAACTTCTTTCTCTCATATTCTACATCAAATTCATTGGCAAATCTTGCTAATAGCAAGCTCTATCTTACAAATATTTTCCAAATATTAACCTCTTCAATGTTACCACTAACAATGAGAAAATTCTGAGCCATGGAAGTTAAGTTTTAGGTTGCATATCATTCATCCTACACCAAGCTACCAAATCTCTTGTCAAGACTATTACAGTCACCCTCTAACTAACTTCCTGCTTCATCACACAGTTTTTCCATACCCTGTCTCTTCTGCCCAGGAAAATTGAGACATCTTCCTGAAGTTTGAGTCAGCTTCTACCAGTGGCCTTCGTCTGTCATGGTCTGATGGATCTCATCTCCTTTCACTCTTCTCTGCTCTTGATCTCCTATGAGAGGAAGAGCCTCTTTCTTCTTCCTCAAAATACTCTCCTGCCTCAAGGTTTTTGAACTGAGTTGTCTTTGCCAAAGGTACTTTCCCTCTGCACCTACACATGGCTTAGTCCCTTGCTTCCTTTCTACTCAGATATCACTTTTGCCCCTCAGCCTGTATACCACCCCTATGATCTCATTCTATCTCCTTCCACTATTATATTATATTATTTCTCATGTCACTTATAACCACTTGGTGCATTATCCACTTATTTGTTAGCTTTCTCTCTTTCCAGGAAATGTAAGATTGAGGGCATGGTCTTTCTACTTTCTTTACTTCTGTGCCTCTAGTGCCTGATTTATTGTTGGCACTTGTGCATTAAGGGCAAATGGCCAAGTAGCACGTGCATCAGGCCTGCTGGAATATTGTTTATGAGAAAACTCGTGGAGACAGGAGTAATAACAGGTCCCCTGATGCTCATTGTTTTACCAGGCATTGCAAAGAGATCTAGCACGTACAAATGTTAGACTCTGGGAAAGGGCCCTTGACCCTTAGGCTATGGGCTTTTTAAGCTGCATGATTAGATAAGCATCATCCACTTTTCTGAATACGAAAGCATTTCAAAGTGGCAGAACCTTGGCTCCATTCCTGTTGTACGGCTCTTTTTGTGTTTGGACTAATCCAAGCTTTTTCCTGCTCAGAAAAGGAGGCTGTGACTCAGGTTCCTTAGCGCTCTGTGCTGTGACATGATTTCCCACATAAGCCTTTAGGATCTGGATTGCACTCCTTTCCAAGATATCACAGGGGGCTGTGGCCCAAGCATTCTTTTTGATCAGGGACCATGTCTTAAGCACTGGGTCATGGCCAATAGCCATTAAACTTTGTAGAAGGCCAACTTCTTCTGTGGTCAGCTAGCCTTCTGGATAAGGTCATCTTTACCTGTCAGCACTTACTATATTTTGCCATGTATAAGGCATACTTTTTGCCCAAATTTTTGAGGAAAAAGTAAGGATGTGTATTATATATGAATATAATGATTACATACCATGGGTATAATAATCCTGTGTATAATGTGCAAAGAAATATGGGTGCACATTATACAGGGCAAAATATGGTAATAAATATTTATTGAATGAATTAATACCCTCAAGAGGGTGACTGTGTGTTTTATAAGTATCAACTTATGACTGGCTACATAAAACAGGGAGGAAATGTCCACACACCATTTTGGGTGTGGAGGAAAAAAGGAAGCTGTAATGTCCACATGCCATTTTGGGTATGGACAAAACAAGGAAGCTGTAATAAATCTAACTGAAAGCAATCTCACTGGGTGATCTGATTGTTTCCAGACAAAGTGGGATTTGGCCTCCTGCTGCTATAAACAAACATAGCACAATAATTGGTGGGGAAGGAAAAAGGTTTCTATTAACAGAATGCCCAATTTGGGGGAGTAGAGACTCCCCTGCTCCAAGCCATTCTCTTCTGCAAAACACAGAAATTCCCTTGGTGCCAAGAAGACTGAAATCCAAATCCTTGCCCAGAGACACCCTCCATTCTTTTCTGCCCTTTTGGAGTCCAAGGCTGCTACCCAATGGGTCTCTGTTTCTCTCAGGAATGTGCCCTTGTGGGGCTGGTGTTTGCATTGCTTCAGGGCAGCTTCTCCCCTCTCCCAGGGCCAGTGTGCACTGCCAGATCACTGCAGTCAGTCTGTGAGGGGCTGAGTCCACAGCCCCAGAGCCCAAGGCTGCTTGTGCCCATGGGGCTGGAGAACGTTTTGGCCTCTTAGTCTGTGTTGCTCTCAGAGCGAGAGAATGGGAGTGGCCCAGGACCCATGCCATGTGGCACAGGGCTGCAGTGTCCTGTGTGCTGCCCCTGGTGAGGTGCTGATCCTGAGTGAGGCTGCTCATGAGGACATGAGCAGGGTAAAGGAAGACAAAACCCCTGAGCAGGGACCCATGTCTGTTGGGTCCCACAACACCTTGTCCTCCTGACTGGGCAGGGTGAGGGGAGTGCAAAAAGGTGCCAAGTCTTTCTGTGTCCTCCATTTTAAATCCTCACCCAACCTGTGCGAGGCGGAAGTGTCCGAATTCCCAACCAATCTTGACTGGCTTCTACTATGCTGTCAGCCCACATGGAGTCTCTGCCCCTCCACCAGCTGCCATGATACACATGTGTTGTGACCTTTTTAGCCAGCACAGGCTCTGTGCAAACTGTGTTATGAGCCACACTAGTTGTTCACCCTTCCTTGGGGATAAGGAAGCCTATCTCGTTGGGGTTTCAGTTGTGATTTTAATCCACTGCCTTTGGCAGTTCCCAACCACTCTGGCACATCCCTTCCTTCTGCCCAGAGATCTGGTCAGACCTCTGTGTTACATGATAATAAATTCCTATCTTGGGCAGGTCATGGTGGGCAGTCATACCTGGCATAGAACTTTAGTGAAAGGTTTGTTTTGCCTTAAGCAAGCCCTGTCAATTGTTCTGCATTTAGGTTAATGCACTTTTGAAATGCCAGAGTAATCCTCTTTTTCAGACCTCTCAAAACCATTCTCAAGATAATGTATACCATAACCTTTCTAAACATCCTGTAATCCGATCCCTACCTTGCTTTCTCCCACCTTCATGCGATCTCTTTTATTTTCCCTTCTTAAGTCCAAATGTGTAAAAATGCAGAACCATCATTGTGTGGGACGTTTGTGATCTTGTTTCCCAGCAGTGCCATTACTTTTGGCTCAAGTAAACTCAAAAGTTTTCTCAGGTTTGGACATACTTACATCAACATGGGGGATCCCTGGGGTTGATAACAAGGGTCTTTTGTAGTGACATTTCGTGTGCTGGAAAGGGACTGGGCTATGAAGTTGCTTTCTTAGGCAAACAGAGTGAAAAATTTTCTTTTACACCAAAGTGGAGAGCTGGTTTTTCCAATGTAAAAGATATTGATGTTCCCAAAGTATCTAGTCTCAAATTTCTAAACTGATATTGCAGTAATAATTAACCCTGAGAGGGAATAAAATATCATTAGGTCTTTGTTCAAAGAATAATATTCTAGATATATTTGAAATAAATCTCTTTTTTTGGTACATTTGGCTTAAACAAGTTTAGAGGATTATCTAGCCCTAGAAATTTATTCACTTTTTAAAACTTTACTTTTTTATATAGGAAAGCATTTTTAAGAACCATAAAACTTAAATTAATTATTGATAAGTAACCTGTTTATACTTTAAACATTGGTTCTTTGGTAAATCACTATGTTCCCCAGTGAATTACTTTTTTTCGAATATTAGTTGTTTGTTTTTTGTTTTGGGGAGGCAACAAAATTATACTGAGACTTAGCTGTTCTTGCCAGCAATTCACTTAGCACAGGTTCACTGTGGGAATTATAATAATTTCACAAGCCAAATGTATATAGGATAATATCTTTTAATAAGCAAAATAAAGAAATAACCTACTCCAAACGAATGACAGATTGTTCCAGGCAAGGGGAGGTGGGGAATGCATTCCAAATTTAATATGAGGTGTATCTTTTTATACTCAGGACAGTCTATGACCAACCAAAGGTCTGATTTCCACCTGTCAGTGCAAAAATGAATGTCCCCTGGCTAGAGCACTTTGCTAAGAAATGAAAATGCCAGTATTATGAGATGAGCTGATCCCTTTCACAGGCTGCTGCAGGGTTCATCATTACTGTCACCAGGAGTGCCTGGTCAGTAGAGGAGCCAATGCCCCAACAGTCTTCAGAGAATTTTCAGGTGGTGAAGAATCGTCTCACACAAACCAAACTCAAAAGTGTTATAGGAAAATGAAGCGACCAGACACCGAGGGATTCTGGAGTACGAGGTTTATTTTAACGTGCACGGGCCCAGAGGAGTCATCTCCAAATACTGAGCCCTGAACAAAGGATTCTTGGGGGGTTATATAGCTTAGGGGTCTTCCTGGATACAGAAGCAGAATGTGATAATTGGTTCTAGCGGGGGGTGCTAGTCCCAGTCCTACTGACTATCCTGCTGTTTGCTTTTCCCAGATGGCCTTATCACTCTCCAAGAGCGCCTGGGGTTTTGGGTGAACAAAGGTTTTTTTCCAAAGCTTCCCACATTAAAAGTACTTCTCACAAACCCTCACTATTTGGATTCTAAATGTCTCCTTGCCATTTTTGCTTTTTAACGCGTCCTTATCTGCAAGCCCTCAGCAGAACTCCTCCAACGTGGGTTGCTGACTGCTGATCAACAGCAGACGTAGAATGACACTGTCCTGGCACAGCCTACTTCATACTTTTATCAAAGCAACGTTTTCGGGCCTTTGTCATAAACAAGTGGATTAAGACAACCTCACTTAAGTCATAAACAAGTGGATTTAAAGGATGGACATTAATGGAGAAGAAGGGATGAAGTGCTAAGAGCTTAGGTAGTTTTCTGAAAAAGTTTAGAACAGTGGTGATGTTTAGCAAGAGGATCACCATGTGCCTTATTTTCTGTCAAACCTAATGGTATAATAATTAAAAACATTTTTATAAACAAAACACATATTTCCCAAACTTCATTTCACTAAAGCCAAGACAATCCAAGGGAAAAAGAGGTCGGTGCCCCTCACTAATAGTCAAATATATATATTTTTTAATTTCTTTTTTTATTGATTATGCCATTACAATTGTTCTATTCCCCCCTTCATTTCCCTCCACCCTACACCCCCGTCCCCACCATTACCCCCCCTTTAGTTTATGACCATGTGTCTCAAGTTCTTTAGATTCTGTATTTCCCATACTATTCTTACCCCCCCATCTATTTTCTACCTACTGTCTATGCTACTTATTTTCTGTACCTTCTCCCCCCTTCTCCTCCTCCCACTCCCCTATTGCCAACCCTCCTTGAGATCTTCATTTCTATGTTTCCGCTCCTGATCTAGCTGTCCTTTTAGTTTGCTTTTGTTTTAGATGTGGTTGTTAATAACTGTGAGTTTGCTGTCCTTTCACTGTTCATGTTTTATCTTCTTTTTCTTAGATAAGTCCCTTTAACATTTCATATAATAAGGGCTTGGTGATGATGAACTCCTTGAATTTGATCTTATCTGAGAAGCACCTTATCTGTCCTTCCATTCTAAATGAAAGTTTTGCTTGATAGAGCAATCTTGGTTGTAGGTCTTTGAATTTCATGACTTGGAACATCTCTTTCCAGCCCCTTCTTGCCTGTAAGGTCTCTTTTGAGAAATCCGCTGACAGTCTGATGGGAACTCCTTTGTAGGTGACTGTCCCCTTATCTCTTGCTGCTTCTAGGATTCTCTCATTCATTTTAATCTTGGCTAATGTAATTATGATGTGCCTTGGTGTGTTCCTCCTTGGGCCCAACTTCTTTGGGACTCTCTGAGCTTCCTGGATTTCCTGGAAGTCTATTTCCTTTGCCAGATTGGGGAAGTTCTCCTTTATTATTTGTTCAAGTAAGTTTTCCACTTGTAGCTGTTCCTCTTTCCCTTCTGGTACCCCTATAATTTGGATGTTGGAACGTTTAAAGATGTCCTGGAGGTTCCTAAGACTCTCCTCATTTTTTTGAATTCTTGCTTCTTCACTCTTTTCTGTTTGGCCATTATTTGCTTTCTTCTGGTCCACTCCATTGATTTGAGTCCCAGTTTCCTTTTCATCGCTACTGGTTTCCTGTGCAATTCCATTCATTTCTATTAGTTTCGCCTTCATATGTTTGTCTAATTTGTGGCTATAATCAACCAGTTCTGTGAGGATCTTGATCACCAGTGTTTTAAACTGGGCATCTGAGAGTTTTGCTATTTCTTCATCGCTTAGATTTAAAGGCTCTGGGGCTTTGAGATCTTCTTGAGACATTTTTGGTCTGTTCTCTCCTGTTAAGTATGAGGAGCGGAGCCTTGGACTCTCAGGTCGCCGGGTTGTGACGCTATATGTGGGGGCGTGGTCAGAGCGGGGAAATGGCGACCTCCTCTGCTGTTTCTCGCTGCAGGGTAGGAGAGCAGAGCCATAGGTGGTTCACCAGGGCGGGGCCACTCAGGTCGCTGGGTTATGACGCTATATGTGGAGGCAGGGTCAGAGCAGGGAAACGGTGGTGCCCTGTGCTGCTCAGTCCTGTAGTCTTACCACCCACTCCCTTGCTTGTCTATCTGCACAGGAAAGCAGGACCACAGTCAACCCACAGCCCTGCTCCCTCGCTGTTTCCCCGCGGTCGCTCGCTGAGTCGCTTACTAGGTCCAACCCTGTGCCTGGGTTCCGCGCGCCCGAGTCCGTCTGACCGAGTTTTTCTGTGCAACTCCGCTCCGACAGCTGCTGGTTTCGCCCCTCTTACCGGTCAGGCTGAAGAATTTGTTGTTATCAGACTTCCGAAAAGTTCAATTTTCTGTTTTCTGGCTGTGTTTTCTGTTGCTAATATTTAGTTGTCTCTAAACTTGGTTGTGAGAGAAGGCACAGCGTTTCCACCTATGCCTCCATCTTGGCGGAAGTCAATAGTCAAATATTTTATGTTTAAACATTTTTTGTGGCATACCAGTGTGCTATTTGAAAGCCATTGCTCTAACTAACTGAACTATCTGGCCAGGGCTGAGACTTCTATTTTTTAATGGAGAGTTTATTTCCTTACCTATGGGTTATTGTTGCTTTTGTTTTAGAATATTTTGATGTGAATGGAGCTAGCTGAAAATTTTCAGGAGACTAACAATAGAGACGATAAAATTTAGAAAATTCTACATCACTGGAATTTTCAATAGCATTTACTACTCAGTATAATGCAGAGGGAAACAATGTACTGAATTTGTGTAACAAGGTTCAACAATTCAGTAATTTGAAGGAGAGTAGAAAACTCTGAATCTGCCTAGCACCTTTCTGTATTTTTTTCCTTAATACTTGTACATAGTAAGTTAACTGCCTAAACCTAGGTTCTGGTTTCATGGTTTCTATTTGATATACATATGCATTAACACCACTATATTTATATACTCTCCTTTGCTCCCATTTGGGGAAGAAATAATGTTTTTCCTATTCTTTCTTATTTTATAGTTCATCTTGCTTGTAATGAGGGATTCCTTGAGGGTACTGGGAAAGCTATCAGCAGAAAACATTGTTCTTGCCAGGGTGGGCTGAAGTGTCAACTCACTGGGCTCAGCCACAGGACTAATCTTTGTTTCATGTTCCATGGTGTTTCAAACCCTTACAAATGAAAGTCAACTACAGACATTTGCAGAAAAATTGTAATATTGAGTTCTAATGTAGAAAGATGTAAAAGGGTATTTGGGGCAATGGCAAAGAGATCTTAAGAGGAAAAATAGAGAAGGGAAAGAGACTTTTAGGTAGGGAAGAAAAGAAGATAAAGGAGTTATAGCTCCTTTCTGCCTGGCATTGACAGCATGACTTTTGGTGGTGGGAACACAACACAACATTCAAATCACGTATCATGGAAATGGACACCTGACCTATATGACCATATGAACCAATTACCCCAATACATTTAGTAAAAGAAAGAAAACTTGTGCCTCAGTTGTAGAGCATGCTAGGCTGAATCTGACACCACCAGTGTGCAGTTTCCCAGAAAGTAGAGAGTTTAGTAGCAGTCATAGACTGAGTAACCAAAGAATAGGCCCATACTGAGAATAGAGCAGAGTTGGGCTCTGGGGGCCGAGATGAAGAGGCCTCACTCTTGCTTTCCATGTTTTAGAAACTGCACTAGAATCCAAGGAAGCTGAAGAGCCAGGTGCCTATGCTAGGGCACACCAAAGGTGCCACTCCTAACTCAAGAAATGATACAAAATACCAGCACAGGTGAGTCAAATGGTCTTATAATGAGGTTTATAATCAAAGAGTTAGTGTTTGCTCATATTTTCTTACTGATTTACAGTTATATAATTTCTGTTTTTAAAGTTCTTAATGTAACAGAACTATGATAAGGTACTTATCCTGGGTGAGATATTCTCATGGATAGTCAGGAAGGTGGGGCAATGTAGGGGGGCAGCAGGGAGGTGATATATATCATTAGAAATATTTTATTAGGCTAATATCTGGAGAAGGTTGTGTGAAAATTGAACAAATCCACAATTTATGCAGCATATCAAGATATAGAAGGTACTTTTATATGTACAACCTTGTTTCCCACAGCAATTCTGGAGCAGATGGTCACTTAGAACAAATTTCTTTTTGCATATTCCTTTATTTGATATACATTGATCTCTACACATTGCTACTTTCATAAATGAAGTCTCTATTGTAATTATTTGCCCAACAGAAATAATTTTTTATGTTAGCACCAAGTTTTAGAATGAGCTTGGAAAAAAATACATCCAGAGTTTAATTTAGTACCAATTTCTTTTCAGCTTTTATTGTCACATTTTGAACTTACGCAGTTGTCTTTCTTTTGAATGTGTAGACTAGATTGTGCTATACAAGGGTTTTGTAAATCGAAAACATACTTTTTCCCTTTTGTTTCACTGACTTGCAAATCTAATAAAACCTATTCTATTAGGAAGTGCCCAGGTGTCTACTGTGTGGCTCTCCATCTTTCAAACACATATTTTAGAATGAATGACTTAGAAAAGATTGGCTCTAGAAGTGGTAAATTATACCTATAAATACAAATGTAAAATATTCCTTATATGGATAAATTTTATCATTGGACTAATTTTGATGTCATCTTTGAGTTTACTACTCTGACTACAATGGAATAGATTTATTTAAAAGACATGATAGGAATATCATAGAACTTAATAGAAGTTATTTATAGAGTAGCTTTACAGAAGGACATTTTGTTTGGCTACATTTCTAAGAGGGTACACACTCATTTATTTGCAGCCTTATATCACACACATACATACACACACGCACTGTACTATTTCATGATATATACCAAAAAAGAACTGATAGTTTATAAAAATATTCAAAAAAATTTTAGGACTTCTTAAGGGTAGTCATATATCATAGTTTTGACTCGGAAAATGTATTAATAATCAATAACTTTAAAATGTTTAGGGGGACTTCATGTCGAAATTTTGGAAAAAGTAATGAGACAATAGTTCTATTAGTATATCAAGGAGAAAGGGGCTGCTGCACAAGTTGGCGTATTTCTACTTAGCTTCTCTGCCCTGAAACAGAGCCTTGAAATCTTAGATCACACAAATAATCATACAATTTGCTTTGGATGTTTGATTATGAGAATATTGTTCCTACACTGAGAGCGTGACACTTTCAATCATGTCTTGGATTTATAAATACAGAAGTAACGTTCTTAATATAGTATGCTTGTCATTTAGAAGCAGAGCCAATTACATAGGTTTTGTTCTTAGAATGAAGATGACAGTGTGCTAATCAGGGCTGGACAAAAAACTTGAATCACAGGAGAAATATCTGATGAGAAATGAGAAGGTCCGTATGGCCCAGGAACAAGTTCTCTTCCGGTGCTTTAGTCTGTTGCTATTGGGTGGGTGGCAACCCTGAGGGTTGTGGACAAAATAGTAGAAGGGAGAATGTTAAGAGTGGGGGATGAAAAGATCTGAGTCTGGATGAAAGTCCTTTTTATATATCCATAACTGAATTTCAAAAAATAAAGAATTCTCCTGATAATCATTGAGCTGATATGGTTTGTTCCACTCAGAATTAGAAGGATTTGGTTAAAATATCATAAGCCAGTGGTTCTCAACCCAATTTTGGCAAAATATGAAGACAATTCGATTGTCTTGAGAGGAGGTGCTATTGGCATCTTGTGGTTAGAGGTCAGGATGCTGCTAGACATCCAGTGATATGCAGGACAATCTCCCACGACAAAGAATTATCCAGCTCTAAATATCAATAGTGCTGAGGTTAAGACACCTTTCCTTAAACTAGCCATAGGTCATATTTCCAGTAGGCACTTATTAGTAAGACTATTGCTCTGTTCAAAGAGCTTGTTCAAGTGTTTTATCAACACATCTGAGATAGAAAGCGATCATGGTATCCTTTTTTTTTTTTTTATTTTTTTTAACTCCCTTCCCTGTAATGAGAGCCAGCATGGGACACGGCAAGGTACCCATGGGCTTCAGACTGACTGGCTCTGTAATGTGGCGATCATGAGTCATCGTGAAGGTTAAATAAAATTATAGACAATAGGGGCACATAGTAAACATAAATATTAGCTTTTATTTTGCTAGGAAATAACCTTGGGAAAGTGAACCTCAGCGAGTCTCCATTTTCTTTTTTTTAATTGAATTTATTAGGGTTACATTGGTTAATAAAATTATATAGGTTTAAGGTGTACAATTTTATAATACATCACTTGTTCATTGTATTGTGTATTTACCACTCCCAGTTATGTCTGCTTCTATCACCATTTATACCCTCTTTACCCTCCCCTGCTCTCCCCACCCCCATTTGCCTCTCTCTGTCAATGATCATATTGTCATTAGCCTCTGAGGGTTTTGGGGTTTTTTTTTTTTTGCTTAATTCCTTCACTTTTTTTTTTACCAACCCCCCCTCCCTCAATCTGTTCTCTGTATCTAGGAGACTGCTTTCATTTTGTTGGTTAGTTCATTTTGTTCCTTAGATTCCATATATAAGTAAAATCATATTTGTCTGGCTGGCTTATTTCACTTAGCATAATACTCTTCAGATCCATCCATGCTGTTCCAAAGGTAAGAGCTTCTTTTTTATGGCTGAGTAGTATTTTGTTGTATAAATCTACCACAGATTTTTGTCCACTTACTTCCTGATAGGCACTTGGGCTGCTTCCAGATCTTGGGTATTGTAAATTGTGCTGCTGTGAACATAGTGGCACATGTATAATTTTGAGAGGAAATTAGAGCTATGGGAAGAGACACTAAAGAATTTCCACTGTGTTCCTTGTGCCAGTGCTGAGTCTGAGCCCACTCTGGAAAAGTCTCATGGTATACCAAGTCTAGCTGCCATTTTAGAGTGGCAAATTTTATCAGGCCTAAACAGATAAGATTTGGCCATGTGAAGGGAAGGCTCTACACCAGTTGAGTGTGTGAGGAAAAAATTTCCCCTGTCCTAAAGCCATGCAACTCAGTCTGTCCTAGATTCTGTTAGGAGCCTGATCTCAGCTGGGAGGGGCAGCTGAGAGTGGAGAAGGGGGGAGGTGTCTGTCAGGTTTGGGGGCAGTTGGGGGTATGGCCCCTGTTCAAGAGCCATACAACTTCAGACTGTCCTGGATTCTGCCTAGAACTTTGCAGGGTGGAGCCACCAAGAATCAAGAGGGTGAAGCTTCCTGGAGCTTGGAGAGTAGGGCTGGTGATTCTCTGTGAGGGGGAGGTGCCAGTCAGGACGCCCCCACCCTTAGATCACACAACTCAGTCATTGATACTCCTTGGGTCTGCGAAACCTCTGCACCTGACTCCTCAGCAAGGTAGAAGCATCACAGGGTGGCTCCACAGGGAGACCAGAGGATGTGGCAATTGTTTCCCCCAGACTGATGCTGCACAGAGGGAAATGCTCCACCCAAGTAAGATGCCGTCTGTGGTGCAGTAGAGTGGCTGAGCACACGAGTTCTTGGTGGTTTTTCCCTAAGCTCTCCCCAAAGAGCCACAAAGCCCAGTCTCTCCTCTCACGACTCCAGTCTGCTCTGCCCTCTCTACACCAGAACCCAGGGTGAGTGGCTGCAAAGGAGATTTTGTGCATTGCCCTTTAAGAAAGCACCTGTGCCTTTAGCAGAACTCCCTCTGGTTTTTATATCTGCATGTTATGTGGGCACCTCTCCCAAAGCCTCTATTTTCAGTCGAATAAAATGGAGATAGTAAATGTTTTTAGAGTTACAGTGAAGATTAATTGTAAGTTCTTAGTACAAATAAGCACTCGATGAATTGTAGTTACTATTATTATTATTTATCATGGCAATTCACTTCCAAAAATACATCTAAGATCACAAAGGTAGGTATCATTGGACACACCATGGAGAATAAGAAAGAATGTAGACTGAAGGTAGAGAAAACTTTATTTGTATCTCTGTCAAGGCTGTGTAAATTTGAATAACTTTTACCCCAGTTTCCTCACTGAGCCAGTTCAAGGTTCTGGTGAGTACCAAGTGCAATGACAAACATTGACGCCTGGCATAGAGTCTGGCATCTACCGAGTGCCCAGGAGATGTTAGCTTCCCTTTCTTCCTAGCCAAATGTACTTCACTGTAATTTCACTGAACAAATTGAACTAGAACATTTTTTGGTGTGGAATCTATTGGAAGCAGAGCCTGAGGTGAAGGACTGTGTGTGGCATTTTCGAATGCAATCGAGGGAGCAGGATTGAGGAACTGAGGACAAGGGAAAGCCAATACAAGAAGGTGCTGGTGACCATTGGTGGGAATGCAGACCAGTGCAACCACTGTGGAAATGAGTACGGAGTTACCTCAAAAAATTAAAAATGGAGCTGCCTCATGACCCAGTGATTCCATTTCTGGGAATATATCCAAAGAGACCTGAAACATTCATTTGAAAGAGTATATGCACCCCTATATTCATTGCAGCATTATTTACAGTAGCCAAGATTTGGAAGTGTACATTAGTAGGTGATTGGATAAAAAGAACTATGGGATATTTATACAATGGAATACTACTTGGCCATAAAAAGAAGAAAATTTTACCCTTTGAGACAGCATGGGTGGACCTGGAGAACACTATGCTAAGTGAAATAAGCCAGTCAGAGAAAAACAAATACCATGATTTCACTTGTATGTGGAATCTAATGAACAAACTGAACTAACAAGCAAAATAGAGACAGACACATAGATAGTAGGGCGACAACTCTGGGGTTGGGGGGAAGGGATTGAGCAAAAAAGAAAAAGAACTCATGGACATGAAACACAATGTAGCAATTGTAGGAAGGGGGGAGGGGATAAGTGAAGGTGGAAGATGGTATAAGGGGGATAAATGGTAATGAAAAAATACAATTAAAAAATAAAAAATATAAAATATAAAATAAAATAAAAAGGAGGTACTGGTGAATAGTAGTCACTGCTTGGAGGGTGGTACTCATTCTTTGGAATGTTCTGAGAGATTTAGAAGCATTTTATTTCTTTATCAAATCTTCTGATGAGCAGTAGTTTTAATTTTGATAAAGTACAGTTAACCATTTTTTTCTTTTATGGTTAATTTTTTTTTGTTCTAAGAAATATTTGCTTAACTTCAGGTCAAAAAGACATTCTTTTCTATTCTAGAAGTGTGAAGAGTTTTAATTTTTTAAAGTTTTAACTTAGGTCTTTAATTTATTTTGAATTAATGCATTAGTGTGAGATAGGATTTGAGATAATATTTTTTTCTCACATGAATTATGGTTCCAACTTCATTTTTTGGGGAAAAATACCCTGATTATTTCCCTATTGTTAAGTCATGCTTTTGTCAAAATCAGTTGGCTGTACATACGTGGGTATATGGGTGAATTCTGTGTATGGTTCTACTATCTATTTTTCTATATTTACATCAATACTCCATTGTCTTGATTACTGTGGCACTTGACTTACTTTACAGTAGGCATTGAAATCAGGTAATGTAAGTTATTCAACATTTTTCTTATTTTCCAGAATCTTTTTGGTTACTCTTGGTAACTTGCATTTCCATATAAAATTTAAAATCAGCTTGACAATTAAAAAAAAACCTTCTTAGGTTTTATTCAGATTGTACTGACTCCACAGATCAATTAGGGGAAGAATGATATTTTAATAATATTAACTCTTACAAATTATGAAGTATTATATCTTTCAGTGTAATTAACTTTTAATATAATTTTTTCATAGTGACAGTTTTCCTAATAAAGACATTTAAGATGATAAATTTCTCTTTAAGCAGTGCTTATGTTGCATCCTACAAATTTTGACATGTTGTGTTATCATTATCATTCTGTTAGAAGTATTTTCTAGTTTTCCTTGATATCTTTCTTTTGACCATGGATGGTTTAGAAGTATATTGTTCGATTTCCAATGTTGAGGGAACATATTTTTGTTTTAAATTATATTCTATGGATTATGCTGTTACAGTTTTCTCAATTTTTCATTTTTTGTCCTCTTGCACCCAGCACCCCACACTCCCTCAAGCAGTCGCCACTCCATTGTTTATGTCCATAGGTCATGCGTATAAGTTCTTTGGCTATTTCATTTTCTGTTCTGTACTCCACATCCCCATGACTGTTCTGTGACTACCAATTTGTACTTCTTAATTCTCTTACCTCTTCACCCATTCCCCTAAACTCCTCTCCCATTTGGCAACCATCAGAAGGTTCTCCATATCCACAATTCTGTGTCTGTTCTTCTTGTTTGCCAATTGTTGGTAAGTGTATGTGTATCGCCATTTTATTGTTCCTAGTGTTGTCCTTCTTTTTCATAAATAAGTTCCTTTAACATTTCACATAATAACAGTTAGGTTATGATTAACTCCTTTAGTTTATTTATTTTTTTTTGTCTGGGAAGCTCTTTATCTGCCCTTTAATTCTAAATGGTATCTTTTCTGGGTACAGCAATGTTTGCTGTCAGTCCCTATTTTTCATGACTTTGATTATTTCTTGCCAATCTTTTCTAACCAGCAAAGTTTTCTTGGTAAATCAGATGATAGTCTTTTTGTCTTATAGTTACCTATAGTCTTATAGGTAACTAACTGCTTTTCTCTTGCTGCTTTTAAGATTCTCTTTTTATCTTTAACCTTTGGGTTTTTAATTATAATGTGTCTTGGTGTGGGCTTGTTGAAGTCCATCTTGTTTGGGACTCTCTGTGGTTCCTGGAATTGCATGTCTATTTCCTTCATCAAATTATGAAAATTTTCTTTCATTATTTTTTCAAATAGATTTCCAATTTCTTGCTCTTGCTATTCTCTGTCTGGCACCCCTATGATATGAATGCTGGTATCTTTGAAGTTGTCTCAGAGGCTCCTTACACATTGAGGATCCTTATACTGTCCTCATTTTCAAAAAAATTTTTTCTTATTGTTCTAATTGGTTGTTTTTGTTTCCTTGTGTTCCATATCATTTTTTTGATTCTTGGCTTCATCCATTCTGTTGATTTCCTGTACATTGTTCTTTATTTCTATTAGTATATCCTTCATTTCTGCCTGGGTCTTTTTTATGCTGTTGAGGTCTTCACTAAGTTCCTTAGTCTCCTTATAACCAGTGTTTTTGAAGTGTGCATTGATAAATTGCTCATTTTCATTTTATTTAATTGTTTTTCTGAAGTTTTGATCTATTCTTTCATTTGGGCCGCATTTCTTTGTCTGTAGAGCTACAATGACTTCCCGTCTTGGCAGTGTAGCCTAATATAAAATAAGTGTCCTATAGGGTCAGTGGTATAGCCTCCTCTTTCACCCAAGCCGTGTACTTGAGGTGTGCCCCTTGTGTGGGCTGAGTACACCCTCCTCTTGTAGTTGAGCCTTGATTGCGATTGGCAGGTCAATGGGAGTTTTTACCCAGGCCAGTCAGCTACAAGAACTGACTGTGACTACTGACCACCAATCCTCACCCTCCATGGAGGATTAGCTTTGCAGGGGCAGGGTGGTGGTGTTCTGTTGTGGTCTATAGCTGTCCACTGGGTGCACAGGTTCTGGGGTTTCCTGGGTGGTGTAGGCCGGAGTCAACCACCACCTGTGCTTTGCCAGGGCCACCTAGCATGAGCTACAAAGTGATCTGCAGATGACTGATACCTGTGCTGGGCTTGGAGTTTTCCAGGTAAAGCCAAACTGTGATCCAAAGCTGGCTGCTGCTAGTGCCAGACCTGGGGCCACTTAGCTAGAGGTTTGGGGCCTGGGACTCACTGACTGTGGTTGTTGATTATTTGAGAGGATTTAGGAAGATGTGAAGCCTGAGCTGAGACCAGCCATTCATATGGATTACCACTATTAACAATTTGGGTGAGCCATCAGTTGGGTGGGGTGGAGGCTCAGGAATTCCCCAGGGTAAAGCAAACCATGTGAGCCAGGTTAATGGAGTCTCAGATATGGCCCCTGCCTGTTGGTCTGTGGCTTCGTGGGGAAAGGGCTCAGAAAAGGGACAATTGCCTCTGCCCACCTTTTTGTCTGAGAGAAATCTGTCCTTCAGCTCTCACCCTGATGTGAGACACTTCATTATCTCCCTGTATGCCACTGGTATCTTTTAAACTGCTCCCCCAGTGCTAGAGCTCAGAGGGAGTAAGTCTGAGTAAAACTGTGTGTGGGCCCTCTAAGAGGCATTTTATGGGAATCCAGTAGTTCCTTTCGCTCACTCAAACCCTGCTAGTTTTGACAGCCAGAAGTTATGGGTGTTATCTCCTTGGCACTGGAGCCCTGGGCTGGGTGGCCTGGTATCACAAGAGTGATATGGGATATCACTCTTGGTATATCCCTCTTGAATTTTTATCCACCACATTCGGATGTGGGACCAGCCCACTCCACGTCTCTGAGTCTCCTACCAGTCTGGATAAATGTGGTTTCTTTAGTTTTGTAGTTGTCAGACTTTCATTCCGCTCGATTCCTGATGGTTCTGAGTGGTGGTTCTTCTGCAGTTTAGTTGTAACTTGATGTGCTGTGGGAGGAGGTGAGCCATGTACCCTACCCCTCCATCTTGAGATCTGGCTTTCAGCAGTTTGATTCTGACATGACAAGGTGTGGTTTTCTTTGTATTTATCTTGCTTGAGGTACACTGGACTTCTTGGATCATTACGTTAATTTTTAAGTCAATTTTATCCCAAATTTCCCCAAATGTAGTGGTTTAACTCAGTTAATGACATCTATTAACTCACAGTTTCTGAAGGTTGGGAGTCTGGGTGTGGCTTAGCTTTGATCCCCTGGCTCTGGATCTCCCAAGGCTGCTGTCAGCTCAGGGCTTGACCAGAAAGGGTCTGCTTTCTAACCATAACTCACGTGGTCGTTGACAGGCATCAGTTCCTTGTGGGTGGTTGACTTAGGTTTCAATTCCTCATGATCTGTAAAAATCTAATTTTATCATTATAAATTATCTTGTTTTACATATCTGCATTCAATTTATTTATATTTTCATCAAAATTTTCATCTATGTTCATGAGAGATATTGACCTAAACTTTTTCTTTCTTATAATGTTCTTGTCAAGCTTTGTGTCAAGGTGAATCTATTTCCATAAAACAAGCCGAGAAGTGTTTCCTTTTATTCTGTTTCCTGAATGGAAATGGCAAATCTTTAATAAGTGGCCAAGCTGATATTGAAACCATGCAGGCTGGCTCCATAGTTTATGCTTTTAATTGCAATGCTATACTGGTTTTCCTCTTAATTTCTCTCTTCGTCTCTCAATATATGTATCTCAAACTCCAAATACCCCGGGGAACACTAAAGAGGGCCATCCAGCACTTGCACGTGCAGTGCTTCACGTGAAAGGAGAGGATCCCTAAGATCAGGAGCCCAAATCTTTTCTAATGGGCAGTGCGCATGCCTGCCCTTCGCTTTGGACAGACCCCCTTTCAGTTTCCAGTGCATCACTCTCCTCCTAGCTGCAGGGCCTGTACACATGTTGTGTGTTCTGCTAGTTCATCCCTCAGACTTCAGTCTAAGCACTGCCTTCTCACGGAAATCTCCTCTCACCCCCGTGGTTTGCAGTTTGAAAGGTATTTCTCCTGTACTGGTTGTTGTTACATACCTCTCTTCTCTGTAACAGTTAATCACAATGATGAGAAGGTCATTCTTTGTGCACAGTTTGTTTTTCAACTGGAATATAAGATTTATTAGAGCAGAGACTATGTCAGTCTTATTCATGATGAGTACATAGTAGTCACTTAACACAAATTTACTGAAGGACTTAATTCTATAATTAAATTTCTCAAAAGTCTTTTGAGGGCTAATGTCTATTACTACAGTTTTGTGGATGGATAAATAGGTTGCCAAGATAATACATTTTTCCCCCCCACTAGATTCTGCTGAGATTATCTCTTAATCTACTCTATATTTTTATGCCTACAACAACCTTTCCTGACTTTTATCCACATAAAAAGTGGGTTGGGGAGGAGGTGGGTAAGGAAAGGTAGCCTGGATTATGGACCATAGATGACACCAAAAATAATGAAGAGTAGTATATAATACACACTATAATAAAAAATAAAATAAAACAAAGAGCTAATATTTATTGAACACTTACCAGTACCTATGCCAAGTATTAAGTACTTTATACATCTTTATTTAGTCTTCACAATGTTATTGTAAACAGTTTAGTTATTATCACCATTTTCTAGGTAAGAAACTAAGCCTTGGAGAGATTAAATAACTCTCTCAAGATCTCACAGCCAGTGAGTGGCAAAGTCAGGGCTCGACTCTACATCAGTGTGACTCCAGAATCCACACTTTTAACTTCTGGGCCCTGGGCTGCTTTATAGAATTTCCAATAGTTATCAAAATATGTTGAGGATCCTAAGGAAAAAGACTGTAAAGTGATTTCCTTTATCTAATTTCAATTCTAAAATGACAAGCAAATCTAGTGATAAAATATTCAGATTTAGAACTCCAAATATCCCTCTAGCTGGTTCAAAATTATTTGCCTTTCTAATGGGGTTGGTTCTGTGATTCTAATTAAACTTTTATAGTTTTCTTAAAGGTTGGTTAATCTCAGGATTTGGAAAATAAATGACTGTAATTTAGCAGGCCATAAGATCAGTTTATTACCAAATGCACAAACATGCATGTGTATAACTTTTTCATGAGAAGACTCAGTCAGGTTCTTGGGTGCAAGACACTCCTTCGGCACGTTGGTGTGCAGTGACCGCCTTCCACATATTCCAGTGTCACTAAGAGCTCACCTTTGGGCAAGTTCAGACCCCTTATTGTTCTGGGTATTGTAGAGATAGTGCCAAAAGAATGAAACCCTGTGAAATATGTTATTTTTTGAGGAACATATTAATATTTATTTAATTAAACACATAACCTGTTATTTAAAATGTATTTATAGAAAAGGGAGGAAAACAGACTCTGCACTTAGTTTTCTTGTATCTAGGACAAGCTTGTTATAACCATCACGGGACACGTTTGATGGGTGCTATTTCAGCATTGACTATTTTGAAAACTAGGAGAAATGTGCTTTAAAGTCAATACTGCCCAATGTAAAAATACTAGTGAGACCACATACCATATTCCATACCATATATTTAACTATTTCAAATTTCCTATGAATCAGGTATGTGTACTGTTTTAGAGGTGGCTCAATATCTCGGTATTTTTACATTTTTCAATTAAATCATGTCTAAAAATTACAGTACCAGTTTTCTCCCTCTTCCTTGCAAGGTCTAGTGAAGACAGTGGCTACATCTTAAATGTCCCTCATACTCCTCATTTTGCTCATAGTAATGTTGACTACATTGGGAATGCTTCTCTGCATTAGGGGTTTGACTGGCTGTCATCCAGGCCATCAAGTCTCTCAGTAATTCTTTTCCCCTCCCAGTTTCTCCACCTCTTTTCTTTCTCTTTAAGGTGTTTTCAGGAAAATTCTGAGACAATAGGAAAGTGTCCATTTGCTTTCTTTGAATACACATAGCCTCTAACCTGGCAGATTTTAGGAACTGCCCATCAAAAGAGGTGATAATGAACAATCTCAGTGCTTAAAGAAAGAGTGACTTAATTTGTTAATTAATTAATTAATTAAATTATTTCCACTAAGTTAGGCACTCTTAAAAGAGCTGGGTATAATGTAGGAGCAAATCTAAATTGTTCCTGTCCTGAGATTACAGACTTGTAGGTGAGATAGACATTAAACAGGCAAATAGACAAGTAATTACAAATTATAATCCAGGCAAAGAACAAGGTACCATGAGAAAAACGCAGTGCATGATAGCCTAGTTAGGCTTGGCTCATCCCATGAGCAAGGACCTGGAAACTTTATCAGACTATTTCCTGTCATAACCATCAGAAGTGAGTTCTTTCTTAGAAAAAGGCTTGCAAGCCCTGTTAATTACAACCAAAACCTAGAATCTAGGAAGAGTTCCTTAGTTCATTTCATTAAATGGTAGCTATCCAGTGTCAACTATTTGATAGGTACCATATAAAATGCTAAAAATATCAAAATATACAGAATGAAGTTCCTATTCTCAGAATGCTTACAGTCTAGTGGGGGATGGAGCTAAATACAAAGTTAATGTGGAGTGCTAAAAGGTGGATAAGCACAGATATACTATGGGCCTATCACCTTCCTGGACCTTGGGAGAGCAGTGTAGAGACATTCTGAGAGATATAACACCTAAGGGGTTTCCTGAAGGATGATGGGGAGATGGCTAGACAGACAAATGACAGGAAGATTATTTTAGGTAGAAAAGCAACACGTAAGATACAAAACTGAGGGCTCCAAACAATGAGCCTCAATACACTGCAGTGCCTCAGATAGGTTATTTCTGATGCCTCCTGGCTGTTGAGTGAATTCTTTGTTTATCCCAAGGTACCCAATGAAAAAGGTGGGGGACATTGGTCTAGAAGCTAAAAACAGCATGATACACTCAGGGAACTGTGCAAATGTTGAGCTATGTGAGGCATGGGAAGAGATGCTGATCAAGTATTGGTTTTAATACGATATTATCATCAGTACCACCTTCAAGCTAGCAAGATAAAAAACTATAGGAAAAGGAATAAGATTTATTAATGGATGAGTGTTACAAGCTTTCACTATCCCAACACCACTTATAGAAAATAATTTTGTTTTTGTCTCCTTTGTCTGTCCACATCCCGGAACTTCAAAGAGAATTGGGATGTGTGTGCTTAGTTCCTGGCCCTCATGGTGTAGCTTCAGGAGTCCTACTGAGAGAGGGAGGGGCTTGAAGAGATCCAAGGGAAGGGGAAGGGAACAAATGACAAAAGCCATACTGACTCAGTAGGGAGAGTTCTGAGGGTAGAAGAGAAAATTACCCTATTAATATGATACCCTGTTAATAGCTGTTAATATGGCCATGGCTATAGGAGATAAACAGAAATGAGTATATTTTCTTTAATATTTACAGGTGCAGATTTTGGATTCTTTTGAAAATAGCTTTAGAATACTTCACTCTTTTCCAAACGTGATACTGAAGAGACTGCATTGTATGAAGCACCAGGGATCAATTTTGGCTGCACTACACATTCACGTTTACACAGAGAAGGAGGCTTAGTGTAGTGTGGGAAATAATCTCTGGATTTGAAAGCTGAATACAGGAATCCTGCTTTTGACACTTAGTCGTGGTATGACTTTGGATAAGTCTCTGTCACTTCTCAGAGCCTTCCACACTTCAATTTCCTCATAAGTAAATAGGGATATAGTAACTATTTCTCTCTCTCTCTCTCTGTGTCTCCACACACACATGCAAACATACCCAATATAGTACTTCATTGGGTTGGTGTGGATAATAAAGAAGACATAAACATGCTATGCAAATTATAAAGAGTTATCTAGAGTTTGATGATAGCAGTAATAGTAGTGATGTTAATGTTAAGAATATCTTTTAATTTTTTAAACTGCATGGAATTATACCCTTAGTGGGTTTTGAGAAATGACATTTAATGGGGTTAATAAGGAGACAATAAAAAGGTAACTTTTCTTAAGTTTGGATGGCAATGGCTCCATCTTAGAGAAAATTAACTGCTCATCAGGAATGACTCTGAATGTGAGAAGAGTGCAGTTTAAAAATCATAACTGGTTTTTTAATATTCTTAAAAATCTGAATATGCATTGTTCTGTCTGGAAATGTGACAATATAGTTCCTGTACTCTCTGGCGTTAGCATGCTGCAAGCTCCTGAGATAGAGGGGTAGCTAATAAATTATTTGACAGGAAATATAGAAAAAAATTCCTTGTAATTCACAGTTCTGACATAATGAAAAGCTTATAATTTACTAGTGTGACCTCACAGCTGTGAATTACAAGTTTTACTTGACTCATTCACAATTTGTCTTTGAATTTATCCTATAAAAAGTGAGAACCATATTGTCAAACTGTCACTCCATATTGATATATTACCGCTGAAGATTAAGAAACATTTTGTCAAAGAGCAGGAAATAAAAATACTCTAAAAGAAGATGGAGTTGGATACAAATTCGAGTGGGTGTATGAGGTAAAGAAAATAATGCCTAGGGAAAAAAAGCAGCATGCAGTACTTGTATCTGTCCAGGAACTTGTTTTTAACGTCCTCATTTATTAACAGCAAACTCCTGTGTAAAACTCACTCTATGCCAGGCACTCTTCTAATTGCTTTAGAGATAAGCGCTTGAAAACTCAAGAAGCCCTTTAGAAGTAGGTATTTTTATTTCTATTTTTTCAATGCTGAAACTAAAGCACAGAGAGGTCAACCAACTTGCCTAAGGTCACACAGCTTTTAAGTGGCAGAGCCAGGATTCAAATACAAGCCTTATGGTTCTCGAGGAGTGTCCAACCTCTGTGCTGCACGCCCTTTGTGAGGATGTCATTATCAAACATAGAGTTGACTGAGCCGGTACTAATCTTCTATCCTCAATGTCATTTAAGAACCTATTTGATCAGATCATTTTCTTGATGGTAGTAACTCAAAATAGTAGAGGGCAAGAAAGAGAAATCCAGCACTAAATTTTACTTGTTTAGACTCAGGACTGATGAAGGTTCTTTAAACTGAACACATTTAATATCCTTTCCAAACTTTCAAGAAATTTTAAGTAAAATATACTGTGTAGATTGTCATTCTGACAGTACTTGTCTTTGTAACTTTTTATTCTAATATAATTTCAAGTTTACAGAAGAGTTTTAAAGATAGAACTAAGGACTATTGTATGTATTTACCCAGGTTTATGAATTATTTAAAATTTACCTCATTTGCTTTATCTCTCTCAAGAGCCATCCAAAACAAAGAAGTAAATTGTCTCTCTGCCCCTAAATATTTCAGTGCATAATTCTAGAAAGCAAGAACATTATCTTACATAATTTCAATAAAATCATCCAAATTGGGAGAATTCACACTTATATAATACTGACAACGAATCCACATGCCATACTCAACATTTTCTATTTTTCTAATAATGCCGTTTATAACTATTTTTTATTTGCTGCAGAGTAATTTTTACCCCCTTCTCTCTGTGCATGAACATTCATAGGAGCTTTGTTTGTCACAGTCAAAACTGGAAACAATCAAAGTGTCCTGTAATAGGTAAGTAGTTAACAAACTGTGAGACATTCATACCATAAAATAGTACTTAGCAATAAAAAGGAATGAACTGATACGTATAACAACTTGGATCTCAAGGGCATTACACAAAGTGAAAAAAGCCATATACCATATAATTTGATTTATATAACATTCTTAAAGTGACAACATTATAAAAACAGATGACAGATTAGTGGTTGCTGGGGCTCAAGAAGGATTTGGGGGGGGAGAGTAGTGTGACTACCAAAACGTAGATCTCCTGAGGGAGATGGTCGTGAACTGGTTCTGCATCTTGACTGTGATGGTGGTTGCACAAATTTACATGAGACAAAATGGCATAGATTATACACACACGTTTACCAGTGTCAATTTTCAGGTTTCAATATTGCATTACAGTTATTTAACATGTAACCATTGGGGGAAATGGGGTGAAGAGGACATCAGATCACACTATGTTACTTTTGCAACTTCCTATGAGCCTATAAATATTCCAAAATCAAAAGTTAAAAAAATTAGAAGCGTTTCATGACAGATATAGTACATGAATTATGTAAGAGAGGTCTTGAATACAAATTAATTCAGAGGTCTAAAAATTACTTTGTGGCAGGCAGGATTGCATGAGTGTCTAGTTATAGTTATTTTCTACAATGTTGTATCACAGAAGAATTATTAACAGCAAGTGTGGTAAATAGCTGGGTATAAAAGCAATATTCAAACAAATAAATAGACCTAATGCCAATGTTATGATGACTTCTCAGATGTAGTAAAATCAAGTTCCTCTCACTGAACAGTTTCCAGAGTGTGTCTCAGGTGAGCTCATAAACTACTCATTCTGTCTTCCTCAGGGAGTCTGCCTTTTTCTCTGGCCTGGTCTGGCTTGCTCTGGTGTTCTCTTTCTGTGCTTGTGCTTTTATTGCCACAATTGGCCAGCCATCTGTAAAGCAGACTCTGAGGTCTGAGGTGGTGTTCTCTTTGAGACCATCTTTAGCCTAGATATAGGCTGGTTGGCTCCAGCTACTGAGTCTGTTCTCCTACTCATTTCAACAGTAGATGCATCTGGGAGGTATCCTGTACCTCCATGTAATAACTACCATTATATAGTTTTAAAAGCAACCTGTCTGGGGCTCTGAATAGTTCATAGAAATTTCAGTAAGAGCCCGTGTAGTCTGTTACAGTTCTTTATAGCAACTCTCTCCCATAGTTCAGATCTGAATCCCTAGACCAATGGGAAATTTGAGGAACAGACACTATGCTGCACCTAAAATCGATGCTTTCAAATTCCACTCTCTCCTCTTCCTAATCTCTTCTTACAATTGTGCCAATTATTTATTCATTAAAAAACTCATCTTTGGTAGTGGTTCCTGAACAAAATTACACACACCTGAGAAGGAAATTTATAGTATAATCAATTTCTACCTTTTTCTGCCATCGTGTTACTCTGGGCAATCTATTCTTCCATGAACTGGGGTTTCTTATTCTTCCCCAAGGAAGCCTCACACATTCCTTTGCTTTTGCTTGACTCAAGATTTTCATTCATCTTGATTTCCCTCTCCAAGCATCTGTAAAATACTATTTATTCCTGGTTGCCCACCTATAAAGTCATCTTTTCTCCAATGATGCTTTTCTGATGCCTTTGACCAGATTGTCTCCATCTTTGGAACTTCCATTGCTCTTTCTTCCCTTCTTTTGACACATACATTTTGGTTTTATAAGTGCTGTTTGTAAACTCCTGAAGGGCTGGGACCAAGCCGTGTTCCTCTTTGTACCTAGTTTGTCCTGAATATCGCCTTGCACACCTCACCTTGTTTGTGTCTTCATTGTTACTCATGTAGACCCTTAACTTCATTAACCTTACTCAGTATGGGCAACTAACAAGTAATTTGAAAATGTCACCAGTGTTTTCAGATTTTTACCAGGTATAATCGGCTCAACTCTTTCTAAGTTAACCTTAATTAATATCGGTTGTTTGGGCATAATTATTTAACTAGCTATGATTATACTTAACTGTAATGTTCCTTATAAGAATTAAGAGGCTAAGGTTTGGAGAGAGATAGTACTGAGTTTGAATTTCTACTCTTTCAGCTAGTAGCTATGTGATTTGGAGCAAGATACTTAAGTTTTTAAGGTCTAGTTTCCTCATTGGAAAAAATGGCTATAGGGAATAATGATATTTACTTCACAAGCTTATTATGGAGATTAAGCACCTGTTCTATAACAAGAACACAATAAACAACAGCTTCATTATGTTGGCCATTGTTCTTTTAACCAAGACATTAAGAGTTTTCAAAATATATCCTACTAATAAAAAGAATATATTATCAACTTCAGATGTATGTTCTTGTATCTGCCTGGTTCCCTGGTAGAAAATGAAATTAGTGTGGCATATTTGTTTATAAGTGACCATGCTCAACCCTAGTGAATACACTTGTTTTTTTTTTAAAGACTCTTTGATTCACTAATTCACTTAGGAGTGGGATCGCTGCTGACTAGTACATTTCATAGAGAGGGAATTGAGATGATGTTTTTCATCTTTTGTGACCATGAGGTATTTACCCAAGTGCAATTTTTAGCCTCCTTCTCATTTTCTAATTTTTTAAAGTTACTGATTATGGTTCTATGATGCATATGGAAAGTTCATATGGAATATAACCCGATCGTGCTTGAAATCTTTAAACTCTTAGAGTGGTTATATCCTATTTCAATATGTTTTCTTTTCTCTCAGGGTTCAATTCTGTCTTTCTGTTTTCATTCTCCACATTTTAGCTAACAGGTCATTCATTCTTTTTTTGTGTGGAAAAAACATCAGACTGGGAACTAAGTAATTTTTACTTTAAAGTGTATTTATAAAAATCACATTCAGAAACAACTACACAGGACACATGGACAAAACCAAGGGGGTGGTGGAAGCAAGGGGGGGAGGAGGGGATGGCTGGGGTGGGGGGCGGTATTGTGGGGGCTGAATGCAGACAACTGTGATTGAGCAACAGTAAAATAGTTAAAAAATAAATATAAAAGTCAATAAAATGTTTTTAAGAAGGTGAAGGGCAAAGAGAGGAATAAATTCCTAGTTATACAATAAATGAGCCACAAGGATGTAATACACAACACAGGGAATAGAGTCAATGTCAAAAATTTGTACAGTGATAAATGGTTAATAGACTTACTGTGATCATATCATAAGGTATACAAATATCAAATCACTATGTTGTACACCTGAAGCTAATACAATACTGTATGCCATCTATACTTTAATAAATAAAATTTTAAAGCCAAAAAACCCCAACCACAATGAAAAACTGCAAATATAGTATAATTTATTTTTGTTTTTTTTTCTGAACTATCGGAGAGTAAATTGCCGACATAGTGGTGTACCACCCCAAATAGTTTTGAGTGTATTTCCTGTGACTTGGGATATACACCTATGTGACCAAATGAGGAAAGTCAGAATCCAAGAAGTAAGATCAATATAATACTTCCATCTAATTCTTAGACTTCATTCCATTTAGGGAGTTATTCCACTAATATTCTTTTTTTTGTTGTTAAGATTTATTTACTTTTATTTTTAGAGAGAGGGGAAGGAAGAAAGAAAGAGGAGAGAAACATCAATGTGAGTTTACCACTTGAGTGCCCCCTACTGGGGACCTGACCCACAACCCAGGCATGTGCTGTGACTGAGAACTGAACCAGCGACACTTTGGTTTGTAGGCTGGCACTCAATCCACCGAGCCACACCAGCCAGGGAGTACTATTTTTTATAGGCAGAAAAATCCATATATTTCATTTAATTTTTATGCTTCCTGAGACTTTTTCAATTTGGACTAGTTCCTCAGTCTTTCCTTGAGTTCCAAGGCCATGTTATGCTTGCAGATTACAGTCTAGTTATTTTTTTAAATGTTCTTCATGTTGGGATTGTCTGGTTCTTCAGAATGATTGCATTCAGACTATGCATCTTGGGCAGAAATAGCACAGAAGTAATGCTGTGCTGTTCTTACTGTTTTTTATCAGGTAACAGGATTTTGACTTATTTCATTGTGGATGTTCATTCTGATCCCTTGATTAAGGTGGTATCTATCAGACATGTTTATCCCCCTTCCCATTAAACTTATTTATTTACTTATTCAGTTGCATATTTATTTATTTATATAAGTATGAACTCATGGATTCCAGTTACTATTAAATGAGTTAAAAATTTATTGCTATTGTTACCTGTTTTGATGCTCAAATGATCTCAGATTCAGCCAGCAGGAACCCCTTCAATCTGGCATCCCTTTGATCTCTGTCTTTTGATTTTTTTGAACATTTTCTTTCTGGCACACACACACAAAAATGTTTCAGCTCATTCTACAATGTATCTATCCCAGCTCTGGAATCAGCCATTTCTGCAAGGAGTCCTGATATTTTAATGGGAGAATTGTGTTAACAAATCAAGATTGGAGCATTCACTGCAGTTGGGCTGTCACTCATCCCAGGTCTTCTCACAGACTGGGTGAGGCATTATATATTTGTATGTATGTAGACACACAAACATTTGTATCTATCTAAAATATCTATCTAAATATGTATTTCCACACCCATCTAAATATATTTAACCATGAATTTATACCAATACTTTGAATCCTAATCTAATATGGGTCACTCTTGTTTTCTCCATTTTCATAATCTCTTCTTTGATGGTGAGAAACCTGACTCCCATTTTTCTTAACATATGTACTTAATTGATCAATTCCTGTCTGCAGCCAAGCTCCTCCCAACACTCCTGCAACACCTGCTTCCTTCCAGTCCCATGTGGACACACTACTCTGGCTCTGACTCCTGTTATGGGCTCTCCCGTCCCCGCTCATGGGCACCATGCTTAACCAGCTCAGTCTCCAATACTAACATGATACCACCTCCTAGCATACACATTTCATCCCACTTTTGGATCCAAGATTCTGTGCTATACCACTGTCACCCCCAACCCAGGAATGTCTTCCTCACCCTTTTACCCTGCTGGGGCTCTAATTAGCTGCACCAGGATGCTGTTCTGGGGTCAAGTCTCCTCCTCCTGCTGGAGCTCAGACACTTGGCTCTGAGCCAGCCCCCATATTGGACATCCTCTTCACCCTCCTTGGGTTCTGACATTCCATGATGGTCATCATCACCATCTCCTATCCCCCTTCTCTATAAATGCCTTCCTTCCCAATTAGGGGCATAAGAAATGCTGTACTAGGGTCACACTTTCATGTGTACACTGAACTCCTGCTGTGCTGCTCACCACACCCACCCCAATCTGGACACCCCTTCTACCTTGCTCAGGCTCTGACACCCATTTTGGGACTGTCTACCTAAATGTCCTCCTCATCCAGCTTGGCCTCAGAAACCCATTCTGCCCTGGGCTCTAGCACTTCATACTGCATTTCCTCCTTGAATGGAGACTTTGTCAAGCCTCCCAGGCTCCACGCCACTGCTGTGCTGCCCTCACTCACAGACGCCTTCCTGACCTCACTTGTGCCCCGCACCCCCCTCTGTGAGGGTACTCCATACCTTGCTGGTATTTTCCTTTTGTTTTCAGAGTTATTCATTCTTTGAATGATTTGAACATTTAGCCACCATTTCAGTATTCTGTGCCTTCCTCAGGGTACTGAAGAGGCTTATTCTCTGCAAACAGCTGTTCAGTATGATACCACCAGGGTCCTCCAGTGTATTTATAGCTTTGGAATTCACAGCTACCTATAATTTATACATGCAAAATTCTTCAAAAATGCAAAAGTTAAATCCGTCTAACTTATAGGGTGGGCAGAATCCAATCAGTTTTAGCAAGCTTTCCTGTATATTAATTATCATTTATTTGAATACTGTCTTTAAAAACCATAACTCTGCAAAAACTTACATTTTTGTAACCTTGATCAAAGATTAGTTTTAATCTCCCATTGCAGTTTGGGAATTGTGCAAGTCCTGAAACAAATGACAGCATGTCATAATGAAACTAGTTTTTATGATGAAATGGTGGTTACAATAAAAGTATTGTAATTTATGCTGAAACCTAGATATAATTCAACATGCTTGACCATAGCACTTTTACAGTGACTCGCACTCTGACATATTTACTCCCAGATAGTGTGTTGACCTGTGGCCAGATGCTGTTATATGCGGAGGTGTTGTGATGGTTCACTACAGCAATATTCGGGCCATGGTGGTGAAGCTTTCTTACCATTGCTTCTTCTTAGGAAAGGAATCTAAAGGAAAAGAAAAAGCACTATTTCATGTATCAGCTTCTCAGTGTTTCTCATGACCAAGACTCCCTGAAAAGTGAGGACCAGCAGCAAATAAGCCCTATTCTTTGGCAGAAGAAACTGCCAAAGGCCAGAAAGTGATGACTGACATTCTGCTTATCTCAACAGGCTGAAGGATGATTTTGCATATTCACTAGGCAAGAAATACAGCTGTGGTTCCTGTGATCAACAACAGACAATACAGGCAGGATTCCATAGCTTCATTGGTTTGGTCTGTGACATTAAGTTTCAACCTCTGCATGAGACGCATAAATATCCTTCGGATTTTCTTCAGTAAGCACACACTAGAGGTTAATAATGTGGGGATGTTTGATTCCCTGCTGTTTTAAATAATTTCATGGAAAATCTAATGCAGTAGGACACTAGTTTAGAAAGGTTATTACCCTCATCAAACGATAGCACTACTTTCCTATTATTTTCTACCAATTTCTTGCCCTTATAGCTCCTCTCTCTTCATTTACCACAAATGATTCTTCAAAACGACCCTTTGTGGTTGGGTGGAGATGGGATTGGAGAGAGCTTAATCCCTAATCAGAGCCCTGTCAGTGCTGGTAGTAATGTGCATCTTTCTTCCTTCTTCTGCTTGCTGGAGCTTAGATACAAGACAGAGATGCACACTCATTGCAGGAGTGTGATTGAAAATGAGTCCCTACCCCTTCACTGGGACCATTTTACATGGGACTCAGGTTCAGAGCCCACAGGCAGCCTCCAGGCAGTTATAGTTCCAATAGCCCACCTCAACTCTTCTCAACTAAACGGTGCTCTGATTTGCTAAGTTCTCAAGTCATTACCACCTCAGTACTTACAACAGAATTCTAAGAGTGATCTTGGGCTCAGAGTAGAGTTGCAGGGTTAAGTAAAGACAGGGAGTGCTGTAGACTGTGGTGTTCCAGGCTCACCAAATTTAAAAGAAACTACCTGTTCAATATCCATCTCTTTTCCTACCAGGACACAAAGTTTAGTTAGGTGGCAATGGGCACTTCCCAGCCTTCTTTGCAAATGTGATGAAGTTCTGACCAATGACATTGAGCAGAAGTTGTTTGGGTAGGGTTTCTGGGAAAGATCTTTAAAATGGTGGGGCAGACCTAGCTGACAGTTTCTTTTGCTCTCTCTTTGGGTAACCAGCTGTTCTGGTTTGCCTGAGGTTGTGGGGGCTCCAGAGACAAGGTACTTTCAGTCATTAAACCCAGACAGTCCCAGGCAAAGTGGCTAAGTTGATCACTCTGCCTTCCTTTCTTGCACCAGAATGTAAGTGTGATGGTTCTGGTAGCTATCTCATGACCATGAGGTGACAAACTCACTCTAAGGGTGACTGAGCAAAAGGATAAGTGGAGCTTGGATCCAACTCAACTGCCCTAGACTTCTCGGTACATAAGAAAAATAAAACCTCCCAATTTAGTGGAAAAAAAATATTTTTAATTGCAGTAGTTCTCTTTTCTAGCAACCACAATTCCATTAGTGTTAACTTGGTCAAGAAGCACTATTCTGTCATGTGGAGTAAAGACATTCCTTTCTGGTGGGAGCACACCCAATTCCTTGCAGAGAGATAATTTCAGCATTGTGTTACTGGTTCCAGTTCAGGTCTGTTGAATCCCAAACTCTCCCTCTAACTTCATGCTGAGTATTGTTGTCCCAGCCCTCACCCCTTTAAAACTCACTCTCAAAAGAACTCTGAGACAGATTCCACTGGAACTCAGAGAAGCTCAGTGTTTGGAGAGAAGGGTACTTACATTAAAGGGTACATGGCCCCCTATTCACCTCATTTACTGTGACAAGAAAACCGAGGCTCAGAGAAGTAAGGGCTGTGGGGACCTAAACTTTCAGTGGAGTCACTCTTAGATGTGAGGTGCTGTCTCTGCTTGCAGCCTTCCATTGTCACCCCACTGCAGGCAGCTGCACTGAGGCTAACATTGTCCTGCTCCTCCTTTGATTGGGAACTTTAACGTACACCTTCTCTTTCTCTGGATTTGCCTGTTTGGTGTTTCTGTGGCCTCTTATTAAAGAGACTCCTCAGCTAAAATACAGTGTTACGGAGAACCTGAGGGTTTTGTTTTGTTTTGATTTCCTGTTTATCCATGGATGTATGGCACTGACCTTATGAACAATTGCAAAGCAGTGAAAATTGACTCTACTACCTTTGCATAAAAATTGTTTGCCTTTTACTTTCCTGAATATTAGAATGATCATTTTTCATCAAGAAAAGCATGTACGGAGCTCATATTAAATACTCAAAAATATCTTTATTAAACAAGAGAAAAAAGAATGAAAACATTTATTGAGCACCTATTATATGCCAGCAGCCAAGGATTATTTCAACCAGGTGTTATGTATGCAGTGATAGGTATTAAAATTTTGAATACTCCACTCTGGGCCAAGGTGTTCATGTACTTACACATGTGGTTCGTATACACAAACACCTGTGTGCACATGCACCCAGGTGCTTACAAGCACCTTGTAAGCACTGTGCTTACAAACTATTGTTGATGATCCCAGGCTTTTCCCTTGGCAGAGCTGTCAGGTAGGGCTCTGCAGTGGACTCATTTGGGAGGCATAGGGAGAAGGGAACTGGCACTAATTAAATGCCTGCTTTGTGGCTTTCAATACAATACCTTCTCTCCTAGTTAATATATACTCAAACCCTGTGTATAGATGATCCTCATATTTTCCATACCCATTTTCTAGATGAGAAAACTGAGCCTTGGACATATTAAGAACCTTATATAAATTCAAACTGCTAAGAACACAGGCTACAAAACCATCTAGTTTAGATCCAGAGTCCATCCTCTGAACCACTGTGCTGTATTGCCTTTTATTGATAATGCTCTGCAACTGGGTTTTCTCGCTTAACTTTGTATTTCATGGATGTTTTTTTTTTAAATATTTTATTTATTTATCTTTAGAGGGGAAGGGAAGGAGAGAGGGAGAGAAACATCAATGTATGGTTGCCTTTCATGCATCCCCTGCTGGGAACTGGCCTGCAGGGAACTGGTCTGCAACCTAGGCATGTGCCCTGACTGGGAATCGAACCGCGATTGTCTGGTTCACAGGCCCGTGCTCAATCCACTGAGCTACACCAGCCAGGGCCCATGGATGTTTTTCCAGTTATCAAATAATAGATGATTCATTTGAAAAAACCTACATAACTTTTCATTCTATAAATATAAGTCAATGTATTCAGCCACTCCCCACTCCCACCTTGTCAGAAACGATGCAATTTTTTTCAACTACAGTTGACCTATATCCTTATGTGCTAATGTACTGATTTCTATTGGTTAGATTCCCAAAGGTGAAAAGATGGAGATAAGCCAATAGGTCTGAATATATTTAATTGTAATAGCTACTGCTAGATTATTTATTATTATTAAAATTTTAATTGTGATTAAATACACATACCAATTTGCTGGATTATTTTTAGGAAAAGTATATCATAATTCACACTCCCACCACCCATGTATGAGAAGGAGCCTGTTCATTTTCTTACCAACATAGCATGTTCCTGTTTTTGTAAACTTTTATCAATCTGGCAGGTAAACATGGGTATTAAGTACACTGTTGCTTTAATCTGTATTTCCCAGACTCCTAGTGAAATTGAGCTCCATATTATCAATGTATTGGTCATTCATATCTTTGCCAAGAGATCTGAAGGGTTCAGAACTTTAAGGTCCAAGAATATATTTCTATTTTGGACTTTAGGCGTTCAAAGAGGGTAAAGGGATATGAGTTTGTGAATATATGTTTAAGGTGGAAACTTTTTGGCCCCCTGTCTGTGCTCCTAGAATAATTTATTCTGCTTATAAATTAGCCTGTAACTGTGGGTGTTTTAATAGTGAAATAAATGATTTTCCCTGTGGATTTAGAAACTGTAGAAAAAGTAGAAAACAAAAATGACATATTTAAGGGAAAAAATTGTTCTTTTATTTACAGTAGGCCATGAATATCTTTCCATTATTCTACTGTTTTTATCATTTTAACTACCTGTCCAGGTTTCCTATATAGCAGTCAGCTTGTCTGTCCTTCCAGACTTCTCCAGCCCTTACAAATCATCATGCTCATTAGAATGTTTTATACACAGAAAGGGTGGGGGGAGGAATGGGATTAAGTGGAAGTGATTTTGAGGTGCTGCTGTGTCATTGCACATGCTGTGTAGGCTGAACAAAGATGAGCGTTGTCCTATCCCCATCAAAGGTTCTAATCTATGCATATCAGGAACGTTTCAGCAAAATGTTGTAAAGACCCTTTCGAAGATACGTTCGATGGGGGATCACTTCACATTTTAGTAGATGGGAGGAGAGAAAGGATGCAGGGCTCAGGGCCCATTGCTGGAGGGACACACTGTCAGCTGGGATGGCATTGGAGCTGCTCTCCTTTTCCAGCCCTATGTGAGGGCCACTAGAGAAGCAGCCTTTGTAAAGTTAAATGAACTAAATGTTATATGAAGTTGTGGTTGACAAAGTAGAAGAGAGTTGGGCCAAACTAAGCAGTCATTCCCTGGAGACGTTCATGACTGAGGAGAGAGAGCTGCCTTTCCTACCATTTGCTCTGTGACATAGCTTCTTTTTGGTGAGGTGTTTTCAGTAGCTGAACTTTGCCATTGGGAATCTCCTACCCCAAAGTAGAATTCCTTTAGCCCACCAGTGAAGGGTTTTGTTCATGGGGAGAGACGGTGCCCTACTTCTGAATCACATTTTAAAATGCATTTTGGGGTTTGAGCTAATAATGTGAATGACATTCAGTGAGATTGCCAAATGCTGGTAATTTACTTTCATTTTCGCATTAATGTGGGCCCACCTGTGATGAATTGGAAACTAAATAAGCACATCAGTTTTAATTAGGTATTTCAGAGACTGGATCTGGTTAAACAGCAGCATTCATTCTTATCTATTAAACAGTGAAAGAGTTAGCACATTCTTCAGAAAAAGTTTACCAGCCCCTTCCCCCACTATTTCTCCTTCCCCCTTTTCGCAAATATTCTTTTAAGAAGAAGCTTTTGAATTAAAAATTGTCTAGGTTGGTGCAGAGAGGGAAAGAAATAATCGTATTTGAGTCTTAAGAAATAAGCAGATTGTCTAGTTCATCAGTGGTATGTTTTTCATTAAGAACAAGAATTTGGGACAAATATGTGAGTGTGGTCGCCTGGAAGAAGCTGACTGGGGGCCTAAGCGTCTTGTGTTCCTCAAACACTGATCCTGCAGTTTGGGATGGAGATGCTAAATAACTTCTATCAGAGAAAGGAACTATTTTTCAAAATTTGTAACAAGATATAGTTCTAACAAAGGCACAGTATTATCTGATGCTTATGGGTTTAAGACCTAATGAAAAAAACTGCTATAGGGGTGGGGGTCACTGGTAAATATTTGTGAAGGATGAGGATTAATAGTAGACAATAAGGTTTAAAAATCTGTAGTCCTGAAAAAATTATAGGTGCAATTTTTGCATTGGTGGTAATACCATTTTCCAGTGTGGTTTCTCTGAGCATTTCGACTGGGTTGGACTTAGAATTCTGGGTGAGGCTGTTTCAAAATTGTTCTATCCCCACTGCTCAGCACAGAAGCTGTTCCATGGTAGATGCTCAAAAAACATTTGTATCCCTCTCTGTATTGCTAATCCCTGGTTCTAAAATAATCTCTCCCCGCTTATTTTAGTCACTGCCTATGTTCTGGCTGTCTGTTCACCAAAGAGGATTATGGCAGTATTTCCATGTCATTTTCTCTTGTTTTTTCTTCTGAGGAGAGTAGCAAAAAAGATATACTTTCATGAGCTTGTTTTTTCTTTCAATTAAATTCTGGATGAATGTGAAAGAAAAAAATTCATAAAGAGTTCATTCATTCTTAGAAAATCAAAGATGCTTAAAATATTTTTATTAAAGTATCAATTATAGTACCAAAAAAGGCAAAGGAAAAACCAATACTAGGAGATTAATAAATTATGGTTCAGTTAAACTATGATACTCTCATACAGTAGATATCTATAGCTCATTAAAACAATGTTTTAGGATAATATTACATGTTAAAAATAATTAAGAAAAATATTAAGTAAAATACAGTGAGGAAAAAAGATAACAAAAAGCATTAGAGGATAATCATGTTTTTAGAAATGTTCATTTTAATAGAAAAAAGATTAAAGAACTTATATTAAAACTTTATATTTTTCCAAAATTTTTAAAGTATATCTTATTATTTTATTACTGTTGTCCCATTTTTTTCTCACCTTTATTCCCCTCAGCCCTGTAACCCCTTCCTACCAGCATTTCCCTCCCTTAGTTCATGTCCATAGGTCATACATATAAGTTCTTTGGCTTCTCCATTTTCTATACTATTCTTAACCTCCTCCTGTCTATTTTGTATCTACCATTTATGCTTCTTGTTCCCTGTTCCTTTTCCCCTATTCTCCTCCCTCTCCCTCCCCATCGATAACCCTCCATGTGATCTCTATTTCTGTGAATCTGTTCCTGTTCTAATTGTTTGCTTAGTTCTTTTTTGTTGTTGTTTTAGGTTCAGTTATTGATAGTTGTGAGTTTATTGTCATTATACTGCTCATATTTTTGAATATCTTCTTTTTCTTAGATAAGTCTGATTAACATTTTATATAATAAGGGCTTGGTGATGATGAACTCCTTTAACTTTATCTGGGAAGCATTTTATCTGCCCTCTCATTCTAAATGATAGCTTTGCTGCATAGATTAATTTTGAATGTAGGTCCTTGCCTTTCATGACTTTGAATATTTCTTTCCAGCTCCTTCTTGCCTGCAAGGTTTCTTTTGAGAAATTAGCTGATAGTCTTATGGGCACTCCTTTGCAGGTAACTGTCTCCTTTTCTCTTGCTCCTTTTAAGATTCTCTCCTTATCTATAATCTTGGGTAATGTAATTATGATGCACCTTGATGTATGCTTCCTTGGGTCCAACTTCTTTGGGACTCTCTGAGCTTCCTGGACTTCCTGGAAGTCTATTTCTTTGCCAGATTATGGGAGTTTTCCTTCATTATATTTTCAAATAAGTTTTCAATTTCTTGCTCTTCCTCTTCTCCCTCTGGCACCCCTATGATTTGGATGTTGGAACAATTAAAGTTGTCCTGGAGGTTCCTATAATGTAACAAAGAAATAATTTTCCAATTTTTTTACTATGAAATATATTTTTTATATCCAGAAAATATTATGAAATCATAGGATTTCTTTATATAGAAATTTCTTTTGCTGATTTAAAATGTGTTTTCCAGGAGTCTGCCTACAGAGGAAGTTGAGTGGGTCCCTGGGAGGGACAGGAAGGGAGTGGTTTGAAGAGAAGCAAAGATGCTGAATTGTGTGGGGGAAAGACCTTGTGAGTGTGGGTGGTGGAATAGTTCGAGATCTGCTGTGATGGTTTCCAGATCTCCCTGGAATATTGTCAAAACAGCTGATTTGAGGGGAAAAAAGTGTTCCTTCAAATTGTCCCTATATAGTTACCACAAATAACTCACAAATGGAGACTGAAAGAGGAAGTAGCATTTAGCAGTTCTCATACCTGTAGATATGGCTTACTTTTATGCATGGCTATATAGATTTCTTTCACTCCCAATAATGAGAGTGGACATTATTTTCAAATTTACTATCTTAGTTTTTTCCTATCTGCTTTGCGAATGATCTTTTAAAAAAGAAAGTCTGATTATATCTCTACTTAAAATCTATTAATGGACTCTCATTATCTTTGAGGTACCATCCAGACTGCCTCCTCTGATGCACATACATGATGTTGGTGAACTGTCTCCTCTCTTCCTCTCCTGACCTTCCTTCCGTCCAACAAATGTGTCCCAGACTTCATCACGCCAGATAACTCACAGCTTTTATATGTATCAACCCCATTATTCAGGCTGAACTTCCTTTTAGAAGCCTCCTCTGTATCCCCTTCTCCATGTGACTTCTCACCTCTGAGAAGGTATGTGATGCATACCTTCATCACATACTTACCACATGGCATTGTACTTGGTTAGCTTTCTGGACTCTTTCCTCATTGTCAGCTTCTGGGGGGCAGGGGCCAGGATGTGGATGTGGCCATCTTTGATTTTAGTACTCACTATAGAATTTTGGGTCCACAACAGTTGTTCAATAAACCTTTGGTAAATGACTACATGAGGAAATGCCTAAGATATTTTGTTGGCTTGTACACATACTTACTGTTAAATTCACCCCTGATTTTGGTTGAACTTTGCTTCCTATCTGTTATCTTCCTAGCAGGCAGAGCTGAGTGTCAGCAAATAATGGTCCCCAAAGATGTGCATGCTCTAATTCCTGGAACATTTGAATATGTTATCTACATGTCAAAAGGAACTTTGTGAGGGATTAAGGTTATGGACCTTCACATAAAAAGATTATTCTGGAGTATCTGGGGTGGGGGCTGATGAAATTGCATTGACATGGATATGAGAGGCAGAAGAAAGACAGATGCAATACTTACTTTCTACTTTCCTGTAGAGTTGCCCTGGTCTCACATCAGTTGTACCCTTTCACTCTTCATATCTCTTATCCCCCTGTATTTTATATTTATTATCTCA
This sequence comes from Artibeus jamaicensis, assembly GCF_021234435.1. Taxonomy (NCBI): domain Eukaryota; kingdom Metazoa; phylum Chordata; class Mammalia; order Chiroptera; family Phyllostomidae; genus Artibeus; species Artibeus jamaicensis. The sequence goes on from NW_026522059.1 coordinate 39,649,414, forward strand.
ATGTGCTACTTTGTAGATATTTTCATTAGATTGCTCTCTTATGTGTAGTAGTACATGATTTGCTGTTTCTTCTGTCCATTAACTTTCTTTAAATTTAAAAGTGATATATATATATATATTTCCTAAAATGTCATTGCTTTTCAAATTAGCCTATTAAGCTCTATAATTTTTTGTCATTTGCTCATACTCATTATTGTGCATTTTATTTTATTAAAAAAAATTTAAAACCTTTCGTCCTGGCTGTTGTAGCTCAGTGGATTGAGCGCAGGCCTGCAAATCAAAGGATTGCCGTTTGATTCCCAGTCAGGGCACATGCCTGGGTTGCAGCTCAGTTCCCAGCGGGGGATGCACAAAAGGCAACCATACATTGATATTTCCCCCCCTCTCTCCTTCCCTTCCCCTCTAAGAGATAAATAAATGAAATCTTAAAAAAAAAAGAAAACCTTTCATGCATGTTCTCATGTTCTGTTTTCTGCATCTACAGTTTCTTGGTAGCCAATTCTGTTGTTTTTACTTCTTCTGACTTTTACTTATGGTGGTTTATATTCTTAAATGCTTGGTGATTTTTTTTTTTTTACATTATAAGGAAGGTTATTGCTTTATTTTAACCTAAGAGAGTCCTATAGATGTAAATTAGAATACTTTTTCTCCACAGAGGACTTACTATTTTCTTATGCCTTTCCCCTGGTCTTGGCTAGCACAGGTTCCCAGGCTAGTTTTTTACCTTAATATTTCAGTGCCTTATGTACTTGATGGGCAATGAACAAGTTGACAGTTGAGTATTTTGGGAGGAAGGAGGAAGGTGGTCCTTGGAGGCTTCGCCTACTTCCTATAAGAAAAACAGTGCAACAAAGAGTGTGTCTTATCCAGAATATATATTTTTGTGTTGCAGGAGTATCCCTCACTGCATCTAACATATCATAATGCTAGACACACATAATGTTAGGTTTTAAAAGAATAAGAATATATTTTCTTAAACAATAGGATCATTTATTATTTAACTTAAGTCTATAAGAGGCAGTACCAGGGTTAGTTCAGTAGTTCAATGATTCCATAAGAACTTTTTCTATCTTTTAGCCTTTCTCTGTGATTCAGGAATATATCTTTCATGCTTGCCAGATAGCTGAAGTTCCAACATCTTATATTCATGCAACAAAATCCTTCCTGTGTTCTGCATTTCTACCTGTCATTCTGTATTTCTGTCTGCAATTATTGTTTGTTACCTTTAAAGAAGTCTTAGTGTGCTTTTGTAAAACATATCTACTGGTGATAACTTGTATATTTTCCTATTTTATAAAAAATATTTTTTGCTTTATGGAAGATATTTTTTGCTTTGTATAAAATTCTAGCTTGATGGATTTTTCTCTATGTACATTGAAGGTGTTCCATTATGTTTTAGATTTTATAGTTCTGGCAGTCATCTGCCTTAATATGCTCCTTAATATGTATAATTTTTCTCTGACTGCTTTAAAATTTTTTCTCTTTGTCTTTTATTTTTAGATTTTTAAGTAGGATATATCGGTGTGTGTTTTTTTGTATTTATCTTGCTTTAGGTTCACTGAGCTTCTTGATGTCCTTGAAATATTCTCAATAATTATTTCTTCAAATATTGCTTCTGCTTCTTTCTATTTTCTTATTTTGGGACTCCGATTACACACATTAGAGCTTTTTAGCATTTTTCCCAGATATTTATAATGTTTTCCTCCTTTCCACTTTTTAAAAACTTGTGCTTCAGTTGTAACATTTTCTATTCTGTCTTTAAGCATACTAAGCCCATCTCCTGAAATACCCAGTCTGATGATAACCTCACCTACTGAGTTTTTGATAACATATATCATATTTTTGTCCCTTGATTTTAAATAATTCGAAACTCATTCCATGTCAGATTGCATTTCTACATCATGGCCATGTATTGAGAGAATGCATTTTACCAATCCTAATAAAATCTGATTTAGTGTTTATCTATCATTATGACAACAAGAGTGAATAACTAAATAAATGTGTGATATTAACCTTTATATAGGACATTAAGTTTTGCAAACTGCTCTCATATTCCTGTGCCATTTGAAACTCACCATGTGAAGTATATAAGGAAGATATTATTATTTTCATTACAACTATAAATAAACTGAATTTGTAAATGGTAAAGACTGGAAATGGTAATTCCTTCCTTCAAAGCACATGTCCTGTCAATGGGGGAAGAGGGGAAATGTCAAGTTAAAAAGACAATACACTTTCTTCTAATGCTTTATATCTAAATATAGATTCATAGGGCTGGAAGAAACTTCCTTAAAAGATTATATAGTCCATATACTCATATTATATTGTTTTAGTCATATTTTACCTCTTATGTAGGTGACCCTGTATCTGGAGCTTGCAAGATAGGGAAACTTCTGTGTCATCTTTTATTTATGTATTTGTCTAAAACCATAGGATAAGATAGTAAATAAAACTATAATTAACATTTACTTTTGATTAATGTTAGGATGATAAGTTACTGTCTGACAGTGACAGACTATTTAGAATTTGGAGACTTTATTTACACTATTCTTAAAAAGCCTAAGGTAAAGTTGTTTGAGTTCAAAAGAGATGGTGATATAGTGGCGCAATTGTTTGTTTTTCAAAATGAATGCTGAGTAGTTTAATTTAACTTTATTTGATTTAGTTTTAATAATTTAATTAAGCATCACTTTATACTTATGCTTTATTTTCTACTAGTTTTGGTCTAAAGCAATAAAATTAGGACTCATATAATAAACCTCTTGAGAAAGAGTATAATGGTTATGTTTATAACTCAATTTAATTGTCATCCACATAGGAGAAATTCTTTTTAGACCCTGACTGGTGTGGCTCAGTGGATTGAGCACCAGCCTGTGGATCAAAGGGTTGCCAGTTCGATTCCTAGTTAGGGCACAGGCCTGGGTTGCAGGCCAGGTCCCTTGTTTGGGTTGTGCAAGAAACAACCATACATTGATGTTTCTCTCTCTCTCTTTCTCTCTTCCTTCCCCTCTCTCTAAAAATAAATAAATAAAATCTTTAAAATAAAGAAATCTTTTTAGAATTATTATTTTAATAATAATTTACTGAAAATATTTTTACCTTAATCAATTTAATATACCTATGTGACATAATGTACATAATGTGCTTTAATTACTTTATGGCATAGCACACAACATTTAAAAAACTGTATAGGCTATTCAAATTTTCTTAGTAGTAAACAAATTAACATAGTTAAAATAACCCATAAGTTTGACCCTGTTTTGCTATAATCGTTCCCACTCTGACCAACTATCTAACAAACAGGGATTTTGGTCACCAGCAACAAGAATAGTAGCATGTCAGTAGTTGTGTGTAAATTCATTACCACTGCTGGAGAGATGATCCAAAGAGAAAACCCTATCACAGAATATAGCAATCACATCATCTTTGGATAGAAGATACATATTTGCTATACCATAATAGCTTCCACTGGGCATATTTGTAATTGATAAATGGATAATCTTTATAATTCATTTGGGGCTGAGAAAATTAAGGCATTATTTCAGCAGGATTATTTACTGGGAAATAGTTAACTCATTGTAGTTAGTGGGTATGGCTAGCTGTGTAAGTATATAAGAGACTACTGCTGTTTGCTCTGTCTGGGGAATTTCAGCCTACATTGTGATCTTGAGGACATTGCCATAGGAGCTTTTAAAAACTCAGTGTTCAGAATTTCAGGTCTAGATATTTTCTGAAGGCAGAAGATTAGGAATATGCAAAAGCTGGAGAAGAAAAGGAGATGATGTCAGGCTTTTGCTTTTACCATATGGTTAGAGGATCCAGTGCTCATTTTTGTATTTTACTAAGCCATATCAATTTCAATCCAGCTTGTGAAAGCAACTATCTGTGGAGTATTTCAGCCGTGAGTATGCAATGCCAGATTTCAGTTTTGGCAAATCTGAAGTAAAAAGAGGCAATATTATTCATTAATTTCTCCTTCTCTTTCCTTCACCTTGCTTGGGGCCCTGCCAGAACCAGGGTTAGACTGCCAGCCCAGGAGGTGCACTTCACACTCTGAAAGGTGCTATTCGTAAGCATATTATCCTCTTCTATGACTCCAGACTAAATCCACAGCTGAACAGTAGGATGCTGCTTGCTAATGTTGATCATCCTGGCAAAACAGACTGTCAGTTCTGCAAACCAATATAAGTAGTGAGTTTTGTGTGCAGCTGAAATACCTACATTATATGACAGGCTCAAGACACACAATGGACTCTGTTGCTGTTTTTTCTACTTTTCCTTTTGATGTCATGCTCTTTCTTTCTTCATACCCAAAGACTCATTTCTTAGCACTGAAATAAGATCATAATTGAAAGTATTATTACCAGAAAAACAAGCTGCAGCAAATAACTTAGACCCACTTCAGCTGTGTCTTGATGATTAGTCTGTTATTTGTTTTTAAATTTCCAGGAAAAGAAAATTAACTGACTACCCATTGTTCAACACTGGCTAATTCTAAATGAAATCATGATCATTTCTACAGCAGATTTACCTTCCTAATTATGCTTGGCTAATGTTTACACTGACTGATGGAAAAGGATGGTGTCTGGGAGAATGCCAAATGGCAGAAGGAAGTCTGACCTGAGACTAAAAATGTCCAAGGGTAAATTACTGAGTGGACAATCTGTAACAAGATAAAAAAAAGAGCTGATGATCTGAATATCATTATTCTTTCAACTCTGTGTCCACTTCCTCCTTGATTTTACAAAAAATTTCTTGGCTAAAATACAAACAGTGCACTTTAACCTTGATAATACCTGAGAGGAATAAAGATATTTTCACTGTCTCCAGAGTTTCAGCACAAGATTATGAAAAGGAGAAATATTTACAAATGCTAATATAAAATCTTTTTGGAGAATTGCTTTGCTTCCATCTTCTATAGATCCCATCTCTTCACATGTAAGTCACTTGACCCTCAGGCTACATGATATTGGAGTCCCTGGGCGCAATTCTGACTATAAACAGGAAGAATTACAGGGACATTGAATCTAGTCCTCTGGGCTTCAGAATAATGGAATTTAACATAACTGGGCCACAGCAGGGTGGAGAAAATGAGGAGGAGTCTGGTAATTTGGAGTTAGAATCTTTTGAGAATGGGCTGGGCAATGGGAGACAGAATCAATTGTAGATAATTAGGCACAGACATTTACTGGGAAAGAAGGGAGATTGGTCACTCTTTCTGAACATATTCTGCAAAAGTGACTCATAGCCAATATTTTTAAAGACTATGATTAAAATAATGTTAGAGGAGAAAATATAAATTAAGTGATTGAAAATCAGTGATCAGACTATGAAGGGTAGAAAAATAGTCTAATGTTGGCTGTTGGGAGCTGCCCTGCCTGGTTTCAGGAGCTGTAAACCCACCACAGCTCAGGCTGAATGAGTGATCTTTGGGCCATAAGCCACTAAGGAGACAAAGCTTATCTTCCTGGCAGGAGCGTCGCTTCTGCTCCTTTTTTCATAACTGGCCCCCAATGCTTGATCAGTTAGCCAATGACAGGTAAGATTCCCCAAGGGGGGAACAACCTAAGACAGGCACGATCATGTGGAGGCCCCAGGGAAGGACTTGGGGGGCTATGGAGAGAGGGGGTGATGGACCCTTGCCCCTTGGCTTTGACGAAGCCTGACTCCCCTGAATCCACAAGAAGTCTCTGAAAATTCCTTGGCTATCTGCCTCCTCTGCCTGACTTAAGCTGAAACAATGACAGAGGGCAGTGCAGCCCTGTGCTGGAAAGGGCGGGCTCCCTGGGTGATTGGGCTTGAGAAAGGATATGTAAAATCCTGTGAAGCTTGCTTTGCTAAGAATGCTCTTAGTTAAATCATAAAGGCCCAAGCAGAAAATGAGTTTGTTTCCCAAAGTTTTGTAGCCTTTTAGCTGATAGACCCTGACTCATAAGAAGCCCTAATAGATCTTTGTATGCTATCTATCATTTGATTCTTACTGCCTGACAACGATTAATAAGCTGTACCTGTATTCCTGAGCAAATTAAACCCAATAAAAGCCTGTCTAGACAAGGGTCAGCATGCTCTCCCCTAGAGAGAGTGGCCAGGACATTCTGAAGTGCTCCCCCCTTGAGGGAGTAGCCATGTCGTCCCTTTTCCTCCACAGGACTTGGTAGTCTGTGTGACTTTGTCTCATATCTCATCCATGATGCTGCGGGCACTGAGGGCCAGTGCATGCGTCAGTTGGCAACCTTCTGTGCATTTACTCCTGATGTTAATTAATTCACAGACCCCGCTCTCAGACTTGCTTCCCTTGGAGGTAGAACCCAACTTGGTCTTTGGGTGAAGTCCACTATGAAAGGTAGACATGTGATCAGGAGGCCATGGCTGCGCACAACAGGTAGTTGAGGTGCATTTGTTGGATGGGATAGGTGAAAAGAAGTGGATACAACATATTCCTCTGCACTAGTACACATATCACTTAGTACACTAAGCACCTTGCTCAGCATGTTGATTTTAACATGTCCTAAACTGAGTTCAGTCTTCTTCCTCAAACTTGAATCTCCCCTGTAGTAACAGTACACTTAATTACTAATTACATACATACACAGTTAATTATTAACTAAATCCAGTGGTTCTATTTTAGGAATGCCCCCTGTCATCGCCTTGGTCCAAGTTCTCCTTGTCTGTTACCTGGACTCGAGGAACAGCTTCTTTCCTGATTTCTGTCCTCATTCCCATCAGTCTTCCAAGAGGGGCACCAGTATGGTCTTCCTTAAAATAAATTTGATTATGTCATTACCTCCCTAGTGACCTCTAGTATTTCCTCTTTGTCTACAGGACTTGTTAATTAGTATAACAAGACAAAGAGACATTATGATTTGGCCTTCTGCCACTCCCATCTTTACTCTCTGTACTACAGCGACACAGACACTCTGTCCTTTCCCAGGCCAGCTATGCTCTGTTATTTCTCTGCCATTCCTGCTCTTTCTCTCCCTACCTCTTTTGTCTACCAAACAGAAATGGGACATGCTTTTTCCTTATGATGAAAGCATTATTTAGGATAAAAATAGCCACCTTATCAAAGAAAAATAAGTGACTAGTTAATCACAAGATAAATCCCAAGTCACGTTGAGACACTGACTTGCCTCAATTAGAATTGTTACAGGGATAGACTAAGAGTGAAATGAAGTTTATCTCAACGGCCTTGGAGGTTTGTTATATGATATTTTTAGTTTGCTAGATTTTAAAAGGATTATGATTCATTGCCTAAAGTACTTTCTATAAATTATATGGAAAACTAATTCTCACTCAATAAGCTTATTAAAATAAAAGAAGTTTCACATTGTCTGAATAGACTGAGTAGCTTCTTGTATTCAAAGTCTTTATCTAAAAAAGCTTAGACTTAAAGACTAGCAACAATAAAATTTAGATTAATAATATGGTGTTAAAATTATAGCTATATTTTGACAAAGGAGGCATGAACATATAAAGGAGTAAAAATAGCCTCTTCAATAAATGGTGTTAAGAGAACTGGACTGTTATATGCAAAAAATAAAACTAGACCACCAATTTACACCATACACTGGAACAAACTCAAAATGGATAAAAGTCTTAAATGTAAGTCATGACATTATAAAAGTACTAGAGAACATATAGATAGTAAAATTCACATATCCCACATAGTAGTATTTTTGCCCTTATATCTCCGAGGGCAAGGGACATAAAGGAAAAAAATAAACAAATGGCACTGCATCAAATTAAAAATCTTCTGCACAGCTAAAGAAACCATCATCAATAAGGGAAAGGAACTGACTGTATGAGAGAACATATTTGTCAATGATACCTTGGACAAGGGTTTGATCTTCAAAATATATAAAGAACTCATGACTTAACACCAGGAAGACAAACAATCCAATTAAAAAATGAGCAAAAGACCTAAATAGACACTTCTCCTTGGAGGACATGCAGATGGCCTATAGACATATAAAGACATGTTCAACATCACTAATTATCAGAGAGATGCAAATTAAAACCACAATGAAATAGCACCTCACACATAGAATGGCTCTCATTAATAAATCAGTAAACAAGTCTTGACTAGGATGTGGAGAAAAGGGAACCCTGGTGCACTGTTGGTGGGAATGCAGACTGGTGCAGCTACTGTGGAAAACAGTATGGAGTTTCCTCAAAAAATTAAAAATAAAACTGCCTTTTGACCCAGCAATTCTATTGCTAGGATTATACCATAAGAATCCCAAATCACCAATTCAAAGGAACTTATGCACCCTTATGTTCATAGCAGTGCTGTTTACAATAGCCAAGTACTAGAAACAGCCTAAGTACCCATTGGTAAATGAGTGGATCAAAAAAACTGTGGTACTTTACCTAATGGAATACTACATAGCAGAAAGAAAGAAGGAACTCCTACCTTTTGCAACATAATGGATGGAACTGGAGAATATTATGCTCTATTATGAACTGAAATAAACCAGTTCGTAATAGAGAAATACCATATGATCCCACCTATAACAGGAATCTAATGAACTAAAGAAACTAACAAGCAAAAAAAGAACCAGAGGCATGGAAATAAGGAATTGACTGACAATGACCAGAGGGGGAGTGGGAGGATGATAATGGTGGAAAGAAGGGGAAGAGAATAGTGAAAGAACATGTATGAATGACTCACAGACATGGACAACAGTGTGGGAATTGACTGTGGGAGTCGGGGATGGGCTGGACTGGGTGGAGGAGGGCAAAAGGGGAAACATTGAGACAACTGTAATAGAGTAACAATAAAATAATTTTTAAAAGCTGTAGCTATAAAAATAGTATATACATTTCTTCAATGTATTCATGTTTCACATTTTGTTTCCTATTTCTGATAAAAAATTTTAAACATGGAACTAAAATCAAAGTCCTAGCAGTTTACCCTAAAAACATATACAGGAAAGAGGACTGAAATGCTTTAGAATGCAGTTTTTATTTTTTACTCAAAAGTCTTTATTTTTAGCATAATCATATATGTACCTGCTAAGTAACTTGTGTTCTCTACCACAATTTATTTTTTTGAATGTTTTAATTATATTTTTTCCATTATCATTTAGTCTCCATATATTTCCCTCCTCCCACAACCACCACACTGCAGTCCATGTCCATGAGTCCTTTTTTCTCACTGCCTCCACTCCTGTGCACTCCTCACCCCTTTAGCTGTCATCCTGCTCTCTATCAATGAGTCTGTCTGTTTTTTGCTTGTTAGTTCAGTTTGTTCATTAGATTCTAATAGAATGCAGTTTTCAAGGCAAAAGTTATGCTCCCAATATCAGTAGGGTGGTGATATGCACTCTGTAGAACCTATTGCTCCTAGTTTTTAAATTACAACTTTGAATCATATTCCTTGATTAGTAACAAGTAACCAATCATGATTAATTAGTTAAAATGTTCAGCTATTAAAACCATTAACATTATTTAAAATAATTATCTCTATTTTGGCTGCATTTTATTACCATTTCTGGGAGATGCTTGCTTTACTGTAGCACTATTCTTGGTACAAACTCTCAGTGAATGCAATGCATGCAATAGACAGTCCATGAATTACTTTAAAAATGACTGCTTGAATCAGGTTTTGACTTTTTTCTTTTACTGTTGTTTTTTTAAGGTTTTATTTATTTTTTTTTTAAAAATATATTTTATTGATTATGCCATTACAGTTGTCCTATTTCCCCCCTTCATTCCCTTCCACCCTGCATACCCCTCCCCCACCATTCTCCCCTTTCATTTATGTCCATGTGTTACAATTTCTTTAGATTCTATATTTCCTATATTATTCTTGCCCTCCCCCTGTCTATTTTCTACCTACTGTCTATGCTACTTATTCTCTGTACCTTCTCCCCCTTTCTCCTCCTCCCACTCCCCTGTTGCTAACCCTCCATGTGATCTCCATTTCTATGGTTCCACTCCTGATCTAGCTGTCCTCTTAGTTTGCTTTTGTTTTAGGTGTGGTTAATAACTGTGAGCTTGCTGTCCTTTCACTGTTCATATTTTTGGACTTCTTTTTCTTAGATAAGTCCCTTTAACATTTCATATAATAAGGGCCTGGTGATGATGAACTCCTTGAACTTGACCTTATCTGAGAAGCACTTTATCTGCCCTTCCACTCTAAATGAAAACTTTGCTGGATAGAGCAATCTTGGTTGTAGGTCTTTGGATTTCATGACTTGGAATACTTCTTTCCAGCCCCTTCTTGCCTGTAAGGTCTCCTTTGAGAAATCCGCTGACAGTCTGATGGGAACTCGTTTGTAGGTGACTGTCCCCTTATGTCTTGCTGCTTCAAGGATTCTCTCCTTCATTTGAATCTTGGCTAATGTAATGATGATGTGCCTTGGTGTGTTTCTTCTTGGGTCCACCTGCTTTGGGACTCTCTGAACTTCCTGGACTTCCTGGAAGTCTATTTCCTTTGCCAGATTAGGGAAGTTCTCCTTTATTATTTGTTCAAATAAGTTTTCCACTTGTTGCTCTTCCTCCTCCCCTTCTGGTACCCCTATAATTTAGATGTTGTAACGTTTAAAGATGTCCTGGAGGTTCCTAAGTCTCTCCTCCTTTTTTTGAATTCTTGTTTCTTCATCCTTTTCTGTTTGGTCATTTTTTTCTTCCTTCTGGTCCACTCCTTTGATTTGAGTCCCAGTTTCCTTTCCATCACTATTGGTTTCCTGTGCATTTCCCTTCATTTCAATTAGTTTAGCCTTCATATGTTTCTCTAATTTGTGACTAAAATCAACCAGTTCTATGAGCATCCTGATCATCAGTGTTTTGAACTGTGCATCTGATAGGTTGGCTATCTCTTGGTCACTTAGAAGTATAGGCTCTGGGGTTTTGAGCTGTTCTTGAGCCATAATGTTTTGGTCTGTTCGCACCTGTTACATATGAGGGGCAGAGCCTTAGGTGTTCACTAGGGCGGGGCAACCCAGTTTCTGGGTTGTGATGCTGTATGTGGGGGTGGGGTCAGAGAGGGGCAGTGGTGTTTGTTCCACTCTCTCTCAAATTTTGGTCCCCTCTGCTGCTTCCTGCAAACAAATTGGGCCCTCCTGGTGCTGGTTCCCGGGTGTGTGGGCCTGTGCATCCTCCAGGACCCTGTGGGTCTCTCCAACAAACTGTCTGTGAGCCTGGGAGCTTCTCCCAGCACCTTGACCCTGAAAGTCTTTCCAATTGGTGCTTTCAGGATGTAATTCACATCACTGGGGCCCTAGCCTGAGCAGTCTGTCTCACTGCTTGCTCCTTTGCCTGGTTTATCTGCTCATGAATGTGTGACCACAGTCAGCCAGCTGCCTTGTGCCCTCACTGGGTCCGCTGGTTGCCACCCGACACCTGGGATCTGCCACCTGCCGCCTGTGCTCCCAAGTTGGTCCAGCAGATCCTTCCTGCCCTACCCCGCTCTGCCGCTGACTCTATCCCTCTTACCGGTCTGGCTGAATGGTTCGTTGTTGTCAGACTTCTGTACAGTTCACAAAACACAGTTTTCTGTGTTTTATCTGTGTTTTTGTTACTAAAACTTTCTTGTCTTTAAACTTGGTTGTGTGAGGAGGTACAGTGTTTCCACTTACACCTCCATCTTGGCCCTCTTTTACTGTTGTTTTATCTGGGGAAAGCACTTTACTACAGTGTTATGAGCTTTATGAACAACACTCTTTGGGATGAATGATAGCTTATAACAGGATGCTGGGAAGTAAGGAGTTTGGAAAGAACTTGTGCCTTGGAAGGAAATGTTCACTTTACAGGTTAAACAACAGTTTAGATACAGAAAGAGAGAATTAGTAAAGTAGAGTAAATAACAAAGTTCAGGAAATCACCTGGAACTCACTCTAAAGACATAGGGAGTTGAAGAAAATGAAGGTTTAAGTGTAATGATATGGAATATATAAATGATACAATGAAAACTTACCACCTTTTCTATTACAGATCTATAATGATAGAATAAACAGATGAGAGAATATTTGTAGAGGTAATTACGGAGAGATTTCTAGAATGGAAAAAAGAACATGTGTCCTAAATAGGGTAAATAGAAATAAACCTACATCTAGATGCTGCATAACTTTAAGGGAAAAAAAATAAAGACATCAGAGAGAAAAGTCAGGTTACTGTCAAAAGTGGGAACAAATGACAATTAAGACTATAGGAATTAATTACCAGAAACAATAGATCCAAGAAAATAATGGAATCCTATCCTGAATCATTGAGGGAAAATAACTTGGACCTAAATTGTATCAAATAAGAGTGATAGACATTTCCACATGTGTACAGATGAAGTACATTCCTACTTTCAGACTCTCATTGGGAGAAATGCTCATGCAGATGCTTCAGTAACAAGGAAAATAAGCCCAAATGGAAGAAAAAGTCATGACAAAATAAGTCAAGCATGTTGGTAAACATAAATGCACACTGGCTCATAAATAGTGGCATTATTAACTAATACAGATGGGAGGTGGTTAAAATGATGGTTAAGTTACTAGGGCACCAATAATATGAAAGGTGTGAACAAATGATGCTATTTGGAGATAAGTTAAAACATTTAAAAGATTCTTGTTTGGAGGAAGGGTGGATATATTTTTAACTTAATACTTGTTAGAAAAACATATGATTAAGGATGCATGTTATGTAGGGTAACTTCTAAAAGAAACATAAGCCTTGTGATAGTGTTCCTTCTGTGAGGAAGGTAGGGATGTGTAGATTTAGAAAGTGCAATGAGGACTTCACTGTCATCAGAGGAAATTGTTGTGAACAGCAAGGACAGGGCTTTGGGTCATAGTATCCCAGGAATGAATGCCATCTCTGCCTCTGTTATGGGCTGAATTGTGTCCCTCTGAAATTTATACATTGACGTCCTAGTCCCTAGTACTACAGAACATGACTGTATTTGGAGATGAGACCTTTAAAAGGTAATTAAGTTAAGGTTATTAGGGTCCTATTTCAATCCTAATCCAATATTGTTACCGGATGAGGGCCTGGCCCTGAGCTGGTGGGTCTGCCTAGGGCCAGCTGTAGTATGTGGGTTCATGGAGGAAAGACTTCACAACGAGAGTCCAGGTGACTATGAGGATACATTTATTAAAGCTGGGGACAGTGAAATAAGGGAGGGCTTAGCATAGAAGAAGCAAGAGGAGAGCCTGAGCTGGGCTACCTGAGCTCACTGGAAAGTCAGAGAAGAGGGGGCCTTGAGGGCAGGTTCAGGGGTTAGCCTGGGACAAGCTGTTCATTGCCTTAGAGTTTAGGAGATCGGTTTCTGTAAAGAAAGAAGTGTGGGGCAAGGGGAGAAGAAAAAGGAAATGGCACTGGCTGTTCACCTGAGGGAGAGTGTTCCCACCGTGTCCTTTGCTCCTTTGCCTTGAGATTTTTACCTTCTTATCTTTCTCTTGCAGGGGAGAATCTTAGGAGAGATCTCAGGGGAGGGTTTCAGCAGAATACTCATCAGTTCTCCAGGTGTGTCCTTTCAGGGACATGGTCTCCACTGATTGGTCAGTGACAGGGCAGAGGGTCTTTGGTGTAGGTCCTGGGTTTGCTGCTTTTCTGGGCCTAGAACTGAAATACAACGGAAGCTTAGGCGTTATCTCCATGGAGGAAAGATTACCCTGGGGGCGTGGTCCTTGTTTTCCCAGTTTTGCCCCCTACCAGGTATTGTGGGGTGGGGAGGTCTTCTGCCCCAGTAACCATGCACACCTGGCTGTAAATTGCTCAGCCATTGTGTCCAGCTGTCTGTCTCAGTTTCCCTGTTCCACTTGCCAGGGAATTTTCCTTGCTTCTCACTATCCTGTCTCAATATGACTGGTGTCCTTATAAGAAGAGGAAAAATTAGGACACGAGACATGCACAGAAGGAAGACTATGTGAAGATGCAAGGAGAAAATAGCCATCTACAAGCTGGGAAGAGAGGCCTCAGAGAAAAAAAACATTTGCAGACAACTTGATTTTAGATTTCTAGCCTCCAGAATTATGAGAAAATAAATTTCTGTGGTTTAAGCCACCCAGCCTAATTCAGCCTCTTAAATCTGTGTGTGTGTATCTTGGCATAATCTTAAAATTCTATACCTCAACTTTTTTCTATAAAGTTGAGTAATAACAACCTCACCTCACAGAGTTTTTATAAGATTTAATCAAATTAATGTATGTACAGCACTTAGAAAATTGTCTGTACATGGTTAACCCTCAACAAATATTAGTTATCAGTACTTCTCTTAGTGAAAATCTTAAATGTGACAAATTATTAACATCGATTGTGAATGGTTAAAATATGTATACTTGTTATATTATACTCTGCACTTTTAGGCAAATTTAAAAATTATTCTGGATAAAAGAAAATCTCTATGTCCTGTGGTAACTTGAGGGCAGGTTGAAGAATACTACAACTGATGTCATGGTAGAGGATTTATTAATGGCATTATTTAGTTAATAAATATCTTTAGAGCATCTATTACCTGCCAGGTACGAAGCTGACCCTTTGAGTATTATGTGTTGATCAAGTGTCTTTTATTTTTTTGAAGAGTGTGTTTACTACCAGTAAAATGGCTTTCAGAACTTGTGATCCATTCTATAATTCCATTCTGCCCATGGCCCGGTACATGGGCATTTGTCTTGCAAAATTTATTACAGCCAGCCAGCCCAAATACTTTACAGCCCTGCTTAGTGTACTTGATGCACCTGCAGTTAAAAAATAAAGGAGCTACTTGAGAGGAATCAAAGATTTTGCCAATCAGACTATTCATTGGAGTTAACAGGTCTCTAGAATTCAAAGGCAAACAAAATAGACACCAAACAATCTCTGGAAGTTAGAATTAATGATACTCAGTTCTGAGTCCCTTTGTGGTGAGGTCTCACTCAGATGCAGCCACCTATAAAAGAGTAATATAAAAACTCATTAATTGGTAATTCTCTACAACTTCAAAAACAGATCTCCAGCACAGGTGTGAGTTTTCTGATAACCTTCTAATGCCTCAAAGTTTTGGGGGAAGGCTTTGTTAAACCAGTGACTCACCGTGGTAGCTCTAAGAAACACCTGGTAGGGCCTGGGAAGAGCTCACCTCATTGAAAAGTGTATCCATCATTAAAACACTTCCCTTGGTTTTGCTAAGTTCACCCTCCAGTCCTATTCCATGCAGCACTTTCCTCACAGTTGGCTCTAACAACACTTATTTTTCTTTCGATTACAGTCACCTGTAAGGTATTGGCTGCTAATGATAAGGTGGGGGATATTGATACCACTCCTTCTAGTCTCCTTCTTACCCCAAGGGAGACCCACTTGAACAGGAGATTTCTGTGGCTTACCTGAATGGATGCTATTAAATTATAATGATATGAATAGATGTTACAGATAAACTATAAACCATGGTTTATACTTAGTACTATGTCTGGCACATAGGGGGCATTAATTAAATATTAGTATGGATGATATTGTACAGTCATAGTTCATTCAAAGAAAATGTATTGCAATCCTCAATAAGTTGTATGATCCTATTGATTCTGCTGTCAATGGTCAGAGAAGTTGAGGGTTGCCATTGACATCCCTTCTTATTTCTTGGTCTTTGTTAAGCCAAGTTCGATGTTTATGATTAAATGGTGGGTATTAAAATAGCCTTCTTCAGGCATTTATTTGGAGGGAGGGGAGAAAATCTTCTAAGCGATACTCATCATTTACAAAACCATGGTGTTCAATGGCATGAGGTTCAGAGAAAGCATCTCTGTGGGCTGGTAGAAAAGTACACTGCATGCTGTTGCTAGGCAACATCCCATGCCAGCTACTTTTGAATAAATGTTGAGAGAATCAACAGAAACCAATGGGCTTATGAGGAGAAGGGTTTATACGGAGAATACTAACTTCTGTGTTCTTTTTGCCATTATAGATAGTATAAATCTTGCCCAATATTTGTTGGGAAGGGAGGGGCTCTGTATGTGGCAACAATGTAGCAAGTTACCCTCAAAGCCATTTCATGAAGATTTGCTATGACCAAATATTAGTCATTTGATTTGTGTATAAAATGTAAATCCAGAAAAGAAAGCACACATTTCTCTACATGATGTTCTATTTACACCAATTTGTAGCCATCCACCTATTTTTTCTTATTTGAATATTCCATTCCACTCCTTTATTACTTTGACTACATGTTTCATGCAGAGTGTGTCTTCTCTAGACAGCATGTTCAAAGCACATTTGTAACTAGAGAATTCTTTCTTTCAGCAGGTGTTCAGGGTGTGTGGCTTGTGGTGGATAACAAGAAATTCATTACTTAACAAATTCATTGCTTTTGTTGCCTGGAAGTATTCCTGTGGAAGACATTGTGGCTGTTGCTATGTTGTGAATTGTACCCAAAATTTACAATCACAGAATGACAAGTCTCTTCCCTTAAATGCTATTTTACCCAAAGTTCTGAATGAATTAGGCGCCTATTCACTTAAATTGTATTGCAGACCTATGATGTTGTAGACATTGTATTTTCACTTATGCAGATTGTGTATGGATAATCAATTGCACTACCATACACATTTTAAAGTTCTAGTTAAATTATACCTGTTTTCAGCTTCCCTTTGACTTACAGTCAAGCCTACATAATTACTTACCTTTGTTTTGAAGTTTATTCAATGGGATTGACACAAGGGTATTGTTGGCACTGGTTGTAAAATAATGGATTTCTGGAGCTACTTCTAATGCTGCAGCTGTGGGGGGAGAGGAAGGCCCAAGGCACCACCAGTCTTGGGGCCTCTTTTCCAACTCTAACCAGAACCCTTCTGTTTTGATTCATTTCACAAACTGGGTTTGTTTTTTAAATAAAATTTTATTTGAAAAAGAAATTGTGTAAACTTTTGGTATAGAACGTTACCACTCAGGAAGAGAGATCTAGTATTTCTCACACTGTGGTCCACATGGTCACCGGCAGGGGTGTTTATTTTATTTTATTATTTATTTAAAAATGTTTAAGATTTTATTTATTTATCTTTAGAGGGGAAAGGAAGGAGATAGAGAAATATTAATGTATGGTTGCCTCTCGTGTGTCCCCTGCTGGGAACTGGCCTGCAACCCAGGCATGTACCCTGACTGGGAATTGATCCGTGATACTCTGGTTTGCAGGCCCGCATTCAATCCACTGAGCTACACCAGCCAGGGCTTAGGGATGTTTATTTTAAAAAGCTGAACCTGAGGTGTCCTTGCTCTCAAAATCTACTGAAACAGATTCCCTGAGAGTTGGGCCTGTTTGAAACAGGACTTCTTATGGATGCTACATTTAATAATTTTATATGAAATTTATCTATTTTATATACAAAGGAATATATATAGCATATGAATTTTAAGGAATAAGAGCCCATTTACCCCCTACCTGGCTTAAGAAATAAAAAAATTACCAGCTCCTCTGTGGCCTACCACATAGTCCTCTAAAATCACATCTCTCTCTTTTCTCATTCCCAAAGTCATTGTCATTGTAATGAATTTTGTGTGAATCAATCTCTTCCTTTTTTTTAAGTTTCACTCTATACGAGTGCATGTACCTTTAAACAATGTATTCCTTGATTTTGCCTGAGTTCGGAAAAGTGAAATTAGCTTTATGTATTGTGACTTTTATTGAACTACAATTGGCATACATATTATATTATTTTCAGGTATATAACATATTATATTATATTATTATATTATTTTCATGTATATACCATAGTAATTTGACATATATCATTATGAAATAAATCATCATAATTAGGCTAGTTACCATGTGTCATACAAAGCTGATAAATTGTCTATAAATGCTATAATTTCATCCTCATGACTTGTTTGTTTCACAACTGGAAGTTTGTATCTCTTCATCCCCTTCACCTGTCTTATCCACTCCCTAACATCCCTCTCTAGCAGCCATCAGCTTGTTCTCTATATCTATGTATTCGTTTTGTTTATTTATTTCTTTGTTTTCTGTTTTTTAGATTCCACATATAAGTGAAATTGTATGGTATTTGTCTGACCTATTTCTCTTAGCATAAGATCCTCGAGGTCCATCCATCTTGTCACAATTGGCAAGATTTTATTTTTTATAGTTGAGTAATATATATGTATATTATATATTATACATATAATATAAAAATGTACATGCTTTGCACACTCACACCTACATCTTTATCCACTCATCTATCACTGAACACAGGTTACATCCAGATCTTGGCTATTCTAAATGATGTTGCAGGGAACATAGTGGTGCACATATTTTTTTGAATTAGTGTTTTTATTTTCTTCAGATAAGTACCTGAAAGAGGAATACTGTCTTGAATGGTAGTTCTATTTTTCAGTTTTGAGAACCCTCTATACTGTTCTCCATAGAGGCTGTACCAACCTACATTTGAACCAATAGTGCACAAGTGTTCCCTTTTCATTGCCTTCTCACTTTTTCCTTCTCTCTTCCTTCCTTCCTTCCTCCCTCCCTCCCCCCCTCCCTTCCTCCCTTCCTTCCTTCCTTTCTTTCTTCCTTTCTTTCTGTCTCTCTCTCTCTTTCTTATAGCCATTCTGACAAGTATGAGGTAATATCATTGTAATTTTGACTTGTATTTTACTGATAATTAGTGATATTGAGCATCTTTTCATGTACCTGTTGACCATCCATCTGTCTTCTTTGGAAAACTATCCATTCAGGTCCTTTGCCCATTTTTTAATTGGATTATTTGAACCACTGGAGAACATACATACAATACCAAGAACATACTGATAACCCACACTGGGGAGCAACTGAATGAAGTCCGGCTGAAGGCATTCAAATGATTCAGAGGAAGGAGATTGAGGCCTCTGGGAACAAAAATAGTTTTTTTAGGATTATGGATCTGACAGGTCAGACATTAGAGGGTAGACTGGTTTCACCATTTTATAGAAGTCTCTTTATCAGTGTTTATGTATAATTTGAATCATCTTAAATGCACCATGATGGGTGAAGGCATATAAAAACCAAAAAGTGGCATTTGCTGGGCAGCTGGGAAGAACCAAGTGACCATTTTGAATTTCCCATAGCCTGATTGTTCATTTTATTTCCAACTGTTGTTTACCAATCTTAATTTCTCTGATTCAGGAGCAAATGGTTGCCATGTTGCAAGGACATTAGAGTGGCCAAGGGCTGGTTGCAAGCAGTCAATTTTTGGAGAAGCAGAATGTACTTCATCCATATGTGCTGCAATCTTTAGATTCTGTTACTGCTGCCTGTGCATGAGAGTCAGCTAGCGGGCATGTTCTTGATATTCAGGTTCCATTCTTTTCGTGTAAGCCTTAATTTTCATGACAGCAATTTCAGAAGGCAAGAGAATAGCAGTAAGAAAGTCATTTACTTGTTGCCCATTTTTGACTGGGGTCCAGAGGATGTAAGAAAACCACTTTGTTTTCATAACATCTCTAAATCATGGATGACCGAAAAGGCACACTGTTATCAGTATAAATAATAACAATTTGTCTTTCTGATAACTGGCATGCTGTGGTATGAGTATGGAGCTCTGCTTGTTGGGCTGATTTAATTTGTGGGAGGTTTCCTCTTTCAAGTAGTTTCTACTGAGTAGCAATAGAATGACTAGCTTGGAAATTCCCTTTTTCATTTCTACAATATGACCCATCAACATTAAATCTGGATTAGTTAAATGGGTGTCTTGTAAATCGGGATGTGGTAGTCCCCATATGAACTTGCCTTCTTTAGGCAGAAGTAGTAACTTAGCTGGATTAAGGACATTTCAATGTTTAAGATGTAGTAGGTTAGGTGGTGAAAGCAGAAGGATCTCATGGAGGTCAGCAGGCTTGCAGAGAAATGTTGAGTCAGTTCAGAGTTAAGAAGATTTTGGACAGCATGAGGAGTTTGTAAATAAATGTCATTTCCTAGGATCATGCTGCTGAGGCTTCTACTAAGTTTGCAGCTGTATCTATAGCCTTAAGGTAACCTTGATATGCATGAGCAAACTGAATTAAGTTCTATGCTATAATAGGCAATAGGCCTATGTTTATTGCTTTGTTACTGTGTGAGCATTCCCAGGGCTTAGTTATCTATTTCATGTACAAATGAGGTGAATGGTTTTGAACAGTTAGCTCTAGAGTGGGTAGCTCCTTTAGGCTTGTTTTAGTCTTTTAAAGGCCTGCTCAGATTCATTTTCCCAAGGAAGAGGCTCAGGGACTAAAGTTTGAGTAAGTTTCTAAAGTAGGGAAGACAATAGAGAAAAATTAGGAACTCAATTAGCAATAGCCAGCTAGGCCTAGCAGTTTACAAAGCTGTCCCTTAGGTATGGGTCTAAGTCATTCTTGGATTAGTTTAATTCTTTTTGGAGATTGCTGAATTCCAGCACTTAGATTATGACCTGGGTAATAAATAGTATCTAGAGATAATGGTATGTCTCTTTTCAGCTAACTGTTGCAGCAACTAAGTAGAGTCTTTGATGGATGCCTCTTGGATAATTGAGCATAGTCAGTAATCATCTATGTATTGTAAAAGGGTCACTTTTCCAGAGAACTGGAGAGTACTTGAATTTTGGTGGAATACTTGGGAAAAATTGCTGGTAACAGTTTACCAGAGAACCCTTAGAAACTCTTATCAGTTTAGAAGAGCCCCATATGGGCACTGTCCCTTGGGGGTATTTGATTGAAAGTTGACGAATATATATAGGATCTTGGAGGTCAATTTTTCTCCAGTGCCCAATTGATTACAATTGAGACATTGGCTTCTGGGCCAGCTTTTTGATGATGGCCTCCAGGGTATGTGATATGAGAGGCCTGAGTGTTATTTTAGGTCTCTGGCCTTGGAGCTGTTGTAGCTGGTAGATTTTTGCTTGCGGTCCTGCTCCATGGTCCTTTAGAAATATTCAGCTATAATCAAAGGTTAAATCAAACTGGTAGCCTCTCATCCTATTTTCTGCCTCTATCAATCCACTCATCTCAGGAAAGGATGTGCTTACAAAGAGAGCAGTAGGAGCAGGCTGAGTGACCTCATTTATTGTATGGAACCCCAAATGCTATAGAAAGAGGGCTTCCAAATGGGTTTGTAAGTCAGCCCCAGATTCATGTATTATTTTTGGTTTTTTGCATGTTTGTTTACAAACAAACAAACTGATTGGTGTGGGCAAGGAAGTCTCTAAAAATGGCTTGTAAAAAATGGCCATTCATTTGCTATTTTTGTTACAGAACAGACCCAAGGGGGGTGTACAATATACTATTACTGAAAGGACCTCCCACTAGGTTCCCTACGTCTGCTGCCAGAGGAAAGACGTCTCTCAATGCCAGAGATTTGTGAAAAGGAAAGGAAATATTTATTTAAAAGTTATACAGACTAAAGTCCTTTAGAATACCCTCAGACACACACAGTCCTTCCTTTTCCCTCTGCCCTAGTCTTGGATACCGTATCTCAAGAAAAGAAGGAGAAGTCTGTGATTTGATTCCTGGTACCATCAGCTGTGTCACCACCACGATCTCCAGTTAATCCAAAGCCATGTGGCACCTTCTCGTGGCCCACCAGCAAGAGTACTTTCACCTCTTTTCTTCCAGGCAAAGTCTCTGCTGCTTCCTAAGCCATGTGGCAAAAGGTAACAATTTAAATCCGTGGGGTCCCCACACTGCCAAAGCTGTGTGATTCTCCCCTCGCATGGCTGCCATGCCTGGGCTTTAAATCCCTGAGCCAATCTTCCTCTGCAGCCCCATTTCCAACTCCTCCTACCATCAGTTACACCTGCCAGCATTCCTGTATTCTTCTAGCTTTACTGGGCTGCCATTGTGAGTCTGGGCAGTTGTGGCCCCATGGTATGGAGCCAATCTTCTCCAAGCTCTCACGCAGGTTCTGTAACCAGGGAGAGTTGCCTCCTGGTTACATCTTGGATGAAAGTCACTTCCATCCCCCTGGTTCAAAGACAGCCACAGCTATTTAACATATCCATGAAACCAGTTAAAGGCTGTAGATATGTTAAATAATCATGCCAGAGGTTAGCTGCAAAGCTGTTGCTATACAAAACAGCCCTGCATGGTCCTGCTCCATGTGTCCCTTCCCCCAGCTCAAAACTGAGGGGGCAGTGGTGAAGACATCGTATATATTTTTCTAATATTTCCTGGATGCCTTGAGTTCTGGCCCCATTCTAAATCCCTATTTGGTGCCACCCCCCTGGCCATACCTTGTTACATTTTGAGAGCTTTTTCTGGTACCTGTGATATTGAAAATTAAGGATCTTGAATATCACGCTTGGGGTTTTGCCATCTTGTTTCCTGCATCATTTTTGGGCCTTATGAGGTCCTAGCAACACCTGTACAAGCTGATAAAGATCTGTCAGCCTGGTGTGATAGGCCCTCAAAATGACTAAATTCTTCGAAAATCTTTGGAGTTCCTCTCTGGCCTTGGGAAATTCTTTAACTATGGCTATTAGTTAACTCTTTGACCAAAGGGTAAAACATACCCAAGGTTTATCTACACATATTAAAAAGTAAATGTTTAATAGTTTCCTCAGAGTAGAAAGGCAGTTTATACAGAGAACTACTAAAATGTGAGTATGAAGTGTAGAAGGATGGTGGGTTCATGTCAGTCTTGTCATCTTTTGTTTTAGGTATTTCTTTGTCTTTAATTTTTCATCAGCCTTTTGCAATGAGCCTGTTAATGAAGCTATTTTAGAAGCTTGCTTTGGAAAGCTTCTGCATATCAATTAAAATAGATAACTATTCTGTTTGTTTAATTTGGGATCCTTTTCCTTTAAGTTCATTTCTTAAAGGAATGATATTGTCTAATTGGAACAGTCCCCTAATGGCCATTGTAATTCTAGGCTGTTTTTAGTCAGATTTTGCCATTTTGTCAGGTAGCTGCAGGTTCTGGGACTATAATATTTAGACATAAAATAAGCAGGTGTGCCAGAAGGCGGCATGCCCAGTTCTTCAGATTTAAAGGATCCCATTTCCAGTAACTAGGCCTTTGGGTTTCTCAAAGCCAAACTAATACCTAAGAGGAACATGCTGCAGGGTTGGAAATTGTTGGGTGTTTTATTGTAGTTTGTTACCTGGAACTGTTCTTGAGTTTGTTAGGTGACCTACTGTCAATCTAACTCATTCTGTGACCAACTTATCCTATAAGGACCCATCTTGAGGTAGTGACTGCACTGAGTCTTAAAATGCTTGTCTTGAATCAACCACTTTTGAGGCTTTTTAGCCTCTAAGATCCCTGGTAACAATAGCCTTTATTTACATAAAACAAGACAGACAAACATGTGCACCTTAATATACCTGCAGTAACCAAAAGATGTTACCGTGGACTGAAAAGGCCAAGAGAAGACTGAGCACCACCAGAAATTCCCAGTGTGGACCAGTAAATCAGCAGACTTGAGGGAGAACTGAGACTTGGGAAAGATTCCAAACAACTGGGGAATTGTAGATGGAACTAAGGGCTAGAGACTTGGTTCCAAATGGAACCTCTGCCAGTTCTGGCTGACCTGCTAATGCCTGAACTGGAAAGCCAACTAGACTGTGAGGCCACCATAAAGAAAGCAGAGCTCAAAACTGAGAGGGAATGTACCCATGATCTTAGGAAATAAGAAAGACAGTGAATTACAAAGGCTGTTCACTAGTACCATGGCTATGTTTCTCTCCCTTAAGCCATAGGAAGTCTCCTTTGATCCCACTGCTGGGGGAAGACTCAGACTCCCCACCCCCAGTTTCATCACACCAGTTTGTTTTGATCTGTTTTAAACATTGATTTCCATATAAGATGTTGTTTGACTGAGGGCACCTTGTTAAATAGGTGTGAATTCCATGGGAGTAGATTTTCCCCCAGGGTTCTTTTGAGCTCAAAGATCCTATGATTCTGGAAAAGACAGTCATGCACAAAAAGAGACTTATTGAATATTTATGAGGAATCTTTTCTTTTTTTTTAATTCTTTTTGAAAACAAATTATAGCAACAAGAGATAAAAGATTCCTTTGGCATAAATACACATTATTAGACAAGAAGAAAATGTAGGGTTAAACACAGTATCAGATTTCAGCTCAAGTCATTTTGAAAACACCACTATTCAAATCTGCAAAGAGTTGTTTATCAGGCTTTCTGATATGCATACCACTCTATTCACTAGCAAATTTATGTTTCTTTTTCACATTAGAGTAAAAGATATGTAATAGTTTAATTAAATCTCCCCCTACTTACTCTATCATACAGCTTCCTAATCATACATTTCCCCCCCCTTTTTTTGCTGTCTGTGAGCTGATACAAATGACAGAAAAGAGAGATACTACTTGGGCTGTGCAAATACCTGGATATAAATTAATCTTAAATTAATCTGGAAAACATTAAATTAAACTAAAACTTAATGAAGTTTAACTTTTAGGAAGTAAATTGTGATTTGCACCAGTATGTCAATGCAGATGGCTGAGATGGCTGCTTAACTGTATCAGAATGTCATAGGTAGGATTTCTACCCGGTATTTCTCCTTTTCTAAGTTACAGAGGAAACCTTTTTTTCCCCTCCTGTGGCATACTAATTCTTGCCCTTCCTTATAGGAGACTGTTCTGCATGATGTGGGCTCAGACAGGACCCACGCGCACGGATAGGTTTTCTTGTGGGGAATCAGGCCTGCATTGTACCTAGACTGTTATGAGACTTGCTTTTGCTAAAATTCTCTCACCCTGAATTGGTGCAGAAAACATTTACTGCATATGTTTAAAGTAACTTTCTAAAATTTATGCTAAATCTTCCAAGGATGAGTGTAACCAGTTCAACCACTTTTCCCTTTGTATTTGCAAATATCCTTCTTCTGTGATGTGATTAGCAGCCTCTTCTCCTTTGTTTTCTGTAAAAGGTAACCACCTAAAGTGAACCTGTGCATAGTAAATGAGGACCATCATGTACTATGCCCAGAAAAGCAATAAAAGCTTGTCAAGGCAAGGGTTGAGGAGCTCTCTCCTTGACAGAGAATGGCTGAAGTGCTCCGAGGCTTTTCTCCTCTTGAGAGAGAAGCCATGCCATCCCTTTTCCTCCACAGGACTTGGTAGTCCATGTGAATTTGTCGTATCTCATCCACAATGTCATGGACCTCACAAGCCAGGGCCCACATCACTTCCTCTATACAAATCACTACTCTACCTAAATTTCATTCTTTCAATTATTCATGGATCAAACATTTGCTAAGTGCTAGGTACTGAGAATGCTATGGTGAACATAATGAGTAGATACCTGCCCTCAAAGAACTTCCGGTCTAGTGGAGAGTCACAAGGGTAAGCACTCTGGTGACAAGGGATTAGAGGACACTAAAAGGGCTTGAATAAGGAGCCTCCAACTGGGTCTGGGGTTTTATTTCAATAACCACAAAGTGCCGGTCCACTTGACTTGGAGGAATCCACAAATTAGTGACTACACTGGTCTGCTGTAATGACTTGGTGTTTATATCAGTCCAGAACAAAAGGGAGACATTATCTAGTTTTCGCTTAAGAAAGAAGGTAGCAGGAAACTCCCACCTGAAATTTGTTTGGAATGCCAAGACTCATGGAGGATATGAAAAGATTTGTGACTCACATAAGTCACAAATAAGTGACCTCACATAAATGAGGTCTTTGGGGAGAGCTGAGCAGAACTGGCCTGAAGGGGAGCAAGGAGAGGAACCTGGCCTGGGTTTTTGGTTGTGGGTAGGCATGGGGCCTGGATGAAGGTTCCTGGCTACTTGTGTGGTTTGAATCTCTGGCAGGAATCAAAGAAGGGGCTTTGTTATCATTTTGTCCCATTGTGGGCATAAGGCAGAGGGATGGGAGAGTTTTAAAAGCTGTCAGCCATCAAAGATCAGAAGTGCAATCAAGCTTCTCAGTAATCAACCCACTTCCTCAGCTTGAATTCCCCAGAATTGATCCCCGATGAAACAAAGCTTTTATTTCCCTTGAATTCAAAGCAAACCACTCACAGGAGACCACTGCACAGGCAGAGGGCCCACATACAAGAGTGGACAATGCCTTTTAGTTAATGACAGATGTGGGGTTGGATTTTCCTTACTGTGAAACCACAGCACAGGAAGAGCAAGTCTGTGAAGAACTTACATAATATAGTTCTCAGAGATTGAAGGATAGAACAAAAGGAGGAGATCTCTGAGTAAACTTCAGATAATTTTTTGTTTGTGTGTTTATATAACTTTTAACAGCAGAATTTTTTTATAGGAGCTGGGTAGCAGATAACTGACTCTGACAATGCTTGGAGTATTTTGTGTTGTTCATTGAAGGAAAGTTCTTCACTACTAATTATAAAACAATGATGTTTAAAAGATGCTGTGAAGATTCAGGGATTCAACTAGGACTTCTTGGTCTTATTTAAAACAGTTTTTGCAAATTAGCTCCTTTTTTCCCTTCCTCCCTTCCTCCCTTCCTCCCTTCCTCCCTTCCTTCCTTCCTTCCTTCCTTCCTCCCTTCCTTCCTTCCTCCCTTCCTTCCTTCCTTCTCTCTCTCTCTCTCTCTCTCTCTCAGGAGGTAGTGAATAAGGGCATAGATGTATGGAAATACTAG
This sequence comes from Artibeus jamaicensis, assembly GCF_021234435.1. Classification (NCBI taxonomy): domain Eukaryota; kingdom Metazoa; phylum Chordata; class Mammalia; order Chiroptera; family Phyllostomidae; genus Artibeus; species Artibeus jamaicensis. Next base: position 39,675,873 of record NW_026522059.1, read on the forward strand.
TTTGGAAAACTGTAGGCACAGGGTATCTGTATTTGACATTCTAAACATTTTTTTTTGCCTCCCATTGTATAACAATGACAATTCAGATTTGGATTGTTTTACTTCACATTCTTAGAAAACCGTCTTCTGGTCAGTTTCCTTTGCTCTTTTATCAGTGCTCTAGACATGAACCTACCTTGGAAACAAATGCACTATAGTCCAGGTCCAGCTGGCAATTGGCATGCTGTCTGCTCAGGAGAAAATAATGTGCAAATCAGGGAAGAATAAAGAATGGAAATATTTTGGGAAAACATTGGACATATTTGAAAAGGTGGTCATATTCCCTTCCAAATTGTTAAATTAACCCTGAAAAATCAGTGGACTATTCACATTGTGAAAAATGGAAACAAAATCACAAACTTGAAAGCAGCTGGTCCCATTGCCAAGGATTCTATTATTCTTAACTTTTGTTTAGTGATACGGCTTTTAAAGGGCATATGGAAGACTTACTGCTTTCTCTGTGTCTTTATGTGTTTGGGTTGCCCTAACAAAATATCACAGCGTGGATGGCTTATAAATAGTAGAAATTTATTGTTTATAGTTTTGGAGGCAGAGTGTTCAAGATCAAGCTGCTGGCAAATTCATCGTCTGGTGATTTCTGGTTCATAGACAGTACCTTCTGGCTATGCCCTTACATGGTAGAAGGGGCAAGGGATCTCCCTGGAGCCTCTTTTATAAGGTAATACACCCATGCATGTGGGCTGTACCCTGGAGACATAAGCACTTTCCAAAGGCCTCCTAAACCTTTACATTGGGCATTAGGATTCAGTGAATTCTTGGGGAACACAGCTATTCAATGTAGAGCATCTTTATTCAAAAATTTGCTTTTTCAGACAGACCTGTTACAGTGCAAAAGGAAGCTAGCCAGACAGCCTATAAAGAGTGGGTTGAGCATATTAGTCATCTTTTAAATATGAAAGAGGGCACCAGCCTGATGGGAGAACTTTTCCAAATTTATTCCAATAGCAATAGCTTTGTATCTCACTTTGTGTGGAGCTGGGTCTCTGCCGTAGCATTTTAAGATCAGCATTAAAATAGGATTCCTTCCTTAAGCCTGGTTTCCTCATGGTAGAGACCATGCTGTGTTGTTTTTCTCTACAGGATTTTTAGCATAATTTTGGCCCATTCCTAGAAGAATTACACTACCCCATAAACATATTCTGTGCTTTGGAAATGAATAGGATTCTACACTACACTTGTGCATCTGAATAAGCCAGACATAAAATACATGTCTCTTTGTGAGTTTTGCTGCCTTTAGAGTGTTGTTATTTAGGGGGAGCCCAGGCCCTGCAAAGAAGGAACATAACCTCCCAAGTTTACTTGAATAATATCTCATTTTTGAACACCTACCACATGTGCGATACTGTGCCAAAGGTGATAAAACATGCAGAGAAGAACAAGGCATGGATCCTGCCCTCAAGGACCATGTGTTCTTAAGCCAGAGCTGCCCCGTTGTCAGGCAGGTTAGTAACTGGGTTCAAGAATGGTGCTTGCCGTACAGAGGCCACCAGCGCATGCAGTAAGGGGTGAATCTGCAGAGAATTCACAGACAATCATAAAACCAACCAAAAGCTCTTCTGCTTTTTATTGTCACCTTTTGCCAACGATTCTAAGCAAAGTCAGTGACAAGGGACTCTGAGAAAAAACATTTGTGATCTAAATTCTAACTATCGTTGGGACCACTGTTGAGTTTAATTTAATTTGGGTATTGTTACTTATTCTTTGGTAAATATAGTATTCTTCATGAAAGTTATTTTAAAGTGTTGGTTATACAGTTGACCCCCAATACACATGGATTTTATAATGTGTTCATTTCGGGAGAAAGTTCCTTTGGTTCAGAGTTGTCCTGAAATAAATAACAATAGTGTAATTGGTGTTAGAATAAAAAAAAACTTACATTTCTTCAATTCTATTATTCTATGTGACTACTTGGAGTTTTTATTATCATTTGAATTTTAAAATAGTAAAACTGATTGCAAATGGCAAGTGCAAGATTGTTGTTGGTAAAGACAAATTTTAGCTCTGCATAAATATTTTACTAAATTAAAATATACATTTAAAATTAAAATATATATTTAAAAATAGGTAATTGTCAGGGGAGGGAGGTGACTGGAGGTGGAAGAGGGTGTAATGTGGATAAATGGTAATGAAAAATGCAAGAAAAATAAATTAAAAATACAAAAATAAAACCATTATTCTGTTAGCCAAAGAATGTAACAAATTATACTAAAAATGGTCAAAATAGAATAAAAAATAAAAATAGTCATGTTAGAACTATTAAATATCAAAAAAATAAATCACCTGTTGTACCTTGTGGTTTTATTAAAATTTTTAAAATACTGGATAATAATTTACATAAAATGTTATTATATCAAATTGTAACCATATCATATCAATGCATTAAAGTCCAAATTGTTAGATATATTTAAAAACCGTTAAATAAATAGTTGGGATTTTCCCCTTTTTGTCCTATAATATTAATTTAAATTAAAAGTTTATAATGTTTTTTCTGGTATAATTATAATTAAGCAGTATATTACAATTTTTTCTATACCTGCAACTCTTTTCAGGCTGTTATGTTTATTTGTTTTGTTTCATGGTTACTACGAAAATGTTTTTTTCATATAGGGCAGTGGGGTGTTAGAAAATGACAGATTTTAGATATGAAATCACTCTCATGTGTGCGTGCCATGCTCCCATTGGACAGTGAAGCTGGTTCTGTGGTTCAAGTTCACAAGCAAAGCAAGGTCTGGGTTCAGGAATTCACTCTACTACCACTTAACAGTGGAATCTGTAGTGCTTGATTTTCTCATCTGAAATACTAAAGATGACTTCCAAGTTCCTTCCCAGATCTGAAATTTTGTGACTCAGATTGATTGCTGTTCTCATACATGCACACACACCCCTACAGTGTTGAATTAGGGGCAGTTTTGCAACTCAATATTTATTTTAAGAAAATTCTGTCACTGCTTTTCAAATTCACCTGCTACAGGAGTGCCTGTAGGTCAAGTGTTGAAGTATCTATCCTTATTCCATTAGCTCCCACTTTCCCCAAGTGACCACAAACTGGTGTGTACCAAACAGCGCTGCTCTTGCCTCCTAACTGCAGAGAGGCTTGAATGCACCCAGCCTGGGAGAACTGAGCCCAGGTGTACCCTGCTTTCTCCTCTCATTAACTCGTACCATCTTTCTTTGAAATGTGCTTTGTGGCATGTTGGAACAAATGACTCTGAGAATGAGCCTAAAAGTTCTCTAAGTTGCTCTGTTGGATTCCTGACAGACTAAAGAACTTATCGAGGCTATAATGAAAGGCGGGTTGTGATCGCTGTCATGTCAAGATGCTGCAGTTGAGAAAGTAGACATGATTTCATGGCTAATGATTCACTCGCTAATATCAGTTGTGGGCTGCAGTGAGGATAACCAAGTTGAGCTGTCTTAGATCAAATGATTCAATTAGGCCAGCTGTCCCTATTTGTCATGGCTCAACTCGCTTTCAAATTACCTTTCCAAAGTGCATACGTGCCTTAGCATAGAAGTTAACAGCTCAACTGTTTTATAAAAAAAGAATACTTAGGCCTGATTAGAAATAAGTCACCTTTTTCCCCCATACACACAGGCTTCTCCCCCTCCCCCAAGCCCTTAGAGCTACTGTACATATTTGTTCAGCTAACCCTGCAGCATCGTGTCAGCTATTGTCAGTGTGGCTTTGCCTCTAGAGCCTTTTGGGGCATCTCTTGGCGAGAAATGATTAATTCGAAAAAGGAAAGCTTGTTTTAGGATCTCTAAGTTGCTGGGGGCAATAATAACAAGGTTAAGATTTTTTTGGAACAAACTTCTAGTCCCTGCATTGACAATTGGGCAAATTTAGGGTTAGAGAAGAATGTATGTTACACATTTGGATTCTTCCAGAACTGATGGAAAGACTCAGGGATGATAAGTAAATAGACAGCTTCAGTATGGCTTTCAGTCAACAAGGGAAGATATTATGAGATAGTGATGTAACTAATCATCACTCAGAAGGAGAGGGAATAATCCTAGTTTTTAAGTGAGATACGTGAACATTCCAAGTACCCTGAGGGAGAAATGGCCCTCCTGTTACAGATAGCCTGAGTAAAAAAATGAGTCAGGAAACATTTGTTTTCCACCTCCTGGGTGAGGGTCACTGCTCAGACACAGTGGAGAAATAAAGCAAAATCCAGGGACCTGATTTCCACCCCAGAGGGGCTTGCCACTAATGACTCTGAAATCTGGTTTCGTACTGGGGGATTGTGGCTCTCAGGAAGATAAAGACAAATTGAAGTAAGTCTAGAGTGAATAATGGAGATGGGCAAAGGAACAGGGTACTTAATTTAAAGTGAAAAAAGATAAAGAAATAAAAGGAATTATTCTTTCAAATGCAATGGCAAAATATAGAGTCCAACTATTAAAAATTTAAAAGTAATATCATGAAGAGGGCAGATAAGGGATTCAATGCCATGTAAAGGGATGAGAAGTAGGAGCAATGAGATAAATGACATGAAATTCTTGAAACTGATCTGTTTCGAAATGTACTGCAAAGGGCAGTGAGGAGTACAATTTGGGAGAATATTCATGGGAGGTTTGCCGAATGAATTGCATTCCTTCAGTTCTTTCTTTTTTATTGCATCTGAAATCAGATTTATCTGATTCACAACTCAAGGCACAAACAGGATGAAAGCAGCCCCCTATGCTGTGACCATCATCGACTTTTCCAGGCTCCGGCTTTCCATTGACTCTTGTTTCAAGGAGCCACAGGACCTTTGCGGCTCTGAATCAACTCCCCCTGACTGTCATGGGCTCCAAGAAAAAGAAAACATATGCTTGAGTGTTTTCTTTGCCAGAGGAAACATGCATTTCTTAGGCACAGGAAAAAAAGAGTTATCTAGAATAGGGTTCTTTTTGGTGATACTGGATATATTTGCTCAGCTAACCCTGCAGCATCACGTCAGCTATTGGCAATGTGGCTTTGCCTCTAATGCCTTTTAACATGGTTACTTCAAATAAGCATATTGGTTATGCTTATTTGTTGATTGGTTTTTACCATCAAGATACTCCTGAATAAAAAAAAGATCATAGACGGACAGCTTCAAAACCCCAATGCAGCCTGGGCACCTTACCGAGGCTGAGCAGTGTGGTTGCTGCGAGCTCATCCGGAATCCAGCCTGACTCTAGAGTCCAGGTGTGTCTCTCTTCAGTAGCAGCAGGCACTGTGGTTCTGTTCTAGAACTTACCATCCTATAGCCACAGCTTCTCCTTGCCTGCTCTTTTTGCTTTTGCTTCACCAAGATCTTGATCAGTGTTCAGTCCATGTCTTATACTCAAACTGCCCCCAAAGAGCCTGAATTCGTCCAGCCCATTGTCCCTACCAGCAGATATGTTACAACAAACAACTTTCTGGCTGTTGGGCTGCCAGGAGATAGAAGCCCAGGAGCTCACTGGACCCTGTTCAGTTTTGGTCAAAGGGCAGGGTCTTGTGACATCAGCACCAGCAAAGCAGGCTGTGGAGCAAGAACTACTGGGAAAAGGCTCTGGGTTGAATTGTGTCCCCAATTCATACAGTGAGACCTGAACTCCCAGTACTTTAGAACGTGACTGTATTTGGAGATGGGATGTTTAAAACAGGTAATTAAGTTAAACTGAGGTCATTAGGGTAGGCCTTTATCAGATATGATGGGTTATATAAGGAGAGGAGATCCGGATACAGACAGGCACAGAGGAAAGACCTTGCAAAGACAGGGGGAGAAGGCAGCCATCTACAAGCCAAGGATAGAGGCCTCTGAAGAAACCAGCTCTGCTGACACCTTAATCTCAGACTTCTAGTCTCCAGAAATTTGAGAAGATAGATTTCTGGGTGCTAAAGCCACCCCGTTTGTGGGACTTTGTTATGGCAGCCCTAGTGAAATAATAATACAGGGCAGTAAGCAATTTGGGGCACAGCAATGCTGTGAAAAGAGCTTTGAATGGGAAGTTTAGCAATAGGGTGTTTTTGTCATTCTCAATGGGTAACCTTGGAGAAGTCTCTTTATGTCTTAAGTCCTCAGCTTCCCTATTCATGAAATAAGGAGGTTGGGATTCTAGGAGCTGACATCTGTGATGGGCAGGCCTCCTAACTGACCCTATTTGAGGTCTCCTCTGTCCTGATGCTTCTGAAAGTTCATTGTGAAATGTGAACGCAAGGGCTCTGGGGCAGACAGAATTTTGAGGCATTCATTCATTGCTCACTCATAACCAGTATCCTTTTCACAGCAACTTTCCTACTTAGGTCTCTGTTCCCCGAAAACTAGGGGAATACCTGCCTGGAGACATAATTAGCCCAATTCCCCCACCAGTAGGAGAGTGACCTCAGGCAGGTGTTGCTGTGCCGGTGCGACATACCAAATTCTAAAATAACATTTGGCTACGGGCTCTGGCCTCTTAAACGGGACACAACCAGGTGACCTTTGCTTTTCTTCCTCCTTCCTTGTCCTCCTTTCCCTTCCTCACACAGGCTGGAGGTTCTGCTTCCTGTGTCCAGCTCTCTGCTCCCTGACCTGACCACAGCACAGAGCCTGTCTGCATGGTTAAGGAGGGCTTCCTGACCTCACTGCTGGGTACAGGGGCACATGGGAACCTGTTCACCTCCAGGGGACCTCATCCCATTTTTTGTGGTCTAGTGACAAGGACAGGTAAAATGCCGAAGTAGAAGAACTGATGACTTAAAGACTTGGAACTGAAATAGGGAGATTTTCCTCTTCATGCTGGGCTTTTTCCCATTGTTTCCTGTCCCTACCACCCTGGCACCCGGAGGTCTTGGGTCCAAGGGCTAAAACCTAATCCCTTCTACTTGAAGGTGTCATTAAATTGTCATTGCTGCTGCTGCTGCTTTGTGGAGAGCAGCAGGAAGGAAGTTCTCTTCCTATGTCTTATGGATTGAATTGTGCCAACACCCTGATTCATATTTGAAGGTACCCAGTACCTCAATTGTCACCTTATTTGAAAACAGGGTCATTGTATATGTGATTAGTTTAAATGAGGTCATGTTGGAGTAAGAAAGGCCCTAATCCAATATGATTGGTGTCCTTATGAAAAGAACATCATGTGAAGAAAAAAGACATGTGCAGATGGAAAATGATGTGGAGACCCAGGGAGTATACCATCTACAAGAAATGTCAAAGATGGCTAGCAAACCAGGAGAACCTGGGAGAGAGAACAGATTTTTTTCTTACAGCCCTCAGAAGAAACCAACCCTGCCACCACCTTGCTCTGGACTTGTAGCCTCCAGAACTGTGAGACCACACATTTTTGCATTTTAAGCAACTAGATGTGTGGCACTTGGTTACAGCAACCGTAGCAAACTACTATAGATGGATTTCTTGGAACATGCTCTCCCCAAAACTTGTCATAGTCTTATATGTTTTTATGTCATGCAATTGTCTTTATATTCCAACCCTAAAATTCAGTCTCCTGAACACAAGTGTGCTGTTAAGTTGATTGGCCCTAACTGCCTAGGTGTGACCCAGTCCCTGCTGTTCCACAACTGTCTCCAGTTCTGAGCCATCTTGTGTACAATGTGTTTCCCCTTTCAGTCCCTCTGGAGATCCATGATGTCTGATCCATTTTATGCCCTGAGCGTGCAGGTGCTGGTGCAAGTCCAGTCCTATTGTCTAGTTTTGCATCTTTTACAGCTCATCAGAGACTTCAACTCCTCTGGAAAGCCTCTCCTGAATTCCTGTCCCCACAGGTCTGGGCTAAGTGTCCCTCCTACATGTTCCCATGGAATCTTAAACTTTTCCCCTCACAGCATGTTCCACACTGCCCCTTAAACATTTGCTTATCCATTTACTTCTCCTCTCAGGTTTTTAAGTCCAGAAACTGTGTTTTGATCACCTTTGTGTTTCCAGAGCTGAGTAGAGTGTCTGCTAGTCTTCCCTTGGTGTGTATTTGTTGAATGAATGCACAGGTGAATGAATACCTGCTCTCGACCCCAAAGCTGCACCAGTTTTGGATGAGGATATGGCTTATTAAGCAATGCTGCTTTTTGGTGCCTGAAGAACTCAAAACAGCTTTGATTCAAAATGTTGGCAAAATAGACTGCCTCCACTATTTTGACTTTTTCAGAAATGAATTGATGAGGTAATACATTTTGAAGCAATGCCACATGCTGTGCTTTTGAAACTGAAGTGCGACAGCAAGGTTGTGCTTCTGGCTTATGTCCTTGTCAGAGTTAGAAGGAGTGTACTTTCTGGTCTCAAGCTGTAACTGCAGATCTGAGAAGTAGCCTTTTCCTTTGGAGGCTGGTTACTCTTCCTTCATAGGTGGAAGAAGAAAATTGGCACATGAAAATGTATCATCTGCTATAAAGAAGCAGCCAGCCAGGCCATGCTTGGCTATCCTAACACTCCTTCAGTACTTATGAATGTTTGAAAAGTGATTGTAAGTACTAGATTGTAAAGCTCAAGTATAAATTCTCTGGGGTTCTAGAGCACCTAAACTGTAACCCACACTTGGGGGCTGCCCAGTTAAAAAAGTGATCTTAACATCTGGGCGCAAGGATTAATATTTCACTTATGCAAGTCGGTAAAGTGCATTCAGTCACCCAGTAAACATGTAGCATGATATATGCCAGGTCAGGACTGGCTTTTTACTCCTAGACTCTTGCATGGTTAGTGAGTTTGTTTCTTACTCTTACACATTTAATTACATATATAAATAAAAAATCTTTCCCTAGAAGGTAAGGCAAGGAGAGCAATATGTGGGACTTGCACCCGCATTTTACGCTCCTACGTCAATGAAGACTTCACTGATTGATAATAGCATTTTCTCCACCTCACTGAGGGCAGCCTCAGAGTTCTGTACACTGGGGTTTAGGTAGTAGCTCCATCCCTGAGCTCAGATGTGTGGTATTGTATATCTCATCAGAGAAAATTAAAATAAATGTATAAATAAAATATATTGATTTGAAACTCATCATTTCAAATAGGTCACCAAACTTCTGTAAAGAGCCAGGTAGTAAGTTGGGCTTTGTGGGCCACATGTGGTTTCTGTTGCAAAGTCTTGTTTCTTTGATTTTTCAAAATAATCACTCCAAACTATAAAAACATTCTTTGCTTATGGGCCATACAAAATGAACTACTGCCTATATTTGGCCCACTGGCCATAATTTGCTGACCCTGAAGGAACACATCATGTTTTTAAAGTATGTAAAGATAATAATAGTGTTTACCATGGAAAACTTTGGTAGATAGAAAAAAATCTGTGAAGGGCATTGGGCACCTATTTCATGTGCATGATTATATAAAACTATGAAATTGTAACGTGTAATTCATGTTACATTAGATACTCAAAATATAATGCTTGTGTATCTAGGCTATGACTCATGTTGTTACTAGGTTATATACTTTGCAGTTTAGGGAATACATAATCATCCCCAAATCTGAATGCTTGGGTGTAACTTACAATCTTTTTTCTGAAACTGTAAATAGAATTCCTGCCTGGGGTCTGGGTAGAGATGTCTGTGAGTATCTGTTGACATGAAGCATCATCTTACAATAGGTGGAGGTACAAGTTGTAGTGGAGAAGTGAGCAGCCCGAATATGAATATGAGATTTGGCTTTGAGGTATAATAAGACTTCAGGTGTTGTGTTTGCCTCAGGACACACGTACATGGCTGCACACTTTACATAGCCACTCACTTTTATCTCCTAGTGGCCACAAGACTTCAGAAACTCACTGCACCTGGCTGTGGTATCACTGATCTGATAGCACTTTTTTTTTCTTCCCAAAGGAAACTTTGGTTCTCTTTTCACTTTATAGAAACTGGTGATTTCAAACTTAGTGCTGTGTTTTCTATGTATATCTTTACTTTTGCCCCCAGAATGAAGCTACGCTTGTGGATAACTATTTATGACCTAGAGGGAAGAAAAATACAGTGGTGAAAAAAAATGTGTAAACAGGATTGTATCGATCTGGATGGTTCTGGAAACAAGAGTAAACCCAGAGCTCTTTTTCTGGAGCATAATACCATTAAACTAGGACCATTACTTAGAATAATTTTCAGGAATGCAAAATTGGCAACTCGCCCTACGTTGTCAACTTGTGAATCTTCGAAACATATTGGATTAGTATCGTCTGCCTTCCCTGAAGCATATGCCTCGTGAGGTGTGGATAATCCAAGAAGGTATGCGAAACCTGTCTGGACTCATGTTTGTGGTGTTAGGCCTCATGGAATTGGCCTTAACACCACATAAACGGCCTAAAACCCACTGAATTTCAGATAGGTCCACTTTATTCCTCCACTTTTCTTACTTTTCTTCTTTGCTTCCTAGAACTTTGTAGGAACATAGAAAAAAGTGAAGGTATAATTGAGAGGTATAATGCAATACAAACCATTTGCGTTTGCCCTCCCTCTCCATGATAATACATCCACGTAGAAGATATTAATTATGGTACAAGGATAGGGTTTCATTGTCATCAGAAGTTCTTGGCACATGGTAAGCCCTCAGTCATTATTACAGGCTCCATGGAAAGACAAGGGTTCAAGTACTGGCTCCACTCTTTTCTAGCTATGCAATGTAAACATTTTTGAGACTTATATTTTTTTATCTGTAAAATGCAGCAAATAATGGTACCAATTTATAGGGTGGTTATTCTGATTAAATGAGACACTATATTTGATAGAAGTTCTTTATACCATGTAGAGAGTTATATAAATGTTAATTAATTTAATTTAAACATATATTGGCAATATTCCTCCCCTCTGGCTTTTTGCCCAGCAACTCTTCCAGGCCCTAGAGATCCATGCTGGCTGCTTCCATAAGACATCGGTGCAGATGAAGCATGTGGTGGCGGCTGAGTTCCCCACTTCCATCTGGATGTTTTTGGCATTGTGCACACATTGTTTCAGAATGCTGAAGTCACAATGTAAGCTAATATTTTTTAAAAGTCCACATATTGTATCAGTTGTGTGTAGTTGATACACATTGTGTAGGTTCTTGGCTTCTAGGCACTTACTTTCTAAGACTACCTGACCCAGCCACTCATCACAGGTGATGCTGTTGGGAGGCTGGCTTGGCCTTTAGGAATGAACTTCTATTTCTTCCGATGGGGTTTGTATCCTTTATCCTGATAGAAAGTCATTTGGGCAAAATCCATATATCAGATAACTATGCTTCAGAAGTAAAAAAAAAAAAAAAGAGAGACTAGAATATTCTACAGTCAAAAAATTACCATTTAGGTGGTATGAAGTTTGAAGGCCATGTGAAAAAATCATGTAGGGTTTATAGAAATTTTAAACCAGAGAGGCCAGAGAGTAGGAATGACAGGAAGGAAGGCATGATGGAGAGATAACTGTGACCTGGGTATGACGGGCTGGGAGGCAGAGGCTGAGATCTCTCTTTCTAGTTTTGTAAACAGTGGAAAATACTGTATACTAGTCCTCTTTGTCCACGGTTTTGCTTTCTACAGTTTCAGTTATTCGTGGTTGACCATGGTCTGAAAATATAAGATGGAAAATTCCAGAAATAAACAAGTCATAAGTTTTAAATTGAGTATCATTCTGAATAGCATGATGAAATCTTTTACCGTCTTGCTCTCTCTGCTCAGGGTGTGAAGTATCCCTTTTTCCAGCATAATCTCATTATAGACACTCTCTGCCCATTAATCACTTAGTAACTATTGCAGTATGGCTGTACTTGTGCTAAAAAAAAACCCCTTAGTTTACTTAATAATGGACCATTTACATAATTTTATTATAGAATATTATAATAATTTTTAATTCTATTATTTTATTTGTTTACTTATCTAATTGTTGTTCGAGTACAGTTGCATTCATACCCTCCCACACCCCAACCACACCCACCTCCCACCTGTTTTATTGTTATTGTTGTTAATCTCTTACTGTGCCTAATTTATGAATTTAACTTTATAATAGGTGTGTATGTAAAGAACAAAACATAATACAGGGTTTGGTATTATCTACAGTTTCAGGCGTCCACTGAGGGCCTTGGAGCATCTAACTGGTAGATAAAGGGGGACTACTGCAGTTCTTTAATCCATGAGTTTCAGTGTTTTCTTTTTTTGGAGGGAGTGTTTTCAAAGATCAATTTCTATGATGTGTAGAATAGATGAGGATGATGCTGTCGAAGTGGAGTAAACGTTTGTTTTCCACATCTTCCCCACTCACTGTCCTATCTATTAACAAGTCAGGATTTGTTTTGTGGATGTGCCAACTTCCACTCTCAGCTCATATGACCTGATGTAAATAGTAAGGATTCATGCATACAGTAAGGGTTCATGCGGAAACCCCTGAGGAACTTCAAGCAGAAAAGATTTAATGCATGAATTATAGGCTTATGAAACCAAGGGAGAAGTGGGGGAAGTGAGTGTCAGGGAAGTTGTCACTTGTGGACAGGAAATCAGAAAGGACCACGATCAGGGAAATCCTGGCCATGATCTCAGCTACTTGTGGCATCAAGTTTATTTGCAGGAAGACACTTGGAAGCTGCCTTCAAAACCTTTTGTTCACCCTCTGTCGAAACCTACACACCTGCCTGTCACTGCCCCAGAAGCAGCATGGCATCTGCGTTTCCTATGACTTCCAAATCTTTGCCCAGTTCTCTCACTAACAGAACTTAACTTGGAGCCCCTCATGCATTGTCATTCCCAGGCCTCCAGACCTGCAATAAGGAACAGAACATGAAAGAGGAAAATGATGCTAAACTGGACAGAGAACTTGACACCTCTGGGCAGGGTGCTGCCCAGAGATCAAGATTTCAGTGGTGAACATGCTCATCCTGGCTATACTGAATAATTCATGTATTAACATTAGTCCTAAACTTACGGAATTAGAATGAGTCTGAGGGCTTTCCATGGGATACAAAGAAGATAGGCTCCTTTCATTTTGTTGTACTTAAATCTGGTGGGCAGCGGGAAGAAAACTCGAGGTGCAGGAGCCATTTTGTGTTCGAAACATTAAAACTTGCCTGAGAATAATACCCAACACACAGAAGAAAAGAGAACTAAACCAAGAGATCAAATTATGGTGATATCCTTTGAGCTCCTGAATTCAGCCATGCTTGAAACTAATCCGACTACCAGACTATCAACTTTATGAACCAATAAATTGCCTCTTTGTATAAGCTATTGGGGTTAGGTTTTCTGTCACTTGTAACTGAAGAATGGTTAGAAAATCATGTAATAGTCTAGTTTCAGTTCTACAGATGCTTATTTTGGGATACAATAATTAAGAAAAAAATCTCATTAAATAGATTCATTCACAACTAACTGTAATCCCAGAAAAAAAATATCACTGATGCCCCCGCCTGACCAGGCTTGGGTGCGTCACAAAGTCAGACCCATATGGCTAATAGCAAATGCAATCATCTCTGTTGTCCGAGAGGATTCTGGTTCTCCTGGAAAGTGGTCCACATGAACAATGGGTAGACATTAAGTGGACTAGAACTCTATATACAAATGTCTGGACATTAATATTATTTTTTAAAAGTACCTGATTCTAGAAAAAGGAAACCCTTTCAATTCAAACCTTTGTTACTGCTTCTTTCTGTCTTTTACTCTTTACCCACCCTTAACAAAATGTCCTAAGTGGAGGCCAGGGCAGGTTGGCCATCAGGATTTCAGAAGATGTCATGGGGAATGGCAGTCTTATGTTTCAATATGACTTACTCTTTCTCAGTCTCTTACAGATTGCTAAGTGGAGGGATATCTTTTGTTGCTGTATATTCATGTATATATACAAATGTATATATGTATATTCTTACTATTAAAGTGTGTAGCAATGGTATTGGACACCTGATCTTGCTTGGCAGCTTTGAAAAGTGTTTACTCACTTTGGTAGCCAATACTCACAGGAGATCTGAGCTCCAGAATGAAAAGATTTGCCAAAGCTCTATTCATATATGAGTTAACCTGGGAAGGTTGTTTCTCTATGGGCAATGTTTATCTTAATCAAAGATGAAAACATTTGGGCAAACCCTTTCATAACTATAACTCAATATTAGTAAATGTCATTCCATGGAATAGATTGAATCCAAAGGGAGATTTTAATTAAGGAGCCCATGTTACACTTACTAATTAGCCCTTGCTCGCTTATCTCCTTCCACGAGCAGATTTCTTGTCAGAGTTGAAAATATCTCTATAACTCTTTTTTCCTCCATATGGCTGTTTCTAAGTCAGACTGTCCATGGATTTTGATAGGGAAAGCTGGGCATCAAGGAGGCTGTTTAGAGCAATGGCCTTTCTGCTCCAGATACCATGTATAAGAGCCTTCCTTCATTCTCCACAACTAACTGATTATTCTTGTTTAAAAAAGATTTTATTCATTTATTTATTTTAGAGAGGGGAAAGGATGGAGAAAGAGAGGGAGAGAAACATCAGTGTGTGGTTGCCTCTTGAGTGCCCCCTACGGGGGACCTGGCCCACAACCCAAGCAGGTGCCCTGACTGGGAATCAAACCAGCAATCCTTTGGCTTGCAGCCTGGTGCTCAGTCCACTGGGCCATACCAGCCAGGGCTGATTATTCTTTAAACATTTGAAAATGCACTGACTGTCTTATACATGAAGCATGATGCTTTGGAGTGATATCTTTTCTTTTTCTGGGTAATAGTACATACGGTTTTATCCTTTTTATTTTCCCAATCAATCACTAAATCCCCTACATCTATTCATGTTAGCAGGCAGTCTATTTTCTGTCTTTCATGGTGTTTCTTGATTCTTAATTATCCAAGAACTCTAGACCATTACTCTGTCTCAAGACATGACTTGTGCTTCCAAGGCAAGAACTAGAATTTCTTATCAGTGTACTAGTAAGATCCACTTCTACATGGCTCTGAATTTTAGGCTGCTGAAAGTGATGCTGCCCAGTTTAGTCTGCCCTCATCCACTGCCTTTTAGATTTGTATGATTAAAGTTCTCAATTTGTATTTTACATGCTGTTATTATTCCTAAAATACATCACACAACTGTATGGTAACCCCTTCCTCCTCAAGAACATCTAGGCCTTGGCTTTGACTCTAGCTCTCCGATCTAGACTCCTTATGCCATTATGAAATGTTCCTCTTTGGGATCCTTGGTTTTACTTCCGGTCAGCAAACCTCAGCTAGAAACATTTTACTCATGGAGGAAGTATCATGTTATTGAACCTAAAAAAGGAAGAGATCAGAATTTTAATCTCTTCTCCCTAGAGTCCCCTTAACATTTATATAAATTTACCTCCTGCCTTGGTAGCCAGCATTGTCTACTCAGGAGCATGAGGGTCAGTCTTTGACAATTTACAAAGAATCGGCCCCATTTTCCAGGGGTATGGGTGACTGTACACTTTACATGTGTTCAACCAAAAGAGGCCATTTATCTGTACAGATAGATTGAAGACGATGACCTCCAAGTTGATGTTTTGCTCTTCTGAATGTGTAGCATTAATTGGTGTCTTCATTCTGTGTCCTTTGTCTATGTTTTTTTTTTTTTTTAATCATCATGGACTATGGCTGGACTTGAACAAGACATGAGATGCCTTCCTGTTTTACCATTGCAGGCTCTTCCTTGAAGGCTTTGCTTCATACAGTGTCAAAATTCTGTGAACTTCCTCCTTAAAATTCTTATAAATTCTTGAGTAATTTTGATAATCTAGGTATAAAATGAACAATATCAAGAGCTTAAAATATATTCAAGTTGAAAAGAAATCAAAAGTTTAACTAAGAAACATTGAACCGTGTGTTGGAAATGTTTCCCCCCCACCAAGATTGTTTCAGTGCAGCCTTCATGTCTATGTACAAGCTATGTGTTCATCCGATGAACTTCAATAGAATGTGTAGGTGGTCTGTGGAGAAGAATGTGTCCTGTGATGCCAATTTCTGAATGTCATGAAGTTTATACTTTTCTGGTTCAACCAAATTTTTCAGAAGGGAGTGTGGAAAGAGTTCTGTACTTGGGAGGAGGAGACACAAGAAACTAGTTTCAAGTCTGCATCTTTCCCTCTTTATTTTTTTGTACTTGTTCAAGTTAGTAAGTTCTATGAATAAGGCAAAATAATACCTACCTCAAGTAACTGTGTGAGGATTGAGTGAGATAACATATGTGGAGGAACCTGGCACATTTGGACACTTAGAAAAATATGGCATTCTCCTTCATTCATTAAGTACATTTGCAAACAAACACTGAGAGCTAATGATCTCAGACAGTTGTTCTGTCCTCTGCCTTTGAACACCACCACTACAAATGCTTTTCTTTATTATGTTTTACTAAATATTTTCATCATTCCACAAATAATTATTAAAGATAATAAGTGTGAATCACTGTTGTGATAGTTGTTGGTCAAACAAAATAATGTTCCTATCCTCATGAAACTAAAAGTTAAGTGGGAAAGCAAAGAATGAACGAGTAAACAAATAAAAGTATGTGTAATTTAAAGTTATGCAAATTACCAAAAAGGATAAGAACAGGGGGCAATAATAGATAATAAGGAAGAAAACCTCATTTAGATAAGTTTACAGAAAAGGCTTCTTCTTGGAGGTCCCCTTTGCACTGTGGAAGAAGTAACATTGTAGTTGAGTCCTAACAGATGAAAAAAAGAGAGCCATGATAATGCAAGAGTAAAAGCATTTTGGACATGGGAACATCATGCTTAAATTTGGAAAAGAATTTGGTGAGTCAAGGAACTTAAAGCTGGTTGGTACACTGTAGCATAATGTGTAATTAAAGCAGAAAAGAATAATGAGAGGGGCTAAGGAAGGCAGCCAGGGACAAATTACACAGGGTAGGAGTCAGAAGGCACTTAAATGTTTTCTGATGTGCAGTAGGAAGCCACTGAAGAGTTTTAACCAGGGAGTAAAATAATTCAATTAAAAAATTTAATGAATACTCTAAGTTGTTATATAAAGAATGAATTCAACAGGGAAAGAGTAGGAGCAGAAGACAAGATAAAAGTCTACTGCAGGAGTTTAGAGAAGAGACAGTTGTTTGGACCACAGCAGTTACACTGGAGAAAAGGAAAGTACATGAGATTAAGAATTGACAGGAGTTTATGATATATTTAATGTGGAGAAACTGGAGACTCCCTATCAGCTTTTGATGATAATGTGAAGGGAGGGGCCATTTACTAAAATGGGAGACTAGAGGAGGAATTAATTTTGTTGATGTGAAGATCAAGTCTTCAATTCTATACATGTTTGAGATGCTTGTGAAACACCTAAATTTGCTCCTTAAGAATGTGTTTAGACATATGAGTATAAAGTTCAAAGGTAAGGTTTGAGTTAGAGGCATCACTGACAAAATGCATGCTGGGTTAAAGCCATGGGAATGGATGAGGTCACCTAGGGAGAAAATATAGAAAAATTAAAGTACCCAGAGCTGAGCCAGGGAGAGAAGAGGATGACACAGGAAGGAAAGAACAGCCCAAGACTAGAGAACTTTCAAAAGGAGGGTGCGGTTAAATTTGCTAAGTAATTCTGAAAAACTGAGTAAGGGGACAGCAAACCATACACTGGATTTGGCAACATGAATGTCATTAGTGACCTTAGTAAGAGCAGTTTCAGAGCCTGATATGGATGGGAAACCACTAGAGTGAGTTGAAGAGTGAATGGCAATTCTGGTGAGACAACAAACCAAAATCATCTGAAAATTCTCTTGCTTGAAACACTTACATATGCTGGATAGATGATAGCAATATTAATACAGTAACATGTGGCTGAGCTTTTAATAAATACAATGGAAATTCGAAACTGCTGGGAATTCCTATGAGAATTAAGTAAATAAACATATGAGCTGAACTTGTGGCTATCCTGGGAGAGGTTGTATGTCTTAATCACCTAGGGGTTTGGGTTTTAGTGTCCATGCAGGAACAGAAGATAAGGTGGGAAGCTGGAATCAAGGTATCTGCAGAAAGCTCAGCCTGTATTATCAGTTAAATTAGTAATGATAATAATAATAATTAAATTCAGACTTTGGGGTTTTAAATAATTTAAAAAAACCCAAAGCTGAACTTTGTGAAGGGTTTGGGTTTACAATTATAGTATTAGCATTATTTAGGAACCCTTAAGCCAAGAAATCAACATGCAATTTGGTACCAGGTTGTAGCAAGCATTAAACTCTGAAAGAACATTTCCTCAACCCATATCGAACTAGATTTCCATGGGTAAAGCCTCAGTATAAATGAGCTCATAATCCAAAATTACAAAGCATATGAAAAAATAATCCATCATGAACAAGAGTCAGCCCACATACATTTATACATACACTCACACATAAAGAGAAAGATTACAGCCTTAGACAGTAGATGGAGACTGTATATTTATTATAATTAAAAATATAAAAGAAGAATCCAAAATGTAAGAAAATAATAAGACACTAAGAGGAATAAGCAGATAAGAAATCAAACATAATTTCTAAATATGAAAATTAGCCTGTTAAAGACTGAATTGTTGGCTTATTTTAAGTTTGCAACAATGTTATATCGGTTTTCAGTTTCAGGTGGGTAGCTGTGTGCTGTGTAATGGAGACATAATTGTGAGACCCTCTGTTTTCAGAGGGTCTATAGGCCTTATGTCTACAGGCCCTCAAGGGGCCTGTAGTGCTGTGGGGGAAGATTAGCATGATTCAAATCATCAGAAAATTGAAGTAACCAGTTAATCCATTGACAAGTTATTAGCTAAAGAAAATGGAAGAACTAGCAAACTAAAAGATATAGCTGAACCAGAAAATGAAATAATGCAGTTACCCAGAGTATAGTTTGAAATACAAATAGATACAAAAATGAAAGGAAGTTTTCAAAACTATGGAGGTTAGAATTAGAAAGATCAACAGAAATTTTATAGGAGTCCTAGAAAAGGAGACTGGAAGAGAGAAGGCAATATTTAAAAAGACAAAGGCAGAGAATTTTCAAGAATTGATATGTAGACATGAGATACTAGTTCAAGAAATGCAATATATTCCAAGCAAGAGAAATTAAAATATGTCCACACAAATATATCACAGTCAATATGCAGCACCAACCTGAAGACAAAGAGAAGATTACAAAAGTAGCCAGAGAGAAAAGACAGATTTTCTAAAAAAAAAAAAAAGTTAAACCGAGAGCAGTTTCTAATTATTAACAGTATAATGCAGAAGACAAAGGAATATCATCTTCAAAATACTGTCAAAAAGCTTTCAACTTAGAATTAAACTCATATCTAAAATATAAATCAAGATTGGGGTAAAATAAAGATATTTTTAGTAAGACTGAGATCCAAAACTTAAGAAAAAACTCTGCCTGAATCTCTAGTTGAACTCTATTTAAAATAAAAGAAAAATCCTGTAGTCAGTTTATCCCATGTGTCTCCTTTACTTTTACACAGAACACTTACCTTCTGTCAGTTTTGGTTACCAAATGTGTGGGTTTTTTTTTTCCAACAATAAGCAATTCTCTGTGATACCAGCTGGGTGGGGTGTCGTGTAATTTAACTCAATTCTGACACTGTCTGCTTGGAGATACTTTCAGATACGACAGGTTAAGGGTTCAGTCCTACATGACTGTGCCTTCCTCCGCTTCAGATGCCAATCACAAGTCCAGGTGCTTCTGACCAGTTGGCTATAAATCAGAGACTTCCACAACCCCCTCCTAGGTTCAATTAATTTGCTAGAGCAGCTCACATATCTCAGGAAAACTCTTCACTTACATTTACTGGTTGATTATAAATGGACATGATAAAGAATGCAGATGAACATCCAGATGGAAGAGATGTAAAGGGCAAGGTATGTGGAAAGGGGTGTGGAGCTTTCACGCCCATTCTGGGTGTGCTACTCTCCCAGCACCACTCTGTGTTCACCAGCCTGGAAGCTCTCTGAACCCTATACTTTTGGGATTGTGTTAGGCCTAATCATGTAGGCATCATTGATCATAAACTCCATTTTTAGCCTTCTATCTTCTCAGGAGAATAAGAGGCAAGGCTGAAAATTCCAAGCTTTTAATCATGGCTCTCCAGTGACCAGTCCCCACCCAGGAGCTGTCCAGGAGCCCACCTGGAGTTGCCTCAATAAAACAATAGTTCCAAGTGCTCTTCCCTTAGAAGTTTCAGAAACCTGTGTCAGGGACAGGGCCAAAGTCAAAATATTAGAACAAAAGATGCTTCTGTGCTCTTGCCACTTAGAATCTTTATAAGGGTATAAGGAGCTCTGCGATAGGAACTGGGGACAGAGACCAATACACATATTTGATTACTTCATAATTGCTAAATTATTTATATAAATGAAAAATTCCCCCAAATCCCAGAGAAAAAGCAAGCAAAATAGATCTATCTTTGAAAGGCAAGACAGCTCGTGAACAGAGTGTGAGTTTGCTGAGAGACTGACAGATTGAGTTCCTTAAACAGCACGAAGCTCAGGCTGAGTGTGTATCTTCCCAAATCCTTGACTGATCACTAAATTACTCAGGGATAGTGGAGATGGCTAGGGAGCCAGGCTAAAAATCAGAAGTTGAAAGAAAAAAATACAAACATAGACATTGGTGACTGTCTGCTAAAGGAGGGATAAGTTTTTAGGTTAGAATCCAGAAAGTTATTTGTCAGAAGAACAAAACAGAATTCATAGTCTTGCCCATATATTAGCTACAATTTTGAGTTTTGACCAAACTTACTAGATATCCAAAGAAATAGGAAATTATGACCATTATTCAAGGGGGGAAATACAGTTAATAGAATCTCTGAGTGGGCCTAGATATTTGAGTTAGTAGATAAAAACTTCAAAGCAAATCATAAAAATATGAGGTCTGTCTGCAAAAAGTCTAGCCATTGTTAATATAATGAGAATGGTTCTCGTGACATCAGTGTAATCTGGCAGCCAAGTAGAATGGGCTGGAATGCACATGAGTGAACAATGACAACTTCACTGTACTAGTCAGTGGATGTGGTAGATGCCATTGAGTGAGCATGTGTACTGTGTGGCCATTGCATTCAAAATGACTGAGCGAGTAGAGCAACATATCTGCATCAAATTTTGTGTTAAGCTTGAACATTACTCTGCAGAAACTATTCAGATGATTTAGAAGGGCACAGCTATCAGCAACTGGTGATTGGCAGCTTCATCACAACAATGCACTGGCTCATGCACCACATCTCATGCAGAGTTTTTCATTGAAACATCAAATCACCCAGGTGGCTCAGTTGCACTACAGCTCAGATTTGGTGCTCTGAAACTTCTGGCTTTTCCCAAAACTAAAATCACCTTTGAAAAGGAAGAGATTTCAGACTGTTGATGAGATTCAGCAAAATATGATGGTTCAACTGAGGACAATTGGGAGAACTATGTCACGTCCCAAGGTGCCTACTTTGAAGGCAACTAAGGCATCATTGTTCTATGTACAATGTCTTGAATCTTGCATCTTCTTCAATAAATATTTCTATTTTCATATTACATGGCTGAAAACCTTCTGGACAGACCTTGTATATTTAAAGAAGTTAATAATAATATGTTCAAAGAGTTAAAGGAAAACATGGTAAAAATGAGAGAACTAATAGGGAATCTCAACAGCAAAATGAAAACTGAAAAGAACCAAATGGAAATTTTAGAGCTGAAAATTATGATTGAAATAAATTCACTAGATGGATTAAAAAACATATTTGAAATATCACAAAAAAGAATCAATAACCCTGAAGATAGTTTAATAGAAATTACTCAATGCAAAACCAAAGAGAAAAAAATTTAAGTATAAATGAAACTTCAAGTTCTGTGAGAATATTAATAATTACAACATACATGTTATTGGAGTCTCAGAAGAATTGTGTAAAAAAGTTATTTGATAAAATAAAAGGTGAAAATTTCCAAAATTTAGTTAAGAACATTAACTTACAGTTTCCAGAAGCTCAATGAATTTAATGTGAGATAAAATTCGAGAAAGCCACAACTAAACACCTAATAGTAAAATTGCGGGAAGACAAAGATATGGCGGGTTATGGAATGTTTTGATTATTATGGTTGTCACAAGACTATATATATCTTCCTAGACTCTTCAAACTATACAGCTTAAGTGAATAATTTTTATTATTTGTAGACTATACTGAAATAACTCCATAGAAATATAATGTACTATATAATTCATAACATACATACAAACATACACACTCATAAATATCAATCACATATATCTATTTTATAGTTAATTTGAATTTATCTCAAAAGAAACAAAGATAGTTTTACACTAAGCAAAGCCATAATTATAAACCATTACATTAAGAGATTAAAGTAGAAAGCCAAATGAGAATCTCATAGATGTACAAAATATAGATGATAAAATTCAAAATTTATTCATGGTAATCTTGTTTAGCAAACTATTAATAAAAAGGAATATCCTTTTTCTGAGAAAATATATTTTTCAAAAGCTTAAAACAAATATTTTAAATTATGAAACTTGAGAAGCATTCAAAGTCACTGCTACCAGTTGTCTCAGTCTTAATCAAGCTTTTTACTGGACGTTCTAGCTGGTGAAGTTGAAACAAGAAAGGTAAAAGAAACATGTAATAACTAAAGTGGAGACTAAGTAGTTTTCCTTATTTAAAAATCATCCGAATGGTACAATATTAGTGAAATTAAATAGCAGATGGATTAAAGAGCTAGGTGGAAGGTATAAAACTATACACCTTGTGTTCTGTTCTGCTATGCTGGAATTTATCTGTTTCTAAAAATAACCTCATCATACAAAATCAGTAAAAGGCACAGGGCTTAGGAGAGAAATTTGATTAAGAGAACAACACTTAAAAACTTGATCGTTGACACACAAAAAGGAAATATGAGGAAAAATCTGGAAGCATAATTTTTCAAATATTAAATGGTTACAAAATATGTAAATACTACAACAAATATGGCACTTTACCTTAAAAAACCTGGAAGGTTGCCTATGGAATGGTCATCAGAGGAGTTTCAACTGGTTAGTTATCCTGAAACTCAGGAGGAAGATTATCTGCAATTTCAGGGAAAGTTGTAACACCAGATGTGGATGGGCGAGGCCTATGACATGCTGTGAACTGAGGTAGCTGGTAGATGTTCCAGGTACATCATGTGTGTGTTCTGTGTATTCCTAGCATTGCTACACAGCATGGTTAAGCTGCATGCTGCTTTTTGCATTCACCAAGTGTTTCTTGCAGACAAAATTACGCATAAGCAAATTGGAAATTTGTGTTATGTTCATATATTCTATTATATAAATTTTCTTGGAACAAATTTGCATTTTCAAAACAAACAATGTAGCCAAACTGACTGTATAATAAAATATAGCATTTTACATATTTTTTAATATTGTAGTATGGGAAAGCACTTCCTAAGACATGACAAATACAAGTTATATGACAAGGATAACTTTGACTATATCCTATATAGTTTTATCCTTTATAAAAACTTCACAGATAGTCAAAATGATATGAAAAACAATGTACAAAGATTAGCTATTGACTAGCTTTGAAAAGGATGATGATAATATTTATATTTATAAAATCTACAAATCAATAAGAAAAAGGCAAACACTTTTTTAAAATCGGCAATTTACAAAAAAAAATGAATGCCTAATAACTATAAGAAGAGCTGCTCTACCCCACCAATGAGTAGGGACCTGAACACTAATCAACAGAAGCATTTAGTGGGGATAAACAGTGATGGAAGGAGACTTGGCTTGGAGTGGTGAACCTACAACGCAGTATACAGATGTGTCGTGAAACTGTACATTTGAAACCTATGTAATTTTATTAACAATGTCACCCCAGTAAGTTCAATAAAAAGGAAAAAAGAAAACTATAAACTTGAAAACATTTTCTCTGTAATCCAACTCTATCCAGAAATAACTGCTGTTACTGTTTTATTGTACACCATCTAGGCATTTTCTATGTAGAAAAATACAGTTTTTAAAAACATAAAAGCCTATGCTTTTATAGCATTGCTGTATTATAATACTGCTGTACAGTGTCCCCTTTTTCTACTTTACATTAAGTCTTGGATATTTTTGTATGTTCATAAATATAGATTACCTTCATTACTTTTAATAGCAGTATAAATTCTGAGTATGCCATTTTGTTCTGAGTGATTCTTCTATTGATGGTGACCATTTAAGTTGGTGGCATTTTAAACTTATAAATGAGACTTTAATAACATGTTTGTGTATATCTTTGTACACTTGTCCAGTTATTGCCTGACATACATTTTTAGGGGTACGATTTCTGGTGCGAAAGTGTATATTCAGGGTTTGATATTATACTGATCAGCTTTCTGCTAGTTGACTTGTAGCTATTTGAATTTCCAGTAACAGTTTATGAGAAGGCCTGTTTTTTCACAACTTCATCAATGCCGGGGACTTCCAATTTCTTAAATCATTGCGTATGTGATATAATAAAATAGCATCTTGGTGTTTTAATTTAAAAAAGTAACCAACTACATACAATTTTTGCCAAAGTGATTCAGTTTGATTGCACAAAATGTTGGCAAGAAAGTGGGGAAACAGAAACTTTTATAGTCAATGGTGAAAACTGGAACAGATACAATCCCTTTGAAAAACAGTCAGTGCAGTAAAACTGATGACGCTGAGAGTCTAGGACTCTGTGGTTTCACTTCCTGTTGTCCACCCTGGAGACCAGATGGCCTGTGTGTATCAGGAGACATGACTGAGGATGTTCCAAGCACGATTGTTTATAATAACAAAAACATGGAATAATTTACTGGTCTGTTATTAGGGGATTGTATAGACTTTCATGCGTTGAAATTATGGGAAAGTATACAATAATTAAAATTGCAACCTACATCTAAAGATACCAAAACAAATAAATTGCACAGAGGCATGATATTAAGTGCAAAACATATGTAAATGTATGTACAACATGCTACTATTCATGGAAAATATGAAAGAGGCAAACTACCAGTATAAGTATGTATTTTGGTTACATGCTTGTGTATTACGGCACTTGCCACTCCCATTTCAGAGTCGTGGCAAACCTGGGGGAGAAGAAATGTGGTGTGTGGTCAGATGCTCCTAAAATATTTTACCTCTTATTTTTTAATTTTTAAAAAGAGAATCATTTGATGCAAATATGCCAAAATGGTACCATCTGTTTAATCTCAGTGGTGAATCCATGGGTATATGTCATGTACTATTTTCTGCTTTTTGTATGTTTGAAATATTTAACAAATATATATTGAAAGCCCTATTTTATGCTAAGCAGATTTTTAAAATTAAAACCAAAATATAGAGGAGCGAATGGAAAGGGAAATTGTACACTGACACATCTTGTTGGGAGTGGGTTTGGGCTGCCTGGAGTTACAGGGGGTTCTACAGTGCAACATGGGTGCCAGCAGGTCTCTCACACCACCTTTGTAGGCAAAAATATGTAAACCTGGACCAATGCTTGAGTCTTAGGAGGATGTTGGAGAACTGAACCAAGTTGTCAAGTTGTCTTTTCTATTTAAATCATGTGTGCATGCTCGCTTTCTTTAGGATGGGGCCAGTGGTGTGCTTGTAGAGTGGAGAGAGGGACTGTCCGGGCGCCCACAGACAGCAGGGTGTAAGAAGAGCAGCTTCTGGAAATACCTCTAGTTCAGGCTCTGAGATGCAGGTTAACAAGATAGTTTATAATGAAGCCAGGAAGCTATTAATTTTCTAACATAAAGGCAACTTTGCCTGAAAATGCTGAGAGTCTATCTCTTCCCAATAGAGGCAGGGAAGGCAGTCAGAAGGCCCCTGACCTCCA
Source organism: Artibeus jamaicensis (assembly GCF_021234435.1). Classification (NCBI taxonomy): domain Eukaryota; kingdom Metazoa; phylum Chordata; class Mammalia; order Chiroptera; family Phyllostomidae; genus Artibeus; species Artibeus jamaicensis. The sequence goes on from NW_026522059.1 coordinate 39,701,612, forward strand.
GTTCTTTCTCTATTGGCCTTAACCTTTTCACAGCTGGAGGGGAGGATTCTGGGAAATAGCACATCCCAGACGAGGGATGCTGTGGTGCCAAGGGGTTAACAGGCACTTTGTGTGAAGTTTTAATATTCCACAAATGAAATGTGCATGTGAAATGGGAAAAAAGAGGAAAAGATTATATTTGTCAGCTGGGCTGCCATATGTTGTTCTGGCCGGAGCACAGCAAAAATGGTGACAATTTTTCCTAAATGAGAATCTCTGTTAACTCCTGATTTCATGCCTTTCTTTGGACAAGCATGAGTTTTCTTCATGACCAGGAAGAGTTTAAGGTTTTCATTTTTATGGAGGCAATCTGTATCTATTCCTTAAAGGTAGAATGTTGGCATTGCTTGGTTTGATTTTCAGGTGGTAGATGAAAGGAAAATCATAAAATTCATCTGCATGTTTTCTTTCTTTTTTTAAAATGAAACTGGCCCTTAGGGTAAAAACAATGCTCTGAAAGAACAAATAGCTAGCTGAATGACAAATGGATCGGAGGTTATATTGGCAAATCTGTTGGTTCTTACCAAAGTATCATCACACAATTTTGGAGAATTAACTTTGTCACACAAAAGACTTTTCTTATTCATGTTTGGTGGTTATGATGCCTATGCTAATAAAAACAATTGTCTGAGTCTATGTATTTAAGAAAAATAATAAGATTCAGTCTTGGTGTGAGTCATTTTTTTCTAATTATGTTTCTGAACTTGAAAAGGATACACTGGATAAAATTACTTTTCTCTTTAAATAATGTTTTATGGATTCTGTTCACTGTTTATCTAAGTGATATAATCTAGAAAGTTTGAAAATTATAAAAAACTTAGAAAACAAAAATCTTCTATAATCCCACAATCTAAAGATAATACTAAAATATTTTAATTAATTTTGCTATACTCTGAATAAATAAATAAATGTATAAATAACATTTACATAGTTGACATATTATTAAAGGTCTTATTGTCAATATAATTCTTAATAATTGCATTTATCCTCCTGAGTGCATGTTTCATTCTATTTTTTGGTTTCTTCCTAAGTTTCCTTTCCTCTCTCTGACAAGTAAGACAAATCATCTTTTTTCTTGCGTGACTGTTCTTTGAGAAAATGGCACAGTTTTTTAGAAAAGCAAGTGAAGGTGCACTTGACCAGTTAAAGTATAATGTAGAATCTTACAGGGATAGTGAGACCTGAGCTGAGGTCCCTGAGGAAGAATTTGGAGAAATGACTATGGGGAGGGCCTGGAATAATGAGGGAGTGGAAAACAGGGCCAGAGTCAGTTGGTGGTGAAGTCTCCCAGGCTGCATGTCATGGGGAGATAATCTGAAGTAAAAGAGCACTCCTGTAAGAATGAATTTCTTCCATTTCCCCTCTAAGTATGGTGAACCCAACTACTTCAGATTATTTCTTGAAATTTAGGAATGGGGAACAGAGAGCCAGTGGCTCAGCCAGGACTGCAGAGACCCTTGGTTCATCTGTACTCCTACCCCCACACCCATCACCCACCACCACCACGACCTCTAGGGCTCTACTTGGGGTATGAAGGAATGCACAGAATGCTGAATACTCAGCATTAAAATGCTAGTGTAAGCAGAAGAAACAGAACACAGGAGTGCACAGAAGGCAGGTCAAAGGGAAGTCATCCATGCCATATGAGAGTGAATAGAAAAAAGAGATGAACAGCTAAGCATAAACAAGTTGAGAAGGGATGGCAGGTGACTAGGCGAGGGTACTTGGAAGAAGAGCAGGAGGAGAAGAAACCATTTCTTCTGTTGCCGAATGCAGTCTGACAAGGAACTAAAAATAATCCTCATGAATGTTTCTCACTTTAAAGCAACCTAATAATACAAAGAGTAGCTCAAAGATGATGATGAAACAACAGAATGGGCAGTAAAGGTAGAAACTAGGATTAAAATAATTATAGGATTAAAACTTTAATGGACTAATGAAGCAGAAGATGGCAGCTAACATTTATTGGGCATTTAGTATGTTCCATAAACTGTTCTAAGTGATGTATATGAATTATTTTCTTTAATACACACAAAATGCTGTGAGTAAGTACTATCTTTATCATCTCATTATCAAATGGGGAAGCTGAAACACAGTGTGGTCAAGTCACTCTATCACTAGACAGTGACAGATGGAAGATTTTTAACTCTAGACACGTTCTGGAACATTGTGTGTAACATAGTTCGATCTCAGTTATCAAAAGCCAGTCTTTCCATGCACTCATCCATTCATCTACCCACCCATCCATCTTTCTATTTTACATATGCAGAAATGAAATTCCTCTAATACCATAATAGCTATTCCTGGATGAGCTTTTTTCATTATATTGTACTTAATTGCTTGAATTTTAAAAACCATGAATTTTACCAACTTTTTATACAATTAAATGAGTATTTTAATATCACAACAATAATGATATAATGATTGTAGTAAGTTCTTGCACTCTTATTCCTATATCATACACTTAATAATTTACATCCTAGGGATCTAAACATTTTATGTCATTTCCTAAATAAGGCTAGTGATTTGTTGTGATATGAATTCTTTTTAGCCTTTAATATTTGTAGATGTCTCAGAACACCAGTAAGATCATGTTTGAGTTCTAGACATTCTTCACATTTGAACTGAAACCTCTGAGCTATTCCTATCCTATGTGTGCAGTATAATTTGCTTTTGAAGTTTAATTATTCGCTGTCTTCCCCACAAGAATGTAAATTCCATGAAGGCAAGGGGTTTTGTCTGCTTGTCGTATCCCCACACCCTACAACAGAACCTACCACATAGGTTGTTTAAAAAATATTTGTTGAATGAATGAAGTGGACTTTGCTCACAGAAAGTAGAGCAGAGAAAAAAAATCACAGAATTGTTGAATCCTTGATGTAAACTTGACTTTTAAGTATCATTTGACTTGATTTTAATTGTTAATATGGCAATTCTCTGCATTTAAATCATAGAATACTTTTATAAAAAATTAAATGTGTTGGGGTGATATTGGTTCATAGGATACATTTTTTAAAATACATGATAAATACTTATTTCATATGCTTAAATATTTCACAGCCTGCATATCACACACAAATGCTCCTCTTAAAAGGTTTCCTTTTTTAAAGGATCAGATGTAAGTCAAAAGCAAATATGTCTGGAAATGGGAGGAAAATCCCTATGTTTTTCCGCAGCCATGTGCTGGTAAAAGATTTTCTTGCAGAAGTCCAAGACTGGCAGCCCTGAGGACCAAGTTTAGTTCATATAGCTTTCCATTTGATTTCATTCCCAATGTTAAACAATAAGGAGATTTAAATTTTACTTTTTAGTTTTTCTCAAAAGTTGGCAGAACTGACTTCACAGTTTCACATAATAATTGGCTGTTGCTGAGTAGCTGCTGCCACCTTAAGCTAGGGCACAACTCTGCCATTTGCCATAGTCCACACCATTCCATAGTGTATTCCCGACGATCGTGTGCTTAGAACCCATTGCCCATTCACATCACCTGTCCATTTCTTGTAGGCATTTGAGTTTGTCACCTATGCTCTGTTTTGAATGTGCTCCCTCCTCCCATGGCTTGTTGCCTTGCAGAGCATTACCTTTCTGCTTTTTCTGTTTTCGACAAATATGTTCCTTACTTAAATATCTTCCCATTATGCATATAATTTAAAAAATCTCTATAGGGGTCTCCTAAGGAGATGATTTTGGTATTTTGTTTCATTTTGATTTGTCTCACTGCACATTTTTTATACTTACCATTTTAATCTAGATTTTAGATGGGACATAAAAACACTGGATGGCTTCCTCTCCCACAAACCTTTATCATGTCCTTGAAACCTTGACTGCCTGGAATATTTTATTTCCCTCTCCATAATTTTCTAGGTTGGACTTGGAGAAGGAAAGCAGAAGGAGAAGTGGAAAGGAGGCAGGAAGTAGTAAGGGACATTCTGGAGGAATTTATCATGACTCGTCAATGGGAAAAATGAATTAAAGTCATTTGCAGAAGAATAACGTCACTGCTCCCTTCTTTTTGTATTTGACCATATGTGCTTTAGTGTTTTTGAAGTATTTATTTGTAAAGATATTTTATCATAATTACAATATAGTTTAACAATAAAATTAAAATATTTAAAATAATTTTAGATATTTAAAAATTGTGAATATATATAAGCTCTTCCAAATTTTTTGAAGCAAAATATGGTCTGGAATTTACTTGCTCATCTCTTTGTATCACCAGCATGTGGCACAATACCTGATCCAAGAGGTGTTTTTTTAAACAATTCTCATTCAGTCTCTATTTTGTGTAAAACTGATGATTTGACAGTGTCTCATTTCGTTTCTGGTTAGTTTCTCATGGAATGTGATTGAATAAGAAATAAAATCATCTACTGAAGACACAGGACGAAGCAGAAAAATGGGAATGATATTGTCTGGGCAATACTAACATTAAGTAATCAATAGGGGGACCATATGTGCTATTTGCCTGGGACAATCCCAGGTCATTCCTATTAACTTGGCATGATTATTAATAGCATCACTTTTTACTCTCAAAGTATCCTTGTTTAGATGATAAATTATATAGGCACACTATTAATCGGGCCCTCTATAATCAAAAGCTATTTGTAATCTAATCATAGGGACTTAGTGTTTTTGTCTTGTTTTGGTGGAAAATAGGGATCTAGCTACCTAAATTGAAAACTATAAAATGCATAGCCACTTTTTAAAAGAGATTTTATACACGTACGTACATTTATGTGACACTTCATAATACTGCCTTATATTATAATGATTTGTACATTATTTCCATTGGCTTTTTTGGAACACTCTCCCACACTTGGAAATACACCCATCTTTATTTCTCTTAATGTCTTGCAAAGATCTTTGCACTTAGTACACATTCAATAAATATTTGTTCAATGTAATTGAATAAAATGCAATCAAATTGTTAAGTTGTTTCATCATGGATAATTTGTGTTTTTCTTCTTATCCATACACTGGAAGGAGCCAGTATGCCACTATGATTTTACATATTCAGCACGCCAAAGTAATTTTTTATGCCTCTTCCTTGCTCTGCTGTTTCCTTAAGAACTCTAGTTGTATGTTGTTACAAAGCATTTCTTCCCTAAAATGGTTAAAAAGAATTCTGTTCATTGAGGCAAAATGTCCACCTTATCTTTTTTTAATATGTTGGACAGAAATGGTATCATTTTTTTCTGGCCAAGGTTTCAGTCAGAAGGACAACAGGAGACTATCAATAGGTTGTTGGCCATAACTTGCAATTTTCATTAGTCAAAAACCCAATGAATAATTTTTTGGCCCTGTTAAGATTTCAAGAGACTCAAGTAAGACCCACATAGAGGACCAACCTTTGAGAATCTGTGTGTTTTGTATTGGAGTACTGAAACTCCTGGCCAACTGGCAAGGCGCTGAGCTCTTCTAACAAGTTATAGGGTGGAAATTACTTCTCTTCTCACCCATCTGCTCTAGGAGCCATAGCTCACATTTAGAAGTAGTATTACTTACAGTGAGGGGGAGAAAACACCATCAACAGAAGTGAAAAAAGAAGAATAAAAAGCCATCAACAAAATAACAGCAAATACAACAGCAAAAACAAAGACAAGTTGCTTTGTATTATTACTCATGTAAAAAATCCTGATTTTATGTTATTGCCACCTGGCACCATCAGTCTACAGAGGTCCCCATACTACCTTCTGGAAAAATGAGCAGACCCTTACTTTTAATGATATGTGAGGGTATTTCCCTGCAATGAAAAAGCAATAGCCCTTCACTAAGTGCTTGAGCAGAGGCAAAGCAGCGAGAGGTGAGCTGCAGAAGAGGATTCAACATAAATAGAGGTAAATACTCCAGGAAGGAAGAAAATAAGAGAAGGTTGGGGAAAAGGGTAACAGTGCTGAAGACATTTCTTTCTAAATTTCTGTCATCAGGTTTGAGCAAAGGGAATCAATCACATGTATTCTTGGCTTACCTAAAAAGGTAAAGCCCTCTGCAGCTGGCAGAGGGGAATGCCCCTTTGAACCCCTTCTGCTGCTCATTTACAGGTGGTAATACTCTTCAGTGGCTTGGCTTAGTTCAATTGGACAAGTAAACCTAAGCCAAGAAATTTACAATATAGCGACTGAAAAGAATCTATTATTCAAAAAGGTGGACGCATCTCACAAGAAAACAGCTTTTGTTTTCCTTTTTGAAATATAAATAAGACCAATATAAAGTAATTTTCAGAAATTGTCTCATTAAGAATCATATGACAATACCTCATACTCAAGTACTGCCTTAAAATACCAATGTTTTGGGAAACCAATTGTGCTCAGTAATGTAATGAGTGATATGACTTTTAATGTACTTATGTCTTCATTTACAAATGACCTTTGGCCAATTGTCTAATCCGTCATCCTTTTACACATATAGGCTCTATTGATTTTATTGATAAGTGGAGAGGGTACCTGTTAAATCCCTGGCCTACCAGATGAGAAAAAATTATATCCTGGTGAAATATCTTGTTTTAAAGAGACTCTTCACCATGTGTATAATTTTTGTTCCTTAGAATTTGCTTATACATTTTTCTTCTACTCTGTGGTGTTGGATCTGCAAAGAGTGTTGCAGTTTTTTTTACTAGATGAGAACATACCTTTTAATCAGGATGTTCTAAAATGTTGTCTACTTTGCTCATGTGAGTTACTCTTTAAGGCAAAATGTCACATCCTCTGTAGTCTCCTCTGACTTACCCATAGAATGAATTACTCTCGCTCCTGGGCTCAGGCCACGCTCCATAATACTACAGTAGAGTCACTAGGAACGTATGGGGATGGCCCAGATGTGGGCCAGCTTTGCCTGGGGGAGTCAGGGAAGGCTTCAGAGAGGTGATGTGGGACCCAGATCTGGAAGGAGGAAAAAATATACATTTACAGTTCAGCATGTATAAGTCTCTGCCCTTATGTATAGAAGAGTCCCACAAAAATATCTCCAGCAATTATCTGTCTTACATAAGTATTTGGAATTTGACTGAAAGGAGTTGTCGGCTGAGGTAGGCATTTCTCATCCAGTTCCCCAAATGGACTCACTTCCTTTTGTTTAAGTCCTTTACATGTATCAGAAAACTCTATGGATCTGGAAATGCCTGGTAGCTTTAAAGATATTTAATATTTCCGTTTATCTCTGCTCTATCCAGAATTTTTCAGTGAGAGACTTTATTCCCATGGGGAAACAAATCTCCAGTCCTTCAGAAACATGTTGCTAATGATTTCTTGGTTCCCAATATATGGTGACTCTTCAAATAACTTGGCATTGTTAATGTAATTATCAGTATGTTTTAAAATGTCATGTTTAAAAAATAATGTGTATGGTCTTGTACTTATATGATTTTTATATTTGGTTTTTGGCTTGATGAGTTCCAGATTTTTTTAAAAAGCGGGGCAAATTTTTTTGAATTTCACCATTGTATAAATGATGAGGATGATTTTAGCACTTCTCACTGTGACTAGGCATCATGCAACAGCCACATGGTTATGCTCATATGCCATCCCTATTTTATAGGAAACATCTAAATATGTCCTCTTGTGGGTCTTGACCCCAATAACGCATGGTCCTTGCAGTCGAAGGCATAACTAAAAATGGTAAGATACACATTTTGAGTGGGTTTTATGTTGTTGTCTTTTGCATTGCACCATTCACAGATTTTTTGAGAGCATGATATAATCATTAAAATAGTTTTTTAATTTCATACTCTCTTTATTTTCTATCATTGCTTAGAAGACACTCTTATTTTCTAAAACATAAAAACAAGCGGGGAAAGTGAGAAATCTTCCTTAGGTAACCTCAGAACAGAGGAACTTTGTGCATTATGCAGCCGAGGCCATGCCAAAATGCAATTTGGAGGGTGTCCAGCCCTTCATTGGAAAGTAATGGTTTTCACTGAACTGAGTTATGACCAGCTGTTTACAGACAGTCTGTGACATACTGATAGAGCAGAACACCGTATGTTGCTTTCCAAATCAAATGATACAAGAAGTGTGACAGAGTGGAGAAACATCTGTCATTAGCAATTTTCAGCACGCTTCACTAATTCTGGACAAAATACGAGTAATGAACTTACCGCAGGAAACTTCAAATACTACCACTGCTGAAACAAGGATATAAACAGCGAGTCCTCCTAATGGCTTCTAATTTAATTCATTTGCAGTGAGAAACAAACAAAGTGGTTATTTGTTTTTGATCATGGGGTAGTAAGTATTACTGCTAATCACAAACACTTATTTTAATCAAAGAATGGGGATTGCCAAATGCAACTTTCTTTAGGTTCAGGTGGAAAGCTTTATGGCTTCTCTAACTGTTGAATAGGGTGGGTTTTGTTTTTGTTTTTGTCATCCGAGAGTTGGAGAATGCACCCTAACAAAGGTGAAAGCTTCCCACCTGGCCTCTGAGTGTGACACTCTGAACTTGGGGTAGCTGGGGTTCTGACAGATTTGTTGGACTGGTGGTGATGTTTACGTAATATTAAGTGTTTCTTGTCTTTCTACTAAGTAAGGAGCTTGTATAGAAGATGCGTTAGGTCTTTTTCAAGCTGCTTTTCCCTTACGACTTTTCATCTTGCCGTGTGTTTTTTTTTCCTGGCTGATAATTTTTATTTTGCGGTCCCACAAATTTTCACAGTTCTGTAACGAGCGCATGGTCCTCATACAGCATCCACATGGTTCTCTACTGGTCGACGTCACACTGTTGATGAGATCTTGGAGCCAAACCATGTGAAGGCTGCAATCTGTGAGCATTTTTCTTTTGTATCTTTGCAATCAATGAAGCTATTAAGCCATTAACATTCAAGGCCTACTCAGCTCAGTTTATTCCTGGTTAGCGCCAATATGGCAAAATTCCTAAAAGGACAGAATTGAGTTTGATTCAAGAAGAAAAAAATGAAAAAAGGTGGTTATTCTTTATCTGAAGTTTCCACTAATGTTAAAAAAAATGGCAATGTAAAATGCAGACACGAGATCTTGCCCAATCCGTTGGTGTTCTACCGATGGGGACTACTTTGGACTGTGTCCCAGAACAAAAAGACTGAACGCCATTCGGAGCTGATGACTGTAAAATGAGTGTAGGAAGTCTTTGAGGAGCTTCTTAATTACAAAATTATTCATGATAAAATGGCACTAATCTCAAATTCCCAGTTTCTTGTAAATTTCAGTGTGGTACCACATAAAAGTGGTTTATTGTTGTTGTTGTTGGTTTGTTTGTTTTTTTAACACTACATAAACCAGATCCAGCTTCGGTACATTGTGGAAGAAATAATTTTCAATTACCTTTAAATATTTTACTCTTCTTCTTCTTCTTCTTTTTCTTTCTTTTTTTTTTTTAAAGGGAATGCCACATACTGATTTATCTATCTCTTTTTAAGTGATCCCTAAATCATCTTATGGTTGAGAAGAAGTATTCTAAGATATGTAAATGCTAAATTCTTCTGATTTTAATAGACATCTGCATTGAAAAACAAAACAAAGCAAAAATATAGATGCCATCGAAACCCATCATTACGTTTGTGATCTAGATAATAAAGTAAGCAGACCCGAGCAATTCGCTAACACTAACGCTATTCTTTACATAAACAGTAAATGTTTAGATTTTCCTGTTCACTGACTAACAGCACACATATCATAAACACTAAGCTGTTATAGTACGTTTCGTGTGTTGATTCACTTTAACAGTTGTTAGTGTGAAGACAGGAAAAGAAAAGTGGGTGTAATGAGACCATGTGCAGTATGCTGTGAAAACAGAGGCCCTTATTTGGCATAATGGGTTGCACCATAAGGGCCATAAAATTGTGCATGTGTTAGTATCATTTTAATTATTACGGGTGCCACATGTTAAGCAGAATAGCGGAACTACTAAAACAGCTTCAAAATCCTTACTGCTGATCGCTGCATTTAATTACAAATAGGAACATTTGGAGATAGGTCACCATAAAACCCTTCTGTTGTCAAATGAGCTCAAATCTGATTTTTGTAATTATGTTTTTATACCACAGATCCTGTTGAATAACTATAGGGAATAAAATTTTAATAAGTGCTGATTAAATGTAGGTACATCTTGCTTCCTAAGAATATTTATGAATGCTCATCACACTTAAATCAAGGTACCATCACTATTTTCCTGTGGACAGTGCTTTGATCATTCAACCTTAATGCAAATAAGCTGAATAAATTTATGTGCCATGAAATATTGTTTTTCTTCCATTGAAGCATAAAAGCTCTGGATTTCAATTATTCATTCTGTTTGTGAGCACTGTGTACTGTACTATAATTCTCTAAAACCAAAGTGTTGTTTTCATTACCCCTCTACACATCAGACTCAGTGGGGTCTTGTGATTAACTTTTCTAAGGCAGGGCTTTATCGAGGAAGATGACAACTGATTTCGATCTTTTGTTCCCTATTAGGACAAATATGGTTAAAGATGGTAAGTTCCCTTTTTTATCATATTTTTCCCTTTGGGATTATTTATTTGTTTGTTATTGGTTACTGGGGCTTTAAAAATCATGAACACATTGTGTTTACCAAGAGAAATGGTGCTTTGGGTGCTTTATATGTGTCATATCCTTGTTTTGTGAAAAAGAGTTTTGAAACCTTGTATAATGTTTAAACCTCTGGACTCTTTTGAACATGAAATTTTCCCTGTGTTTCCAATAGAGATGAGAAATATAGATGGCCCCACAAAGGGATTGCTAATGGGCAATGGCACATGGAAGTCATGAGTTATTGCAAAGAAATAGGCCAGCTACAGAGCTGGCTTATTTTGGAACTGATATCTGTTAATGTTGGTATGTGATCTCACAGATATTGAAGCAGGTACACTTATAAGCAATCCACATGCATAAATCTGGGGTCTTTATAAGTCTAGACAGCCTAAAATACTTCTTGTACCTTCCAGATTTAGGAAGTTTGATTCTTTTGATCAGTAATATTTCTTTAGAATTTTCACATCCTTTTGTATATTTGGGAAGGCATGTCATTGGAGGAATTGCTGAATAGATTTGGAGAATGGAATCTAGTTTTCCAACAAAGGTATTTCTCAAGATCATGAAGGGGTTTTGTTTGCAAAACCCTCCAGGTTATCTGTTATTATTAAGCACTTAATCCACATCACAGACAGGTTTTTAAATCTCGAAGTAGCTCTGCAATGTCATCATTCAAAGAATAGTAAGTGTGTTCCCATCCATGTCTCCATAGTTATTGTCTCAGATAAATGAAAAGGGAGCGCTTCAGTAAAGACCTGGAAGACATACACACCACTACACAGATACCATCCATGTTGGCAGCTGTATATTGCTCCCTGAATACATATATCATTCTGATCCAATAACCAGAAAGAGGCTTTGAGGCAGCAAAACAGAGGAACAAATACTGCTTTTCTCTGAGGTAAAAATATAAAATGTATGAGTGGTCCTGAGGCTTCTGGGTGGTTCCTGCTTGAGACTTGCTACTTCCCCAGTGCTATATGTTGATTATTTGGATCTGTAGTCTCATAGTAACTGGCATCTTTAAGAGGTGGGGCTGTGGGACTCTGATAATGCCAAAGGCAGAGGTTACAAAGTTCTGCCTCTATCATTTGACAGTGTCAACTTATTTCTTCAGCTCAGTTTTAATCGATAAAATAGATGTCTCCAAAACTCAGATTGCTGTCTGACAATGTTTTGAACTGTGATAGTGATGTACTGCAGGAGGTGCTAAGTGTTAGCTGGAATTATGTCCTTTGTGAGCAAATTAATTAATTAATTGTGAAAAATCTCAGAATCACTGAAGTTTCTCTTTATCATTCATAGATAGATAGATACATGGAAAAAGATAAAGGAAAAAAGTCTGTAGATACATGAATCATTTACTGGGAGTTCTGTTTAGGACATTAATTCCATTAATGTCTGCCCCTATAACATAGGAGCAGGTTTGATAACCATTCAGAATAAAAGGAAGAACAAGCAGAGATGAATGACAGATTGAAGAGAAGGAATTTCTTTTTTTTTGGAAAATAAATATTTTCTTGTTGTTCTATTATAGTTGTTCCAGTTTTCCCCTCATTGCTCTCCTCTATCCAGCCCACTCCACATGTCCACAGTCAATGCCCTCCCTGTTGTCCATGTCTGTGAGTCATTCATACAGGTACCTTCACTACTCCCTTCCCTTTCTTTCTGCCCTGATCTCCATCACTGTTCCTCTAGTCACTGTCAGTCTGTTCCTTGTTTTCATGACTCTGGTTCTATTTTGCTTGATTTGTTTGATTTGTTCATTAGGTTCCTCTTATAGGTGAAATCATTTGGTGTTTGTCTTTTATTGCCTGACTCATTTTACTTAGCACAATACTCTCATACTGTTGCAAAAGGTTGGAATTCCTTTTTTTCTGCTGCCTAGTATTCCACTGAATAAATGTACCACAGTATTTTTGATCCACTCAATTACTGATAGGCACTTACACTGTTTCCAGGACTTGCCTATTGTAGATAATGCTGCTGTGAACATTGGGATGCATACATTCTTTTGAGTTGGTGTTTCAGGATTCTTAGGGTATAATCCCAACAGTGGAATCTCCAGGTTGAAAGGTAGTTCCATTTTAATTTTTTTGAGGAGATTCCATACTGTTTTCCACAGTGGCTGCACCAGTTTGCATTCCCACAAACAGTACACAAGGATTCTCTTTTCTCCACATCCTCGCCAGCACTTGTTGTTTGTTGTATGTCAATGATGGCCATACTGATAGCTGTGAGGTGATATCTCATTGTGGTTTTAACTTGCATCTCTCTCATGGCTAGTAATGTTCAGCATCCTTTCCTGTGTCAATGAGTCCTCTGTACGTCCTCCTTAAAGGAGTGTCTGTTCGGGTCCTTTGCCCAATTTTAAATTAGATTATTTGTTTTCTTGTTGTTGAGTCATATGAATTCTTGGTATATTTTGGATATCAAATCTTTGTCCAAAGTATCATTGGAAAAAATGTTTTCCTGTAGCTCTGTAGGTCTCCAAGTATAGGTCTTTTACCTACTTGGTTAAGTTTATTCTTAGGTACTATATTTTTCTTGTTGCTATAGTAATGGGATTTTTCCTTAGTTTCTGTTTTTGATATTTCGTTGTTAGTATACAGAAATGCCTTTCATTTCTGCATATTAACTTTGTATCCTGCTATTTTGCCAAATTCGCTTATTAGGTTGAATGTTTTTTTGGTGGGTCCTAGAGGGTTCCTATATAAACTATTATGTCATCTGCAAATAATGGCAGTTTTACTTCCTCCTTTCTAATTTGGATGCCTTTTATTTCTTTTTCTTGTCTAATTGCTGTGGCTAGAACTTCCAATACTATGTTGAATAACAGTGGTGAAAGCGAACACCCTTGACTCGTTCCCGATCTTAAGGGAAAAGCTTTTATGTGTTGCCCATTGAGTATGGTGTTCGCTGTAGGTTTCTTGTATATGACCTTTTTAATGTTGAGGTATGCTCCCTCTATTCCCACTTTGCTGAGTGTTTTCAACATAAATGGGTGCTGTACTTGATCAAATGCTTTTTTTAGTATCTATTCATATAATCATGTGATTTTTGTCTTTCATTTGTTGTATTCAAATGTGGTGTATTACATTTATTGGTTTGCAAATGTTGTGCCATGCTTGCATCCCTGGGATGAATCCCACATTATCATGGGTATGATCTTTTTAATGTATTGCAGGATCTTGTTTGCCAATATTATGTTGAGGATTTTAGCCTCTATGTTAATCAGAGATATTGGCCTGTAGTTTTCTTTCTTTGTTGTGTCGTTACCTGGTTTTGGAATTAGGATAATATGGGCCTTGTGAAAACAGTTTGGGAGTCTTACTCCTTGAATGTTTTGGAATAATAGTTTGAGAAGGATCAGAGTTAGTTCTTCTTTAAAAATTCAGTAAAATTCACCTATGAATGCCTCCAAGGCTTTTGTGTACTGGGAGTTTTTTTATTCCTGCTTCAATTTCACTAGTTGTTATTGGTCTATTCAGACTTTCTGCTTCTTTTGATTCAGTTTTAGGAGGTTGTGTGTTTCTAGATGTTTGTCCATTTCACCCAAGTTGCCTAATTTCTTTATTTTTATTTTTATTTTTTTATTGATTATGCTGTTACAGTTGTTCTATTCCCCCCTTCATTCCCCTCCACCCTACCCCCCCAGTCCCCACCATTACCCCCCCTTTAGTTTATGACCATGTGTCTCAAGTTCTTTAGATTCTGTATTTCTCATACTATTCTTGCCCCCCATCTATTTTCTATCTACTGTCTATGCTACTTATTTTCTGTACCTTCTCTCCCCTTCTCCTCCTCCCACTCCCCTGTTGCTAACCCTCCTTGAGATCTTCATTTCTATGTTTCCACTCCTGATCTAGCTGTCCTTTTAGTTTGCTTTTGTTTTAGGTGTGGTTGTTAATAACTGTGAGTTTGCTGTCCTTTCACTGTTCATATTTTTTATCTTCTTTTTCTTAGGTAAGTCCCTTTAACATTTCATATAATAAGGGCTTGGTGAGGATGAACTCCTTGAATTTGATCTTATCTGAGAAGCACTTTATCTGTCCTTCCATTCTAAATGAAAGTTTTGCTGGATAGAGCAATCTTGGTTGTAGGTCTTTGGATTTCATGACTTGGAATACCTCTTTCCAGCCCCTTCTTACCTGTAAGGTCTCTTTTGAGATATCTACTGACAGTCTGATGGGAACTCCTTTGTAGGTGACTGTCCCCTTATCTCTTGCTGCTTCTAGGATTCTCTCCTTCATTTGAATCTTGGCTAATGTAATTATGATGTGCCTTGGTGTGTTTCTTCTTGGGTCCAACTTCTTTGGGACTCTCTGAGCTTCCTGGATTTCCTGGAAGTCTATTTCCTTTGCCAGATTGGGGAAATTCTCCTTTATTATTTGTTCAAATAAGTTTTCCACTGGTGGCTGTTCCTTTCCCCCTTCTGGTACCCCTATTATTTGGATGTTGGAGCATTTAAAGATGTCCTGGAGGTTCCTAAGACTCTCATTTTTTTGAATTCTTGATTCTTCACTCTTTTCTGTTTGGCCATTATTTGCTTTCTTCTGGTCCACTCCATTTATTTGAGTACCAGTTTCCTTTTCATTGCTATTGGTTTCCTGTGCAATTCCATTCATTTCAATTAGTTTCACCTTCATATGTTTCTCTAATTTGTGGCTATAATCAACCAGTTCTGTGAGGATCCTGATCATCAGTGTTTTAAACTGTGCGTCTGAGAGTTTTGCTATTTCTTCATCGCTTAGATTTATAGGTTCTGGGGCTTTGAGATCTTGAGCCATTTTTGGTCTGTTTGCACCCGTTAAGTATGAGAAGAGGAGCCTTGGACTCCCAGGTTGCTGGGTTGTGACTCTGTATGTGGAGGCGGGGTCAGAGCTGGGAAATGGCGGCCCCCTCTGCTGTTTCTTGCGCTGGGTGAATAGCAGAGCATTATGTTGTTAACTGGGGCAGGGCCACTTAGGTCGCTGGGTTATGACGCTGTATGTGGAGGCGGGGTTAGAACGGGGAAATGGTGGCGCCCTCCGCCGCCGCTTGCGCTGGGGCTGCTGGCCCTCGTCCAATCGTCCAATCATCCACTCCCTCGCTTGTCTATCCACAAAGGAATGCACGACCACAGTCAACCCGCAGCCCTGCTCCCTCGCTGTTTCCCCGTGGTCGCTCGTCGCTGGCTGAGTTGCCCACCAGGTCCAACCCTGCGCCTGGATTTCGCATGCCTGAATCCGTCTGACCGAGTTTTCCTGTGCTACCCCGCTCCTCCAGCTGCTGGTTTCACCCCTCTTACAGGTCAGGCTGAAGAATTTGTTGTTATCAGACTTCCGAAAAGTTCAATTTTCTGTGTTCTGGCTGTGTTTTCTGTTGCTAATATTTAGTTGTCTCTAAACTTGGTTGTGTGAGAAAGCACTGCGTCTCCACCTATAACTCCATCTTGGCGGAAGTCCTAATTTCTTGACACATAGTTGTTTCTAGTAATTTCTTACAATCCTTTGTATTTATGTGTTGCCCGTTGTACATACTCCTCTTTTGTTTCTGATTTTATTTATTTGGGTCCTCTCTCTTTGTTTCTTGATGAGTCTGGTTAAAGGTTTGTCAATGTTGTTTATCTTTTCAATAAACCAGCTCCTTGATTTATTGATGCTTTGAATTGGACTTTTAGCCTCTCTGTAATTTAATTCTGCCCTGATTTTGATTATTTCCTTCCTTCTACTTGCTCTGGGCATTGTTTGTTGTTGTTCCTCTAGTTATTTTAGATATAGAGTTAGGTTGTTTGACATTTTTCTATCTTTTTTAGGTAGGCCTGTTTTGCTATGAACTTCTCTCTCAGGACTGCCTTTACTATATCCCATGGGTTTTGGGCTGTTATGTGTTAATTTTCTTTTGTTTCCAGATAGTTTTTAATTTTTTTCTTTGATCCCACTGTTAACCCATTAATTATTTAATGGCATGTTATTCAGTCTCTATGTATTTAAATGTTTCAAGTCTCCTTGAAGTTGGTTTCTAGTGTCAAGCCATTGTGATCCAAGAAGATGCTTGATATGATTTAATTTTTTAAAAATTTGTTGACCCTTGTTTTGTGTCCTACCATGTGGTCTATCTTGGAAAATGTTCCAGGTGCATTTGAAAAAAATGTATGTTTTGCTTCTTTGGGGTGAAAGATTCTGTAAATATTAATTAAGTCTATTTGACCTAGAGTGTTGTTCAATGCCACAATTGTTTATTCTTTGTTTAGAAGATCTATTCATTGTTGACAGTGGGGTGTTAAAATCCCCTGTGATGAGTGTGTTGCTGTAGATACCTTTCTTGAAACCCTCCAACATTTTTCTTACATATTAGGTGCTCCTATGTTGGGTGCCTTGATGTTTACAAGAATTATATCTTCTTTTTATAAAAAAATGTATTTTATTGATTGTGCTATTACAGTTGTCCCATTTTTTCTACTTTTTATTTCCCTCCACCCTGTATCACCTCCCCCACCATCATTCCCCCACCTAAGTTCATGTCCATGAGTCATGTATACAAGTTCTTTGTCTTCTCCATTTCCCATACTATTCATAACCTCCCCCTCTCTATTTTGTACCTACCATTTATGCTTCTTATTCCCTGTACCTTTTCTCTCATTCTCTCCTGTCCTCTTCCCCAAAGATAACCCTCTATGTGATCACCATGTCTGTGATTCTGTTCCTGTTTTAGTTGTTTGCTTAGCTCATTTTTTAGGTTCAATTGTTGATAGTTATGAGTTTGTTGTCATTTTACTGTTCATATGAACATCTTCTTTTTGATGTTCTTCTTTTAATCATCTTCTTTTTCTTAGATAAGTCTTTTTAGATCATCTTCTTTTTCTTAGGTAAGTCTGTTTAACCTTTCATATAATAAAGTCTTGGTGATGATGAACTCCTTTATCTGGGAGGCACTTTTTCTGCCCTTCTATTCTAAATGAAAACTTTGCTGGATAGAGTAATCTTGGATGTAGGACCTTGCCTTTCTTGACTTCAAATACTTCTTTCCAGCCCCTTTTTGCCTGTAAGGTTTCTTTTGAAAAAGCAGCTGATAGTCTTATGGGCACTCTTTGTAGGTAACTGTCTTTTTTTATCTTGCTGCTTTTAAGATTCTCTCCTAATCTATAATCTTGGGTAATGTAATTATGATGTGCCTTGATGTGTGCTTCCTTGGGTCTGAATTTTTTCGGAATTCTCTGAGCTTCCTGGACTTCCTGGAAGTCTATTTTCTTTGCCAGATTAGGGAAGTTCTCCTTCGTTATATTTTCAAATAAGTTTTCAATTTCTTGGTCTTCCTCATCTCTTTCTGGCACCCTTATGATTCAGACATTGAAACATTTAATGTCCCAGAGGTTCCTAAGCCTCTCCTCATTTTTTGAATTCTTGTAGAGGTTGTCTTCATTCTGTAAAGGTTGAATGTTTATTTCTTTCTTCTGGTCCAAACCATTGATTTGAGTCATGGTTCCCTTTCCTTCACTGTTGATTTGCTGTACATTTTTCTTTATTTCACTTTTTATAGCCTTCACTTTTTCCTCTATTTTGCATCCATACTCCACCATTTCTGTGAGCATCTTGATTAATTACCAGTGTTTTGAACTCTGTATGTGATAGGTTGGCTATCTCTTCATTGCTTCATTGTACTTCTTCTGGAGCTTTGATCTGTTCTTTCATTTGGGCTATATTTTTTGTCTTGGTGCACATGTTACATAGTAAGGGACAGAGCCTTAGATATTCACCAAGATACCTAAAATTACCAGTGGCAACCCAGGTTGCTGCATTGTGGCTCAGTCTGGATGAATATTTCTTCTTTAACTCCTTGTTTGTCAGACTTTCATGTGGTTTGATTTTTATGGCAGTTCTGTTTTGTTTTGTTGTTGCTGTTTTGTTTATAAATTAGTTGTTGCTCTTCTTTTGGTGAGAGAAGAAAAAGTGTTTCTACCTACACCTCTATCTTAGCTAGAAGTTGGTTAACATCGAGTTATACCTTCTTGATGGATTGCTACCTTAAGTATTATATAGTGTCCTTCTCTGCCTCTTTTTATGGTCTTTGTTTTGGAATCTCTTTTTTTCTGATGTAAGTATTTCTACCCCATCTTTTTTTTTATATCTATGTGCTTAGAATATTTTTTCCCATCCTTCACTTTGAGTCTATATAGATCTTTTGTTCTGAGGTAGATCTCTTGTAGTCAGCATATATGGAGGTCATATTTTCTTATCCATTTAGTTACCCTATGTCTTTTGATTGGAGCATTTAATTCATTTACATTTAAGGTTATTATTGGTAGGTACTTACGTATTGCCATTTTTCCTTTTGTACTTGTGTTCGCCCCCCGCCCCCTTCTTTATCTTATTAAAGCAATTTCTTTAGTATCTTTCGAAATGCTCATTTGATAGAGATGTATTCTTTTAACCTTTTTTTCTTTTTGGTCTGGGAAGCTCATTATTTTGCCTTCCATTTTAAATAAGAGCCTTGCCAGGTAGAGTAAGGTTGGTTGCAGGCCTTTGCTTTTCATTACTTGAGATTTTTCTTGCCATTCCCCTCTGGCTTATAGCATTTCTGTTGAGAAATCAGCTGATAGCCTTATTGGAGCTCCCTTGCATGTTATTAGCTGTTTCTCTCTAACTGCCTTTAAGAGTCTTTGTCTTTGAATTTTGCAGTTCTAATTATAATGTGTTTTAGAGTGGGGCTCTTTGGGTTCATCTTGATTGAGACCCTCTGTACCTCTGGAATTACATTACTTTTTCCCTCATCAAGTTAGGGACATTTTATGTCATTACTTTTTCAAACAGGTTTTTTATCTCTTGCTCCTTTTCCCTTTCTAGTACCTCTATGATGCAAATATGATTACATTTTATGTTGTCCTGCAGCTCCCTCAATCCCTTGTCATTCTTCTTGAGTCTTTTTTTTTTTTTCTCTGTCTAGGAATTTTTTTCTACTTTGTTCTCAAGCTCACTGATTCAATCCCTGACTTTATCTACCTGCTTTTAATGCCTTCTAATGTATTCTTCATTTTAGAAATTGTATTCTTTATTTAATCCTGGCTTTTATTGATAGTTTCTGTGTCCTTTTTTCATGCTGGTATACTTCCTAGTAAGTTCCTTGTAGCTTCTCTGGTGTTCCCTGTAGTTCTCACTGAGCTCCTTGAGCTTCCTTATAAAATTGAGCATCCTTATTTTGAATTCAATGTCTGATAGTTTGCTTGTTTCAATTTCATTTAGCGGTCTTTCTGGGGATTCCTTCTTTTTTTTTCAATTGGGTTTTTTCTCTCCCCATTTTAGGTGACTCTTCTTGTTTGTTTCTGCATATTAGATTGATCTGTGTTTACTCTTTATCTTCATCATGTGACATCCAGTGGTAGGAGAACTGTGGGACTCAGTGTTGCACTCCCCTTGATTTCCTGAACTTGATGTGCTTTATGTTGTTTATGTGGGGTTTCTGTAATTGGGTTTTGATTGTTGTTGGGTCATTATTTGTTGGACCCTCCCATTTGGCTGGCTGACTGAGAGTCACACTGCCCACCATATCTTGTATGTGGTTGTACAAGTGCTACCAGAACAAATCCAAACAGCCCTGGAAACAAACCCACACCCATGAAAATAATCCCCACCCACAATTACACTATCAACAGCAAATGAGCAAATATTAATAAAGGTATAAAAAGACCGAGACTGTTGTAAGAAAGGAAAAATGAACTTGAGATGACTAATTGAAAGAAAAATGATTTTGAGAGGGTCAAGGAAAGAGAAATAATAAAAGTAGACAACAGAAATAAGGCAAAGAAAGGAGGAAAAGAAAATTTACACTGTAAATAAAGAATGGAGGGAAAAAGGCAGAATGGCGTAAGAAAAGGGAAGAGTAAGGGAAGAAATGCAACAACCACTATCAACAACCAATGACCAAAGACTGATAAAAGTGGAGAGAGAATAAAGGTATTTTAAGAATGAGAAAAAGAATGTGAGATGACTGATGACAAGAAAAATGGTTTTGAGAGGCCGGAGGGGAGAGAAATAGTAAGAGTACAGAATAGAAACAAGTTGTAGCAAGAGAAAAAATTAAAACAAAAATAAGAAGAGGAAGGAGGTAAAATAGAGTAAAAGAATAGAGGAACAAAATATGAGATTTCAAATAAACTGAAATATAAAACCTAGTAAAATAATAGGCACAAACTTGAAGGAAAAGAGATGAATGTTAACAAATTATGCAGGACAGGAAATAATGCAAATCATGAAGATGACCATGGTGGAATTCATCTCAGTAGAATCCATTGTTTATCACTTTCCCTCTTTCTGGATCCAACCCTGGTAATGTCAGATGGTATCTTAGCCTGGCCCTTGGCAGCCTGTTTGAAACTAAAAGCACCCACAGTCTGTGGCTGCCTACTTCAGATTGGCTTGTTGCCACTGTTCTGCCCTGCCAGCTTTCTATCAGCCCAAGGTCCAGGAGTGGTTTATTTAATAACCTGAGAGGGCTGCCAGTGCCTTTTCCATCTGCTTCCATAGGAGGCCCCTGGTGTGATCAGGAGGGTGGAAACCTTGTGCCACCCTTGGGGTGCACTGTTCAGTCTTCAGGGATGATAAAGGAAGTGTTCCATCACCTCCTCACCATACATCTTTGTCCGCCCCAGCTTCTTTCCAAATATGTGGTTTCTGGTGAATTAGGTATCCATTTCTTGTGAGAGGCCAATCTGTGTACAAGGAGCAGCATTTTTCTGCTTGGTTCAGACAGCAGCTCTGAGGCTGGAAGGGGCCCCGAATACCTCTTGTTGCCTGTCTCTAATCTCTGAGCCCTGGCCCTAAGGAAGGGTGTAGCTCATAGTGTCTAAGGTAAGGGGATCTTTCAGAGCTTTTTATTCTATATCCTATGGAAATGCACCCAGCAGGGGGCTCCTGAGCTTGGCCTCACCAATCTGCAGAGCATGTAATCTCACAGGTGGGGGTTGGGCTCTCCCATCTATGAGAGGACCTGCCTGGGTGCAGCAAATCTCAAGCATTCAGCTCCTGGCTATCCAGTCGTGAGTGCTGCTCTCTCACTGGATATTTGGGTCTGAAATCCCCACTCTGTATGGTCCCCTGCTCACAGCCATGCTAGATTGGGAATGTAGGTCCCACATTTCCTTCAGTGTGACTCTGTCCCTCTGAGTTCTTTGTTTGCAGGGCCACTGCGCATATGTGCAGACACATGCAAGCACCAGGTCTACCTCAGGACTACCTCAGCTCTTTTTTCAAAAGAGTTTCCGTGTGGCCCCCATGTTGGTGTGCAGAGTCCTGGGTATCCTGTTCTCCACCCACTCCTCCTCCACCAAAGTTGCTAAATTTCTCTCTATCAGGGCTCAACACAGTCTGTCAGAGCCTCTAACAGTTGTAGATAGAGTCTCCAGATCTCTCCCAGTGGGTGCTGGGAAGAGTCCTGCAGAGATACTATAACATAGGGGTGGTGGTGAGGTTCACTTGCTGCTCCCTCCAGTGGTTCTCAGCCTCAAGCAGGTCTGCTCCAACTGTATTTGTTTCTGCAGCCAGCTCATCCCCAGCTGTCGCTCTCTGCTCCCCAGGCTCATGGCTCCTGAGCTGCTCCACAGCTGCCCCAAATCTACCCAGCCAGAAGTGGCAGGTTGGGCTGTGGCAGTGGCAGTTGCTCCGCTATGAGGGCCCAGGACCCCTTCTCCCAAGTATCCTGCAGGCAGGCTCTTGCCCACTCATGCATACTCCCTGCACTCTAGTCTGTGTACATATTCACACACACTCTCACTCACTCTCTGCTGGATTTTTGAGTTGGTTGCTCTATTGTTTAACTGCAAGACCAGTCTGGGTCTGGGATCAAGAAGACAGAGCTTCCAGCTACTCTGTAGTTATTTTCAATCCTCAAGAAAGATTTTTTTCCCAAATAATTGGTTTCCTCTTTTCCAGTATTCAGTGTTTTACAAAGATTGCTCACCAATATTATTTAAAACAATTTTATAAAATAATCCAAAAAACTTTAACAGAAATTTACTGAGAAACTTTTCTTTCTGGACACTATGTATAGTGGTGGGATACTGAGAAGTTCATCCCAGAACCCTGCTCTTAGAAAGCATCCCATTGGCCTGCTGGACATTTATAGCTGCCACTAGATCTTTACAATATTAGTATTTAGAAAGGATTTTTCTTGCTTGTAAAAGGCAGTTAAGGTTAACCTCTTGACCTCTGTCTAGCTCTGAATTCATTTGTTTGAAACCTGGAGTGTGTATGATGCCGGAGATATAGATGATTAGCCTTCCTTCAGGAAACTGAAGAGATGGAAAGACCAGAAAACATATTAAGATCCAAGAAAGTATCTGTTAAACAAGATGATGTGGCCATGGTTATATATTTAAAATTATCCTGTTCTTCCTACTGCAATGGACTAGGTTGATCACAATCATCAGTTGTCAGTCAGCAATTCAGAAACCCAAATCAGCAGACATCACCCTCTAATTTTGCTTGACCCACTCTGAGTTCTGAAAATCTTTTCACTGAAAATCTTTCTTTGTGTATCCCTTGAGAAAAACTGATGATTCACTCCTACCACATAAGGACTAATAAGGAGCACTGGTAATTTTAAGAGGATTTGTGTCATAAGTATTTTTCTTCATGTCTTTGGGGTCAACAGATCTAAGGGCCAGAATAGAATCTGTTTAGAATCATGTGCTTCCTGAAATATTCTGTCTCTTGTTATTTCTAATGGGAAAGTTTGTGTTTTCATTTTGTTGTTTTATTAGAGGATGTGTTAAAACATGGTGAACTTGGTCAAAGAGTTTGTTAGCCAATCAATATGGGTGTCTTAGACACCTGGCATTTCTTGGATGGCTGGCTGTGCTTGGGGCTAGCCATGGTAGTGGAGAAGCAACAGGCAAATGACATCATGTTTTCTGGCTCACTTTCTGTTCAGAATTCTTTTGAAAATCTCTCACAGATAAAATAGTTCACATGCTGAGTTTTTGCAAGAATTTTAAATACTGTAAACTAGATTATGATAGTTTTATGCAATCTCTAAGTTCTTACTGTCATAAAAGTTAATTGTTTTCCTTTATCTGGGAAATATGGTTTCCTTTACCTTACATGACTTTCTTAAAGTCAAAACTGATAGTAATATCACTTTTAGTTTCCTAAGACATGTGTCTATTTATGTATCATAAAGTACTTCAAAGCATTTCCCCAAGCTAAATTGGAAAAGAAATCTTCCATTCCTTTTGAGAAATTTGAAAAAAACAACACCGACCCTCCCCCCCCAAAACAAACAGACCTTTTCTAGAAGCAAGTTGTGTAGTGGTTATGCTATGAGGCATGTTGCATCCACTGGTTGACCACAAGTTTCCCAAGGCTCATATGTTTCCATATGTCATTTCTTGAACTTTCTGTATAAATTCTAAGTTATAAGTGAAACTATTCTCATTAATATTTGGTATTAATAATTATTTAAATATTTGACAATGAACAAAGTCAAGGATATTAATACCTGTATGTGTATATATAATGCGTATTTATATATCTTTAATACAAGCATAAAGTTATGTTTTATCTGTACATATAAATGGAAATGTTATTACATTAATGTTTTTATGTACACACAATTCCTTTAGTTTCAGGTTCAAAGTATGATTTACATAAAAAACATCTTGTAAATTCAGGGAGTAAAGATGTATAGTCATGACAATTCTTACTAAATAATAAAACTACTTAATTTGATTTATCAGATTTTCCCTCTACTACCTTTTGGCAGAGGGACAAATCAAGAGGAAACAAGCTGATGCTGGAAATTTTTAAGCAACTTTTAGAAGGTGTCTTGGGTTGGTACCTGTTCAGGCCTCCTAAATTTGTATCCACCTATGGAAAGAAGGCTCCTCTATGCATTCTCCTGGGCCCTATCCCTTTCTCTAACTTTCATGACTAGTTCCCATATCTTATAAATTCTTCTATTGTTCTTCTTATTACTCTAAATTGCAAATGATGTGTATTAGCCCACTTTTCTGTCCTAGTGGTTGGATTGTCATTAACCTGCCCTTCCCCCCTGAGCCATGTCTTCTCATCTTTGCATCCCCCATGCCTCACACAGGGCAGAGTCCATGGAGATCAGTCAATGCTTCTGTCCAGTGCACTGTGTTCCAGATGTTGCACTAGTTGGACATTAACTGAATGAATTAAGCACTAACATGCTCTGATTTCTACTCAATTGAACTTCCTAGTTATCTAAAAATTAGAAGTTTGGTGTATGTATTTCAACTCCTGCTGAGAAATGTTCTTGCTGAATTAGAGAAAGTATAATTAATGTGTCAGCTCTTCAACTGAGCACTAGAGAGTTTCCTTTAGGTCTGAACGCACATGAGACTCACTTTTGAATCTGCAGCACAACACAGTCTAAGGAGCTTATCTTAGGGGCTCCACAATTATTTGTGGAACCAAGAGTTGACTATTTTATTTAATGCTATAACACATAATAATCAAATGTCTACATTTTGCTGGATTTTTAACAAACAAGATTGGTAAAATTATTTCTGTGTAATTCTCAAAGACAAAATTTAGTTCATTGACACCATACCCGCAGCAAGTTTTCAACTGCCCTGGTATTATAGAGTTTGTGCCTTAAAGGTTAAGATTCTGATCAGAAATACTCACTGTAAGAAAGATGTTAGTAGAAAGCTTCTTGAGGACAGGAACTTCAGATGCTGAATTCACGTATCAAGTTTCAACAAAAAGACTGTTGTGACATTGGAAATACAAACATGCTTCAAGAACACAGGGCTGAAATTTCAGTTGAAACCAAGCACAAATATACTTGCATGGGTGGTGGATTTTTTTAATTATTAAAAATTACAGCAAACTAGAAAGATGTTCTGGCTCCAATTTAATTTTTCACTCCTTCCCTTTTCCTCCGACTTTCATATTGTTTGACAGTATGTTGCACGACTGTTGCCTGTAAGTGTGAAAAGTCAAGATGAGAGTTCACAGCAGGTTGATGGCCTGGAGATGAGAAGTCTGTCTGAGGACATTTCAAAGTTGCAAAGGTATTATTCTCACATGGAGTTATTTCTCAGTAGGTGTGAACAACAGCTACTCATCAAGCTGGTGTAGTGTGAAATAGAGTTTCCTGAAAAATGATGTGCAGACATATGCAGAAAGCCACATGCTTAGTGCATGCACAGACTGTGTGCCTAACTTCCAACTATTGGAATATTTGCCGGGAGATGAGGTAGAAATGCAGAAGTCCCCTTTGTAAGCAGCCGAGAAGAGATACAGCTTGGAATCACCACAGATTCCTTGGGTCCCAGGCATGCACATGTTGAAGGACAAAAAGTGATAAGGGAAGCTGCTCTGGAGAAGGGGGGTTTGAAGAAATTGGAGGAATCTGGTTTTATACCATGTATCAGAAATCTTTCCATGTAAGGCTTGAAGACCTACCAGTGCTATGAAAGTAGTTTTGTGCATCCAGCAGTGCTTTGTGTCACAACTTGGGGTTCACAATGGGGTTTAATTTATCACCACTGCTGAATGAAGACATTCATGTGCAGAAGTACACTCATGTCCACTGTGCTGTGTATCTGCTGAGGAAATATCTGCCCAAGTTCATACATAGCTCCTGGGACTAGTGTATTATTTGAGTGTTAGATTTTTTTTTTTTTTTTTTTTACCTTTTCTCAAACAGCTCGGGCACTGCGTATGAAACTTTACATGAGTATTTTTCTGGGCTGCATGGTTCTCCTCATGACTTCTGACAACTGCACAGAAGGAGGGAGGCAATTAGGGGAGTAAATAGCATGCTTTTGAGTAAGACATAAATAAAACAGATATATCTGGAATGAGAGGGGGAAGCAGAAAGAAAACATTCAAGTGCTTATGTATGTGTATATTTTACCCCACATGTTTAAAAAAAGAACTTTAGGTGCCTTACCAAAAGCCCCCAAAAGGTATACATGCCATAAGGCTCAAGAATATATAAACAGAAAGTAAAACATTTAAAAAGGAGGTAGACTCAAATATGCTAACTATGAGGGTTAATGAGCATAAGAATGAGTCATTTCACTACACAGATGGAGGTTTACTTATGTGGTTTGGTTGGCAGGTGTGCTGACTCTGTGGTGTTAATCTTCAGGTTCATTGTGTAGGAGGCCCCAGTGAATTCTTTCCTTCAGTTAGAAAGGACACAGAGAGATACAACTTGCTCTGAATTCTAAAACTGGGCAGGTGGGGGGTCAGGTATTGCTTCATATTCTGGAGTGGTTGCTTGCTGTTCTACAAGGTCTGGTTGTCATGCAACAGGAGGTGATTGACAAGAAAACCCCCCATAATGGTGCAAATTGTTTCTCATTCTCATTGGCATCAGTTATTTTTTTAAATAGCTTTTTAAATTATCGAAGTAACACATGTTTCTTGCATAATCCCAAACAAAAGTATAAGGATAAAAATAAAGCTCTTCTGTAAACCAATTACTCAGCAACAACCCTGTTATTTTGGGGGGCATGTTCTCTCCTGCTTTGGTCTACATGTGCACACCCACACCTACCTAATGAAAGCCTGGGGTCCTCCTAGATTCCACACTTTCACACCCAATCTCCAATGTATCAGAGAATCCCACTTTCTTGACCTTCCCTCTTAACAGACTTTCGGCACTTTTACCACCCCACAGCTGGTAGCACTCACTCTGAGGCACTATCAACCCTTCCCTGACACAGCCTTGTCCCTTCCTCCCACAATCCTGCCATGGTCTCTTTTCAACACTGTGTCAGAGTGATGCTGTGACTTTACCTGAAGTCAAAGTCTGCCTCTCCTATGTTCAAAAATCTTCAATAGATTTCTAATTCATACCAAGAAAAAGTCTAACTTCTGCATTATCAGAGCCTACCAGGTCCCACACTATTTAGTCTACTCTAACAATCCCCAGATGGCATTCCATTGCATTTCAACGATTGGTTACATGGTATTCCAGTTGACAACTGCACCATCTTTTAGTTAACCAACTGTCTATTGAGTAATTTTTTTCTGCTTTGGACAAGGCTGGAAAAGATGTATTGGTATGCATATGATTGGAATTCTGCCTTTATCAGAAACACATTACCACCACTTCCTCTGCAGAAACACACCAACTGCTCTGCCAGTAACCTGCTTCTTTCAGAATCTGACTGGTTATGGTTCAGCCTCTTTGGTGGCCAGAGCAGACTAAGCAAGCCCTAAAATTTTGCATCTGAATTCCTATTTTGATGGTGGTGTGATTTTGAACTACTGTTGGCATCGAATTCAGTGCCAGTCTTCTTGCTTTGCCTTGTCAAATTGGACAGGGAGACGGCTGTCTTGCAAAAGTGGAATTGTCACTAATTGGCCACAGAGGAAAGATTCATATTCTTGCCAAAAGTCTCCTGCCTTCTCAGGGAATAAAATCCTCCATATAACTTTCCCTCTCATTAAAAAGAAACAAACCCAATATGAAAGGCACATTGTAAACTAGAAAGCATTGTATAAATGCGAGGAACTGCTTTACTTGCAGAGGTGCTGCTGTTACGGCCACTGTGTGAGGAAGGCTAGTGGGGTTCATTGAATGCTTGGATAAGGAGGGCTGTCTGTCCAGCCTTTCTTGTTACCAGCTTGTTATGTCCTGTTAAGAAATGTCAAGGAACAAGCAACAGTAAATGTCTTTTGACTTCACTTCAGCTTTTTCAGTTAGATTAAAGCAGAGTACTTCAGGTGTGGTCTACATACAAAATGAATGCTTGTAAAATGTTTTGTCACTTGGAATGTTTGGAATCTAAGTTGATTTTCTTTACTATGGCAAAATGAATTTAGCAAGAGTTAAACGTTGCTTCACACTGAAAATGACAAGTACTTATTTTTGTCCCCTGAGTGGACACTGTGGAAAAATGAATGTTCCCTAAGAAGTAGAGTTAAATCATTAACTCTTGTTCCAAAGTTGCATGCATTTCAGAGTATTTTATTCAAAACATTACATATCATTTATAAAAATCAAGCCAGATGATACTCTCCTGAACATTTCAGAGAACCGGATTTTAACAAATCTATTTCTATTTAAATTTAAAAGAATGCAAATATGTTTACAAGTCTAGAAATATGTATGTTGGAGTTTAAAATGAGATTGAATAAATTTTCAGGAGTTAAATCACTTATTTTTAGAATTTAAAGTAGGTTTTAATTTTAGATTTTCCTAAAATGAAACAAAAAAGACAAATTGCCTCCTATAAGATGTCAGAATTTGGGGAAACATTTAATATTTTAATTATTTCCTGAGATAAATGATTTCTATTAATACATAAATTCCTTGCTTTAAAATAATTTTTATGGTAACTGTAACTTTGATCTTGGAATCTCTTGGACACATCTGTCAAGGCATAAGCTCACCACAGTTCATTCTTTTCAATGTCTCAAGGATCAAAACTAGTAGAGTAAGGAAAGCAAAATAGAAGTAAAACATATTGCAAGAAAAAAATCATCACATTTGTTTTAGACTAATACATACTTCTATCTCAATGTTTGTGATTAAAACCCATGCAGGATTGCTAAAGATCCCATTCCCCATGGCTTCATCGTCAAGTTTTTGCATGCAGCCATAAATAAGCTTAATTTGCAGTTTAAAAAAGATAAATTAGATAGAAATTTTAGATACAAATAGAATAAAACATTTTATGAAACTTTAGTGATCAGAAGAAACTTAAAATAAGCTCTTCTGACTTTCTGTAAAACAAGTGCACATCCTGATTAACCTTACCAGTCCACACCTCCCTGCCTGGACCATGGAGCTGGAAGTTGATAGAGAAAAATTACACCATCAGGATAGCTGAAATCACCTCAACTTTATGACCATAAATATCAGCTAGTGCTCAAATCTGTTGAACAGCACACTTCCCAACCACAAGAAAACAATGACCTGCCTCTTGCCAAAGGTGGTGTTCAATACTCTTTCATTCATTCAACAGCAGATATTCTCTCTCTCTTCTTGGAGCACATTCTTCTCCAGAGCTAGGACACTGCACCTGCCTGCTCTTTTATTTCTACCTATCTACCCCTCCACTTTCTCTGCATCTTTTGCTAGTGCATTCTCTTAGATTTGCATTTGGTCAAGTCCTAGTATTTCTCTTTGGCTTTTAAATTTTCTCCACATTCACTCTTTTTCTAGGCAAATTCATTTAATTTCATGGGTTTTTCTATCAATATCCTGATGGTGCTCAAGAGGATGATACAGACTCCAGATGCAACTTTAGGCTCTCCTCTCCTATGAGCTTTAGAATCATCTATTCCACTGCACACTTCACACTTCCATCCAGATGCCCAGTGATTCTTCAGTCTTAACAAGGCCGAAACCTCTATAGTCAAGCCTTTGCCACCTCAATGTTTGGACAGTTGCTCAGGCTCAATACTTCAGTCAAGCAACCAGTCTTGATTAATTTTTTTTCTGTACTCTGTACATTTAATATACTAGAGATGCAGTTTGGCTCTGCCTCCAACATATATCCTGACTCTCCACATTTCATTGCTGCAATACTGCCTAAGCCATTGCATCACTCACCTGTACTGAAGAAATATCTTTCTAAATGGATTTCTGCTTCTACTCCCTCAACAAAATCAGTTATCCATATAACAACTAGACTGATCTTTCTAAAGTATAAAGCAAATTACACCAACTGCTTAAAATGCTCCAATATTTTTCTTCTGCAACAGAATAAAATGCAAACTAACCCTAACCCATGTGACCTGCTATTTGCTCATGTTGCTAACCTCATCTTTCCCCATCTACTTGTTTAATGAGTTTGGTCGCTGCAGCTCTTTTTCCTCTTTGAACACACCCAGCTTACTTATTTTTACTTTAGCATCTTTGATGTTTCTTCTATTTGGAATGTACTTTCAGAAATTGCCTCTATCCCTAGTTCTGTTCTCAGCTGAGGTTTTCCGGCCTCAGAGAGGTCTTCCCCTGCTACTTTGACTGAAGTGTCCTCCTCCTTTCATCACTATACACAACATCACTTTATTTTATTTTCATCTTAGCTTCCCAACACTAAATGTTTATTGTCTGTTTATACTTGTTCATCCTTTTAGTAGGATGTAAAGTGAGAAGGGCAAAGCTCTACTTTTGTTCACCACTGTGTGCTGAAAGTCTAACGCAGGGCCAAGAAAAGTGCATCAAAATATAGTTGTGACTAACTAGCCTATCCCCTAATTTTACAGACCAGAAACTGAGACCAAAAGAAGTAAAATAACTTATCCATAGCAAGTTAGTAAATAGAACCATTATTTAAACACATAAATGAATAATTGAATTTGAATAGAATTCTAATGAAATACCATTAGGTACAAAGTGCTGTGTACGGCTCTGAGGATGAGGAGGCATTGCTGAGCCTGGGCAGGGAAGGAAATGTGTGGATGAAGACCTCAGGGAGACAGGGCATTTCAGCTGTCAGGGGGCTGAGAAGGGTGTTTCATGTGGAAGATGCAACCTGTGCATAAGCCTGGACACGTGAGGTGTATGGGTACTAGAATGCCAAGTACTACTGTGGTTTTCACACAGAAGGTGATGTGATCAGAGAGAGCTCTGTTGTAGAAAGGTGTATTTTGTGCCTGAGTAAGAGCTTTTTGAGATGCCGGAGAAGACAAACACATGAGCTTTATTCTAATGTGAGATGACAGGAAGTTTTAGAGCCATCATGGAGAGCACTGGTTATTTGTGGGTGCAGAGGAGAAGCATGCATGCGGCCCCTTGTTTGCTGGGTGGGTATCATGAGGAAGGGCTCTGTCCTCCTCAAAGTGGTGCTCTCCCACCTGGTGTGAATACACATTGCCA
The DNA here is from genome assembly GCF_021234435.1 of Artibeus jamaicensis. Taxonomy (NCBI): domain Eukaryota; kingdom Metazoa; phylum Chordata; class Mammalia; order Chiroptera; family Phyllostomidae; genus Artibeus; species Artibeus jamaicensis. The sequence goes on from NW_026522059.1 coordinate 39,732,946, forward strand.
CCATTTGGGAATCTCTCTTGTTAGGAACAAAGAATTACCACTTCTCTGGTTGAGTACTATATTTCAGAGGCAGGGTTTGCCAAAGAGTAGAGGGCAGGCAAGTCCTGTTGGACTTACATGGTGGGTGATTTTGGTGTAGTTCAGTGCCCATCCTGCTCCAGTTGTGTACTCTTTTCACATTCCTGACCTGTCAGCACTCATGCAGTAACTGTTTTCTAGGCCAACATAGTAAAAGTGTGTTTCTCACTTTCAGCATAACTTAGTGCTCACCTGCTTGTCCTGAGATATTAGAAAGAAACCCACAAAGAGAAATATCAGGAAGACTGAAGAATCTGTCTATAAGCACTTTGACTGAAGTCAAGAGATTTACCTTTCTTCTTCAACTCTGGGGGCAACACATTGTTTTTTTAATAAACTGCAAGGGGGCTGGGCTGAGAACCTCTGCCAGTTCTTTCTTTCCAAGAACCTGTCATCACTTAACCTCCCTTAATGAGAATCTGTGTGTAAATTTCCCAAATTTTCACTTATAAATTCTAACCACAATGAAAATTACACATTATATATCATATGCATTCAGTCTTGATATAGTACTATCATATTTATTTTTCCTTAAGATAATTTCTCATATGCTTTTTGTTATCTTAATTGTCAAGTGCTTTAAAAAAATTATCTGTGAAAATCCTACACAAAATATTCTTCTGTTCTACAACATGTTTAACTTACTCAAGAACTTGGAGTCTGTGTAGTCGAGAAAGACTTAACTATCCTATAAATTTATACTTTGATTTTGAATATATTTTGGCGCAAAAGGAGAATATGAAATTAAAAGTAATTTTAGCTTCCACACTTGATTTATATTTATTTGTGAACTATGGTTCCATTGGCTTAAATGGTGTGAAAACTGATGCTAATGAGATTTAAATCCCTATGAAATCTGATTCCCAGATGCCATCAAGTTCTAGAGTGTGATTTTTCTCTCAATTTTTCAATTTTTATTTCTAAAATGACTATTATGTTAATTTATTTCTAACAATTTAAACTATGCTACTAGCTTTAATTCCATAATCCTTTATGACACAAGCAAGAAGAAAGTATAATTAACCCTTAATTACTATCTCAGAGAAATGAAGCAAAGCTCAATAGTCTTTTCCAAGTATAATATATATACATGCAACAAGCATGTATATACATTACATATGTGATTGTTCTAATAGATAATGTTCCCCCTCACCTTTAATGTAGGAAATGACTAGGTAGTTGTATTATATTTGTGAGTCTGTGCTTGTGGAGTTTGCAATGTGCATTTAAGAGAGTTGTCAATTCTATATATTTTGAAGCTACATTTAAAATAATAACTTAGATGAACATCTTGTCTAATCAACAAAGCAAAATTTAATATGCTGAGTATTTGTTTATTCAAGAAATAGTTAGAAACATTTATTACACGCTTGTCCTGTTCTAGCTAATGGGAGTAGAGTAGTAAATGAAACAAATTTTTGGGCCACATAGAGCTTAGGGGCATCCAAACCTAACTTTCTTCCCTTTCCCTCTCTCCCTCTTTTCCCTCCACAATTATTTGTTTGTTCTGCTATGCTTCATGCTGAGCATGTAAAATCAAATTCATGTGCAGTATTACAACAAACCTCAGTCTTCTTTTGTATATTCTTATTCTCATTCTCCATTTTCATTTCCCAGGTTACAACTTCTAAAGTCATTTGTGGATTGAAGTAGATTTTTTAAACATGTGTATTTTTTTACTATCTATTTATTTTATTTTATAATTAAAAATTTTAAATTACAGCTGACATACAGTATTACATTAGTTTCAGCTGTACATCATGATTGGACATTTATATAACTTACAAAATGATCACTCTAATAAATCTAGTACCCATCTGACCTCATACATAATTATTACAATATTATTGACTATATTCCCTATGCTATACTTTGCATCCTCATGGCTACGGACCCAGAGGGTATTATCCTAAGTGAAATAAGTCAGACAGAATAAGATAAATACTCTATGATTTTACTTATATGTAGAATTTAAAACAACAAAATAAATGAACAAACAAAACAGAAGCAAACTCATAGACACAGAAAAGAAAATGAGGGTTGCCAGGTGGGAGGGGAGTTAAGGGCTGGGCAACAAAAGTGAGGACATTAAGAAGTACAAGTTAGCAGTTATAATAAATAGAAGTAGACTTTAAAAATACTATATTCTGAGACTAATTTAAGACCATAAAATACTCTTTCTTATTTTCTCTCAAGATGGCATCTTTAGAACAGATATAAAGCAACTCCTAATCTAGAACTTCTGTGACTGCATCTACCTTTGTTTATAAGTTCTGAGCTGTGTTTGAAGCAATTCTTTATCCACATACCCCCAAATTCATATCCACATGTTGGGGTTTTATTTTGCTGCCCATTTTGAGCCGAATTTGGCTTGAAATGTTTGGGGCAACAGGATATTTGACTGCAAGAGATTCAAAATTGACTATTATACTCATGATGATTTATAAGAAAGCCAGGGTTTGCATCTACAGCCATAGAAATAAGAGGGAATGTGTAAACCCAAGGAAACAATTAGCTTCCCATTACAACATTTTATCATCTAGTCCTGTGTATGTCTGTGTCAACACAGATTGACAAAGTCATAGAATTTTATTAGACAATGTGAAAACTCATTTACGAATTTTATTGCCATCCATCATTGCTCTCATTCACAGTCCAGGGCTCTCCATTGTTGTGAATGACAATTGGGAGCCATGGCTGGCTATGGCCAATGTTGAGGTGGCAATTTCTCACCGACAGGTGTTCTTTTCTAATTACCTCCATTAGTTCCCCTTTATTGCAAGACTCCATGTCCTGATTCGTATCCTCCTTACTGAACACCAAACCAGAACTAACGGCTCCGATGTGCAGAGAGACACTCACCGCTCACCCACCACACATGATTTTAGTGCAGGGGCCATTGTCAGCAAGACTGTACTTATTGTACAGTCTGATGGCTAGCCTTCTAACCTGTGCCATAATTCAGGCTGCAGGGAAAACATATTCAGTGGAAAGTCAAAACTAGAAACCTGCAATTTATGAAAGGTGCTGATGAAACAAGACACAATCTTGGGGGGAAGGGGATGTCGGAACTGAATGTCCTAGAAAGCCAGACCTTCACTGTCACTCAACAAAAGTTGTCCTGGGGTGGAGATTCTGCAGTTTATTTCAAGGTGATGCTTTTAAACAATCCAGCAAGCTTACCTTGTTCTTGGATTTGTTTTTCCAGTATGCAGAGGACTTTAACAGTATCTAAAGTATCACTTTTACAAATGAGCCCTGGCTGATGTGGCTCAATGGATTGAGTGCTGGCCTGTGAACTGAAAGATCATGGGTTTGATTCCAGGGGCGTGTGAGAGGCAACCAATTGATGTTTATCTCACATATCAATATTTTTCTTCCTCTCTCTCATTCTCTCTTCCCTTCTCTCTAGAAACAAATAAATAAAATCTTAAAAAAACAAATGATACTGTATATAACTTTTTGCACTGCATATACTGCTTTTAAACATATTATATAACTTGCACTACTACTCTACAAGGTAGGTATTATCAGTTCCTATTTACTTTCTCATTCTTTTCCTTCCATGCCTTATTTTCTTCTCCTCCTTCATCCTTTTATTTTTTCTTCTCTTTCTTTTTAATAAGAGATAAGGAAAGCCAAGTCCTTAAGGTCAATTCATTTTCCTGAGGCTACACAGCTTTTAGAGGATGAGTTGGGACTACCACCCAGCCTTCTAGATTCCACAGATCATACATTTTTTACTCTCTATGGTTCCTATTACATAGGATGTCCACCAAGGGAATGATGACAAGAAACCTGTATTCATAAATTGATATACTTGAGTATCCATTATCATACAAGTGAAGCATATAGGTGATTGCATTTACTTTTATTTTCCTGTGAACAAAGTTTGAATTTGATTACTCTTAAAAGCTGCACTTGTGATAAAGTTCTACATCTTTTCATTTTTTTAATTAATTTTATTTAGTTATTTTTCAAGTACAGTTTTTTGTCTATTTTTCCCATCCCAGCTTCCCCCGCCCCTTGCTCCCCACCTCCCTCCCATTTCCACCCCCCTTAGTTCTCGTCCCTGTGTCCTTCCTATTTGTTCCTCCAAATCCCTCCCCCTTTTTCCCCTTAACTTCCTTTCCTTCTCCCCTCTGGTCACTATCCCCTTGTTCTCTATTTCAGTGTCTTTGTTTTTTTTTTTTCTGCTTGCTTGTTTGTTTTGTTGTTTAGCTTCCTGTTAAAGGTGAGATCATATGGTATTTGTCTTTCAGCACCTGGCCTATTTCACTCAGCATAATGCTTTCCAGTTGTTTCCATAATGTTTTCCATGTTGTTGCAAAGGGTAGTAGCTCCTTCTTTCTCTCTGCAGCATAGAATTCCATTGTGTATATGTACCACAATTTTTGGATCCATAAAGGAAAGAATAAACAAATGGGATCTCATCAAAATAAAAAGCTTCTGCATGGCTAAAGAAAACAGTATTAAATTAGCAAGACAACCAACTGTATGGGAAAACATATTTGCCAATGATACCTCAGACAAAGGTTTAATCTCCAAAATATGCAAAGAACTTACACGACTCCACTCTAAGAAGACACCCAACCCAATTAGAAAATGGGGAAAGGACTTGAACAAACACTTCTCCAAGGAGGACATACAAAACATTCAGAGACACATGAAGAGATGCTCAATATCGTTAGCTATCAGAGATGCAAATTAAAATCACAATGAGATACCACTTTACACCAGTCAGGATGGCTATCATAAACAAAGCAACAAACAACAAATGTTGGAGAGGTTGTGGGGAAAAGGGGTCCTTAGTTCACTGTTGGTGGGATTGCAGACTGGTACAACCATAATGGAAAACAGTATGGAATTTTCTCAGAAAAATAAAAATCGACCTGCCTTTTGACCCAGCAATTCCACTGCTGGGATTATATCCTAAGAATCCTAAAACATCAATATCAAAGAACCTATGCACCACAATGTTCATAGCAGCACCATTTACAATAGCCAAGAGTTGGAAGCAACCTAGGTGCCCATCAGTAAATGAATGGATCTTTTCATTTTCTTATCTGGGGACACCATCTTCAGCCATGGCCCTGTTCCTTTAGGAAACAGTATTAATGAGAATTACAAGAGGAAATCTAAAAGACTAAAAAGTGAAAACAGCTACCAACCAGATGTCAGACATCACAATATATTTGGTGAGAAATGTAAATTACCAGTGTTTGGAGGAGATTTGGTTTCATCATTGCAAAGGGAAATACAATTTATTTAGAGCAATTGGAGGGGGGCAATGGTATAAAAGTCACATGGATGAGTCTTTGGCAGTAGTTTCTGAAGGTCATGTTGAAGACAGTACTCATTCTTAGTCATGAGTTGTAAACTTTGAAATGTAAATCTCACACTAAGTTACCATACTGCTATATTTTGCTATTGGTTTCTATTCTTTTGGTATTTTAAAAATATCTGCTGCTATATGTTAACCTTAGCTGCCACAGAGCAATTCAGCTTCTCTAAATTTGTGACATACCTTAAGATGAAATGGGGGAGTAAGGAGAGCAGAAAAAAATTATAACAGGAAGCAGCAGGGCGTAGTTTGTAAACGTCTGACCATGATTCTCTTTGCCTTTGACTTATGGTTAGCAAGACCAGAAGTTGTCTTTGCTGTTCTAATAATGATTCCCTTTCAAGTTCCATTATTATTCTTTACAACAGCTGTGATGCTGCTTTTGACTGTGTAGAGAAATTCAAACTGACATAAATAGCACACCTAGTAAGCAGAGTGTGTGACACACAGGATGTCCTCTCTTCAAGTGGGTTTTCTTTACTTTCTTCTTTTCTTCATGACACTACCATTTTCCCTGGAGCTTCTCTTCTCTTACTACCTAACATTATTCTAACTTTTCCAGTGTTGCTCTGGTCCCCTCCCTTACAGAGTAGCTCCTATAGAGAAGTCCTCTGGTTAGTTTAACCACCCTGCAGAAAAACTCAACTGTTTTATCTATTTGTAAGCTTGTTATGTTCTGGTAACTTCAAAAATATTTAGGATTGTTTAAAGGAGGCTTGGCCCCTTTAAAAAGCAGCTTCTGCAGGCAGGATGACACAGGCACTGAGGAAAACCAAAGCTGTTGAGGGCTACAGCTGTCTGGTCCTTTCATATGCAGATTTATGGAGCAAGGAGGGGGGTTGAGAATAAGCTGAAGGAAGACTTACGAGAGAGCTGGCAAACACTCAGTGGAGAAGAGGGGCCTAGGGCTTCAGTCTCTCAGGAAGTGCGGGCTGACTCAAGGAATCAATAGCATATCGAATTGGACAGGACTTGGATAATTCCAGTAGTAAAATCTAATCCAACCTCCTTATCTTACAGAAAAGGTAAACGATATGCTGAAGGTCATAGAACTAGAAAATAGAGCTTTGGAAAACTCCTGAAGTTATTTTTCTTTTCACAATCTCTTGCCCTGTGCTGGACACATAGTAGGTTGCCAATTTGTATGTGTCTAGTAAATGAACTACTGGGTGAAAGCACTGATGATAACCAATGAGTGTCTTAAGCATCTAGTATCTTTCTGTACAACTTAAATAAGTGAGGACAAGTAAGTCTTGTGGCTTCAGTATTTTTGCGTGTATGAAGTCACACTTATTTGATGATTTAGTTAACTGAAAACATGTAGTGCCTGTGAGGACTTCAGTTGGCACTGACGACACCATGAGCCATGCAAATGAATGTGAATCAGGGTAAGTCTACAAGGCCGAACATGATAAAGAGAACCAAGTAAGTGCTCCATTGAACTTACAAAGCTCTGCCTAAAGATTTAGTGTGAACTGGACTCTTTCTTGATTGGGCACTGGGCTCTCACTATCTCCTTTGTAAGACTGTTATAGCTCCAATAACTTTTCTTGCCCCAGACCATCTCTCTCTGATTAATCTAAGCTTCTACTTCACATAAAACTATGACACAGGCCCTGGCTGGTGTAGCTCAGTGGACTGAGTGCGGGCCTGCGAACCAGAGTGTCTCAGTTCGATTCCCAGTCAGGGCACATGTCTGGGTTGCAGGCCAGTTCCCAGCAGGGGACACACGAGAGGTAACCATACATTGATATTTCTCTCCTTCTCTCCTTCCCTTCCCCTCTAAAAAAGTTAAATAAATAAAATCTTTAAAAAAAAACTATGACACAGATTTACTGAGTTGCTAAACAAAAGGCCTACCAGGGAAGCCTAACTACTCCCATCTGAAAGGACATGAGTGAAAGGCTGGTCTGCTAACCTCAGGACATGGTGTTCTCTTTGACAAAGTCTGCAGCACCTGCAGTGAAAGGCCTAGAAGTGATCGAAAAGGAAAGGGCATGCCCATGTTTCCCCACCCAGGGGTGTAAAACCAACCTTGGTAAAAAAGGAGATGACAAATATTTGGCTCCAATAGTGGTATGTCAGATGATAGGGGTGCAAAGGTGTAACAGCTGAAGCTGCTACACTAAGAAGTCTTCTTAATGAGAAAAACTTCCAAGGAGAGAGACTAATATGCATATTAAACACCCAGGTTTCTTCATTATTAACTTAATGTCAGATCCTGGGCATTCATGTCTCTCCTGAATAGCCATATTTTCAATGTGGAAGAGTCGAAGCCATCATAAGAATTTAAAATCAGACAGATATTCTGTCTTAGTTTAGATCATCCATGAAGCAGACTCAAAGACCCATATGGGTCTCTGCAAGGAGATCCCAGGAAACCCTGGTGGGGGGAACAAATTTGGGTAGTAAAAGTGGCCAGTGAAGAGTTTGTTATCAATATGGGAAAGGAACTTGATCTCCTTAGGGAAATCTGGGAGCCAGTATTTTCCCTTGAGGAATGAGAGAGCTAGGTATTTGTTCACCAATTCCCATCAATTATTGGTCGAGAGCTGCTCCAGTGGAAAGTGTTTTCCCCAGGCACTTCCAGCCTGCCACAGAGCTGCAAAAGCAGGGAATGGAGGTAGGAGAAAGCAGCAGCAGAAGAAATGCAGTGGAGACCGGAAGCTGGAAATCAAGGATCAAGTTAAGAGGATATTAAGTCTCCAACTTAATCTATTACGCTTAAGTTTAAATCCTGGCTCTGATATTCATGCTTTTGGACAAGTTAGTTAATACCTCCGTGTCCCAGTCCTCATTTATAAAATGGGGATAAGAATATCTGCTTTACAGTGCTGCTAGGATTAAATGGGATCCTGGATATAAATTACCACACATATCGTGAAGCTTCAGAAGTCACAAGCTCTTATTAAGTCAGTGTTTGATGTGTGTGAGTATTTCATTAATTGCCTGACTAGTTCATTCACTTATCAAATTACCTGCTTTTCCAGGAGGACTGTCACTGATTGGGTAGCACATATATTCCACAGTTTTAGGCTTTGGGTCTGGAGGCCTGGGACACTGTGGTGTTCAGTTACGAGTGACAGATGGTGGCAGCGTCCCCCTGTGATTTAGGGGCATTTAGCGGGTGATACCTGGGAAGTTTGGGATCTGACTTCAGTTGTAGGTTTGTAAAGAAAAGTGTTTTCCTAACTTTTCAGACTAAAGTTTCTTATTGGTCATTTTTATCCCCACTGATTACGATGTTCCCATTGTCACAATTTTGTTACCTCAAGGGGCACCTCAATTTAAAAGAAGAATTACTTCAGCTTTCCTCGTTTCGTGGGCAAAGAAAATGCCAAGAAAGAGCAATTTACTGGGAATCCCTACGGAGGAAACCTTTTCTATGGTCAAGTTATAATTACATACAGGACTTTGTAACACAATCTCAAATGGTTTATCAAAGATTGGAGGGGCAGTGATGACCTTGAAATGCTAAATTGTGGCAACTGGGGGCTGACATTTTTGTGAATACTAATCTCATTTACTATAACTTTATAAAGATTGAACACTAAATATTGAAAATATTAAGAAAAATGAGCCACAGGACAGATTATCTTTGCTAGTCATCCCAGTTAGTGAAATCCTGAAAGTCCGGGCTGACTAGAAATCAGGCCGCAGGGGAGTGCAAAATTTAATCGAACTTGCAGTTCTGACCCACGAAACTAGAACAGGTTTCAAACCTCTGATGTTTGTTGTACTTTTCACTTGGAAGTCTGTTTAGCTGAGCAGACCTGGTAAATTCAGCTGTGAGTGGATACGCTTTAAAAGGCAGAGTTCCTATTCCATGTGCTGGTTTCTGTGCACATCCCTGTGTCCTGTGGTCTGTCGCATAGGTGCACACTGTGAAATCGTGATGGATTTTGGAACTCTAAATAAAACAACTCCATGCCTACCAATTCCTGTAGCCCAGGATTAGTTAGTTACTCCTAGAAACTTTTAACTTGTTTGTGTTGCATTTTATAAGATCTGTTTTACTCTCCTTTAGAGAGAGATTTTATTGTTGTTGAGCTATATAACCTCTTAGTAGGTTTTTAAAAATAGAAATAGGGGTGGTTCTTAAAGAAATGAAATAAAAAGGTATAAATATGGTAAAGGGATGAGAATCCTTTTACTCTGTTTTATCTATTTATGCATATATTTTTGTTTTTGTAGGATTTTAATTTTCATGGGGGAGTTTTCAAACCTATTCCAATCAAAGTTAGAGAGCATAGGATAATGAATTCTCTTTTACCCATCTTCAAGTTTCAACAAGATGTGCAAAGAGCTTTTGTAGATTTTAATCTCTATTTCCCAAAAGTAAAACCCTAAAATGACATTTTTCAACCCTAAAAATAAATTTCTAGATTCTTAGAGCTATTACACTTTTTATTTGTTAGTTATCTATGCATGTGTTAGGATTTTAATTCATTTATTTTTTTCTGGATCAAATACTGTCTTTGTCTGTGCTTCTCTGTGCCTTCCTCTCCTTCTCTCTCTCGTTGGCTGGTTCAATCTAATACACCTGGGGCTTTCCATGGATTAGAAATGGCCCAGAACACATTACCTTCTTCTGACCCTTGGAATGCTCCAAATCCCCCTTGATATGAAGACAGCAGCTGGTCTAGAAGTGATGACCAGAATGGCCAACAGCCTGGGACAAATTTCCAAGGTCAGTGAGGAGAGAATCATATCTGTTCAAACTTTATTTAACTTGAGGGAGAGAGGTTTCCAGATCAGTGGAGAGTTTCCATGAGAGGTTGAAGATGAATCTTTATTTCTTTGGGGTAGTTTAGCCATTTGCCCATTAGAATATGTGTTTGTTGTGAGTCATGAATGAGAGAAAATGAGTTGGGGATGCCAGAATATTATTCTTGTATTTCACTGGAACTATTTATGCTGAGCTGCTTTCACTTACTACCTCCTGTGCTACCACCTGCCAGAAGCAGCCCGCCTCATCGGAGCGCCGTCTGGTATTGCTGGAGCATGAGGGTCTGGGCCTCCCTGCGAAGGTGCTGTATGCTGGCACTGCGGGCCAGCAACCCCTCATGCTTGAACGTAGTTGGCACCCACAGGATGAGCAGGAGTCATTTATTTTCTGGTCCAAGTACTCCAGCTAAACCATATCCACTTACTATGAAATCACACAGTGATAGGAAAAAATGCAGTCTTTTCCGAAATAATTGTTTTTCTTTACTTAGAAAGTAATGTTTAATTTATTGGTAAGCCAGTGTAGGCTATATGTGTGTGTGTGTGTGTGTGTGTGTGTGTTGATGTCAACTTTACTTTTACTTCTATCAAAATGTATTTAATTGTATTTTGAATATGGATTGAAATGGGTTTTGAAAGTCATCTTTCTAGTCTTTTAGGTAAATGACTAGAAGGTAAAGAGAAAGACTGAAGGTGGAAAGTAAAATGGGTTTGTTGATAAATTTTGACAACTCTCTTGGTTAAGGCTAGACAAACTCCAACCTCAACAGTTAGCCTAGGGCAGTTTGGAAAGGTTAAATATGATCATTTCCCTCCAACTTTGAATTCCTGAAAACAGAGAAAAAATAGTTTATGTAAACAATCATTTGCTTTTGCTATCACCTGACTGTAAAAGGTCTGTATGTGAGTAAAATCTGTGGTTTTGTGATCTTTGGTGTTTTCTAGCAAAAGCAGTCATCTACTCACTGCACATAAGAGAGAAGACTTCTTTTTCTGACATTCAGCTCTAGCACTTGGTCTCGTAAAATTTTCTCTGTACAAGGTACAAGGACATGTATTCATTTGGAGAAGCTTGCTGTTGTAACAAATAGACCAAACATTACTAACAGAATGCACACAACAGAAGTTTGTATCTCATTTCTATAAAGAGTCCAAGACAGATCCATGTGAGTAGGGAAAGTTTACCTCACACAGTAATTCTGTGACCTCTCCTGACAATGACTCTTCTGGCTTCCAAAGACTTCGTGGGTATCAATGCTCAAGAGTGCAGGGGATCTCATATGAGAGGATTTGGTGACTAGGTTTAGAGGTGCTGTACTTCGAAGGAGTTACTTCTCACCTACTATTGGCTACAACTTAGTCATGTGGTCACAGTTGCAGGGGAGGCTGGGAAATGTAGTTCAATCGTGTGTCCCAGCAGAGGAGATCTTCACTGTGACATTGTCTTCATTTTCTAGTTTACGAAGAATACTAGGACACAATCAACTATAAGATGGAAAATTAAAGTTGAAATTGTACTTAATAAATGTTTAGCAAGCACCTACCTTCAAAGTCTTCTGCTAGTACCAGACAGAATGCAGAAGATGGAAAGATGGAAAGATATTGGAGTTTAGAATTTGAGAGGAAGGATACCATACTTATACTAGTAGTGCTGGGATGAAAATTTTATAGGAGACCAGGATTCTTGTTTGAATAGTTTTTAGCTGATTCCCAGGTGTCCAACACACTGCACGGCATATATTAGAATTTAGTAAATATGTGATAAATAATCATTTTTAATTCAATAGATTATGCCTCAAAGTCAAAGAAAAGGATAGAATAGATGTGCATTGTATTAAATTCTCTTTTGAAGCTAATATGACAACTATATAAACAAAGGCGACTACAACCATTTAATAATGCTTATTTTTTAAATATTAGCAAGGACATGATTTTTCTTCTTTATAATAAAAGCAGGCTTTTCAGAACCTTGTTTCTACCTGTCATACAAAATGAGAAACTTCCAGAAGATGTGCTATAATGAAGGTAAGCTATTCAGTATTTTCAGGCAATAACAGTCTTCTTTTATCACTCACCATATTAATAATATTTAAAGGACCCTCCAAAGACACACTTATTAGTAGACAAATGAGGTAATAAGAATTTCTCTTACTTAAGCATGGCTACATACTGGATTTATCTATCCAGTATGGGTCATCACCAATGTTGTAAGTGTTTCCAGAAGACTTCTGCCATCATTACCAAGTTTTTATTAGCAATTCAAGTGTGGAAATGTGATTTTTTTTGGTCCAAGTTTGCATCTTTCTTCTCATCCCATATCCTCATTGACCCAGCTCTAAGACCCTTTTGTATTTTGCAGATTCTGAGAGATTTTTACATTCTATTTTCTAAGCAAGAGTACCATAATTCAATCATTTAAGGAAGACATTATTTCAAATTGTGGGTGTAATTTGAATGAAAGGATTTGCATTTGGAGATTATATATATATATATATATCTATATATCTATATATATATATATATCCAAAAAATGGATATATATATATCCATTCTAGATGAGAGCTATATTCAGTTTGGAGCTCAGGGTAAAGTTTATTTGAAATTGACTAAATTAACCCTTCAAATAGTTTTATATAAAATAATCTCAATCATTAAATGTTGTCAATAAAAAGAATAACCACTTTAACTTTTCAGGCTAATTCAAACCTTTCTGCCTCTGTGTCTCCTTCTATTAGAAATCTTACCCTTCCACATCTTTGTCCGCACCCTGTCTGTTGGGCAAGGTCCATGGCAAATGCCTTCCACAAAGGCTTTCTGAATCTGATGCCTCCTCTTTTAAATATTATTTAATCTTGTTTGAGAGTAATTTGCCTAATGCCTATTATATAATCTGTGGACAGGCATTGTTTAGTCATCATTTCATTTCTCCCGGAATCCAATCACTGAGCCTGTTGTATAGTTGTGACACAAATGTATATTCAAGTGACTGAAGCAAAAGGAATTGCATTTGAAATGGTGGACAATTTTAAAAATCCAAAACCACAGACTTACAGGGTCCTTCATTAGTAAATATAATTACAGCTTCAGGGCTGAGTTGCATTTATGGGGGTAAAACAGTTGACTGTCCCTAGGTGTACTGCTGAAAGAAAGATATGAAACTCTGGACTTGGAGAAGACAGCCAAAGATAGTAATACCGTGGTAATTCCAACCATACACTTAAGAAAGAAGCAGTGACTATAGATTGGTATCTCTAAAGCAACTCTTAGTATAAACTTGGGGGAAGTACTTAAATTCTTTTTTTCACTCTCTCTGTCTATAATTAGAAAATAATGGCATTTAAATGAAAGGGTTGTTATGAGGATGCAAGGAGTAAGTATTTGTAAAGTGTTTAGAAGAGTAGCTGTCATAGCTAATGCTCAGTAAATGTTAGCTGCAATTAGTTCTACTATTCTTTATACCCTTGGCATTTAAAAATTTTTTGAGAGTGCTTGGTACTTTTTCCACTCAGAACTTAGCATTACTTTTGTTTTTCTGAAGACTCATGACCTTTGGTTTTAGAAAATCTTTTTATTCTCAGCAATAATTTCCTCTTCTCTCTTTCTCAATCTTCTGGTATTGGATTCACTAATAGTGGAACTCTTAGATTGAACTTTTAGTGGTAAATTTCCTCATATTTTCTTGTTTTATTAATTTAAAGTTTTTTAAAAGAGTTATTCATTCATTTTTAGAGAGAAAGGAAGGGAAGGAGAAAGAGAGGGAGAGAAATGTCAATCTGTGGTTGCCTCTCATGTGCTCCCTACTGGGAACCTGGCCAGCAATCCATGCATGTTCCCTGACTGGGAATCGAACTGGCTACCTTTTGGTCCACAGCCTGCACTCATCCCACTGAGCCACATCAGGTGGGGCTTATATTTTGTTTTATACTCAACATTATAAAAAAGGCTTTTCATTTTTTTATGATTCATGTATTGAAATTTTAATTTCAGGAATCTTATTTTCCTTGTTCTCTTTCATTTTTCACTGAACTTGTCTTGTTTTACAAATGGTATATCTTCCCTTTCCTGATTTACTTCTATTTTTACCAAGGTCTAATTTGGGGGGGGGGTTAAATTTTGATCTTTCTCTTTTATTCTGCTGAATACTATCATGTTTTTGGTTAGTCTTGGTTGCCCTCCATATTTGTGGCATAGAAACTATGGCTGGTGCATGTTACTTCTATTGCCATCTAAGTAAAACCACTTTTCTCTGGGGTGTTTGTCCTCTACCATGTTTTTTTTTTTTTCTTCTCCAAATTCCTAAGTGGTGTATTATCTGTCTTCATGTCCTTTAAATTTTTTCATCTTTTGCTCTGCCAACTAGATATCTTTTTTGCTGTTCTATAATAATTTGGTAATCAACAACGTCTTAATTTTATTAGCGTTATTTTAAAAGTTTTCATATTTTTGTTTCTGGTTCCACTATGGTGAAATAAACCCACTACAGCCAGCTCCTCCTGCTGATTCCAACTAAAACACAACAAAATACAAAACCAACCACCTGTGAACTTGAAAACTAGACAAAAGCAGGAAGATTATGAATGGGGATCACACTTTGAGAAGTTAACTGCAAGAGGGTGGATTTCTTTTTTTTTTAGCAGCTTTTTACTAGGGCACATCCTAAGCATGGATTAGAGCAGTGGCACAGCCAGTTAAAATGACAAGAGAAACCCATTTTAGGGGCTGGAAGAATCAGCAAGGAGAGTGGGGAATTGACAGGAGGGAAGGGAGTGGCGGAATGGGACTCTCAGTTTCTGTTTATGAAACCACACAATGCAGAGTCTAACTCCTGAGTGATGCATGCCGGAGACATGACCAAAGCAACACAGCAAAGTCTTAGTGAACGGAAATGAAATTGGAAGCATTCAGACAAGTCTCAATTTCTCCCTGGAGAGTGCTTCCCTGAGTTGAATCCAAATCAGTGGAGCAAAGGGTTAGAGGATTGAACTGAAATTTGAACTCTTATCTTCAGATATAAGGAAGAAAGTGTACTTTGAATCTAATTGGGTTGACTGCCTGTTAAAGGTGTGTGAGATAAAACAACAATGGGATACTACCACATGCCTAATAGAATGGAACACTAACAGCAGATGCCAGCAAGAATGTGGAAAAACAAGCATTTTTGTACATTGCTAGTATGAATGTAGAATGATACAGCCTTTTTGGAAGACAGTTCAGTGATTTCTTACAAAATTAAGCATACTTTTATCACACAGTGCATCAATTGTGCTCCTTGGTGTTTACCTAAAGGAGTTGAAAACTTATATCTACATGAAAGCCTGCACACAGATGTTTATAGCAGTTTTACTCATGATTAACAAAACTTGGATGCAACGAAGGTGTCCTTGGATCCAATCAAGGTAGGTGAATGGAGCAATAAACTGTGGTACACCAAGACAATGGAATATTATTCAGTGCTAAAAAAATAAATTTGACAAATCATAAAAAGATATGGAGAAACCTTAAATAAATATTGATCAGTGAGAGAAGCCAATCTGAAAGGTTACTTACTCTATGATTTTCATTATATGAATTCTGGGAAAAGCAAAACTATGGTGATAGTAAAAAAATAAATCAGTTGTTGCCGAAGATTGGGGTAGGGTGAGTTTTAGTTTTCTATGTTCACTTTTAACAAATTACCACAAACTTAGTGGCTTAAAGCAACACAAGTTTATTATCTTGCAGTTCCGTAGTTCAGAAGTGCAAACTAGATCTCATTAGGCGATAATTAAGGGGTGAGCAGGACAGTCTTTCTTTCTGGAGGCTCTAGGGGAGAATTTGTTTTCTTGCCTGTTCCAGATTCTAGAGGCAGCCTGCATCCTGGTTCTCCTCCCTTTCCTCCACCTTCAAAACCACTATGGTGAGATGAGTCCTCACATAGCAGTACTCTGAGCTCCACTTTTGACTCCATCTGCCATTTTTAATTACCATATGAAAACATTGGGCCAACTGCATAATTGAGGGTAATCTTTCCATTTTAAAGTTAGTTGATTAGCAACCTTAATTTCATTTCCACGCTTCATTCCCCTTTGCCATATAAGAACATATTCACAGGTACTAGGCAGTAGAAAGTGGACATCTTTAGGAGGATTATTCTGCCTCCTACACCAGATATTAGGAAAGTAAACAACATAAAACATAGACTAGGAGAAATATTCTTTTGTAAAAAATGTAATATATTTTATTGACCATGCTATTACTGTTGTCCCATTTTTTCCTCTCCTTTAGGCCCCTCTGCCCTGTACAACCCCCATCATTCCCCCACCTTAGTTCATGTCCGTGGGCTGTACATATAAGTTCTTGGGCTTCTCCATTTCCCATACTATTCTTAACCTCCCCTTGTCCATTTTGTACCTATCATTTAACTTCTTATTCTCTGTACTTTTCCCCCATTCTTCCCCTTCTCCATCCCATTGATAGCCCTCCATGTGATCTCTATTTCTGTGAATCTGTTCCTGTTCTAGTTGTTTGCCTAGTTCATTTTTTTTTTTAGGTTCAGTTGTTGATAGCTGTGAGTTTGTTGTCATTTTACTGTTCATATTTTTGATCATCTTCTTTTTCTTAGATAAGTCCCTTTAACATTTCATATAATAAGGGCTTGCTTGGTGATGATGAACTCCTTTAATCTGACCTTATCTGGGAAGCACTTTCTCTGCTCTTCCATTCTAAATGATAGATTTGCTGGATAGAGTAATCTCGGATGTAGGTCCTTGCCTTCATGACTTCAAATACTTCTTTCCAGCCCCTTCCGGCCTATAAGGTTTCTTTTGAAAAAGCAGCTGATAGTCTTATGGGCACTCCTTTGTAGGTAATTGTCTGCTTTTCTCTTGCTGCTTTTAAGATTCTCTCCTTTCTTTAATCTTGGGTAATGTAATTATGATGTGCCTTGGTGTGTGTTTCTTTGGGTCCGACTCTTTCGGGACTCTCAGCTTTCTGTTCTTTTTGGAAGTCTATTTCCTTTGCAAGATTGGGAGAAGTTCTCCTTCATTATGTTTTCAATTTTTTGCTCTTTGTCTTCTCCTTCTGGAACCCCTATGATTTGGACGTTGGAATGGTTGAAGTTGTCCTGTAGGTTCCTAAGCCTCTCCTCATGTTTTTGAATTCTTGTTTCTTCATTCTATTCTGGTTGAGTGTTTCTTCCTTCTAGTCCAAACTGTTGATTTGAGTCACAGTTTCCTTCCTGTCACTCTTGGTTCCCTGTGCATTTTTCTTTATTTCACTCTTTATAGCCTTCACTTTTTCCTCTATTTTGTGACCATCATCAACCATTTCTATGAGCATCCTAATCACTAGTGTTTTGAACTGTGCATTTGATAGTTTTGCTATCTCTTCATCACTTAGTTGTACTTCTTCTGGAACTTTGATCTGTTCTTTCGTTTAGGCCATATTTCTTTGTCTTGGCACACCTGTTATGTACTAAGGGACAGAACTTTTGGTAGTCACCGGGCAGGGCAACCCATGTTGCTGGGTTGTGAAGTCGTATGTGGGGGAGGAGTCTGAGAGGGAACAATGCTGCTGGATCAACTCTCAGCTTTCAGTCCCTTCCCCCACTACGTACAAGCAAATTGGGCCATTTGGTACTGATTTCCAGGTTGGTTGGTTTGTGTACATTCTAGGACCCTGTGGATCTCTCCAATGAACTCTCCTGTGAGGCTGAGAGTTTCTCTTGCTGCCTCAACCACCACAGGTTTTTTCAGTGACAGGTTTTGAGCCTTTATTTCCCTGTGCTGGAACCCTGGGTTGTTTGGTCAGTCTTCCTCTCCAGTTGTTCCTCCTGGTTTATCCACATGCAAATGTGGGACCACTTGCTCTACCAGCTGCCATCTCACCCAGTCTGCTAGCCACCACCATGCCATGGGTTCTCTCTACTCAGCTGCCCATCCCTGCCCTTCTTACTTGTCTGAATAAATGTTTCTTTGTTAACTCCTTGGTTGTTGGACTTCCAAACAGTGTGATTTTTGGCAGTTTTGGTCATTTTAAATTTGTTGTTGTCCTTCATTTGGTTGTGTGAGGAGGCAAAGTATATCTATCTGTGCCTCCATCTTGTCCAGAAGTCTAGGAGAAATATTTTCCACAGACCAAGGGCTTTATCAATAATATATAAAGAATTCATATATCAATAAGAAAAATACAAACAACCCAATTTAATTTTATTTTTATTGTATTTTTCCATTACTATTTAGTCCCCTTATACTCTCCTCCTCCCAGCAATCACCTCCCTGTTGTCCATGTCTATGAGTTTTCTTTCCTTTTTGCTCAATTCCTCCAACACCTAACCTCTTCCTACCCCTCTAGGTGTCATCCTGCTCTCCATCTATGAGCCTGTCCCCATTTTCCTTGTTAGTTCAACTTATTCATTAGATACTAATACGAGTGAGATCATACGGTATTTATCTTTCTCTGACTGGTTTATTTCACTTAGCATGTATTCCAGGTCCATTCCTACTGTCACAAAGGGTAAAATTTTCTTTTTTATGGCCACATAGTACTCCATTGTGTAAATATCCCATCGTTGTTTTATCCACTTATCTATTGATGGACACTTGGACTGCATCCATATCTTGGCGATTGTAAATAATGCTGAGTGAATATAGGGGTGCTTATGTTCTTTTGAATTAGTGTTGTGGGTTCCTTCAAATATATTTCCAGAAATGGGATCACTTGGTTGAAAGGCAGATCCATCTTTAGTTTTTTGAGGTATCTACATACTGCTTTTCACAGTGGCTTCATCAGTCTGCATTCCTACCAATAGTGCAAAGGGTTCCCCTTTCTCCACATCCTTTCCAGTACTTGTTGTTTGTTGATTTATGGATGATAACCATTCTGACAGATGTAAGAAAATATCTCATTATGATTTTACTTGCATTTCTCTGATAATTAGTGATGTCTAGCATCTTTTCATTTATCTACTGGCCATCTGTATGTCCTCCTTGGAGAATTGTCTATTAAGATCCTTTGCTCATTTTTTAAAAATATATTTTATTGATTATGCCATTACAGTTGTCCCATTTCCCCACCTTCATTTCCCTCCACCCTGCACACCCCCTCCCACCCACCTTCCTCCCCTTTAGTTCATGTCCATGTGTCATAAGTTCTTTAGCTTCTGCATTTTCCACACTACTCTTGCCCTCCCTTATTTTCTCCCTACCATGTATGCTATTTATTCTCTGTGCCTTCTCCCCCCGCTCCTTCTCCCACTCCCCTGTTGCTAACCTTCCATGTGATCTCCATTTCTGTGGCTCTGTGCCTGTTTTAGGTGTCTGCTTAGTTTGTTTTTGTTTTAGGTGTGGTTATTAATAACTGTGAGTTTGCTGTCCATTCACTGTTCATATTTTTTTTATCTTCTTTTTCTTAGATAAGTCCCTTTAACTCATTTTTATTTTTATTTATTTTAAAGAAGTAGCTTACTTTGTTCTGTGTGACCAATGCTTTTTTTTTTAAAGATTTTATTTATTTATCTTTAGAGGGGAAGGGAAGGAGAGAGGGAGAGAAACATCAATGTATGGTTGCCTTTCATGCGTCCCCTGCAGGGAACCGGCCTGCAACCCCAGTATGTGTCCTGACTGGGAATCGAACCACGATTGTCTAGTTCGCAGGCCCATGCTCAATCCACTGAGCTACACCAGCCAGGGCTCCTTTAACTCATTTTTAATTGCGTTTTCTTTGGTATTTAATTTTGCAAGTTCTTTATAAATTTTGGCTATTAACCCCTTATCAGATGCATCAGAAAATATGTTCTCCTATTCAGTGGGTTGTCTTTTTATTTTGTTGATGTTTTCCTTTGCTGTGCAAAACCTTTTTAGTTTGATATAATTTCATTTGCTTATTTTTCTCTTTTGTTTACCTTGCCTGGGGAGATATATTCAATAAAAAACTACTATGATTTTGCTGCCCATGCTTTATTTGAGGATTTTTATGGTTTCAGATCTAACATTTAAATCTTTGATTCATTTTGAATTTATTATTGTGTGTGGTATCAGAAGGTGATCTATTTTCATTTCTCTTCACATATCTGTCCAGTTTTTCCTACACCATCTATTGAATAAACTATCTTTAGTCCATTTTATGTGCTTGTTTCTTCTGTTAAATCTCAATTGACTGTAAAGGTGTGGGTTTATTTCTGCACTCTCTATTCTGTTCCATTGATCTATGTATCTGTTTTTTTCCCCTGTTCCATGCTGTTTTGATTTCTATGGCTTTGTAGTATAGTTTGATATTAGGTAGCATGATTCCTCCATAGCTAAAGGTGGGGGTTAGGGAGTGGAGGCATTGAGCAAAAAGGAAAAAGGGCTCTTGGACATGGACAATAGTGAGGTCATTGTGTGGGAAGTAGAGATATAAGGGGACTAAATGGTAATAAAAAATACAATAACAAATAAAAAAAGAAAGTAAATCAGATATCTATTCTATGACCCAGCCATTCTATTAGTATTTTCCTCAGAGAAAGAAAAGCATATATCCATACAAAGGCTTATATATAATCATTAGTAATAGCTTTGTTTGTTATAGGATAAAATTGTAGAAAAGTAAAGAAATGAAGGTGAAAGCACAAATCAGGCATAAACACAATGGAATACTACTTAGTAATAGAAAGGGACAAACAATTGATATGCACAAAACTTGGATGCATTTCAGTCATTTTAATGGGTAAAAGCAGTAAGTTGAAAAAGAGAACAAAGTCTATGAGTCCATTTAAAGCAAATTCTAGAAAATGCAATCTAATCTATAGTGACAGAAAGAAGGTACCATAAATATTTGGAAATAAGTGGAAATAGTGATGAATCACAAAGAGGTACAAGGAAGCTTTGAGGGGTAAATATGTGTGTAGTACATGGATATCAGAAGTGACCAAATTCCCCATTTGAAAGAGGTGCAGTTTATTTTACTTTGGTCATATCTCAAAAAGTGGTGAAATGTTTCTCAACTGATACTAATTATGCTAACAAATTGATCTCTTAACTTCTTTGGGGGTAATGAAGCATTTGGTATTTTTTTTTTTACTTTTCTTCTTCTTCTGTAATGTTCTTCTTGTGATTTTCATCACTCAGTAACTAAAAAATTCCATACATATAATTAAACACCTTATTTTAGGAACTTTATATTCTAGTTCTGCTCCTTTGTTATCAACAGTTTTCTGATATTATTTGTAATACTTCCCATCCCAGTAGGGGTGAGTGTTTCTTTGGTTCCTGCATTAGTGTTTACAGCCTATTCTGTTAAATCACAGCTTCTTCAATCATGCCTTTCTCCATTCATCTTTCAGTGATGTGAATCATATGAAAAATAATCTTGCAGACAAAGTGGTATATTTTCCCAACATTGAAAAATCTGAAAATTTTCTTTTTTTTTGTTCATATATTAATTATTAGTTGAAAGAGGAAGGAAAAGGAAAATACACATGAATTTTTAGATTCATTCTCTACTCTTTTTAAAGCATTTTAAAAAGCCATTATCTCATTTATTTCTTATATCAACCCTGTGATATAGTATTATCTCTATTTGATAATAAATTGTTAATACTTGGAAAGATGAAGTATTCTGCTCCTTTACATAGTAAATGAAAGAACCAGGGACATGATTTTAACCCTGATAGTCGTGCTTCAAAGTCCCTTCTCTTTCTCTACATCACACTTCACCATGATACATTTTCATATATAGAGGAATCAGCTGGTTGGTCCTTGGTTTCCTCAGGCTCTCTCAGCATTAGACAGGAATGTCTATTCTGCTAACTCAGAAATGCACAGATCCTCACCAAAGCAGGCAATCTGTTAGCAGCCACTCAACTGGATGCTGGAATAATAATAGCTTTCATTCCTTGAACATCTATAGTGCAAGGCATGATGCCAAGTGCTTTACTATTTAAGTACATAATTTCTACTTTATAAATGAAAAAACTGAGGTGGCCTACTGTCATACAGCCAGTAGGAGGTGGAGCAAGGATTAGCTGGCATGTCTCTCCAACTCCAAAGGTCCATGCATGCCTTAATTACCACGTATCTGCCTTCAAAATCAGTAGCTAGTGTCCTTGGGCATACCAATACCTTCCTAATCCAATTATTCTATTATTCTCTGTTGTTTTAGCTTATAAAATTTGATTGAATCTCTACATTGGCTCTCTGATTAGCTCTTTTTTTCCTTCTTTTAAAAAATTTTTATTGACTTTATTGGGGTGACATTGGTTAATAAAATTATATAGGTTTCAGGTGTACAATACTACAACACATCATCTGTATATTGTATTGTGTTCACCACACCAAGTCACCTGATTAGCTCATAATTCCTCCTGTTGAGATTAGAACTTCCCTGAATTTCAGTTCATTTTATGGGATGTCATGTCTGACCTTCTTCAAACATTTTAGCCATGGCATCAGCCCCCTCAGAACACTCCAACTTCTGACTGACATTGAATTACATAAGAAGATCCTAGAGTAAGGAGAAAGAAGGAACAGGGCTGAAGAGTTTCTGAGATTGCCTTTCCCTTACGAGCTCAGAGCCATTTTCCCCTTGTTAAGTCATTTCCATGAACATGAGAAGAAAGAGGCTTTGTTGTATGCACAAAATCCATTACTTGAGAGTGTGAATTCTGACAGCATGTTTGTAATAACAAAATTTATTGCAAGGAAATGGTCAGGATGACCTGTGGAGTAGAAGTTAGTTGTATTTGTTTCTCTGGTTGATATGTCTGAAGACATATCCATGAGCTCTAAAATAGAAATGTGTGTATTTCTATTTTATTTTACATTATTTTCTAACTCATCTTTTATATTTGTGTTTGTAAAATTTAATTTTTCTCTACAGGTTATCTATCAGCTACAGATGCTTAAACAAACACATCTTATTACATCATACATTATTTCTATATATGTGCACCAGTGTTGGTGAAATCTGTCGATCATTAAGTATCCATCTTCACTGAGGAGTAGTTATTTTACTAACCAGGGTAGATTGGGAAATTCCTCAACTTTGTAATTTGGAAACTTTATAGAAAACCTCATTTAAAACTTTTCTGCAAGATGTTATTACCCTTCATCAGTTAAATGAGTAGTAAATTGTCAAGTGGAGGATACCAGGAATGTCCATGAATCTGAAAAGTCCTTTATTTATCTTTCAATTAACAAATATTTGTTGATTAAAATTTAGTATTATTTTAATTGGTTTATGAATTCAGATTATTTTATGTAATATTTACCATCATACTCTGTCCTTAACATTTATGCTTCAGAAGGAAGCAGGACAACATTTATCGAGCACTGTTCCAGGTGAATTATGTCATGCATTTCAGTTACTTCTCAGTACTTAGTCATACCACAAATTTTCATAATCTCAAATAATAGTCATAAATCTCAAGATTTAAAAAATGATTTTCTCTAAAATATTTTATTCACTTTTTCCATTGTGTGTATGTAAATAATTAACACCAAGACACTTCTTTATTTTATATATATGCCATTTTCCAAACTACTATAATAATTAGCCAGGAAGAAAATGATGTGACACTTGGTAAATAGTTAGGTCCCTATTTATTGTATTTAAAAAGTGACATTTTGGATGGATGGACCAATGTTCTACAGCAAGTTTCCCCAATATAACATGGAGTTAAACAATTGAGGATCTGAATATACAATAAACACACCATTCTTCTAGACTGCTCTTCTAGTCTCACTGTATATACTTCTACATAGCATTCATGACACTAAAATTGATTGATGTTTTTGGACTAATTTTCTACAATGTAAATTTCTTAAAAATTCTCAAGTCTTTGGGTAACTGCTTTATCCTCAAAGCCTAACTCAGTAAGTATTTATTCAATGGATCACTTTAAAAGTACTCTTCTTAATAGAAAAATAATTATAAATGTTTAAGCAATACCTTATTGCTAGCTTTTAAAGTAATTTATCAACAGATTTAGTGAATGTGACAAGATTGTTGAATAAATTATGCTATTCAATTTTAATTTTCCCATCCCTGTTTCTCTGTTTTCTTTTTGGAAGTTTGTGCACTGCTTTGACATGCCTTTCTAAAACATTCAACATTTTGTTAATTTTTGTAAGAAAAAAATTTAGAGCATGGTTAAAATTTGAATCATAAAGTACACGAAACATGTATTTTATCTAAGTACTTAGCCTATGAATAATGACTTTCCTATAATGTATTTGTGCCAGTTCTTATGTTTGGAAATTTTATCAAATTATTTATTTGCTCTGTATATTAGTTCACCATTAAAACTATAAGCAATTACCACAAACTTAGTGACTTCAACCTACACAAACTTATTCTCACACACTTCTCCAGGTCAATGATCCAAAATCAGTTTCACTGGTCTACAGTGCATCACAAGGCTGGTTCCTTCTGGTGTCTCCAGGAAAGAATCCATTCCCTGCCTCTTCCAGCTTCTACAGCCTATATTTCTTGGCTCCTGTCCTCTTTCCTTCAAAGCCAGCATCTTGCTCCTGTTATCTCATTGCCTTCTTCTGTAGTCAAATCTCCCTCTACCTTCTTGTATAAGAAGACATGTGATTACATTTACAGCTCACTCAGATAATACAGGATAATGTCCCTATCTCAAGATCCTTCATTTACCACTCTTCTGGGAGAGCCAGGCTGGAGGCATAAGTGAGGAAGAAGATCTGGAGCACCCCAAGAATAAAGTCAGTTGCTCAACATGGCCTCTCACTGTCAACAATAGCAGTGTGTTTTTGTATGCTTGGAGGTCATGATGGATGAAACAAATAAGATTAAAACAAGTACAAGAGAAATGATGCAATCGAGAGACATGGGAAACAGATGTATGAAGCTGCTTCTGGTGTGACGCAACATATTGTTTTATGACAAACTTTTTTTATGATTGGAGTGATGTGCCAGAAAATCAACCCCACCAAGAACTAAACTAGGAGCCATAATCAACCCTACCAAGAACTAAACTAGGAGCCATAAAGCTCTTAGGAAATGAAAAAGGCATTTGAAGTTTCATTGAACGTTTTATATCAACCAAAGTTTCCCCTAATTGTCTGCCAGCTTTCCAAGGAAATGGCTGAAAGTTCTAATTTAAAAATTTAGCCACATACTAATGTCAAAGTGCCCTTCATTAGAGTATTGTAACTCAGCAGTTGAATGTTAGAATGGAGTATAATATTCACTTATAGCACTAGAGATGTGATATTCTGGTTCTGTGCAATAAATAAATAAGCAAAAATTTTAAGAACACTCTTGATTTAATCATACCTGCAAAGTCTTTTTGCCATATAAAGTAATATAAGGTAAGGTTTCAGGCATTAGGACCTAGATATTTTGAGCGGCTATTATCCAGCCTACCTTACACTTCACTATTAATTAAATTTCTGTACTGAATATGTAATGCTCTTCTAATAAAAATGTTCTAAAGTAGGTACTATAAAACATTTATTTTCATTGACGTGCTTCACTACTCTGTAATGTAGAGAATTAAAACATTTTAATGAAAACATAGTAACTTATATTTTCACAGAAAATACAAATTTTTATCAAGTTGTGATCTCCAAAATATGCTGAATCTGTTTCTTAGTAGTGGTGTTATTAAAGATTGTGAAAGTTTAAAGGGTTGGAGAGGCAGTCACTTTGGTTAGTGTATTCTTCACACCCCAGAAAACAGCAACTAAAATTGGTATTATTTATTTCATTCTTCTGACACTTCTCCCGTGCTGTTATCCTTTTTATTCAGGGAAAATTAAAATCATATGTTTACTCAACTTTACATTCCCATTTGGAGATGAATTGTTCTTAATATGCCACACCCTCTAAAATGACCATCTGTGTCTTCTGTAGCCTGGCTTTGAGTCTCTGAAGAGCTCTATCTACTCTCTCCTTCACTAATAGTACTTTGTTAGCCTTCAGAACGCAGTTCAGGCTTCAGTACCCTAGGGAAGCATTTGTTAGCCCCTCCCACTTGACCTCAACAGATCCAGCCTTGTACTTATCATACCACTCATCATTCTAAATCACAACTTTATTTTATTGGTCTCTCCTTTCCTCTAGGTTATGAGTTCCAGAGGGTGGAGATTGTGCCTTTCAGATTATGATACATGACATTCTGTCCAGCACAGAGCAAGTATTTAGTAAATTTGTGTGAATAAATAAAGGCTCATTTAATAATTGTGTGCTTGCTAAATAAAGTTTTATTTATCAATGAGTTTACTAATTTCACTAACTTTTCTAACATCACAACTTTTGACACATGCACATTTGGTGCAAAGTATAGTAAGAAAAGGGAAGTTGCTAATTATCAGTGTTGATATTATAAAAACATAAATATGTAAAATATTTTGTGCATTTTGAGGGTGGGATCATGGGGATTAAATCATACATTGCTACATGAATTTATGGTTTTGGCACAAAAGAAAGTCAAGGTAGGACAAAGAGTGTTAGGAAATCACATAGGTTCTACCTAAGAACTCTGACGAAGAAACTATTTTGACATAAGGGTATCACAGTTACATCTGTTATTACATATACCTATATAAACTTTTACTTCCAGTTGAAGTAGTTATTGTTTAATACTTTGGTAGCTGAACCAATAAATATACTTTTTAAATGATCTTTGTAGAATCTCAGATTATTGGGATTGTGAAGGACTATAGCAATCATTGATTTTACTATGTTAATTTTAAGATGAAAACTCAAAAGCCTATAAACATATTGATTTGCCCCAAATCACAGAGTTACACCTGGGACTAGACTCCAATCCCCTGCCTAATTAGTCTATTGCTGTCTCTACTGCACCATAATAAAGTAATTTAAACATTGTCTTCAAAAGTTACTCAGTCATCCAAAATTCTAAACCACATGTATAATTTGCATTTTTCTCCACCTTGTGGTAAGAAGCAGTAAAAAGATTGGGATCATACAACTTGGGTATCATGACGGAGGTTTTCTGTTGCCCCCATAGAATTCACTTTAGCTAACTGAGGCAGAAAGGGAGGAAGTCCACAAAACATTGCAGAATGGCACCTATAAGGCAACTGCTGTCCCTGCCATGGATAGGGGGCTGCCGAATCAGGAAGCCACCCCTACCCTGAACAGGAAGTTGCTGAATTAGAAAAACACTCAGGAAATCAGAAAGTTGTAACCAAGACTGCTGGCTACAAAATCCTGATACTTCTGTCACAAACTGATGTCCCCCAAATGGATGCCCTATACTATCTCTCCATGCAACTTCAATCTCAATGAAAGTCTCACATAAGTGCATCAGAACAGCAGTATCTAAATCATATGCAGAAGCCCGGGAAATGGTGTTTTTAACACAAGAAGGAAGCCCACTAGAAGGGGTTAGACTGGTAAATGAGCCAGTCCTCAGAATTCATCATACTAGTTTTAATCTTGAATGATCACGGGACAAATTTAACCTCTCTAAGCCCCAAGTAAGACAATGGCTATGAAAGCAGTTTGCTGTAAAGAGATGCAAAATGTCAGTTATTTCGTATTATTCTTCATGCCATTTGTCCCTCCCTGCTACTCCTACTTCTGTTTAGTCTATGTGGTATGCTAGTGGAATGCAATGCAATGCAACTATCTTACTAGAATATTACCCTTCTATTCAATCCCTGAATATATCTGCCCACGAAAATAGAACCAAAGGGAATGGGGGAACATGATTATCTTTAGCTTGGACTTATTTCCATGGCTAAGTTTAGAAAAGTGTTTTAATGAGTCTTCTTGTTAGCAGGCTATAGCTTAATGCCATTTGGCTCTCCCTGAAGACTCTTCTAAAATTATTTCTGATTTTGAGACTTATTTTACTTTAAAGTAAGCTGGCATGCTCCAAGTCTTCAGCTGGTTCATTAATTGCCTGGTAAGGAATAAGTGACCTTAGAAAACTCACTGGTGCCCTGTGCCAAATCTGTGGCCTATTAAAAACACTTTAAAACCACATTGAGAATCTAATTTTCTGGCATGAGAAAACTGACCCTCCATTTAGAGACTCACCATTTTCCCATGGTCTGGGTTATTTTATACCCTCTCTCATGGTTTATGTTGATCTAAATTTGCTGCCTTTTTTCTTTTATGGATCTTCCATACCTTTTCACAATCTCTGCCATGACCCCCCCACAATTGTTTTTATTTCCAGGGCTATATAAATAAAAATGTAAAGTATATTTCTATATATGCTCTTTAAGTTCTCTTGGATAATGAGCCATCGGTATTGTGGGTGAGAAAGATGATCACTGATTCATTTTGTGGGGAAAACATGACACAAATTAATTTTAATTATTGGCAGGTATTCATACTTACACATCCCTGTGCCTGAAATAATATTTCTTGCCATCTGAAAAATGAATTCAGCATTATCATTTGTAAACATTGCTTGTAAGGATTATAAAACCTTCTGGAAAATGTAGGCTATCTCAACTGTCACTGCACAGTGATAATCTGAACTCTTTCTCATGGTGCTCAGGTTCTTGGGCACCCCCCCCCCGGACTTCCACTTCTCTCTGTAGAAAACGAGATGAACTTTATTTCTAACATCCTAACATTCTATGAATCCATGAATGTTTAGCTGCTCAGTTACAAGAGACTCTTGCCTCTCCCTCATTGATCTATCCCTAAGTAAGAATATTAGGAGATAGGACTAAAAAGAACATGAGTAAATTCTCTCTGTGCACTAATAGATTTTAAGGTTAAAAAAGAATAGGCCCTGAAGGTTTTGTCTTTCTTTACCTGATCAGAGCTAAAGGGGGACATGGCTGTTAGGAGGTAAGAGTGGAATTATTTGGGGCCTTACGTTTCCTTGAAGGAACTAACAGGACACACGTCACCGCAACAGTGTTTGTCAACGGGGAAGTTTCATGTCTTCCTTCAGGCTGGTTGCTCTTCGTGAGCAGTTACATATTCAAATGAATCTGTCAGGGACAAGAGTGTGGTGCTTGAGTTCCTGCTCGGCCCGATGACATTGATTTGTGAGCATAATGCTCGGCTGCGGGATGTGTGACAGATAAATTTTATCAAAATTAAAGCACAATTAAACATTTCATCTTCCTAATTACTGGCTGTAGATTCAGCCTGATGACCATGTGCTGTAAGAAATCAGCGACCATTACACATTTTAATGGAGCACAGCTGTCTTACAGCTTGGTAATATTTGCACAGTGCCACAGAACTGTAATTTATGATAAAAAGAAAAAATGGGTATTGGCGCTTTTTTGCCAAAATAGATTAAGGATTCATATACTTTAATGAGATTTGGACCTAGTCTTGGATTATCGTTATAAATGATTTATGTGCATGTTGGTGGACTCCTGTAGTTCAGAGTTGATTTGTGTTTTGGTCTACCAATATGTAATTCCATATCTATTGTTGAGCCAATATCTACCACTTTCTCCCCCTTTTTTTCTATCTTTTGCATCTTCCATTTCTTTTGCCTTTCACAAAGGACAGATGGGAAGGTAGACAAAGCAAAAAGGCAGTGGCAGGAAGGACCTTGTTGAAAACAACCATAGCTTCTTTATTTTTTTAATTGAATTTATTGGAGTGACATTTGTATATAGGGTCATATCAGTTTCAGGTGTACATTTCTATGATACATGATCTATATATTGTGTTGTGTGCCTACCTCCCAAAGCCCAATCATCTTCCGTCACCATATATTTTGTCCCCTTTACCCTTTGGGGAACAAGTTTAGGGAAGGGGGGAGGTGTGTGGCACCTTTTTTCACCAGTCTTGCCTTAGGTGCAGCCATGAAAATTCACATCCACTGGGGCAGAGCAGCTGATGGGCCCACAGGACCAGCCTGAGTGGAGAATTGGTCTTTGCTCTTCTGAGAAGAGGGTCACTGACAATTAAACTCTCCTCCTCTGTTTCTTCATTTGTAAAAGGAGGGGAGACTCCTATCCTCCTCCCTTACTGGGATCCATTCTCATCATAAGAGGATGATGACCAATGATTTATGGTTACAAAAAGCGGCATGGCAGAGCTACATCTCCTTACCTTTGCTGCTGCAAACACTCCCAGGCTATGATTTTGGCATCACTTTCTTGTTAACTACTGTTGGTATATTTTTCATTATCACCATTCTCACTGGAAAAACACTTGAAAGTATGTGTTTGTGAATAAATTGCTCTCAACAAATTGGTCAGCAGGAGGGTCATGAGTAGTCAAAAACTGTACATGGAAATTGTATGTAAACTGTTTGTTTCAGGTGCATAGTTGTTGTTAATAAATTGGAGATTAATTGTAAATTGTTATATCTAATTAGTACTTAGGATGATGGTGATGACATTTGTCCAGGCAAGTTGATGCCATAATTTGCAATCCTCTTTATATGCACAGGATGCATATATGTTCAGAAATATTTCCTTTCAGAAAGCACACTGTGGATGAGAGAAAAAGGCGAGATACCAGAATCTAGACAAATCTGCTCAATTTAGGTGTTAACTTGCCTACTGAAAACAGAGAACATATCCTAATGAATTCAGAAGGCCTAAATATATATATGTAACAGGGAAAGAAGCGCTCATCTTTTTATCATCCCGATCTTCTCCAGGCTTGATTTATTTCGGCACTCATATGCTGGAATGTTTCATACTGTACCAGGTTGCATATGCTTGCACACTAATTCTCAATTGCCGTATGCAGTTTGTGACAACCATCTGCTTCGACCTCCCTTTGAGTTCTTTCTCCCACTCAGCCCAGCTGAAGTAAAAATATGGACAGAAACAACTTCTGCAGGGAAATGAAAAAAGTTAACGAGAGAGTTAAAGTTATATTGTGTATCTGCCTTTCGCGTGGATGTGCTCCTGCAACTTATGCTCCACTTATCAAATATTTCTGAAGTGCAAAGCCTGACACTTAGCAGAAGCTGTAAAAAATGCCATGTTTCCTCTGACAGTCTTGGCTTGGGAGGCAAGGTAATAATAAAATATGTACATCTAGTGCACATGCTGGCGCTAGAGCCTGCTCGTACCGCTCCAGCAACCTAGACTCACTGTATGTAGCACCTTGTCACAAACCAGAGGGTGAGGAGGTTGAGGGGGTGAAGGAAGAGAGAGGCGAGCATATTTGAAAATGAGCAAAAATCAACAACGTACTTTGGAACTGGACTTGAAAGGGAGGGTCGACATATATTTCCTGAAATTTACTGAATTAGCATATAAGAGAAAGAACCTCTATAATTATGGAGCTCAGATCCCAGATCTTTTCACATGGAGCATGAAAAATGAAAACAAGAAAAGGTGTCTGAGAATTTTAAAAACAGACATTAAGGTGGTGTATCTGTGTCAGAGACAGAGAGAGAGATTCACAAAAAACAAGTGATTGAGTTAGTATAAAATATACCACTAGTAATGAAAGTGGTTGTATTTGTTGTAGTTCATCAAATCAAAAGCACCGCCAACTGTATCAGACCTGATCTCATGAATGCTAAAATGTGAACAAATTGCATTTTAAAATCAGTGAGAAGTTATCTCTGTCTTTCTATCTCTATTCCTATCTCTTCTAGAGTTAATCAAAGTATGGTATCTAGGTCTTTTATATCATGACCATGTGTCTAACTATAAGAACAAAAGAAAAATTACCTTGGGACCGTAAGTGGATGGTGTGGGAAATTTATGGGAGAAGAAGGATGAAAAAGGGCAAAACAAAGAAACAAACAACCCCTGGATACATAGGGAGAAGAGCCAAAGAGCAAATGAAGTAATACTGTTATACAAACATTCAGAAGACAGCAATCATAGTCTCTGTATTCCAAAACTATTAATATTTGTACAGGAAAAGCACAAAGTGAGAACATGAAATGGAAAAAGAAAAATAAATGTCCTGAATATAGCACTGATGAGTTTCAGATGGAATGCAATATAAAGCCTGGTGAATCATTACTAAAACGTGCAAAGGACAAGTTCATTGTGTTCTCTTGGAGTATGCCGCCAGATTCTGTCTAATTATAATTGATCAGTTCTAAAAGCCATGAGCCATACAGATATTCTTAGTTGCATTTTACCTTTTCCTTTAAACTTAAGTGGCTTATCAGAAGAATTTCAGTATAAATATATATGAGAATCAGATTATATGGGTGAGATATATTACCTATTGAGAAAATGTAAACACTTTTTAAAGAAATCCAAAGGTAATAGTTAATGATCAATTATGTAATGCTCTAGACATAGGCTTTGGAATTAGGCTGGGTTAAAATTCAACTAGAGTTCTGACTCTGCCATTTATTAGTTTACGAACTTAAGCCTCTTGTCTATTTGTAAAATGACTGAAAAAGAGTACTAATTATTGTTAGGATAAAGTGAGAGAGTATATGAAAGTCATCTAGCATACTGCTTAGTACATAGTAACTGCTTGGGAAATGATAGTTACTCCTATTACTATCAAAAGTCTATAGAGAACAAACCGAAAAAGCTTCAAGTGGCATGGGCAAGGAAGTGCTGAGAAATGACCGAGGACAGTTTGTGGGATGGCACACTGAGTTCTTTCATGGGCTGGTGGGGATGTGAGATGTTAAATTTGGTTATTCCAGAAAATGTGATCTTTTGTCATCATGTGACAGTGAAAATATCAGGATTATACACGCCACTGATTCTCCTGCAAATACTCTATAAAATCATAGCACATGGTTTCATTCCTGAAAATATAATTACTTTTCTACTGAACTGAGCTGGTTTATCTCATGAAAGATAAGCTTTGCTACCTTTAGTTGATTAACGCTTGAGATCAGTTGGAAAGATGTGTGTGGCTGTGTGCGTATATATATACATATACACACACTCACAACTGCATGGGGTACATATATTTTATAATATTTTAAAAACACTTTTCTAATTGGGATTTTCAAAGGCAGTCTATGTTCCATTTCTCTTAGCCTTTTCCGGAAACTGAAAGACTTGATTGCCTTTGTCTTCATTTTCATTTTCAGCTAACTGGGTCCTACTTAAATTTGTGTTACACGGCAAAATTTCTAGATGCTAGATGCCTAAAACATATAGGTTAAAAGCAGGTCAATTTTAGTATAAGACTATCATTTTACAGTTTAGTGACTCTATTTATGAATTCAATAGTAACAAGCTTGTTGACAGTTGATATAAGTGCAGTAAAATTATTATCCTTAAGGAATAATCCAGTACAAAAATATTTTTTAGACCCTCTGTCCCTATCGGTCACTGACAGGAGCCCAGCCCCTGACAGTAGGGTTTATGATAGTACGAAGTGGAGGAAGAGGAGCCGTAGCTTGGGGTTCTTGCTAATGACTGCAGAATCCTCCCTCTGCAGCCAAGGCTGGCAAAGTCCACAAGAAACAGCAGGGCTTAAATAGCTCACTGCTAGTCCTAGCAGGGTTCTTGTCAGTCAAATATATTCACTGCATACCTATTGTGTGCAGAATGTGTGGTTTCACTTGCCAATTTAGCACTGAGAGGTTGGTTTAGCTCTTTTTATCTTTATGACCTGCAGACTGGTAACAGCATTTCTAGCAGTGTGTTCATTTTAAGAATAATTTATTCCAATAAAACAAGGTGGATGTTCCCTAGATAATGCCACCATATGCCCTGAATTTTCTGGGATAATCCTGATTTCATGTAATTTTATTTTCATTCCAATAAAGGCAGTTAGTGAAATACATAATGAAATGTAATTTCAATTTTTATGTTATTTTGAGATCTCCTATCATAAATTGGCTTATCAGAAAAATATTTTTCTAAATCATGTTTATGAATTTCTGGTTTGGAAAATGTGGTTACTGGGGAGGCCACTAGTGTTTCTTATAAAGGGATATTATTTTTACTTAACATAAAAGCCACGCTATTTCAGGAAGGTGTGCCAGCATCTGTGTCCACCTGTAACTTCACTGACTTCTCAGCTTCTCTCTCTCCTCATTGAGGGCCACTGAGGGCTATATTCTGATACAGCCCTGGATCTTATAACTGTCAGGAATCTTTAAGTTTCAAGTAACAGCGACCCCAGTTCAAACTGACAAACAACAGAGGAAATTTATTAGGTCTCATACTTGAAAAGGCAAATCAGGGGTGGCTGCAATGGAGGTTTAACTTGGAAACTTGCATGGTATTGTCAATGACTGATTAAATCTCATTTTCTTCGTCCTCCACGTTGACCTCATTCTCAGCCTCCACACAAAGTGTTGGTTAGCCCTCCCTTCCCTCACAATTTCAAAATGGGCCCAGCAGCTCTAGGCCTGAGTGAGATCTCACCTCATTAGTAAGGGAAAGAAAGGTTTCTTTTGATAGCTTCCATTGAAAAGAGACACTGTTCATTCCCAGAAATCCCAGCAAACATTTCCTCTGCTTCATTGGCTCTGTTTGGGTTCTGACCTGTTCTCCACCCATTACTTCACTAGAGAGATGAGATTCACCAGTAGGTTTAAGCCAATCAGGTTCCATTTTAATATTTGTAGGTGAATTCGATTGTATTATGTCATGCCATGCAATTAAAAATGTTTCCTCCAAAGCAAAATTTGAGATCTTATTACCAGGAGAGGTGAGGGGTCCTGGAAAGAATAAAACAACAAACGTTTGCTGTTAAGTCTCCATGCTTGTGTATACCTTTAAAACACAATTTCTTAGAATAAAAAAAACATGCAATGTAACAATTGTCAAATCATGTTATCTGTAATGCTGAGTGGTCAGCTAGACACACACACCAGCTGAAAGTTTCTTTCTCAAAAAACCAAGCACATAGATTATAAGATTAAATTTTATACCTGAGCCAAAGTACTACACAGAGATCTGCACAAATAAGTGGTCAAAATTATAAATGTTAAATCAGAAAATTCCAAGCAGGCAGAACAAAGAAGTGTAAGAATATCAACATTTCTTTGAAAAAGTATGGGAATTATGAGAATTCCAGAGGTCCTGAGATCATCGAACAGAGAGAAACATTCTAGAATTATGGATCTCAGATGGTATAAATCCTTATTATGGCATCTTTTATATTTGCCCCATTATGAGTACCAACTGAGGGAGCTTGTTTAAAACACTGTTGCTGGGGTTCCACCCCAAACCTTCTGAATCAAGATCTCCATGGGAAGTTCTAATAATCTGCATTTTCAAAAACAGGCAAATTAGAAAAACATTGACTTACTCTCTACTTCTCACCTATCTACTGTACAAGTCACATAATTTATGAAGAACTGGAAAGGGGTCATTCTCCATTTATTTATCCAAAAAATGTTTATTTTATATTTATTCTATTCTAGTCACAATGCTTCTAGGCAGTAGAGATACAGAGAATAGCCATATATAGCCTCTTGTTTCATGGAATTTATGGTGGTGTAGGGAACACATTAAATAAATTAGAAATACACAAATATATGATTGCAACTGTGATAGTTACTACAAAAAAGACGTATAGGTTGCTAAAGTCATGATTAGGAGACAGCATCGTGGTGATATCCTTTACCTCTTACCCATTGGTCTGTCCAAGCAGGTGATACACCTGGATCTCTAGTAGTAGAAGATGAATATTACGATAAGTGCAAGATGCATCATACTCCATTGCAGCGCGACTAGAGAAGTAAACTAGCCCAGACAGTGTAAATTTAAGAACATCACAGAAAGAGGTCTTGAAGTAACAATTTCATCACTAGTGTTTTCTCTTTATATAACTCCCTAATTAAATGCTTATTTAAATTGACAGCCAAAGCTATTTTGTGGTTTCAAAGACCACATTCCTAAAACCAAAGAACCGATAATTTTACTATTGTTGGCATTACCATCGCAAAGTCAAGCTTGTGTTTGTAGATATGAATGTTGGTGCTATATGTTGTAAATAGGCTTTGCAGACTACTGCTATTTAGTCAAGTAGATCAAATTTTCCTTTATTATCTTTTCTTTTTTTCTTAAACCTTTAAAAGGTTTTTATGTATTTATTTTTAGAGAGGGGAAGGGATGGAGAAAGAGACAGAAACATCAGTGTGTGGTTTGTTGCCTCTTGTGTACCCCCAAATGGGGACCTGGCCCACAACCCAGGCGTGTCCCCTGACTTGAACTGGCTACCCTTTGGTTCACAGGCTGGCTCTCAATCCACTGAGCCATACTAGCCAGGGGCCTTTGTTATCTTTTCATATAACATTTGAATATCACATCACATTGAAGCAGGAGAACTTTTGTCACTTGCATCCACAAGAACAGATGACTTTCTATTCTATTTCTTTTCTGTTATTAATGTTCTAGTGTGATAATTTAATAGAGAGTGAAACAGTGCTATGACAGTGCTTGTTTTGTAAATGAGACAATGTTCAGATATATCACAAACGTTCCCTTTTAAATACCAAAGCCCTGAGGTTTGTGTATGCAAATAATAGAATAGAAATGTATATTTTGACTTTCTGAATATATTTTCAGTCTCAAGTTGGTATAGAAACTTGAATTCTATTAATTCTACTGAGTTGAGATTGAAATAAGGCTTAGTAAAAATGCTATGTCTAAAGCAATGGACTAAAAAATCAGGTGATTCTTTATAACACATAGATGAATATCTATGGTGTTTTCATTTCAGGTTGATCATCCAGTATAAAAATATTGTCATCTCACTAACATCTAGGATTTTAAGATTGTGTTATTTTTGCTTCAAATCAACTTCTTGTTTTCCTCTGAAATAGTTTATTATATAATATAACATATTATTTAACTCGGACAGGGTTTTTTTTAAGCTATCAAATCTGTAAGATGGTGCTTGGAGACTGAATTACATTGATAAATATTGCCATGATTTCTTGGCATCTTTTAAAACAAGACCTATTTATTTATTTTTAGAAAGAGGGGAAGGGAGGGAGAAAGAGAAGGAGAGAAACATCATTGATGTGACCTGTTTCCCCTCACCTGCCCCCAACCAAGGACCTGGCTTGCAACCCAGGCATGTGCCCTGACAGGAATTGAACTGCAAACTTCAGTTTGCAAGCTGAGGCTTGAGCCACACAAGCCAGGGCTGTTGGCATCTTAAAAAGATAACTCGGCATCTCTGATTATTATAAAATACTTGTTACTGGGTTGAGTTTGTGTTTTTGGAGTAGGATCTCAAAGATCATTAAGCCAGCACTTCTTTACCCACAGCTATTTGCCTGTTTTTCCTAAGTGCCTTTTGAGTTTTTGCTTACCTGAACATGAAATATCTTCAGGAAAATTAAAATTCATTCAACAAATTGACATTTTAGTTTCATAGCATAGGTGTTTGGAGATAGCGAGACTGCTATAGTTTTTGTTGTTGTTGCTGTTTGATTGATTTTTTGGGTTTTTCTTACAGATGTTTTGTAACACAAAAATCAAGCCATAAAAGTACTATATAACATAGATCAGTGAACTTATTGGCGATCGATCGTTTAACAATCTTTTGTGTAAGTAATACCTGGCTTAGAAGCTAAATATCAATATAATAAGATGTAATCTTAGAAGGGAAACCTTTAAAAAAGACAAAGACAAAAGCAGAAAAACAAAAATAGAATGATTGTCCAATGATAAATACTGGGTATTTGGGGGTTCAGATTGTGTGCTATTTGTCTGACAGGAGAGGATAGGCAATGAGCAAAAGAAGATATAATTATGAGAGGAAGAGACAGAGCCCTGATGACATCATTTGAATTCCTAGATCCAGTCCTGCTATATGCAACTGCAGACTTTCCAAATTTATAAACCAATAACTAGTATTTTTAAAATATATTTTATTAATTATGCCATTACAGTTGTTCTATTTCCCCCCTTCATTCCCCTCCACCCTGCACCCCCACCCCCACCATTCCCTCCCTTTAGTTCATGAACACATGTCTTAAGTTCTTTAGATTCTATATTTCCCCTACTATTCTTGCCCTCCCCCTATCTATTTTCTATCTACTGTCTATGTTACTTATTTTCTGTACCTTCTCCACCTTTTTCCTCCTCCCACTCCCCTGTTGCTAATCCTCCATGTGATCTTCATTTCTATGTTTCAGCTCCTGATCTAGCTGTCCTCTTAGTTTGCTTTTGTTTTGGGTGTGGTTGTTAATAACTGTGAGTTTGCTGTCTTTTCACTGTTCATCTTTTTTATCTTCTTTGTCTTAGGTAAGTCCCTTTAACATTTCATATAATAAGGGCTTGGTGATGATGAACTCCTTGAATTTGACCTTATCTGAGAAGCACTTTATCTGCCCTTCCATTCTAAATGAAAACTTTGCTGGATAGAGCAATCTTGCATGTAGGTCCTTGCATTTCATGACTTGGAATACTTCTTTCCATCCCCTTCTTGCCTGTAAGGTCTCTTTTGAGAAATCTGCTGACAGTCTGATGGGAACTCCTTTGTAGGTGACTGTCCCCTTATTTCTTGCTACTTCTAGGATTCTCTCCCTCATTTTAATCTTGACTAATGTAATGATGATGTGCCTTGGTGTGTTCCTTCTTGGGTCCAGCTTCTTTGGGACTCTCTGAGCTTCCTGGATTTCCTGAAGTCTATTTCCTTTGCCAGATTGGGGAAATTCTCCTTTATTATTTGTTCAAATAAATTTTTCACTCATGGCTGTTCCTCTTCCCCTTCTGGTACCCCTATAATTTGGATGTTGGAATGTTTAAAGATGTCCTGGAGGTTCCTAAGCCTCTCCTCATTTTTTTTGAATTCTTGTTTCTTCATCCTTTTCTGTTTGGTCATTTTTTTCTTCCTTTTGGTCCACTCCTTTGATTTGAGTCCCAGTTTCCTTTCCATTACTATTGGTTTCCTGTGCATTTCCCTTCACTTCAATTAGTTTAGCCTTCATATGTTCCTCTAATTTGTGACTAAAATCAACCAGTTCTATGAGCATCCTGATCACCAGTGTTTTGAACTGTGCATCTGAAAGTTTGGCTATTACTTTGTCGCTTAGAGTTATGGGCTCTGGGGCTTTGAGTTCTTCGCTAGCCATGTTTTGGTCTGTTTGAGCTTGTTAAGTATGAGGAGCAGAGTCTTAAGTGTTCACCAGGGCGGGGCTATCCAGGTTGCTGGTTTGTGATGCTATATGTGGGGGTGGGGTCAGAGAGGGACAACAGTGGTCCCCTCTGCTGCTTCCCGCCACTGGGGCCTGCACGGTCCATCTCACTGCTAGTTCCTTCACCAGTTTACCTGCATGAGAATGTGTGACTGTGGTCAGTCCTC
Organism: Artibeus jamaicensis; assembly: GCF_021234435.1. Taxonomy (NCBI): domain Eukaryota; kingdom Metazoa; phylum Chordata; class Mammalia; order Chiroptera; family Phyllostomidae; genus Artibeus; species Artibeus jamaicensis. The sequence goes on from NW_026522059.1 coordinate 39,772,205, forward strand.
AGTGGGTCCACTGCCTTGCGCCCTCAGTGGGTTCTCCCACTACTCCACACCTGGGATCTGTCCACAGCTGCTGGTGTGCCTGTGTTGCGTGCCTGGGTCGGTCTGGTGGATCTTTCCTGCTTGACCCCACTCTGCTGCTGGCTCTGCCCCTCTTACCGGTTTGGCGGAAGGGTTCGTTGTTGTCAGACTTCCATATAGTTCAATTTTATGGGGTTTTGCTGCATTTTTCTTGCTAAAATTTTGTTGTTTTTAAACTTGGTTGTGCGAGAAGGCACAGTGCGTCCACCTACACCTCCATCTTGGTGGAAGTCCCCCTAATAACTTGTATTTTAAAATCTAAGTTACATTGTGTTTGGTTTCCATCACTTTAAATAAAAATTTCAACTAGTATATCAGATATTGAAAGTACACCAATGATGTGAAGTTCTGTTGCAGTTATGAGAAAATGAAAATATAATAAAATGTGATTATATATTCATGATGGTTACTAGCAACATCATAAAGGTTGATAAAATGATATTTTCTCATACATTTAAAGCTAGTGAGTTATAAAGTGGGTTAAAACCGATAACACTTTTACCAAAGGCAAAATAACAAACTAAAAGTTTTATGCCTTTTATTTAAAAATTACTTTGTAATTTCATGGTATAGAAGACTGCCACCTGATATTCTGCAAATCCTTTTTATAAGAAAAAGATAAATAAACAGAATTTACTTTAGGGTATATTATGGATGCTTAATAGTATTTAATACAGTCAACTTGCTGTGCTAAGTGTCTTTAATACAGATGACCCTTGTTCAGCAAGTTTTGTTTTTTAATGCTTGGAACTGTATATTACACACCTGAGGATGTTGTTATAAAAAATAGAAATTAAAAACTTTGAGCACTTCAACTATCCATAAGTTTTTGACAAATCTCAGATAAGAGAGCCTTTATAGAAAAATGACATTTTAATGATTCTTAAGCAAGAAAATGACAACTTGATATGCAAGAATCCCTAGAAACTTTTTAAGACACAGTTTCTTCTTGTTTATTATTTACTGCATGCATGAGGCAAATGCATTCATTTCCATTCAGTGTTTGTTCTCTGACATCTGTGTCATTGAATGAAAATTTGTACTTGTACTTCATTTAAATGCTTACCATAACAAAGACATCCTTACTACTTTGTAACTTAATTGGTAAAATGGACTTTGTTTTCCATACTTGACTTCCTAAACCATCACCACCATAGGGAAACAAATCATTAGGTTCATCCCCGGCACTAAATATAAGATAAAGGGTGCCCAGAAATTTGAGATGTAATAGGGAGCCACCTGTTTATCCCAGGTTCCACTCTTGGACAGTTTATTCTCACCCAATAAACATGCTTAACTATGGCGGATGCATGTGCTCCTTGTGCTTTATCTATTTCCTTTGATTTAAACAAATTTTCCCTCTGCTTTTTATATGTACATGTTCACATTCATTATTGGTGATGTTGCTTTTAATCATAGTTAATAACAAACTTCACCAATTTTTACTTACCAATTTTTATTTCATTAATCTGTTTGCTTATTGTTTCTACTAGCACTCAGGATAATTTATATAATTGGGATAATTACTAAAGTACCTAGTTAAATTAGACTATATACTGGTTATTAGAATTAAAAATAATTTAGAGAATTAGTCTAAGGCATAGGATGACGATACCTCCTCCATAGGGAATGTTATGGGTTGAACTGTATCCATCAAAATTCTACATGCTGTGCCCTGGCTGATGTAGCTCAGTGGATTGAGCGTGAGCCTGTGAACCAGACAATTGTGGTTGATTCCCAGTCAGGGGACATGCCTGGGTTGCAGGCCGGTTCCCTGCAGGCCAGTTCCCAGCAGGGGATGCACGAAAGGCAACCATACATTGATGTTTCTCTCCTTCTCTCCCTCCCTTCCCCTCTAAAGATAAATAAATAAAAAATCTTTAAAGAAAATTCTGCATGCTGACATTCTAACCCCCTGGTCCTCAAATCACAGACAATGCACTCTATGTACGATTTGTGGAGGAAAAAACCTCATTTCCAATCAGCAGAGCCATGCTGTGCTCTCAATGTACCAACCTCCATCCCTAAAGATGTCCACATCCTAATCCTCAGAACCTACAAATATGTTCCTGCACAAGGCCAAGGGAACTTGACAGATGTGTTTAACTTAAGGATCTTGAAATGGGGAGATTACCCTGGTTTACCCAGTTAGACCCAGAGTAATCCCAAGGGTCTTTCTATATGAAAGACAAAAGAATTAGAGTTGGAGATGAAGAAATGATGGCAGAAACAGAAGTTGGAGAGGTGATTGCTGGCTTTGAACATGGGAGGGGGTCATGAAGCAAGGAATGTGAATGTCTTCTAGAGGATGGAAAACACTAAGAAACAGATTCTGTCCTAGAGCCTCCAGGGCAGGCTGCCCCACAGCCCGGCTGACACCTTGATTTAACCCAGTGAGATCCATCTTGGACTTTCGAACTCTGGAATTACACAATGATATTGTACGTTTTAAGCCACTATGCTTGTGGTAACTTGTTATAACTGTCTTAGGAAATCATTGCACATATTTAAAGAAAAGCCTTTATTATCCATATGGAGAATAAGTGTACATTCATATTTAAAATTAAAATAAAATTTTATGATATGTATACATATTTAGAAAATTTTCCAATTTACCCAACTTTTTAATTAATTGACCAACTACAGGCTCCACTTTCTTCAAATGAGAAGACTGCTATTCTATGTGGTGTCTCATTTTATTCACAGGAATTTTGTGGAGTCCATCCCACAGCTGCATTGAAAGTTCTAGTTTTGTCTTGGGTGGAGAAAGTCATTTCACTTCTTTTTAATTTTCATTTATGAAAACCAAGGGGCTTGGATTTTTAAAACTCTAACACTGCATGCTTTTTAAATTTTCATCAAGTAATCTAACTTATTTTCTCTCACCTGTTTAATTTGTAGTTGAAACCCTTGGGTTTATCTGTACTTTAGCTCTGATTTAACTTGAAATTAAAGTCTGTGTGTTTCACAGCTGCCAGATGCCCCTAACCAGGGACTTATGACTGAAGTATTTGAAGAATGCTGGAGTCCAGAGACCAGAGTTTCAGATCTGATTGACACTAACTAGCTGGGTGTCCTTTGACAAATCTTTTAATCTCTCTGAAGCCAGGTTTTTTCATTTATAAATTATGAAATTGGAGTCAATAATTTTTGACATCCTTTCTAAGTCTATAATTCTAGGACTCCATGATTTTAATTCCAGGAAAATTGAGATCTAAGAAATGTTAAATTTCTCTTTGAGGTGGGAAGGGAGATAACATGGCTGGAAGGATAGCCATACGTGTTCCCGTATATTCCCATGAATGTTTCTTCTAAGGGGCTGGAAGTGTCTAAGTCCTATAATTTGCCCAAATTTTCCCTTATCACATACTTCTAAAACTGCATTTAGATACAAATTACTTAGGGGTAGGATGACCCTGTTTCAGTGACGGGTCTGGCGCATTTTGCTAGTGGGAACATAGTGGGTTCCCACTCTGTTGTGGACACCGGGATGTGTAGTATGGAGAATGTCAGCGTCTCACACATCAGGTGGGATCACACTTGAAAACAAATTAATTGTAACATCTCGTGGTATGTATTGTGACAAGGGCAGATCTAAATGCAGAATATGCATGAGGGAAGAAGTTATTAACCTCAGCTGTAGTAGTAACAAAGGCTTTGAAGCCTTTTTGAGCAGAGGCTTTTTGACCAGTGAGATGCATCCTGGGGGCTCTGAAGAGCAAGTTTAAAGGCTGGGGGAGGATTTCAGGCAGAAAAACTAGCTTGTTCCAAATGCAGAGGTGTGAAAGACATTGTGGTTTTGGGAAAACGTAGAAATTCCATCATGCTTCAACAGAGAGCTGGTAGGATATAGGACCAGGAAAGTACATGGCAGATAAGACAGAAAAAGTGACATTTTATGCCAACCTAAAGGCAACAAGGAGTTGACAAAAGTTTCTACACTGTGAGATGATCAGATATAATTTCTAGAGTGAATTCTGTGGGTATTGAGAGGGTATAGACCTGATGAGTGAGGCTTTGTGGAACAAGAGGAGAAGAAGCTTCAAATGATACTGAATCTTGAACTAAAGCTGTGGTGTTTGGCAGACATTTCTGAAGATTCCATTGGCTTTTATAAATGGGTGTTCTTTTCCAAAGCACTGTCCTTTACCCCAGGGACAGGACACCAGGCATTTGACTGAGTCTTGGTTTATTTTTCAGAGCAATGAGGAATATTTTACAATACAGAGTTTCTGACCATCACCACTGATACCACAAAAATGCCATATTGTTAAAAAGCATGTACACAGAATTTACAAGGATTCAACAGATTATAAAGTGGCTCCTTATCCTTTCTTAAGACTATGAATACATTGCAAAATCTAGGGCAGTTAAATACTGTATTTAAATTCAGATGTGATATTTACATATGTTACTTATTCTTTTTATAAAGATCTGCTCTAGTGAAATTTAACCAGCCTTTGCAAGTTTATATACTGTGTGTAGGGAAAGTGATTTAAACAAAGTTAATTGTTTTAACCTGACCAAATTCTCCAACCAACCTTCCCAGCAAAGAGATGTGTCAGAACCAGGTTTTACTATAAATGACAGAAAATCCAATAGCACTGTCTAAAAACAGTAAAAGTTTGTCTCGTAGATAAATATACATGCTATGTAGCACAGAGCTGAGAGTAGGTAGAGCAGTCACTAGGAACTGAGTCTCCTCTATCTTATTGCTCTGCCATCCTTGGCCCATGATTTCTACCTCATGGTCCAAGATGGCTGCCAGAGCTCCAAGCATCAGTTCTTCCTTTGCCAGAAGGAAAGAGGAAAGAATGTAGACAGTTGCACCTCTTTAAGGACTTCCAGAATTTATGCATGGCACTCCTGCTTGCATACAATTATATAGAATATATTTACATGGCAGCAGGTAGTTGAAAAAATATAATCGTTATTCCAGATGGCATTATTCTTACTAGTAATTAGAAGGTCCATAACCAAAAAAGATGACCCAAATATGTATTCAAAGATAACTAAACTAATAGTCCCTGCTGGAAGGAGACACTGGGAAAGTGTGATAAGAATTGTAGTGTCAGAAGTAATTGCTGTCATAGTCTAAATGATCATTTTGTGACCAATTCTGTAGTTTGAATACAGGCTGCCTAGGAGATACATCAGCTGGGAGAGTGGGAACTGAATGGTTTAACCAAGTTTCTTATCTTGTTGATCTATATCTATATACCTACATATATAGTCTAAAACTGTCTCATAGTTCTTAAAGATTTTATTTATTTATTTTTAGAGAAAGGAGAAGGGAAGGAAAGGGAAGGAGAAGGGAAGGAGAGAGAAAGAGAGAGACATTGTGTGGCTGCCTCTTGTATGCCCCCTACTGAGGACCTGGCCTGCAACCTAGGTCTGTGCCTTGACTGGGAATTGAACCAGCAACCTTCTGCTTCATAGGCCTGTGCTCAATCCACTGAGCTACACCATCCAGAGCTGTCTCATATTTTTAAATAAACCATAATATGAGGAAGGTTGGTATGGCATTTGTCGCCAAAATGACCGCCATCAATTTCTTTTATATATGAAGAGGGGACCAATAAAACCCCATAATTTATTTATTAAAAATTGTGTATTTATTCTTACATGTTTAAACTTCAGTCATCTTCAAAGTACTCTCCATTTGATGTAACATACTTATTGAGATGTTTTTCCACTGCTCAAAACAGTTTTTGAACTCATCAATTTTGATGCCTTTTAGCACTTTTGCTTTTTTTTTTGTTTCACATCTTCCACAGAACATTTCCCTTTAATGACATTTTTCATCCAGGGAAACAAATAAAATAAAATCTACTCAGGGTAAGATTGGGTGAGTAGGGAAGGTGGAGTGTGGGGGTCATGCTATTGTTGATCAAAAACTGCTAAACGCTCAGAGCACTGTGGGCAGGCGCCCTCATAAATTACCCATCATGAAATGGGCAAATGTGTTGAATCTCCAAAATGATTGACTGAAGCCGAATGCAGCCTCTCACAACAATGCCAACTGGTGCACTGATACAGGTGGGTTCCTAAAACACTCACCTAGTGCGAAAAGCCTGCACTACAAGGGGCCTACCTCTCCAGAAGATAATTCCAATTTTGGGGGGGTTACCCCTCCTTTATGGAAAACTCTTAAATTATTTGTGTTCTTCGGGGACAAGACAGATGATAGGTGGTATATATTTTTTAAAGGGAGGTAGAGTCTATTTTTCCCCTCACTCTTGACTCTGGGCTGGCATTAGAGAATTGCTTTCCTGATGACTGTGAAGCCTTTTAGCTTCCACATGGGCCTTTGGAACGACTACTTTTGGAAGGCTCACTTGAGGGAAACCAACTGCTCTGTAAGAAACGTGACTGTCCTATGATGACCATGATGTGAAAAGCCCAAGCTATATGCCAAGGGCCTAGAGGAAGTGACCCTGTGGGGAGCGTGAGGAGCTATGTGCATGAAGCAGTCATCCTGGGAATGGATCCTTCAGACCACCCACCCCAGCTGAGGCCAAGTCCTTCTCACATTCCTGAACCACAAACCTGTGAGCAAGATAAAACAAGCACCTTACGTCCCTATGGTTTGGCATAGGAAGATTACTGAGAAAGTAGATTAAAGAAAGAATACAATACAAGGGCACATAGATGGAAAATAAGCAAGAGTTACAATAAGACAGAAGGATTCAAAATGATATGGAAAGTGATGAAGCTGAATTTCTATAAACGAGAATGGGTAATAGGGGGCCAAATAGATAAAATGAAAATAGAAAAACTAAAAGAAAAGTTTGTAAGAAGAACACTCCCAAAAGGAATACAAGTTTCAGGAAAAGGGAGAACTCAACTAGAATTGCAAATTACCTGGTCATACTCCAGAAAAATTGTGTAAAACACAAAATAGTAAAATGTGAAACAGAAACATGGAGGAAAACACTTTCCTGACATCAGCATTCCCATTCTATAAGTAGTATCTATTGATTAAGTGTACATATGGCCTGGAAGTGGGTGATTTTTCACTGGAAGACACATAATTTATGTCCTCATGGAACTCATTAACAATTACACTTAATTTTTGTCCTAGAATGACCACCTACTAACTTTTCCAGTTATGAAGAAATATTGGACCCTCTACTTTGTAGAGGAATAGTAACATTTCTGCATGGTCAGTATGAAGTCACATCCTTAAGAAAAAAGGACAAATAAGCCCTGGCTTATGTGGCTCAGTGGATTGAGTGCCATTCTGAGAACCAGAGGATCACTGGTTTGATTCCCAGTCAGGGCACATGCCTGGGTTGTGGGCCAGGGCCCAGTAGGGGGCACTTGAGAGGCAACCACACATTGATGTCTCTCTCCCTCCCTCTCTCCCTTCTCGTCTCTAAAGATAAATAAATAAATATTTTTAAAAAGACAAACATATCAGGAAGTTATGTAAAAGCCAGGCCTGGAAGCTAAAATCTGAAGACTTCAATGATGTAAACATAGGGCCAGGCCTTCCAGGAAACCTAAGTGAAGTTTTGTTAGTAATTGATGATGAGTGTGCAACACTAGATACATCAAAGTGTTACAGAACAAGAGGTCCGAGGGAGGAGCAATACAATATTTGGCCCACTTAGGGATGCCCAAATATTGTTATACAACTGGGGCCCCTCCCAAAAACAAAATACTAAAATCTACTGGGCCCTTCTGTCCGCCGCCAATTGGAAACACATCTCTTAATGCCAGAGATTTGTGAAAAGGAAACAAAATGTTTATTTAATGCTATTCAGGCCTAATGCCACCACTAAAATATCAAAGTCCTTTAGGGTATACACCTACACCCACACAGCGCTCCCTTCTCCCACTGTCCCAACTCCGGGTACCGTAAATCAGGAAAAGAGCACACGTCTGTATTGTAGGCCGCTGGCACCGTCAGCTGTGTCACTGTGCAGGATCTCGAGTTAATCCAAAGTACTGTGGTACCCTCTCATGGTCCACCGGCAAGAGTCCTTTGTACCCAGTTCCAGTCAAAGTCTCTCCTGCTTTTTCAGGCCCCGCGGCCAAAGGGGGCACCCCAAAGCCGCGTGGGCCTCTTCTACCAAAGCTGCAGGAGTCTGCACTCCACCAAAAGCATGTGGCTTTCTTCTTCACCTGGCTGCAGGGATCTCCATTCTGGCAAAACTGCGTGGTTCTTCCCTTTTACCTGGGAAAGAGGGGGTCCACACCCTGCCAAAACCGCGTGGCTCCCTCTTTCACCTCACCAAAAGGGGGTCCTCACTCTGCTGAAACCGCGTGACTCTCTCTTCATCTGGCCAAGCGGGGGCCCTTCATGTCTTGGAGCCAGTCTTTTCCAAGCTCCCACACAGGCACTCCTCACTCCGGAGCGCAGACCCTAGTTCCCATCTTGAGTCCTCCTAGTTCCATCCTCAGTCCCCGCTAGTTCCATCTTGAGTTCCCAAGCTACTCCCTTCTCCCTCAGGAGTGCAGACCTTAGTTACATCCTCCTGAGTCCCAGTCCACTACCTTCTCCCTCCGGCTCCAAACTTGGCCACTGCTATTTAACATGTCTATGAAACCAGTTAAAGGTTATAGACATGTTAAATAATCATTCCAGAGGTTAGCTGCAAAACTATTGCTATGCAAAACAGCTCTGGATGGCCTGGCTCCATTCATTTCTTCCCCCTGGGGGGAGGGGTGAGGACATCTTATATGTCTCTCCAATATTCCTATACACTTTGAATTCTGGACACCATTCCAAATCTTTTTTTTTTGCTCCCCCCCTCCCCGGCTGCACCCTGTATCAAAAGTTACTCAGTGAGCTGGAGAAGTCTGCGATTGCTTATTTGAAAAGGAAAAAAGAGTATTAAATAAGAAGTACAGAAGAGTGTCTTGCTTCACGTTTTTCTGAAAAGTCATATATAATTAGGCTCTGTTTAAAAAACCTGAGAATATTTGTCATCAAGAATCTCACACTAAATCTTATAGTGTATTGTTAGGGAAGCAAAACCACCCCAGACATACTTGCCTTCCTTTTTAAAAAACATTAATTTGGATTTTCATATCCATATTGCAACTAATCGGGGGAAGAGATTTTTTTAAAAAGTCAAAATTTACATCAAGAGTAAAGAATAAAAGAAGTTAGAATCACTACTGTTCCTACTTAATTTGGTTCTTCTAGCCAGTTTTTTTGCAGTGACTATCTTTTTTCTTCCCTCTAAAGTCAGTCTAATTAATTTGTTTTATAAACTTCTTGTTCACTGTTACCTTCCCCCCCTCACTCCACCCGTTGCCTAAATCCCCTTACCTGTGGCATTTTACACTGGAGGAGAGCTGCTAAGGGTTGACAACAAAAGGACTGCTAATCGCACCAATTAAGAGGTGTGAATGTCACCCGTTACCTACCAGCTTTGTTACTGAACATGTTAATTAGTAATTGTACAGGTGCAGGCTTTTAAGTTCACAAGGTTAACACCGACACACAGCTTTGTTTTGGCTGTTTGTTTAAATATTGAAAAATCATGACTAAAGGCTAGTCTATGTTGAAGAATAAACAGATGTCATTGCTGTACTTTCTCAGATGGAAAATCTTCAGATCGACTTAAAACAATGAAAGTGACCTTCAGAGAGGTGAATCTCTGTGTTCAATTTACCAAAGGGCAGGTATTTTTGTTCTCCTGACCTGGGTTAAGGAGGGAACTTGCCTTTATGTTACAGGACTATGGAATTCTACTGGAAGGTCAGTTGAGAACACTATACTAGACAGACGTATGTAGGGTTAATTAAATGTAGAGAAAATCTATAAGGATTTTCTGTAAGCCCCAAGTTTCTCTATATAAATCTCCGGAAGTTTTACTCATTCATTAAATCAGTTATAGATATATCCTGGATTTCCTCTTAAAATTTTTGAGTAATACTAAGGGAATCTGTTTCAGTATCACATATCCTCAGTTTGATAGGAACCAAAAGATCACCCTGATCAGCCTCTAATTAGGGGAAGCAACAAAATTTCATTTTACAAAGGGGAAACTGAGGTCTAAGACATTACTTGACTTGCCCAAGGCTGTTCACCAAAGATTGACCTCAATTTACAAAGATAGATCTTGTGAAGAGCTAACCTTCAATTTTTCTCTAGCAGAATGAGTAATTCCTAGGAGGAGCTGGTAATTTTTAGCTTGTCCTCAAGCCTACTGAAATATCTTTGCTCTTTCCATGCATCTGTAAGAGCAACTGTTGTTTTCAGTCATTCAGGGGGAAAGTGTGCGGTAAGGGCCTCTTCTATTTTTGTGGTAGACTCCACAACAAATAAAGAACGTCTCTCTGGCTCCTTGGAACCTAAACTGCAAGGTTTTAAAAAACTGCTGTGCAATGGTAAAACTAGCTGGTTGATTTGAGATCAGTGCCTAGAGCACCTCTGAGGGATTTGATCTGGACCCTGGGTGACCAGTGATCCCCTTGGTCTTGCTCATGAATTGCCTCATGTTCTGTCTGCCCTACAGCAAGGGGTAAAGTGGAGGTAATGAACAGCTGAATGTCCAGGGGTACAAGTTGCCCTTCTTTCAGAATAAAGGGGATCAATGTAACCCATTACCCATGATTAAACAAATGAATGCACTCCAAACAGTTAGCACGTGCCATGTACCTTGTAAATCCATAGGAAACAGTAGTCATTATTAGTAGCTTGCTGGCCTCTGGGGACATTTGCATCTTAAATTTAATAACCATAAAAACAAGTTAACAAACATTGGAGTGAAGCCTTTTTTTTTTTTTTTTTTTTTTGCATAATGCTAGGGACTCTTTTTTCCCCTTCATTTTGCATTTAAAATCCATTTTTAGGTTCTTGTTCTTTTGCAAAAACATGAAATGTTCAGTATAGTATAGAAAACTGTAAAAATATATATCTGAGAGTAAAAAAAAATCTATAATCCTACCTCTCAGAGATAGTTATTATTAATGCTTTGGCATGCAACTTCAAGGGTTATGTTCTAATATAATGCATGTACATTTTAAAAGTTAAAATGAGAATTGATTATACAAACTGGTTTGGAAACTATATTTTCATTTATTATTATATTTAAAACAATTTTCTTTAAATATACATATTGATTGCCATCATGATATTTATTAGCTGAACAATATTTCTTATTGCGGATTTTCCAACATTTAACAAATTTTCTATTTTTGCATAGAGTGGTTGTTTCTAATTTTTCATAATTAGAAAAACACTGTAATGAGTATGCTTGTGCCTAAATTTTCTTTAGATAAATTCTTAAAAGTAGAATTTTGGGGTTAAAATACATATATTAGTATCTATTTCTGCATAACAAATTATCTTCAACTTAACAGTTTAAAATAACACACTTTTATGATCTCACTTGCTGTGGGTTAAGAGTCTGGGTACAACCTAGCTGGTCCCTATTCAAGGCACCAATCAAGGTAGGGGCTGTGGTCTCATCTGAGGCTATACTTGTAAGCATCCACTTCCAAGTTCAAACAGGTTGTTGGAAGAATCCATTTGTTTGCTATCGTAGGGCTGAACACCTCATTTTCTTGCTTGATGTGGGCTAGAGAGTACCCTCAACTCCTAGAGTTAACCTGAAAGTTCATTGTCACATGGCCTCTCCAAATAGGCAGCCCATATTCTTGAAGCCAGCAAGGGAGAGAGAAACATATTTCAGCAAAACAGGTGTTATAGTCTCATGTAATAGGATCACGTGTCCACATATATCTTGTTTCTCACAATACCACTGCAGGGGACAGGGTGACACAAAGGCCTAAACACTAGGAAGCAGGGGCATGGGGGCCGTCCTAAGACTCTATGTACTATTATACATGTTTAACACTTTTGATGAATATAACCAAATAGAATTAGTGTGGCCTAGTTGGCCAATTTGTATATCACCATTAAGAAAATAAATTGCCAATTTGATAGGAAGAAAATGATACATGTCAATTTGAATATATGTTTGTTTATAAATAAAATCTATATTCCTAAGTTCTGCTATAGATTTGTGTTTCACAGTGTGTGGTCTTGAAACTACCGGCATTCCCATCACATGAGAGCTTGTTAGCAATGCAGATTCCTGGGTCCCACACTGGCCCCCTGAAGCAGAAACTCTGGGGTGGTCTCAGAAAGCCCTTCAGGGGATTCTGGTTTCTAAAGCAGAGACTGGCAAACTACAGCCCATGGGCCCAAACCACTGGCTGGTCTGGTTTTGGACAGTGGTTAACTAAGAAAGGTTCTCATGTTTTTAAAGTTTGAACAACAACAACAGCAACAAACTACCACAACCGCACAGAAGTGTGTATAATTGAGACTATATGTGAGCTGCAAAGACTAGTATGTTTTCTATAGGATCCTTTACAGAAAAAGTTTACCAACCTCTGCATTAAATTTTGGAAACTACTGTCATAGGGGCTGCTAAATCAATTCAATTGAAGGGACTTAGAGGCACAAATAACCTTTTGGAGCAGACCAGCTCTGTCAATTTGGTCCACTCATCTCAGGACTGCTAAGCAAAGGAAAAATAAGCTTCTGTTATATGTGGGGTTTCATAGCAGCTGAGCCCATACCCTAACTGATGGAACAGGTGACAAGTTGCTAGTACATAATAAATTGATCTCCCTTTCCACACCACACTGTTAGCCAGTGGTCTGTGGTTTGATTTTAGTGTCCCATGTCATATGTGTTTTGGTGACTCTCTTTAAAGAGTCAGGTATTGGGTTTGTCTAATAATCTTCCATGTAAGTTGAGTCCCAGAAGCTTCAGAAAAGTTAACTGGAGCTCCAAGGTCAAACTCAATCTATCAGGATGATTATACTTAAATCTTTTTCCACTGAAATAATCTCTTCAAGGTAATCAGTAATCTTATAATCAATCATTTGGCACTTAACACATCCTCATTTGGATATATTGAATTAGAATGCTTACCATATCAGCATTGACCAAATGACCACGAGCCTACTTCCCGCTGATGCAAACAAATTTATCCTTGTTTCAAAAGGTGCATGGACATCAGTTCATATTAGATAGGATTTGATGGTGCTATCTGTAGCTGTCGGCTATGGGATTTCTTTTTAAGAGGGAAGTTATGATTTAGGCCAGACACATAAGACTATTGCAATTAGGGATATGACTAAAAAGGTCCAAGGGACCTTTAAGGAGAGGGATTTGTATTCCCAACTATCTGTGCTCCCAAGGCCAGATTAATCATTGTCTAGATCAGGAGGTGGTACAATGGGGGCTCAGCCTCAGAAAACACTTCAGAGAAGGAAGGGAAAGAGAGGTTCTGAGTTCAGTTGGCAAATACAGCTCTTCTCTAAGTCTCTCTTGACATTTATAAACCCAAAAGCAAGCAAGGTGGTAAAGCCTGCCTTGTAGTGGGAACAGCGTATTTCCAGGTAGGGCACTGGGGCATTTGTGGGTGAATGGGTGGGCGGGGTGGGGGGTTGGGTTTGCAGGGAGAGGCAATGGCTTCGCAGCACACCATGAGCGCAGTTGTGACCAAAGGCTTGCTCGTGTCATTTTGTGTGCACTAATGAAGCCTGATGAGAGGTCTCCTGCTTGCCGATAGCCGGCTGTTGTCCTAAAAATGCAAACCATCGCCTCAGGCCATGGAATCAGGAACAGGCAGAGGACAGAAACTCCAGCTGGGCACCCCACTGCTTACCCTCCCTTCAGCACTCGCGACTTGGACAGAGAAAGCTAGTCATTACCCTTGTACGTAAGGACACAGAAGAAAAGGATTTTTAAAAAGGTGTCCCAGAGGCCTGTGGGATGGTTTTAATCCTGACTGTTGAACAGATACTAAAGATGGGAGTGGGGGATGCCTACCACCAATCTTCAAGTCCCCATGTGTTTTCTCATGCAAAATAAATCCTTTTGAACTTGAAAGCTGTATTTGTGCCTCCTTCCCCAGTGCTCCCAACCCCCATTCCCTTCCACCCCATCGTCTCTTTTCTCTATAGAGTAGCAAGTCAATAGCAGCCTCCCTGGTAAGTCCTTTTGTAAGGAAGGCTCGTTAAACAATCAGCAGGCTGGGTGAATACAAGGGTTCAGCAGCTTCAGACTCCTCACTGCCCTTGAGAAACTGGGGCCTGAAGGAAGCCCCTGGGCTGGTCGCCAGCTCAAGGTGGGGGAACCGTTCTGGAGGCTACACTGAGCTCCTAGGACCAGTCAAAACAGGCCAGGTCTTGAGCAGCTCTGTCTGGGCCCAAGTTGGCTGTGCAAATGGAGGAGTTGTCCCTTTCTGCAATGTTTATTTGCTGTCTTGTTTTTGTTTTGAAATGTTGCCTTCATGCTTCCCAAGCAGCCGGCTGGTCCTAAGGCTACAAACACTTCCTTGACTCTTGGGGAAAGGCAATTTTTGAGTTGTAGCGCGTCCCTGGCTAGCACTGAGGGTCTTTGTTATTCTCTGCTCACATTTCAGAAACCCTCCTCCTCCCTCTTGTCAATCCCTGTGGATGCAAACCCCTGAAGTTGGGGGGGGGGAGGTGCACTTTCCTTGTGTTTTTAGGCCTCTTTGATTTCTATGGAATTCTTGACAAAAAACAAAGGATTTAAAAAAATAACCGTCAATTTTATGCTGTCAAGGAAACAAGCTTTTCCTCCCATTTACGGCTCCCTTGGTAAACTTGGCGAAAACTTTATTAAGAATTGATGGGTATAGTCAGTCTCTCGCAGAACTTACCTGGAGTCATTTCAACAGCCGCAGTGTGCCACTCGGGGGAGAGCTTGAGGAATCCCTGATCATAAATCTCAGCTTTGGCGAATGCCTCCAGGTTTCTCAATGCCCTGGTGGGCAGGGCTTTCACCCTGAGGAAAGCACCTCTGGGGTGACAACACCATAAATGTCTCACACTTGCAGAGCTCCTTCTGGTTCTTTAGCCCTTCTAAATGAACTAGCAAACTTGCTCCCCAGAACCCAGTGGGAAAGTGGACACCAGATCTGAGGGTCAGCACACATGTGGGGCACAGGGCAGTTAAGGGGAGGTTGGGGAGATGGGCAGTCTGCTGCCCCTTTTGGGTTTTTGGTACAGGACTGAGTGCATGTGATTGCTCTCTGCACATCTCCATCCTCCTCTTGTACATTTTCCTCTTTATTCACGATAACTTATTTGCTAATTATTTTCCTTAAAATTCCACCCGCCGGGGAAATTCAGCAGGTGGTCCAGGCTTTATTCCAATAGACTCTCTTTTTGGTTAAGAGCAAGTTTATCCCAGGAAACCCTCTGATTTCAGTACAACGTAATAAACATGAATTGTGGCCACATTGGTGGTGCGCCATCATTTTCAGAGTGATTTAAACTTTGTTCTTGTACCCCAGTAAAGGTAATTTGTAGGGTGAGACCCACAAAAGGCCCAGCTCGCTCTTGCCCAAAACTCCTCTAGAAGAGCATTCCACTGCCGGTGAGGCTCTGCACCCCCAATCCATGGATTATTTTTCTTAAATAAAGGACATCAATCTTGTTACTAAATTATAACAATTTAGCAGTCATGTGAGGAGGGGATTCTCAACCTCATTCTCAGGTAAGGAAACTGCGGATGCGCCCTTCCCCGTTGGTAAAATTGGGTTTGTTGTACTTACAGCATTTCCATGGAGAATAAATGAGAGAATGTATAGCACAGAGTGAGGATTCAGTGAATGGTAGTGGTTATTGGAATACTCTGCATGCATAGGATTTTGATAGCTGGAGATAGGGTGGATGATGACATTTCTTTCTTTCCTTTTCTTTTTAAGAATGTATTGTGGAAAGAATTTTAAGAAGGGGTAACTGGGTCAGGTTTACCTTTTATATAAATCATTTTCTGACACTTCTGGTAAGGAAAGGACCTCCTATTTCTGTTTCATAGTCCTATTATTGCACTCTGTGGTGTCGCATGCAAAGAAGGTCATCACCAAGGTAATTACAATCTGATTAGTACTTTACAAAGCACTATGGCTTCTTATCTACAGCAGTTTGGACAGGTGCTATTGTCTCCTACTAAGAGAGGAGAAAACAGGAGCCTGAGAGGTGACATGACATTTTCTTGGTCACACTTTTAACAGTGAAATCAGGTTTCTTTTTCTAGTTCAAGAGCACTTAATCTGTGTAGTGCTTATAATATAGTAGGCATTGCTTCAAGCCCTATCTAATTTTAAGTCAATTAATCCATACTGCCTTTCCTTGAAGTAGATACTATCGTTATCGTGCAGATAAGGGAACTAAAGCCCAGAGAAGGTAAATAATTTGCCCGAGATTTCACAGCATGTGCTGGGTCCCTGCACGGCACTGATCCCATGAAATCCTGTATTCCTGGTTGGGTGCGCTCCTCTTTTCCCTTCTATGATTCTTTCCACCTTGTTCCAAACTGAGTAAAAAGTAGCCTGAGGTGGGTAGGTAGTCAGCAGGTGCCTGTGACGCTGGGCTGCTGATGTGGTCTAGAGGTTGCAAAACAGTCTCTGGCTGCCAAGATGCAGGGGAAGGTGTGATTTGGAATGAACAGACCTGGGATGGAGACCAGTGTAGCAGTGGGGATTGCTCTTCTAGAACCTTGAACAAACTGCTGAAACGTTTTGGGTCTTAGTTACATCACCTGAAAAAACAATGGGGTAATATGAAGAATTTTCTTTTACCTCACCCATTGTTCTGAGGATAAAAATCAAGCAATAAGTAAACATGCAATGTAAATACTCTGAAGTATATATTAATATGAATCACAAAGGATTAAAGCTATTTTTAATGTGAAATAAAGTCCTCATTTTCTGTGTTGGGTAGAGTGACAATGGACATAATTTGTTTCTGTTACTGAACCCACACGAGATCTCTGGAGACCAACCATCTTCTAGCCCTCCTTAGCCTTGTAGTCCATTGGGTTGTTCTTATCTCCACCTAAGTAAACCTTTAATGATTGCATCACAGTATTAGTCTTAAAAGAGGAGATCTGAACTGATGAGGTTCAACTTAACACCCTTGTCCAAAGAACAAAGAGGAGATGTTTTCCTACAGTCAACTTGCTTCCCTCACCAGGTTAGGGTTCAGAATAAGGACACATTTATTTCATTATTCAAATTATAATGACATTTCATTCTATTTTATTTCCCTGTGGTGTTCCATGAAAAGACCCTCGGGAACTTGCTCAGTCCAAAGAGCCTAGTCTTCGTACATATATATCACCTCACTGAAGAAGATTCTAGAACATCTGGTCACAATGCTTTAGAGCCACTTTGTCTGCTGCTGTTGTGGTCATCAACAGCAAACGCCAGAAATTTAAAACACCAGCATTTTGGGAGCTGATGCCCTGCCCATGGGCAGGCTGCTGTGTCAAGAGCATTCTGGGGATTCTGGTGGCTTGCTAGTGTGTGGGGTAGGGAAGGAAGGGGCATGCCCAAGAGGCCTGAGCCTCCAGAATTGGAGTTCTCCTGGAGCAGCTGTCTCAGTTTTCAAAACTGCAGCCCTGCCCTGGGCACCCAGGAGTTCCAGAGTGACTCTCAGAGCAGAACTGAGCTTAGCCACTTCAGGCCTGTCCTCTTCTTCAACAGCCTGGGCCAAGAGTTTGGTTACCGCTTATGGACTGTCCTTTTCTTCTCCTGACTTTTCTCCTAGGATGTCCTTTCATGACTTTGCAGGCGGCGTCTATGGGATTCACTTTAGTACAGGGGTAATCTAACTATATAGCTCAAGGGCCACATCCAGCCTACTACCCATGCATTTTTGTAAATAAAGTTTTATTGGAACAAAAACACTCATTTATCTACAGACTGCCTACAGCTGCATTGAGGACCTGTGATCCACAAAGTGTAAAACAGCCACTCCTTGGCCTTTATAGAAACTGTGTATATAAACACCAAGAACCGTCTAAGCTGTCATAGTGACACTGATTATCAAAATAAAATGTTCTTGATCCTGTTTCTTTTCCTCCTATAGATTCTGTATTCAAATACCTGGATAAATGTGAATTAATGCATGCGTGAGGGATAACTTCAATCACTAAAGCAGACATACTCCAGGTTCTTGTCAAAGCACCAGCACCACCAATTGTTTTATAATCTTTCCATAGAGCAATCGTTATTATTTTACAGAACAAAGAAGATGAGTTCTAAGTTGACTTGATATCTCCACTCCCCAAAATAGAAATGGGTAGCAAGTTTGATACAGAAAAGAATCTGACTCTCCAGTATCCTAACCACACTCCCGAGGATGAGAAATGCTGTCAGAAGAGATAGCCAAGGGCTTCTGACATTAAATAAATACTAGTACAAGTAGTAACTTCATGTGAAATCTGAGACATGAAGCCAATCTTTCTGAAAAGATTTTGTAAATAGTCATCTTTATACTGAAAAAGATTCATGAGGTAAGCCTAGGTTTTAAATAACCCTAGAGTCATGTTGACCCAACTGATTAAAACGAGAATATTCACAACGTACTTTGGCTTTTTCCTCTCTCCCTTCAAGAGCCTTGTTGTACAACAGCCTGAGCTAAACATGCTGTGTCAATCTTCTCTTTTACATTTCCCGGGTGTTTTCTTCTTAGAGCATGCAACAACCTTGTCATTATTTTAAATATTTTTGCCTGCAAATTTCAGAATACTTGATCTGATTTTAATAGGACCCATGTGTGAAATGCTTTATTTTTTTAAATCTATCATTCTGATTCTTTCTGCTCTTTAGTACAGCACAGCTTGGTAGCACTAGGTACGTCTTGTTGAAAGTATGTCCATAAATATGTCCCTTGCAGCATGGAACAGCTTGTTAAATTGGCAGTCCTCAGCAGTTTGCCTCGAAAAGTTTGCCTCACTTGCGATAGTCCAAATGTAGGGCAGAACACAGTGTAACTTTTTATCTAATTTTACCAATTGACATATTCTTCAAATTTTTAACTACCTCATGTCTTTTCCTTTCTGTGCCACCACCTGACTTTAAAGTGGATAAATGTTCTCGCAATTGCCAAATATGAATAGGGAAATTACCTTTGGCTACTGGATGTTAATGTGGGAGCAAGTGAAGAAAAGAATGCCATAACTTCAAACAGGATGCTATAGCCACTGCAGGACATGCATCCTGATTGGCTGAGGCCACTGATTTTCTGTTCTTGAGGTGTGGTTGGTGTTGGTCTTTGTTATGCAAAGGGTGGGGCTCACCAATTTTAGTCTTTTGAATTTTATTGATATACACGATTGGTGTACTTAATGCTATCCCATTCATGATACTGGTATACTTTAATGTTTTATCAATATACTTGTATACTCTGATTTTTCATCTCTCTCTGGTTAGAACTTAATAGAACTGGGGATGACAAACATAGGACTCTCAAATCAAAATTTAATGTCAAAGGGATGAGCCTTCAATACCACAGCTGTTTGCCCTGACCTCCCTGAGAGAAGATCTCATCTTTCCCTCCTTGTATCTGTAACACCCAGCAGGTGGGTGTTACAGAGGCCTATGTATCTGTGTGAGGCCTATGTCTCCAGGCCTCAGATCACCAGATATTCTCATTTGTGAGCCTGTCATCATACTGTTTAAAATTTACCGAGCCTCATTTTAAAGGAAAACAACACAACAAAACAGGCAGAAACAAAACGAGTATCTGAACATGGCATCTGTGAAGGGCTCAGGGCTTGGGCAGAGCACAACACACTGACTGTATTTAAAGGTCTTTGTGGCCACGCCCTCCTGATGGCCCTCCATGCTTTTCGGTCAGTGGTCTAAAGTGAATGCATTTTTTACGCTTGCTTTCGGTGTTAAGATTTGTACAACCCAATAGAGGATTTGCCTGTGTCTGAAGAATCTATTACAAAATCCTGTTTTAGAAGTAATTTTTGAAGAAAGCCTTCTTAGAAATTCAAAGTAGGCTTTCCTAACTGCAGGTGGGTAAGGACCTGCATTTGGATCACTTTAATTCTGGGTAACTTTAATTTGGATCACTCAAGTTTTACTTGAATTATGTGAAACATATTACCACCTCTTGTTTTAAGGGGTGAAGGTTTGTATACCACCCCTCTCTTAAAATTAAAGAGGCAGAATCTGAAGCTCTAGCCCAGTATGTCTCAAAACTGGGGATTTGAGCCCTACTTCAGAGTTAACTTGAGTAGTCACTACAAGTGCACATTTCCAGAATCTACTTTTAACTCACTTAAATCAGAGTTGCTAAGGTATAATGTAGGTGATTCTGAACACATGAAAATTTTGAGACCATCACATTTATTATCCTATACATAGCTGCTATTCAATAAAATTTTTTGTGGAGTGAAAGAATATAATCCAGGAGAATAAAATAAAATCATTCAATCAACTACAGAATATTACTTTTTTATTAACTGCCCTTCAGGCTTTATGTTGATTTAACCATGTTTAAACTGTGACCAAAGACATTCTAAATTATAGAACTGTAGTTGATAATGGAAAGAGAAAATACCTTGGCTGGCATCTTGAAGAATATTTTCTGAGATTCTTGGAGGGCACATTTAACCTTGCAAAGTTTGCAGCTGATGTGAGATGCAAACAAACTCTTTTCTTATGTATTATTACATATATTGGGTGCATAGGTTTGAGGTCATGACTAACTTCAATGCTATGGCTTAACATTAGTCATGTACAAATATGTATGTACCTGATATATATAACAATATTTGAGAAAAGATTTTGTATCTTTCAGACCAGGTGCAACCTCTGCCTGATTAAAATAACCATCCTAGCCCAGCAGGGGGCAGGGTATTCCCCAGGGAATACCCTGGGGCATTTGCTGAGTGGCCTCAGATCCTGTAGTGGCACTGAGTTTGAATCTGTGTCCATCTGGTGAACACTCATTCCTACTTCATGACTCACTGAGAACCTATCTCATGCAACTCAAGCACAATGAAAAGCTCATTCAGTGACTAGGCCTAACAGGCAGCCAGCAGCCAGTGGCAGGCAGAGATGGATGTAGGGGCACCTTGGGACTTTTGCTGCTCAGTCCCTGGGCCCAGTGCTAGTATAAGCTGAACTTGGTGTGCATCTTGGTCCTTCCCACACACAATCATGAACAGCAAAGGGAGCCACAAACTGTGGTTCCCATTTTAGCTCCAAACAGGTAGCCCAGGGCCAGACACAGGCAACATCTGACAATGGCTGGAACCAAAGTCCCTCCCAAGAGACCTCAGAACCAACACACCCAGTGGCCACTTTCAGAAAACATTAGAGCAGGATCCAATTAGCTTCAAAGTGAGCATATCTAAAGAGAGATCATTTGCAGGCTACAGACCCTGCTGAGCTAAAGCCTCTTTCATGTGGTCAAAACCTACACAGCACTCATACACCATGGTATGGGAGGATATTCACATTCGGCCAGCCGGAGGGTTGACTCATACACAAATGGACCAATGAAAATCAAGACTCAGTTACAGTAGGAGGGCCAACATAACCCATGCAAGTGACATTTCTGGAACACCCAAGAGGTTGTGTCGCTAGGTCCCACAGGACACCTACTCCATAAGGCCACCTTACTGAGACTAGAAGTTATAGCAGATGTACCTAACATAGAAGCACACTTGAAGAGGCTGCCAAAATGGGGACACAAATAAACAGGCCCCACATGAAATAAATAAGAGAAATATCTAGAAAAAGAGCTAAGTGAAGTGGAGGCAAGCACTTTATTAGATATAAAGTTAAAAAATAATGGTTGTAAGGATGTTCAAGTAACTTAGTGAAAACTACAACAGCATAAAAAAGGATATAGAAACCATAAAAAAGAACCAGTCAGAAGTGAAGTGTATATTAGAAGGAATAAATAATAGGTTGGATGAAAGAGAGGATCAAGTTCGTTTGAAAGACAAGATAGCAGAAAACACCCAATCAGAGCAGCAAATAAATAAATACATAGCTAAGATTTGGAAGAAGCCCAAGTGTCCAACTATAGATGAATGAATAAAAAATGTTGTGGTACATTTACTCAGTAGAATACTACCCAGCTGTAAAAAGGAGGAACTTTTGCTGTGCAGCAGCATGGGTGGACTTGGACACCATTATGCCAAGTGAAATAAGCCAGCCAGAGAAAGACAAGTACCATATGATTTCACTCATATGTGGAATCTAATAAACAAAAAGAACTAACGAGTAAAATAAAGACAGAGTCATAGGTATAGAAAACACACTGACAGCGGTCAGAGGAGAGGAGGCTGGTGGGGCTGGGTGAAAAATATGAAGAGATTTAGCAAAGTAAAAAAAAAAAGCTCATAGATACAGATAAGAGTATGGAGATTACCAGAGGAAAAGAGGGTAGGGGGAGGTAGGAGAGGGTGAAGGGGGATACATGGTGATGGAAGGAGGACTTGACTTTGGGTGGTGAACTCACAATATAATACATTGATGGCATGTTATAGAATTGTTTACCTGAAACCAATATAACTTTATTAACCGATATCACCCCAATAAGTTCAGTAAATTTTTTTTAAATTAAAATAAAATAAAATAACTATCTTGTATCATTTTACTTTTTTTAATTAAAAATTTTAATTATTGCCAAAAACTATTTGCTGGAATTGTGGAAAACTATTTACAGATGCCTTAGGAAGAAAACAGCAGCATGTGGAACTAATTGTGTTGGTTCAAGATAATTATAAAACACAAATGACCATTACTTACAACAAGTCCCCTGACAATTAGGAGTTGACTCCAGGGATCAGGCTCAAACCAATGGAAAAGAATTTCAAAAAGCGGCTATATATTTTTGTAAAAATAATCAAACTAGAAACTGTACCTTAATTCCCAAGTTAATAAAGATCTTTGGTAACATTTTAGTGTTTCAATTACACAAAAAGATTCTTTCCTAAATTTAAAGGAGTGTACTGTTTTAAAAAATCTTGAATTCTTATCACATTGCCTCCTGGAAACAAGTGATAAATAAGTTTTCCATTTTTTAAATTTCCCTTTACTGTGGAAAGTGACATATTTGGGTATAAATTATTTTCATTTTTTTCTATTCTAGATTGTCAGTGAGATTTCATGCCAGGATTGTGAGTGGAAGGCCAGAAGAGACCTTCTGGGTGCTACAAGATGTCTTGGCACAAAGGACCTGAGCAACTCTAATGTATTTCAGATTATCGCTGGGGAGCTTGCAGGCTGTCCTCCACCTACATGGACCTCTTGTTCTAGTGTGGTTAGACCAAAACGTGGAATTAAATATAAAAGAAAAGTTCAGATGCTTCTGGTGTGAATTTACCATGACAAGAAATGCTAGAGGACCAAACATAATTTTGAGTCTTCTATGGAACTATAAATGCTAGAAAAGAAAAGCATTCCACTTTATAGGAAAATAGTCAAGCTTTAATTTCACATTATTAACTGAAAGAGAAGCTATAAATCAACAAATAAGTCCCCAGCATTGTCTAATATAAATAGGTGAGCCACAGATGTAATTAATTTTTCTTCTAGCTACTATAAAAAAGTAAAGAGAAACAGGTGAAATAACAGTTTAATAATATATTTTATTTAACCCAATATTTCCAAAGTGTCATTTCAACATTTAATCAATATAAAAACTTGTTAAGGAGGTATTGGACATTCTTTTAGTATCCTGGGTTTTCACATTTCAGTTTGAATGACCATATTTTGCTGTGTATAATACACTCCCATGTATAATGTGCACCTGTGTTTTTGGCCCAAAATTTCATGAAAAAATTTCATTTTAATTTTTAATTCAATTTTCAATTTATTTATATTTAGATACTTTTTTGTACTATAAAGCAATCTTAGCACTTATTTTTGAACATACAGATATCATTATTGTTTTCAAGAGTTACACTTTAAACACATATACATAAATAAAAGAATTAAAAGCATGTATATAGATATGGGATTAGCACTGCCCATGTATAGTACACATCCTTATTTTTCCTTCAAAAATTTGGGCAAAAAATGCACAATATACATGGCAAAATATGGTAGCTACATTTTAAGTCTCAATGGCCACATGTGGCTAGTGGCTGCCATATTGGACAACTTTGCTCTGAACTGTTAATCTTCCATTCACATATGAATTCTCTAGTTCTCTAAGAGGGACTTTTCTGAAGTATGAATCATTTCAAAGGAAAAAATGTTATCATTTTTATTGTGACATTGGGGCTTGAACCTGTACACACATGAACAGTGAGTGACTAGAAGTAGGAGTGAGAGTAGGTAAGATTGTTTTCCACTGATATATATAAGGGCTTCCCTTGGGTTTGC
This sequence comes from Artibeus jamaicensis, assembly GCF_021234435.1. Classification (NCBI taxonomy): domain Eukaryota; kingdom Metazoa; phylum Chordata; class Mammalia; order Chiroptera; family Phyllostomidae; genus Artibeus; species Artibeus jamaicensis. The sequence goes on from NW_026522059.1 coordinate 39,796,438, forward strand.
TCAGGATGCAGAAGCTAAGCTTTTCCAGAGCAGTTATGTGTACAGTTTGTGCATTTACTAGGTTGGAGTCTTAATGCAGTTTGCAGGGTTGTATGGGTCTGTTGTACTATTGGACTTGCAGATGTCTTTACAGGATATTCATACAATTTTGTAGTGGCTGTCTCACTTCAGCTTGCCCTATCGCAGCTGCATATGGGCCTCAGTCATAGATGCTGAGTCAATGGACTGGTCTCATTCTAAGCTCTCACCATTGGCTGGTAACTGGAGAAATGTCTTAAGGAGCCCAATGAGAAGTTCATGGCAAATCCAAGTGTCACAAGCTGAGTGAAGGTTGAGCAATACCACAACTCAGTGTTCAGTTTTCAATTGCAGTATAAGTCTGCCACATCAGTAATGTCTGTTGACTTAGATACTTACCAGCTTTCTTGGACAGTTTTATTTTATTTCTGAATTTCAAGTACAGAAAGTAGTTGATCATACTTAGTTCATGACACCATATAATAATTGCTTTGCATGGGCTTCTCGACTGGCTGGCTCACTGGTAAGTCATCTCTTTTTCTCTCATTCTCTCTCTATCCATCCATTTATTCACATATCTCATTTGATCCCCCTTTCTGAATTTCTCACTGCCATTTTTATTCTTCTTCTTACCACAAGCTGTCATATTAATGTGTTTGATGATATATTTCTATTTTCATGTGTTCCTGTAAAACATTTGTTCATGTATTCTAATTTATACTGGTGTCATTATACTAGATAGCTCATTCTACTTTTGTTTATTGTTATGGCCTATTGCTTCTAAGCCATATCCATGTAGCTGTGTACCTCCAACCCTTTGTTTCTAATTGCTGCAGAATACTTTATAGTTGACATCTATCATGTTTTACTTATCCTCTAGTGATGGACACTGTGGTTACATTCTGTTTCCTACAACTGCAAACAACACTGATAAACATCATGGAGTATGCATTCAGCATGTGAGGATATGTTTCAGAATTATATTCAGGAAGAGGACTGCTGCATTATAGGGAATATTTAATTTAACTAACTACCACCAGGCTCTTTTCAGAATGTTTGCACCAGTCTGTGTTTAAATCAGCAGGCCTATGAAGATGTCAATATACCCAGATACCCAACAGAATGGGCATTATTGAGCTTTCCAATTTTAATCAATCTAATGAGTTTCTTGAAGTACTTTTATGCTATTGTGTTAAAGTGCATAGTAAAAAGCATATAGTGGGGAAGCAAAAGTCCAGTTTTTTTATTCCTTTTTAAAATATTTGACTACATGATAGTTATTATAGTATTAAAGGCAATAAATTCACTAGTATCATATTTTAGAAGGACAATAGGCCAGAAAGTAAAATATACTGATACAAGTAAATACATTCAGGATGTGTTGGGCCACTTCTACATTTCAGTTTAGAAGGCGAAGGAATGTGTTTTTTAATAGTCACAGGAAATCTATTCTCAGTCTGGGCTCATCTTGGTGAAGCATAATCAGACAATTCTAGAGGAAACTCAAGACCAGTACAGTATCTATAGCCAACTTGTGTTTTCTTACATTCTTTAGAAATATGCCTCAATAACTCCTAGTGGTGTAACTCAAGAAAGATTGTCCATGAAGACATTGGTAACATGAGTCAAATAAGAAAAGTAAAATGTCAAAATCAGATGGGCTAAGGAAACTGACATAAATATTAAGCTGTCTCTTGGGAACTGGAAGAATGGCCAACACCTAAATAACAGTGTGCAATGGGTCACTGTGAACTAGAACTAAGTCAGTGTAGATATTTGAGTCTAATCTGGTGGCTGAGGCATGGTAGGAATCCTCCAATGACGGCTATTCCAGAAATGATATGGATGATGGCCTCTTGGGAAATTTTTTCTGTTTTGAAAGAAGACCTAATCATTGACTCAAGGTATGAAAAATAGGGTCTGGGATCACTTAAGAAAGAACCAGCAAGAGTTAAGTAGGTTCTAGGGGCCTAATCAATTGGACTAAGGCTCAGAGCACCTGGACACTGGAATTGAGATGAGGCCTGGTTATTTAATGTGAGCAAATGTAGATTGTCTTAGAGAAGATCTGGAACTCATTGGCAATTTGAGAACTGAGAGCCCACTCTAAGTCCCATATTTATGAATTAGAAGATATGACCAAACTAGAAATCATGGGTTGGCATGGCTGATCTTAATAATAGATATTCTCTCTTGATCAGGGCAGCTCAGAGCCTGGATGGAGCTAAATCTGCTGGTCTAAACTCCTGTTGACTAGAGATGATGGGCTGGAGAAGACAGACTTGTTGAGACTTTAAGTTCTGAATCCATTGTAAAAATGGGCTCTATACCCCATCACTTGTATTCCTAATTTGGCTCTGGAATTCACTGGAAAAAATGTCAAGATCTTAAAATTTCCTAAGGGTCAATTATGCAATCTTGCCCCTTCCAATACCTTAAAACCCCCTTTTCTCATTTATGACTCTAGATTATATCAGCATATATGGGCTTTTCTTAGAGTCAAAAGAAACTCGAAAAGAACAGGTGAATCTGAAACCAGGTGAACAGGAACCACCACAAAAGGAGAGTGAGGTGCTGATGACCTGTGTACATTATCTTTACCAAGTATGCTTGTTACAACCTTTTGAATATCAAGGAATGTGCTGGACAGAGACTGAGTGACTTCACATTGCTCTTTAGCAAGGCCTCATCATACATAACCCTGAGGTATTTTTCATGGACTCTGCATGGACCGTACCAAGGAAGCCCCACATCATTTTAAATAACGTATTTTTTGGACTATAAGACCCACATTTTCCCTCCTAAATTTGGGAGGAATAATGGTTGTTAATACTGCTGTTGAGTTCTGTTTACATTTACATTGGTGAAATATTATGCTATTTATGTTATTAAATAGTTTACCACATTTTTGCTTCAAATTTTTTTCTATTTTCTTTCTCTAAAACCTAGGTGCATCTTATGGTCTGACAAATATGGGTAATAGCATATTTATGTCCATGCTCTTAACAAACACTTTCAGTAAACATTTATCAAATGAAGGTAGGAGTAAATGAATGGCAAAAATGTGTCTGTTATTTTTTAACACTAGTAAATGATTATGAGAAGGTGAGAACAGGGTCCAAAGGTGACAAATTAGAGGATATGTACCATAAGAATAAACATTACAAATGCCATGACTTATATACCCATTCCTTTAGATATTTGTTATTAGATGTATTATAAAATAATTTCAAAAGTTATTTTACACAGTTGGTAAATGTGTTTTTTTTTTTTTTTGCGGGGGCCAGGGGTTAAGATAGCCCTTACTTCTTGAACAAGAGTACAACGAGACCCTCTCACAGTTTGTTACCAATATGGGATTCATCTCCATGCCCTTACCCCTCAGGCCCACAACTTGCTCATGGAGATGGCTGCAAACCCTTCTTAGTTTCCCAGTCAGTTCTGTAAAGCCTTACAGGATATTCTGCAGGAAATCCTTCCCCTCCCTTTCAGGCTTTGGGGCACTAACAGTCCGGAAGCTGTAAGCAGGTCTGCATCCTCGGGGCCTGATTGTTGGTTCTGCCTTTCAAAATTGGACATCAGTTCATCATCAGGTTAGGATGCTGGGAGCAAGTTCACTGTCAAAGGTGAATGGGGTTAAAGATAATATGAAACTAAATATCCACGGGGATAGCAGATCATGTAGCAAGGGATAATTACACAAGACATTACCACTGAGTAGACAGGAAGAAAACTGGGGTGGAACACACAGGCCAGAGATATGATATTTGCCTACCTTATTAAAAACAAAGGATGGAAGATACTAGATTGTGCCAAGTGTGTGACATTAAAAGAAGATGCTGAAGTTAGTGTGCTGAAAGCTTTAGTTTCAGAGGTTGGCAGATTCTGGGATGGGGAGACAGTTGGTTGCAGGTGTGGCCAGTTGTGTTGGGGTCAAAAGCTCCTCACTCCTCCTCACCTTAATCCCGTGTGTTTGGGGCAAACCTAGAAGTATAGCACCCCATCCAAGCAAAAATAAAGTCAAAGGAGGGTCTCTCCACAGGCTTACCTCCATTGTCCGATTACTGAGCCCTCAGTTTCTTTAGGCTTTGTTGGAAAAGTGAAAAAGTAGAGGCTACAATCTAATCTGAACAGCAAAGATCAGACTGAGCTGATCTCATCTCTTCCTCACTCTCCAGACTGTGGCCCTGATTCTGGAGCTGCACTCAGGGCTGGGGGGGGGGGGGGTTGTTCATCCTTTGCCTCATTTCCTTAAGTTATGAGGAATTCAGAGATGATACAGACTTTCTGCCTTAAAGGGCTGGTTAATACTTTAATTAGACCAGGTCCCCTTAATTCCTGTTAAATTAGTAAATGAAAAAATATTTGATGGCAAGTTAATCTCTTCCAGCTGGTTTGCCCTTTTAGTAGGTATTAGTCAAGGTTTTTAGAGGAAGGGGATGATTTTTGTAAACAACTGACAACAATATTTTAGGCAAACAAATTCACAGCACAATTTGGGCTACAAATAATATAAACATCTGATTGGGATAATATGTCTATATTTCAGTTAAAAGTAAATGGGTAAATGCCTTAAGCAAGCAAGCCAGTCAGTGTTTATATCTATCATCTATCTATTTATCTATTATCTATTATCTATCTATCTATCTATCTATCTATCATCTCCTTGAGTAGCAAACTAATTATCATCATCCTCCACTAACCTCCTCCCCGCACTATCTTACCTCATTGTTATTATTTCAATTTGAAGCACAATAATAAAGCAGCATCAAGGCACATCCATTCATTTGGCCTGGCCAAAGCTCTGTTATCCTACATGCAATAACAGTTTCTAAAGTATCATCCTCTGATTGACATTTTAGTGGCAGGATGTTTATTTTCTTGATTTTGTGATTCTGCAAAAATATTGAGCAGTTTTAGCTTCTGAGATAGTTTTTCAACTATAAAATAAATAAATAAATATCTGGTTTTAAATGTGTCTGCTCCAGAGTGAAATGAGAAGCAAAAGGCAATCCCATTAATTTATAATTAAACTGGTTGGGAAAAGGGAAGCACAATGCTAACAGATTGGTCCTCAGTGACTGATATGCTCTCTGCCACATAGCCACTGCTAGGGGATGATTTATTATTTTTTCTAATGTTTCTCATTCTCATTTCAGCCGAGAAGGTCACCCACAAAAGACAGATTCCAGAAAGAGGTAACAGAATTTGACTTTGGGTGGCTGCCTTTCTCTCCTTCCTTTCACTTAAATTTCAGTATTTACAGCTTACCAGTCTGAAATTTGACACTCAGCAGACATAAACTGTATTCTTGAGAGGATTAAAGGATTATTCACTCACTACCTTAATCAGATTAATCAGAGATTTTGAACAAGATATCTAATGCCATTCACAAGATGAGATGTGTGATCACTGCCTGCTAGTTGAATCTGGCTTGAGCAGACAGACAGACACACACACATAAGCACACACAGGTGCGTGTGCACACGCACAAATACACAAACATATACACATTGATTTTTATTAAACACATTATGATATGATTACTGAAAATACTCATTTCATGATTATAACCAATTCCCTTCTATTGCCTACTTTATCTGATGACAGAAACAGCTGTGTGCCTCTGTGTTTCCTAGTGCTATTGAGATTTAAATTATTTTGTTCATTATAGGTTATTTCAGTTTATTTTAGAACTGCCCTTTTATTGTCATACCACTCTTGAAAAGGATCTCTGGAACTTTTAAAAGAAAAAAATATTTTCATATTTTACATTCCTATAAAGTGACCCTTGAAATTTTAATATTACTAAATTAAATTATAGGGCTAGAATAAGAAATATCCTAAAGGTAGATTTCTTGTTTTTATTATTATCACATCAATTATTGCTTTACCATTTGGATTAGGAGCTTAAATTCTACTCTATGTTTATTTTAATAAGCTCCTTTATTTTTTTTCCTGCAGGAACAGGAGGCAGCAAAGACCCTTTGTACTGCAGATGTATTAAAGCAGGATTGGGACCAACTGTCCCATTGTATGAACTCTTATTTTAAAGCAGCCTGAGTTAAGCAGATTTTGTTGGATTTACTTTCATTTGGCTCTTATGCTATTTGGGGGATGGACAATGTAATATTGGAAATATTATCAAAGATAGGAAGAGGCAAAATTAAAATGTGAGCCCTATTTGTCCACTCCGTTAATCAGAATCACTTGATCCAGGAATCCCAGAGACCCCCGGGAGATGAATTTAGCTCTAGCTCCATGTTGGCCTTGTGGTTCAGGGCACAATGGATTTTGCTTTCCAGCTAGATTCTAAGTTATTCCTGACAGTTATACATTTATCATAAATCTTCATAAATCTGTTTATATACTTATTAATATTTGGTAGTGATGCCGCCTTAAATATATAATATCAATACCTGATATTTAAGCTTGGCTAGTGTTTCATATTTTTAAGTAGTTTCACAGATCTGATCCTTACAGTGACTGCATGAAATGAAAAGTCAGTCCAGTATCTGTTTTACAGATACAAAAAGAATAAGTGCTTTATCCAAGGTTAAGTGATAGAATTAGGACCAGTGATGCTTCTCCTTATACTGTTGTACTTGGAGGTGTTTTCTCAGTGACAGCTGTGGGTTTAGCTCTAGCTACATCCATTCTGCATGAGGAGTGGTGTGTGCGCATGTGTGTGTGTGAGAGAGGGAGAGAGAGAATGTGACACAGCTTACTAAGTTTATAGGTGTGATTTGCAGCAATGAAATACAATAAATAACAGTGCCAGGTTAGCAAACACTGAATACCAAAAACAGCAAATAAAAGCAAGCAATGAATTTGGGTCAGTTTCCTAGGCTTTTGAGCTGCAATAAGATTTTATTGCTACACCACACCCGGAAGTTAGTAAAGGGTGAAATCACGAGCCGTTATCTCACAGCTATCTGAGCACTCCGATGCTGGCAAACTTTTACAGTGCTTATAATTTGCCAGGGGTATTACCTGTATTATCTAATCCTGAAGTAAGTTTCTTGTGATCATTCCCTGTTCCAGGTGACAGAAACTGAAACAGAATTTAAGTGAGGTGCACAAGGTCATGTGGTTACGAAATGATTGGTGGAGCCCAGAGTTGAACCTCGGGTCTCTATTCTTCACCACAGTGCCCACTTCCCTGCCATCAAATATGCATTTATAAATCTAGCTGCTTTACAAAATATGATTCCTACACTGACCCCTAATAATTTTAATCATGACATTATCTATGCATTTGCAGTACTATCTTTTAGCGGAAGTGGAGCAGTTTATTCTGGTTTAGTTTCAGTTGCAGGATGTTTTAACAGTTTAGTACCGGCCAGATACATGTGAGATGTTTTCCCATTCAGTGCAGTTAATTCTCACTGGTGAGACTGGAATCGTTTTGCTCCTTGGCAGGCTGAGAATATGAGGTTGGAAGAAAGTTAGCAACCTGTCCAGGTACAAAGCCAAGTAAAAACGCTGCAATTCAACCACAGCCTGATTCCATGCCCTCTGGTCTTTTCTTGCACCTCAGCACAAGGTCATAGTCATGGGGAAGTGGATTGAGCTTGTGATCCCAGATTCACTAGAAGTGACATAATCAGAACTGGAAATAAAAATATTTAATGTTTCAGATTTGAAGCATTGCCTTCTCCCCATGTGGGGACCAGAAAGCCTTGCTGTATCTTAGCATATGTCATTAACAATATGTCATGAAACCATTTCCCTTTCCTTTTTCTCTGCCTTAGTGATCCTTTTCACTTTATAAAACCACATTTTTATTTTAAATCAAGTGCACTATGTTATTTCTGACTATCTTCCTTCCTTTTGGAGAGTGGACCTATAAGTGGTGATTTGGCTTTCAGTGTGCACCCCTATAAGTGGTGTTTGCTTCAAAAGCACAGAGCCATGTGATGTTTCCAAGGTCAGGACCATCTTTTTAAGTAGGTACAGTTCATTCCAAACTTATTCCTCTCTGTGCTGGGTAGGAAAATGATATACACCGAGGAGAATGCTGATATTTGAAAAACCTGTGTGCTTAGGTACAATCTATTTGAAGCTAATATTCAGGGACCTGGAATTCTTTTAGATATTCATGGCTATTTTTCTCTTGTTTGTGCCTTTAAATATTATTTGTAAAATATTTCGAGTATAGTCAGCATACAGGCCTATCAAATACATCCATTTTCTGCACACACCTGCACCTTGACACAGCACCACAGACACACATTCTCTGATGTCCCAGGCTTTTAAAAAATGAGCAAGTTTAAGAGTAGAAACTTACCATCAACCTCTTCTCTCAAAACACATTTAAGTTGGATGAAAAACATAGTAAAGGTCTTCCTCTAAGAATTTTTGGTAGTGACTCTATTCTGTGAAGAGCAGTTGTTTCGTTTCATGGAAAATGTAAACAAGGCATTACCATCGTGGAAGTTGATGGGCTCAATGAGGTTTATAAAAAAGTGAAGTTGGTCTGTTCAAGGCATTATTGTCTCCTAGTTGATTATCCACTGGAAAGGTCCCTACTATGTGAACTAAGTGTGCAGAGTAATTTTTGGATTTGTATTTAGTGAGTTAGACTTGATTACTTTTTGAGGAAACATGGATATGTAGGTAGCTTGTATATGTGTGTATATGTGTGTGTTTTCCCAGTGGGATCTCTCATAGTCGTTATTTTTTTACAACACTGTGGCCTATTCTGTGCTCCCAACAAAGAGTGATCCTTCTGGAAGAGCCAAGCCCTTGAGAAATTGTGTGCATGAGATTGTGTGTAAGATTTAGCACTTCATGAATAGAGAAATCCCATGCCATTTTAACCTAAACCATAAGGGATTGTGTGACTGTGTTAGCAGGCACCTGGATCACTTAGATTTAGTGTCTGAGCAAAGATATTGGAGTTTGGTAATTATAGCCATTGGGTTAACATGGCAGTTATTCTAAATGAATGACCCATGTAGGCGAGATTTCAGGGTCATAGGTCACTAGAAACCTTTCCATGGTTTCTGCATCCAGCTGATCAACGGTGGGGGCTTTCCGACATAGCCAGAGTTCTTGGTGACACAGTCCAAGCCCTGCTTCTCTCTCTCTCTTTCTCTCTCTCTCTCTCTTGTGTGTGTGTGTGTGTTGTGCGTGTGTGTGTGAAAGAGAGAGACAGGGAGAGATAGAGAAAGAGAGAGGACTTCTAAGCTTGGGTGTATTGTTTATAGAAAAAGTAGTGGAGACAGCAGAGATGGGCTTCTACTTATTAGCATTTATTTACATATTTATCCCTAGTTTGCTGGAGTTTCGAAAATGTTCCGTATCTTGACTGGGTGGAGTATTTACACACAAAAACCAAAAAAGTTGAGGATCACTTTTTTTTTTTTACAACAAATGTGTATTTATTTTGTCAATGTTGATTTTTGTACATATTATGGTTCCACTTAGGATTCCTTTAGATCCTTTATGAAGCTCTAACCGTAAGTGACAATGGTGGTTTGGGAGGAAACACACATTTTTACCAGGTGTCCCCAGATCTACTCAGTTGGTTCTCCGAGCTGTGCCTGCTCAGCTCCCCACACCTGTCCCCAGCCCTCCTCCACACTGTCTCTCTCCCAGTGGAGAGTTTACTAAAAGTAATTTTCTAGAGTTCCTCCATACTTGGGGTTTCCCGTTCCTGCTGACCCTCCACCTCACCGAAATTCCTTCCTGGATCCTTATCCACATACAGGTGGTCTTCCTCCTAGGATTACTGCAGAAAAACAACTGTAGAATTCAAAAATATGTAAAAAAAACCCCCCCAAATCCTTAAATGGAAAAGAATGAGGCCAATATAATGGCAGCCATAATCCTCCAAACAGAAAATAGGATTATGTCGCTTTATTTCCAAGCAGTGGCCCCTTCCTATTCCTTAGATAATCAACGTGTGAATGATGTATTTGCAGACACACTTGTTTTTACCCAGCGCTGACAGTCAGGCGGGTGGGGGTTCGAGGAAAGAAAGGAAGGCCAGGCAAGGGGATGGCTGTGCCGCACCGTCTGGTTTCCCGGCCTCTGCTGATGGAATTATTGTTTATTTTTTTAATTTTCAGAGGTAGGAGGATGACAGCTGAAGAAGACTGTATTTGCTGAGGAGCAGCATGATGGTGGAGAGGAGCGGGGCTCCTGAGGGAGACCTAATGGTTCCTCTCCTTCCTGCACAGAGATAAAGACTTATAATAAGCGTGCATGTTCACCATCTGGCTCTGTGCATGTGGTCCTTATGGAGGGGAGAGCTGCACAATCTGTAAATGATCAGGAGCCATGGCGCTCTCTCCAGAGAATCCACGATGCAATCAAGGTGACAGATGGCATGGCCACTGCTGTGGCCTCATGGAGAAGATCAAAATCACCTTCAATAAACTCTGACTGAAATGGGCATGAGCACCTCAAAAAAGTCAGTTTGTCAGTCAAACGGCGACAGCGAGCTGCATTGGGAAACATTGCGGCCAGCTCTCTGTTTTCAATCGTTTCCGTCTGACTGGGCCTGAACTATGATCTTTCTCAAATTGTCCTTTCTGTTTAGCTGAAGCAGGCCAGCAAATTGCCAGATTCATTGCTTTATTGAAGAAAATTGAAAACACGATGTCCTCAATTCAGGGGACGTGTGGCTGGCAGGTGCTGGGACACCCAAGTGCAGAGAGCAGGCCCTGTGTCTTCAGCCAGAGTTCACTTAACTGTAGGCAGATTTTTCTATATGAAAATAAAATGCACATGTCAGTCTGGCCCCAAAAGATAAAATAGCTGGCAATGGATGTGTAAAGAGCATTAAGTGTCCAATAAATGTGTATATAATAAATAATGGTTGAAGATGAAGGAAGGAAGGAAGGAAGGAAGGAAGGAAGGAAGGAAGGAAGGAAGGAAGGAAGGAAGGAAGGAAGGAAGGAAGGAAGGAAGGAAGGAAGGAAGGAAGGAATTGATTCTCAGCGTTGTCAGTACTATGTAGTTTAGCAGCAGGCTGCTGCCTTGGTGGTAAATCAGATATCTGTTTCCATTTCTTGCATATTTATTGCATATGGGTTTCTGTGTACTTGAAGCCTTGGACATAAGGTCAATGAAATACAGGCATATTATTTTGTACTAAATAAATTATACACTATTTGGAAGGGTCAGCGTCAGCAAGTTTAGACAGATTTCCACTTTTGCCCCTCACCACCCCAAGCTCCAACTGCTCATAAAGTTACCTACAGTAAGAAAAAATATATACTACTGTCTTTGGAGAGGTAAGGGCAATGATTTCAGGTCAAAGATGATGGATCTCGATGAAAGATCCCTCCCCCTCCTTCCCTACCTCCTCCCTTGGCAGAGTTCCACTGTTGTTCTTTCTCCCAAGCTCTAGGAACTGTGCAGTTCAAGCAAAAGTTGACTTCCCCAACCTGTGTGTCCCCAAGTACCCAATACTTATTCTCAGACATGGGTGTTTTATACTATATGCCTGTGAGAAGACCTCACAGTTCCAACTTCTTAATCTTCCTTTTTGAAACTGTTACCTTCTGGTTTTGCATACTTGCTTTATTTGAAATCCAAATCCTGCTCCTGCCCCTGTCCCCATCTCCCATGCTATAAATGGTTAGTTTGATTGCTGAGAAATATCTTACTGTTGGGCCCTGGATTTTTGTAAAATTTTTACTCATCTCATACGTGCTTTTGGAGGCTAATGTCCAGCTCTAGAGATTCATGATCTTAACTAAAGGGCTTCATTCCTAATCTGTCTATACACATTCTTGGTAACAGGAATAGCAAGAACTTCACACAGGGCATGTAAGTGTGCTGACTTGTTATGTATTAGTTAGTTGTGGTCTCTCAGAGGCAGAGGACTAAATTTACTTAGGGGGGAGTGTCTACTGAACACCTATATGCAGGCTGTGCTAGGAGCTGAGGAATAACTCTTCATGAAGAGAAAGTAAGCATTATATGAGATTTTTTGGGATGCTGCGCTCTGCCTGCCCCCTTCCCCTCTGTCTGGCTCTCTGGTGAGCAGCCTTTGCATCCCTATTACTAGGACCCCTTGTGGCACAGCAGGGCCCAGACTCGCAGGCTGGTGGGAGCATGCTGCCCCATTGCAGGAGACCCTGCTGTATTCTCCTCTGTCCTGGCCTTTGGCTCTGTGGAATGTCAGGCTCTGTAATAGACATGTTCATCAGTGTGGCCACAAGGAGGGGTGGCAGGACGGGTCATCTCTGTCCTTCTGTGGCAGTTCCTGACTCCAGACTGTAGTCGCTGCAGGGAGTAATGCTTCAGAAAGGCAAACGGGTGTAACCTATCTTTAAGGGCAAAGATTGCATGGGGAAATTCAGTAGGGGCCAGATGGTTGAGAACTTACACTAGAACATGAAGGCTCTGAGACACTGACATTTAGTAATCAGAGCTTGACCTAAATTCACATCATTATGTTCTAGCCCTCTCTGGTATGGAGTGTTACCCGATCATATGCAAGTTGCATATGATCATTACTCTCTTTTATGTCTTATTCTTAAATAATAAATTGCCCAGAAAAGGTTCCTGGTGGTAATTTGAAAGCTTATGCCTGTCGGCAGAGCCTTTTCTTTATAAGCTGTATCTATGCATCTGCTCTGTCTGTGGATGCAGCAGGTAAGAGAATGAGCAGATCTTCAGGTTCCCCCAGCTTCTGAAATCCAGGAACAAACAGAAGGATGGCTGGCGGTCATAATACCAGCAGCTCCAAGATGGACTCAGTAAGTTTTATTTAGTAATTTTTTTCTTTTAAGTAACTTTTAATCTTCCATTTTTGGAAAGATAGATATACTATTGATTAGAAGAGATTACACAGGAATTTAAAAATATGCTCAGATGAAGATATTTTCCAGACACAGCTCGGATTTCCAAAACATGCCACTGGCTTGAGATGGGCGAGCTGTAAACAATCGTAATGGATGTTAATGTCACAACGCCCCTATCCACCAGGATGTTTGGTCTTCCCCTCTAGAGGATGGATGCTGTCTAATGTCAAAGGAGAAAGTGGATGGCTCACCACAGTTTCATCACTACTGGTAAAAAAGAAAAACAAACAAACTTGGACATAGCTCTACTGATTTAGGAGCAAAGAAACGAAAGACTGTGTTGTGTGTGGAGGATGTCATTGCGTGGACACACACCAACTTTAAATTGAGTTTTGGAGGCTACTGCATTTTTGGGTCGGATTCCAGCTAGAACCCTCAGTGTCTGCATTTTTTGCAGTGAGTGTGGATGATACCCAGTTTACCAAATGTTTCCTGAGCTGCTGGTGTGTCTCAGTTCAGCTTTCATGATTTTTAAAACCAGATATGTGACTTTTTAAAAAAATTTTATTGTTGTTCAGTTACAGTTGTCATCATTTTTCCTCCATTACTCTCCCTTGCCCTACCCATCCCCCACCTCCCACATTCAATCATACTCCTCCCACCCCACATTGTCTTTGTCCACGGGTCCTTTATACATGTTCTTTGACTTGACTCTTCCCTTCTTTCCTTGTTATCCCCCTCCCCTTTCCTCTAGTCACTGTCTGTTTGTTCTTTGTTTCCACATCTCTGTTTCTATTTTGTTCACTTGGTTTTTTTTGTTCATTAGGTTCCTCTCATAGGTGAGATCATATGGTATTTGTCTTTCACTGCTGGCTTATTTCACTTAGCATAATGCTCTTCAGTTCCATCCATGTTGTCACGAAGGGTAGGAGCTCCTTCTTTCTTTTTGCTCTGTAGTATTCCATTGTGTAAATGTACCACAGCTTTTTGATCCACTCATTTACCGCTGGGCACTCAGGCTGTTTCCAGCACTTGACTGTTGTAAATAACATTGATATGAACAGAAAATCTGCTCAGTGAAATATTTCTGTTATGTTGTGATGTTTTGCTTAGAAAGGTCCATAAACATTTTACAGAATGTACCTGTATTTCATTCTCCTGATGATTTGACACCCATGTAAATCTTCACCAGGTTAGCAGTGACTGAATGATTTCTGTTTCCCATTAGATGCCCCCAAGCTCCATAATGAATGAACCACTGATTTAATGTCTATAAATTCTCTTTGGATAACAAGTTATTATAATAATTGCTATCTTTGGCCATAAAATCACCTATCCTCTATAAAAGAAAACTGGGGGGCATTAGGGACTGGTGTAGGGCATAGTTCTTCTCTTATGGTTGTTGTAGTCAGCAGCAAGCTGCTTTTCTTTCTTTCTCATGACACATAAAATCTTTTTATAGCTTTCCAGTCTTCTTCATAAGTGAAAACTTCTCCTACAGTGGATAGTCTAAAACAGTACCATCCAAGAGATGTATAATGGAAGTTACAAATGTGAGCTACATATGTAAGTTTTGTTTTCTAAGAGCCATATTATTAAAAAGTAAAAAGAAAAAAATGAAATGAACTTTGATGATAAATTTTATTTTGATGATAGATTATATTTAACCCATTAGATAAATAAAATGTAGAATATTCATACAGTGGAATATTATTCAGTAATAAAAGGGATGAAATTCTGATACACATCATAACATGAATGAACCTTGAAAACATTATGCTTAGAAATAAGCCAGTAACAAGAGGAAAAATGTTGTATGATTCTACTTATGTGAGGTACATAGAGTCTCAAGTTTATAAGGACAAAGGGTAGGATGGTGGTTCCCAGAGGTTGAGTGGAGAGAGGAATGGGGAATTCGTGGTTAATGGATACAGAGTTTTAATTTGGGAAGATGAAAAAATCCTGGAGATAAATGATGGTGGTGGTTGCATAACATCGTTAATGTTCTCAATGCCCTTGGGTTATACACTTAAAATGAATAAAACGAATTTGATATTATGTATATGTTAACCATACACACACAAAAGGGATGAGATCATGTTATTTTGCTCAGAAACATGCAGCGTCTTCTCATCACACTACGAAAAGCATCTGGGCGTCCTTTTCATGATCTTCACATTCCTGTGACCCAGCACCTGACTTCTTCAGTTACCTTTTCTGGCCTTTGTTACTTACAAACCATGTGACCTTCTGTTACATAGCCTGCTTAAGCATCAGCTCCTTTATATATGAATTGGGATAATTCTAGTATCTATCAACTGCAAGGAGATGATTAAATAAACTAATGCATGTAAAATGCTGAGCAAAGTGCCTGACACATAGTCAAGTCTAAATAAAGACTAGCTATTAAATTTTGTAGTTGTTATTATTTTCACATCAACTGTTCAACACATTGTATGTAATTAATTCCTTTATAAGGCCCAGAGAAGAGGTAAAGCAGGCAAATTACTGGTGTGTGACTATGGATGAGGCAAGTATTTGCTAATCATGTTGTCTTTGTTTGTAGAGTAGTCAGTATAGACATCCTGACACAGGGATCAGGAACATTTGATTGGAAACTTTGTAAAACAAACCCACAGATGGAAATAAAGCTTTCTCCAGAACAGATTATGCCCATGTAGCCGGCACACACGGTGGTTCTGTTCTGTTGATCTGGTTACAGGGCATTTTGCAGAGCTCTCAACTATTGGCAGAACACAACTGAACTGTATCAGAGTTATCAGATATTTTCACAGTTCAACACTTTCCTGCAAACAACATTTAGAGAAAAATCCACTGTTACACACAATTAAGTAGCTACAACTTGCACTCCCAAGGAGCTATTCGGAAGGGAGGGTTGCATCCAGCTCACCTGGTTGGCTCTCCCTTCACCCTCACCTGCGGCCAGCAGGCGCCAGCATGGACACCACAGATCTGGGCCAGTGTGGAAATGCTGTAATAGGTTTACCTCTGAATGTGACCAAATAGTCTTATTTTTACTGAGACAAAAAGTGGAATTAATAAGATGTGGTTGCAATATAGTTTTACTTTAAACATTCAAAGGGTGATCAGTTTGTTTACTGCTGTTCACTCGGTGAATGCCGTCTGCCCCGAACATCTAGTTGGGGACCTTCATTTGCTGCCTTTGCCAGACCTCCTCCTCTCCTTTCTCCTGTTGCCTGCCGTTCAGCAACTCTCTCTACAGCTGGCCAGCAACAAGGGGACAATAAAAACCTCAAAACTAGTTCAAATTAATGAACAAGTTTTGGGGGAAAAGTGAAATTATACCTAAAATGAAGGTTTAGTTCTGTTATCTATTTGAAACATAGAAGCAACATTGTATTGTTTAAAAAAATTACTAGACACGGAATGAAGAATATATACCTCCAGATCCTTTCTAGCTAATTCTCTGGCCAAGAAGCTTCTCTGTGGGCCTTGGTTGCCTTTGCAGTTGACAGTAGTGTCATCAGTAGTTTCATAACAGAAGAAGGGTTAGCTGTATTGTAACTTTTATCACCTCATAAGCTAACTAGCGATCAAACACCAGGAATGACACTTTGAAATTCTTTCCCTACTTATTCATTACTTTTATTTTGAAAATACAGGAAAGTTATTTAACCTAAAGCATTGCTATCTCACAAAAATACTGGAATAATGGATTCGTATATGGGTAGTAGCTGGGTTTAATTTTTTTAAGTTTTTTTTTAAATGAATTTCTTCTTTTTTTATCGTTGTTCACGTACAGTTTTCTGCCTCCACCCCAGCCCTCCCCACCTCCCTGGGTTTAATTTTATATTAGATTTTATTCTGACAATTTAAGTTTTAAGCAATTCATTACTATACTAGTAAGAAACTGTGAAATGCACAAAGGATTAGAAACTGAAAATGTGAAGGAACAGTTATGAGCTGAAAAAGAGGAATAAGTTGAAATCTGTGTTTCCCCTCCTCTGCTGGCATTTCACACTTGTTTGTGTCCCTTAAATTTGACAGTAATTACAAAATAAGCAAACAAACAACAAAAGAAAGACTTTATTTTGTAGATGACTAAAGAGTTTTAAGATACATTTTCATTTTACTTATTCTGATTCTATGATTAAGCATTCTATGAAAAAGATATCATTTTCATAATTGTTAGGAAAGTTCATTATCAGAAGATATGCTTATAGATATAAGACATCAGGAGGGTGTTTATGGAAACCTTGGATTTAGAGAATCAGTTACAAAAATTATTTTACATAAAAATAAAACTGATGTTGCTGGTCTTAGGAATGTGAAAATGTAACATTTTTGGTTTTGTATTTCAGTCAAGTTTTACATTGAACTATAGAATAACAAAAGATGAAATTTGTGGATGACTTGAGGAAATATTTACTTTTTGTTTTTGCCTTGTCAAAGAAAAGGTAGCTTTCTTTTATATTTTGCAAATAATGAGAAAACGGAGAACATGCACAGACAAGGGAAAGGACATCATCGGGTGCAGAACGCACCATCTCAGACTCAATCTGTAGAAAGCAGTCTCCGTTAGACATTCCCTGCCTGCCCCAGGGACTTAGAGAAGGGACTGCAGGCGTCCTGGCCTCCAAAGCACTTCCCATGTGTGTGTTGTGGCTCCGTGGCCCCTCTCTAGGTGCACACTTAACGCGTGTAAAAGGCTGCCAGAAAAATGACAACAGCATCGTGGTCCTATTTTAGACATTTAGATCCGCATCATATTCAGTTCTTCTGGATAGTGTATCACTGTTTACACACTTTCTTCCAGTGCCCAGAGCAGATGGGGACCGTGGAGTCATGTGTGCCTCAGCCACAGTGTGGCAGAGAAGAAATTCCTTTTAGCACAGTAAAAGACACCTTCTCTAGCAGGCAGTCCTCTTGTGTGCACATCCCCCAGATGGCCATCCCGTTTGTCTCCAGGGGTGAACCTAGCAATACAGAAGCATAAAGAGGCCAACAGCAGTGTTTGCTCCAAACCTCATTCTCACCAGCCCCACTCCATTCCCCCAACACCATCAACGCTGCTGGAAACTAACTCAGTTCACAACATTTTTGTTTTGTTCATGTTTCTTGGAAGTTTTGGAAGTAAGGCATGTAGACCTTCTCTTCCAGACACAATTAAATTCATACCTAGGAGTATGGTATGAAACAGAAAAGTTCGAATAGTGGATGATGAGACATTTCTAGTGAGTTGAGGAGTGCTCAAAGTTATTCAATGCATTCACTTCAGAATTTATTCAATAGTTTCTCTACTAGAGCAAGGCATATGCATTAGAAAGGATGTAACTTATTAAAAGAAATATTAAAACAAAAGTAGGATAGGGCAATAAATTCATAGCCTGTATAGTATGTTACAAATTTTATATTTTTATAGAGTCTCTCTGTCTTGCAAACTATAATGAAGCAATATTATAAACATAAGTAAGAAAATGCAAAAAGAGGCATCTTACAGTCACATTATTATTCTTATTTTAATTATTCGACTAATTTTATTAGATCATTAGACTGCAAAATACACATCTAAACTACATATACAGTGAGTCTTACTTTATTATAAAAGGACTAAACTACTTTTCTGATTCAGAGAATTTCAAAAGGTAGAATATTGAATTAATGGTTGAATAATACAATGAATTTTTGAATAGAATAAAAATCCCTAAAGAATCAGCCCTGGCTGGTATAGATCAGTGGATTGGGAGTGGGCCGGGGAACCAAAGGATTGAGGTTCAATTCCTGGTCAGGGCACATGCCTGGGTTGCAGGCCAGTTCCCACCAGGAGACCCACAAGAGGCAACCATACATTGATATTTCTCTCCTTCTCTCCTTCCCTTCCCCTCTAAAGATCAATGAGTTTTTAAAAATCTTTAAAAAATCACTAAAGAATCAAAAATCCAAACGTACACGTGTACATTCTGTCCTCCAATGCCTGGTTCGTGACTGTACAAATGTAGTTTTCATACTCTGGTTTCTCTTCAGATGGTATAAATCTTTTACCTTTTACAAATACAGTTTTATTCCTCTGCTCTGTATCATGAGGGGAGAGTAAGAGGGTGGGTCAGGGACCCAAGAAGATAGGGAACTGATTTGGGTTAAGGACAGAGACCAAGAGCAAGGAGTCCAAGTTCTGGTCTGGACCCTAACTGACCTGTGGATTTGTGAATCATTCACCATTTTGCGCATTGAAATAGTAGTGTGCAGAGGGGAAAAGCGCAGGCTCGAGAAATACACGTACCTGATTGTCATCTTCATTATGACTCTTAACTAGACATGTGACCTTGAGACTAGTCTCAATTTTTTTTGGCCTTCATTCTCTCATTTTCAAAACGTGGACATTGATACCTACCTTCTGAGGTTGCTTGAAGAATCCAGTGAAATTATCTGACACCATGGTAAAACATCTGACACCATGTTTGGTAAATGGTATGTACCCAATTAGCAGAGCTGTTCATTATCCTCAAAGGATATCGTTACACCAATTCCTTCTGAGCTGTAGTATTCTACGGTTCAAGGACTATTGATTGGCATTTAAATGTTGACTTAGCAAGAGGTAATTTGCTGACACCCCAACCCCATCTCTTACAGGGTAGCCATGTTCTAGTGGAGTTGCCAATCACATGGAGCAGGTCATCTGAAAGGCACAGACACAGGCTCAGGTTAGTTTCATGCCTGGCGTGGAAGCTGGACATCTCGGGAGTGATCAAACACTCAGTTGCCTGAGCCACAGTTTTATCCTGTACCATGACTGAGTGACCTATATTCTGTTTCCAGTGCTGCTATTAAATCAGAGATGGAAGCTAGCACTGAATCAAAGCACTGTGCTTTCCTGTCACATCCGCTCTCTTGGCTTCTCTCCAGCCTTATTTTAAATATCCCTAGGGATGCGCTTTCATTGCTTTGCTTGAAGATTTTTCTTAAATAATAATTTTTACTGTTAGAAAGTTTTCTCTCTCATTCAAGGTAAATTTTTCTTTCTTTCTTTATTCTCGTCCAGCTATTCTGTCCTAAACCTGATTAAATAATTCCTCTTGCCTGTTCAGTATTTCTCCTGTCAGATTTTGTAGTCAATTATTGGTCCCCCCTCAGTCATTACTTAGCAACACCAGACATAATCTTTATCTTTAATCATTTCTCATAACTCATTCCTCCATCACACAATCATTATTCTCTCCTCTGAATTAATCCATCTGCTCTTCTGAAGGGAACCTCAGGGCCTTAGGTGCATGCTCTCTTGGAACTAAAACATATAAGTATATTTGTTTTAAATTTTTATTGAAGTACTATGATAATACTGGCAATTTTGAAAACAAAAAGTTAACCTGCTCTTCTAACACAAAGGTTATTGTTCTTTGTCTTTTCCATTTTTATGTCTTCAAGTATAAACACCTTATGTGATTGAATAGAAATTATGTATCAGGCATTATGCTAAATCCTTCATGTGAATTATTCTGTTAACTGCCATAGCAGTCCTGTGACATTGTGGTAGTCAGTTAGACAGGCATACACAGAATAGAAATGATAGGCCAGGTATGGAATGTCACCGGGGTGAAAAGCCCCAGGTATCTAGCAAGGGAAAAACTGGGAAAACAAGAACCTCTCCCCCGGGCTACCCTGCTCCCCTGGCATATTTCTGGTGATGCAGTTTAGGCCCCTGACCTTTATCCCTGGTCAAGTGGTTCAGACCCTTCCCTGACCTTTCCCCCACTAGCATGCCACTAGTCATGTGGAAGACCCCCTCAGAGGAGGAGCAAGGTGCCTGGAGAATAGCTTCATATGACCCCATCCATTCAAGCCCCTGCACAACCACTTCCTTAAGTGTTGTGCACCCTCAGGAAAGTGAGGTTCTGGCCCATGTCAAATAATAATGTATTTCATTACATGTATGAAACAAGCCTGTGATGTACATGTATTTCTCAAGCCTCCTTTTTTTAGGAAAAAAACCTTGGATCTGTTGACCACAGAGACAGAGTTTTGGTCCAACCAGAGATAACATATAGGCCTCAGTTGTTTTTCAGCTCCAGGCCCAGAAAAGCAGCAAAATCAGATGCAGTGATGCCGTGGCTAACATTAGGACCAGATGCAATGACCAATGACCTCCTTCCCTAGTTCCAACCAATCAGTGAAGACCATGACTCAGAATGATACACCTGGAAAGCTTAAAGCTGATAAATATTCTAAGACCCTCCCCTGAAATCTCCACCTTTAAAAACCCTCAAGCTGAAAGACTCAGCACGCTCTCTCTCTCTCTCTCTCTCTCTTTCTCTCTCACTACCTCACCTTCTTCCTTTAGGTGTTTCTCTTTGATATTCCTTCTCCTAAGCTCCAAGGGCCCTGCTTTTGCTTCTGTAACTTGTTCCCTGAGCTCACACAGCCCAGCTGGCTCACTTACTCCATGCCTCATTTCTTCTATCTCTGACTTTCTAAATAAACACTTGGTTGTATTTGAGTGTTGACTCTGAATTCTTTCTTAGTCAGAGCTCAAGTACCAAGGTTGCTGAACTGAGGTCCAATTGCTGGTAACATTCTGGTGCCATTTTGCCACCAACAAAATAGCTTTTATAGCCCCATCTCACAGATAAGCAGACTACGGTTCTGAGATGTTACCCGAAGTCTGGCTCTAGAGATTACTCATAATGGTTATATTATTCTGCCCAACACCCTCTTACTATGTTGTGCCATAGTAAATATTTTCATGGCAATATATAATTTAGTTATAAATATAGCTTATATAATTTAGTTAAAAATTCCCCATCAAGAATGAGTAACTTCTTTAGAGGCATTCCAACTTTTCAGTATTACAAACATCTCTGAAATAATTTTTGTGTAACAAATAACATAAATTTAGAGAATTGTCTAATTTTTTCATATATTATATTTCTAAAATGATTTAAATCCAGGAATAATAAAATAAAATATTGATGTATTTAATTAAATTACTATAAAAAACTGAGTTCTGACTGGCATAATGTACCATGAATAAGACTAAAAATCAAATAATGAAACAGAAAAAATTACCTGCATAAAATTTAATAGGTGAATTTAAATATTCTCAATATATAAAGAGTTCATAAAACTGAATTTTAAAATTCTCTAATAGAAAGTGGAAAAAAGAGGAATATAAATGGCAACAAACACTTGAACTAATGCCCAACAATACTACTAATTGGATACATATATATATATATACATACATATCAGTGTATACATACATACACTAAAATCAGTAATAGTTTTTACTTATCCAATAGACAACACTAAAAAACATAACAAACAGCAAAGGCATGAAAAACATATATACTCATATAATATAGCTGGGATTAACAACAGACACAATTGTTTTAATATCCAAAACACAGCAAAACTTTTAGCTTATTTTCTTTAATTCAGCACTTTATCCTATAGGAAAGAGAAAAAACCTTTACATATGATTTGCAATTACTGTATTTTTCAGACCATAAGATAGATGCACCTAGGTTTTAGAGGAGGAAAATAGGGAAAAAAATTTAAAGCAAAAAATGTGGTAAAATATTGAATAACATAAATAACATAATATTTCACCAGTGTAAATGTAAACAGAACTCAGCGTCAGCATTAACAACCATTATTCCTCCCAAATTTGGGGAAAAATAAGTGCTTCTGATAGTCTGAAAAATACGGTAGTTACTACAGAAGTGCACCTGTAACCTGAAATATTTAGGCGAGAATCAGGTAAAATCTAACAAACCAATATACCGCCTAGGACTCTGGAGTGGAAATGCCTGTTTGTTTTTTTTGTTACTCTTGTGAAGAGGGTGGAAATTTTGTGATAAATTTTCCCCAAGAAGAGAGTCCAACACCCGCCCTCCAAAAATTAGATTTAGGAAAACACAGAGCTATTTGGCTCCTGTGAGGAAAGAAAAGCGGCATGCAGATTATCTGCTTGCTCTTGAATGGGAGAGGCAGAGCAGGCAGCCCAGCACTCTCCGGAGGGTGCTCTGGCCTAGCATAAAACCCGTGGGAGAAGACATGGCCTGGGAATGCCAGTTTTCTGGAAGGGGGGTTATATTGCATTTAACTCCAAATAATGCAGTACTATCACATCTTATCCTATGTCAGTTATAAATGTCATTGGAAAGAACCTCCCATTGCACTCACCACCAGCTTCTTATAGCATTCTGCTGACCCAGCTGTCCCGAGAAAAAATTTCCAGAGACAAAAGTGAGAAACCATCCCTGCAGCCAGACAAAAGGGCAAACATGGGTATGACCAGCTTCAATATAAATCCTTGAAAGAAGTGGTTGTTGTGTCTTCTCATGAGGGAATAAATTAGCAAAATAGATGAGAAGGAATTGCAACTTTTTTTTTCCAGGGAAGGTGAAACAGAGAGAAATGTGTTATTTCTTAATCTCTCTGCTTTCTAGGGTATGTGTTGGGGGCAGGTTGGAGGCAGTGTCTAGTAGCTGATTTGAAAAGCACCATCATTTGTGTGGGTGTACAGGCTCATTATTCACTTCCTCAATCATGCATTCACTCAACAACTATTTGTTGAGTGAATGCACAATTATATGTCTATTATATATCTTATCTTTTCCTTGGTGCCTCAATCATAATATAATTTCTGTAACATGGGGTTTTACTTTCCAATAGTGACTCAGGGTAGATATGAACTCAGGAATGAACTATTCATCCTAGTTAAACTGTGGGGAATAGAAATGCAAGGAAATGGGTGACAGTGACACTGAGCTCAGTGGGAGGGAAGGGTGAAAAAGAGCTGGAGGGGGAGAGGGCTGGGAGGCACACTGCAGAGAAAACATCAGAGGAATCTGGGATTAGAGGGTCGCATGCTGGATAGAGTGTGATGTAATTTATCTCTTCCTCTACATATCACATCTTCTTTTAAGTCATCCAAAAAACCTAGAATTACCTCTTTAGAAAGTGCTGTCAGAACCAAGGTCTTCACTTTAATGGCTATGAGCAAGGGCGGGGTGGGTGGATGTGAGTGAACAACAGCAAGGGGAGGCACACATCTGGGTAACATCTGCCTCCACTCTGCTTGTGCCTGGAGTGAGCTTAGAAAGAGTTGATAAAGGATTTCTTGTTCTTCTATGGGCAGTAAGAAATATTTTTTTCCATTAGACTTTTCAACATTTTACTTTTCTTCCTCCCTCCCTCCCTTCCTTCCTTCCTTCCTTCCTTCCTTCCTTCCTTCCTTCCTTCCTTCCTTCCTTCCTTCCTTCCTTCCTCCTTTCTTCCTTCCTTCCTTCCTTCCTTCCTTCCTTCCTTCCTTCCTTCCTTCCTTCCTTCCTTCCTTCCTTCCTTCCTTCCTTCCTTCCTCCCTCTCTCCCTCCCTCCCTCCTTCTTTCTCTCTTTCTTTCTCCCTTTCTCTCTCCCCTTCTTTCTTTCCTCTCTTCTTTTTTTTATACAACTACTGTACCTTGTATTATATCTACAAAGGGGAACAAAAGCTTAAAGTCATATTCAGAATTTTGCTTTCTATTATTACCTTACATTTTCTATGAAGATTCTAATTTTTGCCTCCTCATTGGACATTTGGGTTTTGTAAATATTTCTGATTTCAGTATGGAAATTATATGTCATTTTGTTCTGTTTCTTCCTTTACAACCACAAAGTTTTTCTAATTTAACTTTTATGAGGAAGTTTATCATTTTGCTGATTATTTAGTAGAATTCATCCACAACTGAGGATGAATTTGGAAAATTTTAATCCAGAAAAATGATAAAAGTAATTATGGGGTGAGGAAGAACTATACTAAAAGAGGACAGGAGGTGAGATCATTTCATCAAAAGATAGTGAAAGATACACTAAATATTTGTTTAATTTATTGTGCCTCATATTTTGGTCTTCACTCTCAGAAAGTTAATCTGACATTTTCCTTAAAATTCTAGTTTGAACTATCATTTTCACAAATCCTATTTATAAAACTCTTGTTTTTCATCATTATTTATGTAGACTATCATATGAGTATCTAATATTATAATTTGTCTTAGATATGTATGTGGTTTACATAAATAAGTGAATGAGTAATGACTCTGATGTTTTACGTCTAGAAAAGGCTGATCACCAGATGTTTTTAGCATAAATAAATAAGAGGAAATTGCTCCAAAGTGCAGCTTAAAATATTTTGGTTTGATACAATTTGGAACTGCAGTTAATTAAGTTTGTTCAGTATTGGAGTGAGGTCATCATCTTTCTGGAAGGAATCAGGGTGACCCTTCACAGGCTGAAAATAACCTCTTGTGTGTGTTGCAGCAAACTGGTCTTTTTCTGTTGCTTTAACTCTGGCCTTTGTCCCGTGGGAGAAATTTTCAGGCCTCTCCCTTTTTCAATTTCTTTTTCTACTTTTTAATGGCATTTTCACTTAATATCTTCGCCAATGTGCTTTTTTAAGACTCATAAGGAGGGTATATTTTTGTGTGTGTAAAGATCATTTAGAATTTCTTGAATTTTAAGTTAATGTTTGGGGTTTATTAAATTAATATTTAGAGTTTAATAACAGACTGGGAACAGTCATTTTAACCTACTTATAGTGGATTGCAAGGAAGGTTTCTGTTATATGTTTTTCTGTATTCATAAAGATCATTGGTTTCGTATTACATAAATTGAGACTTTAAAAAAGTTTAATGAATAACAAACTAAAGTTGTTGATATTAAGTTCCCTTAAACAGAATGCAGTTTACAACTTGGTTACTTAAATTCCCTGAAACATTTAAAAATATATATTTAAAACCAATTATTCAATTACCCACTTTATATGTAATTAGAAGGTAAATCTGTCAGAATAGCAATATGCAAAACTTTGTGAATTTTAAAGGGTTAAATGTTGAATTTAAAGCAGAATTTTAATACTATGGTTTGGTTTATGTCATCAACCATTTACTTCCATCAGGAGTGTCCAACCTTTTGGCATCTGGGCCACACATTAAATACACAAACACTAATGAAAAACGATTAGCAAAAAAGGTTTTAAGTAAATTTATGATTTTGTGTTGGGCTGCATTGATAGCCATCCTGGGCTACACTCAGCCCATGGGCCGCAGGTGGGACACCCAAACCTTCTCAAGGTTGGAAATACCTACTAAGACAATAGTCTTATCTTTAAAAAATTTATAAATATCATTCCACATCTGGTGGAGAAACCATCCTAGAAGAAGTAGATACATCTGAAAAATGGGTAGAGCTTGTTTTTCTGGATTTCAGCTGCCTATGCTGGGTAACAAACTACATCTATCCTAGTGGTAGTAGCAATCATTTATCATGCTCCCTGCTTCTATTGGTCAGGGATAACTTACCTCTGCTCTGTGATATCATGACGTCTGGACTGCTGTCTGAGGACTAGAATGGCTGTAGGCAGGAATCATCTGGAGGTGTGTTCACTCGCATGTCTGAGTCTGGTCTGAGATGGCTCTCAGGTGGAGTTTAATGAGGATGCTTGATCAGAGGCCCCACACGTAGCCCCTTCGTGTGGTTTGTGCTTCTCTCAGTTCTGGAATCATCTTGAGGGGAAGCACACATTCCCAAGCAACCAGGTGGGAGCTGCATGGTCAGGTACCAAGTAGCCTTGAACATAGGATCAATTTGTGGTATTCTGTGGATCAAAGCAATCACAACTCTTCTGAGATTCAAGAAAAGGGGACATAAACTCCTATCTCTTAATGGCAAGAATGGCAGAGAATTTGTATTTATTTAAAAAAAATTCTGCATTCTGCCAGACCCATTGATGCACATATGAGACCCTGGACTGCATGTATCCACAACAGCCCTTCCTCCACCCAAATGGGAACATGGGGACCATTTTAGTTGCTCTGAAGATAGGAGCCTCCGCGTCCATAACCTTCTGTGGGACATTTCACAAATCTGCCTTCTACACACTTCTTACATGTCCTTCCATCAATTTTCAAAATTTTGCCTGATTTGGGCAGGTGAAAGTCAGCAATGTCTATCCCAATCTCTTCCCAATCTAACTGTACTGCTTTAATCCATTTTCTCTCTCGTTGTTGGTCATAGTATCAGGGCTATTCTAATGGTAGTATTCTTTTGGAGGAAGTAGTTGCTAGAACTTTAACCTTCTTTGATTTCTCCTTTCCTCTTTTTCATTGTCTTACATACATATTTATTGATTGCATCATCATCAACCCCCCAACTTACTTTTTTAAAGTCCAAAGCTCTTCTTTTGTTCTTTCTCTTTCCCTTACATTGCCCTTTTTTTCTTGTCTTCTTCCCTTTACTGAAAAATAAAAAAGATTACACATCACATATCCTCCCCCACCATTAAAGTATGTGCCACCATATATTCCTGGGCCAATTTTCAGCAGCAAGTTCTTCCCATGATTTCTTTCATTTATTTGAGTGAATCCAGGGAGATACTGGGGAAGCAAATGGCTGGATTGATGTTCTCTGGAGCTCTCCCAGCACTGTGAGTCAAGAGGCATAGCGAGGTTGTGTAACACTCCAAAAAGTAATAGCTTACCCCTTCGCAGAGATGTTTATTAAAGAACAAATTATCCTCATCCCCAAGTCACTTCATTATAATTCTTAAGAGCATCATTTTGGGATAAACAAAGTGAAATTGCAGTTAACTAAATGCTAGCATCTGTTTAATTGTTTCAAATCTACAAAACGTGGTGATTTGTAAAAATTCTCTGCCACAATATACTGTTTATAAATCTCTGCAGCTGTAATCATAATTTATTAATTAATTGCCTCATTTATTTGTTTTCTAGTAAACATTTATTACTCATTAATTCACCAAGCACTGTACATATCTACCGGGTTATGAAGATAAGATAATTAAAAGGCCTTTTGTTGAATTATTAAAATTAAATGTAAAATAAAGCTATTTAAATAAAGTAGCTTCTGAGGTTTCTGTAATTTATGTTGGACCTTAGGCTTACTGCTTTGATTCTGAGAATAAGGTAGGTGTATCAGCTAGAGTTTAGCCAGAGAACCAGACCAGTAGGAGATTTATGTTAAGAGCTTTAGTGCGGAGTTGGCTAAGCAAGTTCCGAGTCCGGAGGGCAAGCTGTCAGGAAGTCAGGCTGGAACTGTCATAGGCAGAGTTCTTCTTCTTCAGGGAAGTCTCAGCTCTGCTCCGAAGGCCTTTCAACTGACTGAGTCAGGCCCACACAGATAATCTAGGGTAATGCCCCTTTAAAGCCAACAGATTACGGACTTGAATCACATCCACAAAACACCCCACAGCAGCACCCAGACTGCTGTTTGGTTGAATAACTGGGGACTGTAACCTAGTCAAGTTGCCATTTGAAACATGTCACCCTTTGTCAACTTAGCAACCATATATATACATCTCTTTAAATCATACTTAACCTTCAAGTAAAGATAATAATGAAGTCATACTTCTGCCTAACTTGATACTTTCATGGGTACAACCAAAAAAGTGGTGACTTGTTACTCAGAGGAGGATGCTAAATTCTTGGGTGATGTTTATTCTTCTATTTCAATATTCTGTAACTTAAACACTGTGGCATAAAGTTAACTGTTATTAACACAAATCATGTTAGATGATAAGGGGATGAGAGAGGAAAGAAAACAAATATATTTGGTATATATAGATATTTGTATTTACATAAAAGTAAGGAAGAAATACTCATAATTATTATAGTTTTTGTTTATGAAACCAATCAGACATTTGTAGCTGGTTTTAATCACTGTAAAATTGGGCCTATTTCATTTATTTAAATTTGTCGCTATATTCACTCAGAGTTATATAACAATAAGTTGCCATTTAATTTATAACAATTTCTTTGAACTTTCTCACAAAATTTGTTTTAAAATTAGAAATTGTATTTTAAGCTCTATAAGCTCTAAATATATGAATTTGTATAACTTTATTTTGGTCATAAGACTGGAGTGAGTAGTATACTTAATAAAATGCTTTATCTTCTCATGAGGCTAAACAAATAACAGCCCCCTGCTTTCTATCTATTTCCTTTTAAGGCTGTAGCAACAATGCATCTGAGACAAATCACCACATTTTCCTGCTTAAGTAACAAAATGGTATTTAAAATAGTGGAATTTCATCACCTTCTTGTGTTATTAAAATGTATTAATGTTAACAGGAAAATGCATAAGTGCTCACATAATTACATATTATATGCATAAATACATAAATTACTATGTAGAGTCTATTCTAAGGATTCCCAAAGAAAGATTTCAGAAATTTAGAACTTAAATAACATTAAAAATATTAATCTTTGAGGTAAATTACTAAGAAAAGTTTTGGATTCTCTCTTATATAAAATTAAATAAGCATGAATTGTTTTTTATTTATTTGAGATCTGTGAATTAGCTATATAGCTTTTCTCTTTCATGAGAAACATTTCATAGATTTAAAAAATTGACAAATAGTCAAGCAGTAGAAAAATGAGAACTATATAGTAAAAAAATGAAGAAATAAAATCTATGGCAATTCCAATAACCAAGAATGAAGCATTTGATATATTTTTCTCCTATCTTTTCTCTAAACCATATGTGTATCATATGTTTCTTATGCTAAAACACATCCATTTAATACATAACTGCATATTTTAAATAATTGAAACCATGCTTTGTGTAGTCTTCTCATTCTTGCATTTTAATTTATTTATGTTATAAGTATTTTCTCATACTGTGGAATATTTTGAAAATACAATAATTATAATAAGACTTTTATAGATACATCTTAATTTTTAGAGCATTTAACTATTAGCACTTATGTCAATTTCTAATTATGCTCTAAATATATCCACTGACACTATTTTATAATAATGATTTTCTTGCTTTTAAAGTAGCTTTATTATTTATGTATGCGTCCCAAATTCTGTTGTTTAATTTTGCCTAGTTTTGAACTTAATATAAATGGAATCATACTGTTTCTATTATTTTGTGTAGGGCTCCTCGCATTAACTTTCTCATTTGAATTTATGTGCTTTAGGCTTTTTTTCTCCAGCCTGTGGCTGTTACACATCTTTGCACGTCTCTGGGTGCATGCGCCTGCTTTTGTCCTGGATCCGTAACTAGGGTGGAATCACCAGGTCACAGGATAGTTGCATCTTCAACTTTAGTTGATAATGTCAAATTGTTCATTAAAGAGGTGATATCAATTGCTCTCCCAATAGCAGTTGGAGTTCCAGTTATTTTATATTTTAGTCAATACTTGGTATTGTCAATAATTTTCAATTTCTCCTCTCCTGTGGTTATATAGTAATATTTTATTATAGTTTTAACTTGCATCTCCTTGATTACTAATGAGATACTATGGTTCTTTAGATGTTCTTTTTTAAATGTAAGTGTCTGTTAAGTCTCTTTCCAATTTTAAATTAATTAAAATTTTTTTTGAAAAATTCTAGAAGTTCTTTTTATTTTCTGGATACAGACCTCTTATAAGTCACAAGTGTTGCAAACTTTTATTGATGAAGAATATTTTAGTTGATGTATAATTGTAGCTTCATTTTTCTTTTTTTGGAAAGTAAATTGTCTAATTTTTTTGAAAGTGCTATGTCTCCCCCCACACCTCCCCACTACACATTCTAGTTGCTTTTGGATCTAACATAATCTGTTCAAGTATACTTTGCTATTTATTTATCTAACTGCTACTATTATTTTTAAACATTTTAATGAAAAGTACTTTAGCACAATAAACCTTTTGTACCAGTAACAGTTGTAGAGGTGGGCTGCTTGGCTCTCCCATCAACAATGAACTTGCACTTCAGCCATGAGAACAGTTAGCTGAGTCTCAAATGCAGCACTTTGGGGATTTGTCACAATATCCATGTGAGGACCCCTGTCCTTGAGGTGCAGCCCCTAGCAAGGGAGTGAGCACAGCAGAAGCGCGAGGGCCTGGCTGTTTCCGCCCTGTGCGGAGCCCTTGGCTGGGTGCTCACCCATTGGGTTGGCCAATGCTGTCAGATCTGTGTCATGGGCTAAGGGACACCTGCTCAGTTCTGCCTCCTTCTGCCTTTTGTCTCACAGATGTCAGATGAGTATTATGGCCTGCTGGCTTTCCCTGACTAATTCTGCTTGTTCCCCTCTATCTTTTACAGGAACTACTCCCAAGAAACATCTATCCTCTAACTCTACCTCAGCAGCTGACTCTGGACAAGTGACCATTCATCTGCAACAATTTAGATTTCACCACATTCACGTCATACATCCATTCTCTAATTTTTGTTTCTTTGCTGAAGTATTTTAGCAAGGAAACGAATGCCAGGCCTCATGGTATTTCACCTCTTTGTATTGTGTTGTATATCTCTTAAAAATGTGAAAAACTTATTGTATGTTCATAATGCACACATACAATAATAATAATTATTCCTTAATATTGTTCAGTGCCTAATACCCAATCAAATTTCCCATTATCTATAAAGTTTTATGAGCCAAAGGCTATACAGTATATTTTTATGTATCCTAAGTCATTTTCTGCTATTGTATTTTAAAATGTACATTTATATTTCAGTCTGCTCACTTAGAATTTCTTTTTCATAACTTTTTTTTATGGTTTCTTGTGGTTTTTCTTTTATGTGATCCATATTCTCTTATAAATTTTGGAGGACATTAATCAGATTTCTTCTATAATTTCATCTTTTAAAAAAAGAACTAAAAATCAGAATACGATCTTCTTCACCTTCAGAGCAATGATTCATTTGCCTTATGTCTCTACAAAGTGGGCCGTTTTTCTTTTCTCTTTAAACATATTGAAAGGGAAGATCTATATTTATTTTCAGAGTTTCCAGCAGACAGGGTAGAACAGTCTAAATTCCTTGACTACAACTTGTGCTCGAATATTATCCCTCTCAGATTTAAACCTAAAGTTCCAAGTTGGTGAGATTCACGATGACTAGTTTGCATGCTCCTAATGCAGGTCTCCTGAATGAGTATTGGATCTCCTGATTTAGGCTGTAGAATTTTCTGATTCAGCCAGATAGGCACACTTTCTAGTTCTCTGAACCAACTGGAGGTATATTCAAATGGTTTCCCCCATTCCTTCAAAGTGAACTGTCCTGCCTGATTCACAGACTATAGTATGTGATGACCTGCAGAACTGTGTTGGTCATTTTCATCAACATTGCAAACAGTGCACATCTGCCTGGACTTGGGCACTTCATCTGGTCTTACAGCTAGTGTCTTATGCAGGTGCCAGTGTTTCTCTTTTTGGTACCTCCA
Source organism: Artibeus jamaicensis (assembly GCF_021234435.1). Lineage (NCBI taxonomy): Eukaryota > Metazoa > Chordata > Mammalia > Chiroptera > Phyllostomidae > Artibeus > Artibeus jamaicensis. The sequence continues at coordinate 39,828,405 of NW_026522059.1, forward strand.
TGGGTATTTTAACGGGAAGTTGAGCAGAAATGTTTTAGGCATGGTTCCATTTTAACCTGAATGGCTATAAATACCATCATTACCCTTTACTCGTGTAATTCTGCCAGAGGATAGAAAGGTAATATGATAAATGAAGTGCACGATTCATAAAGAAAATCTTTGTACATTTGTATTTCTAAGGAGTAAGATAATACTAAGAAAAGAAAAGAATATCCTGGAAACAGTACCCATTGCTTTCTCCATTACCTCTCATGAGATAGCAGGAAAAAGCAAAACATAATATGTGTCCAGAGGGAATTGTACCAAACACAAGTTTGTGACACATGCTAAGAATTCATTAAAAATTTCAGCTTGAAAAGTGTTGCATGGTTATAATCGATCAATCCCCACCAAAACTGTGTGTCTAATTTAGCTTGTGACTAGATACCTGTAGGAGCTGGTGACTAGGAAATGGATTATGATTGTGTTTGTTGATGGACAAGACTTTCTCTACAAGTGAGTAGTATGCTCTCTAAAGCACATGATTCAATGAAGCTTATTTTCTTAAACAAAAGAATAGGATTTTAATGGAAATAATTGCATAAATTCACATATACAATTTTTCCTGAGAATACTGGCATCTATAATATATTACTTTTTATAACTTTTTATTTATTATTATTTCAGAATGTTAAAACAAGAACACGTTTCACTGTTTTCACTCTTTAAATATGATTTGTATTGCTTTCAGGATTAATAAATGTTATTTGTAGTTTCTGAAGTGATTCTTGCAGATGGTTTCTCTTTTTGTCTTTCTTGGCCTTTTTTGTCCATGGCATCACAACCTTTCACTATTTACTTTGAATTCTTGTAAACTCCCGATTATTTTATTTTGAGAATTCCCAATTGTAAGCCTCTTCTATGTCTCTTTTTACTCAATTTAAAATCTCCATTTGTTTCTCAATGTAGTTTACCAGAATTAAATCTCTGGGCATTCCCTTTCTGACTAAGCAAAATTAAAATTTGAAATAAAGTGACCTTTTTTTTTGTATCGCTTATTTATGCTTAATGCTGGATCACTTACAGTTCTTTTTACCTTTTCCTACCAATACTCCACTTTGACTAATAAATACAGTTACAGAATTTTAGAGCTGCAAAACATGTCTTTTAGAAGGGATAGAAAATTGTAAATAATGGAAGTTTTCATGTACCAAATGAAAATGCAAATTATATGCTCACCCACCGGTGTGCACAGTGACATCTGCCTAAAGAGGTCCATATATACATTTAACACATGATTATACTTGAGATACTTTAGATTCATTTGATATCACGATTCAGCCAATTATCTAACCTAATGGCTGGAACACAGGCTCTGAAGAAAATTTAGATGGGAGGGCTCTAAATCATTGCCCTAAATGAAAGCAAATGCACATTTTCTAGCTCCTCATAAATGCAAACACCCAGAGACATTGCAGGATAGCTGTCTTGAATTAAATATCTATTAATGCTTTATGAACATTAAATACATGTAAAGTTCTTTAATATTTATTACCATGATTTTAAGTTTTCTTGCTTTTGTTTGGTCATTTGAGGTTCTAAATCGTAAATTTTGTTTAAAATCATGGTGTTCTTTCTGGGGGAAGGGTTTAGTGTGTTTCTCAAAATTTCATTTTGAGGGAAGTGTAGAGACACATGCAGTTTTAAGAAACAATACAGAGATCCTATGCATCCTTTATCCACAATGGTAACACCTGCAAACCTGTACTGCAAGATCACGAGGATGTTGACATTGATGCAGTGCAGATACAGAACGATTCTAGCACCACTGAATCTCTCTCGTAGCCCTTTGTAAGCCACATCCATTTCCTTTTCACCCTCTCCTTGATGTCTATAGTTTTGTCGTTTGATTAATGCTGTATAAATTAAATCATACATTTTGTAACTGACATTGGCTTTTGTCATATAGCATAGTGCTCTGAGATCCACCCAGGTTTTGTATGTATAAATTGTTCACTTCTTTTTATTGCTTAGTGTCTTCCACGGTATAGACAAACTATTATCTGCTTACCCATTTACTGGTTGAAAGACTTCCAGATTTTTTCAGTTTTTTTGGCTATTAGAAATAAATTTGCTATAAACATTCATGTATAGATTTTGTGTGAGCATAAGTATTCTGGGGGTGGGGAAGGATATCCAGGATTACAACTACTGGGTCATATGTTAGCCACAATTTTGTGTTTTTTAAGAAACTGCAAAATGGTTCACTAAAAGGGCTGTACCTTTTACATTCCATACAGCAACGTTTCTTCAGTTCTCCACACCATTTCTAGCATTTGGTACTGCCTCTATTTCTTATTTTGTCCATTCTGATGATCGTGTAGTAATATCTCAATGTGGTTTTAATTTGCATTTGCCTAGAGACACGTGATTTTGAATATCTTTTCATGCGCTAATTTTCCATCTGTATATGTTCTTTGGTGAACTACCTCTTTGTGTATTTTGCTTATTTGTAATTAGATTATTGCTTTTTTTTTTAATGTTGAGCTTTGAGAGTTCTTTGTGTATTTTTGATGCTAGTTTTATGCTGGATATGTTGTTTGCTAATATTTTCTCCTGTATCTTGCTAAATCTGTCATCCTCTTAACAGATGTTTCACAGAACACAAGTCTTTATTTGATAAAGTCCAGTTTATCATTTTTTTGAGAAAATCTTTAATATTTAGGACAAAACACAGAGTTTGTAGAATAACACAAAAGCATAGTTCATAAGAGGGAAAAGTGATAAACTGGATTTTGAAAATGAAAACCTGTACTCTATTAAATATCCCATTAAGAGTATAAAAAGATAAGCAAGATATGGGGAAAATATTTGCAGATTACATAGTCAACAAAGGACTATTATCTAGAATATACAAAAATGTTTAATTATAAGCACATCAAAAAATGATGTCTACAAAAAGAAATGGCGCTTACCATAGAGATTCTCCTCTGAACTATTAAAAGCTGAAAGATGACATATAAAAGTACTATCTTTACATTTCAGGTAAAGTATCTGTTGCCCAATAACTCCATATTCAGCACTTTGTGATTTATGTGTAGTGGTACCTATGGACATCCTGAGATATTCAAGGACTCAGAAAATATCTCACCTATATTTTAAGATACAGTCTTGCAACCAAGATATGAATCACACTTGAGGAAATCATGGCAGGAAAGACATGGTTGATAGCACTGAAAACATTTAAATATTAATTAGTCCAAAAATGTCATAAATATGTTTAGAAAGTAGAATATAGTTACCATAAATAGATCTGAAAGGGAAGATATATAATGAAAAGAATAATTTGGCAATAATACATGAGCCTTAAATTTCAGTACTCCAAACATATCAAGAAGCATGAAAAGGAGACATGGAAGAAGGGAAAAGGACAGTGGGACAATTTTCTGTTATATAATGAGGTAATATTTTACAATGAATATTAAAAATTAAAGCAATATATGTTCAAATATTTTAAAGTAATGGCGTGTACTAGCAATATTTAAAATAGCCTTTTTTTTCCAATTACTTAAAAAAATACTCCTAAAACATTATGTAGAAAATGATAGAAAACAATTAGAAAAGAATATACACCAAAAGTACCTAGAAATAAAAAAATAAGATTTGAAATGTAAACTCTTTTTGCAGAGGATAGCTCAGTTTACGCTGTGCGTGATCAGCAAAATCCATCTGTGTGCGGTATATAAAAGATTTCTTTAAGACAGTGATTTCAACAGGCAAATGTTAAAATCGTGGGCAAATATTTATCAGGAAAACATTCACAATTCCCTAATGCTTAAAGTGTTAATATCTTGCCAAGTAGAATTTAAGAGAAATATTAAATAAAAGTCTTTAAAAAATTGATGAAAGCAATCAATAAACAAGATAAAAGTCTTGAAAATTTTTATAGTAAAAAGTATTACCAACATATATTTTAAAATAGCCATAAATGTAATTTAAGTTACCTAAAAAGCAAAAATTGTGAGAAGTTAAGATGCACTTCACAATTTAGTAGGTAATTAGTAACTAGGAATATGGAGGAATGAAATAAAATGGTCAATAATGCTGGTTTTATATAATTTATGTAATTTAAAACCACAAACCATGAGAATATACATTTTAATTAATTAACAAGTTTGTAAAATTTGTTTACATGTTAAGTCACATGCAATGTAAAAAAATTCTAAAAATTAAAATTTTATAATTTTTAATTACTCAACAATAAAATGAGAACTGAATAGTAAAATTCCACACACACAGCAATTTTAAAACATGCTCATTGATAGGTTAGAGAAAAATAAAAACTTTTGCAATTATGTTTCTCTAAGAAATAATTTCCTTTTTATTTTTATTTTTTAATTGATGTTCTATTACAGTTGTCCCAATTTTCCCGTGTTGTTCTCTCTTACCCCGCACCCCCAACAATCAATCCCCACCCTGCTGTCCATGTCCACGGGTCATTTATACCATTTGATTAGACTCTCTTTACCCTTTTATCCCCTTTCCCCCACCCATCTGGTCGCTGTCACTCTGTTCCTTATTTCCACGCCTCTGATTCTATTTTGCTCACTAGTTTCTGTTCATTAGGTTCCTCTTATAGGAGAGTTCATATGGTATTTGTCTTTTGCTGCCTGGCTTTTTTTCACTTAGCATTATATTCTCCAGTTCCATCCATGCTGTTGTGAAAGGTAGGAGGTCTTTCTTTCTGCTGCCTGGCATCCCATTGTGTAAATGTACACAGTTTTTTTAGCCACTCATTTATTGATGGGCACTTAGGCTGCTTCCAGCACTTGGCTATTGTAGATAACACCCTTGCGAGCATAGGGGTGCATAGGTTCATTTAAATTGGAGTTGCAGGATTCTTAGGGTATTGTCCCAGAAGTGGTATCCCTGAATCAAAAAGCAGTTCCATTTTTAGGTCTTTGAAGAAATTCCATACCATGTTCCCCAGTGGCTGTACCAGTCTACATTCCCATCCACAGTGCACTAGGGTTCCCTTTTCACCACATTCTCACCAGCACTTGTTGTTTGTTGATTTGTTCATGATGGCCATTCTGACCAGCACAAGGTGGAATCTCACTGTGGTTTTAATGTGCATCTCTCTGATGGCTAGTGATGCTGAGCATCCTTTCATATGTCTCTGTGCCCTCTGTATGCTCTTCTTGGAGTAGTGTCTGTTTAGGTTCTTTGTCTCTTTTCAGTCGGATTGTCTGTCTTGCTGGTGTTGAGTTTAATGTGTTATTTATATATTTTGAAGGTCAAACCCTTGCCTGAGGTATCATTGACAAATATGTTTTACCATACAGTTGGTTCTCTTTTCATTTTGACAATTTTTTTCTTTAGTCACGCAGAAGCTTTTTAATTCAATGTAGTCCCATTTGTTTAGTCTTTCCTTTACTTCCCTTGTCCTAGGATATATTCAGCAAAATTACTGTTGTGTGGGATATCTGAAATTTTACTGCCTATGTTTTCCTCTGGGATTTTTACGGTATCATGACTTATGTTTAAGACTTTTATCCACTTAGAGTTTATTCTGGTGTGTCATGTAAGTTCGTGATCTAGTTTCATTTTATTCATAAACCATAGCGGGATATAAACTCAATACTCAGAAATCAAAGGTATTTTTGTACACCAACAATGAAATATCAGAAAGAGAAACTAGGGGAAAAAACCCCTATGTACTATAGCAACAAGAAAAGTAAAGTACCTAGGCATAAACTTAACCAAGCAGGTAAAAGACCTGTACTCAGAAAACTACAGAACATTGAAGAAAGAAATTAAGGAAGATACCAATAAATGAAAGTCTATACCATGTCCATGGATAAGGGGAATTAATATCATTAAAATTTCCATACTGCCAAAATCAATCTATAGATTCAACACAACCCTTATCAAAATACCAATGACATACTTCACAGAGTTTGAGAAAATATTTCAAAAATTTATATGGAACCAAAAATGACTCCCAATAGCCTTAACAATCTTCAGAAAGAAGAAAAAGTAGGAGGGATCACAATATCTGATATCAAACTATACTACAAAGCCACTGCAATCAAAATAGTCTGGTACTGGCATAAGAACAGACACATAAAACAATGGAACAGAATAGAGAGCCCAGAAATAAACCCATGTCTCTATGGTTAATTAATATTCAACAAAGGGATGAGGAGCATAAAATGGAGTAAAAATAGCCTCTTCACCAAATTAGAATCATCTAAGAAATAATTTAAATGAGAGATATTTAAAAATCATATAAAAGACTATTAAAATAAATTTAGAGGTAATTGAATAACAACACAGAAAAGAATTAAAATTGATAAATTATTATTTAATTGAAATAGTAGCTAAATAAATATATATTATCTACATTTTTATATATTTAAATTACAAATATATGGAAGTCAAGAAAAATAATTAATAAATAAAAAAGTAAAAATTAGTAGTTCATAAAAAGGATAACAGCAAGCAAATTTAACATTAAATGAAGAAAACAATTTACATCATAACATGACCAATTATGATTCATTTTAAATATATAAAAGTATTTCAATATTATAATATGTTACTATAATTGGTAATATCAAGAGATCAAAGGAGAAAACTTGACCTATTGATCAACTTTAGATAGCTAGAGAAAAAATTCTATCAGTATGTGAGAGGTGACAAAAATTTGTTGGATAAAAGCTGTTGTTGCTTGTGTTAAATATTCTTCAGCAAAGTAGGAGTAGAAAGGCACTTCCCTAATTTCTCTAAAAATCTTTCTTAATTCAATAGCAAAATTAAACTCTGTTAAAATATTAAAACTGGGAAAAACAATAATGTTCACCATCATCTCTATCATATAATATTATTCTAGATATTCTGATAAATCTTAAAAGGTAATAAAATAAATATGAAGCATATATTACAATTAACTCTAGATGACACATTTGACCTACCTGGGTAGTCAAAGAATGATTGAAAAGACTTACAGCATTTAAAGAGATTTCAAAATAATTCATTCAATGAATTCAATATAGTGATTGGTTAGAAAAAATCTGTACATGCACATATATATACATATTTATACATATCACCTAATTCCATGTATTTCACATATATAAATTGTAGTAATACAGAAGAACAAAAACCCATTTATGCCCTGGCTGGTGTAGCTCAGTGGATTGAGTGTGGGCTGTGAACCAATAATTCCATGTATTTCACATATATAAATTGTAGTAATACAGAAGAACAAAAACCCATTTATGCCCTGGCTGGTGTAGCTCAGTGGATTGAGTGTGGGCTGTGAACCAAAGGGTCACGGTTCAATTCCTAGTCAGGGCATATGCCTGGGTTGCAGGCTGGGTTCCCAATGGGAGCCATGTGAGAGGCAACCACACATTGATGTTTCTCTCCTCTTTCTCTTTCCCTTCCCCTCTTTCTAAAAATAAAAAAAGAAATAAAATATTTTTAAAAACCCACTTATACTGGCAACTAAAAGTATTGAAGATCTAGTAAAAATTGACAATAAGTAGTTCTATTTTTTAAAAGAGAACTTCAAAATAATAACTGAGATACTGGAGGGGGGAGGTTCAAGGGTGGAGGGACTGAGCAAAAGGAAAAGGGACTCATGTTCAAGGACCACAGTGCAGTGAGTGCATGGGGGAGGGGCTATCAGGAGACTTAATGGTAATGGGAAAAAATACAACGAAGACTAAATCAAAAATTAGGAAAAAGAAAAAAGATACAGAAAACTTAAATAAAAACAAAATTATACTCTAAGAGGAAATTCAATGTTATAAACATATAATTACACCAATATAATTTATAGATTCAATGTATTTATAATTGCCATAATCTTCCTGTTATTGTATGTGCAAAATAATTATAAAACCCATCTGTAGAATAATGAAGAAATTTTGAAAAAGAATAATGCAAATGGATTATTTCACCAGTTAAAATTTTTAGATATTGTGAGGACACACTTGTTTTAACACTGTGATGTTGTTCAAAAGTAGACAGAACAAAATGAAGAAAATGTTTGTAGTGTATATAAAGAAAAATTAACAGGTTAGTATGTAAAAGTTTTTACAAATAATATAAGAAATGAATGTCTCAGTAGATAAAAACGTGAACAAAGAAAGATTCACAGAAAAATGAAAAGTAAAAACATGTTGACTCAAACAAGAAAATGAAAATTTCAAAATTCCCTACCATTTTGTCAAATTGGTAGTTTAAAAAATAACACATTGCAATAGTTATAGTGATATCATTAAGCATAAACTTTGGTAGAATTTGTTAGGGATAGTTGGGTAACATACCAATTATGTTACTAAGTAATTCTGCTTCTAGAAATTTCCTCAAAGAAACAATCATATATGTTCTCTAACATAATTTTAAGATAAACATTTAAAAGTTAAACTTAAGGTTATGGAATTACTATGATTGAATATAAATGATTTTCATATTCCCATATGAAAATTCCCAATTTGCAAAGAATTTAAATTTTTTAAGAGCAATTTGGAAAAACAGGTTAGTATTTTTATAAACTAGAATACTATATTGCTACTGAAACTCATACTACTAGAAGATTATTTAATAATATAAGAAACTCTTAATGAAATATATATTTTAAAAAAGAATAAACTCTATACAATCATTTTCAACAAAACTACCAGTTTAGGAAAATAATCTGAAAGTATATTCATAAAATTGTTAAATATAATTATCTATTGCTGTTTGAGTTAGAAAGGAGGCTATTTTCTGTTTTACACAAGGGAGTCAATATTATTTCATTGATAATGCTGAAAATTGAAGCAATATATGCTCAAAATTAAAAAAAGATAATGGCATAAAATTTAGCTCTATGTGTGGTTCATTTAAAAAAATTATGCTCTTCTTACTTTTCCAAGTCTTCTACAATAGCATTGTTTTGGCTCCAGGAGAATGTTAGTTATAAAACCTGACTTAGGCAGAATAAAAATTGATCCTAAAAACTAGTGTTATGTGGCTTCTATTCACTAGGCACTGTTCTGGAAGCTTGCATGTATGCTGTCATTTAATCCTCAAAATGAATTTATTTGATAACAGTTGTTATGACTCTATTTTATTGGATGAGAAAATCGAGGTGTAGAGAGATGAAGTAGCTTGCTTCAGGAGACACCAATCATAAGTGATAGAACTGTGGGGAGGTCAAACACCCCATGACTAGCTTCCTTTATGGTGCGGAGTGCTCATTTCCTCTGATGATTTACCTTTAGAAATACTGAGAAGGCCCTATTCAATGGAGTTAAGAGAAAGATCTTAATCTTCAATTACAGAATTCCTCATTCATTTAGATAAGCCAAAGTATCCCCTTTCAGCCTCTACAAATAGGGGGACATTTATTAATTTTTTTCAGGAAATGCCATTATGTTATTTATTCATTAAAGTCCAGACCAACAATTTCTCATATAAAATAGATTTCCTTAAGAAACCTGTTTTGTTGAATGATAAGAATGTTTGGGCCTGAATTTATCAATTGCCTGTATATGAAATGTTTCTCATGTCCTTAAAACTTTGCTGTCTTAGAATTTGTCAATAACCCATTATAATTTGTTTATAGAGTTCACAATGCTCTATCCATGAAGAAAGAATGTGCTAAAATTTTAATCTCAGTGAAATGTCAAATAAAATTCCAGATTGTTTGAATTATTTAAGAATGCCTTTATGAAATGCTGCCCCAAATAGAATAGTTGACAAATGGGAGTGTGTGAGTGAAAGTGAGCAGTACAGTTTGTTCTACTAGAGAGATTAGGAACTGGTTTTGATTTGTATGCAGCCACGAGTTCTCCTTTGTTCTGCACCCCTTTGGGCATTCTCTCTATTCTTTATCTGAGTATTGTTTATTAACCCTTTCTAAAGTAAGTGGGTCAGTGTGAGTTCCTTGAGAACAAGGTCTTTTTTATCTTATTCATCTTTGTATTTCAGCATCTAACAATTGCTTGGCATTTAGTACTCAGTATTTTTTCACTACATTTAAATGATTGCAAAACTCATGTCAAGTTTCTTGAATGTCCTTATCACCACCTACCCTTTACTATAATGAACCAGAAGAGAACACTTCTCAACAGAGAGTGTTTATAAAGTACCATTTGGTAGCGGACAAGCTTAAAAATGAGTGTAGGAAGGATGTGTAGATAATAGCCGTGTTATCTCTTCTTCTTTCTCTTGTTTAGCATTAATAAGGAAATGTAAACACATGTCAACTTTTCCTTCTAAAATACAAAATGTTTCATAAAATTTAACATTCTATGACAATGGTTTTGTTATTGCTGTTTTTAATCTGGGTTACTCAGATATTAGAGAGAGCTTGCGATTCTATCAAAATTATGATCAATACCAAAATCTCAAATAGGCTTAGTGGTTTTTTGTCTCTCAAAAGATTGCAGATATTTTGATGTAATTTGTGGATGTTTGTTTATTTAAACACTGAAGAAAAGTTTTCTAAAAGATCATTGTGATTGTGTTTCAGAATAAATTTAATTTTGATTTGAATGTATTTCTCTTTGCTTTCGAGATATATTTATGTAAACATTGCTTTGTGAAAAAGTTGGCAGTAGTTTGTTTATAATGAAAAAAATTCATTATATTTATTGAAATCATATCTTCTGTAATGGCAACATCCTTAGGGAGGGGATAGAAGATAGTACTCATTAGATACTTTTCTTCATTTGTGAGCCAGACAGTATATTAGTTTTATCCAATTGCCATCTGCTATCCATTTTATATACAGTATGCCTAAAGAGCTCATTCAGTATAAGGGTCTAGACTAGAAGATAAAGGTAGAGCATATTGTATTTATATTTGTAAATACTGTATGCATTAAATTATAAATATTTATATGCCATTAAGGTTTGAATAAAAGAAATACAGAGTTGAAACAGACATGCCTTTCCTACACAAAGCTGGAGGTTGAGGATAAAGTTTGGCTGGAAGCATGGTTCATTTGTGCGTACAGTTGCATTTGTTTTAACTATCTGAATGTGTTATTTTGATTTCATTTTCCCTTACCTTGTTCAGTCCCACTTGCAAAGTAATACTAAGAAATGCTTTAAAAGAGTGCACTAGTTGAAATATGTATGGTGTGAACCGAATGACTCGATAGATCTAATGAGAGAACATATTCAAGCATTTTTAAATACTTAAAGAATTACATATTTTATTATGTGAAATTATGTAGTGATATTACACAATAACTAAAGCAATAGATTCTTTAAACTAAATGACACAATTTTGAAATGGGAATAATCATTTAATTTTTTTGCAGTTGTATGCTCTTAATGATACATCAAAACATTAATTTTCAGTATAAAGCGTTTGCTACAAAACCCATTTCAGAGAAACCATATTTTAAAAAATGATGACAAGGGAAAAATAAACCCTAATTAGAATATTAAAAAATTTTTTTGTTAAAAAGACGGTATGTAGAGTCACAAGAGAATTCTCATTCAGTTTGAAATTTTGAAAATAAAAACTTCCATGTTATCTGTAAATTGATGAATTAATATGACTCTCTACCAGGGCAGCGATGAAGTCATTTTAACGGACCTGCTAATTGAGTGGATTAAGCAGTACTATTATAATATGGCAAAGATGTGTGTGTGTGTGTATGTGCGTGCACATGAATGTGAGTGTGCATGTGTACAGGCAACATGGCACTCAAGAAAATCAAAGGAAATGAGCCAGAAACTTCTCACATTCTGCTGGCATCTGCAGAGTGTTGCCATATGAGAACCATATGACTGCTGGCAGCTTGGCATGTCAGCTCAGGCGTGTTACACTTGACCACACTGAGCTTGGGCTTACCAGTGTATCACAGGAATATTGGTACAATTTAACTGCACTCATTTTGTGCAAGGGCGTTTTATTCTTTCACAACGCCTCTGATCCCAACTCCAGCCCTTGAAACCATCTCAAAGCAGAATAAGGCATACCTGTTTTTTAATAGAGTTTCAAATGAACCACTGAAAACAGCAATGGTGTTTTTTTTTAATGTGTTAAAACTGGCTTCCACCATGTTATCAGTTTTCAAAAGCAAATCATTTTAACATGGTTACTAAGGTAGGACATAAAACCTTCCTCTAACTTGTGTAGAGCAGCCCTATCTTGGTGAGATCTATACTTTTCACACGTGGAAACTCTTGGTGAATAGAGTCTTTTTTGGACAGGAAGAAGATGGTTTCAATTGTACCATTTGGAGGTGTGAAAAAAGGTTTATTATGCACACTATTAAAAAGGAAATTTGCCTTCTGTGGGAACGGTTCTAATTGGTCTGCCCATTAGTGAGTGGCCACTTTGCAATAGATGGTTCTATTCAATCTTCATAGCCAGGGAAGAGAAAACAGAGATAATTAATCTATTTTTTCATGGGGTCTACTAAAATCAAGATTTTTCTGATTACTAGTATGAACCAAAAACTCACGCCTAGTCCTTGACAAAACTGTTGAGTGGGCAGATCTGGTGTGCTCACTGAGCTCCAGCCTCATCTCCTCAGGCTGCCTCGTTTCAGCACAGGCCTGGCAGGCAGCTTCATGTACAGGGTGCCACAAGAAGCATACCCACTTGGTCTCTGCTTTGCATCCTTGAAGCTGTCCCTAGAACCCAATTCCCAGAGAACTTCACAAGGGAAGTAAACACCGTGGGGGCAACCCTCAAACTGTGGGGCATAGGAGCAAGTGGGTGATGGTTCCATTCCTCTCATCTTTTAGTGGGACAAGCTTGAGGCACATTCTTCATGTTTCCTCAGAGGGTCTCCAGAAATAATGAGTCACTGTTGCCCTGAGCAATATAACCTGTTCATTAGAGGACACTTTATTGGTTTTTTTTCAATTTTCTATTTCATTGTTCCCATTACCAGACTGCAATTGACTGGGATCAAATTAAAATAAACTACTTATATCTCAGACTTTGTCTTAGCTTCCGCTTTTGAAAGAACCCAAACTAAGATGGAAAGTCTCTCTTTGGTGTCCCATGTCCTTTTTCTTCTCACTGAGCGTACCCGCCACCAAATGTGATTTACATCCTTTGAGCCACATAAATTTTGGCTTCATATCCACTCTCTTTAGTCATCCCCTAGCTCTGGAATTTGCCCAGTTTTTTCACACTTTATAGAAATTTCTCTGTCTTGTTTTTACTTAATTCTCTTGAGGCTCCTGAATTCTCTGGATAGAAGATTCTTTAAGCATGTTCTCAGATAGCATTAATAGACGACATGATTTACAATGCTTGATACATCATGCTGATATTTTATCAGCCTTAATGTAAAGCAGTGAGTCCACTGGTAGGAATTTGGGTTCCCTCCAACTCCTGTCAAAAAGGCCAACATCAATGCTGCTGACATGGGGAATTTGCCCTGCCAGCACCCTTCTGCAAGAAACAAATCCCTAAATGTGTGAATCAAACAGGAACTGGAGAGCGTGATGCAATGCATGATTCAAGTATCATTGCATGAGTTATGTTTATTCAAGAAAATCATGTTAGGATTATTGACTAGAGCACATCATGTAGAAAAATACAAAATTATGAACTTGGTGAATGTATGATTCTACTGACTACAGAACAGTTTCTGTGCTTTAGAAACCATTTCCCCATTTTATGGCCCTCTTTACAATGTAAATATACGAGACAATATTTCCCATAGTTATTTTTCCTACAACTGAAAGCTCCTTGAGATGTGGGATGATTTCGTATTTTTTTATTTCTATCACCTAATCCATTACTTACCTAGATAGGACATTTGGCAAACATTTATGGAAACAAACATGTGAAATACCTAAACACTTCTGTTATTTATATAGCATTAACTACTCAGCAAATTCTGTTTAGATGGTATCATCAGCTGAAGATCATGTAGAAATAACCAATAGTTTTTCGAGCTGAAAAGACCAAGGACATGTTAAGCATCACATTAAATAAAAGACATGCACTTTGATACTGGTTCTCCCAATTAAAAGATGGGTAACCTTGAACAATATAACTAGTATCTTCAAATCTCATCTTAAAAGTGAGATAATAATAATACTTATTTTACAGTCTCTTTTTGTAAAAATTAAATGAGATAAAGCACATAAAGCCTATAGCACATAGCCACCCTCAGTCTGTGCTCACTTATTGGTTGCTACATAATTTTTTTTAATATATATTTTTATTTTATTGATTATGCCACTACAGTTGTTCTATTTCCCCCTTCAATCCCCTCCACCCTGCACACCCCTCCCCCACCACTCCCCCCTTTAGTTCATGAACATGTGTCTCAAGTTTTTTAGATTCTATATTTCCTCTATTATTCTTACTCTCCCCCTATCTATTTTCTAGCTACTGTCTATGCTACTTATTTTCTGTACCTTCTCCCTCCTTCTCCTTCTCCCACTCCCCTGTTGCTAACCCTCCATGTGATCTTCATTTCTATGGTTCTGCTCCTGATCTAGCTGTCCTCTTAGTTTGCTTTTGTTTTAGGTGTGGTTCTTAATAACTGTGAGTTTGCTGTCCTTTCACTGTTCATCTTTTTTATCTTCTTTTTTTTAGGTAAGTCCCTTTAACATTTCATATAATAAGGGCTTGGTAATGATGAACTCCTTGAATTTGATCTTATCTGAGAAACACTTTATCTGCTCTTCCATTCTAAATGAAAACTTTGCTGGATAGAGCAATCTTGGTTGTAGGTCTTTGGATTTCATGACTTGGGATACTTCTTTCCAGCAGCTTCTTGCCTGTAAGGTCTCTTTTGAGAAATCAGCTGACAGTCTGATGGGAACTCCTTTATAGCTGACTGTCCCCTTATCTCTTGCTGCTTCTAGGATTCTCTCCTTCATTTTCATATTGGCTAATGTAATGATGATGTGCCTTGGTGTGTTCCTTCTTGGATCCAATTTCTTTGGGACTCTCTGAACTTCCTGGATTTCCTGGAAGTCTATTTTCTTTGCCAGAATGGGGAAGTTCTCTTTTATTATTTGTTCAAATAAGGTTTCCACTTGTGACTGTTCCTCTTCCCCTTCTGGTACCCCTATCATTCGGATGTTGGAGTGTTTAAAGATGTCCTGGAGGTTCCTAAGCCTCTCCTCATTTTTTGAAGTCTTGTTTCTTTATATTTTTCTGTTTGGTCATTTTTCCCTTCCTTTTGGTCTGCTCCCTTGATTTGAGTTTCAGTTTCCTTTCCATTACTTTTGGTTTCCTCTGCATTTCCATTCATTTCAATTAGTTTAGCCTTCATATGTTCCTCTAATTTGTGACTAAAATCAACCAGTTCTGTGATCACCAGTGTTTTGAACTGTGCATCTGAAAGTTTTGCTATTTCTTCATTGCTTAGATTTATTGGCTCTGGGGCTCTAAGTTGTTCTTGAGCCAGGTTTTCATCTGTTTGTGCCTGTTAAGTATGAGGAGAGGCGCCTTAGCTGTTCACCAGGGCGGGGCCGCCCAGGTCGCTGGGATGTGATGCTGTATGTGGGGACGGGGTCATAGAGGGAGCAATGGTGGTCCTCTCTGCTCGCCTGGTCTGCCTCACCACTTGCCCCCGCCTGTTTATCTGAGCGCAAATGTGTGAGCCCATTGCCCTTGCGCTGGGGCCTGCGTGGTCTGTCTCAATGCTCCTCTCTTCACTGGTGTATCTGCATGCAAATTCGAGACCGCAGACAGCCAGCCTCGCTGCACCTTCCCTGGGTCCACCCATAGCTACCCCGTACCTGGGATCTGGGCTAAGCCCCCGGGGTTGGGGATCTTTTTTGCCTGACTGCTCCGCTGCTGGCTTTGACCCTCTCACAGGTTTAGCTGAGCAATACGTTGTTTTTGGACTCCAAATTGTTCAATTTTCTTTGGTTTGGTTGCATTTATCGTTGTTAAAACTTTATTGATTTTAGATTTGGTTGTGCGAGGAAGCAAAGTGTTTCCACCTACACCTCCATCTTGGCGGAAGTCTTACCATAATTGTTTTTTTAAGTATATTTTATTGATTATGCTATTACAGTTGTCCCATTTTTTCTTCCCTTTATTTCCTTCTGCCCTGCACCTGCCTCCAACCAGCATCCCCCCCATCTTAGTTCATGTCCATGGGTCATACATATAAGTTCTTAGGCTTTTCCATTGCCTATACTATTCTTAACCTCTTGCTGTCTATTTTGTACCTAACATTCATGCTTCTTATTTCCTGTACCTTTTACCCCATTCTCTCTCTTCCACTCCTGCTAATAACCTTCCATGTGATCTCCATTTTTGTGATTCTGTTTCTGTTCTAATTGTTTGCATAGTTTGTTTTCTTAGGTTCAGTTTTTTGATAGTTGTGAGTTTGTTGTCATTTTACTATTGATATTTTTTAATTTTTTTCTTAGATAATCCCTTTAACATTTCATATACTAAGGGCTAAGTGGTGATAAACTCCTTTAACTTGACCCTATCTGGGAAGCACTTTATTTGTCCTTTCATTCTAAATGATAGCTTTTCTGGATAGAGTAATCTTGGATGTAGGTTTTTGCCTTTCATGACTTCAAACACTTCATTCCAGCCCCTTCTTGCCTATAAGGTTTCTTTTGAGAAATCAGCTGATAGTCTTATGAAAAATTCTTTGTAGGTAACTGTCTCCTTTTCTCTTGTTGCTTTTAAGATTCTCTCCTTATCTTTAAACTTGGGTAATGTAATTATGATGTGCTTTGGTGTGTGCTTCCTTGGGTTCAGTTTTTTGGGGATTCTCTGGGCTTCCTGGACTTTCTGGAAGTCTGTTTCCTTTGCCAGATTGGGAAAGTTCTCCTTCATTATTTTTTCAAATAAGTTTTCAATCTCTTGCTCTTCCTTTTCTCCTCCTGGCACCCTTATGATTCAGATGTTGTAATATTTAAACTTGCCCAGGAGGGTCCTAAGCCTCTCCTAATTTTTTTGAATTCTTGTTTCATTTGTTCAGTTGAATGTTTATTTCTTCCTTCTGCTCCAAATCTGGTTTCCTTCTCTTCACTGTTGGTTTCCTGTATGTTTTTCTTTATTCCATTTCGCATAGTTTTTACTTCTTTCTCTATTTTGTGACCATACTCCACCATTTCTATGAGCATCCTGATTACCAACCAGTGTTTCAAACTGTGTATCTGATAGGTTGGCTATCTCTTCATTGCTTAGTTGTATTTTTGGAGCTTTGATCTGTTCTTCCATTTTGGGCCATGTTTTTTTTTTTTGTTTTTTTTTTTGTCTCAGCACACCTGTTATGTAGTGAGGGGTGGAGCCTTAAGTACTTACAAGGGTAGGGCAACCCACGGCACTGCCTTGTGGGGCTGTATGTGGGAGTGGGTTCAGAGAGAGAAAAACACGGCTGGCTCAGCTCTCCCTGGCTTTCAGTCACTTCTCCTGCTGCCCACAAGCAAATTGGACCCTTCTGATGCTGATTCCCAGGTGAGTGGGTTTGCATACACTCTAGGCCCCTAATGGGTGTCTCCAAGGAACTTTCCTGTGAGGCTGGGAGTTTCTCCTGCCATGACAAACCACAGAGGTTTTTACAGCCAGAGGTTTTGAGGCTTTCGTTTCCTGCACTAGAACCCTGGGTTGTTTGGTCAGTCTTGCCCCCCAGTGTTCCTCCAGGTTTATCTGCAGGCAAATGTGGGATCCCTAGCTGCTGCCTTGACGTGTGTCTTCTCTACCCCAGCTCCACCCTTTCTGCCAGTCTGTGTGAATGTTTCTTTTTTAAAAATTTGTCATTTTTTGGTTGTGCAAGGAGGCAAAGTGTATCTGCCTATGCCTCCATCTTGGCTGAAAATTCCCATTATTGTTTTTATCACTTTTATTTAATTCCCCTGACACCTGTGGGTGGTTGAGCTAGAATAAGAATCTTACTCAATGATTTTCAAAGTAGTGTTCTTTTCATTTTAAAATATTGGGTCAAACCAAACATCTCTGAAAGGACAGTCTTAATTGATGAGAACACAGGACTTGATGCATTGACATTTTTCTGAGACACAGCTATGGCCTAACATGTTCTGTGATTGATCTTGTCCATTGTGGAGCTCCAGGTGAGTCATCTCCAGACTACCAGGTGAGATGAATGATAAATTTTGAATTTCTATTTGGGGACTTGAAAAACTAATTTGCCCACTTAACCTCATACTATCGATGTCACTAGATGTCTCTTCCCTTAAGAAAGGAGTAGCCTAAATCATGTTCTTAGCACAACAAAAAGGTTACTGGTAGCTGCTTGGACTGCCAGTGCTACACACCTTGCATCCCTATATGTAGAGCTACTGTAGCAATTGTTACTTGCTGGCCCTTTGCTCCACTGTCTCACAATGGACTGTTCAGTTTCAAGATTTGCTCACATCAGAGATAATGTTCACATTACTATTGGCCCCAACTAATAAGAGGGTAACTGCTTCTTACTATGAGCTAGACTTGTGTTTTCTCTATCGGAATTAAGGTTTTTATATTGCAGGGGTGCCAAACTCATTTTCACCTGGGACGACATCAGCTTTGCATTTGCCTTTAAAGGGCTGAATGTAATTTTAGGACTGTGTAAATGTAACTACTCCTTAATTAGGGGCAAGGAGCTTGGCACTACCACCAGGTAGAAACAAGGTTCTGGGCCGAATAAACAAGGTGGAGGGCTAGATTTGGCCCTCGGGCCTTGTGTTTGCCACCTCTGTTCCATTGCAATAAAATCTGTAGCTGGAGTAGTAAAGGTCTGTTATGACAATGAAATATTAATCTAGAAATCCAGAGTCATATATTTAAAAAGAGTCTCTATGACTGTGGGTCCCTATCTTCTTGCACATTAGAATCAGATGGAGATTCTATTAAAAAAACTCCCAACTCACAGGCATTAAATCTTTGAGGTTGAGGCCCAAGTACTTGTTGTCCTGTTAAAGCTCCTGAAGTTGACTTAGTGCCCACTTGGGGCTCGGAAACACGGCCCTAGAAGAAAGACTTTATGTGACTTTCCTTTCACTGCAATGCTAAAAAGACAGGACACTGTAGTCATGTTGCCATAGGGGTTCCAAGTCAATGCTGACTCCATGTTACTCTAAGTGCTGGACTTTGAGATTCCAAGTTGCTTCGGCAAGTGAATTTCAGCAATCAGAGAAGAATCCTGGCTAAGTGGACTTTGAATTAATTTATTTATTTTTAGAAAGGCAAACCCATCTGTACTCTCAGTGCTTTGGAGTTGCACAACCTGCAGTGCATAATGGGGATTTTGACGTAGCTTGCAGGATGATGTGTACCAGAAACACACTGGAGAAAGTGTCTTCTTCAAAAGCATGGGTTTTGTGAGTAAACCATTCAGAAAGATCAAGATACCCTCCTTTTGGAAGAAAGATGAAGTCATACTGAACAAAGAAAATTGCCTCTAAAAAACCTGTTTGTAAAAAGTGTGTTCAGTATGTATCAAATCATCAAATTACACCCATTGGGAGAAACTCATGTGGAGAAAAAAAGCTGCATAAAACAGCAAACCACATCCATAGTGCTTCTTATAGCAAACAAAGAAATGCTGGGTGTATCAACAGGCAGGGCCTCTTTTGATTACAAAGTGGTTATAGGAAGAGGACAAATCAAGCTTTTAGCTTTTCTGGTTCTTTTCATAAGGGGCTGATGGTAGGGGGAGAGGGGCAGCTGCCCATTCTAATTCATGTAGGAAAAAATCATTTTCAGTGGCTTATGGATGGCTTTGAGTGCGAGCAGATTTCCACGCAGAAATGATCTATGGGCCAGGGATTACACCCCTTTTGCTCACAAGGACTGATTGCATGGCCCACAGCTGGAGCTAATCCAGATATCTGTTTAATTAAATAGGAGCTGTCATTCTGTTGCATTACATCAAAGCCCAGGAAGGTGACAAGGAGAAGTGGCCAATGTAAATCTTTAGTCCTTCTTTTCTTATATGGTGAAGGGATAAAAATTCTGATTTTCAGCAGAGTTTTTATGTGTGTGTGTGTGTGTGTGTGTGTGTATAAGGAAAAAAATCCATTGAGACATCTGTGACCAGTTCACTTTCCCATTAAGATTAATTCCTAAAATCATATATTTTTCTAGGGCAAGATGTTTGGTGGAGTAAATCTAAAAAGCTATCAGTGAGGCTTTCCTTTAGGAAAAATCCACAGGGTGCTTCCTATAGAAATGGCATGACAGGCAGGATGATGCACCCAGCCTGGAATGAGGTTTGTTTCAAAAGGGGTTGTAAGAGCCCTGCTTACATGGTAGAGCAATCTTGGGTAACAGAATGTTTATTATAATCACTGTTTGGACTTTAGATATTTATCAAAACCAGTACCTGAATGAATCTGTTTACATTCAAATCAAACAAAAGATGATTTCATTAAAAGAATGAAATCAACATTTTAAAATAAGGACTAATTAACATGTTATATGTACATCAAATATATCAAACAGAAACTTGCATAAATGTGATTCTGATATTAACTGTCTCTCCACTAAGTGATTATAAAAATACTTGCCCGGGTGTTTCTAAAAGAAAACTTAGAGAACTCTGTCCAAGGGGCTCTTCAGTCCATTCGTCCATGTTCACTGGTCTTCACACCATATGTATTCTGTAGCATTATGAGGGAATAGTCACTTCCACATGAAGAGGTCTTTATTATTAGCTTGAGAAAATTTTTTAGAGTCTGCATTTTCTCAAGACTGCATTTTCTGACTAAGTTCTGAGTTTTCATGAATGCAGGCATATCAGGTTTTTGCAATGATTACAATTTAGAAGGGTTCCTTTCTTTAACTGCTCTGCAGAATGGCTTTTCTAATGGATTACCCCACCCAAGGGTCTGTCTGTACAATGCTTTTGTTCTTCATTTTTTTCCTCTAATCTGAAAGCTATGAATGCCACTACACTTTAACAATAAGTTTTTCTTTTTTCTGGTTTTATTAGAGAAAAGAAAACACAAAACCAAGTTAAATCTTCTTAGCAAAACCATGCCACCTATCTCCCAGGGTACTTGAGGGTATACATTCTAAAGCCCACAGATCTGGCTTTATTTCCAGGCCCACTACTGACTGGCTGTATGACCTTGGGCAAGTTATTTAACCCTCTTTGAAACTCAGTCTCTTCTATTGTAAAATAGGGGCAATAATATTGCAATTACCTGTGAAGAAAGGGATTAACAGCTGGTCTGTAACTCAGTTCCTCCCTCCTTCGGAGATGCCTCAGGCAATCCATGTAACATACAACATAACATACAAATCATTTTTTATAGTTGAAAGAACAAAAGAAGCTGTTAGCATTACTCTCTTTTAAGTTCTTATCGAAGAAGGCTTTTATTTTTAAAATTATTTTAATGTAAACTTTTTCAATTACAGTTTACATTCAATAGGATTTTGTATTAGTTTCAGGTATTTATTTCTGGTAACCACTTGACACCATACATAGTTATCACAATATGATCAATTATATTTCCTGTGCTGTATCTTACATCCCTGTGTCTATTCTGTACCTACCAATCTATACTTATCAATCTCTTCACCTTTTTTACTTAGTCCCCCAACCCATCTCCCCTCTGGCAACCATCAGTCTGTTCTCTATGAAACCATTTCTGTTTTGTTATATTGTTGTTTAGATTTCACATATAAGTAAAATCATATGGTATTTGTCTTCCTCTGTCTAAGAAGACTTTTAGGAGGACATATGTGATCTGTGTAGATTCCTAATCATAAAATTATCTGTAAATTATGGCTAAGTCGCAGCTCCACTGGAGAATAGAAATTGGTAACTAACATGGACTACGTAATGAACACGGAGCTATGTGATTAAGGAGATATAAAAATGGGAATGAAAATGCAGCTTCCAAGGCTTACTTGTACTTCACACATAGTGATTGATTATCTGATATTTCAAAAAAAATGTGTCTCAGTCCAGAAGAAAGAAGCTCCATCCAGTAGATCAGGTACTTCTAGATTCTGGTGCTGTGTTGGTGACAATTGCTTCTTCATTGTTTCTTTCACTGGTCATTAGCAAACCTCTGTGTTGGGTAAAACTTGTATTGAATGTGATTCTATTTGGGTGAGTGCATTTCTCATAAGGCTGTTGCAAGGAATGAGTAAATATATGGAAGGTTCTAGGATGGTATTTAGCATGAATGTGCTATGCTAGCGTCAGGTATTAAGAGTATTATAGTTTAATGATTTCATAAAACAATATTGTGTAGTCTCCTCTAGATCCTAGGTGTGTTAGAGATGCAAATGTTCTCTTCCCACAAGTAATTTAAATTAAGAAGAAAGGCTTACAGAACACCAGCAGTAACATGAGAGTGATATGAGACGTCCCACGTTATTTCTTCACTGTCTTGGTTTTGATTTCCCCAGGAGCAGATGCAGAGACAAAAAAGTGAATGTTAAATAGCTTATTTTGGAGGCGATACTAAGAAACAGCAGTAGGTGAGTAGGAAAGTGAGACAAGGACAGCAAAAGCAGCCTATAGTGGCTGAGTGATCAAGCTAATTTCCATTGTGAATAACTGGGACTTATTCCCACTGGGCAACTCTTTGAGCCAGTGCAGAGCACGGGCCTCTGAGTTACCCCAACCACAGAAGGAAGAAACAGTTGTATTGATATACACACCACCTCCCATCAGCCAGCCTTTGGTTGAAGGAGGAGTTAATTGCCTAGTACTTCAGCCTTCCCAGGCAGGGGCAGCTTGAGCTCAGAGAAGGCCCTCAGGCAAAAAGGCACTGAAGCTGACAGCTGGCAGTTGGCCAGTATAAGTACAACAATAGTAAGGCTGGGAGGGAAAGGCACAAGCTAGGGGCTGAGGCTGTTGTACTCCATAACTTATGGCATTTTACTCCTCAACATAGGGGAGAGTCCCTATTTAAAAAGTCTAAGACCTGATTCATCTGAAACCTATGTAATTTTACTAACTAATGTCACCCCAGTAAATTCAAAAAAATTTAAAATATAAAACAACAATTTAAGACCCGATTATAACAAAAAGTAAGATGAATAGGACTTAAGTCAGGAGAGTATGTATGAAACTTGTAATAAACAATTGTCCCTGGGAACAAAATAATAAAAATGTTACACTAAAGACAATACAAATATTTTATATAGTCGATATTAGCATGATTAGAAATTCTGTGCTCAGTAATATTAATTCCCAATTATAGGCACTTTTGAATGGGAACTATTTGGATCTTCACCTATGGTCTCAATTAAGTATGCATTTGAGTTTATTATTACTTCCTTATCAATTATGTGCATAGTATTTCACCCTTGCATCTGGTCTCCCATCCAACTGTTGAAAGCATTTCTGCTTTTGTGATCTTGGAGTTGTTTTCTCCTGCCTCAAAGAGTCACTCCATGCCTTGGGGATCCAATTCATATCTCCTGAGTTTCACTTCTTAAAACCACAAGTCACTCATTCCCCTTATCTTTCACCTCCCTGATCCTCATCCAGTGTCCATGTTAGAGCTTCATACATTCCAGACTCCAATGAAGAGCTGTTCTACCATGAGCTACATTTTCTCTCACTTGGCTTCACCACAAAAATGATTTCTTCATTACTCCCATTTTCCATCTACTTCCTACACCAAATACCTGTTTTAAGTATTTGATTATGCAAAATGGAGCCTGATGTGGAGGTATTAGAGAGGATTCTTGGAGAACAACCTTGACATTCGAGCTATGATCTGAAGGACAGATGGATCTAATTCCCTCCCAGGCAGGAATGCTCTGTGGGGAGAGAACATGCATGTGCATCATTTACCAGGTGCCTGGGAGGAGCTACAAGGCTGGCTTGCCTGGGTTCAGAGGACAAGGGCAAGTGCAAGTGTTGAAGGAGGGAAAGCTCAAGGAATAGGCTTGGGCTGAGATCAAGCTAAAAACTAGGGGTGTCTGTCTTCATTCAAAAACCAATGAGAAGCCATGACAGAATTTTAAATAGAAGGGTGGTCTGATTGGGATATTGTTTTAAACTGAATGCTCCTGTAATGAGAATGGATTGAAGGGGTACAACAAGAAGGCTCACTGACAAAGTTTGTTTCAAAATTAATGTGAAAGGTGACAGTATCGTAGACAAGTGGTGGGTAAAAATGGGGGGATATGGATGTATTCCAGAGATAATAAAATTAAACCTACAGAAATACCTCACAAGGGACCTTAAATACCAAAATGTATACAGAATGAGTCTAAACTGTTTCATACTTCATCATATAAAGTGTGCCACATTTTTCATTTTTCAAGTTAAATAAACAGTGAAAACCCCAGATGCCTTGTTGGCAAGGTGTTTATCATCACACTCTTGGGTGTACGTGGATTACGGAAGGGCCCTAGGTCTTCCACAGGCCAATGAGGTACACTAGTCAGCCACAGTCAAGTGGGGAATTTGATGTTGCCGTGACTACTTTTACTCCTCACTGCACCACAGGGCCTTGTCTTGCCCAGCAGCACTAGACAAATCTAGTGCTGCTTGTTCTTGTCTAGAGAATCCTTAAAGGATATCCCTCCCTATAAAGCTTTGTCACTTAGTGGCTATCACTTTTAGTGCCTGGAACTTTCGGGTGTATATGTTCCTATTCTTCTCCTAAGTCCTGCCAATTAAAACATGCTTGGCCTGAGAGATTTGGTCATCTGTTCTCTGTGGAGCATGCAGACACTACTAACTCTTTTGTTAATCCCAGGCAGCCACCCAGGGAGTTGGCTGCCTTCCTTTATCAACCCACGAACACAGAGGGCTTATTTAGTAATTTTCTAGTACAGAGAGCTTGATTTCCTTTCAGGAAGCCTCCAGTCATTAAAAACATATAGAAGCATAAAAGAGCTGTTTATTCTCCTTGAAGTAGGAAGGATGAAGGAATACTCATTTTTCTTCCTGAACATCCACCCGTTTCCCCAAAAGACAGAAATGAGATTTTTTTGTACTTTCCTGCAGAAGTAATGCAGAACAAACCATGATTTAATTCTTTGGTCACTGAGAATATGATGGCTCATGTGTATACTCAGGTTTCATGTGCTTGTGGTTGAGGAGTTAACATGTGCCCCATATTAACTCAAATAAATTGCTATGGGGTTCAGAGGAAGGCTCAATGGACTGCCCTTGGGGTGGTTGAGGAGTTGAGTGACTAAGAAAGAGAATTTGAGTTAGGCCTTGCAGGCTGAATAGGAGCTTGTAACAAGCAGAAGAAAAAGCAAAACAGGCAAGCAGAGGCAAAAAGTGGTACAAGGGAACTGAGAAACCGTGAGTAATCTGCTATGGATAGAATACAAGAGGATGTATGACTCTAATGTAGAGTGTCAGAAGATGATTCTAGACAGATAGGTAACAACTATATTGTGGAGGGCTTTATAACGACATGTTTAAGAATTCAAACTTTTTTTTCACCTTAGTCAATCTGAAAATATTGTAATTTTAAAAAATATTTATTTTTAAATTAGGGACAAAATTAGGTTTGTATTTCAGAGATTTGGTTCTAGGAAAACCTTGCATGTCCTGATATAAGCAGGTACACACAGGAAATCAAAGTACAAATCTAAATATTACTTCATAATCCTAGAATTAGAGAATAAGGTGTAGATTGTCTTAGGGTATACTTTTCTGGATAAATTAGTCTTCTTTATTCTAAAGGCACTCTCCCCATGCCCCAGACTAAGGCTTAAATCATAAAAACTTTACCTGACAGCAGATGGGTAGTGCTGAGAAGCCAGGGGACCAGTTAGAAGGCATTATAATATTGCAGATGAGAAAGAGCTTGAAGTGAGATTCTAGTCCTGGGGAAGAGAAAGGATAGCCTCGAGTGATACTTAGGAGGTAGGCAATAGAATGTAGAGATGGATTACATTTGGGAGTTAAGGCAAAAGGAGAAGTTAAAGCAAAAGGAGAAGTTAAGGCTAATTTTTAGATTTTTTTTTTTGCTTTGGACATGTGAAATTACAGCTGACTCTGACACATTCACATGGAAGAAAACAGTAGGCTTTGGACTAGGGAGGCAGATTTGGAAAAATTATTATTATATCCATCTCTCTGTTTGAGGATGAGATTTCTCAGGAAGTGTGTATAGAATAAGAGAAGCAGAAACTAATGTATAAAACTTTATAGCACACTAACATTTAAGGGGTAAATGGGAGAAGAGAGCCCAGAAAGTGGACTGAGACAAAGGGTGGCCAGAGAGACAAGAACAATCAAGGAGGAATAATGCCACATTAGTCAAATTGAAAAGATTTTTCAATAAAGAAAGAGTTTTTAAAAAAACTCTTCACAATGTTTTCTTTTAAAGCCAAATGTAACAGTGTTTACAGAAGAAAATAACCCCCAAAATGTATTTATTGTATGTAATGAGGAGGTCCTCAGTTGTTTTTTGAGCAGTGAAACCAGAAGTCAGATTGTAATGGGTAGAAAGGTGAGTGGAATAGACATCAAGGCATTAATTTGAAGCTAACCTTTCAAGAAAATTGGCTGTGAAAGAAAGAAGACTAGGCAGTTATTCAGGGATTGCATGGGCTTTATAAAATGATGAGGTTTGAGCATGATTACTTGTTGATTTAAACAATGCTAGCAGAGCCTTGGCTGGTGTGGCCCAGATTGGCTGGAGTGTCATCCCATAACCAAAAAGGTTGCAGGTTTGATTCTTGGTCAGGACACATACAGAGGTTGTGAGTTCAATCATGGTCCAGGTACACATGATCCCCAGGCCTGGGTATACAAGAGGCAACCAACTGATGCTTTTCACTTGCATTGATGCTTTTCTCTCCATCCCTCTCTCCCTTCCTTCCTCTCTATAAGCAATAAAAAATATATTTGGATGAGGATAGAACAATGTTAGCAGAGAAAGTTGTTGAATATACAGAATAGAAAGAACATAATTGATAGAACAAAGAATGATCCTTATTACATTATTTCTTAGTATAGACACTTTTTCTAAAAAATAACTACTATACTACATTTAGAATCGAGTATATGATTTTCTGTTTCTAAAAGTGACATTTGAAGATTCATCAGATTCTGCCAAACTTCTATTTTAGTTTGTGACTGCAAGGAGGGGTCTGCCCCCTACTACAGTGTCTTACGGGTTGTGCCCTAGGCAGAGAGTGGTATTGACCAAACAGCATGAAAGGTTTTCTACTGTAACTTAATGACCTGTTGAGTGAGCATCAGGTTAGGGATAATACTCCTAAACACAGGACAGATAGGACCTGAGTGTATATTAACCACTAGTCTCTAAACTATTTTTGATTTATTTGGAAATAGTTTCTGGATGCCGGGCACTATGCTAGGTGCTGGGGAAAAACAGTGAGCAAAGCTGTCAATGCCCCTACTTTTCAGGAGACTATAATCTGATGCTGGGAATTAATATTAACCAAGTAAATGTTTTGGTAAAGCATTTTCCATGAGAAATCCATTTCAGCTGTATATCACTAAAGAGTGATGACAATTTAATTAACCAAAATTGATTTGGGAAACCCATTTCTGGTAGAGTAGTGTATGCTAAGGCTCTGGAATGAGAGACAACTATTAACATCTTAACGATACCTTCTTTTCCTCCTTTACTTATCCACTTATTGTTTTGGAAAGACTGACAGTACATTTATTAAAGCTGGAGTCAATGAAAAAAGGAAGGGCTTAGCATAAAGGAAGCAACAGGAACTCCTGGGCTGGGCTGCCCGAGCTCACTGGAAAGTCAGAAGAAAGGGGGCTTTGGGGGCAGGTTTAGCGGGTTAGCATGGGGCAAGCTGCCAGCTTCCCATTGACTTAGAGTTTAGGAGACACATGCCTGTGAAGAAAGAAGTGGGGGAAGAAGGGAGGGACTGTTGCTGGCTGCTTCCCAGAAGGAGGGTGCGGCTTGGGTACTTTGTCTTGAGGCTTTTATCTCTCTCTCTTGCAGGCAGGAATCTTAGAGAAGGTCTCAGGGAAAAGTTTCAGCAGAATATTCATTAGTTTTCCAGGTGTGTCCTTTCAAGGTCATGGTCTCCACTGATTGGTCAGTGACAGGGGCAGGGGTTCTTTCGTCACCTGCCTGGCTTTGCTGCTTTTATGGGCCTGGAGCTGCAATACAACTGAGGCCTACATGTCATGTCCATGGAAAAAAGGCTACCCTGGGGGCAAGTTTCTTATTTTCTCAGTTTTGCCACCTGCCAGGACCATCTGCACCTGGCTGTAAATTGCTTGGCCAGTTCAGCCATGTGTCTCAGTTTCCCTATTCCACTTGCCCCCCTAGCTTCTTACTATCCTGTCTCATTCCCACCTCACGGACTTCCAATCCTAAAATCTTTTAGGGGTGAGGAGAGGGGGAGAGTTTTTTTGTCTTCAATAACTGCTTCCTACTGACAAGGGTCTGTCTGTCATGGTCTTTGCTTCCATAATGTATGGAATTCTCTTTGTGTCTAAGAGACAAGGGAATGAGATCTGAGACAGGAACAGAGAGTCTGGGAGCTGCTTCTTCCAGAGTAGGAATAACATGGAATCCCAAATAACCATCATCTTGATATGGAACTGTTGTATCGAGTGCAACCATCTAGTTCTGACAACAAGTCCGGTCAGCCAAACTGTTGAGTCTCATTTCAGGAGGTGGCAATATAGATGGGCTTCTAAAGTGTGGCCTATACTGTGTTAACAAGCAACCAAGGAAAAAATGTCATAGGCATACACTCTGGAAAGACTACCCTGAACCACATGACCAAACAAGGTCCCATGCCATTTCTGCAGTGGACTTCCGTTAGCTTCCAAAGTCAGACTCAATTCCTTCAGGCTTTCTGGTGACATCTGGAGTCCAGGCATATCTCTTTCAATCATGACATTCCAGACAAAGACTTTGTTAATAAAATCATGATTGGAAACTGATTCTACATGTTCATCTGTCTCAGTGCTGATGAGAAACCCACAGCTGACCCTGACCGATGTGTCTCAGTGGACTGAGTTCTGGCCTGATGCAAATCAAGATGCTGGTCAGGCACAATGGGCTTCCGCTGGTACCTAGCATGGTCCCAGTTTGTGAGGTGGTCCTGGGTGGACTCCTGACTGGAATCCTGCCATTCTACTCGCGATGGGACAGCCTGAACTGCAAGTGAGCCATGGGGGCAGCATAGGCTCAGGAAAGAAAGACCCAGTCCCACCTGGGCTCATCCTGTTATGTTAATATACAGGGGCCTGGCCCAGAGCAGTTCTGCCTAGGTCCAGCTGTAGGGCGTGAGTCCTTGACTTCATGTTGGAAATATTTCACCACATGAGTCCATGTGACTATGTATGTTCATTAAAGCCAGGGACAGTGAAACAAGGAAGGACTTAGCATAGAAGAAGCAGCAGGAGAACCTAGGCTGGGCTGCCTTAGCTCACTGGGAAGTCAGAGAAAAGGGGGTTTGGGGGACAGATTCAGGGGATTAGCCTGGGACCAGCTGCCAGCTGCCCATTGCCTTAGAGTTTAGGAAGCTACTGCCTTTGAAGAAAGAAGTGAAGGGAGAAGAAAGGGAAGGAAATGGCCTACTTATCCATTCATTTTTTTTGAGGACAGGAGAGGTAAAAGTTCTATAAAAATACAGGGTTGAATTTTGCAAAAGAAATTCTAAGGAATAATTGATTTCATAGATGAGATAAGTAGAAACTTGGAAATGCAGAATGCTTATTATGGATTTAAAAAATACCATGTATATAACTCACAATATAAAATTTCCCTTATCTTAATTTAAAAAGAAAATGTTCCTGAAAATTACCACATGGTGCTGCTGCTTCGGGTGGTGACCCACTTGGGGAAAGACAGATCAGTTGCACAGCCACTGATGGGACTATTGAAAGTGCTGTCTTAAAACACAAGGAAGCTCTCATTTCCTTCCTCTCTTTTCCCTATTCTTTCCCTAGATCATCGGCAAAGACTGTAAAGGTGACTTTAGTTATGAACTTGATGAGCTAAGAAAAGATCAGTAACCAAAAAAATGGGCTTAAAATTCCAAAGCTGACTAAAGATAAGATAGTAAACCAGTGTTATGATTGGCACACTTATAATTTTCTTATAGCAAAGATCCTTAAGTCCCAAACCTAAACTTTAAAATGAAAGAAAAAAACATGAATAACACTATCTTTGAAGACCATTTCATGCCCTCTTACTCTTAGTACAATTTTTTGATTTAATATTTATTGTATTTTTTCCATTACCATTTAGTCCTCTTACAACCACTGCACCCTGGCAGTTACCATACATAGTGTTGTCTATGTCTATGACTCCGTTTTCCTTTTTGCTCAACTCCTCCACCTCCTCACATCCACCCCACAGTTGTCATCCTGATTTCCAACTATGAGTCTATCTCCATTTTCTTGTTAGTTCTGTTTGTTTATTAGATTCCACATATGAGTGAAATCATTTGGTATTTGTCTCTCTCTGACTGGCTTATTTCACTTAGCATAATGTTGTTCAGGTCCCTCCATGCTGTTGCAAAGGGTAAAAATTTCTTGTTTTTCATGGTGGAGTAGTATTCCATTGTGTAAATGACCCATACTTGTTTTATCCACTCATCTATTGATGAACACTTGGGCTGCTTCCATATGTTCATGATTGTAAAAAACACTGCAGTGAATATCGGGGTGCTTATGTTTTTTCAAATTAGTGTTTTGGATACCTTTGGATATATTCCAAGAGGTGGGATCACTGAGTCAAAAGGCAGATCCACTTTTAATTTTTTGGAGTATCTTCATACTGTTTTCCACAGCGGCTGCACCAATTTAATTAGCACCAACAGTGCAAAAGGGTTGTCCTTCCTCCACATCCTCTCCAGCACTTGTTTGTTGACTTATTCATGGTAACCATTCTGACAGGTGTGAGATGATATCTTATTGTGGTTTTAGTTTGCATTTGTCTGATGATGAGTGACATTGAGCATCTTTTCAAATGTCTATTTGCCGCCTGTATGCCCTCTTTGGAGAAGTATCTATTCAGGTCCTTTGCCCATTTTGTAATTGGGTTGTTTGGGGTTTTTTGGTATTGAGATTTGTAAGTACTTTATAAATTTTGGCTATTAATTCCTTATTAGATGTATCAGCAAATATGTTCTCCTATACTATGATTTGTCTTTATATTTTATTGATTTTTTTTACCATGCAAAAATTTTTTAGTTTGACATAGTCCCATTTGTTTATTTTTGTCTTTTGTTTCCCCTGACTGGGGAGATATATCCAATAAAAAATTACAATGAACAATGTACAAGATTTTGCTGCATATGTTTTCTTCTAGGATTTTTATGGTTTCAGGTCTACCACTTAAGTCTTTGATACATTTTGAGTTTGTTCTTATCTGTGGTGTGAGAAAGTGGTTTAGTTTCATTTTTCTGCATGTATCTGTCCATTTTTCCCAACACCATTTGTTGGACTTATTCCATCAAATATTAATTGACTATAAAGGTGTGGGTTTATTTCTGGGATTTCTATTCTGCTCCATTTATCTATGTGTCTGTTTTTATGTCACTAGCAGGCTGTTTTGGTTACTATGGCCTTATGGTATAGTTTGATATTAGGTAGTATTATTCCTCCAACTTTGTTCTTCTTTCTCGGGATTGCTGTGCTATATGAGGCCTTTTGTGGTTCTATACAAATTTTTAAAATATTTGTTCTAGTTCTCTGAAATATGTCATTGGAATCTTAACAGGAATTCATTGAATCTATACATTGTTTTGGGTAATACGGACATTTTAATGATGTTAATTCTTCTTATCTATGAACACAGTATGTGCTTCCACTTATTTCTATGTTCTTCATTTTCTGTCTTCAGTGTCTTATAATTTTTTGAGTACAGGTCTTTTACATCCCTGCTTAGGTTTATCCCTAGGTATTTTATTCTTTTTATAGCAATTATGAATGGACTTATTTTATTAATTTCCCTCTCTGTTATTTTGTTATTGGCATATAAAATGTAACTGATTTCTGAATATTAATTGTGTGTCCTGCTACTTTGCTGAATTCATTGATCATTTCTAGTAGTTTCCTGGTAGAATCTTTGGGGTTCTCTACATACAGTAGTATCATGTCATCTGCAAATAATGGCAGTATTACTTCTTTATATTCAGTTGGATGCTTTTTATTTCTTCTTGTTGTGGCTAGGACTTTAGTACTATGTTCATTAAGAGAGGTGAAATCAGACCTGTCTTATTGCCAGTCTTAAGAGTAATGCTTTAAGTTATTGCCTGTTCAGTATGATGCTGGCAGGTGTGTTTGTCATATGTGGCCTTTATTGTGTTTAATATGTTTCCTCTAATCCCATCTTGCTGAGGGTTCTTATCATAAATGAGTGGTTAATTTAATAAAATGTTGTTCTGCATCTATTGATATGATCATGTGGTTTTCATCTTTCATTTTTTTTAAATCTGGTTAATTGCATTTATTGGTTTGCAGATGTTGCACCAATCTTGCATTCCTGGAATAAGACCTTGGTGCATGATCTTTTTGATGCATTGTTGTATTCAGTTTACTGATATTTTGTTGAGGATTTTAGCATCTATGTTCATTAGAGATATTAGCTTATGATATTCTTTCTTTGTAGTGTCTTTATCTGTTTTGGAATTAGGATAATGTGGGCCTTGTAAAATGAGTTTGGGAGGCTTCCCTCCTGTTGAGTTTTATGGAACAGTTTGACAAGGAGAGGTTTTAGTTCTCAGAATATTTGGTAAAATTCCCCAGCAAAGCAAACCGGTCCAGGGCTTTTGTTTACTGGGATTTTTTTGATTCTTGCCTCAATTTCACTATGTGTAATTTGTTTATTCAAATTCTCTGATTCTTCCTAATTTAGTTTTGGAAGATTGTATTTTTCTAGGAATTTATCCATTTCATCCACTTTGTCCAGTTTATTGGCATATAGTTGTTCATAATATTTTCTTATACTCCTTTGTATTTATTTGTTGTCAGTTGTTATCTCTCTTCTTTCATTTCTGATTTTATTTATTTCGGTCCTTTCTCATTTTTTCTTGATGAGGCTGGTTAAAGATTTGTCAATTTTGTTTGTCTTTTCAAAGAACCAGTTCTTGGATTCATTGATCTTTTATATACTTTTAAGACTTTATTTCATTTATTTCTGTTCTAATTATTATTATTTCCTTCCCGCTACTCACTTAGGGCTTTGTCATTCTTTTTTAAGTTCCTTTAAATGTGAAGTTAGATTGTTTATTTGAGGTTTTTTTTCCTGAGGTAGGCCTGGAATGCTATGAATTTCCCTCTTAGGATTGCTTTTCCAGTGTCCCACAGATTTTGGAATGTTGTGTCCTATTTGCATTTGTTTCAAGGTATCTTTTGATTTCTTTCTTGATCTCATTGTCAATCCATTCATTGTTTAATAGCATTTTATTTAGCTTCCATGTCTTTGATTATTTTTCAGTGTTCTCCTTATAATTGATTTCTAGTTTCATAGCATTGTAGTCAGAGAAGATACTTAATATGATCTGAGTCTTCTTAAACTTATTGAGACTTGGTTTGTGTCCTAACATGTGGTGTATCCTGGAAGACATTTCATGTGCACTTGCAAAGTATGAATATTCTACTGCTTTGGTGTGAAATGCTCTGAAGATATCAGTTAAACACATTTGATCTTGCATGCCTTTTAAGGCTAATGTTTCCTTGTTGATTTTCTGTCTGGAAGATCAATACATTGAAGTCAATGGAGTATTAAAATCTATGACTATGCATTTCTGTTGATCTCTCCCTTTATGTTCAACAAGATTTGCTTCACATATTTAGATGCTCCTATGTTGGGTGTGAAAAAGTTTACTAGAGTTATATCTTCTTGTTGGAGTGTTCCTTTTATCATTGTGTAGTGTCCTTCTTTGTCTCTTTCTATAGCCTTGGTTTTAAAGTCTATTTTATTGGGTATATATACTGCTACTAAAGCTATTTTTCCTTTCCTTTTGCATGAAATATCTTTTTCCATCCATATACTTTTAGTCTGTGTATATCTTTCAATCTGAGATGGGTCTTTGGAGACAGCATATATACATATAATCTTGTTTTCTTATCTATTCAGCTAACCTATGTCTTTTAGTTGGGGCATTTAAGACACTGACATTTGAGGTGATTATTAAAACATACATATTTGGTGCCATTTTATTGTTAGACTATTTTCCTCTGTTTCTTTTTCTTATTCTTCCAAAAGCAAGCCCTTTTTATATTTGTTGTAATACTGGTTTGGTGTTAACAAATTCCTTTAGCTTTTTCTTCTCAGGGAAGCTTCTTATTTCTTCTTTGATTATAAATGATAGCTTGGCTGGGTAAAGTAGCCTTGGTTGTAGGTATGTAGTTTTCATCACCTTGAATATTTCATACCACTCCTTTGTGGTCTGAAATGTTTCTGTTGAGAAATCAGATGACAGTCTAATTGGTGTTCTTTGTATGTAACTACCTGATTTTCTCTTGTGGCTTTTAGGAGTCTCTCCTTGTCTTTAAGCCTTGCTTTTTAATTATGATGTGTCTAGGTGTAGGCTTTTTTGGGTCAAACTTGTTTAGCACTCTCTGAGCTTCCTGCACTTGTGTGTCTTTTTCCTTCACCAGATTAAGGAAGTTTTCTGTCATTATTTCTTCAAATAGTTCCTCAATCCCTTGCTTGCTCTGTTCTCCTCCTGGTAGTCCCATGATGCAGATGTAACACTCGATGTTCTCCAAAATGTTTGTGAAGCTCACCTCATTATTTTTCAAGTTCTTGTTTATTTTTTGCTGCTCTGCCTGGATGCTTTTTTTACCTTGTCTTCTAAAACACTGACTTGATCTGCTGCTTCATCTAACCTACTGTTTATTTCTTCCAGTGTATTATTTATCTTGATATTGCATTCTTTATTTTTGACTGGTCATCTTCATGGTTTCTATGTCTTTTTTTCATGCTGTTGAGTATTCTTATAATAATTACCCTAAACCCTCTATCTGATAAATTGCCTCTATTTCATTTAGTTCTTCTGGAGAATTCTCTTTTTCTTTCATTTGGTGTCTTTTTCTTTGTCTTCTAATTTTGGCTGCTTCTTTGTATTCTATGTATTAGGTAGATCTGAAAAGACTCTGGTCTAGGCCTTTGTCAGATATTACTTATGATTGGCCCTGGTCCACCTTTTTGGGGCTATCTGTAATCCACAGCATGTGGCTCCCTCTGCTGGGCCTGTTTATGTGCAGAAAGAACCAGGTCGTGCACCAAGTCTGGCTTTTATCTTACCAGGCCCAGGGAAGTTTCAGCTGAAGTCTCATAGAGCTCCCCAAGATCCACCTTAGTTATTAAACTAATCAGTGATGTAGCCCCAAGCTTAAGCTCCACAGGGTAGGCATTATAATTCCTGTGGGCAGGGCCACTGCTTCTCTTCAGGCTGATGTTATTCAGAGAAGAGTGCTTTGCCTGAGAGTAGTGGCTTCTGCCATATGAGGAAGGGCTCTGTACGAGGATCCTGGTTGCTGTTCCTTCAGTTCTCTACCCAGAACCACCAACCCCAGATTCACCACAAGCATCTCTAGTCCATTGAGTGCTCCCTCTGCCAGAGACCAGAGGAACTGACTACAAATGCAATATTGTTTTTGGCCCTTTAAGAGGCTCTCTGAGTCTCCAGCCATTTCTCTCTTGCAGATAGAAACCCTGCTGCTTTTTACAGCTGGATGCTATCTAGGTTACTTTTTGACTCTGGTGTTGTATGTTGGGGAGCCCAGCTTGGCATTTAGATCCTACATTTTTTTCAGGGAGAATCCTCCAGCTCCTGAAATATCCTTCCAGATTTCAGCTGCCACCCAGCCCTGGGAGCCCTGCCAGCCATCATGCCTTCTCTATATTCCCTACTAATCTCATTGTGATGAAGTGGTTTCTTCTGTCTGTCTGTAGTTATAAGACTTCTGTCCAGCTAGTGTTCAGTTGGTGATTCTGGATGATTTCTGTACAATTTAGTTGTAATTCCATACTGGTCCTGGGAGGAGGTTAGTATAGCTTCCATTTAGTCCTCTGCCATCTTAGATCTCTCTATTTTCATACATATTATATTGATTTCTCTCCATTCTAATTTTCCTTTGAGAACTTCTCTTCCCTTTCTTCCTTTCTTCATTCTTTCCTTCCTTTTCCCTATTTTGTTTTATGTGATTAGAATAAAGAAAGGCAAATATGTTGTGATCTAAATTCCAGTATAGATAAATTTCTAATTTCACAATGTGTACCAGGGGAGCAAAGTAATCTAACATGAATTTAGATAAGAAAAGTAATGGGAGACTAAAATATGCTTTTCTAGTAAATAAAGTTTCAGTTTAGAGACTCACAGGTTGCTGTATAATCTCTTTAGTAAACAAAATGTGAAACTCTGAAAGCTAATAAGAAGAGGTCATTAAGGGTAATCCTTATCCTGACATTAAAATTTGAAGGGTGGGACAGAAGCAGGTAAACGCTATGAGGACATGCGACTAATATTATTAAATGTGATTAGATCACCTGTTTCCATATCAAATTTGAGTATATAAATAAATTTAGAATATGTACTATGAATCTAATATACATCTAAAATATACAGAATATTTCAGCATTGTCTAAATCATTTTATTCATTCAGCAAACATTTATTGATCATCCGTCCACTTGGTGATGATCCATAGTCTTGGTCCTCAGATTTGTAACAGGTTAATGGACAAGAATTTCTGCCCTTGTGAAATTTATCTTCTAGTCTGAATACTATTTTTGTGAAAAATTTTGTTTTGATATGTTGAATAATATAACATGCTGGTTTTCTGAAATAACTCCTTTTTAATACTTTATAAAATGCTTTAATAATAAATATCTTAAATAATGAAAAATGGGTATTTTCTTTCTTAAATATGTGGCCAGTCAGATGGAAAGACTTTCAGAACACAGTCTTATGTGTGCTTATGGATAGAATCAACTCAACAAGGAGATTGTTAAGAAAGGAAATGAAGAATTATAAAGATAAAATAGAGTGTGCCTTTGAGAGAAAAAATTGCTAGCATGGAAGTGGCTTAACATTTAAAAAAATTCATTAATTCAACATTTTGTTCATGATTTAGGTTCTTAATTTTATGCTGGGTCTTTGCTTAAGTCCAAGAAGGGTTAAACTCTAAGGGAGTATTTCTGTTTACAAATAATAATAAAACTACCTTTTTATGAAATAATAAATGCATCAAGGTTACAATCAGGATATTCTTTTAAAGTAGTAATGATGCTTTTCTAGTGTTACCCTTTAGCTTTGTTGAAGCTCTACATCTTTTAACCCACCATAAAAAATGTTATAATGTCTTATTTGATATTGTCTACCTATTTTCAAACCACTCACAATTTGGGGAAAAAGTATCATTGTAAAAATGTTTGTCACCTTTTTGAAAAAGCATTGCTTTGTGCACACCAAAATAAAGGTTTTATAATGAGAAAGACCTGAAATATTAAATAATGACCATGCAGTTTGGAATGTGATGCTACTGGCCAGGGAAAATGCATAAAACATTATGCTTAGCAAAGTCCCCTGGTGCATTGTGGGAGCTCAGATAATGAAAAATAGTAAATGATTACAATTCCCAAATCCATAGTAACTCATTTTCGCACCCAGAATCTGTACTTTGGAACTTAGAAGTACATTTAGAAAGATAAATAATCAAACATATTTCTCTCATGTCTGTTTGTACTTATTGATTCTGGTCAAGATCTTTTCTTTCAAGAAAATTGAGATGCTTGCTTATTTGGTTCATATCATATAAAAATTAAACAACTATAATCTAATTAATTACAATTTAGATATTTTAAATGATTAAATCCTAAGCTTGGTTTATTTTCAAGAAAAAAAAAGTCATACAAACCTGGGTGTACTTTGTAAAAAAGGAAGGAAATACTATTTTATTGTATTTAAAGGGAATGTTGCTCATCAGTTAGTCTGATTATTCAAATGAATAGGTTAACAAACATTAACTAAAAGGTAATACTTATCACCTATCTAGTTTAGCACTGAATAATGTAGTCAAAATGGGCTGTGAAAACAAACTGGCCCTCCATCCCACTGCCTGCAAGGTGATATTTGGTCTCATGGGAAAACATGTGCTGTGAGGAGAGCCAGCAGAGGTCACTCCAAGAAGCAGAGCTGGAGGGGAAAAACCACGACTTACCTAGGAAGAGCCAAGCACTCTGTCATATTAATAGCTCCCTAATTCCAAAAAGTTTTAACACTTAATGGCCTTGAAGATTAATTACTCTCATTTATCTTTCTAATAATTGATGCCAGAGCTTTAAAAAGCAAGAGAGTTATCCATGGTAAATCAATAAATGCATTTGGGCGTATGACTATATTGGAACTCCAGATCTTTATGTGACTTGGATTTGCCCTGATGCCAAAATAGTAAGTGTAAACACTCAACCCAGAAATAGCTGCACCTCTCAGGTGATTGCCATCCTTCCATCTGATTTCCCAGTATTTAAATAAACATATACAGAGATGAATAAAATAAACTAATCAATGTAATAGCTCCAAGAATGAGAGGTACAGACAGATTTGGTTTTAGCTCTTTCCATTGAAATGTGATAGAAACAAGTACAAAAATTGAAAAGAACTAGCAGTTAATAAAGATCCTAAAATAAAAAAAATGGATTAAGTGGAAGGAGGCTTAGAGATTATGAGGTTCTCTGACCAGCTCAAGTCAAGGGGTAAAATAGCCTAAGGAATAAGAAAGATTTACTCTGTCTGGAAATGCAACCTGGTTCTGCAGAATCAGAAAATGTTCACATTGCAAACTAATGTGATGCCCTACACTTTCTTAAAAACTATTAGTTTATGAAAATGATAGTGAAATATTAAAATGATTATTAAAATTAAATGAGCATTGCAGACATGTGCACAGATACTTGAGTTCTTCTCTTAATTATAATTCTATTTGTAGTCACTAAAGACACACATTTACATATGGTGAGCACTTGTTTGAAGTGGTTTGTTAGCTTTTGTTAAGTCCCCTCATTAAATTCCTTGGATGGATTCCTATCTAGCTTATCCTACCAAATCTAAAGTTTGTACAGGTGTCGAGAGTGACAAATTTCAAAAGCAAGTAAATAGTCTCATGGGCTGTCACTAAAAAACATAAGAACCAGCCAGAGCCTCATGTATTCTATAAGGATGTTGGGGGAGAAAGATAGTAAACAGAGGCTGAACAGTGAGAAGTGTGAAAAACAATGAAAAAGACTCTCACAGAAAGGCCCACCAGAAAATGGGCCTGAGTAGCACTTTACTGAACTCTGAAAACCCAAATTCTAGTACAGAACCTGAAATATTTTGCTGGTAACTAACAACAGTTACATTTATTGGACATTTTCACTATTAAGCACTCCTATAAGAGCTCTGCATGCATTAGCTCAGTTTATCTTTACAACAATCCCAATAGGTAGAAACTTTTATTATCCCCACTTTACAGACAAACAGATTGAGGCAAAGGGACACAAAGTCGTTTGTCCAAAGCAGTATAACCAGTAAATGGCAGAGCTGGGGCTAGTAACCAGGAACAGCTGGTACTCATTACATAGTAATCGATTCCAGAGAATGACCCACTGAGAGGGATAATTTTCTGTGAATAAATTGGTATTGGAAAAGTGAGGCTGTGTTCTTTCGGGAAGTTTGTAGGTGGACATATGAGAGTTTTTTCCAAATTCTGCCAATTCAACTCCATACATTTACTAAGCACCTACTGTATATAAGTGACACTGTTATGTGTAGAGGATAAAAAGATGAATCTTTTGATAGGTTCCACTTTCAAAGCTCACAGTCTAAGTTTTTGAGTGAATTAATCAGGAGACTATGACAAATAAGAAATAACCATAACAATTACAACAATAATAGCTGTCATTTACTGAGCACCTGCTATGAACAAGGCATTACACTTGGTACACAACATAATTTATTTCATGTACTCCTCATAGCCATGCTACATTATAAATATAAAGGTGCTTATTTTACCAATGAGGAAATAAGACTCAGGTAGGTTAAAGTAACTTGGTCAGCCTCATACAGGTAGTAAATGACTGAGCTAGGATTTAAACACCAAGCAGAGTGAAAATGGATCTAGAGAGCTTGCGTGGAGGTTCTAGCAGGGGAGTGAAGTTATTCTTGGAACCATGGCCAAATGGTTCTTCTTTGTCTTGGAATTCCATACTCTTTAATGGAGTGGGCAGCCCTCAGAAGAAAGAAAGATGTTCCCCTGCTTCCTCTGTTGGAAGCAGGGGAACATCTACCTCAATATCATATCAGCTAAGTAATGGGCATTTGAAATTTATAACTTGTGTAGAGTGACCGGAGAAAGTAAAACATGCAAGAGACAGATAAGTTAGTATATTATATAGTTTTATGTATTGATGATATAATATAAATAGCTATAATATAAAATAATATTTTAATAAACATTTTTCTGGATGTTAGGTTTATAGTATCTGGCAGCTTTTATAATTTATTGCTTATATACTATTTAAAATTTATTACTTTTTACTACTATTCTAATTCTAAAATATTCTATTATTGCAATTAATTATTAGCTTATTTAATTGTTAGACAAGATTCATACAACATTGGCCATTTTAACCATTTTAAAGCATAAAATTCCATGGTGTTCAAAATATTTGCAATGCTGAGAAAACATTACCATTATCTAGTTCTGGAAAATTTCCTCCACCCCAGAAAAGAAACCCTATACTTCCAAGTTTTCCTTCGTGCAACCCTGGCAACTACTTTCTACTTTGTGTCACTATCCATTTGCCTATTCTGGACATTTTGTATAAATGGAATCATACAATATGTGGTCCTTTGTGTCTGACTTCTTTCACTTAGCATAGTGTTTTCAGGATTCATATATGCTGTGGCATGTGTCAGTACTTCATTTCCTTTAATGGTTAAATAATAATTTATTGTGTGGCTGTACTGTGTTTTCCATGTAGATTTCAATTTCTCTCTAGTATCCTGTCATTTCAACCTGAGGGAACTTGTGATGCATTTTTTAAAAATTGTAAGCAGGTTTACTAGTTTGATTATTTAGGAAAGTTTTATTTTCACCTTCAGTTTTGAAGGATGGTTTTGCCAGATACAGAATTCTTGGCTGACAGTTTTTTTTTCTTTCAGACTCTGAATACATTCCTATGCCACATAATGATGTTTTGGTCAATGATAGATGGCATGCTTGGTGGTGGTATATCATATAACCCACATGTGTAATAGGCTGTACCATCTAGGTTTATGTAAGTGCACTTGGTGATATTTGCAAAAAGACAATATATTGCCTAACAACACATTTCTCAGGAAGTATTCCACATGGCAAGCTTGACTGCACATCATCAGTTGGCTTTTGATCTCCAAAGTTTTTTGATGAGAAATCAGCTGTTGATCTTTCTGAAATTTCCTTGTATGTGATGAGTCATTTCCTTCCTGCTGTTTTCAAGATTCCACAGATAAACCTCACTTGATATTTGAGTTTTCTGATTATTTCTTTTGTCCAGATCTGCTGCTGAGCCCTGCTGAATTTCTCATTTTAGTTATTCTACTTGTGAACTCCAGACTTTCTATTTGGTTCCTTTAATTTCTGTCTCTTCATTGATATTTCCAGTTTCATATGATATTATTTTCATGTTTTTCTTTAGTTATTTAGACATGGTTTCCCTTAGATTTAAGATACTTACAGTAGGTGATTTAAAGCCTCTTTTTACTAAATTCAGCATTAGTACTTTCTCAGGGAAACTTTCTGTTGACTGCTTTTTATCCTGTTTCCAGATCATTCTTTCTTATTTCTTTGCATGCTTTATAATTTTTGTTAAAAATTGGACATTTTGAATATTATAATGTTTCATCCTCGGAAGTCAGATTCTACCTTGTCCCAAGGTTTGTTGTTCTTTGTTGAAGCTGTTAATATGTTTAGGAATTTCTGTGAACTAATTTTATAAAGATTGTATTCTCTGTCATGTGTGGTCACTGAAATCCTTGTTCCATTTGTTTAGTGGTCAGCTAATGATTGGACAGAGATTTCCTTAAATTCTTTGAACCAAAAAAAAGTCTACTAGACTTATCACAGGTTTTCTGTATTTATGGGAGAATGTATTTGACAATTCTCCAGTATAACTGTGCCTTACCCTTTACTTTTTTCTTGTGCATACCTCTAAGGTTAGCCATAGGTGAGACCATTTTTCTTCTTAGGTCTTTTCTTAGCATGTACACAGCTATGTGCATATGTGTGACCTTCTAGATTTTCAGGACTATTTCAGAGTCTTCTAAAGCTGTTACTTTAAAAAACATCTTATTAATGCCCTAGCCTTTTCTTCTAAGGTTTTTGGCCGGTCCATTGTTTGCTCCAACAGTTATCTATTGCTTCTGATAATAGCAATTAAAACATTTGCCTACCAATTTTTTTCAATAAATGCACCACCCTCTATTTCCTACCTCTAGCTAACGCCCATTGCAAATATAACACCGAGAATATTCTGAGTTAGGTGAAATAAAGGCAAGTCTTTTGAGCCATGGTAGTCAAAACAAGTAACAACAGTTCTTTGCAAATAAGTTTTGTTCTTCTCCCATTATACTGGTACTGGGAATGCAGGCTGTTTTTTTTTCTTTAAGTCTACCATTGAGCTGAGGAACTGGACATGAGACTAAGTTAAAATGCCACAAATCTCATGTTTTTTTGTTTTTTTTTTTTAAGGAAGGATCAACCATTTTCTCGAACAAGAACTCCCTGGATTGCTACAAGCTTTTAGTTAGTTTCCAAAGTTAAAAAAAAGATTCTGTCATTTTCCCCCAGGTTTGTTGTTATTGTTGCCCTTGTGAAAGTGTGGAATTTTGGACTTCCTCACTCAAACACTTATGCTGGTATTACTCCCAAACATTCTCTTTTGTACCTACATCTGTATTTGTAACTTTATCTTCATTTTCCTGAGAGCATCCCCCAAATTATGTAAACATGAAGGCCCATGAGACCCAAGTCTTTTTTTATACATGACTGTGGGAAGGAGACAGTATTATAAAAGAAATATATTTTAGGATGAGGGTATTAAAGAAGGAATTTAAAGTGAGCCTTTATGGAAAAATTATTTTCACAAATAAAGATGGGAAGGTGGTGTGAAGAAGCTGAAAAGATAGCCCAAGCCAAAAAAAAAAGCAGAAAATTTAGATTGTGCAAAAACTGATATAGTTGAAGAAAAATAATGGCTCCATTTGACTCGAGCGAAGAATGATTAGAGACTTGTGAGGAAGATAAGGATAAGAAGGTGAGCTAAGGCTTCAAAATCTTAAATTACAGGGTTTTGTAGGAAGACTTATTATAAAGAAATAGTAACATTTTCACTCTACATACTATTTCAACCTCAGGTTAGAACCTTACTCTACTATTCTGTAAATAGCAATGTGATTTTTTTTATGGCATGTATCTCTGTTATCTTCTGTAAGACATGCCTTACATAGTATCCTGTGCACTTAAATAACACAGTTACGAGTGAGTTACAGGCCTTATTGAACTTAAACATAATTTAAAAGCCCTGTACATCTGAGGGAGGTTGCATTTTAGAGGCTCATTCATCACCTCTCTGGATAAAGTTTTAAGTACTAGACATCCTGATTCTGGAGTCAAAACAGACCATGACCAGAAAAGAAGAAAGAGGTGTGTGTGTGTGACAGAATTAGAAGAAGCAATAGAGATTAATTACTCAGAGCCAAAAGGAAACACAAAATTCCAAGGTCTAATTTTTGCTGCTGGTGAAGCTTTATAATAGCTATTCACTTCTAATCATCCTCAAATAATAAATGAATAGAACAGTCAATGCTATTAGAATAATTTACCATTCATCAAGAATAATAAATGAAGGGAATAGGTTGTTATTCAAATTTCTCTAAAAATAGCAAAGAAGAAGAACTACTTCTGTTTTCCAGTCTGGTACAACTTGTGCAATGGTGGCAAGATTGCTGGGGTACCAGAGTGGAAGAGGAGGGGATGGAGCCAAATGTGCTTGCAGTAGGTGCCTCTGGCTTGGCCAGACACCAAAGTCAGCTGAAACAATGATGAATCCTCATGGTTATTCCTGCTCTAAAAAGCAAAAGACCTTCCTGCTTTACTAATGCTTTGCCTCCAGTGGGTTGCCTCTTCTCATTAATCTTTAGTTTATGAACTCTGTTGGCAAGAGGCACACGAATCATCCACAAATAACACACAGAGGTAGATCTTGTTGACAGCTCCTGGACACAGGGCTGTTCATTCATTAGCAGTAGCTCTGAATCAGCATCA
The DNA here is from genome assembly GCF_021234435.1 of Artibeus jamaicensis. Lineage (NCBI taxonomy): Eukaryota > Metazoa > Chordata > Mammalia > Chiroptera > Phyllostomidae > Artibeus > Artibeus jamaicensis. Next base: position 39,872,544 of record NW_026522059.1, read on the forward strand.
GCCTTTACACCCCTAGTTTAGCCACACAATGCAGATGCGATGCAGATGTGATTTGGTTGTGTTCTTCATCCACAACTAACTTCTAAATACTCTCAATAAAAATAAGAGGTGGAGATGAGCACTAAGGCACAAAGTTGGGCATGAGAAAAAAGGGTGTGGAAGTCTAAAATGGCCTCCCACTGCCATTCTACTGCCTTCTACTGCTAATGGCCTTCTGCTATTAGCATCATCACTTGACTGTGCACGGCAGTCTGCTGGTGCTGCTGAACACTAAACTGAGGCTCCAATAAGGAACTATCCTAGCTGCATCTTTTTCTGGAATGAGTGAAGACCTTGTCAATTTACACAGACTAAAAATGGGAGTGTGTCAAACAATTCAGAACCTTCATTTACTCACCTCATTCTGTGGGTGGCTCCAGATCAACGCTCCTGATTCCATCAATATTAATGGTGAGTTTTCTTTCAGCTCGTTTGTGTTTCTCTACAATATAATCTGATGGGCTTGGCCAGCCCAGCCAATCACGTTTTTTTAAAAAAATAATTAAAATTCCCATGAGAAAAACAAAGGTTTAAATTTGGATCTAAATCCCATTACACCCAACAGGCTCCTCCACACAATGTAATTCAGTAGATGTTATTTATGGGAAAAGGATGTCACCTAGCTCTCTCTACCAACATCTAAGACCCAAATGGCAAAGAATTTGCTGGGGATGGGATGTTAATATCTTAAAGCATCTATAAATGTCATGCTACTGAAGTAAAATGTCTGTGTGGCTTATACTAGCTCAAAATATCCATGGTTGAATATTTATAGAAATAGAAAACAAATTTATCTTATTTTAAAAATTCTTATCTTCATCTGAAGACATGTTTTCATTGCTTTAAAAGAAATGGAGAGAGAGAAAGAGAGAAGAGAGAGAGAGAGAGAGAGAGAGAGAGGGAGAGAGAAAGAAACATCGATGTGAGAAACACTGACATCCCTCCCATATGTGCCTGGACTGAAAGATTGTATGCACCCAGATCAGGGGTCACACCCGCAACCCATTTATGTGCCCCAGCTGGGAATCAAACCCACAAACTTTTGGTATATGGGATGATACTCCAACCAACTGAACCACACTGGCCAGGGTAATACATTTATCTTTTTAGCACAGAAGGGTAGAGTTACCAGATAAAATACAAGATACCCAATAAATTTAAAATTTAGATAAGCAATAAAAAATTCTGTAGTATAACTATGTAGCCAATATTGAGTTAGACATATACTAAAAATTTATTTATTTTCTACCAGAAGTTCAAATTTAATTTAGTGTACTATATTTTAATTTGCCGAATCTGGCAACCCTACAAAAGAGACTGTATCATATATGTATCTGTTCAATTGTAGAAGAAATGCTGCTTTGTAAATATGATTAGTAGCCCTTCCTGGATATGTTTACCTTGTGGGATTACTCATGAACTTGTTATTGAACATGTGAAAAGGCAATACTGTAAAGCCTGTTAAACTGTTATTAACATGTAACTTTTATTGTGAATAAAACACCAATAAACATGTATTATGCTAAATAAATAGCATACACAAATAGTCCCAAATACAATATCACTTGATTCCCAATGCCATAATCCAATGATTTCATGCAAATGAAATGGCTCCAGTAGTTATCAGTGTAATGATATTGTGAAATAGCTCTACTGCCAGGTAATCTTACCATTTATGCACTTCTCAAAATGCCTAAAATGTCACACTAAAGTGCTTTTAAAATTAAATAATGCCTTGTTATTTCTGAGATGAGATACCTGCTGCATTTAAATCATTAAAAAATGTACGAATGTTAGTAATTTTTCAACAAAATTAGGTAGTTATCTGATTTCATGAAAGAAATATATTAACATATTTTATATAGTTAGAACCATCAATATTTCCAAGTAAAATAGTCATTCGAAAGATGTCAAAAGGTTGAGCTTTAGAGGCTGAATATTTCTGTATAAATATGCAGGTCTTAAAGTATAATAAACTGTAACCTCTGCTCACTGAAGAGTTTTCTACTCTTTTCTAATTCAGCAATACTGTTGTTTTCCTGTCAGGCTCTAACTCCTTGAACCTCTTATCCCTTTCATTCTCCATTTGGAAACCCTTGCTAGGTCCACCCCACATTAGCCTCAAGTACTACAATTCCAGAATCCCAATCTAAGGCAGGAGCATATTAAGGGAATCTGGCCAATAGTTGGTGATTTTGCATCCCATCACAATCACAGCCTGTCTATCTCTGATCTTGTGCCCCAGTAAAAATAGTCATTATTGGTTTGGCCCTTAGATATTAAACTTAAAGTGGATATCAACCTATACCATATTAATGGGCAGTTTATGAGTTTCCAACATTCAAAGTAATGTACCTAATTACCTCTTCCCTTTTTCCAGTGAAGTTCCTAAAATTTAGAGTAAGATGCCAATACCATAGAATAGTAAAGAAAAGTTACACGTAGTAATAGGATTGGAGAAATTTCTGTAGCTCCAGTTTTTTCTCATTATAATACATTGATTTATCAGATTATCTTGTTGCAAACTTGAGAGAGAAGAGAAAATATAGGTAAATGAGACTATATTGACAGATCAAATGTGTTCAGTATGATACAGCAGAAGAGAAAAAAGACAGAACACTGCTGTGTGAAGCTTTGAGCTCTATGAAGCAGGTAGTATGTTGGGAGCTGGGAAGCCTTTGAGATATGAGACTCCACTGAATGAAGAAAGAAGCAAAGTCAGCTTTTCTCTTTTGCACATTTTTTTCTTGAACTAGCTGATTTTTCTCATGGTTATGGGTCATATTTTCTTCTCAAATATAGTACTTTAAAAATTAGATGCTAGATATTGTAAATAGTACTATATCCAGTGTTTGGATTTTTGTTGTTGTTGTTGTCTGGATTCTGTTGTGTTCCTTTAAAGAGTGTTAAGATTGTCTTGCAGAGCATGAATTTACTTACAGATTAGCTTGATACTTTTAAGGCTTGTTTTCAAGCTTTGTTTAGGGAAGTCCAGATTAGCCTTTTTCATAGGCTAGTTTGGCACTACTCCTAACACATGACTTTAATGGGGCCTTTTTTGAATTTACCTGTTGTGTATTCAAGGAGGTCTCTTCATTCTGGTGGATCAGGAAATTTGCATATAAACTTGGGTAATTTTTTAGTTTATTCCTCTCCAACAGTTCCTCTTTTTGCTGGTATTCATTGTTTCCCGGTATTCATTGTTTCCCTAGACTCATGGAGTTTCACCTTATATATGTTGCAACATAGTATTTGGAGAAGATTTAAGAAAATCTCTAAGTTGTTTGGATTCTTTCTCTTATGCTTGTTCATGCAAATTATAGTCATCTATGCTTTTTCAATTTTTGATCTCCTTTTCAGCCTAAAAGCATTTTGTCAACCACCAAACACATATTGATTGTGTACACACTACATTTTAGAAATATTGTTCTAGATGCTTGGAAATATTGATGCAAAAAGTTACAAAAGTTCTAATTTTGGAGGGAGGTAACATTTACATATGTGGGAGATAATAAAATAAAAACAGAAAAAAATTCATAAAAATGTAAATAATTCAGTAGATTAGAAAATAAGCTCTATAGAAAACAGAAGAAGATAGGTCATGAGGCCTCAAGAAATAGGATATTGCAATTTTAAATAGGTTATCAGGGTAGACATTAAAATATGACTTTTGAACATCTACTTAAATGAATTAGCATGTGAATATCTAAGAGGAAGTCTAAAGACAGAGAGGGTTGTTCTTGAAATTATAAAGACTCAGAAAAGAACTCACTGTCTAGAACTGAATGAACTATGTGAGAGCCTTGTTAGCCATTATAAGAAGTTTGGATTCTACTCTGAGTAAAAAGGGAAATGATTGCTTTTTTAGTAGATTGATGATATAATATGACTATGTTTTAAAAGAAGCACTCTTGCTGCTTTGTTGTAAATGGATAGTAGAGACACAAACAGTGAATCAGATAAATGAGTTATTAGGCTCTTGCAGTAATCGTAATCAATGGACGAGTGTAGTGAAAATAGAGATATCAAGAAGCTGTCCGATTCTGGATACATCTTTTCAAAGTAAAGGACATAGATTCTTATAATGCAATGATTGTGAGCATAAAAATGATAAAGAGGAATTCTAGAACACTCAAACATTTGGGGATGAGAAACAAAGGTTATAGCTGCCCTCCAATAAGACAGAGAAGAGTATGGATAATGCTGCTTAGTAGGGATAATACCAGGACTTGAGTTTTAGACTGAAGTATCAGATTCTTAATAGGTATTCAAATGAAGATATCAAGTAGGCAGGTGAATACAGAGGTCTGGATTTCAGAAGAAATGTCTAAGTTAGAGATGCAAATTTGGGAGTCGTTTGCATAGAAATTATATTTAATACCATGAAATTCAATGATATTACCAGGTATGAGGCTATAGATAAAAGTAATAAATATAAGAGCTAAGTCCCAGGGAACCATAAAATTAGGAGGTCAGGGATATGAAGAATAAGCATCAAAGATGACTGAGAAGGTGGATCTAGTGAAATAGTAAAATCAAGAAAGTGTGATGTTCTGGGAACAAAATGATGAAAGTACAGCTTGGGGCAAAAGTAGGGTTACAGATGTGAATATGCAGAACAGAGTTTATGCATTGTATTATTATTTATTAATTATTGTATTATTTTCAATATGAACAATGATAAAATCTACTTTTTCTCCCACCATGTATAGCACTGAGGAAAAAGTGCTCAAATCGGCTAAATGTTGCTGACTCGTCAAGTGTAAAGGGACTAAGAACTGATCATTAGTTTTAGAAATATAAAGGCCATTAGATACTTGATAAGAAGAGTTTTGATGGAATGGGTGGGGGCCAAAGACTGACTGGAGTTGATTCAAGAGAATGACAGGAGAGGAACAGGAAGCACAAGTTCTGTAAATTTCATCAAGGAGTTTATCAAGGGAAGAATACAGAAGTAGTAGCTGGAGGGGAAAGAAAACCCAAGAAAGGATTTTAAGATATGAGAAATAACAGTAAAATGCTATGCCAGTGAGGAAACTCTAGCAGCAAGGGCCAATTGATAATGTAGGAGAGAAAGAGATTTGAAGCAATAGCCTCATGTAGAAAGGATGAGAACTACTTAATGCATGAGTGAAGAGGTTGACTGTAGATAGGTAGGAGCATTGGCAATTCATACATATAAATAGTATATGCAGGGCACAGTGCAGGTATGGAAATATAAATGATAGAGGAGCCCTAAATCTCCAATATATGCTCCTATCCTTACCATCCTCACTCTCAGCTGATGACTACTTCCTACTTCATTGAGAAAATTGGAGCCATCTGAAAAGAATACAAGAATAAAAGTGCATTTAGGAGGAGTTATAGGGATTAGGACAGATAAGAGGGTGGTCTAGGAAGGAATGGAAGGACTAGGGAAAATGATATGACTGCCAGGCAGCATTATGGATGCACTTGAAGTTCACAAATGTAAAGGGAGGAAGTTAGGGTAGTTGTAAATTTTTCTCCATCCACACACTGTCTAAATGCAGGTGAGAATTAGGTAGAGATATGAATACAACTGTGAGCCATAGTTTTGACATAAAGAATTGGAATAGAATTTTAATGTAAAACCATGGAATTTAAGATGGGAAGAGAGTTCAGCAGTTTAGGGGATTAATAGATTGCAGGTCCCAGGGGGGTATCTGTCCAGCCATGGCACAGTCAGACCTGGGTGATCACCAAACCCCTCTGGGCTAATGCTGGTGCTTTAGAAATCTGATCCGGGAAAAACATGGTAGCCCTCATCCAAGTAGCAGAGAAAAATGAACAATTAAGTCAGACAGACCCTAGTTTCCCAGGTGTATTAACACATTTTTGAGGTACTAAAACATCACTAGAGATGAAAAGAAATTTAAAAAAAAAGAAAAAAATATTTCCCCCAACCTTCACAAAGGAGTTCTAAAATGCTTGCAAGAAATACTCTTCTACTCCTAGACTTTGCTTTGCCTGTCCAGGTTCAACTTTTATGTTCCTGAATTGTACTAGTTGGTTTTTTACTACATGTTTTATGATTTTGCTTTTCATTATTATCTCTATCAGGGTTACTTAGGGATAGATGGGATTTTAAAGCACTGATATTTTAGTCAGAGCTCATTGTTTTCAGAGATCTAATATTTATTTTAGTTAACTTCGGAAAAAGGAACTTTTTATAGAACAAAACAAAGTAAACAAACAAACGAACCAAAAGCCCATGTCAGGAATACGGTGAGTACTGAGCCAGGACTACCGGGGAGTGAAATGGGAAGACCCTGAAACTGAAGACTCTCTCTTGTCTGTCTTATAAGCCATGTGGCTGCTACCATCTCCGCTTCTTTCTGTCTATTCTTCCTTCCAATAGAATTCCTCTGTTTGCAAATAAATCACCTGGTATCCAGTCCCTACCTCTTTGCCCTCACAGGTGCAAAATAGACCTTATCAGTGACCAAAGTCTCATGTCTCTGTGTCAATATTTTCAGTAAGGATTCCGTCTCTCAGGGTTAATGGCCTGTCATTTGAGAGACTGAAGTAAACAGACATCTATTAAAGGCTAATCAGTTAGCTATAATCAGGGCAAGATTAAGGTTACAAAATCATAGTTTCCATAAGCAATGTTCCTTTCCAAAACAAAGAACTGTAAATAGACAAATAGGTCTATTGCAAGAAAAACCAAAGGGGTCCTTTTAGAGACACTTTCTATTATAGCCAATTTCATGTCTTTTCATTAAACAAGCAGGAAAGAATGCAGGAGTCATAATAATTCCACTTCTGGCCATTTCGCTTTCCTCTGATCACTTAAGGATGAGTTCTTAAAATCAGATTTTTTTTTTTAGTCATATACAGACTCTTTGCTGAAGTTGTACTTGGTAAAGACAGCAGAGTTAAAATAAAAGTGTTACTCTTTACCAAAAAGCTAAAAGAGTAACAAAGAACCCATGCAAAAAAGAGAGAAAAAAGTGCCTGAGTGAATATTTTAATTAACTCACATGCAATTTTAATTAAAAACATAATGTGTCAGGAAAATGAGTAATGCCTTAGGGCAATAAAATAAGTGGGTTTCTTGCTTAATCTTCTGCTTTGTCTCACGGCACATGCACATTATTGTTCAGAAAAGATTTTCTTCTTCCTCTGTTTCATCATCAGAGAGAACCCCCGCTGACAGAATGAGTTGAGTGAAATAAGAAAGCTGTAGAAATACCCTGTGTGAGGGCTCTCATTTTCTTTCCTTACCAAGAGTCTGATGTTGGCTAACTCACTTCTTAAGAACACACCCTTTCCAGGAAAGCTGATAAACTGGATTGAAATAAGGCCTCCTAACTCATTCTGGCCCACATGTATGATCTGTCTGTGATTAGGATTACAGTGAAAAGCCAATAATCTCCCTCCCCTAGATGGTGTGTCCAAGAGTGCCTGGTTCTCTGTTGGGTACAAAAGTAATCCTGACTTGGAGTCATATGATTTAGGCTTTATTTCACCTTTTTTGGAGGCATAACTGTGAGGCTTTCTGGGCTTCAGTTTTCTCATGGATAAACCATGGAGAATAGCCTGCCTTCCACGGCTACAAAGAAGAGTGAATGGTACCACGTACACAGAAGTGGTCACCTCTTCTTAAGGACTTTATGCTGATGTAATAGAAATGTTTTGTTGTCATTGTTGTATAACTCACCATTGCCTTCTGAGGGAGATTAGTCTTGGTAACTGCATGATAAACTGGGGGGAATGGAAACCTGGTGGAAGAGGCCTGCATACTATGTGATGGAAGAACAGAGAGAAAAAGTCCTGTGAGTCCCTTTAAGAAAGATCAATGCTCACTGAGCATTTTAAAATAAAAAAATGATTCACTGCTGGATGTCTGATGTAACTTTGCTCTGATATCTCCTTGATAAAATCTCCAAAAAGTTGCACCTTGCTCACTATTGATTTGTGGGCCAGCAAATTCTTTTTGGAGACTGTGTGGAGCTACAAAGTCCTGCCCCAAGGGTTGTAGTTGAAAAGACAGCTAACTTCTAAGTTTCACTAGGATTGTGATAATAGCCTGGCATTTCTAACAGGAAGGACTCACTTTCATGATACCACTCCTTCTGCTAATCTCTGTGGCAGCTCCAGCTGGCTGCCAGGGCCAAAGAAGAGGCCCTTAAAGTCTTCCCTTTTGGAATTACTCCAGAAAGCCCAGGCCTTCTTTTTCACCACCTTTAGAAGCCAAACTATGGAATGTATGATATTCAGCAACAATGATAGCCATTGTATTACCCAACTTGTGTCCAGAACTTGCCCCAAAACTTGTGATTAAGCTAGAAAAACAAATATGTATCATAATCATGCAACACTTCTTCAGAAATAGCTGGACTCTGAGTCTGGAATAGAGTGGGCTTACCTAAAACTACAAAGGATGCCAGGATAGAAAAGTTCACAAGATCAAATGTTGGTCAGCCATCTGGTCAGGTCTCTTACTGTGCGCTGAGGAGCCGAACAGACACACTGGCCCTCTCTGGGCACAGGGAGAGCTCCTATAATGTGGAGGGATGCTCCCTGCTCCTCACTCCTCTGCTTGCTTATAGGAAGTGAAGTCATCACTCCAGCATATCCAGGGGACTTGGCTTTATCCTTCCTTACTCCTTTCCATATGTTGTCCATAAAGCACTGTTCAAATTAGTTCTCCAAACAATCTTAGGTACCCTAAATTCAGTCTATACATACTACACATACTAAATTCTAGTACTTTTCCAAATTTTCTTAAGAAACAAAAATTCTATCTTTAATAAGATTTTGGAGCTTCTTGATCACTTTTGGGATTTCACTGTAATCGTATTTTTACCCAGATGTACTGGACAGGTAAATAAGAATACACAGACCCTTTGGAGACTTATTTGTGTGAATATCCCAAATAAAATTACTAATTAGAGATAAAAGTTTAGACTTGAATTGGTTACCTGAAAACATAGATCAGATTTCATACAACGGTTCTTGCTATTGTCACCCTCAATTTCCTCCTCCTCCTGTTCATGCTGCCATCCTGAGGTCAGGCAGAACTTTATTCTAAGAACTATTAATTCACTACCAGCTCGCTATCCTGTGGGCTAAAGATAAAGACATATGAATACAAAAGGGTCATTAGTTACACTTTCTAAATTGTGCTTTTTCAAAAGTGGCCAATTTATAGTCTTGGGATTTATATCTTTTTGGTTCCCAATCCAATTTTCAAGTCCACTGGCTAGAACAAGAGGTTTTCCCTGAATGTTAAGTGTCACCAGCCATGGCAAAGAAAACCCATAAAGTTTCAAAGTTCCCTTCATGGAAATAACAGCAATGCTTTTCTGCCAGCGTGGTACCTGTGTTACAACCCGAGTCCTCACACATGTGGGAACCAATTCACAATGTCTCCTTTGTAGGAGAGAGAGAGAATCTGAGCCCTTGAGATTTTTGCTGAGTTGCTTTGAGCCCTAGAGCCCCAGATGACCTTGTGTCTCTTTCCTTCAGCAGCCCAGAAAAGCAGGGGACATGTCAATAGAGTAATTCTGCTGACCTTGCCCTTCCATAGCTAGTCTGCTGTTTGCATTTATCTGGGATCTATCCATGTCTTTTCTTAAAATGAACCCTCTTTTTTCCAATTAGAGGTAGGTTTTAAATTTTAAATGTGGAATTTTCCATTTACCAAAACAGTCCTGAAATAATTCTGGCCTCATGTTAATCAGAAGTATTAAGCAATTTAAAATATTGCACAATCTGAACATTGCAGAACATGTAAACAAAGGACAGGCGATATTAGTACTGAGATGTTTCCTTCTCATTCACGGTTCCCCACAAAATCCTCATTTCCACAAACCATCTGGTTTTTCTCCCTATGCCTTCTTTTTATACACCAAATTTCAATAGGCTCCTCATCACTATTAAAGTAAATCAATAAAAATATTTTTTTATCTCCATAATTTATTCTTTATTCTATGTCTCCATCAAAACTCTTGGGAAGACATTCCACCGTGTAGTATTTGGACCCGAAAACTTCACAGATAAATGAGATTGGTAAACGCATATCGGCCTTTATCACCTATACTTACTTGCTCACATGCCCACACTTCTTTCAGGGGACCTATTATCAATCAGCTTGTAGGGATTTGATCCTGGTGACAATGGAAATAGTCCTTAGGTTTCAATCTCTTCCCTATAGAATAACTAAATTCCTGAAAATCTCCTGAGTTCAGCTTTTGGCAGAAAAGCAAAAGCAAAGTATGCCAGGCTTCGTAGAGACAGAATGAATAGACTGTGTCATGAAGAGCAGTGGTTGGAACTGCAGGGCTGGGGATAAATGGTCATCACAATTTTGACGATGCCTAGCCAGAAATCAGGAATTTGCCAGCCAAGAGCCAGTTCAAGGAAGCCTCCGAGTTTCCTTAGCAAGTGCTCTGAGCTCTCTGGGACAACCAAAGCCTTGGATGATCCTTTAGGACTTCCATAGCTTCATTTAGTCTTCAAAGACAGACAAGCAGCATTGTTCATGAAGGATCTCATTTCTCTTCCTATTGCTGAAGAGGATGTTGGTGAGTGAATATCTGAGTGTCCCTCTCTTGAAGCCATGGAAAACAGCCAGCTGTCCTGACTCCCTGAGGCAACCTGTGGAGACAGGGACACATAAGAAGAAAAGGCTAAGGTACAGAAACTCAGAATTTTCAGGCTGCCTTGGGTATGAATCCTTGTTACTTCAATCCTATCACTGCCATGGCAATGGAAATAAAATGATTTTCCAACACACAGGGGACTTCCTACTTTCACTAGATATAGAGTGTTTTTATTAGATTATTATCATTTTAATGGGTACTAATCAGCTGGTAAACATACGGGCAAAGCTTATATCAACACCTGTTCTCTGCTGGTATGAAGATCGCTTTGCAGCATTTCACATACATAGGCTTAGTTCATTAAATACTAAATACTGTATTAATAATTGACTTCCTTGGAAACAAATTGGCCCCAATGCTGTGTGTTCTGTTTTAATTTTCCTGGTAGAGGCACAAAAAATGTAGAAATCTTCTCGTGCGGGTATTTTAACCAAGTAATCACAATTATTACTGAAAACAACAGTTCTGACGCTTTTTTGCTGGTTTCCAGGGACTCATCAAAAAATCGTTTTTTTCTTCCCTTTACAAGACTATTCATTTCACTTAGCTTTTAAAAGCTATTTCTATCCTATTTCAACTGAAGGATCTCACTTTCTGAAGCCAAAACACAACCAATCTGTTTTTTCTTTTCTTTTTTTTAAGGCAAATAATAAGAAATTAAAATCTTATCTACTTAGCAAAACTTACTAATAGATGTCTGCAACTTGGACTCAACAGTTTAGTTTTTTAATCCTCGCCCAAAGATATTTTTCACTGCTTTGAGAGAGAGAGAGAGAGAGAGAGAGAAAGAGAGAGAGAGAGAGAGAACATTGATGCAAGAGAAAAGCCTTGATCAGTTGCCCAGACAGGGAAAGGAAGCGCAACCTAGGCATGTGCCCTGGATGGGGAGTGGAACCCACAACCTTCTGGCTACAGGACATCACTCCAACTGAGCCACACTAGCTATGACAACATTATTTTTTTTAAAGATTTTTAATTTTAATTCTATTACAGTTTTCCCAGCTTTTCCCCCTTTGACGTTCTCCTCCCATCGCACCCCAAACTCTCACAGTCAGTTCCCATATTCTCGTCCATGTCCATGAGTCATTCATACATGTTCTTCGACTAGTCCCTCCTCACTGTGCTGTGGTCACTGTCAGTGTGTTTCATGTTTCCTTGCCTGTGGTTCTATTTTGGTCATTAGATTCCTTTTATAAGTTAGATCATATGGTATTGGAGAATATTATGCTAAGCAAAATAAGGCATTATTTTAAAAAATAATTTTAGGCTCTTCATGTGATATTTATTTAATGTACAAGAATAAGGGAACTTAAGAGGAAAAAGGGGGAGGGATTTTGAGGAACAAGTATGAAAGACACAGAGATGAGGACTGGGGGGGGGGGAATGGGAGGGAGGGGGGAGACCGGGGCGGGGGGGTGGGGTGGGATGGGAGAAATAGATAAAAAAAAATGTACTTGAAAAGTAACTAAATAAAATTTAATATTAAAAAAAAAGAATAAGGGTGAAATGAGGAAGCCAAAATAGAGAAATAAAGTCAAATAAGCCCAGTAAAATAAGGTAACCATTTTTTAACCAGCAGGTCATTGTAACTATGTTCCACCTGAGCTTCCATTTGGAAGCTTAATCTAATATTAATAATGCCACTAATGATTATCTTTTTTTTAGTGACTATGATGTGATACACACATTATACCAGGTGCACTGATAAAATGAAAAAATCCTGTAAGATAGTTACTATTATTTCCATTTTTAAGATGAATACGCTGAGGTTCAGTGCTGAAGTTGGGATATAATCTAAAGATCAAACCTATTTCTTCTTCTATTTTATGCCATTTTCTCTCCTGATAGTAACAGTTACATTTACTAAGCATCTCTACTATGTGTGCTATGTATACACATATCATTTCTAATTCTTACAACAATGCTGTCATGTAGCTATTTTAATCTGCCTTTAACAGGAAAAGAAAGTGAGGCTTAGGAACATACAATTTTTTGTTTGTATTTGCACAGTGAGGAAGAGGCAGAAAGATTTCAAATCTGCATCCACCTGACTCCAAAATGTAGCTCCCTTCCATTTGGCAGCACCACTTTTCCAGGAATCAATGGCGGATTGATGGAGAAGAAGAACACATTTTTCAAGATTGATGTTGTAGCTCATTGTCAATGATAAATGAAAGTATTAGGAAACCAACACTCTGCCTATACAATACCTGGTTTTCCTGATTTTCACAGGTATAGTAGATTAATCAAAAAAGCTTTGCAGAGCAAAGCTTTTGGATAAAACAAAATGTACCCAATAGCTTATATTTCATTTTACTAACAGCTCCTTTGATCGTAGTGTCTTGTTCACTATCTACTTGGACATTGGATAATGTACTGAACATCACAAAATGAATAGAGAAGCTCAGTTTGAAACCTAAGATTCTTGATTCTTAAGACCAACTGGTTCTACCATGTGACTAATCTTCTCTATCAACTCCTCAGTCAAATAATGTAATGAATGCTCTAGGAACAGAAAAATTAAACTCTAGCTTTCAGCATTAGATTACATGTTTTAAAGGAGATGTGTATTATAAAATTATGTTTTTGAACTCTGAAGATATTAAACAATAATGACAGTTCTGTTTTGTCATTTTGCTCCCATAAGAAGACTGGTGTTGCTATGTGTGTAGAGCAGGGGTGGGTGGTACATGCGGAGATTAGGTTTTTCTTGATAAAGGGGTGGCGTTCTAGCTGCACAGCCTATATTATGTCAGTTCCTACCTCATTTCTTATGACTCTGCCTCACAATGAGGACACAAATCTCTGCCCAGTTCCATAGGCAATCTTTGTGTGCAGAGAACCATGTGCAAATAACTTCGGTTCTCCCTGTGGGGATAAAGAACAGCTACCAAATGAAGGTATCCTATAGTGACCAGTTGTCTTCTCACTGCCTTTTCAGTCTCAGCTTTTTCCGTCCACAGGTACTCAATAGCTAGGCTTGCATCTGTGGTCTCAGTTTTGTTTGAACAGTCCAGGCCTTGTTCTAAACATTTATTGGGTGACTAGAGCCTGTTATTTATGCATATTCATGAGCCACACTTCCATGTTGTTGTGACTTTGCTGCCATTTCTACAAACTGCAATGCTACTTGTTTTCTGAATTATTATGAAGCTTGCCTTATCCCTTGGGCACTTTCCTTGGCCACTTAGTAGAACCTTTTAGTCATCTGCCAAACCTGTTCATTCTAGTGAGTGTCCTTCACTGTCTTTATCTGCCCAAGTATGCCCTGATGGCGCATCACGTCTCAGGCTCAGGACAGAAAAATAACTCTGTCATTCTCACACCATCAGTATGAGGCCCACTGTAGTGTTTTTTTTTAAACAATACAATTCCTTTTTTTTTCTATTAGCCTCAGTTTTCCCTGGTGGATTTGTCAAAATGAAAATGAACCTATTGAAATTTCTGAAGAGAGAGTCTACATTATGAGTTTGATATAGCACTTTAATTTTCCATGGAAGAAACTTGCATCCAAGTATTGAATGTGTAACAGTACCCATCCAAGAGAATTACAATGGGTTGAGGCTACCAATTTATTGCTAATGGTAAGAAGGTGTGAGTTGTTGTCTCTCTAGGCTAGAGCTCAACAAACAAAATAATCTTTCTCTGAGACTTCACGGAACTTGTGTGGCTCACAATATTTTTTTTCTATCTAATTAACTTTCAGTTAATATTTCTCAGACATAGATAGAGATGAAAGTTATCAAAGTTTTCTTGTAAAATTTGAATAATTTCTGGCAAATACACTTAAATAGTAGTTGCTACACACTGACTTGGAACTGCAATTATCCCACAGAAGCAATAATACAACTGCAGAAGATGGTCTGAGGTGTGTCTCTGATCTTAGCAAACATCATAAATGACACAAATTTTGCCCTAGAAACCCAATGAATGATTTTAAATTTATTACCAGTGTTGTCATAGACAACTCAATAGTCACTGGTTTTCTCTTATCTAGCTAAAGATGAGGCATGCTAAAGTAACTATTCTTTGTCTGACCTATATGTGTTACAAGATGAGTGAAAAAACCATGGCTGAGAAAAACAACATGCACAGTTGGATTCTGGCATATGTTTTCATTGCGTAGGGTTTTAGAATCTAAACTTCTGGATTCAAGACTTGTACAAGGACTAATAATATTTATTCTGTAATAATTATATTACAGTTGGCTGATGTATTTTATTGAAAATATGAAATGCCAAAGCACAGCTATGGTTACACAGGAGACTCAACAGCTCAATGTGATACAATAAAAGGAAAAGGATGGATTAACCCTTGTACATGACTGACTGTGTTCTCTGGACACCCTCTTGATCTTAATCAGCAAAATCTTGTTAAGAGAGAAAATCTGAATATCATGGATTGATATCCAATGGCCTGTCTTGCTTGGTCAAAAAGGAAGACTGAAAAGGAAAAGCGGGATCTCGCAGCTAAAAACTGGCCTGGCACTATCAGGGAGGCATTGGTGTTCTCCAGTTAAACATAAACAAATCACAGACCACCAGTATCAGAGAAGGCCACTTCTATGACCATGAAGGACCAAGACAAAAGCACAGAAAAATCATGTCTGAATACAAACAAACATGAATATTATTTTAAAGATTTTATTTCTTTGTTTTTAGAGAGGGGAAGGGAGGAAGAGAGGGAGAGAAACATCAATGTGTGGTTGCCTCTCAGGCACCCTGCAGTGGGAGCCTGGCCTGCAACCCAGGCATGTGCCCTGACTGGGAACTGAACTGGTGACCCTTTGGCTCACAGGCCAGCGTTCAATCCACTGAGCCACACTAGCCAGGGCCAAATATGAATATTTTTAAACCATATAATTATTAAGAATCTCCATATCATGTCAAATATATGTGACTACTGATTCTTTAGCATATACAGCTTGAATGTAAGTTTGTATTTTTCTCCTTCTAGGTGAGATTTTTTAAAGCAAGCCAATCAGAATTACCTCCACTTCAAGTAAGCATCAAATCCAAAACAAAGCCTTGCTTCCTTAAATACTCTCCAAATGTACCTAATATAAAGCCAAATACTGTATAATATATATATATATATATATATATATATATATATATATATATATATATATATATATATATAATATATATTGGAGCCCAGGAATCCACATGTTAACACCCCAGAAGATTCCAGTGCAAGTGGCCTGGAAACTGTACCTTGAGGAGCACTGCCGTATGGCATTATAATCTGGAGTTAATTTGGGGGTCCAGGTAGGAGGGGCAGTTTGCTCAGTGATTATATTATATATTTTACCACAGAGAAATTGTTAAATATTTTCTCTTAATATATTTTATTTAATCTGTATTGTATATTTTTCCATTACCATTTAGTTCTCTTGTACCCTCCCACCCCCTAGCAATCACCACACTGTTGTCCATGTCCATGAGACCTTATTCCTTTTTACCTGATCCCTCTAAGCCCAAAGCTCCCCTATCCTGCCACTAGCTGTCATCTACTCTCCATCTGTGAGTCTGCTTCTACTTTGCTTGTTAGTTCAGTTTGTTCATTAGATTTCCCATAGATGAGTGAAATCATGTGGTATTTGTCTTTCTCTGACTGGCTTATCTCACTTAGCATAATGTTCTCCAGGTCCATCCATACTGTTGCAAAGAGTAAAATTTTCTTCATTTTCATGGTAGAGTAGAATTCTATTGTGTAAATGTCCTATAGTTTTAACCATTCATTTATTGATGGACACTTGGCTGCTTCCATATCTTGGCAATTGTAAATAATATTGCAACGAACATAGGGGTGCTATGTTCTTTCAAATTAGTGTTGTGGGTTCCTTCAGATATATTCCCAGAAATGGGATCACTGGATCGAAAGGCAGATCCATTTTTAATTTTCTGAGGTTTATCCATACTGCTTTCCACAGTGGCCGTATCAGTTTACATTCCTACCAAAGGTGCAAAAGAGGTCCCCTTTCTCCACATCCTCTCCAGCACTTGTTATTTGTTGATTTATTGATGATAACCATTCTGACAGCTGAGATGATATCTCATTGTGGTTTTAATTTGCATTTCTCTGATGATTAGTGATGTTGAGTGTCTTTTCATATGTCTATTGGCCACCTGTCTGCCCTCTTTGGAAAAGTGTCTATTCAAGTCCTTCGTCCATTTTACATTGGGTTGTTTGGGTTTTTTTGGTATTGAGATTTGTAAGTACTTTATAAATTTTGGATATTAATCTCATCAGATATTGGTGAATATGTTCTATGCTATGGGTTGTCTTTATATTTTGTTGATGATTTCCTTTGCTGTGCAAAACTTTTAAAATTTGATATAGTCCCATTTGTTTATTTTTCTTTTGTTTTCCTTGTCTGGGGAGATAAACCCAACAAAAAATTGTTATGAACAATGTCCAGGTTAGGTACTTATGCTTTTTTTCAAGGATTTTTATGATTTTGGGTCTAACATTTAAGTCTTTCATCCATTTAAAATTTATTCTTGTGTGTGGTATAAGAAGGTGGGCCAGTTTCATTTTTCTGCATGTATCTGTCCAATTTTTCTGGCACCATTTATTTAATAAACTATCTTTGGCCCATTGTGTATTCTTGCTTCTTATGTTGCACATTAATTGAATACAGAAGTGTGGGTTTATTTCTGGGCTCTTTATTCTGTTCCATTGATCTATCTGTTTTTATGCCACTACCAGGCTGCTTTGGTTACTATGGCCTTATGGTATAGTTTGATATTAGGTAGTGTGATCCCTTCAACTTTGTTCTTTCTCAGGATTGCTGTGCTATGTGGGGCTTTTGTGCTTCCATATAAATTTTTGAAATATTTATTCTAGTTCTCTGAAATACATCACTGGAATCTGTATAGGAATTGCATTGAACCTACCGATTGTTTTGGGTAATATGGTCATTTTAATGATGTAAATTCTTCCTATCCTTGAACACAGTATGTGCTTCTACTTATTTGTATGTTCTTCAATTTCTTTCTTCAGTGTCTTATAATTTTCCAAGTACAGGTCTTCTACATCTTTAGTTAGGTTTATTCCCAGATATTTTATTCTTTTTGTAGCAATTATGAATGGGATTGTTTTCTTAATTTCCCATTCTGTTAGTACTTAATTGGCATATAGAATACAACTGACCTCTGGATATTAATTTTGTGCCCTGCCACTCTGCTGAATTCATTTATCAGTTCTAGTAGTTTCTTGGTGGAATATTTGGGGTTCTCTATGTACAGTATCATGTCATCTGCAAATAATGGTAGTTTTACTTCTTTGTTTCCAATTTGGATACATTTTATTATTTCTTCTTGTTGTCTGATTGCTATGGCTAGGACTTCCAGTATTATGTTCAATAAGAGAGGTGAAAATAGACATCTCTGTCTTGTTCCTGATCTTAAGGGAAACACTTGCCCATTTTGTATGATGCTGGCAGTGGCTTGTCTTATATGGCCTTTATTGTGCTTAAGTATGTTTCCTCTAGTCCCACGATGCTGAGAGTTTTTAAATGGGTGCTGGATTTTATCAAATGCTTTTTCTGTATCTATTGATATGATCATATGGTTTTATTCTTCATTTCATTTATGTGGTATATCACATATATTGATTAGGGGATATTGTACTAAACTTGCATTCTGAGAGTAAAGCTCACTTGATCATGGCATATGATTTTTTGATGCATTGCTGTGTTCAGTTTGCTGATATTTTGTTGAGGAATTTAGCATCTATGTTCATCAGGGACATTAGCCTATAATACTCTCTCTTCATAGTGTCTTTATCTGGTATTAGAATTAGGATAATGCTGGCCTTGTAAAATGAATTTGGGAGCCACCCTCCCCCCTTGAGTTTTATGAAATAGTTTGAGGTGTTATTTCTTCTCAGAATGTGTGGTAAAGTTCATGTGCGATGCCTCCTGGTCCAGGGCTTTTGTTTGTCGGGAGTTTTTTGATTAATGCTTCAATTTCATTAGATGCAACCTGTCTATTCAGATTTTCTGATTATTTCTGATTTATTTTTGGAAGATTATGATTCAAGAAATTTAACTATTTTGTCCAGGTCGTCCAGTTTGTTAGCATATAGTTGTTCATATTATTTCTTTATAACCCTTTGTATCTTTGTATTTCTTCGGTGTCAATTGTTATTTCTGCTCTTTCATCTCTAATTTTATTTATTTGAGTCCTTGCTCATTTTTCTTGATGAATCTGGTTAAATATTTGTCAATCTGGTTTATCTTTCAATGAACCAGCTCTTGGATTCATTGATCTTTTGTATCTTTTTTTTTACTCTTTCATTTATTTCTGCTCTGATCTTTATTATTTCCTTTCTTCTATTCATTAGGGCTTTGTCTGTTATTCTTTCTCAAGTTCCTTCGAGTATGAAGTTAGGTTGTTTATTTAAGCTTTTTCTTGTTTATTGAGATAGGCCTGTAGTGCTATGAATTTCCCTCTTAGGATTGCTTTCCCAGTGTCCCACAGGTTTTGGATTGCTGTATTCTCATTTTCATTTGTTTCAAGGTATAATTTGATTTCTTCCTTGATCTCATTGTTAACCCATTCATTGTTTAATTACATTATTTAGCCTCTATCTCTGCATGTTTTTCAGTGTTCTTCTTATGATCAGTTTCAGGTTTCATAGCATTGTGGTCAGAAGACGCTTGATATAATTTCAGTCTTCTTAAATTTACTGAGGCCCATTTTGTGTCCTAATATGTGGTCTACCCTAGAAAATGTTCCGTGTGTACTTGCAAAGTATGTATATTCTGCTGCTTTGGGATGAAATGCTATGAAGATATCAATTAAATCTATTTGATCTAGTGTGTTTAAGGCCATTGTCTCCTTGTTTTTCTGCCTGAAAGATCTATCCATTGAAGTCAATGGGTGTTAAATTCCGCAACGATGACTGCATTTCTGTTGATTTCTCCCTTTATGTTCATCAAGATTTGCTTTACAATTTAGGAGTGTCCAATGTTTTGGTGTCTCAAGGCCACATCAGAAGAAGAGTTGTCTTGGGCCACACATTAAATACACAAACACAAACAAAAACTGATGAACAAAAAAATGTTTTATGTCAATTTACAGTTTTGTGCTAGGCGGCACTCATAGCCCTTCTGGGCCGCATGTGGCCCATAGGCCATGGCTTGGACTCCCCTGCTAAGTGCTCCTGTGTTGGGTACATAAATGTTTACTAGGGTTGTATCCTCTTGTTGGATTGTTCCCTTTATCACTTTGAAGTGTCCTTCTTTGTCTCTTTTTATGGCCTTGTTTTTAAAGTCTACTTTTAAAGTCTATAAAGTCCATATGTATTGTTACCCCAGCTTTTTTTCTTTTCCATTTTCATGCAATGTCTTTTTCCATCTGTATACTTTTAGTCTGTGTGTGTCTTTCAATCTGAGATGGGTCTCTTGGAGGCAGCACACATATGGGTCTTGTTTTCTTCTCTATTCAGCTACCCTATGTCTTTTGGTTGGAGCATTTAAACCATTTATATTTAAGGTGATTATTCATAGATACATATGTAGTACCCCTGCTGTTTCCCCCTGCTTTTTAAATTTCTTTTTTGATTTCTTCCTCTTTTTAAAGAAAGCCCTTTAACATTTCTTGTAGTACTAGTCTGGTGTTAAGAAATTCCTTTAGCTTTTCCTTCTTAGGACAGCTCCTTATCTCTCTGTTGATTATAAATGATAGCCTTGCTGGGTAAAGTAGCCTTGGTTGTAGGTGTTTGCTTTTCATCACTTCAAATATTTCATGCCACTCCCTTCCAGCCTGAAATGTTTCTATTGAGTAATCAGATGCCAGTCTAATGGGTACTCACTCATAGGTAAGTACCTGCTTTTCTTTTGTGGCTTTTAAGATTCTCTCCTTGTCTTTAAGCCTTGTCATTTTAATTATACTGTTTCTCAGTATAGCCTCTTTGGGTACAAGTTGTTTGAGACTTGTGTGAGCTTCCCTAGCTTCTGTTTCTTTTTCCTTCACCAGATTAGGGAAGTTTTCTGTCATCATTTCTTCAAATAGTTCCTTGATCACGTACTTACTCTTTTATCCTTCTGGTATTCGCACAATGGAGATGCTGTTATGGTTCATGTTCTCTAAAATGTTTCTGAAGCTCTCCTCATTTTTTTCTCATTTACCATTTTTTAAAAATTTTAATTGTTGTTCAAATACAGTTTTATGCCTTTTACTCCCATCCCGGCATACCCCCCACCCCCAGGCTTCCCTACCTCTCTCCTGTTTCCACCCCCCCTTGTTATTGTCCATGTGTCCTTTATACTTGTTCCTGCAAACCCTTCCCCTTTTCCCCTGAAATTCCCTCCCCTCTCCCTTCTGGTCCCAGTTAGCCTGTTCTCTATTTCAGTGACTTTGGTTATATTTTGCTTGTTTGTTTTGTTATTGTTATTGTTGTTTAGGTTCCTGATAAAGGTGAGATCATATGATATTTGTCTTTCACCGCCTGGCTTATTTCACTTAGCATAATGCTCTGTATTCCATCCATGCTGTTGCAAAGGGTAGGAGCTCCTTCTTTCTTTCTGCTGCATAGAATTCCACTGTGTAAATGTACCATAGTTTTTTGACCCATTCACTTGCTGATGGGCACTTAGGTTGCTTCCAACACTTGGATATTGTAAATTGTGCTGCTATGAACATTGGGGTGCATAGGTTCTTCTGGATTGGTGTTTCAGGGTTCTTAGGATATAATCCTAGCAGTGGAATTACTGGGTCAAAAGGCAGATCCACTTTTAGTTTTCTTAGAAAATTCTGTACTGTTATTCATGGTGGTTGTACCAGTCTGCAATCCCGCCAACAGTGAACTAGGATCCCCTTTTCTCCACAACCTCTCCAACACTTCTTGTTTGTTGCTTTGTTTATGATGGTCATTCTGACCAGTGTAAAATGGTATCTCCTTGTGGTTTTAATTTGCATCTCTCTGATGAATAGCGGTATTGAGCATCTTTTTATGTGTCTCTAGATACTCCATGGGGAAGTGTGTGTTTAAGTTCTTTGCCCATTTTTTAATTGGGTTGCTTGTCTTCTTAGAGTGGAGTCGTGTGAGTTCTTTGTATATTTTGGAGATTAAACCCTTGTCTGAGGTATCATTGGCAAATACCTTTTCCCATAGAGTTGGTTCTCTTTTTATCTTAGTACTGTTTTCTTTAGCTGTTCAGAAGGTTTTTATTTTGATGAGATCCCATTTGTTTATTCTTTCCTTTATGTTTCTTGCTCTAGGGGACATATCAGTAAAAATGTTGCTACGTGAAATATCTGAGATTTTCCTGCCAGTGTTCTCCTCTAGGACTTTAATGTAGTCACAGCTTATATTTAAGGCTTTTATCCACCTTGAATTTATTTTGGTGTATGGTGTAAGTTGGTGCTCAAGTTTCATTTTTTTGCACGTAGCTGTCCAGTTCTCCCAACACTATTTGTTGAAGAGGCTATTTTTACTCCATTTTATGTTGCTTCCCTCTTTGTCAAATATTAATTGACCATAGACACTTGGGTTTATTTCTGGGCTCTCCATTCTGTTCCATTGGTCTATGTGCCATGGTAGGCCATTACCATGCTGTTTTGATTACAATGGCCTTGTAATACATTTTGGTATCAGGTATTGTGATCCCTCCTACTTTGTTCTTTTTTCTGAAAATTTCTGCAGCTATTTGGGGTTCTATATAAATTTTCAAAGTGTTTGTTCTATGTCTGTGAAATATGCCATTGGTACTTTAATAGGTATTGCACTGAATCTGTAAATTACTTTGGGTAGTATGGACATTTCAATGATCTTAATTCTTCTGATCCATGAACACAGTATATGTTTTCATTTGTGTCTTCCTTGATTCCTTTCTTCAGGGCTGTGTAGTTTTCTGCATACAGGTCTTTTACCTCCTTGGTTAGGTTTATTCCTAGGTGTTGGTTTTTTTTTGCTATATCAAATGGGATTTTTTTCTTGATTTCTGCTTCTGCTGTTTCATTGTTGGTGTAAAAAATGCCTTTGGTTTCTGGATATTGACTTTGTATCCTGCTGTTTTGCCAATTCATTTATTAGGTCAAACAGTTTTTTGGTGGAGACTATAGGATTTTCTATGTACACTATCATGTCATCTGCAAACAATGACAGTTTTGTTTCCTTCTTTTCAATTTGGACGTCTTTTATTTTTTTCTTGTTTTATTGGTGTGGCTAAAACTTCCAAAACTAGCCCCGGCTGGTGTAGCTCAGTGGATTGAGTGCGGGCCTGCGAACCACACGATCGCTGTTCGATTCCCAGTCAGGGCACATGCTTGGGTTGCAGGCCAGTTCCCTGCAGGCCAGTTCCCAGAAGGGGACGCAAGAAAGGCAACCATACATTGATGTTCCTCTCCCTCTCTACTTCCCCCTTCCCCTGTAAAGATAAATAAATAAAATCTTAAAAAAAAAAGAACTTCCAAAACTATATTGAATAGAAGTGGTAAAAGTGGACATCCTTGTCTTGTTCCTGATCTTAGTGGAAAAGATTTTAGTTTTTGCCCATTGAGTATGATGTTGGCTGTAGGTCTCTCATATATGACCTTTATTATGTTGAGGAATGCTTCCTCTAGTCTTACTTTGCTGAGTGTTTTTATCATAAATGGGTGCTGTACCTTATCAAATGCTTTTTCTGCATCTATTGATATGGTTATGTGATATTTGTCTTTGTTTTTGTTTATGTGATGTATTACATTTATTGATTTGCAAATATTATACCATCCTCATTGTTTTAAAATTCTTTTTTCTCTTTGTTGGTCTGCCTGGGTATTTTTTCTACCTTGTCTTCCAAAGCACTGAGTCAATCCTCTGCTTCATCTAGTTGAGTGTTTATTCCTTCCAGTGAATTATTTATTTCACATATTGCATCCTTTATTTCTGACTGTCCTTTTTTTATGGTTTCTATGTCTTTTTTATGCTCTTGAGTATCCTTCTAATTGTTACTCTAAACACTCTATCCTATAAAAT
Organism: Artibeus jamaicensis; assembly: GCF_021234435.1. Classification (NCBI taxonomy): domain Eukaryota; kingdom Metazoa; phylum Chordata; class Mammalia; order Chiroptera; family Phyllostomidae; genus Artibeus; species Artibeus jamaicensis. Next base: position 39,896,186 of record NW_026522059.1, read on the forward strand.
TTTTGCCTCTATTTCAAAGTTGTTTCCCTGGAACAACTTTTCAGAAGTTCCAGAGAACTTCTGGAAAGAAGCCAAAACAACATTCTCTTGTGTTTTTCATTTGGTGTCTTTTTTATTTGTCTTCCCATTTTGGCTGCTTCTTTGTATTTTCTGGATTAGGTGTTAAACTAATCAGCCATTAAATAAATCGGCTGTTTACCTAATCAAGCTCAATTCTAAGTTCAGCTCAAGCACTCCAGGATGGGGTGGAGCAATTCCTGTGTGCAAGGCTCTTGCTTCCCCTCAGACTGATGCCATTTATAGGGGATTGCTCTGCCTAAGAAGATGGTTCCTACAGTATGGGTATGACTCATATAAGGATCCTGGTAGTTGTTCCTTCAGTCCTCTCCCCAGAGCCAGAAGCCCCAGATTCTCCTCAAGTGTCTCTATTTCGCTGTTCCCTCCCTTTCATGGAACCAGGGCAATTGGCTGCAAATGAAATTTTGTGCATTGCCCATTAAGAGGCTTTATGCATCTCCATCCACCCCTCCCTGGCAGATATATCGCCTGCTGCTTTTCACAGCTGAATGCTATCTGGGCTCTTTTTGGGCTCTGGTACTATAGGCTGGGAGCTCAGCTTGGGCTTTAGATCCCACATTTTGCAGGGGGAACACTCTGGCCACTGAAATATCTCTCTGGAGCTTTAGCTGCCACCTATGGGAGCCCAACCAGCTTCCTCAAATCTCCACACTCCCTACCAGTCATTTGTGGTGGAGTGGTTTCTTCTGTCTGTCCATAGCTATAAAACTTCTCTCCATCTAGTGTTCAGTTGGTTATTCTGGATGATTTCTCTACAATTTAGTTGTAATTCCAGATTATTCCTGGGAGGAGGTTAGTGTAGCTTCCACTTACTCCTCTGCCACCTTGGATCTCCCATATTTCTTAAATTTCTTTGCCTGCATTGTACTACCTGAGAAGTCTATAGGCCCCAAGATATTTAAAATACATACACAAAGAAACAGGAAATAGTTAATAGCTGCTTCTCTAGCAGCTCAGTAAATTAGAATAATCAAATGCATCTTGGAGTAAACTCATGCGCATGTATCTGTAAACAGTAATTTCCATTCTTTTAAACATGCAAATAATTTTTTACAACAATTCATCACCATTCTCATCTCATGCTACAGATGAGAATAAGTCAGAATAAGAGAATTTGTACTTGGCAAATAGTTGAGTTTTAAAGCAGAAAAATAAAATGGTGAATTACTATAAATAAGAAGTCTACAATTAATTGAAGAAAGGAAAAGAGAACTTAAACCATGTTGAAATCAAATGGATATAAAAGAAGTTTCAGTCATTCAGGGAAATCCACAAAGCACGTAGCCTGTCTCCCAGGATCCCATGCAATTTTGTATAACAGATAAGACAGTACCTGAATTGTTTGGGAAAGGAATGCTTTGAAAAGGCCTCCATTTTGGGTGTGTGCCAGGTTTCCCTGAACACCCAGTGCAAACAATTACTGCATTTGCATGTGTAAATTGGGTAATGGTGTGCCTAACTATCAGATTTGTATGTGAAAATGCTATCAGCATATGCACTATTGGTTGTATGCCCACTAAAAGGACTTTTAATGGAGTTGTATTAGTTGGGGAACAAAATTTCTAAAAATTTGAGACCAGGTTCTACATCTCTGGATTCAGTGTAGATGGTGCCCCTATGGGTAATTGGCACCCCCGATAATTACTTTGTTTTTGTATACCCTCTCAAATTCTATCCAGGGGAGGAAATTCATCAGAGGATCATTTGACCAGCTCTAATTAGTACAGCACAAAATTGTACCCAAGTTACTCTTGGCAGTGCCTATCTGAGCCAAATGAACAGACTGCAGCACAACCAACCCATTCGTCTTGACTATCTTAACAATCAACATGGATCTATGCAAAATTGACATAGGTTTTGTTTTCTTCCTAAGACACAATATTCTTCAAACATCTTTTTGGTCACATCATTTTACTTTTTGGAAGACTTCAGTGTTTCTCAAGTGCATTATAAAATAGACAAAACTACTGTCCCTCCACCCCCAATGGGTATGTCTCCACCAATAGGTAAGACATAATGATAATTCTTTCATCCTTCCTCAGTGGATTTCTTCATTCTGGAAGCTTCCATGCTTATTTACTAATACCATAGGATGTAAAACATAGTCTGAGAATTTGCTTAAGTAATACAGCAATCACAATTATTGAAACAAAAATTCGTACACAGGGTATGGGGATAATGGAACTGAATATTTCAAAATGGAATTTGCTAAAAAAATTTGAGAGGTTTGGCTGTCGTAGCTGAAAGATGCCTTATTCTAGGCAGTTCCCCTTTCTGATATGCCTTGTTTTATTTTATTTCCCATTCTCCACCCCCAAACACCTGAATTTAAAATAGCTGTCAAAATACATTCCTGCACAACTCTGCTGCCTAAAGTGACAATTTGTGCACAGCTTGCCCATCCCAACTTGAGAATTAATCTCTTGATATCATCTTTTGTCAGACTGCTAAAAACAAACACATTGTGTATTACTTGGTCTTCTTTTTACCCATTATCTTTCCAGCAATCTTTTTCAAAGTTCGTTCTGAGTAATATTTAATAAGAAATACCTAGAGAACTCATGAGAAATATGAGGTCTCATTCCAGACCTACTAAGTTAGAAACTGGGGGCGTGAGGCCTGGGAATGTGTAATTTAACAGGTTCCTCAGGTGATTTTCGCAGACTAAACATGTGTGTCTTGGAGTTTTATCTTAGTTTTGTGACTGCCTTCTCCCGTTTATCTGTGAGCATTCTCAGTATTGAGTTGTAACCTAACTGTCAAAAGCACGCATTGCATACCCCTCTCTTTAACAGAGACAGGATCACCACACTGGTTTGTAGTTATGAGAATGACATCTTAGCAAGAAAATACAACATGAATATTCACAATAAATGTCACAACATAAAACGCACTTCCTTACCCAATCTGCCTCCTTCGCCTACAGATATTTTCAAAGAATGGCAACCTGAAGGGGCCCAAGATCATCTCTACTTAAAGTTTGCCATGTAATGGGCATCTCTCTAGCAGTTATTCCTGCCCTAAGAATGCATGCAGTAGGTGATAAGAACAGACTGATTTATGATGACTCAATATCGGAAAGGTGTAGCATTTCATTTCACAAATAGTATTCTGCTAGATTAGAAAATATCATAAACGCATTGGAGAGTCCTCAGCCCAGGAAGCATAAACCACGGCATGCCCCCCACCCCACACTTTAATTTAGCTATCTGTTTTAAATTACATAAATAAAAATGAGCCTGTATTTTCTTTATGAAATAAATCAGTCTCTGTACATAAGAATCACTAGTTAGATTGAACATTAGGGCACATATAAAATTACATCCTTAAAAGACAGCAAAACATTTTTCAATGAGAAAGAAGCTGCTCATGGTGACCTTCCTGTTGAACAGCGGGGGGTCAGCACTGGCACTAAATCATTGTGATTCACAGATGAGATCAACATATTCATATTTGTTTGCCAAATGTGTATTTTAATTTAAGCTTTCTCTGATTGATGTGTATAATTTATGCTGCTCAGAACTAAGGCATCATATTTTTCTTTTTTCCTAACTAACAGGGGGAGACTTTCTTGGAAACAGATAAAGGAAAGAGTCCAGTAATTTGTAGCAATGTGACTATAGCCACACATGTCCTAGAATTAATGTTCTTCATTAGGGTGAGTAGGATCAGCTGTATGTATACATCAGGTTTTTAATTAACTCAGTCCCCCACAACAGGATTCATGATTCAAACTGTTAGCGTTTTTTTCTTAAATCACAAAATAAAAAACACTGGGCGGCACATCTTTTTCACACACCAGAAAAGGAGGGGGAAACTCAGAAAAATGAAAGGCTCTTTGTATTATACTGAGAGTGCTCAGAAGATCTTTATAATCCTGTGTTAATCAGATGAAGGAGAGCTTGGCATTGAATGATTCCACAGAGATGCTGAAAATCCAACCATTGTAGCAGTCTTTTCTCTATGTAATAGATATGATTTCAGTTTATTTGTACTGATGTCTTTAAACTAACATTTGCAATTTGTTAGGTATTTTTAACTGCCTTATTCTTACAGAACTGACCTGGTGATATTTTAATAAGATACTACCAATTTAAAGAAACTTCAATATGGCAACATGAGGCGCTTAAGCAAGGGGTGAGGGGAGAAACTTTTTATAGCAGCTTCATTCTCTGAGATCATATTAACATAAATTTGACAGTTAATCTCCATATTGCAAAAAGGCTGCCCAGATTTATTTAATTAAACTTAGAACAAATATGTTTCTTTATTTGCCAGGTACAGCTTTTATCTTAAAATATTCACTCCCAATTACGAGGCTATGGTTTAGGGTGGGAGCGTGGGGCTGTGGATGGTAAGACCAGCACAACAGAGGGAAGGACAGGCTGAAGAGGAGAGAGTCTGGCTGCTGATGCAGGGCCCCTGGTTCCCGGGGTTCTGGAGAAATTCCCCAAAAGATGCTGAAGACCTTTGAAACTTATTTGTTTGCTCCAGATTTGAAGTGATAGAATTAAATTTGACGGATATATTTTTCTCAAATTTTAAATTTATTCTTTAATAAATATTTGTTAAATAAAGGTCCAGACTATTTATCCAGAGAATGCTCTCAAAGAATGCACATGGAGAAAACTACAGAGGAATGAGCCTTTGACATCAGGAGGCACTGAATTTGTACTTTGGGTCTGTTTCATACTGAACTGCAAATAATTTAACCTTTATGAATCTCATGTGCCTCTTCTGCTGAGATTAAGGATATCATAATTTTTGGTAAAATTGAAATATAATGATGTATTCGTTCAATAAATATTAATGGGACACCTTCTTCATGTCAAAATCATATCCCTGCCTTCATGGAACTTACATTCTAGTGGAGAAAACAGGAATCGATAAGGAAATTCCATTATGTCAGGCTGTTTTAAGTTCCATAAGCAACACCACAGAGTAAGAGAGTAAGTGGTGGTGGCAGCAGCTGAAAGGAGATATTTAGGTAGACAGTAGGCAAAGGTCTCTGAGAAAGTGACACTTGAGCAGACTACAGTGAGAAAGCAATGCCTGAGAAATGTGGGGGAAGAGAGTTCCAGGCAGAGGGAGCAGTAAGTTCAAAATTCCTAAATGAAAGGCGGGATTGCTTAATGAAGTTACAGCCAGGCTAGCAGAAGGCTGGGCTTGAGTAGGAGCCTTATCATAGGTTGACTTCGTCACCTCATTTCCAACTACCAACCATCTTAGAATCCATAGACACCCGAAGGCTACAATCAGACCTTGCAAAAGGGATGACATCAAAGGACCTATGGCAGGGATGTGACATGAGGTCTGGTTTGCATTTTGCATACATCACTGGTTATTTTGTGGAACATAGACTTAAGGCAGCGAGAGAACAGGAAAGACATAGGGGACAATTTTTGTGTTCTAGGCAGGAAGGCAGCTTGGACTCTAAATAAGAACAGAGGAGTTATAAATGGTCAGATTTAGGATATAATTTGAAGGTAGAACAGACAGGATTTGCTGATGAATTAGATCCCAATCTTCTAGCACAAATAAAGAATATATTTACTCAAGGTCATTCTACTACAAAATAAACAAATAAGAAAGCTGAAAGGTTTCAGGAATGCAGCAAACAAGTAAGTCTTCTACAGAGAGACAACAGTACAGTGGATGCCACATAGACCTATTGCAAAGCTTCTATGGTATAAAGGTTGTAGAAAGCCTTTGGTCTTTGTCTGCTCTGTTAAAGTCCTGAAGTACAATGAAACATTTGTGAATCCCTGTAAGAGTTTCTATGTATGCACATGATCAAAGCTATAATACACGTGGGATTCTACACTGAATGAACAGAAGCAGGCATCCAAATGTGGAGACAATGGTGGGAAATGAACATGATGATGGAAGTACTCTTGTCCACTACTCAGGAATAAATAACAGGCCAAACCAACTCAGAGGAATTTCCACACTGACAGAGAATAATTCTCCATGTTTTAAATCCTAGGAGGACAAGAATGCACTCTTCTTCTTTATATCATCAGGGCTTATTTCATGCTAGATAGCCACTTAATATTTATAAGAAAAAACAGCAGTGAAAAATGTAAAATAAAGCTCATAAAAACAACTTTCAGATATGAAGCCTCTACATGCAACATTTCAGGTCACTGTAAGACTTACGGTAATTGCCATTTACCAGCTCCAGATGCAAAATGTTTGTGCTCTTTTCATTCCTCTCAATAAAGTATCCTTCTGTCATATCATAGCCTGGGCACATCTACAACTCAGAACTACTGCCAATCAACTTGGATGCCTCGTTTCAATGTTTCTCAGTGTGGCCGAAAACCAATGCAAGTGTCACTTGCCCACAGAGTGACCTGAACCCTCCATACCACAAAGCTCTCTGGCACATTGTTTTAATTATAACAGTCCTGGTCATCTGTCACAAGTGAAGAACAGGAGGCTCTAACCCTCAGGAGAGAAGGGTTAGACTGACTGGAGGACGGTGAGCGTTTTTCCTTCATGACCTGTGTGTAGTGATCATGAGTTTTGCTGCCCCACAAGTGTGTCTTAGGCTCATTGTCCTATCTTCTAACACCTGGGAACCAGACTGCTGAGTTGGAGGCTTTCTGCTTTCTATTGCCCATACGGTGTACCTCCAACCCTCGAGTTTCAAGCTCCAATAACACTTTGGCTTTTCCAACACACGGAGGATTGGCTAAGTAGTTTTCTGGGGACATCTTAGTCTCCTTGAGAGAAACTGGGAGGAATAAAGAGAGAGAGTTTCCTCACTTTCCTTGAATAGTATTGAGCCTTTGTATCTTAAGAATACAGAAGAGGATAGCCAAATATAAGAGTCAGGGTTAAATGAACTTTTCCCTTTAGAATGGCATCTAAAAATAGATACCAGTTTTTCACCAATTGATAAAATATGAAATTAAAATAATTATCATACTTTGTCTAAACAATGTTTTCTATAGCATAAACCATTTTACACTTGACAGAGCAATTTTACATGCATTTACTTATTTGATAAAGGTAGATGGAATAGAAATGGTTTCTGCAGTTTTATAGATACAAAACATGCCCACCCAGGTTAAATGACATGTCCAAGGACACATGATATGCAATGAGCCAGGACTCTGATGCGGGTCCTTGTACTTGACTAGGTACAGAAACTTTGCATCTCTTCACTGACATTACCGTATTAGTCAGGGTTCTTAGTAGTCCAAATTACTTTGGGCTGGCTTAAGCAGAAAGGACTTTTTTTTTTTCAAAGGTTCTTCAGTGGCTCCCAGAATCGCCGAAAGTACTGAGAAATGGCTTTATTTATGCACCCAAAGTCTTTGATGAAAGACACTTTTGTCATATCCATTAGTAGTCATACTAACTGGTCATTAAATATCCACTTAAGGAATGCTTCACTCACAGAAATATTTAACTATTACTCATGGGCTAATAGGCTCATATAATCTATCTCTCCTCTTCCCCTCTGTAGTACTTCATGAACCCAAAGGCAGAGGAGCTCAATGATAATTTCTTTTTCCCCCTAACTCCTGCAAAACAGTCCACAAAAACCAGAAGATTAAGAGCCATGGGATCTGCTTTGAGTCCCAAATCAACACTTACTTTCCATGTGACAATTTTCATTTTCCTTACCTTTTCTATTTCTTTAAAGTGTTGATTGTGCAGTCATTCAGAAAGTATTTATTGAGGGCCAGAGATTAATGCTGTAAGACTGATTTATAGGCTATAGAGTTCAATGACAATTATTGTTACCACATAATTCAGTGCTTAATTATTTTGTGGCACTTATTTATAACTGTTTTATATTTCTGGCCTTTGCTCTTGGATTGCAAGATTCTTTACCAGGGTCCATTCCTCTTTGATTATGCCAGGAGAGTGCTAGCTGATAGTAAGCTCAACCTATGCAACATACTGAAGTCCCAAGTTGGTCTGCACAAGGTGAAGCTCTGACCTTGATTCTTGGTTATTTAAAGCCATCTAACTTCCACTTTGTTCAGGGTCAAATTTGAACTCCTTAGACTATCACTCATAACCCTTCAGAATCTGGCCTTTAATGTACCTGTATATTTTCCCATGCTTTCCTTCACCAAGCCTCAAATATCTCTGGCCAAATTCACTTAAAACCTCTGACCTCGGAAATGCCGGAAATGCCCTGTGGTCTACTCTCATCAAGCTGGTCTTACCTGTGCTGCTTCTTTCCTGTGGAAACACCCTATCCTATTGAATCTCCATATCTCGAAGTCCAGCTCAAATGCTAACTCCTAAATTACTCTAAGTAGGCACAATGTCTTTGTCTTCCAAACAAATAGAAATATGTGTATTTATCATATTTTTACTGTTACGAAGTCATTTTTCATAGGGTGTCTTACTCATCTCTGGGGAATTGGTGTTCTAGGAAGTTGCATTTCCTGTGAGGGCAGAGGAGTGTCTGGGAAAAACTGGTGAGTGAGGAAGAGCAGAAGTTATTCATTTCTAAGCATTCTGTAGCTTTGTTACCGAACAACAAGAGATCCGAGGGAGGGGCAATACAATATGTGGCCCACCTAGGGATGCCCAAAACTGCTATACAACAGGGGCCCCTCCCAAAAACAAAATACTAAAATCTACTGGGCCCTTCTGTCCGCCGCCAATTGGAAAGACAGCTCTTAATGCCAGAGATTTGTGAAAAGGAAACAAAATGTTTATTTAATGCTATTCAGACCTAATGCCACCACTAAAATATCAAAGTCCTTTATGTATACACCTACACCCACACAGCGCTCCCTTCTCCCACTGTCCCAACTCCGGGTACCGTAAATCAGGAAAAGAGCACATGTCTGTATTGCAGGCCGCTGGCACCGTCAGCTGTGTCACTGTGCAGGATCTCGAGTTAATCCAAAGTACTGTGGTACCCTCTCATGGTCCACTGGCAAGAGTCCTTTGTACCCAGTTCCAGTCAAAGTCTCTCCTGCTTTTTCAGGCCCCGCGGCCAAAGGGGGCACCCCAAAGCCGCGTGGGCCTCTTCTACCAAAGCTGCAGGAGTCTGCACTCCACCAAAAGCATGTGGCTGTCTTCTTCACCTGGCTGCAGGGATCTCCATTCTGGCAAAGCTGCGTGGTTTTTCCCTTTCACCTGGGAAAGAGGGGGTCCGCACCCTGCCAAAACCACGTGGCTCCCTCTTTCACCTCACCAACAGGGGGTCCTCATTCTGCTGAAACCGCATGGCTCTCTCTCATCTGGCCAAGCGGGGACCCTTCATGTCCTGGAGCCAGTCTTTTCCAAGCTCCCACACAGGCCTTCTCACTCCGGAGCCCAGACCCTAGTTTCCATCTTGAGTTCCCCAAGTTCCATCCTCAGTCCCTAAGCCCTTCTCACTCAGGAATCCAGACTTTAGTTACATCCTCCTGAGTCCCAGTCCACTCACTCAGGAGAGCAGCCCTTAGTTACATTCTGAGTCTCTGCTAGTTCCATCCTCAGTCCCCATAGTTCCTTCTTTCTGGCCCCAAACTTGGCCACTGCTATTTAACATATCTATGAAACCAGTTAAAGGTTATAGATATGTTAAATAACCATTCCTCCAGAGGTTAGCTCCAAAACTGTTGCTATGCAAAACAGCTCTCAATGGCCTGGCTCCATTCATCCCTTCCCCCTGGGGGGGGGGCGGTGAGGACATCTTATATGTCTCTCCAATATTTCTATACACTTTGAATTCTGGACACCATTCCAAATCTGTTTTTTTGCCCCCCCCACCCCCCCCCCACCCCCGGCTGCACCCTGTATCAGCTTCTCATTCTTAAACATTGTTGTGTTTCTAATTATGGCAACTTTTTGATGCACTATTACTTACATTCTATAGACAGAAAAGTTAAAAGGCTGTAATAAAATCAGGTAGGAATGATGGAAACAGAATTAGAAGCTAAGTTGTGGTGATGCAAACTTTATATTGCTTGTATTCAGGTTTTGTCTACATTTCTTTCTACAAATTAGAGGGGAGAAAATTTCAGGGGAAGGATTTACAGGAACTAGTATAAAAGACACATGGTCAACAACTAAGGGGGGTGGAAATGGGGGAAGGTGGGAGGCACGGGGGGATGGGCTGGGATGGGAGTAAAAGACAGAATACTGTAGTTGAAAAATAATTAAATAAAAGAAAAAAATTTAAAAAATTCATAAAATGTTTAAAAAAAGAAAACTAAAATAGTAATAATTTCATATAGATTCATATCCACATTCTTTCCTTCATGACATGATATGTTATGTATTCTAGGAGATCAGATTCAAATTCTACTTTTCTAAGGGTACTGACTCTGACAAATAGGTGAAACTTTACTAACAAAAAGGAACTTTCTGAGCAGCTGAAGTATTTTGTTATACAAATGGCAGGTAATGTCAGTGCTTGTGATGTGGGCAAGAGTGAGGTAGGTGTGAGTCAGAGAGCACTTACTGGGCTTTTGTGGAAACTGAGCTTTTGAATTGATAAAGAAGAAACTATGAATCTCTCAAATTCCTGTTCTTGGTCTTCAGGGGAGATAAACCTTGATACTTATGTCTGATATAATAGGATGCTACAGTAAATCTACTCTACTCCCAGAGATGGTAACTTGAAGTTCTTTTCGTAACTGAAAACTGGGTTACATATTTCCTTTGTTAAAGGAAGTTGGGGACTCCATTTCCAGCCATTAAAACAGATATTATCAACCAAGTATGGGAAAAGAATGATCATTTTGGAGCTATGATTTCATATATGTTTCTAGTCACTGATACTAGCAACTGTTGTCAAATATTTCTGAGAAAGCTCACACTGTCTCTGTAGGTTGATTAGATGAGGTTTCCTACATTGGAAACCTGAGTACTTTCCAACAACTTGATTTCACAAATGGAAAAACAGCATCTGTTTTCCTGCAGCTTCGCATATGGTGATCATTGTTGCTGAGACTAGCTGAAGCAGGTAGACTGTGTCAGTGCCCCTCTGGAGTGCGGCAGTCTCCTGGGACCAGATAACGGGTCTTCTGTGAGGGGCTCTGGTCCCCCAGGCAGTGGAAAGTGTGTATTTAATCAACATATGCAAAGCATCCCTATGAACAGCAAATTACAGAAAAAATGATCAAATGCAACTTTTAGAACCATTCTGTTTGCATTTACAGTGGCTAATTGGGGTAGGTGTACTTCATGCCATACTCTCGTAGTTTTTGAGTACTTAAAAAAAATCAGCCACTGATTTGCAAGAAAGGAGTTGAAATGCTTGTGTAGGCACAGAAAAGGGGTGGTAGTATTTGTTATAAGAGACTAAGACTCTGTCACATTAGCCAGCAATGAAGAAAGAAAAAAGAGTGTTGGACAGAGATTGGAAATGTATTTTGCATATAAAAAGACTGGACACCTCTAGGACTTTATTAAGGTGGGGGTCTTTGGCCCTCTGACTATGAGTTTTAAATTTTTTAATGTATGTAATAGAAGTAAGATTTCTTAATCAGTGGCCCATTTGGGGAAAATAATATTCATGAACCTGAACCACAAAACCCTTCTTCCAGGACCTGTAAAAATCTAGAAGGAAGGGAAGAGAGAAGGAAGAATATCAATGGCACCCACGCCAGGGCGAGTGTTTGTGTTTTAAAAGTTAAGAGATTGACGGCAGTAAAAATTAAATTCTAGAACACATCCCCCAGCCAGGGATATTTCAAGCAGATGTTCTTTTTCTAAAATTGTCATGACAGTTGTTTTAACCCTGATTTGGAAGGACAGCTTAATCAGCTACAGCAAAAAGAGCCATCCGTGATTCTGGAGTAGTCTTGGACCTCTCCTGCATATCACTATCATTAAACAAATTGTTGCTTGTAAGGAACTGTTTCTCCAGCAGATCCCTACGGCAGGCTCATAATAGATTGGAACTGGAAAATCAGAAAATGTTCAGTCTTTAATTATCAAAATAAAACCCAGGATTTGTAACTTGTTCATCTTATTTTTTTAGATCAACTTTATTCTGAAAAATGTCCAGTGATACAACGATAGATTTGGAGCATTTTTCAAAGTTGAACAGTAACCCTCTTTTGATACATGAGAATAAGAAAGATACAGGGAAATGGCAGAAATTAAAGGCAACTTAGAAGAAGTGTATCAAGTTAAAGGCTCATAGAAGCCTGTAGGTTACAGGATGTCAGGGGGAAGACAGCCAAGGCCACTGTTCCTTAGCAGAGACTGCCATTTAGATCCCTGCATGCAGATCAATAGGGGGGATTTGTGTCAAAGGCCATCTTACAATTTAGAAACTCATACACTTTATAACTTGTACCCCCACCATACACAATCTGAACAGTATTGGATGTTGGATTTCATGTGATTTTATGATATTAGGCTGCCCACAGATTATGTTTATAAAAGTCAATTTTCATTTATTGCCACCCATGAGTCTTTTACATATTCTTGAGCTGCAGGAGAAGTTTCCAAGCCTGGCCAACACTCTTCTCAGATCACACCTGGACCTCTGGTCCTGGGAATCATCCCTTCATCAGTTTGGTCTCTTCATGCCAATGGCCCATGTTATTCTCAAATGTTGCCCTTGTTTCCCATGCTTGACCCGGGTGATTGGCCCATACTCGTATTATTGGGTATTGGCCAAAGCCTGTACTCAATAATACAGGCTGTACTGTTCTCCGAACCAGCCCGAGTTCTGGCAAATAGAACTGGGAGGCAATACACCATGAATATCCTATTTTCAACTCTGTACCTAACTATTCATGTAACCTTGGGAAGACACTTTATCTCACATGGCCTTTTTCCTTTCTACTGTACAATGAGAAAATTTGGCTTGAGAGATAAAGCTCCTCAAAGACCCAGGGAAAGAATTGCTTCTATGCACACCTTCAGTCAGCTTTCGCTGAGTAAGATTTTGAATTTCTGTGTTTAAAAAGGATTTGATCACCAAAAAAAAAAAAAAAAAGAATTTTCAAATGTCTGGACTAGAAGGTTGCCAAATTCCACTTTAAATTCAGTAATTTAATTCTTTTTCCAATAATGTATTCTCATAATCAATCTTCATTTGAAAATTGAGGATCTAGCATCCTACAAAATTGCCTGATAAAAATGTTACCAATCAAGATGGATTCTATGCAACTTTAGAATGAAGAATGTGTATTCTGCCCTGGCTGGTGTAGCTCAGTGGACTGGGTGCAGGCCTGCAAACCAGAGGATCACAGTTCGATTCCCAGTCAGGGCACATGCCTTGGTTGCAGGCCAGTTCCCAGCAGGGGACACATAAGAGGCAACCACACACAGATATTTCTCTCCCTCTCTCCTTCCCTTCCCCTCTAAAGATAAATAAATAAAATCTTTAAAGAAAGAATGCATACTCTGCATTTCTTTTACTTTTTTTATCATGGGATAAATTGTACTATAGGCACTTAATACAATTCAATCAACACTTACTGAGTGCCCATTTTAGACCAACACCTTGTTTCTGGTGATGCAAAGGTGAGCTAGACATTCTTTAACAGATCTAGTTGTTGAATGTTAGCAGGATAAAAAAATGGATATAATTAATAGAAGAGAGAAATGGTAGAGTAATGTTGATATAAGATATAGATTGGTAACCCACTTAATAATGTGATGTACTTTATTATTTTTATTTTTTTGCACATTGTCAGTGTTAATATTATTTTTTAAATGTATTTTATTGATTATGCTATTACAGTTGTCCCATTTCCCCCTTTCATTTCCCTCCTCCTGCAAACCCCTCTCCCTCATTCTCTCCCTTTAGTTCATGTGTCACAGTTCTTTAGCTTCTACATATCCCATGCTATTCTTACCTTCCCCCCATCTATTTTCTACCTACCATCTATGGTACTTATTCTCTGTACCTTCTCCCCCCTTCTCCTTCTCCTCCCACTCCCCTGTTGCTAACCCTCCAGGTGGTCTTCATTTCTATGGTTCTGCTCCTGATCTAGCTGTCCTCTTAGTTTGCTTTTGTTTTAGGTGTGGTTGTTGATAACTGTGAGTTTGCTGTCCTTTCACTGTTCATATTTTTTATCTTCTTTTTCTTAGGTAAGTCCCTTTAACACTTCATATAATAAGGGCTTGGTGATGATGAACTCCTTGAATTTGATCTTATCTGAGAAGCACTTTATCTGCCCTTCCATTCTAAATAAAAGCTTTGCTGGATAGAGCAATCTTGGATGTAGGTCTTTGGATTTCATGAGTTGGAATATTTTTTTTTACGAGTTGGAATATTTCTTTCCAGCCTTTTCTTGCCTGTAAGATCTCCTTTGAGAAATCTGCTGACAGTCTGATGGGAACTCCTTTGTAGGTGACTGTCCCCTTATCTATTGCTACTTCTAGGATTCTCTCCTTCATTTTAATCTTGGTTAATGTAATTAGGGTGTGCCTTGGTGTGTTCCTCCTTGGGTCCACCTGCTTTGGGACTCTCTGAGCTTCCTGGATTTCCTGGAAGTCTATTTCCTTGGCCAGATTAAGGATATTTGCCTTTATTATTTGTTCAAATAAGTGTTCCACTTGTGGCTGTTCCTCTTCCCCTTCTGGTACCCCTATAATTCAGATGTTGGAATGTTTAAAGATGTCCTGGAGGTTCCTAAGCCTCTCCTCATTTTTTTTGAATTTTTGTTTTTTCATTCTTTTCTCTTTGGTTGTTTCTTTCTTCCTTTTGGTCCACTCCATTGATTTGAGTTCCAGTTTTCTTCCCATCACTATTGGTTCCCTGTGCATTTTTCTTCATTTCACTTAGTGTAGCCTTCATTTTTTCATCTAATTTGCAACTAAAATCAACCAGTTCTGTAACTAAAATCAACCAGTTCTGTGAGCATCCTGATCACCAGTGCTTTGAACTGTGCATCTGATAGGTTGGCTATTTCTTGGTCGCTTAGATCTGTTCTTTTATCTGTTCTTCCATTTGAGCAATTTTTTTTTTGGCCTGGTTGTGCCTGTTAGGTAACAAGGGGTGGAGCCTCAGGTGTTTGCTAGGGTGAGGCAACCCAGTTGCTGGGTTGTGACTCTGTATATGGGGGCGGGGTCAGAGAGGGAACAATGGTGCTTGCTCTGCTCTTTCTCTTTCTCAGAAGGATTTCAGTCCCTTCTGCCGCTTCCCACAAGCAAATTGGGCCCTCCTGGTGCTTGTCCAGGGGTGGGTGGGCTTGTGTATGTTCAAGGACCCTGTGGGTCTCTCCAACAAACTCTCCTGTGAGGCTGGGAGTTTCTCTTGGCACCTCACTCCCCACAGTGTTTTCAATCGGAGCTTTTAGGCTTCATTTCCTGTTGCCTGGGGCCTTGGGTTGCTCAGTCTGCCTTGCTGCCCATTTTCACCTTGTTTATCCGTGTGTGAATGTGTGACTGTGGTCAGCCAGCCACCTTGAGAGCCTCACTGGGTCTGCTTGTTGCCACCCTATGCCTGGGGTCTGCCAGCCACTGCCTGCATGCCTGGGTCCACTAGCCACTGCTTTTTCCTGCCACAACCCCTCTCCATTGGCCGCCGACTCTGCCCCTCTTACCGGTCTGGATGAATGGTTGTCAGACTTCTGTACAGTTCAATTTTCTGTCAGTTCTGGGTGCTTCTTTGTTTCTAAATTTTTGTTGTCTATAATTTTGGTTGTGCGAGAAGGTACAGTGAGTCTACCTATGCCTCCATCTTGGCCAGCGGTCCATCCTATTTTTTAAGTTTTGATGAGAACTAAAACCCTAATAAGATTTATTATACTAATCTTGCTTGAGGAAAAATTTCCTTTCTTGGCTTTCTCAAACTTAATAAAAGTCTTAGGTGTTTTATTCCTCCTTGCCATAGAATAAGGTTCATGGTTGAGACCTGACCTCTAACTATTCACAAATTTTATGAAGAAATTAGGGAGAAGTGCTGATACTCACAGTGTTTTGTGGGCTGCTGCATTCTTTCCCTTTTGTTCCTCTTGAACTTGGTCTTGAACAACAAACTGTCCAATGTCTGGTGGCCCATTCTGGGAGTTATTACAGTATCACTAAACATCCTCCAAAGGAAGCTTATCAGTTCCATAAAGTCCTGACACTCTGCTTCTTTTTCAGCCAAACAATTCCCAGAGACAGTATTATGTGTGCACTGACATAAAAGCCTGGCCTCTGGAGCCAAACTATTGTCCTAATTCTAGTTTTCCCAGTGTTTCCTAATGTGAGAAGTAGAGATGATGATAGTATGTAACTGATAAGCTGTTTGAGGATATAACACATGTAAAACACATTTTGCACTTAAGAGGACTCTATAAGTAGCAGCTACTATAATTATTATCAAAATGTTTTTTTTTTTTTTAAATAAGACATGACATCTCTCTGGAAAATTTTTCATACCTGCCTTAGGAAACACACAAACAACTGTGGGGCTCTTTGGGTGAAAGTGATCTTTCTAGAATGGGAAATAGCAAGGGTTTGGGAATCAATCTGCTTAAGCATTCACCCTAGTTCTACCACACTCAAGACTCACCCAAGATCTGTAAAATGCAGACTCCAAGGCCCCACCTCGAACTTCCATAGTCAGAGTCTCTGGAGTGGGAGCCCAGGAGGTTTATACCCACTCGTGTTGTGCACAGTCGACCACCTGGGGTCGAGGCATCAGCTCTGCCGTTTACGTGATTCTAGCCTGTGACATTGAGCCTGTTACTTGATCTCTTCAAAACTTGTTTACTGACCTGTAAAATGGGGCTAACTGCTCTAAACACATTGCGGAAATTACATGAGACAGTGCAAGGATGATCAGCTGGTCTGGCACAGAGGAAACGTTTGATACATAATGGGTACTAGCTTCTTCAAGTTTTATCCTTCTTTTGAATTAAAATCATCATATAACTTCCCAGATAAGGTCAAGTTAATGGAATTCATCATCACCAAGCCATTATTATGTGAAAGGCTAAAGGGACTTATCTAAGAAGAAGAAGATAAAAAATGTGAATTATAAAATGACAACAAACTCACAACTATCAGCGAATGAACCTGAAAGAAAAGAAAAACAAAACAAAAACTAAACAAACAACTAGAACAGAAACAGAATCAGAGAAATGGAGATCACATGGAGGGATTTTAGTGAGGAGGGGAAGGGAAGAATAGGGGGAAAAGGTACAGGGAAGAAGCAGCATAATTGGTAGGCATAAAATAAAGGGGGAGAGGTCAAAACTGGTGTAGGAAACAGGATTCAAAGAACTTATAGGTACAACCCATGGACATGAACTAAGGGGGGCAGAATGCTGTAGGGTTGGGGGGCAGGTTGGAGGGCTGTTAAGGGGGGAAAATTGGGAAAACTAATAGCATAATCCAT
Organism: Artibeus jamaicensis; assembly: GCF_021234435.1. Classification (NCBI taxonomy): domain Eukaryota; kingdom Metazoa; phylum Chordata; class Mammalia; order Chiroptera; family Phyllostomidae; genus Artibeus; species Artibeus jamaicensis. The sequence continues at coordinate 39,913,527 of NW_026522059.1, forward strand.
AAAAATACTTTAAAAATACAAAAATAAATCATCATGTAGTACTAAAAAAATTGGACAGTACTAATTTATGCATTGAGTTCCATATTGGAGTGAATGTTCAAATAACTTTTTTCTCTTCACCATGAATCTTTACTGGGGAGGTGGGCTGGGGAGACACACATTTTTCTGTAACATGCAAAGCACAGTTACTAGTGAGTGTGGTTAACAAAAACCCAAAAGTTTGAGTACCACTGTTTTAGATAGAGTCGTATGATTTTTGTTTCGATGTTATTATTTAACTGCTCACTCTGAATTCAGTTCTTCTCTGTCACTCTTAGGAACTTTGTACCTAATTAGAGTAACTCACTCATCCCAGATCCCTGGTTTATTTCTGTTTCCCTTTTCTCTAGTGTCTTTTCATTCTGATTAAGCTGTTTGATTTCATATGTACTCTAGAAATTTAAACAATATTACTCATATAAGATTGAGTGAAATAGATACATATAAAAATTATAAATTATATAGAAAATATATTCTTCTTATCTAGGGAAGCTAAAATGAGAATAAGAAGAATCAAAACATTGATGGAAATAGATGTAGGCCAGAGCTCAGCAGTCAAAGAGAAATGAAACTTACAAATTAACAATCAGGAAGAAATAAATGCACCAGAATTAAAAACTTTTGTTAACAGAGCACAAAGTACCAAATAAAAGGGAAGGCAATTACGAATTGGTCCAAGGTTTTCTTGTAACTATGACTGTACCTAAATATTGCCAAATATATAATGGAAAAAAAATCAAGTTGATGATTTCTAATTATTCTTTTCTAAGTGATGCCAAAATGTATATTAACAAATAGCTGAGTGATTGACTGAATGTTTTGGTTTTCATCTGTATGTTTGGTGTCTTGTAGATAAATACTCAATCTAGATAGTATCATGTTAGCAAATTGGAAAGCAAAGCAGCAAGTCACTGAAGAAATGATAAAGGATTTTTAATCTTTGTTTTATACACAAATACCATGGAGAAATTTACAAATCAAAGCACCAGTGTGCTTTTCTGTACTGATAAATCTTTCTTGAGCACTCAATATTTCTATTCCACTCCTATTTAAAATTTAATATTATAATGCAGTGATTTTCAACCTTTTTCATCTCATGGCACAAATAAACTAATTATTAAAATTCTGCAACACACCAAAAATATACTTTTCATCTATCTGACAAAAAAAGGTTTAATATTGATTCATTCACACCAGACGGCTACTGTTGTATTGGTCATTGACCTGGCACACTGGCTGAAAATCACTGTTATAATCTATTTTTGTTAACCAAACTCCAAATGCAGATTCTGCACAGTTACTCATTTGTATAGAGGCTTGTGCACAAGTCTTCTGGAAAAATGGGGTTTCTTTTTAGAAAAGCATAAATAGCCTAATATCTCAACAATTTATTAATAAGGACTATCCCCTCCCCCCGAAAGCAGTGTTTATACATAGATATAAATGTTTGAAGGATGGTTTGTCCTCCATTGATATTCCAAGATGATTATACATGTGTGAAAACATTAGGGCTGGCATCTCTGTATTTGAAGCAGTGAGGTTTTCTTTGGGGGAAAAAAGAAGTTCTGGGAAAATAGTAAAATTCCTCATTTATCCTGCCCTTACATTCATCTCTCTCCCCTCTCACTCCCTTTCTACCACCGCAGCCTGCTACATGCACAATATATAGAATGTCAAGTGTACATCAGTGGCTATCACTAGGGGCAGAGAGTGAGCTGCCCCGTCAGCACTTCTCAGTGCTTGGTGCCATGCACACATTTTTTTGAGTACAATGATATTGAGAATCAACATATGCATTTACATGTGAGCTTTCCCCCACCAATTGGACCAGATACAATGAGAACTTTTATTCAGTGTCTTTGAATGTTGTTCTCAAGAAGAGAATATCCAGACACTTAACTGACACAGCAGTGTAAAACTAAAGAGAATTTGTATGCATTAGGCAACAACATGCAGAGTCAATTCCCAGTTCTCTGGGCCAACGGATGATGCAGACCATCCCAAACTGTAACTGATCTAACAGCCATTTGTTCCTGGCAGTGATGTACTTTTGTGATTTAGTTTTGCCACACATTTTTCTTTTAGGGAGGGCAAAAATGAAAATGTACTATTTCTTGAGGAGACAGGAGTGATGCCTGAAAATAACAGGTTGAGGGAGGATGACTCGGAGTACCTTATCTGGTCACGTTAGAAGTTTGTCTAATCCCTGGTGTAGGGAAGCTAGATAAGAAGCAAGTAGTTTCAGATATCTGTGTTATATCATACATTTTGTGTTTGATATGTAAGAAAAATCTATAGATAACCCTAGGTGATAAGATAAGAAAAATTTGTAGATAAGAAAATTGATCTTCAAAATGTCAATTAATTTACTTCTCCAGTTTTTCAGATCGTATATCAGTGAGGTGGTTTTTTTTGTTGTTTTGGCGTTATTGTTGTTGTTTGCACATATTGCTTATCTGCATAGCCTTGAGCTCTATGCCTTATTTTTTGTATCTTTTCATCTTTCAAGTTTACAATTGTCCCAGAATAGGCCCTATGAAACCCCAAGCTCACGGAGACCAGAGTTGAAAACCCTTGTACAGGGGCATTCTGTTTCCCTAATAAAATATTTCTACTACTATCTGTAAGTTTTTTTTTAAGATTTGATTTTTAGAGCAGTTTTAGATTTACAAAAACATTGAGAGGAATGAACACAGATACACCTTCAATCCCTGGTCCACACACAGGCAATGCCTCTCCTGTTATCAGCATCGTTCTCAAGAATGGTGCATTTTTTACCAAAGATGAAGTTGCACACCATAATTGCCCCATGTCCATAGTTTATCTTAGGTTTCACTATTGGCGTTGTTTCCAAACCATTCTTTTGGTTTGGAAAATGCATAATGACATACACTCATCAGTATAATATCTTACAGAGTATTTTCCATGACCTAAAAATCCTCTGTGCTCTGCTTATTCATCTCTATACCTTCCCCTTTACCCCCGCCCTGGCCAGCAGCACTGATCTTGTCATGGTCTCCATGGTTTTGCCTTTTCTAGAATGCTATATAATTGGGATCATACAGTGCATAGCCTTTTCAGATTGGCTTCTTTCACTCAGTAATATGAATTTAAATTTCCTCCATGTCTTCTCTTGCTCAATGGTTTTGTTTTTGTTGTTGCTGTTTTGTTCTGAATAACATTGTATTGTCCGCATGTACCACAATATATCCACTAAAGGACATTAAAGGACAGTTTGGTTGGTTCCAAGCCCTGGCAATTATGAGTAAAGCTTCTATAAACATTCTTGTCCAGGTTTTTGTGTGGGCATAAGTTTTCAACTCTTTGGGGTAAATACCAAGGAGCACCAATGCTGGATCACATGCATATTTAGTTTAATAAGACTATATTTAGTTTTATAAGAAACCACCAAACTGTGCTCCAAAATGGCCTGCCCCATTTTTCACTCCCAACCGCAATGAATAAGAATTCCAGTTGCTCCACATCCTCATTACTATGGTGTCAGTGTTCTGGATTTTGGCCATTCAAAAAGGTGTGTGATATTAGCTCACTGTTTTTTTAATTCACATTTCTCAGCTACCACTACTCTATATGTATGTTTATTCCCCTGATACATAAAGTAATACACAATTTCAATAGTTTTCTTTTTATTCTGTGTGATTCTCCTATAAACATTAATAATTATAATAATCATTAATAAAAATACTAGCTAATCTTTACCAAAGACTGGCCAGGCTCCAGAAACTCATCCTATGATTTACTCAACTTTTTAAGTTTCAGCTTGGATATGAGAATTTGAGGAACAAAAGGTTGTCTAAACTTAGTTTGTATTTTAAACACTAACAAATTCTTACTCAATTTATAAACTTTGTGTTTTATGAAAGGAGTTTAACCTATTTATGTTTCTTTTAATAGTAGGTTTCTTTGGTTTTACTTTTGTCATGTTGTTTTGGTGTTCTCTGTGTTACTGTTATGGTATTCCTTCTCCTCAGTTAATTTTTTCTAGACACCTTTGGTTTGGTTTGATTATGTTTTCTTTACTATTTTCATTTTTATTTTGCCATTTTATAATTTATAAAGAAGTTCTGTCTTGGATTAAACTAGATTATCTTTTGGTATTTAAAAATACATTTACACTCGTGTTTCCAAACAAAGAGAATACGTATCCTCTTCAGCTCATCTCCCCACTCTTTCATCCTCTTTCAATCTCTTCTAGATATAATCTGAGGCATTTTAAAACCAGAAATTATTTATTTTTAGAAGTCAAATATTATATTATTTAAGTATATGTTTAACTTTCAAATTAAGTTTTAGATTATACTTATAGTAATTACTTATACAATCTGTTTAATGACTTTTTTACATTCAATTCCAAAGCTTTTCTGTTTTCTGCAGCTCCCCCACTGAGGAAGTTCAAAGGTACTTTCACACCATATTTATAAGAGTTCACTGATGTTTATTTTATGAATTCATGTATACCTGATAGTCTTTGCTGCTAAATATGTTCATGCAACTTACAGTGTTAACTCTTCCCTATCAACACTCTCTCTGTATATAATCTGTTGGGTTTTTTTTTTTTGCACATGTAGATTGTAGGTGAGGTTTGTGGCTCACCTGATTTAGTGGCTGTTTTCACTGCATGAGTCCTTAGATAATATTATCATTTCCTTGCAACCCCAGAATTTCAGTAGGAATACTGGGGACTTTCAATGCACCTGCTGTTGTCTTCCATAGCTCAGGAAACTTCCAGTATTATCCCATAATTACTGATATTTAGTTTATCTTTTCTTCTTGAGGAACATTATTTGTATATTGAATCTTCGTTATATCTGAAAAAAATGCCTCATCCTTTTTATTTATTTATTTTTTTGGCATTTTTCTCTGAATTCGGAGAAAGCTTTTCAAGTGTATCTTCCATATAACTGGGTCTATTTTTTTGACATCTTTATTTATTTATTTTTTAATCATTTAAAAAAATTTAGTTATTTTTCAAGTACAGTTTTTTGTCTATTTCTCCCATCCCACCCCCCTGCCTGGTCTCCCCACCTCCCTCCCATTTCCACCCCCCCCCAGTCCTCATCCCTGTGTCTTTCATACTTGTTCCTCAAAATCCCTCCCCATTTTTCCCCTTAAATTCCCTTCCCTCTCCCCTCTGGTCGCTGCCCAGTTGTTCTCTATTTCAGTGTCTTGGTTTTTATTTTGCTTGCTTGTCTGTTTTGTTGTTTAGCTTCCTGTTAAAGGTGAGATCATATGGGATTTATCCTTCAATGCCTGGCCTATTTCACTCAACATAATGCTTTCCAGTTCCATCCATGTTGTTGCAAAGGGTAGTAGCTCCTTCTTTTTCTCTGCTGCATAGAATTCCATTGTGTATATGTACCACATTTTTTGATCCATTCATTTACTGATGGGCACCTAGGTTGCTTCCAACTCTTGGCTATTGTAAATTGTGCTATGAACATTGTGGTGCATAGGTTCTTTGAAATTGATGTTTTAGGATTCTTGGGATATAATCCTAGCAGTGGAATTGCTGGGTCAAAAGGCAGGTCCATTTTTATTTTTCTGAGAAAATTCCATACTGTTTTCCACAATGGTTGTACCAGTTTGCAATCCCACCAACAGTGAACTAAGGACCCCGTTTCCCCACAACCTCTCCAACATTTGTTGTTCGTTGCTTTGTTTATGATAGCCATCCTGACTGGTGTAAATTTTTTTGCATTGACAATTCTGCTTTTTATTGGCCCTGGTGATTTTTATTTCTTCAATTAAATCATTAGTTTAAAAATAAATGTATATGATTCATATATGAATTTATCAGTATGTTATAGTTTACATACATAAAATTTCTACATTTGTTATATTTTAAAAATGTTTCCAGCCCCTAATTCATGTCAGCTTGCAGCTCATTAGCTAGTTTCCTTTTCAGCTCAGCCCACTGGCTCTGCAGACCTACTTTCACTGGTTTGTTGTTAGATAACTTATTGCTGTACAGAGGGGTTAAGAAAATGATACAAGTAAACTCAGTTAAATTAATGCAAGTGACAGAAGGAGCTATTTACAATTAAATGTTACTGTGACAGCTAAGTTTACAAGACAACCAAAGAATCCTATGTATTCTGGCTAATGGTAAAATTAACTGAGGAGGAAGAAAAGAGAAAAATGGCATTACAGACTTTTAAAGAACTATACAAGAACATAAAACCAGAAAGTAAAAGCCTAGACCATGTCCTGGCAATAGAAATTGATGCAGATATGCCCAATGTTTCATAAATAATCTAGAAAAACTCTATAAAGGTGGAAACTTAAGTTAATCTGATGAGCAGGTAGAATTTGGAAATGAATGCAAGTACAACATCATCTGTATCATAGGTTGGCAGGACCTAGTGTTATAGGGGTTGTACAAGTAACCTCACACTATACCGACACTATAACACACTCTATTGAATTATCCCAGACACTCTTACTATGCTGCTTTGGCAACCCTAACATCAAAATTCCAACCTCCTCACCCCATGGAAATCAGCCAGGCCTAGAATGAGATTCAGACATTAAGTTTGAAAAGCAGCTTCTACCATGACCACTAGTCCAGTGCTGGGTGATTTCTCAATTTTGAAAATATCTATTTCATCCCATTCCCCTCTCTGTGTTTATTATTTTTCTTGGGGAAAACTGGACAAACCTGTAAAATAAGCTTCAAGGTTTTTGCCTTTTTCTCCCAGTTCATTGCCACCTTTTGTGTTCCTTCTGGAGTAAACATTTCTGAATCTGAGCTAGGAATTAAAACCACTGGGACACGCTCATAGCCTCTAGAAGTCACTGGTTCTTCCCTTTTCCATCACATTCTTGTTCCTGTTTAGACTCGTCTGAGAGGAGTCAGCAAAGAAACGAATCACTTCTTCAGAACTTTTCACGGCTACAGTGCCCCCCTGTGCAACTCCACAAGGGCCAAAATGGCAGGGATCCAAGAGAAAGAAAAAAAGCTCAAATGGGATTATTTTAGGGTTTTTGTTTCCAAATATATAGAGGAGCCAAAACGCATTTTCACACAGCAGTTTTTTTCTTTCATTGCCTATGTAAAGAAAAAACACTTTGTTTTTGAAAAGGGGAAATCCACCTCTGAAATTATGGAACACTGACACAGCATCCTTCATCTTGGCAAAAGTTGATTGAGCAGATGATGTAGATCCACTTAACTTGGACTCAATTAAAGGTTTTGCTATTTTCATTTCACAGGCCAGATGTAGCTCATCATCGGTTGGAATCAATTCCAGAAGAGGTGTTAGAGTCTGTTGGTCCAAGAGAAAGTCTGATCCAGGCACCAAAAAGAGCCATGAGGAAAACGGATACTATCTCCACTGATCTCCCAACAATTTAATTAGTCCAACATTCAGTTCAGAGTAAGCAAAGGGATAACCTAGAAGTGATGCTATTTTACTTATATGTTATTAAATCCCCAGTCCTTGTGAAATCATCTCCTATGTCCTATTTCTGTGAATAAATACACTGCCGTATCTGAATGGATAGAAAAATTGAATAATTTATAATACACACACTTGTGTTTCTGATACACAGAAAAGGCTAAAAACCAATAACATGCTATGATGTGTTTAATTGGGCTACTTGAGTCATCTGTGTTGACTTAAATCTGACCACCAAATGCTTTACAATTTATCATAGCTCCTGCAATTCAAATAAAAACAAATTATTAATTTATTGAATAGAATGTAAGCAGTGTTACTTGACTCAAATAAATTTAAAAAGAAGTTTGGGATCTTCATATTAAACTTAATATATATTACAACAGGGATTTCCCATTCCCATAAGATAATAGTAGGCACTCAAGTTTGAATTTCTCTATACATCCTTCATAAACCATGCAAATCAATAAGAAGAGCAAATAAGGCCAACCAACTCATGCTTATAGCATAACTATGAAATAGAAAGTACTGTTAACTTTAATTTCTATACATGAGTAGGGAAATAACACTCCCCCCCCAAAAAAATTCTGAAATGTTCTGAGTAGCATCTACTGCTATTATGAATTGATTTTTGTCCCCCAAAAGATGCTGAAGCTTTGACTTTTAGTGCCTATAAATGTGATCTCTTTTGGAAATAAGGTCTTTGTAGCTGATTATAATTTCATTAGGTTGGACCTTAATCCAATGGGACAAGTATTCTTATGAAATAAAGAAATTGGAACAAGACAAGCACACAGGGAGTAGGCCATGTGTAGACTGGAGTTATGCTGCAGCAAGCCAGGAACCTATGAGAAGCCAGGTGAGAGGCCTGGGACAGATTGCTCCCTACTGCCTGCAGTGGGAGCATCGCCCTGTTGATACCATGATCCTGGATTTGTAGCCTCCAGACCAGTGAGATGATAGATTTCTGTTGAAATCACTCTGTCTATGGTGCTTTGTTATGGCACCACTAGCAAACAGAAAACTGGAAAATTAATTTTTGAAAGTGTATGGGAGCAGAGGTGGTTGTACTTCTTGGGGAGAAGAGGACAACTTGGAAAGAAGAGGAATATTTTGGATATTTAGGTAATAAAGGGAAAGAAATAAAACTCAGAAGATATGGACCTTGTGGAAACAAATGTGTATCACAACATTGGGAAACACACAGACCCACCCGGAAAGACATCACTTATTAAAGAGAAAACCCTGTACTATATCAACAAAAGAGAACATTCTGGAATTGTGAAATTAAGTAAGTTGTCTAAACTTGTCATTTATAACGCTGGTGAAAAACACAACTTAAGTGAATATAAAGTAACAACTAAAATTAATATGAAGCTACTACAAAAAATAATCAAAAAGTGAGACTCAAAATCTTTCAGCTTATGAAAATACTCCTCAATAATAAAAAACCATGAAGTTGGGGAAAACAACATTCTAAAACAAATTAAAAATTATTAAACAAAATGTTGTGACATAAAAAATTATAAATCATAAACTCAAAACTCAGACAATAAATAAACAAAAAAGGAAGATGTGAAATGAGAGTTTACTAAATGCCGTAAGGAAAATGAAAAAAAGTAAAACAAAGAAGAATAATTTTAGAAACAAAGATTAATTAGACACCACCAAAGGTAGAATGAACTCACCAAAAATATAATAAAGAACATTGACACAAGAAAGAATTACAGCCAAGAGAATAAAAACAAAGTAAGAAAAAAGGTAAAAATAAAAGGAAAGAAAATGGCTAGATACAGGAATAGGCAAAAAAAAATCTCACATATGTGCCTTTGTATTGTGGGAGACCCTAAGGAAAAAGAAAAAAACAGTTAAATGAAACTGATATTTAAAACTATAATCCCAAAGATTTCTTATAATAAACAGTTCTGAATACATAAACACAAATAATTGACATGACTTCTAAGTTTAATATATTCTACAATGTACCTGGAAAAATTGCCCACTGGTAACATCATACTCAACGGAAAAAAACTGAAAGCTTTCCCTCCAAGATCAGAACAAAACAAGGATTCCCTACTTTGGTTACTTCTTTTTCTTTTTTTTTTTTTAGGTTATGTTTATTCAACATAGTACTAGAAGTCCTGGTCAGGGTAATTAGCCAAGAAAGAGAAATAAAGGACATTCAAGTTGGAAAGGAAAATGTGCAGTTATCTCTGTTTGCTGATGTCATTATCTTATATATAGAAAGTTCATAAGATTCTGCATACACACATATTAGAATCAATAAATAGTAATGTTGTAGAATATACAGTTAATATACAAAAAATAAGTTGAATCTTCATACCCTAACAGTGAACTCTCCAAAGAGAATATAATACTTAAGAATAAGCTTAGTTAAATTTAAGGTAAAAGACCTGTCTGGAAAACTACAAATCACTGATGAAAGAAATTTTAAAAAAATAAATGGAAAGACATCTTATGTTTTTGGGTTGAAATTCATAATATTGTTAAAAATGTTCATACTGCCAAAGCAATCTATAGATTCAAAATAATCTTTATCAAAATCCCAATGATATTCTTTGCAGAAATAGATAAAACCTTTCTCAAATTTGTGTGGAACTACAAAAGACCCCAAAAAGCCAAGCAATCTTGAAAAAACAAAGCTGAAGGCATCACATTTCTTGATTTCAAAATATACTACAAAGCTATAATAGCTAAAACAGTTTGTTACAAGCATAAAAAGAGAACTATAGATTAGAATAAATAGAGAACCCAGAACAGAATGCAACAGGACAGAAAGCTCAGGAATAAACTCATACAGATATATGGTCAGCTGATCTTTAACAAGGGTGCCAAGAATGCACACTGGGAAAAGACAGATTATTCAACAAATGGTGCTAGGAAAACTAGATATACACATGCAAAAGAAAGACACTAGACTCTTATCTTAAAACATAAACAAAAATCAAGCCAAAATGGATGAAAGACTTAAATGTAAGACCTGGAACTATAAAATTTCTAGAAGGAAACGTAGGGGAAATTTTTTATGCCATGGGGCCTAGCAATGATTTTATATGACACCAAAAGCACAAGCAACAAAAGCAAAATTAGACAAGAGGGACTACATTAAATTAAAACGCTTCTGCACAGCAAAAAAACAAAACAACAAAAAACCAGGGCACAAGGTAATGAAAAAAATAGGGTGAATATTTGTAAATTATATACCTTATAAGTGATTAATACAGAAAATATATGAGAAGCTCCTATGCGTCAATAGCAAATACTACTAAAAATAATCTGGTTAAAAGATGGGCAAAGGACTTGAATACACATTTCTCAAATATAGACATAAAGATAACCAACAGCTACATAAGATGGCTCTCAACACCACTAATTATCAGGGAAATGCATTCAAAGCCACCATGAAATATCACCTTACATTTGTTAGAAAGACTATAATCATAATAATTTATGAAGATGTTGGTGAAGATGCAGAAAAACTGAAGTCTTTGTACATTGCTGGTAAGAATGTAAAATGGGACAGTATAATGCATCATGGAAAACAGTATAATGGAAAACAGTATAAATGCATCCTCAAATATTAAAGACAGAATTACCATATGATCCAGCAATTCCACTTTGGGGCATGTATCCAAAAGGATTGAAGTCCGAATCTCAAAGTGATATTTGCATGCTCATGTTCATTGTGGCATTATTCATAGTGGCCAAGAGGTGGAAACAACCTAATTGTCTATTGATGAATTAATGGATGAAGAAAATGTGCCATAAATAGATAGAGAAATACAGAGATCTATGTACACACACACAATGGACTATTTTTAGCCTTAAAAAGGAAGGAAATTCTACCTTATGTGACAACATGGTGGAATTGGAGGATTACGCCAAGTGAAGTAAGCCAGTGAAAAAAGAACAAACACAGCATGGCTCCAGTTAGATGAGGTATCTGAAACAATTTGAAACTTAGAAACAGAGTAGAGTGATGATTGCTAGGGGATGGTGGAAGGGGGAAAGGGAGGGTTGCTGTCCATGACCATAAAGTTTCAGTTAGACAGGATGAACTAGTGCTAGACAACTGCTGTACTACATTATGCCAACAGCTAACAATACAGTGCTGTGCACTTAAAAATTTGTTAAGATAGTAGGTTTCATTAGGTGTTCTTCACTCAGTTTTAAAAAACCTAAAAATCATGAGTATGTCTTGAACAAATAAAAAGTCAAGCTCTGCTCTTACATATAAAGATTCAATATTATAAAAATATCAGTTAACCCTAAATTCATTTTAAAATCATATGCAGTTGAAATAAAAATACCAACAAGATACTGTAAAGAAGTAGAGAGAGTACCATAATTCTTAATTTAAAAAAATTTATCTTTAGAGGGAAAGGGAAGGAGAGAGGGAGAGAAATATCAATGTATGGTTGCTTCTGGTGCACCCCCTGCTGGGAACTGGCCTGCAACCCAGGCATGTGCCCTGATGGGGAATTGAACCACAATTGTGTGGTTCGCAGGCCCGCACTCAATCCACTGAGCTACACCAGCCTGGGCTGCATAATTCTTAATTTTATAGAGAAATAAATAGTATGTAAGAATGGCCAAGAAAACTCCAAAACAAAAAATAGTGAGCAGGCAAATCAGACATGGAAGATATTAAAATATATTTTAAAGCTATAGAAAGGAAAACAATTTGATATTGGTACCTGAATAGGTTTTTTAATTAAATAATTTTTATTGTTACTCTATTACAGTTGTCCCTTTTTTCCCCTTTGCCTTCCTCTGCCCATCCCATCCCCCACTCCCACAGTCTATTCCCACACTGTTGTCCATGTCTGTGGGTCATTCATGCATGTTCTTTGTCTAGTCCCTTCCCCTTCTTTCCTCCAGTCTCCCCTCCTCCCTGCCTTCTGGTCACTTTCAGTCTGTTCCACATTTCCATGCCTGTGGTTCTATTTTGTTCACTAGTTTACTGAATTCATTAGATCCTCTTATAGGTGAGATTATATAGTATTTGTCTTTCACCAGCTGGCTTATTTCATTTAGCATAATATTCTCCAGTTCATGTGAATAGATTTTAAAAAATTATTAAACCGAGCGAGTCCAGAAACATATATCATTATAGATGGAAATAATATTTCTCCATCATCACTAAATATCAGGAATACAATAATACTCTAAGGCATTATTTTTCACCATGCTAAAGATAATTTAGAGTAGTAATTTAGAATGTACATTCTAGAAACAGTCTTTACGTGTTCCAGCGCTGGTTCCATTATTAGCCATGTTATGTTGCTCTCAGTAAGATATGACAATAAAACTCTCAACTCCAAGAGATTTTGTAAGGATTGAATCAAATAATGCACTCAACACATGTTAGCTAGTGTTAGTTAACATATGAAGAAAACAAAGCTAATAAAGGTTAAGTAAAAGTTATTTCATCCTCCCGAGGCTGACAGGACAGTAAGTGGTAGATACTGGACTGAGAACAGGGCAATCTAACTCCAGCCTTGGAATTACGCTCCTTTCTTGAGAGCAATTACACCCAAACTTTTAAGTTACATTCTCATAGCAGTAGGGGAAAAGGCATGTTCCCCAATATTTATTATGAATTTTAGCTGCAATACTATAACAATATATTGGGCACATTATAAATAAAAGAAAAATAGAAATCAAAGGAAGGCTATAAAAATAGAAATTCAAGTTATACTAAATTTTCTCTCATTTTAGATTATTCTTGAAGCCTTTATGTGAATGTTTGTCTAATTCTAGTTTTATGCCTAGTCTAGTGTAAAATATAATATCTTGCCTATAACAGATGCTCAATAAACATTATGAATAAAAGAGTATGAGGTTTTACTCTATACTGTTATACTCTCTACTTACGGCTGTAACATACTGACATATTTGAATGCAAATGTGCTCAAAAGCAGCATCCTTGAATTGATTTTTAATACATCCGCTAGCTTTCAGCTGCTAAAGGTCAAGCTTCAGTCATCTTCTTCAGAGCATTAGTTAAAAGACAGAGTTCGTTATACGGCATGAACAGCTGGTCTCCCAAAAGGGACATTTGCAAGAAGAAGAAAGGTCTTCAAAGACATATATATCCCATTCAAAATTGTTTGCTTAATTCTCCTATCTGTAATCCTACAGAAAATAAATACTGTTGCTGTCTCTTTAAAAACCCTGGATCTGCTGGGGAATTTGGCGATTGTTTAATAGTCACTGCTCTCAATTATTTTTTTTCAACGAATGGAATAAACTGTAGTGTAGATCTTCAACTTTGAGGTGATTGTGTGGGGACTGGATGGAAGTGTGTGTTTTATTTCCTTCCCCACCAGATGAGAGAGTATAAAAGCAGTCACCTGTCAACACACTCCAGCAATGAGATTCAGCAGCCTATTGTCCCAATCACTGCTCTCAATCACTCTAAACGGCCTCCAGAGGCCATCATTATTATAGGACATGTTCCTAAGAGTAGATAAATGGAACTCCACCTGCCAGCCTGCATAGGGAAAGATGGACATTCTTGGCCAAAAATATGAAAGGGCCTGGAGCTTTATTGACATTTACATCAAAAATAGTTAGCAATGAAAGCAGCTGTTGTGGCGTGCTTTCACCACGACGTGTTTGGAATATGCTGTGAATTGAAATACAGACCTCCTGACAAGCAATTTACCTTCTGTCAGTCTCCATGTGCTTGCAGCATTACTGGGTACTTGCTGTGATAGGCCACTTAAAGCTGCACATGTGTACAGTTTGGATGAAAGATTAACTACAATTTGAGACAGGAAGTAAGGAATTGTGGAGTGTCATTCATAATGGCCTACACTGTCATCTGCAGGGCGACACCATAGCAAGAAGGTGCCTCTGTTGTGACTGCCTTATGGAATCAGATGTCATTCATTTTAATGAAGATCTGACTACAATTCTAATAAGCAGAGTGCGAGACAGCTCAGGACTGGAAGCATTAATCTGCCTTGTTTGTTGACATTATGGTGACGACTAAAATGCCATTATGCAAGAAATTCTTTCAGAAGTGATTCAGTAGGGGCAATTGTAATACAATGTATAACAATCCAGAACAAAAGATGTACTGGGAGTTAATTCCTATATTTATTCTTCTCAGTCAATTCAGTACATTGATGCCCCTCTCCCTTGAAAAATTTCTACAAGATGCAATATTACCATGTCTCATTAGTAAAGTACTCATTGCTTTGTCTAAGCAAGATCTAGAATTCCAGTGTATTCGATGCAAAATTCTGTACTAAGTTATGGTGGTACTTTCAGAAAATAACATAGCACTTATTATGAATAAGGGTAGATTAAGTACTTAGCATTACTTTCCCTACAACTATTTCTCTCCACCATGCTATCTTCACTTCTAGAAACAGTATTTAGTCACATCTAAATGTAAATAAATAACTGATGGTGTGCTTTCTCCCATGGCTAAGTTCAACATGTTTAATCTGCTAAGCTGCTCAGCACTGTGAGGTGAGTGGTTAACTGCCAAAGCTGATATTTCCATAGAAATCCAGTGACTTATAAGTCATTATTGACCCCATGAATCATTACTAGGACAGAGGGTTTCATTTTCCTCACTAAGTGTTGAGAACCTGCTCTCGCTCTCTTCCCTTTTACTAACAACTGACTAGGGAGTTTCTAAGGGTGTAGCTGTTGAGAAAATAATTCATGACAGTGACTTTTTTCATAACTCAGGTAGGAAGAAGGCAGTTAGTAAATGATGTCTCAAATACCCAATGCACTTGCTCTTGTGATCATGCATGTATCCAAGATCCCTGTAGCTCATCGTCAGTCCTTGAACCATCTGGTCTCTAACTCTGATTTTCACCTCTTTTACTACTAGAATCACAGGCTGTGTGTGACCAGCATGTCTACTTCTGCTTCAGATCCAAGTGTGGTCGAAGGTCCTTACTAAGCTTGGGAATCTAGGCTTTCAACCTCTTCATGCTGGCCAGACTGCTCTGGAAATCTAAAACTATCCATGAAAATAAGTTTTTTGTTTTGTTTTTAAACTCATTTTTAAACAAAAGAAGGCAGATATTATTACTGATTTCTGATGCATATTGAAAAATTTAATTAAGC
The DNA here is from genome assembly GCF_021234435.1 of Artibeus jamaicensis. NCBI lineage: Eukaryota > Metazoa > Chordata > Mammalia > Chiroptera > Phyllostomidae > Artibeus > Artibeus jamaicensis. The sequence goes on from NW_026522059.1 coordinate 39,929,102, forward strand.
TTACTTCAGAAGCATATTCCTGTTAATAACAATTCCAAACACGTTCCTATGAGTATACACTTACGCATGCATTTCAAAGGTCATAAATTCATGGAATCATTTGTTTTGATTGGCTGTTGGGCATTTGGCGGCTACTGCTGGCTCAGCACAGAAAACTTATGGGAGGCGAGTTCTAACCAGCCTGTGTGTATCAAAGCAGAGGATGTGCTATGGGTGACTTTCACTTTCAGTGAAACTGCCTTAATTGAGTCTTTTGGTAGCTTCCAGCCAATAAATAGCTGAAGGAAATCACCAGCAGCTGCCTAGCTGCTGGCATGCATAGGCTTTAAGGCAGCCACACAAATTAGCATGTTCCTGGAGCCCCTCCCAAAAAACAAATGGGCAGCAAACATAAAAGTTTCTCCAAATGGCTTACTTCTGCCTTTCTATTAACTCAGGCCTATTCCTCATTTCTATTCCTATTTCTGCTGTAACCATTGACCACACATTTAGTGGCTTAAAACCATACTGATTTATGATCTACAATTTTGCCAATTAGAGTACAAAATGAGACTTATCGGCTGAAAGTCAAGGTCTCACGAGAATTACATTCCTTCTGGACATTCCGGGGCAGAATTCATTCCCCGCCTTTTCCAGTTTCTAGAGGACACCTGCACACTTTGGCTTGCGGTCCCTCCCTCCATCCACAAGGCCAGCAACGCAACACTGCTCTCTGACTCTGACCTTCCTGTCTCCCTCTTTCTCTTATAAGGACACCTGTGATTATAATGAGCACACCCGGACAACCTTTCTATCCAAGAAGCCTTAACTTAATCACATCTGCAAAGTCCCCTTTGCTGTATAAGGTAATGTAGTCACAGCTTCTGAGGACTGAGATGAGGACATCTTTGAGGGGTCATTATTCTGCCTCCCACACCTATTGTACAGGAATGGTCTCTGTGCTCATTGCTCTTTTCTTCCTTACAAACTTCAGACATAGTCACGGCTGGAAGGGCTATCATTCCCACATGGTCCGTGAGGAAACTGAGGTTCAGAAATATTGCTGACTTGCCCAACTCCATACTGCTTCTGGCAGAATTCTATGCCAGGGAAGAAGTAGATGACTCATCACTTTTTTTTCACTCTCATTTTGGGACCCACATGCACATATCACAAAGGCACGCAATGAGGACCTGGTTCCACATGATGACATTGCGCCCCAGCTCTAGTTCTTTCCATGCAGGCCTGTCACGGCTTGAGCCTCTGCTTTCTTTGGACTCCAAAGCTGGGTTTAATGGGGATCAAATCTTCTGCGTCCCTTTCTTAAACTTCCTATCTGTTCTTCCTGTTAGGCCTGTCCTCCAAGAAGTGCCCATGCTCTCAAATAACCCTTCCATTCAGATTAGTAAAAATATTAAAAACAAATTATTATGTGCCACTACATTGGGTTGGGCTTTATAGTAGACAGGAGGTAAATAAACAGCCACAACACTACAATTCCAATAGTATAGTGGTGAGACCTAGATTCAAACCTCAATAAATTCTTCTTTATCTAGGTGACTTTGGCCAGATTACTTTGTGCTTCTCTAAGCCCTAATGCCCTTTTTGAAGAAAGTGTTAATGATTAATGACATAATTATTAATCATTAAAAACAATGACATATAATAGTATCATGCTGGTGTGTGGAATATTTAAACTGTGTTTGTTTTTTCTCCTTTTCTCTTATAGCCTGAGACAAACAGAACAGCTTCTTAATGAACCCTAATTATGTGTATTTATATATTTAAAAAAACAGAGGAAAATATTTTGGGCGATATCTAAACATTTGAAATCTCAGGTAGCATGACAAATGCAGAGGGGTTTCAGAGGGAGCACCTCTCAGCTGCCTGTCAAATTTTATCACAAGGGTATAGATCCCAGATTGCCAGGAATTAGCATTATTATAATAAATGACAGGGGACATCACTTCATTTCTATGGTAAAAATGACTGGGTAATACAAATCTTTTACCAGGGGATAATGGGAAAATAAAAATAAAAATCCTTGTGTTATTGCCTTCATTCCACTCAAAACTCATTCTTTCATGATTTGCCCATGTATTAACTTATTTGATATTTTCTGAACATTTACTGTGTGCCACTTGTATGAATGTAGGAATGCCATGATTAATAAAACTAGGTTGTCCTTCAAGATGGCAACAACAAGCAGTAACAAGTGAGGAAAATGATTGTTATGATAAAAAGTATGCTAAGTGGAAGGACATCCATTCTAGCTGTTAAGGTAAGGGAGTCAGGGATGTCTTCCTGGAAAGAGACTATTTAATATGAGAACTGAGTTATAAGTAGAAGTTCCCCAGGTGAAAAAGGAGAATAGTAGAGGTGTTCTAGGCAACAGCAGAGCATGTGCAAAGACTTAAAGAAGAGAGCACATGACATGCTTTGGGGACCATTGATGTTCATCTTGACTAGAGCAATTTTTAAAATATCAGGAATTAGGAAATGTGCTATCCCTCTCTGCCTCCCCAACTCAACACTCCCTTGAATAACAAATGTGGACCTCCTCTCCCAAGAACACTCTCTCAAAGAAGACACGGTTCCCTAAAATGTCTTTCTATCAGAAGAGATTCCCCCAAACATTTTTCCAACTATTCTGAAATGATTTCCTTCAGAAGCACTGACCACTTTTTTCACCTTTTGGGGGTAAATAGCCTCATACTTCAGACCCAGTTAGAGTGACTCTGACATTATTCTTTAGGATGAAAAAATGGATTAAAAATTCAGTAGGAGGCCATCATATGGCTACCTGAAATTAAGAACACAGCTCTCCAACCCTGTTTTTTGCAACCACCCCACTCCAGACTCAGAAGTATGAAGTGTGATCCAGTCAGTTGAGCAAGTAGCTGTATATCAACAGAGCAAGTGCTACTTTGGGAATCAGCCTGAAAATGGTCCTCTTTCCTCTGTCAAAACAAATACTTCTTTTCCTGTAACATAAATGGATTGCCAACTTAAATAAAACAGACAAGAAACAGGAATTAGGCATTGTAAGTGACCTATTCCCAACCCAAAGAAATATATTACCCATAAACAGCTTGAAAAAGTAAAGAAAACCCCAATAATGGAACACACTGGAGTCTGAGTCTTTCATGTGCTGGGGGACCCAAACCAGTAAGAGCTGGAGAGCTTTCTGCTTGATGTAAATAATGTCTGATGGTTCATATGATCTGTCTGTTTGGAGTATGAGGGGCAATAGGCTGGCACACAAGGTTCCATCGCAGTGCAGCGAGGCCATACTAGATCAAGGTGTGGTGAACTCTGGGAAGCAGGTGATCTGGAAGCTGGGTATCTGAATCTGCTTTCCAGAAACAGATCTGAGAATTGTCTTTAATGAACCCCCAAATGGGCAGGAAATAAAACCATTCTAGTCTAGCTAATCTATTTCTTACTGGGAAGTATCAGATCTCTAGTATGAGTGAAAAAGAAAAAAATTAAACACATAAAATATAATAAGCCAAAAGCAAAGGGTTGACAATATCTATAGAACAAGGGGAATGGAAAGATTGTTGAATAAAAAAAATTCCAAAAGTAATATACTATAAATATCAGGGGGAAAATGACAAAGTTATTTATAAACTCAGTAGGCTAGAGGAAGATAAAGCCTTTAGGAAATGAAAACTCACACATAGAACAGAAAGGGGAAAGAAAAAATGAAATGAAAATGATATGAGCAAGCTAAGGAAAAATATAACTAAACTAAAACACATAAAATTACAATGAAAAGTACATCTGACACTACATAAAATAGAATCAGCAATAAGCAGGACAAACTTAAGACTGTTCTTGAGGGGAAAAAAGAGGATAAAATAACAAAAGACTAAAACAAGTGAGAGACAAAGCAATGGTGAGCCAGAGATAGCAAAACAGCTTTAAAGTTTACATTACTGCTTGAGGATTACAAAACCACGATGATGATAACAAAAGCAAAAATTCAAAGACAAAATTTCGGAGTTAATTTGTATCCATAATTATGATGATGAATTTCAGGTGGTTGTCAAGTGGGGCGACATTTTTCTCTGAGGAGGTCTTACTCTTAACTGAAATCCAGGCACCAAGTCTACCATACTGGCAATAATCTAGATAATGTCTAGTGCAGAACTAAAGTTTGAAAGTTCAAAGGTTAAAGATATATGTATTGTTTCCTCAAGCTTCAGGTTCTATTAATAATTCGGCTGTAAACTGGGGAATAAACACTAGTATTTTTTCATTACTTCACTTTTTCTCAGACTGTTTAAAAGAATAATGCTAAAATAAGCTATACCAGGCAAATATGAAACAAAAGGAAATGGACATGTTGATAATATCAGAACTCATAGAATTTAGTGTGATATGAGAAATAGTTCACCAGGAAATATGACATCCATAACTGCATTCATTGTAACCTTGCATTGTATACAAAGCAGAGGTTGTTAATCCTGGCCGGGGCGCTCAGTTGGTTAGACCCATATCATTTCAGCATCTCTCCCTATTCACTAATTGAATGTAAAAATGCTTTTTGTATGAGTTTTTAACTTTTTAAAAAAATTTTCCCAGTTTCTAGACAATTTGAAATTTTATTTCTAATTAAACTCATTAAACTATTAGTCCATGTTGACAGAAATATGAGGTCTATCCAGAAAGTATCCAGCCATGTTATATGAAAAATAGAGACATTTATTGCAAGAAGATACAAGATACAGGAAACATCGTACATAGGACAATTATGTCTTAGTCTCCTTCAACGTAGGGACTTCACACAGTTCTCCTAATCATTATTAGTTGCCCATCATATTTTCCTGAATCTCAGTAAGGGTATGATATCTCTTCCTTTTCAAAGGTGACTTTAGTTTTGGGGAAAGCCAGGAGTCACAGGGCATCAAATCTTGACTACAGGGGGGCTGAATCACCTGGGTAATTTGGTGTTTTACCAAAAAAAAAAAAACTCCACACGAGCTGTGAGGTGTCAGCAGGTGAATTGTTGTGATGAAGCTGCCAATCACCAGTTGCCCATAGCTGTTGCCCTCTGAATCAACCAAATAGTTTCCAGGGAGGAATGTTCAAGCTTAACACAAAATTTGATGCAGATTTGTTGCTCTACTCTGTCATTTTGAATGCGATGGCCACACAGTACACACGCTTTCTTGACAGCTTCTATTGACCCCACTGACTGGTACAATGAAGTCATCACTGTTCACACATGCACATTCCAGTCCACGCTCCTTTGCTGCCAGGTTACATCAATGTTACACAAACCATTATCATTATGTTAACAGTGGCTGGACTTATTCTGGGCAGATCTCATATTTAGAATTTAGACAGTAAGCAAACAGAAGGAAAGTAGAAAAAAACAATACCATTGAACTCATTGAAGATGAATACAGGGTGTTATATCCACATAACCCTAACACCTACATCCTACACCACCAAGAAAGGAAATGGAAATTCTGAGAGAGACCACAACTTCTCTACTTGGCCCATCACGTGACTCCCATCCCAAGTCACAAGTGGCAGCAAGTGGTAACCTTCACCTGTATGTAATAACCTTCTCAATGAGATCATGCTCACATTTATCTTCACTTTTAGTTTTCATCTAGGTAGCTACAAGAAGACTTACATGGTCACCAAGCTCATTGAACCAAGTTAAGTTACTGTAATTTGCATAGTTGAATTTCTACAGTACATGGTCTTTTTGTTATTAATGTTCAACTTCCCCATTTGAAACAGACCAAATTTGCTTTCCTCATGCTGGGACAGTGATCTATTAATGGGACACAGATGGGTGGGAGAGGCCCTGCCCATGGACCAAGGTGCTATCCTGCTCCTGGGTGCTCACACAAATGCAAGTTTCCCAGTCGGTGCCCAGTAATCCCTTCACCCACCTTCCTTAACCAGCCCTTCTTACTCCCATTGGGTCTGAAGGGTCACATGCTCCACAACTAAAAAAAAGAAAAGAAAAGAACCCTTGAAGCTCCTTTCCCTCACCTCCCATTTCCAGTGTGATGGGAGCCTTCCCTGGCTTCTAACACATCACAATGCAGGCCAGCCAGCAAATGTACTGATGGCTAGCCTTTCAATTAGGTCAGAGCTTCCCTTTTGGTGATTTATTACATGACCAATGTTTTAGTCATGTAAATGGAAAAATGTCATTTTTAGTCATTTTAGATGGAAAAATGCAATGTGCTGATGAAGGAATGAGGGCCTTTAGTCCTCTGGCTAAATTCTAAACACGATCTATTCTCATCCCTTAGTTTCATGAAAATCATGTAAAGTAGGCAACAAACATTAGCATGATTATTCCAATGAAAAAGTAAGCAAGAAAAGAGAGAAGTGAAATGCTTGAGATATTTTTGATTAACTTCATAAAAGCTTAGGTAAAAATTAAGCCTCAACTTGGTAGGAGCAACCTTTCGGTTTTGCATTGTATATGATATTTTTGTTTCATTTCAGTTGGGTCAGTAGCATTTTGAAGGATGTGGGTTTGAAAGTGATCAGAACATTAACAACTGAATTTTTGTTGAATTTCTTTAAATCACCCCAAATTATTTTCATGCTTTTGACTAAGATATTGAAATTAAACATACTATCCTCGATACCTCATGTTATTTTCAATTTTCATGGAAGATCGAAGTAATAGGTAGCCTGTATTTATTTACCCTTTGTTGCAGCCTATAGAAGAAATGTTTTTGCAGATAGAGCATTTTAAAGTATGATAGTGACCAAGATAAAGATAACAATTTACTTATGAAAATGGGCAATAGAATCTTGTAAATTGTACATTTTTCTCTTATAAGATTCCCAAAGAAACTCCATAATAACATTTTCAAATGTTTCCATAAGAAGAAAAGTTTATGAAACATGTTTAAATATTTATGGAATGGTAAAAATGCAGCATTAATTGGCAAACAGCTTAATTAAAATGCTTTCTCAAGTAATTAGCAACAAATACTTCCCTATGTGCTTTGCATGCCATTTGTCTTGTTGTGTTTGTTAAACCTGCCTGTCATTCAAACTTTGCTTCAGGTAATTTTCTTTCTTTCTTTTTTTTTTTTTTTTTTTGCTCTGTAGGGAAAATCTTCAAAAATTACATCTGAATTTAAAATATTTTGATTATCATTTTTATCTAACAAATTCTCTTTTTCACTTCATCTTCTATATGTCCCAGTAAACCGCCATCCTGGGAATTTAGGGCCTGAAGATGAAATTCTGCATCAAGGCATTACTGAGTTTCCAAAAGCACTCTCCAGAGAACAAAAGGAACCAATCTAGAATCAACAAACAGTGCAGTTAATTAATGAGAACACCATAAGGGAGCTTTTTTAAACAATGTTGACGGCTGTTGCCTCAGGACCAATAGCACCAGAAGTTATTGCTGGTTTGAAAGAAGTGACTCTCAGGGTTCCCCCAAGGCACCTTTTGCTTACATTAGCTATTTACCACAACTTCGCCTTTTATTTGCACCCCGGGGAAGTACACTTATTTCCTAAATTACTTTTTAAGTGATGCTTATTCCTGCCAGTAGCCTGAGGTACAGAGTGAAGGTGCCACAGAGTAAACAAAACAGAAATCAAGTGTGAAAGGGCACTGAATACGTCTGCAAAAACTCCTAACACCATAGAGCCGTTTACCGAATCACAAGTCCTGAGATGCTTCATAAAGTGTGCAGGCTTCTTCCTTGAGCCTGGTCTAACTAGGGGCATGAGGAGGGGAGGGTGAGGCTAGAAGACATTTTTAGAGGCAAGTGGTGGTGCTGCGTGTGAACAGCAAATGGGAAGAAGCAAATACTTATATGGGGCAAAAAAACTTCATTAAAACTAAAGCACCTAAAAGATATTTAGACCTATCATGTTTAGACATATTGTTAAGACTTGATATATCTCAGTGTTTAAAGACATCGAGTGACAGAAACTTACTGTCCACAGAATGTAAATTCCTGAAAAACAGGTGCCTGACTTTTGTTTGCTATCGTCTGCTTCTAGCCCAGTGCTGCATACTAAGCACTCAAAAAATAGTTGTTGAATGAATGATTAAATTGTTAATGAAAGAATGAATGATTGAAGTGGTGGGAAGTTGGTAAGGGAAAATCTTAACTCTGCCATTAATTGCCCCAGCAACTGAGAAGCATTAAAAAAAATCCTTCCTATTTAGAATTAGCCATTTGCCATCAATGCTTGGTATGAGAAATAAGTCCTATAAAATTTAGTCATTGAGTATTGGTAGAAAACCTACTAGATATCATATATTGTGCTAAATTTGGAGGTCAACAGACACATGACAGGTTTGGTTTTTGTCACATGTTTGTAGTTTAATGGAAAAATGAGACATTAATCTAATAATTATATTAATATATAATTGATAAGTATGATAAGTATCTTGAAAATGATACTGGGTTCTATGAATGCATATAAAAGTGTCTAGAAGATCAAAGTGGTCACATAAGGCCATTTTTTAATATAATAAAAATATGTTAAATACAAAATCAGTAATTTTAAGATGTGGGATTTAAGGGTTCACAAACTAGAGTATCTTCTCTAGTAGTAACTTCTGGCTTATTTCACTCAGTAGTAACTTCTGGCTTATTTCACTCAGCATCTTTTCTTATCAATTGCAATCTCATCCAAACCTCTGAAATACAAAATGATTCAAAATGTTAGCTACTTCAAACTATGTTATGCAGTTCTAAAACTTTTACAACTTCTACACCCACATAATACTATTTGAGTAGAATAAGTAGGCATTAAATTTATGTCTTAATTTATTTTGCTATAATTAGGATTTTTTCAATCTTAGCAAAAGGATAAGATTAATCTCTTAATTAATGAATAACAAACTTTTTGTATTTAAAAAATTTACACTTTATATTAAGCACATAATAGAAATATAGGTATTTATGGATGGCATTCGGCACACCAAGGACAATGTAGATTCCTTTACTCATTTTCAATATTCAACTATATTTTAGTAGTTTTATTAAACTAAAAAATGTGAGTTTTCTTGATAGACAAGATTCCTGCTTTCATACTGTTCATTTATTGTGTTTCTGCAGAAATGAATGGGATGAAAGATTACAAACCATCCTGGTGAACATTTTTTAAAGATTTTTTTAAGAACTTAAAGAAAAATTTGTATGCAGACACATAGATAATGCCTCTATATTAGCTATATTTTTCATTTTCTGCCCAATGAATAAGCAGTTCTCGACACATATTTGTGCTCTATTTTATTTTATTTTATTTTATTTTATTTTATTTTATTTTATTTTAATTGTTCGAGTACACTTTTCTGTTTTTTACTCCCATCTCAGTTCACCCACCCATCCCTCCCCACCTCCCTCCCATTTTCACACCCCCTAGTTTTTGTCCATGTATCCTTTATATTTGTTCCTGTAAACCCCAACCCTTTTCTCCTGAAATTCCCCTGAAATTCCCTCACCTCTTTCCTCTGGTCACTGTCAGCCTGTTCTCAATTTCAGTGTCTTTGGTTATATATTGCTTGCTTGTTTGTTTTGTTGTTTAGGTTCCTGTTAAAGGTGAGGTCATATGGTATGTCTTTCACTGCCTGGCTTATTTCACTCAGCATAATGCTTTCCAGTTCCATCCATGCTGTTGCAAAGGGTAGGAGCTCCTTCTTTCTTTCTGCTGCATAGAATTCCATTGTATATAGGTGCACTATTGTTGGAAAAAGCAAATCCTTAATTTTTGTAACTTTTTGTGTGTGTTTATGTGTTGTGTGTGTTGTGAGACAGAGAAAGAGAATGCATGCTTAATTCTTCCCAATTCCTTTATTATGTAGGTTACTTCGCACATAATAAAATTCAATTTCATCATGGAATAAAGCTAACAGAGTTGGTTAAGAGTTGTATTTTAAAAATTGATGGTGCCAGGAGAGTTAGATAAAACAAGACAAAGTCATGAACAGTTTGGATTTTTAGGCATAATGGTACACACAAATGTTAAGATAAGACACAAAACTTCTAGCAGTAGCATTGAGGCGGGGCAGGTCTGCGTAAATTTCTCTACTTCATCTCTAACACCTCTATTCAGAAATACTCAAGTGCTTATGTTTTGATGAGCGTGGTACTTCTCCTCACCTTGGTATTCACACATCCTCTTGATCTCTTCCAAAAGTTTGCAAATTTCAGATGGTACAGTATGTAAGTTATCTCAAGTAAAATGACATTCACATCACAACAGAATTTTAAGAAATCTGTAAGAGCTGGAAAGTCACAGATCTCAAGAGTATAATTTATTAAGATAAGTGGAGTTTTTTGTATTTTCACTGGAGGCGATCCAAGATGGCAGTGGAGTAGGTGGATGTTACACTCGCCTCCTCTCAGAACCAAACCGAAATTATAAATCGTGAACATGGACAGTGTGGTGATTTCTGGGGGAATAGGGTGTAAAGAGTCTGAATGGTAATGGAAAAAATACAATCAAAATAAAAAATAATAAAATAAAGAACAATCAACCTAAATAACCAACTGAAGACTAGCTGATTAGAAATTTTAGGAGCAAGGATTTATGAAAGAAGCCCCATGAGACCAGTAAGAAGGGTGGGGAAGCAAAAATGTCTGGTCCCCACTCTACAAACAGCAGCTGAGATTCCAGTGGGATATCTTAGCTGCAAAGGTTTACCCTAAGGAGCTGGAGTCTAAACCCCATGCTGGACTCCCTATGCTGGCCAGAGCACCAGAGCCAGAAAAAGGTACCCATATAACATTTGGCTATGAAAATCAGTGGGGATTCTATCTGCTAGGTAGAGACTGGGGTCAGCTAGAGACACAGGTGCCCTCTTAAAGGGCCAGAGCACAAAATCTCATTTGTAGCCACTTCCCTGGGCTCCAGTGGAGGGAAGATGGAGTGGACTAGAGTCATGTGAGGAAAGAATTAGCATTCATGGTTTAGGGGAGAGAGCAGAAAGGACAGCTACCAGGACCTCTGTGCTGAGCCCTACTGCCACACCTCGGGTGGAACACTCTTTTTCATGCAGCATCAGCCTGAGTGAAAGCAAAAGCCCCACCCTTAGGACTCCCTGTCACCCACCCTGCAGAGCTCAAGTCCTGCTGAGGAGTCAGCAGCCATGGCATAGATGTAGAGGTCTGCGCAGACTCAGGAAATATCAGTGACCGAGTGCTGTGGCTTTGGAGCAGAGGCCATTCCTCCTACTTTTCCCCAAACTGGACCGGTACCTCCTCTTCAGGGAAGATCCTCTAGCCTCACTCTCCAGGCTCCAGGCAGCACCACTCTTCCAACACTTGGTGATTCTACCAGCCAAGGTTTTTGCAGGATACAAAATAAATATCTAGAAATTGGTTGCCATTTTATATACCAATAATGAACTATCAGAAAAGGAAACTAAGAAAACAGTCCCATTTAAAATTGAACAACAACAAAAAGAAATCCAGGAATAAATTTGACCAAGAAGGTAAAAGACCTGTATGCAGAAAATTATAAGACACTGAAGACAAAAATTGAAGGTGATACAAATAAGTAGAAGTATATACCATGTTCATGGATAGGAAGAATTAACATTATTAAAATATTCATACTTCTCAAAGAAATCTATAGATTCAACACACTTCTATTAAGATACCAATAGCATATTTTTTAGAACTAGAACAAATATTCCAAAAAATTATATGCAACCATATAAGGCCTGAATAGATATAATAACCTTGAAGAAGAAGAAGAACAAAGTTGGAGGAATTATGCTACCTGGTATCAAACTATACTACAAGGTCATAATGATCAAAATGGTATGGTACTGGTATAAAAATACACAGAGAAACCAGAAAAAAACCCACTTTATAACCAACTAATAAAGATTACTTAAATATTAATTGGTCTTTATGGTCAATTAATATTTGACAAAGGAGGCAAGAATATACAATGGGGTCATAATAATCTATCTAATAAATGGTGTTAGGAAATTTGGACAGATAGGTACAAAAAAATGAAACTAGACCACTTTCTTATACCATACACAAAAATCAGCTCGAAATAGATTAAAAACTTAACTGTTAGACTTGAAACCTTAAAAACCCTAGCAGAAAACACAGGCAGCAAAATCTCAAACAGTTTTCACAGCAATGTTTTATTTTCTGATACATCTCTTCAGGCAAGAGCAACAAAAGAAAAAAATAAACAGGACTACATCACACTGAAAAGCTCTTGCACAGCAAAGGAAACCATCAACAAAATACAAAGACAATCGATCCACTGAATGGAGAACATATTCATCAATGGTACATCTGATACATCTGATAAGGGGTTAATATCCAAAATTATAACTTACACAACTCAATACCAAAAAGAAAGCCTCCAAATAAATCAATTAAAAATGAGCAAAAGATCTAAACAGACATTTCTCTGATGGCAAATAGACATAGAAAAAGATGTTCAGTGGCACTAATAATTAGAGAAATGCAAATGAAAACCATGGTGAGTTTTACCTCACACCTGTCAGAATGGCCATCATCAGTGTATCAACAAACAAGTGCAGGCGAGGATGTGAAGAAAAGGGAGCCCTTGTGCACTGTTGGTGGGAATGCAGATCGGTGCAGCCACTGTGGAAAGTAGTGTAGAGTTTCCTCAGAAATTTAAAAATGGACCTCTCCTATGATGTAGTGATTTCACTTCTAGGAATAAAACTGAAGAAACCCAGAATAGTAATTTGAAAGAAAATATGCACCTCTATGTTCATTGCAGCATTGTTTACAATAGCCAAAATTTAGAAGCAGCCTAAGTGTTCATCAGTAGATGACTGGATAAAAAACTGGGACATTTACACAATGGAATACTCTTTGGCGATGAAAGAAGGAAATCTTATCCTTTGTGACTGCATTCATGGGCCTAGAGAGTATTATGCTAAGTGAAATACACCAGTCAGAGAAAGACAAATACCATATGATTTCACTTATATGTGAAATCTAATGAACAAAATAAACTAATGAGCAAAATAAAAACAGTCATAGAGGACAGACTAACAGGTCTCAGGGGATGGGCATCTGAGGGGCTGGGTGAAAAAAAAGTGAAGGGATTAAGCACAAACAAACTTGTAGACACAGACTGCAGTATGGTGATCACCAGAGGAAAAGGGAGTGGGGGGAGGAAGAAGGTAAATGGGAATAAATGGTAATGGAAGAAAACTTGACTTGGGGTGATGAACACACAATGCAATATACAGATGGTATATTACAGAATCGTACACCTGAAACCTATATAGTTTTATTAACCAACATCACCCCAATGGATTCAATAAAAATTAGGAAAGAAAATGAAATGTTTTTTAAAAATAAAAACTTACCTACTTGTCATCCAAGGAATGTAATATTTAGTGGTCTAAAAACTGAAGACCATAGAAAAATAAATATTTCACAGAAAAGGAGACCTGGAGAGAAGAAGAGTAAACATCTAGACATTTAAAAAGTAATTTTTAAGATGACAATATTTAGAAAAAGCACCCAATGAAATATTGGCTGAAACAAGCAGTAAGGCACCAAAAATGATAGAATTGCATGAAATGAAGACTCTAGAAGACTAGGAAGGAGATAAAATGTATTAAGAAAAATAAGGAAGGGAAGCATTAGAAAATTATTTTTGGCTCTTTCTTTCCATTTATATAAACAAGCTATTTTGTAGCCAAGGGGAAGATTAATGTAATGCCCCTGAGCAATAAAAATGGACAGGAAGCAAGTATGTTTTGACAGCAACAATAAAAAGTCATATTTCTGTGAAACTAGTAATGACTAAACACTAGTCTCTTCTCCTTCCAGTAGCAAATCACAAATCAAGGAACTGAATTAAGTAGTAGCAGATTTTTAAAGGAACCAAACAAGTAGCATTCAGCCACAGTATATCTTGGAATGTAACATTTAGTCTAAAAATAATGAAGCAATGTCAGACACCAGAGGTAACCTATTAAATGAAAAAATGGAACTATAAATGCAATAATCATAATCCCTGTGAAAAGCAGATAATTTATAGTAGTCTGTGTAAATATTAGTAGATAACTAAGCATCCTTAATCATGAAGTTCTCTAGGAAAGAAGAATATATTCAATGTAACTGTAATTCTGAAAAATCAGTCAGTTCTCTGTCATTCCACAAGTTTATTCTTGACTGTAAATACTACATTTAGGAGCCTGGGGCTCTGGGACAAGTCTAGGTTCTTTTCATATTATGGACTGAATTGTATCTGATCTGAACTGATAAGATTCCCTTCAGCTTTGCAGCAAGATCTTAGCGATGTTGTAGATTTGGATCAAATTAGAATCCCAGATAGCCTCTTTCTTTGTGGGTGACTTGCTCTTTTCTAGAATTCTATTGTTGGGGCTTGGCCAGAATTTAGCCAAACTCCATGGTGGCAAGGACATCTGGGCATTGACCTCAATGAGTTCAACACATTGTCAGATCGAGAGATATGTATGCATCACAGAATGGAAAGTTTTGGTTTCACAGAGCATTGGAAATACCTCCTAAGAAGAGAAGTGTCTGTTTGGATTAGATGGTTTCCAGTTAAACAGATGGGGTACCAGCCTCCTGGGTTTAAAACTGGCAGAACCTTTTAGGGCATTCAATAAAAGAATCAACAGTGTTTAAAGAGGAAGCAGAAACACTAGGGTCAAAAACATGACATATTTTTGCATGCCAAATAAAAATCTTAACATATCTACATGTTCAATGTGCCAATAAATTTGATTCTTTGACAAAGTAAAATTATATAAATTAGTGGAAATTTTAAGTTGTTTTTCAGATTTCAACATTTTGTCCTACATTTACTCAATTTAGCATAAAAAATTCAATTTTATAGAACACTTTTAGTGTCTTATGGTTTAACATTAGGTTTATCCATGGCAAGTGTTAGTCTTTCTTCTACCATTCAACCAAGTCTCAAGTTATAAGTCAGGCTGAACCAAAAGAGAGTTCAAATTAATTTCATAATCATGTTGGCTTACTTAATATGTTTCAGGTCCTATATTAGTTTCAAAAGGTAAATAAGACTCAATCTCTGTTTTCAAGGACTTACTATTCAAAACATTAGTTCTCTGCATTTTATCTTGTTTTCACATTTCATTATCTGGGCAAGAGATCCTGAAGTGAGCTATAATGCAGAGGTATGACCTTCTTAATGGTCTGACATACTATGGGTCATCATAACTGCCTGTCACTTGAATATCATTTATCTTGTAGAAGAAAAGCAATATAGAATTCAACAGATACAAGCTTTATGCACTATTTAAAAATCTAGATCAAATACACATGAAGACAATGAGTCAGTTTTGCATATGTTCTTTTGAATCAGGGGTGTCAAACTCATTTTCACTGGGGGGGGGGTGTCACATCAGCCTCATAGTTGCCTTCAAAGGGCCAAAATAATTTTAGGATGTATAAATGTAACTACTCCTTAACTGTTAAGGAATTGAAATTACATTCAGCCCCTTAAAGGCAACCTTGAGGCTGATGTGGCTCCTGTTGGAAGTGAGTGTGACACCCCTGTTTTAGATTCTTTTGGGGATACCCACATAGCCTGACCATCATTGTATAATCTGGAGTCCAGGAGAGAAACTTACCTTAGAGGTACAGATTGCAGGATGCACCACACCTGGGTAGATGTTAAAGCTATAAATTACAGATAAACTTTTGTAACAGGCATACAGAGGAGACAAAAATGGCAAAGAAGTCCAAGAAATGAATATGTTGTAAAAGTTAAAGGATAGAACTATTTCCACAGGAGAGTTAAATAATTTTATATGCAGAAGAGATCACATAAGACCTGAAAAGAATGGGTTGGGTGTGGTAAGTTAGGTACCATTGGTGACTTAACATTGCCATTGCCTTAACAAATAAGGTGAGGAAGGAGCCTGAATTTTAGAGAGAAGTATAGGAAAAAGAGGTAAATGTGAGGAACCAGTGGTTTTAAAGACTATCTTTTGTGTAACTTATGAAATGCAAAAAAGTATATAGTGAGGACTAAAAGGGTTTCAAGTTCAAGCAAAGGGTTAGAGAGGAGAGTTATTTATTGGTTTAATTGTGTTTATTTGCTATTGTTATTTAATTGAAATTAATTTTAGCAGAATTATTAGAAACAACTAGTTAAGAATGTGAGGTTAAAATGGAAAACAAAAATGCAAGAAAAAAGAAAACACACTTGACATAACTCTCCTCCATGAGAACAAAAGAAAGTAAAGAAAGAAAAACTAAAGAAAAAGACATTTTGTTTTCTTAGTTTTTGTCATTGTATTTTTTCAGTTACCATAATCACCACACTGTTGTCCATGTCCATGAATCCTTTTTCCTTTCTCCTCAATTGGCCCACCTTCCTACCTGCTTGGCTGTCATCCTGCTCTTTATCTAAGAGTCTGTCTCTATTTTGCTTGTTAATTCAGTTTGTTCATTAGATTCTACAATGAAGTGAAATCACGTGGTAATTGTTTTTCTCTGACTGGCTTACTTCACTTAGCATAATGTTCTCTGTGTCCATCCATACTGTTGCAAAGGGTAAACCTTTCTTCTTTCTTATGGCCAAATAGTATTCTATTGTGTAAATGTCCCTTAGTTGTTTTATCCACTCATCTACTGATGGATACTTGGGCTTCTTCCATATCTTGGTGATTGTAAATAATGCTGCAATGAATGTTGGGGTGCTTATGCTCTTTTGAATTAGTGTTTTGGGTTCCTTTGGATATATTAGCAGAAATGGGATCACTGGATGAGAAGGCAGATCCATTTTTAATTTTTTGAGGTATCTCCATACTGCTTTCCATGGTGGTCGCAAAAATCTGCATTCTCACCAACAGTGCAAATGGTTGCCCTTTCTCCACATCCTCGCCAGCACTTCTTGTTTGTTGATTTATTGATGATAGCCATTCTGACAGGTGTGAGATGATATCTTATTGCGGTTTTAATTTGCATTTCTCTGATGATTAGTGATGTTGAGCATCTTTTCATATGTCTATTGGCCATCTGTATGTCTTCTTTGTTTAAGCCAAAACTTTAACAAAGTCTTAACTTCTGATGACAAACTGCAAGATATATCACATTTGGGAACAAAAATGTTTAACGACTAAGTAGAAACTACTCTGCCAAGGAACTAAAATCCATCAAAAGCATACAAAATTCATAAATCTTTGTATATCTAACAACATTACACTTAATGCATAAAGCCAAAGGTGTTAAAAATATAAGGAGAATTAAACAAAGGTGGTAGTGGAACACATTAAAAAGCCATTCCAAAATTCAGTATGTCAAAAAATTAACAAATAGGCTTATATACAAATAATCTGAATAGCAGTCTTGATTCTATACACAAATTCTATTCAACTTATGATGGGGTTACCTGTTAATAAACCCATTGTAAGTTAAAAATATCCTAATTCAAAATACATTTAATACACCTAACTTACTGATCATCATACTTTAGCCCCCACCTACCTTCAACGTGCTCAAACTCTTACATTGGCTCACCTTTGGGCAAGTATCCTGAGTTTCATCTCATGAATACTTGCCTTTTTATTTTCACCAGAAGCAGGAGACAGAGATGGGCATTGTGTAGATACTATAGAGTGTGAAAACACAAAGCACACACTATCAAAAAAAAAATGCTGGAAACACAGCGTGCTGTATAGACTATCAGTTATTTATCATCATGATTGAGTGGCTGATAGGGAAGAACAGCTTTCTGCCACTGTCCAGCATCACAAAAATATTGTACTGTATATTGCTAGCCTAGGAAAAAATCAAGATTCAAAATCTGAGGGTTTCTGCTGAGTGTGTATTGCTTTTTACAACAACATAAAGACATCACAAGTGGAAGCATGGCAAATCAGGGACTGTCTGCACATGCACTATTGCAAAATTTAATCATGTACTAAAAAGTGAATCATCAGGAAAATGAGAAAAAGTCCTGAAGAGGAAATTCACAGAAGAAGAAATATAAATGGATAATATAAATAAAATGCATGCTTGATCTTATTACTAATGAAAGATATGCAAAATCAAAAACAATGAGAAATACTTTATCTTTCCTCTTAGATCTAAAAAGATTAAAAAACAATAATGCCCAGTGATATTGAAAGTATAGGAAACATATATTTTAGTAAGAGCATAAATCAACACTGTTGTCTTGAGATAATTTGGCAATAAAACTAAATCTTAAATGTTTAAATTTTGGTCAAGAGATTTCACTTTTAACAATTTCTTCAGGATATAGCAGATGAAATGTGTATGTTCAAGAATGTTTCCTTCAGTGATGTTAAAGAGTCATAAATTGAAATCAATTAGAGAGTTTCAAAATAAAATGGAGCTTTGTAATCATTAACGAGAATAAATTGTTTATGTACTAACATGGGAAAATAATAATAAAATTAAAGAATGCAGGTTGAATGAAGGATAATGAATAAATCATGATTTCTCTTATGTAAATTAAAATTTATATATGTATTTGAATATATGTATGTAGCAAATACATTTTTTTAGTTGAAGGAATCTTTTTTTTACTTGGGGGTTGCTTAAGTGTCTCTCAGAAAAATAAGGAGTTTTCTGCAATTTAATTAAGGCTATCATTTCCTGGTAGACAAAGATAGTTGTATCTTAGGTCATCAATCGCAAAAGATTCAGATCTGCTCCCTGGGATTTGAAGTTACCTAGACCCAATGAGATGGACCAGAGCTGTCTCACCAAGGCCCATGTCAGGAAATACTTCTGAAATAAAGTTACCTTGAGGAAATACTGAATATAGGCTCATGAGCAGGGCAAAAGATAAGAATCCCTTGTGAAGATTGTCCCCTCAGAGCTTTAGCCCACCACTGAAAACAACTTGAGAAGCCACCACACAAGTGTTTGTCTCTGAAATCATGGAATGTATAAAAAGGGATACAAAGCTTTTATTCAAAAAATACTTTTTGAATGCTTTCTCCATGGCAGTTACTGTTCCAGGTTACTTTGCTACAACAGTGAACCAAACATACAAATATTCTTGCCTTCATGGATCTTGCAGTCTAGTAGGAAGAAAGAATAGGTAAAGAAATACACATTATATTGGTGGTATTAAGGGCTGTATAAAGTGCAATATTGCCAGAAAACAGGGGCAGGATAGGAGGATTGCTATTTTTATATAAATTAGTCACTGAAGGCCTGGAAAGATAAATTTTGAGGAGTCACTTGAACAAGTGAGGAAACAGGTCATCTGGATATCTGGGAAAAAAGATTCCAGATTAAGTGAACCACAGAGCCAAATACCCAGAATGTGTTTCTTATGTGAGAAACATAAAGAGGCCATTAAAGCTAAGATGAAATTAAGGAGGGGGAGATAATAGGATATGAAATATTGGAAGGGCCAGTCCCTGAAGGGTATCCTAAGCCATTTTTAGAATTTTTGCTTTTACTCTGCAGAAGAGAGGAAGTCAATGGAGGGTTCTGAGTGAAGGAGAACACTCAACTGAGGTCTGCACTGAGGAACTGGGAGTGTTATTAAAAGACAACAGTTGTTTGCATAGTGGCCTCTGTCAGCCATACTCAGGAGGCTATGAAAGATGTCCTGCAAGAGATTACTGAAGAGACCAATAGCAACAGCTAAGTTCTAAAACGAAGAATTAATTTTAATATGCATGGAGAATGGCTTTTACTCTTCCACAGAGTTTCATCTTTTGCAGTACTCATGTTTTCAGACAAAATGGCAAAGGTGCCATAACAATAAAAATATAGTAAAAGAAAAATGTAACAGAGAAAAAAAGCAATTTATGATTAAAGTCACAGGAAAGAGTAAAAGAAATGTATAGTGAGCACAGAGGAAGGATGTGGTTTGAACAAACAGGCAAAGAGTACATGCCCCCAAAAGATTGAGAGAAAAAAAGTAGAAGTAGGAACAGATATGTTTGTAGTCACATTGATGGGAGATTTGAGGAATTTCCATTAAGGTACTCTTAAGCTCCTCTGTAACATATAAAACTAGTTCATTTACTTAGACAAAGATTCTAGATGTTGGAATTGGGGACTTGAAGAAGTTTGCAAGCATTTGAAATAGCTGTAGAGGGACATAGTACTGAGAATAAAGCTAAAATTGAGAAACAGAAAAATACAATGTCATCATAGCTCCCATTTATTTTATTTCCTCCTGCAGGTCACCAGCATGTCAGAAATACAGGTAGAAAAGGCAGATGTTTGGGTTAAACCAAGGTTCTAGTTGCAATATAATATAGAAGAGTCTCTGAGACGGTTTCTTTCATTTACAGTGAGTACTTACATAATGTACTAACAGAGACGGAGTTTGCTCTATACTTTAAACTACTACACAAGTAGACAAAATGTGGGAAACAACAATTTCAGAAAATTTATGAGGCCAAAACAGTGATCCTTGAAAAAAGGAAACTGGTGAGGTGAGACCTGCAGTTGTCCAAGATAATTACCAAGATAAAAAAGTGTCCAAGAAACTTTCCAGATCTCAGGGCAAAAAGTAACCCAACTGAAGCCAAGAGGTCTGGCTGAGTAGAAGAGACAGAGTTGAAAATTCAGGAAGGCCAAGATGACTAGAATCTGTGGGGACGGGCAAAACTCAGAGAAAGGACCTGCACTGAGATAGCTCCAGAGATGTGCAAAGGGTTTCTCTTGAATGTTTGACTAAGGACTGATTTTCACATATATGGGAGGAAAGTACAAGAGGTTTGGGGAGGGGGAAGTATTAAAAAGAAAGGAAATAAGTGCAATAATAACTACAGTTAACATGGGATTGGGAAGAATCTGTGTCTCAATCAGCCAAAGTGCAAATGCCTGCAAGTAAAAGAATCAAGTAGTGTCTAGAAGGATGTTGTTTTGGTAGTGGGGCTCTGAATGTGCCCCATGAAAGCTTTAAAACTAGTCTGGAAAGAAACAAACTGATTCCAACCAACTTAACTGTGTCCCAGAAAAAAAGCACAATAACATTTAAAGAAATACAAACATAACATTCACAATGCCTAGTATTTACACAAAGAATAAGAAAATAGAACTCAAAAACAGAAGGTAAAGCAGTCTATACAAACAGACACAGAAATGGCAGGTTGAGAGAATTATCAGACATGGACACTCTCAGATAGTGTTTTTCCATTCTCTCAGGTAAACTCCATATGTTTTTTAAAAACAGGAAATCATGAACATGATAAACACAGCAATGGGATATACAAAATAGACTTTTGGAGTTAAAAATAAAATAATATTTAGTTTAAAATTCACTGAGATTCAACCATAAAAAAGAATGAAATCTTATTTGTGACAACACAGATGGACCAAGAGGGTATTACAATTCAGTGAAATAAGTCAGTCAGAGAAAGGCAACTGCTATATGTCTTCACTTATATTTAGAATCTAAAGAACAAAATTAACAAACAAAATTGAAGAGATCCATGGACAAAGAGAGAGAATTGCTGTATGATGAAGAATGAGGACATTGAAGCCAAACTGTGCTTTTGTCAGTTTCTCATGTGACTGACCCTGAAATTAACATTTTGATTGAAGAAGTGTTATGCCAAATATTTAGAAATATTACTTTGCCATAAGTTTTACTGGTAAAGCCTGCCTCTTTTAACATCACAATCCATCACTTAAGTGAATGGCAATCAATTTAGAGGCCCAATCCCACTGGAGGATAGGGAATGTTGCTGAGACTATTGTAAACAAAAAATGTCAGAGGGAGCGTTGAATAGATGAATTGTGGTACAAGCATCAGATTGCATATTACTCAGCAATAAAAAAGGAATGAATGGCTGATATGAGCAACAAGATGGAGGAATTTCAAAAGCATGATGCTAAGTCCCAAAGTTACTTACTGTTTGACTCCATTTACCTAATATTATGGAAGTGGCAAACCATAGGGACAGACACCTGGAGGAGAAGAGCATTGCTCTCAGGACATGAGGGACATTTTGGGTTGGTGGAACAGTTCTATGTCTCGATTGTGATGGTGAGTGTACAACTATGGGCATGCATCAAAGCTCCTAGAACTTTTAACAAGTGAGTCATACATCTTTGTACATTTTAACAAGTAAATTGTACTATACATAAATTATAACTCAACAAACCTGAAAAAGCAATAACATAGAGCTCATTACAAATAAATATAAACCTATAGGCCAAGATTTTTTTGTACTTTAAAAAAGTTTAAAATCACCGAATAAAATACACATACACCTTGACAATTACTCCCACTCAATCTTTGATACAGATATTCACTAGCAACACAGGGAGATAAAAGTGTAAGCATGTCCATTACCTCATTGATTGGGTTAAGAAAAAATCACCAAATTAATGTATTAAAAAGTTAAAAGACTGAAAGACAACCATTAAGGGAATGCTTAAATAAATTTATATAATATTTATATCAAATTTAATATAATGTAATATCTTATATGAACTTGGATGTCATATTATAACTATATATACTGTTTATATATTATATATAATTATAGAATATTGTGCTTTTAAGTTGCAGAATAATATGTATAGTATGATCCCCTTTGGGGTTAAAAGGGAAAGAAGAGAACTAAATACTTTATATTATTGAAGTCAACACACCCTGATATTTGCTACACTGACCTTTAAATGTTTAGACTACCAGGAGCAAAATGGTCAAGAGCATGGATTCTTGAGCCAGACCTTTCAGTTCAAATGCTGGTTCTGCTACTCTGAGCTATGTGACTTTAGACAGATTATGTAACCACTCTGTGCCTCAATTTTCTCCTCTACAAAATGGAAATAGTAATCAATGTCCAACTCATAGGTTTTTTTGTGAGGATTAAATATGTTAGTACATATAGAGAACTAAGAACAGCACTGGTGCATAGTCAACATTAAATGTTTGCTGTTATTAGGAGTAAAGTCTGAAATTTCAACTCATTTTACAATCTGAAGTAAAAAGAATTAAGACCATAGTTTCTTTATAAATTGTCAAACTCTAAATAAGCTTATTTTTTATTATTCGAGGAAAGAAATAATAAAAAATCCATATAGAATTCTCCACTATGTCACTTAAAAAAGTAAAACTCTAGTAAAATCATAGTGTCATTTTTAATGACTAAAAATGTCTTTTGGTAAAAGCACTCTTTACTCGTAATATAATTCTGTATATTAAACCCACTGACATTTTTTTCTTTTCTTCACCTCCTTATCCAAAATTGTACCCAGGTGCAGAAAAGGATTTGAGTCAGTAAAAGGGAATTCACTGCCATCTAAACTCCATATGGTCACAAGAGATACCAGAAAATGAAAGAAGTTTCAGTCAAAAAGACACTCGCAGTAAAACTGAATTTTTAAAGCTACATCTGTCATATTATTTGTGCCACATGAATCATTTGGTTGCAATGAGGACAAAAGGATGTCAGTGCTAGGACTGTAGGATATGTGTGTATTTCCCGTGTGTGTGCACGTGTGTGCACATGTGCATGTGCACACACGTGCCTTTCCCACAGAACATATGTTTTCCCACTCAGATTTTGGCAAAGGTGAATTTGGACCATGTAATAAAATACAGTGTTACACAATCAAAATGTTGGGGTTTAGTCCTCATCTGAAGAAAAGCATTTGATTTGAACTTGGATTCTGTGACTGTGTTGACATTTTAGCTACGACTATAAAAAATGTTTTTATCTTTTCCAAATCAGCTTTTTTGCCCCCTCCTCTCCTTGTGTGTGGCACTCAACAACAGGAAGGGAAACTTCGCAGACAATAAATGCAGCCGAACCATGAGAAAAATAACATGGAATTGCTTTGTGACTCGCATGGTGTGGCTACAGCAAGTCAGATCCTACAGAGTTGGAATCATATCACCCTGAGCATCTGCACCACTCCTCCTTGGAGAGTGCATACTAATCATCTCTCTTCATGGTCAGTAACCACATAAGGACAACACCAGACGATGCCAGTGGTTTTGGTCCTGTAGCATTTATATGCTTCCCTGCAAAGATAGTCATGCCAGATAATATTCGTCAACCTTGTCCTTGGTCTTTACTCTTGATTGAGGCAGATGTTTATTTTCCATCTGTACTATATGTCAGTGCAACTGCAGCCTTCATCTGGCAAAGGGTGCCTGTAATATTATGAGGCCATCACATAAGCTGCTGGAAAGATTACTCTGGTGAATAAAATCAGTTTATGGCTAAAAACATTTATTCTTCATTTTGATAAGCTCTTAACAAATGGAAATTTGCTTTCTTACACTTTTGCCAAGCATAGGACCATGTTTATTTCTCGCTATATGGGTCACGAAGGATTCCCAGCTGTTAGCTAGAGTCAGTTGTGCATTGCTGCACTCAACAACATCTGTTTCACAAAAACAGTATCCAGCTTTTAGCACTCAAATGGAGGTTATACCATATGCCGGCAGACCACTTAGTTTTTACCTTGGGAACCAACTTTACTCCAGTCAAGGTAACAGAGGAAAAACTGAATATTTAAATGTTACCCAGCTTTAGTCACATCTTCATGCGGGCTTGTCATTTCCAACTATGTATAGTAAAATTAGTTTCAACCATATAATGCAAGCTGTTCTTCTGTTTAATTATTAATTGGAAGAAAGTTTGTTTGCAAAACAGTTGAAATGTATTTTGTGGTAGATCCTACCACAAATGGCACTATTGAAAGTTAGTGCCATTAGATGATGTTGCAAACAGAGCATTCTGTTGAAATGTTGATTAATACTATTAGCTATGGACAAAGACAAATTAGGCTTATAACCCACAAGTGTGACGTGATAGAAAACTACAGGCTATCAAATATTTTCTTACATTACAAAATAGTCTTCATTGCTTGACTTTTGTCTTGATTCTCTTAGCATATGATACTTTTTTCAGAAAATTAGAAAATAAAATTGGACTTCTGTTTATAAGAAACTTAATTTTAAAGAAACATATTCAAATGTGTATTGGCTTTCCAATTTATATCCCTATTAGCACAGTACTTAAATCCCTATGAAAGTTAGCTTACTTGTATTCTAGAAGCATAAAAATAGTTTATTGATTCTGATAATTTAATGTGTTGTCTTAGAATTTTTTTCATGGGTAATGAACATTTAAAAAATAATACTAAAGAACATTGAAATTCTATTCTGTATTTAGGTTTTCTAATTTACTCAGTTCCAAAAATGAAGACATTGATCCTTTTTGCCTCTAAGGCCCTTTCCAACTGCTGTGATTCTATTGTACAATAGTCGGTAATAATTACTCAAAGAAGTCTATGTATTTTCCCCATGGGCAGAAACGTTAGTTTTTTTTTTTTTTTTTTTTTTTTAGATTTCTTTAAAGCTATAATAAATGCTAAGAGAGTTTCCTGAATTGAACTTTAATTATGAAGCCAGGGCATCAAGAAGGCCTTACTTGAACCTCAACCTGGGAACATCTTACATTTCTAAATATCATTTTCAAAGTAAGTAGAAAATATGTCTATCTGGGGACTGATTCTCCTTAACTCTAGAACAACCAAGTTAGAAATCTGATGAATGATTACCACAGCTAATTATTAGGTTATTGATATTTTTCACTTGTGAAATTTCATGTAAGATTGTAAATCCACCTGTGGATTAATCCCACAATTAAAAGGGAAAATAAGATAGGTTATTATTAGCATTACAGGTCATTCTAATTCTTAACTTTGATTATCTTCTACTTTAGAGAATTGCCTCTTTTATAAACTAAGTCACATCCAGTCCTTGGTAGAAATGTGAATTTGTCCAAGTTCATTGTTGTCCTTCTCTGTAGCTCAGTCCCTCTCTCCTTCCCTTGAAACATCCTGAAATGTTCTATCTTTTGAGTTACACCCAAATAATCTTGTATTGAGATGGCCAGTGTGCCCTTTGGCTGCCCACAAATTGACAACCTGGGTTATAGTGAATAGGAATGTAGACATAGTAGTATTCTATGGAGCCAAGGCAAGAAGAATGGGTAGCTCTTACAATGAATTCAAGCCAGGAACCAGAAAACAGGAATCAAAGTAATTCTCTCCATCTACTTGAAGCCTTGAAGTGTTTGTTTTCCTCTGTGGAGAACATATGATGTGCCAAACATATGACCATGCTCTGCAGAAAGTGGCTTTGCAAGCCTTGACTCTACACAACTTTAGTCTCTAGTGTTCTCTTTGTTCTGATTCCAAATTCCAAGAAGGGAGAACCTGATTGGCCTAGGGGGAGGCATGTGTTCAACACTGGTCTATTCAGCTGTGGTCAGTGGGGCCATGACCACATAGAAATAACATGGAAGAGAAGCTTATTCCTTTATCAGAAGTTTTGAAGAGTTAATGGCTCTCAGACATGAGGCTGTGGGTCAATAATGCATTGCAACAAGTATCTCTTATACCGCCTTTTCCTGGAGGTACCAGTGAGCACTCAAGTTCCTAAAGCCAAATTTGGAGATGCAGCTTGGTGTTGTGATTGAGGATGTGGACTTGACCCCACCAGCTGAAAATGGAACCTGGGTCTAGCATCCTCCATAAAAGTTAGCCTTAGTGCCTCACTGTTCTGGCTTACAAATTGGGTATTGCTTCCTTGGGGGGCTTGCCGTGAAGATTAAATGAATTGCAAAGCTCTTGCAATAGTGCCCAGTATGTAGTAAAAGCTACATAAGGATATATAAATGTTGCTTGAAAAGATAATAGAAATAAAGGCACTGTAAAAACATAGGAAAATAAATTATACAACTATTTCTTGATCATATTTAGCACTAGAGATACAACCCTTCCTGTGGAAGTTATAATGCTAAGAGATGAATATCATGAGTGGATGTAGGGTATAAGGAAAATCAGTCTATGGAATATAATGATGGAGAGAATAGAGCTTAAGATCTAAAGTTTGAGGATAGTTACATACACATATAATCTCATAAATATGGCAGGATGGAACACTGCCTTTGTATTTGTTTTGAGGCATTCTTAGTACTCTGCAGACCCTTGATACATGTTAATAATATTGAATGTCACCTATTTTAAACTTTCCCTACCGATCAAAAAAAATACACAGGTTGTATACCATCTACCAGAACAACCCTCACTGAACAGTAACTTATTTGGTTATTTTCCACTAAATTAATATTGCAATATTTTGTGGAAGAAAGAAAAAGTTGTCTGTCTCAAAGGGATTCTCATGTTATCCAGATATGATTGTGGCCAAGATGCAGAGATTTAGAGCATGATTTTCTGCCAACTAAAGAACTACATAGGGAATTTTAATTAGGAAAAGAATATGACATGGAGAGGGGATTGGGAGTAAAGCTTAAAAGGGAGCAGAACCTGTTCACGTCAGACAGTGCAATTTAATAGGCATTACTTAAGTGCTTATACTGCAGTTGGCAAGTTGATAGGTAGATCTATTCTTTATTTGTAATACATTAAAATGACCTCTTAAGATGTCTGTCTTGCACACATGTCATAAATTATTGGAGGGCTGAGATTGTGCCACTTCATCATGCTTACACCCTTCTACCCAATAAACTCAATGTAAGAAGTAATGAATGAATGTGTATTGAACTGAACTTGATGTACAACTTTATTAGAATCCTAAAATAAGAGACCTTGGAAGAAAGATATGCTGAAACATCAGCAGCAAGCCAGAGGGATTGAAGAGAAAGTAGGATCTATCTTATTAAAACTGATCTTGGTATAAAACTGCCTTTTAAGAAGTGGGTCTCATAAGAATGGCAAAATCAGATTTGATTAAGACTAACCAAATATACTATCCCAAAGATTGTCACTTATGAGTGGAGCATGGGAATGGGAGTTGCAAAGTGACAGCACTGCTCAACATCATATCATGTTGACTGATACTTATCAGATGGGCCAAGATGCCAAACAAAGATCAGAATTTTAAAGACCCTGGGCAGAAAATGACATAAACTAGAAAGTGTATCACAGCCTCAGCTCATCAAACTACTGTTCAAGCTCTAATTCCAAAGGAAATAGAATAGTCACCAAAATCATAGGAAGACTTCCAGTGTGATCAGGTACCACAAAATCTGGGGATGATAAAAATTCACATTCACAGGTGACTGGGATTCATGCTGGTTCAACAGACATCAGGCTTATAGGGTTACTGTAAACTGTTAACCCTGACTTTCACATGCTCAGGAACTGGAATGATCAGGTTCTACTGACAGAACAATGAGAGAGTTAAGGAAGGCAATGGCTAATAGTATAGAGATCACAGAGATAGTATGGATTTGGTCTCAGAGAAGGTGATTATTTCTCTTCAAATACAGGACAACATAGAGAGAGGGTAGAGAAGCTCAAGCCAGGGTAGCAGAGAGAGTAGACATAGCTTGAGGACAAGATTGCTTATACTGTGGCTCAACTGATGGTTAAGAAAGGACAGTGAAGCCCTGGCTGGTGTAGCTCAGTGGATTGAGTGCAGGCCTGCAAACCAGAGGATCGCAGTTCGATTCCCAGTCAGGGCACATGCCTGGGTTGCAGGCCAGTTCCCAGCAGGGGATGCATGAGAGGCAACCATACATTGATATTTCTCACCCTCTCTCCTTCCCTTCCCCTCTAAAGATAAATAAATAAAATCTCGGGGGGGGGGAGAAGAAACAGTGAAACAGAAAGAAAAAACGGGTGATCCCACTTTGAGTCCTGGGAGGAGGTGACCACATGGCATTCAATGTCTGGATGGCAATTTCATGACTAGGGTATAACTCAAGTAAGATAAAACATAACCTTTAATTCCACTTGGGGTAATTTTACTCAACCTGAGGTACCTATTGTGTAATTAACTTCCTCTGTGAAAAAAAAAAGATTTCAATTCATAGTACTTTTTAGTACTTTTTATAGAAAAAGATGAGCTCATCAAGTGGAATAGGTTTCAATTAAAGATACAAGAAATTAACACATGACAAAGGGTTAATAGACCTTATAAAATAAAATCTTTCATGTTTCCAAATAGTTCATTCTCTTGGTTCTTGACTCAGATTAATCCTCCTGCATTTCTACTGTTGACTGCGTTTCAAGGAAGGAATGTGGTACTCAGAATTGTGTTTTGATATGTGAACCAACAAAGATACTCTCAAAGAAACCACTTAATTATTTCACATTCATTGTGTTCTATCACTTTATTTTTTAAATTAACAATCAAATGAGATCAAAAGAAAGGGTGAAAAGCAAAAGACAACCTAAAATAATGACTCACTCCCTGAGCTTTTATAAATAACTCTGGGAAATTAGTCTTTAGCTGTTAATTGAAAATAATCTTACTTCCCCATAAAAGCTTATTTTTTAAAAATAGTTACTGATAAAAACTGAACATAACTTCCTAAGAAGCTTTAACAAAATCACTTCCTTCCTTTTTATCATCAATGATGATCATGCAAAGCTCTAAGCAAATTTAAATTTTCTTGTTGTCGAGCTAGGATTGGAATGTGTCATTGGCTTTCTTTGCGTATTATATTTTCAAAAAATAAAAAAAATTACCAAATGTTCTTTGTGTGTGTCTGTAATTCTTCTTCTTTTCTTTATTCCCAAAGTATTTAGAGCTAGAATTACTATGTAATTTATTGTATAAATAAGGAAATTTTTGAAAATAAAAGGGGATATAACTAAGAATAATTCTAGGACAACTAGGATTACTTTACTTAAAGAGTACTTTAAGCTCATCTCTCTCTTATTGTTAACTGTAGAAAATGGGTTATAAACTCTTTTGTCAGCATTTTTGTTGAATTAAATGTTTTTCTTCTCAGTCCCCATTTGAAAATTATATATAAAAAGAAATGTCCTCAGAAGCCATGTCAGTTTTCATACATAAACACAAATGCTGCTATAAATAATTATAACAAACACATTCTTCAACCCTGACACAGTCACCTGTTTTCCATTCATTTATTCATTCATGGGCTAATTATTGAGAACTTATTGAACTTGAGATATATTGATTAGAAAACCCCACACTTCTCTGCTTCATGAGTCTGTCATTTGGTGAGAAGATATTTAGAAAATGTGGATATACGGGCTGTGTTGAGGGTGGTTCATGGTGCCATGGCAATATCTAAGAGGGGCACCGGGGCCAGACATGGGATGAGGGGGTATAGGGGAACAGCTTCCTAGAGATGCAAGAATTTAATGGTGACTTCAATTTCAAGTGAAAGGAGGTCTACAAGGATGGGATAAAAAGGCTTTCAGGAAGAGAGAACAACATGCATGCAGGCCCTGAGAACAGGGAGATCAAGGGAACTGAAAGCAGTTTGGTATAGCTGGGGAACTCACCAATGCAGTTGTGGGGGAGAATGTAGAGACAATGGATCACTTGGGGTTGGAGTTTAAAACTCTAGGCCTAAACCAGGCAAGAAATAGTAGTGAGACGAATCAAGGAAGTGAGAATGAAGACACCAGATCTCCAGCTTGAGGGAGATCTGATGTAGTCTTTATATTCAGCAGGATCAAAGAGAATATCGGCTTCTAACCATCTAGTTGTTTTAAACCAGACAGGTCTCTCCGTAAGTTCTAATGTATGTTCGACTGAAAGGCAAGTGTCTCTCAGCTATAGCACTGATAAATGATATATAACACCTACACCCAGCACAGAGAAGCTGTTTTTTTTCCATACCTGAGCACCTCACAGAGGTCCTCTGATAATCCTCAACCCCCATTTTAGGGTTATAAGGAGGTTTTTAGTTGTTCATTTCCTACCTCTGTTATCATTCAGGGGCCTGACCCTGAGTAGATCTGCTAGAGCCAGGCAGTAGTGTGTGGGTTTTTGAATTCATGCAGAAAAAATTTCATGGCACAAGCCCAGGTGACTAAAAGTGTATGTTTATTAAAGTTGGAAACAGTAAAACAGGGAAAGGCTTAGCACAGAAGAAACAATAGGAGAGCCCACGCTAGGCAGCCTTCACTCACTGGGAAATTCGAAAAAGGGGCCTTGGGGACAGATTTAGGGGACTAGCCTGGGATGAGCTGCTGCTGCCCATTGCTTCTCTGGTTGCAAGTCTTGTGGGGACTCTTGGAGTTTAGGAGATGCATGCCTGTGGGGAAGAAGACAGAGAAGAGAATGCCATAGGCTGCTCCCCAGAGAAAGAGAACACACGCTGGGCCCTTTGTCTTGAGGCTTTTATCTTTCTCTTGTGGATGAGAATCTTAGGAGAGGTCTCAAGGGAGGTTTTCAGGAGAATATTCATCAGTTTTTCAGGTATGCTCTTTCAGGGTTGTGATCTCTACTGACTGGTAAGTGCCAAGGCAGGGTGTCGTTAGTTATTGCAGCTGGTCCTGCTTTGGCTGCTTCTCTGGACCTGGAGCTGAAATATAACTGAGGCCGGGATGTCATCTTTAGGGAGGTTACTTTCTCTTTATCTGGCTGTAAATTGCGTGGTCACTTTGTTCAGCTGTTTGTTTCAGTTCCCCTATTCTACTTGCCCTGGCTTATTGACATGTCACATCTCCATACCTTGTATTGTATTTTAAGAGAAAAGTAAATTTTTTTTTAAAGCTAAAGTACTCTCCTGGGTTATCTAAAATCCCTGGGGATTTTTTAAAGTTCAGTTAAGAACCACAACTTTTATTGACCACTTACTGTGATAAACAGTGGGGATCAAAGGACATGACTAAGTTCATACTTGACTGTTGGGAACTCACCACCTGCTAGGGGATTGCAACATCGCACCATCCAATCACGCACAGGATGGGGAAGGCATCAGATGATGTTCTGTGGAAGATCCAGAAAACCCTATCTTGTGAAAGTGAAAGTACTTCTGGTGAGCTTTTTAGTCTCAGTTCCTTTTTCACTGACGTAGATAGGAATACGTATGTGTGCGCTTACCTGGTAAAAAATATGACAGAGATTTTCAGAAGAAAGAGAAGATATGAAAAAATTGTGATAAAATAGTCTTAGGACTCTGAAGAATCTCTAAGTTTCCATGACACCTTAAGACCCATCAGCTGCTGCCTTCATTTGGGGCTGGGGAGAGGCTCCCAGGTCCCCTTCATGTATAACAAAATCATCTTTATAGACCAATGGCCCTCCCTTTGCTTTGTTTGGGTCACTGGCCCCATGATATTCCAATAAAGCTGAAAATCTTCTCCTTGGGGAGGAGGGGTGGGAATTCTCATCCAAATTTTCTCATCAAATTAGAGAAATTGTTTTTTCCTCCAAAACTCTACATGGAATTCATGGACTCCCTGACACCTATCTGTGGAATCCCATTTAAGAAGCTGTGCTCCCCGCTGAACTCTCAGAAGGTAGGGAACAGATGGGGATATCATCATTCATTTTTTATTTCCATCTTCTGGCAGAGGGTCTGACAAAATTTTTTTTAACAAACAGCAAATAGTAATAATAAAACTGGTATTTATCCTCTAACATGCACTATGTGCTTACTAATTGCAAACTTGTTGTCAAACACAGTATAGTTAGTGAAGTTCACAACCACCTTTGAGGTAGATTTTATTATCTCCCTTTTGCAGATGAGAATCAGGTCAGAAAAGTTGTATAACTTTTTAATGGCGTAAGTTCAGAAGTGATAAAACAAAGTTTCATACCCAGACATACTGTCACCAAAATCAGTGCTTTTCACAACTAGTTGGGGAAGAAATAAATGAATGAATTAAAATCTTTTTCAGGTGTCACAAACCTAGCAGGCCAAGGTTTAAGTTGTAACTTTCTTTAAATTCTTCTTAAGTACTTACCTAAAATTAGCTAGGAGATATTAACTCAGATTTTCTATAGTTCAAATTCACAAGAAAAGAATGTATACTAAGGGGAAAAATGCCACAAAATCTTAGATTTTCCTATTCTATAGGTTCTGAGTAGCTTCCAGGAGTTACTCATTACCAGAAAATACCCCATAGGCTTTCCTATTCACCCGTTGTTACTAAAAATAAAAAAATCTGTCCAGTGATTACAAAGGTAAAAGTTCCAAATACCTAAGATAAGCAAATATCACCAATGAGTTATTTTTAAAGGTAGATCGCAGATTCCTCCAAGTCTACTAACATTTCCCAATAGAGAAATGTACACTATTGGTAGATTTTTGACTCGATTTTCCTTCTCAATTGGTATTTTCATTGTAATTTGTTGCTGCTGTATTGTCCTCATTTTTAGTTCCTTATTACTTTCATTTAAGTTCTCCCTAACCTATACACTTGATGAGCTTTCTATAAAGAAAGCGGGAAAGATATTAAAAATAACAGGATTTTCCAGGTGGGTTCTCCCAAGCTCTCGGTTCTCTCATTAGAATAAAGATTTTACAGTTACATCTGTGTGGTTCTTTAAAAAAAGGTGGGGGGAGAACAAGGGACATAAAGGGGAAAGATAAAAAGGAGTTTGATATACGCCATCGCTCTTCCCCCAGCACCATGCACATGCGCAGTGCCATTACGGGTGGTGCAGAGACCTGAGGTGAAGCTGAGTGGCAGTGCACCAGAGCAGTCCAACCCGCTGTAAAGCCTCACCTTTCCTTCCCAGGCTGATGATGTCCTCCCCTGTAAATGTGCCCAGCTAAAAGCATTCTTCCCATATTTACATATCGTATTACATGTCGTTGAGATTCAATCAGTGAACAAGAATTAAGAAAAGCACACACAACCAACCTCTAGTTAAAATAATACAAGAGGACAAGGCAATGGAGGGTCCGGGGAGGGGGTGCATTTTATTTTATGTTGCTTTAAAATTGCTCTAGGAGCTACTTTTATTAAAATTCTCTAATTTTTACATTTTCTAACTGGGTATGTCAGTGTAACAATTGTCCAAACCTGTGGAGAACTTTTATGAATTTATTTAATCAAACCGATGACAATTGCTGGGAAGCACAAAATTTCCATGGATTGAGAAAAGGCTCTAAAGAATGGCAGTTTTGTGGCTTATTTTATATATTACAATCAAAGGAGGATATGTAAAGAGTGTTATATGAGATCTATTGGTGGTAGGATAAGAGGATGGGAGAAAGCAAATGAGGGCAGAAATCTCTGGGACTCAACAAAAAGTAAAATGAAAAGACCAGTACTATTTTTATGTTAGTGGGTATAAGATAGTTAATTAGCATTTACAGCACATAGAAATGGTATTCAGGGAACAAGATACCAATGAGAGGTCCTGTGGTCTCCTGCTCTGGTGTGGAGGTGGTGCCCTGAGGGGTCTGGAAAAGATTACTCTGACATTTCAAAGGTTTGTTATCTGAAGTGCAAAAAGGCAATAGACAGGCTCACTTAAGGTAAAGACTGACCTTTGCCAAGAAAGCTACAGCCCTACCTGTCATGGCTTGCTTTTAGTTGGGAATTTTTATATCTAAACCATCTTATGTGGTTACTTTTTTAAAAAAGATTTTATTTATTTATTTTTAGAGAGGGGAAGGGAGAGAGAAGAAAGGGAGAGAAATATCAATGTGTGGTTGCCTCTCTTGTGCCCCCTACTGTGGACGTGGCCTGCAACCCAGGCATGTGCCCTGATGGGGAATCAAACCAGTGACCCTTTGATTCTCAGGCCAGCACTCAGTCCACTGAGCCACACCAGCCAGGGCTTTATGTGGTTACTTTTAGTCCCTGGGTTTGTAAGGCCACCATGCAGACCTCTCCTCAGCTTTTCAGGTTTAGTATGTGACCCCTGTTTCATCCACAGATAAATACTGTCTATTATCTATCTAAGTATGAACATCTGTATAGAATTGTTAAATACATGGGTAACTAGATTTATGACATGGACTCTGAGTGACTTCTGCTTTCAAATGAACACTTCATATCACCCATCTTTATACTAAGAAAACTTATCCATGTGAAATCAGCCCAGGATTCTTTGAAATCATGTTTCATTTGACCTTTTGTCTTGCTATGAATAAAAAGGACAAATAATGTCTAAAAATTTAAATATTTAAAATAAAAATTTTCTCATACATTAGAAAGCTGACATTTGAGATTATCCCCATATTAAATTAACCCAAGGTGCAGTTCCAAGGCAAACAATGTGTCTGAAAGAAGTCATCTGCTTCCTGAATTCGTGTCATTATTTTACCTACAGGAAGATAATAAATCAATATCCTGAAGAAAAGAGGGCAGTTTTCTATTTATTAGCTTTCCCATGGGAATTCCCTTCAAAATAAATGATGTACTTACATCATTAAAAGACATGCTTACCTAGTTAAAGAAATCACTAGAAGACCAACATATTGCCTAGAATGGAAACAAAATACCTAGCTCTCAGAGCAAGGCTCTCAGCAGCAAACCCATCAGGCATTCATCCAACCAGAGATGAACACAAAGCATGATCTCTGCCCCAGACAGCTTTCCATGTACGAGAGAAAGAAGCTAGAACAAGCCATACCCGTGGGGCTGAGGCTCCCATCGGGGTAGCTGCTTGGTAAGCAGGTCACAGGAGAAGCAAGGCGATTTGAGTAGGTGACAAGTTTTTAGGAAAATGACACTACTGTGGTAGTGTCTAGGAAAGGACAAACTAAATTAGAATTGTTAAAGAACACAATTCACTCTAGTAAATTTAAAGATCTAATTGACTCCAGTAAGTGAGTCACAAATTGGGCAGCATCCCACCTAGCACTTAGAAGTGTGCTCCCAGGGGTTGTACAAAATGGAAGGAAAGAAGGGTGGGCTGAGGAACCATTTAAAATAGAACTGAAAAGGAAATGAGCATCTGGAGTGTGGCAGGGGAAGGGGGGCCGTCACCGTGTCCCTGCAGGCTGATTTTGATGAGGCAGCTGAGGATGTGAAGAAGCTGAAAACAAGGCCAGATGATGAAGAACTGGAAGAACTCTATGGGCTCTACAAACAATCCGTAATTGGAGACATTGATATTGGGTATCCAGGAATGTTAGAGTTACAAGGCAAGACTGAGTGGGAAGCATGGAACCTCCAAAAAGAATCATCAAAGGAAGACGCCACGAGTGCCTATATTTCTAAAGCAAAAGAGCTGATAGAAAAATACAGAATTTATAATCCAGCATATGAAAAAACTTTCCCTTCGAAGCCTTCATAATGGTATCATGACCTAATATTAGGGGGAAAACGCAATGTTAACTCTTCATATCACGAATGTTTTTGCTAGTAACATGAATTATAATCCTTAATTAAGAGATATAATGAAACTACATATTTAAGGAAATTTTACTCGCTAAAACAAGGTGAAGGTTTCTTACATTTAAAAAGTTATCTTTAGCCCTTGCTGGTGTGGTTCAGTGGACTGAGTGCTGGCCTGTGAACTGAAAGGTCTCTGGTTCAATTCCTGGTCAGGGCACATACATGGGTTTTGGGCCAGGTCCCTGGTTGGGGGCATGTGAGAGGCAGCCAATTGATGTTTCTCTTGCACATAGATGTTTCTCTCCCTTTCTTTCTCCCTTCCCTTCTCTCTAAAAATAAATAAATAAAATCTTTAAAAAGTAGAACCAAAAAGGTTATTTTTAGACCAGGACCTCTTTTTCATGGGGTGGGGGAGAATCTGCAAGGACTTTTATCAGACAGATTGCTTCTTCTTTCTATGGGAGGAAGGGATGGAGAGGGTCTGCCTGACAGATTACGTCATTCAGGTTAACTGGAAAATTTCAGACCGGTTATTAAGATTATATTTCTGAGAGAGGTTAAAATAGTAGTTAAGTCAGGTATTAAATCTCGGTTTAGTGTCATGGGCTTTAGCACTAGTAATTACATTTGGGGGCTTGTAGTTTTATTTTTAACGAGATGTAGGAAAAAACCTCTCATAGAAATGGGATTGGAGCTGGACTTACAGGGTAAGGAGCCAGCTATGCAAAGATCTGGAAGAAGAACATTCCAGACAGAAGACAGTGTGGACACCTAGAATGTGAGGTAGGAGGAGGCAGCAGGATAGAGGAAAATCAGAGGTACCCAACAAATGAGCAAAGGCAGGAATTGATGCAATAAGATCAGAAAGGGAGACAAGAAATAAAAGCTAATCTGTCCGTTCTGACAAAAAAAAAAAGTTTTATGGGTGGCTCATTGGAGAGGCCACACTTGGATATACAGAGCTAGGTGGGGCTCTTTAACTTGAATTCAGCCCACCCCACATACAAACAGCCTGACAATAAGCCATGGCCCAATGCCTCTCTTACTTGCC
The DNA here is from genome assembly GCF_021234435.1 of Artibeus jamaicensis. NCBI lineage: Eukaryota > Metazoa > Chordata > Mammalia > Chiroptera > Phyllostomidae > Artibeus > Artibeus jamaicensis. The sequence continues at coordinate 39,966,112 of NW_026522059.1, forward strand.
AAGATAGTGATGCAACTCATCCTTTACTACATGCTCTTCCTCTGCTTTGTCCTTTTGGTTCCCTAAACTCTGGTCTACTACTCTTGTAATTCACCCCAGACTCTCTGATTCCAAACTATCTGCTGGAAACACATATCTCTGCCCTTAGTCTGGGCCAAAAGGGACCAGAGTAGCCAAGCCTGTCCAAACAGCTGCCTGCCAAGGGAAAGGAACTGGATAAAAAGAAGACACCCCCATCCTCCAACTGCAGCCTAGTAACTGTGAATGGATTGAAGGAGCCCTGGGCAGGAAGAATGGCTGCCATGGAATAGAAACCAGAGCTACACGGGAATCCAGGGAAGGCCACAAATTCTAGTAGAGGAAAAGACGGTGGGTGTGGCCTGGTATCTTAACTCTGTTCTTCCTCTCTGCCTCTCAGAAGTTGGCAGCTTTGTTAGTGTATCGAGTCCCATATTCTCTCTGATAAGGCAGCTGTTGGAAGTTGTCTCCATCACTAGACTAACCTGCAAGAACCACATGTATTCATCTTTGTATCTTCAGTGGGTAGGATGTTGCTCAAGTAACATTCGTTAAAAAATTAGAGATGTGCAATGATATATGTCTGTGATGTTCCTTACAGCATTATAATAAAAATCAGAAATTGTCTAAACATCCAAAGATGAGGTCAATTTTGTTACAATCATAATACAGAGAATTATATGATGAAAATTTTGTTTTAGGAAACACGCATTTTATGGAAAATAATTGATAACAGAGGAATGAGAGAGAGCGAGAGAGAGACTTATTTTCTCTCCAGATTTACTCTCAACTTTACTTCACAGGGTGGTGATAGGGCCTAGTTTCCCTGGGACTGTCCCAGTTTATGCTATTTTGGGGGTTCATTGGCATCATAAGCGACTCACTCCTTCTTGCTCTCAAAAGTGTCCTTATTCTCATAATGGATTTTAAAGTCACTCTTTAGCTCTGCTTTCATCAAGGAGCCCCAGATGTGTAGGCATGATAGCCTTGTCTCTTGTGTCCTGGCTTCTAGCTGGGCTGATCCAGGAGTAGAACTAACTGGTGACTGACAGTAGGGAGAAAGCCACAGAGGCACAAGAGTTTATTCCTCCAGCTCCCTCTCTGCAAAGCCAGTCTGGTCCTGTTGTACCTCTCTGCCAAAAAGCCAGGCAGCTGTCTTCACATAGTCTCTCCATCTCCAGGTCCTGGATTCCTCCCTCTCATTACCCCATTAGGCTTCTAGGTCAAGTCAGGCTCCTTGCTGTTTTCCCTGATCCTTCCAGTTACTCCTGTCCCTTCCAGTTTACCTACAAGCAACCCATATCTTTATAAAGAGGCTCTTTATGAAACTCCTCAGATTGTCCCAACTGAGTGTACCATCTGTTTTTTACTGGCACCTGGCTGATTAACAGAGACACAGAAACAGAAGAAAAAAAGAGAGAGAGAGAGAAAAGAAAGAAAGAAAGAAAGAAAGAAAGAAAGAAAGAAAGAAAGAAAGAAAGAAAGAAAGAAAGAAAGGAAGAGAGAAAGAAAAGAAAGAAAGGGAAGGAAGGAAGGAAGGAAAGAAAGAAAGAAAGAAAGAAAGAAAGAAAGAAAGAAAGAAAGGAAAGAAGGAAGGAAGGAAAGAAAGAAAGAAAGAAAGAAAGAAAGAAAGGAAGGAAGGAAGGAAGGAAGGAAGGAAGGAAGGAAGGAAGGAAGGAAGGAAGGAAGGAAGAAAGGAGAGAAAGAGAAGAGAAAGAGAGAAAGAAAGAAAGAAAGAAAGAAAGAAAGAGAGAGAGAGAGAGAAGAGAAGAGAAAGAAGGAAGAGAAAGAGAGAAAGAGAAGGAAGAAAGGAAGGAAGAAAGAAAGAAAGAAAGAAAGAAAGAAAGAAAGAAAGAAAGGAAGAAAGAAAGAAAGGAAGAAAGGAAGGAAGAAAGGAAGAAAGAAAGGAAGAAAGGAAGAAAGAAAAGATCACCAAAGTGTTCTCAGTGGTTGCCTCCATGGTGCAAGTATGGGTGATATTCTAAGGCCTTCATGTTTGACATTGTCTCATTTTTTTTCCATTTAGCTTGTATTTAGTGTTTAGACAAATGATACAAAATAAGGTGCAAATTCTCTGAAGAAACTGACAAATTAGTGAAATACCTTTCTCTGACCTCTAGAATCAGAGTTCATGTTCAAGCTTGATTCATGTCCACATTAAATGTGCTGCTTACGAATGTATGTTCAGTTTAAAGATCATTACTGTTATGTTTGGCATTTATAGAACCATCGCTATGACATCCTGTTTATATCCATTATTTTACTTAATCCTCACAACAACCATAGGTAGGTGTTTTTAATCCCATATTACAGGAGAGAAAATGAAAGCTCATAGAAATTCTGTCATCTGCCCAAGGCCATTTAGGTAAAAAGAGACAGAGCCAAGGTTTAAGCCCACACTCTCAGTCCGTGCTTCCCAGAAATAACACAGACATGCACATAGACAAGTTAATTAGAGCACGATATAAAATCCCTTCGAGAACAGATTGCTTTTTTGTTCTAAAAGAATTAATTGGCCTTTTGATTATGTAAATATCAAGTAAGAAAAATTCTATTCTCTTTGTCTTTAAGAATGGATAGGCCTTGGATAGGAGAGCTATATTGGAGGGGACTCTTATTAGTAGTGGCCCAAGAATTTAGACATGGTGGCGACCAAGATTAAGGGGAAAAGCTACCAGCAGGCAACCCTGGTAGAGTGCTATCTACGAGGTATCATTTGCATGATTTCTGCATTGTGATACCCATTTGGTTTTCCCTGCTCTTCAGTATATCTTGTTAATATAGTTTGTTCTCATCCAGCCTGAGGTGAATGAACTATAATCTGTTTCCTCATGTAGCATGAAATGGCTTAGGGAAAGGAAGAGAAGGCCAGTACGGATGCGGAGCAGTGATCCGGAGCCAGACCACTGGCTAGGTCAGATGACCTCCAGAACCAAGCTCTGGGAACACATGCCCTCGGGATTCTCAGAGATCTGTGGGGTGACAACCCTGGTGAGGCACGCACTGGAATTTCTGTAGTCAGGCAAGATGAGGCTCTTGCAGTCTTAACCTGAGTATAAAAAAGAAATGTGAGCTCAGTGTGCGATCAGTTTTTATGAATATGTGAATGTAAGATATACATATCAGCCAATCTCCTAAATCAAAAATTATGTATTGACTTAGTTTCTTTAATAATTGAGGATGGTAATGAGGCTGGACCTTTAGTCAGATGCTTATTGGAAGTTGTATTCATCTTAGTGTGTTCTACTACTTTTATGCTTTCAGTTTTTAAATTTCAATGCTAATACATCTGAAATTTATTTTGAATTTTTACCCACTGTCTGAAGTCTACTTATTGAATACATCCTTTCCCAGATGAATTGAGATATCCCATTTTTGGAGCTTTAAAATATTACACATATGTGTGTATCTATTTCTGTTCCGCTTTCCTCAAATTTGTTAGGAAAAGATTTATCTTGCAAGATGCATTTTTAAAAGAATTCTGAGGTCAAATAAGCCTAAGAACTATTGTGTATAATAACTCCTTAGAAACTCACAATGTATATCAGTAAATTAAACATCTGGAGCAGTCCTAACACCTTTACACAACTGACGGTCTTAAGGTTCCTTGATGCACATCTGTATATTGTTCTATTCTGTTCTATGGATTCACCTCACTATTACAATACCAGTAGGGGAAAAAAACTTGGTGGAATTATTATTGCTTTATAGCAAATGCTACTATCTTTTAGGAAAAGTACCCATATTGCTTCTTGTTTTCAAAATTGGTTTGGTGAATTTGAGCATGGTTTTGCTTACTAAAATATTTAGAATAATAGTGTTGCATTTTAATATCCCATCCATTAGTATCCTCATTATGTTCACCTAAATTCAGAACAATTTGGGGTAGAATTCACATATTAAAAATTGAAAATCTTCTAAATCAGAAACTTTGCATTTCACTCAATTTATTCAACTCTGTTTTTGCCATGCACAGTAAAATTTTCAGTTTTTTTCGCATAATTGGTACACATTTTTGTTCATTTAATTTTAAATATTTTACACACTGACTGTAGTTAGGCATAAAATTGTTTTCCATTATTTTTAGGTGACTATTGCTAATACACAATAAAGTCTATATTTTTATAATTATAATCCAACACTTTACTGAACATACATATTAGTTTTAATAGTACTTGCAACTGATTCCTATATGTTTAACAAAAAGTAAAATAATAAAACTATCAGCTAATTTCCAGTAACTATACTGATTATATATTTTTCTCGCCTTATATTAGATAAAATTTCCAAAGCAAAAGTTAATAATATTATTGATAGTCAATACGTTTGCCTTATTGTTAATTTATAGCAAAAGTCTCTAGTAATGATCTGTAAACAGGTTGCATTGTAATTGAATTTGCTTTACAAAGCAGCAACATTATCTTTGCTAAGCAAGAGGGAACTCAATATGAGATGATTGCAAAGAACCTGAAGAAATCAAATTTTATGATTCCTCTAGCTACTTCCAGACATTCTTATTGCAATTAGCAATGCCCTACATATTCAAATCTGGGCAATGCATATAAACAAAACCACTATGATTATTTGCACTCTTTTTTTTTAAAGATTTAATTTATCTATTTTTAGAGGGGAAGGGAAGGAGAGAGGGAGAGAAATATCAATGTATGGTTGCCTCTCATGTGTCCACTGCTGGGAACTGGCCTGCAACCCAGGCATATGCCCTGACTGGGAATTGAACCTCGATTGTCTGGTTCACAGGCCCGTGCTCAATCCACTGAGCTACACCAGCCAGGGCTGATTGTTTCTACTCTTACATATTATGCATCAGTAATTAAAAGTGTTCTGTTATCTTTTCATGGTATTCTCTATGTATAAGAGTGTATTGGTACAATACTGACTTATCACTGTTCCAATTCAGGTCCTTATTTTTTATCACTTAAAGTCAATACATGGTATCCCCTTCACTATCTTATCCTCAAAATCCTTCTTAAATTTTGCCTTCACACAAATGTCAGAATGTTTTCTTTAAAAATATGAATCAGGCTGATTGGATACCCTGATGAAATCTTTAAATACCGAACATTCTTTTTTTAAAAAAAATTTTATTTAGTTATTTTTCAAGTACAGTTTTTTGTCTATTTCTCCCATCCCAGCCCCCCCCACCCTGTGCTCCCACCTCCCTCCCATTTCCACCCCCCTTAGTTCTCGTCCCTGTGTCCTTCATATTTGTTCCTCCAAATCCCTCCCCCTTTTTCCCCCTTAAATTCCCTTCCCTATTCCCTCTGGTCACTGTCCCCTTGCGCTCTATTTCAGTGTCTTTGTCTTTATTCTGCTTGCTTGTTTGTTTTGTTGTTTAGCTTCCTGTTAAAGGTGAGATCATATGGTATTTGTCTTTCAACTCCTGGCCTATTTCACTCAGCATAATGCTTTCCAGTTCCATCCATGTTGTTGCAAAGGGTAGTAGCTCCTTCTTTCTCTCTGCAGCATAGAATTCCATTGTGTATATGTACCACATTTTTTTTTTTATCCATTCATTTACTGATGGGCACCTAGGTTGCTTCCAACTCTTGGCTATTGTAAATTGTGCTGCTATGAACATTGTGGTGCATAGGTTTTTTGAAATTGATGTTTTAGGATTCTTAGGATATAATCCTAGCAGTGGAATTGCTGGGTCAAAAGGTAGGTCAATTTTTATTTTTCTGAGAAAATTCCATACTGTTTTCCATAATGGTTGTACCAGTTTGCAATCCCACCAACAGTGAACTAAGGACCCCTTTTCCCTACAACCTCTCCAACATTTGTTGTTAGTTGCTTTGTTTATGACAGCCATCCTGACTGGTGTAAAGTAGTATCTCATTGTGGTTTTAATTCGCATCTCTCTGATAGCTCATGATATTGAGCATTTCTTCAGGTGTCTCTGGATATTCTGTATGTCCTCCTTGGAGAGGTGTCTGTTCAAGTCCTTTGCCCATTTTTTAATTGGGTTAGATGTCTTCTTAGAGTGGAGTCTTGTAAGTTCTTTGTATATTTTGGAGATTAAACCTTTGTCTGAGGTACCATTGGCAAATATGTTTTCCCATACAGTTGTCTGTCTTTTTATTTAGTACTGTTTTCTTTAGCCATGCAGAAGCTTTTTATTTTGATGAGATCCCATTTGTTTATTCTTTCCTTTATAATCCTTGCTCTAGGGGACATATCGGTAAAGATGTTGCTGCGTGAAATATCTGAGTTTTTCTTGCCGATGTTCTCCTCTAGGACTTTAATGGTGTCCCGGCTTATATTTAAGTCTTTTATCCACCTTGAATTTATTTTGGTGTATGGTGTAAGTTGGTGCTCAAGTTTCTTTTTTTTTTTTGCACATAGTTAGCTGTCCAGTTCTCCCAGCACCATTTGTTGAAGAGGCTATCTTTACTCCATTTTATATTACTGCCCCCTTTGACGAATATTAATTGACTATAGAGAGTTGGGTTGATTTCTGGGCTCTCTGTTCTGTTCCATTGGTCTATGTGCCTGTTTTTATGCCAGTACCAACCTGTTTTGATTACAGTGGCCTTGTAATACAGTTTGATATCAGGTATTGTGATCCCTCCTACTTTGTTCTTCTTTCTCAAAAGTGCAGCTGCTATTCGGGGTCGTTTATGGTTCCAAATAAATTTTGAAGTGTTTTTTTCTATGTCTGTGAAATATGCCATTTGTACTTTAATAGGTTGAATACTGAACATTCTACTGAGTTAACTTAAGCTCCTTGAATTGGCACAAAGACTCTTGGTGATTTGATACTATGTGTTGTTTTTGCTCAGTTTCATGATGTACCTCCCACCTCTACTTGTAGTGCCATGCACACATCACACTGCTGCACACACCATGCCTTTGGTCCGCCTGGAATGCCTTCCCACCTTTTCCTACTTCTCTTACTAGACACACAGAGGCAGCATCTCCTTTAGGCAGCCTTTCCCATTCCCATGTCCTCTTCTGCACTGGTCAAGTCAGGGTCACTTTAACAGTGGTTGGTTATTGCCTCACCTATCACTGCATTTAGATTGTTTTTATAGGTAGGTGCTATTATGTCTGTCAACTTGAGGTCAGAGGTTATGTCGTATTTTGTATTGGTATTCTCTGTTCCTGGCATACTTCTTAGCATATAGGAAGAACTCAATCTACCTCCTTTAAATTAAAGAAATAAAGAGACAAAAACATTTTAAAAATAAACTATTCAGACTTATTGCTTTTTTTAGGAGTTCTGTTGCAACCTATGCACCAGGAATCACATCTGAAGTCTTAAGATTTTATTTTACAGCGTATGCCTGTGAAGTTTCTTCCTCTAAATCAGGTATTAAAATGTTCTCCTATTGATGATATTCTTGGGGAAATATTACATTTGCTCTAAGTTGTCATCAAATCGGTTTTCATAAAACAGAAAACTTGGCCCTTTAAAGGAAAATGAATCTTCTGAACTTAATATTCATAGTATTTAATAATATTATATATTGATATTTAATCATTTAATTTAGTCACAACATGCTACTATAGGGTTACATCTTATTTGGGCACTAATGTTTAATGGATTCTAGGGAAATAGGAATCTATAGACAATATTTATAAAACATTTATAATTTATTAGATAATTATCATATAATTTATTATGCTTATTGCTTTATAACAAACTTAATGTTCAGAAACCTCTTGTAGTTGAGTACCATTATTCTAATTTTAAAATGAAGAAACTAAGTCTCAATAATTCTCTTCATGCAGCATTATTCCACTTCTTTGCAGGAGTAAGATTTGCCAAAATAAATAATCATATTTATAAATATCTTTCACTTCCTCTTTCTTACCTCTGAAGCCATACATCCTGCTCCCTAAGAACTTCCGTCTTTTTCTTTTCGTTAGGAACCTTGTTATAGAGATTACAGGGGTAGTTTATGCAACCAACTATTAAGAAAGCAGGGAGGGAATAACATTTGTCATGGTAGTTTCCTCTAAGTGTGCCTTCATGAATGAAAGGCAGACCCACTCTGGTTCTAGAACTCTTAGAGGAGTCACTGAAACAGTCCCCTAGGATAGCACACTTATTGGATACTTCCTTTAACACATGAACTGTGTACTAGCAACATCCTATCTCCCCTGTGCATAGGTCAAACATTAGCAAGCTTTCCCATCTGAAGATAGTAAGGATCAGAAAGCAACCAAACTGCGTCAAACTTGTTCATGGCCACATCAAACAGAAGGAGGCACATTGGAGTTCACTCGCTTGGTGATGCATTAACCTCTCTTCATCACCCAGAGCACATTTATGCCTGCGTAGTATTTGTCTTTAACAACTTTCTTTGTACCGTTTTAAAATCTACTTCACATCAATAGCAGAAAAATCATCAGAGAGAAAAGCAGCCACTCCCCTCTGATGAAATGGCAGTCCCAAGAAATGGCAGTTGAGAGCAAGAGAAGACACCAGGACACTGCAGAGGCATGTAGAATGTTACCATCGATTAGTGAAATATTTAAGGAGAAGCTTGTCTAGGATCAACATATTAGACTGTCTTTCTATTTGAAATACTCAAATAAGGATGTAATGAGAACAAAAAATTCTGACCAGCGCTCACTGCATCCTTTCAGAATTCAACTCACCATTCCTTCACTGGTAATGCCGTGTCAGAATTTCAGTAAAGCTCTATACGACCAAGTATAAGGCAGATCTTGAATGGCCCTGTAATAGTACAGGTAAGGAGTCACAGCAGATGACAAATATGTTTTAATTAAATAGGGAAGCACATGGTCTCAAACTGAAGCTTGCAGTGAACCAAGCCCTAGACATTAACTTCACAGACAAGTTGAACATGGTTTATTTTCCTCCTTTCCCAAGTTTGCTTAAGGCTAAATAGCTTTTCTCGTCTGTTACTGTATGCAGAAAAGTGTGTTGTGTTGTTTTAAGATAACTGTTGGGTGGGGTATGTATACATGTGTCTGAGTGTGTCTGTGGTTAACTAGTTATTTTGTGGCAAGGAGCTAGTATAATTGATGAATTGATTTCATTTAACCAAATTCACTCTGTTAGTTACATGAAAGATTAGGCGCTATTATCTTATACTGGTATGCAGAGAGTTACACAGAAGTACAAAATGTACATTGAGGGCCAATTACAGATGAAGAACTCCTGATAATTATGAGAGCTGGTTAATATTTCTGAATTATTAAGCCTGACAACATAATCCTGCTTTCTGTGTTGTTCGGTCTATTGATACCAGATGCTTAATGCATAGGAAAATGTGACAGTGCAGTAGAAGTTAATGCTATTCTGAAAAATAAAGAAAATTACTTTGTGCAACATGAAATGCAGCAGGCAGAAGCTGAAAGTTAGAACTGGCTTTAAACAAAAGGGCGGCTGTAAGTCTGAAAGCATATTCAGCTTCAAACATTGTTATATCTAATTTCTGCATACACTGGAGTTCAGAGGACTGCCATTGCCTTCCACCATGGCAGCGGGTTGGAGACTGCGCATCTCCTATCACTGTGTCTGACAAAGGTCCCTACACAGTTATATCCTAATACCCCTGCCCTCAGATGTTGAAACTGCTATGTATCCCTTCTGACAGTTCATGTCCCAATGCCACTGGAACTTTCTCACCTGTGAGGGGGTTGTTTTAGGGGCATGAATCATTTGCCATCAAGCCGATGTTCCACACTGGTTCAAAAACCTGTGACACTAAGGTTTTTGTACTTAAAACCAGTTTCTAGAAAGCAGCATCTAAAATAAGTGAGAATCATGCACATGGCTAGATTTTGAAAGAATGCTAGTTATAAAATTCACTTAGTGACCCAAGGGAACAAAATTCACAAGAGCCAGCTACCTAATATACCCAAGATGGTTATGAGGGAATTAATATTCTTGAATTACTAACTCTGACAGTACAGTTATGTTTTTTTCTTGTTTCTTCTGCTGTTTAGGGCAGAACAAAACGAGGCAGTAACATTATGTGCTGTACTTGTGTCTAGAAAACACAAAAAGTATACATGCTACCATTGTGACTACATACAAACACATACATATAAGACAGGACAGAGGTCTTCTTCAGGATTTGCACAGTTAAAGTAGGTGACTCCCCCATAGAAAGTATGATGAGTAATAGGGCATTTTCTGTAACAAATGGGATTGCGTTTCATTGTTTGGATAAGAAAATGTGTCACTTTCGTTAACTGGTATTATTAGTTGCAGAGACAATGGGATATGATGTATTAGACTCTACCCACATGAACTGAAATTTCAGTTGTACGAATCTTGGTCAGTGAAATTTCTTAATAAAAACAGCTAAGTAATGACATAAAATAGGCTAAGTATGCTACATGTATTAAGTTAGTCTTAATATCCTTGTGAGGTGGGAACTGTCATTATCCTCATCTTGCAGATGAAGAATAGACTCAGATAGGTTAAGAAAGTTGCCCAAGATCATGCAGCTATTAAGTGGCAGAACTTCGATATGAAGCTAATGAGTCTGGTTTCTAGGCCACACTCTTAAAGTACACCTTAACACCAATCCCATGGCCCACTTACCCATAACACCCTCATTCTCCTCTTAAGGGGAGCCAGCCTAACTGTTGTTTAGGATGCAGAGTCATGGCTTTTGTTGATGGGGATAGGTAGAGTGCCTCTATTTTCTTACTGACAGAATATGGAGATGAAAAAGGTGCAGCCATCACCACAGACACGCATTTCATACACTCCCATTCTTTAGCAATCGTTTATACTTCATGGCATTCGTGAGCTGTTTCCAGTAAAACAGTATCTCTTATTTGCCAGACCAACCAATTCCACCATCATTCAATAGCTAGAAGCTTAGTCATAACATTACATTTTTTAAAGAACCTTAGCAAACAACAGGAAATGCTGAGACCGGAGATATTTGTAATGTACCAGAACACAATGGTTAGTCCTGAGTAAGTGGCAAGACTGACTGTATCAGCATTTGTTTAACCTTGAAATAATAAAAAAAATCTCCAAAAAATTTTAGGTTGTTTACATACACGGGAGTCAAGTTCCATGTTTATTTTTGCACTTAATATTGATTTTCAATTCTGATATTTTTAGACAAAAAATAAGATTTTATCCTAGCAAGATAGTTTGAAGAAAATAATTACTTAGTATTTGTAAGGGGAATATATATAATTATAATATATCAATCCCCTCATAATATCAATTCTTGTTCAAATTTTTTATATAATTTATATTTTTACAATACTGCCATCAGATTTCATTTAGTAATAAAAATGTCTTCCCCCAAAAAGACATGCTTTAGGGGGAAGGAAGTGGTAAATTACTGAAAGGAAGGAAGGGTAATGTCTGTTGAAGGACAATTAGCAGTTTCTCTCAGAATAATATTTCTTATTTCCCCCCTTGTGGAGAAAATTGTTGTTAAGCTATAATCAAACTCTGTGCAAGGGGTTGTTTGTGAACATGAAGAAGGAATGAGTTTCAGGCCACAGTCCACACGGTTCAGGCAGAGCCTACTAGAGTCCAGAAGTTGAACAGGCTAAGAGAATAAATGTATCTGAGAATTTATAGATATCTCTTTGGATTCCTATGGGCCAGGGAATTGAGATGTTGGATGCAATTTCCACTGAAACAGAAGTGGTAGAGTATTGCCTAGCTAGCTGGACTCTGGACCTCATTAGTAACATTTGGAGGATACTACAGTTTTCACAAACAGGAGTTTTTATATTCAGAGGTTTTAGGGCATAGAGAAAACATATAGAGTGAACTAATTATTAAAGTTCTATGAAGAAAAAGACCAAGAAGAAAAAACTTGGGGTACTGCTTATCTGTAACAACCATTTTTATTTAAAATATGTCTGATGTCATCGTATGTGAGCAGCAACCACTGAATCTGGGAGTGGCATTTTGGAATTCTATAGAGCAATGTTTTGCAATCCTGACAGACTGTCACATTCACTCATGGAGCTGTTTTTTAAAGAAAAAAAATTAATCCCTGGGCCCATTCAAATCCAATTGAATTGAAATCTCTAGGTCCAGGGACCTTGGTATTAATATTCTTTGTGCTGTATTCCTACCACTCAGTGACTCTAATGACTAGTCGATATTGAGAACAACAGTATCATCTGTTTCTGTGAAACATTTTAATTAGGTTTTCTACTGATCATACTGTAGCTGTTTGAGTTTCAGTTCTTCTTTATTGATTATGTATAATTGTAATCTGGTGAATAAAAAACTTACCCAGACTGAAAAACTAATTTAAGAATTTTAAACACACCTTGGTTTGATAAAATATTTTTTTTAATTTTCCTTGTTATTAAAAATAAAAAAGGTGCATTATGTAAGAAGTTTATACATTTGCATTTTTCTTCTGATAATGCAAGTAATAGTTTATAAATTTAAATGTTTTAGTCTCTGGTAAATTTAAAGAAGAATATAACTGGAAATTTGCACAAACGCAAAACACGTTTTAGAAGTGGGTATCTTCTAGAAGCTGATGATGTAAGTAATAGAATTTATAATGAAAAAATAATGTTTTCCTTAGTTAGAAAAAATTAAATAATAATTTCTTTACTTTTTTTATAAACTATATTTTCTAGTGCATTGTCTTACTAGTTGACAATTTTGAGATGAGGTAAAATATTCAGATGCTTCTTTTTTTATCTGAGGATCTTCAAGCATGTTGTGACCTTAATAATATTATTTTGAAGTTTAGATTCAGGTAGGGTGAGGTGTATTTAGTATTTTGGAAGTGAAAATAAGGAACTCCTCAATACCTGCACATAAAATTGTTCTCAAACAAGATAAGCTAATAAAAGGTTGATCATTTACCAAAAAATTCTCACAAATCAAATTCTCAGAAAAACCTTGACTCTATCTTAAAAATAACTGACTGCTTTTCACTTCAACCTTCCAGTCAATACAACTGAGTCCATGTACATTTTTACCAAGTATGCCAAGAATGTAAGGCCCTGACCACTCTTCACTCAAGACACCTTTTATGGTTGTGTTTATAGTGCGCAACCTTAAGGGAAGGGACAAAGAGCAGCTTTGCTTACTGCCTACTACTATGAAGGAGATAGCTTTCCTAAGCTCAGTGTTCCTCAGCTGTAGCACATGCCCACCAATTATGTAGCACTCATCTGGACCCATCCATGTTGCCTCCAAGGGACTTGGCAAGACAAGGGGAACTAACACAAATATGAATCTCATGCTGCTTGCTATGCTGTGAGTAATAAATTCCTTTGTCTCTGACCCAAGAGTCTCATGTCTTTTGCCAGAATCCATGAAGCAGTTAGAGTTTAATATATTACCTTACAAGTAGGGTAAAATCAAATCCCATATCACTGATACTCATCAAATACCACCCTCACCCAAGACACCATTATCTCTTACCTGGATGATTGCAATAGTTTTCTCATTGGTCTCTCTGCTTGTGCCCCTTTGCTATCTTTTCTCAACACAAAAGTCAGAATAATTCTGTTAAATATAAATCTATTACGTCACTCCTCTATGTAAAACTCTTTAGTGGGTTCTTAATCTTAGTCAGAATGAGATTCAAATTTCTTACCTTGAGCCAAAGGCCCAAAATTATCCCTCTTGACTTTGTCTCTTATTACTTTCACCCTAATTTTATCTGAACTGTCCCCTGTCCCACCTGGCACACTCCCCTCTGTGTCAGCTTTTCACTAGGTTAGCTCCCTCACTTCCTGCAGGTGTTGACTCACTTCCTGAGGACAGGAAGTGAGGGCAGCCTCTCCTGCCCATCCTACATAAAATTTCCATAAAAACTCTACTTATCCCTCAACATTTCATGTTCTCTTTCCTTATTTTATGTTTGACTTCTTTGTCCTTATAACATTTATTTTGTTTATTGTCTTTATCCCTCTTAGATAAGATATAAGATCTATGAAGGAAGGGGATTTTTCACTTCCATGTATCTCCAGCAACTAGAACAAGACTTGACATATAGCAAGAATACATACCTGTGGTATGAATGGATAAAGATGGCTTGTAAAAGTAATCAATGAATATATATATATATATATATATATATATATGAATATAAAGCTTATTCAATATCTTAATCTATCTAAAAAGAAAGATAGACTGGGGAATGGTAGATGATTGCTACTAGAATCTATTGCCATATAACATGTCATCACAAAACTTATGCCTTAAAACAATTCATTATTATTTCTCATAGTTCTGTGATTTGACTGTCCTTAGCTAAACAGCTCTTGATCAGGGTGTCTCATGCACTTGTGTGAGATAAAAAAATGAAGCTTAATAATTATCTAACTTGGGTTGGGCATAAGGTGGCTCACTTACAGGACTCCCAGATGATGCTGGCTCTTGGCTGAAAGCTTAGCTGAGACTGCAGCTGGAGTGCCTATCGATGGTAGCTGGGTTCTGTGAGGAGCATCCTAAAAGCCAGTGTTCTAAATGTCAGAAAGAAGAAAGAGCCAGGCTTATGAAGGGCTACATCTGGAACTAGCCCAGCATTGCTTCTGCCGTATTCCATTGACTGGAGCAGTTACAGGGCTCACCCAGATTGAAAAAGACACACACATAGGCTCCACCTCTTAATGGAGGACTGGCAAGAATAGCTCATAAGAGAGATTGTTGCAGCTATCTTTGCAAAATGCAGTCTGCCACAGTGATCTTTAAAGAAGAAAGGATTATAAGATTAAAGAGCATAAATTTAGCAATCTTTACAGGAGGGTAAGGGAAAATGACCCTGATTTTAGCAGGCAACAGTGTTCGATTAATTAGAAAGTTGGACTAACTTTAGAGAAAAAAATTCATGAGATTTTTTTTTCCTGATCTCAGGGATATCCCTCCTGAAAACATCCATTCCCTAAGGCCACTTTTTTCTCTCCTCACAAAATCACACATTTGATTCATTATTAATACATTGGCATTTTGATTCATTTATCCATCTCTGTCACAGCATTCAGTGTGAATCTATTCTAGACAGTGTGATTATTCAGATATGCATAAAATCAAATTTGTCTTACAAAACCAGAACCCAGTGATCCCACTAATAAACTGGTACCTTGTGATGTGTCTCATCAGCATCTAGCTTCTATGTCATATGTATCATACTTCAACTTAAGATTCTAGGAGTTTCAACATGTAAGTATCATTTTTCTTAAAACGTAGAGGACAAGTTGTTGGAAAACTCTCCATTTAGACTAGAGAAAAGTCTTACTGCTTTCAGGTGTCTATTAAGTATAGGATGTAGTCATGGTTTCTTCACATGCCACACATCTGGTCATAGGATTTGATTCATGCAAATTTACATTTCTCGAGTACTTACTACAGGCTAGGCATTGTATGAAAGGCTTTATGTGCATTGCACCACAAATGCATGGGTTCTATTATTCTCAATATCTTACAGATAAAAACCAGAGCTACAAAAAGCTAAAGCCACATGACTGGTGGTAGATGCTAAATGGCCCTAAATGGTAGATGCTAAAAGCTAAGATGCTTTTATTTTACTATTTATTCACAGACTATCTCACTTTATATTTTTTCTTATTTGCAAACATAATATGCAATACTCTAAAAAATAAAAATTGACTTCAAAATTATTTCACATGCATAATGTGTCAGTATTTAGTGTGGTTTTTATTTTATATACATATAAGATGTAGACATACAATTTATATGTAAAATATATATTGTTTGTTGACGTTTTCACTGAAACAATTTAAGCTTGAAAGACAAAACTTCTGCTATTTCTTCATCAGAGGTAACCTATAGTCTTGGGAAGAGTAGCCTTCCTAGTCTACTTGATTTATTATCTACTAATTTGGGGAGAAAAAACAGCTGTCTTTTTTTGTAGCAATAATGTAGCAAAACACTTGATTAAACTGCTTACTTATTAGCTAGTAAAAATATAAAAGCTGCTGTAATTGATGGTATTGGTGCTCTTATAAGTTTTGACCTCCCTGTGCTTGGATGGGATCTGAGAAGCAGTTCTGTCTGATATTTGGAAGCTCTTTAGATCAGAGCACCCTGATCAAGGTGCTCTGATATTAGGTTGGTGAGAAGTAGGGGGTTTCCTGTGGCATAATGTACCCAGTTAGAAGTTTTGTTGTGAATAATTTTAATTGAGATTATGTGCTTCTTTTAAAAAATTAGAGTTTTGGCAAGTTACTTCAAAGTCAAGGTAAAGTAACACAACTTTCATTAAAACTAAGTGGAAAAGCACAAGGAATCCTCATGATCTGCTGAGATCTACAGCAGAGGTCTTAGTAAATGTGACCAAGAGAAGAGTCTAAGTGTGTATCCCCTACTGCCCATTCTTTGTTGGACATCTCACTTAGACTTACAGGAGCATTGTAGTTGCCCTTGTTCTTTCTTAACTTTCAGTGAGACCATCACTTCTGATGCCTTTCCATAGATTTAACTGCTTGCACAGTCACTGTTTTAGTAGGATTTTTGCCTCCGTATGGCTGAGATTAAAAATGAATACAACTACACATCTGTCTAATGTAACTAATTTTTTAAAGAGGCCTCAGATGTTAAGTTACATTTCTGTTTGCTTGTTAATCAGCTTAACAATAACTCATAACCTTTGGACAAACTTCTGTTTGCTTGTTTTGCTGCGTGGCATTACCTCTCATGATCTCAGTCAACTGATCATTTTCTTTTTCTTCTCTATTTTTTTTCATTTATTTCCATTAGCTGTCAAAGTCTAATGCACCCCTCGTGCCCTGAGTTATGTGATTCATAAATACACATCATCACTCACTACCTTCCCCTTTCCCAATTTCCTGGAAGTAACATTGTTTACAAAAACTGAACACTTTTGAGCTATATGGTGAAAAAGTTACTTGGAGACACTCAGAAGACAAATATAAAAATAAGAATCCTCAGAGAGATCTCACATGTATTTTACTCTATATGTGCATGTACAAAATGTGTTTAAACACCAAGTGATTTCATGATTACTTCAAATATACAGTATATAAAGTATATAAATATACAGTATATAAAGGCAGGTCAAAATGGAACATTTGGTCAGATGTACATAGAATAATTGGGATTCAAAAATCCCACTGGAGCCCTGGCCAGGTGGCTTGCTTTGTTGGAATATCATTGCTGTTGGAATACACCTGAGGGTTGCAGGTTCAGTCCAGGGCACATAGCCTAAGGTTCAAGTTCGATCCCTGGTTGAGGTGCTTACGGGAGGCAACAGACTGATGTTTCATTTCTCTTTCTCTCTCTCCCCTCCTCTCTTGCTTTCTCATCAGTAAACTTATCCTTGGGCAAAGATTTAAGATATATAATCGTGTTGGAAAAGATTGAAATCCCTTTGCTCAGAAAAGTCTTCCTCTACTGATGGATCATCCAGTTTGTGGGAATTGGGGGAAACCTAAGGAAGAAATCCATGAAAACCAGTTGCACTTTTTGCACAAGTCACATAAATCCCTTTGCATAATCATTAACAACATGATATAAATAAACAGCCTTTTATCTTCCTCTTCTCAATCTCACTTGGCAGTGATCTACATTCCAACTGAAGAGAATCGGTCAGACTAACTTAAAACTATGCTTACTTTATTATTGCTCAGTGACCACCACTGGAAGACTTGTCTGAAGATGACTTTCATCACTTTAATGACTGCTGGTCATGTGAGGGGGCTAGATGAATGATTGTTTCCAGAAGTCAGAAGAGATGTACTATGTGACGTTTATTTAAAATTGCGTAACTGTCCATTTTACAGAGAATGTACTGTGACTGTTTTACTCTGTCATTTTAGGTTTGGGGACAATCTTCTCTCCAGTCATATTGATTATGTTTTTTCCTTCTTAACTTCTCACCAGGCTGAAATTGTATAAATTTACTTTTCCACAAAGTGAAGGCATCAAAGCTATTCTAGTAATTTCATCTTGGCAAATAGTCTTGCATTATGGTCAGGGAAATTGGGGACAGGGAAGGAGGATTTTAGTTTCTTTTTCTGGCAGATACATACTTCAGGTGGTATGGCCATCGGCACAGGCTACAGGTCCCAGACCCTCACAGGTCTGCTTCAGCTGCAGAAAGCACACACTTCCCAAGTGGTCCACACTCAGTGACTGCATGAGGTAGTGATATAAAGACCTGGACAATTTGACCCAACAAGGGACACTCTGACAGTTGATCTGTAATCCAGGGTTCTCAACAGGTTGATGACAACCCTGTGGGTCTAATATGGCATTTTGGATTTTCTTCTTCTGCCCAAATCTGCTTCCTCCTCCTTCTTTCATGGGTGTTGGTCCCTAAGCCCAACCTGTGATAATTATTTTAGCTCTTTCTGTATTCCTGTATCAGGACATTGGAAGAAACTTTTCCTGTGATTCTGATATTAAAGATTAGGAACAAAAGCTGAGGACATTGATGCCAACGGTCCAGTGTCAAAGAATTGGGAGAGCAGATTGCCCTCTTCCCAGTCTTATTTGAGGTGACCAAACTAGTCTTGTTACACCCATCATCCCAGGACTCTTTTTTACCTGTCCTTGTAAGCTAAAGGCGAGTGGGACAGGAAATGTCTGGCAGGACTGCTGCTTCTGTTTCCATCCCTTTATTGTGAGAGAGCAAAAGAATGTGCCCCCACCCTAAACGGGGCACCAAAAAAATCAATTGTAGAGATTTGGGAAACCTGTACAGAGAAGACTCACAGCTAATTCCCCAACTGATCAGCCACATGTTTTTTTAAAGTGGACAAAAATATAGAAAGAAAGAGACCTAAAAAATGGGCAAAATGATACAGCTTTCACTAATACATCTTGATTCAACAAGGGTGTGTGAGCTTCTTATTAGTCAAATCGGCACAGCTCAGTGCCCTACTTAGGCCATCCATCCATCATGATATTTAAGAGGGAGAAAGACCTTACAGGAGGAAGATCTATCAGCTGGACCACCAGGGAAGGAGGCTGAGAGGTCAGAGGTCCTTCCAGACTACATCTTCTGCCATAGGAGCTGGGCAGAAAGGAGACTTTGTCTAATTTCCTGGAGAAACACACAGGACCCCCACAGGAGGATGAGAGGTTTCCCATACAAAGGGTGCTGCTGGCTTCTCTGTGCCACCCTTGGCAATACCAGAGTTGCACAATGCCTGTGTGCTTTCCACCAGTCCCGCCCTTATCCTGTGTCATCACTACGGAGAAGTAAAAAACTTTAGATGGGCATGGGGTGCCGGAAGAGAAAAGATGAGGTGTCCCAGGGTCAGGCCTTGCCCCTCCCCATTCATGTCCCTTAGGGGTAACTTGGTGGACCTTGAGGATAGGGGAAGAGGGAGCGTAAAATTGTATGTAAAACAAAAGTTTTAAATTGGATTAAAGCATTTTATAATTTTTATGCCTTAAAGTTAACACACAAGCTATAAAGTCCGTGGCAGATGTCATTACAAGACCTGAAAGAGTTTCACAATAGCACTGTTGAAGGCAGTGATTAGAGAAAAATTAAACAATTTACTGTTTGCACCTCATTGACTTACCACTCTTCAATTTCAATGTTTGCTTCCAAATGGTTGTTTCCAAGCATTTTCGTGACAGATGGAAGTGAGATTTTCTTTCTTTCTCCTTCCTTCCTTCCTTCCTTCCTTCCTTCCTTCCTTCCTTCCTTCCTTCCTTCCTTCCTTCCTTCCTTCCTCTCTCTCTCTCCCCCCTCTCCTTTTTTCCTCTCTTTTCTTTCTTTCTCTCTTTTTTGATTTACTTTCAAAGGGCTAAATTTCTGGTCTTATTTTCATAACTGCCTTATTATATGAAGACAGGCAATATTGATAAATTTAAAAGAAAATATCTTGAGATAAAACTACAACACACCTTAAGCACATAAAGTCACTGAAATGATTTCATGCAACTGACTGATAGGTTGTGAGTAAGAAGCCATCATAAATTGGCTAAAATCAAATTTAATTTTTCTTCAATATATGGACTGTTGCCCACTGATGCTGCTTCACAGCAGCCTCAGTCAACAGATGTCTGGTGAACATCATAATTCATCCACATAACATGCCTTCTATATTGACCATACCTATGACTCAAACATCACTCAAACTACTTAACCTTATAGAGCTCAAAAATTTTAAATGCCTTCTTTATTTACTCCTTTGCCAACCACAGGCCAGAGATCCTTGTATTCTTGAAGCGTGCTCTTCTTCACAAAAGTCTGCCCTTCTAATCTCCCTACCTCCCTTCTTCTGACTCAAATGCCTTCCTATCCCATTGAGACCTAGTGGCTACTTCAGAACCTGCCCAGATTCATTCACGGAGACAATGACAGAACAGGGACTAAAATTCAGTTGTCTTGATTAACAAAATTAATGTCCTGAAGGAGAACCACATTGTGGTTAAAGCCTGGCTTTTAAAATCTGAGTACCCCCCACGAGGTGTTGTGCCAGAAGCAAAGGAAGGCCCAAGATAAACAAGATACACCTTCACAGGGCACCAGTTTTCCTCATAAGAGCAGGTGGAGGCAGAAAACCATCTGAGCTAAGATATTTAAAACATTGGTTTTACATTAATGGTATTAGAATTTCTCTTGACTTTGAAGTTAAAGTATGGCAGGAGCTATTATTGTTTTAACTGGCAAGTTCAAGGCCAGCTGCAGATCACACACACACAGTAAACTTTCTTCTATGTTAGATAGAAGTGTTTTGGTAGGAAGTATTTATAAAGTACCATGTTAGGAGGAAGATGAGGACAGATTATGTGTAGGAGGGAGAAGAAGAAGAGGTGCTTGTGCAGAAGACCATGGAGGATCTCACAGAGCAGTGTAGGAATTGCTCACAGAGGAACCTGGGTTTAAGGAATTAAAAAAAAAATAAACAGAACCTTGGATCAAGACAGAAGAAAAGTGACCTTGCAAATGACATAAACCTGTATCAGTTTCCTATTGTTGCTTTTACAAATTGATACAAGTTCAGTGGCTTAAAACAATGCAAATTTATTACCCTACCATTATCTCTCTGAGCTAAAACCAAGATGTTGGCAGGACAGAGCTCCTTCTGGAGACTCTTGGAGAAAATCTATTCTTTTTTGCCTTTTCTAGCTTCCAACGGTCACCCATGTTCCTTGGCTTGTGGTTCTCTTCCATCTTCAGAGACAGGAACGACATTATCCTAACCTATGTTCCTGTTGTCACATCTCCTCTGACTCTCCTATGTCCTGCTTTGCCTTATAAGGACCCTTGTTCTTAGAATTAATCCAAAATAATCTTCCCACCTCAAGATCCTTCACTTAATTACATTGGCAAAGTCCTATTTGCCATGTAAGGTAACATATTCACAGGTCTCGGGCATTAAGGATGTGAACATTTGGGGGCACATTTTTCTGTCTACCACATTTAGGGAGTTGGAAGGTAGTCTGGAAATACACAAAGTTTGATATTGGAAAAGTTTGAACCATTAATCTGCTTCAATACCACAGTAAGGACTAGTTGGTCCAGAAATGTTCTGTCAGTTTTTCAAGGACACATATGTAATGGAAGAGCCAGGACTCAAATTCTTTTAGAATTTGAAGCATGCTTCAAAAAAATTATAAAATCCTTCCCATCATAAACATCGTGAGTGTATTTTCATCTATGTAATGTGATTGGGAGGTTACTCCAAAAGGAAGAGTGCCTAGGGCCTACCACGGTCTTCCAGCACATGAGATGAAATGAGGGCTCATGGCTGGACAAATGCATCATGGGAATTTTACCACTGGGTGAACTCCCCTTAAATGAAACCTTGATGCAATACATTTGAAGGAGTTCCAACTCCATTATCTTCCTCCAAGTCATGGAATTCTGAAAAAGGAAGTCAGTTCAGCTGTCCAAATAAAGAATGTTCTCCTTTGTTTGTGTTTAAATGTTTTGATTTAGAAGTTAGCATAAATAGAGAAAACGAGCAGTTTCCCTTCAATTCAATTTGTATATTTAAATAATTTCTAATTAAATAGCACTACATGTTCACTAACTAATTTAAAATACATCATCTCATGCAACCTTTTCAATAATCCAATAACGTAAACATCATTTGTTGCACTGTACATGTGGAAAAAGAGCCTCTGAAAGGCTCCTGACTCACTAAAGATGAAACATCTGGAAAGTATCAGAGGCAGAACTCCAACTGGGTTTTTTGTTTTCTTTGGCTCTCTCAAAAATTGTTGATCCTGTAAGTTTTTATGGCATCTTCCAATTAGAAAAACACTTTTAGAGATTTAGACATAATGGGTATGGAAAACTGCAAGAAGTCAAGAAAAAGAAATAACTAAATTTGTGGGTAATAATTCCAGAGAAACTCTTTTTGTCATTAAATCAAAAATTCCAACAAAGTACACATACAAAAAATGTGTATTTTCTCCTGCTGCAAATCTTCTAGCCCAAACATGTGGATAAATGTGATATAATATAGAATATTAAGACAGATTTATACATAATTTGATGTGTGATTGTGGCAAGTAAATTCAAAGAACACAATCACTATATTTTCTTTTTTATTTAATTATTTCTCAAATACAGTTTTCTGTCTTTTACTCCCATCCCAGCCCACCCCCCCATGCTCCCCAGTTCCCTCTCCAATGCACCTCTGTTAGTTATTGTCCTTGTGTCCTTTATACTTGTTCCTGTAAATCCTCCCCCTTTTCCTTAGAAATTCCCTCCCCTCTTTCCTCTGGTCCCTGTCAGCCTGTTCTGTATTTCAGTGTCTTTGGTTACATTTTGCTTGCTTGTTTGTTTTGTTGTTTAGCTTCCTGTTAAAGGTGAGATCATATGGTATTTGTCTTTCAATGCCTGGCTTACTTCACTCAGCATAATGCTTTCCAGTTCCATCCATGCTGTTGCAAAGGGTAGTAGCTCCTTCTTTTTCTCTGCTGCATAGAATTCCATTCTGTATAACTACCATAGTTTTTTGATCCATTCATTTACTGATGGGCACCTAGGTTGCTTCCAACTCTTGGCTATTATAAATTGTGTTGCTATGAACATTGGGGTGCATAGGTTCTTTTGGATTGGTGTTTTAGGGTTATTAGGTTATAATCACAGCAGTGGAATTGCTGGGTCAAAAGACAGGTCAATTTTTAGTTTTTTGAGAAAATTCCATACTGTTTTCCATAATGGATGTACCAGTCTGCAATCCCATCAACAGTGAACTAGGAACCCCTTTTCCCCACAACCTCTCCAACATTTGTTGTTCGTTGCTTTTTTTATGATAGCCGTCCTGACTGGCGTAAAGTGGTATCTCATTGTGATTTTAATTTGCATCTCTCTGATAGCTAGCGATACTGAGCATCTCTTCATGTGTCTCTGCATCCTCTGTATGTGCTCCTTGGAGAAGTGTCTGTTCAAGTCCTTTTCTCATTTTTTAATTGGGTTGGTTGTCTTCTTAGAGTGAAGTCATGTGAGTTCTTTGTATATTTTGGAGATTAAACCTTTGTCTGAGGTATCATTGGCAAATATGTTTTCCCATACAGCTGGTTGTCTTTTTAATTTAATACTGTTTTCTTTAGCCATGCAGAAGCTTTTTATTTTGATGAGATCCCATTTGTTTATTCTTTCCTTTATATTTCTTGCTCTAGGGGACATACCAGTAAAAATGTTGCTGCATGAAATATCTGAGTTTTTCTTGCCGATGTCCTCCTCTAGGGCTTTAATGGTGTCACGGCTTATATTTAAGTCTTTTATCCACCTTGAATTTATTTTGGTGTATGGTGTAAGTTGGTGCTCAAGTTTCATTTTTTTGCACATAGCTGTCCAGTTCTCCCAACACCATTTGTTGAAGAGACTATCTTTACTCCATTTTATGTTACTGCCCCCTTTGTTGAATATTATTTGACTGTAGAGAGTTAGGTTTATTTCTAGGCTCTCATTCTGTTCCATTGGTCTATGTGCCTATTTTTATGCTGTTTTGATTACAGTGGCCTTGTAATACAGTTTGATAACAGGTATTGTGATCTCTCCTACTTTGTTCTTTCTCAAAATTGCGGCTGCTATTCAGGGTTGTTTATGGTTCCATATAAATTTTTGAAGTGTTTGTTCCATGTCTGTGAAATATGCCATTGGTACTTAGATAGGTGTAGCATTGAATCTGTAAATTGCTTTGGGTAGTATGGACTATTTGATAATGTTAATTCTTCCAATCCGTGAACACAGTATATGTTTCCATTTGTTTGTGTCTTCCCTGATTTCTTTCTTCAGTGTTGTGTAGTTTTCTGAATATAGGTCTTTTACCTCCTTGGTTAGGTTTATTCCTAGGTATTTTGTTTTTCTTTTTGCTAGACAAAATGGGATTTTTTCCTTGATTTCTGCTTCTGCTGATTTATTGTTGGTATACAAAAATGCCTTTGATTTCTGGATATTGACTTTGTAACCCGCTGTTTTGCCAAATTCATTTATTAGTTTGAGCAGTTTTTTGGTAGAGTCTATAGGATTTTTCATGTATACTATCATGTCATCTGCAAACAATGACAGTTTTGTTTCCTCCTTTCCAATTTGGATGCCATTTATTTCCTTTTCTTGTCCGATTGCTGTGGCTAAAACTTCCAATACTATACTGAATAGAAGTGGTGAAAGTGGACAGCTTTGTCTTGTTTCTGATCTTAGTGGAAAAGATTTTAGTTTTTGCCCACTGAGTATGATGTTGGCTGTAGGTCTCTCATATATGGCCTTTATTATATTGAGGAATGCTCCCTCTATTCCCACTTTGCTGAGTGCCTCTATCATAAATGGGTGTTGTACCTTATCAAAAGCTTTTTCCACATCTATTGATATGATCATGTGGTTTTTGTCTTTGCTTTTGTTTGTGTTATGTATTACATTTACTGATTTGCGAATATTGAACCATCCTTGCATCCCTGGGATGAATCCCACTTGGTCATGGTGTATGATCTTTCTGATGTATTTGTTGGATGCAATTTGACAATATTTTGTTGAGGATTTTAGTGTCAATGTTCATCAGCAATATTGTCCTAAAATTTGCTTTCTTATCTGGTTTTAGAATTAGGATGATGCTGGCTTCATAAAAACAGTTTGGGAGTTTTCCATCATTCTGGATTTTTTGGAATAGTCTGTAGAGACCAGGGGTTAGCTCTTCCTTAAATGCTCTGTAGAATGCCCATGTGAAACCATCTGGTCTAGGGCTTTTGTGTGATGGGAGTTTTTTGATTACTGCTTCAATTTCATCTGCAGTTATTGGTCTGTTCAGGTTTTCTGCTTCTTTTTCATTGAGTTTTGGAAGACTATATTTTTCTAGAAATTTGTCCATTTCACCTAGTTTCCAAATTTCTTGGAATACACTTCTTCATAGTAATTTCTTATAATCTCTTCTATTTTTTTGGTATCAGTTGTAATCTCTCCTCTTTCATTTCTCACTGTGTCCATTTGTGTCCTCTCTCTTCATTTCTTTATGAGCCTACTTAAAGTCTTGTCTATTTTGTTTATCTTTTCAAAAAAACAACTCCTGGATTCATTGATCCTTAGAATTGTGCTTTTAGTCTCTATGTCATTCAGTTCTGCTCTGATCTTGGTTATATCCTTCCTTCTACTTGCTCTGGGCTGTCTTTGTTGTTGTTCCTTGAGTTCTTGCAGGCATAGGGTTAGGTTGTTTGTTTGAAATGTTTCTATCTTCTTTAGGTAAGCCTGTATTGCTATGAACTTCCCTCTCAGGACTGCCTTAGCTGTGTCCTGTAAGTTTTGGGTTGTTGTGAGTTAATTTTCATTTGTTTCCAGAAACATTTTGATTTCTTCCCTGTTTTCATTCTTGACCCATTCGTTGTTCAATAGCATACCATTCACTCTCCATGATTTTGGGTGCTTTGGGTTTTTTCCTTTGGGGTTGGTTTCCAATTTCAGTCCCTTGTGGTCAGAGAAAATGCTTGGTATGATTTCAATTTTCTTGAATTTGTTGAGGCTTGTTTTATGTCCTATCATGTGGTCTATCTTGGAAAATACTCCATGTGCATTTGAAAAGAATGTGTATTTAGCTTCTTTGGGATGAAGGGCTCTATATATATCAGTTAAGTTCATTTCATCTAGGGTATTCTTTAATGCCACAATATCTTTGTTGATATTTTGTTTGGAAGATCTGTCCATTTTTGACAGTGGGGTGTTAAAATCCCCTACTATAATTGTGTTGCTGTCAATATCTTTCTTGAAGTCCTCTAAGATTTTCTTTATATATTTGGGTGCTCCTATGTTGGGTGCATATATATTTATGATGTTAATGTCTTCTTGGTGGATTCTTCCCTTGAGTATTATGAAGTGACCTTCTGGGTCTCTCTTTATGGTCCTTTTTTGAAGTCTATTTTGTCTGATATGAGAATTGTTACCCTGGCTTTTTTTCCTGTCCATTTGCTTGGAAAATTTATTTCCAGCCTTTCACTTTTAGTCTGTGATGGTCTTTTGTCCTGAGGTGGGTCTCTTGTAGGCAACATATGTGTGGATCATGCTTTCTTATCCATTCAGCTATTCTATTTCTTTTGATTGAAGCATTTAATCCATTTACATTTAAGGTTATTATTGATAGGTCCTTATTCATTGCCATTTTTGTACCTGTGTTCCTCTCTCTCTCTCTTTTCCTTCCTTTCCTTAAAGCAGTCCTTTTAGTATTTCTTATAGAGCTGGTTTGGTGGAGGCATATTCTTTTAGACTTCTTTTGTCTTGGAAGCTCTTTATTTGGCTTTCTGTCTTGATTGAGAGCCTTGCTGGGTAAAGTAGCTTTGGTTGTAGAGCTCTGGTTCTCATCACTTGGAATATTTCTTGCCATTTTCTTCTTGCTTGGAGTGTTTCCATTAAGAAGTCAGTATCTAACCTTATTGGTGCTCTCTCCTATGTTGCTTCCTGTTTCTCCCTTGCTGCCTGTAAGATTCTCTCTTTGTCTTGGAATTTTGCCATTTTAATGAGGATGTGTCTTGAAGTGGGCCTCTTTGAGTTCCTCTTGATTGGGACTCTCTGTGATTCCTGGATTTGTGTGACTTTTTCTCCCATCAAATTAGGGAAATTTTCTCTTATTACTCTTTCAAATAGGTTTTCTATCCCTGTTCTTCTTCTTCTCCTTCTGGTATTCCTATTATTCAGATATTATTATGTTTCATATTGTCTTGCATTTCTCTTAATCCCTCTTCATTCTTTCTGAGCCTCTTTTCCTTTTCTTGCTCTTTCTTGGAGTTTTTTTCTACTTTGTCCTCCAACTCGCTGATCCGATCTTCTGCTTCACTGATCCTACTTTTGATTCCTTCTACTGTGTTCTTCAGTTCAGAAATTATATTCTTCATTTCCTGTTGGCCCTTATTGATAGTTCCTATTTCCTTTTTCGTGTTGATATAGTTTGCGGTGAGTTCATTGTAGCTTCCCTGTAGTTTCTGGTACCTGGAAACTTCCCTGTAGTTTCTAATTGTGAGCTCTTTGAATTTCCTGATAACCAGTGCTTTGAATTCAGTATCTGATAGTTGACTTGCCTCTATTTTATCTAACATTCTTTCCAAGGCTTCCTCTTTTTTTTTAATTTGGGGATTGGTTTTTTTGTCTTCTCATTGTTTGTGAGACTCTTCTTGTTAGCCTCAGCTTCTTAAATTGATTTGTTCTGATTCCCTGGGTTTATGATGTGGACTTTTGTGGTAGAATACCTGTGAAATTCAGTGGTGCAGTCTCCTTCAGGTATCTTGATGTTGTCTAGTTCCACCTACTCCTTTTGTGTGTGTGTGTGTGTGTGTGTGTGTGTGTGTGTGTGTGATCAGTTGGAGGAGGAGGCAAAGTGCTTTATGACAGTAGAAGAGTATTTTATGATATTTACAGTCACAGCCGGTAGAGAAGAGATGGAAGATCTTTAGGCTATATATAGTGTTAACCGTAATCTTGAACCCAACTTGCCACTTTTAAGAAAGGATGGACAAAAGATAAGTCTCTTGTTGGGGAGGGCAGGCTTGTGAGTTGGATAAAAAAAGCAGTGAGCTTTTGGGCAGTCAGATTTTGAGGTAAAGTTAGAGCAAAGAAGAATAAATAGGTGTAGTGTGTGAGCAAATAGAGTTAATCACTACAGTAATAGAATTCAGGAACCTGTAAAGTGGGCTAAGATCTGGGAGATGTGTTATGAAGTATTTACAGTTGTATAGAACAGCTATTATTTACAATAATATTAAAGCCACAGTCATATGACAGACTCTATGTGATCTGTCTGAATAGGGGGTATAGAGTTTTGGGTAGTGTGCTAAAGGAAAACAAGTGGTGTGAAGTATAGAAAATTAGCAATACACTGTAGAGGAGAGAACAGGGGAAACCTGTCAAATAATACAATATAACCAGCCAAGACTAAGAAGCCTATACATAAAGAGGAGGAATACAAAGATACTATTAAAATATAAAAGAAGTGAGAATAATGAAAATAAAAATAATAATACAAATATGCAGCAACTTGCGGCTTCTCTGCTGTAGCATAGTGAAATTTGTCTGTCTGTCTCTACTGTTGGATGCCCCCTCTTTGGGTCCCACTCTGGTCTTTTCGCAGTTCCCAGTTTTTTGTGTCTCTTGCGGGTAAAAGAAAACAAAGCAACAAACAAACATAAAAGGCAGGAGAAGGGAGTGAAAAGTGATAAGTTTGGGAAGAAAGGAAGAAGGACTAAAACAGGAAAAAAAGAAAGGAGAGGAACAAAGTATTGAAAGATAAAGCAATAAAAAAATTAAAAATATATGATTACTTTAAAAAAAGAAAAAGAAAAACAAAACAAAACAAAAACCCCAAAACCTTTCCTTGTTGGTTTTAAACTGTCTAAACCGGTTTTTCTGGTTGAAGCAGGACCTCTCTGTGGGCTGGGGTGCAGGCGCGCCCAAGCAAGTCAGGCTGCCAGACTGCGGTGCAGGTGCCCGCGCACCTTCCAGGCTGCCGGGGTCCTGTGGGATCTGGCAAAGTCCTTCCCAGTCCTGTGGCAGGACTCAAATGTTTCAGCCCCTCCTCTGGATCGCTGCCAGGCTGGGTGAGAAGCAAGCCAAGCTGCAGTCGCAGGACAGCACCTCAGTCCACTCTCCAAAAAAAAAACTTCTCCACAAAGCCTGCCTCTCTGCCCAGCCTAATCCCCAGCCAGACTGGTTACAACAATGCACCTCTCAATTCTCCCAGGGTGGCAACCACAGAGTCTGCAGTTGAACATAATCCTTTGTCCTTGTTATCCTCTCTGTAAACTCAAGAAGACAGGTTTCTGCCCGGTGTTGCCCAGCCTTGCTTAGATGGGGAGTGAGGGAGCTGGTGACCCAGCACTCTTCCAAGGACCCTGCAGCAGGCCCAAGGCTCCCAAAGAGTCTGCTGTAGCTCCGCTGGGTGTCCTGGCTCCCATGGCAGATGCCCCCGGCGTTGGTCCCCGATTGATCCTTCTGAACCCCGACCGAGGGGACTGCACCGGGGAGTCTGGCCAAGGGCGCCAGCCCCCGCCATCGCCACTCTTGTCTTTATTCAAGTCCCTGAGATTCCACTGACCTGCCGCTGTCTGGTCCTTCAGTGTCCATCACAATCTCTGGTCTCTTAATTTCATAAATGCTGGGGAACTGTTGGTTGATTGCACTGTTCCTCAGTAGATCTGCCGGGATTTTTTCCCATGTGTAGGGGAGCTGGAATCCATTCCGTCCTACTCCATCGCCATCTTCCCGACCTCCTTTAATCACTATATTTTTATTTAAAGCAGAAAGGAAAGGGTAGGAGAGAAGGCACTGCAATAGACATAATAATAAAAAATATATGCATGCATGTCTATAGATACTAAAGAATAACAGAATATCCCTCTCATGTTTTTATTGGGATGCAAAGAAAGGCAGAGAAAATAGCTCTTTCCCTGAAGGAACTACAGGGAAAGTATCTGGAGGCCAGAATTGGGGAAGCCACTTTGAGATCATACAGGAAGAAAAAAGTCAGGGAATGCCTACTAAGTGGTTAATCTAGGAGTTAACATGAGGTGATTGGTTCCAGCATTCTAAATCAATGGCTAAAAAGAGACAAGACCTCCGATTGCATATGAGATAGATTTTTCTCCCCTTTATCATTGAAACACAATTATTGTGAAAGTTTGCATTAATGTTCAGTAAATAGTGACTCCTCTTACTTCCCACTGTGCATTGAGTACACTTCTTTGTGTTATTGGTATTAGACTTGACCATGTGATTTCTTTTGACAAATGGAACGTTAGTAAGAAAGATATAAGCAGAGGTCTTGAATTTTTTGTGGGGTTTGATGACCTGATGACCTATGAAAATAATGTGTATAAGGTAATTTCTGCCTTCAGCTTGAACTTCAGAATGAGACACATAAAGCAGTTCACATGACCTAGTAAGTGTTGATGCCAAGGAAGGTGAGAGATGCTTATCTGACAGGAATCCAAAGAGGAGCCTGGAATCTGGAGTCTAGCCAGATTGCAGCCAACCTGAGGACTTATAAACAGGAAAATAACTTTTAAGTCACTGAGTTTGGAGATGGAGTTTTTATGTAGTATCATTGTAACAAAGCTGATTAAGGCAGCGTAAATATATCCCTGTCAAGTATGGGAATCTACTAAGAAGGACAACTCCTATTTTTTAGTCTGTAGGATTATGTGTGTATGCATACACATGTGATTTGTTTATTGAATAACCCTAGCACATATTCAATAATCTATTATTATATATGTGTTGAAGCAAGCTTGATACATTGTTACTTTTTAAAAGTCTGTAAATTGGTATACATTTAAAGAACTTACCTTTACCAAGATAAAATGAACCCTCATTATGCTATTCGCAGGTTTCTCAGCAGAAATCTTACTGGCCATGAGAGAATGGGATAATATATTCAAAGTGCTGAAAGAAAAAACTGCCAACCAAGAATAGTTTACTTACCAAACTATCATTCAGAAATAAAGAGATTAGGGCTTTCCCAGATAAACAAAATCTAAGAGAGTGCATTATTATGAGAGCTTCCTTATAAGAAATGCTGAAAAATTTGAAGCTTAAATAAAAGGACACTAATTAATAATATGAAATATATAAAAATAAAAAACACACCGGGCAGGTAAGTATACAGTCAAATTCAGTGTACTCTAATACTGTAATATGATGGCATTTTAATCATTTAACTCTAGTATAAAGGTTAAAGTAACTATAGTATAATAATTTAAATATAACTATAAAATAATTATAGTATAATAATTTGTTAATAGGTAAACAATATAAAAAGAGATAAATTTTGACATCAAAAATACAAAATCAGAGGGACATCAATATTTTTATAAAATTGAAGTTAATTTGTTATCAGCTTAAAATAGACTATTATAACTATAAAATGTTTTATATAAGCCTCATGGTAATCAAAAAGCAAAAACCTATAGAAGTACACAAAAAATAAAGAAAAAATAAAAGCGTACTGGTATAGAAAATCATTAATTCATAAAAAACCAGCAAGAGAAGAAAAAAGGAACAAAGGAACTATAGAACCCTCAGAAAATAATTAATAAGATGTTACTAGTAAGACCTTACCTGTCAATCACTACTTTAAATGTAAATGGATTAAATTCTCTAATAGAAAAGTACAAAGTGACAGATTGGATATGAAATCAAGACCCAACTATATTCTACCCACAAGAAATTCACTTCAGTTTTAAAAACACACATAGATTGAAATTGAAGGGATGGAAAAGATTTTCCATTATATGAAAACAAAAACAGGGCAAAGAGAGCTTTTCTTCTATCAGACAAAATAAACTTTGAGTAAAAAATTGTAACGAGAAACAAAGAAGGTCATTATATAATGATATATGAATTCATCAAGAGGCTATAAAAGCCATAAATATATATGCACCTTACATTGAAGCACCTGAAAATATTAAGTTCACATAACAGTTCTGAGGGAGAAATAAACAACAATGAAATAATAGTAGAGGACATTAATGCCATATTTTGCCATGTGTAATGCACACTTTTTGCCCAAATTTTTGAGGGAAAAATAAGGATGTACATTATACATAAGTATAATGATTACATACCATGGGTATAATAATGCATAATGCATACAAAAAGGTAGGTACACATTATACATGGTAAAAATATGTTACCTTACTTTCTATATGGAAGGATGATCCTTATAAAAAGTCAATTAGGAAACATTAGACTTGAACTATACTTTAGACAAAATAAACCTAATATATATGTGTATATATATGCATGTATGTGTACGCATATATACACACACACACACAGAGCATTGTATCTAACAGCAAAAGGATACTAAAAACCAATAATCAGAGCAAAAATGGAAATTCACAAATGTGTAAAATTTAACAACATATTCTTGAATAACCAATGTGTCAAAACAAATCAAAAGGAAGAATTTTTTTTTTAATCTTGAAAAAAAACAAAAAAGAAAACACACATACCCAATTTCAATGGACGCAGCAAAGCAATTCTACCAGGGAAGTTTACATCAACAAATGCTATTTTAAAAAATAAGTAAGATCTCAAATAAACCACTGAATTTTATACCCCAAGAAACTAGAAAAAGTAGAACAAACTAAGCCCAAAGATAAGAGTAGAAAGGGTATAACAAAGATCAGAATGGAAATAAATGTAATAGAGACAAGAAAATCAATAGAAAGTTCAACAAGTTTTGCACAGTGGCAGTATTGTAGCCAATGAGGTTTACCTGAGGTGCGATTATTACTATGTGAAAAAAGAGAAAAAAAAATCAAGAAAACTAAGAACTAGTTTTTTTAAAGATAAAGAAAAATTTCAAATTATATTAGCTAGTTTAAGAAAAATAAAAGATTTAAAATCAGGGATGACAAAGAAAGCATTAGAATGAAAAACACAGAAATACAAAGTATTATAAATATTTAAGTGAACAATTATATGACAACAGATCAGATACCCTAGAAGAAATAGATAAATTCCATGAAACATACAATCTACTAAGACTGAATCATGAAGAAATAGAATATTTTGACAGATCAATAATGATTAAGGAGATTAAATCAGAAACCAAACACCTATCAAGAAATAAAAGCCCAGGACCTCATAACTTTATCGGTGAATTCTGCCAAGCATCTAAAGAGTAATTAATATCAATCCTTATCAAATGTCCCCAAAGAATTGAAGAACTTCCAAATTAATTTTATGAGGCTAGAATTACCCTGATAACAAAGCCAGAGAAGGGTACTACAAGAAAAAATATACAGGCCAATATTCTTGATGAATATATGTGTCAAAGTCCCATAATCTTCTAGAATACAGATATAGAAATCATTAACAAAATAGTAGCAAATAAAAATTCAGCAATATACAAAAAGAAGTAATGTCATGACCAAATGAGTTTTATTTTAGAAATTCATAACTGGGTAATATAATTCACATGTTAATAGGCTAAAAAAAGAAAATATATATTATGATTATATCAATCTATGCAGAAAAAAGCATTCATCAAAACCAACACACTTTCACAATAAAACCTTCTGAAAAACAGCAATAGAGAGGAGCTTTCTTAACTTGAAAAATAGCATTTGGAAAAACCTACATTATACTTTATGATGAATAAATGTTCATTTCCTAAGATCAGGAACAAGGGCAGGATAACCATTTCACCACCCTCACTAAATGTAGAGCTACAAAATTCTAGCTAGTGCATAAGAGAAAAAAAGAAAATTAAAAAAATGTACAGATTAAAAGTAGTAAATAAACCTGCCTGTAATGACTGGCTAGATACAAAATCCCAAAAAACCATATGCAAACAGACAGACAAAAACTCAAAAAATAAAACAAAACAAAACCACAACCTCTAACTAATAAAAGTTTAGCAAGAACAGACAAGGAAAGATAAACATTTAAAAATAAATTATATTTTTATGTAATGGCAATAAATGTGAATAGTGAAGTTAAAATGTTATACTGCTTACAATTACTCAAAAAATGAAATACTTGTATATAAATCTAATAAAACATATTACAGGACTTGTATACTAAAAACTACAAAATGTTATGAAAGAAATAAAAAATCAAAAGTAATGGAAAGACATGTTCAGATATTGGAAGACCAAACATGGTAAAGATATCAATTATCCCCAAATTGACATATAGTTTTTATATAATTTGTATAAAAATCCCAGCAAAAATTTTTAGATATAGACAGAATTATTTAAAAACTTACACTGAAAAGTAAAGATCTTGAATAGCTAAAACAATTTTGGAAAAGAGGAACAAAGTTTGAGGATTCAGTCTGTCTGATTTCAAGACTATTTTTATAGCTACAGTAATCAAGGTGGTGTGATATTGGTGGAGGGAGAAAAACACTAATCAACTGAACAAAACTAGATCTACACAGATAGAATTAGACTCTAAAATATACCCCCCCACACACACAACTGATTTTTGACAAAGATGCGAAAGCAACTCAATGAAGAAGAGATAGACTTTTTAACAAAAATGCTGGAGTCACTATGCATCTATAAGCAGAGAGAGAGAGTAAGGAAGAAAAACAAAGAACCTCAACCTGTCCCGAATTTTATATAAAAATTAACTCAAAATGGATCAAAATTTTAATTTATAATGTTCATAAAAGTAATTTTTCAAGATCTTGGTCTAGGCAAGTACACCTTAAATTTGACACCATGAACATAATTCATAAAAGGAAAAATTATTTGCAAAGTACATATCCAACAAAAGACTAATATCTAGAATATGAAAAGTACTCTCAACATTCAATATGGAATAAAAATCAATCCAATTAAAAATAAGAAAAATGCATGTTTTAGTCAGTTTGTGCTGCTATAACAGTACTATGGACTTTGTGGCTTATAAACAACAGATATTTATTTCTCACCATTCTAGAGGCTAAGTTCAAGATCAAAGTATAGGTAGATTCAGTGCCAGGTGAGACTCCTCTTCTTGGTTCATAGTCATCTTCTTGCTGGTCCTCACATGGCAGAAAGCGGAGAGAATATAGCTCTCTTAGATGGGCATTAATTCCATACATGACTTCACTTTCATGACCTCATCTACTCCTGATTACCTTCCAAAGACCCCACCTCCTTTTGCCATCACATGGAGGGGAATAAGATTTCAACATAAGTTCTGGGGGATACAAACACTCAATTGATAATGACACGAAGAAATATTTTACCAAGGAAGACATATAGGTAGCAAATAACCACACAAAAAGATGTTCAGTGTCGTTAACTATCAGGGAAATGCACATTAAAAGTATAGTAAAATATCACAGCACACTCATCAGAATAGATAAAATTAAAAGTAGAGACAAGCCAATGTGTAAGCAAACCATGGTTCATTCACACCATGAAAAACTACTGAATAGTAAAGATGAATGAACCACTGATACCCACATCTGAATGAATCCCTGGAAAATTAAGGTGACCATAAAAAGCAAATCTCAAAAGATTATGTGTTGTGTGATTCCATTTAACATTCTTGGAAGGAAAAAACTATAGATGAATGACAGATTAGTGGCTGTCCAGGATTAAGACAGGTTAGAGGTAGGAGGGAAACTGGGTGAGGCTGTAAAAGAGTAACATAAAGATTCTCATGATGATGGAATTGTTCTATGTCTTGAAAGTGTCAATGTCAGTCCCTTGGATGTACTACTGTAATAGAATTTGGGTATATTATTCAGAGAACTGGATAAAGAATACAGGGGTTCTCTCTGTATTATTTCTTATAACTCCATGTGAATTCACAATTATCACAGACTAAACATTTTAATTCTTTTAAATTATGAATTTATTTGTTATTTTTAGTCATGTATTTCAGAGCCTAAAAATAGCTTGTTTATCTTCACTGCAGCCCATAATAAACAGAGAGAGAGAGAGAGAGGGAGATCATTTAATGCTTACCTTATACCAACTATGTGACGAACATTGTCTTAGCAAAATCAGAGTTCTTATTTTTATGGACATGTACACACAGTCACAAATATAAACCTTTCCATATATATTTATGTTTATTAAAATGTATAGAATTGTTTTTAATAATCTCTCATTTCCCCAAATACACTAGTGTTGTTAATGTACCCATGCGATTAAGTTAGACCTTTTTTAGAAATTTCGAACAATATGTTTGTGTTGATGTGTCAAAAGCTGAGGGCAAAGTCAGTGACTTGGAGAACACATAAATATTAAGACTTTACTTTCTGTGAAGACTAAAATGTAATCACAAAGAGCATTAACATGCCTAGTCTTTTCGCTGCCACATTGGTCACCAGATATTATAGTTGACATAATAGGAATCTAGAGTCATTACTGCTCAGGGCCATTAGGTACTACTAGGGAGTTTTGTGCAAAATACTTAGAAAGATAGATGAAGATGGAGCAAAATAAGTGCTAAAATTAATAAAAATAATACACTTCACTTACTTTGAATCTATTATTTAATCTTTGAAATATCTAATTTATTTCATCAAATGTGATCAGTTAACTAATAAAAATATTTGAAATTTTGTATAATAGGTTAAAACCCTCTTATTTCCTTATTTAAATAATTATATCTTATAATTTTATAAACAATTACACCTTATAATTTTATAAACAATTATATCTCATAATTGTTTAAATATATACAGAAAAATATACACATTTGGGGGGAATATATGTGAGATAAAAACAATATGTTAAAAAAGTAAAAATTTCAAAAGAAAGAAGAGAGGAACAAAATAAGAAATATTACAGATTAATTTATTCAAAAAAAATTAACATAACAGCAGAGAATTACCTATAATTAAGATCTCCAAACACCATTTTCTATAAAGCAAGAAATTAAATATGAGATGATAAAACAGCACATAGATGCAAAAAGACATTCTAGAGCTAACTAAACAGAATTAAGGAACAAAATGTCTCTATTCAAAACTAAAAAAAATATATAAATAAGTCTAAAATAGTAACAGAAAGAAGAAAAGAGATTACTATAAATTTCATTAACATTATAGGGAAAACCCTGAGAACATCTGGGTTATTCAGCCAGAGTAGGGGATTGAAGAATAAGATATTAAAATATGTGGGGAGAAGATATGGAAACAAGGGACAATTGTAGACCTAGGGCTAACTGTCACTTAAAAGAGAAAAAAGCAACAAATAGAAAAATGAAAGAAGAACCAAAGAAAGGCATATTCTATTTCAATAAGTTATATGTAAGACATTAGAAATAAGTATACATCTTTGAAACCTCTAGGGAATAAAAAATAATGTTTCATCTTAAGGTAACAGGAAACATCATCATCATCTTTTACCACCTGGATCCAAGTGGCTTTTTTTATATCTAAGTGACCATAGGGGACAGGGGACAGGGGACAGGGATAAGGGGGAAGAGACAAGTAAAGGAATGTGAATAGAAGGCTCCTGGGCACAGACAATGGGATGGGGATTGACTGTGAGGGCAGGGCTACAGAATGGAGCCCGGGAGAGCAACAAGGGGAAAAGGTGGGGCAAGTGTAACTGAGCAACAGTAATAAAAAAAGAGTAAAAATAAAGGACTAGTGAAAACTTTATTCAAAATTTTAATAAGGTGTTGAACATATCAACTACAGGTATTCCATTTCATCCTACAGTAACAACTCAAATTAAGTAAAGTATGTGAATATAGCATTGTGGGAGCCATTAACTGGAGACAGTTACATGTCAAGTTCACCTTCTTTAAAAATTCTTGTTTTTCTAATACAGTTGTCCCAATTTTTCTTCCTTTGCCCTCTTCTGCCCAGCCTACCCCCACTCTCCTGCTCCCACAGTCAATCCCCATGCCATTGTCCATGTCCATGGATCACTGATAGGTGTTCTTTGACTAATCTCTTCCCCCTCTTTCCATCATTTCCCCATCTTCTCCCTCCTCTCTGGCAGTTGTCAGTCTGTTCCATGTTTCCCTGTCTCTGGTTCTGTTTTGCTCCTTAGTTAATTTTGTTCATTAGATTCCTCTTATAAATAAGATCATATGGTATTTGTCTTTCACTGACTGGCTTACTTCACTTAACATAATAATCTCCAGTTCCAACCATGTTGTCACAAAAGGTAGGAGTTCCTTCTTTCTTTCTACTGTGTAGTATTCCATTGTATAAATGTACCTGTTTTTAATCCATTCATCTACTGATGGACATTATGACTCAACAACAGGAAGACAAACACTCCAATTAAAAAAATGAGCAAAGGACCTGAACAGACACTTCTCCAAGAAGGACACAGATGGCCCATATGAAAAAATGCTCAACATCACTAGATCTCAGAGAAATGCAAGTTAAAACCACAATGAGATATCATTTCACCTCTATCAGAATGGCTATCATTAACAAATCAACAAACACAAGTGCTGGTGAAAGTGTGGAGAAAAGGGAATCCTAGTTCACTGTTGTTGGGAATGTAGACTGGTGCAGCCACTGTAGAAAACAGTATGGAATTTCCTCAAAAAATAAAAAATGGAACTGCCTTTTGACCCAGGAATTCCATTGCTGGGAATATACTGTATGAAGCACAAAACACCAATTCAAAAGGACTTATGTGCTGTGTTCTTAACAGTGCTATTTACAGTAGCCAAGTGTTGCAAATGCCTTTTCTTTTTAATGAACGTTAATGCAGGATTTCACTAAAATGAGGAAAAAGAGCAGTATGTCTTTTAAGAATTAATGTTTTTACAAGATCTTAACAAACAAATTTGGGGAAAATCTAGAAAATTCAGGCAATTTCTTTGGCACACATCACCTGTGACTGTAATCAAGCATTGCCCTTAAAGCAAAATAATCTCCAAGTACTCCTTTGTCACTATAATCATATCAACAGTTATGCTCTAAGCCTGTTAGCTACCCTGGGTTCCTCTGGGAATGCTGGGAAATAGAAACTCCATGACAGAGAGGTCAGCTTTACCAAGGAAATTCAGCAATACCTTACCAGTTCCAGTGTATAGAGAACTCATGGTATCCAACAAGACCCTGGAAGTTGTATCTTGTCTTATCAGTGAGATGTTAGTGTTAATAAATAAAGGTTCTATCTGTTTAACTCTTTTAAACCATATCCTAGAAAAAAAGATTTTTTGCCAAACTTTGAGAGTATGTTTGGAGTGGTCTGATTTAAAATACAGATTATATACTATGTACAATTACACAAATAACATACGGGGGTCAAGGGAGCATAACTTTGAAGATTTCAGTTAGTTATATTGTATGTATTTTGAAAAAATGCTTTGTGTTTTAAATAAAGAGGGCTCCAAATGTTCATTAATTTTCTAATATGATTAATTTCAACAGTCTTTTGGCCACAGTCATGAGTATATCAGACAAAGGGCAAGCTAAAAAATTAGTACGTTTCAGTTCTATGTCATCAAAAGCCTAAAAGCACAAATGAGAATTCATAGTGAGTCCAATGGCTTTATGGAAAGGAAAACTACTTGAGGCCACTCAGGAAGGGCGTGTTATGTCAAGGAGACCTGGGACTAATGTACAATGTGAGGGAGGGCTGACTGCCAAGGACAAGCATCTTCTAGAGCAGCTGAAACTGAGGCATAACCAAATGCCCATGTGACTGCAAACCCGGACAGGGTTGCCACCAGTAGTTAAAAGTCCAGCCTGAGGGAAATTTGGCCACCACTCAGGAGAGACATGCCTTGCATATTAAGATCTCGTGGACAGAGAAAACAAACAATGGTTAGAATTATGAGCCTCGAACCAAGGAGTGTAATATTGATTGTGTCTGAGCTTTGTCAGTATTGATAAACATGAAAAATAAAAGATCAGTGTAAAGGTTCCATGTAGTCAATTAATGAGTCTCCAGAATTATTAAATGGTAATTAATAGGACAAAAACCACAAGAAATTTTGAAAATGACATCAAGGTAAAAAATATATGAACAAAGGGTGCATTAAAAGGAAACCAGTGTTTGACATGCTGGATCCCACTGTTTCCATGTACCAGTCTTCCTGTTTTAAACCCCTACAGTTCTTATGGAGCGTTTCTTTCACCTTAGACGTGTATGGGCCACAAGAAGAGATGCTACAAATTGCAGGCACTAGCTGGTGACTGAGCTGCTTCTTTGTGCAATGCGCTCCACAAAGAGAATAGCGTTCATGTGTGCATTGTATAGCAAATGTTTATATGTATAAAAATTTTAAAGCTCTAAATTGTTACAGCTTTATTTTAATTATAAAAATATTGCAATAGTAACTTTTAAACATCACATAAAAATGATTAAGAGTACTCTTAAGAAAGGCTGCACAATATGGCTGGATGTAAAAGGAAGAGAGAGAGATAAACAAGAAAAATAAATGAGGAGAGGGGAGGGGAATCAGTTTAAACTGAAACTGATTCTGTTAAAAAATTTAAACTAATAAGCTGACTTTTATATAAGAATTTGGATCAAATACAGATTTTTCCTGATGGTTGAAAACTTCAGTGGACATTTCTACCCCAAATGTACTTTCTTTCTTTCTTCCAGTAGAAAACCTACAATCCCCTGTTTTAACCTTTAAGGAACTTTATTCTTTATAATTATGGTAGAACTACCGATCATAACCACACAACTATTCCCAGAGATGGAAAAACGATCCAAGCAACATAAACCATACTCATGACCTGAGGGGTTTAAATTAGAACAAAGATCCATAGGTACTGAAGGTATTTGTGGCTGGATGATCCAAGAAAGTCATTTCAAGAAGTGGGCTCTCAGATTCCTGAAGAGGAAAGCAGCAGACACACTAGATCCTATCTTTCATTTTGGCAAGCTTATCTATATTCTGAAAGTAGATTCCATTTTCTTGCTTAAGTTATGGTTCTTTTTGCTTTCAATCAAAAGATCCTAGGTAGTACCTCCATCTATTTCATTCACTGGTACATCCCTGTGTTGTCTCTGCATTGAGTTTTTGTGGGCTTTCAACTACTCGTGAAATGATAAAACATGGGTAAACAAATATACCCCAACTCCTAAAAATACTTCCTGATTTTAAGACATAATGAGTAATTTATATCTTAAATCAAAATAGTTGAAATAATTTTTACCAAATATATAAAATAATATGACAAATGAAGTGAATATTAATATGAAAAGTTGTTTTAAAAGACAAAAAATTAATACAAGTTTTTAAAAATGACTTTTGTAGTTTCCATTACATGTTCTATTTATAGAGACCAAGTGTAATTTATGCCCAACACCTACTCATTCTCATTAATAAATGACATTTTAACACACTTCTTTTCATTCTTATCTGTGCACATTAATG
This sequence comes from Artibeus jamaicensis, assembly GCF_021234435.1. Lineage (NCBI taxonomy): Eukaryota > Metazoa > Chordata > Mammalia > Chiroptera > Phyllostomidae > Artibeus > Artibeus jamaicensis. The sequence continues at coordinate 40,007,283 of NW_026522059.1, forward strand.
GCTTACCTGCATGAATTATTTTGCTTTATCACAGCCATCAACTTACTAAAATTTAATGATACTTTAAATTTTTTTTGAACACTGTTATGAACTGAATCTTTGTGTGGCCCTGCTTCAATTCCTGTGTTGAAATCTAATCTCCAATATGATGATACTTGAAGATGGGGTCCTTGAGAGGTAACTAGGTCATGAGGACACCACCCTAATGAATGAGATTAGTGCTCTTATAAGAAAAGGCCAGAGAGACTGTTTCCACCATGGGAGGAAGTAAAAAGAATTCAGCAGTCCACCCACCCCCCCCAAAAGAGGGCTCTCACCAGAATCCGACCATGTTAGTACTTTGATCTCAAACTTTTAGGCTTGAGAACTTTGAGAAATAAATTTCTGTTATTTATTGAGTAAAATAAGCATGTAGGCAATAATTAGCAAATTGGGTACAAATGCCCCTGATGACCCATGAAGGTTTTCTATGAACTCTACAGGCAGTGAAAGATTTAAGAAAATTCATTTTTCATATTTTCAACTTTTATTTTTAGCTAAAGCTGATGTGCCTGAGAATAGGCTTGTGGTCAAGGAGTTAATTTGGCTTATCTTTCCCATATTCCCTTCTCACGGTGAAACTTCCCTCATCTCACAAAAGAAAAGGTTGTGTTTCATCCAACCCAACTGTTACTGCAAACTATCAGAAAGTTTCTTTAACCAAGTCACCATAAACTTTTCACAAGGCTTTTGTCTTTTACTTACTCATACATTTTTCTATTTTGGACAAGCTGTGTCATTAGAAACAGAGTATTTGGCCTGTGTTGGAATATTCTGAGATCAGATACATTTGTAGAGCTGGATTGAAATAGTGACAATTTTCTTTTAAAAACCTATTTGCTTCTCTCTCCCTAGTTTTTGTCAAAGAAATTGTTGATGCTGAAGAAGACCCTAAGAAGAAAGCAACAAAAGTATGTCCAGAGAAAATATTGGAGGGCATTGTAGGTTATTTCATCTAGGTGAGAAACTCATAGAAAGGCTGTGTCCTATCTATCTATCATCTATCTATATATCTATCATCTATCTATCATCTATCTATCTATCTATCTATCTATCTATCTATCTATCTATCTATCTATCTATCATCTCTATCTATCTATCATCTATCTAATCTATCTTTCTTTCTTAGAGTGAAAGAGTTTACACTTGTAAAAATGCATGCTTTCTTTCCCCTCCCTATCTCGTTTTCTTTCAGAATAATTCAGTTCATAGGTCAGTAGTTGAGGCAGAGCAAAATACAAAAAGGGGAAGCAGAAGCGCAAGCCCGGTGCTTTTGTTGGGTCTAAGCAGGGTGAAGGAGGCACTTGCATAGTGGCCCTGTGCGGGCATCAGAGCTAAGAGGTTTGAGGAGGTTGTGGGAATGGGTAATGCTGGTGGTGTTAGTGGGAGGTTGTATATATACAGATGGGGTAGATCAAGAAAGTAAATATAGCCGTGGCTGGTGTAGCTCAGTGGATTGAGTGTAGGCCTGCGAACTAGAGGATCGCGGTTTGATTCCCAGTCAGGGCATATGCCTGGGTTGCAGGCCAGTTCCCAGCAGGGAACCCATGAGACGCAACCATATACTGATATTTCTCTCCCTCTCTCCTTCCCTTCCACTCTAAAGATAAATAAATAAAATCTTAAAAAAAAAAGAAAGTAAATATATTGAGGGTGATGGGATCCCAGGGTCTCACTGTCAGAGAAGAGAGTTATATGTATTATATATATTAAAATGTGTATTTCCAATTAAACTTTACATTTATTAAATTTCTAAAATATATTTAAGTTACACTTGAAAAATAACTAAATAAAATTAAAATATATATATATATTTAAGTTTCTTTGATCAATAATGTGCCAATAAAGATTGTAATAACAACTTGATACAGATGAAGGAAAAAAATAATACTTAGGTCTTCTGGTCACAGAGAATATAAAAAAATAAATTCCAATTTATATACATATTTTTATAGCAGAAAGATAAAATGTTATCAATAAAAGGCCTTCAAGCATAAAAATATATTATGTTAGGAAAAAAATTTGTAAAAGAAATGGAATGGAAATATGAGTTCAAGGAGAAAATGAAGAATGTAAAACTTAAAAAAGAGCTTGTTCATGGATTTAAAAAAATTGACTATTGTGGGTATTAAGTCACCACAGTATTTAAATTGCATTGAATAGCCCCTTTCCCCAGCTGCCGCTAAGGTGCTCTGTCCTTCCAAGGAACCTTAGGCTGCGCTGGGGTGAGGCCCCCATTTCATCCCAAGACCAGCATCACTCCTGGCAGCCCTAGCCTAGCATTCGCCCACACCATGGCCACCGTCTCCTTATCCTGCACAGTGATGAGGTGATGGTGACGCAGGATAAGATCAATGCCCTCATTAAATCAGCTGGTGTAAATGTTGAACCTTTCTGGTCAGGCTTGTTTGCAAAGGCGCTGGACAATGTCAACATTAAGGGCCTTATCTGCAATGTAGGGGCAGGTCGACCTGACCAAGCAGCTGGTGCTGTACCATCAGGAGGTCATGCCCCTTAACTGCTGCTGCCCCAAAGAAAGTAGAAGCAAAGAAAGAAGACTCTAAGGAGTCTGATGGTGACATGGGCTTTGGCCTTTTTAATTAAATCTCTTTTATATAACACAGTCAATAAAAGCTGAACTCTAAAAAAAAAGTAAAAATAATAAATTGTATTGAATAAATAAGTTAAAAACAATATTACAGTTTTGAAATCAAATGCCAATAATTAAAATATGCCAAAAGACACATCTTTTTAAAGTATTTTAACTTATGATGAAAATTTTTCACTGTCAATGTAAAAATAAACAAAAAGGTAACATCATTTTCAAAAAGCATACTAGGGGCATGCAAGCAACTCCTGGCAGTAAATATTTTATACTGTGTTCTAAAACTGGAATAATAAAAATCACAAGAACTGAATCAATGTTCCCAACTTCACTATGGTAAGTGGTGAAACTGGGAGTGTCTAACTGATTCTGATCCTCTAAATCTCTTACTACACCTTCCTTCACTTTGCCAGATTTTCCTCACTCCACTTCCTGTTCAGCTCATCTCTCCAACCATTGGCACAGGTGACCCACAGCGACTCCAAGACACCACCACAACCTGCTTGACTGAAGACTCACAAAGGCAATCTCTGCACCTAGGCCACAGCTTCCCACATACCTGTCCATGAGCTTGAGCTCTGTAAGCTCCGGCAAGTTCACCTGCCACAGTACTTCAGGAGGCCTGGTACTTTAGTATTTTTTTTCTTGAAATTGTCTTTCTGTAACTTCACTTCAATAACTCCTCCCCTAATTGTGTAAAGCTTAATCTTTATGATAAATCTTCTATTCTCATAATATGCAGGATGGCTCTGCTTTTTTACTGACACGGTTATTGTTATCTCAAGTAATTACAGAGTAATAGAATCTTAGTATTAGAAATCTGGAATTGGTTCTCTGATCTGGCTAGATTTAAAGATAGTTATAGAGCAGTTGCCAGTGGCAAGTGAGGCAGTGGTAGTTTATGGCATGCAGTGTAAAAACAGTATTTAAAGGAGAATTTATAGCCATCGGGAAAGATCTTACATGTCAAAGTGGTTGTTGCCATAGAACAACTTAGTGGAAATAAGAGTAAAATTACCATGGATTGATTTGCTTGATTCTCAGGGTGCTGGAGAACATGGAGGAAAAAATTAGATTATTTATTTGAGTTTACTTTTTTCTTGGTGAGGCTAGCTAATGTTTTTTTTTTTTTAATTTTATTTATCTTTTCAAAGAACCAGCTCCTAGTTTTATTGATTTTATTGTTTTTTAGTCTATATTTCATTTATTTCATTATTTCTGCTGTGATCTTTGTTGTTTTCCTCCTTCTACTAACTTAAGGCTTTGTTTATTCTTTTTTTGTTGTTTCTTGAGATGTAAGTTTAGGTTGTACATTTCAGATTTCTTTGTTTTGTTTCTTGATTAGGTGTATATTACTATGGATGTCCCTTTTAGAACTGCTTTTGCTGCATCCCATGAGTTTTAATATGTCGTATTTTCATTTTTATTTGTCTCAAGGTATTTTTTAAATTTTATTTTGATATTTTCTTTGAGCTGTTGGTTGTTCAGTAGGTTGTTGTTTAATCTCCTCATGTTTTTTAATTGTTCATATTTCTTCTTCTAATCAATTTCTAGTTTCATATCATTGTGGTTATAAAAGTATTTAGTATGATTTCAAACATAATAATTCAGTAAGACTTTTGTGGTCTAATATATAGTCTCTCCTAGAGAGTATTTTCTATGTGTTTGAAAAGAATGCAAACCAGTGGTGTCTGACTTATTGTGGTTTGACTTACAATTTTTGACTTTGAAATGGTACAAGAATAGAAACTGAACTCAAATTTTGAAATTTGACCTTTCCTCAGGCTAGTGATACAGGGTATGACATTCTCTTGCAATGATAGGCGGTGAGAGTGAGCCATCGGTCCCAGTCAGCCCTGCTATTAGAAGGGTGAACAACTGACGCTCTAACCCCATGCTGTGTTGCCAGCATTTTGGACACTGTGTTTTGTTTTTTCTATCCCCTTAGGTCTATAAAATGCCCATCTGTGGGCCAGTGTGCTTTCAGCTGTATGTGTTAATGATGAAAACCTCTACGACTATTCTGTTTCTCACTCTCTGTACAGTATTCAATAAATTACATAAAATATTCAATATTATAAAATAAGCTTTGTGTGAAAAGATTTTGCCCAGCTGCAGGCTAAAGTGTTCTGAGCATATTTATGTTAGATGAGGCTAAACTATGATGTCCAGTAGGTCAGGTGTATGAAATGAATTGTAGACTTACAGATGTTTTCAACTTCCAATGGGTTTAGCCGGCATATAGCCCCATTGTAAGTTGAGGCACATCTGTAATGTTGCTTTTGGATCTTTTAAGTCTGTCTGGTATAGCATGTCATTTAATGCCAATGTTTCCATTTCTGCCCAGGTAACCTACCTATTAATGTAAGTGGGGTACTAAATAGCCCTACTATTACTGCAATTCTGTCTTTTATCACTTTAGGTATGTTAATATTTGCTTTCTATATATTTTGATGCCTTTTGGTGGGTGCATAAATATTTTTAAATGTTATATCCTCTAGTTCGATTTACCCCTTTATCATTATATAATGCCCAACTTTGTCTTTTACTACAGGCTTTGTTTTAAATCTATTTTATCTGATATAAGTATAGTTACAGGAGCCTTTTTTTTGAGAGGGAGGGAGGTTCCATTTTCATGGAGTATCTTTTTCCATTCCTTTACTTTCAATCTGTGTGTATCCTTACATCTTGTAAGCAGCACATAGGATTAAAAAAACAACAAAAACCATTCAGCCACCTATGACTTTTAACTGTAAATCTTAATCTATTTAAATTTGAAGTAATTATTGATAGGTATGTACTTATTGCCACGTCGTCCATTGTTTTAAAAACTGGCAATTTCTCTCTGTTCCATTCTTCTCTTAAACTCTTTGTGATTTGATGACTTTCATTAGTGGTAGGCTTAGATTATTTTCTCTCTTTTCAGAGTTTTTAAAGTTTACCTATTTAGAGTTTGTAGTAAGAAGAGAGGAACATTTGGGATCAAGCCCTTTGACATTTACTGATCAAGTAGAGGATGAACAAGCCAAGGAGATTAAGAAGCAACCAGAGAAGTAAGAGGACAATCAGGAGTAAATCATAGAAGTGAAAAAGGAAAACATTTTCTTTTTTAAAGATTTTATTTATTTGTTTTTAGAGAATGAGGAAGGGAGAGAGAGAAACATTAAGTCCTAGAGAAACATCAATTGGTGGGCTCTCTCACATTCCCAGCAAGGACCTGGTTTGCAACCCAGTCAAGTGCTCTGACCGGGAATCGAAACAGCAACCATTTGGTTTGCAGGACCATGCCCAACCCACCAAGCCACACCAGCCAGGGCTAAAAGAAAATATTTCTTGAGAATGAGAAAGCTTCTAGGAGGAAAAATAAGATGCAGACTGTGAAACAAACAGTGAATCCAGCACCATGGAGTTGGGTTACTGGAGGTAACTAGCTACACTGCAGAATTCTGTTTCTTCCTTCAGAATCGATCACTCAAGTCCAGGACACCTAGACTAGCATTTCACAAAAGAAGAAAAATACTCTCCCCCCTCTATTAAGCAACATGAAATGTATGGGCCACAAAATGATACTGCTTTGTGCTACCAGTTATCTTACAAAAATCTTAGCAAAAATTTTTTTTAACAGACTTCACTTTCTAAAGCTCTGTTTCAAGTTCTTAAGGAAGTAGAGATATAGAGACATAAGAAAAAGGAATGTCTAAGCCCTGGCTGGTGTAGCTCAGTGGACTGAGCACGGGCCTGTGAACTAAAAGATCTTGGTTCTATTCCCAATCAGGGCACATGCCTGGGTTGCAGGCCAGTTCCCAGCAGGGACCAGTTCTTACCAGGGATCGAATGAGAAGCAGCCATACATTGATATTTCTCTCCCTCTCTCCTTCCCTTCCCTTCTAAAGATAAATAAATAAAATCTTAAATAAAATTATAAAAAAAGAAATGTCAATTAATTAAAAAATTATTCCTTCTTTTTCTTTATCTTCCAAACAATCTTGTATATTTCATGTGGCTCAAAACCTCTTATGCAAGTCAGGACAACTCCTTTGGCCCTTCTTCAAGACTAATAAATTCTTACAATAAACACAGTGAAGCTGTTAAGATGAGGGCCCTGCTAGATACCATTGAGATATTTTCTTTCTAAAATAGATAGTTACTGAAACTTAGGAGAGATTGTTGTTGAAATTTTTCATTATCTTGGCATGTGACTCTTGCAATGTTTGCCTACATTCTGCTCCAGATTATTTATTTAGAAAAGAAAACAAAATTCAGTAATATCAGTCCCATCATTGATCCCTAGAGTCTTTACTATTTGTTCTCTTGATTTCTCAGAAATAACCAACTAAGTCTACCCTTTGTTCACTCTAAGTTCTGTTTTCATGATGTTTTCCTCAAATTAAAGCTTAAAATGTTATCTAAATTTTGATCCCAAATCTAGAAATATCTTTTAAAAAGAGTTATATTGCAAGGTAGGCTATTATAGAAGGGATCTAGGAATGCATTACATATAGTGAGACAAACCCATACAGTAGGAAGAATACCATTAATATTTAGAGAATATGAGAATTCATATTCTCTATATTGTCATATTTTTAGAGGAAAATGAGAATCCATATGCGTAGTACTATCTGACTAGTGAACTTGGTCAAATTCATAGAAATACTGTAAAGATAAAATGTAAATGAAAATATTTACCTTGGTGACCAGAACATAGTAGACATTCAACAAATTTTCATTTCATTTTATTTGTGAACATTAGTTTTCTAATTTTCATTCATTCAACAAATATGTACTGAGGATCTCCTAAGAGCCACACCAGTCTACCAAGCATTGTGTGAACAGTCTTAAACAAACAGACAGATGTGGTGCTTATTGTCAGGGAAGTTACCGGGTATGTGTATAAAAATAAGAATATTTAGCTCACTAGATTTTCAAGTGGTCACATGAAATATTGCTTGAAAGTGCCTTGTTGCCTAGAAATAACTAAAAATAAATATGAAGGTTCATTTTTAGTCTTCTAATTGCAAAATAATCATGTTCTATTTTTTAAACTTTATTTTTATTGTTGACACTATTACAGATGTCCCCATTTCCCACTGCCAGCTTTGTCCATGTCTGCCCAGTCTCTGGTGCCCCTTCTCTCTGGCCATCACCACACCAGTGTTTGTGTCTATGGGTTATGCACACATGAGTATGTTCTTTAGCTAATCCCTTCACCTTCTTTTATCCAGTCCTCTGTGACTATTTTGTCAGTATAGTTTGTTCATTAGATTCCACATATATGTATGTTCATACGGTATTTGTCTTTCTCTGACTGGTTTATTTCACTTAGCATGATAATCTTCAGGTCCACCCATGCTGTTGCAAAAGGTGGTATTTTCTTCTTCTTTTAATGCCATGTAATATCCCACTGTGTAAATGTACCACAGATTTTTTTATCCACTCATCTACTGATGGGCACTTGGGTTGTTTCCAGCTCTTGGGTATTGTAAATAATGCTGCTATGATGATAGGGTGCATATATTCTTTTGAATTGGAGTTTCAGGATTCTTAGGCTATATCCCCAGAAGTGGGATCATTGGGTGGAAAGGCAGTTCCATTTTTACTCTACAACCAATGATATATTGATATTGGGCTCTAAAGGCCCTATCTTGGGACAATTCTGAAGGCCTCTCTGAGTTATCACCATTATGGTCTTAGTCATTTGTTGAAACTGCAACCTGGTCCAATTTCTCCCTATGTTTCCTTAACTTTTCTACCTATGGTGTGATCCTGTCCTAATAAACTCCTGTTGTGGTCCTGAGTCTGTTTTCCAGGACCTCTTCTATGACAGGTAAAAAAATGACACAACCTGGTAGAAGAGGTGGTGTGGGTAGATCTTATTTCAGACCAGGGTTCTTGGTGGTTCTCCAAGACCCAGCAAGACCAAATTCCCCACCCCCCAAAAAACATTCTTAGTCTATAAAATTTTCCCTCATCGATCAGAGGTAGCTGCAGTGGGGAGGGTGAAGAGAATGGTTCTTAAGTAAATGAAGGCTTAGAGAGTTTCCTGTGCTTTCTCTCCTCAAAAATAGGGGACAAAAGGCTAATCAGGAAATGAAATTTTGGAAAAGCCAGTGAGTCAGAGAAAGAGAAAGAGTTGAGTCTTGAATCTTGGCATGGGAAATAGGGTCAGACCATGAGAATACACTAAGTTTTAGCATGAGATTGTTAATTTGTAAGTCAGAGTATTCATAATTTGAATGTATAAAATTCTAAGATTATTAAAGAAGAAATGACAGAACTTTTGAATCTTTTCCTTCCTCGTGGAGATAATCAGAGCAATCTGTTCCACCATTTTGAAAGTTGCTTCAAAATAAATATATTTGGATTGTAACTGAAATTTTAGTTTATTTAAAAATTACATTTAAATGTAATAACATTTTATATTATTGGGTTATTCTGTTCATTAACAGTATTTTATTTTATAAGCATTCTTGCCTGACATGTTTCTGTGTATAAGCTGAATGCTGGGTCAATGCTATAAAAATGCCATTTAAAAAAAAAAAAGAAAAACTGAAGAGAAAACAAGTGAATTTATTTAAATCATAAATAAAGACAAAATGAGAGAAAGCATTTATGATTTAAGATACTTTTAGTTGGGTTCAGGGCCAGCATCTAAGGTGCATCACTATTTGCTGTATATGCCAATTTATAATTATAAGCTTACAGCATCTCAGGACTCGGGATATACTGTTACTGTTACCTCAGCTTCACAGAACAGCCACTTAAAACAAGAAAGTGGAACATTTTACATTTTAATTGGGCAGCAGTTATATATTAACAAACTAATACCTCAGCTGGGCTGAGTTTGTGTGATAAACTCATTTCTACTTTTACTTTATACCAATGGAAGAGAAGGTGCTATGTGAAAAAAGGGAGAAGATCCAGACATTTCAATTATCATATATTTAATCCCCACAATTTAACCCCCATAAATCTATAGGGTAGGTAGATATATCATTTTTCAGATGGAAAAACTGAGACTAGCTTCAGAGCTAGACAAGGGCTGAGGTAGGCCAAAATACAAAGCACACACCCAACTGTCTCCATGAGGCAGCGTAGTTAATATACAGCTCAAGGTAAAAACAGGAACCACAAACATGGGGCCAGAATGACTGCACAGAGACAGTAAAGTGTTAGTGAAAGAAAACTCAAAGGAAGGCAAGATAATACACTGAAAGGAGGGGTGACTTCACAGTGGGATGTGAGAGCTGAATAATCACAGGTGTCCTAGAACTATTTGAGTCTTGGTTTTCTTTTATGTAAAAAGGAATAATACCTATGTCATAAATTGGTTTTGAAGACAAGATGAAGCAATGTATATAAAACATGAGGCACTACCTGACACATAGCAGGTCCTCTCTCTCAATCCATGTTCCTTTCTTCTTCCATTTTTATCCCTTTCTCTGCTTCCCAATTTTGCCCAGGAGTGGTCTTAATTTTAACAGAAAGGGATAGGAAATCAAAGGTAATTAAAACAAAGCTCACAGGGGAGAGGAGAAAGTTAATCGTAGTCATTCTTTTTAGTTATAAATATGACTGTAAGGGAGGTAATAACTTTGATTTACCTTCTATGATGTTAGGGCTGGTCTAATAATCAACATGAGACAGATTAACAAGAGAAAATAACCAAATTTACATATGCATGTATGGGAACCAATACACTAAAGGTTCTGAGACAGAGGTTAGAATGGGTGTATGAGACATTTGGAGACAAGCATAAGAGTTAAGGCACTGGGACTTCAGAGGGGAGGAAGGCAATTCACAGGTCAAAAAGAAGAGCAGTAATTAGAAGTTTGCCCTGCCACGTAGGTCGGTTATAAACAGTTATTTTTGGTGGCTCTTATTACTGGAAAGGCTCCCAATTTAAATTATCTAAGAGAGATATAAAATTTTCTCTTGAGCCCACAGGGTCTCAGTTAACTTCAGCTCAAAATAATTCACAGATCAAAGTGGCACATCTTGAGGAGGTTGGTTCTGAATGCTTTCAACTCAAAACCCAATCTACATTTTATGTCAAATGTTGATAGGCTCTTTCAGGCTTAAATACTCAAATCTATTTTTGGAATTTCCTGATATTGTAAAAAAGAATGTGTAAAATTCTGCTTTGACATTTCCCACAGTGGTAACTTCAATTGTTCCTCAACAACTAAAGCTTATAACCTACCCTTCTCCAGGTACAATTTGTAACAGGATTGAAGCCATTGGATGCATGTTCTCAATCTCCTAGTTGAACACTGCAGTCTCATATTGACTAGCCTCTTTTCTTTCTTTTTTCCATTGTTAATGCTTTTAGTCCCCTTAGTCCCAGCCCTTTGAAGGTAAGGCCACTCCATTCACTTTTATAACTCTAGTAGGCCAGGACATTATTTACACTTAAGAAAAGTTCTTGACTATGTAGGTGGATTTGGAGATCTCAATTCAGTGTTATCGGTATTTTCAAAGTCAGGCCAGAAGAATCAGGACATAGATGTTGAAATGCAAGGGGAAATAGTCATTATTCAATTTTGGTAACTTCCAAATAGGATCTTTAGAAGCAAAAGAAGGCCTCAAGGGGGTGAAGCAGGGACAGAATTCAGGCACTAATCATTGATCAGAGAATGGAGGCTGACAGCTCCTACCAGCTGGTAGATGAGGGTCATCTGAGCTGGTCATCATCTGGATTTCATGGCTCTTATTGTAGAGACTCCAATGTGTATCATCCTCTCCCTTTACTCCTTCATTTTCAGTTCTGCTTTTGCTTGTATTTCTCTAAATCCATGTGTATCTAAGTCAATGTTGTCTGAAGAGAGATCAGTTGCTATCTATATGGAATACATGTCCATATTTGGATACCTCAAAGTTTAAGGGCTACCCTATGACTCTTTTAGATCAGACTGTTGGTCCTGGTTTAATTAGTATGGCCAAGGTACACAAGACACTAACATTGGTATGTGATGTTGAAGGAACAATTTGTGGCTGGGTTCTGAAGGGGACCGTTGGGAAGCTACAATTTTATACTTACCTTATCTGTATGCCTTCCAAACCCTTGTGTTGGAATTAAGCTAGAGTTGCCAGATTTAGCAAATAAAATAAAAGGACCCCCAGGTAATTTTATCATGTAAACAAAAAACAATATTAAATGCAGTATTTGGGACACAGTTAAATGGGCTAGGGGGCCACTTGAGTTCCAAGAATATTACCCACACTGTAATCAGCAGGAAAAGGACAAGGAGGCAAAGAGTGTATCCATTCCTGTAAAATGTGCTTTCCTGGGGTAGTAATTTATACTTGACCTAGTTAGAATTTAGTCACATGGTCACATCTAACTATAAGGGAGGCTGGGAAAACAGTGTTCACATTGGACAGTCTCATGCTCGGCTAAAGACTGAGAGCTATTCCTGAGGAGGAAGAAGGGAATAGATATGGAGAGTCAATTGGTCATCTCTGTCAGAGAAGTGATGAGAATCAAGGCATGTGTATGAGGTAAAAGAAATTGAACTGGACTGAAGATAATGATGCTGTAATTAGGTTACAAAAACAAAAGAGAAATCAAAGATGTCTTCAGATTTTATTTCAACCAGATCAGTTTACAGAATGGAGGTTCCTTTTAACAGAAATGGAAAACACAAGAGAAACATTCAAAAAGTATTAAGTGGGTATCCAGGGGAAGATGGGGGTGAGATAGGTGGGAGCGAGTCCACTTCCCCCAGCACATAGGTGGAACACCTAGCCAATCTTCTGAGGAACAGAGTCAATAGCCAATGGTATGCCAGCATATATGAAGGTTAAAGGCCAAAACTGTGGAGGACACTGAAAAATCAGAAGGTAAGGACAGTGCTTCAGGACAATATGGTCCCTGGGACCAGCATGGGGACCGAGGCAGCTGCAGCCCCAGGCCGGTGCCCCTGGGTCTGCCGCAGGATTTTGGGGAAAGAGCTAGGTCAACGGCTCCCTACCCTGCTACATAAGGTTTGAGCAGCACCAGGAGGAACTTGAATGGGTGAAGTTGCTGAAGGAAATAAGGACAAAGTGGCAAACACACAGGAGGCAGTGTGCACCTGCTGAGACTGTGGATGCTGGCTGGGAAGAGTTGGGTGGAGAAGGACCCTGATCTGGTTGGAGAGTTGGGCTGTGTGAGAGGCCAGGTGCTTGTTTGGGGGGACAGGCTTACACAGGAGGAATTTTTCAAAAAGAAGAGAAAAAGAAGCATTTGGTGCCTTTTTAGGGAATTCTCCCACAGCAGCCACCCCTACTGCCTCCGCAGCCCTGGCTGCACCTGTGTAGCCTCCGTAACCTCAGCCATGCACGCACCTCTGCTGCAAGGACCTTGACAGCACCCCTAACCTTGGAAGTGGCAGAGGGGACCTGTAACACCTGTGGCGCACCACTTACCCAGCCACCCCCAACCTGTCTCTGCTGCAGCCACACCCACAGCCTCTGGGGTGGAATGCACCTGACCCCACTGCCCCAAATGCCACAGCAGCAGCACCGGAGGCCGCAAGCTCATACCAGAGGCCAGGGGACAGTATGCACCTGACCCCATGGCCCAGCAGCTGCCCAACCGGCCCCAGCAGTGGAGGCTGAGTGCTCACACCCAGAGCCCCAGAGGCACTGAGTGCCAAGCCATTGCCCCTGGCACAGCAGCAGAGGAGGTATGTGCTCCTGCCTGCCACAGTGGTGCCCCTGCCCTATGGGGCAACTGGTTTGCTAAGAAGAAGGTGGAGATGCCCCAGCAGAGAAAAGCAATGGGGCTCAAGGGAGTCAGCAATCCCCAGACTCAACTCAGTGGGGGAGCTGAACTGCCCTGAAGAGACTCTGAGAGTCCCTAGTATCTAGGATAGCAAAGAGCGAGAAGGTGGTGTGTGAGTTGCCCCTAACTTGGGCACCTCAAGGGCAGTGCAACTGAGGGACTGAAGGTGTAGGCTGGGCACAGAAGGGCACTGGGGGCCCTGCAGCAAACTAAGGAACTGGGCTGGAGGTTGGGTAACTGCAAATGGGGTGGCTCAGACCTGGTTCCCAAGCCCGAAAAAGCACAGGAAGGGAGAAAAGCAAAACCAATCCCTCTTCAGACTGCTGCAGCCAAGAAGATGAGCAGAACTGGCTTGGCCGGTTAAAAGCCAGCAGAAGGCTTTTTTCCTCTTCTTCTTCCTTACTTTTATTTTTTTAATTCCCACACGTAAGGCAATAAAACCTGGAGTTGTGAAAGGACCAGAGTTAGACCCACAGAGGGGTCTTCCCAACAACTGAGACAGAGAGACAAATTTCACTTTGCTACTCCAGAGAACTTGCAAGTTATTGTATATTTGTATTATTATTATTTCATTATTTTTACATCTTTTATTCTATTAGTACTTTTTTATTTCTCTTCATTCTGTTTAGTCTTTTTCACTTGGTTTGTTAAATTGCATTGTTTGACTGGTTTTCCTTGATCTCTCTTCCATAGTGTATTTTTAATTTTCCTTCTTTAAGTTCACTTGTGTTTCAATAGTATACTACTCTAGGTTGTGTACGTCCCACTCTTGTTATTCAGATCACATAGATTCTGTCATATGATTGTTGCTCCATTACTATTATAATTAATTACTGTTCCACTCAAAGGATTGTAAAAACCACACAGCACTCCTCCTGGATCTTAACTCACTTCACTGTTTCTAGAACTCTATTACTGCTGTGGTTAACTCTATTCTCTCACACACTACACCTATTTTCTATGCTTTATTCTCACTATATCTCATAATCTGACCTCTGACAAGCTCATTGCTTTCTAGATACAACTCACAAAACTTTCCCTCCTAACAAGAGTTTTATCTTTTTTTGACCCTTTCTAAAAAGTGGCTAGTTGGGTGAAATATCACAGTTAACACTATACATATCCAAAGGATCTCCTATCTCTTCTCTATGGGTTAGTATTTTAAATACTACAGAATACACTCCCACTGTCTTAATCCATTTCACCTCCAATTAATCATATCAAAGAGTAGGTGGAAGATGTGAACACCAGTATACCTGCTGGAGGAGGAAACCCACCAACAAAGGAACCACCAACAAATAATAATGGGAGAAGGGGAAGGAATAAATGGAAGACTAACCTCCAGCCAGGACCAATCTGCAAATACAACTAAAAGGTGGAGAAATTACTCAGAATAAACAACTGAGTAAGAGCTAGAGAGAAGCCCCAAAACATCATACGGACAGAAGAACCAGCTTTAACACAAACTGTCCACACCCACACAACAGAATACAAGATGTGGTGGATGGAGTGACCCTCAGTTAACTAGCTGGTGGGAAGGACCCACCAAAAAAAGATCAAACAACAATCAAAACTCAAAGACATAAATCCAGAGTCAGATTTGGATTTATGAGTCAATCTTGGAAGACTTCAAGAAAAATAATGATAGCAACACACTTATAGTAGGGGATTTTAACACTCCACTGTCAAAAATGGATAGATCTTCCTAACAAAATATCAACAAAGATATTGAAACAATGAACAATGCCCTAGATGAAATGGACTTAATTGATATATATATATAGAGCCCTTCATCCCAAAGAAGCTAAATACACATTCTTTTCAAATGCGCATGGAACATTTTCAAAGATAGACCACATGGTAGGACACAAAACAAGCCTCAGCAAATTCAAGAAAGTTGAAAGCATACCAAGCATTTTCTCCGACCACAAGAGACTGAAACTAGAAACCAACCTCAAGAAAAAAAAACCCTAAAACATTCAAACTCCTGGAGATTGAATAGCATGCTATTAAACAATGAATGGGTCAAAAATGAGATTAAGGAAGAAATCAAAAAGTTTCTGGAAACAAATGAAAATGAACTCACAACAATCCAAAATGTATGGGACACACTAAAGGCAGTCCTGAGAGAGAAGTTCATATAGCGATACAGGCCTACATAAAAAAGATAGAAACATTTCAAATAAATAACCTAACCTTATACCTACAAGAACTTGAGAAACAGTAACAAGTTCTTGTAGGTATAAGGTTAGTTCTTATAGGTATAAGCCCGGAGCAAGTAGAAGGAAGGAAATAACCAAGATCAGAGTAGAATGAAACAACATAGAAACTAAAAGCACAATTCTAAGGATCAATAAATCCAGCAGCTGGTTCTTTGAAAAGATAAATAAAATTGACAAGCCTTTAAGCAGGCTCATCAAGAAAAAAAGAGAGGACCCAAATAAACACAATCAGAAATGAAAGAGGAGAGATTACAACTGACACCACAGAAATACAAAGCATTGTAAGAAACTACTATGAAGAGGTGCATGCCAAGAAATTTGAAAACCTAGGTGAAATGGACAAATTTCTAGAAAAATATAATCTTCCAAAACTCACTGAAGTAGAAGCAGAAAGTCTGAACAGACCAATAATAGCAGATGAAATTGAAGCAGTAATCAAAACTCCTGTCACACAAAAGCCCTGGACCAGATGGTTTCATAGGAGAATTCTACAAAGTATTTAAGGATGAGCTAACCCTTATTCTTCACAGACTATTTCCAAAAATCCAAGAAGATGGAAGGCTCCCAAACTCTTTAATGAAGGACAGGGGTTAGCTCATCATTAATCCCCAAAACAGATAATCCCCAAAACAAAGAAAGAAAACTTCAGGCCAATATCACTGATGAACATACATGCTAAATCCTCAACAAAATATCAACAAACTGCATCCAGAAATACATTAAAAAGATCATGCACCATGATCAAGTAGGATTCATCCCAAGGATGCAGGATGGTACAATATTTGCAAATCAATAAACAATACATCACATAAACAAAACAAAAGACAAAAATTACAAGATCATATCAATAGATACAGAAAAAGAATTTGATAAGACACAGCACTTATTTATGATAAAAAACACTTAGCAAAGTGGGATTAGAGGAAGCATTCCTAAACATAATAAAGGTGGTATAGAAGAGACCTAGAGCTAGTGTCATACTCAATGGGCAAAAACTTAGAGCTTTCCCCTAAGATCAGGAACAAGACAAAGATGCCCGCTTTCACCACTCCTATTCAACATAGTATTGGAAGTCCTAGCCACAGCAATCAGACAAGAAAAAGAAATTAAAGGCATCCAAATTGGAAAGGAGGAAGTAAAACTGTCACTGTTTGCAGATGACATGATAATATACATAGAAATTCCTATAAACTCCATCAAAAAATTACTTGACCTAATAAGTGAACTTGGCAAAACAGTGGGATACAAAGTCAATACTCAGAGACCAAAGGCACTTTCATATACCAACAATGAAATATCAAACAGAAATCAGGAAAAATCCCATTTGAAATAGCAACAAGAAAAATAATATACCTAGGCAAAAACCTAACCAAGGAGGAAAAAGACTTGTACTCAGAAAACTACACAACACTGAAGGAAGAAATTAAGGAAGACACAACCCTTTTGGATTTCCTGGAAAACTGAATCTACAGCAGGAGGAAGGGGAGGCAGTACAAAGACCCTGGAAAGAAAGTCAGAAATGAAGACAGATACTCGTAAACATGAGGGTTCCGATGCTGGCCCAGCCATTCACAGCTTTAAGGCCAAGGGCAACAACAAGTAAATAGAAGCATATACCATCTTCATGGATTGGAAGAATTAACATCATCAAAATGTACATACTACCCAAAGCAATTTATAGTTTCAATGCAATACCTATTAAAGTACCAATGATATATTTCACAGATATAGAACAATTTCAGAAATTTATATAAAACTATAAATGACCCCGAATAGCTATAGCAATTTTGAGAAAGAAGAACAAAGTAGGAGGGATCACAGTACCTGATACCAAACTGTATTACAAGGCCACTGTAATCAAAACAGTCTGGTACTGGCATAAGAAGAGACACATAGACCAGTGGGACAGAACAGAGAGCCCAGAAATAAACCCAAGTCTCTATGGTCAATTAATATTTGACAAAGAAGGAAGAAGCATAAAATGGAGTTAAAATAGCCTCTTCAACAAATAGTGTTGGGAGATCTGGACTGCTATAAGCAAAAAAATGAAACTCGAGCACCAACTTACACCATACACAAAAATAAATTCAAGGTGGGTAAAAGACTTAAATATAAGTCACGACACCATAAAAGTCCTAAAGGAAAACACTGGCAGGAAAATCTCAAGACATTCCACACAGCAATATCTTCTGTGTCCCCTAGAGCAAGGGATATAAAGAAAAGAATAAATAAATGGGGCCTCATCAAATTAAAAAGCTTCTTCATGGCTAAAGGAAACAGCATTAAAATGAAAATAGAACAAACTATATGGGAAAACATATTTGCCAACTAATCCTCAGACAAGGGTTTGGTCTCCAAAACATATAAGGAACTCACATGACTCCATACCAGGAAGACAAACAACCCAATTAAAAAATGGGCAAAAGACTTGAAGAGACACTTCTCCAAGGAGGACATACAGAGGATCTAGAGAAACAGGAAAAGATGCTCATATCGCTAGCCATAAGAGAGATGCAAATTAAAACCACAATGAGATACCACTTCATACCAACTGGTTAGAACGGCCATTATGAACAATTTAACAAACAAGTGTTGGAGAGGATGTGGATAAAAGGGAACCCTAGTGCACTATTGGTGGGACTGCAGACTGGTACAACCACCATGGATAACAGTATGGAATTTCCTCAGAAAACTAAAAATGAAACTGCCCTTTGACCCAGCAATTCCACTGCTGAGATTATATCCTAGTAGCCCTGAAACACCAATCCAAAAGAACCTGTGCACCCCAATGTTCATAGCAGCATAATTTACAGTAGCCAAGTACTGGAAACAACCTAAGTGCCCATCAGTAAATGAATGGATCAAAAAACTATGGTACATTTACAGAATGGAATTCTCTGCAGCAGAGAGAAAGAAAAAGTTCCTACCCTTTGCTACAGCATGGATGGAAATGGAGAGCATTATGCTATGTGAAATAAGCCAGGTGGCGAGAGACAAATACCACATGATCTCACCTTTAACAGGAACCTAATCAACAAAAGAGAAAAAGCAAGCAAAATATAACCAGAGACATTGAAATTAAGAACAATCTGACAGTAACCAGAAGGGAGGTGGGGAGAAATAATGGGGGGAAGGGTTTTCAGGAACAACTATAAAGGACACATGGACAAAAACAAGGGTGGGGGTGGAAGCAAGGGAGGGAGGTGGGTTTGGCTGGGGTTGGGGGAATGGTGGGGGGTAAATGCAGACAACTGTGATTGAACAATAAAATAAATTTTTTAAAAAGTATTAAATATATAGTACCTTCTAAGTAAGGTTCTATACCACTACTATAAGAATATGACATAGTTGCTAATCAAATCTAGTAGGTGGCAGTACAGTCTTTTTCCATGTACTTCTAGGGGACAATGTGATCAACTGCAGGCATTTGCTGTTGTTGTTTAATAAAAATTAAAATGTTTAGCACTTAGTAAATGTTCAAAAAATTGATTAGTACTTGATATTTTTACATATATTTTAAAACAGATGAGTCTTCCTGGGGACCAAATGGAAAATAAAAGTACAGAACTTGAGGCTTCTTGTGAAAATTAGCAAGAAGAGGGGATTGCTGCCATGGTTACAGAAATGCACAGCATGGATACCATCCTGTAAACGGGCTCTGCTGGCCAAACAGTGATGGAAACCAATTTGCTTTCTTTTGGAGGAGACAGTTGGCTCACTGTACCCTTTTGGATTTCCTGGAAAACTGAATCTACAGCAGGAGGAAGGGGAGGCAGTAGAAAGACCCTGGAATGAGAGTCAGAAATGAAGACAGATACTCATAAACATCAGGGTTCCAATGCTGGCCCAGCCATTCGCAGCTTTAAGGCCAAGGACAACACAACAGTAATTCAGTTATGGAGGCTGACTAAGAGCCAGGCACACTCAAAGTCCTTCCAAATATGTTATCTCAGGATATGGGATCAGGAAGTTGGGGGATAGAGAGTGGGTACAGACATGGTTATCCAAGAGATGGTTTCCACCTGCTATAACAGGAAAGACAGTCGGAAAAAACCCTCAGATATAGTGGGAAATGTGATGGGGTGAAAAGTAGAGATTTAAAAGTATGGAGGAGAAAGATTAATTACAAGAGAAGAGTAACATATGGGGGTGCAGGGATGGAGCAAAAGAGAAAAAGAATTCATGGGCCTGGACAAAAGTGTGGTGATTACAGGGTGAAGGCAGAAGAGCGTATAAGGGAGATAAATGGTAATGGAAAAAATACAATGAAAACAACAGCAAAAAGTAGTTAGGGATAATTTCTCAAAGGAAGTGGGGTTTGAACTGGACCTTGAGGGGTAGGCAGACTTTTAGTATTTAGGGAGGAGAGGAAAAATTTTCACAGAGAATGAGTATCATAAACAAAGAAATGAAAGGACTCATTGTGAGGGACATACTGGCTCAAGCTGTAATGAATGTGGAACTGTGCTAGCCATGGGAACTGTACCATAAACAGAAATTGTGGAGGGCTTCTCATTGCAAGTGGGAGATTTATGACTTTATCACTGAGACAACTATTAAGCATTTTGAACAGAGCCACGGCGCTGGGCTGAGTGGTGGAGAGCAGAGTGGTTGCAACCCTGCGGTGGCAGCAGCATGGGTCCCAACCCGAGAACGGCGGCCTCACAGACTGAGAGCACATGGAAACGAGTTTGAGGCAGCACGGGTGCCACTCTGCGCAGTGCCCGGGTAGAAATGAATTCTCAACAGTTTCCTCAATTAGGAACTCCTTGCACTGGGCTAAGCCAGGCTCCTTCACAGGTTGCTAACAGTAGTTCTGCATGATTGATAAAACCAGCAGCTGCAGAGTAGGTGGAAGCAGTAAACACCAGGATACTCGCTGGAAGAGGAAACCCAATAACAAAGAAACCACCAACAGATAACAACAGAAGAAGGTGAAAAAGAGAGTGGAAACCACACAAACCTCAATCCAGGACCTATCTGGAAATACAACTAAATAGTGGAGAAACTACCCAGTTCAAACAACTAAACAAGAGCAAGAGAGAATCCTCAAAACCTTGTACACATGGAAAAACTAGCATCAACACAACCTGTCCTCACCAGCACAACAAATTACAAAAGGTGGTGGACAGAGTGACCATTACTTAACCAACTGGTGGAAAGGACGCACAAAAGAAAGACCCCAAAACAATCAAAACCCAAAGACGAAAACAGAGCCAACTTAAAGGACAGCCCAAGACCAGTGAGCTCGGGAGATCAAGGAGACTACACCACTGAATCTCACAGGTCTCCTACCACAGAAGTTCACACCATAAACCCAGGGAACCACAACAGATAAATTTAAGAAGCTGAAGCTAACAAGAAGAGTCTCACAAACAATGGAAAGACAAAGAATCCCCAAATGAAAGGAAAGCAGGAAGCCTCAGAAAGAATGCTGAATGAATAGAGGCAAGTCAACTATCAGATAGTGAATTCAAACCACTGGTTATCAGGAAGTTCAAAGAGATCACAATGAGCTACCAGAAACTACAGGGGAACTACAATGAACTCAGTGCAAACTATATCAACACGAAAAAGGAAAAAGGAACTATCAATAAGGGCCAAGAGGAAATGAAGAATACAATTTCTGAACTGAAGAACACTGGAAGGAATCAAAAGCGGGATCAAAGAAGCAGAAAATTGGATCAGCGAGGTGGAGGACAAAGTAGAAAAAAACACCCAGAAAGAACAAGAAAAGGAAAAAAGACTCAGAAAGAATGAAGAGGGATCAAGAGAAATGCAAGAAAATATGAAACGTAATAGTATCTGAATAATCAGGATACCAGAAAAAGAAGAAGAAGAGCAGGGGACAGAAAACCTATTTCCATTATTACTTAATGATGGAAAATTCCCTAATTTGATGAAAGAAAAAGTCACACAAATCCAGGAAACACAGAGAGTACCAATCAAGAGGAACCCAAAGAGGCTCACTTCAAGCCACATCATAATAAAAATGGCAAAATTCCAAGACAAAGAGAGAATCTTAAAGGCAGCAAGGGAGAAACAAGAAGTAACATACAAGGGAGCCTAAACAAGGTTAGCTGCTGACTTCTCAATGGAAACGCTCCAAGCAAGAAGAGAATGGCAAGTAATGAAAACCAGAGGCCTGCAACCAAAGCTATTTCACCCAGCAGGGCTCTCAATCAAGATAGAAGGCCAAATAAAGAGCTTCCGAGACAAAAGAAGTCTAAAAGAATACACCTCCACCAAACCAGCTCTGCAAGACATGCTAAAGGGACTACTCTAAGGAAAGGAAGAAAAAGAGAGAGACAGAGAGGAATACAGGTACAAAAATGGCAATGAATAAGTACCTATCAATAATAACCTTAAACGTAAGTGAATTCAATGCTTCAATCAAAAGACATAGAATAGCTGAATGGATAAGAAAGCATGACCCACACATATGATGCCTATAAGAGACTCACCTCAGGACAAAAGACTACACAAACTGAATGTGAAGGGATGGAAACAAATTTTCCAAGCAAATAGAGAGGAGAAAAAAAAAAGCCGGGGTAGCAATACTCATATCAGACAAAATAGACTTCAAAAAAGGGCCATAAAGAGACCCAGAAGGTCACTGTATAATACTCAAGGGAAGAATCCATAAAGAAGACATAAACATTGTAATATATGTGCACCCAATGTAGGAGCACTCAATACATAAAGAAAATGTTAGAGTACTTCAAGAAAGATATTGACAGCAACACAATTATAGTAGGGGATTTTAACACTCCACTGTCAAAAATGGACAGATCTTCCAAACAAAATATCAACAAAGATACTGAAACAATGAACAATGCCCTAGATAAAATGGACTTAATTGATATATATATATAGAGAGAGCCCTTCATCCCAAAGAAGCTAAATACATACTCTTTTCAAATGCACGTGGAACATTTTCAAAGATAGACCACATGATAGGACACAAAACAAGCCTCAACAAATTCAAGAAAGTTGAAAGCATACCAAGCATTTTCTCCGACCACAAGGGACTGAAACTAGAAACCAACCCCAAGGGAAAAAACACAAAACACTCAAAACCGTCGAGACTGAAAAGCATGCTATTAAACAATGAATGGATCAAAAATGAGATTAAGGAAGAAATCAAAAAGTTTCTGGAAACAAATAAAAATGAACTCACAATAATCCAAAATGTATGGGACGCAATAAAGGTAGTCTGAGAGGGAAGTTCATATAGCGATGATACAGGCCTACCTAAAAAAGATAGAAACATTTCAAATAAATAACCTAACCTTATACCTACAAGAACTTGAGGAACAATAACAAAACAGCCCAGAGCAAGTAGAAGGAAGGAAATAACCAAGATCGGAGTAGAATTAAACAACATAGAGACTAAAAGCACAATTCTAAGGATCAATAAATCCAGCATCTGGTTCTTTGTAAAGATAAATAAAATCAACAAGCCTTTAAGCAGGCTCATCAAGAAAAAAAGAGAGAGGACTCAAATAAACAATCAGAAAAGAAAGAGGAGAGATTACTGACACCACAGAAATACAAAGCATTGTAAGAAACTACTATGAAGTAGTAGTGTATGCCAAGAAATCTGAAAACCTAGCTGAAATGGACAAATTTCTAGAAAAATATAATCTTCCAAAACTCAATGAAGAAGAAGCTGAAAGTCTGAACAGACCAATAGCAGCAGATGAAATTGAAGCAGTAATAAAAAAACTCCCAGCATACAAAATCCCTGGGCCGGATGGTTTCACAGGAGAATTCTACAAAGCATTTAATGAAGAGCTAACCCCTATTCTTCACAGGCTATTCAAAAAAATCCAAAATGATGGAAGACTTCCAAACTCTTTTTATGAAGCTAGCATCATCCTAATCCCAAAACCTAATAAAGATACAACAAAGAAAGAAAATTTCAGGCCAATATTGCTGATGAACATAGATGCTAAAATCCTCAACAAAATATTGGCAAATTGCATCCAACAATACATTACAAAGATCATACACCATAACTAAGTTGGATTCATCCCAAGCATGCAAGGATGGTTCAATATTCGCAAATCAGTAAATGTAATACATCACATAAACAAAAGCAAAGACAAAAACCACATGATCATATTAACAGATGCAGAAAAAGCATTTGATAAGGTACAGCACCCATTTATGATAGAAACACTCAGCAAAGTGGGAATAGATGGAGCATTCCCAAACATAATAAAGGCCATATATGAGAGACCTACAGCCAACATCATACTCAATGGGCAAAAACTAAAATCTTTTCCACTAAGACCAGGGGCAAGACAAGGTTGTCCACTTTCACCACTTCTATTCAATGTACTATTGGAAGTCTTAGCCACAGTGATCAGACAAGAAAAGGAAATAAAAGGCATCCAAATTGGAAAGGAGGAAACAAAACTGTCATTGTTTGCAGATGACATGACAGTGTACATAGAAAATCCTATAGTCTCCACCAAAAAACTGCTCAACTTAATAAAATGAATTTGGCAAAACAGCGGGTTACAAAGTCAATATCCAGAAATCAAAGACATTT
This sequence comes from Artibeus jamaicensis, assembly GCF_021234435.1. Classification (NCBI taxonomy): domain Eukaryota; kingdom Metazoa; phylum Chordata; class Mammalia; order Chiroptera; family Phyllostomidae; genus Artibeus; species Artibeus jamaicensis. The sequence goes on from NW_026522059.1 coordinate 40,031,474, forward strand.
TTATACCAACAATGAAACAGCAGAAGCAGAAATCAAGAAAAAAATCCCATTTTGTATAGCAAAAAGAAAAACAAAATACTTTGGAATAAACCTAACCAAGGAGGTAAAAGACCTGTATTCAGAAAACTGCACAAGACTGAAGAAAGAAATCAAGGAAGACACAAACAAATGGAAACATATATTGTGTTCATGGACTGGAAGAATTAACATCATCAAAATGTTCATACTACCCAAAGCAATTTACAGATTCAATGCAATACCTATTAAAGTACCAATGGCGTATTTCACAGACCTAGAACAAACACTTCAAAAATTTATATGGAACCATGAACGACCCCAAATAGCTGCTGCAATTTTGAGAGAGAAGAACAAAGTAGGAGGGATCATAATACCTCATACCAAACTGTGTTACAAGGCCACTCTAATCAAAGTAGCTTAATACTGGCATAAAAACAGACACATAGACCAATGAAACAGAACATAGAGCCCAGAAATAAACCCAAGTCTCTATAGTCAATTAATATTTGACAAAGGGGGCAGCAACATAAAATGGAGTAAAAATAGCCTTTTCAACAAATGGTGTTGGGAGAACTGAATAGCTACATGCAAAAAAAAAAAAAATGAAACTTGAGCACCAACTTACACCATACACAAAAATTAATTCAAGGTGGATAAAAAATTTAAATATAAGTTGTGACACCATTAAAGTTCTAGAGGAGGACATAGGCAAAAAATCTCAGATATTTCATGCAGCAACATTTTTACCGATATGTCCCATAGAGCAAGGTACATAAAGGAAAGAATAAACAAATGGGATCTCATCAAAATAAAAACCTTCTGCAGGGTTGAAGAAAACAGTATTAAGATAAAAAGAGAACCAACTGTATGGGAAAACATATTTGCCAATGATACCTCAGACAAAGGTTTAATCTCCAAAATATACAAAGAACTTACATGACTCCACTCTAAGAAGACAAGCAACCCAATTAAAAAATGGGCAAGGGACTTAAACACACACTTCCCCCTGGAGAACATACAGAGGATCTAGAGACACATGAAAAGATGCTCAATATTGCTAGCCATCAGAGAGATGCAAATTAAAACCACAATGAGATACCATTTTACACTGGTCAGAATGGCCATCATAAACAAAGCAACAAACAAGAAGTGTTGGAGAGGTTGTGGAGAAAAGGGGATCCTAGTTCACTGTTGGCGGGATTGCAGACTGGTACAACCACCATGAATAACAGTACAGAATTTTCTAAGAAAACTAAAAGTGGATCTGCCTTTTGACCTAACAATTCTACTGCTAGGATTGTATCCTAAAAACCCTGAAACACCAATCTAAAAGAACCTATGCACCCCAATATTCATAGCAGCACAATTTACAATAGCCAAGTGCTGAAAGCAACCTAGGTGCCCATCAGCAAATGAATGGATCAAAAAATTATGGTACATTTACACAATGGAATTCTATGCAGCAGAAAGAAAGAAGGAACTACTACCCTTTGCAACATCATGGGTGGAACTGCAAAGCATTATGCTGAGTGAAACAAGCCAGGCAGTGAAAGACAAATATCACATGACCCCACCTTTAACAGGAACGTAATCAACAAAACAAACAAGCAAGTAAAATGTAACCAAAGAAGGAGTTCCTACCCCTTTGCAACAGCATGGATGGAACTGCAAAGCATTATGCTGAGTGAATATTTCAACAAGCCAGGCAGTGAAAGACAAATATCGTATGATCTCACCTTTAACAGGAACCTAATCAACAAAACAAACAAGCAAGCAAAATGTAACCAAATACAGTGAAATAGAGGAAGGGCTGACAGTGGCCAAAGAGGAGAGGGGAGAGAATTTCAGGAGAAAAGGGGAAGGGTTTAGAGGAACAAGTATAGAGGACACATGGACAACAACTAGGGGTGGAAATGGGAGGTAGGTGGGGAGCACTAGCAGGGTGGGCTGGGATGGGAGTAAAAGAAAACTGTACTTGAACAATTAAAATAATTGAAAAAAGAACTTTGAACACTCTAAAAGCAGAATAGGTCTATGTTGTAGAGAGGTGGCAAGAGGAGCAGGATGGGCTGGAAAGGTCAAAGGTCAGAGGTATGGCGAGCATTTCTGAAGTGATAATGGTTCAGAGAAAACCCCTGAAATAAAATATTGCAAAAAAAAAAAAAAAAAAAAGACCCACAGTTGTCCTGGAATAGCCTTGGTTAGAATGGTTATTATTTTTTTATTTATCAACAAACCGGGCTAAGTTACTAAACCTGTCTCAAATGTTCTCTAAAACGCTGCTAAAAATTATATCATAAGTTTGTTGTGGAGAGTAAATAAACATGTGAAGTGGCATGTGCATGGTGACTACTCAGGAAAAGGTATTTTAAAATTTTCTCCCTTCTTTCTAAGTACAACTTGTGGGACTTCTGCCACTTATATTTGGGCCCTTACAGTTGTTCTGCAGTCTTCCCTCCCTCGCTTCTCTGTTGCTGGGCTGTATGCCTCTTTGGGGCACTTGACGAGTCCGCAGCGCATCTGTACTCCGGACGTCGGTATTCCGGGCTCTAGTACTGGCCCTGCACACCACGAGCTCTCAACTAAAGCAAATAGGATGTGCGGGGTGACGAGGCAGCCCGAGGCAGTGCACTCCGCAGGTATCCGCCACTCGTCTGCCGGACTTTCGGGTCTAGCCTAAGAGATCCCGGGTGCCAGAGAGCTGCGGGCAAAGTTGAGCTCTCTAACCCGCAAGCAACGTCCCTGAGGGGCGCGGGCTAAGGGATGGGGAACCCAAGCCACACTCACTGCCAACTCAGTACAGAAATCCCCCTCCTCCAGGCCTTCGGAGGCTCACTCTCGGGAAATCTCAACTCTTTCCCTTTCTACGGCCCTTCTTCCCGCCCCGTTTTTAAGGAGCAGCCTGGAGGGAGGCGTCGCCGTACGGGGCGGTGAGCGTGGGTGGGAGTTGAGCCAAGGGAGGGCAGTCCGGGAACTTTGAGACCCGGCCTCCAGGGGTCCAGCACAGGCCAGCATCTCCAGCCGGAGTGAGCGCAGAGGAGAAACCGCGCCAGTCTGCAGAGTCGCCGCCCCGCACCACGCGGAGAGAGACCCGGACAGCTCACCGCGGTCGCGCGCGAACCGGACAGCAGAAGACGAGTCTGAGAGCATGGGCCGCTTCCCGCTAGAGAGGTTGCTGCAGAAGCTACTCAGCCCCTCGGGCCTGGCTCTCGCCGCGGCCCTGCTCCTCCTGGTCCTGTGGCTACGCGCCCGGCGCACCAGGTAAAGCGTCCCCGAGACCTCCTTGCGCGGCCCCGCGGCACGGGCCACGCATGCGCTCTGGGCCCCCTGGACAGAGCGTAAACTAGATGACCTAGAGACCCCTCCAAGATTTTGGGAGCAATAGTCTAAACTTGCGGAAGCAGCGGCGTCTTTTGAGATCCTGTGTAATGATAAAGGCTTTTTGTGTCTCTCTCCCACGCATACGCATACACAGGAAAGCGTTGGGACCCAGTTAGATTTGCTGTTCCAGTACAGGTTGTAATAAGCCTTAGGTTTGTGTTATATATACATTATGCATGACGCGGGGCTTCCAAACACATGTTGGTGCTTTCTTACAGCGAGTTGATAACTTTAGCGCTTAGGAATTCATTGAGCATTTCGCGAAGGGAATTTTGTTTTACATTTATTTCATTTGGTTAAAACTGAAATGTTTTGGGGAATTGTGTGGTATGAATGGTAACTCTGGGTGCCTCTCTGCTTCAGTTTACCTCACTGTACCTCATCTGGAAAAAACAAAATAAAAGTACGTCTACCTTTCCCATTTCCCGCCATTCTCCTTTCCCTCTGGTAATCACCATAATGTTGTCTATGAGGGTTTTTTGTCTGTTTTGCTTAATCCCTTTACCTTTTTCACCCAGCACCCAACACCCTCTGCTCTGACAGCTGTTGTTCTATTAGTCTGTTTCTATTTTGTTTGTTAGTTTATTTTGTTCATTAAACTTCACATATAAGTAAAATCATATGGTATTTGTCTTTCTGCGGCTGTCTTATTTCACTTAGCATAATGCTGTCCAGTTCGATCTGTGCTGTCACAAAAGGTAAGATTTCCTTCTCTTTTTACAGCCAAGTAGTATTCCACTTTGTAAATTTTTGAAAGTTTGTTGACACTATTACGGATGTCCTCATTTTCCCTGCCTTTGCCTTTCCCTATCCAGCTCCCATCTGTGCCTATGAGTTATGCATATTCATTCTTCTACTGATGGACATTTGGGCTTTTAGTTTGATGTAGTCCCACCTTTTTTTCCTTTTGTTTCCCTTGCTTGAGGAGATATATCAGAAAAAATATTGCTGTGAAAAATGTCTGAGATTTTACTCCCTATATTTTCTTCTAGGATTTTTATGGTTTTGAGTGTAGCATTTAAATATTTAATCCATTTTGAGATTATTCTTGTGTGTGGTGTAAGAAGGTGATCTAGTTTAATTTTTTTTGCACATATTCAATTTTACCAACACCATTTATTGACTAGAAAATCTGTACACCATTATATGTTTTTGCCTCCTTTGTCAAATATTGATTATAAAGGTGTGGGTTATTTCTGGGCTATATTCTGTTCCATTAATCTAGATGTAAAAGACTTGTACTTGGAAAATTATAGGATACTAAAGACAGAAACTGAAAAAGAACCCTGACTGGGTAGTTCAGTTGGTTAGAGTGTCATCCTGATATGCCAGGGTTGTAGGTTTGATCCCCCCAGTCAGGAAACATACAAGAATCAACCAATGGCCCTGGCTGGTGTAGCTCAGTGGATTGAGCACCAGCCTGTGAACCAAAGGGTTGTCAGTACAATTCCTGGTTGGGGCACATGCCTGGGTTGCAAGGCCAGGTCCCCAGCTGGAGGTGCATGAGAGGCAACCACACATCGATGTTTCTCTCCCTCTCTCCTTCCCTATCTCTCTCCCCCCAAAATAAATAAAGTCTTTAAAAAAAAGAATCAATCATTGACTACATAAACAAGTGGAACAACAAGTCAATCTCTCAATAAATAAATGAATAAGTAAATAAAATTTTAAAAGAAATTGAAGAAGATCCAAATAAGTAGAAGCATACACAATATTCAGGAAGAATTAACATCATTAAAGTGCCCATACTTCCCAAAGCAATCTATAGATTTTTTGCAATTCTTATCAAGATACCAATGGCATATTTCCCAGAAGTAGAACAAATATTCCAAAAATTGATATGGAACCACAAAAGAACCCCAAATAGCCACAGCAGTCTTGAGAAATAAGAACAAAGTTGGAGGAATAACTTTACTTAATATCAAACTATACTACAAGGCCATAATATAGGCCAATCAAAACCATCTGGTACTGGCATAAAAATAATAGTCTAGATCAATGGAAGAAAATATATTTTAGACATCTTTCTATGTCATGTTATTGAAATCATTATTTGTAATTATTTTATAAAGATATACCATACTGATACACAAATATCTTTGTGTTTTGGGGGAAATATTTGTGTAGGATTTTGGAGTTGTTGTCAAACATAATGTGCCTTACACTTTGATAGATATCCCCAAAGTACTCTAAGTCCCAATTTATGTTACTACTAATAATTTATGTAAGCTCCAGTTTCTCCTTTTCCTATCATACTGGTATAAATCATTTTAATTTCACCAATTTGATATTAATAAAAATAAAACTTTATCTCAATTTTTATTTATTTACTTTTGAGGGACTTTGGAATTTTTAAAGGAGATAATTATCTCTCTTTTTGTATGATTAATAATAAATGATAATTAACTACTTCTGATTATTAATAGCTGTTATATAGACATTGTTAAGCTTTCATACCTGCTATAATTATTTTTACTATTTTTATTAGTATTTAAGAGTTTCTGGATATACCTCTTGCTTAGAAAGTCCATCCACTCTTCAACATGATAAAGACATTCACTATTATTTTTCATCTAGTTTATTTTAGAAGTATTTTATATACATATATTACATTTTTATTTTCATTCAATATCCATCCATCCTTTGAACAATTATGTCTTAAAAGTTTACAATATAGCATAAAATAGGAATGCTGGATATTCTAAAGAAAACATTTAAATGTTACCTAAAAAACTGGTGAAAAATTTTCAAAATAGGTAGAAATCAGCTCAGAGGTCATTTTTTACCTTTGGCCACCTACCAGCCCACTACTCCTCTTTTAAATATAGCATTTTGATTTCCTTATGTGAAGTTGATTTCCCTTTTAGATGTGATCTGGTGAGACTGTCAACCACAGAAGCTGTTACAATGCCCTTCAGGAGAGAGTACAGAGGCTTGACCTAGAGTTGTAACTGTGGGGTTGATGGGAAGTAGTTAGAATCAGGATATATTTTTGGTGGTAAAGTCAGTAGGACACACTAGAGGAATTAATGTGCCATATAAATGAGAGAAACCTCAACAGTGATGTTTAGAAGGTATTTTTCATGTTTTATGCTTCTTGTCTGATCATCTGTGCATAGTGTGATATTGTTTCCTGAGATAGGATTTCCAGGATTTGAGGAATTTAAAAAATTTGATAGGTAGTGAGGTATGTATTTCTGGTGCTCAGGGGAGATGTCCAGGCAGGATATGGGATCATGAAAGTCACAAATATGAAAGTGGCATGTAAAGTCATGAGTATTGATTTGATCACCTGGTGAGAGAGTTTGATGGAGAAGTAGAGGGCCCAGCCCACTCTCCCCGCTGAAGAGGCCGTCAGAGAAAGAGGAACCAGCAGACTGAGAAGGAAGAGCCAACTAAGGGGAAAGAAACCCATGAAGATGGTATCCTGGAAGCTAGGAACAGAGGTCAACAAGTTGGGGGAGTTATTTGTGTCAAATGCTGCTAAGAAGTCTAGTTTGATGAGGACAAAGAAATGAGTATCAGAGTTGACAAGATGCAAAATTGGTAAGAGCTATGCAAAGAATCGGTGGGAATGAGTCTGTTTGAAGTGGATTGAAATGCTGTCCTACATAGCTTCTAAGATTTTATACTCAGACTAGAATGCAATTCAGTATTATGTGTTATAGCTCTTGAGCCCATAATTCCAGTAATTTTATTTAAAAGAATTTCTCTTGGTGAAATAATCATGAAGTTCCTTAAATATTTAACCTTGACACAGTTCATTAGGACAGCTTATTATAGTGAAACATTCAGAAAAAACTAGGTTATCAAAAAATAATGGTTTATTTAAAGAAATTCTAGCATGTCCAATAATAGAAAATCACGTAGCCATAAAACGTATAATGTAGAATATATGAAGATATGGAAAGCCATATTCAAGCTATATTAAGTAATAAAAATTATAAAACAACATGTTCATATTCACGGTATTAATGACTTCCAGCCAGAGACCACTAGGAACACATCTATAGTTGAACAAGATGATTTATTGTTTATTGTTTATTGCAGTGAAAAAGAACACACACTATTCATTCTCCATAGAAGACTGTTAAAAAGGACTATTTTGGGCATGTGGTTTAGGACTTTGGAAAGGGTTTAAGAAAACAAGGTTTTACTCTATTGGTAAAATACTGTCAGAAAGTGGAAGCTGTTCTGATTGAATATTATTTTTAATTCTGTTTCATTTATTTATTTTCACTGTTTAAATTTTATTTTTCAGTTCATTATTATTTTGTATCAGTTTCATGTGTATAGCACAGTTAAACCACCATATACTTTACAAAGTGTTTCCCCAATATTTCCAGTACCCACTTGGCACCATACATAATCATTGCAGTATTAGTGACCACTGCCCATGTTCATGAATCCTTTTTCCTTTTTGCTTATTCCTTCTACTCCCTAAGCCCCATGCCCCTCAGAGCTGTCAGCCTGCTCTCTGTCTATGAGTCTGTCTCTACTTTGCTTATTAGTTCAGTCTGTTCATTACATTCCACAGATGAGTAAGTCATATGGTATTTTCCTTTCTCTGACTGGCTTATTTCACTTAGCATAATGTTCTACGGGTTCATCCATGCTGTCGCAAAGGGTAAAATCTTCTTTTTTATGGCCATGTAGTATTCTTTTGTGTAGATGTCCTATAGTTGTTTTCTCTACTCATCTACTGATGAGCACTTCCACGTCTTGGCGATTGTAAATTATGCTGCAGTGAACATAGGGGTGCTTAAGCTGGGCAGCTGAGGAGTACAGCTGGAGACACTGATTAAGCCTAAAAGAAAGCCTGCAGGCAAAAGTGAATCTCTGGGGGCTCTGGGAATTGAGGTGATCCTACCCCAGGCCCAGTGCTGCATAAAAGCCTGCCTTGGTGCACAGCTTGGTTCTTTCTGCACACACCCAGGTCCGGCACAGGGAGCCACAAGCTGTGGATCACTGATAGCTCCAAACAGGTTGCCCAAGGCCAGTCACAGGCAGCATCTTACACAGATTTGATCCGGAGTCTTTGCAGATCTACCTAATACAGAGAAACAAACACAAAGAGGCAGCCAAAATGGGAAGACAAAGAAACAGGCCCCAAATGAAAAAACAAGAGAATCCTCCTGAAGAACGAAATGAAATGAAGGCAAGCAATTTATCATATATAGAGTTTAGAGTAATGATTATAAGGATACTCAACAGCATGAAAAAAGACATAGAAACCATAAAAAAGGACCAGTCTGAAATAAAGAATGCAATATCTGAACTAAGTAACACTCTGGAAGGAATAAACAGTAAGTTGGATGAAGCAGAGGATCACATTAGTGATTTGGAAGACAAGGTGGAGAAAAACACCCAAGCCGAGCAGCAAAAAGACACTTTTAAAAAATGAAGAGCGTTTAAGAAACCTCTAGGACAACATGAAGAATTATAGCCTCCGAGGGGATGGGAATACAAGGGGACTAAATGGTGATGGAAAAATACAATAAAAATAAAAATAAATTAAAAAACATTATTGACTATATTCCCTATGCTATACTTTACATGCCCATGACCATTTTGTAACTACGAATTTGTACTTCTTAATCCTTTCACCCTTTTTGCCGAGTCCCCTCCATCATCTCTCCCAGCTGGCAACCATCCATCTGTTCTTTGTAGCTTTGAGTCTGTTTCTCTTTTGCTCATTTCTATTGTTCTTTAGATTCCATAAATAAGTGAAATCATATGGTATTTGCCTTTCACTGACTGATTTATTTCACTTAGCATAATGTCCTTGAAGTCCATCCATGCTGTTGCAACTGGTAAGCTTTCATTCTTTTTCATTGAACATCTTTAATAACTCTTCTCTGTAAGGCAAGGAGACTGGATTGAGGCTAAATTGGTAATTGCTAAATAAACAACCGACACTAACATCAGTAAGGTTTGGGGGATGTTTCTTCATCTTATTGATTTTGATGATTTTGTCAGTATTTAGACATGGTCTTATGTTTGTCTTTTTCCATAATGGTCATGGAGTAGTTTTCCTTTATGTCAATGTTTGTGCAAGTGCGTGATCAATAGAAGAACGAGGTATCCGAGCTGTTGGTGCCAACCAAGCACTTAAATCTCAGGGGCTGCATTCTTAAAAGTAAAAAAGGTTGCAAGGATACTTCTCGGATGGTTTGGGGAGGGGTACAATTTAAATGAAATGTGCAGATTTTTAGTGTACAGTTTGGTTAGTTTTCATAAGTGTATATACTAATGTTACTGCCATCTCAATCAGAACAGAATATTTTCATCATCCCAGAAAGTTTTCTCATGATACTTTCTAGTCAGTCCCCATCCTTGAACTCTGATTTAGTTTTGCCTATTCTTTAAATTCCTATAAATGAGATTTTGCAGCACCTGCTTTTGTGTATGGCTCCTTTCTCTCAATTTACTAATTTTGAGATTCACCCATGTTATGGCATGTGTCAGTAATTCACTTATTTTATGGTATTGCAGAATAATTTTTGTATATTGGGTTGGCCAAAAAGTTCATTTTTTCCCATCAGATGGCTCCAGTAGTGCTGAGTTGTCTTTAACTTCATTGTAAACAATTTTATTAGGTTGTCTCATGACAGCTGTCATATCAGCATGCATTTAAAAATGATTCAGCATGTGTGAATTTTTGTGTAGCCATTTTAATATTGAAGATGGAAGAAAATAAGCAACATTTTCTTCAAGAAAGGTAAAAATGCAACTGAAACGTACAAAAATTTGTGCAGTGTGTGGAGAAGGTGCTGTGACTGATCAAATGTGTTGAAAGTGCTTTGTGAAGTTTCTTGGTACTACTGACATTTTGGCCAAATAATTCTTTGCCATGGGGCTGTCTTACACATTGGAAGATGCTTAGCAGTACTCCCAGCCTCTGCCCATTCGAAGCCAATAGTGGGAGATAGCCAACACACTCAAAATAGCCAAGTCAATAAAGTTATTGGAGAAAAGAAAAATGTGTCTTGCCCTGGCTGGTGTAGCTCAGTGGATTGAGCCTGGGCCTGTGAAGCAAGAAAAATGTGTCTTTTAATTTATGGCAAAAAAGCTAAACAAACTTTTTGGCCAATCCTATATATATATATATAGTGTATATACGATATATAATTTGTATTACATTTATTATGTATGTGTATGTATACTACAATTTAATGATCTTTTGTTTTGTTAATGGATGTTTAGTTGTTTCTAGTTTGGCGCTATAATGAATAAAGCTTCTATAAATGTTCTTTCACAAGATTTTTGTGCATATATATTTAGCTTTTGGGGGAATTAAAACCTTAAGGTCCTAGGACAAATTTGATGGGTCATATGGTAATGACTTTTATACCCACAACCATTTTGGAAAGTTGACCCTTTTCCATAGTAATTGCACTATTCTTTACACTTCCACCAAGACTGTCTGTGAGTTCCAGTTGTTGCACATCTTCCTCCATGTTTAATGTGGCTAGTCTGTTTGTTATAAGCACTATCTTCCTAGATTCTGTATTTTGTTATTCTCCCCTGAAGAGTGTTGGATTTTGTTTTAGTGTGCAGATGGATTTCTGGCTGATTTTTTAAAAATATATTTTGTTGATTATGCTGTTACAGTTGTCCCATTTCCACCCCCCTTCATTCCCCTCCACTCTGCACACCCCTCCCATCCACATTTCCCTGCTTTAGTTCATGACCATGTGTCACAAGTTCTTTAGATTCTATATTTCCCCTACTCTTCTTGCCCTCCCCTGTCTACTTTCCACCTCCCATCTATTCTACTTATTCTCTGTACCTTCTCCCCCTCTCTCCTCTTCTCACTCCCCTACTGCTCACCCTTCATGTGATCTCCATTTCTGTGGCTCCGCTCCTGATCCAGCTGTCTGCTTAGTTTACTTTCGTTTTAGGTGTGGTTGTTAATAACTGTGAGTTTTCTGTCTTTTTACTGTTCATATTTTTTATGTTCTTTTTCTTAGATAAGTCCCTTTGACATTTCATATAATAAGTGCTTTCTTGCTAGGGCTACATTTCTCATAGTGGATCTAGGGGAGAATCCATTTCCTTGCCTTTTCCAGCTTCTCAAAGCCACCAGAATTCAAAGCTTTTTTTCATATGCTAATATTCCCATTTTCTTGTGAGGGCCCATGTGATTACATTGAACCAATCCATATTAATCTAGGATAATCTTCCCATCTCTAGGTCCTTAATTTAGTCACATCTGCAAAATTCCCTTTGCTACATAAAGTAACATATTCACAGGTTTGGGGGATTAAGACATAGACATCTTTGGGGGACATTTTTCTTCCCACCATGGTACTTCCACCAACCACCAAAGATTTATTATGTTCACCCTGCATGCAAAATATATTCAACCCATCCCAACATCCACAAGTCTCAACCCATTACAGCTTCAACTCAGAGTCCAAAAATACCATCTAAATCTTATCATCTCAAAAGTTCCAAATCTCATCATATAAATCATTGAAATAAGGTCTGAGAATCTTAGTATGATCTATCCTGGGATAAAAATTCCCAGGAACTTGATGAGATTTCCAAGTATGTCACAGGGTTTTACTCTGAGACAAGAGGCTCCTCCACAGATTATATTCTCTACCATATTCCTCAATTCCTGGATAATCCCATTTATAGTTCTGGCTTTTTCTGTGATGGCTATGATGAGTCACATGCTTAATCTTTTCAACGACTGACTAATACTCTGTCTATAGGGATGGGATCTATGACTAAATACTCCAACTTTTTGATTCTTCTGCAGCACTGTGAAAAACTGTCCAGCCACATTTTTGGCCTTCTCTCCAGAGCACTTTTTCCTAACAGTGAATCTCCTAGTTTTGGTGGGTGTCTTTTGCAGTCTGGGTAGGCAGAGAGTCCCCCAACTCATCAGTTCCTGGTTCTTTTGTGCTTATCCATTCTTCCCTTCATTGACATCTTTCCTCTCACATTTTACTGAGAGCAGCAAGAAAAAACTATGCAGTGTCTTCAACACTTTGCTTAGAAATCTTCTCAGCTAAATATCTGAATTCATTGTTTATAAATGCTGCTTTCCCTGTAACTTCAGGGCACAACACAGCTAAGCTTTGTGTAATTATATGACAGGGATTTGTTTTCTCCCCTTTCCAATAACGTGCTCCCCATTTCATCTGAGCCTTCCCTGGCAGTGCCTTTCATGTTAATATTTCTACTCACAGCCTGTTTCCGACAATGTAAGTATTCTTTAACATAATGTATTTGCTCCCTACCACACTTATCACTTCCTTCTGAGTCCTCACTAGGAGAGTTGTTAACATCCCTATTTCTACTCACCAGCTGTTAAAGGAAAGGCAATCTAGGATTTTTCTACCATCTTCCTCAAAATTTTCCCAGCCCCCTGCCCATTGCCCAATTCCAAAGCCACTTCTATATTTTAAGGTGTTGGCACTTCCAGGTACCAGAATCTCCATGAGTTTCCTATTGCTGCTGTAACAAATTGGCACAAATATAGGGGTTAAAACAACACAGACTTATTCTCTCACAGTTCTGGAGTTAGAGTCTTCTAGGCTTATATCAATGCATCAGCAGGGCTAATACTCTTCTGAAGCTCTAGTGGAAAACACTAGATTTCAAGAACACGTCTGAGCCTGTGCTGGATGAACAGTCTTCAACTAGAAAAAGACCTTTAAGAATGAGCCCAGAAGAGAATGTCTCACCAAATGACATTTCTCAGGCTACCTCGAAGAGAATCTCCTTACTCAGCAGGAAATTCAAAGCGTCCGTGAACTCTGTGACCATTGAGCAGTAGACTAACCTATCTGAGCCACCTTCCTTAACTGGAAAATGGAAACAACAGCTATTTCACAAGTAAAGTGCATGAGAAACGAGAACACATTTTGTAAAGGGTGAAGTCACTTAGAAGACAGGTGGCTTACACCATCAGGTTTCCTTGGCACTTCCCAGAGACTCTTCTCTCCTAGTCTCCTGTTGGGGGAAAAAAGTGGAGTGGGTTTCCTTCCATCTTTCATCTTGTTCCCCCAATACATGTGTTACCACATGACCAAAATGCTTTAATAAGTGAGAAATAAGATGTAAATGCTAAGATAAATTTTAGGCAAAGTCAAAATTCAATGATTTTTTTTGAGTTGTAAGATGTCAAGGTTATGTTGATAATGAGTTGTTTGGATATGTTGACTTGTTGACATCACTGTATCACATTACTTTCTCTTTGTAATTTCTTCATTACTCTCAGACAAGACCCCCCAGTGTTGTGGATTCTTCACATCATTACTGTTGCCTGGAGAATGAGACTAGATTGCCATCATTACTGGATGTTTCTCTTTTGTTCCCCTTTTCTCATATCACAATTAGGAAAAGGATGTGGGTAGCTGAAAGCCAAGTCTTTTTCTGCTCAAGAGCATGCTGAATTGAAGAAGTGAATTTAGTGTTTTTACATAGGAGGTGGGAGATCTCCATGTACATCTGTGGCTCTTGATTAAATGACTAGGCAGTTACTATGTGGTGTTATGCCTTCCCTTATTAAGCTACAGGGTTTGGATTGGTCTTGTTACCATTTGAGGCAGATTTCAGGCTTGGTTCAATGTTTTATTTTGTAACTTGAAAAAGCATTCTGAGAATTCAGAACATTCCTGTTGTGTAGTTCTAGCAACATGGGAGCTCTGAAAAACAAACACTTGGCTGTTTATTTTGTGCGTCTTTCAAAATGACCATTTAATCCTTTGTGAGGTGGTCAGAACTGCTAATATCATCAGCATTGAGGACTGGTCAATGCTATAATCACATTCGGCTGATAAATCTCACCTATCTCTTTAAAAAAAATCGCCTGTGTGCATAAGAGAAATCAATTCAGAATTTGTGCTGGATCAGCCTAAATCTGTTACTTTAATCAGAATAAAATATTGGAGTGCTTACCTTAGCAATAGAGGGACATTTATGTATGTAAATTTACACATGGCTCAGTGTCTCCTAACAATGGGGAAACTTACTTGTAGAGGCAGTATAGCGTAAGGCAGTGGGCATGGCTAGAAGGCAAAATGGGCCTAGATCCAAAATCCAACTCCTCCCTGGTGATGTTGACTTTTGAAAAGATGGTAAGAAAAGGTTGCAATTATAAGACAAAGCAAAAAACAAACAAAAAACTGCCACAGTTGAAAGACTTTTAAAAAGAAGATGTTAATTGGGCCATAAAAAACCAAGTTCAGGGGCATGAAGTCTAAACCACCAAGAACGTGCTTAGGTGGAGAAGGTAGCAAGTCTACCCACCATCCTGGAGATGATGGTGCTCTATCACACATCAAGTTTAGGGGAAGATGGAAGTTGTTTTAAAGGAATTTACATTGGCTACAGATAAGTTAGGCAGAATAACGTGAAGGGCAGTTCTGGGATGGAGTCCAGAAAAAAGATATGTTTGCTCTTTTGGATTGGTTGTGGGCAACAGTCTAGAGAGCTCATGGGAAAGCAGGAAGTGGAGGTTCCTGGGGTGGGTGGCACCTGGCTTTCTTCTTTTAGATAGTCTTTGTAGTAGCCACCAGGAAGTTAATTCAAAGTTCCAATGTACATTCAGTAGTGTGAGCAGTCTTTTATTGGTTTGGCCCTACAGGTGTTAATTAATTAACTCCCACTTACTCTTCCATCCACCTTCTGGCCTGCTGTAATTAATTTAGGACATTTCAGAAATTTTGTCTTTATCACAATGAATAATGGTGAGGCTGTTCTTTATACCAGGCTCAATGCTTAGATGTTTTGCATGTATTCTCTCATGTAATCTTCATTATTGTTCCTGAGATAGCTATTATTAAGCTATTTTTCAGAAGGGAGTAACACAATAAGAGATTACCTAATTTGCCTCAGATGGCAGAGCTCTGGGGAGTAGAATGGGTTTTTAAATCCAGGTCCATTATAGCTGTGGTAGACAGAATAAAGCCTCCTTAACCCTGAGGTTGTTCACACCTTAATGTCCAGAACCTATGACTATATTAGGTTTCTTGGCAAAGAAGATTATGGTTGCAGAAGGCCTGGAGGTTGCTAATCAGCTAACCTTAAAAGGTGGGATGATCCTAAACCATTCAAGTAGACCCAGTGTAGTCACAAAACTGCAAGAGGGCAGAAGAGAAGGTCAACCAACCATTGCAGGCCTTGGAGATTGGATTAAAGAGTTCAAAAGCCAAAGAACGTGTGTGGCCTCTCGAAGCTGGAAGGACAAGGAAATTCATTCTCCTCTAGAGCCTCCAGGAAGGAACCTTGCTCTGTGAACATGGATTTTAGCCAAGAGAGGCCCATTTTGGACTTCTGGCCTATGAAACTATAAGATAATAAATTTGTACTGGTTAAGCCACAGATTTCGGTAATTGGTTACAGGGGCCATAGAAAGATAACATAATAGTCATATTCCCCATATTCTCTGTGTGAAACTATACCACTCTTCTAAGAAGGTTGCAAAGAGGGGTAATACTGGGATTTGGATGACTTTGTAGGTTGTCCATAACAAACAGGATAGAGAATGAATAGTTCTAAATACTCAGTGGCTTTCTCACTTAGCCAGTGTAAAATAATTTGAGATTTTTGGGGTCCCAAGCTCCACACATTATCAAAGGCTATTCATTGATGTCTCTCTTCCTTATTATCCCTTAATCATGAGTAAGTTTTGAAGGTTTCTGATGAATCTTGTATTTCCATGAACCTTTAGAATCTTTTTGAAAATCAGATACAGGTTGTAGGCATTGAGATACAGATGTGATTTGGTCAGGAAACTTTTTGTTTTCAAGACTGGCACATTCCTCCTCCCTGCTGCCCACAGCCTGGATAAATGAGGCCAACTCTGAGGATTTATTTTTATTATTATTTATTTATTTTAATTTTTAAATTATAGCTTACCATCAGTATTATTTTGTATCAGTTTTAGGTATAGAGCACAGTGGTTAGACAATCATAGACTCTACAAAGTGGCCCCTGCAGTTATTTCAGACTCTGAGGATTTGGAGGTCTAATGGAATGGGATGCTGTACTTCACTGATTTCTCCCAAAATAGTAAAGCTGCGAGAGCCATCCGCTGCACAGGAGAGATTAACAGCTTCTTGTAGGAGAATATTTTGTACTTTATCCAAAATAAAATCCCATTGAAATGACTTCAGGTTATTGTTCTGTGAAAGGCAAAGGACAAAATTACAGAAAGCTACCTTGCTGAATGAGAGAATGTGACATCTATTATATCATCCATTTTTATAGCTGCAGTGCTCATTTTTATGCCTTTGGCATTTTTTTCAACACAGGACTATTTGGGATGGTATCTTTTTTTGTCTCTAGGAAAGTGGAAAGAATTAATTAAGTCTGTAATTGTATAATACAAAAATTAATAGAGATTTTAATAAAAGTGCTACCTTAACAGGATTTAAATCCATTGTCACTTCTCGTCATAACTTAATCCTAAATAATTGGTAGTAATGAAGGGGAAACTTTAGAAGCTCTACTTTAGTTTTAGCACCTACCACAATACCCAACACTGAGCAGTTCCCAGTGAATATTTGCTATATGAATGAAGGATGAATGGATGAGTTAACTGCTTGGTGCATTCATTGTACCTATTTCCAATATAAATATTTTAGAGTTGTAGATCTCAATATCAAAATATACAAACTGCAAATAAAAAGGATAAATTGTGTGTCATCCATATCAGGTTTTTTGCTGCTTTAATTAAAAAATAAAGTTTTTATAAGCAAGTGCTTCTATCATGAATATTTAAAATGGAGAACATATTGGTGCAATAATTATTCTTCAGTATAAACCTCACTGAAAACATAGCAATTGGAATGCAGTCAATTCCTAAAATCCTGCTTCTGAAAATTCAAAGTTTAAAAACATGTATTGTTAACTCTCAGATCTAGGTACTGGATTTGTATAACTGTGCTTATGACTCTTCTGCCTGGTGTAGGTGGACACTGTTTCATTTAACAGATCAGAGCTGCTTTGTGAAAAAGTTGAGCCTGGTTTTGGTTAATCACACAGAGTCACACACATTTTGGTCTTTACACACTGAAAAACAAATAATGATAGAATAATTACAAATAAGTATTAAAAGGATCAAGTTTTCTGCTTGAAAATCAAAGTTGCCCTGGTGAATACACTGCTTTGTTTTAGAACTATGAACACCCATACCACTTTAACCCAGGGAGAACAATGGCTTGTTGTTCAGTCATATCTGGTGAGAATTTACTGTCCTCTTAGTGCTGGAGGTGAAGGGATTAACATCTTTGGAAGATGGACAGTTACCACTTTAGGTTTGGCTACTCCAGCATTGTTAACTCTTCTATATGTCTTCGTATATTGAGTTTATAGTAATGTAGACTTATTATGATGATAGCCAGCATTTTCGAGAACTTTCTATGTGCCTACCAGGCATAGAGGCAAGTATTTCATATTCATTATTGTATGGAATTTATTGAATTCTCCCTTGTAAGAGGGAGTTAAAACTTTTTAACTCTTCATTTTAGAGAGTTAAAAAAATAAGTCTTATTTAAGTAGTATCTCAAAATTATAAACCTAGAATATAGCGCAGTTAGGGTTCAAATATAGTGTTTAACTTAAGTTCAAATATTTAGTACTGTTTTTCTTTTTTAATTATTTTAACGTTTTCTTGTAGTGGTCTGATATTTGTACTTACTCTTTACTAAAAATAAAGGTATTAAGATCTAAGACAACTTTTAAACATTTCTAGTAGAAATTTAACTAAGATATAACTATATGCATTTGTACTTTAAAAGAATATGTTGTATAAAAAGCAGGAAATAATAGTCTGCTATTTCCCTCTGACATGAGATTGTATGAAAGTCATATGAAGTGAACAATGTGAGAAAATATCTCTTTTTTCTTATCCTATTTGCTAGCTTTTATACTCACTTACTTAATGGCTCAGCAGAGGAGTTGAGGTTAATTGTGTTCCTGATTGCCCTTTATTCAAATAAAATGTCTGGGCTATTGTGAATAATGCTTTAATTGATATGGGAGTGCAGATCCTGATTTCAATTTTGGGGGGTGGGGGATCTTATACCTAGAGGTGGAATTGCTGGATCATATGGTAGTTCTACTTTTACTTTTTTGAGGAACTTCTGTATTGTTTTCCATAGTAATTGTACCAAATTACATTTCCACCAACAGTGTGCAAGGGTTCCATTTTCTTCACATCCTCACCAACACCTACTTTATTTTAATAATAGCTATTCTAACAGGTATGAGTGATATCTCATTGTATTATTTAATCCTTGCCTGAGGATATGGTTATTGATTTGGAAGACAGAGGAAAGGAGAGAAAGAGGAAAAGAAACATTGATGATATGAAATTTCAATTGGTTGCCTCTCATAGAAACTCTGACAAGGGACTGAACTGCAACGTAGGTATGTGCTGTGACTGGGAATCGAACCCACAGCCTTTTGGTGTATGAGCTGATGCTCCAGCCAACTGAGCCACTTCCAGCCAGGGCTCTTGTGTGGTTTTTATTTGCATTTCCCTGATGATTACTGAGATTGCATATCTTTCCGTATACCTTTTGGCTATTTGCATGTCTTCTTTGGAAAAATGTCTATTCACTTCCTTTATCCATTTTTATTTTTATTTATTTTATTTTTTAAAATATATTTTATTGATTATGACATTACAGTTGTTCTATTTCCCCCCTTCATTCCCCTCTACCCTGCACACCCCTCCCCCCACCATTCCCTTTCTTTAGTTTATGACCACATGTCTCAAGTTCTTTAGATTCTATATTTCTCATACTATTCTTGCCCTCCCCCTATCTATTTTCTACCTACTGTCTATGCTACTTATTTTCTGTACCTTCTCCCCCCTTCTCCTTCTCCCTCTCCCATGTTGCTAACCCTCCATGTAATCTTCATTTCTATGGTTCTGCTCCTGATCTACCTGTCCTCTTAGTTTGCTTTTGTTTTAGGTGTGGTTCTTAATAACTGTGAGTTTGCTGTCCTTTCACTGTTCATCTTTTTTATCTTCTTTTTCTTAGGTAAGTCCCTTTAACATTTCATATAATAAGGGCTTGGTGATGATGAACTCCTTGAATTTGATCTTATCTGAGAAGCACTTTATCTGCCCTTCCATTCTAAATGAAAGCTTTGCTGGATAGATCAATCTTGGATGTAGGTCTTTGGATTTCATGACTTGGAATAGTTCTTTCCATCCCCTTCTTGCCTGTAAGGTCTCTTTTGAGATATCTACTGACAGTCTGATGGGAACTCCTTTGTAGGTGACTGTCCCCTTATCTATTGCTGCTTCTAGGATTCTCTCTTTCATTTTAATCTTGGCTAATGTAATGATGATGTGCCTTGGTGTGTTCCTTCTTGGGTCCAACTTCTTTGGGACTCTCTGAGCTTCCTGGATTTCCTGGAAGTCTATTTCCTTTGCCAGATTGGGGAAATTCTCCTTTATTATTTGCTCAAATAAGGGTTCCACTTGTGGCTGTTCCTCTTCTCCTTCTGGTACCCCTATGATTCGGATGTTGAAACATTTAAAGATGTCCTGGAGGTTCCTAAGCCTTTCCTCCTTTTTTTGAATTCTTGTTTCTTCATATTTTTCTGTTTGGTCATTTTTTTTTTCCCTTCTGGTCCACTCCTTTGATTTGAGTCCCAGTTTACTTTCCGTTACTATTGGTTTCCTGTGCATTTCCATTCATTTCATTAGTTTAGCCTTCATATGTTCCTCTAATTTGCAACTAAAATCAACCAGTTTTGTGAGCATCCTGATCACCAGTGTTTTTAACTGTGCCTCTGATAAGTTGGCAATTTCTTGTTCGCTTAGATTTATTGGCTCTGGGGCTCTGAGTTATTCTTGAGCCATGTTTTGATCTGTTTATGCCCGTTAGGTATGAGGAGCGGAGCCTTAATTGTTCACCAGGGCGGGGCCACCCAGGTCGCTGGTTTGTGATGCTGTATGTGGGGGTGGGGTCAGAGAGGGACAATGGCGGTTCCCTCTGCTGCTTCTCACCACTGGGGCCTGTGCAGTCTGTCTCACTGCTCGCTCCTTCACTGGTTTATCTGCATACGAATGTGTGACCGTGGTCAGTGTTGCATCCGCCATCACGAGAAACAGAGGTTTGGAGACTTTCAGAATTTTCAAGATGTTACTTTATTGGCCAAGTTTTACCTGCGCAGGGGCGAGCTCTCTGAGTGTCCGAGGACACTATGCTCAGGAGAGCTGCAGATGAGAGCCGCGCCCCGGCGCTTACAGCTATGTCCTTATATAGGGGTATGCAAGCAAGCTTTGAACAGAAGCAGATGTGGCTGTTAGCTATGGGCTAGCTCTAAGCAGCTGATTGCCATTGGCTTATTAGGGAAATTCAAAAGGCTAGTTGGCGGTTAGCTCTTTTAGGAAGTAAAAATTTCCCTGCTCCTGGCCAGCCTAATTTTAGTTACTGGTCAGCCTAACTTTATCCGGGGCTTGTTAGGGATTGTCCCTTTTCAACATCTGTTTTGGACCTCAACAGTCAGCCCTCAGTGAGTCCACCGCCTTGCGCCCTCAGTGGGTCTACCTGCTTCTCCACACCTGGGATCCGCCCATGGCTGCTGGCGCACCTCGGTCACACGCCCAGGTCGGTCCGGTGGATCTTTCCTGCCCGACCCCGCTCTGCTGCTGGCTCTTCCCCTCTTACCGGTTTGGCTGAAGGGTTCGTTTTTGTCAGACTTCCGTAGTTCAATTTTCTGTGGTTTGGCTGCGTTTTTGTTGCTAAAACTTTGTTGTTTTTAAACTTGGTTGTGAGAGAAGGCACAGTGCTTCCACCTACACCTCCATCTTGGCGGAAGTCTGAAGTTGATACTTTCCTTTGAATATCATACTCTGCAATTCTGGGGCAAAGCTTGTAGACTTCCCTGTATTTCTTTCACTACTTGAAGTGGCAGTAGACATTGGGCTGGCTGCAGTATTATTCATCTCTGCTTTAAGAACATGTGTAGGCCCTGCTGCGAGTCCCACGTGGAGAATGTGGGGGTAGAGATGGTGTGGTTTCTGTTGCTTCTGCCCAAAACACGCTTGGATAGGATTGGGGTGGGAGTGGGCTGAGAGTGTAGAGAGAGAGAAAGTGTTTCGGCTGGAGTGGGGTTCTCGGGGGTAGGGGGAAAGATCCCTTTGCCCATTTTTTAATTGGATTATTTGTTTTTTAATGTTGAGCTTTAGGAGTTCCCTATAGATTTTGGATATTAATGATTTCTCAGATATACTATTTGCAGAGATTTCCTTCTATCCCACTGGTTGTTTTTTCATTTTGCTGATGGTTTCCTTTGCTGTGCAGAAGCCTTTTGGTTTGATGTGGTCCTACACGGTTTATTTTTGCTTTTGTTGCCTTTTGCTTTTAGTGTCAATACAAGAAATCATTGTCAAGGAATTTTTTTTCTATGTTTTCTTCTAGGGGTCCTGCCTCTTGACACAGAGAATATTGAGCAGGCTTAGAGCCACACTGTAATTTTTCTGAAAACTTATAAAGTTTGATTTAAAATCACTGTTTTCCAAAGGAAAACCATGTTGAAGCAACCTGGAATCAAAGGGGAAGAATATTTTCACCCTCTGGGAATCCATTAAATACAGCTTAGTGTGTTTCCTCTTTTAACAATCCTTCCTAAATGTATTATACAAGCTGTCATACCATTACTGCAATTCCTATTGTATATAGAGAGGCAGCATTAAATACCGCATGAGAAAGTGTTACAGACGGTTCAGAGATGACTTGATAGAGCAAAATGCAGTGGTCCCTGATACGTTTCTTGAAAGCTTTCAGATCTGCAGTGAGATTTTAATCTTGCTTTGGGTTTTGAATGACCTTTTTCACATGGACAGAGAAGCTCAATACTGTGTGTGGAATGTGTAACTTTGCTTTTATTTCTTTGCAGGCATGCATGAGACTTCTCTCACTATGCATGCAGTGTATGTGTGTGTGAATATATAAATGTGTAAATATATGTGTGTATATATGTGTATAGATTTCAAACTAGTTCTACCCTTTTTGCTTGTCAGTGTGTTGTACCATATGGTTACAGTATCATGCCAAAAGATAAAAATATTCCTAGACCATATGAAATCACCAGTCAACTGAAGAAGGGTAAAGACTTTTGACCACAGCATTTGCAACTGTGATGCATTTGAGGACAGTAGTACATGGCTTAATACCCCATTTCTAAAAACAGGACATATTTTGCAATAAACGTGGCTCTTACTTTTTAAGAGGAGGAATCCAAAAGTAACATCTTTGAAAATCTTATTTTTCTAAAGTAAAGGAATTTATTCAAATCAGTGTTTTCTTTCTATATGGAAAATTTCCATATTTATATATAAAACTTTCCCCCCTTATTTTACTCTCTGCTGTTACCATATAGAGAGGCCTTAGAGATGAAACCTACTCTGCTACAGGTGGATGGAGTCCCTTTGTTGTAGATAATATGGCCACTACACAGTTTCTCTAATTTATTCTGTGAGTGGGATGTTTCAACCAAGATAAGAAAGGTATGGAAAATCAAATTCCACAGCATTCCTAGAGACCATGGAATAAAGTCATAGTAACAATGTGATTCAAGGCTGTTTACTCCCCCCAAAATAAGCAGTAAAGGGTCTGTGGGTCATCTACAATATGTCTCACTTGAGCTACTCACATTTTACTCATTTTAGGTCTTAAGTAGACCTGGGGACTTTTGTGGCACATTGAATTTTGTTTTCAACTAATTAACTAAACCAAAATGGGCAGGGTGGGGGGACTTCTATAGTCAATTTCCTAACCAAAGACTGAGTATATTTTTTACTAGAGAGGTAAGTTAGTACATAGAGTAAGTGCCATCGTCATGGCATTTCCAGGCGACAGTTGTGTAAATAGTACTCATGTTATTTGACAGAGATGCTATCTTGAGTTTCATCTCTTCACTAATTATGATTCTGCTTCTTCTTTTGTATTTCACCCTAATTTTTTTGTTTAACAAATGATCCTACCTGAGCTTTTTTATAGGACAGGTCTAAAATAGAATGGTCTTGATACACTTCCTCATTCTATAATTTATGTTCAAACCCTCCTATTTTGCAATTGAATTTTTAGAGAGTGGTTGCCTTACCTTGAGACAAACAGATGCCAAAAATGTTCAAGTAAAAATCTTAGTCCCGAAGTATCTATATATTTTATTTGTTCTTGTGCTTTTCTCTTTGTTCACTGGAGATCTGCCATAGAGAGATTATTTTAGTCTCAGATATAAGTCAACAAAATTGAGTAGGTAGGTAAACATGGCCTTAATTGCAGTGTATTGGAAGATATATGCAAGTTGCATTCCACTTCATAGGTAGCTATAATATTTTTAAAGGGCTAGTCTTTCCTTTTTAGGAACCAAAGTGACTGAGTCACGTCAGTTTCCTTAATATGCTTTAAGATAACGCAATCCCTCTTTGAAATTCTGCTTTTATACTCTTAAAACAGTCATGTTTGAGAGGAAATTCTGGCCAAACTGAACCAAAAACTGGAGTAGTGTCTGTTTTGGGACTTCAAAAATTGTTACTGTTATAAAAAGGAACTCATAAACTGCGAGTCTCAAGCCCTGTGCTTATATGATAGGGTAAGAGGTCTTTTTAAGTATTTTAAAATGACTCACATTTGTAGGATATCTCATAACCTGTGTAAAAACACTTAGCATAATGCCAGGTTATTTAGTCACTTAAAATTGATCATTTTTCATTTAGAAACCACTTTGAACAGTGGCAGTTTTATAACTATTTATAATATGCATAGATTTATTTTTCAAATTCACCCCCTTCTGTAGAAACTCTGGTTATTTATAAAAAGAGAAAGGAGGAACATGCAGGGACATTGTTTTGGTCCGCCACAAGGATGACTTTGGAAAATGACTAGAATTTTGGCTGCATCCAGAGCCTGCTTTCCCAGGGTCTCTGAAGCCTTAAGATCAAGTAAGAAAGAATCCACGGCAGTGAGTGATTTCTTTTTCCAACTGCTGTTTCCAAGTTTCCATTGGAATGTCACAGTTACTACCAGGTCAAAAAAATAACTTGGAGTACTTATCCTTATTAAAAGAAAACAACTAGGGGAGTGATATTTGTGACAAAGGTAAAAATGGAGCTCACTCCTACTGAGAAAATGACATGATAACATTTCACTCCAATCTCTCTCTGAGCCTCGGTTTTCTCATAAATAAGGATGTCAGGCTAGTTAATCACTTTGGAAATGATAATGATTCTGCAAGGACATTGTCATTCTTCAGTTAACCCCACCAAACAATATATATTTCAGCTATCTGGAATGTATATGTCTTCAAACACAGCATGTCTTTTTGAAAAAATATTCTATTGCAATATCTATCTTTCTTCTTTTTTAGACCCAGTGCAAAAGCTTCACCTGTCTGGAGTTTTTCCAGCTTTTTCCCAGGCAGAATTCACCATCTTCTCTTCCTGCCTCTCTGTCTCCCCCAGCACCTCAGAATTCACTTCCTGATCAGTCAGTAGACATTACTCCCATCCATTGTGTTAAGAACAAGAGTCTGCTTGTTGAGACTCTGCTTGATGAGAATCAGAGTCTGCTTTTCATTTATCTCTATGTCCTCAGCTCCTAGAAAAAAAGTTTGGTATGTTATAGGTAGTCAATAAGCAAATCATTAATAATTTAAAAAAGAACTGTCCTTAAATAAAATCAGTGCTCCTCATAATGTGGAAAATAAAGCCTGTGGACAATTTTCTTCATAGCCATTACAGTTCATAAAGTGCTGAGAAACCTGATACACACAGTTGACTCTAAAGATATGAGTCACAGCTTCACATGAGTCAGAGTTAAGCCAGTTAGGCAAGTGGGAATTCCTTATAGTCCACTTGCGAATTACAGGGTAGTTTCAGGGTCCAGCGTGAAAGGATCACAAGATCCTGAATCCCAGAGGGTTCAGGACCATGAGAAACAACTCATTTCTAAAGACTGAGAGCAATATTCTTTCTGAGAATTGGAGAAAAGAGTTGTTCAAATGGGATTAGATGAGGACATTTGGAAATCTAAGCAGGCTGCCAGAACTCAGATCAGAGGCAAGAAGACCACTTCAAAACACAAATTGGATGAAACTCTTGGTACAAAAACAAAATAGCGGAGGGTGAGGTGTTCGATATATTTGTTCCAAATACTTCAGGTTGCAATATGGCAGAATGGTGAAGAACTAGGGCTTTAGAACCAGAGATAAGGAAGAGTTTGAATACTACCTCTGCTACTTATTTGAGGTAATACTTTGCACAATTTATTTTTACCTCTGAGGATAGAAGTAGTTTTCGAGGCAGATGGATGAGTTTTGAAAAGGCTTCATTTCTTATACCCTTGAGGGAAAGCAGGTATGCACTATTCAATATATAGCTATTGAACTCCTACAATATTCAAAACCCTGAGGGGTGTAGAAAGTACAATAAGATACCATTTCTGCCACACAGAGTTTATGTGTGTATATATATATATATATATATATATATATATATATACTTTTATACATATATAGCTGCATTAGGAACATGTATAAATATGGCTCAATCTTCAAATGTTCACACTTCCCTGATATATTAGTTTAAGATTGCTTAACACCTACATTTGTCAGTATTTGCACACTTAGTGCCTTATAATACTGATAGGTCAAGTAAGGTGATCCCTTAAGGCTGTGTGTCTTACACTAGTAGAAGTTGAGGCCACTAATGCCAACTGTTATTATTGACACAAATTACTCAACAATCACCAAGGCAAAAGAAATTGCTTTCCCTCAGATCCATTAGTCTTTCCTTTCATGTGTTCTTTTCAGTTCAACTCAACAAATGTATGTTGGTTGCCTACAATAGTCATACTTTTTTGCTGCTGGATATACAGAGATGAAAGTCAATTTCTATATTTAACCCAAAATCTATAGAGATACATAAAGGGTCTGGCTATTTTATGATGCAATGTGACAGGTAGGCAGGATAGAGATAAGCACACACACACGAACAGAAACAAAACAAAGCAACCCTTCATAGTAGGGCTAGATTAGAGAAATTCTTAGGAGCAGGAACTACTGTACTTGGAATTGGGCTGCATGTGGTTGGAGGAAAGAGGGAAGGTGCAAGGATGATTCTTAGGCTTCTAGTCTGAGTGTCTGTCACTGGTCATTTGACAACATAGAAGATGTTTAGGAAGATTAGGTTTGGGGTCCAGAGGATGAACTCACTTTTTTGGACATAATGAATGGGCAGTGTCTATGGGATACCCTGTTGTCCTATTGTTGACATTATTTTTTCTTTGCTTCTAACCTCATGATTTTTATCAGGAAAAAAGGCAGAATGGTGGGTAGGATAGTAGAAATAAATGGAGGTAGCTGTCGGCTCAAGGTGAGTCTCCCAGATGTCACATCTTCCCCAACATCTCAATGTTACGTGTATACATTATCTACCATTCTTTCACAAGATGCATCTTCTGGGCCAAAGCAATTGGCTTAAGGGTAGGCATGTGACCTAAGAGTCTTTCACCTTAATTTTTTCAAACTGCAGTTGATATGGAAGATCCCATTCAGTTATGGTCCTGGAGTTGTAAAGATGTGAGCCTGGGAATGGCTAGCAGCCATTTGCCCCATCTTGAGGGAAGAAGGTCCATATCTTGAGAGAAGGTTTAGCTGATTAGCAGAGAAAAAGCAGAGAGGATAACTGAAGGTCATTTTTAATTTCTTTTTTATTTTTAAATTAATTTATTTTTATTGACTTTATTGGGGTGACATTGGTTAATAAAATTATACTGGTTTCAGGTGTACTTTCTATAATACATCATCCGTATATTGTATTGTGTGTTTCCCACCTCAAGTCAAGTCTCCTCCCATCACCATTATGCCCTCTTTACCTTCTTCTACTTCTTCCCTCCACGTTTTTCTCTGGTGATCACCTTACTGTTGTCTGTGTCTATGAATTTTTCTTTTTTTGCTTAATCCCTTCACCTTCTTGCAGCCCCACAACCCTCCTCACCCCTCTGACAGTTGTTAGTGTGTTCTCTGTGTCTATGAGTCTGTTTCTTTTTTGTTGGTTAGTTTATTTTGTTCATTAGATTCCACGTATAAGTGAAATCATATGGTACTTGTCTTTCTCTGACTGTCTTATTTAAGCATTTCTTGAATGTCAAATGTATGCCAGAAATTGTTTTAGCTGCTTAGAAAATACCAAGGAACAAAACAGACAAAAGTAATTAGTCTGCACTTGAGCTCACATTGGAGACAGACATTAATAACACAATAATAAATAAAAAGTTCTATGACATCATAGGAGTGAGTGCTGAAGAAAAATAGAGCAGAATAAAAGGGATCTAGAAGTATAACTGGTTGTAATTTTATATAGGTTAACTTTCATTGAGGAGGTAATAGTTTTGCACAGAATTGAAGTGAGGAGGCGGTGACTGGAATTTTGGTGGGAAGAATGTCTCAGTCAGAAGCGGCAGCCAGTGCTAGGACAGTAAAGTGGAAGCCTGCCTGATGTCTCTGGGGAGCAGTAAGCAGGCCAGTGTTCTGGGAGTGAAGTGAGTGGTACGTGATGTGGCTGAATATCAGGTCAGAGAAGTGACAAGTAGTCAGCTTGTGAAAGGCTTTGAAGACTTTTGCAAGGCTTTGGCTTTATTCCCAGGGAAATGGCAGATGTTGGAAAGCTGGGGATAGTGGGGTCAGGTCATCTGATTCACATTGTAAAATAATCACTCTGGCTGCAGCGTAGAGGGCAGGCCGGAAACCACACACGTGTAGGAGGTTAAGAAGTGAGAGTGGCTCAGGTTAGACATGTGGGGGTGAGAAGTAGTCAGAATCTGAATATACAGGGTCTGGCACAGATAACTCCCTCTTTTTATTACAAAATCTTTTATTATGACATCATACACATATAATTCTGTACCATTACAATATCATACTTCAGCATACCATGTGACATTTTAGGTGAAATGTTCAAATTAAAACTATAAATTATTATTCCCATATTATTATCCTACCAACCATGCTTAGGCAGGTATTACTTTTTCTGGACCCCTGTATTTTGAAGGTAGAGCTGACAGAATTTCCTGAAAGAGGGGAACTTAAGTAACACTCTAAGATACATGGTGTGAGCAACTGGAGGATGGTGTAGAGTACTGTGGGTGGGAAGATCGATTTCTCAGGTTTAGATGTGTTAAAGTTCATATTTCTATTTACACAGCTAGATAGACATATCCTATAGGTAGTTAGATGTTTAAATATCAAGTTTAGGAGAGAGGCCTGGATTGGAGATGCAAGTCTTTGGATCCTTGGCATATAGATAGAAAATTAAGGCAATGAAAGTGGATGAAATAAGGCAGCGGGGGGGCTCAGTGTGGATATAAAAGAGCAGAGGACCATGAACTGAGACTTGGGCAAAAGAGGACCGAAAAGAGTCCAGTCAGTCAGGTGGGGGAAAGTCTTGAGGGGACGGTGTCCAAGTGAAGGAGAGCAACCCATGAACTGTGTCAGGTGCTGCTGGTCAGTCAAGTAAGAAAAGCAGCAAGAAGCCTCCTGGGTTTATTAAAGTAGAGCAGTGTGGATCTCAACGAAAGATGTTTCTGAGGAGTGGCAGAGCTAAACAACTCTCTAGAGGAGGCTTAATGGAAAATGACAGGAGTGAGATTTGAGACAGTGACTACAGATAAATCTTCTTAAAAGTTTTGTTGGAGAGGGGATGAGAAATAGGGCAGTAGCTGGTGGGGAACACGTGACTAAGGACAGATTTTGTTTAGATATAGAAGAGAAATGATAGCATGTTTGAATGTAAGTGACAAAGATTCCATAGGAAAAGAAAATGATGCAGACGAGAGAGTGGGGAATTTCCAGAGAGAATCCCTTGCATTAGTGAGAGAGACTGTCTTTTAGTCAATGTTCTCTTGAAAAACAGAACCAATGGGGGGGGTGTGTGTGTTAGTTATAAACAACTGGCTCACGTGATTATGAAGACCAGCATGTCCAAAGTCCAAAATTTGCAGAGTGAGCCATCAGGCTGCAGATCAAGGGAAGAGCCAGTGTTGAAATTCAGGTGCAAGGCCATGTGCTGTAGAATTCTATCCTGCTGAGAGGAGGTCAGCCTTTGTGTTCTACTCAGGCCTTTAACTGATTAGATAAGCCTACCAGCATTATAGTGAGCATCCACCAATTTAAATGTTAATCTCACTCAAAACCCCTCACAGAAACATCCAGAATAATGCTTGATCTGGCTCAGCCAAGTTGAAACATAAAATGAACCATCACAGGTGGGATCTCCTGTGTAAGAGGAGGGTTGGGTTAGTCAGGAGCGTGGATTGGTCCTTCACAGAATGAGGTAGGGAGGCAGAGTGTGAGTGTCCGACACTAGTGGGTGGGTGTGTGTGATGCTGAGAGTCTGGGGGAAAAGTTCTCTGCAAATTATTTCAATTTTATCAAAGGAATTGAAGTAATTCGACGAGAAAGTAAGAAGCAAGGTCATCTGAGGAGAGTGAATACGGGGGACCAGGTGTCTGGTTTGAGGAACAAAGCAAAGGGAAGGAGTGAACTAGTTATCCAGAAACATGGGAGAGTGAATGCAGCAGGGAAATGTGACATGATTACTGATGGAGTTCAGGATCACTGGAGGTTTGGGGTCATTAATTTAAAGCGATACCTGTTAGTAGGATTGTGTATTTTTCTCCAACCATGTTCACTGCCTGCGCTACACATGGAGAAGGCAGAGCATCATATGAGTGGAGTAATGGTTTTGCCCATGAGCTCCATGTAGTGTGAGAGGCAGTGTTGAAATTGGGACAGGTAGTTGAAGGGGTAAGCTGGGCACAGTTAGGCTGATTGGCCATGGAATTCAAAGAAATGGGCACTAGAGGACGTCAAGTGGGAAAGGGACTCAAAAAGGTGGATGTTCTAAGGGCATGAAGCCCCTGGTGCCTGTCACTCCTGGGGCCAGTTTCACTCCTGACTTTAGTTATCTGAACAAATTCCCCTCTGAGCCTAAGTAGGTTGGGTTTCTGTCACTTGAAATTGAAAAAGTCCTGCCAGTTTGGGAAGAAAATATAAAGAAAAAAAAAAAGGGAAGGGACCTGACAAAATTTTTATTACTTTTCAAGCAAGTGATTCTTAACTCTCACAATGAATCAGAATTTTCTGAAATTGAAGTGCATCAGTGTTTTTTAAACGATTCGCAGCTTTCACCCCAAGATTCTGATTGAGTTAGTGAGAACTGAGAAACCTGTTTTCAAAACTCCCCAATATAATCCAAATGTTCAGCCTCGGCTGAGCATGAGAGTTCTAAATCTTCTCAACTAAGGTCTTTAGTGACAGCCTCAAATTATTTGGATGCTGCAAATTAATCTTTGAATTAAATGATCAATTAATTTTTGGATTATCTCTGCATGCTTCTGGGAGATTTATGGAGGAAAGGAAGGTGTTCACATTTCCCCTGGATAGCTTTTACAGCTCTAGAGACTGCGTTGTGTGAAGTTAGCGGCCAGCGATGGACTGTGGTGACCGGTGTGCTGGGGACTGTGCAAACAAAGGAATGGCCGTCACTTTCCAGGAACTCGCTGGGGCTTTTTTATTTGTTATTGTTTGTTTAATGTTTATTATAAGGAGTATATTGGTTTTAGATTTATGGTTCAGTTGTTTTATTTTTTTATGGTAGTTGAACACTTTATTGCAAATTGAGGCTCCTTAAGTAATTGGTGTATAAAGTATGCCCCTTTTAATCGTCATTTATAGCAGGGCAGTAGAATATACTACTAGTAAGAGCTTCGGTCTGTGTGTCAACAGAGCTCTGCTCGAGTTGCATTCTCACCCTATCCCGGCTGTGAAATTTAGGGCAAATTTCTCCGCCTCTTTGTGCCCCAGGGTTCCCGTCTGCAAAATGAGGAGGCTGTCTACTTGCCCCTCTCACACTATAGGGAGCTCATGGGCAAACCATAACTCCATTAGTACGACTCTTCTCCTTCTCCACATGTAGCCTGTGCAGTGAACAGAACTCTAAGATCATTCAGCCCCAGATCTCTACGACTCAAGCTATAGTTTTATTTCCCCCCCAGTTTATTTTTGATATAGAGTTGTAGTTTTATTGTTTTATGGCACACTTGATCTTGCCGTGGTTTTGGGAATGTTGCATGGTAACAGGTGGAAAACATGAATTGGCTTGATGACAGTCCACCTTCCAATACGGCATTTAGGGAAGCATTGTGGAGGAAGTGAAGACAACTATTCCCAAAACAGTGCCATTGAGAATACTAAATGGTAAAGATGAGGTAAAGAATAATGGTAAGAACACTGGTTTTTGCTGGACTTCAGAAAGGAGGGAGAGAGCAAGTTTCTTTGTTGTTCGGGAGGACTTCATGCAAGAAGTGATAATTGACCCAATGCTTGGAGGATGAACTGGATCTCAGGGGAGATCCAGGGGAGAAGAGGACTTTATCTTATGCGCTGGGCTGGAATGGCGGAAGGATAGTGGAGGAAGTGAGGACTATGTTTTGGATGAATGGAGGGAGGGGATCAATTTGTCTTTGTGGGGAAAAAGAAGACTGCAAATACAGAAATTGTAGATATTGAACTACAAACCAGCAGCTGACAGTGCTGTAGAATAGAATGATGCTGACATTCAAGTATTAATGTTTCAATCTGTTTATAAAAGGTCGAACAGTTAAAATGTAATGGGGAATGGAGACTTCTGAGGGGGTAAAAATTCTTTAGAAAAATGGAATACAGTGGGGTTTGTACACACCTGGGAGGACATGTAGAGGACACTGTGAAGGTAGTTTCTGCGCTCTTAACATTCCTATACTTTATAAACTTTTCACCTAAATTGACATGCTAATTTAATCTAAATTGATATACTCCTTGGCATCATGCTTGGATGCCAAGGAGTCTATCATAACTCCTCTTTTATAATTTCTCAATTCTTGTTGAAACTTACCATTACCTTAAGGCATAAAGATCTCTTTGGTGGGAAGAAAGAGTGAAGATTGAAAATGTTTGTGTTTGTCAAGACTTCTTTAATCAAGGCACTGGACCACCGCCTCCACTCATTTCATTAAGGGACTAGACACCAATAAATTTTATACTTTAGATTTAATAATAATATATAAAATGTATTGCATTCAACTTTTTAATTTAATTGTGTGCTGCTAATGATTGCAATAATTTAATTATAATTGAGCCCAGAAGAACATTTTTAAATGGAGTAAAATGGTCATGAACATTATAATAAAACAAGGGAAAATAAAACTATTTTAAATCATAGTGCAATATTTTTGCAGAGATGTATAATGGGTAATCTAGTTTTAAAAAAAAAAGCTGGTGTGTAGCTAATAATCCTGTGCCACTAATCTCATATACTTTGCACTCTGTTTTGGAAGAACACCAAGTATTTAGAACCCGGTATTAGAACCTCTTAAAAGAGGTATCAGAACCTCTTAATCCACCAGGTATTAGAACCTCTTAAAAGAAGGTGGTTCTTTTTATTAGGGGACTTGTTTTTATTTGGTTTGGTTTTTCAAATGGTCAAGTCAGGCATTTGCTTATGCCTGTGTCAAATGCACCTTTG
The DNA here is from genome assembly GCF_021234435.1 of Artibeus jamaicensis. Taxonomy (NCBI): domain Eukaryota; kingdom Metazoa; phylum Chordata; class Mammalia; order Chiroptera; family Phyllostomidae; genus Artibeus; species Artibeus jamaicensis. The sequence continues at coordinate 40,064,424 of NW_026522059.1, forward strand.
AATTGAAGCAGCCGCCTGCCAACTCTGTAATCTGAGATAAATTACTTAACTTCTCTAGGCCTTAGTTTTCTCCTAAGGGAATTGGGAATAAGACACACCACATAGTTTTGACTTGAGGAGTAAAGAAGAGAGTGGTGTTAAGCACATAGTAGCGTCAGGTACACAGAAGACTCTCAGTCAATTGCCTCTCTCTCTCTCACTCCCGCATTATATATAAATAATTGAAGTTGATTGTAGATCAGTCACTAAGTTAAATGGGACCTTAAAAAGTAGCCTCACTTGGAAAATTAGCACAGGAAAAGAGGAGTGAGTAAGTTAGTTTAAAAAAATGAAATACTAGAAATGCATCAGAAAATTGTAAAATAATTTCTCCTTGAAATATGAATAATGCCTCTTAGTTTACTTCCTATATTTTAGATTTTTGTATTTTTTATGCCTGTCTAAATACCTACCTACCTATTTGTTAATATAGGAAATACCTGAAGGAAACATTTATTATTCACTAATGATTATAACAATGAATAATAAAATAAAGATGGAAGATATTTTGGAGGAAAGAATACTATAGGTCTGGTTAATGCATACAACAATCATCTGAAAGTTGATTGGAAGTATTTGAATTTTTATGTGTATACTGACCATCAAAAATGTTTTTCTCTCAAAAAGTATATGAACTACTAAAATATGTGCCTTTAATATTGTGTTGACATATACCATAGCAAACAGTCATTCATCATTTAACCAAGGTTTCAAATGCATGATGAAAACTTAGTGAAGTAACCTATGTTCTTACCTAACTGTATTATCTTCTTAAATGAATTACATCCAAGTATTGATAATTCATTGTCATAATTTCCTTGCATGTAGCTTAACAGTGCTACAGCAATTCTAGAAATCTTTTGGGCTACTTGTTTGGTTAATATAAATACATTTGACCATTACATCTGTAACTGGAGAGAGTCAAAAAAGAAAATCAATATGATCGTGCATGAACAGATAAGTTTAGTTACAAAAATAATTTTAATACATTCAGACTTGTGTAGCTTTTGGATAATTCTTTTAGATAAGATAAAATTACAACTTTAGCATTTTTACTAATGCACTAGAAATCCACTGTTGTAGGTTTCTGAGCTGTAATTAAGAGAACTACCATGTCGTGTGCCTCTCTCCATAAGCTGAAAGTATATGTTCAGTGCTATCATTTATAACAGTTTTTGCAAACTAAAGAAATTTTCACATTTGAAAAGTTGGAAAGCAGTTCAGAATCTCATCTTTGGAACATGCCTGTCTTTCTCATTTCCTGCCTCCCTCTTAAGGCCTCCATTTCTCTTCGCCGTGGAATATGCGTAGGAGCAAATGGCTAGAAGACAGTACTGTACACGGTTCACACCAGGTCTTGTTAAGAAGATGGGAGGGACTACATCTTTAACCATATGGAGTGCTGAAATTCTTGGGAACAAACCAAAATGGTAATCTGAAGTCTTATTTAGGAAACAAAACTTGCGTGACTAGAAATAGACCAGCTCCTAAATATATTCTGGTTTATGTGCATTATGGTGTAAACCACATGCCACTAGGTAGGATTTTAGGTGGACAGTAGAGGGCAGGTATATTTTCTACCTAAAGAATGTGTCTACAGTCTGGGAACTGATTATACTCTTCTTTCAGTTTGATAATTTGAAGTCTTTTCTGCCCCTGTGACAAATCTATACATACATACATGTTTTTTTAATATTGCCAATCCCATCGAAGCAATGAGTGTTCATTTTTAGATAACTTTAATTATGAATTATAGCTTCAGAAATCTCTTTTCTACATTTCAATTTTTAAAAGCATCATATAAGGTATTCTCTGAAATATTGGTCTTCTTGGACTTAAACAACTGAAGATAAAATTGTAAACTCTTGTTGTAAATATTCTATATTTTTTTTTGCCAAAATAATCCAGGTTACCCATGATATGCAGCTATGAGAGAGTGCGTTCAAATCTCTACACTTTCAAGCATTAATAACTTCCTCACTAATTAGCTGCTTTATCTTAATGAAAATGACTTAATCACTCTGAGCTTCACTGTCCTTGTTCATAAACTAAAGATTTTTGTATTTAATGATCTTAAAGACTTACACTATGTCTGAATTTCCATTTTCACAAAAGTTTAACATACCATACTCATAGTTTGATTGTTCTCCATATTTTTTCTTATAAATCATTTACCTGTCAGCATTTTTGTTTTCTGGATTTTATAATTTGGCATATGGTTACTCTTTTTTACTCTTCCTTTGATTTTCTGATACATTTCTTTTGCAGTTGATAAAAGGAAACCCACTAGAATGTATTTTTATAAGATAGTGTAAGAAGTATAGATATTTAGAGATGTAAGTGATCATAAACAGCATCAAACTCATCTGTTAAAAATAAGAGAAGTGCCCTGGCTGGTGTAGCTCAGTGGATTGAGTGTGGGCCTCTGAACCAGGGGATCGTGGTTCGATTCCCAGTCAGGGCACATGCCTGGGTTGCAGGCCATTTCCCAGCGGGGGATGCACGAGAGGCAATCATACATTGATGTATCTCTCCCTTTCTCCTTCCCTTCCCCTCTAAAGATAAATAAATAAAATCTTAAAAAAATAAGAGAAGTGATGGCCCCATTGTCCAGGGCCTTGGTTTCAATTTAGAAGGAAGATATCTGAACTCAGACACTGGCAGATTGATAGATAACCTTTTATCTTTCATTCTGTGTTCCACCCTTTGGCTGTGTCAACCAGTAATGTTGCTACTGTGATATACTCACGGGTTTGTGACATTTAAGAATAAATCTTTGATTCTGGTGAGATACAACAATTCCAGATTTTTGTAGCCAAAGCTCCAGTTCCTCCTTCTGTCTTGGGATTTGGAGCTGACCCGGCTGAGAAGGCTAGAAATACTTTCTCTCCTCCTCCTTCATCGTCCCACGGTGCAGCACGACCCTCATGGTGCTTGGTCAACTCCTGGGTCAGCATTTGCTTATCAGGAGACCTTGCCTTGGACTTGTCTTCCTGTAGATGGTGATCATGATTCTCTGATGGCCCAGATGGAGGCAGCAGAGTGTTGATAGGAAAGGGTATCAAGGATCTCTTAGCTTCACTGATTTAAAATGTAGGTTTTATTATTGTTCAGATATGGTGAATAATACCACACTCCAGGGGGCCACAGAGGGTAGAACCAGGTTTGTCAGGAGGCAGAGAGAGCCAGGAAAGAACTAGGGGGAGTGACTTCATTGTGGTTTCTCCAGGAAGGAAAGCCAAGGCAGAGTAAGTAGGCTGAGGATGGGCTAGTTTGAATGATTTTAGCAGGCTCTGCACACAGGAGTTTTCCCTGGTTGTTCGTACCTGGTTCTGGGGACATTAGGGCAGGGGGCTAGTCCCCCAGATTGTGAAAGCCGAAGATAAAGGAGGTGGTTGGGATGTACTCTCTGAATTTATTGGTTTGTAAATGAAAGTCATGGTAACTCTGGGAAGCTGGGGGTGGTGGTGGGGGGTGGGGGTCCACTCCAGTGGCAGCAAGGCCCCAAGAAGCAAAATATTAAAAATTGAATAAAAAATATATTTAACACATTCACCGAGCCTTAGGATTTTTTATCTGAAATAACATAAATAGTTGTATTGTTACTAAGGTAACATGAGTAATAATTCTTATATAATTTCTGAAAACAGTACTGTGGTCTAGTTATTATTTTATTTGATTCTCACTCTAATGAGGAATGAGTTACGAATTTTTACATGCTTTTTTCATGTTTTTTTAATTTAGTTATTTTTCAAGTACAGTTTTTTGTCTATTTCTCCCACCCCAGCCCCCCCCATGCTCCCCACCTCCCTCCCATTTCCACCCCCCTTAGTTCTCGTCCCTGTGTCCTTCCTATTTGTTCCTCCAGATCCCTCCCCTTTCCCCCCTTAAATTCCCTCCCCTCTCCCCTCTGGTCACTGTCCTTCTGTTCTCTATTTCAGTGTCTTTGGTTATATTTTGCTTGCTTGTATGTTTTGTTGTTTAGCTTCCTGTTAAAGGTGAGATCATATGGTATTTGTCTTTCAACCCCTGGCCTATTTCACTCAGCATAATGCTTTCCAGTTCCATCCACGTTGTTGCAAAGGATAGGAGCTCCTTCTTTCTCTCTGCTGCATAGAATTCCATTGTGTATATGTACCACAATTTTTGATCCATTCATTTACTGACGGGCACCAAGGTTACTTCCAACTCTTGGCTATTGTAAATCGCTTTTTACAGGTGTACAATATGAAGACAGGAGTTCACTTGCCAGGTCTCCACACTCAGTACTGTGTAACCGTGTCTGTTCACTGCACTGCAAAATAAAAGGAGAACAGAATTACATTTATTGAATATCTACTATGTGTCGAATGTCTTCTTCAGTGCTTTAGTGTAGTGTGTTATTAAATAAATTAAAAAACTCAATACTATTACATATTCTTAGTAACCATCTAAGAAGAAATTGCAATGTCATTTGATAGATAAAAAAGTGAGATTCATAAAAGTCAGGAAAGTTGTTTCAAGGCTACGTACCTACTAAGTGGCAGAACTGAGATTTGAACCGGCTGTGCATGTTGGACCCCAGGTCATAGAAGAGTTTTATCTCGAGCGTCAGCTTCAATGAACTGACGGAGGCCGGCTGCAGCAGTGTGGAGAAGGCATCTGTGTCTGGACTCAGCAGAAATGTCACATTTAGTCTGTGACCTTTGTCACAGGAGTGAGGGGAGAGAAGCAGCACCCAGCCATTTGTTTCTCCTCCTTGAAGTAAACTCTCTTCAGTATTTCTTTCAGCTCCACAGATGTGTTGTTCTAGGTAGCCATGGTAACAGGTGATGTCTTAGCCTGCATTCCCCTGAGAGCACAGCCTGAGACAGAAGTTCCTGTGCAGGTAGTTTGAGAATGTGACCCTGGGGAGCAGGAGCCAAGGGGAGGGAAGGAGGGAAAACCAGGGTGTTAAGCCACCACTTGTGCCTAAACTGCTGCAGCCTCCTGAGAATCTTTATGAAGTGGGTCTGAGAACATGCGCTGAGGGAGGACCACAGGGACAAGAAGCATTTATGCATAGATTCCTAGGTCCTGTGACTCACTCCAGCCGCTGCTGAGCTGACAGAGTCAGTGCTGGCTCTTACCAGCTCCAGTGTATCAGCAGTCTGCACTGTCCATTTCTTGCTTTCCACCCTGATGCTTCTTTGATAATACAGCCCAAGAAGATGCTGACCACTGTTGATTTCCGTAATTCCCAGAGGCCTGGGAGACTCCATGACCCTTGTAAAATCTATATTTGTCCTAGGAAAGTGCTAATGACATCTAGTCTTAAGAACTTCCTGAACTTTTCCTCTGTCCTTTATTTTTCTGACTGTTAGCATTATAGATAGCCATCTGTCTATATGAGAGCAAGTATGTTGGGCACTAGTAATCCTATTTCATTGAATATCTATTATGTGCCAGACTCCATATACCCAGGATCTCACTCAGTCTTAACCACACCATTGGGAAGGAGTTATTGCTCCTCTGCCTTGCACAGAGGAAAACACTCTAGGAGCCAAACAAATTGCCTAAGAGGCCACATCTACCAAGCAGTTGAACTGAAATTCACACATGCCTCCAGCTGATTTCTAAGCCCCTAATCATTTCACTCTGTGCTTGTCTGGTGGGAGAAAGCGGGAAGGGCTTGGCTCTTATTTGAGCAGTGCTTGAGATCTTGCCCTGGGGTTCGATGAAATGAACTGACTTCTGGGTATCAGGCCATGTATCCTCCATGTGAGTCAACTGGAGGCTGGCCTGTTTGTTCTCTACGAAAAGTGCTGGAAATCCCCACTGGGTCTCTGACTCAGAGGTGTGTCTCTGAGCCTGCGAATCTTTAAACTGGGTAAAGCACAAACTGAAGTCGTCGAAAGTCCCTAGAAAAACTACTCTTTTTCCTCAGAAGAGCGGGAAGGCCACATTTTCTTATAGACCAAATTAAACAGCAAATCAAGTTACAAAGAAAATTAGCGTCAACCTCTCTAAATGCCAGGTTTGTCATGTACCAAATAAGGCTGTGGATTTCATGATCTTGAAGGTCCCTTCCAAGCTAAATTTTTATGAGGCCAGCACTACACTGAAGCAAATTTCAAGAAGCCAGAGGGCAGGAGCATGTTTCAACCTTTCTGTTTCTCCAGTATTTAGCACACAGTAAATCCCGATCCTGTGTTTGCCAGATGGCAGAGGAGTGCAAACCTGACAGGTCCCCTCCTGCACACCTTTCTGCCACTCCATGATAGTTCTTCATCCTATTCCAGCACCTATAAATCCTACTTCCAAAATAATCCCTGAGCTTAAAAAATGGTGGGGCATTTAGTTGTGCCTTTGTGTCAAGGATCTCAAGTTGGTATATTCTCTTCCACAGGGTATTTGCAAATCGAGATGCGTACCTAATTATGAAATTAGAGGAGTTTTGTCTATCAAGCCAGTTTCAGTGTTGAAGGACAGAACTCTTCCAAGGCTGTAAAATCACCCCACTGGGCATAAAACCCAAATTCCCTGTTTGATGCACAGAGAAGGGTAGAGTGCTTTCCTCAAGGACAAGAGGGGGAAAAGTGAGGAAAATGAGTGAAGGGTAGGACATGAAGTGACCACAGGCACTGCCAGGAAGGCGGCAGCCTTTCTCTGGTTGTGGCTGCAAGCCTACCAGGTACAAAGTGCGTAGAGCGAGGGGATGATGTAAGTGTGTACAGCAGGAGTCCAAGAACTGCAGCCTGCAGGCTGAGTCCAGCCCAACCGTGCACCTCTTTTTTCATGTGGTGTGCAAGCTGGGAATGGTTTTTACGGGTGAATATTTGCTACAGATTTGATGATTGAGAACACTAACTTCAAAATTCAATTAAGTGAAATATTAATCCCTCCACTGAAAAAAAAGGAAGAAGAAAAGAAAAGAATTTCATTCCTTTCTTAGTAGGCTTATGTTATTTAAAAAAATGTACTCCAGACCTGACCAGTGGGACTTGGTTGGGTGTCATCCTGCAAACCAAGAGGTTACGGGTTCGATTTCTGGTCAGGGCACATGCCTGGGTTGCAGGTTCATTCTCTGGTCGACGCACGTGTGAGAAATAACCAACCGATGTTTCTCTCTCATATTGTTTTTTCTCTCCCTCTCCTTCTCCTTCCCTCTCTCTAAATTTAAATAAATAAAATCTTGTGAAAGATTGTACTCCACTACTATTATTGTATTTTAAATTTCAATGAGAAATATGTGGAGATTTTTTAATATAAATACTTATGTGATACAATTGACTTTTCCTCTTGGCCCACAAAGCTTAAAATGCTTTTTCACTAGATCTTTACAAAAACATATCAGTCCCTTGTTAAGAGGAAAAGCAAGCAAACAGTAGGAAGATGAACAGGGCTATGGGAGAAGGTTAAAAGAAAACCGAGGAAAAGTGAAGTGATGTTACAAATGAAGTGAAAAAAGTAGATGTTCTTTCTCTCATCTTGTGAAGCACATACATAAAATCTTTAAGGACTAGCCAGTCTCTTCCTTTTCCAGCAAAATAAATTTCTCTTTTGTGTTGAAACACACACATGGCACATGCACACACATGGGCACACATGCTCGCAGTGGCCGGCTACATGGACAACGTGACCCTGAGCCCAAATCACAGCTCTGCCTCTAACTCATTGTGAGACCTGGCATGTTATTTCCCCTCTGGTCTCAACACCATTTCCTGAGGTTGCCGGTGGAACTTGGAATCATTAAAGCCGGTAGGTGTTCCCACTTATCAGCACACACTGAAGCCCCGACCCTGTGTTTGCCAGATGACAGTGGAATGCAAAACTTTGTCTCTGGGCTCCACATGCTGCTCTCACAACTCTTCAGTGATTCCAATTTTGTCCTGAAATTCTCTACATAAATATAGGCCTTACCCAAGGTTCTGTCCTCCGATCTCTACCCTCCTTTTTTTGTTTTTTTACATTTCCCTTTAAAGTTTTCGTTTCTTCTCCAATCTGATCATGTCATTCCTTTTCATTACCCTGACAGAGGTCCGTCTGTTGCATATGAGGCGTTTATGTCCGCACCTCTCCCCCACCAGCACTATAGTGCAGATGCACAGTTCTTTCTGTGTCTTCTAAATGCTTGCCCCTGGTTCCAGGGCTCACTTTCGCTTGCCTGCTTTGTCTACCGAATCCTGTCAGTCCCCCTCTCTCACTTCTACTGGACTAACTTCTAGTCCTTCAAGACCCTGTCTGTCATGACCCCTGCCAGTTAAATTATCATAAGCATTTAAACACTGTTTTAAGTTTAATATATTAGATTATATTAACTTCACATTACTATCAGGGCTATCAGTCACAACTCCAGTGTGCAAACGTTCCCAAACACTGAGATCTTAAAAATAAAATTGATTAGTGTAATGCATCAAGTATGCACAGATATCTCAATACTAAAAATACTCCAGTAGCCAAAAAGAGACCCTGCACTTTTTGGACAGGCTTTCTAGAAGTTAAGCAGATGATGCATGTCACTCCCCTGCTACAGACTCTGCATGCCTTCCTGTTTTTCTCATAAGACAGAGCACATCCTAGCTGGGGCGGGCTGGGCCCTCCAAGAAGCCTCCACCCACCCTCTGCTGCCCTGTGCAAGGGGCATTGGCCACACTGGCCTCTTTGTCCCTTGGACATGTCAAGCTGATTCGCCTTTGCACCCTTGCACTATTGCCTGGAGTTCAGCTTCCACATTTCCATAATGTGCTCAAGCTTGTCATTTGAAGCACAGCTCAAATGTCATGTCTGCAGAAAGGATTTCCCTTACCACCTTAACTAATGCTATCCTTTCCCTCTGTCAATCTAACGCATTTTACTTCCTTTACAGACTTTGTAGAGTCTGAAACTTTCTGGCTCATGTATTGGTATACTTATTCTTTTCTAATTCCTATAATGTAAGCTTAACAAAAGAAGAAATCCTGATTATTTGGCCATTGCTAGTAGGCCTTGTCCGTTGTCCTGCCCCATATGCTTTCCTTCAGGGTGTTAGTATGAAAGGTCTGATTTATTCTTTGCTGGGAATGGGTTGCTTTGGTGTAACAGTGTTGCATGTTTGGGGTTCAGAGAAATTCTATGCATGCATGCTTAATATAGAGAAGAAGGTATGTTTGCAAAGCAAGGTTTGTTTGCAGAACAGTGGGTGCTGGCACAATGCTAAATATCAGCATAGTGATTCTGAGTTCAATGAAATGATTATTTTGTAGGCTCAGCAAATTAAAGTCAAGAACGGCCCTAAGGAGTGGATATTTGGCATTGTTTTTGTTTGATAAATTAGCATAATATCCTAATGAGAAATTCCCATCAGTGCATTCAAATCTGAGTTCATCATCTTTATTTTTAAAAGTGTTAACTATTTAAAGAGAACCATTGAATTTCCCATATGCATTGAATTCTGGTACATTTTAAACAAAGGTGTTCTCTTTAAATCTTCAGTGGAAAATAACATTTAGAACACTGGAAAACTTAGTAGTTTATATTTGACCTTTACTTTTTGTACACTCTGTTAACTTTTCCAGATTATTAATCAGGTTGTTAATCGTGTGTGCTATCTGTAGGTTCTCTCAAATCTCATCTCATCCCCTTAACATGTAGCAGAAATAGTGTGTGCATAGTTTAGGGTACCATTAAAGTATACCAATTTATCAGGTTTTACTTTCTTCCTATATTAAAAGAAAAATAATAACAAAAATTATACACATATGTATGTATATATACAGGGTGGGGTGCCAAGTAGGTTTAGAGTTGTGAGCATGTAAGCTTATTCTTGTATTATTATTTATTAATTATTATATTATTTTCTCTGAGAACAACTGTATACCTACTTTTGTCTACCGTGTATATGTAGTCAAAGCTTCATATATATATATAGAAAGAGACATAAGAATTTGTAGTTTTCCTTCAAATATTGTGTTGTTAATTTCACGCAGAGAATATTAGGAAAAAAATTCTCTCAGTTCAGTGAGTCCCATTCTGCGTCTCATACCTCCTACCTCAGCTCTGCATAATATTCCACATGTCTTTCCTCCTTACCCGTATATTGTACAGTCATTCGAATTCTGTGAGTGGCAGAGATGCACTGAAGAACAGCTCATATTAATACAAACCCCTCGAGGGAATTTTAGAGTTTATCTTGATACATATACATATACATGCACAGACATAATTTAGTATAACAGAAGGTTGGATATAGTATTTAATTATGAAAATATATGTCAACATATATAGCCCTGCTTGTAAGTAAACTTTATTATATCATTTCGCTGGAATCTCAGCAGGGTACCATTTATGATATAGCTGGAGCACTGATTTGCTTACAGGACCTGGAACCTTATACTTAAATACTTTTTTTCTCTCGTTCTATATCATGGATCAGGTAGTGGCATCTGCTGGCTATGAATGATATTGCTTTGTGATTCTATAGCCAGCCTGGCTTTTCATAACAATACATCCCTGGAAAGCAGGTTATGATTTTTTTTAGAACAAACATATGCCTGAAAAGATAAATAACAAAACAGAGTGGCAATGACAGTTTACACATTAGCTGGAATGTGACATGTAGACAGAAGGAAAAGAACTTTTATCGTGAATTTACTGTGCCTATGTGGTGTTGTGTTCTTTCAGATGCTATCAGAGAGGTTAAGAGATCAGAGAGGTTAAGAAACTTACCCAGGTTCACAGGCTGGGGAAGGCAGGAATCAGTGAGATCTTATTCTGTGGTACGTAGGTAGGATGACCTAGTTTTTGAGGCAAACTCAAAAAGAGTATTCAGAAAAAGATCTGGGTGGCAGCAAACACTCTCGTACAGTGTTTCAGTTTTCTGAAGGACAGTTTTCCCATATGCATCAAAAACCCTAAAAATGTGCATGGTATTTGACTAAGCAATTCCCATTCTGGCAATTTATCCTCAGGAGATAATAATAGAGAGGCTTGAAGATTTACTAATGTATACAGTTATTGCATCTCTCTATGTGCATAGTACATATCACAGCATCTACTATGATCCATGAGAAATAAATGCTCTACATACCAACCAGTAACAAAGGGTTGTTAACATAGATTGTAGTATGTTTCTATAAAGAAATCGTAGTCATCTATTAAAATATGTTGTATAGGAATATTTGTTGACATGAAAAAATGTACTCTATTATTAAGTAAAATATCTGGTTTTCGATGCTATATGAAGTCATTTCCCGGTAAACCTCTCTATATTAATACGTTTGTGTGAATTTTGTGGGCTTATACAGAAGATACACCAGAGACTGGGAAACTGGAATGGGAAGGGACCCACGCCCTTTTTCTCAGTAGAGTCTGGGAAGCAGCAAGATCCTATCATTTCTTTGAGAAATGAAAAGACTGTGATCGGCAGAGCTGGATGGCTAGCTGGGATACAGCCCACACAATTCCCATGCACGCCATCTTGGGGCCAGGAGCAGCAGAATAATTTGCGTGTCCAAAATACTAAAATGTGCTGGCAATGAAGACATAATTACCCTAAGGGCTGAAGATAGTGTGGACACATTGGCATTAGTATTTAAAGTCAGAAATCAAGAAAAGATTTCAAACTGTGAAATAAAGTTAATGGAGTTAGATGTTGAACAACTTAGAATTACAGGACAAGAGTATAGCTGTGTAGTAGATGCCTTCTGGTGAATTTGCATGTATATGCTGAGATCTCCGCCATAGTGGAGATGCTGTTATAATTTCCTGTGCAAGAGACAGAGTGAAATTTTCTGCAAGTGGGGAACTTGGAAATGGAAATAATAAGTTGTCACAAACAAGTAATGTCGATAAAGAAGAGGAAGCTGTTACCATAGAGATGAATGAGCCAGTTCAGCTAACTTTTGCCCTGATGTATCTGAACTTCTTTACAAAGTTATTCCACCCTCTCCTGCGGTAACCCTCAGTATGTCTGCAGATGTACCCTTGTCATGAAGTATAACATTGCTGATATGTTATATAGCTGTTATATAGCTGATATGTTATATAGCTGGGACATTTAAAGTACTCTCTGGCTCCCAAGATCGAGGGTGAAGAAGGATCTTAGGCATTTCTAAATTCTGATAAAACTAAGCTCTGGCTTATTTCACTTAGCATAATGCTTTCCAGTTGCATTCATGCTGTTGCAAAGGGTAGGAGCTCCTTCTTTCTTTCTGCTGCATAGAATTCCATTGTATAAATGTACCATAGTTTTTGGATCCATTCTTTTACTGATGGGCACCTAGGTTGCTTCCAGCACTTGGCTATTGTAAATTGTGCTGCTATGAACATTGGGGTGCATAGGTTCTTTTGGATTGGTGTTTCAGGGTTCTTAGGATATAATACTAGCAGTGCAATTGCCAGGTCAAAAAACAAATCCATTAGGGAGTAAAAGACAGAAAACTGTACTTGAACAACAATTAAAATTTAAAAGAAAAAAAAAAGCTCTTTGAGGACTGCTTCTGAGATTCCAACATGCCCTTAAAAGTTTCTTCTGTCACCAAATTTGTACCTGGGTGCATATGTAGATAATGTTTTCTGTAAATAACCTATTTTTTCCCATTATGTACAACTTAAAGGATAGTCCCAAGTCAAATCTGGTCTTATGAACCTAGAGCAATTTCTGCCTTATTTAGAAATACTCTTTAAGATTTTTATAGCAAAGGGTTTTAACTATTAGTGCAGTTTTAAGAATTATGTTTTCAATTTAAATAAAAGTTATTTGAGACTTCCTGCCAAAATGGAGGCATAGGTAGACACACTGTGCCTCCTCGAACAACCAAAATAAGGACAACAACAATTCAGAAACAAAGTAACAACCAAAACTGAAAGAAAATTGAACTGTATGGAAGTCCAACAACCAAGGAGTTAAAATAGACACATTCATCCAGACCGGTAGGCAGGGTGGAGTCGGGTGGCCCGGCGGAGTCCGGCGGCCCAGCAGAGATGGGTCACAGCACAGGAACTGGTGACACCAGGCATGCAAGGCACCCAGGGCATGCAAAGCGGCACTGGGCAGACCCTGGGCACCCAGGTGGTGGTTGGCAGAATTCAGGCATGGGGTGGCAACAGGCAGACCCAGCAAGGCGGCGATTGAGAAGTGGGGCACCGTGCGCAAGGTGACTGGCTGACCAGGCAGTGGCCCCACATTCGCATGCAGATAACTGAGGAGCAAGACAGATTGCGCACCCAGGGTTCTAGCGCCGGGAAATAAAGCCTCAAAACCCCGATTGAAAACACTTGTGGGGATTGAGGTGCAGTGAGAGACTCCCACCCTCACAGGAAAGTTTGTTGGAGAAACCCACAGGATCCCAGAATGCACACAAGCCCACCCACACAGGAATCAGCACCAGAAAGGCCCAGTTTGCTTGGGGGGGGGGGGGTGCTGCTGAAGGGACTGAGGTACAATAGAGAGCGCAACAAAGTGCTATTTTTTTTTCGTCTCCAACCCTGTCCCCACATACAGTGTCACAACCCAGCGACTTGGGTTGCCCCTCGCTGGTGAACCCCTAAGGCTCTGCCCCTCATACGTAATAGGTGCGAACAGACCAAAACATTATGGCTGAAGCAGAAAGAGAGCTCAAAGCTCCAGAGCCAATACTTCTAAGGGACCAAGAGATAGCCAACCTATCAGATGCACAGTTCAAAATACTGGTGATCAGAATGCTCACAGAACTGGTTGATTTTAGTTGCAAATTAGATGGAAAAATGAAACATATGCTAGGTGAAATGAAGGAAAATGCACAGGGAACCAATAGTGAGGGGAAGGAAACTGGGACTCAAATCTATGGAGTGGACCAGAAGGAAGAAAGAAACATTCAACCAGAACACAATGAAGAAATAAGAATTAAAAAAAAATGAGGAGAGGCTTAGGAACCTCCAGGGCATCTTTAAACGTTACAACATCCGGATTATAGGGCTACCAGAAGGGGCAGAGGAAGAGCAACAAGTGGAAAACTTATGTGAACAAATAATAAAGGAGAACTTCCCCAGTCTGGCAAAGGAAGTAGACTTCCAGGAAGTCCAGGAAGCTCAGAGAGTCCCAAAGAAGTTGGACCCAAAAAGGAATACACCAAGGCACATCATAATTACATTAGCCAAGATAAAGATGAAGGAGAGAATCCTAGAAGCAGCAAGAGATAAGGGGACAGTCACCTACAAAGGAGTTCCCGTCAGACTGTCAGTGGATTTCTCAAAAGAGACCTTACAGGCAAGAAGGGGCTGGAAAAAAGTATTTCAAGTCATGAAAGACAAGGACCTACATCTAACATTGCTCTATCCAGCAAAGCTTTCATTTAGAATGGAAGAACAGGTAAAATGCTTCTCAGATAAGGTCAAGTTGACGGAGTTCATCATCACCAAGCCCTTATTTTATGAAATGTTGGTGGGACTTATCTAAGAAAAAGAAGATAAAAAACATGTATACTAAAATGACAGCAAACTCACAATTACTAACAACCACACCTAAAATAAAAACAAATTAAGGAACCAACTAAAACAGGAACAGAACCACAGAAATGGAGATCACATGGAGGGTTAGGAACAGGGGAGTGGAAGGAGGAGGGGGGAAGGTACAGAGAATAAGTAGCATAGATGGCAGGCAAAAAATAGACAGGGGAGTGCAAGAATTGTATAGGAAATGTGAAAGCTAAAGAACTTAAGACACATGGACATGAACTAAAAAGGGGGAATGTGAGAGGGAGAGGATATGCAGGGTGGAGGGGAATGAAGGGGGAAATGGGACAACTGTAATAACATAATCAATAAAATATATTTTTAAAAAGTTATTTGAATTTCAAGAAAAGAGAAGATGGAACACCAACAGTTGTTATCTTTGAGAGATAAGATGATACATTACATTTATTTTCTTCTTTTCCTTGTCTCTATTTTATAAATTTTCTTTAGGAAAACCCCATTATTTAAAAAAATTTAAAACACTTTGAATCTTAAGAAATAGATTGAGAATAACAACTAAGAGGCCCAAAATACAGAGACCCAACAGGGATGGAACTGGAGAGAGACAAGTCTCTCCAGTGGGAAGTTAATGGAATGTGACATTAAACAGGATTCAGCACTGGCCAAAGTATGGTATCCTGGTGTACTGTAAAAGGAGAAGCAAGAGGCATGAGGTACCCAACAGGTGCACAGGTTGCATCAGAGATGTTAAATGGCTATAATGGTTCCTGGAGAGGAGCCAGACACTATAATGTCTACAGAGTTTTTGTTGTTGATAAATTGGTGGACCAGGAAGAGAACCAATGACAGGAATTTCGGTTGGCTGTGAAAAGTGGATGCAAACCCAGGGCAGTATTAAGTTATTGAACAATTGTCCCTCCTGGGAGCAGTTCTTCACATTTCCCTTTGATCATGCTCCAGATAAGTTTCATTCCCCCTCCTGGCACCACACTAAAGATTTAGAGAACCATTTGTCTGCATAAGTAAATCATAATATCTAGTATACTAAAGGTTGCTTAAGGCTACTAGTGTACTTGGGACAAGTTGGGAAACAAAAATAAAACCAAGCCAACAGATGGAACCAATATCTTTTTTTTTTACTTATTTTTTTCTCTAGAAGCAAAGGTGTTTACATTTATTCCTTTGACTTCAAGCATTTCCCTAAATTGGGATCATTTGCAACATCTGGATGTATTAAACTTCGCGAAAGCTTTTGAATGTAAAGTTTTGGAGAGAAAAGGAGTATTAGACCTAGATCTCATTGTGCTGCCATGACTGATGGAGAAATTCACTTCAAGTTCGTAGATCTCAGTTTCCTCATCTATGAAGGCAGATCAGATGGGATAAAGGTATAGGGTCCTTTCAGCCTGGAAACTTCAGGACTCTCTGGACCTGAAACTTTGCTCTTATTTTCATACCCATATTGTTTTTCATGTCTACCCATCCCCAGCCCCCAAATACAAGAGCCACAAAAGGCAAGTTCAATTGCAAAAGGTCAGATTGAGGGGAGAGCTGACTCTTTACTCTTCCTGGAGTATTCTTACAGGCTGACTGTCCAAAAGGAGCATTTTCTTATTCGTTTATTCATCTACTCATTCATTCAAGAAACATTGACTACCCAGTTTTGTCCCAGATATTGTGCTAAACAAAGCACAATATCATAGGTAAACAAAATTGAAATGATATCTCTTCTGATGTCAGGAAACTTCTTATGTAGGGAAGGAATTTCAGTTATCCTGCTGTATGTTCTCCTAGAGACTCTGAACTTCCTCCCTCTTCTCCACCCCCTTCTGCCCACACTTCTGACAAGAAATATAACCAAAGTTGATTGAATATGTGGGTAGTATGGATGTAGAAAAACACCAAAAACCACTGGCATGGTGCAGGAGACAGACTCATATTCAGAAAATTACAAATTGCCGTTGTAAAATCTATAACATGGTGATTTTTTTTATTTTTAAATTTTTTTCTTAAGTTTACTGGGGTGACATTTGTTAAGAGGATCATATAGGTTTCAAGTGTACACTTCTATGATACTACATCTGTACACTGCACTGTGTGCTCACCGCCCAAAGTGAAACCATCTTCTGTCACCATATATTCGTCCCTCCCCACTCCTGTACCTTTCCCTTTGGCAACCGCCACATTGCTGTGTGTCCATGGCTTTCAATTACATATCTCACATATGAGTGGAATCATATGGTTCTTGGATTTTTTGACTAACTTATTTCACATAGCAGAGTATTCCCAAGGTCCATCCATGTTGTTGCAAATGGTGGTATTTCATCCTTCCTTATAGCTGAGTAGTGTTCCATTGCATATATGTATCACATCTTTATTCAGTCCTCCGGTGAAGGAAACTTTGGTCACCTCCATGTCTTGGCCACCATGAATAATGCTGCACTGAACATAGGGGTGCATTTGTCTTTGTGAATACATGTTTTCAAGTTTTTTGGGTAGCTACCTAGGAGAGGAATTGCTGGGTCATGTGCTAACTATTCTTAATTTTTTTGAGGAATATGCTAGACATTTTTTATTGAATAATGGAAACAAGCCACATGAACATACCTGACCACATGTTTCCTATTCTGTTTCCAGGAGTGTTTTACATATCCAATGTCAATCAATAAGTGTTACAAATCTATTCAATAAATTTCTCTTTGTTCCTACAGCCTCTCCCTTAATCTAGTTTTCTATCACTGTTTACTTGGATTACTTTAGCACCTCCTAACTCATCTCCTTGTCCTCTGAATCCATTAGATCCAGAATAATCTTTCTAAAACACAAATTTGGTGATGTCTTTCTCTTGCTGTTATACATTCAGAGTCTACACCCTCACTGCAAATTAGGATAACCATCCCTGTGCACTCATCTCCGTGCATCATTCAATATTATAACTACTTGCCTAGTTATCTTTCTCCTAAACTACATGGAAAACTCTCTGAAGACTACTTTATTCAGCAATGAATGAGCCTAGCACTATGCCTGGCTCAGTGTCAGTGCTTATTGGTATTTTTTAGATGAATGTAGGGTGTCAGTGTGGAGGTCATTTTAAGTGAAGTCAAAGGCATAGATAAAATCCAGATGTAAGAGATGCTCAGTAAGGGTTTGGTTGAATGAACTGATAGCTAGTAAACGTTAGTAGACTAAGAACAGATGTAGACAGTAGAATCCTGAGGAACACTGACATTTCACTGAGGAGTAGAGGGAGGTAAAATGTGAGTGATTGAAAAGATGGGAGGAAAGCTAGGAGAGAAGGTGGGAGGGTTGCCAAGAAGCAGACAATCTCAATAAATGCTTCTTTTTATCCCCAAGGACCAGCACAGGGGCAGGTGAATGGATGGGTTAAATGAGGGGTGGTCAGCAGCTTGGCGTTAAACACATTCCACAAAAGGCAGTTGATAAGAAGAGTATGTGAAAATGTCCTCTTAATCTCTGTTGTATCCTGTTCTGTAGCAAAGTTGAATATCATTAGAACTGAGAAGTGTTCGTTGGATTGGACAGTTAGGGGATCCTCGATAGTCAACTGGATAATTATAGTTTTAATGGAGCATTTGGTGCAGAAGCATGGGGTGGGAATGGAAGTGAGGAAGGAGGTCAGAAAGTATAGACTACTCTTGGAAGGAAAGGGAAGGAGACATACAGTATTTCACAATAACTGAAATGGACTCTAGAGAAAAGGGGGGTTTCTGTTTGTTTGTACTTAAAGGTGGGAGACATGTGAGGACGTAAGTACACTTGAAGGGGGGAAAACTCCACCTCCCCTCTCAGTGCTTATCCGGAGTCATGACCCCTCAGCAGATGCTTTGGTTCTAGGCAAAGGCTGCTGAATGTGTGGATGAATTGTAAGTTCAGGAAGTGCAGGTGTTTACTAGGCAACATCAGGAGTCAAGGAGGTGGAGGTGAGAACCATGTCAATATTGTCTGTGCTCGTGAGACCTGGGAAACATCTCATAGTCCTCAGAAGAAGATTTTGGGTAAGAAGGGGCAAGCATAGGCCCTGAACTTGTACAGGTACCACTGTTTCTAGAGCAAAGTACAGAGGACCATGGGCCAGGACATGACCTTAATTTTTCCCCTTTCAAATTTCCAACTTTGCCCATTGGGTGACTTAATACTTTTTTTGCTCTGTATTTTCTTTATATTTCTCTAGTAATGATAATGATGATGATGGTGATAATGATAATAATCATAGGCCAGCTACTGTTGTAGGTGCTTTTATGAGCACTAATTTTATTCAGCTAATAACTCAAAGCTATAGATAATATTCTTATCTTTCTTTTACAGATCAGTAAAATAAATTGAATAAATGAATGCTTTCTATTAATTTATAATAAAGTCAGTGACAAAATAGAATTATTTTAATGCATTTTCTGTACTCAAATCTTAAGAAAAACATCTTTCCTAAAATAATGCTATATAGAAGTTGTAGATTTATACATGTAGTTTGGGGTTAAATAGATTCCACAAAAGGCAGTTGATAACAAGAGTATGTCAAAATATTCTTTTAATCTCTTCTGTGTATTTGGTGGGTTGTGATATAAATAAATGGAATTTAGAAAATATGTAGCATTGGGTTGGATACCTCTTCCAAAATTTTATATCTAAGTAATGAAAAAATTAATTTTAAATTGTTTAATACTCTGTTTCTAATCATTTGTTTTTGAAATTAAAATATTTCTCCTGCCTCATGGGCAAAATTTTTCTTGGTCTTAATGCTTACTATAAAAATGTAGAAGCAGAATAGTACAGTATGTGTGAGATAACTCACACATAAAATTTAGTTATTGTGTCTTTTAAAGTACCAAAATATAAATGCCTGTGGGATCAGTAATTGAGTCTTCAGAACCATTGAAAACAACAGAATACAAAATATATTTTCATATTTTTTATGAACAAGTAATTATAATACACAAGAATGACAGTGTGTCTTGTGTGATTTCTTATGCAGTTTTCAGAAGTGATTTTTCTTGTGGTAAAATAAAACCAAGAAAGAAAATGCATGCTCTTAAAGTTACCTTAAAGGCCTGCCTTTAAATAGACAACAGAAGCTAGGAAATCAACGCTGGGGGATCTTAGCTGCATTATTAATCTACCCTTTTGTGTTGCAGAATTACGACACATAACGTACAGGAGGGTCCACACTGCAGTTTTAATAAAAGACCTGAGCTAGAGATTTTATGCTCCCCCCCTAAATAACTCCTTCTTTCTTTCTAATTCAACTTAGATTTAGCAAGAGATTTTAACTATATTTGAAAATTTTAGTGGAGGGAAGTACTCCTTAATATCAAGTAGATTAAAAAATATGCATTGAATGGCTGACTCAGGGGCTTTCACTAAACTGGCCATGAATGCTGAAACCATCTGTTTTTCTGGACGTTGTCAGGGTGAGTGTGGCAGAGGCAGCTGTTTGAAAGGGGACGCTTTGGATGATGAACCAGCCATTGTTTCTAAGCAATTCACTTGCATTCAGAGGCTCTACCCAAGCGTACTATAGAGTAATCAAAATCAAACTATTGTTTGTACCAATCATATTGATCTGAAAAGAACGTGGTGGGATGACCCCATTGTAGATGCAAATAGTTGTTCTGAGCAGCTGTATGCTGGCCAATATGTACCTCGGTAGGAAACAGAGAAGCTAGAGGGCTCTCTGCACCCTACTGGGGAAGCAAAAAAGATTATACCAGATTGAGCTGCAGTTTAAGGGGACTGGGGGGAGTGAAGACAAGTCTGTTGGTATTAGTGGTAATTTCTCTTGCAAAAAAATTGTCAACATTAACTCTACGGTGGTGAAGCTCTTTTTATATTAAAGCCTCTGCAAGATAGAAATGTAGAATGTCCATAAAATTAGATAATGACTTAAAACTATAGCACAAAAAGTGATTTGTTTTGGTTGCAAATGTCAAGTCCTGACTAGTTCTACAAATTAAAAAATGCACACTCTTACCATATCTGGAATTATCCATACACTGTTTAAAGTTTTGTAATTTATTTACATCTCAGAAAAATGTAGAAACAACCCTGATATTGCAATATTTGCATGAATATTAAAAAGGACTTTTGTGTCTATGCAGAGAGCAAATGGAAGCACACAAAATGAAAATTATACCATTTAGTGTTTAAATATAATCTGAATGCTATCTTTTATCCATTAACATTTAAGCTTTTTGGTTGTCCTTGTCACTTCATTGCATGCATGCTAATATCTTCTCATATAAAATTTAATCTGTTGAACTAAATGAAGGAATTAGTATCTGAAAGACATCTTTCATTAAGCAATTAACGAATCTCTCCAACAAATCTACAAAAGCATATGTGTTTATATTTAATAATTATTTGTATGATCAGCCAGTTATAACACATGCATACATTTTGTTTTATTCACGAGATTACTATACCTAAAGCTACTGTCTTTGTACTATAGAGTCCAAATAAAAATGTAGTTAAATTGGTTATTTGCCAAAGAAGATACACATCTATAGTTGATGGACTCTTAAAATCCCTCTGTGGTTTAGTATAGAGTAGTGACAGTTCTCTCAAACAGCTGTTTGGTTGTGGGTACAATTTTGTGTTATATTGCACTGAAAACCAGAAATAACCAGTAAAGTTAAAACAGTTCATAGATTTGTGGAATACAGTTAAAAGTAGGATCAACATCCTATGTGCCAACCAACCTTTATTGTCAAATATAGGGTCCCTGGTAAGACTTGAAGTTGAAAATAAAAGAAAATATCTAATTTATTCACAATTTTCATTGCTTAAATAATCATTTCTGAGCAACACTTACATTAGCAGCCTGCTCTGTTGCTTCTGAATTTATTTGGTTGTCTTGGTGTCACTGTGAGTCTGGCGTAGGGTGGAGCCTATGAAGCATTCTGTCATGGCCAACTCAGTCCATCAGTGGGTTGGTAGGCCTATATAATGTGAAGAAAAAATACCAAAACCCATTTTTCAATTAAATCTCTGATTTTTACTTGAATTATATGTTTGGGTAGAATGGCTATGAAATATCTGAAAATAAACTTCATTGGTTCAGATTCTTAAATGTTTTATGTTTACATTTAAGAGACATACACAATATTTCATTATTCTAACACTCAGCTTTTTCTCTACTTTTAGGAGAATGAGACCAATGACAATTTTTTAAAAAGCAATTAGGTCCTGGCCAGGTATCTTATTTGGTTAAAGTGCCATTCCAATACACCAAAGTTGCAGGTTTGATTCCCAGTTAGGACACATACAAGAATCAACCAATAAATGCATAAATAAGTGGAAGAACAAATCAATGTTTCTCTCTCTTATCAGTAATAATAATAGAAAATATAGAATTTATTCCAAAAGCAATAGCCATACTTTATTCTTCATATAAGTAAATATTTGGCCAAATTCCTCATGCCTATCTGTAGAAATACTGATTGGGGTGGTAAGTGATATTCTGAGTGATGACCTGAGGTGACATAATGACATGTTAGCTACCAAAGGATAATGACATAATGTTCATACTACTGTATTTAAAAACAGCTATAAAAACAGCTACTTACTATTGGATTTTTCTGTGTGTCCATGGGGAAGTTTAATTTTTTTAATGAAAGCAATTCTACAAACTATTAAAATGAAAAATATATTGGTATGCATTATGGGCTGAGTTGTATTCTCCCAAAATTTATATGTTGAAGTTCCTCAGAATGAGATTGTATTTGGAGATAGAGTATTTAAAGAGGTAATTAAATTTAGATGCGGTCACATGAGTAGGCCCTATTCCAATGTGGTGTTCTCATGAGAAACGGCATTTGGATGTGCAAAGGGATGCATATGCATAGAGCAAAGGTCGTGTGAGGACACAGATGTAGACAAGGTGGCCATCTGAAAGCCAAGGAGAGAGACTTCAGAAGAAACCAAACCTGCTACCACCTTTGAGGTGGGTGTTTGTGTCGTATTTTGGTGCCGATAAGGAAGCAGAGGCTGAAAGAGGTTCAGATTTGCCAAGGGTCCTATAACTCATAATTGGGAAACTTGATTTTAAACCCAGGTCTACATGTCTCCAAAGTCTTTCTCTTAACCACCATGCTGCCCTCTGATTCGAGCAAGGGAAGAAGTCTATCAATGCCCTTTATATAAAGAATTGCAGCAATAAATGCAGAGTTATAAAGATTATTTATATTTTAACCCTTATTAATATTGAGGCTAATAACAGAAATGGCCTATTACCCAAGAATTTTGTTAATGGAGGTTCATATTATATATTCAATATCTCACTTTTGGTCATTTTATTTCTGCGAGTGAATTTATTGGAAAAAAAAAGAAGCCTCCACTTGTATTGATTCTCTGCTATGTAAATCTTAACAAGACAAATTCAATTTCTCCAGGAGATGCAGACAAAAAGAGTTTAAGTTTATAAGAAAAGTGTGTTAGAGATAGAATATTATAAAATAAATAGTATAGGAAATTAACGACATTACTTTAATGTACTATATATATTCATAAGGAAGTTCAACTTCTTTTTCTAGAAAAGAACAATCGATCACTTCAAACTAATAAATGGAAAATGTATTAGTATTCAAAAGCATGTCACTTATCCTATTTTTCTTCTCCATTGGATTGAACTGTGTGATTCAGGAATTGGTTAAAAGTTGAAGGTGAGAAAACAATAAAACCATGTACTTAATATTTGCTCATATTTTGCTCATATATCCTATTTATGAAAAAACTATGGACACGATGCTGCATTTTCTTCTGCTCTCTTCCACCCTTTGTCACTTGATATCTTCATACTTGACAAAAAGAAACACATTCAGAAAAGTTATAGACCTGCTTTTTATTTTTAGACATGTAAAGAATGCTTGCTTTAAGTTGAGCAAAAGTATATACTATAGGTTTGAGCTAGATTAAGGAAATGAGAAAGGTTACACCATGTACACATCAGCAAATAGAACATTAAAAACAATACGGACAATATCCCCAAACAAGCAGCCAAAGTTGGATATCCTTCATCCATTTCTGTGGAATTTTAACTCCTTGGCATGGGTCACAGTTTGCTTTTCCTAAAATGATCTGCTTCTGGACTAAAAAAGAGTTCTGGAAATTCAACCCAATGTATTGTGCCAGTTGTCCAGGTGATGTTAGTCTGGGAGTTTGAACCCCCAGTTCTAATAATTGAAATGTTAGTAGTTAAAAGTATCTGGTGTTTTCTATCACAGTTCTGAGTCTGTCCTTTGTTGAAGGCACAGTTTCTAGCCCATAGTTTATGGCAGAGCCTTCAGGCACACATAAGAAGAAAACAGAGACAATCTGCTACTGAATGTATCAACTGTTTGTGGTCAATGGTTCTAGTAACCAATAAAATATTAGAAGGTAAGGAGAGTAAAATTTTCTGTGGGAGTATAAAACATAACTGTGTTTCTTTCCAGGAAAAGAACAATAATGGCATTGACAAATGCTATCCTTGCATGAATTTATATTAATAATATTTTATTATATAAAATTAACCTAAGAAAGGCTCTTTTTCTCTTTTGATTGGACAGCTCTTTTCATGCAGCTGATCAGTGTTGAGCCAACTAAGAAATATAGAGCCTGCTAAATGAACTTATTTCTGGCATCTCTTCTTCTCTAAAGTGAAAGAGTAAGTCTTTGTGGTTGCCTAGGAGTCAACTGGGAAACCTCAGAGATAGTTTAGGTATAAAAAATAATTTCAAAAACATTTTTTTGTTAATCTAGGGTATAATCTTGGGAAGGCAAAATCAAGAGTTTTTAGTGGCGGGAACACTGTACAAGCATAATCAATAAAAATATACTAAAAAAAAGAGTTGTTAGTGAAAATGTGGTCATTCGATTAAGAGGGGATCATAAATGCCTGGGAAGAAGGAATGGTGTTAGTTGTGGCTACTTACCAAAATGGCAAAATATTATTTTTAAAATAAACATAGAAGAAAGAAACAAAATTATGATGAACTCTAACATTCTTAGAAATGAGACATCTTTTAAATAGTTAAAGACATGATAAAATAAGCAAAAAACAGAAAATTATTTTAATGTTATATAGATGGTTGCAAAAAAACCCCCTTTGCTACCTTTAATAAAGACTAGACTGAATTCTCCAAGACCAACTTGACGTTTAACAGAGAAAAACATTCTGATATTGTCTAGAAAATAACTCATATTCATGAGTTATTTTCTCCTATGAATATACCCACCAAAACAAATTTTTCTTAAAATTTTACTGCATTTCAGTGCTTCTTTTCAGTCTTATTATTTGCAGTAGTTATGGACCAAGACAAATGAATTCCACAGAATTTCTGCAGTTTTCTATATGCATTCATATTATGTCTTCACTGCCCTCTTTTGCAGTTTGGAAAAGCCAGAAAATTTACTTGAAGGGGAAAAAAAACACTGTTTTTCCTTTGATAAACAAAACACATCTTATTACCTTGCATACACAACCTATTTCTCTACTACTACCACTTCTAATGTGGTTTTAATTGCCTGTGTTAATCATAATTTTTAACTGAACCAACTTCTATTTCTCAAAAAGAACTGAGAGGTAGGTAATCAGGAAAGATTTGTCACATGCAGGGATGTTAGCAAACCAACCAAGTTCATGAGAACACACACTAGGAGCCCCTGCAGCCACAAACACCCATTTTACACCTTCTTAAAGTGGCAAATGGGGATGTAATTTTTAATATAACCCAGAGGTGAAACTGCTTCACAAATATAAAAATAGAAAGCAAAAAATACACATATTAAAACTCTCCAATTTTCCTTTCTTTGCAATGTGATTATCTGGTTTGGTATTCAGGTAAGACTACTGGCCTCATCAAATGAGTTAGGAAGCATTCTGGAAGATTTGTGGAGAATCAGTATTACTCCATAAATGATTGGAAGAATTCACCAATGATGTCATCTGGGACTGGTGCTTTCTTTGAGGAAGGTTACTAATTATTTATTGGATTTCCTTAATAGATATAGGCCTATTCAAATGATCCACTTCTTTTATGAGATTTGGTAGTTTTCTTTCAAGATTTTGGTCCATTTTATCTGTTATCAAATTTGTGAGCATAGAGTTGTTCGTAGTAATAATTAGCTTTTTAATGTCCATGATATCCATTATTATTATTGTGATTACCCCTTTTTCATTTTTGATTTTGATAAATTATGATATTTCTCTCACTCATCCATCTCTCTCTCTCTCTGTGTAGTTAGCTTGGCAGAGGCTTATCAATGTCACTGATATTGTCCATGTACCAGCATTTCTGGTACAAATCAGCATAGTTGATTTTCTCTGTTTTTTTTTCCTATTTTTAATTTTCCTATTTTTAAATTTAATTCATTTATGCTATGCTATAAATTCTATTATTTATTTTCTTCTGTTTGCTTTATATTTAAGGTGCTCTTTTTTTCTCTAATTTCTTGAGGTAGAATGTTATTCATCTTTTTGCTTTGTAATATGTGCTTTTAATGCTATAAATTTCTCTCTAAACACTACTTCTGTTGCATCCTACAAGTTTTGACAAATTGTATTTTTTAATTAGTTTAAAATATTTGTAATTTATCTCAGAACTTCCTTGATCCATAAGTTACATATGATCCGTGTAGTATAGAAATGTGTTGTTAAATTCCCATATATGTTGGAACTTTCCAACTATCACTGTGTGACTCTTTTAGCCTAATTCCACTTCGGTCTGAGAACACACTCTGTATGACTTCTTAACTCTTGTTTAAGGTGTGTCTTATGGCCCCAGATGTGGTCTGTCTTGGCGAATGTTCCATGTAATCTTGAGCAGAATGTTTAATTTGCTAATGTTGCTTCTCCAGTGCTCTTCCTGTCTCTATATGAGCCATGTTTTGACTTGTATCATTTTTGTTCTCCCTCAAGAAATTCTTTGCAGGACAGGTTGGCTAATGGTGAATTCCTTGTTTTGTTTGAGAAAATCTTTGTGTCTTCTTTCCTTTTGAAGGATAATTTTGGTGCATATCGTAATCTAAATTGTTTATTTCAACAATAAATACTTCAATCTACTCTCTTCTTGCTTGCATACACAGAAGTCAGCTGTAATTCTTATCTATTTTCTCTTTAGATAAGAGATTGCACCCCCCCACCCACTGATTTCCTTCAGGATTTTCTCATTGCCTTTGGAGTCCTCCAGTTTGATTGTGGTGCAGGCCTGGTCAGAGATTTTCAGTACAACTGCTTGATGCTGTTTGAGCTTCCTGCTTATGTAGTTTTGTGTTTGTCATGAATTTTTAAAATCTTAGTCATTATTACATCAAATATTTTTCTGTTTTGTTCTCTTTTTCTCTGGTATTGCAATTATTCATATGCTGCATAATTTAAAATCCTTTCACAGTTTTTGAATTCTTTGTTCTGTTTTTCAATTCTTTATTCTTTTCTTTTACATTTCAGTTTGGTAAGTTCCATTGAACTACCTTCAAGCTCACTCATTTCTCCCTTTTCTCTCTCTGATCTATAGATGAACCCATCAAAAGCAATTTTGTTTCTGTTACACAGGTTTTTAAAATTTTTAGTATTTCTTTTGATTCTTTCTTAGAGTTTTCATCTGCCTGTCGACACTATGCATCTGTTCTTCCATGTTGTGTGTGTTTTCCATCACAGCCATTCATATGAGCATTGCAGTTATTTTAAATTCCCTGTCTTATAATTCCACAGTGAGTGTCATATTGGACTCTGGTTTTATGCTTGCTTTGTTTAGTCAGACTGTTTTTCCTATTGATTATTAGCATAATTTTGCACAGTTTCAGCTTTTGTTATTATTTTTATGGTTCCTCACTACCATGAATTGTAAAGACTATCTATACGGGATTGGGGGAAGACTGGAAAACTATTCTGCTCAAGTAATGAAGTACTTAGCATAGGAAGTCCTGAGTTAAGATTTTTACTTTTTTTTGATATATACTAAATAACATAAAATCATCTAAAAATATATGTTTAAATGGGATGTTATCTTTTACCTTGTCTTTGATTTAGTTGTGGAACTTTCTTCCTTTGGTCTCAGATTGTTGTTGAGCTAGAATTCCTTTTGTGAATTTTTCTCTCTTAGAAAATATTAGAAAATAGCAGAAATTCTCTAAACATTTTGAAATTGAATTTCAGTCATTTTCCTGATTTTTTAGAGGCATGGGATAATTCCCTGGTGATTTTCTTAATTACAGTAATAATTATAATAGTAGCATCTAGCAGTAACTGGGTGTTTGGCATGTTATCAGGTTCTTGGGAGTGTTCTTCATATAAAGGCAATGTGACGGTTTTCTTCTCAACAAATAGAGTAACTTAAATTTTGAATACATCCAGAAGAAGAAAAGTCTTTTATTAAGTTTTTCATTAATATTGTTGATGTAAATATGTTAGACTTTTCCCTGGCTGAGGCCAGGGGCTAACAGAAGATAGGGAAGGATCTTTGTTAGATTCAGGCACTGTCTGCATGGGGCCAAGTGGCTCCCATAGCCTGACATTTGTCATCTGGACACTAAAAACACCAAGGAACTCTAAAAGTTGCTTTTATATTATACTTAGTAATGACATGCTTGGTAACTTCATAGGATAATATAAATGCTTAAACACAACCCTAGTTTAGAGAAGGAACCTGCCCACTGCCTGGAGATACTAGCAATGTGGGATAATTATGCTCTCCAAATCCTCCCATAGAAAACTCAATGACCTGTATTTACTTCTTTTTGGCATTATAAAAGTTATGTATCCTTTTATACGCAGAGACAGTTCTTTGGGGATGAAGAGTTATGCATGCTCATTAACAGAAGAATGTGTACCACAGCAGGTACTGCATGCTAACCCCAAGGCTTATGACCCCATTGTCCACATGAGTGGCAAGCATAACTTCTCCATTGTGGTGGTGAATGAGAGGATGAAGAGATAATGGTGATAATGAAAGGATAATTTAAATGTTCTCGCTCTGTACTTTGGTTAAATATTCAGATACATTTCAAATTAACATGTTTCTTCAAAGGTTGGAATCCAAGTGTGATTAAAGCATTACCTTTTTGCTTTAAAACATTTCCTTATGTTTTGAAATGAAGGGTACCTTTGGAACTGTGTCTTAGAGTTGGCAAAGCACTGCCCTGGCTGGGAACTTTGAGCGTTGGTTTTAAGACTTTCAGTCTAAAGGGACATTAGATTGTTTTTCTTGGTCTTTCTACATTGATTTTCCCCCTGACTCCGTTGGCGATATTAGCATAATCTTTGCCAGAAGACTGCTACTTGGTCAGCTGTTCCCTATAGTCCTTCTCAGTTTAGAAGAATGAAGTGGTGGGATGGAGGAGGTCACTTCAATGATGGAATCTTCCTGATAATTATTCTTTTTAAAAATTCAGGTCCTATGTGTCATTTACCAGTGTGATCAATGCACATATTGTGTGAAGATCTGATTCATGAGCCGTATCATGGAAATTGGTTCATTGGTTATATATTTACATGAAAAGATCTCACGGGAACAGAAAATAATTTGTGAAGAAAAAATGATTTAAGGAAAGCAATGAATGCTCAGAATTATCCCTGGGAAACCTACTCAGCAAAGAAAAATAGTGTATTATTTTTATACATAGTGTTTAAAAGAAATCAAGGCCATGAAAATTTAAACTCACATTAAGCAAAATGAATTACAAGATAATTTACAATAGCATATCATCTTAGATCGGGGTCCTTGGAAGTAGAAGTTCTGTGCAGGACCTCCCAGGGGACACTTGAGGGGAACCAGGAAAGCGAGACAGGGAAGGGAGGAAGCCGCGGAAGTTGGGGTGATCTCAGGCAGACTCTCCCAGAAGGTGGGCTTTGGCCTAATCCTGCTGAAGAATTTTGGAATCTGAATTACATTTACATGGGTTGACAGTTCATCCTCTCTCACCCCATAATCACTTGTTGACAGTCACAGGGCGTATGGGAAGTTCATGGACCCTCAGGCCCTTCCCTCATTCTGTACCTGCAGCAAAGTGGCCCCAGCAGCCTGAGGGATGTCCTGGGAAGAGCTGCAGGTCTGGCCATAGAAAGTACCAGATTAAAATTTCAGGGGGTGGGGTGCACACAGAGACAGTATAAAGGAATAGAGGGGGAGTCAACATTGTCTGCTCCGCAGATGATCCTAAATTACTTTAGAGTAATATGAAAAGTATATATGAAAAATCAGTAAGGACATTTCAAATCTGTATAATTCTTCATATTAAAGAAAAAAAAGTCAAATCATCCCTATCAGGCATCCTCGTTTGTTGCTTTGTTCTTAATCATATAACAAACAAATAAAACCAGCTATTCACTGAGTACCTACTACAGGTCAGGAACTACACTGGGCATCATAAGTGCATTCTTTGATCCATTTTTGAGAGGGTAAGAACTAAACAGATACAGTGGTGTGCCAAAAATGATTGTTGAGTGAGCAAATGAATGAATGTATCATACTGAATTAAACATAGGCTGGCTGTCTGTACACTTGTACTTTGTTTATTGCATTACATTAGAGTTAGTGAGTTGCTAACTCAAGACATAAGTGTACATCGGTGTAACCCTAAAGCCCCACCTGTAAATATGTTCTCATACATTGCCTTTCCAAAATAAAAACAAATTAAACTCCTTCAATCTCTGTTTCCCAAATAATAATGATAACTCTCTGCACTTGAACAGCACTACGCAGTCCACACAGCCTTTCACATTCATTGTCCCCTTTGATCTTCCCACCACCCAGTGAGGTATAACACCCTCCTTTCAAATCAGGCCACTAACGTTCAGAGAGGTTAGATAACTTACTCAAGGTCAGAGTCAGAAAACAGTAGGGCTAAAGACAAAGCCAGCTCTCCTGATTCTCAGTCCAGTGCTCTTTCCAAAATTAGGTTTTTTTTTAATGATTTCCTTTTTTTTACATTGTGAGATTCCCTGAAAGATTCAAAATACATATTTAATGGAACTGTCATTTCAGCATGGCTAGTCAGTACACATTTTCTAAGTTGAGTTCTAAGAAGCTACATTAAGATGAAGGACTTCCTGATCCCCAAGGTGCATATTCAGTCTCTGGTTTCTCAGGTACATGTAGCTTTATGAGGATGGCCTCTGGTTCATTTTAAATCACTTTTACAATAATTCTGCTAATTAAAAAATGAAAAGGTTAGGGAGTAAGAGAAACAATGGAGAGTATTTTTGTTAGATTGTTTTTGTTGTTGTTCTTTTAAAGATCAAGAGCTGAAAGATTTTTGTTCTACATACTTGTTCCATAAAAGGGATATATTTTTTTTAGTTTCAATTCCAGAAGACAGCACCTTAATTAAACTCCAGTGGGCCAGTTTAATTAAAAAATGTCAGTCAGATCCTCACAAGGGGACCAGCTATCCATGAAGCACACCGTCTGCTTCCTTTGTGATTACTCAGAAATCTCTGACCCCGCGCCCAACACAACAGCCCCTGGCAGCAGTGGGAAGGCCTGAGGAGTGTGTCCTGCTGAAGAAGGCTGGGCCGTTGGTGGGCCAGTGAGCCACGTCAGGACACAGTGAATGAAGAAGAGACACCAGGTGGATCATCAGACCCCAGATTTTGAACATTCAGAGGTTTAGAGACTTTCTTTTTTCTCACTGTATTGAACTAAGGGATTCATCATCATATGTTCTATTCATACCACCAAGAAGATAACTAAGAAGTTAGTCCCTCTTTCATCCCTGTTCTACTTCTGACCCCCTACTCTCCTTTCTCTGATCTGACTGCAGGCTCAGGCCACAGTTCTGTGTATGTCTGAGAGGTTTCCAGTAGCTACTTCAGCCTGAACCTGGATAGCCCTGTCAGCAAGGAAGCCAGCTCCCTAGGTCAAGAGTGTGGTGAGGGATATATGAATCATGGTGCACTGAGGACCTACTGAGGTCATGCCCTCCTCTGTGTGCTTTAAATATATGATTTTATTTAATGTCTGCTTTATTATTTTATGCAGATGTGGAAACAGAAGCTTAGAGAAATTCAGTGATTTCCCCCCAAATTAAAAACCAAGCATATGGAGAAGCTAGGAACTGATCTGCAAAGCTGTCCATGGTCTGAAAAGTTTCCAACTAGTCTTGCTTCTCAGCTATCTCTTCTTTATTTATGAAAGTAGCTTTATTGTTTAATCTGATTATATAAATAATATGTGCTTATTTAAAAAATTCAATATGTAATAGTCCATAGTATGGATGGTTCATAGTTTTTCTATTTTGTTTTGTTTTTGCCCCAAGAGACAGTTCTGTACTAAATATTTTTTATTGCATCTGATTTCATATTGGTGCTTTTATTTCTATGGGATAGGTCTCCTAGAGGTAAAGTTTTGAGGTTAAAGAGTATGTGCTTTTTTAATTTTAATAGTTATCTCCAGTTGCCCCGCAAAAGCAGTTTGTAGGACATGATTATGCTTTTATCTGATCAGGACTTGTTATAATTTCCTTTCTCATAAGACTTCATAGCAGACAATTTTAAACAAAGTTCATGTTACTTTTAACTTCAGAAGGCATCATTTATAAGATCAGATTTAAGAGGCAGTTGACTATTACAAGTTGTTTTGATGAATTATTGTACTTTCTGCATTTCAAATGAGGGATCTTTTTAATTATATTAAAAACAGACATACCTAAGAATGGATGTAATGTGTTCCCATTGATGTTCGCAAACTCTGACTATCTCTTATCACATGCGTTATATGTGCTTCAGCCCTGGATTAGGTACAGATAAGAATCCATAGGATCGAATTGAAAACAAATTGCCAAAGATAGTATGTGTACTTGTGTATACTCCTACTAAAGTTCTGCTTTACTTAAAACTCACAGAAGTTCTACAGATTTTCCTCAGTGGGAATTTGGATAGCACATTGTTACATGGAAAATCAGGATGGGCACTTTCATATGGAAACCGCCCCGATGGTGCATCACCATAGCATCATAGGACTTCAGAGGCAGGACTGTTACGTCGACAGTTCCTCCGTGTACTGTCTAGAGTCTCTGTGACTCAGGTCTTTATTGATGGGATGACATGCTACAGTGTTATCTCATTTAGTGCTTTGCTGAAAACCTATTTCCAAAATGTCTTTCAAAATGTTCAAATTTTTAAAAAGTACAAGACATTTATTTAAATTTACTTTAAAGACCACTCATTCGGGGCTAATGCTTGTATAGTTTATTAATCAAATTGTATTTAGCAGAAAAAAAAGCCAGCTACAATTCACTTACAATTGAGATTTCACTCTATTTTTAACGTTATTTTAATGAGCTACAGATTTGAATGTGGGCTTTGTTCATCTGTTGCTTCCGCTCAATTGCAGCTTTACCCTAAGAAGACACAAGACAGATTGATCGGGCTTCCAGTCATTGTAAGGCTTAAATGAAGTGAACAGGGCCTTATGTTTCTAAACCAAATGAGAGGATTAAGGCAAAAAGAAAAAGAAGGGGAAAAATTTTAAGTTCTTCCCCCCCCCGAAATAGTCTATAAATCCTTTAAGTCATCTGTTTGCTATTTCTAAATTTGCTACTATGGTTTCTCACTTTCCTAGGACAGCATCAGAAGATGACATCATAAAAAGGAAAGTCACAAACATCTCATTTTTTTCACAATTTCAATACAAAAGCAAAGCATTTTAATTATGTTAGATTTTCTTTGGTAGGTATCATTGCTATATGCAAATTTAAAAAGCTATTTATTTATCATCTAATACTTTGTTAAAAATCATTGTACATTTTATATGATTTATTTAAGTGGAAACAAAATTTGTTTGAATTAAAGTGAAATTATGATTATATTATAACCATATTTTCAGCACTGCATATGTTTTGGATACTTCTCTGAGGGGCCATATAAGGTCTGGGAAGCACATACCGGACAGGTTTTGGCTGCTCTTGTTTTTCATTTTCAAGGGCAGTCTAGGGAGGCCATGGATTCCAAATGAAGTTTTCCATGGTATTTATACGATAGCTGTGATGCTGAAGATGAGGAAAGAGCTTCCTCACCTTCAATCAGAAAATGGAACTTACAGAGTAGTCTTCTGAAAGCTGTGGGAAACTTTGGCCAATTTTATTACACAAGGAATTAATCATAGTTTCCAAATTTCATAACCTTCTGACAACCAGAAAGCATGTATGTCCCATTA
This sequence comes from Artibeus jamaicensis, assembly GCF_021234435.1. NCBI lineage: Eukaryota > Metazoa > Chordata > Mammalia > Chiroptera > Phyllostomidae > Artibeus > Artibeus jamaicensis. Next base: position 40,097,999 of record NW_026522059.1, read on the forward strand.
TGTTACTTTTTAAATTACAAATGGTTTATATTAAATGCAAGTTCCATAAGTTATCTTTTAGGTAAGAACAGCTTCTGATTAACAATAATCATATTTTATGAACAAACATTCTTAGTGGAGTAATTTTTATTTCTAATGCTGTACATTACAAATATGAGTCTTTTAATCATTCTTCATTTATATTTTATGCTGATTTGGCTTAAAGTGAGACAGAACTATTTTAGCTTTCCCTGAGAGCTTGTTGCTTATTGTATTTCATTTTACTTTATTCTGCAAAGTAAAAGTATCTTATTGGGCAAACTGCACACATTGTTATCTAATGAAAGCACATTAATGTTTGAACAACTCTATACATGAGGAAAAATTATTTAATCTAAGAGATTATCTGACACACATTATCAGAAAAAGCAAAATAAAAAAGCCTTTTATTTTAATTTTTTCCTTTGAGTTGATGAAAACATCTCCTTAGGCTATCATGGGCTGATACCCAAATTATAAAAAAATTCCCAAATAGAAACTTAAGGGCTGGCAAGAAAGTTAGCTGGCCCATAATTCTACACATGTGAGTTTAGGAGAATTTAAGATTATGTGCTTCAAGAAAAATACACTTGCTAACTTAGATGTTCAGTTTAAATGGTTAAGTATATTTGCGCTTCAGAAAATGGCAAAGTCTAGCTCTAATACAGATCTAAATGGCTCCCTATCTGGAAGGGTGCAGATGACAAGAGCAGAAAGAAAAAACTCCTTTCCCATTTGGAGGGGTCCAGAGCCTAAGGACAAGCGTCCCACCCAAAGGCCAGAGGAAGAGTGAGCCAAGTCACGATGCAGAGAAAGAAGCTGATGAGCTCAGTGTGCACTGGAAAAGAGGAGCAGAGACTGGAGCAACAACAAACCAAGAACAATGATTATGTACAAGAGGCAGATGATAACAGGGAGAGCCGGACATTTTTTATTATGAAATATTTCAAGCATGCAGAAAACTCTAAAAAAATAACACGCATTTCATATTGATAATAGGGTAGATGTGGTAAGACCAAAAAACACATAAAATAAAATATAAAAACTAAGGTATTAAAAAAAAAAGAAGTAGAGAAACACTGTATCTATGTGATTCTGGCTGAGCAAAGCACAGTATTTGCTCAGAGTGTTTTAATAGCCAGAACAGATGTTTGTGTTGTACTTGAGCTGGTTGTGCAACTTGGTGAATGACAGAGTTGTTTATAATTTCAGTGACAGTGGGTTTTGTTTTATTAAAAGTTAGTTAAAATTAGTGTTGAAATTTATTTATTTATTATATTTTTATTTTATTTTTTTAATCAATGTATGGTTGCTTCTGGTGCATCCCCTGCTGGGAACTGGCCTGCAACCCAGGCATGTGCCCTGATGGGGAATCGAACCATGATCTTTTGGTTCGCAGGCCCGTGCTCAATCCACTGAGCTACACTGGCCAGGGCTTTAATGTTGACGTTTTAATACATTTTCTGCTAAAAACAAAACAACCACAAAGCAAAAATATTCAAGAAAGTTGAGATTGACTTTACAGGCAAAGAACTAAGCATTAAAAAACAAAATTAAACTGAGTAAATGTTAAAGATCTTGATAGCTTTATGCAAGGATGCATGAATTGGGCAACATCTTATCTAGCAAATAGGAAGGACCTCCAGATAGTTGTACAAAATAAAAGGCTTTTAGAGGCAGAAGGAGGTAGGACAAGGAAGAAGTTATACTAGCAAAGAGCTGACTGTGGCAATGTCGCCTTTCTCTAGGGGACAGCCGAAACCGTAATTAAATTAGTTAGTAAGTCTTGGTTTGGTGATGTGGGGTTGGCACAAGTGAATCCAAGCCTGCTGTCTCGTTTTTGACTTGAGCAGAATCAAGTGTTTTTCTCTAGCTTGCCACTGGTGGTTATATGTGACTGTAATATTTTAGATTTCAATCTTTTGTTTTATTTTGGAGAGTAGATTTTTGTTTACAGAAAAAGGTTTTATTTATATATTTAATTTTCAATAAATTTGGAAGTGATTTACAGATTAAATCCAAAATATAATTGCTATAATTCACACTTTGCTCAAATATTGCTGAAAAATTATATAACACTTCATTACACTGAGGCCATTATGCTAGTTATTAATTATGATAAACTTTAAATTATATCTACATATAATTTTATAATTATATAATTTAGAGGGATATCTTCATAACAAATCTATATTTGTTTAACTAATATATTTTAAAATATGCAGCCCTGGCTGGTGTGGCTCAGTGGACTGAGCACCAGCCTGTGAACCAAAATGTCACAGGTTCAAGTCCCACTCAGGGCACATGCTTGGATTGCGGGCCAGGTGGGGAGCACGTGAGAGGCAGCCACACATTGGTGTTTCTCTCCCTCTCTTTCTCCCTTCCCCTCTCTAAATATAAATAAACAAAATCTTAAAAATAAAATAGGCACGTGATGTACATTTTGGCCTCAGACAAAGAAGCATGAATTAAAATTATTTAATGACACACAACCAGTTTTAAAGAGCTCAATTTATTTTCGATGGCATGTGTGTACAACCACTGTGTGGATGTTCATGTATTGCTTTGAACATCACCATTTTCTCTGAATATTCTGTGTATCTAAGTAACCATGATTGTGGTTCATTTCACTTAATGGTCATTCATATAAAATTAAAGCTTTGAGAATATTATTATTTGCTTCAGCTAATATCAGTTATATTAGCTGAAGCACCTATATCTTTTACAGGATGGCTGGTATTTTCACATAACAGAGATTTTCTCAGTCTCTTGACTTTAATTTTATTATGTTGTTCCTTTCACTGAAAAAAGCTCATAATATAAGTTCAAGGTGAAGTTTTCCGGCTCAAAGCTGTAAGTCAGTTTTTGTGAAAACAATTGGCAACAACCATCTTTGACATCATCCCTTTATTCATTCAGTTTTGCGCTCTGCTGTGTAAATGACTATACCTGTGTGTTTTAAAAAATCACTATTTCTAATGGGCACATTAAAAAATCCTCAGGTAGTCCATGCTTTTCTGCAAATAAATGTAAAGTGGGTTATTGTGCCTCAGATTAAAGGCCAGTAAGGCAGACAAAAGGGACACCATTGCAAATTAAACCATAAAGGTCTAAAGTATTATTAAGAGGTTCACAGATACTATGTTCCAATCAGTCTCAATAAGGGCTGAATTCCTATTATGTTTCTTAAGCCTCCAGAAAAGACATGGGAAGGGACCCAAAGTTAAAGTCGTCAAATAAAAAGCACTTAGGCCAAGAGCACATGAATGTATGACTGGGTAATGGGCCTTTCATCTTTGAAATAAAAACAGTTCAGTTCAATTGGAACTGAAGGTCCCCCCTTTGAGAAAGTTTATTTTAATGAGTTTCCATTTTATGCGTGGCCTGCTCTTTAATCCAGGCTGTTCCATTGAAGTCTTACCCAATGAAGACGCAAGACAGATTGTCCAAGCTTGCGGCTATTGTTAGGGGTTGATGAAGTGTATGGGCCCTTATGGTTGATAACAGAAGTAGATGGTCAAAGCCAATAAATAAAACTTTAACTCTAATTGTTGGGTGCTTTATGCTGCCAAGGTTCCATTAGCATGGATCTCTGGTTTCGGAGGCCTTATGAACCCGAAGGCAGCTTGTGGCCCTGTCACAGAAACTCAGTCACTTGGGCGAGCAGCAGTGTGTCCTAGCTAATCAAGTCAGTTTGCTTTTAAAATTATAGACTTCTTTTTAGAAATAAACACTGTTACTATCTTGACAGACAATTAACAGTATATGGATCTGCTGCATATAGATTTGTCACAAACGTGGTTTAAGGAGTAGCTTGTGCATTGTTTTGTGGGATCTTAATAATGTAAACTTTAGAATTAACCATTTAGTATATATGAAGTAGTTGATATTTGAATATGTGTGGGAAGAAGGATATTTTGTGAACAAAGTTAGCCACAGAATCATCTTGTCATCGTAAATGTTGGTTGCCCATTCAAGTAACATTCATGTGCTCTCTCCAAATTTGTACTCCTTTAAATCCACTTACTCCCATGTTGGGGGTGACAGATATAGTAGTTGTGTACTGGTAGTTGTCTTAAAACCTACCAAACCCATTTGTCATAAGTTTAAGTTCCTTACAAATACACCCCAGTGACCTCAAAAGTATACATCACTAACTGAGCACTTTAGAAGCCACTGCACCTCATGACTGGTTAAATCACAATTTTTGCAGCACAATAGATGGAACCTTGGTGACCTTGAAAAGCTAACCCCACCATCATTGTCTTGACACTGGAATATAAGTTAGACCCTTGCGAGAAGTCTTCCTCATGTTTAACTTTCCAGTCACCCTGAGGAAAATCCATCCCTGATATATTTGAGGCAGAAATACGAATGGCTGCCACTGACAGGCGACCTTGCCTGCCTGGAATGAACCACTCCTCCCCCAGGAAGCTTCATCAAACTCTCCCACATCCCAAACCACCACCGGTGGCCAACTCCAGACCTAGATGTGAACATAACAGCTGCATTACGGAAAAACAGAGGCAGGACCCTAGAATTGTGGCTGAATGGGTCACCCTCTCTTTTTCTCTATTTTGCAGTAAAATCTATGTGAATAAAGTGGCTAACAAGGATAATAATGAGAGAAGGAGAAAATGAAAGAAGGTAGGTTAGGAAGCCTAATGAGGGAAGGCAGTATGAAATGTTGTTTGATAATTTATGTAAGTTATCCAGTGGGTGTCCTTTTCTGTCCTTTTTCCCCTTTGAAAAACACAACATACAGTTTACAATCATGTTCAAAGTTAGTGATTTCCCGTCTCTTCTTTAATAAGATTGTTTACACTTATTTTACAGTCTCAGTATATTTCAGTGGTATCAGAATTTTTTAAAACTTTTCCAGATTTTTCTCTTTCAGAAAGGACAATTTGAGTATTATAATTCTCACTTTTTTTTCTTGGAAGAGTGTGGGGGGCAACTTTGCCCACAAGTACCCCCGTCCACCACAGATGAAAATAAAACTGCCAAGACATGATCTGCTTGGGGAGGAAAGGTGGTCAGTCTCTCACAGGAGAAGGACCAAGAGCCTTTTCCTCAAAGGGCTTTTATTGGGTTTGTTTTGCACAAGAGTACAGGTAAGGATCAAACAATAGATAGCATTCAAAGAACTATGAGGGCTTATTTTCAGTCAGGGTCAGATAGCTAAAGAGCCATAAAGCTTTGAGGAACAAACTTCTTGTTTGGACCCTTATTTATTTAAATGAGACCATTCTAAACAAAGCAGGTTTCACAGGATTTTACATATTCTTTCTTAAGTCTGATCACCCTGGAACCTGCTCTAGCTGGCAAAGGGCTGCACCACCTTCCCAGTCATAGGTTTTTAGGCTTAAGTGGATTAGAGCCAGGAAGTGCTTCTTCCAGACAGGCATGGAGACGTGGGCTATGTCAGAATAGCTGGGGGGCAAGGGTCCATCACTCCCTCTTTGCTGCAGTCCCCCAAGTCCTTCCATGATGGCCTCCCAAGTGATTGTGTTTGGCTCAGGTTGCCCCTCCTCTGAGGGGTCTTACCTGTCTCTGAGTAACCGACCAAGCATTGGGGGCAGGGGATGAAGCAGAAGTAGCGCTGCTGCCAGAGACAAGCTTTGTCTCCTTAGTGGCTCACAGTCTAGAGGTCACTCACTCAGCCTTAGCCATGGAGGGCGGTTACAACTCCTGAAACCAGTCAGAGTGGTTCCCACTGGAAGAGTAGCACAAATCCCAATTTCTACCAAATTTCAAGGTAGACACACTGGAAAGAAACAAAGGTACTTCAAGAATTCTAGCCTGTAATTCATTGGTCAGAGGCCTTGGGGGCCATCAGGGTCTCTGGTCTTCTACTGAAGCCCCCTATTCCCTCCTACCTAGATTTGTTTTTTTAATGGTTTGAATTCCCAAACAAGGAGTATGGGCGGCTTTATTCATACATAAGGAGAAAGTATTCTGCACCTTTCTACAAGATATCCCTTCTCTGTATCACTAGATCACATGTATGTTTAAAATATGATTAAGTGTTTAGTTTATCCTGTTGGGGTTTTTTAACCTTTAAAAAATCTCATCATTATTGTATGCAGCTATATGTCCTAGGAGTAAGTAGAGTGATGAGGTCATCAGTCTTCATACAGCATGTGACACAGAACCAGAAATGGGATACTGTCATGTCCAGGTCTGTCTATCACTGAGGAATGGCTGTAGACTTCCTGATCAGTTCTGACAAGTCACTGACAGTTTGCAGGGGAAGCACATATGTGACAAAGGGCAAGCAGAGGTTACATGTGTCAGCAAGAACCCTCTGATTCCGGCTACAAGAAATCAAGTTACTGGCAACTGGTATTTGGATGCTGTTGGTTTTCTTTTTAAATATGGCTTCAGAAAATCACAGGTGCTCATTCTTCCAGATATACACAGTTTTCTGCTGACTTTGTCAGTGACTAAATGGCAGGTCACACTGATTTGAATGCTAATATGTTCTTGGTCTTTTTGCCACTTTGTTTATGAATTTACACACATTTTATAATTGTGGATCCTGGGTGGTGAGGGGTGAATTGATATTACGTAAAGAACCGCAGTTGAACTGAATTGTTTTCATATCTTGTTTAGCATAAAAATCATCACCTCTGGCTCAAGTCTGAGTCTTCAGGTATTAATGTTTGTACTTTATACAGATAACACAGAGGCCATATAGCTTAGTGGTTAAGAGCTTGCATGCTGAAGTTAGATCTCATGGATTTGAGTCCAGGATCCAGTTAAGATTGGGTTGCGTTGAGCACTCTACTTAGTATTTCTGGGAGTCAGTGTCCTTATCTGTAAAATGGGATGATGAGAACTCCTACCTCCTCAGCTCGTGAGGATTCTGGAGGTTACTACCTGCTAAGTGTTTAGAGCAGGGTCTGGTATGTGATAAGTGCTATCTATGTAAGTGCTTCCAGTTACCACTAAATTGTGTTGCTGAATTTTTATATAGTTGATATGAATTTTTTTTGAGATAGCAGAATATAAAAAGGAAGGATCTATGACTTTATAAGTTGATAAGTTTTGGGAAAATTTGGGTCCTTATTCTTTGAAAATGTTTTTGCCTCCCCCTTTCCTATTTCTCATTATGAAATTTGCATTGCTTGTATGGCTCAGATTGCTTTATATTGGCCCATAGGTCATTACATCTCTTTTATTTAGTTTTTAATGTTTTATTTGTTTTTTTTCTTTCCTTTGGATAGTTTCTACTGCTATTTCTCCAAGTTGACTGATCTGTTCTTGTATAGTATCTAATCTAATCTGCTGTTGCTCTCATCCAGTGTAGTTTTATTTGATATTTTATTTTCCATTTCTAAAACTCCTATATTTTGTATTTTCTATTTTTTTAATTTATGTTTTCCTGAACAAATGAAGCATGTTTTTATTTACCACTTTATCGCCCTTCTCTGCTAATGTTCTCGCTTTCTCTCATTTTTGGAGGCCTCTTTTATTGATTGTTTTTCTATATTTTCCCACTTCTTTGCATGCCTGATAGCTTTTATTGCATACTGGACATCAAGGATTTTATTTGTGCATGCTGAACTTTTAATTTTTTTTAATAGTGTCAGGCTTTGTTCTGGATACAGTTAAGCTTCTCAGTATCAGTATGATTACTTGGAAAGTTGCTTTTAACTAGTAGTGTTGGGTCTTCAGACATAGCATTTAACAAATCTCATACAATATACTGACAATTTTTTGATGGTACTATTTATTAATTAATTAATTCACTAATTAGCTTTCTATCCATTCATTCAACTAATGTTTTATTGAATTTTTCTTATATTGTAGATTAAAGATGAAAAAGAACCCTCAAAGAACTTATAGGTAGGAGAGAAGATCAATATAGACATAAAATATTTTCAGAGAGTGATATGCACTGATAGAATAATATGTAAAGTACCATAGAATCTGTTGGTATTCACTTTCCCCTGTGTATATAATGAATGGTCAGTCAAAGTGTACTCTCTTGTATTTAAATTTCTTCTGTCTGATTATTCTCTCTTGACCTCACAAAGTTTTTAAAATTTTTTGGTATTGTAAGTATGTAGCATAAGGAGGAAAAATATATCTACTTTTATAAACATTAAAGCATTTATTCAACAAATGTATCTATAATGTGCCAGTTCATAGCTGTAGCTACAACAATGAATAAAACAAAGTCCTTTCAAAGTGCAAATTCAAAAGGCACAATCAAGTGGCAATAATATATACCATATTATGAAATTATGACTATGTTCATGTTCCTGCTTTTAAAGTGACATGACGATTCTAGCATTGAGTTAATGGCAGAAAACTTGCCCTTGGGCAGGCCAGCTTGTTTCCTGTTCTGAGCTCCAGATGATAAGTGCTACTGAAAAAAGCTAGTTCCAGAGTGGTGTTTTAAAAAAGGATTGCTGATGTATTCATATTTTTGTCTGTGAGAATGCTATTTTTGTAGAAACAAATTGGATTCCTTTTTTTTTTAGAGTTTTAGGATATGAATCTCAAGAAGATTCTTGATTGCAAAAGAAAAGTCAGGCTAAGAGCAACTACTACAAATGCTACTACTACTGCTCCTGCTGCTGGTTATGATTTCCTGAATTGTCGGCATCTGCCGATGCTCCATGAAGTTTTTTACTTAATCTCTTTTCATTCTCAAAAGAATCCTATGAGCGGTAGGATAATAATAAGCATGGGAGAAAAAAGTGAGGGTGTCTGCAAAAACATTTTTTAAGTATTTCCGAAAATGAGACATGGTCACCAAGACAAAAATAATTTTAAATCTGCATTATCAAAAGGACTATAATAAGACTATTAGCACACGCTACATTGCACATTGTAAATTGCAATTAGCATTGTTGATTTGATGATTGGGTAGATGGCTTTCTGAGCAAACCTTATTTGGAAGAGTCGAATGAAATTCTACATTATTTTCTTGGCATATCGTAAGAATATTTGGAATTTAAAATACCCCACTCAATAGTGCCTTCTTAGTATCTCCACCTGACTGAACAGCAAATGCCCCACTCAGTTAGCTTCCCAAAGAACTGACAGTTGAGAATGCACATTCTGTCATCCGTCAGTGGAGATGCACATGAGGATCCTGTGGCTTCCTTCTCTGTGATGGGGGCTCCTTTCTGAGGGTGACACATGACAAGATCAACACTGGGCAGCCAGCCTTTCATGACCTCTCACCCTCTCTTAATGCCACTGTGTACCCCTTCCCAGAGAGCAGAGGTGATGGGCCACCCTGCACTGACTGGTGCCACAGTGGTGGGGCCACTGATCCAGACACCGGTAGGTTTACTGTGCAGCCGTGAAGTCATTTGCACTCAGCTGTGAAACATGTAAAAATAAAAAGTTGGTGTGCAGTGCTGCTGCTGTTCAAGAAGTTGTAGCAGATCTCTTTACATCTTTTATACGTATATATTATATACATTTATATAAGTATATAATAAATGAATATACATGAAAACATACATTACCTATATTTTACAAAGTTCTCCCTCCCCTCACCACCCAGCGTACGCCCATGTATATCTCTCTATTTGCAGATATACTTTTGTAGTGGATTATTAAAAAAAAATGGCCTCATCTCATTTTCTATGTATATTGACCAATAAACCTTTTTGAGAACTTCAGAGTGAATGATTGGTCAGACTACAGAGAATTTTACTTTGACTTTGGATTTTAAATCTTTAGCAAAACAAGTTATAGTCCAAGAAAAATTTTTAAAAAATGAGTTAACAAATGTTAATGTTTTTGTGACATGATACACTAGCATGACTTGGCAATAAGTGGCTATCCAAGAGAGCCCTGCCATTTTAGTCACTGCAGAGACTTTTTATTTAAAGTGACAATGAATTTCAATTCCAGTGATTGACTTCGTATTGCAAGTCACCTTTGCAGTAGACTCTACTGAGTTTTTCAACAGTTGCAACCTGATTGAGTTTGTGAGGTCTCTGTTCATTCAAGAGACAAAAAGAGGGTCCTCTTCAGTGCCAAATAAACACAAGTCAGTTTACATTTTTGCCTAGGAAAGAACTTTTACCTGGAGATGACATCAGAAAGCTGACTGATGAGTCAGTTGTCAGGGACATGTGGCTTTGATTCAGACAAACATATTGAAATAGATAATAGACTGGAATTTGGGAAACAGCGTTGGCTTGGTTCTTTATTTTTGTCGGCCCGTAGGGACCCTCAAAACTAAATGGATATGTACTCCATTAGGGCTGAAACTATTTTAGTAGAGCTCTCAGGCTTCCATTTTCTCTCTTGAAGGTTTGTTTGGTACATATATGTTTCATAGCATATGCATTTTGAGTTCTCCAAGTGTAGGTTCTGAATGCATACTGTGTTATTTTTTACAGCTGAATCAGTCACGGTTTCTAATACACATTCTCATTTTGTGAGCTACTAGGTGGCTTAAGTAGATGGATTGCTCAATTCCACTTTTGATAGCAACTTAAATACCTTCTTAAAAGAAAACATGTTTCTGGTATCAATCTTTGCTTTCTTTTCTAGAAGGCTTACTATGTGCCAATGAGGCAGTACTATTATTGTGATTCAAAGAAGTAAGACACATGTGCAACGTGAATAGCCAAGACAGGTGTAACCCATGTCTTCCTTGTAAGCCTCTTCATAGAGGTGATGCTGGAGAGCCCTCTGTCAAACAACACCTTTGTTAATGTGTTATTTTAGTATGTTAATAGGGGATGAGCCCTGGCCGGTGTGGCTCAGTGGATTGAGTGCTGGCCTGTGAACCAAAGGGTCATGAGTTTGATTTCCAGTCAGGGCACATGCCTGGGTTACTGGCCAGGTCCCTGGTGGGGGGCATATGAGAGGCAACCACACATTGATGTCTCTCTCCCTCTCTCTATCCCTTCCCCTTGCTAAAAAATAAATAAATAAAATCTTTTTAAAGAAAAATACATCATGTAAAAAGATAATATTTTAATAGGGGGTGAGATGGATTTAATTTGATCCGATTGATAAGAATACTAGAGCTGTTATTTAGGACAAGAACTAATTTCTATTATTCTGAGGAAATCAGGATTTCTTGCTGAAAATTGCTTACCAGAAACTAAATAAATGAAGCAAACTGTCATAATTGCTAAACTTTTGACAACTATTGCTATTTCATTAGCATTAGGTTCTTGATAACCATAGTTAGAAAAATGAGAAGTCACATACGTACAGTGCTAACAATTTCTCAGTTAGTATATGGGAAGCATGATTGTTGGGGAATAACTGTTTTCCTAGCTTGAATATACAGGAGCTCCTAAATTAAGATTTCCCCTTATACTCATTATTAGCACATTTTACTTGGAGTCCCATAGTCAATTTTACCATGAGCTCTAAATTGGTCTTTATCTTCACAGTCTAAAATTGCCTTCAGTTAGGTTAAGTTTACAGCTAAATATGGAATACACTTTTTTCAAAGATAATTCTACTGAGTATATTTTCAGAAAGAAATAAATGCTATTATAAGCTTGTAATATACTAGAATTTAATAAGAATTCTTAGTACTGTTTTCTTTCCAGAAAAGTATTTTCAAATAGATGTTTGATATAAAAGTAGTTTTATATAAATAAATTTAAGGCTGATTTTAGACCTCCTGGGTTATAATAACCTGTTGGAGTTCAGAATGCATATCTGTATACACACACACATATATATCTCATCATGTGTATGTATATATATCATGTTGTGTATATATATATATATATATATGATATACATGATGTGTGTGTGTATGTATATATCACCATGTTAAAGGCTCCAAATATCAAAGTGCCATGTTTCTGATTTTTATTGTTCTTGCTGAATTGCACTGTATTATCTTGATACTTTCTAGCATTTTCAGTACAATTATTAAAACAGTTATAGAGACTCTAAAGGAATGTAATTGGAAAGGAAAGATGGCCTATACTGGATGAAGTTCTTAATTAATCTTTCACTGTTAAATTGTTCAAAATTAATCAAGTATATTGCCTATAAGAAGGCAACTACACTTTACATATCTCAGTGTTATCATCACCAAGCCATATATTAAAAGTTAATTTCTGAATTAAAAGTGTACTTTAACTGCAAAACCATCAATCCTAAATAATTCCATTACAAAAAATCTTATAACACTAAAAACATGATATAGTACTTTGTGCTTAACATTTGAAATTTATTTTTGGTGTGAGCTTTGCAGCATCAAATTAGGATACACATTTTTATAAAATAACTAATCTCCTTTGGAAAACACCATTTATTCACTCATTGATTCATTTATTTATTCAACACATATTCATTGAAAAAAGTTAGGTTTCTGACATCGAGAATAATGTTTGTAAAATGCAATAGCAATCTGCTGGTGTATAAGGAGACAATAAACAACTTGAATTCTAATCACATGTGTAGATAAATGTCCATGGGGCTGTTTGAGAAGATTATGGAAAGGAGATTCTCCCTCCCGAATTTCTCTGAATTATGCAGACTGTACTTCCCCTGGTACTCAGTGTTTTTACCACCTTAATGCACCAGAGTGACAAGACACAACCCAGCAGACACACGTGGTCCCTAGGGTAAGTGCTTCTCAACTAGAGGGAGGAAGTCACTTATCCCTTTGCTAGAGCTGGAGACAAATAAAAGACTCCCTGGATGTCTGCTCCATTCCCAGGTTGAGAATCACCAGTGAGTGTGATTATGCTTAACTACTGAGCAGACCACAGAGATAAATGCCTGAATACATCCAAGGCAAAGCCCATATGGTCCTTATCCATTCAGTAGGACCAGATAAGTTTAGTTGATTTTTTCCCATTAAATCAACTAGTTGTGTGATTTAATCAGTTAACTTATGTTTTTGTGTCACACAGACATGATCTATATCAACATGAATATATTATTTGATTGGATTGTTTGTTAAGGTATGATTATAATTAGGACCATTTTAAGGTAAATGTGAACATGTGTACCTCAAAGCCAGAATAGCGTGAAATATTGTATTTCATTGAATGCAAGAGGCAAGAGTCAAGTCTAAGATGCTTTAATGCTGGAGTACTCTTCATCTTACCAAAGATGTCAGCAGCTGCCACCTGGCTGGCAGAGACTGTAAGAAGCTATTTCAAAAGGGTAAGAGGTAAAAAAAAGTGCTATTCTTAATGAAATAGAGTACCTTTTTTTAAAAAAAGCTTTATGTTCTGATATACACTACATTCTTAAACCTGCATGTAAAACACATAAAAAGGTACATATCAAGAAAGACTTATGTTACTCAGGTGAGGAGTATCCTATGACTCCAAGGGGAAACTTGTGGGGCTGATTAAGATCTATCTGTGGAACTTACAGACGTTATTCATCTACCAGAAATGCCTTCTGATAGGGTATCCTGAAATACCGGGTTTGACTGAATGACTTGAAATTGGATAAAAATCTTTTCTCTGTTGGGTTAGCCATACAATCCAGTGGGATGTTGCATGAGTAGAATAAAAAACTACTTAATGTCACCACCTAGGGAACCCAAACAAATAATTTAAGAACATTTCTTCATGTTTGGGATTATCTCGGCCTTGCCTTTTTCTTTAAAATAGAAGTGCTACTCTGACAGTTAGCATACCGTATTCTTAACAACTTAGTCTGCGTTAGCTTTTTGAATGCTTTCTCCCTTATTAGGAATATAGAAAGAAAAATTCAGAAAACAAAAGGGTAACAACAGAAGAAAAATTTCACTATTTCTCTTGTTGGTCTAATCTTTTTTTTTAAATATTTTATTTATTTATCTTTAGAGGGGAAGGGAAGGAGAGAGGGAGAGAAACATCAATGTATGGTTGCCTTTTGTGCGTCCCCTGCTGGGAACTGGCCTGCGGGGAACTGGCCTGCAACCCAGGCATGTGCCCTGACTGGGAATCAAACCGCGATTTTCTGGTTCACAGGCCCGCGCTCAATCCACTGAGCTACACCAGCCAGGGCTTCTCTTGTTGGTCTAATCTTGCTATCAGGACTTTATTAATCACCTACACTATTAATTTTAGAAAACCTCTTAGAGAAGCCAGCAAACAAAAAGTTAAAGAATGAAGATGAGTTTCTTCCGTAGACAAACTATTCTCCTGTAATTTGAAATGAGATGTTGGGGCTATTAATTAAAATGCTTCTTTCAGAAGGCAGACTATTGCATTATTAGTTCAATCCACCCTGTTTCCCAAATATGCACTCCTGCTGTAAACATAAGAGGACTAGATTAAAACCATTGTATGTGCCAATGTGCTTTCTCAATGTTCATATACTCCCTTTCTGAATAACAGAGCCCACCGACCAGCAGCTGTTTCTATTATATACTGGGGGGATATGCTGCATTCTCTTCTTCACACTGTTAACTGCACAGGCTTCTCATGCTTCATCCTTGAGACAGGGGGCTTGTCCTGATGGCCTAGCTCCTACTTAGGTTTTACTCTTTTTTGGGGGATAGTCTTAACTATGACTTTAAGGTATCACCACACTGCATTTGCATGAAAGGAAAAAATAAACAAGCATGCAAGATTTGAACAGTTTTATAAAAACAGTGAGTATCATGATGCAGGAAATTTTTCCCTGCTTCTGTTACATAGGTAAGCAATTCATGCAAATTGAGATAATTTGTCTTAGAAACTAGATGATTATTTTTCTCCTAGTGAATATGGAATATCTTTTATTTTGTCCCAAAATGCATTCTTACCTTATATTTTGGAACAGAATAAAAATGTGAAAAGGACAGAATTTTGCACTGTTGAAAGCAGTGGGAGACAAGGCTTCTAACCCTTTTGCGAGCTTCTTTCAGCCCATCTCCAACACGGTGACATTGGTGCAGACAGGGTTTGTCACCCATAAATTTACTGCTTATTTCAGTCTCTTCATAACTTGACTAAATTTTTTGAAAGAAAAAATATATATAGGTGTATAAAATACCCAGTTACAGGTTGTGTTCTATTTAGCCCTTGATTGAAACGTATTGCCCCTCAGTATCTTTCAGCTATGAAAATTATAATATGGAACAGAGATTAGAATGAAATTATCATGGCTAGAAGACATTTACTCAGTGGTGGCAGCCACATAAACCTGAGTCCTGAGAATGATGATAATGCATTAGGTTCTGCATGCCCGATATTATTGCCGTACATTATGTATGTTTCATTTATACTATTTCGCACACACCAGCAACGCTGACAGATAGGTAATTACTCTCTGCGCCAATGAACAGTTATCAGCACCACCGCTGTTTATTGCTGGAATGAAGTGCGTTTGTCAGTCAAGGTCACTTGTTTGTGTGTCCTCTTTAATAGTTCCTTCACAGTTGTTGAACTTTGCACGCCGATCTTATTACAGGGTTCCTGGAGGTTACTTTACTGCATAATGCGTTTCTTGTGTTATCAAAGTCACTTGTATTTATCACTTTAATTGATAAACAACTAAGTTGCAGGAAGCAGAACTAAAGATGTGAAAGAACATATTTTGCTAGTCAGCTGAGCCCACCAGGTATTCAGTAATGAATGGCCTCACAAAGATGTATTCAGCCCAAACCCTCTTTGATGGGGATACCCCACCAGCCTGAGCTGGTGAAATTTCATTTTATAATGTTAACCTTCATTTCAGCCCCTGATGGATATGGACACAATTTCATAACTACTATAGCCTTAACATTTGCACTCTCTTAGGAGTATTTTTCTTTGTTCGGTTCTTGTCCAGTGCAGAGTTATTTTCAGGCTTAGTATTTCCATACTTATATAATGGACTAAATCCTCTTGGGTTGATTTTAAGCCAGTCATGTTTATTTTTTTTAGATGTGTGCCATTAAACCTCCCCTTTCCATAAAAGATGTTATCAGTCTAATGCTGGTTATCACGGTTGTGTTGGAGCAACGGTCTTGTTCCAAAATGAACATTACATGGTGCATTTCTGAGAGTACAAATAAATTCAGTGCCATTGTGTCCATCCTATGCAGCTTGTAATTTCATCTGTTATAAAATAAAGAACATGGTGGATCTTTTTATTTGTGTTGGTTAGCCACAGTGCTTTTTTAGCAACTGGAATAACCTCTAGGATATAATAATTTACCCAGTCAAAATAACTGGAGCTATTTCCTTAAGCCTGTGATCAGCTTGAGTTTGTGTGTTGGGAGATTTATACTACCATTGCTTATTACCAAAGAAACAGTTAGAAAGGATTTATGGTGGTGCACGTTATGTGTGTGTCTGGAATATCTGTGTACTTAACTTCTCTCCTTGCCTTTCTCTCTTTTTTTGCCTCTCTTAACATTATTGTCAAATAGAGAGAATATCTATACATACCACTAAATGCAAATTTTATTCAGGCATTTAAGCAGAATCACATTCATTCATTAAACCAATGATTCTTTTATTTGGAAAAATACATCAGCACATGATAATATCATATTCTGTTTACAAGGGACTGTAGTTCCCCATCGGTGCAAAAGTTTACTATTTCATTATTAAAGGATTAAACTCTGGCAAAAGGTGCCTGGTGACCGTGAATGTTTTAGTTAATTTGATTATACCCATACAGAAAGAATTTAATTCCATAGCAGCCACGGGGTCGTATGCCTGGCAGTGTGGTTCCAACACATTACAGGTCTGATCTTGTCCTGGGAGGGACTGAAATTGCCATTTGGGTGAGGCGTGGAGGAAGAGATGAGCAATTCGGCTCACTGGTGAACTCAGGTTAACACCATGCCTCAACGTTTGCAAAATGCTTCCTTTTCTTAGTTCTTAGTTACCAGAGTGTTACAAAGAAAGGGTTTTGATCTCATGTAGATAGCATAGCATTAATTACCCTGACACTAATTAAACTGCATCAAACAAATACCACCGTGTTCCTCAGGGGGACAACAGAAGGCAGTTTAAAATAATTACTGGAGCTTCATGCATGTGTGATGTTTTCATTACTCTTAGGACACAAGCAAAAGAGATTTGATATCATTAAAATAGCCACCCTTTAGTGATTGCCACAACAACAGAAAAAGCGACTAAAATTTCCTTGGAGCATATTGGTGTCTAAATAGTAGTGTCTTAATGCTTGAGAATGGTAACTTTTCCTTAAGAATTGCAAGTCTGTGAAGCAGGAACAGGTGTGCCAGTTCCCATTCTGGTATGATTATGTATTAGCTTATGTTTGTCAGACCATTTCATTAACCACCCACAGCTATCACATATACATATACTTTGTTCTTTCTGAACCATGAAATGAAATGCATATATCTTCACTAATGCTTGCTATCAATGTAAATGAGAAAAATAAGCTTATTACCAATCACGGCTGCTGTGAAGCCCACACCTCTGTACACTTACAGGTGATAAACATCTTTTTGTAAGTAGGACACAATATGTATTAGTTTTTCCTATAATAAGAAATGGTGATCTTGTCCTACTTTTGCATTAGCAGATGGTACTTCTCACACGTATTTAGGCACAGTGCAATAGGATCATTTTGAAGCAGGCTTCTACTCTCAAAACTGGAGGCAGTCATAATGTTTGAGATCTTTTGTCATTCTGGAGGTAAGCAAACCTTCCTGGTCACAGAGAATGGGCTTTTTTTTTGCAACTGGACAAGTGCACTGAGTCAGTAGCCACTGCTACAGGGATTGTAGATGGCCTCTGCTGGAACAGCTGTCAGGAGGGACTGGTGTAAACATTGCTAGATCCCAGCTAAATGGAGAAGTGAAAGCGATCAACAGAGTCTTGGATGGTCACAATGACCGGGAATTACACATTGATTCTTGGTTCAGGTGCATGTGTGCTTGTTCATGTATGTATATCTGTGAGCCTGTGTGCACATGTCCCAGTACATACATGCATTCATGTGTGTGTGTGCGCGCAGTGGGTTATATGTATTTTCCTCTCTTGTCTGCTTTGTACATACACACATTGCCTAGTCTATGGTCTTGACTTCACGAGGTCACTTACCCTGTTCATTTCAGTGACATACGGGCAGTAAGAGTCAAGTTGCCTGGGTTCCAGCACCAGGTGCCAGCCATCCTCCCTGAAAGATGTGAATTAAAATGGGAGAGTGGTCATTTCCAGATTTATGCAACTCATATTTCACCCACTGAGTGATTCTTTGAATGTGATTACGGAGTGGTTCTATGCATGTGGTGCTGCATGTTTTAAGCCTTTTATTTTACTTTTTTTACTTTTCTTTGAAAGCAATAATTTAAGGAAATTATGTATTATAAGGGGTTTCCAATGATTTTTTAAAGAAAATTAAAGTAATACCAGCTAGTTTAGGAAATTCTTGTTTAGGAAAATAACACTGAATTAAGTGTTTTATAATTGTCATACTAAGCAAAAAATGGATCAAAACTGATTGTAGAAGAATAAAATTTATCTTCTTGCAAATTTTTGGTGGGTCCAGAAAATATGCAAAAAATATACTTTTGTTCCTCTATAGCCAGATGGTTTGTCCTATTTTAAGCCAATAGTATCTTCATACATATTTCTTGAATGCCATTGGTTTTAGCTGGAAGACAGTGACTACTATTAGAATTTTCCTTATTCCTGGATGATCTAAACTATATTTTTGGAACATTTGGATGATCATCTTGGATGATCATACCAAGAAAAATCTTTCATTACACTTAGCTCATAAAAACTGTTTATATAATTTAAAAAAAAACTCTTAAAATGAACAGTTCTTTTGACATGATGTTGACAGAAGTCACTTTGATGTAGTTTAGAGTCATGAATTTTCTATCTGTTCCATTTTTCCTGGGGCTCCATCAACTCAGACATCCTGATCTGTCATTTTGCAACCCCTGGTGAAGGCCTTGACAGAGAGAGGTTTTGACAAGTGCTGGACATCGGCGGCAGTGCAGAGTAAGCAGTGTGCATTTCTCCAGGTAAAGCGACAAGATACTGAAAAGCGTCAAAAGACCTGTGTAGTCTTCAATCGCATCCAATGTCGTAAAGCAAACTGTTGTTTGCATTTGGTGTTTGAGCATTGTGTGCTGGCAGAGATTTAAAATTCTGTTAGAATGGGAGGGTAGAGATCTTTTGCCTTATTTACAAGTGTTTATGATAATAAGAACATTTAGGTCACCAGAAAAATCCTTTAAATTCTTACTGAGGGAGTGATGGGAATAATTGCAAAATGCGATAGGAGTCTTTAAGACTGTAACATGTCATTACCTACTCTTTTTGTGTCTTCAGTACTGATTTGAGTAATTCTGCCTGATTAAGAAACACTTTCTCATCCTTCCAGGCCGACAGTTCAGAGGTCAATTTAGAACTTTCACTGGGCCCTAATTAGACTTGTGGATAGGGTATTAACTTTTCAGACATGTCAAAGTCCTTCTTCGTTATACCCTCGGTTAATGACTGTGTGATAAATGTAAACATCCTACATATCGACTATGCTGTTCTTTTTATATTATTTTGCATCTGCATTCACTCAAGAAACAGCTGTTGAAAGTTGAGTGGGATGCAAGATGGCACAGCCTAAAGATGTTCTTGTTCACACCGCTGACTCTTTTTGATGTGATGCCTACTGGCAGGGTTGTGGGGTGAATTCAACTTGTCTGACAGCCGTCAGTGCTGCTGACCAGTGTGGTCTCAGGTTTTCTAGTGATGGGAAAGAGGAGGAAAGTGTCCCATAGTTTAATGTTTTCCCCCGCTGCCGGATCTGAAGCTTCTGCCAACAACCATCTAAATCAACACCATGCCAGTGTGCTCTGCAGACCAAAGGTCACCCCAACATCTGGCCCCACTGTCTGCTCCTCTCAGGTTTGTCACTGGGCGGCATCTGCTTATGGATTCTTTCTCAACCTCTCTTTGATCTCTCTGACAGTAAAAAGAAGCTTCTATTACCCATCATGTGTTAGCATTTTAAAAAAACATTCAAAAGCATAGGACATTGGAGAACTGGTGGGATTTTGTATGTTTTCTGCTACTTTTATTTTTAAGCTGGACATTTTGCTTGACAAGAGACATGGAGTGAAGTGGTTTTATTCTTGATTTCCAAAAATGTCATTATAGTCAATAAGTCTAGCATGTGAAGACAGCTAGTCTACAAGACCCCCTGCTTTGTCCCTCTTGGCCAGTCTTTAAAGAATAAAGAGTGAATAGTACAAATTGTTTTTTGTGCGTGTTTGTTTTGTATGGACGCTGAAGAATCAACGTTGATATCTATTGTCTGCTTTTCTGACATTTCTATCAGTGGTTAAGATCTCATGAATTTTTCATCCACTAACTTGCAATATAGGGGGCAGTTTGGGGATGCTGCGTCATCTCTGGATAGGTATTAAGGAATGTTGAAGTGAAGCCCAACAGAGTATTCTTCCCCAGCAACAGGCAGTCAGGTAGCTCACTGTTTGCAAAGGTTGCATAACTCCTGGACAAGACACTCACTAAAACATCCCCATCACCTTTAGCTCAGTTCCTGTTTCATATCTACTGGATGATCTCTAGCCTGGAGCCCAAATTCAGCAAACGTGGAATGAATGCCTGCGTTGCCCCTGGCCTTTTCCTAAGTACAGAAGTAGACAAGACAGACACATGCCTTGTTCTTCACAGTTTACAATCTGGAAACTGTGATGTTTCCAGATGGGGGGAGGAGGCTTAGAAATTTTCATGTCATGAAAAACACTCAATGATTCTAGTGAGTTTGAGCCTGCCCAAGAATTGGCAACCCATTTCTATATTTGTCTGTGAATGTAATTATGGTAGTTCACAGCTATGACTGTAACAGGATTTTAGTTCTAGTCCAAATCAAATGGCACAGCTCTCAGGAGGAAGTTACAGTGTGTTCTCGGGCACTTAGCACAGCCACTAATGTACATTTGTGGAGAGAATTTGTGCCTTTCTTCTGTTTCTGTTCATTCTCCCCAAAGTTTGACTATTTCCTTCTGTATCCCTTCACTTTTCAGGAAACAAAATAATAGATTTTTAAAAATTTCAGGTGGGATTTAACTTTGGCTAAGTAAAACAAGAATTTGTCTTTTAAACAGCACTTACCACAATTTCAAAGCACTTTTACCAGTTTGGCACCCTTTGTTTTTCACAACATCCTAGATATTTAGAAGAAATTCGACACTGAACTCTTAAGTCCATAGTAACAAAGAGAGCATTAGGACCAGGAATCTTCCTATGTTAAGTTATTATTAATCTCTCGTTTTCATTCTGTGAAAGGAATTCTCTTTAAGTAATAAATGCCTCTGAAAGTGCTTCAATAATCAATAAAGTGTAAAAAGATGTGAGATCTCTAAAGAAATGAAATTTTTTCCCCCTGGGGGAATTGGTTTAAATGCTTCATCGTCACAGGCCTGTGCTAGGATGCAGACCGATGGGGAGAGGACGACAAACTGAGGTCTGTTTCCCCCCGGTTTTCCAGAGTCCGGAAGGCGGGGTCACGGCAGCTGGGTTCCAGCTCCCTCTTCTGCTCACTATTTCAGTGACCGGGGCAGGCCACTGGGGCTCGCTTGCTCCCAGGTTTTCATATCTCATCTGCAAAACAAGGTTTTGGGATGAGATGGCAGAAATAATCATCTGGTTTTTTAAGGTTTTTTTTGCAGTGTATATAGAATTCCCATATATATGTTATCTCCTTTAACCAGAACTTTTATACTTTAGGAATTGATCATTTCACTTGACAGGGTACACATCTATTTTGTTAAGTAAACCCTTCATCAGAAGCATCAGATTATAAGGATTCTGTTTAATGACCTGATACCTGCTTTGGAAATAATCTGTGGAAATTCAGTCACCTAAATGGTAAGCACTAGAATTGGTAAAGAATAATTGTGGCCCTATTAAGAAATTTGGTAATTAGTCTTTGTTCTAAACATTTACGGTTACACATACAGAATGATATATTAGTGTCTAATCAATTATAAGAATTATTACTGAATATGTGCAACATTTACCATACGTGCTGTGATAATTTTGCACATATATAATTACCTTATTTGGAGTACTCCAAAAAGAAATTATACATTTTAAATTTTTTCTTTTAAAAACAGATCACAAACAACCTTTTTGTTAAGAAACCTATGAATCTACATGTATCGCTTTGGCCACTAGAGGGAGTCTGATTTGTCGCAAATGGCCAGGGAACCTCAGGGAATAGGAAACAGGCTCTGTTATTGTCTACCCATGAAATTATATACCAACAAAATATCATGGTAATCAAACTCAATTCCATTGGGTCTATTCCCCCCCCCCCAAAAGAAGTTTTTCATCACTTTTTCTTTTGTTATTTTTTTAAAAGTACAACTTTCAAAACACGATAACTTAAAATGCTTCCTCCAAAATGACAGACTTAACAATCTAAAAGAACAGGAGGAGTTAAAAGACATGTGTTAGTACATACGTGATCAACACCTTTCTGGAGTCAATTTTGGTGCTGGTGGAAGAAGTAATCCGGAAATGAAACTGTTCTGTTGCTCCCTCAGGTCCTCCCCATACAGGCAGCAGCTGTGCTGGCTTTTTGCATCCTGACCTACTGGTATCCATCACCCCTAACCTGCAGGGACCTCCTGCTAGGGTGAGAGGGTAATTGTGTCTCATGTCCGGTCAGTCCGTAGCCCCTCTTCTGAGACCACCAAACAAGTGGCTTTGCGTGTGTCTGTGCAGAGCTGGTTTATAAATGAGGAACTGAACCGAAACCACCTGCTCATTCCACGTAGCTACCAGAACGCAGAGGGAAGGCTGGGACGGCCCTTCCTTTCTCAGCGTGGCTGGTTTTAGTCAGCAGTGTAATGGAGTTCAAATTGTAAAATTTCCTGTGTCCAGTGGGGCTTCTTGTGTTTCGCTTAAGTATCTTACCTTACTCATTATTGACATCTGACTTGACTCACTTCTGAATTGTTTGCTTCTCATTACCCACGGGTAGCAAAGTTAGCTGGAGGACCCAACACAATGTATGAATAAAAACATATGTGGGTATTACGAATATATACAAGCTATTTGTATGGCAGAATAATTTAGAAAAAATACTTCAAGAATAAATGCTGTGTTTCATGTAAACCTACTTTTGCCCCCACTGCATATATATATATATATTTTAATTTTTTAATTTCAATTTTATTTTGTATTGGTCTCAGCTGTACAACTTAGTGACTAGACTATCATATACTTTATACACTATTCCTCTCAATATTTTCAGTGCCCAGCTGGACCATACATAGTTATCACAATATTATTGACTACATTTCCTATGTTTTACTCACTTCCCCATGACTATTTTGTAGCTTTTGATGTGCACTTCTTAGTCCCGTCACCTCGTTCACTCAGCTCCCCAAACCCCCTGCCCTCTGGCAACCACCAGTTCTCTCTCTGTGTTTATGAGTCTGTTTCGGTTTTGTTTGTTCATTTATTTTGTTCACTAGAGTCCACACATGAGTGAAATCATATGGCATTTGCCTTTTCCTGGCTTACTTTACTTAGCACAGTACCCTCTTGGTCCATCCATGACATCACATATGGCAAGATTTCATTCCTTTTTATGGCTGTATAATATTCCATTGTATACATGTACCACAGTTTTTTAATCCACTTGCCTATTGATCTTGGGCTTTTTTCATATCTTGGCTATTATAAATAATGCTGCAATGAACATAGAGGTGCATATATTCTTTTAAATTAGTATTTTGGGTTTCTTCTGATAAATCCCCAGAAGTGGAATTGCAGAGTCATAAGGCAGAATCCATTTTTAATTCTTTGAGAAAACTCCATACTGTTTTCCAGAGTAGCTGCACCAAACTGACACATATTTACATTTAACTTTAGTTCTGTCATTGAAATGTGGGCATCTTTAATATTCTAGAAAATCATTTTATTCTTCCCAAATAACACCTGACTCAGAAGGCTTGGTGGCATCGCCTAACATAGTGCATCTCAGACTGGCTGTGGTGATGGAACGATCCTTTTATTCCTTTTCCAATTTGTTGTGGATCAATACTTCTGTCAAATACAATAAGAATAAATGACTAGAAAAGTGAAATAAGAAACATTTGAAATGCTACCTAGTTTTTTAGTATTATATTCAGCTGACATAAAACTACCCTGAGATTGCTGTAAGAGTTTTGGAACACTGCCTTTCATTGTCCGGGTCTCGGGGTGGACAGCGTGCGCTCAGTCTGCAGGCGAATTTGAGTGGCTGTGGCCTAGAAGCATTCTCAGTTCATACCAAAGTGCACACCTTCCTCACGATCCAATCAGAGAAGAGGTGGCATTGTCTTTCAGACTAATAAATGCGCAACAGCAACTATAACAGCTCTCCCTTAGTCTCCTTTATGTGGATGGAGGGAGGGTTTGGAAGGTTTTGCTTCTGATGAATATAGGGTAAGGATAAATAGAAAAAGAGTTGTATTAAAAATTAAAAATCACAGTGGATGGCAGTGCCAGTTTAATGAAAATAAGGTTCCAAATGTTTGACTCTGAGCATATAATTAAAAGTTTATTGAAGATGATATTTTCTAATCACGTTATACTATAAAAGGTTCGACAATAAATTATTTTTGTCTTCTAAGTTTGGGGCAGAAATGAAGCAATTAAAGGGGGTCTTTGTTGCTCATGAAATATTCAATAGGCAAAGAATCTGGAGAGCTGAGTAAAATAGGCTGAACATGTTGCCTTATGTTTCTTTCTTTTTGGTTGCCCTTTGGAAATGGAGCTGATGGTGATTTTGTTTCCAAAACCTCAACAGATACTAAGGATAGATTAACGAAACAAACATACTGGTCTGGGGATTAAGACACCTAGTTATTATCTTGTTACTACTTAACTAGTCATTTGGCCTTTAGCAAGCCACCTTATACTGCAGTTTTCTCTTCTTAAAGTGGGAAGACGGACCCCTCTATGACTTCATCACAGGATTACCAGGAGGACCAGGCTGATTAGTCAGTCAGTGGGCTTTGAAAACCATGAAGCATGTTATAGGCATGTGCCTATAGGCATGTGTGTATGTGTAAATGTGTACATGTGTATGTGACATTGTTCTTCACTGTTCTTAATCAAACCCTTATTTTCCTGAACTCTCTTGAAATATACACTCTACATCCATTGTTGACCCATTCCATGTATATTTTATGGTCTCTTGTCACTTCATGTCCAGTCCATTCATAACTTTAAGTTTATAATGATTTATATTCTCATTTTAAATTGTGGAGGAAAGAATCTTTTACATACCATCTCTAAGATTTAGCCTCACCTGCCTGGTGATGCTGTGGTTCTGAGTTTGCAGGTCTGGAGAAAAGGGAGTCCTGCCTCTGAAAGGTCAGTGCCAGCACACACACATGCACACAGACACATGTGCCCAAGCACTTGACACTCAGCTGTTTTCTACATGGTCAGACCTTAGATTCTGCATGAGTCCTTGGTCATCCTGGTTTTGCTCCACAAACAGTCATAATGCAGCTTTCTTCAGAGAACAGGGATTGCATGACAGTGCAAGGTCATTGCCCTGGGAATGATGACAGATAGTTTCAAGACTAGGACCAGTCCTGATCAGTCTCTCAGGTCCCTGGGGAGATGGGTCTAAACAATTGGAATCTAAATACCAAGTTCTGGTAATGGGAATAGAAAAGTATCTTTCACCCCTGTAAACTGTAAGAGTCTGTGTTAGTTCCTGGAAGAGTCACTTTAGCTTGAGAACAAGTTCGAAGAATTATGTGATCTCATTCATTCATTCACACATCCATCCTTTCAACTGAGTACACATCATAACCAGGTCCAGTGCTTGGTGCCCCATAGACCGAGGCAATGAAAAGGATCATCCGAGTCTCTGGCTTTTGTATAAAATACAGGTAACTATACAGGGTGTGGGAATAGCTTCAGGACACTTCGTTTCTTCTTCTGCTGTCTTTGAAGGTGTATGCAGTATAACAGAGAAGTCAGAAAACCAGCTTGACTTTATTCTTGTCCCTACACAATTACAGCTCTGACCCAGCTTCTACTCTTTCCCCTCATTCTGCTAAGACATTCTTTGAAGTGTGTCTGGCCAGTTTCTCTTCCTCTTTGAGAATGCTGAGCTAATAATGTTCAGGGAGATGTCTGGCAAGCCAGGGCATGGTCCTGGCCCCATCCTTCAGCTCCAGGGCCTAGCTCTGCTCTGATCAACTCCATTCATTAGCACAAACATCTGCCTTTGTCAGTGACTACAGAGTCACCATCCTCTTGTCGGCCAATGCTCACTTACACTCTCCCAAGAGACATGGTTAAATGAGAATGCCCATTTACAAATTTACAATTGAGATGGACTCTTTTAGAGACAGAAATACTTGTATATCCTAATCAGGGCATCCCTTTATAGACCTGCAGGCACCTGGAGATCACATTAGTCATATAGAGGCTGCTGCTTGATGGTATTGGCGCTATGTTAGGCAGGCACCTATTTTCAGTGTTGTGTATTCATGTCCATGGTCCTTTCTCTTTGTTTCATCTGTGAGTTTCTTTTCTAATAATGCTCTTCCCACAGAGGACACTAGCTTAATGCTGACTGATTCAATTCTTTGAGATAAAATCTAGATAACTTCACTCCATACCAGTGTAAACACATGTCAGAAAGAACAGACCTTCATGTGTTCCCAGTAGCTCTGTGATAAGCGTGGTGAATAATGAGGAGTAGGTGGAGGAGCCACCCTGACCTACGTTATGTGGAAGGAGGTTGCTCTGGTCCTACCCCTTAGTGCAGCAGTCACTTGCTTCTTCTGTAGGTGGGGGAGATTAGACTTGGGGGACAATACAGGGCCTGTCCAGTTTTGAGGCTTTGACAAGCCCAATTCTGCCAGTGACTTGTTCGTTTCCCAGGGTACATTGAATTGGAAGGCAATTTTTGTGCCATTACCAGTTTTGTTTAATGCATTTCTTCCTACACCTACTGTGTCTCAGGCGCTTGGAAATCCCGGGTGAGCAGAAACAAGCCTGTTGCATGTAGACTCGAAAAGGATTTAGGAGGCCGTGCACATTAGGCCTCTGATGACCACCATTCCTCACCCAGTTGCGATCACAGCCATATGTTTAAACTGGTGCTTGTTTATACATATGTTGGATGCATGTGCCAGGGGGATCCCTGCTTCTCTGACAGTCTGTAGCCTTTGACAGTGGACAGGAGTAAAATAGGACGAGGTGGATATCCATTTGGCTCCCTCCATTTTCATTTCAGAGCTTTTGGAAGAGCTTATAAGTCATTTTCCTCTGCAGTCAGTAAGCCACTAATTTTCCTAAACTCTGTGACCTATTTGAGGGTTGAATTAGTGTTGATAAATTGGGACATTTAGACTTTTTGGTAAAGAAAACAATTTTGACAAATGTTTATGTCAATTTAGAAGCTGTGGATGCTGATGTAGAGTGTCTAAGTGATACTAAACTATTTATATGGTGCTTCTCACTGCCATTGCTGAACTGCCTCCACCCCCGCAACAGCATTTACCCCAGGAGCTGCTCCATCCCAAAGCACTGAATTGTTCATAAAACCAGAAGGGGGGACAGAGTGGTGAATTTTGTGCACAGTGACACATGTGTAATCCCTTCCTAGCGTGAGCGTTTGGTTCTGTTTCTTACTGGAAGGCAGAAAACTAATTGCTTATGTGCATGTTTAAACCCCAAGAATGTCCTGGCAGAAAGTGAATGCCTGGGGGTGTTTGTATCCACGTCCCACAGTGGAGTGAACAGAAGTGGTTCCAGCTAAAGGAGGAACAAGCCTGCCTTGAAAAACCATCTCTTCAGTTTCCAAATTTTATTTTATGTGTTCGTTTTTAATAGAACAAGTCGCAAATATTTCTTGAACCACAGCTCAACGTATGTGTTATTGAAAATCAATGTTATTCCTTCAAATTTGGGAAAGAGTAGTCCAGAAGGTTTCTTTGGTGATTGTGTTTGTATGTGTGTGTGTGTTAAATCAGAATTTTCTAGGCAGAAAAAAGGCCTTATTGTTTCTTGACTGGAAAATGGGCTGTGAATAAGAATAGCCCTATAACCTCCAAAATGCATAGCATGTGGGATTATTACTTTTTAAATAGAACATTTTATCCTAAACATGGGGAATGCAATGGTGTTAAATAGTTGGTTTAATTGTAAAGACTATATAGTGTTGGGACATTTTTTTTGGAATTAGGAAAAAAAGAATGTTATGTCAAGATATATGTCTCCTTATTTATAAGGGGAATATATAAAATATATATATATATATATATATATATATATACACACATACACACACACAGTACACAGCTGCAATTTATCTGAGGGATTTTCCAAGAATGGAGATGCCAGTCAAAGTTCAGAATCAAATGTGCCTTTGCTAGACTGTTAGCCAGTTAAAGGTGGGATATATTCAATAGAGACAATGACTATTTCAACATGGACTAATTTAATGGTAAATTGTAGTGCAGAGGAGGGAATGTATGATGCTTTTTCATGATGGTTTAGGGGAACACACTAGTTCTACCTATTTGTCTGTGTCCGTGTGTATAAGGCCCTTGCAGTTTCTGTCTACAAAGTGAGGCCATGAGCGCAGGTGCGTCAGGAAGTTCAACTATGAATAATGCCTCTTCTACTCTGTAAAGAAATTCTAAAAATAAGATTGAATTCAGTTAAGAGTATTTTAAATTTCTATGTGTTTATTTCATCATTTATTAAGTAATGAGCTTTGCTAGCATGTTATGAGTACAACATATTTTAAAGTTTGATGTTCATATGTATAGAGAATTTACCCAAAAATATGCAATATATTTGGAAACAAATAAGAATATTTTTAAAGGTAAAAATATATACATAGCTATTTTATAAAACCAATTTAACACCAGGAGAGAAATGAAAGGCTGTTTAAACTTAATGACCAGTATCTCAGAATTTATTTTCAAATGAACAATTTTTCAGCACCCAGTGCCTAGAAAACCAGGACTCCAAAATTTGCATTTCAGCAAAAGTTGGACCCAGGAAAGTTTACTGAAAGTGTGTGTTTTAAACAAAGTATGAATTCCTTGTGGGTGTGGTTTTTTACAAAAAGATTTTATTTATTTGTTTTTGAAGAGAGGGGAAGGGAAGTAGAAAGAGAGGGAGAGAAACATCAATGTGTGGTTGCCTCTGGCACGCCCCCACTGGGGTCCTGGCCTGCATCCCAGGCATGTGCCCTGACTGGGAATGCAACTGGTGACCCTTTGTTTCACAGGCCTGTGCTCAATCCACTGAGCCATACCAGCCAGGGCCAGGGCCTGCTTTTTGTTTGTTATGTTTTTTTGTTTTTAATTCACTGTATCCTCACCATCTAGCATTATGTCTGGCATATAATCTATAAGAAATAAGTATTTATTACAAAATAAATAAGTGAATTTTTAAAAATATAGGAAAGCAGAAAAGAAAGAAGAGGGGCCTAGAAAATGGAAAAGCTTCACAGGAATCTAGTTTTAGGTGCTTTTCCCATGTTAATTGTAGTCACTACAGCCACTCACGTCTCTAAAGCTTCGCTAGGAGAGGTGGTAGATACAAGAGGGTACAGGCATTCTTCCAGGAGCGGCTACAGAACTGTCACAGGTGCAGTGATCCAGCCTGAATTTGGGGTTTTATGTGCAGACATCTATATTATCACCAAGGCTCTCACCGAGTCAGGAAATGAGTTTTATGCTGACTGCAAGAGCTGAGAGCAGAGGGAATGATGGTTGAGGATAGTTATTTGGTACTAAATGTATTTGTCCGTGTTGTGATACAGGATGAGAGAACTCAGCCCACCCAGGAGATGGCTGGGAAGGGGAATGTGACCTGCAGTGTGTTACGTCCAAGAACCAGCCTGCCATGTCCATTCCCAGCGCTATTCACTTCAGTTAGTCAGGGGCCTGTTGCGGGCAACCTCAGGTAGATCTAGTGAAATGCGAGGAGTATTTTTAAAGACCTACCATGAATGAGCAAAGCTTTCATTATTTATTACTCCTTTCACAGGACTGAAAGCAGGTGGAGCTGTTTTCCCAACGATGCAGAGTAACACACATGTGAAAAATACTTGAAGGAACTTTGAATTATCCAAAGAGTAATATCTTTTTAATTTACATTTCTGGAGCATCTTTTAAATGCCATAGACTTTTAGATGCTGTAGAATTTGGGAGAGGAGGGTTGAATTTATTTATTTTTAAATTATGATGTAATTCACACTTCATAAAATTAATCTTTTAAAGATGTACAATTCAACAGAGTTTAGTATATTCACAGGACTGTGCAATCATCACCACTATCTAGATCTGAAATATTTTCATTACCCTCCAAAAATACCCTGATACAGGCATCCCCAATTCTGTGCCCCCTCATCCCTAGGTAATCACTGATCTACTTTCTGTCTCTATGAACGTATGAACCTGCCTATTCTGCATATTTTGTATAAGTTGGATAAAATAATATATGACCTGTTGTGTCTAGCTTCTTTTAATGAGCATCATACTTTTAAGGTGCATCCGTGTGGTAGCATGTGTCTGTACTGCATCCTGTTTATGGGTGAATAATATTCCCTCGTATATGTATACTTCATTGGTTAATTCACTCACCAGTTGATGGACATTTGGGATGCTTCTACTTTTTGCCTATTGGGAATAATGCTGATATTAATATCTGCCTATATGTATTTGCGTGGAGGTATGTTATTATTTCTCCTGGGTATACACCTAAGAGTGAAATTGTTGGGTCATATGGTAACTCTGTGTTTAATCTTTTGAGGACTGGTCAGGAGTTCCCCACAGTAGTTACACCATTTAACAGCTATCCTAGTGGGTGGACAGTGGTATATCCTTGTGGTTTTGACTTGCATTTCTCTAATGACCAGTGATATTGAACATCTTTTCATGTGCTTGTTGGTCATTTGTGTTTCTTCTTTGGATAAACACCTAGGAGTAATTTTGTTTGGTATTATTATGCATTTTTTAATTAACCAGGATGTTACCGAACAAGAGATCTGGGGGGGGCAATACTTGGCCCACCTAGGGATGGCACAAACTGCTACAGAACAAGGGCCCTTCCCAAGGACAGAATACTAATATCTACTGGGCTCTTCTGTCCACCACCAATTGGAAAGACATCTCTCAATGCCAGAGAGTTGTGAAAAGGAAACGAAATGTTTATTTAATGCTATTCAGGCCTAACACCTCCACTAAAATATCAAAGTCCTTTAGAGTATACACCTACACCCACACAGCACTCCCTTCTCCCACTGTCCCAACTCCGGGTACCATAAATCAGGAAAAGGGCACACATCTGTGTTGCTGGCACCATCAGCTGTGTCACCGTGCAGGCAGGATCTCGAGTTAATCCAAAGTCATGTGGCACCCTCTCACGGCCCACTGGCAAGAGTTCTTTTTACCGAGTTCCAATCAAAGTCTCTCCTGCTTTCCAGGCCACTCAGCCAAAGTGGGCACCCCAAAGCCGCGTGGGCCTCTTCTACCAAAGCTGCAGGGGTTCGCACTCCACTGAAAATATGTGGCTTTCTTCTTCACCTGGCTGCAGGGATCTCCATTCTGACAAAGCTGCGCGGTTTTCCCTTTCAACTGGGAAAGAGGGGGTCCACTCTGCCAAAACCATGTGACTCCCTCTTTCACCTCACCAACAGGGGGTCCTCACTCTGCTGAAACCGTGTGGCTCTCCCCTACATGGCTGCAGGGGTCCTCACTGCCCAAAACCATGTGGCTCTCCCTTCAATGGCTGCCACATCTCGGTTACTCCCTTCTCCCTGGCTCAAAACTTGGCTACAGCTATTTAGCATATTTATGAAACCAGTTAAAGGTTATAGATATGTTAAATAATCATTCCAGAGGTTAGCTGAAAAACTGTTGCTATGCAAAACAGCTCTCAATGGCCCTGGCTCTATTTGTCTCTTCCCCCTGGGGGTGGGGGTGAGGACATCTTATATGTCTCTCCAATATTCCCATACACTTTGAATTCTGGAAACCACTCCAAATCTTTTTTTGGGGGGCCCCCCCTTGGCTGCACCCTGTCTCAAGGAGACAAAAATTAAGGCAGACTTCAATTCAAACAATTCTCCACTAGAAAAAGGGGGAATTTTTGTAGGGTGGATGTTGAGTGACATGTGGGGTCGCGAAGGAAGTAGGTTGGGCATTTAAGCAGGTACAAGAGAGTGGACCTCGGTGGTGCTGACTACAGTTGTACAGAGTTTAAAAGGACAGAAACACATTAAGGAAAATGGGAATGGAGGTGCTTAAGAAAATGTTTCTTTCTCAAACTGAAACATTGCATTATTAAATGTTGCTTCAAATTTTGATTTCAATTTTAAAAGCTAGGGAGAAGTGAAAATGTGTAATCATCAGGATCATCTCTGTTTTTATTGCCATATAATGTGCTTTATTGGAATCATATCTCCAGGCCCTGGTCAGGTGGCTCACTTGATTAGAGCATCTTCCCATACGCCAAGGTTGAGGGTTTGATCCCCTGGTCAAGGTACATACAGAAATCAACTAATGAACGCATAAGTAAGTGGAACAATAAACCAATGTTTCTCTCTCTCTCTCCTTCTCTCCTTTCTCTGTCTAAAATCAGTCAATCAATAAAATTTAAGAAAAAAAGAACCATATTTCTGGCTAAAGCATCAGAAATTTATGTAACTGGCATAAGTTTATTTTTTGTGTTTTTAATTTTCTAAGGGTCCATGCAGTGGTTTATTGTTAATTCTTATGCATCATAAAACTTCTATATTTTAAGTAAAACAATGCCCCAGAGATGCAAGACACAGATATTTGATTTCATGTTTTTAATTTAAATAAAATTGAAAATTTTGTTCTTTGCTCCTCCAGGCACAGACCTGGGTTGGGCAGGGACTATCACCTTAAGAAGACAAGGGACAAATCCAGCTTAGTGAGAATAGACAAAAGGAACATATGAGAAAAACCACGTATTCAAAAGGATGGCTCAACTGGTTAGACAGACTGAACAGGCAGGTACAGTGCTGGAGGGGAAAATGCAGGTATGAGGAAAGAAGTGTTTGAAGGAGAAAAGCCACTGAATGTCTGGAAACAGAAGGGTTGTTTCAATGGAGGCGAAAATCTACTGTGCCTGGGAGAGAGGGAAGTCAAGGGAGGAAGCTTTTCTGTTGCCTTTAAAATAAAAAAAAAGGTTTTAAAAATAGAACTAGAAATTAGAAAGCAAGAAAAAAAGTTGAAAAACACATGAGAATTTCTATGAAAAAGAACTTAGCCATCTCTCCTACCATTCACTGAGTTGAGCCTTTTGTCCCAAATGATTTTTTTATAAAAGAAATCATATTTAAGTGATAGCAACAAAAATATTTTCAAAAGCAGGAAAATACTAGTAAAGGTTGTTTCCATCTATCTATGTAGCACAAATCTCCCTGCTTAGTTTGGAGGCCACCTTAGTCTGGTCAGGGCTTAAGATGCCTACTTAAGATGAGGGATGTATGTGTAGCCTCACCCCTTTTCCTGGTCCAGAGGTCTTCCTCCTTGTTCCTTGTTTGTCAGCCCTCAGCACTGCTCAGTGAGGTGGACCTGACTGAAGGAATCCCTGTCTGTCTACTACCCTAAGTCAGGAAGCTCTGCCCAAAGTAGAGACTGGTTTTTGTCAGCCCTTTTTCCTTCAAGCTGACTGATGAATGAATGAATGAATGAATGAGGAAAATTACACATCTTAGTTTTACTATCTTAATGAAGTTTAATTGGAATGAAAAGGTTATGAATGTTTCACAGGTTTATGAATCATCAACTCTAATTTTCTTGTCCCTTAAAAACTCAATACATAAAGGACTGTACTAGAAGTGCAACCATATATATTTTTTAATTTTACTTTTTAATTACAGCTTACATTCAAAATTATTTTGTGTAAGTTTCAAGGGTACAGCATAATGGCTAGACAATCAGATACTTTACAAAGTGTTCCTTGTCCAATTGCCATTATGCTGTCTTGCTTTTCAGAAACTGGCACCACAATCTCTTTGCTTCTATCTCTCTTTCTAATTTAGATAGATAGATAGATAGATAGATAGACAAACAGAAAGACAGACAGATATACACACACACACACACAATGACTTTGGGTGTTTATGACACTCTTGTTTAACAAAAGCATTTTTTTTTCGAGTTCTATAATAGTATTGATTTCTTGGGCTATGAAAGGCCTATGCAGGACTCATCACGTATGGACAGAATCCCTCCTGGGACATCAGCTATCTCTGCCTGCAGACCTGGTTATCACCATAGATTCTGTACCTCTTTACTTTTCTGTGGACAGAACAGTCATCCTCATCAGCAGCTGTGTGACCACATTCTGACTGTAGACACTGTTTTCTCTGCTCTGAATATCTCCACCTGTGCCCTACCTCTTGGTTTGGCTCAGCGTGGGTGAGAGACCTGCCCTGGACCAGTCAGCTGAAACCTGGGATGTATTGCACATGGCAACTCCCATGAAGATGGAGATAGGAATAGTTGCTGGATCCCATCGGTGTCTACTGCATCCTAACAAATGAGCCAGCATCTTATTTGTAACTAAGATGCTGGTTTTGTTGTCGCAGGAGTTTCTTTGATCAGGATAAACTACCTTCTTTAGTTCTAATGACTTCCCTGGGGATAGAAAATTTATGCTAAGTAAAATGCTGCTAGAGTAGCAACCACGAGAACCCTATGAACTCCTTTAAGGAGAAGATTAAGACCTGTTTTAGGGGCTTCAGGCAGGGCCACTGGTAGACTCTCAACTTTGGTGCACACAGAGAGCAGGATTAATGGAATAGTATTCACTCATACACAATGTGAACTCTGCTTGTCACAGGCAGGAATTGGAGCCTAGCCCTGGACTGTGTGGGAGGTTTTGTCCATAGTTCCTGATGTTGAGAGTGATCTGAAAGACAAAGTCAGGGTGAAATGAGCAATAAAAGCAAGACATGCAGTTCAAACCTTCAGTCCTAAGCATTTAGGCCAAGAGGGACAATTTAGGTAGAAGATCGGAGCTTGGAACTAGAGTGCCAACCCAGAGCGAAAATATCCAGGAATGATGGTAGAGAAGTATGACTTAGCCATGAGAAATCCTTCTAGGATTCCTGTAAACCTTGGGAGAGAACCATGAAAGGCAATGAGCAGATTATGACACCACAATAATAATAACAATAATAATAGCAGCTAACATTATTGAGCACTTACTGTGTGCCAAAATGTATGCTAGCTGCTTTTAACAAGGAGCTCATTTGACAGACCATATTTTATAATTAATTTTAAAATGTGGATCCTATGATACATCTCTGTGTAAAGAAATCAAGAAATGTGGTTTCTTCTTATGCATTCCTTTCAACACATAACCTGTGGGAATATTTTGATGAATCCTTAATTTTCTGACATGCCATGATTTTAGATTAGATTTTTAATGTGATGGGGATAGAGCTTTTACAGCTTCTCCTCAGTTGCTTGAGAACATTCTGGTGAACTGTTAGTCCTGTACTTGTGTGTAATTGTCATTTTTCTGGCAACTGGCTAATATAATCATCAGGAAATCATTGTTTTTTTTAGCCCTTAAAAATGTGTTGTCTACCTCATTTCTATTGTTTTTCTCTAAGAACGTTTAGTTCTTATTTAGCCGTTATTGAAATATTACTGTTACCTCTGTGGCAACATATTCCAGCATATATTGTTTTGGTCAGCTTTAAAAAGGTTTAATTTTTTTTCTTAGGATTTTTGATTGTCCAGTGAGCACATGGGACTGCTTTGTTCTGAATTTCAATGGCTAGTTAGGGAGGAAGGAAGTACCACTTTTTTCAAATATATTTTTGCCATGAGTGCATATTTTCTCCCTGTAACTCAAAAATATTGTATGCATATTAGGCTTATCACAAGCTTCATTCAAATTGTACATGTAAATATATTTTGTCTGGTGGGCTTTTCTGTTAACATTCCTGAGTTTTTGTTCAAGCATCATAATGTGCTGCCTTTTCCATTAGAACAAAAGCTCCCAAATGTCGGTTCATCAGCTGACAATACCAGTTTTGTCTCTTAATTAGAAAAGAGAATAAAGCTGTTTAGGGGTGTCAATAAAATGACAGATGCATCATTAGCAGACGGCTGTGGTGGATCAGTTCTGTGCAAATACTTGGAATGGAATTAATAGAAATTTCTGCTAGCACATTTAAATTGCAAGCTTGGGGGAAGAAAGCAGTGTTTTAATGCAGTGAACAGCCATTTAAGACTGAATTAAGATTGTAAGAGAAATCAAGTTGCAATAAAGAATATATTATGGAGAATTTTATATATTATTAATATTTAACAAATGAACCATTATAGATACTATATGATTAATTCATTTAGTAAATATTTATTGAGGGTCTACTACATGCCAGGTGGTAAATTTAATGAGAGAGTACAAGCTCTGAGTCCAAACCCAATGTGACTGTCCCTTGTAATTAGTAGGACAAAATTTCAGTTCAACCATAAATCTTGGAAAGGCTTCTTTGAAGGTTTTGTATTAGATGGCTGCACACTGTGTAAAGCCCAGGTTACCCAGCGCAGTTCAAAGGAGAATTTCATTTAGTCCATATTTCCTGAATGGCTGTTGGCAAGGTTGCTTAGCAAGCATAAGTAGGTATATGTGAGCATGTCCCACGCAGAACATTATATCATGAAATTTAGTGATCAGGACATACTTTACTTATGGACTGAACACTACTTGTTCAGCTAATTTCCTGATGCTTAAAATAATGCCATGATAGAGTAGGTACCAATAAATATGTACAAATGAATGGCTGAAAAAAGAATGCATGCAAAAATACCAGCTGACTGAGGCAAAGGAACACAAACAATAGGCTAATTTGATACATTTTAATAAGACATGGATGATTATGCTAGAAGCCCTTCATTTTGTTTGAAATCTACTCATTTTCTTATTAATTATGTCAAACACCTAAGCTATTCCAGGCACTGTGATAGGACCGGAGAGGTGAGCAGTGAAACCCACAGCCCCTGTCCTCAAGGAGCTCCCAGTTTAGCTTTTGTGTGCTGACTGGTTCCGCTCAAACTGCAGGGCTCCCTCGGATGCATCAGCATGATCTAGAAGAATACAAAATGTCACAGACCTCTAAGGCTTGGCCATGGGGCTGTGTTGAAAAAAGCCTTTTTTTTTTTGGAAATTTCAACAGGAAAAATGTATCTGCCCTTTGTAAGAACCTAGATATGTAACATTTTGGGTGACTCTCAGGAACTGCCCTGTTCTTACTTTTGGTTCTCAGGTTCCCATTTCAACCACATTTGTTCAAACAGTATTATAGTCAGTTATATAACACCCAGAAGGTGACTCTAATACTCTTTTCTCTATATGACAATGGCATTTAATGATAAATTATGTAACAAACCAGTAATAAGTATTTTCTTAATATTTTAGTTTTTACATTAATAAAGAAATTTCAGTTCAATACTGTTCAAAATCAGATAATACCTTATGTGTGAACTAAAATGTGCATTTGTCAAATAAAAATATTACACCTTGTAGTTTGCATTGTTACACTGTTTAAAATTTGAAACACACATAAAAATCCCAGGGAGTTACATCAAATAAATTATAACACAGGTTCAGTTTCTTTACCATAGAATCACTGGGCTATCATAGTCTAGAATTTACTGTTTAAACAAGGACTATGTAGAACCCTTGGGTCAGGAATATATTCAAAGTCAATTTACCTCTTTCCTAGTGGTTTAGAACATACTCTTGAAATAAATACATGTAGCCGAGTCTGGGTGTGGCAGAAAGGACAGGTGAATAACCGTCACTTCTCCTCACCGAACTTTCTTTCGGAATACCAAGTTCATGAAGGAAATGTAACAAAAATTAGCCAACTCATGTAAGCTTAACAGTTGCTTAGAATTTAGATCAACAAAAGATTTGTTAGGATGAGTATTTTACCATGAACACTGCTTAGAATTGTTGGCACGTGGTACTAATAAAGAGCAGATGAGCTTTCAGGGGTTTTGTCATTATTCTTCAGTTCTCTGCAGAGAGTGCCACCGTATTGCCTGCACGCGGGGTGGACCCCTACCACCGCTCTGCCCTTGGTCTGTCGTTGCACTTGACCACCTTCTTCCACATGTGGACCCATGCCTACAAAAGCAGGGTTTTCCAAGACAGATCTTAGATGTGCTTGGTGGTCCTTACCCAGACCCCTGTCTAGACCTTGATCCCTGTCTGTTTGATCTGTATGTTCCAGAAGTATGAGTCTCAGTTATTTCTCTATCCTGGTGCAACTCTGTGACTTAATTGACATTCTAGACTTTGTAACTTGTCTGCCTGAACCTAATGCACTTACCTGCCTATCTTTGCCTTCACTGACGCTGATCTTTCCATCTTATGTTACTAGTCAGCTCACCCTCTCTGCCCCCCACCTGCGCCTCTGTCCACATTCTGACTCTGGTGCTCTTGCCTCCCTGGTGCGGTTGCTGGCCCAGCTTAATCAAGACACAACCTATTTCCTTGGCTTTGGTGGCCAGCAATTAAGGAGTTACAGATTGATAAGTCAAGGTGTGTTTGTGTAGATTTCTTCTAGCAGTTCTGCAGATAGAGGTGGGGAAACAGCACTGCTTTACTCAGCTGAGAGCCCTGGGAAATTCCAGCTGACAGAGGCAAAGGAAAATGGGAGCACATGCCTGCCACTGCCCTCTGCTGTTTCACTGAAGCCACCTGGTAGAGGGCTTTTCTGGGACATTCCCAGGATTTACCAATCTTTCCTCACTATTGCCTGTTTTTCAGTGTTGCCATGGGGATTTAAAACACTCCCTCCTACCCTTAATAAAAACCTTTAATGACATAATGACTTTCCCCTTCCAGTCTGGTCTAGATCTTCCTAGCTGGTTCCCAGACATCAGAGCGTCTTCTCCACCCAAGCCTCCGTTATCTGCCCGCCGACAACCAGTTCCTACCCCTGTGCTTGCTTTGTGCCCTTACCTTCTCTTCAGTCTTCTACTCCACTGCTAGAATTCTGCTCACCCTCTACGGTGCCATTGCCTGCGATGCCTCCCCCACCCACTCCCTACCCCAAGTGGGTCCCTGCTGTCTTCTCTCTGGCTATCAGTAGACACCGCCTCATAGCAATGGCTACATTGTGCAGTATGATTTTGGTTCCTTCCCGTATCAGTGACAGACCTCCCAGAGGAGAGGCTATGTTTTGCTCATTACCTGTATGGCCAGTGCCTGGCACTGTCGTTGGTGATATACCATAGAGGATGTTTTTAAAGTTTATTAAATAGTGAAAGTCAGTGCCATAACAAAACCACCATGGCCACTTTGAGAATCACTGGTCTTATTTACTTAGAAATATGACTTGTCCCAAAGTTTGGAGTAAAGATGAGGTAGACCAAATTGCCATGTATAAAGGAGTCAAAAGGGACACAGATGCAGCCTTTTTGCTCAGTGGACTGAAACTGTCATTGTGCAGAATGTCATCTACTAGTTGCTGTTCATGTTTAAGACCTCCAGTCATAAAAAAAACCAACCAACCAACCAAAAAAATTCTTTAAATTGTGATCGTTGTCTACTGATATTGAATCAGGGGCATTGGTGATAAAATTTACATATATCGCTTTCCTGAACATATTGTAATAGTGACATAGTTGTATATAGCTGTATATATCATTAAAAACTTGTATATACCTGCATATATAGTGACTAGTTATATGTAGCTGTACACATAGTTGAACACTTGTGTACAGCTGCACATATAGTTGAATAGTTGTACATAGCTAGACAGTAAGTTGGGTGAAGCTGACTCATCAAAATATTTCCATTGTCTATGATCCAAAGCAAAGGTATACTTTAATTCTCATTAACGATGCCTCGGGTATACATGAATTTTGATTGATAGTGGGTCAGCTCTGAGCCAAGTCTCTCTGGAAGATTCTTCTGCATACTACATAATGTTATAAACGTCAGTAGGCTTAGTTTCTGTAAAGAAGAAAATGTGTATTTTATTTTATCTTTACTTCTTTTCATGTAATAACCACAGGTGAGGAAAGTAAGGGGGAATATTAATGGCATCATTTATTACCACCACATTTTTAAAGTTATAATTACTCATTCATACATTTATTCTTCCAGCAGATGTGTCAGCCACAAAGCAGGCCCAACAAGGTCAAGTATGTACGGTGCTGAGGGACAAGGAAGCCTCCTATGGGAGGCTGCCTGTGGGCAATCTCAGCTTTGGGAACATAGGCTGTCTTACAAATGGAAATACAAAAGCACACAAAAGAAAAGTGGAAATAAATTTAAAGTATCTGTCCCTGTGCCTATTAGAACCTATAGCCAATAGTCAGCTATTAAAATCCAGCAAAAATTCCATTGCTTTAATTAATTCCTTTGTGCTGATTCTTCCTGGTAAGCCTTCATTTTAACAAAGTTAATTAGGTTGAAGATTAGAAATCCCATTAGTGTCGATCATTCACTTCCTGGCCCTGTCAACAAGATGCTAAAACCTTGCTCAGTTCCGAGGGGCAGAGGGCGGGAAGGGCCGAAGGAGCACTCCAGCTCGCTGCCTGGCGTTCTTCAGGGCCAGATATTTTATGCCATTTTAAAGACTTTAGATGGATATCAGATACCCCCATCACTTGAAAGCATATTTTTGTACTTTTCCAAATACCACTTATCTTACATCCTTTCGACCTGTGGCTATTTATTTTCTGAGCAGTCTATGGTAATGGTACTGTTTGCTGAGGAATTGTCCCATCTACTCTGATTATCTAATTTGCAGGTTTGCAGGGAATGGATTTTTAATCAAGGACCTGTTTCCACTGTCACCTTGTCTGCCTCTCTATTATGGGTAAAGACTCAATGGTGTCTGAGTCTCACCCAGAGCAGGAAAGAACAAACAGTTAATAGAATCATGATTTACCTGCAGGTCATAATTCTGTTAAAAATACTGGTTTGTTTGAGTTACACTTTCTGCTTTGGCTCCCACACCCAACTGAACAATGGCAAGACGTGTTGGTAACCCGCACTGTTAACACTCCAAGGAAGTGGCTAGATGGTGCTAGCAGTGGATAGATCTGGGATCAAGACCAGGGCAAGGGAGCACAAGCTGCAGGCCCAAATATACTGTCTCAGTTACAGTGGAAAGTTATCAATGGGAAAGAAGCCGTGGAGGATGGAAGAGGCGGGAGGCATCTGAAATCAATCTCATCCAGGGATATATAGCAAGGGCATTTCACTTCCTGCACAGAGTTAAAGGCCAGGAAGAATTTGATTGAAAGTTAGGATTAGAAAAACTGAACAAACATTATGCAGAACAGTGTTTTCCAAGCAGATTTATGTAAAAACAAGAAAGGGAATATCAGAGGAGAGCATAGCCCCACAAAACTCGTCTGGGATACCGGGGCCCACAAAAGATGGAGAAACAACAAGACACTTGAGCAAATGGGAGGTTGAGGTAGGTTGCTTGCGCCTTCAACTTGAGTTTGTTGGGGGTGGGACAGGAAAGAGGTGTGCCATGGTGCAGGGAATGCTGTGCACGTAGTAGATCGCCAGAATTTTAGGGTTCTTGGGGGAAAGCCTAGTGTCTCCTTCAGCTTCTGCGTGGGAATCTCTACTATTGGCATTATTAGTATGATGTGCATACCTTGAATCAGGGTGAATAGGAAGGGTCCCCACAGGTTAACACATGAGATGCAAAAACACCAGAATTTTATTTATAAATGGTCTCTTGCTACATTGTTGAAAACGAGGGCCTGCAGCAGGCTCTATAAGGACGGTGTTGTGTCAAGGACGTATAGGGCAGTTTGGATGCCTCCACCTAGAGAACAGAACTACCTACTCATGGCGAAAGAAAAAGGTGGAAATTCTTCAGGTATTGAAATGTGCCTCTTTTTGAGCTTTAGGTCTATCAAAGGTATAATAAAGGCAAGACAGCACATTCTGTGGACATTTTTAACTACAAAAACTTATGATCCTTGACTCTATACAGGTGTTATTTCTGTTGAACTTATCATGGCCTTTCCCTTCTTCTTTGCTGACAGAAAACTCTTCAAATCTCTGGTCCATGGGCCCACCCCCAAACATAGAAAGTATCGGGAAAGTATTCTGCTGTTTCTCAGAGCATGGGTGTTAATGAAGTCTTTAGCACCACCACTTATCTCTTCACAGTCTCCCTATTTTAGTCAGCCTCCACTGTGTGTAAGAGTCTGCCTGGACGTGCCCCCAAAGCGCCCGTTCAGAAGCATCGGCTTTTACTAAGAGGTCTCAGAGTGACCACCTGCAAAGGGACCCACGGCACACTCCTAACTCACCCAGGAATCCCTCCCAACAAGGACAATCATCATTTTAAAACATGACTTCTCTACGGGAAGCTCTTTGAACCTTTAAAGAAGCCAGTATCTTAATCTCCACCATTCCAAGTGTCCTGTTGTGGATGGCTTCACACAGGTTTCTTTTGTCTAAGCTGCAAGATTTGAGCTGGTGAAAGACAGGGACAATGCCTCTTGGGCTATAACTGGAGACACAGAGTCTGGCTTTCGTATGTACAGCTTCTGAAATGGATATTTTAATTCTGCCATTAGACTTCTTTAGCTCTTTTAAAAAATATTTTTTTATTTAATTATTGTTCAAGTACAGTTTTCTGTTTTTTTACTCCCATCCCAGCCCACCCCCCAGTGCTCCCACCTCCCTCCCATTTTCAATCCCCTTAGTTTTTGTCTATGTGTCCTTTATACTTGTTCTTTTTTAAATCTCTCCTTTAACCTTGCACACAACTACTCTGTTTGTATTTGACTCTCATGAAACCCCACTGAAAAGTAGTTTTTAAAAAATTGTTAATCCTTACCCAAGGATGTTTTTTATTATTATTGATTTTAAAGAGAGAAGAAGGGATTATTATTGATTGAGAGAGAGAGAAAGAGAGAGAGACATTGATCAGTTGCCTCTCATATATGCCCTGATAGGGGATCGGAACCACAACCTTGGTATGTGCCCCGACTGAGTACCATAACCTTTTGGTATATGGGATGATGCTTCAAGCAACTGAGCCACCCAGCCAGGGCCTGACCAGTATTTTTAAGCAAGGTTAAACACCAGTTCTTACACGTCGCTGGAAATCCAGCAATCCAAGGAACACTAGTAAAGAACAAACTAGCTGGCAATGGCCCTAGCTTTTGCCTACATTTGGTCTTTAGCCACGATATACATCCCATACACTCACATTCAGAAGTCACCTTACCAGTGCTAGGAAATAGAAACTGGAAGTCTGCATTCCTTGAGAGGCAGATCTGGGTCTCACTGCCCCATCCGAAGTGGTGGTCAGGTCTCCCCTCGTTGATCTGAGTTACAGCTGTTGAATGATACGAACATCTGCTGGGGTGAGGTTTGGAGACATCTCAATTTTTTCTCCTCCACCCCCCCTACACACATTGAAAAATAAAAATAGTAAACATACTTGGCCAGATAGTAGGAATTATACATCAGAAATTAAAAAATATGAAATACAGCATCTTTTCTCCCTGTTAAGTAACCCATCAAATCTAGAGGGTTTCGGGTGAGCGAGTGTTTATATGCTTTGAAGGAAAGGAGGAGAAAGAGGGAATAAGAGGAAGAATGGGGTCAGAAAGTGATATTTAATCTGCTTTGTACCTTATCTACCAACTGTGTTATATTCTATATTGTTTTCAAATTAGTGCAGGAAAAAAATTGCATGCCCAGAACAACTTAATCAGTCACCTCCATTCATTAATCAAGTCAGAAACAAGAGCTTCCAGATCCAAGTTGACATAATTGTGGCTTGGGAAAAAAAGACTTTTCTCTCATTAAAGTCTTATATTTGGCTTTTTCTTAGTTGCCTGAAATTAAAATGGTCATTCTTCTATAAATCATGTTATTAATCTGCTCATTCCTTATTCAAAATAATTGTGTGCATACTATGTAAATCACTTCATACAAGCTCTGTGGATTAAAAACAAGACCAAAGAGAATATTAGCTCCTATTTCCGCTTAAATGTCACCACTTCAGAGAAGCCTTCCCAGACCACCCAGTCTAAATATAGCTCCCATGCACCTGTAATCATATTTTTCGCTCCCCTCCCCTCCCTCCCCTCCCCCCCCCCCTCCCCTCCCTCCCTCCCCTCCCCTCCCCTCCCCTCCCCTCCCCTCCCCTCCCCTCCCCTCTTCTCTATTGATTCTAGGGAGAGGGGAAGGGAAGGAGAAAGAGAGGGAGAGAAACATGGATCCATTGCCTCTCTCATGCACCTCAATTTGGGACCAAACCCACGATCTTTCTGTTTGCAGGACAAACACTTAACCAACTGAGCCACACCAGCCAGGGCTGTCTTGCTTTATATTCTACATAATCTTGTTGTTACTCACTATATTTCTTTTGATTAATGATTAGTTTTCACTAGAAGAGTGTAAGTTCCAAAATAATAGAACCTTGAATCTTATTAACTTTTGTATTAGTCCAGGTTCTCCAGGGAAACAGAACCAGTGTATATACACACAGACACACATATGTACTGGCTGTACTTTTCCCAGAGGGACCTTATATATACTCACTCTAATAACTGTATTTTATTAATTGGCTTCACAATCTTTTTATCTTGAGGGAAATAGTGGAAACTGACCATTTTCTCTTCCTTTTTTAAAGTTTTATTTATTTATTTTTTGAGGAAGGTAAGGAGAAAGAGAGGGAAACATCAATGTGTGGTTGCTTCTTGCGCACCCCCTACTGGGGACCTGGCTGCAACCCAGGCATGTGCCCTGACTGGGAATCTAACCAGCAACCCTTGGGGTCACAGGCTAGCACTCAATCCACTAAGCCACACCAGCCATTGGCTGACCTTTTACTTATTTCACATACTTATTCAGGTTATCTTTTACAAAAATTATCCTTAAAGAAACTAGAAGTCTTTAAGTGATTTCACCTGTATATGGTGTTAA
The DNA here is from genome assembly GCF_021234435.1 of Artibeus jamaicensis. Classification (NCBI taxonomy): domain Eukaryota; kingdom Metazoa; phylum Chordata; class Mammalia; order Chiroptera; family Phyllostomidae; genus Artibeus; species Artibeus jamaicensis. The sequence goes on from NW_026522059.1 coordinate 40,142,869, forward strand.
AAGGTAAATATATACATTGAAGCAGAAATGAATAGGAAAGGTAGCATAGACTGAATTCTACATTTGATTTCCAAGTAAGGGAACATGTGATATGCATATGATATTGGGTGACTCCCAGTTTATGGGGAGGCCATGTGGTACAAGGCACCAGGGAGGGAGAGAGACCCACTCTTGTACCATGGCTCTGTCACTAGGGTGTGGCCTTGAGCAAATCACGTTATCGCTGTGGGAACAAATTCAAAATGGAGTTGGAATAACCCTTAAATATTTCTAAATCCTGAAACACCGTTCCCACAAAATCTTATATTTCATTCTAATTTATGAAGCAGAGGAAGGCAAAGCTGAAAACCAGAATTGGCAGGAATGTGTCTGGCTGTGTGTGTTAGTGTCTGAAGCCCACTGGCTTTACCCGTCATTCCTTCCCCACACTGGAACTCTAGAAAATCCTCAAGGCTTCAGACGATAGTTTTCAAATCATAAACTCATTGAAATGGAAAGATATCTTTGCCCGCTTTGAAATTATATGAACAACTATGATAAGGTAATTCACAAGTATTTATAAAACTGCGCTTTCTTTAAAATAATAACTACTTAAGAAATACTAGGACATAGCACGCTATAAAAAAACCTAACTGATACAGGAGTATCTCGAGTAAAGTGTGAAAAGCCCCCATGCCTTGCATTCTGTTTCCCCTGCTCCAATCTCTGTCCCAAGTTCTTTGGGGAGTTTGGTTTGGTTTGCATAAAATAAATGCAAGATGTTTATTTTTGCATTTATTTTATATATGCATGAGAAGGAAGCATGCATATAAATTGTAGAATTATTATTTTATAACTTAACCCCATGCCTTAGAAATCTTTCTATGTCAATAAAATACACTAATTCTAGGGGCTAATTGTGCATGAGAACTCCCATTTACCCCATACTGTCAACAGCCCTGAAAATCATTATCTTTAAAACATTTCCTATCAGAAGGGTAAATTGGAAGTCTTCCTGTTGTTTTTATTTATTTTCTTTGACTTGAACACTAAATATTGGTAAAATAAGCTTTCCATTATCTGTTATGGTGATTATCACCTAAGGTCTAAAAAGAAGTGAACATATTAACTGTGGAATCTGTTTAACAGAACTGTTGACTGTTATGTCTCATGTCTCTGATAAGAAATTGGGGCCCTGTAACCTGTAAAGCCATTTGCTTCTGGGTTTCAAACATATTTTCATGCAGTCACAGTCATTAGTGGCCTTGGGTAGAGAACATTTCATTAATTAGAGTCAACTTGTCATTCTCATGATGCAATGTAAATAGAATTTTAATTAATAAATGCAATAATTGTCATTCCCACCTTGATTTTAATTGCCAGGTCTAGCAATTATAAAGTCCCAGTATTCTCTTTTTAATCTGTTTTTTTTTTGTCAATTTTAATAGAGACTTCTTTTTTTCTTTTCAAAAAGAAGCAAAGCAAAACTTAGTATCAAGCCCCAACTTCTTATTTCATGTACTAGGATGTCAAGTAAGTTGCCAAACCAATCCATCATAAGGAAGCACGAATCTCCTAAGCAAATGCCAGTAAAAAAGGAATAGATTTAGTAAGATTAATAATCACTTTAATTTATAGCATTCTTTCTCCTGAAGACACTTGGGAAGCATTGCGAACATTTGAACCAAAGTGTATTTTAAGCCACTGGGAAACAGATATGTAAACTTGCTGAAAAAAATAAAATATGAGCCTCATAGAGTGGTCCTTCATATTCAGAGATGACACATTCATATTATATAGATATCAGTTCAACAAGTTTTTACTGCATTTTATTTGTTCTCCCCAAAGCCTTATTTTTGATAGATGATGTCTAAGATATACAGGGAGCATCCTTTCAATAACGTGTGAGTGATGAAAGGCAAAACAAAACAATTCATCAAATCACACAGCACACATCCCTATAAATTTGGAGGATGATGAATCTGTAGACCCATAGAACTTGGCATGTCATGTATTCATCAAAGGTAAAGCCGCAAATGTCACAAACACTGCTGGTGACAGGAAGGCTGATCTTACACAGGGGGGGGAAAGTAATTACCCTCTGAAACTATTCCTGTACTATAAGAATCTTTGGCCAATTGGGTGGTTGTCTGTTAAGTTTGAGTTCAGGGTTGTATGGAAAATTTGATATGACTAGTTCAACACAGAATGATGTCGTCATATTCTTTTCGTATTTAGCACAGTTAAGTGCCTTTGCAAAAATGCCCAAGACATCTGCTATGTGTTTCGCTATATCTAGTATTTATAGCTTCTAATGAAGATCCAAATAAAACCCTTCTTCAGAACGTAGATAAAAAGGACTAGGTATTAATTTCCCTTGATTCTACTACAAGGAACCAAAGGACAGTTATTTTTCCATCACAGGTGTGGTTTGCAAATAGGGATAAGAGACACATTGGTCTAATTTTATTCCTCAATGGCAAGGTTCCCACGTGATACCTAGTTAGCAGTGAGTCTCTTTCCATATAACTTGGTGATTAGACTAAATGAATTGTTGCCATGTGTTTTCATAAAAAAAGCTCAGATGAGAATTATCTCTCTTGTCTTCTTCAAGAGCTCAAGATTTTTAAAGGTCACTGGTATCACTGAGTCCTGAAACACTCAAGTTTTTTCTTGGTAACATCAGGAGGATGGTGATGTTTCAGGGTCCTTTGTGCCTGTGTTCAAAATGGTCAAAATAGGAGAGAAGGTCTTCATTAGCTCCTGGCCTAGCCCTGCTGTGCCAAAGTGCTTTGAGGAAACACACGTTTTTACTGTTTGGAGGTAAATGTGGTGGCCCCCGGGGGAATGGGTTCTTCGTCCAAATTTCACATTACTTAGTTATTAGGAGACCTTCAATGCAACAGCCTTTGATTTATTTATTTATCTTTTGTACTTTCAAGTTGATAATTCTATTAGCATAACTTAGCACATAGTGATAGGGTTTGTTATTTTTTCCCTTCTATTTCCTTTAGTCATTCAAAGTTTTTATTCCCACTTTGAGAAAAAATAGCTATATTTAATTAAGGGAAATATTTTGAAAATCTATCAGAAACTTGACTGGGGTGCCTAGCCCGTTCTCACGTGAGCACCCTGGCCTCTCTGTCCTGTCCCGGTAACAGACCTGCGTGAGTGAGACACGGGTGGTTGTCAAGGAACTAGAGCCCAAGCACCCACCCACCCACCCGTAGGGCTGTAGGGGGCATGAGAAGCAGAGCAGATTGGCATTCTGGGATAGATAGTTTTTCACCTGAATTTCGCAGATTAAATAATAATACCACCTTAACACAACTTTTAAATATCCAGCAGTTTTATTTGGCAGTGTGCATAATTTTAAAAAAGATTTTATTTATTTATCTTTAGAGGGAAAGGGAAGGAGAGAGGGAAAGAAATATCATTGTATGGTTTATGGTTGCCTCTTGTGTGTCCCCTGCTGGGAACTGGCCTGCAACCCAGCCACGTGCCCTGACTGGGAATCGAACCACGATTCTTTGCTTCATAGACCTGCACTCAATCCACTGAGCTATACCAACCAGGGTAGTGTGCATAATTTTTTAAGGCAGATAATAGCTATAGTAAACCAACTCATCATGAGGGTAAATAACACTTATAATCAATACTATTGAAGGGGAAACATCCAAACAAATAGTTGGTTACTAGACTATTTTTCTCTCTAATTCAGTGTTCTGGTTAGTTCTACTCATTCTCCATCAGCTAAGTCAGTTGTAAGTTAGTATCATCATCAAAACTAACCATTCTATAGAATGCAGACACTCTTCTATATGGTCATTTCAGATTTCCCTTCTTCATTTGCATTTCCTCTGGATGACAAGCATTTTGGGTTAGATTCTTTCTAAAATGCATTTGTGGTAACATGAAAAAGTCGGTTATCCTGGCAATGTGAGATACATTTCTTTAGCCTGAGCCCAGTTAAATATAATGATGAAAACCTAAAACAATGATCTATAAGAGGAAAATTGTGTGTGTGTGCATGTGTTTTTATACAAGCTTATTTCTTTTTAATCAAAAATGGATACTCTACAACTAGTCTCTTCAATTATATATATCTCCTAGTTCCATGATCAATAGTTTTCCTTTTAAACTAGTACATGTGGCTTTTGTTTTCATATCTAAAAGGAAGTTATGGAAAGGATTTTTGATATCCAAGATGTCCCTTGCTAATCATCATGATTTGTTTTAAACTGATTACTTTATTCTAGGCACTATTCTTCAGATACATTACCTCCTTTAAGCCTAACAGCCACCACACGAGGGAGAGGTCATTCCATTTTACAGATGGCTAAGGTGGGGTGTAGCGAGGGGGTTTGGAACATCCTTGAGGTGAATCTGGGATGTATACCAGGTCTGGCTGACTATAGCGTCTCAGTTCTTTGCCCTGTCTTTCATTGCCTTGACTTTCCTCATTCCTGCTTCCAACACTACTTATTCTCAAGAACATATGGACAGATCCTGGCAGGAGAAAGCTGCAAGTTCCATGACATTTGGACCATCTCTATCTCTCCAAGTCCCCCTCATCCAGTCCATCCTCCCCCTCAGAGTGCTTAGTCCTGCTACTTCCCCCAGCTGTTTTCCACCCGAGGCTTCCAGCACTTTCCTTCACCGCATCCGGACAGTCTTTCCCAGCCTGACCTTACTGTGACACCAAATGTGGGCTTCTCCGAGCCTTCCTCCCTAGTCCCTCCCCACCACCAATTTAATTGTGTCTGTTCCCATTACCCTCTTTTATGGGACCCTGTTCTTTCCTTTCCCCTCAACTTATAATTCTGTATTTTTAATTTATGTAAGCCATTTCATTTCTTTCCCTTCAGTAGGCTGGAAACTCTGTAAGGGGACTTGCCTCACCTCTGTATCCATGATGATAAGGACAGTGTCTGGCATGTGGGTGGGACTCACATATTTATGAAATGTGTGAACTGAGTTTACTTCTGTCACTGAGAACTAGTATTTTAGGACTGGGCAGTCATTAAAGAAATTTGAAGAGATTGTATTGATTTTTAAAGTTGTTCTACAGGTGAAGTTAAAACAATTTACCCAATCTAAGTTTGCCTACTCTAGTTGGTAGATCTTGTTAAAATTGACATTCTCTCTTCTTAGACTGCCTTCTCCAAACATTTCTGCCTTTTGATGTAAAAGGCCCCCTCCTTCTTGAAGCCTTCCCAGATCACCTCATAAGAACAGGACTCTAATGTCCAAAGCTCAAGAGTCCTTCCTTAATCATCTGATTTTATAGCTCCTCTTTTTGAGGAGCTGTAATGAACTCTTAAAGGGGGCCAAACTCATAGCTTTGCATCTAGATATTGTACAGAGAGTCTGATCCAGTACCTACAGTACTGGAGTAGGCATTCAATTATTTTCTACTGAATTAATAAATATTAATGTATGTCCCACAGATGATAATGGACTAACATCATTTTCACCTATGGCACATAGAAAATAATTATATAAATTTCCAGAGTCCACCTCACTGGCCAGCCATGGTCTGGGTTCTTTTTTGTGATGATGCCAATGTGATTGGCAGGAACAAATTTTAATTCCATGCATAATCAAGCCAAATTTCAGTTGGCTGGGCTTCTTTTGGACAAACTAATTATGCCATTGTTCTGTCAGTATTTCAATCCTATATTCTGTCTCTATGTTTCTCATGCTTCAGTGCCTTTAGGACAGACAAGAATTTATAGATAAAGGACAGGTGCAACAGAGGGGACTCCCTCGTGGCAATTACAGCTCAGCTACCCGCCTCATCTTCATCACAGATCACTCAAATGTTTGCACCCCTTAGGTCTGTGCACATCAAGTGAAAGTCAATGAAACACGGGTGAAAGGGCTTAATCAAGTTACAGTTCTGGGCGTGGCTTTCAGGCAGCATCCAGCCTGCAGGCCAGAGCCCAGCTAGAAGGAGGAGTCCGGCCCCAATCACATCCAGCTTCCCTGCTGTGCAGTGGGAGATGTGGCTCTTCTCTCTCCCAAATCTTGGTTTCTCTCTCTGAAAAAGAACAATGATAAGATCTGCTTCAGAGGGTGACTGTGAAAGATTGAATGAGATGATCTATTCAAAGCATTTAGCACAGTGTCTGACATAAATGAGTTCTGTAAATAATAGCTGATATTAAATTTGAACCAGAAGGAGTAGCAGTGTGTGTGTGTATGTGTATGTATGTAAATATATATGCTGTGACCTAAAAAATACTGGATCTTTTTGGCTGGATTGTTCAAATTTCAAGTAGATCAGATCTTAAACACTGCCTTAGGATCCCCCAATGCGTGCTCACACACACACATGCACACTCACTCCCCTCAGCTGACCTTAGTTCTTAGTTGTGGACAGTGTGTGTGATTTGAGACACAGCCATGAAAAACAGTACAAGCAACCCCTCCCTTCCCTGGTCTGGGTGAATCTTGTAACTGCCCAGTGGCAAACTGTATTTCCCACCCCTCTTGGGGGGGGCAGAGTGGGTCTGACCAGGAAGAGCAGTGACAGAGACAGTGCTGCTGAGAGCCAAAGAATTTTGGGCCACTGAGGAGGAAAGATTGTGTGTCAAGGGGACAGGCAAGAGAGAGACATGGCACTGTCAGGTCAGAGTGGACAGAAATGAAATTCTTGGTCCTCAGGATCTAGGGGTGAATCTGAACTCAAATTTATTTCTCTGTACTGACACAATCACTGAAAAGGAAATGCAACTTAGCAGAGAAAATATGAGAACAGTCATCCCTGCCCCTTCACCGGTCCTGGCTACTAGACAGGGCTGTGTGCGGTTTGTGGTTTATACCCCTGTTGGTCATTTAGATAGAAGGTGGGTGAGAGAGCTGGGGAACCCAGGATGTGAAGGGGCACTGTGGGAGCTACCTAGCAAAAGTTTCCTTTGCATTTGTAACTTGCGGGAGTTTGAAGGGTTCCTTGGCTTTAGTGTGTCTTTTAAAACCTGGTGTTCACATCATGGAGGCCCTGTTTATGAAAGGGGAAGGCAAGTGAATCCTGACAAATCATATTTCAGGAGCTTTATAATCTGAACCAGAAATGACTGCTATTGATTTCAGCTCCTGCATGTTTCTCTGTGATGCCTCTATTTATTTCATCATTTATTTATACAGCCCTTTTTTTTTTTTAGTATTTACATGTCAAGCACTGTGCTGAGAGCTGGGAAAACAGAGATAAATATAAGATACATCAGGAGGCATTCAGGAATAATTAGTTGACCAAAATGAATCAATATATGATTCCTCATCACTGTTTATTATAGACATTCGTAATAAAATAAGGTAGCAGCCTTCTCACAATTACTTACAAAGCATCATTGGAAATAAAGTAGATATCATCTTTTAACAATGACAGAGTGGAGGGAAGGAGGTTTAAAAAAAAGGTTCATAAGAAGAGTTTTGATTAAGCTGAGTCTTAAATGATATCTAGAAGCTTGCCAGGTGGATGAGGAAAGAACATTTCTGGGTAAAGGAGAGAGCATGTTTCAGAAATCACCTCTGTTCCGGAATTACTTGAGGGTAGGAGTGGATGAGGGGAGGGAAAGGGGAAGACAAAGTCTTAGAAGAGGGCAGAGACTAGGCGATGAGAAAGGCAGAGTGGCCGAGAGGAGAGAATCCAGGATTGGGTCAAATAGACCTGGTTTGAATGCCATTGCTACTGGCTGACGACAGCTGTGGGACCCTGGCCATCCCCTTCCAGGTGTCCTTTTCTTCATCTCCCACCATGAAAAAGCACACCTATCCTGCAGGGTTGTTTGTGGTAGAGATTTGCTACCATGTGGGTGTGGGTGAAATCCTGGAAACTTAGAAAGTACTAAGTATTTGACTGTGATACATTATTTAAATGGCACACAAAGGAACTCATGCTCTATTTTGTTTGTTCCAAGGATTGCCCAGTAAAGATTTCCTGGGCAAAGTGGCATGATTTGCATTCACCTTTTGGTCGAATGGGAACAATCGAAATGATTTGGGCAAGTTTTCTAAATCTTAGTTTGCTCACCTATCATAGAATTTATCTTTGCATCTTATTTTGAAGATTAAATGAGATTATACCAGCATTTCACACTGTGCCCACCTCAATAGTAACTTATCAATGTATGTTAGGTATTTTTCTTCTCTTTATCAGGGTGAAGTGACAGTAAAGAGAGCAGCCGATAGCTGGGAGGCCCTCATTAGAGTCCGATTGGGAAAGGGAAAGCCACGCCTCGTAGAATGGGCTAAAGATATTTAAGAATTAAAAACGACAGTCCTGGGATTCTTGAACGTGGAAGATAATCTTCCTGTTCATATGTTTTCCTTCATATGTGTTTTGTCTTCTACAGAATAACAATTGTAATGAAAATTAGTTTTGTAAAGTATGCATTTTATAATAGAGGTGTACATTTCCAAGACAGCCAGGTCCACATTCCCTGATTGTCCCTGTTAGTGAATCTTCACAACTGAGTGTCATGGCTTCCCGGAAGAGATTACTCCAAGTTCAACAACATTGGACGAGTACTGGAGAGACCACAGTTGGATTCAACAAATGGACAGGAATCCAACAGGAGCTGTGACTTCCATTCTGCACCAGATCTTCCTTTCCCCCTTTTACCCTGCACACAAATTTAAACATATTAAAGGGATTATTAACAACATTAAGCAGTTGAACAGAAATCAGCCTAAGCAATGCAAACCATCTGGATACAGCTAAGATGAACTGCTCAGGCTCCAACTATAATAGAAACACATTTGAAATCATCTCTGGTTCTCAGAAAGGGACACAAAACTCAACCTAGCTTCTTGCAGACAAACAGCAATAGCTCATATCAGAGTGCTTTTGCTGGCACGAACTAACTTTCAAGAACACTGAAGTGGCCTGACATAGAAGATTGGACTTCCTTCTTCCAAACATTCACAAAGTCCAGGAAAAGCCTATCACAGCCCTGGTGCTCGGGAAGCCCCCACCCTGCACCATCAGAATCACAAGGATGTGTACAAACTTCGGGGACCTGTTGTACGTAACAGCGATACCCACCAAGGCTTTACCCTTCATGCTTCTGTGGGACCTGCATGTGCAGTTTAAGGCCACTGTGTTTGGCTCCAATTTACACCAAAGAGCTGCAAGTCACCATACGTCTTCTTTTGTATTTTCAATCCTCGATTTTCTGAAAATTTTAAACTGTTTTTTTGACCTTGTGATCATCAGCATTGTGAGTTTTCTCATTAACTTTTTCTAGTTAAACTCTCTCCTCATAGCAGAACAAAGAGCTAAACTTATTGCCTACATTATAGAGTATTGCCCAGCAATGTGTAAGTACCCACCTCTTGATTCCTGAGACCTTTTAGTTAGCCTAATGTGATAAACAAGATGTGATTGGGCAGTGTAATGTTGTGATTTGCTTCTAACAAGTAGAGAACAAATAATGGGATTTCACTTTCGAGATTCAGTTACGAAAAGACCACGGCTTCCATCTTGGGCAACCACTGTTGCTCTTGTGGCTCACTCACCCTCCTTATGTCCTGGGAGCCCTGCTGAGAGGCCCAGGTGGCAAGTGACAAGGCCTGCTACAGCCCTGCCCTGCTGAGCCCTCAAATGAGACCACAGCCCTGGCCAACACTTGAGTACAATTTGATCAGAGACTTCAAACCAGAGGCACCCTGAGCCTTGCCTGGCCTCTTGACACACAGACATTATAAGAAAATAAATGTTGGTTGTTTTAAGCCTCTCAGTTTGGGGGGCGATTCATTATACAACAATGATAATGCATAAAAAAGGCAAAGCTCCTGGAAACATAATGCATGAAAATCCTGCCTGTGTCCCGTTTTAGTAAGTGGCCATGGGCTAGAGTTAGCTTTTGTAAGCTTCTACTTTCTAATCTATAAAAGGGCTATAATAATAGTAACAGTACTTTCCTTCTAAAGATGGTTGTTTGGGCATTAATAGAGATGAAAAGTGCTTGATGATCTGGCTCATACTAAGTACTCTGTGGATATTGTTTCACTGTTACTATTATCTCCAACGTGCATTGTTTTTGAGTATTGGGTTTGGACTATGGCCCTGTCCTTTAGTGTCTTTCCTTTATTCTCTCTCTGGTGGGTCTCACGCTCTAGGACTTGACTGCCTACCTATGTAGTGATGACCACCAAATATCAACATCTCTCACAAACTCAAAGTGTGTATTTATTGTTACCTATTGTATAATTCTATCAGGGTGTCCCACCCTCAAGTATCTCACTCAGAAATTCAGAGTTCTGTCTTGCACCTCGCCTCGTAACCCCAGACAACTGTTGCTTCTGCTTGGGAGGAGGCACAATCTAAGACCTGGCGCTGAATATGAACAGCTGAGATTGTGCTGATTTACTCAGTCAGTCATTCCATCCATGTAGTGACCATGTACTAAAATATTCATTATAATGTTGTGGTAAAAATTAGGTACTGTCTAAGCTTCCTTTAATGGGAAATTGACTAAATTATGCTCATAAATAATATTTCTCCTCACTATGAGGTAAGCTCACTTCTAAGAGCAATTCAGGGGTGGGTAAAAGTAGGTTTACAGTTTTTCATATGGAAAATAATACAATAATACAATAAACCCTATTTATGTTCATTCAGCAGACTACATGCAGTGCATTTTAGAAGATGCTATAGGTATAGATTTACTGGTATAGAAAGATACCCATGAAATACTGTAAAATGAGAAAAGAAAATAATGAAAGATATATAATAGCATACTATTAAAATACCTATATGCAGAGATGTGAATGTATAATAAATAGGTTTTCCTTTCAGAAACTCTGCATCATTTCCATATGCACAAATATTCAGTTATCATAATTTAGTTAAATAACAGCAGTTCTCAGATAATATAGTTCAAGTTTTTATTGATACAGTACATTACTGTGAAAAATGAAGTACAGACTTAACTAGTAGCTCTTCAGTCCACAAACCACTATGCAAATAACAGATGTACATTACGTCAGTGGCCAATCATATTTCTTCTTTCAAAGTCTGCCGCTGATAGGTCATCTGCTACTCAGTGCACACAACTGTGTAGTTGCATAGTATCCCTTTTTCCAAGTGATACACCTAGTGATGAGCCTATGTGAAAAATCAGATACTTGAGAGGAGGAACTGACCAAGAAAGATCAGCAACGAAACAAGAAGTGATGATGCTGGAAGTGAGATGTGAATCTAACATAAATAAATTGACAGGAGGACCAGGTCGCCCTTGGGAATGAATGGTGAGATTGCTGCCATTCCAGAGACTGGAATGTGCAACAGAGGGATTTAGTGAAGGAAACTTCACTTGAATGAGGGCAGTGGTTGTGATGGAAAGGATGGCTTCCCAGGAGACGTGGCCACCAAATAACTTACTTCACCTTAAAGGAACTCTCAGATATTTCACAACATTGAAAGCACGAAGGATAAAATGTTGGAAGCTGATCCAAACTTAAAAAATGAATGTGACAATTCACCAAAGCATAGAAAAAATGTTCCCTCCCTGAAGTAAGTTACATGACAAGAAGAAGGCCACCGCTGTTCAAACTACTCTTGATAAGTTATTATATTTTAAAAATATTATTCTCCATGTTTCTAGTGTTTCAAATCACAATATTCTAAATTTTTCATGCTTTTATTTATAACCAATGGTAAGAGAAATTTTGATGCTTTGACAAAAACTTTTAAAGATCACAGAATAATTATAATTTTCCTTACAGATTATTGTACATATGCATCTTGCACAGTTTTATGTCCTGCACTATTGTGCAAAGCAAATACTGCCTGTATATATTAGTTTTAAAAAAATAGTTCTTAGGGCTTTCATTAAGATGCTAATAATATTACTTTGGGGAGGCTGAATTACAGGTGACTTTTTGATTACATCCATTTTATGTCTCTACAATGAATATAGATTTAAAAACCTTAATCTAGTTAGATAGGCATCTCTTTCATGAACCTACATTTTTGAGCCCTACCAGTGGAAGGAATTTGATAAGTGCTGGACATTGAAGGAAGAAAAAGACATGGTTCTTTCCAACAAGATGGTCATGGAGTAGTGCGAACATTTTCCACGTTGCACAAATTTTTACTCTGCATGTCCAGTAAAATGGGCATATGAGCAAAAGCCAGGAGAGCACCCAAGAGAAAGCCTCATCTCCTGGTGAAGTTGGAGAAAGCCTCAGGATTTAGACACTTTGACATTCCAGGAAAAAACATTCCATGTTTTTCCCGAAGGAGAAATGCATCCCAGCTGGCCACAGCAGTTCCCGCTGGAAACTACTGAAATCTGTAGCCCTCCTTCTGGAGAATCACTGTTAGTTCTAGGCCTCACACAGGAAACAGGTGAAGTTAATAAGGTAAATACACTGAGTGTTTTGCCAGCAATTATTTAGATACTTGTTTTATCTGCTTCCTTCTGTTACTGAAACTTGATCAAAGGGCTCTCACATTGATTGGTGTTTGTTTTTGTTTTTCATGCTGCTTTTCATAAAAAGCCAAACCTGTGTAATCAAAATCATCAGTAGTGAAGAGTATGAGGCAGAGCCCTCATGCTCTGGGCCCAGGGCAAGGCTGTGACTGACGCAGACAACTCCTGTGCCACAGTCTGCGTGGCTGCTGTCTGTGCTTTGCCTTTTGTTTTGAGAGTTTTAAAATGAAAGTTTAATGAGTTGATGATGGCTTAAAATTTAATTACTTTCCCAATCAATTGCCATTGTGAGATCACCTTATCACAAACTGACAGCTTCAGGCAGGAACACTTCCTAACATAAATAAACAAATTTCAGAAACAAAAAATCTGAGTGTGATAGGAAAGGCTTGTACAGTTGGGCTTTACCCCCCGAAGTGTCTTCAGTAAATTCTTATTTGTTAAAATGGTTTTATCTTCAATTTCGTGATCTCATTTAGAACACTCGTTCCTAGAGTAGGATGAAATATGGTGGTGAATGAGGAGCTTCACTCGTGTTTTGGCAAGTGCGGCCTTCCCTTCCCTCTGCTTCTCTGATGTTGGCTCCTCAGGGCTTCTCTCCAGAGGCAGCACAGTGTGTGTAGACAGCTTTTCCCAAAACGCAGTGATGAGCAGATGAGCTGACCCTGGTCAGAGGGCCATTCCGAGTGAGGCATCAACACTGAATCACCTTGTGAGGAAGTTAACCCTTTGCAGTTTGTTTTAAACCTTTTTTAATTAAATTATTTTTTTAAAGTTTCATTTATTTATTTTTAGGAAGGGGGAAGGGAGGGAGAAGTGAGAGAGAGAAACATCAGTGTGTGGTTGTCTCTCACGTGCCCCCTAACTGGGGACCTGGCCTGTAATCCAGGGATGTGCCCTGACTGGGAATCGAACTTGCAGCCCTTTGGTTTGCAGGCCAGCACTCAATCCACTGAGCCACACCAGCCAGGGCTGTGTTAAATCTTTTAAGTCAAGGACTGAGTCTCCACTCACTGAAACACTTACTAATCTTACATTTAAACCAAGAACAGGCTATAAACTTGGGAGTTATCAGCAGACTAAAATGTCCAGTTAGAATTTAATAACAATGTTTTTTTCTCTTTTTCTCTATGGTAGTGATTTACATATCTAAAGTAAATGAGTCAATTTAAAGAAAGGAACTAAGAAAATAGTGTGAGCAATGTTTCATAGATATGGCTAAAAATTGTCAATGGCCTTTGAAGAACTAAAGTTGAAAAATATAAATAATTTGGAAAAATCTCAGCAAGGAGTCAAGAGGCCCAGATTTATATTCTGGGTCTCTGTCATTTTAGGATGGTTGCAAAGCATCAGCACATCTGCAAGGCTGTCTGGAAAAAGTCCTACCATTGTTAATATAATGAGAACAATTTATGCTATATCAATGTAACCTGGCAGCCAAGGAGAGTGGACTGGAATGCACATGTGTGAATAATGATGACTTCACCGCACCAGTCAGTGGGGGCAGTAGTCACCGTTAAGTGAGCATGTGTGCTGTGTGGCATTCAGAATGACTGAGAAAGTAGAGCAACAAATCTGTGTCTAAATTTGCGTTGAGCTTGGACATTCCTCTGCAGAAACTATTCAGATGATTCCAAAGGCCACAGCTAAGGGCAGCTGGTGATTGGCAGCTGCATCACCACAACATGCCCACCATGTATCATGTCTTGTGCAGAGATTTTTGGCTAGACATCAAATCACTCGGGGTAACAGCCCCCTTACAGCCAAGATTTGGGACCCAGCAACTTCTGGCTTTTCTGAAAACTAAAATCACCTTTGAAAGGGAATAGATTTTAGACCAGCACTGAGATTCAGGAAAATACAATAGGGCAGCTGATGGCAATTGGGAGAACTGTTGAGATCCCAAGGTGTCTGCTATGAAGGGGACTGAGGCATCATTGTCCTATGAACAATATTTTTTGTATCTTCATCAATAAATGTCTCTATTTTTTCATATTGTATGGCTGGATACCTTCTGGACAGGCCTTGTATAGCTCAATATTTTCTACTGATTATATTTAAAAATCTATTAATTTTTAGGTTAGGTTATATGTGATTCATAATAGTAGTTATAATTTAATGGAGGCTTTCTTTTGAACTTGAATGTTCCTAAATATTTTATATACACCATTGGACCATCCATTGAGGCAGGAGGTATCAGGAGGCATACTTTGCAGAAAATAGAGCCAAGATACAAAGTACATGGACCAGGTGAAGACCAGGAATCAAACCTAGGCAGACTCCACATCCTGTGCTCTTAAAGCCATTAAGATTACCAACCTAGGTTCTTGAGAAGCATTGCAACATTTCTTTTAAATTCCAAACTTTCAATATGTTCACTTGCTTCCCCCTGATTATATTCCAACCACACCATTATATTCTGCGGAAATAGCTTCAGCCCTAATCTGGACCTTGTGGCTCAAGCAGTGCAGCCGAGTGGCCTGGGGAGAAAATCTCTCCATCTGCCTGCTGGCTGCACGAATGAGCTGCCTCTTCCTGACACCATCAGCGGGGAGAGAAACAATCTCAGCAGGGAGAGCTCCGGGGCTTTGGAACGTCAAGGAACCACTGCAAACAGTGTCCAAGTAGCATTTCCCCAAACCTCAGGTGATTAGCATGGGTGGTCTCAGCCATGGTTCCTCATCTCCCCCATGCTTTCTCACCTCGAATACAGCTTTATGTAGTTTTAGAATTTAAGGCATCAGCGTTTGTAATTACACTTCAGGCACCCACTGAAAACTATAACAGATTCCACAGATCATTGTTCTCTGCTGAGCCTAAACCCACGGTGCTCTAGACAGGAAAGGCCTGGGCACAGTCAGAATAAAGTATGTTTATTTGGGTGAAAGGCGCCGTGAAGGTCAAACATAGACAATTTTCTGTGGCCCTTAGTTCATATGTTGAAGTATAAATTTCTCAGAAGGTTCAAATTAAATAATAAATCCCAAAGCTATTATAATTTAAACTTAAAAAAATACTTTTCCAGGCTATGTGAGAAAGTGATTTTATGTGTGGTATAAAGAATTAAATATTTCTATATATGAATGTTCTATGACTTTGTTTCTAATTATTTTTAGGACAGTAAGACAGTTTACAGTAGCACGCCCAGTTATATTTATTTGCTTCATTTTATTATTAGGAAAAGATATACAACTTGCAGAAACTTGACCCATGTTGAGCATCAAACACATCTTTTCTCCTGGAATAGAATTATTAGAGAGAAGCCTCTGTTAACCTATGTTCTTGTTTATTTTGAAATGAAGTAAATGGTATTTTTATTTTAAACATACGAACAGATTCTAGAGCATGTGGGCATGAAAGACTGATGCTATGATTATTGGCGTTAATGTATCATTCATATTGTATTTTTAAACCACAGATCATTTTGGAGCATTGACAGTTGATGGTTTTAGAGTGTGGAATCTACTAATTACTTGACTCTCCCCTATCTCATCAGCAGAAATTGCAGTATGCATCTTGGAGACTTAAATTTTAAGACAAGGTGTATAGTATCTTCCAGATCAAACATAGGAAAAGTACTCCAACACCCCTCACTCAACAACCTTTAACATAATCTTGCAACATGAATCAAACTGACGAGTTCCCGAGATAGAGCACGTAACCCCTAAGAACCCCTACCATTACATTCATGACAGTGTATCTTAGTTATGTTTTGTGTAAACCCAACACCTACCACCATCAACACTGAGCTTCCATGGGGAAGATCTTGTGTCCTTGTCACTTAGAGCAGTGCCTGACGCCAACTGATGGTTGAGGTCAGTTGGCGTCAGTTGACGCCAACTGAGTACAGGGTAATTGTTTGAATTAATACATTGATTGATCCACTGATTTATGGGTGACCCAGCTAATCAGGATTGCTGCAAGTAGCCAAACTGTATCTGAAATCATGGGCATTTCAAAGGAACTGTATGATCAGATAAGAGACAATCTCAGGATATTCTGTGCCTGGGAGGCCAAATTAATATGGCAGCTTTTCAGGAAGGAAAGCATGTCTATTAGTATAAAATGAAGATATGTCCAAATGATTTATGTGAAAGTCGACAATCAAATGTATGTCACAACAATTCCTTTTTAAATGTTCTATCATTAGCAATAATTTGGATATAAAACAAAAGGTTAAAATCTTGCTGGTTCTCCCGGAGAAGGGTCACTTCACATACGCCATCACCAGGGTTAGTCACACTGTGCAAACTGTGGCTCTTTCTCTTGCCTTCACGGAGGAAGAAACTGAAAAATTCTCAAATGTTAAAACAATGATTTCCAGCCCACACCAAATAAATCATTATCTCTGAGACTGGGGGAGGTTTATTTTAAAAGTTTTTCTAATGGTTTTATGGTGAATCCAGGGTCAAGTACTATTGGATTAAAATTTGGGAGAAAAAAAGAGAAGAAGACACATTTAGGGATCATTCAACAAGGTGGACACTGGGTACAAAGTAGGACAATGGGCTGTGACCCACTGTGGAATTTAGTGGGTTCAAACAAACATTTTAAAAAATAAAATAGAAGAACAAATATTAAAGTGCATCACTCATAGTAAGCATTGCTTCACAAGTTTTTGTCATATCTGTATGTCCATAGGTCTGCATATGTGTATTATGTATCATAATGCATGCACTGGATCAAAAGCATTCACAAAACATCAGTCTAAAATGATGGGAGTGTGTATCAACACTTATTCTTCAATCAGGACGCGGTCCGCAGAGTAGCACACAATTTATTAATTAAGACAGATCTCTTTGTTAAACTCTTGTATTAGTCATCTTTGGCTAGTTTACACTGCAGTAACAAATAACTCAGTGCCTTAGAACTGATCTATTTCTTGTTAAATCTATATATTCTCCATGAGTCATTGTCTTCATTAGTTTCCAGATTTACAGAGAATTTTCAGTGTGGGATATTTTTTGATATGTAGAAATAGGAAGAGAACAGTGGAGCCCTGTGATGGCTTATAAAGCTACTGCTAGGAAGTGGCATGTACCACTGCTCACAGTTCATTGGCTAAGGAAAGGTCACAGGGTTCAGCCTGGCGCTGTGAATAATGCTGCTATAGAGAGGAATGGCAGAGTTTTTCAGCATTACCACAATTTACAACAGCTCTTAAGCTATTCCCTTAAAAATTTGTCCTTATATTATTTGTTTTCAAGGCTTGACTGAGATTTGGGCAAGATTAATCTATCTGAGCTTCTGTGGGTAAATACTTCTGGTTCTAGCCTCTAAGAACTTTGGAGCCCCAGATTTCTTACACTTTATTGTCACTTTGCAACAAATATTGCATCTGTCTGAGTTGGTGGTACTCAAGACTTCAAAACCTCCTGAGACCCAGACGTCTTCATCTTTTCCTGCAGATGCCAAACTTTGGGCCCTGTAGTATACTATCATCAACCAGAGTTATTGAAAAAAACAAACATTGCACTAGACTACGATGCATATCAGAAGTTTCTAGAGATACCTCTTAGAATATGGAGATGGTAAAAGGTATCCATGGGTTGTAGAATTTGAAACCCTTCAGCTACCACACTCTGCTGGTGTCAAGTGGCTCATTTTGTTTCCAGAGAATTAATGTTGTTTCCAAAAATTAGCTCTCATATGGCTCGTTCAGGTAACCAGTGTTGAATATGGAAATTAGATTTTTGTTCATACAAGTTTATTACATTATAGCTTATGAATCACAGTGGCTACATGCCAAACTCCCTTTCAAGCTCAGCAGCCTCTTTGCTATGTTATTCCAGCTGAGTCTTTTATTTGAAGTGTTTCTTCATCTTGGCTCATTCAGCCACAAACAGAAGTTGCCCAATGGGAGATAACATCTTATGTTTATTTACTTTATAGGATTATCACCTCTGGGCTCATTGCAAATGCAAAACATACCAGGAAAGAGAACAATTTGATTTCAGGAAGTCAGGACTCCCTTAACCCTGAAATGTACCTGACTTCCCTTGGATACTGTGGTGCAGAAAGATCAAGTCATTGGCTCATCAGTCAGGAGACCTGGTCTCTGATCACTTCTGTTGCATTGTGGCCATGTGACTTTGGGCAAGTTATTTTACTTCTCTGATTCTCTTTTCCTATTTGCAAAAACACATGGTGAGTCTCCCAAAACTCTTACTTTCAGGGCTCTGTTCTCCTTATGGAATTCTGCAGAAGTCATATGCATTGTTCCAGAAAATCATTAAAGAAGAGATTCTTGTTTAGAAAACATGAAAATAAAAATTTATTTTATCATATATAGAAATGGCCAATAACATCTAAGTTTCAACCTAATGCTTAAGTTCTATTAAATCATTGAAAATGACTAGGTCCCCTTCCAATCACAATATGGTGAAGGCCACCAGCCCTAAGGACATAGGCAGTCTTATTTCCAAATGCGAAAGGAAGCTAAGGATCATGAGACACTGGGGAAAGAGTGCCTCCGTTATGAAAGGGAGGAACCATAACAAAGAAACCGGGGCTGGGACAGGGAGGACAGGGATAAAATCGAGGAAGCGTCTCACTGAATGGAGCAAAAGAAATTGGAGAGAAACTATATGAAAATTACAGGACCATATGTCTGACTGTATTGAGAGAGATTTTAGTACTGAACAAGCTTAATAAGATTTAGTGATGGATACATAGAAAACAACTCATACACAAAAACAAAGCCATTGAACACTGCCTAAATCATGATTATGGTATAAACACTGAAAACTGATTTCCCAAGTCAAGTGAGAAGATGCATGCATGAGGGAGTAGCTTAAGCAAAACAAACTATAAGAACTTTGTTTAAAATATGTAAAAAGGTATCTTTAGTAGAATTTTAAGATTTGCAAACCTTAGTGATTTCTGTGTCTACACCTGGTGCTCTTTCTCTATGCTCCATGTTTTAATATTAGTGATGATGGATTTCCTGAAGTCACTCCTTTTATGCAGTGACTTAAAATCTCCAGCTAAAGTTAGAAACCAATCTTCGGAAAATAATGGTATTTCTCTTTCAGCCCTCTAACTTGGAACAAGATCAAAACATTGCCTTTCTCAGTGCCATGTGCTGTGTTACAAATGTAGAGATACTGTTATGTTATCCTATGCTAATAGTTTACCCAAATTAAAATATGGTTATGAATTATTGCATTATGAAGCAGATGCAGCATATGGTCCTCAGGCTTCTTCGCTCCCCACCTCGGCAAACCCAGTACCGTTTATTTCTCTCCCTATGGTTCTGATAAGCTGTGTTTGCTTATTTCAGGGCTGTCTTTTAAAGTTTGGAACTGTTTCTTTATTGGCCCGGTTTGATGAAATGTCATTTGATAAGTCGACTTTGCATTTATAAATTGTTGGCACTGATCACTATATTGTCATTTCCAAGGCTTTCTGGCCTAGTTCTTTCTTATAATTTAGTTTGCACAAAAGTGTGGGTTCTGATCTTTGGTTAAACATTCAAAATCAAGTGATTTAGTCCAATGTAAGAAGTGACAAGTTAATGGAATTGATATCTCTTCCATGGAGTACAAGCAAATCCTGTTGGTAAAATAAATTAGCAACTAATCATCTCAGAAATTATAAATTCGGTTGCATGGTTTTCTACTTTAATTAAGGACTTGAAATAACTTTCAATTACAAATCGATTTCCCTGTTTCAGATTGTCGGGGCCATTTAGACATTCTTGACTGGTTTTCTCCTGCGATCCAGTGCTCTGGGAGCCAGTTTTGTTCCTTGCGATGTGTTCTCTCAGAGAACACAAAGCCTGAAAAGTTGTATTTTCTTTCAAAGTAGGAAGGTGATTCTGGTGCCCCATTTCCTGACCAGCAAATCACATATGACAGCCCTAAACAAAAATCTATGTTAGGCAAATAAAGGAAATATGAAATCAAATGAAAACATATCTCTGAAAAATGGTGCTTTATAGAAAACTTTAAGGAAATGGAGAGGAGAAGAGAACCATTATTGGATGTGTATTCTAGGTGACCCTACGCAGCAATATGGGGATTACAATAGTAATAAGAAGAATAGCACTAACATTTTCAGTGCTTACTGTGTGCAAGTCATTACTTTTAGTTACTTGCAGGCATCAACTTATTTCTCATGTGAGGAAAGTGGAGGAGAATATTGATTTTACAGGTGAGGAACCTAAGGCACAGAAAGGTTAAATAAACTGGCCAAAGTCACCAAGCTGGTGAGAGCAAGCAGAGCCTGGAATTTGAGTCATGCCACATGGCAAGACTAATCAGGAGGCTGTTGCAGCAAAGCTGGCGAGAATGGATGAAGGCCTAAACTATGCCCTCCCGATCCAGGGTCAAGTGCACAAAGAAATGTACTCCAGTGGTGTGGTCCCTGATCGTGAGGCCTGCTTGAGACTCAATTAAATTTTAAGTGACAGCTTTTTAAAAGTATGCCTTGACATCATTTCCATGATGCCAATGTATCTCAGTTGTGTGTGTGTTTGTTTCTCTTTTTTTTTTTAATGTAGACATAGCTTTTATTTCTCTCAGGTATATACCTAGGAGAGGAATTGCTGGTGATATGGTAGCTCTATGTTGAACATTTTAAGGAACTGCTGAAATAGTTTGCAAAATAATCATACCATTTTAGATTTTACCAACAATATATAAGGGTTCCAATTCTTCCACATCCATGTCAACACTTGTGATTTTCTCTCTGTTTCCTTATAGCCACTGAAGTTGAGCATCTTTTCGTATGTTTATTGCCCATTTGTATCTCCTCTTGGGTGAAATGTTTGCTCATACTATTTGCCCACTTTTAAATTGGGCTATTTGCCCTTCTGTTGTTGAGTGAATGTTTTTTCTGTATTCAGAATACTACACCATTATCAGATATATAAATTGCAAATATTTTCTTTGTCTTTTTAAAAAAGCTCATTCATAGACTTCTTTGAGTGAAATCTTACATGGATGTGTTTTGGCTTCGGCTTCTTATCCACAGAAGCATTTACAAATCACTCACTTGATCAAGGCATTAGTATAAATCTGCTAATGGAATTGAGTTTACAAGGCACATTCTACAGGCAAAGCTTTGCTCGATCACACAATTGCGGAGATGAACTGATGGTGGAGGACTGAACTGCAGTGTGGCTTGCAGAGTTAGGTTTTGGGGTGTGAGGATGTATTTAGTCATCTTCATGCTGGTTTTGCTCTAATTCCATGCCCATAATACACAATTTGTGACCATTAAGCATTGCTTGCTTTTACTTTGCCATTACATTTAATGCTTTGATCAAAAGGGCCTGAACAGTGCATATATTTGCTAATGGGAAATTAAATCAAGTTTTTAAGCCAGTTGCCAACCTGGTCAAACCAAAACATTTCAAGAGTAAAGGCCTTATTCCTGACCCTCAACGTCAGCAGGCCTTTCCACAGTGGTACAAAAGTTGCCAAAGAGCAGAGTTAAATCACTGAGACACTGAAAAGTGGCATTTTTATAAACATCGTTTTTTGTATATTCTTTGTAAGGCAGGGGCTGTGAACACCAGATGCCAATCACACAGCACCAGTGGGTTTGCAAGGTTACAGGATGGGGAAATAAAATGAAGGTTAAGTGCAGGGTACAGCAGAGATTACTTATGGTAATGAATTCTGTCATTTTTCTAGACAGAGTTGGATTAACGTTCATCCTGAAAAGAGATTACAGTAAGTCTGACTCTTGCAGTGAACAAATATTAAGCAGATCATTTATGTTCAACATATGAATTGAGAGTCCTAATGAATGTATGATTTATCATATACAAGGGGGGAAACATAACCTGTCCCCTAACTGTATACGAGAGATGCCTTGGGGGTTTATGAAGGAGCGGAAGCATGGTGCCCTGTGCTGCAAGCCTCCTTCCTCCGAGTGGAGCCTTGAGAGATGACAGGGACCTTAGCGTCATAGTCTTGCAGCCCCACCTCCTGTTGTGAAGGCCTCCCTTCCCATGACTGTCACAGAAACCACCCCTGCCTGCCCCAGTGGCATGTCCCCTAGACCCTGATGGAAGTAGGGGGACATTCTGGGGGCCACCATGTGTCCCTACTTGTGCACTTACACAGTCAGACCCCATGTCTGCTCTTCCTTTTCCAAGTGTGGGCAGGGTGGGTTCTGCTTCTCCTTATGGTAGATCTTGGGCGGTTGCGCTCATTTTTAGAACCAGCCTTTGATTCATCGGTACAGGGTATTTTTTGCCATCATCTACTTTTTAGAAGACAGTACATGGCTTTCATTTTAACACTATAATAGCATTTTTTAGAATTTCAAAAACAGCAATGTACTGAGAAGGGCACATCATTTTGGTGGGACTCTTTCCAAAAATTTACAACCTCAATCTAATCACGATAAACCACCAAACAGCTCAAACTGAAGGCCATTCTGCCAAATAACTGGCAAGTAGTCTTCAAAAGCAGTGTGATTGTGTCACGCAGGCTAGAAGACACCAATAACCAAACTCCCAGAATCTCACCACCCAGAAGTAACAACCATTTATATGGTAAAATATACCAGACCTTTCTCTTTACATTTCTATTCACCTAATTTTTTAAGAAAAGTAGAAATATGATATGGGTCTATGGTTGTTTAACTGCTTATTCACTCAAAAGTATGTGACCAAATTTCTCTAAAAAGGCCAACATGGATGGACTCTGTGTCATACAGCACCTTGGGGTGTCTGTCTGTGGATGAGGACTCAGGGCAGAAAATTGTCACACCTTGTCATTTCTGCCCCTTGCCCCCTCTCCCTTTGGAGCTCATGGAAAGCATCAGCTTCGTCCACTGAGGTCTTCATAGTCCAAGTGGCCTTTACAAGCCTTTATCTTCATGCTCACCAGCCGCAGTCATGCATGGGATTTCACAATGAGCTCTACAGTGCCTCTCTTGTTACCAAAGGTGAAATATTTCTTAAGGAGGCTTTTGCATTCTATGGACACAGAAAAGGGAATATAGTATATTCCTCTCAACCTGCTCCCCCTGCTCTGTAAAGTTCTGTCCATCGAAAGGTGAGAATCCTCCGACCATTGTACATGACTCTCAGGCTCCACTCATCCATCTCGGGCACATCTTACTTGGGACCCTGGAAAGAGTTCAGGCCGCTATGAGGGGCTCCCACACAGATAACCAGCTATTGCCAAAGGTAAACCAAAGTCTGCAACCTTGACGTTCAGGTCAGCATCGGAGAGCAGGGTTTTTGCCTTTAGGTGGACAATACCCTTCTGGCTGCAACACTGTGCAGCAGACACTATCTGGTAGAATCTGCCGGGCGCCTCTTTGTCTTCCATGCTGCGGTGATCTGCTGGGTAAGGAAACAGCCCCTCCACTAGCACACTCCATGACGGGGCAGGGTGTCTCCTCAGTCTTCAGCATTTCAAAAAGTTTCACGATGTCAGAGTGATCCTAGGCCTTCGTTATTTCGGCTTCATAGGATAGTCATCGCTGAAGCCTGGAGATCTGCTGACTCTTGCAATGAGCTCCACGGCTACCTCTTTCTCAACCTCAAAGTGTTATGAAGAAACAGACCTTGACTGGAACCCCTTTCTCTCTCTCACCTGCCTCAGATAGCTGCTCTTCAACTGGCCCAACTTCTCCGACCGCTGAGGTCACTGTAACCTTTGATATCTAGGTACTTTTATTTATACAAATATTTTAAGTAAACAGGTCTGAAGTTTCTATCCTGCATGGGGTGGGGAGTCCAAGTCCCCTTTCAGTGCCCCCAGGATTCCTTCTGAGGCAGCATGAGGAGCTAGTGTTCTCTGTCTCCCAGTCTCCCTCTAAGTTTTGTCTCTTGCAGGTACAGCCCTTGACCCTTTTCCTTGACCCAATAGAGTCCCCCAGCAGGACACTGCCCTACCTCCTCTCCTTGTTTACCTGCCTTGACCCTAAGCGTATGTGGTGTGTGCAACAGACTTTAGTGAGTATTTTCAGATTTTAAAAAAAGGTCATGTGGCTCCCAGGCCAGCAAACCACTTCTAGTTGAAAACGGGCCATTTCTGTTCCTATAAGCTCCCTCCCATCCGTTTATTCTCATCATTGTCCTTCTCACGGAGTCCCAGCTTTCCAGGATGTGGCCTCACTTCGTCCCCTGTGCTTCCATGCTTCTCTTCATTTCTCTTGCTTCTTAACTCCAACCCTCCGTATTTCTGTTTGCCTTTTGTGCAGAGGAATTTTATTATCTTTTAGACCAGGTCATGCCTAGAGAACCATATCACAGCCAAACACACCCAGTGAAAGCGTTCTTCTACATATAGTTCTTTTCCTGAGAAGGTCAGCTGTTTGCAGTGTCCTTTTGCCTGCTCACATCCATGTGCGTAACTTCACACGTGCCTTCACTTAGCCAATAACTCAAAGGATGGAGAGGTTCCTCCCTCTAACCTGAGCAACTCCATCAGAGGTAAAGGTACGCAGGGAGGGCTGACAAATGAAACTATTCGGGCAGAGAATGAGTGAGCAAAACCACTTCCATGCAACTGCTTACTGTATATGAATAATGGGGAAAACTAATCCTGACCTGCGTGCCAGCTACTTTCAAATAATCTAACCTGAACAGCAAACCTCTCAGGTATATATTATGATTATCATTTTCAGATGAAATTGAGCATCCTCTCAGCTAGTGTACTGAATTTAAAATTTCCCAGTGTGAGTCAGATGTACAGAAATGCAACTTTATGACTAAATTCTAATTTCTCATGAGCCACTATATCTGCTGATGGCAGAAAACACTAAATATTTTCAGGAAAAAGTAGCTCAGTCACTTAGTCTCTTTTGTATAAATATTAAATAAGATTTAGGATTCTCTCTTCCCATTTCTCTCTGTTGGTCTGGTGGGTCCCACTGTGTGGATGTTCACATCAGTTGTCTTTGGTGTCCTGTGGTACCTCCTGGCTAGGGCTCCCTGCAGGGTCCTCCACCTTTGCATCCATTACTGAGGTGCCGGCAGTTGGCTATAACTCCCACCTGGTTTCCCAGCAAAGTAATGCATGTGGTTCCGTATTTCCTTTGCCCCAGCTGGGATCTCACCGAGGATGCGGGCAGGCATGAGTCAGCCAGGCCCTCCACTCACTCCTGCTCTTTTGAGATCTTTCACCCACAGCCTTGCAAAGATGTCCCTTCTTCCCAGTATCCTGAAGAGCATGTGGATTCTCAATTATCCAAAGTTGTTGGAACACTTTAGGTACACTTGTGCCTGCACTGGAGCCAAAGAAGAGGGGAGAAGTAGAGAGTATTTCAACACTATAGTTCTAAGAAGCACTGTGAGGCAAATTCCATTTTCTGATTAAGTGGCTTCCAAAGAAAGTCAAGGAAAAGATAAGCAGAGCAGCTTCATAAGTCCCTTGCTCAACAACACTTTATTCAAAAGGTCAGCATCATAATGAAATATTGCAATGCACATCAGTTAGGTGCTTTCTGAAAATTTAACCACACACAAAGAAAATCTTCAGTCATCAGAAAAAAATTGAAAAAAAGGAAAAAATTTAAATTATTAATGTACTATCACAAATATTAGGTGACCTGATAAAAAATGTATTTAAAAACTATCAATCAGCAATCAGCACATACATTTATTACCTTTTTTCTAAATTGATACGCATGTATAAAGGCTGCTCACCACTTACCTGGGGGGTTGTTACAATAGCCTGGACTCCTGGACAAGAACGATCACAGAAAAAGCGGAGAAGAGGGAGTGACTTCTGTAGATGGCTGTGGAGAGTGCTGAGCTTTAAATGGCTATGGGAACAATGTGTGATAAGTCACTAGCCAAATCTGCTACGTATTTATTTAACGAAAGCTGTAGCATGAAGATGAACTTGAAATATTATTACGAAACAAAGGATTTTGTGTTGATTCGTCCTTTTCTACTTTAGATGCTGCTTCTTAACCAAAGAAAACATGTCGTGTGTCTTTCCTATTATATGCGCAGTTTATGTACTTAGATGGTTCTCCACTACTTGCTTCTATATAAATTTGAACCATACCTGAAACTTTACACTTCGAGATGTGTCCCACAACCTGTGTGGAAGAAATTGTGAGCAGTGATTCAATGGTTTATGCATAGAACTTGGTTTAATCATTGAGAAATTTGTGAGCTCTCATTTGTATAATTTGTGAGACGTGTACTTCTAGTCTCTTAAACAGTGAAGAGGATATTTGAGAAAGTGCATATTGTTTGAGTGGGGTATGGATTTTTTTTTTTCAGTTTTCTGTTTGTTTTTGTTTTTGTTACCCACCATTGCTTCAAGACCTATCCCTTTCAAGGTATGGAATTTGATCATTCCCAATGAACATTCCCTCACTCAACAGTGGCCAGTGGTATTTTATTTTCAAAGTCACAGAGCATGAGAGAGACAAACAGCCATATCTGAAGTGCGCCAGATGCAAGAGGCACTTCCAGGATCATTATGGTGATATCCTTTCTTCCTAGATAATATTTCACAAATATACAAATCAAGACAGATTCTCTTATCTGCCTTCAATAGGTCATAAGTTGAACTAGCACTATATTTTTTTCCTGAAAATATTTAAAGTTATGACATGGTGTTTAATAGTTTTAAGCTATTGCTGTCAAACACAGCTGTATGAAATGATGACCCTCTCATCTTTATAACAATAAAATGGCCTCCTGATATGTATTCCTAACTCTGGGTGTTGTTACTAGTCCCCTGGATTTCTGAGCTCCCTCCTTTCCCACAGTAAAGAGTACAGATTTTTTAAATGATTTTATTTGTTTTTAGAGAAAGGGAGGGAGAAAGAAAGGGAGAGAAACATCGATGTCAGAGAGAAACATCAATAGGTTGCTTTTGTGCCCTGAGTGGGACCACACCGACAACCCAGGCATGTGCCTGGCCCGGGAATTGAACCTGTGACAGTTCCTTTGAGGGACAATGCCCAACTGAGCCACACCAGTCAGGGTGATGAAACTAGTGACATTAAATTACAATATGAAAAAAAAGCCCTTGAACATCTTCGTCACAATGCAACATCCATACAACATTGAAACAATAAATGTAGACCAAGGAGAAGTTAATAAACTGAGAGGAAATTTTGTGAATAGGTCACCTGAAAATCCTGAAAGAGTCATTAGTGACACCCTGCACAAACTGGCAGTTGCTGACTTGGGGGCCCTGCTGTACAATCATGTGTGCAAGCTCTTCCTGCGTAATCTTTGGATATACAATATTTTCTTGGTACACTTTTGTATTTCTGAAAAAAAAATCAAGTCTCTATTGCTAAAGGCTGCACTCAAGAAAAGAATGGGGGAAGGGATGCCAAATGATGCATTTCTATGCAATGTTTCTTATCTTCCCATTTCTAAGTATATTTATTTAAACAGCAGTGTACATTTTGTAAATTTTTATAAAGATAAATTGTTTTCACCCTGGCTGGGTTGCTCAGTTGGCTGGAGTGCCTTCCGGTACACCAAAAGGTTAAGGGTTCGATTCCCAGTCAGTGAACGTAGCTACGTTTCATGTTTGATCCCAGGTCAGGGCACGTACAGAAGACGTGTGATCGTGTTTTTCTCATACCAATGTTTCTCTTTCTGTCCCTCTCCCTTCCTCTCTTTCTAAAATCAATAAACATATCTTCAGGTGAGGATTTAAAAAAAGATAAATTGTCTTCTAAAAACAGAAAGCAAAGAAAGTTTTGATAACCTCGTTCTTTTATTTGTATCATACCCTAGATTTTTTTTGTTTTGTTTTGGCTTTTTTTTTCCCCCTGAAAGACCTTATGTTTGTTTTTCAAGTTTAATTCCACCCTGTTGGGTTGTGGGAAGATAAAAGCTTCTGATAAAGTTTATCTAGCTACTTCAAAGTCCACAGTGCATATAATCAAGATCATAATCTTGATCTTTGATTAGATCCCAGCTAGTAATACCTTGTGATTAATCAGAATGGGTTTCACTGCTGGTAGTGTGTCATCTTCACAGATGGGAGAGAGAATTGTCAGAGTTCTCCTGAATATTTTTAATCCCTTCTAAGGTAAAATAGCTTTGATGTTGTTGTTGTTTTTTTTACTGTAAATCAGGTTGAGTTCCCCAAATAAATGACTAGGAAGAAATGTTGAATTCCAGTTTTGGTAGGATTATAGGTCAAACAAAAGAGAAACTTATTTTTTAATTCATAGTATTTCGACATTTTCTTGAACATGCTTCATATGTTTTAAAACATAAAATTTAACAAATATTTCTATTCGTCACAGATTGAATAAAAATGTTCATAAAAGAATATAATGAAATATACCTCTTGGGAATGATGTTGAGGTTTTTATTGTTCTTCACAGCCTAAAACATTTTGTCAAGATTATTAATTGCCCCTTTTCTAATTACCTGATTCCAGTCTAATTGAGATCTGATCATGGAGATTTACTTCGACCACTAAACTACCTGACCTCTGACAAACACCCAGAATGCAGTAGGAGCTCCCAGACACCAAGTGTTGCTCAGTGTATCTGCCATTTCAGCCAGCCACTTGGGCCTTGCAACACATAATGTCTTGAAAGTGTTGCTCACCGAATGCTCTGAATTGAACTGTGTGCCCAGAGCCACACACAGCAGGGGGTCCAACCTGTGGCCTGCAGGCTGCACACGGCCCAGGATAGCTGTGAATTCGGTCCAGCACAAAATCGTAAATTTACTTAAAACATTATTAGATTTTTGGGCGTGTGATTACATGTCACAATGTATTTAATGTGTGGCCCAAGACAACCCTTCTTCTTCCAGTGTGGCCCAGAGACACCAAAAGACTGGACACTCCCATTAGAGACTCATAAGTATATTTCTATGATTCCATAGGAGTCATTGAATAAAAGAATCGAAAAAAGCTGTGCAATTCATCCAATCCTCTTAGAGACTAGATGAATAACATACATATGTTAAAACAAGAATGGTCGAATTTATTTAAGTTCTTTTTTTTTCTTACAGGAGACCTGGCGAGCCCCCGCTGATACAAGGCTGGCTTCCTTATTTTGGGATGGCCCTGAAAGTAGGAAAAGATCCCATAGGTGCCATGAAAATGCTTCAAAAGCAACACGGCGACACTTTCACACTCCTCCTTGGGGGTAAACAGCGCTTCTTATGTCCTAACATCCGCTTGTTCTTTAATGGCATTCTCTCTTTCTCTGGGCAACATACGGAATATTTGTACAGTGTTGTCTTATTTGTAGAGCTAATACAAAAGGAAACTATGTTCTTGAGCATTGTAATGCTCACATTAAACAAAAACAAATTATAAAACACTCTTGAGGGTAACTAGGTAACCTGACTCTCCGTCCATCGATTGTCATTACAGTTTGGTTTGGTTCGGTTTTAAGAATGGTTTTTAAAAAGTTATTCTGTATTAATGGCCTTTATTTTATAAAGAAGTTTTAGGTTTATAGAAAATTGATCAGGTATTACAGAGAGTCCCCATATGCCCTTCCCTCCCCATCATATTTTCCCCTGTTATTAACATCTTATGCTCATACTTCTTACAACTGACGAGCCACTGTTGATACGTTAGTAAAACTCTGTGGTTCACATCAGGGTCTACTCTTTGTGGTGTATGGTTCTTTGAATTCTGACAAATGCATAATATCATGTATCCACCATTACAGCATTAGGCAAAATAGTTTACACTGCCTTCAGAATCCCTTGTATTCCACATATTCATTCCTCTCCCTCTCCCGGAGCCCCTAGCAACCACTGATCTGGAATGTATTTTTAATTTGAAAATGTTCATTATCTTTCTACTGTAATAAAATGTTTACAAAGCTAGATAAAAGAAACACAGCAAGTTTACTATGTAGCCCAACCTCAAAGGACTAAGAAGAGAAGCTACAATTTTCTTAATCCATCCTCCTTTAAGGCTTTTGCTGTCCAGATACATCCCTATCTATTGCTACATAACAAACCTCCCATAGATTTAATGCCTTAAAACAACAACTGGCCTTGCCAGAGTCACTTGTGAGGCTTGAGTCCTCTGGCCTCTTGATTGGCGATAGACGGTCCACGCTGGCCTTATTTATGTGCTGGCAGGACCCCCTTGTCCACATGCTGTTTCATCCTCAAAAACGACATTCTTACTATGGCAGCTGGTATTTCAGCAGTGTACGGGGAAAGTTGCAAGGCCTCCTGATGTTACAAAACCTCACTTCCACCTCATCCCATCAGTCAATTCAAGTTGCAGGCCAGCACAGAGTCCAAGGTAGGGAATTAGACTCCACCTTTTTCTGGGCTGGGGGGCAGCCACATTGCCAAGGAGCAATATAGAAAGAGAGTGGGAATTTATGGAGGCCAACCTTGCAGAGTCTTCCACATCAGCTTTTCACCTAGGCTCGCTATTCTCTTTCTTGGTTTTTGTCTGTCCTGTCTATGCTCCAGAAGGCTGATCTCTATAGTCTGGATTTTCTACTCTCCTCAGCCCTGACTTCTGCTCGGGTGTGCTGGTGAGAGAGGCAGGTGTGTTCCAACTCCCCGCCCCTCACTGGGCTCTGGTGACACCCTTCACTCTCCTTCCTAAGGACACTGAAGACATCAGGTGTGGCCTCACTCACTCAGATCCCCAAACATCTACCAAACGTACTAGGTCTCACAACTGTTTTTAACATTTACTCTCCAATTTCAATGACTGTTCAAGGCAATCTGGTTACCTTTTTCCATGATCCTTCCTGCTTTCTCTGGGCTGGCATTTTATTATGCATTTCTCTCATAACATATCTTCACTTTTTTTCTCTCTTGAGTCCTTACCCTTCACTTATAACCATGCTTAAGATTTTCCTATATTCTCCATCTAGTTATCTCCATTATCTAGTTTCCACTTCTTTTTTTTTCTCTTCGGCATCCAGATTTTTTAAGAGTTATCTATATTTGCTACTTCTACTTGCTTATCTCCTAGAAACTTCCCAACCATAATGAGCCTTCCGCCTTGCTGAGCTCAGCGATGGGCCCTCTCCTGCCTAGACCCCTCTACTCGGTTTGACAGCACTGATTCCTCATTCCTTCCTGAAACTCCCTATTCCTTCACTCTCATGACACTGCACCTTCTGGTTCTTTCTCCAAATCAGAGTATTTCTCACCTGGGTCATCTCTAGGTGAGCCTGTTTTCTTTGCTCAACCCCTTTTATTTTCGTTTTACCAGCCTTAGAATTTTATGTTCTATTCCTAAAGAATTCGGGTGATTTCTTCTTACTGTAATTACTTTGCTGAGTATCAGAAGCTGCTTTTTGTACATCGAGTGACTTCATTTCCTTGCTACCATTTTAATGTAATTGGGAGGGAAAATGATACAACTGGATGAAATTGTAAGCACGACTGAGTTCTCACCTGAGCAGGCAATATTCAGTTCACCCCATCTTCTTCCCTTACCTGGAAGTTGGCGAGTCTCTTCCAAAGGTAATTGTGTGCATTCTGACTTCTGAAAAATTAAAATGGAAAAAAATCATGCATCTTAGAAAGAGAGGTTATAATATATGAATGTAATCTTCATAAGGGTTCCCAGAGTTTGGGCTCCAGCTTCCTCCGCAGCCTCATCTCTTGCTGCTGCTTGCCTTGAGCTTAATACACCATGAACGCACAAAGTGGTTTGAAATGTCCTCTCCACACGCCAGGCCCTTTTGTGCCTCTGTGTTTTCTCTTGTTGTTGTTTATTCTGCCAGAATGCTGTCCTTCTCTTTCAGTCATCCTCAGAAGGTGGCTGGCCTGAACTCATGCCCCGAGGCCATAGTCCACATATCGCTTCCTCCCAAGAGCCTCACTGACTGTCGCCCCTTCCATGTTACGCTGATGCTTCTTCTCCAAGCCCAGTTGCACCCAATAGCTCTCCTATCATAGTGTTTAGTAAGTTCTGAATGTATTGCTAATTCACTTGTCGATTTCCTTCCATTATTTTCTAGCTCCTCTATTACCAACATTTAGTCCAGAGCTCAGCTCTGATTGATTCACAATAAAAAACTGATGAGGAATTTCTCAATACCTTAGAGCTGATGAAATACTTACTAGAATACACATGAAGGCCATAGCTGGTTCTATTCTAAATGAGCTTTGGCTTCATAATACAAAACTGTATTCTTCACTTTTTTTTAAAGAGTCGCTTTAAAAAATTCAGCCTTATGTTCTAGTGAGTGGATACAGAACATTATTGAAATTTTAGTTTTTCTTTTTAAATGCATTACACAGAAATAACCTAAGATGACTAAGCAGAAACTTGTGGCAGATTTGAATCATTGTATTCACTTTTCAAACAAAAAAAAAACTTACACACAATTTCTTCTGACACTTGATATCTTAGTTTCAGATACTGAGAAGCTTGCTGAATTTCTTACGTCTCAATAATTTGACCATGATTATGTTTTTGAACTCAACAGTAGACAACCACAGTTGAATACACACTACTACTTCTCTCTGGCTTCTTACTGGAGTTTGAATAAATTCCTGTCAAGATATCCTATTAACATGTATGGTTCTGATGATCAGTTTGCAAAATGTCTCACGGTGGAAGATGTGACTTGAGGAGCAGTTTTTCACCTGTGTCCCATAACATGATTTCAGTGAGTCATGTTCTTGTATGATGAGCAAATGATTGGCATCCCCAAAAGTCTCAAGGGACGCAGATGTCATCTTAATAAAGAAGTAAAAAGGTACATCTTCTCACGAGAAACAACGTAAATTCGTGACCTGTCGCAGAAAATAGTTCTCTAATTGGTTTTGTGTGGCGGTGCAGCCGAGTCACTTCCCCTTGGTGTCACACCGGGGAGGCGGCACTGCACGTCACTGTCAGCAGCTGGCGAAATCTCCCGAACAAGGGGGAGTGTGTGATGTGGTCAGCCTCGCCAAATGAAAAGGTGCTTTCCATTTCACTCCTCCAACTAATATTTTCAACTTCAGATTTAAGAAAAAATCTATAGAAGAACCAACTAAATATGGAAATTAAAAGCTTATAATTCCAGAAAACTTCTTTAAAATTCAATTTCAGATTTTGTTGACTAGGCATTTCTATTCCATATAGTGAAATGATGATTCTGAATTCCCATGGGTGTGTCTCTGTAAAGCACCAAGTATCTGAAATGAGAACATCAAAACTCCATTTATAATGATGCAGATGTCCAACTTCTTGTGCATATAAGACATTAGTGTGGGTGATCTAACTTGGTTTTTTTTTTTTTAAATATTTTATTTATTTATTTTTAGAGAGAGGGGAAGGGAAGGAGAAAGAGTGGGAGAGAAACATCAATGTGTGGTTGCCTCTCCTGAGTCCCCTGCTGGGAACTGGCCTGCAACCCAGGCATGTGCCCTGACTGGGAATCAAACCGCGATACTCTGATTCGCAGGCCCGCGCTCAATCCACTGAGCTACGCCAGCCAGGGCCTAACTTGTTTTTTGACGTTTACTGACATACTTTGCGTCATGTAGCTTCACCTTCCTGCAGGAAGTAATTGTGAAAGAAGTGAAAAGGCTGCTGAGTTACAAAAGGCTCATGCACGCGTTGTATAGCAATGCTAGAGTTAGTATCTTAAGGCCCAGAAAGCCCCTAAAAAGGGAAGAGAATGAAATTATTGACAAAGAAAACATTAAACATTTTGAGCCTACTTCAAATTCAAATGTACTGCTCATAAGGAATATATATTTATAGCAAAAGTAAGCCTCATTTTGACATTTATATTTTAGACATATGGAAACTCTGAAGTTCTTTAAATCAATTATTCCATGTCAAGTGCTGACACTGTTCTTTTCTTTTTTGAAAAACGTGGCAAAGGCCATTGTTTCCACCTTGTGATCTTTGTGAACTAGGCAACTTGCCTGTTGACACTTGTTCATTTACATAAAATTGCACTAGAGGAAAAGTTAATTTTGCTCCAAGAATCTGTGGCCTTCCAAATAACTTCTCAGATTTCCTTTGTTAGGAAATTTAAATTCACTTTATGAATGTATATGTGTTTTCCTAACTGTCTGATTAAAGATTACAAAGAAACTCTGGTTTTGCATCTCACATTAGCAGATGGTGGACAGATGGTTTAAATTAATATTAATTTTGGAAAACTTAGCTTAAATTGTTTATACTGAAGATTAAAAGTTGGAAAGCCAGCTAACATCTCCAGGGTTATTAGTACTTCCAAACCCACTTGAAAAGCAAAATCCTGAAATCAAACGTCCACTTTTAAAGAAATCCACATCTTACTCAGAAAGATAGATAAAACCTCAATGCCTTGATGTGGAAGAAAATTAAAATAAAAATGAGAAAGAGAAAATACTGATTCTGGAATGTAAAAAGCATAGAAAACAGAGAGAATTTTGTCTATAAACAAATTGCTTTAAACTGATCAGTAATGATTTTTATACCCAAAAGCCTGTGTGCAACGACTGCTTGTTTTTTTAAATATTAATAATTGGTTGCTAACCAGGGTGCTTTGCCACATTTTATTACTTTTATTTGAAATTAACCTTACTGGTTTTCCCACACCCTCGGCCCCAAAGAGAGAGAGAGGAAATGGGACTAACGGTGTGTGTGTGATGGATTACAGACAGGGTCCCCCCTCCCCCTCCCCCCCACAGCCTGCCCTGAGGGAGGCCGGCCCTGGCTGCCCTTGCTGGATCGGTTTTTTTTTTTTTTTTTTTTGTCTTTCTACTCTGATTCTGATGATTTTAGAAAACTGACAGGAAAAATTTCAAAAGATACTGTAAAAAGTGTGTGTTTTACAAGCTGGACTTTTTATAGACTCTCTGAACTTCAGTGACAAATTTAAAATAACACTAAAGACATTTAGTAAAAGCCTTTCATTTAATGGAAAGAGAAAAGTATGAATTGCCACCTGTGAAAATACACAGCTTTGCCTAAAATGATGCCTTTTGCAAAATAAAAGAATTGATTCTTTTTTTCAATTATCTGTAAGGCAGATGCTGGCAATTTTATTTAATTAAGCTGCTATGGCCAAGCAGGTGTCAGAAAATATGCCCAAGTCCTGTTGAGTCCTTTCTCTGCTCCCTAGGGGGAGAAAAGATTGCATTTATTTTGTCCATACAGCTTTGGGATCGGACCAGACTGAGAAGTCACTTCTCGCTTTCCTGTCATTTCTGTATTGGCCCACCTTATTAAGTCAATCAAGAGGAAATCGAGTGAATAAAATTGACGTCAGATGATTTATTTTTAGAAGTAAATCACAGCACACGTATCTCTATGTACACTAAAAACTT
Organism: Artibeus jamaicensis; assembly: GCF_021234435.1. Lineage (NCBI taxonomy): Eukaryota > Metazoa > Chordata > Mammalia > Chiroptera > Phyllostomidae > Artibeus > Artibeus jamaicensis. The sequence continues at coordinate 40,178,461 of NW_026522059.1, forward strand.
TGATTATGTTTTAAATTGTGAAACAACAACAAAAAAGCATTTATCTTGTTTCTAGGGTCGAAAGTTATTCAAAACTTTATCCCAAATCTTGTACCAAATTCAAGTTGTATGATGCTATGGAAGTAATCACAAACAAGTGACAAGTTGTTCATCTCAGAAAGCTACACCAACATACATGTACATACACCACAGAATGATAAAGTTAAGGAGAAAGTGTAGGTGATCCAACGTATTTCAAGGTCTAATAATTTTTTTCTCTAGAAGTCAATAAATAGGCATGGAAATGTATAGGAGCATCTAAACTTCATGTGTGTTCTTGGGAAAGAAATGCTTGTTAAATGTTGTTATTGAATACCATCTGCATATTTCATATAACTAGGAGGAGTCTGAAAACGGTTCTAGAGCACTCCAAGCCTGACGAATCAGAATCAAGAAGAAATTTCTATTTTTTAAACAGCACCCTGAATCTTCTAAGTGGCTAAGGTCGGACAACACTGACGAATTAAAAGACCAAATGCCACTACCTTAAAGAACACTTTGATAGGTCTTGAAGGCAGCCTGAAGCAGACTCTACTCTCTGCCTCACAACTCTGCTATATAGTACAACTATCCATATAATACAGTGTTTTCTTTACATCTTTATAGCTCAAGGGGAAAGAGATCCAACCAAGTGTCTGGATTTCAATAAAAGTTGAGTGACTATAACAAAGAATGAATGAATGAATGAATGAATGAATGAATGAATTCTAGTTTGGGATCCTGTTTCAGTATGTGACCTCAGACGTGTTACTAAACCTTCCTGACCCACTATTTTCTCATCTACGAGGATGACAAATCTGACCTTTTGTGATTTATTTTTAGTGTTGAATTAGCCATTCATTTGTAAGTATCTACTTCATACTACATCTTCATTTATTTGAGTTAAAATTGTTGTATGTAGCCAAAGCTAGGATGATACCAGTTATGAAAGAGCTATTTATAAAGTGTAAATAATCAGCAATGGAATGGCATCTTACCAATTTGATTTGATTTTGTGTTATTGTAGCAAAAATATGAGAAGTGTTTAAATCAAGGGATTCTGAGAATATTTAAAGGATAATTTAAATATAATGGTGGGGATGAGGGGTAGGGTGGAGGGGAATAAAGGGGGAATAGAACAACTGTAACAGCATAATCAATAAAAAATTTAAAAAAAAATAAATATTTAAGTACTTAGTTAAAGATTCAAAGAGTACACTACCTTCTTTTAATTCATTAAGAATTTCAGAAGCCCTGGCTGGTGTAGCTCAGTGGATTGACTGCGGGCCTGCGAACTGGAGTATTGTGGTTCTATTCCCAGTCAGGGCACATTGCCTGGGTTGCAGGCCAGTTCCCGGCAGGGGACACATGAGAGGCAACCATGCATTGATATTTCTCTTCCTCTCTCCTTCCCTTCCCCTCTAAACATAAATAAATAACATCTTAAAAAAAAGAATTTCAGAATATTTAATTTCAAGCTTCTAGAGTTTTTCCCACTGTCTTTCATTTTAAAAAGAAACCTATAGTGGACCTTTTAATGGAATGGATTTTATTAAACTTTGCACCTTTCTAGATGTTCATTATTAAGACCTAATTTTCATTAAAATATTTTTAAATTCCTGGGGGAGGGTGCTGTTTGTTTCACTACCAAATAAGCTCATATTTTTATTTCTTTCAGGAAAGTACATAACATTTATTCTGGACCCTTCCCAGTACCAGTTAGTGATGAAAAATCACAAATTAAGCTTCCAACAGTTTTCTAAGAACATAACAAAGAAAGCATTTGCCATCCAGAAGACTATGAACAATGATGACATGAACAATGAACTGCATGACTGCTATCAGTATCTGCAAGGGAAATCCTTGGATTTGCTCTTGGAAAACCTGACGCAGAACCTGCAACAAGCTTTTGAAGCTCAGCTACTTAAAACCACAAACTGGACCACGATGCACCTGTTGACATTCTGCAGCTCAGTAGTATTTGAGATGACATTTACCACCATGTTTGGAAAATTTGGTGCTGGCGATAGGACAAAATTTATTACTGAACTTAGAGATGATTTTTTTAAATTTGATGCCAAATTAGTACATTTATTATCGGACATACCCATTGACCTTCTAGGAAATGCCAAGTCTATTCAAAAGAAACTTATAAAACGTTTGACATCAGAAAACTTGGCTAAGATACAAGGATGGTCAGAAGTTGTTCAACTGAGGCAAGATATCCTGGAGAAATACTATACTTTCACAGACTTTGAAATAGGAGGTAAGAAATTTCCAAATGATTACTTATCTAAAAGAGAATAATTTACAGTAAGACCTTCGAAATAAAAAGACAAAATCACGACCTTGAAAATTTTTATGCTCTTTCTAATTGGCTAATGATAAAATGTTTTACTCTGAAACAACCTTCTGTGATAATTGATTTTTTTTCTTTTGCTGAGGTGGTAAAACAAGATACTTAATGGTGATAATGAGAAAGAGTATAACTAAGCTGCATTTACTCCTCTTATCTCATTCCCCATCTCCCCCCCACCACACACATTACATTTTAAACTATTCTCATTAAGCAGAAAATTAGACTTCAGAAGCCTATTGGTCCTCATTAGCATGCACTGATCCTTGGCTGGGTCTGTGTCCTAACATCTTTTAATTAGCACACTGCAAATCTAATCAGTGTAATAAACGCTATTAATCTTCCTTTTCACTTATTTTCTCCCAGCACATCATTTAGGCTTTCTCTGGGCCTCTGTGGCAAACACTATTCCAAGCATGGCCTGGACAATCTATTACATTCTACGGCACCCAGAAGCTATGGCAGTGCTGCGTGACGAAATGGACCATTTGCAGGAGTCAACAGGTCAAAAGCGAGGGTCTGGATTTTCCATCCACATCACCAGAGAACAATTGGACAGCCTGGTCTACCTAGGTAATTTATTTTTATCTGTTATGAGGAAAAGAAGGTTACTTCTCGGCAAACTCAGTTTATCACTCAGAGCTATTTACCAAGAGGTGGAGGACACAGCTGCCTAATTGACATAATAACACCCATTTACATCAATTATAAATTATGTAGTTTATAGCTGTAGATACTCTCGTTGCATGTAAACACTAAGGCCTAGGTAATTAACTATGCAAGGTATGCAAAGGGCTAGACCAAAGCTTTGCAATTATTTGAAAAAAAAGTTTCTGCCTATTAAGTCATTTGATTCTGAGCATCTGTTGGCATGCTAATGCTTTCCAAACACTGCTGTTCTGTCTCGTCAAGAAAGGTATTTGGGGCTTGAAAAAGAAAGTATTTCAGAGAAGCAACTTATGTGCAAAATGTATTTATTCTACCCTAAAATGGTGTCTATATTTTCATGCAGTGCTAGGATGTTTTATACAGTTTGGAGTGCATGATTCTGAAAAAATGTAGTACAAGTGATTTCCATTGGAAATTCATGATTTAAACACACTTTGGTTTGGGCAGGGAGGAAGAAAAAGGAAGGGAGAAAGAAAAAGCAGTAACTATAAATTACTTCATGTGAAATGTCAATATTTTATAAAATATTCACTGACTCATCAGGTATGTGTGGTCACTATGTTAAATACATTTTCAGTCAGGAGTGACTAGGTTTTTTTCTGTTTCTACATACACCTGTATACCAGTGACACCTGCTTTTGATGACAGTGGTTGCATTCTCCTTTACTGGTTTTGATGTGAACTGCCTATGACTCTGTGATAAACTTCAATTCCCAAAGTCAAATTCCATATCAATGACTTATCCTCTATTCCTTCTGCACTGACATTTCATCCTGTGGTATCCTCCACTATAGGGTAGTCCACGTCTTGTTAGGCAAATACAGGAGTAAGTGTGTATATATCTCTGTTCCTTCACTCCTTCGACAATGTAGAAAAGCATTTTAGACCGTGTTGGTCTCCATTTTTTATCTTCTAGCTATGTTCCAGTTTTAGGGGTAGGAACTTCTATACACAGATGTTCTACAGGTCTTGTCCACCTGTTGGCCTTAAGAAGAATGGCCCAAGAGATTGTTCTCCCTGTTTAGGGTGAAACCCATCAGAAGCAGTAGCTGGAACCCGGCCTTGTGCTGACTGTTGGCTAGCTTGTTCAGTCAATTAGGAAAAAGGTGTCACCTTGTGGTTTGCTGTTTTTAGCATACATTAGCAAAGTAATTTTATTTTTATTTGGTGAAAGAAAATAATCACACATTAGTAAAATACACATATTATTTTATTTTCTTTTGAGAATTATTGAAGGGCAAATGCACAAAATTTGCATAAAGTTCTGGATAGTTGCCTTTACATGGATACACAGTATTTCCTGAGTAGACAATAGATGGTTCTATAAAGATCAAGTTTGCATTTCCCATGTGTTCAATTGCATTTTATGAATCAGATGACAGATACTGAGAAATAAAGCAAATAAGCTTCAAAAATATATGTTTATATTTTATAGACAATTATTACTCTTTTTAAAGTATATTTTATTGATTATGCTATTACAGCAGTTTCCATTTTCCCCCTCTCCCCCCTTACACCAGGTTCCCCCCTTTTTTAGTTGAAGTTCATGAACTCTCTTTTTACCCAACTTCTCATTATTGAAACAGAAGGTCATTTTTAAGTTGTGGTATTAAAAGAGAAAAGTTTAAATGTATTTGATTAAAAAGGAAGGGTTCATTCAAGCCCCTAGCTAGAATTAGAGATTTTCATCCTTGGAGTGCTCATAAATTCACAGCTCATTGACCATCGACGAGTGAACGACAACAATTCCGCCTGAGTGTACATCCTCCTGGATACAGGCAATGTCTTCTGTCACCTGGAAAGCAGACCTCTGTTTATCACAACCTCGGTTACAAGCAGAGGTCAGGTGACACTCGTTACGAGAACTTAATCTTCTAGAAAATACTGTGCATTTTTTTCTTTCATGAGATAGACAGTTTTATGCAGAGGGGAGCAAGTTTTTATATGACTCAGTAACAACAGAGAACCTCTGCATCTAGTCATAGCTCAACTGTATTTGTATGTCAAAGGAGTTTGAACTGTATGTATAAAGGGCAAGATTTGCAGAATTAAATATTTGTACAGTGTACCATATGGTAGGAGTGTATGTGCTTCCTGTTCTCATCTCCTAAAGGAAAGTGTTCTATGTATTCTAAGTATAATTTCTCTTTAAAGAGATATCTTGAATTTTTATTATTATAAAAAAAGATCGCAAGGATTGAATGAATACTGCATTTTGTAAAAAACCAGGAGAGAGAATTTTGTTATTAGTATAGCAAAGGGATGTGAGATCATTTCTTATAGAGATATTGCATGTCACATTTATTATACAGCGAGGTTGAAAAGGAAATCTAGGGTGCCATAGAAAATGGTGTCTTACTCCTGAACAAAAATGATTTCTCTAATGTGGCCCAGAAAACAGAGCCCAGCAGGGCACAGGTGATACAGATCTTCGTGCATGTCTTCCGGACACTCCCGGCTCGACTATGTGGGCCTCAAATGTATCAGATTTCCTCCGATGTCAATATGCACCTAATGTCAGCAAAAGTTAAAGTGTGTAACATAGATTTGGCTTTTAAATACCAAGCTCAAAGCAATAATCTGTTTTAAGAGCTCGTAATGGATTTATGCTTTTATCCAATGCTCTTGAAAATCTTTCTTTAAAACCATTCTATCTTTTACTTAAAGAAAAACACAACTTTAGCCCTGGCTAGTGTAGCTCAATGGATTGAGCACCAGCCTGAGGAACAAGGGGGTTGCTGGTTCAGTTTCTAGTGGGGGCACGTGCCTGGGTTATGGGCTGGGTCCCTGGTTGTGAGTGTTAAGAGACAACCAGTCAATGTCTCACTGACACATCAATATTTCTCTCCCTCCCTTCCCATCTCTCTAAAAATAGATGAATAAGATCTTAAGAAAAAAAAGAAAAATGCAACTTTATATTTTTATATATTTATGGAACTGATAAAAATGTGGCTTATCATGAGCTCACTAAAATGTTATATCAATTTAGTAAAGGTCTCTACCATTAAATTTAAATTTAAAATAAGTTAGTAAATATAGAGAGGTTCAGATAGCAGTTGCTTGGGGCCTAAATCTCAATAAAAATGATGTGCTGAGAAAATGGAAATTTGAAAAACTCTAAGAGAAAAGTAAGAGATAATGCAAGGAGCAGAAGCTCTTGAAATTAATTTGTACTTCTTACTTCAAGGTTTACTGAAATAATGTATGTAAATAACAATAAAAATTATGGGTTCAATAAATATTATTTATTCTTATCAGCAAAAGAGTATTAAACTTCAGTGTCATCCCTACAATGTTTATTTTTTCTTTATTCTCAAGTACTTGTGAACCAAGCTACTATGGTATTCAAGTCCACTGCACGATGCAGGAAGGCACTTTCTGCATAGCACCCATGAAAAGAGCAACTGTGCTCTAAGTAAGAGCATAAGGCAAAGTGGATTATCACTCTTAAATTGCTCAGGTGAATTGCCTGCAATTACATATCCTGAAAATGAGAAAAGTTGCAATTGTGGTTCAAGTCGGGAATATTAGAATAAAGGAAGGTACTGCAAAACTAGGGTTTGGCAAAATTTGTAATACTTTTTATTTTTTAAAAAAGAGATCAAATATTATAGTAAATCTAGAATTATGACCTTTGCTGTGATTCTTCAAGAAAATTTTATAAGAGACTTCTAAACTCCCCCCTTTTTTAATGGAAGAGGAGAGAAAGGAATGATTAGTTGGAAAAAAGATTAATTACAAATAATAGTGATTATTCAACATAGTCCATATTAAAACTATTAATGGTTTTGACATTTCAAAGGAACTTTATGGACGTACGTTGTTTTGTGTGATCTTCACCGATATACTGGGGTCTCGGGCAGCTATTACTTTGTCATTAGTTTTACAGACGAGAAAATCTGAGGGGAGGGTGGCACAAGGGAACTAAATGGTAATGGAAAAAGAAACACAGTAAAGATGAAAAAATAATACTCGGGGTGCTATATAATTAGCCTAAGGTCATGGAGGAAAAGAAGAGGCAGGACTTTAACTTGGGCTTTCTGTCCAAGGCTTTTCCCCTCCAAACTCTCTGCTGTTAGAATTATTGGAGTCCTTTTCATTGTCCAGACTGAAAGGGAAGAGGGATTCTTTGTACTGTGATGAACAAAGCCAGCCCTAAATAGTCACACAGATGAGATCTGAAAATATGGGCTAGATGATAATATTTTAAATTTCAGATGAGACATTAATAATGACAGTATTAATAATGATTTTACTATGTGGCAGGCATGTATTTTAGCATATTTAATCCTCAAGTATTATCTATAATTATTGGGTAACAAGGTTCAGAAAGTTGAGCTAACCACCCCAAATCCTACAACTAGATAGTGGCAGAGCCACAACAAATTGATGCCAGGTCTGTGTAACTCAGTGCTAACCTACAAACACTGTCATCTTATGGAACAATGCTCTAGAGATGCTCTTGACCACTTTTTTTACATGGACGTGTATCAGTAATTCTCAAGTGCAGTTGGATTTGAGTGTGAGGGTGGGGCTAGAGTTTCACATCAGAATTTTGGGGGGGTGGTTTAATAAAAAATAAATTTTTTATTCTGAATAGTTTTAGATTTATAGAAAAGTTACTAAAATAATAGTATTTCTGTATGTCCCCAACACAAAATTTTTTATTATTAACATCTTAGTGTGGTATAGTGGCAAAATTGTGGGTGTTATTTTGAAAAAAATTATTTAGTATTATAAAATATTGATATTTGAGAAATTTAAATTGTACATAGTTTAGACAACAATAGTAAAGTTTACAGAAACAGTCTTCTCTTCCTGTGGGGATACATAGGAGGTATCAATTCTACTTCATGTTAGAGACTCCCAGCTGGAGCGGAGGGGAAAAGCATCTTCCATAAAGGGGTGCACCAGAAATAAGGGAGTGAAATGTTTATATGTAATCTAAGGAAACAGTAGTTAAAAAGTGAAAGATACTGATTTGGATGTTTATTGAATTTCCAGCTCAGCACAAAGCTAAGAGGGTTAGATAATACAATGAATGGTGGAAGCAGAAGTCGAAAGGATTGAAAGGGAAATTTAATGAGAATGCAGATTATTGTATTTAGGTCTAAAAATCAGCTGCATACAAATAGGATGAGGAAATTCATGGCTGAGCAAAAAAGGTTTGAAGGTGTGGTTCTCAGCCTGGATTCCTCATGGGAATCGTCTGGGAAGACTCAAAGATACTCAAACCTGGTCCCACCCACAGAGGTTCTAATTTCAGTGGCCTCAGGTGCAGACTGACGGCTTTAAAAACTCTCTGGATGATACTAATATGCAACCAAGGTTTAAAAGCATATATTTAAAAGGGTTCATTATTGCTTTAGTTTTGATTGCATTGGTCTGGGATGGAGTACTTATACTTACTATTATTATTAAACCATCTTATGTGATTCTAATGGAAAGCCAGGGCTGATAGCCTCTGGGATATCAGAAGGTTTAAAACAAGTCAGTGGTTATATTATTTCAAAAATATGTTGTTCATCTGCTTCCAACAAAACAGCAATAGAAGAATGGTATTTGCAGCAGAGAAAGAAGTCGCTCTCTACTTTTCCAACCGAAGTAGCACACCCAGTTCTGCCACATTTTAGTGGAACATTTACTAATTGAATTCACCCAGTATGTCAAAAAGAAGCAAAGCCATATCTTCTCTGACACACAATTAAAAAATGACACGATAGTTATCTTTAAATATTTGTAAAGGGTTGTTATGGGAGAAGAGAAATAAGAATTTTTTTTCCTTTGGGTTTTCTAAAGAGGAATAATGAAAAGGAGGCAAATTTCAACTCAGTATGAAAAATAACTTTCTACTAAAAGAGACTTTTTCTATGCCAACATTGGAGATATCCAATCAGAAATTGTACAGTAACTGTACTAGGATCTTGGGAAGCATTCCTGTTTGTATGTACCTTCCAACGGTGAATTACCTACATTGCACTAGCCCTGAATTCCAAATCCACATGCTGTGTTATCTTTTTTCTACATATGTGAACTACCATTTCACACCTGAAGCAGTAGCTCACTGCCCTGAGCAGAGCAGGACTTGTATAAACGTCAATTGAGTATACGAATGTTGACCTTACATATCTATATTTTAGCAGTGAACCAAAGGCCATGTCTGCAATGCAGAGTGAAAGCAGGCATTCATTTGTATCAACGCAGATTTATTTTTGACTTTGCTTAAAATATACAACTGTTGATCCGAAAATTAGTTATTTTACTTCCCATTATCTGATTATTATTATAATTTCAGATTTACCTTCTCACCTGTCTTGAAGGCAGTTGCATAAAATTGTACACACATCTGGCCCCTCACACCCTCTAGGGCGTACTACTTCCAGGTTCCTCTCCCCCTTTCTCATCTACCTTCTTCCTAAGACCTCCCTCCAAGAGCTCAGCCCTAGCACACTGCGGCTGGGCCTGGCTGTTCATTTCACTTGAGGCACCACTGCTATCTACTGATCGCCATGGCTAATCAAATGGTGTGACAGCCTGCCCCAATCATTAATTAAGATGACCCAAATTAACAGCCCGGCCATGTCACAGTACATTCATTCCACACACACAGACATGGCTTAAGTGTGAGGCAGAAACTTGGATGTGCTTATTTGTGTTTGCACTGTAACATGCATTATTGATAGTCCTATGCTGCTTCCCCACTTTAAATCTGCAAATGAGAATCATCTATCAATTATTACAGCCAGAATGGAGATCTAAGGGCAAAAGAGAAAGTGGATATGCCTTTTTCCACCGCCATTTCTTTCATTTGCCCTTTTTCTTCACAGTTACATTATAAAGCATCTTAGCTCAACACATTCCTCAGCTTTTTGCCTACAGCGGACACTGAATCAGAATATTTTTATATCCTAAAGTGAAACAAACCTTCCCGAGCCAGGTGAAGAAGGCAGTGCAGGCTCAGAACCGTAAGCTGCTTGTGGGAACTCGGTAACCCAATTTCCCTGTGAGGACTGGTCAGTGAAGCTTAGTTCTTAAAAAAACACAGGCAGCCTTATCTTAATCACCATTGCCACTGTTGGCACTTTACAGTGCCTGGTGTAAATTATCCCCCAAATATTTTCATTCTTGATAGCCGTTTTTCTACAATGCATTTAATAAGTGGAGGGTCCTATTACCTGCTAAATGTTAGTATAAATTAACAATCCATTACGCACAATAAGTTTTATAAAACATTTACAGATAGAGATCATGTTTAATTAAAATTAACTTGCATATGAAAGCCAGGCACACTAATGATCTCAATGACCTTTTATTACCTGCAGTCCCTTGTTTTGGCTGGAATGATTGACAGCTTGCTGTTTGGCTACCATGTTGAATTTCAGCTGACAAGACTTTTCATTTTAACTCAATTTGCCCGCCTATCACAAGCTGGTGGCAGGCCAGACCCAAGTCACCCAGCTTTGCCTCAGCAGCTTGCTCTAGTTCTCATTAGTACGCATTTATTCAGTGGAAATTGGAAGACAAATGCTTGAAGGCATGTGAACTAAGTATAGCAAATTAGGTTTAAAGACTGAATATTTATAAGTCTATGGAAAGTTTTTTTTTTTTTAATTCTAGAGCAAATTGAGAACTGAGTGCTAGCTTTGGCATAAAAGAAATAAAGATAGAAGGGGGAAGGAAGATTCTAAGAATAACAATACTATAAGCTTTTTCTTTCCATTTTGGAAATATGTAAAATGCCTCTGACAACACCTTATCAAATACCAACCTGGCCTGTCTTTCGTGGAGCGCTTGCACAATGAAGCTTAGCACCTCGTGCATGAGAAGGGGGGAAAAACGAGGGTCATGTTCAATTGTTGCTTGGTTATCCCTTGGTATGTTTTAAATTGCCTTGTTTGTTCGGCACTAGCACAGAAACAGATGTTGCTCTACCGTGCAGGATAATTTACTGTACCTCCTGGTGCAGCATGGAAGGCCTCCCAGGGCCCAGCTGGTCTGTCAGTGGCACTGGCTGGTGTCTGCTCAACTATGACAACTACAAGTCGAGGCTGCATTTTTTTGTTGTTGTGCAGTTGTCATTCTTCTCAGCATATAGCTCTGCCTGCACTCGCACTGGGCTGGTGGAGAAGCTGCTGGCTTTTGTTGCCTGTATGTGGCAACACAGAGGCACGGAAGCCCCACTCTCTGTTGTTAATAATAATGCAACTCATTACTTCTGTCATCTGATGATTATCGGCATGATCGCTCAGAGCAAGAGCCAACCTCGCCTTGCACACATAACTGGTACTGGAAGGTAAAACAGATTTGTCATTTACGATCTGACCGCTAAGCCACACTTTGTGCTCCATTATTGTGATTAACTTCTGCCTAAGATACGCTCGCCCAATTGTCATCTGTGATACCGCAGTGGGCGCGAGCTGCCCCGCTTCCTGAGGGTGCCTCAGCCAATCGGATGTGACCATGTCGTTTGGATTGTTAAATGCCTGTCCTGTCACAGCAGCCACCCCACGGTTATTTAGCTTTTGTATTCCTTCCTCCCACACCCCTACTGGAGTTGGTGGGGAAACGGTGCTGCTACATATGTCAGCTACCATTTCACACCACAAGCTAAAATGATGCTGTGCTGTTCTTGACCCCACGGAGCCAGCCGCCGTACAGGGGAAGCCGGCCCTCGATTTTGACTATAGAAATGTTGGTCGCTGGTGTCCTGCCAGCTAAAATCCATTATGTTAGGTGCCTTGTGGCTATGTGCAGGATAGTCCACCTTCCAAAACCAAAGTTCTTTTCTGCCCTCATCATCAACAAACCATTCTGACTCTGCCTGATTATAATAACGAAGGCAGTCCAAAAGAATATGCACAGCCTCACTGTACGTCACATTGAATCACCACTGTGGCCACACAGAGATGACCGCAGCCTCGTTTCTTTAGACAAATGCATGCCCAGGGAAAAACCTCCTGGGAGAAGGCACCCAAAGCTACTTGATAGTGCTGTGCAAGCCATGCCTAGATTTAAATTTTAGTAAAATAGTATTTATTTTTATTTTGTGGTTGATGGGAACCCCCGCTGACCAGTCTGTAATCTAATGATGAGTGCCTCTTTCAGAGCTTTGCTGAACACTACTAGGGAACTGGGCTCTGTGTGTGTGTGTGTGTGTGTCTGTGATTGTGCATTGCACGCCACAAACAACCATGTGTTACCAGGGGAAGGGGGAAAACACTGTTTGGAGCTCTCTTTTACATTGCTGATTAGAAAGAATCAAGCTTTATATTCCAGGACCCATTCACGCTGGTGAAAACATAGTCAGTTTTGATTATGAAGGCAGAGATGCAGACCTAGACAGGAGCTACATGCTGATATGCATGCTATCAGAATGATTTATGCAAATTATGCATATTATTCCCAAAGGAATTCCTCCTCAAACTGCCAGGATAAATTGCCGGAAATTAGCCATAAAATCTGTCGTGCTAGGAGCAAAAGGTGAAGGCCACTGGGAAAGCAAGGACATTCAGCTTCTGGAATCTTCCAGGTTATGATGGTGGCTGTTATTTTCCCTGGCTGCAAGGGAAATAGAGTTTTCTTCTGAATCCTATGAAAGTATTTTTCAAAAAAAAGTATTTTTCCTTTGAAATTTTTCCAGCAAATGCTGACTCACATTTTTATTTACAGCTAGCATAAAAGAATTTAAGTGTTAAGCTGTCTCAGAAAGCACCACTACAATCACTTTACTATTAACTGCCTAAGTGGTTATTAAATGTCTCAGCCTGGCTCTAAAGGCATAGCTGTTCTGTGGGTTGGTGAAGTAACCCACCAGCAGTTGTTTAACAGGGATATGGTTTTAATTTACAGTGGGTATACCCATAATACAACGTTTCTCTCTTGCAAACTGTTCTTTCCTACAAAAAATTCTAACTGATGACTCTCTGCCCCAGCACAGCACTGTTGCTCCCTGTCTGTGAAATGCCCGGCCACAGCTGTTTCACCCGCCCCCTTCCCACTCTGGTCTGGCAAAGCCACCATCTCAGCACTCAGTGAATCTGATTAGGAAAGCTGTTGGTGATGAGCTTTAATGGCAAATTGTGGGCACTCCTCAGGTCCTATCATAGTTTAAGAAGCTGTCGCTTGTTTTCCTTCAGAAAGCGCCATTCTCGAGACTTTACGACTATGTTCATTTTCATCCATCGTGCGCTTCATTCAAGAGGATTTGACTCTACCATCAGAGACCCGGGACTACCTTCTGCGAAAGGGAGACCTGTTAGCCATCTTTCCTCCAATCTTGCACTATGACCCTGAAATCTATGAAGCCCCAGAGGTAAATAAATGTCAAACTGGTCACTGCTACTTCTTAGATATTGCAAGCACATTCTTCTTCCTCATAAGCTCTTTCTATCTCTTTTTTTACCACCTCATTTTAGATAGGATTTAAGACACTTCCATGACTTCTATTTTTCCTCCAATGGGAAAATGTTCCTATTCACTAACATGCTTCCTAGGCTCTCTCCTTCAAAGATTTTGTGACCCATAAATAGGAATACCATGATGAGACTCAATGCTGGTGTTTTCCAATGAAATGGGCATTGTGCTTAGGCCATCACTACCTTTAGGGTATATATAGGTTTTGCTTGGCAAAGAATTATTAAAAACCATAAAAGGCAAGCTATTGACAGGTGGCTTAGAGGATAAACAATGATAATGATGTTGCCAAGTCTTTCCAGAATGGGGTTTACATCCCAGAGTCAAATACCTTCATGGTCGTAGTTAAGCCCATATACTCTTTCACCTCTTACTAAAGATATGTGCTCCTTCTTGATCAGTTACAATGGCATTACAAACTTGAGATTGTAAAGCTGCTGCTCACGGGTGAAGCTCTGAGGGTAATTGTGTCATCTCCTTGTATTTTTTCCCCCAAAGCTGGAGTTAATGAATATCAAAGACTGGAAATTAATCCACCCTGGCTCATCCCTTAATACCACTTCAGAGGTTCACCACCTGCATGCAAATTGAATGCAGTCATATTCTGCCTGTGCGCCTTATGAAGTAATACTGTTGCTGCAGTGGTTTTTGTATATAAAAGGCCATTTTTCAAAGGGAATCTCTGTGCTCTTTTTGAGCAGTTCAGAAGCTGGGCCACTTTTAAATCCAGTTTCCGAAGTGAGTTGTCACGCAGCCAGGCTGGATTAAAATATTGCTGAATTTTGGAAACCAAAGAGAAGACAACTTCAAACATAAAGAGATAATATGTATTGATTTCATCAGCAAGGCAACTTTTTTTAGGTGAGGGAGAATGTATATATAATTTCTATCTGTTTCAGAAGAAAGGACATTAAATGAACGATGAGAGCAAGTCAGAGTGAGGTGTTAGTGAGTGAATTAGCATTTCCCAGACAACAAGCTTTATTTCCACATTGGTAAATATCAAAATTTGCACACCCAAGTAGTCAGTAAAGAGGGAAAATAATTAATATTTGAAAAATACTTTAAAATTTTAAAACTGCTTTTATTGTTAGCTCTGATTTTTAGTGTATTTAACATTATATTTTCATTATAGGATTATTCCAGTAGTCATTAAGTTTACTCTTCATGTCATGGTAATAAAACAACAAATGCTCAACAAATGTTTGCCAAATCACCACTGTTTTTGTGGACTGTTCTTTGGGTTCCTTCTATACTCCACTCCTGCCCCTGCCCCAGTGATTTAAAAAAAGGCCATAAAGGATACTTTCGGGAATTTAAAAATCAAAGTTAAATATTGAACATGTGCTAATTTTTATTTATATTATAGGATTGACCAATCTTAATAACAATCAGAAGAGTTGGCCTCATGCTAAATCTGTGGAAGATGAAATCGCAATATTGTGAATGCTGACTTAGCATCACTGGGGTAGCTCTAACTTAAGTTGATAAGCACTTTCTATTATTTACTGGGCTTAACATTAGTCGATTATGCCTGACTAATATTAAAAGTAACTAGTTAACTCTTTGCCATGGTATTGTTTTCTTGAAATTAATTGTGGAATGGTAATAGTTCTAGTTCAGAAGCATTTTTACATGATTTGACAAGGTCCTATATAAGCATTCTATAAACACTTACTAAGCATTTACCACTGTCAGGCATATACATTGATTCCTTTATTTTGTATCAACTTACTATGGCAATAAGATGCCCACCCCAAAACCACAAGGCACTGACAGTAAAGAAGCACGTCTGTCCTTGTTATGAAGAGCCCGGCCCAGGAGCCCTGGCCCAGGAGCTCATCAGATGCCCTGGTTTTCCATTTCTTTTCTTTCATATACTACGTATCTTGAATGGGAGGATGGGCCTTAGGTATAGAAAACAGACCATTTCTATTGGGTCAAAAACAGGAAGAAGACTAACTCCAGATATCAGTATTGTTATTCTCAGAGCCCAAAGACACTGAAGAGCCTTAGCAGGACATAGGTTCTCCCAACCAACAAGGTCGTTCAAGTTGTTACAAAGAAACTGACTTGGCCATGCCAGGTTTCAGGTTGTTCCAGTTCCAGAGACCCTAGAATATTACATTACAAGAGCAGGCCATGGTTCTCCTTCACCTGACTTTCTGTCCCTGAATGCCCCTCCCAAGAATCATCCTTAATTATCTCTTCTTTGACAGTGTCCCTGAGTCCCACCTTACTCCTAGAGAATTTGCCAGTGCCCACTCTGTGTCCTGTGTATGCCTTTCATTTATTTTTTATTATGGTCCATACCACATGGTATTTTGCAATTACTTGTTTACTTCTCTGTGCTTCCATACACTACAAGCTTAGCCTTGCACACAGGAGGGTGTCCATAGACCATGAACAAACAAGGGGATGCTGAGATGGATGAACCCACTGAAAGTGAAAATATGCACCGAAAAATTTTATATCTCCCCAGATATTGCATACTCATATATGTACTGGGCCTGAATAGATGAAATGGCTTGTGTATAAATATGGCAATACTATCTGGAGTGGTGAGAACTGTGGCAAAAGGATCACCCAGGAGTCATCTTATTGAGTCCATTTGACTACTTCTGAGCTAACCCTCAGCTCTTACAAGCATGTAGGCCTGGTATGGCCAAGTTAGTTTCTTTTTAAATCAAAAAACATGTTTCTAAGCGAAGCTTAGAATAGAATTTTCAAATGTTTGGGAAAAATAAAGTTTAAAACACAATGTTGGCTAAGCAAAAAGTGTCTATGAACCTAACTGAATCTATAAGCTACTGACATGTAACCTCTGTGTTACAAATTATTTTCCTGAAATATTTGTTGCTTAGCTTATTGTAATATAGCTGCTCAGGTGGATCTTGCCTGTGTGAGAAACAAATTGGCAGTAACATTTAAAACAATGAAAGAGAGCAAAGAAAACACCTTTCCCAGTTCTTTCTTCCTTCGTCTCTGTTGGTCTAAATACTATCCAAGAATATCCCAGGGGTGTCGAACTCATTTTCATCGGGGGCCACATCAGCCTTCAAAGGGCTGAATGTGATTTTAGGGCTGTGTAAATGTAACGAGTCCTTAATGGTTAAGCGAGAGCTCGACACTGCTGCCGGGTAGAAACAAGGTAAAACAAACTGGAGGGCCGGATTTGGCCCTCAGACTTTGTGTTTGCCACCTGTGAGATAAATTAGCTAGGAATGGGTAGCTCTTTAAATTTTTCTGAAGGCTTCCTCAAATTTATATCTATTACCAGACATAATTCAAGCACTGGCTCTCAAAGAATTGGTTAATGGTGATGAATTCTTTTGTGCCAAAATGCAAAGTCGGAGCCATCAAAAGATCATATCTGTTGGGATTTTTCTATGACCCGAAGGGATACAGCATAAAGGGAGGCCTAGGGAGGTCCATATGGAAGAGAGCAAACATTTAAGATGATAACAGGTTATCATAACCATGTAACCTCCTAAAGTAAGAAAACAGTGAAACAACAAAGCCGTTACAAAGCCATTGAAGTACCCACTAAAGCTCTGAAGTTCAAAGACCTCTAAATAATTATTGTCTATATTTCGAACTGGAATAGAGTTGCACCCCTTGTATATTTCAAGGAAACAAATGTGTAGTGCATATGTGCTGTCCAGAAAGCACGTTGATGGGCATCATGGGTGACACAGAAATAAGAAAGACCTCTGTGCTTAAGAGCTTATGGTTTAGGGGCTTGGCCTTATCACATGGCAATCTCATAGCCAAGTCTTTCATGTTGACAGGGTTTCTGCCACACCATTGAACTGCTACACCTGCTATGTTAGAACCAGCTGGTAGACCACCACTATGAAAGCTCCAAGTTTGTCAGTTTTCCTGGTATAAATAATCCCACCTTGGCTGATTTCGTGTAACCAACTTGAAGACCCTAAACACAGAGTCAAAAAGAGATATGCATGCTTGTTTGAGCCAGTAGAGGTTGGCTATAGCACACCACTGGTTGGAACCTACGTTATGGAGATAAAAAGGGACTTGTGTCATCTGTCACCTTGCTCCCAGGAGGACTGACTGTAAATCAGGGGCAATGGTGCAGCTCCTCAGTCATCCATTCAAAACACTGGCAATTTTTATTTCTAGGAAGTCATATGTATCATCTAATCTAGAACCCTATATTCAAATGATGAATCGAATGAATACAAGACCTGACCGTGCTAAACATCATCTCCTTCAACAAGACCATGCTTGTGCCTTTTTAACTCCAATGCTTCACATACAGGAAGTACTGTAAAAATCTGTTGCATGAACTAAATGTGGTATTCAGGGAATACAGATTAGGGTGTTAAACAGTGTTCCTCAGTCACTTATACCAAAAAGTCTTCTCAATTCAGAAAAATTGAATCATCTATCCAGCGCTGATTTGTAGTGCTAAATATTATACCATTTTCCCCTTGCAAACACTGAATATTCATCTACTCTTCATTCTCTCCATGTTTATTTACTTATTCAATATCTCTATTTTTTCAAAAGCTTGAAGATTGCTTCTAAAATATACTTATTGTCATGTATTTATTCATTAATTTGACAAACATATATGGAGCCTCTACTATGTGTATAGCACTCTGTTGGGTGCTTAAAAAATACAGAGATAAACAAGACAGCGCGACAACTTCCATCTCCTGGGACTCCCTGGCTCTGCCATTTCCTGTGGGTTAGCTCTGTCTGCTGCCCGTGGCATGATGGCCGCAGCGGTTACAGGCATCATTTTCACATTAAAGTAGGTCCAGACGAGAAAGGGTGGTGAACCATGTATGTTTGTTTGTTTGTTTTTGTTCAAAAGAAGAAAACTTCTCGCAGATGTCCCCACAGACTCTTCCTGTACAGCACTAATGAGATTGGTTCACATACCCTGTGTCCTAAATGGGCCAAGAGGCCAACGCGATGTGATTACCACCACTGGAGCCCAGACACATCTGACGCAGAAGAAAGATGTTGAGGAGTCACCTACAACAGTCGTCAGAGGAGCAATGGGGAATTTCAGTGTCTTACTCTTTCTCTTATGGCTTCTTTATTTTTATCCATCTAATAATGTTGCATTCAATTGACCCATTTTAATGATGAAACACTGAGTTATAAGAGTTGAAGCCAATGTGATGAATCCTGTATTTAAGTTGTTCCAAGTAAACATGGACATCCTGAGCTTTCTATGGCACTGTGACCTTTGTTCTATGGCACTGAGACCTCCAAATCTCAGGGACGAGATAATTACACTCCTCATTTATGGCTAAAACCATGCTATATCCCTAGCAGCTACCACAAGCTTTTCCTCATATCAGTTTCTATTTTGGTTCTCCATGCCCTCGCAATAGAAAACAAACTGAAAATAAATTTATACTAAAAATATATATTTATGCCTATGTGCCCTTTGTGCTCGATGACAGTCTGGGAGCAAAAGAAGAGGGCCTCTTCCCTTTTTGTTTCATAATATATTTAACCAAGTAGGAATTTCTAACATGTTTAGTGTGAGGAAATTGAATAGAACATGCTGAAAATTAGAGGAGTGACGTTGCTGACTGACTTGGAATTTGAAGGAACTGAATATAAACACTAAGGTTGCAGAGGAAGGGACCGTATGTGCAGATCACCGTAGCCCCCCCAGAGGGCAGTACAGCCAGTTTCACAAAGAACACGAAACTAGTGACAGCCTTGCTTACTTACATTATAAAGGACATTTATAATAGGAAATTACAAAGTCATGACCCAAGCTAAGTTTTCCTTTTGTATCTTCTGGCTTAAACAATGGGACTACAGTGAGACCATCTCTAACAAATCATTTCGTGGCAAAATTAACTTGAACTGATTTGACCTTGGCCAGGAGCTCTCAGGAAGAGTGCTGGTTTCCTCAGATTGGTTGAAAGCAGCAGCACTAAACTGGGGAAAGTGGGCCCAGGCCAAGGTAATGAACAAAGGTCACCAGGAAAGAGTGCTATGCAGTAACTTTATCTCCAGTAACACAATATATGTCAACAAAGAGTGTTCTTACTCATAGGGATGAACAGATAGTTTCAGTTTAGAGCTGATTAGATTGTATTATTCGAATACATTCCAGAAATTTCTCTGTGGGAAAATACACTTGTATTCTAATGTAGATTAATTTGCTATTTTGATTGCATCAACTTACAAGTTGGAGTGAAATAGAAGCTACCCAAAGTGTGTTTTCTAATCTTGACTATTTATCAAAACACATATCCTGGGTAAATGAGGATAAACCCAGTTTTTTTAAAGATATGATTTTGCTGGCATTAATAGTGGCATGAAATGAGACAGGTCATTTATGATGAATTCACAATCTATCCAGGTATTGTAGGGTTTTCTCTATAACCTGAAATGCTTTTTCATCTGACCTGCTTCCTTTGCCTTTGACGCTATGTAGTTCATATCCAAGTTGTGTGCTGAGCAGATCTAATGCTAATGAGCACCAATCACAGGAAATACTTGGTCATTTTCATGCATGCCACGTGTTAATTTAATCAATGGGCTGAAATGGGTTTAATTCACCATGGGCTGAAATAAGGTCACTCAGTCTCCTCTTGGAAACTCAAGTGAGAATAAATTAAGATGGTGGGCCAACACCCGAGATGATCCAGGCCCATCATTTTCTCTAACAAGTAATAGAACTTATTTATGAAAACATGTCAGAAACACTCACCAGCCTAGAGTTGACCCAAAGAGAGTTCATTCTGATAGAACCATCATAGGAGAAATTCATTCCACCATCAAAAAACTAGCCAGACCAATTCTGTGCCTTAGCTCCTCTCTAATGCTTCATGTGAATTTTATTATTTTGTATCTATTGAATCTAAACATAAATGGACTCTAAACTCATAATTCTTAATCATTAGTAGCTGACTGGAAAAGAATAGAAAAAAAGCATATTATGGGTCCTCAGCAGCTGCTGTTCGTTATTCCAGTAACAATGGTGGCAGTACCAGAGCCCTGACCTTCCACCCAACATCGGCCCATCAAGTGTCTGTGAGTCAGGACCCACCTTAAAGAACAAAAACAGAGGTATTGCCTCCATACTTAAGAGACTCAACATGGGAGAGGAAGGCAGATTGGGAGGGAGAGTCATATAGGTAGGTTCTTGGATTCCACTTCATATCTGGGAGAAGTAATTTCTTAGTAGAATTTGAGTTTTTTCAAAGTTTATACATGATTTGCATTTAGTCAAGCTTTACTTTCTTCAAAGGAGCCTTTTAAGACAGGCAGGGGGAGCTGGCAACTTTGTGGACATGGACTCAAGCTACTTCACGTACAATTTGTTAACATTCTCTATTTCTTCCTCACAGGAGTATAGATTTGACCGCTTTGTAGAAAATGGTAAGAAGAAAACCACCTTTTTCAAAAGAGGTAAAAAGCTGAAGTATTACCTGCTGCCATTTGGACTAGGAACCAGCAAATGCCCAGGCCGATTTTTTGCAGTTAATGAAATAAAGCAACTGTTATTTGTACTTTTAACTTGTTTTGATTTAGAAATAATCGATGATAAACCTGTTCAACGAGACCATAGCCACTTCTTGTTCGGTGTTCCATACCCAGCTTCTGATGTTTTATTTAGGTACAAAATCAAATCTTAAAGAAGCTAAAAGGAAAGAAATGAGATCTACGGAAACTAACCTAAACATCCTTAGTCCCTCTGTTTATTTTCTGGTTTCTGCAAATGTAATTGCTTTGTTTCTTTTGTTTTAAAAAAAGTGCCAAATTTGATTTGATTTGAGATCCATTCAGCTTGTATTTGGTCATGAAATAAAACAGGATGGTAGCATGAAAATAAACATTAGAATCAACATAAATAATGAACCTAACAGTGGTTTTAAGTTTCTTCATACTGTGATTTTTCACCTGTGATTAGGCAGCAATAGATTTGGTACTGTGGGATTTTTTTAAAGTCACTCAAATTCATCTCTCATATATAAATACACATTTTATTTACTGCTGGAAATTGACACAGCCTAACAACTTCCAAATTCACAGAGAATGGAATCAAGTTTTCATGAGAAAGACTGTATGAAAGTATTTCCATCAAGTATAATATTGATAATACTTATACAACCATGGTATGTTTGCATTAAATGAGTTTTGCAGTAGATTAAATAGTTCAACTTCAATATTTAGTCTTCCATAAGTGCTCTTTATTACTTGTATACTATAGTTCAATAAAACAAAATTTCTTGCGATATAAGACCACTCGTGGTCAAGTTTGATACTGATGAGATTTAATGTATAAGAACACACGAAACCTATTTCATATTCAGCAATTGCCCTAGACATTAGCATTAGGTTTATTGTAGAAGCAAATGCTGAAATCATTGCAGGACTGATTGTAGCATTTGGCTGGAACGTAAACTACATTGTTATGCCAGTGTTGCAATTGAGTCTTTCCCAATTCATATAAATTGGGAAACTAGATAATAGCAGTTGTGCTTGACACCTGACCTTTTGGACTTAAAGTTTGTTTTATTTTGAATTACATTACAAAATGGAGTATAATTTTATATACCACAATACAATATTGTGTCCATGATGCAAAGGTTTCTAGTACCAGATTACCAAGTGATTGTCTGGAATTTGATAGAATGATGATGTTCTATCTACAGAGGCAAAACAGGTGGTAAAACTCGGATAATTCATGCTACATTAATTGAGACTTTTGATATTTCAGAAATGTGCTATTGTTTTTAAAAGGAAATTGATTTTTAATAACATTATTAAGTACTGACCACATTTAAGAAGAGAACAGATTTCCCAGCATTTATTTTCTCCTTCCTGAAATACATGTTCTAAAAGGTCCTTAGTGAAGGTTTTCTGCTGTAAACTGTACTTTTGCTTGATTGAAGATGTTTTCATTTTTGCCCTCATTCTGGAAGCATGGTTTCACTAGTTGCCCACGTCTAGGATGAGAATTGTTTTCTGGCAGCATTTTGAAGATATCGAACGTTCCTGATAGGGCTGCCATCATTCTTCTCCAGAGGTTAGCCCTTTATCAGTTTAATTACTCAGCAGGTAGCCTGTCTCTTCTCCCTGACAGCTTTAACATATTGTCTTCGTCTTCAATGTTCCTCGTTTTTATTTGTCATGCTTGTGATTCTTGAATCTGAGAATGTGTGTCTTTCATTAAGTATGAAATATTGTCGGCCATTATCTCTTTAAATATTACTTCTCTCCAGCTCTCTGTTAGAGCCTCTCACTCTATACTCAAAGTTGTCTGAACTTTTCTCCTCATATTTTATATTTCTAATTTAAATTCTTGGTAATTTCTTTAGATCTCTCTTCTAGTTTCCCCCCCCCCCCTTACAGTGTATCAAATCTGCTTTTTTATCACTTCTCTTCAATTTATTTCTTCCTTCTTTTTACTTTAACTCCAGGTTGATAGGATTGAGTAATCATACTCCTTATACCTGTTAGTTCATTGTACGAAATTGTACTTGGTCTAGGCAAGGCCCCTCTGGCTTTATTTACTTATTCTATTTTATCCCTAACCCCCACCCTGGAACTCTTCCCATTGTAGGCAAACATTATAAAGTGTTTTATGTTTGTCTTTTTATAAAACATGTATTATTATCTTGGATGCATGTTTTGATTTACATAAATGTATTTTTATGAACTAGATCCTTGTTAATTCAATATTCCATAATGTGCACCCACCATGTTTTAATAATCTGTTTACCGAGGAAACTGTTGGTGGGACAGTTACTGTGAAGGAGAGGCCAAAGCCCAACCTACCCCCACTTATCTTCCCACTGCCGTGCCTAGCCACCCTGCACCAGGGCTGCTGCAAACCCCGTCCTCAACCCCAGCACCACAAACACATACACGTGCCCCACTTGGGCTTTATCTCCTAAAGCATAAGCATAGCTCTATAAGCATAGCCCATGCACTTTGTGCCAGGACATCAAGTCCACCATATTACCTTAAATGGAAGCCTTCAGATTCTTAAATTCATCTCGTGGTACACTTCTGTGATGTTATAGCAGAGAAAATATAGAAAATCATTCCATTCTAATCTCTGCTTAATTTATAATTGGGAGTGTGTATGAGAATTTAGAAGAGAAAGTAAGAATAAATTAAGTGGTGGAGAAAATATTCAAAAACGATGGGCAGGAGAACCAAAACCAGAGAATCCTGTGACCAGCTTAAACCTAGTAATTAAAGATTGTTCATGAACTGAACAAATGTCATGGTGCAATAAGGTAAAAGACATGGTTTCTAGCTGTGACAAACTGGTTTGTTATTATCAGCAAGTCACTTTGCTTCTCAGTGCTTCAGTTTCTTTATTCACAAAATAACAAGGCCTTTTCGACACCAGGGTTCATTATGAGGGTTAAATGTAGTAAGATGTATGAACTTATTTTGAAGAGTGTAATTCAATCTGCAAACCTAAAGCTGTAAAAGAGGTACTTTAACAATGTTTGCCTTTTAAAAACTTTTTTATGTATTTGTAAAAGGAAATAGAATGTCTGTCATTAGTTGATGCATTAATCATTTATTTGATCATTTATTGACCATTTCCTCTGCTCTAGATATGTTGTTCACTAGATCACCTGTCCTCAGAAACACAGTTTATTAGGGAAAACAACATACTCACAGTTAATTGATTATAAATGTAGTCGTAAGTAATACATTCATCCTTTTAAAACCATTCTAAAAGTCTGATTTATCACTAGTTCTGACTAACCTTCCATCATTTTTTCCACATTAATGTTTTGTAATGAGAAATTACTCTGTGCATAATCACACATGATAAAACATATACACCTGGGATTGTGATTGTATGTTAAAAATAACCAAGACCAAATATAGTCATTGAGGCTCCAGAATGTTTTTCAAACTGTATTTTACATATTATAAAGCCCATCTTTTCATTTGTAAGTCTTCCCTAAGTTTCAAAATAAAGGAAATGAATCATTAATAATGTTGCTTTATATCTATGATGCATTCAGTTAGCAAAAACTAAATGTTCTGAAGGCATTAAGGTAAAAACTGTTTGTCACTAAATAAGGCATGTGATAAGCAACCCCTGGGGAGTTTTACCTGCCTCCTCTTGGTTTTCCTGACACACTTTAGTATATCTTCTCCATTTCATCATCACATTTGGGGTCACAAGTCTAAGGCAAAAGAGCTTCCCAACTCAATGGGGGTAACTTTTCCTGTAAGCATCTTCTAATTTAACAGAGGAATCTTAAAACCACTGATTTCTTTAAGTGAAATCTTAAAATTTCAAAGATCAAAGCTAAAAATTGTCTAGATTTTGATCATAGTGTAAAATAATGTCAGTAATTATAAGACAAGAATTCTATGTCAGTAGAATATGCCCTGTTTTAACCTATTGAATTTGACAATGTTGCAAACTATTATTTACTTGAACTGCATTATTAGGTATTCATATTCACATACTCAATTAAGAAAAAGTTAGCAAGCCAAGATTACATTCCCTGTAGCATTATTTTAAATTATAATGAGCGATCACATAAAACTCTGGTATTTCTCTAAAGCAATTATTGCTTATTCTACTTCATAGTGTTCATCTAAATCAGTGATCATTGATGTTTGAACATTTCAGCTTTAAATGTTTATTCTGTTTATAATGCCTTCTTGAGTAAGGTAAATTTAACTCATGAAAAGCGCTACTACATCATTTTAAATAGAAGATAATTTGGCAATATTTATGTTTAAAATATTTTTAGGCAGAGGAATGCTACATGTTATAAAAAACTGTTGTCCTGGATCATTTGTTGAATATTATCTTTTGATTTTAAAATGGCATCTATGTGGGTTTATGAGGAAGCAAATGATCTTAACACTGTAGGTAAGAAAAATGCTTTGTAAATCTATTTCATTTTATTTACAAAACAAATTCAGTAAATCAATTTTTAAAGCACATATGAATGGTCGTGTCTCCTTATTTCCCTCTGAGGAACCTGTTAGACTTGATTACAAGTAGCAGATTATTTGGGAAATAGTTTCGCTGCCCAAGTAGCCCCACATCTCAGCTTCCACACGCACACACGCGCGTGTATTTTTATTTTGATATTCTCCTTAAAAGAATATTCATTGTTATATTCAGAGTATTTTTCTATACATTTTAGCTTCATTATTTATGTGGGACTTAAACACGAATCTAAAAATATCAGTGACTGATAAGGTGTTTGTTTATTTATATTGATTTTAAGGCGAGAGGGAGGGAGGGAGACATCAAATTGTTTTACCTATTTATGCATTCAGTAGTTGATTCTTTTTTTAAAGATTTTATTTATTCATCTTTAGAGCGGAAGGGAAGGAGAGAGAGAAATATCAATGTATGGTTGCCTCTCATGAGTCCCCTTGCTGGGAACTGGCCTGCAACCCAGGCATGTACCCTGACTGGGAATTGAACTGGCAACCCTTTGGTTCGAAAGCCCGCGCTCAATCCACTGAGCTACACCAGCCAGGGCAGTAGTGGATTCTTGTATGTGCCCTCACCAGAAATCAAACCCACAACTTTGGCATATAGGGATGGCGCTATAACCAACCTGGCCAGGGCCATAATAAGCTTCTCAATAAGTTCATTTTAGCCTTGGCTGGTATAGCTCAGTGGATTGAGCACAGGCCTGTGAACCAAAAGATCACGGTTCAATTCCCAGTCAGGGCACATGCCTGGGTTGCAGGCCAGTTCCCAGCAGGGGAGGCACCAGAAGCAACCATACATTGATATTTCTCTCCTCTCTCCTTCCCTTCCCTTCTAAAGATAAATAAATAAAATTTAAAAAATATATTTATAAAAATAAGTTCATTTTAACCAGACTGACTTTGCTAGGCTACAGTTCTTAATAATTATTATTATTCTGTGGGAATATCAGAATAATATTTGAACAATATTTGAACAAGACATATCAGAACAATAAATGAGACAGAACTTCCCATTAGATGTGGGCTTTGTCCTCCGTGGATCACTGTACCACAAATAATGAACACAACAGTAATATTTGGACAGTATTCTATTTCTTTATGAAGCTGAACTTCAAACTGTAAAAAGGCATATAATGCAGAATGCTGTTGATGGAAATGAAATGTGGCTCCTTCAGTAACTGGCCATACATTGTTTCACTGGGATACTTGGCTTTTCTGAGAAACCCTCCTGAGAGTCATTAAGGTTTGAAGGGAGCTCGCCTTAGCCTCTGAAGGTGTCCGTGTGCATTTGAATTAGTCAGTTCAGATTTGTTTAACAATCAGGATAAATTATGTCCTTAAATGGACAATCTATGAAATAATTATCCTTGTTTTCAATTTTACTCTAAGAGACATTTATTGAGCAAACAAAGTTTTTTCAAAAGTATCTGAAATTAACCACAATCATGTGAGTAATGATGTCCATTATCTATTCAGGATATAGCTGGGTAGAAAAAATACACCACGGTTATGCTGGATAAGTTTAAGTGTTTAATACAGTTTATTGTTAATTATTTGAGGTATAGGTTATGTTCTCAATGTCTAAATATATTCTTTTTTATAAGGAGAGCATGATATATTGCAAACTGCACAGAAAGTAAATGTTTTCGATTGCATTTTATTTTTCTTACAACATTTTGTGCTTATAGGAGAAACTAGAGGGAATACAAGCAACAGGTAAAGGTACTAATATCTAATGATTCATCACTGAGTCACATTTAAACATTTAAAAATATAAAGTGTGGCCCCGGCTGGTGTGGCTCAGTGGATTGGGCATGGGCCTGTGAAGTAAAGGGTCGCTGGTTCAGTTCCCAGTCAGGGCACATGCCTGGGTTTCAGGCCAGGTCCCCAGTGGGGGACACATGAAAGGCAACCACACATTGATGTTTCTCTCCCACTCTTTCTCCTTCCCTTCCCCTCTCTCTAAAAATAAATAAATAAAATATTTTTTTTAAAAGTAAAAATACAAAGTATGTATTAGTTGGAAATGTTTTTTGTTTGCAAGACAATATTTACCCCCTGTTACTTTTACCCCATATTATCCCCCAAACTAGCCATTGTAGTTAACATAAAATGTATGTCATTATGTGTGAAAAAACACATTTTTCATAAATGCTTTGATTTCATGTTTAAATGAAATGTACTTTTATTCTATAACTTCTAGGAACTGGCCAATATACTTAAAGTTTTATTAATGTTCTGTTTTATACTTTAAATGAAACCTTTTTTAAGTCTTTGAAATCACTTTTGAATTTTTTATGAATCTAAAAGTTTACAGGAAGTAATATTTTCTCTGTTTTGAAATCCGGTATTAATTTTTATTTTTATTTATTTTTTAAAGATTCTATTTATTCACTTTTAAAGAGAGGGGAAGAGAAAGAGAGAAATATCAATGTGTGGTTGCCTCTCACGTTCCCCGTACTGGGGAACCTGGCCTGCAACCCAGGCACGTGCCCTGACTGGGAATCAAACTGGCAACCCTTCGTTTCACAGCCTGCGCTCAATCCACTGAGCTACACCAGCCAGGGCTGGTATTAATTTTTTAATTTTTTTTATTTTGAACCAGTTTTAGACTCACAGAAAAGCTATAAAAATAATACTTATTTTTGAAGAAGAGTCCTCATACTAAACAATGCTTGCAAAAACTTGAACTGAAGAATGGTACCAGGACTTTGGCAGTGAAGAGCCCCACTCCTTCCACCTTTGGAGATGGCCATCCACAGTACCACCCTGGAGGACAATATACTGTAACTAGCAACTGACCGGCAGAAATAATGGGAGTATGCGTGCCACTGAGATCCTCCACAATTCAAAGTGTTTTGTTTTCATTACATTGTTTTTCCTAAAAAGAGCTTACTTTGTTGAGTAATTCCAGGTTTTACTTAATTTTACCCTCTTAAGAAATCTATGCTTTAAAGATATGTGTGCCTGATGCTTCTCCAAAAGAAAATTTACTTATTCCCTGGCCCTGCTTCCTGATTTCCTTTTCTCCTCCATGGTTCTTCGCATTTCTATGGGAGGCCTGGTTAGGAAATTTATTTATTTATTTATTTGCTTGTTTGTTTGTTTATTTATTTATTTATTTACGGCAGTCTCAGATGGAGGGCCAGCCTGGCATGTGAATGTTGACCCTAGCTCTGTAGGAAGACTGTACCTGGCCAATGTAGCAGTACTTACTGACTTGAAGAGATAATAAATGCATGAGCTAATGTTTTAACCACTTAGGTACATACTCTGAGGCTCTCCCACAATGAAGTATTATTTGTCTTTTTTCAAAGAGTAGACAAAAAATATTTATCAAAGAATTCCTTGTACCAAGTTCTTCAGTAATTGCCAGAGCAGAAAAATGCATAAAATGAGGTTAGTCCATGAAGCACTTTTATGTTTAAATCTAAATTCTCATCTCTAAACATCTCTATTAACATAGCAGATTTGAGTTGCAACCATCCTCCTAATAAAATGTGAAATCTTTTAAGATTGCCAAGGATTTGTAAATAATGGATCCTTTAAATATCCCTGAACTTTATTCTAAAACTTATAAGGAGAAATAATAATTGCTTTATATAACCACTGGTACCATTTTAGCATTTGATGAAGATGTTAATTTATGGTTGGTTAGCAGTTTATGGCTGTCATTAGTTTCTCAGTTTGATTCACATTAGAAATCTATTTTTCTTTTTTATTTTAATCGGAGACAATTATATAAAGATATGGTTATGTTTTATCTAAAATGTATCATTCTACTATAGCATTTCAAATTATTCACAGATCATAGTTCTTATATGTGCATATATGAATTTAAAAAATACAGCAATAAAATGCTTGAAACAGATCATAAATTTGCTTCATATTTTATTGCATCTCTGAATCAGGTTGAGACGACAAGGGCAACTATGGGCTTTGGGAAAGAATTAACTCTTCCCCAAACTGGGAAGGAGAATGATATCACGGTGTGCATAATCAAAGCCAACACCCCCATCAAAGCATGCTGGTGACTTGTCCCTCATATATTGGGGGAGGGGAATGAAGGTAACTGCAAAATCCTCTCTTCCTCTACAGTCTAACCTTCCCAGCACAGTCATTTCTCTTCCAGAGCTTTCTAACCTGTATTTCTCTGTTGCTGAAATTAGGGAACACGGGGGAAGGAAAAGGAAGGAATTCACACACGCACATGAACACTCACTCAGGGATACTAGGTAATTTTGCAGTAGCCCAGAAGGCACCTGGATCATGTTAAGCAGAGTAATTTAGAAAAAGTGGTAGAATTTAACACAAATCAAGCCTCAGGGAAAGCCAGCGAAGAGTTTCCCTGCCTTGCTAGGAAGAGAAGAAGTCTTTGGGGGTTAAAACGGGGGCACTTTCCTAGAATTTCTGGGTTGTGGTGTGGCTGCCAGGTGCTCTTGACAAGCCTGGCATCTGACCGTGAGCCCCCCAGGCCATGGGGTGCAGGGGACAGCCCAAACCTAGTGCCTCCCACCTCTCCAAAGAGTTTGAAGCAGAGTGCTTTAAGTTCTCTTTTTGTCCCAAGGAACTTGAAGGTTGCACAGCTTTGAACCTGCCTGCAGGAGGAACCTGGGACCCCGGTTCAGGGGAGACTCTGGGGGAAGAGGTGCTTTTGGGCTGCGGATTCTGAGTCCCTCCCCGGTCGCAGCGGGAGCTGAGAAGCGCTGTAGGCGCGCTCATTATGGACGTCGTTCCGTCCGCAAACTTGAGCTGGCTGATCTGCGGGAAAGTCATCCCTGTCTCCTCCTGCCCTCCCAGGCCCTGGCCCTGGCCCTCAGGCGAAACAAACACCAGGAATTCCGCACAGCCTACAGAACACTTGTTCTGGTAAACACTTCTCAGTGGATCAGAAGAGCCAGAGATGCCGCGGGGAGACAGGGACTTAAACCGAGTTGCTTTTACTCTTAAACTTAAGTTATTGTCTCCTCGTTTTCCCTCCTGTTCCCCTCCTACAACTGTGCCCAATATCTAATTTAAAAAGGCCAAATTTCAATGAACCTGCAGCTCACTGACTTGGCAGTCCAGGGGCCTCCGAGTTATAAATGCCAACACAGAGCGCGCAGGAAACGGGTTCATTTATTTTGCCTACACGACAAAAAAAAAAAAAAAAGTGTTAATTGATGTAAAGTTGCATGGCACGTGGATAATTTAGTCTGACCCACATTTTAATTAAAAGAAAACTTATGTATGTTCCTAATGTTTATCTTTTGCAATTTATTTTTGTTTGGAGGTGCCGTTGTGTACTTGATGCCCATCTGCCCCCAACCCACATTTCATTAAAGGTTTTACTAAGGAGCCTCGCCTGACCGGATTCATTACCTCCCGCTGTCTATGTGCACACTTAAGGGTCTCCACCGGCTTGTCCGCTTCACTCGGCAGGGTCGCCACAGTGTGCTGTGAGCCGGGAAGTGAACCCTCATCATTATTTTTCAAAGTCTGGGAAGTGTATTATCCTTTTTTCCTAGTGGTAATTAGTTACCATAGCATCTAATATGTAAATGTGCCCAGAGCACGCCATTAACAGTTAAACGGAGGATTCAATTTAACACATGATTATATCTTTCATAAGTCATTACATTGGAAAAGTCAATGCCACTCAAGCTGGAACAATCTCCAGATCGGGGCGCACAGAAAGTTTTCGTTCTGGCGTCGGAGACCAAGGGCGCGTGGAGAAGGGGAGCCCAAGAGATTGCTCCTACCCTCCTACCTCCCCCGACCCAGTGAGCTTTTTGGCAATAAAGGTGGGTAGTGGATGGGGTCGAAGGGAGAAGAATTTAAGCTCAATACAAGGTGTTGGAGAAGATGCCCAGCTGCGGAGTGGAGAGCGCACCATGAGTGCGCGCGCGCACTCGCGCACACACACACATACACACACACACTCACACACGCACCACTGGGGGGGGGGGGGAGCGTAACCGGCGAGTTCTTTAGAGATGATCATTTACAGGCCCTGTAGGAATCCACGCAAAGCCCCGGTGCTTCTGTCGGTGCCCAGTATCAAACTGGAGATGAAACCTAAGTAAGAATTAGAAATTAGAGAAGATTGGAATTGGAAATTGGAAAAGGAAACAGGTGGAATAAAGGCCAAGTGGGATCCCGGATCCTCGCTTGGCCTCATCGGCTCACTCTCGGTTCCTAAGAAACCAACCAGAGCAGAGGGACCCACAGGGCGCTGCTCCTGGAGAAGCGCCCCAAGGCGCGTGGAGGTGAGAGCAGACGCAGGGGCGGCCAAGGTACACAGGCAGTCTCATACGCCAGTCTAAGGGACCAGCCACTCTGCCCTGTTCCAAGAGCACTTCCGCAAGACCTCACTGACCCCTCTGGTCTCAGTCACCCAGTCCCGACGGGTACTCCACACCGGAAGGACCTCTGATGCCCACAAGCTGTGGGTCAACTTTCCAGACTGGACCGAACTTCAGGACTCAAACCTCAGAAAAGCAGCCTGGAGTTTTGCCAGGTGGGGAAAGAATTCTCTCCCCAGCCTCCAGTGACCTCTAAAAGCTGCTGCTGAAGAAACTTTGGAGAGGCTGGGGTTAGAGCAGGAAGACCACCTAAGTCAATCACCGAAAACCCCTTTCCTGTTCCTTTCGGATGTTCCACGTTCATTCTTAGAACCCAATGCTGATCATCTCCTGGACTGTTAAAAGAACTGATTGGTCTGAAATTACCAAATAAAAAAATAACTGTTATTAACCTGCTACTTTTAACAATTGTTTGCATCCCTTTAACATTTCAACTCATTCTCAACATCCTCTTCTTTTTCACCCCCATCCATCTCAAGTCTTTCAGGACTAAACACTGGAGTTTAGGTTATTAAAGGATGAAAGGGCGGTATTTCTTTTCTCCTGAAGTTCAAAAATTATTATTTGTACAATTTCTAATAATAGTTGAACAGTACAGAGGTTACAGAGAAGTATTTCAAGGAGGCCTTTTAAATAATGAGAAATACTGAGCAGTAAATCTTGCAGCAAATGTGTCCCTTACAATGTTAATATGCAAAAAGAAAAAAAAATCGACCGATGGTGGCTGTGTTTAATTCCTAATCAGAATGATGGACAGCAGAGCCAGAACAATACAAACTAATGGCTGTGTTGCTGATCACTTTACCCCTTGATTAAAGACACCCAATTATGGCGCAGAACAGTGTCGTAATTATGTTTCTTAATCACATCCAGGAGGTTTAATTGCCTTAACGATGTGTTTCATTAAATGAATTTAGGTATTATAGTCGACAGTTTTCATACACAGTTGTTTTCAAATTAACATAATATTAGACATCGTCATGGAAATTGTTTTAATAATCATAATTAGATGCACCCAGGCTTTGTCTGGTAAATGCTAAGAGACGGTCTCCTCCAGCCTGGGGGCTGCCCTGGTCTCTTCCCTTCCCCCACCCCCCCCCCATGGGAGGGCTCCAGCTTCAGGGCCCTCTGCTGCTATGTTTTCTGCAAAGTTACAGGTTCTGATTAATCTTTTTTGATGGCAAGTGGAGCAGAAAATATCCTCCCTCACCCCCCACTGAGTCTGATGCCATTTAGGGACAGCATTCTGAGCTGAGGCTATACCAAAATGCATTTAGCAAGCTGCCTACGGAAGAAGCACTCTAACTTTACCACCAGCACCTCTACAAGCTCTACCACAATACAAATCAAAACTGCTATATTTGAGGGTGTTATTCAGGTCCAAATACAAGCCTATCCAGATATTCTTTAATGGAATCAAGGTCCCATTTATCCAGACAAAGTCCCTGAAAAATATCTTTAACAAGCAACAAGTTTTGAAAATATCTATGGGCACTGTTTACACTTAAAATTCAACCTGGTTGATTCTTTTGTCAGAAAAAAAAAAAGGAAACAGCCACAATAAAATTTATCCTCAGAGAATTTAAATCCATCTCTTTTCCTTGGCTTTTGGGCAATTTGGAAAAAGAAATTTTGAGCAAAACTCCGAGATCCTTTACTATCTTTGATGGGCCATACAACTGGGAAAAGAATTCCAGGGACAGCATGGCCTTCAAAGTTATGCCAACAGACAGCAACTCTGGACCTCCTCTGGGTCTTACCGCTGACCCCTTTTCTCTAACCATCAATGACCGGGCCCAGCCATCCTTTGAACAAGTAAACAAGTGAACTAGGGTCACTCCTAATTATGTATCCTTGACAAAACTTCTCTAAAACTCCTTTCTTTTTTGTTACCTTTCAAGCAAAAAGTAACACAGAAGAGAGGGGACTGCTCCTTCCACAAAGCACAGCATAATAAAATGTTTGATCAAAATATTTTAATAAAGATTCTTTCTGACATAGATACACATACAAATGGTCGTACATAGCTGTCATAGTCTGATTGACCTATTGAATATATATATTATTCTGTATACATCCAAAACCCACCAACAGACCCGTCACAGCTCCCAACTCGCCATCCAACCTGACAAACTAAATTTGTATTCTCTGCAAGAAGTGGAAAATAGCAGGACTCCATTTTTTAAAAAAAGGTTTTCTTGATTTTTGTAGGATAGAAAGGCAGGCAAACAGCCATGCAAACTAAAACTGAAAGCTCACTTTGGGTGAATAGCTTCTTGCTCTTCCTTAGCTTTATTTTATTTGTTTTTAAATTTTATTTTTTTAGAAAAATAACAAAGGATTTCACACCATATGCAAATCAAACCAGTCTTTTAACTTAAATAATTCTCCACAGTTAAAATAACTTATATATGTACATATATATTAAAAGCAATTAAGTTAGACCTTTTAAAAATGCACAGCACAGCCTGGAAAAATATTTGCTCAGCATGTTCTTACTTATAGGTCCTATTGCTGTGATGTTTTTCCCTTTTAGAATGCAAAGGAGTCCCCTTTCAAAAGAGAGCAATTCATTCATCAATTAAGAATACACCTTTCCTGTAATTTTTGGACTGAAGCAATTTATTAAAGCTCAATTTAAATACAGGGATGATGCAACTGAAAAAATCCAGGTGACCTTTGATAAACCTAAGCAGCTCAGATACATCCATAGGTCTCTTCATACTTGTTGGCAAATAAACCTTTTAAACACTTGGCACACAGTATAAGGTAATCTATAGAACAGAATTTCAGAGGCATTAATAAAACCTGCACGTAAGACCCATGACCTTAACACATGATAAATACTGTCAATGTGGAAGGGTCATTGAAGAATAACAAATAAATACCATGAATCGTTAACATCACTGCAGAGTGGAAAGTAACAAGGTGCACATAAATATATTTAAATGCAATTCTTGTAGCCACAGTCAGTTTTTTAATATCACTCTTGCCAAAACTTTTGAGCATTTTCACAGAATTAAAGTTCAGAGACAATAAAAAATACAAGTCTTTCATAGCAACATGTCTCTTTCAGGTTTTTTTTTTAATTATTATTTTCACTTAAATAAATCTACCTTTCAAGTTTTTCTCCTGGCTCAGAATCAAAATTTACTTTCAAGTGCCCGTACTGATTTGTCTGAATGAATATTCCGTCCCACAAGCCACCCAACCCCGGACTCCTCCTGTCCCCCTCAGCACTAGCCAAATTCACAATTAGTAGTAGGATTAGTATTTTGCCATTTAATATTCTCCACGCTTTACAACCAAGCGACTACTTCTCAACTTATGTTCAACCTTAAAGGAAAACTCTGCTTCCTCGCGGTCTAGGCTGCCACCAAAGTTTCCACTTTTCTGAGAAAAAAAAGACATCCATACTTCAGCCCAACTCCACCTCCCTCCTCCCTCCCTCCCCACCCCAAAGACCGAAATTCTGGGGATGTCAAGGCTAAAGTCCCGTTTGTCTCTGCTGCGTCTCCAGTTCTTGCCTCTGCTTTCTTTGCTCTGCAAGTGTTTCACAACTACCAGAAGATCAAAATAAAGGGGGTGGGGGCAGCTTTTCCCTTTCCTCTAGCTTTTGGTTCGGTTTTGTGTTTCTCGGGGGTGTGTTTAAGGCTTCTCCGTGCACTGTTTGCAGAGGCTGGAGGAGACGCTGTTGAACAGGGCGCACTTCTCTGGGCAGGAGGCGGCCGGGGGCAGCCCGGCGCTGAACGGGTAGCCAGCAGCCTGCTCGTAGGCGCCCAGCGCCGGGTGCAGGGCCGCGGCCGCTGCAGCTGCGGCCGCGGAGCTGGGTAGCGAGGCGGCCGAGATGGCCTGGCCCTGATTGAGGTAGGCGACAAGGCGCCGCATCTCCTCCAGGGCCTGTGCTTGCATGAGGATGTAGTTCTTGGCCAGCAGCAGTGTGGCGATCTTGGAGAGCTTGCGCACCGAGGGGCTGTGCGCGTAAGGAATCACCGCGCGCAGCTCATCCAGCGCGTCGTTCAGGTCGTGCATCCGCCGGCGCTCACGGGCGTTGATGTTGAGCCGCAGCGCCTTTTGCTCTTTGGATTTCTTGCTGCTGCTACTGCTGCTGCTGCTACCACCTCCCGCGCTGCTGCTACCCCCGCCACCGCCGCCGGGCCCCCCTGGGGGGGCATTGGCGCCTCCGTGGAGGTGGGCGTTGGAGGAGCCCTCGGCCGCTTTGACGCCGCCGCCTCCTGCACCCGGGGAAGCCCGTGGGTCGGCGCCTCCAGCCCGCAGCACTAGCTCGCAGCGGCCGTCGCTGTCGTCGTCGGGGCTCTGCTCGCCACCGCTGCTCTCCGCCACCGAGCCCCGGCTCGCGCTCTCGCCGTATTTGAGGCACAGGGCGGCCCCAGCCGGCAGGCTGCTCAGTCTAGGGTCGCCCCCAACGCCGGCAGAACCCACCAGCAGCCCGGGGACGCCCACCCCACCGCCGCCACCACCACCTCCCGCGCCGCCGCCGCTGCCACCCCCCGGCGGCGGCAGCAGCAGCCCTGCCCCCTCGGGATCAGCCGGCTCGAAGCAGCCCAAGGGCGACGAGGAGGAGGACGCTGGGCGCTCCCGGGGCGGCGGCACCAGGGACAGGTCCATGCCCGGGGGCGTGGAGCGGAAAGACGCCTCCAAGCGCTTGGCGGTGGAGGCGCTTAGGCTCTTGGGTAGATAGAGGTCCTCTTCGCCCGCGGCGGCTGCGCCGAGGTGCAGCCCACGCTCCATGGTCCGGGGCCGGCGCGCAGCCCGGGCCCGCGGCGCCGGCCGCCGGCTCCTCTGCTCGGGAGTCAGGCGGCGCGGAAGACGCGCCCGAGCCGGGCTCCGGAGCTGGTGCGCGCGTCGGTCCCGGTGCTGCTGGTAGCCCTCTCCCCTTCTTTTTCTTTTTCGCCTTCCCCCGCGTTCGCCTCCTCCTCCTCCTCTTCTTCTTCGTCTCCAGCCGATGGTGCTGGCTGCTGGGGCTCACCATGGGCCGCGGCCCCGCATGGTGGGAGGGTGGGCGCGGAGGGAGTGGAGCCGCCGCTGCTCTGAGACCAGCCCCGCGCCTCCTCTCCGCACCGTTTATCTTGCTTGGATTCACCTTCAAGAGATTTCCGGACCCATCAACCAGCCGCCGCCACAGACGGGGGAGTCTTTTACATCATTATCTCTGAGTAGGTTATTATGAAGAAGACTCGCCTGTTGGGACAGCGCTTTCTACCCAATCAGGTTAACGTTTTAATTAATAGGATTAAAACGGTAACAAACAATCGCAGGCGCTATCTGGCCGCGAGTCTGAATAGTTTCCTTTCCCAGGTCTGAAGACAGGCAGCAGCTAGAGCTTTATAAAAGGCGCCTGCTCTGTTATTCTGCCTGCCATCTGTATACACAGCTTAGCGCATATGTTTGCAAGGCGCTGGGTCCTGTTAGTAACCCAACAACTGCCTTTAGCTTGACATGTGTGGCGACTTTCACTCATCAATGAGCACACTAAAAGCCCTACTTAGAGCCGAGGATGTTCTTTGCTCCTTCAGCAAATTGTAGATCCGCGGCGAAGCCTGGGAGTCCCGTGGAAAGCCTACGCTCCCTCCCACCGCCCCCACCCCCACCCCTACCCCCACTGTCCTTCCCTCACCACTGCTGCCTCATCTTGTGCTAAATTATCCTTCCCCCGAGAATGACACTCAGCTCATGTTCATAGGATGACACTGGTCTGGATTTGGAGACCGGACTTTGCAGGGGGTGGGGGACTGGTGTCTCCACTGACTTGCCCAAAATTCGCCCTAGATTCTCAGCTAGTGAGAGAGCAAAGCAGTCGTCCCTCTTAAATACACTGCCTTATTTCCCGCCGCCCCCCCCCCGCCCATTTCCAACCGGGATTGGGGGGTGGGGGGGCGGAAGAAAAATGAAGAGAAAATTGCCTATGCAACCCATTCGATTAAAGGGGTGGGGGTGTCTTCGCGACGCTTTCCAAACAACTGTTACAGTGATGGTGACTCTGAAGTACATGATTTCCTAAATAGAAAGGAACTGATTTCTCAAACTTTCTACCAGATTAATTTCTCGTGGTTTCAGAATCATCAATTTAAGCAGGAGCCAAATCCTGTCCCACCCCAAGTCGGGGCATTTGTGCGGACTGATTTGCCCGAAACGTAACCGCCACGGCTGGGAAGCCATTCGGGGACCTCTGGCCCTGCCCGGTTGCTGCGGGAGGGCTGCCGAGGGGAGGTCTGCGAGGACGGCGCTCCTCTCCGCGTGGGAAGTGGTACCCGCCGTGCTCTCGTCCCCGAGTTGCGTGCCTGGGAGCACATGGTGTTTAGCGGCTGGTGTTCATCCTTCTGACATAAGTAAAAACAATGTTTCCCAACACCTCCAATAAATCTTTCTTATGTGGCAGAGTTACTGAAGCCCATGAAATTTTTGGTTTCTCTGGTTTCATTAAAAACCTTTTAATTGTGGCTTTCTGAGTTGGCCCCAGGTGTTGGACTCTTTTCATTACATTTTGCTCTAATGTGATGAAATTCTAATTCTCTCCTTACCATATGGTTAAATTTCCCAACTGAGAATTAGTTGAAAAAAGGAGAAATAATCTATTAATCTCTGTAATAGATTCACAAATGAGTTTCGCCACAAAACCTGTTTTTGAATGGTAATATCAGAACAGTTGGGCGCCTTATTTCATAAAGGAAGGGTGAGGGAGACGCGGAAGCTTCTGCATTGTCACCTGGAAGGGATGAATAACCCGCGGTATCTTTTCAAAATAATTGCCTGAGAGTCAGTCTCACGGGGACAGAAACAGCCCGCCGTCGTCGGTTACCTTCGCGCCTCAGGATTCACTGGAACCCCAAGATCGACAGACGGCACGAGGGCTGCGGGAGGCTTTGCAGCCCGGCACCCGGGCTCGCGGTCCTGGGAGGCTGGAGCCGGCCCACGGGGCCCACTGGCGACCCAAAGCCCTCGCCCACCGCTTCGCTCCCACCCTCCCTTCCCGGGCGCTCGCAGCTGTTAACCTCTCCCTTTAGGAAACTAAAGACGTGCTCCTGTTATTATTTTTCAACTGGCAGCCCCTACGCCCACTGGGATAGCAAACAAAGGTTCTCTATAAACGTGTAGTTGAGTTGACTGTGCTTGACACTAACTTACTCAAAGTCCTCGGAGGTCCGAGGCTGCCACCGTTGTGGCCCAGGGAGAAGTGGAGACGTGTACTGGTGTCTGACTCGGGTCTCCATCCAGCCTGCCTTTTCAGTGGGACTACTGGCGGCCAGTCAGTAGTAGGCCCTGGAAGGGCAAAGGAACTTCCTCCCGGGCCAAATGGTAGCCCCGGCTTTGCTGCGCCCTGCAAGGGCCTTCCCGAATGCCCAGCAGAGCTAACCACGGAAAGCCGCCAAGGCGCCTCCTGCCCCGGCTTAGACTGGGGACCCTGGCCTGACCCCGGTCCTTCGCCGTTTTCAGATGACTTTGCACCGGAGGGCACCTCGTGGCCTTCCGCGACCCCACCTCCACACTCTTCTCCCTCCTCCCTCCCTCTCCCCCCGCCCACCCAAACTTGTGGGAACAAACTTTTGCACAACTTTATTTCATTCAGTAGGAGGCAAAAACCTCTTTTCTTAGCGGTTCGAGAAAATCCTCCAGGTCTCCTCGGAGGAGGAGACTGCTTAATAGATAGTAGAAATTTAGTTTGGGGAAACTGCTGGAGAATTTATAGAAGCTCTAAATGTGGGCCTTATAACAACCGTCGGGGAATGGTCTTTGAGGTTTATGCACTCGTAAACGTTTGCTGATTGCTTCTGGGAAGTTGTCGGGCACTTAACGCTGCATTTATCTCACAGGGCAATGAAAACACATCTGCCTGGCCTCTCGTTACCTGGTTTAATCGTCGTCAGCCCTAAGTCACTGGCCGGGCTCGCTCTGCTCACTTGAATGGGATCCCGCCGTCTAGTTTCAGGCTGACGGAGGAGGGCTGACGTCAGCTGCTCTCTTAGTGCCCTCTGGCCGCAGGAGCTCAGGAAATCTGTGCACTTGAACTTTGTTCTTGGCAAGAAACGGGGGGAAAGGACTCCTGGTGTAACTAGCAAGCTGACAGAGTAGCAGAGGA
The DNA here is from genome assembly GCF_021234435.1 of Artibeus jamaicensis. Lineage (NCBI taxonomy): Eukaryota > Metazoa > Chordata > Mammalia > Chiroptera > Phyllostomidae > Artibeus > Artibeus jamaicensis. The sequence goes on from NW_026522059.1 coordinate 40,218,308, forward strand.
AAAGCCAATATAAACACATTCCGGTTCCTTGGCATGAAAGGGTGGGAAATTAGCCCTGGGGGCAATCTCCTGACTCAGAGATGACCCCGGAGAATGAGCAGTGGAAGTGAAGTTTTCTGATGGTGCTTATTCAGAGGTCACCATGAGTTACCCAAGCAATTGGGGGACAGGAAATGCAGGGACTGTCTCGTCTCTTCTGCAGGCAGCCTGGCAGGAGAAGCTCAGGCCCCTCGGCAGGCAAGTCCGTGCTCCCCGCCCCCAGAAGCACCCAGCAGAAGCCCTCGGTGCTGGGCTGGTTGGCTCAGCGCCCGTCGGCCCACAAACATCAACACAGGGAGCGTTCTTGGCCGAGTGTTGGACACCAAGTTTACAGACGACAGAGCGTGTTGTACAAAGATGAATACAGTTTTGTTACTGCAGGAGGGAACAAACCTATGGCATTGAAAAGATTCTAAAACAGCAAGCAGCACCGCACTGAAATGAGCTTCAGACCAAACTCATTTTATAAGTCACACTTAAATTTGTTAGTGAGCGTCTTTATTAATCTTTGCTTGAAATTTGAAATAGGAACCTAAATAAAATCAGAACGGAACACAGTCTAATCTACTTTTCAACAGGAGAGCCTGGAGTCCCTCTTTGTTATTTCTATAGCCCCGATAAACAATTTATTGCTTACCTAGATTAAAAATTTGGAGAACTCGGAACACTGGGATTTGGGTATCTGTGTGTTTTCTAAAAGGGAGGCTTGTCCGTGTGTGTGTGTGTGTGTGTGTGTGTGTGTGTGTGTGTGTGTTTCAATTTATCTACTTGAAAACATTCTAAAAAGTAAAAGCAAAGTTTGGCAAAAAGGATATGAACTTTCGCTTGAGTGGTGCTCTGGAAAACCAAATTCTCTGAGAGTGATGGGAACTCTCTGCGGGAGGCGTTTACCCACCGCGAAGAAGTCCAGTCTGGCTGGGTCCTAAGAGACCCCAAAGGCACATCCTCCCAGGACCTGAAGTACCCGATCCCGCCCCGGAGAAGCAAGGCTCACCCCTCCGCACTCCAGCCTCGGGCACCTTTGGCCCCTCTTCAGCCGGGGTCGGAGAAGTGCTGACCTTGAAGTTGCACTTGCCTGTCTCCGCCCCTCGCCCGCCCCACACTGTCTGGTGGGTCAACTTGAAGCCTGCACAGCAGAGGATTATCATCCTGCGCCCCTTCGGGGTCTGGGAGCTCAGGATCAACACGCTGGCGGAGAAATGGAAGCCCAACCAGCTCCTGGAGTCAAGCCTTACAGTGTCGTTTTGTTTATCAGCATTTTCTTACCCAGTTCGCCAGGTCCTGCAAAGTATCTCCGTTCACTGCAGAGAGATACTCTGGGTCCACGCGAGCCTTGGGGACAGGAGGGGCTCATGAGGAGGGCTGCGAGGGTGCAGGGGCCGAGGGAGCTGAAACGTAACCGTCAGTAAGCCCAAGGCCCCAGCCTTCCTATTGCTTTGAAGGACTTGGCGATTCCAAGAACTTCGACCGCGGAAATGTGGAAACCTGTTGATTTGAAGGTCTTTCGGGAAGATTTTTCTTGCTTTCTTTTTTTAAATCTATTTTAAATTAAAAAAAGGTGATCTTCACGATTGTTAGCCGACAAGTTAGCTTAAGTTTGAACCGACTTTGGAGGAGGACCTTCATCGCCCGAGAAACAATTCTTTTCCAGGGCGACTGCGCGCCCCACGCGGGCGCGCAGGTGGGTCCCCCAGCGAAGGGTTCACCTTCCGCCTGGAGGAGCTTTCATATTATGGAAACTTTTAAGGCGAGCGGAAAAACTTGCTGCCTGCGTTGCACTGCGGAGACCCCAGAGAACAATGTAGGGTGTGCGGATGGGGGTGGACGAAAGCTAGTGAAAAAGAATTTCGAAAAATTAACTGGGATGTTCTGCATTCAATTGCACTCACTAGGTGATATACTTTTTTCTGTTACTCATCCTCCTCCCCCCTCCCCCCGAATCTTATGTCTAGCGAAGGTTGGTAAACATTCGAAGTTTTAAAAGAGAAAAATTGTTAACACGTTTAGGGCTTGCCTGGGCTCCACTAATCAAGGAACAAACTGAAAGGGGTTGAGATCAGCTTTGGGGTTTTAATTCTGCGATTAAAAACCCACAGCGCCATCTCCTGGCAATGAGAAGAATATCGAGGTGGATGACAGCAATACTGAAAAGCTGAATATGAAATACTCGAATACGACTTTATTTTAATGCCTCAAAAATTGTTTCAGTGACAAGTTTATTACAATGACAAAACATGAGCTGGAAATTCGTGATTGTTACAAGTTGCCAGACACAATCCTGGAAGCTAATTATTTGTAAGTAGGAGTTTGTGTTTTATATCTACGCACATAATTTTTATAGATTCAAACATAATTATTTTAGGGATTGATAAATATGATTTTTTGATCTATCACAAATGTATAATTTGATGGAGTAAATTAAATCAGAGGTGAATTTCTAAGTCAGGATTTGGACAAGTCATTCCGTGCCAAAGTTACTGTAACTGTATAAATACTTCAGCGCTCTCAGGAATTGATTGGCTAGTGAAAAGCAGTGCTGAATTCCTATTCAGCTACTTTAATCATCAACAGACTTCTCTTTCAGGTATGGGGAGTTTTAGTAAAAGCAGTCCTATTTGTTTACTTTTTGTGGATGATGCTTACTACCCATGGGAGAAGGGAGACTAATGTATTGAAATGACCATTTGTTGAAACAAATTCTTCTAGTTCCTCGTGGAATTTTACGAGTCAACATTAGTAAGTAGTCTGCCCCATTTTTCTCAATACCCCTTCACTTTCTGTATTTAACCGTTATCTCATGTCACAATCTTTCTGAATTAGGTTTTCTGAGCCCGAAATACCACCCGAAGCTAAGTCAATTTCCAAAAACTTAAAGCACATGTTAAAATCTGGATACCTAACACTCGTGAATCAAAATGATTCTGAAGTGTATTGTGCAAAATGTGCTCCCTTTTATAAGGCAGACTGAAATCCAGTAAAACTTAGAGATGACATCCCAACTAAGAACATTTTTCATCTACACGTATGATTATATACCCAGACCAGCTGTTTAAAATATAAATACAAGTAGCCATGCTTTTTGTAGTGTACAAAACATTATGAATATCCTTCAGAAACATTGCAGATAAAACAGACAAATGCAAACTTCATTTTAGGAGAAAGATTAATTTTATTTGATTAATGAAAGCGAAGGTTTATTAAACCAAGTGTTTGGACTCATTTACTCTGTCAATGCAACAGTTTCTGTTTGAAAGAAATTTGATTATATTTAGGAAGAACTAGATCAACAGATGGTTAGTTAGAGAGCTTTTCACAGTTAAATTTTAAAATTTAACATGGATAAATTTGACACCTCAGACAATTTTGATGCGGTCATTTGATCTATTATAGTAATGCAGTATTGTCGAACATAATCATTTTAACTTATGTTCGAGAAACATTTGATTCATGTATCTGGCTGAAAACTGCATTGAGTGAGATGTCCACTTGGAACAATAGACATACAAACACCAGACACTTATATTCCTCCTATATTTACATGTTGCGATGAAAGTATTATAAAAAGGAAACCAAGAGCTGCAAGGCATCAAGACAAGAGTGACTAGACATGAGAATACTGTTCCTCTGGTGCAGTATTTCACTCAGACTACCTGGGGGCCTTCCTCTGCACGCAGAGGTGTTAGCTTGCAAACCAGGCTGTCTGTCTGTTGTAGTGTCATGTCCGTGTGAGAGATGGGTGTTACCAAAGGGTATGGAGACTTTAAAAGTTAGTCCCCAAAGTGGTCTGGGGGTGTCTAGGCCTCAGGTATTTCTGAAAAAAATAAAAATAAAAATAAAAATCTCCCATTACCTCACGGATAAGAAGTTGAGATTTTCCCAGGAAGATTGTTTTGTAATCCACGTGCCGGAATGTAGGTGGGGCAAAAGTAGGCTTATAGTGGGTCATATGGAAACTAATATACTAATTAATAAATACTAATCCAAGAATAAACTCCGTGCTTCACACACTCCCAACTATTTTTTTCTCACCCTGTATTCTCACTCCCTTGAGTCGCTTCCCAGAGCCCCACTGCTTTTGAGAACACGAGTCATGAGGGAAAGAAAAGGACAGAAGGAAGGCTAAGGAAAAGTAGGTGTACAGATTTGAGAACAAAAGATGAATTTAGTGTATTCATTTGCTTTTCTTTTAAAATGGGGTTTTGGAATTATGATTTTTACAGATATTGAAACCTGATCGCACTTCCTTGCAAATTGCTTTAAAAGATATGAGCTGGTATAGTAGAAATCACAGATTCTCAGCAGAAGAGCTAGGTAATCTTTGGCAATTTTCTCGATCCTACTTAGCTTCAGGAGGAAAATGGATCTATTAATCATTGCTTTCCCGACTGCTTCAGAGCAGTAATCAAAGGAGACTATGTGGAAGCATTTTGCAAACACTAAACTGGTATGTGGATTCAATGTTAATGCTTTATTATGCTTCTGTGACTGTTTTATCTCAACCAGTGCAGTCACCTTTCATTATCATTGTTGGCTTGTATTTATTTTTTCTTTTTCTCTCTCTTTATTTTTAAGATTTTATGTATTTGTTTTTAGAGACAGGGGAAGGGAGGGAAAGAGGGAGAGAAACATCGATGTGTGGTTGCCTCTCATGTACTCCTTACTGGGCACCTGGTCAGAAACCCAGTCATGTGCCCCCACTAAGATTGAACCAGCAACCTTTTAGTTTTCAGGCTGGCACTCAGTCCACTGAGCCACACCAGCTAGGGCTAATTTACTTTTTTAATCATAACTTTCAGGTGCTGGTAGACTAGGCCAGCAATTCACTGCTTGAGCCATACTTGAGGGTCACGGGGTGGGGGTGGGCATGGGGCCCTTTCTGTGGGGCCTAATGCTCCCGGGCCATCCGTGCCCATACCCTTCTCAGCCTCTCCCTTCTCCGGAGTCCCCGGCTGCTCTGCTTGTGTAGTGCTCCTCTCTCACTTCCTGCTATATTAAACTGAAGGAATTTGTCTCTAGCTGGTTACAAAGTGGTCACCATAGTGTGATTTGACTGAATCAACTGGTATGTGGATACGGAAATGGCCGTGGGCTTGGCTCAGAGTCAGTTCTCATTGGGATATCCTGCAGGGTTTTTATCTTTTGCAAGAATGTTACATGATAGTGCTTCAGATGTGTGGAGTGCACTTTTCAATTTAGTGGCATTTGTTAAATTGACAATTATGCTATTTTTCTTTCTTCCTTGTAGATTGTTTATGCGAAAGCATTGTGTATCCGAATCTATCTGTGTGAACTCTGTGTGCTATTTCTTTCTTCCTCTCTATGGCTGGATACATCGATGTTATTATTATTTCTGGTGTTTGTAGTCCAATTTAGGTCAATTCAGTTGACAGTGGTCACCTTAATGCTGACTTGAATTAATTGTTCATGAAAGATTTGTGTAGACAACATAAAATGTATTACACATCTTATTTTCCCTGACCCATTACTTTTTTAAAAGATTTTATTTATTTATTATTAGAGAGAGGGGAAGGGAGAGAGAAAGAGAGGGAGAGAAACATTGATGTGTAAAAGATACATTGATGGTTGCCTCTTATATGCCCCCAGCTGGGGACCTGGCCCACAACCCACTCGTATACCCTGACTGGGAATTGCACTGGTGACCTTTAAATTCTTAGGCTGGTGCTCAATCCACCGAGCCACACCAGCTAGGGCTGATTTAATTATCATTACTTTTATCAAGAAAGGTAATCAGGTTTGTCTAAATTATTTTTTTCTTTCTAAACTTCATCTATTTATTGCCCACAGGTTTCATTATTCTGGAAGTGTTTGAAGAAAATTTCTACTTATATTTTATTATTTTATTAGAATCAGAGTTAAGTCAATTGTAAGTGGATTGAGAATACAGTTAAAGTAAGGCAATGATAACATTACTATGTTTATAGAGATTGCTTTTTGGAACTTGAGGGTGGAAAAGTTTCCCTAAACAAGGCAAAAATCAAAGGACTCACACAGGAGAAGGTTGGCGTATTTAACTACATATAAAATTTATAATTCCTGTTCTGCAAAGGAAGAAACCATAAACCATGTTAAAAAATGGCAGATTAGGGAGAGAAAATAAACACATCAAGTATGCAAAGAACTTCTACAAAACAACAATAAACTATCCAACAGGAAAATAATTTAATCTGGCAATTAACAAAATAAATATAGATGTCTCCAAAAGGATATAGAAGATTTTCAGACTAATGAGGAAAGTGGGGAACGACCTGTGGATGGACAGCAGATGACAGCTGGCAGGTGGGGGGGAGGTTGGGGGAGGGACTGAGTGGGTCAGGGGCAGGGACAGCAGTGTGGGGATTGCGGGGTGGCGGGTACAAGGGGACTAAATGGTAACGAAAAAATACAATAAAGATTAAATTTTTTTTAAAGTTCTTCAGAATCATTAAGAAAAAGAAAGTGCAAATTAAAACAGTTTTATAAATTGTCCACATTTTAAAAAGTTAACAATATGCAGAGTTGTGAGGAAAATTCTGGCCGTGAAAGTTGGTAGAATCCTTTTGGGAAAGTAGCCTGGGTTCTGATGCCTAAGAATCCACCATGTGGAAATAATGGTGTAAGTAACAGGATTTTCTTAAAATGGCAGAAAATATCAAACCACCTGAATATTTTTCAGTAAGTAAATGTTTATATAAACTATGGTGTCTCTATTCTATAAAATAGAATGCTGTTATAAAAATAAAAGAGGTTGATATAAATATATACCTGGCAAGACACTTCTGACACATAATTAAGTTGAAAGACACCTTAAAATATGCCACAGGCATATTTGTTGTTAAACAAAGAGGTATGTGGGTAGATCCACCCAGGAAAAAATTTGAAGGAAATTTACTGATCACTTAACTGAAATTGGAGGGTCAAGGGGGTGGGGGGTTCATAAGTTACATTAAATACTTTTACAAAAAGCGAGGAGGTTATAGGTGACATATGTTTACTGTTTGTTATGTGGACAGGTTTTTTTCTTTAACAATTAAAAAAGCTGAAGGATAAAAGATTACAGTCCCTAGCTGAGTAGCTCAGTTGGTTAGAGTATCATCCTAGGTTGTGGGTTTAATCCCCTGTCAAGGCACATATAAGAATCAACAAATGAATGTATATATAAGTGGAATAACAAATCGATGTTTCTCTTCTCTCTCCCTAAAAATAAATAAATAAGTATAAAGAAGAAAGAAAGATTGTATTAAAAGTGTTAATATTTCCCTTAGGTTCTTTGCATCATTATTCATTCTTTATCTTTAAAAAATAATTTTCTAATTTAGAAAATTTACTCTCCATAATTTTGCTCCTTAAATTGCATTACTTAAACCATATTCTTTCCTATTGTTTGGATCAAGAATGAATTTAGAAATAATAGTGGTATTTATAAACAACATACCTTTTCACTTGACCACAAATATCTGACTTCTCTAGTAACAATTCAATTTTTGAAGAAAATTGATGACATTAAAAATACTTGATGATTATGTTGCAATACTAGTGACTTTTATTGAGTTTCAATAATGAATAACTCAGTTTAACTTTGTAAATTAAGGCATTTTATGCTTAGACATTAGCATGGTCACAAAACTACTTATTAAATAGCAGAAGAAATAAAGATTTTTTGTGGTGCAAAAATGCTTTCAGCTCTGACTAAGTGATTTGGGGGCTATGATTTTATCCTCTTGATCTCACGTGTCTTCATATTGTCATTCACTCATTCTGCCCCCTGCTTCCCAAGCAGAAGAACAATGGTTTCCGCCTTTGAGGTTACTAAATTCACACTTTAATCTTTCAGGGCCTGCTATTTCCCAGTCACACCGGGGTGTCTGATTGTCAGCTTTATGTCTCAGAAAGTATTCCCCACAATTCAGGTACAGTAAAGTATCTAGCTCCAGCTAGCCTCTGTGTACTATATAACTTTTATAGTCATTATAAAAAATAATTTATTGAAAAAACTTAAACCTTTTCCAACTCAAGTGACTTTTGATTTAAATGTCTATGATCCTGGCTATGGTAATCAGTGATGGCGGATTTTTTTTTCTGAATTAAGTTTGCTGTTTTGCTGTTTATATTACGAAGTTTAGAAAATATTAGAGGTAACATCATCTCAAAGGTAGTGGGTTAGAAGAAATGGAGTGTCTGCAGTCTACATTTTACCATTACTTGCTTTGGAATCACATTTAATACAAGGCCTGGAGAAATTTCCTATTCTTTGTGTCATATTTTTCCTCTTATATATATTTTTACTATATTCAGGCTGCTACAGAGTAAACTCTAAAATATAGCTAGCCTCACTCCGTTGTGACTATTTATTGGGAATACATTGTGAGGTGAAATTATCAGAAGCAAGCTAAGCTATTAACAGTAACATTAGATATTTAGCATAATAATTAATTATTAAAAGATTTTTAGGAGGTCATTTAAAGGTGAGGGTACAGGCAACAAATCTCTTCGAATGCTTAACTGCTTAACCTCTAAAGACATAAACTCTCAATATACTGTGATCTGAATTTGAAGGTGCTGAGCTGACAGCGGTATTTCCTTTGCACACGGATGTAGCTGACAAGATCAGTGTGTCCTCTGCACCCTTAGACACTCTGGTCGGGGACTTTATCCACTGCGTGCAAGGTGTGTTTCACTACCTGTGGGCTGCTTTGTTACCTGCTAGACTTCGGGCACTAAACTGAAATCTCCAGTTATTCAAATGCAAATGCAAATAGCACCAAGATAATTTTATATTTGCCAACTGAGTTCTTCTGACTCAGAGTATGGTCAAAGCAATTAAGTCATCTTTCATCTGTGGGTAATTTGATGTGCCAAGGCCCAGAAATGTCATTTGGTTTGATCATGCTACCATTTTAAAAGGAAGCAATTTGTATACGACTTACAGTCAGAGCAGCTCTTCACTGGGGGGGGGGGGTTCTTTTGTTTCTTTTTTTTTTTTTTTTGCAGGATCAAGTGCCCCATATTTTCTAGTTTCTAATGCCGGTGTTGCAGCTTGTTTTAAATGCATGGACCTCTTTAAATTTTAAGATATTATGATACTGAAATAGAGTTGAAAACAATCTCAGACTACAGTTAAGAGCGAATCTGTTTTCTTTGTTTTTACAGAACCTGATGCTGATTTAGGGATAAAGGAAGATATGGTTACTGCCTTATAGAAGCTTTAATATCCATCTTTACTGTCAATTTCAAAATATATTGAAGATGATAAAAGACAAGATAATAAAGCTTCTTTATAGAGAGATCTGAGGAGATCCTGAACACTGCTAACTTAATAAGAAATCTTGCCCTGACTGGTGTGGCTCTGCTATTGAGTGTCATCCTGCAAAGGGAAAGGTCGCTGGTTCAAATCCAGCTGAGACCACATGCCTGGGCTGCGGTTGCGCCCCATGTTCCATGTTTCACATCCATGTTTCTTGCCTTCTTTTTCTCTCTCTGAAAATACACAAATACAATTTTTTAAGAGTTAAGATATCTCAAATCAATGCGTGTGGGGAAAAAATCCTCCCATAGGAAAAAAAAGCTTCAAAGGAGGAAGCGTGTTGGAGAGGCTTACAGATGACCACGTTTGCAGGAAAGCGTTCTCAGTGAGTGTGACTCTTAACAGAGTTGACAGTTTTGAGACAGGGGTAGGCTTGCAAGGTAAAAGAAAAAAGCAGAGGGATCCAGCAGTAATTTCCTCAGTCTATTTTTTAGAAAGGACAGTCTTGCCAAGGAGAAACTGTGCTTCAAACCTCGTTAGTAGGATAAAATGTGATTTTCGTCTTGATAAGAGTAAGCAGCCAGTTTAAAACTCACCTGAAGGAGCAGAATCGGGCAAGCTCCTGCCTCTGTGAAGCATGTCAGAGTAATTTGGTAACCTAAATTAAGGTAAGTGGTGACAAAACCTATTTAAACATTCCAGCCTCTATCTGTGCTAATTTGAATCAGTTCGTGCAGTACCATTCAACGCAGTGGGATGCGGGGCCGTACGGCAAACATTCAGCAAGGTGCAGGGCCATCTTTCTTTAAATCTTGATTCTAATATTATTTCATCTGGAAACATATCTAAGTAATGTCTTATTTGTTAATTCAGTTGTATTTTAATAATAACAAGTAATTCTAAATGAGACGTTTGTTAATTGTTGGGAATCTCCAGAAGCTGTAGACAGGTGTCGGATAATCGTGAGGAAGTCAGTTGTTGCCCTAGAAAGTGCTCGTTGTAGACATGGTTCGGGTAGATAGAGCAGTGTCTGCTTAATAAATATAATTTCAGCAGCAGCAACATTATACCAGATACCATAAAATATAAGAAACAATTTTCTACTAGTGACTGAATGTAGCAAATGTTACCTTTTTTATTTCCTTCGAAGACACCCCCTCCTTTCTCACCCCCCAGCTTCTCGTTCCTCTTAACTCTGTATACACTCCATTGCCCTTATAATTGCACATACAGAGTTTATTCTGGAAAAGAGACAGTAAGTAATCACAGTCTACTATGTAAATTTATTTGGAGGTCACAAAGGTACTTATTACAAAATGGGCCACCAGATAAACAGACACTTCTTAAAATAGTTTGTAACATAAAGATGGATTTTATGGATTTTTCCATGTGCTCATATTCATTACAATTTCAACGCTTCATATTCTTGTAATAATTTGAAGTTTTTAAAGATGGTTAGTGAATACCTTACATATGTATATCTCAGCTTTCTCTCCTTCATAGATTCTGTTTTTAACACATCTGTAAGTACATATTTGGTATTTTATGTTTATCATATTCAGGTTTCATCTGATTTTCATTGTGACTTTAGTTTGTACATGTGAAAATTACACACTTTATCTTATGTCTGAAAGAGAAGAAATGCTTGTAGCCATAGACTGTAAATCATGTACGGTGAGAGGGGTTACTCCATTAAGTGCCCCTTCACACTCCAGAGCAACAGGTCAAGTAAGAAGACGGTCCTCTTTTGAAACACGCTCAAGCACGGGAAATAGGAGAATAAGGTGCATAGCTAGGTAACCCTCGCTAACCCTCTCATTTCTATTATATGCTTTAGGAAGTCATGGGACCAGGATTCTGGTTCCAGTGTTCTTGTAAATTAAGTTGTATGACCTTAAACAAGTTTTGTAACCTCTCTAATGTTCATTTTTAATCTATAAAATAAATGTAGCATTTTACTATTTGTAAAATGAATCCTTTCAATTGAAAGGGCTTGTGAAGCATTATTGTTTGTATCCATTCCTCCCGAGGGTCTGTCAGGACCTCAGAGGGAGTGAGCCTTGGACTGTGTTTCAAGAACCACCATCCCCTCCCCAGGATACTTCAGCCATACTCAAACTCGTATGTCCAGCCAAAATACTGTTTACTGTCTTTTTCCATTAAACTCCATATTCTCATGTTTTTCCTATATTTGAGCACAGTTTTGAATAAAAGCTTGGCATGATTAATAACTGTGAGGCTTTTCCTGCCCATAAAGGCAGAATCTTGATTCTTTAGTCTGTAGGTGGGTTGGGATGGTGGTTTTGTTCCTTACAGTGACATTTAACTCAAATAATTTTTATTTGAATTTCTACTATTTGATTATAAAAATATAATTCTTTTTATTTTTCTTTACTTCAAGATCCTAATTACCCTCATTTTAGTATTATTTTAACCCATTTCTGTTTTGCAAAAGACAAACCTTAAAATAACACATTCCATTGTATTCTTAGAAAATTATTTTCAAGGATAAAAAATAGTTACCTTTAAAAAAAGCCATTTATAAGTGACGTGAAATCTGGCAGAAAAACATACATTTCAAAACTCCATTTTGAATAGTTTTTATCTTGGCTTGTAAGGGGGAAGGAGTCAGATATCAGACACAGAAGATTAAAGTACAAAGTATTGATTAGTACCACTCAATGATAATCAGAACACATTATATCAGAAGTTTGGGAAGTCGTTCTGTTTTGGGTTCAGCACATTTAAATCACAATTTATATCAGAAGCATGTTTGAGTGAGGGATAGGTTTAAAAGCATAAAGTCTTATTATTAGAAACACCGATTTTGTTGGTGTAGCTTTTCATGATAACTGCCTGATGTCATTTTTCTGAATTTTTAAAATGTGGTATACAGGAATGCCAGCTTTCTTTTGGAAGTCCAAAACAATAATATTGCAAAATTCAAAACATTACAACTCCATGGGATTAGAAGAAAAACAAACGAATTCAAAAGGAAAAAGCAAAAATCTTATACAGCTAGAAAAAATTATACATGAAGAAAAGATACTGTTCAACATTAGGATAGTTAGTTTTTTCAAAGTTGAGAATCCAACAGATAAAACAGAAATAATTAAAAGAAATCAATTAAAAAAAACAGTCCCTTGAAATAAATAAAGAATTGACTCTGCATATTGAAAGACCATGCCATGTGCCAGAGAAGGTTAATATTGAATGAAGAATCCTGATTTATGCCTTAATCAGGTTACCAAACTTTACAGATTTAAGAAATATGGTCGGGACATTCAAGCAATAATTCAATAACATCAATTGGGGGAAATCAGGCTGGCCTCAGATTTCTACATAACAATATTGAATGTCCAAAGACAATGGAGTAAAAGAAGCTTCATTCTGAGGCAGAGTTGACCCACAAATATCACACTCACCAACCCTGTCCATTAAGTGTGAAAGCAAGAGGCAGGCATTCCCAAACATGAGCCAACCAGCCTCGCTGAGTCCTTCCTAGCAAGTCTACTTGATGCTGAAATTCAGGCAATTCATTAAAACAAAGAACTCAGGAGAGGAGAGGACCTGACAGAAAGAACAGATCTGAGCATTGTTTCATTTCAGTATAAAATTAAGACTAAACATCTATGGAGATTATGAGAATTGAGGCAGAATGCAAACCTTGGTAGCTCACACAACATTTAATCAACAAAAATAAAATAAAAGACAGGAGGAAATATTAGTGTGGTAATTGCCTTAAGTTTTTATATTATCAGTCAGTAGCATTTGGAAGTGAAATACAGTTTAAAACATAGCCATAATCATTTCAGCCACTCCACAGTTTTCTCTGTGATTTTCATTAATCTGGTTTAAAAATTTATCCAAAATTAAAATATTTTACATTTTATTCTGTTTTGCTGTTAAGTGGAAATGCAATTAAATTATTTTAAAACATGCACAGAACAGTCCCTATTTTATAGTAATTAATGTCTCTTTTGTCTACTTTTTATCTGAATTTCTTCCTAGTAATGTCTAGTGTGATATTCACTTATGGTTGGTAAGAAAAGTTTCTGGCTAGTTGGACTTAGAATCATTATTTCTTTGTGCTTTGGCTTGAATTTCATAAAAAATTATGTATCATTTATAAAAGTAATTTTTAATTAAAAATAAAATTTGCTGTTTTAACTTTAGACCATTCCCTTTTCTTACAATTTTTTGGTTTGGGACTTCATTGGTTATGGACTTGGAGTGAAGCATTTGAATATGTAGTTACTTTGGGGACTGAAATAACTGGTACTATTTGACATGCTGAGTACATAACACAAAGATAGTGTTCAAATGAAATATTATGCCAGATGTACCCACACTCCATATATGTAGTTTGCAAATGTTGCTTAGTGTGTATTATGCATATTATGATTTCCTTTGATACCTAAAACTGTGAACTTTTGTTAGAATATGCATTATTTTGCTTCCAAACTCTTAACTCCATGTTGCTAAAATTGTATATATTAAAATCTGGTCCCTAAAAGGAGGGCTCTTTGGGTTTCTCAAATAGACTTTAAAAGGGGGTTAAAATCTACTTAAACAAAATATCATTATTTATAGTGTGAACATAGAGATGTAATTTTAAAATTCAGTGTAGGTGTTGGAACACACGAAGGATTTTTGGAATATTTGATAATGGTTAGTCAACAACAATGTGCTGGTGAGACTTTTTGAGTATAGTCCTTAGAAACGTCAGGATCTGGCCCAGAGCAGGAATGTGCTGTCCCTGTCTCTCGACAGTGACTTAAGTTTCACTGTCATCAACACGTGCAAATAGTCACCCTTACAATTATTAATGCGTATACTGCTTTATGCAATCCACATCACTGATTTCCTTTCCATCTTAGTTGTTTCTTAATTATCTCATTCTAAGTGCTTTAATCATTTTTTCTCTTTTATTTTCTTCCTTTGTAATATTTTCATTTTATCCTGCTGTGAATATGAAAGTAGGCATGAGGAAATTAACCTCAGCATTACAATCACCTGTTGGACACTCTTTAATATACCTAAGCACTGCAAATTAGGCATGATACCAAGGTGAAGAAAGACATAGACCTTGTTCTCAGAAAGCTGGCAATATAGGAAGTAAGATGTGGAAACAATGGATGTCAATTCTGGTTTATTTGTCTCCCAAGTGAAAGCTCTTTCATTACCTGAAATGCAAGAGCAGTTTGGAAGGACAATGGGACCATGAACATTTAAGTCACACGGACGTGAGTTTGAACCCTAGCTCTGTTACTAGATAACTGTGACCGGAACTCCAGTTTACTAGTTGGAAGAGAAATGAAAATAATACCTCATGCAGTTGCAATGTGGAGTGAATTAGAAAATACTTATCATACTAGCCTGTTCACTACATGGCACATTGTATTCCCTTAGTAACAATTAGTTTTCTTTTTTCTCACATAACTCAAAATATTTGCAAGATAGCTATCAAATGTATTGCCAGTATCTATAAAAAGGCTGCCTTTTCCTTCTATGTATTGTTTTTACTACATTTCACATCAATATACCCATATGTAAATCTGTGTCTACATTTATGTCTTTGCAGTCTTCCTCTTTACTCGGTCTTATACATTTTCATTCTTATTTGAATGTATACTGTCTTGACATAATCCAATGTTTTGTTATTGATTGAAACATTACGGTCCATATCTCCAAATTCTTTGCAATTCCCGTAGTGAGGGCAGGCAGCCATCTCCTTCCAACTTGCACCTGTGCTTGCCTTTGTTCGTTAGTGACAGTTCTTTTCCTGTCATCCAAGGCAAGTCTGTCCATGTGGACTTTGTACCGTATTCTCACATTTTCTCAGGGACTCTCCTGTATTCCACATTACTCCTCTTCTGCTGTAGCATTTCCAGTAGAATCTATCAGTTACATCAATCTGAAAACAAAACAAGTCTATCCCTCATTTTTGCTGCTTCCTCTAGTTACCTTCACATATCTTTCTTCCCTTTTCATGGCAAGTTTCTTGAAGTAGCATTTTGCATTTCTCCTCTCTACTCAGTTTTACTTAAGTTCTCAGTCCACTATACTCTGATATATTCTACCAACAGTCAAGGGAAATTGCTTTTACTAAAGCCTTATATGACATCTGGTTTCTGAAATCCAAGTCACTTGAAAGAAATTCTTCCTTGTGTTATTGACCTCTGTACTGTATTTAAGAATGGACCATTCCCGCCCCGTTCACTCTCTTCTTTGCATAGTCTGTGATAACTGGTTATTCTAATAACTAGGTGTTTAGGTAAAAAATTCAACATCAGAAGTAAAAATATATTACTAGGAATGGCAAAAAGTTTCTGTGAATGGTAACAAGCAACTCTAAAATATTAGTGGTCTAACAAATGCAATCTTATTTCTCACCCATGCTTGGCCCAAGGGGGCCGTTTGATTTGGGCAACTCTTGTGGGTTGCTTTCCTTCAAGTGGGGACTCTGGGATTCGGGGTCCTTCCTTGCTTTGATGCCATTGTCTTCCACATGCAGGCACCAAGGAAACTGTGAGAAGACAAACAATTATGGCAGAAGCACCACTCTTAATTATCCACCTCAGTCTGGAAGTGGCACACATCACTTCTGATAACCTCCCATCATCCAGAGCAGCCCCACGGCTTCCCTGAGAAGTGAGGCAGACTGGGAAGGAAATGAAGCTCCTGGCTGGGTAAGTGCTTCCCAGGAGCAACTTTAAAGTCTGGAAGGGAAGCATGGCTCATCAGGGTTAGCCAGACACAATTTATTACATTTTTCAACTTTTCTATGACTTGGCCAGTTCTCAGAAGTGATTGCATCGACTCTCCCAAAGGGTAACTAAGTGCTCTTTTGTGTCTCACCAGTGATTGCTATTAACATTCACTGTTATCTGAGATGCTGATGCATTTAATGTCCTAATGAGGTCCCAGGGAATGCAGCAGATTGCCTAAGAAGAAACCTCGTCTCTATCTTCTCTCAAGTAAAACAGCTTTCCAATATCTCTATGCCTCATTGATTCACCCTATTTTTAAATCTCATCTGAAAATATGCCCTTGTCCCTGGGTAATGCCTCTTAATTTATCTCTTCCTCTGCTCTTTATTATTTAACTTTGTATTGTTTAATTAAATCAGGTTACATAACTGTGTATTGAAGATGCTATTCAAAGGAAAGTTGTTATACAATATTAGCATTTTTATTTCACTTGATGTTTCCAAAGCAGTTTATAGTATTAATTAGTACATTGTCACATTTCAGGGAGGTAAATTAATTATGTATTTTTCTTTTGAGAAGTAGCTCATCTCAGTGAAAGACAAAAGAGTATACTTTGCTTCACAGATGCATCTGTGCTAAATTCCTTCCCCTTGGTCCAAGACCAGTGGAAGTTTGTGATGATAGAAATACTAGCACTGGTCTTTTGAGGCCTTATGATGCAACAGAAATCATGGTCAATGCCTTAAAAAGGTTAAATCTTTAATTTTCACCATATCTCAGACATGTACTTTGATGTATTATGCCTGAAAGCATTTACCTCATGAACTGAGTTACCTTATTTGCACTATTAAAAATAATTTAAGGGAGCAGTAGGCCAATACCTTCCAATTAATTCTGTGCCCATGACATCAGAATGTGTGGTAACCCTCAATTAGCTACTCAGAACTTTCTTATTAGGATCTTCTGTGGGTGAGAACTTTTTGTTCATGAGTTTCTCTGCATCCTACAGGGTGATTCTGTAGAAGTTAATCCAAAGTGCATTTTCTGTTGCCAAGAATAATGTAGGCTTTGAAACTTGGAAAGTTAGCTCTGGCCTAGTGGCCAAGTTGGAGCATCATCCCATACACCAAAAGGTTGCAGGTTCAATTCTCAGTCAAGGCACATAGCTAGGTTTCAGGTTTGATCCCTGGTTCGGGTGCACTTGGAGGGCAACTGATTAATGTTTCTCTCTCACTTTGATGTTTCTCTCTCTCCCCCGCACCCTCCACTTCCTTGGTCTCTAGGAATCAATAAACCTATGATTGGGTAAGGATTTAAAAAGATAAATAAATACATACATACATACATACATACATACATACATACATACATAAATAGTACTTTGGCAAGTTAGCAGTTCAGGCTTGCCCTATGAGCTGGTTTACAGAGGATCAGAAGATATTTTCTTTGGGTCTCCTCAGGAAATTTTGGTAGAAATCCCTACCTAATAAGGCCAACGCTGTGCAAAATTTTGAAGTGTCATTTTGGTAGCACATTTCTGCCTGTTTGTTTCTGACTTTTTCCCTTGCCGGTGAGCCCATTTTGTTTAGAGAGCCACCTTTCTGAATGTCTTTGCTATCCTTGCCCTGTGGGCGCAGTAGAGAAGAGATGAAACAACCTCGGCCCAGGTAAGATGACTTCCAATCATACCCCCACTCTGATACTTCAGGGGACCTGCCACACTGAAACCCATGCTGAGGCGCGCACGCCCTAAATCTTACTGGGATTTGTCCCACGTAACACACATGGCCCCACTTTTTTTAAAAGCTGAGTTTAATAATTTACATAGTAGAAAACCAACAAGTAATAAGTAATGTCTTGCTGTAAGGATGACTAAGGGATTATGTAAAAGTATTAGTATGAATGCAATGGCTGAAAAATTACACACACTTTCTCAAAAGTAAAAGAAGATAAAGAACAAGGAAAAGATTCCACATGCTTATACTGGTCCATGTAACATGCAGCAATATGACACTAATGAGAGCAAACCTATCAACAGTATCAATACAAGTAATATCTCAATTACTAAGAGAGAAAAGTTTTTATATTGAGTAACAAAGCTAACCCAAATCTATGTTGCACCCATGATACATGCTGAAATAAACTAATTCAAAAGGTTAAAATGAAAAGGATGGAAAACCATGTAACAGGCAAATATAAATAAAAATAAAGCATGGTTTACAATTTTGGTGATATAAGATGTTAATAATAAGGGAAAACAAGTCTAGGGTATATAAGGACTTTCTGTACTATCTTTGCAATTTTTTATAATTGTAAAACCACAATAATTTTCACTCTGATGTCAGAATAAAAATTATTATTTGTATGGAAAAGGACATCAGAGGCAACATAAAAAGGCTCCATTAGCCAAAAATGGAAAAATTTGGATGTCCACATGACTGGCACACACTGAATATTCAAAAACCCATAGTTTCAGAATGCAAAATATGAAAATCAAATCAAATCAAATCGCTGGACACTATTTAAAGTGACTAGTTGTCTAATTCTCACTCTGAAAATTTGCAGTTAAAAGAATTTAATTCAGCCTATTACTTGATGAGAAAACTAAATGAATGCAGTGGTCAACCTAGTATCAGTAAGACAATCTGATGTTGTTTGACTTGGGACACAGTGTTGTATAAGGCCCACAGCAGTGGTGACGAAGTAGTCTTACAAAAGAGCTCACTCCGAGCCTGACTTCTCTTTATAGAAATTATAGGGATAAAGGAACAAGTTAAATGCCACCATTCAAGGAAATAGACCGTATCAGAAAAGTGGGAACATTCTTTTGGATAATAAATCTGATTTGTGTCACAATTCAACAGCAAGAAAAAAATAAAGAAAAAACAGCAGACATTTCTAGGATTCAAAGAGATCTCAGAGACATGAAATCCATAGCGTGTGGGCCTTGTTTAGATATGATTCAAACCTACCAGCTATAAAAATTTTTAGATAATTTGGGAAATTTGATAATGATTGAGATACTATGATCCCAGGGAATCATTGTTGATTTTGTTAGAATTGTAATTGTTATTGTGGGTTTGTCACAAAATTGTTTTTCGGGGTGCATAGCAAATGATACAGGGGCCATAAGATGGCAGGAATTTGCTTATAACTCTTTAGTGAAAAAAAACTGGTGAAATAGAAACAGATAAATACAGCAACAGTTGCAAATGCTTGTTGACTTTATGATGGGTCTATGTGTAATTCTCTCCAATTTTATGCATGTTTGAAACTTTTCATAATAAAACATCTTTCAAAGCCAAATGCAGTGAGTATAGATTTCTTTGGGGTGGGGTGGGAAAGACTTTCTGCAAATGACACAAAACACAGAAACCGCAAAGGAATGTCTGGAGGTATAGCCACATAGACATTTAAAAGTTTTGTACTAAAAATTTACATAAACGAAGATGAAAAACAACTATATTTGGAGAAACCATTTGCAGCACAGATGTAAACAAAGTTAATATTTTGTTTACAAACATTTAACAACAAATTAATAACAAACATTTTTTAAAACAGAAAGAATAAATATAGAAAAAATGGGAATAGAAAAATAGGCAAATTCATGTTACACGTGTAAAATAAGAATTACCAAATAAAGCAATGAGATATTATTTTTAATCTAAGAAAGATAATTTTTTAAAGATTTTATTTATTTATTTATTTATTTATTTATTTATTTATTTATTTATAGAGGGGAAAGAGAGAGGGAGAGAAACATCAATGTGTGGTTGCCTTTTGTGTGTCCCCTGCTGGAAACTGGCCTGCAGGGAAGCAGTCTCAACCCAGGCATGTGCCCTGACTGGGAATCGAACCGCCATCCATTGATTCGCAGGCCCGAGCTCTGCTCTGTCCACTGAGCTACACCAGCCAGGGCTAGAAAGGTAATGTTTAAAAAGATTGTTGACATTCTCTGAAGCAAGGGAGTGGAAAATGGCACCTGTATATTACTGGTAAGAATAAGTTGGAACAAGTTTTTGAAACTATGTATTTATATTTTAAATGGGCACAATTTGACTTAATTATTCTATATCTGAGAACTAATATTAAGGAAGCAATTTGAGATGTGTACAAAAGTGTTTCTGAAGCATGTTTAAAAAAATAAATTTTGAAATGTCCTTGACGTCTGTTACCACGGATGGATACATCGGTTATCTTACCAGCACACAACGCACAACATTATGGAGTCACTAAAATTAATTATGTGGATTCATATTTATTGACAGAAATATGCTACCGAGAAGTATAAATGGAGATAAATGAGCCAATGTGCTCTGTGATTCTCAGATATGTATTATTAAACACTATTTATGCTTACCACAAAAGAACTATTTTCAGAGTGGAATCCTTGAGAAAAGGGTCAAGAACAATTTCAAATCTTTTAATATATTTTGCCCAGCTGACTTAGACAAGATGCATATTAATTTGTGCTTCTCAGAAGGACCATTTTCCAGAACACCAGCCAATCCCTAGAATTTTAGCTTTAAAACATTTGTGGTAATTTGATGGATAAAAATTAATATCTCATTATTGTTTAGTGTGCATTTCTTATAATTAGTGTTTTATATACTTTTTAACATGCTTGCAGATTGGTTGATTTCATTTTTTGTAAAGTACTTTTTTACTTTGCTTGTGATTTTTTCTACCGGTGTTTTCATTTTTCTAATTTGTTTGTGGGAGACTTTTAATGCCCCACTTCTTTTCACAGCTTATGTTGAAAATATATTTTAGTGACTCTTTTGTCTTGCCTTAATTTTTTTCACAGTGGATGATTGATATACATAAATTCTAATTTTTGTATGATCAAATTTAATAGTCTCTTCTTTGAATAGTTTTTCCTTTTGGGACAATTCTTACAGAGGCCTCTCTACACAGTAATTATGTCAAATCATTGCTTCTACTTTTTGTTAGTATTTTATGGTTTAATTCTTATACTTAAATCTGTAATCAATGTGAACTTTATTTTGATGCTGTATAATATGTGAACCACTCTAACTTGTCATACAAATGATTGGTAATGTGTTTCGATACCACTTAGTGAATAATACATTGTCTCCTCAGTGATCAGAAGTTCCAGCTTTATCAGAAAATGTTATCTTTTAACGTGGTGTGTACTCAGTGGCTGATAACTTATAAAATGTATTTTCCCCTTCTCCCTTAATTACCTGGCCTTCCTACCTTCACTTTTAATCCCATAATTTTCTAACAACAATCTAAATTATTATTTGCGATTTTAAAAAAGGAATAGTAATTTTTCCGATGTTGTGTCAAGGCTCTGAAGAGAAGTTGTATAATTAGTGTTATTTTGTCACACAAGTACCACAGCGCTATGAGAGACACACACCGGAGACATATCAGTAGTTTAACTCTGTAGATTTATAGAGTTTGAAAAAATGTGGACTGACTTAGGCTTGAACCCTGCTTTGAGTTTTAGTGATGTTTTTGTTTTGGGGGGAAGGAATTGTATGTTTTCCCTCCATTAGTTGGGAGACACAGGCGGCTGATTTCTAATAAGGCACACCAATTCTTGAAGGAAGAAGAGATCTGGACAACCTGAAAAAGCCAAATGAGTAACCTTTGCTAAGTACTAATGAGAGGCTTGAGGATCCCCCAGGGAAAAATGATAAATAAAAAATTGGAGGAGCACAGAAATTGTAGCGATATAATTTCTCCCAGGCTTCATAATTTGGCCGGGTAAACCTATGTGTAGTCTCGAGAAGCTCTGCTTTTGAGGTAACAGAGGGCATCTTATATTCCTGCTTTCAGTGAGGTTAGTTTCCCCCACCCACCCATCTCTTTCACTTAATCAAGGAAGTTTGCGAGGATGATTCATTCCGTGACGTTGCCCAGAGCTGGCTCCGGAAGATGCTTTCTCAGCTGAAACTAAATGATATTTTATGTGTCTTCCCTAAATAGAGAGATTAGAAAGTTATAAAAAGGGGGTAGAAAAGCACATTAAATATGGGATAAAGTAAGTGGTTTTGTAACTGATTTTATTACTTTAGTTAAGCATTTTCTTCTTGCTAGACTTTGTCAACTATAAATGAAGATAGAAGCAGTTGGAGAAGGGGATACCAAGGGAATGCAGAATGCTTCAGGGAACTCGTCTTTAAGGGTTATTAAACACAATTTGTTTTTGTCAGACTCCAATTTATCTGTATCTAAGCAAATCCAGGGAATGTGAGTTCTGACATCTTGTACATCCTTATTAATTATTCATGCTTCAGATTCTGTACTTGCTTGACCTTAAGGAATACGTGCTGTGTACTCCAGTCAGAATGGACCAGAACACCCTGCCCATCGTGAAAGAACGCAACGGACTCCTCTTCCTCATTTTCCGGTTTCAGGCGCAGCCCATGTCTGGTACGCATCTCCCTCACTCCCTCCTTTGGAAGAAAAAATGATAACAATAAGTGAAAGTGAACTTAAAGGGACAATATCAACACCTACGGGATTTTTTAAAGCTGTAAACAGCTTCGAATCCTATGGTATAAGCCCAGTGTGTTGCGTTGTCAGAAATAAACTGTAAACACTTGAGTTTGGCGACCACGCTTTTTAAATCCCCAGTTATTTCTGAGAGTTCTTCTGATGTGCAAGGCAGTGTGGCCTCCTTTGTGGTCTGTTACTGTGCTGTCTCACTCAGGTTCAAAATCCTGGACATTTATCAAAATGATTTGATATTCGAAAGATGAGCAAACCATTGAGATTTTATTCTTTAGAATGGCAAAACAACATAAACAGATTTCTTCTAAATATATGATATGGAGCAGCTGGTAGCATTCATTTTAGGATCACTGTATCAGTACTTACCCTAAAATAGTTTCTTACAGCTGTTTTTGGTCTGTAGATGTTTGCTCTTCAGGCAGAAGGATGCACTAAGAGTTCAGATTTTTACTGATTTTTTTTTAGCAAGAATTGCCTTGCCTATTGTTGCTTGAATAAATAAGCCAAACTGAAATAGCCATATTGTGAAAAATATTTGGTTCCTCACAAGGCTAATCTTCCTAGAGTGTTCAGAGATTTTATTTTTCATATAGAAATTTCAGTTTTGACTTCTCTCCCTCCCTACTAATTCTGTCCCATGCAAAATAAGTGAGCCAGAGGGATCAGACAGCATGGGGACAAATTTTGTGGCCTTTCATTTGCCCCGCAAAAGAGAACAGGAGCAGACGAAAGAGAATAATGCCAGAAGTGGCTTTGGCGGACTCTTCATTTCCAACATGTCGGCCAGTGAGAACCAATGGCTAAAAGCCAAACTAACAATGAACAAAAACTAAAAAGCAGTTGTGATACTGAGTAGTGTGTATAATAATATTTTGGACATAGTGATTCGCATCACTCCCATCAACTTGTATTTCCCCTTCCTTCCCACTTGAGCAGAAGAGATGGACAGTTACCAGCTTCCCCACTGGCCTAGGGCCTTTTCCTCAAGCCAGAGGCAGACAAAGAAACCTGAGAGCAGGTTAAGAGTCTGGAACTCCATCACAGCCTCAAACTACAAAATGCCTCTAGGCTTGGGGAGAAAGAAAAACAAAGGAGAAGTGACAAGAGTGTCCATATTGATTGGTCCTGCATAGAAAGACACGGCTCTCAGACCCTGGGGCAGAAACCTGGAGATTAGTTTCCCCAGCAGCCCATCTTAAGCGGGGAATTTCTATGCAAGTACGTTCTTGAGGAAGTGTTCCAGGAGATACCAGTATGGAAGTAAGCAAGGTGGGCCAGAAAAAGGGAAAACACATGCAAGGGTGCCCTCTCAGTTTAAACCCTATGGTCTTGATCCTGCAGAGCAGATTACGCTGCAGAGTTATCCAGGCCTGAGCCAGCGAGAGCCTCCCTCTGCACAAGGAAAGCGTTCAGGACAAAATGGCCTTGGTTGCTGCCCCCGCCCGCCCGCCCCAGGCAGCCCTCAAGGGCCGCAGGTGCTGGCTCTTGGGAACAAAGGCAGTGGGTCTAGGTGTGGGGGTGAAGTTTGCATAAAAACGTTAAAAATAAGATCCAGTGTTCATAGAGCACTCAAATCTGCCCTACCCAGAGAATAGGAAATAGATTACCATAGTATTAAATGTACAAAAAGTGTGTACATAGCATTCCACCGTTTTCAGTGCTCTCTGGGCCACAATATCTTTTCTGATCTTCATAAAAAATCTAGAAGATACTACAAGATGGATGTTATGATACTAGGATATGTGATTGAGATATATCATCAAGCAACATACTCAAAAGGCGAAAGCCTATGTCATTAACTCTAGTCCCAGCAGTCTTTTGGGAGCCTCAATCTAGAGAGTATTTCTGTGATCTTCTTATGCAAATTCAGAATCCAGGGTCATTACAGAGTGGAGGCTATATTGTGGTTCCTGCAGAATTCCTTGGCTCACATCTGACCCCTGAGAGTCACTCAGGGTGAAGCCAATAGTTCTTGATGTTTACAGGCTCCTCAGGGAAGGTGTGTGTAGCTATGGAAGCACAGTTGTCCAGCCCTGGTTTAGGACGCCACTGCTTCAGAGCACAGTTTGGGGGTGTAGGCAGGGTGGGGTTTGAATCCTGGTTCTACCATTTACCATCTGTGTGAGTTTTGCTAAGTCATTGGAGTTCTCAAATCCTCACTTCTGTCGACGACAGAATTAGGTTATGCTATACTTATTTCAAAACTTGTGTTGAGAATTCAACAAGATGACATTGGTAAAGTGCTGAGCCCAAATCCAAGAAGGAGCCAGTTCCTAACAAACAGAATGTACTATGATTTTATTCATCTTAATCCTCTCACTTTTCTGCAATTTACTGAAACTCAGGACATCCGTTCTCTAAAAATGGTGTTTTTGCCCCTATTCCACATCGAATGCCAGTGTGGGCCACTTTTCAGGACTTGAAAATGGTTCAGCAAAGTGAACCTTTTGGTTAATGTTGTTTACTGGAGTGGGATTTGAGCTGTAGCAATTTAGACACTTGGCTGGCAGATGGTGGATGGCCTTGGGAGGCGATACCATTTGCTTAGAATACAGGGTTTGTAGTCTCTCTTCACCCGTCATTTCAAAATTGAGTCTCGCTTAGAATTTCACAGAAGCAAATGAGCCTGTATTTAAAATCCTGGTGAAATAACCACTCATTTAGTATTTATTTACAGCTCAGAAACCCAGCAGGTACAATCCCTGGTCTACTTAATTTTAAAAGCGAATCCAACAGTTCCCTTAGCGTTCCTGACTGGTGGGCACCAGAAAAGGTATATTTGAAAACTAGCTTTCTCCAAGCTCCCAGGCCCATGATAGAAATAAAACATAGAGAAATAATTTTTCTCTCTAATTTGTAAAGCAAACAAGAGAAATAAAAAGAGCAGGAGGAAGCCAGCTGCTGGAAAGATACCCAAATAGACTAGTTTCCCATAGGTGAGAAATCGCAGCTCCAACGAAGCCAGAGCAAAGGGTGGTTTCCAGGCTCTCAGACCCTTCATCACATGCATAAGCAGAAGGAAGCAGCGGGTGACGATTGAGGGACACTGATGACAGGACTGGGATGAAAAATGATCAGTTCATCTTAGCACAGGCGGAGCACGAGAGCGAACCTGCTGAGCAAGCTTGTCAATCAATCCTGGACACCCAATGGCGTCATCCCAGAACTGCGGGCAGACCTAGAGGGGATTCAGAGCAGCCTCTCTTGAACATGGCTGGAGACACTAAGGGAGTTGCCTTTGCACAACCAGAAAGACCAGTGGGCGCTAGACGGCACATCTTCACATTGCCACATCTCTTTCCCCAGCATGCTCGCCAGTGTGAAACAATGTGCAGAAAACTTTCTGTGAAATGTGAGCCCTCGGTTAAGGTGGGCTAGAGAAAGAACATAGCTAATAAAAAGAGATCTCTCCTTTCCTGAGGGCTAGGCTGTACTGGGACCTTTACATCCCTTATTGCAGCTACTCTTCAAAATGGTCCTAGAAAAAGTGTGCATTTCCTATATCACAGGGAAAGACATTAACTTTCCAAAACTGTAACTAATAAGTAGCAAAACGCATCTTTAATCCCCACATTTCTCCTTCCAGATCCTATGATCCCAACCTCCACAGCCTATATATATATAGCAAAGAAAAACCTCTTCATTGCAAATAATTTAATGAGGTCCTCCTGTGTCATGGGAGGTGGAGAAAAAAATAAATGTGTACAATGCAAATGTTTCCCTGGTGAGATTTATATGTTTCCTTTAGGGCTATACCATGAGAAGCAGGGGCTTTTACCTTCTGTAAACACGTGCAGTGACTAGACCTGTGCTCACACAGGGGAGGGAGCAGGCAGGATGAACCAGACGTTACTGCACGCAGCTGGCCTTCCCTCCCGGAGCGTGGCCCAGTGCCCGGATGCCTTCAGTACCTGCTCGGCTCCTACTGGTGCTAAATAAAACCACCCTGCACACGTAGTCTCCACAGAGCAGGCGTCTGCAGAAGGCCACTTTCCCAAGACCAGAAGATGCAGCAATTTTGCCTAATTCATATCGACAAACAGAAAGTTAAACAAAATGAAAAGCCCCAGAAAACCACTCAAAGGAAATGGAAATAAGTAATTTGCTTGATAAGGAATTCAAAGAAGCAGTCACAGGGATCCTCACAAACTTGAGAGCGAAATAGAGGAATTTAGGGGGAACTTCAACAGAGTCAGAAAGTATAAGAAAGAACCAAGCAGACCCGAGGAGATCAAGAGAAGAACAGAGGGCGGCTATAAAAACCACCTAAAAACCAAGAACAAAATGACAATCGGTATATACTTACCAACAATGACTTTAAATGCAATTGGATTAAACACTCTAATAACAGAGGCAGGGTGGACGAATGGATTAGAAAGCGTGACTAACCTCTGTGCTACTTACAAGATACTTCAAATCAAAAGACACATAATGACTGAGAGGTTTATATGCAAATTGAAATGGAAAAAAAGCTCAAGTGGCCATACTTACGTAGACAAAAAGAGGTGTTCAAACAAAAAAAATGTATAAAGAAACAAAGGGGAATGTTACATTATCATAAAGGGATCATTCCAAGAAGACAGTATAACATTTGTAAAATGTCTCTACACCCAACATAAGGGCACCTGAACATATAAAACAATTATTAATGGACATAAAGGGAGAAATACACAATAGTACAGTAATAGTAGGGGATTTTAGTGCCCCACTCACACCAATGGGTAGATTATTTAGACAGAAAATTAATAATGAAATAATGGCCTTAAATGTCACATTAGACAAGATCATCTTAATAGACATTTTTTTAGAATATTTCATCCAAAAATGTCATAAGACACATTTTTTTCAAGTGTACATGGAATATTCTCCAGGTAGATCACATACTAGGCCATTCTGTACCAGTCTGACCTGGTAAGTTGCCTTGAAAATGTTATTTGTAGGGAATGCCTGGCTTTGCTTAGAGCAGAAGAGGGTCCAGGTAAAAGTAACTGGGGTCAGCCACACAGTCACCACATTACCGACCCCTCATAAAATTTAGGACACCGAGGTTAGATGGAGCTTCCTCAGTTGGAGACATTTTGCACATGTTATACGTCATTGCTGGGAGGATTGAGCATAGGAGTCTCACGTGACCCCTCTGGGAGGGATTATCTGGAAGCTTACACATGGTTTCTTCTTCATAGTCTAGCATTTAAGTCTTCCATCACTTTGAGTTTATTTTTGTAGATGGTGTAATAAAGTGGTCTAATTTCATTTTTTTTGCATATGTATGTCCATTGCCATCACTACTTGTTGAAAAGACTGTCTTTACCCCATTATATATCCTTACATCCTTTGTCATAGATTAATTGACCATCTAAATGAAGATTTATTTCTGGGCTCTCTATTCCTTTACACACACACACACACACACACACACACACACACAGTCTGTCTGGAAAAAGTGCAGCCACTATTAATATAATGACAATGGTTCGTGCAGCATCTATGTAACCTCGAAGCCAAGGAGAGTGGACTGGAATGCACATGCATGAACAATGATGACTTCACTGTACTAGTCAGTGGGGGCGGTAGATGTGTTGAATGTGTGCACTGTGTGGCTGTTCATTCTAAATGACTGTGTGGGTAGAAAAATGAATCTGCATTGGATTTTGCATTAAGCTTGAACATTCCTCCATGGAAACTATTTGGATGATTCAGAAGGTTGCAGCTGTGGGCAACTGTGATTGGCAGCTTCATCATGACAGCACTTATGCATCATATCTCGTGCAGAGTTTTTTGTCAAAATATGAAATCACCCAGGTGACTCAGCAGCCCATATTTTGCACCATGCCACTTCTGGCTTTTCCCCAAACCAAAATCACCTTTGAAAGGGAAGAGATTTCAGACCATTGATGAGATTCAGGAAAATACGATGGGATAGCTGATGGCAACTGGGAGAACTGTGCGAGGTCCCAAGGTGCCTACTTTGAAGGGGACTGACACATCATTGTCCTATGCACAATGTTTCTTATATCTTGTATCTTCTTCAATAAATGTCTTTATTTTTCATATTACAAGGCTGGATTCCTTCTGGACAGACCATATATATAATTATACATATATATTATATATTTTCTGTTTTTATGATAGTACCATATTGTTTTCTTCTCTTGTGTGTTGACCACCCCAAATCAAGTCTCCTTTCATCACCATTTCATCTCCTCTTTATTTTCTTCTACCTCCCCCTATTCCATTTCCCTCTGGCAATCACTATACTGTTGTCTATGGGGGTTTTTGTTTGTTTGTTTTTGTTTTTTCTTAATTCCTTTATCCTCTTCACCTAGACTCCCAACCCTCCTCCCCTCTGAAAACTGTCAGTCTGTTCTCTGTATCTATAAGTTTGTTTCTATTTTGTTCATTATAATACCATACTGTTTGGATCATTGTAACTTTGTAGTATATTTTGCTATTAGGGCATTTGATATCTCCTACTTTGTTGTTTCTCAAGATTTCTTTGGCTCTTTGAGGTCTGTTGTATTTCCATATAAATTTTAGGATCAGTTATTCTGAGACTGACAGTGGTATATTAATAGGGATTGCATTGAGTCCTATATTACTTCAGGTAGTAATAACATTTTAACAATATTAATCCTTCCTATCCATAAGCAAGGTACACTTTCATTAATTTGTATCTTCTTTAATGTTTTTCTTCAGTGTATTATATTTTTTCAGGGTACAGGTCTTTCATGATTTTGGTTAAATTTACTCTTAAGTATTTTATACTTTTGATGCAGTTTTAAGTAGGATTGTAAATCCTGCCTGCTCTCTTTTTTCAGGCCCAAAAGGGCTTGAACAATGTGTGCAGGAATACACTGTAAAGACAATTCAGGTGGGCCAGAACCACCCTCTGGAGGTTTGTGGGGATAGAAACAATGGAGCTCACTGGTCCCTCCAATCCTGGAGAATTTCTGCAGTCCCTAGAGAACTCCCATGGCTCCCCAGCCCTTCTTCTCTCTAGTTTATTGTACCAAAAGTGGACCCACACACAAGACCTCTGTAAAAGCTTTACATGCAGGGTAGTTTGAGGAAGCTGCTTAGAGCACAGCAGACATTTAAGGCACCTGGGGCTCTAGCCTGCTGGGCCTGAGCAACTCTGGGAAGGGAGGCCAGCTAGGAGCAGTGAAATCCTGTAGCTCCTGTTGGTTCTCTCTGGAAGCCAAACACTCTAGGCAATGTAGCTGGGATCCTACTGTGGTGATCCTGCAGGTAAGCCAAAGATCTCCCCTCCCTACTAGAACTCCTGACACCTTCTGAGTGGAAGGGAAGTCAACAATGGAAATAAACTCATGGGCTTCTTTGTCCTGGAGAGTTGACACAGCTGCAGCTTCCAGAGGGCACCCTAGGCCTCCCAGCACTATTTGGTCTCTTTCTCTTGATTGTTGTCAGAAGCTGTTCATTCAGTGCTTGGTTTTCTCTCAGAGTCATTGGGGCCTATATACATGTATATTTGATTTTGCTTATGGGAGAGGTTAGTTCAACCTTCTCCTTTCAAGCCATTTTAATTGGCATCTTAATTTGTTGCCATTTTTAAAGATTGAGTTGTTTGTTTTCTCTTTATTGAGTTTCAAGACTTTTTTGTATACTCCATACAAATCACTTATCAGATATTTTGCAAATAGGTTCAGCTAGTCTGTGGTTTGTCTTTTCTGGCCACTGAGAGTGCCTTAAAAAAGCAGAAATTTTAAATTTTGATAAAGCCCAATTTATTAATACTGTCTTTTGTGATTTTTGCTGTTTATTGTACAAAAAAAAATCTGCCCTATACCAAAGTCACAGACTCTCCTTTTTTGAGAAGTTTTATAGTTTTAATACTTTAGTTTTAGATCTATTTTGAGTTAATTTTTATGTATGATGTAATGGAAGAGTTGAAGATTTTAAAAGATACAATGCATAGTTATTGCAAAAATACTTGTTGAAAAGGTAGTCTTTAACAACACTAAATTATCTTGATAACTTTGTCAAATTTATTTGACAAGTCACATGTGCATCTGTTTCTAAACCCAGCATTTTGTTCCATTGATTTATATGCCTATCCTCACACCAACACCACACTGGTTTGCTTATGGTAGCTTTATAGTAAGTTTTGCAGCCTGGTGATAATAGTCCTCAAACTTCATTTTTTTCAAGACAGCTTTATTCCTTCATTTCCATTCCCCATGTACTTTATCTATAGTTCCTGCCTAAATTGCGCTGGTCAGGACCTCCTGCCCGGTCTTGAGTAGAAATTTTATCCTTGCCTTATTTCTGATCTTTGAAGGATAGTACTCAGTTTTTCACCATATGTATGATGTTAGTGGTAATGTTATTTAATCGCCTTATTAGTTTTTGAGTTTCCCAGGGCTGCCATAACAAAGTACTCTCACAAATTATGTGGCTTAAAATAATATGAATTTGTTTTATTGCTCTGAAGGATAGAAGCTTCAAATCCAGGTGTAGGTGATGTTGGTCCTTTCTGAGAGCTGTGAGTGAGAATATGTTCCCATCCCCTCTTCTAGCTTCCAATGATTTACCAGCAATTTTTGGCATTTTTTGGCTTGGAAGTACATTTCTCCAGTCACGCACCTTCACAGGGCATTTTCCGTGTGTCTCTTTTACACAGTCTTTCTTCTGTGCATCATTTTGTGTCTCAATTGTCATGTTTTTAAGGCTGCCAATCATATTGGATCAGAGGCCACCCTAAAAACCTTAACTTGGCTCCATGTGCAAAGACCCTATTTCCAAGTTGAGGACGCATTCTGAGGTACTGGGAGTTAAGACTTCGACATTTGGGGGGTGAAGAGTCACATAATTTAACCCATAAACATATATTTTATTAAAGTCAATAAGTTTTCTTCCATGACAAGTTTGTTTGGAGGTTTCGTACGAATGGTTGTTAAATTTTGTAAAACACTTTTCTGCAGCTATTGAGATGATTATATGGTTTGGGGGTTTTAGTTTCTCAATACCGTGAATTATATTGATTGATTTCCAAATGTTAAGTAACTGTTAGTTCTAGGATAGATCCCACTTGATTGTAATGTATTATTATTATCCTTTATATTACTAAATTCAATTTGCTAATGTTTTGCTGAGAATTTCTGTGTGTATATTCAGGAAGGATTTTCATTTGAACTTTATTTTTTCTCATGTATTTATTTGGTTTTGAAATCAAAGGAGTAAAGCCTTCATAAAATGACTGAGGAAGTATTTTTCCTCATCTAGTTTCTGTAAAAATTTGCTATAATTGATGTCATTTCTTCCTTAAGTGTTTGGTAGAACTCACCAATGAAGTCAACTTGTCCTGAGATGTTCTTTGTGAGAAAGTTTTAGACTACTAATTCTACATCTTTAGGAGAAACAGCATTATTCAAGTTTTTCTTTATTGAATAAATTTTGCTAATTTGTGTATTTTAGGAGCTTGTCTGTTATCTAAGTTATCAAACTTACTAGCATAGCACTGTGCTACCCCTCCTCCTTTCCATGGAGGGTGTATGGTGACGTCCTTCTCATTTCTGATATTGGTAATTCAAGTTTTTTTTCCACCCCAATTCTCTGATTTTTCAACATTCTCTCCAATCAGTTTGGTTGGAGATTTATCAATTTTACTATTATTTTTTTTCAAAAAAAAAAAGAAGCTTTTGAGTGCATTGCTCTTGATTTTTTTTTTTTGGTTTTCCATTTTTGTTGAAACTTACCTTTATCATTTCCTTCTATCTGCTTGCCGTAGGTTTAATTTTAATTTTTTCTTCTTTTTCTAATTTCTTAGGGTAGAAGCTTAGATCATTGATTTTATCTTTTCTTTTTGGTACAAGTATTTAATAATAAAAATTTCTCTGTAAGTACAATAAATACTGATAATGTGTGTTTTCCTTGTAGTCAGGTCAAAATATTTTATAATTTTCTTTTTGAATTTGTTAGTTATTTAGATGTGTATTATTTACTTTTTAAATATATGGGAAATCTCTCAGATGTCTCTGTTAAAAATTTCTAGTGGATTTTACTGTAGTTAGAGAATACATTTTTTATGATTTTATTCCTTTTATATTACTGAGGTTTGCTTTTGCTTGAGAACATGGTACATCTAGATGAGTGTTTCTTGTGCCCTTAAACAGAATATGTGCCTGTAGTTTGGGGGAACAGTGTGTTCTACACATGTCAGCTAGGTCAGCTTGTCTGGCAACGTTCAGTTCTCCAATATCTGTACTGATTTTTGTCTGTTTGTTTTATGTATTGATGAATGAGAAGAAAGTGTTGAAATTTTAATTTTAATTATAGATTTGTCTATTTCTCTTTTCAGTTCTATCAGTTTTTGCTTTATGTATGCCAAAGTTCTGTTGTGGGATGATTTATATTTCTAGCATTTCCTTTTGGCTTTTAATTATTGTTTCCAATCCCTGCTGAATTCCCCATGTGTTCACACATGTTGTCCATATTTTCCTCTTGATCCTTGAACATATTAATCATAGTTACACAGAAGTCCCTGTATGATAGTGCCAACCTCTGAGCCATCTCTAGACTTGGTTCTGTTACTTGCTTATCTTCTGATAGTGCTTTGATTTTTTTCCCACTTGATTTTATGTGTATCTCTTAATTTTTTATAAAATACTGGACACTTCATGTAGAAGAACAATAGAGAATGAGCTAAATTTTATTCTTGGCTACAAATGGGCAAGCTTCTTCTTCTCTCACATTGTTAGTGTGGGTGTTTGCATCAGTCTGGCTTGTACTTGAGTTGGGACTGAGTTGGTGCTATCAGTGTGTTACTGCTTCATTGTGCTTAGTGTGGGGTTATGATTTTTCTCAACATCCCTACTCTGCCCTTAGCTTTCAAAGCACCTTAGTGGAGGATCCTGCCTCAGTCTTAAGCAGTTGTAGCCAAGTTCTGCTTTGTATCAGAGCAAGATCCTACACTCAAATGTATTTCTTCCACTTTAGGTGATTTTTGCTTTTAATGATCTCTAAGAAGAAATTTATTTTGTGGTCTCAAATTACTAGTGAGTTTTTAAGAGGACTGATGAATTTATAGACTATCTAGATTTTTGTCATTTCAGGTAGAATGATATTTTCTTATATTTTTCTACATGCTATGCTTAAGTGAAACTCTCATCAGCAATGTTTTAAAATATGGGCAAGATGATAGTATTTTAACAGCCATTTCCAAAACTGGAAAAATACTGAATACACAAAACTGTATACCCAATATATCAATACTTCCAATATTAATTGATCATCCAGTATATTTTAGGCCTTTTGGTAGGTATTGGATAAGCAAGATTGATATCTGTTTCTGCCAAAGAAATTATAATTAAAATTCTTCTACAAAAACATTGAAAAATATGTACATAAGGAAATAACATAACTGAGATTCAAAATCCAACAGTGATTTGAGAAAATATATTCAATAAATATGACAGAAGTTAATATCACTAATGTATAAGGATCACATGCAGTAAATTATAACTAACACTGTCAGTGCTTCATTGGCATTTACTTGGATCCTGTACCATTTTTATCACACTGGCTTCTGGTTCTTTCCCTTCTGGATACTGGTACCTGCCTTTCTTCTTTGGAGACTTCTCTTAGCCTGCCAGGCATGTTTTCCCTGTGCACATGGAGAGTTGGTATCGCATGGCCATTGGCTTGAACCCCTGTGTTCCCACTCTCATCCCCCCAACCACAAATTTTGAGACAATCTTTAACTAAGACCTAAGAGACTAATTTTTTTCTGATCAAGAAACTTTAGGAATGCGATCTTTATTGTCCCATAGCTTCCCTGGAAGGGGGATGTTATGCCAAAGTGATTCTCCATGGACTTTATTTGATACCACAAACTTCTTCAGCTCCCCACCCCACCCTTCCTGCCCCCCTTCTCCATTCCCTAGTGGTTTTCCTAGGAGCATTATCTAAGAAACGGCTTTGGCGCAAAGCCTCATTTCATAAGCCAGGTGATGAAAGACAAATACCATATGATCTTACCTTTAATAAGAACCTAAACAACAAAACAAACTATAACCAAAGACACTGAAATAGAGAACAGGCTGACAGTGACCAGAGGGGAGACGGGAGGAAATTTCAGGGGGAAAGGGGAAGGGTCTACAGGAACAAGTATAAAGGACACACAGACAAAAACTAAGGGGGGTGGGAATGGGAGGGAGGTGGGGAGCACTGGGTGGGGTGGGGTGGGGTGGGCTGGGATGGGAGTAAAAGACAGAAAACTGTACTTGAACAACAATTAAAATAAATAAATTATAAAAAAAACAAAAAGAGAGAAAAAACAAAACAAAACCAAAGCCTCATTTCAGAGACTTCTTATACAAAATCCAAGCAAGGCCATACATCAAAACAAAAATACTAATAGTACAACAGAAAAAAAACTGAGCTAAGAACATAGACTAAGAATTCATACACACACACAACCCATACCCCTTCCATGGCTCACTTTTTCTTAGTATATTTGGGATAAAAGGAGATTTTAGTCTCCTCTGTCCCTACTTCTTACATGGCCCAGCGAGTTCTCCACAAATGATTACTCCCCACCCCTCTCAGCTCGCCTTTGAGTGTCCTTGACTTTGCTGCTGCCAGCTAAGACTGGGCCTACACCTCTCCTTCGGTGCAGTGCTCACGTGATGATGTTGGCTCCTGTGGATGGTGCAGGGGTGCGGGGTGGGTAGAAAATATTATATTTCACTGTAGAAGAAACCCTTACTACAAAAGACTAAAAATGATTATTCCCAAATTCTAAGGGGAAAAAGTTTAAGCTCTTTGTTAGTCATTACTGCCACATGCTTCTCAGTCTTGATGTTCACCTTACACTCTCCTTGTTCTCCAAGATAGGGTCTCTCTTGCAACCCCTATAAGAAGTCCCCACGCCACTTTGCAAGAACTCTGTTCTCTGTCATAGGGTTTGGATATCTTCTGGTTCTATCCTCCCCAAATGTCCTGAGATGAAATTTCCTGAAGTCTAGTTTATCCAGTCTAACTGATAATAGCAATCCCTCATTGCGTGTGAAATGTATTAAGTATGTACAGAGTGGGGCCAGGAGATTCTGTGGGACAATGCAGATGGGATCTGATGTTTTTTGCTTCAGTCTTCTTCGTTGGTCCAACTGCAGTGGTGTGAGCCAATTGTGCATATTGCTCCCCAACTCTTCTTTTGGAGCTGTCTTATTGGCAACTTGCAATCGGTCACATGGGGAGTGTTTATATCATGGCAATCAGTAATTGCTACAAATCAAGGCTTCTTTCTTACCCCAGAAAGCCAATTTTTAAACATTTACTAGCACACTGCTGTCTTATTATTTTGGGGGGCACCACAGGTCTCTTATTCTCCACCCAGGTGGTCTGGATGGAACTAACTTTATTCTCTGGCTCGAGGAGTAGGAAGAGTACCACATCCTTCCTGGGTTTGGTGATTGATATAAAAATGGATAAACACCTTGAAATGGACCAAGCAAAGCCTTTTCTGGGACTTTTCCTGAAATGACTGGGACAGAGCTGCCTATTCTATTTGGGATCTTGGACATTAAGATCTCTGAATGCCTTCAACTTCCTCTAAAAAGAACAAATTTGTAGTTAGAGAATAGTCAGAGCGTAGGGAATGCAGTCAGTACTATTGTAATAACTGTGCGTCAGGTAGGTATTGGAAACATTGGGGGACCACATTGTAAATTATATAATTGTCGGACTACCATACACCCGACTCTAATATAAAAATGCTAGTATCAACTGTAATTGAAACAAACAAACAAAAAATCCCTGAACATGTGGAGCTGGTGATGGCCATGTGAACAAGTGCACAGACAAAGCCCGTTGAGAATGAAGCCAGCACAGAGGAAAATAAAGCCTAAACAAGGAGCAAAAAATGCTAGGGCTTGTGCTCGTGATTTTAATTTCTGGATAGAACCCCTAAATTTCAGTTACGGATGCCAACGAATGCCTATTACTGCTTCACTATTTTGAGTTCAGTTTCTGTTACATGTGACCATGTAAATTCTGACTTATACAATTGTGAGGAGAACACACGCGCACACACACACATACACACCCCTCCCAAAGGCAGAAAGGACTTCCCAGAAAATAAGGGAGAAGCGACTTTCCCTACAGGCAACACGGAACAGAGTGCTACGTTATAATGCGGAGCAGCGTCAGTTTTCCTTTTCTCGTCCTTCTGCTTCTGCAGTGTGCCCGGGCACCTACCAAGCCACAGACTCGGCAACTTTTAGTTATTCCAGCACCAGGCAGGAGTTTGGGGATTAAAGTTCTTCTCCTCTCCTCCTTCTCCTCACACATTTGATCAGGTCAAAATGCTGAGCAGTCCTGCTTTCCACTCTCTCTGGATTCTGTAGATGGAAGGAATACAGAAATTGAGGAGAGGTGTAACCATACACCATAAACAAATGACTATTTTACATTGGGAAGAAAATTCAAACAAGGACACTTTTTAAAACCTCGATTACATGAGCAAGTTTTGATAAAATTAATACCTCCGAATAGGAATGGTTTGGTGAAACCAGATCTCAGGTACATAGTGGCTGGGAAGTCAGGTGATTCAACATTTCTGAACCCCAAATTTCCGGTATGCATCCAGAAGTTTATGTATTTCCACTCCTCGTTCTGAGTAGCTCCCCTTCTGGGAATATATACTAAATGAGTTATCAGAAAATTAGATAGAAATTTATGTGCAATGATATTCTTTTTTTTTTTTAATTTTATTTAGTTATTTTTTTCAAGTACAGTTTTTTGTCTATTTTTCCCATCCCAGCCTCCCCTGCCCCTTGCTCCCCACCTCCCTCTCATTTCCTCCCCCCCCCCCCCTTAGTTCTCGTCCCTGTGTCCTTCCTATTTGTTCCTCCAAATCCCTCCCCCTTTTTCCCCTTAACTTCCCTTCCTTCTCCCCTCTGGTCACTATCCCCTTGTTCTCTATTTCAGTGTCTTTGTTTTTTGGGTTTTTTTTTTCTGCTTACTTGTTTGTTTTGTTGTTTAGCTTCCTGTTAAAGGTGAGATCATATGGTATTTGTCTTTCAGCACCTGGCCTATTTCACTCAGCATAATGCTTTCCAGTTCCATCCATGTTGTTGCAAAGGGTAGTAGCTCCTTCTTTCTCTCTGCAGCATAGAATTCCATTGTGTATATGTACCACAATTTTTGGATCCATTCATTTACTGATGGGCACCTAGGTTGCTTCCAACTCTTGGCTATTGTAAATTGTGCTGCTATGAACATTGTGGTGCATAGGTTCTTTGATATTGATGTTTTAGGATTCTTAGGATATAATCCTAGCAGTGGAATTGCTGGGTCAAAAGGCAGGTCGATTTTTATTTTTCTGAGAAAAATCCATACTGTTTTCCATAATGGTTGTACCAGTCTGCACTCCCATCAACAGTGAACTAAGGACCCCTTTTCCCCACAACCCCTCCAACATTTGTTGTTTGTTGCTTTGTTTATGATAGCCATCCTGACTGGTGTAAAGTGGTATCTCATTGTGGTTTTAATTTGCATCTCTCTGATAGCTAATGATATTGAGCATCTCTTCATGTGTCTCTGAATGTTCTGTATGTCCTCCTTGGAGAAGTGTTTGTTCAAGTCCTTTTCCCATTTTCTAATTGGGTTGGGTGTCTTCTTAGAGTGGAGTCGTGTAAGTTCTTTGTATATTTTAGAGATTAAACCTTTGTCTGAGGTATCATTGGCAAATATGTTTTCCCATACAGTTGGTTGTCTTGCTAATTTAATACTGTTTTCTTTAGCCATGCAGAAGCTTTTTATTTTGATGAGATCCCATTTGTTTATTCTTTCCTTTACATTCCTTGCTCTAGGGGACATATCAGTAAAGAAGTTGCTGCGTGAAATATCTGAGATTTTCTTGCCAATGTTCTCCTCTAGGACTTTAATGGTGTTATGACTTACATTTAAGTCTTTTATCCACCTTGAATTTATTTTGGTGTATGGTGTAAGTCTGTGCTCAAGTTTCATTTTTTTGCATGTAGCTGTCCAGTTCTCCCAACACCATTTGTTGAAGAGGCTATCTTTACTCCATTTTATGTTACTGCCCCCTTTGTCGAATATTAATTGACTGTAGAGAGTTGGGTTGATTTCTGGGCTCTCTGTTCTGTTCCATTGGTCTATGTGCCTGTTTTTATGCCAGTACCAGGCTGTTTTGATTACAGTGGCCTTGTAATACAGTTTGATATCAGGTATTGTGATCCCCCTACTTTGTTCTTCTTTCTCAAAAGAGCAGCTGCTATTCGAGCTCGTTTATGGTTCCATATAAATTTTCGAAGTGTTTGTTCTATGTCTGTGAAATATGCCATTGGTACTTTAATAGGTATTGCATTGAATCTGTATATTGCTTTGGGTAGTATGGACATTTTGATAATGTTAATTCTTCCAATCCATGAACAAGGTATATGTTTCCATTTGTTTGTGTCTTCCTTGATTTCGTTCTTCAGGGCTGTGTAGTTTTCTGCATACAGGTTTTTTACCTCCTTGGTTAGGTTTATTCCCAGATATTTTATTTTTCTTTTTGCTATATCAAATGGGATTTTTCTCTTTATTTCTGCTTCTGCTGATTCACTGTTGGTATACAAAAATGCCTTTGATTTCTGGATATTGACTTTATAACCAGCTGTTTTGCCAAACTCATCAATTAGTTTGAGGAGTTTTTGGGTAGAGTCTATAGGATTTTCCATGTACACTATCATGTCATCTGCAAACAGTGACAGTGCAATGATATTCTTAAGAGCCTTGTTCATAATAGAGAGAAGTGAAAATATATAACTGCCTAACAGAAGTGAATGGTTAAATTAATTGGGACTCTTCTATATGAGAAAATATTGTATTTTCAAGAATTTAAAATATGATCCTGAAAAAGCCCTAGACAAACTGTTCAGTAGTATGATCTCACATAAAAATGCACATGCACCTCCTGACTCATCTGGTGTGAGCTGAGTTCAGCCCCACATCTTTACGTTTTTGCATCTGCTGGGCCCTCACCCACTTTCCTAGCTGGTGAATTCTTGCTTTTTCTTCAAAATCCAGCTCATTATATCTTCTGTGGAAACTTTTCTTGGGAAGGTAGTGCCTAAGGGGAGCTAAGAAT
This sequence comes from Artibeus jamaicensis, assembly GCF_021234435.1. Taxonomy (NCBI): domain Eukaryota; kingdom Metazoa; phylum Chordata; class Mammalia; order Chiroptera; family Phyllostomidae; genus Artibeus; species Artibeus jamaicensis. The sequence continues at coordinate 40,257,903 of NW_026522059.1, forward strand.
TCTCTCCTAAAAACTAAAGCATAGACAATATTTTCTAAGACTTATAGTCCCTCTCCCTCCTCAATGCATTGCTCTCTGCAGCCTTTACCACCCGTTGGCAGTGGCACCTGAAGTGAGACCATTGCCGTTCTGCATCTGTGCTGTCCTGGGAGACCTGGGTGAGGGCTTGGCCAGCAAGGAGCAATGGGGATACCTGGTTCCCATTAGCAACAGCAGCCTGCAGCTGGGCGTTCTGAGCAGTCCTGTCCTGGGTGCATATCAGCTTAACAAATCATTCTACTCCAGAATGGAACACTTTATAGCTGTGAGATGTTGACACACATTAAAAAATATGGGCTTGTCAGGCGGTGAAAGACAAATACCATATGATCTCACCATTAACAGGAAGCTAAACAACAAAACAAACAAGCAAGCAAAATAAAAAAACAACGACACTGAAATGGAGAACCAGGGGGACAGCGACTGGAGGGGAGAGGGGAGGGAATTTCAGGGGAAAAAGGGGAAGGATTTACAGGAACTAGTATAAAGGACACATGGACAACAACTAAGTGGGGTGGAAAGGAGAGGGAGGTGGGGGGCACTGGGGGATGGGCTGGGATGGGAGTAAAAGAATACTGTAGTTGAAAAATAATTTAAAAAATAAATAAATTAATTAAAAAAATATGGGCTTGTGCCACCTGTAATGTGTCAACTATTGGGTGGGTTCCATGAATAAAATCAGCCAAGCTTTAAAAATATATATAATTGACTTTAGAAACCATAAAAAAGACACAGAAATGGCTCTTTTGTTACTAACACAAACCTCAGTTGAGGGCCTGCCTCAGGCAATATGAAACCCCTGCAGGCTGGGGCAAGTGAAGGGAAGGTGAGTTCTTACCTCGTCTTTGTTGACCTCTAGAGAAACGAGCAATTCCATCAGTATAGTCCCTGTACCTGCCTCTCACAAGGTGCCTCCTCCACCAAAAATTACTTCTCTTTCTGCCCAACCCGTCCATGTTCAGGCACTATGCTATCATTGTTATTACTACTGTTTTGCCAGTAATAAGTAGCAAATTACACAAAACTTACTTTTATCATCATAACATTTTCCTAAAGGACTGGTAACTTCCAGATAGACGTGCCCCTGCCATTTCTGGCTCTGCAATCTTGGACAGATTACTTAGCATCGTCAAGAGCCAGTTGGGAAACATTCTAGGTGATATTAGGGGCAGTAGTGAGCCCTGATGTTTAGTAGAGAGCTTGGCAGGATTGCGTGAGGTATCACACATGCAGTGTTTGTTATATACATATCATGTGTATAGTAACTTCTCAATATATAGATTATATTTTTATTACTGGGTAACTGTGACAAGGAAACAATCTTTCTCCACCTCATAGTCAAGGTAGGTCCCCCTATTAGAAGTCTTGAAAATCTCTCTGGAGTGGCTGTGTATAGACAGAGCTTTGAACGACTGGTCAAGATAGGGCCTGAGATGGCAGAGGGGTGATGTTGCATCTCCACCGCCACTCTGGGGGAAATGGACATTGGATGGTCAGTACTGGACTATTATCTAGAAGGCTCTCATTCTGGTTAGTAAGAATATATTATTCATGTCTTTGCCTCATAGACATGTAGGAATGGTAGTAGTCTGGAAATGTTTAAGTGGCAAGTCATTAGATTAAGTGACAAGATGCTTATATACCATGAAATAAACCGGGCGCATAACTTTACAGGCTATCTGGGCTGGTATTCCCACAGCTCTTTATTCCTTTGTCTGATACAATTTATCAAATAGTTGCTGTGTCTTTCTTCATTATTCTCTATGCTCTCAAGGGCAGGAATTGACTTCATCACTCATTAATTCATTCAATAAATACTTACTAAGCAATTACAATGGGCCTACTATGTCTATTGTTGTATTTCCAGTTTCTAGTGGAGTAGCTATTGTCTGTTGAACAATTGAATAATTGGTTTACAATTTTTCAAAGGGCAAATGGGAAAAGTATGTGGTTTTATGACATCAAAAAAGGGAATTGCTAGGAAAACAGTGGGAGAATCCAGTGTACAGAGATGGAAGAGAACAGAGAATTCAGCGAAGACAGGCTACAAGCTAATAGTGGAAGTTGTTGTTTAGAAAGAGAATATTGCTTTGTTGAGCAAAGATACACGTGGCAGCAGACAGGGAAAGGGCTAGGGAGACGAGAAACAAGAGAATGCGGAGAAATACTAAATTTAGAGGTAAGCTCTGGACGGGCGGAAGGAACTAGGTTTTGGAAAGAGCATGTGACACTTTTCATTTATATTTGTGGCATTTTATGTCTTAAGCTGGGTGGTAGGTAAATGGATACTCATAATTTTTTCTGTAGTTTTCATATTTCATAAAAAAGGAAAGTTTCAATATGATGTTTCATTGCCTCTAAATAGTTTGATAATTTTATTAAAATTTTAAAAAATTATAAAATCAGCCACAAAGCCAAGTCAACCTCAGTAATGCCCCTTCCATTGATACCCACCCATTCAGGCCTTTGGAAGCCTTTTCTCAGGGGCTCAGGAACTATTGTCTAACTGTCTTGGCCCTGAGCTTTGCAGCCACCCCAGACTCTGCCCCAGACAGGTCTTCCTAAAATGTGGGTCACGTCATTTTTCTTCCCGAAAACAGTTTGTGAGATAAAGTCTAAACTTGCCAACCTAGCATTCAAAGAATCCCACATGTTAGCTCTTCTTTACCTCTGTGATCTTTCCTCCCAAAAGCAAAACACAGTTCCAGTCACAGGGGCCCACCTGCCCCACCCTCTCCACCTCTCCACCTAGTCTTTCACCACTGGTGAGAGACTGCTTTCACCAGTCTTTACACCAAGTCTGGCCATTACACTCGCAAAGATGATTGCAAAACTAGATGACTTTGCATTTCTTCTTTAGTTTGGGAAACTTTTGGTATCTGAGAGTTTCAGATGAGCAGGTAGGTATTGGGTATATCCTGGTATCCACAGTGCCTAGACTGGTTCATTTTTTTCTCTTACAGTAGTTGGTTTTCAATATAATACTTTTTCAGTGGGAATGAGCTATAAGGAAAATATTGAGATTATAATAATAATTACACATAATTTTAAAGTGCCAAATAGTATGCAGGAGCTGCAGGTTTATGTGTGTTTGTTTTTTTTTTTATATTCCTTACATGCAGATGTGTGTGATCAATAAGTAGATTGGACATATAGGGGACAAAATACTGGTCTGCAAGTTTTGGCTTTAATTCTAGTGTTGCAAGTTATTTATTTTTCATTATGCTTGAGTTCTGGGAGCTTTAATAACCCTTCCTGTTAATTATAAAAAGTTGCTGACCTTTAATTCCAGAATCTAATCTGTCACATGTTCACGAGCGTCTTGTTCTATAGTAGTAAAACCTAGGAGGAAGTGCCCACCCGGTACGGCTTGTCCGTGAAGGGTGAGCTTCCTTCTGGTGTTCTGTGAATCCCTTATAGTTGTGTAAGCTCAAGGAAATGGTCTTAATTTGTTACGGAAGCTGTTGACTTAACAATTATGGTCTGAGCAAACAAGACCACAACACCTACAAATAAAATGGCACTCAGCCTTCACCGTGCTGTCCTAGTGAGTGGTACCTGCTGCTGGAGCGCAGTCCAAACGGTGGCGGCTGTGTGAAGAGGAAGGACGTTGACTAGCTCTCTGCTTTGGTTGGAGAGAACCCCTAGAGGTCCCACTGGCTCCTTTCCCTCAACTCCAATCCCAAAATGCCATTTTTTAGAATTTTTAAAGACTTTCATAAATAGCGCCTGTATTAAAATCTTCAGCTTGGCATGAAAGATCTGAAAGAAGACTTTGATAGGAAATGGAAAAAATAGTAAGAAAGTCTGCAAAATAGGTAATGAGAAGTTACATGTCCATAAGAGATAGAAAAGGATAAATACTGTGGAGGCTGGAGCTGTTGACATTTTCCCTTGTTTATGAATTCTGTCAAGACTTAGCACTTATATTTTATTCTTTTCCAAATAAAATCCAAGTTCTAAGTGAGAAGAAATGATAAATAAGTACAGTGGTAGATGTTCTAATAGATGTGGTTGTTATTCAGCAAGTAAGTTAAATTTTCTCCATTAATGTCAGACTTGGTTATGTGACTTGCTTTGCTTTTTTGATGGTCAAGATCTATAATAGGTCTGATATTTCACTCTATGTGTAAGCCAATAAATTATTCTGTTACAGTTTTGTGGATGCTGGCAAAAACCATAAGGTTCCTGCGACAAAGAACTTTATCACCACGACAGTAGCTATAGTATCAGCATTTTCTTGTGTCAGTTCCCCAAGCCCCAGTCCCCACAGGGGGGTGTGAAGAGGACCAGATGACGCCGGCACTCACAGCAAGTTGCCTTATAGTAAGTTTCATACCCTGAGCTTTGGGAGACCAAGTCTTTTCTAACCGGCAGTCAGCTTGTCTGCCTTTTATTCTGGAGGGAGACCCTATGTTTGTTTTCTAAGGCTGTTTGCTATTTACAGTCATACCTGGGTACTGGTCAGCTTCAAAACTCATCAAACCCTGTACCTGTTGCATCTTGATGTGAAAAAAATGTTTTAGCACTTGGGGCTTGCTCTGGACTTGTTGCACTTGCTAGAACTTGTACGAGTCACGCCGCTGCCCTGCAAAAGAAAATGTCTCATCACTCATCGCTTGAAAAATTTGTTTGGTACTCATCTGTTTCAACACTTGTCACAAAGTTCTGGAACAAATTAATGATGAGTACTGAGGTACCACTGTATTCTTAAAGAGATAATCTACAATAAAGGCAGCTAGTGCTTCTGCTTAAAAGATGTCAAGAAATGTGCATGATCTATGGAACACTGTTTCCCCAAACCAGCCTCTGCCAGGGGTCAAGCCCAGGCAAGCTACATTCTGACATACTGCCACCACAGCTAACCTCATCATGAATCAGCTGAACAGTAGTCAGCATGGAAATGCATAAATATGAGAATAAGTGTTTATTTCTGAGATGTTTTGTTGTGTAGCACTGTTGTAGCAGTAAGTGAGTAATAAGGAAATTGGAAGGGAAATGAGGTGATGTCATATCAAAACCTTCAACGTGTGGCTTGGCTTTGGCTTTGGGACCATGAAATGAGTAATGAGAAAACTATTATAGGAGGATAAAAAAAATGATGATCTGTGTTAGAACTTGACAAAATATTTGATAAAACCATCACCTGCAGTACCTCAGAAAACAGAAAATATGTACCTAATAAACTTGTAGCATTTGATGAGAAGATGTCAAAGCAAGAGCTGATAACTCTAATCACATTTTATAAAGTGTTATAGGAAAAATCAAGTTCAGTAAAAATGGTTGCTTAGTTTGCAAAGAGGATTTAAAGGGACTGTAGAGAGCTTAGAAATCTCAGGTTTGGAAAAAATGGTTTTTTAAAAAAAATAAAACAGAAATGTGATAAATACCAAATCAACTATGGAATTAACATCCTTTGTTAAGACATAAAAGCAGATTAAAGTGTGGCTTAGTGGATCTCAGCTGGACAAAAAGCCTTCTAGAAAAATTGAGGGCAAGTCCATAGAAGACTAATGTACCCTAAGTACCGGCAATTAAATCTAGAGAGAGACATGGCTTGGAAGAAATTGTGGGTGTGGCTTTTGACACTTGGATTTAACTAGAATTAAGTACACAGAAAACGAATCAAGCTTTTGAGAGATCTGTGTTGGCAAAAGTGCCACCAGCCTAGACTAAATAGACAGTGAGACTATTAGACATTCAAAAAGACCTCTTGCTTCCCAACTTTATATAGCCAGGAGTTGAAAAACAACAAAAGTCCCCTCCCCCAAAAAACCACCATACTGAGTCACCAGGAAAGGCTTATTTTCAAATGTCCTCTTCAGAGTCAGTCAAGCAGGACAATGGCAGAGGAAGGAACTCCAAGAGGACCAGCTGGATGTCTGTGGAGAACAGTGGACTGAGAGCCACTCCAAGGGAACATAACAAGTGTCATCAAAAACCATGGTCACATTCCATTATTTGTGAGTTCCACATCAGCTGAGAACAAGGCTAAATCACCTTTTCTCAATTCACACGAATGTACTGATATAGGTTCTGGAGCATTCTTGCTCAGGAAGGTTCATGTCCCTCCTATGGAGTGCCCAGGTGTCATTCGCGATTGCCCTTATTCCTACTAGTTGCATTATAGAATACATCTTATTTTGGTTTATCTTTTGGGCAAGAGCAGTGAGCAAGCAATGATTTAATTGCCCTACTAAGTTTTAAGACTAGCACAACAGGGTTCCAAAACTGCTATGAACCAGTGACCGTAATATATTTCTTTAAGAAAATGAGAGTAGTTATTTTGAATACCTTATCTAGGTTTCAGTGCTGTATATTGGGTATGTGGGGACAGATAACTCATATTTTCATTTCATAGATGACTGGATTAAAAGGGCCTGTCTATAGATCATACGTACATCCTGAGATCTTGATGCTGTGATTTTAGGGGTATAGTGGAGAGGAGTATCTTTTTCTTGTGGGGATATAGTATTTGAGTATATTTTTCTTGTGGGGATATAGTATTTGAGAACAAAAGGGTAGATTGTGATAAATCAGTTTATTCTTAAGTAAATATTTACTCCCTCATCCTACCTCCATGAGAATAGTGTACACCCCATTTCCTTGACATTGGGGCTTGACTCCAATTTACTCAGCCAATGAGATATTAGCAGGTGTGATGCAAGTAGAGGATTAAAATGTGTTTGCATGGTTGGGCTTACTCTCTTGCACTTTGGCTGTTGCCATAGAGCAGCTCCATGTGCCATGGGTAGCATGTGGCCAGTAGCTGCTGGCCCTCCAGCTTGGGCTCCAGTGTTAGAAGCACGGAGCTGGTCTGTCTCCTACACACAGACCTGCAGTCCCAAGCAGAACTGACTCAGCTGACCTGCAGATGTGTGAAAAAGTACTAAGAGCTCCTTGTTATGAGATTTTATGATTGTTTTCTTTGTAGAAAAATGTGGCTTATTTAAAAACAGAAAATGCTCATTTTTTGAAGGGCATAATGGCAATATTATTGATTGTGGGTGGTGATGGGAGGGCAAGAACTGAATCCCAGGCTGGTTTAGAGTTTCTGAGAGATGAAGAATGATGAGTTTTCAAAGACATCTTTGGCCTTCTGAAACCAACTATTTCTCTACATTTAAAGTTGAATGATTTTGGTGAACTCCTACCCTATCCTATGCATCTTTACTTGAGGGTTCCTAATGTGAAATACTAAGTGTTGCTCGTTTGTTTTCAGTTTGTAAAGTGTTGACATCCAGTACCCCAGGGAACTGTGAACAGGAGTGGAATTTGGGCTCGTTCGGAGTGCAGTGACTTAGCAGTTGATTGCATTTTGCAGAATCCTATTTGCAAGCTTAGAAAATTACCACACACAGTTCACCATATGGCACAACTAATTTTTCTAAGGGGACTATTGTATTTGAAAAATCAAAAACACTGAATTCCCAAATCTCTTTTTTCTTTCTCTACTGTCATGGTTTCCATGACGACATTTCACAGGTCCATATTACATCTTAAATGTAAATGATTTCTACTGAAAAACACTATGTATCATCTTCAGAAGGAAGAAAGTGAGAGAGATGTTTACTCTTCTGGGCAAACAGTGTGTGCTAATTCCCACAACTCTGTCTGGGATTGAGTATGGCACAACCGAAGTGTAATATCTTGCTATGATTTCTGTTTTCATTTCCCTGATGACCAGTAAGTTAAAAATTTTCAAGTGCTTATTGACCATTTGTATACCTCTTTTTTGCCACGTCTATTTGAATCTTCTCTTTAAATACTGAATTGTCTTTTTATTATTAAGCTGTAAGGGCTCTTTATATGATCTCTGTCATATGTTTCTAATATTTTCCTCTGTTTGTATGTTGCCTTTTAATTTTTTATAATGTCTTTAAAGAGCAGAGGATTTTAGTTTTGATGAAGTCTCCTTTATCAGTTTTATCTTTTAAGTGTATTTTTGTATGCAACATATATTTGCCCCAAAGTCTTAAGTATTTTCTCCCTTCTTTACTTCTAGATATTTTATAGCTTTAGTGTTTACATTTAGGTGTTTGAGCCATTTTGAATTAGTTTTTGTTTATGATGCTGGGTAAAGTTCAAGGTCCTATTTTTAAAAATAGAGACAATGTAGTTTTTTCCAATGTCACATGTTAAAAAATCCTTTTGCCATTTAATAACTTTAGCACTTTTGTCAAAAATGAATCGACAATGTACATGTAAGTCTATTTTTGGTATGTTTATTCTGTTCTAATAATAGATATATAATCTTTACATCAGTACCATGCTGTCTTGTTTAATACAGCTTTAGAGTGAAACTTGAAATCTGATACTAAAGGTTCTCAAAGTTTTTTTTTTTTAGATTTCATTTTAATTCTGTATGAATTTTCGAATTAGTTTATCAGTATCTACAAAAGTTTCTGGAGCTTTCTGTCTATCTAGCTCTTGCCTCTCTGGTACTCTTTCCTGTGAACTCTAGGGTCCTTGGCGTCTCCAAACTCCAGCTCCTTCTCAAGTCAGGGAGACTTGTAAGCTCTGCCTGGCTCCTCCTCTCTGAGTAGCCACCCAGAGACTTTCTCAAGACACTTAGCTGGGCAATCATAATACTCATTTCATTTGTTTCTCACCTCTCAAGAAGCCCTGTTCTTCACTGCCTGATGTCCAATGTCTTGAGTGTCATTGTTTCATCTATTTTGTCTGATGTTTTAGGTAGGACAGTGAATTCTATCCTTTGTCACTTCATCTTGACTGGAAGTGGAGAGACCTTGTAATGATAGTATTCAAGATTGATAAAGATGTAGTAAAATAAACACTCATGTATTTGTGAGAATTTAAATTATTACACTTTATCAAAAAGCAGTTTGGTAATATATCTACACCAAAATATTCTATGTCCCCAAATCCCACTTCACAGAATATGTTCTATGGAAATAATTTATAATACTGATAAAGAGTCATGCACAAAACTATGCATTATGACATTTTCTTTAATAGCTAAAAACAAAACAATCTAAATATTTTAAAACAGGGTAATGCTTAAGTAAACTATGGTTTATTCATTAATGAAATATTATGGAATCATTATAAAACAACATTTGAGAAATGTTTGAATCATAGTTAGATTCTTAACATATACTTGAAGTGAAGGAAGCATATTCTGGTTTATTCTTGTATGTGCCCTGACTGGGGATCAAACTCACAACCTTGATGTATAGTTATGAAGCTCTAACCAGCTGAGATAGCCCACAAGGGTGTCAATTTTTTTTAATATCCAACTTTTTGATTATGAACACAGATTATTTTATGCTCAGATGTTCATTTCAAGATCATGATATTGAAATAAATTCTTTTTCATAATCTATTAGGGTAATTCACTATTTAATTTTAATTGTATAAGTTAAATTCTAAAGTACTAGGATGAAATAGAGAAATTGCCCTAGAGATAATATATATGTCACAATGCTGCTGATTTTATTAACATTTTCTTTTAGATGGCCATATTTTAGCAGTAGTCTTAAAGATTCTCTTAAGAAAAAAAGAAAAAGCCCAGATTAAATGTAAGCAGCCTCCTTGAAGCACGATGAGGTGGGTTGTGCAGCGTGCATTTTGGAATTGAACTGTAGTTCTAGGCTGATCACCAGGGAATTTATGGGATGGTGGGATATGGAGCTTGGTAATTATGCTTTAGTGGTGCCGAAACTTGTCCTTAATATTTCAATATGTTAATCAGGATGAAGAAGATTAAGGACAAGGTCAGCAATTTGAAGGGAAAGAATTTTTGTTCTGTGCTGTAAAGTGTGAGACTTGGGGCAGTCTGCTCCTTGAATCTAGGAGAGCCCCTTAAAAGGAAGTCATTTCACTCTTCCGTTGAAGACTTAGAACTGCCTCTTAGAAAGTTGCTTGAGTTGATGTCACTCTAAACAACTAATCTTCGACTCAAGATCATCTAGAACTTGTCTGTGTGTTAACCAGAATTGTGTTTCTTCTGTGTTTGGGCCCCCTCAGACAAATTGGTCTGCTTCTTCCTAACACCATAGGGGGATGTTTTACTCATTCTCTTTTGTTGGACTGGGTGCTGGAAGCCAGGCACTGAGGAACTGACTTCTGACCGACTTGGGGAGGCAGTAGGCAGGGTCACATTCCCAAGGACCCTGTACTGTGTGAAGTTAGTAAGAGAAATGCCAATCTAACCTTAAATTCTAGAAAACAGGAAACAATATGAGGCCAAAGACAACCAAATGGCTTAACAAGTAGAGCGATAAGAGCATCCTGTGGGTTTGATCTTATACTATTGGGTTCCCCTTGCAGCATTGTGATGATCAAATGTATCTCTTCTATTTTTTAAAGTTTTTAATCCTCGCCTGGAGATAAGTTTATTGATTTGAAAGACAGAGGATGAGAGAGAGAGAGAGAGACATTGAGTTGAGAGAGAAAAGTCAATCAGTTGCCTCTGGTATGCACCCTGATGGGGATCAAACTCCGTAACCTGGGATCAACCCCACAACCTCTCGGTGTACGGGATGACATTAAAACCAACTGAGCCAATTAGCCAGGGCAAACGTATCATTTTAAAGGGGTCACTCTACCATGTATGAATCATTCTAGTTGTTGGATTGCTTTTCTTTAAAAGAACAACATTAAATATGCTAGTAATCTTTTTTTTTCTTTTGCATGGTAAAAACACTGTTTCAAAGCATCAAGACTTCCTCGATTTAGCTGGGTCACATTTTCTACATGTACACTTTTTTTTTTACTTTTTTATTGTTGTTCAAGTCAAGTTGTGCATGTACATTTTTTCAAGGCCTACATTTTAAAATAAAGAGATTTATTATACAAAGTTTACTATACACACAGCAGTGTCATAGTAAGTTTAGTTTCTGTACGTGTGTTGCCTAATTGGAAAAATGACAGTGAAATATAATGCTGCCTCTGTTATGTTGACAGTTATGCTTTCCATAGTTTATAGTTTTTAAAATCCAGAGTGAGTCAGATAAGTAAATTAAGTATATAAAATATAAAGCAATATGAATAAAACATTTTTAGAAATGAAAAGCTTTTAAACTATTCTTCTCTCATTTTATACTTGCTAAATTGCCTTATTAAAAAGAATTATGTTTTTATTAACGGCCAAATGAATTGAGATGCTATTATGTACCGGTAAACTATGTTATTATTGCAATGCATAAACTTTCAAGTATACCTACAAGAGGTTTCTCTGAGTGCAAGAAAATCAAAGCCAGGAATTGGGTTCTTATAAAAGATATTTCAACAGTAAGTTTATGCAAATAGGGAAAGGGGCTTATTGATTCTTTCCCAGTCTGATGTATATAAGAAGGGAAGGAAAAGGGAAATAATGTCATGTGGTGAATTACAATGTTTGAGGAAATAATGGAGTATGAAGACCTTTAGGAGGCATGGTATGTTTCAGTTTGTTGTCTCATCAAAGTTTCATCTGGCCTTCAAATCTTTGCATTAAATAGATCATTATTTGTCCATTTTTCTCTTCATTTTTATTGTTGACACTATTACAGATGTCCCCATCCCTCTCCCCCTTTGTCCCCATCCACCTAACCTCTGCCCCCTTTCATCTGGCCATTATCACATTGTTGCCTGTGTCTATGGGTTATGCATATACAAGGCCTGTCCAAGAAGTATCCAGCCATACAGTATGAAAAAATGGAGACATTTATTGAAGAAGATGCAAGATACAAGAAATGTACATAAAATGTTGCCAAACCATTCTTGTTATATTAACAATGGCTGGACTTTTTCTAGACAGACCTCATATGTTCTTTGGCTAATCCCTTCACCTTCCTTCATCCATCCAGTCCCCCCAGATCAGATTGTTATCTTACAGATGTGTTGGAGCTGTTTATGTTGTACAACAGAACATTTTACCACAACCCTTAACACTGTGAGCAAGATTGTCTTTGAAATTCTTGCTTACTGGGAAAATCCACTAGGATCTGTGACATAGGAGAAATTTAAAACCTTTTCTAATAACCAACCTGAAAAGAAATATGTATAATTATTTTTCACATGTCTTTTCTTTGTGAATTATTACTCTTCTTTTTTCGCCCTTTTAAAATTGTTATTCAATTACAGTTGTCCCAATTTTCCCCCATTACTCTCTCCCACCCCACCCGCCCCCACCTCCCACATTCAGTCCTCCCCTCCCCTCTTCTTTCTAACCACTTTCAGAGAGCTTTGGAGTGATAGAATCAAGAGAATAGGCATCTCTTGGATTGAGTCCTGCCAACCAAACTTTGTTTTCTTACGAAACCCAAACTTTTTTTTAAATTAATTAATTTTATTTAGTTATTTTTTCAAGTACAGTTTTTTGTCTATTTTTCCCATCCCAGTGTCCCCCGCCCCTTGCTCCCCACCTCCCTCCCATTTCCACCCCCCTTAGTTCTCGTCCCTGTGTCCTACCTATTTGTTCCTCCAAATCCCTCCCCCTTTTTCCCCTTAAATTCCCTTCCTTCTCCCCTCTGGTTACTATCCCCTTGTTCTCTATTTCAGTGTCTTTATTTTTTTTTCTGCTTGCTTGTTTGTTTTGTTGTTTAGCTTCCTGTTAAAGGTGAGATCATATGGTATTTGTCTTTCAGCACCTGGCCTATTTCACTCAGCATAATGCTTTCCAGTTCCATCCATGTTGTTGCAAAAGGTAGTAGCTCCTTCTTTCTCTCTGCAGCATAGAATTTCATTGTGTATATGTACCACAATTTTTGGATCCATTCATTTACTGATGGGCACCTAGGTTGCTTCCAACTCTTGGCTATTGTAAATTGTGCTGCTATGAACATTGTGGTGCATAGGTTCTTTGATATTGATGTTTTAGATTCTTAGGATATAATTCCAGCAGTGGAATTGCTGGGTCAAAAGGCAGGTTGATTTTTATTTTTCTGAGAAAATTCCATACTGTATTCCATAATGGTTGTACCAGTCTGCAATCCCACCAACAGTGAACTAAGGACCCCTTTTCCCCACAACCTCTCCAACATTTGTTGTTTGTTGCTTTGTTTATGATAGCCATCCTGACTGGTGTAAAGTGGTATCTCATTGTGGTTTTAATTTGCATCTCTCTGATAGCTAACGATATTGAGCATCTCTTCATGTGTCTCTGAATGTTCTGTATGTCCTCCTTGGAGAAGTGTCTGTTCAAGTCCTTTTCCCATTTTTTAATTGGGTTGGGTGTCTTCTTAGAGTGGAGTCGTGTAAGTTCTTTGTATATTTTGGAGATTAAACCTTTGTCTGAGGTATCATTGGCAAATATGTTTTCCCATATTGTTGGTTGTCTTGATAATTTATTACTGTTTTCTTTAGCCATGCAGAAGCTTTTTATTTTGATGAGATCCCATTAGTTTATTCTTTCCTTTACATTCCTTGGGAGAACTGGACAGCTAAGTGCAAAAAAATGAAACTTGAGCACAGACTTACACCATACACCAAAATAAATTCAAGGTGGATAAAAGACTTAAATGTAAGCCGTGACACCATTAAAGTCCTAGAGGAGAACATCGGCAAAAAAATCTCAGATATTTCACGCAGCAACTTTTTTACTGATATGTCCCCTAGAGCAAATTTTTCAATTAAAAAAAAAAAAAAACCCAAACCCAAACTTGTTGATTAACTGGTGGGTCCAGTATGTGTGCGTGTGTGTCTGTGACAAAATTTATGTAATTTTGCATGTAAATTGCATAAAATCATGTAACACACATTAAATCACAAAACGTTCATATATTAAATGTGTAAAAACAATATACATAAGATAAATATATCATATGTGGAAATCATATATGTAGAAAATAAATATAGAATGATTTTATACATTTGATTATATATGGCATACTTATCACATATGTATGATTTTACATATATGTGATTTTAACATTTTAAACGAAGCCTGGTTCCCTGTAGTCTGGAGGTCTCACCTCTGAAGGTTGATCTTTCTGTGCACTTCCCTCCTGACATTGCCTGGGATATTTTCCAGCTACCAAGCTGAGAATGGAGCCAGGAGAAGGTCAGAGTGGGCTCAGAATGGTGAGGTCTGAGCACAGACACATGGGTGTTTAATAAGCCCCCTTGTGGCATGCCAGGCCAGGTCCAAATGACTCGGGACTGTGACCACTCAGAGAGGGTCGTGGTGGCTTTCCTCGTCTGTACTGTGGTTTCTGAGCCTCAGGGTACACTCCCACACTGACCTCATGGGCTTCTTACAGGGACGTGCTCAGGCATCATCTGAGGTATTATTGGTTCTATTTCATTTTATTTAGTTTTTAATCCTCACCTGAGTATATGTTTATTGATTTGAGAGAGAGAGAGAGAGGGAGGCATCAATGGGTTGCTACCTATAAGCGCCCTAACTGGGAATTGAACCCACACCCTAGATTCATTCTCTCCCTGGGAGTCAAATCTGCAGCCTTTTGGTGTGTGGGATGATACTCCAACCAACTGAGCCTCTGGCAAGGTCTTGGATCTGTTTTAAAGGTTGGGGAAGCCAATGTCTCCTTGTTAAATTGTGGAGTGACTGGGTATGATGTGGCTAATTCATGGCAGAATCAGGATTAGAGTTTAGGTGTTCTGTTTCCTAGTTCACAGCTTTTCCTCTTAGCTCTGGCTCTACATTATTTTCCTTTGGTTGCTTAACATACCTCCCACTTCCTACTAGCGGGTTAGGCAAACTCGGTACTATAGTAATTGTTTGGATAGCATGAGTGCTACTCTACTTGGAAAGGGTAAGTATGGAATGTAAATGAATTCTTCCTCCCTCAGATGTTGTGGTTAAAAGTCCTACCCTCCTTGGCAACCTCCTTTCAGCTTCGTGTCATTTTACATGGTTGACGTATGAGCCCATCTGTCCTTCATGTCTTCTCCCCTGCCCCCTTCAGTAAATTGGGTTTATAATAGAAACACTAACTCAACGTTAACTAAAGTGATACTGTCAAGTGATATGATAAGACTTCGGGGTGATGTTTTATGGTAATAGATTCTCTTTGGGCTTCATTTCCAAGATCATGAGATGGTGCTTCACCCCTTAAAGGACAAACAGAAGGCGTGGGAGCCACAGTGGGAGGAAATCTATGGCAAGTCTGTTTCCACTGTGTTTTCTTTCCCAGTTTGGTTAAAACAAACAAACAAAAAAACCAAACAAACGACCCCTCCCAAACCTTTGATCTTTTGTTGAAACAAACACAAACAAGATTTTTTTAGAAAAAGAATTTCTATGTAAGGCGATAAGGCCTATAAAATGATTCATAATGACATCCAGCCCAGCCAGTTTTTCTTTTCCATAAGGTTGTCAGTATGGTCCCACTGATGTGAACCTCATCACATCACATCACATTATTTTAAGCTGTTAATCCTGAAGTGTTATGCATTTCTACCTTAGTTTCTCTTACCTGATTTAAGACAGAGAAATTTTTCAGAGAAAAACAGTAAATCAAGGCACAATGTGAAGAAATGTAAACAGCATCAAAATGGTGAACTTTCTAAAGATTTCTGATCTTGTCTTAGTAACTTCTAGTGCTGGAGGACTAACAGAATTCTGTAGGTACCTTGCCAGGCTTTGGTCTTCTAAATCTGCTCTTTATTCCAGGCACCACATTAAAAGTGGGCTTTTACTTCTATTATCTCTGTGATGTGTTGCAAGTTACAAAACCTCAGTTATGTAATCTGAAAAATGAAAATAATGAGTGCTTATCCCATTGGATCATTCAGAGGACTGAGTATTTTTAAATATTTAGCACAGAGCCTGAGGTAGAATTAATATTCATTAAACATTATCTGTAATTATTGCCATGTATCTTGATGGACAAAACTGGATTCCTGGGAATCTAGTCACCTTCCAAGATAATGCCAGAAAAGAATGGATTTCAGATTCTTCCCTCTTTTTTTTTTTTTAAAGATTTTATTTATTTATCTTTAGAGGGGAAGGGAAGGAGAGAGGGAGAGAAATATCAATGTATGGTTGCCTCTCATGCATCCCCTGCTGAGAACTGGCCTGCAACCTGGGCATGTGCCCTGACTGGGAATTGAACCATGGTCCTTTGGTTCACAGGCCCTCACTCAGTCCACTGAGCTACATCAGCCAGGGCTCTATTCCTTTAGAACTAACCCATTTAGCCTTTATTTTGTTCAGAGGGACATACTCCCTTCTTAGTAGTCTGGTGATGCAAAGAATGATTCCACTCATTAGCCAAAACATCTCCCTTCCAGATACAGAGGAATGGAAGCTTGTTTTATATTTTCCCTATTTTCCTGTATAATTTTCTATGAAGCCAAAGGCCACAGGAATCATGCAAAAAATTGCATGAACTCAAGAAACAAAATTTGGATTTGAGAAAGGAGAGTTGCTATTACAGAGTTCAGTCCTAAAGTTCTGCTACTGGATTTGCTGGATAGTGGCTCAAATAGACTTGTGCATTTTTATAGGCTTAAATGTTGGAGATCCAAAAGACACTGTCCAGGAAATAAAGCCAAGTCTTTATAGCCTTGCAGAATTTTAGAAATCTACAAGGCTGCGACCAACATCACCTATATGTAGATATCCAAGATACTGGGATTACTCTCTGTGCTTACCATGTGTACTTACTGCATGAAAGTCCTTGAGAGTTGTTTTTCAGGCCGGGAGTTTTTGGAAAGATATAATTTCTGGGCAAGAAGCAGGAAAGCATTTTAAATTCCCTTGTTTTGGATATTTTTGTGATGAGTACAAATAAATGCCACTGTAGGAGACAGCTACATTTTGAGCAGAGCGGCCTGAAATTTGTGAGTTTGGAGAATGCAGTAAGTATAATGATTCTATATTCATTTTTGGGCCAAGGATCATTCTGTTTGCACATGTTAAGTCTGGGAACTAAGGGTCTGTGTTAGAAAGAGGGCAGATGGCTGGATTTCCCCCGTGAGCGTGAGCCGATTGCTCAACCTACAAAGACTCGCACCTGGTTGCCCTGCTGCCTGGCTATCTGGAAGCCTCCTGGATGACTTGGGCAGTCCTATTCCACAACAGTGGACGTGCATTTGTGCATGGTCTTTTCAGTCTGGAAAAGGATGTGGATACTTCCAGTGAATTTGCATCTAATCTGAGGGAAAAACCTGATTTTTTGAGCAAAATGCTACCCAGAAGTTGTGGATCTCTTTATATGATCTAAATGGCCAAGATTCTTTTCCAATTTTCAAAAGAAAATGTGACCATTAATCAGATCCACCTTTATATTAATCAGGTTAGATATTTGTTTCCTTCTTTTACCTACATAGATTCTTTACCTACATTTTAAAAAATAAAATGACACCTGAAAGGACTTTGCCAGTTTTAGGCAAAAAGACACTTAATTCAGCCAAAGCCACTGTGACCAAATTCAGCTTTGCAAACTACTTTGGTTGGAACTCTGCTCCTGAGGCTTGAGCCTGGAACATTCTCTCTTTGCACAGTTGGTCGTAACAGCCTCTTAAAGGAGCAGGTAGTGCAGCAGTAACCATTGTTGGACAAAAGACAATGGATTTAAGAACCGGGATTGTATAGCTTTGCGGTTCTATGCCTTTCACTGAAGCAGAACAAGGAGATTTAAGATGGGGACCAACATGTGAGGTCTGTGAGGTCACAACTTGTCCCAGTATAAGAGAAGACAGGGCCTCATTCTTTGATCAGTATGGGACTGCAGCTTAATTGGACTGTCACAGTGGGATGGAACCTTAGAGGTGATAGCACACAACCCTGAACCAGCCATTTGGGTGTTTGATACCATGGTGCTGGAGAAGGGGTGTTGGGAGAAGAAGGGTGGGCTGGGACCAGGTGCAGAGATTCTGAGTTCCATGTCTGCCTTGATGCCACAGACTAGAAATCTTACTCTGGCTAAGGCTGCCTGGCAAGTAATTGCCAGGATGGAGTGCTAAGCAAGCAGCCGCTGTGTCAGAGAATCTGACCTTGGGAAGATAATGAGACAAGGAGAATTCAGAACAGATGAAAGCCAGGAGCACCTACTTTATCTACTGACAGCCAGAGAACACCTTCATGCTCAATCAGTTCCTGCTAATGAGACAAGATGGGGCAAGATGGTAAAACAGCAGTACCAGGCAAACTTTTTTTCAGTTTAATGATCTATAACTTAGTTAGATAAAATTGTCTTTTAGGTCAGGCAGCAACATAAGTCTGAGCGTTAAAATACAAAAGCAATACCTGGGTCATTTTGGTTTTGTTTATTTTGTAAAGGGAGTGATAAGGCTGAAGGAAATAACAAAGCCCCTGCCCGCCATGACCAAGCCTTTTCCTGATAGACTTTTCTAGAACAGCCCTTTAACATGCTGTGCCATGGCCATGAACTCCTTAAATCACTCTTCTACAAATCCTGTCACTAGCTGTTTTAACATCCAACAGGAATTTTAACATACACCTGACACTTTTAATTAATTAGTGCTTTGTTCTCCCCCGTGCTGCTAGTTTATTATATGTTTCCTGGAGATGACACTACAATTTCCGTGCAGATTTCAATCCTATCAATGGGGCTGTTTGGGGACACCTCCTGCTTTCTTTGAAGTTGTAGAAGTGGTGTCCCGGTCACAGGGAAGGGAGAGTTTGCTGGGACCTTTTCATGCTCTTGACATTGAACTAGGTACTTTATACATAGCTTCCTTTAATCTTTCCCCTGACTCTGGGTGGCGATTCTTATTTAGTTTTATTTATTGATGAGAAAACTGAGGTCACACAGAAATTATGAAAGTTCTTCAGAGTTCGATGGTAGTATGTCACCCTTTGTCTTTTTATTGCCAAGATTCCTGTCTGTTGTACTATATCCTGAAGGTAGTAGGCAATTTTTTCAAGATAGATAAATGGGAAGGGATGGAAAGTATAATCCAGAAAAACAAAAATCAATGCCTTTAAGACATGGAAAAGCTTCTTCTGAATTAACTTTTTGGAAAAAATGTACAGTGTTTTTAGAATAATGTGATAAGAGATCACTATATTGTCATTGGCAGTATCAGTGGTACCTCATCTGGGTCAGAAACAATTTAGTATGTTTTTGAGCAGATGAAGAGCTTTGATCTGATATTACTGATGATGTCTTGGTGAGAGTTCCTGCCTGCTGAAGAGGGGAAAGTCTGCCCCATGGCCTTTATTCTCTCTATTTGCACTGCACCTCACACAACACACATATACATACACACATGCACCCACACACACCCAAGTGCATGCACACACACAGGGTGGTGTAATCACAGGCAAGCTGAAGGCTGTTCTCAGGAGTGACAGATGACAGAAGTCAATGCTCCCATGGAGACTTGGGGAGGGCAGCTCTCTTCTGCATGGATCGTCACCTGACACATGAGCTGGGTCTCACCTTTGCAAACCTCAGGAAGACTGAGCCATTGCAGCCGTTTCTCTCTGTCAGTGAAATATATTATCTGATGAAATGCTCCTAGTGATAGAACAGTGGATCCTTTCTTAGTGGCTCTGCTCAGGGGTCTCACAGGGTCAGCTTTCGTAAGAAAATGACACCATGATGCAGCCTTGGGGACCATGTTAGAGCCACCATTCATTTTATTCATTTGCTTATACAACCTGTCCAGCAGCCCCTGCATGAGTAAAGGAGTGGGTGGAGTCAGAGGAAGGAAAGGGACAGAAAGGAGAATGATGCTTTCACTGGTTTATTTGGTACCCTAAGTTAAGAAACGATTTCTCTTCCTGTAGGTACATGCCATACATCCATATGCCTCTAAGACAATAATCCACCCTTTTTTTTGGCTTGCATTAAACTGGTCATTCTGACATGTTAAAGTTTTTGTCTCACTTTTCATTAAAATGCATTTTATTGTACAAAATATATTCATTACAGAAAAAAACTCAGAAATACATATAAGCAAAAAGAAAACTATTTAACCATTATTATACTTCTAATGATAATCACTTTTAAAGTTTGTAGCATAGTCCTCTTTATTTCTATTTTTATTCATAGATACACTTTACCCACACACATAAAGCAAAATAAAACAAGAACAAAGAGTTCTTTTGGTAAACTGTTTTTTGGCCACTTAACAATGTACATGGAGATCTTCCAGATTAATAAATATATTTGCACATCAACATTAAAAAATTCTACATTGCATTCCATAATATGAAAGCATCATAGCTTATTAATCAACCATTGAAATTTTAAGCTATTTGCAAGTGCCCAATGTTTTTCAACAAGCTATAGGTTTTGTTTTTGTAGAGTTATCTTTTAAGACTTGTACAATTCATTCCTGAGAGCAAACACCTTTAAGTGGAACTTCTGGGTCAAAGGGTATGCACTTTAAAAAGCAATTTCAGTTTTTCTTGGAAAATTAATCAGAGGTCACAGAGGCACTGGGTGCCTGCAGCAGTGGTGCCCACGGCTCTTCCTTTGAAGCCAGAGTCCTGGTCTGAGTTGCCCCCCCATACTGGAACTGCTGCAGGGAGCTGTTCAGAGTGAGACCTGGGTCCTTAGAGTTGGGCTCTCTCCCCACTGTCTGTAAGATCTGAGAGGTTGGGAGCCAAAGGAATAATGAGAAAAAGAAGGGCTATGACCTACAAAGGGCACAAAAAATTAAAAAATGAAACTTCAGATGAATTACCATCCATGTTTAGGCAAATTATATTCCCAGTTGCTGAGAAAGCTTGAAAAGGTGGACCTAGTAAAATTAGGAGTAATCTTAAAAATCAAATCACGAAAAACTGCTAGGAAATGAGAAAACGATTTTTTGTAATTTTAAATTAAGTAATGAGAACATATTCTTGAAACTATATAGTAATGAAATTGCATTCTATTACCAGCAAAATAATACGACTGAACTATTAAACAGGTGAGTTTTGAACTTTTGCAAACACAAGAGTGATCAGTAGAAGCCATCATTAAATCATTAAAACTAAGAAGTAGCAAGTCATTACTATTTATGTCTACTAATAAAGCTACTGGGTGGGTCATTCAGGGCAATGTCATAGACATGGTATCTGCTGATTTTGACTAGGAAGTTTACCCCCTCACTCACGAGGTCTTGCATACCACTGGATGAATATAGGGAGCTGTTGACAAACTGAAGAGAGTTAGGAGGGTGATCACAATCATAAAGCACCTAAGAGAGGAGATAACCACAGCAAAGCCTTCCAATACCTGAGAAGTTACCATTCTTGGTTATTCCAGAGGAAAGAACTTAGCTATAAGTTAGACAGAAGTAGATTATTGTTTTAAAGAAATAACTTTGAAAACAATTATAGCATTCTGAAAATGTCATCCACTGACTATGGGGTAATGAGTTAGTTGCTACTCTATTGACATTTTATTTTCAGAGTGATTATAAAAATATTTCTGCATTTGGTGGGTAGGAGATTGGACTAAGTGACCTCTAAAGTTCTGCCCAAATTAAGGCTTGATGGCTGATTGGTAATATTTTATTAATGTCATATATCTCTTTCTCCATCCTTGAATAGGTATAAAAAGGAGGCTACACTTATTTTTATTTTCATAAGTAATATAATTTTATATTTTACTTTTTCTTGCATCTACAAAAATAAGTGATTAGTTTATCTGTTTATTACTTTTTATAAATTCTTTAAATATTTTGCAGACAAAATAAAACCAATAACATGAACTGAGAAGAAGTTAAGTCAGCAATGTATCTGGTCAGCAAGACCTAAAACAAGAGACCAGTGACTAGCGAACTGTGAGGCAGAGTTAGAACAGCTACTCAAAATTCACTAAGTGAAACAAAAAATCTTTACATGGAGTTTTCAAAACTCTTGTTCAGAATGGAGGCAAGTACAAGAATCAAGGAACACAGACAGGTATGTTGTTAAGCAGCAGGATGACATGTAGAAGTTTAATTCTGCTGTGTATCTTCCAAGTCTCTTTAGGATGTTGTTTTGTATTGTATTATATTATTGTAATACTACATTACTTACTATTATATTATATTATATTATATTATATTATATTATATTATATTATTTATTGTGTGTCTGAATTTTATTCTCTGCCCTATTCACAATTAGTCTCGAAATTGAAAGTGTCTTAGCATTTAAGTGTGGAGTACTAATAACAAATTGAGAGGATATAGTGAAGTCTAGGCTCCTTATACACTAAGTGAAGTCCCTTTGCCATTGTACATTTTAAAAACATTCTCCTTAAGTTTTAAATCATTAGAAATAGAAGATATCTTTTAAGCCAGTCAAAGCTGATTTTATTCCACCATATTATTCATGAAAGCATTTTAGAATTGTATGATAGTTGTTAACAGGATACTACATTGCTGTTTTTCCTTTAGACTATGGTTATTTTGGAGACAAGGCTGTGATTTGCCAAACTCCTGGTACATAGCAGGCCCTTAGTGAGAATTTATTGAATAAATGATTGAATATCATTAATCCATCGTGTCCTGGGTATGTGGTACATTTGACCCCAAGTTGAGGGGTCAAAAGATCTGTGGATCTCTCTGATGGAGTCATAGATCTGATGCTGTCAGAACTAGCCATGTAGTTCTCAGGAATTTACATAACTTTTCTGTCAGTTTCTTCACTGGTATAATAAAGAAGTTGGAGTAGCTGTTCTCTTCTAGATCAATTCTATGGCCTATTTTTCTTCATGACATTTAAAGTCATTCCCCAATCACCTATGATAAATGGCCCTTTCACAAAGAAGAAGGACAGGCAGGAGGAGGCAGGGCTGAGAAGCAGTTTTGATAAATTGGGGACAGTGGGCAATCCCCAAATTCTACTCCTTGCTTTTATAATTCAGCAGATGACTTTGCCTCCTCCCCAAGTCTTCTTTCCTAATTGCTTAGACAAATACTAAAAAGATCTTATTTTTCATTCTTTAAGTGGCTGTCATACTGTCAGCAGAAGGTGACGCAGAGTCGTGCTGGGTGGCCAGCAGAAAGAGGCTTTGGTGAGGATTAAAATGTGACCACAATTCAGACATTGATTTTTAAGCCTTTGTTTCAGTGAAGCGATTTTAGCCACCTGGATAAGAGCTATTTTTTAAAATCTCTCCTTCTAATTGCACCTTCTTATGGGCATGATGGATGGTCAGGGTGACAGGCAACATCTGCCCCTGACGGCAGGTTACGTTGTCCTGTGGAGAGGCAGTGTGGCCCAGTGGACCTCTCCAGGCGGGGCGAGTCAGAGAGTACAAGTTCTGACTTGAGCTCTGTCCTTCAAACTTGTGGGATGACCTTATGGAAGTCATTTAACTATTCTGTAGCTCCCCTTTTATCATCCATAAACATGGAGGAAATAACAAGTTTTCAGCCCTTAGTGGAGGACTGGCTAATAAATCATTGAAACGTGCTTAGCAATAAAATGCTCTGCAGAAAAGTGAAAGACTAATAGCATGCAAATGGACTTGTCTAGGAAAAGTAAACTTTGCTTAAACCTGCACTAGGTGAAATGAACCTATTCACAGCAGAATACCTTTGAAATGATGAGCTAGTTTTACTTGATCTGTCTGGCTCCCTGGACAGAATGGGCTGGCCCAGGTGGTTCTCAATGTAGCTTGAGTTGAGGAATGTGGTCCCTCTGTGGCATGTGTGTCTTACTGGAGTTCTAACTCTACTACAAAAGGGGAGAATCTGAGGGATTCTAGTTCCAAAAAGTCACTGTAGAGCCAGGAGCATGACGTGCAGAAGGAAGCAGAAGGAGAGGGCATCCAGTTACAGGATCTTCTTTATGTAGTCATCCCGGATCAGATTGTCTGTGCCTGGAAGGCTAAAGCTCAGAGGTTCTGGGACTGAAAGACTGCTAGCTACCTCAGTAGTTGTTTTTTTTAATCCAATAAATGATCTCACCTTGAACTTTGATATTTAAAATTCTCTTGACCCCACTACAAGAATGCTTTCTGTTCTGCCCACTTCTTCAATCTGAATTTCACTCATCTTTCAAGTCCCCCTTCTCTGGGAGTTTCTCCCAACTATAGGTCTTTGATGACTTTGAACTGCACAGGGGGGCTCCCTATTTAGCCCCAGTTCATCTTGCTAACCTGGACGGCAGCTAGCACATATGGCACCTTATTACATAGGGGCTCCCCACCCAAGGGATGAAAAAACTTCAGGAAAACTTCACATGCTCTACCCCAGCCCCCTTTCTTCTTTGCCTTCCCCACCTCCTCTGGTTGTCTCCCCAGGCCCCATTTTCAGTGCACAAACTGCTAGATTCTATGTGGAGCTCTGGGTGCATCATTTTTATCCTCTCTGATCCTGCCGATGGGTGGTTTTCTGGTGTTCTCTGGGTGCAGATGCTGAGGACCATCTCTCCACAAGCCCAGCTTCCCCAGGTGCCCGGGCAAGTGCTCCCCAAGCCTGGTGAACTTACTTGGTAGCTTGTAGTTGCAGAGTTGCCCCAGCATTCATTCCACATTCTTACCATCATTCCTGTCACTCTGCGTGTTGAATCCCGCTGGAATTCTAGCCCTTCTGGTTGGAACTATGGTTTCGTTATCCTTCTATGCTCCCAAAAGAGTTTTGCTCTCATTACAGACACAATGTATGCTTTCACAGGAATAAAGTGTACAAAACAAAATATAAAGCATGCAGAGTCTCAACTCTCAGCCCATTGCGTGTGACTTTTTAGTGTTGTACACACTTGCACACATGCAATGTATGAACATGCTTACCAAAATGGGATTATAAAAATATGTATTTTTAAATTAAATTAAAATTTTCCACATTTTTTATTGTTCAAGTACAGGTGTCTCCATTTTCCCCCCACAACTCTTCCCCACCCCACCATCCCCACTTCCCACTCTTGCTCCAAAACGTGCATTTGTATGCTTATGTTTTATTTAACATAATGTTCTCAGTCAAGAATAAATAGTGCCTTTCATGCTTGTTATTAAACAATCAGAAAAAGTGATTTTTAACAGCTACATGGTGTTACTTTATATAAATATGCTAAAATTTATTGTTGAACTAATGTTGAACATTAATATTGTTTCCAACTTTCCCCTCTGGTGATGAATATAAACATAAATGTATCTCCAGTCTATCAGTTTCTCTCCATCTCCATTGCCAGCCCTCACCCCCGGTCCAAGTGACCACCATAACTTCTATACAGCACGTGGGCCACCATGGGCTGGAGTCAGATGCTTAAATTAGGACCCTGCATCTTCAGCTTATAAATATGGCCTCAGGGGGGTTATTTGGGCTCCTTCTGCCTCAGTTACCTCATCTGTTACATGGAGGTATGATTGGTAATGGTACTACTTGCTTAAAGAGGTGTTAAGAGAAAAAATGAAATATACATAGAAGACACTTGGAATATTAACTGGCATGTGAGAACTTTTCAATAAATATTGCTTTTTCGACAACTCACTCATTCCTTGCATCCACTCTTGCCTGACTGTGCTCCATTCTCCACATGGTAGCTAACATTCCATCAACATGCTTGTCCAACAAAGTTTACAAATATGGTACACTGAATGTATATAGTATAGCTTCTATCTAGCTTTAAAAGGAGAGCTCAAATATACCTATTGTTGAGAAGAGGGTTATTCATCCTTCTGTGATTTCAGAGAAAACCATAAGCTACGGTTTGAACACCTGCTAACATTCATGAGGCCTTTGCAATGAAGCAGTAGAGTTGTTTTTTTCCTACATTTTCCAATATTATGCCACATATCACCATAAATTGTCCCCAAATTTATGCCACATCAAACAGAAGTTTCCTGATAATGTCATTAGGAGTCTGTAATGATTCATTGAGATCTTGTGGGAGAAAACAGCCTGGATTTTATTTGATAAATTCTTCAGAACATTAATTTAACATACTGTTCTCTAAAATATGTTCTCTTTGGTGGTGATAATTAGTGTGGATGTGAGGGAAGCTGAGTTTGAATCATTTAAGACCTCAACATTCACAAATAATGCCCAGTGGAGTTTATTTCTGAGATTGATATTTAGGCAGTAATTCAAGTAATGAAGTCTTGTTTCAAGAAAATCAAGCAACCAAGTACACAACTTGTACTGTATGGAGATAATTAAGTATAGGTATTCTATGAAGAAAAACGTTCTCTCACTCAGTGAAGAAGGGCCATTATGAAAGCATTTGGGGAGTTTATAAAGGTGTAAGTCTTTGAAGAAGCGTTTATTTGGCATTAGTAAGGCCATGAGAGAAGTTTGAGTCAAATTATAAAATGTATCAGTAATGATAAGCCTGTGAAACTAGTCAAACTAAAGCACATTATAATTGTCAATTATTACTGAGCCACTGACCCTGATCCATTAGGGTTATGATATCATCCCTTGGGTTTTGAAGAGCTGATAATTTTCTAAAAGGCAAATCAAGTTTTTAAAAATTGGGATTAAGCATACCTTGTATTTTTCTTTTTGTCAGAAGCTGTGTGTCTGTGTCTGTATGTTTGGTGGTCGAGGGGCTGTTCTGAGTGGGCATGAGGTGAACAGCCAGGAAACACGGCGGCTGCTCTTTTGGTGAGATGCAGGGCGAGTCAGAGGGGGAAGGGTCAGTCTTAGATCAGTGAGGCCAGTCCTTTTCACTTTACACAAGGAGAACAGCTTCAGAGTGTAAAGACTGTGTCAGAGTCACACCGCATTTGTGGTTTAGGGTAAATGCCCTCCAAAATAGCTCTCTGTATTTAGGTATAGTCAATAATATCCCAACTTCGGTTTTTTTTTTTTTTTTAATTTTGAAGGGGAGGGGTAAAATTTTAAAAAAGAAGAAACCGTGATAAAACTGTTGCTAGTATGATCTGTTTAGATTAATTTTAGACCCCTCAGATTTTCCAAGGCAGCAGTAGCCTGTGTACCATCCATGAGGGCAGTGATTCCTAACTTGCCGGGGCAAGAAATAGGAACCACATTTCCAGGAAGATAAATGGAGGGAAAGTCTGTACACATGTCAATGGAAATGAGTGTTCAGGCTTATTGTCATATGACAGTTTTTTTCATCCCTTCTTTGCAACATTAGAGAGAACTGAAGATTAAATGCCCTCAACCTCTGAGGAAAAGAGAACTAGTTTTAGGTTGATATGGGGGCTCTAGATGAAAGGCCTTCAGAGCTTATTGGGAAAGAATAAAAGAGTAGCACGTGCTGGGGAGCAAATGACTGAATTAAGAGGCATAGACACAATGTCTTAGGAAGGCAGTGAGAAGAGCAAAGTTTTACGACACCACCCACTCAAGACCTAAGAGCTTTCCCTGGACTGGGAAGGAGGATGATGCCAGAGAGCATCCTGTGGGTCTGTAGCCCCCAAGCTCTGAGGCCCTGCTTCCCAGTGGCACTGTTCCAGAGGTAGGGGTCCCCAGAGAGGATTGGAAGGGTCGTGAGGTTCACTGGGTTGATCAGGCCTGTCTTGAGGAGTCTTTGTTGCAGAGCTTGCAGCAGAGTTCCTACTGTCTGCACCAGGGATTTTGCTCAGGCTCCCTCCTCTGCAGTATAGTGAGGGGTTTCATGCATTATCAGCGAGGGTTCACCTATGTGATGCACTGTCAATAGGTCCTTTCTCACCATTAGGGCACCATAAACCTGAGAGGAAGTGGGTAGATCCTGGATAACTAGTGGATCAGGGTGGAGACTGGAGTGGGCAGAAGCCCTTGGATTTTGGAGAAGGCTTTTCCTTTGGATTTTGAGAGGCTGAGCTGAACTAGCTTTGACACCCCCTAAGGTAAAAGTGGTTAGTGACATCCCACCAAAAGCAGAGGAACCCCAACTCTGGGAGTGTTTTCAAAAAGCCTGGGATAGGTGCTGACCACTTATTTAAGTCAGTTTGTTATCTCTTAAATCACTGACTTTTAGGGCCTGAAAAAGTGGTACTTCTCAAACTATGAATCAGATGAAAATCTCATTAGTGCACCCCAGTGAGGCAAGATTTATCCCAAAGCTCCAGCTGTGACTCTCTCCTTGCACAAACCTCTTTTGAACATCTCCACTAATAAGGTAGAACTAGGGAATGGAGACACTGTGTAAATAAAGCAGATGTCGGTCTGACTCATAGCTCTATCCACTCTACTGCTGGACTTCCTTCTGCTGCCCATCAAATCAGAAGGGGGCTTTCCTAAAGCTTCATTGACAGCTTCAAATCTGTGGGCTTCCATGATATCTGCTTTTGGGTGAAATTATTTATTAGCTTTCTAGACATGATGTATCTTTTACCCACAACAGAAGGAATTTGCAAGAGGTTATGAGAACCTCTCAGAAACACCTGGCTGAGCTGCCTGTAGCTATATCAAGTAACCAAAATGATGAATGCAAGTCAATCACACATGTCACTATGAATGATAAGAATTAAAAATATACTGATACAACATATTCAGAATTTCAGATAATCTACACATTCTACAGGGAAACTGATCCTGTCTCCTCAGAAAGCAAGGGCATGAAAGAAGGAGGAGGCAGTTATACACTTAACAGGACTTAAAAAACATAACAAACAAATGCAGTCTGTGGACCATTCTCTGATACTGCTTCAAACAAATAAGCTGAAGAGAGGCAGATGTAACACAATCAGGGAAGTTTGAATATGACATGGTATTAGGTGATATTAATTATTGTTCATTTTGTTATAATAATGATATTGTATTTGCATAAAAACATCTTTATTCTTAGAGATGTTTATAGAGTACTTATGAATAAAATATCATGTCTAATATTTGCTTTAATCTACTTCACCAGACAAAAAAAATGCAAATATAGAAAAATGTTAATCATTACTCAATGTAAATCATGGATTTGTAGAAATTAACTTCACCATTCTCTTTACTTTTACTCCTATTTTTAAATTTTGAATTAAAAAGTTTAAAAATGTATTCACACTGATTCTCAATGCTTGTAAATATTATTTTCTCTGACCTACTTTAGTACTGCCAATACTTTATTTAGACATCTAGTAATCATTTCTTATGTGTTCA
Source organism: Artibeus jamaicensis (assembly GCF_021234435.1). Classification (NCBI taxonomy): domain Eukaryota; kingdom Metazoa; phylum Chordata; class Mammalia; order Chiroptera; family Phyllostomidae; genus Artibeus; species Artibeus jamaicensis. Next base: position 40,286,793 of record NW_026522059.1, read on the forward strand.
TATTCAACCAACCCACAGGATATAATGCCAACTATCTTCACGAAGGAAGTGCTCTTCCTTTTCTTATTTTGGGTTCTGGAGCTCAGACCATGATGGAATCCCCTTCGTGCTGCTGTCAATCATTTCCTCTCCTGTGTTTCCTTCTGTTCAAATCAACTACAACCTGAGGTTTATTCCCACAGCACGTTCCTTTTGTGTGGGAAGGGAGGCATAGGAAAGTAAAAGGTAGATCTAACTTCAACTTCTGGCTCTGCTAGTTACTTGTGATGTGACCCTCAGGTACATGTCCTATCCTCTGAGATGCTCATCAGTAAAATAAAGGCAATGCATGCTTAGTGCCTGGCATGGCAGATGCTGCAGACACCTCACCCATGTCCCATTGGTACTCACGTTCCCATACCTGCCAATGGCTTCTCACTGCAAATATCTGTGATGCTGTCTGACAGCTCTGTCTGGACACAAGCGCTATTTTTTTCTTGTGCTTTAATTTCCCTTATGTTGTCTCAAAATGCTAACACTTTATTAAATACTTGGAATCTTAATGATGGTTAAGTGAGAAAGTGGGAAGAGGAGATTGGGGAAAAATGTATAGCAGTGGTCCAGAGCAACGGCTGGTAGCTATCACCTAGGATTTGGAGATATTGATCCTTAGGAGTTCTTGTAAGTGCTTTGGGAAATAAGTTTTTAAGTTTGAACTCATTTCCCAAATATTTTGGGGGTTAAAGGTTATTTGCCTTTAGGAGAGGTAACTATAATCCTAAAAAATTTGAGGATGTAAGTCACACAAAATTTCCCAAATGAACACATTTGTCATAACTCAGATGACCGAACTGAAAATTCTGGAATATCTGTAGTGGGTCAATGAGACACAAGCATGTTTAGAGAAAATGACTCAACTATAAAAGATGGTCTCCAATCTAAGTTACAGTGTCTAAGGGAGTATGATCTCATGGGTAGGCCAACTAATAGCATTTCTGGAAAGCAGGAACATTCCTAAAGAGGACAGCTGTGTGGTTCCAGGCAGTATATGTAATTCAAACTGAACTCCAAAAGCAACTGTGTTCTGCCTTTGTAAATTGAAGATGATAATAGTACTACCACATAAGGTTGCAGTGACAATTTAATGAGTTTTTATGTGTAAAAATTGCACAATACTTGGCACGTAGAATGTGCGACATAAGTTTTGGGTAGTTACTATCATCATTTAGCCTACTAGGAGAGAGGTGTGGGGAAAGGCAAGGTAGTTTCTCCAGGTCGAAGACTCTGGTCCCAGTGGGGTGACTGATAACACTTATCAGGAACATAGGCAGAAATCCCTGTGGGTAAAATAGGCAAAGTGGCCAGTGTTAGGAGAAAATTTGTAACTCAGGGGTCTTATGATTTCCACCTATGTGGCAGATTTTGTGGGGACAGGCACTACGTCTTCATAACTTTCTCCTTAGACCCTGGTATAGAGTCTGGCACATAGCGGGCACTTGGTGAATATTTGTTGAATGAATAAATGATGTGAAAGTGTAGGTGCCATGGATCTTATAGTAACATAGAAGAATACTTACAGACCTCAGTGCTAGGAGACCTACTTCAATCTAATAGGATTCTTTGGAGGATTACTTTTCAAGCAAACTTTAAATAAAAGTCCTCTTCTTTTTGACTTTCTTGCATGTCACTACTCAAGGGTTTTTGAAATCTGTGCTATAAATCTTATCTAAGGAGTCATTTTTTGTATCTATTTTCTGAAGTGAGCTGAATCAACCCTGTTTGGATTAGATGCCATACTGAGCTACACACAGTAGCTTCACTGCTTGTTTTGATTTGGTACTTCTTCAAGTGCCTCCAGAAGTATCTCCTTACATGTATGAAAAGAGCCTCTTGTCTCCTAAGCCATCTTTTTTGTGAAGAGGGTGCAGTCAGTTGGGCCCCCAAATTTGGCACATGTTTGTCTCTTCCCAGCCCACAATGCCCTTCTCTCAGGGCTGTGTAGTTTCTGCCCCACAGAATAGGAATGTCAACCAAGACTAGTTGAACTAGGAAAAAAAAAAAAAAAGGAAAAAGCAGGCCGAACAGAGCTCAAAGTCTATCTCCAGGGCACTTGTAGTTGGGACTCAGATATTCTCTGTAGCAGTCTCTGCAAGTCACTTGGAAATGAAGCTATGTAAACTTGGGAATTGAAAAAGCTGTGCGCACACACAGAAGTTGCTTGGGCTTCTACCAGCACTCAGTTCTTGGTTCCATACTCTCACACCCTTTAAATAACTTCACGTTTTCACTTAAACTAGAGGTTTGTTTTTGTTACTTGCCACTAACTGAGATTTGATGAAGTTGCTCTCTGAAGTGCTAACATTGAAAACGCATTTCTTGTTCCTCTTTATGAGAGACCCTGACTCCTCCCTGGGATGTTTTCCCAGCCCTTGTTTTTCCCAAGAAAGGATAGGGCAGCATTCCCCACTGTTACGCCCTTCCCCGGGCCTGACTCCCACAAGTCCTTTTCTCTTTCCTGATCTGGTTCCTGGGGTCTCTTTCAGTACCCATTCAATATATGTTATTATCAATGATCAATAATCGATTTCCAACCTGAACAGAAGCATTTGGCTTCACCTATCATCATTATTATCCACCCATCCTTCACCAGCTCTCAGGGTCCCCTCGCGTTGGTGGCAGTGATTGTCATCCCAGAAGACTTCCCACCAGCTAGTAATTTGTTTCTTCCTCTCAGGACTCCTGAAAGACTTTTTTTCCATTCTAAGGTGCCTCTTTTTCAAGACATTCACTTCCAGCCATAATTAAATAGCTATACTTGTCTAATCTTCCCACTGAAAACAATGACAAAAGCTGGAGAAGGTAAAGCGAGCAAATATTTAAAGGCATTGAGGAGTAAGTAACACAGAACGGACATGGGGCTGTGATTTCTGGATCATCGAATCAGTCAGGGGGGAAGCCACTGAGTTAAGTGCTGCATTCACTCCAGGCCATTTTTCTTTTCTCCTTGGGAGCATTTTTTGAGCTTTCAGCAGAATTAAGTCTCAGCAGAAAGCAGCAGTTCCAGTGGGCTGAGGGACAAGTTTGAATTTATAAAGCAAATAAGACTAAAGGGACAAAATCTTTGAAAAGAGAAAACCACAGAGAATTGAGCAAAAAAAAAAAAAAACCACAAATCTGCTCACAATTTCCCCTTGAATAATGTAGAGAGAGACTGCAAGCAGAAAACAGCAGCTGCAAACCCAAACCATAGTAGATATTTCAGTGACTAGGAAGTGCTGGAAAGGCAGAAGTTGATGTCCACTCCCCACCTAGGCGGATTGGCCCCGGCAACCACCAGACCCCTGTGGAGCTCTCCCAAGGGCCCTACCATGGGACTAGGGCATAACTGAAATAGCCTAGTTGCTTACAAAGCCAAAAACAATGCTCGACATGACCAAGGTGATCTTCCGCTTCTCTATCTACCTGCCAAAGAAAAAGCTATCCTCTTTGTAGGAAGAGAACTTCATTCAGCGCCCCCATAACTTTTTACATGCAAAGTGAGGCATTGAATACAAAATTACTTATCATGCTAATAAACCAAGAGAACTAGGTGATTCTATACAAAAAATGAAAAGTTCCATGGCTCATTCAAATATTATTAAAAACTCTAAATATTAGAAATTCTAAAATGGCTTTGATTAACGTGACCAAAAAAATAGGAGATGGTAAATTACAGAAAAGACTTGGAACCTATAAAAGTAAAATGAAAATTCTGGAAGCAAATACATAATTACTGAAATCAAGAATCTAATAAATGAGTTTAATTTGAAAATTAGAGTAGAACTGAGGATTAGAAAAATGGAAGTCAGGTCATTAGAAAGAAAAGGGAGAAAAATACAGTAGTGTGCATGGAATATATATGGGGTATTGTAAGAAAGGTTAACATGCATGTAATTGAAATTCCCGAAGCAAAGAGAAAGAATTGTCCAATAATATTTGAAGAAATACAAAGAAAACCACATGTAATCACACCAGAGACAAACCACTAAAACTCCAATACAAAGACAGAACATTTTTAGATCAGTCAGAGAGTAGGAAAAAAACAATATTTTCAAGGAAGCAACAATAAAACTTACAGCAAAACTTATGGTGAAAGCTAGGAGACTGTGGAATATATATGTATATATCAAGAGACAATATCCTTAATAAATAAAAGTGAAATAAAGACATATTCAGGTAAACACAAAATGAAAGAAATTATTGCCTGGAGACCCACAGTCAAATAAATATTTCAACAGTTTTTTAGGTGGAAAAAATATAATCTCATATGGGAAACATCAGTGTACAGAAAGGAATGAAGAGCATTATAAGACATAAATATGTAGATAAATATAAAGATTGATATTGGAAGCAATCATATCATTTTTGGACATTCAAAATAGATTAGACAGGTATCAAAAATAATGCAAAAGACAAAAGAGATGAAGTAAGATTCTTGTACTTTTTGCAAACTGGTAAACATGATAATTGAAAATAGAGTGATAAATTAGTAATGCATGCTGCAATCTTGAAGTTAATTACTAAAAAAAATACAAACATCCAACCACTAAGTCAATAAACATTGTTTGCTAGTCTGACCATCCTACTGTTAGGACTTCCTGAAGGTAGGTCCTGCACCGATTCTCAGGATTTCCCTGGAGAAGAGGTGCTCTGCACATGCGCACACCCTGGCTTGCAGTTGTGGGCAAGCACAGCACTCGCATTATTCTCTTCAAACAAGTCCTCCATCCTCATTCTGACAGTTAATGTTGGCTTTTTCCACCTTGGAGGATGGGAGGGAATGAGGTTGTATAATTGACTGGCAAACTCTGCCCAAAGGGTCTAGGACTTCTCAGTAGATTGAGGAGCAAGAACACGCACTTCTTAGCCTAAACTGAGAAAGTATATGGGGGGAAGGGACCTTGTGTGATATTCTGTTCCACTGTGATATTCTGATTTGCTCTCCCCTTTAGCCATATTTGTCTAGTGTGTCAGTAATACAATCAAGCCCCTGGATTTTCTTACGAGGATTGTCTGCACTAGGGTAAGAAAGTGAACTTTAAAACGCCACAAGTCATCTTCCATTTGGATAGCGATTTAAAGTTTATAATGTGTTTTTCACATTAATGAGCTTATCTGCTCCTCATCCAAACCCTGTGAGGTAGTCAGAAAAGTTATAATTATTTCCTGTATCTCAGATTTGGTGAGTAAATTTCAGAATGCCTAAGAAAATTGCCCCATGTCACACAGAGATAGGATTCCCAGGTCACTTGTTAGGAGTTCCAATTAAAAATCAAACAAGAGGAGAGGCTTTAAACAATCAATGCAGTTGAAATAAATAGAACATTACAAGTATCCTTGGGATTTCCTCCCTGGTCCTCCAAATCCTAGATAATTGGGACTTACTCTATTTCATTTTTCACCTTTGAAGTCAGGACCCCTTTGAGTTTGCAGTTTTATGTTTTTAACACTTTCTCCTGTTCATCTAATTGTCATTCATTACCTTCAGTAGTGATTCTTCTATTTTAAAGTTATGCAGTTTTAGAAAATGCCTCTTATTTTTTGTTTATAATTTACAAAGGAATCCTGATTCATTAGGGCAATAATCTCACTCCTTATAAATAACCATTGTTAATATTTTGATTTATATTATTTTAATTTTTTAATAAAATTAAAAATTTTAATTTTTTAAGGAGTATTTTTAAGGAGCTGCCTGTATTACATATACATTTTCTTACAAAAATTTTGGTCAAATTTTTGTAGTGAATTTTTTCTTAAAAGTATATGAACATTTTAGCAGCACAATTTACAATAGCCAAGAGTTGGAAGCAACCTAGGTGCCCATCAGTAAATGAATGGATCCAAAAATTGTGGTACATATACACCATGGAATTTTATGCAGCAGAGAGAAAAAAGGAACTACTACCTTTTGCAACAACATGGATGGAACTGGAAAGCATTATGCTGAGTGAAATAGGCCAGGCATTGAAGGACAAATACCATATGATCTCACCTTTGACAGGAAGCTAAAGAATAAAACAAACAAGCAAACAGAATAAAAACAAAGACGCTGAAATAGAGAACAAGTGGGCAGCAACCAGAGGGGAGAGGGAAGGGAACTTAAGGGGAAAAAGGGGGAGGGATTTTGAGGAACAAGTATGAAAGACACAGAGATGAGGACTGGGGGGGGGGGGAATGGGAGGGTGGGGGGGAGACGGGGGGGGAAGAAAAAAAATGTACTTGAAAAGTAACTAAATAAAATTTAAAAAAAAAAGAAACAAACAAAAAAAAAGTATATGAACATTTTCCTATGTCATTAACTAGTTTCATTGATATTATTTTAATGATATAATAATAAAGAAAATGAAATCATTTCTAATGTTTTTAAATGACTTTGTTTTCTGCCTAATATTTGCTAATAAATAGTGAGGCCATGCCCATTTTTATATACAAATACTTAAATCTTTAAATACATGCACAATTATTTCATCAGGATAAATTCAGGGAAGTGGAACTTCTGCTTGAGCAATTTCTTAGTCCACTGGGGATACTGTAACAAAGTACTCCAGACTGGGTGGCTCGTAAGCAGCAGAATTTTATTTGTCACCATTCTGGAGTGGAGGCTGGAAGGCAGAGATCAGGGTTCTGGCGAGGGCTGTCCTTCAGCTTGCAACTGCTGATTTCTCATTGGATCCTCACATGGCATAAGGAATGTGAGCTGGCATTCTGGCCTCTTCTTATAGGGCACTTATCCCGTTTATGAGGAGCCCACCCTCATGACCTAAACACTTTCCAAAGGCTTCACCTCCTAATACCATCACATCGGGGGTTACATCTTAACATTTGAATTTGGGGGTAGGGGAAGGAGGAAAACATTAAGCCCATAATAACCAAAGAGGCAGTTCCTAAAAAAATTTTTTCGTGCAGATCACTAAACGGGCTTCCAGAAAGGTGGTACCAATTCACAATTTGATCCAGTTTTTTGTTGTTGTTTCCTTGTTCTTTAAGTTTCCGCCCTGATTTTTCTCCTTGCAAATCTCTACATTACTTTTCATTACTTTCTCTAGGAAATAATCATATGAGAAAAGTGAAGCATTATTTAAAAAGCAAATATGGGAACATGTTTTTCTGTCTCCTACTTTTGGATGTCTCTGTGAAGTGTTAAGAGAGTCAGGCATTTTTCAGTCTTGATTACCACAGTCTTTCAACTTCCTAGGAGCAGTGCTTTGTGATCCATCCAGGTTCTGCAAAAACTCTGAGGGCTCATGGGAATGCATAGAACATCACCTCAAAGGGTGTTTTCCTTTCTGTGGTTTTCCCACAGATCTCCGACAGGTCAAAAGCTGCAGTTCTCCCAGATTGCCACTAAGTGTCAGGCAGGGAATAGTCAATCGCACGGGCTGATTATTTTTTTTAGACTTGAAGCTTCTTTCACATGGGAATGCTTGATAAGAAAGCTCATTAAATAAGCACACAGTAAAATTTCTGATCTACTTCTTTTTAGACACTGGGGAAAAAAACAATAATAGTATTCATTTCTTACAAAAATTTTTTAAAATCATCTTTTGATTCATAAAAGTGTTTTTCTTCAGCTTCTTTCCCCCTTGTTCAGTTACTTGGTAGTTTGACCATTTTTCATTCTAGTTTTTATATTTATAAGGAACTCACCACAAAAGATCCCTGGATGAATGCAAATCAAGCCCAAATACTCCAAATTAATAAACTTTCTAAAAATAAAATAGTAATTCAACTCTAACTACAGAGTTGAAAGGACTGAGGTAAAATCACTTCATCATCCTTCAGGATTTGGGTCATATCAAAAAGGTAGCCCTGTCAGGCAGTCATTAAAAAAATGATTCAAATAAAAAACATATGGCTCAACATAATATTGTTGTCAACAATTTTATAAATAACTCCTTCTGGGAGATGTGAGAATCCTAAAGTTATTTCCTGCTGCTTAGAAATACAGGGTGGGGCAAAAGTAAGTTTACAGTTGCAAGTACATAAAACAGTTTATTCTTGTATTATTATATATCACTATTTTTTTCATACAGACCACTGTAAACCTACTTTTGCCCCACCCTGTATTTTTTACCCAGATCAACTCCTAATTCCAGATTAGAGATGTTGGCAGTCATTGTATAAAATTCATACTTAAAGAGACAGCCCAAGAAATATAAACACTTTGATGAAATAGCCAACCAGCCTGTAGAATTAGGAGCATTCTAGTTCGATTTGACTTTGCAACACACATAGATCTATTTTGAGGTTTACTTTTATTATTGGTTGAATTGCATCCACTGAAAAGAGATATGTTCAAGTCCTAATTCCCAGTACCTCACAATGTGTCAATTGTAGAAGTAATTACTTAAGATGAGGTCATACTAGATTTGGAGTTACCTTACCCAGTAGAACTGGTGTCCTTGTTAGAAGATGCCCCAGTGGTGAAGACAGAGGTGCACAGGGAAAATGCCACTTGATGATGAAAGAAGAGATTGGAGTTTACAGCTATATTCCCAGGAACTTTGAAGATTGCTAGTAAATCCCCCCAAAGTAAGAAGAGGCAAGGTTTCAGAGGGAGCATGGTCCCGTCGGCATTTGATTTCGGATTGATAATGTCCAGAGCTGTGAGATAGTAAGTTTCTATTGTTTTAAGCCGCCAAGTTTCTGGTCCTTTGTCACAGAAGCCCTAGGAAATGAGTAAAACTTTCTTTAGAACAGCAGAAATTTGTTAAAACTGCTTAACATTGTACCCATTTATGAGTTGGAGAACTAGTGCGAGAGTTTATTAGGATTGACGACCTACCATGTATAATGTACAAATAAACATATATCCAGTATTTTCCAAATTGCACTAAAAGACTTTCTTCCTCATCTGTTAAACAGTTTGTTTTGTAATGACACAACTCTGTGCTCTCACGGATTGCCATCTGATGGCCGTGGAAATCAACAACACTACAGCACGCTCACAAATGGTGAAGAGTCCATTTGGTGTCTCCTTAGGTTTGCTTGCCTACGTGCTGACCTATCTCTGCAGACATCCAGGCCCTTCAGAAGGCCTTACAAGGCCAATCTTGACAACTGACATGTGTGAGAAGTGCCCAGACTTAATGTGATACTGGGATCACATCATCCTACACACAGTGTATCAAGTAGAGATTTATACTTAGAACATGCCCTATAAATATCTATTGGATGTGTTTTTAAAAGAAGTTAGTTAGGAAAATGTTTCGCTGGGGTAAAACATGTTTATTAATTTATTCGCTATACATTTATTGAGTAGTATGATACTATTTTAGCAAAAAAAAAAAGCATTACTGTTTTATAACAACAGAGAACAGAGAGCAGGAGAGACTGCTAGTGCAGCCAACTTCATGATTTGTCCTTCTTATCAGTAACAGCCACATTTGCTCAGTACATACTTGATAATTTGCTACCTAAAATTATCTGTGAGGTGTAATTTAAGGATTAGATAGCACCATCATTTTAGGGGGCTATAATTTACTGATATTATTGCATTGTTTTTAGTGTCCCTGTGGTCAATGGGTTTTCAAAGTGTTGATATGCAAGAAGCATACTCAGCCAGATACCATTTCCTGAACATCAGATTGGCTATTTCTTCTTCAACAACAACAACAGCAGTAAAATGAGTGTGTTCATAAAACTCCTGAATTTCCCCCTAGCAGGAAGGTTGTATACGTGAGACCTGGGATTCCTTCAAACAATGTATACACATCTAAATTATAACCCAAATCACAAAAGCAACCACTTATTTAGGGTTCATAATGTGTTCATTCTTGAGGCGAATTAACTCATTCCTTCCTCGCCACAGACCTATGGGGGAGGTGCTGATGCGAAAAGCAAAGCATGAGAGGTTAGTAACTCACCTGCATCTGACGGCCGGCAGATGCTGCAGTGGGGATTTGAGCAGGGATTCTGACTTCAGAGCCTGCAAGCATTTATTGCACACGTGCCGTGTACTGGAAGTACCACAGTGAGCAAGGCAGAGGACACGTGAGAAGCTGGAGTTTGTATTCTCACAAGCCTGACCATTTCGGTACCAATGGTCACTTCCTTCTCTAGTGTTTTTTCTTTCTCTCATTTAGTGACCTGTCTCTCATTCCCAATGTGTCATCAGCAATCGTACTGATTTGGGTGGTTTATGCAGTTAAAATATCAGATGCGATAAAATTGTAATTGTTTGTGGGCCCCAGTGACTAGGTTTAGTGACTAAAAAGTCGACGGCACTAAACTTTGCATCTAATTTGCTCAGACTACATACAGTTCATTCACAAAGCAAGAAGCACCATCTGACTAATGTTTTGCACATTATCATTTCTCTCCCAAATGTCAAGTACTATTTTTTAAAACTAGAGTAGTTAATAACACAGCAAAAATTCTTCAAATAGGTTATAGTTGAGGTATTCACACGCTCATAGGTTGTGGCTGCGATGGATTCACTTTTCATGTGTTTGACAATCACGGTTTTACTACCAATTGCAACTCAGTGAAACTGACCTTAATATCAAAGAACTCCCAGGAACATTTCTTCACAATCAGTCTTTGTGCAGTGAACACAGAGTTATACAATTTTTTTTCATAATTGGCAGGCAGGGATTCTGTTGTTGTTTAGGTGAATTTTAACCCTCATTTTGCCTTGCATTTTCAATTCCTGTGCTTTCTTGTTCATCATGAGAGTATTTACTTATTTTTTAAAAGATTTTATTTATTTATTTATTTTTAGAGAGAGGGCAGGGGAGGGAGAAAGAGAGGGACAGAAAAATCGATGCGTGGTTGCCTCTCATGTGCCCCCTACTGGGGACCTGGCCTGTAACCCAGGTATGTGCCCTGACTGCGTATCGAACTGCCACCCTTTCATTCACAGGCTAGCACTCAATCCACTGAGCCACCAGCCAGGGCTCCATCATGAATTTAAATCAAACTGAGCAAGTTAATCTTTGACAAAACAAATCTTAGAAAAACATTTCTAACCAAACAGTGAGCAACATCACTCTCTGAACACTAGAGAAGGTATTTATTTAAGCCAACATATATCTACATCTTTAATGGAAGAGCAAAACATTGGTATTTATTGTTCTCTAAACTGGTATTGGTTCATATTTTGGCTGCCAGACACGTCTTGGTGCCACTTAACTTTTCTTCTCTCAGGCTTCCTTCGTTCCCTAGGTTTAGTGTCTTTCTCCTCTCTAGATAGCTTTCTACTTGGAGTTGTCTGCATTCGTACAGCATGGACATGCATGGGCAGTAGAAGAGACCCAGGTGATTGTATTTAAGTCTGTAGAAATATTCCAGAAACCTAGAAGAGTCTCCTAGAAAATCTATTGTGAATGATACCATCATCCCTTTCCCAGAATTGTCCTGCTCCCCTTAGCCTTCCACCTGTGCTGATTTACCTGTGTCTAGACATAGCAGCCCCTGATTCTTGAAAACTTTTCCCAAGTGACAGTGAGAATGGAGAAGAGAACCATTTTCTCATTGAAGGCCATAAAAAGAGCTTGGGTTAATAAAATCATTTTGTTTGTAGCATTACCAAATTTAGGACTAAGAATAGCCAGTTTCCTAACAATTTAGCATATTTATTCTTCCAAGTCAAAGAGCACATTCGATCTGTCTTCAATGCAGAGGTCTTGATGTAGGGCCGAGCACACTCTGGCACACAGTAGCAATGACTGACTTACTGACCAGCTTACAACTGTCTGTCTGAGATTGCCAAGAAGGTTTGGCACGCATGTCCTCAATTAACAGATTGGATAGTTGCTAATTATCTGGATGAGGGATTTGGCTCCCTGAGCTTGCCTTTTTAAAATTTTTTTTTGCAAACGGGAAGAAAAGATTCCACCATAGTGTTCTGAATTATTGGAATTTGTCCCCTGTGGCCTACCATGTTGTTGCACTGACATTTTTGAGGTGAATTTGGAGTTTAGAAAATTAATATAATGGATTAAATAAAAGACTTAGTTTTGAAAGTACCATAAATCTGAGTGCACTAATTATGATGAAGACTTTAGAAATGCAGGTTTTGGGAGAATGTTATTTTCAGGATATTTAATTATTTCCATGGTTAATATGTTGTTTGTCTAAACTGACGTTCTTTGCACCTAGTGCACTTCCGTTGCCTTCCGATATCATGGCTCATCCTCATCAGCAATACAGACTCATTTGACATTAGTACAACAAAATCGCACTGCAAAAGAGAATTTTTAGCCAAAATATGGACTATATTATGTATATCTAAACAGTATACAAAAGTTACTTAGAAATTCCTTGTGCTTTTAATTTTTATTATAGCCTATTTCTAAAATAATGCACTTTGTTAGTAAGTAAAGTACAGGGAACATCTTACTTTGATGATGAAGAATCTTGTTGAATCTCAGAAACTTCAATCTTAACATTAATTTTCATCATAGACTACAGAATAAGTAAGCTGACCAGGTGTATACCAATTTCAATCTTTGAAAGATTTTTTATGTCATAAAACATACAAAAGTAAGATTAACAACAAAAACAAAACAGCTACCTCAAAACCTAGATAGAATATCAATTCTGAACCACACTTCTCAAGACTGAAAATAGGTCTTTTACTTCTCACTCGTGTGATCAGAGGCAATATTTAAGCCTTCTGTGCCTTTTTGAAAAATGGATTTCTTAAACAGAAAATTTAGTTTTGTGATTTAATCTTGAGTTAGATTATTCCTTCACTAGACAATTAAACCTGAAAAATAAATCTTTGTGAAGGAATTGATATACCAATTAGAATTAGTCACTTTCTGCCTCCAAAATACATTATATGACCTTTACTTAGATGCTAATTCTGTCTTATATTTTGTTATGTACACAATTACTCATATCTGAAATCTAAAACCAAGAACACTTAGTAAACTTTTCCCATAATTAAGCAATTCTGCCTATCCAACATTCACTCCCATCTTTACCAAAGGCTTCCAAACTAGATCTTACAATGACATCTTACTTCACATTACAAAATATATAAAATCCTGTGTATAGGAAGATAGAAAGAGAATTATATGTTTATTTCATTGTTTTTCCTTTGGAAGTTGTAGACATTTCCTAATTCACATGAAGCCCGATTACTGTTAAAAATATAGGTGCTTTGCCCTGGCTGGTGTAGCTCAGTGGATTGAGCATGGGCCTGTGAAGCAAAGGGTCGCCGGTTTGATTCCCAGTCAGGGCACATGCCTGGATTGCAGGCCAGGTTCCCAGTAGGGGACACATGAGAGGCAACCACACGTTGATGTTTCTCTCCCACTCTTTCTCCTTCCCTTCCCCTCTCTCTAAAAATAAATAAAATATTTTAAATAAAAAAAATATATATAGGTGCTTTCACCATTTCTAGTTATCTGGAGAATATTGATTATCTGTTTCCCATCCACAATAGTCAACATCCATGTTAAACTATATAAACATTCATGTAGGAGTTAAGGAAAAATCAAGAAATACTTCAGTCGCCAGTGCTGGATGTAATCAAAGCTCCCTTGATTAGCTAAGAGGAAAGATGTGGTGCTGGGCAGCCTATGCTTCTTATAGGGATCTAAGTAGGTAACAAAGGGACCTATGAAAGTTTTGTTATAAAAAAAGAAGAAGAAAGGACTATCGGTGTTTAGGAAGAAAGTAGGTTCTTCTTAGAGTAAAATGAAGAAGGGAATTCATGGTATTTACAAGTCTCTAACCTTCAGCAAAACCATGACTGATTCTGTTAAAATGATAGCTGTTTGCAAAAATCTTTGTATTTTTGTAGATCATCCACCCCTAATCTTTCGGTGCTTCTCCAGAGAAATCCAAACTCTCTCATATTTTTTAATTATATATGTGCTCCCATCATTAAATCAGAAAATTGCATGTGAGAACATATCTAGGTCTTAAAGCTATCTGAGGGGACCCTAGCAATTTATATAATATTTTAATTGACCGAGGTGACCAAAAACATTACAAAGCCCTATTTACCTGCCAACATACATTACATATAATATGGGGGGGGTGTATGTTTTCTTTATTTTTGAAAATTTAAATTTAACCAGAAAAATTTAACCAGGAAAAAGAAAACAACAAAACAGTTCACTTAACTCTCTATTTCCAACCCACCCCCCCATCAACCACCCATTTGTTCTCTTTATCTATAAGGTTGGGTTTGTTTGTTTTCAGATTCCATAAATGCAAGACATCTTATGGTATTTGTCTTTTGCTGTCTTATTTCACTTAGCATAATGCCCTGGAGGTCCATCCATGTTATTGCAAATGATGTTTTATATTTTTTATTCTTTATTTTTGTGTGTGTGATACACACACACACAGGGTCCAGTAGAAGTAATGACTGCTTGTGTGTGATTGGTAGGCCAATAATGGGGTGTAAAAATTTATAGTTTTAATTTAAACATTTCACCTAAAATGTCATATGGTGTGCTTGAGTGTGATATTGTTATATTACAGAATTACATGTTTATGCTTTTGTAATAAAAATTTTGTAATAAAAAGGGGTGTTATTTGTGCTGGAATATATATATATATATATATATATATATATATTCATTTATTCATTCTTCCATTGATAGACTCAGCTATTATAAATAACGCTGCAATGAACCTGGGGATGCTGATATATTTTCAATATAGTATTTACATTTATTGAGATAAAAACTCAGAAATGGAATTGTCAGATCATAGGGTAGTTTTACTTTTAATCTTTTGAGAAAACTCTGTACTGTTTTCCATAGCAGCTACACTGATTTACATCCCCACCAACAGAGCACAAGGGTTCCCTTTCTCCACATCTTTGCCAGTACTTGTTATTTCTAAATTTTTTATCTTTTTGATAAAGCCATTGTAACAGGTCTGAGGTGATACTTATTGTGGTTTTCATTTGCATTCTCCTGGTGATTAATGATGTAGAACATCTTTTAATGTACCCCTTGTCTGTATGTCATCTTTAAAAATGTCTAGTCAGGTTTTTTGCCAAATCAGATTGTTTGCTTTTGTTTGTGTCTTAAGTTTCATCACTTCTTTTATATTTTGAATGTCGGCACCTTTAACAAATATATTATTTCCAAATATTTTATCTCATTCAGTAGTTTGCCTTTTCACTTTTAAAATGGTTTTCTTTGATATATAGAAGATTTTTAGCTTGATGTGGTCCCACACTTATTTTTGGTTTTGGTGTCAGATTCAAAAAAATAATCACCAAAACCAATGTCAAGAAGCTTATTGCCTATGTTTTCTTCCAGGAGTTTTATGGTTTCAAGTCTTTAATCTATTGTGAGTTAATTTTTATATGTGATATAGTGGTCTAGTTTCATTCTTTTGCATTTGGCAGTGCAATTTTCTTAACATTATTTTTCGAAGAGATTGTTCTTTCCCCATTGTATATTTTTGGCTCCTTTGTTGTAAATTAATTGACCATAAATACATGAGTTAATTTATGTGCTCTCTAATCTCTGTTTCTGTATGCTAATACCATACTGTTTTAATTAGTATAATTTGTAATATAGTTTTAAATCAGGAAGCATGATGCCTCCAGATTTTTTTCCCCTCTAGATTGCTGTGGCTATTCAGGGTATTTTATAGTTTCATACAAATTTTAGGATTGTCCGTTCTACTTCTGTGAAAAATATTATTGGAATTTTGATAAAAATTTACCAAATCTGTAGATTGCTTTGGGTAGTATAGACATTTTAGTGGTATTAATTCTTCATATTTTTTCAAAATAAAGGTCTTTCACCTCCTTAGTTAAATTTATTACTAGATATTTTATTCTTTTTTATCAATTTTATATGGGATTATTTTCTTAATTTCTCTTTCAGATAGTTAATTATTAGTGTATAACAATGCAGCAGTTTTTTGTGTGTTCATGTCCTCCCAAGCACTAGTTTATACATAGCCCCACAGGTCTCAAGAACAGAGGTCACTCTAATTCATTAAAAACAATAAACTCAATGAATATGAAAGCCAGCCATTAAGATAAAAGTGCTACAGTTTTAATGGATAAGTGGTGTTCTTCCTGCCCCAGCCTTCAGAAAATCCTAACACTAGCCAATATCTATTTAGTTCTTATTCTGTGCCATTTTTTGTACCATGAATTTGTCATTTAACTCATTAACCCTATGAAATAGGTAGTTATCTTCCCATTTAATAGGAAACAAACTGAGCTTTAAAGAAATTTGGGAATTCACTCAAGGTCATGAAGCTAGTAAAGAGCACAACTGAGATTAGAATTCAGATTTTCTGACTCCAAAGACTTAGATTTTATTGCAATTTTATTAGGCTGAAGAGACTGAAAAAAAAAAAAGAACAAGGGCAATTACTTAAACCTTCTGTGCCTTAATACCCTCACCTGTAAAATGGAGATGCCATAATTGTACCTGTCTCATAAGGGTGTTAAGACGATTAAATGAGCCCATTAATGTAAAAAATTGTTAGCTATTATTAATTAGGTATTTTTAGTTGCTTTTGATTTATTTAAGTTTTAAGTATACTATATATAGCAAATTGCCCAATGTGGAGTAATTTTGTAACTCTAATTTGAAAGAGAAAAGCCTTTTAGAGAAACTACCTTTAGAAGGTGGTCAGCAATTTTTAATTTCCAGAGCTGAATATATTATTGCTTCATTTTGATATGCTCTCCAAGATAAGCCTCTTGGTCAGAAAAATACAGCTTCCTGAAGAACACTGAGAGGCTGCGGCCTGGATTCACCTTGTTCTGCTCAGACAGGGAAGCTCAGAGGGCCTGTGGCTTTCAAGGCAGAAGAAAAATGGTCATCCTAAAAATTCTAAGATACAGACTGAAGTTCTGGGCCCCACACAAGCTACAAACCCTAGATCTGAAAACTGTGTTTGGGACTATTATTCTTGCCTTCTGTCAACTCTGCAAGCTGCATTTGGCCAGAGGTCGAGGTGAGGAGTTGCTCTCAGGACAGGACTCCAACAAAGTGTGGGGCAAACAAGTGGGGAGGCTTGGTCCTCACACAGGCACTGAAGTGCCTCTTGAACTAGCACCCAGAGAAATCAGTGCCCAGAGGAGTAGGAGTGACTTTGAATAGACGCTAGTTTCAGATTGCCCTGAGTCTTCAGGTTTAAGGGAACAACATGCAGAGATAGCAATAAGGACAGGGACCCTTTAGTGGATCAACTAGATGGGTGAAAGCTTAAGGGGCCTGCAAAGTTCATTCAAGTAGCCTGTGATAAAGGTAGAACCAAAGTTCTAGTTTCATAACTTCTCAAAAAGTGCTCTTTCTATTCCCTTCCAGGTGCTTTTAGAAATTTGGTTAGAGCTATAAGGGTGCCTGTAATTATTTTATTTTTATTTTTAATTACAGTGGACTTCCAATAGTATTTTGTACTAGTTTCAGGTGTACAGTATAGTGGTTAGACAGCCATTTGCTTTACAAAGTGTTCATCCTGATACTTCCAGGACCCACCTGTGGTGCCTATAACTCTTGATAAAACTTTAGTTAGATGCTAATGTTGCAAACCTCATCAGTGTACTGTCTTGTTCTTCAGAGGGAATGTGCATGTGGCTGGGTAGAGGCTACCTGGAAGAGTGGCTTCAGAGAAAAAGTCTAGAGCTGTACGCAACAACGTGTACCATATGAAATACACTCTGGTCCACTCCTGCTCTCTAGTTACACCACTTCCATTTCCGTGCACTGACAAATGCCAAAGACATCAAAGGAAGCTTTCTACACACTTAGCAAGCCACCCGTTGCCCTGGAGGGTGGTTTGGAGGGCTGTCTCCCTGAAGTGAGGGGAGGTGAAAATGTTCTCAGTGTTTCTTCTGGAGGCATGGAAATGAATACCTTGATCTTTTCCCTCCAGCAAAGATTGTCTGCTAATACCCAAACTACTTTCACATTTATTGTGACAAGTGATACAGTATCATGTTCAAGGAAGAATTTTGGAATGCGTGCCTTGGAAACTTTTTTTTTGTTGCCCATCTGTTTTGCTTGTCGCAATTCCTGTTTGTTTAAGATGTACGTGTGCCAGAAATGTGGAAAGAATGTGTGTAGCGACAAGTGCAATCGAGCCATTTTCACACTGGACTTATGGGAAGCATGTGCTGCCCATCTGTGAAGTTTTCATTTTATGCAAATTTAGAAAATATATTCTTATGTCATGTTGCCTTAATGCCCAGGGGTAGTTTGGAACATACATAAGGAAGAGAGAGACGGGGAGGAAAGAACCTCGCTCCCAGTGACCGGGTGGCCTTGCTATGACAAAAGGAAAATCTGAGATGCATGGTGTTTCTCAAAAGTGGAAAACCAAAGAGAAATTTTCTCCCCAAGAGTGTGGTATGCAGTAAAACAGTGTATCTTTAGGAAGATTGATTTTTAATCTATGAATGAGATTGTATGAGCTCCTTTCTCAAGAAGCTTTGAATGACAGAGAGGCAGAGTACATGCTCAGCTGTGATTCCTTCCCCTCCTCTGGAACATTCTGTGGTGAGGACCTCAGGTAGTCTCTGAGCTCTGCAGCAGAACATCTTTAAGGAGGACACTGGTGTGTTGTCAGGTCAGGGAGTGTTTCTGAGGGGTGTTCTCACTGGATCTTGAAGACTATGACTGTAGTCTCACTTATCTCCATGTTTCAACTCAGTCAGTGAGCATGTTAGGCTAAAGTCACCACAAGTAAATGGGGAAAAAGGAACTGCTCTTAGAAAAAAGCCCTGTGGACTTATTGTGATTTAAAGAAGCTCCCTGAATTTCTGACTGTATGGGGATGGTCCTGAGACTTGGTCAGGCTGAGGGTCTGGTGCATTGATAGTACTTGCCTTAGTGTTTCCACATTTACTCTTCACGTTTCATTTCAGCATGACTAGAACTACTTAAAAGTTATCTAAATTTATTCTTAGTCTTCAAGGCAATGATATAATAAAAAGCTGAATAGAAATAAAATTGTATACAAGTAAGATCGGCAGGACTCGAAGAAACTAGGGTTTTGGGAAAGCAGATGGAATGATAGTTAGGGTTCGTGGTGTTCTGGCCGCACAGACCTGGTGCACTAAGCTCAGAGAAGGACTACGCAGAAGACCAGGGTGGGAATCATGGTGCGTGACTGGTGCAGCACCACAGGGCCCCATGCACACAACGGTCCTGAGCTTCATTTAATGTTTGGCTCTCACCATCTTGAAGTTCTTAATGATTTTTAAACTGGGCCCGAAAATTATATAATTGGTCCTGTTGCAGACAAATACAAGGGAATATTTTCATACCCAAGCAGAGCTTGAGGAAGAAACTGGAGATGAAAGGTCAAATCTGATAAACAGATTTGTGACAAGGGTCTGGTCACCCTCACTGTGTCATCAACTCTTCACATCCTCTAATACACAGTGGGAACCTAGAGCTTACAGCCATGTCCCTCCTACCTGGGCTTTGTGGTGCTCATCCTCACAATCATGGACTCCTCTTGGTCACTGGCAGCTTGACCTTGGATCATCAGCTACTATTTTGCTGCTGGTGATTGTCTGGATCTCCTCCACACTATCCTCTCCCTTAAATGCTGCCCCATTGACATGTGGTGGTGTTGGAGAGTGAGTGTTAGAAAATTTAACAGTTCTATTTAGGTTGTTTTAGATGCCTATTTATAAGCTAATGGAGGTATAAAGTAGGTAGTTGGACGTAAGTATCAGAATTCAGATAAATTTAAAAGACCCTTACCTGCATTTCTACATATCCACTACCATTGCTACACAATGACCCAAATATAGCTTAAAGATTACTCTTCTTAAGAACTCAATTAGACCTTAGCTAATGCCCTCTTTTACCTGCCCAGGGTAGGGAAAAGATAAGGTCCCTTTATTCTTCCACTTATATTTATTGCACTTGTACATAATGATAAATAGGTCACTAGGTGACAGCAGAAAGCTGGGGGATGGCTTGAGATGGAGGTGAATATTAGGATTTGAAGGAGCAGCTGAAGATCGCCACACTTGGCTGAGTGTTTTTAATTGTCATTTGTTGACCCTTATGCCAGTCTGCTGAGTTTGGCTTATGACGGTCTTGCTAACCAAGAATGGGTCAACTAGCTCAGTGTCTAGCACATACCAAAAGCTCAATAAACATCTAGTAACTCAACAGTATGCCTCCCCCCCCACACACACACCAAATCCTGTCTTCAAATTAAATGTAGGGTAAGTTACCTAAGGTCACCCAGACCCTAGGAAGCCCTAGTCATAGTTAGAGCCTCTGTATCCCTAAGTGAAATTTTGTTGCTACTGTCATTCATATTACTAATTTTGGGCTTACCTCATGTGCCATGCATGCTGGAGAAAGATAGACAGCCAGAGAGAAAAAAAGAGAGAGAAAAAACAATGATGATGAGAAACACTTTTTCAGTTTTTTGCAATTCTCCATAAAGTTAGCCCTTAAAAGTGCATCTCTAGTAAATTCCATGAAACTCTCCACTACCGTCTCCCACAAGGAGCTAGTTAGGTGTGCTCATATTAATCACAAAGCAGAATATGGGCAGAACAGAATGGTACATCTTTTGTTCATGGAATAAATAGGTTGTATTGGGAAAACAAAGTTTCAATTCTCTACAGCACAAAATTTCTAAAGCCAAACAACCTATTTTATTCTGCATGAATGTTTATGACCTCAGAAGCACTACATTTCATTTGCTTAAGCCAATGTCCTAGGAATTATTGTTGATTCTTTCATTTCCCAAAGTTTAATTCACCAGCCAGTCTTATTGGCTTTACTTCTGAAATCTCTCAGACTTCCCTTTAACATTATTCTGATATCCCTAGTCTAACCTACCATCATTTCTTTCCTTGACTTTTGGAAACATCCTCTCAATTAATCTCCTTGCATCCACTTTGCCCTCATCCACTACCTAATCCATTTCCTACACAGCAGTCACAGTGAGCATAATCATCTGTGCCTCAGCTTTCCAATGTGTAAAATGGGAATAATAACAGTACTTTCCTTGGAAGGTTCTTGTGAAAATCACACAGATAATAAAAGTAAAGCCCTTGATACAGAGAAGAAACTAATGATTTCCAGTTGGGAGGGAAGTAAAGGGCTGGGTGAGAAAGGTAAAGGAATTAAGAAATACACAGTGACAGTTATAGAATAGTAAGGGATATAAATTTAGGGAATATAGTCAATAATATTGTAATAACTGTATATAGTATCATATTGTACTAGACTTATCAGGGGATCACTTTGTAAATTATATAGTCTAACATGCTATACAGTTGAAATGGATATAATATTGAATGCCAACTGAAATTGAAAAATAAAAAAATTAAAAAGAAATAAAATAGGAAAAAGAAAACAAGAAATAAACCTCTTAGAATAGTACCAGCCCCAGCCAGTTAGTTTTTGTTAAGACAATTAAACCCTTAAACAGCCATCCACTTTTCAGCTTGCCATCTCTAATTCCCCGATTACACGTAGCCCCAGAAATTTTGTGGGATGTAAATCTGGTCCTGTCCTTTCAGAAGCTCTCCACTGCCTTTGGGATAAACTCAAGTTTGTTAGCCTGACAACCATGGCTCTTTACAATCTGACCTCTGCCTACCTTTCTTGCCTCAACTTTTGCCACAGTTTCTCCCACCTGTCCCCATTCTGCACACACATTCACCTGCACCTCACCACACTCCAGCTACACCAAACCTCAGTGCCTGTTCCAAAAAAGGCATGATGTACTCCTGATCTAGGTCTCTTCCTTCCTTCCTTCCTTCCTCCCTCCCTCCCTCCCTCCCTCCTCCCTCCCTCCTCCCTCCCTCCCTCCCTCCCTTCCTTCCTTCCTTCCTTCCTTCCTTCCTTCCTTCCTTCCTTCCTTCCTTTCTTTCTTACCATTATCCTACCTTTTACTCAACAAATGATAGATCTCTGCAAATGTTTTACCTCTGCCTGAAACACTTTTCTCTCTTCTCCCCCACGCCCTCCCCCATTCCAGCACCTTCCCGCCAGACACGCCAGTGTCGCCACTCACGTGTAACTACCACTCAGCATTTGGAACTTAGTACATTCTTGGCCACGTCCAGCTTTCTCTGAACCCGACCAAACTGAGTCAGGCTTGTTTCCAGTGTGCTCCCATCATATCCTTTATTCACATACGTGGTGGAACCCAGAACAGGATGTGGAAATGGAGAGTTTAGCTTAGGCCAAAGAAAACAGAAACTGTATCTTAAAGGATATCTAAAACATAAACACAAACATACACATAAAAAAAAGTGATTGAGAATTGGTTACCTGAATTCTCAATGCCCTTGCTTATATCAGAGATCAAAAAGAGTTAATTAGATATTTGAAAGGGATTGGGGAACATTCCTCTGGGAAGGGTTTTGGTGAAAATCCAACATTCTCTATGTAAAGAAGGAGGTAGTGGTGGGGGGGGAGAAATATATCAACAGAAAAGGTGTGTCATAAAGAAGGCATGCACACAAGTTCTAGAATCTAGATTCCAGGGATCTCATCTCATCACTCATTGTGTGACTTTGGAAAGGTCACTGTGATTTAAAAAGGTGAAGTTGCCTTAGATCAGGTCAATGGTTTTCCAGGCCCTAACAGCCACAGTTCTATAGTTTAGGTAAAGAGAAAGTTGTATCAACAGCTTTTCTAGCAAGAGGATTAGATGATATACAATAGTTTAGTGATTTTTTTTATTTTAGCAAAGAGAGAGAGAAATATTGAGTGTCCTAAAAGAAAAAAGCATTTTTTCTTAGAACTGAATATTCAATTCTGAATATATTGTAGCCAAATATCAATTTGAGTGCAGTTATTTTGCATAGCTTTTCTCTGAATTAAATTTCTGCTCCAGTTACAATACTTTATATAACTTTCTATCATGAGTGGCTCTGGTCCTCGAGTTGCCTTTCACTGGCAAGCATCCCCCTGTAGAGAGTTGAATGGTGGCCCCCATTACAATGTGTCCACATTGGAATTCCCAGGACTTGTACATAGGACCGTATTTGTGTGTGTGTGGGGGGAGGTTTTCACAGATATAATTAAAGCAAGGGGCTCCAGAGGAGAGCATCTTGGATTATCTGGATAGGCCCTAAGTCCAATGACAAATGTCTTTATAAAAGATTCAGAGGGAGAAGAGAAGGTTCTGGGAAGACAAGCAGAGATTAGAGTTGTGTAGGAACAAACCAAGGGACGCTTGAAGTCAGCAGAAGATGGAAGAGACCACAGTGTATTCTCTCCAAGGGTCTTCGGAGATCTCGAGGCTCTGCCGATGCCTTGATTGTTGCACTTTTGTTTTTAGAGCTGTTAGAGAACACATTTCTGATATTTTGAACTCCCCAGTGTGTGGTAGTTTGTTACGGTAGCTGTAGAAAACTAATATTCCTCCTGTGATTTTTTTCTGAGCAGATCTTATTATATTCTAGAATCACTTCTCACTATATCTTATGAACCCAGCTGGGGGATTAGTTCCACCATTCAATAAACCAAGGTTTATTGCATGTTTAATAATTGTGGATGGCACTTAAATTTCTCTGAAGGCCTTTCTGCCAAGATGAAAACAGTGTATTATTTTCATAACACTGTGTATTTTAAGGCATTTTAAGGAATATTACCTCATTCCTTTAATGCCCTGTTAAATAAATTAGAGGTATCATCACCTCCACTTTCCAGATAAGAAAATTGAGCAATAATAGATTAATTATTTTTGTGACTTACTGCAGGACACACAAACAGTAATAGTAATAACACAGACAAAACTGAAACCCAAGTCTGTGGCTCAACTGTCATTAATCTTCTCATTGTCAAATGACTCATGGACAGAAATCTTAAACACAGTAGCATATGAGTGCTTCTCAAATCATAACAAAGAGGTAATTTGCAAAGCTGTCAACCAGTGAATAACTAATCGTCCATCAATATTATGAAAGAGGGAAAGTCAGGTTCTTCACAGTGGTCTACAGGATCTGGCCCCACCCCTTACCACCGCCTTTCCTCTCTCACCTCAACTCCTGCAATCCTCCCTCAGCTTGAACCACCCTGAGCAGCACAGTGCTGCTCTGGTGCTGGCCAGACCAGTCCCACTGGACACTTGTCTTTCCATGGCCAGACGTATTCACCCTCCAGTTATCCATATTGCTAGATCCCTCACTTCCTTTTCACTTTTGCTTACACATCAACTTCCCAGTGAGGTCCATCTCAACCCACTCTAACTAAAATGGAATCTTATCCCCACCCTCAATTCTGTTTAACTTTCCTCCTAATGTTTCCTTATATCATTGTGTGTTCTACTGATCCCTGATAGATGGGTAGGATTACAAAAAGTACAATTGAAAATGGGTTGGAAGAGACAGCTTTATCCATGAAAACATCATGAACAAAGGAACAAGGAATGAAAGTATGGGGTTGTGCTGGAGCCAGTATAAAAGGCCAGCTGTGCACTTTGAAGTTCTCTGTCACAGGGTGTGTGCTGCTTGTGGCCAGGGCTTTGCTTCCTGTGCCTGAGGAGGCCATGCACTGGCTGCCCTCAAACCAGAACGTGAACAGCAACCTGCAAATATAAAAAGAGCATCTCTGAAGGCAAAGTAAATAATGGTTTGAGGAGCCTTCTATTTTTATTTACATGGAAAAAAGAAAACCTATCAGCAGAGTGGACAATCCCAAATGAACTGCCTGAGATCTTTTGATATAATTAAGAAGTTGCTTCTTTGGAACTACTGGTGTGATTTGCAGGTCACAAGGGCAACTGTCTGCCCACCTGTGACAGCTAGTGCAACGCAAGGGCTAGTACCGCACCTCACCCACTCCCCAAGAGTCATAGCTTGCTCAAAGAAAAGAAAGTAAAAAATATTTTTAAAACATACAATATGGATACTGTAAACCAAAACCAAGGCTTAGTGGAAGAGGTGTGTATGTGTGTGTGTTGGTGTGTTTGTGAAGTTCAAAATTTCATCCTCAGGACTTTGACAGAGAAGCTTAAGGCTGACAGTTCAATTGAAGTGAAAACTAAATGAGTTTCTGCCATCTCTAATAAGGGCCTGGAAAAAACCATTAACTGCTTTTTGATCAAGTGGTTGGGGAATATAAACTGAGTCCTTCTTTCTGTGCCCCTGTGCCCCCATTTTACCCTGTGAGGAAAAGTGCAAGTCATGGCAGAGGAGAAAGGGAACTTGACTGGAGTCACATGGGTCACGCACATGGGCTGGCTCAGAGCTCTGCACTTTTACTTTCAAGGCGAGTGAGTTTGGACAAGCCCCTAGCCTTTCCCAGCCTGTTTTCTTGTCTCAAAATACTACTAATCTTACCTGCCTCCAAGACTTCTAGTAAGAGTCCAACTTGACCACAGAAATATTAAAAATGATAAGCATTGCATGGTAGGCTGGTTAGACTACCCAAGTTTAAATTCTGCTTCAAGTTAAATGTTCAAACTTCTGGGAGTTGTATAAGGTCCCTAAGAGTCAGTACTTTTCATCTGCAAAGTGGAGATAATAATAGTGTGGTCTTTATAGACTTTAAGGCTTAAAACAATCCACAGGAAACTGATCAGAACATGCATAGATGAAACTCAATGCATACTATAAATGTTATAATAATAGTTGGTGTAGCTGTTGGTTAATTAAATAATTATTATAATTTAGTACAGGTGTTGGCATGTAGAAGGTACTCAGGAAATAATAAGAGTGGATAAACTAAATTTTGCAACTATCCACTTACAGCAAAAAGATACTTCTTCCTTTTGTTGAGTATTCCAGCCAGAATGATGTCTACCCATAGGGAGAGTTGACCTAGACAGCAACAGGTCAGATGCCAGGATAACCAGCGGTGCTGTGTTGTGCCACAGCACAACAGGATTTCTGTCGGGAAATAAATATGTCAGGGTGGCAATGTATGAATAAAGATGGACAGTTCTAGAATTAAAGTCCTAGAGAACCATATGGATTTCCTAAAACATGGAGGATTACAAAGGACTAATTTATAACTTGAGTCTACAGGCAGTTATTTCATTTGGTTTTCCCAATAACTCTGCAGATCATCATTGTTACATATTTATGTATGAAGATACTGCACTTTATGTGGAAAAGCAAATTGCTCTGGATTCAAATTCAGGCTCTCCAATTCTAGAACCCATGTAAGTACTCAGTAGGATAAAGTCCTGAGCAAGACCAAGACCTCTGCATTTGAAGTGTTCACCAGTGTAACCGTGGAAGTTTAAAACAATTATGTGAATGGTAGAAGTTCAGACGAAAATATAAAGGACCCAAGTGGGAGTCATTAAATATTAGAATTTCCTGCACCAAGGTTCAAAAGACAGAGGTTGCATGTGGGGAATTAAGATAGGATTTATTGTGAGCTAGTCCTACAGAAGACGCTTGGTTTTACTGGGCAGAACTAAGAACAGGGTGTGGAGTAAGAGACAGTCCAGCAAGGTCAACAGAATGCCACACCAGGGGTCCGAGAGACCTGTATTTACGCAGTTCCGCCACTTGGTGGCCCTGTGACTGGGCAGATTATTGATCTCTCAGCTCTTCCGTCTCAGAAGCATTATGAGAATTAGAGATCATGCATGTCCAATGTCTCCATAAATGGTACTATATGATGATTCCTACAGGTAGCTAGGGGTAAGAGGCACAGAGGAGAAAAATAGATGCCTTACTTAAGGGTATATATAAAATAAAGATAACACAGAAAAAATTGAAAGAGGAAACAAGAAAGAAAATGTGTCCTACAAACACACCCATTCTAGTGCATGAACATGGACTCAGGCGCATAACAAAAGCAGAAGCATTTTATCAGTGTCTTGGGTGTGGGTGGGGCTGGAGACCATTTTCACTTTTAGGAAGGAAAACGTCTCTGCTTTGCCAACTGCCTTCATTTTTCGTATCTGGAGACTTACCAGGACAAGAAAAAAGAAATACTTTCCCCTGTCTTCAAATTTTTTAGTCAGATATTATTCAACTCCAGAAATGTGGGGTCTGGTCAAGGGGCTGATCCCAGAAATGTGGCATATTTCTCACAACCACAGGACTTAAAAAAAAAAGCACTCCAAAACAAGCGGGAACCCAAAAAAAAAAACAACATATTGCCATCCTGCAAAAAAATCTAAGTGTGCTGAAAAAACAACAACATATGGCTGGGTGGGGTGTGACCAAAAGGAATATCGTTATCACGTTTTGAGCATTCCTTTTACAGACTTGAGTGAAAAGAAATTTTCTAGGACAGAACATGGAGTCGTCCCAAAGCCTGTCTTTTCTTAAAGCACAATTGGGGACAGGAAAAGCAAAGAAGGGTTTGTTCCCAGTGAGTGACAGTGGAGGGCCAAGAATGGAATCGCACCCTTGACCCAGGAATGGGCTGAAAAGAACCAAAGCAGACAGAAGAAGAAGAGATAAGGTCAGGCTCTGTGCTTTGTAATCAAAGTTCTGTTGAGATTAAAACAGAGAAAGAAATGGAATGTACTTGAACATGCTCATTATCAACACCAAAGCCACAATATACACTGATAATAGCTCTGGGGTGCCATCATTATGTACCTGGAATCTAGGTTTCATTTGAACAAAACAGAATCAGCTTCAAGTGCAGTGCTCTGCTGGGGATCTCTATTATATAAGTGTTTCATAATTCAAGGCAAAGTCACACAGCGAGGCTAGAAGAGTTTGAGGAAATGAGCTTTCAAACTTTGGGACTTTTGCTATTTTTTAAAACCTGGCCTGTTTACGTGCTAGTTACGTAAATGAAGAGTAACCTGAAACTGAGCCCTGACTCTGTAGACCGATATCTCTATGGATCCTTTATTCTTTCAGTGGGAAATTATAGAGCATGTCACTTGTGCCTGGCCTGGAGATAGGTAGATGCACAAGAAGCATTCCTGCTCCCAGAGAGCTCACCGTCTAGGAGGGAAAAATTTATCACTAAAGAGTGAATTCAAATTTAGCACTTGTAGCATGATCACAAGTATATAGTACAACTCCTATGTACAAAAATGATCTCTATTTTCGAACTGATCTCACCCAGGTCTTGCTTCTCCTTTCCTGCTCTGCCACACCTCCTGCTTAGTGGTGGCATAAAGAAATTATATTTGTCCATTCAAGGTATCTCATTATATTTGGGTGTAAACATAATCTTTAAGATAAACACAGTCTGTTCTGGATAAATATTAATTTAGGGGAGTCGTCCCATAATAGAATATTGCAGACCAGGTAGTTTATTAGCAACTGAAATTTGTTTCTCACATCTCTGAAAGCTGGGAAATCCAAGATTAAGGCACCAAAACAGTGCCTTCTGGTGAACACCCTCTTCCCAGTTCACTGTGTCCTTACATGATGGAAAGGATTAGGAAACTTTCGACTTCCTGGAGGGGAAGAGAGAGGAAAATATCAATTATTCCTCTCGACTGGCCCCTCTACCCAACCCACAGCCCTGACAACCTCCCTCACTCAATCCACTGAGCTACACCAGCCAGGGCTCAGACTTCTTATAAAAGGTCACTAATTTCATTCATGAGGGCTTTACCCTTAAGACCTAATCATCTCCCACAGGGGCACCTCCTAAATGCCATCATCTCAGCTGTTAAGTTTTAACATATGAATTTTGACAGGGACACCAACATTGAGACCATAGCAGAAGCTACATATAGTCACATCTGGATTTCCTGTGACCCATTTGCAGCCCTTCTGTCTTCCTTTCCAGGAGACTAATAATTTTGAAGTAGGTGAGACAGCAGGTGGTTGGGAGGTGTAGTATTGAAGTATCATTGTATTCTACAGGGGAAGAATATCTCATGCCTGCTTATGATGCCTCTGTCATCAATTCCTTACTTGTCACTGGGTACTCTGTGCAGGGTCACCCCATTGGACTTTACGGACACAACTGTGGACAAAGCCTAGAGTTCCTGTTATCTGTGGTGTGCAAATCCCATTCTAGGTCTTTCCCAGTCCCTAGGGTCTGTTAGCATTTTAGCATTCCCTGTAGGAAAGCCTGGCTTTGTGAATGTGAATAGGCTGTGAGTCTGCCCCCCCGACCTCCCTGGGTGGATTCCTTCCTCGCTCATTCTGTCCAGTGACAAGCAAGGAATTGTATCTTTCAGAACATAGAAATCTCCTAAGAGGCTTGAAATTATTCTAAGCTTCTGTAATATAAAGAAAAGCCTCTATTCTCTGGATATCCAAGGCACTTTCTGGTCATTTCTAACTAGAGATTCCGGTTCTAGATTCTAACTACAGCCAGAGATTCAGCACCAAGGATAGGGAATGCTCACCTCTGATTAAAGATTTTATTTATTTATTTTTTAGAGAGAGGGGAAGGGAGGGAGAGAGGGAGAGAAACATCAGTCATTGCCTCTCATAGGTGCCCCACCTATGAGATGGGTGCAGGGACTGGCACTGCACCCGCATCATGTGCTCTGACTGGAAATTGAACTGCCAACCTTTCTCTTTGTGGGATGACACCCAACCAACTGTGTCACAGCCATCAGGGCATCTCTGATCAGTTTTCCCCTCTATTCCTCTCTTCATCTCTTTGGTCTTGCTGGGAGTGTTTTAAATCTTCCCATAGGACAGAACTCCCCTCGGTTGTGTCTTAACTTCTGTGGAATATGTAGTTCGTTTCCATGAGGCAACAAGTTGGAATGGTTACAAAACAAAAACAAAGACATCAAATGACTAAATCAGTGAACACACCCAGAGGTATTTAAAAATAAGGCCTCGGAAACAGTGCTATGATAGATCAGATGTTTTGAAGCAGGTATCCTGACAATCCTAAAAATATAATGTTTCCATCCTTGATTTCTGTCTTAAAGTAGCTTTTGGACATAGCAGGAATTTAAAGTATTTAAAACTGAAACTGAAACGATTACTACATAATAGTTTTCAGGATAATTAGGAAGCCCACTGTCATCTCCAGGAACCCAATGCCTTTGGCTGCATAAGGACTTTGAGAATTTTAATATCACAACTTCTGTAATAAAAAATTATAGTACCTCAGAAAAACTATTTATTTCAGTTATATTAAATTCTAACAATACTGTCAGGTCATAACTTCCAAAGTTACCCGCCCCCCCCCCCCCATCGTGCATGCTCTTCATCTCTATGACCATTGCCTTTTCCCATTAAGTCTAACCCTTCTGCTCTTGAATCTTGGCAGGGTTGTGACTGTTCCAACCAATAGAGTACAGTGGAAGGGACATGGTGTTACTTTCCAGGCAAGGTCGTAAGAGGCCATGCATCTTCTGCCTTGTCTACTGAATCACTTCTGTTTCCTGAGTTCCATGTAGGACATCCAACTATCCTGAGACTACCATGCTATGGGGAAGTCAAGCTACATGAAGAGACTAGGGGAGGCACTCTGGTCAGCAGTTCAAGCATTTGAGTCATTCCAGCCCAGGCACCAGACATGTCAGTGAATGTACCCTCAGATAATTCTAGTCCCAGACATCAGGTCAACTTCAGCCTTTGGGCTTTCCCACATTTTCCAAAAAACATCTTCACTGTTCCCTATTCTAATTTCTGACCCACTGAATCTGTGAGCATAAAAAAAGATTGTTTTTAACAACCAAAACTAGAACAATATGCTATGTAGCTTTAGTAATTAAAACAATGAATTAACTTATGTGTTTGCATATTTTCAAAACTATCTTGGTCAAGGACTTAAGAAATGGATTGCTTTTACTGAATTCAATAATCAAAAGTGAGAATAAAGTATTGAGTTATGTTCTATCTATTGAGAAAGGCAGGAAACACCTTGTGTGCCCATGAATTGCATAAACCAAACTTTGGTTTGTGAATAGTATATACAATTTTGAAGAATATGGTTTGGGGATAATCCAGGTAAAATTTCTATGATAATTAAAACTAGATGATATTGGTCAAAAAGAGGAGACTGTAAATAGCATATTTGTGGGGGGAGGAGCTCAAATTAAGATCTTCAGAAATTGCTAAAACTAAGTATATATTATGAAGTTTTTAATGAGGAACACAATATTTACAGATCAAAATTTCACTTCATTAATTTGGGCTAGACAGGGAAGAGCAAACTACTTGAAAGTTTGATTAACATTTCCATTAAACTGGAGATTTACTGTGTATCTGGTGGGTGAGGGTGGAAGAAAGAGCTCTGAATTGACCTGGGTAGAGTTTGCACTCTGATAAGAGTTTATAAACTTTATATTCTGAAATCACTGATTCTAATAGCAGGGAGGAGTTTTCTGATTCAAATAGACTCTACTTCTGCCTCCCTTGCTCTGTTTCACTGGGCATTTGTATAGACATGAAGTAGTGAACTATGACAGGCTGAAAATATATACAGTCTTGTGGTTAGAACATAGTAGTCATTTTATGACAGATATGAGCCCTGTGAGTCCTGGGGAACCAATTCTGATCATAGCAGAACTGGTCCAAGGAGCCAACTTAATTCAATGCTTAATCCACACAATGTGAGAGGTGATGGCCATGACATTGAGGACACAAAGATGAAGAGCAGATGCTGTAGATAGTATAAATGAATAATTACATTAGGAAGTGATCACTGTGCATTTCTTTATGACATGTATTTCATTATGATGAAATTGTCTACATATGTGTCTGTCTTTTTAACTAGGGAAAACATTCTGTCTAACTCATCATTCTATCCACAGCATCAGCATAGATTTTGGCTCAGAGAAAGCACTCAATAAATGCCCTATAAAAATAATTGAACCAGAAGTAAAATAATAAAAGCAGAGGCATATATATGGCTTAGAAATTCTGCAAGTCAGAAACCTGAGTGTAGTCCTGGGTCCCTTCTCCCTTTCTCTCAACTTCTGCATCTACCTGAACACTAAGCTCTGATGTTTCTCCTCCCCAATCATTCTGCTTTTGTTCTTTCTCAATTCTATAGCTGTTGGGGACTTCCCTGGATGGTTTCAGAAGCTGTAACCTCCCATGGCTAAAGCTGAGTGAGAGACCTTGAGACCATAAGCCACTAAGGAGACAAAGCTTATCTCCCTGGCAGGGGTGCTGCTTCTGCCCCTTCACCTCACCCTGCCTGGCCCTCGATGCTTGATCGGTTAGCCAGTGATGGGTAATATTCCTCAAGGGAAGGACAGCCTAAGACAGGCACACTCACAGGGGCGCCCAGGTAAGGACTTGGTGGGCTATAGTAAAAGGGGGTGATGGGCCCTTGCCCCTCAGCTTTGACATAGCCTGAGTTTTCATTCTGTCTGCAAGAAGTCTCCTAATCTCATGGCTGCCTTACTTCCCCTGCCTGACTTAAGCCTGAAACAATGGCAGAGGGTGGTACAGCCCTGTGCTGGAAAGGGCAGGATCCCCCGAGGCAATCAGGCCTAAGAAAGAATACATAAAATCCTGCGAAACCCACTTTGCTAAAAATGCCCTCAATTTTCTGATAAAGGTCCAAGTATGAAATGAGTTTGTTTCCCAAAATTTTATAGCCCTTTAGCTAACTGACCCTGACACAAACTAAGCCCTCAGAGTTCTTTGAATGTTATCTATTGTTTGATCATTACTGCCTGACAATGTTTGATGAGCTTTACCTGTTTTCCTGTGCAAATTGAACCCAATAAAAGCCCATTGAGGAAAAGCCTCTCTATGGTAGAGGCCAGAGGGAGGGTTGGGGTGGGGCTGCGGGTGGAGCCTCCAGCCACCCACAGCCTTAAGTAACAGGCAACTCATCTTTTCCCTATACTGCCACCATAATCTCTTAACTAGTCCTATTCCCCCAATCTTGTTTATCTCAATCCACTCACCACACTGCCATAAAAGTGACTAGTAAAAGGAAAATCTGCTTATGTTATTCTACTGCTTAAAAACTTTCAAGATTCTCCCTTACTGTATGAAGTCCAAACTACTTTGAATAAAATCCAAGACTGTTGTCTGGCCTATAGCCACTTTTTTAGGTTCATTTCCCACACACATCCAAATGCTTTCTTCTACTTGGTCAACATGGTCCTCTTTCAACTCTGCCAAAGTGCTTATATATACAGGGTACAGCAGAAGTAACACCTGCTTGAGTGATGTTGGTAGGATAATAATATGGGTGTAATAGTTTATAGTAGTTTTTTTTTTGGCCAGGGGATAGCATGAATGCAGTCCCTCGCTACCACAAAATTATGCATTCAAGTTTCCCACATTTGGGGAAATCGCAGGGATCAGCACAGTAGAGTGTAATGGATAAGCCTTGCCCTGGGAAAACCACCTTCCTCCTTCATGACCATAGTATCTCCTCTGCCAGGTAAGTGTTAATAGTTTATAGTTTTAACTTGAACACTTCACCCAAAATGTCATATGATGTGCTTGAAGGTGGTATTGTTATGTTACAGAATTACATGCTTATGATTTTGTGATAAAAAAGAGGTTATTTGGGCTGGACACTGTATATGTCTTTGCAAGTCCTGTTCTCCTGGCTATCTATCCACCTTCTTCCTTTTTCTCCCCAGCCCTAGCTTTAATATGTCTGGAAAAGTTCTCCATCTTTCAGGGCCCACTCAAGCAGAGCTGATAACCTTCTTTGCACCATCACTGTACTTTTATTCTATCATACAAAGAGAACATAGTTTTAAGTATAAGATGGTGACCTCTGGTCTGAAGCTGTCTTGGTTCATGTTCTACCTCTAAGACATTCAGCAGGGTGATCTTAGCTGAACACTTCATGTTTTAATGCCTTAGTTTTTTCATCTGTAAATGAACTCTTCTTGGTCTTTCTTAAAGAGCTGACTTTATGGTAGCCACAGTGCTTATTTTGCCCGTGCTAGAATTGGCCAGTGGGGGCTCTGTCACATGTCTAGAGGCTTGAGGGAGAGTGAGTATAAGATGGGTCTGGATCCACAATTCCCAAAGGTGTGGAGGGTAGGCTTTCCCCACACCCACAAGCAATTTTCAGATACCAGCTGGATGTCCTATATTCAACTCAGTTCTGACACTGCCTGCCTGGAGACAGCATCAGATCGCACAGGTTAAGGGCTCAGTCCCACCAGACTTCCAGTTGCAAGCCCAGGTTGTCATCTGTACTTGTGAAAGACAGGCTAGAGATTGGAGGCTCCAATGACCCACTCCTTGGGTTTGATGAGTTTGCTAGAGTGGCTCACAGGACTTTATCTACTAGATTGCTAGTTTATTAAACAAGGATCTATAATGCAGAAACAGTTTGGCAGAAGTGATGTGTAGGCCAAGGCATAGGAGGAGGGTGCAGACTTCCATGTTCTCAGAGGGTGTTGCTCTCACCAAACCTCTATGTGTTCATCAACCTGAAAGCTCTCTGAAGCTGGTTCTTTTTTTTTTAAGGAGGCTTTATTGCATAAACATGATTGATTAAATCAATCATTATATCATTCCAGCTCAATAATCACATGATTGGCTCCAGGAGCAACCAGGCCCCATCCTTAGATGGGATCAGATAGGTACCTTGTTATCATAACACTTCATACATACTCACTTCAGAAAATATAAGGGTTTTAGAATCTCTGTGCCACAAAGGGGGATGAAGACCAAATACATATTTCTCATTATAAATCACAATGTGGCAGAAGGCCAGGTATTCATTCTTCCACTTCTTTTCCTGTCAGACCCTCTTACCCTAAGGACACAGCTCCTGTAGGAAGGTCTCCTGTAGCTGCAGTTATCTTTTCCAGGTTCCATTCCTCTGATTTTCTCAGGTTCCCTTATCCCTGCCCACACCTGTGTAGACTTTTGTTAGAATCTTATCAAGTTTTCCATTGAGTGGACCACTTGTTTCTTACCAGGACCCTAGCTGGTACATTCTCCCCTAGTGGGTAGTGAAGCTTTGAAGCCTAGGCTTTAAAGATTTTAAGGCTAGGCTGTTATTTGGCTGCGTAATCTAGCATAGTAGCTGATGCTACATAGTTGAAGTTACATTTACAGCCCTGAATTAACTGTTGAGCAAATGGATGATTAACAGTTTGGAGAAAGAGGGGGTAGACAGGAAAGGCTTCAAAGAGCAGGTGATTGTTGAGCTAGGTTCAAAGCATGCTATGCAGGAACATTCCTTGCAAAGAAAATAGCTTGTGCAAAAGTACAAGGTGTGACAGTGTTTGGGGAACTACAAGTAACAATTATTTTGGAGCACAGAACATATTGGGCTCCCACATAAGCTTTCTTTGGTACAAATGATTCTGCTGCTATTGCAAAGTTTGAAATCACTGTCTTAGCCAAGCTTCGCACTTTGTAGACAGAAAAAAAAAATCTAGTAAAGGATAAAGGATAAATCTAATAAAGAATTGTCCAAGTTCACTATAAGATCTTTGTAGCAGTGTTCATTTATGACAGGGAAGTTCAAATCTCTTGACTCCATCTGCTACCTTACATGTACAGAGCCTTGGAAAACCAAAAAATCTGAGCCCCATAGAGTGATAGCAGATGCACTACAGACCTCGAGGCAAGCACATTAATGAGGCCAAGCTCACTGCTTTGTTAGAGGCATCACTTACCAAATGGAGTTGGCTGTGCAGGGAAGGCTCTGGGGGAGAGCCCTTGGGAGGCTAAGGACATTTTATTGAAACAAGCAGACATAATTAGGCCAGAATTCCATTCCACATGGCTCCTTTCCCTGGAGAGCTGGCCTGGGAGGCCAGGTTCCAAGGGGTGAGTCAGACACAGTAGGTATGTCAAAAACAGTCACTGGGTCCAGTCCTAAAGGCCTATGTCCTTGCTGAAGTAGAGTCACAAAAACTTGAAGTCTACTATCTGAATGGCAGGAAATCACACATAACACTTATTCTTTGTAACTACTTTCCTTCATGTGCTTGCTTGTAGTGACTTAGAGGGGAAAAGAGCAAGTTGGATGTCACTTAGCAATGCAGTAGTAGTGACGTCATCTTTCTCTCTTGACCTTGTGTAAGTAGAAGTGTATGGGTACAGTCAATGAGTGAATGAATGAATAAATATCTTGCACCTCATCTGTTTACCTTGCTCTTTAGCTATTTAGATAACTGGCTGTTATGGACTAAATGTTTGTGTTCCCCCTAAATTTATGTTGAAACCCTAACCTTCAATGTGATGGCATTTGGAAATTCTGTCTTTGGGAGAAGACTAGGTTTAGATGAGGTCATGAGGGCAGGCCCTCATGATGGGATCAGTGTATTTTAAAAAAAAGAGACACGAAAGAACTTGCTTGCTCGCTTTCTGACCACATGCAACAAACAGAAGGTCACGTGGGCAGACGGCAATAAGATGGCCTCTCTACAAGTCAGGAAGTATTATTTTCACCCAAACCTGACCATGCTTGTACCCTGACTGCAGATTTCCAGTTTTAAGAACTGTGAAAAAGTACATTTCTGTTGGTTATGACACCCAGTCTGTGGTATTTTGTTAGGGTAGCCTGAACTGACTAAATAACACTGGTTGTAGTTGCATTGTTTCTGATACTATTGTTAAAGAAATAAGGTAACTTTCCAGTTGTCAAGAAAAGACACTTAGAACCAGAGTGAGACTGAGATTCAGTGAGAAAGTTTTAAGACTGAGATTCAGTGAGAAAGTTTGCTATGTTAGCAATGTTCAGTGAAAAAGTTTGCTATGTATGCATTAACAATATTTTCGTTATCATAGTTCATTTTTATTGTATGTTTTCCATTACCATTTATCCCCTTATCCCCTTATACCTCTACCCACCCATCCCTCAATAACCACACTTTGTCTATGTCCATCAGTTCTTTTTCTCTTTTGTTTAATCTCTCTACCTTCCACAATGCCTCAGAGCTGTCAGCCTGCTCTCCATCTATGAGCCTGTCTCTATTTTGCTTGTTAGTTCAGTTTGTTCATTAGATTCCACGTATGAGTGAAATCATATGCTACTTCTCTTTCTCTGACTGGCTTATTTTGCTTAGTATAATGTTCTCCAGGTCCACCCATGCTATTGTAAAGGGTAAAATTTTCTTTTTTTTTTTTGCAACTGCACAGTATTTCACTGTGTACACGTACCATGGCTGTTTATCCACTCATCTACTGATGGGCACCTAGGCTGCTTCCACACCTTGGCTATTGTAAATGACACTGCTATGACCATAGGGGTGCATATAGTCTTTCAAATTAGTGTTGCAGGTTTCTTTGGATAAATTCCCAGAAATAGAATTGCTGGGTCATAAGCAGTTCCATTTTTAATTTTTTGAGGTAACTATACTGCTTTCCACAGTGACTGCACCAGTCTGCATTCCCACCATCACTGCAGTAGGGTTCCCCTTTCTCCACATCCTCGCCAGCACTTGTTGTTTGTTGATTTGCTGATGATAGCCATTCTGACAGGTGTGAGATGGTATCTCATTGTGGTTTTAACTTGCATTTCTCTGATGATTAGTTGCTACGTCCTCTTCCAACCATGTTGTCTGACAAGGTCCGGGCCTGGAGGATTCAAGTTCAAGAAATTTGTCTCCCCGGAGGAGAACATGGCATCCAAAATGGGTTATTTTATTTTAATTATTTTACTCTTGCTACTGAGTATGGACATTGTACTGTATTTACTT
Organism: Artibeus jamaicensis; assembly: GCF_021234435.1. Taxonomy (NCBI): domain Eukaryota; kingdom Metazoa; phylum Chordata; class Mammalia; order Chiroptera; family Phyllostomidae; genus Artibeus; species Artibeus jamaicensis. Next base: position 40,324,191 of record NW_026522059.1, read on the forward strand.
ATTCCTGTGAAAATCACCCAAGAGGAAGAAACAGTTTAAGGGAAAACATTAGTATTCCCCACGGAACTGCCTGAAAGGATGGAAAAATCCCCACAGATTCCCCTCTCGCTTATACAGGGGAGTAGAACAGCCAGGGTAATAGAATTGTTAACCATAAGGGAAAACATATCAAGTTGTATAAATGACCCTGGTTTGAGCAACTTAAAGCGATCAGGACTGCCATGGTTTACCAGAAATAAGAAAAACAAGTTAGATCTCTTAAATCAATGGTTAAGGCCAGTTAATAAAGAACCAGGTTATTGTTGCAAACACAGGTTGTGCCGCCAACAGTTGAGGGGATGGAAGACCAGATTAGAAAGATTTTCCCATGACTGTTCCTTACCCACAGATACAAAGGGTCTTCCAAGAAAACAAGTAAAAACTATATAGACCCCTACCCACAGCCCAGGGATACGGTCGGGACGGTTGAGATGCATCTGCAAGGCAGAGGCAACTGTGGCTGGATTTCCTGTCTATCTCTCCTTACATGTTTGTTTGGGTGATCAAAAGGCGGTGGGATTGTTAGACACTTGTATTTCAGGTTCAATGATTAGCATAATTCCAATGAAGTTGTATAAAATAATTTCTTGACCAGAGAACAAAGTTCCCTCTAATGAAATAGCCCCTGAATGTTTAAAAGTTCTTGGAGTAACAGCCCCTCCTTTACCTTGAAGAGGAATATATATTAATTAGAATTAAGCAGGCAAAGAAACAGGAGAAGCTTGTTAGATACCACAAACTAAACACGTAGAAACAATTACCAAGGACTTAGAGTCCATAGTACATAGAGAAACATTTTGGACAGAAAAATAGACAGCTAAGTTAGACACCACAAAGGCCTTATAATGAATTTCCTAACCTCTGCTCAGTCTAGCATACCTTTTGCCCCATGCCAAATTCTGAGAAACTGTAATATAACAATAAGACATTCAAACTCTGTACATAGAGCTATTTCAAGTTGAGAGCTCTCTTGGTCAAAACAACTTTTGTTTAACATAACTGAAACTATGGAAATTCTTGTATTTTTCCTGGTTACCTTTGTATTGATTTTTTTGCTGAACCGATCATGCTATGCTGCAAACGTTAATCACTACCTAAAATGAAAATATAAAAACCTGCTTGTACTTGCAATAAACAAAACAGAGCTTCACTGTCACTTGAGGTATGTTGTCATCTGTTACCCATCACCGACGTCTTACCCACCTTTGGGAATCCCTGGACCTTGCTGCGGCTGGTCCGTGGCAATTAGTGACTCAGGGCATCTTTTCCTATGTCTGTCGGCCACCTATTTTCTGTAGAAAAATATATACATATTCACAATAAATAAAGACTTTGATTACATCAACTCAAGTCATGTTTTGACACCAAATAATTTTGTTAAAAACTTCTGAAACCACCCTGGCTTTGTGGTTTAGTTGGTTGGAACACTGTCCTGTGCACCACAAAGTTGTAGGTTCAATTTCCAGCTGTGGCGTGAACAGGAGCCGGCTGATTGATGTTTCCCTCTTGCATCAATATTTCTTTCTCTCTCTCTCCCTTCCTCTCTCTCTAAAATCAACAAACATAGTCTTGGGAGAGGATTAAAAAAACTGATAAAAACTTTTGCTTCTCAGAACTTTTTGGATTTACAATTGAGAATAAAGAACTTGTGGGCTTATAGAAATAATACACTTTTTTCAATGCTTACTGTACGTTAGGGCTGTATGAAATACTTTACATATATTAGCTTATTTAATTTTTAAAAGAGAGAGGCAACTATTCATAGACTCATTCTACCCATGTTGAAAAGTACTCCTAGAGAGCTTTCAAATATGCCTTGAGCCACATAGTTGGTCACCGTTTAGCCACTCTTCCATAGTGTCCCCTGCTGTGTGGACAGTGAAGCAGAGAAGTGTGGTTGCCATGAGGTGGAGAAGATTGAAGAAGACACAAAGACCAAAAAAATGGCAAATGAAGAAATGCTTTTTATTTTCAATTTACTGGCTTTAGCCCTTCCTGAGGTTTTGCCTATTTCCTGGATTGTAATACATCCTGTTTCCTTAGTAAACTCCTAATTTTTGCTTAATCTAGCTTAAGATGGTTCTATTACTTGCAAACAAATAGTTCCAACCAATTCATTGTGTGGCAGAAATCATTTAGCTAATTTTGAGAGGGGAAGATATTGAACCTCAGAAAAATTAGGAGATATAACATAAAAAATTCAGTAAAATCAAACAAAAAGCCCTCTTGTAATCAGTAGTCAAGGTAGTTCTCACACCAAGGTTGTCTACCTGATGAATTCTTTTGAATGCATTATGTTTTTTTTTTTTTTTTTTACTAAATATGAACAAAGTTTTCTCCATTGATTAGCTGAGTGTTACATTTGGTTAAAGGTTTCATGGTGCAGTGTGTAAGCTTAGGAAGAATGCTTTAAGTACGGAAGCCGTGAACATAGAAGAATGACACTTAGGAATGTGAAAAGTTTCATTATACACTGAAGGAAGAGAATCGACCGAAGTGAATGGGTTGTGATTTTCAGAGTTTATGTGTGTTGGACACAGGGGTACCAGGGCTGAGGGGAAAAGCAAGAGTGCAGCTCTTTGTTAGTGGGACCTGGATCCTAAGAGTTGGCCATTAGCTCAGGGCCATTTCCATAATAAATGGTGACAACAGTGCCGATTGCTCCTAGGGTGACTGTACATCCTCTGTGGGTGCTATGGGTTTTAGCTCCTCTTTTGCAACATAAATGTTACTTTTGTTTCTATGGGCTATCTTGCACGATATACTACCTAATTCATTACCAGAGAGCATTGAGCAGGCGAGCCACAGAACACACATTTCATTACTGTAATTGTCCTACAGCCAGAAGAGGTGAACTTCAATATGCATTAAGATACCTGACACAGGGCGAGTCTGGTTTTGTTTGTCTTTGAAGATCACTAAGGGATTAGTGGTCATCCTTAGGTTGGGAATTTTAACCAAATTGTATACCTGTGCTCAGCAGACAAAGCTTTACTAAAGACTTTGGTTTAATTCTACATGTATTATCTTATTAGAGAAGTTGGTAAGGGAGTGTACTTGTGTAACATGGTATAAGAAAAAAGAAGTATGTTTTCTTTAAAAGGTCCCTGGTCTAAAGAGTTCAGTCCAGACTTGGCTGCAAATCAGCTGTGTGAACTTAGACTAAGTTTTACTTAAATTCTCTGGGACTCATGTTTCCTGACCTGGAAAATGAACAGAGTAGGCAGATAATTTTCAAGGTTCCTCCCAAATTCTAAACTTGAAAATTGCAGAGTCTTTGAAGCTCTTTAAGTATAAAGAATTTACTAAGGTTAGTAAAAAAGGTACAGAATTCAGACTAAATACATTCTTTAACTCTGGGCATCGGTCAAGTTAGTGAATTCCTCAAAGGATCACTTTTCTCAAATAGAAACTCTTGGCATAACAATTTTAAGACAGTAGAACTATTATATGAAGCTAGTTAGATAACATGTTAAAATGCTGGGAATTTTAAGAGATTTTGCTGTTCCCTCTATTTTAAATAATGCTTCACCTTTATGACTGCCATCTAGTGGCCAATAGAATAATTGCATAACAGACTTGGGCTCCTGAAATCTGTGACTAAGTAGCCAAAATGGGATTTAAGAGTTAGGTTTTAATCAGTTCCCCATGTCAGTAAATGCCAATTATAACCTAAATTATTTTATTTAAATGTCAAAGGTAAGTATATTATTAAGAGTATTAGGCATTTGTTGGCTTTTTAGCTAGTCAGCTTTCTTTAAATAATGGTGCAAGATGTCTTCAAAGGAAATTACTTTTCTCTGATGGATCTACACTGCAAAGTTAATCCAAGCTGGAATTTGGGTCTTGAAAAGGGTGACTTCAGGAAAATGCCTGGACATGCCTGCCGAAATTGCTCTTGCTGCTTGGATTTACAAGGTTACTTGTTACTTCTCATTGGTTGTGCCTCCGTCTCTAGTTTTCCCATCAGGTTTTTAAAAATTTTTATTTATTTATCTTTAGAGGGAAAGGGAATGAGAGAGGGAGAGAAACATCAATGTATGGTTGCCTCTCATGGATCCCCTGCTGGGAAGTGGCCTGCATATGTCCTGACTGGGAATCGAACTGCAATCCTTTTGTTCGCAGGCCCGTGTTCAGTCCACTGAGCTACACCAGCCAGGGCGCATCAGATTTTTATGTGTCCCATATCTTATTAATAAAAGCCTTCATTTTATGTATGTGAAGCAGATTTAATTGTTATTTGCAACCTAAGGGCCTAACTCACATGGAAAGAACAGAGTGTACCATTATAATGCCAGCAACAAAATAATGCCCGTAAGACCTCCCACTTAATTGCTCTTCCTGCAGTCCATAGGCCAGACTAAATTTTTACCACGTACTATTTATTTAATCATTAGAACCATTCTTTGAGCTATTACCATAAATTTCCATTTTTAATATAACAAAAGTAAAGTTGAAATAAGGGAAGTAACCTGTCTAATTAAGCTCACTCAGTAAATAAAGTGCAAAACTACGGGAAACCCTGGCCATTTTGGCGACCAGGAAAAAGAATAGCAAGGACAGTTTTTTGGTAACTTGTAATTTGGACTTTACACTTTGGATGCAGCCTAGGAGTGTTGGTAGCTACATCACATTTTGAACTTAAATGAATGAATTTGTTAGCTAAAATCCTACGTTGTCCTTTATTTGAATTGCTGTCATTGAGCTTTGCATGGTCCTTCTTCCTTAAAAAAGAACAAGAAACACCTAGTACAGAGAGGAGTAGGAAGAAAAGCATTTTCCCCTGCACTGTGACTCACTTTGTCCTTGGGTCATCCTAACTCATGCTGGCATGGTGTCATATCCATGCCAAATTTGGTCCTCAGGAGTGACTGAGACCAAACAAATATTCCAATGGCGCATGGCCAAACTCCCTTTTTCTTAGTTTCTCCTACTACAGGTAAAGCAGGGCAAAAATTAAAAAAACAAACAAACAAACAACAATTTAATTATCTACTGATAGCAAAACAAATCAAAGACAAGAAATCCCTAAAAGGAAACATAAGAAGACGGAGTCAGGCTCCATTACAATGAATCCTGTTCTGTGGTACATCCTGCATGAAGGTCTGTGAAGAAAATGACCCTTTTTAATTATTTCTCCTTCTCTTCTCATAAGGAACAGAGATCGTGGCCATAAAGATCTTTGGGAGAAGACAGAGTGTATGTATTCACTCATTGAACAAATAGTGATTGAGCTATGCAAAATGTCTGAGTAAATAAGGGAAGACCCCAGATCAGTTTCAGAACCAGCAGCTCTGGACACCTTGACTGCAAGACAATCCCTCCGCCTCCCGTTCTCGCTGCCCGCTCTGAGCAGCACCCAGTGCCCAGGAAACACTCTCACGCCACCATGCAGGAATGGCCCTGATTATGGGAGCTTGAAAATAGCTGCAGAGACGTTTCTCTATGCAGAGCCAATTGGTTCCTACGGGAATTGAAACCTGATGCCAGGCTCATTAGCACAGGCCTGTGAGTGACTGCGCCAACTGGGCATTCTGGAATCCCTGCTCCACTCGCTGAGTGAGGTGACTTTCTTGCGGCCTGAAAACCCTGACCGTGCCCTCTTTGGGACCCTGATCACCTTCTGGAGAAGATCTTTGAGAGACTGCAGTCATCCAAGACTCGTGGCCATCCCAAGAGCAGGAAGTAAATTAGTCACCGTTCATTTGGAGCCGGCAAGGAGTGGACAATAAACCAGAGGCCTTGCTTTACATTGGCTCCGCAACTGAACCACATTTTGTTCTCAGCAGCAGCCTTTGAACTTGGGGGTCCAGGGAGTTTGCACCTTTCCTATATATTAAACTTGCCACAGAGCCTGATAAGAAGTATTGTGCTTTTTTCCTAATTTTCAGACAATAACCACCACCACCAAAAATAAATGGAAAGGAAGAAAAAAATGCTTTTGCTCATGACTTCATAAATGTTTCCTGGACTCTGAAAGGCTTGTACACTTCAAACAACATAACTGGGGCACAGTCTGCCCTAAAAAGTTTACTGGCTAAGAGTATCAGCTTCAATACAATGGACCCTTTCTAACTGCATGATTTTGAGCAAGTTACTTAAATTCCCTGAATCTGTAGTTCTCATCATTAAGTAGAAATAATACTAATAACCCCACCTGTAAGGTTGTTGGGAATATTTAAATAAGATAACGTATACATAGTGCTTAGCACAAAACTTAGCCTAGTAAATGATCAGTAAATTTAAATATTACTACTACTAAGTGAACTAATAAATACACATAACCCTAGTGCAGCTTAGGTGATTAACGAAATGTTAGGGTAATATTTGTAAACTATGAAGCACTATTCAAATGTAAGGTCTGAGTATTATTAGCATTTGCCTTAGTGAGGAAGCTTTTAGTGCGGTCACGGTCCAGTGGGAGGTGAGTCAGAAGGAAATTAGGGCACAGAGCAGATGGCTTGTCCAAGCATATGACCTACCTCAGTCTTGAAAATCAGCCCAGACACCGGTCCACTAAAATCCTTGGGTATCTTCTTTTAGATTACCATCAAGTGTTTTCCTCTCTTTCTGTCCTTGCTAAAAGATAACACTTTTCTTCTTTAAAACACAGAATACTCCAAGGAAAGCATTAGAAGGAGAAAGGTAAACTCTAAGCCTTTGAGATCATCATCCTTATTCCTGTGGTCTGCACGTCAGTCTGGTGCACAGAGGTGCATCAGAGCTCAAATCTGAGGGTGGCCGAAGTCCCCTTTCTTTAGTTTCTCTTTGGACAACTAAAAGTGGCTGACCTATTCAAGAAGTTGACTGAAATCATGATTCTTGAACCCGACAAGAAAAGCTGTGTCCTTCAGAATGACAAAAGTTCTTCTGCTCTTCTTTCCTGATTGTTTTCATTTGTTGTTTGGGTCCCTTTGTGAGACGCTGGGTATGTTGCATGTTGCGTACTGAGCAGAGCTAACCTACAGGTCTGGTGTGCAGCAGGACAGGCCAGAACTGATGAAGAGGGGCTAGGAGGGGCTAAGTAATTAGGCAGCATTAGATCACATGTTGGATGCCCTTTGAATGTGTCTGATTTAATACAATCTTCAAAGTTTTTCGAGGATGCAAATAATTTATGGCACATTAGACCTCTGCTTTAGCAGTTCCCAGAGCATGGTTTATGTTTCTCTTGGGGATGCCTGAGACTCCGGAGTTCCCTAAAGACAAAAAAATACCTGTCACAATAATGCCCAGATATTCTGGGACTTTCTTTATTGGCTAGATATTTGCAATAATGGCACAAAAGCAATAGAGGGCAAAACTGTGTGAATCAAGATAATGATATCTAACTCTACTTTTTACTTGTCACTACATTCTTCAACACCTCACATGGATAATAAAAAAAGAAAATGTCAGTGTTACTTAAAGATGCCCTTAAAGTAGGAATAAAAAGCACTAGTTTTATTAGGTCTAGTCTTTTGAGTACATGGAACACCAAACTTACTTCAAAGAATGACTGTTAATTTATGGTTATTAAGTGCTGGGTATTTGGCAGTTGATATCTTTAAAAATTAAACAAAATGAACCTGTCACTTCAAGGAAAACAACTCATAGTATTTGTTACCAGTGGTAAAATTTAAATTTTCCAGTGAAGATTAGAATTATTGAAAACTTAAGTTCACCACTGTAGTTTCAACACCCTAATATGTAAAGACTTTTCTGATGAGATAGGTGGTGGTATTAACAGATATGACTTTTGGGAATTACATAATAAAATTCACAAACATTTTGGAAAACTTGCATAACTCAGTGATACAATTCTTTCCAAATGACCAAAACAATAATGCTAAAAATGGTTTCTAATTCCCTTTAAAAAAACTACCATTCAACAAGTTTTGGCATAGTTCCAAAGAATATTTAAATTACCTTAAAAGCCATTAAAGCACACCTTCATTTTCCAACCTCACATCTGTGTGTGAAAGAATTTTCTTCCTATACTTCAACTGAAACATCATAACGGATTGACAAACAGGTAGATATGAGAATCCAGCTGTCTTCTGTTAAGCCAGATGTAAAAGACATTTGCAGAAATCTAGAACAGTGCCAAATTTTTAAACACATGTAGTTATTTTTATAAAAATATATTATTTATGCTAACATGTAATGTTTTATAATATATTTTAATATATCACAGCCTCAGCTTCTTCAACTGAGGTATATTTGGTAGATATAACTAACATAAAGAAAAGTTCTCTTTAGGGTTCTCAATAATTTTTAGAGGGTAGAGGGATCTTGGGACCAAAAAGCTTGAGAACTACTGGCTCTTTTGTCTGAAAATTTTGAAATATTCAACAGCCATGAATTCATTTAGCCTTTTAAAAACATTCATTGAGTCCTTTATGTCTTCCAGGTACTGTGCCAGCATAATACAGGAGAAACACACAGACAAGAAAATGATATACTTCTGTAATAAAGAGATGTGTACTCATACAGACTACCAAAAGATACAGCATCACAAATAAAGGGATATTTAAACAAGGGCCTTTATATGAGGGGAAATTTAGTAAGAAGATGAAAAAAAAGGAAAGGTATCTAAAAGTAGAATCTGTGAAAACAGAGATAGGAGTGAGTGCCGGTGGAGGTGGGGAAGCCTAGTACTTTCATTCTAGAGAAGTGCAAGTAGTTGAGTGTAGTTGAAGCAAAATGTATATGTGGAGAAAAGAGGAAAATTCACTCCGCTGGAAAGATGTGGCAGAAGCCTTTGGCATCCTGTCCCCACTGGGGTGCTTGCATTCCTGCTGGGCTGTGGTGGGAAACTCTGGGAGCTCAGACTCGCCCACAGCAGGTGGCCTTCCCCTCTCTGTTGTCTGACTCATTGCCTTCTTGGATCTCTCGGGAGTCTGTTTGTCCTGTCCTTAAGTTAGTGACCATGAGGTACAGGGGCAGGAATGCTCCTGCCTCCTGCCCTCAGGTAGACCCCTCTGGTAGGCATCCCACATGCTTTTCAGGGGTATTGATGGACAGAAAGCCCCGTTACCTACAGTGACAACCTTAAAGATGCACCTTTTCATTGGCTGTTTCCTTTCCCTCACTCTTGCTTCCTGGGATCACCTTACAAATAAACTGCCTGCACCCAAGTCATAGTCCCAAGCTATGAGACCACCTAAAACTATAAGCCCACCAGGTGCAGACACCGTACAAGCAGCTGGGAATGTAATGCTAAGCAAAGCCCAGATCTAGCAGTTGAATCTTTTACTATGTTGGTGATATGGAACAACTGAGTGATTTTAGGCAGGGGAGTAACATAATGAGTTTTTTTTTACTTTGTAATGTATCATCCATTGCAATGAATTTGTCTGTATATAACCTCTATATACAGACAAATATCACGCATATACTCCCTATCAACAGAAGGAAATAGAACATTAGCAGTGCCTTGGAAGACCCTTTTGTGCCCTCTCTAGCATGATCAGATTTTAATTTTTAAAAGATCACTGGGGCAGCAGTATAGCTAATGAAGTAGAGAAGGATCATCGGGGACAATGAACACCTGCTTTTATTTCAAGTCTCAGCCATGTCATCACTTTTCTATAAAGTTGTTCCTGGTTCTCAGGTTGCATTCCCTCCCTACTGTCCTTGATGGACCTTATACTCCCACTGCTGCGATTAAAAGTCTTTACAGCACTCACTTGACTGCTTTGTCATAAAACAGTTTTACTGAGATAGAATTTGCATACCATAAAATTCACCTATTTAAAGTGTGCAATTTCAGTGTCTTTTAGTATATTCACAGGTATCTGCAGTCATCACCACAATTTTAGAACATTCTCATCAACTTAAAAAGAGACTCAATCTCTGTCCCACTTTCAGTCCCAAATGACCACAAATCCACTTGATGTCTGTATTGATTTCCTTACTCTACGCTTTTATGTAAATGGAATCATACAATACGTGGACTTCTGTGACTGGCTTCTTTCACTTAGTGTCATATTTTCAGTCCATCCAAACTGTAGCATGGATCGGTACTTTCTTTGAATGACTGCATAATATTCCACTGCATGGATATACCATGTTTTGTTTGTCCATTCATCTATTGATGGCCATTTGGGTTGTTTCCACCTTTGGGCTAGTGTGAATGCTTCTGGCATAAACACTCATGTGCAAGTTTTTCTGTGGACATATATTTTCAATTCACATGAATATATACTTAGGAGTGGAATTGCTGGGTCTTTTGGTAATTCTCCCTCTGTTTAATCAGTTGATCAACTTCCAGTCTGCTTTCCAAAATGGCTGCACCATTTTCAATCTGACCAGCAGTGGAGGAGGGTTCCAATCTCCCCACATCTTCACCAATACTTTGTGCCCAGAGCACAGTAGGCCCTCCATTTGTTTAGTAGTCAAGTGAGCCAGTGGATAAAGTTGAATATGTGCATGAAGGCAATTATTGTGGGAAGTTAAAGAAGGATGTTGGGGGAAGGGGAAGCAATAGGCCTTAGTGACCAGCAACGATAGGAATAAGGGTGAGCATGGATTAAGTAACATTTTCATTTTCTTCAGTGATGACTAGATGAGCCGCCCTTGGCCCTACTCCAGTGCAGGCTCTACGGTGCCCAGAAATCTTGCTCTGATCTCAGGGAAGCTGGTATAAAGGACTCAGCTCCATGCCTGAGTTCTCTCACCAGCAATATTAACTTCTTACTATTGTGAAACAGTTTACTTCACATACATCATTCTATATTGGGGCTGATCCTTATATAGTCATGAGACATGGATATATTTATACTCATCTTAGAAAAAGAAGAGCCCTGGCTGGTATGGCTCAGTGGATTGAGAGCTGGGCTGTTAACCAAAGGGCCGTCAGTTCAATTCCTATTCAGGGCACATACCTGGGTTGTAGACCAGGTCCCCAGTGGAAGGCACGTGAGAGGCAACCACACACTGATAGTTCTCTCCCTAAAAAAAAAAAAAAACAGAAATTCAAAGGCCCCACTCCTAAATTGTGGTAGAGCTAAGACTCTTCCTGAAGTTTCTTAACCTTGACTAATGGATGTTCTCTCCCTAACGCTGGGATGCGTGTGGATGACCTCCAAATCTGGCTTTTTCTAACTGTGTATAAACTCAGGGCCCTGAGTTTACACGCAGTCAGAATTGACTATAAAGTATTGCTAAAAAAGCCTAAGAACAGTCCTTCTTAAATCAAGTGCTGTCCTGAAATTAAGCAATATCTTTTCCTATCTATAGTTGTGGCCCTTCTTAAGGAGAAGCCCTTAATCAAGGCAGAAGTCTGTGTGCGGAATAAGCATATGGGCTTTGCAGTTGGGCAGATTCAAGATGTGTCTTGAGGATGTCCTCAATTGTAGATTCAGTGTTTCTGAGGGGTATGTACATTTCGAAGACCTTCCAGAAAGGGATCATCAAGATAGCATAGCAGAATAAAGGAATTAATAATTGCTACTCTGGGGGAAAAAGGAACATAACTGTCAGGAAATGATAGGAAAGACATCGTGTAAAAGAGAACGTTTTGTTATGTTCTAAAGAGGACTAAGGCAAAAGAACAAGAACTTACAGAAAGGTAGGATTCCGGTAACTAGAAGGAAAAGTTTTATAATAAGTAGAAAGTAAAAACCAGAAGGACTGGCTTGCTGATGTGCTGAGCTCCTTCCCCAAGGACATGCATGAGTAACCAGCCTCTCCCTGTCCCTCTCGGGGGTTCTCTGTCATGGATTCTGCCTTCATGGCCACGGAACTCCAGTACTCAGAGACCTGGTCTGGATCTCAGGTCCTCCGACTCCAAGTACACTGTGTAATTTTGATCATGTAAACTGAGTTTACGGTTTATGTTTTTCAACACATTTCTCTTACAAACTAGTTTTTTCTCCTGCCTTTCATCTATCTTTTAATTTTATATTATTCTAGCCACCTGGGCTTAAAAAGTGGATTGTATTTAACTCTTCCCTCATTTTCTCTTTTTCCTCTTTCCCCAAGTGCAAGTGGTCACAAAGTTCACCAGTGCTACCTCCGCAACAGCTGGCTTGCCGCTTCTTCTCCATTCCTAATTCAGTCTTATAAGGATACTAGTCACCCACCTCTAGGCTCTCTCTTTTGTTCTCCATCTCATTAGCCAGATGGATATATGTGGCCACTTGATTAACTTTCCCTAAAACGGTGCTCTAGTAAACTAATTTTTTATTAACAATTTTCATTGGCTCCACAGACTATCAATTTTTTCTTTTAGAGCTCAATATTCCATTTGTACCCAATACTTATCATGCTTTAGGTAAACAAGCTATTTATTAGTCCACCGCATGTCCCATTTCACGATGCGTGCCCTTAATGTCTCATTTGTCCCCACTGAAACCATACCCCTTCAGTGCCTAGATTAATGGCAATGCATGAAAATGTGCTCACTCCTTTCCTGAATTTTCACCTTGCTGGGATTTTTTTTGCCTCTAAAATTCTAGATCCTTATTTATAATTCCACTACTCAGCCTTCTATTGGTAGATGCTTTTCTTGCTTCCTCTCACAGTAGTTCCTTGAGAACAAGGGTTATGATTTTATCATCCCAAGCATAACGACCTGAGTTCAGTAGTTTTTCACTAAGTATCTAAGGAATCAATCCCTTACTAAGTGGAAAAAAAGGCAGATAATTTTAACTAGAGTCACCTTTATTAAAACTACGTAAGAAGGGAAAATAGTGTGATACTATGGGCTCCTTACTTTCCGAGATGGCTCCAACCATTACTCAATTAGCTGTTTAGAAAACCCACCGTTCATGGAATGAATGGAGCAGGAAAGTGGCAATGATTCAGGACAAGTTGACCTGGGAAATGGTTTCAGGCATTTGTTGTACTGAAAATGTATCAGGTGTTTAATCTTCTCATGTTAGAGGAAGCTCAACACAACTTCCCAGGGTTCTTTATGGGTCTATTTTACTACATGTGTTAAGCACCTTTCCTCATAACAGCAACAAAAGCCATCTAGTGACTTAAAAGCTATGTGACCACAAACCTTGCATTTCCTTCTAAGAAGCTAGAGATTAGACAGCATCTTAGGCTGTGGGCCTTCTGTGGAAGGTGGGCCCAGAAGGTGGGTCTCTCCCAGGGCCTTTTCAGATGATTGCATTTGTCATGCCACAGAAACCCAAGGTAGGCTGAAGCAGCACCCTTTTGTGTTCTACGCTTGGTCTTTGTAACACTTAGTGCTAACCAGACAGACTGTGCTGATTTGGGATGATCTGGGAGAGAAACTTCCTCAGGTAAATCTTTATGTAAATACAAACTTGTATTTTTACTCTAAGACCTAGGGGAGAAAATGTTTCAAAGAACAAAGTCGTGGTGTTTCCAGTTTGAAACTTTAATCATTCTAGCTCATTGTGGTGGTGATGAAATTAGTTTAATGTTCCAAATAAAGTTTGGAATACTTTGGAAAATAAAGTTTCCATCCCATTCCGCCCTTTATTTAAAAATACAGAAATACTTCATTTTATATAAACTCCCAGGGAATATAGAATTTTAACAATTTCTCATTGTTTCTGTGTTTAATCTTTAGTATGAAAAAGATGGTCCCAGAATCTTTGCTTAGTCATTTTATAAATCACTATTTAATCTCAATTTGAATTATTTTGTCTTTAAGTGTATTTCCTATGAAATATGTCCTTTTTTTCTATTTCTCCCTTTTGATAACTTTCACATTACAGCAAAGCTATTATAAATACTCAGTTTCCTCCTCTGTGGTATCATCAATTAGCCATATTCAAGAAAAGATTTTATCAAACTCTTCTGAGTCCCTTTCCTGAACCCATCTTTATCAATTGAATAGGCCACTAGATGGCACCAGCAGCTTAGCTGAAAGGAAAATCGTTTCGTTAAAATCTGCACTGCCAACCCCTGGCAAGCGTGGTCATTATCATGACCTACAAGCTTTTATTTTTAAGAAAAGCCGGTTAGAAAGAAGATTGCTATCTGAATGTGTTGCAGTTATTGGCATATATTTTAAAAACAAAATATTGCCCAGTTTTAATATTCATTGTATGTAGGTAGTCTCTGTTGCTTTAGGACAGCCTCAAAATGATTAGCTGACTTTCCAGCTATAAAAAGCACTATAATCATTGAAAAAAGTAGCACATAAAAGTTGGAGAGATGATTCAAGTCAAAAAGGGTTTCTTATGTATTGAATTTGCTAAGTAACTAAATCTTTTCTGCTTTTTCCTAAATTGGTTCCTCCATCCAGGTGACTGAGTTTTAGCCCGTCTGCAGTCCTCTGGCTGGTTGTGGGAGAGGAGAGGGAATTGGCAGGCTGTTGACAAGTACATTGGATGATAGTGCGGTGTGCATACACCGTGACTTTCTTATTTCCATTCAATCTTTGCTCACTTTGGACAAAAGGGGTCTGATTCATCTAAGAGCCTTAGGCTAGAATTAATTACTTCTTGAAATCTCTGTAAGTCCAAATCTTTACATATTCATAAATGATATCCCATTTCCCCAAGAGTTTCCTGTAACTGTCATCTAAGATTTCTCTTTTATCTTAAGGAACAGGTGAGGTTAATCACTCATACACCATTCATACCCAGAGCATATATTTTGGTACTATTCCCCACTGGTCTCCTTCCTGAGTGCTTTAATTTAGTTAGCATAATATCCTCAAAATGCCATACCCAGTATTCCCTCTTTGCCTTTCTTTGAGCTCTATTATAGCTGGATACATCATCTCTTCTCTCCACCACTGCAAAAGAGCTGTTTCTTCAAGATCCACCTCCTCCATGAAACCTGGCCTGTCCTCCTCAATCCGACATTTTTCTTTTCTCTTAATTTCTAGGATACACAACCTAGCACATTGATAAAAGTTCAACATATATTTTACAAGACCCTACTCTCTCCAGCACTGCTGAGTGAGGAGGACAGAGCAGTGAACCAGAGGGACATACCTGTACACCCACAGGGCTTCAGGTCTAATGGGAAGACAGACCATTACAAAAGTAATTTACATGGAACAGAACTGAGAGTCCAGAAATAGACCCTTACATGCTCAACTGGTTTTTGACAAAGGAGCAAATGCAATACAATGGAGAAAAGATGATCTCTTCATCCAATGGTACCGGAAAAACTGAATATCCACTGGTTTAAAAAAATGGTAGAAACTGTCTTTATACCCTTCACGAAATTAAACTTGAAATAGATCATAGACTTAAATGTAAAATGCAAAACTTTAAAACTCTTAGAAGATGACATAAGAGAAAACCTAGATGACCTTGGGTATGGCAATGCTTGATTTTTTAAAAGATTTTATTTAGTTATTTTTAGAGACAGAGAAGGAAGGAAGAAAGAGAGGCAGAGAAACATCAGTTGGTTGCCTCTTGCTCACCCCCAGCTGGGGACTTGGCTGGCACAGGC
Organism: Artibeus jamaicensis; assembly: GCF_021234435.1. Taxonomy (NCBI): domain Eukaryota; kingdom Metazoa; phylum Chordata; class Mammalia; order Chiroptera; family Phyllostomidae; genus Artibeus; species Artibeus jamaicensis. Next base: position 40,339,605 of record NW_026522059.1, read on the forward strand.
CCTGAGCAGAATTGAACCTCCAATATTCTGGTTTGCAAGCTGGCTCTCAATCCACTGAGCCACCCCAGCCAGGGACACTGATGCTTTTTAAAAAATAATACCAAAGATAAGATCATAAAAGAAATAATTGATAAGTAGGGTTTCATTAAAATTAAGATTGTCTGGTCTCTGAAAGACGATATTAAGAGAATATTAAGAAGATGAACCACACACTGGGAGAACATAATTTCAAAAGACATAGCTGATAAAGCACTGTTATCCAAAATATACAAAGAACTCTTAAAACCAAGGATAAGAAAATAAATGACCCAATTAAAAACTATGCCAAAGACCTTAACAGACACCTCACCACAGATTACAGATGGCAAATAAATATATGTAAATGTGCTTCACATTATATATCATCAGGGAAATGCAAATTAAAACAACAATGAGATACCACTGCACACCTGTCTGAATGGCTAAAATCCAGAACACTGACGACACCAAATGCTAGCGAGGGTGTGGAGCAATAGGAACTCCTACGTATTACTGGTGGAAATGCAAAATTTTACAGCATTTGGAAGATAATTTGATAGTTTTCTACAAAATGAAACATACTCTTACCATGGGATCCAGCAATCATATATTTTGGTATTGACCCAAAGGAGTTGAAAATTATGTTCACACAAAAACTTGAACATGGATGCTTATAGCAGTTTTATTCATAAGTGCCAACATTTGGAAACAACCAAGGTGTTCTTCTAGATGAATAGATAAATAAACTGTGGTACATACAAACAATGAGATATTATTTAATACTAAAAATAAATGAGCTAATAAGCTATGAAAATACATAGAGAAAACATATGCATATTACTAAGTGAAAGAAGCCAATGAGAAAAGACTGTGCACTGTATGACTCCCATCATGTGGCAGTCCGAAAAGGCAAAAACTAAGGAGAGGGCAAAAAGTTCTGTGGTACCAGGGGGTGGGTTGAATTGGTGGAGCACAGTGGATTTGGAGGGCAATGAAAATGTATAATATTGTAATGGTGAATATTTGTCATTATACATTTGTCCAAACCCACAAGATGTACAAACCAAGAGTGAAACCTAAGATACACTATAAATGTTGGGAGATTAGGTGCCAATGTAAGTTTATCCTTAGTTTAAAAAAGTGTACTGCTCTGGCTGGTGTGGCTCAGTGGATTGAGCACCAGCCTGTGAACCAAAGGTTCATCAGCTTGGTTCCCAATCAGGGCACATGCCTGGGTTGTGGGCCAGGTCTGCAGTAGGGGGCACTCAAGAGGCAGCCACACATTGATGTTTCTCTCCCTCTCTTTTTTCCTTCTTTCCCCTCTGTAAAAATGGATAAATAAAATCTTTTTAAAAATGTTCTGGTGAATGATATTGATAATGGAGGGGGCTATGCCTGTGTGTGAGCAGAAAATACGTAGGATTTCCTCTTCCTTCGGGTGGACAGAGGGGAGCAGCCCTGGGCAGGAAACGGTCTGACAAGGGCAGGGCTGGGACTTCAAGGGGAAAGCCCAGCTGATTGTTGAGCCCCACGTGTGCTTTTTACCTGCACATGTAAAGGTTATTCTTCAATGGAAAATAAATCCCTGAAGCTTTTATTCCATAGAGTCAACGACTACACAATATAATATCTCATAATACAGTGGGTATCCCAAGCCGGGGCTATTTAGCTCAAGCAAAACATGGAAAGGCCACAACAACTGTGATTAAAATATTTAGTGGCAAGATTTAGAAAGTACTGGGAGGAAATCTAATATGTTTATTTGTAAATGCAGATGTATATATGTGTATACATACATATATATTAAATAATTTTATATGCAGAAATTTTTAACTTAAGAAGTAACTGCTAGAAACACTATTAGGCAACAGATAAAATGAGTATGCCTCTATTTCCCTTCTCTTCATCATTGATCCATATAATCCTCCTCTGAAGAGAAGGGACAGCTCCACAGCATCTTGGGTGGAAGGAGGAGGGAAACTGAGGCCATTAGACAGCTCTTCTGAAGGCTGAGGGCTACAGTTGGAGCTTGGAACTTTGGCCACCAAGGCTACTCAGGTGTAGAGGAAGGCCAAGTGTTAGTCTAGTAGTTGATTCTTTTTGAAAATGATCACTCCTTTTGAATAAATGGAAACCAGAGTTTCAATCCTAGGTCCACAGAGGTCTGAACATGACAGAAAGGAAATGAAAAAGCATCCCTACCCTACTCCTGCAGAGGGATGCTCTGCTTTCCTTCCCTGGAAGTCCCTAACCATGGGGCAGCAGCCACTCTCTAGGATAGTTAATGTGTATGGGAGTCTGCGGGAGGACAGGAGGCACTCAGACAACGTGGGGACTCCTGTGGCCCTCTGATCTTAGGAAATTCTTTGCCTTCCCCAAAGTGTGTACTATTGAATGAGAATAAAGAGTATGGGGGAGAATACTCAAGGGCAGAAGGCTAGGATCATGTGTACTCCTAAAGAGAAACAGCAGAAAAATTTAAAAAGTAAACACATAAGAAAAGTTGTTCTGAAAATCCACGTTAAATCCTTACAGACAATAATAGATGTTAGGGTAAGGGGTTGGGAAAAAATAAATGTACTTAGGAACAGTCTGGGTCTATCAAAAAATGATGCTATTTAAAATATAATACTTTAACTTTTTATATAATGCACTTCTGGCAAATCACTTCTGCTGCCATCTGTACATTTGGAATGCCCTAGTTCAGATATTTTTCTGCACTTTCTTGCCACATTAGAGTTTAACCTCAGATCTCCATGTCTCACTGGGCAAGCGACATGAGGCCATTGTTCGTGGTGAAGATATAGTAGCCTCTGCCCCCTCACCCCCATCAGAACCCTTGGTTTCCCCTCATTTCTTTAAACTCCTCCCTCCTGGTTAATGGAACTTTAGGGCAGGTAGAGGGGCAGGGAGAGTCCATCATCCCTCCTGGACAGCATGAAGCTCTCTGCACTTGCCTTATGGAATACACTATTCTCTCTTTCACTCCTGATCCCTAGTGCTTCCTGATCACTCTACTGGCTACCTTGAGCTATATGTGACATTTTCTAGAGCTTTTTACATTTCTATTTCATTCACATAAACTTTATTAGAGATTCTGATTGTAGATTGAGGGCTATGATCTCAGTCATCCAATTTAACAAATAAAAATTTAGGATATCTAGTTAAAGCTTAATTTCAGATAAGCAATGAATATTTTTTAAGTATAAGTATGTCCCAAATATTCAAGGGACATAATTCACTAAAATTATTTCTTATTTATCTAAAATTGAAATTGAACTAGTAATCCTGTGTTTTATCTGGCAGTTCTAGCTCCAACACAGCCGCACTCGAAATGGTCTTTGTTTATTTTTCCCTAGTGAACATTCTCGACCTGCCTTTTGGGGGAGTGCATTACCCTCAGGTGCAGTGTTAGTGGGTTAAGGCATGGCTTTTCCTCTCATACTGCTAACAGGGTCTTTGTCCTTGGTAAACAGCCTTCACTGTCACTGTAACACTCATTCCACACAGAACCGAATCTCAAATAGCCTGCTCCTGCTGCCTTTTCAGATATGTCCACCCATGTTTTAATTCAATGAAACCAATGCTTTTAGTCTGGAATTATTGCCTAAATAAATGTAAATTCTAGAGTAATGATCTCTTATCTAAAAGTAATTACATCACAGGACTTAATTCATCATATCAAAATGCTAACTGTGGGTTCTTAATTCATATCTCAATGTGTAGTTTTAAAATTCTCCTTTTGATCATAATAGTGGTTTAACAGCATAATGAATGCAGGATCCCCCAAAATTGTGCCTAGTGAATGACTTAGGAAAGTAGCATAGGGGTAATGTATAATTTTGTGAAAATTTTCTATTGGCCAAATTACTCTGAATGATTGAAAAAATGTAAATGCTTTATTCTGTAAGAGCTTATATATTTGATTAATCTTCACATTGGTTTTTTTTTATCATATATAATAAGGCATGACATATTTTATCATGGGAAATTTTGGGGTTAAAAAAAAGAATAGGTTGAGCATACAAAGCTAATTCTACTCTTTCTAAATGTCTTTAGCAATAATGTTAAGATATTTTTAAAAAGACATACATGCACAAGAATGAGGGAAACAGGAGCGAGAACAATAACAACAAAATACTAGGAGATGGAAAATAGATAAGTGATAACTGACTCAGAAGATCCCAGAAAGCTGAGTTTTCAGTTGACAGTAGAGAAAAGTGAGGACCAACTTAATTCATACCAGAGGATTCTCAAATGTCTCTGAACCTGTCAGTTTCAGATATCTAAGGATAATGAGTCTTGTAAAGACTGGATGAAAGAGCAGTAGATTCCTGAAATGCCATCCTCACTCCAAGTCACTGAGAGATTGCCTGTTCTCCATCTCAATGTAAGTTTTCAAGTTGGTTCTATGGAGACAGTGAAGGGTGGGTTGGGGAGGTGGTCACACCTGAGACTTCAGGGCTGCATACCCTACCCAACATAAGAAATCAACTCTATGTATATTGACTACAAATGCTGAGGGCCTCCAAACCCAACCCTTTTGCTCCACTCAGTTTCCAGAACACTAGCAATCTCATCTATGTAAGAGATTGAAACGCTCTTCTTTGATTGCCAGCCCAAAAGCAAGAACCGGCGCTCCAGTGTCAGGCCTCCCAAAGTAGCCCACACTGACCACACTGTACTTAACCTCAAAGCCAACACATCAACATGCTCAGATCTTTTAGTCACCTTTTTAATGCCTCAGTTCTCCCACTCCCCAGTTTTATTAAGAATGAGACTTGCAGTACTGCATTAGGTTAAGGTGTACAGCATGATGATTTGGTTTACATGTATTGTGAAATAATTCACAGGTCAGCTAACATCCATCATCTCATATACGTACAATAAAAAGAACAAAATAATAAAGGAAAAAATTCTTCTTGTGATGAGGACTCCTAGGACTTACTCTCTTAACAACCTTCCTATGTATCACACCCTAGTGTTAGCTGCAGTCATCATGCCGTATATTACATCCTGAGTGCTTATTTATCTCATAGCTGGAAATCTGTATGTTTTGACCACCATCCTCTAATTCTCCTGTCTGCGGTAACCATAAGTGTGATCTCATTTTCTATGAGTTAGTTCTTTTTATTTTTTAAGGGTCCTACATATAAGTGAGATCATACAGTATTTGCTCTCTTCCACCTGACTTATTGCACTTAGCATAATGACTTCAAGGTCCATTTGTGTTGTTGCAAATACTAGAATTTCTTTATTTTTTATGGTTGAATAATATTCCATGGTACATGTATTTTGGTAGTTATGTTTTTAATTTTTGAAGATCCTTCACCCTGTTTCCATAGTGGCTGTACCAATTTTCATTCCTGCCAGCAGTGCACAGGGTTCACTTTCCTCCACACTTATGCTATTGTCTTTTTATTTTTGTATTTTTCCATTACCATTTAGTTCCTTTATACCCTCATCCCCCACCTCTGCAATCACCACAGTGTTTTCCATGTCCCTGAGTTCTCTTGCCTTACTGCTCAATCTCTCCAACCCTTGCCCTCCTTCCCCTTAGCTGTCATTCCATTCTCTATCTATGAGTATGTCTCTATTTTAGTTCATTAAATTATGCACATGAGTGAAATCACATGGTATTCTCTTTCTCTGACTGGCTTATCTCACTTAGTATACTGTTCTCCAGGTCTACCTATACTCTCGCAAAGAGTAAAATTTTCTTCTTCTTAATGACTGAGTATTATTCCATTGTGTAAATGTCCCATAGTTGTTTTAACCACTCATCTATTGATGGACACTTGGGCTGTTTCCATATCTTGGTGATTTTAAATAACACTGTAATGAACATCAGGGCCCTTGTGTTCTTTTGAATTAATGTTTTTAAGTTTCTTTTTTTGCATAGTAAATTATTTTTTTATTTTATTGATTATGTCATTACATTTCCCAGAATTGGGATTGCTGGGTCAAAAGGCAAATCCATTTGGAGGTATCTCCATGCTGTTTTCCACAGTGGCTGCACCAGTCTGCATTCCCACCAACAGTCATTACCTTTTTAGTGATGGACATTCTAACAAGCATGAGGTAATATCTCATTGTGGTTTTCCCTAATGGCTAGTGATGTTGAAAATCTTTTCATGTACCTGTGGGTTTTTTATATATTTCCTTTTTATTATTTATCTTTCAGTTACAGTTTATATTCAGTGCTATTCTGTATTAGTTTCAGGTGTACAGAATAGTGGTTAGACAACCATATACTTTAAAAAGTGGCCCTCCCTGATATTTCAAGTTCATATATCTCTTTGGAGAAATGTCTATTCAGTCTTTTACCCATTTATTAATAGGTTTATTTTTTATTTTATTTTTATTTTTTGCTTATTGAGTTCTATGAGTTCTTAACATGTTTTGGATATTAATCCCTTAATAGATATATGGTTTGCAAATATTTTCCCCTTTGATAGTTTATATTTTAACTTTATTTATGGTTTCCTTTGCTGTGCAAAATGTTTTTAGCTTGGTGTAGTCCCACTTGTTTACTTTTTATTTTGTTTACTGTGTTATATCCAAAAAAGCATTATCAGGACCCACATCAAGAAGCTTTGCTTCTATGTGTTCTTCTAGGAGTTGCAAGTTTTACCTTTGTCTTTAATCCATTAACTTTTATGAGTGGTGTAACATATGAACCTAGTTTCATTCTTTTACATGTAAGTATCCAATTATTCCAGCACCACTGAAGGGACTGTTTTTTTTTTTTGTTTTTTTTTTTCCATTGAGCGTGCTTGGTTCCCTTGTCAAATGTTAAGTAACCATATATGGTTGTGTTTATTCCTGGGCCCTTGAGTCTGTTTCATTGCTCTATTTGTCAGGGTTTTTTAATTTTTTTTAATGCCAGTACCATGCTGTTTTGATAGCTATAGCTTTATTGCATAGATTGAAGCCTCTAGCTTTGTTATTCTTTCCCAGGATTAGTTTGGTTATTCAGGACCTTTTGTTATTCAGGTCTTAATAGTGAGCAGACCACCAAGGATGGCCAGATATTTCTGAAAAGACTTTTTATAAAAAATAGAAGACAAAACACACTCATTGGAGAAAAACAAAATAACATAAGAGCAATTAGAATAAAACAAGTAATTTTAGGACAAAAAGTAAAACTCTGTTATTAACTATAATTGAAAAAAATCTAATCTATAGTAACAGAAAAGCAGAACAGTGATTGTTAGAAACCAGGAGTTGGGAGAGGGGTGAGGAATGGACTGGAATAAAGCAAAAGGGAACTATGGGAGGGTTATACAAATGTTCTATATTTTGATTATGGTGGTGGTTGCACAAGTATATATATTTGTGAAAGATCTATTTAACAGTACACATAAAATGGATGCATTTATTGTATGTAAATTATACATCAATAACATTGATTTAAAAATCTATTATTAATAAGTAACACCATTAAAAAGACAAGTTAATGTATCAATGTAAGAAGAACAAGGTGCTATATGAAGATGGAGATGAGGCATTCAGGAAAAAAATCTCTTTGAAATTAAAAAGTCAAAATGAAAAAAATAAGTTGACAAAATTTTTTATTAAATAAAGCAAGATATAACAAAATAGAAAATAGAAGATAAAAAATAAGACAATTAAGAGACCTTTCTAGAAAAGAATTCCAATATCCACATAGTAGAAATTCCAGAAAAAGAGAACGTTAGAAAACAGAGAAGAAAATCAGGAATAATTCATGAGGACATCCCAGACCTGAAAGACCTGAGTTGATGTGACAGACAGTTGATGTGTCTATAAAGTTCCTAGCACAATAAAATTTGATCAATTTAAATAAAAAATGACTTACACTAAGCACCATTACTGTGGAATTTTGGAATGTTAGAACAAAAATAAAGAAGTTTCTGTAAGTTTTTAGAGAGAAGAAAATCTTATGAAAAGCAAATGATATGGGATAAAAATGACTTTGGACTTCTGAACAATATTGAAAGCAAGAAGAAAGGGGAGTAATAAATACCCATAGAATTTTGCAGCAGACTTACTTTTAACCTGGAATCTATACTAAGCTCAACAATCACTATGAGGATAAGTTATAGACACTTTGCAAGATCTGCTGAAAAACTCCCATCAACCATATCTCGAGAAACTGTTGGAAGATATGTCCCACTGAATAAGAGAAAGACCAAGAGAAAGGAATATAAGGAACAGAAAACAAGATACAAACAGGATACCCAAAACAGAACTTAGTGGAAAAACGAACACCAGCAGAATGAAGAGATATTCTAGAACCCTGGGTGTGCGTGCACCAACTGTGGAGGGTCAGACACGGTGTGGAGAGCAATGGGAGCATGGTCACCACTAGGTCCTTTCTTCTCAACCTGAGGAGAGAATGCCTGGTGGGACTGACCAGGATTCTCATACCAGGCTTCCTTTGACCCTGTCTATGAAACATGCTCTTCTCTATCTGCCTTGCATCCCTACTTGTGGACACTCACATCCCTGCAAAAACTGTGCTTTGAACTTTTCATAAGAGATGGTCTCTGGTGAGCTTAGAAACATAAAATACAGACAAACTTGTTCTCCATGCCAGAGAATTGCCTGATATTTTAAATCTGATTTGTACTTAAGGTCTGCCTGTGTTCTCACTTTGGTGAGCCCTGTGATTCCCAGGACTGACTTCTATTTGACCTTGCCCACTGACTTTCTCAGAAGAGGTTCCTGTAAATTGTCAGAAACTGAAACCAGACTCACAGGCTTTCTCTAGGAGCTTCCTTCTGACAGTGACAATAGTACCTTTCCTTATACAGTTGGATTTGAGCTTGCTACTCACATTTTAAAAACTAAACAGTGTACTGCTTAGGGAGACATGTGTAAGGGGTAGAACTATAGAGTAAAGTGGAGGCATGAAGAACACAGAAGTCAGGATTGTGGCTACCTTTGAAGGGGAGGGAGAAGGGTATCAAGGAAGGATTATGCAGATGGCTTCTAAGGTAAGATGATGTTTCATTCCTTGATTCAGATAGAAAATACACAGTAGTCTATTTTATATATCATTTAAATTGAATATATGTATCATTTTCTATCTATCTATCTATCTATCTATCTATCGATGAATGATACATTTCACAATTAACAACATATCCTATGGCAAATATGTTAGGCTTTGATAAGTGACATACAAATGTTCAACTCTGTTTTTCATCTTTCCAGATACCCTGTGGGTTTCTATAGATGTTGAAGCCTTAACCTTGCAGGATCTCTACAAATCAGGTTTCAGACATTTTATCCTCAAATACATCGACTTTAAAGTTTCAACATTTCAAATAACTAAATATCCATAACTCAATTTCAAATGATAAATAGTATTCAAGAATATTTTTACTGTTTTTCAGAGGCTGTCATATTTTGTGACTATAAGCAAATGACATAGTAATTTAATTTTAATTGATCAAGCTACTTCTTGTTTCAGATTAGAAATTCTCCACGTATAACTTCCAATGATGGTTTTTTTCCCAGAAAATATTTATTGACTAGTCAGACCTAGACATACATCTTGTACTCTTCCCAAGCAGTGGGAACTGAAAGGAAAGAGACTGCAGAGGCTGTGGGAGAACCTTGATGACGCTGATGACATGTGAAATAGGAGGGACACATGAGGCATTGTTAAATGATTAGGTTGAATATGGAAGGGCTAATGTAGCCCGAAGAATTGTGAGAAAATAGAATTCCATATCTTTATTGAGAAAATCAGGATTTATTAGTCTGGTTGCTGGACTCATTCACTGCCCATACTCATTAAATTTAGAAATTCCTTCTCATAGGATTTTAAGACTATTCCAAGGCTAGGAACTATAAATGTTTCACAAATTTCTATTTTGATTAAAATGCTTTCCCACACTACCGAAAGAATCAGACTTTTATAAAAGTGTGTAATAGTATGCTATCTTTATTTCCTAATGCAGGAGATGGAAAATCAAGGACTATGTAATATGGAAACAATCTCTAATGTAAGGTCTTCGTTGTGGACTTGCTGCTTAAAAAGACATTATTAAGACAATATTAAGTAATAAAGTTATTTGAAAGCTCATTTCAAGTTTTTCATAAAATTTCTATAATTACCACTCATCAGGAAGATGACAAGTGTTTAAGTGAACACTGAAATTTAATATGCCTTAGATTTCTAGAAGAGGATCAGCTCTTACCCAATGTTGGCTTGTGTTTAGGAGGACCAAGAGCCTAAGCATTCTCCTTGCACCCAAATTAGAAAAAAAAATTCTCAAGTTAGCTTGGCATCAAAGTTGTAATTTGAAAAGAGAATAAATCAAAACAAAAAGAAAGAGAAAACTACAACCTAATTTTCTTTCTGCAATGCATACTGGGATTAAATAGACTAAAATTAGCTCTAGCTAATTTTCAAGAGAGCGAGGAGTGCTTTCATGCTTCCCTAGACAGTTTGGTTTTATGCTTCTTTTTGTGAACTCCTCCTACATTTTAAGGCTTTTCTGTCTGTGTATCAGAACATCTTGAGTGAGAGAAATGGCCATCTCAGTAACTGCCTACATGTGGCCTACAATCTTCTCACAGTATGGTCAAGGGCAATTTCTGGGCACAAATATAAAATTCAGCTTCTTGTTGACTGTATTGCTTATTATAATATTTACCCCATAGTCCTGTATTGAAGATTTTCCCCCTCTATGATATACTATGCCCATTTAAAAAACTCAGTCTATGGGTGATATTCTTAATGTTAAAAACTGTATTGAAAATAATGCATTTTACCTTTAAAAATGTTTATTTGAGTTATGCAAAAGATGCAAGTTAATACAATGAACACCACTGCAACTGATACCTGGCTTAAATGAGTTAATATGTATAGTTAAGAGTTTATTTTTAGTATTTTATGAATATCTTTTATGAATTTACTTATCTATGCTCCTGTTGATGAACATCTAGGTCAATTCAAACTTTTTTTTTTTAGCATAAACAGTACCCAAGAACATTCTTGTACTAGTGTGTCCATGTACATGTGAGAGAATAAGGCACACGCCTAAAACTGGTCAGAGGTATGTGCATCTTCACCATTATTAGAAATTAACAGTGTTCTCTGGGGTGGTCATAGCAATTTAAATTCCCTAGGTTGTTAACAGTTTTTTTTTCAATATCATTGACAACATTTTTACTGTAAAACTATAAATTTCACCAATCTGATAGGTAACAATTGTATCTCAATGTAAATATAAGATTTTGAAGCATCAACTGTGTTGTGTGAGGGTCTCTGAGTGATGGAAATTTGGGCATAGTTGTAACTCAGCACGTGTTTTCTCTAACTACGAGTTATCAATATTTCTTTGGCACAGCTAAAGACCAAGAAACCTAAAAACATGAGAGAACACGTCTCTATCCTCAGGTTCCAATCCTCAAGCCCTGGAAAGAGTGGTAGTAAGAAGTGGGTTGTATGGTCACCTACAGCACTTTAGACAATGTTAGACCTCTAGCAGTGGGTGCCAGGGATATTCAGGATGCTGCTTTTGCTTTTCTTCTACCTACACTGGACAAATCATCTATTCATTCCTCATAAGGGAGAGAAGAATGTAGAGATGCTAACACATTAAACCAGGTCTGATCTTTGAGATACTGAAAGACTAGATATAAATAGAATTTTTGATAATTACTGCAACTATGGCAACTTTCTGAGTGTAGCTTTTATTTTAAATGGAATTAGACATGGAGAACTATCATTTAGTTAGTCTGCTTATACATCCATTCAATAAGTATTTTAGAACCAAATACATAAAAGCTACTGGTGGTATTCCCAGCCTATGGGTGAGAGAGAGAGAGAGAGAGAAATAATCACAATGCCACAAATCTTTACAGAGGAGATAATGTGTAAAAAATAATCTCAGATAGTCAAGAAAATAAAGAAGCAAAACACTGATTCATAAAATGATTTTAGGCTATGCTCAACTAAAAGATGGAAAAAAGTAAAAAATAAAATAAAAGTCAAAGTTTACCATCAAATCTAACATATTATATCTAACTAGGTGCCTGAATTTAAATTAAATTTTAGCCTTACCATTTCCTAGCTGTCAACCTTGGAGAAGTCAAATATACTCTCTAAGCCTCAGTTTTCTAACTGATAAAGTAGAAAAATAACTGAATATACCTCTTAGAATTGTTGTAATTAATAAACAACTAATATATGTAAAGTATTTTAAAATATACTGGTATTCAGTTAACACTCAATAAGTGTTAGTGATTCTAGGATCAGTCATTAGTATTCTATGGAGCAGAGTAAAGTTTCCCTTCATCTCTGGTCTGAGGCCTTACCTCTGTATTTCCTAATTTCATCTGTGATCTGGAAAGAAATGTCACCTACAAAATCATGGTTTCAGTCCTTTCAGACTCCGTGATTTTCTGTATCTATTTAAGACTTTGGCTTCAGATTCGTATTTGAATCATGTCTCAAGCCACATTAAACTTCTAATTTTGTTCTTTTTACAGATGTCAGAACATTTGTCCACTGTATATCATAGATGCTTTAATTTCTGCTCTACTTTCTGAGTCTTTTATATCTCATTTTGCCTTTGGGAATAGCATTTTCTCTTTCCCTTTCAATATCACTGTGGAAGCTTTGTGTCTAACTGTTCTAAAAACTTAGTATCTTCACACTGGCTTCTTTGACTTTGAATGCATTATTGGGGGGGAGATAAATATAGATTCTCTCTTTCTTTTTCATGGGGCAGTCTTGAGAGCTTCAACCTTGTGGCAGTTGCCAGCCATAGGTTTTTTGCAAAGCCTTCTCTGTGCTTTTACCAAACCCGGACCAAGCTGGCATGTGGGTGAATCAGCCACTGGCATAGTTCCTATGCCATCTTTTCTGTAGTTCTCCCCACTCTCTCCCTTCCTGGGCATACTGTCACTCTATTTGAGTGAGATACTGGGTAAGGGAAGAGAGCAGAAGGATAATCTGAACCTTGAAGTGAAAGGCTAGGGAAGAAGTGTGAGGGTAAAAGGAAGAAAGAGAGAGTGGAGAAAGAAATCAACGTCTACTTGAGACTCATTATATGCCTGGCACAGTGCTAGATGCTTTACACATATGATCTCATTTTATTCTCTGTGGGTGTGTATGTGTGTGTTGGGGAGGGACTGAGTTGTAGTATGAAGACTACTTTAGTAAATACTTAATGAGCTCTTTGTGGAAAGTAAATAAATATTTTGGATGTGGCAGAATGTACACTCACATCTGGATATTTTGGAATATTGTTTGGCAGTTGTTGGCAGGAATGTTCAATAAAACTCTTGAATCCTAATATATTTGCTTTTAAATAATAGTAATAATAATAATAATAATAATTAATCATAGTGCTTTGTTCTCATTTCAGATATAACCACAAGTAATTATCCACACCCACTGATTCATTGTCAGTCTTTAAAAGAATTCAGTAAGTTTCTGTAATGTGCAAAGGAGTATGTTAGCCGACACAGCTGTAGAACCACACAGTTACGATACGTGAAAGTGCCAGGATCTATTTTACAAGTCTTATGTTAACTGCAGGGTTAACTTTGTAGTCTGGGAAGAGCAGCATTGAAGAAATGAAACTTGATCAGGGTATTATTGGTGATAGAATATAAGTAGGCAGAATGGAGAGAAAAAAGGCTTTCCAAGTAGATGGAGAAAAACCCAATACCAAAGTCAGTGGAGCATGCTTTGGAAAGCATAATTAGGAATCATTGAGGAAAAATGTTTATGTGTTACAATTTATGTCTGAAAACGTACCAAGCCCCAGACACGGCAATGGCTGTTGTTATTCTCTAAATGTGACTTTATGACAATGAACCCAGTACATTTAATTTTTATTTACTGTACTGTGTGTAGAAAATATACCTCTCTGAGGCAAAGGCTGGTGGTCATGGGTCGAACTGTGAGCTTCCTGTGAAGAAGGCTAAGGGCTTACACTACCAATTTTAAACTAGGGAATATGACTATGAGAAGACAGTGGTTAGGGCTCTTTAGTTTTCTGTCTGATAGCTCTACCATGAAATTAAGAGTCCAATTGCTTGTTCCCTGAATGCTTTTTTAAAATTTTAATACTTTCTTTTTATTTATTATGTATAAAATATCATCTATAAAATTATATTTTTGTTTCTTCATTTCCAATTTTTTAAAATCCTTTTTATTCTTATTCTATTGTAGTTGTCTCAATTTCTTCCCCTTTGCCCACCTCCACCCATCCCACACCCAATCCCACTGTCAATTCTCACACACTGTTGTCCACATCCCTGGTGGAAAGAAGGGGAAAACACTAGACAAAAAACATGTATGAATGATCCCTGAATGTTTCTGAATCTCTTTTTCACCCCACCTCAATTTCCTACGACCCAACAATGATCCTTAAAAGAGTAAAAGAAATCTATGCCTGTGGCTGAAAGGCATTCACATGCCACTCATTAATATTCCTTAGAAATATTGAGGGGAGTGTCTAAAATATAATTGTGCTCCAAGAGAACTTAATTTTATTTTTGAGAAGTTCTTATGGTGATTACTTTCCACATCAAACATAGGATTCAGCACTCAATCAGAGCTAAGGGCAATAGCTTACCTCGCAAACACACAGGCCAAAGTACAAGGACAGTTGTAAATATGCTTCTTGGTGTTCCTTGGCAAGGAGAGGTTCCTGTGCATCCTGGACACAAGCCAGAGAGCGACTGCGTATTGGCACGGTTCAGGGACAGGAAAGAGCAGTGGCTGCTGCATCAGAAGACAGTGGGAGGATGTCGCTTTCTTCACAGCAGTGTGAAAATGCTGTGAAAACTATTAAGTGCTAGACAATTGAGGTTTAATTTTATTGTGATTAAAAGGGACTCAAGTGAACTGTACTCAAATTAGCACTTATAGCACTTACTATGGCAACTATAGAATTTCTAGCATCTTTAGCCTCAGTCTGATGGACAAACTGCTGAGGGCTGAGAATTCAAAACAGCAGGGTTAAAAACTATTAATGATTTCACTTTGTGGAATTTTAAATCTGTACTTGTTAGAAGACACAATTTATTGATAACTACATTATATCATTAATAATTAATTTGTGAAACACATGGTAGTTATTAGCATGAATTACATTCAGTCTGAGAGATAATATGCTTATACCCACATTGTTTAGACCCTGGGACCACTCAGAGAAAGTGTCGTACATACAAGTGTGAGTTGTCATCAGCTCTTTATGCTTTTGAGCATCATGATTTCAAAAGGCAGGAACATGTAAGAAGATGCATTTATATCAGTCACTTGGAAGCTGGTTTCCTAGTCATTGACTTAATTACCATGTATGATTGAGTTAAAGATCTCACTTATATGTGGAATCTAATTAACAAAACAAACTAACGAGAAAAATAGAATCAGAGGCATAGAAACATGAAACAGACTGACAGCTGTAAGAGGGGAGGGGGGAGGGTGGACTGGTTGAAAGAAGGTGAAGGGATTAGCCAAATAACATACATGCATTACCCATGGAAATGGACAATGGTGTGGGGATTTTGTGAGGAAGTGGTGAGTGGCTAAGTGGAGAGGGATATAGGGGGGGAAAACTGGGGCAACTGTAATAGTATAAACAATAAAATATTTTTAAAAAGATGTTAATGATCTGGATAAATCCTCCTTTGATATTATCATATCTTAATAGAAGCTGAAAATGTATAGCAAGAAAGATTATTTAAAAAAAACAACAAACAATTATTTGGGTTTTTGTTGTTGCTCCTGTCATGTGTGAGAGTATAATGACAAACCTATGTACAATAGATCTTAAATAGCCTTCTGAAGAATTCATGGTCTAATCAACAAAACAAACAGGCAAGCAAAATAGAACCAGAGACATTGAAATTAAGAACAAACTGACAGTAACCAGAGGGGAGGTGGGAAAAGAGAGAAACGTTTTCAGGAACATGTATAAAGGACACAAGGACAAAACCAAAGGGGAATAGGATCAAGAGTGGGAAGCAGGGATGGCTGGGGTCGGGGGAGCATGGAGGGGAACATGGAGACAACTGTACTTGAACAACAATAAGAACAATGGTGGGGAAAAAAAGAATTCGTGGCTTCTTTTGGGTCCAGATGCTGCATATTATGTAAATTGAGCAATTGGTAAAAAATTTAACTATAAAAATTTAAGATATAGCTATTTCTATAAGAAATATAGAAATACAAAGGGTAGTAGAACATTCTTCTGAAGATAGAGGCACATTGTGAAAGTCTGTTACACGTAGATATATTATTATGCATTGAATTATATAGCATGTTTACTATGCTTTAGAGTTAAGTGTAAATCAAATGCCAAAGAAGGACATATACCATTCCAACAGGATTCAATTAATCTTAAATATGCTGATTACAGTCTCATTTATTAGAAAGATATTCCCACTGCATTAAATAAATGCATTGTTAAAGAATGTCTCCCCAGATAGATTAAAAACCATTCATTAAATTTCATGCACATCTATCTAAATGGAAGCTAATGTACTTGGTGTTAGAGTCAGGTTTCACATCTTTCCCAGGCTTTTGAGAGTGACATGTCACTTTGTGTGCCATCTCAATGCATTTCAGTTTTTCTTGTTCCTCAGTGCAGCCTGGACACTCTCAGTGTAGCCCCACTACTCTCTCCTGAGTTGGCACAGCAGTAGCCTATAACCAGTCTGTGTCTCAAGGAGTTTGGTCAGACAGAAGGGGGGAAGGGAAGGCCATAACTTTTGTGTTTTACTGTGCTCCTGCTCATCCAACAACCACCAAGAAGTGCATGTAGGGTATACTTGAGAACTATTATTTATTTCTCTATATACTAACATGGGAGTTTAGAGGTACCCATATGTTTTAGGAGGTATTAATTTTCTCACTAATGCACACCATTACTTATCAGATTAACATGTGGGAAATGCAGAATTGCATTACAGAACTGCAGGAGCCCACGTTCCTTTCAGCACTATTTTTCTCTTCTCTTCCACCATAGCCAGAGAGATTGAAAACTGGATCAGAGCTTTGGAGTTTCTCATGAAACTATCTTCTTGCTTCACCTATGCTACAGCTGGAGAAGGTCCAGAGAGTACTATGAAGAGTCCTTTCTAACTTTTGAGATGTAGAAACTGACTCAACAGTGAAGTTGTACACTGAATAAGGGTAGGCCCTAAACTCACCTAAATTCCTGGCTGTCTTTAATCCTGCATGTTCTTACCTGGCTGAGATTACTCTGTGAAGCCTGGGTTCCCTTCAGGAGGTGCTGACTAAGGCAAAGGCTTTTGTAGGCAGAAAATTAACTTTGAGAATAAAACCAGGGAATGGAGTGGAGATGGGGCTGAAAAGGAGACTGAAATAAAAAGAAGGAAAAAAAATCTATCAAAGAGTGCGTTTGTGAGTTGGTCTCGTGGGCTTGATTCTGCTAGAACCCTGTGAGGAAGCTATGCAGAATGCATTTCAGTATTATCCATTCCAAGAATGAGGTTGTAACACCTGAGTGCTGGTCCCATTTCCCTAGGCAACCCTGGAGCCCTTTATTTCCAAAATATTCATGAATACATGGAGAGAAACGTAGGACCCTTAATATCCAGTCTTGGAGCAATTATCTTGATTTCCTGCAGGTAAAGTAAAAATGAAAAGGTTTCTTCAGCAGTTTGCTATGCAGGCATCAAATTATTTCATGTTTCTATTGCTTTTAATGTTGCTGTTATTATCAGAATTAATTTAACTCTGGAATATATCTTGGTTATCTAACTCTATCCTTTTGTCTTTCAAACAAGAAAACACAGGCCCAGAAAGCCAAAGTGAATATCAATAATCACACAGCAGTTCAGAGAAAGAGCCTATTTTATACCACAAGATGACTTGGCTCCCTGTTTAACCCTATCTACCATGCCTTCAAAATTGCACAAAGCATCTTAAGATAGGCTCTATTTTAGCCACAGTAGATTCCTGAATTCCAGGACCCTTAGAGACGAGGTAGTCAGTCACTATATACAAGTAATAGTGATTGCGAAAAAGTCTTATTTTGGTAAGCATTACTACTCACTAGTATCTATTATCTTCAGTTTCAGATACATGGATGATTCCAGTTCTCTGCATGGCCATGTGACCAGCTGTAGCCGATAAAATATGAATGGAAGAAATATTTATAAATTTTAGGTCAAACCATTTGCCTGTACTTGAATGTCAAGCCTTCTCTTTCCTTAAAATATTTCTTGGGAAGTTCATGTGTTTGAAATGATGGCACCTTTAGACAGTGAGGCCTTCATCAGCTGGATTTCTTGAGACACCATTGTGAACAGTCTCCCTTCCAACTTAAGTAGTTACATGCCATTGCATTGTCTCTGACTCCTGATGACTCCATGAGTGAGTGATGTCCACAATGACCTGTCTTCAGCAGCCCTGCTTTACATATATTCCAACCTACCCTGGGCAAGTAGTATGTACAATATGCCAACATTTATTAGTCTAGCTTAACCTAGATCATCCTAGCTAATATATTTTGGGAGCAAGGTAATTATTCAATACTCTTTGAACCACCTTTATCTTCTATTGATAGTTGATCCTATTCATGACAAATCTGGGTTTTCTTTAATGTGATGGTAGGTAAATCCCTGTTAAATTTCCTAGCAATTCACTCTTCTATTAACAACAATTTGCCTCTCTATGGTAGCCATGAGAATATACCTCATAGACCTCCAACTACAGGGAATGTAATTAACCAAAGACCCCCAGCTCTTGTGCATAAAATCCATCATTACGTTTGTTTAGAAACCATGTTTCTCATGGACTGCTTTCAACCCCTGACTGACTATGATAAAGATACTAGAGCAAGCATATTCTTGGATGAACTAGGACTCCTCCAACAGCCAACTTTGGCTCAGGGACTTCATGATGATTGTGCCAAAACTTCCTACCTTACAGTCTAAGGTGCTTTCACTCCACCTTCCCTGCCTCTCTCTTTAATTGAATATCAAACCTCCTCACCCAGCTTACCCACTGCCCTACTATTTTCTCTCACACAAGCATTTTCATTCACAACGACATTGCACACTTAATTCAGTTTTGGCATTTATTTCTTGAAGAACCCAGACTTACACTCTCTCCAAGTCACAACTAAGATTTCGTCCAAAATATGAAGTCTTTCTGGGTCTGCCTGTTCAGTGATCAAATTTACTACCTTAGAATTATTAATTTACTTTAATTTATAGCCAGAAAATTTTAAGCAAGAAAAAATGCTTACAGAAACAGTCCAGAGTTTCTCAAAATGTAGACCAATTACATCAGAACCAGCTGTAGTACTTGTTTAAATTTGTCTAGACCTCTAGGTGTCTCTGAGGATAGGACCTAGAAACCTAAATTTATAAACTAGCTCCCCAAGTGGTTCTTATAGCTTATTATGGAGGATCACTGATCAAGTTCACATAAAACTGAAATCCAGTGAAAGAAATAAAGCAGTCCCAATTACTCAACCAAGTAAAGTCAGAGTTCATCCTAAAACAGTTCTTCAGTTTCCAATGTCAGCACATTAACTACGTACATGACATACCATATTATACACACTGCCTCCCACAGCTAGAGAATTCCTACTCTCAGGTTTTTTGTTAAGTTGAGTAATCAGAACTTATACGAAAGAATCTTTTACCCCTTTGGTACACACAACACCTGTCATTGCCTTGACAATTCTGACAGACATTTGGCCATTGTCAAAGACTTGGTCAAGGTGATAGCCAAGAGTTATGAGCAATAAATTGAAGAGGTAATCATGACCACTTTTCCTGAGCCATAAACTAAAAATTTCACAGCTACTAATATGAATTAAAGAATAGCTAGAAAACTAAATATATGGTAGTGCTTTGGAGTAGACTTTTGAGTGATTAGCTGATGTGATGTTTAAACATTTAATATAGCAAGACCATGAAGAAGTTGGTCTCATTATTATAACCAATTTACTAACTAAATTAGATTTGGTGTGCACCATTAATCAATCTAATGAAGCCAACTGATGGTTTGTTTGATCTAAGTTAGTCACATTTACAAGCCCTGTAAAAAAATAGCATATAAATTGAAAAGAATCTTGATAATTAAAGAAATAGCTCATTAAAATAAAAGAAAAAAACAGAAAAGGAAAAAAATTAGCAGGAACAAAACCAAAGTTTATCAGAAACATTGAAAAATAAAAGATAAGTAGCAAATTATAGAGTTTAGATGTACATATATATATAGTGAAAAACACACGGGAAGTCAAAATCTGTGTCAAACTAAAAATAAATATAATAGTATCATATAACAAAGTAAGTACCAAGTTCAAGCATGACTAGTAAACCACAACTCAGATAAAAGTTAATACTTTATCATTAAGATTAGGGCAGCTCATTTTAATATTTGCTCAATTGGCCTTCAAATTTGACAGGGGATAATAAAAGCATTCCATTACCAATGGGGAAAGGAAGTGGAACCTACAAGTAAAATGTAAATGTATTGTCTTGTTTATCCCAGAAAAGTAAAACACAAGTCTGCTTTAATTGTAAAGAAAATTCCAATGGCTGGATTTGAAGCCCTTAGAGATAAAAGGACATAAATCATAAAAAGTTAGTTTGTAAGAGTAGAAAATTTAACTCTGGGACAAGCTTCTATATATAAGACTACAAATTCCATAGAATAAAATAAATTCCATAGAATAAAAATCATATCTGTTTTATTCACTATTAAATATTCATCACGTGTAACAGTGCCTGACACCTAATAATTGTTCAGACAATGATGTAATGGGTGAAAAAACCATGTTTTTAAATTCTCCTAAAGTCTAGGTAGGAGAATTTAGGTGTTTACCAGGACCAGGAGGAAAGTTTAAAACCGACAGCAACCAGAGGGGAGGGGGAGGGAATAATGGGGGGAGGAAGGGGAATAGAGACAACTATACTTGAACAACAATAAAAAATGTGAAAAAAAAACCAAAAAGCAAAAAATTAAAATATACAATTAATTCAAGTTTTTTTTTAATATTTATGATTCTGTGGTATAAGTTTGGGTCTTATGTCCAATGACTGATGGATGTATTCAATGTTACTGGTCTAAAAACTTGTACCTTACTGGGTTCCATTATTCAATTCATAGTAGAATAAGCAGAGGAGGAGTAGTGGAAAAATGATGCAGAAATTTTTCTTATTGAAAGGACATTCATGGATTTAGAAAGTGTTAATATCTACAGAAAATTATTGCAGCAACAACAGCAGGAGGGTGGAGTCTGAGAGAACCAGAGAATTTTTTAATGTTTTTTAAAAATTAATAATTATCTTCTGTCAGGGGGTTTTACCATGCTGATTAACTAATTGTCTAACGATAACTGCAGGGGACATGGGTTCAGGCCACAGCTAAAGTTGATTTTATTGTATTCACAATCGTGTTTTAGATGCTAAGGGCAGATATTCTTTATCACTAGCTTTTCTCACGCGCATATACGCACATACACACTCACTGCCACCTTCTTCCTCACACCCAAGTGACAGCGCTGCTGATGCCTACAGGGCATTTATAAATATCTTACTCTCTGAATTGAAAATGTAAGTAAAAATAACCCATTTATAGAATCAGAATCTATTTTGTTTTAAGTATATCCAGGTTGTGAAAAATCACTTACTGAAGAAAGTATTCTTGGAGAGATTTTGTCCGGTCTCTATTTGAATACCTGATATTGTCGGGCCAATTAAAGCATAGAACTACTATAGCCTTGTTCTGGGAACACAGAGAGTAAAATCAGGCCAAGACACCCAGAGAAAGGTGAAATTTCTCTGATTTAAAAAATTGACACTCCACAGCTCTTGGGCAAGAGAAAGCCTTTCTCAACTTTGTGTTTTTGGAGCAACCCAAACTTCATAACGTTTGCGCTGATGGTGGTGAGGGTTCTTAATGTTTAGCATGTCAGCCTGGAATGCACAGCAGCATCTCTGCTGGAAACTCCTACAGCGCATTGTGACTGGGTTCAGTATCCTGTCTGTCTAAATACAGGGTCTAGCACAAATAACGCCCCTCCTTTATTACAAAATCATAAGTGTGTAATTCTGTAACATAACAATATCCCACACAAGCACACCATATGACACTTTAGGTGAAACGTTAAAATTAAGACTATAAACTATTACTCCCATGTTATTACCCTACCGACCACGTTCAAGCAGGCCTTCCTTCTGCCGGGCCCTGTAAGCTCTGACCATTAGGTAGAACATTAAAATAAATAAGGAACAATTTGCTGAACTGATTTGCTTTTTCAGATATCACTGCTTTGCATTTAAATAAATTGACAGGAGGAGGACATTTTGCCCAACACATGCTATCTTAAAATAATTCTATTTATATATCAGGAACACTACTGCATGCTGTCTTTGCCTTCTTTACAATGAAAAAAATTTGACCAACAGCTAGAAAAGAAAAAAAGCAATTCTGTCTTTCAATCCATGGGATAACAGTTGAATAATAAGTAATATTTTGTTAATTTAATTTCCTATTATTTCTGTCTTAACATAACAAAATCAAAATTGCAGTGCATGCCAGTGAAGAAACACTCTTCAGATAATATCTAGTAATTCCTTAAGAATTTTCTACACAAATATATTTTATTGAAATATTGAAAACAAAATTGAAGTCAAATATCTTCTTAGTTTTTTTCTAGTGTAGCTCAAAGACTTAACTGGTCCCATTTTACCTTATTCTGCCTGAGTAGTATATTCTGCTTTGAGTACTTGGCTTTTTTTTTCTTTTTACTTTACTGGCTATTTGTTCTTCAACGAAAATATTTTCCCTGCACGTTGCAACTATCAGTCTTCTAAAATAATTAATTCCAATTTCTTGAGATTCCAATTTTTTTTGTATCTTAAGAGCATTATATTTTCAATTCCTACTCAGCCACATTTCTATATAGCGGCTGATGGAAATTGCAGCGACAGCTGAGTCCAAATACCAGATTAAAAAAACACCAACTTTACTAAAGCCCATTCAATCTAATCTGAGGAGCTTTTATTTTTGTGATCCACAAGTATTAAATTCTATATTAATTTTATCTAAGAGTCAGCATCAATGAGGACACAATTACTGTGTGGTTATTTTTTTTTTAAAGTATCAGTAATTAGTTGCTTTTATTGTATTAGTGCTTCCCATAAATATATTGTTTAGACGTTACTCCCACAGAAGTGAATATTTCCATGGATTCTAAGTAGCCAGAAAAAGTTAGGAGGACTGTTCCCGTTACAATATGTCACCCTTGTGTAAATACAATGTAGAGAGGGGCTAAAAACTCTTACACACAAAATCAAATGCAAAGACTGGTGCAGGCTTTTCACCTTGACAGCATCTCATGGACATGAGATGCTCTTTTAATTGGTTCTCTTCATTTTTTTAATAGAGCAAATGGTTTTTAAAATAGAAATGTTTCAATATGTATTTCATATTTTATTTACTCAGAATTTGGTTTTAAACTTATTATTATAATAACTATTAGGAATATGGTAAAGTGTCACTGTGTTCATACTCTCATGAGTAAAATATGAATTTACTCAGAAGTTGAAATTAAGCACAAAGGAAAATAATAGTTCACTTTTTAAAAGAATGTTTAGAATGAAAATATACATGTTCTAACAATTTTCTTTATTTCACTTAGGCCATAGATTTGTAAATGCATTCTTTGAAGAAGTAGCTTTCAGAAGACAAATGTACCTACAGTTAGTTATATGAAATTTTACATATGTAGCTAAATATTTAACTTAGTTTAATATTTCATCAAGAACTTTTTTGTATTACAGCAAATTATAAAATCATCACTTTAAATATTGGCTTAATATTCTCAGCAACCTTACAGCTTAATATTCTTGTAAGAATGTCAATTTTAAAATTAAGTTTAAAATGAGTAATATTAGATAGTTATTTAATTCTGGCACCATAATATAAACAGAACTTTATTTTTACAAAATTTATTTAACAACCACATTATTAGTAGAGTCATTTTATTACATTAGCACTGATAGCTTCAACAATATATTTCATGTCAAAGATTTTTTTTAGAAATAGGCTGTAGTTTTACAATTCACAACATTGAATGAATAGAACTGTACATATTTTAATCCATTATACATCCTATAGTACATAAAAATTAAAAGATTTTAATCTTTAAAAAAATCACCATTTCATCTGAGAAGAGATTGTATGTATCCTGAAAAACTCATTTTTAAGCACATAACACCTCCTGAGAGTTTGCCAAGCTGACACCATATTTTATCCCAGCTAAACAGGGCTTTGCAATTTGAGGGGAGTAAAGGTGCAGAAATATAACTACAGAAATAATTTGACAGAATGAAAACTTGAAAACATTAACTTTTCACTATCCTCCGAATAGAAGGAGATTATCCAAGGAGTGCTCAAAATTGAAATTGGATGGCCCCTTCAGAAGTACAATATGATGAAAGCTTTTAAATTTCATAGATTAAATGTTTCTAAGAGCTTATTGTTTTCATCGCTATTGCAGCTCAGTGCCATCTGGCTTTTGTAACTGATGTCCTGCCTCTTATGGGTAGCAGAGGGCGCTCTGGTATTGTTGACACCGGATACCTCCTGGTGCATTGCGCTAACATCTTCTTCCCGGGACAGAAACATAACTATTTCCCTGGAGGGTTGTCCTTGAGTATCAGAAAGGGTCAAGCTGTTCCTAAGTTTATTCCGAGAAGCTTTAATTTCAGCCCACTAAATGAAAGTTACGATTGTCAAAGGTCTCCCTTGCCGAAAATTTCCAACTACGAAGCCTTGATTCATTTATTGCAAAAACTGCTAAGCATAGAATTTCAAAGCAGGGAAATTGGCAATGCACATTACAGCAGATAATTATTTTTAAGAGAAGTAGAAAATAGTCTCTAAAAAATCTGGAACTATTACTAATGAATAACCACTCTAGATTTAATCACAACAAATAAATTACTAAATTGTGTTCCCTTACCTAAGTGGTATTTTAACTTCCCTCTTTCAGAGTACGGACTTTATTTCGGTTTAGGAAGTGATTTTTAAAACTGATTGAGCTTTCTGGAGGATGAGTTTGGATGGTCCTAAACAGAAGGATGAGGGTGAGATAAGGTGTGTTTCTGTTATGTAATGTGAATTATAACTCTACTCAGGCAGAAGTGTTTTTGCAGCTTGGGACCTTGTTCCTTCATGAACGAGCTGGGGGGATTGGATTCAGGGGATCAGCGCAGTCGCATGAATACTGGAAGAAATTCAGGGCTTTCATGCTAACTTGTAATGCTTTAAACCCATTTCAATGTCCATGGCTGGACATTAGGCTCTTAGTGGGCACATGAAGAATTCCCCCCCCCCTTTCCTTTTATCACTTGACTAGTCCCTTTTTTAAAAATCAGTGTGTTTTACCCCCTCTCTCCCAAATTGTATAAAATGAAATACAAACCTAAGTCATCAATGTATATAAAAGATCAAACTCGCAGAGTTCTAAAATCAAAAGACTAGTAAAATCCACTCTGAGGGGTGGGGAAAGGATATATCTGGCTGAGGATATTATGTGTGGTTATTTTATTTTATGAGTCCATTCTCATATCTCCTCCACCCAGGTGTAAAAGAACAAACCTGATGAAATGTATGACCCATTTATGGTCCATTTCTATGTCTGGATCAAAATTGGTGCTGCTGCCTCAACTGCTCAGGCCAGATTGTTTTATTTATTCCCAATTTTAACACTGTTTACAGTTTGTGGATTTATAAACTAACACAAGCAAATGCACAGTACTTTCTTTGGAGAGTCCAGGCTGGCTACTAAGTGGTTGGTTTTCTCTCTCGTTCTGTCTTCTTTCATTCATTGTTTAGTTAGGAGGCTTAAATTTTATTATTTATATACCACAATACTTCAATATTTAGGACAATGGAATAATATGCTGGGATATTTTTTAAATGTATTGAATATATCGATAGGGACCCACAGGACCCTAGGCTCCGAAAGTGAATCTTCATTGCCTGGGACTTAGTAAACCATCCTGACTGGCTCTACCTGCCAGAGCTGCCAGCGTGCTGCTGTGGCCGGCTTTTGCGCAGTGCGGGTTTCAGGCCTCCTGGCCTTGTTGTGCTTCCCTGCTGGCTGGGAATCGGTGACACCCACTCCGAGCTTGGGACTGGCCCAGAACTGCTGCCCGGGCGAGAGCCTGGCCAGAGGCTGCAGGCTAGGTGGCGGGCTCCTGCTCGCTCTCACCTAGTCGGTGCCCACCTCATCTCATTCTGATTATGTCTTGAGGCCCACACTTGAGTCCGTCGCTTGTCCCTTCGGTGAAATCACCAGCATTGTTAAACCGTGTGGCCGAGAACCTCACGTTTGTATGGTTTAAGGCAGATGGCTTAAGAGAAAAAAAATGGCGACTTCATTCTTCTTGCAAGTCCTGCCCGTTGCTTAGATTCGGGTTTTAGCCTAAAAACAAATTGTTTCCTGATGCATATACACTAACTGTATATGCATATAACTACATCAAGTTGGAAAAGCACAAGCCATGTGTAGCAACAGCTACAGTGGACTCTCTCGGTAAATATTAGGTTTTGCTGTATGCATCACTTTCCTGCTTTTAATTTTTCTCTCGCAAACTACCTAATATCCTGTTACACTTTGCGGGCAGTGGCAGGAGGGTTCTACCGCGTTTGGTGAAATCAGAGAAGAGGGCCGTGGTCAGCACCGTGGACAGCGGTGGGCGAGGAGGGCGCGGCCACTTCGGTGGATCCTCCCCTTTGTTCGCGGCCCCTGCCGGCCACGGCAGAACAAAGACTTCTGTGGAGGCTTCCCCGCTCGGGTTTGTCTTGGGCTCTAAGGCAGTGGTGCAAACTACTATCTTAACGAAGTCCACCTTATTGGCTTTCAAATAAAACAATTTATCAAGTCCTTCTAAAGTTTCTTGTCCTCCTTGGACGGATTTGGCCATTGCAACTATGACGAAACAAGGAAATTATCTTGGCTTTTTAAAGCCAGGCCAGGCCCACTCGAGACTGGGAATAGAAAGGGGAAGTGATGGCGGGGGTTGGTGGTTGTGAGCTTCCCCAAGGAGCTGAGCCAGTTGAGGTTTCTTGCGCAATGTGGTGAGGACGCCACTTAATGTTATTATCCCCTTTCTCGACGGTTCTGTTACCGCAGCTTGGCCCAGGATCGCAAACAATCATTACTACCCGCTCTTGAAGGAATCACTGCTTTCTAAAAGCATAAACTCTCTAGAATACTTGCTCGAACAGTAACTCCTGCTCTCCTGACAGCTGTCATTGAAGCTCCCCTAAAATCCCCCTCTGGGATTTGCGTGCGGATTTCCGAGCTCTTACTGAGAACTGTGACCCTTTTGCTTGCAGAACACTAGGTTGATTCTGGGATCAATTTGAGGGCCTCTATCCGCCAAGGATGGGGTTGTTCTACCACCCCTGAAATCCCTTTTCAGTTGCCTTTTCCCCTCTCATATCCTGAGACGCTCTGTGTCCTTCAAGTGCAGCCGTAGGCTCCGCTCTTGGCATTCACCGCGTGCCTTAATTGTATGACATTAAATCAAGGTCCGCTGTGAACACGGAGGGCAGAGTCTGATCTTGATCCGGAAAGTGACTGACCCCCTGCGAATACCGCACGTCTCCTCCTGCCCTTCCCCCTCCCGGGAGCTCTGGGTCCCCAGGACTCCGCCGGAGCCATAACTCAGAAGCCCGGCTCCCGTCTCCGCTCGCCTCCTGCCACAGCTGCCAGAGAGAGCGGCTGCTAATTAGACAGTTCGGAAGACGTGTAGACGATGCATGTCTGCGTATACATATGCATATATCCGCATGCCATTTACAGCACACCTAAAAACATACATACGCCTATAAATCTAGTTTTCAAATGATGGCGTGGATCGAAGTTAATTACCCCTCTGGTTCAGATCTAATTTCGCAATCGTGTTATTTCGCTGACGGCAATTAACCGGGTTGGTACGCCCCGGCTTCTCCCCTCAGTCACTTGTAAGGAATGGCAGGTTCTGCTGAAGAAAGCCTTGCCAATCGTTTCCTGCTGTGGGGATGAGATCTAGTACATAAAGGGGAGATAACCAATAGTGTGTGTGTGTGTGTGTGTAAGATAAACACGCAGGTATGCCTAGTCTCTAAGTCCTCTGATAGCATTACCGCGGTTTTGGATGGGAGATCTGGGGAAGAGAGGAGTCCAAGGGCGGTCTAGGTCATCTTTCTTTGTGATGCGGAAAAATTAACTCAACCGCACCTGCCTAGTCTCCAGAGAGCGGGCGGCCCATCTGGTATGGCTACAGCTTTACTGCGGAGAGAAAAGGCTGCTCGCTAAGGCTTCCCCACTGCTGGGGGGCGCGACCCGAGGGCCGGGGCGGGCTCCGGGTTCTGGTTCCGAGCGGCGCAGCGGACGCGCACTCCTCAGACTGCGGCCAGATTCCGGAGGCCGGAGGAACCTGCGCCCGGCGGAGGGAGGGCGAGGTGGAGGGAGGAAGGGGTGAGGGGAGTTGACCTCTACGGGCGGAGCCCTCTGCGCAGCGGGCGGGAGGCGGCGGCCGCTGCGGCTCTTTTCGCTGCATCCCCTACGGCGCGGTCGGCCCCGAGGGAAAGGCCCGCTGCGGTTCCAGGGTCCGAGGAAGGGGGGATAGTCTCCTCCGCCGCGGCCTGAGGGCGCGTAGAGCTGGCTGCGGCTGCTGGGAGAGCCTAGAGCTGGTCTAGCTCTGAGACCCCAGAACACGCCCCTGCAAAATAGAATCAGAGCAGCATTAGGAAGGGAGGCAGGAGGGAGGAGCAGGAGGCGGCGGGGAGCAGGCGGGGGAGAGAGAGAAGGTGACGGGAGGACGGGACCCCAGATGGCGGGCCTCGACCTCCGTCGGTCCCCAGGCTTCAGACAGGCGCAGGGACCGGCAAGCGCGGGGAGCACAGCCCGGGGGGCGGTGCTGTAGCTGTGCGCTCGGTCCCGGCTCCGGGAACCGTGAGGTGGGGGCCAGACGCTGCGACAACACCGCAGCCAGAGAAAAGATTTCGCGAGCAAGAACCGTCAAAACGCGTCCGCAGATGGCTGTCCGGTGCAGTCCGGCCGTTCCCACACCCGGTGCCCCCTTTCCCCTGCCTCACCCCTTTAGACCACACTCCAGAGCCGCACTCCCAACCCTTTCTTGGCTTAGGACCTTGCAAACTGCAAGACCAGCGAGTCTCAGCAAGAAAATCGAAACGATCGATAAGAGAAAGAATTACATATACACACAGCCTACCTACTAGCCCCGCTCAAACCTGCAGAGGACCAAGGCGCTTTCAATCGCTGCTCAGCACGTTCACGGAGGAAAGAGGAGGGTGAGAGGCTTCCGTGGTATAAGGTGCTTTAGGGTGGGAGGTGGGGATGGGGAGGGGGTGGGTCGGAGCCGTCCAGTCTTTCCCCCTCGCTTGCTGATCCAGAATTAGGGATTAATGGCTCGCTCCAGCCAAACAAATAAGGCATCTGCCTTCAGCACAAGAGGATTACACGGGCTGCTGACGTCACCAGTCAGACAGATGTTGGCTCCCAAAGTCCTGAGCAGCTCGCTGTGTCCTTGAAACCAAAGAGCCGCAGAAGGCGCTCAGCCCCCAAGAGCTGCGCCTGTCTGCAGCAAAGGGCGAGCGCCCTGCCCTTGCCCACTCCCTACCCCCAGGTGCTAATACAAGGATGCAAGACAGCCCCCTAAGACGTCGCGCCCCCAGTCTCTCCAGCCCTTCCCTCACAGCCCTACCGTCAATGCGCAGACTCCCTCAAGGCAAGCCAAAGTCACTATTCTTAGTTACCTCTCCCTACAATGGAGACAGCGCAGACCCCTTCTGCACATCTCATCGAGATCCCTAAGTCTAAGCTCTCGGACCCTTGTTCACTCACACACTTTTAGCCAAGTAACAGCAAAATTAGCACCTTAGGCCGACAGAGCCCACGCTCCAGATGAGGAGCAGCCTCTTAATTATGTGAGCAAGCAACAGAAATAGGGCTTATCTGTTTCTCCTCTTCTCGCTCTGCAGCCACCCTTTATCCAGACCAAGCTTTAGTGCATGTTTAAGCTCGTCACGAATGCCAATACGGACGAACATGCCTTTCTAAACAATGACTCTTTCCCAACCACCAAACTCTGAGTCCAAACCAGAGCCTTAGGCCACCATTCCTTGAGCCCTGGGACCTCACCATGGTCCTGATTATTGCGTTTTCTCTGCAAATACTTTGAAGATTTTTTTATGGGAAGAGGGGAATGTGTGTGTCCAAAATATATCTAGCATCTACTTTTATGAATCTGTACATTGAGATAACTGCCCCGTCATTCTATAGCCAAATCCAATGAATAAAGATAAACTAATCACTCTATAAACCATAAACCCTCTTCAATTTAATGTCGTTTCAAAATTTAATTTTAAGTACAAACTGATTTCTTGAACTAGCATATTAGTTTTGCCTTATATAATTCCCCAGGCCTTTAAAGTCACAGTGAATTCAGGTTATGAAGTAAACCAAAGATAAATGAAATTGGAAATTTAAATGAGCAACATTGAAGGTGTTATGTAAGCCAAAAATGAAATGCTTTTAAATGAAGTTCAACTCTATAAAGGAATAAAAGCAATTCAAACAACACAAGAAACAAAGTAAATTGATCTCTGACACAGAGTCATAATGAAGCAATCTTGTGCCCCAAATCAAGTCACACACACACACACACACACACACACACAATTTTCTTAGGAAAAAAAATTTGCCCACCACACTGCACTGTTAGTTATAGACTGCAATGGCTAAGCAGGAGGAATAGCTGGATTATATCTCTATTCATATTATCCCTGTCTATCAAAATGGCATTTAATTTTCCCAATTCTATGCATTTAGAAATTCAGTCACTGATAAAAATCAATTTAATTTGCTCTAGTGTCATTCAGCTAACGCCAGCCTAAAATAGTAAAATTTCTCTACCTTCACTCGCTTCCAGGCCTTATAAGAATCAGCCCACATCTTAAATAGATGGATTTAGATTTGTTATTTATCAGTAACAAAAAGTAAACCTCATGTTATTTTAAGTGTATAAAGAACATATACTATTTGAGACAGGGTATATAAATCATTGGATTTATTTTTTCGTGAAACTTGGTGTGGATACATTTAAAATGCCACACTCTAAAGGAATCTGATTCCTTCTAAAAATCGCAAGGATTGTTTTTGCCTCCTAACATGTTTTGAACGTAAACTTCCATTTTGCTCCCACAAAATTTTACTCCAGTCCCTTTTGCTCAGTGATTTAACATTAGTTCGCTGTCCATGGTTTTGATCCACATGGAGGGAGATCCTAGTGGTGCATTTTGAAAAATATAAATAACAACGTTTTTGCACCAGTTTGGTGCCCTGACATTTTAAGATAATGTCAAAGGGGGCACGTCTATAGGCTTTAAATTTTTCTCCCATTCTACTTGTTTTATTTTTTCTATATTTGCCACCAAATTGAGAGGGCAGGAAGCAGATGGGGAAAGTTTGCATTTCATTATTTCTGAGCTGACAAAAATCACCACCCCATTTAGGGGTCAAAAGAATTATAGCAAATAGAAAGTAGAGTTTTAAATATATATGTATTATGCATACAGCTTTCAAAAGTCAGATAGACATCCTTGTATGGGCATTCTTGTTCGTTTTTATGGTTTAACAAGTGCAGGAAATTTTACAAAAATAACAAATGAAGAAAATAAGGCTAACAATAAACTTCTTACCTCTCTGTCCACAGATAGATAGATATTATCACACACATGCACACATACATAAACACTAAGAGCATTAAACTGAATCCCTTCCCTAACACCTTTTTTTCCTAGTGAAGCAAAGGAAGCATATGCTACACTATTTAAGGTTACTTAATAACTCCTTATACCTAAACAATGTTTCACCTTTCTTTTGAAACACAAAAGAGCGACCTAGTAGAGGAATAGCATGTACCCTCTCCTGGGTTTCCTCCGGGGGTGAAATAATAAAGAGAAAACTTTCCTCCTCCCTCAAGACATTTGTATTTCGTCTTTTATTTCTCCCTTCAGATGGTTAGGGAAGGTCTGTTACGTGTGTATGTGCACACAAACGCCCCCACGCACACAGAGAGGCATTGTCCGCACCCGCGAGGGCCACTGCGGACCCGCGAGGGGCGCGGACCCGCGCGCCGCGGCCGCGCTCTGGTCTGGACCCGAGCGTCCCACCGGCGAGGGAGCGGCTCTCGCCCACGCTAGGTCCCGGGCCCACGCCGCACCGCCGGGCCGAACTCCGGCGATGCACACTTTTCTGGGCACGAGAAAGCTACCTGGCAACGAAGTGCTTAGAACTTGGGAGAATCCTGGTGCCGGAAGAAAATGGCCTAAACACAATAGAACTCGCCATTTTCTCCTTGGGAAGCACAAAGCGCCCGGCGCTGCCGGCACACAAAGAAAGCGTGGGCCCGCGGAATTCTTGCACATTTTTAAAGAGACCGGAAAATACCTCCCTAGAAACACGATTTCTCCCGCCTGGGCGCTCCGAGAGACACTCTCCCACCCTCTTCCAGCCCCTGTCGCAAGAAGATTCTTTATTTGAGATGTAGATAAAAAATAAAAACCAAACCAACCAACCAACCAAAACGACGGAGGCGCGAGGCTAACGATGGCGCTATCCCGCCCGAGACTAAGCCGGGCGAACCCCGGAGGCCACCCCGTTGTGGCCCGGGACTCCATTCTCTGCCAGGAGTACTTGCATTCCCTCCCTCCTCCTGGGGTCTCTGCTTCCAATGCATCCCGTTCCCCCTGCGCGCCTGGGAGTCCGGGAACCCAGGGTTCTCCGTGACCCAATTTCTGTCCAGTGCCTGGGACCAACCTTGCAGCCCAGAGCCGGGCGGGAGGCTCTGGAGGATGCTGGCTACGCGGGAACCCCTTGACTCGGCGCCTCCCGCCGTCCCCCTCCCTCTGCTCTGAGTCGCCACATCGGAGACAGCCGGTGCCCTGTTCTGCACGCCCACAACGGGCGACACTCTTCACCCGCTCACGTGCAGAAAGTGCGGGCTTCGAGGAGCCCCTGTGAACAACAACAACCCAACTCTACCGGTGCCCCGCTCACAAAGCGAACAGTCCCCACCAGCCAGCGACGCAGAGCCCAGCGAACTCAGGAAAAGATAATACTCACAGCCGGCGCGCGTTTGGGTAATCCGCGTCTCAGCCCGTTAGGTTGGTTTGTTTGGAAAATATGAATACGTCTCTTTATATTTGATTTTGCCCATCTTCCACCGTTGAGAAGGAACGAAACAAAAATCTTGTCGCCTAGCGGGAATGGGGGAGGGGGTTGGAGATTTTCATTGTCTACGCTTTGCACACGCAGCCCAGGGAAAGACGCTCATTGCTGTGTGGGGCTCCTTCTACTCTCTGCTTGAAATTCAGAAGCTTTCAGCGCAGTAAAGCAGGGTTTCGTCTCCCGCGCTGACTCCCTCCCTCTGCGTTTTCCTCTCTCTTCTTCTCTCTTCCTCTCTCTTCCTCTCTCCCTCTCTCTCCCCTACTTTTCCCCTCTCCCCTCCCTCACTCTTCTCCAGCCAGAAGTCTCTCATCCTCTCTCACTCTCTCTGCGCTCTCTCTCTCTCTCCAGCTTTTTTTTTTTTTTCAAAAGAGGGCAGGTCGCTTCCTGCATCCCAATGAGTTAAATCAGTCACTTACTTCTCATGCATCAGCAGCCTCTTTAACAACCCGAGGGCTGCAGGCACAAAAGAGCATTTAGCTGCCTCCAATTTGTGTAGAAGGCCTGTCCTTAATTTGTTTTTGGAATATAATTAAATCATGTATTTCACGTAATATAAAAATACCAAGTTCCCAACTTTAGCGAATGAACTGCTAATGGTAACCTTTGAAAATATACCCCCTTCTGGTCGGTGTCCTTAGAAAGGGCCTAGGACGGCCCAGAAACCGAGAGGCCAGAGGTATGGGCCCAATCTTCCCGCCTCCCTTCACACGTCAAGGTCACAGTCATATGATTCCCCTATTGATTTAAAATGGGGCCTTTTATTTTATTATTTTTTAAACCAACCTTTCACCTTGGAAAGGAATTGAGTCTTTCTGGTGGCATGGGAAGATCTGAAGTATTCAGTAAATAAATAAATAAATGCATCCTTATCTGAAACACACGCGTAAGCAGACCCAGCGAGGACCCGACGTCGGGTGGGTTGGGAAGGCTGACACTCCGTGTGAGGGTGTGATGTTTCCACCCCCCCTCCTCGCCTGGCGAATTCTGATGTCTCTCCGTTCTGCTCGGGTTTCTTCCGGTGGCTGAGTGGGCC
This sequence comes from Artibeus jamaicensis, assembly GCF_021234435.1. Taxonomy (NCBI): domain Eukaryota; kingdom Metazoa; phylum Chordata; class Mammalia; order Chiroptera; family Phyllostomidae; genus Artibeus; species Artibeus jamaicensis. The sequence continues at coordinate 40,373,916 of NW_026522059.1, forward strand.
TTACCCGAGACAGGAGACGGGTGCCTTGGGTTTTGTTATTGTTGTTGTTGTCTTTGTTATTATTTTTTTAAGCTCTCCGAGAGCCTCTGAGGGGCCCAGAGCCTCGTGGACACCGCCCAGTTGTCGTGGGGGGGGGGTACTGTGCGTGGCTCCCGCGCCTCTGAAGGCGCTGGTACACAAAGAGCAACTCTGCCTTCCTGCAGCTTCTCTTTGAGAAAAAAGAACCCCAGGCCCGGCCATTGTTCTTCCTCCTCAAGGAAGGGGGCCGAGGGTGACAACAGAGACCTCCTCTTCCCCACATTCACCACCCACTTCCTCCCTCACCCCACCCAAAGCCACTGTTCCTGAGACTCTTTGGGGGATCATGGAATCCAATATCATTAATATCTTAGTTACCCTCTTTGTATTTCCTTCAGCCATGTTCTGTTAAGCCGTCAGCCCCCTAAGTTCCATTTTCTGGTTCTTCGCAGTGCCTGTTCAGAACATTGCATTTGGATACCAGGGGGGTTAGGAATGCAGATAACCACATTTAGTTCCATCGAAAGGTAATGAAAAAATATACCTCGCCAGGTCCTGCCTCTGAATACTCGCTCTCATACCCTAAATCACCCTGGGATTTTGAGCAAGGCCATGTTTCACCTTGAACATTTATCAAACCGGACTCTGCCGCCTCTGCTGCCGCAAGAGGACGCACAGGCCGCCTGCGCCCTGCTGACATCTGCTTCGAGAAGCCAACAATACCTACGACCGGGTATTTGCAAAAGGGGAAAACCAAAAATGAAAAGGATCTTTAAAAAATACTATATATAAAATATATATGTAATATTCACACATATATTTATTCCCCATATGCTCAGTTTAGGGGCACAAATTACTTCAGATTGAACAACATCTCTGCGGCTGAGCCCAGACCGAAGGCCTCGCTTGCTACCCGGCTGTTTCATGAGCGGCGAGAGACAACACTCTCTTTGGAGGCACCAAGAGGAATGTGCTTCGTCCCCTTGCCCTTTATTCTTCACCGGATGATGCTCATTCTATCCGTTTCCAGCTTATTGACCTGGGATGTGGGACTGTGAAAGATCGGAACGTCTTGCCAAAGCCTGAGGGGAGGCAAGGTCACGCGGCGCGCACCGCATCAGGCCGCCCAGAAGGTGCTGCTCTGTGCTCTGGTTCGCCAGAAGGGTCTGCGTGGGGTGACGACTTCTGACGACTCCGGGTGGGCACTTCATCCAGAGCCCCCCACCCCACCCCCGCACATCCCGGAGCGAGACTCTGGCGATGTCCGTTTTTTCCTCTTCTTCCCGGGTCCTGGAATTTCAGCCTTGTCCGTGGGGAGGCCTTAGGAGGAAACCCAGCCCGAGGGTGCGTCTCCTCCCTAAGGGCCCTTCCCTCCCCTGCGGTTTAATCCAAGTAGAGGTTGCAAAGAAGACACTAGAGGTCAGAGACGAATGCTGGAACGTTCGACTAGGCCTTACACCCCCACCCCCTCTCCCAAACAGATGGCTAGGCCAGGACACCCGCGAGGCAGGCCGCAGCCGCCGCCTCCGCGCAGCTCTCCGGACGCGGGCCGGTGTCGGATCAAATAAGGTCAACTAACACCATGGTTTCAGATCGCTCACCCCCCGCTTGAAGAACCTTTCTCTGGGACCTTTCGGTCTATTCGCAGAACAGAGCTTCTCATGCTCGCTTCCCGCCCTCGGCCCAGGAACCTGATCGGAACTCGGTTTTTTTTTTTTCCCTCTCTCTCTCTCTTTTTTTTTTTCAGTTGCCAATGCGCAGACCTCCTCTTGCCCAGCACACCTCGTCTCCCGGGCTCGGAGTTTATGAAAATGTAACCCAACTCATTGCCAGAGTTGTTGCTAATTAGTGGATAATAAACTTCTGTAGCCAGGGCACAAAAGTCTTTTAAAAGTGCAAAGGTGTTCTTTGTTATGGCATCAGAAAAGGGATTAGCATATCAATTGGACTGGGGGGACCGGACAATGAGCCCTCCTCCCCTTTCGCAGGGCTAAGTTCACCACCCGACCCTGCCACCTCCTCCTCTTTCTGCCCTTCCTCCTCCTCTTCTTCCTCGCACGGCAAGGAGACTGTCAAGGAGCAGTTGGGGAGCTCGGGGAGGTGGGCCGGGCCGAGCGGGCAGGCGCAGTGCGATCTTCCCGCCGCCCACCAAACAGCGCGGCCTGAGCGGCGCCCAAGTCCTAGACCTTGCCCTGCGCCCAGGCGCGCGCCGAGGGTAGGTGGAGGCGCGTGGAGGCGCGTGGAGGCGCGCAGCGTGGCGTGCGGGGACGCGGAGTCCCTGCATCGCGGGTCAGGGCTGCCGCGATGGTGCGGACCCGGCCAGTCCCCGAGGACGGCCTCGCGCGGCCCCACGAGGCGCCCTCTCCCGCACGCCGGCGCGGTCTGCCTCCCCGGGGCGGCGCGAACCGCAGGCGGCCGTTCCTCTCCTTGGACAATTGGGAGCCGCCAGCGCTACGGTCCTGCGGCCTTTCTTGCCGACCCTCTGACCTCCTGGCCCTCGATTGCCGGCGACTGGCCGCTGGCTAGTGTTCCGGGCCAGCTGAGGCCTCCAGTCTGGAGGTGGCCCTGTCCTCGGGGCTGCAGGTGCGCAGGGTGGTCCCGGGGCGAGGTGCCCGCCGACTGCGCGCTCGGGGGCCGCCAAGCCCAGGACCGGAGGCGCCCAGGCCTGAGGAGGCCTGGGCGACTCTCGCAGCGACCTCGCCTGACCCCGACGCCCCCACCTGCAGCCCCTGGCCCCAGCCGGTCCCGGGAAAGCCGGCTCCCTGGGCCGAGGAAAAATTCGGAGCCTGCCCCGGCCAGGTGCAAGGAAGCAGAGCCGGAGCGAGCGCCTCGGAGGCGGAGACGCGGCTCAGGCCTGCGGGGCCACGGCCCCGACTCCTTCTGTGACCCGGCCCGGCTGGTTTTCCCCAGGCCGCGCCGGGGCACGGCCGCGGGGCTCCGGAGAGAAGAAGCAGAGAACCGCGCGGGAAAGAAGGAAACACGGGGAACTAGGAGCGACGGCGCGCTGCGCTCGCTGCCGCCGCCACGGAGCCGCCACTGCGCGGTCGGCCGCTCACTGCCGCGCCCGCATTCCCGGTAGCCCCGGCCACCCCGGCCAGGAAGCGGTTTCTTTCCCGTTTCTTCTCCCCTCCCCCCTTCCCCTTTTCTCCCTAGAGGCAGCTTCCGTCCTCTAAGTGCATTTCAAAAAAAAAAAAGAAGGAAATCTCCGAAGCTCTCCTTTTCCACCCGTCTCGCCTCCTCTTTACACTGACTCGGCGAACAAGCGCCAAACTTACACAAGTTTCTCCAAAAACCAACCGCTTAAACTGCCAGGAGGAAAAATTTCGGGGGGAAAAGTAGAGGCCGGTGGTTCCCTAAATGCAAAACATCAGAGAGGAATGTGAAAAGAGCTTTACTTTCCCTGCGAAATCTCCATTGTTGCTTGGCAAACAATGGGAGCCCGGGCGACTGTGGGGCTGTGAGAATGAATAGGCGATCCACGGGATGTGTGCGGGTCAGTGCTTGGGGTCCCGGGCCTAAAGCCCCTTTCTCAGCTTGCCACAATAAACCCGAGCAAGGTTTAGTCTTTACTGGGTCACCGGCCATCCTCCATTATTCAACACTTCACAACAAAAAACACTTATTAATCAGCGCTGACCAGAGGCCCCTTTTGAAACAAGAGAAGAGGGGAGAGAGAAGGAGAGTGAGAGGGGTGAAAAGAAGATTGAGAAGCCCTGGACACATCTTTCTAAAGCCAAAGCAACCATAGGATACTTTCCTCCAGTGGCCAAAGTTTATTTGACACAACAAAGTTTCTAATCAGGCCACGGAGACCTGGATTTCTCCTTATTTGCCTTACTCTCCGTCGCTTCCTCCGAAGATTTTTGGAGACTTTGTTGCGAGGAAAGTGGCTTTAGGTCAAATTGCTCAGGCCTGATCTTAAAGATCTAATTGCTATTGGAAGAGAAGCCGGTTTCCCAGCTGGGCCTCCACTCTGGAGATGGCACAAGGAAGACTGTCCCGCTCTGCTCTGGGCACCCTGCTGATGGATGAGGTGTCAGGCCAGTAGTCATGTGAGGACTGGTTTCCAAATGGTATGAGCAGTAGTCAAACGTGGTACTTACTGGTAATACCGAATGCAATCTGTAGATTTTCTACTTGATGATATTTCAGTGTGGATATATTAAACGCCGAAACTTGCTTGCTAGAATCAAGAGGAGCTGAGTATTCCTATGCTTAGACAAGGATTTAAAGGGAAGAATGTGATGAATAGTTTTAGAGAAGAAAATGGTCCAAAATGTTTCATACCACTAAAATCAGTGGGTTCTTTGCTGAATTTTGATTTTTTTTTTTGCTGTTTGATGTTTGTAACGTAATTGTGTTTCTTTCATTTATCTGGTTACATGATAATTATGAACACATACTCAGACAGATATGGACACTCATATACATCAAAGTGAAGTGCTACATACATCAGCTTTATGGATGAATTTCATCCCTTTGGAACTCAGCTAGATACTTTTGATGGAAAAATTTTGTTGCTTTTTGATTGGGGGTTGGAAGTCAATGTTTCTTGGTTATTCTGTCTGTTTTACATTACTCAGGTTGTAATTTAGCCAAGTGAGCAAAGCTCTTTTGTAATGGCTGATGTGTGCAAGCGAACGGAGGCAGCAGATATTGAAACGTGGCTGTCAAAAGACATAAAACAATTATTTTCCTAAAGAAATAGAAGTGAATGTCAAAGCAGCATTCTTTTAAGTTTAAAATTTCGTTTGTGTGCACTTTTGGATTCCTGTGTAACACAACTAGGCATTTCACTTCTTATGATGCAAAGGCTCCTTGAAACCCAGAAAATGTATGGAAGGGGGACTGTGAGTTCAGCAAATTAAGCTGTAGAACTAGATGGCTTGGTAATGAAAGCAAGAAGGCAGAATTACTTGGTAGTAAACTACACCAGTATTTACCAGAGTTTATGGTAGTAAATGCAAAAATGGGTTGCATGGTTTGGACCCAGGAAGTATTTTACTTAAATGCCTAGTATTTCAGATTGGCTTTTTTATGTAGAAATTATTGTGTTGCTCAGATTTTGCAGAGCTCAACGGTTCTTGCAATGGAGTAATCAACTCTTATCTGAATTATTTAAAGCCTGGGATTAAAGGCCTTGAAGTTGAATGCTGACAAGCTCTCACATGTAGGCAGGGGAAAGTTAAGTATTCTTTTCTTTCTGTATATACTTTGAAAATAATTTGGTCAAGTGTAGTGAATTATTTTTAAAGTTTACGCATAGGAAACAATGAATAACTCTTTTACAAATTGTTTTCTAAATGAACAAATAAGTTCATTCAGAAAAAGAAGAGGAATCTGTTTAATACAAAACAGCGTGCCCCCTAAAATACATTGTTTTTGAAGGATTATTCTTTAACACACATATTTGCTAGAGAAATCTTCACTGTTTCAGAAAAGTGTTAAGAGTGTGGATACACAGAATCCATTCAACAAATTCATTTGTACAACATGACAATTTTATGTCATGTTTTTCCTTTTAGTGTTTTGGCTGACTTCCTAACTTGCTTAAAGGAAACAGTATTCCATATCTATGTGTATTTTTACTTGTAAACTGAAGGTGTGTGCACTAAGAGGGGGCTGGCCATTCACAGATTATCTTCTGAGTGAGTTCTGTTGAATAAGCAAATATGTGAAAAAAGCTTTAAACATAATATATAATATATTGAATATATGTGTATATATATATATATATATATATATATATATATATATATATATCGCCACACAGAACATCATTTTAAAACACAGTTAGAGACTCCAGATCTTTCTTTTCTCTTTTTCGCTTTCCTTTTCTTTCTTTCTTTTTTGGGAGGAGGGCTGCAAAATTAAATAAATAACCTTATAATGACATTCCCTTAAACATGCCTATGAATTTGTATGGAAATTGGAATAGCTTCCACATTTGTCAAAGAATAAAAGAATAATACACAAATATTATATTCAGCAAATGTTTAAAATAGAGAAATGTCATTTGTTGATATTATTTACCATAGAAGCAATACCTATTAAATTTGGTATATCATTATGAAATATTGTTATTCCAAAGTACATTTATTACAGAGTACTACATACATTATTTTGCTTTTTTTAAAAAAGAAAATATATCTGTAACAGAAACCTAAAAATTACACAGTAGATTTAACACATCATGAAAATTACTTCATAGGTATCCCAAGTAATCTGTATCCCAGAAAAGAATTTTTTTTGACAAAAATCCATCTGGACATTTGAAAAAACATGACATATTTAATAAATTTAACAAATCTCAATGGCAAAAGGTAACAAATATCTTGGTAGCTAGAACTTGTGCATCTTTATTCAAATGAAGGTTAGATGGCAAAGTCTATGGCTATAAAATGAAAAGTGTATGCAATCTGGTGAGTTTATTTTGAAGCATGTTTTAATTTTTGCATTTGTTTTTCTTCCTGACAGATGTATATAATTGAGACATTTTTCCATTTTTTGGCATTTGTCAAATTCAGTTCCAATTTATATCCACGTGCTCTGACAAAGTATAGTATCAATAGGCTACCATGAAGTATAATTGTAAACTGTACCAAATGTTGCTTTAATAATGCTGCCTTTTCTTTTGTGTAAAAATAAATCAATGAAGTTTTTCATGATAGAGATAAGGTAGAAAGGAAAGGAACTGATAGAAATTTGACTTGCTCCCCCCAACGCCATGACTCACCTTGTTGTCAGAGAATTCTGGTTCCTAATACTTCTGTAGACTCAACCTGGCACTTATTTATTTATAAACTTCTACCTCACTAGAGATTCAAAGTTATATTTAGAAAAGTAGAGCCTCACATGGTATGTGTTTGATGTTTTGATTTAAATACTTCATGAGTATACGAAAAGTAATTTTTAATGAAAAAGTGTCATTAGGGTTACATGCATTTCATTTAAACATCCCAATGTATTTCTGTATATTACATATGACATCCCATTTTTTTTGGAAAAAAAAGAAAAAAATCAAGTGTCTGAGTGAAACTTTATCCCCCAAATCATTTCTGTCATCTCTCTTAGTTTAACATTTTCATCAACTAATTAAGTTTTGATACATATGCCTAAAAATCCATTTCAACTTACACATCAATTTTTCACAAAAGGCTCCAAAGGGTGTGTGTGTGTGTGTGTGTGTGTGTGTAAACTACTAAATTTCAATGTATTGTATATATTTATCATAAGTTTTAAAGGAGTTTTCTAGCACTCCCTTTATGGTAATTTTAAAAATGAAAGTTACATTTTAGAAATGGTTATGAAATAAAATGTATAAAGTAAAACACTTCTGTATTCGGATACTTTATCTTGGCGATCAGAGGCTCAGTCTATAAAGTTGGCACAAACATTTCTTTCAATTAAGGAGGGAATTTGGAGATACTATAGGAAACTAGCTGCGTTGAAGTTATGGCAAACACCTAAGGTGTTTTTGTTTTGTTCTTATGTTGTTATGGACTGGAATGTAGCTCAGTGTCCTTGAACCCCTCTGGTTCCCCTTGTATGTTTTATTGCTTTTGTGGAAATACTAGGAGGGGTAGGGGTGTTGGAGAGGAGGAGGGGTAGGCAATAGACTCTACTGAACCAGTCTCCCTGTGTCAAAATATGATCCATTTTCCAAGCTTTTCTTTCTCTGTTACTCTCTTGCCTCTCCACTCAAAGAGCCTAAGAGACCCCGTGAAAATGAAGCTTTGGTAAAAATCATTTGTTCTGTACCTGATGACAATGGCATCAGGAGACAGGAGAGTGACTCAGGTCTCACGTCAGGACTGGCCCTTTGGAGTTTATTCTGATCTGCAGCAAAATTATGTTTTATGTATGTGCATGATGTTTTATTTCCCAGTAGTTACACGTACATTGCAGATGCATGGACACCATATTTAAAATTAAAACCTTAAAAAAGAGAACATTTACTTGAACATATGTTGTAAGAAAAAAGCATTAGAGGGAAAAGATCTTAGCTATGGAGGAGGAAAAAGCACATCACCACAGAAATATATAATGACACTGTATTGCAATCAGCCTGAATCAAACGTCAGTTTTCTGAAGACCACAGTTAACTGAAGTTTATGAATACCCCAAGAGTTTTTCTAGACACACTCCAGCTCTTTGTGAAAGGTAACTTTTAGTAAACCAGCCAGCTGAAATCCTACTCTATCTCAACTGCGTTTTATCCCAAGGTGGTTCAGTGATCCCCTGAGACCTAGAAATAAACCAGTTGTATTGTACATACACATCACTACAGAGCTTAGCCAGGACAAGTCTTTCTGGGGCAACCTGGGAGAAACGAAGACTGAAGCCATGGGCCAGGATCAGAAAGGTTGCTAAGCCTGACATGACAGGTTCCTTGGGCCTTTGTGAAGGACCTTGCTCTCAGGAACAGAGCCAGAATTTCTTCAAAGTAGTAGGATAATAACAATTTCGTGCTTTGGTATGGAGCTGGGTTTGCCAACATTAATACTAATGATTAGTACAGCTTTAAAAAATGAACGTTGTGATTAAGCTTTCCTATTCTCTCCCCTCACCACTTCTTTCTCTCCTCCTTCCTCCATCTCTTCCTTCTCAGACTGTAGTGGCGCTGCGTAAGCCCTGTGGACAGGTACATACCCTGCTATTGGTTTACTTGCTTTGTTATTCATGCTTAAAAATCTGTCAGGTAAGGGCTGAAATGAAGTGTCTTTACTCATTTTTCCCTACTTCTTCCTTCTGAATGTTGCACTCTTCAAAGAGGCTGAATGTCTTAAACTAGTGCATGTACTCAAAGCCTCACCCTGGAGTCTGGAGGTGTGGCCAGAGGCATAAGAAAGACCAATCACAAATGCAGTTTTGTTCTAGGATGAACTTAGGTGTATTGGGGTTTAGTAATCTGAGATATGCCTCTGGGAATTCTGAAGCACCATCTTGAACCTTTGGGAACTGTTCTTAGTTTAGAAGTTCTTCTGGATTTGAAGAAAAAGGGAATGAGTTGCCCTTGTTGGATAATTCTATTTTGATCCTGTCTTCATCCTCCTCTGGAGTGTGGGTGTAGATAAGGATAAGAGAGTGAGAGAGAGCAAAAGAGAGTGAATAAGAGAGAGAGAGGTAACAGATGATGGTAGGAATAGTTGTTGAGATACAGGAATGGCCTTGGTTTAAAGTCAGAATACATACATATATAAACATGGTCATTAAGGACTTTTTAGAACCTCAAAACAAGTCAAACACACTAGGAGAAATAATCATGCAGCTTTACAGCATCTCTAGTTTGGAAATGCACATCTATAGATGGGTGAAGAGATTAAGGAGACTCAAAAATCTGAATTGCCTGGGAGGGAGAATTGTTGAGGTGTAAGAGAGGTTGTCTGTATATCCTCCGACTTTTAGGTAAAACTGAAGGAAGGTGGAAAGGAAAGGGGCATAGCTTTTGAGTGGGTTTACTATATGTCACGTGTTCTAGCAGGCTCTTTTTCACAGCACATTACTTCATATATTCTCACCAGAACTCTTGAAGGTAAGAATTCATTTTTCTTCATTTTAGAGGTAAGTAAATGGAAGCTCTGGAGGGTGACGCAACTTGACCAGGGTCATACAACTAGCACATTTTTGAATCCAGATTAGAATTTAAATGAGCTTGTCTCCAGAATCTATATTCTTTTTCTTAGATCGGAAATATATCATGTAATTTATTTTCCTCATAATCATTTATGACAAAGGTATTTAATCACCACGTATCTTCCCAGACTCATCTTTCTCTGAACTCTCCTCCCTGTGGTTATTCCAAACCCTGTCAGAGGGGCGGGGCCTCATGCTTTCCCATACGCTCCTACCTCAAAGCTCTGTTCTTTGGCTCAGTCTGTTCAGTGTGCCCACGATGCCTTGAACAAACCAGAATGCTGACTTAGGTTGCAACAGAGGGATGTGTGAACTGATGCGTTCAGGCCCAAACCTATTTATATACACATATATACATGACCTGGTATTTTATATTGTATTAAACTTGAAACAGAGAAATTGGGCAAAGGCAATAACAATGTTGCTTTTCAGAAATTTAATTTGGTGATGTGATAATTCCGTTTCTTTCTTTTTCCAATATTAAAATATGTATTTAAAAAATCGTCTTTTCCCTATCTTATTTCACATCCTACTGTACAATCTAGCCAACTAAATAAAGTGTCTGATTTTGAGGGCTTGAGCTATAGTTTTTTGCTGTTAGGCATTACTGAGCAGCAGAATTAACTCTTTCAAGCCCTTGGTTCACTATGTTGTACTTATTAAATGTTTGATATTTAGTGCTTAATTCTCAAAGAAAGGGAAAATAAGAGTATGTCATTAATATACCTACATTACATGAAGTTCTCTAGATATAAGTGTACTTTTAATATATTGAATATAATTCTCTGCTTCAGTGTTCTTATCATGATAGTAATAATTCTAATTTTAATGGGACCTGTTCAATTGTATTAATTTCGGTAGAACACCTTGAGAATTATAAATAATATCAAGAATTTTTAAAATGCTACATTAGAAAACAGTTAGCTTCAAGTTAAATTAATGCTTCTAGTTTCTTATTGACACTTTAGTTTTGCTTCAAGATTTTCTTAATAAAGTCTTTAAATGACTATTACTCATATACAAAGCCTATTTCTGAAAATAAATGACCTAATGGAAGTAATGTAAGAATTACTTTTATTGATCTGAAAACTCAGAAGAAAAGTAGGTTAAAGAAGAGAGAGTACTATTTTAAAAATTAAAGTATTTTACTGATTAAGATGATTTAGTAAATGAGGATGGAAACATAAAAGATAGAACATTAAAATTTAATGTAGTGGCTTTCAGCCAAGAATTAAACATTGGAGATCACACCAAATATTTGCTTTAAATATATATATATAAATATATACATACTTTAGAAGTTAAGCTTTGGGTATAAAGTACTATTTGTGGTACTGCTCAAAACCCAGGATTGAGGGTTACTATGGGGACCACAGGAAAAGAAACGAGAGCACGTGCTTACTTGAATACTTCCGACTAGTAATCTAATGTTCAGTTGACAAAATAGTACTCCAACAATCTTTAAATCCTGAGTTTTATTTGAATGATTTCAAACAAATGATGGGATGAATGATCCCAGGAGAGTCAGTGTAGCTTTTTGATTTTAATTTCTTCATCTGCAAAATGGAGATCAAATTGCTTACTTGCGAAAGAAATTATAAACACTAATTAATTCATGGGTTTAAGGCATTGATAATAGATTCCTTTTTTAAAACACATTTTTCAAGGCTTCAAACTCAGACATGTTAAAGATGCAGAAGTTTTGTGTTTATATGTAATGTACCTCAATATTTGTGTTGTTCAAATGTGTACCTAGCAGATGCAAAACACAAATAGATTTCTTGGAGGGCTTGATGTTGGTTTCAAGCTAACCAAATTATAGTGGAACTTCAGATAGAGAACACTAAATTCTACTCATTCTTTCTATGAAGCTTAAGATTTGTATGTGTGTTTGTGAGTGTGTATGTGTGCACTTATATATGCAGGGGTTTTTTTTTTTGCCTTTTAGATAAAAATGTAGGAAAAGTATATTTAGGGAAATAAACCACCAAACCACAATAAACCTGGACAAGCACTTATCTCTGGTTTCTAATAGGTACACCATGTTTGGAGTCATGGTAGCCTTGCCTGTGATTCAGCAGGCGGGGCTGAAATGGACCTGCTTAATATAATTTTAAGAAGTTGTTTTAGGTTGGCAGAAATTAACTGATCATGATAGTATTATCTAGGCAGGGAAATAAATTAGACCACGTGGTAGCCTTCTAGGGTAAGTGGGTTTCACAAGTGTGTGGTATCACGGAAAAGGCGCTGGACGAGTATCAGGAGCCTGCATTTCTGAGGCCTGGCTCCACCTCTAACCAAGTGAATGAGGAAGGAGCTGCGGCAGTTTTCTCAACTGCAAAGTGAATGTACTCTGTTATCATCACGCTCCCCTTGTGCTGCATCCTAGATCTCTTTATTCCTAGGCTGATACCCTGCATATTGTTTTACCCTATCTTTACGAAAGTGTTTCTGTGGGCCAGAAATCAACTCCAGACAAACTACATGGTAGGGAGTATTGCCCACAGAGAGCTGTGCACATATTCAATAAATACATGTTGCTTGAAATACTTGATGATTAATTAACCATCTAGAGAAAGCCTGTGATCAATGTTGATGACTAAGCCTTAATGGTAAAAATAGTTAAAATTTATTGAGTACTTCTAATGTGCCAGGCACTTTATTTGCAGTTTGCATATGATACCTCATTTTAAGCAATCATCCAGGAAACACATCTAAATCTTCCTGGAGTTTTGACATTAAGGTATTATTGGCTAGTCTCAGGAAAAGTCTTTTCTGCTAGACTTGTTTGGAGCCTCCCTCATGATGTCATTTGAAGAAATTCAATAAAGGCAAATGGATTTGCATTGGAAGAGAGCAGGGCTAAATAACCACAGAAAACTGAAACTAAGGCATTCAATATATAAATTGCATCTTGAAATCTCTAGCCAATATCAGGATCTAGCCAGAATCTTTCTCATCATTCACGATTCTTTTTATTCTCTGAATATTTAATTAGGTGGGAAGTGGGGTCTTAAAAAATTCCACCACGGAAATATCTCAAGAATCTCTATTCATGGGATACTTGTTTCAGTTCAGACATTTGCCATCTCTCTTGTGGACTTTTACAATTGCCTCCTCAATGTTCTTCCTTCTCACCCTTTTCTAACCTATTGTCTTTCTTTGCTGTCAGTTTGTTTTCAAATGCTCAAAGTGATCATGTTTAAGATTCTTCAGTAGTAGCTTCTTTTGACATCTTACACGAGACATTGCCTTTTTGCCATCTCTTTTCCGGGAGGAGGTTGCAGCCCCATCCTCAGGTGTCTGTGCACTTGGTTATAGGCTTCTTGTGGCAGGTATATTTTATGAGTGTTTTCCCTTTTGGTTTGTGAACCTTTTTCCTATAATGAAACATCTTTTAGTCATATCATTGAGTGGCATATTGTTCATAATTGCCAAAGGAATGAAGAATTTGGGGAGCTTTTGCTGTTTTTTGTGTTTGGTTGAGGAGACACAAAGATTCCTATTTCCTTCTGTGACTGTCATCTTGGCCACCAACAAAAGCCTAGATAGAACTTTACCTTTTAAGCTTCATTTCTTCTGCCCCACTAACATTTCTCTTAGAGGTTCTACGTTGTTATGCCCTGTTTTAGAGTTTTTCCTTATTTAGAATTTCAGCATCTTAAGGCTTCATGCTTTTGTCGATTTGTAAGTCAGCCTACTTTTTTTCTCTAGCTGCTTTATTTAGAGCAGGATGTAGCTGATCATGTTAGTGGAAATGATTTGGGATCTCAAAGCATGAGCGGTAGAGTCCGAAAGAGCTAGTTTCTAATGATGATTCCATCATTTATTAGTTGTGTGAGCTTGAGCAAATTTCTTAGCCACTCTGAACCTTAATCTCCTTTTCTGTACAATGGAGATGATTCTTAGGATGTAGAGCTGATTCTGATCATTTAATGTTATCATATGTGCAAAGCACCATTGTAGCGCTTGACATAATGTAGACTCTCATAGTAGTAGTTGTTATTATTCCTCTTATTAAATAGTGTTCAGTGCTCTGCTATAGTACAGAGCAGTATCACAGTTAAAATTACTTTTCTAATCCTTTATCTGTTTGATTTTCGTGAAAAAACCACAATCCTATAATTTTGATTCATGACAAGGTCTTGGTTCATTACTTTAGAATTTCCGAAGGCAACTTATTTGGCCAGGAAACAGTTGGGCAGGGCCCAGAAATAAGTATTTCAGGATTAATTGTTAGAGGCCTGGTCTTTTTTCTGATAGTAAGAACTGAAGTCTTTGGGCTAAGGTCACCGTGAGAGTGAAAGAGGAATTCCTAGTCCCAAAAGGAAATACGTCCAGGGCTGAGCCAAGGATGGTACAAGAGGCTGCAGGAAGCAAGGAGGAGGAAGCGTTCTTAGAATGACCCAAATGAGGATGAGGGAGGGCAGAGAGAAGCAGGGGAGGAGCCTTCTTAGAGGTCCTGCAGAAGCTTCTCAGAGCTGTAAAACCTAGAACTTGGGGGCTTGGTATTGCCATGCTCTAGAGCAAGTGAAGCTAATGGATAGTGTATTCAGGAGCCTTTTATAATATGTTGAGAAGAGACAGCCAAAATTTTTTAACATTAAGATATTTCTTTAATTTCTTACCAATTTTTTTCTGCTTGCCATACTTCGTGATATCCCATGAAATAGAGACTTGTCTTTGTTAGTGAGGCTCTTTTCATACACAGATGGGCAAATAGCACCACAAGTTTGATTTGTCCAAAACAGACCTCTTGAGTTTCTGTGATCCCTGAAACCTACCCTCTGCCAAATCCTCCCAGTTTTCCCCTCACTAAATGACACATTCATCCATCTGAATTCCTTTCTTTCATCCACCCATCCCTCCCCACCTCCCTCTCTCCATCCATCTGTAAACCCTATCAGTTCTTTCTTCAAAGCCTTTCCTAAATCTGGTCACTTTCCTCTATCTTTAGCACTATCACCTTGCATTGAACCACTGTCATATCTCTCTTGATGTACTGCAATAATTTGCACACTGTTCTCCTTATTTCTATGCTTGACTTGCCTATTCTCCAACCATAGCCCATCCTCCAGAGAGCTTCCCGAGGAAGCTATTAAAATGAGGGATTGAGAAGTACAAATAGGTAGTTACAGAACAGCCATGGGGATGTAAAGTATAGGAAATGGAGTAGCCAAAGAACATATACACATGACCTATGGACATGAACAATAGTGTGGGGATTGCCTGAGGGAGCTAGAGGGGGGCTTGGTGGAGGGGGGGCAAAGGAGGAAAATTGGGACAACTTTAATAGCATAATCAATAACATATAACTTAAAAAATGTAATTCAAATTGCGGGGCTCTACTGCTTAGAACCACACAAAGCTTTCTATCACACTCAGAATAAAATCCAGAGTTCTTGCAATAACTCACAAGGCCCTACATGATCTACCTACCACCTATGCCTCCTAGTTTCTTTTTTTCTTCCCCATTCATATTTTTCCCAGACATTCTGGTCTTCTTATTCCTGAACCTTGGTATGATGAAACTAATGGACTTGCCCTCTTATCTTATTTCTAATAAGTTTAGAGCTACATTTATGGTCCAAATCTGGTAAGACTATAATAATACACATTGAAAAAAACCCTTCCAATCTCTTCTCTAACTCAGCCTTATTTTCTTGCTGCTATTTTCTATTTCTCTTAATTCGATGAATTAAAACTGAGATATAACTCTTACTGTCTTTGTATTGCAAAATCAATATATATGTTTATGGTAAGAAAATCAGGAAATACAATGAAAATAGAACAATATTCCTACTAAATTACCCCTCATTCCAATCCTCTGGTGACTCTCCATTATATTTGTTATAAAGTTTCAACACCTTGAGATGAGTTAAAATCCTGATTCTGCTTATTTCCAGCCTCATATTTTAACTCTTCTTGACTTGACTACCTTTTGTTCATTCTTCAGGTTTCCGTGGAAATTTTAAGAGGCTTTCTCATATATCTCTTCTGTGATCCTTTGACCTCAGTAAATCATAGCACTGTGTGGTAAGATGATAATATTGCCCCTACTGGAGACAGTATCTTTCTTACACTTCATTGTATCCACAGCTTTAATTTAGTATCTGGTCTATAGAAAGCTCTTAGTAAATATTGATGAGTGAGTGAATAAATGAATGAAGAAATGCTCTCGCTGGAAGAGTATTTTTGAAAGTATCTGTCCAGAGTTTACTCTGTACAATAAATATATTATGAGAGGTGGGCAAGGAGTATGTGCGAATTATAAAACACTTTGAACATATTCACTTTAGGGGATGATATTGGAATCCTTTCTCTTGGAGTATACCCCAAAAGATTCAAGATTTCCCAAGCCCTTTCTTTTATAGGGGAGCTCTTCAGTCATCTTCCCCTCAGTGCTATTCATGGAAACTATTGAGTTTGAGTACTTGAACATGACAGAATCAAACAAAAAGCTGGAGAACTAGACCATGACCTTTGTCACCATTCTAATTTTATTGACTCACAGTATTCATTTTATTGATTTATAAAATCAATGATGTTTTCTTTGTTTCCATAGCTGGGTAGGGAGCACTGTGAGCTTGCAACAAATTTGTAACTATATTTTCAGGCTCAGTTTGTTGTCAGAATGGTGGGGATTTGGCTCAAAAGTAATCTATTTTTTGAATTAATGAAATAGCTTTCATTTGGCCCCACCATATTTATGTAGCAGTTAAATCTTTGCTCTACACAGAAGTGATGGTAACACCACTATTTATAGAGACAGTAATGTGCAAGGATAGGAAATGTGGACAGTCCTAGTAAACAGTTCATTCTAGACTTCCTGTTCTTTAATAAAATGGTCCAAATTACCTCTTCATATGCACATGATTTTTATGAGAATGAGAAAGAAAGCAGATTGAATTTAAGCAGATAATTTATAGGGTCTTAGATTTGGAGGCCACTATGATTAAACTGATTTCAAATGTCATTTTTTATTCACTTGGACTTTCTGTGAACACAAATTGGGTATTCTCCATCCAATAAGTAGATTTTCTTTACTTTCTTCATTCCTTTTTTCTTTCTTCCTTTCTACAAATAGTTATCATTTAGTGAGTGTCTACCATTTGTCATGTAATCCTCTTACATCTTCAAAACAACATGGTAGCTGGGTGTTGTCACTCTCAAGTCACTGATGAATAAATGAGAGTGCAGTGATGGTAAGTAACCAAGATCACACAACTGGGGTTCCACTCATATTTCTTTGATTCCAAAGTTCTTGCTTCTACCAAACTAAGGCTCTAGGAGGAATGACAGAATTGTCAGTATATGAGCTACAGTATTTTACAATGTTTAAAGGAAGCAGACATTTTTTCTCTAACATGTAAATTTGTATTAGAAATTAATGAATGAGTCTATTGCGAAGTTAGGAGAAAGTTCTCTCAGGGGTGAAGGCAGGTGCTCTGGTGAGAGGATAAGGAGTGATGAAATTGGGACATGCTTATTGAGTCTTGGAGCTGAAAAAATAAGAATAATAAAAAAGAAGTTGAAAGGTAAGAAGTGAGGGCAGACTATAGATCACTTGAGTCCCATGGTTGATTAAGGAGACAGGAAAAGACAAGAAATAAAAAGAAGAGTATCCTAAGGGAAAACCCTAAAAGTAGGCTTGGAAGCAGAGCCCGGTGGAACAGCCAAAGGGAAAAAACAGAGAAACTACAAAGAACACAGAGTATTTTGATTAAAAGAGGATGGCCTAAGTTAGGTATACTAATCCTGAATGATATGAAAGGCGATGCTTGCAAAGTGGCTATAGATTTCATTCTATAACCAGAAGCTAAGGAGGTATTTTCCTCCAAAGACCATAGTAGGAAGAAACAAAGGCAACAGATACTGAAGTCTGATCTAGGGCTAGTTAGCAGAAGCCAGGTAGACTAGATGAAGGCCAAGGCCTAATTGGTCTTGCAACCCAAGGACAGTGACAACATTTTGTCTCTTGGAAGGCTTGCTGACCAACTGGCAGATTCCGAGATAAGTTGGCTACAATCTCTGCCCTGGTTTCAACAAGTCCACCCTGTGAGGGGAGCTAGAGGAGTGGGAAATGAGATAGATAATATAGCGAATTATATAATATTGGGTTGGCCAAAAGGTTCATTTGGTTTTTCCTATAAGATAGCTCTAGTAGTGTTAAGCTGTCTTTAACTTCATTTGAAACAATTTTGTTAGATTGTATTGTGACAGCTGATATAACAATGTGCATATTTTTAAAAAAACTTAACAAAGTTGCTGAACATTTGTGTAGCCATTTAATATTGAAGATGGAAGAGAATACACAACATTTTCTGCATATTATGCTTTATTATTTCAAGAAAGGCAAGAATGCAACTGAGAAAAACTTATCAAAATTGCTGAATATTTGTGTAGCCATTTTAATATTGAAGATGGAAGACAATACACAAAATTTTCAGCATATTATGCTTTATTATTTCAAGAAAGGCAATAATGCATAAAAAGAAATTTGTGCAGTGTATGGAGAAGATGCTGTGACTGATCAAATGTCTCAAAAGTAGTTTGTAAAATTTCATGATGAAGATTTCTTGCTGGATGTTACTTCACTGGTTGATCACTATAAGCAATAGTTGAAGTGGATAGTGATCAAATTGAGACATTAATTGAGAATAATCAACATTATACCAGGCAGGAGACAGCTGGCAAGCTCAAAATATCTAAATCAATAAAGTCATTGGTGAAAATGAAAAATATGTATTTTACTTTATGGAAAAAAACCATGTGGACTTTTTGGCCAACACAATATCTGTATATACATGGAAGACACTTTGGAAGTATAAAAATGATCATGACTATTTTAATAGAAACACACAGAAACGATTATGTAAAGTCCTAAGTGTTATAGTAATGTTAGCAAAGTGCTACGTACTGATACAGTTACAGAAGAATTATTTCTTCCCGGTGGTTTTAAGAAATACTCATTGAACAGGGGATATTTGAGAGATCTTAAAGTATGAAATTTTTTCCAGGCAAAGAGTGAAATTAAGTACCAAGAACAAGGATGAGGATGCTGTGCCCTTGATCTTTCACAGAAAGATTTTCAGGCTAGAAGTATAATCTATTCAACCAGAGAAAGGCTCTCAAACTGTAGACTCAACCACATCCTTCTCTTTCGATTATTATTGAAACAATTCAACATAAGCAGTTTTTAAGCTTCTGTGACAGTTAAGCTTATAATGCTGGGTTTCTTTGTATAAGTGTGTTTTGTTGTGGTGTTTACATCTACAGATAAAGCACAGGGGAAACTACTGGAGCTGTAATTGCTCCAGTGGTGATTGGCTCTATGTGTCTCTGGTAGTTGAGAGGATCAGACATGAGGTGTATGGATGTGTGTGTCTGCATAAGCAGTAAGGTATGTACAGGCATCAGAGCCTGGGCAAAGCCAAGACACTGGGAAGAGGCTGTGATTCCTACTTGCCCTCGGGCTTCTTTAACCACCTTTTGTTTGGGTCCCGGTAGAAAGACTGCACTGTTCTGCTGTTTGTTGGGTTGGTCAAAAGGTCTGTATGCTTTTTTCCATAAAATAAAAGGCGCATTTTTCATTTTCACAAATAAGTTCATTGATTTGGATATTTTGAGTATGTTGGCTCTCTCCCACATGGTATAACATTAATGGTTCCCAGTTAATGTCTGGATTGGTCACTATTAACTTAAACTGGTCTACCTGACCATTGAGCATCATCCAGCAAAAAATCTCCAGCATGAAACTTCGCAAACCACTTTTGACACATTTGATCAGCCACAGCACCTTCTCCATACACTGCACGAACGTTTTTTTGCATTTCAGTTGTGTTTTTACCTTCCTTTCAGCATTAAAGCATAACATACCAAAAATGTTGCATATTCTCTTCCATCCTCAATATTAAAATGACTCCACAAAAATTCAACAATTTCGATAAGTTTTTTTAAAAAAAATGTATGTTGCCATGACAGCTGTCACAATACAATCTAATAAAATTGTTTCAAATGAAATTAAAGACAACTAAGCACCACTAGAGCTATCTTACAGAAAAAAGTAAATGAACTTTTTGGCCAACCCAATAGCTAATAGCCTTTGTAGACACCTAGCCTGAGCCAGGTCCACTTCTTATTAAAAAAGACCACATTGCACATGAAGTATTCTGCCTCTCATAGTAAGATAATTAAATGAGTCAGCCTTTATCCAGAGATTGAATTTTAGTTTTCAAATTATTTTCTCTGGTATACAGTATAGAACATGTCTATTTGGTTTGCTGTTGCTTCTCAACAGCTGGCCTATGGTAGAAAAAGTCAGGCACAGTATGTACCCAAAACTGTAGAAATGTCAGCATTTGCCACACTCATATATTAATTCCAATAGTGGTGATTCAGAAATGTGTAGTTCATATACACCATCTGGGCCTTCAATATTTATGAAACGTAAAAGTTACAAAAATAATTTTTTAGTATAAAGGTTAAAAACCTGTTACTATAATTTTTTCATAAACTAAATTTTAAGCCTTCATTTTTAAATTTACAGATTATTTTATTACTAAAAGGACACAAAATTTTATTATTACTATTTTCTCCTTTTTACTGAATTCATTGAGGTGACACTTGTTAACAAAATTATACCAGTTTCAGATTCACAATTCTATAACACACCATCTGTACACTGCATTGTGAGTTCACTACCTGATCACCTACTCTGTAAAAAACACTGTGTTAGGCACTAAGGAGAAGAAAGGAATTCTAGGAATTTTTTCCTTATGTTCTGTTTTTGCCACCTATTGAATGGTAATTTTTCACTGTAAAATAAGAATTGAAAAAAAGAATAAGGAAATCTCAAATAAGCTCAGTCTGCCTTTGCCAAGTGAAATGGCCTACAGGAAGAAGCAGAACTTGGGAGGAGATTATAAAGCAAAGATTGAAAAAAACTGGTGTCTTAGAATTAGAAAAACAACACTTTTCCACTGTCTTCCCCCCCCTTAACATGTCTTCCAAGCTTGGTATAATGCTAGAGTGATTTGAGATAATTTAGTCTAAAAGCTCTGGACTAGTAACCCAGCAACTTGGCTTGTAGCTGTGGCTTGTAGTTACTACACTAATTAGCTGTATCTTAGTTTCTTAGTTGATAAGTGAGAGACTTATTGGTTTATCTTTAGTTTTGAGGCTTTAAAGATTATCTAGCCTTTATATGCTTACAATGAAGGCTTAGGCCCCTGAGAACTAGAATCATATCTGCTTTGATCACCACTGTTCAGAGTGAGGTAAAAGTAGGTTTACAGTTGTGACTGTGAAACACAGAGCTTATCCTTGTATTATTATATTAATTATTGTATTATTTTCCACATAAATAAATGTAAACCTACTTTATCCCAACCTGGTATAACATGTATTTAGTACAATTCTGGGCATACAGGTTTGGTCCAGACCACCACATTAAAGAGAATATCTCAATAAATTGAGTCAAATAATTTTTTTGATTTCCTAATGCCTATAAAAGTTTTCTTTCCTAGTATAGTCTATTAAGTATGAGATATCATTATATCTAAGAAAACATGAGCATACATTAATTAAAAATACTCAATTGTTAAAACTGCCAACCATCATCTGAGCCTTAGTCAAAACCTTTTTGCTGGTGGAGGGTCCTGCCTTGATGTTGATGGCTCCTGACTGATCAGGGTGGTGTTTGTTGCAGGTTGAAGTGGCTGTCTCAATTTATTAGCATATGCTAGCAGTGAAGTTTGCTGCACTGATTGACTCTACCTTTCACAAAGGATTTCTCTGTTGAATGTGATGCTGTTTCACAGCACTTCACTCACAGGAGAATTTTCAAAATTGGAGTAAGTCTTCTCAGACCCTGCTGCTGCTCCATCAACTAAGTCATTTGTTTTCATTTCAACAGTCTTCAAGGTATTTTCACCAGTAATAGATTCTATTTCAAGAAATCATTTTCTTTGCTCATCCATAAGAAGCAACTCCCCAAGTATTAAAGTTTTACCATAAGAATGCAACAATTCAATCTAATCTTCAGGCTCCACTTCTAATTTTAGTCCTCTTGCAATTTCAATCACATCTGAAGTTACTTCATCAACTGAGGTATTGAGATGCTCAAAGTCATACAGCAGGGTAGGAATCAACTTCTCTTAAACTCCCACTAATGTTGATATTTTCACCCCTTCCTATAAATCATAAAATTCTTAATGCCATATAAAATGATGAATCTTTTCCAGAAGGTTTTCAATGGACTTTGCCCAGATCTATCAGAGGAATCTTTATGTCAGCAACAGCCTTACAGAATGTATTTCTCAAATAATGACTTGAAAGTCAAAACTACTCCTTGATCCATGGCTGCAGAATTGATTTTGTGTAAGCAGGCATAAAAACAATTTTAATTGCATTATTCATCTTCATCAGAGCTCTTGTGTAACTAGGTGCATTGTCAACAAGCAGTGCTATTTTGAAAGGAATCTTTTTTTTTCCCCTGTGCAATAGGTCTTGACAGTGAGCTTAAAATACTCAGTAAACTATGTGGTAAACGAAGAAACTGTTATCTAAGCTTTGTTGTTTCCTTTATTAAGTACAGGTAGGATAGATTTCGCATACTTCTTGAGGGTCCTAAGATTTTACAATGATAAATGAGCATTGGCTTAATCTTAAAGCCACTAGCTGCATTAGCCCCTAACAAGAGAGCCAGCCTGTCCTTTAAAGTTTTGAGGCCAAGCATGGGTTTGTCCTTTCTAGGTATGAAAATCCTAGAAGGTATCTTTTTCCAAAATAAGGCTATTCCATCTACATTGAAAACCTGTTGTTGATTGTATCCACCTTCATTTATTATCTTACCTAGATCTTCTGGGCAACTTGCTGAAGCTTCTATATCAGTGCTTGTTGCTTTTCCTTACACTTTTGTGTTAAGGAGATGTCTTCTTTCCTTAAACCTCATGAACCAACTTCTGTTATTTTCAAGCCTTTCTTCTTCAGTTTCCTCACATCTATCAGCCTTTATGCAGTTGAAGAGTCAGGGCCTTGCTCTGGATTAGGGTTTGGTTAAGAGAATGTTGTGGCTGGTTGGATGTGTTCAGACCAATATGACTTTCTCCATATCAGCCATTAGGCTATTTAATTTTTTTATCATTCATATGTTTACTGGAGTAGCGATTTTAATTTCCTTCAAGAGCTTTTCCATTGCATTCAGAGCTTGGCTAACTGGTACAAGAGGCCTCCTTTCAGCCAATCTCAGCTTTCAACATTCTTTCCTCACTAAGCGTAATAATTCCTAGGTTTTAATTTAAAGTGAAAGATGTGTGACTCTCCCTTTAACTTGAAAATTTAGAGGCCATTGTAGGGTTACTAACTGGCCTAATTTAAATACTTTTTTTTTATTTCAGGGAATAGAGAGGCTCAAGGAGAATGAGAGAATGGAGGAAGAGCCAGTAGGAGGAGCAGTCAGCAGGCACACATTTATGGATTGTTTGCCCTCTTATGTGGACATGGTTTATGGTGTGCTGAAACAAATTAAACAATAACATCAAAGATCACTGATCACAAGTATAAGGTCACCAGAACAAGTATAATAGTAATAAAAAGTTGGAAATATTGTAAGAATTACCAAAACATGACACATAAAGTGAACAAAAGCTGTTGGAAAAATGGCACTGATAGACTTGCTCAACCTAGGGTTGCCAAAAATCTTTAATGGGTAAAAACACACAATATCCACCAAGTGAAATGAAGTGAAGCAAAATAAAACAAGGTGTGCTTGTTCTTGTTTAAGAAATATTAAGAAAACCTGAAGGAATAAGATGTAAAACGGCTACAGAAGCCATCTCTATTATGTGGGAGCCTAAGACAGTTATGTTGTGGATCTCAAAATTCTTGAACTACCCTGTAATTCCTTGACTGTACATACTCATCCCTCTTACAATGACTTAGTCAACCTGTAGTTTTCATCAAAATGTTTCTGACAAAATCATGTCTTTTTTTAGGTGACCATGGCTTCTACCTTTGATTGCTTACTTGTTCTGATAAGAAGAGGTATTGGGTTGAGAATTGCTTTGTCACATAATTTTAATATAAATAACCTCATGCTATATTTTGAACACCTTTAATCCATTTTACTGTCTTCTTTCTATCCTTTGTGTTGTTGACCAATTTCTATGATTCATCTATATTAATAATGTCAGCTTATAGTTTGCCTCCTGTGAACATCCTTAAAATTTTTTACTTAATTATTGAATACTTGATTTTTTCCCCTTCACATTTCCATTTATTCACTTTAACTTTATCAGTTTGATTATTTTCATGGGATCTCATCTCCAGCTAAAGTGGTTTACCTCCAATCTCCAAGATCAGTAATAATAATAATAATAATAATAATAATAATATCAGTAGTATTATTTTTAGTGTTTTTTTTCACCAATCTTCATAAGTTGTACCTTGAACTATCCCTCACACCAAAGAACCTAATATTTACTTTTTATATTTAAAACTCCTTTATCTTTTGTGTTATGGATGGACTTTTAAGTTGTTTTGAATCCCTGTCTACTCTGGATCCTTTGATGAGTAATTAATTCTTGATGTTTTGAGAGTACAGTAACCTTGCACCTTCTTGATCTTGCAGTGGATCTGGTGTGGCATTTCTAGGATCTAATACAGGCTGACTCTGCATTCTCAACTCTCATGTTACCAATTATAAAAAGTCTAAAAGAATACTAATTGAGTCCTACAGAAAATTATATAATCTGTCCTCAGCCAGACCTATCCTGTTCTCTGTGACCTCACATCACCTTTGGGTACAGCAGCTCCAATCCATTCCTCTACTTCTAATGGCCTCAGTCTTGTTCTTACTTTTTTTACACTGAGCAGATGAGCTTTCCTAGGTTACTCAGAGCATTGAGACTCTCCCAGGCAATAATCCTGCCAACCTCTTTCTTTTTAATTCAGACAATCTCTCATACTTTCACTCATTATTCTCCATGTCGCTGTCCTTTTTTTATGGTTCATTGCAACAATTTGTGTTTGATCTTACTGTCACTTACTTCCCACTGTTTATTTCTTGTAAGTTTAGGTTCCATGATCTACCACTTATTTATTATTGTTTATTTTTCTGAGTAGGTCATTGGACTTATAGGCTCAGCTTTCTCATCTGTAAAGTAGGAGAATTATACTCATACCATTGGGTTGACAAAGGATCAAATGAGATAATAGATTCTTTCATTTTCCCAACTGCTTTTTTGTGGTGATACAGTCTTAGGCATCTGGAGCAGAATTGTAACATTTTCCCCTCCCAAATCATTAACCTTTGCTCTAACTTGGAGCAGAATCACAGCAAACAGCATGCTCTAACTGCAGAATGTGTAAACATATTTATGATTTAAGAAATCAGGCTAGAATTAGAGCTATGCTATTATCCCAAGGTGATCTTCCCCCCCTAGAACTGTAGAGCCTCACTTGTTAAGAAAAATGAGAACATTTAATTTTGAACATAATACTAGAAGGCAACTTGGGTGTTGGCACACCTTTTAAGAACTCAGCTCTTTTACCTACAAAATAATGGGGTTTGACTGGATGATCTCTAAGGTTCCTTGCAGCTTCAGGAATCTGATATTATGGCTCTGAGTCTAAGCTCCTCTTCTGGGTATGAAATTCATAGACTATACTCCTGTGTGCTCTGAAATATAAGGTGGCAGCTCAAGGATGGTACTATTTCATCAGACAAAGAAGAATTTCTTGTTGCAAATGATTCTACCATTAGTTTTTGAGAGAAAACTCAATGATCTGCTCAGTTTACAAGGAGCAGTATTGAGTGTTTCCTAGCAGATAGATAGCTGGCAGGCTTAAAATGAGTATTGATGTGTTTATGTGCAGATAAGGATACATGTTAGCTTTTCTCAGAATTCCATTTTCAATTACTCTTGAACTAGTTTAAAAATTCATTGTCTTCACGCCAAATATCTCTTCATGTGCCACATATGCTGAGTAGCAGACCCTAACATCTCCACAGGGCTCATATTAGTATACTCAGGCAAAAAATTAAATGGAATCGTGAGAGTGCAGCTTCTGGTACTACTCTGATAGTTAGGAATTAAAATTATTTGTCTATTAGATGATATATCTATATCTTTCATCTTTTCATTCTTGTTTTGCTTCTTCTTCCATTTCTCTCTCTCTTTCTTACTTATTTTCTCTCTTTTTTGCCTTTCTTTTCACATAAAATTCATTGCCTTTTTAGAAAAGAATGAGCAAATAAATGGATACAGGCTCCTTTACCATAAGCTGCTCTTGCTAGTTAAAAGCAGAGAAAATATCACGGAGACATAGGACTGGAGGGGTTCTTGAGAAGTCATTCAGGCCACTTCTCTAACTTTACATCACCCCACACTAAATGTAGCCGACCTCTCTAGATGAAAGAAAATACCACTGCCTTTCCTGGTCTATCTTTCAATATTGTCCAACTCTCATTGTCAGAAATGCTGCAGTATCGAACCTGCTGCTAAATTGTCTTTAACGCTGGCAATGGTGAATGTGTTGACACTTTAGGAAAAAAAAACAAAGAAGGAATAGAGGTCTTATTCTTGTTCTAATGTTTCCAGAAAAGTTCAATGTTTCTAAGTGTGATGATTTATAGGATGGCTGTAGGTATACACCACCTAGGATTGAATTGGTGCTCTTGAAATATATAATAAGACTATAATTCTCAGCTACGTGAAATCTTGTCTTGATCCCATATGTGGTCACAGCTGTGAGTTCCTCAGTATCGTCATTTGAAATCGAACAAATTATTTTCTAAAAATACACAATTAATACTGTTAGTAAAATTGTGGAATACATATTTGCACAAATTGAAAAATACTTATTTTACCGAATTCCATGGACTGTAGATTGTAAAGGGACCTTTAGTCCTCTATCAGATGCTTAAATCCCTTTTTAAATAACCAAATGGCCATCTCTCCTTTATCTAAATGTATCTTGGAAATGGAATATACTTATGAAGGCTCTTGAATTTTTAAGGCACACAATTATTAAAAGTTCTGCCTTGGATGAGAAGATTTGGGCATAATCCAAGTTTTTATTTATCCAATTCCTTTTTTTTTTCCTTCTGGGTTTGTGGCTTCCTTGTGATAAACCACATTCCCCTCACCCTAACAAAACAAAGAAAAACACACTAAACCTGAATGTAATTTACAAAGCCAATAGATCAGTGAGAGCCTATTAAATTTATATAATTATTTGGGTATTTTGGTAGTAATGTGTTAAGGCAGGCACACATACAAAAGTGGGTATCTATTTATATGCTTTTCTTTTGAGGAATCCGACCTGTTATTGGCTGAACTACTGATGACTTCAGCTGTTCTGAGAGAACTTAGGATCTGCCCTTTGTTTTGTATTTACCAAAAACATGATATTAACTACAAATTAACTTATTTTCATTTCATAAAAGCAAAATCTTTGTTATAAAATTGCCTCAAATCACCGTGTAAATGCAAAATATTCTATTAGTTTAGAACAAGAGTCAGCTGAACTAGAAATGGAATATATTAAGAATATCATATTTTAACAATACAAAATCATTTCTTTTAGCTTGCTATTGACATGAAAAACAGGCAAGAGTGGGGGCAGGAGAGATGGACCTTAGCACATACCCCAAGATGGGGGATCTCAGAGTTCCCCTTTAGGTTTGTGGTACCTGCCCTGTATCCTCAAGACTGACATGCTGTGTGGGAATGAGGGTGGTGTTTTGACACTATTTGGGTGAGTAGAGTCTGGTTTTTGGAAGTAAATTAGTAACTCCTGGTTCAAGTGCTGGCACCTCCTGAGAACACTTTGGCGAGGTGGAGGTCCTCCAGCCTCTTTGTCTAGCCAAGTCATACCTTGGTGTATCACAACCATAGATTAAAATGTTATGCAAATATTTTAAAGCATTGTTTTTTAAAATATGTGCACACACACACATATATGTTACATATCTTGGATGGACCCAGAGATATTTGTGTCATTTGTGTCTTATGTTCACTGTCAAATTTTTGAATTTGCTGAAAAGTGAAAGAGCCTGAAAAAAACCTATTTTTGGTTATTCTTTTGTCTCAGCAACTTCAGTCCTTTACAAATAGAGGTTTTACCTCCCAAGGTATAATACAGCGCCTTCTTAGTCCCTTCTAACCTGTTTCCATTTGCTCCCTTAGAGGTTTATTCTCTTCACGGGTATGAAAGGAGAGGTGCTGCCGATGGTCAGGAATGGGGCAAACAACACTCTGGCTGCTCTGAAAGATGGCAGCCATAGAACAGAGGTCACCTGCATCACTATCCAGCTTTGCAAGCAGGGTCAGGCAGTGGGATTGAGGAAGACACTTTCCTATGCTCTTCCACAGTGGCTCAGCATGGGTTGTCCATTGCCTGTGCTTTTCAGTCCATTCCATTGGCCTCCATATTAATGGTCAAACCATTGGTCTTAGTTTTCAGAGTCATAATTTTTAAATGTTCACTATGTCCAAGAGTCTTTTTTAAAATGGAAATTGGATTATGTTACTCTACTGCTTTAAACATTTTAAAGATACTGCATGGGTCTAAAGATTTAAAAAAACCCTACTGTATTCTTTCACAAGGCTTAAAAGGCTGTGTATTATTTGATTTCTGAATCTCTAGCCATCCTTATTTTCCTCTATGCCCCACCACATATTCTTCAATCCAGCCATATCAACATTTTTTGTTAAAAATCAAGTCTCCTCCATCTCCTGGACCATACTCTTGTTTCATTATGACTTTTGTTGTTTCTTGCACTTTGTTTTTCCAAGTATTTCTCACTCAGTTTTTGGATTTCCACTTAGACTGGGATTCATTCAGGAGGCATACCATATTAGCTTTAGTTGAGGTGACATGCCCCTCCTATGTGCCCCTGGCACCCTGTTCAACCCCTATCATAAAACTTACCTATATCTGTCTGAGGTGGCCTAAGTTCTCCACTAGAAGATAAAATCCTTGGAGGTAAGACCTTTTATATCTTGCTTTCCAATGTATCCTCAATGTCTAGTATGATGCCTGTAATGCTGTGGAATAAACACTGGATGACTGATGTTTTAATATTTTTATGTATTTATGTTTTGATATTATATATGTTTAACACTGAATATAATTTAATATTTTAATATAATACTTTTTTGTCTTCAAAGACTCAAACACTTATTATTTTAAAGCATGAAAAACATGCATATTGGAGGGGGAACTTAGTACAATGGTAAAGAGCCCAAGATCTGGGCTTATGAGCCTGTATTTGAAAGTCTGCTCTGACAGTTAGTTATAAGCTATATGACTGAACAAGTTATTTAACTTCTCTGTGCCTCAGTTTACATATCTATGAAATGGAGGTAGCAGATGCCTCACAGGGTTGTTATGAAAATGAAATTAAGTTAACCTTTGTAAAACATTTAGAGCTTACATGGCACATAGTAAACATACATTTTGAGTGTTTGATTAATAAATGATAGATCCTTCCAATAGCTTTTAAACTGAGAGCTATTAAGTATTTAAAGCATATTTTCAACTGACTTTCAAGTCCATTAACATACCTCAATGTGTGGCTGCCAACGCTAAGTTGAACTTTTTTTTTTAACATTGTGATGTTTATTCCATTGGCAATAAGGAACAAGTAGCTCATAGCACTATTTTTATTCACCATAATCAAGTGTAATATTTATGGAACATCCTTATGTTCTTCAAAAACTTATTTCATGAACTAAACATCTTTAATATCTTCCAGGCATTATAATATGAAGATAATGTTTATGGTTCTTCTATTCTCTTAGTAGTTCCTTCACTGGAAAATGATGGCTCTTGCCTTGGACTATATTTTAATATTATATTTTTGGCTGATTCTATATAGTAACCTAATCATGTGTACTATGAGATGACATTGCAGAATAGTTATTTGCAGAGGACTTAGGCAGGAGCATTGCCTGTAATATGAATGACCATGAATGACTTCCTCTCTTACAGACTCACACTCCTCTGGTGTGCAGTGAAGCATGGGCAAGAGCAGAGATCAAATACTACTGGTACCATCAGGGTTCTAGGCATTCCTTACCTTTCTTACATCTCTAAGTACTGAGGTGCTCTAGAATGTGTTAGGCCCTAGCACTCAGGAACTGTGAATTTGAACTAGGAAAACTTAAGGAAGAACAGAAAAAAATGTCATGTAAAATGTGTGTTTGAGGTAATGAAAAAGTAAGTTTTAGAATCATGTTGAATCTCTCAATAATCTCAATTGTTTAAAAACACTGGGAAAGGATGTGAGCTGGATGTTGTAAATACACCTTAAAACTCATTAAATGAATTCATTATTTATTGGATGATTGTTATCAGGTTTAGTTGTGAAGTGTTATAGGACTTCACAACAAAGTGTCAGTAGTGTGGTGGAGGATATTGGAACTTGAGTTGACCTATTCTTGAAAGTATGGTTTAAGTTAGATTTTGGGTGAATCAATCCAAATGTAGAATTTAGCTCTAGTGAGGGAAAATGGGAAGTCTGAGGCACAGGGTACAAAAGATTAGTAGGTTCAAGTGTGATTTTGCACCTCTCTCAGACAGATTAGCTTCTTCATGAAGCAGAGAATAGAGGTCAAGATGGAGCCCATTCAGAAGAAAGGCAGCACAGATGTCTGTGTTGAGATCTTTTCCAGACTATCTCTAGTCTTCTATAGAAATACTGGATTTTGGGGGGAAATGCTGCCCTGTGGGCTTTATATGCCATTTTTATGTAATGAGAGCAGTGATATGCTGTTGAAAATGTATAGTCTTCAAGATGCCCAAATAGGTAGTGACTGTATTTCAAGCCTTATTATGTCACCTACTGGCTTGGACAAATACAACTACACTCTGAACTTTCCCTCTCATCTATAAGATAGGGTTGTAAAAGCATTCAACGTAATAATGCATGTAAAGCACCTTGCTCATACCAAATTGTTAGTGTTGCTCTGGGTTCAATTTTTCAAAGACAATGATATCAGTTGTGAGTGTCCAGTATAGATATTGAGGACAAGCTATACCTATGACTTTTCTCCTCTTGGGATGAGATGTTACTGTGTGTTGCTGATGAGTATTACTCTGATTTATGGCTTTCTGCATTATCTGGATCATAGGCAATGGATTGCTCTTCATGAGTAATAAAAGTGACAGAGAAATTCAAATTGGGATTGAAGGATAGAGAGGATTTATACAATTTATTGGCTTCTATACCAGTCTCTGGGCAGTAATCTCAGCTCTGAGCCTGTACTCTAGGGACTGGTAGGCTAATACACTTGCTTTAGAAAGGTGCCTTGATATATATGGAATGGAAGAATTCACTTCTACTATAGTCAATTTATAGATACAGATTTTTCTGGTGGGTAGGTGTAAGGCATAATCACTAGTGAGCCTCAGCCACAACTTGAGGTCTAGAACCATCAGTTCGAGAGACTTGGAAAAGAATTTTAAGGGACTGTCACTATGATGGATGAGATCAGGACTGTACCTGCGATTTATATACCTAGGGTGTGGGCAGAAGCCTGGAAGAATTACCCATATTCTCTAGGATGTCTTGGGTGATCACTGAAAGTTCCATTTCAATTTAGTTGAAAACAGAAGTCTTGTTTCAATTTAGCATTCTTAGAGTTCTTTATCTTCATCCATCTTTTATTCTATCTGGCAAGGGAATTTCCAGCTTATTTTCAAAAATAAGTTTATATGTAATATGGAATATATAATGTAAAATATATAATTAGCTTTACCCACTACTTATGGGCTTTAAAAAATTCAGTATATGCAACTTATAGTGAAAATTGAAAGATAAAAATAAGCAACTTTTTTGGTGGATTTAAAAGAAAGTGGATCAAATATCTAGGCATAGGATAATAAGTACATGGAGATGGAGAGAGTGAAAATGTAATAGGGGAGATGGAAAATGGAGCAAATCTCAGAGAAGGAGAGCTAGGCAAGTGTAGAGGGCACTAGGGTAGAAGCACTAGCACGTTTTTTTTCAGACTGGGAGGTTAGGTGAAGTGGATGATGAGGACTTGGGGAACCTTGAATTGGATTGTCTCCACCTTTTCAATAAAGTGACAATGTCACCAACCCAGTGTGGTTGTGGGAAAAAGGGTTTAATACAGCTATGGTATGGAGGGAGTGGCTGATGTTAAATATCATATTTGTAGTGAGCACAATTGGCAAGATTCTGTGGCTTTTTCTGGTAATGTTAAGTAGCCTGGGCATAAAAAAAAAAAATGATGGAACTGAGTATCTTATTTTCCAGAATATCCATCTCTGAAGTTAGGAGTATTTTTTCCCAAGGAAAAAATTTTCTTTTGCTTAATCTAGTGTAGTTTTGTCATTTACCAAATCCTCAGAATTCTTTTTTAGGGTACAAACCATAATTACATGCAAAAATTGACCAGCAATTTTTTTTGGTAATTCCTTAATAAAATTTTTTCATAAAAATAAATTTACTAATCATTCTTTAAGTGTTAATGGCTGCCTAATATATGGAACATGGTTATTCACTTTTTATATCATTGTCTAATCAGATAGCCTTTTCTATGTATGTTGCTCTAGTATTGCAATATGTTATTTAAAAAATTTCTTCATCTTTCAGCAGAGTGATATTGAACAATATAGATCCTTTGGACAACATTATATTATAGATGGGGTGCTACCAATAAGGTTTTAGAAATTTGGAGTCTATTAAATGATTGTATTTTAAGTTATTGGTGTTGTGTTTAGTTTTAGTAGACAAAATCTATTTCTTATTTCAAACAACAATATATTACAAGATCTTAGGTGCATTCATCATCTTTTCCTTCTTGAGCAGGCCAAAAATGGTATTTTGATGAGCTTGGCAGTTTTCCCAGCAAGAGTTGGTATTACGTATTGACCTTTCCAATATTTTGAATTCTACTGACTTTTCTTCATTACTTTGTAAAGGCTCACTGTGCTATCTTCTTGGATGCAATGTCATCAGTCATGCTAAGCCAATAACTAGCTGAGACAGGTAGATTGTTCCATTAAAATATGTAGGTTTGGGAATATTTAGGGAAGTAAAACTATTTTGTGTAATACTGTAATGGTGGATACATGTCATTATTAATTTGTCAAAACTCATGGAATGTATAGTACAAAAAATGAGCCCTAATGTAAACTATGGTCTTCACTTAATAATATTGTAGCAATATTGGCTCATCAGTTGTAACAAATGTAACACGCTAATGCAAATTGTTAATAATAATAGCAGAAACTTATTTGTGTGAGGATGGGAGGGGAGAGGGAATATATGGGAAATCTCTGTACTTTCTGTTCAATTTTCTGAAAACCTAAATGAGTCTAAAAATGTTTGTTAATTAAAACACTTCATAAGTTTACAAAAAGGGAATAAAGAGTCATAGCTAAAAGAAGCAATCAGCATTCTAAAGACTGCTATACCAAGCAATACGGAAAGGAACAGAATATGTGTTAATTTAAAGGTTTGTAGTTTCTAAGTAAAGCATTTTATTTACCTGGTTATATATGTATTTCAAACAACATATCCATGTTGGCTTAATTATGCATATAAAAGCAAGTCCATATATGCATATGAACTACTGTTACTTGTATACACATAGGTGTAAATGGGCATGAGGACTGCTGTGCTCACAGACCTGAGCCATACCCACCAGTTATATTTCTGGCACTCAAATTCTAGCACTCAAATTCTAACACTCAAATTCTGTTTTGTGGGAGGATCTGGCTGTTGCCAACTACTGAGATTCAAAATTCATCCAAAGTTAAATTTTTTTTTAACCTGATATATAATTATTTACTGCCTTATTGTAGTTCTTCTTGAGACTATATTTGATTCATCTCTGAATAAGTAACACGATCCAAATAATACTCACACTTACCAGTCACAGTTTTATGACTTAACACTATCTCTTAAAAATATTCCCAGGGGGTAATCCATTGTTCTAGAATTCTGGCAAATAAATTTATTTTCATTTTGTTTAAATGGTTCCTAATTTTAAAAATTAAAATGACATCTCAATTTATATCTTTTCCATGATCACAGAATTATGTTATTTTTTTATTTCTTGGAAAGAGAACCTTGATATCACATGTTATTCTAAGGAAGAGTATGAGGCTAATTCACATGAGTTCAGAAATCCCAATAAAGTTTATTTATATCTAGTACCTTACCAGTTAACCGATAGATGTCTGAGATTTCACTGTTAAATATTTATTTCTTTAACACAATTGTGTGACCACTGCTAATATTTGATCACCCCAGGAGAGACAGAGAGTAAAAAGAATGGGAATGGAGAAAATCGGGTTCCTCAAACTTTGTTTATTTGTACCTGGAAGAGCCAGAAATTTGTGAGTGGTTTCCATCAGTAGATGCTCAGGAACATGAGATGATGATCTATTACAACCAGACACTAGGATGTTTTCTAAAAGCACTTCAACCCAGTGCTCAGTAGTCAGGTTACACAGACTCCAGATACAACTCTTGGGTTGTTATTAGTTGCTTGGCGCAGTAACAAACTTTGAAATACTTTCTCTGAAGTCAGAATATTTCACCTAAAATCATACCATTCTTTGAGGTAGCATTTTATGATTCAAAGAACATAAACAAGAGAGAAAGACCTGAATTCAAATTCTGGACTTTCCAATAAGATCTCAGTGACTGGAAACAAATTATTTTCTTTTTTTCCTCAACCTACTCCTCTGGAAAACAGAGAAAATATACTCATAGGATTGTTTTGAGTTACTAGTCAATAAAATCACATTGCAAATTCAGTGCCTGGTACATTGTTGGCCCCCAGTACCTGGTAACTTTTATTGTGACTCAAATGAAGTTTATCTGCCACTTTTCTATTCTTCCAGGGTCTTTTTATAATTTATTGTTAGAGGCTAATTCACTGGGAGGAAAAGCCAAGTTTAATCAACTGAAAGAGATTTCCTCAAAATAATTTCTTTCAGATCATTTGGAATCTTGGAGTGAGAAAACTGGAAAGAACTTGGATATAACCTATTTTCAAAGCTTTAATATGGATAGCAAAAAATTGACACCAAAGGCCTTGGTATGACTAGCTAAAGAATGTACTCAGTACCACTCCCTTACATATACATAGTAAGACCAAATGTTTTTCTATTACTTTAATGAAGAAATGGCATGGTGATGCAGCAAACACAAAAGACACTTAGTTTTTTCCAATATCACCTTTGCAAAGATCAAATTTTATTCCTAGTTCTTGTCCATATGTAGCATTAATTGTACAGCATTATAAAAATAGAATAAGTACTCTTCTAAATCTTGTCTTTTACTTATTACATACCTATCAATTTTACATACTGTTATATAATTTTATTTTTTCACATGGTTATATAATATTTAATCAAATGGAAGTATTATCTGAAAACACTTGGCTGTAACTGAAAATTCTAATTGTTACTTATATTTTAATAAGCAAAGGCCAGGACCAGAAGCTCCCCCAAGATTCTCCCAGCTTCCCCAGATTCCTGGGTCTGTAATGCAATTGCAGCACATTTATTCAATAAGTATTGAATATGTGCTGTTGCTTTGCCGAGTACTGCACTCTACACAGTGAGACATGTCAGTAAGTGGAGACGAGGTCCCAGTCTAAAAGGAAATGGAACATTATAGCCTTACAGTCACATATGACTTATTGCCAACTTTCTCTGGAGTCTCTGAGTTAAGAAAACCCTCCAAAGCCTCACAGTGTCCTGGCACTAATATTCACAAAAGGTAACCACAATTCTCAAATAATTTTCAGTTTCTGGCTCTCTAGCCCAAATCCACTTGCATTGGCTCCCATTCCAGTAAAGCTGTGTAAAGGTATATTATTCACAGTTTTCCCCATGGATTTCACTTTCACATTGGCTGATCTACTTAGAAACACAATGCAGCTTTTCTCATTGGAGTATAGAGCAACAGGTATTTTGCACATTTCTCCTTTTTAAATATATCTGTAATTTTTTAATTTCCATCCCCCCACCTCCTATCCTTTGGCAACCATCAGCTTGTTCTCTGTATCTATGGGTGTGCTTTGTGTTTCTGCTTTGTTTTGTTTATTAATTAATTAATTTTTTTTTAAGATTCCACATATGAGACCATATGGTATTTGTTTTTCCCTGTTTTATTTCACTTAGCATAATGTCCTCACTATCTATTCACATTATTGAAAATGGCAAGATTTCATTTTTATTTCTGAATAATGTTCCATTATATATTCACCTGATGGACATCTATCTAGATTGGGTACATGTCTTGGCTATTACTAGCAATGCTGCAGTAGACATAGGTGTACATCTATTTGAATTACTGATTTTTTTCTAAGATGAATATCCAGAAGTAGAGTTGCTGTATTGTACATCAGCACTCTATTTTTATTTTTTTGAGTAATCTCAATACTGTTTTCCATAGTGGCTGCACTAATTTACAATCATATCTACAGTGCACGAGAGTGCCCTTTTCTTCACATCCTTACCATCATTATTTATTTGTTGACTTATTGATGATAGCCATTATGACAGGTGTGAGATCGCATTTCATCATGGTCTTAATTTGCATTTCCTTGATGATTAGTGATGTTGAGCATCTTTTCATAAGCGTGTTGACTATCTATGTTTTCTTTTCAGAGAAATGTCTATTCAGGTCCTCTGCTCATTTCTTAATTGTATTTTTTGGGAGTGTTAAATTGTATGATGTTATTATATATTTTGGGTATTAACCCCTTAACAAAATATCATTGGTGAACTTCTTGTCCCTTTCAAAGGTCTTTTTTGTTTGGTTGATGATTTCGTTCACTGTGAAAAAAACTTTATAGTTTGATGTGTTCCCATTTATTTATATTTTCTTTTGTTTCCCTTGCTTGTGGAGATATATCCAAAAGATAGTGCTAAGAACAATGTCAAAAAGTATACTGCTTATGTTTTCTTCCATGAATTTTATGGTTTCACATTCAACATTTAAATCGTTAATCTGTTTTGAGTTTATTTTTGTATATGGTATAAGAAAGTGGTGCAGTTTCAGTTGCTTTGCATACATCTGTCCAGTTTGAAGAGACTGTTTTTACCCCATTGTATGTCCTTATCTCCTTTGTAATCCAAGATGTATTATGGAGATCTCGATTCTATTCCATTCATATATATTTATAAACACACATTTACTTTTGCAAGTACCATAATGTTTTGATCATTGTAGCTTTGTAGTTTGATATCAGGAAGCATGATACCTCCCACATTGTTCTTTCTCAACATCTCTTTGGCTATTTGGGATCTTTTGTGGTTTCATGTAAGTAATTGGATTATTTGTTCTACTTCTGTGAAATATGACATTGGTGTTTTGATAGACATTGTATTGAATCTATAGAACATTTTTGGGTGGTAGGGACATTTAATGATGTTAAGTGTCCTATCCATGAGCACAATACATGCTTTCATTTATTTGTATCTTCTTCAATTTTTCCTCAGTACCTTATAATTTTCCAAGTATAGGTCCTTTACCTCCTTGGCTAAATTTATTCCTAGGTATTTTATTTTTTTGAATCAGTTAGAAATGGGATTTTTTAAGTTTTTCTTTCTGATAGTTTATTATTGGCTTATAAAAATGGTTCTGAATAGTATCCTGCTATTTTACTGAATTTACTTATCAGTTCTAGTTTTTTTTGTGTGTGCAATCTTGAGAGTTCTCTACTGTCATCTATAAATGATTACAGTTTTACTTTTTTTCCAGTTTGGTTGCCTTTTATTTCTTTGTTTTGTCTGATTGCTGTGGCTTTACTATGTTGAGTAAAAGTGGTGATAGTGGGCATCTTTGTCATGTTTCTGATCTTTAGAGGAAAGTCTTTCAGCTTCACACCATTGAGTATGATATTAGCTGCTAGTTTGTCATATGTGGCCTCTATTATGTTGAGATAGGCTCTGTACTGACTTGGTTGAGAATGTTTTTTTAAATAAAAGAATGGTAAATATTTTCAAAATTTTTCAGCATTTCTCGAGATAATCACATGGTTTTTATTCTTTATCTTTTTAATGTTGTGTATCACAGTGACTGATTTTTGGATGGTGGACCATACTTGCATTTCTGGTTAAATCCTACTTGGTAATGGTGTATAATATTTTAATATATTGTTAAATTCTAGTTTGGTAATATTTTGCTGAGGATTTTTGTATCTATGTTTATCAATAATATTGGCTTATAATTTTATTACTTTGTAATGTCTTCATCTGGGTTTGGCATCAGGGTAATGCTGGCTTCATAGAGTTAAATTAAGAGCATTCCTTCCTTTACAGTTTTCTGCAGTGGTTTGAGAAAGATAGGAATTAATTATTCTTTTCATGTTTGTTAATATTCACTTGTGAAGCCATCTGGCCCTGGACTTTCATTTGTTGGGAGCTTTTTTATTACCACTTTTATTAAACTTTAAAATTTGTATTATAAAAATAATTTCCAAAAATGAAGAAAATATAAACAATAATGAACACACAGGTGTGCCAATACCTACATTCAATATCTGTTAAATTTTGCTTTATGTGCTTTATTTTTACAAACTCATACAAACAAATATTGCAAAGCTAAGATATCAAAAGTTATGTCATATCACAAACACCTTATCTTAAAAGGGTTTTTTACTGAATTTCTTGGGGTGACATGGGTTAATAAAATTATATAGGTTTCAGGTATACAATTCTACAATGCATCATCTATATATTGTATTGTGTGTTCACCACCCTGTCAAGTCTCTTTTCATCACGATTTATCTTCCCTCTACCCTCTTCTCCTTCCCCCCACCCTTCCCTCTGTCAATCACCGTACTGTTATCTGTGCCCATGATTTTTTTTTTGTAATTTTTAGACAAAGGAGAAGGGAGGGAAAAAGAAAGGGAAAGAAACACCAATGTATGGTCCTCGTGAGTGCCCACAATGGGGAATCTGGCCCTCAATCCAGGCATGTGCCCTGACTGGCAATAAAACCAGCAACACTTTGGTTTGCGGACCAGAGCTCAATCCACTGAGTCACACCGGCCAGGGCTTCCATGAATCTTTTTTCCTTGCTTGATGCCTTCTCACCCACACCCCAAACTCTTCCTTTCTGACAGTTGTCAGTTTTTTCTCTATATCCATGAGATTATAGAGACCTTGCATACAGGCCAGAGCACCTGGATAGAGCCCCTGCCCGCCCTCTGGAGGAGGAGGGGGATGGAAACATTGGGACTCACTGGCCCCTTCAACTCCAGAGAATTCTCACAGTCCCTAGAGAGCTCCCATGGCTCCCTAGTCTTTCCTTTACAGTTTCTCTCTGTTTTTTGTATCAAAAGTGGACCTATGCCCACGACCTCTACATAAGCTTTATATGCATGAAGTTTGGGGAAGCTGCTTAGGGAAGAGCAAGCAATTAAGGCACCTGGAGCTCTAGCCTGCTGGTCCTGAGCAGCTCTGGGCAGGGAGGCCAGGTGAGTTGGGTGAGTCTCTTAACAGGCACTTCTGGGGTTTTGAGCCCAGGCTGCTGGGATGCAGTGGTTCTCTGCATAGAGAGCAGGTGGCTGTGGTGAAGCCCTGTTATTCCAGATTGTTTCTTTTGTTCCAGGCAATGCAGGTAGGCCAAAAATTCCCAACTGAGCTTACATCTGCCCTGAGTGGCATTAATATAAACAATTCTTCTGTCCTGAAGAATTCTAGCAGGTCCTGGAGGGCACCCTAGGCCTCCTAGCCATCTATGTTGGTCTCTTTCTCTTGATTGTTATCAGAAGCTGTTCATTCAGCGCTTAGTTGTCTCACAAGAGTAATTGCTGCCTATATACATGTGTATTTGATTTTACTGCCAGGAGGGGGCGAGTTCTGGGTCCCCCTGTGCTGCCTTCATCCTGAACCTCTCCCTGCACTTCCAAACTTTGTAAGTCTGTTTTCTTCATGAATTCTTCTTATTCTGATGTTGAGGAATTGAGAAGTAGTGGATTAAAAAAAACAGGGTTTATTTCTTCACCAACATATGACAAGATTATATTTAATTAGGCTTATAAAATACCTTTATAAAGGTAATTTTTTTAAAGTCCCAGATTTTATATTGTTGTTAAAGTACAGTGTCTCCATTCCCCGCCCCCCCACTCCCTGCTACCCCAGCCAATTCCATCTCCTTTCCCTGATCCCAGCCCCCATGGTTTTGTCCAGGTGTCCTTTATAGTTGTTCCTGAAAACCCTTACCCCTATCCCCCTGTTAACTTCTCCTACCTCCCCTCTGGTTACTGTCAGTTTGTTCTTAATTTTAATGTCTCTGGTTATATTTTGCTCGCTTGTTTGTTTTGTTGATTAGGTTCCACTTATAGGTGAGATCATAAGGTATTTGTCTTTCACCACTTGGCATATTTAACTTAGCATAATACTCTCCAGTTCCACCCATGATATCACAAGGGTAGGAGC
The DNA here is from genome assembly GCF_021234435.1 of Artibeus jamaicensis. Taxonomy (NCBI): domain Eukaryota; kingdom Metazoa; phylum Chordata; class Mammalia; order Chiroptera; family Phyllostomidae; genus Artibeus; species Artibeus jamaicensis. Next base: position 40,414,017 of record NW_026522059.1, read on the forward strand.
TCCCACATTCTTTCTGCTGCATAGTATTCCATTGTGTAAATGTACCATAGTTTTTTTGATGCATTCCCTTACCGATGGGCACTTAGGTTGCTTTAAGCACTTGGCTATTGTAAACTGTGCTGCTATGAGCATTGGGGTACATAGATTCTTTTGGATTGGTGTTTCAGGGTTCTTAGGATATAATTCCAGCAGTGGTATTGCCAGGTAAAAAAGCAGTTTCATTTTTAGTTTTCTGAGGAAATTCCATATTGTTTTCTACAGTGGCTGCACCAGTCTGCATTCCACCAACAGTGCACTAGGGTTCCTTTTTCTCCACACCCACTCCAACACTTGCTGTTTGTTGATTCATTTATGATAGCCATTCTGACCAATGTGAAGTGGTATGTATGTATACCTTGTGGTTTTAATTTGCATCTCTCTGATGACTAGTGATGCTGAGCCTCCTTTCAAATGTCTCTGGGCCTTCTGTATGTCCTCCATGGAGAAGTTTCTGTTCAAGTCCTTTTCCTATTTTTTAATTGGATTGTTTGTCTTCCTGAAGTAGAATCACATGAGTTCTTTATATAATTTGGAGATCAAACCCTTGTCTAAGTATCATTGGCAAATATGTTTCCCCAAACGGTTGTTTCTTTTTTCATTTTAATGCTGTTTTCTTTAGCTGTGCAGAAGCTTTTCATTTTGATGAGGTCCCATTTGTTTATTCTTTCCTTTATGTCCCTTGCTCTAGGGGACATATCGGTGAAAATAGTGCTGCGTGGAATATCTGAGATTTTCCTGCCTATGTTCTCCTCTAGGACTTTTATGGTGTCTCGGCTTATATTTAAGTCTGATCTACCTGGAATTTAGATTTGTGTATGGTGTGAGTTGGTGATCAAATTTTATTTTTTGCATTTGGTTGTTCAGATCTCCCAACACCATTTGTTGAAGAGGCTATTTTTACTCCATTTTATGCTTCTGCCCCCTTTGTCAAATATTAATTGACCATAGAGACTTGGATTTATCTCTGGGCTCTTCATTCTGTTCCATTGGTCCATGTGTCTGTTCTTATGCCAGTACCAGGCTGTTCTGATTACAGTGGCCTTGTAATACAGTTTGGTATCAGGTATTGTGATTCTTCCTACTTTGTTCTTCTTTCTCAAAATTGCTGCACCTATTTGGGATTGTTTATGGTTCCATATAAATTTTTGAAGTGTTTGTTCTATATCTGTGAAATATGACATTGGTACAAAAAGTCACTGATTTTTAAGGCACTCTTATTGGCCATCTGTTCCAATTCATCTATCTTTTCTACCACATTCCCTAAAAGTAGTTTTTCAATCTATGCTTGGACATTGCAGTGACAGGAAATGTACTGCCTTCAGAGGCAACCCCATATTAGGAGAACTCTAAATGTCAAAATTTTCTTTCCTATATAGAACTAAAAGCTGTCTTTTGTATCTTTTAGTCATTAGTCTTGGCTCTACACTGGATATGTGTGGAACAAATTTAATCTTTCTTCCCCATGACAGGCTTTCAAATATTTGAAGACAGCACTTGAACAAAAACTATAATGCTAAGCTCAAAAGAAATGCCATAATTGTGGTATAGAGATAGCACTTCTGGAGGGGCACTGAAGTGGGTAGAGATCAAATCAATTTAGGGAATCAAGAGTTTGTGACAATTAAGATGGACAGAAATGAGTGGATAAAATCTTAACAGGGGGATTAAGAGAGGTGAATTTTCTAAGTGGAGTGCACTGCAGAAGCGAAGACACAAAGAAAAACAGATTATGTCCCAGCAACAGTTCAGTTTGGCTGGTCCTTAGGAGAAAGGTGAACTCTTAGAAAAGAAGATGGTGCCTTGCCTGGGTAGCTTGGTTGATTAGACTGTAGTCCTGACACACTAAGGTTGTGGGTTTGATTCCCCATCAGGGCACACACAAGAATCAACCAGTGAATACATAAATAAGTGGAAAAACAAATTGATGTTTTTCTCCTTCTATAAATAAGTAACTAAGTAAGTAAATAAATAAATGGAAGATGGGGGAAGGCATTATGAGGAGACTTGCATGCAAGTTATTGAAGGTTTTACACTTAGGGGGTATCATGTTTGGATCAGAGCTTTGAGAAAGTTATTTGAGCACAGAACTAACAGGACTGGTGGAAATGTGGAAAAATAGGAGGTGAGATCAACTGGTATTTTCTTACAAAGTTGTAGTCAGGACCAATGAGATCCTGAATACATGACAGAATTTGGAATGGAAAGGAGGTGGATATTGTTTGGAATGTATGTAACTTAGAGATAAATTTAATGGAATGAGGTAAGCAGGGGAGAAAACAATGGAAAAGAGGAACCAAGAGATGACTCCAAGATTTCTTTCTTTGTATAGCTCTGGAAGAATGAGTATTCCATTATAGGAGAAAGTCAATGTATTTGAACAAGTAACACGGAGTCTGTAGGGGCTCTGGTCTGTAAGCATTTGAAGATGCCACCATGCACTTTTATTTGGCCCTCCAAAAGGGCCAGAATGAGGCCCTTGGCTATTCAGCATTTTAGCAGGTACTGCCCATCAGGCCGGCAAGAGTGAGAGCAGAGGAGGAACCCAGGGAGGCAGAAGACTGGGGGAGGTGCCCCAGTGCGGTGCAGGGTCGGTGGGTGCAGGAAAGGGCTGAGAGCTGAGAAACAGGTAAATGAATCATCAAACATCAACTCTATGTTGCTGAGGATTTAAGTTCAGGCAGATTTACAGAGTCAGGGTGAACTGAGCAGGGTTAGGCCAGCAAGGGTTTGTGGCTCATTTTTCTTCTTGTGAGACGAGTTTAACAATGTGCCGGCCTCATTCAGCTGTTGTGAAGGTAAAATAAATATGTATGTGAAACCTCATCACAATACCTAGAAGAGGTAAACATTTCATAAATGCTTTTATGACTATCATATGATATTATCAGTTGAGACATAAACTCATTATCTATGTATATGTTTAAAAATATCATTCAAAGTATCTCATAACTTTTATTGTTAGAATCGTTACCTTCCAAAACTATAATATAGTGTAAGACAACAGCTGAGCAGGGGAGCAAGGCCATCAGAATCCTAGTGTCAGCCGCCTGTAACCCACTTTGTGAACATACTGAAGTTTCCTATCTCCTACCGGCATCTTTATCTTCTATGGAAGGGATAGAGCTCCATGTTCTGTGGATATCTTTTATCCGTAATCGCAGATTTTCTGAGACATGGCTTGAGAAGACTGAAATTTCTTGCAACACTACTTATTTTTCTGCACTGGAAGCAAGAAGAAACCGGAGCTTGGGTTCCTCCTGTAAGACAGCTCCTTCCCTGGGAGGAGGAGGGGTTTGGAATATATGTATGGTCCTGTCAAGAGTCTTTCTTGCTCATCTCACCCCTCCCCTGCTCTGTCACACCACCACCCAGCACCTTGAGAGCAGCAGAAGTAGTTTCATTTTGGACTTCAATTCTATTTAAATAGGTCACTCAGGGAAATCCAGACATGGAGGTTATCTCTCATCCACATTTTCTCACTTGTTTATTTCTCTGCATATCCTCTTTTCTGACTGCATCTGCTATCCACCCCCAATTTCTGAGACCCACCCACTGGAACTCACTGTTGTTAATAATGAGTCAGTTATTAACATCCTCTTTTTTCGCCCTTTCTTCTTTGACTGAATTTGGCTTTCCAGAGGACACTGCTTCTTCATAAGACCTCTCAAGTTTTGGGTGTTTGTTTCATAACTGTTCACCACCTGGCCTCAAGGTCAGGAGAGCTTTGATTCTTCCTGTTCCTCCATGCTGCGTCTAGCCCATTTTCCCTCCCTCTTTTCTCAAACTCCTTCAGCTTCAAATTCCATATTATCAAACCATCCCCAACTCTTTGCTGCTATAGTCTGCAAACCCTAAAGTCACTTCTCACTCATTGAAATGTTTAACTCCTGCATTTTTGTCATTATCTTCAACACTACTTCTACCATAACTTTGTGATATCAATATCCTTATAATGGTCCTTCAAAGGTCCTGGTGTTTCAGTTCCTTAATCTTCTCTGTGATGATTTTGTCATCGCCCCCATCTCTGCCACTTGTTCACATGGTTATGCCCTATTCCTTGTATCTGCCAACATTGGCACATGTCTACAATTTCAATTTTAGGAATTCTACTCTTTAAGTCTCAACATTTATTTTTCTACATTACTTTCTCCCACACCCACCTCCAGTAATTTATCAGTTCAATAAGGACCCACATCTATTGTCCTTTCTACCTTTTTTAAAGAGCTTCTCTCTCTTCTCAGATCCTCCTATCCATAATAATTTCCCATAATAATCACACTCACTCCCTTGCATATCCCCTAAACTCCCTTGCTACTCTCCCATTTTGTATACTTGCCTGACAAAACCTTAACTCCAGTTATGTCCAGATATCTACCTACCCCACATTTTTTCTGCAAAACTAAGTGGGTCAAAGAGAAATGTACAGCTAGTGACCACTGATATCAAGTGTGATCCCAGTCCTAATTTTACTTTTTTCCTTTTATCTTCAAACCTCCAATACATCATTCTATATTCTCACACTTAGCAGTGACTTCTCTAAATACACCAAGGGAATGGCAATAAGCAGAGGAGAATATCCATGAGCTCCCACCACAAGTATGCCCACCTACTTGTACTTATACTCAGTCTTCTAGCTTATTACTAAAAATGAACTATTTGTGTGCCAATTTAAAGCCAACCTCCCTCTCCACCTGTGTACTAGATTCCATCCCCTCTTGCCAACTCATGTCTTTGCTCAAATGCTACTATCAGTGAGTTCTTCATTGACAACCCTCTTTAAAATGTCAGTCCTCAGCGTATTTTTCATTCCCACCAAGGATTCATTTACTTTCTCTATATCATCTGCCACCATCTCACATAGCATACATTGTGATTATTTATTATACGTATCGCCTTACCTCTCCTCGATAATGAAAGCTCTCACAGATCTTGTCTGGGATACACTGATGTATCCCCACTGCCTAGAAGAGCTCCTGAGACATAGTGACTGCTCAGTAAGTATTGTTGTATGAAAGGATAAACAAATGAATTCATTTGAGCAATGGGTTAGATGTAGTCATGGGATAAAGATATGTGAATTTTCAATAGAAAATTAGAAGGAAATTTTAAGGTAACTATGTAGATTTGGGGTTTATTTTACACAAAGCTGAGGCCACAGGAATGAGTAAGGATGCAAAGAAAACAGAGCAGACTGAGGAGATACATTTGGCAGGATGTTTACACAGAATTATGAAAATACCTGTGTCTAAAATAATAATGCTATTCTCATTATCCATGTATGTATTTATTTTAAAGGTTGTAGATATTTTATTAAATGCTAGTAGTATCTGACTATAATTTTATAATTCCAGAAAGATGCTAATTACTTTTGGACATTGAAAAACAAAAATAAGATATATTTTAAACAGAAAGATATAACCACTTCAGGTAGCAAAAGTTAAAAGAATTAACACCAAGCTTCACAGAACCAGAGCAACCTGGTGATGCTCTTTACAGTGTAATGGCCATTTGAATCTTGACCTCTTTAAAATTAGAATGTTATAACATTATGTTCTATAAAATAAAAGAGATATTTAATTACCAAAGTATTTGAATGTATACCTATTGTATTGTAATACCTATAGGTGTGTGTATACATATATGTGTGTGTTCCACATATTTTAAATACATTTCACTTAGATTTTACCTCAGAGCCACTGAACGTACATATTGTGAGCACAAATTGCTATAGATGCAGTTGCTGCCTTTCATTTCAGGGAGGAGTCATGATCTGATCTTCTCAGTGAAGAGCTCACTGAAAACTCTTCACATTTGGTGAAGAGTTTCTACCAAACCAGTGTACTTTGTTCTTTAATATATTGCTCATTTAAAAATGCCACTTGAGCCTTGGCTGGTGTAGCTCAGTGGATTGAGCATGGGCCTTCGAACCAAAAACCCTTGGTTTGATTCCCAGTCAGGGCACTTGCCTGGGTTGCAGGCCAGTTCCCAGCAGGGGACGCATGAGAGTCAACCATACATTGATATTTCTCTCCCTCTCTCCTTCCCTTCCCCTCTAAAACTAAATGAATAAAATCTTTAAAAAATGCCACTTAAGAAGAGATTTTTACAGGTAGCAGGGTTCTGACTTGATCTTCTTGCACATTGTCTGGGGATTGGTTTGAGGATGGTAAAGCCATACATCTATGTAAGGGATACCATAAGAATGAGCTAAGTGACAATCCCAAGTGAAACTGCCGTGAGTGGCCCTAAATCAGCCAGTCTTTACTTTTCTACCTTCACAATCTAAGGCAAGGCAAAGATTTTGGGTGGGAAACATCATCTTCTTGTTCTTGGTTCTAGTAACCCTCAAAGTGAACTGAACTTATTTGGGGAAGCTTCATGACAGAACAAAATCTGGCTAACTGCTCTTGTCCTGACTCCTTCACGGTCTTGATTCAGTTTAAGCCATCGCCTTAGTTTAGAATGAAGGAAAATCCTCAGGATTTTTGAAGCTCTGTGCTGGCTCCTGTGACCATTCTAGAACATAGCCATATTTTCTAGTTCTAAACTTTATATCTCATACTGCAAGCAATACGGCAGAACAATATTTTGATTTTCTGAGGTCCAGAAGAGATATTTGCTTATGTCACAAAAATATACATCAATTTTAGATTTTAAATAAAATTACTAATGTTATATGTGATAAACTATAAACTCTTCCTAGTTTATTATTATTATTATTATTTCCTCTTAACATAAACAAGATCAGAAGTTCACAATATGAAACAGAATATATTTGAACCTGAAGAGATAACAAATTTGATAAACTATGAAAACCATAGATTCTTTCAAACTTATGTCAATAAATAAAACAGAACTTTATTCAGTATTAATAAAAGCTTGTTTGTTTTTTGAGGTTAGGAAATTAAAATATCATCAGCTGATGTTTTTGAATATTTTATGAAACTTGGTGGTGCTAGTATTCTGATATTTTGAGTTGGCACTACAATTTTAAGTTAGATGATTTTTTAAATGTAATGTTTTTCAAATTTTAACATATAGAAGAATCACTTGGGGATGTTGTGAAGTTGAAGATTTTGATTCTGTAGGTCTACGGTGAGGCCTGAAATTCTAATAAACTCCCTAGTAAAATGTATGGATCACACTTAAGAGTAGTGAGAATTTAGGACACAATTAGGATAATCTTATTCAGGTTATTCATTTTTATTATTATTTTATTAAATTAAAAATATTTAACAGCTAATGTCATATTTACTTTTAGAAAATAATTTAAATAATTTATTGCAACCAAATTACTGCTATCTACAATGCCTCATAGTTAAGTATAAATTTTTATTTATATAATTTGTTTCATCCTTTTTACATGAGTTGCAACATAATGTGATAAGTAATCTGAAATAAGATTGTCATCTTTATGAGCTGATTTCATCAGTGTTTCAGGGAAAAACAAGTTTAATTTCTTCAGCTCAAAACAAAGGTGGCATTGTTATTCTTCTCGAGGCTGTGAAGACCCAGCATAACACTTGAGTGGGCAGATCTATTAAGTTTTTACATGTTAAATCCCTTTGATGAGATATCAGTGGGATATGATTAATTAAGGATAAGTTAAAAGCAGTCAAAATGAAGATAAAGATACGCAGTTGTGTTTGGAAGTGCTGGGGCTGAGCAGAAATATTAGTTCTTGACATTATCTGTCGGATACAAAGTTAAAGACTATTTTTAGTTGGGGAAATGTCACAGTGCTGTTTGTATTGTGCTTACAGAGCAATGGCTAATCTTGGTGACATACTCATTAGATTTTGTTTTCCTATGCACAAGGCACCAAAGACCCAAATCAGAGGTCTCTTAGGGGATTTATCCAGTCACAGTAGATTGCAAAAATGATGCTACAGGTTGTTTTGAGAAAAGCCTGATGCTATAAATGCTTGGATATGAGAAGGACGATTTTAAGTTTATTTTGTAGAAGGGCATATCTTATATGCACTATCCATCTGGAAACTTTTCAAATTCAGATAACTTTTATCTTCTCTTAAGTTGATCTTCCCAAATAGAAGAGTATTGTGGCTATAAGACATTGCTGATCAGAGCAAGAAGGCAGAAAATGTTAATGAAATGAACACATGCTGGGAGCAGGGCTGGAAAGCACTGAATGGTATAAGAATATATGTGGTCAGCAAGGGCAGACATGTGGGCAATGTCAGGGTCAAAAGGGTATATACAAACCAATAAGATCTTTTGCAAACATTGGGGAGGAGGGCTTATAAGCTCTAATGAATATAGTGTATTTACTTATGTTTATAATGCATTAAAACTCTAAATACTATATTCTCCAGCTCAGTCATTCTGTCATGTTGGAATAACGAACTTCTCAGACTCATCCCAGTTGAAGAGAGCATGGAGTAGTTCACCTTTCAAGGCTGATATGAAGGACACACAGGGAGTGTGTGGCTTCATTCAAGTGTGGAGTCTTTGTATCTGTCCTCTCTGTCAGAGTGTATTAAAATAGCCACTCTAGCATTTTTTTCATTTTGCGCCCATGTTCTATTTTCTTGTTTTCCTGATTTTTCCTGTATTCTAAACATTGGCATTTTCTTTCACTGACACTGTGTCCTACAAACAGGTCATCTTTTAAACATGCCTCTGACTGATGCAAGATCAGATCTACAGTGTGTGGAGGAGGTTTGGTTTTAGGGACAGTTTCTAGAGCTGACTTTGACACTTCTTCCTCTCTTCTCATCCATGTAGTATCGTTCGGTCCTTCACAGTAACATTTCATATGAGTTTTCAGGCATCTCTGTGCCTGATTGGAATTATTGGGTTTGAGCTTAAAGAAAATTTATATCAACCTTTTGCCATTATATTGGGGGAAGAAAAATGATAGCAGGAAAAAGGGCACAACATCTATTGACTGTCCAGTTTATTTTAGTAACTTCAAATATATCATACATGTTTTTCTTCCTAACAGCCCTTCAGATAATAAAAAAAAGGATCAGAAATTTAAAAACTTTCCTTAAGTTATCCAGTAAGTAAGAAGCTAGCCAAGATGATTTCATGTCTGTCTGGCTCCTGGAGTGGCATAATTTTAAATTAATCCAATGTATAACATCATTTTAGTTAACTTTAAATTATATAACAGCTTTACAGGGTAATCACCCAGTCACAGTGCCTTACAGGATGTTGAGGGGAGCACAATGGTTATTGTGGGAACAGAACCAGTCCCCAAACTAAATCTGTGCTGATACATTTATAAACACAGATATAATGTCTGTATCAACCTGAAGTATATGCATTTTCATTTTTAAGAGTTAATGTTTTAAAAAAGTTTAGCTAAACCAATACACCAGCATTTACGTCTTTTAGAAAGGTTATCAGTAATGGTGCCAGTAACTGAATTGTGTGTCAGGTAGGGTGCAGGTCCTGACAACAAACACACATGTAAAGGTTAGCACAAGGTGGCAGAGATTATACATTTTTTAAAGTGATATAGGCAAAATTTAAACCTCAGTCTTCCTTACTACAAAATTCATTTTCTAACCATAGGTTTTAAAAAGGGTACATTTTTACTATGCACAAAATAGAGGTAATAGATTTAAACTTTCATTTGTGCATATTCATAGGAATTTGTTTATTCATAGGAAACTTATTCTTAGTGGTTAGTTTAATTCTAGGCTCAAAGTCTGATAATGTACATGTTTGAGTGAGAGGTAAAAAAGAAAGAACATTGGGCTAAAATGAATGGAGATGTCAGTTCTTTAATCCCCAGGTTGTCAAGAGTTTTTAAAAGGCCATTTTTTATCTGGGGGCCATTATGGAGGTTGAGGTTCATGGCCTGCCTTCAAAGAGACTTTAAAAGTGATTTCGTATTTGTGTTCTGAGAGGCGCAGACTTTCCTTGGCTTCTTAGTGCTACAGAATTGGGAAGTAACAGCTGGCTATTTTAGTCTTTACCTCTAGATAGCTTTCAGATCATCCAAAGATTACAAAATGAACACCATAGGTATTTCTTTGGTAAAATGTCTTATTGGACAGAGGCCAAGATGTTCAAGTAATGGTAAAATTATGAAATATATACAATTTACAATGACTTGATGCTGATTAAAAAACAGTCAAATGCCAAAGCGTTAAGGTTAATCACATCTTCAGTGGGAACCACAGCCTAGGCAGAGTGGAGGAAGTGATAATTCCCTTAAAATTATTATATCGTTTTTCCCCTTATCCATGGGTGATACTTGGAAGCTCCTCTGCCCCTGCCCAGTGCGTGTCTGAAAACATGGGAGTATGAAACCTAATCAGCTTCTTCAACTCTCCTGAAAATGTGCCAGCAGCTTCTTCATCAGTAATTTTTGTTAATGTTTTTATTTTTTTTCTTTTAGAGAAATACACATTTTAGCTGCTCCACTCTTCATCAAAGTTTTACTACACGTGTGGAATGACTTTTCTCAGAACAAGCATCTCCAGAAATCAAGAGAAAATAGTGTTGTTTTTTTTTTTTAATATTTTATTTATTTATTTTTCGAGAGAGGGGAAGGGGAGAAGAAAGAGAGGGAGAGAAATATCAATGTGTGGTTGCCTCTCATGCATCCCCTGCTGGGAACTGGCCTGCAACCCAGGCATGTGCCCTGACTGGGAATCGAACCGCGATACTCTGGTTCACAGGCCCGCGCTCAATCCACTGAGCTACGCCAGCCAGGGCATAGTGTTTGTTTTAATGCAAATTTTTCTGGAAGATATTTGCTATGCTGACTAAGGAATGCTTTAATATATATTTTTGGTTCTGTAATATGTGAGCCAAGCCGGGGACATACCTTTGGTCTGTCCACTTCTATTTCTCTCCATTAATGTTGCTGTAGGTCAAGCCAACATTATCTGTTGCCTGAAATACTGAAGTCATTTTCCAATTTCCTTGTTTTTTAATCAGCTTACTTTCAATCTAGTATCTCCAGAATTAATTTTTTAATGGCAGTGATGGTATTTAAAAACTCAGATAAAATTGTACCACTGCTCTTTAAAATTAATGGCTTTTTACATTAAGAATTGAGTCTAACCCCCTGACCTTATCCTGTAATACTCTGTATAATCTGATCCCTAACCTATTCACTGACTACATTCTGTGTGAGTTTCTCATTTACTCACTACCTGCTGTCCATTCCGTTTTCCCACTGTTGTGTTCACTTTTCTAATTAGTATCTTTCAAAATTTTTCTAAGTTGTTGAATTTATTAGCATGAAATTATGCATAATTTTCCCTTACTCTTCTAAGTTTTGTAGGATCCGTAGTGATGCTTCCATTTTCATTCCTAATATCAGTAAACTGTGTTTTCTCTCTTCATCAGTTTATCAATTTTATTGATAAAGAACCACTTTTTATTTTATAGATTTTCTATGTTGTATGTCTGTTCTTTACTTCATGGATTAATTTGCTCTTGCTTTCTAATTTTTTGAATGGAAATTTCAATGTTCTCTAACAATTTTCCTCTTAGCTGCATTGCACAAATTTTGGCATATTGTACTTTTGTTATTGTTTATTTTAATTCAAAATACTCACAATTTTACTTTTGATTTCTCCTTTGACACATGGGTGAGGTATAAATCTTTAATTTTCAAACATTTTGGGGTTATTCAGTTATCTTTTTAATATTAATTTCTAGTTTAATTCTGTTGTAGTAAAAAATTAATTACTTCAATGTTTGACTTTAATCCTTTGAAATTTATTGAGATTTGTTTTGTGGCTCAGCACGTAGTCTATCTGGGTGAATTTCCTGTGTGTCCATGAGCAGAATGTGTGTTCTGTAGTTATGTAATGTTTTCTGCTATAAAACAGAAAGGTAAGGTAGAGTTGTTTGAGTTGATAATATTGTTTAAATCTTTACTGTGCTACTACCTTTCTATATGCTTGTTCTATAAATCACTGACAGGAAGTTGAAGATGTCACTATGGGTATGTCTATACAAAGACATAACTATGGGTATGTCTTTTTTCTGTTCTGTCAATTTTAGTTCCATGTATTTGAGGCTTTGTTATTACCATACACATACAGGATTGTTATACATTCTGGATGAATTGACCCTTTTATTATTATAATATGTCCTTTTTATCTTTAATAATCTCTCTTGTCTTAAAGTCTAGTAATAGTCTTTATCTGATATTTTTTAATTTAATTATTGTTCAAGTACAATTTTCTGTTTTTTACTCCCATCCCAGCCCACCCCCTCCAGTTCTCCCCACCTCCCTCTCATTTCCACCCCCCTTAGCTGTTGTCCATGTGTCCTTTATACTAGTTCCTATAAATCCTTCCCCCATTCCCCCTGAAATTACCTCCCCTCTCCCCTCTGGTCGCTGTCTCCCTGTTCTCTATTTCAGTGTCTTTGTTTTTATTCTGCTTGCTTGTTTGTTTTGTTATTTAGCTTCCTGTTAAAGGTGAGATCATATGGTATTTGTCTTTCAACACCTGGCTTAATTCACTCAGCATAATGCTTTCCAGTTCCATCCATGCTGTTGCAAAGGGTAGGAACTCCTTCTTTCTTTCTGCTGCATAGAATTCCATTGTGTAAATGCACCATATTTTTTTATCCATTCATTTACTGATGGGCACCCAGGTTGCTTCCAACTCTTGGCTATTGTAAATTGTGCTGCTATGAACATTGGGGTGCATGAGTCCTTTTGGATTGGTGTTTTAGGGTTCTAAGAAGACAACTAACCCAATTAAAAATGGGCAAAAGACTTGAACAGACACTTCTCCAAGGAGGACATACAGAGGATCCAGAGACACATGAAAAGATGCTCAATATCGCTAGCTATCAGAGAGATGCAAATTAAAACCACAATGAGATACCACTTTACACCAGTCAGAATGGCCATCACAAACAAAGCAACAAACAACAAATGTTGGAGAGGTTGTGGGGAAAAGGGGACTCTAGTTCACTGTTGGTGGGATTGCAGACTGGTACAACCATCATGGAAAACAGTATGGAATTTTTCTCAGAAAACTAAAAATGGACCTGCCTTTTGACCCAGCAATTTCACTGCTGGGATTACATCCTAAGAACCCTAAAACACCAATCTATGTGATATTAATACAGCTGTTCCAGCCTTCTTCTGTTAGTGTAACCAGAGCAACGGACCTTAAACCAGGCAGAAAAAAAAATAAAAGCCGCGTGGGCCTCTTCTACCAAAGCTGCAGGAGTCCGCACTCTACCAAAAGCATGTGGCTTTCTTCTTTACCTGGCTGCAGAGACCTCCATTCTGGCAAAGCTGCGTGGTTCTTCCCTTTCACCTGGGAAAGAGGGGGTCCACACCCTGCCAAAACCACGTGGCTCCCTCTTTCACCTCACCAAGAGGGGGTCCTCACTCTGCTGAAACCGCGTGGCTCTCTCCCTCATCTGGCCAAGCGGGGACCCTTCATGTCCTGGAGCCAGTCTTTTCCAAGCTCCCACACAGGCCATCTCGCTCAGGAGCGCAGCCCCTAGTTACATTCTGAGTCCAAGCCTTTCTCACTCCGGAGACCAGACTTTAGTTACATCCTCCTGAGTCCTCCTAGTTCCATCCTCAGTCCCTAAGCCCTTCTCACTCAGGAGTCCAGACTTTAGTTACATCCTCCTGAGTCCCAGTCCACTCACTCAGGAGAGCAGCCCTTAGTTACATTCTGAGTCTCTGCTATTCTTTCCCTCACTCAGGGGTGACTCCCCCCCTTCCCGGCCCCTCCTGGCCCCAAACTTGCCCTAAAACCTTAAGGAAAAAACACGCAATGAAAAACGCTGGCCTTTTCTCCCGGGGGGGGGGGATCATTCCCCCCCTTTCCCCCCGCCCCTTTGCATAGCATATTCTTTTCCAAAGTTTTACTTTTAGCCCATCTCTGTCTCTGTCATTTAAAGTAGTTTCTTGTATCCACTCATTTACTGATGGATACTTAGGTTGCTTCCAACACTTGGCTATTGTAAATTGTACTGCTAAAAACTATGGTACATTTATAGAATGGAATGCTACCTTATTTTTTGGACTATAAAGATGCACTGTCCCCCTTAAAATTTTGGAGGAATAATGGTTGTTAATGCTGTTGTTGAGTTCTGTTTATATTTATATTGGTGAAATATTATCTTATTAAATATTTCACCACATTTTTTGTTTCAAATTTTTTGTTCCTATTTTCCTCCTCTAAAGCCTAGGTGCATCTTATGGTCTGAAAAATACGGTATATGGCAGAAACAAAGGAGCTCCTACCCTTTCTGACAAAATGATCTAGAGAGCATTATGCTAAGTGAAATAAACCAGGCAGTGAAAGAAAAATATCATATAATATCACCTATAAGTGAAACCTAATCAACAAAACAAATAACGAGCAAAATAAAACCAGAGACATCAAAATAAAGAACAAACTGACAGTAACAAGATGGGAGGGGGAGGGGGACAATGTGGGAAAGATTCGGATGATTGTCAAGGAACACGTATAAAGGACACATGGACAAAGCCAAAGGGGAGTAGGATCAAGGGTGGGAGGTTGGGATAGGTAAGGAAGGGGGAGTGGTGGGATGAAAATGGAGACAAGTGTACTTGAACATCAGTTAAAATAAAATAATGCCTAAAAAGATAAAGTAGTTTCTTATAGTGAACATATACTTTTTTTGTCTTCCTTTCTTATACTGTTTGACAGTAAACCTTTTAATTAGATGTTTGTCTTATTTAATAATTAATTATTGTTATGGTTAGGCTTAAGTCTGATATCTTACTATTTCTTTTCTATTTATTTCATTCTTTATTCTTACACAGTTTTGATGAGTAATTTTTAGTATTCCATATTAGCTTTAGCATGAGTTTATTAGCTATATCCTTTATTTTAGTGATTATTCTGTGGTTTATGATGACTATCTAACTTGGTATAGCCTACACTGATCTATTATACTATTCCATGTAAAATACAGGGTCTGGCAGAAGGCAGGCCTGCTCAAGTGTGGTTTCCAGGGTAATAATATGGGTGTAATAATTTATAGTTTTAATTTGAACATTTCACCTAAAATGTCATATGGTGTGCTTGAGTGTGATAGTGTTATGTTACAGAATTACATGCTTGTGGTTTGTAATAAAAGATTTTGTAATAAAAAAGGGGAGTTCTTTGTGCTGGACCCTGTATATGAACCTTATAACAATATTCTTCTGTTTTCCTTATGTTGACTTTATGTATTTTTAACATATGTTTTACTTCTACACATATTATACACCTGATAATACATTCAGGTTTTACATTGTCAACTGTATTTAAAAACATTGAAAAAAATGAGAAAACAACTTAATTTAAAAAGCTGACTTTTTATATACTGACACATTACTCTTTTTATACTATTTACTTGGGTAGATCCTAATTTCTATCTGATATTATTTTCCTTCAACCCAAATAATTTTCTTTGCCACTTATTGTGGCACAGGCATGCTAGTTTTAGATTCTCTCAGTTTTTGATTGTCTGGAAGTGTCTTTATTTCATTTCCATTTTTATAAGTATTTTGGCTGAATATAGAATTTTCACTTGACACGTTTTCTTTCAGCACATTAAAGATGTCACTTGATAGTCTTCTTGCTTGCAGTGTTTCTTGTTAAAAATTGGGAACTATTCTTATCTTTGTTCTCTATGCAATGTATAGTCTACTGGCTTTTAAAATTTGTCTTTATCGCTGGATTTCAACAACTTAATTACAATGCTTCTTCTTGGGTGTTTCCTTGTGTTATTCCGATTGGAATTTGATGAGCTTATTGTATCTGTGTTTTCTAGTTTTCATCAAATTTGGAACATTTTAGCAAATTTCTTGAGATATTTTTCTGCTTTCCTCTGTATGTATCTGCAATTACATGTATCTTAGATCACTTGATTTTTGTCATTGAGAGCATTATTTTTATTCCCTGGGAATTTTGCCTAGCATTTTATTGCTCTATGCTTCATTCAGATTTGATTATTTCTAATGTTATATTTTCAAATTTGCTGATTTTTTTTGCAGTGTCAGATGTTCCCTTCTACTAGATTTTTGTTTCAGAACTTGTGTTTTTTAGTTGTTGAAATTCAATAATAGTTTTATTCCTCTCCTCAATATGCTTGGATAGTTCTTTAAAATCTTAAGCATATTTATAACAGCTTTTAAAAGTTTCTTATTACTAAATCTGTCATCTCTGTCATTTATAGGCCTGCTTCTACTGACTGAGTTGACTTCTGGCTGTTGATTAAAATCTGCTTCTTCTTCATATTTGAGTGTTAATACTATTATTTTTAACAATTATGTTGTTTTGGCAGGTAATTAATTTACTTGCAGAGTAACTTAATTTTTTTGTGGATCTAAAGAGGTCTCTATTCTAGGACTATTTGTAAGGTATGACCCTTCTCTACGGAATGAATGCCCCAGCAATTCAGCAAGCTCTTTACATTGGGCTTGTGGAAATTCAAGTATCTCCCTACGTAGTGTGAATTCTGGAAATTGTTTAGCTCCCCAAATCTTATGATTTGGCATTACAGAATTTTATCCTGCCCATGGTGCAATTTTGTATTCAAACAAGGATGTAAGAAGACCCCTATTCAGATTTCTGGAGATATTTTTACACATAGCTCCTCCCTGATACTCCTTGAACCTTGCTGTGTTCAGCTTGTTTGTGTTCTTCCTCCAGAAATGGTCCATAAGTTTCAAGCAGAAAGCTGAGGCAATGGGGCAATTCACCTCATTTATTTTTCTTCCCTTAGGGATCACAATATCACACTGCTTGTTTTTGTTTTTTTTTAATTTTCTGAAAAGAGGTGGGCTTTTTTTCAAATATTTTGTCCAGTTTCTAGTTGTTTATCATGGGGAAGCATGTAGCCCTGCTGAAGGAACAGATCGGGAGCAGAGTTTTTCTGCAGCCACTCTGGGGTTTTCACAATTCTTCAAAGACAAAAGGGCCTTAGGCCTTTGCATTAGGACTTAGAAGAGTCTTCTCATTAGTCTCTACAAACCGCCTCCTTCTTATTCTTCACCTACCAAAAACAACCTGTTTGACCATATTATTTAAAGTCAGTGTTTATCACATTAATTCTTTTTTACTTCCTTTTATAGAATTTATCACAGTCTGTGATTATCTTTGACATTTTTTTTGCATGTGTAATATCTCCCCTTTCCTTGCTACCTAAATTCTACAAGGAGAGAAAGCTGTTGATTGTACTCCCATATTCATTAGCTTCCTGAATGGGCACCTGGAACATAGGAGGGAACCAGCAAACATTTTCTGAACGTAAGTTTGAATAAAGGTAGTTTCTAGCCATATACTCTGAAATTGTAAGGTACAGAGGTGCTAAGCAACACAGTGCTGGGCCTACACATCAGAGCAGGTCATGCTTATGTGTATTAGAATTTTTTTCTTCAAGTATAATAAAGAGAATTGAATCCATTATGTTTACAGGAAAAATTATGGCTTTAACTTCTTATATTTAGCTATGTTTGCTATTCATCTCTACTTCTCCTTATGTAATCTAAATATACTACACCCTTATTGGTTGCATTATATGTATGGTCTGTGATAGCTCATTTGAAATAGAGATGCATAAGTATGCCTAATAATATATATCAGTTTGATGTATATAAAACATCAAACTTAGTTTGCATTGCTATAAAAAATGCTATAGTCTTGGTGACTTTAATAACAAACATTTACTTTATGTAGTTCTGGGGCCTGGGAAGTCCAAAATCAAGGCCAATACACAGGCAGATCTGATGTCTTGTGAGGACTATCGTCCTGGTTTGTAGACAGCCGTGTCCTCACCTTCTTTCAGTGTCTTCACATGGGGGCAGATGATGTTTCTCACATCTCTTCTTGTAAGAACATTAATTCTATTCATGAGGGCTCTATCCTCATAACCTAATTACCTTCCAAAGGCCCCACCTCAACTATTATCACATTAGGGATTAGTCTTCAACACATGATTTTTCTTAGGGGTGTCTATAAATATTCAGTTCACAGCTAGTGGAGAATATAATATTTTGTATAATGGTATACATAAATATTATGTGCCAGTTTTAAATTTGGTTGACAATGAAAGGGCTGGCCTGCTTTAGTATGAAATAACTATGTTCATGTTACTGACTTTAATTCTGAAGTAGATAGAAAAATAGCTGACCTAAATAGTTATGCTGTACTTTGTTTTACATTCTCTTAGGTACGTGTTTGTTTAATTAATCATCCACTTCGCTAAAATGTAGGTCTGCATTTTCCTGCATTCTATTAAAAAAAGAGTATCTCTGTTCAAGATTTTGGGATTTGATTGTCTCTTAGTATTATTGACTTACATGATGAAAATCTAATTCTTTCCCTAGTTAGGGATTGGTATTTGGGAGCATAGAAAACTTTGTGATAGGTTTTGTGCCCATACTTAGTTATAGGAACCTTCTTGAAATATGTAAAACAGCTTTTTTTTCCTTTTTCATTTGATTTTTTTATGTGTCCCCAGCTTTGTTATTGGGGTTATATTTATGGACTATTTTTCTTTATCAAATATTGTAACTTTTAGTATTTCATTTAGAATCATGAGTACACTTTGATACAAACTCAGGCATTTTAAAAGTTAGACCTCATAATAATATCACTTTCATCATAAACACTCTTAAATTGATATGTGCTCTTATTCTGTATAAAACTACAAATTTCCACATCAATTTAATTTATATAGTCAGGTACACCAATGATATAATTTATAGTATATAGAACATTTTAGGTATTTTAAAAAATATTCTAGGCAGCATGACTTCCCTACCTAGATGATGACAATCCAGAATATTCAAAGATAAAAATAAAATCCTCATGATGTGGTGAGGCAGCCATTTATTTATTCAATATACTTGTCTCATAATTTTTCAGATGTGAAAGAGAAGAATCGATTTTATCTCTTCAAAATTTTCTGAACGTTATGAGTTTCAGGCTGTTTTATGAATACTGCCAGTGTGGTAATGAATGTCACTAGTGGCTTTTAGGTAGAGATGGGAGTGGCTTTGAAGGTCTCATGTAATAGTGGTCCAAGAGTAACATAAGTCTCTAATTTACTTGGCCTCACTTAGCTGTGTCATTTTCCAGAACACTTGCTCTCAAGCCTACTTTCCCCAGAGGCCTAAGATATCTGATAATAAATGAGAAGCCTCGTCCTCACAGATAAGTGCCGAAAATAATTTTGTTGCCCTATATAGGGCGTCTAGTACTGTCGCCTTTTTCTTATTAAAGGTACCAGGGATCCCTGTCCACCCCTCACTCCCACTCCCCACTTGATTTTCCTAATAGAGTAGATTGAGTTTGATTGAAGAGAAAGGAATGAAACAATAGGAATATAATACCCAGTTATCCTCTGTGGGTATCTATGCCCATCTTCATAGTTGCATTTAATGAATATTTGTCAAATAGATGAGTAGCTTAGTGAACAAATCCACGTTAAGATATTTTTAAAATTCTTATGCAAAGAGGATGTCTTTTCAGATAGCCAAGTCCTCCAAACCCAGAAGAATTGGATACTTAAATCTATATTTTCATCAGTATGTGTACTAGTAAATAGGTGATGGGTAATAAAAACTGCTCTTTATGATGAATGCCGTTCACCCTAAATCATCACCAATGGCTCCGCTTTGTGCTCATAGTTACTGGAAAGGGAGGAGGAGTGCTTCTGCTGAGAGAATCCTCTGTGTCCATATACTGAATGCTGTAGCATTTGTCATTTTATTCTGTAATTTGTGAAATAAATAAGGTCAATCTGTTGTGAACACATTGCAAGTAGTTTATTTAACAGTTTTTATGTTGAAAACTTCAAATAAAAATTGCTGATAATAAGGCACTTGTTCATAAGCAACAATATATTGTCTGACCTTTTTACATGATTCTACTTCAGACACCCACTTCTTGCAAAGTTTCAAATTCCCCATTTGCTTTTTTGCTCAGTTTTACTCTTATGAGTTTAAGGTACTTCTTAAGAGGGAAGAGTGTATCAATAAGTTCTTCAGCACTGCTAAAATTATCAGTGAACATCTTGTCAGACAGTGATGTGTGAATCTGTTTTGTATGTCTCTCTCCAAGGCCAGGTTTGTTGATGGAAGGAAACACTTTCTCATTTTTAAACCTGGATCCCACCCTGTGCTGAACACATTAGTATAATGCAGAGACTGTGGGAGAAGTCAACATTTTAATTTTCTAGCTTTCTTATTTGCTCATGGCTTTCCCTAAACATGAAGTTTAAAACAATGAACCCTACTAATCCCTCTTAATATTCATTGGATGCTTTCAGCACCCTTCATTTCTTTTTGAGACAGAATTACACCTTAGTTCTAGGAATCTGTGAGTTAGCAGTGGCACTTTCTTTGTTGTGTTCTCTAATGTCCTTTGATCTAAGTCCAGCATGAATCAGCTGTTACAGCTATTCCAGAATAATTTATTTATCCACTAATGCCATCTATGAAAGAGGAAATAACCAGGTTTGTATAAATGTAGGATTCTAATGTGGCCACTAACATTAAGTCGCTAATTCGACCCTCTCATTAGCTTTAACTTTCAATTAGGTGTTCTCAAACAATTAGCTTTTGTGCTACATAATCTTATTTATAGCATTACATTCCCTGATGAGAAAAGAAATTACTTCTGGGAAAGCTGAGTCTCAAACTTTTAATTTAGGTACTAAATTCAGATACATTACCTCTGTTGGACTTTCTTCTTGTGGAATTAGTGAGCTTAATTCTCTTGATCATGTGATTCTCTAGGCATCATGAGTCTCTTAAGAAGAAAGCTACTAATATCCGTGGGTGCTTAGAGAGCATACAGAGAGATAAATGCAGGAGAGACCTGTTATTTCCAAATGACATTAAGAGTTTTTAGATTTTCAAAACATTTTCAGGAAAAAATTCTTACTAATATTACGTAAAGCTATATACATCAGAGTCATAATTTCCTTTTCTAATGCACCAATTTGTCAGAAGTTTTTGTTGTTGCTCCTTTGATTTGATTTCCCACCATAAAACCTGAGACTCTGGAGTCACTTTAAATGATGATCTTGATAGAGCTTTCAAATTCTATAACAACATTTATCGCATCTATGGTTGCATGGAACTTTGCAGGATGCCATATCAAATTCTCTCCAAATAAGACATGATCTTTGCCTGAAAAATGTCTACTGTAAATGTAAAGCCATAGGATAAATATTAAATATATATTCATCCATTTGTTCCAAAAATCTGTCTAGTATTTTTTAGATTTTGGAAGTTTGAGTATGTAAGAATAAACAAAGTCCTACTATTTTATTGCTTGGGGAGGATTGGGGTGGGAAAGGACAAATAGTAGCAAGAAAACAAATAAGATAATTACGGATGATAAAAACTGATATGTGGAGGTGTTATTTCTTCTGGAATCTGAAGGGTGAGAAAGAGGTAATGATGGCAGAAGAGCCTAGGCAGAGAGAAGAGCAAGTACAAAGGCTCAAAGCAGGAACAAGCTTGATCTTTTGAGAAACAAAAAGGTCAGTGTAGTTGAACATAGTGAATGAATGAGAGAGAGATAGGAGAGAAGGTTGGTTTGAAAAAAAAATCACATCAGAGGCCAGACTGAATTTTATTTTACTTTTATTTATTTTTTTCTATTTTCTTTTCTATTTTTATTATTGTTTAAGTACAATTGTCTCCATTTTTACCCCACCACACCCTCTGCCCCACCCATCTCTGCCTCCCACTCTCAAATATACCCCCTTTGGCTTTGTCCAAGTGTCCTTCATATGAGCTCCTTGATGTCCCTTCCCCTATTAACCTTCTCCCACCTCCTCTGTGGTAATTGTCAGTTTGTCTTTTATTTAAATGTTTCTGGTTGTACTTTCATTGATTGTTTGTTTTATTGATTTGGTTCCACTTCCATTATAAACAAATCAACAAACAACAAGTGTTGGAGAGGTTGTGGACAAAAGGGAACCCTAGTGCACTGTTGGTGGAATGCAGACTGGTGCAGCCACTGTGGAAAGCAGTATGGAATTTCCTCAGAAAACTAAAAATGGAACTACCTTTTTACCTGGCAATACTATTGTTGATATTATACCCTAAGAATCCTGAAATACCATATGCTCCCCAGTGTTCATAGCAGCACAATTTACAATAGGTAAGTGTTGAAAGCAACCTAAGGGCCCATCAGTAAACAAGTGGATAAAAAACTGTACTACATTTACTCAATGGAATACTATGCAGCAGAAAGAAAGAATGAGCTTCTACCCTTTGTGACAGCATGAATGGAACTGGAGAGCATTATGCTAAGTGAAATAAGCCAGGTGGTAAAAGAATAATACCTTATGATCTCACCTATAAGTGAATTTTATTTTAAAGGCAGTGGAAAATCATTGAAGTGCTTTAAGAAGGATAGTATCTCATTAGACTTTAAAAAGCATATCTCTAGCTATTGTACAGAGACTAGATTATAAAAGTGAGTATAGAAAGAGGAAAACATCCATGTTGTTGCAAAGTGGTAGCCCTTTTTCTTTCTGTACAAAATTACAGGGGTTATGTACCACAATATTGGTGCTGCTTTTTGGGACGACGTGTTTTTTTACTACTTGCGTGCGTAGAAAGTGTGCTTAGAGATGTGGTTGTGGTGTGTGTGTAATGGTTTTTTAGTTTTGGGGGTATCAGTGGAGATGTGGTTTAAAGAGGGATGTTTTTTTTTTGATAACCAATTTTCTAGTGTTGGACCTATACCACCAACAAAATAGCCCTTTCCCCCACCTTCCCCCACCTTTCTTTTTTTTTTGTTCTTTTTTGGCATTTCGGATTCGGGGTGTATGTGATTTTGATTTATCCCTCTATGAGCTATGGATTTCAGTTCCGTTCTTATGTATGTCCTCTTTAGAGAAGTGTCTGTTCAAGTCCTTTTCCCATTTTTTAATTGGGTTCGATGTCTTCCTAGAGTGGAGTCGTGTAAGTTCTTTGTATATTTTGGAGATTAAACCTACTACCTTTTGCAACAACATGGATGGAACTGGAAAGCATTATGCTGAGTGAAATAGGCCAGGCATTGAAGGACAAATACCATATGATCTCACCTTTGACAGGAAGCTAAAGAATAAAACAAACAAGCAAACAGAATAAAAACAAAGACGCTGAAATAGAGAACAAGTGGGCAGCGACCAGAGGGGAGAGGGAAGGGAACTTAAGGGGAAAAAGGGGGAGGGATTTTGAGGAACAAGTATGAAAGACACAGAGATGAGGACTGGGGCGGGGGGAATGGGAGGGAGGGGGGAGACCAGGCGGGGGGGAAGAGAAAAAAAAATGTACTTGAAAAGTAACTAAATAAAATTAAAAAAAAAAAAGAAAGAGGAAAACATGTTAAGAACCTATTTCAGTGTCCTAGTGTTTGGCATCCACCTAAGAGATGATGATGGACAGGACCAGAATGGGGTTGGTAGTGATGGAGAGCAGTGGATGGATTTGAGATATATTTCATATATTTTGATGATGAATTGGCCTTAGGGGATAAAAGAAATAGAGAAGTGAAGGATGATTTATAGATATTTAGCTGAAGAACAGTGTCATTTGCTGAAAAATAGGGGATAATGAAAATATATAAACTGAAAGATCATAAATAAGAGAAAGCAAACTTATAACAAGGCAGGGGGTCATGGTTGTCACTTCTTTTTTGTTTATGCATTTCTGTATATCATGTTGAACAAATATAATAAGATGCAAAATTCTATGTTAATTGTCATGTGTAAGAAAAGATACAATTTTGAATAAGTCAATTATTTTTTATTGAGGGACTATTGTGTTCTAAACACTCTGCTAAATCCATCATAGTATTCATTCTTGCTCTACAGGTAGAAATATTGACACGCCAAAAGCAGTTAAAGGATGATGTGATGATGCTGTAATGGAGGCATATATAAAGAACTGTGGAAACAGAGATGGAGATATAGTCACCCCTGAAAGCAGAGCCAAGGCACCTGGAAACAGTCATCATTCTGGCATTCCTCATGTGAGAGGTTGAGGCTTGAAGGATGACTGGGGGTAGGGTAGAAGGCCCAATGATCTTGTCCTGATACTGTATCCAAGACGGTTGCTGAGGGTGACTGGGGAAAGCCCAAGTTCTCATGACACTGTCACTGCCTCAAAGGCAACATCAATGTTGGTCTTTCAAAGTAAGAGAGGAGCTTTGCTAAGTAGAAATTAGGGAAAAAAACCCACAAAGCTTTCTAGGGAGGAAAACACATCATGTCCAGGTATAGAAGACAGGAATGACAAGACATGAAGGTGGGCAAGTAGACTGGAATCAGCTTGTAAAACCTTGGATTCTGAACTCTTGCCCTACTCTTGCCCTCAAGGAGCTTCCCATCCAGGAGGAGAATTGTACCATTCATTGTGTGCTGATGATCATACCCACCTTACATTTGATATGATAGATTGAAAGCATAATAAATTCTCAGTGAAAACTTGATGATCAAGGGACTGATGTCTTTGCTGTGTTGTCACATTAAGAGTGCTGCAATTTTTGCTTCACGTGATTCAGGAAGAAATCACCAGCATCTTGGTAAGAGCAAAGAGGGAATGATATGAGACCTGACTATTGAGAGTCTTCAACATTAACTTTTATTTGTTTTTTTCTCAAGTTCTATTTTCTTTTCTATTATAATGTTTAATGAATAAACCCACAGTCATTTCCTCTTTAAAGCAATAATCTTCTACTTTATGTCTTGAATTTCTTCTACTATTAAAATGGCTTCCAAGTGCATGACAATTCTGCCAGTTTCCAGCTTCCAGAAGCCACTGGGGCAATAAAATAATTGAGAGAGAGTTTAGCCTGAGGGACCAGAGATGAATTTTGACTCTGCCACATATTAGCTCTGTAAATAGTACAAGTTTCTTAAACTCCTTAAACCTCAACTTTTCTTTTTTAATTTATAAACCAGAGACAATACTAAGGCTTACCTCATAGGGTTGTTGTGGAGGACAAATGAGGTCATGTATATGAACTTATTACAGTGCCTGGAGTTGCAACTGTAAGTTAATAATGGATAGCTTCAAAACAACTGCTCCGTAGTTACTCTATAAATGCTAGTTACTATGCTCAACAGGACTAACAGAACCGATAATGCCAAATTTTAAGTAAATCATGTAACCTATGTTTCCAATGGCCACACCACTAGAGTCAAGGATAGAGTCATGTCCAAACCAATTGGTGTCTGTGGATCTACTATGTTTACCCTATGAGAACAACACACTTCACCCATTCTTCCCACCTGACTCAAAAGCACACAAAGGTAGCTCTTGTGTCCTAAAGAACTGGCCCTTTTAGTCACAGTTCCATTGCCTATACCTCCTCTGGATCATTGTGGTCATACTTCTTGTTGCTGCTTCTCCTGGGGCTGCTGTGATCATTGCTCCTTATGTTTAGACCTTGTGGAAACCTGCCATGCTTCCCAGTCCAGGTATGTCTCAGTGGATCTGGTTTCTGGCTTATTCCATTGTTTCAATTCTGGGCTCAGCCTTGGATTCAAATGGAGAAACAGGCCTTCTCCCAGTGGTGGGACCCGCTGTGATGGCATAGGCTACCTTGGAGTGCTGCCCCACACCGTGTGTGTGATTGTGAGCCCACATCACAGACATTTGAATGTTTACCAGCTATTTTTCTGCATCTGATTCTTTCTAAAATTCAGACATGATTCCTTGGGAATTAATTTGGAAAATATTGAGTATGGAGGATATCATGATGGTCTTACAAAGCATGCTTGCTAATCTTGAGCTTGTTGCTGAGAGATAATTATTGGAAGCTAGTCTAGTCTTTTACTTTTTACTTTTATTTAAAAATACTTTATGTCTTGGAAAAGACATAAAATATTGTCTTTTCCTTTCAACTTTGCTTAGGAAAAGCGTATGCTAACTGTGTCTCCCTGGAAAGGTTCTTTTAAATTTTTGTGGAAATCTGGCTTAACATTGGCTTTCCAGATATCAACACTGTAAGAAAAGAGGAGCCTTTCTCCATCTTTCATAACAACTGTAAGAAGAAAAAAATATAAGAAAAGTGTATAATTCCAGATATAGGTAAAACACAAACATGTATTTTATATAAATCCAAATTTTAATTTTCTAGCTTAATTAATTAATCTTATATTGAAGATTAGGGACAAAACAGAAAAAAAGACAGGCTTTAAAGAATGATTAGGGAAAATTACTCAGAAAAATAAAGATAGTAAAGAAAAGGTAAAAGAACAAATGCACTGAAAGAAAAAGATGATTTTTTAGTGACTTGCTTCTGATTAAAAAAGCCTTGCCCTCTGGCTTCTCCTCTGCTTTTACTTAATAGCATTTCTTGCTCTTAATTTAAATAGTATCACTTTTCATATCAAATGCTAAACAGTTACAGAATCTAAATAATGTAGAAGTTTGAAAATACCGTTTTTAAAGGTTTAAAAGACAGCTTTATGATAAGGTAAATATAACTATTTTTTTTGTCTAATGGCTACTCAAAGCCTCATAAATAATATATTGAATTACAACTCACAAACAACAATGTTTGTCTCCTTTCCAGTGACAAGTAACTTGGTACCAGATGAAATTCCCTAAATAAGTATCCTGGTTTACCATCTGAAAATGTTATGTTATTTCAAATGATAAACTCTGTAGAAATAAAACAAAAAGATAGGCAAAAGGAATTCCCTATTATATAATAACAAAGTATATCACCAAGTACTGAATTTGGGAAAGAAATCTCAAAAAAGGACTGTTTAGTGTGTGCAGTGTCTCGGAGTGCAGGTGGGCCAGGTGTCAAAAAATTGAGGGTATTGATGATAAAATATAATTATTTTTCTTATATTCTATAACCAATTAGGATAGAGGTTAGAAATAAGAGTTAAAAGCAAAGCTGAGGACAAGGCCAAGGGTGTTCCTCTCAGTTCTGTTGTTCCTTCAAGGAGTGCCCATGGCTTTGGTTCAACAAGTGGCCTCACAAAAGCCCACTCAGTTCTCAGCAGGTCCAGATGAATCCACCCTTAGGAATTAGGATATGGATGAAGGTGACTGGGGAGAAAAACAGTCTCTTTATTACTACAAAAATATATTAAGCTTTACTACCCAATACTGCTAATGTTCCTTCTACCTTCAAGTCAGAGATGGGGGTGGGGCTAATGTTTACTTTCCCTTTTGCTCCTTTCATGTGTGTGTACTTCTGTTAAACCCCACACAAGTTTAAGAATTCTATTTTAGTTATAGTAACATTTTTTAGATTTTTAAAAATTTTTAAAATTTAATTATTGTTCAAGTTTTCTGTCTTTTACTCCCATCCCCCCACCTTAGTTTTTGTCCATGTGTCCTTTACATTTGTTCCTGTGAATCCTTACCCTTTTTTGATGGCTTCATGTAATTGGTGTTATATTTAATTCTTCTGACTTATTACACTTTGGGGATAGCCTCCCTTGACCTTCATGACTATAATGGTCCTTTTATGTACTATTGAAGGGCATATCTAAGTATAAGTGTTTATGCTACTTTTTACAGTATTTCTGGAGTCAGTAAGCCATTCCCAAAGAGACCAAGCAGGTAGTGTAAATGCTTGTAACTTCAGGGTATAAAAAACTAAGAATTAATATGCTTGTATTGCAACAAAACTAAATTGATGCCCTGGTCTTAGTTCATTAAACTTCATGAAGATAGGAAGCATTGCTTTTTTGTTTACTATTGTGTCATTTGCAACAAGTAGAGGCCCTGGTGCTTAGCAACATTCATTGAGAATAATTAATTGATTGAATACATGCTTAATGCAATCTAGGCTTTCTTCCTATCGCCTTGTGAAAGTGGCTCCCCCAGGTAGTCAGTGATCCTTAGAATTGCAAACTCCCACACTTTAATATCAAATCAACATATTGCATACAATTATATCTCAATAAAGCTGGAAAAATTAAGAAAAAAAGAACTACAAAATTCAACACTCTATATTCAGACCTTATTACAAGGTACCTTGTTGAAATTTAAATATTCTTACATTACGGTCTTATTAGAATGTTTTCTTTCCTTAGCTACTTGTTGCCAGTTTCTCCCTTCTTCTCTGGCTTCTCCCATTAGGTCTCACTTCTCTCTCTGCCCCTTACATGCATTTGTATCCATTCATGACATCTTCCTGCCTTTAGTTTATTCTTTTTTTTAATATACTTTATTGATTCTCATATTCTCTATTTACTGATTACTCTTAGATTTATGTTCCACTCAAAACTTTTGCCCAAACACTAAAACATAAATCCTAAAAGAAAAATTGCCTTATGGGAATTTCCACGTGGCTGTTTCACAGATATCTTATACTTTTGTCCATCTCCACACTGTCTTTAAACTATGAAACTCTTTCTGTGTTCCTTTCAGAACCCACCTCATAAATAATTGATATTGGGTTAAGCACTATGGATAAAGAGTGACCAAAAAAGATCACTATTTTGACAGAGATAGGTATTCAGTGTATACTAAACAAAATAAGTACATAATCTCAGTTGTGGTGAAAGCTAAGAAGTAAAAGTTGACTGTCATTAGAAGATGTACTGTGATAACATAATCCAATCTGGAGACCAGAGAAAGCCTTTATGAATTAAGTCACGTTCAGGCTGAGGGAGTGAGCATGAAGGGGTAGTGAGAGATTGCTCCAAGGAAAAGGATTAGTAGGTGTGTAAGACTGTAGTCTGGGCAGAAAAGGGGTGTCTTGTAAGATCAGGAGCATCACTGAGGAGGAGGTTGGTGATGTTGGCAGAAGGTCATGTGTAGGAATTTAGGCTTTCTTTTGTAACAACGTATGTCACTAAAGAGTTTGCAGTGAAAAAGTGACATAATCAATTTTGTATCCAAAAAAAATGGCACTATAATCTACCCAGTCATCCAAACCAGCAGAATGAAGTCCTCCCACACTCCTCTCCTTTCTGGAGCTGTCACAGCTGCCATATCAACCAACCTACATTTGACCAAGTAATTGGGCTCCTTTTCTTCTCACATGTTGTGCCCTGATCCTGCATGTTCTCCCATTCTTTCTTCACTTTGGTAATTTCTACCTGTTCCTTGTGAATTGGAATAACATCTCCAGGAAGTCCTGTAAGACCTTCTGTCCTTCCTTGACCTTGTCCTCATGTACATTCCATTTGGTTGATGTTTCTTTAGTGGTCTGTGTGTACCTCACTTTAGTACTTATCATACTGTATTGAAATTGTGGGTTTACTTTCCTCTACTCCCCTAGATGACTAGCTTTTTGAGGTCAAGGAATTCTTTCCTTTCTGTATCTTTAGGTGTGAGCACAGTATAATAGTAACTGACAGAAATAGGTGTTAAATAAAGGAAAGTATCAATAAGTGACACTCATCTATTATTTTGGCAGTACTAGACATCTTGTTTCTAATAAAAATTAATTAGGCATGTTTATTGGATATACATAAATATATTTAATATGCATTGGAATTATATATGGATATCCAGTAAGGATACAGCCCCTATCGTACAGTCAGAGAGAGTTGGGTTCATGCTTTGGCTTCTGTCACTCTATGTCTCTTGGGGGAAGTGAGTGTATTTCTCTAGGCTTCAGTTTTCTTGTCTACAAAATGGAGATAATAAGTGCTAAAATAGTTTTGTAAATTAAATAAAACAACAATCAACACAGTGCCTGATGTATGGTAGGCTTTCACTAAATGATAATTTCCTCCCTTTTCTCTTTCTGCCTCTTTACCCACACTCTCACATTGTTTATTTATCCCTGAAATTAAACATTCAGGAAAACTCAGCCTCAGTGTTTAGAGCAATTGGTAAGTTCTTTTGAGAAAGATTCTGCAAAGTGACAGAGGACTGCAGGAAGGAGCCCCAAATATGTGAGGGTAGAAATGAAGTTAGAAGACTGGTATTTAGTCATTACCTTTGCATATCAACATTTATATGTCATAGAAAACAATTTATACTAAAGTATTAATTCAATTTGCTTTTCTATTAATATTATTCTGTGCTTTTTAATTCAATCAGAACTTTTGTATTTAGTAAAGTCCAAGATATTCTATGATGTAAAATGTATTAAGAAATAACATATATACAAAACCATAATTATTGATAGAGAAAATAATATGTCAAAGGTATTAGATTAGTTTTAAGTATATATACCCATAAAAGCACTTTATATGTATTCGTGTACTGAAATAAAATTGTTTTCAGTAACACTGTTTACCACTGATAATTTACTGTTTATTTTAGGGCTTGTTTCTCATTTTGTATTGATTAGAAGTACAAAAAACAAAACAAAACATAACCCCAAAGCACTAAGTAATATAATGAAGAAAAATTAAATAGATTTATATTTATTTTTGATTTAATCTTTATCATATTTTTCCACTACCCTTTAGTCCCCTTATACCTCTCTCCTGCCAGCAATCACCACACTGTTGTCTGTGTCCATGAGTCCTTTTTTCCATTTCACTCAAACCCTCCATCCCCTCACCTCCCCCAGTAGCTGTTATTCTGTTCTGCATTTAATGAGTCTGTCCCCATTTTCCTTGTTAGTCTAAGTTTGTTCATTAGATTCCACATATGAGTGAAATCATATGGTATTTGTCTTTCCCTGACTGTCTTATTTCACTTAGCATAATGTTCCCTAGGTTCATATATATTGTCCAAAAGGGTAACATTTTCTTCTTTTTTATCGCTAAGTAGTATTCCATTGTGGAAATCTCCAATATTATTATATCCACTCATCTGTTGATAGACACTGGGGTTGCTTCCATATCTTAGCAATTGTAAATAATGCTGCAACGAACATAGTGGTGCTTTTGTTCTTTTGAATTAGTGTTTTGGGTTCCTTCAGATATAATACCAGAAGTGGGATTACTGGGTCAAAAGGCACATCCATTGTTAATTTTTTGAGGAATCTCCATACTGCTTTCCATAGTGGCTGCACCAATCTGCATTCCCACAAACGGTGCAAAAGTGTTTTCCTTTCTCCAAATCCTTGCCAGCTCTATTGATGATAGTCATTCTGATAGGTGTGAGATGATATTGTGGTTTAATTTGCTTCTTTCAGATGATTAATGACATTGAGCATTTTTTCATGTCTACTGGCCATCTGTATGTCCTCTTTGGAGAAGTGTCTATTCATGTCCTTTGCAAAGGGTTGTTTTTTATGGTTGTTTGTTTTTTTGGTGTTGAGTTGTGTAAATTCCTTATGAGTTTTATATATTAAGCCCTTATCAAATGTATTGGTAAATATGTTCTCCCATTCTATGGGTTTTCTTTTTATTTTGTTGATGATTTTCTTTGTTTTGCAAAATTTTTTAGTGTGATGTTGTCCCAGTCATTTATTTGTTCTTTGGTCTTCCCTGCTTGGGGAGATACACTCAATAAAATATTGCTATGAGCAATATTGGAGATTTTGCTGCCTGTGTTTTCTTCTATGATTTTTATAGTTTCGGGTGTAACATTTAAGTCTTTGGTCCATTTTGAGTTTATTCCTATATGTGGTGTGGGAAGATGGTCTAGTTTAATTGTTTCTGTATATATCTGTCCAATTTTCCTAACACCACTTATTGAATAAACTATCTTTAGCACATTGTGCTTGCTTCCTCTGTTGAATATTAATTGACTATAAAAGTGTGTGTTTATTTTTGGGCTCTCTATTCTGTTCCATTGATCTACATGTCTGTTTTTATGTCAGTACCATGCTGTTTTGTATACTATGGCTTTATAGTATAATTTGATATCAGGCAGCATATTTCTCCAATTTTGTTCTTCTTTCTCAAGATTGCTGTTGCTATTTTGGACCTTCCATGGTTCCATATAACTTTTTGAAATATTTGATCTAGTTCTCTGAAATATGGATTTTTGATAGGAATTGAGTTGAATCTATGGATTGCTCTAGGTAGTATAGATATTTTTATTTATTGTTGTTCAAGTACAATTATTTTCATTTGCTCCCATTAATCTCCCCCACCCCACTGACCCCTACCTCCCACCCTCAATTCTAGCCCCCTTTAGTTTTGTCCACTGGTCCTTCATACATGTTCCTTGACAACCCTTCTTCTTTATCCCCACATTTCCCCTACTCCACTACTCTCTGGTTACTGTTATTTTTTTTCTTTTAAAGATTTTATTTATTTATTTTTAGAGAGAGGGGAAGGGAGGGAAGGAGAGAAATATCAATGTGTGGTTGCCTCTCATGCACCCCCAACCGAGGACCTGTCTGTCCTGCAAGCCAGGCATGTGTCCTGACTGGGAATTGAACCAGCAACCCTTTGGTTCACAGGCCAGTACTCAGTTAACTGAGCCACACCAGCCAGGGAAAGTTTATCCTTTATTTCCATGTCCCTGGTTATATTTTACTTGCTTGTTTACTTTGTCGATTAGGTTCCACTTATAGGTGAAATCATATGGTATTTGTCTTTCACCACCTGGCTTATTTCGCTTAGCATAATGCTCTCCAGTTCCATATATGCCATCAGGAAGGGTAGGAGCTCCTTCCTTCTTTCTGCTGTGTATTCCACTGTGTAAATGTACCACAGTTTTTTTAATCAACTCATTTACTGATGGGCCCTTAGTTTGCTTTCAACACTTAGCTATTGTAATTTGTGCTGCTATGAATATTGGGGTGCATAGGTTTTTTTGAATTGGTGTTTCAGAATTCTTAGGGTATAATATCAGCAGTGGAATTGCTGGGCCAAAAGGCTATTCCATCTTTAGTTTCTTGAGAAAATTCAATACTGTTTTCCACAGGGGTTCCACCAGTCTGCATTCCCATTTGTTTATTTCTCTCCTGTATGCCCCTTGCTCTAGGGGACATATTGGTAAAAATATTACTGCATGGAATATCTGAAATTTTCCTGTCTATGTTCTTCTGTAGGATTTTTATGTTTTCATGATTTATATTTAAGTCTTTTATCCATCTTGAGTTTATTTTTGTCTATGGTATAAGTTGGTGGTCGAGGTTCATTTTTTTTTCATGTAGCTGTCCAAGTCTCCCAACACCATTGTTGAAGAGGCTATTTTTACTTCATTTTATTCTTCTGACCCCTTTGTCATATATTAATTGGCCATAGACACTTGGTTTTATTTCTGGGCTCTCTCTTCTGTTCCATTGATCTATGTGTTAGTTTTTATGCCAGTACTAGACTTTTTTGATTACAGCGGCCTTATAGTATAGTTTTATCAGGTACTGTGATCCTTTCTACTTTTTTCTTCTCTCTCAAAATTGCTTGGGCTATTCTGGGTCTTTGTGGCTATTATGGGTTCATATAACTTTTGAAATGTTTGTTCTAGTTCTGTGAAACATGCCATTGGTGTAGTATGGGTATTTTTAATGATGTTAATTCTTTCTATCCATGAACATGTTATGTACTTCTACTTATCTCTATCTCTTCAATTTCCTTGGTGTTTTATAATTTTCTGAGTACAGATGTTTTACATTCCTGATTAGGTTTATCCCTAGGTCTTTTGTTCTTTTTGTAGCAATTGTGAATGAGATCGTCTTATTAATTTCTCTTTCTGTTAATTTGTTATTGGCATATGAAAATGCAGCTGATTTCTGGATATTAATTCTGTCTCCTGCTACTTTTCTGAATTCATTTATTAGTTCTAGTAGTTTCTTAGTGGAAAATTTGTGGTTCTCTGTGTACAGTTTCATATCATCTGCAAATAAAGATAGTTTTACTTCTTTCCCAATTTATACACTTTTTTTCTTCTTCTTGAGTTATTACTGTGGCTAGGACTTCCAGTACTATGTTGAATCAGAGAGGTGAAAGAGGACATCCCTGTCTTGTTCCCAGTTTCAAGGGGGATGCTTGTAGTTTTTCCCCGTTGAGTGTGATCTTGATGGTGGGTTTGTTATGTGTGGCTTTTATCATGTTAGGTATGCTCCCTGTCATACTACTTTGCTAAGAGTTTTTAAAATCAGAAATGAGTGCTGGATTTTATCAGATGCTTTTCTGCATCTATTGATATAATCATATGGTTTTTATTCTTTATTTTGTCTATGTACTTAGTCACATTTTTTTGATTTGTGAATGTTGTATCAAACTTGCATTTGGTAATGCAAGTTTGCATTTGGTACCTTCCATGGTACCAAATGGTCTTGCATTTATTTCTGGAATAAATCTCATTTGACCATGGTGTATGATCTGTTTGATAAATGGCTGTATTCAGTTTGCTAATATTTTGTTGAGGGTTTTAGAGTCTATGTTCATCAGGAATATTGGCTTATAATTTTATTTTTTAATTTAGTTTTTTAAAATTATTTTTTAAGTACAGTTTTCTGTCTATTACTCCCATCCCAGCCCACCCCACCCTGTGCTCCCCACCTCCCTCCCATTTTCTCCCCCCTTAGTTGTTGTCCCCGTGTCCTTTATACTTGTTCCTCTAAATCCCTCCCCTATTTCCCCTGAAATTCCCTCCCCTCTCCCCTTTGGTCACTGTCCCCCTGTTCTCTATTTCAGTGTCTTTGTTTTTATTTTGCTTGCTTGTTTGTTTTGTTGTTTAGCTTCCTGTTAAAGGTGAGATCACATGGTATTTGTCTTTCAACACCTGGCTTATTTCACTCAGCATAATGCTTTCCAGTTCAATCCATGCTGTTGCAAAGGGTAGGAGCTCCTTTCTTTCTGCTGCATAGAATTTCATTGTGTATATGTACCCTAATTTTTTGATCCATTCATTTACTGATGGGCACCTAGGTTGCTTCCAGCTTTTGGCTCTTGTAAATTGTGCTGCTATGAACATTGGGGTGCATAGGTTCTTTTGGATTGGTGTTTTAGGGTTCTTAGGATATAATCCTAGCAGTGGAATTGCTGGGTCAAAAGGCAGGTCCATTTTTATTTTTCTTAGAAAATTCCATACTGTTTTCCATAATGGTTGTACCAGTCTGCAATCCCAACAGTGAACTAGGGTCCCCTTTTCCCCAAAACCTCTCCAACACTTGTTGTTTGTTGCTTTGTTTATGATAGCCATTCTGACCAGTGTAAAGTGGTATCTCATTGTGGTTTTAATTTGCATCTCTCTGATGGCTAGCGATACTGAGCATCTTTTCATGTGTCTCTGGATCCTCTGTATGTCCTCCTTGGAGAAGTGTCTGTTCAAGTCCTT
This sequence comes from Artibeus jamaicensis, assembly GCF_021234435.1. Classification (NCBI taxonomy): domain Eukaryota; kingdom Metazoa; phylum Chordata; class Mammalia; order Chiroptera; family Phyllostomidae; genus Artibeus; species Artibeus jamaicensis. Next base: position 40,449,112 of record NW_026522059.1, read on the forward strand.
TTCCCATATTTTAATTGGGTTAGTTGTCTTAGAGTGCAGTCATGTGAGTTCTTTGTATATTTTGGAGATTAAACCTTATAATTTTCTTTATTTGTAGTATCTTTATCTGGTTATGGAATTGGGCTAAAGCTGGCCCCCTAAAATGAGTCTGGGAGATTTCTGTCTCCTTGAAGTAGTTTGAGAATAATAGGTGTTAATTCTTCTTGGAATGCGTGGTAAAATTCACATGTGAAGTCATTGAGTCCAGGTTTTTAATTTGTTGGGGACTTTTGATTATTGCTTCAAACTCATTAGGTGTAATATGTCTATTTGGACACTCTGATTCTTTCTGATTTATATTTGGAAGATTATATGTTTCTAGAAAAATTTTCCATTTTGGCCAGACTGTCCAGTTTATTGGTGTATAAAAGCTCATAATATTTTCTTAGAATCCTTTGTATTTGTTTGCTGTCAGTTGTTATTTCTCCTCTTTAATTTCTGATTTTACTTATTTGGTTCCTTTCTCTTTTTTTCTTGATGAGTCTGGTTAAAGATTTGTCAATCTTGTTCATCTTTTCAAAGAACCAGCTCTTAGATTCATTGATTTTTTGTATCATTTTTTTGGACTCAATTTTATTTAGACTCAATAATTAAGGGTCTAATTATTTCCTTCTTTCTACTCACTTTGGTCTTTGTTTGTTGTTCCTTTTCAAGTTCCTGTAAGTGTGAAGTTAGATTATTTATTTGAGCTTCTTCTTGAGATAGGCCTGTAATGCTATAAATTTCCCTCTCAGGATTGTTTTCCAAGTGTCCCACAGATTTTGGACTGTTGTGTTCTCATTTTCATTTGCTTCAAGGTATCTTATAAGAGATTTCTTCCTTGATCTCCTTTTTGACCCATTCATTGTTTAATAACATATTATTTAGCACCCATGTCTTTGCATGTTTCTCAGTGTTCTTCTTGTGATTGAGTTCTAATTTCTTAGCTTTGTAGTCAGAGAAGATGCTTGATATGTTTTCAGTTTTCTTAAATTTATTGAGACTTGTTTTGCAACCTAACATGTGGTCTCTCCTAGAAAACTTTCAATATGTATTTGAAAAGTGTGTATTCTGCTGCTTTGGGGTGTAATGCCCTGTACATATCAATTAAATCCATTTGTTCTAGTGTGTCATAGAAGGTCTCTATCTCCTTGTTGTTTCTCTATTGAAATATACATCCACTGAAGTCAGTGGGGTGTTAAAATCTCTGACTATGAGTATATTTCTGTTGATCTCTTCCTTTATGTCACCAAGATTTGCTTCACATATTTAGATGCTTCTATGTTGGGTCTGTAAATGTTTATTAGGGTTATATCCTCTTGTTGGATTGTCCCCTTTATTATTATATAGTGTTCTTCTTTGTTTCTTACTGTAGCTTTGGTTTTAAAGTCTATTTTGTTGCATATAAGTACTGCTACCCCAGCTTTTTTTTCTTTCCATTTTGCATGAAATATATTTTTTCATCCCTTTACTTTTAGTCTGTGTGTATCTTTCCATTTGAGATGGGTCTTTAAAGGCAGCATATATATGGGTCTTGTTTTCTTATCCATTCAACTAACCTCTGTCTTTTGGGTGGAGCATTTAAGCCGTTTATATTTAAGGTGATTATTGATAGATATGTATTTTATTGCTGGACTGTTTTCTTGGTTTTTTTCCCCTTTCTTTCTCTTTTTCTTCTTATTCTTAAAGCAAACCCTTTAACATTTGTTGTATTACTGATTTGGTGTTAACAAAATTCTTAAGCTTTCTCTTTTGGTGGAGCTCCTTATTTTTCCATAAATTATAAATGATAGTCTTGCTCGGTAAAGTAGCCTTGGTTATAAGTCTTCAGTTTTTATTCCATGATACTCCCTTCTGGTCTGAAATGTTTCTGTTATGAAATCGGATGGAAGTCTAATTGGTGATCCCTTGTATGTAACTACTTGCTTTTTTTCTTATGGCTTTTAGGATTCTCTCCTTGTCTTTTTTAAGCCTTGTCATTTTAATTATGATGTGTCTTGGTGTAGACCTGTTCAGATCCAACTTCTTTGGGACTCTCTGAGCTTTCTGGACTTGTATATCCTTTTCCTTCATCAGATTAGGGCAGTTTTTCATCATTATTTCTTCAAATAGTTTCTTGATCACTTGCACACTTTCTTCTCCTTCTAATATTCCCACAATATGGATGTTGTTGCACTTCCTATTGTCCAAAATGTTATTTAAACTCTCCTCATTTTTTAAAAATTCTTTTTGTTTCTCTCTCTGATTGTTTTTTTTTACCTTGTCTTCTGAATCACTGATTTGATTCTCTGTTTCATCTAACCAACTGTTTATTTCTTCCAATTCATTTTTCATTTCAGATATCACATTGTTTATATCTGACTGGTTGTTTTTTATAGTTTCTATGTTTTTTTTTGAGTATCCTCATACTCATCACTCTAAATTCTCTATGTGATAAATTCCTTGCCTCCATTTCATCTAGTTTTTTTGGGAGAATTGTGTTGTTCTTTTATTTGGGGTCTGTTTCTGTGTCTTCCCACTTTGGCTGCTTCTTTGTATTTTCTCCCCTAGTTGTTAATCACTGATAAGCCTTAAACTTTAATGAAAAGCCTGGCTTAAGCAGCACAGGGCAGGGCAGGGTAATTCTAGTGGGTAGGGCTATTGCTTCCCCTCGGGTTGATGTCACTTGGAGAGGAGTGCTTTGCCTGAGAAAGATGGCTTCAACACTACGGGGAATGACTCAACACAGGAATCCTGGTGGCTATTCCTTTAGTTCTCTCCCTAGCATGAACAACCTCAGACTCTCATCAAGTGTCTCTAGTCCATTCTGCCCTTTCTTTGCCAGAGCCCAGGATAAGCGGCTGCAAATGAAATTTTGTGTGTTGGCCCTTTAAGACATTCTCTGCATTTTTAGCTGTCTCTTTTTGGTAAACAGAAACCCAGCTTCTTTTCACAACTGAATGTTATTTCAGTTACTTTCTGGCTTTAGTGCTGTAGGCTGGGGAGCTCAGGTTATGGTTTAGAACCCATACTTCTCAGTGACCTCCCCAGTCCCTGAAATACCCCTCTGGAACTTTAGCTGTCATCTGTGGAAGCCCAGCAAACCCTCTTGTGTCTACTCTGCATTTTCTACCTGTCTCATTGTGGTGAAGTCATTTCTTCTGTCTGTCCTTGTTTATAAGGCTTCTCTCCAGCTAGTGTCCAGTTGGTTATTCAGGATGATTTCTCTATAAGGTTAGTTGTAATTCTAATTGGTCCTGGGAGGAGTTTACTGTAGTGTCTACTTATTCCTCCACCATCTTGGATCTAAAAAGTTAAATTTTTGATTGGTGTTTTGAACTATAGACTACACTGAGCAAACTGTCATGCCTTGTACTTTATTCTCAAGAACGATATTACATTGATATCTTTTAGAGTTTAAAATGATGTTTATTTAAAAGGTTTGAGTTGGCTATTTGTGTTCAAATAAGTTATTTGGGAACCTAACTATTGGGAATTGAATAGTTACTGGCTCCCAAATTATATTTGTTATAGATGAGAAAAGACAAAAATGTCTTGGCAGAGTTGCAGGTCTATGAGAGTATCCATCTGATGGAAAGAAAAACTGTCTAGAAAAACTCATGGACATGCCCAGAAATAATGTTTAACCAAAAAATCTAAGCACCCCATGGCCTAGTCAAGTTGAGATGTGAAATTAACTACCACTGAAAGGTGTAAGTCAGACAAAGTATCAAACCACACACCCAAACATCAGAAATGGGGCTCTATGTCAGAGAGGTAACAAAGCTAATTTTCTGTTGCATTTCAAGGTCTTGTTTGGTCCTAGACTGAAAGCAGACTGAATAATGAAACTTATCCTAGCTGCTAGAAAAAGAAAAGGGATGCCATGCTGAATAAATCTCCAAGTGATTCTGACTTACGAGGGAAGATGACCAGGAGGACTTGCACATAGTTAAAGTTGGCGTTGACTTTCTCTGTGACTCACGCATTCAAATTGAAATGTGTATTGAAAATGTCCTTCTGTAATATTCAAATAGACATTGAAAGTTTTCCTGGGCAGGGACATTTAGATTATTATTTAGATTTCATAATGTCAGTGTTCTCTTCCATTCTGGCAGCCTATGCAATAGTGATGTTTTTACCTGGAGGGGAACAACTTTACACTTGGAGTTGGCAGGTAATGTGAAAACTGGAGTAGCTTGAGGAACGAATTCAAAATAAGTGAGAAGGCTGAAGACAAAGACAGCACAGATGGATAGAGAAATACCCATGTTGGCTGTGAATATCTGGAAAGCTGTGGAAAAGGAGAGGAAGCTGTTGAGTCTAGAAAGCATCTGGGCAGCATTTTTCAAAGAAGAGCTACTTGATTTAAAAAAATAGTAGGAATAGTATCATTGAGTTGGAATTGAATGACAGTGAAATCTTAATATGGAGCTGAGATTCTAAGGCAGTCTGAGGCTTTACAAAGAACAGTATTATTTGAAGTGTGAGGATCAAGTAATGAGCCAGCTGACTTGGAAATAAAACCTGGATGAATAGCCTTTTAAATGCATGACTATTATGTCAAAATGCACCACGTCAACATGAATGTTTTTATAACTATCTACTCTTGTAAATAACTTTAAAACTTGCATTTTAAGATTAAAAAATTCTTACATAAGAGTGAAGTTGCTGGATACTCTCTCTGGTTAATTAAAGCCTGAGTGATAATGTTTCAACAATACATTTTCTAATGTAGCTATTTTTCTAATATAAAAATGTAAAGTACCAATTTGTTTACAGTATATGAGATGTATTCTAGACCTTTTGAAGTTTTATGCAATGAATCTTTTTGCAATGGTATCAAATACATCCTTCTAGTTACTGATGAAGGAATCTCTTCATCAAACTTTTATTTGTAACTACTACCATAATGGTTGCTGATTATGGGGAAATAAAGGGTAAAATGTATTCTGTCCAGAAGGCTATTTCTAATAGAAGATGAGAAAAGTAAATGCTAAATAGAAGAGAGATATGATAAAGAAATATCATAGAAGCTTGTAAGGGAGCACCAAACACAGACTAGAGAAAATGAAAAAGTCCATTTTAGTAACTATTATTGAGAGTCAATAACCTCTGTGTTGAGTTTTAATGGACAAAGCAGTTAGCCAAGAGAAGAATACTTCAAAAAGAGCAACATGGGCAAGTCATGAAGACCTACTCTAACAAGCTGCATTTGACATATTACAAGTAGTTAACTTCAGAATATGGGGTATAGTTGTTAGAGAGTTGGGAAAGAAAGGAGGTGCAGAAAAAAGAGAGGCATTCAGTAATTAGGACATGAACGGGAATGTTTATCTTGATGTCAATAATCATCTGAAATCTTTGAAGAGTGTTAACATGCAGGTAATATTTTCATGTTTGTTTTTTAAAGATATTATCATGACGGTAGGGAGGAGTATGATTAGAAGGAGATTAACCTGAGGGCAAGAGATACTGCAACCCAAACAAAATGTATGAGGTTTTGAGCTAAGGTAATGACAGTGGAAATAAAGAGGAAGCAGTATATTCCAAAGATATTAGGGAGAAAAATTTGATAAGGCTTTGCTAACAATTGGATATAGCGGGTAAGTGAGAGGCATGAGAGTAAGGAATTACTTCCACCTTTTCTGGCAGATGGATTGGTGAAGGGTGATGCCATTTACTGAGAAAGTGAACTAAAGAAACCTGATGTGTAGGACATAAATAGTGAGGTTTAATTTTGAATATATTGAGTAAAGTATAAGCATAATGTCTAAGTATGAATGTTCAATAGGGCTTTAGGCAAATGGGCTGGAGCTCACAAATGAAGTTGGGGTGGAGATTTGGATTTCGTAACAGTCAGCAGTTGAAGTAACGGGAAAGCATGAAGTAAGTCAGTGCTATGGAATGAAATGTGTCCCTGTGAAATTCACATGCTGAAGCCATAACCTTTAATATGACTGTATTTGGAGATAGTTCCTTGAAGGAGATAATTAGGTTAAATGATGTAAAGATGGAGATATAATCCAATAGAACCGGTGTCCTTACAAGAAGAGGAAGAGATACCAGGAATGCATATGCAGACAAAAGGCTGTGGGAGAAAGGCCTTACCAGATATCAACACTGCCAACACTTTGATCTTAGACTTCCAGTCTCTAGAACTGTGAGAAAATAAATTTCTTTTTATTAAGCCACCTACTCTGTTGTATACTATTACAGCAGCCCTAGCAGCCCAGTCGGGAAGATTCTGTAGGGTTACAAGAAAAGACAATAAAGACAGAACTTGGAGAACAAACTTACCTAAAGAAGAAGAGGTAGTTTTGAGAAAGAGCAGTCAAGTGAAGAGTAAGCACAGAGGGAAATACTGAAGAGACAAAGTGAAGAGATGATAACTGGAAATTGAGGACTCCTGGAGCTAAGAAACTGGGTTTAAAGGAATGGAGAGATGGAATTAAAAAGTGGTTAGAGAGTTAGATATATTATAAAGTGTAGAGACAGGAAGTTAATAAGTTACACACAAGGCTTTGAGTAGCGTTGTTGCCCCAAAGAAAAGCACTGGGAGGAAGAAAGTGGGGTAGGAAACTTAAAGAGAATGCTAAAGAGTTAGTACACTTATTGTGGACTTCTACTTCTTGTGGGGTTTTTTTTGGCATTTTTTTGCATTTTTATTGTTCTAAGATAAGGGAATAGAGACTAGATTTAACCTCTTGCTTAAAATTTTTAAAAATCTTAACAAAATATAAAACTTATGGTGTTTAGACACTAGGTATGAGATAAAGAAGAACAGTAATCTCTTCTCTGAGAGAGGGGGAAAAATGAAGTGATCTTTGTGATTTCTCTAGCTAGCCCAACCATGGAGTGTTTCCAGTCATAATGCAGGGTAGTGGAACCTGTATGAAGCTAAACAAAGTCATGGAGTTAAAGCACCAAAAATGGGGACTCAGGGTAAACAAAATGACTAGAGTCTGAAGAGTAGAGTACTGGAGGAGGGAGGGTGGGTATGGGGGGGAAGAGAGAGAGGGAGAGAGAGAAAGTGGGAGGGGAGAGAGAGAAAGAGAGGAAGAGAGAGAGAGAATATGAATAGTGTGTGGAACAGCTCTGGAGATCTTCAGAATTTCTTTAATTCTTAACTGAGTACTCACCATTATATGCATGTGAGGAAATTATCTAAGGCTGAAAAAAGAACTACTTAAAAGTAACAGAGGTAACAATTACTGGAATTCACCCAGGATGATGAAAAATGCCTTTTTCTTCTGGCCTTAGTGGAAAGCTTGTAACTGAGAGGGCATTAGTAGAGTTCTCACTACTATTGCTATAGTAGTGAGTCAAAATTTGCCCTAGGCTAAAGGCTGCTTTGTTTTTCCCTACAAAATGAATTTTCAAAAGAATCAGATTGTTTTAACTAGCTTGATTATAGCTCAGAAAAAATTTAAGACTCTTTATAGGTATACAAAAATATCCAGCACCGAGGGATGTTTATAAAAGTACAAAATATTCTGTGTACAACAAGGTAAAATTTACAATGTCTGATATCCAATAAAAAGTTGACAGTCATGCAAGAGGCAGCCAGATATAATGCATAATAAAGGGAAAAGTCAATCATTAGAATCAGACCTAGAAGTAACACAGATAATAGATTCACTAGACAGAGATATTAAAAGTTGTTATAACCATATCCTGCATTTTCAGGAGTATAGAAGAAGGATTGAACATACGAAAATACTCAAATCAAACTTCAAAAGATAAAAATGTTCTTTGAAATAAAAAACACCCTGGCTGTAATAAGTAGCAGGTTAGAAACTGCAGTAGAGTAATGAAATTGAATATAAAGCAAATTAAACTATGTAAAAATGATGTATAAAAATAAAAATGACTGAAAGGTAAATTATTAATGAGCAGTGGAATAATATAAAGTTGCTAACATATGAAACTGAAATTTCTGAAGGAAGAGTCAGAAAAATACAGGTTTACAGTTGTTCATATGAAAAAAATAATACAATAATTAAGTCTCTGTTTCATGTACTCACAACTATAAAGCTACTTTTGCTCCACCCTGTATTTCCAGAAATAATGGCTGAGTTTTTTCAAAATTTGAGGTGAAATATAAAAACCCAGGACAAAATGCTTGGAGAAAACTTCATCAAAGCACATCACAATAAAATTATTTAAAACTAGTTTTAAAGAAAAATCTTTATGAACTAAAAAAAGAACATATTAGGTAGAGAAGAAAAAGATAAAAATGACAACAGACTTCTTGTTAGAAACAGTGCAATGGTGCATTGTACTGCAAATATGTGAAGTAGCATATAAAGTATTGAAAGAAAGAAAAATTGCCACTGCAAATATCTTTTAGTACTAAGGTAAAATAAAACCTTTTTCAGGCAAACAAAGATAATAGAAATAATGACCAGCAGATCTCCATGACAAGAAATAATAAAAGTACTTCAATTTTAAGATAGATTGTACCAGATGGAAATCTGCATTTACAAAGAGGAATATAAAGCACTGGAAATGGTAATATGTAAGTTAATATAGATCTTATTTTAAAAATATCTTTAAAATATTATTGACTATTGGAGAGCAAAAGTAGTGATAAAATGGTGTGAGGTTTATAATGTGTCTAAAGGTATGTTTGAAACCATAGCCCAATGGTTGTAAGAGCAGATATGCAAGCATATTATTGTAAAATCCTTCTATTACATGTAAAGTTTTATAACATTAATTGAAGGTAGACTGTGAGTAGTTAAGAATGTATAATAGAAACCAAAAGTAATTGGTACACAAACACACACACATGCACACACAGAGTTGTAGCCAATAAGCCAAAAAAAGGAATAAAGCATTTTTTGTTCTTTTGCATAGTTTTTATTGTTGTTCAGTTACAATTGTTTCCATTTTCCCCAATTAATCTCCTCTGCCCTCCCCTCCCCACCTCCCACATTCAGTCCTCCCCCATTTACTTTGTCCATGGGTCCTTTATGTAAGTTCCTTGACCCTTCTCCTTCTTTACCCTGTTACCCATCTCTCCACTTGCCTCTAGTTACTGTGTGTTTGTTCTTAATTTCTATGTTTCTGGTCTATTTTGCTCATTTGTTTGTTTTGTTGATTATATTCCATTTGTAGGTGAGATCATATGGTATTTGTCTTTCATAGACTGGCTTATTTCACTTAGCATAATTCTCTCCAGTATGGATGGAATAGGAATAAAGTGTTAATTAGAAAAATATTGCATCAATCCAAAATAATGCTGAAAGAAGTGATCGAAGAACAGATCAGACAGATGGAAAACCTACATCAAGAAGGTAGATTTTATAGAACTGTATCAATAATCACTTTAAATATAAATTGTTTAAACACACAAACAACTAAAAAGCAGAAATTCTCAGACTGAATAAAAAAGAAAGATTCAACACTTGCTATAAGAAGTCCACTTTAAATATATAGACACAAATAGATTAACAATAAAAACATGGAAAAAGATATACTACACTAACAGTAATAAAAAATAGCCTGTAGGAATTTAAAATGATAAAACTACTTTGTAAAACAGTTTCACAGTTTCTTAAAAAGCTAAATATACACTTATCATATGATCCAGGCATCCTACTCCTAGGTATTTATGCAAGAAAATAAAAGCATGTGTCTATAAAAAGACTTCTACATGAATATTCATTGCAGCTATATTTGTAGTAGTGAACAACTTGAAAAATCCAAATGCCTATCAACAGGTTAAGAAGTAATAAGTGGTGATTTATTCACAAAATGGAATCCTCAGAAATGATATGAAATGAGTCATTGATACACAGAACAACAGAATTGAATGTCATAATAATTATTCTGAGTGAAGGAAGCCAAATATAAAACAATATATAAATATACTATATGAGCCTCTTACATAAAATTTGAAAACATAAAGTTATCTATAATAAAGTAAAGCAAGTCAGTGGTTGCTTGGAAATGAAGGGGCTGGAGAAATGAATTACCATGGGGCACAGTGAAACTTGGGGAGAGGGTCTGGGTGTGTCTGTACTCTTGAATGTGTCAATAATATCACATGTGTTTAAGTATGCCAAAAATTATATAATTGTACACTTTAAATATGTGTACAATAAAAAAACCCCAAACCTAGAATTTATTTGTAAAAAATTGTGCATTTATTCTTTCATGTTTAAACTTCAGTCCCCTTCAAAGTACTTTCCATTTGATGCAATACACTTATCAAGACTTTTTTCATTGCTCAAAAACAGTTTTTGAACTCATTGATTTTGATGCCATTTAGTGCTTCTACCATTTTTTGTTTCACCTTTTTACATTGGTGAAGTGTTTCCCTTTGAGGACTTTTTTTCATTGGGTAAAGAAAAAAAGTCACTTGAACCAAGATCAGGTAAATGAGGAGGGTGGAGCACAGGGGTCACGACATTCTTGGTCAAAAATTGATGAATACTCAGTGGGGTGTGGGTGGGTGTGCTCATAAATCACCCATCATGAAATGGGCAGATGTGTTGAGTCTTCAGAAAAATTCACTCAAGCCACACATAGCCTCTCACAATGTGGGCTGGTGCACTGATGCAGCTGAGTTCCTAGAACACGCACTCAGTGGAAGAAGGCTGTACGACAAGGGGCATACCCTCCAGAAGATAATTCTGTTTTGGGTGGGGTTCCCCTTCATGTAACTTGTTGCATGTTATTATGTTTAATAAAAATTAGTTATTGTAGCTAATGGTCAAGAAGGCTGATTAAGCAGATGGAAATATTACCAGGAAAGACTGAGAACCCAACTCTGGTTAAAGACTATGAATTCATTTGTGCACAGATTTATACAACTGCATGATTATACTTTTCACTCGTGTTAGAAATTTGAGTGAGAATAATCTCTAAAAAATGAGCTAAATGAAATGAAAGCAAGCAAAAGATGGTTATAAGAAGGCTCAAGGACCTTAGTGAAAACTACAACAGTATGAAAAAGGGTACAGAGACCATAAAAACAAACAGGATAAAGAATATAATGTCTGAAATGAAGAGTACACTAGGAGGAATTAATAATAGGTTGGTATGAAGCAGTGAATTGAATCAGCAATTTGAAAGATAAGGTAGCAGAAAACACACAATCAGAGCAGCAGAAAAAAAGGAATAAAAAATTAAGACAGTTTAAGAGACCTATGGGACAAGATGAAGTGTAACCACATTCACGTAATAGAGGTACCAGAAAGATAAAAGTGAGAGCAAGGAATTAAGAACCTATTTGAAGAAATAATGAATGAAAACTTCCTTAATCTGGTAAGGGAAGAAGACACACAAGTTTAGGAAGCACAGAGAATTCCAAACAAGATGAACCCAAAGAGGCTCACACCAAGACACATCATAATTAAAATAACAAAGATGAAAGACAAAGAAAGAATCTTAAAGGCAGAAAACAAAAACAGTTAGTTACCTACAAGTGGTCTCCCATAAGACTGTTGACTGATTTCTTAGCTGAAACATTTCAGGCCAGAAGGGATTCACATGAAATATTTAAAATGATAAAAAACAAAGACCTGTAATCAAAATTACTGTATCCAGCAAGGCTATCACTTAAAATTGAAGGAGAAATAAAGAGCTTCCTGACAAAATAAAGCTAAAGGTATTTGTTACTACTAAACCAGAATTACAAAAAAATGTTAAAGGAACTTCTTTAAGAAAAGAAGGGTGGGGGAATTGAAGAAACATAGCTAAAATAATAAAATGGCAATAGATATATACCCTATCAGTAATCACTGTAAATGTAAAAGTTTTAAATGTTCCAATCAGAAGACATAGGGTAGCTGAATAGCTAAGAGACCAAGGCTTATATAAATGCCGAGACCCACCTCAGAATGAAAGATACACACATACTACACAAACCATGGAAAATATATTTTATGCAAGTGGAAATGTAAAAAAAGTTGGGGTAGCAATACTTCTGTTTGACAGAATAGACTTTAATACAAAGGCTATCATAAGAGACAAAAAAGATAAATTCATAATGAAGTTTTCATTATGAAACAACATGGCATAACCCTTGTAAACATTAATGAACCCAACATAGAAGCATTTTAATATGTAAAGCAAATCTTGATAGACATAAAGTAAAAGATTGACAGTAATCCAGTCATAGTAGGAAATTTTAACATGCCATTGACATCAATGGGTAGATCTTCCAGAGAGAAAATCAACAAAGAAATGTCAGCCTTAAATGATACACTAGATTAGATAGATTTAATTGATATCTTCAGAGAATTTCACCCTAAAGCAGCAGACTATATATACATTCTTGCAGGTGCATATGGAACATGTTCTAAGAGAGACTACATGTTAGGACATAGAATAAGTTTCAATAAATTTAAGAATATGGAAATTATATCAAATATCTTTTCTGAACATAATGGTATGAAACTAGAACTCAATCATGTGGAAAACAATGAAAATCACACAAAGACATAAAGGCTAAGTAACATTACACTAAAGAGTGAATGGGTTAACATTGAGGAAGAAATCAAAAGATAGCTGAAAGAAATAAAAATGAAAACATGACAACCCAAAAATCTATGGTGTACAGCAAAAGCATGTCTATGAGGAAAATGAGTAGCAATGCAGATCTACTTCAAGAAACAGGAAAAATATCAAATAAACAGTGTGGCTGTACACTTAAAAAAGTAACAAGTAACAGCAAAAAGTGAGTAAAATAAAGAAAATATTGAAGATCAGAGCAGAAATAAGTGATATAGAGTCTAAATAAACAATACAAAGGGTCAATGAAACCAAGAGCTGTTTTTTTGAAATGATAAACAAGGTTGAAAAAACTTTACTGGACTCATCAAGAAAATAAAAGAGGGGACCTATCCAGCCTGCTTATGACAAGTCCTAGACAAAAATATAGGCAGGGAAAAATAAGATTCCACTCAGCAATATTGTCATTGATACATACACTAGGGCAAGGGATATAAAGGAAAGAATAAAAAAAATGGGACTACATCAAACTAAAAAGCTTCTCATGGCTAAAGAAAATATCAGCAAAATGGAAAGGAAACCAACTGTATGGGAAAAACATATTTGCCAAATGATACTTTGGACATGGGTTTGATCTCCAAAATATATAAAGAACTCACAAGACTCCACACCAGGAATATTAGCTATCCAATTAAAAAATGGGCAAAGGACCTTAACAAACACTTCTCCAAGGACACATACAGATGGCCCAGAGATACATGGAAGGATGCTCCATGTCACTATGTCACTAGCCATTGGAGAAATGCAAATTAAAACCACAGTGAGATATCACTTCACTGGTCAGGATGGCCATCATTAATAAATCAACAAACAACAAGTGTTGGAAAGGTTGTAGAGAACAAGGAACCCTAGTACACTATTGATGGCAATGGAGACTGGTGCAACCGCTATGGAAAACAGTATGGAATGTCCTCAGAAAACTAAAAATGCCTTTCAATCCAGTGATCTTACTGCTGGAACTATACCCTAAGAATTCTGAATCACCAATTCAAAAGAACCTGTGCACCCCCAATTCTCATAGCAGCATTACATACAATAATCAACTGCTGGAAACAGCCTAAGTGCCCATCAGTATATGAGTGGGTCAAAAAACTGTGCTACATTTACATAAAGGAATACTATGCAGCAGAAAGAAAGAACTCCTTTGCAACAGCATGGATGGAACTGGAGAGCATTATGCTAAGTGAATAATCCAGGTGAAGAAAGACAAATACTATATGATCTCATCTATAAGTAGAACCTAATCAACAAAACAAGCAAATGAGTAAAATAGAACCAGAGACTTGGAAATAAAGAACAAACTGACAGTGACCAGGTGGGAGAGGAAAGGAGAAAAATGGGAGAAAGAAGAGTAAGGAGCAAGCAAAGGGACTGGAATAAAGGACTCATGGGCACAGACAATGGGGGGATTTACTGTGGGAGTCAGTGGTGGCAGGGTATAGCTGAGCAATGGGGGAAAAGGTAGGGGAGCTGCAACTGAACAGCAGTACATTTTTTAAAAAAGAAAAAGAGAGGACTCAAATAAACAAAATCAGGAATGACAGAGGAGAAATAACAAGTGACACCAAAGAAATACTAAGTATTTTAAGAAAATATTACAAACAATTGTATGTTAGTAAACTGGACAATGTGCATGAAATAGATCAATTCCTAGAAACATATAATCTTCCAAAACTGAGTCAGAAAGAATCAGAAAACCTCAAGAGACTGATCAAAACTAATGAAATTTAAGCAGTAATTAAAAAAAAATCTCCCAACAAACAAATCCTGGAACAGATGGCTCTAGAGGTGAAGGTTACCAAACATTAAAAGAACTAGTACCTATTGTTCTCAAATTATTCCAGAAAATTTAAGAGGAGGCAAGAATCTCAAGGTCATTTTATGACACCAGCATTATCCTAATTTGAAAACCAGATAAAAACACTACAAAGAAAGACAATTATAGGCATATGTATCACTGAGCAACACAGATGCAAAAATCTTCAACCAAATATTAGCAAACTGGATCCAGCAATACATTAAAAAGATTAAACACCACAATCAATGAGATTTATTCAGGGGATGCAAGATAGCACAATGTCTGCAAATCAGTAAACGTGATACATGACATAAATAAAATGAAGGATAAAAACCACATGATCATATCAATAGATAAGAAAAGCATTTGATAAAATTCAGCATCCATTTATGATAAAAATTCTCAGCAAAGTGAGAATAGAGGAAACATACTTCAACCTAATAAAGGCCATATATGGCAAACACACAGCCAATATCATACTCAATAGGCAAAAACTAAAAGCATTTCCATTTAGATCAGGAGCAAAACAGAGATGTCTATGTATCATTCTTATTCGACATGTACTAGAAGTCTCAGCCACAGCAATCAGACAAACAGAAGAAATAAAAGATCAAAAAATTATAAGACACTGAAGAATAAAATTGAAGAAGATACAAATAAGTGGAAGCATATACTATGACCATGGGTAGGAAGAATTAACAACATTAAAATGTCCATAAAGCAATCTATATATTCCACATAATTTATATCAAGATATCAATGACACATTCACAGAACTAGAATAAATATTCCATAAATTTATATGGAACCACTAAAGACCCTAAATAGCACCAGCAAAATCTTGAGAAAGAAAACAAAGTTGGAGGAATCATGCTACCTGATATCAAACTATACTACAAGGCCATAGTAATCAAAACAGCATGATATTGTCATACAAACAGACACATAGCTTAATAGAACAGAATGGAGAGCCCAGAGATAAACTCATGCCTTTATGGTCAATTAATATTTGGCAAAGGAGGCAAGAACATACAATGGGATTAAGATAGTTTATTCAATAAATGGTGTTAGGGAAATAGGACAGATAATGCAAAAAATAAAATGAAACTAGACAAGCTGCTTCCACTATATACAAGGATGAAGTAAAAATGTATTAAATAGTTAAATGTTAGACAAGGACCCATAATTATCCTAGAAGAAAACATAGGCAGTACAATTTTGGACACTTCTTGTATAGCAATATTTTTCTTCTGATGTATCTCATTAGGCAAAGGCAACAAAAGAAAAATAAAAGGAACTACATCAAACTAAAAAGTTTTTGCACAGCAAAGAAAATCATCAACAAAATAAAAAGGCAACCCACTGAATGGAGTATATATTTACCAATGATACATCTGATAAAAGGTTAACATTTAAAATTCATAAAGACCCTATACAACTCAACACCAAATGAGGTGTTGAGACATTTCTCCAGTGAGGAATTATAGATGACCAATAGGCATATGAAGAGATGCACAGTGTCACAACTGATCAGACAAATGCAAATTAAAACCACAGTGAGACATTACTTCACACCTGCGAAAATGACTATTAATAAATTACAAGCAATAGGCGCTGACAAGAATGCGGAGAAAAGGGAAACTGCACTGCTGGTGGGAATGCAGACTGGTGCAGCCACTGTGCAAAAAAGTATGGAATTTCCTTAAAAATTAAAAAGTAAACTGCCACATGATCCAGTGATTGCACTTCTGGGAATATATCTGAAGATACTCAAAACACTAATTATGTTTTTGCAGCATTAAAGATTTAGAAACACTCCAGGTTCTCGGCAGTAGATGAGTAAATTAAAAAAAAAAAACAACAGTGGTATATTTATTCAATGAAATAATACTTGCTGTAAAAAAAAGAACATTTTGCTTTTTGCATAGATATACCTGGAGAGTATTATGCTACATGAAATAAGTGAATCAGAAGAAGACAAATACCGTATGGTTTCACTTATATGTGGAATCTAATAAACAAAATCAACTAATAAGGAAAATATAAAAGACTTTTAGATATAGAAAAAAGACAGCTGTCAGAGGGAAGGGAGGTTGAAAGACTGGCTCAAAAAGGTGAAGTAATTAAGCAAAAATAAAAATTCATAGACACAGACAACAGTGTGCTAACTACCAGAGGGAAAGGGGTGGGGGGAAGTAGGGAGAGTAAAGGGGGGATAAATAGCGATGAAGGAGATGAGACTTGGTGTGGTAAACAAATAATACTGTGCTATAGAATTGGATACCTGAAACCTATATAATTTTATTAACCAATGTCACGCCAATAAATTCAATAAAAATTTCAAAAATACTTTCTGAAAAAGAAAATGAAAAGAAGTTGTGTTAAAGGAACACAAAATGTTAAATATTCAAGGGACCTGGGCAGCTATTTTCCCAGAATTATAACTACTAATGGATGAGAGGGTTTATTATCTCAGGGTGAAACCAGTTGTGAGGCGTATTCACTTATGCACAAGGACTGAAGAAATAACTCTCTAAATGTAATTTTTAGTGGCTTAAACTATGTATAAGTTTATTTTTCTGTCATCCAAAGGAAGTTTGGGAGTAAATAGTCCAGGGATGGGGTGGTGGCTCTGTGGTGAACCAAAGCTCCTTCTGTCTTTCTCCATCATCATTCTAGCAATGACTTCTATTCTCAAGGTCATGTCATGGTCCAAAGTGGCTACTGGAGTCCAGTTATCATGTCTACATCCCAGAAAGCATGAAGAGGAAGGGGAAGGGCAAAATGTGTCTGCTTCCCAGCTGAGTTATAGGTCTACATGGTCTTCCACACATGTGCAGGACCCGTGTACTGTTGTTGAAAGAGTTAATGCACTACATAAAGTGCCAATTTTTCTACTAGTACTCTACATACTCTAAGCACTCAACAGAATCTGACTTAATGTATTTTCAACTGTGTTGATAACATGCTGTATTTAATAAATGTTTTCCAATATAATATTTGCTCTGCCAGCTCATTTCATATCTATCTTGTACTTTTTAATAAACGTGTTATGGATGAGCTTTAAAAAGCATGAAATAACAATGGACAGAGAATAGTATATTTAGTACCTTCCTTGACCTGCAACATTAGAACATAACCTTTCAAATAAAGATTGCAAAAAACTCCTATTTAATTGTTCTTAGTTCTGTTGTTTGCATTTTTCAGGTGTACATCACTTTGCAATCCCAGTATGTAGTGTTCTGCAAGGGTGGATTTACTATGGGTTCTGCCCACTCCCAGCCACACTATGATTCTCCATAACTCAAAAATACCAGATGGCTGACTGTAATCAAACAGTAATGTTACAGAGAAAGATTAATTTTGATTTTTGAATATGGTGTTAAGCTTTTGCAAACCTATTTAAGGTTGAGCTCAGGTGATTGATTTATGGTGTCATAAAGTTATAAAAATAGGGTATTGTGGTATTGAAATTGTGGGTCCAGATTTATCAATATATACTGTTATGAGAGAATCAGAATGTGACCTCAACTCATCCCTGTGATGTATCTATATCTACTTGCATAAATAAAAATAAATTGAACTATCCAGTGCATTTAGAACCACACTGAAAGCTTTCTTTGATTCCACTAATGAGGCAGCATCAGGCTCCCTTTCCTTGTCCTACTCATACCTCGTTCATAACATTAGTGCTGTTATTGGAATTATTTGTTTGTCTTTGTCCCTTCTCTGAGCACTTTGAGAGCAGAAACTGTTTTTCATCTTTGTGTTCCCAGCAACAAGGCACAATGCATTTGTTCAATTAATGAATAAATAAGGTTGAAATCATAAACCCAACAATTATAATTATCCTCAAAGTCTTTAGTACTAATTCACATCATTAGTATTATTGGTCTAAAAATATTTTGAAAATGCAATTTTGTTTTCATAAGAGAGTCCAATTTTTTTCATTTATTTTGGTTGAACGGTGCTAAGCAGGTGGTATACTTAAAGGCCTATGGACACACATTTGATTACCTGGTTCCATGCACTAAGAGAAAATTAATAACTGGAATTTCTTTATTGTCTGTTTCCTAAACAAATAAAACCAAATTTTACAGTCATACTTATGCCATTTATTTAGGTAATATGTTCAAGAAGATATTTTTTCCCTCAAAATATAAATGCCCTTGGAATTTAATGTTGTTTCCAAATGAGTAGTGTGTGGCACCAGGAAGTTCTTGACATCAGCCCTCCTGATGTCAAGATTTCCTGAGTCCTGTTGAAGGCCAGGTGCTTGTACATCTGGTTCTGATGAGGCACATCACTGCTCACAACCTACCTTCTGGCCAGTACCTTGAATGATTTCGTTCTGCTTTCCTTCCATTGAATTCACATGGCAACAAATAGCGCCCACCCTGCCTGATTAATTTATGTATCTGCCTTTTCAATACTTCCCCCTAAGCCACTTAATATCACTGGAGAAAATAAACTGGGTAGAGTAGGCCACACATTTATGGTCTCTGCTTTTCCTGTGCCTTTGACATCACTATGTAGCACACCTGTCTTTCTCCAAGCTGCTCTTACTCTTACTCTCCACCAATGTTATTTCAAGCTTCTGCATTGTTTGAAAGTTTTGACCTCACCAAATCCTGTTTCTTCTCCCTCTCTTCCTTCCTATCTGTCATTCCAGCAGATAATCCCTGGTTTCTGCTCCACAGAAAGATTACAAATCTTGGGCAGGAGGCCCTCATCTTTCCCAGTTCTCCCTCCTTTTCTGAGACTGGTTCTTGTGTCTTTTCGTGTCTAACCAGGAAGATCCTTATACTGTCTCTTCCATCTTCCTTCTCTACTAGCTTCTTATCAGCATTTAAACTGGCTCCAATCTTTCATATATTAAAACTATTCACATTCTCCTTAGCCTATGCTGTTCTTATCATGGCTAAGTATCTTTTATGTTTTAAGTACTTCTGTTATTTTGTGCATCTTTATATTTCTTTTATTCTTTATGCTGAGTTAGTTTCCAGCTTAAACTAATTATGCTGCTGAAACTCCTTAAAAATCAGAAATTACTTCTGTATAAAATAATTCTGTGGATATCTTTCGGGATTTATCATATTGATCTGGTGACATTTAGAGTCATGGATATTTCTTGATTCTTCACAAACTCTTCCTTTGGCTCTTTGGACAATTATTTCTGTTGATTTCCCCCTAATTCCTTTGGATTCTTCCTCTCAGCCTGGTTTGCAGCAACCTCTTTCTTTTTCTTTCTCTCAACAGTTGATTTTCTTAGAAATCATTCCAATGCCCTGTCATCTGCTCATGGCATAAGTACCCTGAATGATCTCATTCACTCTTTGGCCTTGAAGTAACACCTAACTGATTACAACTCTCACATCCTTACCCCAGATTTTTCTTCTGAAGTTCTCTGGGTGCCCAATGACCTTCTGGATACCTTCACTTCAGTTTCTCATATAAACATCAACCTCTACATGTCTCCAAAAAATTCCTAGGTTTTTTCCCAGGGTCCTGTGATTTATAACAGTGAGTGGCAGCACTCAGCTTTAGCCCTGGTGTGTTTCCCAGGAACACCTCTCTCTACTTCCATGTACACATTGAGTTAGTCACCCAATGCTGTGAACATTGTCCCTAAATATCTCTAAATCATTCAAATTCTCTCCAGACACAAGATCCCTTTCCTACTTCAATTATCATGCTCTCCCCAGGAATACCAAGGAATCCAAGTGGATGCCCCACCTCCTGGCTGCCTTGCTTTAATCCTGCCTCAACACTGTGGCCAGTGATCTTTCTAAAGATCTAACCACCTAACACTCCTCCTTAAAACTCTTTAATGACTTCACATTAGTTTCAGAATAAAGCACAAGCTCCTTAACACAGCTTACAAGTCCTTCATTACTGGTTCCCTGCTTATCAACCCAATCTCTTCATTCACTAATCAGAGCTCTCTGTCTAGCCTCCAGCCTTTCAGCACTACTTCTAAATTCTCAATATGCCAGGCTCCTTCTCCATTCTGAGACTTTACATAAGCTGTTTCCCACACCTGAAATAATTTTATCAATCCTTTAGTCGAGCTCTTACTTTGCTATTTAGGCATTATTTACTCAAAACTATCCTAATAACTTGGGTCGGGTGTAGGTGCTACTCCTAACACATCCATAACATTCTGTACCACCATCTATGGCAACAATGCTCAAGCTTATCCATGTTTTCCCTACATTGTACACTCTATAAGTGGTGAACCATGTCTGTTTTATATCTGTATTTCTAGAAACTGAGATATAGTGGTGCTTAATGAAAGTCAAGTGTGTGAATGAATGTTTGGGTGAATAAATAAATTAAACTCTTTTCCATTTATATTGCCTGATTTCATTCATTAGTTTATTATGAAATTTACATGTCAGCTTGAGTAGCTTATCTCTTTAAGATGAACATAAGACTGGCTTGAGTCTACATTTCTGTTTCTAGAAATTCAAAACTCACTTGGGAATTTCATTGCATTTCTGGAAGGCTTTTGCTTTCATGAATAGCTGAATCCTCAGCTTTAGTGACTATTATCTCTTTTCTGCATCAACTCAGTCCAGATATGAAATTCAGGTCCTCTCACAATTTTTAGAGCCTACTATATAATAATTGTGAGTGTGGGCAATTTACTGAAACAGGGGTGGCAGGGTAAGGATATGGATGGGAGGCATGGAGGGATTTTTATCGTAGTAGTGCATGAAGCTTTGAAAGGCACCTACAAACACCAAGGATCTCTAACACATTTCCATGAATCTTTTCATCATCTTTCTGTGCTCCTTTTCTTTAATTGTTCTTTCTTAACTCTCTTGCAAAACCCAAATTCTTCTACATTTGGTAGAAAACAATTGAGCTATTCTCTGACCTTGCTTTCTGATCCGTGCCTTCAGCTCTCACTTTTTACTTCAAGTACCTCATGAGATATCTTACCAATCAAAGGCCATTCCTTTTTTTCAAATAGTGCTTTTTAAAACCCATTATGCTTATTGTATTCATTCCTTCATTAAACAAACATTTTTCAGGTTGTGATGTGATAGGCCCTTTGCTAGGTATGGTGAACATAGAATTTAAGATGCTGAGGTCCTTTATCTGGAAGAACTTAGTGTGGTGGTGGAAGTGGATGTGTCATGAAGACGTATGTTTTAGAACTGAGCACAGAGAGGGGATAAGGATGCAAGTATGAGGTTGTGGACTGATGTCAGGTTGAGTGACTGTAATAGAGAAAGAATGTAGTATGCTTAAACTTATTTCTCAAAAATTTTAGTTAGAAAAGGCAAGAAATAGTGGTGATGTTAGTTGAATGGGAAGATGACTCTAATGATACCGGCTCATTTGTAGCCCAGTTAGAGATTTGTGGAAGAAACAGGTGAATGACTGCAGATGCTAGAGCTTAAGTAGCTTTTTGTGGGGGAGGAGAGTCGGCCTTTTAGAAGGAATTGATAATGTGGTACAACAAAAATTCTAGTGGTCTAGACATGTAAACCTACCCCCCCTCCCACTAACACACAGGTGTCCATGAGCAAGCTGTATAACTTCTGGGACTCCATATCTTTAAGTAAGAGGAAAAGCACTTTTCCTCCTTTGCAAGTTATCATGAGGATCAAGTGAAGTAATATATTTGTTATTGAAGAAATATAAAAAGTACCTGAGTGTTAGCTATTCAGCAAGAACTACTGGTTTTACTAGGATAAAAACTTAATATTCAGAAATTAAAAGCTGTAAGATTCGTGAACAAAAAGTTCAGTTCCCAAGCCTTAAAAAGGCTCCATGATCATGGGCACAGTGATTCACAAAGTAAATAAATAGATATAAAATCTTTTAGAGCTAAGTTCATTTTATATTTGCATATACTTGGCAACATTTCTTTTTTTTAAGATTTTACTTATTTATTTACAGGGAGGGGAAAAGAGGGAGAAAGAGAAGGAGATAAACATCAATGTGTGGCTGCTCCTCATGTGTCCATAGCTGGGGGCCTGGCCTGCAACCCAGGCATGTGCCTTGATTGGGAATTGAATTGGCAACCCTTTGGTTCACAGGCCAGTGCTCAACCCACTGAACTATACCAGCCAGGGCACTTGGCAACATTTCTACACTGATAAATTGTAATAGAAAGATGAGTGACAGTAAACCTGACTCTAATTTTTTTCCAGCTTGAGTAGGTTGAAGGTGATGGGTTCAGAAATTTTAATACCGATGGTGGTTCCAAGTTTTCGTCCATTTAATCTCATGGTTCATTCTGCCTGAAGAGTTTCCCTTTGCATGTGTGTTTAGTAACAAAAGAATGCTTTCAAACTCTGAGTCAGTTTACAAAACAGCAAACTGTAACATCTCCGAAGGCCACACAGGCACAAAAAAGGCAAACCAAGATCTATTGAAATGACTCTAAGCCATTGGCTGGCTCTGGGCTGAAATCGTTTCAGGAACTGTCACCGGAGGTACAATATAATTTAAAAACAAAAGTCTACAGGATAAAAGAAATGAAAAAAGAAAGAACTGTGATTGATGTAGATTGGTATATAATTCTCAAAATAAATATTTTAGAATACATTGGGCTTAGAAATAATTTGTGTCAAGATTCCTGTCTCAAATATAGAACAAACTATTATGAGTAATGTAACCTTTTGTGTAATAAAAATAATCAATGTACAGGAAGAAATCTAAGTCCCTGACTGGTGTGGCTCAGTTGGTTGAGCATTGTCCCACAGGGCAAAAGGTTCCTGGTTGGACCCCATCAGGGCACATGCCTAGTTGCAGTGCAGTCTCCCTTCCAGAGCCTGGCTGCAGTTTGGTCCCAACTGAAGCATGGGTGGGAGGCAACCAGTCCATGTTTCTCCCTCACATTGACGTTTTTCTTTCTCTTTCTTCTATCCTCCCTCTCAAAAAATAAATAAGATCTTTGGGGGAAAAAAAAAGAAGAAATCTAAGTCTCTATCTCCCATTCTTTTAAAATTAAAAACTTCTAACAAAGTATTTTTAACAAGCAAAACAATAATGAGTAGAATTTAAATATCATTTATTTAAGTGTTTTATAAAGGTCTTTTTATACTTACAAGCATAATTTTGGAAACAAGTTTGCTTACGACTGATTTATTTAGTATGTTTTAATGTGTCTTAATGAAAATGTATTTACTTTACTCACAGAGTCAAAGCTTAAAATGTAGTAGTTCAGTTCTAGGACAAAAATGAATGGATAAAACCAATAATAAACTTGATTCAGTCCTTTATTCAGGACTAATCTTAAAAACAGAATATAAGACTACTTTCCTATTTTAATTTAAAAGGACTGAAGATGTCTAAGTAAAACTATAATTTCACTTCTACCTGAAAAGCAAATATTTAATAGAATTTCAAAACTGTTACAAAACAAAGCAGTGACATTGAGCACTATAAATGTCTCTAGGATTTGATAAAGCATTTGGCTGACTGATTTTAAATAATAATGTGAATTTTATTTAAGATTTTTATTTGATCAAATGAAAATTTAGTTTCTAATATCATGTAAAGAGAAATTGAAGTATGAACTGATATGTTATTGTTTTGAATATGTTGAATAATAGCTAATCATCTGGTAAGCCAACTTCACTCAAGATTAGTGCAATTATGAAATTATTAAGTTCTATGAATGTGGCTTTGGTCATTTGATCTAGTATTGACTTGACTAAAATTGACTTGACTACTTATACAAGTTTCTCTCTTCCAAGAGAATATTCCTTGAAAAATTAAAACTCTGGTAATTAAATATATTTTTTCTCAATCTTTAGAAAAAGGAATGCATTCAGATAAGAATTATACAACAACCCTATAGCAATAAGTATTCCCATATAAACACTGTATTCTCAAGAGGGTCTGAAAGGAAAGATGTCTTAAAAATTATGGTGATTTAATTTTATTTTGCCCTAGAATGACATTCTCTTGAGTATTTGTGGAAATGAAGATGAATATGCAGGGATACATTCGGTTGATTTTGTGCCAGATGGCCAGTTGCAGAGGCTGAACTAAGCTGAACTGATTGATTCGTTTTTGCCATATTGCATGCCGGCGTTTACCACAGTTCATTCACATCATTCAAGTAGTAACAAATTTGGTAGGTTTGTTTTTTTTAACCATTTCTAAAAAACTTCATGGAGTGACCTCTGCTATAAAATATGTTTTTGTTTGTTGTATCAAACGGGCAGTTCCACTGAACAGTTTCTTAAACTTAACTTTAAAAGAAAAAAAATTATGCTTTCAATATACTATTTTGTGCTCATTAGATAAATTATTCATTTTTAATGATAAATATTTAAAGTAAATTAAAATATTCACTTGTTTAAATTTGGGGGAAATCCATAGTGAATAATAGTAATCATGATTTAAATTAATTAAGTCCACAGTAATTTTGAAGGAAAATAGGAGACGCAGTTCCTACCTTCAAGGTGCTTGCATACTAATAGGGAAGAGGACAAGTGTCAAATCTACTTTAATATTGATATAATAAGTACTTATAGACATGTATTAGACATAATTACCTAACCATCTATAGAAAAGCTAACTAATTAAAAAGTGAAAATATAGATGACCAGGGTTCAGAGTAGGTGATTCTAGCAATAATACCTTAGTAGCCTCTTGGGATATTTTGACATTTTTTTCATTCATTTTTTCAAAGAGAGAAGTGTGAAGGATGCAAAATTGAGGGTCTCTTCAAGGAGCTACTGCCAGGATCTAGTGTGAAGGCTTTGGATATGAGCTATTTTATAATGACTGATAATTTAAAAAACAAACAGTGGCAAAAGCAGTTACCAAGTTCCTGAAGAAAATAAAAACCACTAAAGGACTATTTACCTGAAGTGAGCAATGAATACAATGTATATTTAATTCATAGGCATTAAGTTCAAAGAAGTAATTACATTTCAAAACTTTAGTGTCTCCCATTTTTAATGTACACTACACGAGTCACCATACAATGAGACAGGTGTTTAAGAAATTGAATATTTTTAATTCAATTTCTTGAATTAAATATACAGTCTTTTAATTTGTCCAAGAATAAACCTTAAAAAAATTTAAAAAGCAATATAATAATCATAATCCCAAACAAATTTCAATATTAAATACACCAATTACAACAAAGGACATTGAATACTTTACCGGTGGAAAATTTCACAATATAAGGGGAAAATATAATCTGAAAAAACACTTAAAAGTTATCTCTGGGTACAAGATATCAAATCTCAAACTTTCAGTTATTCTCCCTTCACAGAAATTTTAGAACAAATTATAGGAGAATGGAAGGGATTTTCTCAAGGTGCATGAGGCCAAACTCTAATCTATTTTAGTTCTCATTTATATGTTTATCAAGAATGTGTAATATCTTCTGTGAATGATGAGCATGAGAAAAATTTAATAAGGAAACAGATTTTATTGTGGAAAGAGGGCTAACAATAGCATTACCTGGAAATGAAACTTGCCCTTTATTATTTGAGTTGAGAGAGAAAAACTTGCCAAATTATTCTGAGAATTAGGTTTTTTTTCATCTTCTGAAACTTGAGACTGACTGATATATAAATCTCCATTCTGCCAAAAAATTCCCATGACATCCAGGTTACCTTCAGTGATTTGGTGAGTCAAGCAGAGCAGTCGGCACTGCAGACCATAGATTGAGAGAGATTAAAGCAGTGAACCTACAGTACTTTATTGACCTAGGTCTCCACATTAACCTGAGCTGATCCTATAATTACTATGAATAGCACAGGGTTTATAGTTCTCCTTAGTAACACCCCATGCTTTTTTATTCTATAAAAAGATTTTCTATTCATGTTCTTTACTTCTTTTCAGTTTTACAGATTTGTAGCAGGAGGGAATGTGTGTGCCTTTGCTAACACACCAGGAGAGAAAGATACCTAATGTTCGTGGGCAGTAAGCTACATGGTTCAACATGTCCACATTTTTTAAAAACTTAACTTGAAAGTCTTGTCTCATATTTTCAATTATCCAAATTTCCTCTTGCACTT
Source organism: Artibeus jamaicensis (assembly GCF_021234435.1). Classification (NCBI taxonomy): domain Eukaryota; kingdom Metazoa; phylum Chordata; class Mammalia; order Chiroptera; family Phyllostomidae; genus Artibeus; species Artibeus jamaicensis. Next base: position 40,475,437 of record NW_026522059.1, read on the forward strand.
TAGGAGTAAAAAGAAGTGAGTGTAAACATTGGCTAATTATGAAGGGAGATTTGGCTTTATGTTTAGAGAATGGTTAAAATACTATAACTCCATAGCCTTCTTCTTATTTTAACTTTTAGAGTACATATATTTAAAATTATATTGAAAATTGTTACCTATTTTAACCTATTCAGAATGTAATATAGTCAGAAAGACCATGTATATGAGTGATGCACAATGGTATAATTAATAATCTGCATTTTCTCTCAATGTAGAAAAACAGCTGCAGCTGGCTGATAAGGTAAATTATGAAAAAAGTAATACCTGACTATTAATAATTATGACTTGGGGTATCAAAAACTGATGTAATCATTTTACTTTTAAAAATAGATTAAAGTCTATCATAGATGACTGAATTGAAGAATTAAAAGGTAAGAAGTGGTCAATATTAAAAGTTAGCAATTTTGATTATCATGGAGTATTTAAAAATATTATGAAGGAGGAATTCTACTTTCCCATTTATAGCTTTTAACGTCCATGGTGATTGTGCAAAATTTCAAAAGTATACCTTCATAATTTAGAAGTGATAAATGTGCTTGTGAGTAAGGAAGTGAGGGGATGTGAGAGTCAAAACAAAATGGTTACAGGAGTTTAAGTAAAAGAAGAAATTAACATGTTAGAGAACCAGCTTTATAAGTATCACCTTCAACACCTTAAGGAAAAATATGTTTTGTAAGAATTCTATGTGTATCATGTTATCAAAATAACAATCTTTCTAAAGTGTCAGCATGAGTCATCCTTTTACAGAAGAACAAATAAAACAAGCCCTTTAAGAGAACAAATTTTGTTAGTTACATTTAAAAATCAAGTATATTCAAGGAAAAATGGGAGCTACAAAATAGAGTAATGCTTTGACAGTTATGGGATATTAGATAGATGATATAATTTCATTTTTTTTCGAGTTCCTGTTTAGAGCAATTAATACAAGTAGAATATGGCATTTCGTATCAGTACTTTGTTTTAAAATCTTTTATTGTAATTTCCTTATCCTCCCAAATAGAGAGGTTATTATAAGTCAGTTTGATTAGTCTGTCAAAAGCCTCTTTCTTTGTTGCATTTTACTAAGGGTATGAATACTCTATATCATGCTTTTAAGGAGTAAGAATTTGAAATTAGTCAGGTTAATAGTTTGCCAAACAAATTCAGTTTCTTGATATTCGTTGTGAGAACTATATTGCTTTAAAAGTGTCATGTGCATAAAATCTATTTAAAGTCTAATTCTTGGATGCTGTATGGGTATTTGAGGTTTTACTATTGAGGGAATATTGATAATATAACTAATGGTATTATGAAAATATTTCAGGCTTAACAATACAAGTTAGTAATTAGTGATGATAAAAAGGATATGTATATATTCAATATTTTATACTTTGTGGTAGCATATATTTGGTATGAGACGCACAGTGAAATTCCATCTCTTTGGTAGCTATTTTAACCATTAGAATGAAAAAGCATTTGGAAACAGTAGGGCAGTTTTCATCTGTAGGATTAAAGAGAATCTGAACAGAAAAATGAATTCATACCATCTTTTTTTTTTGGTACCAAACCTAGAGAAATATATAGCAGTTGATTTATCATAAGTGGGTTGAATTTTCTCTCCTGGTGGGCTTTTCAAACCTTTAGTTGCTGTTTTTATCCTTGCTGTGTGAATATTATTTTTATATCATTTTTTTGTTGAAAGGAATTTCCCATGAAAGCCCACAAAAGTAGCCTGGAATGTGATTATCATCTTTCCATGAAAATTTTGACCGTTTTGGGTCAGTATTACACCTCTGTTCACTGATTTAATTTGCACCAGTCTCTATAATAAAGGGATTGTACATGAATGTGAGTGAGCATTATAGTCTTCAGAACTAGAGAGGTTTTCCTGTATAAAACACAAAAGGCCAAAATGACAGTAATGGGAAACTATGTTATTAGAAAAGGCTATGAGAGTTTGGTAAATTTTTATAGTTATGGTAGATGATAAAGTAAGCATTCTACTCCCCATCCTGGAAAAATTTAGCTGTAAGAGTAAGTAGAAGAGAAAAAATGTAATTTTTTGAAAAAATCTCCCTAAGCCCTTACTTTAGGCTATTCTACTTAAAAAATTTGTTAAATCATTTGAATTTTCTGTGTCCAAACCTATTTTTCTTATTAAGAAAAAAGATAGAATGTGAATAGGACCTGCAAGTTGAACATGAGAATAAACAAATAATATATTTTTAAATGCAAATACTATCATGTTTCACAACCATAAGTGTAGGTTTGTCCATAATAAATCATATTTTATATAATCATTCACAGAGTCCATTGCAATAATATTGGGTTAGAATATGCCCCGTGAGTCCTAAGAAGCTTAACTCAGACCTTAGAGGTGATATCAGTCCTTGGAGGATGTTTACAATTTTGTTTTAAAAAATTGCAGCTTTTAAATGCTTTCTTTGCAACTATAAATAAACAAATATTTATTTTTATTTAGAAATATAATATAAAACACTGTATATTTCCCCTGAAATATGGAGATTTTGTGCCATTAGAAATTGGCTGATGTTTTCCTAGTGCTAAAAATCATACTAAATTTATTTAGTTTATAACATTGCATTGTTAGTGGTAACTTTAGAAAGTCTGACATTAAAGATTGTAAAAGAAGGCTATCAGATGAGCAATTTTCTTTCCAAATATAAACTAAACCAGTGAGAGTCATACATTTATATTCAGAGAGCTGAGTCTTATAAGTGGTTTAGCTTTTCATTAACATTTATTAAATAAGAATTTTTGAATGCTTTATGTAAGAATACTGTATATTTTTCTTTTATTATACACTAGTATTTTAGTTAACTGTATAGAAATTATCAGAATGCACACAAATGCCTACAAATAATTGCAGTTTCTATTTTTTTAATTGCTATGAATTTTTTTTCTATTTTTTATTTTAGAAAACATGTACTTAGTATAATGGGTTGCACTAGATAACTTTTATATAACTTACTTTTTATTTGTTAAGCATAGGTCTGCTAGGAAAGAAAGTATTTGAAAACATTTTTCCCCTTTAGTAGAAAATCTTATGGTTTCTGTTTAAAAAAAGAATGTTAATCCGAATTAGAAGGCAAAACATATCACCACCTGACTATTCTGAATGATGATACAAGTAAAACTGAAAATCAAATTAAAAATATAAAGACACAGTCATAATGAGAAAAAACTAACAACACAAAAAAAGCTCTTTTTAAACAGCATGGATAGTTGCTAGGCATTACTTACGCAGAACTAATGGCAGGCTTTGCTGCATTCTAGATCATTCTTGTTTGGTTTAATGAGCATGTTAAGAGCACAAATAATACATGTGTTCTTGGGCAAAATTCTTGACTGTAGGGATATACTACATTTCCCAACATTCATCCTCTAGTTTTTTAGGGGTTGTCAAACCCAGGGATGCTGGGATTCTGGAAAACAAAGCAGAAAGCTATTTATTGTCCCCTGAGGTCAATCACATCCCTAGTTCATTGCAAAACTTTTGTTACACCGAATTTTCTCATTGACACGTGTGCAATTGTGTATATACATATATACACAACTGTAATACACATACATGTACCTAAATTAGTCATAGGTTTCCAAGGAGGAAGACCTTTATCTAAGAAAGGTTACATTAGATGTATGTTACATACCTAGCAAGTCTATTATTAGTAGCATAGTATATGAAATTACAATTATGATCATGATTTTTAAAAGATTACAAATAGTTACCACTTAACACCTACTCCATGTCAAGTACTTTTCACACATTTACTCCTAAATGGTAGCTATTATTATCCTCATTTTATAAGGGAAGTTGAGGCTCAGAGGGAGAGATTAAGCAACTTGCCAAATGTCTTGCCACTCGTAAATGTGTTTTTATCCCTGTCTGTAGGAATCTACTTGGCCTCCCTATCCTAGCATTTGTAAAAAGATTTAAAGTTTGCAGAGGATCCTGACATGAAAGATTCCAAGCTCACAAATTCTAACAAAACAAACAAATTCTAACATGTTTAAGAAGCAAATGCATTAGATCACATTTGGGGTATTTCCAAACTTGATAGGTTGACAAACTTTTCATAGAGAGGCTTTAAACAGGCCATAAGACCCCTATCTTTATCTAATATAAGTGGCCTATTGGACGTAAGTGTTTCAAATGTAGTCTTTTATTTGCAATCAGAACCAAGCACTAGATTTTGTATGACTGAATGGGGTGATGAAGGAAATAATAGGGATCCTGAGATTTCTTGTTCTAAAAAAATGACAAAACTCCATTCATACATGTAAATTGCCAGATGGATTGAAAACAGATAGATACTGCATGTTGTTGATAGTTTTGGGAATTTCTTTAATTTCTATCAAATACATTTTTCCCTGAATTTTTCTAATCAATGAAATAGTTTGATATTGGGTTATTTAATACTATTTTAAAATTATAGAATTAGTAAAAAATTTTAAATGTGAACAATTATATTTAGTGTTTTGATATGGTCTTTGGAATTACTTTTTGCAAATCTTTTTTATTTTTTTGCTTTTGTGGTGGGTAGTCCAAAGATGCAGTGCTGGTATGTTAAATATAATATATGTGTAACAAAGCTTGGAGAAGAATCCATTGTGCTAGTCTTAGAACACAGTGCTATGAAACTCCTTTATTTCTAATCTGGACATTCTATCAGCTGTCAGGAAGTGGAGGTTTGGGGGGAGGGAATTTAATCACAAAGTGTTCAGCACCCCAAATTTTCATTATAAGTCACATGAGTAAGATGGCTGAGGGATCCAGACCCAAGCTTTAATAAACCAAATTATTTTAAATGAGTTGTAGGTTTTCATACTTTCAGTGACAGCAGCAAATGACTGTGCTTTCCTAGCAATTCATTCAAATTAGTAATAGAAAAATGAACACACCCAGGATAAAGCCTGGGTATAGCTCTTTATAAGAGGTAATCTTCTATGGCCAGACATAACATTACCTTAGTGGTACTTTTGCCAAAAACACTGACCTAGATCTAATTAAAAAAACAATTGGAAGAAATTTCAATAGTGAGACATTTAAAGGACTTAATGGATTTCGTCAATGAAAAACAAATGTTGAGGAACGATTCTAGATTAAAGGTGACTAAAGTGTAACGTAACTAAAATGCAGAGTGCATAATTCTTGATTGGATTCTAGGCCTCCTCAACCCAAATAAGTGATAAAGGGCATTATTAAGAGAACTGGAGAAATTTTACATAAGGATTTTATATTAGATAATACTACTGTAACAATGTTAAACTGGATACGATAGTGGCATTGTGGTTTAGGTAGCAGAATGCCCTTGCTCTTTGGAAGCACATGCTAAAGTGTGTAGGGGAGAAATGTCATGATGCTGTAGCATTAGTTAAATTGGTTCAGCATAAAATTATATGTTTTAGGTTGAAACATGATACTTTCAATATTCAACAATTTTTGAACGAGAAAAAACAAATGTGGCAAATATGTTAACAATCATTTTATTAAGTGGATTTATTATGCTATTGCAAAATTTCTATAGCTATGAAAATTCTCCAATAAGTTAGAAAAAGATTATACTTTTGTCTTATTTTAGTGAGCTATAAAAATAATATAGTTGAAACTGGTATACTATATTTAATGCACACAGCTAATTCCTATTATTCAAGCCAAATAAAATCTTATTCTCAGTCACAGAGATTCATACTCAAATTATCCAAATAATAGCTTCATGGATTCATGTCATTTTTACAGAAAATAGCTCTTATGGCTCATTCATCAGAAAACCATTTTAAAGTGTATTTTGTATCTTCAGTCATAGGTATATCCTTTACTATATTAATTGGGATGTATTCTATTATTATCATCATACTTTAATTAGTTTTGCAATGGAAAATTTACTTATTTTACATTATACAAACTAAAATTTTCATTGTTCAAGTGTCCTTATTATACAAATTGAAATGTATCTTTAATATAGATACATTGTCTTTAGCAATGATCAATATTTAAAACAACCCAATATGACTTCTATATTACTTAGTATCTAGAAGACCTGGTTTTAAATCATGGTTGGTAAGTTTGTGTTTACTTGAGGGTGAATTGTCTGCCCTACATTCCAGTAAAATGCAGGCTGTAATGAATAGGCTGTAAGTACCAGTCACCAGACCTGCAAAAGGTCTCCCTGTTGTGTGTATCAGGTTGGGGATTTGTTTCATGGTGATCACACTTCCTGATTTGAAGATTGCATGACAAGGAACTAGTAAAGTAAAGGGCAAAGAATTCCATTTCTTAATGTCACTTTTCTTGGACAGGCTTTAAATATAGGTCACTTAATGTTATCTGGATTTGTGTATTGCAGCAGCAGCTGCTAACACTGCTATGCTTAAGGGTCCAGCAGTGTTTTCATTTTCAGGGTTTGTAGACTGTATCTTGCTTTTCTAAACCTAAATAAGCTTCTGTCCAAACAGTAGTGAATGAGGTCTGTGGGAGGAGGCATAGTTTCATAGTGTACTGCAATTAAAAATAGATGTTTGCTTTAATATATGCTAAGAGAAAAAATGAAAACATCCGATTAACAAAATTGTCCTAATGTCGAATAAGTCAACATTTAGTTCTTTTGAAAAGGGTTATATGAATTCTGCAATTAGATATCTACTTAAAGATCCATTAAAATGGTAATTATAAGCTTCTGAAATTTTTGTGTGTTATATTTTAATCATGAACATATTAAAGTGCTACCTTTTAACTATTGTTAAATTTCACCTTTTAAATGTGTCTAGGTAAAGATTTTAAGAACTGGCAATTATGTTTTACTATCATGTACCATTCTCCTAATATAAAGATAATACCACTAATTTTTTATATGTGTATATTATATATATGCATATAGATACACACACAGAGATTTTATACACTACTGTTTCATTCAAGAAATATCTTCCTTGTCATTTCTGGATATAAACTTCTAAGTGATACATAATAAAAACAATGATTATTTTCTATATAAATATTAAAACTGATTAACTGTTTTTAACACTTGATACCACCTACATTTATCTTAAACTTAAAATGAAGCCCTTCATTTTAATAGCCCCATTTTAGAAGTTTATATATAAGAGCAGTCATGCATTTGATAAGCTTTGTATTTTGTGGATTCATGATTATTTTTAAAAGCTTAAAAATAATAAAAAGTAGTCATCCTCTATTGTAAAGCAAAAATACTGTGCTGCCATTTGAGTGTAATTAAACACAATAAAACTGACTCATTTGCTTGTCTTCTAGTGAGTATTACATCACATAAATTAGAAGGCAAAGGGTTGCATTGCCCTTAAGTAAAATACTGATTATTAGAGATAGTTCTCAGCATTCCACAAAGAAGTATTTTATCTCCAAACAAGACATTAAAATACTACAATAAAAATAGTAAACAATTATTATTTTTGGCAATATTAAACCTTTATTTGCACAAATTTGTTAAAGGAATGCTATATTGTAAGTGATTTCCATCTTTATACTAGTGAGTCTGTGCATTAAGAGACCCTGTCTTTTATGGAAAAAAACGATCAGATATTGTGGTATCGAAGGATATTGCAATACCCAGGCTCAGGAGGGTTAGATTAAAATTTAGTTTGAAGGAACTATCGGTGATGATTTTCCCACCATCTCTGTTCTTCAGTTTGCTTTCCTTTTTAAGGACTTAGATACTAGGTCACCTGCTGCAATACTCAAGCTTGATGGGATGGGTTAAGGAGAGAGGCTTAAGATGGCTTAACTGGCATTTCTGCTTACCTTTCCAAGACTTGGATCAGTGTCATCTGAGGCACCTTTGTGGTCTATTCCTGCACAACTGAAAATATTAGGAATACAGATGGAACTCTGGGATAGGGGCCATGCCTTTCGAGTTAGGCTAACTTGTATTTTGGCTAAGTTGCTTGTTTCATACAAAGGTTTCTATGGACATTCATTTTCTTTTTGCCTGTTGACATTAAATGAGGAAGCAAATTTTTTTTTCTAGAAAGCCCACAGTTTTCTACATAAATGGGTTCAGACTTAGTTTTAATGGAAGTGAAACATAGTCAATAGAGGCAAATTAAAACCATATAATTTTGTAATCTTAGTTTAGCTATAATTGCAGCAATAAAACAGTGGAAAGAACAATTGTGGAACATATGTTTGTGAGTGACATTATCTAGGTGACTTCCCCTTTACGGCAATGTGCTGTCCTATTTGTTTCCTCCTCCCTATGTATTGGAATGACAAACCTGCAAGCCTGGAGTTAATGCTGATTGCAGCAGCTGCTTACACATGGAGTCTCCATAGCAACTGTGAAGGTTGCCATGCAACCATATTCTTTTAGGGACAGTGAAAATGCCCAAAGGCTTACTAAAAATACATGGGGAAAAAATCTGAAATTTTCTTACTACTTTTAGTGGTTATAAAGAACTATGATACAAGTTGAAAGCACAGGTCAAGCAAATAAAAACCCAGCCCTGACCTTTCAAAAATTGCTTGCTGTTGCCTGAAATCTCAAGCTTTATTCAGAGAGATGACTTCTGATCGATTGTAAAATTGGTAGCTTATGCTAGGCAGCCCTCGAAGATAGGAAGATTCAGTATGGTGCTATTGGTATTCCTTGAGAGGTTAAAGGTCAGGAGAAAGTCATCAATGCAATATTGATTGGTGGGGCTGAAAAATGCTCATGTTTACACCTTCACTATGCTAGGGTTGCGTACCAAGCCGTAAGTAGACTCATGCAGCCTCTGAGCGTGCTCTGGAACAAACCATTCCATCAGCAAATGTGACATCACTTCAGTCAGCTCAGCTGTTTCTGCAGCTTTCTATAAATAGCTAGATAAAAAATTGAAGACTACTTGCAGAGCATTTAGCCAGCCAATCTGCTTCTCCACATCAGTTAAGATGGGTTATGATTTGAGTTTATGAAATCTCATTATTTATGTTTTGCATTGTAATTTCTTATTTTAATAGCAGAATCTTTTGGCATTCATATAAAATATGCTTGTATATACCTTTATTATATCTTGACTACTTTAAAAGGTGACCCTTTGTAAAAATTGAGTAGGTGTTGGTCAGCATCTAATGCGATTGGCTATGTCCTAACATCTGGTCATACATACTCACATATCTATAAATTCCTTATTATTATTTTAGGAACAAAAATTCAGTAAACAAATGATATATCAGACAAAATGACTATCATCAAATTATGTATAATATTGTAAGGTTTTAAAAATCTGCTGGGGCAATAACAAAGAGATGGATATTTGAGAAGAATAAAGAAAGAAGTTAAGTGCATTTTTAAAATCATATCTCACATTAATCAATCATTCTAATGTTTTGCTGTACAATCTTCTCAAAGATAGTTATATTTTTAAATGAATTAGTTTCTCTACAAATACTCTGAAACTGCAAACTTTATACTAGAGTGATGCTAAAATTGTAATGTTTTGTGTTTAACACATTTCTCAGTTCTCCATAGTTTTTGTACCAGTAAAGACAATAGCATTATTTGGGTCATAGTAATAGAGAATTTCACTACTTCAAATCGGCAATATAGACTTCCTGGAAATTTTGTAGGCCGCCTGTGTCCAGAGTACCAAAATATGTGGTTAGCTCATTCGATCTAGTTAGAGGATCAAATGGACACTTTGTTTGCAAGACTTTAAATATCCAGAGTGAGCTAAGAATGAATATATATTGATACCTAAGAAATAGAATAAGCTTCTATCAGTTTGAAGAAGCCTTAAGAACAACAAAGAACACACATCTAGTAAGAAAAGCTCAATCTAGGCACCAGTTTATTTTACTGGTTTTAGTTTTTTGTTTTGTTTTGCTGGCAGCAGTTTGTGGTTTTAAAAACCTTTATCACCTTCTTTAAGAAAAATTATAGTAGAAAATATAAATTTCATCCAAATCTATTCTTTTCTTACAATAATAAATACAGATATCCAAGACAATTAATATGTTTTTTCCTGTTCCATATTTCTCTTTATTTGACAATTTATAAAGACTATATAGCAAATGGCACCAAATTAAATTAATAACTGAAATGAGAGCTAGATTTGTTTTTACTAAGATTTACTTTATTACATAAGCAGATAATACCTAGAACCAGACATAAAATTCATCTATAGATAGAGGCCTAAGGCGACAATGTTTTTTGAAAGATCATTATAAAATTAAATATGAAAAAATTAATAACCAGTACATTTGAAACAGTTACTTGAACACAGCTAATACTTTTAAAAGTATTCGAAATGACATTATCTAAGCAAACTACGAGCATGTACAAGCAAACTATGCAATAAACTGCATAAATGATTTATTTATAGGGCAAGGTTGTAAATTTATACTCCACACTACTGTTTCTTATGTTGCATATCTTATGATGTAAATGGAAATATGATATAGCATGCAAGTATCAAAAAAAGTAAATTAGTATTGTCATATCACTATCTTCCCTCCCACTGCAGTATTAGAAATCGTGAGAGAAGAATGTGCTAGTTTTAAGATTTCTTTATTAGAGCTATGTGCTGTATTCAAACTATACATTTTATTTGATTTTACTCTGGTTTTAAACTTGAATTATTTTTCAATTTTTTCAAAAGCGGTTTTGCACTTTCATTGAATTGTCTTACTTATGTTCTCAAACAAATTTATAGGTGGACTATTTTTACTTGATTTGATACATAAGCTTCTTTCTTCATATCTGAAAATCTGCAAAATGTTCTGGCTTTTTCAGGTTATTCTAATTTCAGTTGGTTTTCTAAAGAGTCATCCTAAAATAGTGAGAAAAGTTGTGTGGGGATTTAATTTAAAAATTGAATAGAATTAGAATGTGTAACTATTATGATGACTCTGTTTATCTAAAAATACCAGTACATGTTTATCCATGACTAAATGTAATATCAGGGCCAAGATTACACTAACGTTATGAGCATTGGTTCTCTGTGGCCTCCAAAAATTTTCCAGTGAGCATGTTATAGGTTGGAAAGATAACTTACTAATAGCAAAAGTTAACTGTTTATACAATTATAATAAAATACATTTAAAAAATAATTATGTGATCCAATTTAGGTCAGTATCTTAGGGCATTATCAACACTCTAAAAAATAAAATTAAAAAAAAACTTTTTTATTTTTTATATGGCAGTGAACCATTACGTCTCATGAGTACTGGTGCAAAAAGCTGGATTGTGCATAGATTGCTCTTTACCCAGGATGCACTTGTGTCTGCAAGATTCTGAATAGAGACACACCTGCTAGCTAGCTGATAACACTCTGGGGTCATTTCATTGAAGAAACTGTCAGCCAGGAGGTACTTAAAATAAAGCCACAGACAAAATCATGACCTGCACTATTGAGACTAAAAAGGTGTAAAAGCAGAAAGGAAATGTAGATAAATGCACGTTCCTTTGTACCTTAACAAAACTTTTACATGTAAATTCAACTGAATAGGAAAGAATGGGGAAGAATGTTTCCCTCTAGAGTGGAAACAAATTAGATTGTTCAGCTGCATATTTGGCTCTCAGCCAAAGGAGTCGTGTGCCATGCTTGTTTGCCTACCAGTGCTGCTTAGATTGGCAAATGCCCATGCCGTTTGAAGAGGGCAGGCAGATGACTGGATGCCTGCCAGGAAGTGTGTGGGACTGATGCCACTGCTGGACTCCACAGCCTGGTAGGAATGAGGAGTACAAAGGCATTCAATAATCTGAATGTCCCTTTGCTTCAAGAGAGTGGTGCCAGGCAGCATTTAATGAGAGATTGCTTTGTTACAAAGTCCTCAACATCAAGTGGGCTGGTGAGCTCATTAACCTGACTGCAGCAAATAAAAAAGGCACACTCAGAAGACTCCCATGATAGCCTACTCAATGGTGTAAGAGCCCTTTTGCTTCCTTTATGGTGATCCATTAGCAAGCAGCAGTGTAAACACCATAAAGCAGGCCAGGTTTCTGATTGTTCAACTTAAGTCTGTTTCCCCTTGGGGATTATACCACCAGTTGATATAGGACTTTTCCTCTTAAGATTTCTATCTACTATGTAATGACCTTCTTGGCAATGGAGGATTTGGGGGGTTGCTTTTAAGAGCAGAGCTCCAGTTAAGGAAACATGAATAGTTCAGGTGTCTGCAAGAAGGTAATGACGTAGGACATAGAAACAAACTACAAAGTCAAGTGATCCCAAGGGGAATCACTTGCCGTGCATTTCTGAAGCCCAAAATGGTGAGCACATTACATTACTTCCCTGTGTTCCCATTTATTTTCTGCTTTCCTGGAGCTTTACATTTATAGAGGAGGTAGGCCACCCCTGCAGTTTGGAGACAGTTAGCTCACTGAGCATCTGTCTCTGAGTGCTGCTCCGGCTCTCTGGGGATTGCATTACTCAGCAAAGACTCTCCAGCAAGAATTTGTTTCTCCTCCATCTTAAACATGTTTGATAGTTGGTTGTGCAAAAGTCAACTTAGAACATCTAAACAGAATGCTACAGATTTTTTTTTAATTGTCAAACTAGAAAGGCAAAGAATGACCCTAACGAAAACACCAAACATTTCAACTTTACATCTTCGGAAGTCTAAAGGCCATCTGTTGCTTTGTTATATGTTCTGTTACTAATCTGAGGATGTCAGACTAGGGGAACTGTATGTATTTAGGGATTGGTTTGAGGAAAGGGAAGTAAAAGCCTGTTACTTTCAGGTCACCAGCTCAAATCCAGGATGAGTCACTGATAAGGAACCATCAGTGTCTTTTGGCTGACATTTGGTGGTCAAGGTACAATGAGTTAATCACCTTGGTCTTTTTTTCAAGCACCCACCTGTCTTCAGTGATCAAAATTACTACCTATATGTGCAGCATAATTGGGACATAGAACTCTTTATTTTTGTTTTCTCCCTAATCACTTTGACAAAAGGATCTAATCTAACTGTGATGGAATCATGAGTGAGAATGTTTAGCACTTTGTTAATTTTTTAAAAATAGGATATATCAGATTAACTTGTGCATATTGCTCAGGGAAATAGGATTCAATGACTAGAAAATTGAATGCGAAGTAAGAAAATACTGAAAATACTTCATATTTTAACAGCATCAAATCCATTCATCTGATTATATCAAAACAAAAGCAGCTGTGTAGCCCTGTTTCCCAATTTGTGTAAATAATACATTTTAAAAGGTTTTAGATTTTGTCTAATGTACCTATTTATATATAGCAGTGCTTATAGATATACCTATGTATCTATACATAGATACATGGCTAGAAAGATTAAGTTAAAATATTGATCACTATTTTGAACAGGTGGCTTGTTCAACTTAAAATGGAAAGTGTATAAGGAGAAAAGTACACTCTACTGGCATACGGGAAATAGATTTTTGAAGGTGTGGTCAGACCACTAAACTAAGACCACTAAGAAAGGCTGAATGAATATTTTAGAGGTTTCTTACTGGGTGGTGAGCTTTTGGAGGGGAGACACCATAATTTATTTTTGTCTTGTGTATCTTTGTTATTCCTCATAGCACTTTACATAAATAAATTAAAATTCTTCTTTAATTTATTCCAGACAGATTTCTAAGCAGGGAGATAGGGTTACACAGTAGAAGAAGCAAGGGTTTGGAGGGAAGTCAACCTGAACCTCGAATCTATCTTCTCCACTCGTCAACAGTGCACCCTTGGATGGGGTACTTGGGGTACTTGACATCTCTGTGCCTCAGTTTTCTCCATATAAAATAGAAACACCCTCCTCTCATAGGAGATTAAAGGACTCAAGTCTGAAAAGTGTCTCGAACACTGCTGGCAGAGAGTAGGTGGTATTGTTACTGTTATTTCAGGAGCATTGCTATTTCAAGCTCCTGTTCCTTCCTTCATCCTGTGCTTATTGGATTTCTACTGTCCTATGCTCATTTTTTAAAGCCATGTCCAGTGATCTCCATATGATATATTATATTTGCTGCTGTGATCACCAGTGGTAACATAGTCTTTTAGAACTGTAAAAAATTATGTGCTATTTCCCACAAAAACTAACCATAAGACATGATGTAGACAGCTTATTGATCAACCCTCCCTTGGCAATGATAAATGACTGAAAATCTGAGGAAAAAGTATATCATCTTTTAAGCCCTACACTATATCCTATACAGGGAGCTGGATATCAATATTCTTTTTATTTTTAAAACAGTTCAAAAATAATTTTAACCCATTTGGTACTGAGCTACAGCACAGAAGCTGGCCAAAGGCTGATGTTCCACTAGGAGGCAGTGCAATGTCTTGACAAGGCCCCAGACTTTGGGGTCAGCAAAGACCTGGGTTCAAGTCAGCCTCCTCAGTGACTAATTGTGCACGACTTGACACCGGTCTTTTTACTCCCGCGAGGGTTCTCTTTTTTTCATTTAGAAAATGGGCATGTGGCTTTCTTTGAAGAGTCACTAAGAGAATGCCTTAAATAGCACTCTGCAGTGCAAGGTGTACACAAGCATTTTGTAATCGATTGTTGCTGGACACCTACAGTAAGTATGGTCATGAACCTGAGCCCTGAAAGCTGCCCATGACTGGTTTTGGAGCTAGAGATCTGCTAGGCAGAACTGGAAGTATGTAATGAAATGGTGGGAGAAAATGTGATTCTACACGCTGCTAGAAATATCGGGGGGCAATACGTTGGAACAGTATGGAGTGGGGAAAAGAAGCAGATGTTTCTTATGACCTTATGCTGAGTCAAGAAGAAATTGTTCTGTGTTTGCTGTGCAGCGGAACTTCAAAATGACTGATCAGGGAAAACAGAATAAGCCTAGAACTGATTCTTTTTTTTTTTCACCTAAAATCTTCAGTCATACTTTATTTATTTATTTTTTAAAATTAAATTTTATTTAGTTACTTTTCAAGTACATTTTTTTTTATCTATTTCTCCCATCCCACCCCACCCCCCTGCCCGGTCTCCCCCCTCCCTCCCATTCCTTCCCCCCACAGTCCTCATCTCTGTGTCTTTTCATACTTGTTCCTCAAAATCCCTCCCCCTTTTTCCCCTTAAGTTCCCTTCCCTCTCCCCTCTGGTCGCTGCCCACTTGTTCTCTATTTCAGTGTCTTTGTTTTTATTCTGTTTGCTTGTTTGTTTTATTCTTTAGCTTCCTGTCAAAGGTGAGATCATATGGTATTTGTCCTTCAATGCCTGGCCTATTTCACTCAGCATAATGCTTTCCAGTTCCATCCATGTTGTTGCAAAGGGTAGTAGCTCCTTCTTTCTCTCTGCTGCATAGAATTCCATTGTGTATATGTACCACAATTTTTTGATCCATTCATTTACTGATGGGCACCTAGGTTGCTTCCAACTCTTGGCTATTGTAAATTGTGCTGCTATGAACATTGTGGTGCATAGGTTCTTTGAAATTGGTATTTTAGGATTCTTGGGGTATAATCCTAGCAGTGGAATTGCTGGGTCAAAAGGCAGGTCCATTTTTATTTTTCTGAGAAAATTCCATACTGTTTTCCATAATGGTTGTACCAGTCTGCAATCCCACCAACAGTGAACTAAGGACCCCTTTTCCCCACACCCTCTCCAACATTTGTTGTTTGTTGCGTTGTCTATTATAGCCATCCTGACTGGTGTAAAGTGGTATCTCATTGTGGTTTTAATTTGCATCTCTCTGATAGCTAACGATATTGAGCATCTCTTCATGTGTCTCTGGATATTCTGTATATCCTCTTTAGAGAAGTGTCTGTTCAAGTCCTTTTCCCATTTTTTAATTGGGTTCGGTGTCTTCCTAGAGTGGAGTCGTGTAAGTTCTTTGTATATTTTGGAGATTAAACCTTTGTCTGAGGTATCATTGGCAAATATGTTTTCCCATACAGTTGGTTGTCTTTTTAATTTAATACTGTTTTCTTTAGCCATGCAGAAGCTTTTTATTTTGATGAGATCCCATTTGTTTATGCTTTCCTTTATCTTCCTTGCTCTAGGGGACATATCTGTAAAAATGTTGCTGCGTGGAATATCTGAGATTTTCTTGCCAATGTTCTCCTCTAGGACTTTAATGGTGTCCCGGCTTATATTTAAGTCTTTTATCCACCTTGAATTTATTTTGGTGTAAGGTGTAAGTTGGTGCTCAAGTTTCATTTTTTTGCACGTAGCTGTCCAGTTCTCCCAACACCATTTGCTGAAGAGGCTATCTTTACTCCATTTTATGTTACTGCCCCCTTTGTCGAATATTAATTGACTGTAGACGGTTGGGTTGATTTCTGGGCTCTCTGTAGAACTGATTCTAATGATCTAGTCTAAGAAACCATGTTTTTGGGGTAGGGTTATGTGGCTGAATTAATCTTTTTACTGGTCTCCTTTA
This sequence comes from Artibeus jamaicensis, assembly GCF_021234435.1. Lineage (NCBI taxonomy): Eukaryota > Metazoa > Chordata > Mammalia > Chiroptera > Phyllostomidae > Artibeus > Artibeus jamaicensis. The sequence continues at coordinate 40,491,798 of NW_026522059.1, forward strand.
ATCCATTCTTGCCTTCTCTTAAATCCCTTCTACACTAAAGCTGTATTTTTTTTCTAAAACACATATCACTGTATTAATGTTCTCTCCTTCACTTTATTATCTTAGTTCTCCTGGCCTGGATCAGCCTTCTCTGGAGATATCAGTGGGCAAGGGGAACATTCAAAATAGGAAATGCCACAGTTGCTATAGTTTAAGACAATTAACAAAAAGCAACTGATTGAATGGATTTCATTGTTTTTCTGTCTAGCGTATGTTCATTTACTGAAAGTGAACAAGCTAGTATTCTGTGCAAACAACACCCCGAAGTTCTCAAGAACGCAGGTTCTGTGAATTCATCTATATGTATCACTCAAAGCATTCCCTATTTTGTAATCTTACTATTTGTCCTCCTTTTATCTAAAGCCCTTACATCTTAACCACACTCCCCCCTGCAACGCGAATCTCACAAGACCACATGTTACTCTTCCTCTGATTATTAGTTACCACATTTGCATATGTGTTTGCTCATTACGATGTCATTAGCTCGAGGAACAGACCTCCTAACAGAAGTTACCAGGAGTGACATTGTGCAGTTCTTTTCAGCAAGGACCTTTCTCAACGTGAAGCTGTCGTGTTTGTGGTTGTAGAATGTAGTATTTTCTTTTTCTAGCTTACCTAACTAAATATGTTTTGTGCACAAAAATGTGCTCTTAAATGCACTAAGTTAGTTACTATAGTTCTACTAACATAACACAAAATATTGCCAGTCATAAAATACCCTAAATGATTGTATCATTACAAGCTATCAATCCAAATATAGGTAAGCTCAATTTAGTGTCCCAATTTGTTTAAGGGTTTAACATGTTATAATGCTATTTATCTCTAAATATATTTTCTAAAAATAACCTAGATGCACATGCATTCATATGTAATCAACTATCAACTGTCTGGATATAGCTGTCTATGCTTTGTGTGCAGCAGAGTCTCTCAACCAATAAGCGCTAGCGTGACATTCTGTGCTAGACTTGCTGTCTTAGCCAATCAGTGTCAGTGTACCATACTGCAAATACTCTCAATTTCAGTGTCTCTTTTTTTTGCCATTATTATGTAACTCCTGTGAATAATTTTGACTCAGGATGGCTGCCAGAAAATGTGATGGATCTGCCTACCTCCCAAATAAAGCAAAGACTGTATTTCCAAACATAAAGATTAATTTTTGCAAGTTGCTGAAGGAAGTTAATGAAATGGCAGGGAGTACCAGATAGAGATGATAGGCAATTAAGACCTAGTGCTTTGATTTTATAAAGCCCATCAAAAGCATCAGCACAGCATGGAAGTATTGACCACCCACTATATGAACTGTAGTTGCAAACACATATAGCTGGAGGCATGCCCTGATTTCAGGAAATTTGGAGAGGAGAAGAGAATGACTTTATCTCTCTGTTTATCTAGATAATGCTGAAAGCACATATCTCTCTGAGGACTATTGTGTTATTGCTGATTCAGTTGTCCCATTTCTAGAAGTGCATCCAGTATGCTCAATAGGATATCCTTCACATGCCAAGATCTTAGCCTAATAGACTTCCCTGGTCCAGGAAAAGTTTCCTTTTCAGATCAATACTACCCCTTACCTCTAATGATTCCCTAACTTTCTGGTGATGGACTTTGGGCCATGAATAGTTTGCTTCTTGTTTACCTCTCCAGATTTAGCTTTCAATTTTCATCCTCATATTGTGTCCTTTGAAGGAGTTATTTCTTTTATCTAGAATGTTCTTGTCCTGTCACCTCTTTTTGGAGTACAACATAATCCTTTGGCTCTTCACCCTAGGATCCCTCTTTAAGGAAGCCTTCACTAATCATTCAGACAGGCCCCCATGGAAATATGCCTTCATACTGTTAACTACTCCTTCATTTGCAAGTCACAGTTCATAATTCTTATTTATTTATTGTACTGTGTTATGATATAATTACATGAGAGTAGGGACTATGTTGAGTACCTTTACTTACCATCTACCCCAGCACCTAGCATTGCATGCTTTGCACACTGTAGGTGCCCAAACATTTTTGTTTAAAGACTGAATGAGCTCAAAGTCAATTTCCAGTTTTATTTTTTACCATCCTTCTATTTCCCTATGCTCTTTATTTTCCAGTGATCTTAATGTCAATATGATATTCCTCAAACATGTAATGGGCTTTCACATTTATCTGCCTATATTTACCACCTCTCTTCAGTCTGAAATGCATTTGATACACGTTGAAATGATATTCACATCTTAAATACCTGGGTCTCAGATGTTCATTTTCTAGTCCCCCTACTGAGAATTTATTGTTCCTTTCACAGCACTTCTACAGATTTAATTGTATCTTTAGCACTTTTTTCTTTTTTTACTTTAACCATATTGCATGTTCTTTGTTTTTGTCAGTGGGCTTTGTCTTTGGGTTGCTATATGAAAAAAATTGTGGGCTGAGTAATTTAAACAACAAACATTTGTTTTTGGTTTACAGACAGCTGCTTTTTCACTCTATATTTACGTGACAGAGACAGAGAACTTTAGTCACTTTCTCTTCTAACAAGGGCACTAATCTCATCATGGGGGCTGTACCCTCATGACCTCATGTAAACCTATTTACAACCCAGAGGGCCCACCTCCTAGAACAATCCCATTGCAGGATTAGGGGTTCAACATACGAATTTTGGGGGAACAACATGTAGTCCTTAACACTCTTAGAGGGCCAAAATTTTACAGATATTCTTTGTTCCTCAACTGATTTTCCTAACACTTAGCCCCCACTCTTGAACATAGATTAGACATAGATGTTTCTAGCTTTTTGAATTAAATTGAAATGTACCAAAAATGTATTTTCCAGCTCTTCGTGAGGCTGGTCTTTCATAGGGAAGAGTCAGCTCGTAAGCACGACTGCATTCACAGAGGGTTGTGTTGGCAGAGACAACCCCTCTGTGTGTGGGGGCGGGGCATGGTGGCAAAGGAGGAGAGATAAGGCAGCACAGAGGCTGCAGGAGAGGCTGGGTTTACGAGGGACCAGCGATTTCAGAGAGGCCTTGCAGGGGCCCTGGAGCTTGGACTGATGATGTGCTCAGCACATTTGGTTTAGAAAGGCTCGGTTCTTTCCGTGAACCCTCTTTTCCTTCCAGGAAAATCTATGCTAAAGCTCTACATCATTTTTCAAGTTTTAGAATTGAGTTTGTGGAATCTGGGGAGTGGGTGATAATGAGAAGATACAGATGTCCAGGAAGTTTGCTTTTTGTATGTTATGTAATAGTAAATGCTGAAAAGAAAAGTAAAATTGAGGTTAGAAAGGTACAGACAGACTTCACAGCCACAAGGAGAAAAAAGCCTTTTAACTCATTTTTCCCTCTCACATCATTTTATTATTTTATATTTCTACATTGGTCCTCACATTATTAATTCATTAAAAAACTAACCATAACATTGAATGCAGTCACTAGAGCATTAAAGGTCATTTATGGTTTATGTAAAATTACGCTGTATAAAATGACATATCAAACCCCAATGGACGATAGGAGAAAATACACCAATTTGGGGTTAAGATGGACTTAGGACAGTGGGTGTGATATGAACTCTCACAGTCACGAAGTTTAGTAAACTTTTAGAGAATAAGAATGAAGTTGATTGTTGATGTCTGTTGTGTGGGGGCATGAAAATAAGGGAACCAACTTATTTATTTGTAAGTTTTAAAGTGTCTGCAGCACAGTCCTGCTGAATTTAAGTCTTAACAGCAATTCTGGATCTGTCAAAGTCCTGGTAACAAGTACCCTCAGGAAAGGAAATACCACAACTTTTTATTGTGGCCTATTTTTAAACAACCCTTATTAAAATTAGTTTTATATGTAATAGGGGTTGATCATCGTTCAGCTATTTTGACTTTACTTTGAAGAATTACTTGGTCAAAATTAGGAGACATTGAATAAGTTTTTTCAATGGAAAAATTTAGTGTATAGGAAATTACTCATTCTTCTAAGGAAATTCCGCAGAGAAACAAATCCCTCCCATCTTCTCTTGACCTCCTGGGTGATTTCACCTCAGCTCCATCTGAAGAGTTACATTTAGGTAATAGAAAGTGCCACATAAGCAATGCCATACTTTTAACCTATTACTATAGTTTTGTGTGCATCCTCTTTTTTTAAATAAGTGCTTGTATTATGACTATAACAGTTCAAAAATGTGTAGTTTTATTTTATACTTCAAGAGAAATAACTATTCTTTATTTAGTAACTATGTTAGAATTCATTTTTTCAAGTTGTCCTACACTTTTCTTTTGCAGACTAACTAATCTATGATTCTAAACTTTTTTATAGGATTATATTGCAATGACTTTCTCTAATAATAATCACTTATGATAAAGCACCCCCGACTCTTTCTATATGTCTGTCTAGAAGGTATCCATTCATGTAATGTGAAAAATAGAGACATTTGCTGAAGAAGATACAAGGTACAAGAAACATTGTACATAGGTCAATGATGCCTCAGTCCCCTTCAAAATAGGCACCTTGGGACCTCATACAGTTTTCCCAATCACTATCAACTGCCCTGTTGTCTTTTCCTGAATCTTGCTGATAGTCTGAAATCTCTTCTGTTTCAAAGGTGATTTTAGTTTGGGGGAAAGTCAGAGCCGGAGGGCACCAAATCTGGGCTGTAGGGGGGCTGAGTCACCTGGGTGATTTGATATTTCTCCAAAAACTGCACAAGCTGTTATGCATGAGTGAGCACATTGTTGTGATGAAGCCTCCAATCACCAATTGCCTGTAACTGTGGCCCCCTGAATCACCTGAATAGTTTCTTCAGAAGGATGTTCAAGCTTAACACAAAATTTGATGCAGGTTTATTGCTCTACTCACTCAGTCATTTTGAATGTGACAGCCACACAGTATAATGCTTGCTGTACTGCCCCCACTGACTAATACAGTGAAGTTATCATTGTTCATGCATGTGCATTCCAGTTCCCACTTCTTGGCCACCAGGTTATATTAATGTCTCACAAACCAGTCTCATTATATTGACAATGGCTGGACTTTTTTTCTGGACAGATGATTAATGTGTGTGTGTGTGTGTGTGTGTGTGTGTATTCATTTATTTATAGAAAATATTGTAGGTGGGAAATAAATAGCAAACAGATAAGCCTCCTGCTTTCCTGGAGCTGGCATTCTGACAGGGCCCTGACATTGTCCCGAGTCACTGGGGAACTGAAGAATGTATAAGACACAATTATCCCTCCCCAAGAAATCTTACATTAACAAGAAGGAAGACATAAAGTCAACTTTGATTAAATTTATGTACCAGAGCCTGTGCAATGTGCTTTTACAATGGTAATCTCATTCAACTCTCAAATACCTTTCCCAGTTATGTAATATTTTCTTCATTTTTATAGTGGAAAATGAGATTTGGTAAAATTAAGCAATTTTCCAAAAAAGATAATGCAGGTAGGTGAAATCAAGCTGATGAAGTATTTTGGGACATCAAGGCCCTAACCATTTTTATGAAACAGTGCAAAACAATGCAAGTCACCATTGTAACTGCCAGCACATAGGAGTTGTACTATAGCATTGCCTCTCATACTTTGGTGTGCCTATGAGTCACCCAGGAATTTTCTTTTAATTCAAAATATGATTCAGTAGTTCTGGGATGGGCCCTGAGATATTGCAGTCTAAGAAGCTCCAAGATGATGTTGATGCTGCTGGTTCAACAACCACAGTTTGGGTAGCAAGAGCTACGGGGATACAGTAGTTAGAGGAACAGTTCAGGTGTGGGAGAATCTTAAAAAAAGCAGCGTATTTGGAAGGTCCCTTGAATGATAGGTAGAATTTACAAGTCAGAACGAGGAGGAGGAGGTGAAGTTAGCACTTCAAGTAGCAGATAGGCATAGGTAAGGATGGGAAGGTCAGAAAAATAAATGAAAAGCATGTTGTGGAATGGTTAAAATTTATGATAATAAAGCTATAGGTAATATGTAAGAGCATAATGCACAATTACAGCCTGGAATGTAGATATTGAGTAGACTATGGAGCTCCTCAATGTGAAGCTAAGGAGTATGAAATTTATTCTAACTGCAAAAGAAATCCATAATAGACTTTGGAATTTTATAGCACAATGAATATAGTATTACTTTTTTTTTAAATTTATTTTTAGACAGAGGGGGAAGGGAAGGAGAGAGGGAGAGAAACATCAATGTATGATTGCCTTTCATGTGTCCCCTTCTGGGAACTGGCCTGCAACCCAGGCATGTGCCCTGACTGAGAATCCTTTGCTTCACAGGCCCAAGCTCAATCCACTGAGCTACACCAGCCAGGGCAGGTATTTCGTTAAGATATTTAATCTAGCCAGAGGCAAGAAAAAGCAATGAGTTAGTATATTTTGAGATAATTTAGATATTAAATGGTAGAAACAAATTTCAATGATAATAGGAAAAACAAAAATAAATTAAAAATGTTAATATTAATTGTCATTTGAAACCACTTAATTTAATAGAAAAAAGTATGGAGTCAATAGTGAACCTGAATTTACCACCCATGTTATTAGTAAAATGGTGCTACCATCGACAAACTTGGGGGAATGAAGAAATAGTTGGCAAGAGAAAAAATAATATGCTCACTATATCATTTGTTCCCCCAATCTCAATCCTCTCATTACTTGTTTCATTCTTACAGAGACTGTTGTTGGTGCCCATCCCCAGCAAGTAAATATTTGGACTGATTCTAGAGTGAGGTTTTATGGCAGATGCTCCAAAATAACATTTGGTGATAAAGGTATTATGAGAGCATGTGATGTCTAAAGGAAAACACATGAAACTAGACATTGAGAGGGATGAGAGACTGAGGGAAAATAGAGGATCAAAATATATTTTATGTCTTAGTGAATTGTGAGCAGGTGAAGTGGAAGGTAAGGAACTGAGAAAATCAGAAGAGACAGGTTATGACCAGAGTAGAATATTGGAATAAAATATTTGAGAGGTGTGACAGACGTAAGTGATAACAAAATCCAAAGTTACCACAGCAATATGTGGCTGAAGTGGGATGGTGGAATAAGGCCTTTTGAGTTCAAAAGCTCCAGAAATTTTTATCAGAAATTATTAAATGTATTACTTGCATGGATAATAAAATCTATTAAGTTGATGTTAGAAGATGGGATGTAGAGAATGTGAGCCAATTATAGACTTGAAGATTGGTAGGATTTTGTGAGAAAGAAGAAAATGGTATAGCAGGATGGAGTTAGACTTAAAGGGGAGAGAATTTGGATGAGGCTGTAAAATAGAAACTTGAAAATGCTGATGGGATTTAGAGAATTCCAATACAACTTCCTCTTTAACATACACATATTTGTTTATTTAATTTTTTGTGGGGATTAGGGATGGAGAAGTGGCAAAAGAATGGCTGAATGATAACTCTTTTGATTGTATAATAAAGAAATTTAATAACCAAATGGAGACTGAGTAGGAGATGGATAGAAGGAAACTAGGTTTTACTGAGGTAAGAAAGTCAAAAGTATGCATTGCAAACAGACAGCAGGTGTATGAAAGCATAGAAAAGTCACCATAACAAGGTGGAATGATAGTAGTAGAAATCAGACGAGACATTGTACTACACCCTGGCAGCTTGGCCATCCCCAAATTTGAAACTTTTAAATGACCATGAGATGAGAACTTTCAGGCAAGATGGAGGCATAGGTAGATATTCTTCACCTCCTCACACAACCAAAATAAGGATAGCAATGAATTTAAAAGCAAAAAACATCCAGGAACTGCCATAAAATCAAACTGTATGGAAGTCTAAAAACCAAGGAGTTAAAGAAAAACATTCATCCAGACGAGTAGCAAGGGTGGAGACAGGCAGCCAGGGCAGAGAGGACACCTGCCAAGGCAGCAGCTGGCAGACTGGGTAGTCCTACATTTGTGTGGATATAAAAACCAGGAGGCGCAATTGAGGAACAAGCAATCCCAGCCTAGGACAGACTTTGAAACCCAGGGTTCTGGTACTGGGAAAATTAAAGCCTCATAACCTCTGGCTGTAAAAATGTGTGGGTTGTGGCAGTGAAAGAAACTGCTAGTCTCTCAGGAGAGTCAGTTGGAGGCTCCCAAGGTTTTCTAGAATGTACACAATTCCACCCACCTGGGAATCAGTACTAGGGAAGCACCTGGAAGGGCATCATTTGCTTTTGGGAAGCTTGGGAAGTGACTAAAAGTGGAACAAGAGCCAAGCAAGTAGCATCATTGCCTCTCTGACCACTCCTCATAACCTCTAGCTATAAAAACCTGTGGCAGTTGCAGCAGTGGTAGAAACTGACAGTCTCTCAGGAGGGGGAATGTATGTAAGCCTACCCTCTTGGGGAATCAACACGGGGGCAGCAACTGGAAGAGCACCAATTGAATGCAGGGAGTGGGAGAAGTGACTGAAGGCACAAGTGTCATCAAGCAGCATTGTTCCCTCTCTGACCCCTCCCCCACATACAGTGCCACAAACAGTAAAGCCAGTTTCCCTGCCCTGGCAAATACCTAAGGCTCTGCCCCTTACAATGTAACAGGTGCACCAAGACAAAGAAATATGACCCAATAAGAGAACAGATCAAAACTCCAGAAAAAGAACTAAATGAAACAGAGGGAGCCAACCTATCAGATGCAGAGTTCTAAACACTGGTAATCAGGATGCTCAGAGAAATGATTGAGTATAGTCACAAAATAAAGGAAGAAGTAAAGGCTATGCAAAGTGAAATAAAGAAAAATACACAGGGAACAAACAATGAAGGGAAGGAAATTGGAACTCAAATGAAAAATTAGGATCAAAAATAAGAAATAGATATTTGATTAGAATAGAATGAAGAAATAATTCAAAAAAATGAGAGAGGCTTAGGAATTTTTGGGACAACTTTGAATGTTCTAACATCAAAATCCTAGGGGTGTGGGAAGGAGAAGAGGAAGAGCAAAAAGTATAAAACTTATTTGAAAAAAATAATGAAAGAAAACTTCTGCAATCTGTTGGAGGAAATGGACATACAAGCCCTGGAAGCTCAGAGCATCCCAAACAAATTGGACCCAAAGAGGACCACTCCAAGACACATCATAATTAAAATGCCAAAGCTTAAAGATAAAGAGAGAATCTTAAAAGTACCAAGAGAAAAGCAGTTAGTTACCTACAAAGGAGTTCCCATAAGACTATCAGCCGATTTCTTAAAGGAAACCTTGCAGAGAAGAGGGGACTGGCAAGAAATATTCAAAGTCATGAAAAGTAAGGATCTACATCTAAGATTACTCTATCTAGTAAAGCTATAATTTAGAATAGAGCAGATAAAGTGCTTCCCAGACAAGGTAAAGTTAAAAGAGTTCATCATCACCGAGCCCTTATTATGTGAAATATTAAAGGGACTTATCTAAGAAAAAGGACAAAACTATGAACAGTAATATGACGACAAACTCACAACTTATCAACAACTGAACCTAAAAACAAACAAACTAAGCAAACAACTAGAACAAGAACAGAATCACAGAAATGGAGATCACATGGAGGGTTATCAGTGGGAGTGGGAGGGGTTGTACCTACCCATAATGGGTAGGTACAAAAAGACAGAGTGAAGTTAAGAAAATTAAGCTGAAGAGCTTATATATATGACCTATAAACATGAACTAAGGCGGGAGAATGCTGGAGGGAGTGGGGGTGCTGGGTGGAGGGGGAAAATGGGGACAACTGTAATAACATAATAAAATGCACTAAGATATCACCATGTGAAAAAAACTATTCCCATACTTTATCTCAATATCAACCCTCATAACAATCTTAGGGGGGAGATACCATGATTTCTATTTGTAAATGAGTAAAATAAAGAAAGTTAGCCAGAGTTTTTGTGATAAGTCAAGCAATTTTTAAGCTATAATGTTGAATGTGTCATCTATTTTAATGCTAGAGTTGACCATGATAATGACAAGAATTAGAGTAGAGAGAATCCACCTAAAGACATTCAACTAGCAAAAAGCAGAATTTATCACAAAGTGAATGCTTTTGGCTCAGTATGAAATATCATTTTTGTGGTTATGTAGGAAATAAAAATCTGAGGAGAAGAATGCAGTAGCAAAATCAATAATGAAGTGCTTCTGTAGTCAAAATATTGTCAATGGAATAATTTGGAAGATTTACCAATTCTGTTGTTGCAAAGATAATGTTGATGTGTAGTCACAGTCTAGACCAGGTGTCAGTAAATGTTTTCTGTACAGGGACAGTTGTAAATAAATGCTTTGCAAGCCATACGGTTACTCACAAAGCTCAACTCTGCTGTTTTGACGTGAAAGTAGTCAACAACAATACAGAAATGAATGAGTGTGACTGCATTGCAATAAAATTTTATTTACTTACAGAAGAAGGGTGCAGACTGGATTTGGTCTGTAGGCTTCAGTTTGCCAACCCTTGGTCTGGACAGTTCTCCTAATGGATAGACTTTTCGAATCATCTTGATATAAAGAGCCTCAACCTTTACCAGCTGTAACAAGAGAACTGCTCAATGATTTTTGCATTCCTTATCCTAATCAGCCAACTTATAATTCTCTGATACCATAGATTAAGTTCTACCACAATCATTACTTTTTTACTGACACTTCACACCCACACTTGGTTCTGTGGCACTGGGCTTGTCTTTTGAGGATGACCTTCCTTTTTGTCTTCTTTGGTGGTGTTTTTCCAGATCACTACAAGATATTGAGATCATTTGAAATGACAGTACTGTCTCTCAAAGTATTAGAGAGTACATCCAACTTGGTGCCATGAATTTAATGAACATATGTTTATTATCTGGTGGGTTAGAGAACTGTGGAAATATAGGAAATTAAAAATTTCCTGAAAGATATTTATTGATTCAAATGTTTATTGATTAGAAAAATGTTTGTTGATTCAATAGAGGATTTATTGAGCTCTTATTTAAAAGTTTGAAGTAGGGATGGCTATGGAAATTACAAATATTTTCATAAAGAATTCCTTCCCAATTGACTTAATACATGTCTCTTTACAGTCAAGGATCACATTGACCTGACATATCATGTATTTAAATAGCACTATTCCCTCAAGAGGGTGTGGTTTAATAGAGTGTCTCAGATCAAAACAAAGGTTTGTAATTTGAAGAAACTTTTTGGACAATCCCATTATACCCAATATTGTCAATATGTCATCACTGTGATATTAAATGTCACTCTGGCATTAAACAAAATAGGCCACCAAGACATGCTCACCAACTGAGAAATAGTGTTACAAATATTATGAATAACCTTTGTCAATTGCTTTTAGTTACTTAAAGAGAGCTTTGTGTCTTTGTGATGCTCATAATTTTTCTTTTGCTCTTTCCCCCTATGGTGTAAAGTAATATATTTCAATGTGTATTTGAATTCCCTATGCTACATAATGTTCATTAGGCATAACATTTCATTTTAATGTTCTTCTACAATTTCAGATTATATACATCCAGAATCAGAGCTGTCATTTATTTTTATTAAAAAAACATTTTCATGTACTTTACATCATTGTTTTGGTACCATCTCTCATGTTTTTAGTGCTTTGTTACCATCTTATTTACCTCTATGTATTTCAGAACAAGACCTTCTCAGGGTGAAAGGTGGATAGTTGGCTCAAGGAACTGAGAATAATTATTTTTATTAGCAATCGTAGAAACATCTACCTGAGAGACACAGGACAGAAAGATGGAAGTTATAGGTGATGTAAGGCTGGAAAAATATGTATGAATAGATAAAAAACCATATTTATTTATCTTATTTGTTACTTCATGATATTTTGAAACCTGAGATGTTCTGTGACTAGTATATCTAATTTATTTTAGGTTGATTTAAATTATGCATGTTTATGATGATGTTCTTTTTCTGTGAAGCATGCAAAAAATTAGAGTGAATTTTTAATTTCTCTGTAGGTCTTATTTACTTGGGGAAATGAAGCTACTTAGCTTAGGCTAATGCAATTAAAGTCTAGGGTCCAATATCTCAGCATGAGTCATATAGCTTTTTTTGTTTGGTAGAAACCAAGTACATCTGTCTGTCATCCACCCAGATACATCACAAAAGGCCACAACGAGGTGACTCAGGTGCTGACATAAAGAGGAGGCTGTACATGCCCCTTTCAATGGGAAAAAGAGCAGAACGCTCACATTTTTCCAGCAATAAGTCATTAACGTGATCTGGTTACAAAATATCTGAAATACAATAGTATATAAAGACTAATAATTTGAATGTGAGTTTCCTATTCATTTATTTATTATCCTAACAAAGCAACAACAATAAGATAGTAGATGCTAAATAGGTTTTGAATCAGATTGAACATCTGGCTAAAAGTTGATAAATTAGAAGGAAACTTTTTAGGTATGTGTTGACATGTGCACATCTTAGTGTCACAAACTTAGTCTGGTCATTATTATTATTATGTCTATTATTATTTTTTCTGTCTTAAATTGTTTTTCTCATTTTGATCCCCATCAGCTTGGCTTTTAGGCCTCATTTCATTTGTCTCCATTCTATTCGCAATGCAACCAATGCTCACACCATTTATTTTCTTCTAGAGGCTTTCTCTTTGCTTCCCTATTAAATTTAAACTTTGGATCTCATATTCTATATTTGTTGTCTTTTCTTTTTACTTCTCCTTGAACTTGTAGTGAGCCTAAAAACATATGTGTTTGGTATAATAATTTTCATTATATGGTTTCTTTAAATGAGAACCTGGCAATGTGCTACGAGAAAGTAAGACATATAATCTCTTGGCTATATTGTATTAAAATATTTTAAAACAAGCCTGTACCATCACTGCAAGCATTTTAAAAACTCTTACCAATTACTAGGCACTGATCTAGGTTCTGTGACTTAAACTGCTGCTCTGACTTGAAAACTGTGTGTTAAAACGGAGCTTCTGATTTGCCCTAAGTGTTTAGAGGACCTAAGCAGTGACTTACCTCTGTCAGTCTCAGTTTTCTCATCTGTAAATTTTAGAAAATAGGGTAAATTCTTAGGTTTATTCACCTTTTTTAGTAACAAAAACATGTAAAAATTGAAGTCTGATTTGGTACTGCCATATACAAATCAGAAAAACAAATCAGTGTCTGATGATCAGGGAAGAAACTCATGCAGAGCCCCCTTGGTCCAGCCTCCTTGTCACCTCTCTCAGGGCTCCTCAGACATTCCCTTGGAACACAGCTTAAAGGCCAATGGGCTATGGGATTTTTAAAGACTTTGCTAAATCTGAGTTTCTGTGCATCATATGTAGCCCACCATCTTGGCCCCTGCAGCAGGAAGTGCTGACTATGCAGTGAGTAGAATTAAATGGAACTGAATCAAGCTGGCACCATCCAGTGTCTCCAACGCTTCTCTGAACCAGCTTCTACAAGAGTAGAATGGAATATTCTTTACTTTTTTTTTTTGATAAGCCCTTTAAATTTTTTCATTGTTATTACAGTTCCAAATTTTTCCTTTTTGGGGGGAATATTCTTTACTTCTTATGTTCACTTGGCTTCTAGCAGTTTGCAAGACTTGAAACTCAATTGCTTGCTTGGTCTCATTTACATGATGTTAGAGGGGTACATATCTGAGTTCCAGATGATAAGTGATTTAATGTTTATTTGTCTTTATTTATAAACAAATATTTAGTTGACAGAACTTAACAATATAAACCAATGTAATCATTAATAAAATATGAGATAAAAAGTTAGAAGTTTTTAAAATTTTATTGAATCTATTGGGGTGATGTTCACAAAGCCTACATGTTTTTAGTATGCAACTCAACAAAACATCATCTACACACTACACTCTGTGCCCGTCGCCCCTAGTAAATTCTCCTTCTGTCCCCATTTCCCCCTTCCTTTGCCCACTTCCAACTACCCTCAGCCCCCTTTCCCTCTGGCTATCACCACACTGTTGACTGTGTCTATGTGTTGTGTGTGTATGTGCTTTGAATCATCAGATTAAAAAAAATGCTCGGTGGCTTTTGTAAATTGACAATGGATCATTGAATGAATATTTTAAATTAAGTTAATAATGTTTTCTAAACATTAAATTATGGTATTTTAAGTATTATATAAGATGTCCAGAAGATAAAATTGGTGCCTAAATAAAAATTTTTCCTAGGTTAAGTAAGACTTTAGTAGGTTAAATTTTTAGCAATGTAAAGTAACTAAAATCCATATTTATTGTACATGAATGAAAAATTTGAAGAACATTGGTTTAGGAGAAAATGTATTTCTTTGAGGGACAAGTTTTATTCATATTATTTTGTGTTTGTAGCTCCTACAATGCTATATTTTAAAAGATTCTTCTAAAGTTTTGAAGCAGGGGTCCTCAACTCCAGCAGCAGTTCCTACTGTTAGGAACCAGGTTGCACAGCAGGGGGTGAACAGAGAGCGAGCTAAGCTTCATCCGTACTTAAAGCTACTCCCCAATCACTCATATTACTGCCTGAGCTTAGCCTCCTGTCAGATCTGCTGTGGCATTGGATTCTCACAGTAGTGAGAACCCTACTGTGAACTGTGCATGTGAGGGATCTAGGTTGTGCGTTTGTAATGTGTGATGATCTGAGGTGCTGATGCTAGTGCTGGGCAGAGGCTGCAAATACGGAGTATCATTAGCAGAGAGGTTTGACTGTACAGAGACCATAATAAATAAATTGCTTACGGACTCATATCAAAATCCTATCAGGGAGTGACAAGTGACAATTATGCTGCATCTGGTGGCAGGCTATAAAGCCATCCCCATCCCATCCATAGAAAAATTGTCTTCCATGAAACTGGTCCCTTGTGCCAAAAAGCCCGGGGACCACTGGTTTAAAGTTTATTAATTTTTTTAAGTTTAAATGCAAATATTCCTATCTCTTCTCCTCTCTCAATAGGAGAAATAAGATAATCAAAGAATTACAAAAATTTTGTTTAGACTTTGTAACCAGCATGGACAGTTACATTTTACAACTAACACCATAACTCATTTTAAGGCAAGTAATTTTAACCTCATTCCTCATTGAAATCCAGACTACTAACCAATTAAAAATCTGACTGGGTTTAATTTCATCTCAATTTTTTTGAAATGAAAAAAATTTCATCTCTTTGGTAGTATATCCAAGTAAAAATACAGCAGTCTTAAGAAAGTCTGTGAAAGATAAACAGATAAGTAGAAAAATATCTAGTGAAGAAATGATTTTATAGGCTCAAAAGGAAACTAGCTGAGATTGAATTGATCTTCTATAGTTAATTTGACTGAATTATCCCTAAATAAAGTGTTGTTGATTTACTTTCCTTGATATCTCCAGTGGATATAACTATTTCTAGGTTTATGTCTTAGAAAAAAATGTCATGTGTTAATTCTAGAGTTAAAACCCTGAGAAATCTGGACCTTCCAATTGTGGAATCCTTTTACCAGCATTCATTTTCCTTGAAGACTAGTTATGATGGTGTCTGTTATATAGCAGTCACCATTAACTATTAGAATGGTCTTCTTTTTACAGAGATTGGAAAGGACATTACTGTCAAGATATTAGAAAGAGTTCAGTAGTGTACCATTGTTAATTTGTAACTATATATTTCTAGTAATATCATATATTTTGAATCAATGCCATAATGTCCCATGTACTTTATTGCTTTCATTTTGTCTTCACTGTCAAAAATAGAAGAGACAAATTAGTGGCTAATTTTGTTTTATAGCTTTGAGTATAAGGTTGATGACCCTGATTCTAAAGATTTTACATTTGAAATTTTATTTTGTCTCATTTTTTTTAGTATATTTTATTGATTGTATCACTAAAGTTGTTCTAATTTTCCCCCCTGTGCCCCTCTCTACCCAGTATCCCCCTTCCCTCCAGCCATCCCCGGCTTAATTCACGTCCACAGGTCATACATATAAGTCCTTTGGCTTCTCCATTTCCTATACTATTTTTAACATCACCCTGACTATTTTGTACCTACCACTTATGCTTCTTATGCCCTACACCTTTTCCCCCACTCAGCCCCTTCACCCTCCCCACTGATAACCCTCCAGATGATCTCTACTTCTGTGATTCTGTTCGTGTTCTAGTTATTTGCTTACTTTGGTTTTGTTTTTTAGATTCATTTGTTGATAGTTATGAGTTTGTTGTCATTTTACTGTTCATAGTTTTGTTCTTCTTTTTCTTAGATAAGTCCCTTTAACATTTTATATAATAAGGGCTTGGTGATGATGAACTCCTTTAGATTTACCTTGTCTGGGAAGCACTTTATCTGCCCTTCCATTCTATTCAAATAGACATATTTTTAAATGTATTCATTGATGGTAGACAGAGAGGAAGGTGGAGAGAAGTATTGATATGTTGTTCCATTTATTCATGCATCCATTGGCTGTTCTTGTGTTTGCTCTGATCAAGGGTCAAATCTACAACCTTGGTGCATTGTGTTGATGCTCTAAACAACTTTGCTGGATACAGTAATCCTGTATATAGTTCTTTCTTTTCATCGCTTTGAATAATTCTTGTCAGTCCCTTCTTGCCTACAACGTTTGTTTTAATAAATCAGCTGATAGTCTTATGGGAGCTTCTTTGTAGGTAACTCTCTGCTTTTCTCCTACTGCTTTTACGATTCTCTCTTTATCTTTAACCTTTGGCATTTTAATTATGATGTGTCTTGGTGCGGTCCTTTTTGGGTCCAACTTGTTTGGGATTTCCTGTGCTTCCTGGACTTATATGTCTATTTCCTTCACTAAACTAGGGAAGTTTTCTTTCATTGTTATTTTTTTTTAAAGATTTTATTTATCTTTGAGAGAGGAAGGGAAGGAGAGGAGGAGAGAAACATCAATGTGTGGTTGCCTTTCGTGCATCCCCTGCTGGGAACTGACCTGCAGGTAACCGGCCTGCAACCTAGGCATGTGCCCTGACTGGGAATCGAGCTGCAATCATGTGGTTCGCAGGCCCGTGCTCAATCCACTGAGCTATGCCAGCCAGGGCTTCATTATTTTTTTAAATAAGTTTTAAATTTCTTGCTCTTTCTCTTCTCCTTCTGGCACCCCTATGACTTGGATGTTGGCGATTTTGGAGATGTCCCAGAGTCTTCTTATTCTCTCCTCATTAAAAAAATGTGTTTACATTCTGTTCTGCTTGAATGTTTATTTCTTCCTTATGTGCAAAATTGTTGATTTGAACCCTGAGTTCCTTCCCTTACCTGTTAGTTCCCTGCAGATTTTTCTTGTTTTCACTTAGTGTAAACTTCATTTCTTCCCTTATGCTTTTGCTGTACTCAGTGAGTTCTCTAAACATCCTGATCACCAATGTTTTGAATTCTACATCTAACAGGTTGGCTATCTCTGTTTCACTTAGTTCTTTTTCTGAAGTTTTGTTCTGTCCTATTATTCGTGCCATATTTCTTTGTCTCCTCAATTTGGCAGCCTCCCTTTGTTTTTTTCTGTGTATTAGGTAGAGCTGCTTTGACTCCCTGTCTTAGCACACCTGTTAAATCATATGGGGTGGAGCCTTAGGTATTCACCAAGATGGGGCCACCCACTTCACCATGTTGTAATTCTCTATGTGGGGGATGGGTCAGAGAGAAAACAATGCCCTTGCTTGGCTGTTGGAGGCTTGCTTGGCACTAGTTTCACTTCCAGTCACTTCACCCACTTCCTGTCCAATGTGTAACTGGCATCTCTCTAGCTGTTGCCCTGGTTTTGGTTCCCAGAATTGGGGAGGGGGTGGGGTGGGGGGTGTTGTGTATGTTCTAGGACTATGTAGGACCTTGGAATTGACTCTCTTGAGAGATTGGCAGTTTCTTCCACCACCTTAATTCCCACTGGTTTTTACAACCATAGGCTATGAGGCTTTATTTCCCAGCACTGGAACCCTGAGCTACAACGTCTGGCAAGGGGCTGGGATTGCTCACTCCCTAAGCATCCTTTCCAATTTTTTCCACCACACATGAATGTGGACCAATGGTCTACCACCTTCTTGCTGCCACCATACAAAGTCCTCTCCAACCCTCCTATGCATTTGGAAGAACATGGCTTCTTTAAATCCTTGGTGGTCGGACTTTCTCCATCTTGACTGGAAGTTCTCTTCTGTTTAATATTAGTGCATAAACATGATAAATATAGCCAGAGACTGTAATGAAGAGGTCTTTATAAACTTTAACATGAAGAAATATTGTTTGACCTTTGGGAGAGGTTCCCTCCTTCAGAGAATAAATGACTTTTAAAAAATTCTATTTGAATTTCTACAATTACTCATACAGAGACCTATATTTTGGGGGAACCATTGGGACGGATATACAAGATGCTCCTCTGTACTCATATGTATTCTGGGACCCATGAACCCATAAAATTTAGTAGACCAAAGTTAGGAATGAATTACTCAGATTGGCCCAAGGGTACCAATTTGTGCAAAGTAAAAAGAAGTTACTATGGATGCATATTAACTTTACTGAATTCCTTCTTCTTTCTACATTTCCTAGTTCCCAATACTGGAACCATTGCTCTTTGCTAACTATTTCTGCCACTATTAAATTAATTATACTAAATAATAAGAGAATGTCTATTAATTTATAGTTTAATAAAATAAGAAATCACAAGTGTAGGTCTTTCTGAGATATTAGAAGTTGTGGATAAATACCTATAAATACCTGAAATAGAGCAATATTTTGTTACAATTTAAGCAGCTGAAGATTCACATATTTGATCACGTCCAGGAGGATGTGAGTGAAATGATCATCCTAGAGGATAAGTAGGTGATGTAACAGTGGATCTAGAAATATAATAGCCCTAAATGATCAGATATGATGTAAACCTCAATTATTTCATTAAGTCCTGTTTTCCCTTATACAATGAGAATTGTGTTCTTGACATAATTTGCTCTATTAAATTTTCAGTAGCCAAAAAACATCTGGCACATAGATGAACTTAGTAAATACTGGCTGAATTATATCTATTTAATAGATACAATTGAATTGTATCTGTAGGTCTGTTGTAGGTATCAGTGAGAACTTCAAACGTATTTACTATTGGCAGTTGGGTAGGGGGCAAGCTTTAACTATGAGACTCTTCCTAAAATTAGTTTTCTAGGTGGCATAGTTAGGAAGGTAGGTTCCAGGTAGGCCTCACAAACTTCACCACTCAGTGGCCACCACAGGTGTTTTATGGGAGCTTTATCTCTACTTTTTCTTAGATGGGTTTTCTTAGAAAATTTATGTTTCAGCTTCATTATAGATGAGATCATGGTTTCTTTTGAATTAGAGTGCCTTAACCTTGATACATTAAAGCTTTGGCCTCAGTGTTGATCACCTACTTATAGATAAAAACTGCTACCTGTAATTAAAGTGGTATATTTTTATTGAAATGACATGATTAAATGAAAAATTAAAGCATCCTAAGTAAATGTTAGAGTATCTTTTTTCTAATTCACATCTCAAAATACAGATAATCAGCACATTATAATTTTAAAACTTTGAAAATTTATAATAAATTTGAATAACTTATAATTTGGGGATCACAAATTTATTTCATGAATTAGACATCAATCATTGATATAGGTACTAGTTAATTACTTGAGTGACTGTAGTATACTCAGAGTTAATTGTCTTTCAGAGAGTTTTATATTGATATCTTAAGATAATATAGCTGTACCCATGTGTTTATTTATTTAATAAATACCTAGTAAAGGTTTTGTAGGAAGCAGCCACTCTGCTAGGAGCTGGGTCTACAAAGACTAATAAAATACATTACCTGTCCTGCAGAGATCTCATTCTAGGAGTAGAAAAAGAAATTAGAATATATGAATATTGTGATAAAATTATAATTTAAGTGCCATGGAGCCCAGATGAAGGGCAATAAATAAGTCACCGAGGAAATATTTAGAATGACTTCTCAAGTGAGTTAGACAAAGAATGGGACAAAAAGACAAATGGAGATTTGAAAGAGAATAACATCTTTGAGCAAAAATTTGCCATAGGGCTAAACAGATCAGTAGAGGATAGTCCATTTTGTATCTAACATTGTACTCAGGCACGATATTCTAAATGATATTGGATGCTCCCAATGGCTTTTAAGAAAGGAAATGTCATGATGAGACTTGTAGTTTTGAAAACTCACTTTCAAACATAGTGAAAGTTAAGACTACAGGGAGTGGACTGAAGATGGCAGGAGAGAGAGAGAGAAAGAGAGAGAGAGAGAGACCCTTTATGAAGTGAAGCATTTTGAAAGCTAAATGAGACATGAAAAGTGAATTTTTGAAAAATGTTCTTGTAGAGATACAAAATATTCATCTCGGGATTTGTTTGCTTTAAACAAATAGCCAGATACTTCTCTAGCAAAATGGGTTTAGTCAAAGAACAACAATAACAAAAAGAAAAAAATGCAATTTGGGACATGAAATCTATTGGTGAACCATGTAGAAGTCCTGAGAAACAAAAGAGGAAAGTCTTTTATAGAGAAGAGAAATTTGGGAGAGCTGTAATAAACAAAGAGTTCTTTATGTTGAATTCCCAGTATCAACAAAGGGTGTGAGAGCTCCCCCTTCTGGCCTCCCATCTTTATTTTAAATGAGGTTTCTGTTTATCAATTTTTACAGCTTAAAAGATGATTCAAATTGGAGGTCTTTGATGGGTTAGAGGGAGAAGTTTATGATAAATCCAAGGTTTCTGGAATACAGAAGAGGAGATGAAAACTATAAATTTGATATATTAAATTTAAGATGCCTGTGGGATATCAAGATAGAGATATCCAGTAGATAATTAGATGTTCATATCAGGTGCCTGAGAATGCTACATTAGAGATAAAGTCTTTGGAATGGTGACTATTTTTAAGACCAGGTTAAGTGAGAAAGTACACTTAATGATAGAAGGAAAGGACGAAAAATAAATTTATTGGGAGAAGCCGCATTTCATAGGAAAATAGAGTAGTTAGAACCTACAAAAGAGAACAGAAAGGAATGGCTATTGATGTAAGAGGAAAATCGGGAGCAGAAGATGTCATAAAAGTCATGGAAAAAAAAACATTTATGAAGGAGAGTGTGGTCAACAACGCACAGTGCCACCATAGAAGTCAGGGATTAAGAAAACGTGTTTTAGCATGGGATTTGGTAAAGCTGAGTAATTGTTGATGAACTTCGAGGAACCGTTTCGATGAGGTTATAGGTACTCAGTTAAGATTCTAAGGAAGTAAGGAATGAATAAAGGCAGAGTAAATAAGCACAGTTAATACAAATTCGCTGATACTGTGCTATGAGTGCCATTCACGTTTTACATATTTCATCTGCATATGGGAGTTCAGAGAAGGAACTAGTGAGCAGAATCATAACTAGATGTTATTAGGAGAACAAGGACTGTTTCAGAGAAATGATAGCATTTGATTTAAGCTTTGAAATAGGGGAGTACTCGATTGATAGGAAGGAAAGTACAGGGGATATTACAAGTTTAAAGAATGAATGCATGTAATTCTGAAAACATAATCTCAAATGTTGGCATGCTTCCAAATCACCTGAGGGCTTGTTAAAACATACTCAGCATTTTTTGATTCAGCAGGTCTGGGGTGAGAACCCAGAAATTTCATTTCTAACAAGTTTCCAAGGTAATGCAGATATTGCTGGCCTGAAGATTATACTCTGAGAACCATTAATTTAGGAAACTTTTTGCATGCAAAGAAGTTTTGCATAAAAAAAGTAGAAGAGTCTAGAAAAAAATTGGGGCTCAGATGATGGAGGAGCTTGAATATTTACTGAAAGGCCATTTTTCCTTAAGAAGTGGAAATAAAGTTTTTGAACACTATATGATTCCAATTTTACTCTTGGAAATTTTGTTAGTACTAGGAAGAATTCCTTCTTTCATATATGTGTAAATTTACAAAACTTTATTGAATAATGCAGAAATCATAGCACTAGATAGGGAGGACTTTTAGGAGGGTATTACAGTAGTTTCTATGTCAATGCTGGTAGAAACCATGTTTGTGATGGTGCTATGGCAAAATAAGATGAGTTTAAACTATTTTAAAAGAAGGAGGGGTGAATCAAAGATGAATGCAAAGGTTCATAATCAAGTGAATTGTTATGCCATTAAGAGAAGCATAGACATAACGAGACAGAGCTGACTTCTGGAGAGAATGTATTCTTTGAACTGTTACATCATACAGAATTTCACTGGGGCCTTGCTAGATTTGAAGTACTGTGGGGCATCCAGGTTAAAATGTCCCCAAGGTAGTAGAAATAGGGAGAAATTAGGCCTCATTTGGAAGAGCTTGCAGTATTGTGGGTTTGTAGAGTTGTACAACAAAGCTTAAGATTTCAGGTATAAGCAGTTCCAGGTGTTGACAGAGAAGGGCATGAGAGTCTATGACTGCAATGGAATGAGACAAAAAGACATTTAAATTGAAGAGGTCAAGGAATGCAACCTAGGTTTTGGGTTATTTCTATAGACACTAACCTTGCCCAGGAAGAATGCTAAAGAGAAAGGTTGAAGTAAATTGTTCAAGTTTTTGGTGAACTCTGGTAAGGAACCAGGGAGACAACAATGAAAGTAGCATGACAAAACAGAATATCATAAATTCACAAGAGTGTGAAGATCAAATGAAATTATTTTCTTTAGAGGAAGGCAGGGCTGGAGGCAACAAGAACAATTCTTACTGTTCCCAGGCTTACTGTTCCTGAGGCTACCCCTCTTCCTCAAATGCTGTGGAACTTGAGACACAAGATTGAGAATCCGTATAGATAACCCAACAACCTTGATATGCTAGAAGAAGGGTCTTTTGTGAAAAGCCCATGGCTGGAGGTATAGGGGAGATTCCTTGGGACAGGGTTTCACTGAAAGAGTAGGCAAAAGAGCAAGGGTGGGAGGATGGATTAGGAAGGATAAATCCAATATTTAAATGAATGAGCTTAAAGGAGAGGTGAGTGAGTAGTACACATTTTGAAGGGTGACCTAATATAACCATTTGTGGTCATTCATATATGGGGATTCATTTAAACTCATACGTCCATATCATTTTTCTGTTAGGTTCACTGCAGAATTTATCTTGTGTTTTTCAAATGCTTGCATCATTTTTCAAAGAGTATGCATATTTAAATTTTTAAGATTTTGAGTTTTGCATAATGTCATTGCAAAACTCTATGAGCCTATAGTAGATTTCCAGTACTTCTTTATAATTGAAGATATTGAAATGTAATCTTATAGACCCAGAACTTGAATGTTTATGTATTTTTCTATCATTACATAAAGAGAAGCAGTTACAAAGTTCCTGTTGGCTGACTGGCTGCTCTGAAATATTGATAGAAAAATGTCTCAATACTGAAGTTATTTTCTAGAATTCATTGGAATGGTAGTACAAGATTTAAATATTATTTTCTCCTTAGTTCATCATCAATATTTCTTTATCAGTATTACCCGGTTTTTCATCCCATTCCCTAGATCTTTTATTTTTTGGAGTAGTTACAACTGCAAGATGGGTTTACAAAACTTCACTGGTTTTAAAGGTCAACATGCAAATGAACTAACTAGGTCAATGCAAATCAGAATAGCACTTTCTGTTACAAACCTCACACCTTTTAAATTCTTTCTGAATTAAATAATGAGCCATATTGTTAACAGAACTAACATAACATAAAAAAGATATTAAACACTTAAGATTACTAGATAAACAGAAAACTCATTCGCAGATATTTTAGAATGGTAAAATAATGCATAAAATTAGAAGTATAAGATTTATACAGTACAATATTTACAAAATGAAATGTAACTTTAGCACTGAGAAGATCAGGAAATTATACAATGGAATTGAAAGGACTGGAGGAAATGGAATCAACTCTCCATTTGTCTAAAAATAATTTTTCTTTCAGCTTTCTAAAAACCAGTTTATTAAAAAACAAATGAACAGATAATAAGCTAAACTAAACCAAACCAATTACAACAAAAATTTCTAATCATCATATCTTTATTATGTAGATATGTTGGTGTTTCATTGCATTAATTATTTCTGCTGTTAGTAATTTTGCATGCCATTATGTAGAATATATATGTATATATAATATGTACACATATATGTATATATGTATAGATATAGTTATATGTGAGTTATAATATAAAAAAACAACTCTTTAATCCTTTTGGCTGCACTATGTTATAATCCGAGCAGAAATTCCTAAATTAGTTATGTTCTTAGGCTATTTCTAAGGATGGATATTAAATTTAACTTTGTAACTTATGGGTAAATGAAAAATTAATTTTATGATTTATTTGTAATGTAGGATTTTTTATGTTGAGAAAGTGATTGCAGTAAATAAAATACTAATACTAATTTCTGCTTCTGGTATTATATATAAGCTGTTGAATAAATTCCATTGTTTGAGAACTAGGAGCAGTAACCCCCTTTTCTTCTCTTTCACTGTCTGAGCATTTCAGAGTCACTAGACACCTCAATTCTGAAAATAATAAAACAAGTTTAAAAATTACAAATATAAATAAACTGATCCCTCAAACCTGACATAATTTTCTTCATGGTATCAACCAAAATATGAATTCTCTATAGAATTTTTTATGTCTCTTACCACCTTGAGTATTTATATTTTTAAAATAAAGTGGGATTTTGAAAAGAATGACAAATGAGGGAGTGACTTATAATATATTAATGCATGTATCAGCAGCTGCCTCTTTTGCTATTAGCGTGTGCTTATGTTCTCAGTTTGGGTGAGAGAGCTCATGCGAGCACACTTCTCTTGTAAAAGAGACAGCTGCCGCTGCATGTATTAATACATTTCAAATGGCTCCAGAGTAAACAAAATGCTATAAATTACTCGAGGCCTTCTGCTGACGTCATGAAACCTGAAACTGCAAAAGCGCATATGAGCTTCTTTTTCTCCGATGTGACATCATGGCAATAGCACAGGTGGGAATGGGTTTCATCACGTAGGTTTCTGTTTGTTTGTTTTGTTTTTTATTAGCCTGACCTGAACATGTAATCCATAATACCATTCACATTATTTTTAGTTGATTCATGGAAAGGGTATACCTGCTTTATTTTTAAAAGTTCAGTTTTTATATTTTACTCTTTTCTTTTTTTTCCTTCATTGATACATTCCCTGGTCCTTGCTAGGTACTGACACCAATAGAATTTTGGGTGCCCAACTGGAACTGGTTGGTCCTCTTAGAAATTTGTGATATGAAAAGGAGAAAGACAGAAGCAATGTCAAGTAACCGACACACCTTGGGAAGCCCTTAAAGCTAAGACCCTCCATGTAAGACTCAATAACGCAGGCTCACTGATGAGGTAATTGTATCCTGTTGAGATTTCACCATCTTGCCTGTTTGTAAAGGTACATACTCTGAAGCATGGCAGGTTTTTAACTCTGTTAATAATTTACATTTATATTGTTTACCATATAAACTATCTTATTTCTGATAATTTACATAAAATTATGCAAGTATATTATATATTTCAGAGTAAAAACCTTATTTAAACCTTGTTAAAATTTTCCCATTTAAACCTTTTATATTAAGAAATACACATGAAACCTTAGAACAAAGAAATATTTCTTTGATACGGTACATTTTTATTTTATCTTTTGGTGAAGTAAAACTTCTTTGTTCCATTCCTTTTCCTATGGGAATTTTAATCCGCTTAATAAAATACATAAATTCATGGTTCTATGAGGGTAAACTCATATTTGTTCATTTGAACATATATTTGTTCATTTTAAGGTGTTTACAGAACTAGGCAAAGAAGGATGTTAGTATGTGACCTCTTTCAGCTAATCAGGATTGGGAATTCTAATTGGCTTAGAGGAAATTTTGTATCCTGGTAACCTCAGGACACATTGGACACACTAAAGCCTACGGTCAAGGAGAAACCATTATTCGAGATGAAAAGGAGTATCTGATTTGAAATAATTTCTAGACCTCTCTACCATCTGAAGGTTTTTCTTCTCTTTCTTTCTTTCTCTTTTTTTTTTTGAAAAAAGCAATGAATAAATTAGGAACAATGTCTTTGTTCTAAGAGCCTAATTCTGAAGACATCCTAATAGAATGTCAAAGGTCACATGTAAGGCATTGTAATGCAGATCTTCCAATCCATATCTCATGTAGCGTGAGACTCCACTGCTCCAGAAGAGTGAAGACCCCTGCCTTAACAGCCAGAGAAGGAAACAAACCCCTCACCTTGATTTCCTCCAAGAAATATTTGAACTCTCTTGAATTGCAAATGCCTTTAAGATTTTAGTGTATTGTCATTCAAGTGTGTGTGAAAGACCATTTTAAATGTCATATTAATTACATATAGAGACGCACATTTTCTTATTCATATTGAGATAACAAAAAGAATCATTGCTGTTGATCAGAATGAGCTGTCTCCGATTGAGAAATGGGCATTCAACATCATTTTATCCAACCTCCTTATTTGAGGAAATCAGGTCCAGGGAGTTGAAATGATTTGATCAAAGGCCAAGCTTTTCCTATTGAATATTCTTTTTGATTGTAGTTTTCCTTACACTCAAAATACTTTTTAATAAAAAATTTTTTAAAGTTCTGACAAGCTTTGCCTAGTGTTGTTTAAAGGAAGAGAGGCCATCATTCCATGTTGGTTGTGTTTATTTTTGTTTTGTTCCATCATTATTATGCAAGGACACCCTTGAAAAGGGATGTCACATCTGCATAAATAAATAAACAGCCCTAACCCAAAAGGAGAATGCATACTATTACAAAGACATATTTAATAGGTATCAATTTCTTAACAAAATATTGACTAGTAAATTATTCATGTCCAAAGTCAGTGATGAAGTGTGACTCTGTTTCATATAAAATAAGAATGATTCACAATACAATGTATTCAAAAACTTTTCAGGGTGACTGTATTAGAAAATAGAAAATAAAGGCAATTATTTTCAAATAAATTTCTCTAAGTGGCCTCCCTTAAAAAAAAACAGATTATTGAATTAATTTGGAATGTTTATCAAGAAAAGAGTATTTGACTTTTATTAAAAACATTTTATTCATCATTTTTACTTTCTAAATGCCACATGTATCTATCTGGAAATATAAAGGGCAGTTGGAATGGAGAAAGGGACAGTGTGAAACCAAGCTATAGAACCTATAGCCAAGCTATCAGAATGGTCTGATAGCTTGGTGTTTGGGGTGCATACACTTCAATGTTTAGATTGTTTTAACAAGGTAGAAGCCGAGTTCCTGGCTCCTGCTGGTGCTTATGATAGGATAGGAAAGTTCTGTCCCACCAAAGAGGCTGGTATTGTAAAAGAGGATTAGACAGGATTGCAAGAATGATGTGGGGGAGGGCATAGTCACCATGCACAGAAAAAAAAAATCAACAAAGAGGATGAGGGAGCCTGCCAGCTGCCCACTCCAATTGAGAGCCTCCCCAGCTGTTCCCTGAAGGCTCCAATGAGAATCCCCAGACACTGTTTTGCTCTCTTCCAAGGACACTGGTCACCAAGTGCTTGCTTCCCATGAAAAGGGATAACATTGGAATAATGAAACTTGTTTTAAAAGTATATTTTATTGATTACACTATTACAATTATCCCATTTTTTTCTCCCCTTTATCCCCATCCTCCCTGCACTACCCTCCGCCACCTCCAGCATGCCCCCCCCACCAATTCATGTCCATGGGTCATAAATATAAGTTCTTTGGCTTCTCCATTTCCTGTACTTTTCTAACCCTGTCTATTTAGTGCCTACCTATTATGCTTCTTATTCCCTGTCCCTTTCCCCCCCATTCTCCTTCTTCCCCCTCCCCACTGATAACTCTTCACATATCTCCATTTCTGTGATTCTGTTCCCGTTCTAGTTGTTTGCTTAGTTTTTGTTTTCATTTTTTTAGGTTCTGTTGTTGCTAGTTGTGAGTTTGTTGTCATTTTACTTTTCATAGTTTTTGATCATCTTCTTTTTCTTAGATAAGTCCCTTTAACATTTCATATAATAAGGACTTGGTGAGGATGAACTTCTTTAACTTGACCGTATCTAGGAAGCACTTTATCTGCCCTGCCATTCTAAACGATAACTTTGCTGGGTAGAGTAATAAGAAAACTTGAACAAGAAGAAATACCATGTACTTTAGGTGTGATTTAGGTAGAGTCACCAAGATGTTTGGGAGAATGAAATGAACAGAGGGCTATGGACACACCTGGTGCCCTTGGAAACTCTGTGTATTTGGAAAATTACCAGAATCTCAATAATTTCTTGTGACTGTGTACAGTACTGTTTCACAGTAAACATACAAGTGTTATATTTGAAAATGAAACTTTCCTATTTGTCTCATTACTCAGCAGCAGTGTTGATTTGTTAATAGCTAGCCCAAAGAACAACTAAAATCACTAAATCTAGTAATTTCTAGGCAAAAGCATTTGGTGAATATGCCCACATGGGGAACATCAGATAGAAGAACTCCTATTTCACCCCAAAAAGCACTTGGAAGGATTAAAATGTTAATTTATTAGGGTAAATATATATAGACTGCCCTTCTGGGGCTACTTTCACATCAGTAGTCCTTTTGTTAGCCCTGAGATTATTTATTATTAATTCATTTTCCACAGAAACCAATATTATAAAGTGCTGAGACCATAGAAATTGAATACTATTTACTATTAGTTTTATACCTTATGTTTAAAGTTGCTTCTATTGCATATTTTAAACTTCAAAATTTATCTCTCTAGGTGTAATGTAACATTTCCTGAAATAATTGCTTTTTTAGTTAAGAAGTGATAAATATGTATTAATGTTGGTTAAATTTTTTATTGCTAATTTAACTGTATAAAATACATCATTGTGTTAATTTGGATTGGAAGAACAAAGCAGCTTAGACCAAAGGAAAAGTTAATATAACACCCTGGAACAGAAAACCCTCACCTTTAAGTCAAATTTTGAAGTGCTACGCTTTTGCAGTGTTCGGGGCATTGGAATCTGCTCTTTGGTCCTTTGTATTCCTCTTTATAGTTGTTACAAATATTTATAAAGTTTTCATACAGAGAAGCTATTTAAAATTACCTAGTGAAGGTTTGAAGGTCCACGTTTTTCATTTGGTAACTCTCATTTCATAGCTGGGAACACTGCAACACCCAAAAGTTAAGTGAGTTCATCCAAGACATTCAATTACTGCACTTGGTATAGGAGGCCAAGTCTTTTACCTCTCAGCAGAATTTTGCAATCTATCCTTAACAATCCTTGGGGGATTCTTTTACTTGCTCTAGGAAGAATTGGTTATATACCCTTATTAGAGTCACCCAACTGTGACTTCATGTTGGCTTCGATTTTGGAGAAGTGTGGGTAGGCTTAGAAAGTTACCATAATATTTCCCTGGAGAGGCTTCTAGGTGGATTTGATGAGGTGTAGCATGGTAGAGTACAAAGACCATAGGATTCAGAATGAGTCAGAGTTGGGTTGGTTAAAATTCTAGTTCTGTGTTCTATGACTTGTGTCATTGAGGACAAACTACTGAAATCTGTTGATTGTCTCCTCATAGACATATCTAACTCATATTATGAAAGGATATAATTCACCTGACATGGTGAATGTTTAATTGAAATCTTTCTTTCTTCCCTTTTGAACCCCTTGGTCAATCCTTAGGTATTTGTCATTACCTAGGCTGAGAGTCATTTGGAGGTCACAAGTGAAATTGTTTTACCCAAATCCCATGGTAAATGCCATACTCTAGTCTAATTTTAGGCTTTACCCAGTTAGCCTAACTGGCCTAGGAACTCTTAAATCCCCTACTTCTGATGCATCAAAAATTGTTAAAACAGGGTTGTAAGCTACCATTCTGCTTGGTCTGTTCTAAGGTAATTGCTTACAATACCTTAAGTAAAGGAGACCAAATCCCAAAAAGCAGACCCCCAGTTCGGTGATGTGAAGAGTAGATGGTGAAACTCAGGAGAGAATTCTGAAGACAATTTTGAGCGGTATGGAGCCATGCTAACCTACTCTGATGGATTCATGGTGTGAGCTATTATCTTTCAAATATATGCAGATACTGATGTGCTTCAGAAAATATAAATAATTTAAAAATGCTACTAATTTTCTATAGCATTTTATCTTTGTTTTAGCTCAGTGCATACTAGAAGGATGACAACCATCACCTTGTAGGTGATCCAAGGCATTGTTATGGTTTTTTATATTGTTTTGTTTTTGTTTAAAAGGTATGGGATCCTCTGGTACAACATAGAGAAGTTTGGCCTAGGATATAAGAGATGCTGGTGTGAGCCCTGACGCTGCCACTTATAAATCACAGGACCCTAATCAACTTTCTTTCTCTTCCTGTACCTTTTCCTCATTAGGGGAATAATTAAATAAAAGCTTTTTATTCATATTATTCATATTTATAGTATATGAGAATGTTTTGTAGTCTACAAGTTAATTATCAAAATGATCTTACACAAGTATAGCAACAAACGTTATTTGGGGTTGAGAAATTGAACCAGTTAAGTGGTTTTGAAAAATTTTTTGTGTATTATTTTTTAGTATTTCAAAGACATTTTTTACTGAGTCCTCATGATGAACTAGAAAGTTAGCTTCATGGGCTAAGGTATATCTTTAGGGAAATTCTAGCATTTTAAACATAATTACAAAATTATATTTGCAATTCAAATATATTTTTAATGCCTGAATCAAATTTTCCCTAGTTTTGCAGAGAGATCTCTTGTTATTTTCCATAGGAACATGTCATCCATAGAAGGGCTACATATTGTAAATAACATCTAAACATAAATATAACTTTATATATGTTTATGTGCAGTAAATATAACTTTTTGATGTCTCTCTAAAAATTTTCAAGGCTGAGTATATGCAGTGTAATATAACAATTTTTGGTTGAAATTCACAGTGCTGAAGCAATCAATGCAGAAATCTAAGAAAGTGTTAGTCCTCGGGCATTCAGATAATGATGTCTTAAATATCTCAAATGCTGTCAGCACCTTACTGTATTAACACAGTTGGAACTTGTGACAACCCAGTAGTATGAGGTATGTACTACTATTATCTCTCCTCTTACAGATGAGAAAACTTCAGCACAGATTGATTCATAACTTGGCCAAGTGCAGACCACTTCTAAGTGGTGCAGTCAGGGTTTAGCTTAATTTATCCAATGAGTCTATCCTCTTAACTGCAATGCTCTTATTTATTGAATACTTATAATTGGCCAGATCCTGGGTGCTCTAGATTCATTATTGATAAAAATGTATGGAACTGGAGAATATTATGTTAAGTGAAATAAGCTAGTGAAAGAAAAATATCATATGATCTTACCTATAAAAGAAATCTAATGAACGAAATAGAATTACAGGCATGGAAACATGGAACAGACCAGAAGGGATGGAGGAGGGGAAATGTTGTAATGCTGGGGAAGGGGTTAGAGAGAGAACATGTACATATGACCCACAGACATGGACAACAGTGTGGGAATTGACTGTAGAGGCAGGTGAGGGGAATGGGAAGGGTGGAGGAGGGCAAAGGGGAAGAAATTAGGACAACTATAATGCCAACAAAAAAATAATTTAATTAAGTTAAAAAATTAAAAATTCACTACATCTATAGTAACTCACCTGATAAATGGAAGAGGTGAGAGTCAATCAGTTTCTACCTCCAATTAAGCCTCTGTAACAGCTCTATTGCGATATTCTTCACATACCATAAAATCCTACCTTTTTACGAATCTACAATTCAGTAGTTTTATAGGATATTCACGGGTGTTTGACTATTACACCAATGTAATTGTAGAATATTTTATCATCCCCAGAGAAACTCTACTCATTAGTAGTCACTCCTATTTCTCCTCCATCTATTTGTTGGAAATACTAATCTACTTTTTGTCTATATGGATTTGCCTACTTTGCAAATCTGGCAGTTTCATATAAATGGAACTGTACAATACATTTGTGTATGACTGGCTGTATTCAGTTCAACACAATGTATTCAATTTGACATAATGTATTGAAAGTTCATCCATATTTTGGCATGTATCAGTACTTCATTCTTTTTTACTATTGAATAGTATTTCATAACATGGATATACAATACTTTGTTCATTCATCACTTGATGGACACTTACTTGGATGGTTTCCATTTTCTAACTGTCTTAAATAATGCTGCTTGAGTATTTGTACACAGGTTTTTGTGTGGACACATATTTTCATTTCCCTTGGGTGTACACATAGGAGTAGAATTACTGTGTCATACAGTAATTCTGTGTTTAATTTTTTGAGAAAACTTTAAAAAGTGCACAGAAGCTGCACTTTCACCAGCAGTGTATAAGGGTTCCAGCTTCTCTATGTTCTTGTCAACACTTGTCATTATTTATATTTCTGATTGTAGCCGAACTAGCGAAGGAATATTGCACTGTGGTTTTGTTGGGCATTTCTCTGATGACAAGTGATGTTCAGGATCCTTTCATGTGTTTATTAGCAAATTGTGTATCTTCTTTGAAGTGTCTATTCAAATATTTTACCCTTGTTTTAACTCAGTTATTGGCCTTTTTACTGTTGAATTCTAAGAATCCTTCAGTTATTCTGGTTATAGGGCCATTATCGGACATACATTTTATAAATATTGTCTTTCATTATATGGGTTGTCTTTTTATTTTCTTAATGGTATCCTTGGACACTCAAAGGTTTTTAATTTGACAAAGTCAAATTTATCTATACTTTTGCCTATGCTTTTGTTGTCATATCTAAGAAACTATTACCTAAGTATAGGTCACAAAAATTTACATATGTTTCTAAGAACTTTATAGTTTTAGCTTTTACATTTAAAGTCTGTGGTTTTTAAAAACAATGTTATACCTAAAAATTTTTATAGAAGTACAAATTTTAAGTTACTTTCATTCTCAATAATCAAGGAGCAGAAGATTTCTGACAACTGTACTTTGTTTCTTGTTAGGGTTACAGTGCCTTCCTAAGTTATTTTAATGTATTTTTGAATGGAGCTTTAAAGTTTTGGGTTTTCAACATTGTTCCATTCTTTTCTCTTCTTTAAAAGGTAAAGACGAAATTGGAGCATTGCCAAAATTTTTGTTTCGCTTATAACTTTCCCATTGGAAGGTTCTCTTGGTTCTGCATTTCCATTTACTCTTAAACTTGGAGTGAGATAAACATTAGCACCTGTTCACCTGATGCCTGGCGCTTGCAGTAGGTACGCCTCTTGCAGCTGGGGTCTCTGTGGTGTACATAGGATACCTGTCGCTGAGCTGAGGCAGACAGAAAGGATAGCAAATTAGGACACTGATCATTTTCTCATGTTTAAATTAAATCTTCTTGAGCATATCATTAAGAGCTCCCCTTACCAATGATTAACTCTATAAAAGTGTGAATATTTGAAAGGGTGTTTTTAAGGAGTCAAAATGATTCTGTTATCTCTGCGTTCTCAGCCTTAATTTTTCTTTGTCAGCCTATTTTGGTCACATCTTGGAAAATTAGTTTGGTTTGTGAATTTGGGAAATGGCATAGGAACTCATTGGTACTTTGAACAACAGTCCTCAGGTGTAGCCCTGACCGCTAGATATTTGACATTCAAAATTTCCATCTATGAAATAGGATAATTCCTTTTTTGGACTTTAATGACATAGCTTAGAGAATATATAAATTAAAAATGGCTTTAATTCTAGTGATATTTGTAAAGGATAGCTTTCTTCATTGAGAAAATCTTTTTATCATAATATTCCTTTTTATCACAATATTCCATTTTATCCTTAGAGAACTAAACTCTTTGAAATTTCTATAAAATACAAAGCATGAATTATTTTTATAGTTTTAAAAGAGCATTACTCTGGACTACAAGTGAGTTTCTAGTCTGCACCTCTAAAACATAATAAATGTATTATTATGTTAATACCAATAATATCAAATAATATTAATATTACTAAAATAATATTAAATGTGGATTAAAAATCAGAGGTACCTCAAAATATGACAACAAATGAATGCTGTTTTACATTCTCCCTCACACATTATATAGCCAAGGATATATCTTAAGTTTTTGTGTAGTCGCTTTAAAAATAATAGCCATTTACTTTTCTAAAGTAAGCATTTTGTAGAGTAATAGACATGAACACCAGGGAATTATACCTGTTAAGCCAGTTATAATATTCTTTATCTACATAAAAACTTATGTTTTTAGAAAGTATTTTCATAAATTTAAAATATTAGATCTGCAAGTCAATGATTCATTTTAATTTCTATAATTATTTTAGAATTTCTTAATAATAATGACTTTCTCGAGTGAAATACAAAATTAATGAATTTGTAACATCAAATCAAGTAGTTTTCCTCCTTATCATCATTTTAGAACAGAGATTTCTACCTTTTTTCATATAAAATCAGAAAATTCAAATAAGGTACATACAACTTGGTTGCCTCATAATTTGCAATGGAAAGCAGGATTATCTCAATATATTTTTAAACAGGGTGGTAGCAGACATATGAATTTTAGTCTAGAAACCTGCTGTATGTTCCACTATATTCAGGCCAGGATGTATAAAAATAAGCCCTTTTTAGTGCATGCACACACACACAATGGTAATTGCAATGTACATAAAACCTGTCAAAGCTCCAATTTCCAATATTCCAATGAATATCAAAAGAGTCCAGTATTTCTGACTTTGACAAATTGCAGATGAGGTTTTATTCATTAAGTGGAGCTGGTAATGTTTATTTAAATGCAATTTACTGTTGCATTATTGATTAGCTACTGCAAAATTATCTTACAAGGAGCACGTGTGGCAAGAAGATTTCAGGTTGAGAGCGGATTTATCTAGGGAAGGCCTGTAGGCTTGATTTAGGCCCCAGGACATGAGAGTTTTAATTTATCTGGAAAGAAAGGCCTGGTGGAAGGTTTGCTTTGTTTGCATTTAGACAGCAGATGAAAGGGGTTTTGATGTTGAGCTGGGAGAAAATGGCTGCCACTCTTGTTATTCACGCAGAGAATTCAGCAAAAGAAAAAAATCTATTGCTAGGCAGGATAAAACAAGCCTTTTCTTACTCTCAAATCATCTTTTGAATCAAATATGTGGCTCTTGTTATTTTCCAAAGAAGAAATAAAAATTTAAAAAATATTGCCTGTTATCTAAAATCTTTACACATTTTCCATATTGCATTTATTACTAAACCTTCACTTCCTATTGTGGCTCTATACACTTTGGTGGGGTCATTGTGTCTGAAGCCTCTTAAAATGGAAATGCAACTCAATAAGGGAAGTAGTACTAGACTTAAATATTTTTATAAAAAATGATAAACTTTTCATATGCTCCTTTTGAAAAAAAGGTCCTAGAGCCAGCATTTGGGCAGAAAATGTTAGATGTTACTAATAATACATTATTGGTTCTTCAAGGTAGACACATTTGTCCTAAGAAGTAAATCTTTTTCATGCTGATTTATTTTAGCTTAATCACTGTGAATATATTAACGGGTAAGACAAAGCCATAAGGATTGCACTAGTAATCTTCATGTAACTAATAGTAACGGTTTTCTATGCATGCATATGAAAGGATCACAATCGGATAAAAATGTTAGTTAAAATTATTTTTAAAAGCACTGAGGAAATTAA
Organism: Artibeus jamaicensis; assembly: GCF_021234435.1. Classification (NCBI taxonomy): domain Eukaryota; kingdom Metazoa; phylum Chordata; class Mammalia; order Chiroptera; family Phyllostomidae; genus Artibeus; species Artibeus jamaicensis. The sequence continues at coordinate 40,527,289 of NW_026522059.1, forward strand.
TAGTTTACAGAGCAAAATATTCATCTCATCATTTGATTGTACGTGTTAAGAAAAAGACATAAACATTTTACATTTCTTGCCTGTACAATTGATGATTTATTCTCATTAAGGAGTAGATTTCATTTATTCAGCCCTATAGATAACTGGGGTAGAGAGCAAGTGTATAAAGATAATGGAGGATTCATAATATTTTTATCCCTTAGAGCTGAGAAATACATATGATGAGAGCTGATGCTTAAAACTCATAACTCCTATATGCTGGAGGTCAGTTATCAGTTTGGTATTCCTAAGAATCCCATGGTAATTATTTTGCATACATGTCAGCCAACCACAAGAACTCAGAAAATGTCTCAACTGATCATAAAATACATGAGTTGGATTTCAGTATGCAATGACCTGATGCCTAAATCTAGAATCCGAAATGTTATCACTCAGAAGACATTTCAGCTTGCTTATTATTCTGCAAAAATCGATTTTATAGGCAACATTCTGGTTTGAAAAAGAGACAGAAAAAAAACTTTCTCTGCGTGATTTGGTACCACAAATGAGAGTGACAGCAACAAGAATTAAGTTTTCCTTTGGGGTTTACAGCACAATGCTGATGACTTAGTATCAATTCTGACAACCTGAAGGTTAATTACTTACCCCATATTTTGGGTCTGCCAGAAGAGGATTCTGCTATGCATTTATTTACTAAAGTCTGGAATAGTCACTGTTTTTTGTAACTTTAGTAAAATGCTAAAGATTTATGTGAATATAATCTGAAGAGAAACTAGAGTATTTTTGTAACTTTGAGACTCACCGTAATGCAACACTAATGGCTTCATAATTTTTTTCCTATGAAATGCTTAGTTTTGATTTTCTTTTCAGTTAATTTTCTTCTCTGTTCCTTTTCAAGGAAGCTCTTGCTATTTTTTTATCTTCATCTTCAGTTCTTGGCAAATGCTATAACACTTAAGAATAACACTTAGCTCAGAATATAAAAAAATTAAAAAATAAAACAAGCTAGATGTGATGTGGTTCACTTCCAGATACAGTAGTCTGTAGCTCTATTGAAAGTGTTTAAAGATTGTGATTTGTCTTTCAAGATAAAACTTAGTACAGATTTAGCCTGCTCAGTTAAACCATTGGGAACAAGAAATCAAGCAAGGGAATTCTAAAAGAGATTTATTTAAGATGATATGAATAGAATATAATATATTATATTTCATTAGTTTATATTTAAAAATGTGATGGTGGCCATGACAATGCTATTTGTATTGCTATTTAATTTTTTAAGTCTCTTTAAAATTGTGTATATCAAAGTATTCTAAGTGGAAAAAAAGGGGACACTGTGAAAGCAAGAAGTGATGGGAGAAAATTTGGCAACTCTAAGAAGTGGTAGTTAATGTGCTCAGAGCCTAGAATAAAAGGATGCCAAATAAAGACCAGCAAGTAAACTTATTAGGAAATAAAATCTATTTGTTCATTCATTTGATACATATTTGCCATTGAGCACCTACCAAGTGTCAGCAGTATTTTTCACGCAGGTCTCAACAATAATAACACCTTTAGTCTGCCTGAAACAATAGATGATGAGCAGATGTCAGGTACTGGGCTATAAATAGATGATTTTTATAAATCTGTTCTAATGCTGAAACATCTGATTATTTTCTCTTGGGTTTATTTTGGTCAAAGTTCTGCCATATTTTTCTATTCATTTGCACTAGGACCTCATATCTTTTAGATTGATTGATGACTTTTATATTCCTTTTTTAAAGATTTTATTTATTTAATTTTAGAGGGGAAGGGAGGGAGAAAAAGAGGGAGAGAAACATCAGCGTGTGGTTGCATCTTGCACACCCCTTACTGGGGACCTGGCCCATAACCCAGGCATGTGCCCTAGACTGGAAGTCAAACTGGTGACTTAACCATAGAGAAGAAAACATTTGGATTTTATGGGATGGTAATATTGAGTGATTTATTTCTTCAGTTATTATTTTCTATTATTTTTATATTTCCATTCATCTTAATAATGTGGTCACTATGTAGTTTATATCATAGAGAAAGATTAAAATAAACTTTCTTATAATTCTCCATTGAAGTGTCTATTTTGGGTTCCCACAGACAGGTATATTGCCATCTTTACAGGGTACAAATGGAAGCCTACATACCGTATGACAGAATATTTGAAATTTATATGTCAAATGAACAAACTTTATATAAATCTTTTTATCCTAATTTTTGGGAAAATACACTTTCATAGGAACCCATAAGACCAGGTTTAAATGTAGAATTCCCAGACTTCCTCACTGCATGCACTGAAACATGGAGATACTGGCCCTCAGTTCCCCCCGCAGCCCGATCCCTTTATATTCTCATTGCATCCCCCACGCACATTTGTGTGTACCCCAGCTGGACTTCCAAGCTTTGTCAATACTCTCTCTCCTGTCTCCCATCAAAAGCCATTCCTTGACAACTCCACAGGCTTATAAATGACACACTTTCCTTTGTTCAGACAAACACCAGCATGGGCCATGGAGCAGACTGGGGATGTGTAGAATGCCAATTCCCTTGAACGTGATTCAGGGTGCAGCACACTCTTTAGTGTATCGCTTTGGCCCCATGAACTGGTCTCCCTGTGGAAGAGGGTCAAAGTGGGATCTTGTAAAGCCTTGCCAAGATAGAGTGATGGCACTTGGCAGCATGATCTTCAGACTTCTAATTTTTCTACTGTTGAATGACATCATTTTCCAATTTTTAGTTATTTGATACTACAATTTGATGGCAATGAGCATTCCTAAATATATATTTCTTGAAGATGATGTGCAAGGGTTTATATATAATAATAGAATTGCTGAGTCTTAAGGTATGCCCATCTTTGACTTTACCTTATAGGGCAGAATTAGTTTCCAAAATGGATGTGTTAGTGATCACTCACACTGGTAACACTGCCATTGTGCCACAGCCTCACAAATAATTGTCAGTCTTTTTTTTTTTTTGTTTTGTTTTTTTTTTGTTTTTTTTTTGTTTTTTATTTATTAATTAAATTTATTTATTTTTTTGAATTGATTATGCTGTTACAGTTGTTCTATTCCCCCCCCTCCATTTCCCTCCACCCTGCCCCCCCAACCCCACCATTACCCCCCTTTAGTTTATGTCCATGTGTCTCAAGTCCTTTAGGTTCTATATTTCCCCAACTATTCTTGCCCCCCCCATCTATTTTCTATCTACTGTCTATGCTACCTGTTTTCTGTACCTTCTCCCCCCTCTCCTCCTCCCATTCCCCTGTTGCTAACCCTCCTTGAGATCTTCATTTCTGTTTCCACTCCTGCTCTAGCTGTCCTTTTAGTTTGCTTTCGTTTTAGGTGTGGTTGTTAATAACTGTGGGTTTGTTGTCCTTTCACTGTTCATGTTTCTTTATCTTCTTTTTCTTAGATAAGTCCCTTTAACATTTCATATAATAAGGGCTTGGTGATGATGAACTCCTTGAATTTGGTCTTATCTGAGAAGCACCTTATCTGTCCTTCCGTTCTAAATGAAAGTTTTGCTGGGTAGAGCAATCTTGGTTGTAGGTTTTTAGATTTCATGACTTGGAATATTTCTTTCCAGCCCCTTCTTGCCTGTAAGGTCTCTTTTGAGAAATCTGCTGACAGCCTGATGGGGACTCCTTTGTAGGTGACTGTCCCCTTAGCTCTTGCTGCTTCCAGGATTCTTTCCTTCATTTTAATTTTGGCTAATGTAATTATAATATGCCTTGGTGTGTTTCTTCTTGAGTCCAACTTTTTTGGTACTCTCTGGGCTTCTTGGATTTCTTGGAAGTCTATTTCCTTTGCCAGATTGGGGAAATTTTCTTTTATTATTTGTTCAAATAGTTTTTCCACTGGTGGTTGTGTCTTTCCCCCTTCTGGTACCCCCTATAATTCGGATATTGGAGCGTTTAAAGATGTCCTGGAGGTTCCTAAGACTCTCCTCATTTCTTTGAATTCTTGCTCCTTGACTCTTTTCTGGTTGTCCATTATTTGCTTTCTTCTGGACCCTTGCATTGATTTGAGTCCCAGTTTCCTTTTCATCTCTATGGGGTTCCTGTGGAATTCCATTCATTTCCCTTAATTTAGCCTCCATATGTTTCTCTAATTTGTGGCTGTAATCCACCAAATCTGTGAGAAAGGTGATGACCAGTGTTTTAAACTGTGCATCTGAGAGTTTTGCTATTTCTTCGTCATTTAGATTTATCTCTGGGGCTTTGAGTTCTGCCTGCGACATTTTTGGTCTGTTCTGGCCCTTTAAGTGGGACAAGCGGCGCCATGGAGTCCCAGGTCGCTGGGTTGTGACGCTGTATGTGGGGGTGTGGTCAGAGCGGGAAATGGCCGCCGCCGCCCCAGCCGCCGCCGCCCCCGCCCCGGCCGCTGCCGCCGCCGGGCTGGTCCAACCGCTTACTCCCTCACTCGCGCGCGCAACCAGAGTCAATTCGTTGCCACCGCCTCCCCACTGTGTCGCTCCCCCGGTGGGCTGCTCGGCGGCTCACCAGGTCCAATCCTGGGTTTGGAACCCGCGTAACTGGATTCGCGCGCCGATTCCGCGCCGGTCCGACCGAGCCCTCCTTTGTAAGTCCTCACCGGACACTGGTTTCGCACCTTACCGGTCAGGCTGAAGAATTTGTTGTTAGCGGACTTCCGAAAAGTTCAGTTTTCCGTGTTCTGGTTGTGTTTTGTGATGCTAATATTTAGTTGTCCCTAAACTTGGTTGTGAGAGGAGGCAGGCACATCCAGCTAAACCTCCATCTTGGCGGAAGTCCTAATTGTCAGTCTTGAATTTTGCCAGGTTGATAGGTGTGAAATAGAATCCTGTAATGGTTTTGTTTTCTTCTGTAATTACTAATGAGATTAATTGCCCTTTTGTATGTTTATTGGCATTTTCCTGTTCTGTGAAATTCCTGCTTACATTTTTCACTTACTATTTTCTATTATGTTGTTTGAGTTTTTTGCATTAATTTATAGGAGAATTTTCAGGTCAGCAAATGTATGTGCACATAAGTGCTTGGTTGTATACTGCATAGGACAACACATATAAAGACACATGCTCAGCTTTGATCCATTTTATTAACTTATATCCTCATGCTGGCCTAGTCCTAGAGCAGTAGGGGAGGATCCATTCCTCCAAAATCTCACAGGCATGTGCACAACTATGAATTACCATTAACACACTTGGGAAAGCAAATATCAAGTCATTACTGAGTTGTTGGTATACTCTGGGTGTATTTTGCTTGTTTATTTTGTTGATTAGTTTCCACTTACAGATGAGATCATATGGTATTTGTCTTCCACTGCCTGGCTTATGTCACTTGCATAATGCTCTTTTTTCATTGTTTTCTATAAGTTTCATTGCCTTGTTTATTATACTTAAGTTTTTAATGTGTTTATAATTGATTTTTTGTGTAAGATATGAGTTAAAAATCCATTTTAATAAAAATTTTAAAGAACATTGAAAATACCATTTTATTTATAAACCAATTCTGAGAGAATCTTTAGGTTATAATCTTTCAAAAAATAAACATGATGTATACTTGTTGTTTTAAGTCTTCTTTAATGCTTATCAAAAGCATTAAGTTCTCTAATAATTTATTGCACAAATTCTATTAAACATCTTTCTCAATACTTCATAATTTTTATTCTATTGTAACTAATACATTTTTAAAAATGACATTCACCCAATAGATGATCCTGAGATATGAAAATGCAATTAACTTTCATATACTAACTATATATTTTAAATCTAGAAAGGATGAATTATTTCCATTGATTATAAATAATTTTCTAGTGAATCATATAATTTGGATGTAACAAAAAAGAGTCTTGTTTTTTCTTTCTGATTTTCATATACAAGGTCCAGTGGAAGTAAGGACTGCTTGGTAGTGTAATAGTTTTAATTTGAACATTTCACCTAAAATGTCAGATGGTATGCTTGAGTGTGATATTGTTGTTACATAATTACATGCTTATGCTTTTGTGATAAAAGCTTTTGTAATAAAAAGGGGCATCATTTATGCTGAACCCTGTATTTCATCTCTTTTCTTGTCCTATTGCACTGTTTAGGATTGCCAATATGTCATTGAATAGAAGTGGTAGAAGCAGGCAATTTTACCTGATCCCTAGTCACTACTCAATTTTAACGATGAAGCATAATATTTGAAGCAAGTTTTATGTAGATAATGCTTACCAAGCCAAGGAAATTTTCTTTTATTCTTTATTTTCCTTTGTGTAGGTAATGTTTTTTGAGCTAAAAAGTTTTCTTTTATTCTTGTTTTTTTGAAAGCATTTTAATCATGAAATGTAAAATTTGATCAAATGGCTTTTATGTATCTATTGAGGAAAGCATAAATTACCTCTCTTAAGCCATTAATATCATGAATTACATCAATTGACATTTCTAATATTAAATAACTTTTTTTGTTGCTGGGAGAAACTCAACATTGTAATGATACATTTTTATATGTCTATTGTGTACTTGCTTTTCATTTTGTTATTTTTGTTCATATTTTCACATTTCCTTCCTTCTTCATTCTTTGGTTTTATTTTATTTTCTCTATAACCTAAGTGAGATGCTTAGCTAATTAATTTTCACTTTTTTTTCAATAAATATTCAAATCTATAGATAGATATGTCTTGAGGTACCATTTTAGCAGTATCCTACAGATATTAAGAAGATTTTCATTATTGTTTTCAAGTAATTTACAAATTTTAATTCATTTATTTAATATATTCATTAATTAGAAGTGTATTCTTTAATTTCCAAGCTATTTTTTCTTAAGAAAAAGCTTGTATAGTTATCTGTGGTTATTGATTCCTAACTTATTTGCTCTGTAATGGGAGAAAATGTTTATATATTAATTTTTGAACTACTTTAATATTTGTTTTATGGCTTAACTTATGATGAGTTTTCATAAATGTGGTATATGTGATTAAACTGCATATTCTCTAGTTTTAGAATGCATGTTCTCTAAATGGCCATTAGATAATGCATGTTAATTATCTCATTCAGAACTTTTATATCCTTCTTATTGTAATATCCCCTCAGCTAATTAGCTACTTAAAAAGGTGTAGTAAAACATTTCAGTATGATGGTGGGTTCATCCACTTACTAAAATTGCCATCATTTTTACTTTGTTATATTATTTTAAGGTTATATTAGTAGACAATATAAATTTAGAATCATATCTTCTTATGAAGTAAAATTCACTCATCTTTTTTCCTTTTATCTCTGGTAACTTTACTTGATTCTTTTGATAAGTAATTATTTTATTAACAATTTACTTTTAATGTTTCTGTACCCATGTTTTAGATATATGTCTTGAAAATAACATGTGGCTAAAATTTTTAAAATTCAGCCTCACTATCTTTGTTTTTAAACCAAGATATTAGTCTGTTTTCTTATATTAATATTTATTTGATTTTCTTTCTTTCTTCTTTGCTTTCATCTTGATGTTTCTCTGTGTTCTTTTTCCTTTTATTTTGCCTTATTTTAATTTTATTACTCTTTTGTCATCCATAATTCTTCTTCTGCTATTAATTTTAAATTATTTGCACATATTATATTTGTATTTTTGAGAGGTTCTCCTAGAAATTTTATATATTTCATTTTTTAAAGAAGATTTAATTTTATTTATTTTTAGACAGAGAGGAAGGAAGGAAGAAAGAGAGGGAGAGAAACATTAATGTACGGTTGCCTCTCTTGCACCCACATCAGGAACCTAGCCTGTAACCCTGGCATGTGCCCTGACTGGGAATCAAACCAGTGACCCTTTGATTCAGAGCCTGGCACTCAATCCACTGAGTTATACCAGCCAAGGCAATATATTTATTTTTTCAAATCAAATTATAAAATTTCTGACTCTTTGAGTATATCACTTTTCTGACTTACATACTATGTTCTATTTTTTTAATTCTGTAATTTTTATTTTCATTATTATATTTTATACAGTTAATCTCAGTATGAATATATTTGCAAACTTACCACTTTTTTAGTCCTTACCCCTTTTTGCATCTCACCATCTCTGGGACTCTTTCCATTGATTGATGACAAGTATGTCTTTTATAATTTTTATTAATAAGGGTTGGTTTGTTAAAAACTCTTTTAGGGATATCTTTTTTGTCTGGTTTTAAAAAAATACTTATTGACACTAATTTTCAAAATCTATTTTTGATTAGTGAAAAATTCTAGGTTTATAGTCATTTTGTCCTAGCACATTCAAGTTATCATTTGTATTAGTTTTCTATTGCCGTGTAACAAATTACCACAAACATAATAGCTAAAACAACAACTATTTATTAGCTCCAGTTCTGCAGATGAGAAGCCTGGCATGGTATGGCTGGTTTCTTCAATCAGGATTTGTAAGGCCTGAAGTCAATGTGTTGACTAGTCTGACTTTTCTTCTCGATGCTCTAAGGAAAGTTCTGCTTCCAAGCTAATTCTTATAGGCAGAATTCAGTTCCTTGTGTCTGCAGAACTAAGGTCCTCTATGTTTCCTTCCAGGTTGTTTGTGGGGAGCTGCTTTCAGTGCTTAGAGGCTGCTTATAGTCCTTGTCATGGGACCTTTTCTACCTGTAAATCAGCAAAGTATATGGGATCTCATGCTTTAAATCTCCGACTTCCTCTGTCTTTGACCTCTGGACCAGATTTAAAGGGCTCATATCATTAGATGACACAGACCTGGGGAACCTCCCAATCTTAAGGTCAAATAATTTGACATCTTTGTTACCTTTGTAAAAATGTAATTCATACTTCAAAGCAGTGTTTGATTGATTAACTAGGGAAGGGAGTGTGTCTACCAGAGGCCGGGAACATTAGAATTTGGGCTACTACCTTAATTCCACAGACTTCTAGTTTCCATTATTATTGTAAGGAAGTCAAGTTTCAGTCTAATTCTTGTTCCTCTGAATTGATCTCTCTTCATTCTCTGTTGTAAAGATCTTTGCTTTGGCATTCTCTTTGTCTGACTATGCATTTTTAATCATAGGTACAGTTTGGAATTTGGTGGGTTTCCTGGATCTATAACTTCATGTCTTTCCAGCTCTGGAAAATGCTCTGTCCTTATCCGGTCAAATATTACCTCTCTCTCATTCTCTTTGTTACCTCCTTCGGAGTCTATGATGGCATCTTTGTGAGACCTGTTCTCTATCCTCCCCATCTCTTACTCTCTCTTTCATATTCTCTATCTCCTCATTTCCCTGAGATACATTCTAAGTAAAGTTTTCTGTTCTGTATCCCAATACTTATTTCCCTCTTTGCCTATGTCTTGTCTGTTATTATACCTCTCCAGTGAGTTTCTAATTTCAATTAATAAGCTTTTAATTTGAAGTTCAGTTGTTTTTGTGTGTGTGTGACTCATAACTCCGGAGTAATGTATTTATACTTACAACTTTGCATGTTTTCATTCACTCGGTCTCTCTCTCTGCACCCTCTATTCCTCTCTTCTCTCTCTCTTTTCCAGCTAGCCCTCTCTTTTGATGCCTTTTTCTGTGTGCATTTATAATTACGACTTTTTAAAACCAAATGCTCATATTCCTTGAAATTCTGAGAATTCTTTGAAACTTGGATTGAAGGCTAATTTCTTCAGAGAAAATTTATTTAGCTTTTTACTAGATATTTGTGGATACTATGAACCCAACATTGCTTTAAACTTAATCCATGATTCGATGGTGGCTTTGTTTTGCTTTAATTCCCTAGTTAGTGAGAAGTGTCATTACAGAACCAAGATGGCTGGCTTGTGATTACAAATTCTTGAGGGAAATATATATTTTTCCACACATAGACCCAAGTTTCAATTGTTGACTTGATTGCCTACAGGGTGACAGTGAAGGATATTTTTAGGTTACCTTTATCTTAAGACTGTAACCTTTGGAGGCCAAGTTTATAAAGGAGATGGGTGTGCTTTTAATAGATTTTGGTTCTTGAGTGAATTCCTGTGCTTTGTTCCTTGTCATATGTTCCCTAAGAAATCTTAAAAACAAAATGGAATTTAACAAGATGTTATTAAACTGCCTTTATTTTCTGGGTTCCTACTTTTACTAATTTTTGTTTACTTCTTATGATTGATTATACCTTATATTCTTGCTATCTTGTTAATGCATTTAACAAATTTTTAGGTGTTTTATTCATATTTTTATTATGATTTCCAATGGAAGGGTTAAACAAAGTATTTAACCTTCCAGACTGCCTGCTATAAATAGAAGTTCTTCAAAATGTGTGTGGGATATGTATGTTTGTGTTTACTGGTTAAAAACTGATTTAAAAATGTAATGAGTTTTTAATATATTTGAAGCACTAGGGATATGAGGATGCTTAAATAAAATAGATATGATTCTTGTTCTTACAAATTCACTAATTTAAAGTCCAGTGAGGAAAAACAAATAGCCAAGCAGATAACTCAATTTCCTTTCCCCACTTCCGCTGATTATTCTGACAAAGCTTCAATATTTCCCTTTGTGTTACATTTACTCTTTTTCATTATTATTGTCCTGTCATATGTATAGTTCTACACATTTTTGGTAAATAATATTCCATATTTTTCATACCATGTATTATCTGCCTTACTCTCTTCCCCAAAGCAAAATAAAGTAAGCTTCACTGGGACTCCGGAAACATAAAAGAAGTCCAGGACATAGTAAATCTTAAGGCAGTGGGAGACTGAGTCAAAGTAAGAAGCCCCCTTTTATCCTGAGCTATTTCATGACCTGATGCAGGAATGGTATTCCGAAGGTATGCATGGTACCTCGGTACTGTGTATCATAGCTAGTGTCCTGATTTTGGAGTGTCTGTTCTAATTGGTTAGATGCTTGTGTTGAGTATTTTGAATATCATCCTTGACTAATTGTAAATCTGAGACCATTTTTAGTACCACCTTATATCACACACAAATCTCTCCCAGAGCAGGAGAGAACATATTCTACTCTTTCCTGTCCAAGTGTGGAGCCTGGAGCATAGTCAGCCTCTGAGTTGATCATAACATCTACCCACCCGCTTTGGTAAAGAACAGGACTCATCTACAGGACTGAAACAAATTACGCTCAACCCTTGTTGCTTGCTGTAGGAAACAGGAGACAGAGCCTTATTTATGAGTGTGCCTATGTAAACCCAGCTTACCTATGGGCTTCCAGATTTTACTCAAACTTAGTGTCAGTCTGGTCTTCTGTGTTTTAATTCACCTCTTGGGACCATCCCCAATGTTCTTTGGCCACACATCTGCAGAACTCTTTTGATTCTCTGCTCTTACTCTGGCTCTTCATGGTGACAAGCCTTAGCTGTTGTTCTTCTCATCTCAGAGAATCAAACAAATTCTGTATGTATCCTCCTGTTTGGAGCTTCTTGTCTGTTTTCTGAAACAGGTGTTTGTTTTGCTCCCAACTTCATCTTAATTGTTATGCTTCTATTCAGGCCATTTTTTTCACTCTGCTTTAGATTTAACTGCTATATTTCTTTCTCTGTTCACATACCATGGGTTGAAGGGGAAAGATCTTTCTAAGTTAAGAGTATGTCTAGTTTAAAATTCAAGTGGACAGAATCTTTATATGAAAACATTTATCTTTTAGCTTCTAGTCCAGTGTTCTACATGCAATATCAGTAGGATAATGGTTCATTTATTTAAACTTCTCAAAGTTTGTAATTGTTTGATCAGAAAGACAAAGATCAAAGTTAAAAATTATTTCTAAAAAAAGTAAGCATTCAGGCTGAACATTTAATATCTGTTGAGTTTTTCAGATTGTTATCAAGCAAATTTAAGTTGCTCATATTATTAAGAAATCAAATTCAGTCATTGAGGAAAGCAACTTTTTCACAATTATGTATTTAGTAAGTGTTTTTCTTATTGTTGGGTATAGATTTGCATTGCTATTTTTTAATTCTTAGGTAGTTCAAGAATGCTTTATCTTTTTTTGAGATATTTAACCCTTATTTATGAAAAAATCAATTATTTACAAAAATGTGAAGAATAATGTATAAAAAGCATTCAGCATACTTAAGTGTTTTTAAGTCACAAGGAGGGAAATATAATACACTGTTAACACATAGTCTTTGTAAAAATGTTAGGACTAATAAGTTGTCTATTCCAGGAAAGCTCACATAACACTATATATAAACCAGGATTTTCTGTCTGTACCATTTTCATTATGTAGCTACTGACCAAACACAGGATTTGCTGGACATTTGTTCTTAATGATGCTGCAAATTTTTAGTGTTCTCCCCTTTGTTGAGTCAAAATTTACTTCCTTGTAATTCTATTATTTGAATTCTATTATTTGACCAGTTTTCTTCCTTCAGTTATAAAAATTTTTGAGCACCAACTATATATATTAGGTCATAGATTCTGACGTGTGGACACAGAAAAAATGAATAAAACACAGCCCCTTTTCTGGAAAATCTCACAGTCTAGGTGGGGAGACAGACATATAAACAAATAATTAGAGTAGAGGAAGAAGTGCTAATAGAACTACTCACAATAGCATTATGTGAGTAGAGTTCTTTGAGCTGTTCATCATATGAGGTGGTTTCAAGGCTCTTTATCATCATAATAAAAGACTCTTCAAGCAAAGGTTGAAGAGATCTTACAAATTGCCTTCTTATATGAGGGGGCTGTTCTGAGGCATTCAGTTATAGTAAGTATGGCAATAATTAGGATTCAGCTACAAGGTGGTTTTAAATAGAAATAAGTGGTAAAGGATCAGTCAATCCTGGATTATCTGTGCACAGATAAGAATATGTATTTGAATGTATAAATGTAATTTTGTAATTTGTAAACAGCAATGTAATTCACTGGCTCTCAGAAATAAGTTAATAATTATGTTTGTCTACCCAATAGAAGAAATTTCTGAATTTTCATTTGTATTTATATTATGTATATGAACATTACTCATGTTCAATGTTTAAACATTTTCAAATGCTTTTAGTTACATTGATTTCATTATAGTTACTTTTCTTTATGCTTTGATCTATGATTTCTAGCTCAGAAGTTTACTGAGATTTACATTGTCCGGTTTTGTTAAATCAAACTGGAATAATCATATACATTCCATTATTCCTTTCATGTTAAGTAGCTGAAGGTGGCTTAGTATTTGGGACCTGAATTCAGGGTGACTTTTGGAATGCTACTTGATTTATGAATTGGTGTGTCTTATCTATAAACAAAATTAAAAAAGAAAGTGCTTCTAAACTAGACAGATGGTTCTCTTTTCAGAAAGCTTTGCTTTGTACAATGTTGTTAACTTGGGCTTTTTGAAAAATATTAGGAATTTTTTTTTAATAATTAATTTTATTTAGTTATTTTTCAAGTACAGTTTTTTGTCTATTTTTCCCATCCCAGCCTCCCCCGCCCCTTGCTCCCCACCTCCCTCCCATTTCCACCCCCCCCCTTAGTTCTCGTCCCTGTGTCCTTCCTATTTGTTCCTCCAAATCCCTCCCCCTTTTCCCCTTAACTTCCCTTCCTTCTCCCCTCTGGTCACTATCCCCTTGTTCTCTATTTCAGTGTCTTTGCTTTTTAATATTTGGAATCTTACCTAAGTCCTGTGTTTATGTGCATGTTTTGTGTGGTTTTTTGGGAATATTGTCCAGAGAATTAATGAAACATGCAAGAGTCTCTGTACCTGTAAATGTTTGCAAATCCCTGTGGTAGATCCTTCATGCTAGAAATTCATGCAAATACCCCAAATGACAATGTTCCCAAAGTCATGAATATGTTTTATATTTTATGTCCTTCATAATGCCCTGTCATTCTTGTCATAAGTAGCATTATATATGACTTTAGAAATGAATTCTCCTAGAAGGGATTAGGTAATAAAGGTCGTGTTTATGCATTACTTTATTGTCTCAAAATACTTTTGAATGTAACCCATCATTTAATTCTCAAAATGTTATGAAAAAAATATTACCTCCATTTCACAAAAGAACAAATGGAATTCAAATATACAAAGCTCAGACCTCATAGAACATGAACTTAGATCAGCTGTTCAGGCCTAAATACTCTTTTTATAGCAAACATTTATTAACATGTTACTTTTCATTAGTTTTTGTGTTTTGTATTTAAATTGAGAGGTCCTAGAGCTTAGACTTGTTCCGTCAAAAGGAAATTGTCTGCACAATGAACAGAGCACTCAGAAAAACCATGCATCCTCTGGGGTCCTCAGTTTTCTTGCATGTAGAATGAAGTAATAAACCCAAGGCACACTGAAGATACCTTCCAGCTCCTACATTCCATGTGTCTTTGTCAAAGTTTGGTTCAAAGCTTCTTCTCGGAAGAGCAGGCCCATTCAATATATGTGCATAGTAGGTGAGTTGGGCATTCCCCACCACTGTACTTATGCCGCTGATCCCACTGTCCAGGCTGTGCACTGGTGACCCTTATAGGTTTTCTTCCTGTTGTGAGGACCCCACCTTAAGTTAATCTTACAAAAACAGTTTGCTGCGGCTGGCTTTCATTTGTCTTCTCTTCATCTAAGTCTTGCGTAGAGTAATTGTGTTAATATTGCTTTAGTTTTCCTAAGTTAACCATATTCTAGGATATTTTAGTTTTTTTTTGTTATCGTGTGATGCAGAGTAGGTAAATAAATGTTCAGAGTATGATGCCTGGGTGATATTAAGCTTCAGAACAAAAAATTCTGTTTAAGAAACAATATCAGAAGTTAACTTGATTAAAGTTCCAGACCCTTAGAAGGCTTGAGTCTGAGTATTATTGTTGTCCAATCTGTTATGGAGGCTGTGTATCCTAATGGAAAGACCATTGACTTGAGCCTCCCTGGTATAGAGTTGTCATTGGACAAGTCACTCATTTGAACCATGGCCTTGTCATTTACCAACAAAAAGTTGAACCAGGTGATTTCAAAGAGCTATTTCAATAAGAAGTTGCCTGCTTTTTGAACTGTTTAATTAGTCATCTTTAACAAGCTATTTCTTCCCATTCTTGTATTTTGTAGCATGATTAAATCTCCTGATGTTGTCACCTACAAGCTTTAATTACGACATAGAATTTTCTCTGATAATTACATGCTACCAAATATGCATTAACTGCTCCTCCCTATCTTTTCCCAACCTGACTCACAAGAGTTTTCCTCTAGATTTGTTTGCTTTTTTGATTCTTCTATTTATTTTAATTTTTAAGTTGGATGCATAAATGGAAATGGAAGCCCCAGGATAAGTCCCAAACACAGTAGGTCAACATCAGCTCATTTTACTAGAGCAGTATGTATGTAGGCCGGGTATTTCTCAGGCACAAGAGTACTTTCTTGATGTAGTTCCCTTCATGGATTAAGTTCAGAACTCTGCACCACCTGATGCAATACTCACTCCAGAGCAAAAATCACGGGCGAAGTTTTTATTGTGATGGGATCACTTGCTGTTGAAATAGGATTTTGCTGTTCCATTTGCTGCTTGCCACCTGATAAATTCTAGATTATGAGTCAGGATAATAAACATGGAGGTGCAGTAGTAGACCAGAAAGCTTTCCATTGTCTAATGTTACATTTGTCTTTTGAGGAGTATTCTCAGAGGCAAACAAAATTTGAATGTGTGCCTGTATACTAACAGCTTCTGGAAATGGCAGAGCCTATCCATTTTCTTTTTAAATAAAGGCTTTCTTCTTCAAACAGTTCACATAACCAGTTATTTGGCTTGAAATGGCCTCCCCATGAAAATGCCTGTTTTAATGTCAAGTTGGGGAATAGCAAAGCTTTGCTGGAGTCCTGGTGTCTAGCAGATATATTATAAATTTAATTTCATGGCAAAGTGAAGTCTATTACAGAAAATCAGAAAGAACTACCTTCTCAGCAAGGCCATCTCTCTTTTTTTATTGAGTCCTTTTGTGTAGCTTTTTCAAGCTTTGTCTGCACTTGCCAATAAAAAGGGGCTCATTGTTTGAGGACAATACCAACAAATTGACCAGCAAACACATTTCCAGTGGTGGGTGGGGGCAGGAGTCCAGGAGAGGGCTGAGGCTGCTACCTGGTTTTTTTATACTGTAACTGAGGACTCTATGTTGTTAACAATTTTCATTCCACTAAATTTGAATAGTCTTGGTTCTCTTGTTGTCTTGTACAGTTGTCAGTAAAGCTGGGGCATTGTTATAAATTTTGCTGCTACAAGTGTAAGCCAAGAAGGACGGATAATGAGGTGGATGTCAGAACCATGGTGCCCTCTAGGAATCCCAAAGGTTCTTAAAGGCAGGTAAAAAAACTTCCTAGCCATATCTAAAGTGTTTCTTAATTGGTGATTTCTTTGTTATATGATATAGCACATTAATTAAAGGTCTCCTGGGTATTCTGAAAAACAGCCGATGACTTTTAAGGGGCTGGCTTGGCCAGCAATCATTCTTTTTGAAGGGTCAACATAAAATTTGAAGGAGGAAGGACAATCAAAAAAAGAATTTCATTCACCTATAATGTGAAAGCAATGAGTTGGTACTGTCGTTATTAAAACCTCTGGAACTAGATTTTTGAGGGATTTTCTTTTGAAAATTGCCATGAAATACAAGTGCTAGGTTTTTCTAGTATTTATAGAGGTGAAGTAGGCAACATATTAATTAGAAAAAGAAAGAAACACCACCATCCTCACAGTTTTTCTGTAACTAGGTGAATGACTAGGAGTTTCATTAAATGTGACTTCATTAAAGTCTGGTGGTCCAGTTTAAACTGAGACCAGTTTCTTACTTCTCTGTGAATACCGTGATTCTGCTGGCATTGTTCTAAGTTTTATTGAGTACAAAAATAATAAATATGGCCCTGGCTGGTATAGCTCAGTGGATTGAGTGCAGGTCTGCGAACCAGAGGATCGTGGTTCAATTCCCAGTCAGGGCACATGCCTGGGTTGCAAGCCAGTTCCCTGCAGGCCAGTTCCCAGCAGGGGACGCACTAGAGTCAACCATACACTGATGTTTCTCTCCCCCTCTCCTTCCCTCTAAAGATAAATAAATAAATAAATATTAAAAAAATAATAAATATGGTTTCTCTCCTCAAGGAACTAATGATACATTCAGTAATCTCTATAGATTTTAAAACATTTTTAATGTGATTTTTTTCTAGAAGTTTTACAGTTCCAGGCCTTATGGCTAAACCTTTAATTTATTTGAGTTGATTTTTGTGTATAGTAAATGATAAGAATTCAGTTTTATTCTTTTATATGTGGATATTTAGTTTTATGAGCACCCTTTTGTTAAAGAGAATGTCTTTTTCCTATTGTATTGTATTGGCACCCCTATTGACAACCATTTGACCACACATACAGTGGTTTATTTCTGGGCTCCTCATTCTGTTCCATTGATCTACAATGTCAGGACACTTTTTAAAATTAGTATAGGTTTGTATTATGTTTGAATCCGAAGCTTGATGCCTCCAGTTTGTTAATTCTTCTAAGATCATTTTGGTTACTCAGAGCATTTTATGACATCATGCACAAGGAGCAACTCAAAATAAGTG
This sequence comes from Artibeus jamaicensis, assembly GCF_021234435.1. NCBI lineage: Eukaryota > Metazoa > Chordata > Mammalia > Chiroptera > Phyllostomidae > Artibeus > Artibeus jamaicensis. Next base: position 40,544,721 of record NW_026522059.1, read on the forward strand.
GAAGACTTAAATGTAAGACTCAAAACTAGAACAAAACATGGAGGAGTAACTTCACAACATTGGTTATAGCAATGTATTCATGGGTATGATACCAGAACCACAGGCATCAAAGCAAAACTAAACAACTGAGACCAAATCAAACTGAAAGTCTTCACCATAGCAAAGGAAGCACTCAGGAGAATGGAGTTAACAACCTGTGGAATAGAAAAACATTTGCAAGCCATATATCAATCAGACAAGAGGTAAATTTTCAGAATTTTACCTGAACTACAACTCAATAGAAAAACAGAAAACAAACAGAAACACCCAGCACCTCAATTAAAAAATGTATAAAGGACTTTAACAAACACTTTCTCCAAAGAGGATACACAGATTATGGACAGGTATATAGAAAGATGCTTGACATCACTAATCATCAGGGAAAAGAAAATCAAAGCCATAAATGAGCTATGGCATCATACCTGTTAGGATGGTTATCATAAAGAAAAAAGATAAGTGTTGGCAAGTGTGTAGAGAAACTGGAACTCTTCAGAATAGAAAATGTATACCCACCATAGAAAGCAGTATGGAGGTTCCTCAAAATATTAAAAATACAGCTACCATTTGATCTAGCAATCCCATTGCTGGGTACTTAAACAAAATAACTGAAACTAGTTTTTCAAAGAGATATTAACTCTCTCATATTTTTGAAGCACTATTCACAATAGTCAGGATGGAAAAATAATCTAAATATCTATCAATAGATGAATGAGTAAAGAAATATGAGAGATGTATAATTAGTTGGCTGTTATAAAGGAGGAAGTCTTTTAGTACACAACAACATGGATGAAACTTGAGGATATTATGCTAAGTGAAAAATACTGCATAATTCCAATTATATTATCTGAAATAGTCAAATGGTGATTTTGAAGGGCAGAGGGTAGGAGGAAATGGGAGTGTCTAATCAATGGGTATAAGTTTCAGTAATGCCAGATGAATTAGTTCTAAAGATCTGTTTAACAACATTGTGCCCACAGTTAATGATTTGTATTTTACACTAAAAATTCATTAAAAGGGTAAATATTCCAAATGTCCTTTCTGCAATAAAATATAAATGTTAACAAGGAGTATAGTAATAATAATAGTCACAGTGACATTTATTGAATGTTTACCAAGTGCCAGGCACTGATGTGCTCCTTGGGTGTCTAATATAATTTTTACAACAGCATTTATGGAAGATTTTGTAATGTTCATTTCACCAGAGGGAAAACTGGTGTTGAGGAGAGTTATGTGACAAGCCCAAGGTCATGCATTTAATACAAGCCCCCAAATCTTTTTGACTCTACAGTCTATATTCTTGATTACTACTCTACTTTCTCAATGGAGATACTATTTGAGAAGTAATACATATATTTTTCAAATAGTTTAATGTCTCCATGTGAAACATCCCAGATTGGGAAAAAAATAAACACATTTTATTTCTGTGTTCAGATGGTATCTCCTTTCATTCATTAATTTACTTAATGAATATTTGTTGAATAAATATTGTGTAGATTTTTTAAAAAATAAATTCTACCAAAATTTTAAAGTTAGTAAAATCTTTTCATGTCATTATCTTATCTTTTAAGAGACTGAGGAAAAATGAAATAACTTTCATAGTAATGTTTCACTTATCTAATTAAGTTTGGGTAAAAAATATGTAAGAAATTTACTATTTAACCATGGTTAGTGTATAGCTTATTGATATGAAGTAAATTCACATTGTTGCTCATCCATCACCACCATCCATCTCCAGAACTTAGTTATCTTCTCAAACTGAAACCCTATACCCAAAACCCATTCCCTTTTAAAGAAAAGTATATTTGAAAGTATTTATATTCTGTTTTAGCATTTTCCAAACAACCATTTAACATGTCATTACCCAGAATGCGATATAATTAATCTTCTAATAAAAAAGAGGAGACAAGAATTTTATCCTAAAAATGTTACTTATTTGAGGGGTTATCTGATATATAGAACCTAATTCTCAAACTTGGCATCATTGGGATCAGGCGCTAATCAGTTGATTCACCAAGCCACAAACTAGAAAATTTGCCAGCGCCAAATAATAAGTGTTAGACATCAGAGTTTGGTTTTATAGGGATAGAGAAACCAATGCTCAGAGAGCTGGAGTGACTGACCACAATTTGACAGGTGGTTACAGTTTATAAAGTACTGTGCTGGAGACAGAGCCAAGATGATTGAAAGCTGTAGAGGGGCCTTTGCAAAGTAGCCTACTCATCAGTGAAGCCTGACCCACCTTTGATTTTCTATATACTTGTATACAGATATAATGAGAAATTTGGGAGGTCATCTTCCTGGGTAAAATGTGTATGTATGCAAATGTGTTGGGAATCAATGTTATGGGGCATCTACTATTCCGTATCTGCCCTTAAAAACCTTTCAGAGAACAGAGGTATAGGCATGGTATTCTGTCCTAATAAAAATCGCACAACTAGCTGACACAACTGGCAAGACTCTCTCATTGCAGAACTTTGGAGCTGAGGGAGATGATAATAATCATCTAGATAAATTTCTCCAGCTAGATTTTGAGGATGTTAACAGATGTTATCTGAAAAATTGGGGGACAATTTTCCCCTCAAGTTTATTAAAATATGGGATAAATAAACTTAATTTGGTTTTTCTTGTTATTGGACTGTTAAGCTTCTCAGGGTCTTAAATGTCAATATGCACTTAAACCTTTATAACAGGTTAAATCCTCTAAATTTACATGGCCATGAGGCTCACTTTCTTTGGGAACATCTTTAGGAATTAATCTTCCAAGAAACACTTTGGAAAATACTATTCTATTCTAACAGCTATGTCCTGACAGGGGCCATGATAAACTTATTTATCACACTATCACTTAGTTTTATGTCTATAACTGCTTAAAATCCACATAATGTTTAATCCAAAATAGTTAGAAATCATTGCTTATCTTGAAATAAAACTAAATATATTAACAGCAAATAAACTGCCCTTGCCTATTAGAATTTGGCAGTTTGAGAATCTGGCTTAAATTCATACTTCGGTTAATTAGCAGGTAGGCTGTTTTGGCTCTTTCACATAAGAGAATGTCTGAATTTCAAGGCACTTAAACTGTAAGGATGCATTGCTCTCCACATAATATAAAGTGAGCTGCAGAGTGGGTCAGTTCTTCACTGAAGTCAGTGAGGACTCAGGCTGTTGCTGTTCTTCAGGTCCACCATTCTCAGAGTGACAGTGATACTGCCATTGTGGCTGCAGCAGCTCCAGCCATCACATCCTAACAGCCATGCCAGATGTGGGGCTAAGCTTCTTTCAGAACTCTGCATTCTGTTCTTTATCCTCCTCACCCACCAGACTTCCCTGCAGGTCCCCTGAGCCAGAATGGGTTACATTCCCAGGCTCTCGCTGCGAAAGAGACAGAGAAAGTGAGTGTCTGGCCTGTCAGTCTCCATCCTAGGTGCTATCTCTGCCAAAAAGAAGGGGGAGGGGGTCGGTTATATCCTACATGTGCATTTATATTTAATTACTATTTTGCTGTGGTGATGTGCTGGGTTTCTATCGCCTAAAACGTCTTTGTTCAGTAATTTAAAATGAAATTAAACACTGAACTACTTTCGAGCAACTCTGTGAATACAGATTTATTGCAGAAAATGTGAGTATTATAGAAGGAAAGATTCTTTTGATATGCCTGAATCCTTTAATTATCGTTAGAGTTTATTTTTCTTCTTCACTAGTTTGTTGTAAATTAAAGGCTTTCTAGCATGATTATAGACCCTAATTTCAAAGAAAGCTATTGTTCATAGGGAAAAAGTGAGGATTCACCAAGGGCTGCCTTTGTCAATGCTGCTTCTTCTCTTGTCCTGTTCCAGTTTACATTCCTCGTGTTCCTTCCTTTTTATATCCCTAGTGAGGCTCCTGGATTTGTTTTATTGTGATAGTCCAGAAGACTTGCAGCTTCTGTTCCTCCCAGTTTCAGGAGATAAATGGAGACAGTGGGGACTGATCACAGGTTCTAGCAGAGAAGTAACTGGTTTCATTGTTGTGTGTTTGCTTGCTTGCTTTCCTTGAGCTCAGCTTGGAATATAGAGATGGAAAAGTTGGGCATTGCAGGACAAAAAGCAGCTCCCTGGTCTCCTGTTTTTAACCTCATATACTTTTCTCCCTACATCCTGACAGATGAGCCAGAGCAGAAAAGGCAGCATGGCAAAAAGGCATGGTTAAATGTAATCAGAGTATGATGAGGTTAGTTTGTGAATCTGATGAGAGGTACTGGCCATACATAGGGCGTGTGTGAGGTTGCCACAGGGTTACAGCCAGGGGAGCCAAGGCTTTTTGAGGTGTCATTTGGAGGAGTGCTGATGGTCCCTGAAGACTTGTGACTCATTTTCAAGTATCTTAATCAGGATACATTGAAATATAGCCTTAGGGAGGTAATTCTAACAGCACAAAAGTAAACTGGGGATGGAGACAATTCTGGTGGGGTTAGGGCACTGGCCTGAAAGGGAGGGGAGTGAGGGCTTGAAACAGAGTAGTGGAAATATTGATGCCATCATTTTAAAATTCTTTCTTCATTTAACAAATACTTATGCTGGCAACTCTTCTGGATACAAGGAATTCAACAGCGAACAAAACACATCCCTTATCCTCTGGGAACATACATTCTAGTCGAGGGAGAATAGCATAAATAAATAAGCATAAATAAGTAAATATATCATCAGACTGTGATAAACGTCAGGAAAATAATAAAGCAGGATGAGAGGGTAGAAATGTTGGGGTTGGGGTAGGGTAGCAGTTTGTTACTTTATAAAAGGAAACAAGGATAACTTATAGATAAGGTGACTTTTAGAGGAGACCTGAAATAATTTGTCAAGGTATCTGGAGAGAGTGTGCCATATTAAAGAAATATAAAAAAGCAAAACCCATGATGGCATGGGAACATGCTTGGCAATTCTGAGGAGGAGCAAGTAGAATACTGTAGCTAGAGAAAAGTGATGTAGAAGATGGTAGATTATTTTCAGCCTTGTAGACCAGTATAAGGACTTTGGCTTTAAGTCAGAGCAAGAAGGGAAGCCACCAGAGATATTTTACCAGAGAAGTAACATGTCTTAAAACATCCCTGGATGCACAATATAGACTAGACTGTAGAAGAAGGGAAATTAGGAGGTCAGTGTAATCCCAGTGAAAGATGGTGGTGGCTTGAACTAGGTAGTCAGATTCTGGGGATAGTGCCATGCGACTGGATAGGGTGGACTGTTTGATTTAGGTGTGAAAGGATGAAATTTGGGGTAGCTCCAAGTTTGTGTTTGTATTTTTCTTGCCTGAGAAGTTAGAATTTCCATGTGAACAATAGAATTTACTGGACGGACGGACACCTGTGGAAGACTAGATCTTCAGCAAACTCAGGAATTCTGCTTTCGATATCATAAATTTGAGAAGCCTATTAGATGCCTAAGTGGAGAAATAAACAGTTGGACATAGAAGTCTGCAGGTGAAAAAGAGATGAGGGAGGTTTGGGCTGGAAATGGAAATTTAGAAGTCATTTGCATATAGATAGTATTTTAAAACATGAATCTAGATGGTGTTACCAAGTGAGAGAAGCCAAATGGTTCAGGGACATGGAGTCAGAGCCATCAATTCTTTAAAAATTGGAGGGATTAGTAGCAATGAGCACAGGAGATTGAGAAGGAGTGGCCCTAGTGCATTGTGTCACAGAAGCCAAGTGCAGACAGTGTTTGGAGAAGCAGGGAGCACTCATCATTTACAAAGTTGCAGATGGGCTAAGAAGGATTAGGCCTGAAAATTGGCCATTAGATTTTGCATCAGAGAGGTGACCTCAATAAGAACGTTTTGGTAGAGTAGGAGACAAGTGCATGGGATTCACTTGTTCAAAAGAAATTTGAAGGTCGATAGTAGAATTGACAACTATAGATGACATTCAAGGACATGTATTATAAAGAGAAGCAGACACAAGCTCTGATAGCTAAAAGTTCAAGGGTGAGTTTTTTTGGTTATTTATTTATTTATTTATTTAAAGACTGAAAATATTTATTATGTGATATGCACAGTAGAGATAAAATAGTGCAGTAAGATTCAGGAGTCATTTGGAAATAGATTTAGTAGGACTTGGTGACTTCTTGCAGGTAGAAGGGGATGAACAAGTAGTTGAAGAGTATGCCAGTATTTCTAGTTTGGGAAACATATATGAATAGTACCGATTTAAACTTGGTAAGTTGAGAGATGAATTATTTCTGATTCGTTCTGAACTTCCCTTTATTTGACAGAAATTTCTGATGGTAAGATGCAATGGGAGTTAGAGCTGGAAATAATAATGGGCATAATAGTGATGATAATAAAGTTAACATTTATTGAATAATTTCAGTGTAGCTTAGACCCACTATCTAACCATTCAGCATGTACCATCATTAACCCTGTTTTAGCGATGAGGAGCCTGAAGCCCAGGAGGGTGAAGCAACCTGCCAAAGGTGTCAGAACTTGTTAATGTCCAATCCAGGAGCACTAATAAGAAAGTATAGCTTATGCAAGAAATTCGATTAACTCAAGTAAAAATTTAAGGTGGGCAGATTTTCACTGGATATAGAAACAAGCCAGAAACTTCAATTTTAATAGTTTAGTCCAGTTTTCTTCTATCTCTTTCACATCTTTATCAGACAAATGGTAATTGCCTAATCAACTGGAAATAGTGTCATCCAAGTTCATTTTCTTTCTGGCTCTAGTTTTCTTATTTCATTTCAGCTTTTATTGGGACTGAATGAGAAATTTGTGGGATGACTTCCAGTTGTTGTTTTCTTACTGACATTATAGTCCATCTTGCTACTAAAAAGGTACTTTTGTTTCTAACTAGAACAGAAAGATAAAGTACTAATTTGAGCCTGCATTTTAAAATATACTTGAATGCGCACACACACACACAGATCATCCACACCCTGGATCCCATTATGAACCACTACTGAAAATTTGAGCCAGGGTATTTAGACATCTAATTCTTTCCAAGTTCTCTAAGTGTTTAGGGTTGCCATTTCCCACTCCCCACGTACCCTCAATCTCTCACCTAATCTCCTTTCGGAAAGGATGTGAACCCAAATACTCTGTGGATATTTTTCATACATATTTCCCATCTCTGCTTGTACCCCTCAGCTCTCCTGCTGTTTTCAGTTATTGCACACACACAACTGCACTGAGAACTGGAGGATCAGGCCATTCTCATACTTTTCCAGCGTGTTTTACATGTGGATTTCTTTCTTTACCTGAGTCTTTTCACCTCAGAGATGTGAGCACAAAGAGCTCTTGCAAGAACTGACAGTCGTGGTTTTAATTCTAATTCCACCACTCATTGTCTATGTGACCTTGGCCAAGTTATTTAATATTTCCAGAGTGGGGGCACATAATTATACTATTATTTTCCTATACCTGCTGAAATTTTTTGAGCTGAAGTTTAAGGATAAGCCGGTATATTTTATCCATTTATTATTTCTCCCAATTAATTTTAATGTGTTAATATTATATAAATACATTGTCAACAGATGTGGAAAATTCCACTCCTGTGCAGCTGTCAGTTTTAAGTGATAAGGCAGCTGGGACGACATCTGCACTGGCAGGAGCATTTGAAGGAGAACAATAAACAGATCTCGGTGCAAATTAGAAGAACTGGTATTCTTTCCTACATGTATTTTGTTAAAGTTAACTCTTGAGACTAATTACATTCTTAATGGACATTCAGACTTTTGACTGCATTTTAATATTTGAAAGGGGAAGAAAGGAAGAAAAGAAGAAAGCTGAACAGGCAGTTATGTTTGATATATCAAGGTTACCATTCCTTTGGGGGGATGCAATTAAATGGGAAGCAAACAAGGGAGAAGGTGTCAGGAAGTGCTAAGAGATGTTGGAGTTCACATGGCTATATATACATACATATATGTATATATAATTTTGTGTACATATATGTATATATGTATATGTACATGCATATGTATATATATAATTTTGCTTATAACTATATATATATACTGTTTATAATTATCTAATGAATCAAAGAATATCTCTTGTGGCCTCATCTATTCCCTCAGATACACTTTCTTTCTGTAATTCTGTCCCCTGTCAAGATGCTGTTTGTTTCGATAAGATTTCATTTTGTATAAAAATGTTTAGCCTTGCCCTGGCTGGTGTAGCTCAGTGGATTGAGCACAGGCCTGTGAACCAGACAATCGCAGTTCAATTCCCAGTCAGGGCGCATGCCTGGGTTGCAGGCTGGTCCCCTCAGGAGACGCACGAAAGGCAACCATACATTGATGTTTCTCTCCTCTCCTTCCCTTCCCCTCTAAAGATAAATAAATAAAATCTTTAAAAAATGTTTAGCCTTGGGGAAGGAAGGTAAAGAGAAAAGCACAGAGTATGATTTGCTTCATGAGTCTCTACCTCTAACAACATCTCAGTCCACAGAAAACAATAACCTTCACCATGTCCCATTCAGTAGAAAGAAGCCACATGCTCAAAATTTTTTGGAGGCCAGGGTGACATGGGAAAATAATCAAGGAGCCCTTTTGGTTTTAATTTTGGTCTTTTGGCCAAATCCAGCACTTTTAATTGTGCTTTCTTTTGTAAGACTTCTTCACTTCAGTTATTTATACTTTGGGGTCCTACCCTTCCCCTTAACTGTGCATTGCAAATTATCCCCAAAGGCTATGTCTACTGTCCCCGTTTTTATTCTCTCTGGTCACCCTTTCCAATCCTCCGTAAGACGGGCTATGTATCTGGCCCAAATCTGTCTATTGAGCCACGATTTATTTATTTATAAATAAATAACCCAAAGCTTAGTATCCAAAACTTAAAATTAATTATTTTGCTCCAGAAACCCACTTTTTCTATAAGCATTCTTCTTTTTGTGAATATCTCACAAAAACTACCCTGTCACCTGAGCCAAAAATCTAGGCATCATTTTGTACTGTATCCTCTTCCCCACATCCAATCAGTCATGGTTAGATGGTATTTTTTAGATTCTACCTTCTCAATACCCACCCCCAGCCTCCATTTTGCATGCACATTGCCACAGCTTTGGTTCTGGCTGTAATAATTAATATCTTGCCTCGGTTTTTCCAATATTGTCCTCTGATCCATTTTCTTGAAAGATTTTATTTATTTACTTTTAGAGAGGGGAAGGAAGAGAGGGACAGAAACATCTGTGTGTGGTTGCTTCTCATACACCCCATGCTGGGGACCTGGCCTACAACCCAGGCACGTGCCCTAACTGGGAGTCAAACTGGCAACCCTTTGGTTTGCAGGCTGGTGCTCAATCCACTGAGCCACACCAGCCAAGGCCTCTGATCCATTTTTTAAAATATTGCCACAGAAGTAATCTAGCATGCAAAACAGGCTCATTTTACTCTCTGCTTGAGCCCTTCATTTATTTTTTAGACAATTTGGGAAAAAAATTAAGACATTTTGGCTTAGCACACTAGAAAATGATCTGCCTTCCACCCACAGCTCTGATGTCATTTTCTCCCAGCTACCCATGCGGTCCCTGTATTCTGTCTTACCTATTTACAGGCTGTTTTCTGAATGTATCATGACACATTCTCTTCTAGAAATGCTTATCTTCTTCCCTCTCTACTTAACACCAGGCCATATTTAAAATTTCAATTGGGCCATTTGCTCTTGAAAGCTCATAATGGTTAGAAGAGTCTCTTAAGTTTGCATAGCAAATTTAGCAAAGAAGATAAGCTTGGAAACAGGTTTCCGATAATTCACCAGACACATATTAAGCACCTATTATGAAGTTCTTAAATTGAGTGACATATGCTTCCTGTATTCAATCAATTGACCATTCAGTGAAGCAGGCAGAGAAGGAAATCAGCAAGAGCTACTGCAGCCCAGTGTTGAAGAGCATGGTCCTTGGAGGCAGGAAACTTAAGATCAATAACTGCCTGTATGTCTCCTGGCTGAGTGAAGTTGGGAAAGCTGTTGAAACTCTCAAATGTATTTTCTTATCTGTTTACATCAGAATAAAACTGTCTCGCTGGAAGGGCTACTGTGGAGATTAAATGAGATTATATACTAAACTCATTGTAAGTGCTCACCTCATGTTGGTGAGAGGGAGGGTGTCAATGATGGCAATGACTGCAGTGCCCTGGGACAAGGTGACGGAACATGCAGGTGGTGTTCATGAAAGCACAGGTAAGAGGCACTTCATTTCTGAAAGCTTAGAAAGCTTTTAGTTACTTTAATCTATTCATTGATAAAATTAAAGTCATAAATATCTAATAGTCATGAGAATTACATGAAACAATGTATGTGAAAATACCTTCAAGTACCTGGACCATTTTGTGTTTTTAGTAAATTTTGATTAAAATTGGAGTTTATGTATTGATTTTTTTCTACTCCCATGTTGTTAAGGTAGATAACTTGCTGAAATTTTTTAATGATAGTCAACTATGTTGTAAAGATCTCCTTTGTAATATTTATCACTCAAAATTTAGTTTGTATCCAGGAACCATTGCCTGATGGGAAACAAGGTAAGTTTCCAGATTTGTAATAATTCAGTATGTACATATCTTACCCACACCACAACCAAACCTATGATTTCTTTCATGTAACCAAAATTTACTGAGAGCCTAAGTGTCCAGCATGACACTGGATATTTGTCATATGACTGAGTTGTCATCGCAGAGAAGGAATTCTACAGAGCCTGGAAGAACAACATGTCTCTCTTTGGACCCATCACTGTCTCCATGGAGCACTGAATAAATAGAACAATTGCTGAAAAGGGCCTGCTATTGCACTCTGAAGTCCCTGCACATTAAAGGAATTTGAGACACGAGTTGAGTCTAGGGCTCATGATGAAGAGTTCTGAGTACAATTTGGGGCTGGTTGTATTCTTTCCCTATACCATAGGGACTACAAAGGGTGGATGCTGGTGTTTGAGAGTCCTATGGTAACGATCCAGATGACATATGGTAGAGTCTGAACTAGGAAGCCTTGAAAGATATATAACCTGCCTTTCCTCTGGGCCTTTTTGCCTAGAATTGAACTGAAATTACCTTGTTCCACAACCCACTCCCATCTTTACCACTGGTGGAAATTCAAATCCTGCCCCAAGACTTCAGGGGGTAGGGGATGGAGAGGAGTCTTGTATGCTCTTACCTATTTAGATTTCATGGCCAAATTGTTCTCAGACCAATTATTCACAAGTTTTATGAGCTTAATTCAAGTCTTTTGAAAGAATGCCATCACCTAGTACCCAGATTTTAACCCCTTTACCCGCTCCTCTTCTCTCTCTTCTTCCCATCACTGCTCCTCATTCCTGATGTCCTAATTGTTTGAGAAATGGTGCAAAGATTTCTCACTCTCTTATTCAGAGTAAATTAGCTCTCTCAATTCACAATTTTTCCAACAAACATTTGTTGGGCTTATTTTAGTGCTGTGCCTTGTGATCTGTGCTGAACAGAGAATGGTGAATAAAAATACCGATTTCGGCCCTTCTGGAGTTTTGGCCTGTGAAGAAGAGAGTTTAAGAAAATAGTCCTACAGATATATAGATTACTATAAATGGAAACATTGCTAAGGGAAGAGGCACTGTGCTATGAGAGGGAGGGGTCAGAGGAAGTTTTCCTGAGGATATCTGAGCTGAAAAGCATGGGGTGAGTAGGTAAAGGGTCATGGGGTAGGAAGCATCTCTTCAGGGCTGTGGAACAGCCACACACAAGCCCTGTGGTGGAAGGAGCTTAATGAAATCAAAGAACTGAAGGCAGAATCAGCATCTACTTGCAAATTCCCAAACCCCAAATCAAGTTGTTCAATAATAAGGGCCTTGGTGCAATAAGAACAGCTTTGCAGTTCTTATTGAAAGGGTTGGCATTGATTTCTTGTTGCAAAGATTTCCTAGGCTTCTTAGAAGACTTGGTTCATGCTCTGCTTAGGAAGGGCGACCTTGCTAAGATATACTAGTCTAAAACATTTTAACGAATATTTACTAAGCACTTTTTATGTGCTGAGCCAGCTGAGCCAACCATTCTAGGTGATAGGGGTACGGGAGTGAACAAAACAGATAAAAATCCCTGCCTTCAAGGAACTCACATTTTCCTAGGAAAGAAAGTAGACAAGATAAATCAAATGTGCAGTTTTCTAGGTAGTAAAAAGTGGTAAGGAGAAAAGTGGAAGGAAAAGTATATGAAGATTCCAGGGAAGGGGTTAAATATTACAAAGGGTAACCAGAAGAGAACCAGAACAGGACTCTTCACAAAGGTAACTTTCAAAAAGACTTAAAAGAAATGTGGACACCATGGAATTTTATGCAGCAGAGAGAAAGAAGGAGCTAATACCTTTTGCAACAACATGGATGGAACTGGAAAGCATTATGCTGAGTGAAATAGGCCAGGCATTGAAGGACAAATACCATATGATCTCACCTTTGACAGGAAGCTAAAGAATAAAACAAACAAGCAAACAGAATAAAAATAAAGACGCTGAAATAGAGAACAAGTGGGCAGCGACCAGAGGGGGAGAGGGAAGGGAACTTAAGGGGGAAAAAAGGGGGGAGGGATTTTGAGGAACAAGTATGAAAGACACAGAGATGAGGACTGGGGGGGGGAATGGGAGGGAGGGGGAGACCGGGCGGGGGGGGGAAGAGAAAAAAAATGTAAAAAAAAAAATTATTAGAATAATTTGCTATTCATCAATCATAATAAATGGAAAAAAATAAAAAATAAATAATAAATAAAATATATATATATAAAAAAGAAAGAAATGTGGCCACCTGAGGAGAAAGCACTTCAGGCAGAAGGAAGCAGGTGCACAAGTCTGGGCAGGAGGGCAGCTGGTGTGTTAGGGGAGGGGAGAGAAATGGAAAGGATCTGGGAGTTGTTGGGAAGGTGGAGAGAGGTACCAGCTTCCACAGCCCGCAGTGCCTGGTTTGTTGACTTAGGAACTTGGTTTTCTTCTAAACTTCACTCTCCTCTGAGAGAGCTGGGGAGCTGCCCAGTGGTTCATAGGTGGGGAAAGACTTGATCCAAGTTACATTGCAAGGGGACTGTTTTTTCTATCTCCTTTTCCAGGGCCACACCTGTGCTGTGTGTAATTGAGATGGGCCTCTTAAAGTTTACTAAAGTGTCCCCTTAGAAGGGGACTTTCTGTCTTCTCCTGAGCTGAGAAAATTAGATGCCTTTTACTTGAAAAAAAAAAAAGAGGGCTCCTGGCTGCCTCATAAACGTGTCAGGAAGAAGGTAGCCTCTCAGAACCTCTTAAGGCACGTGCTGGAAATCTCAGTAGTGACTACTGGTTACAGTAAACTTTATTATTTCTCAGGGGCTTATATCAACAACACTCACAGATGCAGTTAGTGAATGAATGAATGAAAAAGTAAAAGAATGAAATATGAATCATGTGCACTGAGCAGCTTTCCTCAAAGCTAAATTATTTGCACAAACCTGTGGTGAAGAAGCTGAACAAGAGAGAACTAAGTTCCTTGTTCTTTCTGAATGGTCAGTCATTTCTCGCCTTTTTGATCTGGGCACCTTTTAGTCTGGGAAGAGTTGTATGGTTATTTCTGTGATTGGACTTGAGTGGTGAGTACTCACCATGAATTGCAGAAGTCCTTAACACTAATAATTCCCTACTGAGCTACCAGTTTAACTTAAAACCATCCTTTCTTTGCTTGTAAGATGGTGAAAGGGGGAAAGACTTCCTGAGACACTTATCATAATGGAAAAAATACAGAAGATAGATTAATGATAAAAAGGCATGGCTGAGAAATCAGCATCCCTCTAAAGCATGAGGACTTGGTCCACTAAGGCACTAAAGTTAAAGGCACCCCTATATTTGTGTCTAATGAATCTTAAATCACTTTTGCACAATCCATCACAGTGGACCTCTTTCTTGTGCTTTGACTCTGTTCAGTACGGAGTCTCGAAGCTTTTAATCTTCATTTTATAATAATTTGGATATACCTGAAAGCAGGAGATACATTTGAACACTGAAGTTGAATTGAATTTTCAACATAGGGAATCATCTCTTGAATTATGTATTATATAATGAAGTGCACTCTTGGTATAATTAAAGTTTCTTAATTCACAGATATGTCACTTTTCACGTCATTGAACACTCAAGGGTCTCTAAATGAACTAAAACTAGAAGGTTGTGATTTTCTTTACAACTGTACTTTTCATTGGCCTTAATGGGAAAGCTAGTCTGACAAGGTATTTGAAGGATGCCTGTAAATGTTAAATCCTGCACATTGTTGATAAAGGAACTTCAGAAATCATACTAGGCATATCATGGGGCTGAAAAATGGAAAATCAGCATATTAAATCAATGCTTAATAAAAATTATCTGTTAATTCAGTTCATAAAACTCTCAACCTTCATTTTAAGAGAGATAACATTTTTAATTGTCACAAAGTGAATTAGATAATCAAAGTTTTAATCCTCCATTAATCACATAAAACATTGGAATATTATTTTCATTATCAAAATATATAATTTAATTTCACAATTAAATGTTTATTTTTAGCTATATAAGCTCTAGTCAGTTTTATTTATCCATTTAATTAATGATCGATTGTTCCTATAGCAGCATGTTTGATTTTAAAACCATTATGAATAATAAGGTGGTTCCATGACAAAAATAAAGGTGCAGTATAAAGATAAGGAAAAGTAATTTATCCCAAACAGATAATTATGCTTTTAAGCATAGTAATCCTTAAAAAGTGACCACTGTGGGGTCTGATAAAGATTTGGATTACCAAAGTACCAGTGGCATCTTGTCAAACTCTCAATTTTGCCCTAATACTGAAAAACTGTCTTGACAGAATTATCAATTGTCAAAAGAATATTATTATTGCTTTCCACTGAGTTCTTCATGTGATTAGGACTTAGAAAAGATTTTGAAGTACACATTTTTCTGGAAAAGCTTTTTTGAAAGTTCTTAAATCATGTATTTGCTCATCCAAGATTGCCTGAACCCCTATTATATGCTAGATATTGACAGATGCTGGGGTATCAGGTAAGTAGGACTCAGTCATTGCCCCCAGAGAGCTCACCATCTATTGGGGGAAATGGACAAAGGAAAAGTGACCGAAGTGACACTAGGGAGGAAAAACCAGCTCTGCCTGTGACAGTAAAGGAATTTTTAAGAGTCAAGAAGAAGCTTAAAGATGCCTTGAGTTGACATCTCTAAGGACATATAGAATTAACCAGGCAGTCCAGGCAAAGAAGGGTCTGGGAGAAAAGAGCATTTGGGTACAGAGAAGAGCCTATTAAAATGGGGCATTGGGTTTTATACCTAGAAAAGGTTTTACAGACCATTAGGTCTGCATTCTCTAATTCATAGATGATGAACATGTCAGAGGGGGGCAAAGTGCTTTGCTACACTTCCTTTCCCCTCTTTCCTCTAAACAACACCTATTTATTCTTTTAGCCACAGTTGAAAGCTCACTTCGCTACAGGGAACATTTATGAATACCTCTGAGCTAAGTATCTGTTCCTGTGCAGGCCCTGTGGCACCTTTGTTCTCCCCTGTTATAAGCACACGTCTTCTTCCCTATACTTGATTTTGGTGGGTCAGCCTTTCTTCTCTGAAAGCTCTGTGAAGGCAGAAATACTGCTCAGCATTGCCACTCTAGGGCTTAACTGATATTTGCTTAATTAATTAATTCAAATCACACACCAGTCTCATTATCTCAACCTTTACCCTCAAAATTCCTTATCCACTCTTTTTCAGCTTATCATGGAAATAAAATACCTGGAGAAGCTGGACCGAGTCACAACCAGGCACGGTTGTGCTTTCAAATATACCACAAAGTACCTGTTATTAAAACTTACTGAAATGTTGGAATTAATATGCATCATTTTTGTTTGATTCTGTTTAAGACAATCTTTATTAACTAAATGCTAAATTTAATATTGAAGTAAAAATTCTAATGGATACAAGAAACCTGGCTTTATGACAGATTATGCAGGTCCCTATCTGTCTCCAAGGTCTATAGTTCCATTGCAAACTGAGTTTTATTTGCTATGAATCATTCCTCTTCCAATAATCCATGTGGGTGGCAAACAAACTAAAAACCCTCAATAAACTAAAGAAAATAAATGCAGCAAACCTGGAGTTATGTAAACTGGAAACCTGTCTAAGACCATGTAGGGACTCATTCCTATATAAATTAAATAAGCTTCCTGAAAAATAAGTTTTAGACAATTAATAAAGTTTTATTGAGAATAGAAGTAATCAGTAGTTTTTTAATCTCCCATAATAGAAATATAATGTCCTAAATAGATGTTTAAATCAAGTCCAAGGCAAAGTCTTAACTGATTATGGTACTATGACAATTTTATTTTATTTTAGCAAAATAGACAAGCTTATCTTCCCCTCTTGTCCCTGAAAGATGAATGTTCTCTGATGCTCTACCCTAAGCCTTCTGGAAGAGGTCTCTTTATTTCTGTTGGAATGATTTTTTTCTCTTTTTTATTATTTTTTTCCTCTTTTTAAAAAATACATTTTATTGATTATGCCATTACAGTTGTTCTATTTCCCCTCTTCATTCCCCTCCACCCTGCACACCCTCTCCCCTACCATGCCCCCCTTTAGTTTATGACCACATGTCTCAAGTTCTTTAGAGTCTATATTTCCCCTACTATTCTTGCCCCCTATCTATTTTATACCTACCATCTATGCTACTTATTTCCGTGCCTTCTCCCCCTTCTCCTTCTCCCACTTCCCTGTTGCTAACCCTCCATGTGATCTTCATTTCTATGTTTCACTCCTGATCTAGCTGTCCTCTTAGTTTGCTTTTGTTTTAGGTGTGGTTCTTAATAACTGTGAGTTTGTTGTCCTTTCACCGTTCATCTTTTTAATTTTCTTTTTCTTAGGTAAGTCCCTTTAACATTTCATATAATGAGGGCTTGGTGATGACGAACTCCTTGAATTTGATCTTATCTGAGAAGCACTTTATCTGCCCTTCCATTCTAAATGAAAGCTTTGCTGGATAGAGCAATCTTGGATGTAGGTCTTTGGATTTCATGACTTGGAATACCTCTTTCCAGCCCCTTCTTGCCTGTAAGGTCTCTTTTGAGAAATCTGCTGACAGTCTGATGGGAACTCCTTTGTAGGTGACTGTCCCCTTATCTCTTGCTGCTTCTAGGATTCTCTCCTTCATTTTCATCTTGGCTAATATAATTATGATGTGCCTTGGTGTGTTCCTTCTTGGGTCCAACTTCTTTGGGACTCTCTGAGCTTCCTGGATTTCCTAGAAATCTATTTCTTTTGCCAGATTGGGGAAGTTCTCCTTTATTATTGGTTCAAATAAGTTTTCCACTTGTTGCTGTTCCTCTTCCCCTTCTGGCACCCCTATAATTCAGATGTTGGAATGTTTAAAGATGTCCTGAAGGTTCCTAAGCCTCTCCTCATTTTTTTTTTAATTCTTGTTTCTTCATCCTTTTCTGTTTGGTCATTCTTTTCCTCCTTCTGGTCCACTCCTTTGATTTGAGTCCTAGTTTCCTTTCCATCACTATTGGTTTCCTGTGCATTTCACTTCATTTCAATTAGTTTAGCCTTCATACGTTCCTCTAATTTGTGACTAAAATCTAGCAGTTCTGTGAGCATACTGATCACCAGTGTTTTGAACCATGCATCTGAAAGTTTGGCTATTTCTTCGTGGCTTAGATTTATTGGCTCTGGGGCTCTGAGTTGTTCTTGAACTATGTTTTGATCTGTTCATCCTATTACATAGGAGGAGGGGAGCCTTAGATGTTCACCAGGGCGAGGCTACCCAGGTTGCTGGTTTGTGACGCTGTATGTGGGGACTAGGTCAGAGAGGGACAATAGTGGTCCCCTCTGCCAATTCCTGCCGCTGGGGCCTGTGCCGTCCATCTCACTGCTGGCTCCTTCACCAGTTTATCGGTTTGGCTGAAGGGTTCATTGTTGTCAGACTTCCATATAGTTCAATTTTCTGTGATTTGGCTGCATTTTTGTTGCTAAAAATTTGTTATTTTTAAACTTGGTTGTGCGAGAAGGCACAGTGTGTCCACCTACGCCTCCATCTAAAAAGTATCTTTGCTCCAGTCTCTGAATTTTTCCTGGATACCTCTGTGATACCTGAAATGCAGCAAGTTCAGAACTAAATTATAATGCTTAATGGTTTTTTGTTAAACAAATATTCTCCCTTTCCAAGAGTTTCTCCTGTTGGCAGTTCTGCTTTTGTAAATGAGATAGTCATCATCATAATGAACAAACTTTGAATTAATTCTAGAGCAGTCTCTCCTTTCCTCACCGCACCATTTTATCAAGTTTTGTTGGTTCTCCTTCTGAAATGTTTCTTGGTGTGTCCCTTCCTTAAAGCCTCAGCATTTATTTAAAGGCTCTTGCTACCAGTGCCCTGGGCTGCAATTCAGAGCTCTTACAGGTTCCTTCTGACCCTAAACAGAAGTGCCAAATTAATCCTCCAAAGGCGAAGTTCTGATCATGTCACTCTTGTCTAGCGGCCTTCATTCTCCTTGCACGATGGACATAATAAAATATCCTCCACAGCATCTTTGGGGACTGTCACAAACTGACCACAATCTACTTTGCAGCAGCATCCGCCACTCTCTGCTCATAGAGCTCAGCAGCCAAATGAGCTTTTCCACTGTTCCTGAACACAATGCAACCCTTCCACCGAGCTCTCCAAGTTACCCTGTTCTACTCTCTGGCCTGTCAGAATCCTACTCTCTTCAATATTGTTTCCTCTGAGATTTTTTTCTTTGATGCCCCACCACCCATTATTATTGGTCTTACATATCCAGTGCATGCAGCACTGAGGAGTTTTATAGAAATTACTTTAATACTATAAGATAGTTATGACTCTGCTAATTTCTCAGTTTATTTAATCAACTGGGAAACCTGCTGAGTACCTCACATAAGGTTAGTTACTGGGGATGGAAAACCTTTTCAATCATGATGTTGTCCCTAAACTAAAACTTAGAGAAGTTGAATGAGTTGGCCAAAATCAATTAAGTTGTAGAACTCTACATTGCCCTATTTTCTTGACCTATTCTCCACCTGGTTCTGAAACATTTTAAGATGTATATGTGTTGTAGAAAGTAGGGGTAGTGGAGGGGTAGTTTGGATCGTGGTGGTGAGGGGGATGTTAAAAAGCCTCCCAGATGTTTCTGATATCTCATTCTCCTAGTTCAAAGCCACTATATTGAAATAGTATCCAAATTCTCTTATAATTGGTTTACATATTCAGCTTATATTACCTTGATTTTAGTTCTTTGCTTCTTTAAAGAGTAAGGAAAGTCACACTGATTGAATACCAATATTTTGCTAGGTACTTTATGTGCCTTATCTCCCTGTTCTTGTGACAGTCACCTCAGAAAGGTACTTTTATTCTGATTTAACACATAAAGAGCCAGGGCCCCAGCTGGTGAAGGGCAGAGATGGAATCCGAACCCCATGTGTGTGTGTTCCCAGTGTCCACTCTCCACTGTAATATGCAGCCTGTCTGTATTAAAATGTAGACTCCTTAAAGAGAGAGACGCTATTTTTTCATCTTGTTCCCTACAGCACTTAACACACAATGCCTTACACAGAATGTGCTCTCTACATATATTTGTCTAAGTAATGAAGAACCAAAGCAGACCTGGAAACATTTCTTTGTTCAGAGAAATCAAATGAGCATCAATGTATAAAGCTCTTGAAGAATAAATAAGCCATTGGAAATTATAATGTCAACTACATTATTACATTTCACAGTTTTTCACAATTTGCACATTCCTATTGATCCATGAAATAATTTAATTACATAGATTATTGCGTTACAATATAGTTTGGTATTGCCATTTTCCCAGCATGTTGTTGAACGGAGATAAATTCTTTCCCAGAGAGGAAATATATTACAGAAGAGTCTAAAATAAAGATGAAAGAACTTCTATTCAACTCTTCCATTCCCAGGGTAGAAGTATAGGCTAGTCCCCTCCGGCATTTTTTAATGATGTTTTTCAGTCCTGTAGTCCAAGTGAAGGAGCTTGGAATCCTTTCTCAATCACAATCATTTCTCAAGGAACAGTATGGAGAAATTGAAATATTTTAAATGAAAAATGTTCTGGCTAATTTTTTTTTGAGAGGGAGAGCATATCCTGACAGTTGTCCTCATTGGAGCTCTGAAGAAAATCAGAGCCTTAAATATTCCTTTCCAATATATTTTATATTCATCTTTTTATGAATATAAACAATATAATTATTTTTTCTGGTTATTCTAAGTAATTATCCTTACTGAAATTTGGCCTCTTTAAGACACATGCAGTTATATCTCTCTACAATAAAATACCCTGTGTTGTGTAGTTTTTATATTTTAAAGTATTTTCATATTTAATTTTTATCCTCATTTGATACTCATAAAGCTACTTGTCAGACTTTTCGATTTCAATTCACAGAAACATGATAAGATTACTTAAGCTAGTGGGTGTGGTAGGGATCAATAGGGAAATGAAAAAAACCATTTCAACAATCTTATAGGCAAGAGTCAGAGATCTTAGATATCAAAATTTACATAATTCATTTAATATACTTTGGGCAGTATGCTTAAAGCAGGTTTTTTTTTCTTCTTGATAATCTTGATGGGGGTAGGTAGACGTTTATTTACACTTTCCTAGTGTCTCTCTGCCTCTGGATTTACTCTTTCCTACAATACTTTGAACTTCATGTTCCTGCTGATTCATGATTTCTACCCAATTTGTAGGGCTTGTTCATTGCCTTCTTTCTGTGTTTCTTTTGAATTCGGTCTGTCCTACTACCTGTGAGTTCTCTGTGTCCATGAATATTGGATCAGCCTTTTTGTGCTGATTTCATGTCAGGCATGAATTCCTAACACAGAGATAGCAGGATGAAGGATTTGTTTCCAGCTCCTGTGCAGAAGAAGGTTGTAGGTGTAACAAGCACTCGGGGTATTGCACTTTTCTCCCCATTAGAGCCTGGTATTATTTTGATATGACAAATACAGAATGGAAATCTCAGAAAAGTTTCATGTTTAATTTATTTACATGCAGTTACTGGAGGCAGGCTTGGGATCCGAGCACAGTTTT
Organism: Artibeus jamaicensis; assembly: GCF_021234435.1. Classification (NCBI taxonomy): domain Eukaryota; kingdom Metazoa; phylum Chordata; class Mammalia; order Chiroptera; family Phyllostomidae; genus Artibeus; species Artibeus jamaicensis. The sequence continues at coordinate 40,565,789 of NW_026522059.1, forward strand.
CCTGAATATTACATCCCGTGGTCGTACAACTACTTGGTTTAACTTGATAATATAAGCATTTCTAATAAGTTATTCATCTTTATGAGCTTTAGTTTTTTATTTGTAAAAGAAGGGCCTCCTAGAATTGTGAGATTAAATGAGGTTGTATCTATAAAGCTATTAACAGGATACTATGGACTAGTGATTCATAGCTGCTGTAGTCAGGCTCTGCACTACCTAAAGTATCTGAGCATTTACATTTTGTACTTTACATTATTTTTGCCAATATAATCCACTACTCTCTTCTTTTTATTTTGTCAATTATTTTTCTTTTAAGAAATGTTCTCCTGTTTTTTAAAAATTCTTTCAGAGTATTGAGCAGCGATGATACAGATGAAGCTGAGGGTGATGATGATAACTAAGATTTATTGAAAAGTAATCTGCAAAACACTTTACCTACATTAGTAACCTTTTTAACACTTCTTTATAGTACATCCTTTTATTATATGAATTTACATATGAAAAAACTGAGGCTCAGAAAGGTTAAGTCATAAGGCATTGCAAGATCCAGGTCTGTCTGACTTCAGGTCCATAGGTTATAGCCTGTATACTTGCTGAGACATTTGTTATTTTCATTTACCTTTTCTGGATAACAGAATCTATTCTTTTAAAAAATATTTTATTTATTTATTTTATTTTTAGAGAGAGAGGAAGGGAAGGAGAAAGAGAGGGAGAGAAACATTGATGTGTGGTTGCCTCTCACATGGCCCCCACTGGGGACCTGGCCCACAACCCAGGCATGTGCCCTGACTGGGGATCAAACCATGACCCTTTGGTTCACTCAATGCAGTCTGCACTCAATCCACTGAGCTACACCAGCCAGGGCAGAACCTATTTTTAAGTAGTCAAATGGCCATAATCTCCCAATCACTGAATATCATCACTACAGCTACAGTGATTATTCCAACAGTTGCCTATCTGACCAGTAATAAGTAATTATTATTACTTTAACACAGATCTGGAAGGCAATAATCTTTATGCTAATAATATGCTAAAACTCTGGATGCTAGTATTGAATCCCAAAGCTGTACATAGCGATGTTTTCAGTGCTGGGGGCAGGCAAGTCTGAGAATAAATTGACAACTGAGGAAGTGGAGCAAACTGAGTCCTATTGGCTTCCCATAATTGGTTTCTGTTGCTCCTAAGGGAATTGTGTTCTCTTTTAACTACTTTAGGTAGGACTAAATTTACTTAGACATAGCACTCACCATTTTTTAAAGCTAGTTCAACTTGCTAGCAAAGCATTTTGACTAATAAAATACTATGACTGCTAAAACAAAAAAAATCTGAGTATAAGACTATACAAATTTAAAAAAAAGAAAAATAATTACAATGTAAAAGAAATGAGCAAAAAGATACTATAATAGACAATATAGAAAAATTTAATGAAAAATAAAAAACTGTACTGTAGGACATGATTATTAAATAGTGGTTAATTTTAGAAATTGAAACTTTATGATTTTTTACACTAATGTGTTTAATTCCATAACACAGTTATGAGTTAATTTTATGGTAATTATGCTCCTGCTAAACTTCAAATCTTATTAATTCATTCACTAATTCCTTTATATTTATTTATATTCATTTACCAGCTATTATTTATATGTCATGCTATATTTTGGCTTCTCTGCTGACAGTAAGATAAAAACCAGTAGTCATTGCCCTGTTGAAGCCCACAATCTAGTGATAGAAACAGTTAATCACAGTACAACCTGCTGGTCCTGTAGAAAGTAGTGCTGTGGGAGCAATGGGAACAAAGTGATTCTCTTGCAAATTAAAACATTATGTCAAAGAAAATTTTTGTGGACATGACATGAAAAATAAAAATCATAAATGCAAAGGGGGCAATAAATTTGACTCTATAAAAATAAGAAATAGTGTACATACTCAAGTATACATGGGAATATTTGTAGGAACCTCCAATATGTACCAAAATGTTGTTAACAGCTAGTTTTAAGTCATGGTTAGTGATATAGGCAGAATGGAAAATTTTAGTTTCTACTTAGACACAGCTGCATATTTCTGACCATTTAAATAAAATAAGCATGACATAATCACATCTCGAAATACCATAAAAAGAAATATATTTTAAACAAAAATTATTCAAAAGAAGAGACTAAACGTGATTTTCCTAAGAAGATGGAGTTAGCAAAAACCAAAATTATTAAATGAAAGTCAGTGTGGCCTTGCAAAGAGAAGAAGAAAGTGGTTTGAACATTAATGAAGAGATCGTGTTGGAGCTGAGGGAGTGGCTGATGGGAAGGAAACAAAAACAACTCAGGAAACAAAAGAGAAATAGGGGACAAGAATCACTTCAGATCCCAATGCTTTGAAAGGCAAGAATGCTGTTGATAGTTTAAGCCTTTATCACATGCAGATCTCTTGTGGTTTGGGTATATGTATTTTCCCCTCCGATCTTCCCACTTAAGATTGTTTTATTATTAGGCAGAAGTCATCATCATCATCATGGTCTTTAGTGAATCCCACATAGAAATTCTTCTACCTAAATTTTCAACACTACAAAACAGGATCTTTGGAATTACGAAAGAACCAATTTATGAGCTCATCCAATCATTCCCTCCTTTCATCTTCCATACCTCAGCCCTTATCATTTGGTGTTATGTATTTCTTTTTTAATTATTTTTTAATAATATACTTTATTGATTATGCTATCAATATCAGTTGTCCCATTTCCCCCCCTTCATTCCCCTCCACCCTGCACACCCCTCCCACCCACACTCCCGCCCTTTATTTCATGTCCATGGGTCATAAGTTCTTTAGCTTCTACATTCCCCATACTATTCTTGCCCTTCCCCCTGTCTATTTTCTACCTACCATCTATGCTACTTATTCTCTGTACCTTCTCCCCCCTTCTCCTCCTCCCACTCCCCCATTGCTACCCCTCCATGTGATCTCCATTTCTATGGTTTCACTCGTGATCTAGCTGTCTTCTTAGATTGCTTTTGTTTTAGTGTGCTTGTTAATAACTGTGAATTTGCTGTCCTTTCACTGTTCATATTTTTTATCTTTTTTTCCTTAGGTAAGTCCCTTTAACATTTCATATAATAAGGGCTTGGTGATGACGAACTGCTTGAATTTGATCTTATCTGAGAAGCACTTTATCTGCCCTTCCATTCTAAATGAAAGTTTTGCTGGATAGAGCAATCTCGGTTGTAGGTCTTTGGTTTTCATGACTTGGAATATCTCTTTCCAGCCCCTTCTTGCCTGTAAGGTCTCTTTTGAGAAATCTGCTGACAGTCTGATGGGAACTCCTTTGTAGGTGACCGTCCCCTTATCTCTTGCTGCTTCTAGGATTCTCTCCTTCATTTTCATCTTGGCTAATGTAATGATGATGTGCCTTGGTGTATTCCTTCTTGGGTCCAACTTCTTTGGGACTCTCTGAGCTACCTGGATTTCCTAGAAATCTATTTCTTTTGCCAGATTGGAGAAGTTTTCCTTTATTATTTGTTCAAATAAGTTTTCCACTTGTTGCTGTTCCTCTTCCCCTTCTGCTATGCTATAATTCGCATGTGGGAGTGTTTAAAGATGTCCTGGAGGTTCCTAAGCCTCTCTTCACTTTTTTGAATTCTTGTTTCTTTATTCTATTCTGTTTGGTTGTTTCTTTCTTCCTTCTGGTACACTTCACTGATATGAGTCCCAGTTTTCTTTCCATCACTATTGATTCCCTGTGCATTTTCATTCATTTCAGTTAGTGTATCCTTCATTTTTTCATCTAATTTGCAACCAAAATCTAGCAGTTCTGTGAGCATCCTGATCATCAGTGTTTTGAACTGTGCATCTGATAGGTTAGCTATCTCTTGGTCACTTTAAAGTATTGGCTCTGGGGCTTCGATTTGTTCTGCTTGAGCCACAGTTTTTTGGTCTGGTTGTGCCTATTACGTATGAGGGGTGAAGCTTTAGATGTTCACCATGGTGGGGCAACCCAGTTACTAGGCTGTGACTCTGTATGTGGTGGCGGGGTCAGAGAGGGAACAATGGCACTTGCTCCGCTCTCTCTTGGATTTCAGTCTCCTCTACTGCTTCCCACAATCGGCTCTTCTGGTGCCGATTCCCAGGTGGGTGGGCTGTATACATTCTAGGACCCTGTCGTCTTGCCAATGAATTCTCCTGTGAGGCTGGGAGTCTCTCCCAGCATCTTTTCAATTGATGCTTTTAGGCTTTATTTCCTGGCACTGGGGCTCTGGGTTGCTCAGTCTGTCTCACTTCCCATTTTTGCCTAGTTTATTTGTGCACAAATGTGTGTCGGCAGTCAGCCAAGTGCCTTGCAAGTCTCACTGGGTCTGCTCATTTCCTCCCTATGCCAGAGGTCTGCTAGCCCTGTGCAGCCTGTATTCCTGGGTCTGGCAGCCACCACCTTTTCCTGCCACTATCCCTCTACCCTGGCTCCGACTCCCTCCCTCTTACTGGTCTGGTTGAATGGTTGTTGGACTTTTGTATAGTTCAATTTTCTGTCTGTTCTGGTTGTGGTTTTGTTTCTAAATATTTGTTGTCCTTAATTTTGGTTGTGGGAGGAGGCATAGTATTTCCACCTACACCTCCATCTTGGCCTGCCACCGCATTTTATCTGGTGTTATCTATTTCTAAATGACTTAAACAGTTGAGCTCCAAACAGACAATACATATAATTTTCTTGAAATGTTTGTGATGTCCAGCTGAAATACACTGGTCTCTAATTACAACTCCTGACTTTGTTATATCTTTCTTCATAGTATCTGTATCTTTAAACACATTTTTGATGTTCTGTGAATGTTTTTGAATGGATATTTTATTTTCTTCTGCTTCGTAATTATTTCTTGATTTAACTAATGAAATACTTTTCTGCTAATTGAATTGGCACTGTATTATGTAAACCATAGTACGATTCTCAAAAAAAAATCATTGCTAACAATTAATTTCAATGTGCACAGCCATGTGAAATAAAAATGTTTGATTTTAAAGCAGGATTTTCAACACCTAGCATGTTCCCTAATAATACTTTACTTTGGATATAGGGCAGTTGTTGAGAAGGTAACTGTCCTCTGCATTTTGACACCTGGTTTAAAATTCATGGCTATTTCTGGTACCTTCAAAAGCATTTTGAGGGCTGTATAAGGGAAAAGGTGGGGATGGAAGGCAGTCTCAATAGGTTCTGCATTAGCTCATTAAATACTAAAATACCATTTCTATTTTACATAATTTAACATGGCAAACTATAAAAAAGGTGAAGCCAGCAACCCCTAGGCATGCGTTTTAAAACACCCTCATTTAGATGCTAATTTTGATTCTAAGTGTATGACTGGTTTAAAAAAAAAGCCATTAACAACGTCCAGATTACTTAAAGGGGTTTATCAGGCAACTATGTGAGGGTGTTCCGATATTAAGTGACTCCTTTTATAACTGAATGCAACTACCCTAAGTAAAGAGGGATGAAAATATTTGTTTTAAATTAAAAGAGAAAAATCATATCTTAGATTTGAAAAAAAAGATAAAATCAGATATTAATCCCATACATGCACCATGCAGCTAAAAACTAACGTTAGCTTTCCTTAGTGCTAGAAGAACATGGGTAACTGTAACATCTATAGCCTTTGGAAATACAAGGCACATGCTGGCTGTATGTAATGGTGAAGGGAGCCTAAAAGAATCTGATTAATAACAATTTCATACCCTTCCTTTTGTGTAATAAAATCCATCATGACAGAAAAAGTGAAACAAGATAAATACAGACAAGAGGGAGAGTGTGTTGCCTTCAGCTGAGACTGAACTCAAGACTGGCAAAAATGATGCTAATAATGATATGAAAATGAAACCTGTCAGGCAAAAGAGGCCTTCATAACTGTATCACACATACTGCCTGAATAAATAAGTGGAAGGGGAAGGAAGATGGTTCTGTAAGTGCTTCACGGCCAAGGGATGCTGAACTGGCCTTGACTATGTTTCGCTGCCAACCTTACACAGATTTCTCAGGGAAAGGAGACTGACTGGCAGAGATAAAACATGCAAACCTATAGAAACGCTTGCATTTCACCTTTGAACAGTTAGACAATTAGTATTTTCCATTTCAAAAAATTGGCTTTCCCTATTTTCAGTCTCATAGCTTGAAGTTCTTCAAGAGGTTGCCACATTAATTTTCTAAAATGGCTTTGTTTTGTGTTATTACTAATTGTTTAATATTTTTATGTGTGATTTTTCTTTTCTTCTTGTGAGAGTATAAGAAGTAAACGGACAGGAGTTGTTTCTTAACCATTTTCTCCTGTACCTTGTAGAAGAACATACATGTTGCTGCTTAATAAATTCCTGCTGTTTGTCTGTCTGGATGGATAGATGGACAATTTAAAATTTTTTCCTCACTGCCTACTGAATGTTAAAATAATGTTAACTCTGACATCCAAGGTCCTTTTTCCAACCCCAACGTTCTCTTCTATTACTTCAGATTACACATTCTCCAGCCAAACAGATAACTCAGTGTCTCCTAAACCCATCCCTCCTTTCCTTGTTTGTCTGTGCCTTGGCCCAAGCTTTGAACTTCATCTGGACTGTTCTTTCTCCTCTGTGCATTTGCCTCTCAAAATTCCACCAGCTTTTAAGCTCCATCACTAACATCAGCTTCTCCATTAAACCTCTCTCTTTCATCTCTTTTTATAATTTTCATGATGCCTGTAATATTCTTTTATTATAATCTCTCCAATTAAATTCTCAGGCTGCTTCTTTATTTCTTCCTTTTATTCTTATTTATTTATTCCTTTATTTTATTTTATCTTTGCTGTTTGACCTTAATGTCAGGAAGTAGAATATTATTTATCTTGATATCTTTTTCATTCTTATTTCAAACTGCAGATTTCAATTCATTAGTGGGTTTTAAAGTGAATTCAGTAGTTTAATTACTTTTATTAACTAGATCATTACTATGAGTGATTAATTCAAATAGGTAGGAAATATCAGGATATATCACATATATTAAGGTTAAATATTATTTCATAAAAAATTAAGTCACATAAATATATTTATAAGTGTATATTGTGTCATAAAATATGTTTCTTACTATTTTTACAATCAAAATTTCCAAAAATCATTGCCCTACATCATTTACCTCAGTTATTTGTACATCAATAGGCAATAGATAAATACTTTTAATGAAAGACTGGAATTCAATGAATTTCCTCATTTGTTTTAAAACACCCCTATACACCATCAGGTATATCTATTTCTGCAGATGGACTTTAATGTCAAAATAACATTGAACCTGCTTCAGTTCAGAAATGATGGGAGCTTTAAAAGTAACAATGCTGTTTGAGAACAGGAGAGGAAAATTTTTGCTAAAGTGGAAAGTATTATTACTTTTTAGAAGCACTTCAATGCTTAGCATTTGAGATTTTTTTATTTCAATAGTGTGGTCCATTTCTATTCATTCCTAATGGTTTTTGTTATTTAATTCTAGATTCATGAAAAGGCTCTAAATAAATGTAGATTTCAATTAAAAAGGCTAGACTGTTAGTTATAATGAACCATCCTAATAGTGTGAGATTGTTTACTGGCCAAATGAAATAGAAATGGTGGCTTTTACAATAAATTTAGGGTTGGAGCTTGTGGCAGCACATTTGACTTACTGCTATGCCAACACAGCTGGAGGCAGAGAGGGCAAGTGGTTCCCCGCAGCCCGCCCAGGAATAATGGTCCGCAAGGGGAGCCGGGCCCTGCAGGAGGGCTCGGGCGCTGCCACTTTTAGGACAGACTTGGAAATACCTCTTTGTGTTTGCAGTATTGTTACCTTTGAACGGGCTCTAAACCTCCTGCTAAAAAACAGGAAGTAGTTATGGAGCAAATGCAGTTTGAAATTAAAGTGACTCCTTCACTTACAAAAACACCCACACCCCTTAACCAGTAACAATGGGCTGTTGAGTTACCTCTCCCTTCCCCACCCTGCGGGGCTCCCTGAAAGCCCTAAGGCTGTGTTATTGTAGCATCCACCAACTCGAGCAACAAATGGTCGGAAGCTTTCAGGAGTTTAAGATGGAACTTTATTGGCCAAAGCTTTACCTGCGCAGGGGCGAACTCTCGGGGGTGTCCAGAGACACGGTGCCAAAATGGCTGCAAATGAGAGTCGCACCTGGCGCTTACAGCCTAGGGTTTTTGTTGGGGTGAGCAAGCAAGCAAATACAGAAGCAGACGTAGCTGTTAGCAATTGGCTATCTTGAGAGAACACACATGGCTATGTTCTCTGCTTGCAACAATGGATACTTTTCTGCAAAGACAAGGTCATGCACAAGGCGGTTTATCTTGTTCAGCACTCTTTGTACTTTCTGTACTTTCTATCTTCCTTGCTGAGACAGTCTGGAGCCTGCCTCGGGTTCCTCTTGGCTCATTTTATCTAATTCCGGGCCTAACATTACCTCCCTGGGATCTTCTATCCAGGCAATTGGTAGACCCACTTCCAGCTCTACGTAAAGATGGTAAGACTAGGATGATAACAGTAGGGCTTAATGTTTATAACCTTATCCAAGTTGATAAGAAGTTTAAAATTTTTACCTCTGATTTGAAAACACTGAACACACATTCATGCTGTTATGTCTGCTATGGTCACCCACACCTCTGTTATATACACTTTTATGTCTCATGCCCCCATTTGTCACTGTATTTTTCACTTCCTCTCAACATTTCCTGCTCATTGGTGCAATGGAATTGGCTGGATTCTGGTCAGAGTAACACTGGCCACCTACAGCTCTGGCTATCACCAGCATGCCATTGTCATAGACAGCACCGCCCTTCTGTTCACATGTGTCCCATACTGCTGATGAGGGGAGGAAAAAATTTTCTGGACCCCTCCTAGGGTCCCTGGCTTGTCGTCAAAATTAAACTGAAAAAGACAGATTAACAACAGAAAGGCATTCAAATTTATTTAATGTAAGTTTTACATGACATAGGAGCCTTTATAATGAAATAAACCCCCAAAGAAATGATTCAGGCTCAGCATGTTTGTACTGGGTTAGATAAAGAGGAGAAAGAAAGTCATGGAAAAATGTGGTCAGTCACCAGGGTGTAAGCTATTGGTAGTAAACTGGGGGAAACATAGCAAGGCCTGTGTGTTTGGATCCCTCTTTGTCTTAGACAAGGATGGTTCTTTCCTCCAAATGTGGGGTAGGTACTTCTCACTGAAGGGCCTTTGACCTGCCTCAGGGAAGGTGGGGAAGGCCAGAGAGTACTTCCAGCACGTGTCATTTCTCAATTCCTTCAGCTGAAAATATCTAATATGCCAAGGCACCATCTTTCGGGGAGGTGTGTTCTGAACCCTGTCGCTGACATGACAAGAAGGTGGGACTGTACTGGCCTTTGAGAAATTTTAAAGAGGTTTAAATAATTTAGCTTGAAGGTTATTGTTTACATTAATTAAAGACTTGAATTCAATAAGTTATTTTTCAGAAGATAATATTCTATCCTCCAGTCACAAGAGAATAAGAATATGTTCATGAAATTGTTAGCACAATTTTCTTTTAGCAGTAACACTACTTGTTTGGGTTGACTTTGGAGTGTCTGACACCCACGGTCTCCCTCCATGTCAGTGTGTGGCCCAGTGCCAATTTTTAAGGTCGAGCCTTTCTGTCTAATATAGTCATTTCTAATCACATGTAGTGATTTAATTCTCATTTTAAATGAATGGAAATTATATAAATTTGATTTCTTAATTGAGCTTTGTCAAGTGATCAATAGCCACATGTCCTTAGCGTCTAAGGACGCTATTGGACAGTGCAGATAGAGAATGTTTCAAAGAACTGCAAAAATTTATGGCTAGAACTGTTCTGGAATCTTCTATCCTTAGTCCCACACTATAGTATTCTAAGATAGTAAATGGAATTCCAGTGGCTGTTTTGAAGAGCTGTATACTGGCTGAAGCGTTTTAGTTTCCACTTAATGTTCACATATTTTTTCTTTTTTCCTTCCTTTTTTTTAAGGAATTAGAACTATTTAAGGGTATTTTGTTGAGATTATGAGTGGGTAGGATAGAAATTGATATATTTTCTAGTAGCAATTTACTATATACAATATAGTAAATGTTATTTACTATATGCTTTGCTAATGTGCTAGATATTACACATAGCATAGTTGTGAATATAGACATGATTCCCACTCTTATGGTGATAAGATTATAATGAGGGACACAAATGAAAACTAAATACACATATCTCTAAGTGATAGAAGCCCAAATTCCCTTCTTTCTTCAGTGGAAAATGAAAGGGAAAAATCTGAACCTGGGAGTGCTGAAGATGAACCAAATTTTCAAAATCTGGCCACTAACCTTTCGGTAATTCATTTAGTTTCAGGAGTATCTAGTGTATTTAAGTCAAACTGAAGATAATTCTTAAGACTTAAGTACATTGCATCCTATAGTCAGGGGAAGGACATAACAAGAAAGAATAGATGAAGCTAAGGAAAGGTGAAAGGAGAGAACAAGGTCCATTCCCATTTTGGAATTGACCCTTGGAATGAACCTCAGAAAAAGCTTTCAGAAGTACGTAAGCCATGCATTCATTCATTTGCTTGTTCATTTATCTATTTAGCATTTTCTGTTTTATTTTTGGTAATAGGATAAAAATCCTCAAAGTCAAAGAACTTCAGGATCTATTTAACTTCAGCCTATTGTCACAATATAACTGGAATGTAGTGACATTAGATCCAAAATTTGAATGTTCTTGCCACATAGTTAAATAAAAGTGATGGAATATCCCTGTTCCATGTATCTTGCCCACTTAAAACTTGAGAAAACCTTGAAAGAAGACTCGTATGCCCCCAGATGAATTTGGTACATCCTGCCTTTGCCTGGTTAGGAAGGTTTGGTTTAACACAGGTGTTTGCTTGATCCATAGGGTCCAGTGGGGGGTAGGTCTGGGTGAACATGCTGAGTATCTCCAGGACCTTGTCTAAACGGACATCTAGGTTCTTAGAGCACTGTATTTGTTTCCAGTAACCCAGAAGTAAATGGCCCATTTGTGGTCAAATACAGAGTGCTGTCAATAATACCTCTTCCTAGACAGCTCCTCCAACAACTTCTAAAACTCTCAAATGTTACTGTTTTTATTCTTCTTGCTAAAAAGTACCTTCGCCCAATTATTGTATGCTTTGCTGATTTTCAGTGCTTGTAATCCTATTATATTTATGGCCTCCTTTATAAAATTAATACATTGCATTAATTTTTGTGACTGGTACATAAGGAACATTTGTTAACTTGAACTATCCTGGAACCACACCTAGAGTAACAAGGCTCTGAAGCCTCATTTCAATATTTTGTTGTTTATTTGTGTGACTACTCAAACACTCAACCTGTAAGTCCTATGAAGGCAGGGATTGAATTTGTCTGGTCCTCCTCATCAAACACATGACCTGAAGACCGGCACATAACTTGCCCCACCAGCACTATTCACCGTCAGTTTTTTGAAGAGATGTTGAGTTAATAGGCATGTAATCATGACCTTTTCTTTTATACATAGCTCTTCAGAATTTTAATAGTAGTTGAAATGGTACTCTAGTGTATATTACACGTTGTATAGACTGCACTTCTTCCCTGATATATTTTGAAAGAAATTTCTCTGCATTTATTTTTTTCTCTCAAAAGAAAAGGATAGGGCTATTAAAATAATTGTACCTAACTGTACACTGTAAAATACTTAAAATTATGCCTAGCACATTGTATTTAATTAACTTTAGTTGTTATTCTTTTATTTCTCCAAGATTGTGAGCCTGTACTAAAATGTAATAAATGCTAAACATGTAAATGAACAAATGAATGACCCCATGTTAAACACTTTGTTCTAGATCGAACTGAGTTCTGTGAGATTTTTTTCTAGCATTCAGGGCCTTTCACTGGTATGGAAGACCATATATGAAGAATAGGTGAGAACCACACATGAAATAGCCTCTTACTCTCTTGCTTCTTAAAACTGATCATTTTACTGGTATTCATTAAATGATTTTGTGCTGCCAGGTTGATTTATTGTTAAATTGCATAAAAGTACTATTTTTACATGTATTGAATGACAAATGTGGGAATTTGCCTGCAAGTGAGAAGGGAGATCAATGCAGAAATTAATTTTATTAAAAATTCAAATTAAAATAATACTAATAACATCAACAATAATAGCAATTAGCACTTATTGGGTACTATGTTCATTCATATGTTTTTATATATCATCTCATTTAATCTCCACAAGACCCCTATGAGATAGGTGCCACTATTACCTCATTTCAATAAAACTGTTGGGGAAAGTTAACTACCTTAGTCAATGTTACATAGTAAAATGGGTCTTTGGACCCACATAATCTGATCCATGAACAAGCAGTATAATCTGATACAGTCCCAGTGGGGAAAAAATTGTCAATTAAAAATGTTATGGTAAATTGGCTGTCTGAAAAGAAAGACACATGAAACTCTGATTTGTAGCATATGTTGATTTCCATGGTGGAAATGCTTCCACCGTGGTTACTTCAGGTGCCAATGTGACATCATCCAGCTCCCAGAAACCTGGACCTTTACAACCCGCTGGAGCACCACTGGAGACACCCAAGCCCATCAGAGGGGCCCAGGAGCTTCCACACAGTGTTCGGCAGTGACAGTGATAGGAGCCAGCAGGCCAGCATGATGCACAGCAGGGGGACATTTCGCTGCAGTGGACATGGAAGCGAGAGAAGGAGTCTGGGCTAGGCAGAGGGTGTCTGTGGTCTTCGGAAGGAAGAATTTGAATTTAGGATTATTTGGCAGAGAAAACCGGGGGTCAATTCCTGGAAAGGATTTGGTCTTGGTCTAGGGACTTAAGATTTTAAAAAGCAAACACACAAACAAAGAAAAACAAACTCCCTTATTTACTAAGATAGAGATGTGATAGCAGAAATGCTGGCTATTTTCTCACTTGAGAGAGAAAACAGATAAAAGAATAGTCATATTCCCTATTTCTGTGATTCATAGGAACTTTTTCATGGAAATGTTTCTAAGCTTTGTCTGCAGGTGAATTAGACTTATGAAAGTAAAAATAGAAGTTCACAGCTTCTTTAGCTGCCTTAAACCACTTCTAGAATAACATCTGATATATTTAACATGTACATGCATATACATATATGCATATAGTTCATTAATATGTGACTGTCTGAAAAAGCACTATCTAATATATTGAGACCACGTCTATGTTCACTGTCTAGAACCATGCAGGTTATGAAGTGAATGGAAATTAGTTGTGTACGGGTGCTCGTCAGACACTGAAGGATATAGTTGGGATGTAGCAGTTGTTATTTTCTGGCAGAGACCAAATCGTCTGGAATGCCACAGAATGAGAAGCTTCCTGTGACCTGGTGGCACTCACCCCAAGGGAGCAGAGGCCTTTTCCGCCTGCCTTCCTCTGCGACTCCAGGAATCATTTGGTTTTCTTACTCAGCAATGTCTAGTTGTCTCATTCACAAGGAAAAGCTATGAACAGACTGACTTTCTTGCTCCTGTAGTAAGGGATAGGCCAGTGTTTGTATGTATGGATGGCACAATGGGGGGAATTATCTCCTTTTTGAGATTTCTTCCCTGTAGTTTTCTGTTTAACCTGAAATAAGTCCTTGGTGTGTATACATGGGTTATGCAAGAGGAATTAGCATTTTCTCCTGGGTATCTGGGAATGTTGCCAGACTTCTAGGATGGCAGAAGAAAGGTCAAAGTAAAAGGGAAGGCACAATTGTTTTAATTAACTTGGATCCCACGATGTCAAAGTTATGATATTCTTTGTTCTTCAACAGGTAGAACTGGTTTTAAGCCTTCTACACTCAAGTTCTTCTTAATGAAACAGAAACATAAAAAAATTGCTTCTTTGTGGGACATAGAAGAATTTATAAAACATGCTATGGTTTCATATGAGATTCTACTTGTCCTCTTTTTGTAATACCTGTGTCTCCACCTCCACATCTCCATCCATGATAGAGCTTCTGAGATGCTGAGGCCCCACCTGCAAGGTGATCTATAAGAATATCTCAGGGGTTTACCTGAGTCTATAATCTTTGGATTACTTTATTTATTCACACACATACACACTTGTCTTTCAGTCAGGTGATATTTGAATTATGCTCTTGGTTTAGTTATTAGAGTTAATAAACTTCTTGAAAAATCAGCCCTTAACTTTATTTTCCTTTCAAGAGTGTCAGCAAAGCTGACTTCTGAATGTATTCCATTTACTTTGTTACAGAAGCTGGTGAGCCTGCCACTCCTGCTGGTCAGTCAGAAGGATGCTTGTATTTGGTCAAACTACTGTAATATATTTACATATTGATTTATTTTTCTCCCGACAGTCACCAAAATGGAGGAAAGGACAGGAAATCTGTCCTGTTTAGAAAATAGCACTTTATTGTCTACAATCAAATGCCCGTTTTTTCAAGAAGCCATAACATTCAGCTCAATTCAATTACTTTTTTCTGAGCACCTACAGGGTGGCACCATACTAGAACCAATCAATACCCAATGTCTAGGGAATGTGACAAACTATCGTTGCGCCATGTTACGCCTCCTTAGTACCTTAAGTATGCACAGGGACTCAAACATTACTCCTCTTACAAAGTCTTATCTTTTTTCTAACTACATAATAAAGCACTTTAAACTTCTCTTCATCTGGTTTATAGGTGGCTCCTTTAATGAAAATTTTGTTAGCTGCTAATGGGCAACTTTTCAAAAAGGTATTCAAGGTTATTCAGTTTTACTGTATTCTTTTTCATTTTGTTTAATAACTTGAGTAGCAACCTTTATAAATTTTTAAAGATTAATAAATGGCCTCATATAATGTTACATGTAAAAATAAAGCAATGGATCCAGTTTACCTATATGATATAAACTTAAAAATTGGTGAACATTTTATTTACTTGAATCATGTGTGAATTTCAGAGGGCTTTAAAAATTTTTCTCCCCATTTTTTAAAAATTCAATTCCAGAATTTAATAATATTTTAGTTAAAAGCCTTAACATTTTTTATTTCTCTATGTAAATAAAACATTAAACAGCAGCATAAGCAGACATATCACTAACATAGAAATGTCATTGTAAAAAGTCAATTTTAGTATAATCACTTAAGAGACTGTTTCAAATCCATTAAGGTTATTTCAAATCATAACAATAATGGAATCTAGAAAAGCAAAATAGGTTCAATTGAGTTGATTTTTACACAAATTTATCACATATTTCTGACATCCATCCTGTTTAAACCAAATAATACAAAAGTGGGAAAGGGGCTCAGGATGGTCTCATCAGTCTTTTTGATCCAGTATGGGGTCTGAAAATAATGGGCCAGATTCATGTACTATAGGGTTCTTCCCACAGTTGTATGATTAAGGGCATACATCTGATCCTTTAAAAAAATAGATTTACACAAAATTCAGATTTTTCAGTTTAAGAGAACCATCCGTTCATTTTGTTGTTTTGTGTCACATTAATAATGTGTGTTGGCTTTTAAGTTTAGCTAAGTGAAAAAGTTGCCAATTTAATAAAACTTTATTTTAGTGAGCAACCCCCCCTAAATTACTTGTTCTCATAGTTTTATAGAATATTTTCAAAAGACAAATAAGATTTTATTAATAAAAGCTTTAGATTCAATTTGTACAGTTGGAGTCATGCTGTATATATATATCTGTAAACATTTCTGAATATACGTTGCTATTCAGAATTACTCAACAGAAAAATTTATCTATTGAAAATAACGTTTTTTACCTTTCTTCAGGTATCTCCGTGCTGCTTTTCCCCATGGATGCACCAATCTGCATTCCCACCAGTAGTGCACCAGGGGTTCCCCTTCTCCAAGTCTCCCCCAGCACCTGCTGCTTGTAGATTAATGAATTATAGCCATTCTGACCATATCAGATGCTGTTTCATTGTGGTTTTAATTTGCATTTCTCTGATGATTAGTGACATTGAGCATCTTTTCGTATGTCTACTGGCCATCTGTATGTCCTCTTGGAGAAGTGTCTATTGAGGTCCTTTGCCTATTTTTAAATTATTTTTGGAGGTTATTGAGTTTTGTAAGTTCTTTATAAATATTAGATATGAACCCCTTATCAGATGTAATGGCAAATATATTCTCCCATTCTGTGGATTGTATTTTTATTTTGTTGAAGTTTTCCTTCACTGTGCAAAACTTTTTAGTTTGATGTAGTCCCATTTGTTTATTTTTTTCTTTTGTTTCACTTGCCTGCAGAGATATAGCTGATAAAATATTGCTACAAGCAATGTCCAAGATTTTGCTGTTTCCTTCTAGGATTTTTATGGTTTCAGGTCTAACATTTAACTCTTTGATCCATTTTAAATTTATTCTTGCATGTGGTGTAAGAAGGCAGTTTAGTTTAATTTTTCTGCACATATCTGTCTAATTTATCCAATTCTATTTATCAAATAAACTGTCTTTAGCCCTTTGTATGTTCTTGCTTTCTCTGTCAAATATTAATTGACTGTAAAGGTATGAGTTTATTTCTGGGATCTCTATTCTGTTCCATTGATCTATCTGTCTGTTTTTATGTCAGTGTGATGCTGTTTTGATTACTATGGCTTTATAGTATAGCTTGATATTAGATAGTGTGATTCATCCAACACTGCTCATCTTTCTCAGGATCATTGTTGCTATATGAGGTGGTTCCATGTATATTTTTTAAAATATTTCTTCCAGTTATGTGAAATATATCATTGGAATCTTGATAGAAATTGTGTTAAACCTATAGATTGCTTTACGTAGTATAGGTATTTCAATTATGTTAATTCTTCCTATTCATGAACGTGATGTGGGCTTCCCCTTACTTGTATCTTCTCCAATTTCCTCAGTTTCTTATAATTTTCTGAGTACAAGTCTTTTACATCCTTGGTTAGGTTTATTTCTAGGTATTTTATTTTTTGAGGCAATTGTGAATGGGGTTGTTTTCTTAATTTCTCTTTCTGTTAGTTTATTCATATAAAATGCAGCTGTTTTCTGGATATTAATTTTGTATCCTGCTACTTTGATGAATTTATTTATCAGTTGTAATAGTTTCTTTTTAAAAAATTTATTTAATTATTGTTCAAGTACGGTTTTCTGTTTATTTCTCCCACCCCAGCCCACCCCCCCCCAGTGTTCCCCCCTCCCTCCCATTCCCCCTGCCGCACCTTAGTTTTGTCCATGTGTCCTTTATACTTGTTCCTGTAACCCCCTCTTCCCCTTTTCCCCTGAAATTCCCTCCCCTCCCCCCTTTGGTCCCTGTCAGCCTGTTCTGTATTTCAGTGTCTTTGGTCATATTTTGCTTGCTTGTTTGTTTTATTGTTTAGGTTCCTGTTAAAGTTGAGATCATATGGTATTTGTCTTTCACCACCTGGCTTATTTCACTCAGCATAATGCTTTCCAGTTCCACCCATGCTGTTGCAAAGGGTAGGAGCTCCTTCTTTCTTTCTGCTGCATAAAATTCCTTTGTGTAAATGTACCATAGTTTTTTGATTCATTAAATAAAAAGCTTCTGCATGGCTAAAGAAAACAGTATTAAGAGAAAAAGAGAACCAACTGTTTGAGAAAACATATTGGCCAATGATACCTCAGACAAAGGTTTAATCTCCAAAATATACAAAGTTCTAATAGTTTCTTGGTAGAATCTTTGGGGTTCTCTATGTGCCATCTCATGTCATCTGCCAATAAAGACAACTTTACCTCTTCTTTTTAAAAAATATTTTATTTATTTATTTTTTAGCGAGAGAGGAAGGAAGGGAGAAAGAGAGGGAGAGAAACATCAATGTGTGGTTGCCTCTCATGTGGGCCCCACTGGGGGACTTGGCCCACGACCCAGGCATGTGCCCTGACTGGGAATTGAACTGGCAACACTTTGGTTCTCAGCCCATGCTCAATCCACTGAGCCACACCAGCTAAGGCAAGACAACTTTACTTCTGCCTTTCCAATTTGGGTATCTTTTATTTCTTCTTCTTGTCTCATTCCTGTAGCTAGTACATCCAGTACTATGTTGAATCAAGGAGGTGGGAGTGGGTGTCCCTGTGCTGTTTCCTATCTGAAGGGGAATGCTTGTAGTTTATGCACATTGAGTAGGGTGCTGGCAGTAGGTTTGCCATACATGGCCTTTATTTTGTTTATTTATGTTCCCTCTATTCCCACTTTGCTAAGAGTTTTAATCATACTTGGGTACTAGATTTTATAAAACACTTTTTCTTAATCTATCAATATGATCATCTGGTTTTTATCTTTATTTTGTTTATGTGGTAAATCACATTTTTTGATTTTTGAATGTTTAACTGACTTTGCATTCCTGAAATAAGTCCCACAAAAAATGAATCTGCCTTTTGACCAATGGTCCCACTTCTGGGAATATAACTAAAAGAATCCAAAACACTAATTTTAAAGCACCCCTATCTTCATCACGGCATTATTTACAATTACCAAGATATGGAAGCAGCCCAAGTGTCCATCAGTAGATGAGAGGATAAAACAACTATGGGATTTTTACACAGTAGAATGCTACTGAGCTATAAGAAAGAAGAAAGTTTTACCCTTTGCAGCAGCATGGATGGAGCTGGAGAGCATTATGCTAAGTGAAATAAGCCAGTGTGAGAAAGGTAAATACCATATAATTTCATTCGTATATGGAATCTAATGAACAAAATGAACTAACAAAGAAAATAGAGACAGACACATAGACAGAGAGCAGGATGACAGCAGGAGGGGAGTGGAGAGTGGAGGGTGGAAGGATTGAGCAAAAAGGAAAAAGGACACATGGACAGAGACAATAGTGTGGCGATTGCAAGAAAAAGGGGGTATAAAAGGAGAGGGTACTAGATGATAATGGAAATAAATATAATAAAAAATTTAAAAATATTTACATTGGGTTTACCATGTTTACAAAATGCTTTCACATGAATGACTTGAACAATGTCTGTTGCACTTGAATGAAAATATGAAAGAATTGTTTGTCTCAGTTTATTCTCTGAGAAATGTAGTTTTTTACTCCTATATTTCACAACAGGAAACCAAAGTTCAGTAATTGTAGAACTTTTACTGGAAGAACTGAATCTAAATACCAAGGAATTTATCCCCAATCTAGTTCTGTTTGCTCTACATTTTTAATTAATAAGATAAATTGTAACTCTATCCTGTAGAGAATAATAGAATATACCGTACTCTTCATTCCTTCCTGATTCTTATTCATAGCTTCTATGTTCCTTTTTTCATGCTGCATTAGTTTCCACTAAGTTCCTTGTAATTGCCACTCAGTTTCTTGAGCATCTTTATAACCATTATTTTGAATTCTGTGTCTGATAAGTTGCTTGCCTCAATTTCATTATCTTTTTTTCTGGTAATTCCTTTTTTCCTTTTCATTAGCAGTAATTTCTTTGTCTCCCCATTTTAGAATACTCTTTTAGTTTATTTCTGCATCTCAGTTTGCCCTGATTTGCCTGCCTGTCTTCATGAGTTGGCCTTTTGTGGTAGAAATTCTGTGGAACTCAGTGGTATAATCTCTTTGATTCCTGTTCTGGATGCTCTAGTGTTGCCCTTTATTCAGTTTATGTGGGTTGTCTTGTTGTACTTGGGGTTTGATTGTTGGTGGTTCATTCTCTGGTTGAGATCTCCCAACCCCTGGCACATTTTGTGTGCTGTTATACAGGTGCTGGTTAACAAACACTACCACCCAGAAAACCAAACCCACAGAAGCAAAAATACCTGCTACCACATCAGCAATGTCAACAGCAAATGAGCAAAGATGAATAAAGAGGGAAAGAGGTTAAGAATATTATAAGATAGGAAAAATGAATTAGATGACTAAGGGAGAGAAAATTGATTTTGAGAGGGAGGAGGGAAGAAAAATAATAAGAGTAGGGACTAGAAACAAGGTGAAGAAAGGGAGAATATAAAATTGGAAGTAAAAAAGAAAGGGTGATCAGAAAATGGAGTGAGAAAAGGAGGAGTGTAACATGAGGTTTTAATGAAAAAGTAGTGAACCAAAAGAAATGAAGTTTTGAAGATAAACCACAACAGGATCAATAACAATGACAGATGAACAAAGATGAATAAAGGTAGCAAGAGAATAAGAATATTATTAAAAAGAGAATATGAGATATCTACAGTAAAGAAAAATGATTTTGAGAGGATGGGGGAAGATAAATAATAAGAGTAAGGAATAGAATCCAGGATAAGAAGGGGGAAAAATTCCAAACTCAAATAAGCAAGAGCCAGAGGAAAGCAAAATAGAGTAAGACATGGGGGAGTAACCCAAAATTTGAAAAAAAAAATAGTGAACAAATAGGAATATAACTGAAGAAAAACAGCAATAACCACAATATCCATACCAAACAAATCACAATTAATAGAAGTAGAAAGAAAATAAGAATATTATAAGAAAGGGAAAAAGACTGGGAACTGACTAAAGGCAGAAAGAATGATTTTGGGAGGATGGAGGGAAGAGAAATAGTAAGAGTAAGGAATAGGAACAGGGCATAAAGAGGGGGAAAATAAAATTTACAAGGAAAATAAGAAAGGGCATGAAGAAGGCAAAATGGAGTTAAGACAAGGAAAGCTACTATGTGAGATTTTAAATAAATATATAAGAATATAAATAAAAAAGATGAAAAATAAAAGCAAAAAATAGTGAATTAGTTGGAATACTTTTGAAGAAAACGATGTTCGAGGGCTATGTGAGAGGAAAGAATAACACAAATTTTGAAGAAGAACCAGGTGGAATTTGTCTCAGTAGGCTTTGGTGTTTCCCTTCTGTCTTCTTCTGGATCTGCCTCTGTTTTCTATGAGTTCGAGGTCCCAGGGTAGATAGTCTGACTTCTAGCAGCATCACATAACACCTTGACCTAACTCTAGAGTGGGCTTCTATTGCGATTGTGAGGGTGGGACCCCTGGGTCTCCCCTGGGAGGCACTGTTTAGTCCTCTGGGAAAATTGTGTGTATTTCCATTGCCCTTGCACCACTCATCTTGGTCTGTCCCAGCTTATTTCCAGTAATGTACAGTTTCTAGTGAACAAGCTGTCGGTTTCATGGGAAAGGCCAGTCTGTGTAAGAGGGTGGTCAGATCTTTCCTGCTTGGTGCTGTTGGCAGCTCTGTGTGAGTGCTGAGTCTGAGCAGGGTCCTGATGACCCCTTGCTGTACTAATTTCTGATCTCCCTGCTTTGTCGGCCTCAGTGGAATAGGGCCATAGGAACCAGTGTATTTTGTCTCCCTGAGAAAAGTTTAAAATGGGTCCTTTTGGAGATGTTCTTCCTGTTTTTCTCCTGCAGATATGCACTCTGCAAATGGTTCTTCAGCCTGTCCTACCAATCCTGCAGGAGGTGGTGGCTGGGTAGTCAGTCCTTCCCTTTCCAGGGGTTTGATTTCTGCCAGAAAAGGGGTTCTACCTGGCTGCAAATAATTTCAGGCAGTCAACTCTTACCTATCTAATTCCCAGTCTACTGCCCTCATAGGAGACACAGTCCTGTCTCTCCATTACGCATAGCCCCCTGCTTGCTGGTCATGTTGGGCTAGGACCCAAAATCCCTTTGCTGTGTGATTTTATGATCTCCCTGCCCAGCTGTAATCAGTGGAAGCAAACTGCACTTTCAATCTTGTCCCTCTGTTGGCAAGGCAGCTTCATATGCCATCCCTGCCCAGTATGCTTCAGCTCCCCTTAAAAAAAACTTTCTATTGCACATCTACTGCAGTACCAAGTCACCGTGTGGCCTTCTGCCCATACCACCGCTCCATAGAGCTAGAAATCTCATGTCCTGGCAGACTGCAGCCTGCCTCCACCTGACCCAGGTGCAGATGGAGTCCCTTTCCCTCCCTTTCTGGCATTCTCCTGGTTGGTGTTTGGCACTGGAGCTATGGATGATGAGCTGCTCACTGTGTGTGATCTTGCACAACCTCCCAAGTCACTCCTGGCCCAGGCCTGTGGGCTCCTCTCTCAGGACTGGGGCCCCCTGCCCTGAGAGGGGTCGGAGCCAGAAAGCTGTGATTTCTGATCAATCTTTCCACATCCACAGGCGCCACATATGGGATATTTCCCCTTCAACTTATAAAATCTCCTTACTGACATTTGTGAAGAGTCTTCTGTACTCTTTGGCTGAAAACTTCATATTAGCTAAGGATTTCATTGGTTATTCAGGTGTTTTTGATCAGTTGAGGAAGATCAGCTGAGAATCTGAGTTGGGGGTGAGAGCAAGTAGACTCAGCTTCCATTTACTTGGCCACCATCTTCCTAGATCCCAACTTTGCTTTCTTGAAGCTTACATTGTAGATGGGAGGAGAGTCAATAAACACAATAAATAAGTCAATGGTATGATGTGTTATCAGGTGTTAAATGGTGTGGAGAAATAAGCAGCAGCTTCTTGGGAAGCATGCTCTAGGGTAGAGTGGCCAAAGATGGACTCACTTACAGCATGGTGTTTGAGTAAAGATTTAAAACATGTGAGGAAGCTGGTGAAGCTGTTGTGTGAGTGACAGGTGAAGCTCTGGGGTAGGGCAGCCTGTGGAGTGGGAGAGGCATGAAGAGGTCCGGATCATTGAAGCAGAAGGGTGGAGGTGGTAAGTGATTGGGTCAGAGGACAGAGGTGGGGCAAGGTGGCAGAGATGACACCGACCTTGTAGGCCATTGTAAGATCTGTGGCTTTTACTTTCATTGAAATAGTAAGTCATTGGAGAACTTTGAGCAGAAGAGTGACATAATTTATTGCATCCTTCAGGATTAGTTTGCTGCTGATTTGATAGTAAATTTTAGGGGATATGATAGAAACAAAAAACCTTATTTGATAGCTATGGTAATAATCCAGGTGAGAAATGATGGTACCCTGGGTGAGTTGTAGCATGAAGATGTTAAGAGATTGTTATATTTTAAATGTGCCACTGACGGAATGAATGGATTCAGTGTGGGGTATAGGAAAAAACAACAAATCAGAAATAACTTGATCTACTCCAATAGTCAGAGATAGTGAGTAATCCGAGAAGGAGGTGGATGAGAAGTGGCTGTGATTTAGAAGGTGAGGTTGGAGCATATGAAGTGAAAGGACAAAAGTGTTTCAAGAAGGAGAAATCAAGTGTAATGAGTTCTGATTTCACATTACAGAGTTTCATCAGGTTGAAGAAGGTTGAAGGTTGAAGATAAAATCCTCATTGGCATTTGTTAAAGAGAAATACATTTTTAAAAACTTGCTGTTTAACGTGGGGGAGAAATAGGTCTTAGGTGGTAAGAGAATTGGGGCTAAGTAGTTTTTTCCTGAAGGGGAGAGAAATAATAACATTTATATCCGGTAAAAAGGGGAAGATATTTTAACCTAAGAAAGAGAAAGAATTTCTGGAACAATGTTCTTGAATAGACAAGAGCTATAAAATCTAATTATTGGTGAAGGGCATTGTTTGGGGGTTCAGATAGCTCATCTACAGTAACAGGAAAGAAGGCAGAACTGAGGGCACCATTATAGGGAAATGAAGGATGTATTCATGAACATTTGGAATGCTTCTATTTTCTGAGAGAAAGAGGGAGTGAGGACAGATACTTTGCATAAGAAGAGTAAAGAGGACTAGTTGCTGAAGATTTAAGAGGAGGAAGTGTAAAATTATTATATGGGGAAGCCAAATAACTGGGGAAAAGAATGTAATTACAGGCCAGTGATAAGAGCCTATTAGGTTCTCATGGATGTAATAACCATCCAATCATTGTATCACCCAATTAATATTCATTTCTTCATATGATGCCAGCTACTATCAGACACAAAAATGTTATAAAATATGGTACTTTCTCATTAGAAAATAATAATTTATTTGTGAAAGTAAGATATTATTGAGGCACAGCATGTTAATGCTCTTTTTATATAAAATTATGCACAATTTATATGCAATTCAATAAACTTTTATTACATAACTACTATATAAAGTACTGTAAGGAATAATAGTGTACTGGCATTGTTCTTTAGGGTTATATGATCCCAGAATATAATGAAAGCCACTCCACAATAAAGCCTGAGATAAATGCTATGGAATTCTCTGAGTGGGGGAGGCAAAGAGGGGAAGGGGGAGAAAAAGAGGGAGAGGGACAAGGAGAGAAACTAGGAGAGGGAGAGAGGTCAATGCCAGCTGGTGAAATTTTAAAAAGTCACAAGAAAGACATGGGACTTGATACTGGCTCTCCAGGATATGCACGACTTTGACAAATGGAATGAAGATAATAGTAAATCATGCAGCACATTAATGACATATATGGCAAATAGATATTAATTTAAGAGCATTTAAAATAAATACAAAACCATGGTGACAAAAGGATATTTTGTGTTGTGCAGGAATGGGATGGGTAGAATTGAATAATAGTAATTTTAAACATTTGTTTATCAATTAGATGCCCTCTAAAAAACCGAACACTTTTAATGCAGTATCTCATTTAATCTTAAACAAAAAAGAAAGGCTTAGAAATTGCCTTGTGATATATAACTATTTAGCTGGACAGCCATTATGTCCCAGAAGCATTTTTCTCACACTCTTCATCAAATGACTTATTTGGGTCACCTATTCTTAAGAACTGGTGAATTAAAGGGAGGCTGGATGTTCAGACAGCCTGGTTAGATTCCATATCCTGGTTGGATCTGCTTCTGGCTACCAGTATGACAATATCAGTGTTAACTTCTTTCTTCCCGCCCAGTTGAGGTGAAAACCCTAGGGTATTCCTTGGGGAATTTGTCCAGTTTTTATCCTCTACACCATTTTATTCTCTTTTAGCCAGGTAGCTATCCCATTTCTCTCTATAAAAATTTTCTGTTTCTATTTAACCCATTCTAACTGATAATATTCCCTCTAAACTTTTGGTTACCTTTCTTTTCAAAACTTTGCTGCCCCCACTTGGTCCTGCTTCTGCTTCTGCCTTTGCTTCTAAGCGTCTGGGACACCACATTTCCCAACTCCCACCTGCCTGGGAGCTGTAATCAGACAAATGGACATAAACCTGGGGGATTAAAAAGAAGCCAAGAAATGAGAGCTATGTTTGTGGGAAAATCATTGTTCCATTTTGGGTGAAAATCACAGTTGGCGAAAAGGCTTAATATGAAAGGACCTCCTCCAACTCCACCCCACAAACAGATAAAAGCCCTAGCACAAAACCCTTGAATGCTAAAACTGCCAGACTAGGTTTTTTGTTTGTTCGTTTTGAGTAAGGAGTGGAAGAGTATTTAGTATATTTAATCAAGGAAGTAGCATACTCTAGATTTTTCATTATGAAGGTGGATTCAGTGGTTATGGATATAATGGATTGGCTGGGAAAGAGGCTTATGCATTAGTTAATAGAACTGGTCTGGAGTTATGGAATTAAGAAGGCAAGGAGAAAGAAATATGAGAGAACAATTTTGGAAGTGAAATCAATAGGCTATTATGACTGATTAAAAATGGGGCCAGAGAAGGGGCAGCAATGATGTAATTCTGTCTCAAGAAGTGCTGGATAGCAACACCTGCCTTTGAGACTCAGAGGATGAGATTCCTAATGAGAAATAGAAGCAAGAGAAGGAAGTGCTTTTATGCCCAGGAGGGTGGTGTACAGTGGTAGAAACAACACTTCATTTGGAGTGAGAAGCTGAGGGTGGGATATCATTTTGGACAAAAAAGTATTCTCTATGAATTTATTTTTCTCAGATAAATACATCTCATGCAGACTGTTTAAATGAATTATGGGTAATATTTATGGAAGTTCCTAATCCAAAGGTGGTGCTTAAAACTTTCTTTGAAATTGAACCTCTGTATTGAAAGGGGACTTAATCATAGTTCATGTAGTTTAGTCATCCTTTCTATGCTTAAAGATGCTCCCCAGTTTCTGCACCATAGCCATTCGCTAATATTGGACAGTCATGAATGTAACCAATTTTCAGTACACTGTGTAAAGTGTCTTCCCAAAGTATCTATTTTCATGAGAACTTCAGCAGCTTAAGGTCCCCATGTGATTAGTATTGTGTTGATTTGTGGGCAGGAAAGGAATTTGTGCTTTAAAGAGTTTTCTAAGTGATTGTGATCAGGTTATTCTTTAATAAACATTCTAAAACTTCATCTACATGTCTTATTTTGATCACTAAGTACTATAGAGAATAAAATGATTATACTGTAAGCAAATTGCTAGTGTTTCCAATGATAGTCTTCTCCAAGTATAATGTAAAATCATACGGGTAGAAGTGCTTTGAAAAACAAAGAAGCATATAAAACAACTTTAAACGTAATCTTGAGATAAAAGAATGATTTCCTAAGAAAATGATGAAACCAAAATTATAATTTTCCCATTACAGCTAATATATTTATTGACAGTTTTGATATATTATTCATACTACATGCCTTATTCTATCTAATATTTATATTTCATTATTTCCTATTATACAATTGAGGCTTAGAAAGGCTAAGTGTCTTTCTCAAAGTCATGAAGTGACACAGCTAAATATAAAACCACACTTTATTGCCTTACAGAAAAACTAAAAAGATTTTTTTTTCGTTGTAGCCAAACAATGCCTGCAAGGAAACTCATGGATGCCTTATCACAAGAGAGACATGTCCATATTTAAAAGTAAGCACAACTATTTTATGTACTAATGTGTTCTTGTTCATCACATTCCTACTCGTTTGCGTGGTTATCATTATTATGTCATCAGAAGTACTTAAACTACAACAAAAGAAACTGACTCCAAATAAGAAACATTTTGGGTTTTGTACTGAAAAATTTTTCTTTGACTTTAGTTCCATAGAGAAGTCTGTGTGATAAACCAGGTACTGAAAAATGAGAAAAAATATAAATGTTAATTGAAGAAAGTGAAGAGTAGGGCATTAAAGACTTATTTTGTCCATTTCACAATTTGGTTCAGAGCTGGATGTGATTGGTCTCTATACATGAACTCTAAACAAAAGCATCTGAATCTCCCACGAGTTGTTTCACATACGGAAAATTTTATATTTGAGTAGTTATCTACTTACGGTAGTCTGCTTCTTTTTAGTTGTGTGCTTTTTGAGATTTATACAATTTAGTGCCCTGAGTTCTATTTTTTCCCCAAACTAAAATATTTCTTTTATTTGGTAATTATCATCCTTGAAAAAGGGGACTTATAGACTTAGTTTTTCTAACTAGTGTTTCTCAGTCCTAGATGCAATAAAATATCATTTGAAGAAGTTCAAATGCTATCGATGCTCCGATTTTACTACAGACCGATTATAATTACAGGAAGTTTGGCATGGAATGTGGGGGTGATGTGTTATGAGGTTCCCCAGTGATTCTGATGTGCACCACAGTTGAGAACTTTAAGTCCATGCTTGCAGTCAGGCATGACATTGGAGCCTGTACTCAGGCTTTTATGAAAAACGACCAGTAACAACCGAAATTGAATTCTCAATATCTGTAATCACTAAGAGAACTACAGACTGTTGAAAGGTAAACTGAAAGCTTTGTGTGGGACAATCAAAATTTATGGAATGTATATGAAAAGAAGATTTTCACACAGAAATGTGAATGGTTCTCAGAGAAATATAAATGGTACTCAGATAAGCTTTTAATCTAAGGGTTAAATTACAGTTCAGACATCACCTGAGTAAAATTTAGCTTTTAATATCTTCATAATAATAAATCTGAGTTAATTTCATTTCTTGTTTTTAAAAAGTCAAACTTTCATTTAGTGTTACAATTTTGATCAAAGTCTACTTCCAAATAGAATAATTTCTTCTTATAAAGTTTGCAGATTTCCTAAGGCCTTTACTGTGGACACTTTTACTGAAATAACAACATGGTTTTATTTTCATGACCAAAGAAAGCTGGAAAATTGAAGTACAAACAAACATTATAATTTTTACTAATTCTTTCAGTTCACTTTCTTTTTTTTGACAAATGGAGCACTGGTCACTGCATATTATTTATTTAGCTTTACTTAACAGGAGAATTTTTTGATTCGTCAAGTACTTGATTCTTTGAGAAATAATAGATTGCATGTAGAAGTTGCTTTAGAGTCTTAGATGGAGGTTATTGAATCTTTTTCACATCATCAAGGTTTACTTTTACTGAATTGAATGTAAGTGTATGAGCTCTTAGAAAACAAATCCCAAATCACTGCAACATGCCAGTGGTATACCATAATGGCCACTGAAAAGACACATAGCCTAGAATTACTTTGATAATAAGGGTTCCAAGCAGTACCTCTGATTGACCCCCACAAGGCTAAGGGCTATCTCAACTGCTCAGGGCATTTACTGTGCTATAACCAGTAAGAGGTCTCAACAGGACACTGTGAGACTACAAATTGAGTTACTTAGACATTCTTTTTTTTTTTCAAGAGTGATTTCCAGTTTTGGTGTCATTATGAAAACCTGTTACTGTTCTCACCGTGTTCCCCTCACATAAATTCTTACTTCTGTGATTTACTTTTACCTCATTCTTTTTCAAGGAAAGTTAGTTTGGTGTCATTTATTTCTTTATTGTTAAAGTGTTCTCTTTTTACCCTTGCTCTTTGCTTTCTTTCTTTCCCTTCTTCCTTTCCTCCCTCCCTCCTTTCCTTCCTTCTTTTCTCTCATATACCCCCCCTTCTTTATTTCATCTTTCCCTCTCTGGTCACAATTGCTAATCATAATCAAAATACAACAGTGAAGAAATACCTATTTAAGGACATCAGTTCCAATTCTTAGGGGTTCCAATTCTTAGGGGTTGTTTTGAAGGGTATAAATTGAGTTATTAGTTCAGAGTAATTGAGCTTCTTTCTTTTTCTAGTGCTTTTATCTACTTTCTGACTTTTAGATCTTTTTGCATCATTTTGCAAGTTTTTTTAAAGTTATCCCTTTGTGGAAATGTATTGCTTTGTTGAATCTCCTGGAATTTTTATTGATTTGCAATTCTTTCATTTTGGGACAAATCCTTAGTTATCTCAAATGCTATGTTTGGTGTTTGGGCATTCCTTTTATTGTTTGCTATATATGTTCTCTTTGATGTTTTGATTTTCTAGTCTTCAAGCAAAGTTTTTACCTTGAGTTCTCAATGCAGAGTTCTCAACATTTTATGTTTGAATACTTTTTATTGAGGTTAAGTTTTTAAATAAAATTATTCATAATTGCATTGTTCCTCTCTTAATTGGTACTATTTGATAGCATTTCCAAAACACATGGCTGGTAGTTGTATTTTCTCTTTTTTTATGGTTGTTGATCTATATTTGCCCCTTTTTTTCTAAAAATAAACTGTATTATGGCTCTTAAGCTGTTATTCAAGTCAAGTGTCTTTTCTCTATATTTCACAGGTTTAAGTCATAAATGGTATAATGATAACATTTTGTTAATTGTAAAGCATTGTGCAAAACTAAAAGATTATTATTACTTGAAAAAAGATGTATATCTTAATCAATGTTAAGCTTTGGAAAATATCAGTTTAGTGATTAAAGCATTTGATGGTTAAAAAAAGGAAAACAGGTAGAAGAAAGAAAAAGCAATATCTAAAAAATCAAAATATGGAGAATGGTAAATAATATAGTTTGAAACAGCATCTAAGAATGAAAAAAGAAATTGGAAGTTAGTAGTAGTCTGTGATAAAAGGTTATCACAAAATATAGTGAAGAGAGTTATTTGTGTTGTTTTAATGACTATTTCTTTTATTTTTGCTGGGTGTGGCCGATCAGTCTCATGGCTGCAGACTTTTGTATTTATCTACTCCAGTGCTGATGGGCACTGCCTGGTTTCCAGTTTGGGACTTTTTTTTAAAGTATATTTTATTGATTATGCTATTAGTTTTCCCAATTTTTCCCCTTTACTCACCCTCTGCCCTACATCCCCAACCCTCCAGCATTCCCCTGTTAGTGCATGTCCATGGGTTGTACATATAAATTCTTTGACTTCTGTTTCCTATACCATTCTTAATCTCTCCCCATCTATTTTATGATGATTTCTTAAATAGAAAGTGATCATAGAGGATATGGAGATGGTTGGAGCTGATATGAATAGAGGAGTTAGTAACAAATTTATGGTACCACTAGACACACACACCCATGAACGTAGGTAAGCTTATTCATAAATGAAAGTCTTTACCTGAACTCTAGTTTCATCTTGTTAAAGACATATGTTTAGCAAATGTTTAGCATAAGCAAATACAGGCATATCTCAGAGATATATTGGTCTGGGTTTTAGAGTACTGCCATAAATCAAATACTGCAACAAAGCAAATCACACATTTTTTTGGTTTTTCAGTATACAGAATAATTATGTTTATATTATAGTTTATTAGGTGTGTAATAATATTATGTCTAAAAAATGAACATACCTAAAGTAAAAAAATATTTTGTTCCTAAAAAACATTAAGCATTATTTGAACCTTCAGTGAGCTGTAATCTCTTTGCTGGAGTAGGGTCTTGCCTTGATGTTGATGGTTGCTGATGATCAGTAGCAGTTGCTGAGGGCTGGATGGCTATGGGCAATCTCTCACAATACGATAATGAAGTTTGCTGCACTGATTGACACTTCCTTTCAGGACACATTTCTCTGTAGCTTGTGATGCTTTTTCGTAGCATTTTACCCACAGTAAAACTTATTTCAAAATTGAAGTCAATCCTCTCAAACCCTGCCACTGCTATATCAACTAAATTTATGTAATATTCTAAGTCCCTTCCTGTCATTACAATGATCTTCGCAGAATCATCACCAGGAATGGATTCCATCATAAGAAAACACTCCTTTTGTTCATCTATAGGAAGAAATTTCTTATCCATAGAAGTTTTATCATTACATGGTAGCAATTCAGTCACATCTTCAGGTTCTATTTTTTAAAAAATACTCTTGTATACTCCTTTTTTTTCTGTTCCATAAAGATTTTATTTATTTATTTTTAGAGAGAGGGGAAGGGAAGGAGAAAGAGGGAGAGAACATCAATGTGTAATTGCCTCCTGTGTACTCTTCACTGGGGACCTGGCTTGCAACCCAGGCATGTGCCCTGACTGGGAATGAAACCAGGTGACCCTTGGTTCTTAGCCCGTGCTCAATCCACTGAGCTACACCAGCCATGGCTGGGCTCCACTTTTAATTCTAGTTCTCTTGCCATTTCCACAACATCTGCAGTTACTTCTTCCACTGAAGTCTTGAGATGCTCAGTTATCTATGAGGGCTGGAATCAACTTCTTCCAAACTTCTGTTAACATTGAAATTTTGACCCCTTTCCATGAATTACAAATGTTCTTAATGTCATCTAGACTGGAGAATCCTTTCCAAAGGTGTTTTTTTAAAATATGAAACGCTTCATGAATTTGGGTGTCATCCTTGTGCAGGGGCCATGCTAATCTTCTCTGCATCATTTCAATTTTAGTATATGTACTGCCAAAATGAGCACTCCAGAGGTTTTCAACTGACTTTGCCCAGACCCAACAGAGGAAGCGTTATCTATAGTACCTATAGCTTTATAAAATGGATTTTTAAGTAATAAGACTCAAAAGTTGGAATTACTCCTTGACACGTGGGCTACCAAATGTTATCTTAGCAGATGTGAAAAAGAGATTAATCTTACTGTTCATTTTCATCAGAGCTCTTGGGTGACCATGAGCATCGTCAATGAACAGTAATGTTTTTAAAAGACATTATTTTCTTCTGAGCAATAGAAGGTGGGCTTAAAATATTCAGTAAACCATGCTGTAAACAGATGTATTTTCATCAGGCTTTTTTGTTCCATTTATAGAGCACGGGCAGAGTAGATTTAGCATGATTCTTAACATCTGTAGGATTTTCAGAATGGTAAAGGAGCATAGACTTTAACTTAGAGTCACCAGCTGCATTAGCCCCTAATGACAGATCAGCCTGTCTTTTGAAGCTTTGAAGCCAAGCGTTGGTATCTCTTTGCCAGCTACAAAAGTCCTAGAAGGCATCTTCTTCAACTGTAATGCTGTTTTATGTACTTCAAAAATTTGTGCTTTAGTGTAACTACCTTCACTAATTATCTTGGGTAAATATTCTGAAAAACCTTCTGCAGCTTCTATATTAGCACTTGATGCTTCTCCTTTCATTTTTATGTTACGTTTGAGAAAGATTCTGTCCTTAGACATTGTGAACCCAAAACTGCTATTTTCAAACATTTTTTCTGAGCTTCCACACCTGGTGTAGACTTCATAGAATTGAACAGAGTTAAGACCTTGCTCTAAATTATCATTTAGTATAGGGGAAAGTTGTGGTTGGTTTGCTTTTCCATCCAGACCGTTGCTGATATAAAACTTTCTTTGTATCAGCAATAAGGCTATTTTGTTGAACTTTGAATTTTTCCTATCAGTTTGTGTTATTTTGGACTGTGTTAGGTAAGACACATTTACAATTGTTATATTCTCTTGATACAATGGACAGTTTATTATTATATAATGTCCTTCTATCTTTCACAACAATATTTGTCATAAAGTATCTTGTATCTAATATTAACTATTCCAGCCTTTTGGGCACTGTTTGCATAAATTGTCATTTTTTCTCTTTTTATTTCAACCTATTTGTGTTTTGGGATCTAAACTGAATTTTTTTGTGGATGACCTACTGTTAGATTAATTTTTAAAACCATCTGTCAATATTTGCCTTTTAATTCGAGATTCTAATCCATTTACACTTGAAGTTGTTACTAATAAGGAACTTCTATCATTTTGCTATTTGTTTTTCCTATGTCATATCATTTTGTTCCTTAGTTCCTGTAGTACTGCCTTCCTTTGTGATTAATTGATTTTTTCTAATGCTCCATATTTACTCCCTTCTGATTTATTTATTTGTTATATATTTTAAGATATTTTCTTAGTAGTTGCCCATTAATATTTTAATGCAATTAATAATTTAATTTATAACATGATCTGCTTTGAATTAATGCCTCATTGAAATTAGATGCAAGAGTATACAAATATTTCTCTGATAAAGTTCTAAACTCCCTTTTTGTTGTTATTATAATAAATTACCTCTTTGAACATTGTTTGCCTGTCAGCATGGATTTCTAAATATTATCTAGGTAGTTGTATTTTAAATTATATAGAAAAAATGGGTGAGTTACAAACTAAAAACACAGTACTACTGATTTTATATTTACCTATATAGTTACCTTTATGATTTTCTTTATTTCTTCAAAAAGGATTCAAGCTTTGTTAGCCTGAAAGACTTACATTAGCATTTCTCCCGAGGGAAGTCTACTAGTGATGAACTTTTCCTTTTTTTTTTTTATTTACATGGGGATATCTCTTCATTTTTTGAAGGATAGTTTTGCTGGATATAGAATTATTAACATGGCTTTTTTTCCTTTCATGACTTTGAATATATCATCATACAATCTCCTATCCTCCATGTTTTCTGATTGGAAGTTAGCTGTTATTCTAATCAAAGATTCCTTGTACATAGTGAATCTGTTTTTTTTTCTTGCTTCTTTCCAGATTCTTTCTTCGTGTTTGGCTTTGATGGTTTAATTATAATTTGTCTTGGTATGGATCATGTTTGGGAAGTTTTCAGCAATTACTCTTCAAATGTATTTTCCCTTTTCTCTTCCACTAAGATTTCCATTATTCTTATGATGGTACACTTTATGAGGTCCTACCTGTCTCTTAAATTCTGTTGATTTTTCTTATTCTTTTATCTTTGTGTTTCTCAGACTTACTAACCTCAGTTGGCTTAGTTCAAGTGCAGTGATTATTTTTTTTGCCAGCTGAAATTCAAGGTCGAAGCTGTCTAGTGAAATTCTTATTTCAGTTATGATACTTTTTAGATCTAGGATCTGTATTTGATTATTTCTTATAATTTATATCTATTGATATTCTTTATTTGCTGATACAGCATTTACATTATATTCTTTAGTTCTTTGTACATGGTCTCTTCTGGCTCCTTGAGTACACTTAAAATACTTCATTCTAAGTCTTTGTTTATTAAGTCCAATGTCTGGGATTCCTCAAGGACAGTTTCTATTCATTTTTCCTGTGTATGAGCCATATTTTATATGCATTCTAACATTTTGGTAAAATTAAACACTTTGAATATTATAATATGAGAAATCTAGGGATTAGATTTTTATTCCTTCCTAGATCTTTTATGTTACTGGTTGTTGAAATAGTTACTGTTTATTTGTTTAGTAGTTTTTATGAACTTATTTGCTAAAGTCTATTTTGTTCGTTTTATATGGCCACATACATTTCCTTTCCGTTAGCTTGATAAACAGCTAATGATTTGACACAATTTCTCTTTAAAACAGAGATTAAGCTCTTTTGTTCTTGTACAATCATTCACCTGGTTGCTGTAAACTTTTGATTAGTTTAAAGATTTCTCATTAGTTTGATAAACTAATTAGTTTTAACTGTTATTGCCAGTTTATTTCCTACTTGTGTGGAGGGGACAGTGTTTTGGAGTTCCCTATTCCCTGAAGTCATTCAACATATGTTGTCATTCAGTCTTTACAATAAGTTGCTTCTGTTTAAAATAATGCAAATGCAAGTCCATCTTCCTGGTTTCTTCATCATGTGTTCATCTTCAGGACCTGGGTTCCTAAGAAAGTCGCCAGGCGGGAACAACTGACTCCACTTAAAACTGAATGCTTGGCTTGTTCTCCTGCTGTGACTCTTCCCATTGTGCTCCAACTGTGTGAGCCAAGCTTCTGCTCACAAACTTTGAGCAGTATCTCCCCCAGCTCTCCCATCACAACAGGTTCTTATACATTTTCTTGACATATCACTTGTTGCAATCTTTGTGACTGTTCTCACAAATTTACCAAAATTAATGACTTATACTTGATTTTTATACAATATTTTAAAAAATTAGCCTTGTTTCCATACTCATTTTTTAAAAAAATAATTTACTAGAACAGTAACAATACTCCCTCTGAAAATAGCATGAAAATAACATAATAGCTTCATGCCATAATTGTCACAGTTTTATAACAGACAATCATCTAGATGCCAGAAGTAAAGCTAGAAAGTCTCATGTATTTATTATCTTAATTTTCTCACTGCACTCTTATTTTTGGATGCATGTATGAAATAATCATATTTGCATATTCACATTTTATATTTTTCTTATAGTTCTGTTTACTATTATATGTAAAAACATTAACCTGAGTAACTATATTTACATTATTATTTCATGAATACTTTTTAATGCTTCGATGAATCAGTTTTGAACCATTAATTTAGATTGGGGAATCAAGAATTTAAAGAAACCCAGTAATAATAAGAAAAATAAAAAATCAACTAATATGTCATGAAAATAATGAGAAAAGACATGTCTTCCAAGATTAAAAGTAAATACCAGCACAGTGCTTGAAAGTGCATGCACAACACTTAATGATGAATGATTATTCAATACATTTGGAAATTTTTACAGACATCATAGTCTTACATTTCAAATTGTTAAATATATGTTAACAAAACTGTTTCATTATTTCTTTTCTTGAAACTTGCAGATTCCTGTATACTCTAGGTGATTTGATTACTAATGGTCTATGCACAAAGCACCTTAAAGAATTCTGTACAGAACCACATTTTTAAAATGCCTATGATGATATTAATGTAGGTGAACTCCTGCTGCAGTTTTAGATACTTGCTGAACCTGCTCCCACAGAGTGTGTATGTGTGTGTGCATTTTCTTTTTCTCCAGTGGTATTCTAGTACTGATTTTAGGGCTGATGTTAGAACCAAGATAGAATAAAATTTCCTTGAAGACAATAGCAATTTCCACCAAATCGTACTTTTAGAATCTTCAGGTTTTATATCACAAAGTTTCTCCCCTCTCTGTTTTATAATCTATTATGAAAGTTAATTAATTGAGATTTTATATGTGCCATATTTATTGACAAAAAAAGTAGCTCCAGATGTTTTGCTGCTTCTTGCTCACTACTTAAATGTTGATGTTTTCCCACATTCTGTATTTGGACCTGCATTCTTCTAAGTCTTCTTGACCTCTCCTGACAATTTCATAATGATAGGGACTCAGCTACTGATTATGGCCAATGAATTCAAAGTTTGTTTCTCTAGTTTTGACCTCTTTCATAAGATTCTAACAGCATCTTCTCTTGGACATCCACAAACACTTCAAGCTCATCTTGTTCAAAAGAATAATTAATTACTTTCACTCCCACCTATTAGTCAAAGTTCTCCAGAGATACAGATGCAAATACCTATCTATATCTATATATCTAATCTATATCTCTCTCTATATATATATAAATAATCTCACATGATTATAAAGACTGAAGAGTCTCACAAAAATGTATCTGAAAGCTGAAACCCAGGAAAACTAGTGGTATTGTTAAAAGGGAATCTGAAAGCCTGGGAACCAGGGGAGCATATGGTGTAAATCTTTTTTTTAAATTTTATTTAGTTATTTTTCAAGTACAGTTTTTTGTCTATTTCTACCATCCCAGCCCCCCGCCCCCACCCGGTGCTCCCGACTTCCCTCCCATTCCCACCCCCCTTAGTTCTCTTCCCTGTGTCCTTCCTATTTGTTCCTCCAAATCCCTCCCCTTTTTTCCCCTTAAATTCCCTTCCCTCTCCCCTCTGGTCACTGTCCCCCTGTCCTCTATTTCAGTGTCTTTGTTTTTATTCTGCTTGCTTGTTTGTTTTGTTCTTTAGCTTCCTGTTGAAGGTGAGATCATATGGTGTAAATCTTAATTCTGGGACAGAAGAAGACAAGGTGAGATGTCCCAGTTCACCAGTGAGGCAGGAGAAAATGGGAAAATTTCTTAAATTCTTTAATTCTGGCTCTTCATGGATCAGATATTGCCATCCATACTGTGGAGGGAAATCTATTTCACTGAGTTTACTAATTCTCATGCAAATCTTACACAGTAACACCCTCCCTCATAGGCACACCAGAAATAGTCTCGGCTCTTTGTTAACTCATGTTGACACATAAGATTAACCATTTAATGTACCTATTCTAGCATGGTCTTCTTATTTTTCACACAGAGTTAGCAGTACCAGGTGACCCATTGCTGAATTTCTAGTTTGAGTGAGGAGATATTAGATTATGCCACCAGCTGAAGTAGGGGAAAAATATGTTCTTTCAAAGCTTTTTTCTTCTTTGCCCCACCACCTGCCTTAGTTGAGGTCCTCCTTGGTTACTTCTCCTTGTCCTGCCCTGTTGGCACAGCTCTCTCACTCATAACCCTGCTGCCATATTTTCATTTTTATGTCATTTCTCCACAGCACCCAGAAAAGTTCATCTAAAATGTGAATGTGACCATATCACCCATCAGTTTCTCAGTGTCTCCCTGTCTCCTTCAGTGTAAATGCTCACTATTTCTTCGACGTACCTATGACTACTTTTCCTCAAATTAAAACTTATTTAAAAATTCAAGAGAAAATTGAAGAGAGATGCTAGGAAAGAAGATGAATATAAGCACCATTTAAAAATGAAGCAGATTTATATAGTGCTTTAACAGAATGCACTTTTTAATTTTTTAAAGATTTTATTTATTTATCTTTAGAGGGGAAGGGAAGGAGAGAGGGAGAGAAAAATCAATGTATGTTTGCCTTTCGTGCATCCCCTCCTGGGAACTGGCCTACAGGGAACATGCCTGCCACCCAGGCATGTTCCCTGACTGGCAATCAAACCGCAGTTGTTTGGTTTGAAGACCCGGGCTCAGTCTACTGAGCTACATCAGCCAGGACCAGAATGCACTTTTAAATGATGGATAGTACCTCCAATGTCTGTTTCACACCAGATATTATTATTTTTTCTTAATTTAAAGTAGACTTTTATTTTGCATTTATTACTACAGAGAAAGAAAATTTAGATAGTCCATTTTACTTCCCACAGTTGGTCAGCCAATTGCATTACTTTCTTACTTTTTTCAGTTCTTTGTTATCTTCAGAAGAGTACTTTAAAGAAAGTTACAGAATAAATCTAATTATGATAAAGTACTATAAAAATGGGTTTCTGTTAGTATCATATCAAATATTATTAAAGGTGACTGCATTCTATATGAGGATCATTGTATATTTAATTTTATGTACACAATTATAACTTATATATGTGATTCATTAATCTAAACAAGCCTAGTTTTTCTTCCTGAAAATTAGTTTTGAACCATGTGATCTAAAAATTACTTTTTCATAGGAACAAAGTTACATATGGGAATTACTCTTTCAGAACACCACCCAAAATTGTGGATACAATGAAATAAAAGCAATAGAGGATAAAATTTAAAATAAGATTTGAACTAAAATAACATTTTCAAAGGTAGTTACCAATAATGTGTCTCATAATTCTGGAAGTAGTTGTTTGCTAAAAACAAAACAACTCAACTACAAACCCAAAAGTGATTTTGTCAGTTGAGTCACTAAGAAATGTTTACATGATTATCCTTAACAACTTGAACAGAAATACTTATCTCCCACCCTTTCCAACAATTTTTTCTTTCTTAGTCTTCTTCATCACAATACAATACTCTATTATCCACCCACATGTTCAAGGCAAAAATCTGCATATGATCTGTGAATCAGCCCATCCCTTTATCCCTAATATCTAATTCATCAGTGAATTTTTAGTTTTTTTCTCCAAAAGATATCTTAAGTCCATCTATTTCTTTTTGTCTCTATTCTTTCTCACAATTCATTATATGTCATGCATTTTTTCCATTCCCTCCTAAGTATTCTTGGCATTTTCTATTTAGCCTATCTACAATCCTGCTCTGATCTATTGAAAGCCATCCAAGATTGCCCGCCATTTCAATGAGATTCAGACTTATTGCCATGCTCCGTATGGTTCTATATGATCTGGCTTTACCTTCAAACTTGACCTTCTTACCTACCATTCTTCCCTTATTTATTTTGCTCTAGGAACACTGGATTTCTAGATGTACCATCTTGCTTTTGATGGGTACTCATGCCTGCCTTCAGACCCTTCATGCACTGTGTGATAGTCTTTGTCAGACTGGTTTCACTTCCTCATTAGTTGAAATATAACTATGTACTATGGTCTGAATTTTGCTTTCCTCAAATTCATATGTTAAAACCCTAATCCCAAGTACCTTAGAACTGACTATATTAGTGTGTTAGGAGTTCCATAACAAAATTCCATGGATTGGGTGGTTTAAACAACATAAATTTAGTTTTTCACAGTTATGAAAGCTAGAAGTCCATGATGAAGATGTAAGTAAGTTTGGTTTTACCTGACACCTTTCTCTTTGGCTCGAAGACAACCATATTCTTGCTGTGTCCTCACATGGTCTTTCCTATGTGTGTGTACATCCTCAGTGTCCTTCCTCTTTTTATAAGCACACCAACCTATTGGATTAGGGTCCTAATCTTATGATTTATTTAACCTTAATTGTCTTCTGAAAGACTCTATCTTCACAAATAATCACATTGTGAGTTAGGATTTTGATATTTAAAATTTAAGGGTACAATTCAATCTACAACATTGACTATACTTGTAGATAGATTTTTTGGAAAGATTATTAAGTTAAGAGGAGGTCATTGTGGTGAGACCTAATCAAATAGGATTGGTGTGCCTATAAGAAGAGATCAGGACACAGACTTACACAGAGGAAAGACACTGAGGAGACAGCCATCTGCAAACCAAGGAGAGAAACCTTGGAAGAAACCAACCCTGCCAAACACCTTGACTTTAGGCTTTTTGCCTCCAGAGTTATGAGAAAAAAGTACTTCTGTTTTATGTCACTCAGTATGCTGTATTTTGTTATGATAGCCCTAGCAAAGGAATAAACCTCCTCAACATGGCCTTTTCTAACCACTCAATGTAAGTGGCCCTTTGCTTTCTCTGTTGTATTGTCTTGTCACTAGAAGGTCACCAGGACAGAGTAGGGATGTTGTGTTGTTCTCTGTACCTCTTCAGCACTCAGGGAAGTGACTGGCCTATAGGATTATGCACTTTTTATTAAATAAATGGGTGGATGAGGGACTGACTGACTGAATAGTTAAATGGATGAATCATCTTACAAACAACAAACCCAGGAGAAGTGGAATATAGACAGGGTTAATTTTGAAAAAAGCAACTCTATACCACTCTGCCTAGGAAAGAACAGTGAGATCCAGAGAAGGGATGGTATTGGGTCAAATAGTTAATGAGAATTTGAAAAGCCTAGTGAGGAGACGTGGAGACAGAACAGCTAAAATGCCTATCACCATATAATTGAACAACTATGACCACAGAGTTGAAAATGTAATGTGGTTGCTCCCTGTGAGACTGAAGCAAGTGAGAGACAGGCTTTTCACTTAGGGAAACTCACAGGAAGAAGGAAAACTCCAGATATTCCCCCCAAATACCCTTTAATTCTGGCTGCTAGGAGAGCTGATCTCCCTTGTGAATGCAGCCTATCCATCTGTCATATTCAGGCATCAGGCTCTCTTCCTTTTATAAAGTGAGAAGGCCCTAATCCTTGCTTAAATCTGACCTCTCAGGCCCACTTGACTCACAAACTTGATGTATCCTATATACCTGGCAGAGTTTGCTATGCTCATGTTTACATTTTTCCACTGTATCTCTTTAATGTCTGATCCTTGCCTAAGATAACTCAAAGCCTGCTTTTCATTGGCCCTAATACCAAAAGCTGAAATTACAGAGACTATGGTCTTTGCCCAGGTCCTGAGGAAAGTCCAGAGGGCAGGGAAATCATAAAGCCACTAACCAGCACATTAACATCTAAGGGGGTCAGCCCCAGAAAATAAAAGAAAATCAATTTTAGAAAAATCGAAGCCAAAAAACATTTAAAAAATCACCTCTTTGATATTGAATAACTATCAAAACACAACTCTACATTATGACGATATATTTGTATTTTTTAATTTAGTAAAATTCACTGTCCCTATGAATGAAAAGTATTAATATAAGTTTGAACCTGAAAATGAACTTATAAAATGGAACTGAAGTCTATCATGGTGTTATTAAAACCTGATTGAACCTCTTTAAATATACTCACTGATTTCAGGACTCAGGTTGTAAATGACTTTTATAGATCATTATTCAGGGATTGAAATAAATCAGAATAACCAAGTTCAGTGTGGGGAACTATGGTGATATATTTATCAATGGAATAAAGCTTTCTTGGGTAGGTTTAATGTTTAAAAGTTTTCAATTAATTCCATTTTATGAATAGCAATAGTTTTCAGCATTACTTCATTAAGTACTTAAAACTCTGTGAGGTAGGCACTATGATTATTTCAATTTTATCTATGAGAAATTTGTTTGAATATCTTGCCCTAAACCCCTAAGTGGTAGTGTCAGGAATTAGAGCTAGGAAGTCTGATCCCAGGAAAAGTTTCTATAACCGTTACACATGCAAAATTAGAGGAAAAAGTTGTTTTCTACCAGATACATATACAATTTTAAGTCAATGGTTATTTTACTTATACTTGTAATTTCAAATTTTGGTAACTATTTTATTCATATATATTTATAATCTATGTGCTTTGGACATAATTTTGTATAATGTAGACAATGTCTTCAGCCTA
This sequence comes from Artibeus jamaicensis, assembly GCF_021234435.1. Classification (NCBI taxonomy): domain Eukaryota; kingdom Metazoa; phylum Chordata; class Mammalia; order Chiroptera; family Phyllostomidae; genus Artibeus; species Artibeus jamaicensis. The sequence continues at coordinate 40,607,195 of NW_026522059.1, forward strand.
AGCAAAAAAAAAAACATATATAGTCACACATGTGTTATGGCATTTGATTGATTGATGTTTACCTCATACCTGCCTTGATTTCATGATTCAAACTTTTCCTTGGTCATGAGCTTGACAAAGGTAAATTGTGAATGGCTTTGAAGTTCCCATCTTTAATTGCTGCATTGTAATGAAATGTTATTTGTTTGTAGAGTTGATATTCAGACACAGTTCCCTGCCTCTTTTGTTCATGTTACTCTGCTTTCCAGCTTCAGTCCGAGCTTCATAGTCATGTTTTGATTAAGGGACTAATGCTTTATTAAATTTTGAATAGAATCTGTTATCAGTGTAGTGTTATTCTTATTGAAATAGCAACATAATATTCTTCAGCTGCTTTGTGGAAGGAAAGCAAACTGTGATTTCTATTCTTACTCAGATTCCTAGTTGTTTACAGAGGTTTAAATAATGCTTTTTGTGAAGGCTCCCAATTTTGGTTTGAGATGATACTGGGCTGTATCACTGATGCTACTGCCATCGAATACAGTGAAGGTGTGGGCCACCCATTCCAATTTTATTACTTCTTGAGAGATGGAGATACATTTGATGAAGTGCTGATTTCTATGCTGAATTCTGCTTAGTGGGTCCAAGTTTTACAGTTAATTTCTCAGGGTCAGAAGACATCTTCAAAGTTTTCCTTGTATCTTTTAATTGTTTTGATATTACCCAGTCATTAAAGTAATAAAGTGTGTGAAGACTTTTTAAACCAAAGATGCATGAAAACAGCCACAGTCCAGAGTTCACAGCCCTCTCAGATACACAGCCCATTCAGAAAGAATTCCCTTTCATGTGTCTAGGCCTCAGTTACAGTGTCTATGAAAGAAGGAAATGAAACTAAATAATTTTTGATCTTCTACTTTGCAACTTTATGTTGAATGATTTCATTACTTTAGTCTCCTATGTTGTAGTAGGCTCTATAAATATATTGATAACACATTCATGCATTTATTGTCTACTGGGTAGAATAGATATGGTTGATTGGAGCCTCTTAGTCATTTCCTTATGGCAGAGGTGGCAAACACAAGCCCCGCAGGCTGAATCCGGCCCTCCACCTTGTTTTATCAGGCCCAGCACCTTATTTCCACCCAGTGGCAGCGCCAAGCTCTCGCTTAACTGTTAAGGAGCAGTTACAATTATACAGTCCTAAAATCACATTCGGCCCTTTGAAGGCAACCACAAGGCTGATGTGGTCCCCAGGGAACATGAGTTTGACACCCCTGCCCTTTGGCAAGGGTTTCACATATATGAGATACATTTATTCATTCAACAAATGCTCATCCACTGTCTGTTTTGTGCAGAGCTCTGTACTAAGGGAATGCATGCAGAAAAAATAATAGATCTTAAATAATCAAGCAGCTTCTTGATTGTTGGGAGTTTGGAGAGTAGTCTATGTCCTCAGAACCCCACAGAAACAAATGAAGAAATGAAATTCAAACTTGTGGTTTTAGCTTCTTTATCAATGCGCTGAAGTCTGTTAGCGGGTATGTGTTCTTTCTGGAAGCATTAGGAGAGAATTCATTTCTTGCCCCCTCCCCTTCAACTTTGAGAAGCTGCTGCCATTTCTTAGCTTGATTTACAGCCATATCACTCTAACCTCTGCTCTGACATCACATCCCCTCTGACTTTGAAATACCTGCCTCCTTCTTATAAGGACCCATATTCCTGTATTTGACCAATCCAGACAACCAAGGGTAATCTTTCCACCTCAGGATCTTCAACTCAATCACATCTTGAAAGTCCCTTGGCCAAGTACTGGGGATTAGGATGTAGGCATCTTTAAGGAGCTATTATCCTGCCTACTGCACATCTTATTAATGGAAATGTATATATTAACAATAAAATACATAGAAAATTTTTACTATGCAGGGTGTCTATATAGTAATATTATAATTTTTAAGCAATCATAATAATTAATAGGACAGCCATGATGCTGTGTCTACCATGGCTCAAACTTTCTAAGATATCTACTTGGTAACTGCTATTCGAGAATAGAAGATATTCTTAACAGATTTTAATCTTTCAAAGTAAACTGTATTTATGCAATATTTATTACATATGGAGCCCCAAACTATTGAACACAATGGTTGCTTCCAATGAACATTTTGGATTTTAACAAGAAGAAACAAATAACTACTGCTACAAAGAAATGAGGCTGACTTTTATTATGTAATAACAATAGTAACACATTATTGTTATTATTAGTGCCAAGCCATCTTCTAAGTGCTCGTACATTTATTAACATATTTAATTCTTATACTAAGGAGATGCCATTATTCCCTCATTTTAAAATGAGAGAACTGAGGCACAGAAGTTAAATGACTCCAAATCATGTAGCTTAGAAAGATGCGGAGATGAGATTTGAACTCAGGCACTCTGGCTCCAGGGTGCATCTTCACTCCCTAGGCAGCTTTGAAAAATATTTTAGAGCCAAAGTTCTTCAGGAGGATTCAAGTACATTTATTATAAACACACAGTTGGGTAGATTACTGGGATGAGACTATGAGGCACCTGCTAGTGCTGTTACTGTGAAATCCTCATTCTGAACTTTAAATGACTTCTCTCTGCTATTAAGCTTTGTTTTGGGAACAGTCCCTGTTTTATTTTTTGGATATATTTTGATTACTAATGCAGTCATACTTCAGTACTCCTCAGCTTCAGAACTCATCAAATCCTGTATTCATCACATTTTGTTGAGAAAAAATTTCTCAGCACTGGGTGCTTGCAGGGGACTGATTGTTAAAGTTTGTATGAGTCATGATGCTGCCCCCTGCAAGAAAAAAAATGCTTGTTCACTCACTCCCTGAGCCCCACTCAGCAACCCTCTCTCTCAACAAAACAGAGGTCAGTGTGCCAGTCTCACAGTAGCTCGGGAACATGCAGAATCCCCACATATTTTTCATTACTGTCTTGTACTTTTGTGAATCTTAAATGTTAATCATGGGTCACAAAAAAGGTTAAGAGTGATACCACTAAGCCTGAAAGACAGTTAATAAGACCCACAATTGAAAAGAAAAAAAGATTGTAGCTAAGTATGAAAGTGGTACAGGGGTGACTGATATCACCCTTATGTTCAAGATACCAAGAACACCGATCTCGACAAAGTGAGAAATAAAGTAGTTAAAGCATCAAATCTTGGTAAAGGTGTAAGTCTGTGAATAAGCAACATTCATGGACACTGAAACAAGCTGGAAATTTGCTTCACATCTGGATTAATGAAAAATAGCACGTGATAGCATATGTGAGGCAAAAATTTGCAAGAAAGCCAGGCAACTGCATGCTGATCTGTTACAAGACAAACCTGGAACAAGTGGTGAGAGCACTGAATTGTTTAAAGACAATTATGGATGGTTTGATAAATTTTCAAAGAGAACTGGCATTCCTAGTGTGGTGAGGCTGGGAGAGGCAGCCAGTGCCAACAAAGCCTCTACATTCACCCTAAACCTGCCAAAACCCGTGTCACCAGGTTTCGGGAGAATGTAGAGACTGAGGGTTCTGTCCTGCAACAAGTGTTTCACTGCTACGAGACTAGTTTGTTCTGGAAGAAAATACCTAACAGAACTTACATCACTCAGGAGGAGAAGGCATTGCCAGGGAAGAGGCCTTGGCTAACTCCGTTGTTGGGTGGGAATGCTACTGGGGATTTAAAACTTAAGCCTCTACTGGTGCATCACAGTGAAAATTCATGACTTTTCAAGAGAGAGGATATGATAACAAGCAAGTTAAGTGTGATGCGGAGCACTTACACTAAAGCTTGGGTGACGAGGCAATTCTTTACAGAGTGCATGAACAAAGTGTTTGGCCCCAGTGTGAAAAAATATTTGCAGGAAAACGAACTGCCTCTGAGGGCTTTGTTAATTACGGACAATGCTCCTGCTCACTCTCCAGGGCCAGAGGATGACTTACTGGAGGAGTTCAGCTTCATAACCGTGAAGTTCCTGCCCCCTAACACAACTCCTCTGCTCCAGCCCCTGGACCAGCAGGTCATTTCCAACTTCAAAGCACGAAGGTCCTTTTCCAGAGGCGTTTTGAAGTAACCTCAGATACACGGTTCACACTCAGAAAGTTCTGGAAGGACCATTTTAATATCCTCCACTATGTTACTATCATAGGTGAGGCCTAGTGTGCAGTCTCTTACAAGACTATGAAGTCTGCCCAGAAGAAACTGTGGCCAGAAGCTGTAACTCCAAGGGACTTTGAAGGCTTTGAGGATGATTCTGGTAGTCCAGTGGTGGAGCATAGTTTGTCTCTGGGCAAGGTCAGAGGCCTGGAGGTCAATGATAAAGATGTTGAAGGGTTAGTGGAGGAGCACAGAGCAGGACTCAGCACTGAGGAGCTGCAGGAACTTCAAAAGGAGCAGCAACAGAGAGTGGCTGAGGAAACTTCTTCAGGAGAGGAGGAGGGAAGGGGGGAAGCGTCTAGCGCACTGATAAAAGAAATTTGTGGAAGATGGGTTTAGTTCAAACCTTAGGGAAAGAGTATCATTCAGACAAAGCTCTAGCAGGCTGAAATGTGGACCTGTTTAATGAACAATGTCACACTTTAGAAACATTTTGAAACATAGACAGAAAGAAGTTTCTTGTGATAGGTTTTTAGTGAAATTATTTCTAATGACATTATTTCTTATGGGAAAAATTTGCTCAGTATTCTTAGTTTCGGCACTTGCCCCAAGTTCTGGAACAAATTAACAATGAGTGCTGAGGTACCACTGTATTCTAAAAAGCCACTAATCAAATGAAAATGAGTATTATAATTTTAATAATTTTAATCTTTCTTACTAGGTCACACTCTTTGTAATCAGACATGGTCACAATTGTGTCTGCAAGGTAATATGACTGACTTTTAGCAAATATGATAGTTTTCCTATTCAAATTAGTACCTTTTCTAGTATTATCAGAGTGGTTTCATTAGAACTGGTTCAGAATGCCATTTCGTTAACACCTTCTCTAATTTAATATACTCTCGAAAGAAAATAATGTCTCCATAAAAGTCAAAAACATACATTAGGAACTCTGAAAGCAAACCCATAAGAGATCTTTCCATCATGGCTCAGACAATGCTGTAGTTCACCAAAGCTGAGCACAACCTCTCAAGGTCTGCAGACAATCCACAGAGCTGCAGGCGTAGTGAGCAGCATGCTGTCTCATTCAGTTTGGCAGGGTAGCTTCTTATTTGGTATCACAATGGGCACCAAAATGTTGGCTTCGGTGCTTTATTTACAATCTTACCTGGAGGATTTCTTGAGTCCAAACATTAACAAAATAATTAGGTTTGACTTACTAAATCCATACTCTGGAAAGACAACTGGGCAAAATTGATTTAAATGTAATGTACAACAAGCCATAATGATACTTGAGGATTTTGAAATATTTCCAATATTCCCTGGTTGGGAGTTGGTGAAAAATATTTCTTAGCCAAGGATAGTTATGAGAAATATGCCGATCTGGTACACATTTGTCTTCAATTGTTCACATCCTGTTAAAAGCGTTTTGGGCGACTATTCCCAGCCCTCCTGTTTTGGTCTGGTTCCTTCCTTCACACTTGCTCTTTTCTAATTTTGACTTCTCCGAAGCTCATCTCAAGCACAGGATGATGTAAATAGAATGATGTGAGGACTTTGCTTACTTCTACTCTTTAACATGCTTACTTCTGTGTGCTCGTTTTGGGGGAATGGCTTCTGTTTACATTTGTGTAGCTTTAATCACCCCGCATGGGTGATGGTAGGCCTCTGAGATGGTGATGAGAGGAATGTTTTTAATCCACTTATTTTGGTAAAGAGAGTAAATTGCAAAATAGGATCTAAGCCAAAGATGGATTTTCCCCATTGGATAAAATATAGCACATGCTCACACATATATGCATGCATACATGTATGTATATGGAGCTTTAGTGGCTTCAAAATTCTTGCTTAGCACAACTAAGCAGTTCTCCTGGCTTCCACTGCTCAATAATGTTACTCTTTATCTAACTCATGCCCAGTGTCATCCAAGCAGAATCTGCATTTTAGAGAGTGTCATCACTGTCACTCATTGCTGGTGGGTAATGCTTCAGTTCCCAATTGCCTTTAAATTCATGTTAAATCACATTCCATAGCTTAATATAACTTAGGCAACATTATGTCTCTGGATATTACATTCTAGAAGTTTCTAAATATTGAGCCCCAGTACAGAAACTTTTGTAAATCAAGAAATAGCTAGGAAAGTTTGTCGGGAGCTCAAGGCCTGGCTATGACATCACCTAGAAAATTCTGCTTTCTTACAGGGTGCACGGATAAATTTTCCCATGAGGAATTGTAGCTCAGTGGTTTTCAAAATAGGAAGTGAAGTATATTTAAGTATTGCACTTTGTAAAGCATTTTAAACAAGTTCTGTCTGTTTAGTGTTGTGCATACAAAAAGTAAAAAATGTAGGCACAAAGGCTAACCGATTTAGGTTGAAAAAATGATAGACCTCAAATATAAAGATTTTTAGGAATGTGTATTTGGAAAACGTACATGATAAAAATATAGATTATTCATTAAACCAAAAATATTTAAACAAAGAATCTTGATTTTTCAAATATTGAGCAAAATATCTGAATTATTTAATATTATAATAATTCTTCCTTTTTGCATGCAGCTTATTTTGTATAACACTTCAACCTTTGAATCATTAAACAAGAAATCTAAAACAAGGGGGTTTGGTCAGCTTTCATTTGAATAGACCATAAATACTCATTTACTAAGATTTTGGTGTATGCCAGCTTATTTATTATAGATTAGATATTTTTCCTTTTAGAAATGTTGAATACTTTATACATACCTAAAATATTATCTTAATTTCATTTTAACCAATTTAAGCATCAACTTTTTGCCATCCTATTAATTATTTTAATCACATAAAATAATTACTAATATTGGAAATGTGCTTATGTTAATAAAATATGAATATTTAAAGAATATTATTCTTAGATGTATTTAATAAACTGGAAAAAGAATACAAGTGTTGTTAACTCAATGCCCATAGAGGAAGGTCTGGTCAAACATTATTTTTTAATGTTAAGTATATAATAAAGTTGCCTTAACAATGCTCTCAACTTACATTGTCACACTCAAAAGAAATAGACCGACAATTTCTTTGTACATTTTAAATGTACTTAATAAATTCTTGTCAGGTAGACTTAACATGTGTTGACTAATTAGCCATTTGAGAGAGATCTAACATGCTGTAATGAAAGACTTCATAACACCTACAGCAGCAGTTTTCCCAAGGATCAAGACAATTACTTTGACATTATGTAGACAGAATGACCAGATCAGTAGAGCTGCTTCAGCAGTAAGTTTCCAGATCAAACAGCTGTTTACAAGGGCATTGCAAAACTTTATCAGGTGTTTTATGTATATGGGAGGTTAAATGAAACATCTGGCCATACCTGATAGCAAAGTTACAAATGAGCATCAAAATTGACCTGATTATGTAATTAAGGCAACAGCTGGGTGGAGAGAGGAGGTTTTAAAAGGTAGTATTAAGTAGCTCTAACTTTGGCTAATGAGTCGTTTCTCTTCAAGAAGCTGCTTTATAGTTTGACCTGTACTTATCCCAAACTTGGCTTATGGCAACTCTCTCTAATATATCCTAACATGCTCAAAGGGTCTCAAATAAATCTACTAATTCTAATCACTACTAGTAACTTTTGAATTTGCTTATACATTTTCCTGGACATAAGCATATTTAAATAGTTCTTGAAAGATTTATTGTTGGACTTTAGAAAATGCCAGTAAGAATGTGGAATCTACTACTTAGTAAACATTAAAAAGTGACTAAATAATAAGAAGTTTAAATTTTTAAGAAAAATATCTAAACCCTTAGCTGATGTGGCTCAGTGGGTTGAGGATTTTCCTGAAAAGCAAAAGGTTGCTGGTGGTTCAATCCCCAATTAGGGCACACACCTGGGTTGTGAGCCAGGCCCCCAGTTGTGGGTATATGAGAGGCAACCCACTGATGATTCCTTCACACATCATTGTTTCTCTCCCTCTCTTTCTCCCTTCTTTCCCCTCTCTCTAAAAAAAAAATAAAATCTTTAAAAAATATTAGACAATAAATGTATGACCAAACTTAAGTTGCTAAATAAATACTGAGTAGCAAAGATGTTATCTTATGGTATGTTAAGGTTCTATTTTTTATATAGTTCATACATTTAAGTGGATCATTATTATTTAAAGGAAAACACAGTCAATAACAAGCTTTTTTGGTTGGTCCAACCTATGATTTTTTGTTTTCTTCTTGCCAGCCACAATGTAAAAAACTAGAGGTCCATTGGTAATTGCAAGAGACGAGAAGGGAAGAATGAAAGTATGGCTTATATTTTATTTTAAGTATTTTTATTGATTATGCTATAACAGTTTTCCCAATTTTTTCACCTTTACTCTTCCTCCACCCTGTCCCCCCATTCCCTTGCTTAGTTCATGTCCATGGGTTGTACACATAAGTTTTTTGAGTCCTCTGTTTTCTATAACATTTTTTCCTCTCCCCATCTATTCGATGCCCACTAATTATGCTTCTTCTCTGTACCTCCCCCCACCATTCCTCCCTTCCCTCTCTCCACTGAAATCCTTCCGGGGGATATCCATTTCTCTGATTCTGTTCCTATTCGGATTGTTTGCTTAGTTTTTGTTTTCATTGTTTTTCTTTTCTTTTAGGCTCATTTGTTGATAGTTGTGTTTGTTGTCATTTTACTGTTGGTATTTTTTATTTTCTTTTTCTTAGATAAGTCCTGTTAACATTTCATATAATAATGGCTTGTTGGTGATGAACTCCTTTAACCTGACCTTATGTAGGAAGCACTTTATCTGCCCTTCCATTCTAAATGAAAGCTTTGCTGCATAGAGTAATCTTGGATGCAGGTCCTTACCTTTCATGACTTCAAATACTTCTTTCCAGCCCCTTCTTGCCTGCAAGGTCTCTTTTGAGAAATCAGCTGATAGCCTATGGGCACTCCTTTGTAGATAACTCTCTCCTTTTCTCTGGATTCTTTTAGGATTCTTTGTTTATCTTTAATCTTGGGTAAGTTAATGATGATGTGCCTTGGTGTGTTCCTCTTTGGACCCAGCTTCTTTGGGACTCTCTGGGCTTCCTGGCCAGCCTGGAAGTCTATTTGCTTCTCCAGATTGAGGAAGTTTTCCTTCATTATTTGTTTAAATAAGGTTTCAATTTCTTATTGTTGTTCTTCCTTCTGGCACCCCTATAATTCAGATAATTGGAATGTTTCAGGTTGTCCCAGAGGTTTGTCAGTCTCTCTTCAATTTTTTGAATTCTTGTTCCTTCATTTTGTTCTGATGGAATGTTTATTTTTTTCCTTTTGTTCCAAATTGTTGCTTTGACTCCTGGTTCCCTTCCTGTCACTGTTGGTTCCCTGAATACTTTACTTTATTTCACTTTGGGTATCCTTCATTCATTATGACTTATCTTTGTGTAGACAAAATTCATAAGAAATCCTGAAGGTTTTGCAATCAATTGTGTTTATGTATTTTTCTAAGCTCAGCTGCTGTAATGTAAACCAATTTAGAGTGGATTCATAAAATAGACATGATCTGGGGTAGCTTCACAATTCCACTCAATCTTTCTCCAAGTTCAATGCACAGACACAACTTTCCTGTTATATTCCAGGGGTATATCCTGTGTTCTTCCCTGGGGGGGGTCTTCCTTAGGATTTCTCTTCTACTCCATAGCCCCTAGCCCTTTTAATCTGCCCCATGCCCACCCCCATTATTTTAGGTTCTAGCTAGTTGCACTGCTGACCAAGAAGAAAAGAGGAGCTTGAAGTCCCAAGGTCAAGGGTACAGAAATATGAGACCTCTCAACAGTCTAAACCATAGGGAAAATTTTTAAAAATAAGCAAAATGTCATAGTTATTCTTTTGATAGTAAAGCTCCTCTACCTGATTGGGCTAATGGTTCTCTGTCTCCCTGCCACTGTTGAGTTTTATGACATAAGACTCCCTGTGTTATGTCAGATCTACAAAGATAGTTATGAGTGTGTTTGTGTGCAGAGTGCATGTTGGGGTGGTGGGGAGATGATAGCAGTGAGGTAAGGGGACTAGGGACAAAAACTTATCCCATTATGAAATCATGGAAGATATATTAAGAGAATAAAATTTCAAATAATCTTGTTTAATTGTTTAATCTTGTTTAATTTTGACTCATAAAAAGTCATTTTTAGTTGCCACGTGTTTATATGAAATACCTTTGTTACCAGGAAAAGTACCTTAGAATGTGATTTTTTGGCATAATTTGTACCTCACTTAATAAACACACTGATCCCTTTTCACTCAGTAATACATGCTGAGAAGCAGTGCTTCTTCAAAACTGCATAATATATCCTCATTAGAATGTTATAAGCATAGTTTTATTCTTAAACAAATACTCAGTACCAAACAAATCATAGATTTTATACATAATGTGTCATAAAAGCAACTGTAAAGCAACTATAAACCTCTATAATAATGCAAAAACATAAAAATAAGTGCTAGTTCTATAAGAAGAACATAAATCTTAAGTACACATTATTTATAAAATGGGTCCCAATGTCCAATGAAATGTACCTATAAGAATAGAAAAAAGTTCTAGTGCTTGATAATTTGACCTGTAATTAATAATACCAATCAAATAAATAATAAATATTAGTAAAGAAAAAATATAAATTTTATCATTATCTTAATATTTGAAAGATAATTTAGAAAATAATATCATTCCTGGTTTCTTTAAAAATCTGTCAAAATTTTTGTGTGATTCTTTATTTTAATCTTAAATGCCTCAAAAGGAAGAGAAACATTTTAAATTATTTTAATATAGTAACCAGACTGTAATTGATAATTTGAAAAATTTTTTCTTAGAATATTACATAATTATCCAATAATAACACCAATAATAATAATGGATACTATTTCTTTTTAAACTTAGGTTGTGCTAGGAATAATTATTTGGTTTCTCTACTCTCATATTTACTTTTTCATTTTCTTCTGTATTTGCAGATTATTGTGTCTCTGGCCAAATACTTTTAGAACAAATCAAGACTCTCAAGAATATAAGTAATAGCTGTAAAAATGCTTCATTGTAAAGAATAAGACAAAGTTTCTGGTCTTTGGGAGAACTGGGAGTTCCCAACCCCCTCTCACCTAATCTGAAAGGGAGGTTTAGGTGGCACCCTAACTCCACAGATGTATTAGAAAAGTAGTTTAAGCCTTCCACTGAAGGGAAAATCACTGGTTCACTTGGAAGGAAGCTGTTCCATGTTTAAAGTGCTCCCATTCTCATACTCTCCACACATAATAAATAATCTATCAAAACAACATTTTTTACATGTATCACTCTTTAGTATAACCTTGCTATATTACAAGACTCATACTTCACAGACAATATTTAGTAATGAACATAAGTTTCTCTTATTTATTTGTTAGGTAGTGAATTATTTACTTAAGCAGAGGCAGTTAGCCTTCAGAAAAAATAGTCCCCAGTTAATTCCACCACTCTACTAACAATAATTTATTTTACTGAATTTGAAAATTTTATTTCCACTGGATTTTTATATTTACAGTGTTAGAATATGTTTCATGAACAGTAATGATGCTATGCTTTCTACCTGTTCTTAATCAAGATTTGTCTTATTGTTGACACTAAGACAGATGTCCCATTTCCCCACATTTGTTCCCCTACACCCAGCCCACAGCCCCCAGCCACCTTCCTCTCTGGACATGGCCACACTGTTGTCCATATCCATGGACCTTGCATATATGTTCTTTGCTTAATCCCTTCACCTTCTTTCATGCACTTGCCCTCCCCCTTTACTCTAACAGCTGTCAGTCTGTTGTATATGTCCATGCCTCTGTTTCTATTTTGTTTTTGTATTTTATATTTTTTCAGCTTATTTGTTTCATTAGATTCCACATGTAAGTTAGATTATGTAATATTTATTTTTCTCTGATTGGCTTATTTCACTTAACGTAATATTCTCCAGGGTCATCCATAATGTTGCAAAAAAAAAAAAAGATTTCCTTTTTTATGTCCATATAATATTTCCTTGTGTAAATTTACCAAAGTTTTTTTCTACTAATGGCCACTGGGGCTGTTTCCAGATCTTTTTTTGCTATTGTAAATAATGCTGCTATGAACAAAGGAGTGCTTAGGATATATTCCCAAAAGTGGGATCACTGGATCCAAAGGCAGTTTCATTTTTAATTTTTAAAGGAAACTCCATACTGTATTTTACAGTGTCTGCACGAGGCTGCATTCCCACCAAATGCACTAGGATTCCCTTTACTCCACATCCTCACCAGCACTTAACTATGTTGATTTATTGGTGGTAGTCATTCTGGCAGGTGTGAGGTGATATCTCGTTGTGGTTTTAATTAGCATCTTTCTGATTATTAGTGACATTGGGATCTTAAAATACTCTTACTAGTGTATCTTGCTGCTAAAGAGATCATTTTCATATAAATTTCTTTCACTCGGAGAGAAGTTTCCTTACCTTGTGGAGGTCTCAAAAGCATCTTTTCTCTTGAATATTTGTTTCTCCCTAGATGGAGCTCACCTTTAAGTCCTAAATATTCAGACTAATAAATTGATGAGAAAAATAGGTAAATTAAAGCTGAATAATCTATTTTCTGAAAATAAGTCTTTCAGAAAATATGTGATAACCGCCTGTATTATAATATATAAATAGTATTTTAAAACAATAAAATAAGCATTTTGTCTTCATTGTATCCAGCATTATACCTGGACAGCTGCAGGTATTTATTTTTAAGCTACAAAGCTGGGAAATCATTAGGTATTATTTTTTCTTGGTTTTCCCCCTCACTCTTCCTTCTATCTTGTTTTAGAAGTGTGTAAAGTAGTTGATAAAATAATAAATAACTATATTAAACATACTAAAGTAAGCTTTAGTATGAATGTGTTATAATATGGATATTAAGAGTCTGGAGAGACCAATATTGAATTATAATAATCAATAATTTGTTTCTTGCTCCTTGGCTTCTTAAGTATAAGTATTCTTTCAGTTTTTAGAATATTTTTTCCAATCCAGTTTATTACAGATCTAGTTTAGAGATCGACTGGACCCAGTAAAAGCTACTTAATATGCCTTAATTATTAGTCAATAAATTAGTTCTTTGTATCTTTCAGTTGGTAATTGAGTGGTCTGTGGGACAAGGACAGAGGATATACAGATATAGTCTTCAAAGAGTGCGTAGTCTCAAAAGGGAACGGTTGTAAACAAGTAATTAAAGTGTTGTTTTCGAGGTATAATGAGGTCAAACAGCAGTAGCACAGAGAACTGTGTAATCAGCATAGTCCAGGGAGGTCCGATGTCTCATTGAGGGGAGAGCCCTCGTGTGGATTACCGAGGATGAGTAGCAGTTTGCCAGGTGGTCTGGGGAAGGGGACAGTCCATGATCTGCAGCCTTATGCTCTACGAATCAACAGGTAAACAGAAGGAGAATGGCAAGTGGTGGAGTTTGTCTTTCTAGAACTTTGGCTATTTGCCAGTGTTTGGCAGGGAATGACACTGGAGAGTCAAGCAGGGACCACAGAGTCTTGTGTGTCGTGCCAGATACTCAGTGTTATCCAGTGGACAGGACGGACATTGAAATGTTTGGAGCTTGCAGAAAATTTGTCTAGTTTACCTTTCAGGAAGATGGGCTTAAAAACACTGTAGGTAAGTTATCAGAATGGTGAGATGCAAGTCAAGGAGTCTCTTTGGGAATCATATTAGTTTGCTGAGCCCTGCCAGGACAGAATGCCACATACAGTGTGATATAGACAGCATAATTTATTTTCTCATAATTTTAGAGGGTACAAGTCCAAGATTAAGATGTCAAAAAGACTGGTTTCTCCTGAGGCCTCTCTTCTTGGCTTACAGATGGCCACCTTCTCTGTATCTTCACAGAGTCTTGTGTGTTCACAACCCTGCTACTCCTTCTGGTAAAGATACCAATCCTATTGGATTAGACCTCCATCCTTATTTTTTAATATATTTCCAATATTTTTTATTTCTTCAAATTTATTGTTTATCAGATGTGACTGAAATAAAAAATAGAACTGAGTCCTATCATCACCATAAAAATGGCTTTAAGAGAAAATTGGTCAAATGGATATTATTGCTTCCCATTTTCAACCAGTAAATAGTTGCCATTGATAAACAGGCAGCCAATAACATACTACCCTTATGATCTTGTGTAACCTTGATGACATCCTCCTCTAAGATCCTACCTCTAAATACAGTCACATTGGGATTAGGGCTTCAACATACGAATTTGGGGCAGGCAAAATTCATTCCATGACATTACACACTTTCAAAATTCATATTTTTTCACATGTAAAATAAGTTTATCTTATCCCAAACATTCCAAAGTCTTAACTCATTTCAGCATCAACCCTCAGTCCAAGGTCTCATTTAAATATCTAAATCAGTGATCCTTGAGGTAATATTACACCTAAGGCAGAATTCTTTTCTAGCTGTGAACTTGTGAAACCAATAAATTTATGTGTTTCCAAAATACAGTGGTGGGGCAAGCATAGGACAGACATTTCCATTGCAAAATGGAGAAATTGGGAAGAAGAAATAAGTCAAAGTTTCCAAGTAGGTCTAAAACCTAGCACAGAAAATTCTCTTAGATTTTAAGGTTTGAGAATAATCTTTGACTTGATGCTCTGTTCTTCTAGCCCACTGGGGCAGCAATGTCCCCATAGTCCTAGAAGGTGGCTCTGTTCCTTGGGTCTGGGTGGCAGACTTGCATTTGAGGCACCAAAACCTGACAGGAGATAGCCTCACCCTGCAAAACTGAGGAGGAGATGGCCTCACCCTTTGAATCTGAGGAGGTGACAGTCTTGCCCCATGGGCAGCAGCCCGCTCAGAGTCATTCTTTCTTTTCATGAAGGATGTGACATATTTCCAGCTAGACATCTCTAACCCTGTCTTGTAGAATCTCAGAAGTATGAAAGCTTTCTTTTATTTTGTTTCAACTCTGTCTCCTTTAGTCCAACCCAAAAGTGTTTCTTCCCTGCTAGTATAACTGTATTTTTATGCCTGGCTATGCTGTATAACCAATTAAACCCATGGGTCATCTCCTTATGGAGTGTTTGCCCAGCCACGTCATTGATGTTCTCTTCAGAACACACCTCTCTCTCTCTTTTTTTTGCAATATAGATAAGTTGAAAATATTCCAATCCTCAAATTTTTGTATCCTTTTGCTTAACAATTTCTACAAGCAGTAATGACAGAGCAGACCATACCTTTAACATTTTGCTCAGGAATTTCCTTAGCTACATATCTGTGTTTATCACTTTTAACTTCTACTTTCCGCAAAACACAGGAGCAAACTTCAGCCAAATTCTCTGCTGCTTTATAACAAGAATCAACTTTACTACATTTTCCAACAGCATGTTCCTCATTTCCAACTAATGTTTCTTCAGAATCAACTTTATGTCCATATGCCTACCAACAGTCTCATCAGAACAATCTAGGCTTTTTCTAGTATCTTCCCCCAAGCTCTTCCAGGCTCTACTTATTACCCAATTCTAGAGCTACTTCCATATTTTTAGATATTTGTTACTAGCAGCACTTCACTTCTTGGTACTAAAATATTTACTAGTCAGAGTTATCTCAAGAAACAGCCAATGGGATAGATAGATGGGTAGATAGATAGATAGATAGATAGATAATAGATATTTTTATTAGGATTTGGCTTCTGTATTTAGAAAAGTTGGTGAGTCTAAATCTGTAGCTCAAGACCTAGAATTGATGATGGTGAAGATGAAGTTCAAAGTCAGTCTGCTTGCTACTCTTTGGTGCTATTCAGGACATCAACTGGATAAGGCTCACCCACATTATGTAGAGCAGTCCGCTTAAATCTGATTTAAATGTTAGTCTCATCTAAAAACACCCTTTAAGTTGACACATAAAATGAGCCATCATAAGAGTGAATTGATTAATCTGAGTGAGAGATGGTCAGAGTTTGAACTACAGTGGTAATATAAGTGTTGGGTCAAGGATGACTTGGTTTTCAGACTAGGGTGACTGAGTAGTTGATGCTATTATAAACTAATAGGGAACATGCTTTAAGAAAAAAAGTTTAGTGAAGAAGATAATAAATTCAGTTTTGTTGGTAGCAGACAACAGAAATCTTTTGGAGTAAGCTTAAGTAAGAAGAAGAGAATTTGTTTTAAGGGTATGTATGTTTTTCATGAAAGCCAACAGTTCTAGGCTGATGATGAACTGGAAGTAGGTTCATTAGTCTGTTTGTTAATTTATTTTATTTTGTTTAAAATGAGAAATAATCAAACTTGTTTATGTGCAATTTAGAAGGAGCAACTGAAAAAGAAAGATTGAACATAAATTAAGATAGTAAATACTGGGAAACGATCCATGTGTGAATGGAATTTAGAACACTACTTCTCCAACTTTAATGAGCATGGGAATTGCCCAGGGATCTTGTATAAAGTGCAGATTCTGATTCATCAGGACAAAGGTGGGGCCAGAGATTCTATACTTCTAACAAGTGCTCAGTTGTTGGTAGTGCTGTTGGTCCACAGACTATACCCTGAGTCACAAAATTAGGGCCCTATTATATGACTTTTCAATGGGATGTATACACCTCTTTCTCTAAAATATGAAGAAATTGCTCAAAGAAAACTTGTGCTTAAAATCCAGTCAACTTTATTCTCAATCTCATGGTAGATAAGCATGCAAAGATGCTTCTAACTGGAAAGTAAATTTTTATCTTTTCATATTATAATTTAATATGAAAATGTTTCATAATTTAGTATAAAAATGTTTAATATGAGAAAATGCTTCATATGCCCATCAGCCAATTTTGATAATTATCAATATTTTGCAATTTTGTTTCATCAGCTCTTGCTGACCTCCTCACTGTACCTTTACTACTGAAATATTTTAACACTATTTTAAAATATGTTAACATAAAGATATTTTCACATATCTATAATTTTTCCCATAAATACTTCAATGTATATCTCTAACAAATACAAATTTAAAAAATCATAAGGCTATTATCATAAGGTCGGGACTGCTAATTATTTTAAAAAGGTATTTTCATAGTGAATTCATTTGAATGAGGCAATTGCAAAGTTCCTACATTGATTTTGGTTGACCTATCTCTTAAGTATGTTTTAGTATAACAGTTACTCTTCCCCTTTTACCTTTCAAAGCATTTATTAGTTGAATAAACTGAATTATTTTATTTTCTATAACATCTTTCATATTCTAGAGATGCTCAGGACATCTTATATGATGTTACTTAGCACATTTCACTATCCTTCATATTTCTGTAAAATGGTAGTGGTCCTAGAGACTTGATTAATCTGGTTAATTGTATATTGACTAGAATACTTCATGGACAATGCTGTGTAATTCTTTGCTTCAAGTCATAAAGCATGGACTTTCTTGTCCGAGTTTGGTGATGTTAATATAAATAGTGGGTTCAGTGCTGGTGGTCTCATCTATCCATTGTAAAGTCCCCTATTAACTTTTTAGGTAATGATTTTAATAGCCATTGATCATTGCAACTTAGATGCATTATTTGAATAAAGGTTTCAAAATGACAAATTTTTCTGCTATTTCTTTTTGTATATTAACTGTGATCCTTCTTTCAAAAAGAATTTTCTATGATAAAATGTTTATTGTCAGAAAGGCAAGATAAATTGATGATTTTTCTATGTATTTAATAATTCTCAGAATAGTGACTGGTGGCCACAAGGCTGAAATTAACAAAATTAAAACTGTAGAAGAAATATATAAAATGAAGTTACCAGTTTTTTAACTACTAAATTAAAAGCAGTAAAAAAGAAAACAGAAGGGGAGTAGAAACACAAAGACTTAGGTGACAACCTACCAAACTCAGTGTGAGTCTTATTTGGTTGTTACCACAATAAATTTTAAATATGGCATTTGAAACTCATTTTAGATCTGAATAAAATATTTTATGATATTAATGAATGATTATTAAATTTTAAATTGACATAATATTGTGGCTATCTTTAGAGATATATGCTAAAATATTTATAGATGTAATAATACAATAACTGAGATTTTCTTAAAAATAACATGAGAGAAAATATAGACAAACAAGACTGGCCAGGAGTTGATTTTGGTAAAACTGGTGATGTAAAAGTGAATTCATTATACTATTACTTCTTTTATGTATATGCATTAAATTTTTCATAATGATAATTTTGAGAGTCTATCCAGGACAGGAAAATTAGAGTAGGAGTCAAAGTCAGAGTACATTTTTTTATTTGAGATCCTTAAACAAATGGACATATTACTTTGATATTCAGAAAAGCTTTCATCATATTTCATATACTTAATTCTATGTCTGTTTAGTTGTTTTATTTTAACCATGTAACAACAAGAGAGCAGAGAATGTTTTTGTTGTTGTTGTTTTTGTATTTTAACACCTAGCAAAATTTCTGGTATGTGGGGAATTCTCCTAAAAAATTTTAAAAAATAAATGGCTTGTATCATTAATACCAGCATCCTATGCAATCAAAATTTTAATTCGGAATTTATTATTTGAAAAACCACATACATATGGTCAAAATGGGAATCAAAAGGTAAAGTAAAACAAAACCAGGCAATATTATATATAATTTGTAAAATTTAACATTTCTAAAGCTTATACCCACTCCATAGCCTAATTTCTGGAGACAAGACAGCTTTATCTGTTCTATTATATTTTAATTTGGACACTGTTCATGTGAAATTTTATGTCTATAAATTGTGATGGAGAGTGATTGTATTTTATTGTTAAGATATTATTGGAATCTTGTAGTATTCAGAAGTTGAAATGGAGGACTGGTCAGTCAACTCATTCCATATTTTTTGACTCTGCAGTGTGATTCTCAGGACAGATCAGAACTCTAATTAGGGGTCTAATTTGCCTTTGATGTTGACGGCAACTCCTATTAGTATTAATGTATATGGAAGAGAGAGTAGATTTTTAAATAATTTAAAAACAGCTTTGTGTATTATGAATACAGACATATGAAAGATTTAATGGTGTGACTTTTACATATTTATACTGTGGTGCATATAAACACACACTCCATGTATTGTGTATAACTATGTCTTGGGGACTAAATGAAGCTCATAAAATTTTGCCATTAATTATGCTGACAGAAGGAATATCCTTTTGTGTTTATTCATTCATTCCTCAAAATGGCTGGAGCTTCTTTTAAAAACGATCTGCCCGATTTTCCAAACTTAGATTTCGCTAAACTGAGGAACACACATTTTACTGTCATAGTACGTTTTTACAAGGGAAGCCTCAGCTATATGTCTTTGTATGTCAGGGATATGAAGTATATATTTCTTAGTAAAAGTGTTTCACAATAGTTGGCCTTCTCTCTCTCTCTCTTTTGTATGTTTCTTTTCTAAATATTGTGAGCTACAGCTGTAATCCTTTTCTGGGCACAAGTGACCTACAGTGTGATTGTACTGCATTGTATTTATAAGTCATAAGTGGTGCTTGACATGACAATAAGAATAGCTTGTCTGTGATTTCCACTGTGAGAGGCACTGAGGTTTTGTTGGTCAGGAGGCATATTTTTCCATTTGTATGACAGAACTTCTGTGTTTGGATGGTTTAGTTACATTTAACCGGTGCATTCCAGCTTTATATATGGATTGCTTAACACCCAAATTATATTTTAAAGAAACTTTAAAAGCAGAAACAGAAAAATGGAATGCTAGGTAGGTTTTCATTCAGGGATCACAGACACAAAGCTAATGACAAAACTTCATCTAGGGTGCAATTCTTATCCGCTCAAATGTGAGACCCGAGCATCTCAAATTTCCTATATGCATAAATAATTTTTTTCTTTTGGAAACGCTGCCCCTGAAAAGCAGCTCTGAAAAGGTTGCAGTAAAGCCCTCTTTGAAGGATTCTCAGTGCAGGTCAAGGAAGCAACAATGCCAAGGGGCAAGGTCTTTGTTATGCAGGAGGCCGCTGGCCATTTCAGAGCAGCTCTGGGTGTCAGGGAACCCAGTTGATGACAGATGGTGGGACTGTCCTTGCAAATTTTTCACCTTAAAATGACAGCTTATATGGAAATACCCTGTAATCACTGAGGAAAGATACTCTAAAAGCCCCTTTAAAATTACAAAAAGGGAAACAGTTTTTATGTCAGGTATGGTTCTGGAGCTCTTTTCATATTTAAGGAAGCTGGGATATTTGCAATGAAGAAACAGGAAAGAGAAGAATGTTTTAGTTCAAAGGGTACTTGTTCCTCTTCCTCTACACACAAAGCAATAAATGCACCCCTCCCCCCAAAGAAGCCAAGATAATCAATATTCTTTCAGATCCTGCCTTTAAATTACATACATTGTCTGACTTAATACACCAAGTTTGTTAACCTCTTTGGATGAAAGGCAATTCCTCTGGTAACTTAAATTACTGCAGAAATCAGTGGAAATAATTAGGGAGACTTCTCAGGTATAACTCTGGCCAGATGTATAATACAAAATTAAGCAAAAAACTGCTTTTCATAGTTTGCTTCAAAAACCATTGTCAGTGAGTGTATGTTTGGATGATTAAATATATTTTTCTTTCTCCACTTGTTCTTATTAAATCTATGAAAAAAGAACACAGGAGGAGAATTCTATAACTGCAGCAACCATTTTGGTTCCCTAAATATCTTTTTTTATTTTTAATTGTGTATTTGTCCAAAATCATCAAGGAAATATTGCCAGAATCCTGAGTGACAGTGAGGAGTTTCTAACTTATATACTTTATAAATTTCCAATGACAGTTGGTGCCATTAAACTGAGACATATTAAAAAGTTTTGGTTAGTTCTGTGTACAAGCATTGCTTTAGGTTGGCTTTAATGGGAAAATCATAGCTGTCATTTCTGCTTCACATTCCTTCTCTTGTGCTATAATTTGTTTGTGCAATGTGTTGTGCTCTCAAAGTATCTGTCAAGGAGCAGAATGAGTTCACAACAAAAGAATCAATGGTTGATTATTTTTTAAATTCAATTATTTGTATGTTCCTTCAGTAATGTTAAAATTAGAAGACTGAAAATTAAAACAACATTGGGAACAATTCATTAAATTATTGGTTTATGTTCTTAAATGAGATTTTGCCTTAAGCTTCATGTAAGAATATTAATCATCTGTCTATAAAATATAAAATAGTAGCAGTCACATCATCACGCATCCCGGAGATAACTGAAGGTGCTTGCGTTTCACTATTGGAATTGAGTTTCTTGAGGTTTGGATGGAGTCCAGTTGTACGTTGCAGTTTACTATCTTATTTTTACAGAATTTAAACATGACTGAGCCAATAAACTAAAATTTGGTGAATTTGCCTTTGGCATCTTTGGTATAAAAACATAAAGAAAGAGAAGGAAAGAGGAAAGGAGAGGATAGGGGATGAGAGGAAAGAAAAGGAAAGAAAAATAAAGGCTTCTAGACAGATAAGACAATTCCACTTTAATGCATTAGCATTCTAAATTACAATCTACTATGATTTTCTATGGCTGCTTGCAATATTAAATAAAAAGAATAAAATACCATAAAATTAAAAAAAAACCAGATCCTAAAAAATATCTACAGGAATGGTCATTTCATCTTTTTTTCCCTACATGGAGAATGGCGCCGACTTGACAGAGAGGCAGCTAGAGCTCACAGCTCTGGGGAAGCCGTCCTTTCCTCACTTGACCTGCATTGGTCTTATCTTTCCCAGTATCTATCCACCTTCTCTATCCAAAATTGTAGGGCACTGTTCCACCCATCATTGAACAATTTTAATGCCTTAGAAATCTGTTTTCAAATTTGCTAAGGTCGAAGTGTGCTACTTAGATGTATTTAAAGAGGTTTCTTGCATGCAGTACTTTTCAGAAACTTTATATGCTCAAGTTAAGTTGTACCAAAACTGAAGTTACAGTATGTAGATATTTCATACTTAATTGATCATTGAGTTATTTTTTCCCCATTCTGGAAAAACCTCGCAGGACTCCTTGTCACAGGACATATTGGGGGAAATCCTGACACCTGTCAGAGTGCCCTGAAATTACACAGTTGGGATCAGTGGATTAGGAGGGTTAAGGAAGAGTAGGAGATAAGCTTCTTCTCAGGCCAGGTCTGAAAACCTCATCTGGCTGCATTCTCTAAGCAAACATGCTTTACACAGAAAGAACGTATGTTTGTCAGGTAAGCATCATCAGGTCACTGCCTACCTAGTCACTTCAGCTAGCAGCCCTTTTAGGCTTACTTCATAAGGTTATAAAGAGTAAATTATGTTTGTTAAAGCACTTTGAAAACAGCAAAGCACAAAGCCAACACAATTTTTTTTGTATTGGATGCAGCCATAGAGTGAAAAAAGTACAGGATCCAACTGTACAAGTTTATGATTCAGGTTTGCGATATTCAAGATGGGTAAACTTGGCCAACTTTTGTGACCTCTGTGAGTCTTCATTTCATCATCTCTAAAATGGGACAATTATTCCAACTTCAAAAATTGTCAAAACAGCCAAATGAAACAATATGTTTCGAAGCTAGAATTATGCAAAGGTGATATATATGTATGTATAAATTTTTTATGGTTTCCTGCTGAAAGTTGTTCTCTTGGCTTGACAACTTTTGGGATACACTGAGGAAATTCTTAAAGTCCCATCTTACCCAGGACTTGAGACTTCAGTCCCACTTACATTTATCAAACAAGTAATAGTACCAGAATGAGGAACCAAGATATTACAAATAGAGAGTTACATAAAGAAGTACCAAAAATGCGAGTCATGAAAATAACTTTGACTCTCTATTAACTCATTTTGTGAAGTGCTCTGAAAATGGTCAAATATTCTATCTGGGATGACTTTAGTCTTGTGCAATTATTTGAGAGAGAATCCCTGTTTTATTTCTTCAAAGTTTCCCTTGTTGCTTGTGTGACTTCGCCAAAAGACAAAGGAAGAAGAATAAATGTTATTCAAATCTATCACCTAGGTAACATTGTTAAATATTATGCAGGCCATGCTTTTACATTTAGAGCGATGATTCTTCTTTCCCATAAGACTAGAGCAAAACATGGAATACACCTTTATTAGCCACAGTTGTTGCAAAGCATGGGATGGAGAGGATGCTTCTGAGGTACAACTTGTTAATAATTCCATAGAAGTGCAAATTTTCAGCTTTATTTTTTTCTAAGGAGATGTTTTGTTTTTCAAGTTAAAAATGTATCTACTCACAAAAGTTGGTTAAACCTTTTGCCAAACAACAAAAAAAGGACAACACATTAGACTTTCCGCTTCAGAGTCTGCACCCTGGTTCCCCATTCCCTCTCCTGAGAATGTTCTCAGAGATGGTCCCTTTCAGCTTTCACCTTCTCATTATTTCTAAATCTTGGCTCAAGTGTCACCACTTCAGAAGGGCTTTCTCTAATCACCCTTTCTCATCAGCTCTCTGCACCCATCCCCATTTAGGCTTTACTTTCTGATTATGTCTTATTATCTGTTTATACTTTTTCTTCACATTAGGCCTTTTTGTTTCTGCTTGAAACTTAGTAGGTATTCTAAAATTATTAAATTATGCACAGATTTGGGCTAACAGTTTTTGTGTTTCTTGCAATATGACAATAATTGTTAAATATGTCTTGTATATTATGTATTATGTTTCAGACATTGTTCTGATTCTTTTTGTACATACAGTTTCATTTACTCCTAACAGCAGCACTGTGAGGTAGATATCACTGTTATCCCAATTTTAAAGGTAGACTCAGTAAGAATAAAGAACTCTAGAAGGTCAAAATCATGAGCAATGATTTTTCCATTCAGTATCTCTTAGTGTACTCTTAGACAAGTAACTTAATTTTACTGAGTCTTGATTTCTTCATCTATTATAGTGGGTTAATAATGCCTTCCACAAGTAGCTTTCCTGAAGATTGACTGGACAAAGGCATAGGACTGCATTATCAGGGGTGAATCGCTGTTCAAAAAATGAGCATATTCTTCCTATGTCATTAGTCATCTACTTTTCACCCAGTTCTCCTCATGACGTCTTTGGAATTTGCTGTCTCCAGGCAGCCCAAGCCTGGTTACTATCCTATTATAAAATCTCATTAAGATGGTAGCTAAGGTTCAGCTAAGTCAGGTATTTTCAAGTACAAACCACTCCATGTACTGACTTGGAATTGCCAATTCATATGAAAAATGGGGAGCTAAGAAAAGGAGGGAGAACCCTACCTGGTGAGGATGTCCTTGAAAATAGCACTTCAGACTTTGTGCATAGCAAGGATCCATGAACTGTACACAGCACACACAGAAGGGCCACCAAGAGCCAAGAATCAGCAGACAGCACTGAGATCCTTAAATCCCCTGGCCTCTGACTCAGATTCCCTAATATAAGTCTTATATAAGATTGCATACTGAGATTGTGGGAACAAAATTTAGCAACTGAGCCCTATTACTGAATTTAGATAGAAAGTAAAAATTGTGAATCATGATAATATATATAGTTAAATATTTTGCTTTTTAAAATATTATGTGCATATGTATCTATATATATATGAGACATTGTATATAAATGTATGTATATATGGGTATGTGTATATAAATGCATGTACATATAAGCATGCACATACATATTTAGAAAAATTAATTTAAAATTCTATGTATGTATGTAAGTATGTATATAAATGCATGTACAAGTGTATATATGTATATTTAAGGGGGGAATCCCCAAACTGGAATTATCCTATGGAAGGTGGGACCCTTGTAGTACAGCCTGGTGAGCATTTTAGAAACTCATCTGTATCAGTGTACCAGATGGCATTGTTGTGAGAGGCTGTTTGACTTCAGTGAATTTTTCTGAAGACTCTTTCAAAGCATTTGTCCATTTCATGATGGGTGATTTACGAGCGTACCTGCCCACACTGAGCTAGGTATTTAGCAGTTTATTTTTTGTGTGTTTTTAGTATATTGGTTATGCTGTTATAGTTGTTCTATAATAGCATAGTTTATTTTATCTCTCCTTTATTCCTGTCTGCCCTGCAGCCCTCCTCCTACCAGCATCTCGCCCCCCCTAGTTCAGGTGCATGGATCATACATATAAGTTCTTTGGCTTCTCCACTTCCCATACTATTCTCAACATCCCCCTGTCTATTTTGTACCTGCCATTTATGTTTCTTATGACTCCTGTGCCCTACCCGCACTATTCACCAGATCTTGTTCTGAGTGGCTTTTTGTTGTTGTTGTTTTCTTATATGAAAAAAGTCCTCAAAGTCAAATATTTGCTTTGCTAATGTGAAAGAGGTGAAACAAAAAATAGCGGAAACACTAAAAGGCATCAAAATCAATGAGTTCAAACACTATTTTGAGCAGGGGCAAAAAGTCTCATAGGTTTATTGCAACAAATGGAGAGAACTTTGAAGGTGACTAAAGTTTAAATATATAAAAATAAATACACAATTTTTATAAATAAATTCTGTGTTTTGGGGTCCCCCTTATATGCATGTACGTGTATGTATATAGGCATATGTACATGTAAGTATACACATCCATGCGTATTTAGGAAAACAATTTAAAAAACCATGCCCGGGGTCCTAAAGTTAGTTTGGGGGAGACAGGGGATTGTAATTCATGTCTATCTGACTCTAACAATTATTCTCTAATATCATATTATCATTTGAGTTAATAATTATACACACACATGGAGTAATAGTTACTTAAAAAAACATTTACTAATTGTCATACTCTATGCCCTATGTCCCTTAAAAGCCTCCTAATTAGTTTGCCATATAGGTTTTTTAGCCTCACTTTACAAGTGAAAAGGTGACTTCAAAAACTTTGTTTAAGGTTGCATAGCCTGTGAAAATCATAGTCTCAAAGCCAAACCTTGTTCTCCTTTATCCCGAGCCTTATCCAGACCTTCGTTTTTAATTCCTCTCTTTCACTATGCTGCTGCTGCTCCTAATTTACTAAATGTATAGTAAGTCTAAACTGAAAATATATCCTTATCTTCATAATATTCCTTCAACCATGATGGAGCTCACATAGTAGTACTAATCACTCATGTTTTCTTTCTAACCATGTAAAAGTTATTTGATTTTTTTTAATGGTATAATGGGAAAACATTAAAAGGGGGGAAAAAGCCAGAGGTGAAGCAGGTTCTATGTAAACTCCACTGTCTCCTCACTATTTAGCTACTTTGTAGTAAATAAAATTCATTTTTTATAATGAAGCTTGTCTTTATTATCCCATTATGGTTGCCTTAGAAAGGAAATAGTGCGTATGCTTCAGTTTGGGGTCATTTGTAATTATAAAAAGATATTCAGGAAAGCCATGCTCTCCTTGTGTGCCTTTAAAATCTTCTCCTTTGGTTGTTCTGCACGTTTTTACTGTTTTATAAAGAAAGTGTTAGAAAGCTGTGTTTTTATTGCCCTGATGCCTTTAATAGTACATACTGTGAAACTAAGCTGGATACCTGATTGATGCCATTCCTACCTGTCTAGGAAGATAATGATCAAACATCGAGGGGTCTGTTCTCCAGGTGATGTGTGCATGGAACTCCCATTAATGTTAATGGGAATCCTGCGGTTAAGCACAGTGACTGGAGACGAGAGGCTGAAGGTGTGGTAGGTCCATTAATACTTATTTCTTTCATAGCAGCTTGTTGGAATATAAGTGGTAGGCAGCTCTTTTGAAGCTAACAATCAGCCATATTTAAAAAGTGCAGCTTGTGCAAGACATGTAGATGTATTATCAATAAACTCTTTGTGTAAAATATTCTCATGCTAAATTTTACCATACAAAAAGGATTCTTTTGAAATGCTTGCTTTTTAAAATACTGTTTCCATAATTCATCTTCCTCAAAATGGCTGATGAGTAGTCTATAGAGAATTTTTGTAATTGGTAGTTAATTGAAAAATACAGATATGAAATTTAGGAGCCCAAAAATGTAGTTTAAAAGGTTGATGACAAACACTAAAATATATGAAATATAGACAAGATGAAATTCCATACTTAGGCAGTCATTTTTAAATAATTCAGAGATAAGATACATGTATATTATATATTTAGCATATATAGATGTAAATTAATCCACTAGCAAAACAACATACATTTCTAAATAATACAGAGGTAAGATACACATATACAATATATGATATATCTGCACATTAATATACATATGAATTAAACACTAACAAAACAACATATATAAATATGTATATTTATTTATTGTACAATATTTACTGAAGGCCAGACATTTAGAAATGTAGGGTGTTGAAACTGACAGACTTAGGCCTTTGCTTCATAAAAATTATAATCTAGGGGAATTAAAAGGAGATACAAGGCTTAGAAATAGCCATATTCAACGTTCATTTTCTACAGACAGAAACTGATACTCAGAGCAATCTGTTGATCTGCCCATTGCTACAAAAGCAGGTAATGATAGAGTTGGCATCCAAATACTGGTCCATATGTCTAACAATGTATAGTGTAAATGTACTCTGTAGACTTGCTGTGTACTCTGCACCTAACACAGTGTTGGTTACATTGTTTACTCAATAAAAAAGGGAATTATATTTAAAAATTGATCTTCACAGCAGCTTCTATAGGACCTAAATATTCTAACTTGTAAAGTCAGGGAATCGAGGAATAATCAATCTCTGCTGTTTTTTTTGTTTTTTTGAATTGTGTAACTCTTAGCACAATATAAAGTACAGCTCAGTTTAACAAACAATTCATTACATGGTGTGTATTTATCACTTTGAAATATGCAAAAGAATCTTATGTTGCATTAGACCAATGATTCTACCAAAAACAGAACAGCCATAAAAATCCAAAATGAAGAACAGAAAAAAGCCAGAATTTCATGGAATAATATGTAGAAAAGAGCTCTAGCTAAAGAAAAGCATGGGTAACTAAGATACTGGATCTGTTAAACATGAATCTTAAACAAAACTATAATTAACTTGTAGTTTTATAAGAAATATAAAAGAAATAATTAACCAAATGGAGAATATTATTGGAAAATCCTGATCTACAAGAAATAACCAAATAGCTATTTTAAAAACTGGGAAATAATATAACTAAAAACAAAAACTCAATAGATAAGAACACAGGGAGAAGGCCCAACATATATTTAGTGGACTCCTGGAAGTAAAAGAAAAAGAAAATGAAGCATCAGTTACATTTAAAAAAATAATATCTAACAATATGCTTAAATTCATGAAGAAATCAACCCACAAATTCAGTTCATTAAGCACCCAATCTGAAATAACGCAAAAATCACACTGAGGTTCCTTATTTTTTTTTCTCATAAAGGAGAGGGTGCATCCTTTTGCATCACATGGATATATAATAGAGTATATGCACACACATATAATCACACACATATAATCAGTTTACTTCTGGGTTCTCAATTCTGTTTCATTGATCTATACATCAATGTTTGTTTTTGTGCTAGTATCATAATGTTTTTGTTACTATGGCTTTGTAGTGTAGTTTAATATCAGGAAACATAATACCTCTAGCTTTGTTCTGTCTTCTCAATATTGCTAGGATCATTAACATTTCAATATTTTCTCCTCAAATTTGAGTTTCAGTATAATTCTAGTATAAATACCAGTAAACTGTTGGGGGGATATAGAAATTAACAGGTTTAATCCTAAATTTATATGAAAATTCTAAGACTAAGAGTAACCAAGATAATCCTTAAAAAATATGCAGGACACATTGCCATATTTCAAAACTTCACTGTAAATAAAGGCCTTGAAACCAAACAGAATTAACCTGATTGGATTTCAAAATATCTTGGGACCGGTCATTTTTTTTCCTTCTACATTCTCCTTCTTTTTGAACAGAAATGTCTGTAACATATTTTCCAAGATTCCTATGCCTGTCCCACTATTGTATTTTGGGAAGATATAACTTGTTTTCTAGTTTCATATGTCCAGAGATGGAAAACAATTTTATTTATTTACTTTTCTTGAAGTATAATTGAATTACCATATTTTATTTGTTTCAGGTGTACAACATAGTGATTCAATATTTACATGCATTGCAAAATGGTCACAAGTCTAGTTACCTTCTGTCACCACACAGTTATTGAAATATTGGGTATGTTCTCCATGCTGTTCATTAATTTCCCATGACATTTATTTTAAAACTGGAGGCCTACATCCCTCATTCACCCTCATCAATTTTGCCCATCTCCCCACCATCAGTTTGTTTTCTGTATCTCTGAGTCTGCTCTGTTTTATTTTGTTTATTCATTTGTTCTGTTTTTTCAGATTCTACATAAGTAAAATGAGATAGCGCTTGTTTTTCTCTATTTTCACTCAGCATAATACACTTTAGGTTCATCCATATTGTAACAAATGGCAAGATTTCATTCTTTTAATAGCTGAGTAATATTCTATTATATAATGGAATATGTATTTCACATATATCTCACATCTTCTTTACCTATTCATCTTTCAGTGTATGCTTAGTTTGCAGGGGCTATTCAGGTTCTTTTGTGTTCCATATGAATTCTAGGATTATTTGTTCTAAGTATGTGAAAAAAACCTTTGGGATTTTGACAGAGCTTGTATTAGTGGTTCTGCAAATTGCTTTGAGTGGGTCCAATGTAATCATGGTAGTCTATACAGGATGGATAAGGAGGATCTGAGTGAGAAATGTACTGACAGAAGCAGAGGCCAGAGTGATGTTATTGCTGGAAGGAGACCACAGCCCTGGGATGTAAGTAGCCTTCATAAACTGCAAAATACTTGGAAACAATTCTCCTTTAGAGCCTCTGGAAGGAATGAAGTACTGATGAAGCACTGATTTTAGCTCAGTAAGACCCATTTTAGACTTCTTGCCTCTAGAACTATAAGAGAGTTAAGTTTGTATTGTTTTAGGCCATTATATTTTTGTTAATTTGTTACAACAGCAGTAGGAAACTAATATGTGTTAATTATTATACAATGATTTGTATAATGTCATACAAAATATAATATTACAAGGATAATAACTATAGATGAGTACAAGGGAATGTAGAGATCAGAAATAGATGAAGCTCACTGAGTCAGTGGGTTTTTGACAAAGGCACACAAGTAATTCAATGAGAGAAAGGAGAGGTATTTTTAATAAATGATGTCACAAACACCATATATCAGTGGAAAAAAGTAGACCTGAACCCCATCTCACACGATGCACTGAAACTAATTTGATATAAGTGGTAAGGCTAAACATAAACCCCAGAACTACTCTTAAAGGAAACAGGAGAATATTCTTGCAACCCTGGACTAATAAAGTTTTAACAGGCAACAAAAAATTAACATAAACATGGTACATTAGAATTAATCAAAATTAAAAATCACCAGGAAATGAATAGTAATAGAAGACTAGAAAAAAAACTACCATAACATATATCTGATGAAGGACTTATATATAAAATATTGTAGAGTACCCTTACCACTCAATAATACAACACTAAACAAGGTAATTTTTAAAATAGACAATGGGCAAGGACTTTAGTAGGCACAATGAAGGATGGTGTACTAATGTACATAGGAAAAAACTAAGATTTAGTTCTCAGAGAAATGTAAATTACCATAACAAGGAGGTATTGTCTTCAAGAACTTATAGCAGAGAAAAATTAAAAGACTGATAATATCAATTATGAAAAAAGATATGAAGCAACTAGAACTGGTGAGAGTGTAAAACAGCTCAACAATTTTAGAAAACAGTTTGGCGACAATTTATTTCTGGGCATTTATGCAAAAGAAATAGTAACATATGTCCACAAAAATACTTGAACAGAAATGTTCATAGTAGCATTGTTCATAATAGCAAAAAATATGTAACAACCGAATGTCCAGAAACAGACAAATGAATAAGAAAATATGGTATTTACATATGATGGAAAACTACTGTCAATAAAGAGAATAAATTATTGATATGCAACCAGATGGATGAATCTCCAAACCATCACACTGAGAGAAAGAAGACAGACACAAGAGGGCACATATAATTCCATTTTTAGAGTTCTATAGAAATAAAAGCTATTATGTGTCAGAAAATAATCAGAACAGCAGTTACCTCTACATGATAAGGATTAACTGGAAATAATACAAGAAAAATATTCTATCTTAATAAGAGTATGAGTTACTTATGTATATGCATCAAATTGTACATGTGTATGTGTTATGAATTGTGTATGCAAATAATACTTAAATACATATAGAATAGTTTAAACATCCAAAAAATATTTTATTTAATCATTTTAGTTACAAAAGAAGGTATCATATTTTCTTTGTATTGGGGGGAAAAAAGAATTTTCAAGGTGAGAAAATGGTTGGGAAACATTAAAGAGAAGGTTGTAATCAGAAAAGAGTAGATTATATATTTTTTCCGAAGACATATTAGATACTCAGTAAACATTGATTGCATACATATACTCAACAGGCCTTCAAAAATTAAAATTTTCACTATGTAAGTATAAATAAAACTTGATAAGTACAGAAAACTCAATAAAAGAAAAAATTCACTTACAGCTGAATTTCCCTTTCTAATGTTTTCTTTGTATGAGCTTTACTTTTATACAGATGTAAACATGTTATTAAGTTGTTTTTCTTTTAGTAAAATGTTGTAAAAAATTTTAAAATTGTGTATGCTCATTGTAAAAGTAATTTTAATGGTTGTGTTATGTTACATTGAGTAAATCTTTCAAAATGTACTTACTTAAATTCCTATACATTTATAACTTTTATTCCTTTCACATGAATTATTTCTGATAGTAGTGACTCTTGTAATCACTAATAAATTTATTTGCATTTAAGTATATTTTGTTTCATAGGTATATACAAATATATATGAGCTTTTGTTTGGTTAGTAATTGCTAATTGTGCTGTTTTTAATCTTTTACTCCCAAATTTCTTATGACAATAAGTTTTAGGTTTATCTTTTTGCAAGTGACATAAAACTGAGTATTATTAGTTGTATCTGAAAATATCTCTCTCTGCAATAAATTTGTTACATAACATTTGACAAATATAAAATAATATATAAAATATATATTCATGAGTTTATGTATTGAAGACTTGCATTTTATACAGTATATATGTGTATATATATATATATATATACACATAGATAACAGGTATTAAGTTTGTGGTGTGAAAAGTTTGTGGCATATATACATATATATACATATACAGTATATATATGTGTGTATAAATATACATAGATAATTGGTATGAAGTTTGTGACATGAAAAGAATGAGAGGTAGGAAGTATTGGAGGTCAAGTCTCAAAAGATAGTTTGAAATCTGATTGTTTCAGGCATTGAATAGTACATTAAGGAATGTGGACTTAATCTTAAAAACATTGAAGAAGAATTACTGGTTATAAACAGAAGCAACATTAGATTCATGTATTGGAAGTGATAGTTTGATAATTGTATGAAATGAATTGAGTAGAAAGAAGCATTTGACTAAGTCATTATTTTGGAAGTATATGTGATGTTTGATATAAGCCTTAGCAAGGGTTTGAAAGGGTTTAAAAATGTAAAAAAAAAAAAAAGAGGGAAGACAAGTGCATTTTAATTGACAAATATCTGATGGTAGATCTACAGGCTTTGGTGACCACTTAAATGGGAAAGTGAGGGAGATTTGAGAAATAGTTTTTGGAGAGAACGATATCTCATGAGTTGTCAAAATCCAGGGTATGGATGAGCTATCTCAGGGAAAATGGGAATTTGAGAACAGGATACTGAGGAAGAGGGATAGTTACCAGAACTACTGAGAAAGGAAACTGTATGTGAAAATGATTAGAAAGAGTTGGTCTCTGGGGTCCTTTGATAAGATATTTCATATGATGAAGATACTTAATTATTATGAATCTTTAAAATTATGTTTATACTCTCATAGATAAACTGTTGTGTTTTTGAAACTTTGAGCTTTAAGGCACCTAAATTTAATTTAACCTGCAGTAAGTAATAAAGCTTGTCGATGGCTATAACATGAGCTATCGATTACTTTTAATGCTCTTGTAAATGTTTTTTTTAAAATTATATGACGTCTATCTAGAAAAAGTCCAGCTACTATAATATAACAAGAAAGGTTTGTGCCACTGGCAGCCAAGGAGAGTGGACTGGAATGCCATGCATGAATAATGACAATCTCATCTTACTAGTCAGTGGGGTCAGTAGATGTCCTTGAACAAGCATGTGTACTCTGGCCATCGTATTCAAAGTGACTGAGCAAGTAGAGCATTGAATCTACCCTAAATTATGCATTAAGCTTGAACATTACTCCATGGAAATTATTTGGATGATTCAGAAGGCCTCAGTTATGAGAAACTGGTGGTTCGCAGCTTTGTCACAACAGCGTGCCCATTCATGCATTACGTCTTGTACACAGTTTTTTTGGGAAATATCAGATCACCCAGGTGACTCAGCCCTACCTACAACCTGGATTTGGTGCCCTGCAATTTCTGTATTTTCCCAAAAAGTAAAATCACCTTTGAAAGGGGAAAGATTTCAGAATGTCAATAAGATTCAGGAAAACACATTTGGAGAGCTGATGGCAGTTGGGACCACTGTGTGAGGTTCCAGGGAACCTACTTTGAAGGGGACTGAAGTGTCATTGTTCTTAGTACAATGTTTCTTGTACCTTATATCTTCTTCAATAAATGTCTCTATTTTTCATAGTACATGTCTGGGTTCTGGACAGACTTCGAAATCCTATTGTCCACTGACACTGGATTTTTTAATCTTTGGTCAGAACCTGTCACTCCTCTGCTCAAAACCTTGTAATAGTGTCTGAGTTCACTTACTAGAATTTAAAGTCCATCAATGAACTGAAGGATTTAGCCATATACAACCTTGTCTTGGCAGCCTTACCTACCTACTGTCCTTCATTTACTGAGCACCAGAATCACTGGCCTCTTTGCTCTTAGTTAAACATCCCCAGCTCTCTTCTACCCCAGGGACCTGCTCTGGCTTTTTCCTGGAATCATTCTCCTGCCTATGTTCACACAGCTGAGTCACTCACTTTTTGTCAGGCTGTCTCCAACTACTGTATATGAAACAGCTCCTTGCCTGCAATCTGTCTGCACTGCCTGTCCCCTTGCACCCAGCTGATGCTGTCTCACAGCGTTTTATAACACCTCATACCCTCTGTATTTATTTTATCGTTTTTCCTTTTCTTGTTACTCCCACCATAAGCTCATGAAGTTGAGAACTTTGTTGTTGTTTTTTTTACCACTGTAATATTAATGGGGCCTGCATAGTATAGTTTGCATTCAATAAATACTAAAATGAATGGCCTGATAAGAATTATTTCAACTATGAGGACAGAGATTATATCGCTATGGGTTTCAGGGTGGCAAGGCGGTAGAGGATAGTGACTAAATCATACTACTTCTCGGGGAGGCGTGTTTGAGGAAAGTATCTGGGTAAAATAAAAGCCATTTGGCAGTTTCGAAGGAAGACTTTATTGCTTACTGTTTTAACTATAGAATAGTCTTAAGTGTAAGGGATCCAGAGTTTCCTCCTAACAAAACCAAACGGAATTCCCTTAAGTTCTCAATAGAAACGAATTTTCCACGTAGAGCAATGGACCCCATACATTTAATATCCAATTCTTGCTATTCTCTTCTCCATTAGAACTGCATGTTAATCTCTGCTGGTCCTGAGGTGGAGGGAAGGGTGTGTGCCAATGACTCCTCTTTTACATTAGTCCAACATTAAACCCACAGTTGTTCATTCATTGTCTCCAGCTGAGACCGGAATGATCACCATAGCAAAGCAGTGGTTCTCAAATTCATTTGGGAATGGAACAAACTCAAGAGCTTGAAGCTAGAAGGACATATGACTCAATTCTGCCTCTGTGCTCCTTAATTCTCTGAGCTGCAGCCCCACATCTATAGGCTTCCATAAGACTAGTAAGAGAATTAAGTTAGATAAGAGATTTAGAACATAAAGTGTCTGGCACTGAAGAGAAATTCATTAATTGTTATCTACATATACTTGTATAATACTTTATGAATGAGCATTTAATTCTGATGTAGTTTTACCATTTAGATTTTGATTTAGCATAAATTTTATATACATATTCGTTATTTAAATTTAAAGTTTTAACATAATTAATATGATTAATTATGTAAATTTTATTTTTTACATAATTAATATGTAAACTAAAATACAGTATAAAATCAAAAGCAATGCTTCTACAAAGATAGCAAGCTTCTGAATTTAGTAGAACCAGATATTTGAAGCTTGTGGTTAATAATTTTGTTTAAAATTTATTTTTGTATTTGTTTTGTTGTCTGTTAGTGATGCTATTATACCAAAAGTTTAAGAATTTGGGTCAGAAAAACTTAAAATATAGAAAATCCTATTTATCATATAATTTGTTTGCCATTTTAAAGTAGAATATTGTAGTTTTATTTTTAGTATTGCAGCACGAAGCACATTAGCATATTGTAGTAGCATAGCTCAGTGGTCCACACACTTCAGCATGCATCAGAATCCCTGGGAAGGTTTGATAAAACATCTTCTTGGACCCCTCCTCCAGAGTTTCCAATTCTGTAGGTCTGGAGTGGGATGCACAAATTTTCACCTCTAACAAGTTCTCAGGTAATGATGCAGATACTGGTTTGAGGACCACACACAGTTGTAGAACCATTGGCCTAGACCAGAGATTTTCAGCTGGTGTGGCTCAAGAATTTTTAAAACATGCATTTAGTCAGGGGCAGTGACCTTTTTCCCTTAGACTGTCAAATAAATAAATGACAACAGCCAGCACAATTATCGTCCAGTGTGAATGAATCAAAGTTATACCTATTTTTTTGTCAGATGAGTTGCTGGCTTTTAGTAATTAGATTATGTGTGCCATGAGATTAAAAAAAAGTTTGAAAATTGCTTTTCTAGACTTTTGGCAATGGTTCTCAAAGATGGGTGCATATTAGATTCATCTGTAAGTGTTTTTGTTGTTTGTTAATGTAGATTTCTTAACTGTATTTAATCAATACTTATTAAACCACAATCTTTGAGTGTGGTATAATGGGATCTCTCTCTCTCTTTGTAAACTGCCTAGATGTTACTGATGGTCATGTGTGTTCCTGAGCTACTGCTCCAGGACAGTGGTTCTCAAACTCAGACAGTGATGAATTGATAGGGAAGCTTTGGAACCATGCATGCCTGGGTCTCACACCCAGAGCCTTTGAATGAATTTTCCTAGAGTATGTTCTGAGCAATAGGAATTTTTAAAGGGTACCCACTTGTTGGTTTTCAAGTATGAAAACTATTGCTATGGGTTTTTATTCTTTAATATTGGGCTGTTTTCTTAATCATATTTCTCTTTCCGAGGACCTACACATTTATTAAAAATCTGTGGGCAAAGTGTTATACTAGTGGCAATATAGAATATTAAATGATATGAGGAACATCTTTTTTCTTAATTAAGTGATGCACACAAAAAGTTAACTAGAAATATAAAGTAGCTGGTATTATTTCTGCCTGGGAAGATTAGAAAAGATTCATACAAGTGAATTTATTGTTTACAATCCTAAATAACTAAAGCTTTGAAGTTATTTGATATCTGGATTTCAAGAAAACGATGTTTAAAGTATAAGAGAGACACCAATAAGAGAAAACAAATCGATTAAAACTCAAATCTATGAAAATATACTAAAATAATTTTAATGATAATAGTAATTAATATATAGTCTCTTTGTTGCAAAGACATCAGTAATTAAAAGACTGTTTTTGAAAAATGCATGAAATAACTTATCTCCATTGTGCAGATACACAGAGATGCAGCGATCCTTTTTCCCAAGGCACACTAAGTGCTGAACCTTGATTTGCGTTTTGTTCTCTCGGAAGCACCTTACACTTCAAATCAGATTCATGAATTTCAGAATACTGATTTGTATTTTGTTCTACAAAATGGTCAATGTAACTCTGGATTTTTTCATGAAATCTGGAGTTGAATTAGCACATTTGGTTAGAGGTTTGTGCTAATGATACCAATCTAATTAGTTTGTTCCGTATATAAACTAGGTAGCTTTGCTTTGTTTTCAATCCCAAATTGCACCCAGTGGCTGTTTTGAAATCCTGTGACATTTTTTTCACAAGGATGTCTTATCTAGGCAATGTGGATGTGTTAGTGAAATCCATAAACTTATTTCCAATAATAAATGTGCTCTGCTTTATTGATGCTGAGTCAATCATGTAATCTTCACGTGCCAATTTTATCTAGTTTACTACTCTAGTTTACTTCATATGGTATCTCTTTGTGGGTGCCAGATGGAGTGAAGCTTATCTGGGTGATCCACAGGCCAGTTGCTGACACCTCTGTGAACTATTTAAGGCTACAGCTAAAA
Organism: Artibeus jamaicensis; assembly: GCF_021234435.1. NCBI lineage: Eukaryota > Metazoa > Chordata > Mammalia > Chiroptera > Phyllostomidae > Artibeus > Artibeus jamaicensis. Next base: position 40,644,586 of record NW_026522059.1, read on the forward strand.
CTAATGTGAAAACTTTGTCCCTTGAGGAATGCCATAGCCTATTTACTTCAGAATTCATGGGTCCTGAGTTTTATAGTACATTGGTGAACTGAAACTTTAGAAAACCCATTAATTACCCTCTTATGCATTCCTCAATTTGTGTATCTAAAAGGTTTTTTAGAATGTAATTCATGTCTCCTGGGTAGAACATTATACCCCCCTTTTTAAATCACTTCATGCTTTCACAAATTAAAAAGGGGCAATATCTTTAGTAATCTCACCATGATATAACAATAAACCATTGTTCTCTTAAACAGGATAAAGAAGATAACTTAGTTAATATAATATGTTATTGTAAACAACAGGAAAAAAGAAAGAGGAGAGTCCCTTTTAAACAATCCTTGTTTAAAGCATAATGTTGCAGGCTTAGGAAAAAAAGCATCAACCATTTAATAATAACCATGAGTCCAAAAATGTTGAAGAAAATTTAGCCCTCTCCCAATATTTTTAATATAGGGCATTTAAGCTTTTGGTATTTCATGGAATAGGAAGTTTTAGACAGCAATACTGACAGCAGGAGGGTACCAAGGATTTGATAAACATAGGATTCATGCTGGAGCCTGAATAGATAAAGGACTTAGTGAGTGACTGGAAGTCAACATATTAGGATGATCCCCCAGGATTCTAGTCTAAGTGAGAGCGTGGGTGGAGTTGCTGTTTACTAAGAGGGAAAAGAATGGAAGAGGAATGGATGGGGCAATGGAAGAGGTGCAAGAACTGTTTTGATAGAATTAAAACAGTATTATTAAAATAATAACAATATTATAAATAATTATTTATAATCATTAAATAATAAATAATAAAATCATTGCTTGGTAAAATAATTATTAAATAATAATGACATTATTTAATAATAATTATTAAAGAATACCATTATTAAATAATGGCATTATTAAATAATAATACTATTATTAAAATAATTATTTTGATATAGATATAATGTTTTGAACACAAGAACTGTGATCCTGTTAGATCGTGGGTGAAAATCACATTTTGCCAATTCATTGAGACTAGATCTGGACTGGATATATAAATTAAGGACGTGGCAAATGGACAATATTTCAAGATATAGAAGTGAACAAAATAATTTAGGGACTATGTTGTGGGTAGAACTGTCAAATCCCCAAATTCACACATCTTCACCCCTTCCCTATATACTGCAATAAAGAATTATTGAAATCTGAAATTTTAGTATCCCATAATGTAAACTTATTTGGAGATATGATCTTTAGTGAGGTAAACAGGTTGAAATTAGGTCATTAGGAGTCTAATCTAATATGATTGGTGTCCTTATAAAAAAGGAGACATTTTCCTACAGATACATGCAAAGGGAGAACTCCATGTGAAGGTGAAGGTGATCAGGGTGATGCTTTTACAAGCCAAGGAACACCAAAGATTTCCAGCCAACTATTTAGAGATAGGAGAGAGGTATGAAGCAAATTCTCCTTCATGGCCCTTAGGAGAACACCTTGATCTTGGACATCTGACATCCAGAGTTGTAAGACAATAGGTTTCTGTTTAAACCACTCAGTATTATGGTACTTTGTTATGAAAACACTACCAAACTAATACAGAATGCATGCTTTGAGAAAACATAAGAGCTTTCAAAACTGAGCTCTGAAGTGCTCCAATAAAGAAATATCTAAGAGAGCAGAGAAACTCATACATGAGACTGAGATTGAGAGGTCAAACAATTCGGTAAAATAAAAATGGTGTGATAGAGAGAGAGAGAGACTCATGAAGAAATTGGTCAACAGTTCTGCATGTAACTGAAAAACAAGCACTGTGTTTTTAAGTTGTGTTTGGTTCTAAAATTCTAGGATTCTATTATCTGCTTTAGAGGAGAGGTCGAACAAGGATATATAAGCTCATTAAAAAAATGTTATACTCTCAACAGCAAGGTCACAGGGTGCCTGCTAGGGTCAAAACTAATTTCTCTTTTCTGGAGACCCTAAATGATGTTTTAAAAAACTTTTTAACTGATAGCTTAAATTTTGACCCCAGTTTGGATGTGTGGGTTTCCTGATACCACCAAGCAATATCCCACACCACCTTGGAGTTCTACAGTTAAACTCAGTTCTGATACTGTTCACCTGAAGATAGTGTCAGAACCCCCAGGTTAAGGGCTCAGTTTCACAAGACTGACCTCCACTTCAGATGCCAAACATAAGTCCAAGTCGTTACCTGTGCCTGTGACTGACACAATAATCAGAGGTTCCCAAGACTTCTCCTTGGAGTCAGTTATTTTCTACAGTGGTTCACAATTCAGAAAAATATTTTACTTACTAGATTACCAATTTATTACAAAAACGTATCAGTCAGGAATAGATGGAAAAGATTCATAGGGCTATGTATGGGGAAGGGGCACAGAGCTCCCAGGCTCTTAGACGACTCTCCACAAACCTCCATGTGCTTACAAGCCTGGAAGCTTTCTGAACCCTATCTTTTTTGGGCCTCATTACATAGGCAAGGTTGATTAATTCATTCATCACATGGGATTGAACACACTATCTGGCCCCTGTTCCTTCTCCCAAGGTCAGGGTGGCATTGTACCTCTGACCCCTAATACCCCCATCACATGGTTGGCTCCATTTGCTACCATATCACATCCTTAGGTTACTTGGGCTTTCCAAAAGTCAACTCATAAAGACAGTTTTTCTATTCTCATAACTAGGAAATACCAAGGGTTTTAGGGATTCTGCCAGGAATAGAGGTGAAGACCAAATGCATACAACTTATTATGAATCACAATTTCACAATAATGTAGTTACATGGTTCAAAATTTAAAAGTGAAAAGTTCCCTTCTTTTTCTTTCTTTATTTTTATTGTTGTTCAAGTACAATTGTTTCCATTTTCCCCTCGGCACTCTCCACCACCCCACCCACCCCTACCTCCTACCCTCAAACGTACCCTACTTTGGCTTTGTCCATGGGTCCTTTATACATGTTCCCTGATGACTCTGCCCTGTCAGTCCTTCTTTATCCTCACTCTCCCCTCTGCATACTGACAGTTTGTTCTTTATTTCCATGTCCCTGGTTCTATTTGTCTTGCTTGTTTGCTCTGTTGATTAGGTTCCACTTACAGGTGAGATCATATGGTATTTGTCTCTCACTACCTGGCTTATTTTGCTCTCCAGTTCTATCCATGCTGTCATGAAGGGTAGGAGCTCCTTCTTTCTTTCTGCTGCACAGTATTCCATTGTGTAAATGTACCATCATTTTTGATCCACTCATTTACCAATGGGCGTTTAGGTTGCTTCCAGGACTTGGCTATTGTAAATTGTGCTGCTATGTACACTGGGTTACACCAGTTCTTTTAGATTGATGTTTCAGGATTCATAGGGTATAATCCCAGTAGTGCAATTGCAGGAGTAAAAGAAAGTTCTGTCTTTAATTTTTTGAGGAAATTCCACACTGTTTTCCACAGTGGCTGCACCAGTCTGCATTGACACCAACAGTGTACTATAGGGTTTCCTTTTCTCTACATCCTCTCCAACATTTGTTGTTTGTTGCTTTGTTTATGATGGTCATTCTGACCGGTGTGAAGTGGTATCTCATTGTGGTTTTAATTTGCATCTCTCTGATAGCTAGCACTATTGAGCATCTTTTTATGTGTCTCTGGATCTTCTGCATGTCCTCCTTGGAGAAGTGTCTGTTCAAGTCCTTTGCCCGCTTTTTAATTGGGTTGCTTGTCTTCTTAGAGTGGAGTCATGTAAATTCTTTGTATATTTTGGAGATTAAACCCTTGTCTGAGGTATCATTGGCGAATATGTTTTCCCATACAGTTATTTCTTTTTTATCTTAATACTGTTTTCTTTAGCTGTGCGGAAGCTTTTTATTTTGATGAAATCTCATTTGTTTATTCTTTCCTTTATGTTCCTTGCTCTAAGGGACATATCAGTAAAAATGATGCTGCATGAAATAGCTAAGATTTTCCTGCCAATGTTCTCCTCTAGGACTTCAATGTTGTCACAGCTTACATTTAAGTCTTTTATCCACCTTGAATTTATTTTGGTGTATGATGTAAGTTGGTGCTCAAGTTTAATTTTTTTCCACATAGCTGTCCAGTTCTCCCAACACCATTTGTTGAAGAGGCTATTTTTACTCTATTTTATGTTCCCACCTGCTTTGTCAAATATTAATTGACCATAGAGACTTGGGTTTATTTCTGGGCTCTCTGTTCTGTCCCTGTGCCTGTTTTTATGCCAGTACCAGGCTGTTTTGATCACAGTGGCCTTGTAATACAGTTTGATATCAGGTATTGTGGTCCTTCCTACTTTGCTCTTTTCTCTCAAAACTGCAGCAGCTCTTTGGGGTTGTTTATGGTTTCATTAAAATTTGAAGTGTTTGTTTTATGTCTGTGAAATATGCCATTGGTACTTTAATAGGTATTGTATTGATTCTATAAATTGCTTTGTGTAGTATGGACATTTTGATGATGTTAATTCTTCTGATCCATGAACATGGTATATGTTTCCATTTGTTTGTGTCTTTCTTGATTTCTTTCTTCAGTGTCATGTAGTTTTCTGCATATAGGTCTTTTACCTCTTTGGTTGGGTTTATTCCTAGATACTTTATTTTTCTTGATGCTATAGCAAATAGAATTTTTTTCCCTGATTTCTGTTTTTGGTAATTTGTTGTCAGTGTACAAAACTGCCTTCCATTTCTGAATATTGAGTTTGCATCCCACTGTTTTGCCAAAGTCTATTATTAGGTAGAGTGGTTTTTGGTGGAATCTATAGGGTTTTCTATGTACACTGTCATGTTATGTGCAAACAATGGCCGTTTACTTCCTCTATGCCTTTTGTTTCTTTATCTTGTCTGATCACTGTGGGTAGGACTTTCAATACTATGTTGAAAATAAGTGGTGAAGGCAGACACCTTTGTCTTATTCCTGATCTTAGTGGGAAAGCTTTTAGTTTTTGCCCATTGAATACGATGTTGGCTGTAGGTTTTTCACATATGGCCTTTATTATATTGAGGTATGTTCCCCCTATGCCCACTTTGCTGAGTGTTTTTATCATAAATAAGTTCTGTACCTTATCAAATGCTTTTCCCCATCTATTGCTATGATCATGTGATTTTTGTTTTTCCTTTTGTTTATGTGATGTTTTTTGTTTATTGATTTGTGAATATTGTACTGTAATTGTATCAGTGAGATGAACCCCATTTGATCATAGTGTATAATCTTTAATATATTGCTGGATGAGGTTTGCCAATATTTTGTTGAGGATTTTAGCATCTATGTTCATCAGCAATATTGGCCTGTAGTTTTCTTTTTTATTGTGTCTTTATCTGTTTTTCAGATTAGGATGATGCTGGCCACATAAAAAAGGTTTTAGAGTTTTCACTCCTCTCAGATTTTTTTTGGAATAGTTTAATAAGGATAGAGGTTAACTCCTCCTGAAATATTTTTTAAAATTCCCCTGTGAAACTGTGTGGGCCAGGGCTTTTGTTTGCTGAGAGTTTTCTGATTATACTTCAGTTTCACTGGCTGTTATCAGTCTGGTCAAGCTTTCTGCTTCTTCTTCATTGAGTTTTAGAAGATTATATTTTTTCTAGACATTTGTCTATTTCACCCAGGTTTTCAAATTTCTTGGCATACAGTTCTTCATAGTAATTTTTTATAATCATTTGTATTTCTGTGATATCAGTTGTAATCTCTTCTTTTCATTTCTGTTTTTACTCATGTGGGCCCTCTCTCTTTTTCCTTGATGTGTCTGGTTAAAGGCTTGTTGATTTTGTTTATCTTTTTAAACACCAGCTACTGGATTTATTGATCCTTTGAATTGTCCTTTTAGTCTCCATGTCATTTAATTCTGCTCTGATCTTGGCCATGTCCTTCCTTCTACTCTCTCTGGGCTTTGTTTTTGGTCTCTCAGTTCTTGTAAATGCAGGGTTAAGTTGTTTACATGAAATGTTTCTATCTTTTTTGGGTAGGCCTGTACTGCTATGGACTTCTCTCTCAGGACTACCTTTGCTGTGTCCCACAGGTTTTTGACTGTTGTGTGTTCTTTTTCAATTGTTTCCAGAAGCTTTTTTATTTCTTCCTTGATCTCATTATTAACCTATTCATTGTTTAATAGCATGTTCAATCTGCATGAATTTGAATGTTTTTGACTTTTTTTCCTTGCAGTTGGTTCCTAGTTTTCAGGCTCTTGTTGTCTGAGACAATGCTTGATATAATTTCAATTTTCTTGAGTTTGTTGAGGCTTGTTTTATGTCCTTCCATGTGGTTTATCTTTGAAAATGTTCCATGTAAATTTGAAAAGAAAGTGTATTTTGCTTCTTTGGGATGAAAAGCTCTATATGTATCTGTTAAGTCCATTTGATCTAGGACTTTGTTCAATGCCACAATGTCCTTGTTGATGTTTTTGTTTGGAGGATCTGTCCGCTGTTGACAGTGACATGTTAAAATCTCCTCATATAGTGTGTTACTGTCTACATCTTTCTTGAAGTCCTCCTAGATTTTCTTTATGTACTTGGGAGTTCCCATGTTGGGTACATATATGTTTCTAATGTTTGTGTCTTCTTGATGGATTCTTCCCTTGCGTATAATATCACTGTAAGTCTCTTCTATGGCCTTTGTTTTGAAGTCTATTTTGACTGATATAAGTATTGCTACCCCTGATTTTTCCTGTTCATTTGCTTAGAATATATTTCTCAACACTTCACATTCAGTTTGTGTAGGCCTTTGTTCTGGAGTGGGTCTCTTGTAGTAGCTTATATGTGGGTCATGTTTTCTTATCCATTCAGCTGCCCTGTCTTTTTATTGGAGCATTTAATCCACTTAAATTTAAGGTTATTATTGATGGGTACTTAATCATTTTTCCTCTTTGTACTTGTGTTTCCCTCTCTCTCACTCTTTTTCTTCCTCTTCTTGAAACAAACCCTTTAGCATCTCTTGCAGTGCTGGTTTGCTGGAGGTATATTCTTTTAACCATCAATTGGCTGAGAAACTCCTTATTAAACTTTCTATTTTAATTGAGAGCCTTGCTGGGTTGAGTACTCTTGGTTGCAGGGCTTTATGTTTCATTACTTGAAATATTTCTTGCTATTCTCTTCTTGCTTCTAGTGTTCCTGTTGAGAAATCAGATCCTAATGTTATTGGAGCTCCCTTTTATGTTACTTCCTATTTCTCCCTTACTGCCTTTAAGATTCTCTCTTTGTCCTTAAAATTTGGAATTTTAATTATGATGTGTCTTGGCATAGACCTCTTTGGGTTCATCTTGATTGGTAACCCCTGTGCTTCCTGAACTTACATGGATTTTCCCCTCTCCAGGTTAGGGAAATTTTCTGTCATTATTTTTTCAAACATGTCTTTTATCCCTTGCTCCTTTTCTTCTTCTTTTGGTATTCCTATGATTTAAATATTGTTGCATTTCATGTTGTCCTCAAGTTCTTTTAACCTAGCTTCACATTTTTAAGTCTATTTTTATGCAGCTGTTCTACCTGGGAATTTCTTTCTACCTTGTCTTCCAGCTCACTAATTTGATCCTCTGTTTCGTCCAGCCTGCTTATAATTCCTCCTAGTGTATTTTTTAATCTCATATTGTATTCTTTATTTCTTTCTGGTTCTTGTCTGTAGTTTGTATTCCCTTTTTCATGCTGTTGCAGTTGCCGCTCAGTTCCTTGTAGTTGTCAGTGAGTTCCTTGAGCATCCTTAAACCATTCTTTTGAATTTTATATCTGATATATTGCTTGCCTCCATTTTATTTAGCTCTTTTACTGGGGAATCTTCCATTCCTTTTGACTATGGGGTATTTCTTTGTTTTCCCATTTTACATGACTCTTTTTGTTTGTTTCTGGGATTCTAGATGCTCTGCTTTGACAGATGTCTTCATAGGGTGAACTTCTGTGGTAGGGGTTCTGTGGGACTCAGTGGTATAGTCTCTTTGATCTCCTTGTCTGGATGCTCTAGGGTTGTTCTTTTTTGTGTTTGTGTGGGCTTTCTTGTTGCACTTGGTGACTCAAGGATGGGGACTAAGTTTGGTCTACAGTACTCAGGTGCCCAGTTACCTGCCCACACCCTCAGAGCACTGTGCAGCCTGCAGTGTCTACTCTGTGCATTTATGCTGATAATCCACCTCATTTTGTGACCCTTTGATCAGTCCATGAGGTGCACTGAGTGGGAGCAAATCATGTGCCCCCTCCTCCCTTTTTGCTGGCCTGGCCACTCCATGTACATGAGGTCCCTGCACTGGTCCTCAATTCCACAGTTGGAAGAAATTTCTCTGGGGGCTGCTGCCTCTCAGAGCCCTGATGACCCCTCTGATCACTCTGTGAAGTACACTGATTGGGAGCAGATCACATCCCCACTCCTCCTTCTTTGCTGGCTCTGTTCCTGGGTGCACGAGGCCCCTGCATGTGCAAAATCTCTGCATTGACTATTCAATTCTTTTTTTGAGAAAAGTCCCCTTGGGTGCTGTCTGCCACTCTTAGCAAGCAACCAGCTTTCCATACAGTCCAACTTTCTGACCAGCCCAGAGTGTATCTGGGTAACAGCCAGTTACTGCCCATCTCTTCTCTCAGCTCCAGGTGTTACCCCACTCCCCAATTTCACTGGTACTGTTCCCACTGGTGATCACTGCCCCCAGCCAGGGTGTGCCACTGGCTGTGTGTCACTTATTGCCTTTTTATCCCCCAGAGACTTTACCTGTCTAGGTCTCTGTTGCCACAGATCTGAGACTCACCCACTCTGGGAGGGGAGGGAAACACTGGGTTACTATCACTGACCCTGCTCTTCTCCAGTGCTCTCATGGCAGCTTCGGTCTCCAGTGCATGGCCTGGGGAGGTTTACTAGGCGTACAAAATCTCCATACTGTCCAGTTTTAAGCCTCCTCTGTATACTTTGGTTTCCAAACAGCTTGGATCCTATTGGCTGTTCACTTTGTTCTTCAGAAGATCAGCTGGGCGTTCTAGTTGGATGCACAAGCAAGTGGGCTCAGCTTCTACCTACATTGCCATCACCTTCCTCTCCCCAAATGTTCCCTTGTTGATGCTTTCCTTGTCATCCAGTCTCCCTCTTTTATTTTGAATCCTTCCAGAGATGATTTAGACATATTAAAATATTCTTTTGTGTATTATATATAAACATTTAAAATATATTTTATACATATAAATATTCTTTTATATATTTTATGTCTTTTATACATATATTCTTCTCCCTTTATAGTACAAGAGGTGACATGTTATAAACACAGTTTATTACCTTAATTTTTCATTGAATAATGTATTTCCAAATATTCTATACCAAAAGCAAAAAACTTTCTTATTCTTTTTTGTAAGTTACAATCCACTTTCTGGGTATAACTTATCTAATCAGTCCTCAGTTCATGAGCACTTAGACTGCTTCTACTTTCTTAGTAGAAAATACTCTGTCATGACTATATTTGTATATTATTTGAATGTGATCAAGTTTATCTATAAAATACATTCTTAGAATAACAAACTTGCTACATCAAAAGATGGTGAGCTTCTAATTTTTATGGTAGTGGCAAATTGCATTTTATATGAATCTCAGCAATTGGAACTTACTCCATCCATGCAGAAGAAGATCTGTTCCTGTTCCCTAACCAATGCAGCGTGTTATCAAATTGTTAATCTTTGTCAAATTGGTAGCTTAAAAATGGCATGTCAGGATAGTGAATTTTTATTTCTATAATTATGAATAAGTTGAACATCTTTTCTTCTGCTGAACCATTTTCCCATTTTTTATTGAGTGGTTGGTTGTTTTTTTCTTATTGCTTTGTAAGTATCTACTTATATGTAAGGGAAATTGATTTTTTTGTCTGATATAAATTGCAAGATTTTCCCAACTTGTCATTATTTTTAATAGTTTTTTTTACCCCTGCACAGATTTTTTATTTTTATAAGGTCAAATTCTTCAATACTTTCCTTTGCAGTTGAATCCTGCCTTCTCAGGTATATGGCAGACCTAGTGTAAACTGACAATAGCTTAATTGCAAGCAATATAATGACATCACCTGCCTATAGTTAGAATGTTAAATGCTTGCTAAAGAAATGTCATAGAAGCTTTAAAAATGAGTATGACCCCTTAAATCATTTAATATTATTCTAACCCAATTTCAGCCTTAAAGATTTTCTTTTCTTTTTTTTCAGCTTGAAAAAATAAAATAAAATGAAAACAACCTAATTTTGATACTAAATAAATACACTTAAGTTTAATGAGGATTAAACATAGGTAGCATTCCAAATGTTGACTTTTTCCTTTCCTCTGATGTATGTTAACCAACAGTCAAATTTTTGGTAATATCATGAAAAGATGAACAGCTCTTTTAGGAGTAAAATTTTAAAAAGGACTCCATAAACGAGTCATTAAATTTGTGAATTTTGATATAGAATCAAAGTATAATATATTTTGTTTGTTTTCTCATTAACTATTTAAAACACTTTATTTTAAAATCAGTAACATTAACACACACAAGAAAACGAGAAAGGGTTAACAATTCACTGTATTTTATTCATTAAAGTTAAAAACTTTATTGTAACTTTTACTGCCTGTGAAAAAAGATGATTTCAGGGAGTACATTTCTATGACTAAAGTCAGAATTGAAAGATTAACCGTAGAAGCAGAATCAGTTCTCTGTGACTGAGAATGAGACAAGTGGGTTGATATTTGGAGTGTCTGGGAGAAAGATATAACTCAATGCTTAAAGGAAGAGTTTTGCAAATCATACTTGATAATGTGATTTTTTTAAAAATCTGGATTGAAGTAAAGAATCTCTTATCCTTCACCAAACCTCACTTTTCTTCATATTTCATTCCTCAAATATTTAAAAGGAAGTGGATTTTGCTCAATTTGACCTAGGTGGATAAAAGTAAAGAGGATAAATGACCAGAATTTATACTACCTAGGACTTATGTGCTCTTTTCTGTAGACTTGTATGAAAAAGTTATTTTAAAAAAAGGTTTCTTAGTATGAGGCCAAACACCAGACCAACAAGTTCTTCATGTCTCTGTGGGCCCAATTCACTAAAAGTTTGATCCATTCAATCTTCTGAATTAGTTCTTTTTAAAAAGTTATTAAAAGCTTTCTCTGAGCTTAGAAGCCTAGTCTGATGAGTAACACATTAAAATTACATCAGAAAGGGGTGAGTTTGCCCATCAGCTTATCTCCTAAGCTTGGCCGAGTCATTCCACTGACTAATTCAGGCCATTCGCAGAATCTACACAAAGGAATGCTGTACCCATTCTGTTTCCAGGAGGATTTTGCAGAACCAGGCCTTAAAATTAGGTTAAGCTAGTCTAAAGTGTTTAGCACAAATTTCTGGCCATATGGTCATATATCTGCTAACAAGATGCACTTAACTTGGTGAATTTTATATTCCGTTTGTGGATGCCATCTATTTTGCAATATTTAAATTTGTCATCTTTTCCTATAATTTGACACTCAGGTTACTGCGAATAAAAACTATAATTTCTTCCCTTTCAACAAAATCTCACTATGAAGATAAAAAGCTTCCTGCTTTGTTAAAAACTATTCCACTTAGACATCATTCATTAACTCCATACACTTGATAAAGTTAAACACTTTATTTGCTATCCTGGCCAATTTTTTTTCATACAAGAGAAAAAAATGAATGAATATTCACACTTAACTTTTAGCTCCAGGCTAAAATGTATTATGCACCATATTTTGGTTTTTAAAAATAATCACCTTGTCAGAGTTCAATGGCAAAGCGAAGTCAACTCTGTCAATAGAGACAATTTGAGGGGGAAAAAACATTCTTCACCCCCTTGAGTATCATTTTATTTGAATGCTCCTGATTTTTACCTGCTGCTTTTTTGGGAATGCTCCATGAAATAATATAATGAAGTCTAAAATACCACACACTGAAAACTCATCTTTGCTGACAGCACATAGATGACAAGTATTGATGCTCTCAGACATGGTCCCTATTGGAACACTGTATTTTATGTACATAAAATGCATATCTAGAAGTTTCCTTTTAAACTCCACAAGCGCAGAAAAACCTGGATCTCCATATGTCTAACAATGTAGTGCATGAATATATTTACACCACCACAATAGCAACTGCTTTCATTGTTTTGCTGTAAGCAGAATCACAGTAAGGGTATATAGCACTTAAAATGTATTTTTAAACATATAACAGAAAAAAGCACAAGTGTTTGTTAAAAAATACTTAGGTAAAAAATAAAGTAAAATACCACTTGTAGACATTATCTGTAATGAAAGACATTGGCAATTGAATACAGCTGACCTGGTTGTTTGGTGGGGTTTTCTTGGATGGGGTGGGTGATGGAGTTGTAGAAGAGCTTCGAGTTCTATTTTAAATACTTATCTTGCTGTCAATGAAAGACTGAAATGATTTCCAAAATTTTGTGTTCATATTTTAGGTACCAGATATTTAAAAATTAGCCTATGTCTAAAACAGATTAAGAGTAAATTAAGATTATTCATTAAGAAAAATCAAGATTTCTTAATGTCCTGTGTGGATCACTTTTACTACTTTTAATTGTTATTAATTTTACTTTGTTTGGTATCAAAACATTTAATTAAAGAATTGATACTACTCTGGCATATTTTTAGATATTGCAAAGCAGCAAATACAAATAAGTAAATAAATCAATTGATGCATAGGGACAGGTATGGAAATTTCATGGTCCTTCTACAAATCACAGAAAGAGATTACTTCTCACATGAGTATAAGTATAATTAATAGAAGTTTTTCTTTAATTTTTTTTGCCCTTGTCTTGGTGTCCTATGACAATCAGTGAGACTCTCAGAGTTTGGGATGACAGCAGCCACAGGACCAATGGGGTCCAGACCTGTCTTCTCATATTCAGAGGTCAGATGAGATTTATAGAGGCTTTGAGGTCCTCAAAAGAAAAGCTTACCCTGAATTCAAATGGCAGTCACAGTCAGGACTTACATATACTGTATCTAAAAAAAATCTTTGGTCTAATACTCTATTCTTAAATTTGAGGAGAAAAAGTTAAGAAAACTCATATTATGACAGGAGGCAAGAAGCCATCAGTAGTTCAAAATGGTTGATCCAAGAAAGAAATTGGATTGTGTGTGGTAAGTGAGCAGAGTATGGATGACTTCAGTGAATTTTATAAAGGTCAAAGACAGCTTTGTAGACACAAGTCTCAAGCCGTTTATGTTCTGCAGCTCCCCATGAACATTTTGTTGTAGAATTCTATATATATGAACCTTCTTTTCTAGGGGATTGTAATAAAAGCCACCAAAGCAAGTATAGACAACTATACAAATTAGTAAGTATATCTATAGTGAGATAGCTCCAAAAATGTCAAATAAATACACATGTGAAAGACACATGTATATGGTCATTATTTTAAGTTCCACTTTACAAACCTATAAACTTTTTGGAAAGAGTGAGAGAGATATGCCATAGAATGATATTATCAACGTGAGAAAAATTCATGAACTAAATGTTTTGGTCATGGTTTAAGTTACACATCATGAAATAAAAGTCAGCGAGGTTGTCAATTATTACACAGTATGCTCATTTCTTCACACCATGTCTTTTTCTTCTAAGATGATTTATTAGTAAGAGAAACTTCTCATGTTATTTAAGGACAAAGGAGGTGAAAATCATACCCCATGTGCGCCTGAGTCTCCACCCTGTCCCATCCCCTCAGCTCTGCTCATGAAGCACCTCAGATGCTCCATTGTTGTGGGACCAGAAAACTGAAATTGTGTGTTTAGAACCTTTCTCCTACAGGATGAACTTTCTCTCTGACAATAGAGCCTGTGCACAGTATCGGGGATTAAGTAATTTTTGTTGACTTGAACTGAGTGTTGTCTATGTGCTTAAGAGATACTGCTAAAAAGGTGTTCTCAAGAGGAAGATGATGCCCCTTCAAGCAGCAGCTTAGAAGAGCAGGCATGGACACTGTTTAACTTCCTAGAGCAACTTGGGTCTGCGTTAATACGTGCGTGGCGGTGAGTGTGATGCTGTAACTGCACTGGAAAGGCCACATTGGGGGAGTGATGTGTCTATTTCTCAATAATGCATCTTGGAAGGTCACTAGTTATAGTGTAATTAAAGAAACTTTTGAGAAAACTAGAAATTTCAGTCTGGAGGGGGCTTTGGGAAAAATAATCTTTGCTTTTTTTTTTTTTTTAAAGATTTTATTTATTTAGCTTTAGAGGGGAAGGGAAAAGAGGGAAGAAAAAATACTACCTCTAATCTTTGCTTTTATTTGTCTGTTTTTTTAAGAAACAAGATAGTATTTATTTTGGGGGTCCTAAGGGAATAATTAAATTACTACTATAGTTAGATTGAAGCATATTCAGCTGTATGTAAGACAGAAGTTTTTATTTTTCAATGTTTTTAGCATTTTATTTTATTTTTAATCAAAATTATTTATTTATTTATATTTAGAGAGAGGAAGAGAGGGAAAGAAACATCAATGTGTAGTTGCCTCTCTTGTGCCCCGCCCCCCCACCGGGTACCTGGCCCGAAACCCAGGCATGTGCTCTGACTGGGAATCAAACCTGCAACTCTTTCATTCACAGGCTGGCACTCAATCCACTGAGTTGTACCAGCCAAGGCTAATCTTTTTAGCATTTTAAATAAAAATAGATACATAATTCCACCTATCACTGCCATTTTAAATATGTAACAGTGTTTTTACATAGTAAAGTAGAATAGACATAGTCTCACAATAGAGAAAAATTCTAATATGAATAAATTTAACTTTTAGAAAAACTCAAAACATTTTTGTTTTGCAGTTGAACTTTTTTTGTTTATTTATTAGCATAATTAGCATTTTTATTTGTACATTGTCCTTCATTTATTTTTTCTGTTGGAGCACTTATTTTTAAATGTTTATTATTTTTTTATCAAATAATTTTTATTGTTATTCTATTACAGTTGTCCCAATTTTTCCTCCTCTGCCCTCTTCCACCTGTCCCATCCCCTGCTCCCACAGTCAATTCCCGTACTGTTGTCCACATCCGTGGGTCATTCATACATGTTCATTGACACATGTTCCTTGACCACTCTTCCCCTTCTTTCCCCCACTATTCCCCTTCCCCTCTGGTTACTGTCAGTTGTTCTTTATTTCTAAGTCTCTGGTTCTATTTTGCTTGCTCGTGAGATCATATGGTATTTGTCTTTCACCACCTGGTTTATTTCACTTAGCATTAATACACTTCAGTTCCAACCATGCCATCATGAAGGATAGGAGCTCCTTCTTTCTTTCTGCTGCATATTATACCATTGTGTAAATGTACCACTCATTTACTGATGGGCACTTAGGCAGTTTCCAACACTTGGCTATTATAAATAGCACTGTTATAAATCAGGGGTGCATAAATTCTTTTGGACTGTTGTTCTGAAATTCTTAGGCTATATTTCCAAAAGTGGAATCTCTGAGTCAAAAAGCCATTACATCTTTAGTTTGTTTTTTTTTTTAAGAAATTCCATGCTGTTTTCCACAGTGGCTGCCCCAATCTGCATTCCCCCAACAATCACTAAGGTTCCCCTTTCTCTACAGCCTTGCCAGCACTTGTTGTTTGTTGACTTATTTCTGGTTGCCATTATAACCCATGTGAGGTGATATATCATTGTGGTTTTAATGTATCTCTCTGATGGCTAGGGATGTTGAGCATATTGTCATATGTCTATGGGCCATCTGTATGTCCTCCTTGGAGAAGTACCTATTCAGGTCCTTTGCCCATTTTTTAATTGGATTGTTTCTCTTCCTGGTTTGTATGAGTTCTTTATATATTTTGGAGATCACACCCTTGTCTGATGTATCGTGGCAAAAATATTCTCTCATACAGTCTGTTCCCTTTTCATTTTGGTGATGGTTTCTTTAGTGTGCAGAAACTTTTTAGTTTGATATAGTGTCATTTGTTTATTTTCCCTTTATTTCCCTTGCCCAAGGACATATATTGTCAAAAATATTGCTATGTGGGGTATCTGAAATTTTCCTATGTTTTTCTCTAGGAGTTTTATGGTGTCATCAGTTATATTTAAGTGTTTTATCCATTGTAATTATATTACTCTGGTGTATGGTGTGAGTTGGTAGTCTAGTTTCCTTTTTTTTTTTTTTTGCATGTACCAGTCCATTTCTCCCAACACCATTTATTGTAGAGACTGTCTTTGCTCCACTGATGCTACATTTCCTTTTCAAATTGTAATTGATCATAGAGACTTGGTTTTATTTCTGTGTTCTCTATACTCTTCCATTGATCTATGTGTCTGTTCTTATGCTAGTACTGGACTGTTTTGATTATAGTGGCCTTGTAGTATAGTTTGATATCAGGTACTGTGATCCTTCCTACTTAATTCTTCTGTCCCAAGATTGCTGTGGCATTTGGGAGTCTTTTTTTGGTTCCATATAAATTCTTGAAATATCTGCTCTAGATTTCTCTTAATTTGTCCTGGGCCAATGAAAACATCATGAATTGGCCCTGAAATAAGGGCAACTTTCAGGAGCTGTTGGCCTCAATTATATTTCTGCATTCCCTCTGAACCTTTAATTCCATGAATTCAATATAAGGGCAAAGGACAACTGTTGACAGTTGTTTTTAATCAAAGATTTTAGTTATTCAGAGTGTGAAAACATCCTTAATTCCTTATTAGTAGCTAAAGAAAGCATTAATTCCTTTAGAACTACAAGAGAAAAATAGGGTTAAAAATTTCACTTGCTTAAACCTCTCAAGTACATCTAGGTTTTTTTTTCTTTCAAATCTATTCAGATGTTGACACAGATAGAGGTTAGTGAAAAGAGATTTTCTGAGTCCTCATTTTCTCTTCAATCTTTTGATAGACCAACTGGCTTCAAATATCAAAAACTATAATGATAGGCCATAAGTTGTCTATGACAGTTAGCAAACTCTAGACAAATGGTCCTAAGAATTGAAGACAGTAGGTAGCATTTTAAAAAATTTCCTATAGCCTTTTCAGTTTAAGAAAGAAGGGAAGCTTCAAAGAGAGTTAAAATCTGCTGGAAAGTAGCCACCTTTCTATCCAATTGTAACTAAAAGAAAATGTATTTAATTTATTATTTCAATTTGCCAAGTGCATCCACAGCCCAGACCTTGGTGTAACACAAAGTATATATTTCATTTCAGTAAAGAAAGACTAAACAGAATCAATATTTGAAGGACCTGACAATGTATGGGAGTCAACAGACTTGGGATCATTGGGAAGACCCAGCATATCTCTCTGTGTGAATGCCTCAGTGCGTGTGACTTACTCCTTGCCCTGAATCTTTAAAAATGACATACCTAAGGGCATTTTTTATCTGAGCATGCAATTGTTCCTCTGAAGTCTAATGCATAATTAACCCTCCTTCATTGCACAGAGCAGAGACATTGATGTCAGGGCCTTCTCTTCATTTTCTGGACTGAACCATTTTTACATTCAAAACAATTCATTTAATTCTGGATTACAAAATAAAATGGTTAACTGAAGCATTGTTAGTAAAATTTTATGTTTATTTAAAACTTTCCCTTGGAAAGGTTCATGCTTCTTTTTTTAAGTTTTTATGAAGTTCTAGGAATTTGAGTTATAGCTATTTTACTCAATACCCTTGTTTAACTTTTTCTAAAACCTTGGTTTCTTTTAATGCATTGGGTTAATCTCATTTCTGTGTTCAAAGTAATATATTTTTTCTCATGGTCATTATGGAAGTAACACAATGATTCCAGCAATTTTTTTCTTTTTTATTGTTGTTCAAACACAATTGTCTCCATTTCTCCCCTCAACTACCCCCACTCCAGCAGAAAAATTTAATTCATGTTACAGAGGATCACCCCAAAGCAACCACTCATGAATCTCCCAGCTGAGTTAAGCAAAAGAATGTACCATAAAATAGGTCTTCCATAAAGAGACATTCTAAGATCTAACCGAGGTTTATTAACTTCAAGATCAGTTCTCTACCTTGGTGCTGTTTCATTGTATTGTTTTATTCTCCCACATTTCTTCTCAAAGGCTACCCTGTTTTCAATATTTTTTCTTTCATAGGTTCCAAATCAGAGTTAGACCGTAGCACTCAGGAGGGCCGTGCAAAATACCTTCTTGGTGTTCAGGGGCATGAGCCAAGATGTCTGCATACAAGTTAGTGAGAAGCATAAGTTAGTCCAAAGGAAGATGTCCATGACTCTCTCCTTGACACTGGATTTTACCAATATTGATCTACAACAGAATTAGCAAAAATGCAATTGTCTCCACTGAGGGGTGTACTGACTTTCATCTTTATCTTAAAACTCATTACTTTCTGATATTTGCTGAGGTGCAGCCAAGCTATTGTTTGAAATATTGACCAAAATAATGTGCTAATCATTTACCAACTAGAAAGCCCCCAAACACAAACTGAACTAACAAGCAAAACAGAATCATAGATAGAGAGAAAGATGACAGTTAAGGGAGGGGGAAGGTTGAGGAGGTGGCGGATTAAGAACAAAGGAAAAAGAACTCACGGACACTGACAACAGTGTGAGATTACAGGGCAAAAGGAGGTATAAGGGGACTAAATAATAATGAAAAAATGCAATAAAAAATTTAAAATAAAGTAAAAAGTACTGCCTAAAATATAATTTCATCATAAAGACATCTCTAGGCATTAATTTAAAATTAAAAAGGAATATTCTAGTACAAATTTTTTAAATGTAACTTTAAATTGATATTTCCCTTTTGAGAGTACTCTGGGAATCCAGGCATTTTAGCTAATTCATGTCATTTTTTCTTCAGATTAGAGAACGTTCTTAGACTTGAGGCATAATTTCTTATAGCAAATGCTAGTCCATGTTTTCAAATAAGGTATTTTGATATTTCAAGACAATTTTTTAAAAATTCATTATTATTTCTCTGTTCATTTAATTCTAGACTCCACACAAACTCTAGCTCAATCAGTTAGCTTTAAGCCATAAAAACAAGTGGAATTTTGCCCTGGCTAGGTGTCTCAGTTGGTTGGTGTGTTATCTAATACACCAAATGGATGCAGGTTTGATTCCCATTCAGGGCACCTACCTAGGCCCTGGGTTTGATCCCTGGCTGGGGCCTGTACAGGAGGCAACCAATAGATGTTTCTCACATGGATGTTCCTTTGTCCACCTTTATCTCTCTCTAAAATCAATAAACATTCTCAAGTGAAGATTAAAAGAGCAAGTGAAATATTAAATTTGCAAAAATGGAGGAATGGAGAGACAGGGTGAGGAGACAAGAGATTTACTTATCAGTAAAGAAGGTGAAGAATAGATTAAGTAACTATCCAGAGAAGGTGCTTAGAAAATTACTGTTGAAGGCTGGTAGAAGTGCCCCTCCAGTATTGCAGGAATACTTTTGTCTAATAAGCAAATGAGACTATAATTAGCAGAGTCATTCCTGTCACCTTTATTTGCCCATAAAGTTTAAATTCCAAAGGTATTCTCCCTTGTATCTATTACTTCTAGAGTATATTCTTTATGCTAGGGATAAATTAAAATACAACTATTTTACCTAATTTTAACTAATTTAACTGATACAACAAATGTCTAACTTTTCTCTCTTCCAAAGATTATCTTTTCATATATGGGAACATTTAGGTAGATTTTGTATTTTTTTCTTTTACCTATAAAATTATTACTAATGGTTGTTGACTCTATAGAGTTATGAATCCATTTGAGAAGCCCAACAAAGTTGGGACCCAGATAAATGCTTACATGCACATTTCAGGAACAACTTTTTGGACTTTACAAAATACTTAAAATTCATCCATGCATGGAGGCCCTAGATAAGAATAAGATAGGATTGCAGGTGAGGTGATAACTTACCAGGACTGAAGGAGGTTTTATTGGTGCTTGGGAAATAAAAAAGAGCTGACAAGGCACTCAGTCCTGGTCTCAATCTTTCAAAATGACATCGTTTATTGGCCTATAATAAATGTTCTGGATCTTTGGAGTTATACCAACTTCAATTTTAAATTGAAACTTCTTCATTGCTATCCTTTGCTGCATTTGTTTGAGAAGTGAAAATAATTACCAGTGTACTTTCCAAATGGAATCCAAGTTAATTTCTATTAGTGACAGGATGTGCAATATTATATGTAAACAAAAAGGCTACCTAATTAAAAGATTTCTGAAGGATATTCAATTTTCTAAATGTAGGTGCTCATACTGAATAATATGTCTCAATTGAGCCAGCTTACTTACATTATTGCCAAATTTCTGTCATGCAGAAGGTTGTAACATTTAAATTTAAGCATTCAATGAAAATGAGCTTTGCAGAAGTGGACACTTTTCTCAATGAACAGTCTTATGTGCCGTCCACATACGAAACAAACTATTGCCCCACTCCAGTTATCACTGGATGACCAGTCAATCATTAAATATTCATTGAGTGCTCACTATGTCCTAAGCATTGAAGTGCAGTATACAATCATTATCATAATGAACTCTGGCCTACTGGGGAGCAAAATAGGATTTAATATGATAAATGTTATCATGGGGCAATGTGGGGCCAGATATTGTCTCTCATCCAGACTTTGAGGTTAGGGAAGATTTATTGATCTAGTTTATGTATAAATTTAGACATAAAAAAGAGTAGAACATGGGCTGAATAAGACAAAGGTATTTGGGAAAATGAGAATGGAAATGAAAGAGTTGCTCTGGGACCTAAGAGAAGATATAACAGGTATAAAGTGCAGATATATAAGGACTTTGATCCTAAGAGCCATGTGAAACTAGTGCAGAATTTTAAGCAGAACAATGCCATGCACTGGTTTGAAGTTTAGAAACACTACTCTGGCTGTCGAAGAAAATAGAAAGTTGAATGCCATTGAAAAATTGTAAAAGTATTAAATGACTCATCAGATTGCACCATGCCATAAGAAGTACCTAGGTTTTAGAGGAGAAAAATAGAAAAAAATGGAAGCAAAAAATGTGGTAAAATATTTAATAACATAGGCTGCTGCCCCCCCACCCAGTGAGCCAGATAAGCTACATTCAAACTGTAAGACACGCCCCCATTTTTCTCCCAGATTTGGGGGGAAGAGTGCATTTTATAGTAAAAAAAAATACATAATAGTTGAATGATTCTGGAGGAAGAACAAAGAGTCAAAAAATGATTCCCCAGTTTCTGTTTTATGTAACTTAATAAATGGTAGAATAATTCACAATGAGTGACACATTAGAGAAAATGTTTTGGAAATAAAAAGATGAACTAAATTTGAAGTGTGTTGAGTTCTAGTAGGATATAGAAAGTCCACATGAAGATGCCAGGTAGTAGGTAGATATGTGGGTTGGATGTTCTGTATAAGAGGCTATAAATATAGATATGGGTGTTATTCATGTATGCAGTGATAAAGAAGTCAGTCATAAAAGAAGATGAGATTAATCAGAACAAATGAAGATACATAAATAAATAAATATAGAAATTGAGAAGTGAAAGAAAAGAATAGAAAGGAAGCAAAGGAAAGAGATAAACAAGATGCAATCAGATTCAAGGGATAGTGGAGAAAATAAATTTTAAAATGAAGTCTTGGAAGGTGCCAGAAAGAAAGACAGAGTTCTACCTGGTGCCCAGATGCCAGGAAAAAAGGTGAGTGCTTCAAGAAGGCAAGAATTACCAGCAGTGTTTTATCCTACAGAGATGCCATATCCCAATTAAAAAATAAGCATTTTCTTCCCAAATATCATGAATGTGTCCAGCAAACCTGAACTTTGAGACCAACCTGAATGAAGGTGAATGCAGAGATCAAATTGGGATGGGTTGGGGAATGAGAAGTGGGGAAGCAAGAGCAGTGAATGGGAAAGAAAGGACTGCTCTCTCATGTGTTGGCTGCTAAGCAAATAGCAGGCAATACCAGACAAATGCTCACTTAAAAAAATACCTGCTATCTGTCACTCAAAAGAGCTGTATTTTTTCAGGTCAGGCAAAATGCTACCAATTGTGTATTATTGCCAAACTGAAATAAGCTACCAAATATAAGCCTGAGGTTTATTAGGCTTGATATATTTTATTTTCCTCCTCTTGTTTGGAAAATCAGGCAGTTTATGATCACTTTATAGTCACCAAATAGTGAATACTACTTGGATTTTATTTTCATGTGCATTGTCAAGACTGGGTACAAGAGTCAGAGAGATATAAATGGAGAAGAGGAACTCAGGAATATTTCTTTTGGGTTTGGAGCAGCTGAGGTTCTTTATGAAGGATGGAATGTAAGCACATTAAAATGAGAGTGCCTGCTCTATTTTTAATTATCATTTCAAAATGTCAGATCACTGGCTTGGAGACATAACTGAGCATTAGCCCTGAACACTCAAAAGGCTCAGGGTAAGCAAGTGAGTTCAAGTGGAACAAAACCTTTCTGTTCCATTGGGGGTCCAGTGATCAGAGCCATGGTGGGTTAGGGCGGCTGTTCACGAAAAATGTCTGCAGAGACTGGTGCCAGTGTGTTTGTGGGGTGCCAACCAAGAGTTTTGTGTGCAGAGATAGTGCAAGCTAAATTTGCCCAGCGCAATGATTCTGATCATCAAGGTCTTTAATGTTTGTTGTCAAACAAATAGATTGGATTCTGTACCCAATGTTGACCTGATGCTGTGTGCAAGTTGATAAGGTAAGAAATTTGTCAAATTCAGGGTAATTATTTTTGAGCTCATAGAAATTCTAATTCACTGGTCACCTTGTTCAGTGTGCCCTACCATGCTATGACAACAAAAAAACATTTAAGATAATTAGGAAAAAACTTGATTATTTGGATTCAGATAAGGGAAGTGATCTAAAATGTTTTAAAAAAGTATTTTCAATATAATTAATTACTATCTAAATTATATTATCTTTGCTTTTTGTTTAGAAAAATTACCTACCACATCATTATAATGACATTTGCTGTATCTTTTTATAGCTAGCACTTTCTAATTTTTTGCAAGTAATATGGGATGAAGCTGGAGTATAGGGGTTAAGAGCTTGGGACCTAGAATCAGACAAGCTCTGTGAGAATTTCAAATGTACTGTTGACTAACTAGGTGATTGTGAGGGAACTGTTCACTCCCCTGTGCCTCAGTATCCTCATTTATAGAAGGGAAATAAAAAAGGTACTTACTACCTTGAGATACTGTGTGGAATGAGACAGTATCTCATTGGACGAGACAACCCAATCCATGATATAGTAAGCATTGAAAAAGTATTAGCTCTTATTGTTATTATTGTTATTTTAGTAACTGGGGGGTTGTAGAAATTTACAAATACAAATAACAAGAAAGAGATTAAAATTGCCATAGAAGAATAAAATTTTACCACAAAGTGATTATACTTATTAATACCCTGGTGTTAAATGTGTGTATGCAAATACACATGAACAAAAATAGGATCATATGGGTCATATTTTCTTATAATTTATCTTTATTTTACTGAATTACATATTACAGTAATTTTTTCCTGGTGCATTCCAGAAAAAATTTATATTTGACATCATATTTATACAGCATAATTATAAATAGTTGCCTGTGTTTATTTATATACATGTACCATAATTTATTTAACCAACCCTATTACTATCTGATTTGTTTCTATACTTTTGCTATTATAAGTAGCACAGTGGTGCAAATATGTCTGGGCCTCAAAAATGGTAGTGGACATCCTTATTACATTTGTAATTATAACCACAGATAAATTTCGAAATAAAAAGTCCCAAGTTAAAGAGTAAATTCTTTTTAAGGTCTTTTTGTCTAAAACCGTGTGGTTGCAATTTAAATTGAACTAGCAGTAAACAAGTATATTCTTCCCCTGCAAATTTCAACATGAGGTACTGTCAATTTTTGTACTATGCTTGTTTCCTAATAATTTTAGGTATTTCCTAGTACTTTTAGAAATTCTGTTAGTATATGTCTAGCAGGCTTTGATTCCGAAATGTTTATAATGCCTCCATTTTATTTTATTTTGCATTCCTGTCACTGTCATAATAATGATCCCATCTAATTACTTCTTTCCTTTAAAACCTATTTAGGAAATGGTGACATTTTCATACTTATCCAACAATTCTCTATGTGGTGTGTAAGAACAATGATAGTGAATAATGAAAGAACACTGCATTCTTGTTACCCCCATGGGTTAAATCATTTTCTCATGCTTATGCATATCTGGGGGGGGGGCAGAGGTGTCATACATGTTTTGTGATTCCTTTCAGCTTCTTAAATCCCAAGTCATATATCATCAGTGTAAATGTTCTCTTATGTAAAAGGATATTATTTTGTATCAGAAACAAACATACCATCGATAAACCAAATATTTGGAATAGTTTAGTATATTGAAAAATCTGACTATGCTTGTGCTGTTTTGTTTCTACTGTTCTAAGTGTTTAATATGATCTGATATTGTTTGAGTCTCTTGTGATGAGAAAGAATAAATCATCAAGTTAGAATGATCATAATAAACTAGTTATTATATAGGGAAATGCAGAAAGAGCTCCATAAATAGTTATTACTTGATGTTATGTGAAAAAATATGAAGAAATACAAATTTAAGTTATTGAATAATATCTATAAGTTTGCTTTTGTCTGATGACTCACAGTTTTACAACTTATGGAGAAAAGGATGATACATAGTAAAAATTTGAAAAGAAAGGGAAAACCTATCAGAAGCTATAAGTTTTTTGTGTTTTGCCAATAGTAAATAACACCCTAAATATTAACATATGAGCTAGCTATTTTAATTTATATTATTATAATTAATAATCAATTATTAAATAAACTGGTGGCATGTTTCTTCTAGTGACATTTCTATTGCTTGCTTGAAAAAAGAAATATATTGACAGTATATATATACATTTATACATATATATATATATATATATATATATATATATATATATATATATTAGTTTTACCTTGGATATAACTTTCCCTCAGAAAAGAAGTTTTATTTCCAATACCCTGGGAAGGCATTACAAATAAAGGAGGTGGAAACCCACATCAAACCCTGAAACAGAGACAGGCCTGGTTCATGGCCAGGAGGACCCCACCAGACAGGGGTAGGAAGTAGGGGAGATGCATTCCGGACAGGTTCCTCACCCTGGAGCCTGTCTGTTGGCATGACTCTTGGGGAAAGGGATTTTCCATAGCCTCTGAAAGATGAGTCAGGGTAGCTTTGGGCAGGGCCAGAGGAAGGCACCGTCTGACTCTTTTAATCCATTAGAAGGTTTACCCTCTCCTGCCTGACACAGAGTGATAGGTTTCTCTCTCCTAGTCTAATTCACACCTTTAAACGTTTTAAATGTTTAGGCAGCCTCTCTTTTGTTTTGAGGCATGCTAGACACAAAGCCTAGGGGGTTCAAGGTTAATCCTTCTTGTACTTTATTTCTTAATTTCTGCCACAGGGATTTTCTTTCCATCATGGCTGTGTATTCAGGAAGGCTGATGATATGCTTTGAGTAAGAGACAACAGATATTTGGTTTGGGACTACCATTTAATATTACTTAGATAAAAATTATAGGGGTTATCATTAATAACTGGTACATGAAAACAACTACTTGCCATGTGCCTTTTTATTAGTATACCTAAGAACTGAATCAAATTAATACTTTTAGAACTGATACTGAACCCAGATGGAAACATACCTAGAATTATTCTAGCAAGAAAGTAACACGAGAGGTAAACTATCCCAGATTTAGACAAAGATGCTGCAAATAAGCACTAGTTTATTAAAAATGATTTGCTTTTACTCACTAACATAAACATATTGAATTTCCTATGTTGTTAATAAAAAGTTATTATTTAAAATTGCCATTCAATAAATCATAGAGATTTGACTTTTTATCTTAGAATTGTTTAACATGTTAATATGTCCTACATGAGGTAAAATGTTTTGATTATTTGCCCCAGTAGCCTTGAAATGTACATTTTTTTTTTCAGAATTTTGGAAACTATGCTGGGATTTTATTTATAAACTCACCTTCAAAATTCTCCATTTGGGATTTTAAGCAAACTATTAATTTTTACTTATTTTGAAATTAATAAAATCTTTTCCAATAAATTTTTACGATTTGAGATTTCAGCTCAAAAATGTATTATGTGAAATATATCTTCAAACAATTTTGTTTTAATTGAAACAATATGCCATCTCTTCAGAATCATAACTGAGGAAGAACTTTCAAAATGGACTTGTTTTCTTTTTAAAAAATTAAAATATTCTTAGTTTGACAAGGGTTATTAAAGTAAACATTTCTGTATTAGTTAAACACACATACACAAACATATTCTAAAAGTCTACATATCTTTAGGTAAAAACTCAAGAGATGGGAGAAATTCCTCAAGGAAAAGACAAATATAAATAGATTATAAATTAAACAACTTTCAGAATTTTCTGAGTTTCTTATAATGTTTGTTAAAATGTATGTGTGAGATATATTTCCTTAAAATACAAGGTGGGGCAAAAAGTGGACTTACAGTTTGAGTAAATGAAACAGTTTATTCTTATGTTATTTATTAAATATTGTATTATTTTTCATATGAACAACTGTAAACCTACTTTTGCCACCCTTTTATATAATAGTCATCTTCGCCTTCATTCCTATATAAGGTTAAAATATATTGGTCTAAAGGAGATTTATTTTCTTCCCTAAATGTTCTTTTCAGTGGTTTGGAAAAAATAATGGAATAGCAGTCTAGTGAATGAGTTTCAATGTTACCTGCTTTGTTTCTTCATAAACCTGACTGCCCCAGTACTAATAGATAATTATTATTCATTTTTTGACTATGCAACTCTTATGTGCATATTGAAGAAAATCTGTTAAGTGCAAAATTCATTTTGTTCTGCCCTGTCTCCTTTCCTTCCATTCCACTTATAGCTACATGCCCTGCACCAAACTACTGAATCCAGAATAACTGGTGAACTCTATGTAAAATATGAGGTTAATATGTGCTTTAAATTGTGTGTATGTGTGTCTGTGAAAACCAGTTGAATGTTTATGAAGATTCTAACACAGAGATGACACAAAATAAATGGTAAGGATGTTTTCCATTTTAGAGATTTCCCATCTTGTAAGTAGTTTCTTATCACTCTGCCTACTTACAGGAGTTATAAGGATCTGGAAAAAACAAAACAAAACAAAACATGGCATCTTTCTGAAAGCCAGAAGACCACCATTGAAAATCAGTATTACCTTTTCTAGTGAAGACTATCTTTACTCTTCCCTTTTCTTTCATTTCCTTCATCATTTTTATATTAACTCTCTGAATCATTTGCTTTGTTATCTTTCCAGCCTTTTGTTCTTTTCTTTAGCAATCATTGGCTTATAGAAACTTCAGCAAGTTCATCTGCAATAGAAATCACAGCAGAGACCACAGCACACTGTGTTATATCTCTACATGGAGATTAAACAGTGTGGTCGGCTATGTTTTAGTATGGTGATGTGGTCCATTCACATCTCCAGAATGAACCCCTACACTCCCAGTGTGCTGTCAGAGGCCCAGTGTTCTAGTCCCTGCTTTATTTCCCTTTGGAGATCTGCTCTCAGGCAGGCTTCATGCGTCTGCAATCAAAATAGTCACACATATGCAAGAAGGTCCCACTTTGGGGGTTTAGTCCTCTGCTCTCCAATCTTGAAATTTTTAACAACTTTATCTATGGATTTCTATCTTGTGAAGGAAGGTAGATGGGGCAGTGCCTTGTGGACTCAGGATTGGAGCCCAGCCCACACACGGGCTGGGACGGGTTCCTGAGCCAGCCCCCAGCTCCCTGCGCTCTTCTCTTTAGGGTCCCAGGCCTTGGCCAGCATCCTGCTTCTGCTCTTGCTCCGTGGCTGCTGGTGCCTTCTGCCTGGGGAGCCAGCCGGGGATAAGACTGTGATTTCTCCACCCTGCCTTTGACCTCTGTAGAAGGGAAAATTATGAAAAAGAAAATAGAGACCAAGCAAAGAATTTTAGACATCAGTTTGTAGGTCATGTAAGACACTAAAACTATGAGGGGAGACATGATCAGAAGTGAGACTTAAAACATTAACATGTTGTTTTCAGTGGCTTTGCTCACATAGGAACTAAAGGGGAGGGATCAATAACGACATTTTTGAAACTACACAGCTCTAAAATGACAAAAGTTTGAATTAGAATGAGAACACTTGGAGTAGACATAAAATATAGATTGACATGGTATGGGACGGGTGGTTTGGAAGACAGAACAAAAAAAATGACTGAGATTTCAACACTAAGTGATGAGAAAATTGGAAAGTTTCACAGTATCAAAAATAGGTGATACATTTTTAAAACCTAACTGAAAAGCAATGAGTCTCCCCAAAGCCCTACCACCCAATGCCATTAAACGCTGGAACCCACCATTCCTCCTCTTTGCTAACTCCTTGACTGTGTCAACTCAGAACTTGACAATGAGGCTGACAGTCCCATTTGCCCTAAGAGGCCAAATAACATTCACTGTCATGGCAAATAACAGCATTTCCTCAGTGAAGGTTGAACTAAATTACTTTAACAAGGCTAAATTAAAAATCAAACATGTTGATGCATTTAATGCGAGGCACAGAGGACACAAAAGATCATCAAAAATGAGTGGCAATATTGATTGTCATAAACAACCTTTCATGGAGTAAAATAGATTCAATGCTGACCTCTTGAAATATAGTTACCCTATTCCTAGTTTATTCACTCCTAGGTTATGTAATTTAGGAGAATTTCTCTTTTGCCACATTTTATTTTTAATGTTATCATAACCTTTTCTTCCTCCCCACAATCTATTTTCCTCTTAAATGAAGAGAATACTGCTGGTAATAATTCTGTTCTAAAGTTTAGGCATTTATGAAAGTTTTCATTCTTTTTTAATTAAATGTATGAAGTAGATAAAACATATCTAATTATACTTCCTTCACAGAAAAAAATCTTATGGATTTTAAATATGTCCTGAGATGTAGCCGGGATATTGTGAGATGACAAAATTTTATTGACTCTGCTCAACTTTTACTGTATCTCCATCCATTTCCTAAAGGATGTATGTGTGATATTTGTGGTCTTACTATTTTGAAAGTGTGAATTCTATAAAATAGCACAGTATGGTCTTTTAATTTGGCCATGTTATAAAATGTTTGAAAATATCATGGGGTTTTTCTGAAATTTGTTTAGATGTCATCTTTACAGCAGGCCTTTTTAGATTAAATTCTTACAACTCACATCTGAGAAAATTTGAGATGAGGTTAAAAATTCTGGCAGAAACACTAGATGTTAATATAATAATTTATTATTAAAAATTTCATGATCTGCTTTTACTAATTAAGAAAAAATTATTTTTCATATTTATTCTCATCTTTATGAACAGTTTCCCCAACTTTTAAAGTACCATTTCACTACCAAAGGCCCTAAGTAAAAGGTTTTATGAAAATTTCTATATATATGTGTCAATAAACTGTAAAATATATTGCTCCAAAAGCTTAAATGTAAACAGTTACAGCTTTTTCCTATAAATTTATGATTTACCCAACCATATTAGGGTATTATAAGAAGCTAGAAATATTTTTAGAATAAATGTTTAAGTCTTTTATCTGTTTAATTAATATTGTTTCTTGCCTAATATTTGTTATTAGAATTGCAGTACTGAGTAGGACATATTATGGATATGAAGCAGATTAAGAGTTATTTTTTTTCTTAATGTATATTCAGAATGTAGTTGAGCCCTGATATAAAACATTACATAAATTATATCCCCATTCTTCAATCTAATACCCCGATAAATCCATAATTGTGTTTCCAGACATTTCTGCCTACCTTACAACAAATTACTTCATCTTTAGTCCACCCATTACTCTACCCAGGTTTTCTCTTTAACACATAGATTTGATTATGTTTCTCCTGTGCTTCAGAGCTATGTCTGTAGAATAAAATTCCTTAATGTGATATTCAAAGCCCTTCAAAATCTGGCTCTGGCAAACATTTCATTCTCTCAATAAATAATTATTAAGCCCTTCTTGTGTGCTAGAACCTCTGTGGCAGCAGGGGCTCTTGGGGTGGGAGGCAGGGGAAAGAGTGTCTCTGCCCTCATATATTTCATGGTGAATAAGCAATTACAGCCCTGTGTGGTCAGCGCTTCATAGTTGCGCATGGGTAAAGATCCACTCAGATTGAAACAGTTAGGGAGGTTTTCCCAGGGGAAATTGTGGCTGAGATGTGTGTGATGGCTAGAAGTTCATCAGACAGAAAAGAGGTAAAAGGGTCTTCTGGAAAGGGAAAATGACCTACATGAAACCTCGGAGGCATTACCAAATGTAAAACGCTCTTAGAGAGGCGAGCCGTTTCACATGACTGGTGCCCAGGGTTCAATGAGAGCCTGGGAGAGATAGGATGCTGGAGCCAATTACTAGTTGCTTTCTGTTCAAAAGGATGCCGTCTTTATCACCCTATAGGAGGAGGAAACTGTTCAAAGTGTTTAAGAAGACCCATGAAAGATTGCCTGCGGGGAAATAGCAGAAAGGCAAATATACAGAATAAAATGAGGACAGGTGCAGAGGAGAGCAGGCAGTTCAGCAAGAAGGCCTCAGGATGTGAAGGTAGGCAGACCTGTGAGGGGTACTGAAGCAGAATCGTCATCATTTCATGACAAGGTGGACGGAGAAATAAGGGAAAAGGAGGAAGGCAAGATGCCCTCTATGTTTCCAGCTTGGGCAAATGGGCGAAGGCTCTTGTGACACTCCCAGAAAGAAAATGCAGAAAGAGGAGAAAATGTGCATTAAAGTAGGGCAGAGAAGAGTAATTAAAAGGTTGGTTTGGATTTCATTGAGTCTGGGATCGAATTTGAGGATCTGACTAGAAATGTCCAGGCGATTGTGAAGAGAGCCCAGCACTTTAGGAGATAGTTCTGAGTTGATAGTTCTGAGTTTAATTGTAGCTGTGGAATCATTAGGATACAGCTGATACTAAAAGCTGTAGTAGCTGAATAGGGGCACAAAAAGCGCTAGAATTATTTCAGAAGTCCACGTTCAAGACAGTTTTTTCCATTTCAGATCTATAAGCAAATCAGTACACTCCTTTATCTGCTCCAAATTTTTTCTTTTTACTTTTAGTGAAAACTCAATGAATTTTCTTACTGTTTCTTTTAGACAAATTCTCCAGCAACACATATATTACCACCACTATATGATGCATCAGTGAGATTTCTAACTATTAGGTAAAAAATATAAATTTATGACAGGATATCACAATAATTTTTATAAGTGATTGCATGTTTTTGTCTCCTGTTTAAATTAGGCACCCATCCAATGATAGAATAATTTTTATAAGTGATTACATGTTTTTGTCTCCTGTTTAAATTAGGCACCCATCCAATGATAGATAGCCTTTTCTATTTGAGTTGCAGTGCACTTTGAAAGTGTACTAACTTTACAAAACTCACCGTATCTCCAGTATAATTTAGCTCTAATGTTTTCACTACCTAAGTGAGAAAGTTACTTCTAAGACATTTTTTTGTTTGCTTGGATAACCTGCGTGAATTATTGCGTGTATTTATTGTTACTGTAGATTTATTTCTTTTTTTACTACTCTTAATGCTCCCTACTACCATGTATGGGCCCCTAGTTGAGCCAATCCACAATGACTTTAGTTTTTTTTTTTTAATATCCCAAGTCACCCACAGTGTAAAAAGAAAAAAATTAAAGAATTAAGTCAAAACTGATAAAAAATAGATAACTGTATGTCAAATTCTAGTTCATGAAATCTAAAACTGGGAAATTGTTTTAAGGATGTAGGAAAAATTAAATATCACTAGTATTCAGTGAAGAGCAAAAATTAACATTTTTCTGTAGAAACATTCTGATGAATACTCTAATCTTTCACAGAAAAACAATGACATAAATAGTAACATTACAAAAATAGCATCCAGATGCAAGAAACAAAAACATCAGATATATAACTGTCAATATATATTTCTTCCTTCTCTAAAACTATCTAATAAACAGACAACAGAACATTTCAGTGATGTTTGAAGGCCGTGTCAACATTTTTCCAGCCACAAATCAAATGTTGCTTCATTGCCATGCACTTAAAGTGACTGTAGTGACAAATGATACTTGCATTGGGTTTTAATTCTTCACTAAGACCTTCAGAGAGTCTCTTGATTTGTGTGGGCATCATCATTAAGAAGATCTTGGCTGTTACAGGGCTTGTTTCTTACTGTGCTTGATTTGCCCATTAAAAAAGACCTCATTGCCCTGGACTCACAGTTAACCAGTTTTCCTTAGTGCCTGAGTTGACACTACCATTGAACTTAGAAGGAACAGACAAATGAGGCCACAAAAGCAAAACCAGAGCTTCAGTCTAAACAACAAGCCCAGAGTGAAAAAAACAACAACTATAGAGAACATCTTTCTCTGCAAAATAAAAGCTTATCCCTGTGTGAGAAATAGGACTCTGTGTAAGAGAGGAAAGGACTATACTGGAATTCCATACTTTTTGTTCAGTTTTTCTGCAAACAAACAAAAAAAACTGTTTCTTTAAAGCTCTTTCAAAAAAGTCTATTCATTTAAAAAAATTGTCCTCTTTAAAAATTAAATACCTGAAAAATACGAAGAAAAGAGAAAACATTATTTCAAACCCTACAACTCAGAGATAACTAGTCAGGATTTTTTAGCGATCATTATTCATTCCATTTCTGTCTCTCTCCCTCCTTCTCTCCCTTCCTTTCTTTCTCACATTTTATTATTTTTCAGAATACAAGTTAGATACATACATTGCAATTGCATTTCCTCTGCTTGGGTTCTAATCCTGGCTCAGCTACTATATAAATGAGTGGAGTTAGACAGGTTATTACCCACTTGGGCTTCGGTTTTCTCATTTGTAAAACAGGAGCAATTGCAGTTTTTACCTGGTTGGATTGTTGAGAGGATCAAATGTAATAAAATTCTTAAGGACTGAGCTCACTGCTGGGTGCATAATGAGTTCTCAGTAAATGCTGCTTCTCTTGTCCTCAAACTCCTTCATATTCTTATTGTTTATACAGTGTTATATTAAGCCAATGAATATGGAATGTGTATCATCACTTTAAGGCTGTCAACCCCATCAATTATTTCTATCAAACCTCTTTTGATGAACATTGGGTTTATTAACATGGGGTGGGGGTGGCATAGATGGATTTTATATTATGCTGTAATAAACACCCTGGTCCGAGAATCTTTATAGAATTACATGATTATCTCCTTAGGATAAACTCCTATAGATAGGCTTGCTAAACTCCCAATTGTTTTCAGAATTAATTGTCTTTCTGTAGTGTGTTTGGTTCTCCATGACCTTGCCCTTACCTGCTTCTCCAGCCTCCCTGCTCTCGCTCCTGCACTACCTTCCAACCTTACTGAGATATTTGCAGTTCTTCCAATGCACTTGGAAGATGCTTGTACACATTTCTTCCTTTGCCTAGGATGTGGTGAGCACATTGCCTCCTTGTCATCTAAATTTCTTATCTATATCCCTTGCTAGAACGTAAGCTCCTAAAAACAAGAAGTGTATCTGTTTATATTGAGTGTCTGGCTGCACTTTTACACCAACTGTAATAAAGTTTCTGGGGTTCTAGGCGTTATCTGAAAAAGTTCATGAAAGAATATATGCTGATAACCTACAGGTTTATCTTTCTATCTATAGTATAAATTTCTCCTGTTCTTGAACAAACCTTGACATCATAAAGACACTGAGTGAGGATAAGCTTCGACATTTTTCATTCCCTTTTTCCACATAAGTGCCCAGAAAACCTTCCAAGATTGTGACTATAGTGAATTTTATTTCTATGAGTAGTTTGTATTATATGGCAAAGCTGACATCAGGAGATTACCTGTGTGGGCCTTACCTAATCACATGAGCCCTTACAAACCTGAGAATTGTCTCCATCTAGTTGCAGAAAAGGAATCAGCAATTTAATACACAGGAAGGATTTGGCACACCACTGCCAGTATAAAAAGATGGAGAGGCCACGTGGCAATACATTTTGATGGTCCCAAGGAGTTAAGAACAGCCCCATAGGAAAGCCAGCAAGACATTTAGTCCTGTAAGTGCTAATAACAAGAATGATCTTGAAATTATTTTTTTCTTCAAGCCTCCCAGTGAAAACTTTGTGTAGCCAACACCTGGATTCTAGTCTTCTGATAACCAGGAAGAGGAAACCTAGCCATACTCAGCTGAAGTTTGAACTTACAAGGTTGTACATTGATAAATGGGTGTTGTTTGAAGTTACTAATTTTGTAGCGAATTACTATAAACCAATGAGAAACTAACACAATGGAGGTGGGGGAGAAATGGGAATGAAAGTACCTAGGTATTCCTAAAAAAAATTTCTTCTTTCTATTTTGAGCCTTCCTGAGAGTCTGTAAGTATTGTGTGAATGACTAGGATCAAATCAGTGGAAACATGATAAAGAAGGTAGCCATTGGGAAAGAACTGTGTCGTGCAGTAGATGGTACCAAATCTCTGCAGAGCTACAGAGCACTAATGTCCACTCCACTGACAATAAATCCTAAGGTCATATGCACACATCTGATCACTTAGAGTTTGATACTTTAACCTTAATTTTTTTATTTTTAAATTTAACAATTGTTAGCTGTTTTTATTATTGACTAAAAATATCTCTACAACTGTGTAAAATGTGTGATTGCAAGGCAGGATAGGGAGTACAATGCAGGGAGAATATCCCCCATGAAGTACAGTAGATGTTTTCACGCATGCCAATAGAACCAATACAAAGTAATGGGAAGGAGAAGGCCTCCCACTAATAACTGAGTCTTCACCTAGAAAAAGATTAAATTCAGAGACTCGGAAGTGTTCATTAAATATAATTACACAGGTAGCTAAAAGTAGACATATTTCTATGCTTTAGGATATGTTTATAATACAACCACAGATTAGAAAAAAAGAACTGAGGGAAGAATTTGCTAAGTTTGAGACAGAGGTCTGAACTAGATCTAAAAACATTATTAAATGTTCAAGGATTGTGTGAGCCGATGGGCAAATAATTTGGAGCTTGAAATACTGTTTCCCCACCCCTCAGCTTTATGAAGATGTAATTGACATAAAACATTGTGTACGTTGAGGGTGTACAACATGATGATTGAAATCAGCCTTGCTGGGAGTATTTAATCAGCAAACACTGTAAATCGGGGCTTTCCTTTTTGAGTTGGTTCATCAGCACAGTGCTGTCTCCATCCCAGGGGCTCAGTGCCTTCTGCATGTAACTTACAATCAGATGGTTGTCCCTAGGTAATATGTGTGCTAATAATTTGTAGATGGCATAAATTCATTCTGGAAAAAGCCCTAGTCAGAATCAAATTCCTGTGGAGGTGGGGTTAGTGGAAAGAAACTTGAGGATATTAGTATGAACTTAGGCCTGGCTGTAAGGAAAAGAATGGAATTTTCAGACAGGTGGAGAAGGATTACTCAACTGCAGGATATGAAAAAAGAAAACAATCATAGCAAGATGGCTGCATGGGTGTATTGGTTTTCTATCACAGTCGTAACAAATGGCCACAAACTTAATGGCTTAAAATAACACAAATGTGTTTTCTTACAGCTTCAGATGTCAGGGAAAAAAATGGTTCGGTGGGGCCTCATTCCTCCTGAAGACTCCAGGGGGGAACCAACTTCCTTGCCTCTGGCTTGCAGAGGCCACCCACACTCCCTAGATTGTGACCCACGTCACTCTGAGCTGCGCCTCCTTCATCACAACTGCTCTCGGGCTCCAACTTTCCCGCTTCCCTCTTTCCTCTTTTGCTTACAAGGATGCTTGTGATTACATTGGGCCCAATTGGGTAATCCTGGATAATCTCCCCATCTCAAGAACTTTAATTTAATCCTCATCTGCACCATGTCTTCTGTCATGTAAAGTAACATATTTAAGTATTTTGAGAAGTTGGATAGGGGCATCTTTGAAAGGCTATTCTTCTGCCTAAGAATGGGTAATGTAGACCAGGTGATTATGGGCCTTAAAAGGCTGACTGAAGAGATAAGCAGATTATCAATATTGAACAAAGGAGTGATTTAATGAGAGTAGTGTTTTAATAAAATTAATATTACCACAGATGGCTCATCGAAACTGGCAACAGCTCTTGTAGTGAATTACTTACTGTAATCCACGTAGGAGTGATTAGAGTATGCCCTCGGACTTGGCATTGCAGTCCAGGTTAGCGCCAGTCAGTGCCAGACTTGGACATGGACAAAGGAAAGCCAAAATTAATTTAGAACACTTTCATCACTCCTAAAGACAAACAAACAAACTAACAAATCTGTTCCTGTTAGCCATTAACTTCTCATTTCTCTTCAATACCACAGCCCTAGGCAACTGATGACCTCTCTGTCTCTACAGATTTGTGTATTCTGGACAATTCACATAAATGAAATCATAAAATCTTTTCTGTGTGTGTGTGTGACTGACTTTCTTTGCTTAGCAAAATGTTTTCAATGTTCATTCATCCTGTACCATGAATCAATGTTTCAGTCATTTTTTTATTTTTATTTTTTATTTTTAGAGAGAAGGGAAGGGAGGGAAAAAGAGAGGGAGAGAAACATCAATGTGTAACTGCCTCTCATGTGCCTACTACTGGGGACCTGGCTCGTAACCCAGGCATGTGCCCTGACTGGGAATTGAACTGGCTACCCTTCGGTTTGCAAGCCAGTGCTCAATCCACTGAGCCACACCAGTCAGGGCAATATTTCAGTCATTTTTATCATCAAATAATATCCCATTGTATGGCTATGTCCCATTTATTTACCACACTTCAGTTTACACACATTTGGATTGTTTCTACTTTTTGACTGTCATTAATAATTGGGAGTTTCTGATACTATGAACATACATGTACATGCTTTTGCATGGACATATGTTTTCATTCATCTTTGTGTATACCTAGGAGTTGAAATGCTAGGTCATATGGTAAATCTATGTTTAGAGAAGCATTTTGAG
Organism: Artibeus jamaicensis; assembly: GCF_021234435.1. NCBI lineage: Eukaryota > Metazoa > Chordata > Mammalia > Chiroptera > Phyllostomidae > Artibeus > Artibeus jamaicensis. The sequence continues at coordinate 40,681,494 of NW_026522059.1, forward strand.
AAACTGCCAGTTTGTTTCCCATAGTCGGACACATCATTCTACATTCAACACAGCAGTGAGCTGGCATATGTTAGAACCTTTTTTTCATGCCATTTTACTGAGTGTAAAATGGTATCTCAATGTGGCCTTGATTTATATCTGCTCGATGACAAATTTTGTTGGCCAACTTTTGTTGTGTTTATGAGTCAGTAATATATCCTCTTTGGAGAAATATCTATTCAGACCCTTTCCCCATTTAACTTATGTTATTTATCTTTTTACAATTTTTGGATATAAAATATACAATTTTTAGATACAAATATATTACATGTATGTATGTATTTTTGTATACAATCCAAAAATATACAATTTGGGGGTACAAATATATTAGATGTATGCATGACAATGTATTCTGTTCTGTGAAGGCAAGTTGCCTTTCATTTTCTTGATTATATCCTTAGTAACACAAGCATTTTAAATTTGATGAATTCTAGTTCATGTATTTTTTCTTTTATTTTTGCTTCAGTGTCCTAATGAGGAAGGCCTTGTCTTACTCAAGCTTATGAGTTTGCCTATTTTTTTAAAGAACTATATAGTTTTAATTCTTACTTTGAAGTTTATGATCTTTCAGTCCACTTTTGTGTGTGGTGTGAGGAAGTGGTCTACTTTTACTGTTTTGCATGTGGATGTCCTGTTATTCCAACAACATTAACCAAAGACACTATTCTTTCACAATTGTACTGTTTTGTTACCTTTATCCAAAGTTAACTGTTAATATAAGAGTTTGTTTCTGCGATCTTAATTGTATTCTATTGATTATTGTGTTTATTCTTATTCCAGTACAACACAATCCTGATAATTTTGAGCTTTGTAATAAGTACTGAAATTGTTCTTCTATTTCAAGACTTTTGCCTATTTGAGTACCATAATTTTTATATAAGTTTTAAGATTGATTTGTCAATTTCATTTTTTAGATAGATCGTCTTAAATTTTAGATGAATCTGGGGAGTATTTTTATTTTACCTGTACTAAGTCTCCTGATTCTTGAACTCAGGTGTCTGATTTTATTTAGATATTCTTTAGTATGTTTCAATAATACTTTATAGTTTTGAGCATACAAGTTTTGTCCTTATTTTTAAATTTTATTCCTGTTTATGATTTTTGATGCTATAATAAATATTATTTTCTTAATTTAATTTATAGATCATCCATTGCTAACATGTATAAATATAATTGATCTTGTATATTGATTTGAACTCTGCAAATATCCTGAACTTATTTATTCTAATAATTTTTCTTTGATTCTGTAGGAACTTCTGTATCCAAGATTACATCATCTGTAATCTTGAATAGATTTTAGAATCTAAAATAGAGCCAGTCTTACTTTCTCCTTTGTATCCTGAATACTTGTTATTTCACTTTCTTGCCTAGTTGATTTGGCTAAAAACTCCAGTATGATGTTGAAGACATGTGATGACAAAAGACATACTTTTCTTACTGCTGACCTTAGGGGGATCCATTCAGTATTTTACCATTAAGTATGTTACTAGCTTTTCATAGATGCCCTTATGAGTCTGTCGAATGCTTTTATCAAATGCTATTTTGCCAAATGGTATTTCTGAAGCTATAAATTGACCACATTTTTGTTCTATTTTCTATTGATACAGTGTTATAGTAATTGATTTTTGGATGCTAAAACAACTTGCATTCCTGAGGCAAATCTCACTTGGTCATGTTATTTACTGTAATCCTTTTTTATATGTTGCTAGAATCTGTTTGCTAGTAAAAATTCTAGTGACATATAAATCTTCATTATTTGAAGTTCCCATATATGTAGGATTCACATGCTCACTAAAATGTGCTTGTCGTTTCCAAGTCAATACTTGCGGCACTTTTGTGGTCATTTGTGAGCAGGCACAGAACAGAGCATGCATTTGTACATTCTTGACAAAAAGCTGATGAAGGTGATGTTCTTCACCCTGTTGTTCAGCATTTGTACTCTGAGCAACTGGGTTTTTTGGGTCTATTTTTGTAATATTTTTCACATACTGTGCCTTTTGTTGATAATTTTGGCATTTAAGATGGTTCTCCAAATGAGTTTTGAAGTCCTATCTACTGTGTTTAGGTGCAAAATATCTGCCATATGTCTTACATAGAAAACATGTTTGTTAGATAAGCTTTGTTTAGACAGAAGTTATAGTGCTGTTGGCCCCAAGTTCAATGTTAATAAATCATATATATAATATACATATAAGATATATATATCATATCCATATGATATATATGTGGTGCCTTAAGCAGAAACACACATGCAACAAAGCTATTATTGATTAGTTGATGCAAATGTTATGACCAGATGCTCTTAAGAACCTAACCCTGTATTTGTGAACAATTGTCCAGTATTCACTAATTCACTGTTCTCAATGACTTTATAGAACAAGACTTATGTAAATAATGAGACAACTGTATTTTTTCTCAGAATTTTCACATATATATTTACTAGAGAATTAGTTGGTCATTTTCTGTTCTTGTGATATGTTTCCCTAGTTTTTATATCAGGGTGAAACTGGTCTTTATACTGAGTTGGTATGTGTCCTACTTTATTTTATTTTTGGCATTGTTTGTGAAAATTTGTTATTAATGCTTTCTTAAAAAATTGTTTGGTAGAGCTCAAGAGTGGAAAGAGTAACTGAGTGTTGGCTTTGCTTTGTAAAATGTTTTAAATTTCCTAATTGTGTAGAAAAAGTTAACCTAACAAACTTAAGATACATAGAAAGTCTAGTTTACATTTGACCAATGTTTGGAAACTTAGATTTGGAGAGGGTTCCCACCACTCCCAGAATTGATAAGAGTAGCCCACTGTGCCTTCCCAGTCTGTACAGACAATGTGACTTATGCTGAACACTACTGGAAGTCTAAAATTTTGGTACATTCTAGGCAGAGGATGACTACGTGATTGGGATGATGAGTTTCTCATGAGTGTGTTGCATTTCACGTGTGTTATCACAACTTATTGCTGGGGAAATTAAGCATGTCTTCTGTGACTTCAGTGAGAGAAGACCCTTAGGAGCTGTGACTTCTTTCCCCAGGCCTTTGCCACAAGCGCCTTTTCTGTTTGCTGATTGTTCTGAGTATCCTTTCAGTGTAATGAGTCATAGCCATGAATAAAATCCCATTCTGAGTCCTCCTAGTGAATTATCCATCCTTAGTTTGGTCTTGGGAATCCTCAACCTTCTAATTAAATCTCTTGCTTATTCAGGCTTATTCAGATTTCCTATTTCTTCTTGAAAAAGTCTCAGTACTTTTTTTCTTTCCAGAATGGTTTCCATTTTATCCCAGTTAACCAATTTGTTGATGTGTAATTTTTCACAGTGTTACTTTATAATCCTTTTATTTCTGTACGGTCATTAGTAAAGTTCACTCTCTCATGCCTGTGTTCAGCCCAATTAAAGGCTTGTCAATTTTGTTGATCTTTTCAAAGAGCTAACTTTTTATTCCATTATTTGTCTTTGGTTTTCTATTCTTCATTTCATTTGTTTTCCCTATAATCTGGACATCTCAGATGCAGTCACCTGGAATTCAGTCATAACCGGAGCTGGAGGCAATGAGAAGTGGTACTGTCTGTTCCCTTCCAAGACGTCATAACCCTTGAGTAGGAGTGTGTGAGCGGGAGTCCTGTTTTAGCCATACCTGCTTAGAGTGACTCTTCTGTCACCATGACCTCAGGACAGAGGCAAGACAGGGTCAGGCCATATCTCAAAAGTCATAGACTCTCACTGTTTTTTTTTTTTTTTACCAGATCTACAAATCTCCTGTTTTTAGTTAATTTTCTTGAATAAATGTTTCTTTATTTGTTGTAAGCATGGGACAACTTCCAGATATTTAAAACTTTTTGTATGTGATTTCTACCAACTATTGTTGTTTTACTAGGGAGTGGGTTTGTGGAGCTTGTCTCACCATTACTCCAGAGTGATCATCCCTTGGGGTTAAAAACCTGGAATTGATGTTAGTTTAAAATGAAAGAATTACCGTATAAGAGAATTTAAACAATAGCTAAATAACCTTGACCAAATGACTTATCCTCAGTTTGCTTGACTGTAAAATGAAGATAATAATAGTTTCTACATAATAATGCTATTTCATGAATCAAAATAAAATAAATTTAGCATAGTGTCAGTCATACTCAACATACCTAAAAATGTTGTTGAGCAACTGAATGAAAAAACAATTAGAATGGGATAGGTATCTTTTTTATTAATTATTTGTATTTATTCATCATTACTGCTCCTAATCATCATCACTGCATAATTTTTATTGTTAGGTTATATGAATGTCACTTTTGTAAGGGTCATCTTTATACTCAGCTCTCTTTTTCTTTATTCTTTCATAATTTTAGATTTTGAATCACTGTCACTCTTGCTAACATACTTTTAAAATGATTCATAGTGATTTCAATATTCATACAGGTAAACTTTCCAATACTTTGGCTCCTCGAATCCTTGACTGCTTCTCTCTAGTGATTTGTTCTCCTTGCTGCCTCAGCATTCGATCTATGCTCATTCCCTTGACCTTTTCTTTCCAATAGCAACAACTTTACCAAAATCTCAAGTTCAAACATCCAACTTTATGACTCTGGCCTTTTATCTTTTGACACACAGCCTTTCATATCCCAACTCTAACATTCCTCAGCCCACCTAAACCTAGTTAGAATCAACTGTATCAGATTTATACTACCCTCATCTCCTAAATCTTTTATTTCTTCTTTAAATATTTCACTTTTTCTTAAACTCCATGTTCAATAATTATAATCACTCTTTTGCATGCATCATCAATTCCCATGCCTCTCTTTCACTTCATCATATGTTCCTGATGAAAGTATAACTGCAGTTAAGGAAAACTTTGGTTCTGCTATTTACCTCCACTTGTACACTTCAATATGGTTGGGTAACCAATGGAAATATATAACCATGATAACTGGTCTCACTTGAAATTCATTATCAATAACTTAGCTCAAGAGAATCTCTTAATGCAAGCATACTATATTTTCTGTTCTACTTTTCTAGATAATTTTTTATGATTTCTTCCTTTTCTTGAAACCCCCAGTAAATATTTCTTCATCATTACTCCCAATTGATGCCTTCATTTCTCATTTCACTGAAAAAAATTGAACCTTCCTAAGGATTTCTATAAGTTCCCATAAATGTAGTGCCCACCAACCAATATTTATGCTGTTATATTTCAGAATCTTAGTTACCATGTTCATTCATCTGTCCATGCAGACTATGTCTCCATCTGTGCATTAATCCCATGTATCTTGCTTGCTTCGCATTTCTCCATAATTTCAAAATCATCATTTTGCTCTCTATGTACCACTATTTCAATTAGCATAGAATCATACTATTAATTTACTTATCATAAAAACTCTTAGTTGATACCATTTAGTTCTATAGCTTCCTCTCCATGTCTTTTTATCTTATATAGCAGAACTCCTTAGGGAAGTTCTCTATCCACTATCACCAAAGCCTTTCCTACCATTCTCTCTTGTATGTATTGCAGTCAGGGTTTTCCTTCAAGTCCACTGGAATTGCTTTACTAGAGTCATTGAAGAGTATCATGTTGCTAGTATGAATTGCCAAGTCTCGTATTATTTGTACAACCTATGAAATTGAGTGTAATTAATACCCTTCTTCCAGCATCAGCATTTTTTATATTCATCATTTCTTTGACATTCTTGTCTATGCAATCTCACTTTGCTAATTCCTCTTTATTTTCATAAACTTTAATTCTTGCATTTTTTTCTTTTCTACCTGTATTCACTCTCAAGGTGCTAAAATTGTTTCATGAGTTTACCATTTCTATGTCTGTGACAGCAATGTTTACATCTTATAGCTTGGATCTTCCTCTTCAAATCTATATACCCAACTGCCTATTCAATTACATTTATCTGTCTACCAGATGACTCCAGCTTAAAGCATTTAATACTCAATTACTAATGTGCAGCTTCTTCTGCTCACTTACTTATATTTGTTAACAGTGGCTATATTCTTCCAGTTGCATGAGGTTAAAACTTGGGTATTAATTTTTATTTCTTTTTTCTCATATTTGGTCTAGTGATAAATTATGTCTATTCTATTTTCAAAATAGATCCCGAATCCAACCCCATGTCTTTTCAATTCAGGTGTCACAGGTCTCCTCTCTGTTACTATCTATCACATACCACCTGGATTATTGATGTATTTTTAAATTGCTGTTTTTGCTCTGGTATTTTTCCCTATAGTCTACACTCTATAGGGATTATTTAAATTTTAGGCCCACCCCTGATATTGCACATGCATCTTTTTTTTGCTCTGTTTTTTTCTCTTTTGCATTCATTTTTAGAGTATTAACATTTTACCTTATTATCATGTTCGTTATCTATCTTCCTCAATATCATGCACACTCCTGGTGGCAGACATTTTTTTACTTTATTTTTACTACTATATCTTTAATGCCTATAAGAATGAATGACATATAAGCAGAAGCACAGAAAACTCCTTTTTAATAAATTACTAAGAGGATTATAATAAGTTATTTGGAATGAAACAAGAGGAAAAGTGGGAATAAAAAATCCCAGAAGATAAGAATTTTTGAGTTGCTGATATAGAAGAAGTAATTAAAACATTTGAATGCATAAAATCTGTAAGTGTGGAGGAAAGCCAGCAAAGAGATGATAAAGAGAATTACTAAACTAAGCATAGAGAGAAGAAGCAGTTACTGACTGATATAGAGAAAAAAATCACAGACAGTCATGGAAGCTAAAAGTGAAGAAATAAGCTATGTCAAATGTGGTGCAGACTTAGAGGAGGGTCAGAATAAAGAAACTTAATGCCCTACTACTTGACCATAAAAAAGAAATTTTACCCTTTGTGACATCATGGATAGACATGGAGAACATTATGATAAGTTGAATAAACCAGTCAGAGAAAGACAAATGCCATTTGATTTCACTCATATGTGGAATGTATTGAACAAAATGAACTAACAAGCAAAACAAAGACAGACTCCGAGACAGCAGGATGACAGCTGTCGGGGTGGAGAGCTTGGTGGGGGATATGGGTAGAGGGATTGAGCAAAAAAATAAAAGAGAAAGGGCTCATGGACACAGATCACAGTGTGATGATTGTGGGTCAGAGGAGTTGGAGAAGGTGAAGAAGGGACTGGGGACACATGGTGGTGGACAGAGACTTGGCTTGGGTGGTGGACACGCTATGCAGTGTAGAGATGATGAGTTGTAGAATTGTGCACCTGAAACCTGTATAATTTTTAAAAAATAGTGTCACCTCCAATATTTAGATGAAAAGAAACTCAATTCTGTTACAAAAGTGCTTTAATTGAATAGTCTCAGGGTGTTTATGGGCCCATAAATCAAATGACAGGGGTTTAAGGAAGTAAACTTAGTGAGACCAGTGGGGTCTGGAGGTAATTTGCTAGTTTGAGAAGTTTAGCAGTAAAATAATTTTGAATAATGGGAGGATGATTAAATAAAGTAGTGGTCTCAAAGAAAGATTTTTTAAGATTTTGGAAATTCAAAACTATTTTAGGGGAAATTAGAGAGTTAAAAAAGCATCCTAAATTAGAAAGAATGAGTAATACTAGTGTAGGAATGGGGTCTTTTTGGAAGCATGAATCCCATACAAAACAAAGGAAGTCAAGGTTTACTTTGTAGGATGTTTTGTGTGTGGATGTAGCAAAAGGAACCAAGGGTAGAGAATTGCTGCATTGGAGTGAGTACAGTGAACTAATTGCCAGTAGGTACTCTTAGAAAATGATTCCCAGTTTCACTATGGGAGAACATAATTATGGTGGGTTGCCTTTCAACTTTTATGGAGGCCTCACTTAGAAATTCTGTAACTCTGACTCCCAAATATCCAATACAATTGTTTAACTATGCAAGCAATTTAGTGGTCATTGCACACTAATTCAAAGACTCTGGAAGCTCTCAGACTGAGTAGATGTTAGTCAGAGGCACCCGAAACCAGGGTTTGGTTAATAAAGTGACTGGTCTCTTCCTCCAGGCTAGTTGCTCCAGGCAAATCCCAACTTTGACTCTGCCCCAGGCAGGCCCCAGGTCTGAATACAACCTGGGAGAGAAGGAACTGCTTCTACCTGGTTCTACCACTTTTCTCTCTTTGATCTTGCCTGCTTAACCTCCTGATATCCTAGGTTTTTTAACCTATACCTTAGTTTCCTCATTGCCTACCCTAAGAGCTTACTTAATATTTAAATAATTTTTAAAGTACATAAAAAACAAAATTTCAGTACTGCTGATATTGTGGGTTAAGATAGAATGTTACTCAGTTTATAAAAAAATTTAATAGTGATCATTATAACATTGAATGGCCTGATTAACTTCCAAAAATATATCTGTTCATCTGTGAGTTTTACCATAGTAGCTACTTTCATACAAAATTGAATATTATTCCTAGCTGGGTACAAAAAAAGGCTATTCATGGAAGAGGTCAAGGGTAATACTTTGTAGTTAACACTGAGGTTGGTTTAGTGATATTAATTCATTGTTATTTCTGTTGTTATGTTATATAAATAAACTGGCCTTTGTCTTAAGTCTGGTTGTGTTGTGCCTCAAATAATTTAATTTGATATTGGGGAAGCCAGGAAGGCTTATCAATTTTAAAGAAATTAAAAATGTGTTCTAACAACTTAGAATTATAAAACATTGTTGTCTCTTTAAAATTAAGATATTAAAATATTCAGTCAACCACTGTTGTATTAGCATATTCAATCCATTAAAAGCATGCAAGAGCACTATATTTCAGATGTAAAATTATCACATGTCAATATTACTTTGTAGTATGGAAATGACAATGAAATAATTTTTACTTCCTCGAGAATCAAAAAATTAATATTTCTGAGTAGGATATAGAAATGGTTATAAAATGTAATTTAGATTATTCTACATTGAATAGAATAAAATCAAGTAACATAATAGGTAATGACCATTTTTCTATTTAAACTCTTTCTAATAAAGACATTTTAGTTTTCAAATAATTAAAATTACTTTCTTTCTACCCTTGTTTTGTTGTTGTTACTTTTTTGAGTTGTGCTTTACCCTCCCAGAATACGAAGTTCCTGCCCAGCAAAGGATATAAACGTAGGGTTTCTTCCCACTTGCGCATGAGTATAGAGGCATTTGTATTCAATATTTAGTGCTTATATATTAAATAAAATTCATTAACTACAGATTATTTGCCTTTCTTTCTAGTTACAGCAGATTCATGCCTAGTAAAAAGTCATTATTTATAATCTTTGGCCAATTTAGTTAGGGTATTAGTTAAATCTTTATTCTTTCATAGTAGGGGGAAGCAATTATGATAGAAATGCCAATTTAAAAAAAGAGCCATACTTATCATTTTTAAAAAATATGAACAAAAGGGTTTTAAAAATAGTTTTAGTCTGGATTAATTCATATTGCAGTGACTAGTTTACATCTGAGATCAAAATGTGAAAAATCCATAAGAATAACAAAGGAATAATGATGTTCAGTTGATTATTCAAATTTGACTTAATCAGTATTTTTGTCTATTCCTAGAAAACTGAATGACACTTGGTCATATCAGTTATAGTATAAATAATGATAAGTATCAGCACAAGATAGCCAGCAAGACCTATTGTTTTCATTTAAAATGAGCGAGAGATTCTAATCCAAGTAATAAGAGCTATCTTTTATTATAGTTTAGTATTGACAGCTTTTTAAAAATTTTTGACAATTAAAAATTATTATTGAAAGTAAAAGAACAAAATCTTTGATTAAAAAACAGCAACAATAAGAGCTGCCCATCTATCCCAATCTCACGCAATTGTTCAAATTAACAAATGAAATTTTAAGACATTCCAGTAAATGTGGGACAGTGAGCATTTGCAAATGACTAAACAAATTGTACTGATATTTTAGTAGCATACTTATATTGCCTCTTTTATACATGAAGTATGGTATCTTTTTCCTAAAAAGATAGACATCACCATGTCACATGATTGACTGCTACACAATTTTTCTTTTAAATGACATATCTGACAACATAAAATAGCACATTGCATAGATGGCAGTGATATTGTTCTGCTTTATAACATAAAACTTGTTTACTGAAGTACATTTTAAAAATAGGGATTGTGTCACGAGCTATACAGTGTTGCAAAGGCAGCGAGAAAATAGCCAATGGGCAGTTCTCTTCGGAAGAAAGCAATCCTGTGGCTACCAGAAGATTTCTGAGAATGTCTGATATAAATTCCAGCCTGTGACTAAGTCTAAAATGAGCAAAGGGAAAATTTCTTCCGTGTTAACATATTTCCACTTCAAACATTCTGAACAGACAAACTCACTTTGCTGGGCTATCTCATGTATGCGATTTCATAACCAGAGGAGAATTAGAGTCCAAGCCCCAACCTAGAGATAAAGTGTTTGGGATAAAATTCCAGTATCTTGTTCATACCTGCGCATGCCTAACTTTTTAATATGGGTATAAAATGGCCACATGTAGCAACGCATTATAACCATGGCAATTGTCAAGATAAATGAACACTGAATGTAAGAATTGTCACTATGACATGTTTTACACAACCTACATGTTAAAAAATTTTATGCCAGTAATTTGTATAACTTGCTTGGGCAAGCATACGTTGCCACTCAGTTTCTTAAAAGACATGACCCAAGTTAACAGTGCAGTAAGAAAGGCATTAATGTTTCATTATGTTCAGTTAGTGTAGGCTATAGATACTCCCACACTAAAATATAGACATATGGAATATATATATATAAGGAATTTATGTTTATTATGAATTATGATCAAAACACTATCAAACATTTACTATGATAGTACCTACTTAATGTTTCATCTGAAAGACTTAAACCTCCTAATCAAGTATCTATAACCAGTAAAGCTTTTTTCTAACATTCACATTAAAACCAATTGTCAAATCTGAAGAAATACCAGGCTTTGGGTGTTCTTGCATATTTTTTAACAACTAATAATCAATTTATCAATATATTTGATTTAAGCATCTACAATGGTGACTTTACCTGGACTTCTGGCTATTTTTTTTATACTTCATCTATCATGTATTTTTGCTTTAAATTTAATCTTCTAAAACAGTAGGCATGTTACTATAACAGACACATTTTATTAATATAAATGTGTTGCAAAAAGAAAGCTTCTTTTGCATAGCAGCACTGGCTAGTCTTGTTGCACTGAAGCCACCACAGGCTGACCTCATGTTCTGTACTTGAAAAATTCATGCCCAATAGAACTGCTGTGCTTATCTTTTTTTTACTTTCACTCTTTACCTAAATTATAATAAAACAGCGTCATTTATCTATTTTAGGTTGAAACTGTGCACAGCTTTAAATGAAGAAGTGTAGCAAACACAAATAAAGACATCAGAAATAGAATCTCTTGTGATTACTTAATAGAATAAAATAGAATGGGAATGTTAAGCTTGACCTAAATACCTCTTCTTTTTGCAGGAGATAGTTTTTCATATAATCACTTGAGAAGTAAGAAATAGAATATAGTTAGGTAGCTTTGTGTTTTGTAATTTTTGTTCTCCGATATTTCAGGCTGGCTTCTTTATGTACATGGGCTTCCAGTCAGGTCAACTCTGTTGTGAGAATTAAAATGTCAGATAATGTACATAAAGTACCTAGTTGCATAAAACACAGTGAATTTTTAAATAAATATTAAGTTGTTCTCCCTTTGCAATCTTAGATTTATTTTGAATATTATAATTGTAACACCTGTGATATTTGGATTCAATTCAATAGTTCTAAATTTTGTCTGAATTCCTCACCTCTTTTAATGAAGCTTCTGACTGTGAACTGAATCTCTTTGGTGAGTCACCTATTTCCTAAATGAGAGGAGTCATCTGGATAAAAATGAATGAGTGATTCTTCTTCTTCTCTCCACTTACAAAGTGAGCAGAGAACTACACCCCCCCATCCCACCAGCCATGTTTTTCCCCACTCTACCTACATCTCCTGTATGATAAGCTGATCTTTGGGGGAAGGTGCTGAGATGAGATTCACAGAATTGAATCAATCATAAGCTGGGGAAGAAAAGATTTTCTCCTAATAGCCCAGGTAGGTGTTACCTGTTTTATGTCTTAGGCTATGTACGCTCAATCCATCTTGTGCACCTGCATTAAACCAACAGATGCCATCCTTGGGAAGCACACTAGCAGTGTAGGTCCCTGCCAACGCTGCAGATCAGTCAGTGGAAGCTACCTTATTTGGTAGGATCTCGTTATGTTTTTCTCTTGTAATAAAGAAAAAAGGTAAGAAAAAGGGAGGAAAGATTCCTTATAGTACCTATACTAGCAGACTATAGACTTCAATTTCAGTTTAAATTTTAGTATAGTATTTTATAGTAACAATATGCTGTAATTTAATTAATTAGCACCAGATAGAGGAGCATTTAGACAGTATTTAATTCTTCATTATAACAAATAATACAGCAACAACATTGATGTGTTATCATAGTTTTTTGTTTTCTGGGTTTTTTTTTTTTTTGCTTCTTATTTAGCCACCAGAATTTTAATGTAATCAAATGTATCCACTTTTTTATTGTTTCCAGTTTTTATGACATGATTAGAAAGACTTCCTCTGAAGCGAGTTTATAAATATTTTAAGCATCACTTTCTATGGGTAAATTTATGCTTGCATTGATGCAAAAGAAATTATTACTATTTATATTCTTGTAATTATTGTTGTCAGGTAGAAGAAATGAGGTGGAGTTCTGTTTTATTTTTTTTCACAAATGGCTCTCCCATTGGTCCAATATCTTTATGAATAATCTATTTTTCCAATAATTTAAATATTCTCATATATTATTGAATTTATTTCTGGATTATCAGTCATATTCACTTGGCTTCCTAATGTTTGCACTGGGACCACACTTTTAAAAATACTGTAGGTATTATTGTGAATAAAACCATTATTTATCAATTGCTAATGTAAGGATTTGGGGCTTCACAGGGAAAATCCCCAGCTAAAAGTAAAATGGGAGGTTTTGGTTGTGTGGTGAAGGAAGTTTAAATGATGTCTGGAGCAGGTAGGTGGGAACAAGGGAAGAGGTAAAAAAATGAAGGATGAAGAAAAATAGAGAAGAACAGCATTACAAGTCTAAAGGGTCTATATATACATATGTAGTATACATCTATATGTATATGTAGTATACACACATGTATGTAATGTATGTATGTGTATGGGTGTATATATGTATATGTACATAATATACTATATACATGAATGTATACATATAGGTAGTGTGTATGCATGTGTGTGCCATATATACATATATGTGGTGTGCTATACACATGCACGTATACTATATATATATATACCCACTGATTTGCACCTTCCATTTCAGCATGGTGCATATTTTTATCAGAGTGCAGAAGGGGTATGATTGGATTCGGGTTTAAACTGTGGTAGTTATAGAGAGGCAGACTTATATGGGCTTGTAGACACCAACAAAAGTCTGGACCGAATGATGACCTACAAAGCTGTGATTAGTTGCGCAAAGACATACAATCAGGAGAGCACCAATAGACTGAGGAAAGAAGAGTAGCCATGGACGTGTAGTGTTTATGAAATTCAAGAGCACGTTAAATGTAAGTTAGAGGATGAAAGAACTGAGCAGCAGAGCTGTTGTCAGAGACAATGGTAGCGAGGCTTAGGCGGTCATGACGAGAACAATGAGTCCATCGTTCTTTCCTTTGTGCTGCCTGTTTTCTCACAAGGAACTTATCAGAGGGTTTAAACAGACACTCATCAGATAAAATAGGGAATAAAAACTTTACAGACAGAGAAAGTGTAGGATTCTTCTGCTATAACAGGACAGAAAAAATGTATAAGAAAAGAAAGGCAAAATATTTTTAATGAACACTTACTAGGGTTTTGGGGTGTGGGGCAATATATTTAATAGAAAAATATGAATAGCAAGCATTTTGGGGGAAATAAGAGGGGATCTGGTCTAAAATACAGTGCAGAATCCTTGGTAATGTGGCAGGAGGAAAAAGAGAAAGTGGGTATAAATATTTAGAAGGAGTTCTCCAAGTTCAATTAACTACTTAGGCAACTCCCCAAATTAAGTTAGTTGCCAAGAAATAGTTGGCAAGCAAAGTGTAGTAATTATGTGCCAACAGGCCAGGGATGAGGCTGGGCCTCGCCACATTATGCCATCTCTTTGTGGCCTTGTTCACCATTCTTTAATAGGAAAGTTAGCAAATGAAACAGATTATACAAAAAATAATAACTGAAACTAAGTACTAAGGACAAACACAATTGTGGCCAGAGATGGGCACTCCAAGGGCAACTCTGCTCTTTGCAATGGCCGAATGGGAATTTACACTCTTGAATAAATAACGTGCCAGACTCCTGGGGTCCAGCCTGAATGAAGGAAGATGCAGTATTCACAGATGAAAGAAAAGCAGACTGTAGGCTAATAAGCTGTTAGTGTTCTTCAAATAAAGATATGCATGAATTTGTAGCCTGTATAATAACCAGAGTCCCAACCTTTTCATATAAATTCTAGCACACAGACACTGGGCTCATGGGTACCAAGTTCAATTAGAATCACAGACGAGAGAGTAAATATCAGAATCTTGAGATATCTAAGAGAATCTACCTAAGTTTCTATGTTAATTCACTATCACTGGACTATATAAATATGTGCATACATAAATACATATGTAAACTATGTAGATATATATAAACTATGTATAAAATATAGAGGTATCTACATAATTTATATATATGTATATGTATATATATGTTGTTCTCATTTTGATTTGGTTGTTTAAATAATGGTGTTTAAATTAATGCAGACAATCCACTTACAAATAATTTACTCTAAGACTTTACACAGCGGTTTTTGAAGAGTAGAGTGGCCTTTCTGAGGCCACTGAAAGATGAGGAGGGTATTCTAATTAATATATATTTTTTAAAGATTTATGCATTGATTTTAGTGAGAGAGAAAGGGAGGAAGGGGGGAGAGAGAGAGATTTGTTGTTCTACTTATTTATGTATTCATTGGTTGCTTCTTATACATGCTCTGAGCAGAAATTGAACCTGCAACCTTGGTGTATCAGGTTGATGCTCTAACCAACTGAGCTACTGGGCCAGGGTTTCTTCTTATATGTGCCAAGCAGGCTATTCTAAAAGATTGGCAGAGGAAAGTAACTTGGTGTTTATTTGTGCCTTAGATCAAAGTACCTAGCAGACACAGTTAATTACTTCACCTCTAATGGATAACATTAGCTTTGTTGTATATGAACACAAAGTGAAAGGAAACTGTAGTAACTGAGAGAAATTCTGTTGCTCCCTAGAGCATTTTGCAAGGATTAGCAATCAGTTTGTCCAAGGAATTAGAGTTGTAAGGTAATGCAAAAGAGTAGAGATTCAAAAGTACTGTTCATTTGCCATTAAAAACCAGTAGAGGGTTATAGGAAGTCCTTGGCATAATGGTTATAAAATAGGAGGTGTTTTTCTTTTTTCATTTTTGTAGACAAAGTATTGTATTCATTCATACAGAATCCTTTGAATGAAGTAGGCCCAGGATCACGATCTCCTACTTAGGGCTATACAAGGAGATGCAGAAAGCTCTTAATGAACTGTCTGAAGAAGTGTAACTAGTGCACAGCTGAGACTACAGCCTGCTCTGATCAAGGGTCTTTTTAACTGGCCCACATTGTCTGTTATAATCCTTATGCTGTGAAGCCACAGTGGCCACTAAAATATAGTCCTTTAATAAAGCAGATTAGATTATTATTGTAGAGATTAGAATACAGGATTGCTCTATACTTGATAAGTGTAACTATCACCAACGATGTACTACATTCAGGGTTAAAGCCTTGAGTGTTTTTAACTGAGTAGCAGAAAAGCAGAAAAAGCAGAGAAGTTTTCCACTGTTATAACTGACAACCGAGAATATGCATCGTAAGTTTTGCATAAAAATTACTTTTGAATGGAATTATGTATTTGAAAATTTTGACTAAAAAATAAATGATCTGTGAAATGGGAATGAAGCCTATGATGGTTTTGCTTTAGGGTGAGGATTAATATAACTCTGACAGACTGCTCCGAAATGGTTGGGAAAACATTTGAGAAAGAGAGAGTCAGTACATTGCATTGTCAAAATACTGGGATTAACTGGAAAATAATTTTTTCCAAAAGAAAATTTATAAATTAAGGGGTAGATCCAGAAGATACTTTTGTGTGCTCCCCATTAGAACCACATTCTAAATATAAAGTTAAAGCAGTTTTATTTTATCTCCAGAGAAAAACAAATAAGAGAGAAATTTAAATTTAAGCAATGGTGATTAATACTAGATATTTTTAAATGTTATTACTTCACAATCTGCTAATTTATAAACCATAACACTTCAACCAGAAATGAATTGAGTTTTGATGTAACCCTTGTCTTTAAAAAAATCTTCTTGAGTTAATAAACAAAATTGTTCTGTTTCTTTAGAAAGAAACATTTACCTTGCTAAACATTTAGGTGGGCTCTAAGTAGCTTAATAGTACCTACTGGCTAGCAACAATAATTTTTTGAGTTTCCATTCTAATAATCCAAATATTTGGGGGTTATCTACTTTACAATTCACTTACTGCTATTTTTTGTGTTATTGTCTATGATTGAAAAATTGAAAGTCATTTGGAAGGCTTTCAATTTTTTTAATAAGAAACCTCAAACTTTATAGTTTTCCATTTGAGCTTTCTCTTAAGAAATAAGCTTTTCCATAACATGTCTCATACTTGCTCCCTGTTTTCCAGCCTTTTCTAATGGCCTCAGTTTAGGCCTTTATGATTTCTCAATTGGATTATTGCAAGTCTTCTATGTCATCTTGACTCTTTGGCAGACTCCAAATCTCAAGTCCCTCTCTCTTTCTGTGCCCATCTGAATTCACTGTTGCCATAATGATTTTTAGAAAAGGCATATCTGTTAATTCTATCTTAAAAATGCTTGAAAGATGTCCCATTGCCTAGATAATAGAGCCTGACACCTTAGCTGTGTCCTATATGAGGCTTCATGCTTCACTCAGTGTTCTTCCACATCTTCGTCTCCCAGCCTGAGACTTGACTCATAAAGCCCGCACTCAGGTTTATTTGCTTTTCCAGAACCCCTACCCTTTTATTATTTTTCATCACAGTCATTCTCCTAGAAATGCCTTTCATTACTATTCCAACTGTTTCTATTATAGGTAAGCAGCTCATACATCCACATATATTTAGGTTTTACCATTTCCATGTTTACTTTTTCAACCACTGTTTTGTATGTTCATCTACTAAATTCTATAAACACGTTAATAAATGATAATAATAATAGCTAATGTTTACTAAAGAGTTTTACTAATAACTTCTATTAAAAATTCACCACAATTATATAAGGATGATACATATTAGCTCCTTTCACTTACAGAGTCTGTGACTCAGAGAGTTTTGGCTAACTTGTTCAAAGTATTTAGTTAATAAGTGAAGGAGTTGAAGTCAGATCCTTGTTCTGTTACTATGTCTTCCAGTGGCATTCATTTGGTTTAGGTCTATATTTGCATATAGACCTTTGAGAGCAGACACAGTGGCTCTTTAGATCTCCAAAAACCTAGTAGAGGTTGTAGAATGAATGAAAATGTACAGGTATGAAAATAATCAAATAGTGATGTGAACTGCTCAAAGATGTAGTGAAACCATTAGTAATACAACTGTAACATTTAACATTATGCTCATCCTTTTTCTGTCAAAATGACTTCTTACTGCATGTGTAAATTTCCACTTTAGTAAATGCCAAATACTCTTGGCTTTCTATCCAACTACAATACTATGTCTTTATTTCTTTGCTAAAAGAAGTCTGGTTTTGGCCAAGGTATGAAGAGCCACATACTACAAGAGAGTGAATATTAATTAGTGTAGGCCAGTCAATTTTTTCTACTTTGTTGGTGATTTATTTAGGGGCAAACACATGGTACAATGCTAGCTGGAAGAGCCACTTTTCCAGGAGGTTTCTGAGAAGGGTTTATTGCTCTAAGGTATATAGGAAAGACGCTATTTTTCCTGTGTCTGGAAGCATTCAGTGATGGGCTTCCTGGTGATCCTGTAAGTATCTTTGAATACAAGGCGAGCATACTATTTGCTAAATATGGTAAAAAGGAAAGATGCAAGATATTTGGGTTCTTGTCCTAGGCAAGATGCTGAACTAGTCAATTCTGGAACTATTTCGGCTCCAGACATCTTATGACATGTGATAATACACTTTCTTTTCTGTATATGTTATTTAATTTCTTTAAAAAATTGTTGGCTTTGTGTAATTTCATTACAATGTTCCTAGCTGTGGTTTTCTTGGTATTTATCTTTTAGGGATTTATCAGTAGATATATTTGTTGTGGGTTATTATGGTGGGCATCATTTCAACAACTTTGGCAAATCTTGGCTATTACCTCTTCAGATATTTTTTCTAGCCCACTTTCTCTTTTCTCTTCTGTAATTTCAATTATCCTTGTGTTACAGTGTTTGCTATTGTCCCACAGATATCAAATGCCCTGTTGTATTTTTCTTGATGTTTCCATATAGATTATTTCTGTTGACTTGTTTTCAAGTTCACTTATTCTTTCTACTCTGTGTCCAGTCTAGTGATAAACCCATTAAATGAATCTTTCATGCCTATTATCATGGTTTTCATTTCTACATTTTCCTTTTGGCTCTTTTTAAAAATGATACAACCAGAAATGGAATAGGTGTTGAAATTATCAGACAGACTTTAAAATAATTATGATAAATGTGGTCAATAAAAGAAGTGGACAATATAAGTAAGCAGTTAAGGAATTTCATCAGAACCATGAAAATTACATTTCCTTACTTCTTTATATGTGTCATGATTTTTTTATTGTAAGCAAGTAATTTGGTCTAAAAGGACAATAGAGCCTAAAGTAAGTTATAGTAACACTCAGAGGAGAACAAGCTCATTTTTCTCTTAGGCCAATAGAGTTGGGGGCTGAGTCGATTTAATCTTTGGATGAACTGAGACTGTTGTTACTTTAGTTTGATTGAATTCACTACTACCTTCAAAGAATCTGACATTAAGATTAAGACATTCCCTTCAGCAGGGCTGGAGATCTATGTACCCAAGAGACTCTAGATACCTCTTTACTTTCAAGCCATGTGAGAGCTTATCATGTTCACACCAGGCTGCCAAGCAATTGGGTTGCTGTGTATTTTTTATTCTCCATTGTTGATCCCAGGCTTCTGTGTGTTAGGAAAGTTTTTCTACCTTGCTTTTATTTTATTTTAT
Organism: Artibeus jamaicensis; assembly: GCF_021234435.1. NCBI lineage: Eukaryota > Metazoa > Chordata > Mammalia > Chiroptera > Phyllostomidae > Artibeus > Artibeus jamaicensis. The sequence goes on from NW_026522059.1 coordinate 40,700,807, forward strand.
TTAAAGATTTTATTTATTTATTTTTAGAGAGAGGGGAAGGAAAGGAGAAAGAGAGGCAGAAAAACATCAATGTGTGGTTGCCTCTTGCACACCCTGTGCTGGGGACCTGGTATTCAAACCAGCAACCCTTTGGCTTGCAGGCTGGTACTCAATTCGCTGAGCTGTACCAGCCAGGGCTCTACCCTGCTTTTAAAGTACCAAGTTTTGGAGGGCTGGAGGGGTTCATTTGATGAAGGCCAGGAGTACCTGTGAGGGGTTAGTTTACCTGCTCTTTGGCTCTGTCCCCAGCTTTGGCTGGCCCCGCCTCCTTGGTCAGCAAGTGTGGTCTCTGAGCTATTCTGCCCTCTCTGGGCCTTCAGCCACCACTGAGTCATACTCAGTGGGGAATAATGTTGTTTACTGGGCTCCCAGCCTTCATCAGGTCCTGGGCTCCACTAGTTTTCTATCTGAGTACTCCAGAAAGGACTATGGGAATGATTTGGTGAATGGCTGCAGATTCTGTATTTTGCTATTGCTCACTGAATTCTAAACTATCATGCTTGTCCATATGAATCTTAAAACTTTCTAAAAAATTAAGTGACTTTTCTTTACTCCAGTCTTCTTCTCTTACTACTGCTCTAAGAATTAAAGTGAGTGTGGGCTTTTTATTTCCAGGAAGATATGGTTGCTCTCCAGATTTTAATTATTTGGGTTTCATCACATTCTTAGGTTTCTGATAACTTTTTTTAAAAGATGTTATTTACTTATTTTTAGAGAAAGGGGAAGGGAATGAAGAAGGGAGAGAAACATCCATCCACCACAGAAACTTTGATCTCACATGCCCCTAACTGGGGACCAGGCACTCAACCCAGGCATATGCCCTGACCAGGGATCAAACTGGAGACCTTTCAGTATGGAGGCAGGCACTCAGTCCACTGAGCCACACCAGCCAGTTGCAGGCCTCTGATGATTTTTAAAAAAACAACAAAGTTATGATTATGTAGGTTATCTGTTTTTTCCCCTTTATTGTTAGGAGAAGGGGAAAAAGAAGCAGCATTATCCTGGAACTATCTTTATCCTAAATAAAAACAGAAGTCTTTTAAAGACTGTTTTAATTGAGTTTTCTAGTATTTGATGTTGAATATACCCTAATCAGTTCTACACTGAGTTTGAAATTGTTCTTTAGGATGAGAAAATCATAGATTATTTTAATTACTTTTGCTGATTATAAAATTACTTTTGATTACAGAAAATATTAAAAATATAAAAAATTACAAAGAGAAAAATTAAAATTACCCAGTCACTTTTCATAGATATAAGCATTAATATCATTTTGTTATATATTTTTTCAACACATTTCTGTAACATATATGTTTATTCATAGTTTAAAACAAAATATGCAATTTTGTAAACTATTTTCTATTTATGTAAGACTATATAGCATGTGCATTTTCTATATCATTAAATATTATAAAAGCATGACTTTAATGCAGTGTTATATTTTATAATTTTCAAACATTTTTATTTAGTCCATCACATTTTATTGGGCATTCTCACAGTGAGTCTGATTTCTTGCAATGACAAATAGCCTTGTGATGAACACCCTAATATTCTGAAGGTCAAATAGTGGTCAGTGGCTAATCTTGCACCAGGTGCAAGGCCTACAACAGTGTTCTTCTCTCTACTACTGCTCTTGACCCTCCCACATACTACCTGTAATGGGGCAACAAGTACTGTGTACGGTTCAAAGGAACAATGAAATCCATGGAGTTTATAATGGCAGAAATCACAAACTGTTTTAGGAGCCTAAAGTATAAAGTAAAAGTCCCCAACACATGGGCTGCAAACTGGTACTGGTCTGGGGCTTCTTAGGTCCCATCTGTGAAAGAAGCTTACCTCAGCTCTGCTTCCTGCACCCACTCCTCCCACCCCCACCTCCAATCCATTCATAGAAAAACCAGTTCCTGGTACCAAAAAGGTTGGGGACTGCTGCTGGTATAATGGGTCAAGCACTCAGGAAACATTTAAATTAGAAAAGTGTAGAGCTGGGCAAGGGATCTGGTTAAGTATTATCACTAGATCTCTTTAAATATTTCCTGGCCAGGAATAAAAGGGATTTAACATGTAATCTCCTTTGTTCTTGATACTCAATGATTGATACCACTTCCTCCTTTCAAAGGCTCACCTTACATTGCCTACTTTCCTTACCAGAATGGAAACAATTTCAATCTCTCTCTCTCTCTCTCTGTCTCTTTCTCTCCACTTTTCAATTTCTGTTTCAGAGCCTTGTTTTAAGATCTCATCATTTCATGATTACTGCAAAAAGTATTCTGACCTTATTTTACAACTCTGGCTAGGTCTCCATCTAATTTATCTAGTCATTCTATTCCCCCTGATCTCGTAAGTCCTGTAATGTCTTTATACAGATTCCAATGAAAATCAAAATCCTAGCTTTCTAGACAAAACCCTCTATGATCTTGTTTCTCTTCAGCATTTTAGCTACTGGCAAATGCTTTTGCCAGTATCCAACAAGGTCCCTTCATCTGGTGAACTTCTATCAATAGTATCCCAAATGGCCTTTATTACTCTATGCATTTGTCCTTGCTATTCTAAATGCCTCAAGGATCCCTCCATCTCTTTAACACTTGTAATTCTTGTTAACTTCAACTTGTAAAACACAACTCCAATGTTTCCCAAAATTTCATCTTTATTGGAAACATATAGATTCTTTATTCTCTGGACCTCAATGTCCTCTTCATAGAGGTATCATTGTGCAAATTATACCATACTACAATTTGTAGTTATATTTTGTTTTTGTTTTCTTTGTATACACAATGATTTTATTTTGACTTAACACAGAGACTACCTCCCACCAATTGTTTAATCAGTGTTTATTAGAATGCTATAATAATGGTAATGTATTAGTTGAAGAAAAAAGCAGAAGTGCCTAATTGCCCAATCACCCACCCTCTCCTCCTCAAGACTCCCACCTATCAGTAAGTTCAGTGAACATATCAGTTCACTGCCACTCAGAGAATTGTTAGAAACAAAATTTTTTTTAAATCATTCTTGATGTGTCTCCTTCATACTTATCACTTATTCTGCCAGAAAATCCTGTTGAGCAAAATATACTCCAACTCTAACCATTTCTCACCCTTCCATCATTGCCATCCTACACCAGGCTGTTGTCATCTTGTTTTTCCTATATTTCTATTGGCTTCATGCTAGTCTTTCCCCCTCTCATTCTGTTATCCTTTTAACCTTCCTTCCTTCCTCCCTCCCTCCCTCCCTCCCTCCCTCCCTCCCTCCCTCCCTCCCTTCCTCCCTTCCTTCCTTCCTTCCTTCCTTCCTTCCTTCCTTCCTTCCTTCCTTCCTTCCTTCCTTCCTTCCTTCCTTCCCTCCTTCTCTCTCTTACCACATTGCATTATTCTTCACACAGTACCTAGAGAACTCAGAAATAAAAATCTTGTGACAGTTCTTCATGCGGCATCATCGTTGTAATTAGGATGAAATCCCAAGGTCCCATGTAACCGGCAGCTGCCTCTCTTCCTCTGTGTCCTTACAACCACTCCCTGCCTTGTCACTTCAGTCCACTTCTACTGACTTTCTTGCAGCTCCTTAATACATGGCAATCTTGTTCCTACCTCTGAGACTTTTCATTTTGCTGTGCAGTTGGCTGAAATGGTCTTCTTCACTTCACAATGTTCAGGTTCTTAATCAGGTGTCACCTCCACAGTGAGCTTCCTTTCTCTAACAGATATGTTGCAATAGCCCTGGCCTACCCCTGGTTTTTATCTCTAATCCTGTTATCCGTTTGTTTTTATCTCCATGGCACTTGGAACTAAATATTATATCACATTTATATTTTGTTTACTTGTTTATTTTCTGATTTTCCACTATAATGTGAATTTTATAATTCCACATATTTCATTTTGTCCACTGTTGTGCTATGATAAATATTTACTGAACATAGAATTAAAGGTTGCATTTCATGGTCTAGACCAGGATCTATTCTTTTCTATACTCCTTATATGCTGCTTTATTGAAAGATCTTCCCAACTCTTATGAGAATGATTTACAGTAAGAAATACATAATACATAATAATATATACACTCAGACAGATACACACTTGTGATAAACGTCTCATTGAACAGTGCTTATCTTTACTACATGAAATGCATTCTCTTTATATTCTATTTTTCATAAAACTAAGCTTACCCCTTTGTAATGGGTCATAACCAGGGTTACCTCTTATGTTCTTACAAGCTGTATCACATCAAAAGGATAGCCAGATATATGAGGTCTGTTCAGAAAGTATCCATCCATGTACTGTGAAGAATAGAGACATTGACTGAAGAAGATACAAGATACAAGAAACATGGTACATAGAACAATGACACCTCAGTCCCCTTCAAAGTAGATGGCAGTTAGACACAGCTCTAACTGCCATCAGCTACCCTGTTGTATTTTCCTGAATCTCATTGACAGTATGAAATGTTTTTCCTTTCAAAGGCAATTTTAGTTTTGGGAAAAGCCAGAAGACAGAGTGGCAAATCTGGGCTGTAGTGGGGCTGAGCCACCTGGGTAACTTGATGTTTCACCAAAGAACTCTGTGTGAAATGTGATATGGGCATGTGGTTGTGATGAAGCTGCCAATCACCAATTGCCTGTAGCTGCGGCCTCCTGAATTATCTGAATAGTTTCTTCAGAGGGATGTTTAAGCTTAATGCAAAAATTGATGCAGATCTGTTGCTCTGCTCGCTCAGTCAATTTGAATGCAACAGCCACATAGTACACATGCTCACTCAACAGTGTCACCACCCCCACTGACTAGTGTAATAAAGTTGTCATTGTTCACACATGCACATTCTGGTCCACTTTCCTTGGCTGCCAGGTTACACTGATGTCGCACAAACCATTCTCATGATATTAATAACGGCTGGACTTTTTCTGGACAGACCTTGTATGTATGTGTGTATGTAAAAATAAATGTATATACACATACCTTAAAGTACTTGTTACATTAAATTTATTTTTAAGATAAGTTTCGTAAAATATTTTCAGGAAATTAGGGTCTTGCTTTTCTAGTCAACCAGTAATTTCTTTTGAAATATTGACTTGGCTTTGAGACAGTATGCATTTTTAAATTGGGTTAACCACAAAATTTTCTTAAAACTGAAAATGATTAAGTAAAATGTTTTGTGTGTAAATAAAACAATTTAAAAATGGAAAAATGTTTATATTTTGTTTAAATAAATTTTGTGACAAAAAATTAAAAATAAATATAAGAATAAATGAAAGTCCTTCTCTTGAGTTGTGGTCTTGGCTCTTTGAGCCAGGAGGCCAACTCCAGGAATGAGGAGACGAGTGTGCTCTTCTCTGTGAACTTGCCTTTAGAACTGAAGTCTGGCGGAGTGAGTGCACTGTTAGGGGCTCTGGGGAAAAATGGCACTGATGAAGGAGAGTGAGAAAAGTTGGAATAAAGTCAAGGCATTATTTCTGTATCTTTTTTTTTAAGCCTGTAAATTTCACTTTGATTTGTCATGTTCATTCATCTTGTTGCATTTCTCAGGCAGAACACTGGGGAACAGCAAGGAGAATTTTACTTATATAAATTAGTGTGCTAATTAGCTGCAGTCTCACAGCTCTTGGAAAATTGCCATTTCATTTTATTGCGCATCAAAGTGGGAAATCCCCACCTTTGTATATCTTTGAAAATAAAGAAATAAACCTACTAAAATATTTTTGCTATTCCAAGGGAAAATGTTAAATACAATGGGCCTCATATTTATTTTCTCAGTGTTTCTCAGTAGTATATTCTCTATTCATCTAGAATTTCTGTGTCTTGGTGGGGGGGTACAATAGTTTTAGTTCTTGCATCTTATTATGTCATTTAATAATTGTATTTATACAAAAATGTATGTATATTATAGATTCGTATGTGTCTGATATACTCAGAAAAAGGTACTCTGCTAACAGACAAATAAAACCTGTAAAAATGCATAAAATGTAAGGCTCAAAGACTGGAATATTTCAATTAATATATTATACTTTTGGATGCAATCCCCTGAAAGGACAGGTTCAAGAAGGTTGCATACTCATCTGGGATCTACCAGCATTCAGCTAAACAACACTTATCAGGTAACTGGATTTTTCTTCCACTTGATGATTGCACAATGTGTGAAATATCTGCCTTGGAAAGAAATAAAGAAGTGTTCTGACTTTCTTAGAATAGCTCTGAACCTTTTTAAATTCAATGATGCCGGTAAGATATTCACTGCCACCACACACGCACGCACACACACACACATGAAAGAAGCCCCAAAAAACTGATATATACGAGCATTACTTATTAACTAATGCCACCTTGAATGCTAAACTGATACAAATGTACTCTTAGTTTCCGTCCATTCTTCTTACATTTAAGATGTAAATGTAAATTCTTCTTACATTTCGCCTTATCTTCTGTTCTACTTTGTTTCCATCAACTGCTGCCCAAGAGAAGGGTTTGCTGTTTTCTATATCTTTTACAACTCCTTTCTATCAAAATGGGCACAAGACTCATTTTCATGGGTAAGAATTAACCATTTGGAATTTAACCCCCAAATAGCCCAGACTCTCTGGAGAATATTCCTGACTGTCTTCGCATGAGTAAATCCCAACAACTGTTGAGAAGGATGTCCTGTACTCTCTATCTGCTCTAATGTCTTAGAAATTAAAGGCATGTTCCTGTTTCGGAATATCTTAAATCCTTCTTGTTTATCCCAGAACATCTTAAAATGAACCACAGGCTTTTAGTAATCCTTTTTGTCTTCTGTAAAATGGAAAGGACACTCAAAAAGCCATGAAAAAGGTCATAGATGAAAACAATGCTTTTTCGTAAGGCTTGAGTGACAGCAGGATGCAAATAGGGTAGGTCGATTTCTCAGATGGCCTCTTCTCATCTTTCTTCCTAATTAAAAAGGGTTCCAGAAAGGCAAAGGTGAAAGTGGTATAAGAGCACCACACCAACTCGTCCCTGGTGCTGCTCTTGGCTCTGCTGCCACAAGTTTACTTCAATTCAGGCCAAATTTTTCACTTCACTGGCACATTTCCTTTGACCTTTAGAGTGAGATGGTTGGCTATAGTAAGTCCTCATGCCCCTTCTAGTTCCATCATTCTATAGTTACATTTTTTATTTTTTGGACATGATATATAAATTCTACATACTTGTTATTGCAAACCATCACATCAATTATGAAAAACAATAGTGGAAAAAGTTGCCTACAATGCTAAATTAAGCAGAGTTCACTAAAAGCATTATGTAATAAAAGTGGTGAGATAAACAAGTAATTGGTAACTCTTCTCATTTTATTCTTAAATTGAAATAAGTAGTTCTCAGCTGTTAATAGCTATGCACAGTGTGCAGCCTGACTTCCTATGAGCACTGGCCAGTGGAGAAAAAAAATAAAGAAATCCCTTAGAAGTGATAAGTAATAAGCTATCAGTTTTTAAAAAGCTATTGCATACTTTATTCTGTTCTAAGTCTTTTCTCTAGAATCCAATCAAATGAGGACTATTTAGGAACACCAGCATTAGCTTAAAAGACAATGGCATTTACATCTTGAATTATTCTATTAGATTCTAACCTTGGCAGAGTATAACCCTTTTGCTGAAATATTTATAATTGCCCTAGTAACATGGGAAATAAACAATTTATTTCTATTATCTGTGTGCATGTTTTGAGATGAAAAAAGCAAACTGTGAATGACTAGATACTAATAAGATCATGGAATGTCCCCAGCTTGTCATAATGACTAGTAACAAATATTTGCGTCAGCCTTGGTTATCCAAATATTCTTGGTGAAAAGTGGCTGAGTGGGTTTCAGTTTCCTAACCTTCCAGAATCATTTTATTCTATTGTTTCTGTAATGGATATGTAGGGTAATGTAGTCCAAAGCCTCCGGGCAATGCATGAATTGAGTATTTGCTGTTTGTGGAGCATGTTGCTTCTAAAGCATCTAATTTGAGAGTGATTTAGTAAATATAATCATCAAGAACGTGGTGATGTGTTCCCTTTGGTTTTGCATAGAGGGATTCTGAGGGAATCTCCCTCTCTTCCCCAATCATTTATAAGAAAATGGGGAAAACACTATTACTTAACACTTGTGCTTTAAGCAAAATCTGTACATTTTTTGGCAAGTAGGGTCACTGAATATGAGAGAAGAAAGTGGTTTCAATTAAACACATGCATTCACTTTATGAAATAGCCAGATTTTATGTTAATGTTTATACAACCTGACAGCAAAACTCTCACATTATTACACAAGAGTGCTAACACTAAATGACTTTGATTAAGAAGATCATCTTTGCTGGGCACACACGCTTTGTCATGGAGGTTATCAGCAAACCCGAGTATAACATCAGAAGTAAAAGGCCTCATTGCAAGTCGGAATGGTTCTAATTTAATGAACTAATATTAAAAAGATTCACATAGTATATTTCTCACCATCTTTCAGCTGCAAAGCATTCATTAAGGAAAATCTATGCTAATGTACCAGTATAAACAGAATCCCAAATAAGAAAGAATACAATGACCACCCTAAAAAGCACTGTGGTTTCCTTAAAGGATTCACTGCTTAACTCATCCCTGTGGCAGCCAGCCACCCCAGCACACACTCCAGTCCTTTACTGGCATTGGTGCTGACAGGGGCTCCAGGGACGAGCTTGCTCCTGGCTACCATTGCTACTCATAAGGAGGGCATACTGGCTGCTTTGGAAAAGTTTTGAATCGGCTCCAGTGTGGCTGACCTATTTCAGGTTGACTTCTAAAAGCTTAACCTATTTTAGTCTTGACTTCTTTTTAATTCCTTTGATTTAAAAAATGTATATTTTCACGAGCATAAAAAAACCCAAATAAAACCAGCTCCAATCTCTTCAGATAATAAACAGCATTGGATCAGCTAAATATAAAGAAATCAAGAAATCATGTTTTTCTTTCCACTGTCCATGGTGTGGGTGGGGGTGGTGTGTCCTGAGACATATATATGGATTAGAAAATTTCTTAACACTTTATTGATACCCATAAGCCAAGTGACCTTGAGCAAGTCACCTTCTACGTTTTAGGTTTTGGTTTCCTCATATACGGAATATAGGATTAGACTAAATGAAATTATTGATAAAATTCCTTTTTTGCTCTGAAAATGACCTATAGATCAACCATATTTTTATAACTTTCCTTGATAATGTTGCTGTTATAAAAAGTGTTTAGGAAATCTAAAGGGGGAAAGGAAACTTCGCCTAAAATGCTCAGGAAATGCTTGAGGCCTGTATATAGGGAAGTAGTTCCTGAACTTGGCTTTTAATCCTTAATGGGTAGGGGATGAAACAACATATTGATAGGTTATGAAGAATTTTTAAAGCACATTTATAAAGGCTATCCTCAAATGAAACTCATAGGTTTTTCTGCTTTAGCAAAATAAAGCAAGAGGGAATTAAAAGGAGGGGTTAAAATGTTTCGCACGTCTAATTTGCAACGTACTCAAACATGTAAGAAACTGGCCCAGGAGAATATACCACTGGATTTGGTAGCTTTGTGACCAGACAGTGTCCTGTGTAATCCACGGTTATGTAACTAATTTAAGTGAGTCATCTGATAAGATCTTCATAATCACGTGTTGATAAATCTAGTGTTTTCAAGTCTGGGTTTTCCTTCTCCTTTCTTTCAATGCATTGAAATATATTAATTCTTTTATGTTTAAAATGTTTGTGTTTAAAAGAACAATTTCTCCCAACAACAAATTATATTTTAATAAACCATTTTCTTGGAATGGGGGTTGAGAGTAAATACAATATTGCATTTTAAAGTGATTTTATTTAACAAAGATACAGCATGCCCTTTAATTTAGCTTTTATTATGAATTGATTTTTTACTTCTGAGTAAGAGATTATTCATTGGTAAAAAGCAATCATGGAACTTAGTTATTACATGTAAACTTTCATAATTGTATTTCTGGAATAAATTGATATTGAAAATGAAAAATTTGTGAAAATGTTTTAGACACACATATCAGAAATGGAAAGGCAGAGTGCTAGCACCTTCAAATAGTCAACATAGGCCGACGAGTGGGCAATGATCAAAATATCACCAGAAGGGACTTCTTGGGATCATTCTCACAACCTGTGCCATGTTCTTCAACTACAGACTACCATCAAAGGTTGTGAATCTTATTCCTTTGAGGGTTATTTTGGTTTGAGAAACAATGAGATACATTATTCTCTTTGAATAATGTATTCAAAGTCACATCCGCATATGTGTATTGAGTATTCTAAACAGGATAACACCTCTTTTTGGAGTGGGTTATCATCATTATGCTAAGGTAATAAGACTGACTTTCTTGTGTGACAAATGCAAGAAATGATGAAACGATGGGCTCTGAAGACAAAACCCAATGATCTGGGACCAAGTGCAAAAGCTATATTTACAAACAGCAAATGTCTGAGAAGAGTCAACTGGCTGGGACCCAAGCTACAGAATATACCATTGCTGCCCTTTCCAACTGCACTGCTCATAATGTTTTTCTCTTTCAAAACATAAATGCAGGCAAGGCAATACAAAGTATTGCTAAGTTGTCATAAAGGAATGACTATATATATATATGAGAGTTCCGTCCAGAAAATATCCAGCCATGTGCTATGTATGGAAAACAGAGACATTTACTGAAGAAGATACAAGATACAGGAAACACAGTACATAGGACAGTGATGCTTCAGTCCCTTTCAATGTAGGCACTTGGGACCTCACACAGTTCTCCCAATCACTGTCACCTGCCAGATTGTATTTTCCTGAATCTCATTGATGGTCTGAAATCTCTTCCCTTTCATAGGCAATTTTAGTTTGGGGAAAAGCCAGAAGTCGCAAGTCACCAAATCTGGGCTGCAGTGGAGCTGAGTCACCTGGGTTTGACGTTTTGCCAAAACTCTCTGAATAAGATGTGATACATGGTGGGCATGTTGTCATGATGAAGCTGCCAGTCATCAGTTGCCATAGCTGTGGCATTCTGAATCTGAATAGTTTCTTCAGAGGGATGTTCAAGCTTAACACAAAATTTGATGCATATTTGTTGCTCTGCTCACTTATTTTGAATGTGCTGGCCACACAGTGCACATGCTCACTCAATAGCTTGTACCGCCCCCCACTGACTAGTGCAGTTAAGTCGTCATTGTTCACACATGTGGGTTCCAGTCTACTCTCCTTGACTGAGAGTTTACATCAATGTCACACAAATGTGCTCATTATATTAATATGGATGGACTTTTTCCAGACAGACCTGGTATATACAAATGAGTATTGTCCTTCAAATGAGCTATCTTGAAGCTGATACACCCAGTTCATCAATATCATTGTCTTTGTTCAAAACTACTTTGAAACTCACACTTTAAAATTGTCTTCTGAGTACGTTCATAAATTACACAAGAAGATTAGTCACATTACTATATTACCCATTAGAATCTCTCTTTCTTTTTTTCTTTACTTAAAACAAGCTAGATCACCTTTCTATTTACCAATATTGGCACTGAATGTACAAATTCTCTCAAAACATAATAATTTGACCTAATTATAGATTTGTAAACAGAATGCCCATCAAAAAGGTCATTTTAAGAAGAAGAATGGCCACACAAATGAAATAAAAACAGACTCTTGAGGTGATGCCCCAGAACGAAAAGACTTATTTAAAAATGTCCTTTTGGAATTGTTTGTTAGATTAATCTCATTACTTTAGGCTAACCTCTTATGTTTTATATAATTCTGGTACCCAAATCAGGAAACAATTATATGGCACATAACTAGGATCTGCCAATGGGATTGCTTTTAGCCTTTTAGAAGGAAAGAACTAAGTGAAAAAAAAGTACTTAATGAGAGTTTTAAAAAACATTAAATATATTTTACTAGACTAAGATATACATTTTTAATTGACACATACATTCACTTAGAAGAACAAAAATTATATTTCCAAGGAATTAGTTTCATGTGAAAATAGCAGCATTTCAAAAACTTCTATCACATATCTGAGATATGAGGAAAGAGGGGGAAATGAAACATTCCTTCAAATATCCTAAATCCATAAAGTATAGGAGGTAAATAAATTGCCCACAAAATAAAATTTAACTTTCTGATACAAAATAATTGAAAAAGAACAATCTCCCTATTCACCACCAAGGAAAAGAGTATCTTTACTTTTTACTTTCTTTCAAATTTAATAGTACTCATTCTTCAATTTGATGATTTTCTGGGAAAAAAGGGAAGCTATTACTTTTTTCATTAGTTGAAGAATGAGCAATTTTGTTACTTTGCAAAATGAGGTTGCAATAAAACAGATAGTCAAGCTTATACCCTCATTTGTGTTTGGGCTGATAGTTCTTTTTCTGCTTTGAATGTCTAGAAATCACATGATATCAAGAATATCCTAATTTTAAATAAATGACTATATTACATAATCTTTCAAGCAGAGATTAGTTTATTTTTAGATTATTTTTTCATGTTAAAATAAACCAACAAAACAACTGGGAGGGCATACCTTAGAATATATTCATTTTTGTAGAATCACTTAAATCAACCCTGTTCCTTTTTGCAAGCATGGGCATATCATACCATATTTCTAAATATATCATGTGTACTTGGCTTTAAAAATAAACTCCAAGGAGAAAGACCAGAATTAATACCCCATTTAGATCTTTAACATGTAGATTCCATATATTCCAGCTCTCTCAAGTAATAGTGCCAGGATCATTTTATAGTGGAAACATCTGAGAAACATTTGACACTTGTGATCAGAGTTTCGGATATGCCTGTGTGCATTATTTCTGCATCTATGATCACTTCTACCTCTTCTCAGGCCTGCAGCTTTCCTCTCCATCATCCATCTCTCAGGACACACTCACTGTGTGCACCGCATGTGCACACAGGGTATATTCCCCTCACTACATAAAACAATCACTTAAGCAAAATAGCTGTTCACTTAAATTAAAAATTCAATGACATTGTTAGATCATTATATTGATTTTAAGATATTCCCACTGTCTTTGCCATCGGGTCATTTAAATTAGAATGATAAGTGAAAGAGGAGAAAATGTGTGCCTGTATGTGTGAGATACTATCAAATAAAGATGGTATTCTGGTGGATTTGCAGCGAGGTGTTCCTAAACACCTGTAAAACCCTATTGATATAAATGGGACTATTGCTTTCTTTGGGAAGACTTTTCTGTAGTGAGAAAGGGGGCAAAGAAAGGAAACCTTTATGTTACCTGAAACATTAAGTACTCCTAAAATGGATACCTTGTCTACACATGTCACTGCACATTTTCCTCATTATTTTATTTAGCAGTTCCTGGGATTTTGATCCTCCCTACAACATTTCGAGGTGAACGTGCATACTTCACACTCACACAAATATCACCGCGGCATAGAAAACAACAAGATCTGAAACGAACATGGAATGCATAACTACGTGTCCTTTTTAAATGACATTTGCAAATGATTACACTGCACATCTGTGGTTTGCTCTGAATAAATGTGCGATTAAAGCGTTACCTTCTTAAACCTGCAGATTGTCCTTTCTGTTCACTTTGGCTCCAGCAAATCTCAGCTGTGCTTGCTGCAGCCCTTGCTCACATGCCCCCACGTCAGGGGAAACACTTTGCAAGCTTTTCAGCAAGACATGTTGTTAAAGCTGAGCTATCATTCTGATAAACATTTTCACTACAATTCAGCATTTTTTATTTTTACATTTTATTTTAGATAATGGACAAAATTCTAAACTGTAAAAGGAAAAGGAGAGGAAAAGGAACCAAAAGTAATTGTTATCTTCACCAAAGTATTTGCCATAACTTCATTTAAATAACAAGTTTCCTTCCATTTCCTAAAGTGATTTAGGTAACATTTTCAAATGATCGATTATCATATATTTACAATTTTGTTTACAAAGGGCTTGCTTTGATGTGAGAAAATTCTAGTAATATACTTTTGAACAAATGTGTGGAATACCAAATTATGTAAAATTTATAATAAAAATAGTTATAAAAAGTAAAATCCTAGGGAAAATGGACTGAAAAGAAGTATTCTAAACTGTTTCTAATAGTTGCCTACAGTGCTTAGGATTGTAGATTATTTATTTTCTTATACATGTTCTTTTTTTTTCATATTTTACACAATGGGTTGAAAAAGAAAAGAACTGTTACAAAGATGTTTTTCTTTGAATAAAAGGGTCTCTGAAAACTTTTATAGTGTTAATGTCTGGTATAAAGCAAGGAAGACAAAAACATTTTTTTAAAGATAGAAAACTTTTTAAAAATCATCTTAACAGATTCAAACAATAATTTGAGTAGAGACTGGATTAGTAATGTGATTTAGAGTTTCTGAGATTAAACTCCTTATTATAGTGAAAATCCTATGAACCAAACACTACCTAGAAAGAGTGTACTGATACTTTAAAACTCTTGTTTGGCAATACTATTACTATCATGTGATAAATGTTTCTTTCCTGTGGATTTTTAGAGTAGCATTTAACCGAAGTTTTTATGTGTTTTACCAAAAATTAGATAAAGCTAAAAGTAATTTTAATATCACCAAAGACCTTTTCAAATACATGTTTTAACAAGTCTAAATGACCAGCAGAAGTCTCTTCTTTAAATTATATTCTACAGTTTTTAATTTTGAGGTATCATCCACATATTTGATAAACAAACAGAAATTTTTCTCAAGTAAGAATAATAGTATTTTGGGTTTTCATATTATTAACAAGCTTTTGATGTTATTTTTATTAGAAGAAATTAAGGTTTTACATCAATTTACAAATACAGAAAAATTCTGTTGTATAAATCCTCATACATGCCTCTTGATTCTTTTACATTACTAAAATGTGATTTTAAATGGAAATAAGCCTTGATTATATACTTTATAGGGATACATATTAATTTAAAACACTTCCCAAATTGTGAGCAGAGAGTAGATGAAATGTAGTTGATAAAAAGGCAAAGTAAAAATAGCCTGGAGTTTAGTTGTACATGTGCACTCAGCAATTTGAAAATACTAATTTTGTTCCATTTAATGGTAAAGAAATATTTCTTTTTCTTCTTTGCCTAAAGGTCATTTATAATTGAGGACAAGTTAGCAGAAGTCCAGAGGCTGAGTGTGGCTTTGATCTAGGTGTCCAGCCTTTCTCAGTGCAAATCATTCTGGGGAGAACGGTGGGAGGCACATCAGTGAACTGGTTGCCTTACTGAAGGTTATCCAGACCCTCCCTCCACTGCTTCCTTCCCTCCCTCCATGCCTCTTCCCTCTCCCACTCTTTGTGAGCATTTCTGCATTGCTAGAGCAATTGTCCTGAAGAAATTGTGTTCCGTTATAATCCTGAACTTTATACCTGCTCATCTTGTTCTCAGTTACCTGGATTTTTCTCTGGCCACAGTTTTCATCTCTGACCACAGTTTATCAACTCACTCATAGGCAGATAACAGTAAAGTGATTACCAGAGGGAAAGGGGAGTGGGGGTGGGGAAAGAGACTAAAAGGGGGACAAATGGTGGTGGAAGAAGACTTGACTTGGGGTGGTGAACACCCAATACAATATACAGATGATGTATTATAGAACTGTACACCTGAAACTTATGTAATTTTATTAACCAATGTCACCCCAGTAAATTAAATAAAAATAAAATTAAAATTAAAAAACAAAAATATATATCATACATATTTGATTCTGGATAAACATAGTATTCTCATTCTCATAAAAGGATTAGAATACCATTTGTTATATAAATCCCTTCATATAGTGCTTTCATTCAAACATCAAGACAGTAACATTGATGATATTATGGCTTCTCTTTTGAAATAACCTTTACTCTAAATGCTCCCAATTAAAATAAATTATAAAATGCTAAACAAATACATATATAGAACTTAGATAAATTTATGAAATTATTTGGAAATATTTTAATTATGCTTTTACTGGAAATAAACAGAAAACTGTACTTGAAAAATAACTAAATAAAAATTTTTTTTAATTATTAAAAAACTGAAAAAACAGTTAAAATCACTCTAAATAGCCTTTCACCAATTATTTAGACCACTTTGTACAATTTGAAAACTTGGCAGTAATTTTATCAAACACCTTATACATCATTGTCAGAGTATTATTAAACAGTTATTTTGAATTATGCTACAAACTTTAATTTTTATTTTCAAATATTTTATTAATTATAAAATGTATTAATATTTATGCTATTAAGATAAAATTAATAACTATTTTCAAAAGCAGTGTTTTGTATGAGTACTTCAGCATGGCAAATTTATGTTCACATAATTTTGTACATTTTTTTAACCAAAAAAGGTATTTTTCATTGAAGCAATGTAATAGTTTTAATCTCAATCCCCATACACTTTAATCAAATAATATTGATATTTATATAAACGCTTGAAATACTGTTCTAAACTGAAAGAGGTGGTAATGGTAGCTATACATTTGTTTCTTAGTAATGTCTTCACGTTATAGGGTAATTCCTTTGGAGAAGAATAAGTCCTTCTGACAAATGGTTACAGATCCTTTTATTTCTTTCTTCAGTGATTTAATCTTCTCAAGAACTTTAGTATAGATACGCTAAATATTGCACTTAAAAATGACTATAAAATTGTATATATAGTATGTTATAGTATAACATGAGTAATTGTGATTGCATTCTAAAATAAAATATATCCTTTTTATTTTATGTATCTTTATTTTGGACAACTTTATTTCATGTAACATGCTAATTCTGCTGTCTGTGTTTTTTTTAATAATAACAAACCTCTAATTGCACATGTCTATACTGTTTGTAGTTAAAATAAAATACAGTTTGAGTATATGTTGAATGGATTGTTTATGGAATTATAATTCTACATTATTTACTGCCAATTTGAATTATCTCATGTGCTATAAACACTTTTGTGGTAGCATCATGAAACATGAAAATAAGTTTATTACCAGTAATCAGCTGCATAAAAACAGAGCTCAAGGTACATAGGAAATAATTACATTTATAAATGACTCTTTGTACATTATTATATTTGTACAGAATTTTTGTTTTTTAATATTTTAAGTAATAAATTCTTTTAAGTTTTAATATTTATCAGCATAAAAATATTCATTAAAAAAATCATAGCAGGACTACTTTCTTGAGCACTCTTGTCTTAAAATTGAACAAAATGTTGCTATCAAATAATATTAAACTTAATACTTAAAATAAATTTTCACTTAGAAATTTTTTCTATATTTTTATTCTGTAATGAAATAATATTTCATTTTTATGGTACAAATATTATTAATCCCTTGCCCATGTAACTTGATCATATATTATATCATATATTCTTAATGCTTGCTTTTCCAAAAATATTCAGTTCTAATGCTAATAAATAGATAAAGCTTTTGCACATGGTACTTTATTCTCGAGAAAAATAATCTTTAGTTTTGATTAATATCATTTACAAAGCAAGAGATTTTTTTTAAACATGCGATCAATGTGTCCATTTTCATGTCATTGTTAGTAACAGAAGCAATCTCATTTAGGAGCAAGGCCATTTTAATGTAAGTGTATCCTAGGAGAAAAAGGAGCTTGTCACACTCCTTTCTAATAGTGAAGGATTTCAGTTCCCCTTTATGCAGACATTTGCACCCAGTATTTTCCAATTCTGTAATGCAAACATTCAAGGAGAGGTTAAATACAATGTTGGCTTTGCAATATGTAGACAGAGGAGCTGCGTGCATTTTGCACAGGCTTCATTGAATTTCACCCTAGGTCACCAGACATGTTTAAATGTGGCCTTGAACATAAATGGGGGCTACCAAAAGAAAGTAAACCAGTCTGAAGTTTTTATAAAATGTCACAGTTGATATGAACAAGACCTCAAAGAGGGGAGAAAGTGGGGAAAGGTGTTCCAAAATCACTTGGTTGGACATGTATATATATAATGTATATTTCATCATTTTAATTTGGTTACTAAACCAAACCACAAATAGCGAAACTAGAGTTACGACTATGCACTACCATTTGCTTTTCTACATTCCCGATACATTCTCTCCCTTTCCAGCTTTTCTATTTCCAGGCCGTTGTACCCATGTGAAGCTGACAGCAATTGTTCTGATTCATGGTTTAGGAGGAGTAGCTGATTAATCCCATGTCAGCAGTCTTGACCCTGCGTGGAAAATAGAACCTCAGAAAGCCCACTCAACAATATATCAGGGAGCAGAGCTGCGTGGCTTGCCTTGCTCTTAAATGTAATAAAAGTTTAGGGCAATGCTGAACAGTGATTTGATGCCCCTATTACGCCCCCTCCCCTCCCCGCCCCGCCCCCCCCCTCTGGCTTTAACCTATGTTTAAGAAGAGCATTCTGGTGCACGGGGACAATGTGATGGGGAGAAGGAATGAACAATTAAAATTTTCTGGGACAAAATCTGATGTTTCCAAATATTTCATGTGTGTCTTCCATGAAATGCTTTAAAACTGTTTCCCCCCCCTTAAACATAATTACTAATTTTAAAAAGATACCTGGTCATATGTGTTTATTTCAAATCTTTACATTTTTGAACTTGGCATTTTTTTCTCATTAATGATTACAGAATTCTCTTTCACCTTTTATGCAGAGATCTGATTGCACTTATTATAAAAATAATTGGAAATAACTCCAAATTCCAAGATCACATATAACATCATGGGCTCAATTTTAAAGAAATATGTACATCTTATGGTTTAAAAACATAAAACATAAGCTTTGAGGAAATCAGTTCTTAAGTTGCCTTTTTCTATTAAAGCGCTACATTTGGCATATATTTCTACTGTGATTTGGGAGAAAAACCTTTGTACTTTGTATTCTGTTCTCAGAACTTTCAATTAAAATCAAGGGATAAAATGAAATTCTGTCTTTTTCAAAGAGGACCATGTGCATGAAGGCTCTAATGTATGAATTTTATTAACAACTATAAAGCAGATTGAAATGCCAAGGCAACTTGAAAATCTGTCAAATGATTCTAAACCTTAAAATAAATAGTAGTCACAAAGACAAGTCAGATTTCAATACTGGGAGCCATGCACAACTAGTAAAAGCAAGAAAGGGAAAAAAAAACACAACTACCTAACATAACTAGATAAAGCTAGAATGTGCTAAAATCTCCCCTTGCAAACTGCATAATAGCACTTCCAATGGCCCCTTTCTGTCACCCACCGGAACCATCAAGCCTGGATTCTGCTGCAGTCAGGTGCACTCTCACAGAGCTCTTATGGTTGGTTGCATAGGATTCCGCGGAAGGCACATGGGTGCAATTTTGCTGTGCACAATAATAAACAGTATTTTTGGTACATTTAGATTTGGGGGGCTAAATAAATCTGAAATGAGTTATACAGGATTTTCTATGCATCCTCCTAAAGTGAAGGTTTTATTTTGACCAAATCCTTCACTATGAACATGCAGCCTTTTGATCACGAAACATTTGCATTTCTGTGTGAGGTCGGGTTTCATGTTCTCCTCATACATACTGTCTACTATGTGTATCGTGTTGGCTTGTGCTAGTCAACATTTACAACACTGGGTACCAAGTGTTGCCTTGTGAACAGAATCCATATGTATAAGCAGTAGACAATAATAGACTGGTGACATTTAAAATTCAAAATTAATAGGTCTTATGAAGGAAACATAGTTTGAGTGTGGATATTTTAAATATTATATGTTTAATACAAAGTGGGATATTTGGGTTTTTAAACACTGCCTCTTTAGATAAGCCCTGTCTCATAAATTAAAACAGTAAAAAAAAAAAAGAACAGATGAATTGTTTCTCGAGGCTCCGCAGAGCCAAGCACTCTGCACACACTGTCAAGGTGGGCAGCATTAAAAAGTAACAATGAAACAAACTGTAGGTTACATTATGTTTCCCCCAGAGTTCTGAAACACCAGGCTGTGGTTTTACAAAAACGTGTCTTTTGAGGGATCAACAAGCACCCTGCATTGTCTGCAAAAATGGAAAGAATTTGTAAGCGCATGTGTTTATGTGTGTGAAAGATCGTTATCTTCATCAGTACGTTTTTTAAGAAGGCAAGAATACTTTTCTTTAATGAATGAAGAAATGTTCTTTTACGTGTCTTCAAAAAGCTGGTAGAAAACAGTTTCCCCTTTTCTCTGGTTTTGAAGGTGTCTTTTCATAAAGAAATCGCCAAACCCAGTGTGCTTCATTTATCCTTCTGTGGCTCTTAAAACTGCCTGGATCTCAAAGGTATACAAACACCTTGACAGTAAAGTAGTAAATTAAACAACTGCATTAAAAGAATATTCCAGTGAATTTCCTCATTAACAGCCAACTATTTGGGGTGCTCTCAGGCTTAGAGACTTAACATTTGGTAAAATTTAAATAACACAGGCTTTGGGTGCATCGAAAAAATACATTATTCTAGACATTGAATGAAGTCCTTCATTTTATGATTTTTAAGAAAATATTTAAATTTATTATAGTTTTTCTTAAAAGAGCAGCAGCTTTATTTACTAAGCTTTATTTAGCACAGCCTTTAAAAAATATAATTTATGTTTGCACTGTGAAGCATTGTGATAGCATTCATCAAAAACAAAAACTAAGCAGAATACAAATGACGTCTCTCTCAATCAGAGAGTTTAGGCTCTAATGTCAAGAATATATTATTGGAGGAGAGCCTTTTTATGTCTTCACTGATCGGATGGTTCTTTCTGCTTTTCTTCACCTACGGAGCGAGGCAGCATGTAGTATCTATGAAGGATCTTGGCATTTTTTAGATAATATGGTTTGGAAGATGCTATTTGCAAGCTTATTTGCTTCTGTGTTGTGTTCATACGCAGGGAATATAATTCATTTCTGCATATCTGCTAGACTGGACAAATCAAGGTGACAATCCGTGGTTAGCTCTGTCGGGCCCTTTGTCCTACGGCTGCTGTGAGTGGAAGTACAATGGAAGCTAAGTGGAATATATAACAGTCCAGCTGCCTTGTTTTGACAGCCCAGTCCCACCACTGCAGTGTGTCAGCTCATGTTTGTGTTCTGGTAGCCAATCCATAGGATGACAATGCAAATTGTGTGAGAAGTCTTCTCTAAGATAACAAATCATGTTGGGGGTTGAGGTGCAGAGGAGAGGAAGAGGGGAGGTTGGACATATGTCTTATAAAAATAATGACCCGTAAAAGGTTATATTTTTGGTACAATGATTACATTCAAATGCAGGGCCCTCATCCCAGTTCTGGCATGTGTCGCAAAGACGCAGGTAGGCGCTTGCGCTTAAATCTATCATACCATTTCTGTGTGCAAGGTTCTGCATTAATGTTACTTTTAGGGCTGTTTATATTTCATTTACGCATGCAATTAATCATCTTTACTGTGTTGATGCTACTGGCGTCAGCAGTGTGACTTAATTAAATTTGAAATTATAGTACAGTAAATATAGGCTTCCAACTAGCCAGTCCAAATTAAATGCTGTGGTCTATTTCTTACCCATGGTGTTTTCCAATTTCAGTGTTCACTTGAAAGGTTACATTTCAGACTGAAATCAGGTTTCTTTTTTTTTTTTTCAGAACTTAACTGTTGCTAAACTAGAATGGTTCCCTTTCCATGAGCCCTTGATTCCTATTATCTGTGTTCTCAGCATATAGATACAATGCCATCTGTATCCATTGCATTACTTGTAATATTTATCTGATGAGATGCCTCGTGTGCTTTAAGGAACGCTTTCCCCCCTGAATGCACCCCGCTCGCGTGCACCCAGCTCAGCCCGGAGCTGCTTTGCAAAGGGCTCGCCTCCATTTTGTTTCCTGCTGGTAATGAGACAATTAGCCCGCGAAGGGACCCTCCTCGCTCTGCCCTCCATTCGGCGTCCAGAGAGGTGGTTTACCTGTTTGAACGCTCAGGCGGAACAGTTTACCGTTGATCTTATTAAATTGGCCTCTGAAGAATGTGCTTGTGGGATCCAGTAAATGGCTTTTGCTTAGGAGAACCCTCGGGGTCTGGAGACCTCCAAGCAAGACCTGCAGGTCCCTGCTCGCTTCCACCTGACAGAGTGAATATGCAAACCACTTCTTAAAAAATTCCAATGGTGAAGTGCCAAGCACTAAGTCATGGCTAACTTAATTTCTTTAAATGTTTATATTCGATGGATTATCCTCCTCTTCAAATAGTGCGTAACATGTCTAGAAGGTGTCTGGCCGGAGCGCAGCCGCACTCCGCGCTTGCACACAATGCGGTGCTTGAACACGAGGAGATTTGTCATCCGTAAAGTGCAGCACAGGACGTGTGTGTAAAAAGCACAAGCTCTTTTTTTTTTTTTTTTAATGCAGTGCTGCCTTGTCTGCACTTTTTGAAATTGCATATTTATCAGGTCATGAATTATGCATGAAATTGGAAACGTGGGGGTGGGGGAATGCTGAGGATGAGGAAGAAGAGCACACGAAAAAATATATGCTTGAAATACTTGGGCTGGGAGATGCTTTTAATGGGCAGGCTAGCAATTCTGCTCAAGAATAGCTGTATTTTGATTTTTCCCCCCTGTCAGCCGTGTTTAGGTTCGGTGGTATTTTGGAATTTAAAAATTGTTTTGTTGTCTTGTCTACTCGCTCTCTGAAGAAATTAGGAAGAATGCAGTTTGTTTAAAATTAGGTGACAAAGGAACTAAAATGCAGAGCGTTTCAAAAACTTCTAAAGTACAGGGTATTTAATACATTTTAATCTTTTGTCTGTCAGCCTCTATTGTTGTCAAGAAATAGCTGACAGATTGAGGATTAATGAAATGTTTCATAAATTAGAAATGAAACTACCAGCAGAATGTCCAAAATAGGACTCAAACATTGCTCAAACAAGAGCTTTGGGCCAGTTGAATAGCCCACTCCTAAATCCAATCCCTTTTCAGTCTCATAGGGAAAAAATAAACCTCTCATATCCAGTGGCTGAGAATATATATTCTACTTCTTTCACTAAAGAAATCAATGTTTTCTACATGATTTTGACATATTGATATTTTCCACTTAGAATTCTCAAAAACAAACTAAAAATCAAAAGAAAAGAAATAAGAAAACAACCTCAGAGGTGACTTAAAAAACAAGAAACTTAATCTTAAAAGTTTCATTAATGATGATCATTATTTTATCAGGTAGAATAACACTAAACAGAATGTGGGGTTGTGAGTCTCCTCTTTCCAAAGCATTTTATTTGGGCACACGTGTGCCGAGGTGGGTGGGGGGAGGGCTTATAAGACAGGAAGAGACAAGTATTTAAGATGTAACTTCCTATTATATTATACAATGTAACATGATGATGAGTCACCAACCCCCAAAAGTAACCTTCACTATTAAGGAAAGATGAATGACATAGTGTTAAGTTTTAAGAATACTATTTTCTTACTCTTTCTTCTTCTAGAATTTTTATATTAAATATGCAACAGAGGAAACATGTTAGCCTAAAATAAATAATAGGGACATATGTTGATCCTTCAAAATATTCTATGCTAAAAAAAAAATGTTTTCTCTATGTGTTATGTGACTAAACTCCCCAGTTTTGGTTCAGAAAAATCCTCACTTAGGTATTATCAAGTTAAAGTTGAAACAAGAGCTCTTTCAGTTCTTCCTCCTAATATTCTATTTATTTGGCCTTAATGACTTTTCTACATGGTTGTTCCAAACACTCACCTGAAGTACCTTCTTCCTATTGGCCTGAGATATATAATTTGAATGTGGGCTGGTAGAGTGTATAAAAATGTTGAGTCTAATTACTCCCTAATGACAGCGACTTATGTCCTTAGTGCAGTCGATTTGTTTCCTGGGTTTTAAAAGTAGATTATTTCCATGGTGCAGGCTTAGTGTAAGCTGTTGAGAAACCAGGAGCGCTGCACTTCAGTCTGCGTTTGGGACATTCGCCAAGGGTAATCTGATTAAAAGGGCATTTTTACAACATTGTGCTGCTTTGAGAATTCTGTGCAGCCTGATAGAGTGGGGGCCAAAAAAATTGCTTTTTGAAGACTAGTTTTCTTGAACAAAATCAAAAGCTTTATGATTCCCTTCAACCTAAAAGCAATGGGTGAATAAGAGTCCTTAGTAACACATCTGTTACCTACCGCAAGTCATTTCATGATCTATTTAATGCAGCTGCTTAGCGTGTTCTGCTTTGAGTCATGTGAGCTTCCAATATAAGGGGCACAGCTCCATGGTTCCATGGAGAAGTATGGGAACTGGAAATAAGCTTCCAGTTCTAGTTTTGCTACTCTGTGACCTGCTTTGTGGTCCACACTGAAAACTAGGAATAGTTTCAGCTACCTGAGAAGTTTAGCAGCTCTAAGTTATTAGAAGGTGATTATCATGTCTTCAATCTCGAGTATCTTTTAATGGGTGGAATATAATACTAATTAAATATGTCATGTTTGCATATATCAGAATGTACTCAAAAGAACCTTTTTTTTGCATCCTTTATTTAACTGAAGTCTTTTCATATTCTTCCATGGGATCTGAGTACGTAAGTAAAGATAGATGCAAACTAAATCTGCTCCCATTTTCCTCATATCCTTTGAATAGCAGATTCATGTAAGAATGCATCCATTTAAATAGCACAGGGCTGTTCACACCCGGGCATTTTTATATGCTGCCTACAGATGACTATTTGGTTTCTCTTGTTTCTTCACATTCATCCTACTAATGGATCTTATTGACATTTTGTCTTCCTTGAAGGGGCTTTTAGTAGTTTCCTCCCTCTGCCTCAACAAATCAAAGTTTTTCAAGACAACTGAAACATTATAAGGACATACCATGATGCGGTTCTGAAAAGAAAGATAAATATATATTTTAATTCCACCTATGCTTGCTATAGTAAATGTGCCAAACATTATGTTAGTGCTATAAAGGAATCAACCCCTTGCCCGCAAGCTGCTCATACTCTACTGAGGGAGAGAGAGTACGATGGGAGGGGTAAGCATGACCTTTAAACCAGAAGCCAACTGCTGAGGGTCCAGAGAGGAGGGAATAGTCTTATTTCTTGAAAAAGATAGGCATTAGTGAACTGTAATGAAACAGTTTTCTTCTCAAGGGTGGAATATTTTATAAAACCCAAATTTACCTCTCTCAATAAAAACTGAGGTAATTGAAAACACACAGGGGTATGTGTGTGCGTGTGTGTATATGCACTTTAACATTAAGATCTCATCATTGTCTAGCTAAAGCTTTGCTGAATTCTTCTACACTGTGTGTTTCTAAATTCTGCAGTCTCCATTTTAATGGAAATAAATCCCTGAGCATGTCATCTTCAGTAAATAGCAAAAATGTTGGCATTTCTTAAAATATACTTTCTAAGTGTTGGTAACTTGGAGAGAATGTGCTGAAAACAACTCAAGTCAAAATAGAAATCCAGAGATACTGCAAATTGAATTAGGCCCACAACAAACAGCGATTGCATTTCTTTGTTAGAGATGACAGTTTTTCTTCTGAGCCAACGTTAACTTCCCAGGAACATGGCTGTGGGATGGCTGGGGAGTGGACGATATGGTAGAGTCGGGGCGACGACAAAACACGGTGTTTCTAAAGAAGGTCTTTGCCATCATTAGGTCCCGTTTCAGGAGAGCAGAGCTGTCACTTCACAGAAAAATTCCCATCTGTGCCAGTGGGGTTGTCCTTATGGATTCAGAGAGCATTTTATGGTCTTTCTTTCCCCTGCAGAATAAAAAGGGTAATTTGACTCGGGCACATTAATATGAATGGCTTGGAGTTCTATGATTGAAGATTTTTTAATACTAGCCCCAACGTCAGCATGTAGGATTAGGAATAGTGCTCCAGGGTGTCAATGAGCCCCAGTACATAGTCCTGTGACCAGAGAAACAAAGAGAAATGGTTTTATTCTGGAGAGATATAGTTAAGAGTAAAAAAGGTGTTTTCCTGCTCTGTCTGTACTTGGCATTTTAGAAGTAGTCCTCTGAAAATTGTCTAGGAAAAATTGTTCACGAGCTGCCATAACTCTCCCTATCTGCCTATATAACCCTTTCTTAGTACCAGTAATGTTTGCTAACCAGTTTTACCCTTTGAAGTTCCACGGTAGATTTTGTTTTTAATTTAGGTTTTGGATAGCTCTTTAGGATTTTTTAATTTTGTGCCACTTAAAATGAGATATTCATGTCCTAGAGATGTCCTGCTGTTCCAGGAAAGGGAGGGGAACACCATTAAAAAAAAATCTTGATAATCAAGGCCACCTGTGATCCTGGGCGGCTTTCTGGAGCACAAAGACACCAAGGAAAGCTGTTCTTCGAACCAAAGCAACATTTCTGTGATCCACAAGACACTTCAGCCTCTTCCTGCTAAGAAAAAAGGAAATCATGGTACAGCAGGATCAGCTGCTCTCTGTCCCCTCCTTTAAAAAAAAATTGAGGTGGCTGCTATTTAACACAAAGCCCTGTGACCTTAGTATCGTGGCTGCTTTGAAACACAGAGCTATTTAATGATGCAAATTACAAACAGAGGGAAAACATCAGAAGAGTCTGTCTGGAAATTAGCTTGTTGGACTGAAAATTAGCTAGCTTAATCGAACTTGCAGTATTCAGATTTTCTCTGCAGAGGCCTGGCTTGGAGCTTTGGTCCATTTGCATTATCTCTACTCAGTAGAACCCTTGGAATTATTAAAAATTAGAGACATGAAAAGCTATCTTCTATTTACGTGGTTGAAATGGCCAAATGACCTCTTGCAATTTTAGTGAGAGCCTATGTTTTTCAAGGAAAGATGTCGTTAGATACTTGCAAAAAGTCAATCTAGAAAAATTAAATTAAATTATGTCTATATGTTAGTAAAATACATCACTTTAGGAACTCAGTCCCTAAAATGCTGAGTCAAACTATCTTTTCATCCTGAAGAACTAGCATGAATCATAACTACATTTGTCATTGGTCTGAGGACATTGTATGATAATGACGTGACCCAATTCATGCAGAGACAGGATTCTTGTAAACACCGAATCTAGTCAAAGACTTCAAAGACACACTTAAAACATAGGGCTACATGTGAGGCTTATGAATAATTTCATAGGTCAAAAAATTGTACCATGCAAAGGTAACAGCCTCAGGTCATCAACATCTATGTTAAAATATCAATTCTTAAGATAAGGGAAGGATTTAAAAACATTAAAGCCATATATATATGTAATTTTATATACATATATATGTAATATATATATATATATAATTTTCTAAGAGCTAAGACAAGAAGAATGGGATGATTTCTCTGAATTGTTTCAGAAATATTTGTGTTTTCATATGCATATTTTTTGATAGATGGGATGACTATGTTTACTTTAGTCATAATATCAAAGGAGCAAAATTCCAAAATCATTCGCCAAGCAGATCTGCTTTGTGGCCAACTTACCAATCAAACATCTGTGTCTGATGGAGGAAAATAACATACACAAATAATAGCTGGTACAGCAATGGCTTAATTAAAAATATTTGGAAGTGGCAAGAAAATCACAATTTAAGGTTAGCTCATATCCTACAAATGAAGAAGTTTAAACTTGAGGACTATAGTAGTTCAGAACGCATTCAGAGGCAATGTAACCAAGGTGCAGGGACAGTGCAGGAAAACTTACTGCTATTATTTGGAGATCATGATAAAATAATATTAATGACTTTAGGCAGCATGCATCGAAAAGAAATAAAAAATATTTTTATCATTTTTCTATTTTAAAAAGTAAAATATGTCATTATTTGACATATTATAGACTTTACATTTTGATGAAAATCTCTGGTAATACTTTCTGAATTTCTGTTGAGACTATTGACAGTTCATAAGTATGTCAGATGCAGTTATTAAGAACATTATAATTTCTAACTTTTTACAAGATGGTTCACATTATTTTTGCAACTACTGTAAAAAACAGCTGAGGTCATAGGAAAATTTGGTTTCTGAAATTTCTAAATTGAATGTTTTTTCAGTGATGAAATAGCCTATAGACTTCCACAGAATTCCAATATCAATAGCACCAGGTAGTCGACTGATTTAATGCTCATATGCTAGTCCATCATAGCTAGAGCAATGGCAATGTATTTTAAAGCAATTTTTGCAAACCAAACAGTAGGTAGTGATGGCTAGTATTTTGACAAGTGTTGAATAAAATTTATCTCATCATTAAATGATTTAAAAATTATATTCTATAAATGTCAGTATCATTTGCAAAAAATGATTCTAACAGTTTATGTTTAAATAGGACTTAATATTTTGAATTATTCACCTTGGTGTCCATACAATGATAGAGAAATAAGAGAGGAGTGGTCTTCCAAAGAAATAAATTGAAACTTTTATTAAGTCTCTGGACTTTTTTTGGATGTGTGCAATCTACATACTGTTTGTTGATTGCATACATCAGTGGTTTCTGACTTCCTTTTCTGATAACTAAATAATATTTATGTCACTGTGAAAATATATTCAGGAGATGATAAAGTGTCTTCTCTTTCATTCCCGTTCAGGGTCGATTTTCATAGCACGACACACATTTCTGTGTTTGGTTCTAAACAACTTCCATTTTGCAGTCTGGACAATTTTCTGAAAATATTTCAGCTCTAAAAGGAAAGCACCCAAGATTCCATGATTCCCCCTCCCCAATGCCTAACCTTTGTTCTCCCTCTCCCATTTTCTGAGTAGGTGAATCCATTATCACCTGGTTCCCTGTTTAAATGCACCACACTCATCTAACTCCTCTGCATCAGACTTAAGTTGTGTCATTTATGGGGAACCCTTAGGTTGATAACATAGGGGTCTTGCCAACAGACGGACCCTAGAACACAGTCATTATCTTTATTTGATGGGATATAGTTCACACTGTGAACTTTACATTGTTACTATATTTTTGTTATTATTCCATTTGGTTGGCCTTGATTCTTCCACATTTGGTGAGCGAAGCCCCCTTATACCCCCTGATTTAGTGAATTGAATATGTGAGATTTGTTTGGTGACTCAGCTATTAGTGAAGTCTAGTGTGTTGACATTATAAGTTATAATAGTATGTATCAGTATACATTATGGCATATATGAGTACATGTTGTAAATGTAACAAATATGATGCATAGTATAATATAATTAGGCTGTATTAATATATATGCATATATACCACTCTAGGTGGCAGGTAAATTTATTTTGTTCATGTTATTTCAAAAAAGGTCTTGTGTGCCTTAACCCTGCAAACGGTTCACAGGCAGAGTATACATTTTACAAAGGGGAAAAAAATCTTTCCTTAAAAGAGTGTAATAGTGATCAGCTTTTAATGTTCACGTTGATAGATTCTGAATGGATCGTTCTCAGAAGGTGGGGGGTGGAGGGGAGTGGGTCAGGACGCCCTCCAGACCTCCCCTCTGTGCAGAGCAGCCCGCGTCCCCACACAGGGACGTGATGGGGATGGAGAGAAATGGCCCCTCTGCAGCATCAGCACATCCATCCTGAGCCAGGCCTGTGGACAGCTCCTCCGTGGAGAAATAGCTGAGCTGGTAGTTCCTCTTTTCCATCCCGACCCTCGTCCCCTGGCCGCATTCACAGTAATCCGAGCTCTGAATGTGAGCTGCAGTGTCTGACATTCCTGCAGCAGAGCCTGCGGGAAGGAACCATATGGGGGCATGTGCTGGGTGGGAGGGTGCAGGAAGATGGAGAGAGAGATGGGGGGCAGGGAGGCACAGGCAGGCAGGGAAATGGGGTGCGGGTGGGGCTTATCTCTTGCCACAAGCTCTCCCTTGATCTGAAGGGTGAGAATTGAATCACCTGTAATAAAAGCAAATCTTACTTAAACACATCGCTTTTCTCCACGACTGGGGCTATGGACTTCAGGTATTGGACTTCACTTTCCATCACCTTAGATTTCAAAGGCCAGGAGCCCCAAAACATTTTTTCCCTTCTCCAGCTGTGTTTTCTAGAATGCTTCTACATGATTACTGACACTACTACCAACACTAAAAAGTCATTTGGGTTTCTGGCACAATATGATCATTACATTAAGAGTAAATATTATTAACAAGAATAATAATTTAGAATGACTTTACCCACATTAATACTTTACTTTGTGCAAGAACAATGACATCTTGAGATTATAATACCAAAAGTCTTTCAGAATTATAAAACTCAAATACTACAATCAGCGTCCTCTTTATTTCAAAAAATAAAGACATTTAAGAAATCATTAGCAAAGGAAATACTGCTTATCTAAAGATAGAGAGGTGACATTTTAGTCAAACACATTCAGTATATTCTAAACTTTTAACTTTTTATCACACGACTTCCCCAGGAATAACTCTCATTTTGCACTTTCTCCCCAGAGGTACCACTCAGCCTTCCTTAGCGTAGCGAACGCTCGAGTGTACACTTACACCCTTCATGAGAAGATCGGATGGAAGGCAGGCAGCCAGAGAGAACTTCAAGGATTTGGCAAAGGCAAGGGTAGATCTTAACCTATCCCAAATTCTTATTTTGAACATGTAAAATTTCAGTCACTTAAAAAAGTCAATTTAATTATGTGTAGCTCAGTACTTTCTTCACAGTACTGGTACTAGAAATAGTTTAAGAACAAACTGTTCTGGGTTTTATTTTTACTGGATCTGTAGGTAAGACTGCCAAAACTGTCACTTTAAAAATGTTGTTTGCAACCAGATTTTGGATTCTCATTCCTGGTTCAGAACTTTGAAAATAGCAGCCAAATGTTTGGATTCTTATTCAGTTGTGGAGGTAAAAATGTCAGGACAGTGCAAAGCATTTCTATCTCTAAATGGGAATAGTAATAATAATAATAATAATAATAATAAGAGGAAGAAGAATAAAGAATAGAAGGAAATAGGCAGAAACAAAGGGTAAAAAGCCACCTAATTAGAGGAGGTACAACAAACACTGCTTTGACCTACTTTTGGAACTTTTCTTTTCTACCAGGCTGTATTTGCAAAGACAAAGTCAGCTTCCTCACAGAGTAATGTGATTATTCTTTCCTGACACCTTACAATTTCAGGGGGGGAAAAAAAGACCTCTGGGGTCACCTTGACCTTTCCTGCCCCTGCAGGCAGGAGCGAGGACTCGTGGACTGCTCCGTGCACTGCTGCAGGTTCAGATTTTAATGCAGCCTCTATGATTAGAATGGGGAAAGGTTTCTTTTATACCCTCGGTTTTCAGCTACCAGTGTCCAATTACCCAGCCACAGGCACTAGTTCTACCTTCTTCCCGTCCTTGCCTCCCTTCCTCTCCAAACCAAAGGAACAGAACATTTTTTGTTGTTCTCTGGGTTGCTCTGGTTGGGCAAAGATCACCATGCTCTGATTTAGTGTTTTCAAATAAGTGTGCCCTCTGCCGAAGCACTCTATTGAGAGACAACACAGCCCAAGCGGGAGAGTTCAGCATGGCCACTAATAAAACACAAGTGCGGCTTTGTCAGGCCACGAGTGATTACTTGAACAAGTGCCAATGAAGAAACCAAACATTAGAGCTCAGCGCTTCAGACCTCCAAGACAAAGGGCCAATTGACTTTCCTCATTAGTTTTTGTGCCAAACATGTAAACACAGTTTCCTCTCTATCTTTGATGCTCAAAACATGCCAGCTTGTTAACATCTTGGGTGGTACTGTGGTTTATGAGGCTATAAAGACTGTTATTTTGGGTTAGGTGATTTTTTTCTCTTCTTATTAGAAAAAAATTGGCTTATCTTACTTCATTTTTTTTAATGGAAAAAAAAGTTTTCAGTTATCACTAATCCATTGATTCAAGTACCATAATCCAGAAATGTTAAAAAAATAAAAATTAAATAAAAAGAACCAATGAACTCTGGAGTGATGCGATCCTTGCTAATTCCTGCAAGTGTGTAGGTAAAAAGTCCATTAAAGAGGTTTCAGAAACAAAAACTGCATGTATATAATGGTGATAACAAGAATAGGAATTCCAGAGGACTGACAAGAGAGAACTAACAAGTGTGTTGAGTCAAGTCAGAGCTCCGTCTTGGGGTGGCTGACACTCTACTTCCTCACCATGCTCTGCTTCGTCCGAGCCTTTTATCAATGTCCCAGAGGTCTTGTGTTATTTCAGATGTGACTTTTATTTCTCTCCTCTCCTGCTCTCTTCTATTGTGTCTATTCTTTACACATTGTGCTTACCAACACTTCATATGCCTTTTTCTTTCACACTTGACTTCTCAGGCCAGGTGAAGTGGGTTTCTATGAATCTGTTGTCATTTCTGTGGTTACAGAAAATCCTTTCTCCAATGTATCTCTGTAGGCTAAGAGGAGAAGAAAAAACATTGGCTTAGTGTCAGATTGTCCAAATTGTGAATCTTTGCTCTAGGAGTCAATGTGAAATCAATTTTTCACCCACTAAATTGACCAATGCCAGAAGGCAATAACACAGTGTGTTGTCGAGGTGATGTGAATTGTCAGACTTCACAGAGAGTCATTTCATCATATTTATCAATATGAAAAATGCATATATCCTTTGGCAATTTCATTTCTAGGATTTTATTATATACAGATATAGTCACACATGTATATAAAGGCTGCTTTATACATACAAGGCTAATTCTGTATATAATAGAATTGTTTTTAGTAACAAAAATTTGGGAGAAAAGTACCCTAAATGTCCATCATTAGGGGACTGGTTAGATAAATTATGGTATATCCATACAATGGAAAACTATTTATCTGTTAAAAATAATGCTGCTACTCTGTAGGTATTGAAATAGAATTATTCCAAATTTCTATTTTTAAGTGAAAAAGCAAGGTATAGAATTGTCTAAAAAGCTAACAGTTGTATAGAAGCAATATATACTTATAACAATACGAATACAGATCACTGGCAAGAGAAGCTTTCCCCAGAAGAAAGGGGACTGGATTCGTAGGATCAGATTAGGGAGAGACATTTGCATTTTACTATACAACTTTTTTTAACTTTTGAATTTCTTGTAATATCAATGTATTTGTTGGTCTAATGAATTAAAATATGTAGTTTTAAAACATGTTTTAATACACAAACTCACTATTGGCTAGTAATACCATTACCAAATGGTTTAATTTGATTGACTGGTTTCATGATTAATTAAACCATTATTAAATAACACACATTATTAAAACCTTAATGGAATTTACTTTATCCCTTAATAAAGGCTGGCTGGTGCATACCTCTATGAAAATGGAACTGAATTTTGATATATTTTATCATAGAAAGGGGAAGAGTTTGGGCCTAAAAGAAAAAAAACTGTAAAGAAAGATCACAAAATCATTGTGTACAGAACTAAGAATTCTGAAGTCAAAAGGACGACATGATTTATGATGGTGCCAGCCTTGGTCAGAAAACCTTAAAATGTCTGAACGTTCTATGAGGCAAAGGGGTTTTAGGGGCATCCCTAAGCTTTGCAGCAAGATTAGTACTAGGGAAGGTGCATTAGGTCTTTTGGGCCACTAGGGTACCATTTAGAGCAGTGTACTATCATTGTAGCCAATGGCCTGGAAACAAATGATTTCAAAGTAATGATACCCCAGTGGCCTGGAAGAGTTAATGTGCTTCCTAAGTGACTAATTTACCATTAGGGAGTTATTTAGCCTCTGGGGAAGATAGAATTTGTTCTTACAAAGGCAGAGGAACTTACTAGATAACATTAAGAAGTTGAACACAGTAGAGACTGTTCTATTTTGATGCCTTTGTAGATTTGTTCTGCTAACCTGGTCAGCCACTTAACATCTTTTTGGTTCAGCACAACTGTGAGACAGGACCATGGTCCTTTAGTCTATCCAAATCTCAGGCATTACTAAAATAACACCTCCAAAACACTTAAGGAGAGTACTCTTTTAATATGGGGGGAACATGTTATAGAACCCAAAGTCACACTGAAAATCAAATGACTGGATTGTAGTCCTCAGAGAGCTATTAACTAGCTAGTTGACCGTGGATCTGTTTCTTAACTTCTTTTAGGCCTAAGAGTTCTTATTCATAAAATAAGACTTTGATGACCTCTGACACCTGTTTGAACTCTAACATTCATGAATTTTAACCAAATACCTAGAAATAGTCAATTAAGAGAAGTCTATAAAATTTTTACCATTTCACTTTCTTCTAAGTTCCTCTATCATTAGTCTAGCAATAACTTACTTAGAATATAAAATTTAGAGAATACATATTGGCCAAAGGAGATGAATAAGACCAACAATAACAACAAGAAAAAAAGATGAGACCTCTTGGTGATAGTCTCTCTCTTTTGAAAGTTAGAGCACACACTCATGAAAAAGACAAAAAGAAAAGGAAAAGGAAAAAAGAAAAATTTTAAAACACACGCAACAGCACAAATAATATAAATAATTTATAGCCACAAAAATATACAAAAATCAGGTATGGTTAAACCAAGGAGAGTTCCTGAAAGATTCAAAGAAAAGAGGATATTTAGGTTAGCAGATTAAAGGAAGGAAGATGTCATAATGGCTGAATAATTAATACACCAAGGCAAGAATTTATCGAATAAGTATTATAAGCAGAATGGCTAACAAATTAGTAATATGACAGTAAAGATTTTGCATAAAAGATTAATAAGATTTTAGAATAAGTTAAGAATGTTATTGAGGTAGAAGTTTATTGATGGAAAAGCTTAAAGATGATTACAGAGTAGAATTTTTACATGAAAATATTTAAAAGGTTAAGATTCATAATTAGGGGCAGAATCGTGCCACGACAAAAACACAGTTTAAAAGAAAAATAAAGTCATATAGGCTGAAAGCAAATTCAGGGAGATTAACAAACAAATACAGAATGACTAGTATAATTAATAATATTTCAATAGGTCACATTAGTTTTTCTTCTTCCTATCTGAAATATTAACAAGCAAAAATCTAAAAACTATAGCCTTGGCCAGGTGGCTCCATTGGTTGGAACACAACCCCTTGCACCAAAAGGTTGCAGGTTCAATCCCTGGTCAGGGTGCATACAGAGGGAACTAATCTAAGTTTCTCTCTCACACCAATGTTTCTTTCTCACCTCAATGTCTCTCATTCTCTTTCTCTAAAATCAAGAAAAATATCCCCATATGAGGAATTTCAAAAGAAATATAAAAAGTATGTTAGATAAAATGAAAACATTATGAATTTAAAAGAGGAGAAACTTTGTTCTAAATACTCCATAATTTGATACATTTTAGAATCTAACCAATGACTAAATATATTGAAATTAGCATTAAAATATTTGCAAATAGAGTTTAGAAGAATTAGTCACCACTTGTCTTCCAATTAAGGATTAGACTGGATTACAAGAAAAATCATAACATTTTATTTTATGTATTATATTTCTTGCATTGGAATGAGCATCCTTAAAGAGATAATTCACCAAGAAGTGATTGTTTGCAATATTTATTTATGCTTTCTAGTAAGCCTATTGCAGATGGAAAATAACACAGGTAAAATTCCTGAAAATATATCTAAATAACAAACTTTTTATTCAATGCCTTGTTAGCATCTCACTTCACAGAACACCACAGCACAGGCAAGTCAAACTCAAGTGCTATGGTTTATATTGGTCTTCTCGTTTCAAAATGATGTTCTATATAAATCCTCATTTTCAGATTTAAATATTCCAAGTCTTCATTGTTGTCTAGTTGAATGAATTAACTAAGGATAGTATTATATACCTTCTTGGACACACAGAGAAGGAAAAGTGAGTGAGCAAATGGTCTCTGCAGAATCAAAGGGGATGCTTGCAATTCTCACATGTACAGCATGTGGATTTGACTCATATCACACATGCCCTGTAGGCCTTATCTCAGATTCTGCTTATTCTGGTTTCATACATGATGTGGTCAGCCCAGTTGCATGTACTTCTTTCTATCAATTCCACAGAATAATTTGAGTAAAAATTATCAAGAGAAAAGTGTTGCTATTGGCAGGCATACTGCCTTGGGAGATCCGTGAACACTGTTACCCAGCGTAGAGGAAGAGCGAGTAAAATCACAGACTGCAGATAAGTGCTGGACTACATGCAGGTGAGGGCCGTCAAGTGAAGGAGCGAAGGTCTCTGTAGAACTCACTGGCCCTTCAGGGTGTGACAACGTGGGCTCTTTACAGCTCTGTACATATAGTAACTGATGGAAATAACAATGAGCTTGAGGTATGAAGAATAAAGTAAATTATGTTAAGTACATATTGTTAACTAATAGAAAGACTTGAAACCAGAAGCATGTAGTATTTATGGGGATTAAAATTCAAATCTTTTGGGATATTCAAATATACCAAAAATTCAGCTTTGGAAAACTTAGTTCCTCAGAATTTTAGCTCGTTAAGGTTTAAACATAATATACACCTTCTTTCCTATTCTTTCTGAAAGAGTTTTTGATGAAAACATTGTGATACATAAGCATTGTGATCTTTGTGGCTTGAGTTTGAATTTGAGTTTTATTGTGACTAGTTTACGTGTTTTGTTTTAGGTTTTCTTCGATGTGAAATTGTGCTAGTAATATAGACCTCAAAGGGATGATATAAAAATTACTAATAACTATAAATTTAAAAAAAGATTTTATTTACTTATTTTTAGACAGAAGGGAAAGGACGGAGACAGAGAGGGAGAGAAACGTGAGAAACGTCTGTGTGTGAGAGACCATCCACCAGCCGCCTCTCGCATGCGCTCTGACCGGGGGCTGCACCCACAAGCCAGGCAGGTGCCCTGGCTGAGAATCGCACCTGTGACCTTCCACTTTGTGGAAAGACACACAACCAGTCAGGGATGATTGTAAAGTTCTTTTTTAAAAAATACACTTAGTGTTTATTATGTTCTAGTGTCTGTGCTAAGGCTTTATGTATATTAATTTTCGCAACCACTCTATCAAGTATCTCTCTCAGCATCACCCCCATGTTACAGCTGATGAAACCGAGACACAGAGACATCACCTAACTTGTCCAAAGTCACACAGTTGTATAGGGGCAGAGAGAGGTCTCAGATTCAGGCAGTTGGGTGCCAATGTTTTCTCTTTTAATCAGTAACCTAGTATGTATTTAAAGAATACATATAAAAACCACAGCACCTATCATATTCGGTTCCAACTAGCGCTTTCTGACTCGCCATTTTCTTCCTACTACGTGTTAATATGAAAACAGTGAACAATAATTTTATTTTTCTAATCAGTGTTCTCTTATTGATACTAATGTCTATTTCTCCTACTGCCTATCTCACAAAGCTATGATGTGACTCAACATGTATTAATTATGCAAGTTCTATGTGCTAGGTACCAAAAATGTAGAGGTGACTCTCATATGTTCTGGCCTTTGAATTGCTATGGCTGGGGGATTGTACAACTATTGAGCTGCCCATTCAACCCTCTGCCTTCAAAGAGAGAAAAGGCATACTGTCATCGGATTTTTGTGGTTTTGTCTGACACAAGGGATACTCAGTCAAAAGAGGCAAGAAATGCAGGATCTCATTGTAGTCATGATTTTCAGATATGTTCTTGATTAATTGCCCACCAGTTTGACTACATAAATTCTGTGACAGTACATTATTTTAAATTTAGGAACTGCTTTTTAAAATGTTTTTCCCATCGGGGAATGCTCTTTTTAAAAATTTAATCTTTATTGTATTTTTCCCATTACCATCTAGTCCCCTTATACAACCCTAGCCCCAGCAATCACCACACTGTTGTCCAGGTCAATTATTTCTTTTTTCCTGTTTGCTCAATTCCTCCACTCCCTAACCTCCTCCCCAACCTGTCAACTGCTTTGAAGAAATTTAGGGAAAAAGTAATGAGACATATTACAAAAGAATGATTCCAAAACTTGACTAGTTTCGGATGGTGACTTGGAATATTTGGGGACATTAGCAAAAACAGAAGTGGGACACACATGACCTGATCTTGGAGGTTGGGGTAATTGAGTTAGTAGAGTTTTGCTACAACTCTTGACTATTCTTAATTTGCCTTTATGAGGAAGCATTTGATTGTGAAAAAAAATGACACATATAAAAAGAGATATACCATTGAGAATGATATGTAACCATCTGTCTCCTAAAATTAAAAAAATATAGTTATATATAAATATATATAGTTATAAAGGAAATTTTTACATTTGATAGAACATTTAGAAAAGGATGGAGAGGAGGGAAGGAGAGGAAGAGAGTGAGAATCATTTCAAATTTTAACATTCTAATGAATGAACTGTAGCAATTTGTGTTTATTTTCTTCCAGGTTTTCTTCTAAGTACATATGTTTTACCAAGTTATATGCAAGATATAAATACAATTTGCATTCTGTTCCACTAATAGTTTTTATACATTATAACATGACATCATACCTTAAATATTTATTCTAACAATTAAATAACATTTTGCTTGTAGTTTGTTTTACCTATTCATTTGTTCCTTCTAAAAATCAAATAATGAATACTCATAAGATAAAATATTATACCATAAGCATCTAAAGATTAATAAAACTGGTTCTTAAACACCTTATAGTTTTATTTTGGAAGAAAATAGGTATTTAATCCAGGAAGTATAATAAAATTGTTTAAGTATTGATACAATGGTAGATGTATATAGAATTAGTTTGGAAAACAACAAAAAAAGAAGAAAATGGTCAATCCTTTCGGATGAAAAAGGTCATAAAATTCTATATTTACAAAGTTGATTCTGAAGGATGATTTTTGAGGTTGAAATGCTAGAGAAGACCAAGGAAATTTGAATATTCAGGCAAAAGGAGAATATGAACAAAGGGACTGGACACTCGGCATGTACACCACACCTCAAACAATAATTCTTTGAGAAGCCTCACTTCTGGTGTGAGAGGTTGGGTCCAGTATAAGCGAGGACATGCCAAAGAGATCTTATGAGATTACCAAAAATTTCAAAGCTGGCACAGTCACCTTCGTATTTGAGTAATGTCACCATGGTCCAATAGCAGCAGATAGCCAAAGAGAGGCACAGCTAGAGTAAAGGATACCAGTTAGTGAACTATGGTAAGATCAGACTATCAGTGATGAGGGTTTGCTACAGATGTGGCTGGGCATACAGACCTGAAAATACAGTAGAGAACTATATGAGGAGTCAAGTAGTTTGTCTGGTTCTACTGTGTTTGTGATAGGTTTTGGATGTTGGATTGGGGCTCAGGAGAAATGTGGGCTAGAAATAAAGATTAAGAGTCATCAGAAGGTGGGAAAAGTGTTAAAATTGGACTCTTCCTGGTTAGAATTTAGAGTGAGATTCAGAGACAAGAAAAGTAGGTGCTTAAAGGGTTCACAGATTTACTATAGCAAACATAGCTTAAAATTGATTTTTATAAGTTAATTCATTAACCACTTCTAGACTACCCTAGAAGATTAATATTTTGTTATATAAGAACTGGACAATGTGGAATTCCTTGGAGAGAAACTCTAAGCCAAGCAAGGGGAACTTGGAGAGCTCGGCCTGTGTGT
This sequence comes from Artibeus jamaicensis, assembly GCF_021234435.1. Taxonomy (NCBI): domain Eukaryota; kingdom Metazoa; phylum Chordata; class Mammalia; order Chiroptera; family Phyllostomidae; genus Artibeus; species Artibeus jamaicensis. The sequence continues at coordinate 40,740,194 of NW_026522059.1, forward strand.
TTTCCAGTAATGGCTGGTACATAACTCTCACCAGAGAATTGTCCAACAGGGATCTTCTGGCTGGCAGAGGTGGCTGGTGGCAGCCAGACGAGGAGGCTGGAAAGGGAATATCTGGTGTTTCTGAAGTGTGCCAAGAATCATTGGTCATCCCAAAAGGATCCACTCTCATGACCGTATGAACAAACCATTAGAACATTGTGCTAAGTGAAATAAGCCAATCACAAGAGGACAAATAATATATGATTCCACTTATCTGATGTACCTAAGTCATCAAATTCAGAGACACAAAGTAGAATGGTGGTTGTAGAAACTTCAGAAATAGTAGATGGCGAGTTATTATGTAATGGGTGCAGAGTTTCAGTGTTGCAAGGTGCAAAGAGTTCTTGCTAGATAGTGGCGATAGCTCTCAGCAATATAAATGTACTTAATGTCACTCAACTATACACTTGAAAGTGTTTAAGATGGTAAAATATGCCCTGGCTGGTGTAGCTCAGTGGATTGAGTGCGGACCTGTGAAGCAAAGGGTCACAGGTTCAATTCCCAGTCAGGGCACATGCCTGGTTGCAGGCCAGGTCCCCATTAGGGGACACATGAGAGGCAACCACACATTGATGTTTCTCTCCCACTCTTTCTCCTTCCCTTCCCCTCTCTCTAAAATAAATAAATAAAATATTTTAAAAAAGATGGTAAAATGTATATTATCATATTTCACCACAATTTAAAAAAGTAATTAGCCCTGGCTGGTGTAGCTCAGTGGATTGAGAGTGGACCTGTGAACCAAAGGATTGTGGTTCGATTCCCAGTCAGAGCATATGCCTGGGTTGCAGGCCAGTTCCCAGCAGGGGACGCATGAGAAGCAACCATACATTGATATCTCTCTTCCTCTCTCCTTCCCTTCCCCTCTAAAGATAAATAAATTAAATCTAAAAAAATAAATTAATTAAATTAAAAAATAATTAATTGCTTTTTAAAGAGGAAATCTCTCTTCAAAACAAAACAAAACAAAACAAAACAAAAAAACAAAACAAAACAGGTGATGACACACTACAGGTCTGAACTTCCTGGAGCCAGAAGATAAAGACAGAAGTGAAGCAGCCATTGGAGCCAGCTCATACAGCCTCATAATAGCCCATTGTTAATTCTGTTAAATGAGTTAAGCATCAAATAGGGCCATTATATAGACTTGAGTCAATTATATTATTCGGTTTAAAGCAAATAAGTTTTATTAAAAACAAAGGTAATACAAATTTAAAGTCATGACTGGTTTTTAATTTCATTATGTTTTTACTATTACCTATGTCTGGTCTTGTGTTTATGATAGAAATACTATAACATTGTCTATCATTCCACATTTAGTAATATCAAATTGATAGTTTAAAATTGGCCATGATGAGACTACTTCATTCTGACAATCAGAATTTTTCTCCCCAAAAAGGCAATCATTAGCCTTCACTAACACACCAGAGAACTGAGAGAGATTTGCTCTCAGAGACTTAGTATTTGAGTATCAGCCCCACAGATGGAATATACTCTTCACGGGAAGATCTTGTCTACCTTTTGCTTTTTTTCCCATGTCCCACCTATCTTCTGGCGTAAGATATTTTAAAATAATTACTTATTTCACTATACTATTAAATTTAGGATGCTGCTAATGATTTGCTATTTTAAATAAGGATGCAAACATATTTAATAAATTAACTTTTTGATAGCTTGGATTTTTAAAGGAAAATTCTTAGGAATTGCATTAGAGATTTAGATATTTTAAAAGTTAGTATCATTTTAATAACATTTCTCATTTTCTACTTTTTTGTGAAACTTAGGTAAATATTATATATTGATCTTTTAGCCTGTGGGAAATGTGTTGAAATTTGTTTTGCATTTTCTATTATTATTTTATATTTTTGAGACTATTAATATATAGCAAGAAAAGTCACTCCTCAAAATACCTTGTTTCCTTTTATATTTCCTGAGATTTGTAAGTTATGTAAATAGAATATATAAAAGTTATATATTCTATTTAAAATTATCTGAGTGGTTAACTTACCTATTAATAAAACTTATTTTTATCATAAAAGTGTATACCATGAAAACAATTAAAATACCCAATGTATAAATGGAAAGAAAAGCTTCATTTCCTACATGTCCAATGTCCCCTCTAAGAAGCCATCACTCACTGAATCACTTTTATGTTTTTAGTTTTTCCGGTGGCCCCCACCAGAATTCTTAATAATACCGTTCTAGTTCTATATCCTACCTTTTTTAACTTTAAAGGATTTATATTCTTTCAACTCACTGAAACCTTCCCTACAATTATCAGTTACATAATTATTTTTGATGTTTCTAAATTATTTAATTGATAGAGTTAAAGAATATTTAAATCTTTCTGTCTTATTTTAAAAATATAAGTTGTTATATAAATCATATTTTCCACAGAACAAAGCACCTGCTGGGCCTATATAGAAGAAAGGTAATACCATAATTTTATATCTTCATTGCATGAAAATAAATGTGTTCTAAGCGCTAAATTCAAGTGGAATCAATTTATTATTGACCACCAACTGACCATTATTTTACTATAAGTTCATTTACTTCATTTTTGGACCATGACTTAATTGAACAACTTTTTCTTTCTTTTTTTATTAAGTATATTTTATTAATTATAGTATTATAGTTCCATTTTTCCCCTTTCCCCTGCCCCGCACAGTACCTCCATTCCCTCCGGCAATCCCTTGCCTAAGTTTATGTCCACGGGTCACGCATATGGGTTCTTTGGCTTTTCCTTTTCCCATACTCTTCACAATACCCCCTGTCTATTCTGTACCCACCAACTATGCTTTTTATTTTCTGCACCAATCTCCCCACTCCCTCTCCCTAATGATAACTCTCCATGTGATCCTCATCGCTATGACTCTGCTCCAGTTGTAGTTGCTTGTCCCGTTTGTTTTGTGTTTGTTAGATTCCATTGTTGATAGTAGTGAGTTTGTTGTCACTTTACTGTTCATAGTTTTGACCTTCTTTTTCTTAGATAAGCCTCTTCAACATTTCATACAACAAGGGCTTGGCAATGATGAACTCCTTTAGCTTTACCTTATCTGGGAATCACTTTGTCCTCCCTTCAATTCTAAATGATAACTTTGCTGGATAGAGTTATCTTAGATGTAGGTCCTTGCTTTTCATCTCTTTGAATAATTCTTGCCAGTCCCTTCTTTCCAGCAAGTTTTTTATTTGAGAAACCAGATAATAGTCTTATAGGAATTCCTTGGTAGGTAACTCTCTTCTTTTATTTCACTGCTTTTAAAATTCTCTCTTTACCTCTAACCTTGGACATATTAATTATGGTGTGCATTAATTATGATGTGTGGCCCTCTTGGGGTTCAACCTATTTGGGACTCTGTGAGCCTCCTGGACTTGTATGTCTATTTCCTCTGTTAAACTGGGGACATTTTCTTTTCTTATTTTTTTCAAATAAATTTTCAATTTCTTGCTCCTCTTCTTCTCCTTCTGTTAGGCCTATGATTCAGATGATGGTGTGTTTAAGGTTGTCCCAGAGACTCCTAAGCCTCTCCTCACTTCTACGAATTCTTATTTCTTCTTTCCATTCTAGTCGACTGTTTATTTCTTCCTTTTGTTCCAAGTCATTGATTTGAATCCCAGCTTCCTTCCCTTCACTTTTGGTTCCCTGTGTATTTTTCTTTATTTCACTTTGTATAGCCTTCATTTTATTTTGTGGATATATTCAATAATTTCTCTGAGCATCCTGATCTCTAGTGCCTTAAACTCTGCATCTGATAGGTTGGCTATCTCCATGTTGCTTAGTTCTTTTTCTAGAGTTTTGATCTGTTCCTTCATTTAAGCCTTATCTCCTTGTCTCCTCATTTTGGCAACCTCCCTGTGCTTCTGCATATTAGGCAGAGCTTCTTTGATTCCAAAGCTTGACTCATCTGTTATGTTGTAAGGGGAAGGGCCTTAGGTATTCAGCAGGCTGGTGCAGCCCTCCTCACCACTTTGTGGTGCTGTATTTCAGAGAGGGGTCAAACAATACCAATTGCATGGGTCTTGCCCGATTTCCATTCACTTCCCCCACTTCCTGTAAGTGTCTGATGCCCTTCTAGTTACTGTCCTGGTGCTGATTCCAAGAGTGTGTGGGTTTGTGGACATTCTAGGACCCTATGTGCCTTTTAAACAGATCCTCCTGAGAGACCGGTAGTTCCACGACAATGCCCACTGGTTTACAGCCAGAGGTTATAAGGTTTAACTCTTCTATTGCTGGAACCATGGGCTATATACTCTGACCTGGGGCTAGAATCACTCACTCCCCAGTTGTCCTTTTCAGTTTTCACCCACTACACATTAATGTGGGACTGCCCATTCTACAAGTTGCCACCACAGCTGCCTCACCACCTCCACCCACCGTCACCTAGCCACACCGCACAGCATCCTCTCTGTCTCTCCTGTCCATCTGGATGAATGTTTCTTCTTTAAATCCTTGGTTGTCAGACATCCATACAGTTCAATTTTCTGACAGTTCTAGTTGTTTTTTGTTTTAGATTGGTCGTGATCTTTCTTATGGTTGTATGGTTGTGTGAGGAAGCAAGTCTACCTACATCTCCATCTTGGCTGGAAGTCCCTCCCTGAACAATCTATTCCCCTGCATTTCTAATTTCCTTATTATTTTAATTGACAGAAGAAACATGTGTTTTTCACTATATCTTGGAGAACTCCAGCTTTTCCTCCATAGATTTTAAAAGAAATACATTTTCTTTTTTAAAAAAATTGAAGACTTTGACGTCCTCCTCTGATTTGAATCAATTGCTTTGCAGTTCTGTGTACTGGGCAATGTTTCCATCCTAGAGTAGGTCCATTTTTTTTCTTATAGGTCTTGTCCACTGGCTCTATAGTAAACACAGAAGTCTACATAACTGTAAGCTATAATTCCTTTCTGGGACTCCTCTTATATATTATATATTGATATCTTAGTTTGGTAAAATCCCTTAACTTCCTATAATGGTTTTTCATTTCTTTGTCTTCTTGCTTTACTTCACAGTCACAAAATTAGACAAGAGTGCTGGATCTAGTCTACAGATATTTTGGGGCTATACTGATTTTAAAATTGTGTTTAATAGAAACACTTGGAACTTAGGAGATTTCACATAAAAATCTTTATTGCTGGCTCCTCTTGAAGAATAACAGGCTCTGTTAACTCTGAACTTCTTGATAATCCACACAGACAGGCAGTGCAGTAGCTGGCTTGGATCTCCTCTGCATAGGTTTAGGTACATTTGGACTTCACTCAGAATAGCAGAGCTGAGTTTGAGGTCTGTGTTATCTGCCTGGGGCATGTCCACCTGTAGGTTCCATGTTTTAGTCTGCAGGCAGGAGCAAACTGTGCCTTGACCATGACAGAAGCCAGCATTTATTTTAGGAAATCAAAACCCATGGCCAACTAACTTCTCCCTATGTAGGGTTTTCTTTCTTTTTTTCTCATTTCTTGTATCTCAAGTGAAAATTCTGTTATAGCCAGTCAGACTTTCAGAACACAGGAAGAGAAGACTGATATTGGTTGCTCCTGTCACTTGGATCACTGTCCCCTCCCCAAGTTCTGTTAGTCCAGAGAGACTTTTAAACTGATGTCTTCTCCCTTGCTTCGAAGTTGATTTTTTAAAGAGCTGCTCTTTTTGCTTATTCATTTGCTTGATATTTATTCTTAAGTAGAAAAAAATCCATCCTAAAGTAGTGTTTATCCTAATCCCATTTTTTATTCTTTTGGGTGCTCATTAAGTCTTTTGTTACAATGCTAGCTGGAGGGCATGTTGGTATATTCTGCTTCTAGACCAATCTCTAGCATCAGCAAGCATTTATCCTATGGCTTCCACAGCACTGAGGTATAATTTTCTCCTATGCCCCTGACCTGATATCTTATTCTGATGCGATGGAGTTTAGGAAAAACTAAAACCCCAGGGATGCCCTAGTACACAGGCTCCTCCTGTTGCCATAGACCATCTAGTGATGTGCTCATATCGGGTGAGGAACTCTGCTATGGCTTCCTCAGAGCAAGGCTGGCAACATGAAAACCTGCTTTGACCACCGCTCTCCCCCTCTCACTTTGTAGGAATTAGAGTCTCCAAATAGATGTGGAAAGAAAATTTCCAAAAGAGAAAGAGAACAATATACTGATCTCCTCAAAAAGTAGTAAAGAAGTCACCAGCCAGGTTTTCTTACTATGAAAAAGTGGATGCCTGTGGTGGGGCTGGGTTAGAGCATCTCAGAAAAGAAAAGATGTTAGATTTCTTTTTTTTTTAATTTTTAAATAACTTATTTAATTGTTGTTCAAGTAAAGTTTTCTGTGTTTTACTCCTATCCCAGCCCACCCCCTCAGTGCTCCTCACCCCCCACCCATTTCCACCCCCCTTAGTGGTTGTCCATGTGTGAAAGACATTAGATTTCATCATGTTCCTTTAAACTGGTAGGTTTGTTTCTTCTGAGGTGGAATATTTGAAAGGATTATCAAGTTTCATTCTAAAATTATATGGATATAGAATGCATAGTTAATAAAAAATCTGTCCTGATTTTGTCCAGCAGTTTACTGACAAAATTTTTGGTCTCTTTTTTGTTTTTTTGTGTGTTCCCCATGTATTTTTATTTAAGATGGGAGAATCTGAGATAAGCACTATTTTTTAAAACACTGTTGATATTTGTTGTGAACACTGTGATGAATTTTGTATGTAAGCAAGTAGCTTCTCTAAGGTCATGAATATCAGTTTTACAGTGCCCACAGAGAAATAATGATTATGTCTAGCTCCATTAATTTAGCAACTTAGAATTATTTTACTTTAAAAAAATTATTAAATATGCTTCTTACAAAATAAGGTAATAACTTTTCCCTATCTTTTCTGTATATTTTTCCTTTAGTCTATTTGTTCACTTTTGTTACATCAGAAATCATCAATGTTTAAAATATTTCTGTAGAATATAGTCATTAACAGCACAAAGTTTAGAATCAACAGGGATGAATATGAGCTCTGAAATTAACTAGGTAAGCTTGGACTAGTTACATAGCCTTTATTAGCACTTGTTCTCTCATTTGTAAAATGAGGATAATATTAATTTTGTCATAGAAGACGTGGATATTAAGTGAAGTAACCAGGAAGGTTCTTAGGACCAAACTTGACACCAAATAAACACCAATACGTGACAATGCTTGGCACTATTGTTTTTACTTTCTAACTTATTCAGAATATTTTTGGTTCAGAATAAACTATTTTACTGTTTCATAAATATCCCATTGCTTCTTTTAATCTCTCCTGTGATTGAACAAAATAATTTGTTCTTATTTAATTATTGAATACATATGGGATCTATTTTAATATATAGATGAGATTAAGATCTTAAATACCACATCTTGAACTTCTAACTAGTTTTTAAATACTTTATTGAATATTATTGTTCCATATTGATAGATTGTTAGTTTCATTAAATATTAAATTCTTACAAAAATAGTAACGTATGTGGTCTAATTTTTCTGAGCTATTGAAATACTAATTTATATCTCAAGGTCAAAAATTCTCAATTTATGGTAGCTTTGTAATACATTTCATTACTTAATAAGACAAATTCGATTTCATTTCACTTACAGTTATGAAGGCATGGATTCTGAGTTGAATTACATAAAGTAAAAAATAATTAATCCAAGAAGCCCTACTTTCAATAGTGGTTTAAAAAAAAGACAAGCTATTCAAGTTTGGCACAAAGCTATAGCATTACATCGGGGAAAAACAGGTAGATAGATTTTTTTTAAAGAGAGAGAAGAATATTTGAGCTAAGAATCACAGGTGTATCCAAGATAAATTACAAGCATCAAAGAGAGTAGCTTAGCATACTTTTTGTAACCTTTAACATAGGGCAGTGAAGAATGGTTAAAAGTGACAAAAAGAAGTGGACATTACCTTTTCATCATGCTGCTTCTTTTTAAGTTCATTTTTACTGGTTCTTGTTCACTTGTTGAACTGAACATTACAATCCCAGCTCTTCAATTTATTACCTGAATGACATTGCTCAGTCACGTAACCTCCCTAATTCTGTGCTCTCATCTACAAGGTGGAAATTAAATAAGTCCACCCTACAGGGATGATTGGTTATGAAAAACACAACACCTGAGCAGTGGTTGTTAAAAACAAAACAACTCTCACATAGTAGTGCATCTTTTCACTTGTATTATTTATTTTATGCAATTACATTAATGGGCCTGAATCTCAAACCAAATGATATGAATAAACTGATTCATGAACAAGAGGGAAATTAGGCTTTTTTCTTCCTCGGTCCTTTATCTTTGACGCTGTAGTACTCTGGTGTCTCCTCCACCCGCAGTATTGGCAGTTCATGTTGCCAAATCCAGACCCACTCTGCCGCCAGTCACTGCCTCTCCCTCATTGTCTGCCAGCCCTTGGAGAGCAACTGTTTCACAAGCTTGGACTTACTAGTGAAGAACTGGCTTGGCGCCTTTTCGACTACAAATCTTTCATGAACATCAAAACTGTAAAACTGAGCCTAAGAAACTGTTGGAGTCGTCAAAGTCAGAAATCCTAATTCCTACTCAATTCACCATCAGAGCACAGCCTCTGAGTCCCCTCTCTTAGATTCTCTCCATGGGTCCGAGGCCAGACTAGCCACTTCCAGTTAGCATAGCAAGAAGAGGCACCTGCTAAGAATTTAGTTTGTCTAATGGTTATGGCGTCTCGAGCTGAATAGCATCATTTTGGTTAAAAATAACAGTGATTTTTAATTTTGCTTTTAGAAATCTTTGAGAATAAAAACCTACCAGCATAATTGATAGGGCGAAAATAAATTAATTGGGCTGTGAACAGCTGCACAACCTCATGTGTTAGTGAGATGAGACGAGTTCATCATGGTGATGGCTTTACAGTTATTGAACATAACTTGGAAAGCAAGATTTCATTGAAATTTACTGTACTTTTTGGTTACAATCAGTAAACACTAGTGGGCACTGGCCAGTGTGGAAAATTGAACCACAAAGCCCAGGTGCTTAGCTGTAGAGTTCATCACTGTAACTTGCTGGCTTACTTCATTGTTCTCATCATTTTAAAGTACCAGTACTGATGGAGAAGACATTCCAAAGCTCCACTCTTCTCTGTTTAGAAAACAATGCTGCACAGCATATTTTATAAATAGATTAGAATGATTACCAGTATGCAACAAATTCTGCTTTCATGTGTTCACGGATTTTCTAATACAAGCTTAGAACAGTGCCAGATCAACACACCAAATGTTTTACCAACTGCTAAAAGGGAGTAAAGCTGTCTCATTCTGGATCACATAGTTTTAAACTCTGGTCTTAACTTTACCTTTTAAAGTAATATTTCAGGGCTCCTCTGACTATATTTTCTGATCCACGAGTCATTGATAATGATATTGAAAAAATTTGAATAAATTAGAAAACAAAGCGATAAATTTGTACTGATGTGGGCTGTTTCTATAAATGAAAATTGTGTTGTCATTTTCACTGTGTCTGTTTCTCTGTATGTAATCTAAAGAATAGAATTCTTCATTTTCATTATCTTAATAAAATGTTTACCAAATTAACCAGTTTATTACTGATAATAAATGAGAAATAGCCCTGGCTGGTGTGGCTGAGTGGATTGAGTGCAGGCCTGTGAACCAAAGGGTCACTGGGTTGATTCCCAGTCAGGGCACATGGCCAAGTTGCAGGCCAGGTCCCCAGCCCAGTGAAGGGGGCGTGCAATAGGCAACTGAACATTGATGTTTCTCTCCCTTTCTTTCTCCCTCCATTCCCCTCTGTCTAAAAATAAAATAAATAAAATCTTTTAAAAAATCATTAGTTATTTAAAAAATAACTAATAGCAAAAAAACATGGTGAAACATATAATCAAAACAATCTAACAATTTAGAAAAGAACACTGACAATGTATTGATTTGGTCATTAACTAAATTGATCATGCTGAAGTATATCAGTATGTTTATATACACTGAGGATTGAATCATTGGTTTATGTTGTGACATGTACACATTTTTTGGCATTAAGTATTATCAACATGCATTGGAGTTTGTTGGAAGTCATTTTCTTTCTATAAAGGATACACTGTAAACTAATGTCCTTCTATAGCAACAGTAGTTTTGTAATATATTGAGCTCTAGCAGAGAAAATATCTGGGTAAAAGAGTAGTAAATGGACATTTTTACAAGATGATGAGTTTTTAAAATATGTGTATATTCTATTTTTATGACTCTTGGATATTGCTTTATTACCCCTTCATGGAAACTATTTTTTATTTAAACACTATAATATCTATTGAGTACCTACTATGCAATACTCAGTATGCTAAATGCTCGCGCCCTATTTGAGCTGAATGAACAATAGACCATGTTTACAAGTGAAAAGACATGAACAAATGTGTCTAATTGTGCCTTTTCAATGATGCGATGGGGCAGTAATGTATTTGAGTTCTGAACTAATCAATCACCTTAGAACACAAGGCGAATTTAGATTAGTCTTATGCGTAGAAGCCTAAAATTTGCCAGCCTTACTATATATCGGAATTCCAAATATCATGCTGTTCTTCCTACCTTTGTTCTTCTGCACTGATAGTTTTTAAAATGAAAGCCCTAATCTGTATTATATAGGATCATTAATTTCTGCATTTTACACTTGAGCAACAGCACTCTGATTATCTGCTGCAATGAAAAGTAAGCAGCTCCGCTTTTGCAGACTTAATTACCTACTGCAGGGCCTTTCTTCTCCCTGTTACCACAAACAGTCTGGAAATGGGGTCAAAAGCATGATTAGAAACCAAATTAGCCACTGAATTCAGAAAACAAACATGGAAACAGATCCAATAAGCCACTCTAATACAGAAGTCAGTTTCCTATCACACCTGGGTTTATCCAAACTGACTCTTAATTTCATATCCCTTGCAAGAACAAAGCCACAATAACAAAGGCTGTCCAATGACTTTTATAGCTGAGAAAATAAAATTAACTTAATAATAAGCAAGGGATCAGTGTTATAGTAAATCAGAGACCATCTAGGTGAGAGGAACTATTTTGGAATTTGACTTATGTGTTACATGAATAACCAGAAAACACCCACATAGTTTTAAAAAATTAATCCTCAGATGTTTAGCTTTAAAAAGTCATAAAATAAGCAGTTTGTTGGTTTATAAACTATTGTCATAATATTTTTAAATAAGTAGCATTAGTCTTGATGTTTTTATATTTTTGCCTTTCATTTGAGAATTTTATTTATATACTATTTGATAGATATTTTCTAAAGCCCCATTGATATGGCCAATCCTATCCATATAATGTTTCCTTTAATCATGTCCAGCTTCTAAACACAACATTAAAGTGCCTGGAGAATTTGAAGGCATTTTCTAGCTACATACAAAAGAATAATGTCTCACAGATTAAGGTCTTCCTTTTCAAGAAATTTAATGGACAGTTATAGAATTTTATACCATAAATGAAATGCTGATTGATTTATATTAACAGGGATAATAGTGTTTAGTTATAATATTGACAGGTACAATAGCATGATGACCTAATTTAGAAGATTGTAGAGCAAGACAACTATTGGTTAAAAATATTCATAAAAAGTAACAGGGAAACAAAATAATAAAATATTTAAAGAACACACAGAGAAATGATAAAAACCACAGTTAACATTAAGGGATCATTGGGTTCCACTTAAAATTTGCTTATTTGAATGTATTGTACACAAATGCAACTAATTATAGTTGCTAAAGCTTAAAATATAAAATCTAATCTTATTTTATTTACAGGATAAATGTTCATATAAATAGCTTAATAAAATTTACTTATCAAAAAAGATTTACTTATCAGTAAATAATCTGGGGTTAACATCTGGCTATATTTCAAAGTTATGGCTTATATGTTGCAGGTCACTACCATCTTGTCATGTACTCACACATATAAGAAGACTCACAGTCACTTAGAGCTTTATAATAATTATCTATAAATTCCCATGCACATTGAAAAATTTAAAAAAACAGTTTTCCTTAGAATAGCTATTCCTTCTATGGATTTATGTCCATTTCACTTGTATTTTTAGTTAATCTCTAAGATTCAGTTATAACCAAAGATGAAAAGGCTTATATTTCATGATGAAGATACTCTATCTCCTTAACCAAAATAAAGAAAAGATCTGAACAATTATGTGGTGAATATATGGGAAATATACTGCAGAGACAAAATAAGTTAGGCCATAAATCTTTTCCTTTACTCAAAGTTCTTTCATTCTTTTTCTTTTGGGGCTAGAGGAAGTTTCTTTCAGTCTATACTGCCCAGTAATTTAATGGATGCTCCCACTTTGTGACTGCAGCCTTGTCAGCAATGAGGACTGAAAGCTCACTGAATTCATTTTGAAAAAAATCTTAAAGATAGCCAACTATTTCCTGACTTTTCACAGGATATCAGTAAAATATAATGCCCACGTATGATTGAAGTGGGGACATTTTTCGAGGAGAAAATCACCTCATTGTTACTAGATCATTTTTCTAGAGCTATTTTCTCTCATCAAGGGACTATTGTCCAGTGAACATAATTTTGAATCAAAAGAACCTTGTAGCCCATCCATGTTGAACATACCTTTGCTACCTGCCTATTCTTATTTCGAGGAATTTTGTCAAAAACTTCAACCAGTCAATCAATATTTATCATCTGCTGTGGCAATTTGTGCTTGGACAATACAAAAAAAGTAAAAGACCTAAAAAAAAACATATAGTCCAGTAGAAAAGTCTTTAAAAATAACATTTATATTAAAAAATACATTCTACACAAGATAGCTATGATACCTTAGAAAGAGTATAAGCTTTGGAGCTAAACAGATGTGAATTAGATTCACTCATAAGAAACATGAGACCTTACAGAAAAAAGGGAATTTTGAGAATCAGTCTTCTCACCTATAAAATGAGAATAAAATTTTCCAATTATCAAATTAAAAAAGATTTTGTTAATATTAGAAGTATTTCATCCTGGCTGGTGTGGTTCAGTGGATTGAAAGCCAGCCAATGAACCAAAGAGTCACCACTTCAATTCCCAGTCAAGGGCATATGCCAGGGTTGTGGGCCAGGTCCCTAGTTGGGAGTATGCGAGACACAACCAGACATTGATGTTTCTCTTCCTCTCTTTCTCCCTTCCTTCCCCTCTCTAAAAATAAATAAATAAAATCTTAAAAAAAGAAACAGATTTAAAAAAGATATTTCTCACTTGTAGTACTTGGCTTATAATATGTGACATGTATATCCTTGCTCATTACGGCCATAATTGACTGCTTATAGTTCTCCTGTGTATAAGAACATTATAAACAATAAACATGCCTGTGTTCTAACTAAAAGGTGGTTAGGAAGGCAACGAGAGTGGGGCAGAAAATGTAAAAAAACTGCATAAACCTAATCAAGTGGTAAGGAAGAAATAAAGTGTTCGTATTAGAAACAGAATCAAAGATCAAGATAATAGAAACTTCCAGCTGAGATGTAGGGATACATAGATACACTTTGCCTCTTCACACAACCAAAGGAAGGACAACAACAAATATAAAAATAAAAAATAACCAAAGCTGCCTGGAAATTGAACTGTATGGAAACCTGACAACCAAGGAGTTAAAGAATAAACATTTATTCAGACTGGTAGGAGGGGCAGAGAAGAGCAGTCAGGGCAGAGAGCACATGAGCAAGGTGGCAGCTGGAGGACCAGGTGGTCCACATTTGTGTGTGGATAAACATGAAGGAACAAATGGGGAGTGAAACAGACCACACAACCCAGGGCTCCAGTGCAGGGAAATAAAGCTTCGAAACCTCTGGCTGTAAAAAGCTGTGGGCATTGTGGTGGTGGGAGAAACTCCCAGTCTCACAGCAGAGTTTATTGGAGAGAACCAGAGGGTCCTAGAACTTGTATAAGCCCACCCACCCAGGAATCACCACCAGAAGGGCCCAATTTGCTTGTGGGTAGCAGGGGAAGTTACTGAAAGCTGGCCAAGAGCTGAGCAAGTGGCATTGTTCCTTCTTAGAACCCTCCCCACATATAGCACCACAATGCAGCAACGTGGGTTGCCCCATCCTGGTGAACACCTAAGGCTCCACCCCTTATAATGTAACATGCACACCGAGACAACAAATATGGCCCAAATGAAAGAACAGATCAAAGTTTCAAAAACAGAACTAAGTGTTGAAGAGATAGACAACCTTTTGGATGCATAGTTCAAAACACTGGTAATCAGGATGTTCACAGAAATGGTTGAATAATGGCCACAAAATAGAGGAAAAAGTGAAGGCTATGCAAAGTGAAATAAGGACAAATGGGGAACCAATGGTGGAGGGAAAAAAACTGGGACTCAAATCAATGATTTGGAGCAGAAGGAATAAATAAACATTCAACCAGAACAGAATGAAGAAACAAGAATTCAGAAAAATGAGGAGAGGCTTAGAAAACTCTGAGACAACTTTAAATGTTCCAGCATCTGAATTACAGGGTTGCCAGAAGGAGGAGAGGAAGAAAAAAAAATTGAAACCTTGTTTGAAAAAATAATGAAGGAGAACTTCCTCAATCTGGCAAAGGAAATAGGCCATATATGATAAACCCACAGCCAACCTCATACTCAATGGGCAAAAACTGCAAGCATTTTCATTAAGATCAGTACAAGACAGGATGTCTGCTTTCAACACTCTTATTAAACATAGTACTGAAAACCCTACTCAAGCAATTAGAGAAGAAGAAGAAATGAAGACATCCAAATTGGAAATAAATAACTAAAACTGTCATTATTTACAGATGGCATGATACTGTATATAGAGAATCCTAAAGACTCCACAAAAAATACTAAAATTGATAAATGAATTCAGTAAAGTAGCAAGATACAAATTAATATATAGAAATCAGCAGCATTTTTATATATCAATAATGAACTATTAGAAAACTAAGAAAATAGTCCCATTTACAATTGCTTAAAAACATAAAATACCTAGGAATAAATTTAACCAAATGTGTAAAAGATTTGGGCTTGAAAAACCATAAGACATTGAAGAAAAAAATTGAAGGAGATACAAATAAGGGGAAGCATAAAGTGCGTTCATGTATAGGAAGTCTTAACATCTTTAAAATGTCCATACTACTCAAAGCAATCTGTAGATTTGATGCAATTTTTATCAAAACACCAATAGTATATTTCATAAAACTAGAACCAGTAATTTAAAAACTTACATAGAACCACAAAAACCCTGAATAGCCATAGCAATCTTGAGAAAGAAGAACAAAATTGGAAGGATCATGCTACCTGACATCGAACTATACTACAAGACCATAATAATCAAAACAGAATGGTACTGGCATAAAAACAGACACATGGATCAATAGAACAAAATGGAGGACCCAGGAATAAATTCACACCTTTATGGTCAATTAATATCTGACAAAAGGAAAAAAAACATACAATGAAGTAAAAGTAGTCTATTCACTAAAAGTATCAGGAAAATTTGGCAGATGCATGCAAAAATGAAACAAGACCACCTTCTTACACAATACACAAGAATAAACTCAAATGTAAATAATTTAAATGTTGGACTCAAATATTAAAAATCCTAGGAGAAAACGTAAGCAGTAAAATCTCGAATGATTTTCATAGCAATATCTTTTTTGCTATATCTCCTCAGGCAAGGACAACAACAACAACAAAAATCAAATGGGACTACATCAAACTAAAAAGGTTTTGCACAAGCAGAGGAATCCATCAGTAAAATGAAAAGATAACTCACAGAATGGGAGGACATATTCACTGATACATCTAATTAGGGGTTAATATCCAAAATCTATAAAATACTTATGAAACTTAACACCAAAAAAAAAAAAAAAACAAATGGCCCAATTAAAAACCGGGGAAAGGACCTGAATAGATACTTGCCCAAGGAGAATATACACATGGCCAGTAGACGTAAGACACTCAACATCACTAATCCTCAGAGAAATGCAAATTAAAACCACAATGACATACTGTCTTGCACCTGGCAGAATGGCTGCCATGAATAAATCAACAAACAAGTGCTGGTCAGGATATGGAGAAAGGGGAACTCTTTTACACTGCTGATGGGAATGTAGATTAGTGCAGCCACTGTGGAAAGCAGTATGGAGATATCTGAGAAAATTAAAAGTGGGTCTGCCTTTTGACCCAGTGATCCTATTTCTGGGAATATATCCAAAGGAACCCAAAACATGAATTTGAAAGAATACAAGCACCCCTGTGTTCATTGCAGTGCTGTTTACAATTACCAAGATATGGAAACAGCCCAAGTGTCCATTAGTAGATGAATGGATAAAGCAACTGTGGGACATTTACACAGTCAGCCATAAAAAAGAACATTTTGCCCTTTGCAACAGTATGGGCAGACCTAGAGAACATTATGGTAAGTAAAATAAGCCACACAGAGAAAGAAAAATACCATATGATGTTACTCCTTTGTGTAATCTAATGAACAAACTGGATTATCAAGGACAGTGGGGACAGACTCATAGATGGAGAGCAGGATGACAGCTGGTTGAGGATGGGGGAGGTTAGGGGTACAGGTATCGAGCATAAAGAAAAAGGGACTCAGGGACGTGGAAAACAGTGTGCGGATTGTTGGGGGGAATGGGTACAAGGGGACTAAAATGTCATGTAAAGAATAAAATAAATAATAAAATAAAAATAAGTAAATAAATTTGTGTTTTACATTATTCTGGACTAAAAAAACCCAACTTGATGGTGATGAGAGAACAATAGACAGTTATCATAGACAATATCTAAAGAAGTATTTCCCACAAACTCTCAGTAAGCGTGAGCTAAAACATGAGAGAAATGAGGGCCGTCAGGTTCAGGAAAGAAAGGATTTTCCCAGGAGGAAAGGAACAGAAGTCCTAGAATGAGGGTTGTGCCCACAAGGCACCTAATCCCAGAGTTTAACATGGCAGAGTACCCCAGCAGCAGTGGGGTCAAAATTTATTAATAAAAAAATAAAGTTAGAAAGTATATGTTTTAACAATAAAGCTATATTATTATAAATATACCACTTCTAAAGAATGCCATATTATTTAGAATTATGAAGTTAAATACAAGGATAATCAACAAAACAGGTGGGAAAGGGTGGCTGGCCTCTATTGTGGGAGAGCCAGTAGAAATGCAGGAAAAGATATTGTTTTTCATTACAAACTTGTATTTTCTGATGGTTAGAAATAGATATCTGTACTAATTTTACACATAAAAATAAAATAAAAACATTATGTCAAAACACACATAGCCATTGCCAATTAATGGAATGTACGTTCTATTAGTGGAATATATGTCAACAGGGAAATGTCAATGATGCAGGGCTACAATAAGTGAAACGTGTGTATCTGAATCACGTCCTGCCTTGCACCTCAGTTGTTATGGGACTGTGCAAGGTGAGTGAGTACACAGTTCCACTATCTGTGTTTTTGCTAACATGGTACAAGGCTGATCAGAATGCCTGTACAAATTTTTAGAAATCCCATTTGGGGATTGATCCTTGAATATTACTTAACTAGCATCCTCAAAAGATTTGCTTCCTCCTTGGTCCATGTAAACACTTTTAGACATTTCATTTAAAAATAAATTCCTTTAAGAATATATAGGTCTTAGAAAAGAAATCATTTCATATATATTTTGGGAGATATTTATGAATGATTTCTGCCTTTTCACAAGTACCATAATATCTTTCCTTGAGGAATTTTCTGCTTATAGTCCTCAGTAAAAATAGGGTACTTGGAAGTGCAGTGGTGTGTGAAAGATCAATTAAAAACTCAAGTAAAGTTTTAGGATTTTGTTTAATTTAGTGCTAGTTTTAGATGAGGGCTCAGATCAGTTCTTACTTTATCCCTATCAATTCATGCATCAGAAATTATAATTACTTTTTCTAGTCTTTAATTAATTTTACCAATAACTTATATAATATTCAAGATGGTTTAAACTGTATTATCTAAAAGAAAATGTTTAATTCATAGTGATTAGTCTGTACAGTTGATAATTACATTGTTCCCTACAGAGAAGAGGCATTTGTTCAGGATAAAAACTTTTAGAACAAGCAACAAAGTAAATGTATCCCACATAACATGAAACTGCAAAAAACAACCCCCCCAAAAAAAAATCCTTAAAATTAATTAAATAGAATATGTATATGTATATGACAAAAGTGATACATTGAAGAATTTGGATATATTTAAAGATTATATTTTTATACAATATCATGTTTTGTAAATGCAGTTATAAGTTTTATGGTTCCTTTTTACTTTTAAATCAACATTAAGAAAATATAATTTAAGAGCTAAGAGATTTCTTACACACCATACACCTCTATTACCACCTTCCCAATGGGATAAAATTTTACCCTTAAAACTTATCCCAATCTGAAATTCATCATATTTTCTCCCACCCTGACCAACCACTGTTCTGCTTTCTGTAACTGTAGATTAGTTTGCCCAAGCTACAATTTCACATCAATGAAATCATACAATAATATACTCCTTTTGTATTTGATTCAGCATATGCTTTTAAGACATCCATATTGTTGCATATCTCAACAGTTTACTCCTTTTTCCTTCTGAGCAATATTCCATTCTGGAGGGACATTTGTGTTCTTTGGAATTTTGTCCAGTATTAGTAAAATTGTAATGGATATCTGTATACAAGTCTTTCTGTCAACAAATATTATTATTTATTTTAGGTATTAAGAGGTAACATTGCTGGGTTGTATGTATAGTAAGTGAATGTTTACCTTTCTAAGAACTTGCCAATATGGTTTCCAAAGTAAGTGAACCATTTTATACTCCCACTGATATATATGAGAATTGCAACAGCTCTTTGTCCTCACCAATACTTGTTGTTATTAGTCTTTTTTAATTTCAGGCTTTCTTATATATTCAGTAAAAAGTCACTGCGGCTTTAATTTACATTTCTGCAATGAATACTGATGACTAGTGATATTGAGCATCACACTGTGTACTTACTAGCCACTTTATCCCCTTTTCGTGATGTGACTGTTCAAATCTTTTGCACATTTTCAAAATGGGGTTGTCTATTTTATCCTTATTTTTCCAGTTTCTTTATTGTTATTCAAGTATAGTTGTCTCCATTCTCCTCCCACCATTTCCCCATCCCCATCCATTCCCATCCTCTGCCCTCAATGGTAACCTTCTTTGGCTTTGCCCATGTATCCTTCATACAGTTTCCTTGATGACCCTTCCCCTTTCCCACATTATCACTGTTCCCCCTCCCCCATCGCTACTGGTTACTGTCAGTTTTTTTTCCATGTCTCTGGTTCTATTTTGCTTGCCTATTTGTTTTGTTGTTTAGGTTCCACTCATAGGTGAGATCATATGGTATTTGTCTTTTACCACCTGGCTTATTTCACTTAGCATAATGCTCTCCAATTCCATCCATGCTGTTGCAAAGGGTGGTAGCTCCTTCTTTCTCTCTGCTGCATAGAATTCCACTGTGTAAATGTACCATAGTTTTTGGATCCATTCATTTACTGATGGGCACTTAAGCTGTTTCTAGCTCTTGGCTATTGTAAATTGTGCTATGACCATTGGAGTGTATAAGTTCTTTTGAATGGGTGTTTCAGGATTCTTAGGGTATAATCCCAGCAGTGGAATTGCTGGGTGAAAAGGCAGTTCCATTTTTAGTTTTCTGAGGAAATTCCGTACTGTTTTCCACAGTGGCTGCACCAGTCTGCATTCCCACCAACAGTGTACTAGGGTTCCTTTTCTCCACAACCTCACCAGCCAGAACTTGCTGTTTGCTGATTTGTTGATGATGGCCATTCTGACTGGTGTGAAGTGGTATCCACTGTGGTTTTAATTGGCATCTCTCTTGAAGGCTAATGATTCTGAGCATCCTTTCAAATGTCTCTGGGCCCTCTGTTTGTCCTCCCTGGAGAAGTGTCTGTTTAGGTCCTTTGCTCATTTTTTAATTAGATTGTTTGCCTTCCTCGTGCGCAGTAATGTAGTTCTTTATATATTTTAGAGATCAAACCCTTGTCTGAGGTGTCATTAGCTAATATATTTTCCTATACATTTGGTTTCCTTTTCATTTTGCTAATATTTTCTTTAGCTGTGTAGAAGCTTTTTAAGTTGATGTACTCCCATTTGTTTGTTCTTTCATCTATGTCCCTTGCTCTGGGGGACATATCGGTGAAAATATTGCTATGTGGAATATCTGAGACTTTCCTGCCTATGTTGTCCTCTAGGACTTTTATAGTGTGGCAAATTATATTTAAGTCTTTTATCCATCATGAGTTTATTTTTGTGTATGGTGTGAGTTGGTGGTTGTGTTTCATTTTTTTTTATGTAGCTGTCCAGATCTGCCAACACTACTTGTTGAATAGGGTATTTTTAGTGCATTTTTATGCTCCTTCCCCCTTTGTGGAATATTAAGTGACCATAGTGACATGTGGTATTTCTGGGCTCTCTATTCTGTTCCATTGATCTATGTGCCTGTTCTTATGCCAGTACCAGGCTGTTTTGATTACCATGGTTGCAATATAGTTTGATACCAGGTATTAAAGTTCCTCCTACTTTGTTCTTCTTTCTCAAAATTGCTGCTGCTATTGAAGGTCATTTATGGGTCCATATAAATTTTGAAGTGTTTGTCCCATAGCTGTGGAATATGTCATTGGTATTTTAACAGGGATTACATTGAATCCATAAATTGCTTTGAGTACTGTGGACATTTTATTTTTACAGTGTTGGTTTTTTCATTGTTGTTCGATTACAATTGTCCCCATTTTCTCCCCATTAGTGTCCCCTGCCCTACCCACCAATACCTCCCACATTCAGTCTTCCCCTACCCCAGGTTGTCTTTGTGCATGGGTCCTTTAAGCATGTTCCCTGACATCAAGAAATTTTCTTTTTTTCCCAAGTATTTTTTTTAAATTATGTTCTTGTTCAATTACAGTTGTCTACATTTACTCCCACCACTTCTCATCACCCCAGTCAAACCCACCTCCCTCCTTTGCTTCCACCCTCCCCCTTGGTTTTGTACATGTGTCCTTTATACTAGTTCCTGAAAATCCTTCTCCCCATTATCCCCTCCCACCTCCCCACTGGTTACTATCAGTTTGTTCTTAGTTTCAATGTCTCTGATTATATTTTGCTTGCCTTTTTCTTTTGTTGATTAGGTTACAGTTAAAGGTGAGATCATATGGTATTTGTCCCTCAGCACCTGGCTTGGTTCACTTAGCATAATGCTCTTCAATTCCATCCATGGTGTCCCAAAGGGTAGGAGCTCCTTCTTTCTCTCTGCTGCATAGTATTCCACTGTGTAAATGTACCATAGTTTTTTGATCTACTCATTTACTGATGGGCACTTAGGTTGCTTCCAGCACTTGGCTATTGTAAATTGTGCTGCTATGAACATTGGAGTGCATAGGTTCTTTTGGATTGGTGTTTCAGGGTTCTTAGGGTCACATACCATGATCAAATGGGATTCATCCCAGGGATGCAATGATGGTACAATATTCATAATACGTCACATAAACAAAATGAAAGACAAAAATCACATGATCCTATTCACAGATGCAGAAAAAGCATTTGATAACATACAGCACCTATTTATGATAAAAACACTTAGTAAAGTGGGAATAGAGGGAGCATTCCTCAACATAATAAAGGCCATATACAAGAGACATACAGGCATCATACTCAATGGGCAGAAAATTAGAGCATTCCCTCTAAGATCAGGAACAAGACAAGAATGTTTGCTCTTACCACTCCTATTCAACATAGTATTGGAAGTTCTAGCCACAGCAATCAGACAAGAAAATGAAATTAAAGGCATTCAAATTGGAAAGGAGAAAGCAAAACTGTAATTGAAAATGACATGACAGTGTACACAGAAAATCCTATAGACTCCACAAAAAAACCCCACTCGACCTAATAAGTGAATTTGGCAAAACAGAGGAATACAAAGTCAATATTCAGAAATCTGAGTACTATGGACATTTTGATGATGTTAATTCTTCCAATCCATGGATGCACTATGTGCTTCCATTTATTTGTATCTTCCTTACTTAATTTTTTTCTTCAGTGTTGTGTAGTTTTCTGAGCATAGGTCTTATACTTCCTTGGTTGGGTTTATTCCCTGGGTTGTCTATTTTCTTACCAACATATTGTAAGACTTCTTCATAGATATTCTAGATAACAGTCTTTTTCAGATATATGCATTGTGAATAATTCTTCCTTGTTTGTGACTTGCCTTTTTATTTTCATTATGGTATATTTTTATGTATTGATGCTAATTTTAAGAATTCTAATATATCTATTAATTATTTCCTTTTATTCTTAGTGTTTTCTATGTCATTCTAAGCTATCTAACTAACTCAAGGAAACAAAGACTTTCTCCTGTTTTCTACCTGTAAGTTTCATAGTTTTAGTCTTTGAGTTCTTTTCCTCAGGAGTGGTTTCTTTCTTGACATCTTATAGTCTCACTCTATGCACCAGCAGCTCAGTAGTCATCTAAAGACTGAACAAGACCCAAGTGCTGATGTCTGCAGCTGGTTTTCTCCCCATTCTCCCAGTATTCTTCTCCACAATGTCCAGCCTCTCCCAGCTCTTTGAACTTCCATCTGTCTCTTCATCTTGGCTCTGCTTGAGTTTGCCATAGACTTTCAGGTGTCTAAAGTCAGAAAGTTTAGGATTCAACTTTTGCAATTCTCTTCTTTTTGATATCATAGTCAAAACACTCTTATGTAGGGTATTTTCTCCAGTTTTTAATTGTTCACAATAGGGACCCGGGGTTTGTTTTCAGTAACTTGGTCATAAGCACAAGTGGTCATAACCAGGTAGGCGGGATCGTAAATAAAAATATATAAAGCAGCCCTGGCTGGCATAGCTCAGTGGATTGAGCACGGGCCTGCTAACCAGAGGATAGAGGTTTGATTCCCAGTCAGGGCACATGCCTGGGTTGCAGGCCAGTTCCCGGCAGGGGACTCACAAGAGGAAACCACACATTGATGTTTCTCTCCTCTACTTCCCTTCCTCTCTAAAGATAAATAAATAAAATCTTTAAAAAATATATATATAAAGCATATACTAAATTGAACAAATATTCAAAATTTCTCGATTTTCTCCAATTTTTACATTCCTACATGATAACTAGTCACTGAAGAAAGCATAAATACAGTGATGATTTTAGGATGTTTTCCACATAAATCATTAAAATATTAAAAGATAAGACATGTATGTTTCAAGAAATATATCGAGCCATTATGATAAAAATAATAAAACCATGGGAATTATAATATATGCGGTAACACTGGAGAACAATTTACTTATTCTCCAGACAGTGTTAATAATATTTTTATAAACTTTCTCTCATCGGTCAAAATTGTAATAATAGATATGTTAGGGCTGGAGTTGGTTGTTAATTTTCTTCCCTATGATGTAAGAAGGCACTCTGTGGTTACTATACAATTTAAAGCTGGGTGGTTGCTTCTGACTAAAAGAAATAAAAGTTTCACATGCAGATGAGAATTGATGTTAATTGGGGGGAAAAGAGGATATTGTAAGATCTTCCACACATGTACTTGTGGCTGCCCTCTTGTTCAAGTGATTTGGATGAATCAATCAGTTTCCTTAAATTTACTAGTCAATTAAATCTAACATCTCTTTTAACTACCTTTTTATCACTAAAATTTGACTGTGAGCATCCAAGTATAATTTTTAATATTATGCAGAATTGGTTGAATGTCTTTTCAACCTTAGATAACATATAATCTATTTCTTTATCTCATTTGCATTCCCTAAACTGCTCAATTAATTTATCCTCTTTGGAAGCATATTGAACTTTTTCAAGCCATTATTATACTATGAGGTACCTAACAGTGATGAAATAGTTACCAAATTCTCTTCTAAACATATATTGTTCTATTCTCAACTTAATGACATTAAAAATAATTATTATTTATTATAATGACCCACACCAGCAAAAGGCCAATATAATGAAATAATAGTAATAACTATCTTGAATCAAATACTCGCTTATGCTGCAGACTCCGACCAGGTTTCCAATCTTGTATAACTTCATATTTCACACTCATAACTCAGTACCTAGGTCTCAGAAAAGTTAAATAACTTACCCACCGTCACACAGCTTGAAAGTGACAGAAGCCAGGATTCAAGTCTCAGTTTATGTGGCTTCAAAATAACCCATGGTTATTGATTGTACCACATTGATATCCACTTTATCTGGGTTCTTGTGTATATAAGTTGATTCTTAAGATGCCTTTTTATCTTACACAGGACAGGAAAGGAGAAAGAAGGGCACAGCTCCACTCCAAACACTTGACCCCCAGTTCTTTCCACACGACAATCTTCTGCCTTTCAATGGCACTGCTGCTCTGGATTATACACCCCAGTTAAGAAATTTCCAGGCAATCAATCTTACAAATGCAGCACTAGAAGTTTACACCACTTGATTAAAATATACCATATTCCTTTCTATTAGTTGTTCCTAAGCTAAAAGATTACTGTACTACCATTTTACAATCTAAAAACAGAAGAAGCATTAGAATATTAACCCAATTTTTCCATTGCTAGATTGCCTGCCATAATTTTGGATGTCATTAAATATTCTGTTTTAGTTCCAACATTTAACCATGAAAATAATAATTCTCTTACTTTAGCCAAATAACATGGCTGAATAAATAGTGATTCAAAGGACTAAGCATGCCTTCAATAGAGTTTTAAAAAATTCTAGAATGTGAAGAACATGGGGCCCTGCTTATATAGACAATTGAAACTAAAAAATATATTACAAAATTCATGGGCCTAGGTGCTATGGTCATTTATGGAGGAAGTTTAAAACAATTGGTTGAGAAAAGGGACTTGGATATTTTACTGTCCAATCAGTGTATTTTGCTCCTTGTTCTTTAGTGTCATAAACACTGTCCCTATCTCATTTCTTATTTCCCACTTGCAGAAAAAGTGGGAAATTTCTTGCAGAAATAGTTTTATTATTCAAAATGAAATGTTCTTCAAACCAGCTTTTGTCAAATCAACATATATCTGCTTGCTGCCGCAGTTTCCTGGTGCCACGTATTCAGTGCTGGTAACACATTACTCACCATGGTTCTACGGCCCTGCAGTCACAGAGCTTCCTGTGACTCAAAAGTTGTTTCAGTGACCACAAGTGCGGGGAAGGTTGAATGGTGTTTTCTCTTCTGTTCATTTTAAATTTACCAATCAGAATTTTATAATGTACAGTTAGGTCTTATGTTTTAGGTATGTCTCTTTTGTACAAAATATGACTGGCTTTTATTTATATTTTTCTAATCCAGCTATTTTTTGTCTTCCAACCTGAGGTTTTAGATCACATATCTATAGTGGCTCTTGACACATTTGGATGAGTTCTATGCTTTAATTTATTTTTAATTACTTTTTCCCATTATCTTGACATTTTTGTTCTCTCCTTCTTTGCCTGTTTTAGATTGAGCTTTTTATTTTTACCTCCATTCTAGTTCTTTTCTCTCTGTAGATTGAAAGGATTGGAAATCATGTCAGAATTTCTATAGGCTTATATACTTCAACAAATACCTAAGATTAATTAGCATTTTTCCTCCTGTCCCAAATAATACTAGGACTACAGAACACTTGAACTCCAATTACTCATCTGCCATTATTGTCTAGGAACGCTGTTCTACATTATATTTTTGTATTCACTCAATCTTCTAAGACACATTAAATTCTGGTATTTTAGCGGGGTGCCGATAGGTGTAGGCTCTGACAGAGAAGGGAGAATAAAAGATAATTCCAAGGTTTTAGTTTGAGCCACGGGGCTTGCCACAAACCAAGATGGAGAGAAGACTGGGTGGAGCATGCATAGTGGGAAGGGAGGCAAATGATTAGGAGTTAAATTTTAGGCCTGTTCTGCTGATATTTCTAGTAGGCCAAGTGCAGAGAACTTATCTAAAAGGACATGGTGACAAGATGACAAATAACACTAGTAAGAAAAATACAATTTTCATTGCATTTTACAATACAGAGGTCATTGAGGACCATGACAAGTGCATTTGCATGGATTAGTTGAGGACAGCATTATTGAAAGAGATATAAGAGAGAATTGGAAGGGTGTGTGTGTGTATGTGTGTCTGTCTGTCTCTGTGCATGTGTGTATGTGAGAGAGAGAGAGAGGAGAGAGACACTAGAATAGACAGCTTGCCGGACGAGTTTTTGCTCTAAAGGGGGCAGAGAATGGGGCATTGTGTAAAAAAGAAAATGAGGTCAAGAGATTTTAATTTTTGTTTTATGTTTATGATGAATAAATAAGAGCATATTTATTATGCTAAATAAGGCAAGGGAGGAAAGGAAGATGTAGGAATAGTAGAAAGAGGAGGAAAATTTTTGGTGCACTCTGTTTGCATAGGTGAGAAGGGATGGTATTTTGTATCTTACTGCAATAAGGGAGGGTTGGCTTTAGATAGGAGCAGTACTAGTACACCTAGGGCAGAGAATACCCATGCAGGTGTGACCCCTTTTAATGTGGCCCCGAGCCTTCCGACTTCTGTTTCTGTGGCCTGATGAAGCCAGGTATCACTTGAGAGCATGGGTGCGGTTGGTGTTCTTGGCCTCTGAATAGAAGCTGAAAGGCGGACCTGACCCTTGTCAGAGAAGGGCAGAATAACATTTTTCATGGTAACTTTAATTCTTTATCTATTTTAGTGATTTTAAAATACCAGCTTATAGTATTTGTTTTTTGTGTGTGGAAGGGGGATTTTTTGAGGATTATCTTTTACTTCTAACAATAACATGGTAGCACAAATAACCTAGAAGCAACGTTATTAAAATATTGGATTATGCTAGGATGGGAGAAATAGACAAAAAAACTGTACTTGAAAAATAACTAAATAATTTTTTTTAATTTAAAAAAAATATTGGATTATGGTCTTTGGGACACACACTTATTATGAATTCAGACCACAAACCCTCATGAGTCAGGATTTGTGTTTAGGAAGCTTCCAGATCATTCTGTTTTGGGGGGTGGTTTTCCCCTGCTTTGCTAGGCCAAACCTTGAAGAGGCTGTGGGGCAATGCCCTCACTTTTGTTGGTTTGTTTGTTTAATCTTCACTTGAAGACAAGTTAATTGATCTTCGAGAGAGGACAGGAGAGAGATTGAGAGAGAGAGACATCAATGTGAGAGAGAAACATCAATCTATTGCCTTCCATGCACACCCCTACCAGGGAACCAACCCACAACCTGAGTGTGTGGCTGAGGCGTATGAGACAGCAATCCAACCAACACAGCCACTAGGCCAGGGCACATACCCTCATGCTTTGTTGGGTAATTTCCCCAAGAGCTTCTCCTGAGTGTAGCTTTTCCAGAATTTTCATTTCATGCAGAGACAGGCACTCTGCCCTCTTACCCTGCTCAGGCCCCAAGCTCTGCCTCTTCTGAGTCATCGACAAGCACAGCATCTGGGCCAACTCTGGCTGCACACTTCTTGGCTCCTCTGGGCTCTTGCCTTCTTTCTGTTGCTGATTTCTAAGGAGGTGTCTTTCCTATATACCAGCTCTACTATAAATTTAATATATAATATGTGACATTATTTCTTCAGTGATTTTATGTGCTATAGCTAAATGTATTACTTTGAACAACTAGTTTAGCCTGTTGCCAGAAATATGTTTTATCTCTTTTATTACAATAACTATTTGACATATTTTTAAATGGTATAATCAACAATAAACATTCACAGACTAACCACAGAGTTTAAGACAAGGATATATCTCAAAAACAGATGATATACTCTGATTCTATTACCTTCAATTTTCTCCATTCCCTCTTTGGAGCTAACTTTTATGAATGTGGTGTTTTAATTTCTATGAATGTTTTTCTACATTTATAGTATACATATATTCCCATAAAATATTTAAATTTTATATTAAAAATGAATATAAAATTTACATACAAGGGGAGACCCAAAAATCCAGAATTAACTTTTAAAGGCCCCCTTTGTTACAGGTTTCCCCTACTCAGTGAGTGTTCTAGGAGCCCATCTGTATCAGTATACCAGCTGGTTTTTATTGGGAGTGGCTGAATTTGGCTTCAATGAATTTGTTTGGGAGATCAGTTCAGTATGTTTGCCCATTTCCTGCTCAAGCACCTGCCCACACGTACTGAGTGTTAGCAGTTTTTGGCCCCAGGTGGTATGATCTCGTGCCCCACTCTCCCTATTTACCTGATCTCTCCCCAGATGACTTCTTTGTTTCCCCAGATAAAAAAGCCCTAAAAGGGAAATGTTTTCCCAATGTAGAAGAGGTAAAACAAAAAATGGCAAAAACACTAACAGGCATCAAAATTAAGGAGTTCAAAAACTGTTTTGAGCAGTAGGAAAAAATGTCTCAGTAGGTGTATTGCAGCAAATGGAGAGGACTTAGAAGGTGACTGAAGTTCAAATACGTAAGAATAAATACACAATTTTTAATGAATAAATTCTGGATTTGGGGGGCCCCCTTTGTAAATGTTATATTAAGTAGCTTTCCATAACTTTCTCATTTCACTCAATGTTATGTTTTTAACATTAAACTCATTACTTCATTTCCAGAGTTATGTAATATCCCATTGTTTATTCTACAGTCTATCTAGTTTCCTTTTAATGGATATTTAAGCTATTCCTAATTTTTTGCCATTAGAAACAGTACCACCTCAAAGTAACTTGTGCACTCATGGCACTAATAGTGTTCTCCAGAGTTATATATGTAAGTATATATATAAATATTGAGAGGGAGAGAGATTTATTTTAAGGAATTGGTTCATGAAATTATAGAGACTGAGAATTGCCAGTATCTTCAGTCAGAAAGCCAGAGACCCAGGAGAGCCTAGAGTGTAGTTCTAGTCTGATTGGAAGGCCTGAAAACCAGGAGGGTTGATAGTGCCTGTTTCAGTCTGAAAGCCAAGAGGCCCAGATCTCAAGGAGAACCAATGTTTTGGTTTGAGCCTACAGACAGGAAAATAATGATATCCCAGCTCAGGCAGTCAGGTACAGTCACCCTAGCCCTTACTAATTAGAGAGTCAGCCTTTTTGTTTTACTCAGTCCTTCAACTGATTGGATGAGGCCCACCTGTATTAGAGAGGGCAATCTGTTTTGCTCAATCTACTAATTGAAATGATAATGTCATCCAAAAACATCCTCACAAACACACACAGAATAATGTTTGACCAAATGTCTGGTTAGCCTAAGACCCACTCAAGTTGACATATATAATTAACCATCACACAGCACTTTGTGATTTTG
Source organism: Artibeus jamaicensis (assembly GCF_021234435.1). Classification (NCBI taxonomy): domain Eukaryota; kingdom Metazoa; phylum Chordata; class Mammalia; order Chiroptera; family Phyllostomidae; genus Artibeus; species Artibeus jamaicensis. Next base: position 40,769,517 of record NW_026522059.1, read on the forward strand.
TTCAAATTTCTCTAGTAAAAATAAAGTTATATGTGTATATTCAGCTCTTCTAAATATTTTCAGATTCTTCTCTTATGTAATTTCTCCTATTTATATTCCTAGCACTATTTCACAAGTTTATTTGATATTCAGGCTTCCACTTTATAAAGTGCTTTTAAATTTTTTTAAATTTTCTATTGGATTGGACATGTGTTGTACATTTTAATAAGAATTGTTTAAAGTCTTAGGAAAGGTATAGCAATCACATTTTGATCAGTAGAGCATGATAGAACTGCTTCCATGCATCCTCATGAACAATTAATACCATTTATCTTTTTAATTTCTCCTAACCTGGTGAGTAGAAAGTGGTTCTTGTTGTTATGTTACTTTCATGTCCTTATTAATAGAGAGGGTTTATTAGATAACCTTTTCTTTTCTGAATGACTGGCTTATATATAATAGGTATGTATTTATCTAATTTAATGTATCTAAACACTAATACTCAAAGAATATACATTAAATTATTTGAAAGAGAAACCAAACACTGTAAAAAAATGAGCTAGCTATATAAATAGGTTAAATTAAAGAAATGAGTAGCAAGCCTCCTTAAGTTCCACTTGACCATGATATATTGTTATTTCAGAGTATTGCTGAATGTTTTGGCTTTATGCTTTTTAAGTATACTTTATATATAATAATTATATATCATTTGCATCTATATTTATATAATGTACATAAATAATATAATCAATATATAATATAACATATATTAAAATGCAGGGTGGGATAAAAGTAGGTTTAAAGTTGTGAATACACAAAAGTTTATTATTGTATTACTTATTAATTGTGATATTATTTTCCATACAAATTACTGTCAACCTGCTTTTCCTCCCTCTGTATATATTATAGAATATATATATATATATATATATCCATTCTATGATTTCTGGATTTTCCAAATTCATTGAATTTTATTTTTTTCAATACAGATAAGAATTCCAGACCTCAATTTGAACTGAAATAAATCTGATCAGAATGAAAATAATCTTTGCATAATGTTCTGAAATCTACTTGTGAGATACACACACACATATACACACACACATATACATACACTAAACTTTGTAACTTTCAATAGACTTTTGAAGAACTGCACACAGGGATTCTGTAAATGCCTGGATTAACAAAAATAATTTATTTACAGATTTCAGCCAAAAGTGGAAACTACTCCCTATCATATTTGACTTACACATTTACAGCTCTAAGATATTAGACCTTACCTCCTGCTTAAATCCATTTTGATTTAAATATCAAATTTTTATATGTATGAATATGTTGGTATATATAGTTATGCCATAGTGAATATTGTGAAGTGTACCTCGCCATCACTAATCAGAGATTAAAGCTCATTTCTAGAGGTTAATTATGAATTTTACACCTATACTTAAAGTGTAAAAATCTGTCTTTTCCAGTCTTGAAAATGAATCTTTTCCCCCAGGGGTACATTGGTCAGCTTTGTCACTACAAAGGCTGCTTTTCTTTTCATATCCTGTAATAGCTGAAGGAAAGACAAAATAGGGTATTAAAAATTAGCTTTTAAGTTTCTGTATACATCTATCTCTTATGATCATTATATGACTGCTTTGTTATAATACAAAAATTCTGATGACAGCCATGGAAGAATATGTGGGTTTATTAAAAAAAGGAAAGGAGCTAAAATAAGTAAACATATCTCATTTCTAATTTATGCAATTCTATCTACTTATGGTAAACTGGTAATAACAATGAAAATATAATAAGTATATTGAATTTTATGACAATGTAAAAGCTTTAGAGAAAGAATTTGTGAATGAAGAAAGGAATCCATTCAGAAAAACAAAATGTTCAATTGATAATACCAAAATAAAAAGATTTTTAAAGTATAGTGATTTGACATCTAAATTGTGAAAAACTGGCTCATTGATTGACAGAAAGACAAAATAGTTATCTTAATATATTTTCTAACAATCTCTTTTGGGGAATATACCTTTAAAATCATATTAAAAATTATATCTAATATGTTTGAATATATAATAGTTTTTTCTGAAGGTATAAATCTGCTTCTTGGAGAATGTGTTAGTCTTCAGAAAAAAAAAAGGTAATCAAAAGACTGTATTTCATAAAGATATTTATGCATGGTGCCTATTTTCACCTTTGAAAAATATGCATTTACTATGTAAGGTGTAAGCTGATATTTTGCCAAGATAAAACTGTATTAATTTATATAATTTATATTGGGGGAATGGTAAATGTTTGTTTTTATATTTTAAGAAAAGTTGCTATATTACATTTACAATTAACTTGTTGCTGGATATTGCACTCTGAAATATCCCAGTAAGAATTTTAATTAGACTATGTCAAAATTAATATCTTAAGAATAAATAGAAGAATATGTATGCAAAAATATTTCAATACATTTTCAAGTAGAAATTTACTGTCAAGAATAGGATCTATGCCATATATTTATTAAAATGTAGAGTTCATTAAAATACCATAATCTGGCATTGATTAAAACATTAGAATCATATTTGATATCTTTTTTGAAAATAGCAATTTTCATATAGTTAAGAACTTTAAAAGTTTTCTCACTGAAGTGCCTTAAAAAGTAAAATAGCCTACTGGCTTTAATTATTAACATTTTCTGAATTAAAAACATTTTAATTAACACACGAAAAAAGAAAATATATAAAACTGAAAGAAATCTTGAAATATATCATCTTTGACCTAAGAAAAACTCAGTTTTGGCAATTTTACAATCAAGGAGACCAGTAAGAACTTTGTCAAGAACTGATTTCATGCCAGGGACTGACATTTGGCACCAGCATTTTTTCTCCTCTTCTAATCGACCTCTTTACTAATGGACCCTACTGAGGCAGATGTGCTTGAGAATCTCCAGGAAAGAGCGTCATCCTGGCCTCTACTACTAGTGTCCATCATCAAGGTCTTGAACTCCAGTTGAGTCAAAATTATTAGTGTTGTTTCCCATAGCTCAGGTGACCCTAGGAGCCCACTAAAAGCACATAACTATTGTACTCCTGGACTGTATGCAGAGAGGGCTGCTGCACTTGCCTGTGAAGTTGGGCTGTCCCTGCTGAGAGCCTGGATGTGTCAGCCATATGTCAAGGTCAAGGGCCTTGAGTGTTCTTTGCTTCACTATGCCCTCTCAGGGAGGAGAGAAAACCCCTTCTCCAGCCTTGTGTCATACCCAAAACTGGCCACAAAGTAGTTTTTCTCTTAATCCAAATTCCTAAAGTGTGCATGTGTGTAAAATAATATTTTTAGTATATTTTATTTTATTTTGTAGAATTTCTTTCCCTAGGATTTAGATATAAATTCTTACATTCTAGACCAGGAGACAAATCTGAGTAGCAAAAATAATGTTTATTCTGACAACTGAGGAACTGCTAATTTTATTATATAATAGTTATATTATTTCTATTATAATCTTATTAAGACAAGTTCTTTTCAATATTTCCCCCAAATAACCTTTTGGCATGATTACCTCACCATTTCTCCAGAAATGTGTATATATCTTATTCTGAATGCTGAGGGCTCTGATTGATTATACCTGTTGAGGCAGATTCCACAAAAGATAGTTGTGAATCAACTTCTATGTATCATTGTTGATCAATCACTTAAATACTGATTCACAATAGAAATTGTTATTGTAAGCCTTAGGGTTATCTATGAACACATTGTATACATATATGGGTATTTTTAATACTGATCCAACATCAAGGAGAATTGAATGGATTACAAAGTCCACCAAGATGTAACATGGTAGGCACTGTGGGAGATATTTTTGACACTATATTTCCTAGGGAAAGGGAAAAAATAAACAAATGGGATTACATCAAATTAAAAATCTTCTGCATGGCTAAAGAAATCATCATCAAAATGAAAAGGGAACTGAAATACGGGAAAACATATTTGCCAATGATACATCAGGCAAGGGTTTACTCTCCAAAATATATAAAGAACTCATACATACAACTCAACACCAGGAAAACAAAAAATTCAATTTAAAAAATGGGCAGAAGACATGAATAGACACCTCTCCAAGGAGGACATATGGAGTTCCCACAGGCATGTGAAAAATGCTCCACAATGCTAGTCATCAGAGAGATTCAAATTAAAACTGCAATGAGATATCACCTCACACCTGTCAGAATGGCTATCATTAATAAATCAACAAGCAAAAAGTGCTGGGGAGGATGTGGAGAAGGGAACCTTACTGGTGGAAGTGCAGACTGGTGCAGCCACTGTGGAAAGCAGTATGGGATTTCCTCAAAAAATTAAAAATGGAACTGCCTTATGATCCAGTGATTCCCCTGCTGGGAATATATTTAAGAATCTCAAAACACCAATTCAAAAGAACTTATTCACCCTGATGTTTATAGTCGTGCTATTTACAATAGCCAACTGTTAGAAACAGCCTAAGGGCCCAACAGTAGATGAATAAATTAAAAAACTGTGGTTCATCTACATAATAGAATACTATGAAATGGAAAGAAAGAAGAAATTCCTAGCTTTTGCAATAACATTGATGGAACAGAAGACAATTATGCTAAGTGAAATAAGCCAGTCCATGAAAAACAAATACCATATGATGTCCTTTACAAGATGAATCTAATGAACAAAATAAACTAATGAGCAAAACAGGACCAGAAACATGGAAACAGGAAATGGACTGACCGCAACCAGAGGAAAGGGGTAAAGGGGAATGGTGGAAAGAAGGTGAAGGGACTAATCAAAGAACATGTACAAATGACCCATGGACGTGGAAGAGGGATGGGGATGGGATGTGAGAATAGGGTATGGAGCAGGATGGAGGACAGCAAAGGGGAGAAAATGGGAACAACTGTAACAGAATAAACAAGAACAAAATTTCTTTTTAAAAAAAGGGAATTGGTAAGAGAGAAATTGCCCAATTTCTTTAGAACACACACATGGATTAAATTCCAGTCCATCTTTGAATGCTTTCTTAGCGAAGGCCATGGTGTAGCCATTTCTTATTAATCTAACATCCATATGATGACCTTATGCAATTGGGTTCTGTGTGTCCCTTTTTACCTTACCAGGTCAAGCCACAGGCTACGAAGAAACATAGTTCTACTTAGGCCTGGGTTGCTCTGACTCCCTCAGCTCACTTGTGTTCTTACAAACATTCATCTAGGCTTTTACCTGCTGTTACACTTGTGTTCTAAAAAATCAACTAATTTATGATGTTAATACTTTATCTTAAAATATGGTATTTGTCTCTATGTTGACCTGTTATCAATAAATATAATATGTTTAAACAATATTTTATTTTACCTATATGCTTATAGTGGTTCCTTCAGAAACTGAGAAGGTTGGCTTTCATTTTAAGCTGCTTAAACACTTTCATTCTGACATTTTGCTAAGTTGTATGACCGGAGATTTAAAAAAAGAGATATTTTGACCAAACACCCAAATAGAAATTTCATACTTTCAGTTTCAGACTTCATGGAAAAACACTTGAATGCATGTCTCACATTGAGGCTAAAACTTTCTTATGTATAAAATATCTTGATATTATATCAATTTGAACATCAGATTTTGGAAAACTGAGAATTGATAATAATTGAGAATTGAAGATTTCCTGTCAGATTCTTTGTTTATTCTAGTTTTAAAAAAGGGGAGGAAAGAAGCAAACCAAGATTTTAGAAGTTTTTTTCTTTTCTCCATCAACAATTCTTTTAGCGGTCTAAGGAGAAAATACAGAGAGATTATTTTGGAATTTCAAAGTCATGGCTTCCACAGAGCAATGACTTTCACTTCCCATCCTCAGCCACGTCCACCCTCCCACAGATACCTACCCCCCAACTGACAGAACTGTACAATAGAAGGACCAGTGGGTTTGTTCTGCTCCTTCCATTCACTCTACACTGACCTTCAGGAGAACGTTTGTACCTATTGACTTTTGAGCAATTTGATGCTTCCTTTTTTTCAAAGTGATGATAGCAGGACTTCTTTAGAAACTAAGTATGGACTGGAACTCACTAGGAAAGTAGTTCAAGCCTAAAGATAAAAGCCTTCCTATGAGGGCAAACAACTATCTTTTCCAAACTAAGCCACCCAGCTTCTCAACACCTCCACATGTACCAGTTGATTCAGGTCTATGTAAGTTGAAGAGGTTATCTGAGGATAAAAAGTTTTCATTTTTTAATTTCTTGATGGTAAGGAAAGAAATGAAAAGTTATATTATTTTATGTACATAGCCATTTATCTCAGTATAAATTAAATGTTTCCCATTGGAAGTAAATGAAAGAACAAGGTTTTTTTATCACAACTGTCTTAAAGCAAGATGATATTTTTGCCAGTGACACTAGCAAAGAGATCTTAAACTCCTTGCCCTTCATGAAGAAATGTGAGGTTGCTTTCATTTCTATTGGCATTTTACTGAGCAGACGCTCTTCATTCTAAACTGGAGGTCACAATTTGTTTTGAATTTTAGCTGGAAAGAAGATAACAAATATTGCCCAGGGCTTTATGGGATGCCTTTTATCTGTGAATTAGATTAGATAGTCAAAAACTGCAGCAAATCCTTTATTATTTTGTTTTTAAGCTTTAAAAATGAAAAGCAATGCATACAGGCAAAGTGCATTGAAAGTTACCGTCATACCCCAAGGACTGCGCATGTCCTTACCCTACATTACTCTATCTGTATGGCAAATAACAGAAACCTCCTCTCCCTCTTACATTCCAATTTTTAGCAATCCTAGGTTTGTGCTGTCATAGATTATCACTTTTAATGCAGGGTAGGCAGAGGTTTAAACTTTAGTGTTATTAGAGAAAAAAGTTTTATTGTTTTTTTCTTTTCATTAGAAAAAAATTCATGTTAATTATGCCTCTGCACCTGCCTAATGGGGCTGAAGTAATTCGATTGTCATATTGTTGTAGATTGTTGCTTTGTGTAATGTATCACCCCTGCTGTTCCATTAAAAAAATTCTATACTCTTCCATTATTCAGCAAGGCCTAATGATTATTCCAGCATTTGTACATGCTGCACTGTTATTTTGTTTTTAATTGACTTCACGTTTTTAATTAAGCACATTGGTTTTAACACTGTTGTTGACAAACCTGGTTTTGTCATTATCAGCACTTGCTCCCGTACTTACTGACATTTTATTTAGATTCATTATAAATAATAGAGCAATATGTATATTGAAGTTCATTAGCTACTTTAATGTTACTTTATGGCACAAATTCTTGATATAAAATAATATATCAATTATTAATAATATAATATAATAATAATATATGGTCTGTAGAACATTTTAAAGGACCAGTTATTCTGTTTTAAGTCTATTTTAAACTGAATTATTAAATCTTTATTTGTCAATTAGAAATAAAGATTTGATCATTTTTAAATGTGTAATAATCTTTTAATGAAAAGTACATGTTTTACCCCATCAGTTAAATATAACCACATGTAACAAGCATGTGGTGATATAATGTTGTTTGTTATTAGTGAGACATATAATAGTATTGTTTTTTAATTAACTTGATAAATGAAGCATTTATGGCAATCTTTTTTTTAAGAATTGTTTTATTTCTGAAGTTATTTTAAAATTTGTTTAAATAATTAAAAATAGTAATGTTCTTTTAAGCATAGCATAGTAAACTAAAAAACAAAATTCTCTTGGAAAACCCATTGAAATATCTCCTTTTGAATGGTATCTCAGTCATTTATCACAAGATAATACAAAATGGGCCACAGACCAAGTAAGTCAAGTTTTATTTAGTGAGATGGTAGAGATTGCTGAACTGAAAGGAAGAACTGGAAAGGAAACAAAATAGTGGCAAATTTTAAGATGAATAAATGTTTTTTAAAAAACTACATGATAATATTTCATAGGTTTCACAGCTCTCTGAACAAAAATATGGCTTGTAAATGGCATAGGCATACCTTATTTTGGGAAGGGTTGACATGAGAACTTTTATTTCCACTTTGCCATTTTCGTTTTGTTAGTGGACATGAGTGAATGACTGAATAGGAGGGTGAATGAATAGGGCACATGGGATTTGCCTGCCATTTGGTCATCTGAGGGACAGAGGACAAAGATTTCAAAGTGGGCCCTCCTGCCCTTGTTTGGTGCAGCTTCATTGCCGCAGTCCTGACTGCTGATGAGCTTGCTGGCTGGGATTTATGTTCAACCCCTCCTTTTGCCTTGGTGTGCCTGACCCAGCTCTATTAGCATAACCTCCATTCCCAGTGACAACATGAATAAAAGATGACTGGTGTGACCTCAGAAAGTGCCAAGATAGTATTGATGTAATGAACCCAATATCCACTGTTTTATGCATTTGCCATACAATAGCAATCTTAATAAAAGGTTAAGCAGCATTATCATGCATGTCTCTTTGATGTCTTTCTGACTCACTTACCTCACTTTTTCATTTATTGTTGCTCTTTTGAGGACAACCAATAATCAAAAAATGGTTTTTATTGATTTTGGTGAGCATAAAACAACACAAGACAAACAAATAAGAGACATTTTGCTTTCAAAGTTTACTCAGTTCCAGAAAATAACTTTTGTTTCAGTTGGCCCTGTTTTGTGTTCAACATCAACTCTTACTATTAACCAGCTAGAGAAATGACCCCATACACTCTGACTTAAACATCCAATTTTGATCTTCAGAATTACGTTCTGTTGCTTTATCTTCCTGACTTTCCACATTGCTTCAGATTGTGAAAATCTATAAAGTAGAACCTTATTGCTGGAAGCCCCTCAGTACCAGCCTTGTATTGCATGTTCTTTTCACTTTGATACAGTTTAAAGATCTATTATGTATGGAACCTTAGACACAAATACTCTGATTATCTTGCTCTGAAAAGCTAATGAAAAATTTCACATGTGTATAGGGAGATATTAAGGCATCTCCTCTTTCTGGACTTTCTTGACCCAAAACACCACCAGTCAAAGTTTTCACTACCCTTCTCCTCAGCTGTTTACATAGGCAGGAAGAGAAATATGAGGACATAACAGGTACATGTCTAAAGTAATATTACACCCTGCCAAGAACATCCTTTGTTATATTTTTCTTAGCAAAAACATGACACACTAATATCCACCCTTTTAACAACAAAGATAAAATGGTATGCTTTTTATAGCTTCTTTTAGATGGCAACACAGGTGATCTCAGAATATTATTTTCACTTTCTTACAAGATCTGGTACCTCCATGATCTGAAAACATGACAATATGTTAAGAGTGAACACTCTGTACATCTTATGGCAGATTAAAACTTATTTAGAAATAAGCAATTGCTGAAACATCCTACCAATTCAAATCTCAAATTTACTGTTTGTGTCATATCAGTTGTGTCATTCTGCATTTTGAAAGGATGATGGTAGAATGACAAACAGGATATAATTTTTTCAAATGTCTGCCTTGATCCTATCATTTTTATTGGAGCACTGGACATAGAACATAACAGAAAGTGATCAGATATTATTTGATATGACATTATGTAGGCAGGCACCACTGTCAAAGATGGGAAATGGTCATTTGAATATATCAATATGTAAAGTTAATTAGATCACATTCATGGGGGCTTTGTCTTGGAAGAAAACAAACTCTATTTCTATCTACAGCCTCCCTAAGATACTTGAGTAGTAAGAAAAACATGTAGTATTCCTGTAGCCACTGAAGACTCATGGGTGATTTATGTACTTATTTAAGAACATTCTAACAATACTATTTTAACTTGACAGCGAGTTCAATAAATGATAGTCTATGAAGTTTCTTGTATGGGGACAATCTGTAGAAAAATGGAGATGCCCCTAATCATTGTTAAGGTAGCATTTGATTTTTAAAGAGAGCAGTGGAAAAGAATCAGGATTCTATAGCCCACTGTGTGATGTAGATTGCTACCCCATTTAGAAAAGATACTTGATAAAGACTAAGTAGATGTGTGCATAGCCCTATAAAACTCAACCTTGATATTGCCAGGAAAAAAAATAAAACGGCTGCTCAAAAAATTGAAGCAGATGTCAGATGCAAGCAGCTGTGGTCTGGGAAATTCAACAAAATTCCAATATTCAAATTGCTTCTCTGGATAAAAACTGCTTGATAGCACAATTTCAGATTTGATCCGGACTGCCGGTGAACCACCTGCGTACGATGAAAGTGATCTGCTGACGCTCTCAGTACAGGTAGAAAAAAAAGAAAATACCACCAAGGAGTTTTCTGGAGCTTGTTGGAAAAGTATTGTAGTATTTAATCCCAGTTTGTAGAATAGTAAACACCAAAACATAGATGAAAAATGTGTTTTCTCATTGTTGCAGGACTATCTGCAAAAATAAAAGTAAGAAATAAAAATTAAAAAACCCCGCCAAAATCAAAACAACCTTCACTCTAATTTTAGGTTCAAAATGGAATCTTACGGTAGGAACAAAGATTGGGTGAGAATATTTAGAAAACTACATTCCCAACTCCGAGGAAAAGGTGATGATCAGTGTGTTAAATCTGACCTTGTCAGAATGATAAAAAATGTACAGTCAGTTAACAAGCAAACTGTTAGACAAACTGTGAGCTTTAAAAATTCAGTATCACAAGCAAAGGAATAATTCTCTAAAAACTTACTAAACACACTTTTTATTTTGCACAGCTAAGTTTTGGATAAGATAAATATATGTAGATGCTGAAAGGTTGCTTACAAATAGGTCAGCTTGTGGCGGAAGTGTTTCATAATTCAAGATACATCAGCCTTGGCAATAGCTGAGAATAAGAGCAAGTAATCAAAAGTGACCCAAACAATGACATCAGAGTTTCCAGATGGTATAGAAAAAAGTCCATGATTTATGATTGCCAGTGCAGTAAATAAATCTAAAACAATAGGCGTGGATGGGGAAGCAGCCACAGCTGACCAGAAGAGCAGTTGCAATGCAACTCACAGAAAGCTCAGTGCCAGAAGTAATTGACATAGTCGTCAAATCAATTTCCTAGGGTGCAGACTCTCAAGCACTCAATCTGATTCTGTATGCTGCACAACACTTAGATTCTACAGCTGTCTCTAATTCAGATAGCCTTCGCTCAATATGAATCCAATTCAAGGAACTGTCTAGAAGTGAACAATAATTATTTAGGCTTCCTTGTGCAGGTTTACTGTTTTCGAGTCAAGCTGCTCTCTTTTGGAATTGCATATATTTCATATTAATTATTTAACATTCAGTTGACATTTTTTTTCTCATTCTGAATGACTAAACACAATGATATTCCTGAAATCCATGGTCTTTCCTCCCTGGGCATGCGCCGTATAATGTTTTTTACATTGACCATGTTCTTTACTTGAATGTACATGGACAATACCCACATGGAGGATGGATAGATGGATCAATTTATTTTTCTGAATTTCAATTCAATGCAATTCACAGATAAAATTGAATAATCCTCTGATGCAAATACTTTTTATTGGTATTCTTTCATTTTTCATTTGTCTAATGTTTATAGAATATCTGCAGCATACCAGATACTTGATTTGACACTGGGGTATCGAGATAAGAGACAAAGGCTCTGCCTTCAAAAAGCTCAGAAACTTAAAGAGCAGCTGGGATGGGGAAAGAATCATGCGAGAATTATAGAGAAAACACAAAGGGCAGAGGGACACACAGAGAAAGCTGCTACCAGAGCTGTAGGTGCGATGCCACTGCGAGAGCAGTAGGGAAAGATTTGGGAGATTCCACACTGCCATTGACATTTGAAAAAAGAGAAAAACTCTGCCATGTTAAGAGAGGATTGATAATATTCCAGGTGAGCTCAACAAGGAAAACAAGCATGGCATTTTCAGGTAGTTACATACTTTTCAGTGAAGCTGGAACACAGGATTTGGCAGGAGAGAGCATGGCAGATGTTGGGAAAGAAAAGGGAAGGTATGGATCAGATGCCCAAGTGCAAGGGTGGGAAGTATTTGATTGCTTACACAGAGTGTTCACTCCCTGTCATTCACTCAGTGCCCACAGTGGTTTGTGAGAACATGATTGCCCCTTTTTGAAAATGAGTATCAAGGTTTAGAGAGGTTGGGCCATTCAGAGAAGTCACATAAGTGAGAATCAGGCCCAGGTCTATCTGCTTTGAGGATCACATTGTTCATTACTTGGCCTCTCAATCATGAGGTGCCTTTGGTACTGTGCTCTGTCACTTAGGACAACTTTTAAACTTTTGGAAAAGAAAAGGGGGAGTGATGGGGCTGATGGCAGTACGCAAGAAGGTAGAGGAGAGAAAGTTTGCAAAATAGAAACTAGACTAAAAGGAGGAAGGAGCAAATAATGGTTATTAATTTCAAAACACTACAAAGACAAAACGAGCTGGTCAGAACCCTCTTGGGTATATGGAAGGAAGGTAATTCCATAGGGGCTGCAGGGTCAACAGAATTTCTATTGTTGCAGAGGATCTTTGAGAGAACAGATTAGAAGATGATAAATCACACCATTAACGAGCTATTTGTTTGCTATTAATTTAACATTCTATCTTTAGAAATGGGGGAGGTTGAGGGTCAGGGGAAAGATAAGTTGATGATCAGTGCAAACTGGCTGAGCCATCAGCAAGTTTGGAGATGGAACAGTGAATCAGGACATGACAAGTTCTAGCAGTAAGAAGGAAGAAAGCTGTGAAACAATGACAGGAGTTGGGACACAGAACATATGCAGAGAAAAGAAAAAAAAAGAATAATAGAGACAGTAGAAGAACTCACAAAACTAAAAGGATTAAAACAGGAAACAAAATTACATTGAAAAAAGTTAAAGTGGAAAACAAGACCATCTATATATAGAATTAAACCTAGATTATTTTATAATATTTTTAAAATATAGTTATGAAACAATATTGTCAATCGTAGAAAAATTAGTGGATGAAAATAGTAGAACAGAGGAAAAATACTTCTATTTCACTTATCTGAATAATCACAGTTTGTATTTTGATGTACTTTCTCCTACTCATTCTTCTCCAGACATTTGATATAATTGTGTTCATGATGTAAAAAATTGCACTTTCCTTTTTCTTCTAGTATTTTAGAATAAATATTCATCATGTTACATAATCAATTTTTAGAAATATTTCTTTTCCAGCACAATTTAATGACATTGAAAACTATCATATCGCTATGTCTTTGAGAGCAAATATCTTTGTAAATGGATAATTTTCAGATATATGAGATTACCTGTTGCTGTATTTTATTTAAGACTTTCATGGCTACAGCAACAACTGCACCCTCAAAGTTAAAAAATATTTGAACCTAATAACTTACATTCGAAATTTTAATGAATAAATGAATAAGAAATTGTATGCAAAGGTATTTTCTGTTTTGTAGGATAATTCAACAAAGGAAAAAAATCTGTTTTTCTGTGGTGCATACTGTTGAGTTGGCTCCGACTCCTGGTGACCCCTGTGAATGAATGAATGACATCCACAGCATCCTGTCCTCAGCTCCTGGCTCAGCTCCTGGAGATTCAGGTCTGTGGCTTCTTCTATAGAGTCAACCCTCCTCATATTTGGTCTTCCTCTTCTCCTGCTTCCTTCCATGTTTTTCCCAGCATTATTGCTTTTTCCAAAGAAGTCTGTCTCCTCAGGTTGTGCCAGAAGTCTGACAACTTTGGTTTTGTCATCTTTGCCTCCAGTGGTTTTCAGTCTTCATTTGCTCCAGCCCTCACTGGTTTGTCTTTCTGGTGGTCCAAGGTAGCCATGGAGCTCTCTTCCAACACCACACTTAAAGTGGATCAGTTATTTTTTTTCCAACAGCCCTGTTCACTGTCCAGCTTCCACATCCATGTATAATAATCTGTTTTTCTCCTTCAACTTTATAGAGATGATTCAGAGGTAGGTTAGAATCCATGGCCCATGTTATTTACCCCCATGGTTTATGCTTGGCATCGAGCTGCCTCTAAGGTGAAACAGGTGGGCCAAGAAGAATGCATAGGCCCCTCTCTATTAACACAATATATAAGAACAGACAGGGAAGATAGTGTTGAAAGCACTAATCCCCTATTCTGTCTAATAAAACACCTGGGATCATTGTAGCCCTTTGGCATAACCCAGCAGCTATCAGATTCAAATACACTGACTCCAGTGGAATAAAAATTTAAAATCTATGGTAGATATACTTGATCAGATTAATTTTGTCTAGTTCCAAAACAAGTATCATTTATTACAATTGTGATAAACCATTGTCAAAATTAACTAAATATTATCCTACAGTTTCTACCCGTTAAATTATTTTATTATTTTAAGTTACATTTCAATGCAATATATTAGATTCCTCTTTATCAGAGGAAGAGAATGACACCAGTAGCATTTTTAAAAAGTGTGGATAAGTTGCTTTTCTAAAACCCCCAAAGGAGACAACTTATTAGGGAGATAATAATCTATTTGTGTTTGCACTGAAATGCACTATAAAGAACGAGGCTATTCAAATTATAGTGGTATACTTGGAGAAACAAGTAATAGAAAAGAAATATGAAACTATTTGAACTGTCAAGGCTCTGGATGAATAAACCCATTTACAAAAAAAAAAAAGGCGCTTTTAAAAGTGTCAGCTTCTCAACAGAATTCCATTGCCACGGGATGGCTACTTCGGTGGTTCACTTAACAAAATCTGTTTTATGTGCCCACACTGAGAAAACAGTAGTGAAGAAAATAGCCATAGTCACTGCTCTCATTAAGCTCTGATATGATACACTTTCAATTTTTTCAGAATGACAAAAAATAGTCAAATTCATTTTATCATACACTAAGAAAGTACACAAGCTACATTTTCTGATATGTATATGTTTTATACATGTATATGTGTAACAATTTGCTGAATTGGTTGTAAAAGAGGAAGAATTAGCAATATATAGAATTTCATGTGAGAATAATGTTAAGAACCCTAAACTTGAAAACATCTTGACTTTTGAAATTATGCAGTTAACTGCCCTGTTTGTATTCCTTGGTATTAAAAAGCACTGGACAAACTTTTAAGAAAGGCCTTTTTTTTTTGCTCTATGGCATTTCCTATGATATTTGGTAGTATTTTAAACTATCTCCTCTTTCTAAATTTTAATATATTGATTCAATTCCAAGAACACATTTTTAAACTAATGAACTCTATAAAGATGTTTGAAAATATCATTTGATTAATTTAACTTATTTATTCCTCTCAAATGACTATCTTGAATTCTAAAGCCCTTGGAGCAATGAAACATCTTTGAGGTCAATGAGAATAATCCGATAATTAACTCCCAACTTTCTGAGCACTGAATGTGGAAGTGTACCTGAATGCAGGTCCGGCTGCCCAGCGCTATGAAAGCCAATGCTCCAGAGGCACGTGCCGATGCAGAGGAAAGTGATTTACCTGCAGATGTGGGCCATCTGGAAGATGGGGGACTCGTATCTCAAGACCTACCTCCTGTGAGATGGGGGACTTATGTCACAAAGCCCATCTCCACCTGTCAGTGGAGGCAGAGGTTTTTATAAGGAGGGAGAGGGGAACAGAACAAAGAGATCAAGAGAGAGGGTTACAAAGCTCTCTGTGTGCAGACAAACACAGTCTGTTCCGATAAGGCAAGTGATGGTCCAGTGCGCTTCATCCTGGTTTAGTCATCCTGGCTTCACGTCATCCTGGCTTCACGTCATCCTGGCTTCACGTCATCCTGGCTTCACGTCATCCTGACTTCATGTCATCCTAGTTCCATGGTTGAAGGTCAGCAAATCTCATGGGGCTGGGATGCCTGAAGGTTGGGGGCTGTTTCTTTTGAAGTCAGCTCCTAGGACTCATACAAACATACCGTTCGTCTACAAGCCACATATTAGTCAGAGTTAGCACTTGCAGAAATAATATCAAGAGAATAGTGGGGTGGGTCACAATTCCCCACCGTTTCGATTTTCCATTATTACAAAAGCAAAACTAATCAGTGTTACTTATGAATGAAATTCTAGACCTAGTACTCCCTAAGATGTCAAGTTTTATTTCTCTTAGCCAAGAAATGTATCAATTATAATAATCGGACTTGTTTTGAAGAAAGTACCTTAGTTTTTTTTGATTGATGATCACGATAGTTTTACTTTTAAAACTCACTCCGAGGAATTATTTCTTGTAATTTTTTCCTGTCTAATTGACATAATACATTTAGTTATATGAGAACCATATCAAGCCTCTAACCCCCCTGCAACATCCGGTTTCAGAAAGCAGTGCCTACCACTGAGTAGTTGTTAAACACTTTCTCTTGATAGAGCTACTGGGTCTACTGTCAAACCAGTTCAAAATCCTCCTTTTGCTACTATTTGTTATGAAGCAAGGATGTGGGAAGCTTGGTGCTTCATTTATCTCACTTCTTATGCTTAGACTGGGGTACCTCAATATGTCATCATTCAATAATTCAACTTCACTAAAAGTATAATTGATTCAATTATACATTCAAATGTGCAATACAAGAAAACAGTGATATTTGTCTCTCTTACAAGCTGAACAAATATAAATGTGTCAGTGGGTCTTTAGAAACATTTTTCTATCATGATCATAAAATTGACACATTATCCAGGACAAAATGGATTTTTTAATAACTCAAGTGACATATTAGTGAACATGCTTACATGTATATGTACAATATATGTGTAATGTATATGTACATGTGTAGTGAGATCATTTTTTGGAAATGAGAAGCCTACCATATATTGCCATATTGCCTGGGCAATAAGCAGTTATACAATGCGTCTAAAAGAAACCAAGGGATGAGCAAAATTGTGAATTCAATAAAAAAAAAACCTCTTCAAATGATATGGTTTTATTTTATAATTTGTTTGCTGAGTGCCAGCACACAGAAAGACAGACACTGCAGGAACTATGAGATGTCTTAAGGTAACTTTGGAGAAGTTGCTGGTGACAATGACAAACACAGGAAGACTTCACCTTGCTTAGAAGCAGAATGCACCCTTACTCCTCTCTTCACAGAGAGAGTGCCTCACTCTGAAGCACAGGGCAGGTTTGTTCGTGGTCCAGAATAATAAGAATAGTATCTCCTCTGAGGCAATGGTTGGAAGGTTTGCTTGGTAAAAGATTTGGGATCCCAACCCAGGATTCATCCTCTGTGATATAAACCCACTATCTGTGTACCATCTATCTGTCACACTGGTGGGGGTCAAATAGAGCCAAACCTGAAGCTCATTGCCTCTATGCTATAAATAATAAAGTCCTAGAATCCATAAGTAGCAAGCTAACTTGTTAAATGTAAAGATAAAATTCCTGATCTTTCTACAGTCTTGACACTTTCATATACAATGTTTTACTTTTGCTTATATAAATATAATTTTCGCTCTTCATACTGAAACAATTCACTTATGTCATTTTAATAGTTTGAATGTGTCCCCTTTCTGTTCCACCTTTTCATTCTACTTCTCTTCTGCACATTTCCGTTTCCACATGTGATTGATGGCATCTTCTGAGCCATTGGTATTACTCTCTGAGCTCATTAAAGTCTTTGCTGACAGCAGCACTAGACTGATAGGTGGGTTTACAATGAGCATTCGGCCTGTGATATCACATCACCAGTTGGGAAGAGTCCAATTGTTGAGAATAGTTTTCTGTTGTATATACACACAGGATGGCTCCATGCTCTCAGAACATGCTCTGAAAAGTTCCTATCAATAATCCAAGTGGTCTAGAAAGGACTGACTAATGGATCACATGTGGAGTGCACTTCCAGAGATAGGCCAGTGTCTTTCAGAGTGCTAGAGCTATTTCTTTCCCTTTCAATATAATGACCAAAAAGAAACAAGTGTTGTGTAGGATATAAACAGATGGTACCAGACTTTAGAAAGAATGTCACTTTATAATGAAAAATTCCATGTAGGTTCTACAGCTGACCACAAGAGCCACATGTCAAGCCTCATTTGAAGGATTTGTTCTTCTGAAGGACATTAAAATGTCATCCCAAGGTGACCAACATAAAGTTATTCCGCATGCAAAAAAAATAATTGTGAGCTTTTCTAAAACTGACTACAGAAGTTCAAGAACTACATTTCAGCTAAAAACAAAAACAAAAACCTGACCCCTTGGTCTTTTAGAATTTCCCACAAACACCGTAAAAGGAGTTCAAAACATCCTTCTTCTTGGTGTGACATGGTATTACATTTAGCCAAAGTGTAAAATCTCTGCAGAAAATATGTGGGAGAGAGAACACAGTCTCGTTCTATCAAATGACTCCTAAGCCATGGGAACAAACACTAGCCATGAGTCTGTCGGCATTAAATCAGGTGATACTGACCGGAATGTTCCATGAAGCAATTCAATATGCATAGGTGATTCTTTTAGTTTTCCTCTGGTTTTATTTCCAGAGACTCTGTTGGATTTCCCACAGACAAATGTTGTATGTTCTTAGTCTTTTGGAGTTTATTGAGTCAAAAAAGACAAAAGGAAGGTAAAGATGACTATAGGGGAACACGGAGGCAGATCAGGGCCTTTCTCCTGGGCCCTTGGAGCCTATGCCCTGAGACTATAGTAAAAAGGCCTTATATGAAGTTATTTGGGTATTTCCAAACTATTATCCAATAGGTAAGTTATGTTGCATTCCATTCTAGAGCAAAAGATCTTAACATTGGTAAGTTCCATTTTTTTGTAAATGGAAGGAGAGTTAGTAAAAAGTAAGTAAACAAATCGATCAAAATAAAAGGAGATTTTTATAAGTTCAATAATTTTCTTAAATGTTTTTCAATGTAAATTTAATTTAGATTCTTTTATGAATATATCTCCCCCTTATCTTATAAGGGCTTCCCTCCCCCCACCTATATCCCTTATGCGGTACTAGCATAAAAGTAAAGGATTTTGACTACAGCACAAGAAATGACTGAAGGGTTCTCTCTCAATTTGTCTTGAAGGCTCCGAGAACTTGCCCACAGAACAGAGAATGCCCTTCTAAATTAGATGTACTATGCGTTGGATCTGACCCTGCAGAATTTCATATCTATAATTTTCCCTTCAAAAATGACAGTTATAATCAAGGTCATGACATTTCCTCCTAACAACACACAATTGATTCCTCACTTCTGTTTTTGTTTGGAAAATGCAGAACAGGCATTCAGGGCTTAGCTATCAATACCATGAAAAATGGAAAGATGTCAGAAATATCCATCTGCAGCTGGCCATGTGCCGGCTCTCAGAGCTGGTTACACAACTCAGCAAATACATGGCATGCACTTGTCTAGAGGATGATGGACTGCAAATAAATTATTAAGCTTTTCCTACTGGCGGATGGGGCATTTTCACATAGGCTGCAATGCGTGTCATCACATGCAGCAGAAGGATAAAGGCATGGACCAGCTTGAAGAAAATTGATAGTGACTTGTACATCCTTATTCATAACCACTTTATTCCAGATTAAGAAAGCTTTGAACAGCAATTTCTAAAATAATCTTATAGAACTCTTTGCAGATCTCCAAAAATCACACACAGAAAACCACATGCATACACACACACAAAATGCCAAAAACAAAAACACAACCACTGATTAGCAACTAAGAGCTTTAATTTGCTGGCTTAGATATTTGCTAAATATTCTGAGTAGACTGTATTTTAAAGGTGGTGAGTGTGCCAGAGCAGATAGTTGGCTAGAAGGGTGAAATTGAAAAGTTAATCATTATTCTGTGCTAAGAATATCCAAAGGGTTCTTTTTATTCTTATGAGCAGTCCTATCCCCTACACCCTGAGAAAGAGGTGTCTACTTGCCTCTGTTTACAAAAAGAGATTATTTGAGGCAATAGGTGATGGACAACTTTGATATAGTGTAAGGAGATGAGAGATGCTAGTGCAAAAATAAAACCTAAACGAACTTTTTTCTATTTCAAAGAAACAAAGTAAAAACTGTTAAGAGATAGGTCCAAGAGCCAAAAAAATAATAATAAAATAGAAAAAGAAAAAGAAAAACCCATTGTACATTAGTGTGAAAATGTGTCAGGGATTGGGAGTGGTGAAATATAAAGGAAGAACATGTTCGGAGTCTTTTCCATGCATAGCAAGGAAAGCCATGAAGAAGAAATTTTGGATCAGCCGAAGGTCAACTGAAAGCAAGACCACTGAGTTGAATTTATGACCCACACACTGCATTCTCTTTGCTGAAAGGGAACATGTGACAAAATACTTTTGTATTTGCCCATCATAGTTACTCAACAAATCTTACTAAAATCTGTATATACATTTAAGCTTTTATGATTCAGGAGGTTTTATTTTTTTTAATTCTTGCCTAAAGATAAAGACCTACTTTCAATTCGATTTGTGTAATTATACAAACTAACAAATTATAATAAGTTTAACATATCTGTGGATGAAAAGAGGTGCAATCTACACCTTTCCAGTGATCTCTAGAAATACCAGAATGAAAACTAAACTTTGCATTTGTCAGTGTGACCTGACCAGGACCACTCGCCAATTAGACAAGTATATTGAGGTAAGTGAGAGGAGCTTGTACCCAGAGAACTTACTGCCCTGACTAGCACCAGATTCTGTAGGAGTTTTTTTTTTCAGGGAGGAAATATAAAATATACAAAATTATAACATCAAAGGGAGACAAATCTAGGCAGCCTGAGAGTTCTATTTTCTCTCTGCTCAGTAACTTGGTCTGGTGGGTATGGCTTAGCTCAAAGCAAGAGCTGCTGATACCAGAGGTTGAGCTCAGGAAACTTCCATTTCTAATACTATTTTCTAGCCCACACCCCTCACTTGGTGTTCTCCGCCCCTCGGAAACCTGGCTCTCTCGCCTGCTTTTATGTCTGTGGTGCATTCTGTTCAGCTCTACCTGGCTTATGCATTCAGAGGTCATCAGAGCTAGACATCCTTGTATGATTTTATTTGCTTCTCAACTAATAATTGTTTTCTTCCTAAACTCTATATTATGTTCACATTTTATCATGGTGGTGTCTGCAGTGTCCAGAAACTGCAGGACCAAGATGGCAAACACAAAGCTGATAAGTATCTGACTTCTCTCCCTCAGAAGTTTGGTGGGTGCTGTCCTAGACACTCAGTCCTGGTCCAGTTTGCCTGTGATCTCTTTGCTAAACTGCCCCGCCATTCTGAGTCCAGTCAACTCTGCTTTAATACAGATAACTGCTGTTCCTATATTTGTGCATGTGTTTTACTCCATTATTTTAATGAAAAAAAGACCAATAAAGTGCTTGCCTTTCATGTGTTAATTAGTTTAGTCTTCATGAGAGCCTTTATTGGGTAGGTAAGATTATTACTCCCATTTTAAAGAGGAGGAAAATAAGCCACACAGACCTACATGCTTTGCCCAAAGTCACCCAACCAGGAAGTGGCAGAGTTTGGGTTGGTCTGGATTGGCCCAGGTGGTCTGGCTCCCGGCTTCCGGTTTGTGGTGTTACTGTTTGCTATGCTGCTTCTGACACAATCCTTTCCCTTCTTTAATAAAAATAAATAAATAAACCCACGTTATAGGATTTGAAATGTAGAAATTATTCTGTGTAAAAAAATTCTCTCATGGCCCTGTCTCCCAGCGTTCAGAATTCTCTCTGAAGAAATAACCATTGCTGTTTCATCTGCGAATATTCTTTCAGAAATATTCTATGAAAATATGGGTAAAAACAGTGTATATACATTAATCTCTTGTTAATGCAAACTTGAGCTTACTTAATATACCATTTAACATGGTAAGTTTTTTCCTCTTAATTTTGCAGCTCTTATATTCATTTATAAATACTAATTTATTCTTTTTAAATGGAAGAATATTTTTCTAACATATGGGCATAAAAATGTATTTGACCCATCTTCTATGAAATTATACAATTAAGTTACAAGTCATTTAAATGAATAACATCTTACATGTCCAGTTGCACACCTCTGAGTTTCCAATTGGATAAATTTCTAAGAGTGGAATCTCTGAACTTAAAAATATCTGTATTTTTAATTTCTATTGCCAGCTTACCCTTTTTAGAGGGTTGCATGGAATGCATTTCCAGCAGCACCTGTGTGAGAGGGTCTGTTTCCACCAGTACCTCTGCTAACACAGCGAGTCATTGGACTGTGCCAATGTCCAATCGCATCTCTGCCCTTCTCAGAAGTGACAGTAGTAGCATCTCATTGCACTTTCAGTTTGAATTGTTAGTTAAGCACTTTTATTTCCATGAAGTGTTTTTCATATTTTTTGTACATTTCTCTATTATATTGTTAGAGTCTTATTTATAAATTTGTATAAATGTTTCTGTTAAGGACTTTGATATTCTAGAAATTATCATTTTTCTTTCTCAGATTAGTGTTGTCTTTTTTACTTTATTTTGAATCATGAAGTAATTATTTTATGGAGTTGACTTATTCAATCATTTCTTTTAATGACGTCAAGATGTATTTCATACTTAGGAAAACCTTAACTTCCCCAGAGTTAAAATTTTTTTCTAGCAATTTATAGGTGCATTTTTATTTTTACACTTATGTCATTAATCTAACGGAAATTCAGATCTGAATAAAGTGTAGTTTAGATCCAGCACTTTGTTTGTTTTCCCAAACAGCTATTCTGTTCTGTTGGCTTACCACTATTTTTAAAATAAAATTACTTTCTTGTTTTGAAATATTGATTTTATCATTAATTTTTAAATGCATTTGGATACATTTGTTTATTTTCTATTCTGTTCTGTTGATTTTTATATTCACATGTCAGTGCAAAACTATTTTAAATGTTATTACTTTATAATGCATTTTGATATCTATTAGGGCAAGTTATTTCTCACAACTCTTCAGAATGTTTTAGTTATTATTGCTAGTTAAACTTTTGTATATAAATTTAAGTATTAGCTTGTCTGATTAAAAAATATGCTGGTATTTTTTGGTAGTCACATAAATGTATACGTTAATATAAGCAGAATTGACATCTATTTGTTAATGTGAGTATGATGTATAATGATAAGTATTTTAAAAATGTAACTTTCCATAGTTTAGGCCTCCTTTTGGGGCCTATTAGTAACATTTTACCAATAGTTTTTCTTTTTAAGATTACAAATATATTTTTTCATTCTGTTCTAAATATTTCATACATGTTGCAACCACTGAAATTGTTGACTTTTCTTTCATTATATCTTCCAAGTGGCTGGTTTTATAAATGAAGGTCATTGATTTCTATATTATTTTATTTTTCTTTTACTTTTTTCTTGACTTCTACTAATGAACATTTTATGTTCTACCCATTGCCATTTCTTTTCTGAGTTTTTGTGTCTTAGTTTGTGTTTTCCTATTATAAACACACTCGTGCTACTAATTTTTTTCATTCCTAGGACAATGTTGGGTCTGTTTTCACTTGAAGCATTTTTTCTGTTAAATATTCTTTATGTGCCATTTGCTTTTCCTTCCGTGTCTCTGGTTGTGTGTGTGTGCCTGCATCTGTGAATGTGCGTGTGTTTGTTATCTTCCTATAAATTCTTTTTTTAATTATTGCTAATTATGGAGAGCTATTATTTCTCTTTGACTGGCTATTTTTAGGAGATTTGTGTCCAGAGAAGCCCATGGCCATATTTTATGCCAGCAGAGATTCTTCTTATGACACAAAATGATGGTGAAATTATTATTTTTTTAGGCTGCATACAATGTGGAGATTACTCAGCTCTGCCTCTTTGACAGATGGTTTCCTGCAAATATGGCCTGTCTCCGTGATTCTCAGTTTCTCCTCAGGGCCAAACCAAGTCCGGGGATGCCTACTGGCTCATAAAGGTATTTCTCTTATAACAGAATTTCTGGTTTTGAGCCTCACCCTGGAGAAGTACACCGTGTTAGCTTTTCTATGATGTGTTGTCGTAGGTGGCTTCTTTCTTTACATTTTCAAACCTTTAATTTTCACTGTTTAGAGAATCATTCTGATTGTATAGCTCAAAATTTTAGCTGTCTCTGTTTCACTGAAGATCAAAATTGCATTTCCGTTTCATATTTTCTTTGTAACTTTAGGGTATTTTCCCTGAGAAAAAGTAAATGCTAAATTTACTCCCTTCCGCCCAACACATTTTTATGGACTGGAGAGTTAGGACATTTCCTGAAGTGACGCAAAACCCCAAACCATAACATATGTTCTGGTGATGGATGAGTAATATTGTACCAGAGTTGTTATTACCTTTATTGATAAATAAATTAGCAGGTCTAAATATGGAAATAACTTTTTACAAAACAGAGCTGGGGTTTCCTTTTTAATCATAATTAATTCAACAAATAGTGATAGAGTGTCTGTTTGCTTTCCAAGGACTAGGAGAGGCGCAAGGAAAACACTATTGGTACATCATGGCTTTTCTTAAAGCACTTACGAGCTCTTGGCAAGACAGACAAAAACTGACATGAGCAACAGAAGGGGAGCACTTAACACAACCCGAACAATAAGGCAAGGTTTCCTAGAGGAGGTGAGAGTTGAAATGTTTTGAAAGAGGAGTAACATTTGACTGGACAAAGAAACGAGGGAAACACTTTGTGTGAAAAGAGGTCTATGAGCAAAGACACGGATGCAAGAAATTTCATGGCGTGGTAGAAAGTGTTTTGATATCTGTGTCAGTACCCATTTGAAAATCCTAAATGTTTGTTTTAGTAATAGTATGCTAGCCCTAGCTGGTGTGGCTCAGTGGATTGAGCATGGGCTGTGGGAACCAAAGGGTTGCCAGTGTGGGGTACAGGAGAGGCAACCACACATTGATACTTCTCTCCCTCTCATTCTCCTTCTCTTTCCCTCAGTCTGAAAATAAACAAGTAAAATACTTAAAAAAAGAAATAGTATGCTATGTGAGTGTCTCTAAAATATATTTTCTTCTGGTTCAAACTTAATTTCTCTCTGTTCTCTTCCATACTAGCCAAAATAAAAGTGATAATAATATAAAAACTGATGATAATAGTATAAGAAATAGTTATTAGGACTTTAATCTGAATTTAGCTTATTACAATAAGCCTTTACTGAGTAGCCCTTATTTGCCTGATAATACACATAGTTTTTGGAAGATATAAAAATAGCAAAACTCTGTTTGCACCCTCAAAACATTAAAAATTTTATACTTGGACTACGTATAAGGAAAATGAGCCTCTTTTGCTTTCACTACCCAGCACCTCAATTTACTGGCTTCTACTGTTTATTATCTTTTTATTGTTGAAGAAATAATTTGTATATGTACATTTATAGCTCTTATGATTCAGTTTTCACGTGGCAAGTTATATTTTGACATGAATATTAATGTACATTTCTTAATGTTTTTTCATCCATGACCTACTTTACTTTGACATTTTACTTAATGAACTTGCAAAATCTTAAAAACACTCATGTGCATTATTTTAATGTTTACTCTGCTTATATGTCTATGGAAAACTAAGCAATTCTTTAACTTTAACCCAACCAGCTAATGCTTTTTCAGAATCATTTATTTTTGACGTTTTCAATCATTAAGAAAAAAAAATCAAAGTTAACTATATTATTCTTGAAAGTCTTTATTACTTAGTCTAGAAAAAGAATATAAAATTATAGATTTTTCTTTTTCTTCTCTTGTGGCCCAAAGACATTTAATATGTACTTTTGCTATAAGGAAAATTTAAAATGCAAAGTAAAATAGAGAAAACACATATTATATTTGGGATAGATCTGATTTCTGAATCCATTCTTATTTTAGGAACCTCTTTGGCAGCATAAACCTTAGATAATCACTTCTTTGTCTGACAGATGGGTCGCAGCCATGTTGCTTCTCTAAATGTTTCTCAGTTTTTACTTTTACCGTATCTTGGAGCTAATACCAGTGTCGTAAATGATGAGTTGGTAGCTCTTCTGGGTCCACATGGATCCCAGGTCTCAGATGCAAGTCCCCCCAAACTATTCTGACGTGTTAAGATAATGTAAAGGAAATTTGAAAAGGAGAAAGAACATTTAACCTAAATATAAATGGTCATTATTTATAGATTATTCAACAATGTCCAGTTTCCCTGAAAGGAAACAAGTTGAAATTGTTTTTACTTAGCAGTAATTTTCTGAGGATTAAAACAGCTAATTGATTCAACAGCATTCCTGAACATGCTAGGCAGAAACATGAATGTTTAACAGATAGAACGCTGTCCTTTTGAGGAATTAACTGGCTATTCATTCAGTCTTTAAGCATTATTGCAACAAGAGTTACATTTGAATTTTTAAAATAATTATGAAGTGGCTAAAGGCTGAGAATAAACCTGCATTTCTCTACCACTGCCATGGGAAAGGGAAATCCTTAATTACAATGCTTGTCTTTGAATAATATTTCAGTTGTAACAGCACATTTCTTCCAATTTTGCATGATAAGGGCATTAATATTTATTCATATTCTATGACCTTTACATAATTCTCCTGGGCACTATTTTCCAAACTATTATGTTTGCTCATTTTTTTGCTCTTTAATACTTATCATTTATGCACTTCTTGCTACTACATATTTTATGAAAAGGTTAGGATTATTACGGAATGAGTTGGAATGAGACATTGGCTCTGATTCTCTTTCATCACATTTATCTTATGGTGAGGGATACATAATTTTATACACCTGTCAAAAATCATCAAATTGAGCGACATCAGCAAAAATGGCACAGTAGGAAATTTTAAAAGCCCATCGCTCTACAAAAGAAATGAATAAACTAATAAAAACAATCAGAATCAACTTTTTTTGAAATTTGAAATTAGCCAAAAGCTTCCAACAACGTGGGAAACAATTAGAAAAAAAATGGGCAACAGTGTAGTGTTGCTGGGGAGTGGGGGGGTGTATGGGGAAATAATTGGTAACAGAAAAAATAGTAAAGATAACCATCAGATTCAGAAAAAAAAGAAAATGAATTGTGGTAGGATAACTTTGTGGCATTTAAATTGACCCTGGTCATATCCCTCGCTCCACTGCTTGCCAGAACCTTGACCAGCACATATGTTCAGACCAGAGAGTAGCAGAATGAGCCTTATTCTCAAAGAGCTGTGATAGTCTGTTTATACTCTCTGGTGGCTGCTGGAAGACTGAATCAAGGTTCGGTTTATCTCGCGTAATTGAAATCTCCCAGTACTGAGGTGGGGCCTTTGTTAAAAATATTTTCTAAAGTGCTGGTTTCTGCTGTCTAGGTCAATGAGTAAGAGAAGGGATGGACAACAACAGAGTAACCAAATGCCTAGGAAGAAAGGCTGGAAAATGAGAAGCTTGGGGAAAAGAGGTTTGAAAAGCTCTGACATATTTCTGGGAATCTAGAAAGCCATGGGTACACCCAGAAAAGATGTGAAAAGGCCCTAACTTCTGGGTATGTCTGGCTGACCTTCAGGCTGAGTGAAAACAGAAAGTAAAGCCTGTAGCACAACTGCGAGCTTCCTGGCTGAGTGTTGAAGGTGTGCCCCAACATGTGCACTCTCGTCATTTCTATTCAACATTGTACAGAAAGTTCTAGCAAAGACAGCTCAGCAAGAAAGACAAGTAAAAGACATGTATATTGTAAAGAAAAAATAAAGCTATTTCTATTCACAGATACAATGGATCTTATATATAGAAACCCTAAGAATCCACACACAAAAATAACCCTAAAAATACATACACACAAAAATGCAAAAATGTTAAGTATTTTCATAGTAATTCAATTGAATATGAAAAAGTACTTCAGCAAAGTTGCTGGATACAATATCAACACACAAAAATTCATCATATTTCTATGTATCAGCACTGATATAACTTTAAAAAAACTATTTCATTTACAGTAAAATAAAAATTACTTAGAGATAAATTTAATTAAGGAAAGGTAAAACATGTACATTGAAAAGTACAAAATATGTTGGAAGTAAAATAAAGAACACCTAAATAAGTGGAAAGAGATCACGATTGCAAGGCTTAATATTTTTAAGATAACAATGCTCTACAAATTGATCTATGGATTTAATGCAATCCCTATCAAAATTCCACTGGCCATTTTGCAGAAATGGACAAGTTGATTTAAAAATGTATGCTGAATTGCAAGGTATCCCAAATAATTTTTTAAAATTGGAAAAAAGAACAAAGATGAAAGACTCACATGTCTTTATTTCAAAACTTACAACAAAGTTACTATAATCAAAACAGTGTGCTGTTGATATAAGAGTAGACATATAGATCAATGGAATAGAATTAAATTGAGATTCCTGGTATTTTATTCCTGGTAAATAAATCCTGGTATTTTTAGTCAGTTAACTTTTGGCAAGGGCTCCAAGGCCATTCAATGAGAAAAAATAGGGTTTCTTTTGAACAAATGGTACTAGGATAATTGTATATCTACATCCCAAAGAATGACCTTGAATGCTTACCTTGTAGCATATGCAAAAGTTAACTAAAAATGGATCTTATTAAACATATGAACTAAAACTGTACAACTTTTTAAAGGAAATATAGGTATAAATCCTCATGAGTTTGAGTAGGAAATAGTTTCTTAAATATGACACTAAAAGCAACAAAATAAAAAGTAGACAAATTGGACTTCATCAGAATTAAAAACTTGCATATTGAATAATACTATCAAAAACATTAAGATAGTCTGCAGACTAAGAGAAAATATGTGCAAATATTAAATCTAATAAGGGTCTAGTATCCAGAATCTAGAAAGTATCCCTAAATTTCACAACAAAAATGCAAACAATCTAATTAAAACATAAGCAATGGATTTAAATAAACATTTACAGAGAAAATATAGCAATGACCATTATACACTAAAAAAGATGTTCAAAACATTCATTATTAGAGATGTGCAAATGAAAACCATGAGGTACCACTTCACACCCACTGGGAGGATCATTCTTAACAAAATGGAGAATTGCAAGAATTGGCAAGGATGTAAAGAAATTGGAATCCTTATATCAATCCACTGCCACAGGCAGTGAAAAAATGATTCAGTAGCTATGGTAAACAGCTTAGTAGTTCCTCAAAAAGTTACACGTAGAATTACCATATGACCCAGCAATTCCACCCTACCTCCTATTTATGACCAAGGGAAATAAAAACAACTGTCTATAAAAAAACCTGCACACAAATGTTCATAGTATGCTATTCACAACAGCCAAACAATAGAAACAACCCAATTCCTATCAACTGATGAATTGAAAAACAAAATATGGTGTGTACATATAATGGCCTATTTGTCCATAGAAAGGAGTAAAGTGCTTGTACATTCTATGACATGACTAAATCTCCAAAGAAAGCCAAGCACAAAAGATCTCATATTATATGATTTTATTTATATGAAATGTCCAGAATAAGAAAATTATACAGACAAAAAGTAGATAAGTAAATACTAGGAGCTAAAAGAAGGGTGAATAGACCAACTGCTTAATCAGAATAGAGTTTCTTTTTTTTTTTTTCTTTCTTTTTTTTTAATGGGAAATCAAACCAATGACAGAAGACTGGTACAACCATTATGGGAAACAGTATGGAATTTTCTAAGAAAACTAAAAATGGACCTGCCTTTTGACCCAGCAATTCCACTGCTGGCATTATATCCTAAGAACCCTAAAACACCAATCCAAAAGAACCTATGCAGCCCAGTGTTAATAGCATGGAGTTTCTTATTGGGTAATAAAATTGTTCTAGAATTAGACAGTGGTGATTAAAACCAGTTATATTTGTGCATATTAAAATGGTTAAATTGGTAAATGTTATGTCATAAATTTTACCCCAATTTTTAAAAATCATCAAATTGTGGACTTAAAATATTGTGAATAATTCTTCAGTGAAACTAATAAAGTCAGTGTTTTAAAATGAAAGTAAGTTAACAAATAAAATATAAGAGCTTTGTTCTTGTATATTTAGTGTAGGTATTTTTTAGTAGAAAATATAATATAAATATTAATCTCTTCAGAAGAGATAGCCTCATTTTTTTATTTCCAAAAAATTTAGTCCAATATTTTTCATAAAATTAATAATTTGCTTATCATTTATTTTCCCAGCCCCAAATTAACTTTTGCTCTATTTTTATATAACTGTTTTGATATCATCTAATATGTTATGCATAGAATTAATCATCTGCTTTTTGGTGTAAAATTTTTTACCTAAAAAGAATCTAAAGTTTTCCCATTGTAACCTCTTGATATTCTACCTGAAAACAAACAAACCAGCCAATCAACAAGAAAAAACCAGGATACCAGATAGACCAGAATGTTCTCTTTGGGTCACATAGTGGAAACCAGAAGTCTGGCCTCATTATTTTTTCTTAATTGTTTACAATATAGTCTAATGTATTTTTAAAGTCATTTTGCTAATTTGTTTACTTATAGACTTTCTGAAGGAGATTAACTGATGGCAAAAAATTATGGTAACTTATATGCATATTACATATGACAGACAAATTCCAACAGGAAGCTATACCAAGAGGGTTGATAAAGATAAATTTGAAAGTGAAATTGCTTTAGAAGTCTTTCTAGCTCTGATAGAATCTGACCATTCTGAAAAACAAGAAATAATTAGATTGGTAAATTCAATGAGATTTTTTTACTTATGATTTTAAAAAATAAACAAGTTTTGTTTTTGCAATACTAAGTATCAGGGATCTGATCATGATAAAAATCTAACAAATGAGACAGTATTTTCATAATCTAGAGAAATAGACAAAGCTCAGAAAAAACTATATAAAAGAATGCTAACTTTCTTTGATTTTAGTAATTTTTCTCCTTTTTTTCTCTTTGTATTATATGCTTTAAGCGTTTGGCTCATTAATTTCTAATTATTATTTAAAATACAAAATGGGAAGAACTGTACTAGAACAACAATTTAAAAATGTGAAAAAATAATGAAATCATAAATCCTGAAAAAATAAAATAAAATATATAACATATAAATACTAGTTACTGAAAGTGTGTGCTTAGATTTTTTTATGATGAAATCAAATATTTCTGCATAATTAACAACATGGAGAGAGTTCTGAGAAATACCTGTGCAAAGTCGTAAGAAATTTTCTTTAAACCTCAAATAATAATGGAAATGTTGTACTTTTACATGGAAGTAAAATTTACTATATTGTCCTATTTTGTTTAGTTTTAAAAGAATATAATATCCTGTGAAAAATAGAGGAAAGTCAAGTTCTTTAACAATGTCTGCTCTTAATGCAGCTTGAGTAAAATAAAACATGGGCGAAAATTCCAGAATGTGGAGCAAGCACTGCCAAGTAGATCAATGTTTACCCTAAACTCTCCTTGTCCACGAGTCAGTTTTCTTGAATGGCCTTACCCTTCTTATTCACATTCCTTTATTATTCTTTCTCCTCTTCTATTCAGTGAAAAGTACTTTTTGACCTACCACAAATAAAAACACACTGAATTTCACAAGGGGAACTGTAAAACCCTTTTGCTTTACAGTGATATTGATGAATAAATTTTAAAATATATCCCAGAGGTATTGCATTTTATCAGGTAGCTAAGTCCTGCAAAGGGTTGGACCTCTATTGTTGACATTGCAAACAGTTCACATAGAGTGCTATTAGATTTAGGGATGTATCCAGGATCCTTCAGATTTTATCACAGGGGTGTACATCTGCTCTGAACACCTGCAAGGTTAAGCCTCTGTCTATTTGGGGCTCAGATCTCCCCTTACCACCTGGAATCCTTCCTACAACAAAGCTGAGTAAGTGAAAATATTCTGCGTTTCTGCTTTGTTTCTCAGTATAAAAGAAGGATTTGACAAGAGCATTGATGGCGGTTTGGTTGCTTTTCTGGAGTGTGTCTTTCTTTGTCATATGAACAGGTGGGTGCAGGATATGTAGACAGACATGTTGCCATGTCTGGGTTTTAGTAGCTATATGGCAGATGCCACAGACCACTTCTACTTGGTGCCTGGAACTTGGCAGTGCCAACGGAAACACAGAGCAGGGATGGGCAAAAGAAACCATTGCCCTTGTCACAAAAACGGCTTGCTCTTCATGGGGAGGAAAGTAGGGTGAGCAGGGTGGTGGGACAGTGAAAGCTAAAATGTTCCCTTTGAGCAGCAACCTCTAAGTATACTTTATACTCTCTACAAGGGCTGATATGGACAGGTTTTTATGCTCTTTAACACAATACATTCTAAAGAGAATGTTTTCTTAGCCAGTATTAGCTAGTGGTGGTCTGCATGGGTCACTGTGAGGGAGAGATAAGAATAATTATATGTCTGGGAACTGATATAAAGGGAAAGGTCCCACTTCTAGAATGAAAGAAATGTGAACACAATAGAAAAATGAAGGTGTGGGACAAATAAAAGATAAGAGGAGTGGCAGGGGACAGTCAGTGGAACAATGGGTGGCATTAGTGACCAAACAAAAACATAGCTGCCAGGTTGACAAATTGGGAAGTGAAGACAGAACAGACTGGCCTTGACATCAAAAAACCAAAATTATGACAAAGAAAAGAATATTCTCAAACAAAACTAAATATATCTGACTGGCATTTTCATTTAAATTTGAATACTTAATCCAGTACAAAGTCTTTCAAAGTACAAATGAAAAGCCAGAGAATTTTGAACAGCAGGTGGAGAGTGAAAAACCACAGAGGCAGCCAGCAGGACTTTAAAAGAAAGTTGTATTTTCCATCTTCATATAAGTCAGTTGTGATTTCATTAGTTCTAGTAGAAAAATGATTTGTCATTACTTTTGGTTTAGGTCATAACCGGGTAGTAATTTATTTCACTTTTAGTGCCGCCATTTTGAAATCTTGACTGGTTCATGCAGAGAGGACTTCGTATCTGAAGGGGGTAAATTTTTTTGTGTGCAAGAAAGTGGAGCTTATCTCAATTTTTAATTTCCTAAGAGTATTATCTAATACCTGATGTTTATTCTTTAGGAAACAAAGTTTCTTCTCCTCCTCCTCTCTCTTTTTCTTCTCCTCTTCAGTATTATAATATCTTACGTTTGTCTGGGTATCAACAATTCAACCAGTTATTTCTGTTCTGGGAAAGTTAGAAAAACAAAGCAGCATTTCACCCAAAACCAGTCCTCTAGATAAGCCCATATCTCAATACTGTGCTAAAGACTATTTCATAATGTAGAGAATCAAATTAGTATCTAACATTGCACTTGACACTGCACAAAAGGTTTTTGTAAAAGACGAGAAAAACATGTTGGAGAAAACCATTCCTTGGTTTTTCAAAGTCTTAATCACAACACAGTTGAATTATTGCTTTCTGAGTAATGAGTCTTTGTTTCAAACAATTACTAAATTTATTTTAATGTGACTCCTGCCAAGATGGAGGCGTAGGTGGAAACACTCTGCCTTCTCCCACAACCAAGTTTAAAAACAACAAAGTTTTAGCAACAAAAACACAGCCAAACCACAGAAAATCAAACTATACGGAAGTCTGACAACAACGAACCATTCAGCCAAACCTGTAAGAGGGGCAGAGCCAGCAACAGAGTGGGGTCAGGCAGGAAAGATCCACCTGACTAACCCAGGCGTGCAACCCAGGCTTGCTGGCAGCCATGGGCAGATCCTAGGTGTGGAGTAGCGGGTGGATCCACTGAGGGCTGACCACAGTCACACATTTGTACTCAGATAAACCGGTGAAGGAGCAAGCAGTGAGACAGACCATGCAGGCCCAGTGGCAGGAAGCAGCAGAGGGAACCAATATTGTCTCTCTCTGACCCCACCCCCACATACAGCATCACAAACCAGCAACTTGGGTGGCCCTGCCCTGGTGAACACCTAAGGCTCCCCTCCTCCTACTTAACTGGCACTAACAGACCAAAAATGGCTCAAGAACAACTCAGAGCCCCAGAGCCAATAAATCTAAGTGATGAAGAAATAGCCAAACTTTCAGATGCACAGTTCAAAACACTGGTGATCAGGATCCTCACAGAACTGGTTGATTATAGTCACAAATTAGAGGAACATATGAAGGCTAAACTAATTGAAATGAATGAAAATGCACAGGAAACCAATAGTAATGAAAAGGAAACTGGGACTCAAATCAAAGGAGTGGATCAGAAAGAGGAAAAAAAATGACCAAACAGAAAAGGATGAAGAAACAAGAATTCAAAAAAAATGAGGAGAGGCTTAGGAACCTTCAGGACATCTTTAAAAGTTCCAATATCCAAATTATAGGGGTACCAGAAGGAGAAGAGGAACAGCCTCGCGTGGAAAACTTATTTGAACAAATAATAAAAGAGAACTTCCCCATTCTGGCAAAGGAAATAGACTTCCAGGAAATCCAGGAAGCTCAGAGAGTCCCAAAGAAGTTGGACCCAAGAAGGAACACACCAAGGCACATCATCATTACATTAACCAAGATTAAAATGGAGGAGAGAATCCTAGAAGCAGCAAGAGCTAAGGGGTCAGTCACCTACAAAGGAGTTCCCATCAGACTGTCAGCTGATTTCTCAAAAGAGAGCTTACAGTCAAGAAGGGGCTGGAAAGAAGTACTCCAAGTTATGAAATCCAAAGACCTCCAGCCAAGATTGATCTATCCAGCAAAGCTTTCATTTAGAATGGAAGGGCAGATAAAGTGCTTCTCAGATAAGATCAAATTCAAGGAGTTCATCATCACCAAGCCCTTATTATATGAAATGTTAAAGGGATTTACCTATGAAAAAGAAGACAAAATAGATAAACAGTGAAAGGACAGCAAACTCACAGTTACTAAGAACCACACCTAAAACAAAAGCAAACTAAGAGGACAGGTAGATGAGGAGCAGAACCATAGAAATGGAGATCACATGGAGGGTTAGCAACAGGGGAGTGGGAGAAGGAGAAGGGGGGAGAAGGTACAGAAAATAAGTAGCATAGACGGTAGGTAGAAAATAGATAGGGGGAGGGCAAGAATAGTATGGGAAATATAGAATCTAAAGAACTTGAGACACGTGGTCATAAACTAAAGGGGGGAAATGGTGGGGGAGGGGTGTGCAGGGTGGATGGGAATGAAGGGGGAAAATAGAACAACTGTAATGGCATAATCAATAAAATATATTTAAAAATTATTTTAATGTAACTTTGGTAATAAAATAAATAGGAACCAAAACCAATGTTGAAGATATTGGTCAGCTGCTAATTCTTCTCCAAGAGGCTGAAGCTTTATTTAAACTTTGTCCTGATAAATATGCAGGGCAATAGCCTAGACACTTAGAATGTTCAAGAACCTTGAAGTCATAGTGCCCCACCCATGTATTTTGCATTTGAGTAAAATGAAGTTTAGAGATTAGAACAGCTAAAGGTACAGAGCTCTAACTAGTTGTAATGGTGTGATTTAGGTCCCAAGATTATTTTCCTCTCACCCAGTGTCTATATTCAATCCTTTCTTGGATTTCCTTTGCCTGTATCTTTCCTCACTGAAAATACTTGCTAAATGGGTGTGAATGTGTGTTTAATTGTCTCTATTTCCCACCAGAGACTAGTGACTAGACTGAACTCTCAAGAAAGTGGAAATCAGTGTTGGTGGCTCAAGTTTGTATACCTCTAGCCCAGTCTCTGACAGAAAAAAAAGGATCTATTAATTGCATTCAGTTTATTTGAATTGTATTAAATTTTACAGACATGTTAGCATAGGGCCCTCACCTCATCATCACTACTCTTCATTGCTTCTACCCTATGGTAGTGAAAAACTTTGTCTCTCTTGAGTTCTCTACCTAGTTCATAAATTCAGTCCAAGCAATTATGGGTTGATGTCCCCTCCACTTTATGATCTTCCCCTTCCCACTTCTGCTCGGTCATGACACCCTCTCTACTGCAGTCCTTTCTTCTCTTCCTCTTCCCCCTCTTCTTTCTCTTACTTTTCTCCTCCTCCTTCTTCTCTTCCACTTTCTTCTCATTCACTCTCTATGGAATTGTAGATGGAGTCCATTCTTACAAAAAGCAGACAGGAGGCCCAGGTTCTCCTAGCCTTCCCTCCTTGAATTTTCACTTACACATTCCTCAACACAAGCTCCACAAACTCTATCACCATGATCTTGCTTTTTGCTTAGAAACGATGATGTGTACTATGTTTTTTGCTTTGCACCTCGCCTTTTTTTATTAATTGTATCTCAGGTAACTCAGAGAATTATGTCATTGAAGCCAAAGTGCAAGCTTGACCTACTACTCTGGCCCAGCACCCTTTAGCTCGAGCCTGGTTTAACAGTCTTCTTGCTGCTTTTGCCATTTCCTTCCCACTAGTGTACAGCTAATACAGAAAGAACTGTGATCCTCCCCAAACCTGTTATTTCAGTGTTCTCCTCCACTTGCAACTTCCTCGCTAATAGTAAAAATGTTCTTGTAATAGCCTGCAAGACCCATTGCTGTTAGTTTCCTGACTTTATAGCCTACTCTGGTCCCTTTCTCATCTTTCAGCCTCTACTATGCCAACTCTATTCCCTCCACAGGGTCTTTGCACTTGCTTATTCCTTAGTCTGGAATGTTCCTCACATAGGTATCTCTATCATTTGCTTACCCACCTCCTTAAGATTTTGACTCAGATAGTTGCTGTGTAGTGAGCCTTCTCTGACCATCCTATTTAAAATTGCATATGCTTCTTCCCAATACTCTTCAGGTCTCTTCATGATGGGTCCTGATAATCTCATGAAATTTTTTCATAGAGTTGTACTGAAGATGAAATGAAATATATTTAAAGGGGCCTGCACACTCTTCTGTACACATTAAATGTTAGTTCTCCCATGGCATTCAGTGGTATCTGGTCACTTCAATATTTCCTATTACCCTCTTTCAGATACTTTGTACTTCAGTGCAACAACACAATTTGCTTTTTCTTATAGCCTCATGTTGCATTTCCTTCTTTTGTCCCTTTAAACACCCTTATGCCTTTCTGGAATGCTCTTCAGTTCTCACTAGTCTACATTTTACAAGTAGTTGTAAATTCTTCAAGCAAAAGGCAAATACCTACTTCCTGGCAACACTTTTAGTGCATTTTTTTGTGAAGTCACTTAACATTTTCTGAACTATACTAGAGTTAATTTTATAAAAACTTTATATTCTACACTGGAAGTTCCTTAGAGGAAATGTATCTCATTCCCTCTTATATATTCACCTCTACATCTCTAGTTTCCAGAACAATGTCTTCTCTATGACAGACGTAAATATTGGTAGATAACCTACAACTGAAGAAAAAAGTGACAGCACTCCCCAATTCTCAACATCTTTCAGAGAATTATAACAAACATTATAAAAACTGTGGTTTTTTACTCTTTCATTTTTTTCCTCTAAAATTTTAAATATTCATTGTGAATAAACAGCTAAATTCTTACCTTGCCCAAAACACTAGAAATGAAACAGAATCAAAGAACCAACTGGAAGTTTCAAGGATTGACTTGGTCCCACTGCTCTGTATCCTGAAAAATATTTTAACAATTTCCATAGGCAGGTGTGGGGACCTGGTGAGCACCATGAGTAACATTTCTCTTCTGCACAGTCTTTGTTAGTTTGTTTTCCTTAGGCTTAATTCTACCATAAACCTAGAGTCAATCCTGGAATGCAGGGTGCCTCACATCACTAAATCAGGGACTGGTGACTTTGTTGTTCAAACTGCTCACTGCATTCCACACTAGAGAAGTGAAAGTTTAACAAAGACCCCCTTTGCTTGGCCAAATGTTTTTAGTCAAGTTCCTCTGACTCTTGTTCTTCTTTTTTATTGTTTTTCAATTATAGTTGTTCCCATTTTCCCCTATTACTCTCCCTTGCCCTACCCACACCCAACTCCTACCTTCAATCCTCCCCCTACCCAGTAGTCTTTGTTCATGGGCCCTGTATACAAGTTCCTTGAAGAACCTTCCCCTTCTTTCTCCCATTACCCCCCTTTCTCATCCTCTCTGGTTACTGTCAGTTTGTTCTTTATCTCCATGTCTTGTTTCTATTTTCCTAGCTTGTTTATTTTGTTGATTAGGTTCCACTTAAAGGTTAGATTATATGGTATTTGTCCATTACTGCCTGTCTTATTCTACTTAGCATAATGCTCTCTAGTTCCATACCTGCCGTCATGAAGGGTGGAAAAAGTTCCTTCTTTATTTCTGCTGCATAATATTCCATTGTGCAAATGTACCACAGATTTTTGGTCCACTAGTTTACCGATGGGCACTTAGGTTGTTTCCAGGACTTGGCTATTTAAATTGCACTGCTGTGAACATTGGCGAGCATAGATTCTGTGGAATTGATGTTTCAGGATTCTTAGGGTATAATCCCAGCAGTGATATTACTGGGTAAAAAGGCAGATCCATTTTTAGTTTTTTTGGAAATTCCATACTGTTTTCCACAGTGGCTACACCAGTCTGCATTCCCACCAACAACATACTAGGATTCTCTTTTCTCTACAACCTCACCAGCATGTGTTGGTTTTTGATTTGTGATGACCATTCTGACCAGTGTAAAGTGGTATCTGATTGTAGTTTTAGTTTACATGTCTCCGATGGCTTGATGCTGAGCATTCTTTCAGATGTCTCTGGGCCCTTTGTATATCTTCTCTGGAGAAGTATCTGTTCAGGCTTTTGAATATTTTTTATTGTATGGTTTGTCTTCCTGGTGTGGAGTTCTATGAGTTCTTTATATATTTTGAAGATCAAACCCTTGTCCAAGATATCATTGGAAAATATATTTTCCCATATAATTGGTTCCCTTTTCATTTTGTTTTTTATTGTTATTAAATTTATTTTTTTTATTTTATTTTTTTTTAATTTTATTTAGTTACTTTTCAAGTACATTTTTTTTTCTCTTCCCCCCCCCGTCTCCCCCCTCCCTCCCATTCCCCCCCCCCCCAGTCCTCATCTCTGTGTCATTCATACTTGTTCCTCAAAATCCCTCCCCCTTTTTCCCCTTAAGTTCCCTTCCCTCTCCCCTCTGGTCGCTGCCCACTTGTTCTCTATTTCAGCGTCTTTGTTTTTATTCTGTTTGCTTGTTTGTTTTATTCTTTAGCTTCCTGTCAAAGGTGAGATCATATGGTATTTGTCCTTCAATGCCTGGCCTATTTCACTCAGCATAATGCTTTCCAGTTCCATCCATGTTGTTGCAAAAGGTAGTAGCTCCTTCTTTCTCTCTGCTGCATAAAATTCCATGGTGTATATGTACCACAATTTTTGGATCCATTCATTTACTGATGGGCACCTAGGTTGCTTCCAACTCTTGGCTATTGTAAATTGTGCTGCTATGAACATTGTGGTGCATAGGTTCTTTGAATTTATTTTTAAATGTATTTTATTGAATATGCTATTACAGTTGTTCCCTCTTCCCCCCTTTATTTCCCTCACCCTGCACACCCTTCCCACTCTTACACCTTAGTTTATGTCCATGTTCTTTGGCATTTACATTTCTTATATAATATTCTTAACTTCCCCCTGTGTATTTTCTACCTACTGTTAATGCTACTTATTCCCTGTAACTTTTCCCCACTTCTCCTCCCTCCCCTCTGATAACCCTCCATATGATCTCCATTTCTGTGACTCTGTTCCTGTTCTAGCTGTTTGCTTAGTTCTTTTTTTTAAGGTTTGGTTATTGATAGTTTTGAGTTTGTGGTCATTTTACTGTTCATATTTTTTATCTTCTTTTTCTTACATAAGTCCCTTTAACATTTCACATAATAAGGGCTTGGTGATGATGAACTTCTTTAACTTGACCTTTTCTGGGAAGCACTTTATATGCCCTTCCATTCTAAATGATAGCTTTGCTGGATAGAATAATCTTGGTCGTAGGTCCTTGCCTTTTATGACTTGGAATACTTCTTTCCAACCCCTTCCTGCTTGCAAGGTTTCTTTTGAGAAATCAGCTGATAGTCTTATGAGAACTCCTTTGTAGGAAACTGTCTCCTTTTCTCTTGCTGCTTTTAAGTTTGTCTCTTTATCTTTAGTCTTGGGTAATATAATTATAGTGTGCCTTGATGTGTGCTTCCTTGGGTCCAACTTTTGGGGGACTTTCTAAGCTTCCTGGGCTTCCTGGAAGTCTATTTCCTTTGCAAGATTGGGAAAGTTCTCTTTCATTATATTTTCAAATAAGTTTTCAATTTCTTGCTCTTCCTCTTCTCCTTCTGGCATCCCGATGATTTGGATGTTGGGGCATTTAAATTTGTCCAAGGTGTTCCTAAGCCCCTCCTCAATTTTTTTTTGAATTCTTGTTTCTTTAATCTGTTCTGGTTGAATGTTTATTCCTTCCTTCTGCTCCAAATGATTAATTTGAGTTCCAGTTTCCTTCCCTTCACTGTTGGATCCCAATACATTTTCTTTATATCACTTTTCATAGCCTTCACCTTTTTCTCTATTTTGTGACCATACTCAACTAATTCTATGAGCATCCTGATTACCAGTGTTTTGAACTGTGCATCTAATAGGTTGGCTAACTCTTTGTTGCTCAGTTTTATTTTTTCTGGAGCTTTGATCTGTTCTTTCATTTGGGTGTGTGTGTGTGTGTGTGTGTGTGTGTGTGTGTGTGTGTGTGTGTCTCGGCACACCTGTTTTGTAGTAAGGGGCAGAGCCTTAGGTATTCACCAGGGCAGAGTAACCCACATTGCTGCATAATGGTGCTGTATGTGAGGGAGACATTTGAGAGGGAACAGTGCCACTTGCTCAGCTATATGCCAGCTTTCAGTCACTTCCACCATTACCCACAAGCAAGTGGGCCCTTTGGGGACTGATTCCTGGGTGGGTGGGTTTGTGTACATTCTAGGACCCTGTGGGTCTTTCCACCGAACTCTCCTGTGAGGCTGGGAATTTATCCCATTGCCTCAATCCCCACAGGTTTTTTCAGTTAGAGGTTTTGAGGCTTTATATCCCTACACTGAAACCCTGGGTTGCCAGGACTGTCTTGCTCCCCAGTTGTTCCTCTCAGTTTATCCATAGGCAAATGTGGGACCACCCACTCATCAAGCCTCTGCCTTGTCCACCCTGGTCCTCTAGCTGCGACAAGTCTTCTCTGCCCTAGATGCCCATCTCTGCCCATCCTACTGGTCTGGATGAATATTTCTTCTTTAATCCTTTATTGTCAGATATCCATAGAGTTATGGCAGTTCTGGTTGTTTTCTGTTTTTAAATTTCTTGGTGTCCTTCCTTTGATTGTTTGAGGAGGCACAGTGTATATATCTATGCCTCCATTTTTACTGGAAGTCCCTTTTCTTATTTCGTTCATGTTTTCTTTAGCCATGCAGAAGCTTTTAAATTTGATATAATCCCATTTATTTATTCTTTCCTTTATGTCCCTTGTTTTAGGGGACATATAGGTGAAAATGTTGCTATGTGGAATATCTGAGATTTTCCTGTCTATATTCTGTTCTAGGATTTTTATGGTATTGTGACTTATATTTGAATCTTTTATCCCTCTTGAGTTTATTTTTGTGTGTGGTGTAAGTTGGTAGTCAAGTTTCATTTCTTTGCTTATAGCTGTCCAGATCATTCAACACCATTTGTTAAAGAGGCTATTTTCACTCCATTTTATGCTCCTCCTCTTTTTGTCAAATATTGATTGACCATAGAAACTTGGGTTTATTTCTGGGCTCTCTATTCTATTCCATTGATTTATGTGTCTGTTCTTGGCCAGTACCAGGCTGTTTTGATTACAGTGGCCTTGTAATATAGTTTGATATCAGGTATTGTGATCTCTCCTACTTTAGTCTTCTTTCTCAAAATTGCTGCAGCTCTTCAGGGTCATTTATGGTTCCATATACATTTTTAAAATATTTGTTCTATATCTGTAAAGTATGTCATTGATATTTTAAAAGGGATTGCATTGAATCTATACATTTCTTTGGGTAGTACGGACATTTTGATGATGTTAATTCTTCTAATCCATGAACATGGTATATTCTTCCATTTATTTGTGTCTTCCTTAATTTCTTTCTTCAGTGTTGTGTAGTTTTCTAAGTACAGATCTTTTACCTCCTTGCTATAGCAAATAGGATTTTTCCTGATTTCTGTTTCTTATATTTTGTTGTTGGTGTTCAAAATGCCTTTGATTTTTTGCATATTGACTTTGTATCCTGTTGTTTTGCCTAATTTACTTATTAAGTTAAGTAATTTTTTGGTGGAGCCTGCAGGAATTTCTATGTACACTATCATGTCATCTACAAACAATGACAGTTTCACTTCCTCCTTTCCAATTTGGTTGACCTTTATTTCTTTATCTTGTCTGATTGCTGTCTAGGGCTTCCAATATTATGTTAAATAGAAGTGGTGAAAGTGGACAACCTTGTCTTGTCCTGATCTTAGTGGGAAAGCTTTTTAGTTTTTGCCCATTGAGTATGGTGTTGGCTGTACATTTTGCATATATGGCCTTTATTATGTGAGGTATGTTCTCTCTACACCCACTTCGCTGAGTATTTTTATCATAAATGGGTTCTGTACCTTATCAAATGCTTTTCCTATACCTATTAATATATGTAGGAAAATTAATATGTGATTTTTTCTTTTGCTTATGCGATGTGCTATATTTATTGATTTGTGAATATTGTGCCATTCTTGCATCCCTGGGATGAATCCCACTTTGTCATGGTGTGTGACCTATTTAATATGTTGCTGGATGCAGTTTCTCAATATTTTGTTGAAGATTTTAGTATTTATGTTTATCAGCAATATTGGCCTATAGTTTTCTTTCTTTTTTGTGTGTTTACCTGGTTTTGGGGTTAGGGTGATGCTGGCCTCACAAAAAGGGTTTGGGAGTCCTACATCTTCCTGGATTTTTTGGAATAGTTTGAGAGGGACATGGGGATAATGCATCCTAAAATGTTTTGTAAAATTCTGTGAAACCAGCCAGTCCAGAGCTTTAGTGTGCTAGGAGTTTTTTTAATTACTTCTTCAATTTCACTAGCTATTATGGGTCAGTTCAGACTTTCTGCTTCTTCTTGATTCAGGTTTGAAAGATTATATTTTCTTAGAAATTTGTCCAATTCACCTAGGTTTTCACATTTCTTGGCACATAGTTGTTCATAGTAATTTCTTACAATTCTTTTTATGTCTGTGGTATCAGTTGTAATTTCTCCTCTTCATTTCTGATTTTATTTATTTTTGACCTTTGTTCTTGACAATGCCTCAACTTTGGACTATGAAAACTGCAAACTCTCAGCACAAATGATTTTATTCCCCACCCACCAACCGAAGCATACACATGTATACAGAGAGTCTTGACCAGGATATCTTCTAACAGCTCACAGTTTCTAACGTACCTGTTATGATTGAGTTTCCCTTTTTAAGTTCTGTCTGGGAAAACTCAAGTGGACAAAAGTAATTTATTTTTTTTAGATATACTCTGATCCAACATTTGCTTTGCCAAACAGTTCTTGGAAAAACAGTCCTCTACGTAATTTTTGTAAATTATACTTTTCTTTACTGCTTCAGATCCCGTTTGTTCCTTTTCTCTCCACTCTCATTCTTCCTTTAAAACTTCCAGTAATCTCTGCACTGTTGGGAGTTGAGCTTAGTTTGTACTGTAGTGTCTCTGTCCTACTGTAGTGGCCTTCATGAAGTTTATCTTACCATCTTTAAGAAATTTCCAACTCTGCTTCTCTTTGACAAATCCCAAGCCTGAGGTGGAGAGGAAAGAGAGATGAATGATTGAGTGACCCTTATAAATGACTGGTTGCCTCATGTTTATGGAAATTTTTCTGGAGCATAGTTTACCAAGAATTGCTTTTATCCTCCACAATACATAAAACCTGTAAAATTCTGCAATATCATTTTTGGAATCACTATATGGAAATACAAACATAAATCATGGAATTTTTGTTTGAAAAGAAACCATTTAACTATCCAATAAATGGTTTGAAAAAAAACAAAATTAAAGATTAAGATTCAAGGAGACTATTTCAAAGAGCAAAAAATAAATATTTTTTAAAAACAGTAACTTTGAAAATTCCTCATCTCAAACACTTGAAATTATTGGCCTCAAGCTTTACTTCAATAAATGCAGCTACAGAATATAGCACTGTCATCTATTTCTACTTAGCAAGACTGTCTTATAATTTTTTTTAATTTGTCTGGATTCTCAAAGCATTTGCTTGACAGATTTTAGATGAGCAGCTAATCTGTCATTTACAGAAGGGA
Source organism: Artibeus jamaicensis (assembly GCF_021234435.1). Taxonomy (NCBI): domain Eukaryota; kingdom Metazoa; phylum Chordata; class Mammalia; order Chiroptera; family Phyllostomidae; genus Artibeus; species Artibeus jamaicensis. The sequence goes on from NW_026522059.1 coordinate 40,813,447, forward strand.
AGGTGATGAGCAGAAGCAATGCCTAATTCATTCATATGCTCTTTTATCTGTTGGTTTAATTTATTTAGTTAATTCTTTACCAAAAGTATTGATAGAGGAGAAATATTAATCACAATCCTGCAGGTTAAGAAAAAGATGCTGATATCAGGCTCTGGGCAGCAGGAGAAAACCAGGTTGTCTCTGATAGCCTAGGAGGAAAGTAAAATGTGATTGAGTGATGTTTTTTGATCTATTTTATCCTGAATAGTTATGGATACAGCAAAAAATGGTGAGGAGCTTTATGCATGTGACAGATATTCACCAAACGATATTTTCTGCACTCTGTGTTTTCATGGAGATGATTTCTGACCTACATCCTACAATAGAATCTCTGTTAGCATTGTGATTGCAGCAAATCAGGAGTCTGAACTATGATGACATTGTACAAAGACGGAATGATCATTTCATTGTGCCTTGCCTTTGAATATTTGTTGTTGTTGGTGGTGGTGGTTTTTCTATTTAAATGTTTAATTTAATGTTTACCTAGCTTTAAGAATTCTTGGTCTCTGGCTATGGAGAAATCCCAAAAGGTATCAATATACTATCCAAACTACAGAATGGTTTTTGTTCTCTTTTTATTGTTGTTGTTGTTGGCCTTGGTGGTTATAAAGCCAGGGATAAAAATTTGTGAAATAGTAGAAATAGGATTCAATTTTTATTTTTAAAAAATAATCTTATGCTCCTTGGTAAAACTGACAAAAAACATTCTTACTAATAATCTTACAATTTTTGTTTGTTTGGTTGATCCTGGCTCCAATCAACTGGTAGAATGGTAGCTTAGTCATTGTTAGGAATCTGCTACAAAGAAATTATAGAAAAGTGGAGGAACCAATGTAGAGATTAGTAAGTAAAAGTGATCTGAGGTTCTGTGAGTTTTCTGAAAACCAGTCTAACTAAGACTTTGGCTTTCCCCTAAATATAGTTCTTTAAATGTTTATCTTCTAGTGGAGATTCTTTCCTCTGAGATATCTATCTACATGATCACATAGTCTCCAGGTAAAGTCGTTTTCTTGAAAGCACCAAGTATCTCACAAACATTGAATAAAGGAACAAATTTTAGTCACAACAAATATATATTGAGCACCTACTGTACTCTGAAAACTACTAAATTATGAGTGTTCAATTGTGAACAAATGAAACTTGATCTCCATTGTCATGGAATTTATAAGTGGTAACAGAAATGACTTAAAAAGCAAATGAACAAAAGAAGTATGTATGTAGTCTCTATTGTGAAAATATCTATAAGTAAAAACAATAGCATTTTTAAAGAAGACTAATATAAAAACCAAAATCATATTGGAGGTGGATGTCACTGATACTACTTGAGGAAGAGGCACTGGGGAGAAATGGGGACAACTGTACTTGAAAACAGTAAAAGAAAAGTTAGAAAATAAACTGCATCTGGAGAGATGAATAAGAGCTACCTAAGATGAGAGTTAATTTTAAAGATAAGGGTGGGGGTGAAGTAGGGAGGAATGGTTTTCCACACAAAAGTAAATAGCAGATACAAAAATAACTTTCCAGATAGTTTGTGAAATTGTTGAAGAATTAAGACTAGACCTGCTATGCAAGGAAGACAGTGAGTCAAGATGAAGGTGGACGGAAAATCCAGGACAAATCACGTAGAGTCTCACAGAGCCAGTTAGAGTGTATGGAATTTTAGCCCTAATTTAATATTATGAAACAGGGAGGTGAAGTTGTATGATTTACTTTGAAAAATTAGTCTGGCTATTGTGTGAATAATAGATTGTAGAGTGACAACAATGGAGATGGCAAGATCAGAAGCAGAAAATATTAAGAAATTGTTGTATGTAGATAACTGCTACTTGGACTAGACTTATCAGTGGGGAATAAATAAGTTATAGTTGCCATTATATAGAAAAATAATTGCTTGGTTTTGGTGATGCACTGGTTTGGAGACATAGGGAAAAGAACTTGTCTAGACTAACTTCTAGATTTATGGCTTAAGAAGCTGGATTGAGTGAGCTGTCATTCACTAAGATGAGAAAGATCAAGGGTCATTTTTGGGGTTGTTTACTTCTGTGATGCTCCCGACACTTGAGAAGATATGCAAATGTGCAATTGAAACCCAGAAAATAAATATTTGCTTAAGATAAAAATCAGAGATGCTACACCTATTAGAGTTCTTCAGAAAAGTAGAATCAATAAGATGATCGACTGATCTTATCGATTGATCTCTCTCTTATTGATTAATCAGTAAGAGAGAGAGATAGAATGAGAGAGAGAGATTTGTTATAAGTAATAAGATCATATGATTGCAGAAGCTGAGAAGTCCAAAGACCTGCAATCAGCATTCTGGAGATCCAGGAGAGCCAATGGTGTAGTTTCCAGTCTAAAGGCTGGCAGTTTTGAGATACAAGATGAGCAAATATTTCAGTCCAAGTCTGAAGGTCAGAAAAAAACCAATGTTCCAGTTCATGAAGTGAAACAGGAGGAGTTCCTCTTACTCAGCCTGTTTGTTCTGTTCAGGTCTTCAACTGATTGGGTAAGGCCCACTAGCATTAAGGAGGACAATCTGCTTTACTCAGTCTACTGGTTGAAATGTGAATCTCACCCAGAAATATTCTCAGACTCACCCAGAATAATGTCTGGCCAAATGTCTGCACCCCACGGCCCAATCAAGTTGACACATGAAGTTAACCATCACTGCGTACAAATGCTACTGAAAGTAATGGGGAACATGAGATCACTGAAGAAGGTCCAGGGCTTGGACAAGGGCCATTCATTATTTAAAGTTTTGGGTAAACACTAGTGCTCTGACTACTGTTGCTATATGACAAACTAATCCTAAATTAGTGGAGTAAAATAATGGCAGCCATTTATTAGAATTATGTTTCATGGTTCTGGGGTTTGACTCATCAGATGTTTCTTGGTCAGGGTCTTTCACGCAGTTACAGTCAGACACTGAGGAGAATGGAATCCTCTCAGAGGCGCCTCACTCCCTGAAATGAACAGCTGGAGGCTAGAACAGCTGAGGCTCCCTGGTTTGTCTCTATCTCTAAGTGGCAACTTCAGTAGAGCCAGACAGCTCACATTGCACCTCGGTGCTCCAAATGTCTGTGTCCTAAAAAAGAAAGAGCCAGCCATTTATTACGATCTTTGGAAGTCACATAAGAGGTTTCATTTTTACCTCTTCCAGTGTTAGAAGTATCACTAAACCCAGCTCATATTTAAAGGAAGAGGATTTAGGTTCCATCTGTTGAAGAGAAAACTGTCAGTGAAGATAAGGCTTACAAACCCCCACAATAATTTAGAAAGAAATGAGAATGAAAAATTTTTGGAGCCAGCGGGAGAAGTTGTTAAGGTTTTCTTTGCAAAGCTTTTATTTTGGCAATCTAGAAAGTCTTCATTCTTTTCTTTCTGACCTTCCTTTTTGTGGTTTTATAGAGAAATTGATCTGTACCCAATGACCTGTATTACCCACTTTAATCCATGATTGATTATGTAAAAAGAAAGAGAATACAAGTCAGTCAGAGGCAGGAGTAATTCAATTTATGAATTTAATGTTGCAAACTATTGAACCGGATCAGGAAGAGAAACTCTGCTTTGAAGATTGTTTGTCCTCCATGGAATCAAGTTGATGGTGTCAATCATATTTTTTTCAAAGCATTTTGATGAAAAGATAATGAAACCTAAGTAAAACATTTGATTATATGTCAGTATGTGAGTGAGAACAGCAGATCCAATCTTCAAGAGGCACTTCATGCTCTCACTGAACTGAATAAGCCAGAAAGATGTCAGCTCCTGAGTGGCTGAGAGTTGAAGGCAGTCAACGAACACTTAAGAGGTCCCCTGTGTGCTGGCATTGGACAAAGGCAATGGAGAAAACATTAGCCACTGTCCCAGCCCAGGAGTCTTGGGCTTGGTCTCTTCTCCAAGTTCCACTTTGTCTAATGTTTCAACACTTACCTCTTGTTTTTTTGTTTGTTTGATTTTACTTTAAGGACATGCTGGACCACTCTTTTGAGGAGGTTATTGATAGGAAGTAATAGATATGAGTCAAGAAAATGTTTGTGACTGTGCTCTATTTATTTTGTCTATCCTGATTCACTCTTTACCCTTCCCTACTCATCTCTGAATCCTTGGAAGCTTACCCGCTAGAATTGCATCAACAGTTTTGTTTGTTTGTTTGTTTTTGGTTTTTTGTTTAGTTTTTGTGTGCTTATTTATATATTTTTCTTTGCTTCATGGCCTCAGGAACAGGGCAGAGTTCTGAGGTGCTGAGCATAGTGACTTTGAGACTCATTTGCAATCTGCAAATCCTCACTGTGCTGACACCACCCACAGTCACTGACTGAGAGTCACAAGACCTGTCCAGTCCCTTCCACACAATGCTCCTGTCCACAGAGCTCAGTCACCACTCTTTTCTGTTGCCCCTTCAAGCCCATGAATGGATCCTGGGTTTTTAATGCAATGTTACTTGATGATTTCCTAAAACTTTATCCTCACCTTTGTAAGTAGTTCTTTATTAAATCCTCTTTAAATTATAATTTGAATATGGCTAGGATGACTTTTGGGTGAATAGAGAAATGCCATGTATTAAGATGAGGCAAATCCGAAGCTGACTTTGGCATGCATTAACTTTGTGATGTCCATGACACTTGAGTAGATACGCAAATAGGAAGTTGAAATCAGGAGAGAAAAATCTGTGTTGTAGATAAGAACTTCGGAGATGACATACAGATACGATATGCCAAAATCCTGTCTTCTACAGATGGAGATCAGTGCTCTAACAGAGTAGCAGGCCAGACATGAGGAGAGATGGTAAGGTGCTGAATGTTACAGGTAAACTCACAGGCACCAGAAGCACCACATTCCTAGTCCCTGAGCAGAGGAAGAAACAAGGCCTGGGATGAGGAGTGGCCTATGAGCTGAGATACAGCTCTGGTGCTTTCTGGAGCCTGGAACAAGGCCCCTCTGGGGGTCCTTCACTAGGTGCAGTTTCTCAGCTACACCTGAGCTTTCCCTTATTGGTCACCTTCCCTGACACCTGTCCCTAGTCTCCCATGCTTCCCTTCAGCAAACCTCCTCCTTCCCTGGCTTACTTTTCTTGACCATGTCTAGTCTCAGGAAAATCTTTTCCTTATCTTCTACCTTCCTTTAGGATCCTCTTCTTCTCCTGCTATTACTTAATAAACTTTGATGGACTGTTAAACCCAGAGTACAAATCATTAGCCACAGAAAAACCCATCCCCCTTCCCAGAACCTCCCTGGAAGAAAAATATTTGCATTCCATCCTTTGTGTGCAGCAAAAGAGGAAAAAACAGAGCCCCTGCCTGACTAAGCACCTTAAAGAATTTCAAGGAAAATGGAATATATTATCTCTGAGATTTTATAATCTAGGAAAGGAAGGCCTGGGTGAGGAAATGAAAATACAAAGTACACAACAAAATTGGAGCATAAGTCATATATAAAAATCTACCTGAGGAGTAAAATATAATTAGATACTGGAAAACTCCAGGAATGTTTTAAGAAAGAAGGAAATTTGGAATAACAATTGAAGAAGAGGAAAATGTGAATCATAAGGAAAAAGGTTATTGGTGGTGAGAACATAAGAAGTATTACAATTCACAGGCAAAAACAAGAAAGCTGTACTTCAAACATCCAAGCAGATTTTTTTATAAGACTGGTGGTGAGGAATAGAAGAATCAAGAAGTGAAGAAAGTTCGTTCACGAGATTGAGCATTTACATCTCCAGCTCAGATTTAGGAGAGGCCAAGAGAATGTATTTTTCATGGTACCACCTGTTACCATTGGGTAGTTTAAGCAAGGCTATTAATTTTTCCATGCCTCCCGCTCATATCTGGAAATGTAGGTAACTTTGATACATTTGACTTCCTTCCTCAGGTCTGAGGGGAAGACTTTGGCACTCTAAGAATGAAGATGAGAAAGTATGACAACACTTGGGTGGATCCCCAAACCAGAGGCATGCAACTAGGCTCACATGTAATCAATAAGGAAAAAGTTCGACCTAACCAGAAAAGTGCCGAGCTAGCAACAGCTTATGGAGCCTTACACATGCAGAAACACATTTATCTTAGAAGGATGAAGACCCAGCAGAATGAGTTCTAGTGAACACTGTCCAGGATAGGGTCAGTTCTGAACTCAAGGCAGCCTCTCTACATTGGATCAGTTAAAGGATTAGGAATGACATGGAAAGACATTTTTAAAGCATCAATCAATTCTTTTGAGGCACCATAATCTAAGTTTAATTTTGAAATTCTGCTAAGTCTTTATAAAACATAAGCATCTCTCAAGCCAATAAGAAGCTGAGAAAGAAAAATACAAATGGACAAACTCTCTATTTGGTACAACTGATCTGTGTTTGAGTGACAGGCAGGAATAATGACTGTGACCAAAGAAAGGGATCTGGAAATGATCTTATGTTGACCTAGTCCCCTATGATTATCAAGAAAACACTAAGTCATTGTAATCTTTGAAACACGGGTTCCTATTGTCTCCCCATATAAATAAGTCACCAAATACTGTGTTATCTTTTAGATGAAAAATAAAACTCAGCTTGAAGAAAGCATTTTCCTTTGAAAATGTGGTACAAACTAGTTTCTTGTTTCTGTGACTATTTAATTACAGATATTAGGAAGGGAAACATGTATAGGAGACATAAGCCCGCCTGTCAGTCATAGAAGAATGAAGAAATATGTAGAAAGTTTAATAAAAATACAAAGGAAACATTGCAAACAAATTAAATTTAAAGTACTCTACAATGCAAAAAAGGACTGGTCCTTGACTATCAAAATTGAATGTCCAAGGGTTCCATGCTGCAGTATGGCTCCCCTGTTTTTCTGCCCATCTATGAAAGACATATTAAGAAGTATTAACCAAAGAAAATTTAATAATAAAAATGACAAAAAACTTCATTAACACCCAAAATATAATGAGTTCATTCTAAAAAGTAAGTAAATAAGAAGCTTATGGAAGGTATGCCAAGACTCAGAAAAATAAGCTATGATATTCTTACTAATACTATGTAATATAGTATCATACACATTTTAGTGTCTCTTTTTCAAACACTTGTTTAATAATCAGTCAAAATGATGTCCCAAGTCATCGAAAATTAGAGGACAAATTGACAAGGGAGAACCTTTAAAAAACCCCCACACATTGGAACATCAGTCCAGATAGTCTTCTGTGTAGGCAGGGGCGGTTCATGGCATACTGCAGTTGTGCTGTAGTAATGAACATGATTTCCCAGGTGTGAACCAAAGGTAAGAACCATGAGATGCCATACCTGAGATGCCATGATCAAATAACTTGAGACAAATCAGATTAAACATGTATGTAAACATTTTGTTTGTTTGTTGTTAACTACAGACATTCATAGCTCTTTTAACACGCCACAACATGTCATAATATCTAAGAGGGAACAATGCCACGAGCATTTCCTGACCCTATTTAAACACCAGATTCTTTCTTTTTTTTCCCTATAGACTTGTTATTAGTATTCTATGGTACTATTTTTATTTTACGAATTGTCTCATTATCTGTCATGGAAAATGCTGTGGGAAGTTACAGTGTTGAACACTCTGATCAACAACAAAAGAAGCATTAGCTAAATTATATACTGACAAAGTGGTTGTGAAGTTTACTCTGGCCCAAGAGGTAAAGATCTGGCCCAAATATAGGAAAATTGAGGGGAAAAAATTCTGCTTGTGTGTGAAGGGGTCTTGCCAGTTTTTGTGCATAGCAAAGGTGAAGAGAGGAAGAAAGAGAGAAGAAGATAGGAGATGCAAAGGGTGTGATCAAGGGTAGCAACTCCAGGCCCATCGAATAGTGTCTCTTTTACTTGAAAGGCAGTCTACAGAACAAAGAGTGAAATCTTACCATTTGTGACATCATGTATGAATTATGGTAAGTGAAATAAGTCAGTCAGAGAAAGACAAAATGCCATATGATTTCACTCATATGTAGATCTAAAGGATAAAACATATGAACAAACCAAACAGAAACAGACTATAGATACAAAGAACAAACTGATGGTTGCTACAGGGAAAGGGGGGTTGGGAGACAGGGTGAAAAAAGTGAAGGGATTAGAAGTAAAAGTCCTAGAGGAGAACATAGGTAGGAAAATCTCAGATATTCCAAACAGCAATATTTTCACCAATATGTACCCCAGAGCAAGGGACATATAGGAAAGAATAAACAAATGAGAGTTCATCAAAATAAAAAGCTTCCACACAGCTAAAGAAAACATCAGCAGATGAAAAGGGAAACAACCATATGTGAAAACATATTTTCCAGTGATACTTCAGACAAGGGTTTGATCTCCAAAATATACAAAGAACTCACACAACTCCACTCTAGGAAGACAAACAACCCAATTAAAAAGTGGGCAAAATACCTGAACAGACACTTCTCCAAGGAGGACATACAGAGGATCCAGAGACATATGAAAGGATGCTCAGCATCACTAGCCATCAGAGAGATACAAATTAAAACCACAATGAGATACCACTTCACACTGATCAGAATGGCCATCATAAACAAATCAACAAAGAACAACTGCTGGCGAGGTTGTGGAAAAAAAGGGAACCCTAGTACATTGTTGGTGGGAATGCAGACTGGTGCAGCCACTATGGAAAATAGCATGGAATTTTCCCCAGAAATCTAAAAATGGAACTGCCTTTTCACCCAGTAATATCACTGCTGGGATTATACCCTAAGAATTCCGAAACACCAATCCAAAAGAACCTATGCACCCCAATGTTCATACCAGCACAATTTACAATAGCCAAGTGCTGGAAGCAACCTAAGTGCCCATCAGTAAATGAGTGGATCAAAAACTCTAGTGCATTTACACAATGGAATACTATGTAGCAGAAAGAAAGAAAGAATTCCTACCCTTCACTTAAACATAGATAGAACTGGAGAGCATTATGCTAAGTGAAATAAGCCAGTCAGTGAAAAGACAAACACCATATGATCTCACCTATAAGTAAAACCTAATCAACAGAGCAAACAAGCAAGCAAAATAAGACCAGAGACATTGAAATAAAGAACAAACTGACAGTAACCAGAGAGGAGGAGGGGTGGGGAAAACAGGGGGAAGAAGGGGAAGGGTCATCAAGGAACATGTATAAAGGACACATGGACAAAGCCAAAGGGGGCAGGATTGAAGGTGGGAGGTGGGGGTGGGTGGGGTGGGGGAAAGTGGTGGCAGGAAAATGGAGACAACTGTTCTTGAACAACAATTTTTAAAAAGCAAAAAAATAAAATTTTCATTCTGGAAAAAATGTCCTAATTGATGGTTACAAAATAGTCATGGGGCCCTGGCTGGCATAGCTCAGTGGACTGAGCACAGGCTGCAAACCAAAGGGTCATGGGTTCAATTCCCAGTCGAGGCACATGCCTGGGTGGTGGGCCAGGTCCCCAGTGGGGGGCATGTGAGAGGTAACCACATATTGATGTTTCTCTCTCTCTCTCTTTCTCCCTCCCTTCCTGTCTCTAAAAATAAATAAATAAAATCTATAAAAAATGTTAAAAAATAGTCTTGGGGATACAAAGTATATCATTAGGAATATAGTCAGTTGTATTGTAATAACTGTGTATGATGCATGTGGATACTAGATTTATTGGGGAACCACTTGTAAATCATATAAATGTCTAACCCCTATGCTATACACCTGAAACTAATATGAAACTATATTGAATATCATCAACTCTAATTAAAAAATAAATTATACTTTTAGTTTTTAATTTTATTTATCATTTAACTTTCATTTATCATTTTCAATTAATAAATGAAAGGTGCTCTAGTGTAGAAGGTACAGTTCTTTCCCCAAAGAGCAAATAATCTATTTGGGAAGACATGTAAGAAATTCAGCAAAAATATCCAGTGGAAAAATTTGGTTAAATGCAGGGTCCTGAAAAAAGCAATTAGAAGGAGGTATAACCCAACCATGGAACAGTCAGGATGTTGTTCAATGAAGACTTTCCAATAAGGAGTCACAGAGTAAGCAGGAACCTGAAGGCTGAGCATGAGGCAGACAGAACAGTTCTGGGAGGAAGGGCATTTTGTACAGGGGATTTAAATAATTGCACATGAATGTATCAGCAACTCAAGAAGGGCTGACAATTACTAAAACCTTGTATAAAGATTAGTGGAAAAAACATTAGTTATCCACACATGTTGAGTAAAGGAAAAAGATCTTACCAAGAATGAGGCTATATATTTAGTCCTAATGTATCTGTTGACAGATTCTGAGATATAGATGATGAAAATTTGGAACCCTCATTTTCCTATCTCTATGTTGAGGATTAACTGTAAGACTTCATGTTCCAGGAAGTTGCTTTCAACTTTAACAATAATATGAATCAAACGATATTAGTAGTTAATGCTCAATAAAGTTTATCTGGCACTATCATTAATAATTCTGCATATGGTAATGATGAAGACACTGAGACCAGAGGATTTAAACAATTCTCTCAATGTTTTAACAGCAAATAAGAAAGAATGGAAATTCAAAATGAGCCAAGGTGATTTCATAGTCTGTACTCCTTAACTATAAACTAAGTTACCTCTTAGTATAGAAAATACAGGTTGGGGGAGGGGTGTGCAAGGTAGAGGGGAATGAAGGGGGGAAACAGAACAACTGTAATGGCATAATCAATAAAATATATTTAAAAAAGAAAATACAGGTACCAATAAAAATTATCTGATTTCTATTATGTTCTTTTTCTTCAAACCTTATCAATAACATTTTAATAGAAGAGAGGACAACCTAAGTAAACTCCTTCAAATATATTTGGTTGAAGACATTTTCCAAATGCTGAAGAATTATGAGGTTTGATAGTATTAAATAAGTGGGTAAGTAAATGTCTTGAGTACATTCTAATCAGTAAGGACAAAAAATGATACCAGTGGTAATCCCAGGTCTGTTGTTTCCAGAGCTCCAAGGTAACATTCCAGGTAAGTTCCACATAAAAGTTGTGGAATTGGTCAGAGTTCATAGAGGAACTAGAACAAAGAGAAGAAAAGGCAAATCCTGATGAACTTTGTGATGTAAACATTAAAAATAGCCTACTCCTAGGCCTTATTGCTATGTGTCTTTGAGGTCTGTGTCAAAGGACATCTTTTTGTTTGTTTGTTTGTTTATTTTTTAAATTGTTTTATTGCTGTTCAATTATAGTTGTCTGCATTTTACCCCCACCCCAGCCAAATCCACTTCCCCCCTTGCTTCTACCCTCCCCCTTGGTTTTGTCTATGTGTCCTTTACAGTAGTTCCTGAAAACCCTTCTCCCCACTGCCCCCTCCCTACTCCCCTGTGGTTATTGTTAGATTGTTCTTGATTTCAATGTCTCTGGTTATATTTTGTTTGCTTTTTTCTTTTGTTGATTATGTTCCAGTTAAAAGTGAGATCATATGGTATTTGTCTTTCACTGTCTGGCTTATTTCACTTAGCATAATGCTCTCCAGTTCCATCCATGTTGTTGCAAAGGGTAGGATCTCCTTATTTCTCTCTGCTTTGTAGTATGCCATTGTGAACAAATTGGCTTAAGATATTCATTCACTTGTCCTAGAAATAATGAAATTTGACCACAACACTCTTGTTAAGCAGATTTGCCCATCTTTGAACTCTTACATGGAGAGTTAGTCAGTCGCTGAGGACAAAAAAGTTCTGTGATAACTGTATTTTCTAAAGATATCCTTTGGTCCACTCATTTACCTCCATCCGAGAGTTCAAAGATGGACACATCTGCTTTATCAAGAGTGTTGTGGTCAAATTTCATTATTTCTAGGACAAGTGAATGAATATCTTCAGCCAACTTGTTCAAGTGTTCCTATAAATTAACTTTATTCTTGATATGAGGTACTTTTATGTATTATAATGTCTAAATCTATAAAAAAAACAAAACCATCAAACAACAGCAAGTGATGAGTAATCGTGGATGTTACTCATGAGAATCACGGATGTTAAAAACAAGTTTTTTTGAACAATTGTGTAGCAATGAGGGCATTGCTTTGTTTGAAAGGGAAGCTATTTGGGGGTGATGATTAAACTCTGCTGTGCCTCAATTTCCTCATCTGTAAAATGGAAACAATCATTTCTACTTTGCAATATTGAAAGTCTATGGTAAACATTAAATGTGGTATGGATATGTAAACCCTCCAACATATTGTCTGACACAGAAACAGCATTCAATAAAAATTATCATACTATTGACATCATTAACACCATTATTAGAATCCATGCCCAAATTCAAGTGTACTATAAAATCTACATTTTTAGCTTTATTAACTTAACTGAACATTTTAAAAATATATTTTACAAGAAAATCAGAAAGAAATTAGAAGGCAATCCAACATATTTAATTCTGTTAGACATTCATGTTGATGAGCATACTGAGTCAGCCCAAAGAATTAATTAATGCTGAAAATATCACTTGTAGAAAAAAACTATTTAAAGTGGAAAAACGGAATAAGGATGCTTATGAGTTTATGAGAGCCATTTGAGAATTTTCAGTTCCCCACTGGCAGTAAATATGTTATAGCTTCTTTGTTCTAGATGAAGTAAAATAGTCCCTATCGAGTCGTGGAACTTTGTTTCTGTCTTGAAGAAGTAATTACAGAATAATAATGAGATCACTAAGAAATTGATGAGAGTAGAATAAGTGTCTTTACCATAATCCCAAGATATGATGAAGAAAGTCAACAGACCCATCTCATCAAAGCCACTTGAAAGTGTTAATGTCTTCCAAATGTCAAAACAACACTACAATTTAGTTAAAAAATAGTCCAATTTCTTGAGTGTGTGTTAACAAAAGACATGAACTATATGCTTCAGAGACTACAGTTTTACACTTTAAGCCAATTCCTTTGAAGTTGTTCAAAGACTTTCAAGGTGTTATGCCATTGTGTCCCTCGTGCCAGGGCCGGCTTCACTGCAGGGACCAGAGCAGCCACGCGGAGAACCTGTGCTGAGAAGGGTCTCATGCTTAGGGTTTAATGCTTTGTGGTTGACATCTTAAAATTCTTAGCAATTTTATCTTGGAATTGATGTGTGTTTTGTAATTAAAGTTCTATGGAACAATGGAGCACGTGACGCATGCTTGGATCCTTCACTCATATGTGATCTCACCTCCTGCCTCCCTGACATGAGTTCTTGATTGCTAGTGTCCTATTCCTGCTACTCTGTGTGCTATGTCCGACAACTTTTGCCACCTTCCACCCTGGTGTGTTTAGGGAGAGTCGGGATTTGATGTATGGCCTCCTGTGTCTTGGGGCAAGGCATGATAACAGCTGTCCTTGTCCAAGGTTAGAAATACCATGGTGCATTTCCAGGTGACTACCAAGCTTCTCATCTGCACCAGAATAGGTACCAAGTGTGCCCTGGTAGAAAAGCAGAGGAGAACCTGGAAGCTCTTTCGAATGCTGGATACAATTACAGATAAAGACAAAGATCTTAAGAAGCCAGCTTGGCACCCTACTGTCACTATGGAGAAAGACCTGTACAGACCCATGGTGTGCTATCTGCTATAGCAATAGGATGTCCTGAAGCTCCGTGTGCAGAAACCAGAGGCCAAGAACAGACAGCTGGCAGATGCCATTCTGACTGGGCACAGCCAGGTGGGGAGTTACAGCTGTAGAGCCAGGCCCAACAGGAGGCCTGGCAGGCTCTATGCAGAGAACAGAAGGAACTGATGGCCTTGCTGAGGGAATCTGAATGAGGAGGATACACCAGGTCCAGAAGTAGAGGGCAGTCAAGGTCAAGAGCCTGTGACCCAGCTTGCTGGGCCTGGGCAAGCTGCTTATGAGAACAGTGGAAATGGTGCCGAGTCCCATAGCAGTGATGGAATTTGCTGGAGGATGAAGCCTCAGCAGTCTGGACTGCCACTGTACCTCCCTTGGGGTCACACACACACACACTGCCTTCAGACTCATCTATATTTTCTTCTAACTTCAGGATCGGGGCAAGTTCCCTACCTGGAAAACTTTCTGGTTCAGGCAAGGGTCTTCTCCATACACACACACACACACACACACACACACACACACACACACACACACACAGACCTGCTTCCTTAGGACCTGGCTTAGGTACCTATTTTCCATTTCCACTGATCGCCCTGGCTGGCCAGCTGGAGGGCCCTTACCACATTCTCTCCACATCTGTAAATAAACTTCTTTTACTACCCAATATTTTAAAAAATTTCCAACAATGGCCTGTCAGTTGTGGGCTGTGGCAGTAAGCCTGTGGGAAGAGGAGCAGATGAGGAGCTGTGGTACTCTGGGAAGTGGGGTATTTTATTGCCTGAATGAGTAACATTAAATAGCAAACACAATACACTAGGACAGGTCAAGAAAGCGAGTGTGAAAAGGGAGTTGTGTATATTACTGCTTTTAATGGCATTTATCTTGCTTTTTGAATAAGCAGCTCTACACTTTCATTTTTGACTTGTATCCACAAATTATGTTATCAGCCCTGCCTAGTTCCTATTATGCCAAGCACACAGAAGTTACTCAATATATTTCTTCAATGGGTAATGGTTGTAATATTTATTAAAGAGACAAACATTATCAATCTTGAAAATTTCATTTATCAAGTAGTGAGAAATAATATTTTTCTACCAAGAAGAATGTATCTTGTTAGATACAAGGAGGAGAGAGTAATGGTAACCAGTATCACATTTTTAGCCAATTAGACAACCTTCATAGCATTCTTACTCTTGTCCTTGTGTTAGCAATACAAAAGGTCAAGGTTCAGGACAATCCTACACCTAAATTCAATACTTTATACACTGTTTCATGGCAAGAGTACTAAGGAGCTCAACTACAGAACACGAAATATCTTTTCTTCAAACAATTCCAGTTTTTCTCTCATTCTAAGCTTGACTTTCATGCAAGATTGCCAATGGGAAAATTATTTGCAATCAATATCAGAAGAATCATCCTTAAAAAATAAAATCTGGAGGCTTCCATTACTGGGAAGATGAAAGTGGGCATATTTTTTTCTATTCCTTCCACTAAGTAGAACAATAAACCTTGGTCATTACATATAAAACAAACCAAAGAGGACTCTGGAAAGTGGTGAGAAGATGGCAGACCAGCCAGGGACCTCAGCGCCCAAGGGGTGACGTGGTGGCAAGTTCTCTGGATTTTCTTCTTGCCTCACACTAGGAACTGGAGAAGCTAGAAATGCCAGTATGTACAGACACAAAAAGAGGTTGCAAGAAAAGTCTGCCTTCTCTAACCAGAAGACAAGGAAGGGGCAGACAATCAAGATAGAAACCTTTTAGACAGTCAAAGACTACTGGGAAAAAATTACCACATATTGATGTATAATAAAAATTAGAGTGGTAAAGAAACCTAGACAAGAGGTTTATTGAGCACTATGCTATAGTCCTGAAGGTGTTAATGCACATTTCTAAAAAACTTCAGTACACATTCTTATGTACTTCCTAAAGACCTCATATTCTAGAATCTTAATATATGCCTTAGGTGTTTATTAATAGGCACTTTGAAAAATCATTCAGGCCAATGTCTTCATTCCTATTAGTGCCAGAAATAGTAATCTACTAAATAGCAGCTCATTAATGTGAAGGAGTTAATGGAAAGACTGTGTTATGCATTTTGATAATCTACTTCAATAAACATAACCACGTGATGATCATTATTTAGAAATAAAAGTAGCAGTAGTAAATGTAAGTAAAGGCATTATTTACAAAGTTTCGGTCAGGAATATTTTTCCACCTATTCGTAGGATAAAAGTGATTGGGGAGGGGGGGGTCTTTTTGTTCTACAATGTTGGAAATTAGGAATTAAGGTGAAAAAAGGAATCATTTCTGGAGAAGTCCAGAGAAAAGAATGTGGACTATGGGATGACTATAACATGTTCTTTATCCCTGAAGTTATTGTGGGTATTATCAAGTGATCTGTATTTCTTATCCTTTACTTCACCCACAAGGCTAAGCATTATAGTCTTCCCAATCAATGATGGTGAGTCTCCTCTGCTATTTCTGTATAATAGTTTCCTAGTGCAAAGGACTATGAAATGATGCAGGGATATGGGAGACATACTATCAGACTGCTTCTTTCTTTTTGTTTCCTTGAGTGAATCTGAATGAAGACCCAGTGAGAGAAAGAGGAAGAGGAGCTGGAAAAACAGACAATGGGAGAAAAGAAGTGAGGAGATGAGGACAAGTACCAAAGGCATCCTGGGGTGAAAATGAGAAGAGGCTGGAGATTTCCACTGCTATCATTTTCTGTTATATTTTAAATCTGAGATTTTTTATGGAAGAGGTGTATGTACTTTCATATAATGGCTAAGAGAAATTTCAACTTTAGTTGAATACACCTGTTCCTCATTGGACTTTTGAGTCCATTTCCCTAGTACATAAGCAAACAAACAAAAACTTTAAGTACAATGGTGACTCAAACTATTTTTTGAATTTGTTCAGATATTATAACCATGGAATACCTATATACTTGCATCCATCTTTTTATTAAGTGTATATTCTTTAATTGAATATTCACTAATATGTCTAATATACCACTTTATTTATTAGCTTTCTATACCCCTTATTTGTACTTTTGGGGCCTGAAATTTGCTTATAACAAGAATATACTTCAACCTGGTAGAAGTTAACCATTGGTCAAACCATGATTGATCACTGATCAATAACCGCTAGTTAGCCGTGGAATGATTTGTCCTCAATAATGAGGTCTTTGCCGCATCACAGTCACCTCTATTTTACACAGGGCTTTCAAACTCATCCAAGTTTCCTCTGATGTTCTGTGGGCTGCCCTCATCCACTTGGTCAAAATATCCCAGTCCCACCCTAGTGATCACTAACAGCTATATTTATTGACTGGGATTAGCCCCCAGACTCCTTAATAATGCTTTTAGGAATTAGATCTTCAGGGCCTGTGCTCCACTGACCTTTAGGTTGAAGGAAGCTAGTAGAGGTACTCTGCAAGGAAAAGAAAAGGAACCCACTGGCTTTCCCAGAGAGTCCTTGGAGAAAGCAGAAGTGTCTGGTGGGGCTACAGCTCTTCATGACCTGCTTTTGTTCCTTTCTCAAAGAGGTCCTGTGACATAATCGATGCCAGCTATACTCCACATTTTCTCTTTTTGCACCTTCTTTTCTGCCCAGGAGGTGGAACCACATGGATTCCATCAGTTGGCTCCTCACAGGCTAATAGCTGGGTTCAGCCAGTGAGGGACCTTGGCAACAGAAGAGAGAAGTGAAAAGTCCAGACACATATCCCCCTAATCCTTACTTACGAGCTGGCCTCAGGCTGATGGTACCTCTTGACAGAAGATTACTTTTCTTTGGGACTCCTTTCTTATGTAACTATTCTCCTGTGTTTCACTAATTCCTGGATGCAGTATCCCTCCGGACTACGGGTGATAACTACCCACTCTCCTTAGCCTCAATTGTCCCCTGTGGCTTCACACAATCTTGTGAATAATCCTTTTGAAATAGATTTTCCTTGACATGATAACTTATGTGTATCTATTTCCTGCTGAAATCCTGGTTGAGATATAGTAAATAATTAATAGTTAATAGTTATTAAATGTTTGCTATTCTAAAAGATTTATGGGTATTGAATCATTAAATGCTCCCAATAGGCCATACTAGGAAGTACTAGTATTATCCCCATTTTACAGCAAAGGTGAGATTATACCAGGGTGCACAATGAGAAGGTGGTAGGATGTGATGCGCACTGAAGCATTCTGTTTCTGGAACTTTGGCTCTGCACAAATGCCCACTCAATGAATGAGTGCAGCCAGAAATGTGCGAGTATTCCAGCTGCACTGTTCCTTCAAAGGTGTAATAATTTAAAATTTTAGCTAACTTAATCTATAAAGAGTTACCATGTTTTAATTTGCATTTTGTTAATTAATAAATATTTATTTCTGTATGTTCTCTCTAGCTATTTGTCCTCAAAATAGATTACCTTTTTGTGGTCTTTGACAATTTATCTTTTGAGGTCATTGAGTACTCTTATTTTATGAGCTCTTTCTGCAATAACATTTCCCATTTTTATAAACTTTAATTTTTATTATATTTTAGATGCAAAATCAATATATTTTTTGAAATTTTATTTTGAAAAGTGGGTTTTATTTTTAAAAGTCAATCCGGTCAGTGTTGTATGTTCATCAAACACATAGAAAGCAAGAAAATTAAATAAAATTCTTTTATAGTTATGTCAGCCAGTGCTAATCATTTTTACCAGTTTGAGCTACTTTCACATGGGCTTTGTTTAAAGTTTGTAAATGATATTTCCTAGTATATCATTTTGAAATATTTAAGATTAAGCCACTGTCAATACCTTTGCATCTCTCCACCTTTCTGTGTAGGGTATATGACTTTCATGTATAAAATCTGTAATTAAAATAAAATGCTTGTTCACAGTGACATGTGTAACTAACAAAAGGGTTTCCCTCTGTCATCACTGCCTGCACTCTGCATGTGCAAAACACTTTGTCATACAGCATCAGGATCTACATGCATGTATCTTTCTTATCTACATGCAAACATAAATACATGCATGTACTAAACAGGCCTATTGTTGGTTTAACCAACCCTCTGTGTTGAAATATTTATGTTGTTTCCGGTTTTCTATTTTTATATTGAAACCCAAGGCTTTCAAAAGCTGACATACCTGAGGATATATGGACATTATGAAAACTGACCAAAAACTCAGACAAAATATAAATTTTTATGAGGTACTACAGTCAGGCTACATTTTCTTCCAGGATTCCTCAAAGAGAGGAAAATAAAATAATAAATCACATTTTCCACAACATATCAACAGTAAACATAGCAATGTGCTTCAAAGAGAAAATTTCTTTTATAATAGTTATATCACATTATTAAAAATATGTCTATTGTAAAAAACTTAACTCAGTATAAGAATTCTAAAGTAAATAAAAATCCCCCACAATTTCCAGTTTCCTTAAATAGTTACATTTCTCCTTTCAATATAAGTTTATTTTTAGTAGTTTTTCCTCATGAAAAGATCACACACCTCACATATTATTACCAAACGTTCAAGGTCAGGAACAAATTATTGGAGTTGACAGGTCTGACTGGGTCCTGTGCCCAGTGAGAGTTGGTGTTTCTTGGTCCTACTTCATGGTTTTCTAAGGAGGCCCTGCCTCTCTCCCATTCCCCATTTGATATCATTGCCTCCTAGTGATTATGATCATCAATATCCTCCCAATAAATTCTGGAGTGGTGTCCATTATTACTCAATTCCAGGAACTGTACACGATACACTGTGAAGCAGGTGTCTCCATATTATTTTTCTAAATTATTATTTAGCTCTCACCACAGCATCTGTTGAATAATTGTTATGTCTGTCCTTTCTTACTCAAAACATTCTCTTAAATAATTAAGCCTCTTTCTAGTTCATATTCTTCCTTTAAGCTTGCTGTATAATTTTCAACTTTGCCATTTTTATTAGTAAGTAGCACCTTCATTAATTCAACAAATATTTATTGAGCAGCTGCTATATATCAGTCCTAATCATTAGTCCTAGTCATTAAAACAGATGAAGACGGACAAAGAGAGTGTGATCAGGTAGACTATTTTATGGTGAGTTATCACTAGATTTCCTGATTAAGTGCCAGTTGAACAAAAAATTGAATAAAAGAAGGGAAGGAGCTCTGTGACTATTGGGGAGAAAAGCACTTCAGTCTGAGAGGAAAGCAAGTGTGAAAAACCTTGATGCTCAAGAACTGACACATTTGAGCACAGGCAAAAAGGCCAGTCTGTCTGGAGCTAAGTGAATGGGAGGAAAAAGCAGGGGAGGAGGCTGGAAAGAGGCTGCCACTGGGTGACTCCATGCACGTGGGCCCCTGGAAGGCCTGTGGCTTTTATTCTCAGGGAGATGGGGAAACATGGGGAGATTTTGAGCAAGAAAGTGAAATTCACTGACATTACTGACTGCTTCTTTGAGAATAGACCATTTAGGGTGAAGTTCAAGTGTGGGTAGGGCAAGAGCAGAAGCTGGGCCACTAACTGGGTGAGAGGCTTCATGATGGATCAGAAATTTGGGGAATAACCCTGGAAAGGGATAATGAGCATTAGTTGTGACCCTCCAGAGAACTAGAGTCTCAATTTATTTGCCTTTATAATCTCGGTATCATCCAGCCTAGGGCTTGACACTATGTCCTACAAATGGCCCTGGAATGAACTCGTTCATTGGGCTATCAGGGCCACAGCTTGTTGGACTTCCAAGCGAGAGGTCCCTCCCCTCTGCTACTCTCTCTTTACTTCTGGACCCTTCCCCTCAGAGAATATGTGCCAATCAGAGGGAAAAGCAAGTGTGAAAACACTGGGATTTGAATAGGACTGGCACCTTGTTTTCTGTTCTTTAGAGCTTTTCTTAAATGCTCCTTCTGGCATGTCTTTTCCAAGGGCAACTCTCTGCCTTTCCGACCCTGGTGAATATTGAACCATCCACTTGTTTAGTTAACAGATATTTACTGAGCACCTCATATCCACTTGGGCCCTCTTTTAGGCCTTTGTAAGTAAAACAAGCAATGATGCCTGCCCTTGGGAAGATTACATTCTAGCAAGGAGAGAAAGTAAACAATAATCACAAAATGCAAGTCAATGGCAGGGTATGCTAGAGGTAAGCTATGCTGTGAAGAGACGGCAGTATCATAACAGGGATAGGTGCTCAGAACAGACATCAGTGAGAGGCTAGACCTGCTTTCATGCTTAAAACAAGCCCTCCGCACTCTGCTCAGTTTCTTTCCAGTTGGTGTCTTGGTAACTTTCTGACACAATGGGAAAATAAGATTCCTAGTTTTGAAAAGCATTACAACATATATTTACATCAGCAATTTTCAACCTTTTTCATCTCACGGCAAACATAAACCAATTACCAAAAATTCTGTAGCACACCAGAAAATATATATTTTCACTGATCCAATAAAAAACAGGTCTAATTTTGATTCATTCACACTAGACAGCAATTGTTGGGTTGGCTGTTGTCAGTTTTTTATTAGACAATATAAGGCAAAAGAGGTCAGTGCCCTTGACTGAACTGATAGGTATTGCATTTTTTTTCAAAATTCTTGTGGCACACTCATTGACAATCACTGATTTAGGTAGATTTTATAGTTCACAAAGTGTTTTCATATTTAAAAAAATACTTGTTTGACCTCATGTCATTGTTTGTGTTAGATATCATTTCTAATTTTATATATATTGGGTTGACCAAAAAGTCTGTATTTGTTTTTCCATAAAATAAAAGCCGTATTTTCATTTTCACTAATAACTTTATTGATTTGGATATTTTGAGTATGGCAGCTATCTCCTGCATGGTATAACATTGATCGTTCTCAATTTATGTCTGGATTTAATCATTATCAGTTTCAACCCATCTGCCTAACCATGGAGCATCGTCCAGTGAGAAATCTCCAGCATGAAATTTCACAAACCACGTTTGACACATTCAGTCACAGCACCTTCTCCATATACTGCACAAATCTTTTTTTGCATTTCATCTGCATCTTTACCTTTCTTGAAGTAATAAAGCATTATATGCTGAAAACGTTATATATTTCCCCCGTCTTCAATATTAAAGCGGCTATGCAAAAATTCATAAATGTTGGTACTTTTTTTAATGCATGCTAATATGACAGCTGTCTCAATACAATCTAACAAAATTGTCTCCAATGAAGTTAAGAATAATTGAGTGCTATTAGAACCATCTTATAAAAAAACAACTGAACTTTTTGGCCAACACAACAGACATAGTGAGATAAATTTATAAGATATAATGCAAAAGAAAGTAACTGACAGCTGCAGAATTTATATCCTATATAACTTTTAATATAAATGAGGGGCTTTTTTGGCTCTGAGTCATTATTCTACCAATGCATACAGTATACACATAGTTTCAGCAAACTGTATAGTTAAGTACATGTTAGCATGAATTAAAATCAAGAGAAGCAATACACACAGAGTTTAACATTTTTTACCAGTGATATATATTGGATCAGAAATCTTCGGGTTTTATAAAATCAAATTTGTAAAAATAAGATTTGTTATTTTGTTTAATATATAGAAAAAATTTCCATCATAAGCTTATTTATTGATTGATTTTGTGATAATTTTGATCTCACTATGAGATCATTTGTTATAATAATAAGAGAAAAGGTGAAAAGGTCAGGAAAAAAAAGAATATTGAATGAGTGGGGAATGAGAAGGAAATTGACTCGGATTTTATACAATTGCAGGAGCAGACATTGAAGGGGACCTGCTAATGGCAGGTTACTTGCAAACTGCACATTAGTGTGACCCCCCCCACCCAAAATAAGGTAGCTCCTCTGTAGAGAAGAAGGCAGCCTCCAGAGTCTCCAATCAGTCATTGTTAGGAGAGTCAATGCCACCTTAAAATTTCCTTTATGCTGCAACGTTTCTCTATTTTGTTCTGGCATTTTAAACCTGGTTCTTGGTAAGTTGCTTTTGTATCTAATACAAAGCCATGTTTTCTTAAGCTTGTTCAGTGTAGTCACGTGTCTTTGCTTGATACATTAATATGATAGGGACAATGATTCATCTGTTTTTAACAACAAACAATAAATCCCTGACCACTCAGTTTATTTTTTCACAGAAAGATGGGGAAGGAATTTTAAATTAGCTAGGTGTACATAGTCTTCCACCATGGTTGATACAAGACCTGTTCTAGAACATCAAGAAGTAACAGTCAAAATGTGACTCATCCAACTGACTTCAGACAGCCTCCCTTTGATACGAGACCATATGAGTCTCCTCCACGTTCTATGGCAATGTTAACTCTGGTAAATCCCTCTCCCTTTAAATTGTAACACCATCCTCATTGGTCATGTATTGGAGCAATTACCCCATCTCCGTCTACCATGGAAAATTACAGGAAATCACTTAGCTTTCCAATAGTCACATTTTCTATGATGAATCCTGTCATAATATGAGTTAATATTCCCTTTCGGCTAGTTTATTTTATTTAAAAAGCAAACTATTACTTAAAGAAGAAGTATAGATGATTACGAAAAAAATCTAAACATTCTATGCCAAATGGCATACCAAACACAATTTAAAATAGATAGCCAAAGTCTCTGATACATTTATCGCTGTTTGCCCTACTGATTACCCATAGAAAGTGCCTATCTGATATTGTCCATTGAATTGGGTTGCATGATTTCATATGACAGCAGAGGGAAATGACTTGGAAAATACAAAAATAGTATAAAACTTTAGAACAACAGCTTAAAGTGTTTAATGAACTATAAACAGCTTCACTGTTTAAATATCTCTGAGCAGTGCAATGACAAAGAACAGCAAGGAAGGAAGGAAGAGAAAACTGTGCAGTTTATAATTAGAGCTATTAGGAGGACAAAAGTGAATCAGAAAGCAGCTACTAAAAGCAAGCTGCTCACCAAACCTTATACAAAACATGCATACCTGTGGGTGCATCTACACTAGCCCTTTAAAGGGAGATACGATAAAGCACATTTATACCTGCTATAAGAAACAAACATCTATTACGCCAGAAGAATGCTCTCCATTATGTGCAATAACATCTATATTATATATCACCATGGTGGGCCTCATTGTGGTGTAACCGCCAGCGCCGTCAACACTAACGCTGCAGGAGAATGGGCTCTTTCTGAGTACTTTCAAAAATGCTTAGTGGGAAACATAATGTTCATTTGTGAATTCATGTCACTCCCTAGTCACTTTTATTTGTCAATAATGCATAAACATGCCTAATGTAGATATGTGGAAGACTTTTCCCTTTTACTTATATATTTGGGAGATTTTGAGCAAAAAAAATGAGTTGCTTTATGATTACAGTGAGCTAGTTGGGTTATTCAATGTGGTTTGACATGGAGCCTAAGGAAAGCCATGTGTGAACAAGGACAAGGGAGGCTGTGCCAGAAACATGTCACACTCCTTACAGTCCCCATGACTTGTAATCAAACAAAACAAAACAAAACAAAGCAAAGAGAACCCAATGCTGTATGGGTTCGCTACATAGTTTTATATTTCAGTTATCTTTACCTCCTTGAATAACTTCTACATCATAGTCTTAAAGTACAGGTGTCTTCAAAGGCAGTAGCAAAATTCAAATATGAATAAGCTCAAGGGAACTCATATGGATTTAAATAGAGATTAGTTTAATGGGAGTGTGGTGTCTATTATTTTGATGTCAAAGATCAGCTATTTTGATCACAGCTGAGTTCCCTATGGTCTTCATGTTTGGGAGAGGCAGACTTGAGAGTCTCTGGATGTCGGCCCAAACCTTGTTCGGGGTGGGTGGCATTGCGTGTTGACTCAACCTCTCTGGATCTTGGTTTCCTCTTTTATATGATACTGATTATGTTACCTAGAATACATATATACATACAAACTGAATCATATGGGCACTCTACATAAAGGCCACGGGCCTTGATAAGTCAACTAAATTATGTTTAGATTTAGCACAATTTGTGAGCCATGGGAGGCATAAAAATGGATGTAAAGCAAAGTTCTGATCCAAGGAGTACAATTTGTAAGCTGAAATATGATATTCAGTCTAATAGGCAGACATATGTAGTTTGGCAGAAAAGAGTTTAATTCTGTTGCAAAAGGCAAGAAGTAATCTTTGAGTCAAATCTTGAGGAAATAGTGCCTATGAATTTGTAGCAATGGTTTTTTAGCTAAGTGAGCTTCAACAAAGGAGAAAAGAGAAAAAGTTGTGTTTGTCTCTGCTACACTTTCATTGTGAAAATTCTAAATCTTTACCAGATTTTTCAGGGATGTTGTCACTGCCCATCCCACTGAAAAGTACTAGCTCCTATTTTAGAAAGAAAAAACACAGGCCATGAGTTGGGGAGTTCCTCCATTTTCCTTTCCCTAACTACCTAGATATAATCGACACTCAGACTCATCTAGCCTTCAGTCCAGTCCAGAAATCTGTATGTTCTTTAGTTCCTGACTTCATCCTGGCCTTTTAAATCTATCCCTTCTCATCTCCTCTACACTTGTTATAGCTGCTAGATTCTTAATTTCACTTGGTCCTTCTATTTTAGCCCCTCCCTCTTTACTTGACTCTTGTGAGTCCTTCTCTGCTGTCTATAAATGCACCTAAATATCTCTCTTCATACATATCTTTTTCCCTCCACTGCTCATGCTTTCTCTAATTAGTTTCCATTTTTCTTCATTGTTATGCTCTTTAAAGAATATTCTTCTCTAGGTCTCTATATTCCTTTCACCTTTCACCTTCAAGTAGCCAAGTCCCACTGTCCACCACACCATAGAACCTTTCCTAAGAATTAATCTCTAAATCCAAGCCACTCTTCATCTGTCCTTGATGACTCTGTGGTACTCAACGCCACTGACCACCTCCCCAGTTCTTGACATTGGTCTCAATTATTTCTCAATTACTCTTATTTTTTTCTCAATTCCTTCTATTCAGTCTTCCTCACACATTCCAGTGCCTGCTGAGGACCAAATGCTCTCTAGTGTTTCATCTTTACACTGCTCTGAACCTTGCTCTATACACTTTCTCAGAACAATTTCCTTTTCTCTCTAAGATTCAGCTACCACTCTCTTCTGATAGGCCCCAAACAGGCATCTGCAGCTTCTCTCTCCCTTGAGTGGCAGACTTGTATCCTCAGTGTCTATTAGCTCTCCACCTTGAAGTTCAAAGGCACTTTAGAAGCAGAATGCCTGTTTCTTCTTAATGGCTTAATGGCTCTCTCAGTGAATGGTATCAATCTCAATGAGGCACCTTAGAAAGATCTAAAAAATAATACCATTTCTCCCCCATTGTTCTCTGAAACCACTTAACACACCGTGCAGGTTCTATATATCTAGCATCTTGAGCATCTACCACCCCTATCGCTCACACCCTGGTCCAGGCCAACAGTTGTTTTAAAAATGATAGTTTAAAATCCTATCTTGTTTGGATTTTTGTCTGAATTTTCTGCCAGCCCTGTCACTCTTATATTCATCTTCCATGTATCTTCAGAGAATTCCTTAAAACTCCCCTGGTTAGAGATGCTACTTAAAGTTGCCCTGGCTGGTATGGCTCAGTGGATTGAGTGCCAGCCTGTTAACCAAAAGGTTGCTGGTTTGATTCCCAATCAGGGCACCTGCCTGGGTTGTGGGCCAGGTAGCCAGCTGGAGGTGCACAAGAGGCAACCACAGATTGATGTTTCTCTCTCTCTCTTTCTCCATCCCTTACCCTCTCTTTGAAAATAAATAAAATAATAAAATATTTTTTAAATCATTTTTAAAGAAAAAATGTTTAAAATCTCCACTGAATTAGTTTTCTGAAGCTGCTTAACAAATTACTGCAAACTCGGTGGTTTCAAACAACAGAAATGTACTCTGTCAGTGTCCTGGAGAGTAGAAGTCTGAACCTGAGTGTCAGCAGAGCCAGGCTCACACCACAGGTTCTAGGGGAACATCCTTCCTTGTCTTCTTCAACTACAGGTGCCTCCAGGTATCCTTTGCTTTGCAGCTGCATCACTCTAATCTTTGCCTCTTGGTCACACAGCCTCCTGATAAATCTTTTTGAAAAAAATAACAAAGGAAAGCTTCCCTAATTTGGTAAAAGAAATAGACATGCAAGTCCAGGAAGCACAGAGAGTCCCAAATAAGATGGATGCAAAAAGGCCCATTCCAAAACACGTCATAATTAAAATGCCAAAGGTTAGAAATAAAGAGATAATATTTAAAGTAGCAAGAGAAAAGAAGTTAGTTACCTACAGGGGAGGTTCCACAAGACTATCAGGTGATTTCTCAGAAGAATCTTCAGGCTAGAAGGGATTTACTAGAAATATTCAAAGTCATGAAAAGCTGGAACCTACAACCAAGATTGCTCTACCCAGCAAAGCTATCATTTAGAATTGAAAGGCAGTTGAAGAGCTTCCCACATAAGAAAAAACTAAAGGAGTTCATCATTACCAAGCCATTTGATATGAAATGTTAAAAGGACTTTATTTTTAAAAAGAAGATGAAAATTATGAATAATAAAATGGTAATAAATACATATTTATCAACAATTGAATTTAAAAACTAAGCAAACAAGAAGAACAGAGACCAAATCATGGATATGAAGAATGTTTTGATGGTTGCCAGATGTCAGGGGGCTGTGGGGGAATGGTTGAAGAGGTAAGGGGATTAAGAAGTACAAATAGGTAGTTATAGAATAGCCATAGAGATGTAAAGTACAGTAGAGGAAATGGAGTAGCCAAAGAACTTATACACATGACCCATGGATGTGAACAGTGGTGGGGAGATGACCTGAGGGAGTGGGGGGTGCTGGGTGGAGGGGAACAAAGGGGAAAAATCAGGACAACTGTAATAACATAATCACTATACTATAATTTTTTAAATGTTGCCTTTTGTTGTTGCTGATTTTCCAGTTCGTGTCATGCTCTGTCAGTGCCCATGTATGCAAGCATCATGGCCCTGTGCACCACCTGGGTGGGAGAAGCTCTAAGTGAACACGGAGCATCTTATGTATACTGTGTTGTCTAGTGTTGGTGACTGAGGCTTGATTTTGACAGTATGAGGATACCAGAGCCATTGGTTTCTGGATCATCCCTGGAGCCTGAGAAGGTCCTGGGGCACTGTTTCCTCACCTTATTAACTACTTACTTTCCAACTATATTTTCAAATGAAGAGTTAAATAGTGGCAGTTAGGCAACCAACTCAGACTTCTGTCTTCTCCACTCGTCTGTGAGTAGAAAGATATTTCAAGGGAAGACATATTTCCTCTTTGATGAATAAGAATGCTATACATGTATGCACCATTTGAAGAGCGAATGTAAGGAGATATCTCTATCATGTTTCAGAAGTGGCAATTATGAAATAAGGCATGAGAAATGGTATAATTCTTTGAACAGATAATAATGACAAAAGAACTCTCCTGAAATGTAGGTATTGCTTTGATTATTTCTTCAACAAAATGAATATTATTCTCTCCCAGTGAGTAGGAGAATTCCTTCTGTGAGAAGCCATACCTTGTTCCCCATCTCTTTTGGAGAGAAGCTCTGAGAGATCTGTTCTGGGGCAGGGGATGGGGCAAGTTCTGAGCCTGTGTGACTAGATGTCTACGCCACCTAACAGAATGGAGTGAGATAGGACCTCTGAGGAACATGAAAGTGCAGAGGAAGTAATATTTCTTGGCACAGTGTAAATCCCTTCTAAAATATCCCGTGCGTCCATTGAAAAGTTTGAATCTGTGAATTATAAGCAGTATAAAAACTCGACAGCACCTGATTTGAATGTATCCAGGTCAAAACAGAGTCAACACATGGAGAACAGGGTTATAGTAGACCTCGGAATGGCACAGATAAGTTAACTCACTTATACCTCACACTTTCATTTATAATATGATCTGAGATACCTTATAATAATAGACACAAATAAAATAAAATGTTCAATAAAAAAAAAGAAAGAATGGAAAGTCATGAGAGAAAAAAATTCAGTGTTAATTATACTTATAATCAGAATTTTAAAAGTCTCATTAGTGCTCCAAGAAAGAAAAATGTGTACCTGATTCTAAAGGACAATGTCTTCACCAAAGCAAGGCCAAAAGTCATTTTAACATAAATATTTCTTTCAACTCACCAAAATAAAGGTTGAAGGAAAGAAGAAAGTATAACTCAAGACAGATGTGCCCACAGAGGGAAAAGCTGATGTGTTCTAAGTCACACAGCTTTCTGGTTGTCTCACCTGATCCACTGACGGGACTTTAAAAACTGGTGATAGGGGACACATATCTTTATCTCTGGTCAAATTCCAGGTCTTCTCATTTTTTTACTGCCTCTAATATATTCAGTAATTGTTTTTGAAATTTTCTGTTTCTAAAAAAAGGCAGTGGGAAGATTGCAGGACACAGTAGAAATAGGCTTGTTCTACGTTTCATCGTCTGTCCAGTTTAGTACTTACTAGATGCATGTTCTTGCCAGTGTATTCAACTCCTCTGAGCTTCGGTTTTTGTGTGTGTGTGTGTGGTTTTTCCTTTTCTTTTTTTTTAAAGATTTTATTTATTTATCTTTAGAAGGGAATAAGAAAGGGAGAGAAAGATCAATGTATGGTTGCCTCTCATGCGTTCGCTGCTGGGATCTGGCCTACAACCCAGGCATGTGCCCTGACTGGGAATCGAACGGCGATTTTTTGGTTCCCAGGTCCCTGCTCAATCCACTGAGCTACACCAGCCAGGTGAGCTTCAGTTTTATCATTTTTCAGTTACAGACAGGTTGAATTCCTGATTTACTCCCTTATTAAATATTCCACAAATGTCCAATACGTAAGTGTTAAGAAATAAGCAGATGTTAAGAAGTTCATGTTTGTAGCCACTTCTCTTTCCATAGGCAAAGACGATGTCAGGAATGTGTTTCAGGCCATAAAAGACTAAAGTAAGACTCATGAATATATTTTCAAAACCTAATTTGAAGTATATCCTGAAAATTTAATTATGGAAATTAGAGTCCCACAGACTCCACACTGCACCAGTCTGAGGAGAAAAGGGAAAGGAGGTGAAGGGGCTAAATTAGACAGCATCGGGACTTTAGGAAGGAAAAAAGTGAAAGGACTGGGAAAAGTCAAAAGTAGGGAGGAATAAAAAAATCCTATCAGTAGAGGGTCAGTTGAGTTGGATGTCTAAACAACACACACTCATTGAGGTTCTACATTACAGGTTAATCAGATGTGTCAAAAACATACAAGCATTGATTGAGGTCAGGAACTGCTGTTATGTCAATTCATATTAATCACTATGTGTACATACAGCACATGCCATGCCATAGTATTTGAATAAAAATAAAGGGATAGGTTCATGCCTCTTGGAAAATCATTAACACTAATATCAAGACCCGCTGAACTCCTCTGTAATGATTCCTTTGCTGTATTGCTGTCAGTCTTGGTCCATGGTGAAGATTCTCCTAGCCTAGTATTAGCTGGTCCATTACCTTCACCTTCTTTAGCCTTCAAGTTCCCTCTTCATTTTGAGTTTATTCAAAATAGTAGTTTATGGGGCCAGCATTTCTTGCTCCAGCAACCTCTCTTCTGCAGCTTCAGGCAAACTATTGATGACTTCTGATGGACAAAATTTACTAGACTTTTGGAATATTTGCCAGTAACACTTTTCTGCAAATGCAGTATGCCAGCACAAAGCAGAATCAAGTGCAACTGTGCTTTATTTCTCTTATGAGAAGACAAAAAAGAAGGATAGGGCACAAAAAAATTGCACCAAGCTGGCTTTATCATTATAGAACAAAATATGAAGCAATTAAGGAAGCACTCAGTAGAGCAAACCTATTATAGAACATGCAAAGTAGAGCCTACTGGTACCTTGAAGTAAAAGGTGGGGAGAAGTCAGGCTGAGACCACTAGCAACATTTGAAGGTTCATTAGCCATAGCTGGAAGTTTACTACGTCACACCACAGATCCACTCAAATAGTGGACGGAGTTCATCCAGATTCTTCTAATATATGTTTGACTTAGTAGCTTTGTATTTTCTCTTTTCACAAGCTTTTCAATTCTTTTGAATCACTGAAGTATATTTTTGTGTACTGAAGACAAATTTATTACACTGCTAAGTGTTCTGAACATCACCTGGATACTTAGAAACAGTTCACATTCTCCCATAGTGTTTAATAGATCTAAAATAGCTCCATACCAAACGGTGTATACATTTAGTTTGTTGCATTAATTTTTGACAAAAACAGGGCTTTCAGTTTCGGGTGCAGCCATATGTGAATTAAATGTGTATTATGTATGTCACAGTACCTTGAAATTTAATGTTCACGCTTAGTCACAAGTATAGCATCTCTTTTTTACTTTGAATCAGGTTCTTGTGTGTTCCACATGCGTATCTAAGAATGTGTTGGTGCATGTCAGTGATAACAAGAAAAATAACTGAATCAAGAAAGAAGAAAAACACTGAATCATTTCTTCCCATTGTAATTAAAATAGCTCTCTTATGTTGTGCAATTCCTGTGCAAAGTTAATCATCCTTTAACAATAATCAAAATATTAATCTTTTTACCATGTTCAAATATTTGGGCCATATTTTAAGAAAGTCAATAAAGTGTCGCGAAACTGTTTTAACATTTGTTTTTAAGTCTGGAGTTTTCTCTTTAATTCCTGCTCATTCTGGAGTGACAGGCTGCCTCAGCCTTGAATTTCCACCTCTTTGACTTTGCTAGATTTAGTCACTGGCAGCCAGACCTCTAATGTTATTTTAATGTTGGGGAAGAGGGTGTGTTAATTCAAATATATTTTCATTTTAAAGTTATAATGACTAAGTACACCTGCTCACTTAAAAATTAGCACCTAGTTAGGCAGTTTTCAATAGCCTAATCATCTTTTGATTGTCTCCACTTGGATCAGAGGCAGTTCACCTGCTCTTCATCTAAACAAAAATGTTTCCTGTTTACACGTCTGAAAACACTGAAAGATGATAATATTTAGAAAACAAAGAAAACTGAAACATACATTCAAATGCATTATTTATATAATTATCCTATAATTAAAGTAATTATAGTTTGTGAAAAACTAGAGTTTTTTTTTAATTTTTCATTTAGATTTCTCATGGGATAAACTGTGAACATGTAAAAAGCACACACATACACATTCATGCACACACATACATGTGCACAAGTTATCAATGATGTTATCTGCACAATAAATAAAATGTTACCTACAGAGTTAGGGATCTGAGACAGGTGTTTTTCTTTCCTGAAACAAATATACCCGGAAAGCCATTCAGTGAGCTAATCCAATAGAAGGGACTACCTAGACTGAACTTTGGGAATTCTTTAATCCTCTATAG
This sequence comes from Artibeus jamaicensis, assembly GCF_021234435.1. NCBI lineage: Eukaryota > Metazoa > Chordata > Mammalia > Chiroptera > Phyllostomidae > Artibeus > Artibeus jamaicensis. The sequence goes on from NW_026522059.1 coordinate 40,845,303, forward strand.
TTTCAACAGTGACAATAAGAAAAATCCCAGTTATAACTGGCTAGAGCTAGAAGGTCATGTCATATAAATGATGAGCTCCAGCTTTCCCTATACGATGGGAACAGTGTCAAATAAGGCCATGAGAGGTGAGTGTGCTGGAGGGTGTGCAGAGGAAATGCAGAATTTTCAGAAGCCCCAGTAAGCCCTCACAGCTGGAGTTTCATTATCTTCAATGAGAAGGCATATCAGTCAGGCATTTTGCTACATAGTGCCATTCACATTACTGCTTTTCATATGATTTCAAAGTGGACAGCACAGTTTGTGTCCAGGTTTTCATTCTAAATATCCTATTCAGGAGATATTCTTCTTCTCTGTACCTTTAACAGATATATATTTTTAACCACAGTGAGATCACATCGTACTTTGGGAGCATTCGCTTGAAAGTGAACTAATAGATCTTGCTCTTAACCATCTACAGAGGCTCCTTTAAAGAAACACTTGGAATTGAATCACAAAGTTTTATTTTCTCCTTGTTTTTGATCAAAGTTTGTGGAAGGAAGAGAAAAGTGCCCAGAATCTCTTCCCGCAGTTTTTACTGACTCCACATGCTTGTATGTATCCCCATAACTCTTTTCATATACTTGGCATCAATTCTGCATGTAAACCCTCAAGCTGTCAATTTGATGGTTTTAAGACTTGATCATGACCATTGAATTTAAAGGGAAACTAGATGAAGAAAGTGCTTCATCTTCGATCTTTCACTTTGAGGATATATTAGTGACAACATCCCAGTGACATCCAACCCCTGGAAGAAACTGTCCATGAGTCCCCCAAATCTGAAGTAGCAGGCACTGCCATCACTCAGTCCTTGGTGTATTGACTACCACAGTCCTGAAACCCAAGAAGAGAGGAGAGTGAAAACAGTCAGCTACACTGCCTTCCTGAACATCGGTATTTTCTCAGGTCATGACCCGCAATGCCTATCAAGCAGAGATGAACATTCTCAGCCAGAGTGTCAAACTAGTGGTAAATAAGACAGCAGGATCCTGAACATTATGATCATTTCTCCTCAGAGCATCCTCCACTTTGGACCTCTGCAATCCTGCCTCCGGAAGTCACCCCTGCACACATGCCTCTCAGAGCCCTCACTTAGATTCACGTTCTAGTACTGAACTCACATTATCTAAAAATGACCTTTACCAGGAACCATTACCATTGAAATTGGTAGGAAAATGACAAAATGTTGAAGGGGGTGTAGAATGGTGGCCTGCGGAAAAATGGATAAAAGAGACTGGAAATGTTTAACCAGGACAAAAGAAAATTCAGATATTGAAGATACTGATGAAACTGAAGTGAGAGTTCATGGACCAGACTAGGCTAGATGATCACTAAGGAGGTGGATTTCAACCACAGTATTCTTTGTTTCTGTGAACAGCTTTTTAAGGGACACAGAGTAGCACACAATGTTTGACACACTCAGTCTACTAGCTGGTTGGAATAACATTGGCAAAAAAATTTTTCGGTAAATCAAAAAATTATTTTCCCAAGAATATACAGTCCCATATTGTCTCTGTCAGAAAGGAGAAAACTAGGAGGAAGGGTGGCGATGGAAATAATACTTCGGTGGTTCTTAAAAGGAAAAATATGCATGATATATCATTTTTTATAATTCAGAATAAAATATTTAGAAAGCAGCTATTTTGTTTTACAACAGATATGTGTTCATTCATTCATCTACTCAGATAACAGAACACATACAGTGGTTCCTATGCGTCACACACAGTTGATGTTCATGTTCTGGGAGTACAGCTGTGAACGAAACAAAAGTCCATGCCCCCAAGGGACTCACATTCTAGTGAAGTTACATTTACAAAGTGATGAAGAGAGAGATTTCCCAGGTTTCACGCTACTTAGATTGTATGATAGAGATACTGCTTACCAATTCATGTCTCAGAAATTTAGGCAAAGGGATTTTTCTAAAAGTTTACTTTTATGTTATAATATATTCTATATTGATTCACATTTGGCTCTCTCCACAAAGTAAAAGAAAGAAATGGAATTTAAAAATTAAAAAAAAAATGACATCTAGACATGCAGTGGTCAAAAATACCTGCCTACACATTTAGTGGTGTCAGATTTTGTAACCAGTCTCTTATAGTCTCTGTAATACCAGGAACTGTGTCAGCTTGACCCTCTACTATACCTTCAGGGGCTGGAACACAAAGCTGGTGATCAATAAATATTTTTAAATGAATAAGTGGATGGAGGGATGGGAAACATAAAATTAAAGTAAAAGTTCACCTCATTTTCTATTCCTAAACAGAGAATTTATTAAGGGAGAAAACTACTTTCTTTGTCTCAATTGAGTGATAAGTGCAAGAAGAGTGGTGATGATTGGGTAGTGTTTATGACAATAATATCTCGGAAGTAGCAAATGTATTTAGTCAACCTAGTGAGTACTGAAGACTAATATGGAAAAGAAACAAAGTCATAAATGTTAGCAAATATGAGACAGGTTCCCAAACTACGAAAAGATGAAGCATGCATTTCAGTCTTGGGGTAGTAATGTTACCGAACAAGAGGTCCGAGGGAGAGGCAATACAATATTTGGCCCACCTAGGGATGCCCAAAACTGCTATACAACAGGGGCCCCTCCCAAAAACAAAATACTAAAATCTACTGGGCCCTTCTGTCCGCCGCCAATTGGAAAGACATCTCTCAAAGCCAGAGATTTGTGAAAAGGAAACAAAATGTTTATTTAATGCTATTCAGGCCTAATGCCACCACTAAAATATCAAAGTCCTTTAGGTTGTACACCTACACCCACACAGCGCTCCCTTCTCCCACTGTCCCAACTCCGGGTACCGTAAATCAGGAAAAGAGCACACGTCTGTATTGCAGGCCGCTGGCACCGTCAGCTGTGTCACTGTGCAGGATCTAGAGTTAATCCAAAGTACTGTGGTACCCTCTCATGGTCCACTGGCAAGAGTCCTTTGTACCCAGTTCCAGTCAAAGTCTCTCTTGCTTTTTCAGGCCCCGCAGCCAAAGGGGGCACCCCAAAGCCGCGTGGGCCTCTTCTACCAAAGCTGCAGGAGTCCGCACTCCACCAAAGCATGTGGCTGTCTTCTTTACCTGGCTGCAGGGATCTCCATTCTGGCAAAGCTGCATGGTTTTATTCTTTCACCTGGGAAAGAGGGAGTCCGCACCCTGCCAAAACCACGTGGCTCCCTCTTTCACCTCACCAAGAGGGGGTCCTCACTCTGCTGAAACCGCATGGCTCTCTCTCCCAATGGCTGCCGTGTCTGGCTTTTAAATCCTAGCACCCATCTTCCTCTGTACCCCTATTTCCGACTCCTCCCAAGATCAGTTACACCTGCCAGTATTTCTGTATTAATACAAGTTTACTGGGCTGCCATCATTAGTCTGGGCAGTAATCATCCCATATCCTTGAGCCAATCTTCTCCTAGCCCCTACGCAGGTGCTGTAACTTGGGGGACCTGCCCCCAGTTACATCCTGGGGGAAGTGACTTCATCCCCCTAGCTCCAAGCCTGGCCACAGCCATTTAACACATCCAAGTGACCGCCAAAGGCTATAGATATGTTAAAAGACAATGCCATGGATTAGCTGCAAGGCTGTGGCTGTACAAAACTGTCCCTTTCCCCCAACTCACACCTGTGGGGGGGAAGGGGTGAGGACATCTTACAAGTCTCTCTATTATTCCTATACACTTTGAATTCTGGACACCATTCCAAATCTTTTTTTGGGGGGGGCCCCTGGCTGCACCCTGTATCAGTAATAGTCCAATTTTGCTTACTAGTGTGAGACCAGAGAGATCTTAAGAGAAGTAAATTTTGGGAAAAAGTTTGGGTTGAAAATAGAAGCAACAATGCTTGTAAACTTAAATGTGGGTGTAATTTCCAGGTGTGATGAATGGACTTTGAGGTGGGCCCCAAATGAAAAGCTGAGCGTGAATGTTAGATGTCTGTATGAGCTTAGCTTCCTTCTAATTATGACCCCACCCCTCCTACCCAAGAGCACGCCTTTCATTTAATCACTACTGAGGTCTTCATTGCATGGCATATATCTACCTAAGTCCCTGATCTTTGTGAGCTGTTGGTTTCCTTGCAGTTTGGGCTCAAAGCAACAATCTAAAAGGCCTTTTTTAAATAGTTACAATTTATTGGGCACTTCATAGTGTGTTTTAACTGTTTTACCTGCATCGTATCACTTAATCATCACAATAGGCTAGAATTGCTATTTCCAGTGTATAGATCATAAAACAAGTCTCAGAAGATATGTAGGCCACCTAAGACCACACAAGTGAAATTAGAGATTCAAGGTTAAATCCCAGGACCATCTGACTCCAAACTTCATGCTCTTTGTCTCCATGGCTTCTCTGCTGTCTTCCAATAGCTCAGTTCCACTTTTTTTGCAGTCAATACACCTTCCCCCAATATGTAAAGGAATTAATGTTCAACAAGAGACAAAAATGTTAAAACCTGAGACATATCAGGGCAATTTATTTGCTAACAAAATTCTGACTTAGCTCTTGGAAAGAACCAAGGAAGGAAAGAGAGATTTTTCTTTCCTAGTCTGTCAGAAACTTCATATTACCTGGCCAAGATGTCCGAACAGTCTCATTTTCCATATTTCACCCACTTAAAAAGACTTGATTTTACATGGAACTTAGCCTGGCAAATCTACCTGAAAAAAAATATCTACCTGAATGTATAAATTTAAAATCTGCTTGCTCTTCCCTGATTGCTTCTGCTAAATAGTAGTCAGTGCTGGTGAATTCTTCTTGCTACCTGAAATTGACAGCTTTATCTGAATTTGCACATATGTGTGCATATTAATTTACCCATTTTTGTCACTTGGGGATTGTACCTAGCACACACAGGTATAGAATCTTTTCTCCTCAGGGGTTTGAACTCGATGACAATCTTGGGTGTCGAGCCCATTCATCACAGAACAAACATCAGTATCCATTTCATGCCGCATGTACATATATTTTAATCAGTGTCTTCAGTTCAGAAAGAACTAATTAGGGTGTGCACTAGAACAATGATCCTTCTGAAGACAACCAATACTTCAAGCATGTTTCTGCTACGGTGGCTTTGGATGGAAAATTTGTACTTTTTTCCTTAATTATATTTTATTGATTATGCTATTACAGTTGTCTCAATTTTTCTCCCTTTGCCCCCCTTCACCCAGCACCCCCACTCCCTCAGGCATTCCCTACACCATAGTTCATGTCCATGCTTCATGCATAGATTCTTTGGCTACTCCATTTCCTATACTCTACTTTACCTCCCTATGCCTATTCTGTAACCACCTATTTGTACTTTTTCATCCCTTCACCTCTTCACCCATTTGCCCACACCCCTTCCCAACTGGCAACCATCAAAACACTCTCTGTGTCCATGATTCTGTCTCTGTTCTTCTTGTTTGCCTAGTTTGCTTTCTTTCTTCTTTTTGGACAGCCCAGTACCATCCACTTCTCCATTTACATTTCTTAAAAATACACACGCAGACACATACACACACATGATATTCATTTCCCTCTTTCTCACCCAGGCTTCTTTGTCTATATATTCTCTGTCTGTGATGGCAAGGCACGTCTTATATCTTTGCATTTGGTCGAGCCACTTAGAAGTCAGTCTCACGGTCTATTTAATTGCTCTGACAACAATTTGTCACCAAGTATTTATCAAACACTTACTAAACTGTCAATGGCACTAGACTCAGCTGTGGGGAAAATAAATAGATGCAAAGTAAAAGTAGCATACAAAGCTTCTGTCCAACAAGGAAATTACAGTCAGTGATTCATGTGCTTGTATGTTCCAATTACAAAATAAATTAATTGGTGATATTCAACTGTTCTTTTACCTAAGAAATAATAATTTGTGTGGTTGAAAGTCGTATGCTCACATACATATAATATAATATATAAGAATGTTGACATTTGTCAATATAAATGATTTGCAACTAGGATAAAACATTAATTTTACATACAAAAATAAGTATAGAATAGGAATTGAAGATTTCTGCTTAAATTGGTAATCACATAATTTCAAAAAAGTTAACTTCTATAGTAAACAAACATTTTAAATCTTATTTTTTCAACTGCTAGTTTTATCCCGTACAATCAAATAACCCAAACAGAAAAACTTCTGAACTGTGTTAAAAGATAAAATTCAACCGAGTAAATATGAAGGTCTAATTGGTTTTACTAAGCAATTCACGAATCCAGCAATAATCCATCTAGCAACAAGAACAGAAGGGCACTGGTGGGATTGCAAAACAATAGGAGGTTTTTAATAGAGAAAAAGGGTGGGTCAAGGGAGCGATTAACAAAAGAAAAGAAAGGTTTATTTTTAGGCCAGAACACCCTCTTTTGGGGGGAAGGAAACGAGTTTTTTTATCATGTATTCTGCCTCTTTCTTTTAGGGGGATGGAGAGGGCCCAAGTCACAGATTACCTTCCTGGTGCTTGACCAGAAAGTTCTAGGCTAGTTGATTATGATTATGTTTGCAGGAAAGGTTGAAGCAGCAATGAGGTCAGGTATGTAAATGTTGCTGAAAGAACATCAGCCAAAAAAAAAGTCTTATAAGAGTTTATTCGAACCAAACTGATGACAATTGCTGCAAAGCAAAATCTTAGCAAACCAAGAAAAAGCTCTGGAGAATGGCAGCTTCACAGATTATTTTATACACTGGAATCAAATGAGGAGATGTAAGTGAGGGTTACATGAAATCCAGTGGTGGCAGGTCAGGGAGGCAGGAGGAAGCAGAGGGGGAAAATCTGTGAGATTCGATAAAAAGGAAAACAAAGAAATGCATGTCCTGTACATGGGTGGGCAGAGGAAAACATTGATAGTGCATTTGGGAAACAAGGTAACAATGAGGGGTCTGGGGAGAGGCTGTGACTGAGGGTCTGGAATAGGGATCACTCTGACATTTCAAAGGAAACTAATTTAGATACAAGAACACAACAGACAGGCTTACTTCAGGTAAAGACCGACCTTTGCCAAGGAGGCCACTGGCCTCAGACATCACTCTGCCATGACTCATTTTCAGTCAAATTTTTTTTTATGTTCAGACCATCCCATGTGGTTACTTCTGCTCTCTGAGTTTGTAAGGCCATCAGGTAGGCTTCTCCTTGGTGTGTCAGGTTTAGTGTGTGGCCCTTTTTTTGCACCAAAGTCTAGGTTTGGTGTCATGGACTTTCACATGAGTGACTCCATTTGGGCCAGTGGTTTTCTCTTTAATGAAACCACATGGGCTTCAAAAATGTGACAGTAGGGACAATGGATGAGGCATGATGTCACCACACGTCCACGAGTATTAAAAGATAGTTTTAGAAGCTCGTGTTACGGGCAGCAAATTAATACTGTAATTTGAAGGAAATCCACCCAAGATTTTAGACAATGTCCAAATTGTTGATTTTTATTATAACGTAGAGAATACTAAATATTTGAGGATAGTAACATCTACTTCTGTTCATGGTGTTCATGAGACCATACGAATAAACACTGTCTAAAATTTCTCCCTGATAATTTCCCTTGCAGTTGGGTCAATATTGCCTGACCTGAGGCTAAAAGACTGTTTTACTGGGCTTGCACATTTAAAAGTTGATGGCCCATCTGTTTTCCTGTTTTATGGAGTTATTTGTCTGATTAAATCCATTTTTAAACAAAACAACCCAGTATAGCAACTCAGAATGGCAATTGTGTCAGATTGCAATTTACACCTTTAGAAAGGAATTCAGGAAAACAATATTGTTTTGACACATTCTTCTCACTTTTAAGTCTTCAGATTTATGGCTCTGCTCCTTTGTTTTAATCTTGACAGTCTGGAAGAGTTTTAAACTGAAAAACAACAACAAAAATGTTTAATGCTCATTTTGTTGCTTTAAAAGTTATCTAGAATTTCAAAGACCTGAGTGACTGCCATTTTAGACGAGCTGACGGACGGAGTTCTGGGGCCTTTGTCCAAGAGTATACAGTCAGGGTGGCTGAGTCAAGATCCCTGACCCACGGACCTGTAATTGCTTTGTCCTTAACTCCACATTAAACCATTTTTCTGGTTTTAGTGACACTAAGCTAACATTTTAAGAAACAAATTGCAAGGCTCATGGGCTTTGCTGCTTTGCTTTTATAAATTCTTTATTTGATCAAAGTATTTTATTACTGGGATCTAGATGTCTCATAACAGACTACACTCCTGTATGGGTTTCCCAGCATATTAATGCTAGTAAAATATTACAAATCATGACAAAATGAAGTCCATATATTATGTCTTCAGTCATTCATGCTGAAGTTGAAGAAACTTAAATGGCATATGGAGGACTTTCCATAACTTATGTTCCTGCAAGATATGCTAATCTTTTTCTCCACAAGAAAGTTGCAGAAAGTTCTTTCCCCATATGCCATTTAAACAGGGTAAAGCATAGGTACCTTCCAGCCTAAAGGCAAAAAAAGGCAGTGGTTGATTTCAGGAAGTACTAAACACCTTGTGTTTATAGAACTATACTTGTATCAAAATAATGTTGTGTTAATAAATGGCTCTTGGTTTACGGAATTTGAATTCCAGCTCACTTCGATTTAGTCCAATAAACAGCTACTTCATGTACACACCAGGATTAAACACCAAAGAAACCAAATTTCACTAACTTCAGTTTTCTGCTAGTTCATGTACATGCTTTTATTGGCAGCAGGGAGAACAATTGCACCAGGTGTTAGACAGGTGGGGTCAGACTGGACCCTGGTTCAGCAACCTCAGTCCTCAGAACCTTAGGCCTTTCTGGCTAAGAAAGAATTCAGAGCCAAGACTCTTTAACTATAAGAGAAAGTTTATTCAGAAAGTCACAGAGGCAGAAGTGAGCTATAGAAAACGGGCTTAGGAAACAAATTGCAGAGAAAAAAGAAGGGCCCTTGGAGCTTAGAGGAGGTGAAGGTAGAGGTAACACTTCTCAGGGGACAGGAAGGAGGAGGGGAAAGCTGTGAGTGTGCTCCTGGGAGGGAGAGTGAGCTGGGACCTCCTTCCTAAGGGCTTTTAAGGGCAGAGATGTTAGGGGTGATTTCAGGGAAGGATCTCAATAGAATATTCATCAGCTTTCCAGGTGTGTCCTTTCAGGGTTGTGGCCTCATTCATTAGTCAGTGCCAGGGCAGGGGTCATTAGTCAGTGCAGCTGGTCCTCCTGTCAGCCATGGTGTCCCCATTGAGTTTTTCTGCTTTTCTGGGCCTGGAGCCGAAACATAGCTGAGGCCTAGATGTACATGATGTAGTTCGGAGCCACATTGTTCTTGGGGCTTAAGGCTTAAGGGCTGTTCTCTACCTCCTTTGTTTGTTCCCCCTCTAAGGGGGTCTAACCTGCATGCCTAGCAACATGCCAGGGGATGAAAGGTCAGTGTCTGAACCATGTGACCAGCGATATGAAAGGTCAGGGGGCCAAGAGAAGACAGTCTATGCTGGAGGTGAGGTCCTTGTTTTTCCAGTTTTGCTCACTACGAGGCACCTGGGGCTTTCCACCCTGGTGACCTCCTGTATCTGGCCTATCGTCATGCTCTGTTTACGTCTGTCTAACCATCTATCACATTTTGGATTTCCTCAGTTCCACACCATTGTCTCCTCTGCTCCTTTCTCCAAGAGCCCTCCTCCACATTGCTTATGCCAACATTTTACTCAGTTCTCAAGGTAGATCCGGAATATCATTATTCTTATAACACTTTATCTAATTTTTGTCCTTTCCTAATGTAAACGCATCTTTGTCTCTGTACGCATTGTAAAAAATAAGCAAAGCCACTTGAAACTGGAATTGAAACTGCCATCCCAGAAACTGCTTTATATGTCTCAGTCCTCAAACCTTTGGAATGTTAAAAGTGGGCAAAATAACCTTTGCACTGGGCCTAAAGCTGCACTGTATTCCACACAACTATTTGAAAAGCCAACAGGAAAGCAAACGTTACGACTACAAGTCTGAAAATTAAAGATATTCTTTAGATTTAGTATTATTTGCCTCAATGATTAAGACAATCTGCCAGGGTGCTCTGACCAAAAAATACATGTGCAGGGGTTTCCTGTTAAAAAAAAAGGGCAGGGAATTACTTTATTAATTTACTAGAATTGGCCAAACTGGACGTGGTGAGCTTGTGCCTGAAAGACACGATGCCTCAATGGCGCGTAGGTTACAGATTTTATAGCATAATCGTGGGTTACAGGTTTGGGGTGCTAGTTAGGAGCTGATTGGTCAGAGGTGAGGTAACCATAATCAATCATTTCTCCAGGTCTTAAGGACAACTCCAAGGTCAGCTCCCACTTCCAGAACAGATTTTAGAGAGAGGTAGCAAAAATGTCATCCTACCTCAGGGATTAGGAGCTGAAACAGAACTTGTATTAAGATGTTATCTTTAACGCCCCAGGGATTTAAACCTTGTGACCCTGAGTCAGAACCAAGCTATTGTCTTCTGCTGACTCAGGGGTTAAAGATCAGCAAGGTGAGCGACAAGGTCAGATCAGTGAAGTGCCGAGAGGGAGAAGGAAAATATGATCGTCATAAAACTACAGTTTAAATCAAATCAGAATTATAGGTCCCTTTGTTTCATGAGCATCACTATATTAGCTTATGTGCACCTATAGAAAATGCTTTCTTACCTTATTAACACCCATAGAAATTCCTTCCTTCTATTCCTGCAATAGTTCTCCTTCCCTTTCTCTTAAATGCTCCCTGCCTTCACCTCCTTATGAGAACACGGGTTGGGTTTCTGCCTGAGTCAGTGCTCCCCACATAGCTATTCTTTTAGATCTCAAATGAACAAACGCTCCTTGCCTCTCACTTTGACATTTTATTTCTAGGTTAATAACATCTTACTTCTATCACTGTGAATTATACATTATCTTTTATTAAAATTATTTGTGTGCCTATATCTCCACCAGTAGTATATTTGAAGTGTCTTAAGGACAAAAAAATATGTCTTGTTCAATTTTTGTTTCCTCATAGCACCTAATACCATGTCCTATGTAGAAGATAATCATAGTAAATACTGGTTAAACATTTATAATTATTCAGTAAAATGGTTAGAAAAAAGTCCAGAAAATTCTAATGTTTTCCAGGTGATAATCTCCCTCAAAAATAGTTGTTTTCTGCCCATGTAATGGGGGAAAAGTTTGGCCAGATTGCTGGGAGGTGCGGGAACCCCCATTCTATGCAAAAGGCTGCACTCCCCAAGTGAGGGAAGGTTGGAGGGAACCCCAAGGCAGGGGTCAAAGCAGCAGCTGGTGTGTGACTCCACATCCTGGGTAAGGATGAGTGAGTGACCCAGCTCGTGACACCGCTTGCATGAAGCCTGCGTGGACTGAAAAGTTCACAACACGCGTATAACAGGGTCACACCCCACCCTGGGCAGAGATGCTGTGTCCCTGCATGCCAGAAAACCCTCCTATCTGCTTCTGGATCATGGTAGAAGGACAGGCACTTCCCCCCATTACATGAGCAGATACAGTCCAGGCTAACTAACCCTGTTGTAGATGTCAGCTTGTATTGGCTGACAAATAAACACTCCCACCCCATGTGGGATTTGCGGGCGAAAGTTTTAAAGATGGAGTGCGTGTGGAAATTTACCCTCTTTCCTTCCCTTTGCTAGCTTGGTCCGGGGTCAGGGCTAGAGCATTCCCAGGTGGGTGGGCCCAGAGATGGCTTTGCCAGGCTATAGGCCCCGGGCCCCTTCCTGCATAAAAAAACAGTAGCAATGCGGCAACCAGTGGGCTTCACCTGGCCAGGCACAGACAGGCTAGAGAGAGATGCCTGAAGCCAGATTGTGGCCAGGACCCCACCAAGCCACCTGCATGATCATGCTGCAGCCACCTGCATAGCACAAAGAATGGTATATATATATATATATATTTTTTTAAATTTATTTTATTGTTGTTCAATTACAGTTGTCCGTATTTTCTCCCCACCCCTCCACCCATCCCCCAAGCCCCCTCCCTCCCTTGCTTCCACCCTCCCCCTTGGTTTTGTCCACATGTTCTTTATACTTGTTCCTGAAAACCCTTCTTCCCACTGTCCCCTCCCCACTCCCCTCTGGCTATCGTTAGATTGTTCTTAATTTCAATGTCTCTGGTTATATTTTGTTTGTTTTTTTCTTTTGTTGATTATGTTCCAGTTAAAGGTGAAATCATATGCTATTTGTCCCTCACCATCTGGCTTATTTCACTTAGCATAATGCTCTCCAGTTCCATCCATGCTGTCCCCGAGGGTATAAGCTCCTTCTTTCTCTCTGCTGTGTAGTATTTCATTGTATAAGTGTACCATGTTTTTTTGATGCACTCATTTACTGATGGGCACTTAGGTTGCTTTCAGCACTTGGCTACTGTAAATTGTACTGCCATGAACACAGCTTGCATGGAGCCTGCGTGGACTGAAAAGTTCACAACATACATACAACAGGGTCACACCCCACCCTGGGCAGAGATGCTGTGTCCCTGCATGCCAACAAACCCTGGGGTGCACAGGTTCTTTTGGATTGGTGTTTCAGGGTTCTTAGGGTATAATCCCAGCAGTGGAATTGCTGGGTCAAAAGGCAGTTCCATTTTTAGTTTTCTGAGGAAATTCCATATTATTTTCCATAGTGGCTGCACCAGTCTACATTCCCACCAGCAGTGCACTAGGGTTCTCTTTTCTTTGCATCCTCACCAGCATTTGTTTGTTGATTTGTTTATGGTGGCCATTCTGACTGGTGTCAGGTGGTATCTCATTGTGGTTTTAATTTGCATCCCTCTGATGGCTAGTGATATTGAGCATTTTTTCATGTGTCTCTGGGCCCTCTGTATGTCTATTCAAGTCTTTTGCCCATTTTTTAATTGTTTTGTTGTGGTGGTTGTTTTCCTGGAGTGAAGTCATATGAGTTCTTTACATAGTTTGGATGTCAAGCCCTTGTCCGAGGTGATTGTCAAAAATGTTTTCCCAGACAGTTGGCTCTCTTTTCATTTTAATGCTGTTTTCTTTAGCCATGCAGAAGCTTTTTAATTTGATGAGGTCCCATTTGTTTATTCTTTCCTTTATGTCACTTGCTTTAGGGAACATATCTGTGAAGATGTTGCTATGTGGAATGTCTGAGATTTTCCTGCTGATGTTTTCCTCTAGGACTTTTATGGTGTTACAACTTACATTTAAGTCTTTTATCCACCTTGAATTTATTTTCGTGTATAGTGTAAGTTGGTGATCAAGTTTCTCTTTTTTTTTCATGTAGCTGTCCAGATCTTCCAACACCATTTGTTGAAGAGGCTATTTGGCTTCATTTTATGCTTTTTTCCCCCTTTGTCAAAAGAATAATACATTTTTAAATGGGAGAAGGGATTCCAGGCACATCCTTGAATTGACCTGGCAAGAGGCGGAGCAGTTGTTTGCCTTTGGGTGTTTTAAGGAGAATGGGCTTTGAGGCAGAAGCCTGTTATTCTACCAAAAGTGTGTAGCCTTTAAAAAAAACTTCTTTCCTTTTTCACCAAACTTCTGCCTCCAGAGTTTATGAGCAGTGAGCAGCAGAACCTTGAGTGACTGTACAGTAACACTTATATATCTGTAGGATAAGACTCCCTGCTACTTTTAACTTTTATTTATGCCGCAATATCTTCATTTAAAACAATACTTATTGTACCATCAAAGTACAAAAATAATCAAACCAAACATGAAGAAAATGGAATTTATTCAGGAATATATTTGTTGATTTTCTATAAACAAAAAGAAAATTTTATAAATATACACACACATATATATACACTCACACCACTATATATATATATATATATATATATATATATATATGAACATTTTCTAGGAAAAGTGAGTATCCAGTTAAAAAGTTTTATTCTGTGAGTGAATGTAGCATTAGCAGATGCATTTCCTACACTGGAAATATTCAATTCATCAGAATTTACTAGATTGATTGTAGTCGGCAAGAATCACCTTTATAGAGCAGAGTTATAGCCATTGTAAAATGATCCCGGGAGTAAATTATACTCAGAAATTACTTTTCAGAAAAAGTCACAAAATTCTTCTTCAGCATAATAACTACTTCTTTTTCCCTCCCTGTATCAAACATTTTAATGCTAAGTGCCACCTCAATAGTTCAAAGTTAGCTTCCACAAATACACACATATCCGTCAACTCGATTTATTTAGAAAGACTGTTTAACTTTGCAATAAACAGTGAAATAGAAATACTTTTTATCTCTTCATTTAAAAGAGAACTGTACAGATTGCAGTTTCAATCTAAATTTTAAGTGCAGTTTCAAGTCTAAAATTTAGGCATATTCATGAAACAAAATACTCAATTATTTTCATTGGCTTTAAATTTATAAGATATTTAACCTTTCGCTTTTTTTTCAGAGAGAGATCTATAACCTGTTATTCCTTATCAGCTCTGAAGATGTTACCAATTTATGGAGTCCTTATTTTGAATCAGGCTATCCAATTCCATGAGTATTATTGGTAGAACCAAAATAACACCAATCTTTTCACCTCTAAAATACTTACTCTTTGCAAGTTATGCAGAAAACCGTATGTTTTGTGTTGTGTTTTTTTGGGGGGGTGGAGGATTATCGCAGCCTTTAAATTCTTTACTACCTTTCTTTTACTAGTGGATATGATAGTTGGCTTCTAAGAAATACTCAGGTATCCTGCGGTTGCCTCAATTTTCTCTATTTGGCTGAACTTATATCAGTGATTCAGTGAAAGAAATATTCGAAAGAAAAACCCTTTATCTGTCTTATTTTTGTGTATATTCAGAGTCTAGCAAAAATTCAAATATATTGGGTTGGCCAAAAAGTTTGTTTTTTTCCATAAGATAGCTTTCCATAAGACAGCTAACATCTAACTTCATTCTAAACAATTTAATTAGGTTGCATTGTGACATATCAGCCTACATTTAAAAAATCTTAATTAAAATTGGTGAATTTTTGTGTAGCTATTATAATATTGGAGATGGAAAAACAAGCAACACTTTTTGGCATGTAATGCTTTTATTATTTCAAGAAAGTTAAAAATGCAACAAGAATGCAAAAAATTGTACAGTGGATGGAGAAAGTGCTGTGACTGATTGAACATGTCTAAAGTGGTTTGTGAGGTTTCAAGCTGGATATTTCTCACTAGATGATGTTCCGTGGTCAAGTAGACCTGTTGAAGTTGATAACAGTCAAAAAGAGACATTAACTGAGAACAATCCATGTTATACCACATGGAAGATAGCCAATATACTCAAAATATCCAAATCAATAAAGTTGTTGGTAAAATGAAAAATGTGTCTTTTATTTTGTGGAAAAACCATATGGAATTTTTGGCTGATCCAATACTTGAGAGAAGAATAACTGAATGACTTCTAGAAGGTGTATGTTCAGCAGAATACCACCAGATTACAGCGATATTTTTGAAAAATTTATTGTATTGTAGGAGCTCATGACTTACCTTCTTGCTAAATGGCACTGGTCCCCTGTGTGATTTTTCTCTAGTATACCTTGGGGTTATTCTATGTGATAGTATATTTGCCCCTAGAATAAAGACAAGAAGAGTATCCTGTGGATGAGCCACCTACTATGCAGCACAGAGAGATAACTTTATTTTGTGTTCAGGCTGACATACAGATATTTTAATCTCTACCATCATCTTAACTGAAAAACACTTTGCCTAGAAATTAATTAGTAGTAGTAGTAATTATTATTTCTGTGTTCTGTATGTTGTTAATAATTCAAATGTTCTTTACAATAATTTTATGAGTTGGATATTCTTAATATTCACATTTTACAGATGAGGAAATTGAAACCACTTATACTGGGGAAAATTAAAATATTTAAAATATATGTACAAAATTATACAATTATATATACATATATATGCACATATAATATGTAATACATATGTAAATTTATTATTGTGATAGTGCTACCTAGAAAGTATAGAGTGTGGTGAAAAGATATAATAGATTTGGGATCAGGAAACTCTTTCCTAAGGATTGATGAATAAGAGGTAATTAGGAGTAAAATGGATGTGAAAAGGCAAATATACATATATGACATTGTCCTTATACTCAAGGATCATATAGATTAGTCAAGGAGATATTACAGTAGAGAATTAATGCATGTGACTTAAATATTCTAATATAAGTATGAATAGCAAGCTATGTATGGAAAGTTGAGGAAACAATTGGTTATTTCATAGCTCTTAGCAAAATGAGTGGGATCAGAATGATTATTAATAATATTTCTTCTATCTTTAACCTTCTGTTATATATTATAATGTAATCATATAATTATATAATCATATCCAAACCCTCTTGTAAAATAGGAAGAGTATTATCATTCCCACAGTCAGTACGAATGCAGAGGCATTATGAAGGCCCGAGACTTGTCCAAAGACACATGACAAGTGTTTGGTGTGGTTGAGTTAAAAATCCAACTTGCCTGCCTTTTCATTAATTTCTGCTTTCTAAATATCACACTATTATTAATTTTAATCAACAATTCATCTTTTTGAAAAGTAGGTGCACAATTTTTCACTTGCTCACATTTAAGAACATTTCTTACAATAAAGAGTTGGGCAAAGTAATAAGGTTTCTTTTATTCAAACAACTTAAAGTGTTTATTGGCATACTTTTTTAGTTCCAGATGAAGTTACTGCATCTTCCCATGATCAGAAATTCACAAAAGGAAAAGTAAGAGTAAAACAAAACCAACTTTCATCATCTTGAAATAATAACAAACCCCACAGGTGGGTAAATGGAGAAACCTTGCTATCTACTGAATACTTGAGCTGAGAGTCACTGCCGCTGTGTGACAGTCGAGTGACTGTCACTCGACTCATGTGCCCCCCCTTCTTTTCCATTCATTCCATAGTGTTTCCCACAGCAACTGGAAATTTCTGTGTATTAACTGAGAAAGAAAATAAAGTCTCCCTTCCAAGCAGGATAAGGAAAGATGATGTAGCCAATAATAATGGAAGAGTAGGCCAGCAATCCGACAGTTCTTTACTGAGAGAAAATGTTCAACAACAGTCACAAAACCACACTAAATTTTCATTGCATGGGATTCCATTTAAAGGAGTTCCCCAAATAAAAATAAATCCATTAAAAGAACAGTGTATAATATATCACTTTTCAAGAAGTAATAAATTTGTGAGTGTAATCCTTGGTAGGACATCGGGGTAGCCCATAAAAATTCCTTTAATGTTAACAGAATTTGTGTTAATATTTACTGTGTTCCACTTGAATATGTACCATGGAATTAATTAAACTCAAGACTGTAGGACTTGCAGGAATAAAATTTCAATACAACCAAGTAGCTGGCAAAAATATTTAAAAGTAAAGATATTAAATGCAGAAAATATGGATAATACAAAAGCTAAAGGTTTTAAATATCATAAAATATTCTTTATTGAAGATTGTATCCTCTTGAATAAAAAATGTAATTTCTGCTACTATATATACATTTTATTTTGCTTCTTTATATCCACAATGACTTCCTTAAAAGTTTTTATTTGTTTATTTTTTACTGGAAGTTCCATTGTATTTTTCTCACCATTTATCCCCTTCCACCATCACCCAGCTCCGCCCACCACCCCACCCCTGCACTCACCGGGCTGTTGTCCACGCCCATGAGTCCTTTTTCCTTTTCACTGGATCCCTCCACCCCACATCTTCTTGCCCAGAACTGTCAGCCCCTCTCTATGAGTCTGTCTCTATCTTTCCTGTCAGTTCAGTCTGTTCATTAGATTCCACATATGAGTGAAATCATGGTGTTTGTCTTACTCTGACTGGCTTATTTCACTTAGCATAATGTTCTCCAGGTTTGCCCATGCTATTACAAAGGGTAAAGTTTTTTTTTTCTTTTTTTATAGCTGAGTAATATTCCATCATGTAAATATACCATAGTTGTTTTATACACTCATCTATTGATGGACACTTAAGGTGCTTCTGAAGCTTGGCTATTGTAAATAATGTCGCAATGAACATATGGGTGCTGACTATGAACAATTATTCTGTTGAATAATTGTTTCAGGTTTCTTTGGGTAAATTACCAGAAGTGAAATTGCTGAGTCATAGACAGGTCCATTTTTAATTTTTTGAGATAACTCCATACTGCTTTCCACAGTAGCTGCATGAATCTTCATTCCCGCCAACAGTACAAAAAGGGTTTCCCTTTTTAAAAAATTGTATCAAAGCTTTTATTTTTGAAGCATATATTTTTATGTAATTCTTTGAAACACTAATAAACTTTTTGCTATTATATAATTTTTTATTTTCATAAAAATAAATTATAAATTATACAGAAAGAATAATCTAGATATTAAAATTTAAAATTACAAAAAGCTTTAACAGTCACTAGGACCTTTATCTTCTAAGTATCTTACAAAAAATTACTACATCATAAACATTTACACCTGGAGAAATAATCCTATTTTTGACCTTATGTAAATGGCATGGAAAACAGATTACTGCTTATTCTAGTCAGAGGTCTTGGCAATGAGAAACACACCAATTTAGTTCATTCAAATTGGTTCAAGAAAAATGGTGAGTGTGAATATATGTGGGGTGTATGTATGTGTATGTGAAGGATATGTACGTGTGGTGGTGGTAAGAGTGGGAGGGAGGGAGATGGGAAGAGGTTGTTCAAGTCTCAGAGTTTGGACAGCATCCCAGAACAGCAAATGCAATGCAAACACGTCTCCTGAGCATTGAAAAGCGACCAGCAATCTCAGCCATATTCCCCTGTACTTACAAGCTATGTGATTTTGCTTCTGTGCAAGTTATTCTTTATTTTTCTCTGAAAGTGTTTCTCTGTTCCTCAGTCCCTCTGCAGAACACTTTTGCTTCCATGTTAGTGTCCAAAATTGTCCATTCCATCTCCCAACACCAAAATGATTTCTGATTCCAGAATAGACTACCAACTAATTTAAATTTAAAATTGTGCCTCAACTTCAAACTCCCAGGAGGGAGTACAATTGTACAATTTGCTTTTTTTTTTATTTGTTTAAACTGGGGCTTACAAAGGTTATTAAGATGTGTCATCCTAAAAGGGAGTTTCCCATTTCCAAAGGAGCTTCAGTGACTGTCCTCTCCAGCATAGCCCCTTTAAAGAAATCCTTTTAAAAATTAAACAAAGTATCCATGTATGGGCTTTAGGAAAACATAGCATTTGTATAACAAGCTATAAGGAATCTATAACCTTGGAGAAAGCCCAAAGCTGTCATCAGATTCTTAGTGCACCACTTGTTCCCCCACCCAAATTAACAATCATTTCTTCAAAGCAACCTTTAGTTTTAGTCCCACATCCACCCCCCCACCAATTCCCTTTTAATTATTGATATCAATTATAAGGGTCATGGAGCAAATTACTATTGTAGATAAATATCAGGTAACAAATATCGCAGTCACTTTTGTTGTTTTCTGTTTTTATTTTGTTTTATCTATTCATTTCCTGGATAATTACTTTATGTAGCTGTATTCTCGGTAGTAATAATATGAAATAAAAATCTTCCCAAACGGGCTCCAGTAAACTAATCAAAGAACATTCATTGGTTACATATATTATACTTAGAACTGTGCTAGAAGCTATAGGGTACATTAGGAAAAGAGTCCCAGTTTATGCTCTTGGAAATCTTACAGTCTAATTAGAGAGGCAGCTCATCCATGCATGAAATTGCTGCTGAACAAGAAACATGAAAATGCTAAGTTGTTTGTGCAGAAAAAATTGTACAAAGATTAGTGCTTGACGGTCCTCTCCAGCTCCTCCCCATCTTACCTATCAGGACCTGGAGGCTCGGAGATATTAAGAGGTATTATCTTACCTTGTCCATTATTTTAGTAATTGACAAGTATGAAATCCCAAGCCAGGGCTCTTTCTACTATACCAAGATCGGCTTTAATTAATGCACAAGTAGTTAAAAACCAAGATATTAATATGGGCAAAAATATGAGGAAAAAAATGAACTAAACTTTCAGAAACAGATGGCCTACAGAGATTAGCAATGGCTGGAAGTAACGGTAAGAATGGGTTGAGATGACAGATGTGCTGTAAGGGGGGAGGAGAGAGAGGAGATTTGGTACAGAAACCTGTTCTCGTAGGTGAGATTCACGGGGAAGATGAGGGGTGTGATACGATCATTTACCTGCTTTCATCATCATTGTCATGCATGGTTTTGCTTTGCTTTGGTTTTAGTCTGCACGCAATCAAACATACGCAACTCCAGTGGAGATGGACGGATGCAGTGAAAAAATTCAATGTCTGTAAAATGGGCAGCTTCCCCCACCTTGGAGTATTCACATGGGAACTTGGTGCAAGTAATTCAACTGGTGGCACCTTATGTTAAGGGACTAATCTCATTTCACTCAGTTAATTGTTTTTCAGTTGTATTTCATGTAACACCAAAATTTTCTTCACACATCCTAGATTTAATTAATTGTTTTTAAAAACAAATTATCAAAACACATCTCTAAAATAATATCCCTGTGTATTTTGTAATAGGACAACTAATCCAAAAGCCTTAAAGTTTTTCAGGATATCTGTCTCTAGCACTAAAGCTGTATTGTTAACCAGAAAGTAATGTAAAGACTTGGACCTATAAATAAACTAAATGCTTTGAACAAAGATTGCAATACTGACCCTTTCCTAGGACTACAATTTACAATAAAACTAGACAAAAAATTATAGTTCTTAAAACCTCCACAGAAAACATCTATTCCAGCAATATCATATAAAGTTAATATTCTTTAAAACTTTAAGAAGAGAATTTTGTGTTCATTTATATTCTAGTACAGACACTACTTTTTTCCCCCTTTCTCTGAGGCTATTAGTCCACAGAACAAAAATATAATGGGATACATATTGGGTATTCAAGACAGTACCCACGTCTGACCACTCTTCAATTCCATTGAAATTAGAGAGTGTGCGAATAATAAATTTGCTTTTTTTCTGACCACTTTATGGAAAAGGAAGAAATAGAGTTCAAATATCTAAAATCTTTGATTATTCCTTCACATACACACTTTCTGTTATCTAAGGGGCAATGGGCCAAAATGTAATTATTATTCATCATCTATACTGAAAAATTTAAACAGAAGGGGCAAGAGGTTTTGCCCTCACCCATCTCTCCCGGCACAAATTACTGCCTGACTCTAATTACAATTTTAACCACTAGCTTCTGATTTTTTATGGGTGGTGAGGTAATCAAATCAGGTGGATTGGTAGCTCATGCTAAACACACCACACATAGAAATTAAAGTATGACTGATGGGCTTAAAAGCTGTTAATCAATATGTAGAGATAGCTAATTCAATTCCTTTGTGTTTCCCCCTTTCAACTCATTGCCCAAAGCTTATTTGCAGTTCTCATTCTTCAAGGTAAGGAAATGTAGGTCTCAAGCTAACTTTTACCACTTTTCCAACTTTTCCAACTGCTAGTTGGCTGAATTAGGCCTGCCTAATTTTTATATCTCCCTTCTTTTTTATTTCAGTCAGAGACTTTGAAACAATAGTATATTCACAGGTCAAGGCATTTCAGCTTCATTAATGTGCAGGTCTACAGGACAGTTAATCTGCATCCATAATATAGTCACTCTGAAATAGACTAGGTTTATCTCTTGAAGTGCCTTTTTAACTGATATGTTTAGAAGCATGCAAGTAGGCAATTATCTTTACCGGGAAGGCCATTAAGACTCTACCTGCATCAGAGACAGGTGAGGATGGCCCAATCATGATTATAAATTGGCAGCTTACCCAGAATATGAGGGCTAAGGCTCAGATGAGACACCTAAGCAATTAAAAACAATCCCCAAATCTGAAGTATGTGTTTCTTTGAGAAATGATCTTGGTTTTGGCTGGTGCTACATATGGTTTTCAGCCACACATTCTCTTGTGGTTCATGTGAGTGAGCCATATAATTTGGAACCATCTTAAAAGAAATCCAGCAGAAACTAATGGGCTTTTATTTTTTTGATCAGTACACTTCCATTTCTCTTAGGAATGAAAATTAATGGTGATGGAGGGAGGTGAGGTCCAGGTGGCTTTTGATATATGTAAGAAAAATTTTGGTTTAGAGAGTTAATTACTTTGTGATAAATTATTGATTTTTTTTCAAAGATTTGGGGCAAGAAGAAAACCTTCAAATAAGTAAACGGCAATTTTTTCTAAGATAAGGTTAGAATGCTAGTTTCATTCAGTCCAATGGGATTTGGTTAGATGCTGAATCTGTCATATTATGGCAATGTATAATTTCAGAAAAGTCAGAAGGCTGTGGGAAATCCACAATTTCTTTCAAAAGAAGTGAGCATACTCAGGTGGACTTAAAATACAATTTTATTATAATTAACACTTGATAACTTGTAATTGAAGTATATGATCATAAAATGCTTTATTTTTAATCATGAGTTCATGCTCATAAACTAAATTTTCAGTATTTTGGTTTGCTCTCTCGCTCTCTCTCTTAACTGTTGGGTTGAAGCATGAGCTTTTACCATTATCTGGATGTGTGGACTCTTCACTGTTCCACATTGTGCCCTTTCTGACCTCAAGACCCAACACCATCCTGGACCTTGAACATTTCACATGTGTGTTTGACCCTGACCTTCACTTCTGAACTTATCTTCCCACTGAATATTATAAAAATCAGACAACTGGGTACTTGAGCTTGAGTGCGACACTCACATTCTGACCTAGACCCCATCTGGCCTCTGGTGACCACAGTGGGGCACAGACAGTCTTGAAGAATTATTTTCCCCTTTTCAAGATAGTGAGAGGGATTATAGATGCTGCGCCTACAATTTTTGAAGATATTACAATATTGCTGCACATAACATCATGTGTGGCACAGGACATGGAAGAAGATGAAGCCAACATCACGGGTGCCTGGGGTAAAGAAGCACTGATCTAAAACCTCGGTCTGACAAGTGACTGGTGGCTTCAAATTCTTTCCTGTAAAATGAGAGTTTTCCAAGCTTATCCTAGCTACTATTTGTTCAGTTCTCACTATAGTCATTGGTTTTTCTCATTTTATTCTCAAGACAATTCTGTAAGGTATGTACCATCTTGCAGATCAAAGTGATCATGGCATGTGAGCGACAGAGCCCAGACCTACTCCCTAGCCTCATTCATTCTTGGGCAATGTACTAGACTTCTTCTTAATCACTCCTTACAATCAGCCTTCCAGTGCAGATTCTGATAGAGAAAAGAAAGTCCTTAAGGGGAAAAAAGGCGAGGATCTATCTGTGTGTAAACCATCTTTCTCCTGACTTTTCATCCTAGAGTGGGTAATTCTGAAAGGCCGGCACTTGCTTGTATGCACAGTTCTAATTTTGTCACAGTGCCCACATATCATGCCTTGCACACTGCAGGTGCAACAATAGATAATTGTTGACTAAGTAATAATTACATTGGAAAAATTATATCTAAACTTAGCTGAGGGTGAGAGAACATTGCAGATAGACAAAATGGGTATTTGATTGCTTATAGGTTTAAACCTTGGAATAGAAAGAAATACTGATACTGTACAAGTATGTAAGTGTAAGAATATATAAGAATAGCCATTAATAAGGGTGTTTTGTGGCAAGTAGTGGGATTATGACTCAAATTGAGGTCAACAATAAAGAAATTTTTGTGAGTAGGGGGAGGTCATACATCTAAAAGTCCAGAATCAGGTTGGCTTTAGAAACAGATTGATTAAAACACTTTCGAGGGCTGAGTTTCTGTCTGTCTCCCTGATCCATCTACTGTGTTGGCCTTATTCTAAGTCCAGTTCTCCTCATCTCATGATGCTGCCTGCTTCTTCGTTCCTGTTTAGTACAAATGAGACAGCTACAGACTTTCTATAACATGCCGATACTCTCTCCAGCTGGCTTGCATTAAGTCTCATGCCTGCCACTTAACCCACTACATCTTCCAGAATCTTCTGTTTGGCTTGGCATAGGTCACACACTCCACCTGGAGCAGAAATAGAGACATCTTTGCTAAATCACATGGATTATGCAAAGGAATTAGGAGCTCTCAAAAGGGGTAAATGTAGATACAACTGGGTACTAAGATGAATCTCAAAGTTTTCATTAAAGAACTTTTCTGACCAATTCTTGAAAGCTAAGAATTCTTGCTTTGTAATGGTTGTTCAGGACTCCAATAAACCTTGTATGGGTACCATTGTTTGCTATGATGGTATGTTGATACTTGGATTATGTGACAAATTCTGGTTGGTTGTGTGTCCTTCACATGCAAATTGAACTTCTTTGTTTACTAATTGCATTATCTTCCCATGAGTACTTGAGGATTTACAGTTCTCCAAAACATAAAATGTAATCATTGTGATTGCATCTTCCTCATTCATTAGTTCTTTCTTTTAATATCTTCTCTTAGCATACACAATTTCAAACTTAAATAATCCAAACAGGGAGAAAACTTGTAATTTATTCTGAGACAGTTCGGTGCTTTTCCATAAGGTCAGCATATCAAAATGTATGAAGGAAGAGACAGAAACAGAGTTAACTGTCTCAAGACATGCACGATTTCTAACCATTATTCTGTATGGTATTTCTTGTGTACTTGGCTTTTCTCAATTGGGCTTTCTTACTTAAAACAAATGTGTATTTATAGTGATCTTAACCCACCCACTATAGTTCTAAGGAATACATATCAATTATATGGCTAAAGACTTCCAGCTACGGTTCAGATAACCAATACTTTTTAGAGGGAAA
This sequence comes from Artibeus jamaicensis, assembly GCF_021234435.1. Lineage (NCBI taxonomy): Eukaryota > Metazoa > Chordata > Mammalia > Chiroptera > Phyllostomidae > Artibeus > Artibeus jamaicensis. Next base: position 40,870,005 of record NW_026522059.1, read on the forward strand.
ATAAGTGGATTTTAGAAGACATATAATCTGGAAGATTTTGACCTGAGCATGGATCTAATAAAGTCTGCAAGCAACCAAAAATTGTATGTATTTGTATCTTTGTATTTTCTTTAGTATTTTAGGGCTACTGTAATGATATACTGCAGACTGGGTGCTTGCTTAAACAACAGAAATTTAGTTTTTTACACTTCAAGGAATACCAAGGTCAAGGTGTTAGAAGATTTGTTTTCTGTTGAGGCTTTTCTCCTTTTCACTGTGTTGTCACATGGCCTTTCCCCTCTGTGTGAATATCATTAGTGTACCCCTCTTTTTATGACACCATCCTTTTGGATTAGGGTTTTACCTTAGTTAACCTTAATTACCTCTTTAAAGGACACATCTCCAAATACAGTCACATTGAAATTTGGGGCTTCAACATGTGAATGGGATGGAAGAGCCACAATTTAGCCCATAACACATCTATTTAGATTTTCCTAGAATGAGGTTCCGTACCATCATTTGACTCTCAAAATGGTCTATGACCACTTTTAAGTTTAAGAACTTCTATTGGGTCCAAATCTTTCATTTTGCATATAAAAAAATCTAAAATCCAGAGAGGTTAAATGATCTATTCTGTATGATACAGTGGCTTTCTAGGTAGCGGAGGTAATACCAGGTCTACTTAATACCTTGTCCTGTGAATGTCATCTGTGGGTCTCTGTCCACAAGGTTCACAATAACTCAAAGCTAATTTAACATAAATTCAGAAGGCCAAGTAATATATGTGATGAGGTAGCTCAGCTGGACCTAAACTGAGATCACTGAGTTATAACAGATAGGACCAATATGACCTAACCTTAATATGACCTTGCTCACACTCAAGCTGGAAATGGGGAGCCTGAGGATATTCTCTCTTCCTGTCTAAATGTATGTGTGTGACTATATATACACACATATATAATACATATTATCGTTACATATGTGTGTAATAATGTCATAATAATATGTACATATAATTTTTCATCTGACCACACTTTTCAAATGTGGATGAAATTTCTAATGCAATGCAAATTCCAATGCAAATGAATACCTCTCCATTGCACTGGGAGAAATGTTGTAAACACTAACACTTTATTAATCTCCTTTGAATGGTGATAATACATGCCTGTTAAGTGGTTCTTTTTTTAAGATTAAATGATTTCCTTCAGGTGACCTAATTTTGTTCTCATCACTAATGATTCACAAGGAAAATTAAAGATGCTAAATAAGGTCCCTTATGTTGCCTCATTTCTGCCATAATAAAAGCTGCCACATTGAAGTTAACACAGCACACAACAGATTCTGTCCTCTGAGTATATCAAGTAACTTTAAAAAAAATTATTAAGTGGTATACATGAGGGCTCAGAAAGAAAGGTCGATTTCCCGAAGTACCTGATATATCTGAGAGGGGGCAAATGCCACCGCATCTGTGTGGGTACAAGGGCCCCCTTATACTTTTAGTCCCTCCATTTCTGCTCTGACAGAATCGGGCGGTGTAGTGGTGATCATCTCTTCCAGCTCTACTTCCAACCTGTGCATCGGACGCTCATGAGAAGAGATAATCTAGCAAAACACAAACAACCTCTGCCTTAAGGTCAAAGATTCTTTTGTATTTACCTTCAGTTCAGGGTTACAATAGGAATTATCATATTTTGTATATGTACATGTTCCAGCAGGTCTGGCATTTACCCTATAAACCTTCTTTAGTCCTCTTTTCCATCATGCTATTTCCATCATCTTATTTTACAGATGATAAAAGTTATCTTTCTTCTCCCCTACAAACAATAAAGAAAGCAAATTGATTCAATGAATTCATATAACAGGATGTCCTTTTAATTACTGGAGTAATTCTTGCTTGTTAATTCAAATAACTACTTAAATTTCAGGTTTGGTGGAGAAGTTTAGGGACGGCAATTTTCTCCTTAAACCACAACAGTCCCCGCCAGTGAGGTTGATTGCAAAGATCAGCTAGAATGCACAGACAGAGCTAAAGACAAGTTTATGGAACTCATTCCTGATCCCTTTTATCAGGGGGAGGGAAGAGTGGAGGCCTAGAAGGAAGCTGAATAGTTCTATGAGTATCCTGGGCTAAAATAGGCCCTGAACAATTTCAGAAGAAACCAAGGGACTGAGTATGTGTCAGGAGGAGGTGGGGAAAGCAAAGACAATGTTGCTCAATCTCTTCCACTGCTCACAGAGCTTAGATTCCTTTTCCTTTCACCTTGTCACTCAGGACTTAGCTGAAGCCCTTTCTTTTCCCATATTTTTACTGTTGTTCAAGTACAATTGTCTCCATTTACCCCACCACCACTACCTCCATTCTTCCCCCCATCCCAGCCATCCCCACTTCCCACCCTTGATCCTACCCACTTTGGTTTTGTCTACGTGTCCTTTATACATGTTCCAGCCCTTTTAGTTTCTCTTTCTTCTGCAAGGAAGTCATGGGACACATCAAAGCACAGGAAAAAGATTACATTTTCCCCTAAACTCAGCCAGTTACACACCTGAGTTGAGTCTCAGCCACTCATAATGCACACCCATGGGAAGCTTCCAACAGTCCCAACAGGGGCTGTCCCAGAGAATGGGTGTCTGGGAATTCAAAGGATTAAAATGGACCTCACAAATCAAAAGATCCTTTCAGCTTTTCCTTTCATACCAAAAACTGTTTTTTAACATTTATCTTGTAAAAGTTACAATAACTTCTGTATATTATACAAATCTTATGTGTTTACAACATAATAATAAAAACATTTAAGATCAAATATTTGCCAGATTTTATTGCATGACTATTAGATTTGTCCTTTCCGTATATTTTGGCTTCAGAGTTTACCTGCTAAAAGGCTTTCTTTTTCTTCTTCCTCTATTCTTCCTTTTCTCTCTTCTCTCCTTTCTTCTTCCTTTCCCTTCCCTTCCCTTCCCTTCCCTTCCCTTCCCTTCCCTTCCCTTCCCTTCCCTTCCCTTCCCTTCCCTTCCCTTCCCTTCCCTTCCCTTCCCTTCCCTTCCCTTCCCTTCCCTTCCCTTCCCTTCCCTTCTCTTCTCTTTGTCCCACCCTCCCTCCAGAAATGATGACCATGGCTTTAGGTTTACAACTCATAGGAAGAAAATCCAGTTAATATGATGAAATATGCAGTAGATTAAAAAGGAGGAAATTACTAGCTCTAAAAGGAAATTTCTCCCCATTGCATATTTCCTTCCTGGAGTTCAATTGTGAGACTTTGGGAAGGGTTTGGGAGTCTAGGAGCAAGAGGTCAGATTGACCAGGGTATACATGGGTAGAACTGTCAGCTGTTTTGCTAGTCCAGAGGTATTTGAAAATACCTTTCTGATTTCTTCCTCCACAGAAAGATCTAGACTTTGGTATACTTATCGTCCAGATCTCTTTGGGCAAGAAAAAATTTTTTAATTTTATTTTTCAATCATAGTTTGCATTCAACTTATTTTGTGTTAATTTCAAGTGTACAGCAGAGTAGTTAGACAATTGTATACTTTAAAAAAGCAATTCCCACCCTACTCCTTATATTTCCAGTACTCACCTGGTATAATACACAATTATTATAATATTATTAACTATAGTTCCTATGCCATACTTTACATCCCCAAATTATTTGGTTACTACAAATTTGTACTTCTTAATCCTTCTTCATTTTTACCCAATTTTACCCATTTTTACCCATTTTTCCCTCAACTCCCCTTCTTTCTGGCACTCATCCCTCTATTCTCTGTATCTATGATTCTATTTCTGTTTTGTTTATTCATTTATATTATTCTTTAGACTACACATGTAAGTGAAATCATATGGTATCTGTCATTCTCTGGCTGACTTATTGTACTTAGAATAATACCCTCTAGGTCCATCTATGCTGTTGCAAATAGTAAAGTCTCATTTTCTTTATGGCCAAGTAATATTCCACTGCCTATATGTACCACTGCTATTTTATCTACTCATCTATCAATGGTTACTTGGGTTGCTTTCATAACTTGACTATTTTAAGTAATGTTGTAATGAACATAGAGGTGCATATATTCTTTCAAATTAGTGCTTTGCCCTGGATTGAGGCAAAACACTCAGTGGATTGAGCACGGGCTGCAAACCGAAGGGTCATTGATCAATTCCCAGTCAGGGCACAAGCCTGGGTTATGGGCCAGGTCCCCAGTGGGGTTCATGTGAGAGTCAACCCCACATTAATGTTTGCTCCCTCTTTCTCTTTTCCCCTCTCTCTAGAAATAAATAAATAGAATCTTTAAAGAAAACAAATTAGTGTTGGGATTTCTTTGGATATATACTCAGAAATGGAATCACTGGGTCATAAGGTAGTTCCATTTTTAATTTTTTGAACTTCTGTGCTCTCTTTCACAGTGGCTACACCAGTCTGTATTCCCACTAATAGTGCATCTGCATCCTTGGCAACCTTTGTCATTTGGTGATATATTGATGGTAGCTATTCTAACAAATGTGAGGGGTATATCACCATGGTTTTAATTTGAATTTTCCTGATGATTAGTGGCATTGAACATCTTTTCATATGTCTGTTGGTCATCTGTGTGTCCTCTTTGGAGAAGTATCTGTTCAGGTCCTCTACCCATTCTTTTAATCAGATTGTTTGCTGTCTTTTTGTCTGTTTGTTTGTTCATTTGTTTATTTTGGTCTTGCTTGTTTTTTGGTATTGACTTGTGAAAGTTCTTTATAAATTTTGGATATTAACCCCTTATTGAATGTGTCATTGGCAAATATCTTCTTCCATTTAGTTGTTGTCTTTTCATTTTGTTGGTGGTCTTCTTTGCTGGGCAAAAACATTCTAGTTGATGTAGTCCCATTTATTTATTTTTTCTTTTGTTTCCTATGCCTAAGGAGATAAATCAGAAAAAATATTGCTAAGAGGACTGTCCAAGATTTTACTACTTATGTTTTCTTCTAGAAGTTTTATGGTTGTAAGTCTTACATTTAAGTCTTTAATCCATTTTTATTTTATTTTTCTGTATGGTGCTCAATCCATGAGTTCTGAGGCCAAAACCCCTTAGTCAAAGTTAGGAGCATGAGTGAGAAGGGCAAATGCTCAAAACCTGCACCATAAGAGAGATTCTATCCACTGTACATTCTCCAACTGTAGAAATCTTGGTCCCACAGTGAGTGTTACCTATAACTGCTCTAACAAGTATGAAAAAACAGTTATAGATCTAAACTAGCTTTCTAGAACTTGTTCTCTTGATTTCTTAATATGAGTTCCTTTTGAAATTTTCATTGCTCTCGATTTAAATTGAAATTATTTTCAACCTGCCTAATAATCCCCTACATAAATTATGTTCATTGCATATTTCCTTCCTGGAGTTCAATTGTGAGACTTTGGGAAGGGTTTGGGAGTCTAGGAGCAAGAGGTCAGATTGACCAAGGTAGACATGGTTAGAACTGTCAGCTGTTTTGCTAGTCCAGAAAATGAAAGTAGTAAACGGAAGTGTGACTTGGGTAGGAAAACAATTTTATCACATGGGACCGAATTCTGGAACATGGACTGTCTGATACAATGGAAAATGGCTCCTTTCCACTGGAACTATTACAAAGAGATGTGCATGCTCAGGCGACTAGAGGTGATAATAAATTTATGAATGGCAGGAAGACAGCTACTAAACCACCTGAAGTCAGATATAATGAACCTCACTATGGACAATCTAATGCTTCACGCAGTAAGAGAAGTTACGGCTACAACCCCAAAGATTTACCACCACTGGAACTTTAAATAAACTTTAGGGAACAATAGATAGTATCCAATAATCAAAGTTTCAAGGATACTGTACTTGACACTATTCTGACAATGAGCCTTTTCAGGCGTAAGCACAGTCTTTGCCTCAGAAGTAAATTTTTATTGAAAGAATAAATGAATTTCTCCTTTATTATTTTGTCAATAAATTGGGAAATCTAATACTTCAAATGGTACTTAGAACAGTTTTCCATAAATTACTTTGTATGTGTAAAATTAAAGTGATGTTGCAATTGAACTTGAAAAACAAGTTTTCTGAAGATAAACACCATGTGATTTCAATTATATGTGGAATCTAAAGGACAAAATAAATGATTAAACAAAATTGAAACAGACTAATGGACATAGGGAACAGGCTGACTGAGGGTTGCCAGAGGGGAGACATGTTGGGGGTCGGGGGGAAAAGGTGAAGGGCTTAAGAAGTACAAATTAGTAGTTACAGAATAGTCACGGGAATATGGAATACAGCATAGGGAATATAGTCAGTAATATTGTAATAACTATGTATAATAGCAGGTGGGCACTGGAAATATTGAGGGGATGACTGTGTAAAGTACATGTATGATTGTCTAGCCACACTATTGTACATATGAAACTAACACAGTGTTGAATGTAAACTGTGATTGAAAAATAAAATTAACACAAAACCCAAAAGAAGGTCTTACAGTAGTGGAAAACTTCCAATGTGAGCTCAAATTCTTTCAGCCAGTAAAAAGATTCAGCAAATATCCTAAGACTGTATGGCTCTGGTAGCTTTATGAATATTTTTATAGAATACATTTATAAAATGTGTGGTTCATATTTTAACTCTGATTTTGTAACTTTTAATATAAAGGCTGATTCTTTTAGTTTTTAACAAGTCACATTTTTATTTTTAAAATATTGAAATCATAGATATTTCCTTCTTTAATTCTTCAAAACTATTGGAATCATCTGTAACTTAAAATAATAGTACATGCATTTGCAATGTTTTGACCTGTAGTCATATACCTGTTCAGTATATGACCTGAACATTTACTAGAGGGTATTTAAGTTGCCAAAGAGCCATATTCCTATTTTCTCGGTTAGATCATTTGGATTCTTTTTCAAAAATTATAACGTGTGGTGACAAGCGATGTCCACAACAATGACAAAATTTAGTGGTCAACTTCAATGTTCTAATGTAGTAGAGAATAGCACACTGACCTTTAAGTGGGCTATTTTAGGGGTTGGAAATATTGCATCTTCAAAAAATCTTCTATAGACTTCAATTTTTTAAATAATAAATATTGAAAATACCTTGAGCCCATAAAAGAAAATCCAGATTACCAATGAATCTCCCTAGCAAGAAGCAACCGGTGATATTAAAGAACACCTGTCATGGATATCTCTCATTCTGTCCTGTTTATGGACATTTCCTGCCCTATAATATTGCCACCAGCTTTCTATAATTTTTAAAGCTTCATCGATTTGCAAAAGGACAAATATCATCTAATTTTAATGTAGATTTCTTTGAGAACCAGCAGGAAAGGTACTTTTCATGTGTATTATTAGCCAGTTGTATTTCTTGTGTGGTACATTGAATAATGGCCCTATTAAATGTCCATGTTGTGATTCCCAGCCCCTGTGAATGTTACTTCCCATAGCAAAGGGACCCTAATCTGTGCCTTATCAACTATCAAGGGGAATGTGGCTGTCTTCTTCAGTTTCTGGAAAACATCCCTCCACCACCATCCCGTCACACATACCAACAATGCATTTGTCTTTGAGACAGATTTGACCAAGGAATTGGTAAACAGCATTGCAAAGACACAACTTTGATTAGATATTAGAACAAGAAATATTAATTTAAAAGCTCAACATCCAGCCTCAATTCTTTCTCTTTTCTCCACTTCCACCTCTCTGAAGCTGCTATTAATCAGTAATGTAGGATCCCATTATTAGGTGGGTTTTTTTGTGGGTGGGTGCATCTGTTTCTGGCTACTCACACCTTTACTTCTATTGCAGTGACTCACAGAGTATTTTCTGTTACTTGCCATTAGGAATATCTACCTGCATGATATTCCCTTTAACAGAAGGGTTATGTTCATATCTTTATTTTCATTTGACAAATTGAACAAAGTTGACAATTTCTAGAAAAGTGCCCATTAATTTAAATGCATTTAAGGTTAGGTAGGTCATTCAAGTGTGTTCAATTGTGTGTCTGTAACTCAGCAGGGTATGAGGGTCACTGTGGAGACTTAAAAAGGAATTCTTGGCAGTAATAGTCAGAGGGATTAAAGTGAAATTGATTTAAAGGTCTGTGCTCACCACCAGTTTATGTCCCCTCTGCTGTAATTTTTATTTATTTCCTACTCCTATAAATATAACACTAGGAATGGTTCCTGTTAATAGTAAAAGATTATGAAGCTGTTGAGAATGAAGATGATACTTGGCTAAATGATTACCAGAAGACAAGGTGTCGAGGTATAACTTAAAATGATCTTTCAGTTCGAGAACACACAGGGAAAACTTTGGGGAGTTATGTTCCCTGGAAACACAGGGTTAATGGAATGAGGCCAAAGTTCTTGAAGACTTACTCAGGAAAATTGGGAGTGGCAATGTGGGAGTAGGTCATGTTATTTTCCAATTCTACCCTAATCAGTGTTATAACAACAGTTTATATAGATGAAACCTATCATCCTGAATGTGTTATAATACCTTACTACCTCTTGTAATAAGAATTGCTTTCTTATTACAGAAGATACAGAGATACAGAAAAAGTGGACCCAAAAATTTGACCTTCACTTTCAAATTTGGAGAGGATTCCCAAGAGTTCTCACCAGGGAATCTTATCATCTCTTGGTGAACTCCAGGTAGCTAGAGAATCTACAACCCACCTACTAGCACAAGAGAGATCTCTAGTTCCATTTGGGACCACTCAATGTCTTGTTACCATAGTTAGAGCATGTATAGACTCCTCTAAAATCTAGCATCAGAATTAAACCTATGGCTATCCTAGGTATCCTCACCTCTGTGTTTAGGCCTAAGTTCTAACAGAAGTCCAGAAAACAAAAGAATAAAGCATCTACAAGCACTTACCCTGCATTCAGTGTGAGACAGCCTGAAGGAGCAGTGGTATCTAAGGGTTCAGCAGAACACATGTGCTCTTCTTGGGCACCAGTGCCTGGGAACCCCAGAAATGCAGTCTGCCTGGACTGTAGGAGGTCTGATGTGGTGTGGGAGAGACTGTGGGCTATTGAAACAGGTCAAGATCAGAACCTAGATCACCAAGAATGCAGACTGAGAGTTTTTGAACTTGGAATATTTATGACTAAATCTGCCCTGTAAGAAAAAATTAACCTAGAATCAATGCCAGTGATAGACTGGCATTTATTTCACATTGATAAAATTCTCAAAATAATTATATAACTTTGTACTTTGATGATGTAACTATGGCTTAATTATACTTGATTGTATAGAGTTATATTTTAACCTTTAAAATTATTCCAAAATAAATCAGAGTAAAAAATATGATTGAAAGACTAAGAAAGAATTGGTTTTGTTTATTCTTAAAAAAATAATCTCACCTATGCTCATTGCTTTAGAACATTTGGATATATAAAGTTCTTCCTGAAACTATCACAAACATGTCACTGATGACAATTTTCTTAGCTTGTCTGCTAAAATCTGTGAAATTCTAAGTTAACTGCACACTAATTTAAATATAATTTACCTACTTCCAAAAAGGATATAAGGTGGCTTAAATTAGAATATGGCTTTAGCAAAACAACAAGTAAAATATGGTTTCTTCATAAGTATCACTCACATTAGAAGTTTCTGAACTATTTGTGACACATGAGACATACACACATTGGTTAAATACTAGAACCATAGGAAAAATTCAATCTCTTATTGGCTACCTATGAAGTAGATCAAAGAAACCATGCTTTCTGTTTCAGTTTTAGCTTAGATTACTTGTTTTTAAATAATACCGTGAATCAAAACCACGTATGACATATCTGGGACAAACACACATACACAAACAATGATTTTATTATACTGCATCTTTTTCTCAGGAATAGTCACAGAGCATATTACATATCTTTAAAAAGAATGAAGCTATTCAGAATTGATCTCTTCAGGCTAATATGGATTGGCCTAGTATGTCAGCACAAATTCTATCATTTTTGGGAAATCTCAAGATAAAAAAATAATCTAAGTGTTTATTCTGTAGAATTTTAAATGTCATTTTCCCAATCTTTCATCATGGCCACAGTCTTTTCAAGTCCTTGTCCCCACTTCTCAATTTTTGGCTCTCACTTTCTCTCACTCTCAATCCATCCCTTTCTTCCTCCTCCCTCTTTTTTTGCAGTCATTTTAGTCTTTCATTCTTTGAAATGGGATTGGAAAGCACAGGCAGACAGAAGAAAATACATGGTTCATTTTCTTCTAAATATACTCAAATTTCTAGGCAAAATAATAGCTTTCTTCTATAATTGTTTTAGAAGCACTAAGCTGACTCACAAACCACAGCTAATAACAAAAGCAACTCAATTTAGTCCTTTCCAGGAACCGCCTAAGGCACTGGCTAATGGTGAGAGAAAGCCACAGAGAGTGTTCCAATGGGGAAAAACGGCTACAATTAAATAGCTTTTGTTAAACCGGTGTTTTAAAAGGCTTCTACTACAATTATAAATGGGCCAAAGTTGGCAAGAGCTTAGAGCCGAAGAAATGGGAAAGGTCCTTTCCTCACAACTGAACAACAGTAAGGAGGGCTGATGTGAACTGGCCAAAGCTAGGCAGTCCGGTGCGGCCATTGTCACTGGGGATAGAGTTTTTAAGTTCAACTGTTAGCAATATTTGCCTGTAACTTCATAGACTATCTCTAGGACACATCAACTGATAACCCCAAGAAACAGAATTGGGGTTCCTGGGGAGGTTTTGATACATTTTTATATTTTGTGACATATAAATGTACGGCCAATATGACTTTAAGATATGTCGACATGTTCTTTGATACTCGCCTCCTCAAGAGAAAGTGCTTCCATTGCCTTTCCATCAGGGTGGACAGGACTTAGTGATTTCCTTTCATCACTTAAAATATGACAGAAGAATGGGTTGTCACTTCTAATGTTTGGTTATAAAGAGCCTGCCGCTCATGTCTCAAGCGCTCCTTCTCTTTCTGGATTCACTCGCTGTGGAGTAAGCCAGATGCTGTGAGGTGTGAGCAGGATGATAAGATGTCCACATGGAGTCACCCGAAGTGTAGTGCCCTCCCTCCACAGCCCCAGAGACCTTGGAAGAGGATTCTCCAGCCCCTTCAGCTCAACGACTTCACTGGAACATAGTCAGAAACCCTAAATGAGGATGATCCAGCTGAGCCTTCCCAGTTTCCTGGCCTTGAGAAACTGATAAAATCTGAGATAATAAATGTTTGTTCTTTAAGTTGCTAGTGTTAGAGTGAGTTTTTATGGAACAATAGATACCTAACACAATTTCCAGTCTAAAAAATATTAACAAAAAAACCCAAATTAGTTAATTAAATGGAAATGGGAGGTCATAGTACATGGGTGTTCTCTTTGGCCTAACTTGCTTCTGCTGTGCTTGAGTGGTAACAATGTTGAAACTACTGCTAAAAGGGAGGTGGTCCCTTTCCTTTCTTTCTGGCCCCTTTTCATTTCACTCCCAGCATTTAAAGAAGACAGGGCTGCTCTGAGCATGATCTCCCTGGTCCAGCCCAGTCACATTTGTTTTAGTTTTAGTTTGTTTGTTTATGTCTTGCCTCCCATGTGTGTTCCACTTGCTATGATTGCACATAGGTTACCTGGCCAAAGGATGTTTTTTTCTGCATCTGAAAAACCAGATTACACAGTAATAAATTTGGTTTCTGCTCCATGAAATTGAAAAAAATATTTTTTTTGCTACTGTTCTCATCTCTCACACTTCCAATGTTTCCCCTTGATATCTGACCGGAGTTGGAGAGGGAGTGAGTTATACATGTCTTTACATCAAAGTGGAAGTTCTGGCCATTTTAAATAGGCCCCTTGTATCTCCTTCCATAGGGGCAGTAATTGATGGATAACCCCGGTTGCAGTATTCTGAACTTATCAGGGAGCCCAGGCTAAGATAAGCCTACTTCTGCAAAATAGGGATGTCTCTGATAGGCATTACTCTGTTTAAATTTAGCACAAGAACTTGCCACTGGCCTGGTTAAAGAGCCTGGCCTGTTTAAATTTAGCTCAAGAACTTGCCACTGGCCTGGTTAAAGTATTCTTGAAACTGGACAAAGCCTGCCACTTCTACGTACCTCCTACGTTGATTCTCTTCCTCCATCAGAAGATGGAGCTCCCCTCTCCTTCTCCAGTGCCCTCCCTTCTTTCCCCTCATGTGTGCTTTTTCCAGCAAATCTCTTTCACATCAAACCTTTTTAGGATACCCAACTAACACATTCTCCTGCTATTCTAAGGCACTCAGGATCACTGAGCTTTAGCAAAGGAGCTGTCCAGTGAGCCAAACAGTATATCTCTAGAATTCTGCATTGTGGTTTGGGGTCAATAACCTCCATGCATATGACTCAATCATAGTTTTCACAGCAAAGAAAGTTGACCCCAGACAGGATGCACCTAGGTGGAAGAATTCCTTCCTACTTATTCCCCTTTGCTCTTGATAACAGACACATTACCTATGAGGGCAATGGTATACCCAGCCAAAACAAAATCACATTTTCATGATGGCACAGACACTTTAGTCAATGAAGTACAAGGAGGAATCACTGGGTAGGGCTTTTAAGAACCTCCTGAGGCAGCTGACACTTTTCTTCCCTTTCTCTTTCCTTCTAGAATTCGAGAAGCCGGCTCATGAATCCAATGTGACTTTGAGGATAGAATTTGCCTTTGAAATATGGTGGAGATTTCTCTTGTGTGAAAGTGAAGCAAAGTTCTATCTTACTAAAGATATAATGATTTGAGGTCATTCTTATTTTCAGTACAACACAATGCTAACTGGTACACAGACACTATTAATTATTTTCTGTCCAATTATCATCTCTGTATGCTAACTCATTATTTGTACCCCCACTGGCCCCAATGACTGGCTTAGTTAATGGCACCCATTTCAAAAAGATTTACAGTTTACTTTAAGCAAAACAATAAACACTTGACTTGTGAGCACTCTATGTTAGAGAGTGGTTAGCAGGCACAATATAAAATATTTTATAACCTAAAGGGATTTACTTTAGCATTCTATTAAGTAAGGTCTACTGTATTTCAATTTAGTTTATTTACTATTAAATCCATGACAGATACTGTTGTTGGGGAAAGGGAGAGGAAGCCTGTCAAACAAACAAGTAAATTTTTTTAAGTTTTTCCCATTAAAGGGAGATGAGAAAGGAAGATAAAGGGACGGCTAATGTTGGGCCTAACACAAGGCTGTTATTGCCACAATTTAAGCCCCATCTATTTTTCACACCAGTCTGTACTAATTTGTTAGATATGTACTGACTACATCATTCACAACCCTGCAAAGAGTCTTCTAGCTGTCTATCAAAATCTATTATTCCTCTTCCCATTTGTCCACAGTAACGAAGTTAAAGCCCAGAGATGGTGATCCAGATAGAAAGTACATTTTCCAGCCTTTCTTGTACCTAGGGATGACCTGCAATTAATTGATCAGCTTCATTTGCTTAGAAAAAAATAGCTTTTACTAAGCTTCCCCTTTTTCTTTTTCTGTAGGCTGAAAGGGGAAGCGTTAACACCACACGCAGCATTAATCATGCAGAGGAGGGCAAAATGGATGGGACTTGGATCTCCAAATGCTTGATTGACAGGGCTCACCCATAACCCTAGAGCTCACCTCACAGCTCTCTCAGAAAAATAAACTTCCATCTTTCAAGGCACTCCACTTTGAAGGCTCTTTGTTTTAACAGCTTTACCCTTTTTTGAAATTATTTTATTGTTGTTCAATTACAGTTGTCTGAATGTTCTCCCCACCCCTCCCCCGCCACCCTCTCCAAACCCCCCTCCCTCCCTTGCTTCCACTCTCCCCTTGGTTTTGTCCATGTGTCCTTTATACCAGTTCCTGAAAAACCCTTCTCCCCACTGTCCCCTCCCCCTCCCCTCTGGTCATTGTTAGATTGTTCTTGTTTTCAATGACTCTGGTTACATTTTGTTTGCTTTTTTCTTTTGCTGATTATGTTCCAGTTAAAGGTGAGCCAAATAATACTGGGTTGGCCAAAAAGTGCATTTGTTTTTTTCCATAAGATGGCTCTGCTAGCACTTGTCTTTAACTTCACTGGAAACAATTTTGTTTGATTGTGTTGTGACTCTGTCATATCAGTGAACATTAAAAAGACTTTATCAAAATGGGTGAATTTTTGTGCAGTCATTTTAATACTGAAGATAAAAAAACATACACCATTTTCAGCACATTATGCTTTATTATTTCAAGAAAGGTAAAAACACAACTTAAACGCAAAAAAAGATCTGTGCAGTGTATGGAGAAGGTGCTGCAATGAATCAAATGAGTCAAAAGCAGTTTGCGAGGTTTCATGTGGCAGATTTCTTAGTGGACAATGCTCCACAGCCAGGTAGACCAGTTGAAGTTGATAGAAATAAAATCAAGACATTAACTGAGAATAATCAACATTACACCACACAGGAGAGAACCAACATACTCAAAATACCCAAATCAATGAAGCTACTGTTGAAAATGAAAAATGTGTCTTATTTTATGGAAAAAAAAACCCCTGAACAGACTCTTTCCCAACCCCATTATATGGCTTTGCTTATTTAAAAGGTTGCAAAGGGGTGTGTGTGTGTGTGCCTAGGCTAAGGTGTTTCAGGACCTCTAAAAAACACAGACTCATCCTTACTTTATTTCCCATGGTGTAAATATAAAATACCTTAGGCCAGAGCCAGTATGGCTCCATCATGAGCAGCATTGTCCTGTAAACTGAAAGGTCTTGGGTTTTGATTCTTGCTCAGGGCACCTGTCTGGGTTGCTAGTGCAGTCTCTGGTTGGGGACATGTACAAGGGACCACTGATGGATGTCTCTCTTTCACATCATGTTTCCATCCCTCTCGTTCCCTCTGTTCCCTTGTCTCTAAAAATCAATAAGCATTTCCTTGGCTGAGAAAAAAAGTAAATAGAACTTAGGAGTACAAATTAGATTAAAACAATAAAACCACAAGAATAAATTACAGTACCCTTTTCATAGACAATAACCTTATCCCTTAACAGTGTTTTAATCAGTAAAGGAATAGGTTGTTATGGGTTTATTTCTGAATCACACAAGTGCAGGGTTTTTCAAAATGAAGTTTAAAAACATCATGAATATGAACCATCTTGTTTGAGTGGATAGTACAGTACTGTGGTCCTATTTCAACGATGGTCAAGGAGACGGGAGTGACATTTTTTGCAACATGAATGCTCTTATGACATTCTCTGTGAGAATAAAAGTTATACTTCAAAAACAAATGGGCTCATAGCACAGTTCCATTTTTAATGTTTTGAGGTAACTCCATCCTGCTTTTTCACAGCGGTTGCACAAGTCTGCATTCCCACCAACAGTGCAAGAGAGTTTGCTTTTTCTTTACATCCATGCCAACATTTGTGTGCTGATTTATTGATCAGTGACATCTGACAGGTGTGAGGTAATATGTCATTGTCATTTTAATTTGCATTTCTCTGATGGTTAGTGACATTGAGCATCTTTTTGTATATCTACTGGCCATCTGCATGTCCTCTGGAAAATTGTCTACTTGGGTCTTTACTCATTTTAATTAGATTGATTTTTGGTCTTGACTTGTATAAGTTCCTTATAAATTTTGGATATTAACTCCTTACCATGTGTACCATTGGCAAATATGTTCTCCCATTCAGTGGATTGTTTTTTCATTTTGTTGATGGTTTATTTTGCTGTGCAAAACCTTTTTAGTTTGATGAAGCCCTATTTGTTTATTTTTTCTTTTGTTTCCCTTACCTGAAGTGATATATCAGAAAAAAAAAAAGATTGCTACAAAAATTAAGGTTTTACTGCTTATGTTTCCTTCTATAATTTTTATAGTTTCAAGTCTAACATTTCAGTCAGCAATCCATTTTGAAATGTGTTTTTTATTCTTGTGTATGATGTAACAAGGTGGTCTAGTTTCATTTTTTTATTTAATTGTTCTTCAAATACAGTTTTCTGTCTTTTACTCCCATCCCAGCCCAATCCCATTCCAGCCCACCACCCCAGTGCTCCCCACCTCCCTCCCATTTCCACCCCCCTTAGTTTTTGTCCATGTGTCCTTTATACTAGTTCCTGTAAATCCTTCCCCTTTTCCCCTGAAATTCCCTCACCTCTCCCCTCTGGTCACTGTCTGCCTGTTCTCTATTTCAGTGTCTTTTGTTATATTTTGCTTGTTTGTTTGTTTTGTTGATTAGGTTCCTGTTAAAGTTGAGATCATATGGTATTTGTCTTTCACTGCCTGGCTTATTTCACTCAGCATAATGCTTTCCAGTTCCATCCATGCTGTTGCAAAGGGTAGGAGCTCCTTCTTTCTTTCTGCTGCATAGAATTCCATTGTGTATATGTACCATAGTTTTTGGATTCATTCATTTACTGATAGGCACCTAGGTTGCTTTCAACTCTTGGCTATTGTAAATTGTGCTGCTATGAACACTAGGGTGCATAGGTTCTTTTGAATTGGTGTTTCAGGGTTCTTGAATATAATCCTAGCAGTGGAATTGCTGGGTCAAAAGGCAGGTCCATTTTCAGTTTTCTTAGAAAATTCCATACTGTTTTCCATAATGGTTGTACCAGTCTGCAATCCCACCAACAGTAAACTAGGATCCCCTTTTCTCCAAAACCTCTCCAACACTTGTTATTTGTTGCTTTGTTTATGATGGCCATTCTGGCCAGTGTAAAGTGGTATCTCATTGTGGTTTTAATTTGCATCTCTCTGATGGCTAGTGATATTGAGCATCTTTTCATGTGTCTGGATCTTCTGTATGTCCTCCTTGGAGAAGTGTCTGTTCAAGTCCTTTGCCCACTTTTTAATTGGGTTGCTTGTCTTCTTAGAGTGGAGTCATGTAAATTCTTTGTATATTTTGTAGATTGAACCTTTGTCTGAGGTATCATTGGCAAATATGTTTTCCCATCCGGTTGGTTCTTTTTTTAATCTTAATACTGTTTTCTTTAGCCATGCAGAAGCTTTTTATTTTGATGAGATCCCATTTGTTTATTCTTTCCTTTATGTCCCTTGCTCTAAGGGACATATCAGTAAAAATGTTGCTGCATGAAATATCTGAGATTTTCCTGCTGATGTTCTCCTCTAGGACTTTAATGATGTCATGGCTTATATTTAAGTATTTTATGCAACTTGAATTTATTTTGGTGTATGGTATAAATTGGTGCTCGAGTTTCATTTTTTTTGCCCGTTGCTGTGCAGTTCTCCCAACACCATTTGTTAAGGAGGCTATTTTTAGAAGCTAAATACCCATTCTTTTCAAATGCACATGGAACATTTTCAAAGATAGACCACATGATAGGACACAAAACAAGCCTCAACAAATTCAAGAAAATTGAAATCATCCCAAGCATTTTCTCCGACCACAGGGACTGAAATTGGAAACCAACCCCAAGAGAAAAGACCCAAAACACTCAAAATCATGGAGATTGAATAACATGCTATTAAACAATGAATGGGTCAGGAATGAACTTAGGGAAGAAATCAAAAAGGTTCCAGAAACAAATGAAAATGAACTCATGACAACCCAAAACTTATGGACACAGCAAAGGCAGTCCTGAGAGGGAAGTTCATAGCAATACAGGCCTACCTAAAAAAGAAACATTTGAAACAAACAACCTAACCCTATGCCTATAAGAACTCAAGGAACAACAACAAAGACAGCCCAGAGTAAGTAGAAGAAAGGAAATAACCAAGATCAGAGCAGAATTAAATGACACAGAAACTAAAAGCACAATTCTAAGGATCAATGAATCCAGGAGCTGTTTTTTTTTGAAAATATAAACAAAATAGTTTCATTTTTTGAATGTATATATTCAATATTCTCAACACCATTTACTGAGTAGACTATGTTTACCCTATTGTATGTTTTTGCCTTCTTTTTCAAATAATTAACTATAAAGGCATGGGTTTATTTCTGGGCTCTCTATTATGTTTCATTGATCTACTTGTCTGTTTTTATGCCAGTACCATGCTGTTTTGATTACTATGGCCTTGTAGTATAGTTTGATATTAGGTAGCATGCTTTCTCCAACTTTGTTCTTCTTTTCTCAAGATTGCTGAGGCTATTTGGGGTCTTTAGTAATACATATATATTTTTGAAATATTTGTTCTAGATTTGCAAAATGTGCCATTGGTCTGTTGATAGATATTGTGTTGAGTCTATAGATTGCTTTGGGTAGTATGGACACTTTAATAATGTTAGTTCTTCCTATCCATGAACATGGTACATGCTTCCACTTATTTGTATCTTTTTCAATTTTTTTGTTTCATGTCTTATAATTGTTCAAGAACAGGTCTTTTACATTAATTAAATTTATTCCTTGTTATTCAATTATCTTTTTGAAACAATTGTGAATAGATTGTTCTTTTGGTTTCCTTTTCTGATAGGTCATTATTGGTGTATAAAAATGCAACTGATTTCTGGATATTGTTTTTGTATCTTACTACTTTACTGAATTTATTTATCAGTTCTAATAGATATTTTTGGTGGAATCATCAGGGTTCTCCATATATAATATCATGTCATCCGCAAATAATGAGTTTCACTTCTTTTTTTTATCTAACTGCCTTTTATTTCTTCTTGTTGACTGATTGGTGTGGGTAGGACTTCCAGTACTATACTGAACAAGAGTGGTGAAAATGGACATCCCTGTCTTGTTTCTTATCTTAAAGGAAATGTTTTTAGTTTTTTCACATTGAATATGAAGCTGAGTTTGTCCTATATGGCCTTATTATGTTTAGGTATGTTCCCTCTCTTTCCACTTTATCATAAATGGGTGCTGTATTTTACCAAATGTTTTTCTGCATCTATTGATAATGATCATGATCATTTTGTTTATGTGGTGTACTAAATTTCAGATATTGTACCAACTTCCCATTGCTGGAATAAATCCCACTTATTCATGGTGTGTGATTTTTTTTTTTTGGAGAGTCATGATAGTATCCTCTGTATTTTACAGATATTTGTGAAAACAAACCCAAAACAAAAGTTTGGACTGGGTGGTTCATTAAAATGAACGTGGGATCAGCCCCCATTACACGTGATGTGGCAATATTTCCTGTTTCAAGAGTTAGACCATTTACATATACATTTCACTGTAACTTATGGAATCAGCCATGTTTATTTTCACAAGTATCACTGGGACTCTTTTTATTTATTTTTAATCATTTCTAAATTAATGTTCAAATACAGTTGTCTCCATTTTCCCAACACCACTTCTATGATCTTTTAATGCATGCTGGTTTGGAATAATTTTGTTGAGAATTTTAGCATCTCTGTTCATCAGGGATATTATTTGAAGAAAATGAAACAATAATTCAAAATAATATACTCATCCCTATATGCATTGCAACCTTATTTATAATAGCCAAAATTTTGAAGCAGCCCAAGTGTCCAACAGAAGAAAAGTGAATAAAAAAGCTGTAGTACATTTACACAATGGAATACTACTTGGCCAGCAAAAAACCTCATGAACACAAACAACAGTATGGTGATTGCTCGGGGGAGGCGGAGGAGGGTGCAGGGAGGATAACTGGTGATGAACGGAGACTTGACTTGGGATGGCAAACAGGCAATATAGTGCACAGATGATGTGTTGGAGAATCATGAGCGTGAAACCTGTATAATTTTGTTAACCAGTGTCACTCCAAAAAATTAAGTAAAAAGGAAAAAAACAGATGGCTTTTTGCAACAAGTTGTCATCTCTGCTAATGAGGTATAGGAGAGATGGCATTGAACTCTGCTGAAAGGGTCTTGGGTGGACTGCTCGTACCTTCAGTCACCATGGTAAAAACACATTGTCCCACCCCAGTTGTCAGCCATGTCAGAATAACCTCCGGTTATTCCAGTATTATCTATTTCCTTCTCTGTGAAATACATGTATAGTCTTTTTGGTTGGCTTTTATTTCTCTCCTTTGAGTTTTTTTGTTTGATTTTTGCTTCTGGATTTATAAGAGTTATCAATTGGGTGGGCCAAAAAGTCCGTATGTTTTTGTTTCCTAAAATAAAAGACACATTTTTTCATTTTCACTAATAACTTTATTGATTTGGATATTTTGAGTATGTCACCTATCTCCTACAGGGTATAATGCTCATTGTTCTCAATTAGTGTCTTTATCACTATCAACTTCACCTGGTCTACCTGACCATAGAGTTATCATCCAGTGAGAAATCTCCAGCTTGAAACTCGCAAACCACTTTTGACACATTTAATCGGTGACAGCACCTTCTCCATACACTGCACAAATCTTTTGTGTGTGTATGTGTGTTTCAGTTGCATTTCTACCTATCTTGAAATAATGAATCATAATAATAGGCTGAAATGTTGCTTATTTTCCTTCGTCTTCAATATTAAAATGCTACATGAAATTCACCAATTTTGATGTTTTTTTAATGCATGCTGATATGACAGCTGTCACAATACACTCTAATGAAATTGTTTCAAATGAAGTTAAGACAACTAAGTGATATAAGAGCCATCTTACAGAAAAAAACAAATGAACTTTTTGGCCAACACAACACATAGCTTAAATAGTAATCATTTGTTGGCTTTATGTATCGACAAAAACCTTTTCCCACATGAGTCTTATTTTTTTTACTTTTTTTGTGAACTATTTTTTTAGTTCCATATAGTTTTATTAAATAGCTTCTGCATTTTTAAACTCTATGACTGAACATTTTCCGCCAATATTACTTGTATTGGTTTCAGGTACACAGAATAGGTGTTTAGATAATCATACACTTTACAAAGTGTTTCACTCCATATTTCCAGTACCCACCAGGCAGCCTATGTATTCACTGCAGCACTACTGACTATATGCTCAACGCTGTACTTTACATCCCTGTGACTAATCCGTTACCACCAATCTGTACCTTTTCATCTCTTCACCTCTTCCACCCAGTCCCCCAAACTCTATGAGTCTGTTTCAATTTGGTTTATTTATTTTCTTCTTTGGATTCCACATGTAAGTAAAATTATGTGGTATTTGTCTTTCTCTGACTGACTTATTTCACAGAGCATAATATACTCTAGGTCCATCCACTATTTTTAATTAAAGAAGAGCATGCCTACACAAAGATAAATCCTAATGCACAAATGATGAATGATGATTTTTAAACTAAACATTTTTGTGTAGCACCACCCAAATATTACCACACCTCAAATCTTCCCTATTGGACTCAAGTCATTATTCCAGAGAAAAAGTAACCAATGTTCTGAGAACTCTAGCAATAATCGAGCTTTGCTTGGCCACTTTGGCATAAATGAAATACTACAATATAAATTCTTTTATATCTGCATTCTTGAAAAAAATAACAGTGCTTGATTTCATTTATGCTGTTGCATGTATCAAGAGTATTAATTTCAGTACTAAGTAATTCATTTTCTAAACATACTATAATTTATTTAGAGTTTATTACAGTGCAATTGACTTATTTTCTGTGTGGGGCTATTGAAAATAAATAATGCTATGAACATTCTTGTTCATGTCTTTTGATGCACACAGTATATATTTCTGTTGATTATATACTCAGGGAAAAGAATAGCTGGATTGTTGCGACAGTAACTAGTAATTTTAACTACAGATTCTAAAGTTGTGAAATTAATTTTTACTCCAACCAGCAATGTATGCTCCTTCTTGTTCTGTATTCCTGAAATATACTGCTATTGAAAGCTTTTTAACCTCAACCATTTTGGTGGATTTATACTAGTATCACATTTTGGTATGAATCAGCATTTTCTCGATGACTAAATGTGGTGAAGCAACTTTTTATATTCCACCATTTTAATAACGACTTTTTGAAGTGACTGTTTGTGGGTTTTTTTTTAAATTTTATTTATTAGAGCATTAGTTATTTCTCATTAATTTGCAGGGGTTTCTCCTGGACAGGACATCTTTGGTTGGTAGACATAGGCATTTCAAACATATCTCTCACTCTGTAGTCTAAATTTTCTGTTTCCTGAAAGTTCTAAATTTTATCGAGGTAGAATTTTCCACTCTTTTATTTATAGGCAAGTGTTTTCATTTTTTAGTAAGAAAATTTGAACATGCATGTCATAAAGATATTCTTTTAAGTTATTTCCTAGTAGCTTTATTGTTTAAGATTTTACATTTAGTTCCATAATTTATCTGAAATTTATTTTTCCAGAGTAGTAAGGTAAGATCAAAGTTCAATTTCCTCATAAATAGCCAATTTACCCAGCACCATTTTTTGAGATGGCAATCCTTTCTTTGCTGCATTGCAGTTGTAACTTTATTAAAAATCAGGTGACTTTACATACACCATAGGACTATCATTCTGTTCTGTTGGTCCACCTGCCTGCCCGGTGTGATTATCAAACTGCCTTAACTGCAACTGCTTTTTTAGTAAGTTTTCATATTGAGTAGTGTAAGCCCTTTTTTTCTCTCATTTATAATGTTCTTTAAAATTTTCATTTTCATATTAATTCTTAATGGGCTTATTATTTTCCACCTCTAAACTTTCCTTGAATTGTGATTAGACTTGCATTGTATTTTTTAGATTTATTTGGAGAAAATTGGTATTTTTACAATTTCAAATCTTCCAATACAGAAATATGGTATGTCTGCATTTGTTTAGGTTTTTGTAATTTTTCAACAAGATTTTATAGACTTCAGTGCAGAAAACATATACCATAGTGTTTTTCTAAGTGTCATTTTTAAATTTCATGCTTATTGCTTATTGTTGTATACAGAAAGTTTAACCTTTTGTATATTAAACTTGCATCTAACAGATTTCCTAACTTCACTAATTGATTTTGACAGTTTATCTGTAGAGTCTTTAGATTTTTCTAGATGCACTAACCTGTGGTCCTAAACGATGAAACCCTGACACTTTTCCTTCCATCCCATGTACATGTTGGAGGGTTTCTCATTGCAATTGTTAAGATCACCTGTCTTAACATAGACCATGGGACCCTAAAAGTGATTTAAGGAATACTTTGGTATGCATATGGGCCACCTGGAGACCTTCTTAAAGTGCAAATTCTAATTGAGTAAGTCTGGAATGGGGCCTGGAATTCTGCATTTCTAACAAGCTCCAGGTGATGCAGATGTCGTCAAGCTACCAACCTCACTCTAAGTAGCAAGGCTATGGTGAGCATCCTTGTCTAAATCTCAGTACCAGGGATGGAGGGTTTAACATTTCAGCTCTAAGTATGATGAGTGCTAGAGAGTTTGTTCGTTTGTTTCGCAGATAACATGTATCAGATTAAGAAAGTCTTTTTCTACTTTACTTGTTAAAATGTCAACAACTATTAGATTTTCTAAAATTATTTTGCTTTAATGCAATCATCACATAATTTTTCTGCAGTCTTCTGTTAATATGAATTACACTGATTGATTTTCAAACTTAATCAAACTTGCATTCCTGAAATCAGCTCAGTTAGGTTATGAGAGCATTATTCGATTTATTACTGGATTCAATCTGTTTATTATTCAGGACTTCAATGCTTTGTTCATAAGTGAAATGAAAAAGGTAATTTTTATTTCCTTTAATATCCCTGTCAAGTTAAGGTACTATAATCACAATGTTCTTGTAATACAGGTTGGGAATTGTCCCTCTATTTTTATATTTTGACAGCATTTATAAAAGAATAGTTTATTTCTTCCTTAAATGTTTCAAAGAATGTACTGATAAGGTTTTTAGAGATTTAACTTATTAAATAGTTTTCAATTTGTTTTTTTTTCTTGTATGAATTTTGGTACAATGTGGTTTTCCTTGGAATTTTTCCTTTTATTTAAATTTTTAAATTTACTGGCATAAAGTTTTTTTGTAATACGTTCTTATGATCTGAAAAATTTGTACCAAGTCTTTTTTTCTCCCTTAGATTAGGAATTTGCACCATTATTTCTTCTTGATAAATCTTGCAGATATCTATCAAATCATACTATTCTTTTAAAGTAACTCATTTGTGGTATTATTAATTCTCTCCATTTATTTGTTTTCTATTTCATTGATTTCTATATTGTTTAATTTTTCCCTTCTATTTTCTCTGGGTTTCTTTTGCTGCTCTTTTTCTATATTTTTGAGACAATATTTAGAAGATTGGATTTTCATTCTTTCAATTCTATAAATATAATACATTTAACACTACAGATTTCATTCTAATTACCAGTTTAGCTGCATCTTACAAGTTTGATATTTATTTTTATTATCATACAAATATCATTTATATTATTCTTCTGAGACTCCTTTTTTGATACATTGGTCAATTTCTATATTTAACTTTTTTAATCTCCATAAAATTAAGAAAATACATTTCTACTGATTTAAAAATTTTTTCTTACTCTCTAACATATGGGTGTTTTTAGGTGAATGGTTTGCTATTACTTTCAAGATTGATCCTTCTGTAATCAGAACATATATTCTAAATAGTTTTCATTCTTTGAAAGTTTCTGGGATTGTTTTTAAGTACAGCATATAGTCACTTTTGATAAAAGGTTCATATACATATTTATCTCTCCCAACAATACATTTTTATTGTTATCATGCTCCCCCTTTTTAAATATAATGAACATATGTCAAAGATTTATTTAACTCATTAACGGTAAATAAGCAGGTTGGTACAAAGCATGTTTAGTGAACATTCGAGGAAATTCAGTATTGTAGCAGTGAGAGCTAGGGGGATATGTAGGTAGGTAGATAGATTCTACCATAAGCAATTGACTCACAGGATTATGGAAGTGGGCCTGTCCTAAGATTTGTAGCTGGCAAGTGACAGAACTGGTGGTATAGTTCCAGCCCCAGCCCAAAAGGTTGAGCATCAGGAGAACTTGGCAGTGAGTTCCAGTTTGAGCTGGTAGACTAAGGCCCAGGAAGAGCTGGTGTTTCAGCTCCAATGTCCCAGCTCAAAGGCAGTCAGTCCGCTATCACATCTTTTTATTCTTTATGCATTTTAGGGCCCAAAAGACTAATCTTATGTTTTTCCTAGTCAGTAGTCATTTATTCTTACCTACATGGTTACCTTTACCTTGTTTTCTTAGCACTTTCTGTAGTTTTGTGTTTCTGTCTAGAATAATTTTTCTTGTACCTGAAATTTTCTTCATTTATTTCTGTTTTTCAGATTTACTAGCAATAAACTCAATTATATCAGTGTTTGGTTACCTGGAAATGTATATTTTTACTGGCACTATTGAAAACAAATTTTCAAAGGTATACAATTTTAAGTTGTCATTCTATTTTTGTTTATCCTCTAAAATTGACATGCTGTTGCCAACTGGCACCTGCTGTTTCTGTAAGATATTAGCTCTGTTTTTATCATTGCTTCCTGAAGGTAAGGTATTTCATTCTCCTTTGCCTTCTTCTAACTTTTATATTTGTCTTTTTTAAAGATCTTTCTATGATATACCCAGGAGTATTTTGTGGTTTTCCTATTTAGTATTCATGTTTCTGCTTGAATTTTTGAATTGATATATTTTCACCATTTTGGGAAATATATTTTTGGTTGCCATCTTTTCAAACATTGCTCCTGTCATATTTTCCCTTTCCTGATTTTCTGAATGTCAGTTGTGTATATGTTAGAGCTTTTCATGTTTCCAAACAATTTCCAATATGTTTCTTATACCCTTTACAATTTGATCTTTATGTTTGAGTCTGGATATTTTCTACTATCCCATATTTAAGTTTACAAAAAACATTCTTGTGCTGTGTCTGGTCCATAGTCAAATCCATTCACTGGTTTTCAATTTTCATAATTGCATTTTGAGACTCTATAATTTTCATCTTATTCTTTATGGATTTCAGGTTCCCAGTAAAATATTTCCTTTTATCATGTGTTTTCTTAAAATGTGATAATTACAGTTATTTTGAATTTGTCTGATAATTCTAATGACTGGGGTCACCTGAAAATTTTGTATCACTTTTTTTCTTTCGACCCTTTGTCATTCCTATATATTTTTTGTACTTAATGATTGTTATTGTACAAGAAAAATAGAAAAGGCTCTGGAGGATCATACCACACCTTGTGATAAGAAGACTGAGTTGGGTCAGACCACCTTAATCTAAACAAGAAGCAAACCAACTAAATAAAAGTTTTATGTCTCATCCTACCTCAGGTTCTCCTCTGCCCCCAGGCTTGACTCCTCTACATCCTATAATAAATTGTCTAGGCTCCTTCTATGGCAAATTCTGAACTCTAGTTCCTATGTCCTCAGCACTAGAAGAGTACTGAAATCTTTACTTCTTTGACGTGACTTTTGCTTGGTTTCTTTGCCAATCACCCTGAACATTAGAATTTGTCAAATGCTTCTAGGGGGGGATTGAAGGTGCCTTATTTAAAATTTTTTTATTGTTTATGCTGTTACAGTTGTTCCTACCTTTTCTCCCTTTCCCCACCTCCACAAAGTTCTGCCCTCTACCTTCCCCAAGCCGATCCCCATACTGTTGTCCATGTCCACGTATTATGCATAAATGTTATTTGGTTAATACCTTCAGCATTTTTTTGTCTGGTTCCCCACCTTTTTCCAGGAGATGTTAGTCTGTTTCACGTATCTAAACTTCTGTTATTCTTCTGTTTAGTAGTGTATTGTGTTCATTAGGTTCCCCATATAAGTGCAATCATTGGTATTTTTCTTTCCCTGACTGATTTAATTCACTTAACATATTTTTTCCAGTTCTTGCCGTTGCAAAGAACATCCATGCCATTGCAAAATGTAAGAGTTTCTTCTTTTTTTTTACCACTGTGTAGTATTCCATTGTGTAAATGTACTGCAGTCTTTTCATCCAGTCATTTACTGATGGGCACTTAGGCTGTTTCCAAATCTTGGCTATTACAAACAGCACTGCTACAAACATAGGGGTGTGTATATTTTATTGTATTGCTGTTCCAGGATAATTGGGATATATTCCCAGGAGTGAAATTTCTGGGTCAAAAGGAATCCCCACTTAAAATTTTTTAAGGAAACCCCATAGTGTTTTCCACAGTGGCTGCACCAGTCTGCATTCCCACCTAGAGGACACTAGGTTTCTCTCTTCTCCACATCCTGGCCAGCACTTGTCCTTTGTTGGTTTATTGATGGTGGCCATTCTGGCAGGGGTAAGGCGATACCTCATGGGAGTTTTAATTTTCCTTTCTCTGATAATTTAGGGAGGTTGAGAATTTTTTCATATGTATACAGGCCCTCTGCATATCCTTTTTGGAGAAGTATTTATTCAGGTATGGTGCCCATTTCTTAACTGGGTTGTTTGTCTTCCTGGGATTAAGTTGTATTAGTTCTTGGTATGTGTTTTGGAAATTAAATCCTTGTCAGATATGTCATTGGCAAAAATGTTCTCCCACACAGTGGGTACAGTGGGGTCTTGTATTCAGCTTGCTGATGGTTTCTTAGGCTGTGCAGAAGCTTTTTAATTTGATGTCGTCCCATTTGTTTGTTTCTGCTTTATTTCCAGTACCTTAGGACATATAGCAGCAAAAATATTTCTACATTGAATATCTGAGATTTTACTACATGTGTTTTCTTCTAGAATGTTTATGTTCTTGCAATTTACATTTAAGTCTTTTATCCATTTTGAGGTTCATTTTTGTATAGTATAAGTTGGGGTCTAGTTTCATTTTTTTTCCTGTACCAGTCAGTTTTCTCAACACCATTTATTGAAGAGGCAGTCATTGCTCCATTGTATGCTCTTGTCCACTTTGTCAAATATCAATTGCCCATACAGGCATGTGTTTATCCCCAGGCTCTCTGTTCTGTTCCATTGTTCTATATGTGTATTCTTGTGCCAGAACCAGGCTGTTTTTATTGCAGTGGACTTATCATATAGTTTGATATCAGAAACTGTGATACCTCCAGTTTTGTTCTTATTTTGCAAGACTGCTGAGGTTACTCAGGGTCATTTTTGATTCCACATAAAAATTTGGAATACTTGTTCCAGTTCTGTAAAGTATATCATTGGTGTTTTAATAGGAATTGCATTGAATGTATAGATTGCTTTGGGTAGAATGGACATTTTAATGATGTCGGTAATTTCAGTCCATGAACATGGAATATTCTTCCACTTATTTGTCTTCCTCTGTTCCTTTCTCCAATGAGCTACAATTTTCTGAGTACAGGAGTGGGCTTCAACTCTTACTAAAGCTCGAACCAACTAGCCACATAATCAGTATTCCCAAAGGGAGATTCCTGCCAGTTCTAGACCCTGCCGGGAGCAACACCCCATTCAGGGGCAGCAACCACACGGAATCCCACACAGAGAGGTCAGGGGTTACTCTTATAGTCACTCAGCCAGAGGGGATAACTCTACAACGAAAGAGTCATCAGCATTTAAGATGCACCTGCAAAAAGGGAGTAAAAGAACCCACAAAAAACACTCCTTAACCACAGAGATCAGGTATTCCAAGGACTGGGCAACCAACCTCAGCAACACTTTTTATCATAATACAGTCAAAGTAGGTTTGAGAGAGATAGCGCACCTATCTAATACACAGAGATCAAAGAGTGGGGCAAAGGAAAATGTCCCAAGCAAAGTAGCAACAGAAATTGCCACAAACAGGTTTAAAAGATATAGATAAAATATAAGCAACACACATATCAGATACAGAGTTTAAAATAATGGTTATAAATGCATTCAAAGACCTTAGAAGAAGAATAGATGATCTCAGTGAGAACTTGATAAAGAGATAGCAAGCACTAAAAAGGATATAGAAGCCATAAAAAAGAACCAGTCAGAAGTGGAAATTACAATATCTGAAATGAAGAATTCACTTGGAGGAATCAACAACAGGTTAGGTGAAGCAGAGGATCAAATCAGTGAATTAGAGGACAAGATAATAGTATCCACACCCCCCCCCTCCCGCCTCCCGTAAATGAAAGTACCTTGGACTCCGTTCTCTGTGCATTCTTTCCCTTCAGGATCTCCCCCTTGTGCTGTAGGAACACCATTAAAAAAACAACTGTCAAATATTGATAATGTTTAGAAATATAAACTCTTTGTTGAAAAATAAAAAGGAGGTAGCTTTTAATTGCTTAACATCACAGAAAAACTTGAAAAGGCTTTATTTTAATTTTTTTCTATAGGAGTCTATTTAAATGTTGCCATAAAAATATATCATTCTATTTATCAAAAAATAGAAAGAGTTTAAATACTATCTAACATTAAAATTAAATACATCTAGGATATGTATAATTAACCTTACCTCTTATTCGAGCATAAATAGAAACCAAATGGTCAGAAAAAAGTAAATCTCAAAATGAGAAATAAGCACACTCAGAAAGAGCCACTGTGCAAGAGTATACACAATAGCACACAGTTTTGAAATGGCTAATTCTGACTCACTGACAGATAGTATTTTTAAAGGTGGTTGTTTTTATTAGCTGAAGAGTAAAGTTGGCATCCTGTTAAAATGAGTTTCAGTGAGGTTTATGGTTGTTCTTTCCATTCCTGAGCTCTTGTCCTATGAGATATTATCCATTTTGAAAAGGTGTGCTATTTCAGCAATTTCTTGTTGAACATTGACAGTTGCCATTTCACAAATATTAGAAAGATTGCAAAGGCCTATAAGATCATTAAATCTATCCCCCTGGCACTGTAAGTGAAGCAAGTGAAGCAAAACTATTTTCCTGTGTGTGGGGTTGTATCCGGTATGGGCGTTCCTAGTAAAAGTAATATTGGGTGGAAGGGTGAGGGTGTCTGGGCAAGTGATAGTTTCCGGCAGAAATTTTCATTGTTTCTTTTCCAACTTATTGCTTTGAATATTTTTAATCATTAGGCGCCAACTTTATATCCCAAATACATGTTTTAAAAGAATGTGTAAGGCTTACATTGTTCTTTGCACTTAAAGCCATATTCTGGTTAATTTCAGCACTGACCAGATAATCCAAAACTGAGTGGAATCCCACAAATAATACTGCTGGAAATCTATTACCTTAATGTTAAAGTAAATAAAGAATATATAAACTGCATTACCTTTACTTTAATTATAATAATTTCATATATGTTTATATTTTATCATTTTCAAAGGTCACAAAAATATTCAGGTTGGTACCAAATGCCTGAATTTTATGAGGCATTTTGAATATTATTGAATTTCATCAAAGTTACTCCTTCATATTAGTATTCCACATGATAATGTAGTAAGGAAGCATCCATGGAGCATTAATTATTCAAATATCAGTGTTGTGTATTCATTATTTAGTTAAAATTAAAATTTAGAAATGTAAGCATCTTATAAATCTATCTACTTAATCCTAGGATATCAGTGGGCCCATCTCTTGAATACAAAAATATAGCTAAAATATTAAATATCATATTTAAACATAAAAAGGATTCCTTTATTGTCATATAATCACCAAAATGCTTCTTGATTCTGCTTGTTATTAAATCTATTTAATTAAATCACCATTATTTTATAGTTTTAGCTTTGTAATACAAATCTGAATGAATAACACATAAATGTATAATACTCTCCCTTAGACAATATCAAAACCGCAGCTCTTAGAAATAAATTGCAAGAAGATATAACAAGAAAAAATTATATACCAACTATTATACTGTCATTGATAGCAGCTAGTTCTAAAAGTGTAGGCTTCCGAACTCTTGGACTAGGTAATAAAACAATGAACGCTATTTTTTTAGGACCTTACTACATCATGCATTTAATTTTTGATTACTTTGTTTGCAACACAAAGAATCACACACCTTATAAAATTTCTTTCCCAGTTCCCAAAATGTTAAAGAATTAATTATGGATCCTACCATCACATGCCTGGTGACACATATATTTTAAAATGTCAATGAGTTTCTGGTACAAAATAATTTAATATTACAGCACCATACACTTCTATCACACTCAGAAAACAGGTATTGCAGCCATCTCAACCCCTAAGGATGATGTACAATAATAGTGTGAATGAAATTCAAAGTCAGGCATAGGTTGTGGCTACTCACATTCCAGTACCAAATAGTGAAATGCCACTTGCAAGATTCTCTTCCTCTCATCCTGCTTTGAACATGTAACCCAGCAGGTTACTTCAATAATTGAACAGATCTTCATTAGTAAAAGCAAAGTTCTCTTGGCTAACATTTAAAGAATATGCATGAAAAGATTTCCATAAATATAGAGTTCTTCTGTTGTAAGAGTAATTATGTAAATCTGTATGTGATATTATGTTATGTGTTCATATTAATGCTTTACTTCTAGAAATTTAAACAAAAGAGAGGTATTTTGGCCAGAGACAATGACAAATTAATAAGTAAGCAAGGCTTAACGTATACCTATTGGGTCAAAGGATGAATAAATAAAACCTTTCCTAGTTAAGAGTTGACCAAATATTTCATCCTTTATAAGGTACATTGAATCCCACATCTCTACTTCCTAAGTCCTGTAAAGCAGGAGATGAGGTCCAATCTTTTAGTTAGTCTTAAAAGCATGGGTTTTTCTCATAATATGAGCATCTTGCTAACTGAGTGTGATTGTATTTGAAATGCCTTAGAATGCAGAACACCACATAAACAAAATGAAAGATGAAAACCACATGATCATATTAATAGATGCAGAAAAAAGCATTTCATAAAACCCAGCACCCATTTCTGATAAAAAACTCTCAGCAAAGTGGAAAGAGAGGGAACATACCTAAATATAATAAAGGCCATGTATGACAAACCCACTGCCAGCATCATACTCAATGGGCAAAAACTGCAAGGGTTCCCCTTAAGACTGGGAACAAGACAGGTATGTTGCTTTCACCACTCTTATTCAATGTAGTACCGGAAGTCCTAGCTTTAGCAATCAGTCAAGAAGAAGAAATAAAAGGCATCCAAATGGGAAAGGAATAACTAAAGCTCATTATTCTCAGATGACATGATACTGTATATAGAGAACCCTAAATATTCCACCAAGAAACTACCAGAACTGATAAATGAATTCAGTGAAGTAGTAGGATACAAAGTTAAAATCCAGAAATCAGTTACATTTTTATATGCCAATAATGCACAATCAGAAAGGGAATTTGAGAACACAATCTCATTCACAATTACTTCAAAATAATAAAATACCTAAGAATAAAGCTAACCAAGGATGTAAATAAACTGTGCTCAAAAAATTATAAGATACTGAAAAAAGAAATTGAAGAAGACACAAATAAGTGGAAGCACCTGCCTGCTCATGAATAGGAAGAATTAACATTATTAAAATGTCTATATTACCCAAGCAATCTACAGAGTCAATGTAATTCCTATGAAGATACCAATGCTGTATGTAACATAACTAGAACAAATATTTCAAAAATGTATATGGAAGCACAAAAGGCCCCAAATAGCAAGAACAATCTTGAAAACGAAGAACAAAGTTTAAGAAATCATGCTACCAAATACAAAACTATACTATGGAGCTATCGTAATCAAAACAGCATGGCACTGGCATAAAAACAGGCACATAGATCAATGGAACAGAGTGTCCAGAAATAAACCCACACTGTTATAGTCAATTAATATTTGACAGAGGAAGCAAGCACATACAATGGCAAAAGATAGTATATTCAATAAATAGTGTTGTGGAAAATACAGAAATACATGCAGAAAAAATGAAATAGGCCGCCTTCTTACACCACACACAAGAACAAAATCAAAATGGACTAAATATTTAAATGTTAGACTTGAAACCAAAAAAAAAATCCTAGAAGAAAACATACAGATGTTGCTCATAGCAATATTTTTTCTGATATATTTCCTCAGGCAAGGGAAACAAACAAACAAAAAAAAGGAATAAGCAAATTAGACCACATCAAACTGAAAAGTTTTTGCACAACAAAGTAAACCATTAACAAACTGAAAAGATAACATTGACTAGGAGAACACATCCACTAAAACATATGATAAGGGGTTAATATCCAAAATTTATAAAGAACTTATACAACACTAAAAAACCCCAAATAATACAATTTAAAAAAAGAGCAAAGAACTTGAACAGACACTTCTCCAAAGAGGACATACAGATGGCTAACAGACATATGAAAAAGTGTTCAACATCACTAATCATCAGCCAGATGCATATTAAAACCACAATGAGATAATACCTCACATCTGTCAGAATGGCCATCATCAATAAATCAACAAAAAACAAGTGCTGGCTAGGATGTAGAAAAAGGGGAACTTTATTGCACTGTTGGTAGGAATGCAGATTGGTGCAGCCACTATGGAAAGCAGTATGGAGTTACCTCAAAAAACTAAAAATAGAACTTCCTTATGACCCAGCACTTCCACTTCTCACAATTTATCTGGAGAAATCTGAAACACTAATTCAAAAGAATATAAGCACCCCTATGTTCATTTCAGCATTATTTACAATAGCCAAGATCTGGAAGCAGTCTAAGTGTTCATCGGTAGATGAGTGGCTACAACAGGTA
Organism: Artibeus jamaicensis; assembly: GCF_021234435.1. Classification (NCBI taxonomy): domain Eukaryota; kingdom Metazoa; phylum Chordata; class Mammalia; order Chiroptera; family Phyllostomidae; genus Artibeus; species Artibeus jamaicensis. The sequence continues at coordinate 40,903,324 of NW_026522059.1, forward strand.
TGGTACATTTGCACAGTGGAATACTCCTGGGGTGTAAAAAAGAAGAAAATTTTATCTTTTGTGACATTATGAATGGAGCTGGAGAACATTATACTAAGTGAAAAGCCAGTCAGTGAAAGACAGATACCATATGATTTCACTCATATGTGGAATCTAATGAACAATCTGAAGTAAGAAGCAAAATAGAGACTCACCTATCAATAGGCAGCAGGCTGACAGCTTAGAACGGCATTGGAGATTAAGTACGGAAGCACTGAGCAAAAATAAAAGAAAGAGAACTCGTGGATATGGTCCACAGTGTGGTGATTTGGGAGTGGGGTTGGCAAGTGGGTAGAGGTGGAAGAGGGTATACATGGAATAAATGGTAATGGAAAAAGCATAATAAAAATAAATTTTAAAAAAATTCCTTAGGACATTTCTTACAGAGTATCACCCCTAAGTGAAAAACATCTTTTTAAAGTGATGTTCTGTACCTGATACCCTGCCCCCACCCCCAAATATACCCTGCTTCAGAAAGAAGAACTGGTAGTGCTGGGTTCTTGAGAAGAATGCATATTTATACTGTTATATAGAACGTCTACATGTAGATTGGATCACACACCAATGTCATCTTCACTGCCCTCTGCACCTCACTTCTACACCCCCCTCACACCTACATTTCTCGTCACTACTTCTTCTACTTCTCATCCTTTACTTCAGCAGCATCCTTACTATAATTATGTCAGAATCTTAAATTTGTAGGGTCTTCGTGGATCAATTCTCTCATTTAAGAAGAATCAAAACCTAGGAAGAACACTTGATTCGCCCACATTGCCTCAGGTCACAGTAAAGCTGGCATTAGGTACAATGTACTTTTGACTCTCAAGTCAGTGTTGTGGCCTGTGGTGCTGGGTTCTTGACGAAGGCCCATGCCTTTTCCAGGACTGGCACATCCCCTCCCAGCATAGCAGTCAGGGGCCACTCTTGTTCTAGATGGCCTGTGCCTCTTCACTTTCAGGTGGCCACCCAATTATATGCAATGCTGAGAGACATTCTAGATATCCCACTTTGAAAGAACACAAAGTGTAAGACATAAACCAAACATCATTTGCAGAAATTTAGGCTAATATTTTTAACTTTGGTTTATAAATTTAGGAGACTTCTGAATGTCAGTAGGCTGGATTAAAAATCAAGAATCTAGTTCTGGGCTTGTTTCTAAGTACCTTTGAAAGTCTCGGTAAATTTCTTAATCCCTCTGGACCTCATTTGCCTTCTGTGGAATTTAAGAGGATTGTACTAGATGATTCTTAAGGCCCCTTCCAGCTAAAAATCTCTGTGATTCTTTTATTATGTAAAGTGGAGAACTGAGATAACCACTCCACTGTCTTAAAGGGTAAACAAGGCTCAGTACTTTCCTTTACTTGTCTGCATATTTCAGATAAAAAGTATTTTTTTAAATCCTAAAGCATCAGTAAAATGTCTTCTGCTCTTACTCCACTTTGCAGATGCAGCCGGAACTCTCCACTGCACTTGCACATACTGAGTCTAGAAGATCATGTTAAACAGAAGGCTAGACTGAGCTATGTAAAATTGAAAAACACTGTACTTATATTAAAATCAATGTGCATTCTGTGTGGCAGAATCAGAAAGGCAATGCACACAAATATAAACAAGTGGAAGACTTCAAGTTTTGTTTACATAACCACAATGTAGTATACATATATAAAAATGTTGCAATTAGGAAAACTTTGCTTGTCAAAACTGGTCATTTAAAATTTGTTCTCACTTCCTTTCCCTGTGATTTTTTTTAGCAGTGATTTTTAATCACCTTCACCAAAAATAAGTTTAAGTGTCTCTTCAATTCATTTGCACTTTTACTTTCTCAGCTTTTCCTGACAGCTTTTTTTTTTTATGTAGCATTAAATAGTTCTGCCCTGTAGCGCCCTGGGGCTGAATTTTGTCTTTATATAAACATACCAACACATCGGCAGTACAGTAAGCTTTTGTTAGAACAGTACATGCATCTAAACAATGTGTCTACAATTTTCCGTATTTCAAAAATTTTCCTGAGAATACCCAATTTTTAAAAATTCCACTATTAAATCCCATATTTCCCAATGAAATGAAAATGAAAGTAAATTCCCATTTAAGTGTTTTTTCTGTGTGTATTCTGTTTGTTTGTTTTTAACTACATCCTTCTCCCAAAGCCTGGTCTCTTTTATTTTCTGTTCAGTCCAGAAGTGAACAAACACTATATTAAAAGCAGGAATCCAGCAAATGCCTTACAAAGGTGAGCCATACTCTGCTTATCTCCTTCCCCTTTGATGAGATAACCTCATAAATCCAGGTTGCTTTTTCTAATGTAGTTGAGCTCTATGCTGGTGGTTTTGCAGCATTTCCCACAATATCTTCCAAATCCCTTTCTGGGTATATGTTCTGCATAATTGGCTCCTTGATCCTGTACTTATTAGTTTGTATTTGGCATCCTCTGCCTTAATCACCTACAATTCAAATCCTCTTCAATCTGATAATATTGTACCTTATTATTTGCTAGGACTTCAATTTTAGTATCACCGGCAAATTCAGTGATCTTTTCTCCTCTGCACATGTCCCCAAATATGTACGCTTATTCCCAGAGCTTTGGAAAGCATGCTGTCTCCACCCACTTTGAAGCTCAGTTTACCATCTATGACTGCCTTTTGTCTACTACTCTTAAATTACTTTTCTGCTGCAATATGCTACTTTACCTGGGTCTGCTTTAGATATAAATCTTCGATGTGAAACCTTGTCAAGTACTTTTTGAAAACAAATTTTTTCTTATCTTTTGAGGCAGTAGCACCAGCCAAGAACTCCAGAAAATTAGAGAAATATGGCCTTCCATGCACGAGTCTATTCTGACTATCTCAAAGCAATCTTGTTAGGATTTTCTGTTTACACTCAGGGCCATCCAAGAGATCTCTTAAATAAGATAGATATGCAATAGCATTTTTTTAAATTTTCTTACTTGTCTAGGGACAGAGGACTGGAGCCCAATTTTTCCATGTCTTTTCTGGAGAGCACCACATGTTGGTAATATGTTGTCACAAAAAGCTCAGGCTGAGGCAAAGTGCAGGAATGTGCAAAGTAAGGAGTTCATTCATTTATTGGGTATGGTCTGGCAAGGCAATCTGGGCAGGGTGAAACTATACTGACATTGGCAATGACGGTCTACAATTGGTTAGGCATTTACTATATTCCAGGACCTGTTCTAAGCCACTTACATTCTTTTAACCTAAGTGCTTTATTTTGAAATAAATATAGACTTATGTAAAAGTTGTTAAAACAGTATGGATAATTCCTGCATAACTTTCACCTTTACTAGTTTTACTAGTGTTACCATCTTGAATAATCATAGGGTAATCATTAAGACTTAGAAATTACCATGGCTATAATAGTATTGACTAAACTACAGACACAAATTTTTATAGTTTATCACTTAATGTCCTTTCTTTCCGTACTAAATTGTGGTGACTCCTTAGTCTTCTCTAATCCCTGGCGATTCCTTGTCTTGTCTTGAGTGGTCTGTGACACTCTTTCCTTGTTTCTCATGATTTGACATATTTGAAGAGTACCAGTCAGGTATTCTGTAGGATGTCCTCCAATTAATTTTATTTTCCTGACACTTTCTAACAGTCACCTTAAGATTATGCATTTTTCAGCACTAATAACACAGAAATGATGTGGCCTTCTCAGTGAATCCTACCAGGGGACGATGCTGGTCTTGATTATTTGGTAATATGAAGCCTGCCATGTTTCTCCACAACAAAGGTACTGTTCTTCCTTTTGTAACTGATACATATTTGGAAGGAGATGCTTTGAGACTATGCAAATACCATGTTTATTCTCAAATCTCTGCCCACTAATTTTAGCATCCTTCAGTGTAGCTTACCTATAACAATGACTACTTTAGTGCTTGCATTTTGGTAATTTTCAACTCCTGTAATTTCTTCCACATTGATAAAGTGGAATTCTTCTTTTAAAAAGTTTTCTTTTCTTCCTGTTTTTTAAAATATTTTATTTATTTCTAAAGAGAGGGAAGGAGAAACAAAGGGAGTAATACATCAATATGTGGTTGCCTCTCACATGGCCCGCTACTAGGGATCTGGCCCACAACCCAGACATGTGCCCTGACTGGGAATTGAACCTGCTACCCTTTGGTTTGCAGGTCCATGCTCAATCCACTGATCTACACCAGCCAGGGCTCTCCCTGTTTTTTTATTCAATAATGTATCTAGGAAGAATTCATGGATATGTACTTCATTTTAAGAGTGATACATAAGAGGGATTCCAAAAAAATCACCAATATAAAAATATATTGCTCATTATGAGTGAAAATATTGACAATGCCTATGTAAGAATAATAAGCCTAGAAAAAATATGCTTTGACAGGTACTCAGCATAAATAAGCTTGTGTGATGGTTAAAATGGCTTACCAGGACTGCCCCAACAACCACTGGATTTGCCTCACTGGATTTAAAATAAAACATCAGCATCCCTGTATCTTACCTCATGAAATATAAGGTTGGAAGAGAGCTAAACCAGAAGTGTATAGATCAGTATTGCAAATGATGGAGTAGTTGCTAATTCTAATAATTCAGAAACAGACCCAGTAACAGGGTATGATAATGGAAAGAAAGAAAAAATGTCTACAAGCTGTCTATGAAGGAAGTTGAGTCTGGGAAATGGGAGGTACTGGCATACAGCTGAGGAAATTGAAACTGATAGGGGAGATGATGAAATAACCCTGCCCAATGTGCCTTGCTCACCCAAGGCTGTCATTAATAAGTTGCTGACACAATCCCAGTACTTATTCCTGGTGCACCAGACCTTGGTAATCAACAAAACTCGATCCCAGGAGAGCAGGACTGCGGGTACTGATATAATTCCAATCCCCGTGAGACCCATCTCAGAACTGGCGTAAGCCTGCGCCTGTAGGTGTGTCTGCAGCATTACCCAGTTGCAAGGAGTAAAAGAACACAAAGACAAGACAAATGAAATTGATGACAGCGATGCCTCTATCAAGTAGAAAATCAAATTTTTATAGCAATACATTTGTTGACAGCATTTATCTACCCATTATTTTACATATCCTGTTATTTATCCAATAAATATTTATGGACTGCGTACTATATTCCAAGCATTGTGGTAAGCTCTGAAAGCACAGAGGTAAACAGGAGATGATCCCTACTCTCAAGAGGTGTTTATAATCTTCATCTTCTTTCTACATTCCTATTTGAGAATTACTGCCTCCAATTTATTCATTTGTCAATGTAAAAATATGTAATAAAGGCCTATAATAATTCTTGCACTATTCTATATCATGGAGATACATAGATAAAAGTCTGTGTACTTGCTCTAAAGAAGCTTATAGGGAGACCTGATAAATACAGCCAACTGTGATGTGGTGTGATAAGTGGTGCAATGGAAAGGGGAACGAGATCTCCTAGAACAAATAAAAGAGGCACCTAACTTAAACCAGAGCCATCGGAGACTTCTTAACAGCAAAAGCACTGTCCTGAGTCATAAAGGGAAAGTAAAGGTTTTCAAGATTAGCAGGTAAAGGGGGGATGGCAATTCTGCATGTAAGAAGCAGCAAAGTTCATTCATTATAGAAGTGCAACTCACAGGGCGAAGCTAGATTACTGAGTTCAAAAAGGAAAGAGGTGAAATATAAGAGTAGAGAAGCAAACATGAACCAGATAATGAAGCACCTTAGAAAATGTTCTACAGAGTTTAAATTCTATCCTGAAAACCACAAGAAGCTATTTAAGAAGAAAAGGTGACTCAATAAGGTTTAGGTTTTGAGCAATCATCTTGGAGGCAGTGTAAAGAGTAGATTTCAGGGTATAAAACAACAGACAAGGTGACAATAAAGGACACCATTAAAATAAATCAGGCAAGACTTCTGGGTTTGTATCCAAAGTAAAAGAAAATAGAATCTCGAAAAGGCGTCTGTACTCCTGTGCTCACTGCAGCATGATTCACAGTAGCCAAGATGCAGAAGCATCCTCTGAGTCATCAATGGGTGTAAGAAAATGTGACACATGTAATGGAATATTATTCAGCCATGAGAAGGAAAGAAATCCTGCTGATGGCAACAACATGGGTGGACCTGTAGGGTATTGCACTAAGTGAAGTAAACCAAACAGAAAGACAAACACCACATGGTAGTACTGATAAGTGGACTCTAAATGAAAAGCCAGACTAATGGAGAATAGAAAAGTAGTAGCCAGGGGCTGAGGGATGAGGAAAGCAGGGAGACATTAGTAAAAGGATACAACCCTTCAGCTGTAAGATGAGTAAGGTCTGAGGACCTAATAATGTACAATGTGGTGACAACAGTTGACAAGACATTATTGTAAAATTGACATTTGCTAAGAAAGTTGAACTTCCATTCTCATGAAAAATAAAAGTTAAACATGTGAGATGATGGATGTATTAGTTCACTACATGAGAGGAATCCTTCAGGAAAATATGTGCATATCGAATCATCACAATGTATACTTTAAATATCTTACAATGTTATTTATCTTTTATTTATTTATTATGCTTCAATAAACTGAAAATAAATACATACATAAGTAACACATAGTACTAATTTAATAACAGGATACATGAATAGTAAATAAGTCATGTTTTTAATTTTAAAAAATAAATAAATTGAGCAAGAAACATGTAAGCAAAGCAAGCAGTAGAGTTGGTTGCTATGGTCATAGAAAGAATGTACACATTCCATAATTCTTAAGAAGTCAGGGTTCATATTGAGGGACAGGATACTATTCTGAAAGAGAAGGAAAACAAAAAGGATAGCAGATTTAGAAAAAAATCAATTCGCACTTGTCAAATTAGAAATGTCTGTAAAAATATGCCATCTGGAAATGCCCAGAAAACTGTCAGGATTCTAGGACTCAGGAGAAATAAGAGTCCCAAATAGAGATGTTGGAGTCATTTATTGAACATTTGTCCTCTACTACCAGTCCAACTAAGTGCTATAAGTGCTGCTGAATGATACTGACTGGGATCTTACCCTCAAGAAACTTACAGTCATGACATTCTGATGATAGCAAAATCCTGCTTGTTCCATTTCGCACTTGTGAGGTTGAATGGGTGATCAGAGAGGAAAAGTAACTCTGCTACATGGCTGACCAGGAGTCTGAACCAGCAGTCCGACTCCAATTTCTCTTCCTACTACTTAGAAGAGATTCTTGACCATAGCTTCCAAAGTTAAATCCTTTTTGTTTTTTATTTCCCAAAAACACCTCTTATAAAACCAATACATTTTCGTGCACTTGACTACACCTGGTGTTGGTTATGAGAACCTGTACCATTTGGGCTGTCCTCTTAACAAATCTCTTAGCTTTATGGCAATTATCTTGCATGCATTGCTTTTTCCCTCTCAATTAGCAAAGACCTGCTTGTGGCTCAGTCACCAAAAAATAATAATATATGCATATGCCAGAAAAATGAAAAGTGATTGTTCGTTCTTTGCCACTTTAGTATTGTGTAACAAGCACAGAGACTATGGAGAATTCTGCAGAGTCCCACAGAATGTCAGCATAGAGGCAGGCTAGAATTATTAGTATTAAAACTATAATCTTACATTTCCTTTAAAATATATTTGCTTCCACCACTGATAACCAAAACTCTGTTTTAACAACCCACCAAAAATTCTAATGAGTAACAGAGGAAGTACATAAGGAAAGTACGCTATAAAACTTTTATATCAATTTGTCTCTCTCTCTCTCTCTCACACACACACACACACACACAGAAACACACAGCTTTTCTCACACAGAGATATCACTAAAAGGAAAAACTATCAATTACTTTCTTCTCACAAAAAATGAATTTAATTCCAGATTATTTTATAGCACTGGAAAGGGTTGAGAAAACTTCCTCAGAGACTGTGGAAGCCTGTAAGATTCCTTGTGATTGAAGTATTGATTGCTATGAAGGCTAATGTATTCTTAATTTTCCAAATTTATGAAAAAAGGAAACACCTGGGTTTGTTCACATATTTGGAAAAACTTATTTTTTTATGAAATAAGGCATTGTAAAGTTCACTATGGCAGATATAAAACTTTCAAATTTTTTAATTAAAATCTTGAAAGAGGATTCTCTCCTTCATTTTAATCTTGGCTAATATAATTATGATGTGCATTGGTGTGTTTCTTCTTGGGTCCAACTTCTTTGGGACTCTCTGAGCTTCCTGGATTTCCTAGAAGTCTATTTCCTTTGCCAGATTGGGGAAATTTTCCTTTATTATTTGTTCAAATAAGTTTTCCACTGATGACTGTTCCTTTTCTCCTTCTGGTACCCCTATTATTCGAATGTTGGAGCATTTAATGATGTCCTGGAGGTTCCTAAGTCTCTCCTCATTTTTTTGAATTTTTGTTTCTTCATATTTTCCTGTTCAGTCATTTTTTTCCTTCTTTCTGGTCCACTCCCTTGATTTGAGTCCCAGTTTCCTTCCCATTACTATTAGTTTCCTGTGCAATTCCCTTCATTTCAATTAGTTTAGCCTTCATATGTTCCTCTAATTTGTGACTAAAATCAACCAGTTCTGTGAGCATCCTGATCACCAGTGTTTTGAACTGTGCATCTGAAACTTTTGCTATTTCTTCGTCACTTAGAGTTATGGGCTCTGGGGCTTTGAGATCTTCTTGAGCCATTTTTGGTCTTTTCGAGCCCGTTAAGCATGAGGAGCAGAGCCTTGGGGGCAAACTAAAAGGACAGCTAGATCAGGAGCAGAACCATAGAAATGAAGATCTCATGGAGGGTTAGCAACAGGGGAGTGGGAGAAGGAAAAGGGGGGAGAAGGTACAGAAAATAAGTAGCATAGGCGGTAGATAGAAAATAGATAGGGGGAGAGCAAGAATAGTATGGAGAATATAGAATCTAAAGAACTTGAAATACATGGACATGAACTAAAGGGGGGGAATGGTGGGGGAGGGTTGTGCAGGGTGGAGGGGAATGAAGGGGGGAATAGAACAACTGTAATGGCATAATCAATAAAATAAAAATTTAAACAAAGCAAAAAAATCTTGAAAGAGAATATTGCTCATAAAAAAGAAACTAGGATATCAATATCTTTCACAAGTTGAAAAATTTTAAAAAATGTTTATTGATTTTTAGAAAGAGAAGAAGGGAGAGAGTGGGAGAGAGAGAAACATGGATGTGAGGGAAGAACGTCAATCAGTTGTCTCCCATACATGCCCCAACCAGGGATTAAACCCCCAACCTACGTATGTGTCATGATTGGGAATTGAACCCCCAGACTTTTGGTGAACAAATGATGCTCCAAACAACTAAGCAACACTGGCCAGGGCTTTCACCTTTATGCATTAAATATTGTATAATGTATGCATAAAATCATATTTTGCATTATCATTAGATTTCTAGCATATAAATGGCAACTTTTACATAATAAAATGAGAACTATGATGCTTCCAATTGCAAATTTTAACAATGTATCTCATTAATCAATTTACATGTAATCTTGGCAATTAAAACAGCTACCATTTATAAAATGTTTTCACTTTAAAAGTATTTTATATACATATTTTATTCTGAACCTCCCAACTAAGATACTTTAGATAGTCATGTTATCACCACTTTACATATGAGCAAACTACAGTAAAAAGAGATTAGGTTCATTTTCCCAGTTTGGAAAAGAAGCTATTGACAGAACCAAGATTACAACCCAGGTTTCCTGGCTTCCATTTTCAACATTATCATCCAAGCAAACTGGCAAATTAAATAAAGAATTTTACTATATATACTGCTGTAGATACCAACCATAATTATTTCTGATCATAACTTTCATCGCTCCAGACAATCTATAATTCTTGAAGTCAAATACATTTCATATCATCCATAAGTCTAAAAAGCAAAGTCAGAATTTAGACAAATAAAATATTATACACATGCAAACAAGAAGAATGAGAATAAAGAGGAGGAAGTGGAGAATCCCAGTGATGTTCTGCCTGGATGTGATACTCAAACCAGAGGGTACAAACCACAATAAAACTGAGAAATCACCTCCCAAGTATCATGTATTCCTGCAATTTAACTCAGCCTACAAATATGATACATCAGTCACTGCCAGACACAGAAAATAAAATAGTTTCAGACTGCCGCAACATCATGATATGAAATGAATATTAAATAAAAATAAAAGCATGTACTATACATATTTTAAACAAGATATAATCAATATTATATGATGAAAATTTGTTTTTATGATAGTTATCTGTTCAGATTAGTAGTTATTAGATTAGAGTTATGTACTTTGGTGTCATTAATGTTTTTTTAATGTTTCTGTTGAAATAGATAAATTATTACCATAGATGCTGCCAAAAGAATAGTTGGTAGATAAATCAAATAGATGAATTAACATAAAATATTTAAGTCATACAAGAAGTATATTTGAGTGTCTTCATTTTGGGGGAATCAAACAATTAAATAGACATGCACCCCATAATAATGTTTCAGTCAATAATGGACAACATATAAGATGGTGGTCCCGTGAGATTATAATGGCACTGCAGTTCTTGTAAGAAATAGAAGGATGTATGGCTCAGAAAGAATTATTTTTCATTGATGGGAGAAATATCCATGGAGCATAGCAATAGATTCCCTCTCACTCATGGCACCTCAATTTTTGAGTGCACAGATTATTTAGCAGGTGCTTCAGCCCTCACGGATCTAGTCTGGTGGTGCTCAGAGAACATCGCTGTAAATTCGCTGCTGACAACCTAAAACCCTGTACAAGGGCACAGGTCTGCAGGAGTTTCCTTAAGCAGTACCAATTCCCACAGCCTCTGGAGTAAACACTGTCTGCAGTAGTGTGGAGCCAGCCTGTCCCTGTAGCTCAGAAATATTGTCAGGTTGTAATGATGTAGCATAGATAAGTTTTATTTCTTCTATGAATTCAATGCCAGAGAGAGCCTTTTGTGTCAGGCAGGGCCAAGGAAACCCAAAACAAATTGCCAAAGCCAAAATATTCAGTCCTCAGCTTTACATCCTATGTTAAACAGGCTGTTTTTTTTATTAAGTAACATGAAGTTCCTTAGTCTGACAGCTGCTCCAGAATGCAGCACCCAGAAACCCACTGCCATGGCAGTTCCCTGTGTCTCTTTATCGCTGCATCTTGATTTCTTATTAATCCTCAGGCCGCCTTTCACTCCCTCCTGGTGGCCAGCATTATGGTGATGTGTGCCTTCCTCAGATGGTTTCTCCTAAATGTTCTCAGTCAGTCCAGCCCACATCCCTGTTCATGGAACAACATAGACAGCTTCCATGTTTTATTTCTGATGTCAGAATGAAGCAGGGAGAGGGCTTATGGGACAGTGCTTATAGTGTCCACCACAGTGTATAGTAATGCCCTAGACCTTCACATTCACTTACCACTCCCTCACTGACTCGCCCAGAGCAAGTTGTAGACATGCAAGCTCCATTCGTGGTAAGTGCCCTGTACAGGTGAGCCATTTTTATCTTTTATACCAGTGATTTTCAAACTTTTTCATCTCACAGAACACATAAACTAATTACTAAAAATTTACAACACACCAAAAAATGTACTTTTTGCTGATCTGACAAAAACTAGGTAAAATTTTGATTCATTCATACTGGACCGTTATTGTTGTGTTGGCTGTTGTCAATGTTTTTATTTGACAATCTAAGGAAAAAGAGGTCAGCGCTCCTGACTCAATAGTCAAGTGTTGCATATTATAAAAATTCTGCAGCACACCAGTGTGCCTCTTGCGATACACTGTTTGAAAATCACTATATTATACCATATTTCTGTGTGCAGTTATACTTAGATATACAAATACTTGCCATTGTATTACAATTGCTTATGGAATTTAGTATGGACTTGTAGCATAGGAGCTATGTATACCATACAGCCAACTACATCTGTAGTAGTCTATGACATCTACATTCATGTAAGTCTCCTCTATGATATGTCCACGCAATGATGAAGTCCCCTAATGACACATTTCTCAGAACACATCCTCATCATTAAGTAATGCATGACCATAACTAAAACCATCAGAAAATATAATAAGCCTCACATGGCATTCTCTCATGCTCAATACTCTGTTGCGCTTTTTATGGGAATTAAAAAGCAGTCTGAGTTAATGTAATGTGATTTAATTGTTGTATTTGTATTCTGTACACAATATTGGTGGCCCTACAGTAATGATATGTTTTTCTTTAAACAAATAATTTTGTTCTCACAGTTTAAAGGAATGATTGGCTTAGAAGAATAACTACCCAAATATGCAAAGTACCAAGCAGAAAGATGTCCCTGACACCAAGCCACCAATTAAAGCACTAGAAGAATTAAGTAATCTATGTCTCTCCTTCTGCAAAAATGTAATTTAGTCATAAAATCTCAGCAAATACAACTTTCATGGTTACATAATTTAGAATAAATGTTCTATCTTGATCACAGTCAAGCTCACCTTCTCTCACCCGATTTTCCCAACATGAACTGCATGCTCTACTGCCCTGCTTTGCCTCTATGGATGTAGGTGCATTGACACTTGGGGAACACATTATCTCACACCATACTTATTCATTCTATAAATTGGCATTAATGTCAATAAAAGCACAAGAGTTCCTAATTCCAAACAGGTTAGTGGACTTACTTAAGGACCCTAAAATGTAATGAAAGGAATGATAAATGAAAAAAAGTGACTTCATATCTGTTGAGCTCTAAACAGTTGAGTATTTGATTCTTCTAGATGTCATTAACTTTCAAGTCACATCTTCTTTCCTCCCACCTCTTCCAGACTTACACTGCCACTTCCAGTGTAAGTCTTTGGGGTCCAGAGGAAAAAAAGGACATACCTGTCCTTGAAAATTTTCACTAATCTCCCTTTCTGAGGGAGAATATACCTAGAAGCAAATGATTCTGTAACAAGATGAAATTACAGCATCTACTTGTCTTTTTAGAAAATACATTCATCATATGTATTTTTTTAATTCTTGCTGTGTTTTACCAACTATATACTTATTTAACAATCATTACATATTAGTGGAAGTACGTTACATTATTATCCACATTTTACTGATGAAAGAACAAAGCAAGTGAGAGCAATAACTTGCCCAAAGCCACACACCAAAGTAGTTAAAATTTCTTTACTGGTTATGATCAGTCCTGAGCTGGTCTATACAGAGATGTACGATTGCTGTAGCTTGCTCTTTGTGCTGTCTGACCTCTCTGTAGGCACTCACTGAGACATCCATGGCTATTTTTGATTGTCACATGAAAAAATCATGCTGAATTCTGCCATCATGTCCCCTGTCATGACAGTGAAATTGCTTTGGTCTCCTGGCTCTCACATTCAGCCAAATATTCTGACCTACTCGGGAGCAGAAGGGAAGTGTCGTTTCTCTCCTCTGTCTCCGTGGGAGACTTGGAGAAAATTCTGCAGGCCCATCTGACACTAACCTACCTAGTCATTTTTACCTTTCTCATGTCATTATGGGTATAGGATAGAGTTCCCAGACACAAGTTTGATCATCCAGGAATAAAACAGACTTGGTCTATTTTACTTCTAGATATTTGGATTTAGTGGGAGTTCTGCTGTCCATTTCCTCTTGAAGCTCAATCGTGGAATGAGATGGGCACTGAGGTCTCTCCTCAGAGAACTTCGTCAGTCACTACCACTTTCAATATGGTAGGGAGCTAACGTATAACAACTTGTGAGGGCCAACTATTCACAAACTGTGCACCTAAAAAGGGGCTAGTGTCTGGAACACAGAGAAAACTCTCAAAACTCATCAGCAAGAACTGTCCACTTAGAAAATGAACAAAAGACCTGGCTGGTGTAGCTCAGTGGATTGAGCGCGGGCCTGTGAACCAGACAATCGCAGTTCGATTCCCAGTCAGGGCACATGCCTAGGTTGCAGACCGGTTCCCTGCAGGCCAGTTCCCAGCAGGGGACGCACAAAAGGCAGCCATACATTGATGTTTCTCTCCCTCTCTCCTTCCCTTCCCCTCTAAAGATAAATAAATAAAATATTTTAAAAAAAAGAAAATGAACAAAAGACTTGAAGAGACATTTCACTAAAAACAAGCACAAGAAAAGATCATCATCACTAGTCATCAAGGAAATGCAGACTAAAATCACATTGAGCCCACATCGATTCAGTTGTTTGGAGTGTCATTCTGTAGCCGAAGGGTTGCAGGTTTGATTCCCCATTTGTGAGTTCAATCCCCAGTCCGGGCATGTACAGGGGGCATCCAGTTGTCTTGCATCAATCTTTCTCTCTCCCCTGTACTCTCTCTCCAAAAGCAATGAAAAATTAAAAACAAAAACACAATGAGATGTCACCACATACCTATCAGAATGGCTAAAACTTAAAAATGAGAGTGACAACACTGAAAGCTTGTGCGGATGTAGGGAAACCGCATACATTACTGGTGGGAAGTATGATACAAGCCCCTCTGGAAAACAATTTGGCAGTTTCTTAAAAAACTCAACACGCAACAACTATGTAACCTCGCACCTGCACCCCTGGGCAATTATCTTTGAGAATCAGTGACTTAGCTTCACATGAATACCTGTCCGTGAATGTTAATAGAAGCTTAATTCACAGTGGACCCAAGCTGAAAACAGCTTAGATATTCTTCAGTGAATGAATAATTAAGGAGTCGGTGGTATCTTCATACCATAGATATGATTCATCAATAAAGAGATACAATCTACTAATATGTACAGTAACCTGGATGAAATTTCAAATAATTATGCTGAAAGAAAGAAGCCAATCCTCAAATGTTACATACTCTAGAATTCCACGTTTTAACATAGTGGAAATGACAAAGTCATAGAAATAGAGAATAGATTAGTGGTTTTCAAGGTTAGAGAAAGGGTGAGGTCAGAAAAAAGTAAGTGTGGCTGTAAAATGGCAACCGGAAGGATCTAGTGTGGTTAAAATATTCTGCATCTTGACTGGATCAATGCCAATGTTGTAGCTATGATACTGTACTATATAGTTTACAAGATGTTATCAGTAGGGAAACCCAGATAAAAGATATCTGACTTCTTTCTATATTCTTTCATAAAATGGTGCCAATCTACAATTATCTCAACACTTAAAAGTCTCATGAAAAACAGTTACACATAAACAAATTATGAGAACACATTATGAAAAGTGAGGTCCTGTCCAGTCCCACCAGCCTGGTTGTGAGGCTGTCCATGTGTCTCCCAGCAAACGCCCGCCCACGGCAGCTCTGACACCCTCGCAGTGCTGGTGGCATTAGGCTCACCCTGTGCTACCCACACTCGCCTGCCATCTAACCCAATGATTGTCTTCCTGTTTACAGTTCCAAATCATCTCTTTATACTTGCCAAGCAAACCCTTTCTCTGACTTCAGTCATTCACAGATTCCCCTCAACAGCACAAGTTTTTTCTCCTACTTGCTACCTGCACCCACTCCTGTCCCTCTGGCCATGAGGAGGGAAAGGGTCTCCAGTGTTCCATTGAGCTGGTGGAGCTGGATGACCTGGGGGAGGGCGTATAACACTGCAGATGATGTGAATTTGATGTAAGTCATTTAGCCTCAGTAACAGAAAATTTGAAAGTAAGATGTTTTTTCCCTGCTTACTATTCACAAATCTACCCATTTCTGTCAGGAGAAGATTTGTGAACAAGACAGTGTCTGTGTTCTTTGCCACATATGGGCTCCTGAACATTCCTTCTTCCTGAAATCATGCGTGACCTTTTCCATCCCAAACTGAAGCCAAACGAATAATAAACACAGGGGAAAAACTTTGGAGACTTTCTGATTTTGCCTGGTAAAGGCCCTACTGTTAAAAAGTAAAATTCTACTCTTAGAAAAATCACCACTATATCCTCCCTTTCATTAACCTTGAGTGACAGATCCAGATACTCACTAAACTGATCCTCTGATCTGCTGCCTGGCACACATCACATCCGCCACAGTGCTGCTGGGAAGGCGGAGACGCCCTGACTCCACCAGCCTCCTTTAAAACAATGACACGCAGACAGCAGTACCTGTGCTCCGATATCAGCCAATACCAACAATGGTTCTCACTGCAGAGATCTGAATGAATGTCCTGGATTTCCAGAGATTTCCTTGATGACCTGTGTTTCCAGAGAAAACAGCCAAGGAAGCTGCAAGGCCCCCTCCCTACCCTTATTTACCTCCAGGGTAGAAAAATAGTCCTGACACATCCTTGCCCTGCCCCAGGCACTCAATCGCATTGAGAAAGAACTAAAAACCAAAATAAAGAAGGTGTATGTGGTTTATGTTAATGGCAAGAACAAGGGGCAGGGGGAAGAGTATGGATGCAATAAAGTAGTTCTTTGTCTTTAGATTTCCTGATGTCAAATCTAGGGAGGACAAGACTGAAACCCCTATCCTTGCTCCTGCCCCGTGGCAGATGAGAACCTCTTTCTCTCTGGCCCTTGGACCCCAGCTAATGATACTGGAACAAGGGAAGAGAATGGATCCCAGAGCCGTGAATTGCTTACTGGCTGATCTCAGAGGAAGAGGTGGCCTCCCCTGCAGAGCCTCGCTCCAGCCCTCCCTCTGTCCCCAGCCTCCCTCCAGGCTGCTCTGGCTGGCGCCCACTTCCCCAGCTTGTTGTGGGGGCAAGCGCTGTTCTAACTCTATCCTATGGGCATCCTCCATGTCCGGACATTACAGGAAACACACCTGTGAATTTACTCTTTGGAAGGAAGCAATTATAAAACCAACTCATGCGGTAGCAACAAAGCGTGGAAGAAATGCTGGTCTTTTAAACAGCATGTCTCTGGCAGAAGAAGACAAAAAGAGCAGAAGGAACAAATACCCCCAGGGTCAGGGACCTATTCATCTGGATTTCTGTGGAAATCAAAGGCACTTTTAAAACTAAATCCAACAGCCACCCTAAGCTTGCTTCCGCCCCCTTCCTCCAAGCTCCCCCCGCCTTTTGGAATTGCATACAATTCCATTTTCTAATTTTTTTTTTTAAATATTTTATTATTTATTTATCTTTTTTAGAGGGGAAGTGGGGGAAGGAGAGAGGGAGAGAAACATCAATGTATGGTTGCCTTTTGTGCGTCCCCTGCTGGGAACTGGCCTGCAGGGAACCGGCCTGCAACCCAGGCATGTGCCCTGACTGGGAATCAAACCGCGATCGTGTGGTTCGCAGGCCCGCGCTCAATCCACTGAGCTACACCAGCCAGGGCAATTTTCTAATTTTTTGTGTGTATATTTTATAAAAATCTCAAACCATGTTTAGGAACATTTACTTGAAAATGTCTTCACTTTTTAAGCGGCAGTATCTTTGTCTCAAGAGATCATAAAATAGTAAACTTTTTCCCCAATCCCCAAAGGAGATAAGATTACACAACGTTTCAAACCCCTGGTCAGCCTGTTACCGTGTTCACAGAGGACAAGCCGCCAGTACAGTACCACGCAGAAATAGTTTTAAGACGGAGCCACAATTTCTATGTCCATTAGCATTAACATAGAGGACTTCCTCACCAAAAAAGAAATCGAATTATTCACAGTCTCCCTAGCTGTCTGCATCTGGGTTGGAGCCAGCCAAACTTTCAGCAGCGGTTCTCACTCCCCGCTCTTCCTGTCGCCCTTGAACCTGCTTTGTGCTCCGTTTTGTTCCCAGCTCTCTTCACACCCAAGAGATGACTCATTTCGGCGGTAAACAAACAAGAAGATTCTCGAGCTTTGAAAATTTTCAAATCAGAGTGTTAAGTGCATGCAGAAGATTATACTTAAAATACCTGTCACAACTCAGGTGACATCTGTTTCGAGAGCACAAATAATCCAATATTTTGTCGTCACATCATTCACGGCTCTTTGAGAGAAAACAGAAAGCAGAGCAAGTTACACGTGAAACCAAATAAACAAATTTGGATTTGGACAAGGGGGTAGACCAGGCTATTTTAAAACCTGAAAATGTAGTCACCTTACTTGCATGGAGTGCACATATTTTGACAAACTTTTAAAGCTTGTGTTTTCTGAATTAACATGGCGGTTCACATGCCAGCTGATTTAAAGTGAGAAAGAGGAACACAGCAGCTCTGCTATGTATAAGCTATATGTACAAAAACCACACGCTTACACACGCGTCTATATTTAAGCTCTATGTAAGTGGTCAGACAGGACTTCTTAATTTGTATAATTAAACCAACCATAGGCATTGAGTTAGAGGCCAGTAAAGGTCTTTGTAGAATTTAAAGTAGATGAATCATGAATAGTACATTTTGCCTCTTTGTGTTTCATTTTCTCTTTGCACAAACAAAACCAACTAGAAATGTATATCTCAAAGGTTGCCATGCAGGCTGCCAAGCTGCATGACTCTATAGCATTCTATGACTCCGATACTCATATCAATATTTAGAAATTTGCTCTAGAGGGAGATTGATTTACCATATGTAGTGATAACAACCATTACAAACTCCCAATATTTCACAAACCATGATATAAATTGACTTTACTTCACACTCCTGGATGCCATTAGGCTCCTCCGCTACTGGGGAAATCGTTTCCATGGTAACTGAAAGGGAAAAAGCACAGGGAGAAAAAAAAGACACAAAAGCTAACGCAAGGAGATATCTATGGAATAAACAAAATACGGGCAAGTGCTGGATGTCATAACACTTTCACTGCTTCTAGACCCACGTTCTTCTAGAGATGCTGCGGCCAGGCTGTCCAATAGGTCGGACGAGAAGGAAAGTCTGGCCTGAGGCTGGGCTTGTCAATGCGGCCTGCAGCCAGCAGGGCTGCCTGCTGGTTCCCAGTGTGGATGACATCTTGTCAGTGGGGCCTGCTGAATCTTTCTGCTGCCACTGAGTCCGCAGACCTCTTGTGGGCATGGCGGACTCGTTGAGAGTACAGCCAGTGGGTAGATTGGAAGCAGAGATGTTCCGAGAGCTCCAAATCCTTCCCAGGGCAGCCGCCGCCCTGGCTTCCACCCCACACAGAATTTGCTGTGAGCGTCCCGCACCGACAGCCGCTCAGTCTAGCTGGGTCACCAGCTAGAAGGTCTCTAGAACCAAAAATTAGGTAGCGCAGGCTTTATCTTTTTCTATCATGTTGCTGAAGTAAAATATGCAGCTAGTGCAATTTAATTTTTATTCGATTCTGCATATATATGACTTTTTAGAATGAACTTGGGGGAACACACATTACTTATAAACATATACTTTTTAATTAATTTTTCTTTGTAATTCAAAGAAGATGTCTAACGCATTCATGGAATGATGTGCGCTCCCTCTGGGGAGCAATTTTAATACCTGCAATTCCCTAGCTTGTTAATCAAAGACTTTTTAGCCTTATAGATAATTTATATCTGCTTAATGTTCAGAAGGTTGAAATTGCAGCTATATAAAAAAATCCTTACCTCTGACAAAATCAGCAAAGATAAAACCTCATGGAAATCCCGCAGAAATGGGAAATGATGGAAATATCTTTTCTTTCTGAACTGCTTTCCATGAAGGTATTTTGTGGCTTTAGGGGGGTGGGTGGGGACAAGGCAGCTTTTTTTTCTCCAGAGGACACAGTGAAATTGCTTAGCTTAAAATGCAGCAACGGTCAAGAATCTCCATCTCAGAGCAGGTGTATTTCTGGTAGATTTGAATTTTGAAAATGAAAATATGATTGGCAAAAAATTACAGGAAAAAATTAGATTCTTCAAGGCTCCAACTTAGGTTTAATCTCAGTTTTCCTGGCTCGGAGGCTCCCGTTGCTGCTGCCCTGTTACACTGATGCCCCACCCTCCTGAGGCTCGGTTCTGGCTGGCACACAGTCAGGCAAGGTGAGAAAGGCGGTTCCAACTGCACCCAGGGCAGTGGCTGCAGACACAGGACTGTGGGCAGGAGGCGTCTGAGTCAGAGAAAGAAAAGGGGGGCAAACACCTCATTCTTTCTCTCTCCGAGTTTGCTCCCTGCCATGGCGCAGCCCCTTCAGATCTGTGCTTGCATGTGTGAGAGTTTGCACACACACACATATTCATTCACACTTGGACACACACACACACTTTTCCTTGTGGATGCAGAGTGACAATTCAGTTCAATGTGGTAGTTCTACACTGGGGGAGAGGGGTGGAAGCAGGGGCTCTTAGTGACAGAAGAAGGTTGAAGAACTAACTTTCTGTGTGACCGACCGACCGCTCACACAGTATGGAAATCCCTTACAGCAGTGTTTATGGGGACCAATCAAGTGAGGCTTAAACACTCCAGGAAGGGAAACACATGGTTATATGACCAACCTAAGGATGGCTTAAATTATTAGAAAGGTATTCTTTATTTCAACCTTGTATCTGCTTTTTAAAAAATTCTAATAGTATTGTACTCTGATACTAAGGCGAATGGGATGATTTTTTTCCTTAGGCTGACAGTCCTCAATCATGTTTATCATAATTGACTGCCTATCAGTTTTTCTTGAGTTAAACATTCTTCCTTGCCTTGTTTGCTTCTCCCTGATGTGCCTTCAAGAACACTACGGTCTTGATTGATACACTTAAGGCAATTTTGCGCCCAAACTGGATACAGTACTTTAAGATATGGGTATTACTTATGTACTTGAGAATGCAATAAACTCTGTTTTCATTCATTAGTACAGTATTCCTTGTTGGTGCAGTAGAAGATTAGATGTGGCCTTATTTTCACAGCCAGGTCAAGCTGCCAGCTCACGTCAAACTTGTAGTTAATGCTCCTAGATATTTTTTTCTTACATAAAGTCCAGCCCTCTCCTTCTGCATGGACTTTCTGAAGCTAACTACGGATCGTTACGTTTGTCACTATTACAATTTATCTCGCAGGTTTAAGCCTTCCTTTTAACATGTACATAGCATTTTCAGTCCTAGTTCTATTATTTTAGTATTCGCTGTTAGTCTTGGATTTTGAGTCAGCCACAAAGTTGGACAGGAGGTGAGGCATGACTCAGTCTGGGTCATCAGTGAAATGTTACACAGTTACTGGCTGCCCGGGCTGCTACTAGAGAATTCTCCTGATGTAACAAGAATATATATTCTCTGATTTTCAATCAACTCTGAATCTACCTCGCTGTGCTATCGGACCACAACTCTAAACTTCACCCATGAAAGGAGACAATGAAAGAGTTGTATGATGACTTCTTGAAATTAAGGAAGACTCTGTTTCTCATGAACTGTTTAACGTGTATGTCAAAGAAAGGAGATGTGATTAGTTGGATGTGATTGTGTAACTTATGTTGCTTTCAGTGTCTTTTTCTTCTGTTTACTCCCTAACTTTACCGGCCATTTCTTCTTCTGTCATTTTCCTATGACACAATTCTCTTCTGCCCTAAGAATTATGTTAATAGTTTTATCTGAGCATTCCCCCCCCCCCCAATGTGGAAGCTGCTTGCTAATATAAGGCTATCTCTCACCACTTGCCTCCTTCCTGATCATCGTACTGCCAGTCTCTGATCGAATGACTGTTTCAGTATCACAGCCTATGGCCCAGAAAGCCACGATTTATTTAACATGTTGTCTTTGGAACTGATGATACCACCTACCACTTCAAGTTCTTTAACAAGTGATTTTTTTGTTTCAAATACCCATGTCATTTCTTTATATGAATCTGCAGAAATGGCAGGGGCTAATGGACTTGATGACTGGATAAGTCCTCTGTCCTTGAAGATGTCATTTTGGGGAAGAAATCTCATGCTTCCAACATGTCAGCATGTTGTTTGCTTGGCTGCCTCTTCTCTCTGTGGTAGGAATTCTGCTCCAGTTTGGCAGAAACTCAACTGGCTAAAGAGACCAGAGCAGAGAAAAAAGCAGGCTGAGGTCAGAAAGGCAGAGAGTGTCTCTGGGTGCTCACCAACCCCTGCACAGCCATGCACCCAGGCCATGGATGCCAAACAAAGGACCCTGTGATTCTGCCCAAGCGGCTCAGATGGTCCCTTCTGTGTTTGTACTGCAGCAGTATATCTCCTAATTCAGAATCCCTGTTTTTGTTCTGCTGTTCCCAATTTTCAGTGTAACACCATAAGCTTTGTCTTAGCACATCTAACCCACCACCTCATATCCAAGCTTGCCTTGAACTACGAAGTTTAATGTCAAGTTTACCATAGAAATTGTTTCTTGGGTCTGTTAGTTGATATTTTGAGAGGCTGTTTTGACATTATGGACATTTTTTGTCTCAGGGTATAAGAGAGGAAATAAGGATCAGGGATGGAACAATTACTACTTGGCAATTATTTGTTTACATGAACATTTTCTTTTAAAATATATTACTTTTTATTTCTGTTTATTCTACTACAGTTGTCCCAATTTTCCCCTGTTGCCCACCTCTGCCCAGCCCAGCCCACCATGCTCCCACAGTCTATTTCCACACTGTTGTCTATGTCCATGGGTCATTCATGCACATTCTTTGACTAATTCCTCCCTTTCTTTCCACCAGCTCCCCTTTACCCTCTGGTAACTGTCAGTTTGTACAATTTCTATGTCTCTGGTTCTGTTTTGCTTGTTAGTTTATTTTTTTATATTACAATGAGATATCACCTCACCCTGGTCAGAATGGCTATTCATTAATGGCAGATTCATTAATAAATCAACAAACAGCCAGTGTTGGCAAGGACATTGAGAACAAGAAACCCGAGTGCACTGTTGTTGGGACTGCAGACTGGTACAGCCACTGTGGAACACAATATGGAATTTCCTCCAAAAGTTAAAAAGGAACTGTCTTTTGATCCAGCAAGTCCACTGCAGAGAATACATCTTAAGAATCCTAAATCACCAATTCAAAAGAACCTATGCACCTCAATGTTCATAGTAGCACTATTTACAATAGCCATGTACTGGAAACACCCTAAGCACCCACCGATAGATGAATGGATCAAAAAACTGTGGTACACTTACACAACACAACATACTACACAACAATACAACACAACAGAAAGGAAGAAGGAACTCCTACCTTTTGTGACAGCATGGTTGGAACTGGAGACTATTATGCTAAATAAAATAAGCCAGGTAGTGAAAGACAAATACAATACAATCTCACTTATAAGAGAAATCTAATGAACATTTTATTTTTTGAACCAGAAAATACCAATGGAACCAAAGTCTGCATCAAGTGGTTTTTTAATCCTTTCCCCCTGGCTCTCAGCACTACTAAAGTAGGCCCCACCCAGTATCACACCACACACTTCTTACCCAAGCCTGGCCCTAGGTACTTGGCCTTGCATCCCAACTCCATTCAGATAACTGTGGGAATCCAATGAGCTGGTTTTACACCATTTGGACCACTCCTAGTTTCTTTCTTCTTATTATATAAAAGGAAGAAAACAAAGTTTGTCTTTATTTGCTCCTCATTTCTTCACTAGCTCACACAAGAACAGAATGTGGGATAACCCATGCACAGTAAAGACATCTGAGTATGCAAAAGGTTGTGGGTTTGATTCCCAGTCAGACAACGTATGAAGGCAACCGGTCAATGTTTCTCTCTCGAATGAATGTTTTTCTTTTCTCTCTCTCCTTCTGCCCCTCTTTCCCCCTCCCTCTTTCTCAATATAACCTTAGGTAAGGATTCAAACAAAAAACATGTAAGTATTCTTTAATTCCTTCACTCGCCACACCTAATACAGCAATAAGTCCTTATGAATATACTCCAAGTCAGCCCACTTCTGTCTGTGTCCACTGCCACTGTCCTAGTCCAAGCCACCTTCAATCCTTAACTGGGCAACTTCAATAGCTTTCTAATGGGTTTCTCTGTTGCCCTATAGATAGATTTACATTTTCCCTTGTTCACAAACCCTTTGATGATTTTCTATGGCAGCGAGACAAAACACTGTGCAAGTGCTTTGCCAGGCCTGTTCGGTCCCATAGGATCTGGTTCCTGCCAACCTTTCCATCTTCGTCTCCTCGTACCCTGGCCCAGCCCATCCGTGCTGTTTCTCCCATTGTCCCCACTGGCCCAAACACCTCCCACCTGCAGGGCCTTTGCATTGACCCTCTTGCCGCCCGGAGCTTTTTTCCTTCAAATCTTCACATAATAAGTCCTTATTATTCAGGTCTCAGTTCAAATGTCCTTTCTCAAAGATGGCTTCCAACACCCTACTTAACATTTTTGAAGGTGATTCTTGATATCATTGCTCCGTGGTATTTTCTTCATTGTACTTGCCACCTAGAATTGTCTTACGTATTGAATTACTTGTCTACTCTTTTATGATCTATCTTTTCTCACTAAAATATAAGTTCCATGAGAACAGACCTAATATATCTCCTTCACCACCACATCTCTTGTTCCTAAAACATGGCATTTGATGAAACTGTGATGATTGATGTAACGCAATGAAAATCCACCTCTTCTTTAATTTCTCATTTTTTACTTATTTAAATGAGTTTAAATATACTTTGTGAGCATTAACAAAATGCCTAAAATCTTAGCTCACATGATAGTATAGAATATTGTTGATTCAAATACAAATTATTTAGCTGCTGAAACTAATAAGCTAACAATTATTTATTATAACAGGAAAATGTTTCTAGTGAACATTTTCACTAGAAACCATTAGAAAACATTTTTAATCTTCTATAAGAAATTATGATGTAAGGTTTGTAACATGATACAAAGTAAGTTGAGGAAAGAGAAATAGACTCTTTTTTGGTAGTCTTTCTTTACTACTTAATTGCGGAGATCCCTTGAAAAACATAAAAGTTATATAAAAACCAAAAAATAAACATGTCCAGGTCATGCTTTATAACTTGGGAGCCATGATTTAGCTGGGAATAATCCCCAAATCCATAGTTGAACATTAGCGTGCACAAGAAAAATTCCTAAAAAACTGTTCATATATCTATAAATATGTAGCTGAGAAAAGCCCAGTTTGAACATATCTACCAAATTTGTGCATAGACTTATCAGTCAACAGTGCTCATTCAGGTAGAGTAAACAGTAGATTAAAAATCCAGAATGCTAGCAAGGAGACCATCAACCAACTTGTTGGGCCTATAAAAAAGCAAAACAATTAAAGATACATTAGCTAGCATTTATGAAATAATTACTATGTGCCAGGCACTCAGATCTTAGCACTTTACATGTACTAATTAATTAAATTATCAAAATAATTGTATAAGTGATTATTACATAAAAATCATCCTATTAAGACCCCAAACCGAGAGCTGAAAACAACAATTATCTATTATTTATTATGTTAATAGTTTTCTTGGGGAGTTTTCTCTGCCTTCTCCTGGGCTCACTAATGCAGCTGCACTCAGCTGGAGGGTCAGGCTGGACTAGTGGGTCTAAGACGTCTTCTCACGTATCTGACACCCAGGCTTCTCTTTCCACAGTCCAGGACTTTTTTAACCACATGGTGATTTCAAGGAAAAAAAACTGCAAGGCTGTTCATATAACCTCATTTACACTGCAGTCTGTTTGCCACAGCAAGTCACGAGTACAGCCCAGATTTAAAGAGATGACGCCTCTGGATGAAAACAGCAGCAAAGTCACATTGCATGTGTAGGTAGGTGTCTATGGAGTAGCAGAATTTGTGGTCATTAGACAATCAACCACAAATAGGTGTTAGTGTTATCTTTATTTTGCAGATGAGAAACTAACATAAACAGAGATATAATTACTTTCCCAAGGATGCAACAAGTAGTGGAGTTGAGAATTGAACACAGTCTATGGCTGTGCAAGCTCTACCTTCTAAATGACGTCTGGGGAGGTCCTGAGAATGGGCTCCTAGGACTCCCAGGATAAGCCCCCTTCACATTCTCTCCTCCATGTTAATATTTAATAATTAAAGAATGAGAGTGAAAGATCCTAATGTATTGCTCAACTTGAAGATGCTATAGTCTTGAATTTTTATGAGCAAGTTATATATGTGTGTATACATATATGTATGTGTATACATATGTGTATATATACACACATAAAACTTTCAAATATGGAGATATATATATATAACTTTCACATAAAATCTAAGACTATATATATATGTATATATATATATATATATATATATATATATGACTGAATCAGGTTGTTTAAACTTACCTAAGTTTAAACAAATAACTTTGTCCACATGTGCTTATTTCTGCAAGATGAGGTCAGTGCCACCTAACCCAGAGTGTCAGTGCAAGGATGTGTACCTGGAAATTAAAATAACCAATTGATTTAAGGCACTTTAACTTTTGAAATCTATTTCTTATGTCTCTAATTGCTTAAGAGAAATATAATAGTCAACTACTTTATTAAGAAGTACAACCAGACCAGGTTTTTGATACTATATAAACAATAAGAGACTATCAGAATGCTTATTCTGAGATGAACTTTTTGTGGGTGTTTTGTAGGTCAGACCAAACACCAGACTTTCCTTTGTTGCCTTTATGCTTCTGTGATGGGTCTTCTCTCTCTCCTTCAGGTTTCCCAGTTCCTCATTTCTATCGTAAATAGCACCATAGATCTCATCCAGCCACTCCTTCTACACATCTCTTCACCCCAAGACTCAGAAGTCTACGAGTGTATATCTACAACCTCATTCTGTCCACACAAGGGCCCCATGTCTCAATTCCATCTTCTGTGTGACTGTAGCATTAAAAAGCACTTTTGAAGTGTATCTGATGAAGACACAACATAGTAATTTTTCCAACATAAGAAAACCAAAGATTAGGTGTTTGAGGGATCCTATAAGAGGGGCTGGTCCTCATGACTTTGGCCTAAGGCTCTAAGGAAACTGGAGGTTATAAGAAAGTGCTTAAGAGGGAGATCAAGAGCAATTTAAATAAAAATAAATGAAAATGTAGGGAAACCTCTCTTTGGAGCTCATGTGATGCCAAATATAATTTTTGCATGCTATTTGCTAATTCTGGACAAATCCCCTCCTTCCCATCTGGCTTCACTTAGTTCATCTCCATTCTTTCTTCTAGTACAAACATCACCTTCACCAAGTGGTGTTTGGGAAGATGAGGGGCAACCTTTTCATGTGCCTCCCAGCCTTTCTCCAAATCTTTCTATATATACTCATAATAACTCATGTTTTCCTCTACAGCAGAGGTAGCAAACATGAGGCCTGTGGGCCAAATCCAGCTCTCCACCTTGTTTTATCTGGCCCTCCACCTTGCTTCTACCTGGCAGCAGGCCCAAGCTCCTTGCCCCTAGTTAAGGAGTCGTTACACTAATACAGTCCTAAAATGACATTCGGCCCTTTGAAGGCAACTGCAAGGCTGATGTGGCCCCTGGTGAAAATGAGTTTGACACCCTCTGCTCTACAGCATTTTCCACAGTGTGTGGTTACAAATGTGTGTGATTAATGCTTAGGGTATCACTATTTAGAGCAGCGCCATAGTCTTAGATCCAGGATAATGCTCCCAGTACACATTAGCATACAATAAATATTTGTTAAAATTGGGGTAGTAACCAAATATTGTTCATTGTGTTCTCTTCATTTCGTAATAGATATCACAGATGGAGAGAAATCGCAAATGAAATTGAATACTGATGAAATAAAACATTTTCAAAAGCCTGGTCATTACCAAAGAATTTCTGAGCTTCCTTACTTAAGAAAGGTTTTCAGGAAACATTATTTTGTAAATTAGATTGACAATTTGTTTCAAAGAAAGCATTCTGAAAATTTATATTTTATATTTCTGTTCTGAAATACAAAGTTCTAAATTAATGTGTTATCAAGGCTGTGCCAGCTTTCTCTATTGAATAAAATTTCAATAACATCCAATTACCATTATCAATCAGCCTTTGGTAGTCCTGCCATTTATAGCATCAAGCCAGGAGAACAAATTTAGAATAAAAGGATTTAGAAACAAAGTACATCTATAGATGTTGATATCATGCTTAGATTCTGAGAAGGAGAATGGACATATTCTAGCACCTCAAAGCTATTTGCCTTGCTACATTGGATACAACAATGAACAAAACAGTTGTATCAGCTTTTCATTGCCATGATAACATGTAACAAGTACAAAATTGGAATATCACATTTCTATTCATTAATAGGAGACAAATTATGAAACTGCTGTTTCATGAACTTCAAGAGGCCTTGTACGCAAGCTTGGCAGGTTTGATTCTGGTGGGGAGTTCAATGTAGGGGGAACAGCATTTGGGGCAGTGCTGTCACAGAGGAGTAACTGGAGAAAGTGAGTGTAGCTGGAGGCCATTGAGTCAAATTGAGGCTGCAGTGGTCCACGGGGCCCAGATCATGCCCAGCTGCGAAGACCATGTTAAGTGTACAATGGGAAACTAGTACATATTTTCTGAGCTATCACTCTGGCTAACAGGTGGAGGATGGACTAGAAGGCAGAATAAGTGGAACTACTGCAATGGTCCAGCAATACCTAACACAGGTTGTAGGAGAGAGCCTGATTGCAGCTGTCTGCTGTTCCCTTTTCCCAGGAAAAAAAAAAGGAAACTCTCTTGAAATTAGCAAAAACTTAAAGGTAACAACAGACAAGACTTGCTGAGACTTTTGCTTGGAGCTCTAAATACCTAGCACTGAAGGCTTATCAAGGGACTGTACCCCATTAAAAGAACTTGTGAACATAAGCAAGTCTCCACTGCCTACCATTACCTTGGCAATATCACTGTTAATAGACACTTGCTGAATGAAGGACTAGCAAACCAAGGTTTACAATGAGAGACTCTAAGGAGCACGTTGGGAGGAGCAGAGGAAGCCATTATCTTCTCTAAACCTCTACTTGCATGACTTGCAGAATCCAACAATATTTTTTTTCATTTTTAAGGATTTGTACAGATGTACAATCTATATGCTGAGACATCAATTAAAATAAACTGCAAAAGATGCCCACTCTGCAAAGCGTGTTTGCCTCTGGCACATGTTCCATTTCAATACTGGCATAACCAAAATAACTTATGTGGTTGCACAACTCTAGGGTCAGCAACTTAGTCTTCCTCCATTTCTAACTCCCAAGGCAAACAGATTTAAGGTGTTACAATGAAGAGAGCTAAAAAGAAACTGCCAGTTCTTTTGTTGCCTTATTCAGTCTGGAGTATTCTACTTAATCATATATTCCTCTAGGGGAAATCAACTATTTGAAGAAAAATACATTTCTGGTATCTGAATGCTGTCTTTCAACAAGGAGCAAAGATCAAAGAGGATGCATTTTCTAATCTTTGAACATTAACAATGTCCCTTGTACTGCAAAATGGAATTACTGTGGGCTGTTATGGAGACCCCTGTAGTTTTAAGCATTTCAATAGACTGTCTTAACATAGCATATGAAATTAATTATACCATATTTAATATCCTTCAAATAAATTGGGAAGAACAAGGTATTTAGCATTTGGATATTTATTTTGAATATTTCACCAAGGACATAAAGCTTTATAATATGTCTGAAATTTAACACAGATAAGCTATCTTACCTAAACTCAGCATTTCCCCCCAGTGTTTGTAAATTCTGTTGTAAGAAAATTGGACAGTTTTATCACCAACTAATATTTGTTAACCAGTATCTGGAAAAGGAGAGACAATGGATGAGTGCTGGATCAGCATGTGGCCAGCCAAGGAAATGAAAGAACACTCACAGTAAGTGATTTTAATCTGTTGGTCAGTGTCCTGTTCAGGATGTCAGATTTCTTTTATAAAAATTCAAAGGAAAAGGTTCATAACACACAAGGGTGAAATATATAACTTCTATTTTATGATTTGCCAAGAGTAGGCAACTCACCGGTGAATTTATTCCCTGTATTTGAAAGATAGCACTTGGTTACCCAAAAAGAAGCTTCTCATTCTTTGTTATCACTCTTTCATTCCAAGGGGATTCTGGTGTCTGGCTCATCTTTCCTCTCTTTCTAATGTGCCCTATACATCTGCCTCTTAATCACAGGACTCTTTGACCACAAACACATTTACAGAAGATTGAGATAACACATTCTGTACAAGGGAACTGTGTCATCTACATTTTCCACGATTCAGCCATGCCCTTTGTTCTTGGACATGATAGAAAATCTGTTTTCACTCTCAATTGCAAAGTCAGCATGAGTTAGGCCAGATGGCTGTTGACCTCAGGTGATGGAGAAGGGGAGGGATTCCCAACTGTTCTCATTACTCTGGGCAGTGACCTCCTTTGGAGCACGAGCCTCAAGAAGCTGACACCTAGAAGACTTACTTTCTCCTTGAACACTAGACGCTTTACTGATTGTGTTTACTGATGGTCATAATGGCAATGCTTTGTGCCTGTGTGTGTGTGGCTCTTTGTTCACTGTGGTCAAGCTGATGGTATTATAAATGTCTTAATCAGTAAGATATTAGAAAAACTTCCCCATTTTATCTCTGTGTGTAATACAAAAATAGATCATAATAGATATTCTGTGTGTACATGTTTGAATGAATGATTAAATATAAGTGAATGCTAGTCACCATACCTTACATGATCCATAAGCTATTTTCAGAAAAGGTATATACAGAAACATAAAACATTGTAAGCACTATCTCGATTTGTTTCCTAAGAGTGGCAATGAGATAGTTTTTGTTCTCATCTTCTTTTGCTAGGTGAAGAATCTGGTATCATGTAACTAGTAAATGGGAGAAATAGGGCTGGATTAAGTCTATCCATCCAACTCCAATGCTCAGATGTTTAACTACAATGTTCAACTTCTTTTGCTTCATTACCATGGGGAGATAACTAACAAGGGGGCAAATTATATCCCCAAATACATGGGATATTTTACCTGTAAATTTTCTTTCACAGCTCATGCCTGTTCACTCTTTATTTATTTATATGCTTTAAAGCAATAAATGGCTATATGTGAGATATATCGGTATACTTGCTACACATTTGAGAGAACTGATGGATGCTTGCTGCTGGTTGGATACGTGTATTTATTTTTCTCTCCTGTTTTTATCAGGCTGCCTTTTAGATCTGATCTGATCTGACATCTCCCCCCAGGACATCTGAGTGTGCAGAGTTATCAGTTCTCTGTCGATTTCCCATTGACTAGCCAAGGAAAAACTGGCATCTTGCTGAGACGGCTCTCTAGTTCTCTGTACTGCATATATTAAATGAACAAAACCAAAATAATTAGGTCACTGGAGCAAGCGTGTCCATTTATTGGGCCACAGATGAAAGGATATCTAAAATGTGACCTTCATTATGGAATGTATCTGAATCCAGTGTTATGTCACATATTGGTTGAAATCACAGACAGAAAGGCACTTTTCAGCCTCACAGCCTCCAGTACACTTAGAGCTTCTTAATAAAACTGCATTCACACACAAGATAGCAGTAAGTAGGGTTTTGCCGCTATGTTGATCTTAAGACAATCCCCTTTCTTTACATCTGAATGCCATAAGTCTGTTACCTGGCTCAGCACAAGGAACCATCCCTCAGGTGGAACACAGTGGGATCAACCTCCTTTATGAAGATAGAGAAAATTGTGAGTCCAGGTCTTAGTGGGGCTGAGGGGCTGGGGGCGTGACCTATGGCGGTTGCTCCTCATCACTCAAAACTGACAGTGCAATTTGCTTACTGGGCACATTTGTGCAGCTTTCACAGGAAGGTCAGCCCCAAGTCAAAATGAATAGAAATGGCCAGTTTACTCTCAGCCTCATCTTTATCCCCTTTATAGCAGGACTTTGCATAAAGCTAAGAACTCTTCTTTTCATACCGTGTGTCTCCTTCCCCCTAACATATTGCTTATCCATTCTAAGTATGTTGGTTTAAAAGAAGGATATATTTTGCTATACATTCAGAAGAGAACCATTATGTATCTTTAAGGCCTTAGATTTTTAATATTAAGGAATAGTGTAATTGGGCAGAAGGTTATTTACTAGATACTTTTGAAAAGACTAAATAATAGCTTTTTAGCATATTCTACATTAAGCAGCATCAAAACAATGCAGGAAAATGGTATTTGATATTGACTAAGTAACTATCTGCATGGTTATAGGATTTTAATGTGTTTGCCTATATTCTAGGCTCCATTCACAAAATTGTTTGATCTACTCAGGGATATTTTTACTTGACTTTATATTTACTATTTGGCACAGACCCCATCATTTCACAATCATCATCTTAAACTATCACAATTGTTATGAAAGCACATTAAATTTGAAGGAAATTAGCCAATCAGTGACCTGAGGTACAAAAAAACCCCAACAATTTTCAAAGTATTTCTCTTGTGTTAAGAAAACTCACTTCAAAGCTCACAAATTTCTCATTCTTACTCCTAAAAATGTTTAAAGATGGTGCTTTTTCTCTCTGAAGTAAAATAATTGTTTGCAGTGGGAGCTTTCTAGAAAGAAAAAAGCCCTCTGCCTTCTGGCTTTAGTCCAATAAAAAATAATAGATTTCGAGGGTCAACTCTTATATATTAGTTTCAGCTACTTGGAATGTTAAGAAGTTTGAGGCTCTACCCGGACTCCATGGAATAAGTGTTGTTATCAATTAGCGATGTCTGCCTCGGGATCGTAAGTGAGGAATAAGTTCCCAGGTGCAATCTAGTTGTCATCTGTGCTTTAAGGCTTTTCTTAAATATCATAAATTTTACTGAATTAAACTATATAAAGATAGTTGCACAAGTAAGGTTACATTATTCATATTTATTGAATATTGCATTTTGAAGATATTCAAATTCCATTTCTGCTATATGGTACAAAATGTAAGACATGACAGAAATCTCATCAGTTTAATAATGAATACCTTTGTATTGTACTTTCCAGGTTACAAAGCACTTTTTGTAGACATGATCTCATATATGCTCCAATGAACCTGTGGAGGAGGTATTATATTTTCCTTATTTATTTAATAGTGTTGGACTAAAGTAAAAAAAGTTGCATTAACTTTTCCAAAATTATACCCGGAATGAAAATGCTTGTCTCACAGAAGTGGCACAGTGAGGTTGTTGAGAATATCTAAAAATATTCTGAAAGAAAAATATTCTCTAACCCTAAGGGACCTGAAATCAGTGCAAAAAGATGCTTTCTAGACCACCCAGGACACAGTCAGTACCTGATTGCTCATTAATGGTCCAGCCAAATCAAACTACCTGTAGTTCCATAAAAATTGCCTGATAATTTTTTACATCTGTTTATTTGCCCTGAAATGTCTCCTTGCCCATTTTTATCATCTAGTTAGTTCCTATGTATCTTTCCAGATATCTCAGGCTCAGGCATGAGTTCCTTTTGAATGCTTTACTTGTTCCTTCCCAGAACTGGAATTAGGTGCCATTTTCAATGCATCACTTAGCTAGGGAATATTCTAGCACAGCCTCACGCAAGACAGCTTTCACGGAATTCTGAGTGTTCTTCTGGGCCATGTGGGATTACCATGCTTTAAAGCACAGAAAGGGATGCCTGATTCACTCTTTTCTACCTCTCCTGAAAATCCCCTATTTTCCAGCTCCGCGTGGCAAGTGGAACATAGAAGGACCTGGCTCCTGGGGGCCAGCCAGGAAAACTTCCTTCCTCTCTTCCACTCTATGGAGTGGGATGGGATTTTAGGCACAAAGTCCTTTCTCTTTCTTTTATTCACTCCTTCTCTACTTCCAGAAATTGGCTCCAAAGTTCAAAATAATTTTTACTCACAGTCTTCACCTTCTAGGGCAATCCGAATGAAAACTCTGTTAAATTATTCAATACACACAAGCCATGAAAAGCTACGTCAATACTTATTCTGTGGCTATATTTTTTCTAGTTTTCTACAGGAAGAAGGATTGGCATGGAAGGAAGTGGGTGTTCTGGATCCCTTGGCTATAATAGTGTCTAATAACAATAGATCCCCTCCATTGCAAGGCTCCTAACACAGGTTTCTATTACTGTATTTAAAAATTAATTCAAACAAAGTAGGCCTTGCGGCTCAAAACCTACTAAATCTATTTTCTTCAATATTATGTCTTCAGTCTTTCAGTTACTCCTTTTGATTCAATTGATTACTTGATTTAATAACTTCCTACATGCCATCAGATCAAAGTTGTTGAATTCGTTCATGGAAAAGTATCAGAATACTTCTCCGGTGGTTTTGAGGTAGTGAGATAATAATCACATGTTTATTGGGAGGGTCACTATAGACAGCTGCTATTAGCTACTGACGTACCTTTTGTTTCACTCTGTTATCATGATGTGTAATAAAACAACAGTGGTCATGTCAGAGCCGAAGGGCCAGAATACCAAATCTGTCTCATCACTATTTCCTTTTTTTTCTATTAAATTTCCTCAAACCTCATCTGTCTTTGCAAATGTATTTATATATACTTGCCTAGCTAGGATTCACCATGCCTGTACTTTGCTTGTTTGCATATTATTTTCAACTGACTAGAAAAGCAAGGAAGATTAATATTGCAAGGCATCCAAGACTGAGAATGTTTACATGTCCATGCTAATACACGGCAAAAGTAGTCACTATAGGTGACTGAAAAAAATATCTGTTTAATGGAAAGGTACTGCAGCATACTGATTAGAAACACGTTTCAGAAGTTGCTGCCAAATAGTATCCACTTAGGCTTTAGTCCAACATAAAATTGTAGGCAGATACCAAGTTAAATTACTAAAAAGAAGCACTGCAAATCAAAGGTAGGATTACTATAATAAAAAGTAAGTATACATTTACCCATAGAGAATACAGAACATGGCTTACCTTGTTTTTAAATCAAGATATCAAAATAGTTGAAATGGGCCACCTGCTGGGAGTGAAATAATTCTGAATTTCAAAACAGGTTCTATGAAACTGAAGACAAAATTATATCTAGGAATGGTAAAATAATTACAGTAGAACCAAACTGAAAATGTAGGGACTTGATGTTTCAGTATTAGAAAAGTAGAAATGTAGGTTTTATTTCACAAAATTATATAAATATGAATATGTTTTAAGATATCTTGCATCAAGATAACCAGTGAAATAAAGTCACAATTAAATACTTCTCAAGTGAAGGCTACAGAATCCTGAATGAAACAAATCAGGCCACAGCAGGAAAATCAATGGAACCAAATTACCTATTAGTTTTCCAGTTTTTGAAACAACACTGATATGTTTGAAGTTAATTGTATAGAAATTACTTCTCCTGCTAACCTCAAGACTAGCACTCATATGAATAAGAATTTATTGAGAAAATTCCTAGCCAAACTGAAAACGCATTGACTCAAGAACAGAGCCTAAAATATTGCAAATTTTACTTAATTTGCACCTAAATAATTAAAATATAAGAGTTCTATAAAACTTTTGTCTCAAAGAGAAGAGACTAGCTGATCAGATGGATGAGCAAAAGGTGCTTTTTTGATTCACAAAGAGAAATTTTCCCCAGGGAAAGTGTTGGTGGTAAGGGTCCTTTGTGTCTAGATAGTTATTTATTTATTTTTTACTTTAATAAAAAGCACAAGTGGCTAAATTAATGTATTCCAAGGTAAAAACAATCAATAGATTAGAAATTTACATTTTTTCTCAATTAATTTTATAATTCCCTGAGATCTCAGAATTCTCATCCTACCCATTATCCTTTATACCTAGATCAAAATACTTCACCCATATTATATCCGTGGAATCTTATCTAAGTACTCAGCTGACTAATTAAACTTCACCATCCTCCAAACATTTTCCCAACCAACACAGATATTCTTTCCTGTGGTTGCTCTTTTTCAGATAAATCTCCATTGCTGGCTGGCATTGATCACTACAGTGCAACAGTGTGGACATTAACAAGCAACCCCCAAGCACACACCTACCCACAGTGTGAGAAAAGAGAAGAAGTCTGGGTATTTTGGGAAAAATACAGTACTTTTATTCAATTTTATTTATATTGATTCAATGGTTATTTTTTCCCAGGATGTATTTTGTGCAAGCCATTTTGATTACTTTTCTACTTTAAATAATTTTTAAATGTGTCCCTAAAAGTACACAGAATGGATAGATAATCCTAACTCTGACTATCAAAAGTGGGTCTGCTCTGTCCTTTGCTGCAGGGTTTATTGTGGCCTCCGTGGCCCAACAAACGTCTCTTTAAAGGAGCATCCGAGCTCCATATCTGGCTTACATGTCTGTGAGGTCCAGTGCAGTTGGGGCTCAGGAAATGTCATTGGCTGGAATAACCTACATATAAGGGCTGTGATATTGCAGATTAGAATGGGAAATAAAGTCCTAGAGCTTGCCCCCAACTTTTTCTATCTGCCCTTTTGAGCCCATCCATTCAGAACGTGGTCTGGAGAGGAGGGATGGGCAAATGAGAAAGAGCATTTACAGGACATCTCTCTC
The DNA here is from genome assembly GCF_021234435.1 of Artibeus jamaicensis. Classification (NCBI taxonomy): domain Eukaryota; kingdom Metazoa; phylum Chordata; class Mammalia; order Chiroptera; family Phyllostomidae; genus Artibeus; species Artibeus jamaicensis. The sequence goes on from NW_026522059.1 coordinate 40,939,518, forward strand.
TGCCTCTCAAACTGAATCCTGAAGCAGCTGCTCAATGCTCTTTTATGTTGATTATCTCTCTGAGCCTCTTAATCCCCCCAACATCTCCATGAGGCAGGCTGTACTATTATCCTCAGTGTACAAATGGGTAAAGGTGGAGAAAATGAATCATCTGTCCCTGAAAAGCTGTGCTTATCTCCTCATGGGCTGCATTAAGGCTACCTGGTATTTGGTTTAATCTCAGAGTGAGCCAACCAATGTGTCTGGGAGGAAGAAGAAATAGGAAAAGTACATTCATGTTTTCCTGAAACGAAAGACCTGCAGAGAGTCCACAGTTATCTCTGTCCCTCATAAGTATATAATCTTGACTAACTCTCAAGGCATCTCTCTAACCTTAAACAGAGGGGTAGAATGTGAACTCCCACCGATTTTCCTTCCGACATTTTTCTAAATCCTTTCAACAAAGGAAATAGTATATTCCCTTTCTAAACCTCCAAGTAATTAAGCAGGGATTTGGTAAACTTAACCTGGTCAATATCAGTCTCTCCGAAGAGCCCATCTCAATGTCTGTGCTTGGTTAATACCCACTGCCTTTACATGGTCACTCAGCAAATGTTTCTTCAGAACCTATTGTGTTTCCTACACTGTGTTTGACATCAAGCGTCTGTGAAAGGGGTAAACTTTCAGCACTTAAGACATTTATTTTCTATTAGCTGAAATAACTAATAAATATGATATGACAGGGACTTCCAGATGTTTTGAAGGGTGAGGAAGGGTTGGTAGAGAGAGGCACATGTGTAAAAGTACAAAGCTGTGGGTAGGTTGCTGGATGCTGTCATGACTTGAGGAACATTCATAGAACCCAGAAAGAAGGTGAAGGTAGCGAGGAAGGCAGGCGCTCTGATGTCAAATACAAATTTTATTCTAAGGGTACTGGGGGACCACTGAAGAATTTAAAAACAGGGATACGTTTGCTAAAGGTCACTCTGACAGCATTGTGGAGGATGGGTTGGAAAGGGGAGGTCCTGCCCACTAAGGAGTAACTGCCACAACTATGACAGAATTAGAAACTTGTGGACTCCACTGTGAAAGTTACTTGTAAAAAGGTAATTTCTCTGTTCCTTTTAGGACCATGCAAACCAGTGTAGGTAAATGAGTTACGCATTTTAGTCACATCTGATTACACTTCATGTCATATCTTTTCTTTGGGTCAATGCTGGTTCAAAGTTAGAATGTGCTCTGGCTTCTGAACCTCCTATCCAATTCTAACAGTATGTATATGTGCTATGAGAAGAAATATATATTTCCTTTAAAAATTATATGTAACTAAAGATAAAGTTCACCCATGTATGTGAAGACAGAAATATGATGGGAAGGTTATTATATACTTTGTGCATGTTCATCCAGATATTGCACATTTATTTGCATTACTTTTGCACATTAAAAGTATGTGGTGATCATAGCATTCCAGCACAATTTGCTGTGAAAGAAAATGTGTTTTAACCTGTAAGAAAGCCAGGCACTGGGCAAGGTATCTTGTTTCTTATTCTCTAGGTTAAGTTTAGCATTTATAAATAGAAAGATAGATTTTATACATGGTCTGATTTTTTTAACTCAAGTTTATTAAGGCAGCACCTAATCTATGTTTCATATTAGCAATTAAGACTAGGTAATTTGCTGAGGGTAGCACTATAAGGAAATCTGTGGGAAATCTAACTCTACAAACTCTACTTTTTTCCACAGCAAACACGTTATTTGAAAAAAAAGCTTTATATTTTACAAAATGCTTCCATTTCCATTTTCTTATTTGATCCATTTTATAGATATAAAAACTGAGAACAGTAACCTTGAAGCTATTGTATTACTTCTAGGAATAAAACCAAGAAATGGTCCAAACAGTACTTTAACCCCATCTTCAGAAAAGAGATTTTTGTATCCTTTCTTCAACATCTGGTCCTCTGGGATACAGTTCATAGACAATAAAACTGGAAAATTACATCATATTTGTCTTCCTCTACAAATACCATATGATTTTATTCATATGTGGGCTCTAATGAGCAAACTGAACTAACAAGCAAAACAGAGACAGAGGCAGGTAGAGTGCAGGCTGACGGCTCTGGGGAGGGCGGGCTTAGGGGTTGGCGCGATCAAGCAGAAAGGAAAAAGGACGTGGACAACAGTGTGGTGGTCGAGAAGACAGGGGAGTGTAAGGGTGATAAATGGTAATGCGGAAAATATTTTTAAAGTAAAAAAATGACAACAATGAAAGAAAATTACACGAAAGTGTGTGAGAGAAGGAGAAGGACAGAGAGCTCAGGCGTTTTGACTTTTCTCCCTGTGTGATTCATTCTTGAGATTCCCTCCTGTACAGAAATCCTCCTTCTGGAGCAGCCAATAAAGAGCCCTCCTGTATTAAATGCTACAGAAGAATGAGGGTTGAAATGCTGAATAAAGATAGAATATTTTAGAAGAGGAACTTGATATTTGTGTTTTATATAAACAACAAGAGCTCCATGTATTTATGAGGATTCGCACACATAGGCACAGATGCATACATCAAGTATATAATTACGTTATTCTTACCAAAAATCCTAAATGGTGAAAAGAACCAAGATTTTGATAAATTCTACAAGTTAACTATTTATATTTGTAAACATAAACTGTGCAACACTAAGAAACAAAAGTCTTAGTCTTCTCTAGGTTTTTTTAATTCTCAATGACAAAATTAATTTGATTATCTATGTGATGATTTTGAATAGCTAATATTCTAGTGGGCCTTAATGGGAGATGCATACTAAGTTGAAATTATTTTGTGAAACAAACACAAAAATGTAGCAACATGAAATGTATCCCCATAACAGAGTATCTAAATATTAAAATTTTAGAAAAGCTACATGAGTTTTAGTGCTGCCTGTGACACTTCTGAATTTTGTCCTTCAGTGCTTCCTGTGACACTGAATCACCAATTCAAAAGAACCTATGCACCCCAATGTTCATAGCAGCACAACTTACAATAGCCAAATGCTGGAAACAGCCTAAGTGCCCATCAGTAAATTAGAGGATCAAAAACTGTGGTACATTTACACAGTGGAATTCTATGCAGCAGAGAGAAAGAAGGAGCTCCTACCTTTCACGACGGCATAGATGGAACTGGACAGCATTATGGTAAGTGAAATAAGCCAGATGGTGAAAGACAAATACCATATGATCTGACCTATAAGTGGAAACTAATCAACAAAACAAAACAAGCAAGCAAAATAGAATCAGAGACATAGAAATAAAGAACAAACTGATAGTAACCAGAGGGGGTGGGGGAGGGGATAACTTGGAAAAGAACAGGAAGGGTCATCAAGGAACATGTATAAAGGACCCATGGACAAAGCAATGGAGGGTGCAGCAGGATTGAATGTAGGAGGTGGGGGAGAGCAATGGGAGAAAAATGGGGACAACTGTAACTGAACAATAATAAAAAGTAAAAATTTAAAAAAAAACAGGAAAAAAAACAGATGGTAATTTCTCCCCAGTTTACCTCATGAGTTGTTTTAGTAAGCAATATGATTTATGTAAAAAGTGTTTTGAAAATTATGGAATGCCCCAGTATGATATGTTGGTATTATGGCTATCATTTATTTATTAGAAATGAACTATTCTGCACAATATGATCTAAGACATAAAAGTTTGATTTTTAAATAGAGTAAAAAATGCCAAGTATTTTTATCAATTGATAATGGCCATGAGTCAGGGTGTAGGTATATAATCCAATAGCAGTGATAACCCACTTAAAAAAAAGAGCCTCTTGTTTTTTATACTAATATATGGAAATACATGTCATAAAGATAGTGCCCCATGATTTATAGTTCCTTAATATTCAGTTCTACAGACTTTCAACTCTACTCCACTTGAGCAACCTACTGAAATAGTACTGTTACAAGTGCACTGGTTTCTGAGATCTTCATTTCCAAAAACTCCTTCTTTTACATAACTTCCCTTCATCACGTCCCCATTTTTTCATCCCTATGCACCTGCTTTTCTAATATAACCAAGACCTCCAGTTCCCTGACCCTTTGTTTTCTAGTCAGTCAACTTCTTCCCTCACTGTTAAAAAATAAATCCATGATCTGTATCTAAAATAATTCACCATTGTTTTTATTTTGCTCACTTTTCTCTCTAGCTCAGTGATCTCGCAACTTTGCATTGTTGAATGAAAACAGTGATCCTGTTCTGTAGCTACAGGTAAACTGCACGACGCACGACCCTCTACAGCTGCTGGACTACACAGGTTGATGTCACAAATAAATTATGTTGACCTAAGTGGTGCCAGAGTCTGAATTTGTATGTGAAATCTGCTGACTTTTACACATTGGCAGGGAATTCACAATTTGTTAAAAACACTTTGAACTACAGAAACCTGTCTTCAGCCAGTTCGTAATTCTAATTTTAAAGCAACCAGAACAAGTATAACTAAAACACGTGTACTGAAAAGCCAAGAAACTAGACAACAAGTACTTGAGGGTCAGGCAAGGGAGTCAAGAACTGAAATAGTTCACAGGCAGAGACAAATGAGGAAGAGGTCAAGAGAAGGGAGGGTTACAAATGAGGGCTGGTCAGCAGTGTCATATGGCATGGAGAGGTCAAGCAGGACAAGACTGAAATTAGACAATTGGCAATTAGGGGGTCATTGGTGACTTTGGTGAAAACACTCTCCGAGTGTTAGGGCAGAAGCCAGATCATAATGGGCCAAGAATGAGCAGGATTAAAAAAGAGAGGAGAAAGAGAGAGAGAGATCAAGTATAGATTACTTTTTGCAGACATTTAACTATGAAGTTATGGAGACAAATAACATAGTGCATCAAGACAATAAGACAATACAAAGAAAACTGCTTTTATAACATTTTTATTGAAATATAACGTACAGGGAAACATATACAAAGCATAAGTATTGTAAATTCTCCCAAAGCAAACACCCTTGTGACCACCAAGGTTTAGGCCCAAAACATTTAAACAAAAGCAGCTCCACAGAATCCTTCCTCATGCCCCCTCAATCATGCCCTTTTTGTCACCCAAAGTCACCGTATCCTGACCTCCACAACTGAGGTCAGTGCTGTCTTTTACTAATTTTGTGTACATGGAATTAATGTAACCTTAGGTATTCACTCACACATCCAAAAGTAACCCTAATAAAGTTCATGTTACTGAATGTATCTGCTGTTTATTTATATTCATTGCTGTGTATCTGACACTAACTTTCAATTTTGGACAATTGTAAGTAATGCTACTATAAATACTTTGTATATTAACATTTTGCATATGTTTTTATGCATATGTGCATGTTGAGTATACATCTTATTGGAATTATTGCATCATAAGGTATGCATATGTTCAAATTAAAATGTTATTCTATTTTTCAAAGTAGTTGTACTATATTTGTTTGCATTTTCACCATCAGAATAAAATTTCTATTGCTCCCTATTCTCACAAAACTTAGTAGTGTGTTTTTAGTATTAGCTACTTGGTGTTCATTTGTATCTCATTATGACTAATTTATATTTCCTTGATAAATAGTGAAGTCTCACCCCTTTGGATATGTTTGTTGGCCATGTGGATATCCTCTCCTTTTTGAAGTGTCTGCTCAAGTCTATCCATTTTTTTTCTATAAAGTGATCTGTATAGTTTATTGTTGAATATAATAATTCTTTATATATTCTATACAAGAGCCTCTCTTTAGTTATATGTTCTCAACCTAAACAATCATTTTTACTCTCTTACTGTTTTTTTTCTGATGACCAGAAGATCTTGATTTTACAGTAAAATCTATCGATATTTTTAATCTTTAAGTGAGTTCTTTAAAATTCTGTAGCTGCATAGTAAGTTTTGATTTCTAGTAGAATGCAGTCTTTTTTTCAAATGTGCCTTACCTAGTTTTGGCCGCTACACTTTATAAATTTTAAAGCCAGGCCGTGGGCCTGTACAGTCACCTGTGCACAGGCACACACAAGTGACACCTTCTGTCATTTTGGTAAGGATTTAATAGGTTTTACTGATCAACCTGAGAAGTCACCTTGCTTTAATGTAAAGTTTTCCAACTTATAAACATTGTTTATATATATTTTATATTTATATAAATATATAAAACAAATATATTTATATATAACATATAAATATATAATATATATTTATATTTATATGTATAAATTTATCTCTTTAAGTGTCCCTTTATATATATAAAATGTAAATGTAATTTTATATAACATATATAAATATATTATATATGATATACTATATATATATTAATCTCTTTAACTGTACCTTTCCTTCAATGAATTTAATTTTTATAGTTTTCTGTGGGGAGCTCTGTTATACTTTGGTAGATTTATTCTTAAGAATTTGATGTATTTTTCCCAAGGAAAAACACATGTAATATATGAGGGTTTTTTTCTTTTTTGTTTATTTACTTTTATTATTGTTCAAGTATGGCTGTCTCCATTTCCCCCCCACCACACTCCCATGCCCCACCCTCAAACCCACCCCCTTTGTCCGGTGTCCTTTATACACGTTCCTTGACGGCCCTTCCTCTATGATCCCCTATTATTTTCCTCCCCCTCCGCTCTGGTTACTGTCAGTTCCTGGGGCAAGACAGTGCATAGCGGAGGAATTTGATGTATTTTGATGCTCCTGTAAGTCGTATAATTTTTCAAATAGTGTTTTCTAATTATTTGTCAGTTAAAACCTTTCTAAAGTCACATAGTTTAGTAATTTATCTACACATTAAAATTTTATATTCAAACCATCAGTTTCTTTCAGAGTAATGAGAGTTTTCAGTCTTTGATTCTAGTTCTCATTCCAGTATGTCTTTTCTGGATTTTTCAAACTTAAACTTCCATACGATGTTGAAAAAAAGAGTGGTCATTCTTCCCTTGGTTCTGATCTCACAGGGAAAACTTTGAACATTTCACCTTAATTATGCTTACATTATTTTTTTTTCTTTTTAAATATTTTATTTCTTTATTTTCAGAGAGAGGGGAAGGGAGGGAGAGAAACATCGATGTGTGATTGTCTCTCACAAACCTCCTACTGGAGACCTGGCCCAGGCATGTGCCTTGACTGTGAATTGAACTGGCGACTTTTTCTTTCACAGGCTGGCATTCAATCTACCGAGCCACATCAGCCAGCGCTACATTACTAATTTTTAATCTTTCCTCTTCACAATGAATAAATGTAAGGTTTTGGCTGTATCCCATATGCTTTGGTATAAAATAATTCAAAACACTTTTTAAACTCTCGCTTTATTTACTCTTTTCACATATTAGTAATATAGTGTTTAAAATTTCCAAACTTTAGAAATTTTCTAGTTGTCTTATTTTTTATTTATTTTTTGGTCTTATTTTTTACTTATTTTAACCAGAGAGTATTTTGAGTATCATCTTAATTATCTGAAATACGTCAATTTTACTTTATGCTCCAACATATGGTTAGTTTTTGTACAAACTTTATGTGCATTCGGAAAAATATCAGTTCTTCAGTTTGGGGATGAAATATTCTGTATATGTCATTTATATCAACTTTTTAAATCATATTATTTAAATCTATAAACATACTAACATTTTGTATGATTATCCATCAGTTACAGGAAGAAGTGTATTAAAATTTTCCTCTGATCATAAATATGTTTTTTTTAGTTCTGTTAATTTTTGGTTTATATAACTTGAAGCCACAATATTAGTTACATGTTAATTTAGAGTTACTGTAAATTTTCAATGAATTAAATATTTTATTATAAAAGTTCATAAGACATTACACTATCAATAGCCAATTATATAGTTCAAAGAATTATAATTTTTGTTCTTTATTCCTTCTTGGAATTCCAAATATTCATCTTAGATTACTTTCTTTTTACCTAAAGAACTTTCTTTGGGTTTCATATTCTGGTGAAAAATTCTCTAAGGTTTTCTTTATCTGAAAAGGTTTTAACATCACCTTTACTTTTTAAAAATATTTTGTTCATTTATTTTTAGAGGGGAAGGGAAGGAAAGAGGAAGAGAAATATCAATGTATGGTTGCCTCTCGTGTGTCTCCTGCTGGGAACTGGCCTGCAACCCAGGCATGTGCCCCAGCTGGAAATCGAACCACGATTGTCTGCTTCGCAGGCCTGCTATCAATCCACTGAGCAACACCAGCCAGGGAACCTTTATTTTTTTTAAGGACATGTGCATCACGTGCAGAATTTAATGCTGTCAGTCATTCTGTGTCAGCACACTGAGGGCAGCATTACTTGGTCTTTTAGTTTTTATTTTCTGCTTTAAGAAATTGACTTTCTTATTCTGACTCCTTTCAAAGTAGTGCATCTTTTCATCAATGGATGTTTTTAGAATTTGTCTGTATTTGGTTATCAGCAATTGTTTTATTCTGCACGTAGTTGTGATTCCTTTGTGTATGTTGATGCAGTTAGAATCAGTAGTAGAGTTCACGGGGCTTCTCAAAACTCTAGCACATTTCTCTCTTCAGCTTTAGAAAGTTCTCAGTCATTATCTTTTAAATATTGTGAAATTCCATTACACAAATGTAAATCATTTTCATTCTGTGTCTTCAAGGTTGCTGTGTTTTCTTTTTGTATTCTCCCTCTGTTTATCTCTTGCTGCTGTGTTGTGGCTATTTTCTTTTGTCTTCTAACTCAGTAATTCCCTTTTGGACTATGTCTCTTCTGCTGTTATTCCTAATTACCAAATCCTTAATTTTGACTAAGGAATGTTTCAGTTTGAGGTTTTCAACTTGTTTTCTATTTATTATTTTCAGTTACATATAAAACTTGCAAACTTGTTTTTATTTGTATGATCACATTAGGTATAAGGAGCTTAAAGTCATTGGCTAATAATTCAATCATCAGAATCATCTGTGGATCTTTTTCTGTTATATATTTTTTCTTCTAATTTTTTAATCAACTTTGCTTGTTTCTTCCCTTTTTTGATTATTTTTGTTTGAGTGCTGGCCACCACATATAAAAATAATAGAGATGATTTAAAACCTCAACTTATTTTAGCATCTGTCAATGCAGATTTACCTTTATTTCTCGCAGGTGGTCACAGGGACATTAGCAGTCTCAGTTCATCTTAATATATTCAGGATCTGAGATGACTCAGAACTGGGTTTTGGTCACTGTAAGAGCAGATCTATTTCTACCTCACCCTTAGTCCTAAGATATTGACAGTGGGTTTTCAGCATAAAGCCACAGTGGTACTTCAAGGGTTCAAGTAAAAAATGATGGTAGTTTGGACATGAGAGGTAACAGGAATTTGTTAATAATGGTCATATTTGAAATATATTTTGGAGATTGAGATAAAAGAATTTTCTGATAGTTTAGAGATGGGATGGGGTGAGAAATTATTCCTAAATTTGTGACATGAGGAATTAAATACCATGTATTGAGATAAATGAGAATAATAAAAGAAGTTATTTGGTGGATGAATATCAAGAATTTTACTTTCACATGGAGAGCACACAATCTTTTCTTCTTCAATCAACCTCTGGAGCACATGTCTGGAGTGTCATTCAGATGGTGGCTACAGGCTTGGCAAATGCCCATAGTCATCTGAAGTTTCAAAGTCTGAGAACTCCCCCAGAAGTCACAGAATTGTCTTCTCCCCTTAAAATGTCTGTTAATTCAATTAAGTTTATTAGCAAATGGAAGAAACATGCTATTTTGTATACCTAGTATGTACCAGATCGGAACTCTAAGAAGTATCCCACATATTACTTTACTATTATTTGCCATGTATTAGTCTTATAATAATGTATAATCATTTCATTTTAAGGGATGGATAAACAACAAAGGCACAGAAAGGTAAAGTACTTTGTCCAAAGTCACACATAAAATCAATGAGGAAAGTGTATTTGCAGCTAGGTCTTTGGGCCTCCTTTCCAGTTCATTACACTAGCTTTAATATTCTATAAACCAAAGAAAATATGAAAGTAAGCCTGAAAAAGAGATCAGCAAGGAATATGCAAAATAGTTCATTTTATATTCAGCAAAATCTAAGAGAGTCGGTTCTTCGTATTTCTTTCCATTTTTCTGTTTAGAATCATCTTGGAGATATTAGTGACCTGAACCTAAACCAATATGTTTATTTTAAATGACAGATCCCTAACCTCAGTGCCTTCTTTCTCCTCTGGCCCATTGATGGGCCCTCTTAGATTCTCCTTAGGACCAAGTACAGTCCTGGGCACAGAATAGCACTAAGAGAGTATTTGTGGTGAATATTAAAATCAAAACCAGTCTTTAGTGTGGCTTTAAAGGCCTTTTCTTCCCCAGCTGTCATCCATGTTCTTGACCTTCTCAGCCACTCCATCCCAACCCTTCTCTTACATGGAAAACAAATGAATTTTGTTTGGAACATATTAAGTTATTTACCGTGACACACTGGGACAACAACATGTCTTTACCATCACAGCTACTGCAGAACACAACTTTCCACAGTCCAGTCATGAGAGAACCATCTTTATCTTGGATGTGAAGGGCCCTCCTTGCTCTAATGGTCCCCGAGACCGGAACTGTGGCACCATGGGCATAACCTGATGCATATATTGCTCCCTGAGAAGACCATTCACTCCTGTCTTCTCAAAGCAACTTCTGCTAGATTAATTGTAACACGAGGGCCCCTGGAGAAAGGCGAGAAATACAGCCAAGACTAGGAATAAGAAGGAGAAAGACTGTGACATAGATTTTAGCTTATAGATGTTCAAAACATACAATAGAGGTTGAAGAAGTGCCAAGCTGGAGATCCAAGTGCCATCTGCCATGGATTCGTTAAGCCCTGAAAATGAATCCGACTTAGAGGCACCATTTCAAAGAGCATCAAAGCGTGATGAATGGCTGCAAATTTGAATTGACAGAACCGTGAGGTCATTTTGTGTTTTTATTTTTCTTGTAAGCAGAAATCTGCAGGGTCTTGTCCATTTAAAAAGGTTATATGTATTATTATCCTATTGTAGAGAATTATCTGAATAGACTTTCCCCCGCCTTTAGGGACTGAGAGAAGTACATTGGCCAAGCCTAGGTGTTACATGTTGAGTACATTGCTCTCCCACAATTAGTTTAGACAACTGAGGGTTCAAAATACAAAGTATTTATTTTTCTAAAGAATTTGGAACATTTACATTTTGTAAGAAAAAATTCTGCTAGAGTACTACTTTAAGTATTGATTCTAAATTTAAAGATCTTTTTAGTATTTTAGTTTAAATAGACAAGTTTAATGAAATAAAGGGTTTAAAATAGTGATGACTTTCTTCATCACTATTATGCGCCATTTTTCAAAAAGTGTGGAGTAGGCATAAGAGGGTAACTGGTATCTAAGGAGGGTACGGTAGAATGGAGACTTAGGAATAATAGAAAAATAATATAATCATTATGGAGTTTATAAGCAAACTTGCTTGCCAATTCACTCAAGTTATAAAATGGCCTTTTTACAACATACTGTTATGTTTTCTATATTCAAATGGGGAAATTTAAAATTACATTGGAAAAAATGTTATATATTAGACTAGTATGCTCTTTGTGACACCATAGGACAAACCCACAGAGCTGAAAAATTCCCAGGGCTGCCTCCCCTGCCCACTTTCAGAATAGCAGAGCTGAGCTCTGTCCATTACACAAGGTCAGATAATGTGTTTTCTGTTTTATTGTCTTTTGCTTATTTATTGTTATTGTTTTGCTTTAGAAATTTGAAGTTATACACTTACTTGATGACTGTATTAAATGCAACTCAGTAGGATCATGGAGGAGTCCGGGTCTTAGGGGCTGGCTAGCAAAACATAAACTAGGCTGCTCTTCAAATTTGATCAAGTTTGGGAAAATCTGAACATCATTGATATTTGATGGCTTATGGGCGACCAGTTTGAATTCTGCATTGAGCCTCTGTAGGCATTCATCTGTGTCATAGAGTAACCATTTGATTGTTTCTTGAAAAGCAAACAAAACTCTCCACTTTACCAACCTCTTCAATTTAAGGAAAAGGGCAACAAAGGGTGGTACAGGGACCATAAATATTTGCATGACCAATTTCTATCTGTTGAGAGTAAGAAGAAAAACAATTGATGATGACTTTCTGGGAAAAAACTCACTGGAGCATAAAGCAGATAAACAAATATTTGTGCTTTTTATGATAGCTATATGTGAAGAGGAGATATATAACTAATATTTAAAAGAAAACCACATGAACAATTAGGTCTGGAAATCTCTAACTATCATGAGAAATTCAGAAAAAAATATATCTGTAAGACAAGGACTTTAATGAATATAGTTTGGGTTATATTTTATTTAAATCTATTACAATCAAATCTATTATTGAAAATCTTGAGTTATGGATGAACATCCCCCACTAGTTACATATTTTATATGTTGAATAAAAAGGGGGAAATATTAACAATTAATTTCTCTTTTTAAACAAAATTTATAAAGATCATACTTATTCCATCCCCAAAATCATATAATAGGAAGATTATAAGGTACCTTTTAATTATTTGTTTCATGAAATTCTATATGCTAGTGAGAAGATTTTAGAACAAAAGACAATTTGATATAAGGTAATATTAGCAATAGAATAAAATGATGATTTTTGCTAAAGACACCTGGAATGAAAGGGTAAAGAAGTTATATGAGATGAAATGAATTTTACCCATGATGTAACATTCGGTCTGAATCTTTTCTGGATGTTTTGATGATAAAGGGTGAAAGTGTTAGATTCTTATTGCATAAATTTAATCAAAAAAGAGAGTAAGTTCGAAAGACTAAGTAACAATCAAATTTCTATCATATGCTATCGATATTGTACAGTTTAACCGCCAGATTTTTAAATGGACTACTTTTCCCCTGCAATATACTTAGAACAATTGCTTTCTCATTCCACTGGTCAAAAGCCAAAAGAAAATTTTCTTGCGCCCTGGCTGGTATAGTTCAGTGAGTTGGAGTGTCACCCTGTAAACTGAGAGGTCACAGGTTCGATTCTTGATAACACATACCTAGGTTGCCAGTTCGATCCCCAGTCAATGTGCATACGAGAGGCAACCCATCAATGTTTCTTTCTCATATTAAAGATTGTCTCATTTTCTTTCTCCTACCTTTCCCTTCTCTCTAAAAGCAATAAGCATGTCCTTGGGTAAGGACAAAAAATACTTTTGCAGTCACTTGTGTTCATTTTTCTTAGAATACATGCAAATCTGGGTGACCAAAAAAATAATATTTTACATGTAAAGTATAAAAAAGGTAGCAGATTTCATGTCTCTGTACACATGCACACAAATGCATTGATGCACAGGAGCAGTTATGCACATCCACACACACTCGCCCACCCTTGGTTTGCTGCAAACACCGCCTACGGCCCTAATCTTTTCATTGCAGGAGCTTCCAAGGCAACACAGAATGTAAACTCCGCTCTCGGTGGCACAAAATACACAATTGTTACTCTATAAATTTTATATTGTTTTCTATGGTTATTCAGTGCACGTTTAGGGTTTTTTTTTTACAATACCTAGAATACTTAAAATAAGTAATAAAAATTAAATAGAAAAAAACATCAATGATTTTTCTCTCAACATACTAGCCTACAGTTTTTCAATAGAAATATAATGCAAATTACACATGCAACTTTAAAATTTTTAGTAGTTACATTGCAAAATAACCCCCTAGAAAAAGAGAAAACAGGGAAAATGCATTTTAATATATTTTACTTAATCCAAGATAACCAAAATAGTTTTATTTCAAAATATAGCCAATGGGAATATTATTGAGATAATTTTATGCTTTTTTTCCCATTGAGTCTTCAAAATTGGGTGTGTATACTAGCATTGCTGGACTCTTCACTTTGAACCAGTTCCATTTAAAATGCTTCACAGCCACTTGAGATGTAGTTGTATGAAGACTATTGCTGATTCCCTATCTCTCTCCTAACCTCTGACTCCTACTTCCCAACTACGCTTAATATACCATAACTTGTATTAATATTTTTATCCTCCACTAATCTTATGGCTTCACTGCTTAGATTCCTTATTTTGGTCAGTAGTTTTATTATCCATACCCCTATCATTGTTCAAATTAGAAATATGAAGGGTATGCCCTACTTTTCCTTTCATTCACTTATCAACTGAGTAAGGCCCGAAGCACCCTATTTTAGTTTCCACACTGTCTCAACTTTATTCAAAACACATTTACATCATGTGCCTGGGTAATTAAGGACTCCTAACTCATCCTACCATCCATCAGTCCCTATGACTTCAAACCTCTCTCAACACTGAAGGGAAGTTGGTCTCCTGAGCATATGCAATTAATTAACTTAAAAAAATTAAATTTAAATTACATTACTCTTTTAAATAAAGATGTCATGCAAATTCTTTGGTTATATTTTTATTAAAAGAAAACACTTGTTGCATTTTCTCTATGTACTGTTTGTCTGAGATCTAGCGGCAAACCAGACACGCTGTCTTCCTGTTCTCAAGGAGCTAAGAGCATAGTGCCCTGTGAGATGCCCAGGAGGACAAGAAGAATACTTTTAAAAATATGACCCCTCACCACATGGCCAGTGTTCCCTGAGAAAGTAAACACCTGACTAGGCAAATTACAATTTTTTAAAAATTATGTTTGGTGATCTAAGGCTTTCAAGAATAGTTTCATCAGAATCATTGGAAGGCCAGTCAAGCTTTTTTCCCCCTCAGACAACTAATGAACATTCTAATTTAATGGCTGTATAAAGTGATGTTTTCTATATAAACACTTAAAGGGAAGAGAAACGGGTCTCATTTTAAACAACAGTGTCAATGCCATTTTCTTGTTGAGAACCACTCTGCCTGGTTTCAGGAATTGTAACTGCCTCCATGGCTAAAGATGAGTTGGGTGACCCCCGGAATGCAAACCACTAAGGAGAGAAAGCTTGTCTCTCACAGCAAGCACTGCCTCTGCTTAGTCCCCTACCCCCAGTGCATGGTTGGATAGTCCATGATGGGTAAGACTCTTCAGAGAAGGGGCAACCTAAGCCAGACACGATCACTTAGTCATCATGGAAGGACTCCGGGGGCTGCAACAAAGAGAGAATGATGGACCCTCGCCCCTCGGCTGTTCTGACATAGCCCAAGTCCCCATGTCCTCTGGGAGAAGTGCTTCCTAATCCACTTAAGCCTGAAAACCTGTGATGGGGGAGGGGGTGCAGCCCCTTGCCCAGCTAGAGTGGGATCCGTGGTGATATGGCATAAGAAAGAATTCCTAAAAGTCCTGTGAAGCCTGCTTTGCTAAGAGTGCTTTCATTCATATGTTAAGGGTCCAAGCAGAAAATGAGTATGTCTCCCAAAGTTTCCGCAACCCCCTTTCTTGACAGACCCTGACTCAGACTAAGTCCTCAGATTTCCTTGAAATGTCATCTACTATTTGCTTCTTGCCATGTGTATTCCTGTGTATTATAACCCAATAAAAGCCATTGGGGAAGGGGCTCTTGGCCTTTCTCCTCTGAGAGATTGGCCACCTCTCCTCCCCAAGCAGATCATGTCTTGGTAGTGCTACTTTCATCCATGGCAGATGGGGGGGGGGACTTGCTGCCAAAGTTGCCCCACATTTTCTGATTATATTTTATCTACCAGTTATAATAATATTGATCTTTAGTCTCTGTCACTTTGTTTCAGTTTCCTCATTTCTGCTTAATTCTAATCCCCATTCATTATATTATTTGTGGCTGGTTTTCATTCCTGTAGAAACTTACCTAAAATTACTGTCGGGTTATGAGAAATAAGACAACTTTTGGGGGACATATTCTATCCTATAAAATCCATATGAATAATACTACAAAGTTGGATTATTGTTAAGACCCCAAGTTGTGAAGTTTTGAGTTCCTACATTGAATTTGTGGGATCTGGCTGTAGAGCAGGAAATAAAGTGTGGAGGATTGTGCAGAAAGTTTTATGAGCCAGGCCTGAAAATGAGGAACATCATTTCTGCCAAATACTTCATTGGCCTGAATGAAGTCACGTGGTCTGGGAAATATAGTCTTCCTGGGATGCCAGGAATGGGTTCTTGCATTAAAAGAAAACTACATTACTCTTGTGTATGGAAGTGAATAATTTTATTCTCAATTTATGTATGAAGATAGGAGATACTAAGTAGGTCATCCAAGGTCGCATAGCCAATAAAAGAGATAGAATTCAAACTTAAATTTCTGGCTCCAAACAATTTCTTCCTACACATTGTTTCATGCTAATTGTTTCTTTCTTGGACCTTGCCAAAATAAGAGGTTGTCCTATCCTCATTCCTTACCCTTTGAAGTAATTTATTTGATTGATGAATTTGAAAGGCACACCCAAGCATGCTTGAGTCAGCCCATCTTCAGAATGTTTTTCTTCATCTTCCCACTATCTGTGACCTGCCTGCCTAACCAGGGACACTTCCACTTCCACCGGAGGCTAGCGTTGAGGAGTGGAGGTTTGTTTGGGCGTGAATACTAGAAGGACGTGGCCAGGGATCCAAACCACTTTCCCAAGAAATTTTCACTAATACAGCTGATGTCTTGATATCTCTCCATAGCAATCCTTTCTCTCTAGCGTTTTCAAACTTGAGAAGAAAAAGAATGGAATATAGCTGGTATTATAGTAATTTACTATTTTGCACACTAATAGCAGTTTATTAATATGCAAAAGAAAAAATTCAATGTATGTTTAAGTTGACTAACTTCCTTCCAGAAGGAAATGCAGAGTTTGGAAAATTTAAGACAATCAAAAAATAGCTCTCTCTCTCTCTCTCTATATATACACACACACACACACACACACACACACACACATATATATATATATATATATATATAAAATACAATACTTGGCAATTTTATCTTTAACCATGCTATGTAATTTTGATTATAACCAGTAGTGGAGCAGTACCTTGAAATGAGTGGTTAGAATCATAAATGATCCCAAGAATAGCTTTGTCTTTCTTCAGGACACACAGAAGCTTAACACCTTAGGATAGCCTGGTAACTAATGCAGACACACACACAGAGGAAGAAACTGAAACTCAGAGAGAACAGACGAGGCAAAACATTTGTGACGAAAGGGAAATGAGGACAAAGGCCTCCTGGGACTTGGTCCAGTTTTTATTTAATCTTTGAGAGCAAATGCTTTCTTTATTATGACTAATTTAACTCACTGTAGTAAAGGAAAATATCCCAATATATACTCAATAGCAAAGGGTTAATATTTCACTTCAATTAATCCATGAAGTAAAAAAAAAAAGTACATTAACGAGGACTGGATTTTAAATTATTTTAATGGCTATTTTTTCCACAGTGGAAAGCAAATATGAAGACAGCTCCGGTGATGTGCTCTAAGTCATTTAAATGCAAAGCCAAGCTAGAAAATAAGCTAAAAGTCTCTCTTCACCACTTGTAAGTACAACGTAATAAAAAGCATTATAATAGTATTCTAGTTGTGTATCATAAAACCATAACACACCATAGCTATTACATGAAAAATAGAGTAACTAATACTTTGCCTAGTAAAACTATAGTAAATTAGTTCCAGTAATAACAACACCATAATAATCACACTGAAAAATAGCTGCAAGTTATAAACTGAATATTTACTATGCTATTATAATAATTATAGTTCTACCATAGATTTCTTGTATACAAAAGCTAAATTTACTCTAGTAATTGCACTCTCTTTTCTTTTCTGCATAATTATAAAAATATAAAAGTGTAAATTTTTATATGAAGTATGAATGCTTTGAATTTGCTATTTTTTGCCATTATTAAATGATTGGGAAGAGTATTTGGAGAAGAAAAATGCAAAATTTCTACAAGAACAAATATATTTACCTGTGCAAGACTGGTGGCTAATTTGTAAGATGTCAAAATCAAAAGGTGAGTTATCGTCACAATTTTAGCATAAATATAGAAAACGGAATAATCCGAAATAGCTGATCTTAATTAAAAAGAAGCTCTTTAACCTATTTTATGTCATCTCTAGGAAAAGCCTCCCCATCTTTTCTCAAGTAGTGACATGGACCAAGGCACCCAGACTCAGCCTGATCTTCCAGTCCTCAGACAAGGGTAAGGGCTCATCAGGAATTTCAAGGAAAAATGACCTAATAGGGCTTCTTTCTTGATGTGCATCAGGGAACTCAACATACCCTTGACTGGCAATGAGTCTAGGAAGAAGTCAAAACAGTTTCTAGGCCATGGCTGATCTAAATCTTTTGATATGGACATTTATTATGAGTATTTGGGTCAAAAAATTTAACAAAAGAAACTTCAGCTTCCATGGAAAGTAAAACTCTCCTTCTCTATCATTGGCTTTCACCTGTCCTTAAACTGGAGTTACCATGCTGTGACAGAGACTGGGTAGATGTTCACCAGATTTATTTTCATTTCCCAGACACGGAGTTCAACTATCTTCCCCAGCCTATTTTTAATTAGCTGGGGGCCACTTGAATCTGCTCTGGTCAAGGAGTGTTTGCCACTTCCAGGGTTGCCCTTCCTGGAGCCCCAGTGCGCCAACCCTCCTCCGGTTAGTAAAGGTGATAGCACTGCACAATGAAAAGGGCCCAAGTTCCTGTGTGCACTGCTCATGAGAGAGCTTCCTGACCACGTGGGCTGTACTGTGGGCAAGGGGTTAATCTTCAGTGTTGGGGTTTTTGTCTTTGTTGTTGCTACAACGCTTAACCCTCCCTGACAGAGGAATCTCAAGTTCCAGTGGCCTCTCTACATTCTGCTTTAACACCATTTGTAGAAGTAGTAAAATAAAGCAACTTGATGGTAGTTCTATTCTTGGTGGGTTTTTGTTGTTGTTTGTTTTAGAAATCTCTCTGCTCTGCACCAATTTCCAACCCTACCAACAGGGTATGAGGGTCCCTTTATCTCCACATTTCTTGTCTTTTTTTTTTTGGTGATAGCCATTCTAGAAGGTATGAGGTGATATCTCATCATGGTTTTGATTTGCATCTCTCTAATAATATGTAAAGATGACTACCTTTCAGGTGCCTGTTGTCTGTCTACATCTGCATGTCTTCTTCGGAAAAGCTTCTCTTCACCTCCTCTGCACATTTTTAAATTGGATTGTTGTTTTGTTGTTATTTCATTCTTTATATATTTTGGATATTAACCCCTTATCAGATGTATGTTTGGCAAATACCTTTTTTCATTTGGTAGGTTGCCTTTTCATCAGATGACAATTTTCTTTGCTGTGCAGAAGCCTTTTAGTTTGATATAGTTCCATTTGTTTATTTTGGGCTTTGTTTCCCTTTGTTGGAGTCAAAT
Source organism: Artibeus jamaicensis (assembly GCF_021234435.1). Lineage (NCBI taxonomy): Eukaryota > Metazoa > Chordata > Mammalia > Chiroptera > Phyllostomidae > Artibeus > Artibeus jamaicensis. Next base: position 40,958,774 of record NW_026522059.1, read on the forward strand.
CCATATAAACATCACTAAGACCTATGTCCAGGAGCTTAGCACCTATGTTTTTTTGTGTGTGTTGTATGGTTTTAGGTCTTACATTAAAATCTTCAATCCCTTTTGTGTTATTTTTTGTGCGTATGGGATAAGATAGTCCTGCTTCATTCTTTTGCATGTTACTGCCCCATTTTGCAACAGTATTTGTTACAGGGACTTTCCATTCTCTATGGTATGTTGTTGGCTCCTTGTGTCATAAATTAATTGTCCATATATGTGTGGGCTTATTTCAGGATTCTCAGTTGTGTTCCCCTGGTCTGTGTGTCTGTCTTTCTGACAAAAATTATACTGTTTTAATTACTATAGCTCTGAAATCCAGGAGTAGAATACCTCACATTTAATTTTTTTTCTTAGTATGGCTTTGACTAAAGCCTTTTATGGTTCCATATAAATTTTAGGATTTCTTTGTTCTATGTATATAAAAAATGCCATTGATATTTTGGTCCAGTTATTTCATTTCTGGACATTTATCTGAAGAATACCAGACCACTAATTTGAAATGATAATGTTCATAGCAGCATTATTTACAATAGCCAAGATATGGAAACAACCTAACTGTCCCATGACAGATGAAGGGACAAAGAAAATGTGACATGTGTATAATGGGGTAGTACTCGGTCATAAAAAGATGAAATCTTGCCATTTGCACCAACATGAATAGGACCTTGAAGGTATTAAGTGAAATAAGTCAGACAGACAAATATTGTATCATTTCACTAATATGTGCAATATAAAAACAAAACAAAAATGAACTCATAGATGCAGACAACAGATTGGTGATTATCAGAGTGAAAGGGGGTCAGGGAAGGGCAAAGTGGATGAAGAGTGAATGGTATAGTGATTTATGGGAACCAGAGTTTTGGTGGTGAGCACACTAGTATATGCAGATGTTCAATCACAATGTTGTACGTACACCTGTAATGTATATAATGTTATAAACCAATGTAAACTCAATTTAAAAAATAAAATATGATTAAAGTATGGACAACAATAAAAAAGACGGCAATTTCATGCTACTTCTTACTCTTTTCTTCTATTTGTTCCTTTTTTCCTTCTTCCCTCCCTCACCTCCTTCCTTTTTAGCCTCCTTGTTTCTTTCTTCTCTTCTCTTCTAATAAAGATGGGTACGTAGAGGGCTGTAATTCTCTCTGACGCCTTATTTTCTTGTTTTTCTTTTCTTTCACTTCTCAGTACCATCATTGCTTGTGTTTTGAATTATATTTAAAATAATACTGTGAACTTCAATATGTAATGTTTTGACTGTAACCTCCTAAGAACCTCTGCTGAATATCTATACAAATCTAGCAACAGAGATTTAAGCAATAAAAGGTTTGTGTAAAAACTGTCTAAATAGCTTAAGGATGTATTGCAACAATGAAATTCCTGTTACTTAACATTACTTAAAGTTAGGCAGAAAAACAGCAGTGATTTTAATTTTGAGCTCTACAATTCCTAAGGCAGAAGAAGAGTTATGTTTCATTATGTGATCATTTTCTTCCATGATTTCCTGCCTACTGCTTGTTTTTGGAGCGTGCATTGTACTGTCTCCTTCAAGCCAGGTTTTGTTTTTTGGGTTTTTTTTTTTGCACACACTTGTGTTGTGTGCTTCCACAGCATCTTGTTCACTTCTTATGAGAGAATTCACACATACAACAGCTGAACTCCAAAATAACTACCATATTTTATGTGAATTGTTTCAGAATATCCCCCAAATTGAAATGGGTCAGTTCACGGTCTTGGCATTGCGTTTGCTTTCCTACGTAGAGTTCATTTCCCTGTGCCCCGCACAGCCTCTTACAGGGTGCCAACCAGAAGACACAAACACCTGCCAGGGTCTTTCTGACTTTGGTGCATTTCCCTCTCAGCTGAAGATTTGGGAGAAAGAAAAGCAGTAAATCTTCACGTGCAATGCGTTTGTGTATGAGACTGGGCTTATTCTTTTTTTTTAATTGCCTAGGAGGGAATATATCTTTTAATAGAATTTGTCAAAAGCAAGTTTGCATGAAACAAACTTTGGATTTCATTTCAATATTTTCTACATTGCTAACATGAGAGGACCTGTTCGATCTATTTGTCAAGCAGCATGGGAGTCCTTTGCCGCTGTTATTCTGCTGGTTTGGGTCAGAGAGGCAGGAGCAGCATTGCTGAGATGGGATGTCTGACCCAGGTTCTTCCGTTCTCCCCTCCCTAGCCTATGGCAACCACTAAGGGTGACCCTGGAAGCAGTCCCAGAAAGTCACACCAGAATCCTTAACACAGTGTTAAATGCTGTTGCTATCAATTGATCAGATTAAATCTTGAGTTAAAACCTGCTTCCTTATTATGGCATTGCTGAACCTGGGTTTTAAGATCAGAAAGGCAGATGTTCGAATCTCTGCTACTAAACTGTGGTTAAATAAGAGGACATGCTGGGCTCTGCTCCTTACTGTATGTAGGGAGGGTAACAATTGGTCTCTAGAAGTGAGCCCAGAACATGGTCTGCGGCTGGTATGCATCTTTCTCCTTGTTTTTCACAGCCCCCTTTCAGGGAGGAATGTGGCATCAGAGGGTAAGGTCGTGCTGGGGTCAGGCACCTGCCATCCCATGAATCCAGATCCCTGATTACTTCCCCTTTATCAAAATCTGCCTGGATTTGCTGACTTCTTTTAACAGCCAGTAATGCAAAAGAGTTTTTCCATTGAAATGCTGACCTTTCACCACCCCTTAGAGAGACTGTCGGCACCCTCGGTTGAAGGCTGGTTACACTTGTATCCATGGAGCTTATACCTGTCCTCCCAACAACTGCAACCCTTTCCCTTATGGGCGCTTCTCTTGCTACAGCAAAAGCACATACACATGTTCACATGTGCATGCACACGCACAGCTTCAGCTATGGGCATGCTATGGGTGTCAATTACCAAAAATAATGTCCTGCACATGGTCAGGTATGACATACATGTTAGTTCACTTGTCTTTCTAGATGCATCTATTGTTTATTGATGATTGCTCTCTCTGGGTATTTCTATTGTTTATCGCTCTTCCAACAATTTTACACTTTATCAAAGGGGCCAGGTGTGAGAAGTGGGTGTTTCATCCAAACAGAATTCAAATGATCTCCAGCTACAGTGGAGAATTAAAATGTTAGGTACTGTTACATATAAGAATGGAGATCTAAGATCACTAGGAATGGGTGTGTTAGGGAGCTCTTTTCTCGATATTTTTTCTTAATTGTGTAAATGTATGAGGTAAATCAACACCCCTGGTGTCAAAGAAACAAGAATGTTCAAGGATTTTTTTTTTTTTAGATTTCTATACCAAAAAACTTCCCAGCCCATCCCTAGGCCCTTAAGAGAGCTGGGGTCTATGACCAATTTCCAGCAGATACTCTGGAGTCTTCAGAAAGAAGATCCATCGGGGCGAACTCAGATCCTCCGCTTAAGGTCCAATGCTGAGAAAGAGCAATAATGCTCCTAAAATTAAATTATCTAGAGAAAAGGAAGAATCTGGGCTAATGTCCTGCTCTTTCAATAAGGGATTAAGCATTTATTAGAGAGAGTTTGCAGGTTTCTTTGTCACTGTATATGCCAAATTCTGGAAGCTCCTACCGACCCAGGCATGCGGACACTGTCGTTGGAGCCCAGGAGCGTGACGTGGAGAGAGTGGGAATGTGGGCACACAGTGCTGTGGGAGAGCAGGCCAGAGGCTTTCGGGCGCTGCATGTAGTCCACCGGAGGGCCCTGGTGGCAGCTGCAGGCAATGGCAGTGCTGGGACTCCAGGTTTTCCTCGGACCAGGTGTTCAAGGGGGGGACTGGCTCTGCTTCAGAAGGTGCGAGCCTGTGGGGGTCTCGAGCCATTGATGTGAGGGGACTTCGAGACAAACATCTACGCATTCATTGCTTATGTGATAATTTCCTTGATCAAGTGATTCATTTAAAAAATTAACATAGACATTTGTGGACTGAACTTGTGAAGCAAGATATTAGATACATCTACACATATGATGTCATCTATTTCCCCCCATTTTCTGCTCTGTAACACAGAAAGCAGAAGTCAATCCATGCTTCCATAAATAATGACCATCTTATTTACCATAGTCAGTAAAAAAAAAAGAAGCTAAAGAAACCACTCCAAACTCAAATGTGTAAAATTTATCACTACGCATAATGAGGATTCTATATATTCATAATACTATAAATAATTACATCCAATCCATAGTTATTACCACTAATTCTATACAAGGCAGTACATATGAGACTCTAACTTTGAAAGGCGGTAAGAATTAGGAAAAACTTTGATGCAGGAGCCCAACTGCCTGGTTCCTACGGAAGCTCTACCTCTTTCTAGCTTTGTGTCCTAGCTTCTCTGGTGTTTGATGTCCTCAGTAGGAAGTTGGGGTAATAACAGCACCTATCTTAAAGATCTGATATACACATTGGATGACTCTATGTTGTAATTCAAAGCTCTTAAAACAGTGCCTAACCCACCATAATAATAATTACTATTGTCATAGTTACTATTACTAGTAATAAGGGCAGTAGTATTATGTTCACTTGAATAAGGAAGTAACACTAGACACTTCACAGATAAAAGGAATTATAGACTGAAAAGAGTATTTAAAAAAGAGAGGAAAAACATCAAAATGGGATATATGATTGAATTACAAAAATACTCATTTGAGGCAGTTGAGAGGAGAAATTTATTGAGCAGTGTATTACACATTGACTCAGCATGCAAAATAAATTCTTGGATCAACACTTCAAGGAATAACTTTGTAAAGCACTTTGTAAAGTCTAGGATTCGTTGTGTTTCTCTTGGAGTCCCCTCCCAGTGTGATTACGCTTGTTCTGGTGTTCCGATATGAAGTACCCACCGAACAACACCTTTCTCTCCTCGTCTGCTGCCACGGGGTGGGGGATGCAGGAAGTTAGCTCACAGCCACCAGTTGTTCATTACTGAGCAAGATGATGACTAGCAGCAATTGCCACACATCACAGAAATTAAATATAGTACAGTTTGCTATTTTGATTGTATTAAGGAGGCATGGCCTCTGGTCTGAGAACAAGTGGGAACTCATCACAAGCATCAGTGGAAAAGCTGAAAGGAGTGGTGACTTCTCTGTGGCTTTTGGCATTAACACCCTCCTTGGTCTCATTCTCCTCTATGGAATGACTTCAATCAAGAGTTACAATGAAAAAAAAGGAGAAATGCAAAAATATAATTTTTGTCATATCCTATAAGGGGAAAACAAGGAGAGCAAATTACCTTTTTTTGTAAGATAGAGATTATGTGTACATGGTGTCAGCACTAAGGGTACAGTCTATAAGGGTTTTATTGTCATTTAGCTGTCTTTGCTTTTATAAGTGTTACCAAACAACAAATTTAGCAATTGTTTTCTCTCTAGTGCTCTATTTATTCCTTTTTTTTTTTTTTTTTTGGTTTGTAAGAAAAGGAATTCAACTGCTCGAACAATTGCTGGCTCAAAAATCTTGATTCCTTACCTGATTTTTATTTTATTTTTATTTTCGATACCATACCAAAAACTCATACAAATAGTCAGCACGTCCCAATTCAGAAGAAGCCCGAATGTGACATGTGATCCTACCACATTCTGGTTACTGGGATTAATTAATAAATCATTCTTTTCGGGCTTGCTCAGACTCTCTAAAATTGGACCCATTTTTCTTCCCTTATTTTTCAATTGGCTCTGTCTGCTAATTTTAAATTTTTACTTTACATGGGGAGAGTAGGTAGTGGTTTTCAAATAAACTTTCAATGACACAAAGGAGAAACTGCAGTTTGCAGTTTGGAAAAGCTGGTGCTTCAAATTAGTAACTGCATCCAACATCAGCGGCTATGATTAGAAAGGAACCCCGCCAAGATGACCAAGGGCACCACCACAAAGGGAGAGGAGAAGCGAAGGCGCAGGTGAAGAAAAATGAACCCTCCTGTGGCAGGGAAAGGAGAGTCCTGAAGTTGTTGAGGAAAATGAATGTACTACCTCGTGATTTTTTAAAAATGAGAAATGATGCTTATTCATAGAAACGCGAGTGCCAGCAGGATTGGGGGACTTTACAGAATTGTTCTGTGACTTCACAATTTTATACAGGGTCTTCTACTGGGAACTCATTGTAGGGAGTCATCATATTCTGGAATGTATACTGGGACAAATGACAAACTTACTGTTAGAGAATATGCCCTTTTTCTTTTGCTTTTTAAACAGTGTTTTTGTTCTGATTATGAAAGTAAGGCATTGAAGAAAACCTAGAGCTTCCAGAGGAAAATAAAACAAATAATTTCCCAATCCAGAGGTAACCTTCATTAGTTATCTTTTGTTTTGCACATGTTATATGTGTATGAATAATAATATTATAATGCAGAAAAACATTCTGACTGCTTTTAAAACTGTATTTTGATATAGAAGGTAATAGATGCTTATTATAGGAAACTCAGAAAATGTGGGAGAAATTTCAGAAAAGAAAAATCACTCAGCATTCTACTACCCATAAATCTGGGTATCTTAGGCCCAATTACTTGTTTTCTTTCTAGAAGTACAGCTCATGCCTACATCTTATCTTAACCTACTCTCTCTATTCAACAACACATCCTTTAGCTAATATATTGTAGGATGGTTGAGTTACCCAAATGGCCACTTACTAGCACTTTTTAAACAATAAATTTCTTTTTCGGTTGAGGCCTGTGTGTGACTGGGAGTGCTGTGTGGTGGGATTGCTCGTCTACAACTGCAGAACCTAACCGTGAGAACCATGACGGTGTTTGCATCTAGCTCAGCATCAACAACCTCCACCTGTCTAGCTGCCACTGACTGAACCTCTGACAGTAAAACTAACTGAGAGAAACCTGACAAAACAGCAGCAGCTTTCAGCTGGAGTAGCCAACGTTGGCCCAGACAGGAAGGTCTGTATTAGGCCTTCTAGCCTCTACAACAGTACTTTTATTTAACAAATTACTGAGGAGAATAGCAAGGACACTTGGCATTTTATAATCAAACACCATATTACAAAAGTCCCTAGGGAAACATATATTATTCTTTGGAATTAATTGCTACTTATAAGTAACTTTACAGTTTACAGAGTAGCTTTCTGTTCCCCAGTTCTGTAAATGGAAAAAATAAATAGATATAAGACAGCAGAGGAAATCACAAGCAAAAACAAATAAGTGAAAGGCAGAAATCCTTAATTTTCCCCTTTCATCTCCATTTAGAAAAGAGTAAAACTAACAGCAGGAAACTATGTTAAGAATGTTTTCCTAAATAAGACACTTCATTCCTCACATATATCACAAGTTGGCCACCCTTGCAGAAAAACTGACTTTTCTAAAGTATCTAGATGTTCAGGGTATCAAACTTAACCATTTATTTAATCAAGTCTATCAAAACAATTTTAATTTTCACTGTATCATTAAAGTGGCCACTCGTGATGATTAGATATAACCTGAAAGAAAAAGGATGTGTGCATGTTTATATAAGTGTATAGTACATAGTTTTTACATTTTCTTGCATTTTTGGTGAAATCAGACAATTTTTTAAATCAAGTAAACCAGAAGTATTAACTATATTTAACAATATTATCAAATGGTCATAGGTAAATTCCCAGTGGCGAGGGTGACTGTGTGCAAGGTGGGTGTGTGCTGTACATCTATGGTATGATTGCTTTTTCCATTTTTGATGCACATACATCTTTCTGTGTGAACAAATGCTGAGCTCTCTACAATGCTGAAAAGTATCACCTCTCCTTTCCTAAACCTAATGAATAGACACACCCCAGGCTCTTCTCCATAGAAGCCCTGCTGAACAATATTGCTAATACTGACCATTTGCCTAAACCAAACAGCCAGTGAATAAGTTTAGGGGAAAAAAATCAGACTCCTTTTCTTTGATCAAAATTGTTGGTAAATTCAGTCAAAATACTTGAACTAGGATCCTCATATAGATAGAACTCTAAAAGTCTTCATAGGCTTTACAAAACGGAGACATTTTTATTTTAAAGTCATAATATGCAGTGTAAGAGAAAATGTAAAAGTATCCTCACAGAAATAGTACTCAACTAAAAATACACAGCAGAGATGTAGCCATGTGGAAGTGTTTCTCTCTCCCAAACCCCCAAGGGTTTGAAGAAGAAAGCTCAGAATAATCGGTGTGCTTGCTGCAGTGGGGGAAAGCAGCCCTTCGGGAACACTGTGTGGCTAAGTCAGGATGTGTCCGGTTCAGCGATTATTCCCTTCTTCTCCCAGAGAAACAGAATTCTCAAGCTATACAAAGGATAAAGAAAGCTAGATATATTTTTGCGTGGTGCAAAAATGCTAATTATTCTTTGTTCTCTTTTAATTTTTAAATGGTTTTTGTTTTTCCATTACAGTTGGCATATACTATCATATTAGTTTCAGGGGTACATACCCCAGTGATTAGACATTATGTAATTTACTAAGGATCATCCTGATAAATCTCGCACCCTTCTGACTCCATGTGTAGTTATTGCAGCATTGCTGACTATATCCCCTATGCTGTACTTTACATTCCCGTGACTATTCTGTAACTACCAATTTGTACTTCTTAATCCCTCCACCTTTTTCATCCATCCTCCCCACACCCTCCCACCTGAAAATTGTCAAAGTGTCCTTTGTATCTATGAGTGTTTCTGTTTTGCTTGCTCATTTTTATTGTTTTTTTAGATCTAGTTCTTGATAGATATGTATTTATTGCCATTTTATTGTTCATATTTTGGGGTCTTTTTTCTTCTTCTTAAAGAAGACCCTTTGCACTGCTGTTAATGGAGTGTGGGCTTTGTAATGACATAAGCTGGGTTTTAATTCCAGTATATCAGCTGGATATACTGTGTGACCTTGGATTAGCAAATGGATTTCCCCTTTCTTCCTCGTGAAGTAGACATAGCAATACCTGTCTTCCTCTTAGGGCAGGTAAAAGCAGTAAGTGACCCACTGAAGGGGAAAAAAGAATAGTACCAAGCACCTGCTGGATAGTCAACAAATGCTAGTTTTGTCCTTTTCTTTTTAAATATTCTTCTGTATATACTGACACCTGGGTGTCTGCATATAATATGCATATAATATACTTTAGGATTCGGGCATTCCTAATTTTTAGTTTTATCAGAGAAGTTCAAAATGTTCCCTTAGCTTATTTCTGTTTTCCCCATAACATTCTTATTATTTAATTTCATAGCATTTATCACAACTTCATATATATTTGGTTATTTGCTTTCTCACATCAGTATGTCCACTTACAAGATGGCAGGAGCTTTGTTCAGTGTTGAATGTCTAGCAGCGAAAAACATTCCTATCACATAATGGACACTATATATTTGTTGAAATAAAGAATATATGGCTTATGAATTTGTTTTATTTAAAGCTTTTTTCCAGCATTTCTTTTCTTAAACAGTAGGCAATGACACATCCAACTTTGCAGCTAAATATGTACATGAATAAATAGAATTATATACTTCTACAACTACATATAAGATTAATAGTGCCCCGAATATAATCAACATTTAATCAGTATTTGTTAAATACATTGAAAAACTTCTTATTCAACCAACATATATGCATGAGTACATCTTTCATTGACAGAAATAAATTTCCTTACTTTTTTATAGAGAAATCTCTGCTTATTGAAGAGGTAAACTACCAGAATCATATTTTGCCTAGTAACATAGATTCATAATTTACCATAACAAGTACTGTAGGTATCCTGTAAAAAAACAATAATCTGAAATTAATTTGTCATTCATACATGTACACACCCACAAACATACTACCATCAATGTTTAGGTGTGTTCTGTGTATATATGTGAATGTGCCTGTCAAGTACATCTTGGCTGTCTATTTGTTGCATAATTCATTAATATATTCACATATGTGTATATAAAACAAGGTATAAAATGTTTAGACATTGTGGAATGATACCATAAATGTTGCGATAAATGGTATATGCCAAATGTCAGTGACTTGAATTATGAAGAAAGAAGAATGCTGAAATTTGATTAAAATCAAAGATAAAATATGTGAACTGAACTTAAAAGAAGAAAAGCTATATATCCTGTTTTTGTTTACCACCCCACTAATACATCTTTTTTTCATAGATGAGAAAGAGAAATGAGAAAGTTTTCCATGGAACGGTAGACAAGGAATAGTGGAAATCTGAGTGAAAAGCAATGCTTGTAGAGAGAACATGGCCGCCCTCCCTCCCCCACACCCTCAACACTTCCGCTCAGCCAGGCTGGAGCTGAATCTTTTGTAGAGACCATTCCAGTATTAGAAAGTAACACAATCACAAAGGACAGAAGAAAGGCTTGATCTACACTGCAAGACTCTGAAAGGGCCCCCTGGGAGGAATACTGCGGCAGCACTAAGTCAGAAGAAAAGACCTACCCAGCTAAACTGTCATGTCTAAGAGAAGCTCTGAAGCTGACTGGGAAAAACATTTCTCCCCCAAAAGGCTTTCATTTACTTCATTTTTTAAAGTCAGTACATGAGATAATGCTGCACATTTGTGTAATTTCATCCTGAGGCTCGACTCTTGTCTACGGACTCTCAGATCTCACACGTGCATTCTCGTCCCACCGGCTCTGGGGAAATAGGTTTCTCATGTGAAATGCAATTCAGAGGTTATCATGAGCGTTGGTGGAGAAGACAATGTTGATAGATAATCCAGACCTACGTTGGCATGAGTGTGTACACACGCACAACCTGGGAGGCTTCTCTCTTCCTTCATTTCATGGGTTACGACATCCTCACATAGCTCCAGTCCTATATCACCTTATTCTGGCCCCTTCATCCCCCACAAGAACAGTCTTCCGAATTGATGCCATACTTTCTCAGTAAGGAAGCAAGAAAAATCCGACAAAATAATAGCTAGTATCCTGTAACACTGACTCTCCCATGGCCCCCTCATGCTCTCTCTCTCTCCCTCTCTCTCTCTTTCTCTCTCTCACACACACACACACACACATTGTACACACAATTATTTGCCCCAACTTACAGTGGAACTCTGGCTGTGTCATGGGCCTTTGTTGGTGAGAAGGCCCAGTATATTTGAAATCTGGAAGCTGAAAGAAAAGAAAAATAAAAGCTAGGTATTCAAAAGAGCTTGAAGGAATTATTGCCTTTTCCTGGATCAGAGGTAAGGAGAGCATTCACTTATGTGTCTCCCTTCCCCCATAACAGGGCTGTGAAAAGTATCCTTAAAATGGGGAGATAGAAGAGAGGGAAGGAAACGGTTAAAGAAAAATGGACAGCCATGAAAAGATTTACAATTTACTTTGGAAATAAATCAGAAGAGGGAGGCCCCATCCGCCCTTTGCTCTGAAGGCTCTGGGATCCCACACTGAATAACGCGCCTCAGCCCATTTCGATCTGCACCAAAATTAACAAGCAGTCAGCCACTTTTTGAAATATTATCTTTGTTAGCTTTACCACTAACAAAAATACACTTCCAATTTTTCACATGCACACACGACATCTATTAAAGCAATCTGGGAAATTAGTTTGAGATAAACTGTACAGCAATTTTATTCATAGCTTCCCTGTATCTCACACTGTTAATCTGCATCACAGCTCACTAAATAGTGCCTAATGTTTATTGCATTTAACTGAATGTATACGATTCTGAGGGTACGCCAGGGACCGATTATCATAATTATACATGTTTCTATGGAAACCCACAAGTCTATCAGTTTTGATTCATTATATTGTTATACCTTCTAGCACTTTCTAATTATTAGGTGCCCATAAAAAGTCTCAGTCTTGCTGTTACTATAGAAATGAGCTATAGACAGGCCTCAATTGTTAACCCTTCAAGGACCAAAACGTATAGACTCAGACAGCTGGTAGATACTCATGTAACTGAAATAGGTAATAATTCCGTCTATTACTTAAATTCATAATGAAATTGTGGTTATTAATTTTTGAAAACTGTTAGTTGGGAAGCTCATGAATGATTATCTCAGATTTTATAACACTGTCCTGACTTTGAGGTTCCCTATCCCTGATGTATCCCCTCAGGTATGATAAAAAATTCACAAACACCCACGCAGCCCTGACTCGGGAGCACAAGTGAAAACCAGAAGTCTTTCAGGACCGATTTCTGGGTTCATACATAAAGACACATTTGCTGGTGTAAACACAGAATTGTATGGCAAGTGATAAAACAGATAAATCGGAGTATAACAGTGAAAACTCAAATGCACTGAGAGTCTTTAAATCAAGCATTTAAAATTGCTTCTCAGCAATATGGCCATTTAGGTATAATTTAATATTGCTACTTAAATTGTAATTTGTAATTTAATATTTTCATTTTACTTTTTCTCCAATGTTCACTAACAGAATCCTGTGCAAATTGAAAGGGACCGAGCAGCTTCATTGTCTCTCTAACCCTCCTGCTATTATAGTTTTCAATTAGAAGTGCCTTTTAATTTAGATCAGGAAAGCTCTCCTGAAGTGACAGCTCGCCCTTCACACTGCATATCTATTTATTTCGGAAGTCAACACACCATTCAATAACCTGAGAACAGCCCTGATTGCTATGCTAATAGTATTCAGAAATATGTCTACACCGATGGAAACAAGTAAACTAAAGCTAATTCATAAAGTGAATAATAAAAGGCAGAGGGAAGCCTTTCATACCTTCCACTACTTCAGCTGGAATCTTAAGCTTACAAATTTAATTTTTTCCCTCCCTTAGGGAAATGAACACTATATGATAACCAAACTGAAATTAGATTTTACCTAATATTACAGCCTTGCCTATTTGACGCCGCTTGTTTTATTACATAAAGCTGCGGTGGGAAGCAGCCTAGACAATGACCGTGTATGTTAATGCGTGTGTGATCTAGGAGATGCTCGCTCCAGCCAGCCGCAGTTTTCTTCAGCTCTCAGCTAAGTGCATTTGGCTTTTTGAGGTGGGGGGAGGAGAGGGAAAGCAATAAGCATTTTAAGTGTATGCCCACATTAGAAAAACAACCACACGTGTTAGGTGACCACTTTTTCCATAGTGCAAGTCCAAACCACCAATGCCCATAGCAGCTCTTGCCAGTTAGGAATAAATCAGAATGTAAGCAACAAAAGATATAGACATTTGCATGTTGAAGTTCAAACTCTTTTAAAAACAGACTATTGATCAAAGCCTTTTGTTTCCAACTCTTACATCAGCATTAACATCAGAGCAAAGTAGATTTACCACTAAATAAAAAATTAAAAGTAGATTAGGAGTAAATCAAATCAGATAGTTTTAATACTCCATTCATCAGTACATGCATATATTACTGCATGTGTGTATGTAGGCTGAAATTGATTACATTTAATTCACATTAAAATTTGCCTTCTCCTCATATGCAGGTATGGGTTACCCACAATAATTGAACTATATCTGCATATTTTTACCTCCCCATAAAAATTAAACTAATCTTGAATAATAAACATCTTATTTTGCATCTTGTTTATACTTTCATCCTTATGATTATCAATTAGTTACTCCACCCAAATCACTAGCACCCTCCAAAACTCTATGAAGCTTTTCTATACAATTTAACCTAAGCAAATATATGTATACATACACACACATATAGCCTAACAAAACATATAACTAAAAATACGTTAATATTTCTGAGTCAGAGAACAATATGAGAACAATTACACCAGGCCCAAGATTTCATATGCTTGATTAATAAAACTTAAAAGTGACAATAAAAGCTTCTGAAAGCAAGCATAACCTGGTGTGTGCTTTTTGAAGTTACCTAAAGATCACTGTTGAGTCAGTGAATCCTGGAGGGGTGAGATGGGGGTCAGAGGTAGAGGTCATGAAGGTGATTAGGCAAAGAAAGCAGAGAAAGTAAGTCATTCAAGCAGCAAACACATTACCACCTGGGATGTCATTTATTTCCTAGAAATAGAGTCTAGTGAGGTCCCTGCATGGTAAAACTATGAATTAATTATATTCCATTCCTCCTCCCTCCCCCAGTGAGCATAAAGTGCTCAAATTTTCTTTTTGGGTGATAGAAGGGAAGATGGCTTATCATTCACAGTTGGATATTAAAATCCCAGAGGACATAGATAATATAAGATGGAAAAACCCTGCTTCATGAAGGCAACCTTAATAAAATCATCTCAGCATTAAACAGGAAGACTCCAAGCAAGCAGAAGCATGTTTACTAGACTCTAACTATGTCCCATTGTTCCTGAGTCACCTAGCGTGGCTTTGCCTGCCTGTGCGTTCTGCTCCTCCTCAGCTACCTGCAAATCGCTTATTCTCACCTTCAAAATCTGAGACTCTCTTCCCCCTATGAACACACACTTTTTCTCTTTTGTCCAAAATGTCATATATACCTAGGGTTGCCTCACTGTCTTTGGGATTTTCATGCTTATGCAAATTCCCCAGGAACCTGTATTAAAAATTTGATTTTCTCCTGTTGAAAAAGAAAAAAAGCTCCTGGTGACAAAAATTCATGAACTATACCATCACTATCCATCACACTGAAATGTTTCGGGATTCATATTTATTTGCTCCACTTTGCCACTGAAAAAAATGTATAGTCAACTAGAGAATGTATAAATTCCTGGGTTTTGATGCTTAGTGAGTTGTGATTTCCTTGAGCGCAGAACAGTTGTTTTGAGAAGGAGGGCCCCGTGGGGGGAGACGGGCTCACGGACCCACACAGGGGGCCTCGGGCATTGTCCCCAGCCTCACGTGTTTCTTCCCCAGGCCGGCACAGCCAGGCCTTTAACAGAGGGGTCAGCTAGCCTCATCCCCTAGGAGTGTCAAGGGTGAAGAAAGAAGATAACATTGTTTCCGTGGGGTTTCATTCAGGGGCCTTAGGCAGTGGCTCTTTTTCCAGTTTAATTATGAGAAATCAGAAAAGGAAATAGATGGCTGGCTCCCAAATTAGGAAATAGCCAGGAAGTGTAACAGAGTGGGGCCAGATAAGAGAAAATAGATTCTGATCCAACTGAAAGAAGACGTTCTGGGGAGGAAAGTGTAGGAAGAGAAGAAGACAGGAGAGACTCACCTAAGCAGCCGCCGCGAGTAAAAATACACTAATCTACGCTATTCCTTCTAACACCCTTCTAGGCTAATTTTCTTCCATTTATAATTAACACAGGCACATGTATGCCTTTTAACTGTCAGCTGCCAGATCTAGGCAAGCACTAAGGTGCTGGGCAGCACCTTTTACTATGGAAATAAAGGAATAAAGGAGTCACTCTTGCAATAGATAAAAGGTGATCACTATACAAGAGGTATGGAAATATCTTAATGTGTTTATTTTTCTCAATCCCCGTGTGTTATTTCAATATAATCCTATGTTGCTTACGCATGAGGAACACCAAAAATTAAAATACTTTAGTATCTCTACTTGAGCATATAAAGAAAAAATATAGTTCTCTCTCTCTCTTTCACTTTCTTTGACTTTATCAATACATCAGCAAAATGCTCATTATGATTATTCATCCTGGAAAGCAGTCATTGCGGGAAGCTAATCAGCAATTCTCACAATTTGTGTTTCATTTTTATACTACTTGGAGTTAAAAAATGAAAAATCACCGTTACCACCAAATGTTTGTTTGGGTGTCACTGTCTGCTTGATAGAAAGAAGCTCTTGCAGGTTCTACCTACTTCATACATATGTGGGCACACATGTGCTCCCCGCCAGCAAGTGGTCCAAATTCTGTTCTGGAAGCAGTGCACATACACTGAGCCATTAAATACACAAGGTGTTTAGTGAAAATCGGTGTGTCAACCAGTAAGTGCTCTGTAACTCAAGGAAGAGCAGTGTTGTTTACTGAGGGCTTAGGATTACCAGGGACTTGAACCTGGTCTATTAAGAAGGTGAAGTGTAGCTAATGGGAGGGAGAGGCAGAAATATATTTGAGAAATCTGAAAATTATCATCACTTGAAGTGGATCATTTATGTAGGTGGACATAAAGCAGGGAGACAGTTTTGTGTTGACAGGTTGGTTAAGGAGTTTGAATATTATTGTATTGTAATAGAAAGACATTAATGATATGTTTGGATAAAAGACGTAGCTTGTGTTTTGAGAAAGAGTAAGTTGTAGATCATATGCCAGAAGACTGAAATTGAGGAAAGGCTGGCTAAAAAGTCAATTAGAGACACACTATTGCTACACACGAGTGTACATGGCGAGAAGACAGAGAAAGAAGCACGATGAAAGAGAAAGGGGATGAACACGTTAGTGAGGAGAGAGGGGGGTAAAGGATGAGCCCAAGCACCGAGGCAAAATCACCAAGGGAATGATGATGCATTGGGAGAAATATGTTTGGGGGCTGGGTTAGAGAACTACCTTGATTGTTGATGTATGGTTGGAAGCTGTGATAGAGTCCAGCAGGCAGTAGGACTAAAGATCAGTAAATTATCTTAAGAGAGAGGTCATTAATTTTTTTCCTCATGGTCATACACATGGTTATCATTTTGTGTTTCAAAAGAACAAGCAAGTAAATGAGTACGAACAAATTAGAGTTGTACTGTACATCTGATACAATATTTAACATAAAATAATGAATAAAACTTACAAGAAGATGTGGGAAAGGAAAAGTAAATAAATAATAATTAAATCGTGTGATTTTCATCTATATATAGACAAAGGAAGAAGCAAAATAAGGAAAAAAATAAGAGTCACAAAAGTAAAATAAGAACAAAGACAATAGAATGTCAAGTAAAGAAAAAAATAAAACAAAAGCTCAAGATTAGGTAACAAGACTGAAAGAAGTTTTAGTGGTATTGAATGTGTGTGTGTGTGTGTGTATGTGTGTAAAATAAGAAAATGGAGCACAACTGAAGTTGCAGAAGATGACAACAAGGAGAAAGGACGGATAACTATTCCACTGTGAGAAACACGATTTGATACTCCCAGAAGTGCATGCTTAGGGAAGAAAAACTGAGAGTCCCAGGAGAATTTCAGATGAAGGGATGGTGGTCCCTCCTCTTCTGAAAAGAAAAGAAGAGAAAATAGGTGGTGATCCCAGAAATATTTTGAGGTTTAAAGACAATATACATAGAACAATATAAGTAGGGATGAAGGAATAGATACCAGATGGCCTCAAACTAGGAGCAACATGGATGGACAAACCAAGCTTTAAAGGAACAATTGAATCAGGCCAAAGAGTAAAATTAATATTGAAGAGTCAAGGATCAGGGACCTAGTATTGCAAATATGATCAATAGTCACCTGGAACTTCACTGCCAAGTAAAGCTTTTATCTGCAAATTTTGGATGCGTACTAAGCGAAAATAGTAAGGCAAACATACAGAAAAAAAGACCATCTTAAAACTCAATCCAATTAAAAGTATATTTCCTGAGCATTGATTACATGCTTGGCACTATATTAGCAGGAAAATTTTAATGGAATTCTAGAACCTGGAGTTTGCAAAAAATGAAAATAAAATTTGTGCCAGTTTCTTAAAACTCTAAATCTGGGCATCCTTTAAACCAGGTAACTCAAGATGACAATCCAAGTGGCCTCAGATAACCCTTCCATTCTTTTCTATATTCAATTACTGAGAGATTTTCCATAATCAAGTATTTCTAGCAAAAAAAATGAAAAAAGTAAAAAGCAAGGGTTATATAAACTAAGGAGTTACTACTAATAATGCCGTTGTGCCACCAAATGCCAGAGAGCAATTGTGTGGGCCCATTCCTGGATGCCGTCCCTCTCTCATCAACCCCAATGGCTGGAGTTTCCTTCTGATCTGCAACAAAGCACCAGCAGGAGCACACTGATGGTTCTACAACAGTGAACCTATATTAAATGACCACTGTTTACAGAATGGTAGCTATGTCATTTCATTTAATCTTCACGTATTTATGAACCAGGTGGTATCCTCATCTTACAGGCAAGGAAGCTGAAGCTAAGAGAAAGGAAGTAATGGCCCAAGGTGACAGAGTCAGTAAGTGAACAATCACTTATCAAATATAGCTGCATCTTTTCCCAAAGTCTGTGTTTTTTGTTCCCTATGCTAGAGACCATCTTGGTTGCACATCAGAATAATGTGGAGAAGCTTCAAAACAGCAATCCCTGGGCCTCATCACAGACCAATTAAATCAGAGTGTCTGTGCGTGTGGAATGGCATCTATGTGTTAAACAATCTTCCCGGTGATTCCAACGTGCAGTCACCATGGTGAACCAGTGCTCTACACCGAGATGCCATAAGCCAGTGTTACTCACCCCTCTGTCTTCCCGGGACTTCCTCAAAGTCAGTCTGCTTTTGTATTAGAGATTACACTGGACAATGAGAGCAAAAACTATGTCTTTGGGTTCTTATATTTTTCAAATCCTTATGCCGTTTTTAATCTGCAATTGTCCTTTCTAGCTGAGAGTGTATGATTCTGTGCTTTGTATGTATGTCTTTTCTTTTAAATCTAAATTGAATTTAATGAATGTGAAATATACATAATTGTTATTCTTGAAAAATTATAAAGTATCCACTATTTTTCAAGCATTATTTTAGAGTTTGGGGTTATGATAAGGAAAGGTAACACAGACTAGTAAGAAGAGTCTGGGTTTGAATCCATTCTTTTATCTCCAGATTCAGCCCTATTTCTACTTCCTTACACTCATACAGATTATAGTTATGTAGCTCAAAATATTAGAGGAAAGGCTATTATAATTCTATGATTGTCTATGCAAACATAAAGTATATTACATTATATATTCTGTATATGACTGACTCCATCTGCTCCAAAACATTTTTCTATTATTCTGCCTATTCTAATTCTCTTTCCAAGACAAAACCTAAAATTCTCACCAATCTTTTAAAATAGACATTAAATATAAAAAGATGACTCATCAGTAAGGACTATTATTACCTGCCAGTTACAAAAAAATACCTCTTAACAGCAGCTGAAACAAATCAGTTCTTTTCTACCCAGAAATCTGAAGACAAGTGGCTATTAACATGGGTTGCATCGTTAACAGGTGCCAGAGTCAGTGTCTCTGTAACTCTCATGAGCAGAGTGACAAGGTGGATGCTGCAGCACCATCACTCACATCTACATTCAAGGCAAGATTCAAAAACAGAGGGCTGTCCAGGCCAGCTGTATGTGCCCCTTCCATTAAGAAAGCAAAAACATACCTTTAATCCCCAGCTCACTTCAGTTTACATTGCATATAAACTGTGTTACATAGTCATCCCTAGCTGCAAGGAAGATGTTGAAGGGTCTTTTTAAATTTTTCTTGTCTCTTTAGAGAGGCCCAGGAGAAAATGCCTAGGCTCTAGTCACACAGCCTTCAGAAGTGCTGTCTAAAATGTGCTACATTGTAAGGGGACGTGAACCATAAAAAGCTTTAGCCTTTCTCATCTGTTCATTCAGATTAGTTTATTAAATAAACTGAATGTTTTCTTGGAAAGCTCACAGCTTCAAACCAAGGAAACCTGAAGTTTTTAGACAAGAAGAGGTCAAATGCTAACGATAGCTCTCTGCATCGGCAACATCAAAAGGGACTAAGGATTTCAGCCCCTGTGACGGTTGTTACAAGAGGCAGCTGCTCCTGAACGCAGGAGCTCCAAGAAGTCTGTGGGAAGGTGGTGGAGCCCCGACCCGTGTGGCTCAGCTGGCTGGGGAGCAATGAAATCAATGTTTCTCTCTCACATCAATGTTTTTCTCTCTTCCTTCCTCTCTCTCTAAAAATAAATAAAATCGTTAACAAAAAATTTTCTAAAGGTAGTGGAACATGAAGACACAGTTTGGATGAGATTTTGTCTTCTCTCCATGTAAACTGATTCTAATATTGTAAAAGTCACTTCATTTTTAAACAGTTTTATTAAGATATAATTTAAATATCATATAATTTACACTTTTAAAATGTACATTTTAATGGTTTTTGAATATTCAATGATATGTGCAAATATCATCACAGGCAATTTTAGAACATTTTGATCATCTCAGAAGAAACTGTAATATCACCTGTCAATCCTCTACCCCCTCCAGCCCTAAAAACACCACTAATCGTTGTATCTCCATAGAGTTGCTTATTCTAAACATTTCATTTAAATGCAATTATACTATGTGTAGCTTTTTTTGACTGGTTTCTTTCACTTAGCACTATGTTTTCAAGGTTTATTTTTGCTGTGAAATGTATTGATACCCTGTCCTTTTTTGTGGCTGAATAATGTTCCATTGTATGGATATATTCCATTTTGTTTGTCCATTCATTAGTTGATGGACATTTGGGTTGTCTCTACCCTTAGCTATTCTAAACATGTTGCCATAAACATTTGTGTACAAGTTTTGCACAGACATACGTTTTTTTGTTTTTCCTGGGAATATACCTAGGTGTGTGGTTACTCTATTTTAACCATTTAAGGAATCACTACAGCGACTGCATCTTTTTACATTTCCACAAGTAGGGTATGAGGGGTCTGATTTTTATATATATCCTGATTTTTATATATCTGATTTTTATATATTCTCACCAACACTTATTTATTTTCATCCTAGCCATCCTAGTCAGTAAGAAGTGATACCTCACTGTGGCATTGAGTTGGATTTCCTTGATTTTAATGTTGTTCAGCATCTTCCCATGTGCTTAGCAGCCATTTTTATATCTCCACTGGAGCAATGTCTGTTTAGGTCCTTTGCCAATATTAATTGGATTATGTGTCTTTTGTTTATTATTGAGTTGTGAGAGTCTTCATATATTCTTGAACAAGTCTAATATTAGATATATGATTTATAACTATTTTCTCCTATTTGGGGGCATTATCTTTTCACTTTGTAGATTGTGTCCTTTGAAGCACAAAAATGTTTTTAATTTGGGTGTTGTCTAATTTATCTTTTTGTTGTTGTTGTTGTTGCTCATATCATATCTAAGAGTTCACTGCCAAATCCAAGATCATGAATTTTACTCCTATATTTTATGCTATGAGTTTTACAGTTTGAGCTCTTACATTTGAGTGTTTGATTGATTGTGAATTGTTGTGCGTGGTATGAGGGAAGAGTTCAACTTTATTCTTTTTCACGTGGTTCTTCATTTGTTCGGAAGACTATTACCTGTCCATTCAATAGTTCTGGCACGATTGTTGAAAATCAGCTGGCCATGGACACATGGGTCTATTTCTGAGCTCTTGATTCTAATTCTTCAGCCTATATGTCCATCTTTGTACTGTCTTCATTACATTGCTTTGCAGATAAGTGTTGAAATCAGGAAGTGTGAGTTTTCCAATTTTGTTCGTCCGTTTCAAGCTTGTTTGGGCTATTTTCAATCCCTTGAAATTTTATATGAAATCTGTATGCAATGAATTTTAGAAATCAGTTTATCAGTTACTACAAAGAAGCCACATGGGATTCTGATAGCGGTTGCATTGTATCAATTCAAAGAACACTGCCATCTGCCCTGGCCAGTGTGGCTCAATTGGTTAGAGCTTCGTCCAGTAACTGAAAGGTCGTGGGTTTGATTTTTAAGTCAGGGAACATACCGAGGTTGCAGTTTGATCCCTGGTCCATGGCAGGCAGGTGTGACACTCAGGTCCCGACACCTACTATTGCGATCCTGGCACCCACCAGTCCCCCTGTCTGGGTGTTTACAGCAGGCAACCAATCAATGCTTCTCTCTCATGTAATGACAAAAATGTCCTCCTGTAAGGATTAAAAAAAAGAACATTGTCATCTTAACAATATTAACTTCTCATTCATAAACTGCTATTATTGTTTAAAAAAACATTTTATACTGTTTCTTTGTTTGCCTTTGTTCAGTCTGTTTTCACTGTAGTGGTCATGCATGATAACGGACCTTAATAAGGAAATATAGAAATACAGTGGTATAGACAAGGAACCACAATTAAGGAATAGAACATGGTTCCTGTGAATATATCCAGGTAGAACAGTTCCCTGAAAGATCAATGTTATGTTAGAGGCAAATCCTAGAGGCATTCCATTCAAGCGCCTCATTTGGGGTCATCTCTTTCTTCCACAAGCTGCCGCCCTTGGGCTCCCTTTCTTTTTAATGCTGTGGCTGCCATGGCAACAGTTCAGATGGGCTGGAAGAGAGAAGATGAGGCCTCTCTCTGGAGCCATCATTAGTGCTACTCTGGCCAGCAGGGGGTGCCAAGAAGAGCAGCCACTTCCCCCTTCTGTTTGTAACTGTTCTCACCCACCCCCTATGATGAATGCCCAGCACCTGGAATTAACTAACTGAGAGGTGGCCTGTGTACTACTGCAAAAAGAGATTGTGAACTCTCTAGAGAGGCTTTTAAGAATTTGTGAGTTCGCTAAGAATTCATGTCAGAACACAATTTATGAGTGATTAAATAGAGGAAAAATGGAAACTTTCAAATTTTAACAAAAATATATTTCCAGAAATCTGAGATCATCCTCTTACTTCCTATTCACTTAGTTTTACTTTTACTACACAGATTTAATTTTTACATTTTCTGCACTCTGAAGAACCACACATTAGATTTTCTCCTTGTGCACAAAGTGTTGAACATCCTAAGGAATTAGTAAGTGTTTCTTAAGTTATATTCAAATGCCCGGTCTCTGGTGCTGAAGAAAACCCAGATACCATTCAGTGCATAGCAGTGGTTCACCTACCAATGCTTTTCTAGCACCACAGTATGAATCTTAAGAGTCCACAGGGTTGTTATTTTACAATTTCATTTCATGTATGCATCAGAATATTTTACCTCGCACATAAGGAGATGAACACCTATTAAGTTATAATGTGATGCCAAATACACCTTAAATAAAACTGTGAAGAACAAGGTAACGGCCTCCTATCACCCTCCTAGAATAGCACTGTGTGGATACTGATGGATTTATATTTCTGGATTTATATTATGCGCAATCATTTGCACATCTCCGGTTTGTGAGCTTGAAATCTCCACATCTTTGAGACCTATGACTGGCAGTTTTCACCTTCACAAAATTTTTGGTATGCAACCAATGCTGTGTGATGCACATAGTTGACTAAATATTCATCAATTATTCATACAGTTACTCAGTAGATTAATTATGGAACAAGAGCCCACAAAACTACCTTTCTTTGCTACAGCTGTTTCTCTGCTGCTCCATTGACGTGTGTTCTGGGAAGGCGGGGAAATAGCCAGCTCAGCCAATTGTATTATTTTCAAGGTTATACATTTAAGTGTGAGAAAACAAGACAAATGTGAAAGCCTACATCACAGATTTGGCTTCCTTAAAAGGTTGTTTAAAGATATACATGAACTTCCTAATTTTTCCCTTTTGAATAAGTTTAATTTCTTAAGTATATCTCAACCTTTTAAGTGACAAAAGATATTCTTTAAATAGCTAAGAATAATTTCTGTGTTGACTTGTTACATAACATCCTCATGTGTATTATTTCATTGATTTTTCCACAGTAAACCCACGATTGTCTTTATTCCCATTTCATAGAGCAAGCAAATGAGGTTCTCAGTTACCCACTGATATCCCCAAATTAATACAGGTGGTAAGTAGCCAAATTGGCACTAAAACTTGTGTTTTATCCAGTATATAATATTTTGCAAATTAAAGGAAAACATGGAAATATTTGCTATTTAGATAATTTTTTAATTTTAGCAATGTTTTCATCAATCCTTGTGTTCTAAATTAGAATTATACTAGCACATTCTTCCCTTGTCCTTGATAGACTATAGCAAAAAGAGGTTAATGTTTCCAAATAACAGAAAAGAAGAAAGAGTGGAGAGGGAGACCTGTGATCTTGGACCTCTCCTATGACACTGTGCAACTACGGCACTGACGTCAGAGGCAGGATGAGCTGATGTCCCGTGATGGAGTGATCTCATCGTCACCACCGGTCATCAGAACTTGGTGACTTTGAAGAGGGTTGTAGAAGTAAGAAGAGGGTTTGGAAAGGAAACCAACATTCGTCACTATGCAACTGCGGCATAATTTTAAGTCATATGGCTTTTGAAACTTTACGTGGGATTTGCAATCTTCAGAAGAATATCCGTTCCTTTAAGAAGTTGAATTTCTGCTTTCAGTTGGATCTAGGTAATTTATATCTTCTTCACAGAAGAACAGATCTTAAGATACCATGTATTATGCCTCTCAGCATTTCTATTTTCATATCCAATGCAGAGTTCTCATTTCCACTCCTTTCAATTGGGTCATCGAGTTTGTTCCCTTTAAGCATCCTCAACAAAACGTGACAGTTTACTTCTAAATGCTACACCTCTTAATTTTTTCCTAACAATAGTTTCATAATCTACCCATTTGGAAGTCTGCTTAAAATCTTTGAAATGGGAATTTGAACAATATTCTTGGTATCACAGTAAATAAACATATTGAAACTAAATACTTTAACTTCCTTCCAAATTATTTTTCTGTGAAGAAATGTTTAAAAGCAAACCCTTTTCTATATACATGACAAATTAATATTTATTATAATAGGTCAGAGTTTCATCATTACCGACCAACCATTAATCGCTAATGTATTGTTTCAAATAAGTAGTAACACAGGCTACAACATTATCAGCAGATATGTGCATGGTGTAAAACACGGATGGTATATTTAATTAGTTGTAAGTCATTCAAATGCTTGACATAAACTCTTGAGATTCAGATGTGGACATGTTTTGTGAAAAGCTTTGAAATCCACTGGCATAGGCCATTCTTGCATTTAAGACAAATTTGTGGGCAAATCAGCAGGAGTCCGTTCTGGCTTCCAGAAAGTGCCCTGGAGCTGTCCACGGGACGGGCTGGGAAAGGCAGCCGCAGATGGTCCAGGTACACAATTATTTCAGCCTGAAATGCAGCAGAACCATCAGGCTCATGTTAGAGCATCACAATGCTGTGTATGACCTGGAAACTGCTTCACAACAGTTACAAGGCCACTTTCAATGTCCTTTGAAAATTAGGAAGAAAAGGCATTTTCTACATGTAATGGGAATACGATTCAAACAAGACAAGGAATCATTTATTTAATCTCGAGTTATAAATAACATTCCTAATAGCTACCTGGCAGAATTGCTAAATTAGTGGCATTTTAGTCTGGGATATTTAAGCTCTTTATCAAAGAATGTAGCTTCAGACTTTACAGATTTTCCTAGGATTTACAACTCCATATTGGAAAAGCCAACATCATTTAAAAATCAGCTATTTACCCCCAATAGAATTGCCCTCCTGGTAAACTGAATGGCAAGGGGACAAAATCATTTGTAGTTTTAGCAATATACAAGGACTGACTTTCAGGTCTGTCGTAAAGGTCAGGTATAATATGCAAAAACAAATTAAAAGGCAGCCACTCGATTGGACTCAGAAGATTCCAGCAAGCGCTGGACACCCATGGGCATTGGTTCAAAATGTGTTTATTGTGATCACAGTCCATATGATGCTGCAAGCACTATTAAGGACCCTATTCACTACCGTCCTTCTTGCATTATGTATGCAGTTATTGTTTTGCATTATGTACTATCTAAAATGATACAAAAACATTTTGCTGAAAAATAAACCACTGGTTTTATGCTTAACACCAGGATTACAAAATATGATGTCATGAATTATTCATATCATTCGATTTAATGTAATCATTTTCTCCTCAGCACTAAGCCTCTCTGAATAGTGTCCTGTACAGCCCCTGTTTTGAAGAACTTAATGCTAGGGGGAGAAACTCCTGGCATTAACTGACAGCGAATTAGGTTCATTGTCACTTTGGGGGGGGGGGAAACACTGCAATTTAATCTTTGATCTTCTGTACAGCCTAGTTCCAAGGAGCATTTGTCAGCACTACAAAATGAATGCACCTTAGAAAGTTATAGAAATATTGACCTCGTCACTTAGACATAGACACACATACAAGTAAGCATACATTCATTAAAAATTTGAACTATAGAATGAGATTCATGTTTGTTTCTTTCAAAGCAATAATGTGATATAGTGATATAGTTTGGATGTGTTTACACTAATAGCAAATAGATTTTGATACACATTTATAACTTATTTAGATCAAATCTTTCAAAGAAGTACTGACCTTAGGACAAAGTATGTTGAGAAAGATAAATACATCAATGCAACTTAGGCTACAGATTAAAGTAATTTATCTTTAAGACAGTCCCCCAAAAAACAAAAGCAAGAAAAAAATAGTTCTTCTGAATGTTTGAAACTTTATAGAGAAAACATGAACATTGGTGTAAGACTGGTAGAAGCAAATTTTTTAAATCAGAAACTCTGTTTGCCTATCTTTGACCTTTTATCCGTGTTTTAATATCATTAAGTTATACCAGAATGTTTTCATTACTCTTAAATTAGAAGATGTATCAATTTTGAGATTGAATACAAGATCATGTTATAATGAGAAGAGCAGATCCCAGCAAATCTGATTCCTAATCTCAGCTTCTGAGCTTCTGAAATGATGATATTACCTACCCAGCCACCCTCAGGATGGTGCGGGGAGACTCAAATGACATTGTAATGTGATGTAAAATATGTTAAAATCTCAGAATGGATCTACAAAATGAGGAGCTATTATTTAAAACCATAAAAAGTCTGTGATCCATACACAATTATAACCTACAGAATCTGTAGAATGGATAAGTAAAGATATTTATAGTTAAGAAAGGTTAAAGAGGGGAATTCAATTACTAAGAAAAAGAAAAACAGAGCCACTTAAGAATAGAGTTGTGTCTAAATCTGTATGGAATAACTCATCCATATATTTAGCAAAAGGAAGAAAATTTTGGACTTGGTGTCAGGAAAGATCACAATTTCATTCCAGAACAAATTTTATCTCTCACAGCACCCAGAATAACATCTTGCACACAGTTGGGACTCAGCCACTGTTCCCTGATTGATAGTGAAGAAAGACGGCTACCCTGGTCAACCCAACAATAATTGAGCATTCATTTTTTATAAGGTCACTGTAAGATCTGTCAACTGCTCCTCTATGATAACAAATGCCTGGAAAACATGAAACTCAGTCTTTACCAAATAATAACAAATTGACAATGTTCACCACTTTCCAAAAGGGCAATGAGGTATTTTAAGGACCGGGAGGAAGTAGTAACAGAGGCAGAGTGGTGGATGGAAACTATTCCTTAAGTCAATGACTTAATCAATTGACTTCTATACCACTCTCTTTTCTACTAAACAGCCTAAATAAAGGAACATGTCTCTTTCCCCCAAATAAAAATTAGTAGGCATTCTGTCTATTAATCTTAGAAACATATTTCAACTAGTCTCATTAACATTGTGAACTGGGCCTGAAGAAACTGTGTCATGTTGTAAGAGCTGACTTTCTCCCACTGCAGGATCACCTTGACTTTCTCCAGCAGTCAAGTCTTGTGCTCCTATCATGGCTCTCACTGCTTCCTTGGTGACCCCCAGGTCTGCCAAGGGGCTGTTGGCCCCGGATGGTCCCCAGAGGCATTGAATAGGAAGACATTGAAGTTGGATTTTCATTTGCTCACTCACACACTCACGGTTTCAAACAATTTTCATGTATTCAAATCCAAAAAATGTTTGTCCTTTTAAAAAAAAGGATTCTAGAAAACGGAGAACCAGAGCCAGTGCTTTAAGCCTCTCGGTGAAGCTACAGCCTAATTACTGCCTGCTGCGTGGTGCAGTTAAACACAATCAGTCAGAAAGCCTTAAAGATACAATATCCCTTTTCACGAACTGTCTTGCTTGTCAATTCCAAGTCACCCCCCTGCTTTAAATCAACCAACCACAGAGCTGTTATGAACAGCAACTGATTTTCCATGCAGTGCTGCAAAACAAAATCACACCGTATCCTATTTTTAATGGCCACAGTTTTTCAACTGCATAACAAGAGTTAGCTGGCACTGCTGAGCTGAATGGTATCAAAAAAATGGGTTCAAGTAGAAATAGCATGGAACCCTTGAAGTGAACAAGTACAGACCCAATTACAAGTGCATTGTGATGCTCAGTACCAATTACATCCAAATAACAGTGAAGCAAATTTCCCCTTAATAGTTATATTGTAGACATCAACTTCTTTTATTTTTGTTCCTCCAGGATACAGCTTGATACTTAAAGGAGAAAAAAGGCTGAATCATAAATAGTATTTTATTAACACAGAGTTTATCTATGCACAAAGTCTTTCCTATTATGTGAGCTTGGAGACGTGGTACCCCATCGCCACAAAGGGAGAACTTCTGCTTCTTTCCATAGAGTTCCTTGGGTTGTCGGAAATTTCACTTGGGAAAAGTCAGATTTTCTTCTTTGTGTATTACTCATTAGAAATGACCTTTCCTTAAACAATAGGCTTTTAAATTATTTGAGCCTTAAGGATATAAACAGACAGTACGGAGATTTTTTTTTTTAGGAAAACCTATCTGCATCTCCAAAGTAGGGGGTGAAATTAAGCATTCCGTGAATTGAAGAAGCTGCCACTTAGGCCTGTAGGGGTTGACATATGACTAGCACCTTAATAGCTAGAAGAAAAGAAAAAATAGAAATGGGAAAACAAGTGAAGAAATGTGAAAGAAGATGCATATAACAAATTGATCCTTCAAACCCAGGGTCAAGATATGGGACAAGAAGAGGCACGAAAGACCAGATTAAGCAAAGCAAACAAAAAAATGTAGTTATAGAACATGGGTTGTGTTTTGTTGACTATCAGAGAATCAGAAAAAAACAATGGCGTCCTGTCTAACCCTGGGCCGCATGTTGTCCTAGTGGTTACCTGTGCTCTGCTGGAACTTTCTGCCACACACAGCCAGCTGCATCTGTTCCTTGGGTATTAACTTCACTTTCAATTTCTTCCAGGCCGGTATGGGCACTATGGCAGCAGGACAGTGCCACACCTTTCCAGGCTTGGCCACTCAGGTTTAAGGAATATAGCAAGATAAATTGAATGATATCTGCAGGGGAAGGATGTCCACATGCTTCAGGGGATGGGAACAGGTGGCTGAATAGACCTCGCTTCCTTTGCCTCTTCTCACTTCTGTTTTCTCTTTATCTGGAA
This sequence comes from Artibeus jamaicensis, assembly GCF_021234435.1. Taxonomy (NCBI): domain Eukaryota; kingdom Metazoa; phylum Chordata; class Mammalia; order Chiroptera; family Phyllostomidae; genus Artibeus; species Artibeus jamaicensis. The sequence continues at coordinate 40,987,716 of NW_026522059.1, forward strand.
CCATGCATGTGGTCCAAACTTTGTATTATTTGCTCTTCCTTCTCTCCCAATTTAGTGTTGAGCTTCATCAAGATATATAATAAAAGAAAATATCTTTTTTGAAGTATAAGATAAAGTTTAAGTTCTTTTTTAAGTTTTCGGTTAGAATAAAAGATCAAGAGATATGTCACTAATTACAAATAAATGTTAGAGAACTATGAACCCAGCCAACCTGTCATTTTACAGATGAGGAAACCGAGGCCTAGGATGAATGTGAATTCTACAATACAGTTATGGTTGGAAGGTAGCACCACCAACTACCATGACAATTGTCACTAATTCCCAGACTCCTGGTAGCGGTGGGAACGCTATTTATTGTACATGCTGACTCACCAGTTTGGGTTATATGAACTACGAAAAGCCTGACTCACAAGTCCAGAGAGTAAGGAGCCAATACTACTTGAAAGATAGGCCAGAGATTGCAGTATGAGGATGTTTGTAGATTTTCTTTCAAGGCAGAATTATCCAAGCAGCATTGAATACAACTGTGCATCCACTAATAAACACATGTCTAAAGCTTCATAATCTTAACCAGAATAACCTTTCGTGACAGTCAGCATACATATTTCTCGGTGCTGTTGGTGAAAGGGAGGAAGAATCGGGGGTATGGTTGAGGTGGAGGAGCAGTGGGAGGGGAGGAGAAAGATTGATGCAAGGAAATGAAGATGGACCCTACGAAGGGTGTGGACCTGGGGGAGGCCAGTGAAAATGTAGGGAACCAAGCCCACTAGACCCACCAGCAACACAGGACCACATTTTTGTCTGTCTTTGCCGACTATCTCTTTGTCCCCCTGGAAGGTAAAGGAGAAAGTTCTGACCCTTCCCTCTGCCCACTTTCAGCGTGACCCAAAAATGTAAACTCAAGCCTACCTCCAGGACCCAAAAATAATTCCTGTCCATCCTGCCTTGCCTCAAATTTCCACAGCCTCTGTCAATAGCTGATGTTCCTTTAGACACTGAGTGCTAAAATGACCTCAAATGCAAATGTTTGGATGAGGTAATGGTTCATCAGTAAAATAAAAAATAGAATCAACCCATCAGATGCAAAAGACGGATGCGTGATCTTTTCCTGTTTTGACTGAAAACTGGAGGAGGATGGTACTGGCCACCTCGTGCAGAGGGAAGAAGAAATTTTAGAAGGAGGGAGCTAAAGACACGGGGAGAAAAATTTCAGGACCTCACAACTCAGCAGGGGTGTGGAAGGAAGCTTAGCATCCAGCGCATTTTAATCTGCAGCTACAAAATGGAGTTATGTTCTCAAATGATTTAGGGGGATTTGTTGGTGGGGGGATGCGGTGGTGTTTGTAGATGTTAGGAGGGGTTTCTATTGTTTTCTGCTTCTGTTGTTTTTAACATCACTTGCTCCCTGTAAATAAATTTTCCTCCAGGGAATTCTACCCTCTAACTATATTGACTTAATTCTGAAGCGCCAGTGCAATTAGAAGATGGTTCTAATTAATAGGCAATAGAATGGTTGTATGTGAAAGATTTCAGCAGTTTATGCTTGGTGCACTAAACGAATCTAAACAAAGTCACAAAAGGCATCAGCGCTCCTTTAGAATTTATCAGCTGAGATGCTGAGCATGTTTTTCACACACAGCGCTTCCTGCATTTGGGACCGGACTGAGAAAGAAAAATGCTCAGCATATTTTTTCTGTACTGGTGACAGTAAAATGGCTTCTGATTTCAGCTGAAAAACACCAACCACCAGAACAAAGGCATGTTTATTGCAGGAATGGTACTCCTGACCCACCCTGAAGAGCCCTCGGAGAGTCACTGTGTTTGATTTTCTATCAGGCAGCTGGGCTGAGTGGGTCAGTGCCTGGCTTCCATCTGGCTCTGGCCACATATGAGAGATGGAAGCCTGGGTGGATAACTTAACTCCGCTTCAATGTCCTCATATGCAAAACAGGATAAAAACAGTCTTTCCTTCTAGGACGGTTGTGAATATTGCATAAGTGAAGGCACACAAAGCACTCAGGATGTGTATTACAACACTGAGAGAGCTCAATGAATTTCATATTATGATTATTGTCGAGGTCCATCATTACCAATCCATGATGGTGTCATAAAGGAGCCACATAACTAAGCATACCCCATATTCCCCATGATTATATTTTGTCCTCTGGATGGAAGAATGCATGGTCAGGGGTTGAGGGGAGGAAGTTCTGATCTCTCATCTCTCAGACCAAGTTCTGCAGTGTAATGCTCTACAAGCCACGACAATTCCACATTCTCTCCTGTGAATGACAATGATTTCTGAGCACTTGGGAAATAGATGACCTCTGGTCACCCACAGAAGCTAACCAGAGTAAGTCTTAAATACTGTGTTGCCATTTCACTTATATATATATTAAAAACAATGTTCCTGATCATCTTACTACTGTATTCAGTCTGTAAGGAAACTACCAGAAATAAATTATTATTTTGAAACTGAAACATTAAATTCCTCACCTACCACAGGATATCTTAGAAAAGTCACAGATTTAGGGGGAGTTTGGTCTTTGCATGAGTATGAGTGAGAAGGTAGGAAGGAAGTAAGGGGGCGCTGGTGGTCCTGTTGGCTGCCCAGCTTCTGAACCCTCTGCTTCAGTGCAGATAATCCACCTTTTATACTCGCTCCCATGGCAGGGACAAAGTCCTAGACACAGCCAGAGCTTCAATGAGAAGCACTGGGCAGGTGTTCTGCAGGAGCCAGGCAGTGCTGGCTGTGATTCTGGGGCCCACTCCCATGGCTTCACGTTCCATCCGTGTTGTGCATAAGAAAGCCTGAGGGGACAATGCTCAGTGGCCATGGTCTCTCCACCAGGAGCCACCCTGAAAAATGACTTGAGCTCCATTTTTGACTACATTGACTCCGAACCTAGTTCTCTAGTCCTGGTGGAGATTTTGTAAGCTATCCAATATCTTTTTTTTTTTGAAGATTTTATTTATTTATCTTTAGAGGGGAAGGGAAGGAGCGAGGGAGAGAAACATCAATGTATGGTTGCCTTTCGTGCGTCCCCTGCTGGGAACTGGCCTGCAGGGAACCTGCCTGCAACCCTGGCATGTGCCCTGACTGGGAATCGAACCGCGATTGTCTGGTTCGCAGGCCCGCGCTCAATCCACTGAGCTACACCAGCCAGGTCCAATATCTTTTTAATAAATTTCTTTTTTTTCATATATGAGTCACAGTAAGATATTGTTGCTTAAGCTAAGAACTCTGATCAACTGAGAGAGTGGTAACCATGTTTTTTTTGAATTACACATTCTCACAAGTCTTGAAAAGTATGAAGTAAAGTGAAATAATCTAAGCAGCATTCCCAGGACTCTTCCTCATTAGGACACATTTGCAAATTGCATTAATTTCTGAGTGCCGGGTATTAGAAAAGATATTGTCAAACTGGAACTTGATCCTGGAAGGACTAAGCTAGGACAACAGTGCTGAAAAATCTAAGGTCCTGAGGGCTGTTTCTCCAGACATCTGCTTCCAGGCTAAAATAACAGAGTAACTGCCAATCCCTTTCCTTCAATAATCCAATAGGATCCTCTTAAGTGTTACTTTTGCCTAGAGCAAATTCCTTTGTGATTTTAAAATGGGATAGAAGTTTAGATTAGGTGATATCTAAGATCCCTTCCAATATAAAATCTGCTCATGCACTCAAAAACCTGAGTTGCAAAACACCATCCAATTTCCTCTAGCAATGAATTTAATCATCATTACCATTATCTAATACACCAGGGTGGGCAAAAGTAGGTTTACGATTGTTCTTATGCAAAATAAATAATAATACAATAAGCTCTGCTTTTCCTGTAAAGAAGAGAATATTTGCCATCACAGGTAAAATATCATGTGTGTTCACCACTTTTTCTTAAGTTTTCAAAATTATGGGTGACTACATTCAACACCTAATAAGACTCAATCAATACTGTACTGACTTGAATTGAATTACGTTCATAGCTTCATTCAGCCAAAGACATCTTTCCCAATTTCTCAGCTAATTACTCTCACCGGTTCCCTGACTATGTTCACCTTCTTCCTGACTCTAAGTTCATTGGCATCACTTTAGTCACTCAGTCTTCCTGGGGAGTTGCTTGTAGACAAGCTGGTCTCAGCTTCCTCCTGACCCTGGATCACCAGCTTTCTTTGCCAACTTTGTTTTCTCTCCTGTCTAGTCCAACAACCCACTGGTCTCCTACAGTTGCTCAGGTACCTTTCTCAGGGTAGAGATTCAGGAAATATTTGTTGAATAAATGAATAATTTACTATCTCATAATGACTTTTATAACACCCATTGGCAAAAAAAAATGTTTATCATTTTTCTGATAGTGCCTGTATGTTAATGAGCACATATTCTAAACTCTTCTTGAAAAAGGAAAGAAAATGATTAGATTTCAGGGCTTTCAAACATCACTTACATTTGTGCTTACTTTCATTCTGGGTCAAAGAACATGCTTAGAAATAAGTCTTAAAAGGCTCTCTGTGGTAACCATTCTATAAACTTTGAAAATGACAGCTCATTTTCAATGCTATTACTCATAGCTTATCGTATTTCTAAAATTATGTGATAGAATAGTGATAATTAGCATCACTGTGGGCAAAGCTCACAAATAAAGGCCTCTTTTCATAATACTAAATAAATGTAGAGGACCCTGCCATTTATTTAAGAAACCAGGGACACTTTCACCTTATACAAAAAGATACTGGTATTAAGTGATTATGTATGGGAGTCTCCTAATTTGCACTTGAACACTGGATGTAATAGTTCAGTGATGTATGAATCTTTCACTTTAAACATTCCATCATAACCTCTGGGAAAATAATGCTACTTCCACTTTTTTTACAACTGCCCCATTGTTTGACGAGATGCAAAGAGCTAGACTCATCAAAGGGATGACAGCAGGTATCTTTCAAAAATTTTAGCCACTAAAAAGCATTTCTATTAATTTTTATGTTCCTTCAAATATTAATCAATAGTTCCAGTGATAATTAGCAATTTTCTTTAATTACAGAAAATTGGCACTCCACAAATAACATACCCTGATATTATCTAACATTGTGCCAGCTTTCCCATTAATTTGGAAATTCAGCAATTATCACCAGAACTATGTAGGTTAAAGTATGTCAGATTCCAGATAAACAACTTAAAATACCCACCAACATGAGGTTCAGGGTCAAGAAAAGTTTAATGTTAGCATTTAAAGAAATAAAATATTAGTGACCATCCTTTGCTGTTATAGCATTGTGAGAAGGTGTTCCAAATTTGTTTTATTTCAGCCTGGCCCCTGCTGATGACATTGCATGCAGAATTTGGACAGAAAATTAGTATCAATATCTACGTAAGACCTGATAAGAGCACTTTTAAACATGCTGTTTTCCAATTTGAAGATTTATATTTTTGCTGTTTACTTCTAAAAACCCATCAAAAGTTAGAAAGACAGAAATTCTCCAGTACCTTTGTCAAGAAAAAAAATGAGTGAAATATTCATGTGCTTAATCAATTTCTACTGAATGCAAACCAATCTATATATGAACTGTGTTCTTGAATTTCACCTTGCTGTTAAGAAGTCAGGAGTTGGAGAAATGCCTTATATCTTGTTTGTTTTGGCACAGCCTATTTAATGTTGACCAATCAAAAGCCCATAACTCTGGTTCACACCAGGAATCAAAAAATTGATCATTATTTTATCATCTTAGTATGCGTCAGAATTACTCTGAGCACAACAACACATAGTTTTATCTGGAACAAATCTTCATGAGTTCAACAGCTAAAAGCAGATGCTTGACTAGGCCTCCCAGCTTTCTGAAGTCTTTCCTGATCTCAGCAGTTCTGAGACCAAAATTCAGACTGCATTTGCATGTCACCAAAATAACTGGTTTTCTGAAATGTATGAAATTCAGTAAACTGAATAAATCCACAGGATGCCAAGTCAGTCTGACATGTTTTTTCATTAAATTGATATGTGGAATATGTGTTACTCAAATCTCTCTCAAAAAGGAAAAATACAGTAAGGTGATGAGGGTGATCAGATGCCTATTACCATGATAAATACCACTACAGTTTCCAATAATGCCTTAATTTAGAAATTAAGGACAGATTAAAAATCAAGGTACGACTATATTAAAAATATTGCATTGAATTTCCACTTTCACAGAGGAAAGACAAGAGAGGAAATGGACTTAAACGCCAATAACAGAGATGATTAAAGTCAAGCCAAAACAAACTCTTTTAGTCTTTGAGGATTAGGAGACAATGGCATGTTTTAGACAGGGGGAGATAATAGAATATGTTTCTTCCTATGATATTGTTTCTAATCTCCTAGAATTTAGAAGTGACTGAGATTGTTTTCTGTATCATTTCCCTATGAACAAAAGAAATTGCTCTCCATTTTCCCTCAGACCAAGTCCAAAACAGCACCTTGCATCAGCTAACCCACTGAAACCTGCCTCCCACAGCTCTCAGCACCCCTTCCACTCCTATTTTCCTGCCACAGACTCCATACATATGGCTACTCGTTGCACCCTTAACCAAGTTGACCCTCCTCTTTTTTTTCCTTTTAAATCCTGCCTCATTTTCAGTCTACCTACTAAAGTTATATAAAATGTATAAACCAATGCTTCATTCAGTTGAACTGTCAAGCTGAACATGCGTCTTCTGTTTATCTGATCCTATTGGTATTTATAGTTCCATTTTAAATCTCACTCTTCTTGAAATTTTTTTCTAATAACTGCAGTTAATAATAACCTCTCCTCATGACAATCTCTTATTGCGCCATATAAATTTTATGTTAGACTTTTATTATTCCACTAACTGGTACCATTTTCTAATTATTTAGCACATGATACATGTATTCCTAATGAGATTACAAGGTCACAGGCAGCAAGAACCAATTTCCCCTCTCCTATGTGTCATCCACAGAGCCCAGCAAGCACTTTTGACAGAGCAGGGCTCTGAGGTTGGACCAGAGGCAGTGCTAGTTTTTTATCTGTGACCAGCTAGGTTATGTTATGCAAGTTGCTAAGTACATACTAAGTATCATCTGTAACAAGAATAATAATTTCTACCTCACTTACATGCTAAGACAATTGAGTAAAACAATCTCTAGAAATTTCTAAAATAATAGAATACGGAGTATAACAGGAAGCTGTTATTGTTTCAATTACAGTTGATGTCTTATTATTTACATTTGTGCTATAAATATTTGTAGTCTTATCTGAAAAAAGATGACTCAACCTGAAGCCTATTTTATTTTTTAAAATAAAATACTATAAACTCCACATTATTTTAGTTTTTAATGTTAATCAGCTTAACAATAACCCACAACCTTCAGACCAACTTATTTTAGTATTTAAAAAGAAACACTTGACTCTGACCTTTTGCTGTGAGTGACCTTCTGCCACCACTCATCTGTTTTCCCTTCATCTGATCGCCCTTCTTTGTCTGGAGTAGTGAAAAATTCCAACATTGCTAACCACCTTGATGGTTAACCACCTTAACAAGCAGGAAATTCACATTTTCTTGAGAAAACTGACACATTTACAAAAATTGATTAAAGCAAAAAAGCAATATTCAGAAAAATTCAAAGAATTGATAACATTCTAATGATATAATCTGATCATGATTCTATCAAGTCAAAAGCAAAGATAAAAAATTTTAAGACCTCATACATTTAAAATAAAAAATACTAATAAATAATTCATGGGTCTCAGAAGAAATGATGGAAATATATGAAATTAATTAAACTATAATTAGATTTTACAACTGAAATATAATAACTTATATAATGAAAATAGTTCTACAGAAAATTTTAAAGTTTTAAAGTTCTTATACTACAAAAAAAGAAAAGGATGAAACCTAGTAGGCATGCAATTTGAAGAGGTTTAAAGTATAACAAAATAAAAGATAAAATAAAAAAGTTACATGTATCAGTCAACATATAGAAGAGAACAAAGACTCAATAAAGAAGATTAACTAAATATGTTTTACAGAAGAATAATAAAAAGTATAAAAATCTTTAGCTAAATTGTTCAAGAAAAAATAAAAAATAAAAAAACTAAATTAACGTTGAGGTAATCTAGATACTACAAGAATTGCAAAGATACCAATGCATAGAAGAAAATTATGAGATTTTGTGCCAGTAAATTTGAAACTTTTGATGAAATGAACAAAGTTCTAGATATATAATGTACAACTAATTTAGAAAAAATGAGAAAACCTGAAGTTCTATAACCATTAAAGAAGTTGAAATAGATGTTTAAAAATCTTCATGCAAAAAAAAGAAATACAGTTTTATAGGTTAATTCCACCAAAGTTTAAAAGTGAATATCTTTTATATTACAATTGCTCTCCCAAAAGATAAAAAAAATTGGGAATGCTTCCCAACCCATTAATGACTTTAGTGTAACCTTAATATCACTATGACAAATGCAAATTACCTGCCAACCTCACTTACTGTCTAGATAGTATGAGTCTTTTTTGTTTTCTTTTTTAATTAAATATTTTACTTTTGTTCTATTGCAGTTGTCTCAATTTTCCCCCCTTTGCCCAGCCCACTCTCTGTTCCCACAGTCAATCCCCATGCTGTTGTCCATGCCCATGGGTTATTCATACATGTTTCTTGACTAGTCCCTTCCCCTTTTTTCTACCCTTATCCTCCTTTCCTCTGGTCACTGTCAGTCTGTTCCTTCTTTCTGTGCCTCTGGTTCTATTTTGCTCATTTGTTTGGTTCATTATTTAGGTTCCTCTTATAGGAGGGTATCATGTGGTATTTGTTTTTCATTGTCTGACTTATTTCACTTAGCATAATGCCCTCCAGATCCATCCATGCTGTCACAAAGGGTAGAAGCTTCTTTTCTTTTTCTACTCTGTAGTATTCCATTGTGTAAATGTACCACAGTTTTTTGATCCACTCATTAACTGACAGGCACTTAGGCTGTTTCCAGCACTTGGCTACTGTAAATAATGCTGCTATGAAAATAGAGATGCATAGATTCTTTTGAATTGGTGTTTCAAGATACATAGGGTATAACACCAGCAGTGGAATTGTTGGGTCAAAAGGCAGTTCTATTTTTTATTTTTGAGGAAATTCCATACTGTTTTCAATAGTGACTACACCAGTCTGAATTCCCAACAGTGCACTAGGGTTCCCTTTCATCTACAACCTCACCAGTACTTGTTGGTTGTTTTGTTAATGATGGCCATTCTGACTGGTGTGAAGTGATATCTCACTGTGGTTTTAATTTGCATCTTTCTGATGGCTAGTGATATGGAGCATTTCTTCATCTGTCTATGGTCCCTCTGTATGCCTCCTTGGAGAAATGTCTGTTCAGGCCCTTTGCCCATTTTTTAGTTGGATCATTTGTCTTCCTGGTGTTGAATCATATGAATTTTTTATATATTTTGGAGATCAAACCTTTGTCCAAGGTATCATTTGCAAATATGTTTTCCCATACAGTTGGATCTCTTTTCATTTTGTTGAAAAGGCAATAAAAGCCATGCAGAAGCTTTTTAATTCAATGTAGTCCCATTTGCTTATTTTTTCCTTTATTTCTCTTGTCTTAGGAGATATTGGCAAAAATATTCCTTGTGGGATATCTGAAATTTTACTGCCTATGTTTTCCTCTAGGACTTTTATGGTGTCACAACTTATATTTAAGTCTTTTATCTATTTTTGAGTTTATTTTGGTATAAGTTGGTGGTCTAGTTTTCTTTTTTTGCTTGTACCTGTCCAGATCCCCCAACATTATTTATCAAAGAGGCTATTTTGCATAATTATATTCTCCTGCCCCCTTTGTCAAATATTAATTGTCCATAGAGTCATAAGTTTACTTAGGGGCTCTCTATTCTGTTCCACTGATCTATGTGTCCTTATGCTTGTACCGGACTGATTTGATTACAGTGGGCTTGTAGTATAATTTGATATCAGGTATTGAGATACTTCCAACTTTGTTGTTTTTTTTTTTTTTCATGATTGCTGAGGCTATTTGGGGTCATTTTTTTGTTCTAAATAAATTTTTGAAATATTTTTTCTAGATCTGTGAAATATGGCATTGGTATTTTAATAGGGATTACATTGAACCTATAGATTGCTTAGGGTGGTATGGACATTTTAATGATGTTAATTCTTCTAATCTATAAACAGTATATGCTTCCATTTATTTGTGTCTTCCTTACTTTCATTCTTCAGTGTTCTGTAGTTTTCCACATACAGGTCTTTTAGTTATTTAAACCTAAATAATTTATTTTTCTTGTTGCTATAGTAAATGGCATTTTTTTCTACTTTCTGTTTCTGATAGATCATTGTTGATGTACAAAAATGCCTTCAATTTCTGAATATTGACTTTGTATCCCATTATTTTGCCAAATTCACTCATTACTTTGAAAGTTTTTTGGTGGTGTATATGGTTTTCTATGTACACTATAATATTATCTGCAAATAATGACAGTTTTACTTCCTCATTTACAATTCGGATGTCTTTTATTTCTTTTTCTTGTCTGATTGCTATGGCTAGAACTTCCAGTACTGTAGTGAACAGAAATGGTAAAAGTGGACACCCCTTATTTGATCCTGATCTTAGAGGAAAAGCTTTTAGTTTGTGCCATTGAGTATGATTTTGGCTATAGGTTTCTCATTATATAGCCTTTATTATGTTGAAGCATTCTCCCTCTATTCCAAATTTCATGAATGTTTTTATCATTAATAAAAAACATTCTGTACTTTATCAAATGCTTTTTTAGCATCTATTGATGTCATGTGATTTTTGTCCTTCATCTTGTTTATGTGGTATATTATGATTATTGATTTGCAAATATTGTACCATCCTTGAATCCCTGGGATGAATCCCACTTGATTATGATGTATAATCTTTTTAATGTATTGCTGAATCTAGTTTGCCAATATTTTGTTGAGGATTTTAGCATCTATGTTCATCAGAGATATGGGCCTATAGTTTTCTTTCTTTGTTGTGTCTTTACCTGGTTTTGGAATTAGGATAATACTGGTCTAGTAAAAGAGTTTGGGAGAGTTTCTTCTTCTTGAAAGTTTTGGAATATTTTGAGAAGGATAGGAGTTAGTTTTTCTTTAAATGTTTGGTAGAATTCACCTGTGAATCCCTCTGATACAGGGCTTTTGTGTACTGGGAGGTTTTTGATTACTGCTTCAATTTTATTAGTTGTTATTGGTCTTATCAGGCTTTCCGCTTCTTCTCAATTCAGTTTTGGAGATTTTATGTTTTTAGAAATTTGTCCATTTTACCCAGATTGTCCAATTTCTTGGCATATATTTGTTCATAGTAATTTCTTACAATCCTTTGTATTTCTCTCATATCAATTGTAACTTCTGCTTTTTTCTTTCTGATTTATTTGGGTCCCTCTTTTTTTCTTGATGAGTCTTCTTAAATACTGTCAATTTTGTTTATCTTTTCAAAAGAACTAGTTCCTGGGTTTATTGATCCTTTGAATTTATTTGTTTAATTTTTGAACATTTGAATTTGGATGTATTGTTTTTTTAGCCTCTATGTTATTTAATTCTGCTCTAATCTTGATTATTTCCTTCCTTCTATGAGCTCTGGCCTTTGTTCATTATTGTTCCTCTAGTTCTTGTACATGAAAGGTAGGTTATTATTTGAGATTTTTCTATCTTTTTTAGGTAGGCCTACATCGCTATGTACTTCCCTCCTGGGACTGTCTCCACTGTGCCACATAGGTCTTGGACTTTTGTGTGTTCATTTTGACTTGTTTCCAGAAAATTTTTGATATCTACCTTGATCTCATTGTCAACCCATTTATTATTTAATAGCATGTTATTCAGTCTCCATATATTTAAATGTTTTTGAGTTTTTTCCTTGAGGTTAGTTTCTAGTTTCAAGCCACTGTGATCCAAGAAAATTCTTGATATAATTTAATTTTTTTAAATTTGTTGAGGCTTGTTTTGTGTCCTACCATGCAGTCTATCTTTAAAAGTATTCCATGTACATTTGAAAAGAATGTATGTTTTGCTTCTTTGGTGTGAAAGGTTTTGTATATGTCAATTTAGTCCTTTTGATCTTGAGCAGTGGTATCCCAACCATGACCCAGGGTGGCTATGAATGTGGCCCAACACAAAATCATAAATTTACTTAAAACATTATGAGACTTTTTTGTAATTACATGTCACAATGTATTTAGTACATGGCCCAAGACAACTAGTCTTTTTCCAGCATGGCCTAGAGATGCCAAATGTTTGGACACCACTGATCTAGAGTGTCATTCAATGCCACAATATCTATTTCAATTCTTTACTTGGAAGATCTATTCGTTGTTGACAGTGGGGTGCTCAAATTCCCTACAAGGAGTACATTGCTGTTAATATCTTTCTTGAAGTCTTCCAGGATTTTCCTTGTGTATTTAGGCATTTCTATGTTGGGTGCATACATGTTTACAAGGATTATATCTTCTTGATGGATTACTCTCCTAAGTATTATGTAGTGTCCTTTGTCTATTTTTATGGCCATTGTTTTGAAATCTATTTTTTAATATATTTTATTAATTATGCCATTACAGCTGTTTTATTTCCCCCCTTCATTCCCATCCACCCTGCACACCCCCTCCCCCACCATTCCCCCCTTTAGTTTATGACCACGTGTCTCAAGTTCTTTAGATTTTATGTCTCCCCTACTATTCTTGCCCTCCCCCCTATCTATTTTCTACCTACTGTCTATGATACTTATTTTCTGTACCTTTTCCCTCCTTCTCCTTCTCCCGCTGCCCTGTTGCTAACCCTCCATGTGATCTTCATTTCTATGGTTCTGCTCCTGATCTAACTGTCCTCTTAGTTTGCTTTTGTTTTAGGTGTGGTTGTTAATAACTGTGAGTTTGCTGTCCTTTCACTGTTCATCTTTTTTATCTTCTTTTTCTTAGGTAAGTCCCTTTAACATTTTGACTGATATAAGTACTGCTACCCCAGCTCTTTTTTCATGTCCATTTGCTAGGAATATTACTTTTCATACTTTCACTTTCAGTCTGTGTAGGTCTTTTCTTCTGAGATGGATCTCTTGCAGGCAACATATATTTAGGTCATGTTTTCTTATTCATTAGACTACCCTATGCTGTTTGATTGGAGCATTGAATCCATTTACATGTAAGGTTGTTATTGATAGGTACTTATTTATTGTCACTTGTTTCTTTTGTACCTGTGTTTCTTTCTCTCTCTATATATATTTTTTCTCCATCTTATTAAAGCAGCCCCATTAGGATAACTTGCATTGTTGGTTTGATGAAGGTATATTCTTTTAGCCTTCTTTTGTCTGGGAAACTACTTATTTGGCCTTCCATTTTAATTGAGAGGCTTGCTGGATAAATTAGTCTCAGTTGCAGGCCTTTTCTTTTTATTACTTGGAATATTTCTTGCCATTCCCTTCTGTCTTATAGTATTTCTGTTGAGAAATCAGCTGCTAGTCTTATAAGGGTTCCCTTGTACATCACTTCCTTTTTTCCCTTGCTACCTTTAAGATTCTCCTTTTGTCTTTAAATTTTGCCATTTTAGTTATGCTTTCTCTTGGGGTGGACATCTTTGGGTTCATCTTGTTTGAGACTCTCTGTGCTTCCTGGACTTATGTGACCTTTTCCCTTATCAAGTTAAGGAAGTTTTCTGCCATTACTCTTTCAAACAGGTTTTCTATCCTTTTCTCCTCCTCTCCCCCTTCTGGTATCTCAGTGATACAAATATTATTTCATTTCATGCTGTCCTTCCTGCACTCCCTTAAACATTCTTCATTCTCTTTTAGTCTTTTTTCATTTTGTTGCTCCACCTGGGAACTTTTTTCTACCTTGACCTCCAGCTGGCTGATTTTATCCTCTGCTTAATCTAGCCTGCTTTTAATTCTTTTTAATGTACTCTTCATTTTCAATACTGTATTCTTGATTTCCTCCAGGCTCTTATTGATAGATTCTCTGTCCTTTTTAGTGCTGATGTAGTTCCCTTTTAAGTTCCTTGTAGCTTCCACGGAGTTCCTTGTAGTTCTTACTGAGTTCCTTGAGCATCCTTATAACCATTGTTATGAACTCTGTGTCTGATAGTTTGCTGGCCTCATTTTCACCTAGCACTCTTTCTGCAGGTTCCTCCTTTCCTTTCAATTGGGTTCAATTTCCTTTCAATTGTTTCTTTGTCTCCCCATTTTAAGTTACTATTCTCGTTCGTCTGCATATTAGATTGATCTGCTTTGACTCCCTGTCTTTGTGGTGTTACCTTCTGTGGTAGGATATCTGTGAGACTTAGTTGCAGTCTCCTTAATCTTCTGAGCTGGATGCCCTTGTGATGCCATTTATGTCATTTTTGTGGGCTCTCTGCTTGTATTGGGCTGTTCTTTGGTGGGTCCTTCCCTCTGGCTGGCTAAATGAACTTCACAGTTCCCACCATGTCTTCTGTGATGTTGTACAGGTGCTGCCGAGCAGAACCAAACAACTGAGAGAACAAACCCACACCTTCAAAAGTAACCCCCACCCCAACCACACTATCAACAGCAAGCAAGGAAACATTAATAAAGGTATAAAGAGATCAAGACTACTATAAGAAAAGAAAAATGAATATGGGATGACTAATTGAAAGAAAAATGTTTTTGAGAGGGTTGAGGGAGAAGAAATAATAAAAGTAGGGCATAGAAACAAAACAATGAAATAAAGAAAATAAAATTTACATCATAAATGAAAAATGGAGGGAAGAAAGAAGAATGAAGTAAAAAAAATGAACAGTATAATACTAGGTTTATAAAAAACTTTAAAAAATACATAGTGCAAAATAGGAATCAAATTAGAGAAAATGATCCACCACAGCAATATCAACAAAAAATAGTAAAAATTAATATAGGTGGAATGGGAATAAGAAAGAAAAAAGTGCTCTGGCTGGTGTGGCTCAGTGGATTGAGTGCCAGCCTGTGAACCAAAGGGTCACTTGTTTGACTCTCAATTAGGGCATAAGCCTGGGTTGAGAGTTAGGTATCCAGTAGGGGACACTCGAGAGGCAACCACACATTGATGTTTCTCTCCCTTTTTTTCTCCCTCCTTTCCCCTCTCTAAAAATAAATAAAATATTTTTTTTAAAAAGAAAGGAAACATATGAGATGTCTAGAGGGAAGGGAAGTGATTTTGAGAGGATAGAGGGAGAAGGAATACTAAAAGTGAGGAATGAAAACCAGGCTAAAACAGGAAAAATTGAAATTTAAAAGAAAAAAAAAGAACAGGAGAAAGGCAAAATGAAGTATGAGAGGGGAAATGGTAAAATTTTAGATCTGAAAAATAAAAATACTGAAGATCTAGAAATAAAATTGAAGAATGCAATAACAAGCACCATATCAAGAAGGATCATTTATCCTCTTGGTAGTAGGGTGATCTTAATTTCCTTTAGTTTCCTTGAAAAAAATTTAAAAGTTTCCAAGTAAAGGCTCATGAAAAAAAAAAGATACCAAATTTTGGAGTCAATACTTTTTAGGTCTGATGAATGAGAGCAGAAGATCAAGAGGGATATTTTCCATTCTTGCAAAAAAAATAACTATTGCAGAAGGTTTGGAGGTGAGATATTAAATTAGTTGCTTTACTTTATGACTGCTGTATAGCATTCTATGGCCTCATCTGTGAAGAAAGCTCATAAAAATGAAATATGGAGACAAAGGAGGAAATGTGGAAGCCCTTCATCTTTTTGTTTAGACTACTGGCCAGCAAAGAGATTTCACACTATGTAGTTTACTTGCAGCCTTATGATTCAATTAATAAAGACATAAAGACAAGAATCCATATGCTGTTAATTATGAAATACTAGTAGCTGAATTTCTCTCATTTTTTCAGGACTTCTGGAATCATGCAGATGTTGACATAACCACTTTGAGTCAAATTTATTGTACTCTCTGGTAAGTGATGAGTTAGCATCTGCTTAAGAATTTTACTTGAAAGAAATCTGATGAAATATTTGATGTCTTGATCATCTCCTATCTCTTTCAGACTATATACATTTCGCAATAGATAGTGAAAGTGTATTCACAGAACATGAGTCAAGAATCTGCAGTACTTTTTAATCCCACCTAAAATTGGAGCCCTTTGGGGAAAAAAAGGCTTTAAATTAATTTTTTAAGCTAACCTCATCAGTCCATAATCTAAAAGGTATTGTGCTGTAGGGAAATAGTAATAACTCTGAGAAATAAAAAGAAAGAGAAAAATAATACTCCCCAGGTATATTAGTGTTGTGAACTGCTCTGCCTGGTTCTAGGAATTGTAACTCTACCCCCTGTGGCTAAGAATGAACGAGTGACCTCTGGAATGTGAGCAGCAAGAGACAAAGCTTGTCTCTCTTAGCTAATGCTGCTTCAGTTTCCTCCCTGCCCCCAAAGCATGGTCAGAAGTCCTTGATGCATAAGACCTCTCAGAGGAGGGGCAACATAGGCCAGACACAACCACTTGGGAGGCCATCATGGAAGGACTCAGGGAGGCTGCGACAAAGAGGGAGCAATGGACTCTCACCCTCGGGCTTTGACAAAGCCCAAGACCCCAGGTACTCTGGGAGAAGCACTTCCTGGCTCTAATCTCCTTAAGCCTGAATACGTGTTGGGGAGAGGTGCAGCTCCTTGCCTTGCTAGAGTGTGTCCTGGGGAAAAAATCTGGCATCACAAAGACTTCCTGATAAACCTGGGAAATCTGCTCTGATAAGAATGCTTTCATTTGTATATTAAGGGTTTGAACAGGAAACCCTAAAACTCTATTCCTCACAGACTTTGACTCAGACTAAGCCCTCAGATTTCTTTTATCCTTGCCACCCTGTATTCCTGTGCATTACAACCCAATAAAAGCCTTTGGAGGAAGGGGCTCAATGCCTTTTTCCCCTGAGAAACTGGCCATTTTTCCTCTGGGCCTTTTTCCTCTGGGAAACTGGCTACCTCTTTTCCCCAAGCAGATCACATCATACCTCAGCCACGTTTACTCTCATCAGTGGCACACCAGGGGACTTGCGAGCAAAGTCGCCACCACATATTAACATTATATCTGATTCCCTTCAGTGTCATAGTTTATAAAGTTGGATAGCTCTGTTTACACAGAGCTATCTCAATAAAGTTATTGAAATTCAGACTATGAACTTCACGAATCACTACCTTGTAGAATTTTTATATTTATGTATTCCTCTACAAAGGAGCTTTATTTGTGGATGGAGTGAGCACTATCTATTGGTAAAGTCCCAAATGGGTCTTATTCTGCCGAAGTATATTATGTTACCATTACAATTCTATGTCTTTGAGTCCTGAAAACTTATTCAGAAGTTCCCTGCTATGCTTGTATGCACAATTCCTCAAGCTTGTGTTTCTAAAATTGTAGGAGATGTACCACCTGGCACATGCAGAAGAATTGTGTCAAAAGAATGAAATATATAATAAATATCACATCTCCTCCTGGAAAACAAATTTTATTTGAAAATTTTGAGGCAAAAAATAAGTAATTTAAATAGAAATTTAGACATGGTCTACTGTCAGATACAGTGTTTGTGTCTGAGAATAGGTGAGAATTTTTGTTTGTTTCAAATGGCAGAAAGTGCCCAGGTGGCTTAAACACAAAAGGGACATACTTTCTTGCACCTGAACAAATGAAGAGTAAGGATGGGACATGGTCTTGGGTATAGCTTGTACAGAGGTTCAAAATGTATCTCCTAGATACTGTTTTTCTTCATGCAACCTCACAATCTTCTTTATATTGACTTCATTCTCATAATCAACCAAAATATTAGTGCCAGAACTTTGGATTTTGAATCTTTTCTTTTCTGTTTTCAATCTGAGGGAAAAATGAAAGTCTCTTTCCCAGAATTTCCAGGAAAAGAACAAGTCTTCACTGGTTTCAGAATGTTCTGATTGGCCAAACCTCATGCTCACACTGGAACTTCAACAGAAATCTACACATTTAAAGAAGCATCCCCTCTCAGCTAGGTCAATTGTGGTATGTTAACTTGAGAATTAAAATGAATAATGCCAGATGGCATGCTTTAAACACACACACAGACAGACACACACTGATCACACTTCTCACCCCATGCACACACACCCCTTCCTATGTTTAGTTCTATGTATCAGGGGTACACTAGTGGAAAAATTCTGAAAAATGCTTCATTAGAACTTTACTTGGAATTGAAAATTGGTAGAACCTAGCAATGTACACTGGCAGTAAGGACTGAAATACCTCCTGGATAAGAAGATTCAGGGATGGGCAGACACACAGACAGCAGGCATACCACAGAGTTGTATCTGTATCTCCCCTTATTCCTGATTTCATTTGGTCCCTGACTCACCCAATGAGTTACTGACTAGAAGTAAAGCTAGCTGCATTAGCTCAGTCAGGGATGGGAGAAGTGTGCTTAGGATAAGAGACTTTTTTCAACCCATCTTCTAGGTTGGCCAAGACAGTCACAGACGTAATAGTGACCCTGCAGAGGCTTGTAAAATGCAAAGACGATCAGTGCTGAGCTCAGAAAGCATCTGATCCTCTGGGAAAACCACACAGCTGGGTATTTCTTGCCAATGGGCTGAGTTTTGTTTTTCTGAAAACTTCAGTAGCAGTGGGTTTTGTTCCATATGCTGTAGCACTGCACCATTTTTCCCATATTCCTTTTCCCCAAAAGGCAGAAATCCTGCTCTGTTTCAGAGATTATATTGAGAATATATTTATGCAATTACTTGTTAATATCTACTTGTTAAATATAGACCAGTAGTGGATATTGCCAATTGTTCTATCCATCATTCATTCACCTCATCCCTAAGGAGAGAATCAGAATTTTGTTTGGAATAGAAATGTGCCCTGAAAATAAACCTTTGATATCCCAATGTGATCATATATGTGGCTTTGAGACACACGTATGGCCATAGAGATATGATCAGAAGGCTACTGTGGATTTTTGGAAACATTTTTTAATTTTTTGACAGTGCCACCTCTTCATTGTTCACACCTCTGTGGCTGCCTAACACAGAGACAATGGTTAAGCTACAGCAGCCATTCTGTGACCATGTGGTAACAGCATGAAGGGAAAAATACATGAATGGTACAGGGAGGAAAGAGCCTGGAACAATAACATAACATGCTGTTCCACGCTGGATCCAGGCTTACTTGTTTTAGGAAAACATTAAATAACACACATTGTGTTAAGCTACTACATTTGAGTTCCCTTCTTTCATAGGAAGCCAAATGTATTATTCTAAACCAATAATGATCACTTTTTAAAATTCTGCAAAGTCTATTGATTTTTTTATGACAATTGCAGAAAATTAGTTCAAAAGAACTCATTCCACCAGGAGTTCAGCCTTTAAAATTCTATCCAGTTCGCAAGGCCGTGTTAACTGCAACATCTTAGGCAAGTTCTTAACTTTTCTAAAACACATTTTCTCTATCTCTGAAGTGGGATTAAAATATCACCTACTTTAGAACATTGGTATGAGGATTAACTGAGATAATCTGTAAATATTTCCTGGCAAAGAATAAGCACTAAAAAAGTAAATGTATTTTTCAATTGTACAATCTTGGCTGGAAAGGAACATCAAAAGACATATCATAAACTCCTAGTAGACACTAATAAATAAATAGTTAAGAATGGCAGTCTAGTTGGGAGTAAGAGAATTTTTCCCCTTTTTCTGCATTTTCTAAATTTTGGAAAATAAACATACTGATTATTTTATAGTGAAAAATCACTTTCACAAAAAGAAGAGAGATACCTGAGTGAGAGTGGGTGCTATATTTTAAATTTAAGAAAAGTCTTATAACTAAAACCCAAACCCTATAATGCAAGTCTTCCTAGGTGCCTTCTGACATTTGCGTACTTGTTTGCAAGCACTATTCTAAGCAAGGTCTATTCTAAGCATTATTTAACTTATATAATACCCCTATGATACAGTACTATCACAGCCACCTTTTATAGTTAAGCATACTGAGGCACTAAAAGTTAAGACAACCTGTGCACAGCTTCAGTTGCTAGTCTGGGCTCTAACCTTGGCAGTCTCCTCTGGGCTCCAGACTCGTAGTCTTTATGCTCTCTAACCATCTTGATCTATTCCTTTCCCCTGTGAAAATTCTACAAGAAAAACAGCTATGTGGTTTTTGACACTGTGAGCAGAAGCAAAGCTGTGAAGTCAACTGAGTTGCTGCTGTGATCTGTGCAGCTCTTTCATTCTGCCCTCAATTAGCATTCCCCCTCAACTTTCTTCCTTCTTCACTACTTTCACTTCACTTCCTTTCTTCACTGCTTGGCAGAATGGGTGGCAGCTTATGCGGTAAAATTTCAGAAGCTGAAGATCCATTCTCTTTCTGAAGCATGAGTTAAATGCCTGAGTCACAATACATCTTCCCTCTGTAGTAGCTATAACTGAAAATTCTGTAACTCTGATGTTTTAGATTCTTCTTATGTAAATTGTAAGTAATAATAGTACCTACTGCATAGAGCCATTGAAGGAATTAAATAAGTTGAACTGCACATAGTACCAATTAAACAATTTATTACTCTTATCTGCCTTGACATTCTGCTTAAAACTTCACACGCTTTCTAAGTTTTACCTACTTTAAAATGGATTAAGAAATATTTTACTTTTAAGTCGCTAGTAGCACTTGGACAGCAGGTAATTGAGAGTATAATGGATATTAGAGAAAATGTCAACTAGTAGGGCTTCGATGGAGGAGCAGGGCCCCTACAAAAAGTCTGATCACTAGAAGTATAGATCACTTCGTCTGCCACCTACTTTCCCTACTCAGTTAAATATATTTCTTTTTCAGTTGCTAGTTTATTGTAGAGACATTGAGCATCCCTTTTGTTCCTTTCCATCTCCTGTGAACTGAGAGTGGTATTTCTAGTAATATGTTTATTTCATTGCACAGTTATTTTGCTTGTGCATATGAATGGCCATTAATCTAATCATCAGTATAGGCATTCATTTTAAAACTTAGTTGAACTCTTAACTGTGACTTTAAAAAATTTCAGGAACAACTACAAAGGACACATGGACAAAACCAAGGGGGATGGAATCAGGGGAGGGAAGTGGGGATGGCTGTGGTGGGAAGGGCTGGTGGGAGGGAAGTGCAGACAACTGTACTTGAACAACAATAAAATAAAAAATAAATTCTTGTAGTTCAACCTCTTATTCAGACCATTTTTCATTTTTCTAAAAAAATCAAAGTCAATATATGATAGCATAAGGACATTTGTTCACCTCTCCTTTCACCTTCAAACCCTAATAACTTTATCATATCATATCATATCATATTGACATTATATGCAATATACATACTATATAATATGTGGCAATATATATCTACAGCATACATTTTTAACAGACCTGGGTCTCTATTTAAAAGGCTAAGAATGTTAGAATAGGGGGATGCGGTGATGCCTATGTGGGCACAAACACGTGTGCACACACACACAGACACACATTTTAACAATAAGCTTTTTGAGACAAGCACACCAAAACTATGCCACCAAAAGTTTAAAAATAAATATGTATTCTATAAATAAAGAAAGGAGGTATAACAATAGCATTACCTGACATATAAAATCCAAGGTGACAAGCATTAAACAGGACCGAGATAAATATTTCATGTTGCCAAATTGTGTCATCCATCATAAAGAAATGAGAGTTTTGAACTTTTATGAGCCTCATAGAACAGCTTTGACATATATAATAGAAAAAAAAGTATGTAAAATGTAATGGGAAAATCTACATGGTTAAAGATTTATTACACCTCTTTCAAAGATTAGTAAAATAAAATAAGGATGCAGGAACTTGAATGATATAATTAATCCATATTTATATAGTATAATAGAGCATATGTATAATTATGATGCTGTGCTGGGAATTAAGAATTTGAGTGTATGAAAATAAGGTACAAAATAAAATGAAACAGCAAAAACTAGTGATATTACATTTAAATTGGAAACTGTGTTAGGTCCTGACCTTTTTCTTAAAAAAGTATTGTTTTCTTGTTCTGTCTACCTAAAGGGCCCCAAACTGATGGCCATCCAGCAGCAGTCAGTGCTCCTGTATGCAGATTGTACTCCATAAACACAAAGGTTCTCTGGAGAAGGGGCTGATTGCAAGTCTGAAGCATCATGCAGAGAGTCATCTGAGACATCTTGTTCTGGAACTCAAGGACAGCAACACAGACGAATGAAGTTGCATTCACATGACACAAGAATCAACATGAAGGAAAATCAGACACATGAACACCAAAGAGAAAATTCTACAACTTTTTGAAATCTATTGAATAGAAGTACCCATGAGTATAAAAAAGAAACAGGAACTTAAAATAATACTTAATAAAATAAAACAAACTCAAGTTGTGAACATCACTGAAAGTAGCTATTATAAGAAAAGACATCTACCTAATATATGTGGAAGGGAAGATAGAAATTAAAAACTAAGTGGACTTCCAGGTTCCAATTCCATGAGTAAGGAGTTTGGAAGTCACCACTCCATTCTGATAATGAGTAAAATGTTGAACAAACTGAAAGAATCAACAATTCTTTTTGGATCCATAAGAGAGGTGAGGATACAGAACGAATCACTGGCCCAGACATTAGAGACAGAAGGGCCAGTACAGGGAGTCACAAATTACCTGAAACAGAGTCAAAGGCAGAAACTGCCCCAGGACCCAGTGCCAGGGTGGGAAAACCTGAACTGTAATTGGCAATTTTCCGGAAGTTCAGTGTAGACAAGTAAAACTTCAGGAGGGCCTAATCATAGGAGGATTCCACACTGTTGTTGAGTTTTACCTTCAGGAGCTAAACCAAGTTCTCACAGTAAATACCTAAGAAAAATCTCCTCACACCTCCAGCATGGGGAGGGGAAAAGAAACCAATGGAAAATAAAGCACAGCACTCTGTTTTTCCAGTTGTTGGCACTATTGCAGATCTCCCCCACATCTCCACTCCTTTGTCCCTCTGCACCCAGCCCAGACACTCCCCCTGGCCTTCACCACATTGTTGTCTGTGTCCACGGGCTATGCTTTATATACATATATGTTCTTTGGCAAATGTCTTCCAGTTCCCCCTCAACTACCTCCCTTCAGAGATCTGTCAGTCCCATAAATACAACTGTTCTATGTAGTGATGCCCCTGGTCCTATTTGTTTGTCAGTTTATTCTGTTCATTAGATTCCACATATGAGTGAGTTCACATAGTACTTGTCTTTCTCTGACTGTCTTATTTCACATAACATAATACTCTCTAGGTCCATCTACCCGGTAGCAAAGGGTAAGAGTTCCTTCTTTTTTGCAGCCACGTTCCATTGAGGAAATGTACCACATCTTTTTTTATCTACCAATGGACACTTGGTTCTTCTTAACAAAGCCTGCCCTTAGGAGAAATGATTTAACCAAAGCCTAACCTGCTGAGATACTAACAGAGCCTAACTGATCCTAGAGAGAAAAATAATCACCTGCAGCCATTCCAGACTGTCACAGGAGAGAAGAAAAATACCTGACTCCAGCCCAATCTAGCCATCTTGTTCTACCTACAGGAAGAGAAAAAACTGAGAAACACTTGTGAAGCTCACAGTCTAGAGGTATAGAAACCTAATCATAGCACTATAGAATTATTCTGCTTCCCCCACACTTTCAACCACATTGCTAAAGGTATCTTTACAGCAGTTCCTTTTAATCAGTACATCCTGTCTAGCTATCAATAAAAAATTGCAAGGCCTACTAAAAGGCAAAAAAATAAAATTTGCTGAGAAAGAGCCTATCTTGTCATATTCAAATATCCTTAACAAAATTATTTTTAAATTACAGCCAGCAATATAAATATTTAAAGGATAAAATATTCAGGACTATTTGGATTTATCCAAAGTGTGAAAACTTGGTTTTAGATCCAAAAGTTAATCAACATAACTTGTTATATAAATATATTAAAATAAAACAAACCATATAATCATGTCAATAAGTACTTTAAAAGTATTAAACAAAATGCAGCAGCCATTCATAGTAAAAAACAGGAATAAAAGGGAATTGATAAAAGGCATTTATGAAAAACCTATCTAATGGTGAAAAACTGAAAGATTTCCCTCTAAAATCGAGAGCAAGGTAAGAATGGTCACTCTCGCTATGTGTAATAACTGTGGTACTGGAGGTCATAAAGCAAAACTAATGAATAGAAAGCATAGAGATTAGGAAGAAGTATAAATGCCTATATTTGCATGTCTCATGGCCATCTGTTAAGGAAACCCTAAGAAATCTACAAAAAAGACTAGTAAAACAAATAAATGAGTTCAGAAAATGGATAAAGGTCATCAAACAAAAATTGTTTCTATTTCTGTATGAGCTAGCACAAACAACCAAAATTTTATATATGAATATCATTTATTATAGCATTCAAAGATATGAAATACCTAGGGCTAAATTTAGCAAAGAATGTGTACAACTTGTATTGAAACTACAAATTATTGCTGGAAAAAAAATGAAGACAAAAATAAATAGGGAGAAGTGACATATCCATGGATTGGAAAAATCAGTGTTGTCAAAACTCCCAAATTTATACTATATTTCAATAACACCTCAATAGAAATGCTGGCAGATTTTTCACACAGAAATTAATAAAGTGATTCTAAATTTTATGGGATATCAAAGGACTAGACTATTAAGAAGAATTTTGAAGAACAATGTTGAGTGACTCACACTGCTTCATTTCAAAATTTACAATAAAACTAGTATAATTAAAATAGGGAGATACTGGCAAAAAGAAAGGCAAATAAATCAATGAAACAGAATAGAGAGTCTAGAATTGAACCCACACATAACCAATTGATTTTTCATAATGTGCGAAAGTAATTCAAGGTAATCCAATGTGGATAAAATAATCATATAAATAAAGAGTGTTAGGAAAATTTTATATACACATGGAAATAATTAACTGGGGCTATTACTTAACATTAAATCCAGAATTTATCTCAAATAGATTATAAACCTAAAAATAAAAGGCACAGAGGAAATCTTGATGAGATTAGGGAACAAAGCACCAAAAGTACAAACCATTAAAAATTGATAAATTTTATCAAATTTGAAATGTTCACTCTTCAAAATAAATGTTAAAATGTTAAAAGGCAAGCCACAGAATGGAAGAAAATATTTGTAAAGACATGTGTCTGATAAGGAAGTTGTAACCAGAATACATAAAAATATGTGAGAATGTAAAATTAATATTGAAAGAGACAAATAAATTAATTGTTAAACATGAGGAAAATGGCTGAACAAATACTTTGCCAAGGAAGATATGTGAATAGCAAATAAGGACATAGCAAAGACAACATAATTAGTAATTAGGGAATTGTAAACTAAAGCCATAACAAGATACTCCTGCACACTCACTGCAATAGCTAAAATTTATAAGACTGACAATATGGAGTGTTGGAAAGGACAAAGAATGTATTAGAGTCTTTAGAGAAGCAGAACCAACTGGAATGTATTAGAGTTTTCTGGAGAAACAGAACCAGTTATGAAGGTTTGGCTCTCGAGATCATTGAGCATGTATCCCACAATGTGCCGTCTGCAAACTGGGGGCCCAGGAAAGCTGGTGGTATAATTCTAGTTCAAATACAAAAGCCTAAGGACCAGGGGAGCCAATGATGTAAGTCCAAGTCCAAATCCAAAGGCCTAAGAACTAGGGGCATCTATGTCCTAGGGCAGGAGAAGATGGAAGTCCCAGTCCAAACACATAGCAAACTCGACCTACCTCTGCATTTTTGTTCTATCCAGGCCTTCAATGGATTGGATGATGCACACCTGAGTTAGAGAGGGTAATCTTCTTTGCTCAGTCTATGGATTCAAATGTTAATCTCTTCCAGAAACACCTTCCCAAACATACCCAGAAATTGGGTACCCAGAAATGTACTCAGTCAAGTTAACACATAAAATTAACTATCACATGTAACAAGTAGGAGTTTCATACATTGCTGATGAGAATGAAAAATGTTACAGTCACTTTAGAACTTGGTTGGCAATTCTTTATAGTGAATCTTACAGTAACATTCAACTCAAACACTCCACTGCTAGAAATTTAAAGACATTCATCCACAAATAGACTTGCCAGATGTTCATCAACTAGCAGATTAATACACACTTGTGGTATATCCATACAATGAGATAGATTTCCCCTATTAAAAAGTAAATTCATGGTACATACACTATTATGGATAAATGTCAAACACATTATTCCAAATGAAAAATTGAGACAAAAAAGACTATGAATTTTATACCATTTATATGACATTCTATGATGGTCACACTTGTTCCCCAGGCACATTTCCATGTGTCTATATGAAATGTACCTATTCTCTTCACCTGGAAAACTGTACTCTTTACTCATTACACAAGCATCCACCAAAACATATCAGTCATTTGTTTCCTATGCAACTTTTGGGATCTTCAGTTATAGGAATTATTTTAGAGGGTTTTTTCCTCTCTGTTTCTCTAGTAAATGGGAATTCCTTGAGGACTAGGACCCTGTCTCCTTTGTTCCCCTAGTGTTTAACACTAACAGATGATATGGTAGGAGCTCAATATACACTGAAAAATATGCTTAGTTTTCTGTGTTCCAGATCCCCTTCTACCCATAATTTCCATAATGAAAGACAATTCAACTACAATTAAGTTGCCTCTGTTTTATTTTTTGTGTGTTATCTAATTATATGGGGTAACCAATAAACCAGAGACTGTCTTGTCTTAAGGATATACACCAGCAGTTTATTATAACCAATGTTACTTTCATACAAAAATATAGTTTTTGGTAGGTTTTTCTCTTGATCATACATTTGCAGATACTAACAGCCTTTTCTTCTTTTTCCATCCTTTTTGTTTTTTCCTGTCAGTGTTTCCAGCTAAGAAAGTAAAATGAGGTCATATTAAAATAGAGATAGGAGAATTATAGAAGTCTATTTAGTGGACAACTGAGAAGATTCTACGAGCTAGTGTGTAATGAGGCTGGTGATAATTATATTTTCACAGACACATTTCTACTGATATTCAGGCAAACTGCAGTGAGAGGCAATGCTTTTATAAAAACATGGTATTTCATTTTCATTTCCAGGAAAATCCCAAATCCAAAAACTCTTTTAGAAAAAACGGACATAAATTTTCATTCACTGGTTAGGTTTCATTGCTCCTGAGAAAATAGTTAATGGTTTTTGATTTTTAAGATATAAACATATGTCTACCTATATAGACATAATTAAGAGAAGTGTGCATAGTTAAAATGACTTTTATAGCTTAATAAAAGACACTTTCATTTAAGGGCCTTAATGTAGAAGAAGTATAAATCACAGAGCTAATGAAAACATTTCAAATTATCAAGAGCAACAAAAAGAAAGTACGAAACTAAGATCAAACAAAGACAACAGCATATGTACATATACACATACACACACTCGGAGGAAATCTGTCTTAAAGGAGAATTTTAATACTGCATAGCTCACATTTAACAAAATAAAATTTTCACTATGAGGAAAAGTTTAAAAATCCAAAAACATGGAGTAGCCACAAAATTTGCTTTGCTAAAACTAGGCTTCGAACAGTTCATGGGCAGACTTGGCTTGGACTGCACCATCATGGGATGAATGGCAAGGCCACTGAGGGGAGTCAGGGAGACTGAGTAGTATCACCTGACATTCATGGCCCAAAGCACCTGACACCCTTCCCTGATCCCACTGGCCCATATCACACGGGCACTGTCTGCCTGCCGCCCGTGACATCTGGGAGCCTTTGTTGGCAGTGCCTCCAGGATCCACCAACTCCAGCTTGTCAGGTGAACCTCGTCATCCCCTGGCCTGGGCTCTCCCTGCTTCAGACTGTTCCTTTCTTCCTGCCCCGCGCACATCTAAAATACCACTAAATACTTTGTGTTCTATAATGGGCCAGTGAAACCCGTTTCCTACCACTCACTCACATTCTTGCAATCCCAGCATCAGACAACCCTGAAGGGAAGGAAGGTCAGACATGAAGCCTGGGATGCCTAACAGCAAGAGTGAAACTTTCCATTCCTCTTGGAAGTAAAAAAGGCCTTTCACCTGCTATATTCACCTTAGAATCCTCAGGGAAGAACCCTAGGAAACACAAGAATCAGCCCATTGGTAATATGAAGGCTAAGGGGGGTAAAACAAACACCAAGAACAAGTGAGAGGAAAAACCCAAACGCAGAACCAACACCAGCAGAGACAGTCATAGCTGTCCTTGTGCCTCTTAGAACATTCTCTTTTTTCACCTTAACTTCTGGCAAATTAACAATATTGTAAATATCAAGGAATTTTAAAGTAGCCTGGTACAGCCATTTGAGACATTTGGGTTCTTGAGAGATTTTTAACTCCAAAGGCTTGTGGAAGGAATTTCAACTCCAAAGCCTTGTGGAAGGTATTTCAACTCCCTGGATCTCCCGAGACCACTGGGTTGGGGGGGTAGTGGGCAGGGCAGGCATTTCTACAGAATGAGTTCTAAGGAACATAGTACATCCCAGAAAAGGGGAGGCTGCGGCTAACTACTTAGAGGTTACTCCATTAGAAGCAAAGAAGATGAGTTCCTTTTTGTGTTGCCTCTGCTTCTGGGAGGCAGAATTTCAAGGCAGAAGGCATGTCTATAAATCAAGAAGATGATTTTTGGTGGGAGCATTTACCATGCTGCATCTCTTGGGGTCTAACTCCATGAAAGGAATATTGGTCAGAGGCACTAAGTTACTTTAATAGTTTCCATGAAAATACTTGACAGGAAGTTAAGAGAGAGAAATTATCTCCACCACAAATAATGAAAATGCTTCTTTTCGAGGCCTGGGAGAAACATAGGATGGCAAACTTACAATTCATCACAGTCCCTCAAAATGTCATGAAATGTGTGTCTAAATAAGTTTATAGTATAAACAAAGTCATGTCAATAAAAAATATAATATAGAATATTAGTTAGTGGCCATTAAGCTGATAACTCTTTGAACTCTCAAACAAACCAGCTTCCTAAATATAACCCTTGGAGTTAGAATCCTCATAAAAGAGGATGGTGATGATGACTTGAAAATGTTGTTATAAACATTAACTGAGATAATGCAGTGCCTGGCATATAGAAAATAACAACCCCTGATCCCATCACTAACCAATGTTAGAAAGACCCATCACCAGCTAACTAGAGATAGAGGCTGCTATGGTGCCATTAACATTGTGGATGTGGGGTACAGATCAGCTGCAGTTACACTTGAATAGAAATAGAGATTGAGAGCACAGATTTAATAGCAAGTTAAGGAATGTCTAAAAAAGCAGCTTGTTAATTACATGTACCAAACTCTATAATAGCACAGCATCTATCCATCCAGGAAACATTCCTTTACTTGCTATTTGAAAGCAACGATTTCCATAGTTGACTTGTGTACAATTATTCCTTCAGTGACTGAATTTCTGCCTAAAGTAGCTTAAGAGCTCAGAAAATTCCTTCTGATGGGACTATAAGCAGGCATAGTACTGAGGATATTATAAAATTGTCTTTGGAATTAAGATTAGAAAACATTTAACATGTGCCCTTTGCAGTGTCAGGCACTACTGGTTGCTAGGAAAATGAAGACAAATAGGACAGGGTAGAGTATGCCTTCAGGGTGCTCAGAGAGACAGACAAACAGCCAACTTCAGTACCATGTGAAGTCGAGTGTTGTGATGGAGAAGGGGCACCAGATCCAACCGTCCTGGGAGCAAGAGGCTGGAGAGGTGACTGCCTGAAAGAGGTGATGTATGAGGAGAGCTTAGACAGTGAATGACAAAAGCCAACCGAAACAGTATGGAGCAAAAGAGTGTCTGTGAAGGGAGTGGGGCAGAAGTTGGAGACTGGTGGAGATCATCATGGGTGGTCAGAGTGTGGATGTGCTGAAATGATATATATGATATATAAGAATTAAGAACTTAAATAAGATAAACAGGGAGCTGCTAAGCAGCTTATTCAGAGGAATGTCATGGTTGAAGTTGTCTTTTACAGAGATGACTGGTAACCCATCTAACCAGATGTGGTGTTGCAATTGGGAGATTATTATAGCAGCCCAAACAAGGGATAATAAAGGGCAAATCTCAGATGGGAGCTATAGGTCTGCAGAAAAGAATAAGAATTGGAAACATAGGAAGTAGAAGTCATGGTACTTGGTCATTCTATGTATGGAAGACAAGGCAGAGAATGAGTTGCAGGTTCTTCACTTGAGTGAAATAGTGAAACCAACAAATATGACAGGAATACAAAATAATTCTCCAAACTAATAAGCTGCCATGTAACACCAAAGGCACTACAATGTACTGATAAATAGCAGGAACCTTGAGCCAGAGCTGCTGGGCTCAAATTCCATCTCCATTGTTCAGAACCTGGGTTAACTTGGGCAATGACCTTGATCTTTCTATGCCAATTTCCTCGTCTATAGAAAGGAAATTATAACAGTAGTACCTGTATTATAAGATTATTATGAAGAATATGCAAAGAAAGACATTTAATATTCTTAGAATAGTTTCTGGGATACAGAAAACAATAAACAACATACACAGTGGGGTATCAGAAAACCCAAAGACTTTTAAGGAGAAGTGATACAAGTGAGACATCTAGCAAAATGAAGATTATAGAGGATTTTAAAGTGGCATATACAATGAAATATAACTTCTCATATTCTTCAAATGAAGTGCAATTGTGTTCTGAAACCATTAATTGTGACTACTTCTCACTCAGATATTGTCAGTACTATTTCACCGAACCACTAAAGACATAAGAGCAAACGTTGAGACAACTAGCTAGCTATTTGGGAAAAATGAAACACAACCAAACTGGATCTGTACATCACTCCTCATATCAAAATAAATCCAAGTTAGGCCCTGGCTGGTGTAGCTCAGTGGATTGAGTGCAGGCCTGCGAACCAGACAATCGCAGTTCGATTCCCAGTCAGGGCACATGCCTGAGTTGCAGGCCGGTTCCCCGCAGGGGATGCATGAAAGGCAACCATACATTGATGTTTCTCTTCCTCTCTCCTTCCCTTCCCCTCTAAAGATAAATAAATAAAATCTTAAAAAAGAAAAAAGGAACAGTGATCACTGACTGGAGAGAAGAATTGTGACTAAGAACCAAGAAGAATCTTCTGTTGATCCCAAACTGTCCTATTACAGATGTTCTCATATTTTAAAATAAATAAATTAATTAATTAATTAATTAATAAAATAATAAAATCCAGAAGACTTCCGCCAAGATGGAGGCGTAGGTGGAAACACCTTGCATCCGCGCACAACCAAATCTAAAAACAAAGTTTTAACAATAATAAACACAACCAAACCACACAGAAAATCGACAATACGAAGTCCAAAGACAATGAAATGCTCAGCTAAACCAGTAAGAGGGGCGAAACCAGCAGCGGAGCAGGTTGGCAAAAAAGATCTCCAACCGGGTGGTGCGCAAGCAGCCAAAGGCGCAGATCCCAGGTGCAGGCTAGCTACGGGGAGATGCAGCGAAGAGGCACGAATAGCTATCTGCAGTAGGTGGAGCATTTGCGTGCAGATAAACCAGTGAAGAGGCGAGCGTTGAGACCTCAAGGTGCAGGGCGGCAGACTCGAACATTCCGCTCAGATAAACAGGCCTGGGTGGTGGGACGGACTAGCGAGCAGAGAGGACTGCCATTGCTCCCTCTCTGACCCCGCCCCCACCTATAGCGTCACAAACCAGCGACCTGAGTGGCCCCGCCCTGGTAAACAACTAAGGCTCCCCTCCTCATACTTAACGGGCATGAACAGACTAAAAATGGCTCAAGAACAACTCAGAGTCCCAGAGCCGATAAATCTAAGTGATGAAGAAATAGCCAAACTTTCAGGTCAAAACACTGGTGATCAGAATCCTCACAGAACTTTGGTTGATTATAGTCACAAATTAGAGGAACATATGAAAGCTAAACTAATTGAAATGAATGGTAATGCACAGGAAACCAACAGTAATGGAAAGGAAACTGGGACTCAAATCAAGGGAGTAGACCAGAAGGAAGGAAAAAATGACCAAACACAAAAGGATGAAGAAACAAGAATTCAAAAAAATGAGGAGAGGCTTAGGAACCTCCGGGACATCTTTAAACATTCCAACATTCGAATTATAGGGGTACCAGAAGGGGAAGAGGAACAGTCATGAGTGGAAACCCTATTTGAACAAATAATAAGAGAGAACTTCCCCATTCTAGCAAAGGAAATAGACTTCCAGGAAATCCAGGAAGCTCAGAGAGTCCCAAAGAAGTTGGACCCAAGAAGGAACACACCAGGGCACATCATCATTATATTAGCCAAGATTAAAATGAAGGAGAGAATCCTAGAAGCAGCAAGAGCTAAGGGGACTGTCACCTACAAAGGAGTTCCCATCAGACTGTCAGCGGATTTCTCAAAAGAGACCTTACAGGCCAGAAGGGGCTGGAAAGAGGTATTCCAAGTCATGAAAATCAAAGACCTACAACCAAAAATGCTCTATCCAGCAAAGTTTTCATTTAGAATGGAAGGACAGATAAAGCGCTTCTCAGATAAGACCAAATTCAAGGAGTTCATCATCACCAAGCCCTTATTATATGAAATGTTAAAGGGACTTACCTAAGAAAAAGAAGATAAAAAAAAGATGAACAGTGAAAGGACAGCAAACTCACAGTTATCAACAACCACACCTAAAACAAAAGTAAATTAAGAGGACAGCTAGATCAGGAGTGAACCATACAAATGAAGATCACATGGAAGATTAGCAACAGGGGAGTGGGAGAAGGAGAAGGGAGGAGAAGGTACAGAAAATAAGTAGCACAGACAGTAGATAGAAAATAGGGGGGAGGGTAAGAATAGTAGGGGAAATACAGAATCTAAAGAACTTGAGACACATGTTCATGAATTAAAGGGGGGGCATGGTGGGAGACGGGTGTGCAGGGTGGAGGGGAAAGGAGGGGGGAATAGAACAAATGTAATGGCATAACCAATAAAAAATGTTTAAAAAATAAAATTAAATAAATAAATAAATAAATAAATCCAAGTTATGTCAAATATTAATGTCTAAAATATGAGGTCAAAATACATTAGAATAAAGTCATGAGCATTTTTTAATCTAGGGGTAAAGAAGTGCTATTTTTAAGTATGACACAATATGCAGATACTATAATAAAATGATATACAACTTTTCTATAAAATAAAAAAGAAAAGAAAAGAAAACCACAATATAAGTACCTGTTAAGACTTATTAAAGTAAGTATATGGCCAAGATCTCTAATATATAAAAAAGTAACAATTTTTTCTTTAAATCCAATATCCCAGTTTAAAAAATGGACAAAAGACATAGTTACTCACAAGAAATAAAAAACAAATTAATAATATCTTTTTGAAAATATTCTTAATGTAAATGTAAATTAAATCCATGAAGCAACTTTATTTATCACTATCCAGGAAGGCAAAATTAACAAGAAATTTCTAATGTCAAGATTACTAAAAAATATTAGTCACTGATATTCAGTAGTAATTGGAATATTGATTAAAGCATTTGTGGATCATTTAGTAATAACTCTTAAATTTTAAGTGTAAATTTTAATCAATTCATCCTACAGTATACTTGGCCTGTAGTCTTTGGAACTGTCAAGGTCACAGGGGATAGTGAAAAATAGTGAAAAATAATCCCACGTCAGAAGAAACAGGAAAATGATGATGAAATGCAATTGTTATCCTCAATTGAATTCTAGAATAATAACAAAATACATTAGTATTAATGTTAGTAATAATGTACAAGTAGTTTTTTTTTTTTACTTTTGACAACTAAATGTAGTTTATACTACCATGATAATAGAAGATGTTCATTTTAGAGGAATCTCGGTAAGGGGTATATTATCTTTGCAATTTTTCCATAAACCTAAAATAATTTCAAAGTTAAAAGTTTGTTGAAAACTCAATTAACCAGCAATTTCATTTCTGAGAATTGTATTCTATAGAAATATTGCAACCAGTATGGAAAATATGTATATAAGGGACTTCTGGCTAAGGTGGGGGCATAGGTAGACATACTTTGCCTCCTTGTACAACCAAAAGAAAGACAACAACAAATTTAAAAACAAAAAATAACCAGAACTGCCAGAAAATCATACTGTATGCAGTCTGGCAACCAAGGAGTTAAAGAAGAAACATTCATTCGGAATCAGTACGAGAGGCAAAGAGTACTTGTGGCAAGGTGGTGGTTGGAGGATCATGGGAAGTGAGGCAACAACTGGCAGACCAAGCAGTCCCACATTCGTGCATGGGTAAATTAGGAGGAACAACTGGGGAGCGAGGCAGACCATGCAACGCAGCAATCCAGTGAAGGGAAATAAAGCCTCAAAACCTTTGACTGGAAAAACCTGTGGCAGTTGAGGCAGCAGGAGAAACTTCCAGACTCACAGAAGAGTTTGTTGTAGAGACCCACAGACTCGCCCACCTGGGAATCAACACCAGAAGGGCCCAATTTTCTTGTAGGTAGCAGAGGAAGAGATTGAAAGTAGAGAGAGAGCCAAACAAGCCGCATTATTTCCTCTAGGACCCCTCCCTCACATACAGTGCCACAATGCATCGATGTGGGTTGCCCCACCCTGATGAATACCTAAGTCTCCACCCCTTGTAATGTAACAAGAGCATTGAGAGAAAAATTATAGCCCAAATTTAAAGAACATATCAAAGCTGCAAAAATGGAACTAAGTGATGAAGAGATAACCAACAAATCAGATGCAGAGTTCAAAACACTGGTAATCAGGATGCTCACAGAAATTGTTGAGTATGGTCACAAAACAAAGGAAAAAGTGAAGGCTATGAAAAATGAAATAAAGGAAAATGCACAGGAAACAAGCAGAAAAGGGAAGGAAAGCAGGACTCAAATCAACAATTTGGAGCAGAAGGAAGAAATAAACATTACATCAGAACAGAATGAACAAACAAGAATTCAAAAAAATGAGAAGAGGCCTAGGAACCTTTGGGATAACTTTAAAATTTCCAACATTGGAATCATGGGGATGCTGGAAGGAGAAGAGGAAGAGCAAGAAATTGAAAACTTATTTGAAAAAATAATGGAGAATTTCCCCAATCTGGGAAAGGACATAGACTTCCAGGAAGTCCAAGAAGCTCAGAGAGTCCCAAAGAAGTTGGACCCAAGGAAGCACACACCAAGGCATATCATAATTACATTGCCCATTACCCAAGATCAAAGATAAGGAGAAACTCTTAAAAGCAGCAAGAGAAAAGGAGAGAGTTACCTACAAAGGGGTTCCCATAAGACTATCAGCTGATTTCTCCAAAGAAAACTTTTAGGCAAGAAGAGACTGGAATAAACTATTAAAAGTCATGAAAGATATGAACTTACAACCTAGATTACTTTATCCAGCAAAGCTATCATTTAGAATGGAAAAAGGGCAGATGAAGTGCTTCCCAGGCAAGGTCAAGTTAAAGGAGTTCATCATCACCAAGCCCTTATTATATAAAATATTAAAGAGACTTATCTGAGTAAGAGAAGAAGATAAAAAATATGAACTGTAAAATGACAACAAACTCACAACTATCAACAACTGAACCTAAGAAAACAAAAACTAAGTAAACAACTAGAACAGGAATAGAACCACAGAAATGGAAAACACATGGAGGGTTGGTAGCAGGGACAGGGTGGAGGGAGAATGGGGGACAAGGAACAGGGAATAGGAAGCATAAATGGTAGGTACAAAATAGACAGGAGTAGGTTAAAAATAGTATGGGAAATTGAGAATCCAAAGAGCTTAAATGTATGACCCATGAACATTCCCATAAGGTGGGGAATGCTGGTGGGTGGGTACAGGGTGGAAGGGAATAAAGGGGAAAGAAAAATGGGACAACTGTAACAGCATAATCAATGAAATATATTAAAAAGAAAAATATGTATATAAGGATATCCATTTCACACTGATTCTAATTGGGGAAAAAACATGTTGTAGGAAAGGAGATGAAATAATTAGGTGAGGCTCTAACTATAAAAGAGAATGTTATGTAGCCATTAGAAAGGATGTGTTTTAGATGTAACTACTGGCAAAAAGTTGTTATGGTATATTATTAAAAGAAAAATTTGTGTTGCTATATACAGATAGAGATAGAAATAGATACTTATGGCTACAGTATACATGTATGTGTGTGTATATATATGAAATCTGAAAAATATACATATTGACTTTTGAGGGATAGGAAAATAGCCCTTCACTTTCCAAGTTTTTTCAAATTTTCCGCTCAAACATTATTTCTTTAGTTGTGGGAATTATATAATAGATATGTTTTCTTCTCAAATATTATATTGTAATGGAAAGAATAATGGGCAAGTGAGAGAAAATTAGGAATATTAAAGCTTTGTCACTAGCTATATAATCTTGTCCATGTGTTCTAATTTATCTGGAGCCAATGTTTTTCCAGATAACAGGAGGAAGATTTTTAGAGGGGAATTTGACCCCGTCTAAAGATCTTCCTCAGACCTAACTTTCAACTGTACAGAGATTTTCAACTGGTGTGCTACAGGCATTTTTAAAACATACAATACCTGACTATTTAGTCAGGAGCGCTGACCTCTTTTACCTTAGATTGTCAAATTAAAAAATGACAACAGCCAACACAACAATAGCTGTTCAGTGTAAATGAATCAAAATTTTGCAGACCTGAATTTTGTGAGATCTGCAAAAAATATATTTTGGGGTATGCAACAGAATTTTGGTAATTAGTTTATGTGTGCTGTGAGGTGAAAAAGGATGAAAATCTCTGTATTAGTCTATCATCTTGAAGGTTAAATAATCCCCCCACTCTAACATCTGCAGAAATTTACATATTTGGTCTCACAATATTTCTGTTAAGATGCAACAAATGCTATCTTTTAGCTTACGGAGGAGAGGTGTGAGGTAAAAATGGGATGTATTAACTCATTCATTCAAGGTTTATGAAAACAATTGGGGCTCTTCTGTCCAATTCATAATGAATGCAGCCGATTTGTAGAAAATGCATCCGTCTTTTGGAACATTCTTTTAGAAATTGGCTTTGACCAAATTACTGGATAGCATCAGCCCTGTAGACTACACATACTGTATTCTCTGAGAAGAGTGGACATTTCAAAGGCACCATGAGTCCAACTTTCCTTAAACTCTTTTATGTACTTTAATGAATTGCTTCTAGTCAACCTTGGACACATTTATTACTAAGGAGAATTCAAACACATACTTTCAATTCCTATCCATTATATATTTTTCTAAAATCTATTCAGTTATTGTAGGCAGTGTAAGTTTATCAATTACCTCTCCAAGCTGTCCATTATCTATTCTGAGAGTATAATTTGTTTCCCGCATAGAGTGTGTGTTAACAGCATGATGCGTTTTACATTTGTAATTAATTTTGAACTGACAATGAAGGTAGGGAAAATTCTCCCATAAATAAGAGTAATGAATGCAAGTATTTAAACAGAAGATCCTAGTAATTTCCAGCAACTTAGGAAGAGAAAAAACTCAATCTGCTTTCTCTTCTAAACGAAAAAGACCAAGATATCCTTTGTCCCTTTTTCATGACACTGTAGAGATTTTGAAAGTCTGATGCTAAAAAAGATAATAAATGACAGGTAGGTACACTATACTGAATCTGTGCGTGAGAAAATGTATACTTTTCAATAAAATTAACAATACCATTTTACTGTACATGGCTAATTGGCTAGTCCACACAAAGTTTTATCAGAAAATCATTTTTGTGGACATACATTTCAACCCACGATGAAACTAAATATTTAGCTACACATAGCACTTTTAAAATGATAGAGAGCTTGAAATTAAATTACACTAAATGCCTTTATATTATTCCGCATTAAACCTTATTTTCCTTACTGTCATTCTGCCAGCGTGATATCATCGGCGTTGAAGAGGGATGCTAATGCTGTTTCTATTACACTGCACTGTCCTATAATTGACCTTGTTTGTGCGATGGAATGGCTGCTTTTCTTAAGCTGCCAGCCCTTTATTGCAGCATTTTGACCATGCACTAGTGGCTCTTTGTGCTGCTGCTGAGTTCAAGAATCAATACTGCATTCCCCACAGCCAATAAAGGCAGCTGACAGCATGAATTAACTGAGTGTGGCCAGTTGCATGGAGGGCCATTGTCTTTAAGGAAAAGCTGGACGTGATTACCAACCTCCATCTCTGAGTGAAGGTTTTAATGCAAAGTGCGAGGTTGCTGTAATTTAATTTTGGCCTGCTGCTCCGACACACTCCCCTTTGCCACTGCCTCGTGGAATCCAGGCTATTAATGGCTGCAAACCAAAACATGTATGGAGACAAAGGCAAACACTCACAGTCATACCATAGCAAAGGTTTCACCTGACTTGGCCATTCTTTTCAAATGCTATTCTTATAACATACCTTATTTCTTTAAGCCAGTATTCCTGAAGCAGTAATAGGCCAAGCCAAACTCAAAAATCAGAGTTGTTATGACGTCTATTCCTAAATGAAGTTTTCACTTATGTACAGTTGAAAAATCTGTATAACTAACCCATGGCTTTCAAATACACTGACAAATTATAGGGAAGACTTTTGTCTGCAGTTTTTTATCTCCCTCCTTACCAGGACAATTTTCATCTGCCTTGCTCCACTGAACCTATTTTTTCTAGAAGCAAAATCAAATTGATTCTTTTCAGCCCTTACCTTGCCAACCACATTCCATAGGAGACACTTACACTTTTCATGAAACAGTCTCATCTCTTGGATTCTGGTTCCCTTGACCTTGTGTCCTAGGCATTGGTATTCCTCTCTTTTTGTCCCAGGCTGGCTTCTCTTCTCATTTGTGGCCCTTCCATGGACAAACTCATCTTTTTTCATACCTGTAATTATTTTTATTTCCAAATGTTGACTTCCAAATCTTTATCCCCAACCCCAGGCCTCTTAATAAATTTGATTGTCTCATTGGTATGTTGAACTCCACATACCTCAAACCGAATAATTCATCTCCTGTTCAGTTTTCCAGTTCAGTAAATGACCATCTGTTACACACTCAAGACCAAGGACTCATTTTTTTAATCCTTTTTTTCCTTCACTTTCCACACCCATTAGCTATCAAGCCCTTCTAATCTACTCCTTAATTCCAGTCTATCCGTCCCCTAATCACCGTCATTTCCTCCGCCTCTTTAAGAGTTAGGTACTTCTTCAAGGCCTTCCCACCCCCTCTCCCTCCTCCAGGCCCCCAAATGGAACATCTCGACAACCAATCTGATCTTTCTGTTCACACTGCTTCTCTTTAAAACATTTCAACATCTTCACATTGACACTTCATTTACCTCTTTAGCTTCAAGTTTTACAGTCTTTTGCCTTTTGCCCTTCCCCAATGGCATATATGTTGGTTCAACTGGAATAACTCAAAGATTTAAATATAAAAACCTGGACCATGGCAGAAACTCACTTTGTAACCAGAACAAAGAGAAACACCTATTGGGCACTCAACTGCAATCATTATGCTCCATGGCTGCAGCTACTGCCTAAGCTCCCACAAGTATCTTAGACAAAGAGAAAATCCACAGAATAACAAAGTGGGATTTATGTAAGCCTCTAAAAGAGGAAATGACATGTCATTTCTTGCTTTATCAAAAGACCTGTATTTCTGAGAGAAGTTTGGTATTGAAAACATCAGTTCTGTTTATAACAGCAATGCTCTGGGTTGAAATTAATTCAAGCAGAGTTATTCAAGGGATAGTGTATTATACACAAACCATTTAACTTGAGCTTTAAAACCATTTTTCATGTTTGAGAATTATCAAGAAGATACAAGTTTGGATCAACACTTGCCATAAACTGGGATAAAACCTGTGATTTTAAAGGTTTTTATTTATTTCTCTTTTTTCTTATTAAATGTACTGGGGTAACATTGGTTAGTAAAATTTTACAGGTTTCAGGTATGCAATTCTACAATACATCATCTGTATATTGTATATTTTAAATGCAAGCACTTGTGAGACTCTTAAAAGCATCATATCTGATCTATTACTACTCAAAAAATTTTGTTGCTACCAATTTTTTCAGGAAAGTTTTACCTCTATTGTCCCTAAACATCATACCATTAAAAAACAAATTACAGTCTATGATTCTTATATTTTCAACTCCAGAAAGGCTGAAATGGAGTTAGTAATGCTACAGCTACCTGAGTTGCCTCTTTCTCTCCAGAACACAGAATCATAAGCTAAGAAGTAGGTGTGTTCTACTGAAATCGAAGGTGATGCTCCTCCCAGGGCACCTGAAGAACAGATGTTTTTTCCTTTCCTACCTTTTCTCCCACTAGCTCTTCCATATTTCACGTGCTGCACTTTCCTGGCCAGAGAAACTTCAAGGGTTAAAAGTTTGGTAGCTCAACAACTTTTGATGCTGAGTCCAAGAGGCAGTTGAAAGGAAAGCAAGCACAAATCTCTATCCCACTCCCTATCTGTCAGGGTTATAGCACAGAAGAAGACTCAGGCTTCTCCATAGAGATGAGGTTACTGCTCTTTGTAATATATGATGAGATATTGCACAGAATTGGGGGGG
The DNA here is from genome assembly GCF_021234435.1 of Artibeus jamaicensis. Taxonomy (NCBI): domain Eukaryota; kingdom Metazoa; phylum Chordata; class Mammalia; order Chiroptera; family Phyllostomidae; genus Artibeus; species Artibeus jamaicensis. Next base: position 41,028,261 of record NW_026522059.1, read on the forward strand.
GGGTGTTTTGTGTTAGATAGCTACATTCATTCTGCCATTAGAAGAAGAGGAAACTCAGTCCAAGAAAGCCCAACATGGAATTGCCAAGCACATATCTCTAGTTTACTCTCCTTTATTCGATCAGGAGCCTCCTGGCATTGAAACATGGTTACTAGCTTCTTCAAAGATATAAAGAAGGAAAAAATGTCTCATTTCCTTGATATTAGAAAAGGTACATTTTTGTAGCCACTTTCCACACTTCAAAGTGACTAATTAAACTCATTCAGTATCTTTGCTCTTGATTTATTTTACCTAAAGTGATTCTTTGGAGTAACAAGGTGATTTTTACCAAGTTCCCTTAATCAAAGGCAACACTCTCCAGATTAGGTCTGCCTAAAAATATATTTCATAGGATTTAGCATACTTTACAGCTTCCTTAAATAAACCTATGTCTTTAACAACAATCATGGTGGTCCAGCCTCTTGACCCAATAGAAGAGCCATAGCAACCCAGTTTTTTAGCACTCTGCAAGTCTGGATAGAGTCTCAGGGAGTGGAGAGCCATCTATCAAAGTCCTCACTATGGGCACATCCACAAGAATCACTGCATGTCAAAGCCTGAAAATATACAATTTTTTTCTCTCTCTCTTTTTGGTCATGTGCCATACCATGTTTATTTGTTAATATGTTTTTCACTCTATTCCTACTGCCATGCAAAAAAAAAAAGATGTTTCCATTAATAAGAAAATTTGCCTGCTTTTTGATTTTCAATATAATCTTCTGAGTGAATTATCTGGCCAAAGCAAAAGGCCAGGGGCCTTCTGAATGCTCTTGATGATATATGAGGAGCTGTATGGCATCAGCTGGGAAACCCACAGCCAACATTGAAATAATCAAAAGTGACCTACATGCAATAATAGCCTGTGTGACAGTGAAGAGGGGACACCAGGAAGCAGGTGGTCTATATGACAGAGGATCAATACTCCCGGAGAGGGGCTACAATAGATTCCAAATGGAAAACAAACTCGTGGAGAATACATACAGGAAGGGGGAGGGGAAATAAGGCGAACATGCGGGAAACAACACAACAAAGAGAATGTGAGTGTGTGTGTGTGGGGTGCCGACTGATGGCACTGGAGTGCAGGAGAAGACAGTCCGTGCGGATTTGCCTCCACAGCAGAGACAAGCACGCAGAAGGGTGAGCTCCCCACACCAGCCAGGATCTTCTCTATTCTAATTTACCATGGTTTAAAAATGTCATCATTGTAAGAAGTGTTGACAGCCTCAAAAAACTTGGTTCTGTTTTGTGAGGCCTAGTTTGTAGTAAGAAAACAAGGGCAACCCATATTTCATTTCTTTTGAAAATATGTTTCAATGAAATGGGAGATGGGGAGAGGTAAACCTAATTTGCATTATTTAGTTCAAAAGAAATGTTGCTTTGATGCCACCCTGTGCATCTGCAGCACTTCCTGGCTCTCTGGGGAGCTGGTGTGTATTAACATTCCGTTCCTCTTTTTCATTACTGCTATCACATACATTAAAATAGGGGTGCACACATGCACACTCACAGCATTAGCTGATAAAACCATAACAGCAACCTTCACTATGAGAACGTTCTCTAGAATTCAATGCCAAACAGAAATAAACTAAAAACTCTGACACATGTTGGTAAGATTTTATTACATTAAGGAAATCAACAACAACATTGGCATTGACACTGTGTACCTATCATGATGGTGGGAATCTTTGCTGTAGTCAGGCCTGGAGAATATTTCCAATCACATTCAAAAGGTGGAAGGGTGAATTATCAATGGCACCATCTTGATTTCTTCCTTTTATTTGTTAGAATGGAAATGCACCGCACGTCCTTGCTCCTATGCCAGGGGGGCAGTGAGGCATCCCATTTCCCAACTGCTTGCTCATTCTCAGGGAGCATTTTCTCCCAAACACTAAAGCCTATGTGGAAATCAGAAGTCAGGACTGTGATCTTCCCAAGGAAACAGCTTGAAAAACCTCTAGCTATGCCTGAAATGCAGCAGATGCGTGGGCTGCTGCCAAGCTTCAGCTAGCTCTCAAAAAATGCTGACATGAAGGCTGAGACTCTGCAAGGACCAAAGTAATGTTCACAACAGAGCCGGCAGGTCCAGGCGCTGCCTCCCTAGGCACCCCCTCCCCTCACAGCCTTCCACGCCTGCACCTCCTCGTAGCTTCCAAAGGTCTTGCTTTCCATGTCTGTGTCCTGACTCTGCCTCAACTCCAAGCTCCATGGGGGCAGGTCTGTGTGTTCCTTTCACAGTGATCCCAGAGTCTGCAACACAGTGGGAACTCCACAATGACTTGCTGGATGGGTCAATAAAATGAGTAACCTTAAAGGGGCCTCCTAAAAGCTAAATCACTTCCTGAACCTGGCAGAGAGCTTGCTTTCCCTAAAGATGGATAACTGAGAATAGCTGATTTAGCTTCTGCCTAGAAGGAGAGAAAAGCCAAATGTGCCCTGGAGGCTGAGGACACGCTCCCTCTTTCCCTTTCTCTGAACAGCTCAGAACCTCAGCCTGTTTCTCGGCCTAGCCCTCAGTTGTATATGCTGCCCTGTGCTGGTCTTTCTTTTCTGACTGGAAGTCCTTTGTCCTGAGGATGAATTTCGGCCATGGTCTGAACCACTCACATGGCTCAGACTCAGCCGGTGAATGTGATGTTGATGACCAGTTTCAAATCATGGACTTTTCTCTCTTGAGCCTATTATTTAAATGCTTACTGAGTAATAAAAAGCAGAGGTGATACGTGGATGATTGGGGCTCCCCCTCAGCTCCAGCTCCAGGTTGAGCGCACAGCTGACCCCCAGAGAGACTGTGGCTTCTCCTGCTTCCTGACCTCCCAACTCTGCCAGCCAAGCCATCCCTCTCGTGGAAGGTGACAATGTGTGATTCATGGCTGTCTGCTTGGGAGCGAGCGAGCAGGGCTTTTGTGTAGTCTGCACATCTGCTATATCCCAAGAAGAGCCCACATTTTATCAAGTCTCTCCCTTAGAAAGATCACAGACCACTTTATGCACAATCATCTCTTCATCTGGCCCCGTCACTCGGGAAGTGAGCACTACGGGAAGCCTCAGATAAAGAGGCTGTAATAACTCAAACTAAAATTTGACTGGTACATGGAGGGTTACTTTGTCCTCCTACAGAACATGCCATATGCTGTTCTGTAAGCACAAGTGACTGAATCCTTGAATTTATTCTTTATCTGAAAGATAGTTAAAATGAGTTGGCAAACACTTTCAGTTCCGTACCATATTCAAGACTTTTTTTTTCAAATGGCTTTTTGGGTAATTAAGATGTTTTTAAGTATATAAAAAAGATCTTTAGTCTGTTTACTTATGAGCCAATCAAGGTAGATATATACCACAGAAATGGCTTTTATAATTATTAAACAATGTGCTTAATTTCCAGCACAAATAGGTCAATATTTTAGTAAGGGGCAGGTGCATGATGCTAGCAGTGCTTCCCACAATGCACAGACATGCATACAAACATATACACACATATATGAACATATATGTACACACACTTTTCTTTCTGAGAACTGCTGTAAGCTCTCTTTTATGCTGCAGCCTATAGGATGTATAAAAGTAAGAATTAAAGTCCTTTCTAGTTTAGTAATGAGTTAAAAGAAAAGAATCAGAGTTTTGCTATTGCTCAAAGCCCAGCCTCTATTTGTTCATCTTAGGTGGGTTTTAAAAGGCCCAACTTCCCAAAGACTTAGTTATGTAATCTCATTCTCTGTGAGCCACCTGTGAGAACCTCGCCATGGGGACTCAAAGACTTGTGAGAAGTGTCAAATGTGTTTTACAAGGAAAACTGTTTTTTACTCTTTTGAGGCTATCAAAGATAGAAAGGAGTACTTTTCTGTGTCGTTTTAATGTATGAACCTAGGGATAAATCCCTTAGCCAAATTAAAGAGTTTGTCTGGCTTGATTTCTGTGCATGCTTCAACCCATCCACCTGCTGTCAGATACAAATGGGTAGCTTGGGAAATGTTTTTCTGTTCATCAGACTCTAACCTGATTCCTGAAAAAAACAAATATTCTGAGGGAAATTTTTGGCAAATATCTGCAGAATACCCCTTTTTAAAAAGAGAACAAAAGACAGCATGAACAAGAGACTTACACAATAAAATTGTGGCTTTGTAACAAGTTACTCACAACTGAATTACAAAGTCATCCCCAGTGAAATCTATTCTTTAGAAAAGTGGATGATTTCACTGATCCTCTAAACTCAAATTATATGAAGATATTCAGGTGCTTTGTCTAGCCACCTGGATTAAATTTTGGATTCCGTAAAATTTCTTTTTCTTCACTCTTAAAACATCACGTATTTGTCTCATTTACATCTTTCAGGGGAAAAAGAAACTAACAAAAATAAAAACTACTAAAGACAGAACATAACACTATATCACATAAATAGTAATGGTTCAGAAAAGCAATACTTCATGTCTAGCTTTTTTCTCTAAGGGAGAAACAAAAACAAGAAAAATTTGAAGATATGTTTTCTTAAAATCTGCAAAATAATGTGTATTCTCAGAATTATCCAAATGATTTTATATTCTTAAAAATATCAAACAAGTCAGGAACAACTAGAACCACTAGCCTATTATTAATGGTATGTTAAACAGTAAAGGAGAGATGACTGAAGAGAGAAGTCTTCTAAAAATGTCAGTGTAAGAGGAGTGAAAAACTCAAGATGAGCTGTCAATCTTAGAGCAAGATTTTTGAAATAATAATTTAGCAACCCTGATCTCTAGAGCTTTGCCTTTTTATGCTAAGGGTATTATATCTATTTTCATGTAATCTTTCTTGTTCGTAGTTTTAAGATACATTTTTTATATAACTACTGAATTAGACAAATGACACTTGTTTGATTAAAGTCTCTTATAAGCAAGGAATCCATGACCTTTGCATGTTTCTGGCAGGTGTCATTTAGGATTGCGCTGAAATTTTGGGCTAGGATCAAGGAGAGACTAAACAAAGGCTTGACTTCACCATGGTGACGTGCCTTTCCTATTTGCAGATAATTAGTGTGAAATAAGTTTTCAAATATATGGCACCACAATAAAAAGAGGGGAAAAGGCACAGGGTCAACTCAGAGTATATTTTACTTCAAAAATAAAATAAATTTGAAATAGGTTCCCCAAGACTTATAAATAGCTTTCACTCACCTGTATGGCAATTATTTTTTGCATTTATTTACCATATTTTTATTACTATGTGACCCATCTGTAACCAATTTATATTGCTGTTGGGAAAGGTTGACCTATTAATTCGATTTCCACAAATATAATCTCCCTAATGTAACACAGCTGACCCTCAAACAACACAGGCTTGAACTATTCAGGTCCACTCATACACAGATTTTTTTCACTAAATACACAGCTGGTCCTTGGTATTCCTGAGTTTTACATCAGCAGACTCAACCAACCACGGATTGAAACAATATTTTTGACCTACGGTTGGGAGTCCATGAGTGTGGAAGACTGACCACATGCATTGTTCTGTGCCATTTTATAAAAGGGACCTTAGCACCCATAGGTTTTGGTTTCCACTGGAAGTTCCAGAATCAGTACCCCTTGAACACTGAGGTGACGACTAAAATCTGGGGGGAATCAAAAGCTGTACATGGATTTTCAACTGTATGAATGGGTGGTTCCCCTAGGCCCAATTTTGTTCAAAGGTCAACTGTATTTTTGGTCACTAGCTAATTTGAATGGTTATTGTTAAGACTATAGTTATAATTAACCCCTTCTTTACCTGTTATCAATGTATTTAGCTGCAAGTAACAAGGTACTAAACTACAATATCTTAATAAAATTAGGCATTGATTTTTCACACACACATACACACACACACACAAATAAGAGTGACAAGGCAGCCCTGACCAGTGTGGTTCATTTACTTGGACCTTGTTCGGCAAGGCGAGAGGTTGCCGGTTTGATCTGGTAAGGGTATGTGCCTGGGTTGCAGCTTTGACTCCCGGTCACATACTAGAGGCAATTGATGTTTCTCTCTCACATGAGTGTTTCTCTCCCTCTCTTTCTGCCTCCCTTCCCCTCTCTCTAAAATTAGGTCAATAAAATCTTTTTTAAAAAGTAAAAAGGTATGCCCTGGCTGGTATAGCTCAGTAGATTAAGTGTGGGCCTTAGAACCAAAGGGTCCCCGGGTCTATTCTCAGTGAGGGCACATGCCTGGGTCGCAGGCCAGGTCCCCAGTAGGGGGCACTTGAGAGGCAACTACTCATTGATGTTTCTCTCCCTCACTTTCTCCTTCCCTTCCCCTCTCTCTAAAAAATAAATAAATAAAATCTTTTTAAAAAAAAAAGAAAGTGAAAAGGCAGCCTGTTTCTGGTGCGCGCTCAACAGCTCCTTGATGTCAGGCCAGACAGTTCCATCTTTCTTCTTATAGTCAGTCACAAGATGGCTGCACAGCTCCGGGCACTGCATCTGCATTCAAAACAGGAAAAGAGGTAAAAAGTGGTGCCAACCAGGTCTGTTCTTTTAAAGAATCCTTTCCAGAAACAATTTTAACAGACTTCTTCTCAGATTCCTTTGGCAGAACTGAGTCCCTTGGCCACCCTTTATGCTGTGGAGACTGGGAAAGCAGGGAAATGCATGTCATGATTGGCTTCAGCTGGTAACAACTTCTATCAGATCCAGGGTGGCAAAACACACTGCCATTCTGAACAAATACAATGTCATTTGGTTAAGAAGAAAGAAGGAGAGTAGATGTTAAGTGGGCGTTAACACTCTCTGTCCTACATCCATAAATATAGATCGATGGTTTCTCTTGCTTGCTGCCAAAGTATGCAGCCTGGTATGTGGGCTTCCACTGCAGACAACAGAGTGCTTGCCACATAGACAATAGTCGAGCATGTCATCTCGGTATGGAAAGAAACATACTTCTTAACTCATTTCCATAATATCTGTCATCAGAACCGATGTCACACAACAGCAGGGCTTAACTGAATTACAAAGAAAACCTTTTTATTTCACTATCATCATTTGAAAAGGACCTCATGTGGACCTCTCTTTGTCTTCAGGCTCCAGCTTCTTCACATTTGCTGTCTTGGGCAATGAGGAGCAGTTTGTTTGGGGCGATCTAAGGAACCCAAACATTAATAATTGACTTGATAGAGCTTAATGAAATTTTCACAGCCTTTGGCATAAGACAGACCTAGGCTTGCACCCAAGCTTCTTCTCTTACTTGATGCTTGATCTTTGATTGGTTTCTTACCCTCTCTGTACCTCATTTTCTTCATCTGTACATGAGCATAAGCATTTCTAACTCATGAGCACCTGTTAGGATGGAAAAAGTTACGCGGATGCATGCCGGACACATCTTGGTGTGCCACTCTTGTTCCTTCTTAAAACTGTCGCCTCTCAAGCCATCCGACTGGTACTAAGGAGCCCACTAAAAATTTCAGTATTGGTCTTAAATCTTGCGCTTAAGTATGGGAAGGAAACCTTTTATTGCCTACATTACAAAAGCTCTTTTGTTTTACAGAGACAAAGAATTGATTCAAAACCTTCCAAGTTTTAATCCACAATCCTAGAAATTAAGAAACAGACTTGACAGTTGGTAGAAGTTGGTCTGCAGGGCTATGAAATCACATACCCAAGTTGCTGGGGCTAAGGGAGAGAACTCAGTTACTGTAAGGGAGAAGGTGGGCAGGTCCTGAGGTTGTAGTCACCTTTCAAGGCTTGCTTAAATCTCTTTGCTGGTATCTTCAATTTTCATTAAAGTAGTCGATCTCTCCCTTTTACAACCTCTTTGTTGTCTGAGTTTATTGTATACCCAATCTAACTGATCAGATTTATAATTAGTTCATGTGTGTTGTCTGCTTTCTCAACTATAAAGATAGAATAATAATTCTTTTTTCAGTAAAGTTATGTGGGGATTAAATGAGATAATAGAAGGAAAATTGGCTAGTACAATATTGTACTCATTTCAGTCAGTCAGATACACCAGTATGCATGGCGTGCATGTGTTTTCTCACTACCTACGCATCAGAACTTTACAAAGTAATTTTCATCATTGCTTGAATAATTCGGTGATTTCTATAAATTTCTAAGTTTCTCCATTATATTAATTATAGTGTTTTGGAAATCTTCCTATGGGATATAAGGCGCTAACAGATGCTCCACCTTTACAGAACAAGCAATTCCAAACTATTACACTTATATTAAAAACCTCTTTTCACTTATTTGTCAAATGTATCTACAATAAAAACTGCTAAAGTTAAATCAACAGAAAATAAACTTGATGGGACTTTAGTCTAGAAACCTCTAGAAGCAGCAAAAGCCCCTTCTCTACAAGAAAATTTTGGCGAAGAGCCGTGCCCAGCAGAACTGATTATCGTATTTAAAAACTAATACCCGGCATGCACCAGTAATTCCTCCCCAAATTCATTTTATGATGGGCAGTCACAGCCTTAATGGCAAGTTAAAACTGTATTTGAGAGATTGTTTTTGAAAATTGAAGACACATTAGGTATGAATCTCATTTATGTAGAACCAGAAAGCGCAGCTATACCACTTATATAGCACAGAACAAAATCCTTGCCATAAATAAAATAAAAAGTCAGACATTGAGTTTTAGAGCTAAATTGATTATGCTGATTTGGATGTCTTTTCTTTCTTGTTCCAAAAAGTAATAAAGTTTTAATTGCTATCTGTACAAATTAAGAGTCCTTGGGAGAATGTTGGCAAGGAAATAATAAACGACTCAAACCCACATATAAAATGAAAGCATGCTAAAATATTATGATAGACAGTACATACAGATAAGCACACTGGGATCTTCCCTGCAGAAGGAAAAAAGCATTCCTTTTAACATTGCCATTTTTTCCCATAGCAAGGGGAAAGGCAGTGAGTGTTAGCAAACAAAAATTGCTTTTCACTTTGCCAGCTACATAAATACAATGAAATTTCAATGAAATAACGGGAAGATGTACATGATTGATGGTCGATTTACAAAAATTTCAAAGATATGGGTACAGTTTGTCATGAAAATGATGTCGAAATCTTTGTGGTGGTGTCAAAAAAAATTATGCAAAGAAAAAAAATTGCCAGTTTCCTCCTCCAGCTCTTGTCCTTGCCTGTTCTAGAATCTGTTTGCTTTTGGGGGAAGAGAGGTAGGAGTATTTTTGCTTCTAAATCTTTTATTTTGTTAATCGCTGGCCTATGTGGCAGCCATGTTTCGGTGGAAGTTTTCACAAAGGGAATGGTACTATGTCCATCCCTCCCAGCGTCAGAAAAGAACCACAGGAGAAGCTGTACATGAAAGTCCTTCGTAAACTTCAAAATGCCCCCTAAGAGTGCATTTTTCTGATTGGCTAAATGCTAAGTTAGATACATTTAAATACTGTTTATTAGAGAGAAAATGGGATTCTAAACTCTGACTCAAAGGGAAATTAGATACCCTTAAAAGTGAGGATGGAAAACAAGAAAAAAACAGAAGCCACTATTAATAAAATTTATAGATCGGACCTACACTCAGTCCTTATCTTTTATAACAACAGCAAGTAACATTTTTTCCAGAGACCTGAAAAGCACAGATTTTGTCTGAATCTTCTCTGAATGCCCAGCCCTTAAAATGTAAGGGTCTACAGTAGGAGATGCCAACACATATCCAGTGAATGAACAAATGTTCAACAACAAACCAGATCTGTGCAGGACTCGGTTTTTGTTTCTGGTTTGTTTTTATTTTTGTCTTTTACTTTCTATAGATTATTTAATTCTTGCACTAAGCATATGAAATAGGCTCGATCCTCAGTTTTGATAAGAAAACTAAAACTTGTGAGTGGCAGAAACTATGATAAGCATTTCACATAATTACATCATTTAACCTTCGCTGCAGTACTATTGGGTGAGCTCTGTAACTCCCATTTAAAGATAAGAAAACTGACACAGAAAGAAGTAAAATTACTGGACCAACAAAGGGGCCCCACTAGGCAGGATTCTAATCCTGGAAGTCTGACTCCAGAGACCTTGCTCTTAATGTTAGTATTATTCTGCCTTCCCTGCTGAGAAAACAGTAGCGATATGATACAGACTAGATTTTGTATCCAACTCTGCTTGATGCCAAGGCCTGACCTCTTTCCATTTTTTCTTTCAAAAAGTTGCCAAAACAGAGAATCAAAGCAAAGAAGCATTGGGAAAATCTTGGTAGGAAAAACTGAAGCTGAAAACTCTTTTGGGGTCAGTTCTGCCAAAGGTGGTAAGGAACCAAAGCAGAAGAAACTGAACTGACCTGAAGGAAGCTTAGTAGACTCAGGAAACAGCCTGAATTTCATCACACTGAACTCTCTAACGCAACTGACCTAGGACTCAGTTACTTGAATGAGAGTCAAGTGAAAGAGTGAAACAAATACGATCCAATCTGAGTTTTAGAACAATGTCAAGGTAGGTGTATGAAGTTAGAAGAGAGGGTGGCAGTACAGTGTTCGGAAAGTGCACCCACCATGTCTGGTTTGGTGGAAGGAGCGTGTGACGTTCCATCCCATTTCACTTGGAGGCTCTTCTGAAAATCACCTGTAGTCTTCAATTGGACCACAGTGTCAGCTTCTCATATTTTTTAAATCAATACAGACTGCTCTAAAGATCATTCAAAATTAATTTTGTTTTCAAACCAGATATCAGATATAAGGTCCTTTTTAAAGAACCAAAGACTTGTGACAATGAAAGTGACTTCGGAAACACATTTAATCCAAACCTGTGTCTTTAAGCCTAATTTCCTCTCAATGTCTTTGAACTGGTTCAACCATGAACCTGTTCAATCAACTAGGATCTATGGAATACATACTGTATAACACACTTATCAAACCGTCATATGTGTCCTGTTCAGTGCTAAATTTAACTTGGATAATCTCATTTAAGCCACACAATCACTCTTTGGAAGGGTGCTCTTATTGTTACTATTTCACAGATAAAGAGACTGGAACATAAAAATGTTAAGAGACTATCCAAGAGCACAGAGGTCATAAGGGGTCAGAACTGGGCACCTGTAACTCCAGAGCCCACAAAACTAATCCCCAAGCCATAGGTGATCTGTACCTGGTGTTACATTAATTTGTGAAATTTTGTAATTTGGAAATAATATTAAATTTATAGAAAAGTTAAAACAATAAAAATAGTAAAAGAAAACAAGAATAATACTAAGAACACCATTACATCCTTTACACGATTCATTTATTATAATTTTACCCAATTACTTTGTCATCTGCATGATAGCTAGATAGGTAGCTAGATAGATGATAGAATGAACAGGTTGGTAGGTAAGTAGGTAGGGAAATTAGGTAAGTAGATAAACAAATAGGTGGGGATGGAAAGATGGATGGATAAAAATTTATAGATATAGATAGGGACACAGGTAATATATATAATATATAATGTGTGAAAATTCTATATATGTAATATATATATATTTACATATATATTTTTTTCACTGAATCCTTAATAAGTGAGCAACATATGTTAGAGTTCAGTACCTCTATATACCTCAGTATCTAATTCTAAAGAATAAGATATTTTCTAACATAAACTATAGTAAACAACGTCACTAAAATTAACTTTGATATGATACTTTTTTCTAATCCACTGTCTGTACTACAATTTTGTCAACCAGCCCAATAATGTCCTTTATAACATTTTTCCTCCAGTTCAAGATCCAGTCTAGAGTCAGATAATGCATTTTATTGCTACATCTTTTTAGTTTATTTTAATTTAAAGTATTTCTATACCCTTTCTTTGTCTTTTTAAAATTTTATTTAGTTATTTTTCAAGTATAGTTTTCTGTCTATTTCTCCCATCCCAGCCCACCCCGCGCTGTGCTCCCCACCTCCCTCCCATTTCCGCCCCCCTTAGTTCTCGTCCCTGTGTCCTTCATATTTGTTCCTCCAAATCCCTCCCCCTTTTTTTCCCCTTCAATTCCCTCCTCTCTCCCCTCTGGTCACTGTTCCCCTGTTCTCTATTTCAGTGTCTTTGTTTTTATTCTGCTTGCTTGTTTGTTTTTTTATTTAGCTTCCTGTTAAAGGTGAGATCATATGGTATTTGTCTTTCAACACCTGGCCTATTTCACTCAGCATAATGCTTTCCAGTTCCATCCATGTTGTTGCAAAGGGTAGTAGTTCCTTCTTTCTCTCTGCTGCATAGAATTCCATTGTGTAAATGTACCATAATTTTTTGATCCATTCATTTACTGACAGGCACCTAGGTTGCTTCCAACTCTTGGCTATTGTAAATTGTGCTGCTATGAACATTGTGGTGCATAGGTTCTTTGAAATTGATGTTTTAGGATTCTTAGGATATAATCCTAGCAGTGGAATTGCTGGGTCAAAAGGCAGGTCGATTTTTATTTTTCTGAGAAAATTCCATACTGTTTTCCATAATGGCTGCACCAGTCTGCAATCCCACCAACAGTGAACTAAGGATCCCTTTTCCCCACAACCTCTCCAACATTTGTTGTTTGTTGCTTTGTTTATGATAGCCATCCTGACCGGTGTAAAGTGGTATCCCATTGTGGTTTTAATTTGCATCTCTCTGATAGTTAGCGATATTGAGCATCTCTTCATGTGTCTCTGGATGTTCTGTATGTCCTCCTTGGACAAGTGTCTGTTCAAGTCCTTTTCCCATTTTTTTAATTTGGGTTGGTTATCTTCTTAGAGTGGAGTCGTGTAAGTTCTTTGTGTATTTTGGAGATTAAACCTTTGTCTGAGGTATCATTGGCAAATATGTTTCCCCATACAATTAGTTGTCTTTTTAATTTAGTACTGTTTTCTTTAGCCATGCAGAAGCTTTTTATTTTGATAAGATCCCATTTGTTTATTCTTTCCTTTATATTCCTTGCTCTAGGGCACATATCAGTAAAGATGTTGCTGCATTAAATATCTGAGATTTCCCTGCCTATGTTCTCCTCTAGGACTTTAATGATGTCCCGGCTTATATTTAAGTCTTTTATCCACCTTGAATTTATTTTGGTGTATGGTGTAAGTCTGTGCTCAAGTTTCACTTTTTTTGCATGTAGCTGTCCAGTTCTCCCAACACCATTTGTTGAAGAGGTTATCTTTACTCCATTTTATATTACTGCCCCCTTTGTCGAATATTAATTGACTGTAGACAGTTGGGTTGATTTCTGGGCTCTCTGTTCTGTTCCATTGGTCTATGTGCCTGTTTTTATGCCAGTACCAGGCTGTTTTGATTACAGTGGCCTTGTAATACAGTTTGATATCAGGCATTGTGATCCTTCCTACTTTGTTCTTCTTTCTTAAAATTGCAGCTGCTCTTTGGGGTTGTTTATGGTTCCACATAAATTTTTGAAGTGTTTGTTCTATGTCTGTGAAATATGCCATTGGTCCTTTAACAGGTATTGCATTGAATCTGTAAATTGCTTTGGGTAGTATGGACATTTTGATGATGTTAATTCTTCCAATCCATGAACACGGTATATGTTTCCATTTGTTTGTGTCTTCCCTGATTTCTTTCTTCAGTGCTGTGTAGTTTTCTGCATACAGGTCTTTTACCTCCTTAGTTAGGTTTATTCCCAGATATTTTATTTTTGTTTTTGCTATATCGAATGGGATTTTTTCTTTAATTTCTGCTTCTGCTGATTCATTGTTGGTATCCAAAAGTGCCTTCAATTTCTGGATATTGTCTTCGTAACCTGCTGTTTTGCTAAATTCATTAATTGGTTCTTTGTCTTTTAAAACACTGATAAGTTGGAAGAAAATAGTCTTTTTTTTCCCATTGGGATAGGCTTCATCTTGGGTTTGTTCGGTATTTCCTCATAATTAAATTCAGCTTTTGACTTCAGGCTGGAATAAAACATAAGTGATGCCGCATCCTCCTTAATCTAGAAGCACATGATGTCCATCTGCCCCTCACTGGTGATGTTAATCTGGGTCATCCAAAGTTTGTCTGCCTTCACCATTATATAGTTACAATGATATAGTTACTATCATATAGAAACTAAATTTTATATAACTATACACATATGACTGAATGAGTGGGGACCTCCAAAATATGGAATTATTTTATTGAGGTGTTCCCTTGTAGTACCAGCTTTCCCCACTAGGTGAGTGTTCTAGGATCCCATCTGTAGGAGTATACCATCTGGCATTGTTGTGAGAGGCTGTATCCCGCGTCAGTGAAATTTTTTTGAAGACTCTTTCAATGCATTTGCCCATAGCATGAAGGCACCTCCCCACACTGTGCTAAGTGTTCAGCAGTTTTTAACCCAAAACAACATGACCCAAAATGTTCCACCTCCCTATTCACTCAGTCTTGCCCAGACTGACTTTTTTTATTTCCCCAGATGAAAAAAGTCCTCAAAGAAAGACAGTTTGCTGATGTGGGAGAGGTGAAACAAAAAATGGCAGAAGCACTAAAAGGCATCAGAACTGACAAGTTCAAAAACTATTTTGAGCAGTGGAAAAAACATCTCAATAGGCATATTGCATCAAATGGAGAGTACTTTGAAGGTGACTGAAGTTTAAACATGTAAGAACAAATACACAATTTTTTATATATAAAATCTGTTTTCAGATTTTATAATCTGAACAGCTCCCCCATATAATATTTTTATCATATACGTGTATACCATATTTAATATATAGCTTTAATATAGTCACTGTTGTATTGGTGAAATAATTGTCTCTGGGAATCAGAGAGACTTTGCCTGGAAGAAGGGTCAAAGAACTCTTACCAGTAGGCCATGAGAAGGTGCCACATGGCTTTGGATTAATTAGAGAACCTGCCTGAATAGCAACACAGCTGATGTTGCCAGCAAACTGAATCATGGATGCCTGCTTCTTTTCCAGAGTTATGGTACCCCAAATTAGAGCAGGGGCAGAAGGAAGCACCGTGGGCATCTGTGGGTATCCAAAAGACTCTGATATTTTAATGAAGACATTAGGTCACTACTTCAACTCTGTACAGCATTAAATAAACATTTCCTTTCCTTTTCACAAATATCTGGCATTGAGAGACGTCTTTCCTAAGGCGGCAGACAAACAAACCTTTGTGTGTGTCTTTTCTGTAACAGTTTTTGGCATCCCTGGGTGGACAAATAATTGTCCCCCTTGGCTTGTTCTGTAACATTGGTATTGCTTTTCCCCTTACAACTATAAACAGCCTATATGGAAACCCTCTAACAGCATGCAAATAACTGGCTCTTCATCAAAATTTTCCTGTGGATCAATGATTTTTCACTGATCCAATCTTAGATAAACTTCCAAAATGTTGATTTTCTAACTTGGATACTTTCTCCATATTTACCAATAAGTCCTTGGGATTTACTGTAAGTAAGAGTTCTCCCTCCCTGCCCCCCACTTATTTACTTGACATGATTTATTATTAATTTTTGACATGATTTATTATTAATTTTCAATAGTTTATTACTGTCCTTAATTAATTTTTGATGCTCAGATTGCCTTAGATGTGGCCAGTAGAGGTCCCTTAAAGCTGTTCCTATGTCTTTGTATTATTGATGGGGGACTCAAAGTTTAGAAAATTTTGGTTTCAAGTAATAGCTAATAAGCTTAGCAATCAATGTATGTAAAAAGCTATTGTTTCAGGAACTGAAGGTATGACCCACCTTGACTCTAGGAGACCATAGCAGTTCCACCTCTGTGCCTCAGGAGGACCACAGACAGTCAGGGTGGTATCAGCCATTGTGCCCTGGGGTGAGATGCCCACCACCCAGGACACAGATAAAGACCACCACCTAGGACACAGATGAAAGAATGCAGCAGCTTATACCTGATAAACTTTTTCCCTGAATTCTGAACCCCTTACCTACACTTTTACTCCCCTTATAAAAAGGGTTGGCTTAAAATGGAATTTAAGATGATCTGTTAGGGTACAAACACAACCATCTTCTCAGATCACCAGCCATCTGAATAAAGTGCCCATAAAGATTCAATCCCTGTCTCTGCTTATTGGGTCTGGTAGTGACAGGCAGCACCAATGCCTGCTTTTCCAATTTCATTGAGGGGTTTTTTTTTGCACACTTTCTTACTTTGTGGCATAATAAAATATCCTTAGCTCATCTTGTATTTACTCTGCCTCAACTCTGAAATCAGCCATTTCCTCCAGGAATCCTAATTCCTTTCCATAGAAAACAGTATTAGAGACCAATATGCTAGTATAATAAGCTTTGTTTTTAATCTTTATCATTCCTTAATGTATAGTTTTTAAAAAATCTTTAGAGCTATCAGGAGTCCCATTGGTACATGAACTCTTTCATGTGTGTGTGGAATTTTAGTGGGGTCTTGAAGGAGCCATGGGAGGGTAGTGGAAGGGGAAGAATGGAAATGAGAAAGTAATAAAGAGTTTTCTGGATCTCATTCCTAAAATTTTCAACTGGGAAATCCTCAATCAGGAACATCGAGAAATTGATTTTTAGAACTCTTAAGCTCTATGCATTACAAAAAAAATTTCATCTCATCGGCTTTTGTTCTATAATTTGTATTATCATTCCCGAAGTATGATTAGTAGAAAACAGTTCTATAAGATCTTTAAAAAAAAAAAGGCACTGTGGTCAAATAAGTTGAGTCAATGACTCTTAAAAATCCCCTACATAAATTAACAGCACACATTAGCAAGTAAAAAATTCTGTTCAGCCCTTTGTAAGAGACAACTGGCTAACTTTAACCCAATGATGCCCCCTTTCCTTGAACCCTCCAGGAACACCCATTACCTTGATTCAGAGCATTGTTTGAAATGCAAATTTATGTATTTGAAGTGGATACTAAGTTGCCTTCAGGGTTGTCCTCCCCTGTCCCTGTGTCCTCCCTTAGCCCTCTGAGCTTCCTTCTAGTACAGCTCTTAGGAAATTACTTTTCAACCAGTTGTTTGCTTCTCAAACAGTTCCATTTGAAAGAAAGGTCCTTAAGGACAGAAATTTGTTGTTCTCAAAATTCACATTTCTGCTACAGTAGCTGGAACTTAGGCTTTCTGGAAAATCTTGTTTAATTGAAAGCACGGAATTGCCTGAGTCTCAAATTCACTTGAATTTGTATTTTAGCTCAGAAGTTGCTCTTCCCTCTTCTCTATCACCATCCAATGAATTGTGTGTAAATTAATTTTATCCTGAACTGTAACAATTACTCTCCTTCATCCTTTAAGGATAGTTGCCCAGTTGAAAAAGAAGGCAGGAGGCACCAGTGACTATTGAGAGCTTGTTTAAGCACTTAGCTCAATGACGTTTTAAGTGATGGGGGGCCTCTGCCTCCATGAAGCCCGTGACTAAACTGAACCTAGTACGCAGAGTAGTCTGTGCATTGCTCCCAAGTCCGTTCACACTCTTCAAGGTGCGGACATCTCAGTGGTGAATAAGACAGACAAAAATCGCTTCTCTCGTGGAACAAATATTCTAGTGAGTGAAAACAAGCAAAAAAGAAGTAATCGAATAAATAACCGAGAAAATTTTCTAAAACCCTAAGCATTTGAAGACAATTAAACCATGTAATATGATAGAGGGTAAAGCAAGCAAGGCTAAAATTTCAAAGATGAGAAGCATTCAAACTTAGGACACTTTGGAGCCTGAGAATCTTAGAAGAAGGAAGAGCAAGTGCAAAGGTCTTGAGGCAGAAAGAAGCTAGGGGGACTGAGCACCAGAAGTGGCCCCACAACAGTCAAGCCTAAGTGGCATATGACATCAGTGCTGCAGCATGAGACTACTCTTAGCACTGTCTTCTGAGGGAGGGGTAGGAGGATGGAGAAAATGATGAAGAAAAGTTTGAGACTGTGAACAACAATAAATAAAGGAGGCAGGGTTTTAAAGTGAAGTGACTGGTGATAATATACAGAACCTAAGTGAGCAACACAATGGGAAAATTGTGTCACTGCTTTTACTTAGGTCTCCTTGCTTCCGCTCACTTTGTTTCTTTGTCTTCTGCTATCAGTGTCTTACTTTGGTTCCTGTCTCCCCAGCCTGTCAGCTGATCCCTCTTTTCTATTTTTGCTCTCCCTCTTCACCCTTTGCCTTTGCTTGCTCTTCCTGTGTGTCATAGCTTCCCCTTCCATTGTCTTTCTCATTTATATTCATTTATTTGACAAAACTTCACTATATCACTTCTATAGCCAGTGACTCTTCCAAGTACCTGAAGAAGATGCTAAGATGAATTAGCTTTAGTGTTCCCTGGCTTCAAGGAACTTAGAGACTTCTATGGGAGACCAATGAGCATGTTATTACAAAGCAGCCTGCAGCTATATAATATATATTAAACATAATGTATATTATAAAATGTATATATATATAATCATATATATATATGTATATATATATGGAGAAAGAGTTCTTCACTGCCTTACCCCTTCCTCTCTGCCTTAAGCAATTACAATAGATCAAGCATCTCATGACATTCTTGTCTTTGGCTCTCTGCCTTAAAAACTATTTGACATGCTGCCTTAAAATAACCTCTCTGAAACACTGTTTTGTGAATTTTGGAATTAGACAGAAATGGGCTCAAGGTATGCCCCCCAAAATAAAAACTAAATGCAATGTGGAATCCTGAATAGCATCCTGGAACAGAAAAAGCACATCAGTGAAGAAACTCATAAAAGTCAAAGAGGTCCACAAATTAGTTAATAATTCTGTACCAATGTTAATTTCCTAGGGCATCACTGTATTATGGTAATAGAAAATGTTAACATTACAAGAAGCCACATGAGAGGTCTTTGGGAACTCTCTGTATGATAGATATTTGAAACTTTTTTATAAGTCCAATATTTATTTAAAATATTCATTAATATCAATTAACTAACACTAGTTAATATGAGGGCTTCTTAAAAGAATAATACGTACCCATCATTCAAAATGTTCAGGGACAGGAAAAGAAATACAGTACTTCTAGAAGCATTGTTCTTAATAGCAAAAAAAGAAAAAAGCCCATAAAACAAGCCAAATGTCAAACAGAAAAATGTCAACCAAAAAATATCCATGCAATTGAATTCAGTCTGATGGGAGAACTGCATCTACCCCCATCAGTGTAGATGGATCTTGTAGACATCTACGATATGCGGAACAAAAGAAGCAAACCACAGCAAAATATAAGTGATTTGAGACCATTCGTCTAAAGTCTGAGAGCCCACCAAAGTAAGTAAAATATTGCTCACAGACGCGTGCATGGGCGGGTGGCACGCAGGCAGGGAACAGCAGGGGGAGGATGGTCACAAAGTCAGGGCGGGCTACCTGGGGGAAGAAAGGCAGGACGGCAATCAGGGAGGGGCCCTGCTCTTCACCTTGCTCTGCACACGTGCCTTTGTCTCATTGTAATTTGTACATATGCATTTTATTATCCTTCTGAATGAGCATTTGCCTAAGAGTGTTAAGTAAATATGTAAGTTATATATCATTCAAAACTAAATGTATGTTCTAACACTAGCAAGCTGAGCTATGCTGGGCAAGTTCCTTTTCTTTCTTATTTGTTATCCCATTGATTGTCAAGAGGATTAAATGAAATGATGTGTAAAACACTTAATATGAGCTTGGCCACTAGCAAACACTCAGTAAATGTTAGTTTACAAATAAAATATGTGCATAACCGTATATGTTTTAATATACATCAAAGTAACAACAAAAATAATAATGAAGAAAGGAGCATGGTCTCCTCAAGCCAGACGTAAATCATTTTATTATCATTATTTCCACTATTATTGTTATGATGGAATTAAGTTAATAATAGGTAACACTTATTGGGCTTACACTATGTTTCAGAACCTGTGCTAATAATTCCCAGGGGACCCAGGACCCTGGGTGTTTAATTTGTTAGGTGCTTCTCCCCCAGGTGATTGCTGGATTGCATTTGGAGAAAAGGAATTCTAGCAGCGCTGGCCCATGAAAATATATTACAAATGTTTTAAAATGTCATTTTTATTATTTCAAGTGTGGCAAAGCCAACAGATCAGGAAATGACTGCCATGGTCCATATAGTTTGTTGTGTTCACAGACCCCCAAAAAGGGGGCACATCATTTCATGAGGGAGGTGCAACATGGGAACGTATTGAGGTCACTTGGGAGGAAGGAGACAAGTGCGGGGGTGGGGACAAGTGGGCAAGAACCTTTATCGTAGTTTCCACAGGAAGAAATGAGTGAGGCAGGGTAAGCAGGCTTAGAATTGGCAACCATAAAAACTTCAGCACGCTCTGGGGCACAGGGTCTGTCCCTCATAGTCTGGCCCTGGGACGATTGCAGCAGGTGGACAGTGGCCTGAGGTGTAAGAACCCACTAAAGCATGTAGCTGGGGATATGAACTCTGGTTGTTTTGCATATAAAAGGTGCTCTCATATGCAAGTCCTCTACTATATCTAGAAATTGGCTGCTTCTGGAAGAGGTAGTCCCTTCAGCAAGGCCCCAAGTTGCCAGAGCTCCAAAGGCAGAAACTAGAAAATGTGGCTACTGAAGCAAGCCACAGATGTGATTTTACGTTTGCTAGTAGCCATTTTTAAGTAAAAAATAAAAAAATAAAATAAAAATATGAAATGAATTCTGAAAATCTTAGACCAATTTCAATATGTAATTGATGTGAAATGATTGAGATGTTTAGTTTTTAATGCTAAACCTTTTAAATCCAGTATATATCTTACACTGAAAATATATGTGTCAATTTTAACCGGCCGCATTTCAATGCGCAATAGCCATAGCTAGTGGCTACTCTGTTGGACAGTGCAGAACTAGGCAGCCATAAAAAAATTTACTGGGGTTGATGAAGACTTGAGAGAAATCTCTGAGCATCTGTTTGGTGGTGGCAGCCATGTGGCTCATTAAAGTAATCTCTATCCTCTCACCCCCCGACCCCGCCTCGGCATATTATCAACACTGCGCTTGTCTTTGGCTAGCCCATCCCCCTGTCCTCCCCCTCATTACCATGTCCCCATCATTGCTGTCATCTCCTCATTGCCTGTCTCTGCCTATTAGTGGTCACTCCTGGGTTAGACAAAGGAAAGATGCTACTATGGTGTTTCTGGGGTTGCTATCCTAGAAATCGCTGCTCCTAGGAAGAGACCGGGAATGATCTTGAAGGAGAGAGGGATGCCAGAGTAACTACCTGAACAGGATTAGGGGCTCTGGCCCTCAGAAAATAATTAAGGCGCTGTATGAACTGCTATAAGCGCAGACAATAGTCATCCAACAGCAAAACTTCTTGGTGACTTGGCTATAAAGAAAAAAAATTAATTGTTTTTTGTTATTGCCATTGATATGTCAGCTAAGGGTCACGATGGAAAAACTAAAAATAACAAGTTATATTAAAGAGTAAAGATTTTAAAGGATAAGCAAATACCTTGCAAGTCTTAAAAAAAATAATTTCATATTATGCCTGCTTTTTCTTTGGGTAAGATACTTTTACATCTGATTATTTGGAAGTTTTACCAGCTCTCTTAATGAAATTTAATACAAATCCAGTAACTTTAATGCCCAAATCATTAAAGTGCTACAAGGTTCATGTAGCACTTCCCAAGCTAACACCACATGACAAGCTAAGTTCCCCCAGACAGTGTTCCTTTGGTTCCAAGCTCACTCATCCTTGATCTCTATTTTTAAGGTGTTAATCTGGCACCCAGGAGAGTGAGAAATATGTAGCTTTGTCCTGAGCCAGGAATCCTGTGAATATATCTCAGGCAAACAATCGGCAGCGCTCAGCACACACCCTGAGACCTGAGAGAGGCTCCTTTCTTCGCTGTGTTTCCTATAAATAGTGGTTGACAACTGAACCATACGGAAAATGCCAGCTCCAGCGACATTTGCCAGGACTAATAATTTAGGTCTGCTGTAATATCTTCTGGAAGTTTCCTAAAAGATTAATAAGAATATGGCTGTATATGTAATGAACACTATAACGTTGGCTAGCATGTTGAAACAAATTCTTGTTTACATTGTTATTTTCAGTTAAGTTACATTTTATAGTACCTCTGGCAAAATCTCCTGAACAGACAGAATGAAGTTGAACTTTAAATGGTCCTGAAAAATACTCATTGTTTTTTTCCTTATAAAGTGTTACTTAAAACACACATAGGTTATATGAAATGCAATGCAACAGTTATGGCTTCGTTCTCACAATTACTCAAGTGATAGAGAAGAACAGGATGCTTCCAAAGATTTCTCAGAAATGTTCCACATCCATGATTTCCAGTGAAATCACTAGTTTGTCTTCAAAACACTAGTTTGCACTGGTGGAATATCTGTCTGATGAAAGGCCGCAACCCAGTACAAAGTAATCATTAGGGAGACATTATTATTAGTTTGCTAATTAGTCAAAAATCATTGGATTTCCCGTGGCTTCTTCCTGCTGAGCAATCATTTGATCTTGCTTATGTTGACAAACACACACGTCACCAATTCTGCCTCATTTATCATTTGACAGGGACAATGTTTGCTTCCTCATGTGTGAAGGAAGGAAAACTACGTGTAAGCAAACAGACAAGAGGAACCAGGCGATAACTCAAACTCATTTTCTGGCTTAAAAATAAACAAACAAACCAATAAATACAATAATGCAATGCCTTGTTTTCTAACAAACTGGTTTTTGTGTGTTCTGGCAAGTGCTAACATAGACTGCACATCCTTTAAGAAGGAACCAGCTCAGAAAATGAGGGAAATTGGTGTACCACTTCACACTGAGGGGACAACTGATAACCTAACAAAAGACAAAAAATCTTATTAAACAGTCAGAGATGAGTTGTTCTTTTTTCAATTTGAATTAATAATATAGAACATACATTTGGCTAGAAAAAGATTAAAAGGACCTTCTCCTTTCCTCTCCTTGGTTATAACATAAGAAAATGTTACATTCTGTGTAAGACAGACTTTCAAATTCAGTGTGACGATCATTTGAAATTCCAATCAGGCTGCTTAGATTCTGTTGCTAAAAAAAAAAAAAAGAGAGAGAGAGAGAGTCAGGAATTAAAATAAAGTATCTAATAACTCCTTTGGGGAGAATACAGTTGCTTCCATAGTAGAATGCATTGCATAGAGCCTGGCAACATTGTGTGGTTTGAGTGCTTGGTTCCTGAGTGAGATTATTAATGAAGAAATCATCATTGTCACACACAAAAAAAAGGAGTCAAGGGCTTCAAGGAAGAGGGCATCTGTATGTGGTTAAGGAGGCAGGTCCAGACAAGAGTGTGGAGAGCGGGGAGCTGCTTCCATTTCGGGTTAGAACGAAGTGGGCAGATCACCCACATTTTAACATAAAGAGATAATTTGGGAGCCTGTTCCCGAACAGCAGCCCAGTTCTGTGTTGTCTGTAATCTCAGGTGGATTAAATGTTATTTTCTTCAACCATGAAATGAAATGACATTGCTATTCACTCAGATATTACGATTTAGCTTTAGGCAGACTCCCAAATTCTTTAAAATGCCAGTGCAGTAGCCCCTGTAAGAACACTGGGGGGAAAAACATAGATAAAAGATTAATGCTGAGATATAAAAAATACAAATCAAGTAAAATTTCCCTTATGTTCATATGTTTATGTTTAAAGTATACGTTCAGTGACATTGGTGCAATAAATTTATTAATGTGTCTGGGATATTTCATTAGTCATTGCAACTTCACTTACGTAAATTTTTTTTTCAATTTTTACTAACTTTTGCTTATGATTTTAATTAATGAATATAATTTGTATTAGAGAAACAGTAAACATGAAAATACCTTTTCTCCCATTTAAAACTGTTGTTTTGCAGCTTATCCTTTATGTTTATTAAGTAAGAGACATTCCGAATTTAATAGCTTAGCCCCTTTCTTGACTATCATGCCAAGAAATATTAGACTTTTCATCAAACAAGAAAAAGTGATAAAATAAAAAATAGTTCTAGTCCACAGATAATTTTCTTGGAAACTTTCAAGAGGTTAAATATGCTAGTGCCCTTTCATAGAAATGTATATAGAAATTTTTAAAGCTGAGACCACTTTCTAATCCATGGACTATTGACATATAAGGAATCAAGGTGGCCTGCATGTCATGCTTTAAATTAGAGAACAGTTATCAGCTCAACAGAAAAAAAGTTCAATTATGGTACGGTGTAAACTTTATTTAAAGTGCTTTCCTAAGCTATTTCAATAAACAAAAGTAGTTTACCATAATAAAATATTAAGCAAAAGCAAAAAAGTGTTCTTTTTTTTCAGGCAGTGACAACTCTAGGAGACACTAGGTTCTTCAGGCACCATTTACTGCCATCTTAAATGATTTTGCTTTTTATTACATGATAGAAGTGGGCTTACTGCACAATATTTGTCTATATTTATTTCCACCCAAAAATTTTGCAAGAAAACTCAAGGGCCAGGGCCCACATCTCCCCGGTTAACTCTCCAGGACACATTTTTGTCTTTTTTAACTCATGCTTTTAGAGATAAAAGTGCTCCCTTAAGAATAAGATGCTTTCTTCCAAATGTTTGACAACTTTACAAAGGAAAAAAATCTATATGTTTGTTCACTATTTACAAATAAAATATAATAAAATATTTGTCCTCATTTTAAATGAATGCAAGATATTAGCACAGAATATGCAAGGCTTAACTCAAATGATTAAAACTGTAGCTGTCTCATTAATATAGGATTTTAAGGTAATGGCACAACGGCTCATTGGTTCTTTGTGTGAATAATGCGATCAGATGAAGGGGGAGAGGAAGGAGAGGCTAAGGGGCTATGGACTCACAAGAGCTTATTTTCATTGCCCACGAGGAAAATGCACAGCATAATATACCAGCCCTTTTATTTCTCCTGCCAATGATTTTGAAATGTTTGGGGCTATGGTTTGTCAACAATGATGGCTAAAATGTGCCTGAAGTTAAAAAACGATGTCTTTATTAACTTGGATCATTAATAATCGGTTGACCAAATTTCTTTTCCACTTGAAATTATAAGAGTTATATTTTTATTTTGATTAGAAGTGTTCTATGAGTCCTCAGGTCTGATGAGGAAAAGGACACAGCCCCCCTTACCTACTGTCTTCAGTTTATCTATTTTTAGCAGATCATCTCACATTTTCCCATTCAAACAGCATCTTACAAACTATACCAATTAAATCTCCTCACAGTCCTTTTTTTTTTTTACTAGAAAGCATTCCATTTTCCAGATTGAAAAGTGAAATCACAATGAAAAATGATCATTTCAAACAAGAACTAAAAGTGATTTTACAAATCTAACTCCTGGCTCATTTTTTCTGAAGTTTTAAGACCATTTCATATCTCTCTCAAGAGTGTTGAAAATCTACATACAGGCAACCGAGTCTTTAAAGCATGTTACATAAACATTCATCTACTGCGTAAAAAAAATCTCACCCCATTCATTTATAGTAATAATTTCATGCTTTGTCAGCATGTCATTTATTATCAAAATTAGGGACAAATATCCAGATTAATTTGTTCAACAACAGGCTATCGCTGCATTGCAATGTAAGGCTTTTCTTTTCTTCCTTTCTATTCCAAATTCTATAAGGTAGAGCAAAAATAGACAAAAGAAATACGCATGAGATGCTTACACAGCATAATCTATGCATTTAAAGAGGAAGAGTTTGTCACATAAAGGTAACCAATGTTTTTCTAGAAAAACTGACTCGAAGAAAACCCAAATCAATTTCCAGAAGACAATGGAATGAAAAGAGCCATTACTGAATATGTCTCTGGAACTGCAGCTCGGGGTATTTGCTTAGGGTTAGGTG
This sequence comes from Artibeus jamaicensis, assembly GCF_021234435.1. NCBI lineage: Eukaryota > Metazoa > Chordata > Mammalia > Chiroptera > Phyllostomidae > Artibeus > Artibeus jamaicensis. The sequence continues at coordinate 41,053,937 of NW_026522059.1, forward strand.
GTCAGCAGCCGAGCCGCCTGTAATCCATGCATTCTGGAAAGCAGTAGCTTCTGAGGCTCTTCCTCCCCAGCTTAGGCTCTGCACTGCTTTGCCCTGCCTCCCTGTGTCCAACGTCAAAATCACACACAGGCAATAGGAAGAAAGCCCTCTGCTTCAGCAGTCATTGTGAGTAACGGCAATACACCAGGACGAAGGCGACAGTGCCGGAGAAAGAGTGCTACCTCCAATCACTGTGGCCATTAGGGGAGAGACCCTCTGAATTCCACACTCAGTCCGGGGCCCTGGGAGGGAGCCGCAGTGGGGAACAGAGGCGTTCTCGGGAAACCATTTTGTCTTAAGATTTCTACAGCATGCATTTTTAGCCTCTTTTTCATGAGGACTGGAAAAACACTACTCACATTTGTTCCCTGTGAATGTCGCAAATCTGTTCTCAGACTAAAGGATATCCTTTTTCAAGAGAAGCTGCTAAAAATCCCCAAACTGACAGTGTAGTGTTTTTATTCTGTTTAATTAAAAGCCTAAAACCCTAAAGGCATCCACAGTGTTCATTCTAAGAGTTATTTATCTAGATAAACTGTATATTAATGTAGGTGCGAGATGATCATTTTATCACATTTTATCAATTACATGCGGCTACATGCCTGCATCCGCTTCTAGCAGATACTGTATTTGTTCAAAAAACCCAAGGCAGATTTTAATTTTTAGACCATGGTTTTCAGAAATATGCACTATCACACCATATTTACACTACGGGTTATGTACCTAATTCTGCTTTGTAGAGGTATCGATGGATAATAGTGAAATTTTGAATCCACCTAAACAAGCTTAACATTGCAAAAAGACGGATCTGGGCTTAAAGTTCTTGATAAGGAACTAAATGTATTTCGCAGCCTGTACGCGTTCCTGAAGGCAGAGAGTGCTTTGGCCCCTTCCGGCAGCGGTGCAGCAGGTGTCCCGATCTGCACGCGATGCGGCGGTGCGCAGACTTGAATCCGTTCCAGAACGAGGGAGCATTTATGATTGGTCCAATTGATCACTGCAGTCACTTGATATTACATAAAAGGTTGGTGTTGAAGCATATGGATTGGATAATAATCAGAGTTGTCCTGACATGGTCTATTTAATAATTCAAAAAGGAAAATTTGAAAATGAGTCTGCACAAAGCTGCAGCACCCGGTGGACACTTTATTTATATCAAATGCTCTTTGTGTCGTTTGTGAGCTGTGCAGATTGCCTGCTCAATGCAGTTCTTTCTCTAAAGCATCAATATTCCAAATCACCACCAGAAAACGATCAGGCACATCACCTGTCACTATGGAAGGGTGAAACGTTCAAATTCTCTCTACACCGATGTAGCAGAAACCAACCACTAGAAAAATTTCCCTTTAGGAATGTATCCAGAATGCAACAAAGGGCATGTGAAAGTCTCTGCAGACTTAGTCAACCTGGCAGGAAAATACTTATCGATAACATTCAGACATGGTCAGAGTGTTTCTATATTTAAATATCCTTTATGCCAATTCACTTGAAAAATACAAGGGGAGAATATAAGGGTTAATGATGCTCACTTCCTCTCAGGTGAGCATGGAGTAGAGCTGTTGTAATAGCTTGGAAATAAGATCCAGAAGTTCCTGCCTCCACAGACTAAGCCCAAACCTATTAAAGGCTCTGAGCACCATAGGAGAAAGGCAGGCAGGTTTCCACACTCTCACCTGGTAGCTTCCACTACCATTCGAGACCCCCATTGGCAGGTGCCCTCACTGGTCACCTTTTTGGCCCTCAAAGCATAACTGCTGTCTCTCCATCTGTGGACCACATTTCCCACACCTGTGACATGGAAATGGTACTGCAATATATCATGGGCCTTCTTCCTGACTGCTCTAACCAAAGAGATTATTCTGATAGCCCTGTGCAATACTTTAAATACATTTTGTAAAAAGTAAGTGATAATAATTTAAGTTATCAAAAGCAAAGCCAATCATTACTGCAAGTACAGTAAATATATTCTTGTTTTATGTTATGTTTATATACTTATATTTTTAGTCTCCAAAATTTATCACACTATATAATCCCTACACATACATGTAAATTCACAATGCATAAGAGCAACCCTGACAAATAAGGTTTCAACATTGTAAATAAGTGCAAATCACGTATTGCTATAGCCATATGCTGTTTTAAATGCTAAATTTGCCTCCTAATGTTTTTCTAATAAACAATATCTGAAAGATTTCAATCTTGGAGAAAAGCTTTAATCTTTAGTGTGTTTCTTAATCTTTTATATTTCCCCCTAATAAGAATCAATGCGTGAAATGCTAACATATAATTTCAATAGACATGGCCCATACTTTTCAACAGCAACATCAAAAATGTACTCACCAGATACATGGTTGTCAAAGGTAATGTTTTTCAAGGTGAAAAATTGTTTTATGAACATTTTATGTTTCTTGTAAATGAATCTAGGAAAGACAGATGAAATCAACATGTAAGGGAGTTCCTCACTGAAAACAAAACAAATTAGCTGTTTAGAAAAGGACAGTAAAGGAAGATATGAACACTCACAAAGGTCCATCTTTCTTGGCCTCAATTTCATTGCCCTAAAGTACTTACTACCTATCACTATTGTTACCTTCTGCAATCAACCTTTGAGATGAGCAATCCAAGGTGGAATGCAATTAAAATTTTCTCAGAGTATCACCATTGGAAATAATGAACACGTATACCTAGTTTACACATAGCATGAGTAGCTTCAAAGCATCCTAAAGAGCTCCTAGATGAGGAATTGAGATCTGTGCTCCTGAATACAAATCCACATTTTTCTTGCAAGTATTTCTTACCATGATGAAGCAGTTAGACAACGCTGTCCCCTTACTCTCAAAGTTGCACTTGCAGGCTTTGATTTCTTTGAAGAACACTGGGAGAATTTAATGAACAAGAAGGTTAGGGACCCATGGTATTAAATAAATTATGAAGATCTGAGGACTGGAATCATAGGTCCTACCTTTCATTTCTAATCAAAACTTTTAACTCCTGCAAAAGAGGATGTAACCAAGTGGCACCATGAAAGCTCAAAGACAAGGAAAAGACCACAACATCTGCATGCACATGACCTTCATCCCGGGATCTGGGTTTAAATATCTCAGTGCTCACAGGAGACACAAATGGCATTCTTTCTTGATCTAGCCAATCCATACAGCACTGCTACTTTGGTCGGCATATCTCCCAAATGAATAAAACAAAGAGCAAAAAAAGCCATGCATTAGTTTACTTACTATTTGAAATCTAATTTCATCCTGAAAAAAAAATTTGGAAGTTAAGTATCATTAACCTCATTTTATTGATGATGAACTTGGAGTCTAGAAAGGTTAAATAACTTATGTGGGGTCAGACCTCTGATAAAGTGGTGAAGCTGGGTTTTAAACTTTGAGCTTTAAAACCCAAGTTCAGTGACTTGTCCCCTTACTAAATTACAGATAATGAATGATAAATGAGCAAGGAACATGTCAAAAACTTGGCTAATCAGTATCCTGACTTATAAAAAGGACAGTCCACTCGATTATCTGTTATCTAATAATTGATTTAAATAATGATTAATAAGTACACTCATGTTGTCGATTGTGATTCATAGAACGGAGCTCGTACCATAAAATATTAATCACAGGAATATGACGGAAGAGACAGGGGATTAGTCAAAGGCGTACTGAACCACTCTCCCCCAAGACAAAAGTCAACAACAGGGAGATTATTTAATGACACTGTAGAAGCTTATATCAGAGATAGGTCTATCATCACACCCCTCTCCCCCAAAGCTGGCTTCTAAAGGTAGGAATTTAAAGGGTCTCCCATGGCCCTAAGAGAGACCCATCCCATTTCTTGCTGTTTCCAGGTCAATGAGAAGCGTACTAGGCAGCCCATCTGAAACCCCCTTCATTCCTCTAGACACCACAAGGGCAGCATCTTTAGAAGTAAATAAACTTCATTATAATCAGTCATCTGTGCCTAGAAATTTGAATAAAATGTGCTTTTGGTAAAAGAAAAAAATTGAGTGCTATTTTTTTATTTATTGCAATAGACAACTAGTTAAAAAAAAAACATTGGTGAATGCTTTAAAACAATGTCAAATACTGTATCACAAAGCTAATGTCAGGGTATGGAGTTTTCAGGGAGAAGACCTGGATTCAAATTCTGCCTTTGCCACTTGCTGTCCGTTAGCCTTCAGCAAGTGACTGAATGCCGATGGTCTTATCCTTAATATTTCAGAAGATTGCTTTAAGGATTTATTAGCACAATTTGCATGAAGGCACAATATAAACTATAAATTTACTATGCAGTCTAATTTATGATCAGTAGTTCCTAATTTAACATTTTCATAAAGACATATTTTTGCAATTAGTTTCTTCTTTAGAAATGAAATCAAGTATCCTCAAGGTCTGGAAAAACCAAGATGTCTTATCCAAAGCTACTCTCACCCCAATCTGAACCAGAAACCCTGTTACACTTTTTGTACACTCAGGAATTTACAGCACTCCCCGAAGCCTTATTTTTTAAAAGTAAGGAAATAAGAAAGAAAATTATAAACTATTGGCTTAAACTGCCAAGTTCCTAGCATGCAAGAATCCAGAGTATTGCCATATTTTTCTGCTAATCCCAGAGCCCTCTACCCCCCTGTGCAACCTTGATTTAAATTCTCACTCATCTGGGCACAAAAGGCAGCTCTTTCATAGTTTTTTCGTAAATGATACACTGTGTCAAGTTGTCACAAATTTGAAGGATCCCAGAGTACCTCCCAGCTTCCTTCCATTATTTGGTTCTACCTTCACTAAGTCACTTCTCTCTCCCCCTGTCAGGACAGCCAGTAAATCCACGCCCCCACCCTGCCCCAGGTACTCAGTGAATAGTTCCGACCAGACTCAATGCTTTTGGTATTTTCACTCTTTTCCAACTACGCTCATTTCAGATTTTTTTCAAATAGTTATGGTTCCATTCGTAAAATAATTTCTACTGGCAGCTCTTAATACAAACTTTTCCTTCTTTATTATATGTATATTTAATTGTACAAGTATTTGTTGCTTGTATCCCTATTTGGATTATCTGTTCTATGAGGGACCATATCTGTTCTTTTCGTCACTGAATTTCTAGTGCCCATACATAAATTTTCAGTATTTATTGATTGAAATTAATAAATGAGAAAGAATAGGATCTAAAAATATAGGAAAGCAGAGTACAATGCAAGTAACTAGATTTACACTGAGTTCCAGGGACATTCTCTTTAGGTGCTTATGCTTCAGAAGTGGATTTCTCCCCATTTTCCACACTACTTACAGGAAGAGGGGGAAGGGAGGAGAAACCAAATACTTTAATGGTCAATATTTAGATTGCATTGGATTCTTTAATGAAATGCCTATTATTTTCCTCAGAGAATTCTTAAATGGTATTTGTATTTAGTATATTTAGGGAGATAGTCAATGAATAGAGACTTCATGACAGGTATACATCAATGAGAAGTCACTGAAAAAAATTTGTAAAATGCTAGAATTTCTGAAACTGTATTCAGATACTTTTATTAAGCTTGAACAAATAAGGACACTATTTATTGGCCTGAATGTGGAAATCAATAAAGTGATTTTGGTCCCTGTTAAGTTTCAAAGAATTTCCCAGTTTCTGGCTGGAATGAAATCAAAATTCGGACCAGGTGGCGTATGCTTTTTCTCTCTAGATGATAAGGAAACCTACCAAATGTCACAATAGACTTTAATATTATGGGAAGCGCATCTGCCACTTGGTCCACTTTCATTCTGATGAAATGGTTTGGGGTCAGCGCACAGTTGCAGCTCCTAAATGCAAATCACTGCGTGATCCTAGCACATGGGATTACATCAGTGCTTTTGATGAGAGGACAGAATCAATACAGAGGTCAAAAGTGCACCATTGGGAGGAGAGCCGCAATCAGGCGCAGGGATTCCCCAACCTCGCAATTCCCCTGACAGCGCGGCTGGAGCGTCCTTAATGTACAGGGCGACCCACCGACCATGCAAAGCCCTGGCTCCTGACGGTTTATCTCGACCCACACTCATCTCTGCACTGACTTGATTAGATTATGTTGTGAAGTTTGCCAACAAAATGCTGACATGTAAAACCAAACTTTCAGAAAATCAATACCAAATAATTGCCCGGGCCTTGCTGGAAGATAAACTGATCCTGTACATTATGTCCCTTCAATTCTAGAGTGTAGGAAGCCAGGGAGCGAAGAGAGCTAAGCTGCTCTTATTGTGCATAATATACCTTTATGTATCAGCAGGCAGCACAAATCACTTCCTTCCCTGCTGCTCAATGCCCAGTGATTCCATCTCTTCTATATTCATTTTTTGTGCCAGACTGATGCCCTTAAATGCTATGCTGCTGTCAGTTCTTGAATATCCCTTACCTGGCAGCCAAAGGGAGTGCTTAGGAATGAATCTCTTGTCCCCACAGTAAATGTCTCCCGGTGGTGATATAGTTTGATAAGTTTAAGAAATAGACCACAATATCAACTACACTGTATTTTCCATAAAATTATGCCCCACAGAATGCACTTTTCAATTTATTTTTCTACTGAATGGGTAAGTGATGAGATGAAACAGATACCAAAGGCTCTTTGTTATTGCCATCTTTCGGTAAAATGGTTCCTGTACCAAACAACATTAAAAGTCAAGATATCAAGCCAATTATAAGCAGAGCATATGTGTTTGTTTATACTTCAGTGGCCAGAACTGTTCTGGTACAGAAATTATAGCAAGAACCATATAATCCTTCACATTCTTACACTTAATTTCTCTTCCCCCATTTAAAAAAAAAGATTTATCTTTTGGGTCATCGCTGTGTGTCTTCTATATTACTGGTTCCCAAATGCGATTTCAAGCTTAGACAACAAAGCAATGACCTAGGAAAAGGCAGTTCAGTTGCCAAAGGTATGAACTCATAATTCCTACTCCATACTGTCTTTTTTTATTATTGTGTAAAGAAAAATAGGTAGCTGAAAATATTTCAATGAAAATAACAGACAGGCCTATTCAAAATTCTTTGGATGCTAAATTCCCACCAACCTTGTTCATCTCCAAGGTATTGTATTCCCATTTATAGAAAAGTCTACCAGATAATATAATTTGGAGATGCAGACAGAACAGAGAGGAAAGCAAGGAATAAAAAGAAGCTATGTCAAGGTACTTTAGCATGAAATTGGCTTGAACAGGAGAAAAAAGAGGAGAGATTTTATAACTGATCCTGGAATGCATATTCACCGCCTTAGAAATATATTAATTTTACATGATTGCTCCTTTGCACTTTATGACAGAAAGAAAGACCCTGTTAACATAATTCCAGCTTCATAGTCCAGCTTCATCTTTAATCACATTAATTCAGTAACATGTTGTAATTGGAAGATGAAAGAATAGTGCTTATTTACATAAATATAAACGATAAATGAGCCATTCCTGAATTGAACCAAATCAATACACACTGCATTGTCATGTTGACCTCATCAGTATTGAGGTCAATAAATGTGTGAATCCTGAGAATAATATCCCATCAAAACCAGAGGCAAATGTCCAAGTCTCCAGGGATGATTCCATCACTCCTTTATCCACTAGTCTGAGGCGAGCTGATGAATACGTGACAGTGTTAGATAGATGGAATGCAATATTTGCAACAGAGAAAAGAAGACCCACCATAGGGATCGACTGGCTGACATCTAGCATACACTGTTGGCTGTAGCTGGGAAGGGTTAGTTAGCATGCTCTTACTCACCAAGTAAGTGAACCATGGAATGGTGTGTTCACACTGATGTTCCGGCTGAGCATCCTGACTTGAAGATCAAGAATATAATTTATTAACAATTGGAAATCTAGCACAGTCATGCCATATTTATAGTAACCCACTAGAATGTTCCGTTTTGCCACCCATTGGTGCCAGGTTATTGCAAATTGTGAAGATTATGTTTCTTGTTCTTATTAACAACTCGATGAATGCAATTACTTAACATTATCTAGAATTGCCTTAAAAAATGGGACCATCTTAAGATTATAGAAAAGGAAAAAAATACCCTGCAGCTTATTGGAAAAAGAAAGACAAGATTGCTCTTATATAACTAAATTAAGATTATGCTTATACAGCAACTCCTAAATGACTACCAAAATTATGCTATCCCTCAATATCCAAATATCAGAATAAAGTAAAATCAATAAATACTTATTGACTATTTACAAATGCAGGCTATTCATTAGAATGGAGTTTCAGGACCATTTACTCTTTGAAGGCAATTTATCATCTGATGGAAGATTAACAAAATGAGAAGACTGAGAGAGATTAAGAACTGGGAAAACACACCAAAAAAAAAAAAAAAAGGATGTGTAAGACAAGACAGTTTGTCTATCTTATCCCTTAAGCAACTTGAAGAGGAGTTCACTTTTGAAAGTTAAAATATTATCCAAGTTAAGGGAAAAAATAGCCTCTATTTCTAACTATGGGGAAACTAAGACTTAAAGGTCAATTTTAAAAGGAGATGGGATACAAAAGAGTTCACAGAAAAAGTATTTCAGATTCAATTTTTTTTAAATATACACTTTGAAAACACTATATACTTAACATATTAAAGCAATATTATTAATAGAAGGTATAATATTAAAATTATGGCTGGTTTATTTTTGATTACACATTAAGATTTCAGAAAGAAATAGTGTGTCTGGAATTTATTTTAAAACAATCCAGACAGAGAGAGAAGTGAGGGGCACTGTCTGTGAAATAAGATTAACTATGAGTTGATAACAGTTAAAAGCACTGATAGAGCCATGGAGAAGATTTATGACATTCCTCTCTACTTTCATACATGCTTGAAATTTTTAAGATATTTATATGTATATAAATAAATATATTTATGCATATTTTAAATACATACAAATTATAAGTAGGTGTGTCCTGGTATACACAGGTAAATTTCTATCTATAGCTACATATATATATAGCTACATATATAGCTATATACATATATAGCTACATATATAGCTATTTATATATATATAAATTCAAATGTATATAACACACATTCTTATTAGACTACCAAGTAAGTTTATCTCCAACCAGCACTAAACACTGGCTCTCCAGTTTGTTTGTTTTTTGATGAAAACTCTAATTTTTTCCATTCTTGCTTGTAGAGTTAATCCACTTTACATTCGCTCTGTGTCAGGCCTCTGCTAGGTTTTGAAGATACGGTGATCACTGACAAGGTGTCTGCCTTCATGAAGTTTACATTCTAGAGAAGACACTCATTTTTCAAGCACACAAATAATAAGCAAGAGAACTACAGATTGTGATCAATATTCTGAGGAAAATAAACAGAGATGGAAACTTGAGAAAGCCACTTGAAGGCAGGTGGCCAGAGAGCTCCTTTTCCGGAACTGTCTGAAGGTGACATTGGAGCCAAATCCTCAATGATGAGGCTGGGCCAACCACACAACTGTTGGAAACAATTTACAACGGAGGGGTTAGCTCAAGTGATGACCTTAAGATGGGAATAGGCATTGTACATTTAAACAACCAAGGAAGGTCAGTTTGGTTGAAACACAGGACTGACAGCAATAGGTGGGGAAGGAGAAAAATATAGGCTTTGTCTTTATAAGTATGTATCATTGAATAGTGTATATCCTTTATATAAATGGATATATAGACCCCAAAACTCCGCACTCAGAGAGAAAGCCACAATTATCATACTATTCTTTTTATCCTTTCTTTTCACACTTTTGGATAACATAATGCAATATATATATATATATATATATATATATATATATATACACACACATATATGTATATGTACACAAATTTTCATCTCATTTATTTCACTTAACAATACAGTGTGCATAGTTCTCCATCTCAACTATTTATTATCCATTGCATTGTGTGGGTAGTATATTTAGTCCATTTTTCAACATTTGGCATGTAGATTATTTCTGGGGTTTTTTTCCCACATTATCCATAACACAAGATGAATACTTTTAGAAAGTTCTGTATAAACCTTTAATGATACAATTCTTAAAGCAGAATGTCCTAGCCAAAGATCGTGCGTACTGTTCAAGACAAGGGGCTTAGTTTTCCCGGAAGAGACATACATCAAAAGAAAGGTAATTGTTCCAGAAAACTAATTCCTGTTTTATTTCACTCTAGATCTTCAAACATTTGTCTGCTGGCTTAAATCGTCGCATAGTAATAATTCCCCACAGAATGGCACTGAAATACAAACTGACATGGACGGATCTTAATAAAACGGGCTGAATTCATCCCTCACATGCAGAAAGAAAAGAAAAGGAGGTGAGGGGTAGAGAACAAGGTGTTTGTTTTTCTGTTTTTTTTACTTGGGGACCATATTTAACTTATGGGATAAAGCCTAAATTAACTTAGAGTCCAACAAAGTTGGAAGAAAACTTAAGAGTTTCCTTATTTAGATTCTTCTCTGTTTGATGGAATTTGTCATTGTCCTAGTTAAAGACAGTACTGAGAAATGAACACAACTTTATATCCCAGGATCTTAATATTGTGTATCAGTTGGTGCTACATACAGTTGGAAACTTTTTCTTCATCTTGTCCTCAAAAAGTAAAAAATTCACTGGTTTGCCTTTGGTTTTCTCCCAATAGTTTTATTTTCTCAAGTTTTGTATTCCTGGGTCTACGGACCTCACGCCCTAAACTTACTGTCTCAACTATTTTAGAATTCTTTCTAAAGTTAATCCTTTGTTCCTCTCTCCTTTCTTGTTTCTTTGTTTTACCTTTTTTTTTTTTTTTTTGCAGCTACTCTCTTGTTTTACTTGCATTAAATGGATCTTTTCCTGGCCCCACTTTTTTTTTTAAAGATTTTATTTATTTATCTTTAGAGGGGAAGGGGGGAAGGGAAGAAGAGAGGAAGAGAAACATCAATGTGTGGTTGCCTTTCGTGCATCCCCTGCTGGGAACTGGCCTGCAACCCAGGCATATGCCCTGACTGGGAATCAAACCTCGATTGTCTGGTTCATAGGCCCACGCTCAATCCACTGAGCTATACCAGCTGGCCCCACTCTTCTGAAAGGGCAGAGTAAACATGAAACCGGGCAGGAAGAGAGTGCTCCATCCATTTTCAAGATGGGTTCTTGACTCTAGAACTTGCTCAGAGAAACTTTCCTTTCACTCTGGGTGAAGAAGCCCTGGTATCCTCTTAAAGCCGGGAACACATTGACTCTTAAAACTGTAGCATTTTGATCTTATCTGAGAAGCACTTTATCTGCCCTTCCATTCTAAATGAAAACTTTTCTTGATAGAGCAATCTTGGATGTAGGTCTTTGGATTTCGTGACTTGGAATACTTCTTTCCAGCCCCTTCTTGCCTGTAAGGTCTCTTTTGAGAAATCAGGTAACAGTCTGATAGGAACTCCTTTGTAGGTGACTGTTCATCATCACCAAGCCCTTATTATATGAAATGTCAAAGGGACTTACCTAAGAAAAAGAAGATAAAAAAGATGAACAGTGAAAGGACAGCAAACTCAGTTATTAACAACCACACCTAAAACAAAAGCAAACTAAGAGGACAGCTAGATCAGGAGCAGAACCATAGAAATGAAGATCACATGGAGGGTTAGCAACAGGGGAGTGGGAGAAGGAGAAGGGGGGAGAAGGTACAGAAAATAAGTAGCATAGACGGTGGGTAGAAAATAGATAGGGGGGAGGGCAAGATTAGTATGGGAAATATAGAATCTAAAGAACTTGAGGCACATGGATATAAACTAAAGGGGGGGAATGGTGGGGGAGGAGTGTGCAGGGTGGAGGGGAATGAAGGGGGGAAATAGAACTGTAATGGCATAATCAATAAAATATATTTTTTAAAAAGGAAAAAAACTGTAGCATTTTGTTAGGACCAAACCATCTTAATATTTGTCCTTTGAAAAAAAGTTAATTGAACTTCTTGGGCAGGACTGAGGATTTAGTCATGTATTTACAAAGCCCCCACACTAAATAGAATGTGAGGGCGGGAGCGGGGGAAGTCTGCCTTAGGGTGACTGTAGTTCGGAGCCCAAGGCACGGAAGCACGGGATCCAGGGCTGGGTCTGCGCTGCAAACCTGCCAGAGAGTGGGCTGGATGTGAGTCACGGCTTTGTGCACCACACTCAGTGGAATCAGGTTGCCCAGAGCAGCTAGGACAAGGTGAAGCAGGCAGCCAAAGAGAAAGTCAGGAGGCAGTGCACGCCCGCGACAAGGTCCCCTTGGCAAGCCGGACCTGCAAGTGTACCTGCAGAGGAGCAGAGACAGTTCTACCCACCCAGGCTCCAGAGAAAGCAGCAGTAGTGGTGGCTAGGAGCCAGAGCTTTCTCGCCATCAGCTCTTTTGTGTAGAATTGGAGGCAGACAGCAGAGAGGTCTCGTCAGTCACCGTGTATCAGGACAACATTCCAGGAAGGGTGAGTGAGGAGGTGTCAGCACACAGGCGTCTGGATCCATCCATGCTAGGGGCCCTTGAGATGCACTGCCAGGTGGAGATTGAAAAGTACCACAGCTGACATGGACCAGACTAAAGGCATTCTCTCCCAACCAGCGTCACTGCCCAGGGAGCGCAGCCCTAGACTGGGGATGCCAGGACCATTCTGGGCTGATCCTGAGACAAATGCTCACATGGCCCAGAGCTGCTAGAAAAGGATGTTGCAGGGACTATGCCTGACCACTGCTCTTGAAGCCAGTGTTTCCTGAAAATTAGCCTATTTGACCAACTTCATTTGGACTTTTTGAGAATTTTGTTTGGCTAACACGGTGTTCCAGAAGCAGGGACTTCCACGAGAGTGAAGGTTCAGGAGAGGTTATGCCAACAGAGTGCTGCATTCTAACGGAGTTCATACGCCCTGGGGATGCCTGACCACTGCTGGTCCACTCAGCTCCAACAGCCATGTTTGTTTCTTTCTACTGTGCTTTTGCTCATTTATTTCATGATTTCCTCAATCTTTTTTTTTTACCTCTCTTCCTTTGTTCTTTCCTTCCTCTTTTTGTCCCAGAGTCCATCAGTTCCACCCTGCCCCCTGCTGTGGCTATGCACCTCCAGCTGCTCAGGGCTTAGGGGGTGTGGGGTCTTAGGGGTCTACCCTTCTGGCAAGCTCTCCCGATAATCCCAATATTAATGCAGTGAGAGATGTTCATTTCCAGGCCAACTTGCAAGCATGTCTCCCTCCCCTTCCATGGCTTTTCAAGTTTCTCTCAGGCCCCACTGCTTCGCACAGTCTAGATGAGGAGACTTATGAAGATGATGCCAAGACTAAATTTCAAGGATCTCTTGCAGCAAAACCTGCCTTGGTTAAGGCTATAGAGCTCTAGCTTCCAACCTCATCCTTAAAGAGGAATTATCAATACATGCTTGAAAGTGCCCCTCCAAACGTGATTTAACAGTCTTAAACTGTTAAAGAGAAATTCAACAGCAATAATTGCCTGTTTGAAACTCTAGTTGCAAAGAAGAAAGGCACACCACCACAGAGGAGGTGAAATGAACCTTTCTTGTCTGCTCTTCCCCCATCCCATTCTTTCTCCTTCCCTGTCTTCCCAGAGTATCATAATCTCCCAACAGATCCTTGAAATAAAGATCCCAGAGAGATCAGTACTTTCAACTAAGTGAACATTTTTCCCAGTGCAAGGTTAAGCTAAGGTCTGAGAAACCCACAAGGCACCCAGTTCCAAGCCACTTCAGTTTTTCAGCACATTAACCTAACCTCGGTGACTTGAAATTGGGGTGTTACATGAGCCCATGAGCGCTGAAACTTCTTGAAATCAAAATCTCCTTGCTCCAGGGGCTTCTTCTCCCCACCAGGGTCTCAAAATCAGTCTAGCTGGTCCATCTCAGCAGCTTTTCTCTTAGAGGATACCTGAGGATACTCTTAAAGTACATTATTCAAATGCAGCTGGCCACCATGTACAGTGACAGAGGAATGCTGGGAAGGTGAGTGAGGTGGATAAGTTAGAAGGACCTGCTTGCGAAGGAACCAAAGTGCTCCTGACCCACAGAGATGGCCAAAGGTTAAAAGGCGGCCTTAACCTTGCCCCCCAGTTCCACTTGACAGCTGGACTCCAAGTGCCTTTTGACCTATAATGTCGACTACCCTCCAGAGCTTCCTGGGTCAAAGAGGCTGTACCATCATCCCAATCTCCCTGCAGCTCAGAGGACCAGTTATTTTACTCTTCCAGCTCTTCAGCCGATATTCTGACTTGGTCATAGGCTCTCACTGGAACTCTTGGAACTCTCCCCAGTCTGGAAATGCCTTTGGGGTCCATCCTCTCACGGCTGGATTGCCTGCTTCCTGGATTTATTATAAAATTTAGAAACAAGACCAGATGAGGAGGGTAGAGACGAATTTTAGCCTCCACTGCTGTTTTGTGAGAAGGGAAGCGTGTATCTATTGTCTGTATGTGTTTGTCATGTAATCCTTACACTGAGCCATAAGCACCCACCCCAAATTTCCCCAGTGATTGGAGTGATGCTAGAAGTGAAAACCCAAGTACACGCCTCCTCTGCCTTCTCACAGCCACCAGAATGACAGACTGGCTGCACTGGGTATGTTGTGACATTAAATGTATAAAAGCCATATAGTCTTCTGTTTTCTCATTTCAATATTTCTGCTATGTGGGTGAAAATAAAGTGAAGTATGCAAAGTACTTGAAAACACTGGAAGGAAGTTCCTTTTCAAAGACAGTATTCTTTCTAACCAATAAATATTGTTTTCACAGCAATAAACAAATAAAATGCAATGAGTTCCTCAATGCAGGGGCTGTATTTTATTGATTCTTCTTTCCCCAGCCCACTGAAAAGGGCCTGGCACAAAGGTATGCTAGGGATATTTGTTGAATAGGTGATTTAAAAAAAAATAAATGAATGAGTAGAATTTGTGGCACTATTTATAGTATTTATAAGGTATAAAGATTGATTTTCAAATTTGTGGTTTCAGAATAAATTATTGTATGTAAAAACTCCCTGAGTCTGTTTCTGTTCTAGTGAGCTAGGACTCATTGACCCACAAAGACCCCCCCAATTATCTTTATTTTGAACTGTTTAAATGCAAAAGCCTATGTTTATTTGTCAGTGACTATCTAAATTTCTCTATTAAAATATGAATCATTGTTATACAAAACACACTTACAATTGCTGCCTTACTACTTCAACAATCTACTTTGAAATCCAAAAACATTTCTTCAAATATAATATTCTATAAACCATTCAACCTATTAAGCATTAAATAATTTGGCTTTCTTATTTCTCAAGTTGAAATTTTTTGACTAAAAGTAGATAGAAGAGTTCTGTACTATTTTTTTCCTCGAAATGTTAGGTCATATGCCAAATGAGAATGAAAATAAATAATCCAGTTTGCTTTTGGAATTATTTTTTATATGCTTTTAAGAACAGCCAAATAATTCTACCTTTTGTTAGGCAGAAATTTTTATTTGACTCAAGGGGATGCCTTCTGCACATTAGAAAGGGTTAGTTTGGTTTATTTCGGTAGGTCCTTCTTTCCACTGAGTATTCTTTCACAGGCAGAAACATAGTCTCTTGTCTATTTACAGCAACCTATTCATCTCCCTACCTCCCTACCCTGCTCACTTTCTGAGAAGTGCCCTCCTCACACCTCCAATAAGTCTTTGCTTAGAGTGTGGTATTTCCTTCTCCCAGAAATCTTTGTTCTGGACACAAATCTCTATTTCCCAACTATGAAAGCTTACCTTCATTTGCCATTCAAAGAAGAGCATGTCTCTGTGCCCCCATTTTTAAAATTATGAGCACAAGAAATGCCATCTCATCTTTAATTCACACTTTAAAATTTCAAGGTCCAAAGATGAAGGATGCAACAGGGTATATAGGAGTATATTACCACTCTTTGTAGTTACAGGAACAACTTTATTATGTTTATAAATGTGGCTAAAAATTGAGGGTTGGCTTTCTATTTTTCCATAGTTAGCAGAAGATAATAGGTTTACAGTTCAATTATATGACCCTCATCAGGAATTTCACAATATTAAATATTGCCATATGATCTTAGTGAAATCCTATTCAACCTGTGCAGTCCAGCTCACCATGACAGATGTGTCAGTCATTGATTGCTTGTACTGTCAAGGAGCTCATTTGTCAGTTTAGCCATCTTAACAGCCCTGCTTTTTTTCTCAGGATGACTGCACCCTGTATGAGCATGCTCCTCTTTGCTTCTTCCAACCCATGTGGTTCTGCTGGAACCCATCACATTCCTTCGGCAGTTTGTGACACAGGCCCGAGTAATCGATGTGTTCCATTCCTGGGCCTTCATGGTTGATTCAGGAAGGGGCACCAAATCTAAACCAGGCCAACATGAATCACTTCAGGAACTTTTATTGGAACTCTTGGGAAAGATGTGTGCTTTCCAATAGGATTGCTAAATTGAGGACGATAACCTTCTGGAGCTGCTGAAAGTGATGAAGAGAGCCAGCTGGATAAAGAAGCCAAGATAAAGGAAAAACGAACTGAGACAGAGACAGACAGAGAGAGACCAGAAACTGAGTGCTTAGCAGCCCTGGTACTGTAGCATTTCCCGGCGATCATCATTAATGTTATTTGTTGGCAGGTCTGTGTTATATGCACTGTGAGTTTCCTGAGAGTATCACTGACGTGCATCAGGGTTTTAAATTTGGTGTTCTTTTCACACTTTCCTCAACTATCAACCATAAACACACACGTGTAGTGATTTGATGTGTATTTTTTTTCAATTCATCCTTGATGAGTGATGTTCAATTTTATGTCTTAACTTGACTGGATTATGGGATGTCCAGATACTTGGTTAAACATTTTTTCTGGGTACATCTGTGAGAATGTCTTGGAATAAAATTAGCTCTTGAATCACTAGATGCCGTAAGCTGTTTTCCCTCCCCAATGCTGGTGGGCGTCATCCAGTCTGTTTACGCCCAAAAAGAACAAAAAACAAAGGCAGAAGAAAGAAGAATCCATGCCTTCCTGCCTGTTGGCTTGAATTAGCACATCAATCCTCTCTTGCTTGACACTACTGGTTCTCAGACCTTTGGGCATGGACTGAGTTACATAAACCATGGCTTTCCTGGGTCTCCAGCTTGTAGGTGGCACATCATGGGATCTCTCAGCTTCCATCATAAAGTAGGCCAATTTTTTTAAATAAATTGATATTTATAGACCTATAAATAGATCTCTATATATTGATCTATAGATATCTATATATAAAGATGTGTGTGTGTGTGTGTGTGTATCCTGTTCGTTCTGTTCCCCTGGAGAACCCTGACTAATGCAAGTTTTAGATTACTAATGCCATTCTAGAAGCAGATAAATGAAATTAATTCATTACATACAATGGATACCTAAGGGCATTCAGGATTAATTTTCTTACAGACTCCCCCCAAAAAAAGGTCTTAATTTTTTGCTGTGATTTCTAATGATTTCTATATTTTCATACATAAAAAATTTTCATTTCTTTCTACATCACCCAGACCTTGTTTCTATACTCTGAACCCTAATGAATCGGCCTTCAAGCATTATATGTGCAGATTTGAGGTTATCATATGTTTCCCCAAAAGCATTCCTCTCCCTGGTTTTCCCTGCAGTAAATGTCTCCAGAAGAATGGCAGTCATTGTAGACTACCTCCTCCTCCCAGAAACCTCGACAGTACCCATTCCTATAGATTCTAATGCCCAAAGGTGTCTTCAGTCTACACTTCCAACTCAATTTCTATTGCCATGGCCTGACTGGGGCTCATTATTTTATAACCAGACTATTTCAAAATGTCCTACATTTCTCCTGCTGCCAGCCTCGATTCTTTCACAGCCAGACTTCACAACCACACCAAGACCTTTTATCTAAAATATAATTCTTAATATGTTTTTCTTGCCTCACCCTACTCTGTCAAAGCCAGAAAGTCAGGATTCAAACCAGGTTTTCCTGTTCCAAAGCCTATCTTCCTCTATATGCTATAGTATATTCCCTGAGTTCATCAAGAACAAGAGTTTTCAAACATGTTTTTGGTTATGCAGTCCTTGGTTTAAAAAAATAGGTAAGTTAAAAATGGAAAATATCAACTGGAGTTATTTTAGTTAAAAGTAGGGAAAAAATACCTAGGAACCATGCAAATCGCCTCTTGCACCCTCAACTCTCCACAGTATCTTTGCCAATCACCATCCCATTTTACAGATGAACAAACAAGGCCTATCAAGATTCAATGCCCTTCCCTGTAACCATCATTCCCACCTGTGATTCAGCTCTCTTCCCATTCTGCCCTGTTGAAAGATGACATGTAAACTATTATTTTGAAAATCTTGTATCATACATATGTTCATGAACAGGGTGAACTAATAACTTTTAAGTTGAAACTGCTGAAAACTTTTTAATAAAGCATATAATTCTTTGGTGATGTCAAATCATCATCCTTTTGATTCACCCTTTTTGGAAGTTTTGTTAGCACTTATTAAATTTTCTTGTCACTAGATTTCATTATCACTTGGTCTACCTAGAGCTTGCCCTACGTTGCAGTCCTCCATGACAGCCTGATTATTTGTGATGAGCTCATTTGGCCTCTGGCTATATTACTTTTTATAGATAAGTATCCTGGAAAAAGGAGAATTGATTAATGGCATTTACTTTTAAATCTCCTTTGGATATTTATGATTTTATATTGAGAAAAATTGACCTGTAAAATTATTTAGTTTCAGGTGTACAACAGAAGTATTTGATATTTATGTATACTGTGAAATGGTCATCACAGTAAGTCTATAATTAGGATAATTTTAATGGCCTCCCATTAAAATTAGACCTTTTTCTAAATGCAACTAAGTTTTTTAACTTTTATTGAACTTATTGGAAAGGCATCAGTTAATGAAGTTATACAGGTTTCAGGGGCAAAATTCCATCATACAATATATCATCTGTGTATTGTATAGTGTGTTCACCACCCCAAGACTACTTCCATCACTAACTATCCTTCCTATACCCCCTCCTCCCTTCCCACTGCCTGCTTTCTCTCTGGTAATCACCACTCTGTCGTCTATGTCTATGAGGGTTTTTTTTCTTCACTCAACCCCTTTACCTTTTCTTTGCTTGGCTCCCCAGCCTGCTATTCCTGATAGCTGTCGACTTATTCTCTGTATCTGGGTCTATTTTTATTTTGTTTGTTAGTTTTTTTTGTTCATTAGATGCCACATAGGAGTAAATCATATGGTATTTCTCTTTCTCTGACTGGCTTATTTCACTTAGCATAATGTTCTCCAGATCTTGATATGGACTATGTGTGTGTAGATGGATAGGTAGATTCCCCCACCTTTTCTAACTCCCCAAATTCAGTTTATATGCATATGTTTCTGTGTTTAAGATAAGGTCCCTGCTCAGTAAAGGATGATGGTGTAGTTTGAGATACATAACATAAATGCCAGACAGACATGGTTTGTCTGGAGGACCAAGGAAAGGAGGAAAAGCTCCCAGAACAAAGGACCCAGGACAAAAAACAAGGAAATGAGGGCTGTAGAGCAGGAAAATTAGGGAGGCTGCTTAGGAGGCAGGGATGGTGTCAAGGAACTTCGAATCCAGGGTCAGAGGGCAAATGAGAAAGAATCATTTGTGTGGGGATAGATTAGGATAAATATGTGAGAAGACAAACTTGGCAATGACAATGTAATTGAAACATGTCTCTGATGTATAGCATTGCTGCATCACCAGCACAGGTTTGGGCTAGTATAAATGGCTACACACTTGTCTCATCTTCCTTGCTCCTCCAGTTCCAACCTGCTGACTCTGTGGGCTGAGTCAGAGATGACTGACCACTCACTCAAACTTGCCTTGACTGTGAAGTCACAACATTCTTAGGTAAAATCATCATATCAGCTAGCAATGTAATCTCATAGCTAGATGTGACTCTAAAATAGTATTTAATTAAAATGATGTTTCATTCTCATCCTGGGTTCTGAAGAAATTTTAGTGGGTTTTTCTCACAAAAGGAACAACTGGACAATTTTTTTTCAGTTCTTACCAAAAACATTATCTATAACATTATAATGTATAGTATTTGTATATAATGTATATATAAAACATTATATATATAGTATTTTTCTAAAGTATAAAATATCCATCTTAGTTTTTATACAGTGAAGTAGAGGACACTTGTTATGCATTTTCCCCATTACCAATATTAGCTATGATACCTCTGGAGTTAACATAGAGTAGGTGGTGTGATAAACAATTCAAACACTTTTTTGCTCTGTGCCTTTGGTGTAAGTACCAAGCCACAATTTCTGAGATCCAGTCATCACACCAATTCCAAACATTGTGTGATTACCCTTAATAATATACTGTCCCATATTTTCTATACAGTGCTCTCAGACCCAGAATTAAACTAAAAACCCATTGAAGGAAAGACAGCCCTTGGGTGTTTGCACAGTCCAGGAAGTCAATGTATACTTCTTGAATCAAAATTTAAATTAATTTGCTTTTTCAAGACCTACCAAAATCAAATGAGAGAGAAATCCAAGCTATAATTTAATCCAAGAGGAAATCTGAAGCTTTTTTAAACCAACAAAAAGAGCATTTCATAAAGAGGCTTGCTACTAATTATATTTTGCTGACATATGCCAATTATATTCAGCAATATTGTTCTCCCAGCCGGTTGGGTCACGTAACAGCCTGAGAGAACAATGATGCTGAATTAACAATTGCAGTGAAAGCTTTCAAGAATCTCTTACTCAATTAGATGCTGACAAATTTACCTGTAAATCATAAAAATTATATGAAATTTAAATAGTTTCATAAAGTGCATGTACTTCACACAGTTAACACAATAGCTCTGAGATATAGAGTCCATTTTTATATATTTATAATGTTCCTTCCTTATATTTAAGTGACTTAGTAATCATGTTTTTTAGCCATTTCATCATGTAATGTGTGTATTAAGTTGTCTCTGCCAGACATTCTAAAGTAATATAGAAAGTGTAATTCAACAATTCAATGGCTTCCCAGTGATGCCCAGTTGTTTTATGATTACGGACAAATCATTTAACCTTCAGAGACTAGGCGTGTTATATGCAGAAGCAAAGATTAACCACAAATACCAAAATTAAGCAAAAATATAAATGTTTTCAAGGATTCATAACTGATAAAATATTAATATTTCTGTTGAGGTACTAGGACTGAGCCCTACCATATGCATTATAGTTTCACTAGGAATGCAGTGCTTAAATTTATAAAACAATTGCTTTTTATTAAATTTTTTTAAATAAAAGAATGTTCCCATAGCCATTGGATAGACAGAAAAGTTGAGGCACAGAGTTGGGATTACATGACAGAAGTATTACATAGGAAGTCCCACACAGACTGAAATGGACTCCAAGAGCTTCTTTGGACTCCATACTAATCACTCTCCTTTAGTAGGGAGTTCAAAGTTTGTGTAAATGTTGAGAAGACACAGTGACAAAAATTTTAAGGAATATAAGATCAGAATCTTATAAACCTATATCTCACTCCTTTGATGGACTGATTTAGTAATAATTCTCTCTCTCTCTCTCTCTCTCTCTGCAAGTAGTTATATAATACATATATAAATGACAAACTTCTTGAGAATAAAATTGTACAGTAGTAAGTCCTTAACATTGTCAATAGGTTCTTGACAACTGTGACTTTAAGTGAAAAGTTGTATAACTAAACCAAATTTTGCCATATACTGTGTCAAGTATTAATAACAGTTTCTATAGCATATTTGTAGCCATAAAGACATCACCAAACTTCCAAATAAAGACACAAAATATTACTAATATTAAATCAATAAAAATGTGAGCTATATATACATTTAATAAACATGAATAAAAATAAGTAAGATTATTTTCCAACCACTTATTCCATCACAAGGCCACTCACCCCCACCCATGCTCACTCAGATGGGGACAAAATAGACACACGGATTCACCTCACATGCACATCTTTCAGATGCAGGAGGAAACCAGAAGATGAACCCAGAGGAAGCCCACACAGATGTGGGAGAATGTACAAACCCCACACAGACAGTGGTCCTAGCCTGGAAACAATTTTTTTCTCATCAAGGTTATAATGGAACAATGTTGAATGACATGACCTTATTCAAGAACCTGCTGTATGTAGCTTGCTTAAGTTACAAATAGTAAATTGAGGCAAACTTTACTAATTTCATGTGAAGATGATTGTGAAAAATTTCTGGTACTTAGCTTTTAGGCTGACTTGACTTAGCATAAAAATCATATTGAGCAAGACGGATTCTGATCTTTCTTAAAATTTTATCTTTTAATTATTTTTCTTTTGACGTTATCAAAGTCAACCACATTTCAGATCATTTTTATGAATTATAATATATATTTCAAACAAGAATTATTAGAGCAACATTATATATGAAGTCTTCAGAATAACACAGGATTCCTATCTAAAGCACTCCTGGGCTGCACCAAGGGGACTGAATAATTTAACAGGAAGTTTGAGGAATTCCAAGCTAGTGACGTCGTTTCCCTTTAAAATAAGCATATCTATATATTTCCCCATTTTATAAGCCCTTGTGAGTTTCTCTTCATACTTTCTACTTTTAAAAATATGTCAAATCCAGATCAACAGAGATTTCCTGTCTATAACCATTTCTCAAAACACAGATTCTGGCTACTGATTCAGAAGTCAATTAGAATGTTTATGTGGGTTGTGGGTACCCTACACTCTATCTCATTTACACCATCTTTTTGCATTCCAGTAGATAAAAGTGGCTTTGGAACCTTTACTTGATTTTGCTTCTTGACCTTGACCACTGAGGTTTTAGAAAAACCCTTCTTCCTTGTGCAAAGCAGCCATTGTTCTGGCAGATCTTTCTGGCTTGAGAAGACTTAGGTCATGAGATGTGACCCCTTTTCTGACCTAATATCTTTCTTTGGCTTTTTCCCTTAAAACTACCTCATGCTGACTTCCATATTTGCACTATCATTCATTTTTTTCACTCTCATCCCCCCCTTTCCTTACTTGCACACACACACATGCACACGCACACAGAGGAAAATCTATATGTGTCAGACATTCAGCAAGGGAAAGACAAAGGCACTGAGTTAATTACCCATCATTTACTGCTGCTGAGAAGAGCAGATGGCAGCAGACGATATGTAAATGGCAAGGGGCAGTGAATTATTCGATTTTTTTAGATTAATCGTCGATGACAAAGGAAGTGATTACAGGCTGTGACATTTATACAAATGTATACAGTACATCACACTAAAAAATAGAGCTTAATATTATTATAAGGATGTCAGGCATATGAACACTATTGTCACAATACAAAGAAACAAATTTTACAATAACCCAAAAATATGCTCTCCCTTTGCCTTAAAATTTGAGGGACCCCTAAAAAATAAGAGGAACTCAAGTCTAAATATCATGAAGTAGTCTCCCAAAACCTAAACAAATTAAAGGAGGTACAAAGTATACTGTTTATTGGAACATGAAACATAACTGTATTGTTTGCTCACAACCGATCTGGCGCCATATTAGTAACTAGACTGTAAAACAGAAAAGGTGCTAATAAAATACAGACTAGAAATAAAAATTAAAATTAAACATGTTGTTCAGCTGTGAGGCCCATTTATGTGATGGGGAGGAAGAACCCACTAACAGGGAAAAGAAAAAGGTTTGTGGTTCTCTTACATTGAAATTCTACCCTGTCTGACATACACAGAGAAAATCTCCCAATAATATTCAGGGTCAAAATGAAGAAATCTGTGCCCAAATTTTCCTCCTAAGTGATATACACATAGGTATAAACATGAGCCCAAAGCACAGACAACGTGCCACACACACACACACACACACACACACACACACAGCCTCCTCTTTGCAGGAGGGAAGCACAGTAGCCTGTATTTTCTGTTGCTTAAATAATTAATTGGTACATGAACAAATCAGATGCTTTCTTTTGCAGATCAGAGAAACTGCCCCATCATCAAAATGTTTTCCATCACCCTGTTATTAAATCGATATGGTGCTACTATTATTGAAAAGAGAGAAAGCCATTGAGCCACATATTTGTTCTCTGAAAGCAGTCCAGCCACTGCACTTCTGCTCCTCTGGAGGAGAGGTTAGCCCCAAATATCAGCATAGAGAAAGGTGGGGCAGGAGGAGCTTAAGGCACATTTATTTATACTCTTCAGAAATACTTTCCAAACATGCAAAGCAAACATCACCAAAATTACTGCTGAGTACGTCACCATTATGCATTCTGTGTGGACAATAGGGTCACTCGTGCCTGTGAGAGAGAGAGAGAGAGAGAGAGAGTGTGTGTGTGTGTGTGTGTGATAGAGAGAGAGAGAGGGGAGGGAGGGAGGGAATCATCCTCCCAGTATGGAAGGGTGGGAGTGGGTGGGGGAGGGGCATTATTAGTCAGCAGCAGCAGCCCTAGATAGAGCATTTAAGTCTGCCAATCCATTTTGAATGAACGTGAGTTCAGGAATAAAGTGCAGGCAGAACCAATCTGCCTGAAGAAAAGAAAAGCAGAAAATATTGCACAAAGAAGGGAAAATTCCTAGGGTGGCTTTCCTAACAACCCACACTGGCAGGTGCACAAACCAAGACACTAGCTTTGTGTGCTCGTTTTACAAAATATTATTTTGTTGTTTTTTTTCTCATGTAACCATACAAAGCAATACTCACAGATGCAAATAACATTGATCTCTGCCTTGCTGAGACATGGTGGGGTACACCACTCCACAACTTCATTTTGAAAATCTACCTATATATACATGTTGCTGACATCATAGAAAAGCATGCTTGGACATAAGTGATTGTTATCTTTAGTCAAAATGGAGCCTAAAACGTAGCCACATTATCCTTACTCAGCATTTCACATGTTGTTAATGTAATAACCTTTCAAATAAAAACTTTGAAGTATTAGGAAAGGTTGACCACTACCTGGAAAAGTTATGTAAATACCTAGACCCATGACAAAACAGGACAATTATTTTAGCAGAGGATGCTGTGGAGACATGCCTCATATCCACGCTGCCCCCTGCATGTGGGGGGGAGTGCCTGTAAACCGAAGTTCACCTTGGACAAGGAAAAATAAGCCAAACAAAATAATTTTCTCTGCATGTGAAAAAGGAAATAGTCTAGAAGATTTTACATGTAAGAAAGAATTTTGAGAGTACAGGTAAAATGTTGCAATTTTAAAACTGTAGCCCTATGAAGTCAAAGTTGTTAGCTGTGGAAACTTGAGCAGGAAATCCCTCAAAAGACACCGTGTTCCAGGCAGTTTCATTTTATACAAAACTTAGAAAACACATTTATCCACTATGAAAATTATATTTAAGAAACCTTTATTTAAAAAATACCTGAAAAGTCTGTAAGTAATTTTGGTTGAATTTTCTTTGGATTTTATTAGAAGCCTCTCTTCCCCAATTTATACAAAAAGAAAGCAAAAGATTAGTCGTACTCATACTGCTCTCTATGGACAGCCAGGTTGTCACTGTGTTTAAAGTACTGTTTTAGCAAAATGTTTTATAAATAACAAACATTGAAAATGCTTTTATAGATAATCACACCAAATTTTATTTTCTTGATATCAGATTATAGTAAGGACCCATGTCATGAACATGTTATTCAAAGTAAACAATCATTTGTTTATTAATGTTATCAAATCAAAGCAAAATCTTAGCAGATAAAATCCATTATAGTAAAAACCATTATATGCCTTTTGAAGAAACATAGATTATAAATACAGACTATGTTAATATAGAATTACATAAAAACAGATAGATAAAATGAATTCATTACACAGAGTTTATGTACTAATGGCTTACTCAGAATATTAAATTATAAGCTGCATTTGTATCTAAAAAGACCTAGAAGGAAATAATTTTTGATAGTTAATATAGGCATTTATTAAAATGCCAGCATTTCTCAGGGACATTTAGAGAATATTTTAAAAGGGTCATTTTGGAATTTTAGGTAAATATATTTTAGAAAATATATCTAAACTTCAACCTAATTTATTTAAATCAAACATTTGTTAGTTATACCATTAAAGCACCTCTGCATCAAATGAAATAAACATCTCCAACTAGCCATCATACCAGTCACATTTTTAAAAGCTGTCTGCTCATAGAGTATGATGACCCCATGTATCCCAAAGAGCTTTGAAAGAAATCACATGAAACACAACATTCCCTAAAATCAGAAGACTACAACTATAGTCCAAAAATAACCTGTTTTAGTTTATTTTTTGTGTGACTTTAATGAATATATCATACGCATCTCTGATCTGAAAACAGAATTAACGGCTAGGCCTAACATAAAAAGGAATATTACACAGTGTGCATAGGTAGAGAAATGAATTCCACTGGAGCTTATTTCTAGGCCTTTGTACTTCGCTTTTATCAACAGTATCACTTGTTTTTGTAAAATATTTTAGTAATATTTTGCATGGTGCACACATACAAACATATATTTTCTGTATTAAATATTTACAATGCATTTTACGTACATAATACATCTCCTTATATCAACACTAAATTATTTGCCAACAGCAGAGATAAAAAGTCTCAAAGAGAACATGAATGCAGTAGCTCCTTTTTTCTTATACACTGTAACTGAATGAGGTAATATTAATAGTACTTCAATGCCTGCAATATCTCTAATTTGCCTACTTTCTTATTTAGAGAGATGGTGAAATGTACTTTGTCTTTTGGAGAGAACATCAATTCAAAGAATTATGAAATCTTGTCTTGTAAGAGTAGAACTTCCATTTAATCTTTGGATGATTCTTCCAGTTCAACTTAACTGACTCCATTTTTATCGGTTCTATTTTTAAGGATAATACAGAATTTACTATAGCAACCTAAACCCAAGTAGATTTCTCTCATTTTCTTTTTGCTCTAACTCAAACCCATAGAGCCCTCTGTTGGAAGGATTTCACTTTGCATCCCACTGCCCCTTTTTGGAGGACAGAGCATGCTTGGAATGCTAACCTTTTTTAAATTTTATGCTAACAATTTTTATTTTAGAAAGCATGGGACATGAGATTACATGTCGCTTCCCAACACAACAGAAAATCATTTTGTGTCAAAATAACAAAATACACAAGCACATGATACCTTTGTTCCAGAAACTCCACTCTGCTGCATCAGTTCGGGGAAGGATGTTAAAGTAGCAAGCAGATCCTCGTGCACCACGTTCTTCAGTCAGTGAAACACTTGGATGCTGTTTTTGCAGAAGGGAATTAATACAGGCGTCCTTTGGTTGAGCCCGTGAGAGCGATCTAAAGACAGGAGATGTACTCATTGGGCAAGTAATGATTTAAGTGGGATCTAGAAGCTTTTTAAGTGTTAAAATATTTATACATTCATTTGCAACAACAATATTTTCCTATATTTAAAAAAGATGTCATCCAGAGGGAAAATTCCTGAACTCTTAAGGGTTATTTTTTTTAAAATATGAGGCTTCTTGTTTAACACATTTTTAATATCAAGTCGAGGAGAAAGACTGTTGACATATGAGGGTGCCAACTTCCTTGGACAGCTCGAGGCTCCCATATGCTGCAAACATCCCTGTGGGTCTCCTGTAGCTTTCCTCAACTTATCCAGACTCCTACTTGGTTTCCACAGTGGTAGGTTTCTCATCACTTCCCACCAGCCTTATGGCTGCTACCCTGAGCTTCAGCCGCATCTCCTCAGAGAACCTCACTGATCCAGTACAGCCCAGCTTCCTCTCACCAGAACACGACACATTTAACTTCATCCTTTCTACAAATCATTGTGGCTCTCCATGCTAATGGAATGACTTTTATAGATAATGTGGCTGACTTCTTGGCTGGGTCAGGAAGCATCTTAGCTGGCATTGAATAAATAATTTTTAATGTGCTGTCTTCATGGAAGCTCCCTGCATGTGCAAGTGGCAGATCGCCAGATTTAGAAAACCCTAATAGCTTACACAACAATTTATAGAATTTGCAATCATATGGAAATGCATATTTCAATCATATTTTGGGGCAAATTTTGGCAGATCATCTATCCAAAAAAAGGGAGGGTACGTACACATTGGCTTGTCTTCTCCCAAAGACACTTTGCTTATGTGATATAAATTTTCCTTTTACATCAAACTAATTTACCTCCAAAAGTGCTTTTTTTTTTTTTTGCTAGCCTCAGGCAAAGGGCACAAGGTCTATTTTTTTAAAGATTCAATTATCCCACATTATTTAAGAAGATATCTGAAAGTAGGCTTCAGAAACCTTTTCTACATGAAAAAAAAAATGTGGATCTTACCCCTAAGCCAAATTAAAGCTTTTCTTTAAGATGTAGCCAAGCATATCCAGCCTTCGATGAAACTAGTGGAAAGTTTATATAATATCTATCTTTCTTTCTATATATTTTAGAGGGCATGAAAGAAGAAGCATAAGCCAATGGGGACAAAACTGAGGTAGTCATGAAAATAAGCAATCGCCCATAAGTCAAAATTTGGGAAGGGAGTTTGGGAACAAGCTCAAAAAGACCAAGATGACTGCTCTGCTTATCTGTTCTGCAGAGACTCTCATGTTCATTTGCTGCAGGCATTGATGTGTATTACTTCATTCTGTACAAAGAGGGGGAGAAGGTAGTGGGGATAACTGGTGAAGGAGGATTTGACATTGGTAAATACGGTCAAAACCGATCCAAGGTGTTTTAGATGATGAAACTGGAGTGAAAAGGTCAAAAGAGTATGTGGCATTTTAAAAATAATTCCAAGACTAATCTATAGAATTAGAAATGGGATTTGGAGGAAAGGCTAGTTTTCCTAACCTTGAAATAATTTGCATAGTCCCGAAGTGTTTTTTTCAGTAACTGTAAAACAAGGATTCCAGCTATACAGAGAATGATACTCAAAATGGCAACCATTTAATGTAACAGGGAAAACCTCAAACAAATTTAAACTCTAAGCTTGGTGTATATACACACATGTATGTATGTGTGCATACACACATGTATACATATATGTGATATGTGTGCATATAAATCAGCTGATTTGGCTACTTGGTCCTAACTTCCTGAGCTCACAGCACATGAACTTGGGAAGGCGTGTTTCCCCGGTGAGCAGATTTCCCTCTGTGGTCTCCCGGGTGATGACAGACGCATGCCTGCGGCTAGCATTCAGCAAAGGCAAGTCATCCCAGCAATTCGATTTGCATCATTATCCAGACAGACCTGGGAATCATTTGTTACCTAGATCTTACATTCTGAACTGGTGAACCTTCTAGATTAGTTCTCTACAATGAGTCTCGCCATGTTCTGCATGGAACTTTTCTTTTACTAGTTAGGCTTCCTGAGTTGAGTTTTAGTTCAAAAATCAAATGGAGATGCCTCTAGCATTTGCATCTTTGCACCTGAAAGTCATTATTTCAAGAAATAACATCACCTTTGGAAGAAAAAGTAGTTAAAGAATAATGTCTCTTTTAGGACACACATGAAGTGTTTACATGTGAGAAAGCATCACATGCTAAAGGCAATTTGCTTACCATCACCCTGAACTCCTGATACAGAGGAGCATCGATGATTAGAATCAATGATTAGAATGAGAGGCACATATGAGTGAGATCATATGGTATTTGTCTTCTCTGACTAGTCTTCTCATATGTGGAACTTAATGAACACACTGAACTAACAAGCAAAATAAAGACAGACTTATAGATAGAGAGCGGGCTGACATCTAAGAGAGGGGGGCACGGCGTAGGGGGTGGAGGGACTGAGCAAAAGGGAGGAAGGACTCATGGACATGGACCACAGTGGAGTAATTGTCGGGGAGAGTATAAGAGGACTAGATGGTAATGGGAAAGATACAATTAAAAATATATAAAGTAATACAGTTAGTACAAAGGAAAAGAAATAAATAAAATTAAGTCACTGTGTCTAAAGAAAGTGGTTGCCAGGTATATGTACCTACTGTCCTCATTAAAGCGTTTTGAGATAAGATCTCAACTGACTGTAGTATCAAAGCATCTGATATCAACTTCTACCTATTCTTGTACCAGGAGGCAAAGAGGAACACATGGGTTATCTACATCATTAATAGGGTTTTGCAAATGTGTATTTTAACTTCTTATCTAAGCAATGGGAAAATTACTTTATACACATACATATGTATTTTCAGCATCCGCTGAAATCAGTTTCAGAATGTGAGGAGTTGCCTGGGCCTCTTCTCTTTCAGTGAAAGTATTTAGTGAAATCGCTTGAGGAAATAACCAAAGCATCAATAAGATGTATGATGCTATTAGGTTTCAACAGGCTAAAGTTTAGCAAATTAGATAAAATTTGATAAAATTAGATAAAAAGAGAAATATTCATTTTGAAAATTGTCCTAAAATCATGATCTTAGAAATTTCTTTATCCAGAAAAAAAAAAAAACCCTAAGGATTTGTTTTCTTTTCCTGAGAGAGTAAATAGACATTCAATACAGAAACCTAATTTTAAGTGGCAACCAGATAAATATCTAAAAATGAATAAAAGCATGTCCTACTGTTTTTCTAAGTTTAGCTCAAGAAATATCCAAGGAGATCATTAGTATTCAAACTTTTTTCTCTTCTTTGTAGACTCTACATAAAAAGCAAGCCGTAGTGTTCCAGGAAACATGCTCATCACTAAGATTCATCCGCGGAATTCTAGAAAGTGCTGGGAATTGTCTCCCTCCACTGATGATGTATAACATGATATAGTCTTAAAAGCTTGAATTGATGTTCATCAGAAACACCTTCCTGTTAGTCACCAAGCTTTTATCCAGCATCCTCACATCCCATTTTTTAATTGCAGGGGAAAAAAAGCAAATATATCTTTGGCTCATAAACTGTTAGGAGAATTCTGTCTGTATATGTGAGCACAAGGGTTTAAACTAGGAAAGAATATGCAAGGGACTGTCTTCCTGCCTCTAAGCTCTCTCTCCTCAAGCCATGCTGGTGTTTCATCAATGATCTCTGTTAAGATGCTTTATTCATCAGTTCTCTCCTCTCTTTAAAAGTCTCGGTGATGCAAGGTCAAGGGCACAATCCTTGGCTTGGTGTTTTAGGTCAGGTTGCCAGATAAATGCAGAACACCTAGATAAATCTTAATTTCAGAAAAACATCAAATAAAATTTTCTATTATAAGCATGCAATATTGCTGACATACTTAGACTGAAAAAATTACTCCTTGTTTATCCAAACTTCACACTTATCAGCACATCCTAAATTATTTGCTAAATCTGGCCAAGACCCACTATCTCTACACCTCTTGTCAGTTAGTTTTCTCAACGTCAGAGAACCAATCCCCTGCTCCTGCTAAAATAGGACCCCATGTTCCCCCCACACCGGCATGGCCCCGACGCCATGCATTCGTTCATTGTTGCTTCTCTTCGGCTTGCCCACCTTTCCCCACTGTCTACTCATCTTCAAGGCTCAGTTCAAATTACATCATTTCCATAAAATCTTTCTCCATTATTCCAGAATGAAATGCTCTAGCACATTAATTCATCAATTAGTTTTGCTTTGTGGTTTATCTCCCACTGTTTGCTTTCAAATTTGATTCAAAATGCCAATGAGGTTTTAACTTTCTCTGACTTGGGTTCACAGCCTCAAACAGTTCGTAGGCCCCATGAGGAAAGGATGCTATTTCTGTGGTACATTTGCATACTGACCCCAAACATCCTTTTGAGCAGAGTCTACGTTCTGGAAGGGAAGTAGAGGTGAAAACTGATGTAGGAGAGTCCTACTATGAACGGGAAGTTTTACATGTTGTTTTATTTCAGACTGACATTACAAATGACATTATCTTCTCCATACAATTGAAAAAGCAGAAAGTCTCAGAAGCAATCGGTACCAATTACTTACGGTACCAGTAACAGAAGCAGAACATAAACCCAGGTCTGACTTCTGAGTCAACACCACACCACCGCCTCCACAATTGCTGCTGTCACTTGCTGCTGCTGCTTTTGCTGCTGCTGCTTTTGCAGCTGCTGCTGCTGCTGCTGCTGCTGCTGCTGCTGCTGCTGCCACTAGATTTTGAGCATTGGTTTGGAAGGCTCAGGAAACGAAAGCGCTAGGCAGGGCAGCTGAGGTCAAGTAGGCAACAGGCACATTGTGGGAAGCACAGATTGCAGCTGGGGCGGACTCTGCCATCCTGGGAAAAGCAAGAACAGCTGGGGCAGCAGAAGAGAAAAACTCATTGCATGGGGTGAAGAAAATTAAGTGAAACAGGAGCAGAGCTGACTCTACATTTGCTGGTAACTAAATGTTTGCAAGCAAACAGCGGTCCAGAGCCAACCCCGGCAGAGAGGCCGGCCTCACACTTTCCCTGTGGGCTGAAGCAGTTGGGGTCTTGCTGCTGAACATGGTTGCTGGGAGAAAGGTTGAAGGAGAAAAGCAGCAAGCAGAAGCCCAAAGTTGAATTCCCAGCAGAAGCTAGGCATTTATGTGTAATAATTGCCTGTAGGTCAGTAGATTCTTAGGCAGCATGAAAGCTTCCGAAAGGTCAGTGAACATTTTTTTAAAATTCAGGGCACATTTATGCTCCACTACAGGCTCCAGGCTCAGGAAGGGAGAAGTGTGGTGATTCTCGGGTCTGGGGGCCTCCCCATGCACAATGGAAAACACCATTTGCCAGAGAAAGACACTTTCTTCACTGCCCTAGTCACCTGGAAGGCTTGCCTAGTGATAAATTTCATTTATGCCTCCCTACTGCTCGGAGACCTGCACAGTCAGCGTGAGTCGAGTACGATAAGAACAGCGGCACTGGATTTTCTCCCTCTTGCTTTTGCGGGTTTGTGATATGGAGGCCTATCATTTCACCATGTTTAGTGTAGCTAAATAGGAAACATTTGGAAGAACATTCCAGAGAACTTTGACCTGCCCATTTAGTAGCTAAGAGTAAGGGCAAACTGTGGTTGTCAGGATAAGCAAAGATTCCCCCACATTTCCAAAAACATTGTTATAAACTCGGGATCAGCATACATTACAAAGCAGTGTTGCTTTTATTTTCAGCTTTGAGAAAATCAAGGCTTCAGACTATCACATTGGAAAGGCACACCAGTGATTGCTGACACAGCTACAATTAGGGCGCTCAGGTGCAGCCAAACGATTCTAACTCTTCTTTATCAAGCGCCATAGTTTCTTATGCTGTATAGATAAGGCACACCAATAAAGCATCTCATTGTACAGAGCGTGTCTTGTCTTCACATACACACAAGCACATTTCCAGTCCACACTTATGGAATATTCCATTTTATGTATTAGAAAACTAAAATCAGATAATTTTTAAACCCTAGATGTGGTTTAATCTATTAGTAGTCTAGACAAGATGAATGGCCAAAACTGAATTAAATGCATGAGTTATTAATTTTCAAAGATGTAGAATCTGTAAAACCTCAAACAGCTAAACCACCCTCAGCAACTGACAAAAGCTTGGTGAGTTAGAAATCCCTGTTCAGTCATAACACTGCAATTTCCCTACTTAGGACCCCAGGAGTTCTGAAGCTCCTCTCACCTGGAATACTTCCCTTTTCTGCTCATTTGTCACTCTTGCCGATGGCCCAAAGGTTCACACTTGGAGCATGGACACGGGACTGTTTGGGAGTAGTATAAAAAT
Organism: Artibeus jamaicensis; assembly: GCF_021234435.1. NCBI lineage: Eukaryota > Metazoa > Chordata > Mammalia > Chiroptera > Phyllostomidae > Artibeus > Artibeus jamaicensis. The sequence goes on from NW_026522059.1 coordinate 41,087,554, forward strand.
GAATAGCAGTTATAGGAAGGTGAGCTCCTTGAATTAAGCTCCAGTTCATCTGTTTTAGAAGCAAGAAAAATTCTTCAGCCATTTCAAGGGCACACAGATACACAAAATATGGAATCTTGCTAATAAATGGCAGCAGGCAGCCAACCGCACTGGCTGGCAAGCAGCCACTGGAGGTGGAGTGATTCTCTCTGAGCCGAACTGGGAGCCAGGTTCTCTCTCTCTCTCTCTCTCTCTCTCTCTCTCTCTCTCTCACTCTCTCTCTCTCTCTCTCAGTGTGTACACCACTAAGGTCAGGCCTATCATATAATCTAAGGGCTAGACATTCATTCTTTGCTTTTTCTAAGAAGAAATATGCTCATAGATTATAAATATCACAAAAAATTATGTCTGCAGGACTAGGGTACACAAAGGCCTAGAGTAGATTACCCTTACTTAATTTGCTATCTTCATACAAGTGAAGAGGGTAAAGGAAGGGTGTTTAAGAAGAGAGGCAGCAGTGTTCTAAGACTAGGTTAGGAGGTGATCTGATTACTAGTCTCAAGTACACAAAGGGCATTCTATAAAGGCGATAGTGATTGATTGCTCTCCATATTGGCAGAGGACGTGACAGGAAGAAATGGGCCTGAAGATAGAGTTCAGTTCAACATAAAGAAAAATGAATTCAACTTCAGGTTGATCAAATACAGAAATGGCTGACCAGGTGTGCGGAGAGCTCTTCAGAGCAAAATATCTTCCTGGTACCTGAAATCACACCTGCCTGAAAGAACTTATTGTTTATTCTAGGTGAATGGTCAGAAAATAAGAATGAAATGCAGAAACTAAATACTATGGTAAATTACATTATAATGCCTCCAGTATTTATAGTACGGTGTTTGGTACTCATTTATTACCACCAAAATAAACCCTGTGTCACCACTGAGCTCCATGTTGTCACTTGTCCTATTAGCTGCATTTGGTACAACATTTCACTCCCTCTTCCTTGAACTCTACATTCACTTTGCCACTGACACACCACTTTGCCTGTCTTCCATCTTCGTTATCACCCCAGCCCCCAAACGTGGACTTACTCAGTGTCGGTCCTGAGACCTCTTTCCTTCTCTGGCTATCCTCACCCCACAGCCGATCTCCTCCAGTTCTGTGATTTTAAATGCCAATTACATTTTGAAGATACCTATGTTTATATATCCAACTCATACTTCTGAGCTCCAAACTCGTATACCCAACTGCCTACCCTATACTGCCTACCCTCTTGGATGTCTAATTAAGAGAAGTCTAATAAAATCAATCTCCTAGTTTCCCTCCGTTTTCCCTCCCACCATCTTTGCCATCTCTCTGAATGGCTACTCCATTCTTCCAGTTGCTCAGGCCCAAGCCTGTGGAGTCATTCTTATGCTCTCTCTTTCTCTCCACCTCACATCTAATCCATAGCAAATTCTGCCTGTTATACCTCAAAATATGGGTACCACTTAATCCTGTCTATTGCTATCACCTGCCTCCAGCCACCATCATCTCTTGCCTTGATTATTGTAATATGGCCCTGATTCATCTCTCTGCTTCCACAGCCCATGTAATATGGAGTGATCCTTTAAAAATGTGTTAGTTCACATCACTCTTCTGCTCAAATTTTTTTTATTGGCTTCCAATTTATTCATAGCAAAGCTGAAGTCCTTATTCATTGTTACTGTGTCACAAGGACTTAGGTGACAGGGCCTCTCTGGCCTCATTCCTTATTACTTTTCACCTCATTCCCTCACTTCCAGCCATGCTGGCCTCCTTACTAGTTCGTCACACCAAGTATGCTCTCACACCAGCCTGGAACTTTATTTTCTCAGAGATTTACATGCCTCACTTCCTTCCTTCAGATTCCTGCTCAAAGGACACTTTAGTGTGACCTTCCCTGACTATTATAAATTGATGACTCCCACCCCAGACCTGTGCCCATATTCCCTCTCCCCCTGCTAGTTATTCTCTACATCTAGGATGACCATTCAATTTATCAGTGAAAGGGGCATGTATATAACTGAAAGGAGGCACCCTTAATGACTATGACAGGTGACAAATAAGTCGGGACTTTTCCAGGCAAAGCAGGATATATGGTCCATACTGCCATATCATCACCAATGTACCTCCAAGAATCCAGAAACTTTTTGTTCACAATATATCCCTAGCCAAAGGGATATAGTAACTGGCCAAAGTAGGTACTGAATAATTGTTTGATAGAATAGATGTTTTCAAAGGTCACTGCCATGACTTGTTGACTTGTTGCACAGCCTATAATCTATGACAAAATTCAACCCTCTCTCTGTCCTCAGAAGTGTCTTCCTAACACACATCCCTATTTAACCTTCCATGTCTTTTCATTGAATTCTGAACAAGCCCAAACTCTTTCACGAGGCATCCAAAGCCCTGAGGTAGCATGAGCCCATCCTGCCTTTTCTACCTCACTTCATACCACACCCCCTACATCTCTTCCCACACCATCTGACTTGCCCATATACCCGGAGCGACTGCAGCTCTTGTTTGTCCCTGCTCCTTGGACAGGGCTAGTTTTTCAGCCTCATTCCTATGCTAAAACCTCCCCCTTCACCTGGTTCCCTGCCCCTCTTTCCATTAGCAGTCAAAGTCTGACCCTATTCCATCCTAATGTCCCTTAATACTTCCCAAACCCCCAAATAAGTCAAGTTCTCTCACTCCCAAATTTGAGAATGCTTAGTGGCACTTACTCTTGGTTTATTACAAGATGCTTTATTAAAGCTGTTTATATGTGATTATTAGAGATTCACAAAGACAGAAGCTATGTCTAATTCCTCATCGTAACCCAGCAGGGCCCAGTAGAGGGCTTAGCTCAAAGGAGGAGCTAAAGTCGTATTGATTTGGCTGGAAGTGTGATACGTGGATTGTTTAAGAAGCAGTTAGAGAGGCAGAGCAAGAATTGTACAACATTCATGTGTAAATGAAAAATACATGTGGAAGTGAACACAAGAATATTAAGAAAACAAGTGATGAGTGAGAAAGCCTTAAGAAATGTCACATTTAAGGTAGAAGTATTGAGTATGAGTAACTTTGAAGAACCATTTGCTATTAATAATCCTTTGTAACATGTAAATATATACGATGTGACATAGAAGTGAATGATTAACTTGCATAATGGTAGAAATCTTTTCTCCTTTCCTGGCATACCTAGAACTGATTTCTTGACCTTAATTATTTGGTCTCCCAGTGGAGCTGGATTTCAGAGTGTATCCCATCAGAATCCACATGCAAGAAATACGTGTGCTATTGTACACAGCTCTATGCCAGTGACTTTAGGGGCAAATTACACAATGCTAAGTGAAATCATTCCTCTAAGCTATTATACAAATTTGCTTGATCCACAGTCCTATTTGAGGGTTAGGGGAAAGGCTAGGTCTCAAACACATTTAAAATGAAAATTAAAAGTTAAAATGCAGCCCCACACAAAATCAATCAATTTTTTGTTATATTAATGGTTATTGAAACAACATCATTACATGTAGATTTGGGATGAGTCAAAAAATCTTGCAAGTGAATACATTTTATTTGCAACTTATGTGTAGATTAAACGTGAGAAAAATTTCAAACTTTTGAAAACAGGCCACAGAAATCTCCATTATGCCAGGACACTAGGTGAAGTTTCCAAGGACAATAAACCACTTTAGCCTGACTTGCACCAATACCTAAGCTATAAATTACTTCACAGGCAATTTTATCACTGAGTTCACCTGTCCTCTGGCAAGGTGACTGTTAATGTATTGTCCCACTGAGCAAGCGGAGGTCTGGAGTGGAAATGTGTGTGTTAGACGAGGTTGTTAAAAGGTATGTTCAGGTGTGAGCAGCCTTCTCGGCATTATCATCACAAGCGCAGCCGGTGCTTCTCCGGTGTTTCTGTGCAGACCCTGTTGCCGTCCTTTTGTTCTGTGTGTAGCTTTCATTAGGGAGCCTATGGCAGCATTTCCCAGGTGCGTTCCTGTACAAAGGGCATTCATCCTACCCGTGCCCAGGCGTTAAAGATAAAGGGCCCAAATTACAGTCAGAGCTGTGTTTGTGGATAAGTGAGGTAGAGAGAAGGTGATTTGACTGTGCTTCCTGGGTAATCCTACCATTAATTCACGAAGTATAGAAAGAAGTTTTAGCTAAAAGAGAAGTCTGTATAGATCACTGTGTTTCTTTGCCTTGAGAGACAATGGGCAGCCTCATGAATGTTCTGCCTCCTTCTGCAAGTAAGAACGCTTTTAAAATGCTGGTTTCCCCAGCCAACAAAGTAGTGATGCTATTTAGAAATATGCCTATGTGGTAGATGTTATGGGGTAGAATAATTCATAACATTTTCATCCCTGGGTCATTCACCATGGTCTTCTATCAGTCTTGAGAGTGAATAGAGGTAAATTAATACAACAGCCAGTCTGTGGTGCGGGCTTACTGTGGTGCATGCACTGTTCTGAGCACCCCGTACTCATTAACTGATTTAACCCTAATTCAGCTATAATTATATCCTGTTTTGAAGATGAGGAAGCTGACATACCTCAAAATTATGTAAATGATCCAGAATTACAAAGAGAATGACAGAGCTGAGATTTAAAATGTACGTAGTCTAACTCTAGCACCTACCTCCTCGGGAAATAGACTCTGAAGATAAGATTTTTCCCTAGTGAACAAATAAAGTTTCAGTTAAAAACCAGTATGTCAATACATAATAATAGGTATTATTTCTTCCTTTAACAAACCATTTTAACCCTCCTCCTTCTCCATAAGTCAGTTGAATTCTCACCTGACTCTATAGTGAGGCAGCTTGATAGCATTAAAACCTATTTCACTTTTGAAAAGGGCTGAAGGCCACAAAAATTGTCAGCAGCCAATCAGACTGCAAGGCAATGCATGAAAGCGATGAAGGAAGAAGAGGAGAATGTAAACAGTGTTAATATTGATTGAATGACTCCACAAATTTGAGTAAGATGTTCGGGGCTGTGTTAATTTCCTAAGATTGCTGTAGAAGAGCCTTCTCGGAGAACAGCTTTCCGAGACAGAGTGCAGTCAGTAAATGTGCTTGGCAGGTGGAGTTCATTGCCAGTGGAAGAGCACCCAGAGCTGCTGATCTTCTTGGGCTATGGACTATTGCATTTATCTTATTTATCTTTGACTATGTTCTTTTCTACTATTTGGCCATTCTCCATTCCATGTCGGACTTCTCCATCTGCTGATCTTAGAGCTAAATTTCAGCCACAGTTTAACACAATAATGAAGAGCATGATCTTTGTAATAAGTCTAACTTAGGTTTGAATCCTGACCCTACTACTTACTTGCACTGTGCTAACTTATTTATCTTCCCTTAACTGTATCTCACATATGAAATTGGTATAATATCACTTGCTTTAGAGAATTGGTGTAAGGATCGAATGAAACAGTAAATGTAAAGTTCCATCATCATATGCTCAAAAATAGGACTATTACATATCATCGACTCAAAAATATTGTTATTTTTATAATTGTTATTTAAAATCTTTTTTAAAGATTTTATTTATTTATCTTTAGAGGGGAAAGAGAGAGGGAGAGAAACATCAATGTATGGTTGCCTCTAGTGCTTCCCCTGCTGGGAAATAGCCTGCAGGGAACTGGCCTGCAACCCAGGCATGTGCCCTGACCGGGAATCGAACTGTGATCCTCTGGTTTGCAGGCCCGCACTCAATCCACTAAGCTATACCAGCCAGGGCTTATTATTTAAAATCCTGTGTCTAGCCCTGGTGTGGCTCAGTGGACTGAGTGCCAGCCTCCAAACTGAAATATCCCTGGTTCGATTCCTGGTCAGGGCATATGCCTGGGTTGCAGGCCAGGTCCCCAGTTGGGGGCATGTAAAAGGCAACCAATTGATGTTTCTCTACCTCTCTTTAAAAAATAAATAAATAAAATCTTAAAATAAGGAACATTTTTTAAAAATCTTTGTCTATTCTGCTTACCTGTTTTTGCAAATAATCTGCCCATTTTCATCCTTTTCACCTACTTTTAAACTGAGTAGCTTACAATGAAAATGTATTGTCTCAAAGTTCTGGAAACTAGAAACTCAAAGTCAAGGTATCAGCTGCACTGGTCCCTTCTGAAGGCTGTGATGAAATCTCTGTTCCCACCCTTTTCCCTAGGCTCAGAGTCAGCTGTCTTTTCTCTACGCCTCTTCACACCCTCTTTCTCTGTGTGTGTCTCTCTCTGTGCTCACATTTTCCTTTGTGTCAGGACACCAGTCATAGTAGATGAGGCCCCCTGAAGGACCTCATTTTAAATGTATCACCTCAATAAAGACCTTATCTCTGAGCAAGCTCACATTCGGAGGTACTAGGGGCTAGACTGCAACATGTGAATTTGGAGAGACACAATTCAACCCATAACAAGGTCATAGAGCTGCTGAGGGGTATGGCTGAGATTCCAACTCAGGTTTTTCTGATGCCAGGAGGTGTTCTAGTCACTGCTATGCTGCTTTGCCATTAAATATTCATAAGTAACTTTGAACACCAGTTTCTGGAACCCTTAATAATCTACATGAAGCTCTAAAGTGGTAAAATATCCAAGGGATTTTCTTTTTGCAAGTAGACATCTTTAACTCTGTCTCTCTAGCATCCCCTTCCTCCTGTGGGAAAGAACACCCACTGTGTTTCCACTGGGGAACTGACTCCCCACACACTACGTGTTCTGCTCAACTGCCAATCTCAGCACCTCCTCCCACACCCAGATGCAGGATGGACTCAAACTCTCAACTAGCACCTCTTTATCTTGGGTCTGAGGATTGCAAAGATGTGATCCCAGATTTTTCAGAGGTAATGTCCCTACCACATGAAGAAGCCTGAATTGAAGTCTAAGGCTATGAGCACCACACATAAGCTAAGTGAAGAGGTTGACAGATAGAAAATGAGACAGAATAGACCATGAGATAGAGACATTGAAGTCAAAAGCTATTCCAGGCTCTGGGTTCATCTACCCTGAGATGAGCTCTACCCCAGCCTTTGCACGGATTGGTTATTTAAGTCAATAAATCATCCCAGTCTTTTGTTTCCTCAATGTACTTTAAAGAATATTGTACTCACTTGCACCACTATTGGGTGGGAGTGAATAAATCCTGAATTGAGACATGGAATTTATAATATATGAGGTACTGTGATATGAAGAAACATTTCAGAAGTATAATTCATAAAGCCCTGGATGAGGAAATAGTTTAAGTATTTGGAAAGGCCGTAGCTCTATGTTTTCCATTTGTATGATAACCATTTTGACTCATAATTTCACACAGTAAACCCCGAGAGTGAACCCTCAGATGGTTAATCCATTTTATGATGAAAAAGTAAAAATTAATAAAAGTCAGTATGTGGCCTGCTATCAAACTGCTGTTACTAGTGGTTACATTTTTTCAGCTCATTGTCACAAATTATTTTTTAGACCAGAGATTCAAACTATTTTATCTAACATTTTAAATAAAATTATAGTGCATTCTCTGGAATTAAAAAAATGCAGAACATGTTGCCAAAACAATAAAACAACCATTCATTACATAAATACTTTTATTACCTAGTCATATTTTTCTACATTAATCTTAAGCTTATTTCCCAGACTCGTGCTTTAAAAATTAGTTTTATAATCTGTATCTTAGCAAATAAAATCACAATTTTCAGAGGAATAACATCTTCCCCAATAAAAACAAAATAAACAATTTTTAAAAATTAAAAAGCTAAGACTCCTGGTAAGAGATTTTATATCTCCAATACAAAAACACTTTAAATTATGTAAAGGATCATATATCCTCTCCCAGGAGTATTCTTCCTGCCAATGTCACATAAAGAAAAAGTTAATAAATGATATGTTCATGCTGTGTGCAAAGTGTTGTAAGAATAGTTCACCCACTTTGAAGCAGCATATATTCTAATGACTGAAAGAAGACTAAGAAAAGGCCCATTCAAACTTGACTTTTTTATGTTTATGGAACTATGTACACTGTTGGTGCTCCAGAAATATTTATCTAGTGGTTACACTTATATAATGGATCATTTTTAACTGAAATATATTTCCAAAGTGCTGTAGAATAAATAACCCATATTACATATACACAGGTGAAGGGATGGATATAGGAAAAACCTGTAGACAAAGGCATAGATATTGACGTGTACACACAGATCCGGACATCAGGATAGACACAGATGTTGGCCTATAGATACATAAATGCAGTTACAAATGCCAACATAAAAATTCGGGCACAGTCCTATGCAAGAGGGATTTCTAGTTTTCTACTTGGAGTAGACATCTGTTATTTTTATCTCTCTGTTGTCCCCTTTCTCTTACTGGACACTATACCTCTTTATCTTCCACTGGGGAACTAAGTAGGCAGCATGTCACATCGCACCTCCTCCTACACCCTGTGGCTTCATAAACTCTCAACCAGCACCTCTTTCCCTTGGGTCCAAGAGTTGTAAGTATGTAATCCCAGATTTCCCAAAAGGAATGTCTCCCCTCACAAACAGAAGCCTGAAGCTTGGGATTTTGAGAACAACACACAAAGGCAATGTGGAGACAGAGAGAGACAAGACAGAGTATCTTGAGCTCCCTGGCATTCGTCTGCTATAGCTCCCAGATTGTAGTAAAAGATAGTAAAGGCAAGGGAAGGATGATGTCTGCAACTTCAAAAAAGGAATCTGAGTTTTATATGAGGAAAAAAATGTTTTTCCCAACATTTGAATTCAAGAGTCCTCTGCAAAGCATGAGGGGAGCTATGAACATTGATATAAGAGACTATAAAAATTTATACCACCAAAGTCTTTAAATAAAAATATACTTTTTTTGTCTAGGTGATTCATCTCAATGTTCCAAAAACTCATCTTTCTCAATCAGAATTTAGTTAAAACAAGGAATAATATGTAAAAATAGGACTTAGAACTATAAGGATGGGATGTTGGGGGAAGACTAGATGTACAGAGATCCCTTTCCTCAGTATCCTCTCTGCAAGATTTTTACATCCATACCTATCCCTCACTCATGCTATTCTTTTAAAGAAAAAGAACATTAAGATACATGCACTATTAATTATAAAATAAGCTGAATGAGCATGTAGCTATTCACCATTAAAAAACAGAAAACAAAACTGGTTTCTAAAACAAAAAGTCTTTAGCATTTGATGTTGGCTAGATAGAACTAAAGAATAGGAAAAGAACCCAGGTAATTCACACAAACTCTCTGGAATAACCCAGACATTCAAGTAATTCAGAAAAGAACTTCCTTCTGGAAAAGTCCCCCAGATGCTCTCTGAGCCTCTGAAAATTGCCTCTAATAGAGACCGTGAGCCTTCATTTTGAGATTCAAAGAAAAATCAATAATATGCTTGCGTCTGTGAATTTCTATCAAATGAAGTAACATAAAAAATAGTTGTTCGGGGTTAAATTATTTTACACAAGCTCCTTCTCACTTCAACTCTCTAATGCTAAGTAAATTGTCCAGGTAGGCAACCAGAATATAATGTAATTTTATTAATAATTGCTATAGTTTGCTATAGACTTAAAGAGTTAATAAGCACATTATAGGAATATATATATAAAATGCTTGATTTTAAGTTATAATTGTCAGCACTTAATAATCAGTATTTTAAAAAATAACGTGTGTGGTTGCTGCATGGTTATGAAAGGGAGTCATTTACTAGGTCCCTCTTCTGCTACATTTATTAATTTATTCTCCAAGTAGTAAAAAAGAGATCTTTAAATGGACTTAGCTGACTTTCTGGAGCAACCTGCCCTTAACAAACTCCCAACTCTGCCTTCCAATGAAACACAGAAATTACCATAAGCAATAGATTTATTTTGAGGGTGACACAAACAATATAAATAGTCCCAACTTGTGATGGTTTAACTTAATGATTGTTCAACTTTATGATAGTGGGGAAGCAATAATCATTTAGTACAAACCATACTTCAAATTTTGAATTTTGATCTTAGTGGTATGCAATATTATATTCTCTGATGATGGGGGACAGCAGCAGTGATCCCCAGCTCCCAGTCAGCCGTGTGAGCATGAGAACACAAACGACCCACACTCTGCAGTGTATTTGCTGTGTAGAGGATTTTGTCCAACTACAGTGAACTAAATGCTCTGAGCACATTTAAGGTAGGCTGGGCTAAGCTATGATGTTCTGCAAGTTAGGTGTATGAAATGCATTTTTGACTTATGATATTTTCAACTTACAATGGGATATCAAGGTGAAGCCCCATTATAAGTCAAGGAGCACTTCTATTAGCATGTGTAAAATATTCATTTATACCAGAAATCATTAACATTATGCAATTCTTTTTCATGTGGTAAAGAATTGCACTATCAAAACTTGAGAAATTGTTAGTAACCAAGAAAAATATTCAGGCTACAACATCAAAAATTTTATCTGTTTCTGAGAAACACATTCATACAAACTCAGAAAATATGTTGCTACCCTTCTAACTATAGAAGCCATGTAAATATCACTTTTCAATATCATATGTATTTTATAGGCTGATATAGTACAGTCTTAGTCCCAGTGCTATTTTTAGACCTTTAGATATTTTTGTTTATTTACATTACTGTATTCCTTTTTATTTTTTTTATTTTAAAGATTGTATTTATTTATTTTTAGAGAGGGGAAGGGAAAGAAAAAGAGATGAAGAAAAACATCAGTGTGTGGTTGCCTCTCACATACCTTCTACTGGGGACCTGGTCTCAGCTCAGGCATGTGCCCTGAAGGGGAATCAAACCAGCAACCCTTTGGTTTGTAGGCTGGAAACCAATCCACTGAACCCCACTACCCAGGGCTTATTTACCTCACTATATTCTTTAAAATAACAATAAACAGAAAGAAAAAGCAAATCAAAACTAATTCATTAGATTTAAAGAGGCAATACACCATATTCCCATCAAAGAGAGAATTAAAGTCCCTTAAGTAATTGTCATAAAATTGTTCAACCATGTTAATAAGCTTTCCTTCTAAACAAATTCAAATCCTCTTCTAAAACAAATACCATCAGAATCATTTTCAAATCTCCTCTTAATTTTAATAACGTGCTGAAGTGTGTAAGAACACTTGAATGTTCATAGGTAATTAATAGGTTATGAGGAAAGTTTAATCTTTCTTTGAGGTCAAATAGATACATTGGAGCTCCAAATATGACTGTCAAATGCTGGTGGCCAGAAATCTGCAAGTCATTTCTCCCCTGAAACACCTCACTATTCCTGCTGGACATGTCAGACGCGACACTACCATTCACGGGCCGCTTCTGGTCTGGCAGTGCATGGCAGACCCTGGAGGAACACATTGCAACTCCTCTCCCTGCTGAAACTGCACACTGGGGCCCCACACCTCACAGAAATCTCAGGGCAGGAGTTCCAGCCACTTATGAATCATCCCCAGAATTTGCATAAAGACGGGTCATTTTACGAAACAGCAACTCTGAAACCCACCTATGAAAGTGTCATTAAATCTAGTCTTCCTTTAGTGATTAGGTTTAACTAATGACAGAAACTATGGCATAACAGGACTTAAAGAAGGCAATAGTCTATTGCTACCTTAGGCAAACAAAGTTCTATGGTGGACAGTTCAAGGCTGGTGGGTAGGTTCCCCTGCTATCTTACAGCTCTACTGTTTATTTTCAGCACATACCTTTACCTCACTGCCCCAAAAGGCTCCTTAGGATCTAGCCCTCCTGTCTTCTAACCAGAGAAAAGAAAGAGTTTAAAATGAAATTTCACCCTGGCTAGTGTGGCTCAGTGGACTGAGCACCAGACTGCAAAGCAAAGGGTCACCAGTTCAATTCCCAGTCAGGGCACATGCCTGGGTTGCAGGCCAGGTCCCCAGTAGGGGGCGCATGAGAGACAGCACACATTGATGTTTCTCTCCCTCTTCCTCCCTCTCTTCCCCTCTCTAAAAATAAGTAAAGTCTTTTAAAATTTTTAAATAATTAAAACAAATAAAAATAAAATGAAGTTTGACTGACTCTTACCAACAATAATATTCTGTGGAAGGTATTATGTATTACACTCTGCTTACGTCTTATTGGCCAAAACATAATCATTTTGCCATACCTACCACAAGACGCCTGGAAATGTAGCCTTTATTGAAGGAAGCCAACAAACACTCAGGAGATTCTACTGCTGAATAAAAAGGAAAGAACAACTATTGAGAGATCAGCAGTCTCTGTGTCTTCCTGCTCTTCCAAAATTCTTTAGAATTTAAAACAAATGGGTGCTATGACCAAGCAGATGTCAGTAGGCAACTTAGAAAGTTTAAGGATGGAGGAAAATTTTAACTATTATTCTAGGTTTCTCAATCAGGCATCACACTACACTGTAAAATCATCTTTAAATAAGTGAAATCTGTAAATGCATGTTATTGCAGATACTTTACAAAACAAAAAATTATTTATGAGTGAAACTGCCCTCAGTTTATTTGTGTAGGAAAGATTTCTAAAAATTATATGCCTAAAAACTTATCAGTTATATCCCATTAGAAAAGACCTAATCACAGCTGATCTTATAATTGTACACAAGAAATTTCTACAAATTCTTCATTCAATTATTACTTGGTGTTAGAAATTACATTTCCATGAAAATAAGTAGATTTTGAAATTTATCTGTTTGGAAATCAACCAAAGATCTGAGGCAGATGGTGACATTGTGCTTAAACAGTGAGTAAAACTACTATTCGTCTAGCAGCCATACAGTTTGGCTTTCACTGAAAAAAAGTCTCTTCAGAAGTAAATTACTTGAGCAGAAATCTTTATGGCATGTGATGTATGGGAGATGGAACACAATGTTGATGGTTTATAAGAAAGTTAATTTTTCCAGCCCAGTTAAGTTCTCAAATTCAGAGTTTAAAACATGGAAATCAAAGTACACATAACCCAAAATAAATAAATAGTAAGATATTAATGTGGCTGAAATGTTCATACCATCTAAAGTTAAGTTCTTTCAAGATAAAATTTCCACTGAATATACCTGTACTTATTTTATTTTTTTAATATATTTTATTGATTATGCCATTTCAATTGTTCTATTCCCCCCTCCGTTCCCCTCCACCCTGCACACCCCTCCCTCACCATTCCCCCCTTTAGTTTATGACCACGTGTCTCAAGTTCTTTAGATTCTATATCTCCCCTACTATTCTTGCCATCCTCCTATCTATTTTCTATCTACTGTCTATGCTACTTATTTTCTGTACCTTCTCCCCACTTCTCCTTCTCCCACTCCCCTGTTGCTAACCCTCCATGTGATCTTCATTTCTATGGTTCCATTCCTGATCTAGCTGTCCTCTTAGTTCGCTTTTGTTTTAGGTGTGGTTGTTAATATCTGTACTTATTTTACTTCTGGTCGGTGTCCCACTAAGATAGGGCCTCTCCTATCATCCCTACTATAGCTCTAATCCTTGTTCCAATGAACAAATGTCCTTAGAAATAAAAATAAAAGAATTCCTGCAGAGATTAACTGGGAAATTTTGATCAAGAAGAGATCATCATGTGTGGAAAAAAACAAAATTCATGGCAACATCAGGTCCATCCAAGCTCAAGCCAGATTGGGGTCAGAGCAGGTCAAGTTCCTGAAAAACAAAACAAAACAAAACTCAAAATGGGAGCTAACGAGCAAACATCAGGAGCCACGGTAACCACTCCCTGAGCCCTAAATGAAAGAAGAAAACATGTAGTGACTCTGCCACTGGTATCAGTTCTTCAAGCACCAGGACAACTGCGCTGAGGAGACCCTAATAACTGACTTTCCAGCTAAGACAATGCATTTTGTTTACACACTCCTCTTAATCAGTGCACACTTCTGGGTGACTGCTGCTAGAGTTGGTCACTCCCTCATTTATTCCTCCAACAAATATCTACAGTTTGGACATTTACAATTCTAATCCCAGAGAAACAATGTGAATGAAATACACCATGTTTGCTTCTGTGGAAACCATAGTGTGTGTGTGTGTGTGTGTGCACGCAACACAGTACCTTAGAAAGGTAATGACACAATACTTGACACAAGTATGACAATGCTACTATATAAATGGAAACTATATACTCTTCCAAGAAGCAGCTGTTCCAGAGTTGATGGTGATCCTGGGTAGCACAAAGGCATAGGAAAGACTTTTTAAAGCAAGTGGCATTTAAACTGAGACCAGAAAGGAGAATAAAAATACTAGAGAAAAAGAGATTGTTTTTTCCAACTTGAATACAGAAGAGTTTGCAATAAATTTATAGTCTGATGTTCCAACTGGTCAAAAGGATTATCTTCCCCATCTACTAATAATTGAATGTTGAATGCATCATTTTCATTCATCCCACAAACAGTTTCCTGGACCCTCATTTTGTACTCAGCACTGTCCCGGCAGTGGATGTGCAGGGAAAGGAGGGGAGGGATGCAAGAGGTAGCAGACTGTGTCTCTCAAACATTTTTGTTGATTGTAAAAGTCTTAAAATAAAAACATTATACATTTATTAAGGATAAAAGCATTCCATTTACTATTCATTAGAGTCACCGCCTCACACTGGCACCATGTCCCCCAAGAGGCAGCCGACTATACTGGTTATGAATATGGACTTGGGAGCCAGATTGCCTCGGTTCAAATCTTCACTCTGTCATCTATCAGTTATATGAGCAGGACCAAGATAATTAACCTCTCTGGAATTCAGTTTTCCCTTCTGAAAATGAGGGTAATAATAAGTGTTTCTACCTCAAGCAGTGGTTTGAGGATTAAATGAGTTAATACATGTAAGGCATTTAGAACAGTGTCTGCTCCATCGTAAGCAGTCAGTAAAGGTTGCATATGATTATAGCGAAAATTCCAGTATAATCATCCTGGAGCTCAATTCACTCTATACTACTCTGAATAAATAGCATTCTGTCAGTCTTGGTGCTTTTAACCAACCTTAGACAAGTCACTTAAACATCATTAGCCTGAGTTTCCTCCTCTGCAAAGTGGGGGCAACAATACCAGCTTCACAAGATTGTCTTGAGGGTTAAATAAAATTGCAGATTGAAGGGCCTGGAGGCTGCAAATTGCTATGCAATTGTTGCTTATTGTTATTATCTTGCTCTTTTTAACCCTCGTCCCCAAATTGGTAAGTGCTTCTCTCTTTAGGAGGAAGACAAAAATGAACGTGCACACATGACTTTGACATAATGCTTCCTGGTCTCCGCGTAATATAAACTGGATGAAAACGAATGCCTCCAAATTGAGAATGGAAAGAACTTGACATCAATTTGTAAATGCAAAAGTTGATATAACTTCAATGATGAAGAATACCAGAAGCAGTACCCTTTTAGTTTCTGCTGTTGGCAAATGCTGCATTCTGTCTTGTGTGCATTGACCTTTCTTCAAGCAGCATTTGAACAACTGAGAAATCAAAGCACCGGCAGCCCCTCACCTGCAAGCTTCATGTGAGTCCCACCTCGCAACTTATCTGAGTGCCTTTCATTGATATTAGTACAGGGCAGCCACACTTGCCTTTTCTTCGGTAACTCATTCCAAAGAGAGATGCTTGGAGGAGAGGAGACGGTTGGCCTGATGGGGCCAGGGATTGACTTTGATTTATATTTAGCTGCCCACAAACTTGTTGAACACTGTGTGTCTGGTAGCATATTGGTCTCCATGGAGTTTTTAAGAATGAAGTTAATAGAATACCAGGCCCAAAGGGAATCACTAATTCTAGGGGGAGAGATGAACAAAAACACGAATTATGCAAGCCAGAATGTGGAATCAGTGCTGAAACAGGTGTAAATAAGAAGGATGGAGGCTCAGAGATAGTCATTTAATCTGTCTGGGCCAGTGAGAATGGGCCTCCCAGAATAGATGACATTTCAGGGGGGACATGAAGAATGAGTAGATTTCTCAGGTGGAGAAAGGGATAGGGGAAGAATGCCAGGTTGAGGAACAAGAAGTGGTGGCCCAGACACGTGAGAGAGTACCTTTTATCACTAAAACAGGGAGTAGAACAACAGGACAGGGACATGGGATCTGTGATGGGAGCGAAGAGGAAGGAGAAAATGAAGACCAGGAAAGGTCAGGCCCCAAAGAGAGGTCCACGGAGAGAGCCAGAAGACATTGGCACGTGAGCTTCTGACCCCTCGAGAGGAGGACACATGTGCGTCTGCATTTTAGAAGCTATGTTCCTCTACTATGGACAAGAAGCTCCAGGCATCCATTTCTTTCTAGAAAGGAGTCACCAGCAACAGATGG
Source organism: Artibeus jamaicensis (assembly GCF_021234435.1). Classification (NCBI taxonomy): domain Eukaryota; kingdom Metazoa; phylum Chordata; class Mammalia; order Chiroptera; family Phyllostomidae; genus Artibeus; species Artibeus jamaicensis. The sequence goes on from NW_026522059.1 coordinate 41,103,776, forward strand.
GGCACTAAGCTTACCAGCTGGCTCGATGCCCACAGTCAGGGTGTGCCCAAACGCTGCAACACAGACACTGCAGGACTTGAGAGCTGGGTGATCCCCCAAATCCCACTGCTCACTCACAGGGACCATGCTGCTGCCTGGACCAACACGGGCATGAAGTCACCTTATCATTTGATCACCTGCTTACTAACACTGCTTGACTTCTCTGGTACATACATATGTATATGTGTACATGTGGGTATCCATATTCATACTTATTAGGAAACCTGTGGTTGCATTAGGGTATTTTATTTCTCTCATTTCAGATGAAGTATTTGTATAAAATGGAAACAATTAATTTCAAATGCCTCAGTCCCTGAGGAGGAAGACCAGCTTCCTCCAGTCAGCCCCGAGGGAGAAGCTGGCTCCACTCTTGCATTTTGCAGTTGATATTGCGCTTTCCCTGCCTATTCCCATTCCCAAGAAGTTCTAGCATTTGCCTGTGATTTCCTGCCATTTATTCCCCAGATTCCTTCCCAGAGGAACACACAGGGAGAGGGGCAGGACAGCAGGCAAGAAACAGATTGCTGAACCGGCTCATTCCACAGCTGTCCTATTTATTTTTTTTAAGTATTTCAGACAAGGGGTGGGGGGAAGTCGCAGCTACAAACTAAACCACCACAGAGCTTTTTATAATCCTCTGTCACACTCTCTTCAAAAGCAGGAGAAATTAAGGTCCCAGTGATTCAGCGGAGCCCATTGGATCGGCAGATGTTCTGCACTCAATGGCGTTGTGAGGATTCTGCTTTGAATGTAGGGCCTCAGAGTGAGGGCAGCCTCTCCCAATAATCGATGTTTTTTTCAAGTCTATCCCATTCATTTTTGAAATTTGGAGAGGAGGAATTACTGTAATGCCTGTTTTACAGACTAGAAAATTGTGGTCCTAGAAGAAGAAGCCAATCGGTGAAAGAACAAGGATTGACAACTGGTCTTGCTCACACTCTTCCTATTCTAAGAAACTGGCCCAGACCCAGAAAAGTGAGGGCATCTCCCTGGTTGTAATCCACAGTCAATATTTATTGAGTAGCTACCACTAGGGATTCAGAAAGACACAAGGCAGTATTTTTAAAAACCATGGCTTCTCAGAAACTTTTCTTCTAGATTCAGAAATAAAACATAAATTTATGAAAATGCAAAGAGCTAAATAACAACGTGTGACCAAAAAAATCCTCTAGGCCCTTCTTTCAGGTTTTCCCACTCACTCAACATGGGCTGTTTCAAGTCTCCACAGTAGTCCCTGTGCGACCAGCACCCCTCTGGCACAGCAGGCCTCAACTCGCACACGGGGATGGTCCCATGAACGAGGCCGCCCAGGCCCCCCACGTGCTTTAAAACACCTGCTTTTCCCCACTTCCCACGGTGTGAAGGCCAACCACTGATCTTTCTGGTGGGGCTCTTCACTCCGATTCCAGCTTACATCCATAACTTCATTTCTGTAACTTCATGTCCTTCCTATGGCTGCTGTAACTAATCACCACAATTTAGTAGCTTAGACCAACACAAATTTATGACCTCACCATTCGTTCTGGAGTCTGGAATGGATTTCGCTGGGCTGAAATCAAGGTGTCAGCAGGACTGCATTCCTTCCTGGAGGCTCTAGGTGAGAATCTATCTTCTTGCTTTTTTCAGCAACAGGCAGGCTACACTAAGGAGTTTGTGCTTTGTTCCGGTACAATGGGGCATCACTGTAGTAGTTTCAGTAGGAGACAAATGTAATCCATTCTGCATTCTTAAAAACTCATTCTGGATGCTGTGTGACCAAGGAATTGGAGGGATCCAGGCAGGGAGCAAGAAAACTGGGCAAGAAATGTTTGGAGAAGAAGATGGAGACACGATTAAAGAGAGAGGAAGATATAAGTGATCTTTTAAGGCAAGGTTACTAGATAAAGATTTCTGGGCCATGCTAGGTACTCACTTGATATGGCATTAATACAATTCAATGAAAACCTCTGTATAGTTCTCACCAGCAACAATCAACTGCTCAGAAGTAGCCATGGCAGACACAGATGGTTGGATTTATCCCAGTTTGGGGTTCTGCCAAGAAATATTGTGGGTAGAAAATATGGTGAATGAACACAGGGGCAAGGCAACTGAGGGTTTTGGCAAGGGAGTGATTATAATGACTTACCACTGAATCCTCACTGATAAGAAGGCAAGTGGAGCAGAAGGAAATAGGAGGAAAATAGATGGTAGAAGTCTAAAATGATGCTTACAGAGTATATTTCAGCAAGTGAATGAGGAGGAGGTTGGTGGGGGAACTGGACCATTTTTGTTTTGTTTAAACATAAATGCCACATTTTAAATTATGGCAACATCTGTAATGTGGGGGAAGATGGCTGAGATGGAAAGCAAGAAAAGAGTTGGTCATGAAAGATAAATGGTCAAGGAACTAAGAGGAGGTGACCCCCTCGGCTGTCCATGTGGTCTAAACTCAGGATGTACAGGGAGTTAGTTACCAAGAGATTACTGGCAGACCACTGAAAGAAGAGGGATGGGTTTTGCCAGGTAGTATAAGGTTCAAAGGGGTAGGATGGAGTTGAATTTTTCTATAAGGTAAAGCAGAAATAATGACCAGAAATGCCAGTAAGGATTGAGGAGGGTGTGGGGGTGACTTTCCTCCCAAGTCCCTCCATGTGCCACGGATGAGAGTAAACATGACTGAGACGTGATCTGCTTGGGGAGGAGAGGTGGCCAGTTTCCCAGAGGAAAAAGGCCTTTAGCAGTGGCCAGTTTCTCAGGGAAAAAAGGCATCGAGTCCCCTCCTCCAGGGACTTTTATTGGGTTGTAATACACGGGAATATAGGGAAGCAAGGATCAAACAGTAGATAACATTCCAAAGAAACCTGAGGGCTTAGTCTGAGTCAGTGTCTGTCAGGAAAGGGGGTTGCAGAACTTTGGGGAGACATACTCATATTCTGCTTGGACCCTTAACATATGAAAGAAAGCACTCTTAGCAGAGCAGATTTCACAGGTTTTTCAGGAAGTCTTTGTGATGCCAGATTTTCCCCAGGACACACTCTAGCAAGGCAAGGAGCTGCACCTCTCCCCCATCAGGTATTCAGGCTTAATAGGATTAGAGCCAGGAAGCACTTCTCCCAGAGAACTTGGGGACTCAGGCTTTGTCAAAGCCAAGGGGCAAGAGTTCATTGCTCTTTGTTGCAGCCCCCCAAGTCCTTCCATGATGGCCTCCCAAGTGGCCATGTCTGGCCTAGGTTGCCCCTCCTCTGAAGGGTCTTGCCCGTCAAGGACTTCTGACCATGCTTTGGGGTAAAGGAGGAAACTGAGGCAGCATTTGCTACCAGAGACAAGCTTTGCTCCTGCGCTCGCATTCCAGAGGTCACTGACTCATTCTCAGCCACAGAGGGTAGAGTTACAATTCCTGAAACCAGGCAGAGCGGTCCACAACAGGAGGGCACTGACCCCGAACCTCAGCCCTGAGTTATTGTGATTTGCAAAAATAAACGATGAACCTGTATTAAGAAAACCAACTCCTGATGGACCAGGTGGGCATCAACTAAGGATTCAGGAGGTGGAAACAGCGTTCAGAGTCTGAGGATATGGGGAAGATTGCTGACTGTGGACAAGAACGCCTGTCACATGGTAGATGGTGAGACAGGGGGTCCAGAAGAAAGAGAGGACTGGATCGGGTCGGAGGATGTATGGAGTAGGAAGATGAGGTTTATCTGTTCACATGCCTCTTACCAGTAGGTAGTGAGTGCTTACAGACCAAGGATTTTGTCTACTTTTCTATGATTTCAGAATAGTTCTTAAAATATTGGGTGATCAATAAATGTTTGCTGAGAGAGTAACAATAACTACTAAATGTCAAATAGTATAATTTAGGTGACATTCAGAGGAAATAATCCTATAGCATAAAAAAATCTGTGGAGGTAATACTATATACTGCATGATTTTGAGCAAGAATGCAATGAAAGGATATAAGAAAAAAATTGAGGAGAGGGTATCTGGAATCAAAGAGAATACAAATATTGTATGGTCATCTAGGTCTGATTTGAGAAGCAAAGTTATTCAATACTTATGCTGAAATTTCCATGTACTTGACAAGAAGTAAAGAAGCCAGCAAGTGTCAATTCTAAATCCTCTCCTCCGGAGACACCGGGCTAAAAAGGACTAAGGGTTTATTTTCTTTTCCATCTGGGAAAGGTTGGGTGCAATTCCTTCTGGTTTATTTCAGCATCATTCCTCAGCTGATTGGAAGGATTACGTGGAAGTGGGTTTTTATCCACCCGCCAACAGAGTACAATGCAGCCTTAGGCTGGAGGCTTCTCTGCCCCGTAAGACCTAACATGCCATTTTGCTCATGAGGATTGCTTCACAGTGACTCGCTGGCCTCGGGGAAAGTCACACAAAAGATAAAAAGGAAAATGTCACTTGTTAGGTTAGTACCAAGAAATTAGTGCCAGCAGATAATTTGGCAAAGTGTTAAATGTCATGGAGATTACAAAAGGGGTTGGCAACCACACTGAGACCCGCCGCCACATCCCCGAGCCCGCAGAACTGGGGCCGTGTCTGTCCGCACCTACAAAGGCAGGCGGGCTGCCGCTCCTCTCCAAGAGTTAGACTCCCTGGGGGAGATAACCAACGATAACAGCAAGCTCTGAAACGATGAAATAAAAGAAGTGGGCTCTCTGCTACCAGGGGAAAGTGAAACTCAGAATGGAAAGACCTGTCTGGGTGCTACTCTTGCTACTGTATTAGCTCTTGAAACTTGGTCTTAGCCAACGTGGACTTGACTATCTCACCTCCAAATGAAGAGCTTGCATGGAGCAATTTATAAGTTCTCTTATAGTTCTAAACTCTTTTGAATGTATATTAACTAGGAAAGCAATTTCCTTGTTTATTGAGATTATTTAAGGCTATAGAGGTTACCAGAGCCACGTGGGGTTAGTGGAGGTCTATGGGTAGTGTTTCTGAAGCACCGGGGCTGGTTACACGAAGCATCAGAGAGTTTCCTCAGGCAGGTCAGACAGGAGCAAAGGCTTCAGCCAAGAAAACTCACTCACAGGAAAAAAAGTAGACCGACTGGTGCCTGTGCAGCCTGTAAAATTGTGGGAACAGATGAGTAAGGGGAAAACAATGGCTCACGTAGTCACTAATTCTGCAGATGTAATTTAGAGTTGAAGTTGATTCTGGAAGTCATTGGGAGTCACTGTTCATTTTTGCTAAAGGAAGTGACATTATGTAAAAAGCCACTGAGGATAAGGAGAGTGAGGGCCCCTTGGAGAAGCCCGGGGGCAGCACACAGAACCTTTCCTGTGTCTACAGACAGGTTGGTCTCTCACCTCCTGCAGCCAGGAGGCCTTCCTGGGGGAGTAAAGAGAGCAGAGCAGCCAGTGACTTTGCACAAAGTCACAGGCTGGGATTCCAGTTTCCTGCCACCTGGATGCAGCTCTTTTGCAGCAAGCCCTGCCCCCTGCCACTTCCCTCACTGAAGCCTTTCCCCTTTGTCTACACGTCTCCGAGAATAGAATGTCTAAATTTCGTGGGTGCTGCATCCTAAGCAATCCAAATAAAGGGTTGGGAAACGGGTGCATATCGCAGCTGAAAAGTGTTGTGTATCTCCAGAAATAATAGGAGAGAGGCAAAAAAGGTCCTATCTTCCCTCTCTCCACCCCCAACCCAACAGAAAACTAACAGGGATTTGGTGGAGGGGAGAGGGAGGGAGGGTGCAGCCTGCGTCGTCTTGCTGTGCTCAATTTGTATTCTAGCCACACACTGTCCCATCAGGGGGAGACGCTCCCCCCACACACACACACGTGTTCAGGGTATCAGTGTGATGGATCTGAGCGAGGGCCCCTCCAAACACAGTGGCCATCTGCTAGGCAAAACATAGGGGTCTGACAAGCAGCAGCCATTCAGACCCGTTGTTGGGCCACATTATTACATATTTGACAAGGGTAATGAGGGGCTGTCATTAACCTTACATGACAGTTGCTACAATGACACACTAAAGCAAGGACAAAGAGCCGAACTTAGTAAAAAGGCACCTACTTCTCATTTAACCCTGGAATTATGTGACGCCATTATTCCTGATGGAGGCTGGCAGGCCTGGGGTTAATTTCCATTTCTGTGTCTGCTTGTTCTCTTTTTAAAATGTCCCCCTCGTATGGCACTGCATTATTTATCACAACACACTGAGTTAGATGCAAGAACAGAAAGGGTCTCCTGGAGAAATGAACAAACAGGCAGATTTTATGAGCTCCGGAGATGACTTGAAATGAGGCTTCTGAACTCCGTGATATTCAAGGCCACTGTTACCTACCTATAACATTTCTTGGAATTTTCTGCTGGACTTTTATCAGATGTAAAGGAATCAGATTGTATGGGAATATAAATATATAGTTATGCTAGCTTTTTCAAGCCATAGACAAACCTGGGGGCAAAAAAAGTTAAGGTAATAGTTTTGACAATTAAATGTAATTTTGGAATCTAATTTCACGAGATTGCTGGAAATATCCTAACGAGCACTCTATGTTTTATTCTATTTTACAGTAGAGGCCACTGAAACCATTAGGTAGTCAGGTAGTCCCAGCACCCACCATCCCCCAGAGCTGAAGAGGTGACTGACAACCACACAGTACCCCTGCCTAGCTCCGCCCCCGCCCACTCCCCACCTGTGCTTACTTCCAGCTTCCTCTTTAATTAGTCAAGTTTCGTTAGTGACAGAAAAGTTTTAATTATTTAAGCTGGTGGTCTTCTGAAATACACACCTGCGCTAGTGCAGTTTGTACTGCTGCTGTTCGGGGTGATTCTGCTTCATGATCGGGAAAACTGGTTTCGTGTAAGTGGGCCATGCAAAGCGTTCCTCCTTGGTATCTGCTGTCTGCCTGACATCATGGAGCCACTGCAGTGATCGCAGCCAATCAGGATGATTTATTTCAAGTGAAGAAACTCATGGAGGTGGCCCCAGCCACGAAGAAGAGAACACAGTAGAAAATAGAGAGACCTGTTTCAGTTAAAAGATCTAATTGTCCACATCTATTTATAGCTGGGTACCACCTGCCTAAATGGCACCAACCTATGACAGTCTCAGAGTCTGGGACTACCAGGAGAGTCCAAATACCTAACCATTTTGGTCTAAAATTCAATCTATCCCTTCTGTCATGCATGCAAAGTAGAAAGATTGATGTGTGGGTGTTTATGCAAGGTACCTGACGGCTATCTGGCTTAGACCTGAGGTATTCCCATTCGGTGGGCCTGTGGGCATGGCCCAAGGGGCCTGGGGTCCTGCTCTGTCACTCAGATGGCAGGGGATACCAAAAAAGCACAGCATTTCTTTTGGCCTAATTTCCTCAGCTGTAGAATGAGGAGGTTAGATCTGATATTGTCAAAAGTCACTAGCTCTGTTTTGGCCCCAAACTTCCAAGTTCACAGGAAGATAATACATTTTGCTGATTCTCCAGAAAGTGTCATCAGCTCTTTTTGAATGTAATCAGCTCCAGATAAAAATGAGTTTAAGTTATTTGAGACAAAGGAACAAAAAAAGAGAAGAATAAAAGATGCCCCACACCCCTAAGATACATGCACATCTCATGTAAGAGCATAAAAGCTACAGAAATGGCCCCAGTTGGTCACAGGCATGGACAAGGAGATCAGGAAGTGCTCCTTTGGGCTGAGATAGGACTAGAGCAGAGGCCATGAGAAGATATTGGTGCCATACTAATGTAGAAGGTATTCTTATGTACAGCCATCTCATATTCTTCATTATCTGGGGCTCAGTAAATGAATGAATGAATGAATGAATGAATGAATGAATGAATATATGGAATTTTTAGTAGAAAATATAAAGACCGTGTAAAATGCAAATCATCTATTTTTTCTAGATGCCAAATTTATGATAGCCAAGCATCATCTCTTCCTCAAAAACTGCCAGTTAAAAGTAAATAAATGTTATTAATAGATGAGTGGATAAAAAAGTTTGGTACATATATACAATGGAATGTTACTCAACCATAAAAAAGAATGAACTCTTACCATTTGCAACAGCATGGATGGACCTAGAGGGTATTATGCTAAATGAAATAAGTCAGTCAGGAAAAGACATATACCATATGATTCATTTATATGTGGGACCTAAAGAACAATAAAAACAAATAAACAAATGACACAGACTCCTGGACACAGAGAGCAGACTGGCGGTTGCCAGAGGGGAAGGAGGCTGAAAGACTGGGTGAAGAAGGTGAAGGGATTAAGAAGTGCAATTGGTAGTTATGAAATAGCCACAGAGATATCAAACATAGCACAGGGAATATAGTCAGTAACGCTGGGTGACTCTCTGGTGCCAGGCAGGTGCTGGGAATATCAGGGGGTGGGGATCAGTTTGCAAAGTGTATGATTGGCCACTGGGTTGTACAGCTGAGACCAATACAAAGTAATATTGAAGGTGGACTGTTACTAAAAAATAATAAAATAAAATAAAATAAAATAAAATAAAATAAAATAAAATAAAATAAAATAAAATAAAATAAAATAAAATAAAATAAAATAAAATAAAATAAAAAAATAAAATAAAATAAAATAAAATAAAACAAAACAAAAAAATTTAAAGTAGAAAGATATTTTTTAAGGTAAGAGAAAGAAAAAAATTCAGAATTGGCCAAACTAGATTGAAAGCCTGCTCCAATGTAAATATCCCCTAAAGCTAGATGTATTGTTTGTCCTGGAAAGAACTTTGGCTTACCGGGTTCATTGTCATGGCTATTGATTTATCGTAGTTTCCTTATTGGAATCCTGACACAATTGCCTTTTAAAAATCAAAAAGAAATAATTTGAGAGCACTGGGAATTAAAAATCAGAATACTTTGAAGATGTACTGGTTACAGATAAAAGTGTTTATTTTTCTTACGAAGAACACTTATTTTCAGTCCTATTCATAATTTCACAGAGTCCAAAAAAAAAAAAGACCTGGCAACTGTAGATTGAACCAGGATAAACTTCCATACAGGAAAGCAAACCAGCTGAGCATAAGTTTTTTACACTCTGTACAGGTATTTAAGTGTCCACAGCTTAGTGTTTTCCTGAACTGAACTGCCAATTAAAAAGTTTTACCTGACAGCTCATAAAACAGAGTCATAACAATTTTCCAAATAACTTATTTATAAAGAACAATTAAAGTACCCTAGGACCACACTGTAATAAAGTTTAGCTAGCATGCTGAAATGTGCATCCATGTAAACTATGCAATTAGACTCACATATTCCAATTATGTATGTGTTCCCTACATTGTATAAGCAATTCATACATTCAATACCTTTTCACTATATTCCATATGTGAAATGGGACAAATGTTATTCTCCTACATTGCCAGTGTCAAATGAAAGCAAACTGGGGCTTAGGTAAGGAGAGACCATTCGAAAGTCTGCTGCAGTGGGTGCGGAGAGAGGGCGGGGACAATCGCAACAGGGGGAACGGACACTTCAACCTTGGGATCCACGACTTTCTCAAAGGTCTGCCAGAACAGAACGGGTGTTTGTTTGTTTTTATAAGGAGGAATAAGCAAGGCAAGAAACAACTGAGTGTTGGGAAGCTGAAAAAGCAGGTGGCATGATTGGAAAGTTGAGCAGGAAATGTGTTGTGGTAAGCCCATTTTCAGCTGGGAGCATTCATTAGGGGAGTGCTCCACATTCTAACGCTTGTTTAAGTTCAAGGGTGGGTCAAGGTTCACAGTCTGTGGAAAGGGGAGAAGCCTGGCTATTTTAGTCAGGTTGACAGGTATTTTGTTGGGATTAGTCAGTAGAGACAAAGACTTAAGCTAATCATTTATGAGGTGAAGAATGGGAATTCGGAAGAGCTGTGTCTGCCCTTGTCACAGGTAAACTCAGGGGTCATCCCTCCGCTTACCTGAGCCGTGTGGGGACAGGGGTTCTTTGCAATATCCCCAGAAACACAGAAGGATAGGGCATTTCTTTTTCTTTTCTCTTTAAAAAATGTTTTCATGGTGGTAAAATGTATCTAACATAAAATTTATCATCTTCAACTACCAACTATAAGATGAGTAACAGCTAGGGATATAATTTAAACACGATCATGATAGTTAATAATGTTGTATGATGTACAGGAAAGTTGTTAAGACAGTAGATCCTAAGAGTTCTCATCATAAGGACATTCTTTTTCTTTCTGTTTGATTGTACTTATATCAAATAAGGGATGTTAACTGAACTGATCGTGATGACCATTTCATGTGTATAAATATGTGTAAATCAAACCATCATGCTGTGTTTTAGCTTAACATTATACAATGATGTGTGTCGATGATTTCTCAGTAAAACTGGAAAAACATTTTTCATTGTGGTAAAAAACACACAACATAAAATGTACCATCTTAACCATTTTATGTGTACAGTTCACATTATTGTACAACCAATCCTCAGAACTCTTTCCAGCTGGCACAACTGAAACGTTATGCCCATTAAACCACTCCCAGTACTCCTCCGCCCAGCCCCTGGCAGCCGCCGCCCACTTTCTGCTTTGATGAATTTGACTGCTCTAGTATCTGTGTAATTGACATTATACAGGGTTTTTAAGAATAACTAGCTTATTTCACTTAACACAATGTCCTCAAGTTTCACGCATGTCATAGCATGTGTCAGCATTGCCTTCCTATTTAAGCCTGAATAATGTTCTGTGGAATGTATGTACCACACCCTGTTAATGCATTCATCCAAGATGGACAGCAAGGTTGCCTTTGCCTTTTGACTAGTATGAATTATACTGCTCTGAACATGGGCATACAAATGTCTCTTTAAGATGCTGCTTTAAATGTATTGCGCATATATACCGAGAAGTGAAATTTCTGGATCACATTGCGATTTCATTTTTTTATTTTTTGAGGAACTGCTGTACTATTTTCCACAGGGGCTGTACCATTTTATATTCCTACCAATAGTGCACAGGTTTCTGTTAAAGAAAATCAGAGGCTGGTACTGGTTAAAGTGGTATAAACAGATTTTATTTAGAAACTATTGCAATAGGGGAAAAGAGGCCTCAATATAAAACTGGGCTCAATTCCAAATACAGCATGGGGGAGAGCTTCTTACAGCCGAGAGGCAGGGTGGGCACGAGTGAGTGGAAACAATGCAGGAGGGAGAGAGTCTGGCTACAGTGAGTTGACGGGATTCTGACCAAAAGCAGGTCGGTGGGGTCAGAGGTCATCTGGGAGAACACAGAACGTGAGGAATTTAGTCAGATATAGAGCAGGGTCTGATAGCCAGGGTAGAGGATTCTAGCTACACGGATTTAACAGGATTCTTATGAAAACTAGGCAATGCGAAGACAAACCTGGAAGCTCAACCGTCAGGGGCCTAGTGAGCGGAGGAGTCAGAGGAGCCTGAGGAAAGTGTCATCCAGGAGACAGTTTTCATCTGTCACAGTTCCTGCACGTTCCCACCAGCACTTGCAGATTTTCTGGGTTTGGATGGTAGCCATCCTAATCAGTGTAAGGTGATATCTCATTGTGGTTTTGATTTCCATTTCCTTTCTCATTAGTGACATTAAGCATCCTTTCATGTGTTTATTGGCATTTGCATATTTTCTCTGGAGAAGCCTCTATTCAAGTCCTTAGTTCATTCTCTAATCCTGCTATTTGGTTGTTTGTTGTTGAGTTGTAGTTCTTTACATTTTCTGGATGTTAACCCAATATCAGATATATGATTTACAAATGTTTTCCCATTCCACAGGTTACCTTTTCACTCTCTTCATTGTGTCCTTTGATACAAAAAAGATTTTTAATGTTGATAGCCCAATTCATCTATTTCTACTTTTGTTACTGTGCTTTTAAGGGATAGCACTTAAGGGATAAGGGGAGTTCTTCACTATCAGTGCTTTCCAGGAGCAAGAGGCTGAGGTAAAGTTAACAATGCCGAGTATAATGCTCATTCTTAACTGTTATTATCAATCATCAAGGGGGAAAAGTGGAAAAGCATGGAATCTGCAACCCTTACTACAACCTAATATTCAAAGAGCCGAGTGACATGGTCCACTGAAGCCCAGTGTGAAGACTCCCGGAGCACATGCAGGACAGTTCTCCTGATGTGCAGACAGTCCCCTGAAGCTATGTGGACAGAAGATGCACACGTAGGGATCGGGTGAGCGAGACACACAGCGAAGACTGGGTCTTCCGCCTGCTGGCTGCTCCGAGGAGAAGTAACCTTTCTCCTCGGAGCAGCTCTGTGCTGTCCACGGGTCAACCTTCCCTCCTTCGGGAAGCCTGCCCTCTCCGGGGAGGCTTCATCTGACTTTCTTTCCCCCTACACCCTCACAGAACCCAGTCCTTTCCTCGTCTCCTCCCCAGGCTTTCAGCCATTCTTTTCCACCTGCTCCTGTCCTACGCTCATCCACGAACTCACATGTACTTCCACTCTTTCAGCAAAGTGCCTGGGAAATTTTAAAAAGCCAGTTTAATTAGTTGGTCATGAGGTCAAGGAAGATAGATATACACTCTGAAGGCTGACTCCCACCTCCTTTATTTTTCCAAGTCCCTTTCACTCCATTAAAGTATCTTTGTGTTTTTGCTTTGGCTTTCTTTACAAAAAGCTGCCTTTTACCATTCAAGTCCACCTGTGTTCAACCCTAGTGAAAGGAGTGCAAATGCCCAGGAAGAAGATGACTGATGTGATGAGGGACGTGAGTGAGAGTAAGAGACAAAGGGAGAAACAAGCACTGAGTAGCCAGTGTTCCACTATGGATCCATTCAAGAGAAAGAACCAAGAGCCTAGAGTCTTAGAAAGCACGCCGGCAACGAACAAGGGCAAAACAAAGCCAGATGGATAAGAAAACACAGAACACCTGGTAGCAAGAAGTCATGAGAGAGGCAAAATCAAGGCAGAAAACCATGGAGTCACACACACAAAAAAGAGAGAGCAAGGGACAGCAAGTAATGTGGGACATTCTCCTAGGAATGGGGATAAGATGAGCAAACCAATGGAGAGGTCCCAAATCTCAGCCAGTTCATGTGTGAAGAAGAAACTCAGAATCTCAGGGAGGTGTACAGACTCATCCGTATGCCTCCAGGAGAAATGGACTCTCGGGCCATTTCTTCCGTCCTGCTATCAGAAGCCTGCATCCTTTCCTTTTCTCCAATATTATAAGAAGTATTTAAATTCTCATCCAGAATTTCTAGTAATGCAAAAACAAGACTTTTGAAAATGTTAAGTAGTAAAGATACTATAAAAAGTAAATTATTTTTCCATCTTCAACCCAATTTCCTTTTCTGTGGAATCAATAATTGGGAATAGACATGTGTGCATCATTTCAGAAAATTTGAATTTATATATAGGTATTTATATGAAGGTTATATTTAAGTAGTATTTTGTATCTTGGTTTGTTTATTTAGTAATATATTTCAGAGAATTCTTCTTCATTGGCATTTTTTAATCTCCCTCATTCGTTCAACAGCTTCACAGTATTCCATTGTATTCATGCTATTTGCTTAACTAGTCCTCTATCGATCAACATACATTCATTGTGCCCATTCTTTTGTTATTACTGTCCTGATCCAGGGCAGGCGGCCAAAAATATCCCACAATGGCATATTGACTATTTCAAAATAAAGTTACTTGAAAAGCAGCCGGTACAAGGAGGGCATGTTGACCCTCCTTTGTGTCCTTGAACGCATGAAATACATCAAATAAATCTCCCCTGTGAGGGGACCCTCATCGCTCTATGGGGGCTGAGAGAGACCCCCTACTTGCTAGAGTTAAGGAATCCAGAAGCCTGTATTTTTTACTAATTCACTCCCCTCTTTCTGTTTAGATTCCTCACTAATAATACCCAAACTTACATTTTTTGTTCTATCAATTCCTCACAAATTTATTGTAGCTTTGTCTAAAAAGTAAAAAAAGATGAGTGGCTTGATCATTTCTTTGAGTATTCTTCATGATTTTCTACATGTACATGTTAAATTGATTTTGCTCCTGTTGATCTGGTCTTATGTCAATTTTATTATTAGTCTAGCCATAAAAACTCAAGGTGGGTGGACGGGGCCAGAATTCTTCCCCTCACCAAGATTACAAAGCTCCTAAATTACATATTCTTAGAAATGCATGAAAATGTATAACAAATTTTTTAAATGGAATTTCTTTCCTAAAAATAGATAAACTTACAATTTAGAAAGCACCAAAATTCCCTCAAAAAACATCAGTTTGCATTTCCATTAGAAGTATATAAGAAGTTATTTAAATTTTTAAATAGAGTTTGCATTCAACACTTTTTTATGTTAGTTTCAGGGGTACAGCACAGCAGACATACATTCATATGGGTTACCAAAAATGTGGTTGTAATCATTAAAAAGAAGTGTATGAGCATGATTATTTATTTATACAGTATCATATCAACATTTTTGATCCTGGCAAACCTGAGGTAAAAATCTCTCCTAGACTTATTTATTTACTTGTTCATTTATTTAATTGAGTTTATTGGGTGATATTGATTAACAAAACTATATAGGTTTCGGGCATATAATTCTATAGTCCATCATCTGTATACAAGGATTGTAATGTGTATTTGCCATCCCAAGTCATGTCTCTTTCCATCACCCTTTATCCCCCTCCCCCCTGCCTCCCCTCACCCCCTTGCCGTGTGGTGAGCACCCTACTGCTGTCTGTGTCTGTAAGGTTTCTTTTTTCTTTTTTCCTTTACTAATCCCTTTACCTTTTTCATTATGAGTGAGGTTGCACCTGTTTCATATGCTTATAAGAGACCCATAGTACTCTCATGAACTGTTTATTGCACATTTTAAAATTGGATTTATTACTGTTTGAAGGAATTATCACATGTTAATGAGGGTAGGCTTAAAAATCCTATGTCACATCTACCACATATAATTCTTAGTCTGACTTTGTTTACAGGATCTAGTCAACAATTCTTTTTAGTTTTACGTAATGGTTATTTTATATTTTAGACTAATGGTTTTTAAGTATTTTATCTTGCTTAGAAAGAAAACCTTTCCCATTTCATTATTATATAAAGATTCTTCCATTTCCTTCTTGTAGTTTCACAGAATTGTCTTAGAGGATGCAAGGTGGAGAATTGGTTTAATTTTAACATTTGACTTGCTGACAAATACAGAATTCATTTTCAGAATAAGAATAAATTAAACATCCAGATTTTCTTCTTCAATGGCAGCTGATTGAAGTTCCAATTGTATCAGCTCCCAAATTCCCTGCTCTCCGTTCCTGGCCTGGGCACTGCTGCACGTGTCTCACCATCCCGTGGCCACTGCAGGAAGCGCTGTTACTACAGTCCCGTATGCGGTCGATTCACGCAGCCCCACGACTTTTTATTTTCCATTTAAAAATTCTATTTCCCAGACCTCCAGTGGTGCAATCGGTTAGCGTGCCATACTTACAAAAATTCTATTTCCTTTTGTTTCTTTAATGGATTTTAGAGCCAGCTTTATTAGTTACAAAAATAATTCAGAATGAGTAAGTTTTGTTAATGTGAGTCTACTAAATTGATCAGTTAATTGAGGGAAAATTTATATCTTTATAATACTGAGTTTTCTATCCAAGCAAAAGTTACAGCCTTTTGTTTATTCAAGTAAAGCTGTTTAAAAAGTGTATGTATATCCTGTATATTTCTTGTTAAGCTTATGACTAGGTGTTTATCTTTTTATGGGACATTATCCAAGCAAGGTTTTCTTTATATTGCCTCAGTTGATGGCTGGGCTCTGGAAAGCCTAAGATGATTTTTATGTTTAAGATGTAGCTAGTCAAATGAATACTTTCCCTAATTTTTTCTAACTGAATTTTAGATGATTAACTCGGGCTGTCCAGAAATACAGTAAAATCATCTATAGATAATTGTAATTTCTATAGAAATTACAGATAGATAAGAATCTATAGATAATTGTAATTTCTCTTCTTCATTTTTAATTTTTGTGCCTCTGATTTTGCACCTCTTCAGATACTGTTGGTTGGTGCTTCATGGAAAAATGTTACATTAAAGCATTGGGAGTGGGAGTTCACTTTTATATCAATATTATAAACCAAAGTGGGCAAGTGGGGTGGCTGGGGTGGGGGAGACATGGAGACAATTGTACTTGAATAACAATAAAAAACATGTGGAAAAAATGGCCTCTTTGGTGCTTAAAAAAAAGAAAAAATAATTTGGGGAAAATATTTTTGCTATTAAATTTGGTAAACTTTGAATGAGTTATATTTCTTTAGAATAGGTCTAGAACACAGAAACCATTTGTGCAGTATAAGTCCATTTTTATTTGTTAATATTCTAGTATTAAATTGTATAGCTTTTGAAGAAGCAGATCAATGCCTTTCTTATTTTTATGAAATAGAGTATAATTGTACCAGTGTTACTTAATTTCTTGATTCACTGTTATGTGTTCATTGTTGCTCAGCTTTAAATTAGTCTTCAACTGAAACACAGTTTGTAAGGATAATAGTTGGACACATTGAACCTTGTGAATAATTTACTTAAAATTAGAATGGATTGAATGCTTTTTTCTTAATATCTATAGGATGTATGAGTTAAAATTAATATTTTCAGAATTATATATTATAAAGAGGCTATGTTTGTATATTGGAGAGGAGTAAAAAATTTAAGAAAATTAAATATATATATATATATATATATTACAAGTAAGATTTGTATATTTTCTTTTATTTTTCTATTTCTGCCAGGTTTTTGCTAAAATAGATCATTTCCTTTATGATACTTTTTAATGAACAGTCTTGTGTTTCAGTGTAATTAATGTATCATCTTTTTCATTTGAAGTTAGTACCATTTGTGACTGCTTCTGAAATATTTCTCTGCCCTAAAGTCATAAAGTTAGTCACTAACATTTTCTCCTAGAAGTTTTAAAGTTTTACCTTCAATGTTCAATTTTTAATCCATGTAGAATTGATTATAGGGTATATTGCAAGGTAGCAATCCAAGTTCTTTTTCCCCCCAAATTGATAACTGATTATCTCATACTATTTATTCAGTGTCCCCACTTTTCCCTTTTTACAGTTCCATCACAAGTATTTGTGACACCAGAGGATACATGGATGTACTGAGCACTGGCTGATTCTCTCAGTAAATCTTAAATGAAAACAGTGATACTGGGCATCTTCTGTGCCTTCTTACTGATATTAAAGGGAATGTTTTTAATATTGTATCCTCAAAAATGACACCTGCCAACAGAATTTAAAAATGATCAGAAGATTTGAATAAATACTTAATCAAAGAAGATACATGAATGGCAAATAAGCATATGAAAAGTTTATCAACATCATGAGTCATCAAGAAAATACACATTAATGGAAAATAAGATTCCTCTATGTACCCTCCAGAACAGCAAATAACCATCTTACAAATTTATTACATGACCATGTGGAACACTTACTGGTTTCTGTTATTATTTTTATTATTCTACACTTATCCTGAAGACAAAAGAAATCCAGTAGAGGTTTTTGCTGAGGTGTAATACAATTATAATTGTCTTTTTAAAAGATAACCTTGGCAGCAATGTGAAGGACTAGAGTGAAGTAATTTTAGGGGTTCAGAGGCCCAGAGGAAGGAAGCTGTTAGACACACTCCAAAGGAGAGAATGAAAAGCTTAAACAACAGCCATGAGAGGTAGGAGAGCAGATTAAACAGCCGTTACCGAGAGGGAAATTGATACAGTCTCGTACATGATTAGATGTAAGGTGTCAAGATTCTAGAATCAGCCTATTGATTCTAGAATGTTAGCATTCTATCCAGTATGTTAGCAATGTCCTAACATACTAGATATTGAAATATAGTAAAAATTGCATAAATCATATCACTCATCACTCTAATATTAGGGGATGATATTAATGAGATTTCATTCCAATTAACTTGAGAACTGCATAAAGAATCATCTTGAAGCCTTTTTGTTTTGTTCTATAAAATGTTGAGATAAACATAATTAAATCCACCAATAACACTTCCCCTTGTAGTATGTACCACATGTGGCACAGACACAATGCACTTGAAACACAAAATTGGCACATCAGCTCAGAATACACAGGAATAAAAAAACATGAGAAACAAGTTTTCAGCTCAAACGGCAATGTCAGTTGCGCACACAGACACCCTAAAAATGGAAAAGAAATTTCATGCATTTTGAGCAGGAGGACTGGGTTTATTTCATGTGTTTAGCATCTCTTGACAAGTTGAAAAAATATATAAAATGCCGTTCCTTAAATTTAGTCTAAAAGACTAAGCATGTGTTTTCGTGATAGGCAACAGGAAATCGTTTTCCCTTCACCCTGGTCAGCTCTGGTGCAAAATGTTTGTTTCTGCCCTATAGTGAAAGATCTTCTAAACTGAAGAAAATCTTCCTGAACAACTTATATCTTTATCTTTTATTTTTAATTGATTTTATTGGGGTGACACTGGTTAACACATTTACACAGGCTTCAGGTGCACAATTCACAACACACCATCTGTGCCCTGCATTGTCTGCTCACCACCCCAATACTGACACACTCAAGAATAGTGAACTGCCGCTTTTTGTCTTTTAAAAATGTCCTTTTTGATTATATGTAGACAAATATAACTGAGGGAGTGTTGCAGACTGCTCTGCCTGGTTCTAGGAATTGTATCTGGACTCCTTGTGGCTAAGGGCCAGGCATGACCTTGGAATGCGAGCTGCAGGAGACAAAGCCTGTATCTGGTAGCAAACGCTGCCTCAGTTCCTCTCCCTGCCCCCAGAGCTTGGTCAGAAGTCAATGACGAGTAAGACCCCTGACAGCGGGGGACAACCTAAGCCAGACTCGATCACCTGGGAGGCCTTCATGGAAGGACGGGGGGCTGCAACAAAGAGGGAGCAATGGACTCTCGCCCCGCTCCCAGCTTCGAGATAGCCCGAGACCCCATGTTCTCTGGGAGACGGGCTTCCTGGCTCTAATCCCCTTAAGCCTAAATACCTGTTGGGGAGGGTTGCAGCTCCTTGCCTTGCCAGAGGGTGTCCTGGGAAAAAATCTGGCATCACAAAGTCTTCCTGATAAACCTGTGAAATCTGCTCTGCTAAGAGTGCTTTCATTCATATGTTAAGGGTTCGAGCAAGAAATCCTAAAACTCTGTTCCTGACAGACTCTGATTCATAGTAAGCCCTCAGATTTCTTTGAAATGTTACCTACTGTTTGATTCCAGGAATCCTGGAATACAGGGTGGCAAGGATCAATAAACGGTCCCAGAGGAGAGGGTTCGAGGCCTTTTTCTCCTCGGAGAAACTGGCTACTGCCAGCCTTTTTCCTCTGGGAAAATGGCCACTTCTCCTCCCCAAGCAGATCACATCATGTCTCAGTCATGTTTACTCTCATCCTGTGGCACATGGGGGGACTTGCGAGGAAAGTCGCCCCCACAAGGGGGGAAGTTATATAATTTGGCACGTTTTATAAATGTTTGCTTGTACAGCCGAATTTGAAACATCTTGGCCCCAATTTGTACTCAAAGGGAGAAGCCGCTCCACAAACTATGCCTCAGATATGTTTACTTGAAGAGTAGCTCCCCCAGTGCCAGAATTATTGACAAACTTGTCCCCAGTTTGTGTTTCTATTACCACATCACACTTGATTCCTTGGGACCACTGAGCATCTTCTACCAGATTTAAGCATGAATCGAATCATGGAACACATAATGCCCCAGGTCAGACTTCTGGAAACAACACACACTTCCATCTTCCTGGAGGAAGGATCAAATTGACAGCCTAATCCCCAAGAAGATAATTTCTAAGGTAGGATGTCTCTCCCAGGACCCAAAGTCAGCTGTTTCAGTAAGTGGTGCATCACAGATAAATACTTTTTGCTCTTCCATTGACCCACTTCTTACTATTTGATGCATAATTAATGTTGAGGTCAGAGTTGTCCCATTCTCAAACTTCCTGCTTGGCAACTATTGGCTTTCCTGGTGACAATTTAAAGTGCTGCACAAGCGTGATGTGGTAGCACCTGATTTGGAGGGAAGCAGAGATTTCTGTATCGAAAGAAAATTAGCCTAGGGAGATAAAAGCTGAATTTGCCATACAAAGACCTTAATTTCAGCTGATTCAGACCTTGGGTCTGATATTTATCTTTTCTGAGTTGATATTTCTCCTTATAAATGAGAATGATAGGAGGAGCCCCCTTCAAAGCACACACATAGGATTTTGGTGAAAAGCAAACAAGTTAAAAATTGTGAAGGCATTTTGAAAAGAGTAAAACATTTAGAAATGCAATAAATGGCATAGGAATCAGTTCTTCAAAGACAACGGTGCCTCTATGCGCAACTGTGGGCTTCATACTGGCATCCAGACCAGCCACTGGCGTATGAAACAGCTTCGCCAATAGCCAACATGTACATGTACCATATACACACTCCTTTACACATGGGTTATGTTCTCACACACGATTGATTCCATCTGATCATATTAGAATGGGAAAGTTGTTGCTGAAAAAAATTAATCCAGATCCTTTTCTGAGTGTATTCTTCTCGGAAATCTACAGGCCTGTGTGTGTGTGTGCATGTGTGTGCATGAGTCAAATGTTCTCAGACACTGATACTGTTGACCATGGTCTCTAGATGACCATCAATTTCTTCTGCAAAGCTTTCAGGTAAAAATTCATGTTGCATTGCCCCGTACAGACTGCCCAATACAGAGCCCACACCAGGTGAATGGAGTCATCCACCCAAGTGTTTTGACATCCAAAGAAAGCACTGTCCAGGTATTGATTTTATTTTCTAAGAAATTAAATCTGTCCATTTAGAAATTGCCATCATATGATTGCTTGCTTTGAAATTTTGCCAAGATAATAGTTTTCATCATCCTGCTCTTACGAAATCTGCCACCTATTTTGTTAATAAATAAATAGGTCAGAACCTGGGCATTAGCTCAAATTCAATCACCAGAACTTCCAGTAACTCTTAAAATTATTGAGCAGGACTTTGCTTCTAGAATTATCAGCATCGGATATGAGAAAATCTACCAAATCACGACATACCACTTTAAGTATAATCATTTAGTAAAATCTCTAGCGATCACAGACCTATGCTAAAACAAGCAAAACCTACGAAAGAAATAATATAGAGGTTCCCAGCAAATCAAGATGTGTTAACTACTCTCAGATTTGAGTACTACTCTTAAGTTATATAACTTAATTACTGTGTGACCTTTAAAAACCCACTCAACCCCCCAGTTCTGGATTTATAAATGCAGACATCTTCCTGACTGCTTTACAGAATGAGGAATGTGTCTGAAAGTCCTTCATAGGCAGCAAATTCCTCTCTATCCACAATTATAGTGTGATTATTAATGGAAGAGCATAGCAAGAGGTGTTTTGGTGCCTGCTGGCCTCCATTTGCAATTGTTACTGTGTTGTTGCTTTTTAAAAGACACATTAGGAAGTGTTTTTTGCCTGCAAGTCTTAAGACGTGATAATTTATCCACATCCCCATCCTTCACACCCTGGGTGAACATTGCTCAATGTTTCTTCACAGGCTTTGCAAGACCAACTTTCAGCTGTAAATGTGAAACAAAGCATAGTCTTGGGAGAGGAAACATTATCCTGATTGAATGTGTTCAAACGTAGCAGCGTTCCTGTGGGCTTATCAGACAACCAAATGCATAGGCACCAGGCTACAAGTTCCATGTTTTGTTCACTGCTGTGTCTCTGGTATCTGGAGTAGTGGCTGGCACAGAGAAGGCATAAAACTTTTCCAAATCAATTCATTAACACGACTTCAGTGCCATTGGCACATCTACCTGCAGAGGGTGTTGGATATGTACCATCTCAAGTCTGCTGAAATTCAGGGTTTCCAAAGAACACCAATCACCAATCTGTTCCATAAATGTTATATATAATATTTATACTTTTCTATAGTCACATATACATGATATGATTCGGTACTTGGTGGTAATTCGAAGTAAAAAGAGCTGATATGTTCAAAGCATAGAATGTCACAAATAGAAGGTTTTCTTAAATATTAAACAGGAATAATTGTTCATTTCAAGTTGTATTGAGATATTCCTGACTTGAATTTGAGGATTTTTTTCTATTTTTAATAACATTATGCTGTTGATAGAAAGAAATCTTTTGTGTTTGAAAACCTTACAGTGCCTACATATTGTCATCTTAAATACTGACTTTTATTGTGCAGAAGAATAAATAAAGATGAAGGTTGATTTTGTTTTGATTCCAGAAAGTACACTAAGCTCGGCTTTCAAGAATAAACCTTCTTTACTGGTTCTCTTTACTGGTATTTTGCCTCTTGTCTTAATATTAAGACTGTGGGGTACAGAAAACACTCTCTTTACCACGAAGACACCACTGAAATTAGTTTCATGTTTTACTCAAGCATTTGTAGCTCTATGACAAACCACGTTTTTTTTCTCTGAACTCCACCCCCTCAGATCACAAACTACCAGACAAAAAGACAAGCCTCAACTCCCCCGTCCCTGTATTGCCACCTGTTTGTTTAGAAGCTTCAGGACTCTCTTACAAATTAGTGTGATTGTAGTGTATTCTCTTCACTGGGCCAATCAAGATTATTTATGAACACCCAAAAACAACAATATGGTTTAGCAACACAGTAAAAATTTGGAATCTTAGCTGAAGTACTGCTGCAACTCGAGTATCACCACACCACACACACACACAATGGACAAAACTGTTCGTGTCAACACTGCCCTGTCAAGGAAACCTGCCCATTGTTTTAAGACTGAGATCTTGGTGGTGATATGCTGTCCCTTTCACTTTTAAACTCAGGGTATTACATTCTTTCTGGGATTGAGGCCATACACCTGCTTAAATATGTGTAGCCCAACTAATTCAAAATAGTTTATTTCATTTCCCCTCAGATTGCCTGGAAATCCAGCCCCATGTCTATTTCATGACTGCTTCCTGAGCAGGAAGGTCAAGTCTGAGTAACGGAATGGGCAATGTACTTTATAGATAAATGAAGTAGGTTTCTCATGTTCAGAAATTAAATCAGAACCAGAATTCAAATTTAATCTGGTGATAACGATAGATCAAATTTTCATGAATTAAATTAATACAGATCATTTCTGCCTTCTAACTGCAACCACTCTTCATGCTGCCATGTCTAGAAAACGCCAGAAGACTCTGCCTGGTGTCTCACCAGGGTCTTGGATATCTCTCTGTGCTCTAGGAATTGTCTATTCCGCAAGCAGTCATGGGAGGGGCCTCGGTGACACAAAGACCACAAGACGTAGCCATTGTGTCGTGCCTATTATAGGCATGCTCCCAGATATTTTTTGAACTAGATCTTGAAGAGAGAGAAAGGAGAAAGCAAAGTCCAGGGAAAGGGTACAAAGAGAGCTAAAGAATTGAAGTAGGAAAGAGGGACCATGAGAGTAAAGAGTGTAGCCGTGAGGCCTGGCACCAGCTGCCAGTGACCAAAACACCTTTCTTCCATCTGACAGCACCCAGCTTCGCCACAGTGCCGGCTGGTGCACCGCTACCTGATGATCAGGACATCTTTATTTTTCAATTATAGTTTACACTCAATATTATTTGTATTAGCTTCAGGTGTGAGGCATAGTGGTTAAAAAGTCATAGACTTTACGAAGTGGTCCCCCCAATACCTCAAGTGCCCATCTGGCATTATACACAGTCATTACCATGATATTGACTATGTTTCCTGTACTGCACTTTACATCCCAGAGACTATTTTATAACTACCAATGCATAGTTCTTAATCCCTTCAGCTTTTCACCCAGTTCCTTCACTCCCCTCCCCTCTGACAACCATCAGTCTGTTCTCTATGAGTCTGTTTCAGATTCGTTTGTCTGGTTTTGTTCTTTAGATCTCACATATCAACCATAAAAAAACTGTGTATATATATATGTGTATATATATACATACATACACATATATACATACACACACAGTATATATGTAAATATATAACATATGTATATATGGTGTGTGTGTGTATATATATATATATATATATATATATACCATGTAGTGTGTGTGTGTGTGTGTGTATAAACAAATCACTTGTTCAAGCCAACTCATGGCAGTATAAGAGCTCAGAAGCACTTGAAATAATCATCAATATTGGTTAATAAAAATAAAGCTGGAATTAGAGCTGAGAGGTGGGAGTGTCCTCCACCCTCTCTGGGAAACCTCCATTGGGACACTAGGGAAAGTTACTTGCTGGTGAAAAGCAGCAGTTCTGCACTGGGCCCCCCAGCTTGGCTGTCATTCCAGTTGCCTTCAATCTTCTTACACCCTCATCTGTAGAATACATCCCATTTTGTGGAGACTTTTGAAATTGCATTACTGGCCTTGTGACAAACAGTGAGTTGTCCAGGTTATCTATATTTTTTCCACTCCTCCCATCTAAGAAAAGTTCATAGCTCTCTCTTTTCTTTTTTCCTAACAATTTAACCACTAGCTTAATGTTTGACAACCGGTTGTTCATTTGTTTATGAGTCCTTTGCTTACCAGTAAAATGCAAATGCTTCCAGGACAGGAGTCATGTTTTTTCCTCTCTTTATCCCCAGAGAATAGCATAGAGACCATGCACAGTGTGTTAGTCAATGTACCTAGTGTGGGGGGCACATATGGAGAGTTGAGGGTAGGAGAGTAGGTGGTTGGACTCCACCAGGAATCAGATCTTGTAGGAAGGGCCATACGGGCTCTATTAAGGCATGTGTGGGCCCAAGAAAAGTGACCTCAACTCTTCATTACATACATTATTTTATTTAATGTTTCAGGAACACATTAAAGAAGTAACATTATTGTCTCCTTTTTATAGATGAGGAAGTTGAACTTTACCAAAGTCAAGTAGCTTGCCCAAGGTCTCTCACCAAGTAAATGGAGAGTCAGAACTGGAATGTAGCTCTGAGAGACACCAAGTTCATGTTTTTAATTATTACTTCACACTTTCAGTCTAAGAATTTTAATTCGAATCATGATGATGGCAAGCAGGTGAGTTAACTATCCCACATGCCAACAGGGACATCATCTATATAGATTGCGCAAAGAATCAAAATTAGTATCTCCAGTTATGAATCAGTCTTAGTGGCACATTTGTTTCCAACTGGAATCTGAGATTAAGACAATTTAAACAGATTCTAAATGCTTTTTCTGACAAATTTGTCCCAGGGCAGCAAAAGAAGCTAGGTTTTTCTTCTCCTTGAACATTTCCCATCAAAAATGGCACCTCTGACAAAGCCCTTAGTTACATTATTCATCTATATGGAACCAGAACATTTTTCCTGATGAGATCGGAGACATCAAAGTATAAGCTTCCAAAGCCTTTCCCTTCATCCACCTTCTAAAGAAGATTCTATTGGTGCTGCTGGGCTGATGAATGTAACATGTTGGGAGAAGGGAGAAAGAAATGAGAAGAACTTGACTGACTGAGCGAGGAAGGGCACAATGAAGGAGGAGAGGAAGGCAGGAGGTAGGGATGAATAGGCAGTGAGCAAGCATTCTGAGGGAGAGGTGAAGAAGACAGATTTGGGAAGAACGACAGCCACACTGGGGGAGATCCTAGTGGGGAAGACACCTAAAGGGACTATTAGAGACACTTGGCTATAGCATTGAGAAGACATCTTATAGACTCCTCAAGGAGAAATTTACTATATTCTTAAATATTTTCAGGCTGGGATATGTGTTTTATTTAATGTGTCATCACAGCAAGATGGGATTTAAGACAGATGCAGGAATGTACAATGTGGACTTGACTTATATCTGGCAGGACTTTAGGAATTTCTCTTTCTCTCTCATATTTTACATTTAAGGAAGCAAGTGTGGCTAGGTGAAAAAAACTAGTCCAAGTCACACATATGATCTTCAGTGATATTTAGACATGCATATATGTATAAACAACCTCTTTTCAAAAGGAAAGTAAGGTAACTCACATAATATGTAAGTCAGTATAAAGTCTAAGTAAATTTCATTTCATCAAGGTGGTTCTACAATCTCCCCCTCCCTAGAAAAATCCTAGAAAGTAGTAGAAATATTATTGAAACATAAATTATATAATTTGATTATATAAATTATAATAAATTACAATTCATATAAATTATTATAAATTATAATAAACATATAATTGAAACATTATATATGCTCATTATGTAAAACAAAATTTAAAAATATATTCATTTGTATATCTAAATTATATATAAGCCAAATAGGTGTGTGCTTGAACAAAAAGGGGAACTTGCAATGAGTCAGAAACTGAGAAATGAGAAGAAGATAGAGAGTTATGAAGAAAAGACAGAGCCATATTGAAAAGCTGCCATTCAGGACATGCAAAAAAAAACCCTACTGCAAACATAGAGGAGCAACCCTAAAGGTATTTGTACTCGG
This sequence comes from Artibeus jamaicensis, assembly GCF_021234435.1. Classification (NCBI taxonomy): domain Eukaryota; kingdom Metazoa; phylum Chordata; class Mammalia; order Chiroptera; family Phyllostomidae; genus Artibeus; species Artibeus jamaicensis. The sequence continues at coordinate 41,130,121 of NW_026522059.1, forward strand.
AAGAGGCAGAAGTTCAAAGCAGGAAGGGCACCACACGGGGGATTGGTGGGATTACCCCCGAGAAAGTGATCCTGTGAGTCAACCCTAGGACAGATACCACAACAGGCACGGCTGCCTACAAGCAGAAACTGTGGGTGTTGTATCTTGGGTTCAAGAGTCACAGCAGAATCTGGGTGACCTGGCCATGTAGGGGAGAAATAGGAGAACACGTAGCTAGATCCTCGCAGGCCTGGAGGCACAGTCCAAGAATGCTTCTCTGTTCCCTGGGAAGAGTACAGAGCTCTGTCCAGCCCATCCTTCCAAGCCAGCTGTACAACACAGGGGATACCAAGCACAATATGGCACCCAACAAGGATGGTGATGGCAGTGGCATGAGAGATAGAAATAAATAAATAAATAAGGAAATAGGTAAAGAGCAAATAAGAAAAAAAAGTAGATAAAGCCAAAAGGTAGGGTAGTATATAAAAGGAAAGATATGAAGTCCTATACACTTGTTAGATGTGGTTCATGGAACTAATTGTAACTGCCAATAAAAAATGTATTAATTTGTTAGGGCTATCATAACAAAGTATAAAGATGGAGTTACTTAAACAATAGAAATGTATTTTCTCATAACTCTGGAGGCTACAAGTCCAAGATCAAAATGGCAGCAAGAGTAGTTATTTCTGTGGTCTCTTTTCCGTGACTCATAGACAGCTGTCTTCTCTCTGTCTTCACGGTATCTTCCCCCCATGCTCGTCTCTGTCCTGCTCTCTTCTTACAAGGACTCTTATCAGACTGGCTTAGGCTCCATGAGAATAAACTCACTTTAACTAAGTAATTTTTAATGGCCCTATCTCCAAAAGTAGTCATATTCTGAGGTTTGGGGGCGTTAAAGAGTTCAGCATGGGGATTTGGGGAGAACACAGTTGAACCCATAACACAAAGGCAGAACTTGATTCACTATATGGTTCTCTACATCCACAAGACAAAAATAAATCAGATGCTCAGGAAAAGGAAGTGTATTCTCGTTACCAACAACTGAAAAAACACCTGAGATTCTGAGAAAGAGGTTTGAATAGCTGGGTGAAAAATTCTTTTAACAATATCTTAACACTCTTATATATAATTTAAAAATTGTTAAATTCTTTTAACAATATTGGGCCAACAAGGCCCAATAGCCTAACAGTGGGCCTTATAATAAATACAGTGCATTCATAGCACTATTCCTCATAACATTATTGAATGTAGGTCAAAGAAATAATGTTAAAATGCAGCTTAGTAAAAGTATATCTACAAAAATGTAAATTCACATGATGCTTTAGCTTATTCCCAGAATACCTCAAAGAATGGATAAATGGTTTTCTTTATTTTTAAAAAAATCCATAAATGTTTTTTAATCTAGTCCTTCAGAAGGCTTGATAAAGGGAAATCCTGAAGTTTTACTCCCAAAAAGAAGCTGTGGTCTGTGTTGCTTTTTCAATGTAGCTCCAAACAGTCAGGTCAGCTGGGTAACCTATTCTTCTGAGGAGACAGTTTGACAGTTTCGCTTAATGGTGAGGGCAGGTGCTCTGCAATCCACCTGACTGCAAACAACCTCCGATCTGCAACCTGTTAGAACAAACCTGGAGCAGATATCCTCACTGACCCATCCATGGTTGTTCCTCAGCTATAAATCAGGGAGCCCAGCAAACAATAGCCAGATGATGAGTTACTGTGTGTAAATCACTTACGACAGTATCTGCCCCAGAGCCCACCCTATTGACTATGAGTATTCCTTACTAGGAAAGCTAAGGAGCTTGCAATAATAGACAGCTACCCCCCAAACAGGCCTGATACACCTTCTGACTTTCTGTGTGTGATCAATGTCAAAGCAAAGCTTATTCCCTAGATAAGTTGCACTACAGTGGCTTTTGTATGTGAGCGCTGTTGGCAGCATCCTTTTGGGGAGGGGTTATTAAATTCTCCCTGTAGGTTCTCTCCCCAGAGTTTATGATGTAGTAGGTATGGGATGCAACCCCAAATTTTATACTTTATAAGTTCCCACACTACAATGGCGTCATGGTTCTTAATCCACCCTCATTTACTAGCTTTTGGACCCCGAGAAAGTATGTCACTTCTTTCAGCCACATTTTCTTATCTGGAAAACAGAGATGAAGATAGTCTGAGCCTAACAGTGGGCCAGGGAGGCTGAAAGAGCAGTGAGCCCTGAGCGGCCACTCCCAGATCCTTCTGGGGCTCTCTTCAGGGCACCCAACTGCTGCCCTCTGCTTAGGAGCACATCAAGGTTCATAGGATGTTCCTTCCCTCTCAGTTTTGGTTCAAGCCCCAAAACTGAGCACAAAATGACAGAGGCAATCCCCCTCATTTAAAAGTGAGGTGCTAAATTAAGTACTCAAAACTTCTGAAGAAGATAACCAAGCACTCCTTTTAGGGTGACTCTACACAACAATCCCCTTAAGGATGTTACAAAGCCTTGAGTTGAAAGGAAGCACCTCTTGCTGTGGGGGTGTTTCTGAGGATTTTGCTAAGCAATCTATGTGACAAAGTATGCATACCCACACTTTCCCTGGTTAATTAAGTACTGACCAAGCTGAGAGAACAGCAACTCCAGGTCTCTGCACTGGAAGTCAAGTTAAGGCCTTTCAGGGGCTCTATCTTGCCTCCATTCTCTGGCTCCCACCCTGGAAGAATCAGTTAGTCCCAAGCACTGCTGGTTACCACTAAGCAGAGGAATGCCAGACCCAGAAGTGGAGAGAACAGCAAGCCAACTCCCGCGCCCTCACTGCTGTTTCCCTTTTGCAGCATCTGGAACTGAAGGAAGAAATAGCTTTATATTGTGATCAAGTTTTCTGAGTTGTCATTATTACAACAGACTGGGTAATTTTGCTTCTAAAATGAGAATTCTTTAATAATGAGAAGTACCAGAAAACTTGTTATTATAAAGAATCCAGAAAAATAATGGACCTCCAGTGAATTTCATCCAGGGACAACGAAAAATAATTAGCTCACAGAACACATCTGATTGGGTGATGAGGATGAAAATCAAGCTGCTTTAGAGGATCACCCCTTAGGGTTTGGTCTTTTTAAGGTACTACATACCTACATACACCTATGCATCCCATGTTACCCAACCATATCTTTTGGTTCTGAGAGTTCGCTTTGTCTCAATATCCACCAGATGAGGGACTATCTTTATTTTAATGCCACTTTCAAGGGAAAGACATGTCATCATTTAGAGCAGTTTTCAGAAGCCCAAATATAGCATCTTAAAAATACTTCTTCAGTGACTATTGGAAATAGTATGCAGACATGATGAAATAAGCAAATATGTTTTTTTTATAATTAATGCATATAAAAGACATCTTTTTAAAAAAAGCTCTAGGAAACCTATCATAGTCCAGGTTAACTACTGTTTTCAGGAAAAATACTTTGCTGCTATTGGCTTGTTTTCCAACCCAAGTCATTACTTGTTTCTATTTTCAATCCTAAATGATACACATCTACCAGAAAAACCATCTGAACTTTTTTATGTATGGAGCAAGATTTACGTTCTCCCTATGCTTTTAAATCACTTTAATGTCCCCATGTGACATAGTGTAGGTGCGTCCTGAAGGACATAGCTGTGAGAAGCTAGGACTCAGGCACATTGAATGTTTTGCGGTGAGCTTGTTCATGGGACCTGATTGCTCCCACACCATTTCTGCTTGACAACATTCTGAACTGCATTTTTTTTCATTTGTTTCTTAGGCAATTTTTATTAAAAATTGAATTATATTTATTGTTTTCAACAAAAATAACATTCACAGTAGCTCTAAGATACCTCCAGACTAAGACACATTTATACAAAACATGTTTGTCTAGCTTTATACTTGAAATAACTGCTTTTCATTGAAAAAGCAGTCTATTACCCAGTCTATTGTAATAATGACAACTCAGAACTTTATCACAGTATGAAGCTGTTTCTTCCTCCAGTTCCAGATGCTTTTCATTGGAAAAGCAGTTCATTAGGCTTCCAAAGATCCACAAACAAAATAGAATTCACAAACAAAATGGTGATTCTCCAACTCATTGAGTGATTTTTGGCACATCCAAACTGTACATCAGGACTCACTTGGCCATGAAAAAAATTCAAGGAATTCCTAATGTCTCAAAATAAGTAAGAACTAATTTTTTAAAGATGTTATCCATCCTCAGCCTTTTTTCTTTTTCCTTAACTTGAGCCTAATATAATGTTTTACATCTAACTCATTGTTGAAGTCCAATAAATATCACAGTCTCTTACATCACAAAGAACTAGAATAAGAATTGTAAAGGTAAAATAGAATCAAAAGTAGAACTTCAGTCAAATAATAAATTCGACTTCCCAAAATTGACTTCCATCATTACTGTATAAATATTCCACAGCACTATCTAAGCTTTGATTGGAATATTACGCGAGAAAACAATATCAGGCAACTTGGGTTCTAATCCTGACATGTCCATAGTCCACCTGCAATACATACGATAGGCTCTTTACATACTGAGCTCTAGAGTTACATTACCCAGTAAGCAAAGCTGTTGAGAGGATCCAGCCGGTTAAGAAAGTGTAGGGTGATTTCAAAACAAAACAAAATCTGCCCTTGAAACCATTCAGCACTGTGTCCAGGTAGAAACCTTGGGCAAGTCATTTGACCTGTACGTCTCTCTCCTCCTCCAAAACATGGAGCTGGTATTAATATAAAGTTTATAGGGTTCTTTTAAAAAAGTTTTATTGTATTTTTTCCATTACCATTTAGGTCCCTTATATTCTCTTCCCCTGATAGGGTTCTTAAAGCAATTAAATGTCACAATATATGTTAAAGATATAGAACATAATAGGTGCTCAATAAGTGGCCATTGAATTTATTACTGATCTATGTGAAAATCTTTTGGGGAATATGAATGTATATGCATATGCTACACTAATATGTGTATGCATATGCTACACTAATACCACATAATACATTCATGTAATTAGTCAAAGAAGGACTTTTCTCAGGGCACCGTAAAGGTTCACTTCTTACATTTTAAAAAAATCCATGATTCCACTTACAGTTGACCACTAAAACAATAATGTCTACCACTAGCTTAAGACCTCCTTTTACAAACAAAGATGACTATTAATTTAATACAGGCTGTCATTACAAACAAACGTTTCCTTTCTCTAGCTGCTTCCCTCATAGGTTTCCAAATCGGGGAAACCTCATTTCCAAGCCACGGTGTTGCTCATACTTCTATATTGTGGTTAATGTTGTTTTACAACCAAATATTTATTTTCAAACTGAATGGCATAGACTTTTAACCTCTAAACCAATCCCAAGTAAAAGCATGAATGATAACTCCCCCAAAGTTGTAAGAATTATATGCTGCAAATGATGTATAGAAGGAGCTGGAAAACACAACTCAAGCTCGTGCCCTTCCCCGTCCTGCCTGTTACAGTACAGAGCATCTGTAGGTTTCCCTGTGCTGATAAAACACTGGAAGGAGGCAGCTTTTGTAATAGGATCATTGGCTGAAACGAAATGAGTCAATCTGATCAATAGAAATTGCACATGCAGCAAGGAGCTCTTAATGGATCTTAATCTCCATTAGGCTGAGTTGGAGGAAGTTGCAGGGGAAGCTGCATCACATTTCAGCAATTTATAATGGCATCATGGTCCATGAGCAGCTTTCAGGGGATGGGAGGATTCATCCTGGGTGCTCTGGGACAACCATCAATGGGATGGTAAACTCTTGCATCATCAGTGTCCAGGAAATGCTCTGGGGGATACTCGGGAGAATTGTCTCCAAGGCTTATAAAAATTTTAGCAGGAATCCATGGTGGGTCAACCAGAAGAACATTAGCACATGAAGCTTTTCTGTCATGTGTAATTAAATGTGGTTTGGAATCCCTTAGACATGAGTTATAAAACCAAAAGGAACAGTTCCAAGTTTGTTATCAGAGGCTCGTAAAGGGTGGGCTATGGGGACAACGGTAGTATCAGGTTTTCCAGAAGTAGATACAATTCTCATGTGACACATGGAAATCTTAAAAAAAAAAAAAACCAACTTGTGTTTGGGTACCCAAAATGTGAAACTAACTGCCTCTCAATTTAATATATAATAGGGAAAGCTCCATGTGGAAATTCAAAAGAAAAGGAAAATTGCTTACAATTTAGAAGACTGCCCATTGTATGTGCACTTGGAAATTACAGCACAATATCTCCTAATTAATGCTGATTGAGTACTTTGATTTCAAAAATTGAAAAACATAATACATGGACATTGCATTACACATTCAGATACCCTCCCCACTAAATCCTTGGTGTCAGAGACCGAAATAAAGAAGGCAATGGCAAATTGCTTCCCTGTTTTTCTCTTACCTTAAGTGAAACTTTAGCATTATAAATTTTAATAAAAGCAAAATTGCCTTATGCTATGGCAAGAAAAATGTATCCCAAATATTTGGGCTACCTAATTAGGAATGTGAAGGGTTTCTTCTGTACTCCAGCAAAAATTTTAAATGTACAGGCTTTCTTCCTCTAAGATGCTGTAACATGTCACTTTTCTATTATTACAGCACTTCATCACTATGTATCATGATTGTTCATTTCCATGTCCGCCTCTCAACTTGATTTTTCTTAGATGAATTGTGAGTCCCTTGAAAACCAAAATGCACCTTTTCATCATTTTATGCTCTGTTCACAAGACAGTGTTGATATAAAATGAACACACAATATATTTTTATTGACTAAATACAAACATTTATTTTCTATACCATAATCTTTCCATGAGGCATTTATTTTAGAAAGGTCTAAGAGAATTTCAGAGACATGTCAGAAGATCATCTTTGCATAAAAAACTAAAATAGAAAAAAGACAGGTTTGTATATTTATCTGGACACATCTGTGATAGATAATACAATAGCATCTATGAATATTTCAGGTATGCTACATTATTATCTTCAGTTATGAATTTTAAAAACTCAGTCATGAGGTTTTAATATCTTGAAATTTCTCCACTAATGTTCTGAGAATGAAGAAAAAAAACTAAGTAGCCAAAAATGTTTTATTCTCTTTTTTGTATGTGTGTTTCTTATGTGTGTTGAACACAGACAGGAAAGAAAGTGCATTATGTAAATTAATTATTGATGCCATAAATACTATGTAACAATTTACATTTTAATTATCTTATCATTATCTATCAATTGCTTCCACCATGGCACTTTTGAAAGAGTCAAACTTATATAACATGCCTAGCACATGTAGTAGGATCTGAATAGATATTGTTGAAATAATAAGTGAGTGAATCTTCTTCCAAAAACAATAATAGGAGGAGGCATCCAGCTTCCTTACAGTACCATAAATAGTTTTGGTTCCCGATATGTCAGACAACCTTCTTTTCTATGTTGAAATGACCACTCTGACCTCCTTGAAGTATCAGGATGCCCTTACCTGCCTTGAACAGCTTACAAACATGTTTGATTATCTTGGCAGATAGGAGAAAAAGGACTTTTGGTAATATAATTATTGATGGCATAATACAGTTCTAATTTTTTAACTTATTATTTATTACAAAAATATAATGGTTAAATACAGTGAGAATTTAAACCTACTAGATTTGGTAGTATATAACTCATCCTGTCTTTTGGAAGAAGTTTCTCCTTTACATATCATCTTGATCACTGATAAGCTTAAATCAACTGTGTTATACCATTGGAACTGGGGGAAAAGAATTTGCCAAAATATGTTTTGATTTAATAGTACTGGTTGTTGACAACATAGCAAATGTATATTTTCTTAATATCACCAAAAGATCCTTTCACCAACAATTTCTTTCAGTTAAAAAAAAATCCTGGAATGGATTAATTACAATAGACCCACTCCGGTGAGAGGTTTTGGGCTCAGCTGTAAGGCACAGTTAAGTGCAGGTTCTGAGACATTGCCTGTCTCTATCGATGACTAGACAAATCACATCACTTAGCCATCATGGTGTCTGCGTTTTGTAGGTTCCAGGAACTGGCCTAGCTGGGAGCCTAGAACTCTCTCCACTCTAAAATATCCGATCGATCATGATTAGAAAAGATGCCCCCAGGAGAAGGTCTCTTACCAAGGAATCTCTTAAGAATTCATCTGAAATAAACCCAGTTTTTTAAACTTGCATGCCATAATGAACTCTAATAAGTCCCCTGGGAAGAATATAAAATAGTTTGCCTTGTCTTCCAAAATAAAAATGTTTTATCTGTTCAAAACAGTATACCAATTATACTACTAGGCCTATTTTCCCAAATAACATAGCAGGTTAATTCTAAACACATTTTAGGGCCACAATTTTTTTTCCCAAAAGGAGTAACTTTATAAAGAGTAACTTTATAAGGAGTAAGAGGATTGTAGGCACAATTTTATCATTGTGATCAGTTTTATAGAATGTTTTATCTTTATGAAATATCACAAAAAAGCAATTTAAGGTGACTTATGAAATGCACCAATCTATGACAGCAGCAGTATTATCTAGTAGTTATGAGCAGGCATTTAGGAGTCAGATCATCCTGTTTTGAATTCAGGATTTTCTAGCTACTAGCTAGCTGTGTTAATGTCCCTTCAATTTCTCATCTGTAAAGTGAGAAAATAATAAAAGTATGTACCTTCTAGGTTTAGAGTATGTAGATCAAATGAGTTTATATCTGTAAAGCACTTAACATGGTGACTGAAAATTATAGGTAGTATTCACAGTTAATTATTATTATTATTGTGAACAATAATGTCAATGAATACAAAACCTGGGACACTAGTAATATTAGAAGCTACTGTATCTTTATAGTAAAGCTAAAATCCGAATCATCAAGAATATTTTCATAATACATGTCAATGTTAATGTATAAGATGTTAACCATGGTTATGTCCTAATCTCCTCCCTGTCATCTTTTTTTAATTATATTTTATTGATTATGCTGTTACATTTTGTCCTGATTTTCTCCCTTTGTCCCCCTCTACTCAGCATCCCCAACCTCCTCAGGCAATCCCCCCCACCATTGTTCATGTCCATGGGTCATGCATGTAAGTTCTTTGGCTACTCCATTTACTCTACTGCAATTTACATTCTCATGGCTATTCTGTAACCACCTATTTGTACTTTTTAGTCCCCTCACCTCCTCATTCATTCCTCCACACCCCCCTTTCATCTGGCAACCATCAAAATGCTCATTGTACCCATGATTCTGTCTCTGTTCTTCTCATTTGCTTAGTTTTTTAGATTCAATTGTTAATAGATATGTATTTTTGCTATTTTTGTTCATAGTTTTGATCTTTTTCTTAAATAAGTCCCTTTAACATTTCATATAATAATAGTTTGGTGATGATGAATTTTAGTTTTTTCATGTCTGAGAAGCTCTTTATCTATCTGCCTTTGCATTCTAAACGACAGCTTTGCTGGGTAGAGCAATCTTGGCTGTATGTTTCTACTGTTCATGACTTTGAATATGTTTTGCTAATCCCTTCTAGTCCGAAAATTGTCTTTTAAGAAATCAGTTGACAGTGTTATGGAAACTTTCTTGCAGGTAACTTATGTCTTTTCTCTTGCTGCTTTTAAGATTCCCTTTTTATCTGTAACCGTTAACATTTTAATTCTGATGTGTCTTGGAGTGGGCCTCTTTGAATCCATCTCATTTGGGACTCTCTGTGCTTCCTGAACTTGCATATCTACTTCCTTCACCAAATTATGGAAGCTTTCTTTCATTATTTTTTCAAATAGATTTCATTCTGTCTTCTTAATTTATATCAGACAATTTGGTATACCTAACAGATACACTTGAATACATGACTTACCCCTCTACCTCACACATACACACAAACACACACATATACACCAAAGGAGGATATACTTTTAAAAATCTGGTGATATGCTTTAATTATCATATAAAATAGATTCACTTCTAGTTACTTTCAGGAAATGTAAGTCAGTATCAAATATCAAGCATAAAAGCAAACCCATTGAATTGAAAGGCATTTCCCAACATTAATCACATTTTAATTAACTCCATCAATTTAAAATAACTCTACACAATGTATTAATTCTTTCAACTATAAGAAAATGTCTTTAGAATTAATTTTATTCTAGCTATTTCATCTGGATGCAGTTCCCTCTCAGACAAGATGGTCTGTTGGTAACAAATGCCTCTAACATTGCTTCATGCTATAATGAGTTCCTTCATGCTGCACGGGTGCAGGACTCTAGGATCCCTGCCAAGTGGTTGTGCAAGGGCTTGATGAGATTTAAAGCTATTCTTTACTGCAGGTGCCTCTGCAGCTCCTGCCCATGTTGAAGTGAAAATAAGAATTGGGTTCTTAAGCAATCAAATGAGAATATTCATTTTGCTGGTACACATTTAGTACCTAAAATATATGATCCAAGGTTAAGCACAGAAGCCCAGAACACCTGTTCTGTATATTTAAAGAAATTCATTATGCTCTACCTGTAAGCTAGAACCTCACAATGGCTTACCCAAGTCATCTGGTATTAAAGAGAATGTTCAAATAAGAATGCCAACTTTTGCCCTGGCTGGTGTGGCTCAGTGGATTGAGTGCCAGCCTGCGAACCAAAAGGTCACCAGTTTGATTCCCAATCAGGGCACATGCCTGGCTGTGGGCCAGGTCCATGGTAGGGGGCACTTGAGATGCAACCTCACAATGATGTCTCTCTCCCTCATTCTCCCTCCCTCCCCCTCTCTCTGAAAATAAATAAAATCTTTTTAAAATTTTTGAAAAAGAATACCAGCTTTCTACTTGACGTTCTCTAAATTCTATTCCCATAAAATACAGATTATCAAAAAAATTACTCAGCCCTTGATGATGCATTCAATATTTTGCTAAGTTAGGTTTATGTTGCAACCTAAGCTTTTATATGTCAAAACAAGAAGCGCTGTTTTGAAAAGTGTCTGTGGCTTTGCAAAATCATAATTGAAAAAAGTGTTCTGCATATTATTCAAAGTGCTTCAAAACAAGTACACACAAAATAAAATGGTTCCTCTAATTTGGTTCAAAACAGTTGCTCTCTACAAATCAGTGTATATAATTTTTTTGATCAAACAATGAGAGCTATATGCCTCAAGTGATTTCCTATGTACCTTCATTGTTAGGAAACCATGACATAATTCATGAAAAGGGCCAGTGCTTAGCATAGTATGTACTCTGTTACATTTAGTTCCTATCATAAGCAATTATTTACAATTATAACCTTAAGTGCCAGGTGACATTTCCTCCATCTGTTTCTATAAATGGTTTCTTTTTCCTTTTTTAAATTTATTTATTTTCATTGTTGTTCAAGTACAGTTTTCTGTCTTCTACTCCCATCTCATCCCACCCCACCCCGTGCTCCCCACCTCCCTCCCATTTCCACCCCCCTTAGTTTTTGTCCATGTGTCCTTCATACTTGTTCCTATAAACCTACAAAACAAACAAGCAAGCAAAATATAACCAAAGACACTGAAATACAGAACAGGCTGACAGTGACCAGAGGGGAGAGGGGAGGAAATTTCAGGGGAAAAAGCGAAGGGTTTACAGGAACATCTATAAGTGGTTTCTGTTCTAATTTGAAATTTAATTTACCTGTTTTGTATGGTTTCATTGTTTAAGCCACCTCAAAACAGGCAAACTGTAACATTTTTAAATTAACATTTTTTAAACAAGTGGGCACTCAACAAAGCATTTTTGATCCTAACAATGGCACAGGGATTGCTTTAAACTTCCAGTTGGAAGCTGATGACAAAGTTCCAATGAGACTGTGGTTAAGAAAGATGCTAATTTCCCTACCACAGTGAGAGTGTTTGCCCGCAGACCACACATGGCTACAGTTTTTGATTTAGAGTTCAGCATAGTAAAGCCTCATTAGGTCAAATTCATTGGTGGTTGTGGAGAAAGGCTAATTCAATGGATGAAAAGTTTGAACTATAGAATATATAAACAATGCAGTTATTTTTGAAAATATGGCAACAGAAGCCAAGTAAGTTGAAGTGGGAGATGATGACAGGCTGAGGTCATGACAGTGGGGAGGGGGGGAAGTGACCAGAGCAGAGTGTGGGGTGTCGGTGCTGAGTGCCCTTGCTTCGCACTCTAGTGGAGCAAGTGCAGGAAGACCCAGCAGAACAGGCCAGTTGGAACAGAGCTGGAGGCAGTCCCGGATTTCACCGAGCTGCAAGTGCAACCTTCGGAAGACATACTGGCAGTATAAATTCTTTACAGTTTTGCTCCCATTCAGTCACTGAAAATCATCCTGGAATCCTAAGATATTGAAGCAGGACAGAATCCCACATGCCATGGGTCCCCAACCCCTGGGCCTCACAGCTTCCTGTGCAGCCCGACCCTGTCTGTGGAAAAATTGTCTTCCAAGAAACCAATGCTTGGTGCCAAAAAAGGTTAGGGACCACTGCCATAGACCATAGAGCCAGAACTTTCACTTCACAGGAAACTACGTCAGAAAGGATGCCAAGAGCCACACAGTTAAAGAGCCAGCACTCAATATCAGGGTTGCTAATTCCCAATTCAGTGCTCTGCACTCTGCTGTCCTGCTATGACCGGCTGATCAAACACCCTATTCGTTTGTGACTATGCTGGTTTTAAGACTGAAAAATCTCATATTCCAAGAAACCCTTCAGTCCCAGGCAAACCACAATGGTTTCTTGCCTTAACAGAGATATGAATTAGTATTCATATGCCCATAGTTTTCAAAAAAAGCAGTTTGCATGGTTAATCATGGGAAAAACTCAAAATGCAATAGGTTGGCCAAGGCAACTGTAAAATGGAGAGTAGCCTTAACATTAAGGAGCAGTGTCATTATAGTAGATGGGAGGGGTAGGAAACGCTCCATCTTCCAGTCGCACTAGTGACTAGAGTACCCGCCACTGGTCCCAGGTTACACTTCAAGTTATCCTCTCCTCCAATCATATCAGGACTACCAGATCACTGGTAAAGTTTGCAGAGGGTCTCCTCTTCCCAACACCAGTTTTAATCTAGAAAAATATTCCAAAAGCTAAAAACACAATGAAGTTCCATACCTGCTAATTTTGCTTCCTGCTGTTAATCCAGACAGGTGTTTATTGGCCTATAGCAGCAGTTTTCAACTGGTGTGCTACAAGAATTTTTAAAACATGCAATACCTGACTATTTAGTCAGGGGCACTGACCTCTTTTTCCTTAGATTGCCACATGAAAATAATGACAACAGCCAACACAATAATAACCATCCAGTGTGAATGACTCAAAATTATACCTATTTTGTGAGGTCAGCAAAAAAATACATATTTTCGGTGTGCTACAGAATTTTAGTAATTAGTTTATGTGTGCCATGAGATGAAAAAGTTTGAAAATCACTGGCATAGAGAATATAGAGAAAATAGTCATAAGAACTTTAGAGAAATCAATCTATCTGCTTCCCTCTCAAGTCATTCAGAAGCAAAAAGTAAGCCCTCTTGACCATTCTAGTTAGAGCAAGACGAAGAGCATACTTCAAGGTCATTTTGCTTTCTTCGAAGTAAAAGACACAGACAACATCTAGAAGAGAAGGTCCGTGTCACCTACAAGAGACCCTCAAGTAAAGGACTGTTATCCTTTCCTCTCCAAGGACTTCCTGGGCACTCAGCTCAGATCTGGCCCTGCTGTTTGTCCTGAGTCAGGCTGGTAGGAACACCCCTGGAAGCCCAGCCTCGTCATCCTCAAAGTCACTGCATCCACCAGAGACCAGCCCAAGAGCCACATCACAGGTGACACTGAGGATCTGAGCATCCACTTCCAGCCCTCGTGTAGAACGTGTCAAGGATTTCAATTTCAGAATAAGGTGCCTTGACTTTATGAAAAAGAAATGCCCATCGAGAAGACAGACAATGAGGGGAGCATCACGCTGCCCTTGGCCCTGGACCCCCATCCAACATGAGGCTGGGAAAGGGATCGGCCGTCCTTTCTTTCATCTCCCCATGCCTCATACTTTCTTCTGGAGTTTATGAAAAGAAAATATTTTAAATCCATTACAATTACATTAAAGAAACCACTATATCTTACTTTTTACTTCACTTTTTTGCTCTTTTTATAAATTTTATCTAATGAAGTTAAAGAGTATAGAATCTAGGCTTTTATATAAAAGTTGCTTTTCTTAGAAAAGTTGGTAGCTCCTGGCTTTACCATGTCAGTAAAGGTGCAGCCTCCTTCAACTTTCCTTTTCTGAAAGTCAGTGGAAGCCTGCCAAACACCAAAGGTACAGATTAGCCTGGTGTGAAATAACATAAATTGTAGCTAATGCACTTGCTGTGGATTGGGAAAATGAAATTATAATTTCAGTTGGAAGCAGCCTCTGGCTCCATATCCCCAGATCATAGTAAATCCACCATTTGAACACTTGCGCCTCTTGAGGCTTCTTGATTGGATCAGAGCCCCAGAGGCTTCCGCTTTCTTCTGCTTCTGCAGAAGGGTTTGCCACACAGCACACGGCGTGATACGCCAACACACCCTCATTCCTACTGCTTTCGTTTTCTGTTAAAATTGTTGGTGCTGGTGTTTTGTTTTGTTTTTGCAAGCCTCTCTGGAAAGAATACTGGGCTTAAAATTTGAAGACTTGCATTTGAACTCCAGTTCTGCCACTAATTGCCTTGAACTTCAACAATTTTCTGAGCCTCTGCATGTTAGTTTTCTATTTAGAAAATGGAAATAATGACACAATTTTATGGGTTTATGGGATAACCACCATAGCAGAGCCCAGAAAGTGTTGACACACAGTAGGTGCTCAGATATTTATGCAGCATTTCAGAGGGACAATGACTTGACTATCAAATATTTTCTTGCCTATCACCATAATAGGTCAGTAGAGCAGGGCTCAAAAATAAGACTTTGACTTCAAGTTGATTGCAGTCTCTTAATACCTACCTTCTATCAAGCATCTATTTTGTGCTATGTGCTATGCTAAGTATTTTAAAATACATTGTTTTACTTAATTCTCACAACAACTCTATGAGGCATATATTATCAGAACTATTTTGCAGATGAGGAAAATGAAGCTTAGAAAAGTTAAATAGATTTCCCAAAGTCACGCACCCAGTAAGCGGCAGTGCTGGGACTAGAATAGTGCTGGTCCTGAGATTCACACCGCCCTCCAGTAGAAGGAGAGGAAGCATGGAGCACAGGCACACACAGAGACACCTAATCACATTCCAGAATGTTCCCCACTCTCAGTCAGCACTCAGAGGGTTAAAGACAAGATGACAAAATAGCACGAACAGCTGTCCAAGGTGCGCGAAGCTGTTCTGCAGTACCATTTTGCTCGTGCTCCGCAGCTGTACCAGAAAGTTTTTGTTCCCCAAAGAAAATACTGAACTGAAAAGGTAATTGGTATTCAAGACACACATGTTTTCTATCAGCAAATAAGAAGAAAGCACAACAGTATTCTTGAAGGATGCTGATTTTTTTCGGTGTTTTTGCAATTCTGCATTTTCAAAAATGACATCTGTTTTGTGAGTGACTAAAAACTCTAGAGGCAGAATTTGTAAAAGGAAATAAAACTGTGTTTCTGAGCATTTTACTCCTTACTGCCTTCAGATGATATTTGTTTAGTTGGCCCATTTTCTCCCAAATGTTATCAAGGCAAAAGTTTTTTCTGTGTCCTGCCCACATTTCTGACAGGTTTGAAATGATGCTCCAGTGGCAAGCGTTCTAAAAGTTTCTTTTAGCACATTTCCCCCATGTATCAAATCGTCCTTTCTTTTGAGCACTCAAAAAATTGTGCCTTCTAGGAGCATAAATGAATATAATGCATCGCATTTATATTGCGTGTGTCTAGGAGAAACTCAAAGTATTTTACTGTCTTCACTTTCCCAAGCTGTTTATTTTTTGCCAAAGCATCAACAAACAAAAGTTTAAGGGAGTCATTTCTTAGTCATCCCATCTCTTTGATTTATCACTTCCTGTCCCATGAATTTCCACTCTCTATTTCACACAGATAAAAAGATGCCATAACTCATGCAGTTTGTCAGCTAAGTCCCAGTTTTAGAGAAGAATGTTAACTAAGGTCATCCGAGGGAGTTCCCCCTGCAAATAATACAGTGTCAGGTTGAACCATACCCCACCAACTCTTACCATGGACCCTCTGCCAGAATCACCTTCTTAACCCCAAAACATAGAACAGCTTCCACATATAACTGACAGAATCAGCACACTACAAGACGGGATGGGATTCCTGGAGCACAGGTGTGAGTCTTTCTACGCCTGCCTTTGCCCAAAATTTATGGAGCCGTACATCACAGAGGAATGAAATATAAATGAATCTGTGGTAACTTTCACGAGGCAGAAATCTTCCAAGTTGTCCTGACAATTCAGTTCTCATTTATCTAGTCCCATAATTCACAAACCATAAACCCTGTTTGTCTAATGCTTCTTTCTCAAAATTCATATGTCATTTTTGTTGTGATGTCTTAGTCATACAGACTTCAACTTTCTTTTGATTTTAGGCATTGACTAGCCAAGAACAGCTGCCTCAAAGTTTTCTCTCCTGCACAATCCTTCTGGCCCTTTGGTATGCATTGACTTCATATCTCCTCTTTGGAAGTACTCAGCAGAAAGTCCTAGACTGCTTCATGTAGAGGCTGGGCTCTATCGTTACAAGCCTGGCGAGACCAAGGCGACACAATGAGTCTGCCCAGGAAAAATAGTATATCTCATTCTTGGAGGGAAGTTCTCATCAGCAAAGGCCAAAGAGAAGGCCACATGCCACTCACAGATACATAAATATAATTCAAGTAATAAAAACAGTATATTTGGCAGGAAACTTAAAGGCAGTATAGTTTAACCATGCCTATTGATCTCTGGGATGTACATTAGACATAATTCTTTGCCTGTTAAAAAACTCCTGATGTCCCCAGTGAGTCCCTTCATTTTACAAGATAGACTCCACCAGTACCCCATCACAGAGACATGCTTTGTCACAGAGTTGCTCTTCTGGAGAAACCCCCAAGACTGGAAGCTCTTGTGCACCCTGAAGGACAGGCCCCACACGCACAAAGTAGGGCAAGGCTGTGGGTACCAGATCCATCATTGGTCACAGTCAAGCCTGGGAAAAGCTAAAATAGCACCGTGGCCTCGCCCAATAGGCACACAGGTTGCATCGTGCGTAGCTTCTTTCCTTAGACAAGATGTTCTGAGGCCATTTAGACTAATTCATATTTCAAATATTTTGATTTGTTCTTTTTGTTTCCCACTGTTTACACCCATTTTTTTTCATTTTTATAGTAAATTTATGTTCTCTGATGCTGCCAGGAGTTTCATTTATTTTCCTTCAAGAATCATCTATTTATTGCTTCACAGTTATACATTGCCATTTTTTTCAATCTACTCATCTTTTTTTCACCATAATTTCTTACTGGGAACCTGGATTCCTCCATACCCATTCCTACTTGAACACTATGAATAGCATGATATTGCCTTACTTTCCCAAATTTTGTTGAATACTCAAGATCCATTTTAAATTCCAAATCGTTCACTCACCTGTCTGAGTTATTACTAACTGATGCTAACGTCTTCTCTTGGGAACTGTCCCCAGCGTCACAGTGTAAACCATATCGGTTTCAACCGGATGCCTTATACTGCCCCAGCTAGAAACCTATGGCCTTCCATTACATAGTAAGCACAGAATTAGGCACAAAATAGGCTTGAATAAACACTTGTCAGATTAAACACAATGGCTGCACAAGAATTATAGATGTGGACGTGCTTAAGAAACTTTCACTTATTCATATATTATTCAGCCACGTTTACGAAGTGCCTACACTCTTGTGGTAGGCATAAGGAGAACAAAGACAAATATGTCATAATCCTTGCCCTCTAGAAATCCAGCAGCAAGAACACAAATAGGAACTTAAAAAGTGCATTCATGTGCCACTACATTCCGAACAGAAATAATCAAAGGGAAGGGAACAGAAGAAGCACAACAGAGAATGTAGTCAATTCTATCCCGATTGATAACTGACTTCCTCAAGGAAATGATGGTTCAGCCTGGTTTTGAGAAAACTAAGAGTAAGATAGAGAAAGAAAAAGTAAGAATGTTCTGGACAAAGGGAGCAGTTTGAGCATATCAGGATGAAACGTTAACACTCTGCAAAGACACTAATTCAGTATGAGATAGGGTTTGGTAATCAGCCTCTGTAACAAGTATCCCCTGGGTAATTCTGGTGCAGGTGGCCCCAAAACGTCTCTCCACATCCTAGTTCCTTCAGGACTTGCCCAGAAAGACTCAATAGTGGGCAATACGCCTTACTTGTCTTGGTCAGAGAGAAGATCTACACTCATGTGGAAGGTCCACACCTCTACCTCAGTGAACCTTCCAAAATATGAATCCAGTCATGTTACCTTTCCATTTACAATCCTTCAGCGATGTCCCACTCTTCGGAGAAGGATGTTAGAGCTTTAGTGGGGCATTCCTGGCATCACAAGAACAGACCTTCCTCCCTGGTCTTGCTTCTGGTGTCACTGCTCAAACCGTACCTTATAATTATGTTAAAATCTGTGCTTTCTGCTGCTGTTTATAATTGTTATGAAGTTATTAAAATTTAAAACATATTGAAAGGGCTCTCTCCTATGGATATCCAATTAAATAACATTTTTTTCCTTATGGAAGCATAGGATCAATTTAAGTGTTCAGAGTGAAATACCAGAGCACTTTCCTTTGTCCACAGAATGTCAAATTGTCTAATAAAGTATGGCTAAACCAAAAGAGTTCAAAATTCTGAATGTTAGAAGATATTCCGTAAAATGATAGGAACCCAGAAGCAAAAGGCAGCCTAAGCTTAGTCCCCTAATAAAGACATCCACACACGCATATCTATGCACCCCAGATTCTCACAGGCACTCACACACCTCTCATACCACTAGAGGCCATCCTGGAATCTGTGCATCACCAAAATATTCAGTGATAAAGACATTTTTTTCCTGGCACATTCAACAGAGAAACTGAGACCAGACAGCTAGTAAGATAAGACACAGTCTCCCTCCAGGAGCACATGCTGCTTTGGCAAACACAAATATCACTCACTCACACACGTACTCAAGCCTGTGCATAATTCTCTTGACAACTCCAACTTATAACATTAGCATATGAATGCTGAGGCTTACAGTGATATTCACCCACCAAATGGAGTTGATAATATAAATGCAATGAAAAGTAACTGAAAGATTACTCTTTGCTCTGAATTGAGTCTGTCAGAGCCTATATGTAAAATATATGTAATATCTGTATAGCACCCACTGTAAATATACTGTTTCTGCATGGAGGAGAGCTGAGATGGTTAGGACAGCACTAAATCCATACCTCCTTCCCAAATAATGCATAAAATACGTGGCTTTAATTTCCCAGCTTTATGCATGCATATCCGCCCTTGTTTCCAATATTTCATGTGTATTAGGCCAAATGTGATTTTTTTCAGAGCCTCTCTGTCTTCATTTTATTTGCCTTAACTGCCCTTTTCCTAGCTGACAAGAGTTATTCACAACTCCAGGAGAAAGATTCGACAACTGTATCCATAATCTACTTAAATGAGAACCAGGAGTTAGTGGATGTGGCAGGTCTTTCCCAGTAGATTATAAACTCCTTAAAGGAAAAGGCATTAACTTGTTCGTCTTTACAGTTATGATATCTTTTGAGTCATGTGCCTAAAAAAGAAACAGTTTATGTTGGCTGGGTGGTTCCTCTGACGCCTTCGGCTGGCTCATGCGGCTGCATTCATCTGCAAAAGCTGGCCAGGCTAGAGGTTCTGGCTTCACTCACAGGTGGCACAGCTCATGCGCAGATGTGGGGAAATAGATGCCACCTTGTGGAGGGAGGGCTGGCAAAGTCCCCTGGCAAAGGGGCAGGCATCCAGGGATGAGAGGAAGACTTGCAGTCATGTTTACAAACCTTGTATCACACCAGCACAGCCCTAAAATGTGTGCAGTAATCAGAAACTATTTAGGGAAGTTTAACTTATTCATCCATTTATTCATTTACCCACTTAACAAACACTTTACAAGTGCCTACACTGTAACAAGGACTTTGTTACTCTGGAAATAGAGTAAGCAAAAAAAAACCAGAATGAAGTCCTCATTCTGTGGAATTTATTTAGAGTAAATAAACGAGTGGACGAAAAGTGATAGGCAGCTGCAGGGAGCTTTCAGAGACATGGCTTCAAATTCTAGACTCTTTTTATTGTTAAAGGTTCACAAATTTAAAGATGCCTGAATCCCTTATTACAAGTGGGAGACCAAAAGTCAGAGTTGGATTCCAAAGGGTTAGGGCTGGAGCAGTGAATTTCTACTGAAGGCAACATAGCCACAGGAGCAGAGAAGCCTGCTAGTGTTCAATGTGGGAGATACAGAAAACAAAAAGCAAACTCAAAAGGGAATTAGAAGAAAATTTAATGAAGAGAGTATTCATAGTGGCTGGGACAAAGTTAGAGGAAACAACAGGGAATATTTATACTCTCGTACACCCAAGAACAAGTAACAGGAACAAAGAAAGCATTGTCTGGGCCTGAAGCAGCAAAAAGGACCACTGAATGGAGACATGGTTTTACGGGAAGCCACTGACAGGAGAGCAATTCCAAAACCCCCAAGTAGCAGAATAACCCAACCCTCTCTCTCCTCCTGCGCTGGATCTCCTGCCTCGCTTTCATTGGTCAGATGCAACCAGAAGCTTGGAAGTGTGGAGTCCTCCTCTCCCACCACCCCCATTTGTCATGGGTTGGCCATGATACCACTAAACACAGTGGAGTACTGTATACAGGTGGTGCTGGCATTTGGGAGTTATGGAAACAATGAATTCATGATTCAATTTGTGACCTCAGGGTGTCTGCAGCCCATCTAATTATGGAGCTCTAGCAAGTAGCTGAAACTATGAACTTGAAGCTCAGGAGGAAAAAATGCACCTAAAGATAAAATTTTGGAAATCATCATCTTAAAATAGTTGTTAAAGCCACATAACTAGGATGCAAACAAAGTACATTGAGGAAAAAAAAGAATAAAGTTAAAAGTCCAGCTCTGACAGAGTTGGGATAATAAGGATAAAGAAAAGGCAATGAAACCAAAAAAACTAATTTGAAAGAACATAAGCGCCCCATGTTCATTGCAGTGTTATTTACAATCGCCAAGATTTGGAAGCAGCCCAAGTAGATGAGTAGATAAAACAACTGTGGGACATTTACACAATGGAATACTATTCTGCCATAAAAAGGAAACTTTTACCATTTGTGACAGCCTGGGTGAACCTGGAGAACACTATGCTATGTGAAATAAGCCAGTCAGAGAAAGACAAATACCATGTGATTTCACTCCTGTGTGGAATCTAATAAACAAACTGAACTAACAAGGAAAATGGGGGCGGCCAGCAGGCTGACAGCTCCGTGGGGAGGAAATGGGATGTGAGGGGTTGAGCAAGAAGGAAAATGGACTCATGGACATGGACCACAGTGTGGTGGATGTAGGAGCTAGTGGGGTATAAGACACATAAACAGTAACGGAAAATACAATAAAAAGTAAATATAACAGACAATGAGAAAAGTTAGAAGAAAACCAGAAAAGAGTGAAATCTGGAATTCAAGGGAAAAGAGTATTTCTAGAATGTTAAATGTGACAGACCAACTGGAAAGAAATTACTGCACTGGTAAATTAGAAGGCCATTGGTGATCTACATAGTAAAAAATGTCACCCTACAAAGGCTCCTAGTGTTATTTGACTAAATAAAATTTAGAAAGTGTTCACTATATATGTATAAGACTCCAGGTTGAACAGAATTACTAATAATTTAAAAGGTTATAAAGTTGAAGTAAAAATCAGTTTCAAAACACATACAAAACAGGCACAGGTCATACACATAACTACCAACCATAAATATATAACTGGAAGATAATTAGATAAGCACAGGCAAGGAAAAAAGTAATTGGGGAATATATCATTTCTAGATCAATAATTGCTATCATAGCTATTGCTCTCATGTTCTACATTATATAGAATGATTTACTAGGACATCAACATATGACCTGTAAAAAATAGTTCTGCTACTATGTATGAATTGACGAATAGGGCATTTGAGAAAGAAAGTTGTTTAGGCTCAATTATCTGTTATTAGTGACTTTGTAGATGACTGTATCATGTCCCATGTAGTACATGTGGCAGACATTTCACTCCCCCTGTTGCTTTTTATCATTTTATTGTTACTCTATTACAGTTGTCCCAATCCTCCCCCCTCTGCCCTTCTCTGCCCATCCCACCCCCCACCCCGCTCCCACAGCCCATTCCCACACGCTGTCCATGTCCTCGGGTCACTCATACATCATACATGTTCTTTGTCTAATCCCCCTCTCTCCCCACCATTGTCTCCCTCTCCTCCAGTAATCCTCCTTCTGCCCATGCCCCCTATTGTTTATATTTATGTTAAATTCTTCAAATTTTCCAAATATTTCCAGTTTACTTTCTCTGCCTTCTTTGAATTTTCTTCAAAATAACTTGTTCTTTACTGGCCTGGAGTTTTTTGTACATTTTGAAGACTGACAGGGAAGGTGAAGAGATAGAAGAAATGGGGGAAATAAAAGATGTGACATAAATGTAATAGAGATGCCAACAGTCCCTTGCCCTTTGGGCACCAAGGTTTTGTTGGCCTGGACCAAGCTCACTCTTCACCTGCTAAGAGTCTGATGACTGCCCCACAATTTCTGACATTCCCGGGATTATACTAGAAGGTCCACTTGCATCGTTCTTATAGTTCGCCTTATTTTCTTCCACACGTCCCTCTGGGCAAGCAGCTGGGCATACAGGGTCCACCAAAATCTCTCCACTCCAAGTACATTGCTTCATCAGTTTTAAAAGGATTTACTTAAGATATACATGGGTGTTGGGATGGGTCACCTCACAGTCTCCTGCCCGCACCTGCCTACCTCCACTCTCATGCTTGCTCCTGTCTCGCTCTGAAGCATATGCTCTATAGCAGCCCTCACCCTCCAAGTGTCTCCAAAGCAGAGTTGCTTCTCCTTTCTTCTGAAATCTTAACACTGAAATAGGGATGGGTGCTGAGCTTCTACCAAACTTTTTTACTCACACTCATGGAAGAGTTTGAGTAAACCCTTATCTACCTCAGCAGAACCAAAGCCTTAGCCCTAACATGACCCATTCTCTCTAGAAAGCAGATAAGCTAGAAGTAACCTGTCAGTCACACGTAGCCTTTCCCCCGTTACAATATCCGAGAATTCCATTATGATGCAACTCACTCCAAGTTAAACTCTATCTTCTAGAGTGAAACAAACACTCAAAATGATAACCTAACAAAAAAGAAGTTAGTCTTTGTAAAACACATTACACATATTCTCTACATGTGTCTTATTTAAATATTCCAAAGCAATGTCTTCAAGAAATTTGGAAAGGGAAATGAAAAGGCGATGTACTTCTTAAATTTGTTTCCTGAACCCTCAAGTATGAAAATGAGGCAAGAAGTGGAAAACAGCAGGTCAGTTTCCCACTTCTCCTATTGAAGCAGGATCACAAGTTAACATCGTAGAAAAGGGGCATGCCTGTGATATGCTAATGACTTCAAACTGGGAAATGTGTGAGTTTCTAGACTTTGGGAAAAGCTCATTAAGCTTTTAACTTAAGAAAAAAGTTCATTTTGGTCTTTTGTGTGAACTGGTCCCTTCTTTATTCTTGCATATGCCCCTGTTCTTATGTTTATGATTCAGGAACTCTCTCTACAGTTTTGTCTTACTTTCCCCTGTAATCCAAGTTTTATATTAGCTTTATTGCTGTGTACTTTTTAAACCTTTGTCTTTTGAAAGAGAACTGATCATCATAGTCACTTTTAGTTCCCTATAGTTTACCAGTCTACCTATTAGGATTTTATTGGTTTGGGGAAATACAAGATATGACTTTGTAAGGGCTTCTTTCAGGGTTGAAATTGCTGCCTCAGGCACATTTTTTTACATTGCATTATTATGGGAAAGACTGATATTTTAACCAGCTAATAAATATCTATCTGGGCAAAGCCCCGTGCTGTTTTGGGAGTCCTAATCTCTTAGCTTCCTGGAAATGAGAAGTGCTTTCTTCTAATCTTTCATTGTATCCTTAGTTGGAATCTCTTCTTCCACTTAAATACTGCTGTTTCTAAGATTGCAACCAGGGACAAGTGGGCTTCTCACTCTATGCTTTATCACTCTAGAATTTTATCTTAAAGTGTGTGCGTGTGTGTGTGTGTGTGTGTGTGTGATAAAATCTAAAGCTTAAACAAAATAAAGAGTTTGAGTTCTGTCTGGTGTGGCTCAGTGGATTGAGTGCTAGCCTGAAAACCAAAGGGTTGCCTGTTCGATTCCCAGTCAGGGCACAGGCCTGGGTTGTTGGCCAGGTCTCCGGTGGGGGGCGTGCAAGAGGCAACCACACACTGATGTTTCTCTCCTTCTCTCTCTCCCCCCTTTCTCTCTCTCTAAAAATAAATCTTAAAAACAAGACAGAGTTTGAGAAATGAATTTGAAAAATATCACTTTGAAAATCTGAAGTTAAATTGAGTATGTTTCCTCTAAAACAGAAGTATTACACTAAAAATTGGTAACAAAATATAGTTAGAAAATTCTCAAAAACTTGAAAAAATAGAGTACTTAGATAACAATGAGTCCAAGAAAAACAAACTTATTAAAATTGTCAACATAAAGGGGAATGGGGAAATCTGAATAGACTTTTCTTATTTTAAAAATTAAATCTATAACTTCAAACTTTTATACAAAAAAAATCCCCTAACCTAGATAAATTAACTGGTGCATCCTTTAACATCTAAATTAAAAAAAAACACCAATCATAAACTGATCCAGAAAATTAAAAAATCAGGAAATAGTATCCACTATATTTTACAAGGTCAGCCTAAATTTGATAGCATAATTTGCCAAAGACATTAAAAGAAATGAATGTCATAGGTCAATCTCTCTTCTGAACACACATGTAAAAATCACTTATATTAGCAAATAAACTACAGCAATATATAAAAAGAATAATATTATAACAAACTGGTTTGTTTATACCAAGATTGCAAGGTCAGTTAAACATTTTAAAACTCATTAGTAAAAATCACTATATCAAGAGTATCAAGAAGAACAATTACATGGTCATCTCAAAATACACTTTAAAAACATTTGACAAAATTAATTTTTTCAATAATTATATTAAATTTAAAAACTGAATGAAATCAAAAGAAGTCTTAGCAACTAGTGATAATAATATAATGTAAAAAGTACATTTAAAAAAACAATCATAATAATAATAAAATGTTGAAAGTGTTCTTGCTGCAAAAAATGAGACATTGATATCTTCTATCACTTAATTTCAATGATTTCTTAGAGGAATTAACTAATGAAATATGACAAGAATAGAAAATGTACATATAAAAATTTAAAAAGTAATAGACAAATTATTACATATGTAGAAAATCCAAAAGAATACACAGATAAGCTATAAAAATTAATAAGTAAATTTAACAAAGTAACTAGATAGAAATTTATTAGATAAAACTTAATCACATTTCTAAATATTAATAATAGAAAACTAAATTTTAAAAGTAATATCACTTACATTGGCACCAAAAATATCAAATATCTCACAATAATTTTAATCCAAAGGTACATAAAAATCTGTCCTGGATAAATCTTTACTGACATAAATTTTAAAAGATCGAATTTTGGCAGAACATATGCATATTGGAAGACTCAGTGTGGTCGAAATGTCCATTTCCTTAAACTGATCCATGTATCTCATGCAACACCAGCCAAAATCCCAGAACTTTTTTTTGTGGAAATTGACAAACTGATTCAAAATCAACATGAAAACCTAAAAGGCTCACAATAGCATAAGTAATCTTGAATAAGAACAAATGTGAAGAACTTACTTTACTACCTATTAAGATTTATTTTAAAGCTACAGTAACTAACCTATTTGTGTTGACACAGAGACAAAAAATGGTAGAAAATCTATCATATCTACACTTGATTTATAATGAGGCATCACAGGAACACAGTGAGGAAAAGGTTGTCTTTTCAATAAATGGTATTGAATCAATTTGATATTCTTATGGGGAAAATAAGGTTTGGTCTTATCTCAAAAGCTACATAAAAATTAATTGCAAATTGGTGGTCCTAAGTGTGAAAGATAATACAAAAGTATTTCTAGGAGACAACATAGAATATTATTTTTATAACACTGGGGTAAGCAAAGTTTTCTTAAACAGGATACATAAAAATATTAACCCACATGTATAAATTTTACTTTTTTTGAATTAAGAAATTTATTCATTAAAAAGTACCAGGAAAATATTTAAAAATAAGATACATTATTAGAAAAGATCATTACAAACATATATGGAAGAACTCATA
Source organism: Artibeus jamaicensis (assembly GCF_021234435.1). Classification (NCBI taxonomy): domain Eukaryota; kingdom Metazoa; phylum Chordata; class Mammalia; order Chiroptera; family Phyllostomidae; genus Artibeus; species Artibeus jamaicensis. Next base: position 41,156,494 of record NW_026522059.1, read on the forward strand.
ACCAGAATATATAAAGTATTTATATAAATCAGTTTTAAAAAGGCAACACAGCCCAGTGAGTGTGGCTCAGTTGGTTGGGTGTCAACCCAGAGATGGTAGCATAGTAGCCTCACTATTCTACACTGTTCTCTTTTCACTCAGTATAACAAGAGATTTTTCTTAAACACAGCTTCCTCTTCATCCTTTCAGTTTTCAATATTATTTGATACATATTCTCTCACTCAAAATTAAAATCCCTTACTTCTTTACGCTCAAATACAAATTATAACTAGTTAAAAGCCCACTTTCTCAAGACTAAGCCTGGCTTGCACACTGTGAAAGCAATTGTGGAAATCGCGCATAAAGGATGGCAGTAAATGCTAAGACAAGTAAGCAGCCAGCACTGAGTATGAAAGACCTTTGGTATACAGGTCTTTCTTCCAGGAATTTACATGCCACTTAACGAGGTAAAACAAAAAACAACAGAAAAGCAGACAGCATTACAAATCTGACCTTTACAGAAAGAGGGGGAAAGACTATTCTTGAATCTTGATTGAGGAAAGTTTCCAAAAAGAGGGAGACGTAACAGCACTGTTTCGATGAAGGCAGAGGAACAAGGGAGGTGCTTCAAGGGGGGGAAATGGAAGGAAGGGCGTGGAAGAGGAAATGTGTCTGGTACTTTCAGAAAAGAGAAGAAGAATGCTCGTCAAAATCTTGGCATTAAAAATGAATGTATAGAATACAGTCACACTCGCACACAACGAATGGTTTCCATGCATAGAAAATTTATATAATTTCAAGTAACATAATTTAAAATAAATAAAAAATTAAAAATTTTTGTATGGCAGAAAACTAGGAGGGACATATAATATCAGAAAACATTCATTATGGTCATAATATTCTGTAATCCCCAAACAAAAGCCTTAAAGGTGACATTTAACATTGATAAATATAAAAACCTGTGTTCTGATTGAAGAAACCAGTTGCATGCTTAAGATAGAGAAAACAAACTTGAAATTAGACCTTACAGAAAACAAAGAAATCTTAGCTGACTACAAGCTTATGGGTGCTAATAATCACTAAATAAGCAATATTCGTAGTTGTCATAAAATGGGGTGACACAGTCTTAGCAATTATAACATAGCAGCTACATCGACAGAAGTAAAACTTCCCACTGTCACGCAATAGAGTTGTTGATTTCTAGGAACCACATTTTAAGAAAGGCAAACATTGAAGTATCCACAAAATAGGAGGTGTCAAATGCCAAGAATTTATCACATGCTCAACATTTTTCTAGGAAGATTCAAGTGAACCTGTAGTCTTTGCCTTTGAGGAACCACACTACCCAGACAGGGCTTTTCCCACTGGACCCCCTCTAGCCAACTCAGTTCCTCCCCAGGCTCTGCTCTTACCTCTCCCTGTACAGGCAGAACTCAAGGCATCCAAGATCAAGGTAGCCTACCTGGTGCTGCTGTTGTAACTCTCTGCTCTTCTGCTGGAAATTAGGCTCCTTCTAGATACAATGATTAAGGCTTTAAGACTCTTGCTGTTAGACACTTTCTCTAAAGCTGATGTCTAGTCTTTAATACTTTAGTCTTTTAGGAGGAAATTGATTCCCTCTAAATTCTAACTCTTCTACTGGAGCCTTCTTGAGTCGTGTTTAAAAAAATCACCTTGATAAAAAACCATCAGCTTGGCTCACTGCTTATTATCAGCTGAGAGAGTCTGTCCCTTTGATCTACCTACACACTGGGACAGCTTGTAGGCCTCTTCAACACTGGCAGCCTCTAGATCAGCTATGTTCAATTTTTGGCCCACAAGATTTTTGAAACATGCAATACCTCTTTTCCCTTAGATTGTCAAGTAAAAAGGTGGCAACAGCCAACACAACAATAGCCATGTGGTGTGAATATATCAAAATGATACCTATTTTTTTGTCAGATCAGCAAAACATACACTTTTTGGTGTGAAGCAAGGCAGAATTCTATGAATGAGTTTATGTGTGCTGTGAGATGAAAAAGGTTGAAAATCACTGTGGTAGATCACTGCCTGCCTGAAACTGTGCTCCTGGGTGTCTCCCTGGGGACCCAGTGGGGCGCATCAGACCTTTTTTGCAAAGATGACTTGTGTTTCTCCAATAAGGAAAGCAGGTAAATACACTCAAAGAGAAAGAGATCAGGGGACATTTTGGTAATAGTATTAAAGGGGGAAAACAAAGCAATGTATAATTTTAATTAGTTCTTACCTGATTAGAGATTCAGAAAATAGTTTACAAAGGAAGTGACATTTCACCTTGCTTTTTAGTGATGTGTAGTTTTTACCAACAGGATTGCTGCAGGTGAAAGTGGATCCAGATGGAGGGAAGTATTCTCACAGAATGCAAAGTTACAACACAAAGTTAGTTACTCTCTATTCATTAAATAAAAATCATTATTTCTTAAGTACTCATTTACTGACAATTAAAAAAAGAAATCACAGTAAATAAACTTTAAAAAACTGATAAAAAAGCCTAAATATCAAAACAATCAGAAAAAACATAATGTTTATATTAATTTACTAACTGTTATACCTACGTAATACAATTTTTCTATAGGACTTTGGCTACGTCACACCTTAATCACTTCTTTTTATGACACTAATTTGATTATATTTTTCTAGAGTGAATAGAAAGATATTTTGATCTTTTATTGATTTGGTTAATCAAAAAGTGTTTTTATGTTTTATAATGTAGAAAGCTTTCTTTGATTTAATGACTCATTAAATTTAATGTCACATAAATTTTTAGTATTATTGTCAAATTTGGGGAAATTTTGTCAAGTTATTTTCTTATAAAAGACATACTCACTGTGGACTTCAGTGATAAAAACTCGCTGCAAGTTTTTATCATAAATACACAGGAAGTCAGATAGATTTTATTTTGTGTAAATCCATCAAGAAACAAAAATATATATTGTGATAATTTTTATACCACATCATTAAGGATATATCTGACAAGAGAGAGCTTCTGTTTTAACAGTGACAATAAGAACCAAATCATTTGCTACAAATGCCCATAGATGATTGGAAAAACTCAACACAGACTAACTTCTGGCTCTAGATCTATAAGACATAGTTATATTGATATAAAACCTCTGACCATGACATTGTGTTTTAGTACTGGGAGTAGGTCTAGAGGGCAGAAGGATTTCTGGAACACAGGATAGATACCGGGTCAGTTTGAAGTAACTCTGCATAAATGAGTCTAGTCGCAACTACTGTACACAAAATAACTACAAACTACATTTTTATCCCACTGAATTAAAATTAAATATATTTCTATCTCAGCTACTTTTTAGCTCAATTCCTAAAATGTCCACAGCCATTCCAAGCATGGGGAAGAATACAAAGTTGAAGTTTTGGTGGTAAGAGATAGTAAAGTACTTTACCTTTGTAAAATTTACAAAATCATATGACCATACGAATGTACTGCCAAGGCCCTCTCAGACACTTTAAGGAGGTATCCAAAAGGTGGCCTTGGATGTCCAGGGCCTTGCCTAGTAGTTCAGTTGGTTAGAGCATCATCCCAATACACCAAGGCTGTGGGTTCTATTCCCAGTTAGGACATATACAAGAATCAACCAATAATGCATAAATAAGTGGAACAATAAATCAATGTTTCTCTCTCTCTTCTACTATCTCCTTTCTTCTCTGTCTCTAAATTCAATTTTTATAAGATGGCCTTTGTTAAGTCAGAGACGCTCAAGAAACCAGATGGACACAGTGAGCTAAGGAGAGCAGGGTTTATTATCAGAGAATAAGAGGGAAAGTGGAGCCAACCAAGGGAGGCTGGGACTTGCTCTGCTGTTCTTAGATCAGGATTTTTAAATGCAAAAACCTGAAGTTGGGGCATTAGAGTCTGATTGGCTAGAGCTGGTTGCTGGGTGAAAGCTGCATCCTCTTAGGCTGGATAAGCCAACCCCAGATAGACCCTAATCTTCCTGGGCAAGGTCTGCAGGCAGCTTCCCACAGTGACATTTTCTCGCCTGGTGATTTTCACTTCTCCTAGGCCTGCCTAGATCTAACAGCCTTGAAGGTAAAATTCCATTAGCTTCACAGTGAATATGCCTCTGGCTTCAAGGCATTTCCAGGAAGAAAAAAAATGGCGCTTTCACCCTGAACTCTCTAATTAGAGTCTACTGTCCCAACTTGTAAATGACCAACTTTACCCAATAGGTTGTTGCACTAATAGAGGCATAAATTCAGAGAAAGGAGGGGCGACAGTCCTATTACACTCGGAGACCTGAGAGTCAAACTTTAGAAGGCCATTTGTTATAACTGGAGGATGTCCAGAGGACAGTGACCAGGAAGGTGTGAAAACTTAAAAGAAGAACAGTTATTAGAACTTGGATATTTAGCATCTTAAAGAGTGACTTGGGGAGGAAATAAAACTCTTTATAAAATTTAACAGGGATTATTATATATGGATGAGGCAGAAGAAAGACCAGAATGTGGTTTGAAGACTTAGAATATATCTCACTGATAATATGATATCAATTACATGTTAAAATAATCATAAAATTTAGGCATGGTTAAATAACATGCATTAACTTTAATTGTTTATTTTTACTGTTTTAATTTGGCTACTAAATTTTTTTAAGTATATATAAAGCTTACATTTGTGACTCGTGCTACATCACTGTTGGACAGCCCTGGTTTAAGGTTTCAGCCCACTTAGACAATCCCTAAACCCTCAAAGCCATTGCAATTTTCTATTTGGGAGGCTTTTACCTGATATTCTCTTTTCTTGAATTTAATGCATTTATTGTACTTGTTTTGGTGTCACTTGGCCTTTTCTAAAGTAAAAAAAAGAAAATGAGCTCCAATGATGGTCAAAAAATAGACCAATAAAGATATTTTACTGTCACTTTGCTCAAAGGGAGTAGGCAGGTCTTAACAGTATATCTGATAGTAGCAGGTTTATACAATAATTTTTCCTTATCAGCTACTTAATGAAATGACTTTCTATCATAGCATCTTTGAAATGTTAATACTCTTACAGCTTTCTTCAAAGACCTTCTTTGAACTAAATATGTTATCAATCAAAATACTCATTAAAACTCAATGCAAGCTTATGTGAAGAGGGAGATTAAATCATTGAGGCATCTGGGCTTCTGATTCCACTAATGTGACCTCATTTTAACATAATTTGTTATTACAGAAATTTAATTTTCTGAACCATAGAACTGCTAAGGGTCTTCACATTTCCTAGGTTTTTATCTATCCTAATTGCAAACTATTTTGATCATGTACTAGTTGGGTCTTTGGATATCTCCAAGATTTGTAGTTCTGGCCAACTACAAGGCATGGCCTGAGAAAGTCGTACTCCCTAACATTGGAGAGAGAAGATGTCTCCAATCTCTAAAAGAACTTGGAGAGCTCCTGTCTCCCATGAGATGGGGAAATATTTTGAATTGGTGTTTTTTCTCAGGTGACCATTAATATATGAGGATCTTAGCTTAGATGGGTTCACCCTCTCCATCTTATCACTTCATGGAATCCTCCTCATGGGTGTGTGATGGAGGCAGAAACACGGAGAGAACAGCTTAAAGTGCTCAGCTGTTACTCTACCTACCCCAGAAAGAGCCTTGAGGTCCACAGGAAGTAATATGCAAAGCCCTAGTACAGTGTGTAGCCAAGTACAATAAATACGAAAAAGTGCTAGTTCCATTCCTCTCTCCTATCCCACCACCTTAATCTAGCCATTCAACCAAACATGTTGTGTGGCTTTCTCCTGCCAATTATGTAAAACCTAACAAAAGCAAAAAGGAGAGATAAAACATTCTGAGTGTCAGAGATCAAAAATATGGCATTTAAAAATTTACTCTATGAGAGGACACCAAAAAAACTGAAATTATCTTCTGGAGGGCAGGCCCCTTGTAATACAGGCTTTCCCTGCTAGGTGAACGTTCTACAAACCCATCTGTATCAGTGTACCAGCTGGTGGTGGTGTGGGAGGCTGCAGAAGTAGTCCCATTTAAATTTCAGTGGCCATTGATTAAATGACTCAGTTCCTAGTGATCAGAGAGAAGAACTCAGAAAGGACATGAGTTGCCTGTCAGATCAACAGCCTCCTAGCCTCGTTATTCTAACACTTCTCTGTTTGGTGGATATAAGCTGTCTGTAACTAGGTATTTCATTTTATAACCCCTCCCCCCAATTAGATCTGCTATCTCTCCTACTGTCCTTCTTTGCACCCTGTTCCAGCTGCCCTTGCCTTTTTTATGCTCCCTGGGTACATTGTGTTCCAGGAGTCTAGAGTACACTTCTCCCAGGTTCCCACATGGCTCACTCCCTCATGTTCTTCAAGACTTTGCTCAGCAATCATGTTTTTAGTATAATGCTTTTCTGATGACCTAACTGCAAACTTGAACTTTCCCCACCCAGCTCCACCCATCTACTTCCTGGCTTGATCACCATCTGACCCACACCGTACTTCACATGTCTGTTCACTGTCAGTCTCCAAATGTGAGGTCCACAAGGTAGGGGCTTTGGGCAGCTTTTTTGTTAACCATGTCCCAAGCATCTACAAGCGTGATTGCTACAAGGGGTAGAAGGAGGTAGAAGAGGACAAATGGGGAATAAATGGTGATGGATGAAGAGTTGACTTGGGGTGATGAACACACAATGCAGTGTATAGACAATGTGTTGCAGAATTGTGCACCTGAAACCTATATAACTTTGTTAAGCAGTATCACCCCAATAAATTCATAAAAAAGAGTTTTGGTACAAAAGATAATGAGTAAGTGAACGACAAGAGTGCATCTTAACACATTTTTGTCATTTTGTTGGAGTGCTCCAAGTAAGAGTTAGTCATACAAAGAACATTATTTTAAAATCCACGAGGTGTAAAACTTTGGCGACTTGATTTATATGAGCGTGTCTATTTGTAAATATGAATACACTGCAGTCTGAATTGTCGGGCTGTTTCTGCACACATGCTTTAGTCCCTGCAAAACAAATGGCTCCGTGCTCACATTATCTGGTGCATGATTCTGAATATCAGATGACAGAATATTTTCACATTGTTTTATGTGGAAGAATGAGAGAGAAATAGAGAGGAGAAAAGGCCATTTTAGAGTGAAAAGATGCATCGAACTGGCCCGGCACAACCACCATGCAGTGCGGGAAGGCCGCAGGAAAACAGAGAAACTTTAGATCCCCATGTGAGCAACAGCTTCCAGGCTCCTGAGCAAAAATGTCTGCTCTGCCCCCCAAAACTTTAGTTGTGGAGATTCTATAGACAACAGAAGAGGGGAGCTGTGCCTTCAAAACTACATACAGAAAATTAAATCCTTGAAACCAAATCATAGCATTTTTCTCAAAAACCTCTGGTTTGTCCTCTATTATTATTTGAGATGAAGCTTTAGTGCAAAAAAGAAAAAACTTCTTTGCAGATAACTTGCAGTTCAATAACCTGATAATTATTCATTTCAGCTTAAAGCATGCTTGTAAATATCATTTCAAATGAAGCACTGACTTGATTTTTAATCAATGAAAACTGACATTTGTTGAAAAGGCTTTCTGAATAATTACCTTGCATTCTTATTACTAAAGCGGATTTAACAGAAAATCAAAACAAATGATATTAATTACATCGTAGCCTCATTACATATTAATAGGTTCAGAAACCAAACATTGAGTTTCTTATAGAGTTGGGTGTAATATTTATAGGAAGCTTTCTGATGGAAGTCAGCTTAATTCTAACGCATTCATTTTAGCGCTCTGACCTTTTGCTCCCTGGAGACCTGAGTTTGGTCTCAGCTGGGAGCACAGATATCTGCCATCAAGGTTTGCAGCTCATGCCTGAATACCGAGTGTCACTGGGTCTTGACTTTCTCATGCCAAGGGGCATGTGTTGGCTGTTTGATCAGTCACCACCTACCTCTAACTCAAAGTTATTATTGAAACATGTCCCTTTTGGTTGATGAATTTAGAACATCAAACAAAGGAAATTTCATTATGTGACTCTGCATCAAGATCTGTTATTATCTGTGTGTCCAGCAAGCGACTAGGCAGGCACAACCAGAAGCCTGAAAATGAAGAGAGTATCACTGGAGAAAAGGCTGTCTTAGGTCATTATCTCCTGGGTGGGCCTCTGGATCATCATGTCTTTATACCCATGTTCACTATAGACTTGGCTCCTTAGGTATAACTGGAAACATGCAGGGGGCAGTCCCAGCTGTGGGACATTTTAAAGTTGTATAACACCTGTGAGTATCAATTTTGTCATCTGTAAGTTGGAAATGAAAATAATAATTGGTGTTGTAAGGATTAAATAAAACAGTTGTTATGAAGATTAAATGAATAATTCAGTCATATGCTAGACAGAGTTCCTAACATATAGTAGGATTGTCAATAAATATTATTATTAGAATCATTATTATTAAAGACCCTTTCTAGTCCTGACATTCTAGTCCTGACATTCTATTCAAATGCAATGTGGAAGCCCCCCCCACTGACAAAGTCTCATCATACTCCTCACCTTTTCAACATCTTCCTCTGGCCCTCAATATCCTCCTGTCTTCTAGGCTTGCTGAAAAACACAGGCATAAGCAAAATGCACAAGACCAGAGAACTGATTACAGTTTGGACATAGAAGCCCTGCCTGCTGGAATATAGACCACATCATGAGCAGTAAGATTTCACCAAAGTAGACTCCAGGCTACACTGTGATCTTTGAAGATGGCATTTATGAAATCTGAACCATTCATTCAGCAAGGATTTAATGTGCCAGGAACTGTCTTAAGCACTGAAGACTCAGCACAAAAAAAAAATCTTCTCAGGAAGCATATGTTCTAGTTGAGAGAGAAAAATGGGCAGAGTAGAAAGGAGCAAGGAGGTGACACAGTGCCCTCCTTCCTTCTTACAAACTCAACAGAGCCCTTCCCCAACTTTCCCATGACTCCCCTGTGCATGTCAGCATCAAACTGCCGGGGAAGTGAGTTTCTCATAACAACCCTCGATCTCCCTTTCTTTCCAACCCCACTGACACTTCCCTCAGCCAAGTCTTTACCCTCTGTTGCCTCGGTTACTAGACTAGCCCCTCAGCAGAGCCACCTACCACCAGTCTCAAGAACCGCTGAGTGCCCTTTTCTACTTTCTTAATCTGAAAAAAAAATTCTACTCAGCCTTCAAGCCCCAACTCAAATGTCCCTCCTCCATGGAGTCTTGCTTGAAAAACTTCTCACCTCACATTGCAGCATGGGTAGAACTAATCATTCTTGCTCTATAATTTCTTCATTTGGTCAAGCTTCTGGTAAAACACTGCCATATTATAACAGCATCCATTTATCCATTTGATAAATACTTAGTGAAATACGGAGCCTGGATATGCACGATTGAAGGCACTGGAAACAGGGACCCCATGATTCTACCTTCCTCTCCTTGAAGTTAGAGGTCATATCTTATTACCTGAGTGCCCTTGGCACATGCCTGTGTTTTGAGTTTTATTAAATGTCAGCCTTATCACTGTGTTTTGATTGAGAGAGAACAGGAGAAGCAGGCACTGACCAGGCTCAGCTCACAGGATTCTATGTCAGCATTAGGCAAATTCCCTATATCACCCAGTGTAAAACAAAGTCCCTCATTTCTCTTTCTAAATTGTAAAGGAAGCAATTATACAACCCAGAAGAGTTCTTTGTGTTTGCCCTTTCATCCCACTACTTTTAATTATATAGGGAGAAAAACATCCAGCTCCCTTCAGAGCAAACCAAAATTCCTTTAATCTTTATTTTAGAGTGAAATTGGTCTTTTTCTGTTATCCACAGTATTTTCTTGAAACATTATGCCTGAAAATAATAACTTAGTCATTCAAATAAAATAATCCCCAAATTTTCCCATCATAAAAATTGTTATTATCATCATATCAGATAATGTAAGTGTGTGTGTGTGGCAGAATGAAAGATGAAGCCAAGATTTCAGGGCTCTGTAAGGTTTAAAATTTTTATCCATTCGCTTAATGACTTCTGCATAACCAGTATCATAGACAAATACTAGAAAGAATGGGTATTACTGGGATCATTATTACTGAGAGAAGATATATCAGTGTTGTCTCACTTGGTTCGGGTTGCCATGATAGATACTGTTAACTGGGTGGCTTTAAACAACAGAATTTTCTTTCTCATGCTCCTGGAGACTGGAAATCTGAGGTTAAGACCTCAGCAGATCTGGTGTCTGGTGAGGACACTCTTCCTGACTTGCAGACAGCTGTCTTCTCTTTGGATCTTCATATGGTGGAGAGAGACAAATCATGTCTCCCATCTTTAATTATAAGTACGCTAATGCCATACTTACAAGGGCACCACCCTCAAGATCTAATTACATCATAAAGGCTTCACATCCAAATACCATCACATGGGGAATTAAGGCTTCAACATTTGAACTTGGGGGAGGGAGGCTAGTACACACACATTAAGTCTATAGTGAGTATTATTGGTAATACAAAATAAGCATGAAAAATCATTTTTTTAAAAACATAAATACAGAAAATCAGCCCTAAACAATTTATTTTATATTTTATTTTAATATTAGTTTAAGTGTAATTTAACTTAGTTTAACATAAATTTAAGTTAAAACGAATTTAATACTATTAATTATTGTATTTAGTTATTAATGTTATTAATTAATATCTCAATAATTTGCTATTATTAGAAGTAGTAGAATAATAATATCTTACACTTCAAATATGTCATCTTTGGCCAGACCAACAGTTAAATGAGTATCTGACCTGCCACATGCCTTCCAGAACTGTGCTTTGGCTTTATCCCATGGACATTGAGAGATCTGTGGGAACTAGGCCTTTAAATCTGGTTCTTTTCTTTATTTCAGGACAAACTCATTCATTCCGTGCATTTATTCAACATTGTTGACATTGACTATGTGCCAGACATTGTGTCCAAGGCTTCAGGAATAGAGAATTAAAGTCATCATCCCTCCCTTTAAGGAGCTTATAGTTTGCAGTGAGGATAGATAAATTATTATAATCCAATGTCATAAGAGCTATGCCAAAGTTAAGTCCTGAGTCCTGAGGACTCTGGAATCTCTTAAGACAGGAACCAAGCCTTGGTGAGGATCTGATCAAGAAAGACTTCCTGGAGGGAAACCAGACAGAATAAACCAGAAGAGTGAAAGCACAGAACTCTGGGAAAGTATAAAGCAGTTCAGGGAGTATCACATGGTTCCCTTTTACGGGAATCTTCAGGAACAATTTCAATATTTATATCAGGCAAAGTTATGCCTCTCCCAAACAATTGGTCTATGTCATCCTGAGGACATGACAAAGTGTGCCTACCTTCTGTAGACAGTGCTGAATGTTAATGATAAGCTTTGTCAGCACCTTGCCCAAGACTTGGCACAAAGCAGGCAGGCATTTGACAAATTTTAGTAGAATTAAATGTTAAGATAAATTTTTGGAATATTAACCTTGGTTTTATCTTAACTTTCAACATAATTTTCTTCTGATGTTTGTATTTTTATTTCTGTAAAACTTTGAAAACAAATAGTTTTTAAATAAGATAAGTAAATAAATTTAGAAAACACATCTGTCCTTATTATTACAACTTTATAGGTAAGTCAAAAATTAGTGTTATTTTAAAAATAAGAAAATTAAGGTACGTAATTCTCGCCAAGAGAGTGCAACAAGGACCAGATTTAATAGAGGTTTTCTCACCCAAAGTACCAAAAGTAATGTAGAAAATATATGAAACAACAGTTTTTAAACACTGGACATCAGGCAGAGGAAGACCGTGATCTCTGAAAGACTGGAAATTAACGAGGTGAGCTGCACCATTGCTCAAGGTTACTTCCTAAAGAGACATTTCCTGGCCATGGAAACAGGACAGAGAATGAGGCAGAACTCAGTCCCTGAGTTGATGATATGAAGAGGTAAGTCTAGCCAACAAAATGGCCAGAATTCAAAGAGCAGAGCACAGGATAGGAGAGAGTTGCACACAGAGAGAATTCCAGTGACATGTAGAGGGTTCTCGTTGCGTATTCAACAGAACACTGAGCAGCTGGTGCGTGTAAGGAAACTACTCTGCACCAGGAAAGGACCACTGGAGAGGATTAGAGGGACAAGTACCCAGAACTCATACAGCGGAGAATAGCACCTGTGTCCACCACAACCCCCCAGCCGGACTGGAAATCCTCACAATTCACAGGGCATTGGGTAGAGTAGTCAGAAGGGGCTTGACTCAGTAGTGGGGTAAAGTTAACTGCAAAATACATCTCTGGACTCACCTAACAAAGCTTAAAAGTAAGATTTTAAAAAGTCAAACTATGTCTAAATAATTTTAAATTGTCCAAGAACAAAAGTCAAGAAGACGTGTAATGGTACAAAAACTACTGGGGCCACAAAAGACAAAATTGACATCCAAGCACGAATCACAAAGCATTAAAAAAGCCTATAAAATACAATTCGCAATAAGGAGGAGAATCAACAATCTCAAGTGACCCAGAATTGACACATTAAGATTAGGACAAGGACATGAAACCGGTTACTGTAACAGTATTTCATATTTCCACTAGAGAAGTGGAGCCACAGAAGGATTTTTTAAAGGTCCAAATCAAACCCTTAGTGATTAAAATTATTATGACTGAGATGAAAAATATTATGGATGGGGTTAATTGCTGATTTGAAAATGCAGGAAAAAAAGAACAGTGGATTTGAAAAGACAGCAATAGGAACAACCAAAATGAAACAGAGAGAAAAACAGCAGACTGTCAACAAGACAAACTGAGCACTAGTGAGCTTTGGAAATCTTCAAGGGGTTTAATATATGGGTAATTGGAATTCTCAAAAGACAGGAAAGAGAGTAGGGGATAGAAAAAACTATTTGAACAGATAACGGCCAAAATTTTTCCAAGTTTAGAAACATGAAGAAAACTATATCAAGGCATATTGTAATCCAGCTGCTAAAGATAAGGATACTTAAGCTCAGAACATTTACCAAATTTCCTCTTTACTATACAACAACTTTTCAATGGGTCCATTCCCAACAGATAGTCTTTATTCATATCTTAAAGACATTGTAGACATGGATTGGCAAGGAACAGATCAGGAGTGGAAACAAAAGAAGAATACTACCTAGGCAAAGGTGTTAGCATAGAATCTTTACTGAAATATACTAATATTTCATGCACTTAGCTGAGGTCACCAAGACCACACCTTTGCAGGCGACAGCTTCGACCAACCACACTGAGCATGGAGCCAGGACCAAAAGCCACTATTTATAGTTTCACTTCACTGTCTTGTCATCCAATTTCTTCAATCTTCCTCTTAGGCTTTAATTTTTGATTTTTCAATTATTGTCTTGTTCATTGTGGGAGATTCTCTTTTTTTAATATGGGAATTTATTTTTACTTCCTTTTTGGTAACTGGATTTTCTCTTGTGAAAAAAAATGTGCTGGGGGAGTGGGATATGCATCATTTCCAAAGCTTATAAGACAGATAGGTTTATGAATTATCCTTCCTTTTGTCCTTCTTTGTGCTTGTACAGTACAAATCCCAGCTGCTCCCTCCACACTATCATTCATACACTCGGAAATGCTGCTTCTTTCATTATCTGCCAGAGGAGTACCCTTATTCACTGGTGTTTCTTAAGGAGTTTAATTCCCTAGCTTGATTTTGCCTATTTTCTGATTTCATATATTGTCTCTTCTAAATATCATAAATAAAAGGAACTATTGGTAAAATTTTTAATTAAATTTATTATAGAGTGAAGGACATTTTAGGAGTTTCCCTCCCTGCTCCACAACTCCTAAACATTGTTTTTGCTGAAGATGAAATATTTAAAATAGGCTTTCAATTTTATTCAAATAACAGCTCTTCTACACTATTATGCCCCGGCACCAAGCTGTGCCTAGCAGGGGGTACGGAGATGAATGGCTTTGACACTTCCCATGGGAAGTCATCACCTAGAGGCTGGTAGACAAGACAAAACTCAACACATCCAAACCAAACAGTAAGTACTGTTCTTATCTGTGTATGCTCTTCTGAATAGCTTACTTAAATACAAGACAAAAAAAACACTGCAAGTTACAAAAGTCCTTGTTCTAAATCACCTCAACATTCATTGGCCTGTGTGTTTTCAGTGTTTTCGAAGTTTTAGCTTTCCTAGCATTGGTGCATATAAACTCCCTAACCATACACCAAAAGCCTAGTATACCAAAACAAATTAAAAAAAAAACAAAGCATTTAGTAGAACTTACATTAACCTATGAAACTTAGAAAACTGCTATAAATCAGTGGGCCAAGAAAAATGAACATCTTAAACCCAAGAAAGTTCTAATTCTGGAAATGAACCTTGCCTTAAACGGCATGCATAATACTGTGTAGTCTCTTATCTCCTTCTATTTATAAAAGGACTATGAAAGAATGATGGTCTCTAACAACTACAATACTTGTTCAGAGAAACAGAGCGTGACTTAGAGCACTGAGACAGAAGCAGCTGTGAAGGCAGACCATCCAGAGAAAAATAGGACGGCTTCCGTCGAAACCCCATTGTGACCCCCTTGCTTTCCTGAAAATTGCAAGCACTAAACAAATAGCTGTAGTGTTGCACCAACGAAGTACGAAAACAGAGGAAGGTGCCGAGGAGGCCTACTAAATTTATGTCACAATAATTTGGCCTTTTCATTTCTCTAGACAATCCACAGGCAGATCGATAATGCCACAATCAGAAGCAGGGTGCGATGGCCGGACAATCAGGGTAGCGGGGCTCCCATTCCATTCGTCACACTCAGCCAGCAAAGGCCAGAGACTGCAGGGGCAGGTTATGTCCACCTACCTTGGAAAAGGGGATATAATTTCAAGGGGCAAGTGGACGTCTGGGAGCAAAAAGAAAAGAGAAGCTGTCTGCACCTGAGGAAAGAGCTGTGAACAATGGGGTAACTGGAAAGTGCCCAGGGAAATTTATTTGTTATTTCCTGCAGTAAAAAAGGAAACTAGTTGCCAGAAAATAGCTTTATTTCAGCTCTTGAATTGTTTTATGGGTGATTTCCCTAGAAACACTTCTTCCCCTGCTCTGAACGGTCTGCATACCTACTCTCCCAGGGTTTCCTCATTTCTGTCCTAACAGGAGTGTTCAGATACCACCATTCCTGCAGTGAAAATGCTTTACCCTCAGTTTCAGCATCTGGCGCTCCTACGTTTCCTTCGTTACAAATGCTCTGGCAGCAAGAGAAAAGATTCTTTCCACAAATAGCAAAAGGAGAGAAGTAGAGGGAGGGAAAAGTGGGGGGAGAGAGAAATGAGGCAGAGGGAGACAGGGAGATGAAAAAGGTGAAGGAGAACGCAGCAGTTTCCTGCAGGAAGCAGGAAGCTGGGATGTCCTCTCGGTCTATTGTTGCTTTGCTTCCACGCTGGCCTTCCTGAGAGCTGCAGCCTAGGTGACTGCCTGGGCAGCCAGCCGCTCCTTCTGCCCTTCAGGCTCCGTCACCATTGTGGTGCAGTAATGGAGTAGAGCTGCCCTGTCAGACCTCATCAGCAATCCCGTGAAGGCAGAATGAAATCACTTCTATTGACCCGCTGGCATATTTATAGGCTCGCTCTCTTTCTGCTGAGGCCGGTGGTTCTCACCTTCCTGGGCCCGGGATGTGTTTATTCAGCAGCACGCTAAATCACGCCCGTGTGCAAGGGGAGCATTCATCAGGAACCGAGCCCCTCTTCAAGCTGCCAGACCTCTCCAATTACCGAGGCTGGAAGGGCCTGCAAAGAAAAAACCTTCCTGCCAGGGAAGATCCCTTGTTTGCAGCCTCTAAAAATAATTCCATCTGAGCCCTGCACGCTTCCCCTGTCCAATCTGCACGTTGACTTTGATCTAGCAGAGCACTCATTTATCCTCCACTGACTTTGTCTCCCAGATCCCCCTTTTCTCCTTAAACAATGAAAAAGAGGTGCTGCATTTCTCTCTGGAGAGGCGGGGGAGGAGATGTGGGTTCATCCACCACTCCTCTCTCCATCCTCTGGGCTACCTCTTCTGATGTGCCAGTGGTACAGTGGTGTTCTCCAGAAGGGCAGCTAGCACTCTGGTCCCATGCTGCCCTCTATCTTCCTGTCCCTTGCTAAAGACATTGCAGTTTCCTTTAACAAGTGATTGGGAAGAAACCATTTAAAACATGAGGAAAATTGTGTCATTTTGGTTTCAAGTTATGAGAGCAAGTGCCAGACATTCCTTTAAATGTTGACAGATAAAGATGTTCAATTGTGTAAAAGTATGTGTCGCCTAATGCATATTAATTTACTTAGAGTTTTGGGTTACTTTTACCAATGCATTTTCTATTTCTCTTTGTGGATCCTACGCCTTAAATGAGAAAAAGATTAATATTAATTATATTAAGATTAATATTATTAGGTGTAGTATTTTATTCTGTGGCCTGGAATGTTTTCTGAAGCTCATTCCAATGGAATTCATGAATTTAGATATTTTTAAGTTATGGGAGGCATAATTTTGTAAAACCAACAAAATCTACCTGGAATTCATTAAACTGAATTCTTATTCCAGCTTTGCTTCTAATTAGAATTGTAACCTAATAAGTCATTAGTTACTCTGAGCTCCAGCTCTCTTATCTTTGGTTCTTTCCAGGGTTAACACTTTTATACTTATGACATCTGTCCAGAAAAAGTCCAGCCATTGTTAATATAAGAAGAACAGTTTCTGTGACATCGATGTAACCTGACAGCAAAGGAGAATGGACTGGAATGCACATGCGTGGACAATGATGACTTCACTATAATAGTCAGCGGAGGCAGTAGGTGCCTTTGAGTGAGCATGTGTACTATGTGGCCATCCCATCCAAAATGAATGAGCAAGTAGAGCAATGAATCTGCATCAAATTTTGCATTAAGTTTGAAGTTTCCTCCATGGAAACTATTCCAGTGATTCAGAAGGCCGAAGCTGTGGGCAACTGTGATTGGCAGCTTCACCACGACAACAGTCACTCGTACATCACGTCTCATGCAGAGTTTTTTTGTAAAACATCAGATCACCCAGGTGACTCAGCCCCCCTACAGCACAGATTTGGTGCCCTATGACATCTGGCTTTTCCCAGAACTAAAAATCACCTTTGAAAGGGAAGAGATTTCAGACATTGATAAGATTCAAGAAAATATGACGGGGCAGCTGATAGCAATTGGGAGAACTATGTGAGGTCCCAAGGCGCCTACTTTGAAGGGGACTGAGGCATTATTGTCCTATGTACAATTTTATTATATCTTATATCGTCTTCAGTAAATGTCTCTATTTTTCATATATGGATGAATGTTTTTTGGACAGACCTAATATAGGCATGGACTGAACAAAGAGCTAGGCCCAATGACCACGGGATTAATAACCAAGTCCTTTGTGAGACCAGGGGCAAGTTTGACTGTTTCCCTTATTTCCAGACTAATATGCAACAGCTGGTAAAGCTGCAGCAGTAACCTACAAAACGTAAGACAGACACCTACCTATACCAGGCATCAACCATACAAGCTGTGCTAGTACATACTTACTGACCAGTTTAAAAAAACAACAACAACTGATTTGTAGCCCTTGGCATTTTCTGCAATGTCAATACCCACCACTATGGCCAATTTCAAGGCACCAACTTGATTATATCAATGAAGGAGTTAGGTGGGGGAAAAGGCTAAAATTTGTGAAGAGCCTTATATAATGGTGCTCTGGCAAAGTCCAAATTCTACCCGCCTGCCCTCACTCCCACATAACCTTCCACATCAGCTGGACTTTGAGTAGGAAATTGTGGGTTATGAAAAACATAAGATAAAGATGTCAAGATTACAAAGAAAAACTTGTCTCAAGGAAAGATTTTCAACAGTGCTCAAAAATGTCACAGAAATATTCCTAACAAAAGAAAGGGGAAAAAAAGAAGCTTGAGGGGAACGCTGTGTCTTTGATATTTCTGGATATGTAGTCCAAAGATACCTTAGAAGAAAATTTTCTTAAAGTTTCATGTAAATTTTGCATTCTATTTTGGAGCTATCTAGGACTATTTTAATGTAAAAAATATATAAAAGTAACAAAATAATGTAAACACTTTAAAACTTTTAAGAAAAGGATGTGATATATCCATCAGCACTCCAAAATGTAAATCAATAAAAGACTCTAAAATCAACCACAACTTGAGGCTTTGGGATGGTTTTCTAACCAAAAAAAAAAAAAAAAAAAAAAAGGAAGAAAGGGAAAGAAAGAGGGAAGGAAAGATAAAGGAAGAAAAAGAAGGGAGAAAGGGAGGAGACAGACAAAAATTGCACAGAAACACCAGGGTGTGGAAGATGAGTTGGTTGGAAGGAGATACTCTAATTGTGAGATTATTCTTATGACTCAGCTCATCATCACTCCCTGTGCTCAGTAGAGTAAACGCTTTCTTATTTTAGTTCTTCCCTATTTAAGCAAAATTTGGAGATCAACAGATGAGGTGTTAAAAAGCCACCCAAATGGGGGTGTCAACAGGAATAAGCTGAGAGAGATCAAAGTGACGATGGTCATTGGCGACAGACACTGAATTATGAGGAGGTGATAGCTTTAGTTTAAAAGAACATGGTATTGATACTGATATTCTTAGAAGGAAAACCATGAGCAGTAATCTAGTTGCTCCACTACCTCAGGGTAGTGGGAAAAGGAAGGTTTTCAATAATTTGTACAAATGGGTCAAAAATTTTCTGAATTGGTATTGAACCATTCAGTTTAATCTCATTTATATACATGGCACACCTCTGAGTACAAAACATCAAATGGAGCAGAAATTGGTGCAGGAAAAGGGACAGAGCACAGGAAATGCACTCAAAGATAAACAAAGGCAGGATAATCACCCTAAAAAAAAGCTAAGAATCTAGCAGGGGCTGATGGACTGCTACTAAAGTACAAGGAAGAATGGCAGGTATTATAAAAGCAGTAAAAACATAGCGCTTGAGTAATAACTTCCAGTGGGGAATAAGGAAATGCACTGTGACCCAATTCTATTTCTATTCATAAATCCTTTCTTGCTCTTCTAAGTGGTATATTTTGCTTATGCAGAAATGAGGAAGTCATTTTTCCTTCAACTAGATACATCTAGCATCATCACATTCTTTTTTCTTTTCTCAAGTATCATTTAGCCATGGGAAAATGACTTTTTATGTATTGCCTACTAGGTCAAAAGGAGTTTACAAATTATCTACCCTTCCAAAGACCTTGCAGACAAATTCTCAGTGATGAGCTTGTAGAGCTATGAGGTAGGAAGACTGCTTCTTATACTCCCCTGATGCTAAAGTGAGGACTTTGCTTTCAGGTTCTAGCCATGGGTCTGGAAATATTTATGAAATACTTATAAAGTATTTATTTTTTTTACTAAGGGACATCATTCTGAACTTAAAAACCTTTTAGTGCTCTATTAAAATTATCTGTCATTTTAAAATTTAATAATGCCATTCTAGTGTTATTTACACAAGGATTGAGGAGCACACGGAGGCTGTTAAAGAGAAGCCAACCTGGTCCACAAATCAGTTGACCCGGGAATTCTCTACCCTTTACATAATGTCACTGTGCCACACAAAGCCCAACACCTCATAGAAATCTAATAAATCTGGTCAGTTTGTAAGATATACAATCAAATATCTAGTTATTTTGAAATTTCATGTAACTGAATTATCTATTTTATTTACTTATAAATTTTTCTTGGAACTGCAGCTAAGAACCAAATTCCAACCATCCATCCATAGCATAGCAGATGAATTAGAAAATGCATTACTTGTGAATTAAAACTTGTGTTTTGAACCAGCCCAGAGAGGTCCACTAATGACAGAATGGACATAGGTTCTGGGGCCATACTCCTTGGGTTCAAATTTTAGCTTCTTCCTTCTCAGGCTGTAAAGCCACAAATAGCCTGATAACCTTCTCAGAGCTTCCCTGCATGGTGAGGTTTGCAATGATTATAAGAAAATACACAAAAACCATCTGGAAGCACAACATGTTAGCTATTACTTAACCCCGAGCCAATCTGCACTTCCATATCTTTCTATTCCCCTGGTTGTACATTTCCTTAAATGTGGAGCTTGTTGTCATCAGACTATTAATGAAAGGCTTGTTTCCATCCCCAGACCTTGAAAAATTCCAAGGGATGGAGTTCAGCCAGTATTTTAAAGAATGACATCTGTGATAACACTTGAAGGAGTTTTTCATATTGACCCAAACACTCCAGGAAAAAGTGGAAGAAAGGGTCATTGATGAACTTTAGGAAATCTACAAGCCCCCCTTAGAAGTTTTTATCCAAATCTGATTGTCTCAATGAACATTTTTTGGAAGAAACTTCCATGGATTTTTATCAGATTTGAGCTCAGATCCAAAAGATTACAAAATGCACCTGCATTTAAAGCAAAGAACACTGACCTTAAAATTCAAGGTCATACCTAATTCAGGTATTCTCCAATTTTTCTTCCTTGCCCGAGACCTAAACCCTGATCTTCATATGCTTGCCAACATTTCATGTTAGATGGTAATTATGATATTTGTACAACCTGTTTTCTTTAACCTTCAGTTAAAACATAGATATACGAACTGTTATGAAACCCTATCTTAAAATTTGGGTTTATTTATATATTTTCAACTTGATAATGACTTTTATTTAGAATTCTTATTACTCTCCTTTCTACTTCCAATGTTTTAAAGAGGCATCCATGGACACATGGAGGGACAGCAGGAAAACAGAGGCCTGGGTACCAAGCAGAGGTGGGTCTGAATTTCAGCCTTTCCTCACAGAAGTGAGAGACCTGTCCCAGCAGGCGGGCTCTGAGAAGCATGGTGCAGAACACACAGAATACCTGCCCCAGACACGTGGTGGAAATGCAAAGGGAGTTTCTTCCACTGGCCT
This sequence comes from Artibeus jamaicensis, assembly GCF_021234435.1. Classification (NCBI taxonomy): domain Eukaryota; kingdom Metazoa; phylum Chordata; class Mammalia; order Chiroptera; family Phyllostomidae; genus Artibeus; species Artibeus jamaicensis. The sequence continues at coordinate 41,177,356 of NW_026522059.1, forward strand.
TCCTCTTCTTGCCCTCTACCCCATAAGAGGAAGTATCAATATTAAATTTTGAAAATGGCACTCACAGACTCAATGAAAATTAGTATAATCACCTCTGGTTTTATTCATTTTCCATGCAAGAAGGAGAACTGGTATAAATAGACAGACAGAAAGACAACTAGGCAGATAAAAACAGTCAGCTTTTGATGTTTTTAAGTGCAGTTATATGTTCTATACTAAATTCATGTTAATGAAAATTTAAAATATCTATGGAAATAGTAAGTTATAAATTGTTAGTATAATATCCCTGAAAATACCCATATTTTCTGCCAATTATTTTATTTATGTGCCTTCAGTGAAAAGTTTCACACATTTGTTATAGAATTTTTTCCACATAAATTTATACCTCTTCCATCAGTGCATTTATTTTAGAATAGATCTTATGACAAAAGCACTTTCAAAATTATTTCTAACATTCCAATGTTGGGAAAGATACCTGGAAAAGAACACCAGTAACCCAAGGCTTTATTTCTTCTTGTAAACTTAACCATGTCCTCAGAAACATTGGGGGGGGGCTTAAATAATAGAAATTTATTTTCTTACAGGTCTGGGGGTTGGAAGTCCAAGATCAGAATGCCTACATAGTTGGTGTCTGGTGAGAGCTTTCTTCCCAGCTTGCCATGGCCACCTTCTCACTGAGTCCTCATACAGCTGAGCAAGAGCTAAAGAGAGAGACACAGACAGATGATAGATAGATAGATAGATAGATAGATAGATAGATAGATAGATAGATAGATAGATATAGATAGATGATAGAGATAGATAGATAGATAGATAGATAGATAGATAGATAGATAGATAGATAGATAGATGATACATAGCTAGTTAGCTCTCTGGCATCTCTTTTTATAAGGACACTAATGCTATTCAAACACAGTCCCATCCTTCGGACCTCATTTAACCTTAACTACATCCATAGACAACCCATGACCAAATATAGCCAGACTGAGGGTTGGAGCTTAAATTCAGTTCATAACAAACACTGTTATAATGAAGGTTCATTTTTCAAATGCAGAACCAAAACTGAGAGACTTGATGTCATGTAATGGGTGGTACGGCCCTTTCTAAAATCCAGGGCTTACAGTTCTGACCCCAGGATCTTTTTAAACAATAAATATTCAAACCTCATGCTTTGCACATTTGGTTCGATGCCCATTTTCCAATGCCACAGTGGTGATATGAACAAACATTGCACGAGATTATATAAGAATAAAGGTCATATACTCATTTGATTTATTGATGAGAGCCATTCTGACAGGTATGCAATGATATCTTATTGTGATTTTAATTTGCATTTCTCTGATGATTAGGGACGTTGGGCATCTTTTCATATGCCTATTGGCCATGTGTATGCCCTGTTTGGACAAATGTCTATTTATTCAGGTCCTTTGACCATTTTTAAATTAGGTTGTTTTTTGGGGGGGTGTTAAGTTTTGTAAATTTTTTATAAACTTTGGATATTAACCCCTTACGACATGTATTGGCAAATATGTTCTCTAATATGTGGGTTGTCTTTTTATTTTGTTGGCACTTTCCTTTGACATGCAAAAAGTTTTTAGTTTGATGTAGTCCCATTTTTTTTTCTTTTGTTTCCTCTGCTTGGGGAGATATACAATAAAATATTGCTACAAACAATGTCTGAGATTTTGCTGCCTATGTTTTCTTCTATGATTTTTATGGTTTCAGGCCTAACATTTGAGTCTTTAATCCATTTTAAAGTTATTCTTGTGTGTGGTATAAGAAGGTGGTCTAGTTTCATTTTTCTTCATGTATCTGTCCAATTTTCCCCATACCCTTTATTGAATAAACTGTCTACAGGCCATTGTATTTGCTTACTTCCTCTGTTGAATATTAATTGACTATAAAGTTGTGGGTAATTTCTGGGATCACTATTCTGTTCCATTGATCTATGCCTCTATTTTTATGCCAGTACCGTACTCTTTTGATGACTATGGCCTTATAGATAGTTTGATATTATATAGCATAACTCCTCCAACTTTGTTCTTCTTTCTCAGGATTGATGTTGCTATATGGAGCCTTTTGTGGTTCCATATAAATTGTTGTAATATTTGTCCTAGTTCTGTGAAATGCATCATTGGAATCTTGGTAGGAATTGCTGGCAAGGATGTGGAGAAAAGGAAACCCTTCTGCACAGCAGATTGGTGCAGCCACTGTGAAAAGCAGTACAGAGTTACCTCAAAAAATTACAAATGGATCTGCTTTATGATCTAGCAATTTTGCCTCTGGGAATTTAACCCAAGAAACCTGAAACACTAATTCTAAGGAACATAAGCACCCCTATGTTCCTTGCAGTGTTATTTACTATACCCCAAATTTGGAAGCAACCCAAGTGTCCATCAGTAGATTAGTAGATAAAACAATTATGGGACATTTATACAATGGAATACTACTTGGCCATGAAAAAAGAAGAAACTTTTACCCTTTGTGATGGTATGGGTGGACCTGGAGAAAATTATGCCAAGTGAACTAAGCCAGTCAGAAAAACAAATACCATATGATTTCACTTCTATGTGGAATCTGATACTTCTACATGGAATTAGTTCAGTGGAAACTGAACTAATAAGGAAAACAGAGACGGGCTCATAGTTAGAGAGCAGGATGACAGCTATTGTGTGTGTCGGGGGGCAGTTAGGGGGTGGAGGAATCAAGCAAAAAAGAGAAAGGACTCATGGACAGCAGTGCAGTGATTGCAGAGGGAGGGGTATAAGGGGACTAAATGGTAATGGAAAAAAATACAAGAAAAAAAGGAAAAAAGAATAAAGATCATACAAGTGGTGGTATAACCAAAGGGCAAGGTTTGGGGACTAAATGTACATGCCCATTGCTCTCTAGCTTCATAGTTTAAGGCATATTAATCAACATGACTATATCATTTTCTTTTGTAAAATGGGGAAATTAATTTCTACTCCTAAGAACCTCATGAAGCTGGTGAGGTCTAAGTAAAATAAGGTGCACACATTTCAAGATGCTTCACCTAGCACATTTACAAGCTCTCCATTCTTGACGGCTTCTGCTGCTTATTAACAAAATGGCAACATGGCTCTGAATATGAAAGCAAAACGAAGTAGTATACAAGTTGAGATTTTACTGTCTACTACGTAATAAAAGGATCTCACTCAGGAACAAACTTTTAAAGTTGCCTCAAAACTCAAATCTGAAAGGAAAAACGAATTAATAGTTTTAAACTCTTAACATCATTTACCATAATAAAACAAAGCATACACACCAGGTTCTGATTACCACAGTGTTAAAGATTCTGACTGAGCCAAAGGTAGAGTTCCCAGTTTTGGTTCCTGATTACACAGATGCTAGATTGATTTACTGATGTTGAGAAAGTGCTTTCCCCGTGTCATTTCCATTTAGGGGTCTGGAGTAATAGCATTTTATTGCTGCCTTAGACAAGCCCTGCAGGTGCATGTGTTTCCAATCTCACAATGAATAAGGATCTGAGTTAAAGCACCTGGGGAGCAAAGGCAAGGATAATAGTGGGCTTATGGGGGTCCTCAAGGGACTAATAACTCCAGGTGGTCTTAGAAATTGTGGAGAATATCCCATCAGGAGCTCTTGGGAGGATGCCAGGAATATGCAGCTGGTGCAGCGTTCAAGTCCTCTTCACAAGCCGCTTCAATACGGGCCCTTGTTACTCCTCAGGGCAGCCCTGTGGTGAGCAGTAATTACATCACAGTCTATAGATTATCACCCACAAGTAATTTCTCAAATGTGCTCCTTAAGTGATATCTTGAAAGCCACAAACTACCAGCTAGGAAGAGACTATGAGAGGCGCAACTGTTAAACATGCGGACTGCAATTCAGGGGAGGTCACTGTGAGCCCCTCCCCCTTCCCTGGCCTTCAGGGATAAAAGCCTTCCACTGCTCTTGAAAACTCAAATGTGCGAGTCAAACTAAAAATGAGTTCTTTCAACTTCTAGGTTCCCACGTTTGAATTCTGGATCTGTCCCTTGACAACTACATAACCTTTAGGTTTTTATGCTTGAGGTCTCAGTTTTACCTTCTGTGAAATAGGAAGAAGACCCACTTCCTAAGGCTGTTGACAGAACTAAATGAAATCCCGTGCATAAGGGTAAGGGGCCTGGGTCTGGTGCCTGCTGGTGGAATGCACCCTGGCAACGTGGGAACGTGAGTGGGAGGATGAGTAGCTCCTCCCCACCTGCACTTTGCTAACTTTCTCAACCATCCCACAGGGAGTATCAAGAACCTTCCAGTAAATGACAGTGTCCAATGTTCAGACTTCCTAACTCGAAAAATAAAAATGTTAGGCCAGCCGGTTTTTCACTTATTTTTTGAACAGGTAATTATTGAGAACTTTTTGTTTGTCAGAATAGATATTAGGGGCTAGAGATATAAAATTTTTAAAAAAGAAATCCTTGCCCTTGTATTTCATAATTGAATGGTAAAAATTTATATAATAATTGTAGAAAAGGATCATGTGAATTGGAGAGGATAATATGAAAGAGGAGTCTTGTAAAAATTATCTCACATACGAATATATTTTTGTTTCTAAATGAATTTTCTCTCGGGTTTATTCCTCTATCATTTAACACAGGACTCTGTGGCATTAAATGACATTAGCCTTGGAGCAAAATAAAATAAAATGCCCAAGTAAAACATGCAGTTTTCATCAGTTCCTGATACTGTGATCCACCGGTTCCCAGCACTTCCGAAGGCTCATGGCCTCCCTCCATTTTTATGGTATTCTAAGGGTTCAGAACTGGTAATGGAGCAGGGAGAAGAAAGAGCCTCCCTCCATCCCCCCACCCCCACACACTCTGGCTGTGGGTGACGGGGTGGCCACAGCTTCACAGTGCTAAGATGACTGCGAAGGAGACCCCTGCGGCCACCGCTCTGCGGTTGCAGTCACTCACTCCACGCCCAGAGCACCGTGAAAGGAGCTGGTCTGAAATCTCAGCTCAGCTTCCCCAGCTCTGCGCCAAGCACAGCAACGGATTTAGTCCAGAAGCTCTATTTTAACCTCAACTCTGATTATGTTTCTCAGAGTGGGTGCGTAATGAGATAGAGGTCTAATGAGTAGCCATCTTTTAAAATCAGAAAGCACTTCAGCCTTCTTAAATGCTTGCAATTGTGTAATAGAAATGTTTACTCAGCACACAACATCAGGTTTACCCTCAGGACAAGGCAATGACCTGCCATGAATGACACGATTTAAACCTGCTCCTCAGTCCCAAGTACTGTTTGCAAAACGCTTTAGAGACTTCCTTATAAGTATAAGCTGGAAAGCCAAGATAAGCCCTTGTTTATAGCATCCAAAATCTTAGCAAATAGCCTCGCCTGTGAATTATGAAGTAGCAAGATTTCATTATTTTTTTTTCAAGAAAATGAAAGGCATCAGGTCCTACAGAAAACCTAAACAAGTTCTTGGAACTGTGGCATTAAAAGGCCTCTCAGCATTTTTGATGTTGTTGTAGAGAAAGGTCAAGGCCTTGAGGAAGTGCACGATCTAAAAGGAAAAAGCATAGAGAAAGAACGTCAACGCTTTTTTCTGAAAAGTCTGTTGCGTGTTCTACACTTTGTCTCCTAGTGAAGGAGCAATTCCCTCCCTCACATACAATGGCGCAGTGTTCTACTTGCCCTTCTAGATAGAGAAGACAGAGTATTTAAACATGAAGTTTGTCCTCAGCATCCTTCCCGGCCCCAGGTGGCACCCCTCTGCATTGTGTTGGAACTCCCTAACTCTCTAACATGACCTAGGTGTCCTACGACCAGTTCTTTTCCCCCTCTCCTCATGCCTGCACTTTTTGTTGTTGTTGTCCCATTCAGCTATTCTAAAAGAGCTTATGGTACAGAGGGAGAGGAGAGGCCTTAGACTTGAGGTCAAAGGTCCTAGGGTTTGGGTGATTAGAGCCCATGCATAGGATCCAAGCATCAACACTGTTCGGAGCTTCCTAAGCGTGTGCATGTGCAGTGAGGGATGAGATTTAAGCAGACGTTAACTGATGGAGGTCACGCTCAGCTAGGACTCCTGCTAGAAAGCAAGTACATAAGCACTTCCCATCAATGTAAATTTGTGTTACCCAGTCCAAAGAATAAACATCCAAGGATGAATGTTAGCACTTCATAGTAGTTAAAGGGAACATTATATGCCACCCCCCCCCTAAAATGCCACTTTGGCATATTATGGTGAATGAAAGTTCCTAAAAAAAACAGCTGATACAGAAAGGACATTTGGGCCTTCTTTTCCCCTGAAAGCAGAAAATAAATCTCCCAGGTGAAAGGCACCTTTTCTTTACCAGAGGGTAGAAGGCATCCTTATCAAAGAAGACAGGGAGTTTGGGCCCCAAAGGCTACATAAACAAACCCGGTTACTTCTTCACTAATTTACTATCCCAAGCCCAATGTCTTTGTCTTGTCAGTCCTTCACAAATTTATTGTTTCTTTGTCCAAAAGGTATAAAATCTACCCACTTTAGTTACTTTTTTGAGCCTCGTATCTCTGGGAGTCCTGTAAGAAAAAACTTAACTTTTTTTCCTACTCATCTGTCTTACTTCGAGTTAGTTATTAGACTCATCGAAGAACTTAGAAGGGAGGAAGGAAAACATTTAATTCTCCTACAGCAGGTCAGTGGGAAAGTGATGCAGTAAAAAAAATGTTCTTCCTTTAGGTGGACGGACACAGGGCGATCTTGGGAGAGGGGCGTGCCGGGAGAGGTCGCGGAAGCTCATGCCCCACACCTTGCCCTACACGTCTCTTTCATCTGGCCCTTCCTGAGTTATATCCTTTCATAATAAACTGGTAATCTGGTAAGTAAAATGTGAGCTGCTCTAGCAAATTAGTCGAACCCAAAGAGAGGATCGTTGGAACACCCGCTACAGCCTGACTTCCGGAAGCAGAAGTGACAACCTGAACTGGTGACTGGTATCTGGAGGAGGTAGAGGGGAGGGGCCTTGGGGATCTGAGCCCCCCACCTGTAGGCTCTGACACTCTCTCCGTGTAAGTGTCAGAACCGAACTGAACGGTAGCACACCCAGCTGGTGTCAGTAAATTGTCTGAACGTGTAGGGAAAAGCCAGAATTGGGGGCCAAAATGTTACTATCATTTACAAGTATGACTGCACAGCCAAACGGTCTGCGACTTTCCGTGTCCCACTGACGTTTACTAAATAACAGTATCAGGGCGCAGCTTCTGGGAATCTGTCTTATGAAAAGTTCTTCATATAAAGATGGATCATTTAGTAAATAAAATTGGTATAACAGAGAAATGGATTACAGCCTAAAAACTAAGTAAAATCAAAAATAAATATGAAAGAAACTATGAGAATTCTTTTATAAATTCAGAGTGAGAACAGCTGGAACCTATGAAAGAAAAGATTAATTAATTCAGGTATACAAAGTACTTCAAACATTCTTATAAAAACCATTGAGCCCTGGCTAGTGTGCCTCAGTGGATCGAGTGCCAACCTCAAGGTCACCAGTTTAATTCCCAGTCAGGACACAGGCTTGGGTTGCAGGCCAGGTCCCCAGTTGGGGGTGTGTGAAAGGCAACCGCACCTTGATATTTCTCTCCCTCTCTTTCTTCCTCTCTTCCCTTCTCTCTAAAAATAAATAAATAATTTTAAAAACCTGTTGAGATAGGTAGATTGATAATTGATGATACATAGATCAATAAACCATAAGGAAAGTCAAAAGATAACAAACTGGAAGTAACAATTTTAACTGATATGTCACTTTAAAAAGTTGGCCTTCCTAATGTAAACAATTCCAATGAATCGATATAATGTCAGTGATCCAACAGGAAAATAAGCCAAAGGTTAGGATAATTCGCAGGACGATAATAGCAAATGACTCATAAACAAATGAAAAGATACTCTCTTATAATACCAAAAACATAAATTAAACCTACTCTGAAATATCTTTCACAGTTCAGAAGTTTCCAATTGCCCAAGTTTGACACCACACTGGTAACTGAACAACGTGTGGGGAACCAGGCTCCTCTAATATGGAGCGTAAATTCAACTGAGACGAGTTAACAACAACCATCGAAATTTCAAAATTACAAGTGGTCAAGTCCTTTGATGCAGCCACTCTCTGCTCTTCAGCAGACACACTTCCAGGCATATGGAAAGGCATATGTGTAAAAGTATATATGCAACATGGTTTGCAACAGTGAAATACTGAATGTAACCTAGATGTCCATCAAAAGGGAGTTGTTTTATTAAATTGTGTCTTAATCGCACAGTGGTTAGAAAATCCCACATAAAGAAGATCAAGAGAGTTTTTTTAACTAAATTTACTGGGGTGACATTGACTAATAGATGATACATATTTCAAGGGTACGATTCTACGATACACGATCTGTATATTGCATTGTGTGCTCATCGCCCAAAAGCAAATCTTCTTTCATCACCATATTCTTGACCCCCTTTACCCTTTACTATCCCCTACCCCTTTCCCTCTGGTACCCACCATAAGCACTGCTATGTGATGATGTCATAGGGAACAAATGAAAGTGCAGCATGGTCTGTATATTTGTACTATTTGTTTTTAAAAAGTAGAGGCGTTTTCCTTGCTATCTGACCTGTCAGTCTCATAAGAGTCATTATAATGACCGCCAAAATTTTTATTCAATATTCCCTATCTACACTGAAAATGACTATAATGAACCCAAAAACATTATTCACGATTCTAGACAAGATCGGAGTGAGCTTTGCTCATTTCTCAGGTGTTCTCTACGTAGGACTGAGTCTCTGCAGCAGCTCTCTAATCAAGTTCTGCATCATGCTCATCACCTTCCCCATATCTTAAGTAAAAATATCTCTGAAAATGAAAAAGGAGAAAATAGGGGAGCCTGAGATGTAGAAACGCCCATACATGAGAAGGAAAATTTGAAGTGATAAAGCAAGTCGAGAGACGCAAAGTGTTAAAAAGAAAATGTGGTTGATAATTGACCGTGTGGAACAGACCTGTTCAATTTTCGTGTGCCTACAGATTGATGCGTAATCTCAGCAAAATGAAGATTCTGGCTGGCTAGGTTTGGGTTGGGGTCAGCTCTTCAGCATTTCCAACAAGTTCTCAGGTGATGTTAATGCTGCTGGTCTACAGACCATATTTTGAGTAGCAAACTTTGTTATCACTGCACACCTCATATAAACATACTCATTAATGAGTTCATTAAGTGCTAATATATTAAAGTTAATATATTAGTATAACACTTCATGAGTTAGTATATAACAATTGGAGAAACAAATTGAAGTTTCTGACTGCAGGGAATATATTACTTATATTATTTTTCCTTTAAAAATAAGTAAAATCCAACTACCCCCAAATTTGTAATTGAATTGGTTTTCATAAATTTATATGGGTATGCCCATGCATATTAGCTTCTATGTATGTTAAGTAAACCTTGAAGGCTTAAAAAGAAAAACAAAACATTAACATTGAATTAATAAGGAATTTGAATAATATGTAGATTTTTGTTGTATTTCCTTTTGTGCCTTTTGAATGAGTCATATAAGTGCATTATTTATATTAAATAATATTTTAAGTCCCCCTCCTGAAACTGATGACCTCTTACAACTGAATGGAAAGGAAGGAGAATTTATGCAGGTCCCAACATACTGAAAGCTTTTCCAGGAAGAACACGGCACTGAACTGACCCTGACCCAGTTGCAACAGCTTAAACCTATGCACAAATGTAAGTGTACAGTGATATCTCATTGGTAAATGGAAGTTTTCTGTTTTTCCAATAGCTATTTGCAAAATACTGATTCAAATTACACGTAAATGTGATTTTAAAATCATCTCATGTAGAATTTATAATGAAAAGAAAAGGTACTCTATCTACTATCTATCTGCCTAGGATGGATCCACAGAGGAAGCTATTTTTAATATTTTCTCCCGATGATTAAGTCTCTGTGGATGAATAGCATGTTTACACACCTAGTTCCAAGTTCAGGAATTGTCTGCATTAACCATCCACTTCCTGCTGAGCTGCACCAGGGGTTAGCTCACTTATATCAGTAGCCCCCTCTCCCCACTATCCACTTAAAATAGTTGTACCACTATTCTTCTAAGTTTTCCATTTGTGTTTTTAACTGTAAATAATGTATTTTTCTTTATTTCTCATTCCGTCAGTTGTTACAGCATCTCTTGACTTTCACTCGGCATTATGAGAACATTCCTACCTCTGCCCTTCCCTTGGCCCTTTCTTCACATTTGGTCCTCTTGACCCTGTTACCTACCAGTTACATTGCCGTGGTGTTAACATGTGTATTCTGTTTTCAATCATAAATATGTAATGCATACTTTATCCTAAAAGGTTTATCCTAAACATTGAAATTTTATGGTATTGTTTACTTATTACTTTAAAATTATGATTTACTCTGCAGCCAAATAGTATGATTATAGTTTATTTCCTGTACAGCTTCTAATTTTCACTTGATTTCCTAAGGAATTTTTTTTAATTTTCCTTCCATTATTTAACTTGTTCATAATTTTCAGAGTTTAAGACTTTTCCTAATATTTGTACTTTTCCTCTGTAATTTCAGGTCATATTTTCTACTGCCTCTTCCTTCCCAGAGCCTTCCACCTTCTGTATTGATGCATTAGTCTGAGCTTGCTCTCACAATTGTCTTCCTAAACTTTCCTGCATGGCTGGCCAGGTTATACACCCGACACCTTAGTGGGTCCTTTGACTATAGGGAAAGCACTGGGCCAACATGTCTCTCCATCCGCTACATCGAGACACTTCAGCCTAAAGGCCTGGGTTCTTGAGGAAAAGGATAGTGAAAGTCAAAATACCATATTCTATGCTCTTCATTTGCATGCCTCCAGAGTAGCAATCTGTCTTTTCGAGAAGTTCCAAAAGCTGATGATTCAAATAAGGCAACTCCAACTTGATTTTAATTTAGTTATTTCACTCATGCCAGCTGTGATTCATTCAGTTTCATATTGAAATATTGTACTTTATTTTTCTTTCCAGGATTATTTGACAGACTCTAAATAGAACCTCTTTTTTTTTAATAATAAAGACTGCCTAATTGTCAAAAGAGGTAAAATATCATGCATGGACTAATGACTAATATTTCACTCTATTTTACTAAGGTAAAATAAAGCTCTGGTTCAGTTTCCTCAATAATGAGCTATTTTTCTAGAGTCCACTTCTTGTGAGACTGTATGATGGGGTAGGGAAGGAGGTATATGATCACTCACCAACCTGATTAACTTTTTTCTGTTTGACAAAGGATTGTGTCATAGTTATATATAGCCCTGATTTCATTTAAATATCTGTGTGACAAATATTCTTCACAAAGAGAAGAGCAGGACTTGAGTAATGTGACTAATTCGGCGTACATAATTTGTTAGTACAGTTAGTTCTGATTCAGAAATTCTTAGAATTAATGGGATGCCTAAAGGTTGGACAGTCTCGCTTCTCTCATAATGATTCAGTTGATGCTAAATCCTAACCTTTTTATACAGAGATCAGTATCTTAATGACATTTGGTGAGCAAACAGCTTATTGTACTCATTTCCATTTTAAAAATATGACCTCAGAAATGTAATTTGTTTACAGAGCCCTCTGTTCTATCTTTTCCTTTGGCTCAGTGAGTGTTTACTAAATGTTCAGTATCTGCAGCTTTCTTCCATTTACCAGGCACAGTGCTAGGTTCTTGGAGGAATCAAAGTAACTGAAATTCCAATACCTCACTCCAAGAAACTGAAAATACAGATAGAGACATACAAAAGGTAAATATGAAGCAAAAATATCCAAAACGGTTAACACTCAAGGGCTCCACTGTGCGGCACAAAGAGCTGGGGGCACTTGGACACGTGGGAGGAAAGAAAGGAGAAAAGGGGCGGGAACTTCCTGGGAGGTTGCCTGCGGGTTATTCTGGTGCAAGCACTTTATGGCAATCTATTGTCTGTGAAGCCCCATTTTTCTCATTGTATCTGAAACATTATTTAACTTCTTGGGTATGTTTTTGTTTTGCTCTCTCTGTGGTGAGTATTAGATTAAAATACTGCTTGTTTCTGAAAATTGACTCTAAATGTCAACATTTTCCTATGTGCATGGCTTTAAATTGGGCCCATCATTCTAACTAAAATTCATACAAGTAAAACTTCTTATTCTTTGCAGGTAAGTTGAACTCGGAGGTGTGATTATTTTAATTTGAGGCACGTTGATAGTATCCTAAGACCAGCCTTAATGCAATGGAGAAGTCATCATGCAAGCAATGGGTAAACTTATTTTAAACACCAGCCCTGTGGCCAAGAATTTATGATATAAGAATATTCACATCAGGAAATAAGTATTTCCTGAAAACTGAAACTCAGAAGTATGAAACCATATGGAACTGTCAGTTGAGGAGGTCGTAAAATCAGGCATTTCATGTGATTCATCGGAGTTCAGACCCCCTTCCCCTCAGTTCTCCTGGTAGCGCCCACCTACGGATCAGACTTGCCTGCAGGACCCCACCCCCAAAAGTAAACAGATACAGGAAAGGCTACTTTTATTGCTAAAATACTAATGTTTAAATTGGGGGAGTAGATAAATTATCTCCAGAGTATTCAAAGCAGGCAGCTGACCTTTGCTCATTTCCAGGAAGTTTCTTTGAAGATTCCTTTGTGGATTCCTTACCTCAGCTAAGAATAAACAGTATAACAATATGTACATTTGACTTTCTATAAATTAAATGATAAAGAGTGCTTATTCTGGACTCTTGTAGATTTTCATATGGGAAACAAGGAAAAGAGGACAGAAAGAGAAATGTTTGTCAGCCTTCACCCAGAGCCCCTAGGACAAAAAGGAATAATATGCTGAGGTCTATTCAAGCTTCAACTTCTCCACAGATCATTACAACCGAGATGCCAATTAACACTAAATATGACAGTGGCTTTAGTGACGTGGACAGCTGGCCACTCAAAGATACACAAGGACCACCTGCTTGTATAATGTAGGGCCACCCAACAGGCACCAGATGGTGACAACATTTGAATGTTATTACTACAGTCACTTTCACCTCAGCTCTATTTGAACTGGACATTAGGAGAAAAAGCTGTAAAATTCTCACATGATTTCTAGAAAATATGGTTTTATATAAATCTCATATGTGTGACTGACTTGGGGCCAAAGAATCATTCCTGGGCATTGGCAGTTCAGCAGAGTTCTGCATCATAGGGCAATTAGAAGCAGTTGGCTTAACCAAGATCTTCTGCACCTGCTGAGATGCCCTTATGAAAAGCTTAGAGAAGAGAAATGTAGAAAAATTAGCTATAGGAAAAGACTTGAGTGAGGTGATGGAGTTAGGAGTTGGGGAAAGAGGTGAAAAGTGGTTGTCATTCAAGGTTAAGTGCCAAAGCAGCAAAAGGAGCCGAGGCATACACATGTTGGGTTACATATCCCAGGTCCTTCAAATTTGCTCCTCGCAATACACATTTTCAAGAAAAAAACATTCTAGAAACCTTTAAACATGCTCATTGCCTGCAAAAAAACAGCAAATACAAATTTTTCAATAAATATTCACTAGGAGGTTGAGAGAGACAACTCAAGAGTTGAAATCACCTCCCAAAGCTGAAGAGAATGTTCTGTTAAACTGGTTGATGCCCAAGCCCAGGAGAACAGTTATAAAGTAAAACTTAGCTAACAATTGTGGAGAAACAGGTTCTACTTTGGACAAAAAGGAATCCATGGTTGTGTTTCATAGGGAGGAAGGGACCTGAGACATCAGGCCAACACCTTAGTAAAGAAAATAACATTGTCTAGAGAGCTAGTTGGGATGATGAATAAAATTGCCTAGCACATTATACAATAATCAAAACATCATAGAGATTCCATTAATGTTATTTATTCTGCATTATCACCCGATAGCATCTCTATTTACCTATAAAAAGGAATATCAGACTCCCATTTCCTTAACAACATAGGTGAACCTTATTGAAACAGCAGCCAGATGTCAAATATGATTTCCTGAATTTCATATTACAGCAAACTTAGCAGGTGGTCTAAATCTCTAAATAAAACTCTTAGGGCTTTAGAAGGAGGGCTCTTTGCTTAGAAAAATGAGGTCAGTATAAAAAGGATTCTGGAAAAAATCTAGAAAAAGCAAAAGGAATGATCAGAGAAAAATATTGGTAAAATTTGACAAATGCCTTTCTCAGTATTATGTCAAACATGTTTACCAAGCTGCACAATTAATAAAAAATATTCTGTACTGGAGTTCCTAATTATTATTCCACACAGGACAGAATACCTCTTCATTATCCCTTTCTGAATTGATTGTGTACATCAAACAGTCAAGATATAAATAAAATATGCCTGCATGCATAATACTCTCACATTAAAGCTGGAGGCAATTAACCTATGATTTCTCATTAATTAAATTAAAATAACCTTCTAAAAAATGTCTAAAAGTCTAAACAGATTTCTTTTAGTGTAGATTTTCCTCACAATAATGCAGACAGGCTGTTTACCAAATTTATCACACCAATAAAAAAAAAACCATGCTATTTCTGATTTTATCCCAAGCTCGTCTCTAGTTTTCTCCTGAGGTTCTAGTTTTATTTTGCTAAATCCAATTACAATGTCAGGGTTTTGTTTTGAAGGGGATTTTCCCCCTCTGTCTTTAAAAATACCTGTTTTCATCAAGAATTTTTTTCTATCAAATTGTTCAAGCACCTTCCCCCTGAGCTGGATCTACAGATTTAGTGTAAAGCTGCAAATTATTTGGTGAATTTGCTGAATCCAGGCAGTTGAAGCACAAGGCCTGAATGTGGGGCTGACCACAGCATTGGCTAGAAATTCCCATTACCTCCCGTGCAGGGTCTCTCCAATCCTTTGTCTCCTTCCCTGACTCCCAGTCACACCAAGCTGTTAATTACTTCAGATTTCAGTTGTGGTCCTTCTACAGTATATATATTTTTTTATTTTAAAATAGGCATAAAATGGCATGTATCATCAAAGAGTACATCCTTAATAATAGACTTTTTTGTTTTGTTTTACTCGGAAGTCCTTTGGCAGGTCTCCTAAAATCCCACTGTATTGAGAGGCCAATGGTCACTATTGCCCCCACCTAACGCCTTCCCTTCTCAGTTATCACACAATCAGGTGATAACATTTTTTAAACACCATGCAATGATGGATTCATCTCTTCTCTAGTGGGAAAAGCATAACTATTCCCTCTTTTTCTCATATCCTGAGACTGTCTGACACAGTAGTTTCACATGGTAAGTCCTCAATAAATGCCATGCCAAACTGAGTTTTAAGCCTGGATTTATTTCTTTCCTCCAAATCAGCTCCCCCTTCTCAACTACCATAAGCTATTAGTGACTGCAATTGTCTTCTAGTCAACTGGACAAGAACTTTGGAGACATCTTTCATTCTTCTGTCACCTTTTCCTAATCTTTTTTATCGATTTCCTCATGAGATACTCATTTCTTCCTTCAAAAGACTGAATGAATTAGTTTTTATGCCAACCACCATAGTCTAATATAGACACTTTTAATTTTGCCTTATCAATCTAAGCTTTCCCTCCCAGCCCTCTAATCCCACTCACTGACCCTAAATCATCTCTCTATAATGTGCATTGCCTGTACTCTTTCTGGACATCTTCCTTCAGCCTTGTTTTGCTCTTGACTTCCTCCTCACACATCTACAAGGGCTCCATGGCATGCATTGTTCACAGCCTATCCTTGCTAGTAGAGTCCTGGATCATATATTCTAAAAGCAAGAGAGATCCTACACTCTTACAAAGAACGGCGCCATCTCTGCTCTATGATTTGTCTAAACCAGCCAATGGTCTAGAGGTAGGCTCTTGACCAAATTCTGACCAATAAGCATTAAGGGAAAGTCACCAGGGAATTTCCATTCCTGAATGAAATGGCACAAAATATTATACCCTTGTCTCTTCCTTACTGATTATAATATGGGTATAAGGTTATAATTCCTGGAGCTATGCCAAAAGATAAGAATAGTAGACTAAAAGAACTAAAAACCTTAAAACCTAGACAGCAATCACTAAGCTGCCAAATCAACACTTCAAGATTTGGGGGGGACTTTCAGACTTCTGGTCAAGATGGAGGCATAGGTAAATATGACGTACCTCCTTGCAGAACCACAGCAAAAGTTACAACTAAACTACAAACAAATATCACCCAGATTTGTCAGAAAATTGAGCTGTATGGAAATCCAGCAACCAAGGAATTAATAAAGTCACATTTATCCAGAAGGATAAGAGAGGCAGAGACATAGGGATGCTTGGAGAGGTACAGAGACCCAGAGATATGGAATAGGCAGTATCACACCAATATGTGGTGGGTTAAAATTAGGAGAGATACCTAGGAAGTGAGGGATCCCAGGCCCACACCAGACCACCCGGGCCAGGATTCCACTGCTGGAAAGATAAGTCCTTATAACTTCTGACTATAAAACCAGTGGGAGTTGGGGCAGCAAAAGAAACTGTGGGATTCTCAGGAGTCTCTTTTTAAAGGGCCCTCAATGGACTTAGGACTTATGCAGACTCACTCCCTCTGGGATTCAACAGCTGGTAGGGCACCAGCAGCACCAAGAGAAATTGAAGTGTCTGGTATCAGGGTGAGTGCCGAGAGACCTCTTCCCCCTGTCAAAACTCTAGAGGCCAGGCAGCAGCATTGTTCCCTTTCTGAGCTCTCCCCCTCACAGAGCCACTGAGTGGCAATACTGTATCAGAGGCTCCATCTACCTGGTTCACATGGGTTGCCTCACCCTGGTGATTACCTAAGTCTCCACTGCACCCATCTTACCAGTGTGCTTTTCTACAATAAGTTACACTACTAAGACAGGGAGTCAAAGCAGCTCTACCTAATACAAAGAAACAAACACAGAGAGGCTGCCAAAATGAGGAAACTAAAAAATATTACTCAAATGAAAGAACAGAATAAAACTCCAGAAAAAGAACTAAATAAAATGAGATAAGCAATCTATCAGATGCAGAGTTTAAAACACTAGTTATTAGGATGCTCAAGGAACTCATTGGGTACTTCAACAGCATAAGAAAGATCCAGCAGAAATGAAGGTTACACTAAGTAAAATAAAGAAAAATTTACAGGGTACCAACAGTGGAGTGGATGAAGCCAAGAATCAAATCAATGATTTGGAATATAAGGAAGGAAAAAATGCTCAATTAGAACAGCAAGAAGAAAAAAGTATCCATGCCCTGGCTGGTGTGGCTCAGTGGATTGAGTGTGGGACAGCAAACCAAGAGGTTGCTGGTTCAATTCCCCATCAGGGCACATGCCTAGGTTGCAAGACAGGTCCCCAATAGGGGACACCTTGAGAGGCAACCACATATTGATGTTTCTCTCCTTCTCTTTCTCTCTCCCTACCCCTCTACCTAAAAATGAATGAATAAATTTTTTAAAGTATCCAAAAGAATTAGGATAGATAAGGAGCCGCCTCTGGGACAACTTCAAATGTTTCAACATTCAAATCATAGGGAGGCCAGAAGGAAAGGAGAAAGAGCAAAAAAATGGAAAACTTATTTGAAAAAAAATGAAATAAAACTTTCCTAATTTGGTGTAAGAAATAGACATATAAGTCCAGGAAGCACAGAGAGTCCCAAACAAGATGGATCCAAAGAGGACCATACCAAGACACATCATAATTAAAATGCCAAAGGTTAAAGGTAAAAAGAGAATCTTAAAGCAGCAAGAGAAAAGCATAGTTACCTACAAAGGAGGTCCTATAAGACTGTCAGCTGATTTCACAAAAGAAACTTTGTAGGCTAGAAGGGACTGGCAAGAAGTATTCAAAGCAATGAAAAGCAAAGACCTACAACCTGGATTACTCTATCTAGCAAAGATTTCATTTAGAATTGAAGGTTGTATAAAGCGCTTCGCAGAGAAGGTAAAGCTAAAGGAGTTCATCATCAGCAAGCCATTATTATGTGAAATGTTAAATGAACTTATTCAAGAAAAAGAAGAAAATCAAAACTATGAACATTAAAGTGGTAGTAAATTCACAACTATCAACAACTGAATCTAAAAAACAAGTTAAGCAAACAACCATAACAGGAACATAATCATAGATATGAAGATCAGCTGGAAGGTTATTAGTTGTGAGTGAGAAGAAGGAGAATGGAATAAAAGGTGAAGGGATTAAGAAGCATAATTGGTAGGTAGAGAATAGACAGGGAGATGTTAAGAACAGTATAGGAAATGCAGAAGCCAAAGAACTTATATGTATGACCTATGGACATGAACTAAGATGGGGATGGCTGGAGGGAAGGGGGGTATCAGATGAAGGGGGATGAAAGGGGAAAAACTGGGACAATTCTAACAGCATAATCAATACAATACACTAAAAAAGATGTTTGTTAAAGTACAAAAATATAACTTTAATGTGTATACTTTAGTTGAAATATATTAAAACAAATAATGTTACTGTCTAACATGAATGTGCAAAGAGATTATGTAAAACATTGTCTTCAATGTCCCCATTTGGGACTCTTCTGACACCGAAGACCAAGAGTACCTAGAATACTATGTAACTTCACAATAAATTCTTGCAGGGCATTGATAGCATGTTACACAGGATTTAACGTCAGGGTACACACAATCTCCAATCCAACAAAGGCATCTGAGAAATTCACTAAGCCTGTTTTTAAACAATGGAATCTGTCATGTGCTCTCCGAGAAGTCCCTGAAGAAGTATATGTCTGACAGGATACAATGGCATTGGAGAAGCTATTATAGTCAATTCTATGAATCAGATACCCTGATTCCCCAAGGCAGTTTTTACAAGAGCAGGTCAATGGCCTCTGTTTCAAGCTTTGTTTTAAAATGATAAGAGGGATTTGAGGAAGGGTTTGCTTTTAGTTACAATACCTTTTAAAACTATATTAAAATAAGATGGATGCTATTTATACAAAGGAACCTTCTGACAAAAGAGGATTTTGTGACAAATACAATGATGTGATAATCCATTTTTGTGGCAGGCCATCATAAATAGAACATAGTATGCTATGCATAAAGAGACAATAATGCATACAAAAATATAAAGCATTTAAGTAATGTGGCTGAATTTTACAAATCTATACATATGATTTTTTAGCTATTTCAGAGTAGTCACCTTTTATGTCATGCCCTTGTTGTAATAAAATTCAAAATAGACTCCTTAATAGCAACCTTTAAGAATCCTTAACCACTGGTAATGGAATTCTGTTTTGGAAACAAAATGAAGCCCTTAGACTTAATGAAATTAACTCAACTTGCCAAAAGCCTAGTACCCCTCAAAAACCAATGTAATTCAAGTACCCCTCCCGACTTGGCTCCTACAGACTGGGTCTCACCAATGTTACACAGGTAGAAAAACCCAGACAGATCCCCTCTTTTGGCTCTTACACATCAAAAGTCTCATGCCTTCAAAACAGCCTCCTAGGGTTTAAGGACCTGATTAGCCCAGGAGTAAACTAAAGATTATTCCTTCTATGTGTTCTTATGATCCCAAACACCCCAAATTCATGAGATCAATTCAGTCCCCTTCCCTTCATTTCCCAAAGGGTCATCTAATTCTAATCTTACCTGGGATACCCAAATCTCTCACTATCACTTCAGCATTTTTTCCTCATGAACTGTGGGACTCGTGCCTCTACTGCACCAGTATAAAGACTCGGGTCCAGTATCCTCAATTCACTATTTTCAAAGTCCTCTCTCCTTGTTCCAGGGTTGCCAAAACAGCTTCAGTTCACACCCTTACAACATCCTGTCTACAGGGACCTTGTCAGAAAGTATAGCACATATTGCACAAGTCCTTGGGGACATTCCACCTCCTTCATCTCAAAGCTTCATAACTTTCTCTACCAGTGGCCTTCAAAATTATACCTAGCCTTAATCACACCATTCACAATGGACCATCAACTGAAACTCCTATGGATACTACTTGAAGAATACAAGATCTTGAAAAAAAGGAAACTAAGATTGTTCTTTGACATTAAACTGTAAACATGCTAGCCCTACCTTTCAAAATCTGTACTATCTGACTATATCCAGATAAAAACTTTGAGTTGGGGTTGGTATCCCTCCCTCTCTAAATTCTCACCACTCACTATCCAGAACTTGAGAATGAAATAGGTTCAGACTAGCTCTTGCCATTCAAACCTAAGGACCAAATATATTAGGATGTTGAGGGAGAGTAGACCAAAATTGTAAAACCACATAGAAAGAAAAAATGGCTCATAAGGCCTATAAGACTTGATTAAACTCTGATTTAGCAAAAGGGGAAAAACCTGCTTTAGTTTATTAACATATTCGAAGAATGTGTAGGTGAAAATGGGACAGGATTATAACCCAGGACAAGTAGAATAGGGAAACTGAGAAAGACAGCTGAACAAACTGGCAGAGCCATTTATAGCCAGATGCAGAAGGTCACCCCCCTTGATATGATATCCAGGCCCAGAAAAGTGGCAAAATCAGGTGGACGACCACAGCACTAGCTGTAATGACCAACAACCCCCTGCTCTGACACTGACCAATCAGTGGAGACCATGACCCTGAAAGAGCACACCTGAAAAACTGATGAATATTCTGCTGAAACCCTCCCCTGAGACCTCCCCTAATATTCCTGCCTGCAAGAAAGAGATAAAAATGTAAAGACAAAACACCCAGCCTGCACTCTCCCTCTGGGGAGCAGCCCTCATCATTTCCTTTCCTCTCTTCTTCCTTCTCTTCTTCTCTGACAGGCAGGCATCTCCTAAACTCGAAGGGTCCCCATGAAACTTACAATTGGGACAGCAGTGGGCAGTGGCAGCTTGTCCCAGGCTAATCCCCTGAACCTGTCCCCAAGGCACCCTTTTCTCTGACTTCCCAGTGAGCTCAGGTAGCCCAGCCTAGGCTTTCCCATTGCTTCTTCTATGCTAAGCCTTTCCTTGATTTACTGCTTCCAACCCTATTGGAGGGTATACACATACCCTAATCTTTATGCACTAATGTGAAATTTTTCCTACATCAAGTCAAGAACCTACACACTATAGTTGGCCCTAGACAGACCTTCTCAGGGCCAGATCCCCTGTCCAGTAACAAAAGGAAGGATGGTCAGCCATGAAAACGTAGATTAGTGTAATACAAATAGTGAACCCAACCTGCCCTCCCTCCCTAGGAGAGAGGAAGCTTCAGCCAAATAATTACATATTTCAGGTATAAATAGAAGAAAATATTGCGTTTAAATGAAAACTATGCATGTCCACATGGTTAGCAGATTCTAGTCATCCATTTTCTTTGAGCTGTTTTACAAATGTTTTAAATTGATAAACATGCAGAGAGGCATAGGTAGATACACTGTGTCTTCTCACACAACCAAAAGGACAACCACAAATATAAAAACAAAAAAAAATCAGAACTTCCAGAAAATCAAATTGTGTGGAAGTCCGACAACCAAGGTGTTTAAGAAGATACATTCATTCAGACCAGGAGGAGGGGTGGAGACGGTTAGCCAGGATAGAAAGTACTCACGGCAAGGTGGGCAAGGTGGTGGCTGGAGGGCCTGGGTAGGTGGAAGTGACTGGCAGAGCAGGCAGTCCCACATTTGTGTGAGAATAAACCAGGAGGAACAACAGAGTAGCGAGACAGATCACACAACCCAGGGTTCCAGCGTGGGGAAATAAAACCTTTCAACCTTTGACTGAAAAAACCTGTGTGGGTTGTGGTAGGAGGAGAAACTCCCAGCCTCAGGGGAGAGTTCACTGGAGAGACCCACAGGTTCCTAGAATGTACACAAACCCACCCACCAGGGAATCAGCACCAGAAGGGCCCAATTTGCTTGCTTAACACAGGAAGTGACTAAAAGCAAGCAGACAGCCACCGAGCAAGCAGCATTGTTCCCTCTCTGACCCCTCCCCCAAGGATAGCACTACAACTCAGCGACCTCCCTGCTGGCAATTACCTAAGGCTCCTCCCGTTACTGTGTAACAGGCATGCCAAGACAAAGAAATATGACCCAAATGAAAGAACAGATCAAAGCACCAGAAAAAATACAATTAAGTGATGAAGAGAGAGCCAACCTATCAGAGGCAGAGTTCAAAACACTGGTAATCGGGATGGTTGCAGAAATGGTTGAGTATGGTTGCAAAGTAGAGGAAAATGTAAAGGCTATGAAAAGTGAAATAAAGAAAAATGTACAGGGAACCAGTAGTGAAGGGAAGGGAACTCAGACCCAAATCAATAGTTTAGAGCAGAAGGAAGAAATAAACATTCAATCAGAACAGAATAAAGAAACAATGATTCAAAAAATGAGAAGAGGCTTAGGAACCTTTGGGATAACTTTAAACTTTCTAACATCCGAGTCATTAGGGTGCCAGAAGGAGAAGAGAAAGAGCAAGAAATTGAAAACATAATGAAGAACTTCCCTAATCAAGGAAAGGAAATAGACTTCCAGGAAGTCCAGGAAGCTCAAAGAGTCCCAAAGAAGTTGGACCCAAAGAAGCACACACCAACACATGTCATAATTATATTACCCAAGATCAAAGATAAGGAGAATATCTTAAAAGCAGCAAGGGGAAAGGAGACAATTACCTACAAAGGAGTTCCCATAAGACTGCTAGCTGATTTCTCAAAAGAAACCTTACAAGCAAGAAGCTGTTGGAAAGAAGTATTTAAAGTCATGAAAGGCAAGGACCTACATCCAAGATTATTCTATTCAGCAAAGCTATCATTCAGAAGGGAAGGGCAGATAAAGTGCTTTCCAGATAAGGCAAAAGAGTTAAAAAAAGTTCATCATCACCAAGCCCTTATTATAGGAAATGTTAAAGGGACGTATCTAAGAAAAAGAAGATCAAGACTATGAACAGTAAAATGACAACAAACTCACAACTATTAACAACGATACCTAAAAAAACAAAAACAAAAATAAACTAAGCAAACAAGTAAAACAGGAACAGAAATCATAGAAATGGAGATCACATGAAGGGTTATCAGTGGGGAGGGGGAGGAGGGTGGAAGGGGGAAAGGCACAGGGAATAAGAAGCATAAATAGGTAGGTACAAAAGAGACCAGGGGAGGTTAAGAATAGTATAGGAAATGTAGAAGCCAAAGAACTTATATGACAACCCATGGACATGAACTAAGTGGGGGAAATGCAGGTGGGAGTGGGGATGCAGGGCAGATGGGGATAAAGGGGGGAGGGGAATAGGACAACTGTAATAGCATGATGAATAAAATATATTAAAAATAAATAAAAATTTTAAAATTTATAAACATGCAAATTCTGTCTTGTTCTTTTAGTGGTACCTCATAGATCACATAGACTTTTTTTACTCTTTCTAATTCTCTTCTCTTTGAACTCTTCTGACTGGCCACAGGAGCAGGGAGAGTTGGATGAAATGTGCACCTTGCTGGGGATACCCACAGGCCAATTTCGGGGATGCACAGGTGGAGTGTTCCCAGTGGCCTGTGAGTGGGCTCTATGTTCCTTTCATGTCCTCCAAGAGTTCTGTCTGCCACTCATCTCACCTATTCTTGTCCCACCCCCGGAGTTATGTAACTCACATTCAGAACTCTAGGTGAGATAACTGAGAAATGAGCCCATTTGGCAGCATCCCACGCAGCTAGGGAAGCTGAGTACTTACACGCTCTCTCCCTTTCTCCTATTAGACATCATGAGCTGAGGAAGATCTTTCTTGGCCCTAAGCTGTGCTGCCTTGGGGGGTGGGGACGCAAGGGGCGGTGTCACAGATAGAGTCAAATTGTTCTTTTCACATATTTCAATGAGTCCAAAGTGGAGATATATATAAATTCTATGAATATATAAATATAAATATATATATAAATTCCAGTTGAGTGCTAGAAATTCTCCTCTGGAAACCCAGATTCCTACAAAGGGTCTCTCATCTGTGAGTGATTACTGTCAGTGTTCTCCATGTATAACCAGACCAGGGCCACTAGGGACTACAGCTGGTTCACAGGCCTCTGCAGTATCCAGAGCTGGGCCTGAGGTCTGTCACCTCTTATCCAATGCACAGTGGGCAAGACTCTTCCCAGATCCCTTGACATGTGGTGCTGGATCCCACAAGTGCCTCAAGGGCAATTTTGTCTGTGGATGGATGACAATCTTTTGTTGTTAAGGAGAGAGACAAAAACGAAGGACATGTTGAGGAGAGAGACATAAACAAGCTGCCACAACACTGACATCACTCCTGACCATTAGATTTTTATCGGCTTTGTGTTGATCCTCCTTGAGAAAGACAATGTACTGATCATGAAAATATGTGTTTCAGTTCAGTGACAGTTCTACATCTTGTTATAAACATCAAATAAATCTCGAGTCAAATCTAAATTGTAAGCACACAAAACAGTTGTAAACAAAGAAATAAAGCCAAGTAGTGTGTAGCATAACATACATTAAGAGCATGGGCTTTAGAATCAAATCTGGGATAAAATTCAAGTTGTGCCAGTTTATAAGCTGTGTGATTTGGGGCAAGTTACTTGATCACTCTGAATCCTAGTTTTCTTATCAGCAAATGTGGATATTAATACAGGAAGTATTGGAAAAGTTGACAATGATATATTTCTTTCCCATATATCATTTGAGATCACCCTTTTCTTTTCATGCAATGACCACTGGACCCTCCAGTCCACAGTTGCTTTGGGTCACTTTGAGGCTTGTACTCCTTGGTCATCTTTTCTTCTAAATTCTTGTTTCTGCTAAAGCTTTGCCCACTTTCACATCTTGCCTCCTACATCACCCTCTTTTCCTTGACTGCACCACCTACAAAAGAGCACAGACCCTTTTTCTGATTTCTCTGAAGTACCACCACTCACTCAAAGCATTTGTGCCTAATAGACATGAACACTTCAAAATGAATATTTGAACTGTTGTGAGTTGTTTCCTGTTACCAACCAACTTTCCCACTGAAGTTTCTCTGTCTCACTCCCAAAATGCTCCTTCAGTATCTTCTCCTACTTTATAGTATCTTTTACTTCCAACCACCAAAGTTTCCATTTTTTATTTTTTTGAAAATTAGTGTAGTTACCTTTATTCTTACACCCAAGGACATTATTGTTATGCCCTAAGAGATTGATTTTGAGAAGAATTTGGTGGTTGGCCTTTAAAATAATGTTGTTTTCTCTTAGCTACATTTCTAAAATTCCTGGAAAAGCAGACATTCAATTAGTGGTAGTTATTATTGTTATGCATATAGATGTTCAAGGAAATAACCTGAGAGTGCTATTCTCATTTGACTATACATATTGTTATGTTTATCAAAAAAAGGGTCCCATTATTTTATGGTCACATCTTACAAATTACCATTCTAGAGACCATAAAGGATAATCGAATGCTTTTGTGTTTTAGAGTGCTGGAAAAAGGTGCACTGTCATTTCATTTTCAGTTACATCCCAATAAACATACATTTGTTTTCTTGTTTTGCAGCAACAACCAATCATTTTTCTATGTTAGATGTATTCTGCTTTGAATTTCAGAAAACCATCCTTCTGCCCTCTCAGCCTTTATTCCTCCTTGGGTATTGCTGACACTATCACCATGTTATGTGACCTAGGACATGTTACATGATCTCTGCCTAGGAAACAGTACATTCCATCCCTCAGCCTCAGATATTGGCCAGGAATGGACACATTAGCAAAGTTGAGTGAATCAGACCAAATGAGATGGAATTATAGATGTTTTCAGGACTTCTAACTGTAATGGTTAATGCTGTGTCAACTTGACTGGGCTATGAGGTCCCCAATATTTGGTCAAACAATTTGGGTGTACCTATGAGTATATTTCTGGGTGAGATTGACATTTGAATTGTAGACTGAGTAAAGCAGATTGCTCTTTCTTGTGTGGGTGAACCTCATCCAATCGTTTGAAGACTTGAATAGAAGAAAAGTATTGACACTCCCCTAGAAAGAGAGATTTCTTTCTCTCTGACAGCATTTGAATTGGGATACCATCTTTTTCCTGCCTTCAGACTCAAACTGAAAAATCCACTCTTCCTGAGTCTAAAGCCTGCTAGTCTTTGGATGGGAACTAAATGATTAGCTGTCTTGGTTCTCCAGCTTGCCAACATAGCCTGCAGATCATGGGACTTGCCTGTCTTTTATCATGTCAGCTATTTGATATATACCTATGTATGTATATGTATATGTACATATGATATAGATATAATATTATATAGACATATATCTGTCCAGAAGTTATCCAGTCATGTAATATAAAAAATAGAGACATTTATAGAGGAAGACACAAGATACAAGAGACATTGTACATAGGACAATGACGCTTCAGTCCCCTTCAAAGTAAACACCTTGGGACCTCACACAGTTCTCCCAATCACCATCAGTTGCCCCATTGTATTTTCCTAAGCCTCATCAATGGTCTGACCTCTTCTTTTTCAAAGGTGAGTTTTAATTTTGGGAAAAGCCAGAAGTCATAGGACACCAAATCTGAGCTGTAGTGTGGGGTGAGTCACCTGGGTGAGCTGATGTTTCACCAAAAGACTCTGTACAAGATGTGAGGCATGAGAGGGTGTGTTGTCATGATGAAGCTGCCAACCACAAATTGTCTATAGCTGTGGACTTCTGAATCATCTGAACAGTTTCTGTGGTGGAAGGTTCAAGCTTAATACAAAATGTGATGCAGATCCATTGCTCTATTCACTCAGTCATTTTGAATGCAATGGCTACACCATACACTCACTTAATGGCATTACTGTCCCCACTGAGTAGTACAGTGAGCATTCCAGTTCACTCTCCCTGGCTGTCAGGTTGCATCAATGGCATGCAAACTTGTCTCTTTTTATTAACAATGGCTGGACTTTTTCTGAACAGACCTCATTCATATATATATATATATATATATATGTGTGTGTGTGTGTGTGTGTGTGCACAATATATGTGTGTATGCATTGTATTCAAAATGACTGAGCAAGTAGAGCAATGAATCTGCATCAGATTTTGTGTTAAGCTTGAATATTCCTCCACAGAAGCTATTCAGATAATTCAGAAGGCTGCAGCTATGGGCAACTGGTGATTGGCAGCTTCATTACAAAAACACTGCTCATGCATCATGTCTCATTCAGAGTTTTTTGGTGAAACACCAGATCACTCAGGTGACTCAGCACCCTTACAGCCCAGTCCAGATTTGGCAACCTATGACTTCTGGCTTTTCCCAAAACTAAAAATCACCTTTGAAAGGGAAGAGATTCCAGACCAATGATGAGATTTAAGAAAATATGATAGGGCAGCTGATGGCAATTAGGAAAACTGCTTGAGGTCCCAAGGTGCCCACTTTGAAGGGGACTGAGGCATCATTGTCCTATGTATATTTCTTGTATCTTCTTCAATGAATGTCTCTATTTTTCATATTACATGGCTGGATACCTTCTAGACAGATCATATATATCTCCTACTGGACCTGTTACTCTGGATAATTCTGACTGATACAGCAACCATCCAAGCTAGACATTTTATAGACATATTGTTGTTGCCAATGAAGTGATAATTTTTCTGAATATAAAACCAACACAGAAAAAGACAGCACTAAGCAGTGAAGAGAAAGAAACCATATTCTGGTGGCATTTACTTGCATCTTTGGTCAAGCAAAACTTGAAACCAGTTCTATCCCTGGATTTTTGTTGTTTTTGTTGTTGTTGTTGTATAACATAATAAACTTCTCTTTTGTTTAAAGGAGATTTTTATGCCTTATAACAGAGAATTTTGCTGACAAGTTCATTTCACCCAAATTAGATTTAAATTAATTCAAAGAAATACATACAATCCTCCAGATAAAAGTAAGTAGAAACATGGAAACACACAATAATTTTTTAAAAAATTAGACAAAGTCACATGGAAGTATGAAAAACTGCATGTGATTAACTTTCAGGGAAAAGGCCCAAATTCAGGACCTTTCTAATGGCTAATAATTAATAGTTGTGAAATTCACAATATCTATAAAATGAAGGAAAGTCAATTTCATAGGAAGGTCCCAATTTTCTGATTCAAGAGGGAAATTCTTCACTATGTATTTGTAGAAGGACGGTGTATGTGGAATGGAAGGCAATGTCCTAAGGGATAGCCTTACC
The DNA here is from genome assembly GCF_021234435.1 of Artibeus jamaicensis. Classification (NCBI taxonomy): domain Eukaryota; kingdom Metazoa; phylum Chordata; class Mammalia; order Chiroptera; family Phyllostomidae; genus Artibeus; species Artibeus jamaicensis. The sequence goes on from NW_026522059.1 coordinate 41,205,434, forward strand.
AAGCTTGTATTAATAAGCTTTATTGACTATTTCTTTTAATGAAGCTCAACAAAAAGCCAAAGCAATGACACCAAACACAGTTCTGCAATGGCACTGTTATGAAAGCCAGTATGTAGTGGACTGTTACACAGCTCTCTGACAGCTGAATTCCAAGCAGTAAAATGTCTCTAGAGCAATGGTTCTCAACGTTTGGGCAGTAGAAACTTCAGTCAAGTGAAAGTGTGTGTGGAATCTCCGGGTGCCTCCTGTCTGGAGGGCCCAGAGAGCCCACTTAACAACAGGTGCTTTGCATCCTCTTTTCTCTCTCCCACATGGCAGTCCCTATGGAACACTAGGCCTCTGTAGAAAAGGAAAAATAATTTTCCCTCTACCCTTCGGAGTTCTTGGCTGAGACCCTCCACAATAGCAGACTAATTACAAGAGAAAACTAAACAGTAGTTTGTTAACATGTGCACCTCGTATATAAAAGAGTGGTATTCAAGGGAAATGGCTCCCCAAACATCACCCAAGTCATTACTTTAAACACTAGATATAGTGTTTAAAAAAGATAATGAAGGAAGATGGGCAGCCAGTTATGAGAGGTTACCAAGAAAAGCACAGTGAACAAAGGTAATGTTTGTTATGCAGGTTTAAGTAGGTACCTTCTCCATTGACAAGAGTCTCTGATGATTTAGACATTCTTCTTGTCCCGGGACAGAGAGGAAGACACAATTACAGGTGGTTTTCTTTATAAAAGTAAATGTCCCTTACGAATTGGTAACTTCTACTCTATTTTCAGAGCTTCTTCCTTATCTGCCATTTTTCAAATATAACCGACCCAAAATCATCCTTATGCAAAAGAGGCATCTTTTAAGGTGGCATATTCTGCTTACCTTTTGTCTCTGAAAAAGCAGTTTCAAAACTGAAATAGAGAAAAAATGCATTCATATCAATACAGAAATGTGTCGTGAATTGTACTTTGTATATTTTAACTTTCAGAATTTCAAAGCAGAAAACTCCATTTTGAATTATCTGACATTGAGAAAGGGCAAACTACATATGTGTCAGTGATCAATTAGGTGGAGGATACAATTTCACCTTCCTATTCTCCTGTGATTCTAAGAAAATAAAGGAATTCAATCAGAACATGTTCTTCAATATAAGACCACCTACCTCTGAAGGAAATGAGCCAAAATAATACTTGAGGGTGAAGTCATGATTTCCTCAGCAAACAGTTCCAAGTCTGTCCTAATACAAGGACAAGTGGGCAATAAAGATCCAAGAATTTTATATCATAGGGAATATCTTAAACCAGCATTTTAAAAAAACTTTTTGAATACCATAGGACCTCTCATAATATATTACATAAAATATATTACATTTTACACAATATCTAACTTTCAAAAATGTAATTTCTTAGAGATCTCTTAAAAACAAGTTGGTTGAACCCACATCTTTGTGAAAATAAATAAGTTGACAAAAGTTCATTGGCTATAAGCCAATTAAATGTTGGAGGACATCTGCCAAAAGTGATCATTTGGGGTTTGAGGTATTTAAATAATGCATATTCATCCCTAAAGACAATGTGAGAGCAAAATCAATGATCTGAAACCTAACATGAGACAGAAAACCCATAGCAGTGATGCAAACAAGAATGTTTGTCTTTTTATTCTAAATAACATGCATCTATTTCACTCAGAGCAGTTTTAATTCATAAAATACCATGAGATCAAATAGGAAAACATATGCCCAGTACACACTAGCATATTCTCAATGAATGTATTATCAAGTAGGAGGATGGTATCAGCTGACTCACTTCTGAGGAGGTCTCAGAGCATAGTTCTTTTGTGAATCTCAGTAACAAGGAGTTTAGATTGATTTTACATGGCTTAGTTCAGGAGTCAGAAACAATAGTCCACAGTCCAGAGGCCTCAACAAAGGTTTTGTTGGGACCTACTCACACCCACTGGATAGTGTCATTTCAATCAGACACTGCTTTTGTGTTCCAGTGACAGATCTGAGTGCTTGTGACAAAAAGTGTACAGAAGGAAGACTAAAATATTATACTATGCTCCTTTAAGTAAACGTGTGCCTACCTTGGGTTGAGTTAATAGTTGGGAACTGCCCCTGGGTCAAAGGCCAACAAAATATTTCAAAATCTTAAAAGTGTAAAATTGTAAAAGTGTAAAATCTTAAAAGTACAAAATTACAGTGTAAAATTGTGAGTAAAAAGGACCGGTATAGGATGAGTAAACCTAAAGCCCAGATGATCATCATGGAGAAAACTGACCCAAGAAAAACAGGCTTGAAATTAGTTAAGAAAGAAACAAATATAGAAATTAGAAGGCCTGCCTACTTAGTCAATAGACCTATAACATAGGGCAAAGTAAAAGATTACCTTTTAAAAACTGAACCAATTAATTAAGGGACTTGACATTGGGTGAAATAGAGAATTACTTGCTAAAGAATAGATATTAGATCTATAACAGAGAGTAAAGTAGATTACTTTTTTTAATTGAATAGATTACTCAATGAACACATCTAGATAGGTAAAAAATAGACCTCATACTTTGAAAATAAACAAAAACTGTGGGGAACTAAATGTCTTTAGTCTACTTAATTTAAAGTCTTTAATCAACTATTGCAAATAAGCAACCACTATTTAGGTGATTACAATCTAAAAAAAAAAGATTTGGAGACTAGAAAGTTCAAGCCATTCTAAATTAAATCAACTTCTTTTGTTGTACTTTTTGTACTCTTAGTACCCCAGAGATGTGGGGCCATCCTTCCTGGGAAAACTCAAGACTGGGTATGAATAAGAGAAATGAGGGAGTAAGTATGTATAGAAAGGCTGAAATTTAAATGAGAGAGAGAGGCACACAGAGAAGACTAATGTGCTCCAAATGAATGGGATGAGTGTGATCAATATCAAAGGAATAATACAATCAGATATTGCTTTAGAAAGATTACCAGGTTAATGAAATGTTTAAGAAAGAAGGACGGAAAGAGAGCAGCTAAGATTCTTTGCAATAGTTTAGAAAAGAGATGTTAAAGGTCCTATTAAGAAAGAGATAATGGACTGTGGCCAATGTGGCTCACTTGGTTGGGACATGATACTGAAGCCAAAAGGTTGCAGGTTCATTCCCAGCCCAGGCATGAACAGGAGGAAAGAAATCAATGTTTCTCTCTCCTATAGATGCTTCTCTTTTCCCCCTTCCTCTCTTTCTAAAAGCAATGAAAGAATGTCCTCAGGTGTGGATAGAAAAAGTGTGTGCGTGTAGATAGATAGATAGATAGATGATATAGATATAGATCTTTTATATATAAAAGAAAGCGGCAATGGAAATGAAGAGAAGCACAACCCAGAGGCATTTACATTAGGGAAGAAATTAAGGTGCTAGTGACAATACAATGATGAGATGAAGTGAACGGACAGCAGGAGTGACATGCTGACTGACATAAAGATAAGATTGGTGATTTCAGAGATTAAAGTGCCTGCAGTTAAGGCACGAATTACACGTGGAACAAAGGATTCTGGAGAAGGGCTGAAGGAAGAATGACATGTGATACATTTGATTTTGAACATGTTACATTTAGGTTTTCTTCAAGTGATGCATGTGGAACTTTCCAGAAGGAAGTGTAAATTTGAGTTTGTAGCTTAAAATAAAGGCTGGAACCGGTCATACACATTTGGCAGCATATGGCCCACTCTAGGCTTTCCACATTGAATATTACTTTCAATGAAGAAAACATGACAATTGAATGTGCATTTCTTTCTTTCTGTGTTACATAATATAGAGATTATATCTTTGTTTCCTATTCCTTAGACATACCAAACTGCTGGAAAAAGAAAAGCCAATCCCAAAAGATTACATACGAAAGGGTTTCGTTTGTATAACATTTGGGGGGACTAGAAAATGTAACATTTTAGAAATGTTACCAGGACTTTGGCAGGGGGTCCTGGACAGAAATGGGTGTGGTTATGAAGGTCAACAGGAGGGCGTCCCTGCGGTGATGGAATTGTGGTGGCCCATGAATTGCACATGTGGTGTGATTACACATGACTAACCACACACATTAGTACGAATAAAATTGGAAAAATGGGGATTAAGGTTGACAGACTGTATCAGTGTCGACATCTTAGTTGTGATATTACTGTACTAAAATTTTAAAGATGTTACCACATCCATGGCCTGATTGTCTTTGGCCCTGTCCAGATTCCTCACTGCAAATTTACAGCATATTTATGAACACAAACTCGGGGCAGGGGGAGTAGAACCTAGACATTTACTGAATGGTGGTGTTTGAAGGAGGCGTCCCTCTCCCTGTACACAGGGACAGATGTCAAACAGGGCCAGCTTGAGAACACCTGCCCCCCCTCACAGGCTCAGTATAGCTATACCACCTTTCCATCTCTTTAGCACTCATCTCGAGCCTATAGCAAGTTCAACTTTAGTTTTTCTATCATCCTTTATGGCTTTTGTTATAAGTCTCTTTCCAACACTAGTGTATTCTTTATGAAATTGGAGCTCAGAAACAGTGCGCTGGGTGGCTCCATCGGTCGGAGCATTCTCCCATACAGCAGAAGGCTACGGGTTTGGACCCTCGGCAGGGAACATACCTAGTTTGCAGGTTCAGTCCACGGTCAGGGTACATGCCTACAAGAAACAGGAAACCAATTGATCTATTTCCCTCTTCCTCCCTCCCTCCCTCCCTCTCTCTAAAATCAATAAACATATCCTCAGGTGACGATTTTTTTAAAAAATTAAAATTGGAGATCAGCAATGAAACTTTTATGTGGCCACACTGGTTCAACTATGTTTCTCCATTTAGTTGGGACTGTGGCTATTTTGCTTTCTGAATTCCCATTGCGGCCTATCTTGAGCCACATTCTTTTTCAATAAACACCTGGCCATGGATTATATTTACCTCAGATGTTGTTTTTGATTTCTTCAACACTAGTCTATATGTCTGATTACTTTGGGAATGGCCTTATTTTCCTTATGAAATCTGAGATGTTCTTTATCACTTCTGCTTACCAGTAAATTCTTCCTTCCTGATAATAATTAGCTCCAAAGTTCTACATGTTACAAAGTCTATCGTCTTGGAGAACAAAGTCTCATCAAAGCAATTGAAGAGTTTCCCAAAGTCCTGCTTTCAGCAAAATAAGTTTTTCGGCAGATAACTGGATACTTCGATGTTCCCATCACAACCAGATCACATGCCTGCACCTGTTTTATAATTTGTGGGAGGACTGTACCACTCGCATCTAACTGCCCAGCCCTCCTCGCTGGTGACACTACATCTGTTTCTTTCTCCATTTACCCTCAACCAGACGTTCCCAACTGTGTTTCCAAAATCAGGTGTATTAAATTTCTTTTGGAGGAAACCTCTTGAGAAACAATTATACTCTCCAGCCATTTCCTATTATGTGTATTGCTCTTGCCAATGTTTAATGTCATCTTCTTTGCCATTTACAGTATTGGTGGTTCTTTTGATCACACGTGTATCAACTTGTGGTAAAAAAAATTTTAGTTATTTTATTACTCTATAAATGCCTATAATCATAAGCGTCCATCATTAACTTCTTACTTATCTCCCCCCTGAGAGCCAATAAGTTCTCCCTCCTCTAAAGGGGAAAAGCTTTACCACGACAGAAATTCCTGATGATGTCAAAATCGTATAGTGTTCTTTGAGGACGTTTTTCTTCTTTCCCCTCAATTTTCACTTTTTAGAGGCCTTTTTTAACAGTTTGATGAGGCTCTTGTTAAATACATTCTTTTCAGGCAATTGCCCAGTGAATTGGAGTAGGCTCAGTTTTATAAAATCCTAGGAAAAAATCATTTTCATCTGAATTATTGATGAACTTGTTTGACAATTAGCATACAAACTTGAATAAGAGAGAAAAAATGTTCAAATCTCCTAGTGGCTCTAGGTAACAAATCTTGAGAGGACAAATAACATTATAGGGGTAAAGCAGAAAATTTTAAACAAAAATGCTTTTATTGTTTTCAACTTCCCCCCACCTTTTTTTTACCATTTTGAAACATGCTTCATAAGTAACAAAATCATCATACAAGCTCCTTACAGATGTTAATGATCTACAATGATAAGCCAGTATTATAATCCTCAGTCATAGATGTTTCGTTTCATTCTGAAGGGTACCCTCAGACATTCGGGTTCAGTGATCACTTATATAACACAAGGTGATTTGTAGAGCTGTGTTTGAGTTATGTGTGTGCTTTGTTAAACAACATGTAAAGGAAAAAACCTTTTCCTGGTAGAATTCATGATGCCATTATGGGTATTTTCTTTGATTCTGTTGTGCAGCAGTAGGGGCAGACATTCTAAAATAAGAACAGTGGTGGTATCCAGATAAAGGGAATTATGTTTCTAGAGAGAAATCCCTTTGGTGGCCAATTTTTTCCCAAGAAAGTACAACTATGTGACAGGGAAGTCCGTAGCCCAAGTAATCAGGTGGCTGGTGTGTAACACTTTAGCAGTTCATGTCATCTATCCCCAAGTCCAAGTCAATGACTCTCACATATGGCCAAAGTACAAGCAGAGGAAAGCAACAGCAAATAGGAAAATGTAAAGAATAGAAATAAGATAAACCTAAATCCCAATGGACAAATGCCAGGGAAAACATCAAAATCTACAGTGTAGTATAAGGTAAAAAATGTAACCACAAGAAACAGAAAGTTGCATAAGAGAAATGACAAAAATTATATATATATATATATATATGTACAAAAATGCCAGGGAGGGGCAACAGAGCTACTTAGGGCAACCTAAAACTGATGACATAACACTTCTTCAATCTGAATGTCCCAGGACAGTAACAAACAGACCGAATCAAGGCAAGCAGTGCCAATAAGGGAGGGGCAGATACTCAGCGGTCCAGGTACATGGGGCCCAAAGAAGTACACTACATATCAGCTTTGTTTAGAAGAGCCCCAATCACTGTGGAAGTTCACTCCCTGAGGCACTAAAATAGTAGAAGATTCTAGAAAGAAGTGATGTCATCATTCCAATAATTCACTTCACTTGTTGCATGACCCCAAGTGGCAAGTGACAGTTGAAGGGACAGGGTCTATCCCTATCTGGAGGTCTCAATGGAGATTAAAATATTCTAAATAAAAGAATAGCAAAATGAATCCAACTATATAGAAATAATACGATATGACCTTCTTCGATTTGCTTCAGGAATTCAAAGTTGTTTTAACATTTGAAAATCAATCAGTGTATTCACTGAGTAGTATGATGATTTGCACAGAGGCAGAAAAGGCATCCAATAAAACTCAACATTCTATCAAGATAAATATTAGCAAATGACCAAAAATTAACCACTCTATTTAATAGTGAAACATTCAACATTTCTTTCTGAGACAGCGGAAGTACAAAGATGTGATTGCTACTTCTGTTCAACTTTGTGCTGGAGGTTTTAGCCAGTGCAGTAAGGCAAAAGAAAATAAAAGTGAAAGGTTTAGAAAGCAGCCAAATTTTCATCATTCACAGATGATATAAATGTATATAAAAATGTAAATGATACACCCCTGGCTGATGTAGCCCAATGGATTGAGTGCTGGCCTGAGAACCAAAGGGTCGCCTGTTTGATTCCCAGTCGGGGCACATGCCTGGGTTGTGGGCCAGGTCCCCAGTAGGGAGTGTGCAAGAGGCAACCACACACTGATGTTTCTCTCCTTTTCTTTCTCCCTCCCTCCCCCCTCTCTAAGAATAAATGAATAAAATCTTTTTCAAAAAGTCTATTAAAATGTAAATGATTCACTGATTATTGGATTAATAAAGATGTAATAAATTTACCTGATTCAAAATCAATACACAAAACCCAGCTTCCTGCCAGTGTTCTGTTTCTTTACCTGGTAGTTATTCCACGTTCATTTGCTTTGCAATAATTGGTTGAGCGGTACGTTCATGTTTGGTGGACTTTTTTATTCTCCTTCCTTGTTATTAGGACCCTAAAGGTGTCCTACTCCTTCTAACAGGATCTACCAGCTTAATGGAAGTAAAACTTGTACCCTGAAAAGCAGTATCCATTTACATGAAAATATTTAAAACCTTATTTAATGGATACTTTAGATCCTCGAAATTTGCCTTAACTCTATTCTTATTTTACTGTTTAAGTTTCTCTTTAAAGCAACAATTACAATGTACAACAGACCCTGCAAAACTCTGACAGCAGCTCCTGTTTATTCATCAAAGCCTACTATGTCCCTTCGAGATATTTTACCTTAAAATAAGCGTTTATTTACCAATTCTATGTGCCTAGCCTTCAATCAAAAAGATCTCTATACTTTGGTTGGTCCTTGATAGACTGATCTATATATACCTTTGCCTTTCCTCCAAAGAAAATGGTCATTTAGAAGAAAAGAATGATTTAATAAAACTTATAAGGCAAGTCATTGTCTACAGAACTGAAATGTTTTCTTAAAGACAAAATAGAACAATTTCTCTTCATCCACTGATCAATAGATAAAAATAAGTTGGATGTAAATTTATGGGCACAAACAAGCACTATTTGATTCACTTATTGTTAGTTGCATAGAGCATTGTTAAAGTCCGTTGGAAGCCCAAAGAGCCATTAGCAGAGGGTGGCAGTCACAGCATCCCCGTCACTGGGCCTAAAAGCAGAATAGAAAGGCAACATCAGACCTCATGTAGGGATACAGTTCAGAACTCTGGCAAGACTCCCATGCTCCTCAGGGACCTGCTTCTTCTCATGAAAACATAGTGTGTCTTAAATGCCTGAATCACATTTCATCTAAAAAATACCATCCACTATGGCATGGTATTGTAATAACCTACATTATATGTTCATTAGACGTTAAAAACACAAACACTGACATTCTTTGCCTCACCTGTTATGGCGCAAGAAAGCATAAACGAGTCTGTCAAGAAACAAAAGGATTTTGTTAAACACCCCAAAACTAATCTGTTATTATTCTGCCTGTCAAGGGACAAAAAATCAGGAAACACAAATTCGTATCATTTTCTATTAACTAAAAATAGAGGGTAAAATGTAATTCCACTAGAAAAATGAATAAGTACTTGAAAACCATCACATTTTATAAAGGTCTAGCTTTTGGAAACCGTAACCCTGTCATTAAATTATTTCCCCAAATCTATTCACACAGTCATGCGCTGAGAGGCAAAGAGGAGGAGAAAAGATCATTTTTCCCCCCAAATTTGGTATCTAGCTTTCTAAAAAAAGACAAAGGCACATTTTATCATCCTGGAAAAAGTGACTTCAGTGAAGCAGATAAAGTGTCTAATAAGGCCTAATTATCTCATGTTGTGATTCTTTTTAAATCACTTTTAACCTGAGGAAGAATTTTAATTATCTTGTATAATAAAGTCTTTCCTTATTTCACCCCCTCTAGGAGAAAAGGCATATTAAACCTTATTTTTGTCAAAAGATAAGAGCAGTATTAAGTTTAAATTGATGTCATTATGAAGTAGTTGAAATCAGGATTATAAATTTCAACTTCAGTAATTATTCGATTGGTCACAAAAAGAGTATCACTCTACCACTGACTCCTAGAAAGGGCCATCACAGCTCTCAGCGTGCATGTGATACTCCAGGGATAGTGGGGGAAGAGAAAAATGCGTTCGTTCTATTCCAGTGCAGTCTTGTGACTCCAAGGTTAAATTATTGAAGCAGTTTGGGAGGTACTTTTTAATATGATTTTCAAAAAGTTTTCTCCTCATTATCAACTCTTTAATAAACACTTCAAAGTTTCTGTGAGCTTCTCTACTGGGAAAAATATTAATTCATGAGTCTTCTTCCCAAAAATACACTCAGCTCTCGCTGGGATTCAAGAACTCAAGAAGGAAATGTTATGCAAGGGAGTGTATATGAAAAGATAAAATTCCCCTTCCTCTTTCTCCTAGTTCTCCTACAAATGCATTCCTTCTTGCCTGGGATAACCTCCGTCTTGCAGTGAGATTCTGACACGAGACACAGGCTCTCCAACTCAGAGCAGGCCCCTGAAACAGGCTATTAATCTAAGTACCTCCCCTCTTTGTTTCCTACTACATATAAAATAAAAATAGTTAGCATTGAATGGATGCTAGGCATTGGGATAGGGCCTTTCCAGTACATTTGGCTCATGTATCTTCACTACTTTATTCCCATATACTAATGAAGTCACTGAGCCTGAGAAATGTTTAGTGGCTTCCCCAAGGTTACACAGCTAGTACGTCATGCAACTTGAATGCGTCTTTATTTGCATAGACAGCCCATTCATTTAACTACCACACCAGTTGCCAACCCGACCTTTATTTTGACAGAGAGCAGGTAGCTGCTTTCCTTCCTTATGCAAGATACAGTCTGGATATTCATGCTTCCAGAGGAGCATGGAATTTGTCATATACTGATACCTTTATGTACTCATCTTTGACCCTTGCCACTGAAAGGTATATATGGGTGAAACTTGAAAATAGAACAGTGGCATGCTCAACTTCCTGTTCAACTCATGCTTATTTAATTCATGTAATTAAATACAGAGGGAGGCAAATGTAAGTTTATAGTTGTTCATATCGAAAATAATATAATAACTAATAAAAATAATACAAGAATAGCCCTGGCTGGTTTGGCTCAGTGGTTGAGTGCTGGCCTTCAAGCCGAAGGGTCACCAGTTTGATTCCTCGTCTAGGGCACATGCCTGGGTCGCAGTGCCCAGTAAGGGGTGCAGGAGAAGCAACCACACATTGATGTTTCTCTCTCTCCTTTTCTCCCTCCCTTTCCCTCTCTAAAAAATAAACAAATAAAGCATTTTTTAAAAAGAACAAACTCTGTATTTTGTGTACTCACAACTGTAAAGCTACTTTCACCCCACCCTGTATGTACAGAATTAAATTACATCCTATTTTACTCAAAGCAACTCAACTTCTCTTCGGCTTACTCTAATAGAAGTCTTTGTCTTATCCTGGTCATATCCCATTGGCAGAGCATAGAGTGGGAGGAAGGTCATGTTCATGCATTTAGGGGTCCAAACTGTCGGGGCTCTGACATACTGCAGAGTCACCTTAGGTAGCAGTGTCCCTCCCACCTGAGGCCTTGGAGAGAAGGAGCAGCGGACTGCAGGACTGGGTTTTCTAGGCCAGGCAGAGAAATGCTCCACTACCAAAAGGAATCAAAGGGGAGAGTAGCCAGCCAGTCTCATTTACCTTGGGTATCCACAGGAATACAAATTAGATGAGAAATTCTAATTAGAAGAGTCAGTTATGAGTATTCTATGGAATGCCTTAAAACTTCATTTTTAATCTGATTATATTTTACTCTCTCTCAAATTTATTACCTACCGTTTGTTTAGTTTGTATCTGTGGTAAGACCCTTTAAATATTCTCTAGGAAAAGAGGGGATATCATACTTAATGAATAATTTGTGGGACCAAATAATAATACTTTTAATACCTGCAAACAATTATACAACATTTTTATATGTCAGGCACTATTCTGAGTATTTTATACAGATTATCCCATTTAATAAAACCACTTATGCTTAGCCATTTATTATTAATATGTAAATAATGCTACTTTAAATAGTGTTACTGAGGTCTGTCCTGGGAAAGTTAAACTATTGCCTCATTATCTTCTTTTAACTATTAATTTGATTAGGAAGCTCATTTTTTTTTCAATCAACACAAAGGTTAACTTTAGACAAGCTTAGCTATATAATCTGTTAAAACACATACTGCTGGGCCCTCTACCAGAGTTTGATTCAATAGGTCTGGCATGGTGCCCAAGAATTTTCAGTGTTCCTAGGTGATGCTGATGCTACTGGTATAAATAAAAGGCCTTAGTTCATAAAGGGGTGGGAAAACCCAGCCTAAGGAACATGGACCCTTGGAGTCTTTAGGCGATGCAGAAGAAGGGCTTACAAGAATGGGTGCAATTCTGATTTTGATTAGAATCATAAAATACAGTGTATCTGGATATTTATTATAATAATATTTCCCAAAGTCATGTAAGCAGACAAGGCTTCAGATAAAATATGTCCTACTGAATTTGTACATCTCTGTAGAGGAAGGAGACACTGTGTTCTGCAAGTGTACTCGGTAGGACTACTTCAGGGATTTTCGGTCAGCCTAATATTGAGATCCACCTTAATACAGAACAATGAAAAGCCTCCAAAAAGAGATTTCACAGCCAATTTCTCTCTCTGGCCAGGAGGAAGGGAGGCTGAGATTTAAAAATATATATATAGGGCTCTCTAAAAACGAGACTGAGGAAGGTTTGCCCAGGAGACCCTTATAACTCATATAGGGTAGACAGAAGCAGAATAAGGATACTATTCCTCAACTCTGGACCACGTCTGACTTTGTAATTTGAGAAGGGGACAGAGCATGACATTGTGATGGATTCCCCGTTCCCTTTCTCCCTGGGTGATATTACTGAGGATCTCGTCAGTGCCAGAGTCAATCTCAAAGCCTCTACAGAACGTGATTATATCTGGGGGCTTTTACGTTCCAACTATGTGATCAGTTTATAGGACATTTTTCTAAAGTGAATTGTTACATGTTCTCATCTTTGCTCCTGATTCTCTCTGCCTTTGCTAGATTGGCTATTTTTAAAGTCCTATTTTAACCATAAATGAGCAACTTGATTCTATCTCCTATGCAGAAAAAGAGATTACTATCTTTATACCCAAAGCCTATCTTTTGCTATTTCTCTAAGATTATGTTGGATGGGGAAGGGCAGAAAGTTATGCTCCTCCCTCCATTCTTTTTTATCTGAGAGGAATCCGCCACAGACAGAAGGCCCAGAGTGCCTCCAGCAGCCACAGGGCCTCTTGCACTGAGTTCAAATAGCAACAAAGCTCTTCAAGAAAAGGAATTGCTTTCTGAGTCTCACTGAGTATCTTACATCACCAGGAATTTTCATATAAGAAAGGAAGGGCAGGGCATGGGCATTCAGAGGGCAAGGAGGAAGCAGTCCATTCTAGCAAATCCACTGCTATTATTATTTCATTCATTCATTCAGCACCTGTTTATTAAAGGCCACTGCATGCAACCAGTGCAGTGGACTCTAGAGGTACAGGGGAGAATAGAGACATACAGATGGTCCCCTCAAAGACTCCAAATGTCAGCAGGAAGACCAGATGTTAAACAACTGCATGCATTATTAACCCCTGACTGCAGTAAGGCAGGTGAAGCACAGCTAACAACCTGCAGAGCTGACCTGGTCACAGGATCAGGGAACTTTTCCCCAAAGAACTGACACAAACTAAGTCCTGAAAGGTGGAGGAAGTTCTCCAATATAAGGGACTCAAGCAGAGAAAAGACCTATTTGAAGGCCCAAAGGTGGGAGCATATGTGGTGTATTTGGGAAACTGGCAGAGGCCTAGTGTCAATACAATGAACACAGCAAGACTTCCAGCAGAAGACGGGGCTCCCGGACAGCTCACATGCCCGCATTAAACAGAAAAAGTCTCCAAGCATCAGGGACTTTGTCCAGGATAATCACAATGCTGTCGTCCAATCCACCTATTTTATTCTAAAGCATCCAGCGTGGCACTCGGCAGAAGAAGGTGCTCAATGAATGTCGGCTAGATCATGAATAAATTAATCAAAAATGTAAGCATGTGTACAAAATCTATCTTTCACACATAGGAATCTGTGCTTTGGTCCATTTGCTGTGATATTACAAAATCTTATGAGGGTCTGGTCCCTTGAATTTGAAAAGGCAGCCTAGAATAATTATTGAATTCTGAGCCATTATTCTCTCCAATTAATTTCCCATGCAGCATATGTATGCACTGTTATCCAGCATTCTGCTTTTTCATCCAAATGAAACAGGCATAGTTTCAAAGACATATTGGAGCACTGATACCATATCAGATACCAGAAAATTCTAAAAGTTTTATTTACAAGAGCCAGAAGAGAGAATAGAATCAGCAGCAGCTGAAAACAATATGGCAATGGAATTAAAGACCTATTCCTTACACACACATTTTTTTCCACCTATCCCCATCTCTGAATGCAGTCAGCCAAAAACTTGAGAATTTAAAAGCAAAATGTGCTTTCTAGGCAATTGATGCTTTCTCATTCATTCTATTCCTCTTTTTATTCTTCCGTTCACATTTATGATCTGCTACCATATATCAGGCATAGTGCTAAACACCAGAAATATAACGATGGCCAAAACATATTCTTTACTGTCAGGAGGAGGAAATAGACAGTAAGTGTTAAAGGGTGTCAGGTGGAGAATTTGGGTTGGGGCCAGTAGAACCACGAAAGAAGGAACAGTCCATTCTATCTGGAGCAGGTAGAGGGCAAACCTGCTACACGAATGTGCAGAAAGGAAAGGCTCAGATAGAGAAGCCGACATTTTCCTAAGTCTTGAAAGTGTTCACCATCCAACAAAGGACAGAGATAGGTAGCTTTCCAGGCAGAGGGCAAAACCAGAAAAAATGCATAGAAATTTGAAATAATTTGCAGTATTCAAAGAAAAGTATGACATCTGATGTAGAAAAGCATAGAGTTCAAGGTGGAACATAGGAACAAGTCTGATCATGGACATCTTGCATTGGTGAGAGAGCAGCTACTGAAGATTCTTAAGCAGGGATGACGGATAAAGGCGCAAGTTTAATTTCCCATAAATCTCCCTGGTAGCAGCATAAAGAATGAATTTGGTGGAAGTTATGACTAAAGGCAATTGTTTCAGCCAGAAATGTTATGGTGTTAGAACTGAATGCATTAAGATGGCTTCCTGATAACCTAGATCTGAAATGAAAGGATAATTAATGCAACTTTCATTTTTCTATTACATGTTGATAGTTTCATATAAAAATCATTCAAGGCTAATCTTAGATGTCATCTAATCTAGTGCCCTTAATTTACTAAAGAATCTGAGACCCAGAGAAGTAAAAGCCACAGAGCTAAGAGAGGCACCATAGACCCAGGTGTCTTCAGCCTGGGCCAGCTCCCATAAAGGAACATTTTCCTTCACCTCTCCCCACTTTACCAATCAACCAGTGACCAGCTGTCAAATAGTACTATAAGGATTCTATTCTAAAGACCGATGCAGTAATTTTTACAACACAAATAGTCATTTCATTTTACATTTTGTACATTCATATAGTTATACATTATGCTGTGCTTGCCTAAAATATTTTCTGAGACACTCAATGAACTGTGACCATGACAAAAGGCAGCAATCATTTACATTTATAACTCTAATTCACATTCGTCTTCACTTTCTCAGTTGTGGTGACTCTAAAGGAGTCTTTTGCTCTATGGAAATTGTAGGCCTATTTATAAAATTGAGCTCTGCCACTTGCTGGGTATACAATCTCTGGTAAGTCACTTAACCTCTGTATGCTTCAGTAAAATAAGCATAATAATAGAATGCATCTGGTAGGGTTGCAGAAGTCTTAAATGAGTTAATGCACTAGAACAGTGCTTACCATTTAGTAAATACTATATAAGTGCTAGCATTTATTAGTAGGGATAACAAGGTTCCACTAGCCACGGGATAGTCGCAAGTGGGGCCCTAAGAGAAACAAGGCCAATCTGTGGTTATATGTCACCAAAGAGGTTTACCTATAGCTGTTTTCAACCTTCCAGGAGTCTATTAGGATGTGTTATATGATCAAGTTAAATTTGGATGAGATGATTCTCCCACTCTTCTTGCTTGCAATTATTTTCTTCTGACTTTCTGACTCTTCCAGTGCTATCTTTTCTCATTAAATAAATAATGATGTACTATTTTACAAGAATGTTAGTAAACTTACTTGAAAATATCACAAGCCCTGCTAATGATGCAGTAGAATTTCTCCAAACAATGAGAAATCCATTCTCTCACTTCCTGATCCTATAGCCAAATGCTAATTTTTATAGCTTTAATTTTTTTAAAAGCCCTTACATTCAGCAATAAACATGTACTAGGACATATTCTGTGTTGGATACTCAGCTAGGTGCTAGGAATACAGACACGTGGCCCACACTCAGAGGAATCGCCATTAAACAGGGGATCTGTCCAGTGCATTCCTGTCCACAGGGTACCTCCTGGGAGCGAGGCCTGTACTTGGGAAGGGTGTACAGGACCAGATGGAATATACGTAGACCGTCCTCATGGTGTATCAGGTCTAACGAGGGTCACAGATAAGAAGTAGGAAAACAAACAAATAGGCACATAATTACAAACTGAGAAAAAGCCTTATGAGGGCAAAGAACAGGTTAAAATGACAAATTCCCTGCGCTTGCAAGGGAGGAGGAGGTCAGTGTAAATAGGGTGGGCAGAGAAAGCCACCATGAAAAAGTAAAGACAAGGGGGAACCCAACCCAGCAGCCCACCATGCAAAGAAAGACCAGAGGAGAGGGTGGTCAAAGCAGAGGAAACAGTATAAATGAAAGCCTCACGCTGGGAACAACTTAACTGCGTTCTAGCAGCGGGAGTCACCCATGTGGCTTCAGCAAAGGCAGGATGATGCTTGATGAGATTCAGAGGCAAGTGGGGTGACAAGTTGCAGGACATGGTAAGTCATGGCCAAGGGTTATGTACGTTACCTTCAATGCAATAGGAGGCCATTAAAAGATTTTAAGAAGTGATGTGAAATTTACATTTTTTAAGGTTGTGTGGATGCTATTTTAAGAATGGGTTGGTGGGTTGAGCAGTAATATAGATGGAACATGGAGAAAGAGGCAAGGTCGTTAGGCTGCCCCTTCAACAAGCCACTGGAGAGTGAGCTCGAGGAAAGGGGAATGCACTTGGAAGGGAGCAGAGGAATCCTGGTTCATTTGGAGTGGAGTGTATGATCTCACTGATGAATTAGGACTGCCCAATGGAAAACAGGGACAAATCAAGGATAATGCCCATGTTTCTGTCCCAGACAATTAAGTAAATAGGGATGAGAAAGATTGGGGAGGCACTGCTTCCATGAGAAATAAAGTCTGTTCCATGTTTTTTGGTCTTATGTAGAGAAAGTCTCTTACAAATAATTACCTTACAGTAGTGAAGTGCTAATAGACTTTCATATCAGTAATCCAAAAGGCTGCTTTATGAGATGCTCTGACTCACACTGAATTAAATGCAAGGGACAGTTGCAGTCAGCGCTGGAGCACTTTCTTCTCTAGACAATGGGCATGCATTATTAAATGTGTCTGATAGAGTAACCCTCGGAGTCGATCATGTCCCAAAGAAGCTTCACCTCCCCTCCTCCCATGAACTTTGCTTGGTGCCAGTGTGCACTTCTCAATGAATGCAGTTGAATCCTTAATGTATCTGACATTAGAGCATAAAATGAATAGTCATCTTTGAATACCACGTTACTCTGCAATTTTTGTGTATCATAGTAGTAGTTAATGTGGCCGCCCCAAATGATTAGCCTGACTGGGGACAAGTGAAATGAGGACCCTGGAGACAGGGTCAAAGCCCCTCAAATAATTAGCCTAACTCAGCTATGGCATTCAAATTCCCCTTGCCAGTGACTGGTTCAAGGGTGGACATGAGACCTAATCCTAGTCAATTCCAGTGAAAGAAAACTGTTTGAGGGCTTTGGGGAAAAGTGTTTCTTGGTTCCAAATGGACATATGAGGAGAAACAGTCCTTTCTTTGTCCCCTGGACATTGCCATGTCTGGAACTGCCGTCACCTTCTTGCTCACAGCATAAGAGCACAGCCAGTACACACAGAGAGGCAGAACCAATAGATGCTTCTTCCCTGGATCCTGCGCTGTCCCTGAACTTCCTGTTACAGAAGAGAACAAGCTTCCTCATTGTTAAGCCAGGTTGAGTTCCCTCACTGACACTAAATGTGTCCTTACTAACATATAGAAGGTCCAAATGCTTGTCCACTCAAATCCATGAAAAACAACTCTCTCAAGGGCTTCACTGTATTTTTTAATTCTCTACATACCTATTTTTTTTTTGAGGAACCTGTATATTCTCTCAAGGGTTTATAAACCAAAGTAAGGAGAGTAAGTTTCATGATAGAAGTCTCTCAAAGAATTAAAGTTGTTTCAATAATGTTTCCCCTGGAATTTAAAAGAGTTTTCAAAAGAGAAAGAAGTGCAGAAAATTCACAAATTTCAGTTGTAAGAAAAAAGGGAAATATAAAAGAATATATTGAAGACCACACTTTAGTAAATAACCCCTGGAAAATAGAAAAATGAAAGGATCTACAATAAAGCAGGTTCTCTTTCTCTTTCTCCTGCCTCTTGATTTATTTAGCTATCAAGTCAGATGAAAAATAAAAGTGGTATTATTGAAGTTAAAAGGGAAAAATTATTTGGAGGACACTTCTGATGTTGTAAACAGTAGGGAATTATTTGAGCATCAGAAATGTCTTTGGATGGCAGGTTACAAAGAGGAAAAACTTACGGGCTTGTGATCCCCAAATTCTGAAATGAATTAAGTCACAAGAGTGGGGAAAGAAGAGTACAGATCAAAGATGAACAGAAGGTAAAGAAAAAAACATATTTCTGGCACAGCGGAGCACTGAGCTCTGAAAACAGAAACTTCTAGACCAAAAACATCAGTCCACTCAGTGGGAGAAGACCACAACTTCCCATTTACCTGGCAGCGTGTCCCCAGGATCTGTCCTTCACTAGCTGCCTCTGTGAGGAAATTTCAGCTGCCGTTGTATAATTGTGTACATTTTAAATTTTGGTCACTGGAGAGCTCATCTATTTTCCTAGTTACTTACCAAAAAGACCAGCTTCAGTATAAAGATTATGGTAGTTAGAACACTTTAAAAACATTTAACCTCTCAAAAACAAAATCAAGTTTTTATCTTCTAGAAAGTGAATTCAACTAGCCCCTATTTTTCCTCTTGATATTAAAAAAAATTCACCTCATTTCCCTGTTTCATAATATTGATAGTAACTACAATTTATTCTTTGTGCAAGTTTCCTGCTAAATGTAGTTCCGTGGACGGACAAGAGCGTTTGTGTGTGTGTAAACGCAGGGTGTGGTGGAAGCAGGTTTACAGTTGTTCATAAGGAAAATACTACAATAGTTAGTAAATAATAACACAAGAATAAACTCTGTTTTGCATACCCATAACAGTAAACTTACTTTTGCCACACTTTGTATACAAAAAAAAAAAAAAGAACCAGATTCACCTAGCAAATAAATTAAGAGATATCTAATATCTAGTCACTTTTAAAAATTATGTATTATGGGAACTCTTAGAGAGGCTGGGTTTGCACAATGAGTTTTTTTAAATTACTCATCCATAAACATCAGTTTGCCTAACATGCTCTCTCTCAGCCGCACCCCCTTCAGCACAGCACCAGCCTTTTATGATCTGGGAGACCCAATAAAACCTCAAATACTTATGTAACTGATTGTAATCCTTTAAAAACAGCTGAACACATGTGAATTTTCTCCCACCAGTAAAAAAAGTAACTGTGACCGAGCGACCTAGACGTTGAGAAATGATCAGAGGTCAGACTACCTTGACTGCCTTCTTTGGAATCATGACAAAACCACACTGTTTTCCTGGACGGAGTGACGGCCATCAGTCCACCAGTGGTGGTTGCTGGAAATGAAAGGAAACTGCTGGCGGCTTCAGCTCCCACTGGACAGACCTTTTGTTTCCCACGATGGGCACCACCTGCCTCTAACCTCCATCTGGGGGTAGACAGGAGTCTCTGCTGTCGCCCAGAGATAGAGGTGACAATATCGACAATGCAGAGAGGTGGGTGTTGATGGGGAGGCTGCCACCCGGACAGTAGCTATCAGGTCCTTAGCTGCATGGGGTGGGGGGACAGGCGGGACCAGAGCAAGGCCGCTGACCCTCTGGACCTGAGATGGGAAGCGTCCCCTCCCTGAGGCCAGGGGACCATCCGAACCCACCACGGGGAAGCCAGCTGTGCCCAGCAGAGCCCAGAGCACTTGCCTGCTCAGCAGCAGAGAGAGCACTGTGGCAGCAGGAGGTGCAGGCCCGTCCAGAAGCAGGTGCACACCTGTCAAGGAACACCTGCGAGGACCCCTGTGAGGAAACCCACAGAATCACTGGGAACACATTGAAGGAGACCCATCTAAATCAAGAGAGCTAGTGGGAAATCTTGTAATTCTATGGATTCAGGGCCTTTTTACGTGGCCCACTCTCCTCTTCTGAAAGTTTCTTCCAGAAAGCACATAGCTTACTTTCTCACCTGATTTGGGTCTCTGTTCAAATATAGCTTTATCCAGAAGAACTTCCTTAACCACCTTCCTTAAAATAATACACACAAACACAGTTTCTGTTGGTGCACTGGCAATCATAGGCTCTCCTTAGCTTGTGGAAGTATCACCCCAATTTCTGTCTTCATCTTCACATAATGTTCTCCCCATGTCTGTGCATATCTGTGTGTCTGAACTTCCACTTTCTACAAGGACACCAGTCATATGGGATTAAGACCCACTCTGCTCCAGTGTGACTTCATCTTAACTAATTACATTTGCAATGAACCCATTTCCAAATAAGGTCACATTCTGAGGTATAATATATGAATTTTGCAGAGATTAATTCAATCCATGACAGATCTACATCCTTCCCTTTTGCTTTGAAATATGCTTAAATCTCTAACCTTAAAAAAATTTAACAGAATTCACCCTGGCTTGTGTGGCTCAGTAGTTGGGTGCTGGCCTACAAATCAAAGGGTCGCTAGTTCAGTTCCCAGTCAGGGCACATGCCTGGGTTGTGGGCCAGGCCCCCAGTTGGGAGTGCATGAGAGGCAACCGTACACTGATGCTTTTCTCCCTCTCTTTCTCCTTCCCTTCCCCTTCCTAGAAAATGCATGCATGCATACATACATACATACATACATAAAAATTTTTTTAAATCAACAGAATTCTATGTCAACTAAAATCAAATTAATTATAAAAATACTAATCAAATAGTACATTTCAAAAAATAAACAGAGCTGGAACTGCATTCTAAATTCTGCCTTTGTCACTATACCCTTAATAGTCATTTTAAAAAATTGTTTTCTTTCATTTATGCCTTTATTTTTTATTTAATCTTTATTGAATTATTTTACACTGCCTTTTAGTCCCTAATACCCTCTCCCGCAGCTATCACCACACTGCTGTCCAGGTTCCTGAGTCCATCTCCCTTTTTGCTCCATCCCTTCCTCCCTCACCTCCCTCTGCCACTAGCCATCACCCTGCTCTCCATCTGTGCATCTGAGGCCATTTTCCTTGTTAGTTTGTTCATTAGATTCCACGTATGAGTGAGATCATATGGTATTTGTCTTTTTCTGGCTTATTTCATTTAGCATACATTCTTCAGGTCCATCCATACTATCACAAGGACAAAATTTTCTTCTTTTATACAGCCAAATAGTATTCCATGGTGTAAATGTCCCATAGTTGTTTTATCCACACATCTATTGATGGATATTTGGGCTGCTTTCATATCTTGGTGATTGTAAATAATGCTGCAATGAACACAGGTGTGCTTATGTTCTTTCAGATTAGTGTTTTGGGTTCCTTCAGATATATTCCCAGTGGAATCACTGGGTCAAAAGGAAGATCCATTTTTAATTTTTTGAAGTCTCTCCATACTGCTTTCCACAGTGGCTGCACCAATCTACATTCCACCAAAAAATATAAAAGAGTTCCCATTTCTCCACATCCTCCCCAGCACTTGTTGTTTGTTGATTTATTGATGATAGCCATTCTGACAGGTAGGAAATGGTATCTCATTGTGGTTTTAATCTGCATTTCTCTGATGCTTAGTGATGTTAAGCATCTTATGTTTATGGGCCATAATAGATACCTTGAAACAAATGAAAATGAGGACACAACAATTCAAAATCTGTGGGACATGGGGAAAGCAATCCTAACAGGGAAATTCATAGCATCAGAGGCCTGTCTCAAAAAAAAAAAACCTCCAAGAACTGATTCTTTGAAAAGATAAACAAGATTGAGAAAACTTTAACCAGACTTATCAAGAAAAAAAGAAAGGACCCCCCCCAAAAAAAGAAAGGGCCCAAATAAATAAAATCAGAAAGGATCAATGGGAAATAACAATTGACACCAAAAAATACAAAAGATTGTAAGAAAATATTATGAACAACTATATGCCAACAAATTGGATAATCTGGATGAAATGGATGAATTCCTAGAAAAAATCTTCCAAAACTAAATCAGGAAGAATCAGAGAATCTGAAAAGACATATTACAGCTAATGAAATTAAAGCAGTATTAAAAAATTTCCAACAAACAGAAGCCCCATGTCAGATGGCTTCACAGGGGAATTCTACCAAACATTTGAAGAACTAATACCTCTGCTTCTCAAGCAATTTCATAAAATTCAAGAGGAGGGAAGGATCCCAAACTCATTTTACAAAGCCAGCATTATCCTAATTCCAAAACCAGATAAAGACACTACAAAGAAAGAAAATGATAGGCCAGTAACTCTGATGAACATAGATGCTAAAATCCTTAACAAAATATTAGCAAACCAAACACAGAAATGCATCAAAAAGAACACATAGAATGATCAAGGAATTTATTCTGGGAATGTATTAGTACAACATTCACAAATCAATAAATGTGATTCACCATATAAACAAAATGAAGGATAAAGACCACAGGATCATATTAATAGATGCAAAGAAAGCATTTGATAAAATCCAGCATCCATTTATGATAAAAACTCTCAGCAAAGTGGGAAGGAATAGAGGGAACATATCTAAAAATAATAAAGACCATATATGACAAACCCACTGCCAGCATCATACTCAATGAGCAAAAACTACAAGCATTCCCCTCAAGATCAGGAACAAGACAGGGATGTCTGCTTTCACCTCTCTTATTCAACATAGTACTGGAAGTCCTAGCCATAGCAATCAGACAAGAAGAAATAAAAGGCATCTAAATAGGAAAGGAAGTAGTGAAACTGTCTTTATTCACAGATTACATGGTACTGTGCAGAGAGAACCCCAAAGATTCCACCAAGAAAATACTAGAAATGATAAATGAATTCAGCAAAGTAACATAATACAAAATTAATATCCAGAAATCAGTTGCATTTTTATATGCCAATAACAAACTAACAGAAAGGGAAATTAAGAAAACAACCTCATTCACAATTGCTATAAAAAATAAATACCTAGGGATAAGCCTAACTGAGGATGTAAGAGATCTGTAGTCAGAAATATATTGGACACTGAAAAAAGAAATTGAAGAAGATATAAATAGGTGGACACACATACAGTGTTCATGGATAGGAATAAATAACATCATTAAAATGTCTTTACTACCCAAAGCAATCTATAGATTCAATGCAATTCCTATCAAGATTCCAATAACATATTTCACAGAACTAGAACATATGTCCAAAAATTTATAGGGAACCACAAAAGGTCCTGCATAGCACAAAAAGAAGAAAGTTGTAGGAATCTATTTTTTTTAATTTCCCATTCTCTCTAGATCCATTTCAAATAACTCTCCAATAATTCCCAATAAGGTCCACAGTGACCTCCTATAGATGACACAATGCTAATTTTAGTCCTCAGTTTATTCAAACCTGTAAGAAGCATCTGACAGCACCAAACATCCCTACCTTTTTGAAATATTCTTCCCCCACTGGGCACCTAGCACCATTGTGTCTTTTATCTCCCTACTTCTTTTTCCACTTCCTTGCAAACAAATCATTGTCTATGCAGCCTGTAAGCAAGTCTATCATCATTGCTCTTGGATCCTTTTCTTTCTTCACTCTACACTCTCCTCCTGGGTGATATCATACATACCTATGGCTTCAATTTCCTCCCAGATACAGGTAATTTGGAAATTGGTATCTCCAGCTCAGGTCTCCCCCGCCAACTGCAAGATCTGTGCCTCCCACTGCCTACTTGCTTCTTAAATGTCCTAAACTTTTCACGTTTCTGAAATTGATCACAAAATCTTTACTCTATCACCACCCTTGATACAGCAGCCCTCCCCTTCTCTTCTCTACAGCAGTGAATTGAAGCACCATGCAGATGTGACTACCACACGCCAAAGCTGTTATTTCCTTCTTTAACTTATATTGTCCTCCAATTAAATTGAGTTTAAAGGTCTTTCTAATCATCTAGAGTTGTGATTATTGGAAATGAAATACTTGCATGCAAAGGTTCATTAACTCTCATAACAATTCTATAAGGTAATTTTATCTATGCGAGTTTTGCAGATGAAGAAACCAGGTTTGGAGAAGTTCATAACTCCCTCAAGATCATCAAGATGACAAATGATGAAGTCTGGCATCAACCTCAATTGGGTTTCAACCTCAATTGGAACACATCTAAACTAGGATCACAGTCACAGAACACACTGGTCATGAGGAAAAAGCAGAAAGCTGCGTTTAACCCCAGTTTCAAGGATTTAAAGAAAATGTGGATAGAGAAGTGAGAAAGTCACACTGTCTGAGCAAAGACAAGATCAAGGTGACCCTGACCAAACAAGAGGGACAATAGAGTTTATTCTGGGGCACCAGAGTCCCTGTTGAGGACTATTCTGTGAAGGTGAACATATAAGTGAGGGTCACAGAATGGAATTTCTTGAATACCAGACTGAGGAGCTAAAACTAGAAACTTTAAGCAATAAGAAAAAAGGAGCAAAAGCCCACTGACTTTGAAAAGCGTAGGATAATACAGTCTGTTTTGGTTTCCACTGAAAGCACTCAGACCTCTAACACTGATTGGGGGTTCGGGTTAGGTGAGGACATAGCTCTCCCTGCTCAAGCTATCACGGATAATTCACAGGGAGAGACAGTCACATAATCCCAGCCACAAACACTCCCTAGAGGTAGTTAGACTTTCAAGAGTAAATTTCTAGATATTTGAAAAGACTCAACATATTTAGAAAAGTTATCTCCTCCTGGGTATAATGATGCATCTTTTTCTCCAAAGAACTATGCCTGAAATTAATCTGAAGGAGGAAAATAGGGATGGCACCAGTGTTCCAGGAGAAGGTCGCAGTGTAGCCCTCGTGATCACTGCTCACAGTCAGCTTCCGAAACGCCTTATTCTTGCAGCAGCATTGATATGTCAGGAGAGGAAGTTGTTGACCCACAGGAAGATTGAGATCATTCCTAGATTAGGAAGCCAAAATTAAGCCAAGCAACTTGCTAGGGACTGGAAATATATGAAGCAAACAGTCCTTATCTTCAGAGAGCTTAGAGATTTTGGGGAAACACAGACAATAATCAGAAGCACGAACATACAATTTGATGTTGATGAGAACTCACATTACACAATTCACTGCCATGTGACAGATAAGTTAAATTAAAATTTGTTTTGTTTCTTTTCTTTTGTAATCCACAGGCCCTGATGGGCAATCTTGTGTAGCACGTGATTCATTTATGTCGGTCCTCAAGTAAGTTGTTCCATTTCTCTAAGGCTCAGTTTCCTCAGATCTAGAATGGGAGTAACAAGAACAAGTGGGGAGTTTTATGAGGATAAGTGAGATAATTTATGTGAAAACGCTTAGCACTGTGCCTAGTACCTACTAAATAATAACATGTTAGCTACTGTTACTCCCAGAGAAGTGCCTCTTAGGAGTTTTCATCTTTCATGCTATGGCACACACATTTGATCCGTCATAGTTCTTCACTGCTAGTAATAAACGTTTCCTAAATGTCCCCTACAGGCAAATCATTGTCTAACATCCTGGAGATAAGCATGGAAGGGGGGGTTCATTACATCCTGTGGGAAATAGACAGGGCACAGATGGGCACAGACATGGGTGTGTACACCAGGGTAGGAGCTGGAGACAGGGAAAGCTGGACTGAGGATCATTCGGATCAGAACACTGCAGTGATAGTCACATCAACAGTAGAGAGCCTTGTCTGGATCTGGATGCAAGACAGGAGCCCAGAAGAAGACAAAAGAGAAGAAGGATCAAAAAAGAAACACTTGAATCCCACCCAGCCTTCTGGTGGGGAGAATATCCTAGCCAAAGCCAACCTGAGGGGGAAAAGTAATGTCAGCATGGGTCAGGAAATGTTTCTGCTCAAAGCGCTGTGGCCATGCTCACCCTAGCTGCTCAACACCAACTTTGATGCAAGATGCAGAGAAGAAATACAAAGCAGCCCTAGGTCCCAGGTGGTTAAAAAAATTTTTTTTTACATCTTAGGTAGGTTATTTTAGAAGTCTCAGCCTGAAAATTGGTGTTTATGCAAAACCTTGCATAGGTTTATAACAATTTTATTTACAATTGCCGGCACCTAGAAGCCACCAACATGTCCTTTAATGCATGAATACAAATAAAGGAATGTTAATACGAGTAGATGAAGACATGGAAGAACCTTAAATGCATATTACTAAGAGGAAGGCACCAATTTAAGAAGATGATATACTGTGTAATTTCAACAAGATGACATTCAGGAAAAGGGAAAAACTACAGAGACAGCACAGAGATCAGTGGTTGCCAGGACTTGGGAGAGAGGGAAGGAAAATAAAGTGGAGCACCGATGATTTTTAAGGCAGTAAAATTATCCCATATGATACTATAATTATGGATACATGTCTTTATATATTTGTCAAAACCTATAAAACTTACAACACCAAGTGTGAACCCTAATGTAAACTGTGGGCTTTGGATGGTAGTGACGCATCCAAGCTGGTTCACCACCACCTGTAACAAATGCACCACTCGGTGGGGGGACGAGGGGGTGTTGACAGCGGGGGAGGCTGTGCCTGGGGGAGGGGTATCCGGGCATTCTGCACTTTCCCACTCCATTTTGCTGTGAACTTAAAACTGCTCAGAAAATAAAGTCTACTAATTTTTTAAAACCTCGGTGAACAGACACAGTGAAGACAGGTGGCAGGTATGAGAGGGAGGTGCATTTTTCCTTGTTACCTTTTCAGCCCTTGAATTTTGCATCATGACAATATGTTACCTATTCAGTGAGTAATTCTGACCATTAAAAAACCTAAAAATTAAATATCCACATCAGAAATATTTGTTTGAGGTTTACAAGTACCAATACTTAAATATATATGGAAATATGTAGAAAACAAAATTGGTGATGCTGAGGCAGCTTTACATTGTTTCACCCAAGTTACCACGTGGGGGGCAGAGACAGGCACCTGCTGCACTGGCCCGAGTCGGGCAGCAGCAGCCGAACACTTGCATGTGTTCGACCAGAATATGTTGCACGTATTCCCTCTCTCCCCCTCTGCTGTTTCCTGCTTATTCTTATTGAAAAGCACAAAGAACAGGGTTTCCGCAGGATGTTCTAATCTGTCACAAAGGCAATAGCACAACAGATTGCTCAAAATTAATAAACCTTGAACCAGCAATATGGTTCGGATGCCTTTCCCACTAAGAAATTATCGTTGAGCTCTATACCTGAACTCTGGCCTCGTCACCACAGTCAACCATGTTATTCAGCCAGGTGAGAGGGTTGAAGGTAAGGCCGTAACCCTCCTGGCCTCCCAACAACCCAGCACAGGGCATACTCCTAGCACTGGGAGGTTTCTTAGTTTAAGTCTAAGAAGGAAATGGGCAGGAGAAGCCAAGGTGAAGGCGAGCAGTGACAGACAATGTTTATTGAGAAGAAGGTGTGAGGCAGTGGTCTAAGCACCCTTCAGGTATTAACTCATTCAGGCCTCATGACCCATGGGCACAGCTACTGTTTTCACCTGATCGATGAGGAAGGGGAAAGGCAGAGTTGAGTAACTTGCCAGGTCACGGAGAGATGGAGTCAGTCTGTGCACTCCGGCCAGACATGTGCACGCAAATAGCACGCATCTGCCCACACTTCCCCATGCCGATTTAGGCACGTTTAGGATTCAGACAGATATGGAGGCCACCGAGAGGATTTTGAAACTTGTTCCAGCTCGGTGGTTTGAGGTTTTCTGGGGAAGAGGAAAAGCAGCCTGAGGGGTTTATTCAACTCAGAAGTCTGGCCTTCCCAGTTCCTGAGCGTCTGCGGGGAGGGGAGGTCTGAGTGAGGAGCAGGGGTAGGATATTAGATTCACAGGCTGGGAATCTCAGGACCCGAAACCACATCAACACTGGGACTAACGGGCTGCAGAGGCCCAGCCTGGCCTGAGCGCTCAGGGAGAAGTCTAGGAATCTAGCATATGCCCTGGGCGGGGGTTCTCCCGCTGTCCAGCCAGCAGCAGCAGCATCACCCAAGGATTTGTTAGGAATGTACTATCTTAGACCCCCTGAATCAGAATCTCTTTTGGGGCCCCAAAGCCTGAGTTTGGACAAATGTGAGAACCCACGCCCTAAGGGACCGGTATTGGATCCATGTCCTCTTCCCCCAGAGCAGCCTGGCAGTGATTTGCTGGGGTCCTTGGAAGCATCCCAGCGCTGCTCATTCTGCGGGACACCCACCTGTGTCAAAGACACATAAACAGAGAGGAGTTGGGGAGACTATGACTTCCTATTTTTATCTATTTTGGGGGAAAAAAAGAGAGAACGATGATTCGTCTTTTGGACAGGCCAAAGGCAAACTGAATCATCAACAAGTTCCTTTTTTGACAGAAATGAATTTCTGCAGAAAAAAAAAATCTTTCAAGCTGGAAGTGATTTATTCTACTCAAACCCTAGGCAGCCGGCAGCCTGGGCCATTTCCAGTCACGGGGCAAGTTCAGCCCAGTCGAGCAGAGCACAGCGCCTGCAGGAGCTGGCGCGGCTGAACCTCTCCCGGACACGGTTTGGAAACGCAAGACAGAAAACGTCACAGAACCTTTCCTTTCTCTTTCTGTGTAGACAGCATGTTAAAACGCTGTGTAAGTGGTTGTTCGAAGGGTCCGTTTCATCTGCTCAGAATACAGGAACCGGCAAATCCTGCCTGCTGCTCTGTAATAAACGAAAGGGTCTCTATTATCTTACTTCCAAAGAAGAGCGTGTTCTTCATGCGCCCTCTTATGGCAACTAATAGGTAATGCAACCAGATAAGGCCTTGGTCTGGGTTCTGACATTGAAGCCACGTTTAGGGAATTCACAGTCTAAGAATTTGATTTAGGTAGCTTGTCTTTTCATAAATTAGTTTGCATTGTGCCTTTTGAAAATGCATAGAGCTTTCCTTCCTAAGAGGACTGTGATGGTACGTCCCAACTAAAGCTGTTATGAAAGGAAAAGCAAATAAATCATGAGCTTTTAAAAGAAGTTATAACATTTAAGGAGGCTGCAAGTGCAGAGGATGACGAATGGTGCTGCTTTTAGCTGTGTTTCCATGGGCAAAGCACAGAGCAAGAGGGAGTTGAAATCGTTTGCAGGACTATTCATCAGTTAAACCAAAAACAAACTGTAAAAGGATAGCTATGTAGGTACTGTCTGTGTTTTGACATGATACATGTTCAGTGTGCGTCCTGCGCAGCGCCCTGGACAGCGCCCTGGACAAACCTCTCCTACTGTGGGTGCGGTTCTGAAGGCCAGCATCCTCCACGTGGCTCTGCTGCCTTGAGCAGGGAGGAGGTGATGACCTTCTCCGGCTTCCCCAGAGAGATAGACACTGCCTTCCTCAGGTCTTCACCTGAAACACATTTCCCTGCCCCATTAACTTCTGAAAATGTAAAACCTTCCCTGTTTATACATGTAAGTTTAGCGGTACTATGTTCCTGCCGGCTTCTCTTCTGGCTTAGGAACAAAGGCTGCCTGCGGTTGTAAGCTTCCAACAGAAAGAAGCAAGATCTAGCTCACTGTGCAGTGTCTAGCTAGTCACCTCTACAAAAAAGTATTAATGAAAGTTGGATAATGGGAACATTCAATTCATCTTCGAGGTTTTCTAATTGTCTAGAAATAAAATAGTTTGTCAGAAGCTAGACAAAAGTTTCCAGAACCAGAGAACATGGGGAAGAGTGCGGGGAATTAGGAAGCATGGCAGATTTAGGGCGGGGCTGCTCGACCTTCAGCTCCAGGTGATGGGAACGGCCCCTCCCTTGGGGGCTGCCTGCACGCGGTGGGGTGCACAGCAGTGTTCCCCACAGCAGCAGGTGCCCTACTGGGACAACCAAAAATACCTCCAGGTGTGTCCAAATGTCCCTGGTGGCAACAGCACCCCCTGCTGAGAACCCTGCTTCCTGGGGATGGCGGTGGTGGCAAAGTTGGTAAACATCGCAATGGGTGACTGAAGATGAGACAGGAGGCGCCCGACCCCAGGGTGCTGTGGGGTGGAGCAGGGACATGAGCTTTGGGGCAGGTGACACCAGGCGCTCACATTAAGCAATGTGACTTTAGGTCTCTCTTTTGGTTTTTACATATGTAAAAATAATAATAATAGTAATAGAACAGTAGTTATACTAACAATAATAAGGTTGTTGAGCAATTAAATGAAATAATGTAAAGGACCTGGTACTTTGCCAAGTATGTGACAATACCAGTAGGTATCAGTGTCCTTTCCTCATCTCCAGAAGTCTGTACAAATAAAATACAGCTTCCTTGGGAGAGTTTAAAGGAGCCCAGGGAGGCTGGCAGCGTTGCTGCGGAAAGAGCCCTGTGCTGGGAATCTGTGGGAATGACGCCCCCTCGCTTCCTTCTGGGGAACTGTCCCTGCACTGGACGCTGCGGGAGCTCCACAGATAAACAATCAACCAGTGCAGCAAGATTGTTCCAGACGTAGAGATATTTACAGTCCTTCAATGTCCACTTCGGTCTCTATTTTTCCATCAGAAAAGTGCAAAATCATCTTTGTCACATGTGGCATAAAAGGATTTTTGCAATGTTATTTGTGTCTGATAGAGGTCCCTTCTTGAAATAATAAACGCGGGGTTTTCAGATGACTCCTGTAAGGTTTCCCAGAAAATGTAAAGAACTCTATGGAAGCATCTTCATTCCCCTTACTGTTTCTTACAGCTTTAATTAAATCATTCATTTATATTTTATATAAATTGCCTAAAAATAAAAAGACGTTTAAAACTATTTTAAATTCCTACACGTTAACAACCATGGCCTTGGTAATTTATTCTTGACCTTTCATCCCATTAAAGATAAATTCTCTTTTCCCCTGAATCCCTGCAACCTAATCCATTCACATTTCTGATTTTCTCCTTCCTCTCTAACGTTCAGAAGCCCTCGTTTGAAAACAGGCCTGGAAGAAGGACTAAAACGCCCCATCTTCCAAACTTCACCCACGTCGTAACCACTGCCACAAATTACTCTAGACTGAGCGAGAGAAAATTAACAATATTAGACTCCTTTTAGTTCAGTTTAAACTACAGCTCTCCCTATTTCTCTCTCATAAAATTCTGCTCACCCAGCGTCCCTTTGCTCAGGGAGTCCCCACAGCGGTCCCCGCCCCGACAGCACCTGCCCTTCCTGAAGAGACCTGCTTTGGGGCGGCGCCGCTGCTGCCCCCCACTCCATCGCTGTTGGAGGGGTTTGCTTGGGAAGCGGCAGCAATTGCAGAATTCACCCGGCAGAGCTGTGCTTGACTCTCAACTCACCAAGTACCGGTTTGGCCTTCCTAAGTCTCAATTCCCACACTTATAAAAAGCATTGTTTTAAGCGTTGCGATTATGGATTCAATATTTTACAGTGTCCAATTACATTAAGTGCTCACTAAATAGTCACTTTTTAAAATGATTGGCAGGGGTATCGACAAACTCCTGAGGCCACACCTTATTCATTTCAGCTTACCCAGCTCCCAGCGGACCAAAGGTGTTCAACAAGGGATAGTAACAATGATGTAACAACTTACCTTATTGGGCACTCCCTCTACCCAGTACCATGCTTAGTAATTTCCCTGCATTATCTTCTATAGTCCTCACAACAATCTTGTGAAGTAGATGCTACTATTGTCACCATTGCGGAGATGAAGAACTTGAGGCAAAGACAAATTAAACAAATGGAAATGGACGCCCCTGTGGAGGAGCCAGGGTGGGGGGCGAAGTCACCTGACTTCAGAGTCTGCAGTCTGCTGGGTGTCTCCCCAGTAACACCTTCGATGTATTGAAAAGCCCTCAAAGACTCCTGCTTTACAGAGTCCGTGATTCAAATATGATATTATTTGAGCATTGGTTGTTATTTGTACTCAACTATTCAATTATTCCCTTTGTTTTTGTCCCATTAACTGTGTGATATTTCATTGGGGTTGTAAGTATTTAGAGACTTTGTCAACATGCCTGGGCAGTACTAAATCGTGGTTAAAAGTATGAGTTCAGTTCATTGCCATAATTTATCTCCAGGGCGCAGGGTGCCGTGGGAGGCACTGGGCACATCTACGTGAGTACCACGCAGCCCTTAGTTATAAGTCTGACAGCTGTACCATAGAAAAGGACTGCACTCGACATCTTACAGGTGGCGCCACAGAAGACTCAAACCTAACTGAACGTCAAGACTCAATTCAACAAGGATCACATAGAGGCCCCTGAGTGCCAGCCAGCACTATGTGAGGTGCTCTGGGAATTAAACAAGAACACAGCATGACCCTGGACTGCCCGGAACTTGCAGTCCTATGAAGACGAAACACACGCACACTCAGGTGTTCATGAAAATCAGCACCTGCCTTCAACTAATAGAGGGTAAGAATCAACTACGAGCCCAACCTGTGCTGGAAGCTGAGACAAGGGCAGACAGTTCCGGGCCCAGGAACTGTGTGATGTGGGAGAATACACAACGGGTTGTGTGGGGCGGATAGAAAATAACACCACAGTTTAGAGAGTCCACCCAGGACTGGAGCGACTGGAGAAGGACGAGGCCTCTCGGGATGTGAGTTTGATGCCGGCAAAGGATGGTGAAAGGAAACAGGGACTGATTCCCGGACACGGCGATCTCCACCAACGCATAACGCGGCGTTGTCAGTCTCACGTCGGTGGTCCGAGACATCCAATAAAAAATGATTACACTCCCCGAATACGCGTATACATGCATACCCACCTTAACTGCGTTTTAAGCTTCGTATTCTTTTTTTTTTTTTAAGATTTTATTTATTTATCTTTAGAGGGGAAAGAAAGGAGAGAGGGAGAGAACTGGCCTGCAACCCAGGCATGTCTACTCAAACTGCCCAATCCACTGAGCTACACCAGCCAGGGCTTAAGCTTCATATTCTTATTTCATTGACTGAAAGAACTAAAGCCAAAGTAACTTCAAATTGTAAAAGGTTTCTCGCAAAGATGCTTATAGAACTTTGTTAAAGAACCAAAGTCTTGAATTACAGTTAAATTTGAGGTGGTTTTCTTTCCACTCAAAGCTTCAATTTCCAGACCTTCGTGTCTGAGACTTTTCAGTCCCAGGCAGTGGGAAGCAGTGACTCTGATAAAGGGGGCCGCTGCTGGTGGCTTCTGCAGGGCAACTGCTGCCTGTCATCTTTAAGACGGTTAAGTAAGGACCCCAAAGAAGAGCGTGTTCGGGATGAATTTCTAACTCAGTCAGATGGAAGGCCTGTGTAGGCAGCAATGGCTTTTTTTTTTATATTTCCTTTAATACTGGTGGATAGTGTAAGGAGCCCAGCTGTAATTTTTTCCCATATGATGGTGTAGAAGAGATCCCCACGCTGTAACTTACATGGTATCAGGGATTATCTTTTAATCTGCAAACTAAACAAGATGAAATTATGTCAGCACAAGTCTCTGCAGACAAGATATGTCAAAAAGATAAATTATACCATGTATACTGGCATCCCTTCGCATTTTTAATCTTGTTATATTCTTTGCATTTCTAATTATAATTGCCTTTTTAATTACTGAATTCATTTTTAATTCAGGGGCCCAATGATACGATATAATTAGAAATGGATGGACAGGAGACATTTTCTTATCCTTTCTTTGCCAGGCCTGTAATCAAAGACTCCTTTCCTTCCCATGACACCCCATCACCCCAAAGTCCAGGATTATAAAACGAAGGTTTAGCCAATTACTAATGCGGCAGCTCTCACTGTTGTTGAAGTGATTTGTTCCCAGCCACCTGGGCTGATGACACCTCTGCCCTGGTGACGCCTCCTTGCAGGAGGCAGGATGTGGCCTGCTTATGTCACCAGGTGCAAAGCTTTAAATCGGCCAGTGCAGCCTGTCATGCTTTTGTTCTGTCACGAGAACACTATGTCCCAGATCGGGGCTGCTCCCCCAGCCTGGATTCAGCGATCAGAAGACACAGGGAGTGGAACTATAGATCAGCAGGTCTTTATAACCACCTCACCATTTGTATGTAGTGAGAGAGAAATGAATGTGCATTTTGTGGACCACTTACAGGTCCGAGATTGTTACGCAGCAAAGCTGACTAATACAATAAGCAGTCGTCATTATTATTCTATGACACTGGCATACTATGTGTATGCTTTCTAATGACTGGCCCTATTGCTGCGCTCTTATCCTTATAGCTGCCCCATGTGCGAGGGTAAGCAGTGGGACAAAGCCTAAAAAAGAAGCTAATTCAGGAATGTGTGGGCAGCAAAATGGCGGCATCGAATTTCTAGCAGCTGCAGCCTCGGGGAAACATCACTTGCAACAACTGTGCATGAAGAGATCAGCACAGAGTGAAGAGTTCAAGTGAGGAGCATTATGGCACTTGGGTAGAACACAGAAATAAGAAAAGAAACATTGAAGGGGTGGGAAAGAGAGATGCACATGGCTCCCCAAGCCCTCTGCCGAGCCTGGCAGCTCCGCAGGAGGAGATGCGTCTGGCCCATGGGAGAAGGAGAGTGAAGTGGGCGCCTGACTTGACCACAGACCCAGCACTGGCTGGCCTCAGCACCAGGTGGCCCCCACGGCCCTCGGTGGCTCCCAGTGGGCTCCTGCAAACCCAGGCCCTGGCTCCCCTCAGCACCTGTTTGCTCCAGTGACCCCAGAAAGCTCTCGTGGCCCAAGGCAACTCCCATGTTCCCGGGCTCCCAGAGGGCTCCCGCTACCCTCGCCCCCAGCCTGCCCTGGTGTGTGCTGGTCCAGCGGCCACAGACAGCTTTTGCAGCCTCAGGCAGCTTCCGTGGCACCAGGCACCTGACAAGGCTCCCACAGACCCAGAGCCCTGGCCCACCCCAGCTTCTGCCAGCTCCCACAACCCCGGGTGGCACCAACTGAGCCAGACTCCCAACCCACCCAGGCACTGGGTGCCTCCCAGGGTGCCAGTATCCCAGGGGACTCCAGCAAACCAGGGTCCCGGGCCACCACCATGCTGGCCAGCTCCCCTGGCACCAGGGTCCCGGTGGGTTCCTGAGAACCCAGAATGAAAAAGAGTAAAGAAATACTGCATGAATTAGAGGATAGCACTGAAAGGAAAAAAATTTACACATTATTAAAGTTTCAGAAGGAGAAGAATGAGAGAAAGACGGAAAGCTTATTTAAAGAAGTGACGACTTGGAGAGATTTTGGTATGAAGGCAATTGGTCACCCCAAAATTTTAACCCAAAATGATCTTTTTCCAAGATGCATTATAATAAAGCTGTCTAAAATAAAAGAAAAAGAGGGAGAATTTTAACGCAGCAAGAGAAAAAAATTTTAATAAGGCATTTATTTCCAAAAGGTTATCAATGGATTTCTCCAGAAATCTTGTGGGCCAGGAGAGAGTGGGACAATATACTTAAAGTGTTGGTAGAAAAAAAGGTATGCAAAGAATATTTAACCCTATAAAGTTGTCTTTCAGAAATGAAATAAGTAAAAGGCGAGGGGCATTCGTCACCACTACACCTGCCTTTACAAGAAATTCTGAGATTTCTTCAAACTGAAATGAATGGACACGAACATGAAAAAATATCAAAATATAAACCACAGCGGTAAAGCTAAATATATAATCAAATTCAGATTACTCTAATACTATAATATGGATGTGTTATAATCACTTAACTCTAATATAAAGGTTAATGGACTAAAGTATTAAAAATAACATAGTACATTAATTCGTCAATGGCTATACAATATAAAAGGAGATAAACAACAGTATCAAAAACAAATTCATAGGGAAGAGCATGAAAGAAGAGGGTTTTTTTAATTTTTCAGTTAAAGTTGACATACTGAATTGTGTTTATTAGTTTCAGGCATAAAACATAGTGATTAGACATATATATAATTTATGAAGGGATCACCCCAGAAGTCTAGTACTCATCTGACAATACACATCATTATTGAAAGTGCAGAGTTGTTGTATGCAAAATTAATTTGTTGTCAGCTTGAAAGAGACTATTATATCTGTAAGATATTTTCTGTAAGCCCCATGATACCCACACAGCAAACACTGATAGTAGATACACAAAATATAAAGAGAAAGGAACCAAGTTGTATCACTATTTTAAAAATCATCAGTTCACAAAGAAAGACAAAATAGAGGAAGGAAGAAGCAAGAGAACTATAAGACAGGCAGAAAAAAAAATAAGATGGCATTAGTAAGTCCTTACCTATCCATAATTACTCTAAATGTAAATAGATTAAATTCTCTGACCAAAAGTATCGAGGATCTGACGGGCTTAACAAGCAAGATCCATCTAGTTAATTAGCACAGCCATCATCTCACATACTTTTTCTGTAAGAACTTTTATGTCCTACTTGCTTAGTAAATTTTAATTATACAATACAGTGTTATCAACTATAGTCACCATGTTATTCATTATTAGGTCTTTGTACTTTATTCATCTAACAGCTGAAAGCATCTACTCTTTTATCAGCATCTCTCTATTTCCCGTACCCTACCCTCACCCCCAGTCCCTGGCAACAGATTCTCTACTCTGTTTCTATGTGTGTTTTTTTTAATTCCACATGTAAGTGATATCACGCAGTATTTGTCTTTCTCTGTCTGATTTATTTCCGTTCGCACAATACCCTCAAGGTCCATCTGTGTTAACAAACACAGGTTGTTATTACGTCTCGGTGATCGTGAATAATGCTGCCATTCATAGGGGAGTATAGATGCATCTTCCATATCCTGTTTTTGTTGTAGTTGTTATTCTTTCCTTTGGATGTATGCCCAGAAGTGGGATTACCAAATCATATAATAGCTCCAGGTTTAATATTTGAAGAAAGTCCATGCTGTTTTCCACAGCGCCTGCGCTAACTTATATTCCGGTGATTAGAGCGCGAGGGTGCCCTTTTCTCCACATCCTCGCCAACACTGCACACCTGTCTGTTCATGATAGTCAACCAACGCTCTTAAAAATAAAAGTTCTGGTAACCAGTAAAGGGTATTCAAAAAGGAGAGTTGGGGTGCATCTCTGTCAGAGAAACAGCAAATATGACCAAAGAAAAAGAGTCTTCTGGTGGCATACCACAATTAACCTGGTTCCTTTGGAAGGGACAGACCAGACAGGCCACTGCTAAATGGCAGTCTGGCTTAAGAACATCCGGTTCCCTCTGTTCTAACTATACTCAAAAGGACATTTTTTTTTCAAAATGAAAGGATCTGTATTGAAATGTGTTTTGTTCTTGTTTTTGTTTCTCCAATTATTATACAGGATCTTTCAAAACATCCAGCATAGGTGGTAGAGGGGTCGGGGAGACAATTGTACTTGAACAATGATCTGCAAAAAAATAAAAATTTAAAAAATCCAACACAGGGAGAGTGGAAGTCCTCTTATTTATAATCCTACCTCCAGCTGTAAATGTTGTTAACAATTTAGTGTAAAACTTACAGACTGATTTACTAAACTATTCTAAATACATAGCTCTTTTTAACATACATTGTTCAGTAACTTACCAAATAACTTGCTGATTTCTAAATTTTATTCTAAAGCCAGCTTACTTTTATGAAGACAAACCAGTGAACAGCCAAGATGGATGTTTCGAATCTCTCACAGCTCCTTTTCTTGGTGTAAATGAATCTATTTCCATTGTGACTGAGGAAATAAAATTCAAGCTCTAGGGTACGATCACTCCAGAGGGAACAATACAAATCAAAGCCTCATGACCCCGCCCCCACATCTGATGATAAAATAATACAATCAAACTTTCAAAATCCACCGTGTTAAAAACCAAGCCCTACTTTGGAAACCGATTTTCAGAGGATGAAAGCGAGATTCTGAGCAGTAGGAACTCAAATCAGAGAGACTGTTAATAAGTGGAGACTTCCTTCCCACCCAAAGTGCTCATACCAGGGAGGGCAACCATCATGATGACTCAGCTGAAGCTCCTGCGAAAGCAGATGCCCTGCCCCTAAACAGCCTGAGCACCTCTGTTATTTATATAACAGTAAAGAAGTGATCGTTTGCATACTGATGAGGTAAGATGCTTCTCCCTCCCATACTTGGGAGAGTCTCATTTTCACACACCTTCGGTTCTGCAGGGAGGTTTTAGTTTACGGATTGGTTTGTACTTTAAATAGTACCTGAAATGCTTTTCATCCTAAAAGAAAAGGAGAGTAGCTATCTATTTAGGCTTGCTTTGATCAGCGTTAAAACATTTAAATGTCAAACTATTCATATGATATCGTTTTATAATTTTTCCAAATTTACGGCCTTCCAAAATTATTTTGAGTGCGTAATACGATGGGTAAGAAAATGAGCCACGGAATTGGAATGACTGCTAAACCCCAGTCCTGCCAATTAATATGAACTGTCAGTGTGAGAGTTGTCCAAACCGGGAAGAATTTTTTGCGAGGTTTTTTTTTAGTCAAACTGACAGCAACTGCTCGGAAGCAAAAGCGTACAGGACTGAGAAAAAGCTCTGGAGAAATGGCAGTTTTGCGCCCTCTTTTATACATTACAATCAAAAGAGAAGCTGTAAGGGGGCTTCCTGAAATACACTGCTGGTAGACTGGGGAGGCGTCAGAAAACAAAGGGCGGGCAACCCCTGGGATCGGATAAAAAGTAAAGCGATAGACACGTACTTCTTTTACACAGGTAGGCCCAGGAGAGTATCAGTCAACAATGATCACAATAGCAGTAACCGTGAGGGGCGTGTGGTGCCTCCGGGGCGGTGCTCGTGCTTTGAAGGGTCTGGAAAAGGAAAATTTGACCTTCCAAAGGTATGTTCTCATAGACACAAAACAGACGATAGACAGGCCCAGCCAGTTAAGATATAGACTGACTTTGGGCGTGGCAGATGCTAGCCCACACATGAACGCCCGCCACGATCTGCTTTTAGTTGCAAAATCTTAATTACAGATTATCCTCTGTGGTTATTTTAGGTCTCTGAGTTTCCAAGGCTACCGTGCAGGGTTCCCCTGAACTTGTCAAGTTTAGTATGTGGCCCCTTTTCATGTGCAGAACAATTAACTTATGCTTGTTGTACCAAGGGTGTTTTTTAAAACCTGTTAAGTGGATATAAAATAGTACAAATTCCATAAATTTTTCACAAGGATTAAGGGACATATTATTTACAAAGTGCTTAGACTAATGGCTAATACAATAAGCTACAGATTTGTCAATCTTGTGAAACTCTTTTATTAATTGTGTAAAAAGTAGCATATTTCATCTGTGGGCTGATTGCAAACACATAGTTGAATACTCAGTAAATTCTGCGGAGTGAATGTTAAGGCAACAGCAACAGGGGCAAACAAATGAACTGTTACCCAGAGGGCCGTACTGGTACTTTTCCAACCTCCCCAGGCAAGGTTAGAGCTCCCCCCTCAGGATCCCCTCGGCATTTCAGACATGCCTTTGTTGGAACACTTTTAATCCTGGAGCGCTTGGGGGCAAGGACTACTGCCTCTCCCTCAGGTCTGCAACCTCAGAGCCTGCCAGTGTTTGAAGCTTAGCCATCTCTCAATAAATGTTCCCTGAATGACTAAATTCCAGTTGCTTAAACAAAGGTGAAGACACACCTGTAACAGAACATTTGTTGGAAAAATCCCCTGGCCAAAGTTTGTTTCTGGGAGGAGGTGGGGATGGCTCTGAGGAATGCTAAAACGGATGAATTGAACGTAAGGGAGTTTTGTGACCTGTGGCCTCAGCTCTTTATTCAACAGTCATTTAATACGTGCCTACTGGATGAAAGGCATTGTCCAGGATACAACAACAAAATGTCTGGATGGTGTAGCTCAGTGGATTGAGCACAG
The DNA here is from genome assembly GCF_021234435.1 of Artibeus jamaicensis. Lineage (NCBI taxonomy): Eukaryota > Metazoa > Chordata > Mammalia > Chiroptera > Phyllostomidae > Artibeus > Artibeus jamaicensis. Next base: position 41,245,218 of record NW_026522059.1, read on the forward strand.
GCCTGCAAACCAAACAACTGCGGTTTGATTCCCAGTCGGGGCACACGCCTGGGTTGCAGGCCAGTTCCCAGCAGGGGACGCATGAGAGGCAACCATACATTGATATTTCCTTTCCTTTCTCCTTCCCTTCCCCTCTAAAGATAAATAAATAAAAATCTTTAAAAAATAAAATAAAACAAAACAAAATAACATTGGCCTGTCCTAAGAGAACATTTGAGTAGAAAAAATACTTTACATAAATTGCTACAAGTAGCTTACAATAAATCCTGTATAATAAAGTTCCTTTTATTTATTTTTTACATATTAATATACCTCTCGTTTATTATGCATGAACTTTCTTTTATACCTTTTTAAAATTTTTTAAATTAAACGTATTGTGGTGACTTTGGTTTCTTTTTAAAAGGATAGATTTCCACCCAGTGTGATAAGGTTGTGCATTCTAAGAAAAGAGGTGTTTAGGCTGGTTGTTAAAGACAGGTGAGAGCTCAGTGGGTGAAGGGGGCGGTGGATAAGGCAGACGATGGAGAAAGGACATTCCAGAAGAAACAGCAAGAGCAAAACTGCAGGAAGAGGAGAATGAAGAAGCGTTTAGAAAAGTCCTTGCTTCATAATTCTTCTTCTCGTAACGTTTGTTGATTGGATGAGGTAGAAAAGCCACCGTGGAGGTTTATGTCGAGGAACCCGAGTACTAACCTGGACCACGTCCAGCGAGTTAAGGTAAACGTGCTCTATGTATAGACTGGTTTGGAAGGGAGGAAGGAAGCTGGTGTGAATGCTCACGTTGAGCAAATTAGTGCCAGAGCAAGAAATTAAAAGGAAGAGAGAGAGAGATGGGAATCATCTGTGAGGTCAAGTGACTAACACTTGGCAGCTGACCGGATGTGAGAGGCCGGCAGAGAGGGCTTCCGTCATCCGTCAGCCTTCAGCCCGAAGATGAAGTGTCCCTTCCCTGTGACTCACACATTACTGGAAGCTTCTGAGTTCCTGGAACTTTTCATGAAATTCCTGTCTCTCCACGATAAATTTTTAAAGCACGACGTTGTTCATGTTGTAGTGTCTCCATGACAGTTCTTGGACCAGAGACTTCCTTTCCAACTGCTTGTATGAATGAGACCCAATGTGACCCATTTGACTAATGGGTCTCCATGTCTACTACCTCGGTACAGTCTGTTGCCAATGGTTTAGTCCTAGACAGCAATGGTTGGATAAGTGATTTTTCTGCTAAATAAGGAAACTTCTGGGTATATTCACACTAGTAAAAGGCCATATCTGCCACCCCATCATGCTGATGACAGGTGTCCAGTGCTCAATTTTTGAGTCATCTGCTCACTGCAGCCCCAGGGAGTGGATTCTGATGAAGAGCGATTGAGAGGATCACTTAGTGAGAATGCACACAGCCATGTCTTAGCCTTCTCTCCCTAGCTCTCCTTTTCAAGACCCAAATACGTGTTTAAAAATCCCCACCTAGATAAGCCACAGGCACCTCAAATTCTCAAATTCAGCATGTCCAGAATATAATTCATTATCCTTTACCCAAAACCCACTTATTTTCTTGTATCCCTTGACACCTAAGTCTCAGAGTCATGTTTGTCTCCTCTCATCCTCTCTCCTTTTCTACAGCTGGTCCATCAAGAAGCCCCCTGCTTAGTAAACTCCAAACCTGGACCCTCCTCTTTAGCGCTGTTCTGCCGATGACGTCTGCAACAGCTATGGATGAATCTCTTGCCCTCCGGTCTGTCTCCTTGAATACATTCATCATATTATGACCAGAGTTATTTATCAAAAACAGACATTTGAAAGTGTAAGGTTTTGCTTGAAACTTGTCAATAGCTTCTAACTTTTTTTTTAAAAAAGCCCAACTCCACCGTAGTCTTCTGTTACATCACTTATGACATGGCATTGTGACTGGGGGCTCCTTTATTTAAATCCTCTAACATATTAAAAGCTTCTAAATGTTTGTGGGATTAAAAAATGGAATAGGACTTTGTATACTTCTTTTAAGATTTTATTTATTTATTTTTAGAGTGAAGAGAAGGAAAGGAGAAAGAGGGAGAGAAACATCAATGAGTGGTTGCCTCTCAAGCACCCCCTACTGGGAACCTGGCCCGAAACCCAGGCATGTGCCCTGACTGGGAATCAAACCAGCAACCCTTTGGTTCACAGGCCTGCACTCAACCCACTGAACTACACCAGACAGGGTGCATTTTGTGTACTTTTATGATATTATTTAATTCTCACATAAACCCTGTCAGATAAATATTATTCTTCCTTGTGCATAAAAGAAGAAAGTGAGACACAAAGAGGATATTTAACCTGTTAAGGTAACATAGAGAATAAATGAGAGACCAGATTGAAGAAACAGTCTATCTAACCGGAAAACACTACACCGCTCACCATGCCCCATATTGCCCTTTATTTGTATCTGTTGTCTTATTTTTGTAGCAGCCTTAGGTAAGCCTAAGACACACCTTTCCTTGCTATTTCTGTGTGTGCATCATTGGATTATGAGCTCTTGAAATTCAAAATCCTTATTTACTTCCACAACCCCAGTAGCTGGCATAATATTTTTATGATGCCTTTAGTTGGTTCTTGATAAAGGATTTATTAAATTAAATTAAATAATGTCATGCTGAAGGTGATTTTGTTATTTTAAAAAATAATGAAACTTAAAATGATTACGAAACATAAAGTATTTTTAAGTACCATTTAAGGATCACTATCTGTGAAATAAATAGTATAGAAATATAAAATATTTACTGTATGTATTTACCATTTGTAGCTCATGAATTTTAACTACTAAAGGAGACACTATGTCTCTAAAAGCCTGGGATAAGTAATGGCCCAGTGTTCTCAGGGAAAACTTTTCCAGTTCTATTATTAATAGGATTTCACTTTGCTTAGATTCAGATTGTCCTTGGCCAATGTCATTAATTCAGTCTTTCATCTTGAATTCACTAAACAGAAAGATGTCTTTGGGATCATAACTCCTGCCAGTAATGAAAACTTCTAGGTCAGGTGAAGTGGCAAGTTCTAAGGAAAGGGATCTCCTAGGAGACTTCCAACTTTTGTTGAGTTCCTTAACTCTATATTGATCGTATATATCTGTTGTGGTGAACTCTGAAAGCCACATTTTATAGATGAAAATTCAAAGAGTAAAGAAAACTAAATAGAGAAGGCGTCTTCATAGAAACTGACTCATCTGAGAAAAGCATGGAGAAATTAGAAGCATACAGCCTGGTGATAAGATTTAGGGAAACTATTGGCAACTATTTCTGCATCAAATACTGTATGGTGTGTACAGAATACACAGAATTACCCATCATGTGCTGTTTTCCTAGAAATCGGCCCTTTTTCCTTCCCTTTCTCCACATGATGGCAGCGGGAACGACCATGGTTCCTCGGTAACCCTGTCAGCAAACACAGATTCGTTCGGGGTGGATCTTGGTCCAGGTAGAGCCGGCCCTACACTCTCCAGGAATCACGGAACAGAGAAAGAAGCACAGGTCACAACACAGATGAGAGACACAAGAAGTGATATTCTCAAGTCTCTGATTCCGGACCAATCCTGACGCTTAATGCACTTCTGCTTGTCTATCCTTAGATCCCACAGGAAAACGCTGCGTCCTTCTTGTTGTGTTTTTTTTTTTTTCTTAGGTTCATTAAGATTTGGTTTGGGCCCTGGCTGGTGTAACTCAGGGGATTGAGCTCAGGCCTGCAACCTGGAGTGTCACCAGTTAACTCCTGGTCAGGGCATGTGCCTGAGTTGCGGGCCAGGTCCCCAGTAGAGGGTGTGAGAGGCAACCACACATTGATGTTTCTCTCCTTCTCTTTCTACTCCCTTCCACTCTCTCTAAAAATAAATAAATAAAATCTTTTAAAAAGAATTGGCCTGGGTTATTTACAAATGAAAACATCCACATTAATACATGGCAAAAAAAATCTTCCTATTTCCACAGGGAGATTACACAAGGACCAATGTGTTGAGGTTATTTTTAAAAAGCAGATCAGTGCGAATACATGGGAGAATTTTATCCTAGTTTGAGGAACCCATGAGTGTGTTGCTGAATGAACGTTCTGTCTCTGGACACATTGAACAGGCTGGATCTTCATCGGGTACAGGTGTAGTAGACATTTCTGACTCCCAGGAAACTGGATGAGGTAACCTGTTAGGCTCTTTCCAATTGCGATATTTTATGTGATTTTATGGGGATACATCATTAGTCATCTTCAGGTCCCCTGGTGCCCACCACAGATATGAAACTGTGCTCTAGCACCTGCTACTTTCTCAATGTCCCCACCCCCATCTCCAGTAGTTGAGCTCAAACACTCTAAAAAATGGCATTTACTGGAAAGGGATGCAGTCATTATAAATGTCAGACAATTATGCATGTCCGTTGTGGGAACTAGAAAGAAATTGCTAACCTTATACCAGGACACAAGTCTTACAGGGGACAATACAGAGGTAAGACAAGAAAGGCGCTGAAGCATGAAAGAAAAGCGTCGAAGAATTGCTGCAAACTGGACAGAAGTGCGAGAATCCACCGGCTTTATTACAGCATTCCCAAGACACCTGGCACCTCGGCAGTGCCTGGCTAATAACGGGAGCTCAGTGAAGTCACTGAGCGGCCCTGGCTGGGTGGCGCAGTGAATTGGAGTATTGTATCAAGCACTAAAAGGTTGCATGTTTGATCCTTGGCGGGGGGCATGTGGGAAGCAACCGATGCATGATGCATTCTCTCTCCCTTCTTCTCTCTCTCTCTCATCCATAAACACATCCTGTGGTGAGGATAAAAAAAAATTAAGTCATTAAGTAAATGGATGGATGGATAAGCGAATGAAGAGATGGAGCAATCAAGAAATTTAGGCAAGAAAATATGAGAGAAAACCTGAGTATAAAAATCAGAGTTAATTTACAGAGAGCTCTGTAGACTCAGCCGAAAAATTACCTCTTCAAGGCTAAATTGTGTGCATTGGGACTAATTTGCAATTTCAAGACTCCATTGGCTTGGTTTCAGAAGTGATTGCTAAGTTTGACCACTAACACAGAGACCTCTGTACCTTTCCAAATTCCAGTCGTATAAACCAAAGTATTCCCATCTCAGCCGCAAACAGCTCCATAACCTCAGCTCAGACATGCTCCCTCAGAGCATCAGACTCAAGTTAACCAATGTCACTTCTCTAGCCTTCAGTCTGAAGCAAATTTGAAGTGGGGGAGTAATCGCTGAACAAAACAAGAGGTTCCAAAACAATTTTGATGGTTGGAAATAAATTAAGGTGCTTAAAATGCCCATTAAAGTCAGTGAAGAGCTTGAGTCATGCTGGCAACAATATAGAAATCAGGCACTTTGGAGTCTGAAAACTCTTGAGTTACATAAATGGCCTGAGAGTGCCGGGGAGAGAAGCCTCCGAGTGCCTGTTCAAACCCCTCACCAGCGCTCGGGGGCTCTGAGGACGGCAGGAAGACAAGCTGCTCGTTTCCCAGCACCCTTTTCACGCCACGTGCTCCAGCTCTGTTTAAGGGATTCGATTTCTTCTCTCTTTCTACTTCCAAAACCCTGTCTTTCCCAGACACGTCCAGTTTTTTTGTCTGGAAATGTTGGTGCTCTGAGTTCCATTTTGCTTCATGCACCGAGCCTGGAAGGCCAAGGTGAGTGGGGCAGAGTAATTCCTTGAATCATGGAGAGGAGCATGCGATCCAATGCTCCTGGAGGCCAAGACTTCCATATGCTAGTTTAGCTTCTTTCCTCCTTAATACGTTTTATAATCATCTATTCATGCGGTTTTCTTAAATGTTTTATTTATTTATTTGTTTGTTTGTTTATTTATTTATTTTTAGACAGAGGGCAAGGGAGGGAGAAAGAGAGGGAGAGAAACATCAGTATGTGGTTGCCTCTCACACAGCCCACGCAGGGAAACCCGGCCCGCAACCAAGGCACGTGCCCTGACTGGGAATAGAACTGATGACCCTTTGGTTTGCTGGCCAGCACTCACTCCATTAAGCCACGCCAGCCAGGGTCATGTGGTTCTAAAATATGGCAAGTCTTAGGTGAATCAGGCAAAATATTAGCTCCACCATTGTGAAGACATTGTGGGGGAGGGGAAGGGGCGCAGGAGGTTGTGACTTTCTTTAGTTTTGTTGGATCTGGTTCACAAGAAGAACTGCATCAAGATGCCATTGAAAAGGAGGGGTGGGAGCAGCTGGTATCTTTTGCTGTGGCCTTTGATTCTAGTAAGAGGTTGACTCACACACTCCAGGAGGGGCAATGGCCCCTCAGAGCATTAGCTGCATAGCGCACACTGGTCCCACCAGCAACCAGCATGACTCACTGAAGAACCAATGTTTCTTAAAGGTTCCTAAAGTGTCTCTGTGATCATCCCAGACCAGCCCTGATTCTGGTCCTTTCTGTCTGAGAGCACATCATTTTTCTTTCTTCCACTCTACCACATGGTCATTTATTGATTTATTAATTCATAATCAGCATTGTCTCAAAATTAAAGTAAGAACTTTGTCACGCATGGATTTCCAGATGATACCATGTCCTCTGACGCACACCGGAGGTCGCACACTGGAGGTCCTGCATCATAAGGTGAAACTCAGTAGTCACTGAACGACACATTCGCTCAGAAATCTCAGCGGCTTCCGGCAGATTTATTTCTCACTCAAGTCCAAATGGTGACGGAGGTAGAAGGAAGGGGTGCTCGTCTCCAGACAGTCATCCGGGAACTCGGCCTCCTTCCCACACTTCGCCACACTCTTCCTGGATGCTTTGGGCTTTCTGCTGTGTCTTGGCATCCAGCAGATAAAGACAGGAGAAGGAAGAAAGAGATCATGGAGCCTGCATGTGAGGCTTTTATGGGCCAGGTTTGGAAGGAGAGTGCTTGCTTCCACCCACAAGCCAATTTTCACAGCCCAGTAAATGGTCTCACCTACTACAGTGGAGGCTTGGATATGCAGTAACTGTGTGCCCAGGAGGGAAAGAAAGCAGATTGGAGAAAGCTAGCTAGCCCCCGGCACACCTAGTCACTGAAGAGAAATAATAATCCAGTTTTCATTCAACGTGTATTGATTACATACTCTGCACCAGTCCCTGTGCCAAGCACTTTAAATTGATGGCTTCACTAATCCTTTGTAAAAGCCCAGGAACTAAAGTCTTATTATTGTTACTACCTTATAAATGAGGATTCTGAGGCTGAAGAGTTAAGCAATCAGACTCCCACCATTTCCGAAGGCCCAGCACTGGGTCGGAGCCCAGGCAGGGCTTCAGAGTCACATTCGGCCTCTGCAGCCACCTGCCCCCAGGACCTCCCACCGGAGTTCCACACTTCAGCCCCAGGAGTGCGGTGTCGGTCACTTCCTAGGCCACCGCCTTCTGACCGTGACTAATGTAGCTGAACTCTGACTAGTCCTTGTTTTACGTCGAAAGGCAATAAGAGCTTTCAGTACCAGCAGCCCCTCTCTAAACCCGCTCAGAGTGGAGCTGAAGCTCAGCGGGTCCCACTCTGCTTCGTGGGGCAGGCACGATAGATGCATAGCCCGTGATTTACTCTGGGGGAGAAGTGCTTCTGGAGCAGCTGGAAAGCAGGAGCATCACCCTCCCTGGATGCGGCCTGTTTCCTGCCTCCCGGCCCCTCCCTCAGAGAATACACACGCCCTCTCCGCACCTGCCTATCAGAGATCAAAGTGCGCCCTCAGTCTGTTGTCTACATTCTCACACACACACACACACACACACACACACTCGCTCACTCACAAAACCACAGACAGAAACAAATCACACAGATTCCATCAGGGGCTGGAGGGAAGGTCTGTCCTGTTGTTTTCACCCTCCAAATTTTCAAGGCCCAAATTACCTACACACGGATTACATGGGTACAAGCAAGAGAAAATAGAGAAGGTGATAGAGTGATATTAATTCTAACTGCTGTTGACCTAAGTCCTCTGAAATGGTTCTTAAATTATTGCAAATGGTGTGGAACAAATGCTGAACAACAGAATTCAGAGAGGAAAGGGGAAAAGTGGTTGCAGCTTTTGAAGTGATTCCCCAGACGCCCATCCTGCTCCAAATAAAGACGGGAGAGCCGGAGGCCATGAGATTTCAAACCGGTTAAGTGAGCCTGGAGCGTCCTCCTAGGAGCACTGAAATGCACAGCAGGCTCAAGAGAGAGCTTTAATGAATTCAGCTTTGGACTCAAATGCAAAAGGTGAACTCACATAGGCTTCTCTAAACCCGAAGCTGTTAAACAGGCAAGAACAAAAGCTCACCCAAAGTCTCTTTCAAACTGCTTTCAGCTGAAAAACAATTTTCCGCAGACAAACCTGCTTTTGGAGTAATAGCCGAGGCTTCTCTGTGTAAACTCAAGGCATGATTTTTAGAAGATGCATGTTGTTGTGAAGAAACACTAGTCTCTTACAGGAGGTTTTTTTAATACTATTAAAGGACAGATGCACTGGGTTGAGAAAGCGGAATTTTAGATGGCTGCATTTCAGAAGGGGGTCGTCAGAGCTGCTGGAAGTAGGCAACACCCCGGCTGGGGCATCAGAGAACACTAGTCACTGCAGGGAAGAAGGAAAGAGAAGGCGAATGTGGGGCCGACGGGCTCTTTAATAGAAACACACCCTGTGAGCTAAGTCACTGCCAAGATTAGACTGAAGGCGTTCTTTCATAAGGAAGGTCAGAGAGTAAAATAAACCATCTCTAATGAGCCACTGATGTGTTTTTAGGATCCACCAGTTTTGGTTCTGCTGTCCCCAAACCTAAGGGAGCTAGCTGTCATTAGACCCCCTGGAGACAAGAGGCAAAGCGGTCAAGGGCTCTGGGGGAAGCCACAGACCCGAGGCAAAAATTTAGCTGAAGGTCTTTTAGCAAAGTCTCTTTTCTTCATACTCTCCTTTTGCAAAAAGAGGATAATAATAGCACCTAAGTCACCATCAGTTTTAGGAAGAGAGTTGTGTGTGTCTTGTGTGTGCTCTGCTCCTCTGCAAATGGAATTTGGCAGGAAAAATTAAAGACAAGAGGCATGAATCAGCACTGGCCAGACTACTGCACAGACCCAGATTCAGAGCTGGCCCGGGGCTCTGGGGAACCGAGGGAAAAGACAGCTTGTGGGGACTTGGGGACACCCAGGGGAACTGCAATTTTGTAGGGACAGAGCAGCAACTGTTCCAGTGGACAATTCGGGTCTTGTGTTTCTGTATTTCCTGCGTCTAGAATATGGTGAGAATATTCAATAACCACATGGAGAATGCATGCATAAACATCATTTTCCCATAAATGTTTCACCAAATTTTGCTTAGCTTGCAGCGAGCCTTTCTCTGGCCAGTCCACTAATGGCCAAGATGTGAAATGTCCATCTGCTGTGATTAAGCAGAACCTATGGGAATGGCCTCTTGGATCTGTTTCATAAACTCTCCAGAAACAACAACAAAAAAAGTCTATTTGAAGAAAATGTATTGCCTGGTAAACGCCCAGTAATTTTTAAATGAGTAAATGAGGATAATCAGGCCTGATCTAATTAGTACCTGTGTACCTAGCCTTCCCTCCCCAGTCTCCTTGCCCCCAAGCTGGCTGAAGCTGCTTTTCTCATTATATTCTGGAGCTCAGGGATCTGCTGACTGGAGCTGAAAACGGGCTGCCTTTGCACCCTCCTCCTCTGCCCGCCACAGGCCAACAGAAAGTGTCTGCAAAACCCGGATTGCTGCAATGCGGTGTTTTCCTCGGGAACTCTGAAGCCATATTAAAGATTTTAGACATATAATGAAAGTATATTTGTTTTCAGTGCTCAAATGCAATTTAAATGGTAGCTGTTAAAAGAGGCAGATGAATTATTGCCGGCTCAGCAGCCCCTTTTCTGTGCTGGCCGATCACAGTGGTGTTTTGCTGAACTAAATTATTTCAGGTCCTCTTGAAAATTATGTAGCTCTTCCCCAGAAAGAGTCTGCTGCTAATAACTGTAACCCTTTAGTGCCATTGCAGGGAAGAGAAGTGTCTGCCAAAAACAACCACCCCTGAACCCACCAGACCCAGGAAAAGAAAACTGATAATGGACCAGCAGGAAACTCACAACAAAACAATGGGAAATTGCGAGCAACCTCTCCTTTTTAAAGGTCATTTTTCTTAGTCCTACTGATGCTAATTTGGATTTGGATTTCTCACCAGAGAATTGTGTTATTCTGTACAATATTGCTTCTGGGTCCTATCTTGCTTCTGCACATTTGTATTCCAGGGAAGTCTTTACTGTCTTAGACTCCAGCATATTCTTCTTGCTCTTTCTGGCCGGCATTCTCCCAGGCTCGCTGCTAAACTCTCTAGTCTCAATATAATCGAAATTCTGTCAACACCAACTAATGGAATATACCTCAGTCCCAGTCTAAAGTCCAATTTAATTTTTAGACATCAGAAGAGTTAAGGCTAAGGAGAGGAGCTGCAGTATCAGAGCTGAGTGTCACGGGTGAAGAGCGAGAGTGCCGGAGAAAGAAAATGCAGCCTGCCGTATCCACTCTTTCACGGAGTCAGTTTTCATGGTCTGATATGGGAAAGGGAGTGTGGTTCTGCACTTTGGAAGGGTGATATTCAGGACCAATGCAAGATTCTATTAACATTCCCGGCCCCTTGCTTCATAAACAGCCAGCGACACAAACTTGGCTTTACAGATATGGAAATGGAATACTATATGGTTAAGAAACGGGGCCAAAACTACCTGCCAGATTAACACAGGAAACCACACCACGTGTGCGTGTGTGTGTGTGAGTGATGCTTGGGTTCAGATCCACTGTTATTTATTTTTCCTTTTGTTCTTGATCATGTTTTTCTCCTTTGTCCTCTTCCTGCCCTTTTAAAATTCTTTGAAATGGATTCCAACTGTATCTTTTTATGTCCCACGTATTTACATATGTATTTACATGAACTTTCATAAGACCTTGGACTACCACCCGCATCTGCCTGCTTCTAGAACTTACTGGAGAAGGAGAACGCGTTACAAGGTCTCCCAGAGATAACCTTCCTGGTCTTCCTTTCCCAGCCAACTTTACTTTCCCTCTTCTGTCGTCTCATCGCTCGTAAAACCCCAAGATGCCTCGTCACCAAATCGTTAAGCCCGATCTACGAAATGGGTCCTGTTTAGGAACATTATCCTGCGCCCAGGTGAAAACGTTGACTCTTTCATTAACCTGCACCTTTTCTGCAAGCAACTCGGTTCTTTCACTCCTGAACGTTAGATTCTAATTCTGCTTCCCATAACTAATATCTAAAGAGAGGATTTTCACAAAAACCAAAGAGCTTCCTAAATAAGCTTTCTGTTCTTCCAGTGAAATTGCTTCTGCCATGGAATACTTTGAATTTCCTGCTCATTCACCGTACCTGAATTAAGGCATCATTGCTCTGTGAGAGCAGCCTTATAAGGATATGAGAGAAAGAGAAGGAAAAGAGCCCTTCGCCCCAGGCACCCCTAGAATGCAGCAATGGCTTAAACCACTAGCCTGTAATAATATTGGCAAGTTTATGGGGTCCTTTTATGAGCAATGTAATGAGCATCTGAAGTGCTCACCTTGACTTCTCCCCTGTCCTTCAATTCTTTAAACCAACTATTATGAGGCAAAATATATGAAACGTCTTCCGAGAGGCATCTAAATCATTTGTGCAGAGATCAGAACAGAGTTCGAACTCGATCCGCACCAGCTGTCCACATGCCCAGTCTGAGGGACTCATAAAGGCACACCCACTCTGCCACTCGGCTGGCCACACGGATGACAGGACCCGAGCCCTGGCTCTGTGCTGCACCCACCCTTGACCTGCCATCCTAGGTCAGTGACACCACCCTTCCATTGCCTCGGGTAAGCTCTGACACAGCGCAGTCACACATAAAATTATTCCACAACATCAGCAAATTCGCTTCCAAATGCAGTTTCTGTTTCTGTTCGTAAAGGCATTCTCTGATTTGCCCCTAAGTTTCTCCCTCCCTGCACCCAGCCAGCCATTTCCAGGAAAGGGAAGAGGGTGAAGCAAATGCCCATCATGAAGACAGGCTGAATGGGAAGTCCTTTCCAAAGGGGAAAGTGTGGAAAATTCTTGACCACTTGAATGTCTTGAATGAGAGGAAGACATAAAGCTGAGAAATCAAATATAAACCTTCCCACTTTCCCCCTCTTGAGATAGAATCTCAAAAGGAGGCATAATAGAAGCATCCAGACAAGTAGAAGAGAACGTCAAAGAGGTAACGTTACACCAACCTGTGTCTAGCTCATGGGTGGGGGGAGGGTGCCCAGGGGACCCCATGTGTGTGTGGCCAGCACCAGCCAATGCAGAAGTGGTATTACCTCATGGAAGGAGACTTGTTTTTTTTTTTTAAGATTTTATTTATTTATTACTAGAGAGAGGGGATGGAAGGGAGGAAGAGAGGGAGAGAAACATCCATGTGTGGTTGCCTCTCACTTGTCCCCCACCAGGGACCAGGCCTGCAACCCAGGCATGTGCCCTGACTAGAAACTGAACTGGCAACCCTTTGGTTCGAAGCCCCACACTCGATCCACTGAGCCACACCAGCCAGGGTGAGGCCTGTTGTTTATATGAGCTGGAGGCAGCTCTTCCACGCCCGCCCCCCCCCCCAGTCTCTCCAGTTCATGCAAAAGCTGGAAAGTCTCCATTTGTCTTGACTGTGAGGGGGGACTGGAAGTTACTGGACGTGCTGGGGAACCATCAGAGGCCTACAATGGAGATGAAACAGCTTCGACATAGATGGGTAATTACAAATAGCCACGTGGATGTGAAGTGCAGCATCGGAAATATAGTCAGTAACACTGCAGTAACTACGTGTGGTACCAGGCGGGCACTGGAAATATCAGGGGGGCTGCTTTGTAAAGTAGATGATTGTCTGACAACCACGTTGTACACCTGGAACTAATACGAATAATACTAAATGTCAACTGTAATTGAAAAAAACTTAAAAAAATTAAAAATTAAATAAAAAATAAAATAAATTTTAAAGGACGAAAAAAAGAACAGCTCCCATGTGTGGCCATTTGAAGACCAATAAAAACAGTCAGGAGCGCAGTCCTGTGTTGTGAAGGGCAGAGCAGAGAGAAAGCCAGGCACTCAGCGGGGTTCCACAGAAAAGTGAAGATGTGGCCCCGTACCTCACCCTACTGATCACTAAGCCCCACTCATCCTACAAACCCAGACATCCTCTTACCAAGGAACAGGGGAAGGAGATGAAATATGAAAACTTAGCATTGCCCCGGTTGATGTGGCTCAGTGGATTGAGTGCCAGCCTGTGAAGCAAAGGGTCACCGGTTCAATTCCCAGTCAGGGCACATGCCTGGGATGCAGGCCGGGTCCCCCCTAGGGGGCACTCGAGAGGCAACCACACATGGATGTTTCTCTCCCTCTTTCTCCCTCCCTTCCCCTCCGTCTATTCCCCTCCGTCTATAAATTATTTTTTAATAAAAATAAAAACTTAGCATCTACTCTAAGATAGGAATCATCCATTTAAACCAAAGGAACTGGGTTATCATTAATCAGAAAGCTTAAACTTCTCTACTATATAGAGAAACCAATGTGCTTCTTGGTAAGGATGGGGATTAGAAGGCTGCATTGCGAAGAAATTTATTCAACTATTTAGTTAAAATGAAACGCAAGACCCAGAAATTCTATTGTTGTACATAAACCTTACGGAAAACCTCACTCCTGAGAGACACATACAGAAATATTCATAGAAGCTGAGAATAACCTAAATGTCCCTTAACAGAAGAATAAGTAAATTGGGATAAAATCACATAATAATGTACTATAAAAGAAAGTTATATATATCAACATGGATGGATATTAGGTTACAAATATCATATTAAGCAAATAATTAAAGTTTCAAAAAGATACACATACATATGAAACAGTATGTCATTTATGTACAGTTTAAAAATATGCAGAATCATTGGTTTACTATAATAATAATTGCAAGCATTTATTATGGAGTTTCCTATGCACCAGGCATTGTTCTAAAGTTTTAGGTATATTAAATGAGTTACTCTTCACAGTATTAAAAGGTCGCTACTGTTGTGTTACTGCCCCACTTTACAGAGAGGAAAGTGGAGGTGTACATGTAAAAAGTAACTTCTACAGGCTGCTTAGCTAGTAAACATGGACCACAGGATTTAAATCTAAGCAGCTTGATTCCAGAGTCCATGCTGCAAACTTGTACATTTGCCTTTCACACTCTATGAATATGAAGTAGAAATATAAAGAACTACATGCAACGGTAAAGTGAAAAGTGAGAGTAAGAGTTTACCTGTTCTGTAAAAGCAAAGCAGTGGGGCCAAGTACAGGAGCCAGGGAGAAGGGGAGCTTTAATTTTCTTAAAGGTTTGATGATGTGTATTATATCATCATTTTACCTTTATTACAACATATCTGTACTGTTTTGCTAAAATTTATTAGGTAGTCATATTTTCTTTGCATATCTAGGTATGAGTTAACTTACTGTGCTGTTATACCCTGATGTAAACTATGAACTCTGGGTGACAGCGATGTGTCGATGTAGGTGCATCACTTGCAGCAAATGTGCCGCCCTGGTGGGGGCTGGTGGTACTGGGAGAAGCTGTGGGTGGGGGGGGCAGCAGGTATAAGACTTGGGGAATCTCTGTACCTTCTACTCAATTTTGCTGTGAACCTATAAATGCTCTAAACAATTAAAGTCCATTTTTAAAATGTTATTATATGTAACAACATCATCTGGGACACTATTGGCTTATGAATTTGGGTGCAAATTACGTTACTATATGACAGTGTTGGCAGCCAGTTCAGCACCAATGAACACAAGTCTGGACAACTCTAAGAATGGTACTTAGGGGGAGAAATCAGACTGTCCTGCAGTTACCTTGCAGCCCTGGGCAGGGCAGTGAGAAAGTCAGAGGCTTCCACTAAAGCCAGATTCCAGTATTTGGAGGCACACAATTCAGAGCAGATGCCAGAGTAGGGTAAACAAACCTGGGACTTCTCTGTGAAGTGTTCCAGGTTACTACCTAAGAGGGATTCAAATCAACTGAACAAAGCGAGAATTTGGAAACATCACAGCCCAAGGGAGTCCACATCAATCGGCTGGACACTCGCCACGTACACCAAGTGTACATGGCGAGGACATGGCGAGGCTGGCTGAGATCCTGGAACCGCTTTCACCCCGCCTAGAGAACTGACTTTCCCCCAGGGCACGCTCTTGGGAAAGTGAGTGCTGACCCGTCCACGCTGACAGCAAGCAGAAACCCCTCGGTGACCGTGGAGCAGAGAGGGCAGTCAGAAGGCAGGTCTGCGTGTCCTCAGCAACACCCCTGGGTGGGGGTGGGGGCAGTCGGAGAGCAGTGCAGAAAGGGTGGCTGGAGATGGTAGGATTTGGGAAGTGTCTGAGACAAGGGTCCCTGTAGTATCCAAGGACCGGAAAATTTCCTGACCTTCTGTGGATGAGGAAAAGGAAAATTACAGATTTTCCAGCCTTGGAAACTCTGCCAGGAATTTTTCCATCCAGTTTATGGATGAATCTCAGTCCTTCCCCGGCCTTCACTCTGATTAACAATGTTTTTTTTAGTGTTCTAAGAAATGATAATAGCCACCCCTCCCATTGCAAAATATTTCCTCTAAGACATCTGTGGCTCTCCCCAGCCCTGAGGAGATACGTCAAAGTCCTTGATTTCAGAGTTCAGGCAATGTTTGCTACCAGCTGAAAATAGAAACAAAAATAAATTTGAAAAAAAGGAGAAAAAGAAGATCATTGTATTGGCATTGTAAATTTTGCATTTTTACTCTAAGTGCCTTTTCTGTGTCCAATCCAAACACATACGACTGCTTTCCTCCTGGGGAAAAAATTAAAAAGAGCATAACTCCCAGTCTCTGCCTCCTCTGAGTCAGTCACAGAGATGTAGGAGAGATTAGGTTCCCTTTACCTCCCATATATCTGGCTCTGCTGTGCCCATAACTGCTCTCCTTGGAGAAGAGACAGAACGGTAATTCAGGGAGCTGAGAAGAAAAGGAGCGAGACTACAGGAAGGAGGTAGTAGAGAAGAGTAACACCAATAAAAAAATAAGCAAGCAAGGGAGGTTAGTGAATTACATTTTCCCTCTGCTGGGTATTGACGAGAAAACCAAGGCTTTGTGTCCTGGAAGCATGGTTCTGCATTTCCCAGACAATTAAGAAACTGTTCTCAAAGCTAATTTAAAAACAGCATTGGACAAAATTTTACAAGATGAGAAGAGCTAGAAATTGAACCAGATCGAAAAGATCCGAACTTAGAAACAACTAGATCCCCAAACAGTGGAGGACAGAGTCACCGAGGGCCACTGCCCTGTGTATGTGGCACCTCCGGGGCTTACAATTCTAAGAAGGCTCATTGCATGTGAACCTAAAGAGTCTGAGCAGTGAGGACTGCAGCTTGGAGCCTTGGCAAACATCCGCAGGACCCAGAGAAAGGGCAGTGGAGGCACAAGCCTGCAGACAGTGACAGGCAGTCATTTGTTGAGGACTGCTCTGTGTGGTTTCGGAGACTGTAGCCCCATGAGAGCAAGCCCTGAAAGAGGCCAGTAAGTCTCCCTGGAAAACCAGGTAATGCAGGTGGCAGACGTGACCCGACTCTAACACCGAGGGTTCCCGTGGGAATCAGGCCTGATAAATACATTGTATCTTTTGAAGCTTGCTCTGCTTTGCTTTGTATGGCTCTGTCAATATAAACTGAATGTTTCAGTTCAAGCAGAAAGAGTAAACTCCTTATCTCATGAAACACATCTTAAAGACCATCTGGCGTCAGCATGACTAACAGACCCTGGCCTATGACAAATCTCTGTGTTCCTTCAGCTGTTGTCTGTAGAGAACACCTGTTTTTGTATGACTATAGCCTCTTGACATTGACTGATGAGCTATGCATGTATGCTGTACACACCTACACATACCTTCCCAATAAAAGCCATTTGGGAGAAGGGCTTGGGGCAGTCCCCACCAGAGGGAATCGCCACCCTCCTTCTGGCTGGAACAACAAGATTGCGTCCGGGACACTTGTTTATCATCCGAGGTGGCCTGGAGGGCTCTGCGGGATGGAGTTCCTCCCACGGTCATTATCAGGGACAAAGACCAGGAGCAGCCATGGAAACTAGGACTGAAAGGAGGCCCCTTCCCAATTCTAGATCAGCGGTTCTCAACCAGTGTAACTAGCCGTCAGTGAGATACTTGCCAATGGCTGGAGACATTTTTGGTTGTCCCCATTGAAGGAGGACAGATGGGGGAGGAGGGAATAGTGCTGTTACTAAATTAGTTTTGAGCCCTGGCTGGTGTGGCTCAGTGGTTAAGTGCTGACCTGCGAACCAAAGTGTCGCTGGTTCGATTCCCAGTCAGGGCACATGCCTGGGTTGCGGGCCGGGTCCCCAGTGAGGATGTGTGAAAGGCAACCACACACTAATGTTTCTTCCCCTCTTTCTCTCTCCCTTCTCTTCTCTAAATAAATAAACAAATAAATAAAAAATTTAAAAAATAGTTTTGAGAACAGTTCTTAATGGTCTGGGAAATGCAGAACCAACTTCCCTTTCTGGCTTATCTTTTCCCAGACGAGCACCCAGATGGTACTTGGCATCTTGTGAGTAGAGAGACTGAGCTGTTGCTAAACACCCTACATTGCACAGGATAGTCTCTCACAACAAAGAACAGTCTGATACAACACGCTGATCAGTCAAGATTGAGAAACTGTGCTCTAGACCCAGTACATTCTGCGGGTCCTACATCATCCCAAGAGAAGAGGAGAAAGTGGGCCCCACATGACCAGCATTAAATTTGATGATGACCCCGAGGAGTTAATATCAAGCCACACGTGCTTTAAAAATAAATAAATAAATAAATAAATAAATAAATAAATAAAGGTGTAACATGTTTGGAGTGTGGATGAGAAAAGGGCCACACACAAACCTGACCAGCTTGGGGAGGCCTGCACAGGGGGCTTTACAAACTCGGAGGCCAACGGTAATCACACAGCATGGTCCGAATACAAAAATTCCTAACTTAAAGCAGGTGATGGTGGGTGGTCGTGTCCTAGTCCTATAGGTTCCTTGACAGAGGTTGGTCTTCACCTTTGAAATCGCCTCTGGTTGTCATTCATCTAAGATAACAACCTTTGAAATGTCAGCGTAATCTTCCTTTCCCAGATGTCTTGAAGGCACAAGCCCTGGCACAAGAGGGCAGACCACAGTGCAATCCTGTTGCCCACATTCCATCTCTGTGTGCTGTAAGTGTTGACTGCACTGTGCCCCCAATGCAAAAGGATGGACGTGTCTCCATTTTACCTTTTATCCAGTCTCAGAGATTGTCCCACGTTGCTTTCTCTGTCCTCCCTAATCTACCACCTGTGAATTTCATGTGACCCTCCTTACAGCTCCCCCTTTGAGTTTCCTGTACAAAATAAGCTGC
The DNA here is from genome assembly GCF_021234435.1 of Artibeus jamaicensis. Lineage (NCBI taxonomy): Eukaryota > Metazoa > Chordata > Mammalia > Chiroptera > Phyllostomidae > Artibeus > Artibeus jamaicensis. The sequence goes on from NW_026522059.1 coordinate 41,263,640, forward strand.
AAAGCTGCTAGTCTCTGGTGCATTTTCTCAATGGATTGAGATGTTGCTTTCCAACACCTGTCATCTGCTTGCCTCAAGGAAACTCTTACAAGACTTTTTCTTAGGCTGGATGCTATTTCATCAATAGGAGCAAGTGCATTATGTTGCACAATGGGAACATCTTTCTAGATTGCTAGGCATCTTTGTAAGCATAGTTTTCCCCAACAAGTATTATGAGTTGGAGCAAAATGATTTGGAGAAGATGATCATGTCTACTCTGCAGTTTGGAGGATGCTCAGAACTGGCTGCTGAATGAAAGGACTGGATTTGTTCCAGTTCTTTCCACTTGGGTTTGTTCCTTGTTTGGCCAACAACATGTAGGTGTCATGACAAGGCAGCACGGTTTTAAATCTGCAGAAAAGTGAAAAAAGGTCTTCATTCTGCTCATGTACAGCTGGAGTATAACTTCAGACACCAATCAACCTCTAAGGAAAAAGTACCCTTCTTACTAAGCTTGTGAAAAAGATGAACATGTCTTGGCAGGCTTTTCATGGTACCTAACAAGGTTCTTGATCAAATTCCAATATATGGGGAGGGCGGTTTTCCCACCTACCACCAAGCAATTGTCCAGGAAACCAGTAGCGGGTCCTACAATTTAACTCGATTCTGACTCTTATCTACCCAGAGGTAGATAAGTATCAGATTCCACCCGTAAAGGGCTCAGTCCCACAAGATCGTCCTCCACTTCCTCAGCCAATCACAAGCCCATGTTATTACCTGTGCTGTGGACTGACTGGCTACAGATGGGAGGATCCAACAGCTCCCTCCAACTCAGGATGCCAATCACAGATTTAGGCTGTTACTTATACTTCTGGCCTACTTGGCTATAAATCAGAGGTTCCCCAAACCCCCTCTTTGGACTTAGTTAACTTGCTAGAGTGGATCACAGAACTCAGGAAACCCATTGACTCACCAGGTCGCCGGTTTATGATAAAACTTGGAAACAGCCACATTGAAGAGGGGCATAGAGCAAAGGATGAGGACAGGGCCAGGAGCTCCAATGCAGTCTCCGGGAGCACGACTCTCCCCAAACCTCCACAAGTTTGCCAGCCCACAAACGCTCCAGACCCGGTCCTTTGGGGTATACAGAGCCTTCATTACATAGGCAAGATTGATTAAATGATTGGCCATTGGTAATTGAACTCAGTATCCAGCCCTCCACGGTGTTTGGTGGGATGCCTGCTACTGACCATTCCAAACCTCTAACCACAAGGTCGGCTCTCCCAGCGACCTGCTGACCTGCGAGTCCTTGGGGCAGTCCAAACACCACCTCATTAACATAACAAAAGACCTCTGATACTCTCATCACTTGGAAATTCCAAGGCTTTCAGGAGCCTCTGCCAGAAATGGGAACAAAGACAAAATACACATTTCTTATTATAAATCGAAATATCGTAGTGCCCATGAAAAGAACCCATCACAGGTGATCTGAAATCTAAAGTACAGTTTAAGGGTCTTGAAAACACCAGAGGGCTCTGGAGCAGATGGTCTCCTGATCTGAAACAAGGTTTCCTGACACCCGTCTCCACTGTTATCAGGGAGAGAGAGGATTCCTCGGTGGAGGGGAAGGAAACAAGCCTACACGCCCATGTGGTAATGGAGGGCAGGTCGTGGTGGAATTGGTCAGGTCATAGTCCTCAGAGCCACGCCTCTGCCCTGTGTGATAATAATCCACTGCACGTGGCCAGGAAAGCAGTACAGTGGCACTCTCAAGTTGAAGTTCAGGTCTACCCCTTTCTAATGTGGGGAACTCAATGAGACCATTGGTTTGATTTAAAATTTGACTATAGGGTCTACCAGTTCTAACTAACATGACTAAATCTTGCTTTAGAAAAGAGAGAGAAAAAAAGGTTTAAAAATACAGCATGTCTTAGGATTAAAAACATTATGGTTAAATGGGACCTGAATAAAATTTTATTTGAAAATCAAAAAATTAAACAAGTGTGGCTTTCTAAAAAATGCCTTAAATGCCATGAAACAAATTTATTTCAAATATATGAAAATATAGGCATGCAAATACATGCAAAATATGTATAGAAAACAACATAACAAATTCTGTGATCTGGAAAAATAAAGGATGACTCAGGTATGAAGAAGGAAATGAATATTCAATTGAATTAAAAAGTACCTGGTTTTAAAAGACAATTCTTTCATTTCTCCGTGATTTATTTTCACTTCCCTTTGGGAGAAATAATAGTTGCTATTAAAAGAAAGAAGAATTATTAGAAAAGTTTATGTTTCTATGGCACTTTTACACAGAAAGCATTATATAAAGTTGTTTATTTCATTTAAATTCTCTAAAATACATGCAATACCATTACGTCAGAAAACTGGGCAGAAAAAGTAAACTGTAATTTAAAAACCAAATAATGTCTGCTAAAAGAGCTATCCACTACTTAAAAACAAGTATCCACTTATACAATTTATATCACCTGAATGATTTAAATTCTAAATTATTGGGGACAATTAATCAAGTTTTAATTCCTCTTCTCTACTCTAACACATCAAGTATCTGACATAAAAAAGAACAATAGCTCAGGTAAAAACTAGTAAAAGTGTATCTAATTATCAAAGGTAATAGTACATATAATAATTTTTAAAGGATGCAAGTTAATTGATTTTCACATTTTATTCTGTATTCAGATTTTAGTTCATCTTCACTTTTTTATGTTTTTATAACTGTAGATCATGAATTAATCTATTTAAATAGGATAATATTTCACAGAAAATGGACATCCTCATGAATCCCAGCACTCCTTCCACGGTGAAAGACCACGTTAATAAAACAGTATTAAATTACTCTGCAGTAGTAATTGCTCTGCTTGCTTCCACCATAGTGAATGGTAATAAAGGAAGATTTCCCCATACAAATGCCCACTGCTATTTCAAAAAATGAGACCATTGGTTTGATTTAAAATTTGGCTGTAGGGTCTACCAGTTCTAATTAACATGACTAAATCTTGATTTAGAAAAGGGAGAGAAAAAGGTTAAAAAAATACAGCATGTCCTAATCAAATAAGAAGATAATTCAAAGGTCGTTATTTTGCCCATGGAAATGACTGCCAGTTGAGAAACATAAAAGAAAATTTAATCAGGTTGATATAATCTAATATATAGAAACTGACTTGAGCTGCATAATATAAAAGGGAAGTTTTCTGTGATTCAAGAATTGAATACTAGGCCAAAGGAATCAAAATCAGTAATTCCAGTCCTAAACAGTAATTTAATTGTCTTGATTTTTTTCATTGTACCTCTTTATATTAATCAAATAAACAAATAAATTATAAATTATCAGCATGACAATGAGTACTTTTTTAGAAGCCAGAGACTTACAAAGCATAACCATAGAAGAGAGAGATACATGAGTAGCCAAGGATACTTGAAATATACAGATATAACTGACTGAGGTAATGTAACACAATGCAGATGTTTTTTTTTAATTTTGTTGATTCAGTCAGAGCCAGAAAGGATTTAAGGATTATTTCTCATTTTAGCAATGACATAAATTAAGAACTGGAGGGTAGAAATGTGATTCTAATGTAAATATAGTGGATCAAGGTGGGCTGGTGATTCCCAAGTTGGCCGGAGGATCAAGTCATCTCCTGAAAGAAGAGTCTGGAGACCAAAGATCATCTGAACCCACTAATACATGTTAACAACAGAGTAATCAGACACTATGTGTGTCTTAGTAATACGGATTACGAAGTATATGACATCACCAGGGATACATTTTGCCAAGAATGTTTAAGTTGATTTTAATCAAGCCTTTGGTTCTAGTTTCAAGTTCATAGGAAATATAAGACATAGAAAAACAAGTTAAAGAACATGAGACAAATTTAGAATAAGGGTCACTCTACAGAAAAACTAATGCTTTGTTTTTCTCAATTATTCAATGTCATTGGAAAAAAGAAGTGGAGAAGAAATTTTCAAATAAAATAGACTCAGACGATAAAACAAAAGGAGCCTATGGAAGTATCTGTGATGGCAGCAGAGTAAGTGGAAGCTACACTGACTTTCTTCCAGAACCAAACTGGAACTACAACTAAATTATACAACAATCATCCTGACGAACCAACTGAAGGCTAGTTGAAGAAAAGTCTTATAACTGAGGATTTACTGAAGAAGCCACATGGAGACTGGTAGAAAGGGTGGAGATGTGATAGGGCTGGCCCTGCTCCCACGGGCAGTGGCTGAGGTTGCAGAGGGATATCTCAGTGGCAGGGTGGATCCCCCTAAGAAGGGTGGTGTCTAAACCCCAAGCCAGGCTCCCCAGTGCAGAGTACCAGAGCCAAGAAGAGGTGTCCACATAACATCTGGCTGTGAAATGCAGTGGGGGCTCTGCCCACCAGAGAGAGACAGGAGTCAGCTAGAGATGCAGGCACCCTCTTAAAGGACCAATGCACAAAATTTTGTTTGCAGCCACTCACAGTAGGCTTCAGCAAACAGAGGGTGGAGCAGACTACAGTTGGGTGAGGAGAGTCTAGGATTTGTGGCTCTGGGGAAAAAGCTGAAGAGACAGCCACCAGGATCTCTATGCAGAGTCATACTCCCATACCACAGATGACATCTTTCTTGGGTGGAGTACTCCTCTCATGTGGGAAAGCAATTGCCCCACCCTCTGGATTCCTGCTTGCTCCACCCTGTAGAGCTTATGCCTTGCTGAGGAGTACAACCAGAGAGGCTCTTTCAGTTACTGAACTGCAAAGGAATCCAGGAAGCAGAGGTAGATCTTGGTGTACCTTGGGACTTTTGCTGATCAGCTCCCAGCCTGGTATGGTAAAAGCTGGCTTCAGTGCATAGCTTGTTTCTTCCCACGCACACTCAGGCCCAGCAGAGGTAGTCTCAAACTATAGGTCACTTGTAGCTCCAAACAGGTTGCCAAGGGCCAGTCACAGGCAATGTCTTACATTGGTCTGCACCAGAGTACTTCCCAAGAGACCCAGAAGCAACACATTCAGTGTTTCACAAACAGCATGTCCAAAGGGAGATCTCAGCAAGCACCAATGAGGTGAATTTAGCTTCGCATGGTCAGCTCCTGCCCAGCAGCTTGTATGTTGGGAACCACCCTGCCTGGTTTCAGAAACTGTAACCTGTTGTGGCTAAGGCTGAGTGAGAGACCTTGGGACCATAAGCCACTTAGGAGGCAAAGCTTATCTTCCTTGTAGGGGTGCAGCCTCTGCCCCCTTTCACTTCACCCTGCTTGGCCCCAGGCAGAGGACTGGTTAGCCAACAACAGATAAGATTCCTCAAAGAAGGGACAACCTAAGACAGGCGTGGCCAGGAAAGGACCCTCAGGGAAGGATTTGGGGGGCTATAGAAAAAGGGAGTGATTGACCCTCGCCCCTCAGCTTTGATGTAGCCTTCCTCCTCATTCTGTCTGAAAGATGTCTCCTAATCTCTTGGCTGCCTTAATTCTCCACCTTCCTTAAGCCTGAAACAATGTCAGAGGTCAGTGTGTCCCTGTTCTTGAAAGGATGGGTTCCCTGAGGGGATCAGGCCTAAGAAATAATGCAAAAAATTCTATGAAACCTACTTTGCTAATACCCTCAATTTTAATGATAAGGTTGCAAGCATGAAGTGAGTTTGCTCCCCAAAGTTGTATGGCCCTTTAACTATCTGACCCTGACTCAGAATAAGCCCTCAGAGTTCCTTGAATGTTATCTATTGTTTAATCATTTCTGCCGGACAATGATTGATGAGCTTTACATATACACCCTGTATTACTATGCAAATTAAACCCAATAATAAAAGCCCATTGAGGAATAGGTTTTTGGTCCTTCTCCTTTGAGAGACTGGCCACCTTTTCTCCCCAAGTAGATCATGTCTTGGCAGACTTATTCTCAAACGAGGCAGGCAGGGTGTTCTGTGGGCAGAGCCCTGAACACTTGTATGTTGTAGTTAGGGTTGAATCTCATTCAACCAGCAGGAGGGCTGATCCCATGCATAAAATAGGCCAATGGGAATCAAGATTCAATTACAAAAGAAGAGCCCACTTAACCCATACAAGAGACATTTCTGGAGGAGGCAGATCATATGATCAAGAAGTCTGTGCCACTGAATCCCACAGGTCACCTACTACATAAGGCCACTCTACAAAGACTGGGATTCACAACAGATTGATTTAATACATAGAGACAAACACAAAGAGTTGGCCAAAATGGGGAAACAGAGAAACAAGTCCTGAAACAACATAAGAAATCTCCAGAAACAGAACTAAATGAAATGGAAGCAAACAATTTATCAGATATAGAATTCAAAGTAATGGTTACAAGTATGCTCAACAAAATGAAAAAAGGAAAAAGAAACCATAAGAAAGGGGCTGGTGAAAAAATGAATGATATTTTATCTGAAATGAGGAATACACAGGAAGAAATAAACAGTAGTTTGGATGAAGCAGAGGATCGAATCAGATATTTGGAAGGCAAGGTAGAAAAAGAAACACTCAATAAGAGCAGCAAAAATATAAAAGGATCTTCAAAAATGAGGTCCCCTTCCCTTTTCGGAAGGGACTAAAAACTTCCCTAACCTGGTGAAGGAAAAAGACATACAAGACCTAGAAGCTCAGAGACTTCCAAACATGATGGACCCAAACAGACCCACACCAAGGCACCTCATAATTAAAATGGCAAAAGTTAAAGACGAAGAGAGAATCTTAAAAGTTGCAAGAGAAAGACAGTTACTTACCTTTAAGAGAGCTCCCATAAAACTGTCAGCTAATTTTTTCACAGAAATATTTCAGGCAAGAAAAGATTGGCATAGCCCTGACTGTGTGGCTCAGGAGATTGGGCATCATCTTACAAACTGAAAGGTCACTTGTTTGAATCCCAGTCAGGGCACATGCCTGTGTTGCAGGCCATGTCCCCTGTTGAAGGTGTGCAAAAGGCAATCCCTTGATATTTCTCTTCCACATCGATGTTTCTCTCTTTGTCTCTCACTTCCTCTCTCTCTAAAAATAAATAAATAAAATCTTCCAAGAAAAAAAAAAAGAGAGAAAGGATTGCCATGAAATATTCAAAGTAATGAAGAGCCAGGACCTACAACCAAAACTACTTTACCCAGTAAGGATAGTATTGAAAATTGAAGGAGAAATAAAGATCTTCCTAGACAAGAAAAAGCTAAAGGAGTTTCTTACTATCAAACCAGTATTATAAGAAATGTTAAAGGGAGTGCGAGAAGAAGAAGAAGAAGAAGAAGAAGTAGAAGAAGAAGGAGGGGGAGGGGGAGGGGGAGGGGGAGGAGAAGGAGGAGGAGGAGGAGAAAGGAGAAGAAGAGAAGAAGATAGTTTAAAGAATAAAATGACAATAATTCATGCCTATCAAAAATCACTTTAAATATAAGTGGTTTAAATGCTCCAATCAAAAGAAAGGGTAGCTAAATGGATAGAAAACAAGATTTGATAGATAGATAGATAGATAGATGATAGATAGATATTCTGTCTACAAAAGACCTACCTCAGAACTAGAGATACACAGAGACTAAAAGGAAAATGGATGGAAAAAAATATTCCATGCAAATTAAAATTTAAAAAAAAGCTGGGGAGCCCTGGCTGGCGTAGCTCAGTGGATTGAGCGCGGGCCTGCGAACCAGAGTATCGCGGTTCGATTCCCAGTCAGGGCACATGCCTGGGTTGCAGGCCAGTTCCCAGCAGGGGACAAATAAGAGGCAACCATACATTGATATTTCTCTCCCACTTTCTCCTTCCCTTCCCCTCTCTCAAAAAATAAATAAAACATTTAAAAAAATAAAATAAAAAATTTAAAAAAAGCTGGGGTAGCAATGCTTATATCTGACAAAATAGAATTGAAAATAAAGGCTATAATAAGACACAAAGAAAGAAACTTTATAATGAAAAAGGGAGAACTCCAACAACAGGGTACAATCTCTGTAAACATTTGTGAACCCAACATAACAGCACCTAAATGTGTAAGGTAAATCTTTATGGATTTAAAAAGAGATTTTGATAATAATGCAGTCATAATAGGGGATTTTAACATGCCACTGAGATCAAAGGATAGATCTTGCAGGCAGAAAATCGACAAAGAAATGGAAATATTAAATGACACACTAGGTCATATAGATCTAATTGACATCTACAGAGCATTTCACCCCAAAGCGGCAGAATATACAATCAAGTGCACACAGAACGTTTTCTAGAATGGACCACATATTACACTACAAAACAAGTCTCAATAAATTTAAGAAGATTAAAATTTTATCAAGCATCTTCTCTGACCACAATGGTATGAAACTAAAAATCAACCACTAGACAAAAATTGAAAACCACACAAAGACATGGAGGCTAAATAACATGTTATTAAACAATGAGTTGGTTAACAAGATCAAGGGAGAAACCAAAAGATACCTTGAAACAAAGGAGAACACAATCACCCAAAGTCTACAGAACACAGCAAAAGCAGTCATAAGAGGGAAAATTCATAGCTTACGGGCATATCTCAAGGAACAACAAAAATCTAACTTCACACTTAAAGAAACTTGAAGAACAAGTGAGTAGGAGGAAGTAAATAATAAAGATCAGAGAAAAAATAAACAAGATAGAGTCTAAAGAAGCAATACAAAATATCAATGAAACCAAGAGCTGATTGTTTGAAAAGATAAACAACATTAATAAAACCTTAACCAGATTTATCAAGAAATAACAAAGAGGACTCCAATAAATAAAATCAGAAAGAGGAGAAATAGCAATTGACACCAAAAAATACAAAAGATTGTAAGAAAATATTATGAACAACTAGATGCCAACAAAATTGGGTAATGTGGGCAAAATGGATAAATTCTTAGAAATACAATCTTCCAAAACAGAACCAGAAAAAATCAGAGAATCTTAATAGATACATTACAATTAGTGAAATTGAAGCAGTTATCAAAAAAAAAAAACCCCAACAAACAGAAGTCCTGGACCAGATGGCTTCACAAATGACTTTTACCAAACATTCAAAAAACTAATACCTAACCTTTGAAAACTATTCCCAAAAAATTCAAGAGAAGGGAACACTTCCAAACTCATTTACAAGTCTAATATTATCTTAATTTCAAAACAAGACACTATAAAGATAGAAAATTATAGATCAATAACCATGATGAACATAGATACTGTAATCTTCAACAAAATATTAGCAAACCAAATTCAGCAATATAGTAAAAGTATCATACACCATGATCAAGTAGGATTTATTCCAGGAATGCAAGGTCAGTACAGTATCTGCAAATCAATAAACATAATACACCACATAAACAAAATGAAGCATAAAAACCACATGACCCTAGATAGATACAGAAAAAGCATTTGATAAAATCCAGCACCCATTTATCATAAAAACTCTCAGCAAAGTGGGAATAGAGGGAACATACCTAAACATGATAAAGGCCATATATGAAAAAAACTTACTGCCAGTTTCATATTCAGTGGGCAAATCTACAAGTGTTCCCCTTAAGATTGGGATCAAGACAGTGATGTCCACTCACTGTCTTGTTTAACTCTGATTCTTATTTAACATTTTCCTGGAAGTCCTAGCAACAGCAATCAGAGAAGAAGAAATAAAATGCATCCAGATTGGAAAGGAAGTAGTAAAACTGTCATTATTTGTAGATGACATATATAGAGATACCATATATGATATAGATACCATATATAGAGAACCCTAAAGATTCCACCAAAAAGCCATTAGAACTGATAAATAAATTTAGTAAAGTAGCAGGATACAAAAGAAATATCCAGAAATCACTTGCATGTTCATACACCCATAATGAACTATCAGGGAACTAAGCAAACAGTTCCATTCACAACTGCTTCAAATATATATATAAAATATCTACCCAGGGCGTAAAATACCTTCATTCAGAAATTTTAAGACACTGAAGGAAGAATCTGAAGATACAAACAAATGGCAGCATACACCATGTTCATGGATAGGAAGCATTAACATCATTAAAATGTCCATACTACCCAAAACAATGCATACATACAACACAATTGCTATCAATATACCAGCAGCATACTTCATGGAGCTAGAAAAAATATTCCAAAAACATACATGGAACCCACAAAAGAATGGAATAGCTTCAGCAATCTTGAGAAAGAAAAGCAAAGTTGGAGGAATCATGCTACCTGATATCAAACTGTATTACAAGGCCACAGTAATCAAAACAGCATGGTACTGGCATAAAAACAGACCTATAGATCAATGAAACAGAACAGAGAATGCAGAAATAAACCTATGACTTTCTGGTCAATTAATATTCAACAAAGAAGACAAAAGCAAACAATGGGGTAAAGACAGTCTATTCAAACAATGTGGTTGAGAATATTGGATAGATGCATGCAAAAAAGAAATTTAACCACCTGTTCACATCATACACAAGAATAAACTCAACTCAAAACAGATGAAAGTCTCAAACATTAGACCTGAAACCATTAAAATACTAGAAGAAAACAGGCAGTAAAATCTCAGACATTTCTTGCAGCAATATTTTTTCTGATATATCTCCTCAAGCAAGGGAAGCAAAAGAAAAAATTAACAAGTGGGCAGCGACCAGAAAGGGAAAGATTTTAAAAAAAAAAAAAGAAAAATTAACAAATGGGACTACATCACACTAAAAAGCTTTTGCACAGCAAAGCAAACCAACAACAAAATGAAAAGACATATCACTTAATGGGAAAACATATTTGCCAATACATCTGATAAGGGGTTAATACCTAAAATTTTTATTAAAAACCTATAAAATTCAACATTAAAAAACAATCTCATTTTAAAAAATGGATAGATGTCCCATCAATAAATGAGGTTGTTTTCAATAACCATTGCTAAAAGAATTTGATAATTATATGCAAATAAAAAAATATTTTGGATCTTCACCTAAATTCACATATATAACTTTAAATGAAAAACTATAAAACTTCTTAAAGAATACACACAGATGGTCCATAGACATACGAAAATATGCTCAACAGCACTAATCATTGGAGAAATGTAAATTAAAACCATGATGAGATATTACCTCAAGACTGTCAGACTGGTTATGAACAATAAATGAACAGACAACAAGTTTAGTGAGAATGTGGAGGAAGGTGCATCCTCATACACTCTTGGTGGGAATGCAGATTGCTGCAGCTATTGTGCAGAGCAGTATGGAGCTACTTCAAAAAATTAAAAATGGAACTGCCTTATGACCCAGCAATTCCACTTCTGAGAACTATCTGAAGAAAACTAAAACATTAATTTGAAAGAATATATGCACCCTTATGTTCACTGAGGCATTATTTATAATAGCCAAGGCTAAATGTTGTTAAAGTGTCTAAACTATACAAATTTATCAACACAATATCAATCAAAATTTCATCAGTCTCGCCCTGACTGGTGTAGCTCAGTGGATTGAGTGCGGGCCTGCACATCAAAGGATCGCAGATCGATTCCCAGTCAGACCACATGCCTGGGTTGCAGGCCAGTTCCCATCAGGGGATACATGAGAGGCAACCAAACATTGATATTTCTCTCCCTCTCTTCTTCCCTTCTCTTCTAAAGATAAATAAATAAAATCTTTTAAAAAATTTCATCAGTCTCTTTTTGTAGAAATTGATAAGTTGATTCTAAAAATTAATGTGGAAATACGAAGCACTTGGAGTGGCCAAGTAATTTTTAAGAGGAAGAGCAACACTGAGGACTATGTTATTTCAAGACTCGCTATAGGACTACGGTAATCAGCAGTTGTAGTACTGGTGTAAAGGACCATTAGAGAGATCAGTGGGGCAGCACAGAGAGTCCATAATAGTCACACATATAGGTAATGAGTTGATTTTGACAAATGTACTGAAATAATTTCACAGGGAAAAATGTTTTGTTCAATAAACATTGCTATAAGAATTTGATAATTATATGCAAATATAAAAATGTTTTGGATCTTCACCTAATATCATGTGTATAACTTTAAATGGAAAACTATAAAACTTCTTAAAGAACATATAGGAGAAAAAACTTGCTGCTGTTGGCCTACATAAAATTTCTTTGCTATGCTTCTGAAATGAGGTAAAACTAAAGAAGTTCATCATTGCCAAGCTCTTACTACATGAAATGTTAAAGGGACTTATTTTAAAAAAAAAGAAAGAAAAAGATCAAAACTATGAACAGTAAAATGACAACAAACTCACAACTGTCAACAACTGAATCTAAAACAAAAACAAATTAAACAAAGCATACAATAGAACAGGAACAGAATCACAGAAATGGAGATCATATGGAAGATTATCAGTGGGGAGGAGAAAGTGGGAGAATGAGGGAAAAGGTACAGGGATTAAGAAGCATAATTGGTAGGTACAAAATAGACAGGGGGAGGTTAAGAATAGTGTGGGAAATGGAGACGCCAAAGAATTTATATGCACAAACCATAGACATGAATAAGGTGGGGGTATTGCTGGAAGGAAGGAGGTTTACTGGGCAGAGGAGGGCAAAGGGGAAAAAATTGGGAGAAAACATCAACTATAAACCATTGATAACTTGGAATCCATCATAATTTAAAGCTTCTTTTCCTCAAAATCCACAGTAAAGAAAATGAAAGCAGAAGCCACAGACTGGAAGAAAGTATTTACAAAATACACATCCAATAAAGGAAATGTCTTCAGAATCATCTTTTAAAAACACCTTTAAAACTCCATAACAAGAGAACAAACAACCCATTTTTTTTTAATGTGCAAAGATTTAGACAGACACTTCACAAAAGATGGTAGGCAAGTGTCAAATAAACATGTGAAAAAGGTGTTCAGTGTAACTAATAATTAGAGAGATGTAAATTAAGATATGCTACACACTCACCAGAATATCTAAAATTAAAAAGATGGACATAATAAAGTGTGAGTGAGGATACGGAGCAACTGGTACTCTCATTCACAGCTGGTGGCAATGCAAAATGGTAGAGTCACTTTGGAATAGTTTTGACATTTTCTATATAATTAATTAAACACTAACATATAGCCCAAAATCTCACTTCTAGGTAATAGGCCAAGAGAAGTCAAAAGAAAAAAAAGGGTCCACACAAAGCCATTTATCCAAATGTTCATAATATCTTTATGCAGAATCGCCAAAAAACTGGAAACAACCCAAACGCCCATCAGCTACCAAATGGAAAATTTTAATATAGCCACACAATGAAACACTAATCAGACATAAGAAGTAAAAAAATAAATACTGATATGTTCAATAGCATGGTTGAATCCCAAGAGCATTATGCAAATGAAAGAAGTGAACGAAGTCAGGCGCAATATACTACCTACTTTATGATTCCATTGATATGAAATCCTAGAAAAGACAAAACTACAGAGAAAAAAAGGAACTCAGTGGTTCCAAAGGTAAAGCTCTGTTGGAGGAAAGGAACTGTCTGCAAATGGCCCTAAGAAAATTTTAGGGTGATGGGGTGTTCAATATCATGTTTCTGGTGGTTGTCCCATGACTGTATACATTTGTCAGATCGCACAAAATTATTCACCTAATATTGAAAAATTGTATGTAAATTACACCTCAGTGAAAAATAAAACTCTTAAAACCTTAGGAGTAATAAAGCTATACACATCCTAAACATAGAATGAATATAGTCAAATATTAAGACATATTAATAAATTATTAGATCTGAAAGATAGACCTGTAAAGGATTCATAATACTCTTCTTTCTAAACTTTGAAAATTTTCTTTGTTGAAATATTTTTAAGGAAGATGTCGAAATAATGGGGAAAGGCATCTAGGTGAATGTCAAAAAGAGAGAGAGAGAGATTTTCTTAGCATCAGTTATGACCACCATTACATATAGTGGCTCTTGGGAATGAATTTGTGACCCAACCTAAAACTGAACAGCCATATCTCTGCCAGCTATTTCCACTGCCTTTAAAAACAGTTTCAGGAACAAAGAGAAAACCAGGCACTAAGGTCAGTGTTGCTGTTTTAACAGAATGAGTAATTTCTTACTGTCCAAGACTCTTGTATCCTTTTCTTCTTTCTTTCTTTTTTTTTGTTGGAGGGAGTACAAAATTTGTCAAAAGATGTCTTTTTGGTGTTTTATTTGTTTTAGTGGATTTCTTTTTAGCATGATTATTCACAGATTATTTTCCATTTTGATTGCCTTTTTACTTGATCAGTTGGTCATCCTATTTTTAGAAAACAAAGTGGTAAAAAAATACATTTCACTTCTCTCGCTCTGTAAAACAGAGCTCAGTTCTAAGAAACTGAGTAAAGCAGAGAAAATACCAAGGCTGACATTTAACAATTATTAAGAGTCTTGGTTTAAAGAAAAACCTTCCTGAAACTCTATAACATATTAAATACTCATTAAAATTAATGAGAATGCTTTTATTCTTACCTGTGGGGAAAAATTAATGCATGGTTTAGATAAAAAAAATTTTTTTAGTCTTGCAAGTGTTCTGTAAGTGTTAAGAAATCTGGAGGGACCATATGAAAGAAAGTGAGATTCTGTAGAGCTGTGTGAAAAAGTAAAATAAAATGGGTAAGTCTATGATGGGTAAGAAGAAAAAAAGGTATCACAGTTTTTCTGCTTTTGCCTTTCTACCCATCTCTCATGAATGTTCTCAGCAAAACACTTCTGAGCTAAGTGCTGCCAACCAAATATTCTCACCTGAGTCATCACGTCCAGGGTTTTATTAGGGGTCAGTCACATCGGTATGGAGACCTGCGTGACTGACCTTAGCTACTCGGTCTCCAGCCCCCTCCTCTGGGAGCACAAACTCTCCGTGTGGCTCCGAAGCCTCAGGCACACAGACACAGGTGTCCACTGTCAATCATATTGCTCCCATGAACTGTCTCACATGGCCCAAGACCTCACTCATAGGAAGAAAATGACCAAGCAGGGTACTCCAAGGACTCAGAGGTCAAGTCTCAGAGGTCAGGCCAAGGACCGCCGAAGATCTTGGGAATTTCAGGATTTGCGCAGCTCTGGCCTGCTGAGTAAACCTTTTCCTGAACAGATGAATAATCCCTCCTCCCTGTGGATGTTATCCTATATTGCAAAAGTGATGTTACAAGTACAATTAAATTAATCTTGAGATGGAGAGAATATCCCAGATTATTCTCCCCATCTCCCTTGGATGGGTCCTAAGTATAGCCACAAGGATTTTTATAAAGTGGAGGAAGAGGCAGATTTAACTACAGTGAGACAGAGGTCAAGACAAAGACTGAAGCAAGATGCTAAGGTGCTGGCTTTGGAGAGAGAGGAAGGGCCCACCAGCCAAGTAATGCAAAGAGTGCATCTAGAAAAGGCCAGGAAAAGGAGCCCCTTCTGGAGCCTCCAGAGAGAGGACGCTCTGCCAAACACCTTGATTCAAGTCCAATGAGACGAATTTCAAACTTCCGACCTCCAGAAGCATGCGCTACCAAGTTTGTGGCAATTTGTTACAGCAGCTGTAAGAAACCAATACACTTGGGGGACAAAACTTTGTAATGAGATCCCTTTGGCATTTCAATTACTAACTCTTCTTGGAAGTCATTCTTTCATTTCATTCAGTTCTAAAAGAGTGAAATATTACAGCAAGATGTCAGCATATACATGAACATGCATGCACACATTTAAAATGCAAATGATTTTAAGTACAAAACATTTCAAGAATTTGAAAGCCTAAAGAAATAGCAGGCAAGCCACCCTCAACCAGATGGCTAACTAATAGATTCAGCAGTTGTCCTATAAGGATATTAAATTCAAATATCAAAAGCTGTAATATCCTGAGTACTGTGACTTGAATATAAAAAATAATTGCTAACACAGGGATAAAAAAAAGCGAACTGGCATCACATGCAGGGTAAGATAATCAAATGGCATGGGAAATATCAACGGGCATTACTGCGTTCCTCATCTGAATTTTTATATTCTATAATAAACCTTAAATCCACTCAAAATATCTTATTTCCTGTTTTTAAAGATGATAATGTGATCACATTCTGCCCTTGGTGATTTCCCTAGCTTTAATTAACATACATGTTCACTATTCTGTGAATATAGACTAGATACTTTCCAGTTCTCATTCATATACACACATTTTAACCATTACATCAGAACAGGTGTTCTTCCTCTGAGCACACTTAGTATATATCTTTAGAGTCTTTTTCCAACTAGTCAGATTTAGCCATATATAATCATATTCACTTTTTTATAATTCATTAATTTCTTTTTCAGTCATGGCCTAAACCAGTGGAACAGCCAAATAACCAGGATAATTTTCCTTGGCTCTGTTTATATGGTGAAGATAAAAATGGTCAAATAATAATTTGTTAAATTAAGTTAAATTAATAACTTTAAAGACTTAGGAGTGATGACCATCCAATCATTCCCATTTTTAATGTTTAAAGTTCTATACTCTGAAAATTGATTTTCATAATATACTATGCATATTACACACTAAAATAGTGACTTCTGCATCATCAAAGACTAAATTCTGTGTAGAGCAGTTTTAAAGTCTATCATATTCTATCAAATTATTTGAAAATTGATGTCATATATAGACTATATATCAACAGTCACAAATGTAGAATATTTGTTTTTCCAGAACAAATACTGTGGCATTTATAGTAGTGGTTCAATAAATGATCGTTACATTTACATGTTAATATATTTTAATAAATATCCACCCTCTTTAAAAACTTCATAAGCATTTTTGTCAGTATAGATCCCATTCTTTGTTACCTCCACTTCACAGCACCTTTGCATGAGAAAACAGGAAACTAAGGAGGGTTTTCAGGAGCTACTATAAAGGACACACGGACAAAACCAAGGGGGAGGGTGGAAACAAGGGAGGGAGGGGGGTTTGGTTGGGGTCGGGGGGAGTGGTGGGGAGAAAATGGGGACATCTGTAACTGAACAACAATAAAGTAATTTTAGAAAAGGAAAATAAAATGAGAAACTAAAGCAACAAGGGTTAGGCAGCTTAGCTAATTCTTTCTGCAAGTTTTAGCAGACTCTAAACATGGCCACATGTTCAATAAAAATACACATTTTCCCAATTTATCATGAAATACTCCAGAACATATTTCGCATCGAATGGTTCTTAAGATACACACTATTGTGGTCTTCTTTTTCCCTAAATAATAATAGTGCAGAATTTTTCACACTCTCACAAATTCATGTTTATAAAAGCCACGCACCAACTACTACATCAGATATATGAGTCTAAATTAAATTGAAGTGTTAATATTTGATCCAATTAACTGGCATCCAAAGAAGATATCCAATTTAAGTAATTTAGTTTCTATAAAAGCTTTTCAATTAATTACCATAACTGTTAGCCAAAACGACAGATTTCCTCAGTCATCTGAGTGACTGCAGCCTTGGGGATCCGGCCAGAGGTTGCGGCGTCCTATAATTCTTTCCACGCGGATGACTGGCTCTGGGCATTAAGGAGGAAAGCCGCTCTTTTCAGAGCTTAGCTGGCAAGTCTAACGTAGTGCTATTTCTACTGTCATTGCTATAGAAACCACCAGAAACACAGCTTTGTGAACCAAGAACCAGGTATGAAGCATCTCAGCTAACAGTACTACAAGTTCAATCTTTGATGGACAAAACAAGGGTCATGCAGGTACTTAAAAAACAATATCCTATACAGCAACCAAGCCCCAGCTGGAAATCTTACGAAATTAAATTACTGTGTAGGCGGCCCACAGCCTCACTGAGGAGTGGCTGTCGATTTGCTCCTTCCTGTCCACCCCAGAGCAGGAAATTTGAAACAGCTCAAGTATTTAGCTGTTTCCATAAAGTAATGGAATTAGTATTTTTGTGTGTGGACTATATCTTGCCTTTATATACGACTACTTTATTCCAAGGAGATCAAGAAATACTATGAATTCATATTTCAATTCTGAGCGCTATTATTTGTAAAAATTATTTATCATTTAGAAAATAGTTTCCATTTACATTAATATTTCTCACTTTGAGGTCAACAAAGACAGAGTTCCCACTTTGTCATAATAAAGTCTTTAAAGCAATTCTTAGTCCCTGAGTATCTACGACTTAACACAGATACAAGGTGGACCAGGAAAATTCACAACTACCCCAAGGTCACTTGGAGTTCTACTTAGTCCATAAGACATGTATTGCTTAGAGTAAATAAATAATGTTAGCTGATATAAAAAATAAGGAAAGCCCAAAGTCTCAGTTCCCAGTTTACCTCGCGGTGAGGACTGGAGGGGATGCTGTGCGCTCCAGGATATTTCGGGGGATCTAGGCTACTTCTATCTTGTGTCTCCACCCTCCTCTGGGTCCTTGGAGTTTTCCCCCATTCAGTGGGTAAAGAGTGTGGGAGGGTTTGATAGCTCAGGCCTATAATTTGGGGACATGACTTGAGTTGTCTGCATCCCACGGTCCAGAACTATAGGAACCATAAACCAGCTGTGTGCCCAAGGAGAGGAAAGCAGCCTCCGCCTCCCCCACCCACACCAATCCACAGAGCTCTCTGCACTCCACCAACATGCAGGGAGTGAGAGTGGAGCAAGTGTAAGAGAATTTTGTCAGCTAGGCTGGCAAGAAAACATATGACCCTCACATTCCATTGGCCAAAACTCAGCCTTGTGGCCACATTCAACTGGAAGAGAGCCTGAAGTTTTAAAGCGGGTGTGTGCCCAGAAATAGAATGCAGGTATTGGGATTACACACCCAGTCAAAACTCCCTTTGAATCATCACTAAGATACCCTTATTTGTTCACATTCTTGTGAATGTATCTTCAGCGGCCTGTATGTGGTTTTTCTTTTCAGAGAGTCTTGACATCCATCCATTTTTTCCTATTTTAAATAAGAAATTAGAGGACCCAAAAGGTCAAGTCTCAAAAAGACCAAGTCAGCTAACAAAAAAAAACAAACTTGCAACTAAATTCCATCTCACTTTTATTAAATACATACTGCATAATAGCATAGTGCTAAATATTTTGGAAATAAGAAAGAAATAAAGGCCTCATACTTCCCCTCACTGAGCTTTTATTTATTCTTAAGAAACAAAGCTTTACATAAAGAACACATATATGTAATCATTATTTTGACAAATATATGCCATTGCACATAATGTAATGCTAGAATGAGCACATGCCCCAGGAAGGTTTATAGACAGGAAAGAATTGCGCAGAGTGTAACAGCTGGGAAGATTCTCACTGAGATCAAACCTGACTAGGATGTGAATGAATAGAGAAAGAGGGAGGACTTTTCAGAAACGACATCTGAGAAAAGATGGGAGAAAAGTACGAGCACCATTCTGCCCTGAGCACGGCAAGGAGGCCTGTGTGACTGACGAGGAGACTGGGTAGTGGGAATCACTGTAGTAGGCAGACCCCATTGGAGACAATTCTGAAATCATAGCCAGCTAGGGAAGCATAGTAGGGACCTGAACAAGCCTGGCATGCCTGTCCAAAGGCTTAAGAACATTGCTTTGGTAACGATGTGTAGAGCACATTGCAGAAGGTACAGCTGAACGGCGGTGGCCAATTCAGTGGACCTTATACAAACTGAGGGACTACAGGATAAGGGACTCAAATCAAGCAGTGTTAGAGAAGGCTTATGAAGAAAGAATGGCCACAGAATCTTATATTTCTGAAACAATACATAAAACACTACATTGTTACAGAATGAACACCAAACCCAGTAATTTAGGCTGACGTCCTCTACACGGTGGCCCACTTTTACTGAATCCATGCATTCATGTCCTGTTTACTTTTTTTCATGAGGAGAAATTATATAAGCACCTAAATAACACCCTGTGCTCTCTCCTCAAAACAATCATTTTTTGGCAAAGAGATTAAGTAAAGCCACAAGCCTACTAAGAAATGCAAGATTATGCACTTTATCTCTCACAGGCAGGCAGTGATGTTTGTAATACACCAAGGAGGTATCTTCTCAAAATAAACAGATGCTCTTGGTTGACAATATAAATGCAAGCAGAACCTTACAGACTTTTCTCCTCATTTGGCCTATTTATTTATTTCTATACTGCCTCTGCTAAAAAAAATAAATTAGATGTGTTTACAGAAATAAAATAAAACAAGGTAAAATAAAGTAAAAATAGGTGATGGAATCAGAGCAAAAAAAAAATAACAAACGGAGAAAAAATAAGAGAGGGCCATGAATAATACTGGTACACTTCAGAAAATGTGCTAAAGCTCTGGCCACCGGCTGGAAGTGAATCCAAAATTTGGTTCTGAACTTTCTGCCCAAAGCAAAATTGCTTACATGATACACAATGTTCAATAAACATAGCAATTATTCACCAGGGAAACAGCCTTTCCTGGTTCCAAGACACTCCAAAAAGTTTCTCTTAAGAAATCTCAAAAAAAAGAGGTAACAATTATTACTATTTGTAATTCGTCAGAATTCTTTCCATTGCAAGCGATAGAAAGCCCAACTCAAAGTAGCTAAAGCAGAAAAGTGAACTTACCGACTAGTGTAACTAAAAGTCCCAGAGGCTTCAGGGATTGCCAGGTTCAGGGGCTCCGGCAGTGCTGTGAGGGCTCACTTTGCAGACCTCAGACCCAGGGTGCCTTCCTTTGCACAGTTTTGTTTTCAAGAAGGCACTTCCCTCCTAGAAGCAACAACGGCCACCAGATTTCTGTTTCACCAGAACAGAAAAGAGGAGTAGAGCTCCTCTTCAAGAGGAGTAGAGCTCACTTGCCCAAAGGACACAGCAGAAGTCCTAGGACTGATTCTGTTTGTCCTGCTTTGGTCACATACCTCTGAACAAATCACGTGGTCAAGGTGAGGTCCTTGTGTCTCCTGGGGGCAGAGGTGGAGGTGTTGAATCAGTGTGAGACTTAGAGTCAGAGATGGTGCTTCCTTAAAGCGATTCTGACCAGGCAAAAGCACGTTCCCTACCCATCATACATCCCGACAACATGCTTCTAGAAAAACTGTTGAATATTTACTTAATAAGGTTGTTTCTTATACATTTCCCTTAAAGGGATTAATATTCTCACACCAAAGCTCTCCAATTCTATGATAGTCAGTAGAGTGTTAGCCAGGCACACACCTCCCTGTTGCTTTAATTGGCCTAATTGGGTTGTCTAGGCCAGATTTCTGGAATAAACAAGAATTCCTTCAGATGGTTTACATAAGTAGACTTTGATTACATGTGGAATCTGAAGAACAAAATAAATGAACAAGGAAAACACAAACAGACTCATAGATATAGAGAACAAACTGATGTTTACCAGAGGGGAGGTGGGTTGGCGGGCTGGGTGAAAAGGTGAAGGGATTAAAAGTATAAATGATAGGAACAGAATAGTCATTGGTTTATAAAGTACGGCACAGGCAATACAGTCAATAATACAGCCAGGTGAATACTACACTTATCAGAGAAATCACTTCATTAGTTATATAAATGCCTAACCACTCTCCTGCACACCTGAAACTAATATAATATTAAAACTACAATTTAAAATTTTTTAATCAAAAAAGAAATCAGGTACTTATAAAGATGTGAACTTGGGTGCAGACACATGCAAGAGGTGTTGAGGGATCCAGAATACAGCAACATCAGGAAGCTGTTAAAACACCTACAGTGGCATGGCCATGACTTTGCCAGCAAAGCTGTGAAGTTGGAAGCACCCAGAGAGAGCTCTGGTTTAAGGAAAGTGCCTGCTCCTAGGAAGCAGCCCTAAAGGAAGCAGAAAGTTGGGGCGGGGGAATACCCTGAGGTCTCTCTTCTCCCAAGGTCCTATTTTCCCGTTGGTGCTGGAAGAGTCAGGGAAGATGAGCAGGTGATGCAGTCTGTACTGGTAGGGACCCTGTTCTAGGCTGGAAGATGGATCTAGAGGAGCAAGGAGAGAATACCCAGCTCATGGGTGTCAGCACATTAGACACCAGCTAGGTGGTGGCCCACATCCCACGGTTGACTATGCCCATCTACATACACCTCTTCCTGTTCACTGGCCATGGTTCACTGGCTCAAGGATAGAGATACTTGACTCCAGCAAGCCAAAAAATTATCCTCCCCGAATTCAATCCTGAACAGAAATACAAAGTCTTTGGGGTACAGGAATTGAATCATCATACAGAAGCACCCATGGAGAAATCTGAAACTCATAGAGTTCCTGCTGCTGAAGTCCCATGAGCTCCCCTGGTTCCTGCTGTTCCTGAAGCTTAATTTTTTTGTGGCTTCTCTAATTGTATGACTTTCCCCCAGTATTAGATAAATAAATCCTGCTTTTCATTGTTAGCTGGAGTGGTTTTCTGTTGCTTGAACTAAAAAGAGGTTAATGGAATATTTAAAATAGACTTTTTAGTCTATACATTGAAGAGGACTAGATTGCTCATAGTCTTCAGAAAGTCTCTAGAAATACTAATTTTGTTAATGAGGTTTTGACCCACATGGTACTGCATTAAGTTTGAATACAGGAATTACATGTTACTGATTAATGCCCAGACCTTTGTTCCTTAACAGTCACTGCAGCAACATCCTTGGGTCAAAGTTGAAGAACTTAAAGGAGACAAGCTCCTAAATAAAAGAGCATTATTTTCCAAATGATATCATGCAAAGTAGGACCATTGTCAAAGGTCAAATCCATCACAAAAAGCAGTTTGAGGTCAGCCTAGACAAAGGTGAGTGAGAATCTAAGGCCATAATAATTTTAATCTGAAATAATTCAAAACTGTACTATTCAACCTTTCTGTTCATCTGCAGATGGTGTTTAGTTTATTGCTTATTTGCTTCTCTTGTCCTTAGTGACCCGGCCCAGGCTGATAATCAGCTCATTCCCATCTACATCCTTTGTGCACCTGTCCTCTCATCCACGGGACACAATGTATGGTGGCACTGAGTTAAATGGCAGTACAACAAAGAGCAGTCCCTGGCTTCATGGAGATTATAATCTAATATGTATTAAAGCTAATTCATAAGGGAGTATGAAGATACATTTTAATGGGAGGATTATCTTCTGACCTACTGGAACGCAGGAAGATGGAGACATAACTGTTAGGCAGAGCAGAAGTCTCCAGGAATAATCTGAGGTCAATTTTGACCACATTGTAATCCAGGAGCTTTCCAACTCAAGAGAACTGACCGAAACAGAGCTTCAGAGCAACATCCAACCAGCATGACATCCACCCACCACTTGGCATCTTCACTTTCCATTTCCACAACCCTCAGGTTCAATAATGGTTAGCCAACTAGAAGAAACTCTCTGGGCACATCTGAAGAAAGATTCCTAATGGTGACCTTACAAATCTTCTGGAGCTGGCCATGGCTTTGTACATCTATTTTTGAAAAAACAGCTCTAAGCAAATTCTACCCTCACAATTTACATGATTATCCTCTGTGTCATTTGTAATACCCACAGCATCACACTTCAGATTAATTGTGTCAGTGCCTTGAAGCCAGACCTGAACCAACAATCCTCCTATGACTCATGCCACTGGGAAAAACACCCGACACGACTCCTCAAGGCAGGCTCTGTGTGGTGAAATCTTGGATGGAGACCAGATGGTCTTTGGACACTGACTTGGCTCCCCCAAAGCTCCCAGATGTCCTCAGTGGGCAGCAGTCCTCAGTGGATGCTGAGTACCTATAGGTGTGGGCCCACCCCCTGGGACGTGATCCACCACCCTCTCTCCTTTCTAATGCCGCCTTAATCCCTTTCCCCCCAGCCAGGAAATTTTGTTCCAGTCCCAGAAGCTAAAAGCTTCCCTTTTGCTCACTCCGAGTTATGGTCTAGCTCAGAGCTGTCCAATTTTAGCTATGGTAGAAATGATCCATAATTCTGAGCTAGCCAGAATGTGCAAATAAGAAACTGGCTGTTTAATTTTATTTAACTCTAAGTAATTTAAATTTAAATAGCTTCAGGGCTATGGACTAGGGGCTAACATATTGAGTAGGACAGGTTTGGCTATTGATGCTCAAAAACTAAGAACTGATTTCTTATTATTTTTTTTCCTTCTGATTCCTCCTGATTTTCTTTTGATATCCCTGAGGCAACAAACTTAAAATTATCTAGCTTAATAGTGGAAGGAGTGAGGACATTAAGTAATATTCCAAATATATAATCTCATCACATTTATCCCTTTGTATCGTCGGCAATGGAGTTCTTCGCCTCTGGCTGTCTAAGGTTGACTTGAGAAGCCTCAGTGGCAACATTCCAGCCTCAGTGTGTCACTTCCTAGTGCTCCCAGGAAGGTCTCTCATGGTAGAAAAGAAGGACTCAGCTGAGTCAAAAAATGCAGAGAGAAGTGAACACCGTAGCCATGACTGTACACCACGTTTCCAGTATGTGTTCCAGGGAGGGAGGTGTTGGAATCCATAGGTTTGGGGGAGTCTACTGGCCTTGTGTCACTATCCAGCCTGAGCATGGGAGTGGCTTGAAAGCTGATGATTCTGTGACCTCAGGTGTGATGTTGAAGGAGCAGAAGCAACAGTTGGGACCTGCACAGGCCTGTAGGGCAGGAATAAAGCGCCCTTTATGAACCATCCCCCAGGGCCAGGTAGGTTAACAGATGTCTCAGTGGCTACCAATGTGGACAGATGATAGCTGAGGACCAGAGGTCTCCCTTCGTTCCAGTTGCTTGACATGTAAGTCCCCAGAAATATGATGGAACCAGAGGAAAAAGGTGAAACCCCAATAGGTTGAAATAAAGATTTTACAAACCCTAATCAATTAGCAAACAATATTAAAACTTAATTTTAGTTGTAGAAAAAAGAGTTTATATATATTCCTCAACTGAGCTTGTGGACTGTTGCATGATGATGATATTATTATTATTGTGAGATACATATACATTCCTCCCACAAAGGACCCACTGAAAGTGGACTAAAAACTCTGGGCAATATTTAAAGTAACCCAACTCCTCCTTGTAAAGACCTAATTGGTTACATTAATATGCGTCCCAGCGTAGCCACCGGTTTCCAATGTTCCCCAGTGAAGGAAGGTGGGCTCCAACTGCAAGCCTACCCTGCACACATACTTAAGCTTGTACATGACTTGGTGGAAGCGGAAGCAAATACTTTTTTTCAACCAAGTTTGAATTAACTTTGACCTATTTAAATGGAAACACGGTCTATGCTTACTATTAATATTTAATTATGTTCATATTGTTGTCTTAGTTTAAGCATCCAACAAGTTAGTTATATCTAGCATCCAGCATTTTCTTCTTGTATTCCTGCTTTTACTATTGCAATAAAACTGATCAGAGGAAAATATAAGAAGTTAGCAAAGTCTGTCTTCAAGTCCTCCCTGTAGTACGTCCACCAGCACAGCAAATCCCAGCCTGGCACCCCCCCCCCCACCCCAGTGTAACCTAGAGTCTAACCTGAACTAACATGTTAGTATGTTACTCTGCAAGGTGGCATGCATGCATGATCATTTGTGCCTGATGACTTAATTGCGAGCAGTGGCTTGGAGCATGAAATGATCAGCCATACCAAAAGGGTACATGGAATTACGGAAGCTCAGCATAGACAGAAGACTTGGACAAGAAGTTAAAACACGTCACTTCTAATCTGACACAATCACCACCCTGGCCGTTATGGCTCAGTTGGTTGGAGTGTCATCTCATACACCAAAATGTTGAGGGTTTCATTCTCAGTCAGGACACATACCTGGGATGTAGGTTTGATTCCTGGTCAGGGTATGTATGGTAGGCAACCAACTGATGTTTCTCTCTCACATTGATGTTTCTCTCATATCAATGTCTCTCTCTCTCTCTCTCTCTCTCTCTCTCTCTCTCTCTCTCTCTCTCTCTCTAAAACCAACCAAGAAATACTTTTGAGTGAGGATAAAAATATTTTTTTAATTTTGTGTTTGTTTTTTATTTTTTTATTTTATTGTTGTCCAAGTACAGTTTTCTGCCTTTCCCCCCCTTACCCCTCCCACCCTCCCAGCCCTCCCCACCCCCTCCCCTGTTTCCACCCCACCTTATTATTGTCCATATGCCCTTTATAATTGTTCCTGTGAACCTTTCATCCTTTTTCCCCCATTATCCCCCCGCTCCCCCCTCTGGTCACTGTTAGCCTGTTCTTAACTTCCATGTCTTTAGTTATGCTTTGCTTGCTTTTTTGTTTTGTTGATTAGGTTCCTGTTAATGGTGAGATCATATGGTATTTGTCTTTCACCGCCTGGCTTATTCCACTTAGCATAATGTTGTCCAGTTCCATCCATGCTGCTGCAACCACTAAGGAAAATAGTAAGGAATTTCCTCAGAAAACTAAAAATGGACCTGCCTTTTGACCCAGAAATTCCACTGCTAGGATTATATCCTAAGAACCCTGAAACACCAATCCAAAAGAACCTATGCACCCCAATGTTCATAGCAGCACAATTTACAATAGCCAAGGGCTGGAAGCAACCTAAGTGCCCATCAGCAAATGAATGGATTAAAAAACTATGGTACATTTGCACAGTGGAATTCTATGCAGCAGAAAAGAAGAATTCTTTTATAATGATCTGACAAGTCACCAACTAGTTGGAAAACTTTAAGCAAGCCATTTAATCTTTCCAGGCTTTGCTTTGCTCATTTGTGAAGTGCTAGATAAACTCTAAGATCCCTTCCAGTGAAAAAACTGGATGCTTCTGATTTCATCTGTTTAAACATGTGCATGCATGTGAGTAAATTAAAATATGTTGCTTCAATAAAATCCTGTGCCATTTTTAAGATTCGTCCTACCAAATACCTTATGAAGCCACAATGATAAGGATTTTGGTGCTGGGGCAGAAATAAGCAAGTAGAATAGAACAGAAATTACCTCAAGGCTACAAACTGAAAATTACACATTGTTTAACCACTTCACACCTGCCATACGCTGTGCTTTGCATATTATCGATATTCAATTTGTTGCTCAAACCCTGCAACAGAATAATTAATGTAAGAAGATAAGTTATTGAGAAAGTATTGGCTATCTTATTTGTTTCTCTCTTTGCGTTATACTCCTTGGAACAAAACTAAAAGGAGTTTTTCCCTTTTTCTCCCCCAGGGCCCATATTGCTAAATTCTAGCCAGAGGTCATAAATCAGTGGCCCATAGTGCAAATCCAGCTTTGAAATGTAAAACCCATAGTGTGATTTCTTTTTTAAATATTAGTTGCCAGTATTTTTAAATAGGAATTTTTACGTCTTTTTAAAATCTAAATGTTCAACTTCTTTTGAGAAGTCAGAAGTGTGGACCACACTGGGGGTTTATTTCCACGGGAGATGAGCAACACCCAGTGGTAACTGACCCTTTCGGTGCTGTGTGCTCTGCAGTTCTCCAGGACACCCCCTACCCTTTGTTCACTTCCGGTCACCACCTCGCCCACCCTGAGAGCATTTCAGTTTGTGCTTCCTGTTCTCCTCACTGCCAAGTTACCAGCTGCCATGGTTTGGGCTTTGAGGGAACCAGCATGGACCGCCATGGATGGGGAGGGTCTGGAGACGTTTGTGCACCTAGGGTAAGATAGGGAGGCATGGGAACCTGCCCTGGGTGGTGATTAGATGCAGAGCCCTGGCCCATGGAAGACAGCAGAGCTTCTGTGCAGCCATCAGACTCGGGCAGCTCTGGGGATGCAAGTCCGACACCCAAACTGCCTGAGGGGATCAGGAAGGACTGGACAATAAGCCTCGAGGCCTGACAAGCCCAGGCACCGTCTAGAGGTCGTGCCATCCTCTGAAGCTCTTCGCTTTCAGAGAATCAGACCGGCCCGAGCACATAGTAGAGCAAGCCATATTGATCCATATGGAGACGTAGTGCATGATCAATGCCGGGAGCAGCACAGTCGACTGGGAGGGAAAATGGGGAGGTTGTAGGGCCAGGGTCGGTCTTTTCAAAAGGCTTCCCTGGAGACTGTACCACAAGGACTGACTAGGGACTATTCGTTCACTGAAGTACCTTCCAGCTCAACAAGTCCATGGCCCAAAGAGTTCTCTTCCATAAAAAGTTGTCCATGGATGGGGAAATGACAAAGGATGTGAGAACTGTACAGGCACATTGGTTGATATGGGAATTGGTAAATGTGAAATTCACTGCCAGGGTATAGGTCCAAAGTAGGAATTTCAATTTACCAATATATTAATGCCATAATCAAAAATGAAGGAAGTCTTTCACTCACAGAAAGCTATGAACCTCATAAGCAATGTGATGGCATTAGCCGTGGAGGACGTTTGACATCTGGCCACCCAGCATATGTTCCCCATCCCGGTGGCACCTTGTTTTGGGGGCCTTGTCTTTCCCCCAATGGCTGTAGCCTCAGGACACAGATTGGACTGCTTCCAGGAGAGCTTGTTTAGAGGAGGTAGAAGTTTATTTCTGTCTTGTAACGTAGACGTTCTTTCTTGTATAACATATCACAGAAGTTCTGACAGCATTCGAGAGGGTGGCCCAGGACCAAGTGGCAGGTCGAGAGCCTTAGCATTTGGTCCTTGTCCACAAGGGCAAAGATGACTTCCTGCGATTTTTACATTCAGCTATAAAAGGAAATGAGGAAAATGGAACATAAGTACCTTTCCTTTTAAGGGTACAATTCAGAAGTTGCACATTCTTGCTCATGTGATCCCAGTAAGATACATACTTTTGTGTAAAGGAGGCTGGAAAAAAAATGTAGGCTTTAATCCAGCTAAAACTTTTAGTAAAACTGAAGAGGAAAGCAAATAACGGGAAAAGACGTACAGTCTCTGCCATAGAGAGTAAATCCCTGGTGCCTGCTTCCCACTAAGCGAGCCAGAGGGCCCCTGCTTCCTTTCCCAGCACCAAAGCCACCAGGAGCTGAGCATACAACAAACTGTGGTCAATTGAATGCTCCCTTTCAGGGCTTCAAATCGTGAGTGAGTAAGGCAAGGACAGGAAATAACCTCAGAGGTCATATATCGCCCTGTGTGCTGAACCAACTCACTGCTAGGAGAAGGTAGCCATACTTCTTCCCTGCCCTGGAATTCAGTGGGTCCCTGCCTGTCCCCACACCCAGCCTCAAAGCTTCCCATTGCTTCTACAGCCTGCCTCATCAACATTCACTACACCCTGCATATCTTTCCAGTAAGTTTGCTTTTGCTTTAGTTGGCTAGATTCCATTTCCATTGCTTTTAATAAAGAGGCTTAAAGACAGAGATTTAGCCTCGGTCTAGAAAGATGAAGAGGTTACATAAACCTTGGCATGTGCTCTGAGCACCAGGCCACAGTGGTGTCTCAGGATCGTGTCATTCCAGCTCCCTTGTTCAGAGACCTAGGGCCCACTCCAGAATTTCTTGCTCCTATCGCCCTCCTATGTTTATTAGTTATCTTTTGATGCACAGTCAGTAAGCCTTCAATTTCATCGTTTAAACAAATGAGCATTGTTATCTCACAGTTTCCTCAAGCCAGAAGTCTGAGTGTCACTTTGCTCTGTGCCCCTGGCTCCAGGTCTCTCGTGAGGAGATGATCAAGCTGTTGGCCAGGGCTGTGGTCACATCTGGAAGCCCAGCTGGGTGGGGAGGGGGTGGGGGGAGATCTGCTTCCCAGTTTGTTCCTGTGGCCATCAGCAAGCCTCAGTCCCTCCTCATGCAGGGCTCTCCACAGGCTGCTCGCGCCTGGCAGCTGTCCCCCAGGTGAGACATCTAAGGGAGGGAAAGAGAGACCGCCAAGATGGAAGTCGCGATCTTTGACGACCTAATCGCAGAAGTGGCATCCCATAATCTCTGCATGCCCTACTTGTTGGAAGTGAGTCACTAAGCCTAGCCCACACTCACGAGACACAGGACATAAACACAAGAGGCAGAGGAAAGTGGGGCCATTTCAGACTCTGCCTGCCATACCGTCACTGTCACTCCCTACATACCAATATATCACCATCGAAGGAGGAGGACGAAGGGTAAAGCTCCCCTAGAAATATGAGTTCCTTTTTTCTTCTTCTCACTAAAATGCCCTAAAAATATTTAAGTGACTATTTTGCTCTCACAACGTCAGGCAGCAGTTGCGAGGCGGAGCCCTCCATGGCCGGTTTTCTTGCTGTGCTCTAACTCGCACTGCTGCAGCTGCTATTTTATGTGACAGTCCCAAGGATATTTTAAATGATGATAAAAAAGACAGTTATGTCAATTTCTTGAATTTTACTATTATTAACAATAATAACAACCAGATGTGCAAGGAGAGGTAATGCGTCTTTTTCCCCATTTATCTTATTTTAGTCCTCTATTATGATTTCCTTAGCTGCCACTGTAGCTTTCAAAAAGCTAGTTCAATTACTGAAGTACTACCCATTAAATGAGAAATGATGGGTTTGCCGGAGAAATCAGCTATTATTTCGAAATAAAAAAGCATAGGCAAAGATACTGCTAACCCTCAATGAATTTCCGGAAGTCTTAATGCCTTTTCAAAGCCATTGTGAACAGTGGAACTAAGTTGATGCTTTTGAAATGGAACAAATTGTTAACAGCACGAAAGTGACAACACCTGTAAACAGCTAGGTTTTCTCAATTATCTAATAAAAGAGTTAATGTGCAAGCAAAGTACTGTTTAAGCATCTGCATGCCAGTTGTTCAAGCACGGGAATCCTTGCTGCTTTCCGTAGTTTTCATCGGAACATGGGAGTCAAGGCCCGGGATTCCTGAGGGTCACGCCCCCATCCTCCTCTGCCTCTGGTGGTGACCAGAAGCAGTGAGAGTTCATGCAGGGTCAAGGAAATTTATGCAAAATTTTATTTCAATATATAGAAAAAATGAAGGGAAAAATTTATTGGCAGGGTGCCCAGACTTCTCTTTAACAAACAAATTAACTAATTTAATCCAAGCTTACAGGTCACTTTCCTTAAAGAAAACTTGCTGATCGCCCTCTCAAGGATCTCCAACAGGCCGTCGCCATCATTCTCTGCCACACACCCTATTCATTCCCTTCAGAGCGTTTGCTTTCATGGCAATTACGCACTCCCGTGTTCCTTGCATGTGTAACACACTAGCTCGTAAGTTTCATGATGATACAATCTTCATCCTCCAGCACCAGGCGGCCTGGGTTCCCATCCTAGACATGCCAATCCCCAGCTTTGTGACCTGTGCAAGTTTCTTAGCATCTTGGGGCCTTACTATTGTCATATGTAAAATGGGAATAAAATTAGCACTCTCCTCCCCACGGGATTAAGTGAGCTAATGTAATTAGTACTTTGAAAACTGTGTACCACTAAAGCAAAAACTATTTATATATTAGTTATCATTGAAGGCATAGCCTGGGGTTTAATAAAATGCATGTTAAATGAACGAACTTAATTCTCACAATAGTTCTACCAAATAGACATCATGGTTCCTAAGACTGCAAATGAGTAGCCCAACACACACTAGTTAGTTGTCTTGGGCCATGTCTGGGTAAGTTCAAGCAATCCATATTTCTCAACCCAAATGGTCTAGTTTTATATTACCCTTCGTGCTGGTTTTATCTCCATTGTCTCCCAGCCTTTAGTGAAGTTTCCCAGCCCAACTGACTGTATTATGAGGTATTTAAGAAAAAAATCACTTGTATATGCTTGAGCTTTAGTGTAAAATCTGGAGAGTGGTGCCCCCTGCTGGAGACCTGCAAGCGGTTCCCAAGGCGAGGGGATCCTGGGGAGAGTGGGAGTGACAGGAGAGGGGGCCAGGCTCCTAGGTGTCTAGAAACTTTTCCCAGCTCAAGGCTTGGAGGAGCTGGGCTTTATTTACTAAAAACTCAGCAGCTTCCTTTCAATAGTTTTGCTATTTTTCACCAGAATGTTGCTGATAGATATTACCTCTTTTTATAGATGAGGCTGAATAACTGCCTCCCTCCTTTGTAAACTGACAATCCATTTGATTCCCAAATATAAGGGAGCCCTGGAATTAGCACTGGAATCCAGTACCTGCTACTCTGGATCCTTGTCCACCTGCTTACGAGCTGAGGCAAGTTATTTCCTATCTCTTAACATACCTTCCTAACCTGGAAAAGAGAAGTAATAATAACTGCCTCATTGGGTTGTTATGTAATTTAAACAAAGTCTGTTCAGTCCTTGGGACGTATAGAGCAGCGGTGCTACTTCCTTACTGCCTGTCTGCTGGGGACCACCCTTAGCTCCGAGAGAATTCTCTCTGGTCCTCGCAGGTAGTCCCTTCATTTCAGAATCAGCAGCCATGCAGCATGTCGTCCCTGCGCTCCACGTCTTCTCCTTTCTCTGCTGCATCTCTCCAGTGGACGCTTCTACCTGCCTCTTCTGCTTTTAAGGTTCCATGTGATCACACTGGGTCCACCAGATAATCTGGAACTCTCCCTATTTTAAGGCCAACTGATGAGTACATTTAATTCTGCAAAGTCCCTTCACAGTAAAATCTAGATTAGTGCTTGATTCATTAACCAGGGTTCAGAAACCTTGGGAGTCCATCTGAAGCATTCTGCCTCCCGCAGTATCTTCTTATTAGAAAAACGCCTACTGAGACCCATGAGACTCCTCCTTAGCCCCCGTGTCTGTGGCTGACTGTTACCAGCAGGGTGAGATGTGTTCAACAAAAACTGCATTTCTGGTTTTTTCCTTTTCAAATATGCAGGTGCTGAGACACTTTGTCCACATAAATAAATAAATGATCATGGAATGAGTTTTTGTTATAGCAATGTAAAGGAATTCTTTCAACTACTTCTAAATTAATCTATAAAAGTATCATGAAGTGCTATATTATTTGAAGTCCTTTTTCTTAATGATCCATTAACTAAAAAGCTACTGTGTGTCTCCAATTCTGTAGAAAGCAAAGAATTAAAATAAAATAAAAAAAAACATTGGACTTGCAATAGGATTTTTACCCAATCAACCTTATTCTCGATTTCTGGGACTTACTCCAAAAAGTATTAACAAGACTTATTGAGTGAATTTACAAGGTCTATTACTCTTTTACTTATGAAGATAACAAAAATAATTTTGGCACAAATTAGTTTGGGGAAAAAAAAAAGAAAACGTTTCATTCCGCAGCTGTGGTTTAATATGTAAACAGTATTTTTAAATGTAAGTCCCCAGTTCCAGAGGTTGCAATGGTCCCTTCAAATGACCAAAATCCCCCCCAGACAAAGCAAACACAAGGCTTCTTTAATTGTGCGTGAGGTGAGGAAAAATCCAGATGGGGTTTAATCACAAAATCTAAATTAATCTACGGTAAGAAGGTTTTTTTTTCCCCTCAGATTGACAACAATATCAATAATAAAAAGACTTCCTCAAAACTAGAAAAAGAAAACTAGTCCAAGAGGCTAATAAGCTGTTGCAAAGACAACATAAGCCCCACAGAGAACCACTGACAGAATGAAGACAGACAGGAATTGGGCAGGATCTAGGTTATATAGCCCAACCTCCTGGCTGCAGTCTGAGAGATCACACAGCTGCACCAAGGCCAGAATCCTTTCCTTGGGCCGCCAGACAGCTTACCTGTCACTGTCTCCAAAATATACCCCGTTACAAATGTATTGCCTCTCTCATCTCCAAAATCACTCTTCATTGCCTCCTGGCAAAAAAAAAAAATCGATGCGGGCCCTTTAGCTTTTCTTTGCCAGGCGGGATGATACTAACCTTCGCCAACAGAGGGCCCTGGAGAGACACTGCGGGATCAAGGGGTTTCCTTTCCTAGTTCAGAGGGGCTTTCTCCTCAGGCTCTTGCAGCTCCGATGACTTCTCCAGCGCCTACCCCGTCGTCAGGTGCCAGCTCACCAGCATTCACAGGGGCCCAGCCGCAGCAGCTCCCCTTGGCACCCCCTCTCCAGGAGCTTTTCTAGCACAGTGCCTCCAATGAGGCACCTATCGACAATAGAGGTGCCCCTAATTGACAGAGTTCCCTGGTGCCCTAGAGGATGAACGTCCAGTAAGCTCCAGAGGGTCCATTTGCAGCAACTTCTCACCAGAGCGACACCTTAATGACTTCTCTGCCAGTCACTGAACTTCAGTCATGCATTCCGCAACACCAGCTGATTCCTGGGGGTCAGGAAAAGGGCCCCTTTCTGGGTCCCCTGCCCCAGGCCTAGAATGGCTAATGGCTGCCTAATGGCTGCGCTTTACACCTGCCGTTCCTGAATTGTTGGAAATTCTCTTCCTACTAGTCTATCCTTTGTAACTCCAATTCCCGATTATAATTTATGACTCTTTACATTAAATTTCCCCTGTTCAAATCTCTGTGTGGTTTGGTTTTCCTTTCCTGGGTGACCCCAAGTTGGCCCTAAAACCAGTGCCTCCAAGAGATCTTCCCTCCACTCAGCTTACATATGTCTCTAAGATTCACAGAGGAGGTTTTGTTTTAAAGATATTATAGTTTCCATTTTTAATAGATCACATTGTCTGAGACAAATTAATATTATTTTTAGCAAATTCCCTTATTATCAGAGTGAATAATCCCAATCCATTTAACTTTCTTCACAAGCTCTTATTTGACTCATTCAGCACTTTCCATGGGCCTTTTGGGATTGCCTAAATATGGAACGGGATTCTGTGATCGCAGACAGACTCCAGACGTGCTGCTGCGCACCTCTGTTATAACAGTTACATTTTCACAACCTGTGAGAAGTGAGACACATGCTGATGCGAAGGTAAAACTATTTTAATGGATAAAAAAGGCACTCTTTCTTTTATCTTCCTTTCTTTAAAAGGGAAGTGTGGAAAGCAGAGGAGAAAAGAAGAGAGGCCACAAAATGTTCACAACCTCATCACAAATAGAAAAGAAACTAGTGTTGCTTAGACATGAAATGACAATATGGCAGGGAGAACAAGGAGTCTATAGAGCCTCTAGATCTAAATTCTGACTTTAAAAAAGATTTCTAGTTGCCCTTGGAATGATCGGAAGGACCTTAAAATATAGAACCTATGGTTTGAATCAACCCTGCTTTTGCTATTGTCTTCCCAAACAAACCCAGCAAGTTCTTCAATACTTCAAGGTCATTTTCTGTGGCAAGGGCAATAGAATTCTGCAACTAATGTAAGTTGATTCAGCAGTTGTAATAACATAAAGCCTTCGGTAGTCCTGCATTTAGTATGCAAATGAGAGAAAGCAAAGGTCTAGCATTCAACGAAAGATCATATATATATATATATACATATATATGCACACACGCACACAGTTTGGGGACATAAATGTATGTATCTTCATGATGAGATCAATTTCAGCGCATACTAAGATGGGCATCATGATGTGAGCCAATGGGCAGTGGGCAGTTAGGAAGAAGAAATTGTATGTAGATAACGCCAAGGAAATTTAGTGATGGAGGGAGGAAAGAACTGGAGCTATAGCTGTAAGGAATTTGGAGGTGAAGGATGGGTCATTTTTAAGATGCGGGAGAACTGGGTATGTTAAAAGGAGTCAAGTATATAAAAGTTTAAAGAGGAAGGAGAGGACCTTTTTCTACGATTGTATTGAATAAACATTTCTATGGCTCCTAATGTGTGCCAACCTTCTTCTAGTCATTTTACCAAATTATTTAATCTTTATAAGAACAAAATTAAATAAGTACTGTTTTATCCCAGTTTTCAGATAAGGAAACTGAGGCCTGGGGCTTTAAGAGATTTGCCCAAGGTCACACAAGTTCTAAGGGACAGAGCAGGGATCTAGTCCCAGGCAATGTCTCTAGACAATGTCTCTAGTGCGAGCTCCAGAGAGGAGGAAAAGGCTCCATTCTGGGAAGGCAGGAAGGGGTGGAATGCAGATTGCAGGTGAGGGATATGAGAGGTGAAAGAATGCAGGCTCAGATCATAAGATTTTCACCTGGTGGCTTCTATTTCTTTTGCTCTGAGTAAGAGATGGCACTGTTTGCTGAGATGAAGGTGGAGGGAGAAGGAGCATGCGTTCGGGGAGAGTAGAGCCTTTATAGGCACAGTGAGCACTGGGGAGACAGCTGGCTAGAGAAGCATCTAGGGTTGGCTGGCTGGCTTTGTTGGAAAGCCACTGAGGCCAGTAACCATGAGCTCAAGTGGTTGCAGTCAAAGCCAGCTAGAGTTTGCAGAGCCAAGCACACAATGGAAACATGGTACCCTTTGTTGAGAAAGCAGAAAAAGGACTACCAAAGATACTGTGATATGCAACTTATTTCCTTTCTTTTGCAGCCTCTCTCTTGGCCCATCGTGGTGTTTTTTATTTACTCTTTAATGTCATGCCCACTTGGGCATGGGACACTCTCTGGAGGAGTGGAGACCCTCACCAGGCCCAAGAGCCCACCCCATGACTCAGTGCATCCACATGTGTGAGGCCCACCAACTGCTGGGTTGGGCCTCCCACCAGCCTCTGGACTGAGACTCCTCCCCACATGCCCACCCTGAACTGATCTGCTCATCTGGGTCTCAAGTATCCACTGGTCCACTTCCTGTCTGACTCTAACAGTGGGTACTTCAACTGTGCATCCTTTTATCCCTAAAATCAGCTTTTATTCTCAGACAATTTTGATAAAATTAATCCATTACTAGTTTTACATGAGAATAAATTTCACTCATGAAGCAAGTTTCTGGAACATTCAGCCCAAACAAGTTGCTGTTTACAATATACTATTATCTAAAGAGTCATTGCTGAGAGAAAAGGTGCTGGTCTGAAGTTCTCAGAGATTCTGCCCACTTTGGAATTCCTTTGAAACATCAGGCAATACCTGAAAAGTGAAAGGACCTCTCTGGCATCTCACCGCCCCATGCTTCCTCTATGGAATCTTAAAACAGACAGGAAAGGATTGGATTGGATTATCTCTCTTTGGAATTGGCAATGAAAAATTAGTAGTTATGCAATTTAAACAAAAAAATAGCTTTAAAATTATAGGCCCTTCCAAAATTGATTGAATTTGAAGAAAAATGTGTATCTTTTTATTACCTCTGAACTGGAGGAAACGGAACTGAATGAATTTCTATATTGAACCAAGAATAGCAGTCTATTTAAACTATATAAAATAGTGCTGATTTTCATGGCTCTTAACTAAAAATTCATTTCCCTCACTCTTAAGCCTAAATCACATTCAATTCTATTACTCTATGGAATGATTGTGACTTGAAGACTTTTATAATCTAACTTTTACTGATGACCTATATGCTTTTAAAAGCTGAGCTGCCTTTTCCCTAAGAGAAACGACAGTGGGGTTAATCCAGCTTATTTGAAGGGCTGCTAACTCCCAACCCCCATCCAACTTGGTTAATACAGACCCCTGGTAAAAGCATTATTCTTAGAATCTTTGAACAAGGTGAGGCTTTAGAGATCATCCAATACAATGTTCCATCTGCCTTCATGAGTTTCACACACTTGCAAATGAGTAATTCTTTTCCCAAATGTATAAAAAGGCACCAAGAAAAGTAACTTCAGAGAACCAGAAGTGCTTGATTGGGTGTGTATAAACTGTAAGCACCCTCTATATCTAGCTAGTAGATGGAGGGAAAAAAACTTGTATTTTCATCAAATTTTTAAAAAATAGCTCTTAGTCAATTATGTCATTTTAAATACTGCATTGTTATTCAAGTAAAAAAATAGTATTATTATTACACATTATAAATACTGTTTGCCTCCAAATTGTTTCAAGCTACACCATATCATCCATCATGCAAAAGGTACAAACTAATGTTAGCTTACTCTGATATTTCTCCCAGAGAGTAATAAAGAAGAAAAAAGAATATCTCACTCTCTTCTTAGAAGAAAAGTGCTTGATTTTGTTGGGGAGGAAATATTTCTCTTCTGCCCTTCTAAGTTCTTCTGGATGGTTTAAGAATTCAATTGACATGATACGCACTAGCAAGAAAAGTTAAGTTTAATTTTATACATATGGGGGCTCCCTGAGAACATGGGGACCACAGGTGGTCAGGCAGCTGGGGCTTATACACCATTCAGAATGAAGGAAAGGGGTTTGGGTGTGAGACTGCCGAGGGAAGGCAGGCAATGGACACAGAGACAGAAAAACGAATGTCTGGTAAATGGATGTTTGCCGAGCTATGTAGAGACAGGGGCACACCGAGATGACTCAGGTCTCCACGGCCTGGGAGTCCGCCCCCTCCCCGGCCCCTGCACACCTAGCTGCATGTTTGCTGTAGATATCTCTGGGATGGTGCTGTTCCTGGACCAGGCCTTTTACCTGACTTGTCTTTAGACAGTTAAGGGGAAGAGACCGAGACTGCTTTTCCTGAGATCGCTTCTTAAAATCAACCTAAAAACATCCTCATGCCAAAGAGACATACTTTGTGGTATCAAAATCCAGCTCCCCTACAACTTCAAATAATGTTTATGCTACAGTCATTTTCCTCTTTTTTAATATTAAATGGCAAATATTGGAGAATCTCTAAATGCTCAAAAAAGAATCTCAGTGGATCATATTCCAAAACAATGAACAACCTCCTCCTGAAACACTGTCTTCACTTGTCCTGCAAACACCCCACTCACCTGCTGGTTCTGGCTACCCAGGAAGTTCCTTATCAGTGCCCTTTACTAGTCCTTTCTCAGCTTCTCAGCTTCTGAACGTTGAAGTTCCTCAGGACTCCTTCCTGGGCGGCTTCTCTTCTGCAGTTGTTACTTCATTGGTCTTGTCCAAGGGCACAGCTTTAAATGCCGTCTGGTTACCAGAGAGTTCAAATGTATACCTTCAACCCAGAGCTCTTCAACCTTGAGCTCTTCCTCGGGCTCATGTATTGAACTAGCAACTTGATATCTCCATCTGAATATCTGACAGACACCTCACATCTAACATACACAGAATGAGCCTCCAAACCTTCTTCTAGAGTCATCCCCATCTCACTTATTGGCAATTCCACTGTTCTAGATACAAGAAAAAAGCCTCGGAATTGTCTTTAACTCCTCTTTCACTAATATTCCACATCCAATCTGTCAGCAAATTCTGTTTGCCTTCTCAATAAACACAGAATTAAACCCCTTCCATCACCCTGGTCCAAGCCACCATCAACTCTGCCCAGATTATTGCAATATCTTCCAAACTACTATTGTCTTTGCTTTTCTACCTAAACTCAACACTGCAACCAAATCATCCTTTTAATCTTTTGTTCATCTGTGACTCGAGTATCGTCTACCTATAACGTTCCTACCTTATTCCCAGAGTGAACACTGCAAATTCACTTGAGTCATATTATATTACACCACCTCTGAGAGCCCTCGTGTGACTTCTGAGCTCACTCAGAGTAAACCATACGGTGAAATGGTCCATAAGGCCGCACGTAATCTGCATGTGCGTGCACAGACACACGCACGCCATTACTTCTCTGATGTTATCTTCCATTACTCTTTGTCTTTCTTGCTCTACTCTTATCTAGAGTGGCCACTGTGTTGGTCTCAAGCATTCAGGACCTACTGCTGCCACAGGAGTTTTCCCCTGGCTGCTTCCGTTGGTCCTCCCTGATACAGTGACAAGACACACTTCCTCACCGCCTTCGCCCATATTTCACCGTAAGAGTCTGTCCTGATCACTCCATTTAACACTGCAGTGGCCTCCTGTTCCCACAACACCCTAGTCTCCCTCTTCTCTTTTTTATCTTTAGCACCTGTCAGTTTCAAATATATCTTCTAAGTGACATGTCGGGTTTATTCATTTGCTTTCTTTACCCCCTAGGATGCAGGCTCCACAAGGACAGGCATTACCTGTTCTGTCTGTAGTATCAATGACTGTACCCTGTGGTGCTCAATAAATGGTCACTAATGTGAATTCAAACACTTTTAAAGAGCCAACATGGTTTTAAATGACTTCTGGGGGTAATTTGGTCTCCTTAAAATTGTATACTTTTAAAACCACAATGAGATACCACTTTACACTGGTCAGGATGGCTATCATAAACAAAGCAACAAACAACAAATGTTGGAGGGGTTGTGGGGGAAAAGGGGTCCTTAGTTCACTGTTGGTGGGATTGCAGACTGGTACAACCATTATGGAAAACAGTATGGAATTTTCTCAGAAAACTAAAAATGGACCTGCCTTTTGATCCAGCAATTCCACCACTGGGATTATATCCTAAGAACCCTAAAACACCAATCCAAAAGAACCTACACACCCCAATGTTCATAGCAGCACAATTTACAATAGCCAACAGGTGGAAGCAACCTAGGTGCCCATCAGTAAATGAATGGATGAAAAATTGTGGTACATATACACAATGAAATTCTATGCAGCAGAAAGAAAGAAAGAGCTCATACCGTTTGCAACGACATGGATGGAACTGGAAAGCATTATGCTGAGTGAAATAGGCCAGGTGTTGAAAGACAAATACCATATGATCTCACCTTTAACAGGAACCTAAACAACAAAACAAACAAGCAAACAGAATAAAAACCAAGACACTGAAATAGAGAACAGGGGGACAATGACCAGAGGGGAGAGGGAAGGGAATTTAAGGGGAAAAAGGGGAGGGATTTAGAGGAACTAGTATAAACAACATATGGACAACAGTTAAGGGGGGGTAGAAATGGGAGGGAAGTGGGGAGCACAGTGGGGGTGGGCTGTGATGGGAGTAAAAGAAAACTGTACTTGAAAAATAATTAAATTTTAAAAAACTGTATACTTTAAAAATAATTCTTGATTTTTGTCACTTAAATAGTCTAGAGAATCTCCTTTCATCTACTACACACTAGAAAAAATAGGTATAGATGATGACTATAGTTAAAAATAGTGAATTTTTGTTTTAACTTAATTTGGTTCAATTTTGTCCTTCTATAAAGATCACTGAAGTGATTTTTTTCTGACCTTAGACAGAATTTCATATATTAGCTACAAAGCTTTTCCAACCTTAAAAAGTTTATTTTCCAATGAACAAAAAATATGGAAACATAGGGTCACTTTCTTGAAAGCTCTAATTTGATAAAGGACAGTCATAAGGTTTGATACAGGTGACAGGGATTTGGTTTACTTACACTGTGTGCCAGAGATCTGTCTGCCAATCAATCTACTGGCACTATTTTTAAAAATATTTTATCTATTGATTTTTAGAGAGAGGGAAAAGGAGGGAGAAAGAGAGGGAAGAAAACATCAATGTGCAGTTGCCTCTCACGTGATCCCCACTGGGGACCTGGCCCACAACCCAGGCATGTGCCCTGACTGGGAATCGAACTGGCAGCCCTTTGGTTCACAGGCCAGCACTCAGTCCACTGAGTTACACCAGCCAGGGCTGCATTATTATTATTTTATTGAGTGTGTATTGAATATTTGAGCTTAACTACTCATAAAGAATGCTGTACTATTATCTAAACACCAACTACGAAGTTGCTGCTTGTTGCATTTACTGCCTGGGGTTAGGGAACCAAGGGTAACAAGCTGTTACTGTCTGTCTGTATCACATACACACAGGTATGAGCACACAGGCACAAACATGTATATAAGTAGTTTGAGAACTTTTACCACAAAAGGAAAATATTTAACTCAATTTTTAGGAGAGTGAAGAGCAGAAAATAAATTCCACATTAAAATGCAGAAAAACAATGAGGAGCAGATTAGGGCCATTTTCTGACTTCCAGACTCGTGCTCAGCCCAGGACCAGAAGGAGCATCGTTCCTTCGAGAACGATGTAAAGAACAGACAACATCAGTTGAGACAGAAACCTCAGCACTCTACCCCCACTTGCCATCTCCCCGTCACTCACATACACAGTCTTCACAAAAGGGTAAATCAGCAGGAAATCCGGGAGGCTGCTGCAAGAGAGCAATTTGGAGAATTAAAAAATGGGAATCCCAAAGAGTGGATGTTTTCCTCACAGTTGAGGAGAATTTTTCCAATGGTGTTCAAACTAGAAGTTGGTCTCTTCTCCCACTAGAAGAAGAAGAAGAAGAAGAAGAAGAAGAAGAAGAAGAAGAAGAAGAAGAAGAAGAAGGAGGAGGAGGAGGAGGAGGAGGAGGAGGAGGAGGAGGGAGGAGGAGGAGGAGGAGGAGGAGGAGGAGGAGGAGAGATTCACGTAGACCAGCCTTCTCCATCATGGGACATAGGCAGCAATGATCCTCAGGGGGAAAATCTTCAGGTGTCACTACTACAAGTGGGCATCGCTGAGAAAGAACATTGAAGAAAAGCCCACCTCCTTCTATTTCTGCAGCATAGATGAGCTAACCTAAAGGACCAAGTGACTCACAGGAATCAAGGGTCTTCCCCATATCAAACTTTACTAGTAATCTTAGGAATTCAAGTAGCTAAGGGACACAGGCACAGCAAGGTGACGTCTGCAATGCCAGCCACAGCCCTCCAGGCGCTTACGCTCTGCGTCGGTTGAACCCTCTGTCTCTGAGCAGTGGATCAGTTCCTGGGTGAAGTATGGTTTTCCCTCCTGGCAGTGAGCATTTCAAGTTGTAAATGGTCTCTGAATAACATCTAGAAAGTTACACCTGTTACATCTTCTAAGGAGCCATGTTCCATTAATCCACAGGTTCTAGGTCTGTTTACCCTAAGCGTTCTAAATCAGGGACATCTTACTAAAAACATCCAACCGATAAGAATCCCCCTCCTATAAAATACCAGTAATCAGGTTGGTTATTAGCATTGGTACCTGCTTGTCATATCTCACCACTTGTCTTCTCCCTTCCCCGGGCACTGACAAGAATACCTTGACCCGACTCTAGTCTGTCTCTTCTAAGCTCTTTTTCAACTAGGCCTCGACTTCTGGACTTCTGTATTTGTCTCTGGATTGTTCGATTTTAGCTGGATTCCTGATAAGTCAGTTTAACTAGAATCCCCCCACCCTCCCTCCACCATATCTGATCATCCTTGACCTCTAATCCAACTCCTCATCCCCAGCCACCCCCAGGTGATGCCGATCACCCTGGCCTGCTTTCAGCAAGAATCCTGGTAAGTTATTTGACCCAGAATATCCCCTGACTCATGACATCTCCTCTGAGTAATTTTCCATCCACTGACCCCACCTGCTTTTTAGCTGTACATTTCTACTTTTCCTTGTGTTTGGAGTTGAGCCTGATCGCCCTCCCTTGCCGCAAACCCCACTGTAGTTGCCCATTGAATAAAGTCTGCCTTACTGTCTTCCCTCAGTGTCAAGAGTGATTTTTTTAATGGTGAGCACTTGCAACTCCTCATAAAGAGAGAGAACAGGTCATAGGCCACTTTCTTCCTCCCAGTAGCAGATTAGAAATAGCAGTGACAATTCCTGTGGAAATGTAGTTAATAATCATCCAGTACTTAGAGTCTGAGCCTTAAACGAATGTGAACAAGGTAGTGGCAATTCTTGGCAATGAGTACAAGAGTATCGATATGAGAAGAACTTTCCAAAGCCCATGAACACAAGTGTGAAATTCCATGACAGATCAGTAAACAACACCCCCCTCAAAGAAAACAACTAAACACATGCTCTTCATAGGACCAACACAGAGCGAACGCCCTTAGTCTATACACGATACGTTATTTTAGTATGCTGTCTACCAAATTATGTTTAAATTAAATGTTTATTAAATTGTATCAGTTGCGTGGGTTCTGTTTTTCTCAAGAAGTCCTCTCATTGTCACTGATGTGTCCCCCACTCAATGACGCCCTTCTGGGATAGTTTAGCTGAACCCCATGATTTACCAAAACATTTGCGGTGCCAGGATTTCCACACCCCCAACTTGGTTTTTAAAAATAACGCCCGGTTGCTGCTGGAGAATACTGCACACTATGCACTCGTCACTTTTTATGAAGTTCAGCCAGGCACCTTAGGAAGCAATGTAAGGACGCGTGGTCTTTGCCCCCCAGAGAATCACAGATCAAAGGGGTCAATGAACTGAGACGCCAGCAGAGGGATGTTAACACTCTGACGCCACGAAGCTGACAGGTAGCAAGCACAGCACAGAAGGACGTCTGTCCTTGGATAATGGAGACCTGACTCCCAGCTCTGCCACCAACTCTTGCTGGACCCCAGCGCACCGCTTCTCTCGGGATCTCAGTCCTGTCTGTGAAAACAAAATGACATTTGGGTTAGATGGAGCAGAAGTCCCTTCAAGGTCTACGTTCGTGGAGGAAACACGTACAATAAACAGAAGGGAATCAGCAGTCTTAACGCTGGCGTTACGGAACGTGTCATCAAGGCCCAGGAACGAAGTGCAGTGCGTGCGCACTCTGTTTGGAAAAGCTGAATGAGACAGGTCACGGAGAAAGGGTTGGAAGTATCTTGGCTCTAGCGCTTCTATAAAAATAATAAAAGTGTGGCT
Organism: Artibeus jamaicensis; assembly: GCF_021234435.1. Classification (NCBI taxonomy): domain Eukaryota; kingdom Metazoa; phylum Chordata; class Mammalia; order Chiroptera; family Phyllostomidae; genus Artibeus; species Artibeus jamaicensis. The sequence goes on from NW_026522059.1 coordinate 41,307,670, forward strand.
CACATTTTGGACTCCAGTTATGTGAATGCCATGTGAATGCCAAGGCCTGGCCTTGGCCTTGTACTCCACAGGCTGTTTAGGTAAAACGTCTTAATAAATTTATAGCTTAGGTTAGTTGCATACAAAAATGGCTTGTTTGTAGACCAAGCAAACATCATTCAAACTCAAAAAGGGACACTCAAAAGTCTGAGAGAATCCGTACAATCACAGTTCCCACCCAAGACTCTCCCACAAGAAGCTGAGCTATTTTTGTGAACACAGGAAGGTTCGCTGTTAGCGCGTCCCATGTGGTATGGTGTTCAGAATACTGGGGATCCGCGTGCTCTAATCACAGGGGGCTTTTCCCCAACCCTGACCAGAGTGAAAGAGATTATTATGCTCGGTGACCTAAGCCTGACACAGAATGACAAGGGCTGCGTGATCTTCTCACTTATGTCAGAATCTAAAAATGTCGAACTCATAGAACCAGAGAGGAGAAAGGTCATGGCCAGGGGCTAGGAGTGGGGGAAATGAGGAGATCTCGGTCAAAGTGTGCAAAATTTCAGTCATGAGATGAATAAGTTCTGGAGATTTCATGTATGGCATGGTAACTATAATTAAATACTAAATTGTACACTTGAAATTTGCTAAGAGAATAGATCTTAAAAGTTCTCACCACACACATGCCTGGGGAAAAAAACGGTAACCATGTCAGGTAATAGATGTGTGAATTGACTGGATGGGGATAATCACCTCAGATATACACAGCAAGCCATCACATTTTATACCTTAAATATTAATATGTAATTTTTATTTGTCAATTATGCCTCAATAAAGTTGGGGTAAACAGCCCTGGCTGGTGTAGCTCAGTGGATTGAGCAGGGGCCTGTGAAGCAAAGGGTCACCGGTTCAGCTCCCAGTCAGGGCACGTGCCTGGGTTGCAGGCCAGGTCCCCAGTAGGGGACACATAAGAGGCAACCACATACTGATGTTTTTCTCCCACTCTTTCTCCTTCCCTTTCCTCTCTCTAAAAATAAATAAATAAATAATATTTTTTGAACATTGAGGTAAACAGAAGAATTATTACTGAGGACTTTGAGCTTGAGCCTCGCAAAGTCCAAGCTGACTGCTGAAGTTATGTAATTTTTTTCTGAGCCTTCCATAACCCTAAAAATAGAGGAGGAGAAATCCAGTTTGAGTATTTTTTTTAAAAAACACCTCATAATGGCAGACATTTGAATTTCTTAACTGGAGCACAAGAGAGAAAAATAAGACGAGATGGGTAGAGATTTAAATTCCGTTCTTTCTTTCTATTGTGTGAGACCTCGGCATCCACAACTGGCAATTGAGAGAAGAGATACATCATTATGCTTATTTATAGCATTAACTACTTTACATTCATCCACACGGTGGAACTGTAAAAAAAATTATAAAGGGAGTGTGTGGTTCTTTCATTAGCTTGTCTGTAATGCCGGATTGGTCCATAAATTAATGTGTATAAGAGGATGGAAAAAAAATAGAACTCAAAGCTCTGCCATCGTAATTACAGCTCTTTAAATATCAAAAGACACAAAGAAAGATTCCTTTTGAAAAGCCTACAGACTCTCTTGGCAAGACACTATTAATTACTTGCATAAATCTGCAGTGTGTACACCCAGAGCTATGGGTGACATTATTACATTACCCAAGCTCTTAATAGTCCCCCTTGGTCTCCACATGTGTTTGTTTAAATGCTTGTTTACCAAGCAATTCTTCTGTAAACTTCAGCTTCCCGTTCAGAGGGAAGGAGCAGAGCCCTGGGACAGCAGGTAGCTTTGAGTCCCTCATCACAGTCTATAACTCACACAATTCAATTAGAGAAACCGCATCAGGCGAATTATCAAATCAGGCTGGAGATTGCCATGAGCGGTAATAATATCACAATCTTATTCAAAAACAAGACATGTAGCTGTCATAAACAAACTGTTTATAAATAAACCACATGGGCAAAGGGAAAACACAAAGTGGGCCTTGGATCTAAATTAATAGTTAGAGCCCTGGAGAAGGGACATTAGTGAAGTAGCTATACCTTAGAAAATATTTGCCTCCAAATTTCTAGCTCTTATATACAAATCTCATTAACATTTCTCTTTTGAGTATCCATTGCATAGGAAAGTTTATAGAATTTAAATCTGGCCCACAGCTCTATATTTTTGCAATAAATACAGACTCTAGGGAACACACTCCAAGCTGCTTTGGAGAAGACGGGGGGATATGTTACTTGATAAAATGAAAACCTAAATGCAAAGCAGCAAATGTGTCCCCTGCTATAACCAAGTGCCAGTTTTCAGCTTTAATTATGCATAAAAGCCTTTTGCAAAAAAAAAAATGTAAGGAAAATGGATTTATGACCAAGCTGAATTGGTCAACATCAGTGCTTCGAAAGAGAGAAGCAAGAGAAGCAGGCATGTAAAAACTTAAATTACCTGAAGGACCTTATGCCAAGGAGGAAGTGGTAGATACTCTTCCTCCTGGAGAGTCATGCGAAGCCCAGGTGGAAGGGGGCAGACGCCCCTCCCCTCTGTCAGACCCCTGTGATGACTGTGAGTGTTAAAGATTTGAGGAGCACTGTCAGCTACCCACTCTCACAACCATGAAACCTAACACGACACCATTTCATAACACAAGTTGTTATATTCCTCCTAATCACCACAAGCCAATTAGTTACAAGACTTGGCCAACAGCCAGTTCTGTTGATATCATGATGCTTAATCATACCATAGAATGGAAAATCTCCATTACATCTTCATAATCTTTTATGCTTCTAATCGCTAGATGAGTAAAGAAATACTTCCTAGTATGGAGGTCTGGGGAGAAGTTGAGAGTTTCCAGGTATGTGCATCAGTAGATCAATTCCTGTGATCACACTGACCCAATAATACAGACTACCAGGTAAAATACAGCTGTCTTCAGCAGATGTCTATATATTTGTTAAGAACATGCTTACAGTATCCCAATACCTCCTGGCCCTCAGCAGCCCCGATACCTCCAGGTCCTGCCACTATTCAGAAGGAAGAAAGAGAAAGAGGAAGAGGTAAGGAGACCAAGATAGTCGGTGAAGTAGAAGGAGAACGAAGACTGATGACGAAGGGCTCAGCAAGCGGGAGGAAAAGGTCCCCCGGAGAGATGCTGTTGGTAAGTTAAATGAGACAAGGTCTGAGAACCTGTGGTTGGAACTGGCAAGGTTGGGACTGGCAGTATAATAACACCGCAAAAGCAGGAGGCTAAAAAAATATCATAAACCTTCATTTCTTTTCTAAAGGTAGCCAAAATTTAATACATGATGCTTCTTTTTAAAATTTCATTTATTAATTTCAGAGGGAGGAAGGGAGAAAGAAAAATATCAATTTGTTGTTTAAATGAGGCTTCTTTTAAGTAAAACGTATGAGGGGCAATCCCATCCCTTCTGGCCACCATTGATAATGAAACTTTAACATAGGAAAAGAATCTAGAGATTTTTCAACTTCAAATACCTCTGTTAGAAATGAGCACAATGAGCTAAGTGAATTATTCAAGGTCACATATTTAACTAACAGAATGAAACTGAAAATTCTCAACCTACCACTGCTCTTTCTGTACATCACACTATGCCTTTGATTTCCTACCTCAAGGTGGATGATTAAAATCCTAAATGCTGCATAGCAATACTTCATATAGCTGACCTCTCTTACCTGAAGTATGTTTATCGGTGCTTTCCCTTACTTAAAAGTTTGTAAAACTTCTCTAAGAAATATCCATGGGACATTTTTTTTAAGCCATGGAAGGAATCAACATGGAAAAGACACAGGGATACTGACATGGGAGTTCCCAGAATTTAATCTAAAAGCTCAAGAATGCCAGTAAAATTATTTCAATTAAAACAACTGCCACTGACCACACAATTTTAAAGAATGCTCTACAAAGTTAGTGTTTCACTTATAAAATCACTTCATAACACTTTCAGAAGTTGTTAATTATCTTGCTTATTTAATTATTACTATTGTTTCCATTGCACTAAAATGTAGGCTCCACAGGAGCAGGGATATTATATATCTTGCTAACCTCTGTATCTCAGTGCATGTCAGAGTCCCTGGGAACTAATAGAAAGCAAACTGTGTTTGTGTGATGAATGAAAGTTTGAACAGGGCCTTGAAGAACCTAAGTTTGAGATTGGTGAGGGGTCTGGTCCCCAAACAGAGGGAGATTGAGAGAGAATGGTGGGAGGAGGGGTCCCACAACTCTACCCCACCCTGTATTGGCCTGTGGGGTAGAGTCCCTGTGTTGGACAGGACTAGGGTCTCAAGGTCTGGCTGGTTCTTGCTAAACACTATTCTTGCTCAATGTTAAAATGTAGCACGGCATTTTGTAGACGCAGCTGCAATTGGATGAGCTTAACCTGAATGCACCTGGATAAATTTAGCCAACTGCAAAGAAGAAATTAATGTGTAATTAACCAAATAGTTTATGTAGCCATGGCAAAGCCTCTTTTGGGGGAGTTAGAACTTTTGAAAATTATCCCCCTGCCTCCTTTACTTGTCACAAGTGAAAATAAAAACTTTTTCTTCCAACAAGACTTGCGTTCCTCTTTGGCTCAGACACTCTGAGCAGGAATCCATTGTGTTTAATTACACTTGAGCGGCCGGTGAAGAGTTCTGGCCTCCATTCTAAAAGCTCAGGAGGCTATTGAGAGGAAGAGTAATAAACGTAAGACGGGAATTTTAGAAAGGACTTGAGAATGAAACAGGAAGTAGGAAGACTTATTAGAATGTTTGGAGCTGATTCTCTAAAATACATCATCCATGTACCGGAGCTATAGCAGTGATCAATATGTTCACCTCGAGGGAAGGACAGTCCAGGGGGAGTCTCACGCATCCCCAGGCCACGGATGCACAGCTTGTAGGTAATGAATGGAGAGAACACCGAATGCAGAGAGTGCAAGAATGAGTTCTGAGCTCAGTTTTAGTTCCCAGTGAGACCTATCTACCCTGACTGCAGGAATGGGAGAAGTGATCATGTGGAAGGTGGTCCAGGAGGAAGAAGGAGCACAATCCTGGAATAACCATGGTCCAGTCTCAGAAGGGAGGAAGGATGCTGAGGGGAAACAGAAGAAAGGAAGGCAGTGAGGGCCACTCAGGCTACAGGATCATAAGGATTCAGTGAATGTGAACACAGCGGGGAGAGCATAGAACATTTCCAGAACTCATAACGTTTTCGCAGGGACCTTCCCAGCCTGTACCTGCACGCTTAACCACTCCCACGCCCACCCCAGTGGTAGCCGTTATTCTAACTTTCATTACCGAAAGATTAGTTTTAATTATTTAATAATTTCATAGAAACAGAATCATTTCTCTGCCATCTTAAGTTTTGCTCTAATCTCATCCCAACGGCCAGAACTCAGAGCTCCTCACATGTCTCTAAAGGTTCCAGCAGTCAGACTGTACACTGTACTTAACAAAAGCAGCCTCATGTCCACAGTGGGACATTTAGTTTCTGGAAGTGTTTACAGATTTTAAACAAACACGTTTCTAAAATAGAAAATATTTCTGCCAATCTAAAAATTGGTTTAAAAAAGGAGAATGAACCAATGTTACCCCTATAAATTTTTTTTTAATTAAAAAATGAGGGACAGTATGAGTGTGGTTTGTTTATATTTGTTCTCAAAAAACACAGAGAAATCTCATTTGACATAAGTATTTTATATGCCTACTAGTAATTAGTATTTATAGTTATAAACTTTGCTTTTATTACTAGCAGATATATCAAGATTTGCACATAGAATACAGCAAAAGTGGGTTTACATGTGATAAGTAAAAGAAAACTAGTCAAAATGGGGCAGCGGGAGGTAAAAAAAACTTTGCTAATGTTTTATGAAAAATTTAGAAAAATAAGATTTTGTAATACCCAGGAGACAACGAATAAAGATCTTGTTTCTTCTATCTGACTAATCTGGGAGCAGCAGAGAATGTCATTCATTTTAACCAGCCTGAAAAAATGATCTTCTAATATTGCCATCTGTTGGCATATGACAGACACAGCATTCCAACGACACAGATAATGAAGCAAAAATGCAGGAAATTAAAAGGACAGATGTGAAAAACTCACATGCTCATTTGGCTTAGCACTTCACATCTGTTCTCTCTCAGAGCCTTCCCGGCAACACGAGTCTAATTCCTGGATTCAGTATCTCAAAATGCCATGCTCTGCAACAAGCAGCTGACTTGCTGACGATCCGTTCAACCCCACACTTGCTGTGCTGTCTCATCAGGACTGGGAGTCTTCTCTCTCCAAGACCGGCTTCTGCTATCGAGGGAGAATGCGTGGAAGTACATGCAGGCGTGTATTATGTTAAAGTTACTTAACCGTGCTTCTAAAAATTTGCCTCGCTGGCATTTGAAGTCAACTGTGACCAGAAGCACACACCAGAAAATGTCATCTGTATGCTTTACATATCTTTGTACGATTATCCACCTTTTTGATTGGCAGATCATTGAAAAATATTAAGATTAATAACCAATGCCTTGTATAGCATATACATACATTCATTTAAGTATCACCTCTCCTTTTTGTACTTTTAAAATTTTGGACCATATATGGACTATTCAAAAAAACGTAGTTAAAAATGTAATGGAGTAAATATTTAATGATTTCACAATTCTGGAGCTGAACACTTTCTGCGTCCCTTCACCGTGGAAGCAATAAGATCAGTTGCTCCCAGCACGGAGCCCACGGAGTCCTCAGCTGTGTTCGCTTCTCCCTCCCAGCTCTTCTGAAATGTAAGTGACATAGAGCGTTGTGTGAGTTTGAGGTGGACAATGTGCTGAGTTGATACATGGATATCCTGTGAGATGATTACCAGAATAAGGTTAGTTAACACGCCCCACAGTTATCACTTTTGTGTGTGATGCGAACATTTCAGATCTACTTCCTCAGCAACTATAAAGTACACAATACTGTACTGCTAACTAGTGTCACTAATTCTGTACATTAGGTCCCCAGTTTGTTCACCTTCTAACTGGAAGTTCGTACCCTTTCTCAACATCTTCCACTTCCCCTGCCCCAACCCCCACCAATTACTCTGTTTCTATGTTGGTATTTTTATATTCCACATATAAATGAGATCATACAGTATTTGTCATCCTCTGACATTATTTTGTAATAATTTTTTCTAATTTCAAAATATTTTTGTAATGTATATATCAGATATAGTTTATACATAATTTATAGTTATACTGTCATAATAATAACTATTATTTCACTTTGCATAAAGCCCCCAAGTTCTATTCATGTTGCCACAAGTGGCAGGACTTTCTTTTTTGTAGCTGAATGGTGTTTCACTTTCTATATATACATATTTGCCACACCTTGGTAGTCCACTCATTCATGGACTGCCACTCAGCTGAACTTGACCTCGGCTGTTCTAACACTACAATCACCATGTGCATGCACAGAACTCTAGAAGATAGTGATTTCGTTTGGGGGGATATATACCCAGAAAGGTGATTGCTGGATAAAATGGTAATTCTCTTTTTAATTTTTTGAGGAACCTCCATACTGTTTCCGCACCAGGTGAGCCAGTTCACATTCCCGCCACCAGTGTACCGGGCCTCCCTTTTCTGCACATCCTTGTTCAGGTATATTCTTAATCATCGCATGGGGGTTTTCAGCGGAATATTTAAATTTTGTGTCTTCACTAAACTAATAATCTTTTTCAAAGTAATAAAAGCATAGTTTCAGTAACATAAAGAGCAACCTTATTCATATCACTTTTCCTTTTATGAAAGTTTTTCTTGTGTTGTTGCTGTTGTTATTTACTGTTAGCAAAACTTTTTAATCTCATGACATCCGTGATATGCAGTTTTTCTTTTAAGAGGGTCTGTCCGTTACTAAAATTTGAGAATATCGGTAAAATGCCTGCCAGAGCATTTGTTTTTATAAATGTGTCGGCACCAGGTTGCTCTGCATCGAAGATTAATGTAAGATCAACGGAAGTGAACCCAAGATGGAAATCTGTCTTTCAGGGCTTTCGGGGCCGTAAATGACATCGGGCTGCACGACAGCAACGTGACTGCGGTCCCCTCTTGAGAGGCGGCAGGACAACGGAGCTGTCACGGGGCACAGGGCAGAAGAGGGGAGCCGACCCCGAAGCTCGTGTTCCTTCTGTGCTCAGCTCCATGGCCCCTGGTGGTGGAGAAAGCAGCAGCCTCTCCCACACATTATCCAACACATACTGAACTTCCAGTTTATGAGAATTCAGCAACATTTAATGAAAATCATTTGCATCCATCATGGGGATCCGAGAATCCTCTCTCCCCACCTGACTGCCGCTGCCCCCCCCCCGCCCCCCGCCAAACCTAAAGGATTTAGTACATCACTTAAGCTTGAGAAAAACTTATGTCAATGTTACGGTCACAGCTTTGGCGCATACCAACCCAGGTTCCCCGGGGCTCTGGCTCACACTAGCTCTCTGATGTCAGCTAAGCTACTCAATGCCTCTAAACCTGTCACTTCACTGGTAACATGGAAAACATGGAAAGAGTAACAAATGACTTCACAGCTTGTCAGGGGGCTGAAAGGCTAGCTCATTTGTTTATATCATGTGTTCACAAAAGACACAGCCCAGAGCCTGGCCCAGAGCAAGATCTCAAGTATGTTAGTTATTTTATTAGTATTTATTCCTCATAATAAAGTCTCAGCGTGGAAATTGTTGAGCCCATTTTACAGGTGAGGAAACTGAGTCTCAGGAGTTTCTAGTAACAGCAAGGAAGTATGAGCTGCAATGTAAAGCCAGGCCTGGCAGGCGCTCACACCTGTAATCTTCCCACTACACCACACTGGCCCTCGGGAGGTTGCTGAAGCCACACCTGCCTGGCACTGGCCAGCACCACCAGCTAGAGCTTCTTTGGCTTTGTTACAAGAATCTGAACCAGCACTCCAGCAAACTCTGGCAATCAAAGGTTACCAGGACAAGCAAAGTGCCAGTGATAACCTTAGCAAACGTAGCTTCTCTGGGCAAGGCCGAAGCCAACTATTGTCTGACGAGATAAAAGCTCTCTGCTCTGCTCCCTCCTCAGCCTCCTTGGGCTACAAGAAGCCTGAGCTTGGCATGCTGTCTCCTCTCAGTGATGTAGAAGGGGTTGAGATAAACAGGCGTGAACACTCGATATATGTTTCCTTTCTCCTGCCAGAGGATATTCCTGGCTTTCTGTTACAAGTAGAAGATTCGTTGTTTTCGTAACCAGAGTGAAAATAAAGAGGTGTGGGTTGTTTTTGTTTCTGAAGAACCCTCCTCTATACCCTGATGTGCCCTCAGAAATCAATGGGGGAAACAAATGGCGGGGCGAACTGGCCGGACGACGAACGTGGGCTCTCACCTCACACACAGCGCTGTCTCCTCTGCACAACAGGGAGATAAAATCCTCCAGGTGATCCACTGTGATGCAGGAACAGTCAATCCTTGTTATTTCCTGTCATTAAATGTGCTCTACCTCAGTATAATACGTAATAATTGTCCATGAAATAGATGCCTTTCGAGTGACTTACTTTCAGTGAAGGAGAAATAATAGAGCATTGCAATGTGGAGTCAGTCATGGCGGTGATGAGGGGAACGAGGCAGTGTTTTCGAAACACTAAAGGCGGGTGACAGAAAGGCCTTGACCACCATGCACGACAGGGACTCTACGGCCGTTTTTCAAAAAACAAATGCTTGCAACGTTATCCTTCATCTTTGTCCAGTTTCTGCGCAATCCCTGCTGGTGGCCTGAGTCACTCACACTGTGGGCTGGGAGACCCACACCATAAACACTCCTCTTTGTTGCCACGGACACACGGAGACTCTGAGGCACACCAGGGCGATGCAGCCTCTACCCTCACCCACAGAGTCAGGCTCCGCTTCCTAGAAGGGCAGTTGCAGGCCTGCGACACGTTCAATCAGACTTACCGTGAGCCTGTGTCATGCCAGATGGTGGAAAAGGCCTACGAAGGATGCAAGTCCCAAGGAACTTACAGTCCACTGGACTGGCCTCTGCAATAGAGTGTAGTGTGCGTAACGATAAACGGAAGTATGAGGCTCTGTGGGAGCCCATACCAGGGGTTCATAAGAGGGCCAAGGGCAGGCTTCCCAAAAGGAGTGCCATTGACACTGAGACCTGAGGGTCGAATAGGAGGTATCCAGGTGAAGGGGGGGTCAACAGGAAGTGTGTCTCTGGCAAAAAGACATCATATACAAGAGCACAAAAGCCAGCAAGACAGCACGGAGCTTTTGACAAACAGTAGGTGATTCCAGACGCTTGGAGAGAAGAGCCAGAAGGAAGAAGACAGTGAGGCCTGAGAACCAAGAAGAGGGCTATATATATATATATATATATATATATATGAATTCTAATTAAGAAGCTTGGTCTTTGGTCTAAGAGTGATGGAAAACTATCCAAAGGTTTTAAGAATGGGAGTCATTTAGAATGGAAGGGCAGATAAAGTGCTTCCCAGATAAGGTCAAGTTAAAGGAGTTCAACATCACCAAGTCATTGTTACATGAAATGTTAAAGGGGCTTATCTAAGAAATAGAAGATAAAAAACACGAAGAGTGAAATAATAAGAAACTCACAAGTATCAACAACCAAACCTAAAAAAAAAAGTAAGCAAACAACTAGAACAGGAACAGAATCACAGAAATGGAGATCACATGGGGAGTTAGCAGTGGGGATGAGGGGAGAATGGGGGAAAAGGTACGGGGAATAAGTAGCATAAATGGTAGGTACAGAGTAGACAGGGGGAGGTTAAGAATAGTATGGGAAACAGAGAAGCCAAAGAACTTGTATGTACGGCCCAGAGACATGAACCGAGGTGGGGGCATGATGGTGGGAGGGGGTGCAGGGCAGCAGGGGATAAAGAGGAGAAAAAAATGGGACAATTGTAATAGCATGATCAATAATATATTTTTAAAATAAAATATATAAAATAAAAGAAGAATAGGAGTCACATAAGCCAGCTACTAACTTAGAAATATCATTCTGCAAATAAGAAGGATAGAATAGAAGTGAAGTGAAGTGAAGTGAAAACTAGGACCTACTGCAGTTAGGTGACAAGTACAAGATCTGTGTGAAAACCAAAAGCAGTCTGCATTAAAGGCTTCACTTAGCACATAACGGGTACATAGGAAATGCTCAATAAATGACACATATTACTAATAACACTAACAATAGTGGGATGGCAAAAAAGAATGGGCTGAGGTAGTCTGAGGGTGAGGAGGGTATGTACCACTCGTGATCATTTAGCTGTAGAAGATGTGAATGCAGGAGAGATCAAGGACAGCATGGGCTTCCTCGCCTGGGCGACTGAACACTTGGTGTGGGAGTCGCCGTGATGAGGGCCTGGGAAAAGAAAGATGACTTGGTGATGATGAACTCCTTTAACTTGATCTTATCTATCACCCTACTTTGAGGGTGATAGAAGAAGGTGGATGTATTTGGGGCCATTTCAGCCTGAGTGGGCCTTGAACATTTCTCAACTGATTTTCTCTGCCCCCTTTAACCATCTAAACCATATAATTCAATATCTTTTAGTACATTCACAATGTTGTATAATCATCACCACTAATTCCAGAGCCTTTTCATTACCCTAAAAAAGAAACCCCATATTCATTAAAGAGTCACTCCCTATTATCCCCTTCCCTCAGCCTCTGGCAGCTTTAATCTGCTTTCTGTGTCTATGGATTTTGCTTATTCTGAATATTGCACATAAATAAAATTACATACAATATGTGATCTTTTGTGTCTGACATACACAAATGTTCATATCATCATTACCTATAATAGGCAATAAACGGAAACAACCAAATGCTCATCAACTGATGAATGGACAGACTGTGGTATATCCATACAATGAAATATTATACAGCCATGAAAAAGGAATAAAATACTTACGCCTGCTATGACAAGGGTGAACATTGAAAACATTATGCTAAATTAAAGAAGCCAGACACAAAAGGCAACATATTGCATGTTTCCACTCATGCAAAATCTCCAAAACAGGCAAATCTTTAGAGACAGAAAGCAGGTTTGTGGTTGCCAGGGACTATGAGGAGGGAGGAATGGGGAGTGACTGCTTAATATGTACAGGGTTTCCATTTTCAGCGATGAAAACATTTCGGAACTAGATCGTAGTAATACAACATTGTAAATGTACTTAATGTCACTTTAAAATGGTAAATTTATGTTATACATATTTTACCACAATTTAAAAAAATAAAGAAATGAAGTACCGATACATCCTCCATGGAAGAGCAGTATTTCCACCTTCAAAGGGAGGAGGAGCACACCCGTGGTTAATACAAGCTCTGGAGTCCAACCGCCTGCATGTGAATCATGGCTCCTCCTCTTACTAGATATGTGACTTTGCACAAGTTACTTCACCTTTCAAACTCAGTCTTCATTTACATAGTGGTGACAGTAATAGTACCTGTACAGGGAGTTACTGCACAGAGCATGTGAAATAATATCAGTAATATGGTTAAGCACAGTAGCTGCCACAAGAAATGTGTTTAATAATGTCAGCTACTCTTTAAATTATATTCTTCTTATTCCATAGTAAGCAGTCTGTAAGATGGGGATGTATAGGACAGACCAGCAGGGTCCCTCCCAAGTATTTTTTAAATGCAGCTGAAGAGAAGAGCTTCTTTCCTTTCCTGGTGTGATGCTCTGAGACAGGAATCTAAGAGCTGCCAGCTAGTCTATTGAAAAGGCCAGGAAATGCTCAAGTGGAATAAAGCCAATACAGCAAGAGAAGCCAGGAGAAGGGATTGGGGCAGGTCCAATGCACTGGAGTCCCTGATTCCAGGTGCCCAGGACTTGGTCACAGAATCAAATAAATTCCTCATTTTGGCATAAGCAAGTTCAAATGTTAATTTCTGTTGAATATGGCTTTCAAACAGTGTTGAACAATGCAGCTGTTGACCACTGAGGCCAGCAGGACCCTGGAGTAGAGTTATTCAGCAAGCAGCCTGCTGGATACAAGCTTCCAGAATGGAATCTGGGAGAGAAATATCAATTTAGGCATCATTAGCTTAAAATGCAACTACTTCCTGAGGGTAGACGAGATTATCTGGAGGGAGGGCATAGACTGAAAAGATAAGAGAGCATAAAATGGAACTTCAGAGAACAGAAATGTTTAACGGACAGACAGAGAAAGATGAGCCAGAAAGAAGGAGAAAACCCAAGAGTGTAGTTTTCCAGAAGACAAAGGAAGAAAAACCTTTGAAAAAAACAGGTCAATAGTTAAATACCGCAGAGAAATCCAGTGAGGGCAGGACTGAAAACTGCCCTTTGCCTTTGCCACAAGAAGACTCTACGGGTTTCGTGAGTTCAAGCGGTTTCCAAGACAGATGCCCAAGAGGCAGAGGACAAAGAAGCTGACCCAGCGATTGAAAACAACGTGGTCTCAGTTATTGTTTTGATTCTAACACCATCTATGCAACTCTGGATGAGCTGTCTAACCTTACAGGGCCTCTGTCTCCTTGCCCGTGAAAACACAAAAGAGAGGATACAATTTAAGTGACAGGCACCCCACCCTTCACAGGGGTCTAGATAAGTATTAAGATAACTGACAGGGGCAGTAAACACAACCAGGCGCTGCTCAGTAATTCCCTGAGACTTTCCAAAATCCTCTTGGTGTAAGACCATCCAGACTGCCTTAAAAAAAAAAAAAAAAAATGGTGCCCCAGCTGGTGTGGCTCACTTGGTGGGGCATCGTCCCACAGAGCAAAGGGTTGCTAGTTCAACTTCCGGTCAGCACACACTCCTGGGTTGCAGGTCCATCCTTGGGGAGGCAACCGATCAATGTTTCTCGCACAGATGTTTCTCTCCCTCTTTTCTCCCTCCTTACCCCTCTCTCTAAACATAAGTAAGTAAAATCTTTTTTATTTATTTATATTTTTTTTAAAGATTTTATTTATTTATCTTTAGAGGGGAAAGGAAGGAGAGAGGGAGAGAAACATCAATGTATGGTTGCCTTTCATGCATCCCCTGCTGGGAGCTGGCCTGCAGGGAACCAGTCTGCAACCCCAGTATGTGCCCTGACTGGGAATCGAACCGCAATTGTCTGGTTTGCAGGTCCGCGCTCAATCCACTGAGCTATACCAGCCAGGGCTTAAAATCTTTTTTAAAAAAAAAGGTGACAAGGACTTTGGGATCTGTGGCCAGTTCTGGAAACTAAAGCAACCCTGCATTGCAAGTCCCTGAACCCCTAGAAGGTAGTAATGGGTGCTGTGGCATGGGCCACCCCGATGTTCTCCTTGAGCCAGAAACACCGACATTGCCCTGATGAGGGCTCCAGGGAAGTGGCACTCAGCTCCCTCCAGACGTAGGATCTGCCCTCAGTCAGAGGGAATCCTGTGCCCTTCCCTGGGGAAGGTCACACCCTTCCTGGGGCGGCTGCTTCCCGGGACTGGTAAGTGTGGCTATAAAAGCCAAAGGGCCAACCCTGTGCCAGAGAGCCTAGAATTGGGGGTGGGGGTGGGGGCCTGGGCTCAGCACCCCACGCCCAGGCCTGCTGTCTTCACTCCCAACAGGGACGGGCCTGCGGGCCCTCCCAGGAAATCTCCTACACCCAGATCTTCATCCCAGAGTCCGTTTCCCAGGAAACCCCAACTAGGTTTATCTTGAATGAGAAGGAAATGCAGGCAAACGGGAGTCAGGAATGAGTCGGCTCCTACTCCATCCCCAAGCATTTAGGAAGCACAAGAAGCACTTCTAAGTGGTATCTTTCAAGTGCACCCTGGACCATTCTGGAGACTCAGCAGCTCTTCAGAGAACCTAATACAAACTGTGTCCGAGTGAAGGTGGTCAAAAGGGTACAAACTTCCAGTCAGAAAATAAAGGCCCAAGTGTGTGGCGTACAGCATGGCAGCTATAGGTAACAACACTTGAGCTTGTCTAAGAGAGCTCTCCTCGGAAGGGAAAAAAGTGTGCAGCTCTGTGTGGTGAGGGATCTGAAGGAGACTTACTCTGGTGATCATTCCATGGTATATGCAGATCTCAAATCATCACGTTGTATACTCGAATCTAATACAATGTTTTATGTCAATCATGTCTCAATGAAAAGAAGAATCTGGAAAGGGAAAGAAAGAGTCTGCACCCCCCGCCCACCCAGCCCTGGATGGAGCCACAAATCAGGCTGGCCCTGATGGCAACGGGAGTCATTTAACAGCCACCTAGAAAGAGACAGCCACCCGGGGGCCTGCCAGGGAGAGGGCCCAGAGCCCGTGAGGGCTGTGGCGGGAGGCAGCCCGGCCTCCGCACGTGTCCACCCGCAGGCAGCACGCCGGGCGGTTTGCCTGCACACGGGTGCCCAGAGCCATCTGCGGTGGATGAGAAGAGCGACCACGCGTAGCGGCACCCGCACGGAGTGAACGTGAACTTCACAGAGCCGAGGCCACTTGCTTCTACTTAAAGGTTCTTTGAACACAAAAATCATTCTATTGATGTTATCCTAAATAGTTGAAAAGTAATTTAGTTTTTTACTTCAGTTGCTGGAGAGAAAATACCCAAACTTTTGAAAGGCCTCTTTCCCTGTCTTTCATCCTTCTCCCCACGCTGCCTTGCTCCTCAAGATTCCACCTCTAAACTCAATCCGCTTCGAATCCGTTTTGCTCCTTCACCCTCTCTGTATTCCTTTTATTCTTGCTAGGGGCTCACCAACCTCTCGAACACACCTCCCCACAACCTCTCGAGCTTCTTGTGTGTGTGTGTGTGTGTGTGTGTGTGTGTGTGTGTGTGTGTGTGTGTGTGTGTGTCTTGGGAGATAAACACTTTACCTGTCACCCCAACGCACGAGACACGGGGCACTGGCCTTTCACTGCCACGTGACACAGGCTCCTTCCGCCCTGAACCAGGTGGACCCTTTGCTTTCATTCCTGCCATGTGAGATATGTTACGTTTAAAGACTGTCTTCTATTTCAAAGTTACATCCTCCCTACCTTTTTTGGGAGCCAAATGATCCTGTCTTCTATGAAACAGTGATGAAAAATGTGAGGTGTTTTTTAACATACTCAGCCAAATGAAATGTTTGCAATGCTGTGTCGGCCCTCAAAACTTTCCTTAAGTTTTGCAAGTTCACAAATCAGAAAACCTGTGAATCATAGCAGGACAATGTGCACACCTGAAACTAATATAATGTTATATACTTCAATAATTAAAAACAACAATGTTCAGAGAAAGAATACAAAGCAGGAAGTTTTTATAACTACCGGTCCTCGAAAGGCTGACCACTGTTACTCTTGGAAGAATTGAGGAGTGTTACAAGGAACAGAAATGAGCAAAGGGGTTTAGAACAATCCCAGGTATTATGCAAGGGCTCCCTGCATACATTTGCATACATTATCATATCTGGACGTTAACATCTCTATGTTACTGATGATGAAACTGAGGTTCAGAGACCCCCCAGCTGGAGGTGGACCGGAGCCCCCGCAGCAGTGCAGACCTGATTGGTGGCCTGTTTTTAGAAACAGTGAACTGATGGCTAGGTCCTAAGACACAGTGTATAGGATCCCCAGACAGTAGGAAGAAAGCCTGCCCAACATCTCCTGTAAGGACAGACACGAACATTCTTCTGAGAAAGAACCCAGTTGAACAGCCTTAGACATGGAGCCAAACAAATAAAGAATTACTATCCTTAACTCAGGAAATCACCCACCTCACATGTGTGCATACCATTAAACAGAGGGCCAGAGGGACATTTAATTCCCGGTCCACCAATCATTCCTGCCGAATCTCAGCCTAGGAAAGTTGCTTCAAGTTATCAAGTGCTTTTTTCTTTCTTTCTCTCTTTTTCACTGAGCTAACTCTACCACTGCATCCTGACAGTATAATTAACACTAGCCTGGGGAGAGGAATTGTTCTGCATTTAAAAATAAGTATTATAGACAGATACTTTTAGATCTTCTTGCACGGCTGAAAAAGAATCAGTACACCGAGCATGAAGTCAAGAGAAGTCAAAGAACAAAGAAAAAGGAACGCTAATGAATTCTCAGATGTGCTGGGAATCTGTTAAGTCCTGGGTTTGACATTAGATGTGGAGTTAAGTGATTTTTAATTTTTTTGAATTGTAATTTTAAATTGAATATAACCCAAGAATGCTGTCTGTCATTTCACAAAACCTCACTAATGGTTGCACATGAGGAACATATTAACTCCTACCAAACAGATTCCCTGCAGAATCAATCATCTAAGGGTTTGGGACAAAGGTGATCTTCAATGAATTATGCACCTCTTTTCCTGCATGTATTTCAAACTGAGCTGTCTATGTGTGTCATTGGGCCCATATTGCAAGGTCATAGAGGAAGTTCAGCTAGTCCGATACCTTTGTTTAAAGGGCAAGGAAACCAGCGTGTGGCTGTCCACCCACTAGACAAGAAACCAACTCAGGGTGAAAACCCAGGTGCTGTGGATCCTGGTCTGGGAATCCATTCTGTGTCATCACAGCTAGACAGTCCTGGGACTTCAGGGTGCCCTTGGGACAACTATCGCGATCTATCGCCTGGTGGGCTGTCCTGTCAGCCCTAGTAGTGATCAAATGCTGTCCTTTACAAAGCAGCAACTTCTTACTGTATACGATGACATTTCCCCCCAAATAATTATCTAGGAAAGTAAGAAAAAGTTAAGGAAGTATTTTCTGAATTAAAACTTTAATACCTTACTGAATTTATATGTAAATCAGTCTACTAGCTGTTAGTCACAAAATAAGATAGAATATAGGAAAATGCTTGGTCAACTCTCCAGAACACCTTTCATAGTATATATTGTTATGATCATTATTATTACTAATCCTTCCATTACCATACTTGAATTTGGTGTTGAAACATACAATAAAACACTGACGCAGGCTAACTGGGAGAGAACAGTGTAAATCACACACTATGTCATTAAAAAGTGTTATTTTCGGGAAGTCCAAAGCCTAACTTGAACCTACAGCCAACAGACTGCAGCCAAATACAGACTTTTCTCCCATTCTACTTCAAGATAAGGAATATTTTTACTTAAAATTATATATTTACATGCTATAATTAATGTGCTGGATTCCTGAAAAAGATATTATCCTGTTAACTATTATGAACGTATCTGTATATTAAAATTTTGTTAATCCAGGCTTCCAATGACTCAGAATTTAAACTCATTTTCTCTGTGCCAAAATGAAATAAACCTTTCTCCCCAGATAATGTAAAGGTATATTTCAGTAGGGCACAAGCTGAATTAATGAAATTTAAGGATATGGTCTCTAGGAAGAGATTTTATTTGAAAGGCTTTCAAAAGCCTACGCTGCTGCCATCTGGTGGTCAATTGTGGTTCTACACAATCATTTTAAAATTAAAACTATGTGTCAACAGCAGCATACACTGGGCTCAAGGAGAAGGCACAGTTCTTGTCTGTGCCCTGACTGTTCAGTCTGACCTGAACATAAAGTACAAATCAGTCACCCACTTTCTACCCTTCTCACATAAACACAGAGGAGGGCTCTTTGTAACTACTGTTTCTATAGGAAGTTTGCCTCCTAAAAGGCAAAATAGTCCTTGGTATTTTCCCAATAGCCAAGAATATAAGGAATCCACACTCAAATGTGGGGAAAACGAGGATTATCCACTGAGTTGTTCAACCTACGCCTTTAAACAACATCCTTAAAGGGCAAGGTTCTCAGCCCAAAAAGCTTTCTCCCAGTGAGCCCGTTAAGAGAGTCATTCTGATTCTGTTAATTCTCCACCTGTCGGAGAACTCGAACCAGAAGGGGGTGTCATCTGGACAGCCAGCTGCTACCCCCTGCCGTGCCCTGACAGAGGTAATTTGCTACCCAGGAGCTAATCTTGACTCATCAGAAATTGTTTCGTACACTCCAGTTTCCCAAAGCACACGACTCGGGCGTTGAGCCTCGAGTTGTTATTCCTGTATGAAGATGTGGTAGCAGGAAAACAGCACGACAGGTTTTACCATACCCATGCAGCTCTCTCTCGTGGCTGCATAACCCCACTCAGGGCGGGCAGGCCAGACTGAAGCCTCCAAACCTGCAAATCAGTAATGGTCACTAAGTGTCAAATGTACAAGTATGCCTGTGTGGATCACAGTGCCAGGTGATAGATGTTGGTCAAAATGAATAAACTAAAGACATTATCCTTATTTTTAAGTAACATAATGTCTACCTGAATAGTAACAAGGAAACTGAATAGTGACAAGGGAGACACTAAGAAATCGCATGCGTATAATGCAGAGAGGGTACGGGATTCTCTGTGATGTGGACAAGGGAGAGATTGGAGTACCCTGACACGTAGCTAATCTCTGAGTGTCTCTCCCCAGAGGTCAGCGTGATGACCAGGCACTTGGAGTACTTCCGTCAGCCAGGCAACTCATCCCCAGTCTGTATCTGTCCCACCCTCCGGAAGTTTAATAGCTAAATCACTTAAAGAATCTTTTATTAGTCACCAATTACTATGTAGATGGAGCCTCTGAAAAAACCCAGCCAAATAATCTTGTACTAGGGGCAAATAAACAGAAATGGATTTATAAATTTCTGTTAATAAGGTTGAAAACAAACTAGAGAGAGATTAATGCACAATTCAAGTTTGTCATAATCAACCCCTAGATGTGAGAGTCTAGACAGGGAATAATAAAGATGAACAATCTCATCAGGATTATGGGGCAGCAGATTATTGGAAAAGATATCTTTGATTTATTATAGTGAACAGAGGAGCTATTCCAGAGCTGTACACACTGATATGGGTCAAATTCCAGAAGGGATGGAGTCCCTCAATTGCTAACCACCAAAATGATATGTATCTTGGTATCTCAAAAATTGTTTGAAAACACAACAAAGAAATTAATTTTGCCTATCTTGAAAAGTAGAAGATGTAGGCAAATTATCAGCACATACTTACAAGAACCTGAACTACATCAGACCCACATCACGCCTTTTGCCACGATTTAATAAACACATAGGGACACCAAAGTAATGATAATCTATTTATACCTTCACAAAGCACTCACCACTGTCTGGGGATGAAAAGTCTATAGCTACGTGGGTAATGGAACTGAAAGTGACACAGTAGTTAACTAATTGGTTTCTAGAAAGAGTTAGAGACGTAGTGGTACTGTTGCCTCTTCCCTTTCTTCTGGTGCCAAATGGCGACACGGGGATTTGTGATGCATCCCACCTCCGTGATGTAAAAGGCCTGCCACGGAGCACCTATCCTCTGTGCTGTGATGCACAGAAGCATGTGAGGCAGCAAAGAAGAGAGGAGGGCGTGTAGTGGTTGAGTGAATGGCAAATACGACCAATGCACTTACCGAAATAATCTATCTGCTGGGCACGAGATGAATACTTCTAAATCAATAGCTTTTCTCTGCAGTAATAACAGCACTTACACATGTAAATGGAAAATATTCCATTTGCAGAACTGACAAAAACTGTAAAGCAGTGACAAGAACAGCATACGTATGAAGAACAGCACAAATATTACTGAAAGACATAAAACTAAATTAGAACAAATGCAAAGATATAACACTGTTGAGTGGGGAGACAATAATAAAAATGTCAATTCTCCCAAAAGTAATATGTAAATCAATGTAATTGTAATTAGTATCCCACAGAAACCTTTTATCTAAATTGGATTAACTTGAATTTTATATGGAAGAATAAATATCCAGAATAGCCAAGAAAACTATTTAAAAATCTAGTGACAACGGAAGATGTAGTATAAAGCCACTGTAATAAAGGCACTAATAAATCAATGGAATAAAATACACAACCCAGACTGGATCCCAGTGTACATGTAACAAAGGAATACTTTATGTTTATGAGTATTGAACTGATTGTTTTAAAGAGCATCATGTCTTAGCCAGTGCTTCTTAAGAAGAAAATAAAGTTGGGTGGGTCTCTATGTATACTGTACGCAAAACCACCTCCAGGTGATTACAGAGCTAACTGTATAAACTAACAAAATGAAGTCGAATAGATTAAAATGCCAGAAGAAAATGGGGGAAGCTGCACGTACTATGATCTAGGTACAAAAGACAAGTTATTAACCAAATAAGAAAAACAAAAAGCTGAAAGAAACAAAATTAGGAAGCGAGGGAGTCAGGGACCGAAGGACTGAGGGCGGGAAGATAGATTTGACAACATGAGTTTTTTATTAGAGTAAAAGTACCATAAACAAGCATAGTGGATGCCCATCAATTTCAAGAGTGGTTGAAAGCATTGAGATTAATTTACATCATGAAAAATTTTGCATTGCTTAAAAGGGCAAGTTAGAATTATAGACATGCTTGGGAAGAGTTCCTTGAAGTTTTCTGAGTGAGATTAAGAAAGTGCAGGAAAGTAGAAATAATATAATATGACTTTTAAGAAACTACTGAAAACTTGCCTTCTCTTTATGTGCTCCTGTGTATGTGAGTGTGTCTGTCTATAGTCTGTTTATAATTACCGAGCATGAAGCTAAACATTCGTAAAGGGTAATTCTCCCAACTCGGGGAACAGGTAAAGAGAGAGGCAAGAGGAAGCAAACAAAGAAGAGAAATTACAGTCCTAAAACAAGGTAGGATATTATCCCACTTATGTAAAACTATATGTATGCATATGTATGTATGTTGGCATATATATCAAGAAAATTTTTAACTAAAATATTAAATAGTGAGAAAGAAAAGACAGGAGAGAGAAGAAGTGAGTGAGAGGGAGAGACATGGATATAGAGATGGAATCTCAGGCATCACACTACCTACTTCATTTGCTGGTGACTTAACACTTAACCCTCACAACTGCCGACAATGTCACTTAGTAATCCAAAGTGTGAGGCTGGTTTTGGTCTTTGTAATTTTTTTTTCCTACCTCCCACCTCTTCTTCCTTTGAAAACAGGTGAAACATATTGCCAGTGTTGAATGTCACCTCCACGGCTCAGAATTTCAGCTGACTGCATGGAAATCTGTTAAACTGGTATGTCCACAGATGGAATCGCTAAGTGTTTAGTAGTATGTATGGAGTCTCCCATAATCTATTAGGGGAGAGGCTTCTCCTAAAAGCAAAACTAAATCCAAGAAGAGTTTGCTTTTGCAAAACAACAACAAACACCTCTATGTCTTCTAAGTAGGAAAAGACTAGAGACTGTTCCCAACACAGAAGAAACAATTTTTGAAACACCTTAATAAATCTCAATAATTGTTAGAGTACCATGAAGTCAAGCAGAAAACAAAGAAGGATATCAATTTCTCAAAAGATCAAGGTTATAAAACTGGTTTCAGCAACCATTCAACAATTTATAATGAGATCAAACTTGTCACTGAATATCTTGGGGAAGTAATTACAATGGACACACTTTGAGGCTATGGGTTAGCATAAGATGTCACCGAGGAATTAAGAATAATGATGATATTATCGATTTAGAGAACAATGGATGAGGAATACGAAAACCTGGGAAAGAGGTTTTAATACCCACATCAAGTCTGCAGAGTAAAATTAATATAAAACTAAAGTCAGGTTAGTATCATTCCAATAATCTATGTCCATTAAAATTTTATACTGAACCCTCCTCTCATCATTCATTCAACCTGCCTCCCTCATCTTCTCTCTGCTTTAGCGAGAATAGAGGACAGACCCTAAAGTACCTCGATTAATAATAATCTCAGCTTTTCTGGTTGAGTCCCTGTTCCATAAGAAGCACTCTTTATATCCTATCTCATTTAAGCATAATTGTGATTTTATAGAATAGGTATTTCTTTCACCATTTTAAGATGGGGAGATTGAGGCTTGGAGAATTACAATGAATGCGACCAAGGTCGGACAGCTAGTCAATGTCAGAGCAGGACTCAGAGCCGTAGCCCATGCAAAGCCTGTGCTTTTCCTGCTCCACTGCTTTGGGTCTCTGGCTAAGTCAAGCCTCACACAGAGAAGCTACCATGTCCATAGCCATTCCCGCTTAGAGCCACGGACCCAGGATTTTTCATATGCGGCCACTGTTGTTAATCCAACATCTGGGCAGTGGATCAGAAGATGGGACTACCCACCGTCACTGGCTTATCTTCCTTAGACATTCATCCAGTGGGAGGCCACTCAGCCCTCTGCCCAAGTCCGTGTGTGCCCCCTCCCACCTGGCCACCATCAGCATCCCAGACCGCCAGGCCTCGTAGGCAAGTGACCTCAGGAACTTAGTCATGACTCAAACTCATACCTTCTTTTCTTGGAAGATACAAAACCTTTTCTTTCTAAACTTAGAAAATTGTATAAAGAATGTTATAGGCAAATGAGTCATTACAATAAGGTTCCAGCATCTTATCCCTGAACATCATGGGCCGAAGCACTGAGACTGTGTGACCTAGAGGCCGCTAGGCCGGCACTTTCATTTTCACAGCTGATGAAACTGGGCTCTAAGAGGTGACACTAAGATCTTTCACAGTGTCGCCCTGCTTACCCTTCCAACTTCCTCTCATCCCCCTGCCATCGTCCTCGTCCCAATTATAGCACATCTCCCAGAGCAGAGCAGCTAAGTGCGCTGGACAAAGTGCTTACGGTCCCTGCAGTCGGTCCACGCCCTTGTTTTCAGAGTAAGGATGGTTCAGCCTTTGGCCCTTCCACACATTTCTGTTGAGATTCTACAATACCAGGAACTTCTTAGCCAACCACAACTGATTAATGAAGTTTAAATTCCATGTAAAACTTTTAGCTTAGTAAGTGCTAAATAGTAATTTCTCTATAAGTTTATTAGCTATTCCTAGTACTTTTATCTCCTTTTCTCACCTCTCTACCTTTGTGCATGCTGCCCTGTCTCCTTGAAATGCCCCTCCCCAGCTTATTCACTCTTCAGGACTTAGAATATCGCTTCCTCTGTAAAACCTCCCCTTTTTTCCCTAAGAACACTCACTGGCTTCCTTCTCCTCCTCTGGGCTCTCTCTGTACCTACAGCAGGTCCTCGAATAACATCTGTCTAGTTCAACGTTGTTTCCTTATAAAATTGGTGAGATGCTGTAGAAACTTAATCCTCCCTTATATCAATTAGCTTGTGGCAAAATTGTTTTTATTTTATGTAGTTTTGCCATGGTTCCAAGAATCTATCAACAACATTAAGAGAGGACTTCCTGTACATCAGTTGTAGCAATATCCACATTATAATACTTTTCCTACATCTCTCTTCCCCCTGTCCCCTGGGCACTGAGTTCCCTGGAGGCAAACGAGGATGTTTCATTAATAGTAGACACCCCTGCATTCAGCCCTGTGGCAAGAACAAAACAGGTTCTCCTGGAGAAGTGAATGGCCTGCCTGTACTGTTGTGGTTCACTGGGTCCCTGCGTCCCTGTCCTGTGCTCTTCTCTCTGTCATGCGGCTTCTCTGAGTCCCTGGGGAGTGGGGTCACATTATGGAGGTGTCCAGACCCTACAGAGCTGCCTATGCTTCTCAGGAAGCTGCCTCAGGAGCTGCCTCGGTCGGTCTGGGTCCAGTCAGGAGACAAAATCTACACAGTGACTTACACAGGACAAGTATAGTGCCAGGAATTACTACCCAATGGTTTAAGAGTAAACCTTTTTTTTTTTCCATTTTTTTATTGTTGTTCAATTACAATTGTCACCATGTTCCCCCATTACTCTCCCCTGCCCTCTCCACCCCCCACCTCCCACATTTAATCCTCCCCCACCCATCATCTTTGTCCATGGGTCCTTTATACATGTTCCTTGACTTGACTCTTCCCCTTCTTTCCCCCCATTATCCTCCTCCCCTCTTCCCTTTGGTTACTGTCAGTTTGTTCCTTATTTCCATCTCTCTTGTTCTATTTTGCTTGCTTGTTTATTTTGTTATTAGGTTTCACTTATAGGTAAGATCATATGGTGTTTGTCTTTCACCACCTGGCTTATTTCACTTAGCATAATGCTCTCCAGTTCCATCCATGCTGTCACAAAGGGTAGGAGCTCCTTCTTTCTTTCTGCTGTGTAGTATTCCACTGTGTAAATGTACCACCGTTTTTTGATCAACTCATTTACTGATGGGCACTTAACTGCTTCCAACACTTGGCTATTGTAAATTGTGCTGCTATGAACATTGGGGCGCTTAGGTTCTTTTGAACTGGCATTTCAGGGTTCTTAGGGAATAATACCAGCAGTGGAATCACCAGGTCAAAAGGCAGTTCCATTTTTAGCTTTCTGAGGAAATTCCATACTGTTTTCCACAGTGGCTGCACCAGTCTGCATTCCAACCAACAGTGCACTAGGGTTCCCTTTTCTCTGCATCCTCTTCAACACTTGTTTGTTGATTTGTTTATGATGGCCATTGTGACCAGTGTGAGCTGATACCTCATTGTGGTTTTAATTTGCATCTCTGATGGCTAGTGATACTGAGCATCCTTTCATATGTCTCTGGGTCCTCTGTATGTCCTCCTTGGAGAAATGTCTGTTCAGGTCCTTTGCCCATTCTTTAAATTGGATTGTTTGTCTTCCTGGTGTGGAGTCGTGTGACTTCTTTGATTTAAGAGTGAATCTAGTACATAAGAAAGCTGTATGTGATATCCTAGAACTAAGGAGAGTACCCAAGGAAAGACAAACACAGGAGACTGTCCCCTCCACCTGGCTGGGGTTCGGACCTCAACAGAGAAGGTACAGTTGCAGCCCACTGAGTGGCAGAGCGGTGTGCTGGCGCGCAGTCAGAGAGCAGGCAGGAATCAACTGTGGTGCAGGCAAGCTGGGCAGGTACACCACTGTGTGAAGCACGAGGTGCACCATTGTAGACAACAGTTCCGGGGCATCCAATGTCTGTATCGAGAGGGACTCAGGAGGTGCCCTGCGATGGAGGGAGCAGGCAAGCAGAGGCCATCAGGGTGTCAGTGTGGGCAGGGGGCCTCGAGTGCACAGTGTCTGTCACCATCAGTGCAGACAATGCTGCAAGGTCACCAAAGCACTGTGCATTCTTGACTCAGGGCCAGGGCGGACCAGCAGTGAAGTCCTGCCACCCACACTGCTGACAGACTCCGCAGCCAGCAGCGCCCGCACAAAAACCCCTTCCTCCTGCGGGGCCCTCCCAGCGCCCTCTGTAAGAGAGCTGAAGGACACGCTCACTGTGGAGCAGAAATGTTTAAAGTTAGCCTGTCCGTTGTTGCAGAACATGCATTGAAAGATGCCTTTGGAGCTGACAGGAAATAAATTGATAACTGGCACAAAGCCCGAATGGAAACTTCAGGGTGCAATAACCACTTATCCTAACTGTGTTAAAGCCCATGAAACTGCCAGTCGGAAGTGAGCAACAGGGTTGGTCTGAAGAATAAGGAGATGATACAGGTAAAAGTGTAGTACGACATATACTGTCAATTAATATTTTATTTGGTTCCCTTAATATTGTTATGAAAGTCTGCTATATTAGTTTCTATTGCTATGTATCGAAGTATGCCAACACTTAGTGACTTAAAACAACACGTGAACATTGTCTCATGGTTTCCATGCATCCGGAATCCGGGCAGAGTCTAACTGAGTCCTCTGCGTCAGAGTGTCTCACAGGGCTTCAGTTACGGTGCCGTCTGGGGCCATGGTGCCATCTGAAGGCTCCACTGGGTACAGATCTTCCTCTAAACTCCCTGAGATGATGGTCGGCAGAGCTTAGTTCCTCAAGAACTCTTGGGCTGAGGGCCTCGCTCCTCAGTCCTGGTCGGCAGGAGGCCTCTCCCGGAGGCCTGTTTCATCAGAGCAAGCACGTGAGAGGAGCCAAAGACAGTGCACAGGAGACAGAGACGTCACGGTCTCCTATAACCCGAGTTTGGAAGTGAGGTGCTTCACCGCCGTGTTATACTCACTATAGGCACGTCACAAGGGCACTGGAAGCAAGCCACGCCTTGGGGGAGGAGATTCCACCAGGGGGCGGGTACCAGGAGGCGGGGTCATGACAAGCCCCATCAGAAGTTACCTGCCACATTGCCTTTGCTTTTCAGTTCTACCTTTTTCCCGAAGAACGTGAAATTACCACATGAAACTATGATTGCTTTCAAACCCCCGTTAGAAGTCTAAATATGTTACTCTGGTTAGATAACAATTGGTTTTGTGGAGTGAACACAAAACCAAACTCTTTACAATCAACCCTTTGGCTACCAATCACAAAATCGTCTTCAAGTTAGACCAGTTCAACCATTTGAAACAGACTATGAAATGTTTTGAGTAAATCTATTCTAATCCCTAAATTAATAATATATATTGCTCAGCCATGCACACTTCTAAATTCTTTCTCAAAGATTAATTAACCATGCTGTATTTATAGCTACCCAATATAGCTGAATACAAAGCACTATCTTCATGGTGAAAGAGTACTTATTAAGCATTCAGTTATGCTCACTGTAAGTACCCACATGTAAGGGTGTTATGTTCTAGCAGTTCACATTCTAAAAGCTTTTACCCTGATGCAACTAAGTACAGATACGGCAGCAGTCACAGAACCTTTTACGACACTTTCCTGTCTCCTCACAACACCCTTCCAGGACCAACATTCAGAAAGTGAAATATTAAACAAATGCGAATTCAACAGATATTTGTTAAATGCCTATCATGTGCCAGAAACTCCACATTCCCAGTGGTTAATAAGGCAAAACGCATCAGACAGCACTGACTCTGCAGTGGGAGAGCTGGACAGTAAGTGCATAAACAAATAAAGGATATTATTTGTGAGATTACTTCTACAGATTGTGATAAGTGCCAAGAGGGAAATCAACAGGGTTATGATATAACAGAAAGAGGCTAGTTTACACAGGTTGGTCAGGAAAGGCCTTTTTGAGAAGGTGATATCCGACCCGAATGACAATGAGTTAGACTTCCAAAGAGCTAGGAGGAAGTATTCCAGGCAGCGGGGAGGGTAAGTACAAAGACCCTCTGCGGCGAAAGGTTCGAGTGACTCAGAAACAGAAGAAGAGACGGTACCGGGCACGTGATGACGAAGGGGGGACTCCAAGCTCAAAGAGTTAGGCGGAGGCCCAATCACGCAGGGCCTTCTCAGTCAGGGAAAGGATTTTAGACTTCTGTATAGAAGGGATATAAACTGATTTACATATATATTTTAAATCTTCCTGGTGGCCGTATGACAAACGAATGGGGTTTGAAGTGACAGGACCAGTGAGAAATCTATCAGAGGGGACAGGTACCAGAAGAAAGACTCGGACAAGCGCTGGCTGGTGTGGCCCAGTGGATTCAGTGCTGGGGCTACGAACCAAAAGGTCTTTGGTTAGATTCCCGGTCAGGACACACGCCTGGGTTGTGGGCCAGGTCCCCAGTAGGGGGCGCTCAAGAGGCAACCACACATTGATGTTTCTGTTCCTCTCTTTCTCCCTCCCTCCCCCTCTCTAAAAATAAATAAGTAAAATCTTAAAAAAAAAAAAAAAGACTCAGACAAGACTTGTGACAGTGGAGCTGGAAATAATGGAGTGATTTCAAAAACTGTACTTGAGAGGTTAGATATGAATGGTGAGGAGAGAGGCCGAGACAGCTGATTCCCAGCTTGGGGCCTGAGCATTTTACTGTGACTGAGCAGAGCAGAGTTGTGGGCAGAACAGGGACAGCAGCTTTGGGGGAGATCTATTTAAAACATGTTCAATTCACAATGCTTATTACTCACCCAACTGGAGATGTTAGCAGTAAGATTTACAAGGTTGTAGCTCAAGGGACAAAATTTGGCTGGAAATATCAATTCTAATGGAATCAGCAAATAGGTGGTATTTCAGACCCTGAGAGCCGATGGGACACCTGGGGACAGAGGGAGAAGACAAGAATGCCCAGGAGCAAGCCCTGACATACTGAGTCATTTAAAGACTGGATAGTGGAAGAGGAGGAGGAGGAGGTAGAGGTATTAGCAAAGGAAATTAAACAGGAGGAAAACCAGGTGGGCGGAAAATCAGGCAGGCGGTGTCAGGGAATGCAGGAGAGAATTTTCAGTAAAAGTAATGGTACCAAACACTGCTGACCTAAACCCTCAAAAGTGTCCTTCTCAGTTAGCGGGAAGGGCACTGTCGATGACCTTGGCATAGGAAGTTTTCATGCAGTGCTATAGACTGAAGGAAGATCTGAGCAGACCAAAGAGTAAGTGGAGGCTGAGAAAGTGAAGACAAGTCGAGACACCTGGTATGAGAAGTACTGGGAAGTGAAAGGAGGACTTGAAATGCTGGCATTTTCTTCAATCTCTTAGAATAATTCAGAGCATCCAACACAGAGGTTCTGCAAACAGTAAACGGAGATTGTATTAGTCAGGGTTCTTCAGAGAAGCAGAACCAATCAGAAATATATAAGGATATGTAGCCCTGGCTGGTGTAGCTCAGTGGATTGAGCTCGGGCCTGTGAACCAGACAATCGCGGTTCGATTCCCAGTCAGGGCACATGCCTAGGTTGCAGGCAGGTTCCCTGCAGGCCAGTTCCCAGCAGGGGATGCGCAAAGGGCAACCATACATTGATGTTTCTCTCCCTTTCTCCTTCCCATCCCCTCTAAAGATAAATAAATTAATTTAAAAAAAAGAAATATATAAGGATATGTAGAAAGATATATAATGAGGGGCAGTTCCACGATCTGCAGTCTGCAAGCTGGAGACCCAGTCCACCCCAAAACCTTGGGAACCAGTGGAGGACTGAGGGTGCAAGTACCAGCCTGAGAACGGGGGGCGATGATGTCCAAAAGGCAGGAGATGTTGATGCGTCTCTGTCTCATCTCTCTTTCCCTCAACCCTCCCCCTTCTCTCTCTGGCCCTCCGACCTGTACAACCCCAGTACATAAAGCTCCTGTTTCCTGTGGTCTCCACCACCTCTTTCATTGCCCTTCCCTTCACTGATTTTACAATTCGGCTGTCATAGCTGACTGGCCTGATAAGGATTTTGAACCGGGGTGACCTACTTCATCTTTCTTGTTACACAGTTGACTGGTGAATAGAGAGGGAATGAAGTGAGCCAACCCCTGGCAGCCAAAAATTCATGTATAACTTTGATTCTATAGTCTGTCCTTGGCATTCTCAGAGTCAACAAACCAAGATTAGGAAACAGTATTTTCCATCCACAAGAATGTAAAAATAATTTTTGATTTCTGGCTGGTTGTATCTGTAGATGCCATATTGGAGGACAGGATGGGCCTGCTGTTTTTATTTTTTTAAATCTGTGAATGTGTGTACCGGCAGAATTCAAATCCTGACGTTCAAGGGTAAACTATATATTGTTAAACTGCTCTACTTGCAACTTTGTAGACAAGCTTAAACTCATTTACTGTTAAGTTGGAAGGTATGAAAGCATCTTTAGAGTCATTTGTCTAGAAGGTTACATAAGGGTACATAATGGGAACTGCTCCGTGGCTTGTTTCAATTCGCTTTATTTATCATTTCCACCAAACTATTGCTGTTGTTGCAAACTTTAAATATTTTTCCGTTTAATATAAACTCAACTTGCAGAGTCAGGGGCATAAAGCAGAGTATGGACACCATTATCAAAACATTTTGTAACACTTCACAAATACAGAAAGATTTACCAATGTAAGATAGAAGATCATCTCAATTCAGAGACTGAGGAGCCCTGACACAGTGGGAAAATCAGTTATTCATAATGAGGCAAAGAAGGGGAAGGGTGGTCAAGGACCATGTATGAAGGGCCCGTGGACAAAGCCAAAAAGGACAGAACTGAGGGTGGGAGGTGGGGGTGGGTGGGGCAGGGGAAAGGGGTGGTGGGGAAAGAGACAATTGTACTTTAACAACAAAAAAGAAAAGAAAAAGAAAATCAATTATTCACTCTCTCTCCTTCAAGAAACGTACTACCATTCCTAATGAAAGCAATCACGAATGTTTCTTTACGCTCCTGCGAGAAATTATTCCTTCACTCCCTAGCCAGAAATATATATACTTGTGTGCATATACAGAGAGACCAAAAACGAGACAGCAAAACCACATAGTGTTAAGTTAAAAATCCTGACAACTCCAAATAAATCATTTAAAGTTTTCGCTACATAATATCCCATGGTTAGCACAGATCCAAGACACCAAAGACAATCTTGTTATTAGAATTGAGAGAAGGTACCTGAGTGTGGTGAACAAAGAGTTATCTGACAGGGATTCCTTTTCCAAACAGGCACATGATGGATAATTTAGGGGGGGAATGTGCCCTTTTTGCACTTTGCGAATCGCTGAAGAAACACCAAGAAACTGCCAGGCCACGGCTTAGCAGCTTGACCCTGTGGAGTTTCACCTCCCTTGTCTCGGAGAGACAGTGCTCCCGATTGTCCCTTCTGTCCTTGTTCTTTTTTACGCTTGTAGGTGTAGAGGATCTCTGTTACCTTTCTTTTGTTTTCCGTTGCACAAATTGCAACCTGTTCTATTGTATGATCATAATTTTTTACATTTTTGTCTTCCGTCAATACTCTAAGGTGAGGAAAATGTTCTCAAATGATGAAGAACAATGGGAATTTTTTCTAATTTTAATAAGATGTATTTGACATATAACATTATATTCAAGATGTACAACGTAATCATTTTGATATATGTATATATTGCAATACGATTACCTTGGTAAGGTTATTCGTCACCCTACATAGTAACAAATTTCTTTTCCTATGGTGAGAACTTTAAAGTCTACTCTCAGCAAGTTCCCAGTATACACTATGATATCATTAGCTGTAGCTCCGCTGCTGTGCATTACATCCACAGAACTTATCACCGGAAGTTTGTACATTTACCCAGACCCCCGCCCCCGACTCTCTGCTATGGTGACTACCAACCTATGCTCTGTATC
This sequence comes from Artibeus jamaicensis, assembly GCF_021234435.1. NCBI lineage: Eukaryota > Metazoa > Chordata > Mammalia > Chiroptera > Phyllostomidae > Artibeus > Artibeus jamaicensis. The sequence continues at coordinate 41,339,395 of NW_026522059.1, forward strand.
TGAGTCCATTTTTTTCAGTTCCACAAATAAGTGAGATTACACAGTGTTTGTCTTCTCTGTCTGACTGATTTCACTTAGCATACTGCCCTCAAAGTCCGTCCATGTCGTTACAAATCGCAGGATTTCCCTCTTTTTTTTATGGGTGAATAAAATTATATTGGATGTGTATGCCACATCCTCTTGATTCATTCATCCATCAACGGGCAGCTAGATGGTTTCCATGTCCTGGCTACTTTAAATAACGCTGCAATGCACATAGGAGTGCAGATATCTATTCAAGACAGTGGTTTCCTTTTCCTTAGACATATACCCAGAGTAAAATTACTGTATCGTATGTTAGTTCTATTTCTTTCTTTCCTTTTTTTTTTTTTTAGGAATCTCTGTACTGTTTTCAATAGTGGCTGCACCAATTAACATTCCCACCAACACGATACGAGGGGTCCCTTTTCTTCCTACCCTTGCCAACACTTGTTACCAGTTGTCTGTTTGATGACGGCCCTTCTGAGAGGTGCGAGATGACATCGCATCGTGGTGTTGATTTGCGTTTCCCTAATGATTAGTGATGTTGAGCACCTTGAGAGGTACCTGTTGGCAATTTATATGTCTTCTTTAGAAAATGTCTAATTAATTTCTTCACCCATTTTTCAACAGCACCAGGACTTTTCAAACACTGCTGGTAGAAATATAAACAATTACAACAACCTCTGAAAACAATTTGACAAAATCTAGAGAAGCTGAAAATATTTATATCTGAAAACCCAGTAACCCATTCCTAGATATGTGGCCCTAGGGGAAAACTCTTCTGTATCTACATGGAGAAAGGCATGCAAATTTTCCAGGAAATCTTATCTCTAATAGCAAAATAAAATAAACAACTAAATATCCACTAAGAAGATAATGGATTTAAAAAATTATAATTCTCTACCAAGATATTATGTAAAAGTCAGTGGATGACAGATACCTGTATCGCCTCAGATAAATCTCACAAATATAATGCCAAAGCCCCCCAAAACAAGCTACAGAAGAAAAATGCAGTGTAATGATATTTATGTAAAGTTTACCAATATGCAAAACAATACTAATAACGAGAAGGGGAATGTTGAAATCAGAGCAGTGATATGCTATGAAAAGGACAGGAAGACGTATGAGGGAAGAGAACGCAGAGGGAACTGTGTATATCGGTGTTGACAAAAGAAATGTCCAAACCAATAGAGAATTTTTATGAGTTTGCTTGAGCCAAATTGATGACAATAGCTGGCAAGAAAAGTCTCAAAGGATTGAGAGAATGCTCCAGAGAGCGGCAGTTGTACAGCTTATTTTATACATTAGAATGAAAGGAGCCCTGGGGACGGTGGCGTGAAACCTATTGGTGGTAGATTAAGGGGAAGGGAGAAAGCGAAGCAGGCACATCTCTGAGCCTGGATGAAAGGAAAGTTGTAGAGACACACACTTCCTTTATGTGGTGGGTACAGGATAGCAAACATTTACAGCGAACGGAGGTGGTGTACGAGGAGCAAGATAACAGTAAAGGGGTCTGTGGTCTCCTGCTCTAGCAACTGAAGGGATCTGAAAGAGATTACTCTGATATTTCAAAGGTTTGACATCTTAGGTGCAAACAAGACAACAGACTGGCTCAGTTAAGGTAAAAAGTGACCCTTGTCAAGGAAGCTACAGGTCTAGGGTGTGACTACCTGCCATAACTTGCATTGGGTTAGAAGTTTTCATTTCAGACCGTCCTACGTGACTGCTTTCAGTCTCCGAGTTGGTTAGGCCACCATGCAGGCCTTCCCTGAGCCTGTCAGGTTTAGTATGTGGCCCCCTTTTCTAATCCTTACCTGAGGATATGTTCATTGATTTTAGAGAAAGAGAAATGGAGAGAAACATCGGTGGATTGCCTCCCGTATGCAACCCAACTGAAACTGAACCCGCAGCCTACTTGTGGGATCGAACCCACATTTTGGTGTGATGCTTCAAACCACTGAACTACCAGCCAGGTCAGTGGCTGCTTTTTCATCCACACTGGTAAGTGTTTTCTTTCTTATTAAATTCATGAGTGTTTGTTACATTCTTATTCTAAATAATGCTGTTCTTTACTGAGCAGCTACTGTAGGCAAGACACATTTCTTTTATTATCAGATATGCTTTATTGATTGTGCTATTATAGTTGTCCCAATTTTCCATTTTTGCTCCCCTCCACCTGGTACCTGGATTCCTTCCAGCGATCCCCCCCTTAGTTCATGTCCATGGGTCATGCATATAAGTTCTTTAGCTTCTCCATTTCTTATACTATTCTGGACAGCCACCTGTCTATTTTGTGCCTGCCAATTATGCTTCTTCCTCCCTGAACCTTTTCTCTCATTCTGCCCCAACTGATAACACTCCACGTGATCTCCATGTCTACGATTCTGTTCCTGTTCTGATGGCTTGCTTACCTTGTTTTTTAGATTCAGTTGTTGATAGTTGTGAATTTGTTGCCATTTTAATATTCATAGTTTTCATCTTCTTTTTCTTAAGTAAGTCTCTTCAACATTTCATGTAACGATGACTTGGTGGTGATGAACTCCTTTAGCTTTACCTTTTCTGGGAAGCACATTATCTGCCCTTCAATTTTAAATAATAGCTTTACTGGATAGAGCAATCTAGGTTGTAAGTCCTTACTTTTCATCCCTTTGAATACTTCATGCCAGTCCCTTGTTGCCTGAAAAGTTTCTTTTGAGAAATCAGCTGATAGTCTTATGGGAATTCTTTTGTAGGTAAGTCTCTGCTTTTCTCTTGCTGCTTTTAAGATTCTCTCTTTATCTTTAACCTTTGGCATTTTAATTGTGATGTGTCTTGGTGTGTTCTTCTTTGGGTCCAACTTTTTTGGGACTCTCTGTGCTTCCTAGGCTTGTATGTCTATTTCCTTCACCAAATTAGGAAAGTTTTCTTTCATTTTTTTTCCAAATATATTTTCAATTTTTTCCTCTTCTTCTTCTCCTTCTGGCACCCTTGTGATTCAGATATTCATGTGTTTGGAGATGTCCCAGAGACTCCTTATATTATCCTCATTTTTTAAAATTATTTTTTCTTCTTGCTGTTCTGGTTGAATGTTTATTTCTTCCTTACATTCCAAATCATTGATTTGGATCCCAGCTTCATCCCCTCCATTGTTGGTTCCCTGCAGATTTTCTTTATTTCACTAAGTGTAGCCTTCATTTCTTTCTTTACATGGTTGACATACTCAGTGAGTTGTTTGAGCATCCTGATCAGCTGTGTTTTGAACTCTGCATCTTATAGGTTGGTTATTTCCATATAATTTAGTTCTTTTTCTGGGGTTTTGTTCTGTTCTTTTCTTTGGGCCATATTTCCTTGTATCCTAAAGTTGGCAGCCTCTCTGCATTTGTTTCTGTGTATTAGGTAGAGCTGCTTTGATTCTGTCTTAGTGGCATAGGCTATTGTAGAAAAGGCACCTGTAAATTGCATGGGGCGGAGCCTTAGATAATCTCCAAGGTGGGGCAACCTGCTTCACTGCTTTGTGGCTCTGTAGCAGGGGAGAGGACTCCAAGAGGGGACAATGTCACTGCCTGTCTTCTGGAGGTTGGCCCATCCCTCACCCTGCTTTCAGGCAATTTATTTACTCCCAGTATACAACTGGTGCCCTTCCAGCTGTTATCCTGGTGCGGAATCCCAGAGCGGGTAGGTCTGCATCTGTTTTTAATCTCCATGGGTCCTTCGAGTAGAGTCTCCTGAAAATCTGGCAGTGTCTTCTGCCACCCTAACCCCCACTGGTTTTTATAGCCAGAAGTTTGGGGATTTATCTTCCTGGCACTGGAAACTTGGTCTGTGCATTTTGGCCCGAGGCTGGCATCTGTCCCAAGGTACACCCCCCCAACTTTTATCCACCACACGTGAATGTGGGACCATGCGTTCTGCTGCCACCACCTCTCCACCTGTCTCCTAAGCAGGACACATTTCATCCACTATGTTATATATTCAAAACCTGCAAAATAAGTATATGCCTTTAAAAGGGAAGGAAATCCCCAGAGAAATTACTAATTTTCCCCTGATCACACAGCATGGAACAACAAATGTGGGGTTTAAACACAAATCCATCTAAAAATCAAATATTATGCACTTTCCACTACACATCCATTGTGCTGACTGATTCTTCTGTGTGGAATTAACTATGCTTCAATAAGACTTCATGGCTGACTCCGTCCCCCAACTGGGGATTCACGGATACCTACCCAATCACAGTAATTTATACAGTCGGGTCGAGTAGTCGATTCAGAGAAGGACAGATGACACAAGCCAGGTCAGTGAAACACAATCCTGGGACCGTTATGAAATTTTTTAAAAAGATAGCTTTGAGTTGGGTTTCCTTAAGTATAGGAAAGAGGAAAGTCAGTTGTCGTAAGTTGCTCGGTGGTTAGGTGCGAGATGCTAGTTTGTGGGCTGTTAGCTGTGGCGGCCATTGCTGTCGCCACTTGTTCAGAGCTCACTTGAGAATAAACATAGCTCAGAGGAAAAGAAGACAGGTGGGGAGAAGAGAGAAATTCCTAACAATAGTACCATTTGAGGCCTGAACTCTGCTCTAAATGACCATTCCCTTTTCTTCAGTTCAGTTTCAGTTGGTTTTCTGTCACAAGCAGCCCGAAGTGTCCTAATATATCATTTTATTGTATTATATGCTTTCATATAACTGTAGTCCTTTCCTCATATATCAGTGTTATGATTCATTATTTGAATGTATTTCAATTGTGTCTCTTCCTCTACACAGGAAAGTTCATGAAAGCAAGAATCATGTTTTACTCCCCTCAGCACAATTATCTCAGTATTTCCCAGAAGAACCAGTAGGTGCTTATTACATGGGTGTAGAGTTGATAAGTAAGTAAGTAAATGAGCAAGGAAACAGAGTTCCCACTCAACTATTTTTTTAGTAGTCAATCATTTAATGTCTGATTTTTAAACATTTCAGCAAACTTTACTAAAGTGGCACTGAAGTTTTTTGTGTTTTACAGTTGTTTCTATTTTTCCCCTTTTTACTTTCCCCCCACTCAACTTTTGCATTCATGAAGAAGCTCAATAGCAGAGAAAAGCATTATGTACTGCTTGTAATAGACCACCCAGTCTCTCATTCATAAACAAAAGTGAACAACCAAAGATCCCAGATATTTGAGGAGGACATTTCACAGAAGTCCTGGGTGAAGAAATCTATCAAAGTGTCAAACTTAAAAATAAAGAGAATGAGCCCTGGCTGGTATAGCTCCATGGATTGAGCATGGGCTATGAACCAAAGGGTCACAGGTTCGATTCCCAGTCAGGGCACATGCCTGAGTTGCCAGCCCCTGGTCCCCAGTTGGGGCCACTTGAAAAGCCCCTACACATTGATGTTTCTTTCCCTCTCTTTCTTTCTCCCTTCACCTCTCTGTAAAAATAAATGAATAAAATCTTTAAAAAGATAAATAAACAGAATGAAAGTTTGATAAAAGAACAAAAGTAAAAGGCATGGAGGCCCACTTCGGAAAGTTCAAATTATCTAATATAAATTGCAATAAGGGAGAATAGGTAAAATAAGGCCAGAAGACAATCAAATAAATGCAAGAAGAAACTACTACAGAACTGATGAATGGCATGAATTCTCAGTTTGGAAGTGCCCAGAATCATATATGAAAAAAAATCCATATGTAGACAGATTTGTCGAACTCAGACTACTAAGGCAAAAAGGACATACTACAAGGGGAAATTAAAATAACTTATATGCAAAGGAAGATGTTTCAGACTGGTGTTAGAATTCTTCCTAACAACTCAGTGTAGGAAGACAGCAAAGTAGTGGTTCGACCTTCTGAGAAAAACAATTTTCAATATAAAATTATACATTCTTTTAAACTATCAACTGGTGTGATAGAAACATTATACTTTTCACACCTGCAAAGACAGAAACTTCACTGTGTACTTACCCTTTATGAAAAAATACTTACTTGGAAATATTTATATTAAAATATTAACTTGATTATGTCATGCAGCTGAATGAAAAAAGGAATCCAGGAAAGAGAACCAGCAGAGCCAAGAAGCGGTGTGATTAACCCAGGAGAGCACTGACAAGTCTCAGAAGACCAGTGAGCAGCACGAGCAAGAAAGCAATCCATCCAAATCAAAGCAGGAAGCCAGAGGTCTCTCAGGATAGTGAATGACCTCAAGAAAAAAGCAAATTTCACATAACCAATGAATCTGTTAAAATCCCAAAGATTTTAGTCATATGGATAAATCAGGTACAAGCTTCTATCATCAACAAGAAAAAAGATAGCCACTGAGTACAGGAAGGGAGCAATGGAAGAAATAGCTGTACAAAAAAAATTATAGTGCCAAATCTTAAATTTTGCATGATTTTAAACTGATTTCTATATAAGAAAAAGTAAATATAGTTGACCTTATCACCTGGGACAGAATATGCATTATTCTTGACTATGTGGAAATCATGCTGCCTGCCCCTGGCTGAAGCTGAGAAGCTGAAGGAAATGGGGTGCAGGGACATGTGGGCACACTGACCTCCTCACCGACCCGGTGAGGTCAGGAGGCACTGTCTTAGATGACACTGCAAGTGTCCTTCCCAGCCTCACTAACAATGGCCTTGAGTTCTTTCCATCTTCTACCCACCCCGAAGCCATATGCCAACAGGCGTTTGTGGCAGGTCTCTCACACAGGATGGAATGAGACTGAAGTCATTCAGAGGCTTTCCTGGGATGGGTTAGTCCTTCTCTCCGTGGAGCGTCTGGTGGTCTCTCCAACAGAGTGGCCAGATTTTTATGTGGCTACTCAGGGCGCCCAACAATATAAAACCAGAAGTTTCCAGGCATTCTTAGGCCTAGCCCCACTGAGGAAAGTGTCACTTGCACAGCCTTCTGTTGGTTAAGCAGTCACAGGGCAGGACAGATTCTAGGGGAAGGTAAACTACTTCCCAATCAGCTGCGTTTTACCCACTCCAAGTACTACCGAAGATGTACTTAAGGGAGCATTTCCTCCCAGGTATATAACTTGGAACATGGACTTGATTGGCAAACATGTTGGCGTGGTGGTCTGGGAGAATCATCTGAGCTGTTTGCTAGCACTGGGCTCTTGCTAGAACAATGCATTTCATTAAGAACAGATGCTGCTGCTATTTTATGCAGACGCACTTTCCCTGACGTGTTTCCTGGGATAACAATCTTAGCCATCGAGAAAAATAGACCTTTAATTTCTTCTTGGCATGCAGGGGGCTGGGGGGGGCAAGATTTCAAACAGAGATTAAAACAGAAGATACAACAACACGTCTGTTGTTGCTGATAAAAAGTGAAGTGTGAAAAGAAACAAAAAGCTAAAACCAAGCACACTTCCAGCTTGTTGCTGAAGGGAACTAAGGCAACAAGAAGCACTGCATTTTTATAGGATCTATTTCTGACGTGTATTTCACTCACCTGGATGCATCACCTTCCCTACCAAATTAGGGGTTTATCTTCCCCTAAAATCTGTCCTGTCCTGTGACTGTGGTCAGTACCAGGTTCTAGAAGCACCTTCTAAACAACTGAAGTCTACTGGTAGCATTTACACCTTTATGGAACGATAAAGTTGATCAGAGGTTCTTGCCCCCTACATGCTTCTGAAGGAGCAGAAGAAAATGTTTGATTATACCTCATTAAACAAAATGACATAAAATCACATGCTTGGGAATATTATCAGACTTGGGTAAAAATCATAGATCAATTCATTCATTCGAAATTTTGTGCTGACAAGACTCTGCTACAGGACAAATGTTGCTTATAGTTTCAAAATAAAGCTTAATTAAAAGCAATACAGGAGCTTCTGAGAAGGGGTGCCTCCCAAGAGGGAGTGACACTGTTAAAACGACAAGACCACACACTATCTCTGATGTGGGCTGGTGACACCCTCGGGAGAAGCACTAACTGGACTGCGGCCGTCGTCCTCTGCTCCACGTGGACCAGACAGAACCACACCATCAGTAGTAAAAACCACCTGTACAGCCGATTTGAGAACGCCAGACCTTCCTTCTTAATGCTCTATAACCCGCTCTTCCTGATACGGAGACTGGCTGTCACCATCAGGTTCCCCCCTGAGCTTAGTCATTAGGGGCCTGTTAGAAACATGTCAGCAGGCTTTGCTATTTGGCCACAGTCAAGATTGCTCATCCAAACAGCTTGCTGAGATCACAGCTGGAAATGAATGAGACACAGTACAGGTACAATTTGACACGGAAATCTGGAGAATGATGTCATAACACAGAAAAACACCTGGCGTAAAGCATTACTGCCTTATTCAACGTGTCAAATCCAGGATAATAGAGACAGCAACCTCCATCCTCACAAAAAAAAGGACCTGATACCTCTCCTTGGGTACACACATCTGCTGGTCATCACACTGTGCTATGAGCCTTTGCATAAATTCACTCTGTCCTTCACAACCATCTTGTAAGAATGGCCCCAGTGTCCCCCAGTCTAGTGAAGAAGGAGGGACTCAAGCTAAAGGAGGTTAAATTCCTTGCCCAATCTCACCCCGTGGGTAAAGGCTGAGTTGGAACTTTTACCCAGTAATGCCTGATGTCAAAGCCCCTACTGACTGTACTCAGGAAGCTGCCTTGAGAAGACAGAGGATCACATCACAATTCAGTCACCACGAAGGACCACTCTCTACATTAGACCAAGGGGATATAAAAGGCTTTAGGGAGACTCGTATGCTGGGATTCAATCCTGGAAGACAAGTTTGGCTCAGGCGACTCAGCTGGGGGGGCATCACCTTGCAAACAGAAAAACCGGTGGTTTGACTCCAGTCAGGGCTGCAGTTCCATCCTGGCCAGGATGCACCCAGAAGTCAACCAACTGGTGTTTCTTTCTCGTATCGATGTTTCTCTCTCTCTCTTTCTTCCTCCCTTCCCCTCTCTAAAAATAAATAAATGAAATCTGTTTTCTTGTAAATTTAATTTGGTTTAATTATAAGCACAAGCTCTTTGTAGACAGTTCAAACCAAAGAAAGATATAAGGCAATGAGTAAAACCTTTCCTCTTTCACCTCCCCATACCCAGCAAGTCTAACACCATTTTTTCAGAAGTAGCCATTATTACGAATAGCATATAGCCATTAATGCCGATGGCTATATTTTGTCTTGTGTATATTTCCAGAAACTTTATCTATAAAATCCTTTAAAATTGTTTTAAACTCTTTATTAAAATTAAGTGTAAATCTTCTGTTTCAATTACGTGTTACATTTAAAACCTTATACTATAGATCATATAGATTACATAAACCGTATTTTAATTTAGGAAAAGACATCAACATATTCCCACAATTGGCACTAGTGGCTGCATAGTATTTCATTATAAAATGTTCCACAATTTATTTATTTTTATATATATATATATATTTTTTTAGAGAGAGAGAGAGGGGGCAGGAAGGAGAAAGAGTGGGAGAGAAACATCAGTAGGTGGTTGCCTCTCATGTGTCCCCTACTGGGGACCTGGCCTGCAACCCAGGCATGTGCCCGGACTGGGAATTGAACCAGCAACCCTTTGCTTCACAGGCCCACGCTCAATCCACTGAGCTATACCAGCCAGGGCTCCACAACTTATTTTTTAAATAAACAGATTCATTTCCATTTTCTAATTGGTTATTACAAAAGGGGAAATTCCTAGAAAAGGAATTCAGAGTATGTAAGTGATGAAGAAATTAAGACCATGGCTGAAGTGTGGAGGGTGGGTGCGGCGTGGGGAAAACTCGGAGGCTGAGGGTCCAGCGAGCAGGCGCAGGGTCAGCAGGTAGGGAAGGGAGAGACGCAGATGTCAAGAGCAGGAGTGGATTGTACACACGGACGGGACCTAAAGAAGACTGTGGAGAAAGCTCGGAACAAGCTTCTTCCACTGCCCTTCCCTCAGCACCACCCACCCACATGCCACAACACACACTCGCAGCCGCCCATGCACACACCAGACCTCGTCCAAGTTCAATGCCCCCTTCCCACTTCTAATGAGGGTGTTCACTACCTGTTTGGATTTTAACCCTTTCAGGTCTCCTATTCCAGCACATATAACTGAGTGACAGTGATCATACAACAAGCCCCGTTAACCCTCTGAAGCCCAACAGAGGTCTCCATGAAGCCGGACCAAAACACAGTCTGGGGCAATGGCCTGTAGCACCGCTGACCCCAATAACCCAGACTTGTTCTAATGAACACATCTCACTTCTAAAATTATAACTGTAAAGCTGTCATTTCTCTTATTATACCAATAACTTTTATAGGAATGTTGGGATGGTAAGAGAATTGAAGGGAGGCTGGTAGAAAATATGCCTCCTTTTTTGCAATCCCCAAAACTACAAATACATCCTTGAATCTCCTAAAACTTTTCCTGAATGCCAATAATTGAGACGGAAAAGTCTAAGTCAAAATATTACAGTTTAAAAGAAAAACAAAGGCAAAAACCTCAACCAGGGCAATGGAAAACATACTCAAACCTCAACAGCTCCCTCTGCTGTCTCTTTGTGTAATTTTAAAATTTTGTGTTTTATTTTCTTTATGTCTGTTTTATTTTGTAATTGTTCGATAAGGAACCACATGAAGCTGGGTAGTATAAAAGTCAGTTGATAAAATCCTTCCCACTTTATAGAAAATTGGAAACACCAATCCTGTATCATGAATAATGAGCATCTTATGTTCAAACTTTTTCTATATGGTAGAAGTATTGGTATAATTTAAACAAGTGCTTACATTTTTAAAGTGCAAAGTGATATATATATATATATGTATATATACAGATACATACATATATATTTATGTGTTTCAATAACAAAGAAACATAAGTCTCTAAAATTAAATTAATTTGTTTAAAATAAAGCTTTTACCTGGCTGGTGTAGCTCAGTGGAATGAGCACTGGCCTATGAAGCAAAGGGTTGCCAGTTCGATTCCCAGTCAGGGCACATGCCTGGGTTGCAGGCCAGGTCACCAGTAGGGGACACATGAAAGGCAACCACACATTGATGTTTCTCTCCCACTCTTTCTCCTTTCCTTCCCCTCTCTCTAAAAAAAAATAATAAATAGAATATTTTTAAAAATAAAGCTTTTAAATTTCACTTGTCTAGACATTTCAGTCATATTAGAGCTAAAAGCTAATGGCTTTTAAGAGGCTCTTCAGTCGAATGTGGAGAAAACAAACATGAACCGAACCAGGGAAATAAGTTTTTCTCCGTGAGGGTGCAGTGCCAGAGAGAGAAGGGGGGTAGGGGGCTCAGATGCAGAGAACAGACCTCACACGCACTGAAGGCTGCAAGATGTCATGCAGTGAGCCTTTTCATTTAATTCACCAAACAAATCTGAGTGAGGCTTATTGGTCATGGAATTGTTTGGTCAGTCAACAACTAAGTAGTGGGTTTGGGCACTGATTTAGAAGCACTTGGCTTTGAAGTGGGGACTAGAAAATCTGGGCTTGAAGTTCTCGCTCCGTCACTAACCGGGACCTTGGGAAAATCGGAGCCTCTCAGTCTGTTTCTTCATCTGGAAACTGAACGATTTGATCAGTGACTTCCCAGATCCTTCTCAGCACCCCAAACAATCTCATGGCAAATCACACTGTGTAGCCCCGCCTTTTCTGACTCAAGAGAAAATCCAGTTTAAATGAGAATCAAAGGCAATTTTAGGAGAAAAAAATGGAAGGAGAGAAGGGAGGGAGGGCAAAAGGCAGACAGGCCCCCAGGCGACAGGGAGTCTTCGGAGACCAGCCAAATAGAATAGTGAAGGTCAAGTGGGAATATTATCAGACAGTCAACTTGCTATTTGGCAAAGAAAATAAAAATCACATGGCTTTTTCCCCCAGCAACAATGAACAGGACCAACTTTTTTCTCCTCTACCCATCACCAGTTCACGGACTGACTTCAGGTTCCTAGGCACGGAGGTCACCCCTGCAGCGTTGATAGCAACGGCTCCTTCATCACAACCTAAGAAGGGGTTTCGGGAAGCCCATGACTCACCCCACTGGTTGTCTGTCACTGAGAACTTTATGTGCCAGGTAGTGTTTATGTCAGTCAAGAAGACCAAGTCCCCTAACCCGTGAATCTCACAATTACAGGACAAAGAGAAGGCCACATACAAATAACTGTAGCTAAGTTCTGGGAAGAAAATGGAAGGTAAAGGAAACAGTGACAGTGACTCTTTAGACTGGTGATCAGGAACACACTCTCTGAGAAAGTTATTTTAGTAGAGTGACACAGAAGAGAGCAAATCCCGAAGCAGGCAGACAGGACAGAACCCGGAGGTGGGGACGAATCAGCAGTTTGTGGGGAGACAGGAAAGCCGGCATGGCTGCAGCGCAGGAACAAGGCGGAGAGCGGGCGGTGCGAGTCTCAGGCGGTACGTTCCCGAGCAGCCGGCCCAGGGCCGGCTCACAGTGGGAGTGAACACCACTGCAGGGGACTGGACAAACGACAGCCGGAGAGTGGGAAAAGGGGAGTCACTAAGTACGTGACAATTCCCCCTGCTTTTGTTACCGCTACCTTTGCTTAGAGTTGGGTGACTTACATTAGTGCTCCTGAAAGAGTGCATGTTACCAGACTAAAGGGGTCCATTTGTGCATCAGAGTTCAGTAAGACATGAACGGGACCTGGCAGCACAGAGCAGAAGTTTATTTTTAGGAGCTGGCCCATGCGCAGAGACACAGGTGAGCTGCTGCTTACAGACCTGGCTCTCCTATGGCTTCCAGGGGATGCATTGTGTAAGAGGAAAATCATTAATCATGGTGACTAACAGTGATTGGGTCATGGTCAGGGTCCTGGTCTCTACTGACTGGTCGGTGCAGGGTAGGGGGTGGCTGATCATTGCGCCTGGTCCTGATGTCAGCTGTGGCATCACTTCATCTGGTTTCGCTGCTTTTCTGGGCTGAAATACGACTGAGGCCTATTCGTTATCTATAGTTTGCCCCAAACTCTATCTCCGTGGTCCACAGACCCGAGACTTTGTTCCTAAGGTTATTTGATGCTGACCAGAACCTTGTTGTCCTGAGGGCTTCATGATTACGTGAGTGGTCATGCAAGAAAGGAGGAGGCCAGTGAGTCAGGATGCTAGACAAAGCTAGTCTGAGTCAAAAAGAAAGGAGAAAAGGTCATATTAAAGGAAGAAAGCTTCTACAAGATTACAAGCAGAGAAAATGGAAGGGACAGAAAGCCGATTGGGAGAGTGGGGAATAGACAGAAAACGAAGACCAAAGATGAAAGCGAGCATTCCCTTCAGACGCAAAATATCTGCAAAACACAAACAAAAAACTCTCACAAAAAGGAAGCAAAGCTAATTTTCAGTGTTAAACCACTCATGTTCTTCTCATAGACAATAGAGCACCAGATTAGGGTAAGGAAGTGATATAAAGTTTTTTAAAAAGTTCAGTGATAATTTAAAAGCTTTGAATCGATTGATCCCTTGTAACAAGTATGTTGATTGAGATGTGTACTTGACTTTGTGTTAGTGGATCAAGAACGGATTGGTGTGGTCTGTGGGAAGGTGAGAGGGCCATGTGGATACACAGTGCTACCTCGGCACTCATGGGGACTCGTGACAAGTGACAAGTGCCGAACAGAACTGATGAGTACTGAATGATGCATTTTTCTCTCCCAAGGCGTCGTGTCTCGTACAAGTTCTAGCAAGTGCGATGCTTCCCAAGCAAGCGCTGAGTGCTGAAATATTTCTTGTCATCAAAAGGCAAAGAGTACAGGGTTTGGCGACTTCTAAAGTCAACGAGTACCAAGGTACCACTGTACAATGGAGAGCTGCCAAACAGGCCTGACTGCTCAAAAGTGGTTCAAAAGATCTTAAGATCATTTATGCAGAAAACTATGAACACCAATTAGCCCATCAACATCATGCTGCCAGAGGAGTGGCTCCCAAACGCAGTCTGCAATGCCAAGTTCATATGCAGTCACACTAATAAGGCTCTTCACACTCATCCTCTTGAATGTACCGTCTGGTTTCCCAGAGAAAGATAACATGGCAAGTGATGTTGCAACAGAATGAACAAAAAAAGATGACAACCCAACTGCTAACTACATAAAACACTAAGAGCTTTAAGTTTTGTTTCCAATACGGTAAATACACATGAACAAAAGCTGTGTGGGTTTCTGTGTAACTGGCTGCTGAGACTTAAAAGCTCAAGTACTGCCCAACCTAATATATTTGAGAAAATTAACATTACATATGAAGTATATGTATATGTTACAAATATGTAAATATTAAAAATATGACATTTACTAGTGATAATTTCATTATTAGTAAGTTAGGAGAGTCCATTAAGACTAGCTACTTGGGACAGATCTAAATTATCAAAACCATTCAAGAACCACTCTAAGGCAGTAATTTGTGTGTTTATGGCACCCATCCTGAATGGTATAAAAAACATATACAAGGAAACATCAAAAACTTTCCTTAAAAAGTGTGCAAGTTGCAACTTTATCTCCCCTGGGAATGGAATAGATTCCTCACCTAACCATAAACATGAACTAAAGGGGAAGGAGAGGCTGTGTGTCTGCCTGTATGTGAATATGTGAGCGCAAGACCAGCTCAGATGGTCCAAAACCTCACACCATGCAGCTGAAGCAGGCAGAGGATATAACTCTGACCCCCAGCTGCACATGAAACCAGTCTTGAACCCCACCCTCTACCCCACCCCCAACCAAAGGACCAGGACATAACTGGAACTTGAACTCTGTACCCATTTCCAAAGCCAAAGATCCATTGTCCGGGAAGATCTGGTATTGACACCTGTTACCATAAATGGCCAAATTCTAAGGTCCTCCAATTAAAACTTGACATACTGGCATTTCTGCATACTTCTCCTCAACACCCCCAGCCCCTTAAAAACCCTTAACTGCCCTGACTGGTATGGCTCAGGGCATTGGGCATCCTCCCACAAACCAAAAGTTCACCAGTTCGATTCCTGGTCAGGGTGCATGCCGGGGTTGCAGGCCAGGTCCAAGGCAAGAGGCAACCAACTGATGTTCCCCTCACACATGGTCTCTCTCTTCTTCCCTCCCTTGCCCTCTAATAAAAAAAAATCTTTAAAAAAAAACCCCAAAACCCAAACCCTCCCTTAACCTAGTCTAGTAAGATGGATTTGAGGCACCCCTAAGTCTCCCAACTTCTCAGTTGGTACCCTCTACATCAATAAACCTTTCCTTACTCCCAACTCTTGACATTTTGAGTTTTGGCCTTTCAAAACATTGGGCACATGAATTTTGGTTTGGTAACAAATAGAACTTGGTATTAATGTAGCTTTTTAAAATCTTCGGGCCTTTGTTATTAGAAAGATGTTCAAAATGTATTTTGTGAAACATTGTAAAAATCCAGTTGAAAATAAATATTGACAGTTTATTTCTGCATATTAGTACGCATTCCATTAGGTTTCCATGTTTGCAGTGTGGCCTTTCAAATATTGCCTGGAAAGCAGATAATTAAAAAACAAGCCTATCTGTAAAGCTAGGCTACATAACTCCATGATAGGTATTTAATGGCTAATTTCCTCTTCCTGTGGCATTGTTTTCCTTATTAAAGGGAAGGATGGGGGTGGGGGAACACCAGTTTATACAAGCGCTGACAAACAAGCAGAGCCCTGTGCCTTTCCAAAGGAGTGACAGTTTACTCAAGGCAACCCCCCCAAGACCTGACATGGTTTCAGTGGCTTTAAATTTAGAAACCAGGAATTGTTACTGGGGTACCTGTCTTCCATGCAACATTTTATACAGAAAACATTTCTTGCATAAGTTTAGATATCTGAAATAAACACGTAAGTAGCGTTTCATTTTTCTAAGTAGCAAAAGAAAGAAGTTGCCACCCTAACATATGCTTCTTTGGGGTATTATTTTAGGCTGATTAGTTAATAAACAGCAGACCTGGAAGCAGCTCTGAAAACCAAGTAGAAGTGGCCAGTTGCAGAGGGCACTTACACCCGCACTTCTGAGGTGTTCCCTCATTGTACCTGGCCTGTCACCATCAACAGAAAAAGCAGACTTAAATCGCACAACCTGGCCTTTGTTCACGCACTTTTCCTGGTAACCTCCCACTGGTGACTCTCCACCCCCCACCTCTACCTGAAGGATGTATTTAAGGTGACAGCTGCCACCATTTTGGTGAATCATTCTGTTTTCATGAGTCTGTCCCATGTATACGGGAGGTGTGCATATTAAAATTCAACTTTTCTCTTGCTAATCTGTCATGTGTTAATTTGATTATTAGTACAGCCAGAAGAATTTGAAGAGTAGAGATTTTTCCTTCCCGACAGTGGTAGAAATATTTATTACTGTTATTTGCAAAGAAAGCATAACAGGTTATAATCACATGTGTACTCATGCAGCCACTATGGAAAATGGTTAAGCTCTTTAACGCAGAGGGAAAAAAGCTTTTGGATTTGAGAAAACACAATTTAGGTTAAAATCTTAAAAACTAAGTGACATTAAAGAATGAAATAGTTGTTAATTAACGAGTAAATTCATAAAAAGTGATTCAAACCTTAAGCATTTACTTGGAAACAAACACATATTTTAATTCACCAATTATTTGAGATAGGACCAAGACCTTTTCTTTGAATAGAAATCTCTTCGAGTGGCCCATGTCTTTCTTCTATAAACCACACCTCCCTTTTAATGCATAGTCTGAAATCCCAGAGAACTGAAAATACACTTGTAAACTGTGTCACTGTCTCATTTTTATGATTTTCCTGCCATTTTTAGTTTTACGTTTTATACCTAATTAGAAAACGAACCTTGACAGGTATTTCCAAAGCAAATAAATTTTCGAGGAAACAACTGTCCCATTTTATCAGTTTACATATTTAAATCTCTAAGAGGAACAAGTACAACTGGAATAAGTGAGTTTAGAAAGCACAGGTGAGTCCTGTGCAAACTCAAAAACAGCTGTGAGACGCAGGACTACTTGTGCTCTCAGCACCGAGCACTTTACAAAGGAAGCCCAGTCAATCCAGCGAGCCAAAGCAGAAACGGTAAGCTTAGTATAGCGGGAGACTACAGCGTTGATGTTAATATGCAACAGTATCACATTGACACTTTATTTGTAAACTTGTCATTTCAAGATATAATCTTCCTTTTGGATATATACTAGAAGAGTTAGAACAGCCATCTTAGTTTATGTCAAATATCTTTTCTCTAAAGTTGCAGAGTATCACCGATGACACATGGAGGTACACATCCACATAAGTTTCCATTCTGAACTGTTACTAAATATTCATAATGGAGCTCTTACACTTTACTAATATACTTAAAGCAAATTACTACCAACGGGCATTTGTAACAAGAAAAAAATTTCTTCTTGAGCTAATTTTTATCTTTGGCTTCTCTTCCACTGCTGACAGGTTTTCTTGCCATCTCCTGTTCGCTCTTCTTTCGGTCTAATTTGCCTTTGGTTCTGCCACCTGCTCTGCTCTAGCAGGATAAATGAACTCTACGTTGTAATATTTTACTGAACAAAAGCATGGCTGACAGTCACTGAAAATCCTGGAAACTGAAAGTCAAAAAAACAAAGATAAATAATAATCTAAGATTTATTCAGGCAGTGACTGGCCTTTGGATCTCAATGATACGAACTGAAAATAATCAACATTCTGTAACCTTTAATATTGATCAAAGCTGTAAATATCACCCTAAGAAATCTTCAGTGGCAATCAATAAATTCGAAATTCTCCTTAAGAAACAAGACAGTTAACATTTGATGACAGCTAACATTGGAGGGCTTGCTTGCCTCAGGCCCAGGGTTGTGCTAAGCACTTTATATTATTAATTCACTTAATCTTTCTGAAATAGGTTCTATTGTAATGCCCTCACTTTTTTTTAATCCGAAATCTAGCTATTGGACTCCAAAATCTATGCTCTTGCCCTGGATGGGTGGCTTGTAATTTGTTAGGACATTCCCCAAGGTTGTGAGTTCAATTCCCAGTCAGGCCACATACAAGAATCAACCAATGAATGCACAAATACATGGAACACATCGATATTTCTCTCTCCCTATTCCCCCAAATAAATACATTTTTAAAAAACCTCTATGCTTTTGGCCAGAATAGTATGCAGCAGCCTAATGAGTACTTCAAAAGCAATTCATCTTTAAAAAATGCTATTTAAATCACCTTTTCTTTATGAAGGAATGTACCACTCTAACCATATTACTGCTTAACTCAGAATTTTCAACCCAGCCACGTTTAAATGACTACACTCTTAACCTCTACACATTAAGAGCAAGATAATTTGACATAATCTGAATCTTCTCTTTAATACATTCTTAATCCTTTATTAAAGTTATCGCCCCACCATGCACATGATTAGAATTCAGGGAGTAGGTATGAGTATCCATTAAATTCTTCCAATATACAACTGTTCTGTTGAAAAATAAGGAAGGGGAGAGGGTGGGGGTTCTAAAAAGACATAAAAGGAAAATAAATGTATTCATACATAAGCCTGTTGAGATGAAGCTAAGTAGTAATGAAACAGATTCCCATATTGCCCTTTAAAAACACGATAAATGGGAGCATAATTATCCACTCAAAGGGTGACTGTGACTTCCCTCCAAAGAATACAGAATATGAAGAGGAGGAGGGGGAAGAAAGCTGGAATGGAGAAAAAGACACTATCTCAGCCAGGTGATCAAGGTCAGGATCAACAGGCACATGGAGGTGGTATGTAACCTTGAAAATGATGTGATGGAGATGGCACTTTACTTACGTGGTCTTCCTCCCCCAAACTCATAACCGCAGTCTAATAAGGAAAACACAAGACAAATTCCAAAGGAGGGGCATTCTCTAAGATACCTAAATCCTATTCCTCAATACTGTCAAGGTCATCAAAAACAAGTCTGAGAAATCATTACAGCCAAGGAGAACACAAGGAGGCACAGCAACTAAAGGGAGTGAGACACCCTTGCTGGCATCCTGGACCAGAAAAAGAACATTAGGTAAACACTTTAGAAAGTGGTGAGAATGTATCCATAGCAGTGCATTAATTGTAACAAATGCATCTATCACTGATGTAAAACACAAGTAACAGGAAGCTGGGTCACTGTAGGAAACTGTACTGTCTCTCCACTTCTTCCATAGACCTGTTCTAAAAAAATAAAGGCCATTTAAAAAAAAGTATAATTTAAAATGGCAAAATAGAAAAAAGCTTGGATTTCTTTAGCACACATTCTCTTGCTTTTTACCAACACTGCAGAAAAGATGGGGATTTTGTACACCAGATTTCAAAATTAAGGGAAATAAGTAGTGGTCGTATTTTATCAGACTCAATGAATAAAATACAATTTGAAGTATTCATTACCTACATTCTGAAAAATAAACAAAGGATATTACAAGTTATGCAAATATTACATTTACAAAATACAAAAATGTCATAGCCTTTCAAAACTGCAAAGAACCTGAGATGCATTCGATGCCAATCTTCTAGAATTTACTGAGCACTAACTACAAATGATTTGTTCAGCATCATTCTACCAGTTAGAAGTAAATGAAAGTCTGGTCTTTCTACTCCCAATCCTAAGATACCCCCTCACACAGTAATTCCATTGTGGTTACTGTTCTATCAGAAATATCCAATGTTTTAAAATGGTACACGAATATATGTCTGTGTATCCTACCTACCGTGTGTCTTTGTTCAGTGGAGCAGCTGCAAGGGATGGGGGACCCTACAGTGACACCAACTCTGCACCCGTTTTCCTTACATACTAAGCTTTACAGAAACAATTCATATTTACATGTAGTCCCAATGTTGCACAGGTAACAAATTATACATCAGACTCTGACTTTAGTGCACTAGTTATAAACTCTAGTTAAACCGCCACTCCTCTGTATCTCTCGCCTGTGATCTATAGGCAAGCTCTGCTTCCCACTATTGACCAAGAGGACTGAGGAAAGCATACATACACATGGAGGTTATGCAATGGCAAGTACTGTGATTTGAAAGCAAATCTTAAATTGGTCAGTTAAATTCTGACTGCAGGAATATTTTAGTTCCTGGACTAGAATTGCTAACTAAAGGCAGTATCCCTGATCAAGATAAAGCCAAGTCAGTAAGAAGCGGGGTCCCAACTAGAAATGGAAGTGTGCTGATGAGAGGCAAACCCTCTCATGATGTGACTAGTAACACGGAGGCTTCTGATAATGTGCAGTGTGGGACACTGGGGTGACTCTGTGAAACTCTGCTTCAGTCACAGGTCAACAGTGTTGCATGCACCTGGCAGGTTTTGACATCAGGAAACTATCATTTCTGGTTTTCCTCCCATCTGAACGAGTACCTTAGAGAACCCAGAAATAATCGGTGTACCATCCAGAGTCACCACGATCCTATTCACTAAGTTCTACCCCAGAGGACAATGTCCAGACTGCCAGAAAAGCATTGGTCCTTAGCACCAAGAACAGGGTGTCGGGGTTATTAGACAGCTGGTGGCACCACACCCTCCTGTTACCTGAAAATACACGGGCCTCTTTCTCTTTGGCTCTAAGTTTAGTATTAAGAGGATGTAATCCAATAAAATCACTTAAATGGATGAAGATTAGGATAAACTCTTATCCTCCCTTTCTTTAACTTCCCCACTCAATTTAAATGGCCAACTAAAACAAGTGACAGAATCTGTCTGTGCCTGAAAGACATGTCAGTCAAAAAATCCAGAAGAAGGTCGACCTTTATGCTGTGTTTCTAGCCAATAAACATATTTAGAAAGATAAAATGGAAAGAACACAGATATGAGTGAACAATTTTTATTGAAACCCTCAAAGATTAAAGAGGACCAAATGGTGAGTTTGGGTACCATAACAGAAAATCTCACCCAACTGTACCATCATTCACAGGAATGAACAAACCCAAACACGACAAAATTCAAATTCTCATGTAATTGCTACAAGTGAATGTAAATTAACTAATCATTTTATCATACCCTTTCTGTAATCACATGAAAAAGAAGGGAATTTACATGGCATAACAAAAGATATGCAAAACTTAATGGAAACACAATTCTCAATTTTCTCAAACTTACTTTTACAGGATGCACTTGAAATGATTAAATGACTTAAGCTGATTTTTTTTATTGCAAACTGTTTTAACATCAGCTTAACCTCCATGCATGGTATTCAAAAAGAACACAGCCTTTGAATTAGAAAGATCACTTAAGTTAAAATAAGGAATTAAGTATTGAAATGAGGAAAAGGCTGGGGTTTCTTTTGAAAGGAATCTTCAAGTACCAGTAAGTATAGAGAAAGAATACTAATTTTGGTTACATTTTTACCCTTACTGTTAAATATACAAACTATTATACCTTTCAAAATAAAATACCCACATAAGATAACTTTAATAAGAAACATTCAAACCAGATCTTGAAAAAACATTAAGCAAAAAATTTACTGGGCCAATCAGTCATGTCTTAATTTGTGATTATTCAAACATTTGATTAAGTGTTTCCTGCTGGAGAGCCCAGGTTCTCCCCCTTTTGGTTCCTACAGTTAAGAAACATTCAGTTAGTTGTGCTATTGAGACAACCTGTGATAATTTCACTTAGAGGAAAAAATATTTGCAACATACGTATTGACAGACCAAGGAGGAAGAGAAAGTAGGTGCTCTGAAAAAATCGTAAATGAAAAAAAACCCTACTGATTGTAAAGTTTTTATTTCCAAAGGAATGCTGCACCCATTTCACTTAATATTAGAAATCCAGGTAAAAGGCACTGGGATGTACTCCTCACAATGAACAGACTACTCGATTACACTTGACCTTTCTGAGTCTGCTGTGACGACTGGTCTGCCTGCCGAGTGCTGCTGTGACACTTTTCACAGAGAAACCAAAGGTAAATCAAACAAGTTTCAATCCATTTAAAATGTAACTAGTTTTATAAAAATATTCAGAGTTGCTAATAAAGCACCAAGAAAAAGAGAACCTCAGAGCCAGGACTCAGAGCCTTTCTGTGAGGTCACCCCTTGCAGTTTTCTCTAATAGGACCTCCAGAGTGACAACAGTCACCTTTGACACGTCCTACCTATATAATCTCAGGGCTGTAGAACGTTGCTGTGGTTACTATACCCAAATGCCAATTTTTATTATAAATAGTTAAGAGACATGTTACAAGATAAGATTTCATGGCTTACTCTTAAAAAGGTAAAATAGGTGCAACTTTCCTTTAAGAAAGTCTTTATTTTGTAATATACCTTTAATATTTTAATGTTCCCTTCAGTAAACACTGATGTAACTACAATGGAACTACCAAAGACCTGTGAAGTAGCTACGATTATCTACAAATACTGCATTTTATTTCACTTGAATACAGTATTTGTATATTTTAAGAAAATATTGTACAAAAAATTATATAAATGAAAGCCTCAAAGAAATACGTCACTAAATTTTTGAACCGATGTGATCAAAGATGTCAGTGAAAAGGTTTCTAACATGATGTAAACATAAATGGAGTAATGCAAAACACCACAGCATTCAAATCTACTGTATTGCTATTTTCACCCTTCTCATATCTTTCATCACAGCTTTCTCCTTTTGGAATAACATAAGGGACAGTACATGATCTTCACAACTGTATGCCATCAAATCGTTTAATACAGATGCTTGACACATTTAATTCATACAAAATCAATTTGCTTCAAGATACAAAATTAATGTTGATATGTAATTAATGAGAAAAATAAGATGTTAAAAAGATAACTATAAGAATACCCAGATATATGCTGTATTCCCATTTATATAGATCTGATCAGTAAAACATCAACACATTCACTTAGATACTGATTTAATCCATGAATCAAGGCCATATTTCCAAAGTATTTTAAGAATGCCAGGACACTGCAAAAGCTGGAGAAAATAGCTGAGGAACAGTATATGCTTGCTAAACAAGAACTATGTTTATTTAGCTAGTGAATACCTAGAGTAATAAATTTTTACTTCATGATAGCAATCAGGCTCGCAAACACCCAGAAACAGGAATTAAGGGTTTTACATGTAGTTATAAAGGTCATAAAAAGTCTGATTAGACTGAGGTACATTTACTCAAAATTTTGAGATTCATTAAGTGGTAGCAAACAAAATAATTCCTCAGACAAATGCACATTTTTCAGTATACATATTATTGGGGCAAGGGAGAAGAATGTGCATTAACTGGTGAAATCCACCAAGCTGCATATCAACATTCTGTTACACCAAACGGTTTAAAGACAAGGGTAATGTTCTAATATAATCTCGGATTATGTCTCATTTGGCTAAAATAGAGCTTAAGGTTGCTTTGCCATATTAAAAGTTTACTACAATAATTCTTCACATAAACATTTAGACTTGAACTCCAGGACTAAATATGGCATGATTATTTTGCTTTTAATCTGTCAAATAGCTAAAAATCGACAATTTAAAAACTACAACAAAGAAAAGTTGAAGCAGTGTGACTCTTACATCATTGAACCACTTCTAATGGTTAACTGTTAGTATTTAACAAATTCAAAGAGTTAATGAATCCTTGCATTCATTCAGTCTTCTGTGCCTTAGCTAGGATGCATAATTACAAAAGACAGCAGATACTGGTAAAAGCTTCAGGACAAAAAGTGCTTGACGAAGTTACAGTTCTCAAGTGTGTTTGGTGAGAGTATAAGGGCAGATGCGCTGATGAAAACCATTACAAGAGTCAATTCTGTGTTAAAGAGTCCAGAGATGTCACCTTAAGCAGAAAAAAGCTTTAATAACGTCTTCTTTGACTTATTAGGCATTTCCAGAGTCTACATCATTAGTGTTGTAATTCTAACAGGACATCTTCATATGGTTATTGTTTGTTTCTATTTCTCTCCTGAAAGAAAAAAAAATAATTTAACAAAATACCATCACTATATAAAGATTTAAATTATATTCACATATAATGTAAACCATCTCCATAAAAATTTCTTCAAATACTAATTCAAGTAATTAGTTAAAATTGATTTACTATTACCTATACACGCCATAGCAGGAAGATTACCACAAAACATTTTCAAAATAAAAAACTCCAAACTCTTATCTTGTGGACAGTAAAGGCCCTCTACATAACCCTATTTGCACACAGCATTTTGGTTAAGGTGAGATCACAATAATATCTTTTTAGCCTTTCAAAGACTTTCTGATAGTAAGGTATCGAAGAGACTAAAAGGAAGCTCTGTAGCAATTTCAAAACTATTGGCTCAGGTAGGTTAGGACAAAAGGGTAACTGTCAGTGTTAATAAAAAAAATACTTTGAATCATAAACTTCCTCTGATTTATCATATTCTCACATTCAGCATAACTTTCCATATCAAGAAACATTACAATTCCTTCTAAGAAAGTAGAAACACATTGAACAAAAGTTGAACTAAGTGATGTTTTCCAGTTTATTAACCAAATACGTTTACAGTAGCTACAAAACTTTTTAATTGAATGCATCCTATGGTTTGTTTGTACCATCTTGTTTTAGTGTGTAATTCAGTGGTCTCAAACTTTCCTAACATTCAGATTCACCTGGACAGCTTGTGGAAACAGTACTGGGCCCCCAAATCTGAAGCTGAGCCTGTGAGTTCGCAGTTCCAACGAGTTCAGAGGTGATCCTAATACTGCTGGTCCAAGAACCACACTCTAAAAACCACTTGTGTTTAACACAGTATGAGACTCTTTGTTTTCACTACTCCCATTTTATTTTTCATGTTCCATAATAAATAAGAATATACTTTAAAAATGGTCAAATTAGTTTCCTGTACTGAGACACCATCAGAAAATTAAGTTAGGACTTTAAGTTACTAAATTCCTTTCTTTTTTCATTTTAATATTATCCTAGAACGTGAGTAGCAGTATTTAATATAGAAAGCTAATAACTAAATGCCTGATTACGTAGCTACAAATAATATTATTTCATAGACACATAGTATCAGTGACATATTCTGAAACTAAATAAAACAACAAAAAGACAGAGCTGGCAATTAATGATGTTTCAAAAGGATAAGCAAAACCAAAAATCCAACAACATAAAGGAAAACAACAAAAAAACTTGGTACCAAGAAACTTAATCTAACTTTACAAAGGCTCTAAAACCTTAAAGAAAATGGCCTAACATAGAGTTTAGTTCTCAGAAGAAGAAAACAGATTTGTACGAGAAATTCCAAAGCCTGCTTTGAATAGCTAGATAAAAACCAGAATTACAGATGAAGCAAGAGGATGGCACAGAACACTGCTCATACTCCCCAAACAATGACTGATGGGCACCAGAGAAATTCATTAACTCCATGAAAAGGCCCAAAATCACAGAAACAAAGGCAACACTATTTAAGGATAAGTTAGACAAAAATAGAGGTTTAATTCCAGGGAGAAGATCATTTATAAAAATGAGGGTTATGTCTACTTAAATAAAAGAGATGCTGTTTCAGTTTGAACTATAATCAACTACATCAGTAAAATATACAGATTATAAAATACTGAAGACATCTATATGTGTAACACATAACCTCTAACTCAGTGAACAAAAAAAAAGATGAAAATGCAAAGAAACCTCTAACAAGACAGAAAAAGTTGGGGGGACGAGTGAGTCTGAAAGACCTACACTAATTTAGAAAGCACAAAATAAGATGGCAAAAATATACATTTACACCAAGCAGTCAAAAAATGTAGAATCATCAATGAAAACACAAAACAGCTCAGATTAAAAAAAAACCCTCTAAATCCAGTTACACATAATTTACAAGAAACTTAAAATATAAGAACACAGAAAAGTTAACAATAATAAAAGCAAACCAAAGACTGACACCACTGTATTACTGTAACACAAATGGATGTCAAGGTGAAAACTACTGCCGGAGATAAAATCACCACCACATACTGAGAGGAAGAGACATGTTTTTAAAACATAGAACAGTACTTAACTAAAATTACAACTTTACATATATCAAAAGTTGTCAGAATTACAAAGAAAACCTGAGTTTTCTAATTATAACAAGAGAATTTAATTTCACACATTTCTTAGTATTCAGTAGAGCAGACGGGTTAGTAAAAATACAGGTTAAATATACAGAATACAGGAAACAGCTAAGAATGACAGCACACACTGAACCACCAGAGAAAGAGACTATACACCAAAGACTCGGCATCATATATATCACATTTCTGACATAAATCTTAGAAGCAAAACAGATAATCCCAACCAAAAAACCTTACCCACATGTGGAAATTCTAAAACACACTAATAGTATGCTCCAAAAATCTTAAGAGAAATCTGAAACATTCTTACATCAGTACAATAATAAAAATGTTACATCTAAGTCCCTCCAATGCAACTTAAACATCTATACCTGTAGAATTTTTTAAAAAGCTGGAAAGCACTGAGCTCATCACCCATTTCAACATTAGAAAATGTGTAACAGTAAGTCCCCCTAAAATAGGAGGAATGAAAGAAGACGGCAGCAGAAAAACACAAAACAAAAAATGGAAAGAGAACCAAGGGACTAAAATTGAGAGCTGGAGTAGGAGAAAAAACCCAACAGTAGAAATAAATCTCTGGAAAAAATGAGTTAGAAAATTATGCATAAAAAACATCATGGAGACAGATACAGCTAAAAAATAAAAACCTAACTGCCCTGGCCAGTTGGCTCAGTTGGAGCATTGTCCTGTACACCAAAACGTAGTGGGTTTGACCCCTGGCCAGGCAACATACAGGAGGCAACTGATCTAATGTTTCTTTCTCTGTCTCTCTCAAATCAATTATCATATCCTTGGGTGAAAATTTAAAAAAAAAAAAAGAAAAGAAAAGTAAAGATGTAAAAATAAATAAAATTAAAATACTATTAATGCCAATATGCAGAAAAGTTTTAAACAAAATGGACTTCTTAAAAATACAATTTACCAAAAAAAAAATTAAAGAATAAGACTTATAACTAAAAAAGTTTAATCAACAATTATAAATCCACTCCAAACAAAAAGCCACCAGGGCTCATATAGTTTTACAGGTACATTTGATTAATTGTCCCAGAATTAATAATTAGGTAATTCTAAACTTACACCGGTTCCAAAAATTTTTTAAAAAGCAACTATTTCCTGATATATTTTGTTTGAGGTTAGCAATACTTTGATACTAACATTGTCAAGAAAAGCAGGAAAAAATAAAACAGTCCAGTCTCCCTCGTCACCAAGGACTTCTTACCAGCTGTTCTGTGGATAACAGAGTGTAGAAGAGCACAGTGGGGAGCGAGAAGGCCAGTAAGAAGGCTGGCACAGAAGTAGCAACGCTTACACTGGGGTGAAAATGCAGTTAGTGGAAGTGCATGGAACTGGGATACATTTTAACAGTGGAGTCAATGAAACTTATTGACAGACCGATTAAATATGGGTAAGAAAGAAAAGTATTAAGAACAAAGAGTGAGTCCAGTAGTCGTTCCCTAAACAACTGGAGGAACGATAGTACCCTCTATATGATAGCAACAGTTTGGGGTAGGCAAAGAAATGAGTTCTATTAAATTTAAGATACTTATTAGACAACTCAGTGAAGTTATCCAGCAGGCAACTGGATACATGAATCTAGAGGTAAGAGGAAAAGTCCAAGATGAATATATAAATTTGATAGTCTTTAAGTATAAAAATGTCCATCAACAAACCTTAAGTACTCTGGAAGTCTGTGGTCAATATCATGGCTTTTTAAAAAATTTTTATCTTCACCCAAAGACATATTTCCATAGCTTTTTAAAGGGTAGAGAGGGAAACACTGGTGTGAGAGAAGGCAATTGGTTGGCTGCCTTCTGAATTGGGGATCGAACCGGAATCCTGGGTATGTGCCCCGACTGGAAATCAAACCCATGACCTTTCAGTCTACAGGACAACACTACAATCCACTGAACCACACCAGCCAGGGCAATACTGCTGCTTCGTAGCAGGTGTATTACACAGCCAACTTCATAATTACACCTCTTGCTGTGTTGCTGGTAACACAGGGAGAACGGAAAGCTGACCTACACAAAAGGAGCCATAGTCCTGTATACCTAGTGAAGGACTAAGCCTCTACTGATGATTCAGAATTGGCACTTCAAACAGGTACAGGTCTTTGTGATACAGTTTCCAAAGTACTTCAGAGACCTCAATGTTTCTTTTAATAATGATTGACAATGCAATAAAGCAATTTGCAGAAGGACCATTTTTCATTAACAGAGCTAGGCCTAACAAAGACAAATTGAGATTTAAGTGCTTTTGATGAGTCTCTGGCATAATGCTTCTTCCTCACCCTAAGCTGAGCACTGGCACTGGAGACCAACATACGACCCAGAAACTGAAACTGGCCTGTCGAAGTAAACTCCAGAAGGAAGTTCACTTGCCAACCAACGTGTTTATTTTCTCTCTCTCTCTCTCTTTTTTTTTTTGACAGAGCTTATTAACGGGTGAGCAAACAAGAGCCAGAAAACAACATTTTCCTCTGTGCCTTCAGAGGGGCCAACAGCTTGCCCTTAACATTACAAATAAAACAACACATTCCTTTAATCCACAGTAGGTTTATCACCATTAGCAAAATTGCAGTTTTCATTAACCAGGACCTGGTCACAAATGAGCCACCAGGGAAAAGGTTAACTTGTGTTTCTAAGAAAACAAACCACAAGAAAGAAGATGAGAATAAGCACTCAAAACAATACAATGGAACTGCTAAAGGAGGAAGTG
Source organism: Artibeus jamaicensis (assembly GCF_021234435.1). NCBI lineage: Eukaryota > Metazoa > Chordata > Mammalia > Chiroptera > Phyllostomidae > Artibeus > Artibeus jamaicensis. The sequence goes on from NW_026522059.1 coordinate 41,368,056, forward strand.
AAAATTTGGGGAGAAAACAACAGATGAAGCAAAAGCAGGCACTTGAGATCTAAATGTCACAAAAACAAAGACCTTAGCTTCTTTAGAAGTTACAACTGACATGTAACATGTCAAATTATAAATTTTAGTAGATAAATTAAAGGGAACAATGGTCACTGCCTCATTTGGGAAGTAGAATATTAGGTGCAAGAATCATGCCAAATTACAGAGCAGGGAAAAAAAGATGGAAATCACACATACACAAAAATTAGAGAACTGAAGAATAGATCAAAGACAAAATGAATATTCTAGAAGTAGAAAAAAGAACAAATGGAAGTGTGAAATAAAAAATTCACAAATTCCTTGACACACCTCCCTGCATAAGGTAGGGCTTAATTTTCTTCCTCTGGAGTGTGGGCTGGACATACTGACTGACTGCTTCAAAGAACAGAGTACGCAAAGAGGAAAAAAGACACTTACTTCAGAGAATCCAAGCAAACACAAACTGAACGAAGTAATCAAAGTTAGTATCACCAGCAGTAAGTTATGTATGATCAGATGAGAAAGATGAGTAACTTATGTGGTATTCTTCCCAAAACCCCAGCACCTCAGTCTGCACAAGGAAAGACAGATTGTCATAGCTTTAAGAAGACATGACAACTAAATGCAAAACTGCTGTTCCAAACCTTGGAACATTTACATAACTTCGTAAGTTATATAAATGTCTAATCACTCTGTCCTACACCTAAAACTAATACATGTCAACTAAAAAACTGTCTAAGTCTGTAGTTTAAACATTACTGTGCCAAAGTTAATTTCTTAGTTTGGGTAAGTGTACTACAATTATGTAACATGCTAATATTAGGAAAAACTATAAATATAGGACATGCAGAAACTCACTACATTCTTTGCAATAAAATTATTTAATAAAGTTTTTAAAAATCCTAATAAAGTTAGAAAAATACAACTCCCAAATATCATATTGCTGCAGAAATATGGAATATGTACACGTTCTACATGTATATGTTCTACAGGGTATGGTTATTTCAATGGCTGCCCTGAGTCTTTTTATTGTTAATGATATGTGTTAAATTCTGCCCAAGTTCAAACCAGTGAAGTATCAGATTATATATTTAAAGTTTAAAAGAGAAAGGTGTGCATGTCTCAAATAGATTAAGTCTATAGATGAACAAGTGACAAAAGTTAAAACATACAATAAATTCAATTCTTCAGGAAAATTAATGACTTACCAGAACTGAAATCTGCATAGGCTGGCTGACAGGATTGGAAAAATTCGTGCTAGAGAACAGAACAAGGGCTGTATCGGATGGATAAAACCTCTAGCTGTTCAAAAGCTACATATCTGTCCAGAGCCATTGAAGTGCTATATAAAATGCTGAGACAAGCACAGCATGCACTGTCCCAACAACATGATGGATCCTTTCGCATCGAGAGCAAAAGACAAAAATTGTAAAGAAAACAGACCAATTCAGCACTACAAAATTTAAACCAAAAAATAATCAAGGGAACAGACAACAATTATGCTTTGGAGGTTGTTTTTGGAAGAAGTCAACTCTTTCCACTTTGAACTTAGGCTTCCGTTTAATTGAGTGTCCCATTCCTGATCCTCAGCATGCTTTGAAAGATTCTAGTTCTTAAATGTGCATTTATAAAATAAAGTATTATTTCAAGTTTGAGAAAACAGATGTAGTCAAGTAATATATACTATCAACTAAAGATCAAATAGCCTCCAAAGGAACTATAAAATGCAATAGTTGGAAAGACGTTCCAACAGTGAAGAACGCGCACAGTCACCGCACGTTAGTCTGAGTGCTCCAGATGAGTAAGAATATGCTTGCAAAGGCTTAGGACTAACTCATGTTTTGAGCTGTGACTTAGTTTCTGCAAAATAATACCACTTAACACACTAATTCTTTTTAATGTGTAGTCTTATTTTGGTTTTAGAGTTTACACCTAATTTCATATTTAAGTAACGCTATATTAAAAATAAAATTGCAAGAAAAAAGCACAAAGATCAAAAAGAAATCAATGGTCTCTACTTGCAGACACAATTGTTAGGTACAAAATCCTAGATGTTCTATTAGGACTACTAGATTTATTAAGCGAATTTATCAAAATCACACGACACAGGACATTTCCATAAACCAACTGGGAAGTAAAACTGAAAATCCAGTTACAGTAATAATCAAAATATACTTAGCAATAAATTCAGCAGGACACATGCTGGCCCTCAACACCACACACTACAAAAATGAGAGAAATGTTTGTCTCTCCACACAGACTGAGTTTAAAAAAGGAGGGAGGCTGTTTATCTTTAGTAACTTTTAATGTTTATCTGTTGAATGAATAAGGGAACCCTGTAAATGGCACTATAGGTTGACTAGACATGTGCTAAAATTCCCAAGGGAAAAAAAGAAAAAACTGACCTGGGACCTGGTATACACACACAGGCGTTTGGAGCCAAAGCAAAGGAATCCATATATAATTCTATTTTAAAGAAAGATTTCTGGAGTGTTTACAATAAAATTAAAATGGTAAAATGATTACATTCCAGATTATTGTTCACAAGTGAAACTGTCTACTAGTTGCTTTTTATATCCTAGTTCTTTTATTATACATCTGATAATCTTATGTTGTTTCAATATTGACTGTCAAAAGTGTAAGATACTCAAGTTAACACACCTGTCAAGTTTTCCGCCAAGAGACAATGAAGTCAGTTTCACTCATAAATTAGACTGTAATATATAAACACAGTTCAGTGAAGTTCTGAGAAGTGTGTCATGAGGTGAACTTCTCATGGTATATCAGAGTGCATTTATACAAACCTAGATGGTATAGCCCAGTGGTCCCCAATCTTTCACGAGCAGAAAGAAAGCAGAATTCAGGTGGGGACTGCCAAAAGGCAGAGCTCAGGTGAGTTTCCCTCCTGGCCCAGTTCCCAACAGACCACAGACTGGTACCATCCAGGGACCAAGGGTAGAGGAGCCCTGACATATAGCCTACTATACACCTAAGCTATGTGGTATATAACCTACTGCTCCTAGGCTACAAACCTGTTCAGCACATTACTGTATTGAACACTGCAGGCAATTATTACACAAGGGTGTATATTTGTATATCTAAACACAGAAAAGGTATTTGATATAAAAGGTAAAAGATGGTATACCTATGCAGGGCACTTACTATGAATGGAACTTGCTCTGGGCGAGTCAGTGAGTGAGCAGTAAGTGAACGTGAAGGTCTAGGGTATTACTATATACTACTGTGGACACTATAATAAGCACCTTCTCACAAGCCCTCCCCCTGCTTCCTCTGACAAAGCCAGAAATTAAAACACTGAGGCTGTCTACACTGCTCCATGAACAGGGGATATGGACTGGACTGATTAGCAATATCAAGAAATCAAGTAAAGCATACATCACCATAATTGTGACCATCAGGAGGAAGTGAAAGGTGGTCTAAGGATTAACAAGAAATCAAGATGCAGAGATAAAGGAACACAGGGGATTGCCATGGCAATGTGGTTCTGGGTACTGTATGCTAGAGGAATGGTCACATTAAGGAACAAGCTTTGTGGTATTCATAAAAAAGAGGGGAGGAGGTGTCTAACATGGAAAGGGCATAGAACTAAGAACTCAACAGCCTGACTTCGGAAATTTGTTTTTGGTTCCACTGACTGTGGCACAAAGGGGTTTCTCTAGAACTAAACTGATGTTAAAAATAAAATTTACCTATGCTTTACATCATTACAGTCTCAAAAGACTTCCCAAGACTGAGGACGAGCTGGCTCCACACTACAGGTAATGCAGGTGTGCTACTATGACCTCCTGACAGCACTGTATACGTGCAGTCCACTGCTGATCGAAACACATGCACATGACTGGCTAGGAAATTTCTAATTAAGAACTGTATGTCAAACTTCTAACAAACTATTAGTGGGGAAGATAATTCAATAATGTAAATTTCTTCCTGAAACAAAACTATTTCATATTACTTACAGTTAAATATATACGTATGTTCCTGGAGTGATCATGTATTGTCTGCTGAAGAAAAATAAATGAAATAATTGAAACACCATCAGTTTAATGACTGTTCATACCACTGTAGGTATGAAATATCTCCCAAAGATATATAATTAATCCAGTAAACTACTGGTAGTTCATTTACTAAAACCCTCACAAAACTCTTTATCAACACTGGAACATAAGGCAGGTACCATTAACTCTCCTATGGGGCAACAAAATTAATCTGAGAAAAGAAAAGAGAAACAACATTATAAAATGTTAATTGAAGCACCTCCTCTTTTCCCATACCTGGCTTATCAAAAATATTTACCAAGTTCAGAATACACTACCACTGCAATAAAAATGACATTATCTGGACTACTTAAAATATCACTCAATGTATTATCAAAGCTCACTTAAACATGTAATAAAAAAGTTAATGGTTTCAAGTGAGAGACATCCTGGACCAAAACCTATTTTCCAGAAAAACATTTTTCAAAGTTTACAATAAAGATCAAAGGAAAAGCAAGATTTATATACTGAATTTGTTTCTGTATGTCATAATCAATTCATTAACTGAGAACCACAACCATAGAGAAGTTTACCAAAGGGCAATCGAATAAAGACTTCCACCTAAGAACTACAAGGATTAGCAGGAAAGCATTACACTGCATTACACTGCATTTCTCAAGCATTACTTGAGAAAAAAGGAAGTACACATGGTCTCTAACAATGGTTTGAGTTATAATTTTTTGACTTTACAAAGATAAAAAAGCAATATGCATACTAAATTATACTAATATTTATTATTATAAAATAGGCTTTGCTTTAGATAATTCTGCCCAACTCTAGGCTAACATTAAGTGTTTGAGCACACTTAAGGTAGGCAGGCTATGATTTTGTGTAGGTTAGGTGTATTGAATGCATTTGCAACTTACAGTACTTTTAACTGGGATAAAACCCCACTGTAAGTCAAGGAACATCTGTACATACAGAACTGTTGCCACAGGTATAATTATTGTTGAAGTAATTTCTTATACATCAACTAAAACTTGGTAAGTTTGAGATAGACCTAATATCATCTCATCTCAGAATCAAAGTTATTACAATTATGAAAAAAATTCTATCAGGTGCCAAAATTTACTCTTTGGAAATACCCAACAACACAAAATCACATATATGACCAATATACCTAGAATACTCTAGAATTAAAACTAATAGAGATGTTATTGTAATTATGCCTCTTCCTCTCTTTCTGACAAAACAGGTATAGGTAAATGCCGTATTTTAGAAGTTCATCTCAAAATTACAGGCAACTGGAAACTTTATTCCTATATAAAATTAAAAGAGCTAAAAATTTCACCTCAGATTCTGTTTTCTGATTAATAAGAATTCATGAAAATCAAATAATATAGTAGGATCTAAATGACTCATTCAGTACAACAGAAAGTGCAATTTCAGAGAAATGATAATTAGTCAAAAGTAGAATCTAATGCTATCTCAATGACTTAAATTTACAATGGACAAATATACCCAGCACATTATCAGTTCTTTGTTTTTCCTTCATTTTCCAATTACACCAGCTTTATCATCAGACACAATACAACATAAACATCAAGTTGAGGTTAAAAAAAGCCCCCCCACCCCCCACCAGCCCTTTCTACTTTAAGTTCCTGTGACGAGTTGCCACTGACTTTAAGTCATACTAACACATAAATTTCTTGATTTAACAATTCAGACACTATCAATTCCCACTGTAGATATGAGCAATTTATCAGCTGAATGTTTTATTCTCCTCTTCCTCCTCTCTACATTAGAAGCCATACTTAGTTGTAATGACTGTGCTTATGACTTTAATTAATATGCTTAAGGCACAACTGCTTCTATCTAAAGAGATACATCTCTATAAACAATTACCTGTTACCTTCAGAACGATGAGAAAGTTAGTGCATTAATTTACCATTCCTCACATCTTTCCTTCCTGCTCTCATAACATTTTATCTACCTGTAATTAAATCTCTATTGTCCATTTCTACCAATGGAAACACCATTTATTTAACTTGAATGATCAAGTACACAGTTGCTAAATAAAGTACAGTAACTAAACCAATAAAGGAAAATTCTATGACATTCAAACTTCCCCCTAAAAAACATTTTTCTAAGCTTTTACTCATTTAACAAATGTTTATGAAACACCTATTATGTGCCGAGCATTAGGTTCTAGGGCTTCACCAGAAAAAAAAAAAAGCAAGTCTTGCTCTCATAGAGATAGCTTATGGTCCAATGAGAAGATTAGACATTTTTCTTTTAAGCTTCCTTCACATCTCCAAGATCAGTGGTTCCCAAGTGGGAAGCTCATTTCATGTCAAGCTTCAAAGACCACAGTGCCTTTTAACAGAAAGAACGGAGATGCTTACGGTATTGATACACGCTACATTCACAAGAAAGACCGTCTGATGCAAAATGCACACCTGGTGTCGCCATTGAGAAATTTGTTTGTTCTAGTATAATCAGCTACCAGGTCTTATCTTTCCTGAATTTCTTTTTCACTCTGTTGAAATAGCTCAAGTAACTTTCTCATAAAAGGCCTCTGGCTAAGCTCTTATACATCTGAAATTTTTATTTTGCACTGCCCTCAATCACAGAATTTGACACTCATCTTTAACAATGTAATGTACTCCCCCTCCCCTCTGCTCCAAAAGAGATTTTACATGTGAGTATCCAGAGTTGTAGATGTGAATTCATTCCCATGATAGTCTGATTCTTTCTTTCTATTGCTCCACATTTTTAAATTTCATTGGTTCAAAATTCTGGATCATCAACCAGATCTAAAACATGAACATCTTTATTAATCTGCTTGCTCACTGCTTTTTTATTTTGAGAATCACAGTTCTCACTTCCAAGAATATTTTCTAGCTTTCTTTTCCTTTTCTCCCTAGGAAAAGGGAGAAGCTTTCTCTTTTCCTTTTACATATGAATTCTCCCTAAAATCAAATCAAATTCTGTTCTGTACTTTAAATTAACTTCTGCTCTCTAAATTAAGTATTTTAGTGGGTTTATCATGGTTGTTCTTTCAACAAGCTTGATAAGCTCTTTTATCAAACATATCAAAACTATGTGTTCAAATCTAAATGTGAAGAGCCACTCAAATACTACAAAAACAGATATGGAAGTTTCACCTGTTCCCTTCACTACAAAACAGCCCGACTTTGTAAGTTTTATATAACAAGACAGGATATGTCTGGTGGGCTCCCCCACAGGGTGCTTTCCTGGCAAGGCAAGCTGGGGAATTCCTTTATTGCCCAAGTAACCAGAACAAAAAAGAAAAGGAAAAGTCAATAGAAGACTCAGCAATGACAAGACAGAATTAGCTTTTTAACATCCTCATCTATCACAAGTAAGCTCAAGAATTTATAAAGAAAAACATGAACACAGTAAAAAAAAAAAAAGTGAGAAAACTACAGTTAACCTTAATGTAAAATGCTAAAGTACAAAACTTCTAAAAAAACACATAGGAAATAAATCTCCCCAAATTTGAGGAAGGCAATTATTTGAAGTCAGATTAGTATAAGCCTTCTAAAACTGTTATTATTCAAAACTGTTTTAGCTATTCTAGGTCCTACACCTGATCTTAGCTTGGAACCAAAACAAACAAACAAACAATGAAAAAAACAGCTTACAGGACATTGTGGATCAGCTAACAGAACATATACACTATACTTTTGGGGGGTAAAGAGCCATGATGTATAAAATTCTCACACTGTTAAAAAAATAATCATAAAGCAAACAAGGAAGAATGTAAACAAGTGAACCCGGATAAGAGGCACACTAGTATTTTACATACTATCTTTATTCTTAAAAATAAATTATAAATTATATCCAGATAAAAAGATTAAAAACAGAGATTCACTCACACTGCTGCATGTCACTATAGTTCAATCATTCTACCATACTACTATAATGTGTTTTGACCACTTTCCTGCTGACAAAGACACTTTGGTTGTTCCTTTTTTTAAAAAACCATTATTGCCTGTGCTTTTAAGAACATTCTTGTTTGTTTGTCTTCTAGGGTACATGGAAAGTTTTTCTTAGTTATCTATCCTAAAGGAAAACTGCTGAATTACAGCATATATGAAACATCCAGCTTCATAAGAATACACAAAAATGCTTCCACACATGGCTTTGTTAATTCAACATTCCCATCTGCTATCTTATAAACAACTGTGTTAATCTGAAGTCTTCCAATACTACTTGATACTAACAAATTTCTTAATGTTGCCAAATAAATGAATATAAAATATTTTTTCATTAGAGTCTTGACTTCCATTTTTCTAATTATTATTAAGACTGAGTATCTTTTTATATACACGTATCGGCCATTTTTGTTTCTTCTCATGAAATGACTAGCCATGTATCTCTTGGCCCACTTTTCAACTAGATTATCTTTATCTTAAACTGACTTATAGAAGTTCTTCATTCTTTTTATTCTTGAACCAATCTTTGGTCACTTGTGTTTGAATTTTTCCCAGTTCCTAATGTCTTTAAAGAATCTTTTGATGAACAGATTTTGATGTAGTTAAATTTGATCAATCTATTCTTCTATGATTAGTGTTGTTTTATGCCTTGTTTAGGAAACCTTCTTTACCCAAGATCTGAAGAACATGCATCTGAGAGAATGTAATCTTCACATACCGGAAGCTTTAAGGAATTTCAGCTGCAATTAAGACCAAAGGGGTCATGTTAAAAGAGAAGGCTAAAAAATAACTTTTTATTTAAAAAATTAAAAAGCATAACAAGTAAAGAGAATCCTACCAAAACACCACTAATTTGTCCTTTAGATAGTGCCAAAGGGAATCTAGAATACATACCTTTCCTTCATCACTGGGATATCAAGAGTATTTTAAAAGCAGTTTTGCTGGAAAGCCAAAGTCCAAGTATACTAAAAATATACGAATAAAAATTTACAAATTCTACATGGACAAGAGGTTAACAGCCCAAGGAAGGAAACTGGGTAAAGACACATGATAGATAACCCAAGTGTTTTAAAATGCATGGAAAACTTTCCTGATATGGTGGTTTCAAACTCAAAAGAACGTCAAATTTTGCCTTCCAGCTTATCCATTGTGCTGGTTTTCCCTGCATAGGCTGATGAATTGCTTATCTTGGTGAAGTCACTTACATCATGCCTCTCCCATCTTATACAACTAACACCAAGCATTAAAGTGCAAAACAAACAAATACCAAGACCAACAAAAGAAAACAAAACAAAACATAACACCCGCACTACTTTGGGGCAAATATCTGACCTGGATGACCAATCCTCTTCTTTGTTCAATGATAAGAGGGAGGAGAGGAAAAAAGCCAAAATGAGTTAAAAGGATACTAACAAAACTATCATGAATCCAGGTGATGGCTGCCAGATATTAGACTTGGGGAAAGAATGTAAACACAAAGGCATAGTACAAGAAAGTTTTGAAAGAATAATGGAACTACTCTCTATCCTGGTTGTGGTGGTTATACAAATATACAAATGTGTTAAAATTCACAGAACTGTACAGGAACTACTCTATATCCTGATTGTGGTTATTACACAAATACAAATGTGTTATATTTCACAGAACTGCACACACCAAAAATAGTAATTTTTACCCTATGATTAAAAAATTTTTAAAGATTTATATACAAATATTTATAGAAGCTTTATTTACATTTTTCAAAAAACTGGAAACAATCCAGGTGTCCTTCAAAGAACTGATGAATAAACTAGTAAATCCATATAATGAAATAGTACTTAGTGATAGTTAAAAGGAACAAAGAACTGATATACAAAAAATCAAATAAATTGAAGAGACATCATGCTGAGTGAAAGAAGCCAGTCTTAAAAGATTACACACTGTAATTTCATTCCTCTGACATTATAGAAAATGCCTTCTAGAGACACGACAGATCAGTGAATTAGGGGAAGGGGGAAGGGGACTGGACTACAAAGCAGCATCAAAAGGAAATTAACAATTTTACTATATGTAAATGTAATAAAAGAAACAAGTTAAAAAGAATATGAAAGAGAAAGAAGTTTCTAAAAGTGATTATTATAGGAAACAAAAACAAGCTGTGAACAGTCATCTTTGTGCCCCCCCCAAATCAAATGGACTCTGAATCAAGGGATTCAGTTAAGAAAACCACCAACAGATGTAAATGGGAGCTAGAGTGATAATATAAACAAACATGTCACACTGTAGAATTCAAAACCTCACAAATCACAGAATACAAAGAAAATTACATCAATACCATGGAAATTCAAATTTAAGAAATTCTCCAAATGCAGAAAATAATAAAGAACCAATGACACTGAAGGACAAAGATTCAACATATTTTCATATTAGAAAAACTAAAACAAAAATAAAATCCTGGAGTATAGACAAAGAATTAAAGAAAATTTTAACAGAGACTCATATTGGACACATTCTACATACAGGTCTACATTGCAAGAATAAAGAAAAATCTTTTATGAACACAAACAGAAACAGCTATTTCAAAAGAAAGAAAACTTAGGCTGGCCTCAGACATCTCCATTATAAAAAACTATAAATATACTTATGTATATAATAGAAATACAAAACTATAAAGCCAAGACTAAATAAAAAGACTGTGACCCCAAAATTCTATAGCCAAGTAAACTGTTGTTCACATACCATGGCTAAAGAAAGATTTCTATTTTTTTTTTGTGCTAAGGGCTTAATAAATATATTACCAAATTATTCTTCCTAAAAAAAAGTAAGTTAAATTAAGATTCAAAATAAATACGCGAAAAGTGGATTAGACATAAAAAGACTGGCAGTAAACAAGCAATTTAAATATCAAATTTTAAACTTTAAATCACTGTTGAATGTATGATTACAAAACAGTAATGTAATGGTCACAATTACTAAAACAATTATATAATTAAAAAATAAGATTAGGATTAAATTTTTACATTGGGTGGAGAAGAAATGTGGAAAGACATAAAAGGATGACCTCTTCTTAGCAGTGAGAAAGGAAAGTTAATAAGTATTTCCCTGCCTTGCATCTTTCTCCCTGAGTAATCTCATCCCACTTCCACTGAATCATCTGTTGAAGAATAAGAAGCACCCAATGTGTGACTCCCACATCTAGCTACTTAATCAAAGAGATCTGTCTATATTTCTCAAAGGCATTTTAAAATCAGCATACCCTAAAACAAAATCTTTATCTGTATCCCACCTTTCATATCCCAAATCATTTTTCTTGATCTACTATTTGTAATGGCAGTTACAAAAGGTTGAACAGGGCCTTAAATATTAAATAGTCATTTGTTTAATTCTAAAGCCAAGTTTCTAAGAATTCAGTTCAGAAATCACTAGCAGCAAATTCAACAAGGTTACACACTGTAACCTTTAGTCAAGGTGCTTGACTAAAAATGTACTCAATCTGATCCCTTATCAAATATATCAGATTATCCTGGAGTGGGCCTCAAGAATCTGCATTTTCAAGAAGCACCCTGGTTAATATTTTATGTGTCTTAAAATTTGGGAATTACTGCTCCAGGACCATCATATTTCAACATTATTCATCATTAATTGAAATAGTTCCCTTTCTACAAAGATCAAGAAGCCACAAGATGCTTATGTTCACACACACATAGAAATCTACTTAAGTTCCTGTTTTACTTTAATTTCTACATATAAGCTTTCCATAGCAACTGCCATAATTTACTGGAGAAGCTTCTATTAACTTTATACCTTATTCATTTGAAAACAACTTTAAATGTAACACCTATGGAAAAATCTACTAGTAGCCTCCTCAGTCCTTTCTCTCCTTTTCTCTTAAAAATAGCACCCTCTCCCGAAGCCCATACCAATCTTCTTTTGAAGTATGAAACAAATAACATCCTCCAGCCTGTCTGTTGTATGCTTTATGACCGAATCTGCCCAGTAAGATGCAGGCATTAACAGTGAGTAAGTAACTTCTTGGGAAGGGAACCTTCAAGTCTCACTGAGGTAAATTAAGTGTCAGAAATCAAATCCTACAGTCTACATCTAAAGCCCATGTCTGTCCAACTCTTGTACTGGCTGCCTTCCTAAGAGTCATTCTTTACTGCATTTTGTACAAGTTACTCTAACTACACAATTATAAAAATGCTTCAGGAGTTTTAGAGAAAAATATTTTATTTCTCATAAATACAAAATGAATAATAAACATTTATTCAAAAGCTGTTTCAAACTCCAGACACATTTTCCCATAAAATTAATGTTTGAGATTGGAGTTCTTTGCCAGTTCTTAAGCCTGCTTAATTACAAATGCAGAATTCACTGAGCTTTGATGAACAGGACTCAATGATCTTTATCACCTGAGGAGTATGAAGAATAGGCAGGAAGCAAATTCAGAGTAAGGGTTACCCTTGGGAAGGAAAGAGGAAATGTTTCAAATATGGCATCACAGGCTTTCAAGGATGTTTATAAAGTCGTTTCTTAAGCCACTTCAGAGTAAAGTTCTTAAACTCAGAATGTAATATTAAAAGGCATTAAAGAATACCCATCCATGCATAGCACCCCAATAAAGACCCTACACACAAAAATTACTGTACTCTTACCCTACGCATGGCTTCCTCCTCTTCTTGACGCTTTTCGTAATGTGCAAAGTCATCAAAGATTGAGGTGGTATGCTTGAAAGTAGCAATTATTTTAAGCACTTGCTTAGCTTTTTCTAGGGGTACCTCTTGAGTGTCCCTTGAATTGGTAACTGGTTTGTTGTCATTATTTTCTAAGCGAATATGCCGTAATTGGTTATTGGGAACATCTTTGACAAAGATCCACTTAACTTCAAATTTGCCTTTCCACTTATCCTGAGACCAGACACCAGCATATGCATTATAGTCCACAACAGACTTCATTTCAGCCACTCCACAAAAATGTCCACTGCCATTCACACTGAAGAGTAAATAGAGTGGGCCTTTCCCATTCAGGGAACGGTAAGCTGCATCCAAACGCTTATTACCATGCTCAGTACTACACCAGATAGAGTACTTAATGGAACGGTGAATGTCATCCTCAGAATAGCTTTTAATTATAAACACACGTCCATTCTTCAGGTTCCAGTCAAAGTCTTTGGGATTATAGTTGTTTATGGCCTTTAGCTTCTCCAGCACTGGATGCACTTCTACACTAGAAGGTGAAGCACTGACAGGAACAACACCTAAACCAAAATTTTCACCGCCCGCTCCATTGTTCTGGTTGAAGCCAGCTCCCCTATTCCGAGGAGCTACCCAGCGGTTCTGCAGCTGTTGCTGTTGGGGCTGCACTTGGTGAGGCTGGGCCTGTGGCTGAGGTCCTTGTTGCTGTTGTGGTTGTGGTGGCTGAGGCTGCTGTTGAGGCAGTTGGCTTTGCACCAATGGTGGTGGTTGAATTAATGGCTGAGGCTGCTGGATTATAGTTTGAGGAGGCAGAACTGGTTGGGTTGGTGGAGCCTTTACCACAGACCCCTTTTCGTCCCAAGTTCCAATATTCATGTTGTGTTTTATAGGAGGTGGTGGCACAGCTGAACCCCCAATTCCCACATTGCCCTTGGGTTTAAGTTTCGGTTGAGGTTTGGCAGGCTTTCTAGCAATGGCGGCCCAGGAGGTCGGTTTAGGTGCTGCACTGCTAACTGGGACACTATTGGTTGCAATGCTAGTCATACCACTGCTGCTCAAGGCTGTACCTACAGTTTTTGTCACTGCAGCTGTCAGGTCACCACCAATTTTCAGTCCCGTCATGCCTTGCTCAATACTGTTAATGCCGGGCACCTTACTCAAAGTATCATTGCCAAATCCAGCCTGTCCATCAGTAATAGCTCTCCCAAGAGAACTAGGTGGATAGCCGTAACTGCTACTATAAGCAGAACTTTGCGTTGATTGTCCCTGAGATCCACTTGTCCCCCATGTAGAGAAATCAGCATTACCAGGAAAAAAGTTAAATCCATGCTGACCAAGAAATGGAGGGGTATTTCCTAATGCCCCAGGTTGACTAAACACACCATCTGGTATATAATGATGTTCTCCATTACTCATTTGTCCATAGGTTGTCAGATATGGCATAGGTTGGTCTCCCGCCGTGGACCATGCTGCTTCCCCAAGAGAATATGGAAATCCAATGGATGGAGCATAGTAACTAGGCATGTATGGATCTGACATTGGTGGATAGCTGTTACTCTGGAAAACAAAAGATCATAATCAAGAGCGAAATTTCCTCCGAAGGGTAGGGGGATAAAAGACATGTGAAAGACTAAAACCAAATAGTTTTAAGTAAATGAAAAACAAATCTACCTGTTCCAAATAGCTAAATTAAAATTTCACATCTAATTTTATCAACCAAAGAAAAAAAAGGCCGATGACTATTTTTATTTTAAAGTATTATATATAAAATCACAGGATTTTTATTTCAGAGCAGGGGGTAGTAGTGAGTTGATTATTTTTGTTTAAAGGGCCTGGTCCTGTACCACAATTTTAAAATACTGTAATTTCAGTGTATCAAAGTTGATTTATACATTTTGCAGACAAGAAATGATCACTTACAGCCAGCTTTATTTTAAGTAATTGATGTACCCAAAAATTCATAAGCAAGAATTAAACAAATCTGGAAATCATGACATTAAGAGAGAAATTAGTCTATATTATGGAATCCATTTCAGCAATTAAGTTTTCTATCTTTATTAAGGAAAAAAACAGAAATACAGACTAATAAAAAAAGATTCAAGATTGTAACTACAGCATGATTCAAATCTGTTTTTGTTTTGCCTTGCTCATTTTGAAAAAGAAATGAAACCAAATCCTTACTATGGTTTCTTAATGATGAAAGAGTAAGTGCCTCTTCTTTGTACTAGCTTTTCCAAATTTTACATAATAAACTTATCACCTTCCTGATCAGAATTTTCATTTGAAAACAAACTCCTGTATTTTTTCCAGAATTACTGTAATTATATCACCATTTATTCTGAATATTAACTAATCATTCATTTAGTTATGTGCCAGAAACCAAGGCATCAAATTCCATTTAAAAAACTTAAACTGTTACTACACAACATGAAAAATAAAATATTATAAAAAGATCTTTGAAAAATGCATTTCTTATGTCAAAAACAGGCCTGACAGATTTTCACTCTTCGATGTAGGTATGATTTTTAAAGCCTCAGACAGAGGTTTAGAATTAGTAGCATTAATAAGCAGGGTGAAAAAAATAAGCTAATATCCAGTTAGCAAAACTAGTGTTCCCACTGCAAGGGTCAAATTTTGAAGGCAATTATTCACTAAATTTCTATCAATATTAATATTCTAAATTCTCCAGAGCAAAGTATGTAACTCACTTTTATTTTGCCATTACTCTCTTGGGACTATTCTAATACTGCTTTCTCACTCAAGAAAGTACATTAGTACAAATATGTGCCAAACATCAGTCATACTACTTGGAATTTACTTTAAATTATTTTTTAAAGGCCATCACTGAAAATTGAGAAGATGCTTTATTGTTATTATTAGTTTCTTCTAACACATGCTGTGATTGTTACAAGTACACTGACTATGAGAAAGCTAGTATTTTGTCTTTTAAAATGATTTTGATATAACTAAAATAAAAATAACAAGATAATCAAACAAAGGCTGCATTTAAGTTAGTAATTATGACACAGTATTATGGAGTATTTCCAGTAAAACTTGGACTTAAACAACTCTCACTTCACACTATTTAAAGAAAAATAAGACTTTAAATACACTTGACATTAAGTATATTTTACTGCATTCAAAACTGAAAATATGTTACTATTTATTAACTTAGCTGAACATATTCTTTAACTATAATGGATAATTACTAACTATATTTGAAAATATATTAGTATAAAGGAAATGAAGAGCATCTTTGAATCAACCACAGTAGTGCCATCATTACAGAGATAAACAGTATAAATATTGACTGTTATATATAAAGACAAATACAAGAGCTTGAGAAAAGTTCAAAATAACCAACAATGGTTTCCAACAATAAAAAAAATGTTTTAAAGAAATTGAGTAAACTTTACTAGCCATGAAGATGGCTCACACACAAGTATAATAATCCAAGCACTAAATTATTTACTAAAAATTAAATACCATAGTGTTTAAAGTCAATATAACTTTGAAAAGCTTAATGAAAATTAATAGACGTTCAGCCAATATAAGTGAATATATAATAGATTAAAAGATTTTAAAAATTCTCTTTTTTTAGTTAAAAATTACTGAAGTATTCATTATTCATTCATTTGAACCTAACACTTATTGAATGCCTACATTGTGAAAAACATTGGTAAGAGGAACTCATTCTACAAGAAAACCAATAGCTAAAGACACATTAACATAGGAAAGGAAATAAATTCTACATGAAGAAAGAGTAGGAGAGCTGGGATAAGTATGGAAATAATCAGTTTCAAAGTTTTAATTTAGAATGTTGGCAAGGAAATCTAGACTCGGTAAGTACTTATCAAGCTGTAGAAGAGGAAAAACAGACCAGGTAGAAAGTTTTATCATTTTTCATAATGAAGTGTTTGGAAAACTATACCCATAACTTATTTCATCACCACAAATGCTGAATTCTGCAAAATAGTTACACATCAAGTTTCTAATTAATCTATACCCATTGTGTTAATTCGGGGGTCAGCCAACAAAACAAAAGACCAAAAAACAAATACAGGGGCGGCAAAAGGAGGCTTAAAGTTAAAGTTGTTCATATGGAAAAAAAGACATGGGGTTATGATTATTACAACAGCCTTGTTAATTCTTTATTTTATGTATTCACGACTGTAAGCCTACTTTTGCCTACCACTATATTTTAAGCTTGCAAGCCAAACAGTCTCTTGGTTGCTGCCTTTTTTTTTATATTTTTTTTAACATTTTGAAAAGGCTGCTAACTCCAGGGTATTCTCAAAGTAAATGGCATGGACTGGATTTGGTCCCTGGGCCAAGCTTCTCAACTCTGTTTTAACTGGTTTGGTAACCTGTACCAATTCCTAAAAACAAAAAAGTTCCCAACCTCTACTGTGAGATTAATGGGGAACAAATTTCTGCCACTTCCATCTCCTCTGGGGCTGAAACAGGCCCAAACCCTTTTGGGCATGAAGGCTTTGATTAGTTAACTTTTCAATTATTTTTTAAAATCATGATCTTTACTGCTTCCTTGTAAATTAGCAATTTTGTCAGGAGTAAGTTTAAATTACTTTAAAATGCGCTGCACTAGTCACACCTGCCTATGGAACAGACAGCTCAGGCTGATAAGAGACGTGTTACTGCACATGCTGGACGGCCCAGATGGCCACAGTCCTACCACCTAGAGTCCTCCAGCATACTTGGATAAACGGCCTTTCTCTAGTTTATCAAATGCTAGTCATTTATTTCCCAGTTCTCTCAGGAGTTTTAGCTGAATGAGATGTTTTGTTTCCTTAGCTCTATAAAAGCAACTTAAGCAATCTCTTTTCAAAAGACAAGACTTCAGTTTGGACTCTAGTAAAAACAAAATGGTGGAAACTCTAAAGGTAACAAAAAAAGATATGATCAACACATTTTGAATTGGTAGAGCTTTGATTATAATTGGAAATACTTTTAAATGTTTTGCTAAATTTTTAATCTCTAGCTAAGTGGAATATCAATTAGAGAAATGCACCTTGGTAGTGGAGAAAACAGAATTTCCACCTACTGATAATGGAAAATAACTCAAAATTTACTTTCACCTTTTACTTAAAACCTGGTTATAATGAGACATACTCAATTTCGGTCTATGCAAAGTGATCACTTTAAATAGCTCATTTCATAATTTGGAAAGTGGTAATAGTGAAATCTTACTATGTTCTTTGAAGAGCTACAACCTTTAAACAAAGTAAAGTATTTATTTCCCTCACATTCAAAAAACTAATTGGAAGTGGAAATAATATATGCATATAAAAAGTGATACAATAATCAATGGATATAATAAACATACTGGTGAAAACAGAAGCACAAACCCTTTACCTACATTGTAAACTTAAAAAACACAACTGAAGAGGACATTAATAGAAGGCTAAAGTGAAACCATGAGGCAACTAAATTCTCATTCTAGCCCAGGCACTTACCACCATGAAAGTAACCAAGTTACAACACTGAATTGTTTTATCCTCTATTAAAAGAAAATAAAGATACACTGCCTGGGACCTACAAAGTGTTCAATTAACAAATTTTATGTATTAATACAGCTTAAACTGCCTCTTTAAAATGTATCTTAACCATAACACACATTTGTATAATTTCAAAGCTAGTCCAGACCTAAAAAGTATAAAGTCATCAATGATGTGATGTAGTAGGCAAGGGCTGGGCTCAATCCTGTACTCTCACTTTCTATGTACAGTGAACTCTTCAGATCACTGAATTTCTCTAACCCTGTTACCTCATCAGTAAATTGGGGATAATGCTTGATGCTCTAATTAACTGTAAAGACTTTAAAAAATTGCAAAGCACTACATGGAAATACAGTTATGCATTTACCTTAATTTTTTTATTTGGAAACTAAAATATGGAAAATTAAAAGTTCTTCCTTAAAATTTTGAAACCATTTATAATTGTCATCCCTTAGCTGGTAGGTCAATCGTTTTTCTATTATTTCAAAGAAAACCTGAATAATAATAAAATGTTTATGATCACGGTTCTGACCTCAGGGCATTTTAATACAAGTCAATTATAACTGAACCTTCCAGTTAAGGTAACTTAATAACCATTTTCCTTCATAAATATCCCAACTTCCATGAAATAACAATGTTTCAGAAGTTCAATAAAAAGGTTGAGGCATTATCCACCAATAGCACAGAAGAAAAACAAAACTACTTTCCCTTAAGAATTAGGTACTTCAGTCTCCAGAACTCACTTCTGAATTAACAAAAAAGTGAAGTTTAGTCTACTTTTAATGCTTATCTGTACATTCCTCTAATATCTTAAAATTATTGTACTTTTAAAAGACATGATTTATTCATACCTAATCATAAGAATGTCCTAAGAACAATGTATTATATATTATACTCAATTAATGTGGTGTTTCATCAACCGTAATTCGTAATTCCCTAATTCATAAAATAACCTAATCTATTTATTCAATAAGTACTTAATGAATGTCTCCTATGTGTTAAAGTGCCAATCATTGGAGACCATGAAACACATGGTCTCTGACCTAGAGGACTTCACAGGTCTAGTAAAGAAGACATATTTACCCTACAATTTGGTAAGTACTGTAATGGAAGTACAAACAAACTGCCATTTGTTTGTACTTCCAAACAAAGCAAAACAAACTACTCTAGCACAAAGAGAACAGTGCAAGTAACTGGGGAAGTCAGTAAAAACGTTAGAAGTAACAGACACCTGAATGTGTCTGTGTGTGTAAATTATATATACTGAGACCATGAAACATTTATATTTTCAGAAAATAATAATAAGCCCCTTTTCTTTGAGTAATTACACAGAGAAAGGTAACCAAAGTTGAGGCAGGAAGGGATGTGCTGTGATGCTGAGGTAGTCTTTACATTGTTACTAATGTAACAATGGTACAGCCAAACTGCGACTTTGAGAAGACTCCTGAATATGTAACTACCTATTAGGAAATCACTGGAACAGGCAGAGATAATGAAAACCTTAACTAAGGGCAGGGACAGAAAATTACAAAATTCAAAATATATTACTTTCTTTGTTGTTTACACCTCTTCCCTAATAAAAATGGCAAGGAATCTGTTTCCCCACATACACAAGCAGACAAATGCAAACTTCATTTTTCTAATTTATTCTTAAAATTTATATGGCACCTTTAATAGCATCAAATCTGAATTTTCTGATCAACTTAATTGCCTCATTATTCTCAGAAATTATAGAGAACTATTTTTTTTTGTATTGCTGACCTTTATTTTTACTTAAATGTAGTCATCTTTTGCCCTGGCTGGTGTGGCTCAGTGGATAAAGTGCTGGGCCTGCAAACCAAAGGGTTACGGGTTTGATCCCCAGTCAGGGCACATGCCTGGGTTGCAGGCCAGGTCACAGACAGAGGGTGCGGGAAAGGCAACTACACACTGATGTTTTTCTCCCTTTCTTTTTCCCTCTCTAAAAATAAATAAAATCTTTAAATATACACAGTGATCTTTTAAGAGAATAAACAAAAAACATTTACACAGCAAATATTTTTACATTAGTGTAAACATGTACATCTACTTAATAATTAAGCAAAGTAAATTTAATTTTAAGCACAAAGCTCTAAAAATCATTAAAGAATGACACATTAAACCCAAGATAGAATTAACAGAAGCAACAAAAACACACATTTTTGCCATGGCTGGTGTAGCTCAGTGGCTTGAGCACAGGCCTATGGACCAAACAACCTCGGTTTGATTCCCAGTCAGGGCACATGCCTGGGTTGCAGGCCAGTTCCCAGCAGGGGACACAGGAGAGGCAACCATACACTGATATTTCTCTCCCTCTCTCCCTCCTTCCCTTCCCCTCTAAAGATAAATAAATAAAATCTTACAAAAGAAAAGACCTACACAATTTACAAAGCTTCAATTGGTCTTGTCTTTCAAACTAACTGGTTAAGGCCTGAGTTTCAAAAATCCCACCTTCCTTGTCAAGCAGAAGCATCCAATTTGGCTGCACCTATTATATATCTATATGAGAGAGCTAATTTTCAGACCTGAAGGACAGATATTTACTTGTAAGTTACTATAAGAATTATTTACTAAGGAAGTGAACAGTAAAAAATATAAGAAATATGCTGCATCAGAAGGTCAATAACCTGGTGTGAAGTATCCCTGGGTTTGGTGTGAATAAGTAACAAAGCAATTTCAGTTAACCAAAAACCTTAAATACCTTTTCAGGCAAAGGATTCATTTTTCTTATTTATAACATTAAAATCAGATGATGGCATTTAATTATAAAGTCATATTACGTTTAATTGAAATTTTAAAAAATTAAACAATTACTTCAACTAGGTCAGTACAAGGACCTATAACTACTTGCAGAACTTTAAATCTGCAAATAATTACCTGATATATTTCACCAGTGAATCCAGTTTCACTAATCTGCTTAAAAAGGTCAATTTTGATAAATTGTTTTATTTCAGCTAAGTGATTATAAGTAACTTAGTCTTACAAAACTAAAAAATTTCAGATAATTTTCCATTATCTCCAAAAGATCCATTTTCAATATTTTTATAATTGTAGTGCTCTTTAAAAAGTAACTATGTACCCTGAGTACACCTAATTATCTTTAGTGTTACAGAAAGGTAACTGCTGAAAACCTATTGGTCAGTACTCAGAAGAAAAGAGAAGTAAAACACAGCCTTACTGGTATCAAAATTTAAAACCTCCCATTAGAGCATAAATATATTGATTCAAATATCATGAATCAAAATAGTGATTTGAGTACTATAAAGCACAAGACCTTCCATTTAAATAACACATTAAAGCAAGTCTTTTATAGATGTTTCTCACAACATAAGGAAGTTTTTATGATACAATTTAAAAATCAAGTTTATTAAGATAAATGCACTTCTGTTCTTAAAAAATAACTTTCCAACCCTTAAAAAAATTTCTTTGCAAGTGAAACTCTTCTGCAAAATTCCAATTAAAAAAAAAAACAGATAAGAAGCAGAGCACAGCTCTGGCTGCACAAGGGTGGGATCAAAGGCACCCTCCCCCAGTCTCCCCTAGGCAGACCTGAAACACCTCTGCGGAATGCCAAATAACCAATCTTCTATGCCCCTGTGACAAATGAATTATAAAATATCTGTTACCAAGTAAAACTAAGATTCTTACATAACAATTTTCAAATATCTACAATCCACTAAAATCCCCTGAAAACAGTTTGAACAATTAAGACAAAAATATCTGCATTCTATATTCTTGTCTTAGAAATTCATTTACGTTTTAATGAAGTATGAAATCAAGTAGCAAAAAAAACCATTTTAATTATTCAGACCAAAAAAACTTCTCAAACTAATTTGTTCATAAAGACCTTGTGAGGGGAATATCTACTACACCTTGTAATATCAGAATTTCTAAAAAAAAAAAAAATTAGAAAACACTGCCAAAAGGAATAACTGACCCAAATAGAATACTGTATTTCTTTTAAATCTTGCATATACATCACACAACAAATGATCTTTCCCTATTTTCCAATGACACATTCTTTCACAATCTCTAGTGGAAAGTAAATTTATTGAGATCATAAAGTAGATTATATAAATGTGAAATGAACTTTTCATTCTTAAGGTAGCCAAACTTTCTCAGATTTTATCATCCATTTTTCTTCTTTCTCATGTGTTTATTCCCTCTTGACATATTCAAGGAATGTAGATCAACAGATAGAAAGGGGAGTTCATAGAAATTACCAAGAGATTAATCAGTCTAAACATAACCATGGCTCTTCACCATCCTAAAAATAATTCTACATCCCACAAATAGAAACTACTTTTTCATCATACTTGATCTAAAACTGTGAAGTTGTGTGATAACATTTAGTTCCTTGTACTTTTATAGTTTAAAAAAAATAGAGGTTAAGATTTCAAGATATATTTTTTCATATTTTTTAAGCAAAGTAACAAAAGCAGCTTTATTCCAGTGTTCTCCTAAAGAAACTAGTTAATAATAAAACTATTTTTTAAATTTATTTCAAGTAGCAACATTTTTATTAAGCAGACACAAATGGTATGGAGACAAAACATTACTTTTTATGTCTAAATCTTAATACTCCTGTATACAAATTCACAAGATTTACAAAAAATCCAAATACACAAGAACCTCAAAAACCACCAATTTTACTGGATGAAATTCTCCATGGCTACAATATATAAGCAAGTGTTTATAAAGTCTATCCCCCTACCTATCCACTCCCTACATTTCTAGGTTATATATTAAAACTTTATCAGTGAAATTCAAATTGGAATGCCTTATAAAGAAAACACTACACTGAATGAAAAATTTCAGGCACAAAGTAGTCCTCTCCCACAAATTTCTAGCTAATAAAACCTTGTAATTTGCTGTGGGTATGAAGATATGAGAGTGACATGAAAAGATTAAATGTGTTAATATTCAAAAAAACTAACTACAATATAAGCAAATAATGTTCATCTTCAAATCTTTGTATTTCATAATTTAGTTTCAGCAGTTCATAATTTTTAAGAACTCTCCTGCGCCATAAACCTGCAACTGCTATGCACTATTATGCAGTTACACTAGATTTATTCATGTTATGGTTAGTCTCATTAGATCAAAATATCTATTTGAAAAATCAAGTAATACTAATATAAGCTAAATTTCCTAAACATGAAACTATCAAACTTACCTGATTTGTCTGGCTGCTTAAGTATGGCTCAAAATCATCATCATTTACAGCATCTTTTTGATGAATGGAACCGTTTTGTACTGAAACTAAAAAATATGTTTGTATTAGATATGGTGTAATTATCATTATGAGAATTACAGAACAATCTAACATTTTCAGCATTCTTCAAACCAAATCACAAAAAGATATCCCTGAGCTCTTTAGTCTTTTCACTTAAAAACTTTTTTAAAGATTAACTTAATTTTGGATATAAATATTTGTGTCACCCCAAACTTACAAATCTTGTATAGATAAGCCCAAGATTAGAGAAATACAAATTATACATATACTTCCCATTACCAAAAAACATATGGTAAATATCCCAATTTCAAAACTGTAGTAAGCAATGAAATAAAGATGTTCAAAGGATTCACTAATGTTATATTTGAATCTAAAATACTGCTTCAAATAGTGCTGCACACAGATTTCTGTGTGTTCTCTAACTTTGTTAAATCTATGACTTAGTCCAATAAAGGTAAAGAATAAAGTAACTTTTTTGTTAACTAAAGTTACAATAAGTATCTTAAATGTCTCCAGTTAAAGTGACTAAAATTAACTAGAAGCAACATCACAATGAATAAATATAATTATGAAAAAATCTAAATAAAAGGGGCCTTTAATCTAAACCAAAAAATTATGAAGACTTTCACATGAAAGTACAAGTAAAATTCAGACACTAAAGATAATCATTATTTTTGCAACACACAAGAAAACCAATAAGAACAATTTATAATGCCATATTTCTTCAGAGATAATTTCCATAAATGCTCTACACTTCCTAATTCTCTTGACACTGTCTCAGGGTGCTCTGAACAGACTTGAGGTAAGAAGGTCTTGGGTTTGAATCCCAAGTCCAACACTGAGAAGCTGGGTGAGCCACCTCTAGTTAGTGACTTAGCCTCTGTAACTCTACTTCTCTGTTCAAGGAGAGTGTCAGTAAGTATCTATCTACGTCAGGTGACATATATAAGTTTTCACTAATAACATTCAATAATCTTGAATATTACTACATAAAGTATTATAAGATCTAAGTAGGACTAAGAATTACTTTAGGACCCACAAGTTTTACTAGGCTAAAACTTGATGTGCTAGCACTATCTATGTAAATATACTGATAGGTAAGAAGATGAAACTTTCTGATGACTAATCTCAGAAACAACAACAACAAAAAACCCTCAATATCTGGAATTTATTACTTAAAAAGTGTCACGAAATATTATAAATTAAGGCTGGAGGCAATGGAATTAAGTTGTGTTCCTTTATAATGGCATACCATTTTTATTTCCCTAATGAACTTAGATCACCTACTATGTAATACTGAGTTGACAATGACATTGGAGCAAAAATAGGCAATATGCCTTAGTTCTTTGCATCCTACTAATAGCATGATCACTCAAAGAAACGATGATAGACTGTGAAGGCTTCAAAGTGAAACCTTAAAGACTACAAGAGAAATACAGTCCACTTGATCTGAATTGGTTTAACTCTGTATGATAAAGACAGCATCATAGCCAAGGTTGAGCTAGACGGACTCCCCAGTATTTAAATGTTAATAGCCACTAGAAATGAAAATAAAGAGGTGGGCACCTTAGGTTGTCTGGTGGGCTAATCATGTCACCCCAAGAGATTCTAGCATACCTGTTCTCCTCTACCACTGGGTTTACCACTCCCTTACGGAAGATAGTTACACATACTCTATTATTACCTCTTGAAAAAGAGTTCTTCACTACACTTTTGGATTATTACTTGAGTATATATTTGAAACAGCTACCCATTTCAAAATCACGACTATTTCTTGTATTTGTTAGATTCTCACAAATGTCATCTATATTCCTAGTATAGTGAAAAGTGCATACTTAAAATTTATTTAAATACACATTACACTGCTATTCTTATTTCCTGTTCTATCCTTTCCCTTCTTGTAAGGGTCACGGAGACTAAAAACAAAACGTTCACACAAACTTAATAGTCTACAGTCATTTATAAGTGATTCATTGTCTAAGAAATCCTAAAAAAAAACTATTCAAGGAGTATGTCAATTTAAGGAAATGTTTAATTAAAAGTATTTTATGCATACTGACAGGTAATTTGCATTCAATTAAAATTTGAATAAGCTGCTAGCTCTTGATTTTCAGAAGCATACATTTAAGAAATTCAACTGTCTTAAAAAAAAAAAAAAGACTTTAGTTTTTGAACACACTTAATGACAATCTAATGTCTTGGAAACTGAGAGCCATTAAACAGTAATGAAATCCAAGCCCATTCCATAGTCTGTACAAGTTCTTCAGGGAAAAAAGAACAGATGACTTACATGATTCTTCGCCTGTTTCCTCTGCTCTATGAAGCAGAGTCAAATCAAGATAGAACATGGGCCTTAGGAGCCAGATGATTCTTTGCTCTGGTCTGACTACATCAAGTTAGGAAAGTCAACAGATCTGTGCATCATGTTTTCCCACCTACAAAAACAGCGACAACACCATATACCCTCTATCTCCTTATAGGAATGTTTTGAGGATTAATAATAAAATAAAGCCTAAAATGACAGTTAGGTGCTTTGCAATCATTTCCAGAGGGGAGGTGGGAGAGGTTACAAAAGAATATTGCCAAAATACAAGGCATTTTCAACTACTTTTCTGAAACACTAAAAGAGAGCCAAATTTAACCTAATTCTTTGAAATTGCAGTTGTACCAATGTTGGGCGGGGAGAGAGGAGCAAAAAGATAAATTTCTTTCCATACATTTATCTATTTATAAACTTAAGGGATAGGAGGAAGCAAGCAACAAAGCCTAAGGCTACCTGGAGTATAAGATCTGACACTTTTCTCTGTGATGCCTGCAGGAAAAGGAACAATACACTGATTCCTGCAAGCAAAAACTCTCATTAACAAACGAAAGTGATATAAAGTCATTTTAAAATTATGGACCAATGGGTAAATAATTACCCTTATATTTCTGCTAACCACAGTACTACCTCGGCCAACAATAATACAAATAATTCTAACAGTTAACATAAAAACAACAGATGAATTTTAAAAAATGCAAACTTGTAAACAAGTACACCTACGACTATTTATATTACAAAGCATTTTTGCCCTCCCAAGATACTGCTGTAGAAGTCCCTTTAAATTTTAGTTCCTTTAGTGCACTTGTTATTAATGCAGAAAATCAAAGACACTAAAGCCAGGTATAAAGCCAATGCTGTCAACTAATGGTAATTCAGGAAAGAAACACAGCATCTCTGAAATTACATTAACTGAAAAGAATCCTGCTTTCAAAACTCTGACAACTGCTCAGCCATGTATTTTTCCTAAGTTTAATAAGTTCTGAATTCAACTTTAATATTCATGTTCTTAGAATACTGAGGTTGTAGTTGAAGAAAAATAACTTTTCTTTCTGCTTCATAAGTAAACAGAATAATTGTAAAACAATTTCACTAGCTTGAAAACCAAGTCGGCTAAGGCAGAGTAGTTTCTCTCAAACACAAACATAGCTAATGGTATCAGTTCACTGGAGGTATTCCCTTGTCCTTGCAATTCTCCCTGCAGAGGCATATAAATGTAAGTAATGTATATGTATATTTGTGCACTTGTAGTATCCATTATTTTAAAGCATCTTAAATAACTACCAATACTTTCAGTGCAGGAGAGTTTTTCCCAACCACCACACCTTAGGCAATAGTCTTCTGGCATCCTAAAAATAGATGAGGCAAGGAAGGTGATAAGAAACCAGAAAATCCAGTGATTCCTAGAGTAGTGGCCTATCGTAATCACAACAATCCTCATAACACAGAATAGGATTTACAACCAAAATTATTCCTTTTATTTAATAGAGGAGAAATTCTGATCAAAAGATGCACTGTGTTCAAGCTCACTTGGCAAGTCAGTGGCCACAACCACTATTAGAATACAGATCACTTAGGAATCCCAGTCCATCATTCTATCCATGAATGAGATTATGAACTGAACAATAAAGGAGAAAGGAAAATTGCTGTAATGAACCATCCAAATACATACTCTGTATGTGTATCTAAATACATCTAACAAACAAAAGTGATACTGATAAAATAATTTTAATGACCAATAAGTATTTATGGCCAATACGCAGTATTATTTATATATAATTTACAATATCAAAGACTATATCATGTATCAAGATTACATTAATGGCTTACTAAATAGATGCTTTTGCTTTGTCAGTTACTTCACAGAACTTGCATACTTACCTTAAAGCAGGTAACACAAAACACTTAGCATTTCAAATAGCCTTGCAAAGTGCCACCTCCCCACAGATCTAGGATAAAATAATTTATGCTAGGCAATAGTAAGCACAAATTTCACATATCTCAAAGTCTGTATACTTCCTAACAGACTAGCAAAAAAGTAATAGATCATTCTTTTTAAATTTACAAGTTAGTTTATAAATACTCGGTTAAAATCAACAATGCCAAATTCAGAGGTTTATGCTCACAACATACAAAATGATTCTAAAATCAAAAATAACTCTAAAAATTAAATTCTAGAATTTAAAATTTGTAAGTGTTTACATACTCCAAGAAAATACATCTTTAACCAAAACAATGTTACTTAAACAGTACCATACACCTGGTATACACAAGTTCTCAAATAAATTGTACAACTCAAAGAAAATGAACTAAGCTGTGTATACGGTGCCTATTCCTTTCAAATTTGCTATAGTATATAAAGCCTGAAGATAAAAAAACCTGAACATTTTGCTACCAAAATAAAAAACAGGAAGCATCATTCTATTTCATCTTATTTCAAGCCCTATTTACAAACTGTTATAAATACATAATTCGCTGTAATGTTATTTAATTGGCACTGTCCCAAGAAAGCAGTTATTATTCTATGCTCACTCAGGTCACATGATCAATGTCATGTTTCAGTCAGCTCCAGATTAGTAAATACAAAATACACTTATTTTTTAAATGCTTTACCTTTAGTAGAACTTCTCTCTCTCTTTTTAACTAAATAGTAAATCACATAATCCTGGCAGGAAATCAGTCCTTTCTAAAATACCAAATTGAGTCTCACCTTGCCATCATAACTACATAACAAGATGACACGCCTGGTCAGTCTTGATCTCTAATGTGACAAACTTCAGCAGCATCAATGATTAACAGTACAATTTGCACTAGTATAACATAGACTACTATGGGATTGCATGTTCCAGTGTAACCCAGACTCCTCAAAGTATCTACTTATCTACTACGTACAAGAAGATTTCTTGTGGCAGAAGTTACATAATACAGATAGGTTGCAAAATTAAAGAAATGTCACTGTATTCATAATAACAGTTCCTGAACTGAAATACAGCTAAGTAGAAAACTATTTCTTGCACCAGTGTTCTTTCTATAAAAGTGGCATCAAAGCAAGGAACTACCTAAGTTTTGGATAGCATTTGGTTGCCTAAGCCATGATGAATGTTTATCCAATCCTACATTTAAAAAGAATAAAAATAAAAAAGGAACAAAAACAAACAAAAAGGCCCTCACAGTTTAACAAATAACATCAGACCAACCTTGGTGAATGAGAGAAAGTTATCCAAACTCACCCTTATTTCCTTGCCCTTTAGGTCTCTGTGTAGCAAGACGAAAGGTGTCGTAATGAGAAGGGAAAAAAAAGAAAAGGGAAAGTGTGTTAATCAAAGGCGTTATCAAAGACAAGTTATTTTAAACAATCCGCGTAGGAGTAAAAGCCACCATATCCTCCATAGCCACCGACTTCCCAACCACCCCCAGTCTTTAAACCCCCTACCGCCACTCGGGTTCCGTCTACCGAGCTCGCCCCGGGGTCAGCCCCACGTCTGCCGCCCTCAGGATGCGTCCTAAGGCCCGAAGAGCAGTCCTTCCCCCACCCCCCGCGGCCACCCGCCTCCACCGCAGACTGGGCCAGGGCGGGAGCCCCGGCCCGGACGGCAGGACCGCAACTTGCGCCGGGGGCACCGTTATGGGGCCGGCAGCGGCGGCGACGGGGAGGAGCCGAAGCCCCACGCGAGGGTGGAGCTCCGGGGCTCGGGCCTTCGCCGAGCCTGAAGCCTCGGCTCCCTCACCTGATCCACGCTAGTGGCTGACATTCTTCACCGCAACCCGAGAGCTGCTGCCGCCGCCGCCGCTGCCTCCTGGGCCTCTCCCCGTGCACTCACAGCAGTTGGAAGCCGCCCTCGGCCGAGTTGACCGTTCCAGCCGCCGCCGCTGCCGCTGCTCGCTGAGAAGCCAGAGAGAGGGCCTCGCGCTCGGGAGCCAATGGAGGGGGCCCGTCTCTTCCGCCTGCACGCTCGTCTTCCCCTCTCCCTCTCCGCTTCTCGGGTCCACAATGGCGGACAGACTCCTTAGTCTCACTTCCGCTCAGAGCCTTCCTGACCTTCCGCTCTCCACTCTGACGTCCGCGCTCACCTCGCTCTTCCTCCCCCACCCTCCCGCCACCGGTAGGGGCTCCGCCCCCGCACGCCACGTCATCAGAGACCGGAGCCTCTTGGCCAACCCCCGGGCGCGAGCGCCGACGAGGGAACGTTTCGGTGCGGGTGCGAGCGTGGACGTTCAGGGTCGCTCGGGTTCTTTCCTCCCGTCCTGCACCGAGGCTGTAGAACTCTTTTGGGGCGGCGGCGGCGGCGGTGGGAATCGGGGCCACGGCGGGATTCGGGGCATTCTAGTAAGGAAGTGGGCCTGGGAGGGAGGCGCGGCTGCCGGGAATTGTAGTAGAACCGGACCGGCGGCGCCCCCCGGGCAGCGAAGTGGGCATTGGCCGGTTGGCAGGCCTTAGCCGCGCCCTCCGATGACGGGCGAGCTGCGGTGGCCGGGCCTCCACTGGAGCCTCCGGAGACTATAAAGCCACGTGTGTGGCTTAGCAATTCAGCCACCCTCGCCCTTGGGACCGACTTGCTGGGTCGTCCGCACCAGCGAGCACTGGCAGCGAAAGTTACTAGGTTGGAGCTCTGGGCAATGACATCTAAAAGCAAGTAGGAGGTGAGCAGGCAAATGTTTGTTCTCTCCACGCCCCAGCTACGTGACAGGAATGTTTCACAAAACACCTGTTACCTGTGGGACAGACTTTGCCACCCAATTTATGGGTTTGTGTCCCCCTCCAGAGATGTTGATTTTGATGAATGAATAGTTTGATAAAGATAAGTGTAGTTGCAAGACGTTTTTCAACCCTAAAAGGACATGCTTAAAGTAACTGGTCAAGTTACTTTTCTGCGAATTGGCAAAAGCAAAGCGCCAATAGGCAACAGTTTATTTCAAAGAAATTTGTTGAAATAACATTTGTCATAAGGGCAAAGATTCCTTGCCTAACGGGCATGATGGGGATTGTATATAAAGTAATCATTTAAATAACCAAATTCTTCCAAATTCATCAAATAGGTGATTATAAAGTATAAAGTTGCTAAATTGATGGATTAATTTTGTGGTGTACAATGCAACAAGATTTTAGAAGCAATGAATAATAGAACTGGAACTTAAGAGTCTGCTATTTCGTATCTATCACCAAGAGACATTCTTCAGATCTGGTCAGCTTCCCATACATTCCCATTTTGCTGCATGTCCCAGGGACTCACTAACTTTCAGTTCAGGCTGAGCTCTCATTCCATTTCCCAAGATTTCCCCACCCTTCCAGTTTCTTAATCTCTCCAGTCTACCCTCCTCCACTCCCATACAGACCTTTTTCGTTTGACAGAATTTGCTACTACATGTTATGAGTGGGGAAATTGAGAAAGGAAGCCTGTGAAACTTTTCAGGCCTTGTCTTTGATCCTTAATTAAGTTAAAAAGGAGGGCTTTGGAATCCAACCAATCTAAGTTTGAATTCTGGCTTGGCTGGAATTAGTTGTAAAACTTGGGGAAAGGCACTGAAATTTTCTAAGCCTGAGTTTGCTCATGAGTAAAATAAGGTCAGGTATGTATGCTTTCTGGCACAGAGTAAGTTTTCAGCCAGCAGAGGCCATGCAGGGCTAGTTTCTGGTTCCTTTGCCAAATAATTTACAGAAAGGTGGTAATAGCTTGCATTTGCTCAGTGTTCATTATATGTGAAGCACTGTAGTAATCATTTAAGTCCTCATAGCACCTTTGAGTATTAAGTGCTATTTTAAAAAATTGACATGCAGGGGAGTTAAGAACATGCCCAAAATAACATGGGTAGTTTCTGCGAGAGCAAGGATTTCAACACAGGCTGTCTGGCTCTAGAGCTTGTATTCCACACCACATCATTCTGCCTAGTGGCATGATACCCTGATAACTTTCTGTTTGCTTTCATTCCTGTCCCTCCTCAAACTCATTTATTGTCCTTCCTAGCATTGAGGTTTGAACTGGTACAATAGAGTGCTAACCACCATGAGATATAAGGCCATTTAATATTAAATACTTTTTCAAAGTATATCTGGGAACTACCTAAAATCATCTCCACTGCCTCCAGTAGTATGCAAGTGATATTTTGGAAAATGCTGATCTAGAGTCTAGACAAAGTTTCACTCTTTTACAGGGTCACTGATATACCAGCCTCCCCTGGTGAGCACAGCACTGTTCAAACCTTGGAAAGGAGAGGGCAAGCTGAATTTCAGCCCCTTTACCTTTCAGCCATCTTGGTTCCTTGATCCAATGAAGACCCTCCACAACTCTACATAATGACTCTGTACTTGTGCATGACTCCTTGTATCAGTTCAAATTAGGTTCAGCTGCAGGTCACATTGATTCCAAGGTCTGTTTTGCTCTCATGCAAAAGAAGTCTAGTCAGTCTAGGGCTTGGGCTGCTGTCAAAGTATGGGGTGGCTTCTAGCCTCTTTCTCTACAATCCTCACTTCCCCCAGTACAAGGTGACTTTCTTACTTCCAGCCATCATAGTCATATTTCCACCTTCAAAAAGAAAGGTGGAAAAAAGACACATCGCTTCCCTTTATGGACATTTTATAGAAACTGCATTTCCTGCTTCTGCCTACCACCTCCTAACTAGAAGACAGTCTCAAGAAAATACTTAGTTGAAGGAAACCTGGAAATATATCCTGGTTTATTCTAGGTTGTCACGTATTCAGCTAAAAATCAAAGTTTACCACTAATGAAGACTGGGACAGTGGGTAGTAAGAGATAAATATTAAAGTGATGTTTTCTCATGACTTAGATTGGGATTATGGATTTTGGAAAGGCACAGGTAAGGTACCTGTCTCACTGCATTGTGTTGGGGGCATTTGGTTAAGGTGGTGTATACCAGGTTTCTCCATGGCAAAGTTACTATTTTCCACTTTACATAAGCTGGTCTTAGGAGGGGAGTCATTAAATTGAGCCCACAATCAACAGAATTAAAACTACACTCCCTGGAGTAGCTACGTGTATTTTTTTGGAATTCATGTACAAAGAAGATTTGTCACTTCTCCCATATTTATATTATTCTCTGGGTTATATAATCCAATACCGTTGTTATTTATTGCTCAAATTGGTCCAGGCTTTGGCTAACTGGAGATCATTCTAACATGCTTCCGTTCTTTTTTTTCAGCACCCCACTTTGGAGCACAACATTTCATTCATTCTCATGTTTAGGGAAATTTACAAAGACAGGGAAAATACAGCAGAAAACATCAAGTACCTCTTAAGTTTTCCCTAAAACAATGTAGATCAAAATGTGGTCCTGGGAGGAGAGCATCAGGGCTGCCTGGGAGTTTGTTAGAAATATAAATTTGCTAGGGCCCCACCCAGAGTCACAAAATGGAAAATGGTGCTGTTTTGTCAAGACCAACAGGTGATTCTGATGCACACTAACATTTTAGAACCACATACTTAAGTTTCCTCAAAGATGCAGTTCAAAAATCTACCCAAAGAACCCATAAATTCTCTTACTGACCTGAATGAAAGTATTTTTGAAGAACTGGTTATTTGCATTAAAAGCAAAGCTGAGAAGACATAGACAGATATTTCACCAAGATACGCTGGTGGCAAATAAACACATGAAAAGATGTTCGACATCTTTAGTGATTAGAGAGATGGGAATTAAAGCCACAATGAGATACCCCTACACACCTATTAGAATAGCTAAAATAAAGTGACAGCACCAAGTGCCGATGAGGTTGAAGAGAAACTGCATCACTGACACATTGCCAGTGGGATTGTACACTAGCACACCCACAGTGGAAAACAGCTGGACAATTTTCAATCAACTTGAATATGCTTCTACCGATGGTAGTTACACTCTTAGGCACTTACCCCGAGGAAATGAAAACTTATGATTGGGTATATGATGGCCTGGCCATGATATCCACATCCTAATCTTCAGAACTTGTGAATGTGCTACCTGCCTGATGTGGCATAAGGGTCTTCGCAGCTGTGATTGAATTCAGCATATGCCAATTGTTAACTTAGAATTTAAAAAGCCCAAATGAGAGGCAATAAGGGTTTATTTGGGGTCAAAAAATTGCAATTTGGAAAGCACAAATTTACACAGAAACCTGAACAGTGACCTAACACTGGGTAAAGGTGTCAGCTTTTAAGAGAAAAGGAAAGAAGTAATCATACAAAAAGAAGAAAAATTCTTCCTGGTACCGCAAACTGAGTTACTCTTGAGCAATACAGGATTGGTTACTGACTCTTTTCAGATAGAGTCCACAGTCATCAGTCCTTGTGGTCAGAATGTCTTCTTTCCTGCTTACTCCACAAAATAAGTGTTAAGACAATTTTGGTTTGGCCCAGACCAAAGGTCTGGCGCAGTTCAAACAGTCCAAAGATTTAAGAAACAAAACACAAAAGGTCGTGTTTAATAGGAGGGCAGGCTCCAGAGCAGGACCACCTATGCGTGCATCCTGGCTTTAGCACTTACTAGCTGTGTGAGCTTGGGCTAGTGCTTCACCATCTCTGGGCTTCTGCGTTGTATCTGCCTCCTAGAGTTCTTGGAAACATTAAAAGGGGGATAATTATGTACAGTGCTTGGCACTCTCCTTGGCAAATCATAAATATTCAATAAAAATTAGCAAGTATTTCCCTCATTTTCATCATCAAGTGTTTTGATGTACCAAGATGTCTGACCAAAGCTCCAGACTTTTACCAGGAAAATCTGGGTTTGTGTCCTAAGTCTGCCTCTTCAGAAGGCATGTCTTGAACAAGTATCTGACACTCTTAATTCCAATCTCTGAATTTTTAAATACATAAAAAGATACTTGTTTTGAAGATTAAATGAAAAATTACATCAAAAGAATAGTTTATGAAACTATTAAGTGCTTTGCAAATATGCTGTATAAAGTGACTAAGAGGACACAGCACAGAGGATAAATGAGTTTCATCTCAACATCTTGGTTTTATGTAAATACTAGAGAGAAAGAGAAGATACTAAATAAACCAAGACAAAATTGTTTCCATCCTGATAAAATGATATCTTGAAATAAGGTTGGATTTTGCAAGTTCAATTAAGTTTCTTGCATATGAGTTTGTAGGTGGAGATTCTAGTCTAATATACATGATTTATGGGTTTGACCTAAAAAGTTCAATGTAATCCAATTAAA
Organism: Artibeus jamaicensis; assembly: GCF_021234435.1. Taxonomy (NCBI): domain Eukaryota; kingdom Metazoa; phylum Chordata; class Mammalia; order Chiroptera; family Phyllostomidae; genus Artibeus; species Artibeus jamaicensis. The sequence continues at coordinate 41,402,945 of NW_026522059.1, forward strand.
ATGTATTGATGTCAATCAAGTACCAGACAATGTACTTGTAAGTCAAATAAATGTTACCAAAGGGGAAGTATATGAGATCATATAACAAAATTATTTAAACTATATGTATAGTGATGCTGTAAATTCCTCCTTGAGAAAATTATGTTTAAGTTCAAACACCTCCTTGAGAAAATTATTAAAAATAAGAAGGAATACACAACAGCAAACTGCAATTAGGAGAGGAGTAACACAGGGAGAAGGGGAGAGAGTGTGTTTCAGAATCCACAGTGAAATCCAATGCAATTGGAACATGGAGGACAAGACTATCAGTGCCTAGGGCTTGCATAAGTTTTTAGACTTTTAAAAAATATTATTTTGGTTGCTAAATTGGCTGGAAAATAAGATAATGTAGCATATTCAGGTCTAAAATTGAGGGCAGAGGGTGGTGAAGTCTATTGAACATTCTATCACAATTTTCCAATTAACTTTCAACAACTGATAGTTTTAGAGTAAAAATATTTTCACTTCTACATGCCTAATTCTAGACATTATCTGTGCATAGCTTTCTATTGTGTCCAGATGGGAGTTTACTTAACATTTTAGGCTGTACAAAATATAAAGTACTCTTAAAACTATGTTACTGTCTCTCACAGCATTTCATGATGTTTACAAGTATAAATGAATTCAGAACTTTCTATTACTTTTATTAGTCAACCATATATATTTTTAAAACCCACTTTTTTGAGTTCAGTACATTGCAAATGTTCTTTTGATGAGAATATTATGATAATTTGCTTTATTTCTGGGTTGGCAGTGTCCAACTACATATTTGCTGTGTTACATGTGTGTGCACTGGACAATTCGAACTGAAAATGCGTTCTTGTGTTAAACCAATATTCTAAACAGTGGCTTACACAAAGACATGCATCCTGCAATATTGTTGAATTAATTTATTCTGTATTTGACTTTTGATTTTGTCCACCTGCTCTTGCTTTACAAGGCATTGATCTTTTTTCAGTCTGCCTGCATCCTCTTACTTTTATTCATTTTTTCTCTGGATTGCACAGATTGTCAGTTCACCAAGCCCTATCTATTTTACCTTCTAAATATCCCTTTCTTCTATTACCACGGCTACATCCTACTCCAGCTCCTACCATTTCTCACTTTGACTAATGCCCTCTGAACTGCTTGCTTGCTCTCTTCCATCCACCATCCTCCACTCTGCTGCCAAAGGTTAGATCTTGTTGCAAAACTTGTCTCCTTCAAGCCCTTCAGTTTTCCTTTTCCTAGAGCAGTTGTCTCCAAATGTCCTTGAACTCATACCCTTAACCAGAAAAGCAATTCTGGCCATCACCTCCAATACAGCCAATTTTATTTTTTTACAGTTTATGATTTGCATTATTTCATTAATGTTAAGTGCAATATAAGTTCAATCATAACAAATTTTAAAATATAAAACAAAATAAAATAGAAATAAAAATTATAATTTTTTACACTTGACCATATTGAGCACACTATTGAGCACATAGTTGTAGACCACTATCTTCTCATGTTCTTCCCTCCAAACCCCACATACAATACGGATGCTCCTACTTTCTGGCTTCAATATATCACTTAGAATTCTCTCAACGGACCAAACTCATTCTTGACTGTATCTTTGCACAGGTCGTTGCCCCTGCCTGGAAATCCTTTTACACTCCCATCTCCCCCGCCAGCCCTTTCTTTGCATAACTCAAACTCATCCTCCAGGGCTCACTTACATTCCTGTCCTCCAGGATACCTTCCTGGCTCCTCTCAGACAGAGGCAGATACCTTTCTCTGTGTTCCCATAGCAACCTGGGCTTCCTTTCTGTTGCCTATGTCCCTTAGTAGTCTTTACACTCTCTAAGGATAAGGATCAGGTATTTCATTTTTATGTCAATTGTTGCCTAGCATAGTACTCAGCGCATAGTATAATATTACTATTCAGCTGAAAATAACATGACTAAAAGTAGTTTGGTGGAAAACAAGCTGGACAACCTGTCGTTTTGGTCATGTGGGGGGGTTGGAATGTTTTGTACATCTATAAAAGAATTGATGTCCCCCACTAGACAGGATTGTACTTGTTTTATACTAATTTCTTTTCATCTATTTTTAACTGCTTTGCACTATTCATCATTTCAAAAATTTGGTATAACCTAATGTCCAAAAATTGGTAAATTGAAAAAAATGTGCATGATATTAGATTGCAGAAAAAAATAACCCTTATGTAAAACAGTCTCGGAGGATTTCAGCTAAGGTATCAATAACGATTTTATTTTACACATATGTTTGTATTGTTAAAACACTTTCTTCTCATTACAGAAAATCAGAAACTACAAACAAGGAAGTAAATATAAGAACAGTCAAGATTTCATCATCCTAGAGACAACTTCTGCGTGGGAGACAGTGGAAGGAAAGGAGAAATGTACATGAACTGATTAGTGACTTATTAGGAACAGGGTAGTCTTGATCCGATTCTTGGAGGGAGACAAAAGAAGGTCAAACGAATTTAACGGAAACCTTGGAGGGTTAGCTTGAAATAAATGAGGGATTCTTTTGAAGTAGGTAAACTCAGATTAAGCCTCAAAGTGCAGTATATTTAATTTGTTAGTTCAAAATCTGGATAAATTAAGCATATATTCCTAAGACCTCCTTTCCAGCTTTGTTTTCTTCTACCGCTCTATTGCAACTCAGTGGTGCTCCTGATGTTTTCCCTAAATGTCTCTAACATTCTCTTGACTTTATGTCTATGTACAAGTTGTTTATTATAACAAATGATACCAAACATTGTCTATTGAAATATGTCCACCTTTCAAAGCTCATCTGAAATGCCTTTTTCTCCATGAAATCTTCACTTCCTCCCCCACCCACCCCTACCACCCAACTACAAGAAACGTCTTCCTTTGGAACCCCCATAGCGCTTTGTGTTTTGCTAATGGCCTCTACATTCTGGTAGTGGGGAAACAAGACAGAGCAGCAAATTTGAAACGTGACAATACTTTGTAAACTGAAAATTACTGAATGTGTGCAAATATATGATGTTACTTTTGTCTCATCCTCAGAACTAGATTTTAAGCTCCTAATTTAGGATAGAACCTATATTTTATTCAACTTTTTGTCCGCATTGTCTAACATGTTAATCAGTGCACAGTTATTTAATAAATTCTGTTAAGTAGCATATAGTAATTTTTTGTTTCCTTTTTCTGTTTTCAGAAGTGGCCATAGGTCTTAAAGAAATGCTTCTTGTCCTTGTTTACCATAATCCACAAATTTTGCAAAAGCTTCTGTGCTGGTCATGGAGGAAGTTAAGACATGCATCTTCCCCATTGAGTTTGTGAGTTAGTTGGAATATAGTTGTTTATTTCCAGGCAGAATACTCTTCGTTGAGTAGACAATGAGTAATTTTCCTGGGCTTGGAACAGGGTACACATTTGTACTGGTCATAGATAAGGGGCTCTCCTGTGGTAAGAGGCAAGGCCTTCTGTGATGCCCTCAGAATGCAGGTGGAGCTGCCCTAACTAGAAGTGCAGACACTGGTCCTCTCAGTGGCACATTTCAGATGTCTGCACTCACTTTGGGATAGGAGATTAGATCTTGAAGGCGATGAATGTCTTCCATGCCAGCATTTCAGATTATCTTATTGCTTACACTGGTTATGGACAGACGTGAGCAACTTTTCATGTGTTTATGTGGCATCCTCATTTCTCCTTTAGTGATGAGTCCAAATCTTTTATGCCTATACCCCTCCCCTTTTTAGATTGTCCGTCTGATTATTGACTTGTTAGGGTCCTTTATAAATTCAGCATACAAGGCTTTAATTAGATATGTGGTTTGGAAATATTTTTTTCCGCTTTGTGGCTTTTCTTTTAATTTTCATGGTAGTATCTTTGAGAGACCAGAAATTTCCATTTTTATTGTCTCGTTTATTAATTTTGTCTTTTACAATTCATACTTATTTTATCTTAAGAAATCTTTACCTAAGCTTAGGTCATAAAGATTGTCTATTATGTTTTCTCTGCAAGTTTATAGCTTTAGTTCTAACAATTAGATTTATTACCCTTATGGAGTTAATTACTTGTAAAAGGTGTATGTGTTAATCTTCAATAAAGTTTTTTAGCAACTCCCGAGTGTGCTGACCTTTACTTTGGTAAGTGACTATTAGAATTACTCCACCTAGTGGATTCTTAAAAACACTCACATTTAATCTGTCAGTCCACAGAATAAATGACATTTTAACAATAAATTAAAAAGCGGTATTTTTTAAAAGTACAAATATTTTGCAGAAACTTTGGAAATAATTATTTTATTTTATTTTTTAAACAAGCATAAGCATATCACCTATAAAAGTTGTATCTCCACATTCGGAGACAAATTTTTCTAACTTATTTTAGAGTCATCACTTTAAAAATGAAGTACTTCACCAGGATCCAAACATTTTTTTTTTTACTTTGGAAGGATAGACCTTCCAATTACTTGTCAAGAACAATTAATTGACAATATAAAAGGTGCATTTACTGAACATTTACAAATTTTCAATAAAAACTTTTAATATGTGAATGGAATTGAGAAATGAATATTGGAGCTACATATCTCTGTGAGTTATTATTTAACCAAATTTCAAAATAAGCTGAACTTAAAAGTCAACTTTTGGATTGCTGTATTAAAAAGTAATATCCCAAGATTTAAAAAAAATTATACATATTTATTTTGCACCCACCTAAAATATTAGTAATAGTAAAAGTAAAGAGGATTTTTGTACCATTAATAAAATAAAATAATTTTTAAATTCTTTCTAAATGCTTATCTATATTTTATAATGTATATAAGTTATAACTATATGAATATATAATAATTGGATATACTCTTGAACATATTACTTAACCTTTCTGGGTTTCTGTATTCTCATCTGTAAAATGAATAGTTTTGATTATTGAATCTCTTCAGCTTACTTGAAAATTCTTTGATTTTGTAATTCAATACGTAAAGACTGTTTTTTGGCTTTTATTTTTACATTTTTAAAAGATACTATCATAGAGTGTCACTGTTTTAAAAAAACATGTAAAACATGCATTTTCTTTATAATTCAGACAGCTTGTATTCTTTTGCTTGACGTCAGTCCCAAAGTTATACAAGTATCGTCTGAGGTAAAAATGAATGTTTTTTCATCCTGGAGACCAGGTTGATAGCACTGCTCTGACTGAGTAATGAGAAGAGGGATTTAGCTAAGACACCGGGGGATAAAAACAGATGTGGGAATGAGAGGAGTTTATTAGGAAGAAAGAAATCACAGAATCTGTTGACAGGTTGGTATAAAAAGAATTTTGTGGAGAGAAGACAAACAATTTAGAGGATTGTAGCTTTTGAGATTAGGAGAAGGGTGATATTATAGATAGATTTATGAACATATTAAAAGAGGTCAGTTTGTGATTAAAGAATGTTCAGCTCAGTTGCAAAAGTTGAATTTGAAGTAATTTTGGTACATCCAGTTATGAATTTTCTCTACATCTTTACTTAAAAGTAAATCACAGGTTAGGGGAAAATAAATTAATATCCCTCAGAAATAAAGATAACGTACAAATCAATAGGAAGACAAATATATTTCCAATAGAAAAATGGGCAAAGACAATGGCCAGAAATTCACCAAAGCAGATACACAAATGACCAATAAACATGAATGAAATACACTCAACCTCATAAATAATTTAAGAAGTGTAAAGTTTAAATAATAATAATTTTTAATATCAGGATAGGCTTTAGCCATAATTATGCTGCTACTTTGGAGGAATTGTTCTTCTCTTTTATACAATTAGACTTGAACGTGCCTAGAGTGTACTTGGAAGCTGTGACATGTGCTGTAGCTAATGGCAATGAGAATCTGAGGGAGCGTGGAGGCAGGAAGCCCGGCTGGAGCACAGCAGGCCAATCTCATGCAACAGGTGGGGCAGGCGGGTGCTGAGAAGTGCTGACAATTGCAGGAAATAATGATGACTACATGAAGTGCAAAAGACAGTCTTTTATAAATTAAATGATACAACCCATTTCCGAAGAAAAAAAGATACAGCTCTTTAAACCAGCTCGCCAGGATTCATGAAGGTAGTAATTCCAGAGTATCTTGAGAAGTTGAGAAAGCACCAGATAAATATTGAAAAGCAGCAAAGGTGCAGAATCTTAGGTGTATCAGTACAGAATGTAAAGTTTGTCGTGTACATTCTAAGGAACAGAATTGTTGTTTGGGATCCTAGAGCCTGCCCTAGGAATCCGGAGAACAATAGATCCTGTTAGAGGAAAAACCAGAGAAACAGCAGAAGTTGTCCAACTCCATTTGAAACCTATGGAAGAAATTACAGAACAAAACAAGGAAGAAACTTCATTTCACTTCACGAAAGCTTCATGACTCTTTACGGTTTATTTTATGACAAGTGTTAACTCTGATTGTATTAATGAGTTAATTTTCTAGTCTCCTGTATGTAATACTGCTGTATGTAATACTGTAAGACACTATATGTCTTTCGTGCCTATCTGCTATTCTAACCAAGTAAAGCTTAGAATCCTAGAAGTGCCTCCTCATTTTGCAGGCTGAAATTTTTGAAGCCATATTATCATGCTAAATAGAATAAAATTCCAGAGCCTACTTAGGTTCCCACTTACGCTTTAGAAAAAAAATTTAGAAAGAAATAAAGCTCCCACTTACACTTTAGAAAGAAATTTTTAAAAATTCTAAGGAGAATCTGAACCTTCCTTCAGTGACTTTCTTAGACCCATCTTTCTCCTGGGAGAGGTAGTGGCCTTCATTCAGAAGCAATTTTTTTGTTAGGCTTCTCAGTTTTCACAGAGCACATCATGAGTCTATACTTAAGTGACCACACAGAAAAGCTTGTACTTGAGGTAATGTTGAAGCATAAAATACTAACTGATTGCTGAGATGTTATCAGTGTCTTAGCTGAGAGAAAAAGTGTGTTTGAAAGCCCAGAGAATTTATGCTCTGTAGTGGATGCTGTGGTGTGCCGTCCTGACCCCCCAGCAGGACCGAGGCCCTCATTTTCCTAGCTGCCCACACTCACTGCCATTGATGACTCACATTCCCTTTCTCGGGAATGTCCACAGTAACAGTTGCCTTGCCTAAGGCTGCACCACCTTCCCACAGATGGCTGACTTCTAGTTACTGGTAGGGGTGGGGCACAGGACCAGTCTATTTCCCTCCTTTATGAAGGGTGATCCAGTTCCAGAACTGTCTCTGCGATTGAGTGACGTCTCCTCTGAAGCGACGTTGCAATTCATCTGCTGCCCAATTTTACTTCTCTGGTGCCCCTCATAAACCTCTAGCATGCAAATCACCATCTCAGAGAACATAGACTAATACTCCAAATATTCTTTCAGATATGGACAATAACCTTTCCAATATTGTCAACTCAATTCTTGGGCCTTATTAGATCATAAGACAGGCAACTTTCTAGGTAGGTTAATCTTGGACATCATCATAGATGACTATATCTTAATCTGAAGTAGATATGATATAGACAGTGAAGAACCTATAAAAGCCTGTTTGACCAAAGTCCCCTCTGTGTCCAATTGCTTCAAGATGGCCCAATACACATCTTAGTGAATACCTCAATTGCTCAGTACACATTAACTCTTTTCATTTCCCTGTGATTTGCCTTCTCCCTCCTCAGTTCTGAATGACATATATACCTCATTTTTGCCTTACTGTCTTTGGAATTTTTATGTTCATATGAATTCCCCATGTACATGTATTAAAACTGGATTTTCTCTTGCTAGTCTGCTATGTGACATTTGAATTATTCAACCACTCAGAAGAATAAAGAGGGAAATGGGAAAATTTCCCCATCCCTGATTAAAGGGTGGGGAGCAGATGCAGCATGGATTCGTGTCCCCAGCAGGATAGCCTGGGACTTCACCATGCTGCTCAGAATGACATGCACTTAAAAACGTAGGGATAATTATTTATTTCTGGAGTCTTCCAATTAATATTTTTGGACAATGGTTGACCACAAGTAACTGCAACTGCAAAAAGGGAAATCTCAGCTAAGGGGGAGCTACTATAAAATGTTAAAAGACAAAATTCAACCAAGTAAATTGGAAGATCTAATTGACTTTAATTAAGTGATTCATGACAGGCAGCACCCCACCCAGGAACCAGGAGAAAGCTGGAGGAGTTGTATAAAATGGAAGGTTTTTATAGTCAGAGAGAGGGCGGAACTGAGAAGTAAAAAGAGTGAATTATTTCAGGCGAGGTCACCTTCTCTTAGGGGAAGGGAGGGGGCCTCTCAGGAAGGTTTTCATAGGAAGCAGGATGGGGCAAGGGAACTATTAGTGAAGGAAAAGAAAGGATTATTTTGGGAACAGGACACTTTTTCTTCGAGGAGAAGAGATTGGGAGGGATTTTCATCATGCAGGTTGGCTTTTCTTTCTATGGGGATGGACAAGACCCATGTGATAGATTATTTTACTGGTGCTCGACCAGAAAATTCCAGTCTGTTTGATGAGGATTACGTTTCTGGAAGAGGTTGAAACTGCAATAAGATCAGGTATTAAATCCAGGTTTGGTATCTGGGCTTGCAGCCCAGAACGAGTGATGCCATTCGGGGCCTTTGGTTTTGTATTTAAGGATATTAATTACCTATTTAGAGGTGAAAGTTGAAGCCACATCATTCTTCAACTTCATAAAACTATATGTACCTGAATTTTTAAAGTTTAATTTCAGGAAGATTCTAATAAAATGTATATAAAAATTTAACATTTTAAGGATAGGTAATGGAGCTCTCCCAGATGGCAGCCTAGGTAAACATGGCTCACTTCCTCATACAACAACATCAAAATTGCAACTAAAGTATAGAACAACCATCACTCAGAACCAGCAGAAACCAAGTTAAACGAAGGTCCTGCAACCACAAAATTAAAGAAGAAACCACATCCATTTGGACTGGTAGGAGAGGCACTGATGTACAACAGGCTGGTCCCACACCCACATGTGGCAGATAAAAAATCGAAGATTTATCTCAGGAGTGAGAGGTTCCAGCTCCAAATGAGGCCCCCAAGCCCAGGGTTTCAGTGCCAGGAAGATAAGTCCTTATGGCTTCTGGCTGTAAAAACCAGTGGAGATTGAGTTGGTAGAAGAAACAGCTAGATTCCCAGGCAGTTTCTCCTAAAGGGCCTGTAGACAAGACTTACTCAGACCTAGTCCCACTGAGGTCCAGCACCAGAGTAGCAGCTTGAAAGACATGGGGAGGAACTAAAGCATGTGGCATCAGGGTGAGAGCTGGGACAGCTTTCTCCAAGACAGAACAGCTGGCAGAGGCCATTGCTCCTCTTCTGGGCCCTCCAACCTACAGAGCCACAGAACATGTGGGCACCATATCTGAGACTCCAACCTGGTTCACACTGTTTGCCATGCCCAGGTGATTCCCTGAGACTATGCCCCACCCAACTTATGCTTCCAATTAAGTGGTTAACAGTGGCTTTTCCATATGAATGACTTGTCTTGGGACATGCTTTTGATCTTCCTAAATCCTCTCAGGAAACCGCGGCTGGTCTCAACAAACCTCTGTACCTTGCTAAGTGGCCCCAGGCCTGGCAATAGCAATGGTTGGCCTTGGTTCACAACCTGGCTTCACTAGGGCACCTCCAAGCCCAGCACAAGAAGCAGCTAACTGCAGATTGCTTTATAGCTTATGCCAAGTGGCCCCAGACAGAACTCAAGTGGGCACCAGAGCCCTGCTGAAGTAAGCCTTCCTCTGTGGAATGGGCTGCTGCACAGCTGATTCTCCGTGGTGAGCAGAAGTTGGTGGTTGGTAGTGATAGCCAGTCCTTGCAGCTGACTGGCCTGGGCAAATCCCTCCCATTGACCTGCCAACAGCAATCAAGGCTCAACTGCAAGAGGTGGGTGCACTCAGCACACACAGAGGGCACACCTTGAGAACCCAGCTTGCATGAGAGGGGAGGCTGTGCCACTGGACCCTATAGGACACCTACTCCATTAGGCTATGCTACCAAGACAGGGAGTCACAGCAGCTCTACCTCATACATAGAAACACACACAGGGAGGCTGCCAAAATGAGGAGACGAAGAAACACGGCCCAAATGAAAGAACAGATCAAAACTCCAGAAAAAGAGCTGAACAAAATGGAGATAAGCAATCTTTCAGATGCAGAGTTCAAAACACTGGTTAGAAATAAGTATGCTCAAGGAACTTGGTGAACACCTCAACAGCATAAAAAAGATCCAGTCAGAAATGAAGGATTCACTAATTGAAATAAAGAATAACTTTGGCTGATGTGGCTCAGTGGATTGAGTGCCAGCCTGTGAACCAAAAGGTCACCAGTTCGATTTCCAGCAGGGCACATGCCTGGGTTGTGGGCCAAGTCCCCAGTAGGGGTCATGTGAGAGGCAACCACACATTGTTGTTTCTCTCCTTCTCTTTCTCCCTCCCTTCCCCTCTCTCTAAAAGTAAATAAATAAAATCTTTAAAAAATAATTTATAGGGAAGCAACAGTAGAGTGGATGAAGCTGAGAATCAAATCAATGATTTGGGAAACAAGGGGGCAAAAAATAACCAACCACAAAAGCAAGAAGAGAAAAGAATCCAAAAAATTAAGGATAATATAAGGAGCATCTAGGACATCCTCAAGCATTCCAAAATTTACATCACAGGGATTCCAGAAGAAGAAGAGAAAAAGCAAGAAATTGGAAATCTATTTGAAAAAATAATGAAAGAAAACGTCTCTAATTTGGTGAAGAAAATAGACATGCAACTCCAGGAAGCACAGACAGTGCCAAACAAGGTGGATGCAAAGAGGCCAACTCCAAGACACGTCATAATTAAAAAGCCAAAGGTTAAAGATAAAGAGAGAATCTTAAAAGCAGCAAGACAAAAGCAGTTAATTACCTACAGGGGAGTTTCCATAAGACTGTCAGCTGATTTCTTAAAAGAAACTTTGCAGGCTAGAAGGGACTGGCAAGGAATATTCATAGTGATGAAAAGCAAGGATCTACAGCAAGATTACTCTGTATGGGAAAGCTATCATTTTGAATCAAAGGGCAGATAAAGAGCTTCCCAGACAAGAAAAAGCTAAAGGAGTTCATCATCACCAAACCACTATTATATGAAATGTTAAAGAGACGTACCTAAGAAAAAGAAGATCAACACTATGAACAATAAAATGGCAATAAATACATAACTATCAACAATTGAGTCTAAAAAAACAAACTAAGCAAACAAGCAGAACAGAAACAGTCATAGTTATAGAGAACAGTGTGATGGCAGCCAGACAGGAGGGGGTTTGGGGGAATAGGTGAAAAGGTGAAGGGCTTAAAAGCATAAGTTGGTAGTTATAGAATAGTCATGGGGGTGTAATACAGTGTAGGAAGTGGAGAAGCCAAAGAACTTATATGCACGACCATGGACATGAACAAAGGTGTGGGGATTGCTTGAGGGAGTTAGGGATGCTGGGTGGAGGAGGGCAATGGAGAAAAATTGGGACAACTTAATAACATAATATATAAAATATAATTTTAAAAGGAGAATAGGTAATGCTTTCACCAATTCTTGCATAGTAAAAAAAGTCTTCTCAGAAGCATTACAAAAAAAAAAAACCTTAACATTGTATTGAGTTTATATAATTTTAAAGCAAATTCTACTGATGTTATTTGTAATAAAGGAGTTTTGTCTTAGCTGTGATAGGCAGCTTCATTCCAATAACCATAAAATGAATTTCCAGCACAACTAAATGACTCATATTTGTTTAGTTTTCATCAACAAACTTATAATTGTTACTGAACCCAAGTTTGTATTCCTGATGCTTTATAAGGCAAAAACTCAAAATCTCAATTTGGAGTAAAGAAACGTTTATTGATTGAGAAGGTGCCAACCAAGAAGATGGGAGACCTAATGGTACCTCAAATCCACTTTGTTCACTGAACTAGGTTAGGGTTTTTAAAGGGTGAATGGGGGAAAAACATGCAGAAGTACTGGTGGTGCAAGTTTTAGTTAGAGGACCTTGGAACTTGACCATTTATGGTAAAATGGTGTCAACACCAGATCTTGCTGGGAAACAAATCTTTGTCTTCTGAAAGGACTCTGGTGTCAAGCTCTGGTTGTGTCCTGGTTCTCTGGTTTCACGGGGGGATTAAGACTTTGGTTCCAGGTGCAGTTGGAGGTCAAAGTTACCTCCCTTGCACATGCTTCAGCTGTATGCCTTACAGATTTGGTCCCTTGTCTCTGAAAAGCAACTCAGTATCTCATTAAACAGAATAAGACCATTTTGAACTGGTTCTTCAGTTGCATAGTCATTATTTACTGATCTTCCCTCTGTACTAGTCCTTATATTTTCACTATGTGTAATTAACTCCTACCAACATTATGAAGTCAACTGTATTCTCGTTTTATTAAGAAAAATATATTTAAATTTGGTACTAGTATCAGGTTGAATAACTACTAGTTCATGGAATTTTCAGACTGACTGAAGGCTGCCTTTTTCAAGTTGCTTATTTCTGCTAATTTTTCAAAGTATGTGTTCAATTAATATGTATTTTCAGTGTATTCATTCATGAAATATTATTATAGATTGTGATACTGTGATTTGTAGTAAATACATATTTTAGACTTTGTTTACAGTTCTTGGTTCACAGCATCCAAAACTGTTTAGATTTCCTGAGTGACAAGAGTTTGTAATCATCTTTAGGTATAACCTTTGGTTTGTTGTCATCAGTTCCTGAAATCACGTCTAAGCCAGTAATCTAGTGAGTAAACTAGTTTCCTGAATTCTGTGAACTGCTCTAGCAAATTAATGGAATCCAAGGAGGGGAGTCACTGTAACCTCTGACTTACAGTGGTACTTCGGTAGTCATTGTTAATTCTTTCCAGAACTCTTAAGTGCTGAACCATAAAGCATTTTCTCTCTCAGGGTGGAATTGTGACTCATACAAGTGCTAGCAAGTGTACTGAGTCCTGAGCAACCACTGAGTGCCGAAAACATTTTTTTTTCTCATCAGAATGCAACAAGTACAGGGTTTGTCAAGTTCTGACGCCAAGGAGTACCGAGGTATGAATGTATAGCCAATTGGTCAGAAGCTCAGAAACCAGCAAAGGTTGGGCTTGCAATTTGCACCTGAAGTCGGGACAGTCTTGTTTGACTGAACCTCTAACCTGTGAAACCTGGTCCTATATCACGTAGTTTGAGTCAGAATTAAGTTGAATTGTTGGGAAACTCAGCTGGGAGGGAAATCTCACACACCAGAATTGGTGACCACAGTTGTATATATAAATACGTAAAAGCTTGGTGTAACCAAAGAAGTGTTAAATGAAAACAAAACTACAACATAAACTTCATAAAATAAAAAAACAACATAAACATAGGAAAAAGGTTTCAAATAATATACGTTCTTGAAATAGCAGAATTATGAATGACTTTTATTCTAGTATGCCTTTTCTTATTTTGTCAAATACATAAAATAAATATATCTCAATTTATAACCAAAAAATTGAATTTTTTAACAAATATAAACTTGCTTCTTATTTTTAAATGGAACATATCAGTGTTCTTGATCATTTAGAAAGTACAATTAATAATAGGCTTACTTTTAAGTGAAGTCTGGTTCACTTTTCTTACTTCCTTGTTTTCCAGATTGATAGAAAACTGAACTGATTTCTTCTGAAGATCCACTAGGTGGTGTTATAGTGGAACTAATTAATTGTTTTGTTTTGTTTTGTTTCTACATCCACGAGTTCTCAAACTTCTGATCATATTTTAGAGTTCAAGGTGTTATTTATTCCTCTCAATCAATCTGTTCATTGTGTTACTACAAATGAATAAAACCAGATCACCTCATTGCACCTCTAGTGCTGATTTAATGCAATATTTAAAAAGTGACATCTTTTAACTGATAGAAAATTAATTGATTTATGCTACGTGATAATATAGACAATGATCCATTGTAAACATGAAACAGACATATGTCCAACCCCGACAACCCTGAGATCTTTAGAGATAACTGGAGGTGACTGGACCATATTTTATAAACCACTAATTGACAGTATTTTAAGAAATTTGGCTCAGCCATTTTCTGATTACCAGTGGTTCTCAGCTTCCAGATATTCAGTCACTGTAACCCCAAATTGTGGTACACTGATGATCACTGTCACGTTATCACGTATGGCATCCTTGCGGTCCTAGTGAACATCGTCAGCGCGTTCGCCCAGAGGCTCGGTGGAGGCTCCTCCTCTGCTGCATATTTATCCCGTCATCCCTCTGGCTCCTGGCTTCCTACTTTGCCTTCCACCAATAAATTATCACATTCCAATAAGTGGTTTTCACCTATTGTCCTGGTAATGTTGTCAATAAATGCAAATGAACTTCAATTCCATTAACTGTAGTATTGTGCAGGGAACCGCTCCTCCGCAAGGCATGGAAATGTAGCTCAGCCCTCAGGTGGAAAACCAGTGGGGAGCGAGTCACACGCAGGACCACACCCGTGAAGAAGTTCTTCTGTGGGAAATCAGGCCTGCATTATACCTAGGGTGCTTTGTGACTTGCTCTTGCTAACACTCTCTCACCCTGAGTTCAGGCAGAAAATGCTTGGTGCATGTCTTTAAAGTAACTTCCTGAATGAAGTATAACCAGACCTGTTACTCTAATCATTCCCTTGCATTTGCAACATTTTTTCCTTGTTAATCTGTAAGCAGTGATCAGTAACATCCCTTTCCTTGCTATCTGTAAAAAGTAATTACCTAAATCAAACCTAAGTATAATGAATGAAAACCTTCTTTGATGTATGCTATTGGAAAGCCAATAAAAGCTTGTCAAGGCAAGGGACGGGGCACTCCCCTCTTGAGAGAGTGGCTAGGCTGCTCTGAGGCACTCTCTCCTTGAGAGAGTAGCTGTGCTGTCCCTTTTCCTCCACAGGATTCAGTCGTCCATGTGAATTTATCTCATCTCATCCAAAACGCCATGGACACTGCTGGCCGGTGTCTGAGTCAGTATTGTGCCTTTAGATAGACTTAGCAACTAAAAAACATGTCCAAATTGATTACCTGGGAATAAATTCATGCAGTGTCTATAAAAGCTTGAAGCGGTAGGGTACATAATGACCTCCAAACACCCATGTCCAAATCCCTAGAGTCTGTGAATGTTAGCTAATATGACAAAAGGGACATTGCAGTTGTGATTAAAGGTTTTGAGATGGACTGCTATGCTGTATTATCTGGACAGGCCTGATGTAATTACAACAGTCACTACAAGAGGCCCATGAGGAGTCTAAATCAGAGGGGAAGTCAATGTGCTGATGGGAGCAGAGATTAGAGTAATGTGCTTTGAAGATTAAGGAAGCGATCACAAGCTGAAGAATACAGGTTAGGAGTTGAAAAATGCAAGGAAATGAATTCTCTTTAAGAGCTTCTAGAATAAAGTAGCCCTATAAACACTTTGACTTTAGCCCAGTAAAACTAATTTTCAACTTCTGGCCTTCAGAACTGTCAGTGAATAAATTTGTATTGTTCTATGCCACTAAATGTGTGGCAATTTGTTAAAATGACTATAGGAAACTAACATAATTCCCTGTCTGATTTTTGCTCAGTTACCTACCCCTATTAACCTAGTACTCACTCCTGTATGTATTTTGAAATTCTAACCTACTTATTTTATTGTATTATAAAACCTGTAATTCATTGGAAAAGTATGTGCTACTTCTGGTATATTTATTAAATTGTGCAGTTTTTCTGGAAGAAGGTTTAGTAACATGTAACAAAATATTTCAAAATGATCATACTCTTTGCCCCATAATTACATAGAAAGACCTCAATAGAAGAATAGACGTTACAAGGAAATAATAAAGTTTAGAGGAAATAATAGTCAAATAGAAAAATAAAAGAGAAAATAAACAAATGATACTTTTTCAATAATGAATATGATAGTGATGAATGTGTTAATTCACTAGAGGGAGGAGTCCTTTCACAAGTTGTACGTGTACAAAATCATCACAATGTACACTCTAAATATCTTACAATTTTATTTATGAATTATAACTCAATAAAGCTTATTTTTTAAATTACAGAACATCTTTCAAAGGAACTAAAGACCTAAGTAAATGGAAAGACAGCCCATGATTACGGATCCAAAGACTTACATCATTAAGAGGGTCATATTCTCCAAACTGGTCTGCAGAGTCAATGCAATCCTTATGAAAATCTTAACAGCACTTCTTGTAGAAATTACAAATGATCATAATTTAAAACTTACATGGAAGTGTAAGGGATCCAGAATACTAAAAACACTCTGAAAAAAGAAAGACAAAGTTGGAGGACTCGGCTTCCAAGTGTTAAAATGTAATATGGAACCACAGCGGTCAAGGTAATGAGGTGCTAACATGAGGTCAGACATAGAGCTCAATGGAATAAAGTCAACAGTCCAGAAATAAACCCTTTAATTTATGGTCAATGGATTTTCAACAAGGGTGCCAAGACAGTTCAATGGGAAAAAGAATAATCTTTCAACAAATGGTTCTAAGACAACTAGATCTCCACATGCAAAAGAATGACAGTTGAGGATGGAGGAAGATGGGGGCTAGGTAAGAGGGAGCAGATTCCACTTCCCACTACACACGGGAGAGAAACCTGGCCCATCTATGGAGGAATGGAGGAGACAGCCAACAGAGCAGCAGCATATATGAAAATAGGAGATCAAAAATTGTAGCGGACATTGAAGAACCAGATGGTAAAGAGAGTGCTTCAGGACAATAAGGGCCCAGGGATCAGCTCGGGGACCAGGGAGGCTGCAGTTCCAGGCCAGGGCCAGCTGGGCTGGCCACAGGGTTGTTGAGGGAGAGCTGGGTTGGCGCTCCCTCCCAGGCCAAATAGGGTCTGAGCAGCACCAGGAGAGACCTGGTTGCTTGAAGTCACAGGGAGGGGAGTGAGGACTGAGTGGCAAACACACGTGGGCTGTGAGCCCCCACGAATAGCCCAGGGAAGAGTGTGTGCTGGAGCTCGTGAGACCAGAGGCGGCCTGGCTGGGCATGCGCACCTGCAACTGGACAGGTGAGAGAGTTTTGTGGAACACCTAGGGACCACACCTAAGGATTGGAGAGAGAGCACTGCCTCCAGAGACCCGCCCACATTTTTAAACCCACCCCTCAGCCTGCGACAGCCAGCTGGAACAGATAAACCAGTTTGGCCAGTTTGAAACCAGCAAGAGGTTTTGTGTGTGTGTGTGTGTGTGTGTGTGTGTGTGTGTTTTGTTTATTTGTTTGATTTTTTAAGTAATTTTTAATTTTTATTATTTTACCTCTCAATTCCTTTTGCTTCTCTTTTCTTCTTTTTTATTTTATTCCTTCTTCCTTTCTTTCCAATTTTATATCTTCTACCTTCCTAAGTCCGCTTTTTTTTTTTTTGAAATACCCACAAATGAGACAAGAAAAAACCCAGAACTGTGAAAAGACCAGAGTTGGACCCAAAGAGAGGTCATCCCAGTAGCTGAGACACAGAGGCAAATTTCACTTTGCTACTACAGAGAACCTGCAAGATATTGCATATTCGTATTATTATTTTTTCATTATTCTTACATCATTTATTTGAATAATATTTTTGTATTCCTCTTCTTTCTGTTTAGTCTCTTTGCTTGGCTGGTTAATTTGTATCATATGACAGGTTTCCCCTGTCCCCTCATTCATAGTGTATTGCTAATTTACTGTCCTTCACTTCACCTGTGTTCCATTAGCACACTACTGAAGGCCCAATACTCCCTATTCTTGGTATCTAGATCTCATAGATTCTGTCATATGACTGTTGCTCTAATATTTATTGTAAATAATAGCTGCTCCATACTATTGTAAATACTACACAACACCCCTCCCAGATCTCAGCCCACTTCATGGTTTCCTGAACTCTATTACTGTAGTGGTTAACTCCATTCTCTCACACACTACACCTATTTACTATCCTTTATTCTCACCTTACCTCAGAATCTGACCTCTCACAACCTCACTGCTCTCTAGATCCAACTCACAATCCTTCCCTCCCCAACAAGAGTCTTATCTTCTTTCCATTCTTTCTAAAAAGTGACTAGTTGAGTGGAATATAATGGTTAATACTATACATAGCCAAAAAATCTCCTATCCCTTCCTTACTGGCTGCTACTGTAGATAGCATAGAATACTCTCTTGCTGTCTTAAGCCATTTTGCCTTACCCCCCCCCCAACTGATCACAAAAAAGAGTAGGTGGAAGCAGTGAACACCATGATACCCGAAGGAGACTGCACCACTGAATCCCACAGGTATTCTACCACAGAAGTTCACACCATAAACCCAGGGAGTCAGAACAGATCAATTTAAGAAGCTGAGGCTAACAAGAAGAGTCTCACAAACAATGGAAGACAAAGAAACAATTCCCAAATGAAAGGAAAGGAGGAAGCCTCAGAAAGAATGCTAAATGAAATAGAGGCAACTCATCTATCAAATATTGAGTTCAAAGCAATGGTTATCAGAAAGCTCCCTGAGCTCACAGCAAATTACCAGAAACTACAGGGGAACGATAATGACCTCACTATGAACTATATCAACATAAAAAAGGAAATAAAAAATATCAACAGGGGCCAAGAGGAAATGAAGAATACAATTTCTGAACTGAAGAACACAGTAGAAAAAATAAAAAGCAGGATAGATGAAGTAGAAAATTGGATCAGTGAGCTGGAGGACAAAGTAGGAAAAAACACCCAGAAAGAGCAAGAAAAGGAAAAGAGGCTCAGAAAAAATGAAGAGGGATTAAGAGAAATACAAAACAATATGATACATAAAAATATTCGAATAATAGGGTTACCAAAAGAAGAAGAGAAAGGGATAGAAAACCTATTTGAAAAAGTAATGATGGAAAACTTCCCTAACTTGATGAAAGAAAAAATCACACAAATCCCAGAAACACAGAGTCCCAATCAAGAGGAACCCAAAGAGGCCCACTTCAAGACACATCATGATTAAAATGGCAAAATTCCAAGACAAATAGAGAATCTTAAAGGCAGCAAGGGAGAAAAAGGAAGTAACATACAAAAGAGCCCTGATAGGGTTAGCAGCTGACTTCTCAATGGAAATAATCCAAGCCAGAAGAGAATGGCAAGAAATATTCCAAGTAATGAGAACCAGAGGGCTACAACCAAGACTACTTTACCTGGGTTGCAGGCCAGTTCCCAGCAGGGGCCAGTTCCCAGCAGGGGAGGCACCAGAAGCAACCCTACATTGATATTTCTCTCCTCTCTCCTTCCCTTCCCTTCTAAAGATAAATAAATAAAATTAAAAAATATATATTAAAAAAATAATATTGAGTTTAAAAAAAAAAAAAAACCAAGACTACTTTACCCAGCAAGGCTCTCAATCAAGATAGAAGGCCAAATAAGGGGCTTCCAGACAAAAGAAGTCTAAAAGAATACACCTTCACCAAACCAGCTCTGCAAGACATGCTAAAGGGATTGCTTTAAGGAAAGGAAGGAAGAGAGAGAGAGAGAGGAACACAGGTACAAAAATGGCAATGAATAAGTACCTATCAATAATAACCTTAAATGTAAATGGATTAAATGCTCCAATTAAAAGACATAGAATAGCTGAATGGATAAGAAAGCATGACCCACACATATGCTACCTACAGGAGACCCACCTCAGGACAAAAGACCTACACACATTGAAACGAAAGGGCTGGAAACAAATTTTCCAAGTAAATGGGCAGGAAAAAAAAAGCCAGGGTAGCAATACTCACATCGGATAAAACAGACTACAAAAAAGGGCCATAAAGAGAGACCCAGAAGATCATGTCATAATACTCAAAGAAAGAATCCACCAAGAACACATAAACATTGTAAATATATATGCACCCAACATAGGAGCACCCAAATACATAAAGAAAATCTTACAGGACTTCCAGAAGATATTGACAGCAACACAATTCTACCAGGGGATTTTAACACCCCAATGTCAAAAAGGAACAAATTTACCAAACAAATTAGCAATAAAGATATTGTGGCATTGAACAAAGCCCTAGATGAAATGGACTTAACTGATATATATATAGAGCCCTTCATTCCAAAGAAGCTAAGTACACATTCTTTTCAAATGCACATAGAACATTTTCAAAGATAGACCACATGATAGGACACAAAATAAGCCTCAACAAATTCAAAAGAATTGAAATCATCCCAAGCATTTTCTCCAACCACAAGGGACTGAAATTAGAAACCAACCCCAAGGGAAAAAAACCAAAATACTCAAAATCATGGAGATTGAATAGCATGCTATTAAACAATAAATGGATCAAGAATGAAATTAGAGAAGAAATAAAAAAGTTTCTGGAAACAAATGAAAATGAACTAACAACTCAAATTTATGGAAGACAGCAAAGGCAGTCCTGAGAGGGAAGTTCATAGCAATGCAGGCCTACATAAAAAAAGATTAAAACATTTCAAACAAACAACCTAATCCTACACCTACAAGTACTCAAGGAAGAAGAACAGACATCCCAGAGCAAGTAGAAGGAAGGAAATAACCAAGATTAGAGCAGAATTAAATGACATAAAGACAGACTAAAAGCACGATTCTAAGGATCAATGAATCCAGGCACTGGTTATTTGAAAAGATAAACAAAATCAACAAGCCTTTAAGCAGGCTCATCAAGAAAAAAAAAGAGAGGACCTAAATGCACACAATCAGAAATGAAAGAGGAGAGATTACAACTGACACCACAGAAATACAAAGGATTATAAGAGGTTACTATGAAGAACTGTATGCAAAAAATTTGAAAACCTAGGTGAAATGGACAAATTTCTAGAAAAATATAATCTTCCAAAATTCAATGAAGAAGCAGAAAGCCGGAACAGACCAATAACAGCAGAAGAAATCGAAGTGGTAATAAAAAAAACTCCTGACACACCAAAGCTCTGAACCAGATGGGTTCACAGGAGAATTCTACAAAACATTTAAGGAAGAGCTAACCCCTATTCTTCACAGATTATTTTAAAAAAATCAAAATGGTGGAAGACTCCCAAACTCTTTTTATGAAGCCAACATCATCCTAATTCCAAAACTAGATAAAGACACAACAAAGAAAGAAAACTATAGGCCAATATTGCTGATAAACATAGACACTAAAATCATCAACAAAATATTGGCAAACCGCATTCAACAATACATTAAAAATATCATACACCATGACCAAGTGGGATTCATCCCAGGGATGCAAGGATGGTTCAATATTTGCAAATCAGTAAATGTAATACATCACATAAACAAAAGCAAAGACAAAAACACATGATCATATCAATAGATGCAGAAAAAGCATTTGATAAGGTACAGCACCCATTTATGATAAAAACACTCAGAAAAGTGGGAATAGAGGGAACATTCCTCAACATAATAAAGGCCATATATGAAAGACCTACAGCCAACATCATACTCAATGGGGAAAAACTAAAAGCTTTTCTACTAAGATCAGGAACAAGACAAGATTGTTTACTTTCACCACTTCTATTCAATATAGAGTATTGGAAGTCCTAGCCACAGTGATCAGACAAGAAAAGAAAATAAAAGGCATCCAAATCAGATGGGAGGAAACAAAACTGTCATTGTTTGCAGATGACATGATAGTGTACATAGAAAATTCTATAGATTCCACCAAAAAACTGCTCGACCTAATAAATGAATTCAGCAAAACAGTGGGTTACAAAGTCAATATCCAGAAATCAAAGGCATTTTTGTATACCAACAATGAAATAGCAGAAACAGAAATCAAGAAAACAATCCCATTCAATATAACAAAAAGAAAAAATAAAATACCTAGGAATAAGCCTAACCAAAGAGGTAAAAGACCTGTATGCAGAAAACTACATAACACTGAAGAAAGAAATCAAGAAAGACACAAACAAATGGAAACATATACCGTGTTCATGGATCGGAAGAATTAACAGCATCAAAATGTTCATACTATCCAAAGCAATTTAAAGATTCAGTGTAATACCTATTAAAGTACCAATGGCATATTTCACAGACATAGAACAAACTCTTCAAAAATTTATATGGAACCATAAATGACCCTGAATAGCTGCTGCAATTTTGAGAAAGAAGAGCAAAGTAGGAGGCATCACAATACCTGATATCAAACTGTATTACAAGGCCACTGTAATGAAAATAGACAGGTACTGGCATAAAAACAGGCACATAGACCAGTGGAATAGAACAGAGAGCCCAGAAATCAACCCAAGTCTCTATGGTAAATTAATATTTGACAAAGGGGGCAGCAACATAAAATGGAGTAAAGATAGCCTCTTCGACAAGTGGTATTGGGAGAACTGGACAGCTACGTGCAAAAAAAAAAAAGAAAGAAAGAAAGAAATTCTGGCACCAACTTACACCATACACATAAATAAATTCAAGGTGGATAAAAGAGTTAAGTATAAGCCATGACACCATTAAAGCCCTAGAAGAGAACATAGGCAGGAAAATCTCAGATATTTCATGCAGCAACTTTTTTACTAATATGTCCCCTTGAGCAAGGGACATAAAGGAGAGAATAAACAAATAGAATCTCATCAAAATAAAAGGCTTCTGCAGGGCTAAAAAGACAGTATTAAAATAAAAAGAGAACCAACCATATCGGAAAACATATTTGCCAATGATACCTCAGACAAGGGCTTAATCTCCAAAATACATAAAGAACTTACATGACTCCAATCTAAGAAGACAAACAACCCAATTAAAAAATGGGCAAAGGACACTTGGAGACAATTCTCCAAGGAGGATATACAGAGGATCCAGAGACACATGAAAAGATACTCAATATCGCTAGCTATCAGAGAGATGCATATTACAACCACAATGAGATACCGCTTCACATTGGTCAAAATGGCCATCATAAACAAAGCAACAAACAAGGGTTGGAGAGGATGTGGAGAAAAGGGGACTCTAGTGCACTGTTGGTGGGATTGCAGACTGGTACAACCACTATGGAAAACAGTATAAAATTCTCTCTGAAAACTAAAAATGGATTTGCCTTTTAACCCAGCAATTCCACTGCTAGGATTATATCCTAAGAACATTGAAACACCAATCCAAAAGAACCTATGCACCCCAATGTTCATAGCAGCACAATTTACAATGGCCAAATGCTGGAAGCAACCTAGGTGCCCATCAGCAAATGAATGGATCAAAAAACTATGGTGCATTTACACAATGGAATTCTATGCAACAGAAAGAAAGAAGGAGCTCCTACCCTTGTGACAGCGTAGATGGAACTGGAAAGCATTATGCTGAGTGAAGGAAGCCAGGTGTTGAAAAACAAATACTATATGATCTCACCTTTAACAGGAACCTAAATAACAAAGCAAACAAGCAAGCAAAACATAACCAAAGACACTGAAATAGAGAACAGATTGACGGTGTACAGAGGGGTGAGGGGAGGAAATTTCAGGGGAAAAGGGGAAGGGTTTACAGGAGCAAGTATAAAAGACACGTGGACAAAAACTAGTGGGGGTGGAAATGAGAAAGAGTGGAGAAGACTAGGTGGATGGGGTGGGATGGAAGTAAAAGACAAAAAACTGTACTTGAACAACAATTAAAAAATAAAATAAATAAAAATGAAGTCTATTTTGCCAGGAAACAAAAGAATGACATTTGATACCTTTCTCATACCATACACAAAATTAACTCAAAATGGACAATAGGCCCACATATAAAGGCTAGAAATATGTATAACTCCTAGAAGAAAATATGGGAGTAAATCTTGATTACCTTGCACTAGACAAAGCCTTCTTAAATACAATACAGAAAGCACAAGTGCCAAAATAAAAAAAGTAAATTGAATTTCAACAAAATCCATTACAAACTTTTGTGCTTCAAATGACACTATCAAGAGAGTAAAGAGACACCCAGAGAGTGTATCTGGTAAGGGACTTACATCAAGAATGTTTAAAGAACACTTACACCTCACTAATAAAAAGACAAATAACTCAATTTAAAAATGGGCAAAGAATATGCATAGACATTTTCCCAAAGAAGAGGTACAAATGACTAATAAGCACATGAAAATATATTCAACATACTTGGCCATTAAGGAAATGAAAATCAAAATTGTAATGAGCCACCATTTCACACCCATTAGGATGGTTATAATTAAAAGTCACATAATCAGTGTTGGCAAGTATGAAAAGACTTTAGAATCCTTATGCATTGCTTGAGAGAATGTAAAATGTTGCACACACCATGCAGTAGTTCCACAAAAGTTAATTAGATGCAAACATGACATTGAATCAGTACCACTCCAGTGAGAATTTTCCTGCCTTCCTTATTTCACCCTTCAGCCCTCCTCTCTTTCTGACGCCCTTGAACTCTGGGCTGTAAAGAGATGGTGCCGGGTGGGTGAAATTGTCAGTTCGTTCCCATCTCCCTGCCTGCAGAAAGCCCCAGCTTTTTTTTTTTAATTCAAATTCACAGTTTTGATTACTACATAAGATGAGACATTGTAATTTATACATTGACAGTGTTTTGGTGAAATTAAGTGATCATAAGAACTTTACTATCTGAAAATGATCAAAAAGTCTTCTAGAGGTTGAGGAAGAATTTCTACCAATGGACATACTGTAAAGTCACAATGGGACACAGAAATAAAGTTTCCTTTTCAATGTCTTCCTTAAGCCCTGCTATTCAATACATTGTGTACACGCATTAAAATTTTTCTATTGTAAGTTTAGTTCTATAATGTTGCAGTGCCCATCATTTTCTAGCAGGTTTATTGAGATATAATTTGCATATAATTGCCCATTTAAAGCGTACATTGTTTTTATTGTGCTGGTATACTCACAGTTGTGAGACTGTCCCACAGTCACTATTTGGGCATACATTTAACACTGACTTTTTCCCCTTTTCTCCATGATATATACCAGGGTTTCTCAGCTTAGCACTCTTGCTCTTTTGGGCCAGATAATTATTTGTTGTCCTGTGCATCGTAGGATGGAGGATATTTAACAGCATACCCAGCCTGTACCCACAATGCCAATAACACACCGCTCATGCCCTATTGCGACAACCCCAAAAATCTTCAGACATTACCAAATGTCCCAGGAGGTATGAAATCATTCCTGGTTGAGAAACTGCTGACATGGATGATGCATTTTTCTTTAGTTGAACTCTGCCCTCTAAGCTCCTATTTTTGTCTTTATTGTCTGTATTACTACACACACTCACAGGTCCTAGGAGAGGCCCTCACTGCATCTCTGTTAGTTCAAACCTGACAACCACTGCAGCTTCAGCTACTCTTCCTGAGCATCTGCTGCCACAGCGGTGTTGCACCCTGGACCTTGTTTACCGCCAAGGGCCTTCCCAGCCTTCTCAAGGATGATATGACATGGCCAGCTCCCCTGGCCTGGAGCCGGGAGGACGCCTCCCCTCCCACTTGTTATACTCAGTTAGGGGGATCCCACGGCAGAAATCTCAGGCCTTGACTCTTAAATAAAGGTTCGCCATGAGATCTTTGAGTTCATCCCCCGATCCCACAATGAACAGTCTTGTATGTCACTCCTTGAATTCTTAACCAGTTATTTCCTCAGGATAAATCTCTGGGCCTAACAGCACGTACTTTTTTTTTGCCCAGTACATCTGAATGTAGATTCCAAATCATCTGAAAAGGTTGTGCCAATTTACACTTCCACCAGCAGTATGTGACAGTATTGATTTTCTAATACCTTTATCAGCAATCATTTAGATCTTTCTACTCGATTTCATCTGATACTAAAAACAGTATCTTGTTGTTTTATTTCTTTGTGGGTTATGCAAACTTCTTAAAGGTGCATGAATATCAGGCTTTTTAGAAACGCATTTGGAAGCATTTAAGTTATGGAGATTTTATGTATTATAAATGTTATGTAGTACAAACTTTGGCAAATACTATTTTGAAGTAATATTCAAACTCAATCGGCGTTACCAATCTTCAGAACTAACTCAAAGGGCAAGACTCAGTAAACACAGGCCAGAGTTGGTCTTTGGATATTTGCAACACTGGACAATGTACTAAAGGCTACTTTGGTATAAACAGCAGATGCCTGATTGCCTCATTCCTTCTAAAAACTTTATATACAGACGTTTATTCCTATTCCCAGAATAAGACAATCTATATAAATGATTTTTATATAATAGAAGAATTATACATTAACATGTATCTAGAAAACAAGGCAAATGGGCATTTTTCCCAGTCTTAATCTGATGTTACATAATAACTGTAGCGCAGGGTTTGCCCTCCCTCATGTAAAAAGATTTCTCAAGAAGATTGGTTGAAATTAGGATCTCAGTGTCAGCCACCCTTTCATAATTATTTATCATAATTATAATTGGAGCCTGAAATTGAGCAATGTGGGCCAAGGTTATAAGCCAGCATTCCTAAGCAACTTGATGGTGCCTTTAACCCGCTGTGGTTTGCAAACACTTTCTTGCAGCTCTCTTTGATGAAATGGGGTCTAGGGTAACATCAACAGCCCCCCCCAAAAGCCAATTATATATCTAAAGCCTTACAAAACAAGTTTATGTGCCCATATGAACAAAATTCAGGCTACCAGGTATGTTAACAGATGTAGACATAGGCTATTCTTATAGTCTCTTGTTCCTTGACCTGAGGGCATTTTAACAGAATTAAAAACTGCCCACTGAGGATGTCAGTTCCTAGATTTAAGCTAAGAGGAACTTAGAAAAGCTAAATTTAATTTTTAAAGACAAGATTATTGAGCAAATCTCTTTTGAATAATTCAGACAGCTCTATGCTATTGCCTTGATCAAAATGACAGCTCATCAAGATGAGGAACAGATATTATGCCAATTTCATATTTACAAAATCTGTAGGTGAGGGAGATAAAATAGACTTCAGTTTAGTGGTTCTCAAATCCCCTGCAGTGTCTGTTACAAATCCAGATTTCTAGACTTCTTCCCTGGAGATTCTGATTAATATGTTGGAAAGGGACTGGACATCTCTGTCCTTAAGAAAACATCCTGTGTGGTCAAGTTTGTGAAATACTGTCTTGTTCATCATTTGTTAAGGGGGAAAGCTGGACAAAAACTCCTGGCTGGATCAGAAATCACCAGCATTTGCAAAAAATTAGTTGATGTCTAAAACTGAGCAGCAAAATATAGAACTTGTATGGCCACCCCCAACCAGTGAAATGAAAGATTTAGCCTGTTGGCTCAGCCTGCCAGGACTTCGTGTTATACCTCTTAAGTAAAAGATCAAAACAAGAATAGATATACTGGCAAGCAGGAGCTAAACTCATAATTTAGGAAGCGAGCGGAATCAAAAGTGCAGATAAAGTAAATGGTACCGTTAGTTTATATATCACTTATGAAGAAAAACAGTATAATATTCTGCTTTCTTATGATCCAAATACTTTATTTTACACTTATATAGAGAGAGCACTTTTAGACCTAATTAAAGACTTTTATTATAACAACTCACACACCCTCTGTAGTCCTCACGCTTGCCTTTTCGATGTGTGCAAACAAAATCCACAATGTCCCCACTGTGGCCTGACCGAGAGCAATGACAGGAAGCCACTTAGGTGCAGTGCAGGTTCAGAGATCTAAAAGGTGGGGAAAGGTGTATCTCAGAAGCAATAGAACAAGGTTCGAGTTACTTGGGTTAGAGTTAGATTTCACTATTTCAGGTTAGACAAGGATAGTAATCAGAATAAACTCCATGTGATCCTATGATAAATTCATCTGAAGGCATGGGTAGCAAAGGAACAGACACAATATTAGCTGACTTAAATTAGAAGTCAGGTAAATTAGAACTCATTGCCAGAATCACAAAACGAAGAATATATGTGAGTATTTGGCATATTGAAGCAAAATATATATTATGAATCTCTCTGACGGTGAGTAGGTATTGAGCAAACAGATGGGTGCTTGTTATCCTACATTTGTATTTAGTACAGCACACTTTTACATATACTTATCTCATTTGATTTGACCCTGGCAACACCCCCATGTGGTATAGGAAGGAGCCCCATTCAGAGAAGAGGACGCTGAGCTTCCACACGAGGCGCTTCACCTTAGAATCACACATCTGGTGAGAATCAGAATCAGATTCCAACCCTGGCTGTCTGACTCCACAGCCCACTGAGTTTGGGCATTACCACAGGAACAACTGTATCATCTATTATCACTGAATATGACAACCAGTACGTGATTTGGTTCTGTGAGACCAGATGAGCTGAAGTCGTGCCCTTGAGTAAGGAGAGACATTCTCAGATTCATTCTTAGTTGTTGGGTTTTACGTGTAATCAGGGTCAAATACCATGTCCCAGAGGGAGTGGTCTATACAATCATAATGTTCCTAACATGCCAGTGACCCAGGGAAGCAGGTACTCAATGCCAAGAACTGGATCTAGTTTTCTTGCCCAGCACTCAAAGGCTGAGTGACATTAGGTTTCATAGCAATAAGCTCAAGATACCTAGTTTCCATTTCTAAATAGGGTGTGGTCCACATTGCAGCACTGCCGTGATATTAGAGATAATGTATGTAAAATACCTAGCACAGTATCCAACAAAGTGGTAAGTATTAGCAATACTAATATTTACTCAATGGTTTTACTTTTACTTATAATAATAGCTACATTGACTCAATGTATATTAATTCAATGTATATCAATTCTATATTAAACTAATAAAACTAATTGCACATTTGAGGCAACGTAGAATGGTGGTTAAGTACATGCACTTATAATCGCAAACAGTCTTAACAGACTGATTACCAGCTGTGTAATATTAGGCAAGCTACGTAACTTCTCCATTCCACCCTTTCCTCATTTATAACAGGGGAGTAATAGAATCTACTTTGTAGGATTATGATGAGAATTAAGTGACATGATATAAATAGCTTAGAATATTCCTTGGCACATAATAGGGATACCTAAGTCTTTGTTTAAGTGACTCAACTTTTATATAGGCTTTAATATCTCATTTTCAAATGAATGATTGACAGCAATACAGTGATCCCTCACCTATTGCGGGAGTTAACATTCCAGAGACCCCCGAAATAGGTGAAAATCTGCGAGGTAGCGGTGTTTATTTTATTATTTATATATATTTTAATGCTTATAAACCCTTCCCACACTCCTATAAACCTTTCTCACTCTCTTATTAACCTTTCCCACACTCTTATAAACACTTCATATACTCTTAAACATTTTCTACACCCTTAAACCTACGTAATTTTAACAACATATAAAATTCCATATAGGTACTCACCAGTGAAGTATACAGCCGCCCCTCTCTATAGCAAGGTTCACTTATCACAGGTTTTTAAAACCAGTGAAGCCACAATAAGTGGACCGTGATATAGTGAGGGACGACTATATAACTAACAGGAACAGTTCTTACTTTTAGTAGTCCACATGATTCTTAATACATAGCTAAAGAAAAGAATGGTATGCATGGTTCAAAAGTAGACAGATAAGCGCCCAGTCTACACATCTAGATAAAGACCCGGTTTACGGACAGATTGGGGCACCTTCACTGAGGGGGAAGCTATGTCCTTTAGGGGACAGTTTTGTTCTGCAGCGGAGGTACTGCATGAAGCTTTCCCCGAAATCAAGCCAAGAAGGACCTAGATTCACTGCTAGTAACATGATTGGTATCAGATTAACAGAGCAATGGGGAAAGATTGCAAAGGTTGCCAGATACTACAAACCTAACCCACAGAGCCCCCCAGCACCACCATGGCCTCCAGTCAGAATGGGGCTTATGGAGATCACGTGATAGGAAGATTATCAACCTGAGTTTATCTTACAGTGAATCTGGTGGGAGGAAAGGTTGGTCATTTCCTCTCGCACCAAATATATTATGGGAGTAAACATACTTAGTATTTGGCAGAATCCACATATTGGTTTCCTGACCCATTTAGTAAATTCTCTTTTAGTAGAAAGAACCAAATAGAGGCCCTTGAAACTGACTACCCTGCACCTCCTTCCCCTCCACATCCATTCCCCTACTTTCTCCCAGATAGTAAACCAAAAGCAATACCACATTTCTAGATAACTGCACAGATTGGAGCTATTTAACTCACCTCTTTGTTTAGCAATAGCCAGATGGGTTATAGGATATGACTGAGTTTATTATAAACTTAATCAGGCAGTGATGTCAATTACAGCTAAGGTTCTAGATGTGGTTTTCCCACCGGAGTAAATAAACACTGTGCTATTGATCTAAATAAGGATCCCTCATTTCTGTTAGTAATGATAATCAGGCATGTTGCCTTCATGCTGCAGAGATTGCCCTCCGACCTCAGGGCTGTGCAACCTCTTCTGCTTTATGATCCAATGTAGCCCAGAAACCATGGCCACTTTATAGGCCACAGTGGTTGGCCAGACAGAATCCTGACCAGAAACAGGGTCCTGATCAGAAAAAACGCTCAGACTGGCTAATATAGGATAGTTTCATGGAAGGACTATTTACAGTGAAGGGATTGGAAACACAAGATCGTCACCATCCTTAGATGCACTGGGATGAATGGTGTCCCTCCAGAATTCATGTCCTTCCCACAACCTCAGAATGTGACCTCATTTTGAAATAGGAGCTTTGTAGATGTAATCAAGTTAAGGTGAGGTCATATTTGATTAGGATGGTCTTAATCCAATGTGACTGGTGTTCTTACAAGAAGAAAAAGATGGAAACACAAGAGCAGAGACATAGGGAGAACTCCATGCGATGATGGAGGCAGAGACTGAGTGATGCAGCTACAAACCGAGGCATGCCTAGGACTGCTGGCAGAGACCTGAACCTAGGAACAGGCGTGGAGCAGGTTCTCCCCTGGGTCCTGCAACAAAGGAACTAATCCTTCCTATGTTTTAATTTTGACTTCTCTCAGAACTATGAGAATAAATTTCTGTTGTTTAGTCCACCTGATTGTGGTACTTTGGTACAGCAGTCCCAGAAAACTCATACAGACCGGAATGGACAAAGTAGTGACAGAAACCCGGAGAGAACAACCTTGGCTGTAAGGGAGGGCTGCCTGATAAACACTGTAGCCTTCAGCAGAGTGGTATGGCCAATCTGCTGCAAGGGGAATATAACTCTGACCTGAAATGTTCCTCATCCCTGGCCACTGTGCCCCATTGACCAAACACAACCAGGAGCCAGAGGGCAAGGATCATACTGAGGAAATCAATCAATCAACCTCATGGTGCAAGGAATGAGATACAGGTGTGTAGGGTAAATCTGGGGTGAAAATAGAAAATTTTCAGTGTGGGGGTCTGTTACATTATTAGGTGTTAATTGGGCCGGCTGAGAGAGCATAGTCAACAAACACTTTTATAAGAATGCTGCACTCCAGAGGACAGGAGGTAAGTCCCGTATCACTTCAGGTACTGCCACATGGCTGACATTTCTAGTCAGAGGCACCTTGAGATGTTTCCCTCTTAAGTGAGAGACAAGTTGCTATACCTGCTTTTCCCCCTGCAAAGAAAGAGGTGCACAATTTGATTGGCCGCTATGGATTTTGGAGGCTGCGTGTTATCCCAATTCATTTAGCATTCAGCTGGCAGGCTGCTGGTGTTGAGTAAGAAAAGCCTTGGCAGTAGGGTGAGGCTACATTGCCAGCTGTCCTGACGTTTCAGCCTTATGCCTACACAGGGTCTGGAAATGTCTACAGTAGAGAGCGACGCCCCATTAAGAGAATCACAGTGCAGACCTCTAGGGTTTTTCATTAGACAATGCCTTGTTCTGTTCACAACACTTCTTCATTCAAAAAGCAGCTCCTGGTTTGCTGTTGGGCCTGAGTAGATTCAGTGGCCGACCATAGAATGCCAAGTAATTGTGTAATTTGAATTGCCCATTGTCAACTATGTGTTTTCTGACCTACTGAGTTATACAACTGGATGTGTGCTGCAGCTTTCTGTCTAGGTGAAAAGAATGTATTCACAGCTGGGCCCTCGCAGGTCAGGAAGCACAGGTAGATTTCATAAGCAAGTAATCTAAACTCTCACAGTACCTGCCCCTACTGCCTTGCCACCTTTCCTGGAACTCACATCTATGGTCTCACGAAAACTCCCTGCACCCAGTTAGCGGGGGAGGGAAAGCATGGCTTAGTTTGAGTGGGCTGAGCCTCAGAGGGCACTGGCTGGATGTGGACAACTGCTTCACAACAGCAATTTTACCCTCAGGTTTACCCTTGAATGACGGCGGCAAAGGACATGTCGGAGGGCAGAACTTCAGATGCCATGTCTGGTTGTCAGCCTCATGCTGGAGGAGAGAGGGTCTGAAATACGCATCTACCCTGATTTATGGGAAGTGACAAAGGGGACCTGGAAAGAACAGCAGTGAAGAACTAACTGGCCAGCAGGCCATGGGAAAGAGAATGTGGGTGTACCTCTTGAGGTGGGCACAGACTTTGAATATAAATTCCCTTTGATAACCAACTTCACACAGGATGTTTTGGGTCAGCAGCAAAGTTCTTATGGAATACTCTACAGTAAATAATAAGCGGGTCTGTTCCCCTTGCCCCAGTCCATAATTCCAGGGTAACTCATGTGAGCTAAAGGGAAATTCTCTTACAAGAGTGGCTGAACACCCCCACTGGACAGTGCTGAGGAAAAATCATTTTTCTCTTTATATAAAGGGCAATAAGGGGGAAAGGCAGCTGTCATTCTTACACACTTCCATACTTTGGTATGTAAATACAAACTGCCCTGGCTGGTGTGGTTCGGTTGGTTGGAGTGTTATTCTGTAGGCCAAAAGTTCGATTCCTGGTCAGGGCACATACCCAGGTTGCAGGTTCAATCCCTGATCTGGGTGCATACAAAAGGCAACCGATAGATGTTTCTCTCTCACAGCCATGCTCCTCTTTTTGTCTCTCTCCTACTCTTCCTTCCTCTCTATCTAAAACTGATAAAAATATTTTTTAAAAGACTCTCTAGGAGCCAAACAGATCCACTAGTCTCTCTAGTCTCTCTCGTTCTGTCTCAGCTTTTCCTATTTAGAGACTCAGATATTGACCCATTGATTACTTGGAACCTCTTCCTTCAGGAAGACAGGTATATGTCCTCATAGAAAAGTCATGTATTTCATACACAGATACCTCCTAGTTCCCAAGCCTCTCCCCTTGAAAAAATAAATTCCTAGGAGGAAGTTCCAGTCTTGCTGGCACAGTGGGGACTTCACTTAGGAACTAAGACGTAGTCATTTGACTTTCTCTAGGAGATAAGAGTTTTACTAGCCTTCCAGGTCAGGGCAATTAACTGGACACATGGCTCCATATCGAATTCTCATGGTACATAAAGATGTTTTTGGAGGTCTAGGACTTTTTATAGGAATGCTGAACAACCTGGGAATGTTTTATTTACCCATGGATATATCTTAAGGTCAAAATGTATCACAAAGAAATCTTTAACATCATTCAATAGCTTTATTTTTGGTAGTATTATTGATATTGCCAATTTTAAATTTTTACATAAAAATTATGTGATTAAAACAAATAAGTAATTATGTCAATGTCAATAGGTGGTACATTTTCAGTGTTCGAAAGCAGAGATACAAGTACAACATCAACAACAATTAGTAATACCATGGCAATTTAATTTGATTGGGAAAAAATTAGTATGAACTCACGATGTATTTTCTGCTTAAAAAAGCATTTTCTGTCTCTCTCCACTAACAACACCCAGTGCTAGGACCATCCAGCAGAAACGAGAAATCGTGGGAGTAAATTCTTTACCCCTTCTAATCACTGCTCACCCCCACAGGGACCCACCTCCCAGATCTCTAACACACAACAGCTCTGCTAGGTCTTGAGCTTGTTATTGCAGGAGTGATGCAGTACAAGTGCTTCTGTGCCTGTCTTCCTCACCTTGACCTTGTTTCCGAGATGCTGCATTTGCTGTGTCCACTTTCAGTTCGTCCATTTTCACTGTGCACATTCCTTGACTGTATCGATACACCACAAGCAGTTATCCCTTCAACTCTTGGTGGGCTGTTCAATTGTTTCTGATTTGGACTATAATAAATAGAGCTCCTATTTTTATGCCTTTTATTGAATATATGATATATTTTGGCTGAACATGTGTGTTCTATGCAGATTTCCACACATATTTGTTATATATGCATCACACATGTGGAAATATGTTCATATATGTAGGAGAGACACAGCTGGTTATAGGCATGAATATTTTATATTTTCAGCTTTAATAAATATAAATACTGCCAACCAGTTAATGAAAACAACCAAGCATTTATATTATCTTTTCTATAAAAACTGAATTTCAGGTTAGCAAAATAGTTCATAAGGGAAAGTTTCTATTCATAGAAAAACTCCTTCTAATAAATGAGCAGAGAATCATAAGTTAGGAGATGACTATTTTGCAATCCCTAGTAAAATCATGGGCTTAAGCAATGATTGTCCTCAGGAAACACTGAAACTGTTGGGTTGAAGGGAAGATGGATTAGGACAACAGCATTCAAACCAATGAACATGAACGGAGAAAACACAGATACGATGTCTGTCCTCAGGTTATTTACAAAGAAGAGTCATCTCATGAAATAATCTTGCCAAAGATTGAACCTAAAGCTAATCAAACCTCTAGATCTAACTATCCTTTATAGAAAATGCAGGGAAAAAGGGAAGGAGTTAATGATATCACAAAGAAGCAATCAGCCAAATTTAGAACATGGTAAATCCTAAGGAAAATTGACCTGGTTCCTCCAATAGATTAGTGATACTAAAAAAAAAAAAAAAAAAAAAAAAAAAAGAGGAGGTTATTCTTAGCACTTCAGCTTACCACCCAGATACAATGTATAGATTAATGTGAATCTTACTTTGAATAACTTAAAAGACATATTTTTGAGACATTCAGGGAAATTCGAATATAGACCGGGTATTAGAGGGTATTAGAGAATTGTTGCTAATATTTTTACTTGTAAGAAATGGTATTGTGGAGTGTTAAAAAAGAAAAATGTACATTAAGGTATTTACCAGGAAAATGATATTATACATAGGTATTCTTTAAAATATTTTATCATTAAAGAAGTGGAAGGGCAGACAAATAAGATTGGCAAAATAACGTTGATTGCTGAAGCAAGCTGTGCGTTAGTTCTCATTATTATTCTCTACGTGCGTTTAAAAATTTTTGTGATAAATATGACTTTAATATGAGTTTCCTTAATGACATAAGATGGAATCTGTACCTCACTAGAAAACTGTGCATTGTGTAGACTCTAGCCAATACCCTTTGGATTACCTGATTGTGATTCTACCTGGGCTATAGCACAAGTCTGTAAATCGTAGGTAACCAATAGCAATGGCAAACAGCTCTCGTCTAAGAGCCTACGAATTCTGTCCTACCTGGTACAGTGTCAACTGACCTCCCTCTCTCCCTGCAGAGGTTACTTTCACCACCATTTGCAAATTTGTTTCAACATCCTTTGCTCCATATAAATGTGTGCTATTCTGATTTCTCCTTTGGCTTTTATGACTCATTATTTGCTCATTATCTGCCTCATTATTTGCTTATGTTACATAAAATCTTTAACATGTGTTCATTTTTATATCTGTCCTAATTTACTCCCTTTTAAAAGTTATCTCTTAATAACACTAAATAGTTTTTTGTCTTTCTTATAAAGCTTAAAGTAAATTTATTGGTATATTTATGAATTATTATGTGCTAATGAATAATAAACAATTTCAGCATAAATTGTAGGCTAGTTGTACAAATATGAACCAACTTTTCCTTCCATTTTTGTTTTTATTTCCTCATATCACTAGTTACAGAAACCCCTTTGGAACCTTTGTACTAGAATTCTGCTGGATGTATTGCCAGTGAGCAGGAGAATTCAACAGAATAAAACATGAGCAGGGCAAAATTGAAAACACTACAAAACAAAAATAGAGTAGTAAATCTCTTGAAAACTCATGCCAAGAATTCTAAACATTTTACCTATGTAGATCCAAGATACACAGCACGGTCTGCATTATTTAACAAAAAGTGATCACTCTTTTCAGTGCCCCTAACCGCAGGTGCTGGAGTTGCTTCCCGTTTTTTGTGACAAGTGTCCGCGGCTACTGCGGCCGCCTCCGGTGCATTTAGGGCCTCGGCTCGGTGTTGGCTCCATTTTCGTGGAGTTCAAAGGCAATTAGCTCAAAGGGAAATCAATTAGTAAACATTGTTTTGTGTTTTCACAAATGCAGAACAACAAATCTGGACTCTTTATCCACATATAGCTCACTTCCATAAAAAGCTACTGTAACTGATATTATAGCTGTGTCAATGAGCTCTCACTGAACTTTCTGTCCAATTAAAAAAAAAACAACTAGATGCTAATTGCTAAGAACAAGTAGAAGAATATGCTGAAAAAATGAGAAGGAAAGAAAATATGGGACACATACGCTGTCTTGTTAATTTACTTTTAAACACTTTAAGCTACTAAAGAAGACTGGCTGCCCTTGTCTCTCCTTCACCGGGACAGCTTTCCCAGGGCGTCCCCCAAGGCCAAGCAAATGTCCTCTCTCTGCGAACCCTGGAGATGTCCTACCTACGTAGGCCCAGTGTTCCTCTGTGCTCTCGCAGCACCTTCCCCACGCCTCCTCCACAACAGTGTTCACGTTGAGTTGTAAACTTTCACCCCAACAGCTTTCCGGGCCCTTCCAAGTAAAGATCAAAGATCTTGCCCTCATGCGCAATAGCTTTCTCATTGGACTCTGGTTATGTATCCTATTGGCTTCCTGGCTGAGCCAGAACAGGGCCCGGTAGCCCAGGTGGCCCTGGGCCAGCTTCCTCAGCTCTTTCCGGTGTTTGTTTAATCACCACTGTCAGTGCTATCAAGGAAAGGGGGAGGGGGGGAGGAGGAAATAAAAAAAAAAAAAAAAGCTCCCTAAAAGATTTATTTGAAACATGCCAATCAACGTAGGCGAACAAACTTTTTGACATCTTCCCTTGGCGTTGATAGCCAGTGAATTCCCTTTGACATAGGGTCCAAGTTAGTACTTAGCCTTTCGAAATTATTAGCATCGTGGGACACCACGTGGCTTCTTCGAGAGGCAGTGGCCAGGCGGGGCGGGAGGGTGGGCAAGCGCTGGGCAGCGGCCGCCGGGGGAGGGGCTGGAGGGTGGCGCGCAGCCCACACTCTTCCGGACGGCCTGGGCCACCCCAGCCGACGCGGAGGAGGCGGCGGCGGGCATGGCAGAGTCGCGGCCGGGGCCCGCGACGCCGACCGGGCTGCAGCTGAGCGCGCTGCCCGACCACTCGCCGCTGCTGCAGCCCAGCCTGGCCGAGCTGCGGCGCCGGGCGCGGGCCGTGGGCGCACCGCTCCCAACGCTGCCCCTCACCGACTCCTTCCTGCTGCGCTTCCTGCGCGCCCGGGACTTCGACCTCGACCTGGCCTGGAGGGTAAGCGTGCCTCGGCGCTGCGCTTCACCCAGCAGCCGCGTAACGCCGGGTGTGCTGTCCCGGTCCCGCGAACGCGCCCCTGGCGCACTGGGCAGCAGGCGCTGTGGCTGCGGGTGTTCTGGGAAGTCCAGCGCCGGCTCATTCACTTTTTCTGGGTCTTGGAAATGGAAAATCTGGCAAAGCCAGAGCTGTCTGGGGTGATGGCCCCTTTCACACTGGAACCCTGTCCTTGATGAGTCCCTGGAACTTGTAAAGTTTGGGGGAATGCCTTTCTTCTTTAGAAAAAAGCTGGTGATGGGATCGCGGGGAAACAGCTGAAAAGTTGGAAGCTTAGATTTATTTCATTATATTTTAGCAGGTAACTCCACGTGTGGAGGACAGAATGAAATTGCCAATAAGATAGAAGGTCCAAAGCCAAATTTTAGCGAAATAGTGTTATTACTATAGTAATCCTTAAGCGTCAAGACAGTTAAGTAGTCTGGTATATTTTGAGTGCTAAGAATGCGGCTGTTCTTTAGTGTTTCCAGGTTGGGTGAGAAGAGGTGGTGGGAAGACAGGAGTCAGAGGGATGCGACCTTTAGTTTTGTCACTTTGAACTCAGCATTCTCACTAGTTAAATGATGGTGAGAACGCCTACCTCCTGGGCTCCTTTCCACACCTGGCCATTGACCCGTTGAACCGAGTCAGATGTGCCCAATGCAGAGCAAGCACTGAGCAACTGAACGCCTTTTCTCCGACTGGCTTCGTCCACATCCCGCAGCGGCGGCTAGAAAGGCAGGAGCAGTGTAATAATAGCACAGAATCTCAACGTGTCTCCGTGTGAGGGTGTTCGGTTGCTGGTAACTAATTTTTAATTGAAAAAGTAAAGACTACAGGTGGTAAGAATAATCCATAAATAATAAAAGAGTACAAAGTAAGTTTCCTTAAAAGTAACTTTCTAAGGGAAAAAAGTTCCCCACCCTATTCCTTAGTTTGTCGAGCTGTCTACCCACAGGATGTTAGTTACCTGTCTTGTTTCTCTTTCCAGGTAGAGCCGACTTGCACACAAACATATGTATGTATTTTACACTGTGCCTTTTTCAAACCTAATGTATCATAGAGAGCATCGTATGTCACATAGATGTATCTGTTGAAATGTATATATACGTTTTTTCTTCTGTGGGCCTTCTGCTCTTCATTGTATGAATATATTGTGTTAACATTTATTGAGCAATCCCTGTTGTTGGACGTGGACTTGTCAACAGACAAGGGCAGAGCTGCCATGCATGTTCTTCATTCCACATTCAATGGTTGGTTTTTGAACACTGACAGTTTGCCTGGGAGTATACAAAATGCAGTAAACCAAATGAATGGGATGTCTTCCATCACCACCTGAATATTCTAGTCTTTCTGCACATTTGTCCTTGTGCAAAAATGGGACTATCTCCTTGTAAGACAAGTTTTACCAGCAGAATTGCCAGATGAAGTGAGATGCATACTGGCGCTATTTTGTCAATTCTGTATTACACAATGGTGCCTTTTTCCGCATATCACCACACACGCTCTGTTAACCAGCTTTATGATCTGTGTGCCAACTTGCTGGGTGAGAAACTGGTTCTCATCATTATAACATGCGTGTATTTAATTACAAGTGAGGTTAATTGTCTTCTATACATTTAAATGTTAAAGTTCTTTTCTCAGTAACTCCTTGTTTTTGCCACTTATTTCCTTCCAGTTTGTTTACATAACATATAATATACATACAATATAATATTTTCATTCATAAAACATCTTTATGTATAAAAGCAAATAGGCTGCTGTCCTAATTTGTTGTGTTGACACTGCTGTTTTCTTTCTGTGCAGAATTTTAGTTTTCATGTAACCAATGTATTGGTGTGATTGTTCTCTGATTACTTCTGGGTTTTATAAGCTCTTCTTTCCAAAATTCTCTTAAGTAATTTACTACCTCTTTTTGTTGATGTTGGACTTGTTGCTCTACTAGGATTTCTTTGATGTTAGGAATGAGCTAGGAATCTGACTTTATTTGTTTTCTTTTGTCAAATGGCTACCCAGGTGTCTCAACATCATAAGTAATAAACTAATAATCACTCAGCAGATGCTAAATATGAAGGCACAGTTTCAGGTCCTAGGGAGAGTGCAGTTTGAGGCATTGAACATATATGAGGGGGGACCCAGAACCATGCCCAGAATTTATTTATAAAACATTGTGTATTCTTACATGGTTAAACTTCAGACACCGTCAAAGTACTCTCCATTTGATGCAACTCACCTATCAAGACCTTTTTTCCACTGCTCAAAACGGTTTTTTAATTCGTCAACTTTGATGCCTTGTTGTGCTTCTGCCTTTTTTATTTCACCTCTTCCACATGGGTAAAACAATTTCCCTTTGAGGGCTTTTTTTCATTTGGGGGAAAAAGTTGCTTGGGGTGAGATTGAGTGAATAAGGAGGGTGGGGCACAAGGGTCCTGTCCGTTTTAGTTAAAAACTGCTGAACACTCAGCATGGGGTTGGCAGGAACTCTTGTAAATCACACATCACGGAGATGTGTTGAAAAGAGTCTTTAAAAAATTCACTGAAGTGGAACGCTGCCTCTTACAACAACGCCAGCTGGCACACTGATACAGATGGGTTCCTAGGACACTCACCTAGTGGGGGAAGCCTGTACTACAAGGGGCCTGCCCTCCAGAAGATAATTCTGTTTTTTGGGGGGTCCCCCCTCATATGTTGTAGATGTAACTAACCACAAAAGTTTATGGTTTGTTGTTGATTTCATTTTGTTTGCTTTTTACGAGGAATATCTTACACACGGACAAATGTGGTACCAGTACAAAGGAGTTGAGGGGACTGAAGAGGGTAAAGGGGGTCAAATTTATGGTGACAGAAGGAGACGGGACTTTTGGCAGCGAGCACACACCACACAATACACAGGCGATGGTCAATTACAGAATTGTACACTTGAACTTATACAATGTTATGAATCACTGTCACCCCAATAACTTATAAATAAAAAAGACAAAAACAAAAACAGCAAAATAGAAGAAATAAAATTTACCTCCAGCCTTTGCATCATATATATATATATATATATATATATATATATTCTTTATGTTTCTGAATTGTTTTCATTGCACCCTATCCTTGAAGAATTTGTGAATAAGACTGTGTCTAAATCTACTGAACAGGGATCAAGTTTCTGTCTGTGAACTCTTTACCTTATTTTTCTGCCACCCAGAAATGAAAGTATTAGAGCTTGAAGCATTTATTTTATTTTATGAAGGCAGTTAATTCAAGTCAAATTTTCTTGTTTATAATATAAAAGCCCTATAGTTTTATTGTACAAAGAAACTTCAATAAGTCCCACAGTTGTAATGTAATTTCTCATTTTCTCTGGTTTTTATATTTGAAGTGATAATGAATTAATGAGGTTTTTAGAACTTGAATAGTTTTCAGAGTGCTGGTTACTTTGTAGGTAGCATTTGCCAGTGTTATCTCATTATTTTCTCATTTTAGAAGAAACTGAGATGTAAAGAGTTAAGTGACTTGTCTGAAATCACAGTAAAGTGGTAGAGCCAGAATTTGAACTTGGGTTAAACTCAGGACAGACTGTGCTCTCAGGTATACTGCACTTGTCTGTTTAAAAAAATGAACATAAAAACATGACTATTAATTTTTGTCTGTTCTACATATTCTTGTTAATTTCTGTCTTTCACAAGTAAATAGTCCAGTTCCTTATATTTTTGCTCTATGTGGTAAGTTTTTTATCCTCTAGTTAGTTATGGTTTTCCCAAAGACTTGGACACTTTCAAGGCACCATTGACTCTCCCTGCTAATTTCCCACTAAGTGTAGCTTCTTTTATAAATGTATCATATCATGGGAATTTCAGTCTCCATTCTGCTCCTGTAGTCATTGCCCTTAAACAATATATAACTAACTTCTCTGAGCTTTAGTCTTCTTAATACATAAAATGGGGCAACAATAATTACCTCTCAGGTTGCTCGTGAGGACAAATCAGAAATGATTCCAATAAAGGCTATGAAATCTTCACAAATATGGTTGTTATTTTGTTTGTATATAAAAATGTAAGAAGAAAGCTACTCTATTACAAAGCACAGTTAAAATAAACCATAACTTTTACATTTATTCCTAATTGTGGTACAAATTGTGGTGCCTTTCAACAATGATATTTACTTGCACCCAATTGTTTTGTTGTTGTGAACTTTAGGTCATTTGTTCCAGAATTGCTTTGTAGCATTTTGTCATTGACATCATTTGTTTATGTCAGTTGGATCTTTGAATTTATGGTCAGTGGAAAAGTAATAATCAAAGATCCAGATATAAGTATTTTAATTTTGTAAAAATTATAGGTCAAAGGCATGCAAGTTAATTGTGAGTCTTTACAAAAATTATCTTCTCAAGTGTGTGGATCCAGCTGGTTTACTCAGGCAATACAGGGGTTCCCTTGTGCTCAAGGGTACTTCTCGGAAACCCCAGGGGTGCCTGAGACCATGGACTGTACCGAACCCTATATATGGTACATTTTTCCATATGTATACGTTCCATATGTATATGCCATATCTATTCTATATATATTTATATATTCGTATATGATAAAGTTATCATTTTATAGGAAATAAAATGGTTATTTCTATATAGGAGCTAATATGCTGCTTCTAGCATTTTGCTTACATCAGAATTTAAAGAACTATTTTTATGCCTGTGAGAACTATGAAAAATGTAACGAGCATTATTAGATGCTAGTAACACTTATTTCGATCCCCTCCAAGGGAGCATCAGAGTAAGTGTTATGTAAAGGAAGAGGAAGAGCAATTCATCTTATAGACTAGGAATGACTATATCATCATCATCTACAATGTGCCTTTTGTTTGTAATGCTTTTGGAGACTGCTATCTAGGTCACTAGTTATTTCTTGGTTGGCAAATGTATTGACTTTCTTTTCTTACCTCTCTGTTGCATTTAACTCTTAGAAAGATCCTCTTTTTAAAACCAGTTAAGAAAAGTTAATTAAATGTAGAAATGAAAGAGAGGGAGAAAAAGATAGGGAGACAATATCAGAGAACGTGAAGGAAAGGGGAAGACACACACACACACACACACACACACACACACACACACAGGTGTCTTTTCCTCCCTTCTGTGCACCACAACAGTGTTTCTCCTAAAATCCAACCAGCTTCTCCCTTCTTCTTCCAGCCATTCCCAGCCATTGGCATTTACTGTGGCTTGGACTTTCACTCTCTAGCTGTTTTTTTAGAATTTATATTTGCGGAAGTCTGGCCAAGATAGAGGTGTAGGTAGAACCACTTTGCTTCCTCGCACAACCAAAAGGATAACAACCAATTAGAAACATTCATCCAGGCTGGTAGTAGGGGTGGAGATGGGCAGCCAGGGAAGAGAGGACATAGGACAAGATGGTGGACCCCATGGGCGAGGCTGTGGGTGATTGAGTGGTCCCACATTTGCTCAAAGATAAGCTGGGAAGAACAACTGAGGAATGAAACCATGGAACTCAGGGTTTCAGAGTGGGAAACTAAAGACTCAAAACCTCTGGCTGTAAAAAT
This sequence comes from Artibeus jamaicensis, assembly GCF_021234435.1. Taxonomy (NCBI): domain Eukaryota; kingdom Metazoa; phylum Chordata; class Mammalia; order Chiroptera; family Phyllostomidae; genus Artibeus; species Artibeus jamaicensis. Next base: position 41,445,914 of record NW_026522059.1, read on the forward strand.
CTGAGAGGGTTGGGGTGGGGGCGGGAGAAACTCCCAGTCTCACTGGAGACTCCATTGGAGAGGTCTATGATGTACATAAGCCAACCCACCTGGGAATCAGCACCCAGGGCACAGTCCCCTTGTGGGAAGCACCCTGGGTGCTGACACTTGTAATCAGGATGCTCACAGAACTGATGAAGTTCAGTCAAAAAATGAAAGAATAAATGAAGGCTATCTAAAATGAAATAAAGGAAACGAACAGGGAACCAACAGTGAAGGGAAGGAAACTGGGACTCGAATCAATAATTTGAAACAAAAAGAAGGAATAAACATTCAACCAGAACAGAATGAAAAAACAAGAATTCAAAAATATGAGGAGAGGCTGAGGAACCTATGAAACAACTTCAAACATTCCAACATGTAAATCATAGGGGTGCCAGAAAGTGAAGAAGAAGAGCAAGAAATTGAAAAGTTATTTGAACAAATAATGAAATAAAACCACTCCAATCTGGCAAAGGAAAAAAAAACTTCCAGGGAAGTCCAGGAAGCTGAGAAAGTCCCAAAGAAACTAGATCCAAGAAGAAACACACCAAGACACACCATAATTACATTACCCAAGATTAAAAATAAGGAGAGAATCTTAAAAGAAGCAAGAGGAGCAGAGAAAGTTACCTACAAAGGAGTTCCCATGTGACTATCAGCTGATTTCTGAAAAGAAACCTTACAGGCAAGAAGGGTCTGGAAAGAAGCATTCCAAGTCATGAAAGGTAAAGACCTACATCCAAGATTATTCTATTCAGCAAAACTATCATTTAGAATGGAAGGGCAGATAAAATGCTTCCCAGATAAGGTCAAGTTAAAGGAGTTCAACATCACCAAATTCTTATTATATAAAATGTTAAAGGGACTTATCTAAGAAATGGAATAAGATCAAAACTATGAACAGTAAAATAACAACAAACTCATAACTAGCAACAACTGAACCTAAAAAACAAGTACAAAAATAAAAACTAAGCAAACTACTAGAACGAGAACAGAATCACCAAAATGGAGATCACATAAAGGGTTATCAACAGGGAGGGGAGTGGGGAACGAGAGAAAAGGTACAGGGAGTAAGAAGCATAATTGGTAGGCACAAAATAGATAGTGGATGGTTAATAATAGTGTAGGAAATGAAGGAACAAAAATCTTATGTGTATGACCCATGGATGTGAACTAAGGTGGGGCAATGCTGGTGGGAGGGGGAGTGCAGGGCAGAGGGGGATAAAGGGAAGAAAAAAATGGGACAACTGTAATAGCATAATCAATAAAATATACTTAAAAAATAAAATTTATATTTGCAATTTATCCTCTGCTCATTTACTACTTTGTTATTACAGTTATAATGTTTATTCCAGTGACTCTCAAAAACTCTCAAATATAAAAATTTGTCTTTTCCTTTCATCTGAACTTTAGTTTTACATTTCTAATAGATCTTTTTAAATTCAAATACAGGGCCCAGCAGAAGTAATGCCTACTTGAGTGTGGTTGGTAGGGTAATAATATGGGTGTAATAATTTATAATTTTAATTTGGACATTTCACCTAAAATGTCACATGATATACTTGCATGGGATATTGTTATGACACATAATTACATGCTTATGATTTTGTAATAAAAGATTTTGTAATAAAAAGGGACATTATTTGTGCCAGACCTTGAATATTGCCATTTTAGAAAAATTGAGAATGCTGAAAGTCATAAAGAAGAAAATTAAAATATAGTAAGTGTAATTTCATTTTAGTATTCTCCACAGTATACTGGCAATGTTTGTATTATATGTAAATGTGGAGTAACCATTATTGGTGGTTCTTTTAGGAAAAAAAAAAGAGAAAACAGGATTCCTTCACAAAGTATTTTGTCAAGACCTAATATCCAGGCTTAGAGTTTCATAGTCCTTCTGAATGTATACCACTATTAACGAAATTGATTTTTTTCTATTAGTTGAAAGTATAGCAGTTGTATAGAGATGTTCCTTTGTATCTTTGATTGAGCTTTTTTTCTGGGACAGAAAATAAAAACCAAAAAATTCTAGTTATCTTTAATGTAAACCTGCACTAAATACTTGGCTGAGCCAATTAACCCAGACGACTTACCCTATTATAACTACTAACCACCACTCATTCTGCCCATGTATGCTTTCCACGCACCATATTTTTTTCAGACCATAAGATGCACCTAGGTTTTAGAGGAGGAAAATAGGAAAAAAAGTTTTGAAGCAAAAAATGTGGTAAAATATTTAATAACACAAATAACATAATATTTCACCAATGTAAATGTAAACAGAACTCAACAGCAGCACTAACAACCATTATTCCTCCCAAATTTGGGAGGGGAAATGTGTATCTTATAGTCTGAAAAATACGGTAACTTTAGAAAACAAAACTCATCAATGTTAAATAGTTACTGAAGATCGCATAGGTAGTCAGTGGCAGTACCAAGGTTCTACTGAAGGGGCAGCCTGGGGACTGAACTTTTCACTGCACAGCATGGCCTGTGTGATCCAGTTGTCACCAGTACGTCACTTCCAATGAGATCAGGGGTTCACCGTGGTTGCTGCTTTAACTCAAGTGCCAAACACAGTGTGCGGAACATTGTAGATACTCAAAACATATTTGTAGAGTTAATTTATTTGATCAATTTCTATTCTTCTCAAAAAGACTAAATAAATGTGGATGTTTCAGTTGCCCATTGCCAGTTAACAAATCTCCCCCAAATCTGGTGGCACAGACCACAGCTTTGTGACCCTCCAGTTTGGGCAAGGCTGAGTAGGGATGTTTGTCTCCACTCCGCAGGGCGTCTAAGTAAGACAGCCTCTCTTCACAGACTTTGCATTGCATAACCTGATACGGTGTCTGGCTCCTGGATAGTAAAAACGGAAAGTCCCAGACTTCTCACAAACCTAGCATGGTGTCACGTGAGGCCAAACTCTGTTAGTCAAAGCAAATGTGAGGCCATCTAGATTCAAGGGAAGGAATCAAATGGATCCCACCCTTCGGTGACACATGTGCACCAGGGTGAGGGGTCATTGGCAGCTATCTTGGGAGGCCATCCATCACAGGAGACAAATAAGAGTTACTCAACTTTGAGTTTTTGATGAACTCCTACCACTTGAGGTCCTCGATGAAAGAAACTTTTATTTTTTATGCTAAAAGGAAGCTGCAGATTAAGATCTTGACATGATGGGTGGCAGGAGCCATACACAATGCCAAGGCTTTCCTACCATTTTTACAAAATGCTTACCAAGTACGCTGTCTGCTGACACTTTTTATTTTGTTTTTCAGTTACTGAAGAACTATTATAAGTGGAGAGAAGAATGTCCAGAAATAAGTGCGGATCTGCGCCCTGGCAGTGTTCTTGGCCTCCTGAGGGCTGGCTACTTTGGAGCCCTGAGAGCCAGGGACCCCACCGGCAGCAGAGTCCTCATTTACAGAATCGGTAAGTTGGACAAAGCCCTTCCGCTCGATTTTCCTTGACTGCCATACAGAGGGCTCCGGTGAGCCCATATTTAAGCATATTTCGGCTTTTCAGGTTTTTACTTAGGTTTAATTCATATTTTAATGTCCCATAACAGTAATAAAACTGGCAGTTGTGAGAAAATTAACAAAAACCAATGAAAATCCCACTTCTACTTTTCCACACCGTCAACTGTATACAAAAGGAGAAAAAGAAAACAGAGGAGAGAAACAGTAGGGGAAAGATGAAAAAGATCAAGGGAACATGTTGTAAAAACACATAGTGGGAAATGGAAATAAAAGTTCTGAACTGTAACAAAGTGGTAGACAAGTTCTAAGTTGTCTAAGTTTGGGGTAAGTGAGTGAGTGACTAGTTGGATAGCGCCCAAGCTGCAGAGCGAGGTGCTCATTCCCCTGGATGGAGAAAGGGGCAGTGGGAAAGCAGAGACCCGGGAAGTGCTGAAGACACTGTATTCCACGTGCTCCTCCTGCTTTTGACTGCTTCCCCTGCTCATTATCAGGTCTCCCTAGTATTTCTTGTAGGTTGGCAACCTACAATTCCTGCCCCTCCCTCAGACCTGTGTGGGATGAAAAATGGCACTCAAGGGAGAAAGGCATGGACCACCTGCAGCATGTTCCTGTGGCCCCACATTTTATGATCAGAATCTTTTGAATTATAATCTTCCAGAAACTTGTATATCTTTAAATATTTTAAGGAACTTTTTATGTATAGATTCTCTTTTCCTACTGGCTTATAGATGAGATGGGTGCCTGTTATTCAGCTGTTTGCTTTCTTGCAAGAAGACACCGCATTTAATCCTTGAAAGTGTCAGAACACTGAGTAGAATGATTCTGGTTTTTTGCTCCAGCTTCTGTGTCAAGTGCAGCTGAGTTAGTCATGAAGTCATTGTCTGTAAACCGGATATCTGTCTAGAGACAATAATGGAAATCACCGTCTTATTGCTCCAGCAGCGGTACGGAATGTGGAATGAAGTTCTTTGAGTTTTTTGGGGCAGGGTTGCCAGATTTAGCATAGTACCTATGTTTTATATAGCAAGTAAACTTTTATTTTATGAAAATATAAAGTATGCATTTACATTTGAACTTCAGATAAACAACAAATGATATTTGGTATGCATGAGGCATATTTTATACTAAATAGATATATTTGGTTTACTGGACATTCAGCTTTAACTGGGCATCTTGTATTTTATTGGCAACCTTGCATGGGGATTCCAGGAACATAGCACCGAAATCTACAGATGATTCTTTCTGCATGTGTCTTGGCTCGGCACTGCCTGGCTGAAGTCTTCCTAGTTTGTCCATAAAGTAACTGGGGCAAATTAAGTCGTAAAAATGACACCCTAATAATGAAAAAGCAAATGTGCTACTTTGATCATAAATGCCTTAACACTGAATCAAGTCTTTTATTGTTAAGTGAGGGTCTCTTATATTATGCTCATTTCTAAGTATACTGTTTAACTCCAGGAGATTTTAAAATCGGGAAAAACATGCAGGTGTACTGGTGGTCAGAGAGGGTATGCAGCAAATCTCCTGTGTGTCATGTAGAATAATGCATCCTGTAGAATTACATGTTATTCTAGGGTAAAAAGAAGAAACTCAGAAGAGTGTTATGAATAAAATGAAAGGATGCAATAAAGACTTAATACATTTTTCTAAATTTAATTGCATTAATGGGAGCAACTGAAAAAGGGAATCCGTGGTAGAGCTTTTGGACAGAACATTAGCCTAACCACTTTCCCGGGTACCAGTAAAAGCAGTAAAAAAGTGCCCAGAGCCTTTCCCCGGTTTGATAGGGCACCCCAAAACCACAGTTTTGCCATTTCTAGCATACAAGCCAGAGGATACACAGCTGACCCTCGAACCACATGGGTTCGAACTACACGGAGCCACGGATTTTTTTTTCAATAAATATGTGCAGTACTGTAAATGTGTTTTCTTTTCCTCATGAATTTCTTAGGAGTATTTTCTTTCCACTAGCTTACTTTGTAAGAAAAGAGTTTATACTACTTATACCAAACAAAATATATGTTACTGGGCTGTTTATGCTATTAGTAAGGCTTTTGATCAATAGTAACTTATTAGCAGTTAAGTTTTGGGGGAGTGAAAAGTAATACTCAAATTTTTGATTGCCTGAGGGTCACCACCCCTAACCCCTGTTTTTCAAGGGTCAGCTGTAATTCTAAGCCTTTTGAGGCTCACTATTATACTAAAGCAGCAAAAGTAAAATTTAACATTAAGCTTTGATGATGGCTTAATTCTTGTGAATGCGAGTTCTTAGGAATGCATAGCCTGGTTGGAAACTTAGTTCTGCTGTGTTCTAGCTACACGGAGAGCCCTGTAACTGTAACACCATTTTCTTACCTATCAAGTAGCACAGTAAGGGCCTATCTCATAGGATTACTGTGAGCATTAGTCCTGTGAGATATAGGATTACTGTGATATATAAAAAACATAATTAAAGCATTACCTAGTATACACTAATGACTCATTAAATGTTAGATACATGTTAGAGAAGGAATTAAATTTTTAAGGCATATTTTTCTTGTCCATTAAAAAAGATTCAAGTCCAGACCAGAGCTATCCAATGTGACTATGATGATGAGATTGTTTTCCAGTAGCCACTAGACACACAGGCTTTTGAGTACTTGAAATGTGGCTATAGCAACAGAGAAACTGAATTTTTAATTTAGTTCAATGTTAACTAATTTAAATTTGAGTAGCCACATGCAATTCATGGCTACCGTATTGGACAGCATAGGTCTCACCATGCTGGTTGGCTGGGAAATTTAGGAATAGAACTATTTTCTGAACTGCATACTTTCAGTCATTCTGTTTATATTCTTCGCCCTTGTCGTTGTCATCCAGTGTCTGAAGTAGTATAGGATGTTTGAACTTGAGTTGGACTGATTACTCAAATTCAAATTACAGGAATCTGAGGCTTTTAAAACAAGGGGCAATGCCATTGTGCCTTGGTAGGAATATTTCTGATTATCCCTGTTCTTTCAACATCTTTATGTTTTTCCTTGCTACTAGAACCTACCCATTGACATTTAAATCTGTTCGGGGTCAGCCATCCAAAACAAAACGAAAGGTCCCAGTCACTCCCTGGAGACCCTCCAGCCCCAGCCAGCTCCCCCCATTCCTGCCGCTCTCAGCCAAATTCGTAAGTTAGTGATGTTCAGCACCCACATTTTCTCACAGTTCCTCTCAACCGATCCTGGTTTCACTGGTTTCACTCCCACCTCTCTGCTGAAATGACCTCAACAAATTGTCAGTGACCTTCTTTTCACCAAATCTAATGGACATTAAGGGGCATCCTGTTTTAGTTGACCTCTCAACACATCAACACAGCAAACCAGCTCCTCTTTCTCTCTCTCTTTTCTTCAGCAAACATTTTGCTTCAAGGGAAGTTTCATGTAAAGGACATTTTTAATCTAGTAATTTAAAAAAGAAGGAGAAAATGAGGAGAGACGACTTGTTAAAAAAAGAAGGTGTGTTTACACTCAGGCATCAAAAGAATAACATTATAATTCCTGGAAAAATTCAACAATGTCTCAAATTTGAAAGCACTTCTACAGAACTATAAAATAGATACATAATAACATGCAAATGTGAAATTTCTTACTCTGATTTAAATGAACAGTGGATGTTTTAAGACTGTTTTACCTGAACCATTTGTTTTGGGAATACATTGTAGTTACATGAGTATTAGAACAAATATAGTAAAATTCTGGATTATAATCCTAAGGGGAGGAAAGGCTTTTATGAGAAAAAATGAATAATTATGAAAATTAAAAGAAAGCATTTCCAAACTACTGATAGTAGTATTAAAACATCACAAAACTAAGTTTTAGTTTCAGTTTAGAGTAGATTTGTTTTTGTTTAAGAGAGCATTATCATTTAGATTTTATTCAAATTTAAAAACATTTAAAAATTTTTAATTTATATTCTTACAATTATTGCAATCACAAATATTATGTGTTTTGGAAGAATGACTACTACATATACACCAATACCCATGCTTTCTAGATCATTCCTCAGCAAGCCCTCCCTTTATATAATTTAGGTTGGTTCAGTGCTTTTTCTTTCTTGAGATACCCTCTTCCCATGGCTTCTTTGATGCCACGTTCTCCTGGTGTCGTTCTCTGATTTAACTGCCTCTTAGTCTCCTTTGCTGGCATCCCCTATTCTACTCTCCCTTTAAATTCTGAAGTTCCTTAGGACACTGGACTCAGCCTCCTTTTCTCAGGCTACTTTATCTCTTGACCGCAGCAAAGACAAACATAAACCACGCCCTGGATGGCATAGCTCAGTGGACTGAGTGCGGGCCTGAGAACCAAAGGATAGTGGTTTGATTCCCAGTCAGGGCACATACATGCCTGGGTTGCAGGCCAGTTCCCAGCAGGGGACACAAGAGAGGCAACCATACATTGATATTTCTCTCCTTCCCTTCTCCTCTAAAGATAAATAAATAAAATAAAAAAAGATAAATGCAAATCAAAGATAATCCCTGTCATAAGCTCTTATATAAACACAAACAGTGCCCCAATATTTAACTACCCCCATTACCTTTGTTCGCAAGGATTCTTACAACCGGCTCCCCAGTCTAGCTGCATCCATCCAATCAGACATTTTAACGTGTCCAAAATGATGTATCAGCTTTCTAACCAAAATATTTTTTTCATTATTTCCTATCTCAATAAGTGTTACCACCACTCTACCCAGTTGTCCCAACAGACATATTGGTATTTTGAAATTTTACTATTACTTAGTCATGAATTTTTTTCTCTTTTCTTTCACCCTGTTAGGCACTCCGTGGACCCTTCAGTCTGAAGACTCATATTTTTTCGGCTTTGGAAAAATGTTCCCTACTGCTATTCTTCCTCTCTCCTCTGTGTCGCAGTCTCTGTAATACTGATTCCCAGAACTCCAGTTGGTTGGGTTTTCAAACTTCCGGATCTAGCTGCATGCCTCTCAGTTTGCTTCCTCTCTTTTTTGTGTGCCTGTGTTTCAAAAAATATTACAATTCTTAGTTGATGCATGTTCGTTTGCTTTCAAGATTACCTGTTTGCCTGTCCATCACTGTCCTTTCCGCATGCCATCCCAGGACTGGTGGGGCAGGAGAGAGGAGAAGAATGTCAGTAATTGTTCTTCTTAGCTCAGGCATTCCCTGTTTTTCCTGGATGTGGGCAGCTACGTGAGCGCTTCTCTGACTTTGCTTTCCAAAGCCCACACTTACTGTTCTAGCCTGTCAGGGCATGACTCTGCTACATGCTGCTTGTCAGTGAGTGGTGTCAGAGACAGCAGCCAGCCTGTCCTACTCCTCGGGGATTTCAACCTTTTGCAACCTCTCTGGTTACCATAAGGCCCCAGTTGCTCCTCATGATGCAGGCCATGCTTTTCCCAGTTGCAATATCTCTGAGTTCGGAGCATAGCAAGAGGCATTCCCATCTTTAGCCACCACCGTCTCCTGCATGATTTGGGCTGTAGTTTCATCTGGCAAACAAATCCAGCCTGCATTTCTTCTTCTTTTTTTTTTTTAGGCACATGCTCTTAAAAATCTGTTCTTTGCTAGAAGCAGGCATATGTTTTGGGGCCACCAGTTAGATGTGCTATTTAATTCATGGTCTTTGTACATGTTTTTATTTTTATTAAGTCTAAAAAGAATTAGTTTCCTTTTGCTCAATGCTGAGACATGATTTTTTACACAATGCCAAGACATGATTTTTATTTTATTTTATTTTATTTTTTAGCATCCTGGGACCCCAAAGTTTTTACAGCTTACGATGTATTCCGTTTAAGTCTAATCACATCCGAGCTTATCGTGCAGGAGGTGGAAACCCAGCGGAATGGAATCAAGGTTGTCTTTGACCTGGAAGGCTGGCAGTTCTCTCATGCTTTTCAAATCACCCCAAGTGTAGCCAAGAAGATCGGTGCTGTTCTTACAGTAAGTGTACACTTGAACTTGTTGGGATTACACTTCCAATAGATTTTAACTTAGTTATGTGTTATGTAAAGAGAAGAGTTAGTACATTTATTTGAAAATCAAATAAAATTTTAGAAATGATACATAGAATTCAATAATGCTTAGAGAAAGTAAAGTGTTTTTAATTCATAAAAGAAAGAATGTTGCAACACATTGTAAAAATACGTTCAAGATTAGTAATCACAGCATTTAAACATTCAAACCATAATGTGTGTGGTGACTTTTTCTTTCTGTCATTAAACTTCTCTTTCTGCCCTGGCTGGTGTAGCTCAGTGGATTGAGCGCGGGCCTGTGAACCACAGTATTGCGGTTCAATTCCCAGTCAGGCCACATGCCTGGGTTGCAGGCCAGTTCCCAGCAGGGGACGTACGAGAGGCAACCATACATTGATATTTCTCTCCCACTCTTTCTCCTTCCCTTCCCCTCTCTCAAAAAATAAATAAATATTAAAAAAATAAAATAAAATTCTCTTTCTAAATTTTAAAAATTGAATAAAAGATAATATTTATAGCAGTGCTACAAAAAATGTCATAAGTCTGGTAGGTATAAATTGATACAGTTTTTATTTTTTTAGAAATCAAAAGCTTTTTTAAATGGCCATGATTTTTGACCTAGTAATCCTGTTTTGGTGAACAGAGCCAAGGAATCATCTTAAATGAAGTAAAGACCTTGTATATAATAATAATACCTGTGTACCAGTACTTGGCGAAATCTTCAAATGAATCACCATTCAATGGTCACACAGTCCTATGTTATATACCTATTATTTTTTCTTCTACAAATTAATTAACTGTGGCAGAGAGGCGATAACAGTGCCCAAGCACATTTGTTTTGTCAGTAGTGAAGCAAAGGTTCCAGTCCAGAGCATGTGAATTAAAAGCTGTGCTGACAACTGGCCTTGCCTTCTTTACATAAAGATAGGTGCTATCGCATCGATTCTTATAGAATAAAATTAGAGATAGCTTATTTGTCCAGAAATAGGAAAATGGCCACTTAAATTATGGTACATCCATCTGATGGATTATTGCAACACATTAAAACTCATGATGTTTCTACAAATTATATCAGTGGGGCAAAACAGGATACAAATTAAAATTATGCATAGGAAGAACCTGGAAGGAAAATTCTCCAATAGATAACACAGCTCTAAAGGCTTTTCATAGAGAAAAAAAAAAAGAATTTTGTGTGAGAGAACTTTGGCAGGAAATGTATCTATACAAACTGTACATCTTTGGATAGGGAAACTATTGACAAGATTATTGTCTTTCAATTCTCAACCTTTTAAACCTTCTGAATAAGCTCATATTACTTTTATGTTGAAGACTTATACCAGGGTCAAAAATTTTTAAATGTATGTTTATTATACTATTCTTTAACTTGTATGAATCTTTAATTTTTTTTTCAAAATAAAAATTTGAGGGAAAAGTTTCCTTATTAACATTCAAATAACTCATTGATTTCAGTTGAACATTTATATCTGGTTGGGAAGAAATTTTTATGTCTTTTTAATGAAAGATTCAGGTATTTCTTAAAATACTTTGCCTAAACTACAAAATAAATACTTTTTAGGGAACTTTTCTTAATCTAGTGACAGTGAACTATAAAGCAGGCTATGTTGTGTTGATGGAATAAATACTTTGGAAAGTGAGACACATGGAGGTGCTGTTGTCAGTTCAGAAAATGTTCAAAGAAGGGACTTGTCAATAGAAATATATATTCATGCTTTCTTATTAATAAGATTTTTCTTTGTTTTCCAAAGGATTCTTTTCCATTAAAAGTTCGTGGTATCCACTTGATAAATACACCAATAATTTTTCATGCTGTCTTTTCCATAATCAAACCATTCCTGAGTGAAAAAATTAAGGAACGGGTGAGTGAAGCATATTCAAGAACTATTCCTCTCTACCAAATATTCCAATCCTTTCTCATTTAAGAACTACTTTATTAACCATCACACTGCCATTGGACTAATATTTTATACTTATCTAACAAGGCAACTACTCTCATAAGTTAAAATTTCTTTTTAATTTTGAAAACTCAAGTTAGTGATTCTAAGGGGTAACAGCATTCTGCACTCCTGGTCAGAGTGCAGTATGGTGTATTCCCCACAGAGGGCAGTGTAGTAATAGTTATCAAAATTACAGCCTTTGTGCTTCTGGGAATTTATCCTATTCGCACATAAACAAAATTGTGTGTGTGTGTGTGTGTGTGAGGATTTATTGCAGCAGGAGATCGGAAATCACTACGTGTTCATCATCAGGGGACTGGTTAAATGAACTGTGAGACGTCGACACAATGCAATACAAGATTTTCAAGATTTATTGTAAAGTAAAATCTGCAAAATGCAGAAGAGTTTATGGTATCCTACCTTTTGTATAAAAAGAGGAAACATCAGAATCTGTAGTTATATTTGCATTAAAAGTTCATGAAAAGGCTTAACAAGAGAGCAACCTCAGTAGTTATCTGTATAGAACAGAGGTGTGGACAGGATGGATGAGGATAAGGTTGGGAGCTAGACACCTCACTCTGTATCTTTCATCTTGTTTTGATTTCTAGCCGTGTGAATGTATTATCTATACAAATAAAAAATAAGCATTTTAAATGATACATTTTAACTGAAAACCACAGTACCTAAAGTATGTGACTTAATGTCGTGTTGGTTAAAGAAAAGAGGCTTGATTTTTTTTTTAACCTACCCTGTTGAGCCTAATCTCAGGTGAAAATATAATATTTCTTAGGGTATTCATTAATCTTTAAAAGAGAATTTTTAAAGCATTTATTGATACAAATACTGGCAACATCTAATGCCTGCCCCCAAAAAAAAACCCCAGTTTTTAAAAGCTTCAACAATTTAAATCTCAAACATTATTTAAATACAAATGGTGATCATATAAGTTATAATACTATTTGGAATTATACTTATAAGTAAAATCATAAGTTATAATGCTTATTTGGAATTTTAAAAAGTATAGTTTTTTTATATTACAATGTTACATCTTACATCTGGTTAGAATACTGTGACCCTAGAGCTTTTTGAGGTTATCCACTAGGTATTTGCATCTGTTTTCAACGAGAACCACATTTCTAAAGACGGCCCCTTTTCATTCTAGTATTTTTATAAAAGTTGATTCTTTTTAAAATTTTTTTAGCTCTTCAATGTAGCATGATAAAAGCTGGCTACCCTCTTTTTAACTCTGAAAGATCTAAAATTAGGTATTTCTATTTTGGGTTATACTGTCAACAAAGAAAAATAAAAGCAATAATAAACTTCACCTAATAAATAGGAGAAGATGAGCAAAAAAGAAGGAAAAATAAAAAATCGAGAAGTTAAGTAAAGCATTTTAGTAAGGCAATTGATATGAAACAGACTTGACAAAATGCAGGGGTTGGGGAGGATCCCAGTCCAGTCACTTTTCTCCTCTTCAATATTTTGGCAAAACTCTGTGAATGTTCTTATTTCCCACCCCCTGAGGAGAGAGTGGACTTTCTTCTCCATTAGCTGATAATATTCTAAACATTTTAGAACAAATCCAGCATTGAGTGCTGTGAGGTTCCTGAGTGCAAGCAGCTTGTTTCATTCATTTTTCAGTACTCATGTCCTAGTACAGTGATTTTCAACCCATCTGCCACAAGAATTTTTAAAACACGCAACACCTGACTATTTAGTCAGGGGCATTGACTTCTTTTCTCTTAGATTGTAAAATAAAAAAATAACAAGAGCCAACACAGCAATAGCTGGCTGATGTGAATGTCCTGTCCTACATGACCTATATATTTATATAAAAATAAAAAATTATTTTCATATAATAGAACTGCATCTTATTGGTCACAGCATATAATCAAGTTGCATCTGATTGGTTAATTCTTGGTATCAGAAATCCTTATATACAAGTATAGGCACCTGATTTTTTAAGAAGTCACTTTGGAGCAAAAAGGGTAGATGATTACTACTATTATTTTTTGTAAATCTGTCAAAATTATATTTATTTTGTAGCAGATTGGCAAAAAATATAATTCTTGGTGTGCTACAGAATTTAAGTAATTAGTTTATGTGTGCCATGAGATGAAAAAGGTTGAAAATCACGTCCTAGGACATAATAGGCACTCACTAAATGATTGTTGAATGTTTTGATGAACGTTTTGCCCTGGCAGATGGAGAAAGGTTTTTTAAAAAATGTTTATATTTTAACAAGATATGCTCTTAATTTAAGGTCCTAAATCTTTAATTTTGAGCACTATATGATTGATATTTATAGTTTAAAATATTTGAAAGTTTAAGGTTCTTTTTAAAAATTTTAATTGTTGTTCAAGTAGTTTTCTGCCTTTTACTCCCATCCCAGCCCACCCCCCCAGCCGTTCCCTCCTCTCTCCCATTTCCACCCCCCTCCTTGTTTTTGTCCATGTGTCCCTTATATTTGTTCCTGCAAACCCTTCCCCTTTTCCCCTGAAATTCCCTCTCCCCTCTGGTCGCTGTCAGCCTGTTCTCTTAAGCAACATAATTGTCTCCTAATTTTGTAATAGCAAAGAATATCCATCCAATGTACCATATAAATTATTTCCTATATACTTCATTTTGTGTGTAATATGTGCTTTTATCTCATATGAAATAATATCAGTGGGACATTTTTATGATCTACAGAAAAGTCCCAGGATATCTGATGTTTTGCTAATAATCACCTGTACATCAGGGAACAGAACGTATAAAATACTTTTATTTAGACTTTTAAAAATCTACTTGTGAAAGAGGATAATAACTTTTAAAATAAATCATATAGTTGTAAGAATACAAATATAAGAAAACAGTGAGATGATCAGATTCATAAACAGCACAATCCAAACAAGTAAAATTCTTCTATTCATAAGCAGAGGAATAAAGGATTGATATCTATACGTGCTCTCCTATCTTGCAAGTTTTTAGAGTACCTCATTTTATGGTGTTGAGTTTCCATCGAAAATTCATCTAATGTATCAAAAAGGCAGAGGACAAACCTCCTAAAACCTTTTGGCTGTTTCAGATTCATATGCATGGGGCCAATTACAAACAGAGCTTACTTCAGCATTTCCCGGCCATTCTTCCTCTGGAATACGGTGGTGAAGGATTCTCCATGGAGGATATTTGTGAAGAGTGGACACATTTTGTAATGAAGTCTGAAAATTATCTCAGCAGTATTTCACAGACCACTTAATGAGAAGAGGTTATTTAATGTGAGTGCCTTGAGCACCTTCTTTATTAAAAATACATAAATGAGATCCTACCTGGTAACATGGACAAAAAAAGAAAAGTCTTTTTTAACTAATTAATGCTTGTCTGGCTGATCTTTTGTAATGAGCAACATAGGTATTTAGGAAACTACTTTTTAGATGCATTTGAAGTAATGAAATGTTAATATACTTAAAAGCATAGAAGAGATTTCCTGATTTTTACACTTGAAAGTTATCTGTAAAGTAGCTATTCGTGAGTGCCTTTTTATGTTTCCAGAAAGTTTCACTTCAAACAAGTTCTCTTGGGACATTTGTTCAGAAACAAACGTATAAATAGTCCACTAAAAAGAATTATTAGCACAAATCAACTGATGAGAAAAATCTCTTAACAGCCATTTTGGGTAGGTGTCAGATTAGATTATAATTGAGATTAAAACCTGAATATGGTTTTACTATATTTACTTTTCTGTGAGCCAGCAAGATAGTTCATCTCAGGGAAATTTTATTTTAGCATATTTGCACAAAGAAACCCTTGATGGTAGAGCCTATGTATTATACATGGTTGTGTGTGGCATCGATGGGCCTCTATGAAATGACTCATGCTGATACAATTTTGAAAATATTTCAGGCAGAGTTAATGACTTCGTAATACAGTGTCTGCATCTTTATACAAATCAAGAATGTAATTTTGACTTTGGTTTTTGGTGATTCTTATCATGATTGCATAGATATTTGGAGACAGAACAATGTATGGTTGTATGTATGGGCTCTCTTTTTAATGGAACAATAACATGACAACAGAAGGAAAATCATATGTCTCCATTTTTTAAGTCGCTGTCACGTACATCTGGAATTTGGGGGATTATGCATAAAATAATTTGAGTTTTATTATCTCAGAACATTCAAGCCAAATCATACAATTCACATTTACTTCAAAAAAATCAGTAGTTGAAATATAATTTTGTACTATAGCTTATAACAAAGAATATTTCATTAATTGAGAAAGATATAAAGGTATGGCTTTCAATTTATGATGGTCTTTACAGTGTTTAATAATTTTAAATTCAAAAATTAAAGAACATACTGAAAAATTGGTTAGGCATTTGTTCAGCTTAGTTGGGTTTCTACATAAATCATACAATAGTATCTTTGTGAAAGAGTATGTGAAGGATGTATTTCTTTCTAAGAAAATTATTCCAATCAGGTGAGCTGATGTTTATTTTTGTACATATATCTATGATAAAATTGAGAGTAATTATGAATGTTCTTTAGAGGATGTGTTTTATTTCGATTTAGCTTTGGGAAATCTGATTTTACATTATAATTTTCAATAAAAATTAGATGGTGCCTGTTTTCTAAAGAAAAAAGGTTTTCTTCTTTACAATAAAACCATTTTAAAAGAGTAAACACTAACAACAAAAAGCTCTGGCTTACCCAGCTTTTATTCCTAGAAGGAGGTTCACATAGTAAAGTATCTTTTCATTTATGCTGGGTCACTTAATACACCGACACATAGCTCTGTAAAAGAATGATTATGTTAGCAGGTGAATAATGGACAGCATTTAAAAATGTCTTTTAAATGTGATTCATTAGTGATGTCATTAGCAGTAAATAGTAATAAGTCAGTCAACAGAAGGATATTTTATTGTGGGACCTTGAAATTTCTACAAAGTGCAGCAATTCACTGAAGAACATTAGAAGAACAATGTGGAATGAACAGGCAGTTTTGTGAAGTGGCAAGATAACAGCCATTGAACTGTCCCTGTTCCTTAACTGTAGAGGCACCACAGTGCCTTTTGAAGATTATCTCCACCACTTGCTCATTGTGTTACTGAACTGCATAATAATTTATGTTTCAATATTGTTCAAAAGAAAATAAAGATTTTTCACATAAACCATAGCTGTTCCTTTTTTATTTAAAAATATAAATATTAGGCATTCTTTTTTCCAAAACTGCTTTTCCTGACAGAGAGTTTAAGAAAAACCTACCACACCCAGTTGTCCACTACACAAAGCCCAGTTTTTCCTTCATCGGTTCTCATTTGCAGGCTGGTTTCTCCAACAGCTTTGTTCAACTCCTCCTTCCTCCAATGTCTTTTGCTGTGCTTATCGGGACCACAAGCTAATTTTATAAAACCAAGCCATGCATACTTACTAAGTTAAAGCTTCTAGTGACAAAAGCCAGAATGTGCCACTTAATCAGATAATTTGATTTTGAGACAATTTGCCCCTTAGCCTACATTATGGTTTTACTTGTCCAACTATATATTTTTTCTTACACTCAAGTTCGAGAGCAAATATCTTTGTCACTCACCTAAATTAAGCCACAAAACAAGTCAAACATACAAAAACACCAAAAACTGAGGGAACTGGTAAGATGGTGTTGTCTGAAACACTCTTTACTGAAACATACATGCTGCGCTTTGCTATATTTATTAACCTGGAGGAACCAGGAGTTACAGAGACGGAACTAGAAATGACTGGATACAAGCAGGGCTACCACCCCCACTTCTCTGGTTGGCAAGGACTCAGATGGGCCCCCGCAAGCCCCACGCTGAGCACTCCATTAACTGCTCCTTTCTACCCAAGTCAATTAGATTAGTCTGATTTTAAATATCAGTTGATATCTACTTTTGATATCACTGTTCATTGAAATAAGTACTGTAGTGACTAGCAAAATTAACCAGATGCTACTTTGAAGAGAGAAAAAAGATATTTCAATGTTAAATATACTTGGGCTGTCGTAAAGAATAAAAAGCATTTATTTGAGCAAAGGAGGGATTGCAATGCAGGGCACGACTGAGGCAGCAACCTAAATCGTGGTCCAGGGAAAACAAAGAAAGGCGGGGCTTCTAACAGCTGGGGCTGCACTGCTGCCCTCTTTGTGTAAAGAAAGGATTCTGGCTGAGTTAACAGGGACCGGCTTACCCCCATACACAAGTGAAGGATGCTCGTTGGCATAATGCGTTGCACTTTCCAAAGTAAGAAACAGAAGATCTGGTTACCACATTGAGGAGGAGATAAAGTGTGGGCACAGCTGAAAAGTGCAAAAAGCTCATGGAAAAACACGCTGTTTGGAATGCAAGACAAACTTCATGGTTTCCAAGCCCCATGGCAGTTCCTTGGACATAAATGACTCCACCTTGGCAATCTCTGTTCACAATATGCAAAATGGGCAGGTAATATGCATATAGTGTCAAGTGCATTAGGATGGTTCCAATAAAGTGTTTTGGGTGGGTAATGGAAGGAAAGATCATTTCCACCCGAGAAAAAGGAGGAAGTGTCCTTAAAGGAAGTACCCTTTAAAGCAGAGCCTTTAAAGAGAACTGACTTCCCCAGAGAGCCATGAGAACTGAGGAGAGGAAGGATAGTCCAAGAAAAGAAATAGCATGAACAAAGACTTAGAGGTGAGGAATAAAAGGTCATATCTGAGAGATAGTAAGCTTGTTGCCAATGGAAATCGGGCTTTTCCACAGGTTCACAAGGAAAGCCTTCCAAAGACCTATGCATTGCAGATTGTGGTGTGGCGAGGTTTATTTAGGTAGAAATCTGCCCCTGTATCCCATCTCCATCCATCATGCCATGGAAGAAGTCCAAGTGTCCTCAGGAGGCAAACACAAAGGCCAGTGTCCAGGGTTTCTGTTTCATATTGCAGCCTGGTCCTTTGGAGCCTGTGTGTCTGCTGCAGGCCCACAGGCTGCTACACCCACGTGGTTGTGCGTGTTCCCAGAAGAGAGAGAGAACACACGGACAGATGGGGTGTGCAGATCACTGACAGAGAGAGAGAGAGAGAGAGAGAGAGAGAGAGAGAGCTTCTTTGTTCTCCTGGGGTTATACCCAGGAGCTTTGTCAAAATAACCAATGAACTTCCCAAGATTTTGTGGCCTTATGATGGGTCTACTCCTAGTTAGACTGATAGGCCTCTATATTTGGTACCAAAGCAGAGAAGGGAGTGTTAATCCTCCCAGTGGAGAAATGTTGAAATCCCTCACAGGGTGTGAAGCTGCAGCTTCCTGGCTAGCAAACAGGCTTATGCTCCCCAGTTTATTAAGGTCAATGTGCAATTCTCTTTGCTCTCTTTCTTATTAACAATTAGCTAACTACCTATGGTAGCGTTGAGTCCTGTATTTTTTAAGAGAAGGTGTGGGGACAGGAGTTTGGGCCTCTTGCCCAGAAAGACCCATGTGGAACAAAATACAGGAGGTCCTGAATGCCAGCTGAAGGATACTCAAATATATAGATTTCTGGTTCTGTGCCAGACACTGTATTAAATTCAATACATTGTCATACAATCTTTGTGGAAATAAAGGAGGTAGCATTATGTCTATTTTTACATAAGAGGACTGAACTCATTAGCCCTGGCTGGTGTAGCTCAGTGGATTGAACGCGGGCCTGAGAATCACACGATCGCAGTTCGATTTCCAGTCAGGGCACATGCCTGGGTTGCAGGCCAGTTCCCAGCAGGGGACACACGAGAAGCAACCATACACTGATATTTCTCTCCTTCTCTCCTTCCCTTCCCCTCTAAAGATAAATAAATAAAATCTTTTAAAAAAAGAAAAAAAAAAAAGAGGACTGAACTCAAGAAATGTTCATTCTTTGCTCAGAGTCACAGAGCTAGTAAATGCCAGGGTCAGACCAAACCCGACAGGCCAGGCTGTGAAGTCCATATGCTCCACAACACCAACACCTTCTTCTTCCCAATACACCCAATTCCACAGCCATGGGGATTGATGGCCACCAGATTCTGCCAGTCCTGCATGGAAATGCCTAGTCCTGACCCATTTCTAAGGCTACTCATCTCTCATCCTACCTGCTGCTGTAGCCTCCTCAACACACGACCAGTTTCTCATTGTTCTCATTGTTCCTACCTGTCCATACCTCTGTTGCTGCTGCATAGTCATCTATCTGCAAGATTTTATTCCCGGAACTTCGAGAGAACAGCCTTGTGTGCAGGATGAACTGCTCGTTGTCACCGAGGCCTTTCACAATCGGGCCCGACCTGTTTTTCCATCCTCGCATGGAGAACTCCTAACCCCACCCACACTCTAGGGACACCAACATTTCGCCACTTAGAAAAATATTGCCTCTTCCACACAAGAAACCTCAGAATCAGTAGCAAGGAGAAGTGAGGGGCAAGACATGAGAAATGTGTGAAGTTTGTACTTTGAACATTTGCTCTTACAGTTGTCTCTGCTCCAGGCCCTTTGCTGCTTTATTTGTTCATCTTCAAAGTATCATTACTATGTCGCTTCTGTAAAACAGTATCTGACCCTCCCAGTGAAAATTATTTGCTCCCACTCCTGGGGTCCTCTCTATGAAGGTCAGCCTTTATGACACTGAATTGAGTGCTATGTACCTGCCAGCCTAGTCTCCCTGCTGAAAAGTGCTCTCAAATGCAGACACCATCTTTTTCATCTTTGTATAATCAGTACACAGCCAGCCAGCATCAAGGACAGGCTCTGTGCTCACAGCACACAGACCCACGGGTGGGATGTTTCTCATAGCAAGGCTAGGCAACAGCCACAGGGCCTGCGCTAAATGGAATTTTGTTAGGGGAAGTTGGGCTGACCTCAGCCGCCTCCTTACAAGCCTTCGGAGTTGACCTCCCTTTGTTTTCTCTCTCATCCTAAATGTTAACTATCTTACAGTGAACCTAGTAGCTTCATTTTTGTCTCAAACTTCATTTCTCAGTCTTAAGGATTTTAACCAACCGAACTTCATTTTTCGGTTGGCTTTAAATTTCGCTGATTTTTTGCCCTTATTTCCTTCTTGCCTATTCCTCATTTTGCCTACATAGACCTCCCCAAAACCTTTGGATGGCTTTTGTGGAACAGATTACTCAATCTTTTTTTTTTTTTGGATTACTCAATCTTAAAATCTTTCTTCAAACTGTTGCTTTAAAGGTTTTTTAAATGATTACTATTGTTATTTCTGATCCTCACCTGAGGACATTATTTCATTGCTTTTAGCCAGAGAGGAAGGGAGAGAGAGAAACACTGATGCGAGAGAGAAGCGTCAGTTTGTTGCCTCCCAAATGCGATCCTGTGCACCCAGACGGGGTCAAACCCGAAACCCAGGCATCTGTCCTCACTGGGAATCAAACCACAGCCCTTCGGTCACAGGACGGTGCTCCAACCAGCTGAGCCATGCTGGCCAGGGCTAAATGATTTTTTAAATTTAGTTTTCAATAGCAGTCGACATATAATATTATATATTAGTTTCATGTGTACAACAAAGTGATTAGACATTATATAGCTTACAAAGCAATCGATCATATCCAATAAGTCTAGTACCCATCTGTCACGATGCAGTTCTTACAATGTTACAAAATTACTGCTTTTGTTTACTCTTTCCATTCAGCTCAACACTCTTAAATTTTTCTTCCCATCCTTAAAACCTGCACAGTTTGCTTTATTTCCCACACGGTGCTAGGGAATTTTCCTGTATTTTATATCAGCTAAATAATTATCCAAATCCAATCTGGAGCACTTTTATAAGAAATCATGTTTATTTCTCTGGCGATTTCACAGGGATTTTTGTAGGTTCCAGGTTCCATATAGACTGGTGACAATTGTATAACTGTTCATCGTTTTCCCAGAGAAAACGAATTCTTAGTTATATTAAGTAACTCCACTATGGGATGCTGCCATCTGAGGGGACTAAAGTTTTACAGACGGAAAAGTCCTAATCAGGACCCCCCCTTACAGCCTCACCCTCTTCTCAGCTTCTGTGTGGTAGAGAAGACAACCCTCTGGTGAAGAATTACTCCCTCTTCTCAGTTGCCTCAGATGACAACTGCGTTTTTCACTTGTCAAAGCTGAGCCTACTGATAGCTCCTAGCACACTGGACAGACTCAGGTGACCTTACCATCTTGTCAGTTCTTACTGGACATGTCGTCCCACCAGCTTCTTAAACTATTTAAATTCCTCTCTGACCTCTTCAATGCCTATCGTTTGTCCTGACAGTCCACTAGTAACTGTCCTCTGAACTCCTGGAGACCTACACCCATCTGATGTTACTGCATTCTGGATCTAACAGCACCATTAAAGGGAAGCTGAGGGCTTGGGGGGATTTTAAGGACTTCATTGCCACATCTGATCACATCTGAGCCACCTTTTTGCCTGTCGCACCTGAGGTATGGGCTACTCGAGAATGAGTTAAAACTCTTACTGTAAACCAGCGATTTTCGACCACTGTGCTGCAAGAATTTTTAAAACATGCAACACCTGACTGTTTAGTCAGGGGCCCTGACCTCTTTCCCCTGAGTTTGTCAAGTGAAACCAGACAACAACCAACACAATAGCCATAAATGAATCAAAATTATATTTATGTTTTTGGCCAAATCAGCAAAAAATACATTTTTTGGTGTGCTGCAGAACTTTAAGAATTAGTTTATATGTGCCATTGAAATCAAATGCATGGGTCTGGCTGCCTATGCCAGCGAAAGTCAAACTCGTGAGGCATGTACTGGTGCAAAAGGAAAATGGTTCATTTAGGTGCCCATGTGGGAGAAAAGGTGGACTCCCCTCTCAGAGACCATCAGCCCTTCTGGCTCAAGTCTGTGGTTCTTACAGGGATAAGGAGGGGAGGGCTTTTTTCCTATCTAATTACCTTGCCAGCTTTTGGGTTGTATGTGGGCCTTGCCCATTCATTTCTAGCCTTTGGCCCTAGAGGGGGAAGTAAGAACTTCCCCCTCACCATCCTGTCCAATGGGGGAGACTGTCAAGTGCTCTGTGGAATCTGGGTCTGTGGGCAGAGGGCCTGAATGACCAGCATTAAGGAAGCCTGGAGATGCCGCAGCCCTCAGCCCACTTCCCAATGCTGGACACAGGCCCACACATTCCAGGAAGCCGGGTAGAGTCCGGGGCTACCTTTAGATCTGACCCCTGCTCTGGATGACTGTCTATGGTAACACCCTGAGGTGAAAAATGTTGAACACTGCTGCTGTAAACGATCCAATAAAGAAGAACATTCTTACCCAAGAACTTCAAAAGGCTCAACATGAAGTGTTCCTTAATTTACTGGCAATCTTATCTTGAAGCCCAGAGTGGGGATGTGTGCTGTGTTTGGAGGCAACTTCTGGACACTTGTTCCCCCAGATTTCTATGACCTCTGCATATAAACAGGGACACCAAGTTGCTAACAAAAACCTTCACCCTGTTGCCGCTGTAGTCCTAACTCCATTATGGAAGGACCTTTTCTCTACTAATTTCCTGGACTCCACTACACTGTTTGCTGTATGGCCTGAAGTCAAGGTTTTATTCCTTGTTACAGCCTCTAATGATCATTCTGCTGCTTGATCTCGAATGCATCCCCCTGATTGAATGGCTTGTCTCCGGAACTCTTCTCAGTCCAGACCACCGTCAGAATACAGCAAGTGGTTCAGCTGCTTCTCCAAGAACAGCAGCAACAAGAAATACTGACTCTGTGGGCTCTTTTGAGGGGCCATCATCAAAATTCCACATAAGTTACTCCAATCTCAAAGATCATTCTAAGACAAACTATGTTTGTTGGAAAAGACCAATGTCGAACTTTCTCTTTTGCTCAAACTTGCTGGGAGAACCAGGCACAGACCCTCCAATTTCCCACTCTTTACCTCATCATTGATTAGGTAAGATTAAAACTGTTTGTCATGATTGATTAGCTAAGATTAGAAATTTTTGCCTTTATGAAACTTGCCAACTGCAGAGCACAACACTTCCTGTTCAGATATCTGATTGAGACATCTCCTGCTTGCAAAACAACCCCTACTCAGAGTTCCTAGTGTGCTGCATTGCATGCTCATTCCTCCCCACGAGAGTCTAAGGCAAAACCACCCTCTTGAGAAACTCTGATGCTCAGATCTGGGGTACTTTCCATATTGCAACAGCTGAAATAACATCCACCTCTTTCCTTGTCCAGTTTTCGTCTTTGATAGAAGCCATCCAAATATTCTCTGACAATTAGGTAGGTGTCTGGAATCAACAAACGATTTCTAGAAAAGGTTGTGAGCTACCATTTAACCTCAGCTTTTTTCAGCCCTTTGCTACAGGAATGTTTTATATAGACACACATAGGTATGTTACAGGGCCACCTTTAGCTGAGTCTGCCCTAACTCTGTTACTGTGTTGAGGTATATTTCACATCTGAAACACACATGTAATATACATGTATCTATATACATATACACATATATACACAATAAAACATTAATACATAGTGTAGACTTCTAGTATAGCTTTCATGTAGAAATGGAAAGAGGGATAAATTGCAGACCACTGAGCAAAACTCCAGTGTAACTTTTAACAGTCTTTGTCTTTTGTCCAATTTCATTCCACCTTCCCCTCCTTTCTTTTCCTTCTCTCTTCCCTCGCTATATCCCAATTCAAGGTTTCTTTGGGGTGTCTCTCAATGGCAGGGGGAATATATGCAAGGCAGGAGGATAACCACCCCCCTGCCTCAGCAAAACAAAAGGCTCCTTCTGGAACTCACCCTCCTTAAAAATTATGGAAATAGGGTGAGATGAATTGATAACTCTACATTACTTTTTTTTTTTAATTAGGTATCGCTTCAGTTTTTTTTTAATTTTTTTTATTTATTTATCTTTAGAGGGGAAGGGAAGGAGAGAGGGAGAGAAACATCAATGTATGGTTGCCTTTCGTGCATCCCCTGCTGGGAACTGGCCTGCAGGGAACCAGCCTGCAACCCAGGCATGTGCCCTGACTGGGAATCGAACCCTGATTGTCTGGTTGACAAGCCCGCGCTCAATCCACTGAGCTATACCAGCCAGGGGTTCTACATTACTTTTTGTTTTAATTCTACTCTTATGCTTTATTAAAAGGTTGGGGGCAGTTTAGCTTGTATTAATCCTTATTTTTATCTATTTTAATTTGTATTAAATATTATACAACTTCAAACTAAAATGTTGTTTTTCATTTTTCAAATACTTTAAATCATTTTGTTCTTTTACATATATTCCCACTGGATTCTGGGCAAGCCACATTAGTTTTCTACCACTTAGGGAATGACATAATAAGTGAAGGACTTTCAGAGAAATGCCTCTTCCCGACTTCTGGGAGGGAATGCTTCGCTTCAGGCATTCTGATACACCTCCACAGGCAGGACAGAGTAGACTCTAGTCAAATTCCAGCCACTTCCTTTGCTCTCATTTTACTAAGTGCTAGGATGGTTTACTTCACCTTCCCAGCAGGGCCAGGAGAGAAAACCCTTGAGGTTTGCTTCTATGAGCTTCTCTCCACCCTCCTGTGAACCAAGGATAGCTAGCTAGAACAAGGTTTAGCTAAGGAATGCTGGAGTTATTCCTCCTGGTTGTGGTTTTCCAAAGCCTTTGGGCCCCGTTTTTAGTGAATAGAGCCCTGCCTGGGAAGATACAAGAGATGGGCCCTTTCTTTTGAGATTAGTAGGCCACTGCCTATCCCCAGAAATAAATGTCCTGTTTCACTAAACTTACTAGTTTCACTAAATGAAAACAGATGTCTAAAGAATGACTTGATTGAACTTCTGGATGTTTGCCACATTTGCTCAGTTATCCTACCTTTATTCAGTTATCTCCTCCTCTTCCTCCATGGCCTCCTGAGTTCTAAGTGGGGTCTCTCCCTTTGAAGAGATGAGTCATCTAAGACCCTCCAACTCTCTTCCAACTACAGAGTGAGACCAGAGCAGTGGTAATGACAGTGCTTTTGCCACTTCCCATTCCTATCCAAGGACTAATGCTCAAGTACTCCTTGCCATACCATCACTACTATCCTGGGTGTTAAGGCTTATGAAGAACATGGGCAGAAAGGAGAAGTAAATGTCTAAACAGGGCAGTCGAGGATGCTAGGTGAATCCTAGGGTGCAGCTAGACACCCTTTTGCTAGTTAAGCCATGAGTGATCTGCAAGCAGATGATGACCAGAGATTTATATGTTATACCATTTAAAGATAGCTGGCGATGCTTCCAACAACAGCTGGCCCGCAAGCATGTGGAGTCAAATATTGTTGCTGGTGGGTTTCTTTCAGGCAATGAAGAATAAAAGTGGCCAGTTTTGAAAACCCTGGCCTGACCCTTAAGTAGAACATTGGCTTGAGAGACTCAGATATAAAAATTTTTAGGACAATAATTGGTGTAAAATTAGAGTCCGAATGTCCAGCTAACTAATAGGTTTATACACAGAGGGGAATAAAGAGGTGTTTTTTTGAAGGTGGGAAAATATATCTTAGGCCCAGTCAGAGGTGATCATACTATCATATTAGAATTACTTATAGAAAACAAGTTATTAGTAATGAGCATGATCATTTTAAGTGATCCATAAATAGATCACCTTTAAATACCCATATGGTAGGAAGGAGAAGGTATCAGTTTTGTTTTGTGGGTTGGTTCTAGTGGTCTGTGTTTCTTTCTCCAGATTCCAATGGTGACTTGTCTTTTGATTTCTCCCTGATTTAAAAAAAAATTCAATTTGTTTTACTCTAGGGGCATGCTTTTGATTTTTGTTCTGCAGAATACTTCGCTAAGGTTACTAAAGCTTTTGTTTAGCTGCTTTTTGTTAGCTAATTGATAGTGCTTAGTTTTAGGAACAAGTTAGTAAAATGGGATCCTCTTATGGTGTAATGTCTTGCAGTTAAAATTGTTAAACAAAATAAGAAGACATTATTCTCAAGGCACATTAGAATTCAAATATTTTATAGATTCCAATTATTTGCTGAAAAATCCTCATCCATTTTGCCCATCTTTGTTTTCTACTTTACTTAAATAATCATATTTTATGGAAAATAAAAGCCTTGTCTTCTAGCTGCAATATCAGAATCATCTATGGCTCTTCCATTTTATTTTTCTTTTTAAATTACTGTTACATATTTTTAGTATTTTACTGTACTTTGAACATTATATTTAACTTGGAAGTTTGGGGTAATATCTTTCATCGGAGATAGTTCTTCCTGTCTTTTGTCATAGTGAATTGACTACACCTAGTCAATTCAACCAGGTCTTGAGTTGGGATGCAGATTTAATTAGAATCAATTCACCTCTGGTTCACATGGGCTTTTGATTGATATCCTGGACATTCTCTTATTTTCTTAGAGCCTTGCATTTTATTCCTGCTGTAGTTATCAGACTTAGTTCTTACCCACTGCAAGTTCAAAATCTGGCAATGGTTTTGAAGAGGAGGACCACTGCCATGTCTGTGGCAGGCTCTTCCCCTCTGCTGGAACGTGAATTGCAAAACTCTGCAAGACAACGGAGCATTTCATTCAAACTTTCCCGATCACATGCCATGGCACCATGAAATCATGTACTTTATATTTCTCAATTTCCTTCACCAGTCTTACTGATTTCTCCTTTCTACAGTAGTATCTGTTTGAGCTAAGATATATCTCTATATCTATTTATCTATCTAATCTCTATGTGTACAGATGTAGATATCTATACCTTCTTCATGCCCTTTCTTTTCTCTTCAGTTTTTCTATCTGGTTGTTCAGTTTCTCAATGGCACCTTTGACTCTCACCTGTTACTTATACACAGTCAATGATCAGTGATCTTTTATTTTTCCTTTACTTTCTCCATGTTTCTCTCATTTTTAAATGTGTATTCTTTCTACTTAGCAGAGCATATGATGTTTATACTTATTCTTTGACCCATGTCCCTACCCTTATTTTAGTCTTAGCTCTACCATTAAATATATTAAATGCTCACTGTCAGCTATTCCGATAAAATTTCCCAGTCATTGCTTGTTTAGATGAAGTTAATTTTCTAGTTGGTTTTCCAGGAAGGGCATGTGGGAACAGTATTCCCTCAGGTACACCATGTTCAAAAAACCGTGTTTCTGTAGCTGTCGTACTTGAAGTAGAGCTCGGCGATATATAGAGCACTCGACCGAGAATTTACTTGAATTTTTCTTGAAATGGTGTTCCATTGTTGCCTTCATTTTATACTGCTCTTGAAGTGTTCTTACCTTATTAAGTCAATTATTTGTTACTGATGGCCTGAATTATTTTTTATTTTTCCTTAATGTCCAATAATTTTACTAAGTTGATAACTTCGGGTCAATGTTTACCATTTTCTCTTATTTACACAAAGTTCTGGGACTACAGCTATAAACGCTGGTCCTCTTTCAGTACTTTTGTTTCTTCTTCTTCCAGAACTCTAATAAGACGTATGTTGAATCTTTTTTGCCTATTTTCTCTCTTTACATAAAAAGAGAAAGTGCTCACTTACTTTATGTAGTTTCTTACTTCTGCTTTACTTCTTTACGTAATTTTCACGTGCTTGATTGTTTCTTTCCCTTGTTCAGTGATTTTTATCAACATTCCCCTTGAATGTTGGGGACAGACAGTGGTAATCTAACCTTCATTTCTGAGATTGTTTTGTCTTTTCCTTCAAGTTGTTTTCTGATTTCATTACCATCTGTGACATTCCTTCCTCTTGTTGTCCATTTCTGTTTTTAGGTTTTGAACTTCTGACCTATATTTGGTAGGTATATACATACACGCATATTTATCCTATGCTTGTTTGAGCATACTTAATTTTAATTTGGAACTTTTTGTTTTGTTTTTATTGAGGAACCATTTCCATTAGGTAAAAGTTTTTAATTTACCCTGTCTGTTTTCTTCTTGAAATAGTTTGGTATTGTATTGATTTGATTTTTTTCAAAGTAGGCCTTTTGTGGACCCCTTCTTCATTGAAAAAAGTGTTTTATTCTGTCAGTATAGTGAAGTGCAAAGTCCTGGGATGTTTTTGAGGTGCTAGTGGTGTATATACAAGGATGAGGAGGGGTGGCTGGCATGACTGTTGTCTCTTACAGAATCCTTAATTCCCCCCTTGTATCCTTTTTTTCCCTTCAGTGCTATATCTTCAATAGACACTACTCCCTTGTCAACGAAGCTGATTCTTCCTTAGAAGCAATGCTGATCTGAAGTTGCCAATTCTGGTCCTATTGTCAAGCCTCTTTCCCGTCATTAGCACTGTAACCTACCTAGGTCCAGACTGTGTCCAGTATTTTGGCTTTTAATGTTTGACTTTTTTCTTTCAGGGTTTGATTTTTTTTCTCATGCTTTGTCTACATCTTCCCCCTCCTTTTCTCTTTATCAAAGATGCTCTGAAGACTCGCCTCCCCAACTCTCAGTATCCAGGCTTCCAGCAGTGGAGGAATCCTTGTTGCAATGTGATACTTATCAATTTTCTAGTTATTTGATATTGGTTGTATCCTCTGTTTCCTAATATTGCTAAAGGCATGGATCATGTGTAACTTCATTTGTGCTACTTTTGCATCTAACAATTTTTTGAAGATGTGTGGAGGGATTCTAGTTTAAGCAGTTGCCATTATCCTCTCCCCACACATAACTTACCTCTGTATCTCTTATTAATAGGACTGTATCTCTGATGATAAGCAGTTCCAATTATTTCATTTCCAGGCTTTCTAATAGTCTATTAATTATACAGCTTATTTATTCATTCTCTTATTGATGGTCGTTTACATTGCATTTAGTGTTTCACTATGACAAAAAATTCTGCAAAGAACATTGCTGCATAAATTTGTTCACACATGAAAGCATTTCTCTAGGGTAATACTATTATATACCAGAAGGTGCTGGGTTACAGAATATATGCATATTCTGTAAGGCAACCTTTAATAAAAGTTGCCTAATGGGTATAAAAATGGTTGTAATACTTTACAATTCTACCAGCAGTGTCAAGACAGTTCTCATTTTTCTATACCCTTGTTATAATCAAGGCTTGCACTCTTGTCAATCTGATGAATGTGACATATTACCTTAATGTGCATTTTCCCAGTGACCAGTGAAGGTTTGTTTTGTCTTTTCATATTCTATTCCCATTTTTATATTGGGTTGTTGTATGTTGTAGACCATTCTGTTATGGGAAATGAAGCGACCAGACACTGAGGGATTCTGGAGTACGAGGTTTATTCCTTTTACGTGCACGGGCCCAGAGGAGTCAGTCTCCAAATTCTGAGCCCTGAACAAAGGATTCTTGGGCAATATATAGATTAGGGGTCTTCCTATCTACGTAGCAAAGCAGGATACAGAAGCAGAATGCGGTAATTAGTTCTGTCTATGGGGCAGAAGCAGAGTTCAAAGGCTAAATGTGAAAATTGGTTCTATCTGCGGGGGTGCTAGCCCTAGTCCTAGTGACTATCCGGCTATATGCTTTATTTGCTCTTCCCAGACAGCCTTATCGTTCTCCTATGGCGCCTGGGGTCTTGGGTGAGCAAAGGTCTCCCAGGGCTTCTCCTATCAGTGCCAGTTCCAGTCCTCACTATCCAGCCACCCGCCCTCCCAGACAGCCCCATCATTCTCTCTAGAGCGCCTGGGGCCTGGGCAAATAAAGGTTAAACAGGGGTTTTTCAAAGTTTCCCATATCAGTTCTGCCTGATTTTAGGAATTGTACCTCTACTCCTTGTGGCTAAGGGCGAGAGACACCTTTGGAATGCCAGCTGCAGGAGACAAAGCCTGTCTCTGGTAGCAAACGCTGCCTCAGTTCCTCTCCCTGCCCCCTGAGCTTGGTTGGAAGTCAATGAAAGGTAAGACTCCTCACAGCAGGGGCAACCTAAGCCAGACTGGATCACTTGGGAGGCCTTCATGGAAGGACTGGGGGGGGGGGGCTGCAACAAAGAGCAATGGATTCTGCCCCTGCCCCCTTCCGGCTCTGACAAAGCTCGAGTCCCCATGTCCTCAGGGAGAAGTGCTTCTTGGCTCTAATCCTCTTAAGTCTGAATACCTGTTCGGGAGAGGTGCAGCTCCTTGCCTTCCTACAGATTGCCCTGGGGGAAAATTTGGCACCACAAAGACTTGCTGATAAACCTGTGAAATCTGCTCTGCTCAGAGTGCTTTCATTCATAAAGGTCCGAGAGGAAATGAGTATGTCTCTCAAAGTTTCTGCAACTCTCTTCCTGACAGACACTCACTCAGACTGAAGCCCTCAGGCCTCTTTGAAATGTTATCTACTGTTTGATCCTTGCTGCCCTATATTCCTGTGTATTACAACCCAATAAAAGGCTATGGAAGAGGGTGCTCGGGGCCTTTTTCTCCTCGAAGAAACTGGCTGCTGTTGGCCTTTGTCTCCCCTGAGAAACTGGCCACGAGTCCGTGGCACTGGGGGGACTCGTGAAGTAGTCGCCCCCACAGTTGTGTTTTCTTAGTTCTTTGCATATCCTAGAAAAGAGCACTTAGAACATTATTGTTGTTCAGTTACAGTTGTCCCGCCTTTTTCCCCACTGCTCACTGCAACCCAGTCACCCTCAACTCCCACAGTCAGTCCTCCCATTGTCCTTGCCCATGAGTCCTCTATTCACATTCCTTTGTTTGCCCCTTCTCTTCTTTCCTCCATTACCCTCCTCCCTCCTCCTCTCCTCTGGTCACTGTCAGTTTGTTCTTTATTCCACGTCTCTGGTTCTACTTTGCTCATTTGTTTGTTTTGTTCATCAGGTTCCACTCATGGGTGACATCATATAGTACTTGTCTTTCACAACCTGGCTTATATCATTTAGCATAATGCTCTGCAGTCCCATCCACGCTGTCACGAAGGGTAGGAGCTCCTTCTTTCCTTCTGCGTAGCATTCCATTGTGTAATGTACCACAGTTTTTCGATCAACTCATTTACTGAAGGGCACTTAGGTTGTTTCCAGCACTTGGCTATTGCAAATAATGCTGCTATGAACACTGGGATGCATAGGTTCTTTTGAATCGGTGTTTCAGGGTCCTTAGGGTATAGTCCCAGCAGTGGGATTGCTGTATTGTGGGGCAGTTACATTTTTAGTTTTTTGAGGAAACTCCATGCTGTTTTCCACAGTGACTGTACTAGTCTGCATTCCCACCAACAGGGTTCCCTTTAGAAATGAACACTTTTGAAATTCTATATTTTGTAAACATATTTTCCAAGTTTGTGCCTTACTTTTAGTTTGCTTAAAGCTACACAGAAGTTTTAAAATTATATCGTTAAATCTATCACTTTTCCCCACTAACATTTGTATTTTTGATCCTTTGACTACCAAAGTCATGAATATATACTTCTGTATTTTCTTATCAAAGTATATTATTTTGCCTTTCACACTCATCTGGAGTTTATTTTTGTGTTTAATACCAAGTAATAATTTAATTTTTCCTATGTGGATTTGACCTCCATAATCTCAGATAACATTGTAAATATGGCTCCTTGTCCAATTGTGTTCAAAACCAGCTGATTAGGTAAGGCCTTTCACAGTATCTTTCATCACACATTCTTTGGCCTTGCCTCTAACCACACCCTTCTACAGCAGCATTATTTTCTTGTCAAACCAGACTACTTACTACATTCACTCTTCTTGAAACAGGCAAAAACTATGCTCTTATTCTTCTGATAAGTCATGTTCTCTTTCTGTCTTTTTTCCTTACTGAACTGTAAACTTCTTGTGAAAAAGACATTGTCTAACTCATTTTTGCATCTTCAGTACTTCGCAGTGATTGAGTAGATTTTCAAATCCACTTCTTCAATTTTATTTTGAATTTACTTTGGGCCTTATTGGTGGAAACTTCCACCTAATACTACCCATAACTATACATTTAGGTTTTCACAGGCAGAAAGAAAAACGTTTCCTACTCCCCATGAAAAGAGTGATTCCAAATCTCTTAAAATTTTACACAGAACTCTCACAATACTTCTAATGAACTGGAACCAAAGCCGTCATATCTGTCTCCCATTTATAGGACAAAGTCGGTGGTTGGGGCTAACTGACGTCAGTAAGCATCTTTTGAGGGCTTGGCCTGGACTGATCACTTTGCAGGGGATACCAGGAGTGGGTCCCTCCTTGACCCAGTTCTGAAGTGAGATGATGCTCCTTGGAACATGTGCAGGGCCATCTACTCCCCTTCCCCCCCACATAGCCCTGCTTCCTCAGCTCCTAGGCTTTCTCTCCCGGCTTCCCTATTCTACTTCCACGGGCTTCTTTCCTCCACATGCCTGGACCCTGAAAAGAAATAGCAGGATGTGGAAATCACTTCCAAAGTCACTGCCTATCCTTCCTTACATCCACGGCTGGCGTGTCCACGTAGCTGTCAGCATTGCTAACAATAAAGCTCTAGCCTTTTGGGCAGGAGCTGCAGTTGGCACAAAGGTCTCAGGCACTTTGTAGAATCTCTCTCCAGCGCCCCCTGCTGGCAGGTTAGCAATCCGGGTCTGGCCAGGACCAAGGATCCTCTTCAAAGGCTTGGCCGGGGCCTGTGGGGCCCCACACACGCCCACAGGAGGAAAAGAACCCCCACCCACTTTCAAGAGCGGGACGTAGCAAGAAAAAGAGCGAGACCCGGCCCAGCCCCGTGCCCCCGCCCCACCAGCAGTGCACGAGCGTCGGGACTGCATTTCCCATAGGGCCCTGCGGTGGGGCGCCACCCCGCTGCAAGCGCCGTGTGGACTTGTCGCCACTGCAGTAGTGACTTTGAAAGGCGGCGGGAGGCTGCCAGCGCCATGGCAAGCCTCGGCCGCCTGCTGTGCTTGCTGGGCCTGATGCTGTGTGGGGCGGCGAGCCCCCGGCTGTCTACTTCCCCTCCCTCCGAGGCCGAGAAGCCCATCATCGGTAAGAAGGAGGGGTGCTGGCCGGCGTCCCCCTAGCGCCTCCGGCTGGGAGCTCCCGCCAGTGCTCCGGTCTGGGAAACACCTAGGAATGAGGGTGTGACGTGTACCCACAGGCACAGAGGGAGAAGCGCACCGCGACACCGTCGTGCTGGAACGTAGCCTGTGCCTCAGTGATTTGCTATGGCTTTAGAGTTGGGAGGGAGGTGGAGCTCTGAAGAACCTTGTGGATTTTTTATTCTTTGTACACAGCGAGGAATTTCTTCTAATTAAACAAATTGTGTGCATGCATTATATTCATTAGAATTTCACTTTTAGGACGTATTTCAGGATACAATGCATTGTACATATAAAAATCGAGTTGACCAGGTACTCAAGAAATTATGGTATGTGCCTTGGACTTTGTCATCTTGAGCAGTGGAGGGCGGCAGTGCTAGTATGATGCTAATGCCCATTCTGTTTTGTGTTAAAATGAAGCATGTAAATTTTCATTTCCAACATATTTATGATTTAAAAAGAGTGAAATCCGTTTGCATTGCCAAAACAGACATTTGAGACAGGGCAGGGGAAAGCTACTTAGGGGAAGTGAGCCAATTAAAATTTGCCGGAAGTAATTTATGTTGACAGTAAAGATTGGTTTTATTGTAGCTTTAATAGTATGCCATTTATATTGTTTCCTTTCATTAAGTGGCACACTGTCTTTTGTAACTAAATATGAAGTAGATAAGAATTTTTTCATTTATATTGGTAGTGCCCAGTTTTCAAATGGGTTGTGTATCAATATTTGGAAATTGGAATGCCTTATTTCTTAGCTGTTTAAAATAGAAGTTAGATTCTGTAAGGAGAATTAACTCAAAATATAATTCTATGTAGTGTTCTGGAAATTGTAGGTGTGGAGACTAGGAAATAAGGAAAGAGGAGAGAATTTCTTTTCCTTTTCCTAGAAATAGTGGTCATCCAGGGTCAAATATAGAAAAAGTGAGTATGCTTTTGGGCGTCCCGATCCATTAAGACAAAATAGTTTACTGAACACCTACTTATGTGCAAAGCATTAAGTTAGGAAGAGCAAATTATTCAAAAACAAGGAAGCCAGAAAAGTTGTGAGATGGCTTTAAAGTACAGGTGACATTTTGGTCACATTTTGAGGGACTGGGAATATAGCCTGAGCTCTTTGCCCAAGATGGAAAAGTAAGTATGTGTGGGCAATGGAATGGGGATAAGTTGGTGGAACTTACCTGCTGTCTCTCATGTATGTATTTTTCTCCTTTCTGGTACCTTGTATTCATGTGTCCAAAGCCTCCTTTGTGGCCCCTGATCCTTGCCTGTCCCATATCACTCCATGTCCTATGACACTCCCTAAATCTTTCCCTACCAAAATTTATTTTCTGTAATGAAGATGATCCTACCTATACACAGGGAGAAAAACAGTTTGAAGACATTTTGGCCTTTTGGTCTATGTTAGCACAGTGCCTGATAAAATGCCAGCTGTTACAAGAAGGTTGGAATATGGAAACGATGTCTCATGTGGCCTACAGAGTCATCAAAAGCGTTCCAAATGGTGGAGTAGTGACTGGTATGGGCACAGGTGTACTTTTGGGATAAGCACATTTTGATGGGACCGAGTACTCTGATGAGGATGAGGTTTCAGTTGTAAGAGGCAGCCAGGGAGACAGGTGGGGCAGAGCACACATAGGGTCTTGCGATGTTTATGAAAAGTTTCAGAACCCATTGAAGTGCTTAAGCAGGGAGGTATGCCCTGCCAATTTGTTATCTCTCGTTTTCTGTGATCTCATTTTGTATTGCCTTTTCCCCTTGCTCACACAGGGCTCTGGTCTTTCAGGCTCCTGTCAATGCGGCAGGTACACACCTGACTCAGAGCCTTTGCACTTGCTGTTTCCTCACCCGGGACCTCTCTGCCTCCAGACATCTGCATTTGGCTAGTTACTTCACCACGCTGAAATTCTGGATCAAATGTCATGTTCTACCTTCTCAAGGATCTGGCAAACATATTTAAAAGAGACTCTTCTTACCTATAGATGGGACACCCCCTACCCCCAAACACACACTCTCTTCCTCTGCATTACTTTTCTCCCTAGCACTTAACCACCAGCCAACATACTATGTATTTCACCTTTCTTATCTTGTTCATTTTCTCTTCATTCCCTCCCACACACTATCATTAAAGCTCACAGGACAGGGATTTTTGTTTTATTCACTTATGTGTCTGCAGCACCTAGTTCAGTGCCCGGTATATAATATGATTCAGTAATAAGTGAATGAATGGATGAATGTTGATATGATCAGATTTCTTTCCAGTGGAGAACTGGTTGGAGATGGTGGGGGTCATTTAAGAAGGAATGTAGAGAGACCTTTTAAGAAGCTGTTGTAATAGCCTGGAGGGATGCTGCTTGGACTGAGGTAGTTTTGCTGATGATGTTGGAAAGATGTGGATGGAAGGTATTTCAAGTCTTGCTTTGTTGTCAAGGAAACAGTGTGTCTTTGAGTGTATGGGGCAAGGGAGAGGCCTCCTACCAGATAAGGATCTGTATGTCCTGAGATCCATTTTAGGTCTAAAGCTGCGTGAAGGAGGCTGGTAAACCTGCTTTGGGGGCTTATTTAGCCTCCTGGATGAGGGCAGAGAGAGGAGGCTACTTAAAACTGAGATCCATCTCCACTGCTTCTCTTCTAAAGTCTGTGGGTGTACTTGCAGGGGAAGCTTCATATTTATTTTTTAAAAAGATACTATTTATTTATCTTTAGAGGGGAAGGGAAGGAGAGAGGGAGAGAAATATCAATGTATGGTTGCTTCTCATGTGTTTCCTGCTGGGAACTGGCCTGCAACCCAGGCATGTGCCCTGACTGGGAATGGAACCGTGATCCTTTGGTTTGCAGGCCTGCACTCAATCCACTGAGCTACACCAGCCAGGGCAGAAGCTTCATATTTAATTCTGTGTGTTAAGTGAATGAAGCACAGTAGTCCTGTTGTATCCATCAGAGATATATTACAACACCCCCAGTGGATACCTGAAACTGTGCATGGTACTGAACTGTATATAAATAATATACTTTTCATATATATAGATAGATAGATAGATAGATAGATAGATAGATAGATAGATAGATAGATACATGATAAAGTTTAATTTATAAGTTAGGCCCAGTAAGCAATTAGCAACAATAACTCATAATATAATAGAATAGTTATAAACAATACAGTTGTCCCATGCAGTGTAACTTAAGTTAACCCTTGGCATCTGTGGATTCCCAACCCTGGATTAAAAATACTATTTTTGATCCATGGTTGGTTGAATCTGTGAGTGTGTGAATATAGAGGGTCGAGTGTATATTTATTGAAAAAAATCCATATATATATAAGTGGACCCATGCAGTTCAAATCCATATTCAAGAGTCCGTGTGTGCTCTAATAGAAGTTATGTGAATGTGGTGTCTCTCTGAATATCGTTTTGTATGGCCCTCAGCTTTTTTTTTTTAACTTAAGGAAGCACTTCAGAGCTCCTCTCAGCAGTGTTTAAATTGCCAGCAGGGTTCTCGCACTTTGGGGCCATTATTAGGGAAAGTAAGTGTTACCTGAACACAGGTCCCGCAAGACCATACAGTTGATCCTTGAACTGAGACGGCTGCTAAGTGACGAGGTGGTCGGGGAGCATCTGCAGCATGGAGATGCTGGACTGGGGTCTGGGGTGGGATGAGGTAGGACAGCTCGAGATTTCAGCGCACTTCTCAGAACGGTGGGCAGTATAAAACTTATGAATTGTTTATTTCTAGAATTTTCCATTTAATGGTTTGAGACCACGGGTGACCCTGGGTAGCTAAAATCTCACAAACTTAAATCATGGTTAAGGGGAAACTATTGTAGTGATCTTCTTACTGTGGTATCTTTTAGTTTCTGAGCAGGGAAAAAAGGAAATTGACGGAAGCTTCTCTTTTTTTCTTTTTTCCCCCTGTTTTGTATTTTAGGTGTATTAATGCAAGGGTGCCGTACTAAGGAAATGAAAAAGCTGGGAAAATATTATATCGCTGCATCCTATATAAAGTATCTGGAGTCCGCAGGTGCAAGGGTTGTACCAGTAAGGTATGATTCAATATTTTTTACACTATATAAATAAAAAACTGTTTTACTTCTAAAATTAGCTTTGATCTCTAAAATTAATGCTTTCCCTTTTGATTGCATCATTTAAGTGTGGTAACATTGCATGTGATTTTTGCCACAGCTCTGATGCTCAAAGTGTCTCACTACATTGTTTAAAGTATGAAGTTATGTTTATAATGTCATTAGAGATATGTCATGTCTATTAGATAGAGAAGAAGTGATAGTTTCCTTTACCCCCCAACAGGCGGTCCTCACTAGACGTCAGGAAAGTAACAGAGTGAAAGAATCTCACCTTTACCAGCTTTATTCTATAATATTAGGATCAGGGTACACTTAGGGCATGAAGGAGATTTAGAAGATGACTTTTGAAATACCTTCACACTCTGTTTTAAAAACCTGCCCTGGCTGGTGGAGCTCAGTGGATTGAGCACCGACCTGTGAAGCAAAGGGTTGCTGGTTCGATTCCCAGTCAGGGCACATGCCTGGGTTGTGGGCCAGGTCCCCAGTAGGGGTGCACGAGAGGCAGCCACACATTGATCTTTCTCTCCTGCCCTTTTCTTCCCGTCCCCTCTCTCTAAAAATAAATATATAAAACATTTAAAAAATAAAAATAAAAACGTGTAAATGACTAACACAGCCCTGTTGCTTCACTATCAATCACAGGTATTGTAGTTTTAAAGGAGCTATATTAGTTTTGTGATGTAATGGCCTATTCAGAAGAAAATGATTAATGTCATATATTGATTTGGAAAAAGTTGAATTTTTTAACACACAAAACCTTGTAAGTATTAATGATCTTATCTAAAGTAAGTGTATTTTAAAAGCTTCCAGCACCACCATCTAATCCATTATAGGTGATTTCATACACAAAATACAACTTTTTTGCTCAGGGCAACATGCTTTTGTAAATAATTCCACACTAAGAAAAGTATAACCAAAAATACTGTCCAAATGGGACATGAGGAATCAAAATTCAAATGCTACACTTTAGAGAATTACACCACAAAATGGTTTTATGTTTCTCTTCGTAAGGATTGTCTTCTTGCTTGTTTGTTTGCCTTTAACGGTCTGTATCCCAAGATGAACGTTTGCTGTTGACGTTTGTCTTTAATTCTTTAGTAGCAGATCTAATTTTTCAAAGGAAATCTTACTTGGAACCGAGGTAACGCCAGCGTTTTAGAGCTGAGGAAGCATTTTGTGCCAGCTGTTCTTCTGGGACACACGTGCCGATAGCTTGGATGGGAAGTAGGAGAGAAGGAAGGCGGCAGGTGTGCCAGTTCAGAGGTTGTCACCGTAGGTTAACTGTGGAGTGGTGAGGGCTTGTCTTAGATCAGTGGTTGTGGGATTGTTAGGTAAATGTTACTCAAGAAAAAAGAAATCAGCCCAAGTTGATGACTAATTGAAAACAAGGACATGGGGAGGAATAGGCAAGGAAGACAGAAGTTTTGAAACCGGGGAAGTTTTGACATCGGTGATTCACCAAATACTGGTCTGTATGACAGAGACTCTGAAACCTCGACTGTCAACATAGAGGTTAATTTTCAGCTCGGGTTCCCAAAGTTCATTGTAGGTGGATTGCTAAGAATGAGAACCATACGATCCTATAAAAACAACGTGATATGTAGCAGCTCAACTCCCAGGGTAACCTGCAAAGGATTACGTAATATAGAATGAGACAGCATTGCACTGATCGTGTGGGGGTCATTTCTGCATTGTGGATGCTGGGAGCAAACTGCTACAGTTTAGAAGGGAAAGGGAGGAGGATGGGAGACGTAGGCAAAACTCTGGAATAGGCAGAGCAGTTTGTCTGTGGTCTCTTTCTGCCGCCTCGCTCTCAGGTGCCCGGTGCTCTCGGACTATCACAAATTCCTCCCCTGGGACTCGGGGACCCACAGAACATCCTCCCCCGCCACCCGCCCCGAGAAACAGCATGTGGTGCCCCCTGGGCTGCTTTTGGTTCAAAAATGTGTTTTGTTCCTGCAGCGTTTTAAAACAATTTAATCATTTACAAATCAGAAGACTTCACAAAAGTCTGCTTTTCTGGTCTCTCCCTCTTGTTTTTTAAAAAAAGTTATCTGGAGCTGATTTGAAATGGAGCAAGTGCTCTTCAGTAGCAACCATGACTGTCACTCCTTTTCATGCTGTGTCATTTGTCATCATTACCAGGCTTCTCTGTTCTTCTAGTTAAAGAGAGAGTGAATTATTGAGAGGTTCTTTTGCTTCAAGAAAGTCTGACAAATGCAAATCACATCGGCATTCAAAGTATGGTTTGCCCTGGCAGGTCTTTGAGGCGCTTGAGTTTGTGACAATCTCCTCTGCCAGCATTCAACAATGAAGGCCCTTAATAGTGATAAGCAGGGGTCAGACATTCAGTCATGGACAACGTGGGAGGCATTTATTCAGAATTAAAGAAATGAGTGAAATTGGCCCGCATGGCTAGCGGTCAGGAGTCCCTGGGGTGCAGCTGAGTGACCCAAATCCATGGTTTCCTGATGGCGGTGGCTGTCCATCCAGGTTTAAATATCCACGGGGAAGATTCTGGGCCCTGAATGGTTCCCTTTTCCATTGACACAATTTGGGCAGATTGAACTGGCAGGATAATGGGAACAAGCAAACTCACATTTCTCCCCCTGCCACTTCCCAGGTCAAGGCCACTGCCCATCATTCCTGCGTGTGAGAGGGTGGGAAGCATCCTTGCAGTGTTCCCCACTGCTCTGTGGCTCTCTGCCAGCAAAATTACTCTCGATTTCAAACACAGCTGATGTTGCAGAGCTCATTTGGACTTAGAGGAGAGCCCAGAGGGGTTTGGTGGCTTAGCACAGTCAAGTTCAGGGCAGCAGCAGAGGTGTCTACTTAGTAATGTCAGAGGTGCTCCCCCTAAAACTCCCCTGGGGCCAAAATGGACTGTAGTTGATGTTTGATCATCAGCCTACTTCTTCCGTGTCAGAGTGAGGGGGGATTATGCCTTATGATTCTTTTACAGAACCACAAGACTGCCAAATGGAGGGATTTCATGAACAGGATGCCCTCTTCCCTCGTTCTTACAGTTTGTTGACCTTCTGGGAGAGAAAGCCCACCTTGCTGTGACTTTAATTAAAGGTTGTAACTAATTGTCACAGATTACTCCCCTCCGTCGTTTCTGGAGAAGGGGATAAAATCATCAGTAACACAGTGATTGGTTAGGAGGTCTTCACGAAGTGTTTGATGAAGGAGCCTCAGAGCGGTTGCCTGGGCGGATGAGGCCAGTCTGCAGTGATGTGCGTGTAGTCCGTCCCTAGCTCTCAGCGCTTCTGACTTTTGAACACACAGCAGTCCGCAGACCTTTGCAGCTGGTGGTGAGGCAGGGAGGAGTCAGGGCCATGGCTTCTCTGTGCATTGTTTTTATCTGCCGAAACTGCCCATAGTTCAGGTAGGCGTGTTTATGAATCTCCTTATTTAGACTTCACATAAAAATACCAATTGGCTAGCAGAGCTATTTCTGGTGCTTAAATCCCTTTTTTTAAAATAATTTTTTTTCCATTGTAACTACCATTGATATATAAAATATTATATTAGTTTCGAGTGTACAACCACATAGTGATTAGGCATTTATGTAACTTAGAAGTGATCCCCGATAAGCCTAGTTAGTGCTTATCTGATACCATGTATAGTTAGTACAATATTATTGACTCTGCTCCCTGTGCTGGACTTTCCATCCCCGTGACTGTTTGTACGTGTGGCAGTTTGTGCACTTTCTCACCCAGCTTTCCTGGCCCCTCCCGTCTGGCAAACGTCAGTTTGTGGTCTGTATCTGCAAGTCTCACGGCCTTTCACATTTTGCGTATGAATACATCACAGTATTAAATTATATTAGACCACAGAAAAACATGGCTACTCCTCTGATTAGCAAAATAAGGATGTAATTATGTGACTGTGTAGTTTGAAAAGGCTCCTCTAAGAAGGTAGAGCAGTAATATTATCTAGAATTTAAGAACTGTTTTTTTATCTGGCTTTTAAAAATTAATGTGGTAACTTCCGAGGTTTGGGAAATAAATGTTTTGTCACTGTTTTTCTCGTTTTCAGGCCTGATCTTACAAAGGCAGAGTATGAAAGGCTTTTCCAGTCTATCAATGGGTAAGTTGGCAGCACTGGTGGGAGGCAGTGTGTGAGGCCTGTGTAGTCCGCTCTTGCAAAAAAGTACATGTAAATATCCCATGTGTTTCTGTGTAACTATCTCATAGCGGTGTACCATTGGTTTCCTGGGTTCTTTTATAAGAATTATTTTGTTGAGAGAGAGATGCAAAAGTCCTACAGAGAAGGAAGGTTAAGAAATAAATGTTACAAAGTAGACATATAGGATTTCTTTTGATGTGTGACAAAGTCTTTCTTCTTTTAATGCCTGTCTTAACTGTTTTGGAGCCACTTAAACGGCACATGCCGCTCTCCTAGGGGATTTGTAAGTCCTAAGCTTAAGGATATTAATCAGTTCCCTTTCAGAAGGTAATTTGCATAGAATGTGGAAAAAAGTTATCTCTTCTCTGACATCACCACAAAAGATATATTGGTTAGCTCATTGAAAAAAAAACTTTTAATAATATGAAAAAATGCTCAACATTACTCATAATTTAAAAACCCTTCTTTAAAACTATCAAGTTGGCAAAGATCAGAAAACTTGCTAATACTGTGTGGTGAAGCTGTGAAGAAACCAGCATTCTCATACTTTTCTTATGGATGTGTAAGTCGTATAGTCTTCTGGGGGCAGTTTTGCAATGTCTATTGAAATTACAAATGCACATACCTTTGGGCCAGGAAATCTTTTGTAAGTAATTAATTTCATTTTACAAATATACTCCCACATGTGAAGTGTGGCACCCAAACATAAGCACTGTAGTATTGTTTGCAGTACACTCAGTTTCCAAGCCAGCCATTGTCCATCGGTTGGG
Source organism: Artibeus jamaicensis (assembly GCF_021234435.1). Taxonomy (NCBI): domain Eukaryota; kingdom Metazoa; phylum Chordata; class Mammalia; order Chiroptera; family Phyllostomidae; genus Artibeus; species Artibeus jamaicensis. The sequence goes on from NW_026522059.1 coordinate 41,488,177, forward strand.
AATTGAGTAAATAAAGGAGGCTGCGTGTGATAGAATGTTATGCCAGATTAAGGAGGAGGCTGTCCGTAGCTTCTGCTGTGAACCACTCCTGTTACCCGAACAGTGTGACCTTGTTAGACAAAGGACCAAGGCGCATGATGGCGCGTGCAGTGTGCTCCCGTTTACTTTGGTTCACAGGTGGTGGCCAGGAGGTAAGTGTGACATGTGTCCCTGGGTCAACAGCCGACTCCAACAGCGGTTATTTCTGATTCGGAGCCCGATGGAGGGAACCTATCTCACTGCAAAGCTTTTATAAAAAGAGCTTCTTAAAGTTTTTTTTTACAGCATTTTAAAATTACTATCTTTTTAGAAAGGCCATGGTTAAAACAATCATATGCCTTCAGTCTTCAGTTTGGTTCAGTAAATATTTACGATAAAATCAGTTAAATGTAGTAAAACATTAAAAATGCCCGTTATGTGCAGGGACCTTTGGCCCGAAGATAAAACAAATGCAGGCGAGAACGTGTGAGAGAACCTCAGCACTTCACCGGGACATGAGCAGGGCTCTCTGCAGCCTCAGAGCACCGCCTCCGAGCCCTGGGATGCCGTAGCCCCATCCCGTAGCCCCATCCCGTTGCCCGGGTGCACGGAGGGGAAGCGGCAGAGCCTGGCTTTGCTGCCGTCGTCAGCTGAGAGGGGCAGTCAAGTTGTACTTTATGAAATTACTAAATTTCATGCTAAAAATACTAGATGTGATCAGATGCAGCTTTTTAAGTAGTCGGTCAATGCAAAGGAAGACCTGCTGAGTCTTCATTAACCCACTTGGGAGTTGTAGGGTGTTTGGCACAGTGTTGTGCCTATGTTTTCTACTAGACTGTGATTCTGCTAACAGCACAAATTACTCATCTTTGGCCCTGCAGGCTAACAGTGAGCCTGGCTCATGCAAGAAGTTCAATATAGTAGAACCAACAATCTCGAAAGCATTATGTCACATATCTTGAATTCAAATTTAAGTGTTTTCGAAATGTCGGTACATTTAATCTGACTTCTATGGTCTCTTTTGACCATCCTTGCTTAGTTTAAGACCTGTTATAATGTTTAAAATGTATAGTTAATTTAAAAAGTTGGTATCAAAACATAGTAAATATTTTTCTGTATCTCACCTTTATGGGTAGAGTAAACTCAGATGTCTGTTACTCCCCCTTCTTGTCCCCTGTACTTTTTCTACACCTACGATTATGTTCTTTTCAAAACTCCCTAATCTCACGCCTGTTTCTGAAGAGATTACAGGGTGGTAATGAAAAATTAAATTTTCATGGATATGTAATTTTAATCTACATGTATTTTTAGGATCATGTTAGGAAAAACACCTCTGTGAACCAAAAATGACTCAGGATTATGGACTTTAATTGATTTTGGCATCATGGGTCACCTAAATTTAAACCTTCCTGTGCTTACAATTTTGTCTCTACTTGATTTTTAGCTCTGTGTACTCTCTCCCCCTCCCCCGTTTATTTACCTTTAAGTTATCCATATGAAAAATAAGCTTGTTTATCAAAGAAGCTTTGGAAGAATATGCACAAAATATTCTTAAGTACAGTAATTTACAGGTGGGTAGGATTATAAATATTTCATTTTTTTAAAAGTTTTTTCATTTTCTGTAATGATCCCGCTGCTATGTGGTCAGGAAAAAGTTGTTTGAAATTCAGAAGACCGGTGTCTGTGGACGCGGGGCTGAGGCGGACCCCTGTCTGGTGTTGTTTCAGGGTCCTTTTCCCTGGAGGAAGTGCTGACCTCAGGAAGTCAGGCTATGCCCAAGCAGCCCAAATATTTTACAACCTTACCATAAAGGTAAGTATCAGTTGTTGCGTATTATTTTGGGTGGGTTTTTGTAACTTTCTATGGGGATAGTTCCTTTTTCAAGCATGTGGTAATGCTTCTCTCGCGGTTAACTCTGGCCTCGGTTAACCCTGGCCTCGTCACCCTTCCTTGCCCTTTGAGGTGACTCTCTTAAGCAGCCAGTGGTCGCTATCACTGATTTTCTACTTAATTGAATCCTGGGCTCTGGGGGACCTTCAGAGACCTGCTGATGGCCCCTTGCTGTTTGTGCTCACTAATGTGAACCAGGTTCTCTGGGTGGCTTAATAAGCTGTTTTTGTTATGTACCAGGCATTGTTCATATGTTATTAATTTTCATCTCTTCTTGAAAGCTGCCGTTTCTCCGACTCATTCCAGCCTACTGATGTTTCTTCACAGTTACCTTAACATCACTTACAGTTACCAAACAGAGCCTCTTGACTCCTTTGTAATGTCTCGCCTTTGCACCATTGCTCACACCCTCACTGTTTCTCCCCTGAACTATTAATAGCAGCTTTCTAATGAATAACGCCGGACCTAATATCTCCTCCCTCCCCCACAAATATTTTCCTGAAGAACTGCATTTAGCATATGACATACTTGTTTGAAAACTTTTTAATGGCCAGTCCCAATTACCAGTAGTCTTTCCTAGCCTGTTGCTGAAGACCGATAGTGTGTCCACAGCCCGCCTTTCTCAGCCTTTCCTTCTGCAGGTCATTGGAGCCCGGTTGGTATTTCCCCCGCACAGACTCTTTGTCCTCCTGCAACAGTTTCCACCCTTGTTAGTCTGTTTCTTTCTACTCCGTCCTCGATTTGCATCTGTGCTGTCTCCCAAGGCTGAGGCTCTGTTCTTCTGTAGAGGTCGCTCTGCCTCCTCCAGCCTCAGGCGTCCTGCTCCCTCCTCACTTTTAGAGTACTTTGTTGCAGAATTGTTCGGACATGTTTGTCTCCTACTCTGCACTATGACTGGGTCCGTGACCTTATTAGGAGGCTTCTAATTCAGAAGACAGAGTATCTTAAAATTGGCTCCTCATGTCTCATCCGATTTCGTGGTTCTGACACCCTTTGAGGTGGTCCTCATTTCATATTGTGTGGTTCATGTGCTTAGTACTTGCTCAAGATTTTAAAAAAATGAGTGAACAAAATTGAAATTTTAAAATATGATTTAAAATGAATCTGAGAAATATATATGAATATTACAAACTAGTCATTCTTTGTTTTCCTACTACAGATTCCTATAACCAGCTTGCTCGGTTAAAAAAAAAAAAGCCACATAACCTATAAGAGCCAAAGATCTATTTTAAAAAACATTATCAGTTACTTGAAGATTTCAAAACAAAGGAAAAGCTTAGCCACCCCGATCTCCTTGTTTAGCACTGGTCACTGGGGTCCACCAGGCCACACTGCAGAGGCCCTGGGAAGTGGGTACTCTGTCCGATCTACTTAGTTCCCCTCTGGGCCCTCTGCTCTGCTAGGCTGTGCAGAGAATCAGGGCAAACAGAAGATGTACTTCCAGCGAGCAGAGACTTTAAGTTTCGTTGAGAAATTGTATCCGGTACATAATGGAAACGGAACAGTCAAACCCTCTTTTGTGTTTATTACACGCAAATGCAGTAAGACCCTTCAATTTAACGTATACAAATTTAACTTCTGAAAATAAAAATTTCCAGATAACATGTTAAAAATCCTACCTTGAGGCCCTGGTTGGACGACTCGGTTGTTTGGAGCATCGTACTGTACAGCAAAAGTTGTGGGTTCAATTCCTGGTCAGGGCACATACCTGGGTTACAGGTGTGATCCCTGGTCAGGGCGTGTCGTACAGGTTGATGTTTCTCACATCGATGTTTCTCTCTCTTCTCTGACTCCCTTCCTCTCTCGCTAAACAAACAAACAAACAAAAAAACCCATATCCTCAAGTGAAGATTAAAAAATAATCCTACCTTGGAATAGAAAGTATAGGAATTAATGTAATTCTCTATTTTTCTCAGTGAGGAACAGAAAAAAACCCCCAACAATTTCCTTATTTGACATGAGTTATCACTAGGTTATATTTTATAGTTTATGCAGGAAAATGGCTGTTTTTAGAAAAGTTACGAACTTCATTTTTGTAACTATCAGCACATGTGGTTTTAATCCAGGTAACCAGAACACTCAGGTGCTACAGTGCTCTTTCCCCAGTCATTCTAGTTGTTCTGACAAGAAACCCACTGCCAGTAAGAAGCATAAATGGTAGATACAAAACAGACAGGGGAGGTTAAGAATAGCACAGGAAATGGAGAAGCCAGAGAACTTGTAGGTATGACCCATGGGCATGAACTAAGGTGGTGAGTGCAGGTGGGAGGGGCAGTGCAGGCCAGAGGGGAAGAAAATCAATGGGACAGCTATAATAGCATCATCAATAAAATATATTTTTAAAAAGAGAAGAAAAACCCCAATACCGTTGCACTTTTCTTGTTGACAACTTTTACTCTATAAAAATCTGTTCTACTTTTGTTCAGCTTTTTCCTTCCTCACTGTGCCTTTTCCTTCCGGATCATGAATCCCACCTAAGTTAAATCTAATTAGCCGAAGGTGGTGTAATGCAGCTATTAGTGTATATTCTGAGATAATGGAGGAAAGAGTGTGTTTAATACCAATTATCTAAGCAACAAGCTTTATAGAAGATTGAAAAATAGGCATTTATCAACCATCACCTTTGATATTGATAGTTCCTAACTGTTACTGGTATTACTTGGTAGTTGACTGGCAGATGCCAGTCTCTTTCCTAGCACAGCTGAGGTTGGATAGTTTCGTTGATTAAAACTGAGTTATTATGTGGGAGGTTGGCTTGAAGAGAGATTGTGATAGCCCTACTTGTGGAATCTGGAAAATTCTTGAGAAATCCACATATAACTCCGGTGCTTCCCTTGTGCTGACATACCAAATGTATAATTTTGGTTTTGAAAAGTTTGAATAAGATTCATTATCTCTTTCAAAGAGTTTCGATGAGGGAGACTATTTTCCTGTGTGGGGTACATGCCTTGGACTCCAAGAGCTTTCATATCTGACCAGTGGAGAGTACTTATTAATCCACACAAATACTGATGGAATTGCAATGCCCCTGAACTTCACTGGAGGTAAGAATTGTCTTCTTGACCCTTTAAAAATATTAACTGGGGAAGATTAGGAAGTAGTATATATCAAGTAAAAAATGCTCATGCTCATGCCCTGGCTGGGTGGCTCAGTCAGTTAGAGCATCATCCCATCCCTACACCAAAAGGTTGCTGGTTTGATTCCCAGTCAGGGCACGTAACCTAGGTTTCTAGTTTGATCCCCTGTCCGAGCACATTCGGGAGGCAACCTGTCAATGTGTCTTTCTCACAGCAATGTTTCTCTCTGTCTCTCTCTCTCGCTCTTCCTCTCTCTCTAAAGTCAATAAACATATCTTTGGTTGAGGATTTAAAAAATACTCATAACACTTACTAATTTTTAAATTATTTACATAGACTGAAACTGTGAATGGTCACCTTTGTACTCCAGTTATGAGGGTGGTTTTTAAGGAATTTTGAATTTTGAGAACTCGTTGGTTCTAGTGTTATCAGGACAAGGCATCAATAAAACTAAAATGGGCCCTGGTTTCGAGTTCTAGCTTCGTTACCGATGCTGTGGGGAGTCCCTTAACCAATCTTAACTTTAATTTCATGATTTGTAACAAAGTTTTGCTCTTGAGGTGTTTTTTTGGGGGGGTGGTGGTGGTGAGTATTAAATAAAGTTTATGTTTTCTGATACTGTGCTAAGCACTTTAAATACAGTTCTCATAAATGTTAGCTGCTATTATGATAGTGCAACACTTCCCCCTTGGCTGTGTACTCTGTTTCAGCCCAGCTGGGGGGCACTGGAGTTCAGTTCTGGCTCTGAGCACCTGGAGCTAGTGCAGACTCCACAGCGAAAGGGTATCTCCCCAACTAAACTGCCCTTATTTCAGACACTAGCCTCAATTTATGACCCCACACCACCCACACTTCTGATCAACTGGCCAAAGATGTTCCCACGAACCCTCTTAGGTCCCGCAATTCATTAGAATGACTTACAGAACTCAGGAAAGCACTGTATTTATGGTAAGTTTCATTATAAAGGATACACCCGGGATGAAGGACGGGAGCGAATGCAGAGCCTCCACGCCCTTTCCCTGTTGAGTCAGTGCCCTTCTGGCGTAACAATATGTTCATTAACCGGGAAGCTCATGGCAGCAGGCTTCAGTGTTAATGGTTCTTATTTGTGTTTCATTTCAGTGATGTAAATTAAACCACTGGCTATGGGGTTGAACTCAGTCTCTAGGCCCCCTCCCATCCCTGGCTCAGATTCCTAACCTTTTCTAATCCTGGGATTAGTCTTTCTGGGGACCAGCCTCGTTCTGACTCTCTCAGGGGCTTACTGTGAGCCTCCGCATCAGCAAACATTGCAGACGCTGCTATCCCTCAGGAAAGCCCAGGGGTTTTAGAAGCTCCCAGTCAGACACTCAAGAAGCCAGACCAATTTTTATTATACTACACTGTAAAAAGATAATGATTCTTGCAGGTTACTTGATCTGTGAAAACTCAGACTTTAATACTACCAGCTGTTCTGTTCTCATAAGCATTTTGGATGGAAAGCCGTAGTAGTTATACCTGGAACCTGTAGAACGCTCTATACTTTTCAAAGCTCCTCCTCCCACCATCTTCCTTAAATCATTGTGAGAACCCTGTGGGAAGTATATGTATTAGGTCGGTTAGTTTTGGTTGCATGTGGTAAAAACCCAGATTTTACAGAAGGCATAAATTCCACTGAAGGGAGGTTTTTCATTATCTGAGGTACTGGGATTCTGATGGAAGCCGTTAGCTTCCTGCATGAGGGCCTCGTTCAGGGACAGCTGGCCTCAGGGCCTTCAACACCATCAGGAAATTTTTATCCCTTTGATGGTACTTGTGTCTGAGTGTCAGATTCCAGAGGCTTCCGAGAGGTACATGGCTGTTTTTAATCTATTTACTGAATAGAAATTTCTTGGCCTGGTAATTAAAAGAAAATTATCTTTCCTTCAGTGTTGGTATAGTTAACCTTTTAAGTCCCAGATGCCTTTGAAAATATTTTGAAAGGTCTGGATAATTTTCTGCGAAAAGAAGTACATAACAAATACATAAAATCTTACCTGTTTTTCAGTGCTATCTACAGAACTCAGGATTCCTTTTCTCACTCTATGGCTAGTTTGATGTTTAGCATATCAGAATAATTTTAGTTATTAACATTGAATTTCTAGAAGAAAAGTACTTAAATATGAAGCATATTTGAATTTGTATGTTGAACTAACTTTATAATTGACTAGCATACCGCTGTGGAAATGATATGGTTTGCTTAGTTATCTTGATTATATCTTAATAATGACCTGTCTTTGGCAATTAGTGACTTCAGTGGATTTAATTTTTTCTTTGTTTAAATTGTACTTAAATTATTGTACTTAAATTATTCCCTTGTACTTAAATTATTTTAGATGTATTGAAGAGCAGAATGTTCCAGAATTTTCCTGCTGACTTGTTGCGGTCATTAGCAGAAGAACCTCTGACTGCAAATTTCCACAACTGGAGCCTCTCCATGAAGGTAGCACATTAATTATATAATCAAATTAATGCAGAGGATCCAAGATGGCAGAGCAGTAAGTGAAAGCTACAGTAACCTCCTCCTAGGACCAATGTGGAATTAACTAAATTTAGAGAAAGCATCCTGAATAACCAACTGAACTTCTCTCTAAGGGAGAGAAACCTTCTAACCATGGGCAGACAGAAGAAACCACTGCACCACAATAAGACTGGGAGGGAGCATGGCAACATGAGAGGGCTGGCTGGGCTCCCAAGGGTGGCAGCTGAAGATCTGGAGCAATATTTTAATGGCTGGGAGCTCCCTCTGAGAAGTGTAAGGTCTAAACACCAAGCTGGGCTTCCAAGCCTATAGCACCAGAGCCAGAAAGGAACCCAGATAACATCCACCTGTGAAAAGCAACAGGGTTTCTGCCTACTAAGAAGAGATGTCTGGAAACTCAGAGAACCTCGTAAAGGGCCAATGCACAAAATTTCATTTGCAGCCACTCACCGTGGGTTTCAGCAGTGAGAGGGCAGAGTGGACTAGAGACACTTGAGAAGAATTGGGGGTTGGAGGCTCTGGGGAGAGAACTGAAGGAACAGCCACCAGGATCCCTGTGCTGAGCCATCTCTCATACTTCAGGAGCCATCTTTCTCAGGCAGAGCTCTTGTCTCCAAGTGGCATCAACCTGAGGGGAAGCAATATCTCTGCCCACAGGAATTACGCTGCCCCACCATGTGGTGCTTAAACCAGCTGTCAGTTACATCTTGATTAGTTTAATGACTGACTAGTTTAAGGACTAATTAGTTTAACAACTCAGTCAAAAAATACGAAGCAGCCAAAATGGGAAGACAAAGAAATGGACTCCAAATGAAAGAACCAGAGAATTCTCCAGTAGGACTACATGAAATAGAGGCAAGCAATTTATCAGAGAGTTTAGAGTAATAATTATAAGGATATTAAAAAGCATGAGAAAGGACATAGAAACCATAAAAAAATGACGAGTCAAATAAAGAATGCAACATCTGAAATAAACAATACACTGGAAGGAATAAACAGTAGGTTAGATGAAACAGAGGATTACATTAGTGATTTGGAAGGCAGAGTATAAAAGAAAAAAACACAGGCAGAGCAGCAAAAAAGGAAAAAGAATTTTAAAAAGTGAAGTGGAACAACATCCTCATGATGAGAATACCAGAAGGAGAAGGGAGTGAGCAAGGGATGGAAAACCTGTTTGAAGAAATAATAACCCAAAACTTCCCTAGTATGGTGAAGGAAAAGAACACACAAGCCCAGGAAGCTCAGAGAGTCCCAAACAAGTTGGACTCAAAGAGGCTAACAGTGAGACACATCATAATTAAAATGACAAGGCTTAAAGAAAGGAGAGAATGCTAAAAACCTCAAGAGGAAAGCAGATAGTTATCTACAAAGGAGCACTGATTAGGCTGTCATCTGATTACTCACCAGAAACATTTCAGGCCAGAAGGGAGTGGCATGACATATTCAAGGTGATGAAAAGCAAGGACCTACAGCCAAGGCTACTTTACCCAACAAGGTTATCATTTAAAATTTAATGAGAAATAAGGAGCTTCCCAGAAAAGAAAAAGCTAAAGTAGTTAACACCAAACTAGTACTGCAACAAGCGTTAGAGGGCTTGCTTGAAGAAAAAAGGGAAAGAAAAAAAAAGAGGAAAACAGTCTAACAATAAAATGGCACTACATACATATCTATCAATAATCACCTTAAATGTAAATGGCTTAAATGCTCCAACCAAAAGACAGAGGGTTGCTGAATGGATAAGAAAAGAAGACATATATATGCTGCCTCTGAGAGACCCAGGTCAGATTGAACTTTACAGGGACTAAAAGTAAAGGGTTGGAAAAAGATATTTCATGCTAATGGAGAAGGAAAAAAAAAAAAAAAAACTGTGGTAGCAGTACTTACATCAGACCTGAAAGTAGACCTGAAAACCAAGGATTTAGTAAGAGGCAAAGAAGAACAATGTATAATGATAAAGGGAACAATCCAAGAAGAGGATATAACCCTAGTATACATGTAAGTACCCAACACAGGAGCGACTAAGTATATAAGGCAAATCTTGTGGGTATAAAAGGAGAGATCAACAGAAATACAGTCATAGGTAGGGATTTTAACACCCCATTGACTTCAATGGATGGGTCAAGTGCACATGAAATGTTTCTTAGGAGAGACCACATGTTAGGACACAAAGCAAGTCTCAATAAATTGAAGAAGATTGAAATCTATCAAACATCTTCTGTGACCATAATGGTATGAAACTGGAAATCAGTCACATGAAGAACACTGGAAAACACTCAAAGACGTGGAATCTAAATAACATGTTGTTAAACAATTAGTAGGTCAACAGTGAGATTAAGGAAGAAATCTATAGAAACAAATGAAAATGAGGACATAACAGTCCAAACTCTGTGGGACACGGGAAAGCAATCCTAAGAGGGAAATTCATAGCATTAGAGGCCTGTCTCAAAAAAAAAAAAAAAAAAAAAGAGCTCAAACACTCTAACTTTACATTTAAAGGAACTTGAAAAAGAACAACAAACAAAGCCCAGAGTAAGTAGAAGGAAGGAGATGATGAAGATTAGAGCAAAAATAAACAAAATAGAGTACACAAAACAATACAAAAGATCAATGACTCCAAGAACTGATTCTTTGGAAAGATAAACAAGATTGACAAAACTTTAACTAGACTCATCAAGAAAAGAAAGGACCCGAATAAATAAAATCAGAAATGAGTGCCCTGGCTGGTGTAGCTCAGCAGATCTAGTGCGGATCTGTGAACCAAAGTACCGCAGTTTGATTCCCAGTCAGGGCACATGCCTGGGTTGCAGGCCAGTTCCCGGCAGGGGATGCATGAGAGGCAACCATACATTGATATTTCTCTCCCTCTCTCCTTCCCCTCTCCTCTAAAGATAAATAAATGATAATTAAAAAATCTTTAAAAAAAGAAATGAAAAACAAGAAATAACAATTGACACTAAAAAATTACAAAGGATTATAAGAAACTATTTTGAACAACTATATGCCACAAACTGGACAACCTGGATGAAATGGATGAATTCCAGGAAACATACAATATTCCAAATCTAAATCATGAAGAATCAGCGAATCTGAACAGATTATGCCTAATGAAATTGAAGCAGTATTAAAAAAAACTCCCAACGAACATAAGCCCTGGACCAGATCACAGGGAGTTTATCAAACATTCCAAGAACTAACACCTCTGCTTTTCAAACTAATCCATGAAATTCAAGAGGAGAGAAGGCTTCCAAGCTCATTTATGAGAGCAGCATTATTCTAATTCCAAAACCAGATAAAAACACCACAAAGAAAGAAAATTACAGTCCAATATCTCTGATGAACATAGATGCTCAAATCCTTAACAGAATATTAGCAAACTGTACTCAGCGATGCATCAAGAAGATCATACACCATGATCAAGTGGATTTTATTCTGGAAATGCAGGGTTGGTACAACATTCACAAATCAATAAAGACTCATCACATAAATAAAATGAAGGATAAAAACCACATGATCATATTAATAAATGCAGAAAAAGCATTTGATAAAATGCAGCAACCATTTTTGATAAAACTGTCAGCAAAGTGGGAATAGAAGGAACATACTTAAACATAGTAAAGGCCATGTATGACAGACCCACTGCCAGCATCATACTGAATAGGCAAAAACTAGAAGCATTCCCCTTAAGATCAGGAACAAGACAGGGATATCCTCTTTCACCTGTCTTATTCGGCATAGTACTAGAAGTCCTAGCCACAGCCAGACAAGGAGAAGAAATGAAAGACATCCAAATGGGAAAGGAAGTAGTAAAACTGTCTAAATATGCAGATGACATGATTCTGTACATAGATAACCCCAGAGATTCCACCAAGAAACTATGAGAACTGATAAGTGAATTCAACAAAGTATTAAGATACAAAATTAATATCCAGAAATCAGTTGCATTTTTATATGCCAATAACAAACTAACAGAAAGGGATATTAAGAAAACAGTCCCATTCACAGTTGCTTCAAAAAGAATAAAATACCTAGGAATAAGCCTAACCAAGGATGTAAAAGACCTGTATTTAGAAAATTATAAGACACTGAAGAAAGAAACTGGAGAGGATACAAATAAATGGAAGCACATGCCATGTTCAGGGATAGGAAGAATTAATGTCATTAAAATGTCCATACTACTCAAAGCAATCTATAGATTCAACACAATTTCATTGAAGATTCCAATGTTGTATTTCACAAAACTAGAATAAATATTCCACAGATTTATTACACAAGGCCCCATGTAGCAACAGAGATCCTGAAAAAGAACAAAGTTGGAAGAATCATGCTACCTAATATCAAACTGTATTATAGGGCCATAGTAATCAAAACAGCATGGTACTGGCATAAAAATAGTCCCATAAGGCAATGGAACAGAATGTAGGGCCCAGAAATAACCCACACCTTTACAGTCAATTAGTATTCAACAGAGGGAGCAAACACATACAATAGACTAAAGAGGGTTTATTCTATAAATGGTGTTGGGAAAATTGGACAGATACATGCAGAGAAATGAAACTAGGCCACCTTCTTACACCACACACAAGAATAAATTCAAAATGGATCAAAGACTTAAATGTTAGACTTGAAAGCATAAAAATCCTAGAAAACATAACAAAATCTTGGACATTGCTCAGAGCAATTTTTTATGGGACATATCTCCCCAGGCAAGGGAAACAAAAGAAAAAATAAACAAATGGGACTCTGTTAAACTCAAAAGTTTTTGCAGAGCTAAGAAAATTATCAACAAAATATAAAGACAACCCACAGAATTGAGAACATATTCACCAATACATCTGATAAGGGGTTAATATCCAAAATTTACAAAGTACTTGCAAAACTCAACACCAGAAAAACAAACAGCTCAATTACAAAATGGGCAAAGGACCTGAATAGACACTTCTCCAAACAGGACATACATGTGGCCCATAGACATAGGAAAAGATGCTGAACATCACTAACTATCAGAGAAATGAAAATTAAAACCACAATGAGATACCATCTCACACCTGTCAGAATGGCCATCATCAATAAATCAACAAACAACAGGTGCTGGTGAGGATGTGGAGAAAGGGGAACTCTTTTGCACTGCTGGTGGGAATGCAGACTGGTGCAGCCATTGTGGAAGACAGTATGGAGATACATCGAAAAATTAAAAATGCATCTGCCTTTTGACTCAGCTCTCCCACTTCTTGGAATATATCTTAAGGAATCCAAAACACTAATTTGAAATGCATAAGCTCCCATGTGTTCATTGCAGTATAATTACAATTGCCAAGATATGGAAGCAGCCCAAGTGTCCATCAGTGTATGAGAGGAGAAAACAACTATGGGACATTTACACAATGGAATACTAAGCAGTAAAAAAGAAAAAAAATGTACCCTTTCAAACAGCATGGATGGACTGGAGAACATTATGCTAAGTGAAATAAGCCAGTCAGAGAAAGACAAATACCATGTGATTTCACTCATATGTGGAATCTAATGAATGGACTGACCTAACAAGAAAAATGGGGACAGACTCAGATGGAGAGCAGGATGACAGCTACTGGGGGGCGGGGTGAGAGGGTGGGAGGATTGAGTGAGAGAGAAGAAGGACTCATCGACACGGACAACAGTGTGGTGGTTGCTGGTGCAATGGGGTATAGGGGACTAAATCGTAATGTAAAAAAATAGAATAAAGGTTAAGTTAAAAAAGAAATGAATGCAATTAGATTAATTAAAGGAATACTTATTTTTGTTTTACTTTTGTGCTCCAGAATTTTACGATGAATGAAAAATTGAAGGAGTTTTTCCATGTGTTAACTACAAATACTGATGGCACAATTGAGTTTATTTCCACAATGGAAGGTGTGTATCGTCCTACATGGACATTTGTTCACAAATTATGTTTATATTAATCTTGACTTTACAGTTGTCTTCTTTGTGAATAAAACCACTTTAACTTTGGGGCCTTAAGAGAGAAGCGAGGACACTTTTGGAGATAGGAATTGTGTTTTCCCATGTTCCAAAGCATGCGGTTTACCTGGGTCATCTTCCGGTGTAGGGTGGGGAAGAGGGGAGCAGAGAGAGTGATGCAGAGAGAAATGGAGAAAGTGGCTTCTCCTTCTTCTATTTTTATTGAATTTATCGGGATGACATTGGTTAATAAAATTATATAGGTTTCGAGTGTACAGTTCTCTAGTACATCATCTGTATACTGTCTTACGTGTTCACCACCCAAAGTCGAGTCTCCTTCCATTACCGTTCTTTCTGCCTTTCCCTCTTGCAGTCACCTTACTGTTGTGTGGGTCTGAGTTTTTCTCAATCTGCTCACCTTTCTCACCCGGCAGTATTGTGGATTCAGTGCCCTGACTGATTCTTCTCCAGACAGCAACAAAAGACGTAACTGATGTACAGAGAAACAGTTTCCTAAGTACACTGGTGGAGTGGCAAGACATTAAGAATACTCAGGCCCAGACCTCCAAGAGCTGAGCGGAGTATTTAGGTGGGGCCACCTGGAAGGAGATGGTGGGGTGATTTCTCCTGGAATCTGGAAGGCAAAGAGCACCAAATGTCTCTGCTTGGTTTGAACCAAGAAGTTCTCAGGTGTTAGGCGAGCAAGACAACCACTACACCACAGAGCCCTGGCACTGAGGGATTGGGGTGCCTTAAGCATTCTGAATGGCAGGCTCGAGTGCGGCCTGTGTTACAGTAACTGGGAAGTTTGAGGAATCTCAACTCAAACATTTTGTTTCTCAGACTGATAGCGACCCACCTCCTCCCACATGCATGGCAGAAGCAAATAGTAAATAATTCTCTGTGGGGGAACTTAGGTTTACCCCAGACTGTAAGGAATGAGCACATTATGAGGCTTTAAGAAAAATGAGCAATTCGTAGCCAGAAAATCACAAATGAATAAGGAAGCAACATACCATGAATGAGGATAGGCAGGCAGCCTTTGAGTTGGTGGGGCTGGTGAGTGCTAATGAGAGGCCAGGGTACTGGAACAGAATAACCTAGAAGAGATTGGAAGTACCTTGGGTTATTCAAAGACTGGCCATATCACTGTCTCACTTCTGTGGGAAGGTCAAACCCCTAAGGGTTTAGATACAATATCTGGGGAATCCTGGGGAAGGTTGGTCAATCCACTCTGAAGTGGATGCATCACCTGAGTTTATCATCTTCTCTTTAGCCGTGTTTCCCCTCCTGTATTTGTTTGTTTGTTTGTTTCAATCAATAGCATCAACCAAGTTAGAACCCGAGAGCTGTCTTTGACTTCTGCTCTCCTTCCCCAAATCTAGAAAATTTATGCCATCTTCCACTCCCAAATTCTTCTTGTATATATGAAGATATATTCTCCTCTGTCTCTGGTCCTCCCCATCCAACCTCAGCATTAACCACCTTGCATCTGGATCATTGCATTGGCCTCCTCACTAACCGCTCCACATTCCACCTTCCAGCCCACCACTGCGGATCCCCCCCGAAGTGCTCGTCTGATCACACTGCGTGGCGAGCACTCTGCAGTGGCTCTTCAGCACTTGGAGGATAAAGTCTAGATTTTCCAGGTCGTTTATTCCATGATGTCTCCCTGCCTGCATCGCTAGGCTGTATTCCTGTTTGGTGAATGGCCCTCCACAAAGCAATGCTTCTTGCCCCTGTGTTTTTCCTTATGTCTACCCTCTCTGAAAAGTTTTGCTTCCTCCCTACTCCCAGTGAACTATTGGCTGTCCTTGAAGACTCAGGTCTGGTTTATCTCCTAGAGGCCGCTTGTACCCAGTATTCTCCCTCTGCACATATTCAGTACCCCTGCTTTCTTCCTGCTCTGTGCTACCTAGGAATATCTGTTTTTGCATTTATGTGCTGATGTTCTGTCTTTCCCTGAGGCTAAAAGCTCATTGACAGCTTGGACTGTGTCTTATTATTCTTTGTACTTCCAGGACTTTGTATAAACCTCAGTAGATGTTGAATGAATGGCCGACCATTTGAATGAAGGGGTATTGGGTCGGCAGGCAGGGAATCTGGCTCCATGGTGCTTCTGCTCCTGCCTGCGCCATCATGCTGGGCTCCTCTGGACATTTTATCATCTGAAAAATACGCGCACACCTGCTAGATGGGAACACCTGAGATGCTCTATTATTTGCATATTTTCTTTTCATTCTTCACACTTTTGTTCTCAGTTAGCGAGGTAGGGCATGATTCTTACAGTTTTCAGGAGCCTACACTGTTCTTTTAATAATGCAGTTGACTAAACAAGAGTGACCCTCACCTGTTTCTGTCAGTACATATCTGTAGCCATTTATCACCCATTTGTCTGTCTGTCTGATAAGTCCTTGTTACAATTCACTACTTAAGACATTTCTTATTCCTAATATTACATTTTATGTCTCAAAGAAGCATGTTAGGCGATCTTCCAGTTAACTGTGTAACCATTAGTTTTCTAATCATCTCCCCTGTGGGTCACCTGCTGGTAGCTTCACATGTGGTCCTGGACAAGACAGAAAGAAAGTGCAGTCACAGGAGACAGAGAGGCGGGAAGAGGGTGGATGGAGTGACCAGAGCTGCTGGCCGGTGGGTGGTTTTCTCGTCCAAACCCCTAGAGGGCGAGGTTAAAGTAGGTGTCCTCGTGACGCGAGTGCAGGGACAGAACCCGCGCCCTGTGAGAGGACAGTGCTCTTTCCCTGTGTAGCTCTGCTTCCAGCTAATTCTCTTGGCTCCTGCAAGTTCTTCCCCATGGTGGTCAGAGCTGTGACTTCAATGCAAAGATAGTAGATGGAGGGGTATTTTTTCAATTAAAATGAGAAAAGGAATATGTGAAGAAGAAAAGATGAGCACATAAATTTTTCAGAAGGTAAATATTCATACTCATATTTTTTAAAAAAATCATGGACTTTTAAAGACATATAATGACCTGGCTCTATAAAAATAGAGCCAGTAATATAATGACCCCCCTGCCCAGGTACCTATCTTAGGTTTCAATGAATATCATCAACTATGTGGCTATTCTTGTTTCATGCCTACTTTTTCCCCATTCTAGATCTTTTTTTTTGAAGTAAATGCTAGGGACTCATCATTTTTATCATGAAGATATTAAAGCATTCTAAAAATAATTGAACATATCACCAAAAACCTTGCACGCCAATTTTAACCTTTTACAAACTATTTTAAAATTGGCACCATGAAGTCATGAACCGTCCCAGAGTCTGAGAGAAAACCACAGTTCAGACTGAGCCGAGCTGGCTCGTACGAAAGGTACCAAATGTGCTGTTGTAGTTCATTCTCACAGGAGTAAGGCATTATGGGAGGGGGTGAAAATGCGGTATGAAGTAGACGGAGACAAGACCCTTCACAGAAGAAACTCAGTCACCACATGTGCAACTTGACTGGTGAACTAGGATGTATTCAGAGGCGTAACTGTTTTTACTTTACTCTGATTATCTAGTAAAATGAATAATATTACAAATTGTGAAAGGTTGAAAATCAGCGAAATACTGTATTATGAATTTTCACATTGACTGTGAATGCAAATTCTTTATTTTGTGTCTGAGAGCGTGCACAGTTTTACTTTGTCTGATGTAGTGAGTTACAGTATTGTTACCTAGAGCAGAAAACGTAAGAAACACTGTAGACATTCTCACCACTTAATTACCTACTAGTTTGTGTCCATCATGCAGGATACAAGTATCCAGTGTATGGTGTCCAGTGGCATCCAGAGAAGCCTCCTTACGAGTGGAAGAAATTAGACGGCATTTCCCACGCCCCTAATGCTGTGAAGGCTGCGTTTTATTTTGCACAGTTCTTTGTTTCTGAAGGTAAGATGTGGGTATATATTTTTATCACTCTCTTAGTGTGGTTTTGAAGGAAATGCTTTCATCTGAACTTTTGTGTACTCTTGCTCTGTAAATGCTCTGTTTTGAACTAAAAAAAAAAAAATCACATGAAAGCCCTGAAATTGAGTTATTAGGCATTCAGAGAAAACCAGGACGATGATTTCAATTCACAGTATTGTACACTCTAAAGTGGGCTGAATTCTGCAACAATAGCATGTGGAACATTGATTTTTTTCTTTTTTCAATACTTTTTAAGATTCTCTCTCCCCAACTAGTCTTCTTTTTTAGGAATAATGCTTTAATTATAACATTTTCTGAGAATTAGATATTTTTTTGAGGCCATTATATAAACAGAGTATATACTCGTGCTTCCATGATTTTAAGGCTGCCTACCTGTAGGCCTTGGCACGTTGGAAAAAGTTAATAAGCTTTGTTGTTTTTTTCATGATGAAAACAGACATTTTCATGCTGTTTGTGGGTAAAATTGAGAACTTACTTGTGGATATTTATGTTTTAGTTGAGTGAGCCTGAAATAAGACAGAGCTACAAACAGAACTTTTGAGGGTCAGGCCTCACTCTGGCAAGGCATAGCCATTGAAAACATCTGTGAGCCTTGCTGGCATCTATCTCCAAGCCTGGACTAAGGTTTTAGCAACTCTCCTGCTACACTGGCAAGTAAAATACAATGCTTCTTCCGGAGTTCACTCTGGATTAGACCCCATATTAAAAAAATGTTCTCCCAAGAACATTTTCATGCCCTGCGTGTTAGGGTAAATGAGATCAGGGTAGAGCAGTTTGCTGCAGTATTTTCCCTTAGCAGGCTATTACTTGGGGTTTGCTTTCCAATATCCTTTTTAAACCTGCCATAAAAGCCTGTAGTTACTTTATCCTGACCTTAGGGTAAAACCTGAGCTTTGCCTCCTTACACCCAAACTTGACCCCGTCCACTTCTGCATGCTGCCCTGCTTCTGTTTCTGCCCGATCTGTGCAAATTGCCTCAACTTTGCCCCTTTCTCCATCCTCTTTACTCTGGAGACATCTCAGTGAAGATAGACTATAAAAACATCCCTATCTATGACTCTGTGGTAAGTGGACCAGTGAGCATTAGGACCTTGCCCTATTTACAGGAGTATCTCCATCCCTAGGGTCTGCATCAGATCTTACGTGCAGTAGGCACTTAGTAAGTGTTTGATGGATGGGGTGTGAGCAGCACCCCGTTGGCTCTGGGGTGGGGCCGGTGAGCCGCGGCGTCAGCGGGTGACCACTCTACTTCGGGTGCTGCTTTCTTTGGGGGAAGTTCTTCTGTAAGGCATGTTTCCTCTTTGGCGGTATTTTCCCATTTAATGCCAAGGATAGGACAAGACGTAATAAAGTAGCCTTTCAAAAATTACGGGGGGGGACCCCTCACAGTATGGGACTTATTTATAAAACACTGTGTATTTCTTCTTACATAAATAAGAATAAATAAGGTGCTTGTATTTATTCAGCCACCTTCAAAGTACTCTCCATTTGTTACAACACCTGTTGAGACGCTTTTCTACTGCTCAAACCAGTTTTCGAACTCATTGATTTTGATGTCTTTTTGTGCTTCTACTGTTGTTTGTTTTACTTCTTCCACATTGGCGAAACATTTCCCTTTGAGGGCTTTTTTCATCCAAGGAAACAAAAAAAGTCACTCAGGGGTGAGGTCAGGTGAATAGGGAGGGTGGGGCACCGGGGTTCTGCCTTTTCTGGTCAAAAACTGCCCAGCACTCAGCATGGTGTGCTTAGATGTGCTTGTAAGTCACCCATCATGAAACAGGCAAACACTCTGGGGGGTCTTCAAAAAAAAATCACCGAAGCCAAATGCAGACTCTCACAGCGGTGCCAACTGGTACTCTGATACCGGCGGGTTCCTAGAGCACTGACCTAGTGGGGGAAGCCGGTACTACAAGGGGCCTGCCCTTCAGAAGATAATTCCATTTGGGGGGGGGTCCCCTAGTATATCCTGACTTTTAAAAAAACTCACATTTTCTTTATCTTGCAGCTCGGAAAAACAGTCATCATTTTAAATCTGATGTTGAAGAGAAAGAAGCACTGATTTATCAGTTCCATCCAGTTTACACTGGAAATATTTCTGCATTTCAACAAATTTATATATTTAATTGAGAGCTTTTCGTATGTTAACAGAAATTTTGAATAATTCTATGATGAAATTGTTTTCCTAACTTGATACTCATGACAGTAATAGAAAGCCACAGAGATCTCTTTCCTGTGATTTTACTGGTCCTGAATTGTCATTCAATATATTTTATTATTTATATCACATTTGATAATCAGTGAGGCAGATAATCATAATGTATTTCATGTAAAAGCTTTTATCTCAAAATTGGGAAAAGTATTGAAAATGCAAATATTTTATTTTTTTCTGATTGACTCTAGAAATAAATACCACCCCCTACCTAGCCAAACCATTCTTGCTGAAGCTTCGTTAAATCTCGCCTGCAGTGTGCTGTGTCTCAGGAGTATTCAGTGTAGTGCATGTGTTGGGTGTGTATGTGTGTGTCCACGCTCCTGTAGCTCCCTTCCTGCTGTTAGTTCCAAGTGAGAGCAGAGTCTGTGTCTTGAACTGTTTCATCTCCCACAGTGTCCAGCACAGTGGGCCCTCCATAAGCACTTGTGACTATCTGTCAATGAACTTTTTTCCATGGAAAATAATTTGTATTCGGTCATACATGTATTTGGGTAAATTGAAATAAATTTGTCAATCTGCGCTTTCCTCTCTCACTGCTCACTATCCTGTATACTCTCACAAATTCTGAAATGTAGGAATTCCTCAGGGGCAGCCGAGCAGCTGGAAGAGAGAGAGGAGTTTGGAGCCGTTTCTGAGACAGTGTTTATGCACCTGTTCTCCTTGCTCCACCACAGCTGCTGCTGGAGAGCTGGAAACATGGGCCACAGAGAGAGGGATTGGGCGGGAGGTTGGAGGAGGTTAGGAATGTTTTATGACAGAAAGATAAGAACAAAAAGCTTTGCTCTTAAGATAAGCCATAGCTTTGACAATAAGGTGGGCAGAACGTAGAAATTGAAAAGGCATTAACTCATTCAGCTAAAACGGACTTTGGTAAAAGTATGGTGCATTTCGGTTTTTGGTTTTTTTTTCCCATAAGCATGACAAGTGTTATTGTCAAATGTGTCTTTTCTGGCTAGTTTCGTGCCTTCCCCACTAGAAAAAGGTAGCAACACTATTATTATTCACACTGACTTGAGATATTATAGATCCGCTTGTCTCTGAAGTTCCTTAATAACATATAATCCTGACTCTGCCATCACTCACGATGCTGTGTTATCCTTCCTTTGGCCCAGGAATCCTGGCTTCTAATTGCTCCCATTGGTTTTCACTGGGCTCCATTGGTGACCACAAACGTGAGAAAATGTGAACCATTGTTTATTTTTCACTCACGTCAACTTTTCCATTTTTCCAACTATGTATATTTTTGAAGTCTTTATGCTGGAATCGCTTTATTCCAAGAGTGGAGTCTCTTTCAGAGTTGGCAACACCACCATCTGCCAGACACTACCACCTGCCAGAGAACTGCGAAGAGGCCCAAGGGCAAGTGGGATGGGCCGTCCCATTCAGGCCAGGGGTGGCTGCCCTCTGCCCTTCATCGGCTTGGCCGAACACTGACCCAAGGCAGCCCGACATGGCTACATCAGTGCAGGCAAGAGAGGACGTGGACTGGAGGTGTTTGCTTATGTTACTGAGCCCTGGGAGGTGGTGACGGCCACCACTAGAGGGACTGCCTGACACATCATGTGGAGCCTGTGGAAGGAGTGGAGCGACTACTCTGGGTGCTAGTGGCTGGGGGCGTGGAGGTGAAAGATGGATGTTGCCACACCGCTGCCTTTGTGTGCCATAAACCAGGGGGGGAGGCTGCAGTTGGGAGTTGAGTAACAGCTAACACATGGGCCCACGTGTGTTGCTCGAGCTTGGGGGTCGTGGTAGCTCTCCAGTAGCCCAGATTCCTGAACTTGTCTGTGCCCATCATGAAAGTCACTTCAAATCAGCATATAAACACCCTTCTGGCTGCCCAGTCTCATGCAATCCCATGGAAGAAATACTGTGCCTGCCAAGAGGCTTTTCTGGAACTAGAGTCTGGTCACAGGACCTGGCATAGTCCCATAGGCAGGAATTCTGGAGCTGCTCAGGGCATCTCGCAGACCTTGAAGGGGGGACATGGGAATCAGGGCCCCTGGTGGTCTGTCTGGCTAGGCTCTGCCATGGCTGGCTTCGCACCACTGGGGGGCACTAATGAAATATTGAAGGTCGGTGCTTCTTGTGACCAGGCCCTATGCAGGACCAGGTCCAAGCATGGTGTACCTAACACAGTTGCACTTCTGGCCCTCCCCAGTCCCAGGCATTAGAAAGGGGCTCAGAGCACTTTGAGAAAGGCACTCCAACAGGTGGGGACCCCTGATGGGGAACATCTGGAGCGGGGGCTCCTCTGGCCTAATTCTAAGGGTGGCACACTGCCTAGCGCAGTAGGGACCAGTGACAACTGCTGCTTAGAGAGGGAAACACTTAAGAGGTAGGTATTAGAAGGTTTGTTTCTGAACAAACCCAAGTTTGGGTGCCACACTTTATACTCTCTGCTCATAGAAGATGTCCCTTAAGTCCCAGGACTCCTGCATTAAGACAGTTCATGGCTCTAGTCAGCCTGCTCCTGGAGTTGGTTTGTCAGCTGAAACTTATTTGCCACCACGTCTGCTCTAGAGAGTCACTTCAACAATTTATGTGCATAGGAATCGCCTAGGATTTTGTTAAACGTGCAGATTCCGATTCAGGAGCCCGGGTGGGGCCTGAGATCTGCACGTGTAACCAGCTCCCAGGTGCTGCTGGCCAGCGGGCCTTGCTGAGTGTCAGGGAGCGGGCTTTGTCAGCAGGGCTGGAGCAGAGGCGGGAAGACTGTGGGGGGGAGGGAACGTGTGGATTAGGAGAAGGAAAAGGAAGAAAGGAAAAGAGGAAGAAGGACTGGGTAAGGGTGGGGCTTCCTTCCTCACGGAAGAGATAATGTGATTCATTCCCTTGGCCTTTTCTCTTACCTAAGTGGAACACCTCAGGTAGAATGGGAGGCAGATCTTTCTTTTCTTTCTCTTCCTTTTCTTTCTTCCTTTCTTTTCTTTTCCTTCCCTTCCTTCTTTCCTTCCTTTTTTCTTTCCCCTTTCCTTTCCTTTCCTTCCCCTTCTTTTCCTTTTTTTCCTTTTATAGAGAGAGGGGGAAGAAGGAGAGGGAGAGAAACACTGATGTTCAAGAGAATGGTTGCCTCTCACACACCCCCAATTGAGGAACTGGCCTGCAACCCAGGCATGCACCCTGACTGGGAATCAAACCAGCAACCCTTTGGTTTGTAGGCTGTCACTCAACCCATTGATCCACACCAGCCAGGGCTTAGCCAGATATTTCTGAATACCCATAAGTGTATGTGACTAGTCTGGCAAGAGACGTTTTATGAAGGGGATGTGGGCTGTGTCCATTTCCACACTGCAGAACAGGAAAATCTCAATAGCTTGTCAGGCTGTTTCCATGGTTAGGATGGGGTTAGGATGGTCCTGTATCTTCTAAAAGTACAGTGATAAATCGTGCTAAAGTATTCAGGCCCAGAACTCCGCAATAATGGAACAGCCCGGCACACATGCTGTGTTACTTATCAGAACAGCAGGAAAATATACCATTTTGCTCATATGGGAAGAATTACAAAACAAAGGTCTTTTGCTCATTAGAAACAGAGGCTTTGTTCTTATTTTGATTGTAATTGTATTCCACTTAACTTTCTAAAATGAATTAAGTTTTTATTCTATACAACATTTTTCACCCCAATAGTGGTTTAAAATGAAGTTACTTTGCAGTAATGAGTCAGGAACACTAGATGGCAGGAGAGAACCAGCTGACAGTGGTTAAGAGGTTGTGTTTACATCTAAACATTTAAAACAGGAGATTTTAGGAGGTTGACAGAAACCTAAATGAAATTGAGTAGTATAATTACTACATTTATTTAAATACTAATGGTGTATTGCATCATTATGTTGTATACCAGAAGCTAATATATGTCAATTATATCTCAATTACAAGATGCTAATGATTGTATAAATATAAATTTATACCTAGTACCAGATGTTTTCTATTCTGATTTATGAAGAGGCCCTGAAGGACTTGATTTTTAAAAAGCAAACACAATTTTAATAACTATTTAGGGTCAGGTACTCTTCTGTACATAAATTGGTGGACTGCCTACAAAATTCCAATCCCCCTTTCCCTGCTGGCTAACTGGGCAACTGCTAGGCTGGAGTAGTAATTTTTTGGATGAGTAAAGAACCAGAGTGTCATATAATGCAAGATGCTCTGGGGACACCCACAGGAGAGGCACTGTCCTGTGGCTTGAGAACATCTACTGTAAGCAAAATACAGGTAGAAGTGCTCTAACCAAACACTGACCTGGCTGGAGATTTTCCCCTATAAATTTTCTCCACAGAATGTGCTCAAAATCTCATCGAAGTTTCCCTTTCAAATTTAAGAAAAGTCTTTAATCATGAGTTTTTCTATTGGACGTGTTCATGTTCATATACATTTAGCACACTTTTAGAGTTTCAATTCTCTGGCATTTATTGTAATCTCATAATTTATCATAACCAACTTCTGAGCCAGCCTGCTTCACAATAGAGACACTCCTCAGGAGCTTACCGTGACTCATGTCCTTCTGTGGTTCATGATTCAGATGCCCCTCTGCTGGCAGATACCGTGTTTGCTCAGGTCTGTGAGCAAAACGGACTCATCCTCTGCCTCTGCCCTTCACCGCCTCTGTCTCCACCTCGCAGAAAACTATCCGATGTAATTTTTTTCACTTGCTCTTGTAACTAGCCTCTGCCTCCTCACGGGAACTCAATTCACGTGGAGGCAGAGACTTGACTTTGGCCTGCGTGTGTGGCTACTGCTGCTTCAGTAACTGCTGGGAGCTGTGTGCTCAATGCCAAGAAATGCCTGACTGGCTGAACTTGAGTATACAACTGGGGCCTGTGCTTGAGGGATGAATTACAATATTTTAATGGAAATTTTGACTACACTTAACTTTTGCTTTATGCAGTCACTTTACAACTTAATCCCCTGAGTCAGACTTGACTCTACTGTAGAAGTTGGTGCCCCGGGAGGCCACTTTCATAAAATAAATAACAAAAACCTGGCAACCTGAAGGTCTTTAAAGCCTCTGATCACAATTAAAGTGCTGATGTCAACAACTTCTAACATCAAATATACTGAAAAAATGCACTGGGCTCACCATTTCAATGTTAATAATTCAGCCCAAATAACACGAGGCTTTCTGGCTTCCAATTCAAAACGCTTTTCAGCTCAGCATCATACACAGAAAAAAAACATGAATCTAACTCCAAGAAGCACTGAAGAATGAAGTAGTTGAAGCTTTGATTTTACTTCTGTATGAGGCTATGGGGGAGGGAGCGATTGCATTGCCACAGATATACTAAGATTTCCTACTGAAGACACCTTTATTTGTAAATTCCTCAGTCCTTTGGTCTCCTTTCCTTTCTGCCTTTCTAAGCTGTCGCCTAATCTTGCCTTCTTCCTCCTCCTTTTTCCTGTCTCCCCAGTCTTCTTTCTTTCATGACATTTCTACCATAGATCCGTGTAGCTTTTCTAGGCTTCTAGTTGGGAAACAACCGTGCTTCCACACTCTGCGCAGCAAGGCTGGGAAGTGTCCACGAGGAGTTCCTTTCTTTCGCAGGCTCAGGCTGAGCAGCCTCCCTCCGTGGGAGCCCTTGCTGCTGTCCAGCTTCTCAGCCGTGTTTTATTCCCTTGGGTCCTGCCCTTGCAGCATCGCTGCCATCGAATGAACGGAAGGGTAGTGAGGACAAACATCTGAAAACCCCGCCCCCCCCTGTGATGAAGCATGCCACGCCCATCTGCTTGTGGTTTGTTTAATATTAAAATGCTCTCAGATCCACATGAGCCTGCTGCTTCTTTTCCATGTTCACCAAGCCCCGTTGCATTGAGCACCTGTAATGCCATTTTTCTGTATGTCATTGAGAAGGGGAATGCACCAATGTAAATACCAATTAGAAAGCTTGAGTAGTTTTTCAAGTTTTTCAATCACGCTGTTTGCCGCATTGTCATTCTGGATCGGTCTACTCTTGGAACAATTTTACAGTATCATCAAAGGCCTACTTCAATATTTAGATCCCAAATGACAGATTTAATGGCCTTAGTTAACACCCCAATAATGTAGGCTTAATTTTATGGCTCACCTGTTTTTGCTGTTTACTTTCCTGAGAAACTATGAAAACAGAGTTTGATTGTCCATGGAAGAAAATGGCATCTTCCCTAGTAAAAAGAAAACCTAGGGTCTCCTAACCTGGCACCTGCAAAGGGCTCTCCACGTAGGGGTGGAGGGAATAAAGACCCCATGAGCACCATTCCCCAGCCCAGCCCCTAACAACCTCCCCATGAGATGGCTTCTGCTGCTTCTTTCTCTCTCTGTACAGCTGGAGGCAGAGACTCCAAGGCCGTAGGTGAAGCCAGAGCACAGCAGGAGGCTGGGCCCTGAGCTCTGCTTGAGGAGAGCATCTCACGAGGGTCTGAGTTTGATGCACTCATTGACTGGATGTTCGTTCGTTCTTGCCTCAAGTGGTGCCTGTTGGCAGGTTGCTGTCATATCCAGCTACTTACATGCTTCTGGGTAAGAAGGTATAGGATTCAACTTCACTATATAGCCTTCCCCAACTTTAAATAAAAATCCTGTCCTTAATTAGGTCAGAGGATTCTTTGTGAAACCTTGAAATAAAAGAGAAGTTGGCTCTGCGTGCTAGAGTGTATTTCCAAGTGCACTGAACTCTGTGCCCATGACCTCCAGCCCTTGGGCCTCAGGTGACAGCTAAGGGGAGCTATGGCTGTAAGAGCTGGTTTTGGCCTTTTGCATTCGTGGGGGTGGGGGGAGTAGGAAAAACAAAGGGTCAAAGGGGGCTGGCAGAAGAGTGAAGAAGACTGACATCATAGGGCATTTACTAATATTTCAGGGCCTGTGCTAACTGCTCCATCATATTGATATTTTCTCACTAACCCAATGGGATAGATGTCCTCCTCCTCCTTGAGTAGTTTTTCAAGTTTTTCAATCATGCTGTTTGCCGCATGCTGTGGATGAGGAAACTCTGGCTCCGAGAACCGAATGTGAGGAAGGAAAGTCAGAGAGGAGAGGGGAGGGGAACAGTGGCTGAAGTGAAGTCTGCTGTTACCCTAAGTAGCATCTCCTTCCCAACTACTCACTCCTCTTCCCTCTGAAGACATCTGCTCTGCAACAGCGCCTGCAACTCCAGGAAATCGCTTCCGCTGCTTTTATTCCCCAAGACACTTTGTCCTTTAAGAAATTGTTCAACTGAAGAGCCTAAAAGGATGGCCCTGGGTGGCAGATATTTAGTTTCTTCCCATCACAAGGACCACAAAGGCTGTGCCAGGCATCAGAAGTCCTGACGCTTCAGCTCACGTAGGTCTTCACGAGGCCCTTTCACAGAGGCCACTAAAGGAGACATCGCCTTCCGGGGAATTGTTTTTACCGACTTTATTTCTGCATAATCTGGAAGCACAAATGTCTTCTATGATCGAATTTTCCTTTTCAACATATTGACTGACGTCAAGGGTTATTATGTATCACAGTGAGCCGAACAAGCACATGCTTCTCTCAGTGTTGGCATATTCTAGAAGGACTAAGAAGGTAAAGGCAAGGAGGAGTAAAATTAAATTCATGCTCAAGTAAGAGGAATAGTTTAGTTCCCTTGTTCTTTGCAGACAGTTCTGGTGTTCAAAGAGGCACCCGGTTTCTAGAATGTGCTGGGTTTTGTTACCCAAAGGCATTAGCACTGGAGGTGATCTGACTTCCCTCCCTACTTCCAGTCAGGGCCCAAGGCACCCCCAGTGGATTCCCATTGAATGAAATCGCAACTCGCATTGCCTGAACAACACCCTGAATCTCTCACTCCCGATGTCCACCTCCTAATGTTTTCTTGTACCTTTCTTCCGCACTCACTACAGTCCTGTACTGCAGAAGGACGTCTCATCCAGCGACGGGCCGCATACAATGGAGGCAAAAATTTTCTATCATCCAGTGATGCTGTAGGCTTCGTAAGGTCATAGGGCAAGGCAGGAGATTAAGAAGAGGGCCCACAAACACCACCTGTGAGGGTGAGGTCAGAATGGCTTCAAGCCCACTGGTAACGATACTTGAAAGGCACTTTCAAGCTTTTCTTTCTAGGATGTAATCCTTTTATCTATCATCAAACCTTAGTAAAATTTATTAGTTCCAAAATTTGTTTTCAGCTTGGCTTGGGTAATAAAGAGCACAAATCCCTGCTTTGGGTAGACACTGTCTGGAGTGGGCAGCAAGGACAAGAAGCAGCGATGAGAATGTCATTACTGACCCCAGGACACCTGGGTAGACTGTGCAGTCTCTGAAGTCCCCTCAGAGATGCTTTGAAATTCGTGGGGAAGACCCTGCGCTTTCCCTGGACACGTGGCCCGAGACTTAATTTTTATTTGTGTGAAATAGAGAGGTAATCCCTTGAAATCAGAAGAAGGAAGGGATCTTTCCAAGCTTCATATAATAAATGTATAGTGTAATGTGGGAAACATCAGAAACAAAAGCCATCTTTTACTTCAATGTACATTTTTATTCATAACTGAAAAGAATATTATACTGCTAACTTATTGTAAATGCACCCGGAATCACAGGGTCCATAGTGACATAAAAAACTGTGTGTCGTTTCTATTAAAGAACACTTCCTGGTCACTTTGAATGAGTATAATATACAGGTATTGTATGCACAAAAATGTAAAAAGGAATTGTGAAAACATCTTGTTACCAGTTTGGATAAGAAAAAAGACTTCCATTTTCCACAGGCTATGGATATCATATAGGGTGGTTCTTAACAGGATTTGACTTTTTAAATTAATTCACCTGGTAGCTCAAAAATCTGTAGAAAAGAAGTTAATATACAGTGAAGCCACAACACAGTTATGGGGCAGTAGAAATTCATAGTGGTACAAAATATCATTCAAGATTTTTTACATTAAGTTGCAGTAACAAGATTGAGACGCGTCGTGGTTGGCAAGCAATGTAAGTATTGTTCAAGACTGAAAGTTTATCTTTAATGACTTCTGCTGGTAAAATGTTAAAGGTTAAAAACACGTGGAAAATGACGGGAGGTGCAATGTCCTTGCCTTTCTGTCCTTACCAGCGGATCCTTGCCATTGAAATAGAGTGAAATGCTACGTAGGTGTTCCCAGTATTTTCCATCAGAGGGCAGAGTTGGTAGCACAAACAGGAGCGCAAACCGAGTTCTATTCTGTTGGTCAGGGCAGCAAAGAGACTTAAAGCCATTCTCTCCATTTAAATACCGCTGTTGTGCTTTCAATAACAACACAACACAATGTCTAGTATGTTGGAAACAATATCAAGAAACAGTTATGTGTTGCATCAACCTTTGGGATTATGCCATAGCTGTGTGGGGACGGCTTTTAGCATTGCCTCTGCTCCTTTAGAGCACAGGTGGCAAACGCGAGGCCAGTGGGTCAAACCCGGCCCTCCACCTTGTTTTATCCGGCCCGGCACCTTGCTTAACTGTTCAGGAGTAGTTACATTTATGCAGTCCTAAAATTACATTTGGCCCTTTGAAGGCAACCTCAAGGCTGATGTGGCCCCCGGTGAAGATGAGTGTGACACCCTGCTTTAGTGAGTCCCCTCACCTGTCTGGGCTTCGTGTAAACACCAGCCCATCAAACAGGCCCCACAGCACCACCCTCAGATCACACTACAGGTGTGACTAGGAGATGTCTGTTGGTATCACTGAAGGGCACAGCAGCTTTTGGCTACTGGGAGCTTAGACTTGGTATTTTTTTATGCCTGTTCAGCGGTCCTTCAGACTTGCTTTTTGGTTTGTTGGTCATGGATGACTACAGTTATGGCATCTATTATTCAGGTCCCAAGGCACAGGGGGCTCGTTTGCTCAATTTGTCCTTTTGTACACAGTCGCAACAGACAGTGGCACACATCTTCCCAGACGGACGTTGTGGTCTATGATCTGGGGTCAGTTTTATGGAGGGAACGGGCGTGGTATCCAGAGGTTGAAGTTAAGGGAAGTAGTTTATAGACCACCGGAACGCTACTAGGATTGCTTTTGTAACTTTCCCAAGGCAAAGATATATATTTGATCTGTTTTCGTCACTTACCTAGCTTCTTGCACAAAGTGGATGCTCACTAGGGGTTTGTTGAGTGCATAGGGAGGCGGAGGGAGTTGTCAATGGGCTCTTCATCCTCTTGGGGTTGCTGGGACTCAGAATTTGGAAGAATGAAAGCCCAGCACCTCCCATCAGGGCCCAGCTGTGCAGAGCACTAGGTGGCATTGGTTTAGGAGCAACTCTTCTTCACAACCGGACTGTGACCTTTGTGTGGATAAACTCTCACACATGGCTTTGCTTTGCATCTCTAGTGCCTGCACAGTGCCTCACACACAGCCAGCTCTCAGCAGGGGTGTATTGAAAAAAGGAGCAGCAACCATAGCTTGCAACCAATGGACGCTGGCACATGGTATGGCTTGAAGGAAGTCCTCTAACCCTGTCTCACCCACAAAGCTCCTTTATCAATGATACTATGGTAACTAGCTTCAGAGAGACTTCAAGACTGGTTAGCATCTTCTGGGTATTGTCCGTTGTACACACCAAATAGCAAATCAGACTTAGCCATGAATGAAGAAGAAACTATGTATCCCAATGTGATATAAGCTGCTACTCTGAAGCGAGAAGATTCCCCTTTCTACAGTGATAATAGGCCAAGAATGCACCAGGGAAGAAGTTCGTTTTGGTAAACGCAGGCAGGGGGTAACCACTTCCCAAGGAAAAGGCATCCGGCACTCACGCTTTCTGCAAAGGCTTTCCTTTGCTGTGAGATATCCCAGGGCTTTGATGTTTTTGCAACTGAAAAACATCAGAGCATTCTACCAGAAGAGAAAAGATGGCAACAAAAAGGTGAAGAAAAAGTTATCATAGGGGAACATTCCAGAGAAAAATGCCAAGGCCCTTGGTCTTGAAAATCTAATCTAATTCCTTCCAGAGATAGTTTCTCACTTGAACATGTCTCCTATTCAGAACATTCAAGGAATATCTTTGGTATTATTGATACTTTAACCTTTTAAATATCTACGCATCTTTATTTTAACGATTTAGGATGGAGAGATTTCCATATTGCTCACAGGACCACAGGATGTTGTGCAGGTTATGTGGGCACAGCTATGCCACATTAAAGGTTTCCCATTCACAATTCAGAAGAACCTATGCACCCCGATGTTCATAGCAGCAGCATTTACAGTAGCCAAGTGCTGCAAACAGCCTAAGTGTCCATCAGTAAATGAGTGGATTAAAAGACTGTGGTACATTTACTTAATGGAATTTTATGCAGCAGACAAAAAAAGGAGCTTCTACCCTTTGAGACAGCATGGATGGAACTGGAGAGCATTATGCTAAGTGAAATAAGCCAGGTGGTGAAAGACAAATACCACATAATCTCACCTATAAGTGGCACCTAATCAACAAAACAAACAAGTA
Source organism: Artibeus jamaicensis (assembly GCF_021234435.1). Lineage (NCBI taxonomy): Eukaryota > Metazoa > Chordata > Mammalia > Chiroptera > Phyllostomidae > Artibeus > Artibeus jamaicensis. The sequence goes on from NW_026522059.1 coordinate 41,519,140, forward strand.
AGCAACAGAGAACCAAAGACATAAAGGAAATAAGGAACAAATTATAGTAACCAGAGGGGAGGGAGGAGAGGAATAATGGGGGAAAGAAGTGGAAGGGTCATCAAGAAACATGTATAAAGGATCCATGGACAAAGCCAAAGTGGGGAGTGGATTAAAAGTGGAAGGTGGGGGGTAGGTAGGGCAGAGGAGAGTAATGGCGGGGGGGGGGAATGGACGTAACTGTAATTGAAAACAGTAAAACAAATTTAAAGAAAATAAAAGGGTTCCTATTCAAATTGTACACACTGAAGGTTCATATGGTTATTTGTACCATAGAAAAGTTTTCATAGATAAAAGTATCTTATTTAAATAAAAATCAATAATTAACATAATTTTGGGGCAGATGAAAGAAAAGTATCTTGAGTGAGGGGTTCCTGTTCCTAATTCACAATAAGTGTTTTTATTGATAATCTGGATTCACCAGAAGATGAATAAAATGCTTTCCTTTCAAGCAACACAGTGTTGCCCACAGACTCTAAGGATATTCATTCTCACCTTAAATGTCCCTGGACAACTGTGCGGTAGAGCGTTCTACTAGTTTTCTATTTCTGTTCTTTTAGTTTGAGTGTGTTCAGTTACGGCCTGTACTTTGCTTACAGTATAACATTACCTGCTTTTCTAATTTTCTGCTTGTAATGTGTCATGGGATTGACGACTATGTTTTTAAGATAATTAGAAGCGTGAATAAATTAACAGTAAGCAGGACTAAAATAAAGGAAAAACTTTTCTATGGGGAAAAACAGCTCAGGCGTTTGAGTGTGGATTTTATAAAACTGATTGGGATGGTCAGAGACCTGTTTTGTGCCTTGTCCTTGTCACACGCAGGGGGTCTCAGAAAAATTGCAAAGGTAAGCACAACTGAGAAAACTTTTTTTTTTTTTTGCCTTTTTTACTGACAAGGGAAGAGATTCCTCAGGGTTTTCGGATCAGAAGGTCTCAGTGGGAGTTCTCACCTTTGCATTTCTAGCACAGGATGAGAAATAACTTGGTCCAAGGCAGGCATTTTGCTTTAGGAACTGATTTGTAAATTAGTACCTTTCATTTCAGATTTCCCCCTAAGGACTTACAAGCATTTTGAAATGTTAACACCGAATTCCCTTCGAGTTACGCAGGATAAAATTGGGATATCTATGTCTTTAAAAAAAATAAGACCTCGACTTAGTGCAGTCATCGCTGATGCTCATAATATTCCACGCTGCCAGCGTTGTTCACAGGGCGGCTTAGATTTTCGGGGAACCTTTGATGAAAGCTCCGTTTCTTAAAGAGGTTGTAATTGTCACGCAGTCCCGTATTTCTAGATACAGAAATGTGAAGTTCAGACAGAATGAAACCGAGGAGGGTGGGTGGCTGTGGGCCCTGAAACTAAGGAAAGAATCAAACAAGATCAGGAGTTCACCTTCTGAGGCCTCCCCCTAAATGTCCTTTTGACAGAGATTAAAGGGACCAACGTGACCCAAGTTCAGAGACGTTAGACCAAAGACTTTGCGGGCCTAGGAGCACAAAGAGAACTCCACCAGGGGCGGAGTGATTTTGCTTTCTGGGTGAACTTCAGATATTTGAGTTTCATAATCAATGACTTTCCCTGCGATGTTAAAAAATCCAAAGATCAACCAACTGACTTTAAAAAAAAATTCACCACACTAAACAAGTGGTACGAAAATAATAAACAAAATGGACTTAATGAGTACGTTTGCTCTATAAAAACAAGTTAAGCATGCCACATGAATTGCCCCAAATTCCACTCTTTAAAATCACTTGACTTGGTACTATACACATTCTATTCCGCCTAGAAATGTCTTGCACAGGAAACTATTTTTCTTGTTTAGAATGGTGGCAAAAATGAAAAGCCATAGAAGAACTTAGATACACAAGTATAGCTGCTGGTTGAATGAATGGGTCCAACGTGACATTGTACACCAGTAAACAGCTTGGCTGGACAAACAGGCAGCTGCACAACGCAAGTTCTGTGGAAGGAATCGGGAAGCTGACTGACATCCGCACGCAACACTCCATTTGTATTACAGGATCTGAAGGTAACCAGACACACTGCACTCCCTGGGCTCTTGGTCTCACTTTACACAAGGACCCAAGTGAACTCTTTTGTAAAACTGCAGTCAACAACTGCCCTTTAAGGTTTAGAATAGATTTAAAAAGCCAGAGAGGGAAGGGATCAATTCTCTTTAAAAAAGAGGTTTCAAAGAAATGAAATATGGGAGGCAGTTAAAAAGTTACTTTTGACAATCATTTGTGAAATCACTTTCTCAGAAACAAAAGTCTTTGGAAAGACTGGCACCCAGCAGTTGAAAGTAAACAGTCTCTCTGCTGGTTGACAAAGAATCATGAGAAGGCTTGAGGTGGGCAGAAGGATAATGTCTAAACCATGAGTAAAGACAGAGGAAGGCAGGCAAGGTTGAGCTGTTGTGCCTTTTGGGAAGGAAGCAAGGAGCAGTCATCTGAGGTCCGGGCTTTCTCATTTGCCCCAGAAGACAACATGGCATGACAAATGCCCACCGGAAGAGGAGTACACAACCCCCTGATGCTCAGATCCAAGCGTGAAAGGAGGAGCCAACGGCAGGTGTCCTGGTCAGGCATCCCAGGCCTTGATAACCAGGGCCCGGAGCCCAGGTGAAGAAAGCATCGAACTGCAGTTAACGGCCAGCCCCTGGTTCAGCTGGAACTTGTGACGGCTGATGTAGAGGAAAGAAGGCTGGACTGAAGGCTTGCCTAGCAGAGCCAATGGGACATGGGCAGGCCCCTGCAGGACCACCAGCCTCAGTTGTCTCCCCTACGCCAACTAAGCAAAGGAATTGCTGAGGTCCTTTTCAACTCCGCCATTCGACCCAGCAGAGAAACAGCACGTGGCCCTAGGCATCGTATTTCTTTTACCTTTCCTTCCCCCAAATAACCTTATATTACTTATCGTGTCGAGAAATGGGTGTGTGGCACTCTTTAACAAAGTGATTGTTTGGAAAGGGCACATCCCAGGGTAGAAGTGCATGCACACGTGTGCACACATGGATAAGTCAGTCAGTCTTATCTCAGTCTCAGTGACAGTGGCCAGATTTGCAGGCAGAGGTATTGGGAGAATGTAATCAACACTTTCCGGTGATTGAAATCCCTCCCTGGGATGTTTTAAATAAGTAGTGCTTGGAAGGTTTCGAGATTTCTCTGTTTCTCTGCGGTTCTCTGATTCTTTGTCTCTGCCCCCCTCTGACTGTGTGTCTCTCTCACTATCACACACACACACACACACACACACACACACACACACACACAACCTAGGAAGAATATATGATAAAACCTGATTACAAAAAGATTTCATGATTTCCCTCAATTGAAGTTTTTCTTAGAGAAGCAGGCTATGTATCGGAGGTTTAAAATACTCATTCCACTCTAACATTGTATTTTTGAAGAAGAACAGGTGATGGGAAACATAGGCCCAATGTTTACGGAGGGAAAGCGACAGGAAGGCGGGATCACACGATTTTCTCACCGCTCTGTCCTGCCCCAACCTCCAGGCATCTGTGCCCGCTGCACATTTGGTGAGTTGCATAAAAAAGGACATACTGACACTACTTATCAATTCAGAAAAAAAGGTGCTGCCGAGATAAAATAGTTAAAGAGTTATGACCATGGAAGGACTTATTTTTGTAGCAGAACAGTGAGAGCCAATTCTATTGGCTCTTGAGTTTAAAATTTAATTTTAAGTAAGGGAAAGCTAAAAGATTCTCTGAAGGATTACAGAAACATAGAAAGATCTTGCATCATAATTCTTTCTTTCTAAGAAAAAAGGCTAGAAATTCTCATTTCACAAGGTCAATGACTAATTCTTCACAGTATTGAAAAATATATGTATTTTTCTATAATGTATTATAATTGAAGTAGGTGAAAATATTCCAAAATTCACGTCAACTAGTTTGAAGTATGTGGCAAAAACTGCGAAGCATTTTTTAATCTACATTTCCTATTCTTACTGAGAAACAAAGCCCCTAACTTTTAGATGGGCCGATGGCCCCCACAGTGAAGACTATAATTCTGAACTTTCCTTGCAGCTAAATTTGAGGTGGAACAAATTTGTGCTAATGAGATATAAACAAAAATAGTGTGTGCAACTTCTGAGACATGGCCTTAAATGAAAGAAGGGCCCTTCTGTGACCTTTTTCTCCTTTTTGCCTGGAATACAAAAGCAACGGCTGGAACTTTGGCAGCCATGTTGACTCGTTATGACTTTGGGAATGTCAGGACACAACGAAGCAACTAGAGGGAGGGAGCCTGGGTCCCTGTCTCCAGGGAGCCCAAGTTCAGCTCTTTACTGACTATCTCCAGAATTTTGAAATATGAAGAGATAGAGACCTCTCTATCTTATTTAAACCACTGCCATTTCTCTCTCTTTCTCTTCCTTCCTCCCTCCCTCCCTTCCTTCCTTCCTTCCTTCCTTCCTTCCTTCCTTCCTTCCTTCCTTCCTTCCTTCCTTCCTTCCTTCTTTCTTTCATCAGTTTTATCCATCTATTAAAAATGACATTTTTTTCTTAGCCCACTATAAAGTTTTTTCAGGATGTAAAGAGAGATGCTACCCACAAACTGTACAATTTTTGAGAGTTCTGTTTTTTGGAGCACTCCTTCCAATAAGTGCATTCTAATATTTAAAATAGATCTGCTCTCTTCCTGCACTGCACCTTGTACCACTACACGAGCAGTATTTTTCTTTGTTAGTTCTCCTTTCCGGGCACAACACCCTTCAGCTGTGGGCCTGTTTATCATGAACATCTGCACAGGGTTTACAGCTACTGCCACAGACCTTCTATCCAGCAGAAATTACAGATGACTTCCATGGGAAGGAAGTGTGAAAAAAATACAGATATTCAAAGTTTCTAAGTTTAAAAAGATCAGTTATTTGTATTTTTCTTACTTAATTAAGTGATCCTTTGAAAACAGTTACTCCTACCTTGGGCTAAAATATCAAGTTAGAACATTTGAATTGTAATCAACTGTAAGGATTCGCCTAGTTACTCACTAAGGTAAATCAGAAATGATAAATTAGTGTTTGCTTTAAGAAGTAATTAGCCAGAATATTCATTTCATAGTGAGTCCATATTTTAGGATACTATAATTTTTTACATTAGGTCTGAAATGAAGATGTGTTAATTCTTGGCAAGATTCCTTTCTAATTTGCAAAGGTTGAAAAGAGCAATTTTAGTCTCTATTTGATAATCAATCCAGCAGAGTCATGATAGTTTTCCTCAGCTTTGCAACCTACATTTTAGCTGATTCTAATGAAGACAAATTCCTCTCAATCATGAGTGTCCCGTTCATTAAGTGAGACAGATGGCAGCCTTGCTATATTTTGTTATATCCGGCCTCTTGAAGCTGTCTGCCTCCCCTATTTAGAAAATAGCAGGGCTTGTTTTTCTGAAGTAAAAAAAAAAAAGAAAGAAGTCAATATTTTGCTAGGGCAAGATGTCAAGTAATCTTCAAAACAAGTGAGCCAACAGCCTCTCAGATTTAGAGTGGTACGAACATATGCTTTTGTTTCAGGAACACGTATGCTCATATTGCATGGCAGGTGGAAGCCTGAGATACTTGGGGGCACGCTAACTTCTGAGTTTTTTCAAAAAGAGATGTTCGAGATTTCTCTGATGTAGACTATAACCCACCCCTTACCCCCTGGGAATTCTCTAGCCAACCTCTTCCCCTGTGACTCTCCTGCTTAACTTTTGCTTCTTTAAAACATGACTGGAAGCGGAAATAGATGTGAGGTAAACTGGAGAGCAGCCAGCTGCTTGTGGCTCCACACAGTGTCAGCGGGAGACACTTTAAGAAAAGACAGGGCATTGACACAAGATGGAAGACACGGCCTGGGGCACAGTTGGCCAAGGTTTATAAGACACGAAGCCAAGAAGGTTCAAAGAGCAAAGAAAACAGTTCTAATTTTTCCCTTCTGCACTCCAGCCAGTCCTAGGGGTTCCTGGGTAGTGCATGTCCTGTCTTCAGCTTTACCAGGACCACTTTGGAGGAGAGCATGTGAGTGTGAAGGTGCCTGTCTCAGGATGCTGAGAGGTTCTGACAAATGAGTACAGGCTAGGGGACGTGCTCATTTTCCCTTCCTATGACCACACGCACACTTCCATAGGATGAGAACATGGATGTAGGGAACGTGTCTTTGTTGAAAGCCCTGCCGCATGAGGTACAGTGTAGAGTGGATTCCCTGGAACACAGGCAAAAGCTGCAAGAACTGGAGACACTCATTCTGAAGGGAGCCTTGTGACATGTGCCAGTACTGGGTCAGAATCCCCCAGACCCAGGGGGGACCTGCGGTGTGTGACTGTACAATGCTACATTCTTTTCATTCTTTTGTCTTAAGTAAGCAGGACCTCTAAGGAGTAGCCTGGATGAGGAGAGGTGTTGGGGAGAAAAGAGGACCAGAGAGGGGGAGGGAGGTCTACCTAACTTGTTTCTGATGAGTGGCAAATGATTTGGAAGTTCAGAATTACCATTATGGATTCCTGAAATTGGGGATCGAAACAGTTATAACTTAATTATTCAAGTTATATTAAGTATTAAAGACCAAAATACACACACCATCTTAAGCACTGCCTGTGTTGAATTTCCATAGAAAACTCACAAATGGAAGGATTCCTTTTCCAGTCTCCTGCCTGCACTTAGACAGGCTCTATGACTCCCCGGTGCATCTTAGAGGAATGTGCAAGTTTACAGGAAGACAGAACAGCAACAACATTTGTATGGCACTAGTTCGTGAAATGAGAACTAGGTCTTGTTTGTGGGTGGAGGGCATAATAAAATAACAGCGTAGGATATTTAAGTATTAATTTTATTCTTCTGACTGATTTTTCTATGTTTTTGATGTTCTATTAGCTTTCTCCACAATAATAATATGTATTAATCTTGGAATTTGAATATCCAAGTTATTTTTTAATTAAGAAGTGCAATTTGTACTCTTTACTATTTCTAATCGCTCAGACATGGGCAAATTTTTCAAGCAACTTTGTAGAAGACCTGGAAGAGTTTGGCATTTCCATGGGCTTTGCACAGCACTTGGGCATGTAGCAAGACTCCAGACAGGGTCCAGCCTACCATTACGGCATTATGATAATGACTGCCTCTTCCGGTTGTGATCACTTCACAGTTTACAGGGTATTTCGTACATTCTCATCTAACAGTCACCTCAACCTTGGGAGGTAGGCATTATAGTGTCACTTTACAGATGAGGAAAGCTCCAGGGCTGAGGTGTCCCACGCTGCCCAAGCCCACAGCGGTGGACCTGGGACCCAAACCCCACTGTGTGTCTTCCAAGTTCTCTTTCCTTTGGCCATAGCTCTTGCTCCTCTGCAGACGTGCAGAACCCTGGACAAGCCCCCAAAGTTCCCTAGGCTTCAGCTTCCTCCACTGCACAGCGACGACCTAGATTGGACCATCTCTCAGGGCCCTGCTAGCTCCTCTTCACTTCGGATTGGAGGCTATCCAGTAGCATGAAAAGTGGAGGGATTCAATGGGAGTCAGTGGACTGCAGGGCCACTGTCCAGAGGCCTCCCCAAAGCCCACCGTGGTTGTCATGAACTTGGAGGGACCAGGAAAGAATTTGTTCCATAAGTTCTGATTCTTACGGAGTCTCATGAAATATATGGACTCCACAAAAAAGAAGAAAAAAGAAAACTCTACATACACAAAAATTTGCATACAGTTTTAGATGGCGTATAGACTGTCTTAGAAATATATAGGCCAGGTTAACAACTTCCGGATTAAATAGTGCACATATACCCCTTCCGGGGCCTACAGGAGGCCTCGTCTTAGTGTTCACACAAAGGGAGCAAAACTTATTTGGGCATGGAAAACAGTAGTTGAAAGACATGGATAGGAAAAAACTGGGGTGTACTTTCAACATATATTTTCCCTCATGGGAAATTATGTTTCTAATAACTAATTTCTCGGTTTGGGGGATGGGGTAGGAGAAAGAAAAGCTGGTGCAGAACAAATATAAGTATTTCCTTGAGAGGTATTTGTAGATAATTCCACACCATTTTAATGTTCCTTTTGACCATCTGCAGAGCATCATGGCTGATTACAGAGTTACGGTTGTGATTTCTGTCCCGAATGCCCACAGGCTGTCAGTGTGGGGCCTGCGCCAGTGTCAGGACTGGGATAAAAAGTGGAAAATGTGATCCTCAGAGATACTCATATTCCCTCCAAAGGGGGAAAGGTGTTTAACTATCATTTCACTCTTCCACACACCCATAACAAATATTTTTAGAACACAGGAAGAACAGGGTATCATGCAAAAATCTGAAATTTTCGATTGCCATAATATTATTCTGGGTTTGGGGAAGTCTAGAACAAAGGGGAACTTCATGCTTGTCTTGTGGTGTTGAAAAATAGGATCTACATTCAGTCTGAAAGCTGGATTCACTATTTGTACCCATTTTCATCTGCGACGGCATCTCACTTCCTGTCTGCCAACCCCGAGTAGCGTCTGCTAATGCCAAGTCCATCAGGCCTAGGACAACCGCGGCTGTCACCAGCCCTGACTTAACACCTCCACAACACAAACCGGCATTTCTCACAGAATTCTCTGTAGGTTTTCACAGCATTTTTTTTCATTTTGCATGCCTCATGTTAAATACTGTTAAAAAATTAAAAACCATTTTTTTTACAATTTACAAGTATTCATATAAGAAAAAAAGACTAAAAAAATACCCACCCAAGCACCTACAACTCATCTAGTGCACAATGCTAATAATACATAGGCCGTGACCGAAGAACTCCGTGATCGGTGGGAAAGCAGGGAAGCGCAGTCCATCCTCTGGGAGAAAGTGAGACATGATGCTGAGAGGAGCTGTCAACGGTGCTTTGCTTCCTAAGTCAAGTTCAGCAGCCGCATTTCAGAGTCAGTGTCATTACTTATTTCGACCTAAAACAGATAATAGGTATTGCTTTAAAGAACTTCAAAACTGACAATGAAATATCCTTTCTAATCATACAGCTGCTTCAAAATGCAAAACAGCTTTTGGGTTTGCCTTTACCATCTGCGTATAGGGCTGTAGCAACAAGGAAGCTAAAAAGCAGGGCTTCCTGCTTCTCAGAGCAGGGCGTGGCACACGGGTGTGAACTTCAGAATGGAGGACAGGTTTCTCGGGTTCAACATGCCAACCACACAGCAACTGAGGAGTGTTGTGAAGGTACTGCCTTTGGTTGCTGTGAGGTAAAGATGACAGAGTAGTATTATGTATCCAGTCCACTAAGATACAGCCTTAGCCTAATCTTCCTACAGCATCATGTTGGTTCGCTGCTCAAGAAACGTCCTGGTCTGGCTTTCCCACCACCTAACCATTGATCCCTACGTACATCCCATCCCGTGATGGTTCATTTTATGTGTCAGCTCGGCTGGACCACAGAACCCAGATATCTGGTCAAACACCAGTCTTGATGTCACTGTGAAGGTGTTTTGTTAGATACCATTAACTTTTAAATCAGTAGACTTTGAATAAAGCAGATTCCCACCATAACGCAAGTGGGTTTTATTCAATCAGTTGAAGGCCTTCAGAGCAAAAACTGAGGTCACTTGAAGAAGAAGAAATTCTGCCTTGGTACTCAGGACACCAGCACGAGCTCTTCTGTGGGTCTCTAGTCTGCTGACTTTCCGTGCTGGTTTCAGACTTGCCAGTCTCTGCAATCACTTTTTGTCTGTCTGTCTTCCTCCCTCCCTTTCTCTTTACACATCCTACAGGTTCAGTTTCTCTGAAACACACACTGTCAGCCCCAGTCATTCTTGTCCCCACACGTTTAACAAAGATCCTGTGCATATTCCTGACTTTGTACCAGGAAATAGCCTTTGCATGATACAAACTACAATGCTCTGTCAGCCACACAACTGGCACTTAATAAATATTTATTGAATACTTCTGCTCTTGCTTTTTCTCTCATGAGAAAAGTCTTAGCCAGTCTAAATCTTATTCATCTTTGAGGTTCAGTTGACATTTCTTCTCCTCTGTCAAGACTTTGGCTTTGACCTCAGCCGCTCTGCTTTCTCATCCTGCTCACAGCAACTCTTACCCAACAGCTGAACCCCATGTGGAGCTAATGGCATGCAGCTTCACCACTAATTGTGCTCTGATTGTTTCACTCAGGGAAGTCAACCTCCTCCCTCCCACTAAATTATGAGCCTCATACCTTCAGAGACTGTGTTTTACACTTATGCTATATCCCCACCTAGCAATTGTCTTCCATTAACTCAGTTCAACAACTCTCTCTCTGTGGCATAGAATGGACTTTTAGTCATAAATTGAAATAGTTGACAAAACGCTCAGCTTTCTAGTTTCACTTTTGGTAGTGTCTCTCCCTGTAAATTCTGTTCCGTCCTGCACACCTTAGGAGCTGGAGTCCTTCATTCTCTCCCTGTCTTCCTATCCATCTGCTCAAGCTTTTATTTCTCTATATTCTGGAAGATGTATCCCAATGTCCATCCCTTTCAGCTTGTTTTAGTTTAAAGAATTTTTTTTTTACCTTTTAAAAATTTTGCAATATATCTGCACCATCTTTTTAAAAATATTTTTATCACAATTGACATACAATATTACATTCGTTTTCGATACCCAGAGATTGGACATTATGTAACTTACCAAGTGGTCACCCTGATAAAACTAGTACCCATCAGACACCATACATAATTACAATATTATTGACTATATTCCCTATGTTGTACTTTATATCCCCATAACTATTCTGTACCTACCAACTTGTACTTAATTCCTTCACCTTTCCACCAACCCCCCCCTCCCATTTTCACCCGTCTCCTAATCCCCCTCCCCTCTGGCAACCACCATTAACAGGGATTTGAACTAAACAATAAAAAGATGAGATTAGGGTGGTGGAATTTTCGTACATTTATTCCACCATCTAGTTAGCAGGAAGATTCAAAATCCTTAACTTTACTTATCCATCCACCAGGCGAACCTCTTCTAGAATAAAGATAAGGCAGTAGGAGAAGGTATCTCTCTTTGTTACGTATAGTATTGGTGAAGGGTTGGAGGAACTTCTGGGTATCCATTGCTCTGTTTATAGCTCATATTTTCTGCCTTGGGGCTTTAGCAACATGGGTTGGTAAAGCAGTGAAGTAGATTGGGTGTGTTCCTATGATGCAAGGTAGGAATTCTGGAGTATACTCCAGGCATTGGGAAATACGCCTGCAAGGAGTTTCCCAAGAAGACAGTGAAGCAACTTTGAGAGAAGGCATTAAAATGAACCTATTGGCAATCCGGCCTTAGGTTTTAGTAACAGCTTGATATTTAAAAATCAAACATACATAGAAATAGAGAGAATAGTATTATGAATCCCTATGTACTCACCATCCAGCTTCAACTGAAATAAAAACTATGCTAATCAGGTTTCATTGATCTACAACTATTTTTTTGCTAGAGTATTTAAAAGCAAGTCCTAGACATTATATATCACTTCACTCATCAACACATCTCTGTGATTTTTCTAACCAGTGATTCTTAACCAGGGGACATTTACCATCTGGTTATCATCATTTGGCCAGGTGTGTGTGCGGGGGCATTTAGTGGGTAGAAGGCAACGATGCTGTTAAATATTCCCAAGTGCACAGGGCAGCCCCCGCTACAAAGAAAGATCGGGCCCAGAATTAACAGTGCAGAGTTTGAGAACTACTGCTCAAAGTACGAGAATTTTTTTTTCATTTATTACCCATTCATTAACATACCTCTCAAAATAGGCAACAATTTCTTAATTGCCTTTACTATCTAGTCCATATTTACATTTCTCCAGTTGTCTAAAGACATCTCACTAGTCGGCTTGTTGAAATCAGAGTCCAAACAAGGTGTACATATTGTGTGTGACTAATACATCTCTCAAATCTCTTTTGATCAGTGACGCTCCCCTTCTCTCATTTCCACCTGTGCTCCACTAGTTCCCACGCTCTAGGTTGGGCTGATCACTTCTCTGTGGTGAGATTTAACATACCCTGTTATTCTTATCTCTTCTACACTTCCAGTTCAAGGTCAGGCTTGACTCTGTGGCATGATACTTCATAGGTGGTCCTGTGTCTTCTTCTTGCACCCCATCCAGAGACACATAATATCTAGTTGATACTCTTTTAGTGATGTTTTGATTGATCAGTGAGTCTGAATAGAAGAGTCTGAGTTTGGGGATCCTTCAGACCACTTTTTTCAGGTTTTTCTCTTTTTGCAGATATTTGTAGATATGTTGGCGGTTACCTGAGGATTCCTACCCTGAAGGGAAAATTGATCTACTAATGAGACAGTTACGTTATTTCAAAGCACGTCTCTTGATAGGCCTGTCATTGTCTCTTTCTATGGCTTCTCCAAGTCTGTGTCACTTCTGATGTGTGTGTGTGTGTGTGTGTATGTGCTTTTCTCTGTGTTTTTTATGCTCCTTCTTATGTCTCGTTTCTTCCCAGAACCTGTCATAACATAGAGTATAAATATTTTTTGATGTGAATATAAAATTTAAAACTGTATATACAGCATAAAATTTGGTTTCTGTTCACTGCCTTAAGTTTTAACATCAAAGAATACTTTCCTTAGAAATGGGACAAAAGGAAGTTTTTACTTATGCTGATGCCTTGTTTTTGGGGGGTGCTCTCGATCACCATTTCACTACACATATCTCGTTGACATCCATGACAAGTGCAAGAAGAGAATTCTGGAAAAGACAGGAACCACCGCTTCTCTGGAGAGGCCCATTCGGACCCAGGCTTTCTTGCTTTGGAAAAGGCCTTGTGGGCTTCGTGTGGCAGCATGAAAAACAGAGCAGATGGACAAGGCTCTGGGGGCAGTGTGTGAGGTGACATGTCAACTGAGGTCTCCGTGTGCCATGACCACTGGTCATGGCAGACCCTCTCGCATGTGGCCGGCTGCACTACTGGAGGCATCATTCCTTCCTAGGAAGGACTGTGGTGCCTGACCCAACTACTGGTACAGTCATGAGACTGAACTTCATGAGCCGTATACACACAGCCATTTCATTGCTACTTAGTCAATGGCTACACTTTGGGGTACGTTTTTTCATAGTCCCTAAAATGGTATAATCATTTCCTATGATGGATCAAAAGTTACTAATACCAGTGACAAAGGGAAAGTACTCCACAGCTAGGCAAAGCTGGGGCCCTAAGAGCTGCCCCCCTTTGTGATAAGTAAGGCCACATGCAAGTAGGCCCCTCTCCCTTTGGGATAACCAAGAGGGAGCAGAGTGCATTCCAGTCCTAGCGCTCTGCACCCTTGAGACAGCCCGGAGAGTTAATGTCCCATAAGTGCCTGCCATTTCCAGGGACTGAAGCAAGCCCCCAGGCAACAGAACTCCATTCTCAGTGCAGGAAAAAGTGAGCCAGTTGGGCTGTGAGCAGAATACAGACACCTTACTCTGCATGTGACAGGGGACAGACAGCACTGGTAAATAAATGTGGAAGTGTGAAAGCCAGTCAAGACAAACAGACACAGGGTAAAGACAGTGACCTATCATTTTGTTAGTGTTTAGGCGTTTGGTCAAGAACCAGAGGCACGATGGGGCAGATGCAGACGGCAGGCTCCTCCAGCTGGGGTGCGCTGATACATCGCTGGTGGTTCCTGGTGTTTAAATCAGGGCTGGAAAGCACATTGTTCTCACCTCCTTGCCTCCTACACACACGCGTGCACAACAACCCTGATTTGTCCTTCTCGTTTTTACTCCAGATGCTGTAAATGCAAAATGGCCTGACACCAAACTACAGGGACCCTGCGACAAAACAGCTGTTCTTAGGAAAGAGCAGATGGACAGGGCGACCTCCGGCTCTGCCTAGCAGCTGGCCATCAGAGGTGGATTTCCTCTGGGCCTGGACTATTGGAGCGGAGGACAGGAGTGAAGGTCCACGTGGGAGCTGACTGCAGAGCTGCCTAGAAGGAGAGCGAGCCCCTCGTGCCTCCCAGTGCTTAGATGCAGCAGAGGGCCCCCAACCTCCGAGCCACAGACCCTTACTGGTCCAGACCTAATTGGAACTGGGACGCACAGCAGGAGGTGAGCTTGAATGTCATGCCTTTGAATCATCCCGAAATCATCCTTCATCCCCTGGTTCATGGAAAAATTGTCTTCCATGATATCTGTCCCTGGTGCCAAAAAGGTTGAGGACCACTCAAACCCTGCAATGGCAGAGACTGAACTCAGCAGCGGCCACAGAACATGGAACATTAGTTGTTTTTTTTTGTAGAGAAAAATTAGCCTCTAGCAAAGGTAATCAGACAAGTCCAGATACCAGAAAAAAAGTCAAGTGGTCATTTGGAAACCTTAGCACAAGATAGGCTAACAGTGGCGGGAGAAGCTTTTTCCATCAGCTCTTTCTGCATGGCAGTCAGGCACTGTCCTCATGGACATTTCCAGCACCACCAGGTCTCTTTGCCTCTACTGGGGAACTCAGTTCCGAAATTCCACGGCTGTCTTTCTTTGATAAACTGCCTTGGTCTAATTATTTCTAGGTGAAGAATCACTGGTATATGAAGCGTAGTTTTCCCACTACCCAGTCGCTACCCAGTTTGCTGATTTTGACAAACTCTAAGTAATTTAGCTGCTCACAATGATGCTCCCTGCTGTTCTGCATCTCTTTCAGAGCTGCATGGGTTTGAACCAAGCTATTGTTCTTCCTGGGAGGTAAATCTGTTTTTGTCAGTCCTCCCCCACTACCGCCTCCCCCATGCAGCAAATGGAGGAGACCCTGGTGAAGACTCATGTTGTAGCTGTGTTGAGAGTTCCAGCCTGTTGCTGAAGGTGGTGGCAAGGGGATGGCCCCTGGCACAGGCTACCCCTGACCTGGGTGTCACATATCCCCACGCCAGCCCCAGAAGACAGTCCCTGAAAGCATCTCTATAGCTTTGACACTGTCCAACCTTTTGGCATCTCTGGGCTGCCCTGGAAGAAGAGTGGTCTTGGGTCACACATCAAATACATTGCAACATGTAATCATAAAGAAATCGAATAACAGTTTAGGTAAATTTACAAGTTCGTGTTGGGCCACATTCACAGCCATCCTGGGCCGCATGCATCCCCGGGCGGCATGCATCCCCTGGCCGAGACACCCCTGGGCCTTTAGACGGAGGAGCAATGGCTGCTGAGGAGCTCTGGGCCTCCCCACCCAGAGCCTTCGAGATTCCTGTGCTGCTTAAACACCCGCTTCCTCATAGGTTTGCTCAGTTCATGGGAGATCTATGGCAAACCTTAGATTGGATAGTCACAGATTTCAACTTTATCCTCTGCGGAAGGCTAAGGAGATTAGCCTCTGTGCAGAAGACACGCATTTTCTTCTGCTTTTGATAAACTCCTCATCGTCTTTCCAAAGACAGTGCAGCTATCTTCTCCCAGTAAAGCCTTCTCTCCTGGAGTGAGAAGTCCATATTCCCTCTTCTGCAAAAGATTGCGGTGGGGATGTTTTTTTGTATCTACATATTCTGCGTAGGTCTCTACTTCTAGGTCATTGGCTACTGGAGGTCAAAGCTCAAGTATTATTCATTTTTATGTCGGCAGCACCCAGCTCAGGGTCTAATATGCACCTTATAAACAATCAATAAATAGTCGTAAATGGAACTAAATCAATTTATTTAATCGGTTGTCCTTGATAGGTTGATATCATTACTGTAAAGAGAGAGAAAGCATGAAAGACTAATTTCATATTCGAACTGCCTTTCTCCTATCATATCGCCCACCCCTGTATACACACTCTGACTGTGGGCCCTGGGAGGACACTTCATGGCTATGAGCAATGACACAGTCAAACACAAGAACGGAGACGTCCCGCACTGTCTGGACCTACCCACGGAGCACTGAAAGCTACCCATCCACACTCACATGCCTGGGAATATGCTAAACATTCTCCTTATCCCCTTAATAAAAGTGGCTTTGTCTTCCATGGAGATTACAGACTTAAAGAAAGTTACAAACCAGAGTTCACTACGCTCCCTAACAATCGAGTGCAGAGGACTGGCTTTTTCTCCATCTGTTGCTGGGTGGTGATATGACACCACTGAACTGGGTGCAACAGAATTCAACATAAAGGCCTTGTTAAAAGAAGTCAAGCAGCTGAGTGATGCCAACTGGATAAACTGGGCAATATTTGCATACCTGTGGGGAACACACATACTGACCTCTGAAATTGTTTCATGCACCATGATTTTTAATTCAGGTTTAGTTTGATCTTTCAGATTTCTGCTCCCTTCATGGTTGAAAGGCATTCCATATTCATCTGACATAATAATATGCATAATCTGTCAAAGCATAAACTTGTTCCATTATTTTATGCAGCCTGTAGTTTATGCTCCATTCAGCTAAAAAGTGTGAGGGTTAGCAGTGAACTGGGTGGTTGAAAAAACCATCCAAGGAGGTAGTGGAGTCGATCAAAGCCTTTTAGGTCATCTTAACAGGCTATTTTATGTGTTCCCGATGCACAGAGATGGAAGGGACCTTAGGAAACATAGATGGAGGTCACTTGCCTCTGGGCCATGACAGAGAACGCTCTTTGAGCTACATGGATGCACATCTGTCATTCAAGAAAGGAGATTCTGTATCAACACTAATCAGTTGCAGTTTTTAATAATCTTCCTTAAAAGAAAGATCAAATTATATCTGACCAACATTTTTTCATATTGCGGTTTGTCTGCTGAGTTATTTTTTCACAGCGGAGATGAAAGAAATCATTCATCACCTTCTTACTGCATAACAAGTAGGTACAAGACGCTCCTCATCACCACCAGGCATTGTTTCAGTTCGGTTCTCCCTTCCAATGCACTGACCATCTTTATTATTGTCTCAGTCCTGGCCAAGTTCCCCAGATCCACAAACATCAGCCTTTGGAGTACGCCCTTTACCATCACGTGGTAGCATGAACAACGAGGTGGTGACTGCTTAGTCCCAGAGTGTTATGCAGGGTGAATATTTTTCCAAATTGAATTTGCTTTTAAAAACCCAACATTTATTTCAACATCTATCATGTGACAAGTACAGTGCTGATTTATGGGATATGTTTCCTTCAGGTCGTTCTGCCAGAAGAAAATGAATTCAACCTGGAGAGGCGGAGGAGGCTTCGCGGGGCTGCAGTCCCCCAAAAGACAGCTGAGGGCTGCGGACTTGGGAAAAACCACCACGGCAAAGAGGCAGCACATGAAGACTTCCACATTGTTTCTTACACCGGGGACTCTTTTACAAACTTTCCTCTATTGCCATGGAATTATGGAACTTTGGGCTGACATAATCAGAAGGTCACCAGAGCAAGCCCACAACATCAGGCTTGGTGAGAGCTCACTACCATCCAGGAGAGATTTCAGTTCCTCCACTTACTACTGATGAGACTTTGGGAAAGTTATCTAACGTCTATGAACCTCAGTTTCCTTCCTTGTGAAGCAGGGATACTCATTAGTGCATGCTAGTACTTCCATGAGGATTATGTGAGATAACATGTGCAAAGGGTTAACACATGGTAGCTATTATTTTACACAGTTGTCTATTTGCTATGTAGCATTTTCTAGGAGTGGAGTCACTGTAACTATTTCCTTGTTTTCTAGCATTTTATCAAGCAGGTGACTATGGTTTTCTTCCTTATACTCAACTGAAATTAGCCCAGTTTGAGGAGGCTTTTGTTGTAGCTGTTGACTTCCTTCCATGTCCTCTAGCAAGGGTTAGTCCAATATTTGAGTACTGGACACAATCAGAGGGAGTTTTCCATGTGTATACATGCTTTATCCCATATGATCCATCCTCTGTCTGCTTACGAAACAGTTCTCCCTCAGTGCACCTATGTGACCTGGCTAGAGTCTCATGTTGCCTCAACTCTGTTTATCTCTGAGAGTTTGGCCTGTGGTTAATAGGTCCCTCCCCAGAAAGAGTCAGTTAACACCAGCTTAGACCAAGATGGCCATGGATTTGGCCTTCCAGAAGACCTCAAACCTCTTTATAATCTATTATTAAATGGCACACCCACCAGCACCAGGACAGTTGACCATCACTATGATGACAACTGGAGGGGACCATAGAAGGACACACACACACACACTCAAAAGGCATGACCCTGGTTCCGAGAGGACTGCCACCCATCCCCCCTTATCTGCCTAGACCACCCCTTTGTTTCTGTCCTCCTATACCCACAGCTTCTAGTCCCAAACCCATGAGAGGTTGATCTGAGAGCTACTCATCTGCTGCTTCTCCATTCTCTGGCCATTGAGTCACTAAAGCAAGCTCGTGCTATTGATGCTCACTTTTGGTTTTGTATTGGCTTTGCAACACTTAATGGAGAAAGAACCTCCTTGGGGTCCCAGGAAGGGGGATTTTGCCTCTTGGGTAACAAAACCACATTACAGGTGAGAGAACCAAGGCTCAGAGACAACAAGGAAGGCCCCTGAGACCACACATATGGAGCCTGGACTCTAACCTGATCCTTCTCCCTTTTCCCTCAGCCATGCTGCTCCCAAGATACATATTCTGTCTCTTTCTGGTAGACTAAATAATTCCTTATGTTCCTAATTGGCAATCAGGTACTGATAAAAAAAATATATCATTTTAGAAACATAAATTATGTTACCCCATTTCAAATACTTTTTAGAATGTATAATAATGGTGATGTTGGGTTACAGGTGAAAGGTGTGTTTTAAATATGAGTGGAAAATTAAACCAATGATTAGTAGTAGCAGGTCGGTTTGTTTTCGTTAGTTTTGACCAAGTTAGAAGGATTAATGTTTTCCATCT
This sequence comes from Artibeus jamaicensis, assembly GCF_021234435.1. NCBI lineage: Eukaryota > Metazoa > Chordata > Mammalia > Chiroptera > Phyllostomidae > Artibeus > Artibeus jamaicensis. Next base: position 41,537,923 of record NW_026522059.1, read on the forward strand.
CATGACACCTTTACTTACAGGTTAACTGGCTTTAACTCAACATGATCCTGGTAGTAGGAGTGCGCGTCAAGTCCGCCTATGAAATCAACTGGAAATATAACAGCCCAATATAAATAAATGTGTAGGTAAAACACACATCACAGTAGGTGTTTAAAATAGAACACATACAAATAATACGAACAAAAATGTCTGTCTATCACAAAATGGAAAAACACGTGTTTACTATAAAGGACAGCTCAAAATATTATTGATGGTCGAAAATAGGGAAATTTTCAGAAATACAAAGAAGTTGGCATCTTAGGGACTAAAAAAATCACAGTTGTTATTGGTTTTAGTGAAAAATGAAGTCACATTAAATAACATCAGATTTAAAATAATGGGTTTGTCCTTAGGCATACAGCTATGCACTTTTCTTCCATATATCAAAAGATATATCTTTTGATTTTATTGCCAGGATCCATTTTTATTCTTAAGAATATTTATTGCATCATTAGAAAGACCTTTGAGAAGTCACATAATCTATGTCCGTGCTCTCTGTCCCCAGACCATCCCTGACAAATAGGTGTCTGCCTTTTGCAAAGAAGGTTTCATCTCCTCTCTGGTAGCACCGCACTTGTCTCACAGCCTGTGCAGAAGCACTGTTCTGGGTGATATTCATTCTAAGTTTTTCCTGTTTTGATCACAGCCTCTGTCCTTCTTTTCCAATCCCAATGTCCAAGGCTAATCTTAGTTCATTTTCTCTGTTTTGGGGGGCCCATTAAAATATTAATTACCTTACATGAAGCTTCAGTTTTATTATGGCACTTTAACAGCAGGTACATAGGCCTACAGGGACACTGTACTCATGTGTGTATGTAGGTTCACAGTATGAGAAGAATATTATATCCTCAGCTCAACACAGGCGTTTCAGTGAACATTGATTTAGAGAAGAGATGACTTAGCCTAGAAGCTCAATTCCATGATCCACTTAAGCTCTAGCCGCTCTTATCAATCCCTGACCTGCTCTCTCCTCTGCATCTGCTGGAGAAGCAGAGGTAAGACCTGGTCAATCAAAGCTTTACCGGATCACTGTGTGGACAGAAGCCTTGGAGTACTATAAGGTACCTAACAACCAGGCTGAAAGAACCATCTCCAGATCATTGCACTGGAGACCAGAGAAACCTGAAGCTGATCTTTTCCCTACCAGTACTGGACACTGCCCTGGGAGAGAAGCAGTGGGAGGGGAGTCAGCCCAGGGGGTTGAAAAGATTTTCCAGGGGGAGAGTAAGCAGTGTGTAAAGGGGCCACTTAAAGGGCCAGATTAGACCACCTTTGTTTTTATTATTTTTATTTTCTATCAGATTAGATATTTAATCAAACATTTACTCCTTCGCTCTGCTGACCAATGGGTGAGAATTTACAAGGAAGATAACACTGACTAAAAGTTGAATGAGTGTATCATTGACAGAGACATGTTCACAAGTTAAAGGAGGTATTAAAAATAAACACTTTTATAAATATGTAAATTTGTGAATAAGATGGTTGAACTAAAAATTATATACAAAATAAGATTATAAAAATAAAGGGAGCATATATATGTTTGCTTTAAGCCAAAATAAAAACATTTTTATTGAGGATTTGAACATTAAAATGCAACATTAACAAAATCATTACTTTGGGTACAGATTCATGTAGCTGTTGAGTCTGCTCCTTAGCCATCTATGTCTCTCATCCACCATATCACCGGTATTTTTAGGGGAGAATGGATATATACATAATATATTTGTCAATATGGTTTATTTTCATAAATTTATTTACAATATTATTCAAAATTTATTTTTATGATTATTAAAATTAAAATTATCGATACCTTAATTAACTGTAAGTCATAGTACCTTTAATTGTGGAAATATTTTCCAAATAAATCAACACAAACTAAGTTTGCTAAAGAATGGAGACCATATATATATGGTTTGTCCAGAAGGTATCCAGCCATGCAATATAAAAAATAAAGACATTTATTGAAGAAGATACAAGAGACATTGTACAGAAGGCAATGACACTTTACTCTCCTTCAAAGTAGGCACCTTGGGACCTCACAGAGGACCCCGATTGCCATTAACTGCTCGTCATATTTTCCTGAATCTCATCCATGGTCTAAAATCTCTTCCCTTTCGAAGCTTATTTTAATTTTGGGAAAAGCCAGAAGTCACGAGGCACCAAATCTGGGCTGTAGGGGGACTGAGTCACCTGAGGTGATTTGATGTTTCACCAAAAGACTTTGCATAAGATGTGAGGCATGAGTAGGAGAGTTATCCTGATGAAGCTGCCAATCACCAGTTGCCCAAAGCTCTGGCTTTCTGAATCATCCAAATAGTTTCCGTGGAGGAATGTTCAAGCTTAATGCGAAATTCGATGCAGATTCATTGCTCTACTCACTCAGTCATTTTTAATGTGATGGCCACAAGTACACAGGCTCACTCAATGGTGTCTCCCGCTCCCACTGGCCAGTACAGTGAAGTCATCCAACCATTCTTGTTATATTAACAATGGCTGGACTTTTTTCAGAAAGATCTCATATTATACATATGAGTTTAGCCCAAAGACTTTCCCAGGCACTGTTACTTTACTTCCTTTAGTGTATCTTTCTTTGCCAAAAATTTTATGAGAAAAAAACATAAATTATATCTATTTATTATTCTTTTCTCCAAATATAGCTGCAAAATTTTTAGACCTTATCACAAATCAGTTTTTTTCTATTCTGATGCAAGATAGAATCTTTTCTTGAGTCAAGATAACCATTTCAAAGAGAAATTATAAAATTGCGAATGGAATCTTGTGTAACATTTGAGTTCTCATTATTTCATGTGTCCAGTTCTCCTGCTGTCATGAGCATGAATTTGTAGGTCCTCCTTCTCCTAAGCTTTCAATTACTGCCATTTACTAAAAGCTGCAAAAGATGATTTTGAGGATGCTTCATTAGTTGAATAATTCAGTTTAAATTTTTCAACTGATCTCGAATACCAAGCAACTAATATAGAGAAGTCTCACTTAGAAAAGTGCTCACAGCTATTGTCAGAAACTCAGATTAATTTACCAACTACTTCTTTAAGGCTGAAGTGTTCCCAACTCTGACTGAAGCAGAGAAGCAGGGAGAGAAAGTGCACTTTCTCATCCTGAAGGCCTTTTTGTTTGTTTTCAACACCACCCTCATTACAAAAGTATTCCCAGGGCAATGCAAATCAAAACCGCAGTGAAGCTCGACCTTATCTCCACTAAGCCAGGTTTCAAAAAACAAAAACCGGATAATAACAATTGTTGGTGAAGAAGTGGAGAAGTTGGAACCTCATGCGCTGCTGGCGGGAATGAAGATGGAGCAGCAACTTTGGAACAGAGGCAGTGCCTCTGGTTAAACACGGTGCTACGGCAGGACCCAGTCATTTCACTCCTAGTGTTTACCCAATAGACGTGAAAACATGTGTCCACACAAAAACTGGTTCACAGCGTTTACAGCAGCACTATTCAGAATAGCCAAAAGGTGAAAAAATTCCAGTTTATTTTTATTTTACCTTAACATGCATGCCTGTATAGATAGATATAGATCTTGAAAACTTGAGTTTCTATTTTCATTGTTCTAATAGTGCATGCAGCTTTATTGGGAAGCAATTATAAATGACCTGTGCACCTGAGTTCCAGATGCATTTTTTGCTTCACAAATTCTTAATTTAATAAGAATTCTATGTTTTTTAAACCCACAATACCGTGCTTCACTAAAATTTGTAATAGGAGCACAAAAATAAATGATTTTATCTTTAGTATTCACTTTTTAACTGAATTAGCACACCATTTAAAGTAAAATTAGAAGTGTTAGCCTAGACAGAATGAATATCACAAAGTTTTACTTCGATTCTATGAATTGGATTAAAAAATCAATCCATATTTGGAAAGTTAATTGGTTTTCTGCTGCAAGCACCCAGTGAACTGGTGAAATATTGTGTTTACCGTTGGGATTTTAGCTCTGTGGGAAATTCTCTCCCACGGCTGGAGCAGCCCAGCGCCCTCCACTGACCCACATACCAGCCCTGGTCTGGGCCACCGGCTGCTGGTAGGGGCCCGACCTTCCAGCACTTCCCCCACCTCCACTGGACGCAGGAAAGTATCAGCCATCTCTGTCACCCTGTCCACGTCTCTACCTTTTTAATCCACTGACCTGCCCACTGTGCTTGAAAGGAAGATGCTAATTACATTGCTCACTTAAAGATTTGGGAAGAACAGGGTGGTGGTGTTGGTCTTCTCACAGATTTAACTATGTCCTGAAAAGAGAACTCTACTCATTGCATTAACATCTCACACACCTTGAAGAAACTAGTGCAGAAGGCTGAAGTGCTGTCGGTTTACCTGTCTTAGATCATCTGAATGTAACTATTAACAATAAAGCTTCATGAGTAAACTAAATAATCTAGCCCCAATCTAAACCAGGTCGGATGCCAGGGCAACGGGTGCAAATGGAGACTGGTTCCACCAAACCAGGACGGTGGTCGCCCCTGTGGACGGCACCGTGAATGAGCCACATCTTCTCTGCATGTCAGAATTCTAGTGTGATGCAAAATTTGCAAAAATCTAAAAACAAAACATTGCATATTGGTAAAAGTTACATTATCAAGCTTCTGGAAGCAGGTAAGACTATAAAAATATGCTTTTTTTAAAAGGAGGAATTAAGGAGCGATCATTGAAAAGTGGGCAATTAAGAAACTAAGAACATCAAGAACCTCTTGTGGAAGGGACACAACCATGTGGCTTTTTTGGCAACAGAAATCTCCAAGTCCATGAGATAATGATGTTTCAATATTTTTAAAAAGAGGTTTTTTAATGCATACGCGAACACTTCTCATTTTCCAGAGTGGGTAGACAAGTCAAATTGAGGGGGAAATTGAAGTGTAAATGGTGGGCAAGTTTACAGACTCTGAAAGCTTTTTTTAATGATGTCAAATGCTTTAAAAATATTGAAGACATTTTTTTAAAAAGATGACTTAACGAAACACTTCAAAACAACTCAGTAGGGAAGTCCTTCAGCTTTTAAGTTTGCAGAAAGGTAGTCATGGTTCACTGTTAAGGAAGTAAAGCAACTATGCATTCTAAAACTCGCTTAAATGCAAAAGATGTGAGATGACAAGGTGCTGAATTAAGCAATTCCTCCAGTCATAGAATAATGAGATGAATTCCAATAAGTCACAACAAGTAACAGAGAAGACATGGTTACGTTTCAGAGGTACTCGGGCAGGACAGCTAGAAAGAAAGCATCCACCATATATGGACCTTTGGCACAAGAGTGGTTATGGAAGAGATGGAAAAACAGAACACCTGAGCAGAGTGCGGTGGGGGTTGGGGGACAGCTTGTTGGGTGGCCCGTAGGAAACTCCAGTTGAATTCCATATTCTCTGGTTATTAAATCTTGATTGTTGTCAGGTGGGAGAGGGGTGAGAGAACGATTGAAAAGGTGAAGGAGATTAAGAAGTACAAACGGCCAATTAGAAAAATAGTCACGGGGATGTAAAGTATAGCATGGGGAATATAGTCGGTAATATTGTAGTAACTGGGTCTGGTGCCAGATGGGGACCAGACTTACTGGGATGATCATCGTGTAAGTTACATAAATGTCTAATCGCTATGTTGCGTACCAGAAACAAATATCATATGTCAACTGCAACTGAAGAGTAAAATGTAAAACAAGTCTTGCAATTTAGAACAAAAACTTAGCACAATTAAGAGGTAACACCAATTGTGCAGAAAAGTCAGTTATACAGAACATTTCTCTTCACTCATTCCCAGAAACTGCGTGAGTATAAAAGACCCCACAGGGAGGGCCTGCAGCCAGGAAACCCCCGTTGTTTGCAATCCTTTCAAATGTATTTCCTGTGCCAGCTTCCAACAGCTCAGCCAAGCAACTTCTTAGAAGAAATTTATGTTACTTGTTACCAAATATCCTGACGAGGATTCTCACTGACCTGAAAGGATTAATTACAAAGCTACTTGGGATTTAAAGCAACATCTACCAGACAAATACAGACTTATTTTTCACTTGTAAAAGATACACAAGCAATTGCAGCTGTTCCAGTTGAATACAGGAAACTCTCTGGTCATAAATAAAGTTTCCAATAGATAACTCAGTGCTAGTGGTCCTATTCTTTATTTAGATATTGCAAACCTGACTGACTTAATATACGAAAAGCAACAACCTAAGGCCCTTCCCAGCGAGCCCTCAACCTGCCACTTCTGTCCCAGGTTTCACTGTGTTCACTGAATATCTAATCAGAATGGAGGCGTTTTGTTTCTGAACCAGCTGTGTTGCATGCTGCCTTGTCGCTGAATTGAGGGACACTGAGCCCCTGTAACATTGCCTTCAGCTCAGAATAATGAAAACACTCAGGACAATGGGGACCAATTAACATACTTACTCTGAATTTGCTTGCTTGTCTATCATTGTTCCTGTTCTGTAGTTATTAGAGTGTTCTAATAAGCATTTATTTTGCAAGTTGCCAGCAAAAATGTCTTAAGGAAGCATTGTTGAAGTCTTAAATAACTCAAGTATTGGGGCTACACTGAGATTTGCTTGTTCTGTGATATGATTTCTTAAGAGAAAAACCAGGGTGGAGGCTCAACGCCAACTGAGTTCATGCAGAGACCCGTAAATACCTGGAGGGAGGATTTTGCAGCACCCCACAGGTAATGAGGGCTTTAGGAGAGACCCGTTATTACAGAAAGGTCTGGCAACTCACCCACGTCCATGTTTTTAGGGAACGAGCTATGACTGGAAGAATCTGGGCTTTCAGAGGGCATGGTCCAGGCCACAGTCGGGATGTTCCTAGGGGCGCAGGGATGGGTGTGCTGGGCACGGTGAACTTGACAGTGCCCTGAAATACCCTTGCTCCTGGTGGCTGGGGCTGTGTTGCTGCTTTCCCATGAGCACTTTGGGAACCCTAAGGGCCATTCACACAGCAGATGGTACCCAAGTGCAAGCTTTACGGCTGTTCATTGCTGTTCTCTTTACGATGCTGAAAGTTCAAGATCTCCGCCTTTTAGAATGCACAGGAAATTGAAGGAGGGAAGCACGTGGGACCAAGGAGATGCTCCAGGAAAAGTTCTCCAGTTCAAGGGCAGAGTTTGCAGTCACGTAGGCCAAGTTGTCCAGATCACAGCTTTCCAACAATTTTACCCCTTCTGCATGGTAACATCCACGCAAAATGGACTCTCTCACTTCTGTCTTGTTCCCCTCAGTCCCAGAACTGATGGAACTCAATTGTCCCTCATGACAGTTTGGTCTGGAAAACACTGAACATTGTCACTGGGAGGGTGTGGAGGGTCTGGAAGCAACCTCAGGACTCCTCACCCCTCCTTGTGCTAGGGAGGGAGAGGGGAGGCTGTAGGTGACAGGGGTCTTCAGCCTGGGGAAGGCATGTCCCGGCTGTATGTGCAAACTTCCCAAATGATGTGTAGGTGTGCATAGTTTAAAGGAGTCAATTCCAAGGGCATTCATTTCATAATTTATGTGTCCTGAGAAACTGTGTGTGGCCCTTCTGGTCCTTGGTTCCCTCATTCTCTTCCACATTTGTATTCTCTCCACTTTGTAAGGAAAAGCATTAATCTCGGCCACTCGGAAATCTTATCTTGGCACACTACTCTGGGGGAACGTCCTCCAGGGCCCTAACCCAGGTGGCAGTTTTAATCTTCTGTGATGACAAAATAATAGCTACTCATGACAAAGTGTCTACTTTCTGATTTTTTGTTTCCAAAATAATTGGAGCCCCTAACTGATTTATTAGCTGTAGTACTTTCAAAATAATTTTTCATAATAGATCATTGTGCACTTTCGAACCTAAATCTCAGCCACTCAATCTGTAATTTCACTCCTCCTACTTCTCCTTTCTCCTTCCCCACTTCATTTTCCTCTTTTGTACTCACCACTATTTAGCATACTATATATTTTACTGTAACAATCTCATTCGTTGTCTGACTCCTCCACTGCAATTTCAGCTTTACCACACGAGAAGTTTTGTTTGAGCTTTTCTGATTTTTTTTCTCTGCTAGACTAGTGCTGGGCACAAGCTCCCAAAGCTGACTGGGAACACAGGGACTGCAATAATCGAGCGAGACCGCTGTAACCAACTTCCTCTCTCTCTCACCGTGTTCTTCCTGCAAACAAGGTTCGCATAGATACAACACCAGGGTCAAGTATTTGAAAGTAACTTGGGTGACCTATTCAATCTAGCAATAACTGGCAGTCACCCACGAATCCGTGAGCTAATTGCAACAAAACTCTCCATTTCATTAAAAGGTTCTCTTCTTAGAAATATTTCACTTTCTGCTTAAGTGTTTATTCGGATGGGGTTCTAATTCCAAGTAGTGGAATTATCAACATGTGTGAGCAAACATAAATGTATTACATGTCTGGATGAACGGATTTATGTTTGCTCAGTCACGTCGATGGTCAATAACTATATAGCTGACTTTGGAGCAACATGGGTGTGGACCGCGTGAGTCCATTATGTGCTGATTTTTAAAAATATAACTGTAAATGTATTTTCTCTTCCTTCTGATTTTCTTAATAATATTTCCTCTAGCTTACTCCATTGTAAGAATACTGTTTATAATGTATATAATATATAAAATATGTGTTAATTGACTATCTGTGTAGGACGTCTGGTCAACGATAGGTTGTTAAGGAGTTAAGTTTTGGGGGAGTCAAAAGTCGTAAGTAGATTTTTAACTGTGCAGAGTGTTCAAGGGCCAACATTCATTATAAACCCATCCAAAGGAAAAAGTTTAACACAACATCTGGTCACAGGAAAAAAATAAATTTTTATTTATAAAACTAAATAAAAATACTTGCAGATCTTTTAAACTGAATATAATAAGATGTACTGAGAGAAATGAAAGATGTCTTAAGCAAATAAAAGAACATAAAACACTTATAGATTGTAAAACTCAATATTATAAAGATATAACTTGAACTGTAGATCAACTCATCTATGGATTCAAAGCAAGCCCCATAAAAATTTGACAATTTAATCAAAATGCTGATTTTAATGCAGAGGCTCAAGTTTGGTTCAGACAATCTTGAAGAAGAGCAAACCATGGGAATTCCTAATTTAAGATGTAAGATTGATAACTGGGTTATAGAATTAACAAGCTTTAATTATTAAAAATGAAATTATAATCTATAAACAATTTCTCATTGAAGAAATGTATGATAGATTAAAAAAACTTCTAAGAATACACATATTACATTAGGAAATAGTTTTATGGGTGAAGTGTAATGGCAGTATTAGTTCAAAAAGAAAAAAGCCCAAATTTAAAGTTCCAACTGTTTGTAAATCTTTTAAAATGTATGATAATGAGTATTAAATTGTTATGGCATTTAGATTCTATGGGATACATTCAAATGAGTAATGCCTTAGTTTTATGGTTAAATATTATAGTAATTCTGTCACGTGTCAATTTATCTCCGCTGGAGTTACGTTTCCTGAATTCCCCTCTCTGTATGGTTCTGAGTCGAAACTGGTACAAGAGACATTTGTGTGATCTGGAAGACAGGTGCGGAGCAGAATTGTTGTGTTCAGAAGTTGGTCTGGGGCCCCACTGCAGCTGGAACATGGAGAGCTGACAGCCAAGAACAACAGGGGCCTGCCGACCAAGACTGCAGGGGGCCACTCCCCAGCTCAGTGATGCCAGCGGGAGAGATGGGGGAAATGTGGGTGGCCGGCCCCACTCCACACATCCTGCATCACTACATCACCTTGACCTCAGAATCAGTGCTGGGACAAGGACCACAGCCCTCCTGAACCAAACACCTGATACGGCTGAGAAATTTTTGGCATGGCTGCGTTTTCCTGGAAGCGGCTACCATGAGGAAGAAATGCTAAGTCTGGTTTTGTGAAAATATGGGAAGTGACATTTTTACTTTTTTATAATCATACCCATGCCATTTGTCTCGTATCAAATTCTCTTACATGTTACTGAGCCAGACTTTAATAATGGTGGATTCTTCCAATTTCACTGTATGGTCATAGAGATTTTACAGTGGTTAAAATTAAACACAGTTTATGTGTATTGGGGGGGAGAAGCAGATGGGGAAAGGTTTGTTTTCACAATTTTGTGGCATATGAATTGGCTCCTGAGATTCTGTTATTCTAATGATAAACTTTGCATACTGAGAATTTTGTGTTAAAACAAAGGCAATTGATTTGGAGCAAAATCATTAGGTATATTGTTATTGAACAAGAGGTCCAAGGGGGGGCAGTATTTGGCCCACCTAGGGATGCCAAATATTGCTACATAACAGGGGCCCCTCCCAAGGACAGAATACTAATATCTACTGGGCTCTCTGTCCGTTGCCAATTGAAAAGACATCTCTCAAAGCCAGAGATTTGTGAAAAGGAAACAAAATGTTTATTTAATGCTATTCAGGCCTAATGCCTCCACTGAAATATCAAAGTCCTTTAGGGTATACACCTACACCCACACAGCGCTCCCTTCTCCCACTGTCCCAACTCCGGGTACCGTAAATCAGGAAAAGAGCGCACGTCTGTGTTTCAGGCCGCTGGCACTGTCAGCTGTGTCACCGTGCAGGCAGGGTCTCTAGTTAATCCAAAAGTTATGTGGCACCTTCTCACAGTCCACTGGCAAGAGTCCTTTGTACCCAGTTCCAGGCAAAGTCTCTCCTGCTTCCCAGGCCCCACGGCCAAAGGGGGCACCCCCGAAGCCACGTGGGCTTCTTCCACCAAAGCTGCAGGGGTTTGCACTCTGACCAAAAGTGCGTGTGGCTTTCTTCTTCACTAGGCTGCAGGGGTCTGCACTCTTCCAAAGCTGTGTGGTTTTCCCTTTCACTCTGCTGAAACCTTGTGACTCTCCTCAATGGCTGCACGGGTCTGCACTCTGGCCAAAACCGCATGGTTCCCCCCCTCTCCACCTTGGCAAGAGGGGGGGTCTTCACTCTGCTGAAACCGTGTGGCTCTCTCCTACATGACTGCAGGGGTCCTCACTCTGCCCCAAACCGTGTGGCTCTCCTCTTCACCTTGGCAGGTATCACCTCGGCAGGTATCACCTCATGTCCTGGAGCCAATCTTTTCCAAACTCTCACGCAGGCATTGTAACTTGGGGGACCTGCCCCCAGTTACATCTTGGGTAGAAGCCACTCCCTTCTCCCTGGCTCAAAATTCGGCCACAGCTACTTAACACATCTATGAAACCAGTTAAAGGTTATAGATATGTTAAATAATCATTCCAGAGGTTAGCTGCAAAACTGTTGTACAAAACAGCTCTCAATGGCTCTGCTCCATTTGTTCCTTCCCCCAACTCACACCTGTGGGGGGGAAGGGGTGAGGGCATCTTCTGTGTCTCTCCAATATTCCTATACACTTTGAATTCTGAACATCATTCCAAATCTTTTTTGGGGGCCCCCCTTGGCTGTACCCTGTATCAATATTACATTACATGGGACTCCCATATCCACTTAAATTTCAGTGGGCTAGCCCATTCTTTTTCTCCACATTGTGCAAGTAATTTATATTCCCAATATTTAAACATAAACATTTTGGTATTAATTTAGTGAGTGATCAGTATTTCTTCCTTTACCCGTTTATAAAGAATTTAGTTCTTCTTGTTGAGAAGAAAGGCACAACTGTATGTGGGAAAGCGTGTTGGCCTTTGGTACCTGACCAAGCTGGATCACATATTCATTCCACTTCTTCTGTAGTGGCCTGCCCAGGAGGGGAGCTAGCCACTGAATCAATAGGATGAATGTAATGGCTAATAGCCTGCCCAGGAGGGGAGCTAGCTGGTGAGTCAACAGGATCAGGGAGAGCAAGTAACTAAGTAACTGAGGAGTAAGAACAAAGAAATTCGTATTAACTCTTATCAGCAGTTCCGCTTTCTTGCTTTTGCACCAGAGGTAACAGTCCGAGTGGCAGACCACCCCTCATCCTATACAGATAATTGTTCCCCACTGATTGGGGCCCAGAATTTGGAGACTAACTCCTCTGGGTCCGCGCGCATGAAAATAAACTTCCACTCCATACACCTGAGTTGTTTTCTGTAACACTTCTAGGCCATGTGAGCTGGGAGAAACCTCAAGGCACTGTGTACCGAATGAGGACGGTGACTGCCTGGCAGAGTGTGGCTGTCTAGATGAGCTAATGACCTTGGAGTATGGGGACACAAAAGCGTACAGCAAACAGCAAGCTGTTATTGATAATATTGATACATTTATCTTATTCTGAGAACACATTCCCATGAACTATTGATTTCAAAAATTTCAAAAGCTTTGTTTCGCTGAGGATAACAATGATTTGCCAGAATTCCTGCACTTCCTTCCCCCTGGTTCCCAGAAGACTGTCTGTCCTTGAGAAACCTGTATTGAATTTGTGTCTAGTTGGATTTTCTCATATTTGGAAAGAGTAGCTACTTTGGAGGAGGGGAAATTGATTAGTGTGCCACATTCCAAAGCCTGAAGTTTCATCATTTTTGAGCACAAGTAAGAAAATAAAGCTGAGTGGAAGCAGAATGTGCAGGGTTAAATGTCAAGTAGAAGCAAGGCTCTACCTCCATCCAGGGCTGGTGCTGGGGATTCCTCCCCTGTGCTCGAGTTCCGGGCAAGTGACTCACCCAGTGCACGTGTGACCAGGCTGAGTGCCCGTGTGACACTCTCATCACCACTCGTTTAACTTTGACTGGCACTGCTTTCATTCTCTGCTCCTTCCCCCCACAATAGCACAAACACTGAGGGGAGATGTCTCTCTCTCCCTCTCTCTCTCTGTCCCCCCCCCCTCAGTCTTTTAAGCCACTATATAGGATTCTTTGTAGGTAATACATGCCCTTTGTGCACCTTTTCCCTAATGTTTTCAGTGCTCTTATTTTATATGCAGTGATATGCTCATTCTAGTTATTCTGCAAGGATCCCTGGACTACCTTTAATAATTCGTCTTTGATTCTTATATGTGGGGGACGCTGGTTTGTATAGTGTCCCTACAGAGTGCTTTGATAATAAGCAACTACTATTTTGACTTCCTTCCAGGCTCTGAATTGCAAGTCATATCACATGTATAAGGACACGTGTAACATATTGGCTCCCACCATCCTGCCTCTTCAACACACACACACACACACACACACATCTTAGTTTTTATTTTCTCGTATTTGTCATGAGAGTAGCTAGTTCCCCCTGCCCCTTTCTTTCTTTTTTTAAAAAAATATTTTATTTATTTATTTTTCGAGAGAGGGGAAGGGAAGGAGAAAGAGTAGGAGAGAAATGTCAATGTATGGTTGCCTCTCATGTGTCCCCTGCTGGGAACTAGCCTGCAACCCAGGCATGTGCCCTGACTGGGAATCGAACCACGATACTCTGGTTCGCAGGCCCGCGCTCAATCCACTGAGCTACGCCAGCCAGGGCCCCCCTGCCCCTTTCTTATTTTGGTCATCTTTTATAGTACATTTTCTACTCTCTTTGAAGTTACTCAGCTATTTTACACACATTCAAATTGTGCTCTCTTTCCCTACAGTGGCGGATTAACCCTCCAGTTAATCCTCATCAGTGATTGGATGGAATAGCTGTGGTCAACTACAGCTTGCCTTTCGAAGCTTTTGTAATTTTTCAGTTAGTCCGTTCAGGATCACTGGTGGCTGAAGGCCATTTTGTCCCTACTGCTGGGCTTGTTAGGAAGAACATTTTATTCTGGAAAAAACAAGATTTAAAAGAAATCATGAACACAACTTCCTTTTCTATTTCTGGAGCTCCCTTTTCATCTTTATTTGGCTACATTTCCAGCTTTTGTTCCTCTCGTGGGTTCAGATCTCTGGAATCAAATGTTCCCATAATCAGTGCTGACACTTTCTTCCCACTTAAAATTTTCTAACAGTGGATAATACTTAAAAAGTGGAATAATACATTTATAAAATCTCTTCAGGGTCAATAAACCAGAATGGCATGGCTGGGAGGAAAAATAATGGTCAGAAAGGTAAGGGCTAAAACCAGTTCTATGAATTTGTCTCAATAGTTATAACTTCTCCTCTATATAATATATTTTTTTCTTGGTTATCCAGTTGTTTTCCCCAATATATTTGCAACATTCTCACTTAAATATAGCCAACGTTTTTACTTTGCTCTATAAATCAAGCGACAAACACTTGTTGACTTTGAAGTTTTCTCGTATATAATTCCTTTTTATTGCTTGCTTCTACAATTTCATATATTTCCCCTTTGACTATTATTTTATTTTTAATGGCCTCTATTATTATTTTTGGACTTCCCTTTCCTAGTACAATCTTCATCCAAAAAATACTATTTCTTCTGAGATCGCTATTACACTTTTCCCCTTCTATGAGTTACTACTCAAAGAAAATTGAATCTACCATAGTCTTCCCAAGATTAAATCCATTCATTGACTCCACATGATCTAGCAAAGCATCCCAACTGCTGTGACCTGAGTGGGTACAGACGCAGTAAGATACCGAGTCCCTCATTCCCTTGTGTTTGTGTGTTTTTGTTGGTGTGTGTGTGTGTGTGTGTGTGTGTGTGTGTGTGTTTGCTGAGTGAGGTTTAGGGTAATTAGCCCTCTGTGCCAGTCAGTTCTTGCTGGGAGAATAGTAATGTATTCACCACAGAGTGCTTTATGAATGCTAGCTCTCTGTGAGGGCCAAGATGTAAAATAGGTCGGGAACCACTGTTGTAGGACAGAACCCAAGGTCCCTGAAAGACTGATCTTACCACTCATTTAGTGAACCGAGCATACCACAACTCATCACTTCCTGCATAATCCAAGCTTCTCTCAGGCCTTCTGAATATTTCATGGTTTTCCTATGCTCTTTTGACATATTTTCCCCAGTATTTAAAATGCATTTTCTTTGTTCTTTCTAGTGATTGCATGTTCTTCATATAAGACCACATTCCTAGACTCTGAGCAGCCATGCTTGGTGTCCTGAGACACATTCAGCCTCTGCTTACTTTTTCTGTGCACCCAATTCACTTTGCACAAGCCGTTATCTGTACTTCCTTCTTCTGTAGTTATTTATATGCTTGGCTCACTTAATAGAGCGTAAGGTCTCCTGGTAAAGGGACCAAGTCTTATTTTGTCTGTACCCTTGTGGTCTAA
Source organism: Artibeus jamaicensis (assembly GCF_021234435.1). Lineage (NCBI taxonomy): Eukaryota > Metazoa > Chordata > Mammalia > Chiroptera > Phyllostomidae > Artibeus > Artibeus jamaicensis. The sequence continues at coordinate 41,553,045 of NW_026522059.1, forward strand.
CACACAAATGTCTTTCAATAACTGCGTCTTGAATGAGTGAATAAAATTAATCAGTAAAAGACTGGTTATTTAAACTTGTTTAAACACTACTAAAATTAAGCACTATTAGGCTAGATGTAGACTGTAAATACTTTTGGATCTGACCAGGTCATTGACTTTAGAACAAGAAGAGATACGAGAGAAATGCAGAATCCAATCAAACATTTAAATGTCCACGAGGATTGGCAACATATCTAGAATGCAGAAAGAACACAGAATTCTGAGCCAATGTGGTTGAAAGAAGCAAACAGAATGTCAAAAATATGTTGAAAAGCAGGATGATAAGTATCTTTGCGGCACTTGGGAAAATATTAAAATGTTTTAAAGAGTTACTAAGTATAAAACCAACCAAAAAGAAACTCTTAATAGGAGTAAATTCTTCTTTCTACTCAAATCTTTTTTTTTTAAATCTTCACCTAAGAATATGTTTATTAGTTTTATTTATTTATTTTAAACTATATATTTGATTTTATTAAATTATACATTATAATTTTATTACAAATTATATTTTATTGTTTATGCTATTGTAGTTGTCCCCATTTTTTCCGCTTTGCCCCCCTCTACCCAGCCCCACCTTCCACTGCCTGAGGCAATCCCTACACTGTTGTCCATGTCCAGGGGTCATGCATATATGTCCTTTGGCTACTCTATTCCCCACACTGTACTTTACATCCCCATGACTATTCTGTAACAACCAATTTATCCACCCATCCCCTTGGCCTCTCTCCCATCCGGCAACCATCAAAATGTTTTCTGCATTTCTGCATTATGATTCTGTTTCTGTTCTGCTTGTTTGTTCATTTTGTTTTTTAGAATCACTTGCCAATAAATATGCATTTATTGACATTTTATTGTTCATATTTTTGATCTTCTTAAAGAAAACCCTTTGACATTTCACAGAATACTGATTTGGTGGTAATGAACTCCTTTAGCTTCTTCTTGTCTGGGAAGCTCTTTATCTGTCCTTCGATTCTAAACGATAGCTTTGCTGGGTGTGTCATCTGAGTCCTTGTGTTGTGGGCTGCTGACTTAGTCACATTTGAAGGGTATAGAATGTGATTGCATCTTGTTCCATCAACTATTAAAAAAGCTGTTAAGTTTGTTAAAATAGTGGAAATTAGAATCCCCTCAAAATTTAGGTTCTGCTTCCCAGCTGAAAATCCCTAAACCTGTGCTGACCTCGGATTGTTTGAGATGCTTATTTACTGGAGAAATGCATTCTCAACACAGGGAACTGATAATAGAACAAAGTAAGCCAGTTCCACAATTTTAATACTCTTTTTTTATGAAGTGCAGATTAGGGCTTTGTAATCATTGGGATAATCTGTGTTTACCTGCTATGTAAAATCTTTCTGATTCTTAACATAATCAGAGAGATTAGGTTAGATCTGGCAGATTCACCTTGTAAAACCAATTCAAAATTTGAATGGGGTCATTAAATTTGCACTCGTGATTTTAAATTGAAAGATATGGGGAAATTTCATTCAAGTTGTGTACTCTTTAAGAAAATATTTAGATGATTGAATTTAAGTAGATCAAAACGTTACTGAACGTTCAATAGAATACTGTTCAGCCTTATCAGGAAATGAAATTGTGGTACATGCAGCTGTGCAGATGAACCCTGAAATGACAGCTGACCTCTGTGAGATGAGTTATACACAAAAGGACAAACACTGTAGAAGGCCATCAAACGAGGTGCCCAGAGTCGGTAAATACGCAGAGGCGAGCAGGGACTGCAGGGGTGCGGAGAGGGGGCTGAGAAGTCCTGGTTCATGGCCACAGAGCTTTTGTGCAGGAAGGAAATGGACAGTGCTGATGCTTGTACAACATTTTGAGTGTACTTAATGCTATTTAATTGCACACTTAAAAATGTTCAAAAGGTTAATTTTACATTATGTATATTTTATCACAGTAAAAAGAAACAAGAAATTCCAAAGAAGCGGCTATTAAAATGTACTGGATTTTAGAATGAATACTAAAAGTCCTGTTTAGCATTTAAGGCTTAAGAAAACACAGGTTTGAAAAAAATTTGTCACTTTAAGAAATTGCATAGTGATTTCAACTCAGAGTAGCTATGAATAGAATGTTATTCCTTCATGGACATCAAAGATGCACAGCGACACCTGAAAAAGTTTGTCTGTGTGCAGTGTGCACACAGACTCCCGCTGTTGAAGTTTCTGTCTTCTTCTCCCCCTCCCCCTTTCCTTTCCCCTTCTTCTTCTCCTCCTTCGGCATTCACAGCTGGTCTTATCAGGAAGGCTCCCTTTACTTAGAATTAGTGGCACTTGCTTTTATTACAGAACACTTTTAAGAGCTGTAACTTTCTGAAATAACATGGCCTTTGGGGCATGAAGACAGATACTCATTGCAAGGTTATTGGACACCAGAAGCAATAAATTAGAAGGCCTCCTACCACCTGCTACTCAGGAATGTTTGCTGGGGATGGAGGAATAGCCCCTCGAAATGCAGTGTCTCACAAAAACACAGCCTTTGCTTGAAAAAAAAACAAAAAACCAAGGAACAGAAAACTGATCATTGAAGCCTGACTTCGCCTTCAAAACATGAAGAAAAAAATGCAGTGACAAAGTGCTAAAGGAACTTGGCCCTTCGCCTGTTCTCTTGTGTCTTTGTCGTCTCAATTAGGAGGAAAACACAGTCAGTGTGACACCAACTCGGGCTTCAACTGCAGGACCAGTAACTAAGAAGGGTCTCTGTTTCCCTTACGTAAAAAAGAAACATTTAATTTACTTCTCCAAATAAACGTGTAGGGGAATGAATAGAAAATGAGGCAACTGTAGAATGATGAAAAGAAAACAATATTTAAGTCTAGGCTGTGCACTTTTTGCCACAATGTGTAGAAATGGCCTATTCTTCATCACTTTCACGTGACCTTCCTGGTGAATGCAGAGGTTAAAAGTTACATCCCAGATACAATCTGCCTTTTGACTCACCTCTCTTGTGAGAGTCAACAGGCCAGGAAAGTCCAGGTTACCTTTTGACCCTGCAGAACACCCAGGAGGAAGCTGCTCCTGAAGTCAAAGCCTTTGTTTTGTCTGGAAGCTTCTTCCGGAAGTGATTCTTGCTGCCCCTTCAGGAATGCTCTCCTCCTGCCCCTCACCGCCCAGGCTCTTTCATCCTCTTTGTCTGAGCTGCAGTGCCATCTCCTCCAACAGACCTTCCCAGGGCCCCAGGAGGCACTTGCGTGTTAAGTGGAAGGCCGGAGATGCTCCACCCCTTCAGTGGCAGGAAAACCTCGTGTGTTTGTACCGCAGGGGCTCCACCTCAGGGAGGGCCCTGGCACACACTCGTGGGCGTGCCTCAGCGCCTCACTCCTCAGAGGCACTTATCCTCGTATCCCAAGTTATGTGGTTACCTCTCCTCCAAGCGGTGGCTCAGCGACAAGGTCCCTTCAATATTGTGGTTCCACCATTTCAACACGTGTCTACCAAAGCTTCTACGCTTGTCTGTGCCCTACATACAGGTAGAAAGGGGAAGACCATGGAGGATCACATGGGGAAGTCATTTAGGAATCAGGCCTGGCAGTGCACAATGTCTTCTGCTCACTGCCAGGATCTAGGTGCAGTTTCATGGGAGCTGTGCAAGGAGAAGAACGAACAAGTGGGGTTAGTGACTGGCTGGCTAGTCTCTGACACAGGGCGACACGCAGCTATTACACGATTGGTGAAGGCAGTACTGATGAATAAGGACCAGAAAGCATTACACATTTTGCAGTTGATTGAACTGTAGGTGACAAAGACGGCTGTCTTTGGGATGCACCACAAACTCCAGTGTAGGCTTTCTATTCTCACAATCAAACAAAGAGCAAGAATAAGAAAGAACAAGAGAAGGGAGAGAGAGATTCTGCCCTGAGGAAAAATGTGGACAAAATGAAGAGCCTATTAGGTATAATTTAGAACTAGTTTACTTTGTACCTCATAAAACTCAGAAGGAGAGAAATACCTTTTGCTTTTCTCCAGCTTTATTTGCATGTCGGCAAGGCTGGCACTCAAGCTACGTGAGTACGAACTCCTACGCACCACGCGGATTCCAGTTTCTATTGTTGTTCCCAGGAACAAGACCACGTTATTTCTTTTCTCTTGGTTAATAGAGCATTTACCATAGAACACATGAGAATGCGTATTCCATATACACTTTTTATTTATTTATTTTCTTTCTTTTTAAAATTTTTGTTCATTTATTTTTGGTTGCTCGTGTGGCATTTCTTAAAGGAATAAAATCAGACTTCTATTAAATATTTGACCCAGGAATATATCTCATATCTAAAAGGAGTAAATATCTGTTTTATTATCTAATTTTACTTTAAATGCTTCATCGTAACACTGTGGGTATAAGCTATATACTGAGGAGGGCAAGTTAACATTTTTAGGACTTAATGAAAAAATCATCATTCCAAAAGTAGCCAGGCCAAGTATTCAAAATTTGTTACCATAGCTGCATCAGAAATCTGCTTCATTTACATAAGGACATTAGAAATAATTTTTAACTGGTAAAATAAACACTCTCAAGAGGTAGGATTGCCTGGCAAAACTCAAAAGGATGGAATTGCCTGGAAATCAGAGAAAAACTTTTCAAAGAGAGAGCAGTCAACAGTGACCAAAGCCATCTATTATAATGAAGCTTGATAAGATCTAAGTAATTTTGACAATTACAAGGTCATTGCTGGCTGCTGAGAGAGCATTTTCAGTGATAATATAGGACAGGAGGCCAGATGGCAGCAGACTAACAGTGGATGGGCAGTGAGAAAGTAAGCACTAAGTCTGGATTATGTTGCAAAAAGGTGAAGGGATTAAGACGTACAGATTGGCAGTTAGTAAAATAGTCATGGGGTTGTTAAGTACAGCGTAGGCAATACAGTCGATGATACTGCAGTAATTATGCATGGTGTCAGATGGATGCTAGACTTATTGGGGAGAGCACTCTGTAAGTTACATAAATGCCTAATCACTGTGCCCTACACCTGAAACGAATATAACATTGTAGGTTAACTGTAATGGCACAAAATTATTAAAAAAGAGAGAAAGGTCTGGATGTGGGAGGAAGAAAAGCACAAAAGACATGGAAGCTAAATGCATTCTAAAAGGGGAGTCAGGGTAATGTCTTTTATTTTGTGAGTTTATTTGTAAACTGAGGGGAAGGATCCAGTGGGAGGAAGAAGCTGGGCAGGGAGAGGGGAGACAGGGCGGGGGAGAGAGAGAGAGAGAGAGACTAGTTAATGGAGCAAGGTGCTGGGATGTGTGGGAGGGATGGACATAAAAAGCCACAAAAGCCGCAGGCAGAATGAAGACCTCTTTTTCCACACAAGGAGATAGTTACATGCGACTCATCAGAAAGTTACCAAAAGAAAAACTGTTTGAGAGCCACTAAATTTTTAATGGTTTATTGGATAAATACTGTGACTCCTTCGAAATGTTGGCTATGGCCACAGGATCACCCTTAGCTGATTCGCGTGTGTTTCTCCATCTTTGACTCACAAAATTCTTCTGAACCTCCACTCTTAAATATGCAACTATCACAAGGCGCACAAGACAACCAACTGGGTTTTCTATTCTGAAGATCATCTAGGCCTTTGCTGCTCTCACTGCTTCCCCTCCTGCCTGACCTTCGGGCCAATCTACATCTCTCCGTCTTCTCCATACGTTCTGAGGCTAAGTTATTAGGAGGAGATTGAAGTTATTTTTATTTCCAATTCACATCATTTCTATGGTAATACCACCTTATCCTTTTAAAAAGTGTGCATGGGCAGAAAGGCAAATACATGAACACTAGCCTGCAGGAAGCCTGAAGAAACAGCAGGTGCGTGGGATATTTTTCCAACAGTCATGCTTCCTTCTACTGAAAAGTTCCCAAAAAGTACACTAGCAAGGGCCAGATGCCTGCACAAAGAGCTACTTTGAGCTGTTCAATGTAAAATATTGAACCCACATGTGGGGGGTTCATTTCCTTTTAAAAAGCGTTAGCGTCTTTAACATACTTTTCTGCCACCATTCAACATCTATGTCCCAGCCTGGCCTTTGTGCACCCAAACGGATGTTCCAGTTGTAACTGGCAAGCTAATATCAGGAGTAGTGATAGCAACAGATTCTCTGGAAAATTCTGGCAATATTTGTATAAGTCAATACTATTTTCATCGTCTTTTGCCTCACCTTCGCACTTCCCTGAATTAAAACATTCTTTTAAGTAAATTTGACAAGATAGTAACAAGCCCACAAGTTCATTTTCAGCAGTAGATGATTCACAAACAAGGCGTTGACAGGTTTTTATGATTACAGAGTCCAAGTATCCTGGTCTCACAAAGGTGCTCATGGAGATTGATAGATATTGTAAAAAGAAACAAAGAGACATAAACAAGCTTTTTCATTAAAATGAGCGATAGAAAGTATAGACCCCCACCTACCAGTACTCTTCCTTTTGTGAGGTTTTTATTTCATTGTCTCTGACCTGCAGCCATGGTCTTTATAGGAAATGGTGAGCAAAAGAGGCTGAGAAGTAACTAAGAAGATGGGCGGATGGAAATAAATATTTCCTCAAGCATTTAGTACCCTTCTGAAATGCCCATCACTGAAATGTTAGTCCCACAGAACTACTTAGAGGGAAAAAGCAGGTAGCTGTTATTAATTTTTAAGCCTGGCTGACAGCTTTCAGTCCAAGTGCAAGTCTTAACTTTGCATTCTGAATAATGCAGAGATTTTCATTAGTTAAAATAGGATTCAAAATGATAAATGATACATTGTCTGCCAAAATACTGTGACATTACATTATACATTTGCAGTTACCTTTCAGAATAAGCTTTCCAGAAGTATACCCAGACAAATTGGAAAGCTAGCAGTATTGTTTCCTTATTTTATGTTTTGCATTTAGAAAAACAATTCAAAAGACATGTCTTCTTGGCTGTGGGTTGGTAATGTCTCGTCCAAAGAGCAGTTCATTATTGCACCTAAAAGCTAAGTGTTGGCACAAATTGTACTAGTCTATGAGATCATTGCAATTGGTTTCATAGATTCCTTTTTGCGCACATCTGCCTTCTGAAGACTCTGAGACAATTCAATTACGAGTGCACTTTTGATTCCTGCTTCTATCAATAAAAATATAAAATTACCCTTGCTTGAGAACTATCAGACTAAAAGGTTTCTGATTGCTTTTCACTGTCATCTCTCTTCCATCAGATTATCATGTCAGGTCGGTCTAGGGTGTATTTACTTTGTTTTGAGCACCCCAGACTCTTTCTGACTCTGAGTATTATTTGAACGGATGGCAACACAACAACTGTATCCAGATGTCTCTCGGTAACTTAATGTATGGCCCCAATAACAAACACTAGAATTAAACCATTAATGGAATAGGTTGTAACAGCTGCTTCAATCCTAGTTTGATGGGCATTAAAATAGCTGATTCAGAGATTTCTATAGAGTAACTTAAGCTAATTAAAGACACCAAAGTCATGGAACTACAATATCTGCCCGTGGTATACAATCCATACACATTGGCATTAATATTCTAAAAGAAGGCTAGTACAAGGTCAAAAAATGTTTACCCAATTTAGATGAGCCTTTTATTTTGCATGCCATTTTGCATTTCCCAGTTTTGCTTAAAATCACAGGCCTCAAAGAAAAGTCCTTTCTATATTTATGCTAATAGATAAAGAAGATTATTGATTATTCTATTCTCACACAGTAAGGCAGGAAAGAGCATTCCCATCGTTTGAGAGCCTCCAACTAATTCACTGAGGAGGAAAAGAAAGGATACTTTTGGTATTTACTCAAAAGTACCTTACAGGATTTAGTTGAGGTTTATCACTCTTTGTTACAATTTTTTGAAGTGTTTATTCATCCTCCATTCTAATCATTTCCATTAGGTCCTGAATCCAGTTAAAACTGTTCATATTCAATCAATTGCTTTTGGCTTTGCAGCCTGTTTTAGCTGTGGGTCGGAGGCAGGCTGCTTTGTGTACATGAATGTTGTCAGGTTGTGGAAATAACTACTCATGGAACTCCCGAAAACAGGCTTTTTGATGTTAACCTCATAGTGGGAAGTATGTCATTACAGCTGCACTTTTGAAATGTCAGAAACTTTATGGCTCAACTAGCATTAAAAAAAATACCCCCAAGCAAGCATGCAATATGTGATGCGGTGTGTTTGCATATTTTCATTGCCCGATGAGTTTCATCTCAGGTCTAGTATTTATTCCACTCAGTCAAATAAGTGGAGATGAGAGCTTATTTTGTCAGCTGGATCCCAGTTTATGCACCGTACACTACATCTGTTTGGAGGAAAGCATTCATCAGACTGCTTTGGAGTTGTATTCTAGAAAGTTCCAATGGCTCGCTTGACCCTCGCTGCTGAGTCAACTTTACAGCTCAGACCATAACTGAAGTGATATAACTAAATGTCTGATATGGTTGGGTGTGATTTGTTTACCCAATATTATTACTTTAAAATAAGTTAAGATTTCTTTTGGTATTACATGAGCCCATAACAGAGGTGTGCCAGGAAGTGCCTTGTACATTAGCAGGTAGGTGCCTAATACATGCCAGTTGTTGGCCTATGTTGCAAAAGCTCTATCTATGTAAGTTCAGGTTGTATATGCCTTTTGTTGTTGTTTTTTTAAAAAAGTTATTGTATTTTTCCATTACCATTTAACTCCATTATATGCCTCCCCCCCTGCAAACATGTGTATGTCTCTTTTTTTGAGTGTTCTACTAAAATGTGGTTACTTAGCTTTTTTAGCATCTCACTGTTTTTTACATCTTTTTTTAAGAGTGATTGTTTTTTTAAATTTTATTTATTTATCTTTAGAGGGGAAAGGAAGGAGAGAGGGAGAGAAACATCAGTGTACGGTTGCCTCCCATGTGTCCCCTGCTGGGAACTGGCTTGCAACTCAGGCATGTGCCCTGACTAGGAATTGAACTGTGGTTGTTTGGTTCCCAGGCCTGTGCTCAATCCACTGAGCTATACCAGCCAGGTACATCTTGCCTTGAAGGTTATTCAGTTTTAGTTTTCTCAGAGCACTTTATATAGTTTATATACATGTAGATCTTGCTATAATGTGTATTATTTTTGCTATTAGTCAGATTTCAAAATTCTGCAGCCGGTGTGCTTACAGTTGGTGAGGGATAAAACAGCCTGGAATCCTCTACTCAGCAACCCATTTAGGTCTCTGATGAAAGTTACTAAGGCACAATAGGACAGTGATCTGTGGGCTTCTGTATGTCTGGGAAGCTTCCCCCACAACTGGGACTGCGAGTTTCAGCAATCAGTACTATCTTATCTGAATGCAGTTTGCTTTGTAAATGTGTGATTGTAACTTTACTACGGCAAGTTCAGTCACTTTAATTCCAAATAGCAATGACTTCATAGCCCTGTAATGATTAGTTTTGGAAGCTATATCTCAGTGAAAATCAACTGCAAAGAAACAGCAGTGATACTTACAGGTGTCCTCCTCTTCCATGAAAATACTGATCACATAACAGGCATACACAAAACCAACCAACTGCAAAGAAGAGAAAAAACATGCTTTAAGAAGCTAGGCCTAATGTCCATAATTAAAGACCATATATAATCCAAAAGATAAAGAATATATAAGAGTAACGTGTAGAATTTATAACAGAAGAAATCTTGGTTTTGAACAATACCTGTGATTTTTAAGGAGGTTTTCCATTTCTATTCAACTTTAATAGCTTTCTAAAAAGCATACGGGAATAGTGAAAAAACAATTCTTAGATACTTTACTTAAATTTTGATTTGGGAAATACAGATCTTACATTTTAAGGTCACAGATTATTCAGAACATATATTTTTAAATGTTAACTACTTATAGAGCAATTTGTAGCTGCAGTCATTATTACTACAACTATTGTAATGTTTAATAACCAAAAAGGAATAAAAAATATATTAGTTACACATTAAACACCAATCACTTACTTAACTATTTAAAATGCTCAGAGAATATAAATTCTATTTAAATACCATGTTGTTTTTTAATTACAGCACAATAAAATGCATTGACTTTCAGGTGTTAGTCATAAAATCAAACAGATGAGATGACTAGTACTTTGGATACTAGTGGTTAAAAGAATAAATGCAGGTGCTTATAGGCTTTCTAGCTTTTCACATTTTTTTTCACTTATACTGAGAAGACAATTTTTATTCTATGGAGCCAGTGACACTGTAATTCTTGGAGGACAAAATTGTCATTGAATCTAGTTGAGTCTAAAATTACTCCAATAAGTACTTTGATGAAAAAGACGTTCCTCAATAGCTGTTATAGTCTGCCTTCTTACCTTTGTCTCCATTGTTAAAGTCTGTTCCTCCTTCCTTTTTATAAAATAATACGGGCAAGGAAACTTTCCTGATAGTCCCAGTGTGAACGGCTGAATGCAGGGAATAATAATATATCTGGTGGTTGTGACTGCCCTGGTAGATTAAGACTCTGAACTCATAGCACACTTCAGACTATCTAGACTAAGGCCAAGAAGTCCCTCAGAGGGTGAGTGGTTAGAATGAGAAGGACTTACACAGAGAGAGTTGCTTGCACACAGGAAGGTTCTCTCACCCCAAGTGAGGGGGTATTTCAGGGAACCAGAAACATGGGGGAACACAGGTGCTTGGTACCTAACTCCCACTTGGATAACTCAAAAGTCGGGAGGCTGTGGATAAATGGGTTTTTGGTGATAGAGTATGCAGAGACAGGGCTGAGCAGTTATGGCCAGCCAGGTGTATGGGTCCCCTTAGTCTGGCAGGTAAAGCCTTTTGGAGAGAACTGGCTGAGCTGTTCTGAAGTGGTACCCCACTCGGAGGACTTCCTGCCAGGGGCAGGTGGCCTCAGAAGAATGATGCTGCTACTTGGTATATAGAAGATGCACCAGCCAGAGAGGCTGATCACCCAGAGAAATAGCTGAGAGGATCCTAGAAGATGGTTGGCGTGGGTTTTTGAAGAACCCACAAAAGCACCTACAGAAGGAGGAGTTGCAGTTGGAATCTGTGACACCCAGAGAGCACCTCCTGCTAGATTACAGCTGAACCAGCTGAGTGAGACCTGGCTCCTTGTCTCTTCTCCCATGAGTCCTCCTTTCACTGCGTCCCTGGACTGACCAGAAAGAGAGAAGTGCAGTGAGAAAAGGGAAAGCAGCAATAGGTCCCTTCCCTGCTGCTGTCTCCAAATTGAAGTCAGACCCAGGATGAGGAGGAAAGTTTAAATAGAAGAAAGTTTGCACTGGCTTGGGCTGGGTTTTTAAAAATTGAGGTAAATATTATCTAAGCTTTAGGTGTATGATGTTATAATTCGACATATATATGCATTACAAGTGATCACCACCAAAAGTCCAGTCACCATCCATCACCATACAATGACCCCTTCACCCATTTTATCCTCCTATGAAGCCCCTCCCCCTGGCAACCACCCATCTGTCTTCTGCATCTATGTTTGTTTTTGTTTTTTAGATTCCACATATGAATAAAAAATCATAAGATATTTGTGTTTCTCCATCTGACTTATTTCACTTAGCATAACAGTTTTTGCACTCATGTTCTTGCAAATGGCAAGATCTTATTTTGTTATTTGTGACTGAATAGTATTCTGTTTATATACATTCACAGGTTCTTTATCCATTCTTCCATCATGGACACTTAGACTATTTCCATACCTTGGCTTTTGTAAATAATGCTACAGTGGATATGGGGGTGATTATATATTTTCAAATTAGTGGCATTCTTTGGATAAATGCTCAGAAGAGAAATAGATGGATCATATGATACTTCTAGTTTTACACTTTTGGAAAAATCTCCATATTGGTTTTCATAGTGTCTGTACCAATTTCCACTCCCACCAACAGTGCATGAGGGTTCCCTTTTCTCCATAACCTCCGCAACATTTTTTATTTCTTATCTTTTTATTGTTATGGGCTGAATTTTTTAATATCCATGAACAACCAAAAGGTCTGTAAGTTCAGCCCGAAATGGGATACAAAGGGTGGGATAGATTGAGGCTACAAAGTGTGCTTGCAGGGGCAGTGGGAGAAGAAATAAAATGCCTTTAACTGTATTTTACCTTGTTCATCTCATTCAGTAAAGCAGCTGCATACAGGAGAGACAAATGGCCTATGATCCTATTACAAAAAACTTCCTAATAGATTTCTTCCAGTTCTTGTTCTCATAGTTGCCATATGCTATGGTTATATTCTTCTGACTCCTGTAAATACTTATCATAAACTGAATTATTAATAACTATATAAATTTGCATAATTTAAACATACTATAATATATTTAGGCAATATACTATTATTGAACATTGGGTTCACATTATACATATTATTGTAATTAATATTAATGCTCTTTCTATATTTTGGATTACCCGACTCTCGGAAGTGACATAAGTCACACATTTCATCCTACTACAGCAGCGAAGGACAATGCTTGCTTTGTCACGCCCTTAAAATATATGCCAGTATAATAGATAAAATGGCATCTTTTCATTTATTTAATTTGCAATAGTTTTATTTCATCCAAAACATTTTCATATTTTATTAGACATTGATATATTTTTTCCAAATTATTTGCAGAAGTCCTTTACCCATTTATTAACTTGCTGTTATTTTCATTAATTTGCATGAGATCTTATGGTGTGTATATACAAGCTTTTGCTATATTTATTGCATTTATTTCTTTATGTCAGCAGGTGATAGTGATGGCTCCATAATTGTGTAATATTATCTTAGTAAATCATATACTGGAAGGTGTCTGCCTACAAATAATTTTCTTATTTTCTTGGTGGGCTTTCTCTTAGTGTGGGTTTCTCTTAGGGCTTTTTCTTCTATGTGTACGTGTACATGTAACTCAAGAGCTTTCTTGTATTAATTTTCAGTTGGTGCTGTACAAATGAGCACAAATGTGTGGGTTAACACAACACAAATTTATTATCCTACAGGTCTGGAGATCGGAAGTCTGAAATGGGTCTCTGTGGGCTAAAACAAAGGCATCAGCATGGCTGCACGCCTGGAAAATCAGGAAAATCTGGAAAATATTTTGCAGCCTTTTTCAGTATCAAGAGGTGCCTCCATTCCTAGGCTTGTGGCTCCATTTTTTCATCTTTAAGGCCAGCAACCTTGAACTGATCCTTCGTTGCTGCCATGTCCCTGGTGCCCCTCTTCTGCCACCCTGTTTCACTTTTAAGGACCCTTGTGATTCCACTGGACCCACCTGGATAATCCAGGATAATATCCTCATTTAAAGTCACCCAATTACCACTTCAATTCTGTCTGCAACCTCAGTTCATTTCCCTTTGGAAATTAGTTCATGGACGTCTTTGAGGGACTATTATTCTGCCCATCACATCTGTGAACTTGTATTTTAAGTTCTCAGCTCCCTGCACAGTGGGCTACAATGGGAAGGAAGAAGTAATAATATTGATGCAATTACTTAAATTTTAACGTATGAAGTAAAATCATATCTTGATTTAAAAAAAAGACTTGAAAGGAAACTTTGAAAAGTCATTTTTTGTATCAATTCACTCCTCTCAGGAAATACCATCTTTTAATATTGGAGAAACCACTGCCCACATCTATTTGGTGTTTGTGCATTAGTGTCTGTTTTCACATCTTTACTATAAATATGCATCTACAAGCGGAACATGATTAATTTAAATAGCATTTATTTCTAATAGTTTTCTTGACAACTTAAATTCTGAAAAAATCATCTTTCTAACTTGTTTAGGTCATCACTGTTGTTTATTTTGTATTATGGCTGACGGAGAGCTTATACGGAGAGACATGTCTGCTCTGTCTTTTCAAATTTTTTCATTCATGTGTCCATAACTAGTTTTATCTTCAATCCATAGATTCTTGCAAGAAAAGTTATAAGCCACATGGTCATTCTGTGAACATTAGTTTTCTTAAGAAATAGGCACCATAGTGTGTAAACTTACTTAACTCAGCACACAAAAATGTAATTCACCTCAATATACTCGACATGCCTGTCCCCATCAATCCCATCATGCAGTGGAGCTCCTACCTCTCACAGGACAGTCTAGAAATTCAGTGACACATGCCACTTCCTTACTTGTAGTCCTAGTGAGGCTGCCAGTGCTAAACCACATGTTAGATATTGTTAAAGACCGTTTTTTAGGTTACTGGATAAAAATAAATAGATGTAGAGGCGATATTGGCTCCCTATACTCCCATGGATTATTTCCTTTCAACACATGTGTTCCATTTTGGAATATTTTATGTACTTCTTTGCATGCATTTGCCCTCCTTTGGTGACTTACTTTGGAAATGACCTTTTTGGCTGAAAAACAGTTCAATGAGTTCAGATAACATAGGTTTTAGTGACATAAACATAGGCAAATCAGATATCTTTTGAACCCTACAGAGCCAGACCAAGTGACAACCGAACAGATTAAGGTCTCCTGTCCCGTGTGACTGAGTGACTGGTACCAAGGGTCTCTTCCAGGTGCTTTGCAAAGAGCAGGACAGTAGAAAATTGAGTGAATAATGTTATAATAGACACATTTCTGAACTAGCTTTGTTGCTTTGGTTACAGACTGAAATTTAGATGCTATATTTCTTATTTTACCTTGGAAGTTGCTTATTGAATACTTCCAATATCAAGTTACTTGATAGTTTTTTTATTATGATAATATTTTTTATAGCAAACCCAGGTAAACAAAATTTCATAAATCATTTTTTTCATTTGTATTGGTGTGAGGTAAGTAAAGATAAATAAAATATTTTGATTAAGTGCTATAGGACTTTTCTAGAATAAAGCTAGGTCCTTCATGATAGCTAAACACCGTAATGACCATTACTTTTCTACTTTCATAATAGAGCATAATTCTTTAGAAAAAATATAATGCATCTACCTACGCCTTTATGTTGATTTAAATTAAACTAAATTATTTTGTCTTCTCTGATATCTTTTGAGATGACAATGATATCTGAAGTATATAATAGTATCTTAGCAGCCTTTTTGACAGAGACTATCTTTCGGTGTCTTCTAACAGCAACTCATTCTATTTGGCATGCTTGGCCCATCAGCATTTACTGGTTGTCTCATTGGCATTTACTGGAAGAAAGGCCAGAGGATTGATGAGAAGGCCCCATGAGAGCCTACTCAGTGAACTTAATGCTGAAACACTGTTTTCACATGTCAATATGTAGAGTTGACTTGATGGGGTTGAAAAGATTCCATCCTGATAAAAAAATTCTGACCGAAAACAAAATCCACCCCACCAACCTCTGGTTTGCCTTCCAGCTGTTACAAGAGGCCTGGAAAATACTGACTGCTAATGGATGTACCATAAATTGTTGTGTTGCATTGTTTATGCATTTAAGGACCTAAGAACCCTCTAAGAAATCTTCATACTATAAAATACATTTTTATTTTTTAAGGAAACTTTTTAACAATACCAGTGCAAGTTCCTTTCCAGGCTAAACAGAAAGAGGTTTACTAGGTGGCTAACAATGAAAAGCAAGTGCAAGTCTGACTTTATCATTTTTGTAAGTGAAGTAATAGTGTTAGGGTGAGACATCGAGCAAGTTAAAAGGATTGCATAAGATGATGACCATAGAAGTGTCAATACTTTTACAAAGGCAAAGGAGAGCAAACTCCTTTACATGTTTTTTTAAGAAATATGTTATTACTTATTTCATACAAGTATGTTACTTATTTTTTCTCTGTAGTTTTAAGGTCATGGGTTGTTCTAAAAATATTGGGTTACTGCGTTTTCTGAAAAGATTCATAATCTACATACTGAAGAGAACTGGTCAATATATTTATTTCTCCTTTCCCAAATAATTCTTTTGACTGACAAAAAGATCAAGTTCTTTATCGCAATGCTGCCACACTATCTTTCTGTATTCAGTGATTTTTTTGTACTAATGAAATGTGATAACACTCAGTTTTAAAGAACAACAATGCATAGCAAGAAAGCATTTATCAGATCCAGTTGTTCACTAATGGGCTTTAATAATCTTTTTTTAAAGATTTTATTTATTTATCTCTAGAGGGGAAGGGAAGGAGAGAGGGAGAGAAATAGCAATGTATGGTTGCCTCTTGTATGTCCCCCGATGGGGACTGGCCTGCAACCCAGGCATGTGCCCTGACTGGGAATCAAACTGCGATACCTTAGTTCACAGGCCTGCACTCAATCCACTGAGCTCCACCAGCCAGGGCAACAATCTCTTGATAGATGACAAGAAAGGAATTTTGGCTAGGTAATTGAAATATATGGTACCATTAGCTGGGAACAGTAAGACAACAACAGGCTATAGCAGAAATATTAGATCACACTGTAGGTCCTTAAACAAATTTTGCCAACTGTAATCTCTATAGTACAACAAACAAGTTAATTAAAATACATCCTTTTACTTTGCTTTATCGATGGGCACACTAATAAAATATTTATCCCCCAAATTACTTTGGCTACCATGATTAACCAAACTGCTGTTTAATTACTAATGTTACTCTCATGAGAACCTGTCCGAACATTGTGTTGATCACCAATTTGTAGGTGACTGAGTGCTGTTGCGTTGTGTTCTGGGTTTCCTAGAACACAAGCTGAAATAGTCCCTGTGGCTTTCTGTTCACCTTCAAGAAATGTAATATAATGCATTTTTTGTTAATAGCAAAGACATACAACATAATAAATAATACCAGGATAATAATCTTGATTGTTTCTGCTTTTAATAAAGTTTTGAAAGTCATTTATTTTAAGGACACTTTTTTCTCTTCCATTAAAGCCATCCATCTCTACAGTTATAACATTTACTTTTTTTCCTCTCTATTATAAATTCTGACTGCATACAATTCTGACCGCATAAATTTCATCTTTCTGACATATTAAATGAATGCAAATGACATAAGAGCAGATTCCAACACCACTTTTTGTGCAAGTAGGACTCATATATGAGATTGATTTGTTTTGGCCTGCAAACCTCGTGTGAGGACTGGCAGGCTAAAGTTACACACCTGTAGACACAAGGATGAGGACACTGGCTGCCTGTCCTAATTGTGGATGCTAGTAAGAATGAATCAAAGAAATGAGTCATCTCTAAAAGCCTGGGTGTCTTAAGGGAACACATTAAGGTGAAACGGATGATGAGAAAAGCTCATCCAGGGAACTCGGAAAGGAAAGCTTGCTCATGTCTAGCCTTAGGGTGAGGGAACCGATGAATTTGAAGGAAGCCTGAAGGATTCTCAAAGAAAAACAATTGCCCATCTACCTTCCTAAATTTTCCAGCGTTCACACCAACATTTATTCATTTATTTATTTTAAAATTCCTATCTGAGGATATTTTTCCACTGCTTTTTAGAGAGATTGGAAGGGAGGGAAAAAACATCAATGAGAGACAGAAGCAGCACCTGGACAGGGGATGGAACCTACAACTCAGGCATGTGCCCTGACCAGGAATCAAACTTGCGACCTTTCAGTTACAGGACGGCATGCCAGCTGAGCCACACCAGCCAGGGCCACACCAACATTTAAGCCCTAAAGTTTAAGAGAACCCGTGAGGGACTTCCACCAAGGTGGAGGCATAGGTGGAGACGCCATGCTTTCTCACACAACCAAGTTTAGAGACGACTAAATATTAGCAACAGAAAACATAGCCAGAACACAGAAAATTGAACTTTTTGGAAGTCTGATAACAACAAATTCTTCAGCCTGACCTGTAAGGGGTGAAACCAGCAGCTGGCGGAGCGGGGTTGCACAGGAAAACTGGGTCAGACGTACTCAAGCGCATGGAACCCAGGCGCAGGGTTGGACCTAGTGGGCAACTCAGCAAGCAATCACGGGGAAACAGCGAGGGAGCAGGGCTGTGGGTTGACTGTGGTCGCGCATTCGTGCGCAGATAGACAAGTGAGGGGGTGGGCGATTAGATGGGTCCCAGCAGGCCCCAGCGGCGAGCAGCAGCAGAGAGGGCCACCATTTCCCCGCTCTGACCCCTCCCCCACATACAGCGTCACAACCCAGCGACCTGGGAGTCCAAGGCTCCGCTCCTCATACTTAACGGGAGCGAACAGACCAAAAATAGCTCAAGAAGATCTCAAAGCCCCAGAGACATAAATCTAAGCGATGAAGAAATAGCAAAACTCTCAGATGCACAGTTTAAAACACTGGTGATCAGGATGCTCACAGATCTGGTTGATTATAGCCACAAATTAGAGAAACATATGAAGGCGAAACTAATTGAAATGAATGGAATTGCACAGGAAACCAATAGTAATGAAAAGGAAACTGGGACTCAAATCAATGGAGTGGACCAGAAGAAAGCAAATAATGGCCAAACAGAAAAGAGTGAAGAAGCAAGAATTCAAAAAATGAGGAGAGTCTTAGGAACCTCCAGGACATCTTTAAATGCTCCAACATCCGAATTATAGGGGTACCAGAAGGGGGAAAGGAACAGCCACCAGTGGAAAACTTACTTGAACAAATAATAAAGGAGAATTTCCCCAATCTGGCAAAGGAAATAGACTTCCAGGAAATCCAGGAAGCTCACAGAGTCCCAAAGAAGTTGGACCCAAGAAGAAACACACCAAGGCGCATCATCACTACATTAGCCAGGATTAAAATGAAGGAGAGAATCCTAGAAGCAGCAAGAGCTAAGGGGACAGTCACCTACAAAGGAGTTCCCATCAGACTGTCAGCGGATTTCTCAAAAGAGACCTTATGGGCAAGAAGGGGTTGGAAAGAGGTATTCCAAGTCATGAAATCCAAAGACCTACAACCAAGATTATTCTATCCAGCAAAACTTTCATTTAGAATGGAAGGAGAGATAAAGTGCTTCTCAGATAAGATCAAATTCAAGGAGTTCATCATCACCAAGCCCTTATTATATGAAATGTTAAAGGGACTTATCTAAGAAAAAGAACTTTAAAAAAACATGAACAGTGAAAGGACAGTAAACTCACAGTTATTAAGAACCACACCTAAAACAAAAGCAAACTAAAAGGACAGCTAGATCAGGAGTGGAAACATAGAAATGAAGATCTCAAGGAGGGTTAGCAACAGGGGAGTTGGAGGAGAAGAAGGGGGGAGAAGGTACAGAAAATAAGTAGCATAGACAGTAGATAGAAAATAGATGGGGGGGCAAGAATAGTATGAGAAATATAGAATCTAAAGAACTGGAGACACGTGGTCATAAACTAAAGGGGGGTAATGGTGGGGATAGGGGGTAGGGTGGAGGGGAATGAAGGGGGGCAATAGAACAACTGTAATGGCATAATCAATCAATCAATCAATAAATAAATAAAACGTGAGAAATGACAGAATTTTCTCTATTTGGCACACAGCTTCTAAAATGCTCTCTTAGTCGATTTTTCCTCAACTTCAAAATAACTCTATAAAAAGCCTTGGCCGAAACTGCCTGTGGGTGGCAGGCAGAGGAGGACACATTTTGTTCTGTGTAAAGCTTCATTCCTGTGAAAACATTAAGCCGAACATCTGTGAGTAGGAAGCTTCTGTAGGTGATTTATTTGGGCTAAGGTACTAAGTTCTTTATACAAGAAAGCATACTGCCTAATGTCAAGAACGGGGTATGGTTTGGGATTTTACTTTTATATGCTAACAAGTTAGCCTGTTATTGTTTCATGGGTGCTGGTAAGAGACATAAGGCAAGCAGCAGCTCCTTGTCTGTGCTGTATTCCCCGCCTTCCCAGGGGCCTGGGTGGGCCCCGCTCACACAGCGGGCTGTGCTTCAGGGGAGGGTGCCAGGCCACCTTTATAGCAAGGACAGCAAGCCCACTCTGTGCCAGGAGTGGGATTGGAATGGGGGAAGAAGTAACCTCATTCCTAAAGTGTGTTTACTAAAAATACAACCCTGAGAAATCACTTGGGTGAAGAGCAATTCTAATTTTGGAGGTGATCAGTGAATCTATAGGTGGTATTTAAAGCCATATGACTGCATTCGATCACTAAGGAAGTGAATGAAGTCAGCGAAGGGACCCAGGGGTGAATGAAGTCCTGAAACATTATGGCATTTGGGGGTTGGAGAGAAGCAAAAAAGGCTGGAAAGGACTGACCAGAGAGGTACAGTGATACGAGAAAGTGAGAGCTGTCAGCTGTGCCCAAGACCTCTGAAAGGTCAAGGACACTGAGCACTAAGCACGGACCACTGGACTGGGTGGTGGGAGGACATGAGTGACCTTGATGGGAATTGTTTTGGTGGAAGGTGGAGCCAAAATGTGATCAAAGTGGGTTCAGGAGAAAAGAGGATTTCAACAATTCTTTCAAGGAGAGTTGCAGGAAAAGAGAGAGGGAAAAGGGAGAGTAGCTGGAAAGAGATGCCAGGTCCCTGAGGTGGTTTTGTTTGTTCTTGTTTTTATTTTAAGGTGGACACTACTACAACATCTTTGTATTCTGAGGGAATAGCTCTAACTTAAACCATGACTCACAATTTGGGGTAATGGAGGACAAAGATTATTTTGTCTGTCCAAGCACATCTACTTCCAAGCCTTCTATAATTCTGCCTCACCCTGGCTTTCAGGGCTCATCTTCCATCTTCTCTGCTGAGAGCTTGCACCCCAGCTCCCCGAGCATATCCATCCTTCACCTGCCCAAGACCTGCTAACCCCTTCTCACAGCTCGGTCTCCAAAAACCTTCTCATCCTTTAAGCCATGTTGTAAAGGTCACTTCCTTTGATCTCTCTAGTGGCGGCACCGCTAGTCTGAAATGTCTCAGCACTCCATCCTTATGTCTCTAATGGTATTTCCCAGTATTGCTTTGTATCATAGCTATATATGCATTTGCTATCTCCAGGTAGGTCCTTAAAGGCATGAACTTTTGAGAGAGTAAATAGAAAGGCCATGTCCTCTGAGAGTCCTGCCCTGGTTCCTTCAAGACGAGGATCTGCTCCTTCCCCGACTTTGGCACAGCCTCATGTCCCTCAATTAAGGCACATTTTGCACGACTATACCCATTTATTTAGACCTCTGTCTCTGTCGCCAAACTTTCAAGGTGAGAACTTTTTCTCAACTCAACTTTGCATTTCTGACACTCAGCACTTTGCCTGCTACAAAGAAGGTACTCATTAAACGTTTTTGAATGAACAAATGATGAGAAACACTGTATTTCAAAGTGAAGTGTGGGAGGGGAACCAGTATGCCTGGGATAAAGTGGATGAATTTCAGAACTTCGGCATGCTAGCCACAGTGAAATTCCTACACGGGTCACTCAGTCAAAGTAAAAGCCAGCTCTGCAAGTGTGCAGTGATAACTATTGTCCTGATTTGATAACTTGATAGATTTTTCTGCTTTGCTTTGATACTGTCTGGACCATGCAATAAACATGAGAACAGCCAAAGATTGTACCATCTTAGGCAGATGGAGGAAACATAAACATGTAGACCAGAAAAGAGATACTGGGCTATTTTCACTTACGCAGTAACTATGGGCCAGGTTTACATGAAACCAAATCGTTGAACTGCATTCAAAATAGCTACCTGTGTACGTGAACACACACTCCTTCCTTCAGTGGGGAGAGGACAAACAATGTGATGGAGTAAAAATTTTCAGCTACTTTATTGAAGAGATAGGAGGTTTTTAATAAGAATTGGCAGTCTTCCTACTCTTGTGGCAAGCCTGCATTTAGCATGCCCTTTTGTCAGGTCAGGAAGGTAGACAACAAAATGTCCAGACACATAATGCACAGTTAGTAATCTGAGATTCTTCCGACTCTTCTAGAAGCGGTGGCGCTCATCTTTGTGCCATGGCTCCCAGTCAGTTTGGGATTGGACAGCAGGCGAATGAATCTTCCTGGGAAGTTATTGCAAACTCTGAGACTGAGGAACAGGCAGCAGGTGGACAATCTCCTGGCACAGGGCTGCGTGGACACATTTCTTTCTCTATGGCTCTCAGGAGGGTTTTGTCGTGCAACTGTCACCCATGCCCATCTGCTTTCTCTCGTGTGCCCGGTGAAACAGAAGTTTAGGATCTTGGGGCCCTCAGGGGAAGAAGTCCTAAGAGGAATTGGCCTTTTCTTTGTTAGGATCACTCTGGGAGGGGTGTGAATCCTGGTTAGCCCTAATCTATTTGTTTTTAATCAAGCAGCTCATACTTCTCCTTCAGGAATCCCGAATTAGAGTTATGTCTGTTTATGGAAGTGTCCTTTGCCAAGCGAAGCCTGAAATTATTTGAAGACATTTGGATCAATCTCTTAAGGGTCCCCCTGGCACCCTAGGCTCCAAATGAATCAATGAATATGGAAATAAGTTGTTTTCTCCCTGATGACCATAAAAATGCACAAGAGCAACACCATCACATTTAGTCAGGCTTTGGGATTTATTGCCATTACGTGTATGGGAAGCGCTTGTGTAGACAGTCAAAATGGAAAACAAATAGTTTTGGGCTTCTACCAAGGAAGATTCATTTTTTAACGACATGCTTCTGTGCTGCAGACATTCTGCACTGGCCAGCTCAGCAACATCGCAAGGGACACACATGTTACTCTAACTCACCAACAGCTTTGTTCTCAGACAATGCATTTCTGGTGGCAATGATTTGAGGAATAAGAGCATTATTCAAGAATAAAAAAAATAAAGGTACCTATTTAAATAGCTAATTTTATGTGGAACTTTTCTAAGTGTCCACTGCCAAATTTAATAATTTTTCAGTGGTATCATTTGACTAGCTTGGTAGGGTCATAGTATCTGAGTGTTACGAGGTAATTTGGAGGAAACTATTTCTCTTAAGAAAAATTTCATTTAGCTTTCACCTATTTTACAATCCCAAATGTAAACTAGACAGAATTTGTAAATGTGTGAGGTTAGCATAAACGTAGTTTGGGAGTAAAGAGTTGTTTTTATGACAGTGTCAGGGTGTCACAGATGCGGTCTTGGGTGAACACACCTGTCTTTGTGCATATGGAGACCCGTGAACAAGCCAGGTTACACAGAGCTCTGATTCTCCCACACCTGACCCTCTGTGTGGAGTCAGGCCCAGGAAACTGGGGTGAAAGTTGGGCTTGGTTGGGAACCCTCTGCCTGTGTCCATTCAGGCTGGTCTCAGACTTCCTTGTTCCCATCTTGAGGTGTTGACCTCACTCTCTAGAAGCTCACACCTCCTGTTTTTATGACTCATTTTGGAATCTGCTCTCTGGCATCACTATAGCAGATTTACTCTGTGACTCTTTCATGTTGGGCACTCTTAGTGACTCAAGAGAGATGTTTCTGCCAATATACCGTCAAATCCAGCTTGACACTGGGCCATGTGATACAACAGTTGGATGCTCCTCTCCAAATTTTGTGTGTTAGAACTGAGATCCCAGAGCATCCATTGGGAGGCAGTGGATGGCAGAGCAGCTGTGCTCCAAGCTCCAAGCTTAGGTGGCCAGGCACTGCCCCGAAGGCATACGAATCCACCTGTCTATCCACCGCCTGTCTGCTTGTCACTGAGGATCTGGCTCAGCCAGTAATGGAGCTATTGAGGAGACATTTACAAAGGGCAATGTCTGGGGCCATGACTATTGTGAATCCTGCTCTTGTTATTCAGTGACAGGCAGGTAACCTCCGCAGACTGCTCAGGCCCTTGTTGCAATGGAATTGTATGTAAATACACAGAACTTGTGGATCTCAGGAGAACTCAAGAGAAAGAGAGGCTTTCCTCTGCTCATATGTCTGTGGAATTTGAGAGGATGTATTTTGCAATATACAAGTAGAAGTCTACTTCTCTGTGATTAAGTGGGGTTTCCACAGGCTTCTTAATTTGTTTGGAAGAGGCATTTGAGCCACCTAGCAAAGTATGGCAGATGTCGTAATCTTCTGGGTCGGGTTAACAGATGGAGCCAATTCCACCTTAGTCCTATCGACTTGAACAGGAGTCAGAATGAGAGTGATAATGCTGTGACCCTGGTCTGAGAAGACTGCAGGGAATTCTATGTGAGAAACTGGACACAGTAGCAAAGTGTTCCAGCCTTTGTAACTAATGGACCTTTGCGTGAAGCCAGATGCATAGCCTAAGACCTGCCAATACTCTGTCATTGCTGCAGCAGATCACTGACCCTCTCTAACAGTTGAGAATGGGAGGATCTCATGTCATGGTCCACCTGACTTTTCCTGAAGGTCAAGGCAAAATAAATGTTGAGCACTACCACTTTATCTGTGTGGTATTCCTATCTGCTCCTTGATTATGAGCCTCTGTGTTTCTGCTCTTTTGACTGATGAAACCACTTCACCTTGTTCCTGAAGACCAATGATTTTCTTGGACGCAGAGATTCAAGGAGTTCCACCTAGTGCCTGGGGAAGCAACAGGAGGCCACTCTTGCTGCTAGCCTTGCTCTGATGTGCCCAGGTCTCGGGATGGTTTCAGCTTTTTTCCTGGAATCCGGTGCTTTCCTTACAGTTAATTTTTAGGGTCGTCAGGAGTCCAGCTTTGCGGTTGGAGAGATTTCGGTTCAAATTTTGGCTTTGCCAATACTATCTAAGTGAGCTTGGACAAAAGTATTTAACCTCTCTGAGCCTCATTTGTAAAATGGAAATAATGATCATATTACTTCATTGATTATTGTGGGAGTTACTGAGATAATGAACATTTAGTGCTTAGCACAAGGATTTGCTGGACCATAGTCTGGCGCTGTATGACCATTACTTCATTTAGTCATTATATTACTAGAGCTGAGTTCTATTATTAACTCCATTCTATGGATGAAAAATTGAGGCACATAGTTTAATTAACTTGTCCCCAAATCACTTCGGTAGGAAGTGACACTCTGGCTCTTTAGCTCATGGTGTTAACCTACGTCCTTATTGCCACTCCATATGCGGTTCTACAACCCAAAGCTGCGTTCACTTCACAAAACAATTACAAATTTCCTTATATTATAATTTCCCAAGAAGACAGTATAGTTTTTCATAGTAATCTTTATTTAGAATTAAGTGCTATTCACCTATCCACGGAAACACATTACTTACCACATACTGCACATCTTTTAAATGATGGTTTAAAAATTTAATAGCATGAGAAGTACAAAATTTGAGGTAAAAGCATGAAATAGCTCCAGAATGCTCGTGTCTAATAATCTGGAATTTTTAGATTTGATCTTTGATTTTATTGGATGATTTTTCAATCCAATGGGCAACAACCATCTTTATTCTGAATAATATGTTGCAATCAATAAAAAGGAGGAATGTTTCACTAATGATACTCAAACTGAGTGCTTCTTTTCGAAGATAGCTTTGGCATGATGCCAGAACTTTATGACTATGATATTTCCTTTCGAATAGTAGTGCCTTTCTGGGTTCAGGCACATTCATTATTATTGGAGTTTAAATGATTGCTAAAGGCTTTGTTGAAATTCAAGTGCACCTTGTATTTGGATCTAAGCACAGTGTATTAACCATGACAAAAATAAAGTGAGGTTAATCTGCTATGACTTACTCTCAGAGTCTACGTTGACTTCCAGGGGTCTTATCATCTTTGTTACTTATAGTTCTTGTATAATGAGTTTAATAATTGATTCAATTTTGGGATGGTGGAAGGATGGTGCTATGTTTTCTGCTATATAATAGTATAATTCTTCTTCTTCTTTTTTTTTCTTCTTTTTTTGGAAAATGGAGACAGTTGGCCCTGTCCAGGAAAGAAACTTAAAGAACCACCTTGGTAGCAATCTGGGTTCTCTGCTGTTGATGCGAGCCAGTTGTGTGATTCACGGAAGATGGAGATGAGCTCTAGGTTGTACAAGCTACAACAAAACTGTTACAATCTAAATATCTCAGATAGAGCCACGCACTTCAGTGCAGAGGCAGCCGTGTCTCCGTGTGCCAGAGCCTGCTCTTGGTGACCTTGGTTGTCCCGAGTTATCCTTTTCAAGGTAGACATCCCAGTCGCCAACCTCCATCAGACTGAAGAATGTTCATACCTAATGCAATTCTAGAAAGGATCTCCAAAAGGAATTTTAGGGTGGGAGTCTTACTCAGAAAAGATATTTGAGCTGGTTAAGGAGGGTCAAGCTAATGAAAAGAAGTTTAACAACTTTTTTCCATTGACTTTTTGGGGGATTAAATATTTTACTCCAGGGACCAGTGAAAGTTAGAGACATCTTAAAGATCTAACTTACACTTTAATTAAAATCTTTGTAGATATCCTTGAGTCATACAAATCCCAAATAAAAATAGGTTATATTTTATGTAGTGTGAGTAAAAATAAGTGTCACCTCTGCTTCTAATTCAGGTGTTTAAAGTGAAAAAAGCCGAAAATGGTCTGACTACTAGTTTCTCGTTTCAGTTCTGATTTATAAGTTATCAGACCCAAACTGTTCTGCTGGCTGGACAATGCAGGAGAAAGGCAAGGGTGTTCATTCAGTGGTGGTTGGAGCTGGGCCTCCCTACTCTGGCTGACAGGTGGACACTGTGAAAGAAGTTTTGGTGCCATGTAAACTCAGTGGGAGAAAATAGTGTTCAATGAGCTTTATAAATATGGCATCTAGAAATGGTATGCCATTTCGAGGTTCCCTATGGCTCTCCTCCTCAGAATCATTGACAGAAAGTGCCTATTGCCTACCAAGTTTGATAATTTTCTATTCTTCTACATAATGGGGACTGAGTTGATGGAATACTTTGATTCATTATAGAGAATTTAAAGAAGATCTTAATGGGCATATATTAAATTTCAGGTTTTTTATAGTAATACTTTGATACTTTGAGACTGATTATATCTCCTTAATACATTATGATGCATGTTTATATCTGATTAGAAAAAGAGACCTATGGATACAACCATTTATAGCTTCATTTTGAGTATTTACATCAGGCTAGTTATTTAGCGCTAAATTCTGGGTAATTTGCTTTTCACAACATATTTGTGAAGGGAGTATTATTATCTCTCTTTTGCAGATGAGGAAACCAAGGATCAGAATAACTTATTTCTGATTACATTGCTAGTTAGTAGTGGAATTAAGACTCAACAACAAGTCTTCAGTTTACAAAGACCTATGACTTTGACACTCTTCAAACTATCTTCACATTCACTGGGCAAGATCTAAGAAGGCAAGAATTTGGTTCTATTAGAGATTCCCCACTGACTGAGGTGCCATGCCCTCCCTACAGCCCTAGGCTCCCACTCATTCTTGTTCATTGATGGACCACAATAAGTCCCAACCCTACAGCCCTAGGCTCCCACTCATTCTTGCTCATTGATGGACCACAATAAGTCCCAACCCTATAGCCCTAGGCTCCCATTCATTCTTGCTCATTGATGGACCACACTAAGTCCCAACCCTGTATCACTTTTGTGCTCATTCTTTGTCCCTGCTTTTGGGTCATAAGGTAGAACAGAAGCATAATGCTCAGGCCCTATAAATAACAAATTAAATTTAACTTTTTTTAGCTTCAGTGTTGGCTTTCATCTCTATTGTTTCATCTCTTCAGCTTACTGCTGGCCTCAACCTTCACTTTAGTTTCATTTCTAATACTTGGCAAATTCTGTCTTCATCTCTCACTTATGATCTTCAAGATAGTATCAAATCCTGACAGCCACTACATTCCTTTAAACCCATCCTGGCAAATCAGGTTACCTTATTCATTCATCATTTGTCATCTCTTCAAATGAAGAGACTATATCAATAGGTTAATTTATAAGCTTTTCCTATAATAAAAATTCTTAACTCTACGAAAGCCCCAAATCCAACACAAACATTCCTTATCCTTACCCATGACTTTGTTGACTGAAAGACCATTGTGAAGTAATTGTATATCCACAGAACACCTTACTGTACTTCCTTTCTGCAGTCATTTCTTCATTCTTTCTTAATCTGTCTGAGGATAAGAGTCTTTCCAGTTTAAAGATAATCCCTCTCTCTTTAACATTTTTCCTTATCTTGATTTTCAAAGATTTTTCTTTTGCTCTTTTGAGTTTGTCTCTAAATATCTCTTTTTCACAGACTCTTTTCCTTCTGCCTTCAAAAATGTTTAATTCCCCCTTATCTTATAAAGATGTCACTGGATTCTGTTATGTCTCACGGCTTCTTCTTTCTGCTCGCAAATGTCTGAAATGAATGTGTTATCAGCTGCCTCCTTTCCCCTGCTTTTCATTCCTTCCTTAATTCATGGCAAATTGGCTTCTGGCCCTACTTTTCTGCTGAGATTGCTCTTTTAAAGGTTAACAGCCTACATTTTGTCAAATGTAATGGCTGTTTTATCCGTCCAAATTCACACAGTATTGACACTGTGTTCCAACTAGACTGTGTTCGGTTCTGCCAGGCTCCCACCTGCCTGCCTATCCCTCTCAGGCCACTTATTCTACTTCTGTGTTTCAGCCTGGTCCCAGCATCCAGAAGTGGTTCTTGCTATGGTACCAGTGGACGGAAAGAGTCTAGGTCAATGGTGGGACTCGACATGCCACTTTTTGGCATGAGCAGCAAGGTCCTATGTTGGTGTTATGTGGATTTCCACCCAGGCAAAAGAGAACAAGCAGGAACAAGCTGGGCTTGGCACAAACTTAGGGTGGTGAGACATTCTCAGAGTTCTTGGTTTTAAAGCTTATTTAAGAAGGGAGGCCCATTTAAGAAGAGTTAAGAAAACTGGAGCTAAGGACAGATCTGTGAGTTAAGGTAGCACAGAGACCAGGGAAAGAAAGAGACAGCTGGAGTGAAAAGCTACTCTCCTTCTGGTTTTGGAGAGAGGGGGTTAAGGATAGGAGAAAGAAATGCAGCCCAAGGAATTAAAGCAGAAGGATCAGAACAGCTGAACGATGGCACAATTAGGAATAAATTAGTGACAATACAGCTTGATGCTCACACCGGCCCTTGTGCACACCAGGGTTCTCACAGAACTCGTCTTAGGACACGAAAATACTTTCCCATTTTGACAGCTGGTTGAGAGATGGCTCCAAATAGACAATGAGGCTTGGCTGTCCCTTGGCTGGGACCTTAGAAGGACTAGGGGTGCACTGCTTCTCAAACTCAAAAGCTTGTGCTCATTATCTGGGATCTTGCTAAGCTGAAGATTCTGATTTACTAGGTTTCAGGTGGGGCCTGGATTCTGCATTTCTAGCACGCTCCCAGTGACACTGCTGGAGCTGGTCTTTGAGCAGCAAGGGGTTCAGGTAGCAGCTATGTAATTAGTGTCTGGAGTTAGGTAGAACTTACATTTAAGAGGAATCAACCCCAGGTTCGGTCCTTGGGATTTTGGTCCCGATACAATCTAATGACTGGTGAATAGAGTCAAAAGCAATGTGACTTTGTGTAGTATGCCACCATTTGCTTAAAAACATGGGTAAAGGAACACACATGCATAACATCTTGTATGTTGTGACAGATCGCTAGTTGCCTATTCACCATCCTACCTTCCTTTTTAAATTTTTCCCCCCAACAGAACACCTATATTTGGCAGTGGCAAACTACCCATCTTAAAATTTACCCCCTCAGACAGGTCTAGTCTATTAGATATGGCGTGGGGGTTTCAGGAAAGCTCTTTAAAGGGAGCTGACTTCAGGGAGGCATGCCCTTCTGTTCTTCCTTCTTGGCTGGAATATTGATGTGATAAATTTCAACCTAGCCACCATATTCTGATCACGAAGTGACTTCAAGAATGAAAATTGTGTCCCAAGACTGATGAGGAAGAGAGATTAAAAAAGCCAGAGTCTCTCACGATGATGGAGTCACCATTATAGGCCTGCAGGGCCTGTCGCCAGATCCCACCAGATGAGAGAAAAATAAACCTCTGCCTTCTAAATAACTGTTGTATGTAGCTGAATTCAATTACTAACCGGTATGAAATGCACATAATGTTTTGGGGAGTTTATCTATAGAACTGATGTCAGTGGTTGCCTTTGAGGTGGGAAAACTGGTGATATACCCTGGTTTGGGGACTGGGAGGCAACTTTAAATTTTACAGTATTCCCTTCTGTCCTTTTGGAGTTTCACTTTAAGAGTCAATAACAGTCACAGATGACAATAAAAACAGCCAGCAACAAAAGAGAAGCAAAAAAAGCAAACGGTGAATCAGAAGCCACAGTTATATGAAAACCTTCGGTTCTTGGGAGTGTTCGTGAAAAAATACTACAATTTTCAATCCCTGTTTTCACATCCTTTGAGTGATCTTTTCTTTTCATTAAAGATGAAAATGGATCCAGCTGTGTTGAATGAGTTTCACCAGGTATTTGTACATACCTGGAAATTAGCATGCGTATTTGACACTCAACTCAATGCTGATTTTCTACCTTGTCTTATGCAGAATTTTACATTAGGATCATGATCCAAATAACTAAAGCCCCAGGATTTTCACCACTGAAATCAGATCTTCAGTATTTTGAATTCATATTTATGATCAATAATGAGTGAGTGGCTAAGAAAGAAATGTCTTTTGAAATATGTGTCTTTCTTTGTTGGACTTGATGCAGTTTAATCTAGTTAATTTTCATTGGTAGTGTCATTTTATGGCAAATATCCTAACTGGCATAAATCTTTATATCTGATCAAAATGCTGTTAATCAACATTGTTCAAGAATTCTCTGTTTACACAAACATCTCCATTTGCCTTTAAGCTTTGTTTTACTACAAATTCAATCTTCTTTCTCCTCTAGCCTAAAAAAATTCCTCCTCTTTCAACCAAAGATTTCATACTTTCTCATCATTCCAGCATTTTATTATAGATCTTTCTAGTGTTTGAATGACTGCTTACCTATAAAACTTTTCCAGGTGTATATATTATTATGTGTACATGAGTGTGTATGCAAAACCACATCTTAATCTTTATACTTAATATTTTCTTCTCTTAGTATTTGCACTTATTTTCACTTGAATGAATGATGGATACATTTTGTGTATTTATTTTCTTTGGTGGTACATTCACATCTATATTTTCAAACATACAATTTGAGCATTTCACCAGGGGGGCTAATAAACACAGCCTGGAAAGTATAAAGATAAATCTTCACACTTCATTAGATCAAGGAACATTTTTTCACATCAGTTAATATTATAATACTCTTTAGAATGTCTGCCTTCTTCTCCCCATGGTGTTGATGGGAAGTTAATCTAAGACTAGTCTGAAAGCAGATTTTAAAAAAGATTTTGCAGATCCCATTTGGAATGTTAACCTTTCTATATCAGGCTCTGAATATGATACTCTTATCTTGAGTACTGTGCCATTTCCTTTCTTTTTTTAAATGTTTTTGAAAGGTTTTACCTCACATGATACCTAAAGATGTCTTGTCTCAAAAAAAGTAAGTAAATAATTGTAAAACAAAAAACTATTAAAATATAGTTAAGCCTTGCTAAAATGAGGAAAGTAGCCTATGAAATCTATTGTAACTTCTACCTCACACATGTTCATCAGTCCTGGTCTTGCTATTTCTTATGACTTTATTTATTTATTTTTAGAGAGAGGGAAGGGAAGAAGAAAGAGAGGGAGAGAAACATCAATGTGTGGTTGCCTCTTGCATACCCCCTACCAGGGACCTGGCCTGCAACCCAGACATGTGCTCTGACTGGGAATCAGACCCGTGACTCTTTGGTTCACAGGCTGGCATTCAATCCACTGAGCTACACCAGCCAGGATGTGGTCTTCCTATTTTTGTTTTTGCTACTAGTTTTAATCCTGTGAATGGAAGGAATTTAAATTTCATTCTACTTACTGATGGATTCTCAAATAATTTTCATCAGGGACTTTCCCGACATCCTTTCTCTGCTCATTTCATTCAACTAATAATATTTATGTGTGTGAAGATGGAAGGGGAAAGGAGAGGGAAGAAAGAGGAAGAGGAAGAGGAAGCAACAGAAAAGGAAGAGCAAGATGTAGAGAAAGAGAGGAAGTCATATGCTTCAGGCTGGAACCATATCACAGGACTTTGTAAGGATCGTATCTGCATTTTAGAAAGAGCGGTCACCATGCGAATTGTTGAAGAATGGAGAAATTTTGTCTCTGCTCAAAAGGCTAATTAGGACTAGTGTTTCAATAGTTAATGGTGAAGTGAAATGGGCTCTATTTCTTCTGCACTCCACTCTCTCCTCTGCTCCTTGTCCTCCAGGGGGGTCCATGTCACCATATTCGTCCATGTTGCTCCTTTTAGATATTCTCAGATGCCTTGTTGGCATTAAAGAGTAAAATCACAGCCGTCTGGTAAAACATTGAAGGGATAAAGATCTCTGAAAGGAATGGACATTGTGAAATGGCTCATGAACTAGTGAGTGGGGAAGGACTTTATCTAGTGATGAGAGGTGATAAGTGATAGACATCACACCCAAAGGAGGCGGCACCCGTTCCCCTCCCGGAAGGGGAGCCCTGAAATCTGTCTCACTTGTTGGTGAGAGGCTGTGGGTGAGTGTGCAAGCCCATACATGCTGAGAACACAGACACCTAAGGGCACTCCAGTTAGAGTAGAAAAACCTCAACTAACGAGTTTAGAATGCTAATTATTCCCGTTTGAATACATTTTATACCTGGTTGTTTTTCTCTCTGCTATTGTACAAGAGGCACACGAGAAATTAAATACTTTATTTGTGGGCAGACAAATTACCTTTCAATAAATTAGAAAATAGCTACCTCACAGCTAGTCTGAATAATAAGTTTTTACCTGCATCGTGCATATAGGAGGTGGGTTTGAATAAAGAGACTACCTACATGACATATTCTTTCATCATTGTTCAAATAAACTAACAAAAAGAAAACTAGGAAAAAAGACACAGCTGTTAATGCTCATTTGCTAAAGATCTATTTGGTGCTCAGCCTACTTATTTGCTGTCAGAGCATTGAAGTGTTCCAGTAATCCCCTCTGAAGGGCAATGTTTTTAAAAGTTAAGAAATGTGGGCCTGCTATCTTTCAAAGGGGCCTTATTAAAACATTTTAATGCTGCTTCAGACCAACTGACTCAAGAAAAGTAACATGGATTACAATGGCTGGAACTGTCAGCTAAACTGAAAGGCCTATTCAGCTGAAGAACATGTTTAAAATAAATTATTCCTATAGGCATTAAAACATACCACACTTTAATTGGGAAGGTGAATACACAGTGCATATTAATATATATTTCCCACGAAAATTCTATCAAAAGGAACTTTATTCGAGCTTTCATTATGTTACTCCAGTGTGGTTTCTCAGCAAGGAACTAGGAATATTAATAAAATGCATTTTCTTACTTTTCAAATCCAAACCCAATTAAAATATCACACCATACTCACAGCAGTGCCAGGCAGGTCTTTGCTCATCAACTTCTCATCTCTGGAATTCTGGCCACTGCTCAAGATTTATGCCAAATGCTCTAAGGCGCTAAGATTTCCCTGAAATTCCATGTCATGTCACTTCTGTCTCTTAAGAATTCTGGTACCAACTCCAATGTGTGGAGGTTTTCTCCCACACCACCAAGCAATCCTATGATGCCCGCGGTGTCCTACAATTCAACTCAACTCTGATGTCTCTACTTAGGGATAGTATTAGATCTCACAGGTTAAGGGTTCAGTCCCCAAACAGTTCCCCCACCTTCCCTTCAGATGCCAATTGCAAGTCCAGGTTTACTTTGCTACAGTGACTCACAGAACTCAGAGAAACATTTTGCATACTAGATAACTGGGTTAATATAAAAGGATATAACTCAGGTACAGCTACATGGAAGAGACGCATAGGAAAAAGGGGTGGGGAAACGGTGCAGAGGTTCCAGGTCCTTTCAGAGAGCACCACTCTCCTCAAATCTCCACATGTTCAAAACCTGGAAGTTCTTCTAACCCCATTGTTTCTTAAGGACTTTATGGAGGTTTCATTACATTAACACATCTGATTAAGTGATTGGCCAATGTGGGGGTGCAGAGGTGGGACTAAAAGTTCCAACCCTCCAATCACATGGCCGCTTTCCCTGGCAACCAGCTCTCATCCTTAGGTGAGGTCCAAAAATTGCCCACTAACATATTAAAACACACTTTTAATCTTTTTCACCACTTTAGAAGTTCCAAGCATTAAGAACTGTGTCAGCAATGGGGTGGAGACCAAATGTGTATATATAAAATAAATCACAATATCACACTCTTTAAATGACATATCACCTTATTTGGTTTTCTTAATTTTGGGAAACCGGAACAAATTCTACCTCTTCTTTGGCTATTTTTTAATCATTAAAAAGATATTTAAACAATAATACATGAGAGAGCTCAATAGTGGTTAGATTTTTTTTTATCAGTAGAAAGTGATGGCTTTCTCTTAGATAGAACCATAAGATTTACTATTTGGGTCCCTAGTTTATTACCATGACATTATTGTTGTAGACCGCTCTGCCTGATTTTAGGAATTGTCTCTCTACCCCTTGTGGCTAAGGGCAAGAGACAACCTTTGGAATGCCAGCTGCAGGAGACAAAGCTTGTCTCTGGTAGCAAATGCTGCCTCAGTTCCTCTCCCTGACTCCAAAGCTTGGTTGGAAGTCAATGATGGGTAAGATCCCTCACAGCGGGGGGCAACCTAAGCCAGACTCGATCACTTGGGAGGCCTTCATGGAAGGACTGGGGGGGCTGCAACAAAGAGCAATGGACTCTCCACCCCACCCCCGGCTTTGACATAGCCTGAGTCCCCACGTCCTCTGGGAGAAGCGCTTCCTGGTTCTAATCCCCTTTAGCCTGAATACCCGTTGGGGGAGGTGGTGCAGCCCCTTGCCTTGCAGAGTGTGTCCTGGGGGAAAATCTGAAATCACAAAGATTTCCTGATAAACCTGTGAAATCTGCTCTGCTAAGAGTGCTTTCATTCATATGATAAGGGTCCGAGAGGAAATGAGTATGTCTCCCAAAGTTTCTGCAGCTCTCTTCCTGACAGACACTGACTCAGATCTCTTTGAAATGTTATCTACTGTTTGATCCTTGTTGCCCTGTATTCCTGTGTATTACGACCCAATAAAAGGCTATGGAAGAGGGCGCTCGGAGCCTTTTTCTCCTCGGAGAGACTGGCTGCTGCTGGCCTTTGTCTCCTCTGAGAAACTGGCCACAGCCCACTCCTCTTTCCCCCACACAGATCTCATCTTGTCTCGGTCATTACTCATTCACTCATGTCCATGGCAGGGAGGGGGAGGGGGAGGGGAGGGAGGCGGGACTCACGAAAGAAGTCACCCCCACACATTATCATGGGGGTCTTTTGAAGGATGGCTTCTAAAGTTCAAAGGATTTTAACTTTTTGTTCTGTAGTCACTTTTTCTTATTTTTCTTGGTAACTTTGTGACTAGTGTATTGCTGTTACACAGAATTTATTTAATAACCCATAATAAATAACTGAATATAATTTTTAAAATCCCTTGGATAATGTTGAAACCAGAAAAATAGGGAATAAGATAGGGACTGCCTTAAAGAGATTTGGCTTGGAGGAACAAGGAACTTAGAGCAGAAACCACAAGGAAATTGAGAAAGAACATAGGGAGTGGAGAAGGCGGAACTACAAAACCAATGGGGCTGAACAAGTAGAGGACCACCTGTTCAAGTGTCTAGGTTAAAATTTTTCCATTACTCAAAACCCAGAAAGCTTAGGTCATGCTCGCACCACCCAAGTAGCCAGCAGCTAACAGCCACATTTGCTTCTATACAATGCTTGCTTGCTCGCGTCTATAAAAAGACTTAGCCGTAAGCGCTTAGGGTGGCTCTCGTTTGCAGCTCTTATGAGCACCGTGTCTCCAGACACTTTGAGGGTCCACCCCCTCAGGCGCAGGTTAAAACTTTGGCCAATAAAATAACATTTCTGAATCCTGAAAGTTTCTGACAATTTGTCTCTAGCGTTGGTGGATGCAACAGATAAGTAGACATAAGAATAGACAAATAAATCAGTGAAACAGATAGCCTGGAAATAAACCCACATAAATATAGTCAATTCAATTTTTAATCCTCATGTGAGGATTTTATAGATTTCAGAGAGAGGAAGAAAGGAAGAGAAAGAGAAACTTTGATGTTAGAGAAAATCTTTGATTGGTTGCCTCCTGTATATGCCCTGACAGGGGAATGTATCCTGAAAAGGGATCGAACCCACAGCCTTTTGGCATATGTGATGATGCTCCAACCAACTGAGCTACCTGGCCAGGGTAATAGACAATTGCTTTTTAAAAATATATTTTATCGATTATGCTATTACAGTTGTACCAATTTTTCCTTGTTTGCCCCTTGCTGCCTGGTACTCAATTCTCTCTGGCAAATCCCCATCCTTAGTTCATGTCCATGGGTAATGTGTATAAGTTGTTTGGCTTCTCTATTGCCTATACTATTCTTAACATCCCTCTGTCTATTTTGTACCTACAAATTTATGCTTCTTAATCCCTATACCTTTTTCCCCATTCTCCCCTTTCCCCATCTCAGCTGATAACCCTCCAATGATCTCCATACCTATGATTCTGCTCCTGTTATGGTTGTTTGCTTAGTTTGTTCTTGTTTTTTTTTTAGATTCAGCTGTTGATAGTTGTGAATTTGTTGCCTTTTTAATATTTTGGTTTTGATCTTCTTCTTTTTCTTAAATAAGTCCCTTTAAGGTTTCATATAATAATGGCTGGGTGATGACGAACTCCTTTAGCTTTACCTTGTTTGGGAAACACTTTATCTGCCCTTTCATTCTAAATGACAGCTTTACTGGATAAAATAATTTAGGTTGAGGACCTTGCTTTTCATCACTTTGAATACTTCTTGCCAGCTCCTTCTTGCCTGCAAAGTTTCTTTGAAGAAATCAGCTGACAGTCTTATGAGACTGTCTTAGTAGGTAAATATCTGCTTTTCTCTCTCTGCTTTAAGATTCTACCTTTATCTTTTATCTTTGGCATTTTACTTGTGATGTGTCTTGGTGCGGTCCTCTATGAGTCCAACTTGTTTCGGACTCTCTGTATGTCTACTGGACTTATATGTCTATTTCCTTCACCAAATTAAGGGAGTTTTCTTTCATTATTTTTTCAAAAAAGTTCAATTTCTTGCTCTTCTTCTTTTCCTTCTGGAACCCCTATGATTCAGATGTTGGTGTGTTTGGAGATGCCCCAGAAGCTCCTTATTACATCCTCATTTTTTTTAGTTCTTTTTTCTTTCTGCTGTTTTGATTGAATGCTTTTTTCTTCTTATGTTCCAAATTGTTGATTTGAATCTAGGCTTCATCCCCTCCACTATGACTTCCTGTAGATTTTTCATTATTTCACTTAATGCAACCTTCATTTCTGGATGGGTCTTTTTTATGCTGTTGCCATACTCAGCGAGTTCTTTGGACATCCTTATCAGCAGTGTTTTGAACTCTGCATCTGATAGGTTATCTCTACTTCATTTAGTTATTTTTCTGGGGTTTTGTTTTGTTCTTTCTTTTGGGCCATATTTCTTTGTCTCCTCAATTTGGCAGCCTCCCTGTGTTTGTTTCTGTGTATTAGGTAGAGTTGCTTTGACTCCCCTCATTAGTGTGGCCTATTGTATAAAAGGCACTTGTAAATTGTGTGAGGCAAGGCCTTAGGTAACCCCCAGGGCGGGGTATCCCATTTCACTGCTCTGTGGCTCTCTGTGGGGATAGGGCTCAGAAAGTAGACAGTGCTGCTGCCTCACTTCTGGAGATTTGCCTGTCACTTGCTGTGTTTCCAGTCACTTAATTTTTTTCCCTGTGTGTGACTGATGCTCTTCCCGTTGTGGCTCTGGTGCAGAGGGGGTGGGTCTGTGTAAGTTCTAAGTGTCTACAGGGCCTTTAAGAGGAGTCTTCTGAAAATCTGGCAGTTTCTTCCACAGCCCCAAGCCCCACTGGTTTTTAGGCAGAAGTCTTAAGGATTTATCTTCCTGGCACTGGAAATCTCAGCTGGGTGGTCTGGTATGGGGCTGGGATCCCTTGTTCCAGAGGTATCCCTCCCAATTTTTGTTCACCACATGTAAATGTGGCACAACCCATTCTGTTGCCTCTCTATACCACATGGTGTCTTTGTGCCTCTTTGCTCATCTCT
Organism: Artibeus jamaicensis; assembly: GCF_021234435.1. Taxonomy (NCBI): domain Eukaryota; kingdom Metazoa; phylum Chordata; class Mammalia; order Chiroptera; family Phyllostomidae; genus Artibeus; species Artibeus jamaicensis. The sequence continues at coordinate 41,590,928 of NW_026522059.1, forward strand.
GTATCTCATCCTCTCCTACCCGTCTGGATGAATGTGGCTTCTTAAACCCTCAGTTGTCCGACTTCCACACAGCTCGATTTTCTGATGGTTCTGGGTGATATTTGTTTTGAGCTCTAGTTGTAATTTTTTCCTGTAGTTGTGTGAGGAGACGAAGTGTGTTTACCTACAACTCCATTTTGACCAGAAGTCCTCAATTGATCTTCAATGATCAATTGAGGAGCAAAGGAGCAAAGGTAATACAATGGATCAACGATAGCTATTTCAACAAATGATGCTGGAACTACCAGCCAACCACCTGCAAACAAAGTAATAGACCCTTCACAAAAATTACTCAAAATGGATCATAGACCTAAGTGTGAAACTCAAAACTGTAAAAGTCCTAGAAGATAACATAGAAGAAAATCTGGGTGACTGTGGCTACGGTGACATCTCTTTTGATATAACATCAAAGATAAAAAATTGACAAAATGGAACCCTGAGGGAGCCTGCACTTTCTTTCTAGACTCTGTTTTATACTATCACAGTAACTGAATAAAGGCTTGACTATTACTTTCAGTTTGGCTTCTTGTCTAATCTACCACTTAGGCACCTGGCTGCCCAGCTCTCACTGTTTCTTGTCAGGGAGCATATATGGACTCACAGGTTAGAACTCTTCCTCTCCAAGAAATATGCCACAATGCCATTTGGCAGGTTATCCCTTTCTTACCTACTCAAAAAAAAAAAACCACAGTATGATTACAAATATTCAAATGTAGCTGTCAGGTCTGCTTCCTAATACTTGGGCAGGAAGGGGACCTGAACCTGAGTGTCAACTTGGATGTTCCTATGTTTGCATTTCCAGCCACACTGGTGTGAGTAGATCCCTGTCTGTTGTGCCTCACACACCCCAGCAGTGACTGGGGTCTCCTTGCCTCTCAGAAGTTTTAGATACCAGGCTCGCTGCAAGCCCTAAGTCATCCTGAGATCTACATGCATTCCTTGTCCTACATCTTACACAGGGAGTTAGTTCTCTGTCCTGCGCTGGCAGGTGCAAATTTTCTCTATTTCAAATCCTTAAGCAGATTCTACTTATATTTTTCTAAAGTTAGATATCATTAATTCCCCCTTTAAATTAATTTGCCTTTTGGATAAAGCACAGCTCAGCTGAGACATCCTATATGGAACACAGATCTCTGATTCCTGGCCTTTTTCCAGAAGAAAACTAGTAAAAATGACCATTTTATTGAAGACACAAAGGGATACAGGGAACCGCCCCATCCCGAGCCTTCCACCACTTCCAGCTGTTCCCACGCCCTGATGCTGTCCTGGGACATGCTTTCTGGGACTTGGCCCAGGGAAGGGCAGCCCGTGTCTTCGCTCCAACTGCTCCTGCAGAGCAGCCCTGGCCCTGCAGGCTGCACATTCCTTTAACCATGAAGTGTGGGAAAGACATTTCTTCATCTCGTTGTGTTTATTTTCTGAGATCTACCTAGGCCACTGCTTGACAGAGAAAAAGTAGATAGCAGTCCAGTCATGTTGCCTATGTGTAGAATCATTCCAAAGCAGAGAGCTAAACTGAGAAATGCTCTCTGTAGATGATTGTTCAAATGAAAGCCAGTCTTTGACTCCAGTTCTCCCAGTATGAGTTTTGTTGTGCTACAGAAGTCATATCTAAAACCAACCTTTTCCTGCAACCACTTGTCCAAAGCTAAACAGGAATAGCAGATGGTATCATCTAGTGATTTCTAGTCTTTCTGATCTCAAATGAATAGTGACTTCTCTTTAAAATCCTATTTAATTTTTGCATTATTTTTACTTTATTATCTGAAAATAATTTTCTACTCTTCCTTTTATCCCTTTTTAATTCAAAGGACTCTGTTTGATTTCAGTTCCCTCAATGAATTCTTACTTTATTCCTCAGGTTAGTTACCATTAATCTTCCTTCTGAATTAATGTTCCCAATGAGAAAACACCATCACAAACTAATAGTTTTTTCCCTCTGATATTTCATCTTAAAAATATTTTTATAAGAAGTTTCCACAGTTTTAGCCAAGGCCATTTCAGAGGCCATACAGACAGACACGTTCCACTCTCCCCCTCCACATTTCCAAGGTCACGTTTTTATTTCTCTGATTCTCACTCATTTCTTTCCCAGACCCTGTTCCCATCAATAAAGTCTGTTTTCAGAATACTGCTGGGGCAAGAACAGATCTAATCTTTTAGATTTTTTTTACTTTTTGCTCCATTCTGTTTACTTTTCTCCCCAGCCCCTTCTGTGAGCAACAGTGGGGAAGGTCTGAATATTAACTCAGGGGATATCTTTATCCAGGTACAGATCTATCATGTGAAGTCCACTGTTAGGCTATACAAATGTTACACGCGATGTAATCATAAGGAGCACACCCAACAGCCTTTCTATTTGACACTCGCTCAAGTATTTAGAAGCTGAGCTTATCAGGGCTTATACATATTGAATGCAAGCAGCTGTCCTTTGCTTTTTCAGAATGTATGAGTTGAGTAATTGTGTTCAAAAGTAAACGTTCACAGAAATGATAACACTGACATCATCACAAAAGGGCCCCAAAGCCTACATGGGACTCAGGGCACCGAATGGATCAAGTCACAGGCCTGTGCCATCATCAATATGTGATTTCATGCCTGACACCAAACCAGCTCTGCAGTTAATCCGAGCAAAAATTCCCTTCTGTCTAAAACATCTCACCAGTTCAGGTATAAATTGTTTCTGCCTGAATTATGGAGATAAAAGCCTCCTTGGTCCATTTCTCTTTGCTAGCATAGTCTTAGCTTGTAATAGAAGCAAATACCAGGTCATGAGGAAAAAAATGAAAATAAAGCAAGAAAGAATGTAAAGGAAACACTAAGAAAAAAGAAAAGAAAAGAAAAACGGTGCAGTATTTTCCATTTTTCATGAAGAAATGCAAAATACTGTACATTATTATGATAAAATGACCTTTTTGCTTTCATTAAAGTTTAAAACTCTTATGCCATAGAAGTTTATTTAAAACTGTTATAAAGCTCAAGTGTTTCATAAGGTGGCTTTTTATTCTAGTGAGAACATCTACTTCCTTTTCTGATGGTCATACTTCTCTTGTTTTTTTCCTTTAAAGATGTTTTTCAAACTTGAGACACCCTGGTATCCTAATACATTCCAGTCAGATCCAATATATTTATTTCAGATTAATATGAAAATTGTGTACCTTGTTTCTTGTCAGTTAAATGACTTAGTTCCTAGTTTGCTATGTCTTAAAGTCATCTTATTCTTACACAGCTGGATGTAGTACATTTTTCTGTGCACTTGTTTGTGAATATATGTATATATTTTCAGTGTAAATATACTCATACATATAAAACCAAGTGTTCTATTTTGTTTTGAGAGATGGCTCAAAGGGAGGATTTTATTGTATTTTTAGACTGCTAGTGAGAAGTTATTAAAAGTAGACAATAAGCTGCATTAATATCCAAATTAAAAACTAGGGTATTGGATTCATCACCCTCAACTAAAATTTCTTACTACTGGGCAGTGTGCTTTTGTATGCAATTTATTATGACAACTCACTATTCCTGGCCTCTGAGAAGATCATGTTTTTAACCATCGATCAGACTGTTGCCTCTCCTTTCTAAGTAAACAAACAAAAAAGGCTTTGTTATTTACTCTTTCTTTGCTTTGCCCCTTCTTTGATTTCAGATATGTATGCTGTGGAGGTGTCTAGATTCTCCAGTGTCTTGCGTACATACACATGTACATGCACACAAGAGCATATGCTTGTAGGCACACCTGTGGGCACACCTACACACATGCACAAAACATATGCCCCCCCTGAATATACACATGAAACAGACACTTAGACCTGGGATGTACCACTCCTGCAGTGTGGGATTACGAAAATCTCTTTTTATAGTTTATGAAAAAAATAACTCGTTCTGCCTTTCCTCCGAGACACTAAAGCCATACTTGTATTATCTAACTCTCTTGGGATAGTCTTATTCTTTCTACCCACTGTGTTATTTCTGTGTCTTTCCTTTTCCTATTTCTTCAAGCCACTGACTTGTTTCTTATCTCTCTTCAGAGCTATAAATCACCAATACTATTTTCTCTAATTCCAAAATGATTTGCAGTGACCTTTATAAATTCTTGAGTGTATTTTACTTAGAACTAAGAATTTTTCATGATTTTCAGCACCCTTTGGCCCGAAGAAAGGAAAACTCAGATATTAAAATAAATGAAAAAATTTTCCCTTCTTTTTTCTTCAAAAATATTTAAATTATTTTTCAATTGCACCCTTTATTTCAGGTTTTTAATATCTGATCCCCTTTCCAACAAACCAGTTTTCTTCTCTTTAAATTAAATTTAAAATTTTAATTGCATTTTCCCCATTACCATTTATTCCCTTTATACCCCCTCCTCCCATAATCACCACACTGTTGTCCATGTTCAAGGGCTCTCTTCCCTGTTTGCTGGATCCCTCCACCCCCTACCCCCTGCCCCAGAGCTGTCCACCAACTCTATGGGTCTGTCTCTGTTTTTCTCGTTAGTTCAGTTTGTTCATTAGGTCAGTTTTCTTCAATCTTGTTAACTTTAATATTACAATATTTTTATTTTTATTTATTCTTAACTACAAAAAAAATCACAATTTCTATGTGACTTTATGATTGCATTCATTGGTCCCACAGTACACGTTTTTTTTTGCAAATTACTCACTACTTTCTTTCTAGGACCTGCTTTATTCCCTGTCACCTACATGAACAGTTTCTTCTTCCCTTTGACCATATTTTACATGATGCATCAGGTCTGCCTTACAAATTGGAAGTCAAATAATTTTTTCCTGACTTAAAATATAAAGGCAGTCTAGTTTTATTAATATTGTTTTTATAATTGGATTCCTGGTGGTAAATTCACTTTTGGGCAATCAATATCACAGACAAACTGAACTGCAGATCAAACAGATTGTAATAAATGTAATATGGTAAATGTATAATATTGTCAAGACAAGCACAACCTTAAAAGACAAGAAAACCACTGGATTCCTAAACACACCACATGGGTATCAAGAGAGTCCATTTGTTTCACGAGTAATACTGGGGAAAGTTGAAGGAAGTCCCATGTCAGCTCCTGTGTATTGCATTGAGAGGAATCTACCTTCTGTATTCTTTCATTTCATTTAAATTTATTTTAGAATAAATTTAGAATAAATTTAAGAAAAATAAGGCTGCTGATGCAAACCTGTCCGTTGTGTAAACCTAAAACCATTCACAATATCAAACGTTGATTAAATGTCAAACTACTAATAAAAATAGCAATATAGTTTGTAAGTAACAAATATGCTAATACCCTAGCATATTAAAAATTACAAAATAGCATTAGAATTACACTAGTTGGAAAGAATGACTATGCTGTATTTTTCTGGGCAGTCAGTAAGCCAACTCTTTAAATAAACAATGAATTCTCACAGTATTTTGAAATTGATATAAACTGACAGCTCATATGAGGTTGTTCTCATGCTAACAGACATGGGCGAACTTCCTGTGGGATCCTAACCAGGGGAAATGCCACTTTCTGTGATCTTACTGTTGGCTCATCTGATCTTACCAAGGCAGATGCAGTTTGAGGTGGAGTAGAAGGGCAACAGCATTTGAGTCTGTGGTGAGGCAAGGGGAACTGAATTCCAACAGACCGATTGTGGAAAATGGGGCTTTGACAGAGTCAATAAGATGCGTGTGGGGAGAGAGTGTGGGGCTCATCATGGTTCCTGGCAAGAGTGGGGGGTAAGATACAGCCCACATTGTCGGGGACCAGGGTAGAGTACAAAGGTCCAGCAAAGAAGGAGCTGGGACATTAGCTTTGGTCCAGGGAAGGAGGAAGGATCAAGATGCAAAAGGGTTCTCTTGAAGCCCAAGGTGAGCACCCAGAAGGCTGTGAGAGAGAACACAGGACAAGATCTAAAGCAAGATCTAAAACAAGCTTCTCTTTGCAGGCAGCCCAAAGATCCACCCAACTGAACCTACCCTAGCATCTGTCAGAGTTGATCTAGTTCCGCAGTGTCAGGGACACACCCTTAACTTCTTTGTGTCAGTGCTTAGGTTATGTCTGAGCAAATTTGGGGCTTTCATGGCAGGGGGCTTTCATGTGTGTGCATGTGTGTGCATGTTACATGGGAAAACATAACAATCTGTGCTTTTCCTCAGAGCCCCCCAATAACCCACTTTCTCTGTGTTGTTTACATGAATTAAAATGTGGAGTGGAAAATGAATTAAAATTCATTTCTGTGGCACTTGTGTGCCATAAAACAAGAAATGGGAAGCCCAGGGTGGACCATGAGGTTACCTGGGAGCTGCCTTTTGTATTCCTGAAATAGGCAATTTTTGAAACCCCATAAAAGTTTGGTGAAGTTGGCCTCCTACCAGCTTTGAGCCAGGTAGTCCGGCATAGACCCGGAATGAACAGCCACATCCAGTGTCCTATCTCAAGGACGTCCCTCATGTTCACTGTTTGCATCATCCAGATGTGCTTGTTCCCTGGGCCTTAATGAATATTCAAAATGGCCATAATAAGTCCAATAAAGACTTTCATCTTTTTTCATGATTAGGACTAGTTAGAGGCTCTCAGAAATCCCTGTTTGGCATAAACTGTGGTTCACCTGTGCTAACACTTAAATAAGCCAGGAGTCAGTGGGAAAGTATTGACTCTAGGTAACGATTTTATTTAACACCTGGGGCTCACTGCACATATGTGCGCCCTCGCTTCTCCTCTTGATGAGCAGGAGAGACACGAGATGGGCAGATGGGACCTTTCTGTGGATTTCTTTCAATAAATTCTCCGTGGGGTGCTATCACTGATTGACCACGAATACATGTGCCCTGCTGAAGATCAATAGCTCAAGCAGAGGAGTAGGAGGCATGCAGGATTTTGGAAAGTCTGAATACATTTTAGAGTCCTGTGATTTCTGTGTTAGGAACGGTGCATTTTGTTTTCTTTTGTACTCCAGTCTGTACATTGCTGAAGGAGTCTGCTGGAAGCAATGGTGAAGCTAACCTTGGCTTTGATGATTCTAAGTGATACTAGACAAGCCCTGGTATCTCTGGGATTAAAGATTCTGAGGGAGCGGGTAGTATTTAGGAATGTCTATCCTTGGTGACATTCAAAATTAGAGTGGGTTTGGAACCTTTTCCAGCACTGACCATACACTGAGACTGTCTTTGAATGCTGGGTTCACAGTGATATCACCCAGCTGAAGGAATGACTCACCCATGACAGAGCTCAGTGCGTGTGGATGTGGCCATCTCCTGAATGACAGTCTGTGTCCATATTGCACTAAAGAAGCATTTTTAGGGTTGCCCAAGAATGGTTTCCAGTGCTGACGTGTGTGCCCCCAACAACCCTCTCCAGTATCCACGTGAATCCTCAGTGACAGAACACACATTCATGCTGAGCTCAGAAGAGGCCTTGAAAGTCCACACACAGCTCTCCAGGCAGCCACGACCACTGGCTGAGTTGTGTCGCAGCAGGAAACCTATTTGCTTTGCCTACAGTAGGCCTTGAATAAGCCTCAGCAGTCCCACGAGGTAGGTGGCGTGATTATATTTTACAGAAGAGAAAAAGCGGAACTTAGAGGGTCTGCACACACTGCCTGAGATCACAGTGGGAAGGGACACATGAGATCACGTGTCCATCTGTCCTGCATCCCTCTTTATTCTGTGTGGTACCGCTGCTACCACACCATATGACCTATGCTGGGAAAGGAACCGCAGCTTCTGTTTCTTGAAAAATTTAAAAACTTCTTATTATTTCAGGTCCCCACCCTGGAGTTAGAGTTTAAACAGACTGATGAAACGCTATCATCCACCTGTCCAAACTTATAACCTGTCATTCATAATAATTCTGACATTTCTGAGGCCATCCCTCTTCCCCCCTTCAACAGACAGATGAGTCGGTTCCGTGATTCAAAATGAAAAAGCAAAATGGCAACAAATGTCAAATGCAACAGTGATTTTTTTCAGACAAAGCACCAGAAGAGCAAAGCTATTAAAAATATCATTTTCCTCTGCCCTTCCATTTACTGGCCATACCCCCCGTGCTCCTGAAGTCTGCACCATCCAAAGCAGCATGCGCTGCCAGCGCCGGGGACACAGCACTGTCTCTGTACGTGTGAATCCAAGCAGAGTGAGAACCACGCATAGGCTGTTTAGTAGCAGGGGTTTGCAGGAGAGATTGAGTAAATCCTGTGTTATTATTTATAAAAAATGGGGCAGAAATAGGGAAACAAGAGCTCATTATCTTAAAAAGCAATTTGAACTTTTATGTATTTATTTGATTTTGGCTAAATATAACTAGACTCCTTCCATTAAGTATTGTTTTACTTGAAGGATATAAAAATGTTAACTGCAATAAGAAAATCTTGCTACTTTAAAAGGGAACTAAATTTCCATTTAACTTAGGAAAAAGCAAGAAAATAATGCCTTCTTACATGCAATTTACATTTCATCATTGGCATCATTATTTCTTAAACTATGCATACTAAAACGTAATTAAGTTGTACCCTGAGTACTAAAAAATAGCATAAGACTGAAACTGTTTTTAAAAAATTTGAATGTAATGTGAATTAAATCAACTCTTCATGTTTACAAATAAAAAAGCTGAACCACTTGTCACTTACGCTTTGGTTAATCTTGCCCTGGTTGTCTAGTTATTGATTTGTACGAACATTCATTTGTCAAAGCTGCTTTAGTTCATGGCTCTCTTACACATTCATCATTTACTAGACCGAGAACACACAGGCTTTCTCTCCTTGCCCTTTGTACATCACTTTAGTGTTTCTGATCTTCATTCTTCTTCGATAGCTATGGGATTGATTACGTATAGATTTTGAAACACTCAAGTACCAAGTGAGATTTTTGTAACTTCTGTGTTACAAGCAAGCCTTACAAATTTGACATGCTGAATTCGACCTATGTCTTCCTAAAGGACTGGAGGCCCTGGTGAGTTGTGTGTTGATAAGAATCCCAAAGCAGGTGTATTTCCATGAAATAAAATAATATAGTACAGAAAAACAGGGTGGAAATTGTATTTTAGAAAAATTAAATTGACTCTGGTAGCATGTTGGGTGTATAGTAAACAAAACCAGTGTTTTTCTTCACCTGGGTGACTTTTAAAAACATATTGCCCAGTTCTTCTCAAAATCAGGCCAGTGTCCTCTTACTTCCAGGCCTGACCAGCACATATGTCTGCGTCGCCTATTATGTGAATGTCTGTTTAAAATGTCCTTGTATCGGATTTTATTCCCCATCTTCTGGGGTAACTGTGATAAGCAAAGACATTAAATACAGATGCTACACAACCCACTTAGAAAGTTTTCTATCCTATCAGTCACTGTGTCCCTGCCCAGAGCTTCACTTCTGCGCAGGACTTGGGTTCAGGCCTCGTGGGACAGAGACATAAAGAAGCGCTGGATCCCTTTGGTTGAACTTCTCACTGTGGGGGGGAGGGTGATGGGGTTTGGAGTAGAGGAAGTAAATAAATATAGGACAATGAATCCACTATGTTAGGTATAGGAATGAATTTATCAATTAAGCAGCAGGTCTACAAACCTGTATTATGAAGAAGATTTGTAAAACATAACCAGTGTGGGAAAAAGAGAATTGAAACCATGGAAATACAGAGGGCATCCCTGACCTTGGACATCTGCTTTTACAGTAATTCTAAAAACTCTAGCATGTAACAAAATATTTCTTCTTTCGTTCTGATCAGATCCAAACATGTCCTAGGTCTAGGTTCTTGGATGGTTTATGGTTGCATACAACATACTTTGTGGGTAAAACTCACGTTATTTTACCCCAACTTCCTTTCAGACGTGGAACATGAGAGTCAGTGGCCCTCCCCAGAAGGATGCAAAGTGCCACATGACCTCTTGTATCACGTTGCTGTGTGGATTAAGGGTAGAGTAATGAGGGGCGTGGCAGGGCTCTGTCACTCATCAACTTCCCAGGCCAATGCTTCTGTCTCCCGACAGTCCACACAGTGGCCTTTCACTGGTGCTTCTCTCTCATCCTTGTCTTTTTCCTTAATCTCTCTTTAACCTGGACTTCAAGAAGACTGCATTCAATTTGAATGCACCAGCATTTAGGCTTGATAATGCTTAGAACAAGAAAATAAAGTGTTCCCATTAAGGCCCAGCTATGCATGCCTGATAATATTGAAGTCAGAGGCAATTAAATAGTATTTGGTGAGGGCAATGGTGTGAGGAGCTTCTTAGAAAATGAAAGGTTCTCTACTTCATTCTTGGATTAAAAACAAAAATTTCCTTTACCTTGATTTCACGTTTTGTTGTAAGTGCTAACCTAAAGCTTAAGCAAGTCTCCCAAATGTAAGTTTTCTGAAAAGAATCTGAAATTCTGATTATCCCCAGAAAGAAATCATCCTTCTTGGATGTGAGAACCAACAGTTTTCTAAGGAGTTATTTTATTCCATGGATACACTTACTTTCTACACAGGTTTACAATCAGTAACCCTGGGCAGTTCCCCTATCACACCGTCTATAAACTCGTCTTGTTTTTGCAAACAAGTTGAGTTGCAAAAAAAAGTCTTCCAGATCATAGATCTACCGGAATATCTGCCAGGCCAGTGATTTGCGTGTCTGGGGCACTGTTGCTCATTTTCCAGCTTTAGCTCTGTACGTTCCTGCTGGACACTATTCATTTAGCCTACAAATAGTCTTGTATCATGAAGTTGCAGCATGCCTCAAATCACTTCTTAGTTATAGGTTTTAGAATCTATTCCATTAAGTTTTGGACCCCTAACAAGTAATAAAATAGTCCTCAAGCTTCCTCACTTCTTGCCTGCCATTTCCTTTGGTTGGAAAGGCCATGAGTTAACAATCAACAGGAGCAAAGGAGAAGGGAGTTTATGGCATTAAGTGCTCCTTTGAGGCCCAAGCTTGTTTCAGGAGACACAGGTCCAAAACAAATCCTGAAAAATACTCTATTAGTGCCCTATTGCCACTGCAGCAAATTCTCAGAAAACTTCATCACCTAAAACCACACACATTTACTGTCCTACTGCTCTGGAAGTCAAAACTCCAACATGTACCTCCTGGGTGAACCCCAGGGTGTCGACTGCACTTCTTTCTGGAGGCTCTGGAGGGGAATTCACTTCCTCACCTTTTTCCAGCTTCTAGATTCCTTGGCTCAGAGCCTCCTTCCATGTTCAAAGCCATTAATGACAGGCTGAATTCTTACATCACGTCTTTCTGAGTCCTTTCTTCCACTCTTGTGCTATATTGGACTCATTTGCATAATCCAGAACAAACTCCTCATCTCGAGGTCCTTAATCTTATTGGCATCTGCAAAGTCCCTTGTGTCACGTGAGATGACATATCAACAGGGGCTGGCATCAGGACAGGCACATTCGGGGCAGCCATTGTGTTACTTTCCACAAATGCCCAGCTGCGTTGACCTGTGAACTCTCTGGCTTCCTCTTCAGTGTGAAAATCCCAGGGGGGAACCCAAGAGTGGGACCCAAGAAAGCATTTGCATAGTGATGACCCCCGAGGTGCTATGATACTGAGATGTGCTGTTCATACCTGTTCAGGTGACTCTTTCTCAAACACCCTCACTAACATACATTCAATACAGACTTTCTTCTTTTCTTCCTTTGTAATAATTGCATTTTTCCTCTATGTGGGTTGAGTTACCAACTTTTAAGCATAGATACTGAGGACTGAAAAAGTATGTAAACTGTTAACTCCAATATGGTTGAAGAAATCACTCTTGTAATATTTGCCTTGCTTAGAATCATGCAGTTCATTGGTGGAACTTCTGTCCTGGAAATTCAATCGCCATTAGGACAGTAAAACTACTGTCCATTTGACCTGCTCAGACAACCTGGGCTTTTGGAGATATTATCATGGAAACACTTTTTTTTAACACTAAAAAGGTAGAGAGCAGAGTTAAAACACAAGAGCCAGGAGAAAGAAAATCTTATTTTCTCTTTGAGTGCTTTTTTCTCTGACCCCCCATATTTAAGCAAGGCAAGCCCTAGAGACAAGGTAAAATCATGTTTCACAATGAAAAATTAATTTCTTGGAGAGGCTGCTGAATATGTCTACGGCAGAACTAAACAGATTATATTAAACAGTGGTATAGGCATTACAAACAGTAAGCATATAACCAGGCCACTAAATAAATCAGCATTCCTTTGAAATCTCTTTTTTCACGTGGAATGACAATTGAAAGATAATGTGGCTCAGGGAAGATGTATCTTGGAAACATTCCTTCCCCACCCCAACCCGATGATAAAAGTGAGGCTTGGCTTACATGTACAAAAAGTCATTCATTCATTCAAAAGTACTTATTAAATGCAGCCTAAGAACAATGCTGTGAGGGAGTATGTACGTGGCTGTGAATATATGAGTGTGAAAATAAAATCCACCTATTCTCTATCTGGTTTACAGTCTAGAGAGAAAACACTGTCACTTGTGAGTGAGTCCTGGGTGCAGGGAGGACGTTTCCTGTCTTTGCTCTCCTACAGTTTGAAGCCCACTTCTGATTTCGTTTACCTGATCCATACCAAGACATCAAAAGGAGGTCTCTAAAAAAAGATGTATTTCTTTTATTTATAATTTTCATAGCCTGAAACCTCACCACTTTGGACATAAGTATCTTTTTTTTCAACGGATATGCAAGAGATTCTTCGGGAAAGCCAAATCCATTCGATAGAGCTGCAAGACCATATCTATCAGTCTGTGGTGGTGTGGAAGTCTGTTTTTTAATAGAGGTGAAGAACCCTACATACTTTAAATAAGAAATGCTGTCAGGCTTAGCATATTTTAGGTTATTAAAAAAAAGGAAACTAAGTGTGCATAAATAAGGGAGGTGAAGTTAATGACAGATGAAGAATTTCCATTGTTAAGCCTTCAGAAGGAGGAAAGGAGTGGAGTTGACAACCATGTGACATAGAAACTGTTTTGCTGTTGGACTTCTCTGCCTGCTAGAGAGCTGGGTGTGAATGTGTTTTAGAAGCGGAATGAACTATGGCAGAAACACCCACATGGTGCTCGGGTGTGGAGCCAAACCCTTACACCCCTTGCACTTGGGAGTGAGAAGATGCCCCGGGGCACATAGAAATCTCTCCCCTAGTTATCCAAACCTAAGAATGTTAGTAAGAAGTCATTCATTTCCTTCCAATTTGAGGAGTCCAAGTTATCCCGGTAACCCCAGGGAGACAACTATCATTTGTAGTTGAAGGATTTCAAATAAATATTTATATTTTACTCAAATGATTAGAAACTGGTGTCTCAAATGCAAAGAAGCTTATTCTTTTAAAGGATATGGTCCTGATTATTCGTGTAAATTAAAATAAATATGAGATGGTGTTTCTACCCCTCATACCTAAGCATTGTACCTCACAGATGTGATACCTTCCATATATATAGTCAATAGCTCCCCCACCAACCAATAATCCAATCTGCTGGACTCAAAAGATGGGTTTTCTCCAGTTAAAACTTATGTAGACCACACTTGGGGGCAAAATAATATTTAAACACCTACTATGACAATTATGAAATAACTTGAGGGTTATCTCAGCTTCATGATTTTTCTTGATTACATCTTACATTTCTTAGTGTTTTCATCAAATTCACAAGTCCCTTTGTACATGTCCCAGCTGTCTCCTCTGGTGTTCAGAGAAGCATTCTGAACCCTGCCTTCCACACCTTTTGCTACCATCACACATTTGAAAAACTAGGATTTAATGACTTCCTCCATATGCATTTTATTTCCCTAACAATATTTTAAGAGTCAGGAGAGTTTATCTTTACTTTTACTGCTCTCATTAGTTCTTAGGGTATACTTGACATTTACATATACAGATAGTAGACATTTAATAAATAACTTGTAGACTACATAAACAAACCAATTTAAACAAAATCTAAGTTTGAAGTCTCTATTGATGACAGGATTCCTTTTGGTGGGAGGACGTATTGGGTCTTGGGTAAGGTAAATGGCATTTGTAATTTCAAATTGTTTTTGGCACAAAAGACAAAATGAATTGGTTCAGTGTCTTTTGTTTCTCATTAATCCCAAAGCATACTGAATTTTATTTGATAGCAGTTAGAATATTATTTGATAGTGCATCAAATATAACTACCCCCAAAGTTACACTGCTACAAATCAGTGGACAGATGGCAAACGCACAATCCTGAGGCACTGCATTTGTATTGAAACACAAATACAATTCTCTGGTCATTAAAAACACCAGTTATGTCTGACTATTATAATACAAGGCCATACACATAATTTTCATTTTTAGAATTAAAATTTTTCCACCAAATAATTAAATATCACTTTAACATAACTCTAAAATCTCATTGGAATGTTCAGTCACAAGGACGAGATTCTTTTTAATGCCTGATATCAATCGTGGGGGTCTCTCCTGTACAGCTGTATGACTGAATATCCAATGCTTAGTTAAGCAGTTCTGTTCATTATTGCACCATTAATCTCTGATTTTAAAATATTATGAAGTATAATGTTTTAACCTTAAATTGAGACGGTGTTACCTTTTCTAGCTTATAAAGACGTATGGAATCAACTGAGTTCAAACATCTCAATAAATTGCTACTTTATGAAAACAGAAAGAAGATAACAGTCATAAAAATAAATGGCAGTTCATCATACATAATGACATTTATGAAGTCCCTACCCTGGGACAGCTGGTGACTTTTTGTTAATGTTTCTTAGAAAACAAATAGTGGAAACTTATGAAAATTTCAAACAGAGACAAGATTACAAGTCTAGACTTCTCTGTGAGTGAATTTAACAGAAATTGCATTTACTACCTTTAGTGATAAATGTACCTATCACACTTTAACTTTCCAGGCAAACTTATTTTTTTGTTAAAAGGTTTAGATTTCACTCTCTGCTCAACCACTCATACAGGGATTTGTGTCTTTAACTCCTTGAATTGAGTAAATGCTGCTTTAGTTCTCATGCTGTCCCCTGAATCCTGTTTCTTAATGATCTCTGGACGCTGTGCCCTGGCAGAGTCTTCTTCACTGTGAATCACCATGGAGATCTGGAAGCTATCAGAGCTAAAGAATAGGAAGAAGACACAGGGAAAGGCCCTGCCCACTCCATCTGTGAGCAGGGTCTGCCCATTGCCCTGTCCTGGACCCATGCTGGGGTCTTTGCTCTCTGTTCTCATTGCTGTCAAAAAAAGTCAATGGAATTCTAGGCATTTGACAAGAACAGCTGCTGCTTTGTATTTTTGTTTTACCAAAAGGGAATCTTGAAAACAGTCAGAGAAAGCCAGACTTACATTATGGGACTCAAAGTCCTGACACTTAGAATGAAAGATAGAATGATACTTAACTTTGCTAAATATTTCTTATATTTCCCATCACAGGACATTATGTATTATGCTAGAAATCTAAAGAAAAAGATATGTTATATTAAAACATTCATTTTAGAGATGGGGGTTGAGTGGGAATTTTATGCTCTATTTTTCTAGCACAATGTTTTCTAGCACAATACTTTTATAGTTATATGTACTGCTACATCTATGGTTGTATAAAGCTAGGAAGGTGAAGATACATTCAAAAATCAGAAAAATTAATAATGGAGAGTAGGAGAGACAAAACAGTTAACTTTAGAAGGATTTGAGGTGAATTACATCAATCGAGCCTGTGTTATAAGCCTTTGTTATACTGAGTGTGGTCACATTTTTCTTTTTATTATGCCACCCCTTAGTTAATGTTATTCACTAGGGATAACTGTCAGGGGTGTCCAACCTGTGGCCCACAGGCCTCATGTGGCTCAGGATGGCTACGAATGTGGCAACACAAAATCCTAAGTTTACTTAACACATTATGAGATTTTTTATGATTATGTGTTGCACTGTATTTAATGTGTGGCCCAAGGCAACTAACTCTTCTTCTTCCAGTGTGGCCCAGAGACACCAAAAGGCTGGACACTGCTGGTACATTAACCCTAGAGTTTAATATTAAAACTCAGATTTAATTCTATTACTTTAATTTATTGCACTTTATTAAATACAGAGGAAAACTTTTGTATCTATTTATTTCTTCATGGTAGAAATCAGTAATAAATATGAATATTAGACATTACCTGATAAGGAATGACCAAATGCACACTCAACTATTGAAAATGTTGTGCCAGGTAACTTATAGCCACAACAGTCAATAAATAATCAATGAATAAACAAAATAAATATAAAAACAGAAAACAAGAAAAACATTGTTTTATAAAGTTATCTTTAGATTTTTGTCATGAATTTTAGATTTGTTCCAATTTTGGCCATTGAAGCCTACTACAAGCACCTTGACGTTGAACTATATATCTGCAATAGAAGTCTTGCCCCTCCTTCGATAGATACTTTGCTTTAATTGGAACACAATGAGAATTTCTTCCATTTGTTCATTTCTCACTTCATTTGAAAATCAATTTGGAGCAGATGTAGCAATTAAAAAATCTCTCTCTCTAGCTTTCATTTTGTGGTGGAAAGTGGGAAGCATATCTTCCAGGAGTTGATTTTAGACACAAATGGCTTTTAATGACCAAACATTAATATTTACAAAAGAAAGTAAGATGATTTTAGTTTTTTTCTAAAGACTTCATTTATTTTTAGAGAACAGGGAAGGGAGAAAGAAAGAGAGGAAGGGAAGCATCGATGTGTGAGGGAAATATCAACTGCTTTGTTGCTGCTCACATTAACCCAAAAAGGGGCCTGGCCCACAGCCCGGGCATGTGCCCTGACTGGGAATTGAACTGGCAACCTTTCAGCCTCCAGGATGATGCTCAACCCACTGAGCCACATCAGTCAGGGCTGGTTATAATTTGTAAATGGACTTATTTTATATACATATAATATACATAAACATATAAATTATGTAATATTTTTATATATTACACATATGTAAACACTAAACTACGGAACAAAGAACAAAACATTAGCCTTGTTACTTTGTCATACTTAGTCATTCTTAATTTATCAAAAATCATAAAATGATAGGGCTTAGATATCCTGTTCATACCGCATGACTATTTGATAAATGTCAGTGTTCCTAGCCATTCTCTGCAATGCACCTGGGTTACTACCTTTTGTCTCCACTCCCATTTGGACTCTACTCTCTGCTGTGCTCTATTTTCTCTTGTAGAACGAGCTTACTTCAGGAACCTCTCTCTACCCGGTTTGCTTTTATTTTCTTCACAAATGTTTTTATCTTTGCTGGTAGAGGCATTTGACATCACCTTCCTAGTCCAGCTAATTTCTTTCTTTATTTCTGTTTACATTTTCAACATCGCTTTTATTACAGTTAATTTACAATTCTCATTTTCTGTTATAGTCAAGCTTATTCAGAAAAACCATCAAGAAGGGCAAGAATCATTGGAAGTACTGATATTCACAACTGAATAACTATCAAGCCACATTTAAGAAGATGATGATATGAACTTTGGCAGTTTTCAAGAAACATGGATCAAACCATAATAAACCTCCAGGCATCAGTTAAGATCTACTGAACACCTCCTTTTGTAGTCAGCATTATACCGGGTGCTTAGGATGGGTAGTTTGACTCGGTAAGTTCCAGAACTATACGTTTAAGACATAATATAATTCACAGAGTTGTATTTTGAGGTTTCTATCAGTGAGAAATACGAGGTTTGTGTTGTCTCTGGTTTAGTTCCCAAAGCTCGGTTTCTTTTTCTTTTCTTTTTTTAAAAAAATCTTTACCTGAAGATATGTTTACGGATTTTAGAGGAAGGAAGGGAGGGAGGGTGGGAGGAAGAGAGAGAGAGAGACAGACATGCATTGGTTGGCTCCCATATGTGCCCCAATTGGGGGTCACCCTGCAACCTCGTTGTGTGCCCTGACCTGGGATCAAACATGCAACCATCTGGCGTATGGGAAAATGTTCCAACCAACTGAGCCACCTTGTAGGGCCCCAACAGCTCCGTTTTGAGTTCTCCAGGCTTTGGTGGCAAACATGGCCAGGTGTTTGGTGGCACCCATCTTCCTGAAGGTGGTCCAGGACACACCCCCATGGGCACGGTTAGTGGGTGCACACCCACTGGCTCCACAGGTGTGCCAGATGAGACTGTCCCACGGAGTGCCTGGTCCAGCTGTTTCCAATGAATCTTTTCAGTGCGTCTGAAATGCTGGGGGGCAAAGCTTGGGATGCATGTGAATTACATGGGCAATTTGTTAAAAGGTGGGTTTGTGGATTCCCACTTCAAGAGATTTTTATTCATTAGACTTGGAAAAGGGGTGGGAGTTTGCTTTGTTTACAACACTGCAGACTGTTCTCATGCAGGTTTTTGAGGGTGACACATTAAAAAGACTTCAGGGAAGCAATGGCTCAGGACTTGGGCCTACAGCATCATCCCAGGTACAACTGGGATACAGAATAGGTAGCACCTCAAAAAGCCTCTCTTGTGCTACCCCTTCATAATCAGACTCTTCCTCAGTCCATAACTCATGACAAATGCTGATTGATCTTCCATGACAATAGTTTCGTCTTTGGGGGAATGCCGAATAAATGGAATTACAGAGTACGTTACCTTTTGAGACTAGCTTCTCACAATGTTTCCACATTCATTGGTGTTGTTGCGTTTATCGAGAGTTTGTGAGAACTGAAAGGCCTCATTCTCTTTGCCTTGTCGTGTGAAAAGACCCTATTTCTTCTTAGCCTTTTCTTACTAAGGTCAGCAAATTGTAGAAAAACAATGAATAGAGACTTCAGCATGGGTACAATTGTGCAATGCTGATGAAACCAGCAGGTGACAATTTGCTATCTTTTTGTCAGTGGCCCCTTGGTTTGGGTTGAGAAATTATTTATTTACTATTTACTGTTATTTATTTATCTCTGACTTAATCTCTGTAAAAGAGAAATTAAACCACCCAGATCAGCTTTGCTTGGCTTAAGTCTGCCGGATGATACAGTTCTTTCCCTGTCACAATACTAGACCTTGATGGCCCATCAGAGACACAGAGGAGAGGCTGAGATTCGGGATATAAAGGAGTCTCTGTGCCAGCCAAGGAACCAGATATGAAGCAAATGCTTCTAGTTACTTACAATTTAGCATTTCTCAGCTATTTAAATTCTCACTCCCTCTGTTTTCCTAGCCTCGGTGCAAGGAGAGCATTGTATTTCCAATAAATAATGTAAATTAATTAACATTTCCAAAAGCATAGTACCCTTCACGTATAATTGTCTTCTGTCTCCCAAAACAGCAGGTACTAATGAGATCGGATTTTTGTCTTGGAGCAATCAGTTCCTGTTATTTAGCAATTATGGAGTGCTTAGGGAATGGAACTCAATTTCTCCGGGTTCATCCATTTAAAATCAACCTTGCTGCTATGGAATGGATAGAATTCTTCTACACAGGAAATCTTAGGTAACAAAGTTAGAGAGAAAGGACACTTGCTCTAAGGAAATTTAAATGTGTACTGCCTCAGAGAACTTAATAATTCTGAATAAATAGAATAGAGAAGTCAGTAGAGATGCTGATCACATCCTTGAGTATGTCTTTGCCTGCTATTGTCATAAATATTTAGCTTTACTCAAGCGAGTTTAAATTAATAAAAGTTTGTTCATTGTGTTTCTTAGATTGAATTTTTAAGTTCACACACACACACTTGTTAGAGATAAATAAACTCTCACTGTAATACCTATTTTATTTATGCCCTCAAGGTCTAGAATTACCTTTAAGATGTATTGTTTTCTGAGGTGAGGGAATGAGACTAAAGCAACATCGGCCATTGACGTGCAGGGGCTAGGCAATTTTAGCCTGATAATCAGACATGAGCAGAGGAGGGAGGGGTTTGGGTTGGTGGCATGGTCATGACCTGGGAGGGGCCCCCCTGAACCAGGAGCAGTATTTATTAATCTATAGGGTGAAGAAGCATTTGTTATAACAACCGTGGTGTTAATGATAATGGCATGTAAATGTGTCCTTTGTTGTTTTTTGGAGCATGGCTGCTGCTATGTCCTTCATTCTCTTAGTCCTGGCCTCTTTGTGACTAGTGAGTGCAGCTGCCTGAAACTGACCGGCACTCAGGGGACAGAAGCCAACCTGCAGCCACTTTATCCCCTGTGCTGCTACACGGAGTGACTGAGCTCCGTCACCTCTCACTTTCCAAACCTGGCTGCACGTGAGGATAATCTGGGGACTTTCCATAGGTAGCTCTCTGAACCTATTTCATACACAGTCACGGAAGGTCTCCAGACAGCGGGACTCAGAGATCTTTTAAACACATCCCCGTGCAATTCTGATTCAACTCTGTCTGAGGGCCCAGTGTTCTACTCAGTTGGTTTAACTGGTTTGTTAGAGGAATGCATAAAGATACACACACATTTAATCTAGTGGATTTTATCTCATGATGGCATAGAACCCAGGCACTATTGGAGGCAGATTGCGGAGATTAGAGAGAGAAAAATATTCCTATTTCTCCAAAATAGCTCAACTGGATATGTACATTGTTATTGTGGATTTCCCCAACCCTCTGTTGAATCCATAATAAAAGACACATCCAGTAAAAGTGAAAAAGGCATAGGAATTATAAGCAAGATCACTAAGCTTGATAAAATTTGCCTATTATTTTGGGAAAAATTTACTTCTTAATGTGTACTTCAAAGTTTCTCTAAATTTGCTAAGACTAAGAGTCATGAAATGTTTCATTCAGTGTAGGTCAGGGAATGGGAGTCCACTGTCTTTGCCTTGCCAGCTGCGAGACTCCAAAAAGTCACGATTTCCTTTCTTGGCTCCTCTCCACCTCCCATTTTGGATGCTTAGTCAAGACAGTCTCTAATGTCCCTTTGGGCTCTCTATTCTGTGATGGTAATCATACACAGAGAAACTGCCATGCACTGGCCACTGTCCTGTTGGTGTTTAACATTTAGGTTGGGTGACAGGACAACTCCATGAAATAGTAAGTGGCGTGCGGCATAGGAAGTGGCAGGTATAGTGCAGAACAGAAGTCTCTAAGGTCCTAAATGGCGCAGGCTTGTGAAGAATGAATGGCCTTGTGGTAGAGTTAGAACTGGGTCAGGGCCACAGAGAAGAGGATTTAAATGGGGGAATGGAGTGGGGGGGGCATTCCGGGCGGAGAGAGAAGCACAGAAGTCAGAATACACATGCATTGAGCCAAGCTTTCCACCCCCTACAAAAGACAAACTGAATCTCCCTGTAAAGTAAAACTTCCTCTTCTGCACTTCCAAAGTTCGTTGCAGTGACCATTATTATGGCACTTAATACTGGTTTTTTTTCCCGTGTTTTTTTTGACTGTTAGACTGTGGAATCATTTTCCATTCACCTTTAGATTGCCAAGTCCCAGCAGATACCTTGTATCCAGAAGAATGAGTACCTCATAAATATCTGTTTCATTAATGGCTAAAAGAAGTGATGAGAAAACAGGGTAGGTCAGGTTGGTATAGTGAATGTCGTGGCACATCACTGAAGTCCCACATGAGGTACCAACTCTGCATCCCTCCAGCTGTCGGGAGAGTTGACTGTCGATGGCTCTCTGCTCAGTTACTTTTTGGGAATGGCTCTCAGGTAAAGAAAGCTGTCTCATCCTAGGTCAGGATGGCTGACTCAATACAGCAGAATAAAACCTAAGCTTTTTTTCCTCAATGCAAATAATTTTGCAGGCCAACCCCAGCCCAAGCGCTTCTTGGGGAATAGCTTAATATCTTTGCTGAGTGTGCAATGCAGTTCACTCTCTCCTTTGCTCAATCCTACTTCCTTCCCTTCCTCCTGGTGTTTATCCTGAAGGTGCACTCCATTAAATTTCTGGTTCACAAATATTCACCTCAGTCAGTTTCTCACAGAAACCAATTTAAGATAGCTGGTGTGGGAGTTTAATTTTGGATAAAATAGGGGATAATTTGGAACACACCGCATTGAGCCCAAATGATACCTTAATGGGAATTAGAAGAATTTGCCCTTATTCATCTGTTAGAGAATTATAGCCCTAAATACACAAAGCTGCAGTGATTGTAGAGGTGGAAGGCACTCCCTCCAGGCTGAGCAGTGCTTAACCATCGAACTATACAACGGAACATGGCAACCTGAAGTGGAAAGGTAGATTTGTGCCAGGCTAGGAAGGGCTATGCTAATCAATCTGGGGATTTTATCTTCTCAAAGCTACACTCTCATTTTTGCACAAATTTAAGGGCCTTAGTGCGATGTTAGCTTTTAGACCAAACTAAAGAAATGATTCTTTCCATAGACACTATGCAAGACTTTGCTTTCAGGCTTCAACTCCCTAACAGTCTTGAAATATATCCCTGTGAATATTCTATTTAGTGTTATATGCACTTTATGTATATTTAGCATTACGGTGTCAAGGGGAGGGAAATGATCTATGATTTCTTGTGTATATTTGTTCATGGAATTATCTTTAGCCGAAGAGAAAGTCTCCTAAATATGGTCTGTGGGACTTCTCAGGCTACACGTTACATTGTATGTAAGTTGAACACTTAGCCCAAGTGTGGCAAGTGTAATATAACACCAGCACCCACCAAGTCTGTGCAGAAAATGATAGTTGAGAATCATTTCTCAAATTTGGTTCCAGCATAAGTCTTCCTTTCCTTAGATTTCCCTAGATGTGTTAACTTTGGCATATAGGCATCTGTGATCCTTTCCTTATAATATTAAACCACATAAAATGGGCATGTATGTTATGCACCTACAAGTCAACTATTAAGGGCACATGCTTTAAAGATTGAATAGCATAGATTTTTATCCTATATTAATGCTTTTATTGAACACAGTTGCCATATTAAGAACTTTTCAACTGTTTTCTACTTTTGTATTTCTATTAATAGAATATTCTCTTTACTCTGAATGCTTCAAGTTTCCCATTCCAGTGAGAGGAAATAAATATGCCCCAGTGCCCAGAAGATAAAATCAGCAATAGAACAACCAGTATAGATCAGTTGGTGCCTTTTCCTTTTGACAATATGCTTCATTTTGATAACAGAAGGATTTGGCTCCCTTGCTTAACCCAATTTAAACTTCACAGAGGGCCATAAACTAGTAATGAGAAACTGGGATTTTCACAATCGCATCTTGGAGGGGAACTTTTTCCAGCCCTAATCTGTTCCTGTGGTCATCAGCCTCTGTTTAATGGCTTTTCAATAGCCCAGCTATGCATTACATCAAAAAGTAGAGCTTCTGTGGGTTTCCTTTTCTAATGTGCAACAAATAAGAATTTTATTATCATCTCACCCTGACTGGTGTGACTCAGTGGCTTGAGCATGATGGGTCTGCAAATTAGAAGGTTGACGGTTCAACTGCCCATCAGGGCACATGCGTGGGTATTGAGCTAGGTCCCCAGGGGAGGGTGTGTGAGAAGCAACCTGTTGATGTATCTTACACATTGATGTTTCCCTTCCTCTTTTTCTCCCACTCTTCCCAATCTCTCTATAAGTAAATAAATAAATAAATAAATAAATAAATAAATAAATAAAAATGTATTATCATTTCAAGTTTCCCTTTTCAATGACATTGTGTCACATAGTA
The DNA here is from genome assembly GCF_021234435.1 of Artibeus jamaicensis. NCBI lineage: Eukaryota > Metazoa > Chordata > Mammalia > Chiroptera > Phyllostomidae > Artibeus > Artibeus jamaicensis. The sequence goes on from NW_026522059.1 coordinate 41,614,463, forward strand.
AGACACCTTTATGGGCACATGTTGTGTCCTCCAAATGAAGCAAAAATGGGAACTCAGGAGAAATATATTATCTTTTATAATCTCAACTAATGTTTAAGTTTATATGCTGAAGATGTGGATCAGGATCTATAGGTTTGTGTTCTTCATTTTATTATATGATTTAGAAATTCATGACCACTGCAAACATAATGAAATAGGAAGCAGTATTCTCTCTGTGTTTCTTGCTCAGAAAGTTCCCCTTATTCCTCTTGAAATCACCTATGACACTGATGGAAGGCACAGTCAGCGATCAACCGCTCTTTCTGCCTCTAAGAGTACAATCTTTCTGGACAGAGACTTTTCTAGTGATGAGAAAGACATTAATTGAGTATTAAAGCTGAACTTTGGTATGGAGACTAGATTTTAATCTTGGTACAGTAAAAGAGGAAATAAATAAACAACAAAGAGAAAATAATAACCACCACTGCCCTTTCTCTGTCCTGATTGTGAACTGTAAAACTTTGCCACAGATTGTCACCTGTTCAGCAGTTAGATATCTAAGAGTTGACTTTGTCAGTACACAAAGAAATGAAACATTTCCTACCAATAATGAGGGGAAAGATATTCTACTAGGCAATAATTGTCACCATCCCTACCTCAGCTCATTTGTATAGAGACCAAAAGCTCAGGATCTGTAGCTCGTTACTACAAAAGATAATTTAGCCTATGAATTTTGCAGGTGTCTCAGGTAAAATGTAAACTGTATGAATTAAAATACTCCTGCTTATAATCATGCCTATGACGAGTTCAGGAGAACAAAAACTACCATGAAACAAATACTGCAAATATAATTGAATGGAAAGCAGAGGCCCTGTAGACTCAGATCGCTTCAAATTATTTAGCTAAATATGCACATTCATTGTTTCTGTTTGTTTACTTAGAGTTTCTTCCTCATGGATTGTTACAGCTTCTTAGTGTGGTATTCTTCCATCACTGAGCATTTCTGTAAATCTCAACTGTTTCCTGAAGCTTTTCAGAAGTCGGTGATATGTCTATCATGTTCTCCTTGTCTGTGTCCATGGCTTCTTAACCTGCACCTCCTTTATTCACACATTGTTTGTTGTTTTAACCAGAGTTCTTCCTTTGATCTTGTCCTCTTGTTTATAATGTTTTTCCTGGGCGATACCTTTTACTTTGATAAAGGAGCACTAACCTTTAGTCCTAAATTGTCATCTTCTGTTCTGCTTGGTTGTCCTTGGACCATCAAACTGAACATGTCTGATGCTGTACTCATGATGCCTGTCCTCCCCAAATCTGCTCTAAGTTTTGTATTCTCAACCTTGCTTGTCGTGTAATTATGAATTGAATCATTCTTCTTCCCTTTCTTCTACTGAGCTTCCAAATCTTCATTCTGTCTCAGAGAAAGAATTCTCTTCCATTCCGAGTATCACAGTTCAGTGCAGCCTCTCATCATCTCTTGTCTAGACCATTTCAGAAGCTTCCTCTTTTATATATTTTTGTCACCAGATCATTCCCCCTTTATTCCATACTCTACAGGGTCCACCACAAACAATGCCCCTTTTTTATTACAAAATCATAAGCATGCAATTCTGTAACATAACAATATCACACTCAAGCACACGATATGACATGTTCATATTGAAATGTTCAAATTGAAAACTACAAACTATTACAACCATATTATTACCCTACCAACCACACTCAGGCAGGAATTACTTTTGTGGGACCCTGTATATTACTATCTGAGATACCTGGAAAACAAATACAATTCTGTTGTTCCCCCAGTTCAAACCTGCATTGGTTCTTCTTCCTTTTTTTTTTTTTTTTGTCTAAATGATTCAATAAAAAATTGTAGGTTAGGAAAAACTCTTTGCTATCTTTCAGCTGCATATCACCACTAACACACTTTTGTTTCCCGCCTGCCATTGGGTTCAGCCAATATCTCCTAAACATAAGCTTTTTTTCTTAATATTATTCCTCTTGCCTGGAATGCCTTTCTTTTTCTTCCTTCATTTAGCAGGCTTTAAAAATAAAATGTGATATTGAGACTATTTGAAGTTTATTATATAAATTATGTTTTATATTTATAAGCTTTTTAGTAGAAAATTTAAAAATCCTATAAGCTTGCTTTCAGAGTCAAAAGTGTGGGCTTACAATTTCAGAACTGATAAAATAATTTATAAGTCCAACAGTAATGGAGACAAAGAGATATTTCCCCCAATATTTTTCTCCAAAAAAAATTCCATCTTCCTCCAGTCCACAGAGGAAACACAAATAGCTTCAATAATTTCTTTTTCTCCCTCATGCCATGGCTGGTACATAATTAGAATACAGAAAACTGTGACTGAAGAAAATATTACTATGGTGACTAAAAATTAATCAGTGCTGTCTATGATTCAGAATAGATTAAAATAAAGATTAGGTGTTAAATGTTCTGAAGCTGTTAGGTAAACTGTTGATGATTAAGGAATATATTTTACTTTTTATTATGAAAATTACCAAGTATAGAATTTGCATAGAGAGAATAGTAGAAATGAATTCCCATTCACCCATCATCCACCTTAAACAATTAGTGAAATTTTTCAATCATGTGTCACCTGTCATTCACAATTTTATTTTCCTAAAGTACTTAAAGGCAAATCCCACTCATTACACCATGTTACTTGTGAATACTTCATTCAGTTTGTAACTCTGAAATAAAGGGTTATTTTCAACTTAATAACAATATAATTATATCACCAAATAAAATTAACAACAATTCCTTAGTTACCATGATTATTAACACATTATATATATCTATATTAATTTATAATTAAATCATTAACAATTCCTTTCTATCCCATCCAATCTATTTTCAAATTTCTTTGATTATCTTATACATTTTTTTACAGCTGTTTTATTCAAATGAGGTCTGATATATTTTATTCTGTATCTTTTAACCTATAACAATTCATCCAATTCCCTTTCAGTTCATGCCACCTATTTGTTGAAGAATTAGGCCATTTATCCCACAGAATCTTTGGCATTCTGAAAAATCTCTAGTTTTCCTTTAAGATTGAGCTTATATGCTCATTCTAAAATGCCATCACTGATCTCCACCTCTGTGTTCCTGATGCATTCAGTTAATGAAATCCTCAGGTTCTTTTATGGTTGTTTACACGTCTTTATTTTCCAACAGATTAGAAGAACCTTGAAGACAAGAATACTACCTTATTCATTTTGTATTCTCAGGGCTTACAGTCATACATAATAAATAAATGGTTCTTCACACATTTTTGTTAAGCAAATTAGTAAATTAACAAATAAGTGAGGTCAAATTTGGAAAGAGAAGTTGGCATTGAAATATGATCACTAAGAATGGAGACAAAGTAAAATTAATGTTTTCCATTCTTTATAGGGTGTATCATGTGTTTCTCCCTCAAACTACCTAATTCTTGCATGAGAAGAATGGATATATTAAATAAATTTAGACTGTTAAAAATGTGAAGTTACATATATATATGTGTACAAAAATTAAGGGTAGTAAAAAGCATATGGATTAGAAAAGAATAAATAAAACTGGCTCCATTTGCAAATCACACAATGGTCTTCATTTAAAAAATCCCAATGAATATATCACAAAACAAAACAAAAACAAATACGCCTCCTAGAACTAATAAGGTAGCAGCACATTCACAGATACTATGCACAAAAATCAATCATGTTTTTACATACTAATATTGAACATGTGGAAACAAAACAAATACGTGTAAACTTAACAAATAAGCACAGTGACCTGTATGTAGCAAATTACAAGATGCTGAGGAAAGAACCATGTTTATACACACATGCCATTGGAATACTCTGCAAAGATATCATTCCTCCCCAAATTGACATATAAATTTAATGTGATTCCCAAAAAGATCCTAGCAATTATTCTTCAGTTAGACAACTTATATTAACATTTATACAGAAATATATGGGCCTCAGAATAGGTAAATAATCCCCCCAAAAGAGAAAAATCACTGTATTAAGTTATATGCTGCTGCAGTAATCAAGGCAGTGTGGTGTTGGTCAGTGGAAAAGAATATAGAATCCAGAAACAGACCCACACTCATATGCCCAAGTGATCTTTGGCAAAGATGCAAAAGCAATTCAAAGGAGGAAGACAGCCTTTGTACAAATGTTGTTAGAGCTACTGGATGTCCACAGGCAAACAAATGAAACTTTGACCTAAATCTCATACTTCACTTGAGAATTAACTCAACATGAATGTGAACTCGAATGTAAAATGTAAAAACTGTAAAACTTTTAGAAAAAAGGCATAGAAAAAAGTCTTTGGAGTTTATAGTTAGGCAAGCACTTCTTAGACTTGATATGAAATGCATGATTCATAAAGGGAAAAATTGATAAACTGGACCTGATGGACATCAAAAGCTTTGTTCTGTGAAAGAACCTGTCAAAAGGATGAAAAGGTAAGTTATAGAGTTGGAGAAAATATTTGAAAGCCACATATTAAACAAAGAAGTAGTATCTAGAATATACAAAGATCTGTCTAAATTTGACAGTTAAAAAAGGACAAAAGACAGGAAAAAAACATTTCACTGCAGAGGATATATTGATGGCAAATACACCTACAAAAACTATTCAACATCATTAGTCATGAGGGATATGCAAATTAAAACCACAATAAGAATGGTAAAACAAAAAACAGTGACCACACCAAATGCTGGTGAGGATGTAGAGAAAGTACATCATGCATACATTGCTGGTCAGAATGTATAATGGTATAGCCATTCTGGAAAACAGTTGGTTGGTTTTATTTAATACTATATATGAAACTACCACACCCAGCAATTACACTATTGAGGATTTATCCCAGAAAAATAAAAATTATATTTATATAAAAACTTATACACAAAATAGATATTAACTATAGTAAAAAAAATATTAACCTCAAAAACATTCAAACACTTGGAAGCTAAACTGCATGTTATTAAACAATGAATGGGTTAACAATGAGATCAAGGAAGAAATAAAAAATTACCTGAGACAAATGAAAATGAACACACAATAACCTAAATCTATGGCAAACAGTGAAAGCAGTCCTAAGATAGAAATTCATGCCATTACAGTCATACCTCAAGAAGAAAGAAAAATCTCAAATAAATAAAATTTAACACTACACTTAAAAGAATTAGAAAAAGAATAACAAGCAAAGCCCAGAGTAAGTATAAAGAAGGAAATAATAAATATCAGAGAAGAAATAAATGGCATAGAGATTAAAAGACAATACAAAAGATCGGTGAAACCAAGAGCTGATTCTTTGGAGAGACAACCAAGATTGACCAACTTTTAACCAGACTCAACAAGAAAAAATGAAAGAGTAAGAGAGAGAGATCAATCACAAATAAATAAAATCATAAATGAAAAAGAAGTAACAACTGACATCACAGAAATACAAAAGACTGTAAAAAAATACTGGGAACAACTATACACCCACCAACTGGACAAACTGGGTGGAAGGAACAAATTCCTAAAACATACAATTTTCCAAATTTCAAGCAGAAAGAATCAGAAAACCTGAAGAGACTGTATACAGCTAATAAAATTGAGCCATAATAAAAAAAATCCCAGCAAACAAAAGTCCTAGACTAGATGGCTTCACAGGCAAATTTTATCAAACATTCAAAGAACGAACACTTCTCCTCTTCAAACTATTCCAAAAAGTTCAAGAGGAGGGAAGACTTCCAAACTCTTTTTATGAGGCCAGCATTATCCTAATTCTAAAATCAGATAAAGACAGTACGAAGAAAGAAAATTATAGGCCAATATCCTTGATGAACATTGATGCTAAAATCCTCAACAAAATATTAGCAAACTGGATCCAGAAATACATTAAAAAGATCATACACTATGATCAAGCAGGAATTATTCTGGGGTTGCAAGGCTGCTACAATATTTGCAAATTGATAAATGTGATACACCACATAAATAAAATGAAGGATAAAAATTACATGATCATATTAATAGATGTAGAAAAATAATTTGATAACATCCAGCACCCATTTATGATAAAAACTTTTAGCCAAATGGGAGAAAAGGATCATACCTAAACATAATGAAGGCCACATGTGAAAAACCTACTGCCAACATCATAGTCAATGGGCAAAAACTGAAAGCGTTTCTCTTAAGATTAGAACAAGACATGGATGTCCACTTTCACCATCTTATTTATCATAGTACTGGAAGTTCTCACAGTAATCACATAAAAAGAAATAAAAGGCACCCAAACTGGAAAGGAGGAAGTAAAACTGTCATTGTTTGCAGATGACATGATACTGTATATACAAAAATCAGTTGCATTTGTACACCAATAATGAACTATAGAAAGAGAAACTAAGAAAACAATCCTATTTACTATTGCAACAACAACAAAAAAGATACTTAGGAATAAATTTAACCAAGGAGGTAAAAGACCTGTATCAATGTTAGGAAAACTATAGGTCATTGAAGAAAGAAACTGAGGAAGATACAAATAAGTGGAAGCATATACTGTATGCATGGATTAGAGGAATTAACATCATTAAACTGTCTATACTCTGACCAAAGCAATTTATAGATTCAATGCAATTCCTATGAAAATACCAGTGGCATATCTCACAGATCTAGAACAAATGTTCCAAAAATTTATATGAAACCAGAAATAACCCTGAATAGCCTCAGCAATCTTAAGAAAGAAGAACAAAGTAGGAGGAATCACAATACCTGATATCAAACTATAATACAAGTCCTCTGTAATCAAAACAGCCTGGTACTGGCAAAAGAACAGGCAAAAATCTCTGGAACAGAACAGAGAGCCTAGAAATAAACACAAAACTTCATGGTCAATTAATATTTAACAAAGGAGGCTGGAGCATGCAATGGAATAAAGACAGAATTGGACAGGTATATGCAAAAAAATAAAATTAGGCCACCAACTTACACTATACACAAGAATAAACTCAAAATGGATAAAAGACTTAAACATAAGCCACAAAACCATAAAAGTCCTAAAAGAAAACATAGGCAGTAAACTCTCAGACATCTCTCATAGCAATGTTTTTAACTAATATATGTCCTAGGGTAAGGAAAGTAAAAAATAAACAAATGGGACTAAATAAATAAACAAAAAGAAAAGGGAACCCATATTTGTTAATGTTACAGCTGATAAGGGGTTAGTTTTCAAAATATATTAAGAATTAATACAATTTAACACCATAAAGACAAACAATCCAGTTAAAAATTGGCAATGGACATGAATAGAAACTTCTTCAAAGAGGACATACACATGGCCAGTAGACATATGAAAAGATGCTCAATGTCACTAATCACTAGAGATATGCAAATCAAAACCACAATGAGATATCACCTCACATCTATTATAATGGCTATCATCAATAAATCAATGAATGAGTGCTGGTGAGGATTGGAGAAAGGGGAACCCTAGTGCACAGTTGGTGGGAATGCAGAATGTTACAGCCAGTGTGGGAAGCAGTATAAAGTTTCCTCAAAAATTCAAAAATGGAACTTCCTTTTGATGCAGCAATCTCACTTCTGGGAATATATCCTAAGAACCCTGAAACACAGTTTGAAAGAATACATGCATCCCTATGTTCATAGCAGCACTATTTACAATAGCCAAGATTTGGAAACAGCCTAAGTGTCCATCAGTAGATCAGTGCATAAAATAGTTGTGGTACATTTTCACAATGGAACACTACTCAGCTGTGAAAAAGAAGAAACTCTTGCCTTTTGTGACAGCATAGATGGACCTGGGGATTATTATGCTAAGTGAAATAATCCAGTCAGAGAAAGACAAATACCATATTATCTCACTTGTATGTGGAACCTCTTGTACAAAATAAATTGATGGGCAAAATAGAAATAGAAGCATGGATACATGAAACAGACTGAGAGCTGTCAGAGTTGAGGGGTGGAGGACTTAATGAAAGAAGGTGAAGGGATAATACAAAGAACACATACGCGTACCGCATAGACACAGACAACAGTGTGGTGATGCCAGAGTGAAGCGGGGCAGGGGCTGGGTAGAGGTGGGCAAATGGAGGGGAATGGAATATCTGTAATAGTGTCAACAATGAAAATAAAGTTATAAAAATTCTATGTGCAAACGTTCATAACAGTTTGATTTGTAATAGCCCCAAACTGAAAACGACCCACATGTTCTTCCACAGGTAAATGGTGAGACAAACTGTGGTATATCCTTATCAAAAAATACTACTAGTACAGCAATAAAAAGGAATAACTGATATATGCAGCCACTGGATTACGCCGAGTATGGGGAATTACACCCAGTAAAATGAAGCCAGTCCCAAACCTTTATATACAGTGTGGGTCCATTTATAGAAAAATTTGAAATAACAACATTATAGAAAGGGAGAACAGATCAGTGATTGTCAGAGATCAAGGATGAAGTGGGAAGAGAGGTGGGAAGAGTGGAAGGTGGGTGTGGCCTATAAAAGAGCAGTAGAGGCAGCCTCGTGTTGCTGGAGCTGCTCCGTATCTTCTTTGCAACAATGTCAATGTCCTGGTTGAGATTCTGGGCTATAGTTTTGCAAGATATAGTTACCACTGGGGAAAACTGGTAAAGTTATACAGGCTCACTGTTTATGATTTCTTATAACTGTGTGTAAATCTACACTTATCTTAAAATACAAAGCTCAATTAAAAAGTAGAGAAAGTCCCAAGGGTAATCTTTAATAGAAGAAAATATACGTGCAATTTCCAAGTGAACAGCAAATACATACACAAGACCAAGAATATTGAAAACTTTATCAATTTAATGGAAGTCAGGGGAAAAAAAGCAAAAATGCATGCCTACCTTCCCATGTATAGACATCTACCTATGTACCTGCACACACAAATACCATGGTGAATAGAAATATAAAGTAAAAAATCAAAGTTTGCCTGATAAATAGAAATGTATTCAGCTCACATACTAAAGGACAGACGGCTCCTTCAGAATTCACATTTTATAAAGGAGAAAACCAGCTCGTGGAGCCTAACTGACTTGGGGCGTTCCAAAGAAAAATTAGATGCGGGGTTCAGACTGAAACCCAGTGCCCCTAATTCCCATGCTCGCATACTGTAAATAAAACAAAAACCAAAAAAACTTTTACTCCAGAAATGAACTACTCCACCAAATATATCCCAGTAGACTCACTGGCATGACTTGTGATATCCTCAAAGCACAAAAGAAGTGAAATGCACCTGAAAATAGAATTACATTTTCCTCCAGAGTAAAAGGCTCTTCAGTATTTCAAAGGTCGTTTATTTTTCAATTTTGCCATTTTTTTGATTTCTTAACATGTGGCTGAGGGAACCTATCCTGAATCTAACGCCGGTCCATGATTACTCAAGCAAGCAGCATGTTCTTAGCTTTCAGCCTTCTAAAGCAGAGTGGCTTCCCCAGCCCACAGGCTGGTAGCCTCTGATCCTGGAGCTGACTTCCACCGCGGACCCGTGAGGAAGGCGACGACGTCATGAATGCTGTGATCATTAAATAAGAGTGACCAAGGGACCTACATCTTAATTAGTATAATAGATACACCTCGTTTTATTTTACTTCAGAAATCGCTTTTATTTTTTTTATTTTTATTTTTTAAAATATTTATTTATCTTTAGAGGGGAGGGGAAGGAGAGAGGGAGAGAAACATCAATGTATGGTTGCCTTTCATGCATCCCCTTCTGGGAACTGGCCTGCAGGGAACTGGTCTGCAACCCAGGCATGTGCCCTAACTGGGAATCGAACCACGAATGTCTGGTTTGCAGGCCTGTGCTCAATCCACTGAGCTACACCAGCCAGGGCCAGAAATCGCTTTTAAAAACACAACCAATTGAAGGTTTAGGGCAATCTTGAATTTTTCCCAACAGCACGGTGCTTCATGTCTCTACGTCACATTCCGGTAATTCTTGCAATATTTCAAGCCTTTTCATTATTAGGACTTTTGTTATGGTGATCTGTGATCTTTGAGAACTTTTTCATGAAAGGAAGAGTCAATGGCAGCCGACTTCCCCATTGTCTTACGGGAAATCTCCCTGCCACGCTGCTGTTTAACAACCTGGTCCTTCCTCAGCTACCGCTCGCTCTCCAGGCAGGAGCTTCAGCCAGCAAAAAGATTGCAGTTCACTGAGGGCTTAAATAATAGTTAGTATTTTTCAGTAATTGGTACTTTTAAATTAAGGTATGGAACTTTTTTTAAAGATATAACGCTATTGCACACTTAATAGAAACATAATTTTCATGAACTGAAATATTTGTGTGCATTGCTTTGTTGTGACACTTCAGTGTGGTAGTCTGGAACCGCTCCCTCACTATCTCCGAAGTGTGCCTGTATTTTATGTCTTCCACTGTCCTGACAGTAACTGCAGGGATAGAAATAAATATTATCAGTTCCAGACACACCCAGACAGATGTGGAACATGAAGACCCAGGTTTGCATCCCGTAACTGCCATTTCTTAGCTGTGGGATCAAGAGGAAATTATTTCTCCATCTGCAAAATGTGGAGCTATTACAATTTCTAAGATTGTGAGATTCAATGAGATTTGAAAGCCTGTGACCTTCAATAGGCATTTAATACATTAAAAAATTTAATTTGTATTAATTTGAAAAGATAAATATAGCAGTAGTGGAACTACCTGAATACTATAAAATCATTTTCCCATGAAAATATCAAGTGATTCTGGGAATGCTCACCTAATTAGTGTGATTAACAATATCTGACAGTTTCAATAGATGCCAGAAGGTGATATGCTGAGTAAAAGAGCTGTTGACCTAGAATAACTATTGAGCCAAAGTATTATTATAGAATGAGCAGAAATAAAGATGTGCAGACCATGGCAGGGTGGGTCAGTTGGTTGGACATTGGTGTCCCTGTCCACCAAAAGGCTGAAGGTATGATCCCTGGTCAGGGCGTGTATGGGAGGCAGCTGATGGATATTTGTCTCTCACATTGATTTCTTTCCCTCTCTCTCTCTCCAAATCAAATAACATATCCTTGGGTGACAATTAAAAACAAAAAAAGAAAGAAAGAAATAAAGACATTCAGACCAACAAACACAGAGTTTACGGTTCACAAGTCCCATGAAAGTACTATTAAAGTACTTGAAGCATACACTTCAAGAACAGGATAATATTGAACCAAACAAAATGGGTACTATGTAAGAAGCAATAGTGAGCAAAAAAAATTGATAAGTATGTCATCCAAATCAACAGTGGCTCAAAAAATTGTTACTAAATTGCGGTCACTATAAACAAGGTGAACCTAAAAACTAGACCAAATTATATGGCAAATGGGGGAGGGATGATTTGAAGTAAAGTATAAAGGATTTTATGTCCATTTTGTGTTTGAAGGGAAGATAAAAATATAAATTAAGTTTAGATTTTAAAAATCAAGTACATATGTAAAACTTTAAGGGTAACTACTAAAAGACCACAAGTAGATACATAATTCCTTAACTAGCAGAAGGGGAATGAAGAGAATAAAGAAAATTGATGAATCTCGCAGAAAGTAGATAATGAAAAGATGGAAATAAAGGGAAAAACACGGTAAATAGAAGATATTAAAAGAAGCTATCATTTTTATGTGGTGAGTAATTCCATATCCATTGATTAGATAAGGATATGAGGGAAAGGATGCTCATCAACAGTAGGATAATGACTACTTCTGAGGGAGGATGAAGAAAGTGTTGTCCAAACGCACTTTAGTGATGTCAATGAAGTTTTCTTTAAAAATACCTGATGCCCTGATGGTGTGGCTCAGTGGGTTGGGTGTCATCTCATAAACCCAAAGGTTAATGGTTTGATTCCCTGTCAGGGTACATGCCCGGGATGTGGGCCAGGTCCCCAGTTGGGGGGTGCAAGAGACGACCACTTGATGCTTCTCTCTCACATCAATGTTTCTCTCCCTCTCTTTCTCCCTTCCTCCATCTAAAAAGAAATAAATACAATCTTTAAAAAATTAAAAAATAGAAAATACCCAAAATAAAAGTGACAAAATGTTGGCATTGTCCTATCTTGGTACAAGGGTATCTGTTGTATTATTTTCTGTTAATTTGAAATATATGATAATAAAAATCCAGAAACTGTAAGTGTTCAGAAGGACATATATGTACAAGTTAACAAGAGGAAACTCTATCCTTTGTTGTAAAAGAGTTAAACAAAAGAAATATTGGATTCATAACAGAGTAAAAGTATAACAGGCACTTTGGGGAAAGTTCCAGTGCTACGTTCACAGAGCACAATCTGTTCCATTTTGCTTGTCACCAGGCCCCCACCTGCAGAGGCCAGGCAGTTGCCCCCAGAGCAACTTCTGCTTGGTCTAGTGTAGACAATTAGAAATAAGCATGCTATTGGTTTCCAGTGATTTTTGAAAGAATTAGGAAAGCTTTTTTTGAAATCTCTAGGCCCCACACTGCATGTCTTTTGACTGAAGACCTGATTTTCAGTTCAGTTTTCTGGGATTTCTTTTAGGAAAACACCTGAGATTAAACAATAAAATTTGACACTGAAGTAGAACTCCATCATGATACCTCAGTGGCAGGGTGGTAGGCGTGGTCTTTGTTGAGCGAAGCTTGGTCTTACTTCATAGTCCACTGTGCTGGACTCCTCCATATTACAAACAGAACCTACCAGAGGGCCTCACACAAACTCCTTCCTGTATGCAGATGTCTAATTGCAAAAATGAAGGGCTGAAACAAGAGAAATTCATTGTCTCACAGTTCTGGAGGCTAGAGATCTGAGATCTCTGGGTCTGAGATCAAGGGGACTCTAGGGCTATGCTCCCTCTGAAGGCTCTGGGAAGGATCTGTCCCAGGCCTCTTTTACCTGCTATTAGGTCCTTAGCTTGTGGCACTCCAGTCTTCATGTGACATTCTTCTTGTGTGACTCCAGATTTCCCTTCTTTATAGTAACACTAGTCATATGACATCACAGGCCCATGCTACTCCAATTTTACCTCATTATAATTATATCAGCATGGCTCTATTTCCAATAAGGTCACATTCTGAGGTCCTGGAGGTTAGGACTTCAACATGAAGTTTTGGAGGACACAACCCAACCCACTGCACTATGGTTACTTTAACTGTTGGGACACTGTTACTCATTTAAAAATTTTAAATTCATTCTTTATTTATTCATTCAATGGGTATTTATTAAAAGCTACCCATATGTCACACACTCTGCTAGACATTGGAAGAAACCAGGCAATGAGAGTGAAGGAACTCACTGTCATCAGGAAACACAGGTGAACTACAGACAAGCTCAGTTTGGATTCTCTCTTGAAAATTCAACAAGGATGATAAAGTTTTCCCACAACTTAAAAAAAAACAGTTGCAAAATTTTATTGTTAAGGAGATTTGATAAAACATTAGACTGATGGTTGATTAGTGAAGATGTTCCAGGACAGAGGAACTTGAATCCAAAATTGAGTAAGGAGGAAGCCTCATGTTCTAATGACGAAGGGAGACTATTCTTGCACAGGGACAGATTAGGCAAAGACTCAGAAGATACAGCTGGTGAGTGCAGTGTCAGTTACAGAGCAGGAATGATTTAATCCTCTTGGTGTGTGCTGTGGCCCCCTTCTGAGTATTGGTTATTGTCTATTATCGGATTCTGCAAGCAGTTCTTGTATGTTTCTTCCATATGCATAGTCTTTGTGTTCTTTCTTCTATCTTTTTAAAAATTTAAACAAATTTTATTGATTATGCCATTACAGTTGTTCTATTCCTTATCCCCCTTATATCCTCTCCCCACTACAATCACCATACTTGTCCATGAGGCCTTTTTCCTTTTTGCTTGATTCCTCCGCCCTCTCACTTCCCCACCAGAGCTATCTGTCTGCTCACTATCTATGAGACAGCCTCTATTTTGCTTATTAGTTCAGTTTGTTCATTAGATTCCACATGTACAAGAAATTGTATGGCATTTATCTTTCTCTGACTGGCTTATTTCATTTAGCATAATGTTCTCCAGGTCCATCCATGCTATCTCAGAGGAAAATTTCCTTCTTTTTTTTACAGCTGAGTAGTACTCCATTGTGTAAATGTCCCATAGTTGTTTTATCCACTCATCTATTGATGGACATTTGGGCTGCTTCCATATCTTGGCGATTGTAAATAATGCTGCAATGAACATAGGGGTGCTTCAGATGAATTCTGAGAAGTGAGATCACTGGGTCAAAAAGCAGTTCCATTTTTAATTTTTGGAGGTATCTCCATACTGCTTTCCACAGTGGCTGCACCAGTCTGCACTCCCACCAACAGTGCAAAAGGGTTCCCCTTTCTCCACATTCTTGCCATCACTTGTTTTCTTTGTCAATTTGTTGATGGTAGCCATGCTGACATGCGTGAGGTGATATCTTATGATTTTAATTTGCATTTCTATGATGATCAGTGATGATGAACATTTTTTCACATGTCTATTGGCCATCTGCATGTCTTCTTTGGAGACATCTCTCTTCAGGACCTTCGCCTGTTTTAACTGATAATAATCTGCCAGATTTTGATAGAACCATTTTTCATCTATATGCCCACAAATTTCCTTAAAGTGCCTGTTACTAAATTTACTTTTGAGCAAGGAGTCTATTACACTGATTTCACCATTTGTTATTTGTAAACTGTATTTTCCTGACAAGAGGGCTCATTCATTTAAGTTTGGGGCCTGGAAAATCCATTTAGCATGCTATTGTTCGTTGTAAAAGTGATTTTTGATAAGGAAAGAATTTTAAGCCTTCTGAACAGGGACCCTTCTGTGGAAGAAAACATTATGCCTGTTCCAGAGAATGAATTAAAAAGCAAGTCCAATGAAAAATATAGAAGAAACAATAGAGAAGGTTTTTTTTATTCACCTCTTGTTACGCCAGCATGGAGCTTCCAGTCTCTAAACAAATTGCATCAGAGAGTACAGTATTCTCCTTTGAAACAACCCCGAGTGAAGTTCTGAGATAAACTGTCCCTTTGTTGGGGGGACCAGCGTGTCAGGCTAAAGTGACACAAAGTGTCCAAGGATGGTGGTCAGAATGGCAGCCTGTGCAGAGCAATTCCCTTCTAGTCTTGTTAGGTTCAATGTGTGTGTGCGTGCGTGTGCATGCACACATATGTGTCAAATAAGAACTAATTTCCTCTCATTATAAAAATTATGGGAGGTGGGGTGTTGGGCAGGGAAGGGGAGAGTAATGGGGGAAAATGGGGACAACTGTAATTGAGCAACAATAAAAAATACAGTACAGTATTGCTTATTTATTTATTTATTTTTAAATTGTTGGTCGAGTACAGTTTTCTGTCTTTTACTCCCACCCCAGCCCAGCCACCCAGCCCTTCCCCCTCCCTCCCATTTCCACCCACCCTAGTTTTTGTCCATGTGTCTTTTATTCTTGTTCCTGTAAACCCTTCCCCTTTTCCCCTGAAATTCCCTGCCCTCTCCCCTCTAGTCAGCCTGTTCTCTATTTCAGTGTCTTTGGTTATATTTTGCTTGTTTGATTGTTTTGTTGTTTAGGTTCCTGTTAAAGGTGAGATCATATGGTATTTGTCTTTTACCACCTGACTTATTTTGCATGATGGGACAATGGAATACACACAGAAAACTATGCTTCCCTTCTACTAAATTAAATTACATGGCGCTCAGGAACCTGAACAAACCTGTTTCTCAGCACAGTACCAGATAGTTTGGGGCTGAGGCCCTGGCTCAACCCTTTGAGATTTAAGTGGTAAGAGAAAACATTCCTGCAAGTCTGGATCCCTGGATACATCAGGCATCATTGGCCTCCATGTGAGGAATTCAGATGGGCTTTCTCCTGCTGGATAAAAGCTGAGCATCATGCGTGTTTGCACAGTGTAACCCAGTCCAATCATGCAGTTTTGTCCACTCTGCAGAGACTGGAGGCAGTATCTGTCATCCGCTGCTGACTTTAAAATCACCAGTGACTTCTGACTTGGTGAGTCTCAAACTAAAGGTGAAGAATTAAAGACTGTCATCTTGTTGCCACTTCTGAAATGGTCTTTGAAAGATTCGGAAGCTTGTTTGGGAACTGAATGTTTGGTGGATTTATAAGGAATCATAAATTGCAGGGCTAGGCTCAAACACACACGCACACTTGCACACACACATTTTAAAAATGCAATTAATGAACAGAAATTTCAACCAAAAGCAGGAGTTTCTGATGCCACTAAAGTGAACTCACATAATATACATTTTCTGGGCCTAAGGATGTTGTAGGTAACTACTGTTAACAGGGAACAGATCGACAGACATACACTGAACATATTTTGAACATCCACAGTGTTCCAGACTACTGTCTATGTCATCTAATTAAATGTTAAAAGTATGAACTACTAGTATAAAGTATTCATTTCATTTTAAATGAGTTTGAGAGCTATAAAAAACTAAGAGAAGTTAAGTCACTTCTAGATGAAGGTCCTAAAGCTAGTTGATTCTGGAGCAAGATCCAAACTTAAGACCGCTTGATTCTAAAATAGGTCGGTGCCTTTTCCAGTCCATAACACTGCTTTAAAGTCTGTATTTCCAGGTCTTTTCAATGAAAGGTCCCAAGACACCCAAGGGGTTTGTTGATGGAGCTCAGGGAAGTCCATGAACATGGTGGGAAAATGACATCATTCTTTTGATTAATCTTTAACTGAATTTTAGCATTTGTTTCCATTATAAATGTTAGAAACAAACCTTAGAAGTACTGGCTCTTGATTTGGTTTGGTTTTGCACTTTGAGGGAAGAAAAGAATAGGGATAAGACTTAAATAGGGAACAGGGAAAAGCAAAAGGGTGATAGATACCCTTGGTGATAGGAATCCAGGTTGTACATATTTGTAATCTCTAAATAAGGTACACTCACACATGTCCAAGGCTTAGAATTATCTTTAGAGTTTGTTAAAAGGACTTTGCTCTGCAGGAGTTTTGATATGGCTGGTGTTGAGGTAAATCCTGGTCTTATACACTATGATATACACACAGAAGGTCTGTAATAAGGGCTCTGAATGGGGTGGATGAATGGATGGGTGGACAGATACTTGAATGAATAAAATAGAAGAAAAAACAGACAGGAAAAGAAGAAGCAGGTACTAAGAGACAACAAGTGAAACTTCTGGCTTCAGCGAGGTGCTGTGTTCTGAAGGTTAGACATCATTGTGCTGGGGAACTAGTCACCATTTCCACCAACCTAGACTCTCCTTTAAGGCTGGAGACACCCTATATACAGTATCTTAGAGATGTCAGCAACTGTCAGGAAGTCTCACATTACTGGCAACCCTCCCCCAAACAAGTAAAATATAGGAGATGAAGAGGAAAGAAAATGAGGCTAAGAGAACTCCAGCTCTCCTGCTTACTACCTTTCAACTTCTTCCCAGCTCCTCAGTGCAAGGAACAATTTAATAGATGTAAAAACAGCCTTTTAGGTAGATTTGCTGAGGAAGGATACTATAGATTTCTCTGAGAGTAACTTGAGGGATGAGGGCTATTTTGTAAAAACCGATACCAAGTTCCGATTTTGTCTGATGACATTTCTTTTATTAAGAGCATTTATTAGAGACAGTTGAATGGATTTTTCTTGTACTTATACACCACATAGGAAGTGAAAAAGAATCTTCCATGACATTTGTCTCATGCTCTATTTGATATTTATTGGAGCCAGACTAGAATCTACACATGTTAACATAATCACTTCATTATGAGGCCATTTATTTCTAGTCAAGCCACCTTACTTCATGTACAGAAATAACAGGCTCTGTGTGCAAAGGCTACTAATGGTGGCAAAAAATGACAAAGTTAATAAGAAGAAGCCATCTCCAGCTCTGCAGCTCACTTGTTTTTCTAGTAGCTACTGGCATTGTAAGAGAGACTTTTTTATTTTACAAAAACCAAAAAGCAGATATTCGAGTATGTCTAATATGGTATATATAATAAGACAGGGCATGATGCTGTTGCTACCTAATTAGTGCTTTTCCTCCATCCTCTGGGCTCAAACTCGAGCAATGATAAGGAATTATTTAACCCAGAAATGTCAGGTTCGATGAAGGTTTGGGAGTTCTGGGTGAGGATATTAAGCACTCATTTCTTAGATGATATTAGAGCTGAAAGTGAAATGTTAGAGATTAGGACCTCTCAGACCTCCGGAACCCACCCCAAGCCCCTTATCCTAACCTTACTGGGGGATGGGAGCCTGCCCGCCACATCCTCTTCTCAGGGAAGTGGCCTCACCCACTCTCCTCACCATTGAGTAGCCGAACTATTCCCACACCACAGATAACCAATCTGTAGTGAGTAGTGAATCCAAAGGGAGATAGTCAGCTTATTAACTGGCCTGTGATCCTTAGCCTAGTACCCAAAGATGAGCTGGGCCAATCAGATTGACCCTCACAGGGTTTCAAGACATGCGTGCACATTCTCAGCTTATGGAGAAAGCTGAGGTCACAAGGTCATGATTTGGAGAAGGGCTGGGGATGTCTTGTCTGCAGTATATTGAAGGCACGAAGGAGCAGACACCATGAGGAAGGCAAGGAAGTCAATTGACAGAAAAGGAGAACTGGAATAGATAGATCAACAGGAAAAAAGCTGTGATGAGGGCCGAGTGGAGGCCATTCTGTTTCTTTTCCATGATGTTCAGCTGGGTCCAGTTCTTGCTCCCGGACTTTTGAAAAAGCTATTCTCATTTGCTTTTAGTAAACCATTCTTTACCTGAAAAATGTTAAGCAGGCTTCTTTTTCTCCCAAGCAAATGTGTCAGGTTAGACAAAGTCACTTCAAAATGTCAGAGTTGAAATTAGTTTAAGAATCCAGATGAATTTGAGTAGTTTGAATCCCTGAAATTCCAATACTTGATTCTTTCGATCTATGGAAATATTAGTTTCATGTGGTTCAACATGATATTGTGCCTTATGTGTGCCCTGTGGGGTGAGCATAGAAACGGGGGCCCTGCACTTTTCAGTCCCTCACCGTCTGCCATCTTTCCTGTCACGTCTTCAGCTGAGCTGTGTCATTACACCGCCCTGAACCCTGCTGTTTCATGTCTCCATAAAATCCTGTGTGCTCTCCTTTCTGATGAGAGTCCTAGTCCCTAACTCACACTATTTATTTTTCAAGATTTATTTCAAATGCCAGCTCATTTGCAAAACATTCCCTGGTTTCACCAGATTTAACCAATAGCTTCTCCATTCCTGATTTCTTTGCTATCCAGCCCTCTTATTTGTCTCAGCAGGTACTGCACTAAATTACTCTTACGTGTTAAGGTCTGTCTGACAGGCTACCTAAATGCCACGAGGCTCTTGAGAGCCAGGACCATGGTTTTAATTCTTTCCATCTCTGGAACAAGTCAGTGCTTTGTATATGTGTGCTTTTAATTCACCTAAACACCCTGAATTTTAGAAGATGAGCCCAAACAACTGAAAAATTCAGAATTTGAAAGGCAATCATCATGTGGTAACACCACATATATTATTACCCACCACTAACATGGGGAATGAAATAGCTCAGAAAAAAAAACCAGAAATAAGCTCCAGGACTTTAAAATTTAAGACACTAGGCACAACTTATCTCCAGTATTTCCACTCAAATAATTGTTGAACATGCTATTTGAATTATAGCCAAGAAAATGAATAGTCTGGCCTTTGGAATAAAAATCAATTTCCTTTTAAATGTATCCTTCCTTCTATGGAAAATAATTTAAATTAATCTGTTAATTTAAAAATAAGTCATGGGGATGTAATAAACAACATAGGGAAAATAGTCAATAATATCATAATAACTTTGTAGGTAATGGATGGTTACTACATTTGTTTTGGTGAACACATTGTAAAGAATATAATTTTTAAAAAATATTTTATTAAAAAATGTTTGTACTTTAATCCTCATTTGAGGGTAGGTTTTTATTGATTTTTAGAGAGAGGAAGTGTGAGAGAGAGGGAAACATTGATGTGAGAGAGAAACACTGATTGGTTGCTTCCTGCACATGCCCCCAATGGGGATGAAACGAGAAACCTAAGTGTGTACCCTGACCGAGAATCCAACCCACAACCCTCTGGTTTACCAGGTGATTCTCCAACCAACTGAGCCACCCAGCCAGGGTCAGGAATATAATCTTGAATCACTATATCGTATACCTGAAACTAATAAGATATTGATGCCAAGTATCCTTTAATAAAAATAAGTTAGTTAATTTATTCTGAAATCCATTAAAATATTGTTTTGAAATGGACTCTGTACAGATACTGACTTTTTTAAAGTGGAGAAATTAATAATATGATTTACCTAAAAAAACATGTAGAGAATAGCAAAGAGGGAGACACTATGAGTGTGAAGACAAACAAAGAGGGAGACACTGTGGGTGTGAAGACCTATTAAGAAACTGTTCAGAGTGTAAATTAAGTCAGTGGCTGTGGAGATGGAGAAAGACAGTGAGAGATACTTAGAAGTCATCATAGTAAAGCTACATAATTTTACCTACATAGATATATTCAATAATATTTACTTTCAAAGCCATTTGGAAAGGTAATACTCTAATTTTTAAAAAAGATTTTATTTATTTGTTTTTAGACAGAGGAAGTAAGAGAAGGAGAGAAACATCAACATGTGGTTGCCTCTCACACGCTCCCTACTGGAGACCTGGCCTGCAACCCAGGCACATGCCCTGACTGGGAATCCAACCAGTGACCCTTTGGTTCACAGGCCAGTACTCAATCCACTGAGTCACACCAGCCAGAGTGGTTTTTTTTTCCTGGAATTGGTGTTATGAGTATATACATCAGATTTCTCACAGGGAAGCCATTAATCCTTATATAAGTGTAATTCAAAACACCTACTTGAAATGAGCTAATTCTCACGCATGAGGAATGGGCTCATTACACTTTCAGGCATGCCCCATTAAGAGAAGATGCGGACAGATTTTCCACCGCAGTTGCTAGGGAACTGGGGACGCACGGAGAGTACCAAGAATCATTCATTTAGATACAGTTTTGTTGTATCTACTTCCTAGAAAGCCAAACATTCATGCTTTGTTCATAAACACGAAGACAATTGATATAAATCAGGGTATATGTGAGGCTCATTCTACTGGACTTAGTGTAATAGGTCTTAGTCTGCACACTGAGGAATACGTTTTTAGCCCTGAGGTAGTCAAAGCAAATTCGACAATATTTAAATAACACCAAGGATTATGATTCTCAAAACAACTAAAGTTTTTGGTTAGTCCCTCTGAAAAACCCTAGGATTTTGAAACCGTAGTAGAAATTGTGGGCTGATTCTCAATTCAGTACCAAGTGATTTGCAAAAATATCTACCTAGTGACTCAGGACAGAAAACTTGGTGTCCCCACTGGTTCCTTTCTTTTTTTCCCTTACATCCAAACAAATATTTGGATCTGTTCATTCTACATTCTAAAAAGTCTTTTCACCCTGCCACGTGGAAGTCTGTACAAATGGCCACAGTGCTTTTCAATTCCTTTGATCAAGAAGTGGAATCTATTTCCCCATCCCTTCAATCTGGTTTGGTGTTTGTGACTAGCTTTGACCAGGGGAATGCTGCAGAAGTGAAGTTCAAAGAATTCTAAGACTAGGTAGGACTCAAGAGACCGTGCAGCTTTTGCTAGCATGTTCTTGGAATCACATGACTGCCTTGAGAAGAATCCTCACAATAGCGTATAATTTAGGAGGAAGGTAATACCATTATCCCTACATTCATGAGGAGGAACCTGGCACAGAGAGAGGCTAAGAAACTTGGCTGATGTTTAGAGCTAATTATTGGTCACATAGGCTAATCGATGCCTGGGATTCAAACCCAGGCATTCTGAGGCAGAACCTGTACCCTTAACTACCACACACTTAGTCAGAAATCAGTGTTCTCATTAAGCAGGGACCAGCAGAATCTCTGCGCTTGGCAACAGGAATATGCATCCATCTCTTTAGGTAACACTCATCAGAGTTGCAATGACTTGGTCAAAAATGTCTTTCACAATAGCTTGTGTCTTGTTCTCTGAGAATCCTCAGTGTAGGGAAAGGTACCAGACATAGAGCAATTGTTTAAGAGAGAATTATTTCCTTTTTATAGCACTCCTGCATTAAAAATCCCAATCTTCAAATTCATAAGTAGATTCTGAGTTTTCACTTCGACTGTTAAACATGTTCATATACCACACACACACCACACATGCGTGCACACATGGAGACAGCGAATCCATTTCCACTGCCTACTGGCACACAAGCCACCAAACAGAGTGAGAGAGACAAGTGGTGTATTGATGTACGGTTCTAAGAGGGTACCACAGCTTTTTAAAATATGAGGATGGCAATATTTATTCATGGGTTTTCCTCTTTGTTCTAGTTGCAAAAGAAGTTCATAATGAAATATCTTATTTAGTTATCATAGATTTGGTCTTTTTACTTTTGTGCTTTATTATTAGAAGCCTAAATTTTCTGGGGAGTAAACAGGATATGAAAACATCTGCAAACCCATCAGTGATATATTTTTATTTTTGTTTATTCAACAGTTACAGAATATAGAATTAGAAAATAAAATGTATTTATTGCTTAAGTGATGCCATCCCTTTCCAAGGAAGTGTCAGTTTATTTCCTCTAAGCCACAGTGGAGGATTAACAGCATGTGATGTGCACGCATACAGAATTATCCCAAGGAGAGGGCCCCACCCCCACTTCTTTCTTCTTCTGTTCCTATGTTCAGTCTATTCATAAAGGATTAATCTTTATTCCCAACAATTCAAGGTTAAACCTGCTAATCGGTGGCTTCCACATTGTCCTGCGGCAGGCTGGGGTAGACAGCAGCTGGGACTGATAGCTCGCTGCCTGAAGCATGTGTTCACAATTGCCCTCCGGGAGCGTGTCTCTGACTGGACTGCATTCAGTGTTTCCTTGCACCAAGGGCAGTCTAGCCTTTAACATATTAAGAAGTAACCAAATCATCAGGGTTTCATACTTCACTGCCACTGTGTGGGTTACAAACCTTTCTCAAAGGGTAAAAGCTTATGCTGCTTTCTTTAGTTCAACAATAAATATTTATAGGATTACCAGCCCATTGTAAACGGGATCACCAAATGAATTCTAATGCAAAATTGCTGGCTGCTTATCTGTTGGACAGAATGAATCACACAACCAATTCTCTTTCTTGTGCCCTTCTGCTACTGTTCCTGGATCACCCATGATGGTGTGTTTTTTTTTTAAACTTTTGCAAACATTTGCTTAGAAACTATGTTAGCTAACTCATAAGTACGGGGATATTCATCATTCTGTTAATCTCTTGATATTTTTACTGTCACAGAAAAGTATATTTAAAATCTATAGCTACTTAGTTCTTTGTTGCCAGGGGGAGACTGTGCCTTTGCTGTTCTGTGTAGAATAATGTTATATGTAATGTCTACATTTATGTAACACTTCTCTGAGAGTAGTTCCATACAGCTTGTGAATTTTGAGCTAATTTTTCTGTATGGGCATACTGGTGCTTGTGACATCATTACTATTAACTAAAACTTATTGAATGCATATTATGTGCCAATCACTATGCTTAGTTCCTTACATGTATCATCTCCAAGCTTTGCAACATGCAGGAAAGGACCTTCTGAAAAGTTTGGCCAGGTTATGGTAGAGCTGGGATTCTGATACAAGTGTGTCTCACTCTACCGCTGACAAAAATGGATATGATGAGGGTTGAATTAACTCCCATAAGATCCAGTGGCAGAGATTAAATAACTAATTCATCGTGTGTCCTTCTATATGAGTGATGAGTAGTGAAGCAGAACTTGGCTGCTCTCTGTGATCACATTTAACACCACATCCTGAGAAGCAGGGAGGGGTTCATCTTTTAGGAATGTTGGGATGAGGTAGGGTTTTACTACAAAGTCTTAATCACCTCCAAGCCGCTGCTCCATCAATATACAGAAATGGAGGGTACTTAAAAACTATTCCAGACGGGATAAAAACAATTCAGTACTACATTGTTCAATGTAATTATTCTTAATCACTTACTCATTCCATAAACATTTCTTTATGAAAATAAGAAATATTAATTATGATTTTCCTGAGTCCGGTGTAAGTAGCTCTGCAAAACTACTTGAATTTGTGGCCCCTATCTCCATTTTTTGTGGACACATTTGGAGAAATAAACTTTTCTCTAGTGAGTTTTAGGAGCACTTGAGTTCAGTCCTTTTCCCTCATTTGGAGGAGGGGTTTGGAGGTGGGATGAGAGCCAGCCTCCCTGCAGAAAGCATGCAGTGTGTGCTTTCTGCCACTTATTTCAGTGCGGCCTGCTGGGCAGGAAGGCCTGGCTGTCCAGCACTGAGGCCGTCTAGTCTGGAAACAGGAGTTAGAGGGCGCACTTAGCTGCCTGTCGAAAGCCATGGTCTTCAATTGGATTTACGAGCAATGAAGCTCACATTCCAATTTGCTTTCGTCTGTTTTTCTGTATCATTTTCCTGTTCGACTTTTAAATCAAAAAGAAAAGAGAGGAATGATATATTCTCTCTTAAAATATTTCTAAAATGATGATATCATTTCTATTTATTGCCATTAATTTTAGCAGAAAAAGCAGGGAAAGAGTACATTTTTGGATATCAACTAACTTTGCGTTCGTTCCTGGGATTAACCCAACTCGGTCATAGTATATGGTACTTTTTTAAAGAAAAAAATGGCTTTACTGAGACATAATTCACACAGGATTAAACTCCCCCATGTGCAGCGCAGAAGTTGGTGGTTTTGGTACAGTGACGACAGAGCCGTGCCAACATCACCGGGATCCAACTTCAGAGCCTTCACTTTGCTCCACTAACAGTTACTTCGACCTCTTCTCTCTTCATCCTCCCACTGCCCGAAGGACCACCAATCCACTTTCTCGCTCTTTAAATTGACCTGTGGTGGACAATTTATATAAATAAAATCATATAATATGTGGTCTCTCGTGGCTGGCTTCCTAAACTTCGCATAATGTTTTTGACATTTGTCCACCTTGTATTATCTATCCCTTTAGTTCTCTGTGTGGCTGAATAATAGTCCATTGTGCTGTATACAGTTCATCAGTTGGCGGATATTATAGTTGATTCTGCTTGGTTGGCTCCTATAAGTAAGCTGCTATGAGTGCTTGTGTACAGGTTTTGTGTGGAGTGTGTATTATTTTTTGGATATATATCTGAAATGAAAATGGGTTCATATAGACACTCTATGCTTTATTGTATGAAAAACGATCTGACTGCTTTTCAAGCAGCTACGTCATTCACGTTTCTACCAGTGCATAGGAAGGTTCCAGTTTCTTCACATCTTCAGCGTTTATTATTGTCTGCCTGTAAAAATTAATTGAGCTGAAGTTCATATCTTACTGTGTTTTTCATTTGAAAATAAAACTGTTAAATGTTGCTGGATTCAGCACGCCAATATCTAACTGAGGATTTATGTGTCTATGTTCACAGGAGATATTGGTCTGCAATTTAATTTTTTTGTGATATCTTTGTGTGGTTTGGGTGTCTTAGTAGTAGACTAATAGAACAAAATGGAAGTACTCCTTCCTGTTCTATTTTCTAAAAAGTTTTGTGAAGAATTGGTATTATATATTTTTTAAATATTTGATAGAATTGACCAATAAAGTTGTCTAGGCCTAAGCCTAGATTGGGAGATTTTTAACTAACTCATTTTATTTATTCCTTCTTGGTTGGGCTATTCAGATTTTATAGTTCTTCTTGAGTCAATTTTGGTATTTTGTACATTTTATGTAAGTTATCTAAATTGTTTCCATAAAGTTATTCATAGGATTCTCTTTTAATCCTTTTCATTTTTGTAAGGTCAGAAGGGAAATCACTTTTTTAATTTCTGATTTTGTTAATTTGCACATTCTTCTACTTTTCTCCTAATCAATTTCTCCTACAAAGTCTTAATCACCTCCAAGCCGCTGCTCCATCAATATACAGAAATGGAGGGTACTTAAAAACTATTCCAGACGGGATAAAAACAATTCAGTACAATTTGTACATTTTGTAGATTTTTTTAAAGTACTAACCTCTGGTTATATTGATTTTCCCTATTGTGTTTCTATTATTATTTCTTCTTTTATGCTTTGATCTTGGTTATCACCTCACTTTTGCTTGCTTTGGGGTAGTTTGCTCTTCCTTTTCTAGTTTCTTCAGGTGAACACTTAAAGTGTTTGTTTAAAATGTTCTTAATTTTTGATATGTCCATTTGTAGCTCTAACTTTCTTCCTAGAATTTATTGGCTGTCTACCATGATTTAGAATATGTTATGCATTTGTTTCCATTACATTCAATTATCTGATGTTCAGAGAACGTACTTTGAACAATTTCAATTGAGATGTGTTTTATGGCCTAGCATATGGTCTGTCTTGCAAGATGTTCCATGTGCTCTTGCAAAGAATGGGCACACTGCTATGATGTGGGCTGCTCTCTAAATGCCAGCTAGGTACAGCTGTGCTGGCCTTCTAGACACTTGCTAATTCTCTGTGTGTTTGACAATTATTTTTGAGTAAAGTATGAAAATATCCAACTCTATTTTCAGATTTGTCCTTTTAAGTCTTTCTGTTTTTACATATGTCTTTTAGGTTCTTTTGTTAGGTGTGCACATATTGTCTCAATTTATCGATCTCTTTATCATTACAAAGTTCCTTCATACTAATTATATTTCTTTTCTTAAAGTCTATTTCTTTCTGAGATTAATTATAGCTCCATTATTATTACTATTTGGATGGACTATCCTTTCCTTTTATTACTTTCAACTAATTTGGCTTTTAATCTGAAGTGTGTGCCTCTAAGTTAGCATACAGGTGGATCTTGTTCCTTTAAGAAAAAATTCAATCTATTGATTAGATTGATTAGTGTTTCATCTATTCACATTTACTATAATTTTTCACATACTGGGATTTACATATGCGATTTTTCCATTTGTTCATATGCTTAGTGCCGTTTTGTTTCTTTTTCCTCTTTAAGACCTTCTTTTGTGTTAAACAAATATTTTATTTGTTTAGAGTTCTTGTATCATCCAAAATTTTATGTTGAATTTTTGACCATATTTTAGAGCTAATTTTCTTCGTGATTCTTTTCAGGATTATAATATGCATCTTTACCACAGTCTACTTGACCTTCAAGTTAATATTGGCTTAACTCGGGTAAACTACAGAAACTTTGCTCCTATATAGCTCTATTTTCTTTTTCCTCTCTTCTGCAGTTATTCTCATACATTTTACATGGACAGATTTAAATGCCTAACAATGTAATGTTATAATTATTATTTTATACAATCTCATGTTTTTAAAATAAATTAGGAGAAGGATAAAAAAGAAATACATTTAGTCAATCTTTTACGTTTACTCACATATTAATCGTTTCTGGTGCTCTTCATTTCTTCCTTTAAATTTAAGTTACTATCTGGTGTTACTTTCTTTCAGTCTGGAGAATTTCCTTTATTATCTCTTGTTGGAAATAGAATTCTTAGTTTACATTTTTTCTTTTAGCACTTAAAAATATTTATTTATTTAATTTTGAGAAAGAGGGGAAGAGAGAGAGAGAGGGGGAGAGAAATATCACTGTGAGAGAGAAATATACATCAATTGACTCTTGTATGTGCCCTGGATTGGGGACCAAACCTGCAACCCAGGCATGTGCCCTGAGCAGGAATCACACCAGTGACCGTTTGCTTTGTGGGATAACACCAAACCAACTGAACCATGCTGGTCAGGGCTCTTTTAGCACTTTACATACACTGTTTCATTGCCTTCTGGCTTCCATTGCTCCTAATGGGAGGTCAGCTGTTAATTTTTAATGATTTCTCTGTACAGATGAGTTGTTTGTCTTTCACTGCTTTCAGGGCTTTGTCTTTGACTCTCAGCAGCTTGACTATGGTGCATCTAATGTGGATCTTCCTGTTTATTGTTTACCCCAGTTGGAGTTCTTTCAGCTTCTTAAGCCTGTAGATTAATTTTTTATATTTAATTCGAGAAGTTGTGGGTCACTATTTTAAAAAATGCCATTATTTCTTTTATCTTTCCTTTTAGGATCCTAAGTAACATTTATGTTATGTTGTTATCTCCAGATCTCTGAGGTTCTGTCTGTGTTTTCCCCTCTGTTCATCAGTTTGGGATAATGTCTATTTGTTTCTTGAAGCTTAATTAGTACTACTTCTGCCATTGCAAATCTCTGATTAAATACATTTAGTGAACTTTTCATTTATTATTATTCTTTTGAATTATTGAATATCTATTTGGTTCTTTTTATAATTTTCCTTGAAATATCCTCTTGTTAAATCATTCTCACAGTTTTGAATGATTTAAACATGATTTCTTTTAATTTTGAACAGTTTTATAATTAGTGCTTTGAAGCCTTTGTCTGCTAAATACATCCAAATGCACTCAGAGACAATTTCTCCTGCAGTTTGGGTCACATTTCTGTTTCCTTGCATGTCTTAATTTTTTTTTAAAAAAACTGGTAGTTTTAGATAACGTATCATAGAAACTCTTATTTCCACCTGAGGGTTATTTTGTTTTGTTTTAAATAACTTGTCTGGGATTAATCTTAATATGTGGCTTTTAAAGCCTCTGCTCAGAAAGAGGAGAAGATGGAGGAGGAGTGAATGGAAGTCACACCAACCTCCTCCCAGGGCCAATCCAGAATTACAACTCATTGTGGAGAAACCACCGGGAACAAACAACTGAGTGATAGCAAGAGAGAAACCTTATAACCTCAGACAAACAGAAGAATCAGCTTTAGCACAACCTGTCTGCACCTGTACAATAGCACACAAGACCTGGTGGGTGGAGTGACCCTCAGTCAACCTGCTGGAGGGAAGGACCCACCAAAGAAAGATCCAACAACAGTAAAAACCCAATTACACCCAGTGAACCAGCATAAACAATATAAAGGCATCCCCAAAGCATCAAGTTCAGGTGATCAAGGGGACTGCACCACTGAATCTCACATACCATACCATACCAAATGCCTTGTACCATAAAAGTTCACACCACAAAGTCAGGGAGTTAAAACAGATCAATTTAAGAAGCAGACACAAACAAGAAGAGTCTTACAAATAATGGGAAGACAAAGAAGCAACTCCCAATTGAAAGGAAAGGAGGAATCCTCAGAAACAATGCCTAATAAAGCCTCTGCCCAGTTTTCTGAAACCCAGAATTTTTCATTCTGGGGTCCTAGAGTACACCAGTGTATCTTCAAAACCTAGTGGTTGGTCAGTGATGGATTAGACATTTGCTTAAATACGTAATGCTAGGAATCTTCTACCCTCTGTTGATGCATGTATGTGTGAGTTGTGGAGTACATTAAAAATTCAAGCAATTTTCAGTTCTTGCCAGACTTTTGCTTTCTTCTGTGCCCTCTGACCTTTCTTTCACATATGTGAAGCCACTCAGTCAGCCAGGGATGTTTAGAGAGCTTGTACCCCTTGATTCTCTCCTGAATGTGTGCAGTAGCCCAGTTTTATACAACATGAAACAATCATAGGAGTGCCATCTCATCGCTTTTGTCATAGAACATAATGTATCATGAAATGGATATCTCATCATCTTTGCCATATTTCATTCGTTGGAAGTAGGTCCCAGGTGCTGCCCACACCTAAGGGGAGGGAATTATGCAAGGGCATAAACACTGGAGGGAAGGAATTTTTAGGGGTTCCTTAGGATTATCTATCACATAGAGAAAGGTCATTGGGGACCTCAGTGCTTACCTGCTTTCTGGTGTAAAGTAATAGGATTTTTAGAAGATGACTGCTCTTTAAATTTAGAGGAATGACTTTAACTCTTAATACACTAGTCCAGAGACAACAATATTTTAGAAGTTGGATTTGATGACATAGATAAGGTTCATTGCACTGGGGTAAGAAAGAAACTATAGGATGCTGAAGGTGATTTTTTTTAAGTGGAAGGAAGTAGTACAACAACTTATTGAAGGAATCATGGAATAAGATCAAAGTACTAGCTTTGTAGATTGTTTATAGGACTGTCTTAGGTTGAACTATTTTAATTACTTTGGAAAAGTTAGCTTGTCTATTTGTTGATGAATATTTTTCTATCTTGAATTAAGTGGGTTGAATAAATTGAACTAACTGAATGCGTCAGGCATCATATAGACAGAGATTTAACCCATGGATATTGATAGGAATTGAAACAGGACAAATATAAGAATGGAAAGGGCATTGAAGTGCCTTAGCATTTATTGCTATTTTCATTAAATTCATCACCACACAATTTATTACTTCTTAAGTTACTTATTTGGGTAACCAAGGTATATATTATTGTGTCCACAAGACTGAATGCTCTAATTAGTGCCCATCATTAACTTGTCTTATTTAACCTTCCTTAGACAAGAAAAATTTCAATTCAATCATTAGACTAAAATATGGATTCTAGTGCTTAGTGATGAAAAATAAGAAATGTAAAAAAAGTCCATTTTAGACAGATAAATATGTTTTTGTTTTTGAATGTCAGTATCCTGAATTAAAATAAATTTTAATTAAAATGACTTAATTTATCAAGGTTGCCCAAATCTTTTCAATAAATATCCTTTAAATATGTTAAAATCACAGACAATAATAATTTATAAACAATGATGTTTTATCTTAAAATATTTGAATTTTATTTTATGGTAAAAAAACAGGCATCAAGAACTTGAAACTTGAAACCTGCATGGCATACTTAGCAATCTGCAGCATCTTACCTACTTTTTATATTTTTTTGAATTTAATAGGGAAATTACATTTCTTGATACTTCTTTATGGACAAGAAGGACGAAGAAAACATCTTGTCTATTCTTACAACCAATCTGCCGCCATGAAGCCTGGGTTAAAGCCCGCTGGCACAGTCTGTTGTCTGCCAAAGGTGGAACTGCCATTCCCTTGTGACAGCTGTCCTCTCCTCAGCCCAAAGTCCATGTCCATTTCCCATGACAGAACTCAGGGCAGGGAAAGCATCCCTGCTGGATGACCCAGCTTTTGCTTCTTTCCAGGTCACAGTTTGTGGGGCAGAGAGAGCTTCCTAGGTCTCAAGCAGAATTGTATGTGGCTTCACAAGAAGGAGCAGGAGCCAGATTTTGCATTAGGCAGAGAATGACTGTCACTTAATAACTCATAGATTATCACCTAGCCCATATCTCACAATTATATTTCCTGGGACATCGCAGACGTTTTTGACTGGTGCTTTTTGTCTGTTCATTAGCCACTGCTGCAAGTTTACTAAATACATACAGTTATATATATATAAACATATGTAGTTACAATATGTATGTATAACTATATAAATATAGCTATGAATATATGCAACTATATATATAATGTATATATAGTTATATATTGGCAATTTGCTAATTTCTTACTATGTGAACGTTGTCAAATTTTTAACTCCTCCTTTCTTACAGTGTAACTCCTATACAAATGGAAATCCTGACTCAATGGTCAGTAATGAAAATAAAAACGAAATACACCACAACTACTCCAGGAAAGAAAAGATCACATGAAAGCACATTTCTGAGTAAATGTAGGTGATCTGTGCACAGGTCTTCCCAGCAACTGGAGAGTTACAGAACCTGAAGAAATTCCTGACAGGTTGAGAAGGGTTCCAAGTTAAGAGACTGAAGTCTTTCTATAAATTGAATCCTTACTCTCTGATTTCCCTATTTATTTTCATACAGTTCCAGACCTGGTATATTTTCATATTCACATGTAATCATAGAAAGTTCTTCCAAAGTTCTGCCTAAAATAATTATCTAGCAGTTTGAATTTTTGTTCTGATAATTCACTCCATTTATGGGAATAATTTGGAACAGGATTCATTTCCTCTGTCCAGTTCATGTGGGACACAGATATCTCACATTTGAAGATTTTGATTTACATGAAATAACAAAATTTGCAAACAGACTCCTTAGAGCTCTAGTACCTTTACAAAGTATATACAAAAAGATATATTTATATTTATCTTACTTTTTGTCCAATGTGTTAGTTAACACAGTATCCTCAATAAGCACAGTAATTTTGGGATCCATCCATCATACCGAATTTGAGGCCCCTTCCCAATCCCTCACCGCAGGACCTTGGACAAGATACTGATTTTATGTCCCAGCTTCTTCCTATGCAAACCAAATTAATAAAGCCTCACTCGCATTAACTACTTCAAAGGAAGATGCCAGCCACACAATCTACACCCAGTAAATGTCAATTATAATTAAAAAAATTATTATCATTGGCTCTAAAGTCATTTACAGCCAATCCTTACAACAGTTTTCTACTTATTTGGATTACTTTAGCCACTTAATTAAAAGTTTTTATGTTTCCTGAAGATTTTTACTATTTATGTTTCATCATTTGCATGACTTTCTGATTTAATTTTGGTGAAATTTCATGTAAATAAACTTTAAATGAAAGAGCTATTTGCATTGATTTTATCTCAAACTTCCCTTTTTCAGCTGGTTATTGTATTGGGAAGGCCATACCAACTGAAAGAGCAAGAGAGGATGGCTCTTTATTACAAACAGATAATTAGGTTTTAAAAATAAATATGCAGCTAAGAGCAATAAGGGAGTCAAGATGCATTATGGGTCCAAATCTAAACTCATTTCTCCTCTCTGTGAACACAGCCCTCTCCCCCAGCTGCTGTACAGATATGGACACATGAGCCCTCCTCAGCCACATGAGCTGATCAGGACTCTCATCTCCTTTACCTCCCCTCACAGTCACACGCCCAGTCTCACTCATATTTTGCGGGGACTATCCTCTGATACGCATTCTTAATTCTTAAATTACTTTTCCATTGAAAATATTCTTTTAAGCTCCATTTTGAAATAACTTCAGACTTACAGAAAATTTGAAAAAAATAGTTTGAAGATTCCTGTGTATCGTTTATCCAGCCACCTGAAATGTTAACACTTTACATTGCCACAGTACAACAATAAAACCCAGGAACTCGATGTTGGTACAATAATACTATCTAATTCACCGACTTTATTCAGTTTTCAACAACTATTCCATAATTGTCTGGGTTTCTTTCTGGTCCAATATTACATGTTTTATTTAGTTGTCACGTCTCATCAATCTCCCTTAATCTGGATGAGTCCTCAGCCTTTGTTTTTGACTAGATTTTTAACAGAGATTTCTCGGAAACTTTAATATGCTAATTCACATACTGACTCTCCAAGGAGTGAATATACCACAACATCAGTCAAACTTAAGTCATCACGGAATCCTTCCTGGGGTTTCATTTGTAGGAGACGTATTCCCAGGACATTCTGGGGCTAATGGCCCAGATTATTATAAGAATGTCCCTATAATATATTCTTCCTTATCTGATCAATCCATCTTTCACACACCTATCAGAATAGTCTCCTGAATTCAGAGTTCTGTGTATGCCATTTTCTTGCTTACAAACTAAAAACAGGCCTTTATTTTTCTGAGGGCGCAGACCCAAAGCTTTAACTTGGCATTCAATTGCCTCCAGTAACCTTTCATTCCATGTTAAGCCACTATTTCTGTGCATATAATCTCTGCTTAAGCCAAAGTGAACTACTCATTCTTCCGCTGGTTTATTTTTATTTCTCTGCTTATGCTGTTCCTTCTGTATGGAACACATGTGAGAAGTAACCAAAGGTTCTCTCTGTTGCAACTGCAGCCATGGGAAACCTGAGCCTCAGTTTTCTCTGAGCTTGTCTCTGGCTAGTTGTAATGAGTTGTCTCAAAACCATGTCCGGACCTCTCTTTGGCCAAGGCAGCTCTTTTTCCTGGGACTGTGAATCCCATCCAGAATGCATTTTTCTGACCTCTCATTAGGACAATCAGCCTGTTGCTTAGTGTTGCTCTGCTGAATGCCTCCTTCTTTGCCCCTTGTGGTATGCTTTAATATGTTGCATTTATATACCCAAAGAAATAAGTGCTTTGACTTTCAGAATTCTTGATTCTCATTGTGCCAGCATGAATATAAGCTTCTGCAATCCATTTGAGATGTTCTTGAAATATTACAGTTTGGTCCATTAGGAAAAGTTCACTTCCTAGAGTAAACTCTTTAGGACTAAGTTAAATATCATAGCTTCCATGAATACTGCTTCTTCCTGTGAGCTCTGGGGGCACTTAGAATATTAATTATGGAACTTTCATTTTCTGTCCGTCCTATGGCACTTTGAGGGCCTGTCTTATCTCCCCAGTAGACTGAAAGAACCCATGGGGTGGATCATGTCAAATTCAACTTTGTTTAGTTTAATTCCATCCTCTCATCCCCAAAGCTCCTAGAACAGCGATTTGCACAGAGTGGGGACTTACTGAGTATTTTTTTCTGAATGAATATTAATCTGCTTGTTTTCATTTAGAAAGCATGCAAAAAGGACATAAGATTTTCTTTATGGAATTTATACAAAATTTCCCTGGTTGGTGTGGATCAGAATATTGAGTGCCGGCCTGCAAACCAAAGGGTCACCAGTTCAATTCCCAGTCAGGGCCATGCCTGGGTTGCAGGACAGGTCCCTGGTAGTGTGTACATGAGAGGCAACCACACAATGATGTTTTCCTTTTTCTCTCTCCCTTCCCCTCTCTTTAAAAATAAATTAATAAAGTCTTTAGAAAATAATTTATACAAAATTTGGTTAAAAGGAGAGTCGAAATGTTTTTGAATTAATTCTTGTTATTTTGAAAGCTACTTTTTTCCAACCTAATCATTATTCCTACTTAGGGCTAAAGATAAAATGTCTGTCAGAATCTGAATGACATTAAATTACCCTAAATAAAGCATCAATAAAGTTAACTTTCTTGCTTCTAATATTTTCATGAGCCTACAGTCAACATGTTTGTCCTGATTAATTATTAAACATTTTTCATATTTTCTATATTAATGGGTTTTGTGCTAGATATTTCAAATTAAACCTTGCATTTCTCTGATAAAATTGTATTTAAGTCTACTAAATGTCATAGTTCATTTTTGCATTGCATAGTCAATGTTTAGTAGATTATTTGAAAATAGTAAGGCAGTAATAATTTATGAAGCCCTGCAAACATGCGTGGGATAATTATGAGCATTTGGACCTTGGAAGACTTAATTCTGTTATTTGGAAATGGTATGGAATTTGTAGTTTGAGACACAAATGTCTGTGATAAGTGATTAACATACAGAATAAAATCCACTGATACACATACTATTAAAGAGAATATTATGGTATAAGAGGAACATGAATTTTAAATGCTCACATGTTTCAAGTTACTAAATCCCACAGATGCTATGTACAAGTGACATACATTAGCATTATGTTTACATAAGACCAATGACCTATATAGGAGCTGAGGACTGCTGTCCATAACTCATGTTCCCAAAACATGGATGTGTATATAGACAAAATATATGGTGGATTGTCTAAATTCCACTTAGGGTTTTTATTAGTGGCCAGGTAGAAGCTTTATACGATTAAATTGTAATCCTAAAAATTTTGTTAAATTTTGTATATTTATCTATAAGAGACAAAGTATTAAAAATACATATATGATAAAATGTTATTCAGTCATAAAAAGTAGTGAAGCCCTGATACATGCTACATGAGTGAACCTTCAAAACATGCTAAGTACAAAAAGCCAGATACAAAATCCTACATATTATATGATTTCTTTTATGTGGAATGTCCAGAAGAGGCAAGTCTATAGAGACAGGAAGCAGATTAGTTGTTGCTTAAGGTTGGGGAGGAAGAGGGGATAAGTAGTGATAGCTAAAGGGTTTAAGTTGCTTTTTAAGGTGAATAATATGTTCTAAAATTCACTGTGGTGGTGGTGGTTGAAGATACTGTGAACATACTGAAAACTACTGAATTGTACACTTTAACTGGATGAATTGTATGGTGTGTGAATTGTATCTCCATGAAGCCTTTAAAAATGTATGTACATTTCAAAGACAGAATACACTACATAGACATGCCTGCTGAGAAAGAAATGACTGAAAATCAGTTCCCTGAACAAACACTTTCAAATCCAGACAATTGTACTGACCAGGTATACTTTGAACACAAATGTCTGTGCCAAAGGCTAATCAATATTACTGACATGGCAATTCTTCCCCTACAACCACACTCTCTTCTCAATGTTTTGATGGTTTAATAAATGATTCCTTTATGGAACTTGAGGTAATCCGTTGATCAGTTTTCTGACGATGGAATTGAATACAGAGACCAGAGATGGTATAGGAAGTAACAGATCTAAATACTTAAGGGTCCTAGGTAGAACTTAGAAATTGCTTGAAATTTGGCACAGGGAGCAAACATCTATTTCATGTATCAATAAACTCTCTGGGAAAAGGGTGATTCTGGGGAGAATTTAGGGCAGGAGTTAGTTGACCATGATTGCTTTCCTCTTCCTAGCTACTAGAAATCCCCAGCAAATAAGCAAGAAAAAATAAACCTGGTAAACTTAACACTTTACAAATGTTGAAATCCTTTCTTTTCTAACAAGAAGGTGGTTAAGGAGTTTTTCAAGAGTGAAAGAAAACATTTTGAACTATTCACTCCACCGACCTTTAATCTATCAATTGCTCTCTGTGACTTTCAAATACTGGAGTGAGGAAGGCCCATCAAGGCAACAGAAATTTGCAGCCTTACAGTTATGAGAGGGTTTACCACTGAGGTAAACCTCAGCTGCAGGGAGGCTGGAGGAGATCCTGATGTCAAAAGGAAGTTCAGTGAAGTGGTTAAGATCGTGGACGCTGGAGTCCAGCTGAAATCCATTTGAGGTCTAGCTTCACTCACTCACAGGCTCTTGTGACCTCAGGCAAACAATTTCACCCTCTCTGTGTCTCAGTTTTCACATGAAAAAAATAATACCTACTTCTTGGGTCACTTTGAGGATTAAATAAATTCTTATTTGCAAAGCACTCAGAGTGCTTGCAAGCACATATGAACAGTTTGTTAAATAAATGCAAATATTTATATAAAAATCAACTCTTCCCAAATACCACTTTAACTATATTTCCATTTTTGGAGCTGTATATTTAACAGCATTGAAACTTATTTTAAAATCTTACCTTTGACTTGCATTTTTACACTGTGTGAGCTTGTTACTCAGTCAGCAATGGTATTACCTGTTCCCACAGGCAGATGGAAGAGATACCCATTTTGGATAAAGATTTCCCAGGATACCTCCTGGTCTAATGTTACTTTTTGCTCTTTTCTGTTGAGATTTAATTTATCTTTAAGTTGAATGTGTCTGATATGAAGGGCAGAGAACAACAGTGGTGAATATTGATGTGACCAGACAGATGAAATTCAAAGAGCATGGGATGAGAGAAACCAATTCTCTGAGTTCTCTGATTTCCAGCGCTGCCCATGGTGACAACCTCCAAAGACACTAAATAAGACTTGTCACCTATCAGATATGAAGGAGAATATCTTGACAGTGAGAGTTCAAGAAAACACAAATGTGAAATTAGCTCCAAAAACCGGCAGAAATGTGAGTTGTAAAGATCTCTGCCAGGTTTAGAAATTAGAATTTGTCAGCTGGTTATAAAAATGAGCTCCTTTAAAATATGTGTATGTTGCTTAATAGTTAAAACAAGAATATGGATCTGTTTACCCACAAATAACTAATCTTGAAAAATTAAAAAGGGGCATAAAATACATATTCATTATTTACCTATTAATCTCAGAACTGGCAGTCCACTAAAATGGAATATCTAGTAATAACAAAGATTTAAGAGTTCCTCCAATGTTCAAATAAATATTACGAGATTTGGGAATGTTTAATAATCTAAGGAAAACAATGATAATATCTCTTCTACTCTTCTATATAAATCATATGATGATTAAATGATATTATTGAAAATGTGATACAACATTTAAAAACCTTTTTGGGAAAAACATACACATAATTCTACATCTTACTTTTGCCAGCTTATCTTTCTTGACTGCTTATTTAAATTCCTTTCCATGTTTTATATATGGTCTTAGCATTAACACAGTTATTTTACATAGTGATCATATTGATATATTTTAAATTGTTATGCTGTGTGTTTAACAGTATGTTTTAGATATACTTAGGTTTGCTATTATAATAAACATGAACATCATTCAGGTAGTTCTTTGTTCCTGTTGAAACATTCTCTTGGGAGATATGCTACCAAGTAGGGTTATAGGGCCAAGAGGAACATTTTTAAAATATTTTATTTATTTATCTTTAGAGGGGAAGGGAAGGAGAGAGAGAGAGAAATATCAGTGTATGGTTGCCTCATGCGTCCCCTGCTGGGAACTGGCCTGCAACCCAGGCATGTGCCCTGACTGGGAATCAAACTGAGATACTCTTGTTCACAGACCCGCGCTTAATCCACTGAGCTCCACTAGCCAGGGCTATGGACATTTTTTAAAAAAGATTTTATTTACTTATTTTTAGAGAGAGAGGAAAGGAAGGAGAAAGAGGAAGAGAAACATCAATGTGTGGCCGCCTCTCGAGTGCCAGGTACTGGTGACCTGACCCACAACCCAGGTATGTGCCCTAACAGAAATCGAACTGGCAACCCTTTGGTTTGCAGGTGGGTACTCAAACCAATGAGCCACACCAGCCAGGGCCAAAAGGTACATTTGTAATGGTCTTTGTAATAAAGAATGCTTTTTGCCACTAACATAGTGACAATTTACTATAAATATTACTTGCTATTTTTAAAAAGTTGTTATATTAATAAAAAGAATTTTAAAATTTAATTTGCACATATTGAGTTACTATCAAGAATAACCATGTTCCTTCCATACCTTTGTTTATAATTTGGATTCTTTTATGTGATTACATTTGTTCATATTTTTCATTGATTTTATTATTACATTTTCATGTTATTATTCCTTTAAATGATTTTATCACGTTATGGATAATGAGCATTTATTTGCCATATATGATGCTAATACAACCTTTAGCTACTCGTTTTATTTTAGTTTTGTAAGACTTCATATTCAGGTGTTTGGGAATTAAATGAGTAAAATATACACAGTAGAATGAGATAAAAGGTCAAAGAGATTCTTTCCATCAGAAATATTTAATTCACACACTCTAGTAAAATAAGAACATACTCTATTTGGGGTTGTAGTATTAATTTCAACACACATTTCTTTAAACCTGTGGTGATAAATTTCCAGGGTGAGCATCTGATTTGAAAATATGTTCAGCATAGTGCTTGGAATTTAAGTGGACATAGTTTAAAAATTTCACCAGAAACTGTTTTGGTATTTCCCTTAACGGGAGCCAAGTTTAGCAATTAAGATAGGCTCTGCTTGTGAAATCATTCTCAAAGCAAAGATATGGATATGGATATGGAAGAAGAGATTCAGAGGTGCAGTCAAAGTCTTAAAGCAGCCTGCCTTTCCTTCCCCCTGCACCTGGGCACCCTCACCGACCCAAAGAAACAGCATCTGCACCAGAAATAAAGTGGAGGCCTGTGCTCTAGATCAGTTGTCTTTACCAAAAGGTATGAAATTAAATCAGTCATTGCTGCATTAAATAACAGGCAGTGTTTAGAAATTGTGCACTTTGTGTTTGTAAATCTAAAATCCAGAAGATTGCACAGCAGCTG
Source organism: Artibeus jamaicensis (assembly GCF_021234435.1). NCBI lineage: Eukaryota > Metazoa > Chordata > Mammalia > Chiroptera > Phyllostomidae > Artibeus > Artibeus jamaicensis. The sequence continues at coordinate 41,654,006 of NW_026522059.1, forward strand.
GCTCAAACACTCTGCATGAGTAGCCACTGTGAGCGAAGCACAGCCCTTGGCACTGGGGATATGGGCGAAGTCAGAGTCATGGCCCTTGGTAGTTTCCTACTGATTTTGCTAACTGGCTGCTTCAGTCCTTGATCCCCTGTAGTAATTCTGCAAATTTTCACGAAAATATAAAATATATTCAGTCAATTGAATGCACTTGAGAGGCAAATATATGAAAAAATTCTAGGAAGCTAGAATGAGAAAAATAGATACCTATTAAATAAAAGTTTGGCCTTCAGAATAGAGGTTTATGATGGCATGTCCTATGAAGACCATAGAAATGGCATTTTCATGCAGAAAATGAATGGAAGGTGTGTGATTAAAAACTGAGAGTTCAATAGATAGAGCACCACCAGGATGGAGCCCTTTAGCCTTTGAAGAAAGACCAACCCAGCAGGAGAGAGACAGGCAGAGAGCAGTTGTTGCAGTAATAGCAGTCGGGACGTCCAAGACCCCCCACTGGATGCCTCAAATAACAGATAGTACCAAATCCTGTTTATACCATGTTTTTTTCCTACACATACCTCTGATGAAGTTTAGTTTATAAATTAGGCACAATAAGAGACTAGCAATAACTCATAATAAAATAGAAAAATTATAACGGTGTACTGGAGTGCAAGTTATATAAATATGCTCTGTCTCTCAAAATATTTTATTGTACTGTTCTCTCCCTTCTTCTTGTGATGATTGAGATAAGATGCCAAACTATACCTAAAGCTGTGTCACCATCCCTCGCAATAAATGGCTTGGTGTCACTTGTTTCAGGGGATCCCTTGCTGAAGTTTTCTACAGGCTCAATACTTTCAGGAGACACACGTGTGGTCAATCAGAACATGTTTTCTGTCCAAATCTTCTACCCTCAAATTAATGCCTTTCCATCTCAGCTAAGCATTTATCAATGCATGGTGGCCCTAACTTTTGTACTTTGAGGTGCAACAGCGAAACTAGCATGAGTCTCTGTTTTCTTCTTCACAATTTTATATATAGAAGATTTGTTTTTACCGTAGATCTTAGCAACCTCATCATACAATTTTTCCCCATTCCTTATTAAGTCAAAAGCTTGCACTTTGTCACTTAAAGGAAGAAATTTATGGCTTCTCTTTGGCATATCGTAACTGCCAGCATCACTTCTCTTGTTCTTTGGTGCCATTGTTAAGTAAAATAAGGGTGACTGGAACACAAGCAGTGAGATACCCAGGCAGTCAATCTGAAGACCCAGACAGCTACTAAGTGACTGAAGATGCTGAGTGCCTATAGCGTGGAGATGCTGGACAAAAGGATGATTCATGTTCCTAGCTGATGGAGAGAAATCTCATCATTCTACTCAGAATACTGTGCAATGTTAAAACTTTGCACACCATTGTTTATTTCTGGAATTATCCATTTAATACTTTCAGATTTTGGTTGACTGCAGGTAACTGAAACCATAGAAAGCAAAACCTCTGATAAGGAGCTACAACTGTGCTAGCAGTACACTACTATTGAGTGTTTCTGTGCTACACACCATGCAGAATTTTACCTACGGTCCCTTCATTTACCAGCGAAGGGCATCTTCTCTCTGATTGGTCTGTGCATTCATTCCAGTTTGTTTTTGATCAATGGATTTTTCTTTTGTTTTTATCCACTTCTGACTTTGGAATCCCTGTTTTCTGGTCATTTATTCATTCAACAAATTTTATGTGCTAGTCATTGGGACTATAGAAATGAACAAATAACAAAAGAGTTCCAACTTTCAAGGAGCTTTCATTCTGATAGAGCAGAGGCTCAATGATCAAATGTTGTGTATAACAGTTATATATATAATTATAATAGATAACTAATATCATATTATACTATGTGCTATAGATTATGATACATAAATGTATATCTTTTATATAAATATGTAGGAGACCATTCTGCATGGTGTGGACCCAGGCCCCAGTGGCAAACATTTACTGCAAAATAACTTCCTAAAATCCATGCTAAACCTTCCAAGGACCAGTGTAACTGGTTCAACCACTTTTGCCTTTTCACTTGCAAATATCCCTCTTCTGTGATGTGATTACCAGCATTGTCCCCTTTGTTTTCTGTAAAAGGTAATCACCTAAAGCAACCTGTGCATAGTAAATGAGGACCATCAGGTAGAATGCCGAGAAACCCAATAAAGGCCAGTCATAGCAAGGACCTTGGCTTTTGATCCCCCTGAAAATAAGCCATGCCTGCCCTTTACCTCCACAAAACTCTGTAGTCCTTGTGAATGTCTCATTTTATCCATAATGATGTGGACACTGTGGGCTGGTGTCTGCATCATAAATATGTATATTTTGTGTGTGTGTGTGTGTGTATATATATATATATATATATATATATGTGTATATATATATATATATATATATATACAAAAAATCATTGTTATATTTGGATGAGGCTAACAGTCCAAATATCCATCAATAGTGGATCATTAAATAAACAATGAAACAATGAGGTGCTGATATGAAAATAGCTCCAAAATATATAACTAAAAAGGAAGATTTTAGAAGTGTACATATCATATGCTATCTTTTGTTGGGGGCAAATAAGAATAAAGAGTCCTATTTTCCTGTATCTGCATAGAGATACTTAGATTCTCTGTAGTCATACACATAATGCTGAACAACAAACAAAACACAACTGGTTGTCTGCTGGGGAGCAGAGATGGGGGAACCAGGCAAAAAGGTGGATGGGAGCTTTTCACTCAACACTTTTTTTGTGTTTTTGAACTAAATGAACATATTATCTATTTAACAATTAATAATATTATTAAACCAGAAAGAGTGAAATCTTGCTATTTGGGACAACATGGATAGACCCTGAGGGCATTATGCTAAGTGAAATAGGTCAGACAGTGTAAGATAATACTGGATGATCTCACTTCTGTGTGAAATCTAAAAACTGATACAAACAAACAAAACCCCCCAAAACCAAAAATGAAACTAAGAGATACTGATTGGTAGTTTTGCACTGGGGCCCAAGGTGGTGATGAAAAGGGTAAAGGGGGTCAAAGGTACAAAATCCCAGTTATAAAGTGCATAAGTATGGCGATTATGGTCCATAATACTACATTACATATCTGAAAGTTCCTGAGAAAGTAATGGCCGGGTGGATGAAGAACTGAGAACCGGGAAGAGGGAGAAACGAGATGAATCCAACAACCCATTCCAAGCAAAGAGCACTGGGAGGTGGGGCGTGCTTCTGGAACATGCCTCGTTCTGTAGAGTGGGCAGATGGGCTCATCTGGAGCAATGTCAGAACTTGAGGGTGGTAGTCAAACAGGGAACAGTTTGATGAGACTCTCACATGCCAAGGTAAGAGTTTGGATTTCAACTTGAAGGTGATGGGAATCACGGAAGGGCAATGAGAGGAAAGTGGGCGATGAGATGTGTGCTTTGTGACCATCTCCCACAGAGTAAGTGCCTGTGTCATGGTGGACAGGGCAGAGCTGGGGTGGGGGAGACTGTTTAGGAGGCTATTGGTCATCCTTGGGGTGAGAAATGAGCAGATGAGGATGAGAGGAGTTCCTGATATCACCCTACTGCTGGCTACGGTCTCTGATTTCTCATCTTCTCCTTGGGTTAAATTTTGTTCATCCCCTCAGACAGTCCACAGACTTTATTTTGGATTCATCCTGATCTTCAGTTGGCCGTTGATGACAATATTCAGTTCAACAAAAAACAGTTGCTCACAACAAAGGCAACGGGAACCTTCTCTGCTTTCCACTCTCCCTCTCAACCTGAGTGCCCGTGAAGGAAGCTCAGGTGGGGGCCCACTGAGTGGAAGGCAGAAGCATCGCCTTCTTTCTGAGTTCGGTTCCCCCCTCCCCAGTTCCACCAAGCTTGTACACAGTTCCTATAGCAGGCTTATGTCAGAGGTTATGTTTTTGTCAGTTCGAACTCTTGTCCAAGCTGGGACAATGGTGCAGGCAGTATTTAGCAGCATGACTGCATCCGCGGTAAGCCACTCAAACATTTCTCTTTAATTTGCTAGACAGCTGCTGCCCTGAAACCCTAAGGGGCCCCCTCCACTATCCTGGCCACCTCCTTTGCTCCCTTCCTTACAAACTTCTGGATATTATTGGGCCTCCAGCAATGAAAGGCACCTGGGACTTGCCCATCTCAAAGCCCTTTGTTTGCTAAGTTATAGCCCATGCAGCACAGGCAGTTAACTATTGCATTCATCACCCATGTTTTCCAGTAGTAAGGCTGACATCTCATCCCATATAAGGCAACTCATACACAAAGTGTTCCCTTATAAGATTTAAAAAACACAATTCTAATAATTGTGAATATATTCATATGAAGTGGAAAATATACGAAACCCATATAAAATCAAAGACAACAATACATCATTCCAAGGTTGTCAAACATTCAGGATATATTTCATTTTAATATAAAAATGTCTTGGACAGCTTGTCTCATAGGCATACTACATGAGAAAAGCCAGACATCAGCAACTAATGGTTTTTGGTTTTTTTTGCCAGAAAGCTGAACAATATAGTCCTGACTATGTAAGCTTTGAGTGGACAGCTTTGGGTGTGGGCAGGCACTTTTAGGGGTAACATACACTTTATTTAGTATTGCTCTAGTATAGGTTTTTACGTGACAGTTGAGCTCCTTATCAAATGAATACTTCCACCTTGCTATTCTAGTGAATTGGAATTACTAGGGGTAAATGACTTTTTGATTCCATAGCAGTCTGCTGCATTATAAAGATTTGGACATCATGCCATCATTCCTTTGAAATGGTGTAGCAATTCAATATGAATAATTTTTTAAAAGGAGGAGAATCTGTCCACATATGAAAGACTGTAGAAAAAAATGTTTCTATAAGAACCTTGAGAGTCAAGTATATGATAATAGAGTACTTTTTTTTTTACCATGAAATAAACTGAAAATTTAAGGAAAAAAGTTGCCTCCACATTAAAAAAATACTATATATTATACATGCACACATACAAGGTGGGCAAAAGTAGGTTTACAGTTGCAAGTAACATTCCTTTCAGTGAATAAAGCCATTGTAATAATCACAACCTGAATGTCCTTTTCTGTATAAACAATTGTAAACCTACTTTTGCCCAATGTGTCTATCTATCTAGGATTAAAGGAAGACCAGAGAATAGGAAAAATTGATAAACATATATTGACAAATGACAATACATTATATTTTTAAAATGACTATAGAAAGCAAGAATAAACAGATTCCCTGTTGTAGCTCTGAATAAAAATTTCTTAGCATTGAGGTACAACCTGCTTCTTTGAATTCAGGGTCAAATTTGGCTTTTATTGAACAAAAATGCTGACAGATATTTAATTTTTTAAAAAATTTGAATTGTTAGTGTTTCTAAAAATATTCTAATTAAAATGTGATCTAAAAAACACTATCTTAAAACTGGACTCATGCAGGTTAAAGATCAACAATTAACAGAATAAGGAAATGAGGTGAGACCACTACACAAGTGGCCCCAAATAAGCCATCCTTCCCAGTATCCTCACCTTTCCATAACTCCCTTCCAAAATGACTCCAGGCTTGGTCCTATCAGTCATATGAGGGCTTGTAGCTAAATGGACCATAATAAGCATTACTCAAACACAGGCATATCTCAGAGATACTGGGGGTTTGGTCCAGACCACTGCAATAAAACAAGTCACAAAATGTTTGGTTTCCTACTACTTATAAAATTTATCTTTATATTATATTGTCATCTCTTAGGTATGCAATAGAATTCTGTCTAAAGAGATTTTGTACATACCTTAACGAAAAAGATTTTACTGCTAAAAAACTCTAACCAACATCTGAGCCTATTAGAAAAAGGGTGCCAATAGACTTCCTCAGAGCAAGGTTGTCACAGCTTTTCATTAGTAAAACACGGTATCTGCAAAGTGCAATAAGGTGGAGTGCAATAAAATGAGGTGTGCCCGGAGAGGCTTGAAAAATGTTTGCATGCTGGCTCCTCTCAGAACTCAGGTACTCGGCTGTAAGAATGCTTGTCAAGTTTTCTGCAAAAAGAGAAGCCATGTGGAGGAGAATTTTTCCAACAGCCAGCACTAGACGTCCAAGTGAGGTCATCCTGGATGTTCTATTCCCAGAAGAGCTCCTGGTTGAAAGCTTCACATGAGTGACTCTAGCCAATATCAGATGGAACAGAACTACTCAGCTGAGCCCTGCCCAAATTCTTGACCCACAGAACTCTAAGAAATGCACTTGGTATTATTTTAAGCAATTACATTTTGTAGTGTTTCATTACACAGCAGTAGATAACAAATACAGGAAATGATATCAAGGATTTCTCAAAGTTCTTTCTAGAAATAATTCCGGGGTACATTCTTCACTGACACATACTTCCTATATTTCTGTCATCTATTAATTTATTATTAAGCCTCTATCTTTCATTCTGACTTTAACCAGATGGACAGGACTGAGGTGATTAGTATATGTGAAAAGCATGGTTAAGAATGGCTTTACTGTGTACTGACTCAAAACAAATGCCAAGTACTTGCTGGATCTCATAGAAATAGCATTCTTGATGATGGGATATATCTTAATTCTACTCCACACTGTGAGCAAACTGTGGGTGGGACAGCATGATGGAAAGAAGTGAACTTTAAAGAACTTCAAGCACATAAACCTTCTGTGATCCAATCAAGCCATTTTCTCTCTGCATTGCCCTATATGGAATTGTATCCAAACCCCCAAACTTAGGTACTAGAATGTGTAAGAGTCTCTGGAAGAATTTATTTTCTTAAGAAATAATTTTTTCAAAATGTGAAATTTATTAGACTGAACAAACCATTGGTTGGGTTTCCATCATCTTTTTCTGGAACTAATGTGCATTAGTGAAAGAACGCATGAGAGAGAAGCTGTGGTAGGAGCAGAAGTAGAAGAGCCCAAGGCAGTGGGTGGCTAACACACTCTCTTGGGAAACCGTGGTGCTACTTCACTGGTAGATTTTATCTCAAGTAAGAAACTACAGCAACTAACTGTCTCGAAAAACAAAGTGTCTGGATACCAATTAGAAAAGATGTCACCTGCCACTAAATGTAACTAATTTTAGCATAATTGCTGCTATTTCCATTGCTTAAAGGATGTTCTCTGTGTGCTTATTGATAGAATCACCTCCCAGGTGGGTGTGGACAGAAGGTTTAGATATAAAATGCCAATAAAGGAGTGTCCCGATCAGACAATGACACAAATGTGACACTTACGGACAGCAGTATCTGGATGGCACTGTGGATGACCTCCAGGTACTGGAAGTCGACGATGCAGCCTGTGACAGAGACATACGTGTAATCGTCCATCGCGCCGTGGGCGGACGGGGGCAGCACTCTGCGAACGCAGCCAGGCCCGTGTTCCCGCCACCATGACCGGTGCACAGAGATGTTGAATGTCATCAGATCTGTGTCCTAGGTGGGTGGGAGACAAAAGATCCAAAGCAAACAGTCACGTCACATCGAATCTTTGATTTTTACCTTTGGAGAATTCAGGATGGATGAAATTATTGAAAGAATGACTTAAATTTCAAGTGAAAAGTAACAAAAAACAACACAAGAAATGGTATATGTATCATATGTCTAAAGTGTGGGTAATACTTGTTCGATGCAGAGATACAATGTTTTGCAAAAGAACATTTTAAGGTTAGAACACATCAACAACCCAGAGATGACACCCCTCCACATACATCGAGGTTAAAAATTGTCTAGTTCATTTTGAGACTTTTTGTCTGCATTTTCTTGTTTCATCATCAATATCACCACCACCTGCCAACATTTATTGAGTGCTTGATAGTATGTAGACACTTTTCTAAGCATTTTCATATATTATATCCTTTAATTTTTGTGTATATACTATTATCAACCCAATTTACAGTAGGCTAAATAATAGTCCTCCCAATACAAATGTAAGTCCTACTCCCTGGAACCTATGAATTTGACCTTTGATGGCAGTGCTTTGCAAATGTCCTCGAGTTTTTAAAAACACTTTGGTTGTACTTTCTCCATTACCATTTAACCCCTTCACACCCACCTCCCCACTGTAATCACCACGTTGTAGTCCTTGTCCATGAGTCCTTTGCCTTTGAGTTTTAAAGACCATGACTCGGGGGGGTTATCTTGCACTACCTGAGTAGGGCCTAAATGCAATCACATGTATCCTTACGAGAGGGAGGCAGAGGGAGTTTGGATACGAGAAAGAAGAGGAGGAGGTAATGTAGCCATGGAAGCAGAGACTGGAGTGATGCAGCCACAGCCCAGGAATGCTGGCAGTCACCAGAAGCTGGGGAGACAAGAAAGGATTCTCCCCTAAAGCTCCAGAGGGAGCATGGCCCTGCCAACCCCTGGATTTCCACCCAGTGAAACTGACTTCAGACTGCTGGCCTACTGAACTGCGGGAGAATGCATTTCTGTTTGGACACCAGGTTTGTGGTAATTTATAATAGGGAAGTCATAAGAAATGACTACATATGAGGAAAGTAAGTCACGGGAAGGTAAAATAAAGTGCCCAATTTAGTTAATGCATAAATTAAATAAATTGACCAATTTAGTCAATGAATAAATTACGAGTTGCTTATTTAGTGGCTGGCCCAGAAGTTGCTCCTCTGCAGCCTGTATCTTTTGGTATAGCCTCGTACTATTCCACTGCTTACTGTGTACTCCTTTCAAACCCCTACAATTCTCCATACTCTGAAGGGAGCTACATCTTTCCTCCTCAGTTGTTTCTAGAAAATTCCATCACAGCCACAGTGAAAGAACAAAGACGGCAATCCTCAACACATACACATCAAAATACCCTTCCAGAGCTCTTAGCAGAGGCAACAGCACACTCTCAAGAGATGCCCTTTAGTGCTTGTGGAGTGTCGGACATGAAAGACTGAGATCATTGTGATTTTGTCACAATAATAGATGGGAAAGAATAGGTACGGAACCAAGCTCTAGACCCCCTACATAAACTAAAGATGACCACTTCTTGTCCGAGCAGAGGAGGAGAGGAGCTGTGATGATAGAGACAGGGCAAGGGGATGTGGGGACCAGGACACTGGACCTGCAGGGAGGCTGTGCACACAGGAGCAGGGTCCGCTTAAGTTGATTTCCCAGCCACCACTTGGTGCTGGCTCTGTTTTCACTAGTGCCCTGGGAACACGTTGGAGGGGACACCATCCATGGTTTTCGCTCAGAGGCCCGTGGTTGTCCAATGACTGTGTGATGCAAATGACATGTATGCCCACCTCTGTAGGGAGAGGACTGTCCCAACCTCAGTGCATAGGGTGCTTCCAAGTGCCAGAAATTGAGTTTGGGACTCAGAGAACATAGGGAAAGCTGATGTGAAATGCAAAGCCCTTGAACTTACATGTGGCCAGGACTGAAAACTACCAGATGAGAACTCTCTGAACAAGGACAGCGGGGAAACCCTTTCCCCTCATTCTCTGCTGTATATGTATGGGACTCATGAGGTTAGAAGCATTTCCAGTTCTCATCGGTAGTCAGTTACTCTACAGATTTACATTTTTCCCCAACTCAGGAATTCAAAGTGCCATTAGAGCATGCCTCGATTACATCAAGAATAAAACACTTTATCTCTTCTTTCTTTTTTTGGTTGTCGGTTTGCTACACATATCATTCAATTACTTTCACAGTTACAGCACTTTATTGATAATAAAACATTTTATATCATTTTTGGTTGTTGGCTTGCTACATGAGTCATTTGCAGGAACCCTCTAAAGGGAAAATATTATAGAAAAATAATTGCTTTAGTTAGTGAATTAAGTTTAACACAAGGCAATTTACCTGCAGGCAAACTGTTCACTGACTGCCCCCTTTCCTGGCCATCAGGTTTAATCTCTTGCTGTTAGTCTTGATGACTACAGAAGAACTCTTATTTCCCATTTTAATAGAATTCATTGGATTCAGAATGAACTAGCATAAGCTCAAAATTTACAGCAATTTCCATGGCAGACCTGTAAGTTCCTTTCATTGTGACTTGGATAAATTTAAATTATACAAATAAAACAAAAGTGAAAGTTATGAACTAATAATATGTATTTGTTGCACTCATTAAATCTCTCAGTATGGTTCTCACTTAATTTGTTGGCACTATAACATATTTATTAGCTGCACTATTCTTTGCAATGATTCTATAAAAATGTGAATGAGAACAGTATTATGTTGGGGTTATGGGCAGGCCACCCCAAAACACAACAAAGCAGCACATTGATTGTTTTAAATTAAAGTTACTGGAGTAACAGTCAGTACAAGAAAAGCATTCTGACCTTTCTGTCCCCTGAAGGCAGGAAAGAAATCCCCCACGTGGAAGGTACCCTCAGCAAAGGTACTTCCTTATCAGCAAAGACAGGGAAGGAAGGGCCCAAAGTCTATGTAAACAAACCTGGCTATTTCTTCACTTACCACCCTAAGCTCAAACCCTGCTTAGATACTCCACTAGTTAAGCTCCCATGTCTAAGTTCCTTTGCCCTATCGATTACTCACAAATTTATTTTTTCTTTGTCTAAAAAGTATAAAAGATGCCTGCTTTGGACATTTCTTTAGGTCTCATTTCTGTGAGACCACCATATGCATGATTAAATTGTTTTCCCCCCTCCTGTTAATGTCTTGTGCCAATTTAATTACATAAGCCAAAAGAAAGAAGGGGTGTGGGGGAGAGATTTTTCCATCCCCACAACAGTATCCAATTTACTTACAGTTCAAACTTCTTACTTAAGTTTGGTATAGAATTATATCATAAGTTTGGGTTTGATTTCTATCCTCTTCAAACATTAAAAAAAAAACCTTACACATAAGGCACATCAGAGGAAATACAACACAAAAAACCTACAACAATTTTTTGTTTTTTATTTCTTTTTTAACTTTTTTATTGTTGTTCAAGTACAGCTGTACCCATTTTTACCCCACCCATCCCTGCTCCCCACCCTTGAACCTTTTCCCCTTTGTCTTTGTCCATGTGTCCTTTGTACATATTCCCTGATGGCCCTTCCATGTTCTTTATTTCAATAAAGAACACACTGACAGTAACCTAAGTAACCTAAGTGCCCATCAGTAAATGAGTGGATTGAAAAACTGTGGCACATTTACACAGTTTTTTTTTGTAATGAAATACTACACAGCAGAAAGAAAGAAGGAACACTTATGCTTTGCAACAGCATGGGTGGAACTGGAGACCATTATGCTACATGAAATAAACCGGAGGTGAAAGACAAGTACCATATAATCTCATCTGTAAGTGAAACCTAATCAAAACAAAGAAGTGAGCAAAATGCAACTAAAGACATTGAAATAAAGTACAACAAATTTTTATAAAGAAAACAAATGAACACAGATTACTTATTTTGTGGGAGCTTTTCATTACCACATCAAAGCATGTACTTTGGAAATACGTAGGTTGATACTTAACTATAGATCAACAAATTAATCTTAAAAATAATTTTGAGTAATTCAAATGTCATTTCTCTTACACTTCTTGGAATGAGACGATTATGTGATGATTTAAGCACATCATGGTTAAGAAATTCACAACTGATGTCCCTGCCATTTTCTTTATAACTTAAATGATACAAACTATGGACCTTGTACTTTTGGAGCATATGTGATCACTAAGGGGACAGTTTGTAGAATAAGGAAGAAGAAAGTGAGGAGAGAGAAGAGAAACATGAAACGAAAACAGAAGGCTGGAAGGTGTGAGGGTAGCCTGGAGACAGAGAGCACGTCAAGGCCAACAGAAGAGAGAATCTCAGGGACAATAATTATAGCATAGCCTGAAAGCCTCCCAAAAAAGGGAACATTGAATTCGCTGATTGGTGGGGGAGTAGTGGCCTTACAAAATGCAAAGCCAGGAGAGTATTGGAAGTGAAAAACTGAATTACAAGAGGAGAAACCTAAAAAGACAAGATTTTTAAAAAAGATTTTATTTATTTATCTTTAAAGGGGAAGGGAAGGAGAGAGGGAGAGAAATATCAATGTATGGTTGCCTTTCGTGTGTCCCCTGTTGGGAACTGGCCTGCAGCCTAGGCATGTGCCCTGACTGGGAATCGAACCATGGTTGCTTGATTCCCAGGCCCGTGCTCAATCCACTGAGCTACACCAGCTAGGAGAAGACAAGATTTTTTTCCCACAAATTTTTGGGGTCAAGGTAGTGAAAACATAGCAAGGTGGCTTCCAGGGTGGTCAAGGAGAACAGGAGTTGATGTGCAGAGAAGCAGATATTAGCTATGTCTGCTCACATTTACTAAGCTCAGACTTGACAGAAAATTATTCCAGAATATCAGCTTTGCCCCTAATACCTATTCCAGTAAATAATAAATGTATAAAATTATTTCATCTCATTAGTGTAAATTACAGAGTTGTTCCCATTTTATTTAAATGCTTGAATTTTAAAATAAGAATTTCCAGAATTTTTTGAAAATGTTGTTCATTAGCCCTGGCTGGTATGGCTCAATGGATTGAGTGCCAGCCTGCAAACAAAAGGTTGATAGCTGGACCCCCAGTCAGGGCACATGCTTGGGTTGTAGGCTGGGTCTCCAGTTGGGTGTGTGCAAGAGGCAATGGATTAATTGGATCAATGTATCTCTCACACGTTGGATATTTCTCTCTTTTGCCCTCCTTTCCCGACTCTGTAAAAATAAATAAATAAAATCTTTTAAAAAAAGAAATGCTGCTCATTGACTGTGTATGTAGACAGGTCTGCCCATATTCTGCTCATAAGGAGCAGCCACAGTATTGGAATCAGCTCACATCTTAAAAAAATTCAACAGTCAGTCCTTTCGTAGTATACAGCTATATAATTTATCATTAATCAAGGAGCTACTCTCTCTCTCTTATTCTTCTTTGTTCTTTTAATCATCTGCTTTTTCATTATGTGTCTAATTTAACTTTAGCTAATCTTCTCTATCTCTTGAAATGGAGTAATAACTACTCATAATATTCACCTTTTTTTCTTTCTTTTTAATTCTGGCTCAAAGAGTTAAATTTATTTTTATATGGATATTTATTTCCTTCATTTTCTCACTTTCTTTTATCATAAGCCAGCCCATCTGGAAGTGAAAATGTGACCTTGAAGAGAAGTCTACCCGTATTTAGGAAAATAGATTTTGCTTAATTTGAAAATTAGCTTTGGGTTTATATTTATACAATAGAATTTATGACAGGTTACACTTCTTTGGAAATACTTGGTCATCTCTGAATATGAATTAGAAAAGTTAAAACATTCTTCTTATATTTCTAATTGTTTTGTTTCACTAAACATTTCAGAAAACACGGTGGATCTATATAATGAAGGACAAACACAGTACTTTGTAGTGAGGTCTAAGTGTTTGGAGCCCGTAGTACAAAGATTTAGCACCAGTTCAAATACACCAACCACTGAACGTTATTAAAAGCAGCTTTTACAGATAGGCACAGAGGGCAGTCAGCTCCCAATCGGAAGCATCTGTCCTTCGCTCTTGCTTTCTGAAGGCCACGAAAGTCACTGCAAGTAGAGAGCAGTCAGAGTGAGGAGTGGCCACTGATGGTTTGGTTTCCTGTTTCTCTCTTTACAACTAGGTCTCGCTGGGATTTTTCCACCTTTTACCACTGATCATAGGCCAGGGCCAGAGCTAAGAGTCATCAAGTTTTTTTGTCTTCATTTGGGGGCTTAATTCCCTACACTGTCCCACTTTAGAAAGCAACAAAGTCTTATCAATCTATCCAACAGATACTTATGGAGTTTCTAATATGAGCTATGCAGTGAGATTTAAGAGTGAACATAAAGTATTCTCCCAGTCCCCATGAAACATGTATTCTAGTGGAGAAGAAGGTAATGAAGTAAACAAGTAGACAAAAATAATGGTGCATTGCAAAAACTAATATGAAGAAAATGACGTGCTGAAGAGTGGTCAGAGAAGGCTTCTCTAAGGCTGATATTCAGGCTAAGACCTGTTAGATGAGTGAGAACTAGACATATGGTGATGTGGGAAGAGGGTTTTGTACACAGAGAGACTACAAATGAAAAGACCATGAGATGGCAAAGAGGCCTGTATATTACGGGAAATGACTGACGGCCCACACAGCAGCGTGAAGCTGAGGTGGGTGCAGGAGTTGTGTAAGAGGTTGAGGACATAGGAAACAACACATGCAGAAGAGGCTGGATTTTACCCAAAGTCACTTGGGAAATCCGACATGAGTATCATTTCTTGTGCAGTTTTTTAAAAATATATTTTATTGATTATGCCATTACAGTCCTATTTTCCCTCTTCATTCCCCTCCACCCTGTACACCCCTCCCCCACTATTCCCCCCTTTAGTTTATGACCACATGTCTCAAGTTCCTTAGATTCTGTATTTCCCATACTATTCTTGCCCTCCCCCCATCTATTTTCTACCTACCGTCTATGCTACTTATTCTTTGTACCTTCTCCCCCCTTCTTCTTCTCCCACTCACCTGTTGCTAACCCTCCATGTGATCTTCATTTCTATGTTTCCACTCCTGATCTAGCTGTCCTTTTAGTTTGCTTTAGTTTTAGGTGTGGTTCTTAATAACTGTGAGTTTGCTGTCCTTTCACCGTTCATCTTTTTTATCTTCTTTTTCTTAGGTAAGTCCCTTTAACATTTCATATAATAAGGGCTTGGTGATGATGAACTCCTTGAATTTGATCTTATCTGAGAAGCACTTTATCTGCCCTTCCATTCTAAATGAAAGCTTTTCTGGATAGATCAATCTTGGATGTAGGTCTTTGGATTTCATGACTTGGAATACCTCTTTCCAGCCCCTTCTTGCCTGTAAGGTCTCTTTTAAGAAATCCACTGACAGTCTGATGGGAACTCCTTTGTAGGTGACTGTCCCCTTATATCTTGCTGCTTCTAGAATTCTCTCCTTCATTTTAATCTTGGCTAATGTAATGATGATGTGCCTTGGTGTATTCCTTCTTGGGTCCAACTTCTTTGGGACTCTCTGAGCTTCCTGGATTTCCTGGAAGTCTATTTCCTTTGCCAGATTGGGGAAATTCTCCTTTATTATTTGTTCAAATAAGTGTTCCACTTGTGGCTGTTCCTCTTCCCCTTCTGGTACCCCTATAATTCGGATGTTGGAACGTTTAAAGATGTCCTGGAGGTTCCTAAGCCTCTCCTCATTTTTTTGAATTCTTGTTTCTTTACCCTTTTCTGTTTGGTCATTTTTTCCTCCTTCTGGTCCACTTCTTTGATTTGAGTCCCAGTTTCCTTTCCATTACTATTGGTTTCTTGTGTATTTCCCTTCATTTCAATTAGTTTAGCCTTCATATACTCCTCTAAATTTGTGACTAAAATCAACCAGTTCTGTGAGCATCCTGATCACCAGTGTTTTGAACTGTGCATCTGAAAGTTTGGCTATTTCTTCATCGCTTAGATTTATCATCTCTGGGGCTCTGAGTTGTTCTTGAGCCATGTTTTGATGTGTTCGGGTCTGTTATGTCCGAGGAGGTGTTCACCAGGGCTGGGCCACCCAGGTTGCTGGTTTGTGACGCCGTATGTGGGGGCAGTCAGAGAGGGCCACCCAGGTAACTGGTTTGTGACACTGTCTGTATGTGGGGGTGGGGTCAGAGAAGGACAGTGGCGGTCCCCTCTGCCGCTTCCTGCCACTGGGGCCTTCGCAGTCCATCTCACTGCTAGCTCCTTCGCCGGTTTATCTGCGCTGGAATGTGTGACTGTGGTCAGCCCTCAGTGGATCCAATGCCTTTCACCCTCAGTGGGTCCACCTGCTTTTCCACACCTGGGATTCGCCTACGGCTGCTGGCGTGCCTGTGTTGCGCTCCCTGGTCGGTCCAGTGGATCTTTCCTGCCCGACCCCACTCTGCTGCTGGCTCTGCCCCTCTTACCAGTTTGGCTGAAGGGTTCGTTGTTGTCAGACTTCCGTGTAGTTCAATTTTCTGTGGTTTGGCTGCATTTTTGTTGCTAAAACTTTGTTGTTTGTAAACTTGGTTGTGTGAGAAGGTACAGTGCTTCCACCTATGCCTCCATCTTGGTGGAAGTTCTTGTGCAGTTTTTAAACCATCTGCTGGAAGGAACCAAACAAAAACTCCCAGGCTTCTAATAATGGCTTTAGAAATGATTAGTCCCATTAGAGCAAATGATGTAAATGAAACCCACTTTTACTGAAGGGCCACGTTGAAGGTGAGTGGAGAAAGCACAGTGAGAAGTTAACAAAAACCTTCAATATTCAGGAAAACTTTTTTTCTCTTACATGTCCATCTCCCCTTCTCTTATCCGTGTTTATTTTTCAGTTGTTCATTCATTAGTCATGCCCCCTTCTATGCTGGTTTGTCTACTTTCCATGCTTATCAGGTTCAAAGGGCAGAATCAGGAATGTGCCTGGGACAACAGCTTTCTAAACGCTGAGCACTTGAGCACTGACATCATTTCTTGCCAGTGCTGTCTCAAATATTATTTGTGAAAGTATAACATACAGATATTGACATTTATGGTACATAATTGCCATACCTGAATACACTAAGATTTGCTTACAGATGATTTTTTAAAAATTAGTACATTTTACTTGTACTCTATGAATTTTAAACACCTGTAGTTTACTTAGTTCATTACCATGCCCATTCAACACATCTGGCTTGTCTGTCTCTGTGTTCATCAATAATTATTTAATCACAATGTTATGCTTTTTATGCTAATTAGAATTGTGGGACCATAAAAATATGCTACCTTTGTGTTTCATGCTGGCACTAATGGGTTGTATTTACAGTTCGGTGTATTCATAAGTCAATCATATGCATGTAGCATGCAGTCTGCTTCATTTGCACAACAGAAATTTTTCTATTGTCTTTTTGTTTTGTTTTGTTTTGCTAAGTTTAATACTTGGAAGGTATTTCCCCCAATTTTGGTAGGAAAAGATTCCTTGTTTGACAAAAACATTTCGGTTTTAATGGTATATAATTCTTTACAAAAAAGGACAAAGCATATAATTCTTTTAGCTGTTCTCTTTTTGAAAGGTAATTGGATAGATAGAGCAATGCTGGTCTTTTTTGACCTATGGATGTGGCTGCTCCTGTGGTTTGAAACTGCAAAAAGACTATTTTTCTTAATTGCTTCCTTTGCTAAAATCATTGTGAAGCCTGGAAATGGGTCCGATTAACTGCAGACTTGGATGTGGTAAAAACCTCTCTGGTAGGTTCTCATCCACTGTCATCCATCTCAAGCTGGATGGCTTTCAGGAGGCAGCGTCTGGGGATCTGGAAGTTTCAGAGACAGTGACTCAAATGCAACTCTCGGGGTGGGTTTTCACTGCAGAAGTGGGATGTGCATTAGCCCATTCTCACCGCTTGACTGGTCATTAGAATCCCTAGGGTTCCATACATGTTTTAGCGTGTATACATGAGTGAATGGGGGTGCTACTCCCTTTGCTGTGGGGAGCAGCTGAACTGAAAAATAAAAGCCATGTCTATCTATGGTAGCTACCGATATTCACTCTGAAACTGTTCTCTCTTCAAGGACCACTTGATAGGACTATAGTAATCACACTAAATTTGTAGATGCTTTTTGCAAACATTGCTCTATACCTTTCCTCTAAATAAAATTACTCACTAGCCAGGTATTCAAAAGTGCATAGAGTCCAGTGGCCATGAAGGAATTACCTAATAATGAACAATGTTTTATTTTATTACTATTTAATTATTTTTTGAAGCATGATACTGAGGGTCTTTTTTTCTTTTCTTTTCTTTTTTAAACCCTGTAGCTGAATATGGGGTTATCTTTCATAGGGTTGTAAGGGGCTCAGGGTTCCTCCTCAGGTGGAAGGAGATTCTAAGTTATTAATTAATTCATATTAGAAAGTAATTTCATTCTGACTAGGGATGATTAATCTCAATAATTTTAATTTCCTTTAGTGAAGTAAAGACCACTTTTAGCTCTTCCTCAATTAAAGTTGAATTTGAAGTTTTCCAAACAATACTTGGATCCTTTTCAATGGGCAGATCACGAGGGTCCCATTTCTGTTCATGGATCAATGGTCAATTTCTGGTTCTTCTCTTTCCAGACAGTGGCTGCTCTGAAGTCAAAACATCCAGTTTGTCCAAAAGCACACTTAACCATCCTTTCCATAAGCTCCTAGGTGAACACACATACTATTATACAACTGCCCTTCCCTTTCACAGACCTGCCTCTAGCCTCCAAACAGTCCTTCCACGGTGACCTGCCATTATTTCCATGAGGAGAACTTGCCTGCTGGGCTCTTCCACAGACATTGGGCAGTTTATTGTGGCTCCCTCTTTGCAGTGTCTGAGGGACAGCAGGAGCAAGGCACAAGTTCCTGTCCATACTCTGTTCTATTTCCCCTCTGCCAGAACAGCCCTCAAACAGTACAGGTTCCCTCCTTATAAACAGAATAATCTCACTACACATAGAGATCATTACAAATTTAAAATCTTATTAGGTCCTGAAACTGTCTCTGAAAATGAATGCATGAGTTTTTTGTCTTTTGAACAGGAAAGCTGTTTATAGTCATTATTCTTTATTCATCACAGTACAAAATTTTTGGATTTTCTTAACTAGCACTTTATAATCTAAAATATATATTCTATATAGACTAAAATATATTGGTGAATGAAGAACAAAGGTACTTAGAACTACTTTAATTCAGAGCCACTTATGTAGAAAGTGGCCCTTACAGTGTGATATAGTTTTCTTATAAGAGTGATGCTTTGAGCACCTTGATAACCAACGATGAGGCCAGGTGGCATGTTACTTGCTATTTGGAACTAATATGGTCCATCAGGAGCTCTGTGCACACTGAAAAGCCTGGTGCGGGGGCCAAAGGTAGGCAAAGTGGAGGGTGGTCCAGTCAGCAAGCAGATATGATATCACATCTCACCAATCAAGCATCCAACTCTTTTTCTCTGAGTCTGGGAATGGAATAGACAGTTTTGGAGGAAGTCTAGCACTTTATAAGTTAGTCTGGAGACTTTCCAGAAATGGATCAAACAGGAGATGATTTTTCTCTTTTATTGTCGCCACTATCATTCCTTGAAAGATCTGTTTTTTTTTTCAGTGAAATGCTATGTATTTAAGGGTCTTTTTCTGGCTGAGTGGGAGGAAACCTGTAGCCCTGAAAGTCAGTGGGTGCAGTAGAGCCTAGCAAGTCAGGCTGAAAACGTACAGTTTGCCTTGAATTCTAATCATAGTCTCATCATTAAGGAAAAAACCCTCAATCCGAGTAGGCTATTGGCTGATTTTCTAAAAGCCTTTAATTAAGTGAGAAGTGAAACAGTGGGCCTGGCACTCACATTCTCCCCACATCCTTAAGGAGTTTAATTTTCATTTACCTGGTTAACATTCTCTAATTTTAGGCCATCTGCCAAGTAGCAGTACTGTCTTACTTTAGGCAAATTATATAAGATTTAAATTTCAATTTAGAAGTCCAGGCAGTCCCCTTATGTTTTAAAATTGAGGCATTCTTCAGCAAAAGATTATGCTATTTGGTACATCTACCTCTCTTTTGGAAAAGTTATCTGTTCAAATGTCCAGTTCCTAGACGTGATTCTGAGAAGAGATCTGTTACTCCAGGACAGAAGGGGCCATGTAGAAAGGCACGGCAATTAGACATTTTGTGTGACATAAATTCTATGAGGGCAGAAATCTTCCCGATCATCCCCTCCTATAATCTCATTACATCAGAGACCAGTATGTGCTATTACCTGGTGCTCAGCAAAGATCCATGAAAAAGAGAAGGGGTAAGACAGATGAATAGTATATACCAGATGCATTCTGGGTAAGGATGGATTGGTATCACATAACTGTGATGTGAAATGAAGGCTGCTACCATTCTCAGGGAAGAATTGACTGCCTGGATCCAGGAGAAGAGAGAAATTTATGGGAACATTCAGTTAACCTGGAATCCACAGTCAGATCCATTAAATTATATACAATTAATGAAAGACAGAATTTGAATTATAAGTAATAATTCCATTGAGAACTTTTATAGCTATGTAATAATTCATGCTGTTCTTTAGTCATTTGTTTTCCTCATGGCTGTGAATACTGCTCTCAAATTCAGATAGCTATCACATACAATGCATATTATATATTTATTTATTAACATTTAGAAATAAAGCTGTTCCTGTAATTTAATGTAAATGCATAAATATATGAGGGCTATTGTCTCATCATAAAATACCAAGGATTATTATGGAAACATGCTAGGCCATTTATATAAATATTCTTAGTATTGAAGAAAAGTTGTCCTTTGGGGATAGATACATAAATATACATGTTGGTCTGGTAGATACTCAATTTTGTCATAATTTCACATAAACAAAGTCTTTGGTTTGTTGTTTTGTGTGGATTGTAATTTTTTGCTAGGCTTCTTGCATCTGATAAGATATGTATGCAGAGGATTAGGGAGTGTCAACCAACCTACAGGACAGTGTTGGTGATGTTCAAAACTTACTTCTCAGTCAAAACATAAGACAAATGGATTATTTGTGGACATTTTGCTGAGAATCAATTGAGAACAAAGCCAGATGCTCAGAGAAAAAAAAAGATTTCAGTTGATTGTAGGACAATGATTCAAACGACTAGCTCATCCCAGAAATTTTTGTAGCTTCTCGCTGTCAACTAATGTCTCAAAGGCTAGCTCCCAAGAGAATCTTGCCAGGCTCCTAGTTAATGAAAGGAGTTGACAATGAACAGAATTAAAGAACTTTAGCATCAAGAATGAGATCCATTCTTAGCAGGCTATTTGCTTCTATTGGCTTTTAGATTTTGGATGAAGTGATGGCAGGCCCTCTGTGCCTTTCTTCTTCACCCGTGCTCCCTATTCCAACCATCTTCCCCACGCACCTCTGGTTCCACAACTAGAGCAAGCACAGTCACATGGGGGAGACTGTCAGGAGCTCAACTTGTACAGAAAAGAGGAAGGAGAGAAGAATTCCAAACAAGCCTTCTCTGATCTAAGTTCCCACATCCCACACAGGTTATTCACAGCATTGCAAAAGTTTTGAGTACCATTCTACACCTCCTATTTACCTGGATATCACTCATTATATTCTAATCTTTCTGAACTATTGAGATAGGAGTAGCAGCAGCAGTACCTATCCTAGGACATTTGTCTATTGTCTTTGTCTAGCCTTAGACGGAGTGAGTTTGTAATCAACATAACACCTGTTTTTTTCCTGCTAAAGAGAGTCCAGCTTTTTAATGAGAGTACCCCATGAACTCAGCATCTGGTGCACCAAGAAGCAGAAACCTAGTCGATGGAGCAGCTACCACTATTGCTACCACTATTGGCATAGCTGTCTCCTTTTGTTCTGTAGCCCCTTTTACACTGGGGTGTAATATCCTTCGACAGCTTGCCTTGCCACTGAATTTATTTTTCTTAAAAGCTGGCATGGATTCATTTTGTATACACAGTGCCTAGAACAGAGCCAAACACATGGTGTATATGTAATTAATGTTCATCAAATGGATTAGTGTTTTGTTTTTTTATTTATTTTTAATTACTTTAATGTTGTCCATTTACAGTTGTCTCAGAAAACTAAAAATAAAACTGCCTTTTGACCCAGCAATTCCACTGCTGGGATTATACCCTAACAGCTCTGAAATACCAATTAAAAATAACCTATGCACCCCAATGTTCATAGCAGCACAATTTACAATAGCCAAGTGCTGGAAGCAACCTAAATGCCCATCAGCAAATGAGTGGATTAAAAAACTGTGGTACATTTACACAATGGAATTCTATGCAGCAGAGAGAAAGAAGACAGCATGGATGGAACTGGAGAGCATTATGCTAATTGAAATAAACCAGGCACTGAGAGACAAATACCACATGATCTCACCTTTAACTGGAACATAATCAATAAAAGAAAAAAGCAAACAAAATACAACTAGAGATATTGAAATTAAGAGCAATCTAACAATAGCCAGAGGGGAGGGGGAGACAGTGGGGAGAAAGGACACATGTACAAAACCAAGGTGGGGGGTGGAAGCAAGGGGGGAAGAGGTGGGGATTATCAATTTTTAAATATAAAATAAATAGCATGCCCACTTTAAAATCAAAGGATCAGTTCCATATGTATTAAAGAATTAAATATAACATAGATTATAAAAGAATTAGAGAAAACAAAGACAAAATATTTATCTTAGAATACTATATAAACAAAAGGTAGTATATAAACAAAAATAGTAAAGAAAGAAAACAAAGAAAATGGTTGTGATGCATATGATAAATTTGCTTTAAATGACAGCAATAAGAAGGGGAATTAGCATTGAAATACAAAGTTGACCGCCTCCTAGTGTGTTATGCTGTGCTACTCTAAAAAATAGTTTTATCACAATTGAATATTGTCAACCACATGTTAATGAACAATATTCATGTAAATAACACTGTGTTTGCACAGATGAATTGGTTTAACTCATTAAGGAAAATGGGACATGAATTAAATAAGATGTATTAAAATGTCTTTTATAAACATCAATGAATAATTGGATCAACTACATTTTTCAGAGTTTAGTCAATTAACCTGAAGTCCCTTAGGTGTGATCCCAGAATTAAAATACTAAGGAATTGCTACATATTTAGTTTTAAAATATATACAATTTTACAACTCCACAAAGGATATCACAAATAATGGCCCTTCTATTTACCACAGTCTTTTTGGTGAAATTTTTTTACAAGTGTTAATGCCTATACTTACCAAGAAATTCCATGATTGTAAGTTAAGGGGCCTAAGAGAAAACTGGAAAAAGCCATAAACCTTATTTTTACACTTGGAATTATTGCTATCTGATTCACCATCACAAAAAAAAATTTTGTGGGATGGAAGTAAGAATTATTTTTCTAGTAAATTTAAAAGGTTTGAAATTCCACTTACAAAGCTTATTTCTTATACTCATCCACGAACACATACTTATCACAAATTAAAAGCACTCTTTGTTCTTTAATAAGAATATAAATCTAGCATATAAATATTGGACACCTAAAAATAACTCAATCAACTTAGAATTCAAACTTAGCACTTGATTACATCAGCTGGCTGATGATTATTCATTACTTGGCATTGTAAAAATACGACTTGAATAACAATAAAGCATGTAACAAAAAAATGAAACACACAACTTTGGTTTTATTAAAAGACTTGCATTATAATGACAGACTTTTAACATTTTTTAAACTACAGTTGACACAATATTTAATTTCAGATGTACAACATAGTGATTAGACATTTAAATACCTTAAGAAATGATGTCAGTGTTGATAGGCAGAAATCATTAATTGATGAAGCAAAGAGTAAAGCATAAGTAGATATATATAAAAAACTGGCTTCCAAATTTGAGAAGCTTAGTGTTCTATAAAATAGTCTAATGCTCTAGGAAAAAGACTGAGTAAAGTATATGCAAAATGTAATAAAACACTTTAGCTAGAAAATGAATATTTTTTCTATAGGTAAGTAGGACCATTTAGCAACACAAGTTACAGGATGATGGAACTGTGGTGGCTTCACCTTTCACATCCTGTGTGTGAAACCACTCTCAGCTATGATCACATCCCCATTTGAATTCAGTGCTCACTCTTGATCAAGTGCCCTTCTGCTGTGGAAATTTTTGAAGTAGAATTAAAACAATGACAATTTAACTACTGGTATAGCCTCCTTGTTGACTTTGTGTATCAGACATAGCTTCAGTAGCAGGTGTTAATTTCTAAGTAAATTTTATTTTAGCTTCTTACAACTGCTATTATCTAAATTTTTTTTCCTGAGAATTCCAGTTTCCAGGCCAAAGGGAGCATATTCCCACGTGTATACTGGTGTTCAGATGCCAGTTCTTTAGGATGATATTAATCTCTATGCCACAGATTCATGTGTTTTTTACATCTACCTCATGAACAAAAAGGATATAATGGCCCATTAGGAAACATTAAATCCTGATCATTTTGTGAATGTTCTTGCTAATATGTGTTCTATAAAGTTGCTCACTTCTATAACTAAGATTCTAGTGTCATGGGTTAATGAGCCACATAGCTTCTAATGCTGTACATCTGCCATTAATCCATTATCAGGAAGGGACTAATCTATCACTTTAGCAAATGGATCAGAAGTCTTGTAAGGGTAAATGAACCCCCATCCTTTATTGCTGTGTCTTTCAGATTTATAGAGCATTTCACACACTATTATATTTGATTTTTAAAACCATTCTCTAGAGCCAGGAGGATTTGTATTGTCATTCTCATTTGTTTGAGGGGCCTGGCAGGGAAGCACAGCATCTTGTGTATTATTGACCAGAAAGGGCAGTGGGAGGAAGTCTCTTTTTATTGGGAAGCCTGACTGTGCAGCTTCCAGACCCTGAGGGAGGAAGAGAGCAGACACTCAGTAAGTCAAAATGGCTGGCGGCCCAGCTGGGATTGTTGGATGAGAGGTGAGTGTTTCCACCCAACAGCAGTTACACAGCAGAGGAAGGAGGCGAACTTGGGCTTCTTTGCTCCTTTACCTTTTGCTTTGCTTGCCTTTTCTTAATTAATCCTCACCTGAGGATATTCTTAACGATTTTTTAGAGTAAGGAAGAAAGGTGGAAAGAGAGGGGGACAGAGAGAAACACTGATTGGTTGCCTCCCATACACCTTAACCAGGGATTGAACCTGCAACCTAGAGTATGTGCCCTGACCAGGAATTTAACTGCCAACCTTTGTTGTATGGGACAATGCTGCAATCAATGAGCAACCTGACCAGGGCAGCTCCTTGCCTTTTCCATTATGGCTTTGGTCAAGTTCTTTGGGTGAACCAGTGCTAATAGCTTCTGCATCACTAAGTTCATGGTAGATGAGACCTGTTATTAAGGTTTGTTCTATTATCGCCATCCTTGCATGACCCGGTGCCTCAGGAACAGTGACTCTGCCCTCAGCTCCAGGCTGTACTGCCTGTTAGTCTAAGAGTAAACCTGCTATGTCATCTGGTGATTGTTTCAGGAAAGGGCCTGAAATGCAACTCCCACAGGTATGTAAGGAAACCTGCTGCAAGGACGAAATATGTTCATAACTAAGATGGCACCATAATTTCTCTTTCTGGACATTGTCACAACTGCATATATGAGAAACAACAATGACATCTAACACGTATGTAGTACTTACAATGCGCCAGCCGTAATTCTTAGCACTGTACGCATTTTAACTGACTTTGGGAGGTGGGGAGCAAGGGGCGGGGGAGGCTGGGATGGGAAAAATAGACAAAAAACTGTACTTGAAAAATAACTAAATAAAATTAAAAAAAAAAAAAACCTTGCAGCCACCCCTGGAGGAGATGACATCATTCTCCTGACCTTGTAGATGAGGAAGTGGGTATCAATGTATGAAGTGGCAATATTCTTGCTTCCAGTTCTAAATCCACACTGCAAGGTGTCACTCTCAGTTATATTGAATATACTTGTGCTTAGTGAGGTTAAATAGCTTGCTTCAATCAATAGCCAGTAGGAGTATATCTGATTTTGCAAGCGGACTGATGTGGCAAAATAAAGACATGGTGATAACTTGGGTCCTTGATGACATAACTGCACCCACCAACCTTGAAACCTGCTTTGCTTTGAAGCTTTAGGATGTGAGATGCTAAATGCTCTTAACATCTGCAGCACTTTGAGTCAGTTTTATTTTCTACTTGCAGCATAAAACTTCCCGAGTGACCCCAGAGTCACATTTTAGTACCGACTATGGATACAACTACTTGTTTTGGGTTTTGGCCTCATGATTTTGGGTCACTTTTTCATTTGTAAACAGGAATGATAATGGCACCCGCTTCATGTGTGTGTGAGTCAGAGGATAGAGCACATGCAAAGCTCTTTAAAAAGTGCCCCAGGTATGGTTTGTATTCACTGATATTTAGCGAGTGTTAGTGAGTATTTTTTATTTTTGTTATCAATATTATTATTTTATGTTTTATTATTAAGTTTTGGTATTTTTTCTAATTTATAAAATGTGAATTGCAATAAATGTGTAGGATTATGAGGATTAAATGAAACCTATATAAAGTATTTAGCAGAGACCCTGGCTGGTGTAGCTCAGTGGATTGAGCATGGGCCTGCAAACCAGACAATCGCAGTTCGATTCCCAGTCAGGGTACATGCCTCGGTTGCAGGCCAGTTCCCTGCAGGCCAGTTCCCAGCAGGGGATGCACGAAAGGCAACCATACATTGATGTTTCTCTCCCTCTCTCCTTCCCTTCCCTTCTAAAGAAAAAAAATATTTAGCAGAATATCTGGCATATAGAAAATACTCAATAGAATTTGGTATATTCTTTCTAATTAATTTTTATTTCAATAGAAATAATCTATATAAGATGTAAAATAAATGCTACAACCTGTAACCAAGAAAAGTGGTTCTTTCTATTTTGAGTTAAAGCTATGCTAACGTGTGGTTTTTCTTTTAAAAAACCCTGTACATAAAAAAATAATACTGTCACCTTCTATGCCAAGGTTTACTCCTCAATAAATCAGTTTGAATACAAACTTCATATTTTCTTTTTATAAATAAAAACTAATTACAGTCTGTGCAAACTGTTACATAAGAAAGTCTATACTAGTACGCTGGTAGATCCAAAATGAAAAATGGAAACATGTCTGGCAAATCATATTGCTTGCTGATCTATAAAATTGTACAGATCAAATATCCAAGTACAAAAATTAAATATCTAATCTTATACTCATAAGGAAATATTGTACTATCTGGATAAACTAAAACACTAATTTTTCAAAGCCTAGTGGTTTAACTATAATTCTGGTTGAGGAAAATATTAGCAAAAGCATCCTGACTGTAAAAAATTTCTAAATACAGCACAATTAGTTTTCTAGCCTCCCTCAGAATAGGCTGGAACTTTATATGGAAGAATAAACTAAAACTCCATTGGTATTATTAAATTTAGTAACAGAATGATGGCTCCTATATATCGGAGTTGTATTTAGTACCACAAATCACTGAAATATTTACTTCAATATTTGGGAGTAAATATTTGATTTGGGAGTTAACAAATCTTAACCTATAAAAACCCACTTAGAGGATCCTTCCACTAATTAAATGGTGTCCCTTTTATAATAGACATGCTGTGCAACAAAATGCAAACATTAATCTCAGTGATTGCTAGTATCATGTGGCTTCTCAATAAATATCTTTAAAATAGATAAAACATCGGGCCCAGCCAGGTAGCTCAGTTGATCAGAGCATTATTCTGATATGCCAAGGCTGTGGGTTCAACCCCCCACCAGGGCATATATAAGAATGAACCAGCAAATGTATAAGTAAGTGGTGCAACAAATCTGTCTCTGCCTCTCCCAAATCATCAATAAAAAATAGATAAAACACAGGAGTACATTATGTGACCATTCAAAGTTTTGATAACTTTTTCCAATGTAGATTTTTTACTTGTAGAGCTTTATCCATATTGTGTTACTGGAGGGAGACGTATATTTGGCTTTACTAATTTGTCAAATACCTGAATCTGTACTGTGTGAAGATTCTGTAGTACTATGTTTTGGATTGTTTAAAGTATTCATATATTCAATTTTACCACAGTGGTTTAGTCTCTACTATATGCAAGACATTGTTTTATTCGAAGAGAGAGTCGAAATGTAAACTCTACCATCTTAATTTCTTATTAAGATAGTGTACTGACAACACTATACAAAAACTATAGAAAAGTGCATATATTTAAAGACAATCCATAAAAACAAGAGAAGGAAAAGACACTCATTTTTGAAAGATGGAAGTAAATGGATGAGAGGGAGCAGATGTCAGTAGGGAGAGAGAGGGACAGACCTAAGTTACATTAGCAGAATCATAAAAAGCATTAGATGCTTCTGAAGTGTAGCTGAAGAGGGTGAGTCTGAAATCAGGCATCCAGTGTAGAGCCTGTCTGAGAACCAGTTAGATCTCTGCTATCTTCTGCTCCTCACTGCTACGTGCTCTGCTTCCCCAAAAGCCTGTTGATGCATAAGTTAGAGTGAGAAAACAGAGGATACTAACTGGCCAATGCTGCACACAGCTGAGATGGAATGCGCCACGCTGACAACATGGGGATAAATGATGGGATGCATACCAGAGAATGAGTGCAAAGACCCTCACCTCTGCCCCTGAATGGTTCTCAGTGTGCTGATGCCCAGATCCCGCCCCCTGTGGCAGACATTGGGAGATTGTTTTCTGGGGAATTTAATCTACTCCAAAGCAGAAAAGTCAAAGACACTTGACACTTGGAATTCCCCCAAAAATTGTTCGCATGGGTCAATTCACAGTGTAGTCCACAGTAGAAAAGCCCCTTTATGTCCTTAGCAGGGCTGGGGCAGTTTTAAAGCCTTCATTCACAATCATGCTCAGAAAGCCAAGGATGAGAAAAATTTGAGGAAAGGCTCATAGATAAAGACCCAAAATTACAAGCAGAAAAACAATAAAGAAACTTCAAGGAAATAGATTACACAAAGAGGATAAAAACTTTAAAGACAAAATCCCAACCGATTAGGAACATGTACAGACCTCAAACAGTATGCTATTAATGCAGGGTTCTTCTCTGGCAGCTAAGACTGTACAGAAATAAATTCTTGCTCAAGATGATCATTTAAACAAATATAAATACTTTCGTTCCCTTCTTGAACCTCACTAAAATATCAGTAAGAGTTTTAAGAAAAGTGTATACATGTGCAAGGTGGAGCTAGGCTTTGCCTTTTAGGTGGGAAGCTAGAAGACCCTTTCTGGGACATCTGACCTGCTGGAGGGTCAAGACATACCTATGACCTTGAGAGGAAGGAAGGAGACAGGAAGATTCATAGTCTACATTAAGAGTTTTTGAGAAATCCCTCTCCCACTTATTAAATTTGAGCCTACAACTAAGAATTACTAGATATTTGAATTAAGCCACTAAGATGGGAGACGGAAACCTCAGCAACCAAGGAAAAACAAAGGACATATTTGGAAGAAACAGACATGTAATGGCAAAGATAACTCTACTATCATCCACATGCACAAAAAGCAAAGAGAAAATATTGGAACTATGAAGTAAGATTAAGATTTCATAAAAAAGGGAAAATTGGGGGGAATAATCTTTGGGGTATTAAAAATATTATGTTAAAACAAAAGGCTCATTTAGAAGTGTTAAAAAATAAACCTGAAGAAATCTTCTAGAAGATATATATTGTTAAAAGTGAAAATTAGAAAAAGATAAGGAAATTAGAGACTGGATTGGTAAGATGGGTACCCAAATATCAGTGTTCCTGAAATACAGAAGTGAGAAAATGGACCAGTGTTAAATCAAGACATCCAGACTTCAGAATCTGTGAACAAACAGGAGACACTACAAACTTCCAGGGCGAGGAGACCAGCCACGGAATAAATATCGGTATACAAAATGGCTTTGGCCTTCTCCTCGGCAGCACTGTGTGTGGAAGAATATGGAAAGAATATAAAAGAAACATGACTTCTTCTCTAGAATTTTATATCCAGACAAATAATAGATCAAATGCAAAATCTGAGTCAGATATTTCAGACAAGAAAGTTCTGTGCACACTTACTCAATATACCTGTAGTTGTGCTAATCAAGACATGATCCACTAAAATGAGAGAGTGAAGGAAGAAAGGGAGGGAGACATGGGTTGCAGGACAAAGAAGGAAAGGCAGTCTGCAAGATGCCTTTCAGAGGAAGTCCCATCATGAAGAACTGGGTGTACAGGTTTAACACAGCCAGATTGAATTGCATCAGAAGATTAGAGAAGGAGATTATGAGGAAGTACGATTGAGAGTTAGTTTCTAATTAACCAATTAATGGTTGAATAATAATTGGTTAAATAGCTAATGTTTCTAAATATGCTGAAATGCTATTTAGACAATTTGAGAAGAGTTTGGGAATAATTTAATGGTAAATACAAGGAAAATTCAGCAACCAAAACCAATCAGAAACACTAAAGAAGTTTAAAAAGTTATTCGAGGGAAAAAAGTATCCACATTTTATCATATTATGGCTCTGAATACCATTTTTATAGTGATTATAAAACAAACATTGAATAATAAGACTAAATTAAGATAAAATATGAAAAAAATTCATCATAATTTGCAAGAATATATGTAGAAGCTTATAACTGAATGCTTCTTTTGTTGAAATGGTCTGTTGATCTTAAAAAACCAGATTATAAAATATTATTAAAATGAAAATAAGAACTTGCTTCAGAGAATACCTAGTGAAAGATGACCAAAATGGTGGATATTATGAGATTAAGCAATTGTATGACTTGGTTAACTATGATTTCAGGTAATATATTTTTAACAAATTAAGGTAATGAATGTATGCACCGCTTGCAAGGTAGAGGCAATTAAACTTAGTAGCTCTGTCACGGAACAATAACCCTGTGCTCTAAGCCCGGAAATAATGAGCTCCTGCGGAATATATTATCCTAATGGTGCTCATTGCCGTGATGCCACAGAATGAAACACTGGTGAATATGGAAGTCATTGTTAATGCTGACAATTTGATTCAGTGCAGCATAATTCCCTTAGTAGTTATTTTGAATTCTTCTGTTATTATATGGCTTCATTGAAGTTTACATTGTTACATTGTGGGGTCATAATATGTCTTAAATGGGGCTTAGGAAGAAAAATAAAACAACTAGCCACAATTTCCCAGTACAAAATTCTGGAAATAAAGCCTTAAATGTTGCTAAGTGGGGTATCAAATGACAGAACTATTTAAGAGATAAATTTAAAATCAAACCATCTAAAATTTTCAAAAATAGATCTGAGAATAATCCTAGAATACTAGTGACACTATACAAGTCATTAATATAAAATGGTAATTTCTGACATCTAATTTGCAAAACGTAAACCATCTAGAAAATGCCAAAAAACATGTTTGGCTTAGTCACTTGTGTTTATCCTCAGTAATAGAAATAAAATAATTAGTTAGAATAGAATATGAATTTTCCAGAGAGGTTTTCTATACAAACTTTCTGCATAAGAATCTAACTTATGAGGATCCAAAATGGCAGTAGAGTCGCTAGATGTTACACTCAACTCCTCCCAGGACCAAACTTGAATTACAAGTGAAATATCGGACGATCAACCAGAATAACCAGCTAAATAGTGAGAGAGACGCATCATAACTAGGCACTTACAAAGAAGCTATATCAAGACTGGTATAGGAAGGGCAGAAACAAAAGAAGGGCTGACTTCTGTTCCCATGGGGAGACTGAGATTCCAGAGTAATATCTCAGCTGCAAAGGTTCTTCCTGAGGAGCCTGGAGCCTGGGGTCTGAACTCCATGCCAGGGTCCCTTGCCTAGAGTACCAGAGCCAGGAAGAGATGTCCACAAAACATCTGGCTATGTAAATCAGTAGGGTTCTGCCCTATAAGGAGAGACAGGAGTCTGTTAGAGACACAGGTGCCCTGTTAAAGGGCCAGTGCACAAAATCTCATTCACAGCTATTACCATGGGCTCCAGCAGAGGGAGGGTGGAGCAGACTACAGTCGTGTGAGAAGAGACTGGGGTTTGTTGCTCTTGGAAGAGAACTAAAGGGACAGCTGCCAGGATCATTCTGCTGATTCCCTTTCCCACACTAAAAATGCCATCTTTCTTGGGTGAAGCACACCCCTCCATAAGATATTAGCCTGGAGAAATGCTATAGTTCCACCTCTGTGCTCCCCCTCGTCCCAGCCAGGGGAGCTAGCACGCATCCTGCCGAGGAGTCAGGTCCCTGAGCTGGGATGCAGAGGACTAGGCAGACTCAGCAGGTGTCAATGATTGTGTTGTGTGGTTTTGGGGTGGAGACAAATTTTCCTACTTTCCTGTGAACCTGACTGGGGCCACCCCCACATGGGACATCTGCTAGCTCCATTCTTCAGCCTCTAAGGGAATCCTACCCTCCTGATTCCTGATGGCTCCACCCTGCCAAGGTTTGGGCAGAATCTCAGACAGACTGACTTGTGTGGCTCTGGGGTTGAGGCCACTGCTCTCACCTTCCACCCTCCTCCTCACAGGAGATATACTAGCCCTCTCCTTCCAACTCCCAGTGGCCCTGCCCTGTTGAGATCAGTCTCCTGACAAAATCTGAGACAGGCTGAGTTAGGTGGCCATAGGATGGGGGACAATTTTCCCTCACAGCCTGACTGGTGCAGAGCCCACTCCTTTCATAGTCAAATCTTGGTCTGTTTGCCTGTGATAAACTCTGCCGGCCTCGCCCTGATTACTCCCTGAGACCTCATCCCACCACAAAGGCCTGTAGCCAGTCAGTGGGTGGCAGCTACACTTGGTATATCCTGGAACATTTACCAAGTGCCCTCAGATGCAGTATTGGCAGGGAATTTGAACATGTGTCAATCTGGTGAACATCACTTGCCCTTACTTGGTGACTCATTGAGAACCTACTTCATGCAACTCAAGTACCACCGGTGCTCTTTCAGCGACTGAACCTAACAGGCAGCCTGCAGGTGGAAGCAGGTGATGGTGGACATCAGCATGCATTGAAACTTTTGCTGAATTGCCAGATCCAGTGCTCATAAAAGCCAGTGTTGGTGCACAGCTTGGCCTTTCCTATGCTTATCCAGGCCCAGCAGAGGCAGGAAAAAGTGGCGGATCACTTTGAGTTCTAGAGAACTTGTCCAAGGCCAGTCATAGGCAGTTTCTGACTTTGGTCTTCACCAGAGTCCTTCCCAAGAAACCGCAGAACTAACACACCCAGTGGCCAGATTCAGACAACATCAGGACAGGATTCAGTTAACTTCACAAGTGGCATGTCCAAAGGTAGATCTTGGCAGGCAACAGATTTTGCTGAAGTGAATTCCATTTTATGTGGTCAGCATGTACACTACAGTACAGGCCAATGCTCACTTTCAGCCAGCCTGAGTGTCAACCCCACACATGAAAGAGCTAATAGAAATCAACACTCAGTTACAATAGGAGGGCCCACATAGCCCATACAAGAGACACTGCTGGAGCAGTAAGCTCAGGTGATCAAGGTAACTGAGACGCTGGGTCCCATAGGACACCTACTACACAAAGCAACCCTACAAAGACCAGGAGTCATGAAAGATCTACCTAATACATAGAAACAAATGTAAAGAGGCAGTCAAAATGGAGAGACAAAAAATGCTCCAAATTGAAAAAAAAAAACAGGAATAATCTCCAGAAAAAGAGCTAAATGCAATGGAGGCAAGCAATTTACCAGATATAGAGTTCAAAAAATGGTTTTAAGAATGCTCGAGGAACTTACTGAGATCTTCAATAAAGAGAGAGTATGCTCATAAAAAAGTTAAAAAAACATAAAAACAGAAGTGAAGAACAAAATATCTGAAATGAAGAATATACTAGAAAGAATAAACAGTGGGTTGGATGAAGCAAAGGATCAAATCAGAAATTTGGAAGACAAGATAGCAGAAAACACCCAAGCAGAGCAGCAAAAAGAAAAACAAAATTTCAATAATGAGGACAGTTTAAAGGATCTTTGGGACAACAAAAGTGTAACAATATCTGCATCATAGGGGTTCCGAAAGGGGAAGAGAGAAAGGAATTGAGAACCTAACTGAAGAAATAATGGCTGAAACATCCTTAACCTGGCAAAAAATAAAAGACACAAAAGTTCAGGAAGTGCAGATTCCCAAAAGAGATGAAACCAAAGAGGCCCACAGGAAGACACGTTATAGTTAAAACAACAAAAATTAAAGACAAAGACAGAATCTTATAAGCAGCAGGAGAAAGGTAGTTACCTACTAGAGACCTTCCATAAGACGGTTTTCCCATCAGAAATATTTTAGGCCAGAAGAGAGTGGCAGGAAATATCCAAGGTGATGAAAAGCAAGAACCTACCAAGACTACTACTTTACCTAGCAAGGTCACCATTAAAAATTAGAAGAGAAATACTTTCTCAGACCCCCCAAAAAGACTAAATAAGTTTATTACCATGAAATCAGTATTATAAAAAATGTTAAATGGTCTTATTTAAGTAGGAAGAGAAGGAGAAGCAGAAGCAGAGGGGGAAGGGGAAGAGATGGGGAAGGAGAAAGAGGAGGAGGAAGAGGGAGACAGAGAAACACAGTTAAAATAATAAAATGGCAATATATATGTACCTATCAATAATAACTTTAAATGTAAATTGCTTCAATACTCCAATCAAAAGGCATAAAGTACTTGAGTGTATTTTAAAAAATAAGATTGATATAAATGCTATCTACAAGTGACCCACCCCAGAACAAGAGATACACCCATCCTAAAAATAAAGGGATGGAAAAAGACATGTCATGCAAATAGATATAGAAAAGAAAGCTGGAGTATCTACAATAATATCTAACACAATAGTTCTTAAAACAAAGGCTATAGTAAGACACAAAGAGGGATACTACATAATGATAAAGAGAATAATCCAACAAGAGGATATAACCCTTGTAAACATTTATGCACCTGATATAGGAATGCCTAAATATGTAAAGCAAATATTGATGAACACAAAGGGAGAAACTGACAGTAATACAGTCACTGTAGGAGATTTTACTACCCTATTGAGACTAATGGATAGATCTTCCAGACAGAAAGTCAACAAGGAAACAATGGTCTTAAATTACACACTAGATCAGATGGATTTAATAGATATTTTCAGAGTATTTAATTCCAAAGCAGCAGATGTATAATCTTTTCAAGTGCACATGGAACGTTTTCTAGGATAGATCACATGGTAAAACACAAAACATCTCAATAAATTTGAGGAAGAGAACCAACTGTATGGGAAAACATATTTGCCAATAATACCTCAGACAAGGGTTAAATCTCCAAAATATACAAAGAACTTGCATGACTCCAATCTACAAAGACAAGCACCCCAATTAAAAAGTGGGTGAAGGACTTGAACAGACATTTGTCCAAGGAGGACATACAGAGGATCCAGAGACACATGAAAAAGTGCTCAATATCACTAGCTATTAGAGAGATGCAAATTAAAACCACAATGAGCTACCATGTTACACCAGTCAGAATGGCCATCAGAAGTAAAGCAACAAACAACACATGTTGGAGAGGTTGTGGAGAAAGGGGAACCCTAGTTCACTGTTGGTGGGATTGCAGACTGGTACAACCACTATGGAACACAGTATAGAATTTTCTAAGAAAACTAAAAATGGATCTGCCTTTTGACCCAGCAATTCCACTGCTAAAATTATATCCTAAGAACACTGAAACATCAATCCAAAAGAGCCTATGCACCCCAATGTTCATAGCAGCACAATTTACAATAGCCAAGAGTTGGAAGCAACCCAGGTACCTGTTAGTAAATGAATGGATAAAAAAAGCTATGGTATATTTGCACAATGGAATTCTATGCATCAGAAAGAAAGAAGGAGCTCCTACCCTTTGCAACAGCATAATGCGTCACAAAGCATTATGCTTAGTGAAATAAGCCAGGCGGTGAAAGACAAATACCATATGATCTCACATTTAACAAGAACCTAAACAACAAAACAAACAAGCAAGCAAAATATAGCCAAAGACACTGAAATAGAGAACAGGTTGACAGTGACCAGAGAGAAAAGGGGAGTTAATTTCAGGGGAAAAGGGGAAGGGTTTACAGGAACTAGTATAAAGGAAACATGAACAAAAACTAAGGGGGACAGAAATGGGAGGGAGGTGGGGAGCACTGGGAGGGTGGGGTGGGCTGGGATGGGATTAAAAGTCAGAAAACTGCACTTAAACAACAATTAAATAAAGAAATAAATAAAAATAAATTTAAGGAAATTGAAATCATATCAAGCATCTTCTCTGATTATAAGGGTAGAAACCTAGAAATCAATCACAAGAAAAAACAAAAGCACACAAAGATATGGAGTATAAATAATGTGCTACCAAATAATAATGGACTAACAGTGAGATCAATGCAGACATCAAAATATATGTTGAACAAATGAAACTGAAGAAAACAACCCCAAATCTGTGAAACACAGAGAAAGCAGTCCTGAGAGAAAACTTCATAGCATTCCAGGTCTGTCTCAAAAACAAATAACTATAAGTATAGGTCAACATATTAGACAATCCTGAAGAAATGGATAAATTCCTAGCATATACAGTCTTCTAAAATTGAATCAGGAAGAATTAAACCATCAGAATACATTGAATACAACTAATGAAACTGAAGTAGTAATAAAAAAAACCTCCCACATACAAAAGTCCTGGATCAAAGATTCAAAAGATAAATGACATCTATCTTTCTCAAAGTATTCCAAAAATTTCAAGAGGTTGGAAGGCTTCCAGGCTCAATAAACAAAGCCAGCATTATCCTAATTCCAAAACCAGATGAAGATACTACACAGAAAGAAAATTATAGGCCAATATCCCTGATGCACATAAATACTAAAATCCTCAACAAAGTATTAGCAAACCATATCCCACAATACATTAAAAAGATCATACACCATGATCATGTGGGATTCATCCCAGGGATGCAAAGATGGTACAATATTCACAAATCAATAAATGTGATATATCACATAAAAAGATAAGAATCACATGATCATATCAATAGATACAGAAAAAGCACTAATAAAATCCAGCACCCATTTATTATAAAAATCCACAGCAAAGTGGGAATAGGAGGATCATATCTCAACATAATGAGGCCATATATGACAAACCTATAGCTGACATCATTCTCAATGTACAAAATTTGAAATTATTTCCCTTAAGATCAGGAACAAGACAGGGATGTCTGCTTTCAACACTCTTATTTAACATAGTATTGGAAGTCCTAGCCACAGCAATTAGACAAGAAGAGGAAATAATATGCATCAAAATCGGAAAGGAGGAAATAAAACTGTCCTTATTCATAGATGACTTTATATTGCACAGAGAAAACATAAAGACTCCACCAAAAAAGTACTAGATCAAATCAATGAACTCGGCAAAATAGCAGGACACAAAATTAGTATTCAGAAATCAGTGCCATTTTTAAACCCCAATAACAAACTATCAGAAAGAGAAACTAAGGAAACAATCCCACTTACTATTGCAACAAAAAATAAATAAGGTGCCTAGGAATAAATGTAACTAAGGAGATAAAAAAAAACTTGTATTTGGAAAACTATGGGACAGTGAAGAAAGAAATTGAGGATGATACAAATAAGTGGAAGCATATACCATCTTCCATGGATTGGAATAACTAACATCATTAACATGTCCATACTACCCAAAGCAAGCTATAGATTCAATGTAATTCCTATTAAGATACCAAAGGCTTATTTCACAGAACTAGAACCAGTATTTCAACAATTTATATAGAACAACAAAAATCCCTGACTAACCACAGCAATACTGAGAAAGAAGAACAAAATTGGAGAAATTATGCTAGCTAATATCAAACTATACTATAAGGCCATATTAATCAAAACAGCATGGTACTAGCATAAAAACATACATACAGATCAATGGAACAGAATAGACAGCCCAGAAATATGCCCATGTCTTTATGGTTAATTAATATTTGACAAAGGAGCCAAGAACATTAATGGAGTAAAAACAGTCTATTCGGTAAATGGTGTTGGGAATATTGGAGATATGTGCAAAAAATGAAACTAGACCACCTTCTTGTGGTCTAGTTGTGTACGACATGCACATGAATTAACTTAAAATGGATTAAAATTTTAAATGTTAGATTCAAAACCATAACAGTCCTAAAAGAACAAAACAGGTAGCAAAATCTCAGACATTTCTCATGGCAATATTTTTTTCTGATATATCTACTTGAGCAAGGGAAACAAAAGAGAAAGTAAACAAATGGGACTCCATCAAACTAAAAAGGTTTTGCACAGCAAAGGAAACAATCAGCAAAATGCAAAGCATCCCTGAATGCAAGAACATATTAGCCAATGATACATCTCTGATAAGTGATTATATTTAAAGTTTATAAAGTACTTATATAGCAACTCAATACCAAAGAAACAAGCAATCCAATTTTTCAAAAAATGGGCAAAGAACAGGAGTACGTCCTTCTCCAAAAAGAACATACAGACGGCCAATAGACATACAAAAAAATGCTCAATGTCACTAATCGTCAGAAAAATGCAAATTAAAATCACAACAAGGTATCACCTTACACCTGTCCAAATGTCTGTCATCAATAAATCAACAAAACACAAGTGTTGGTGAGGATGTGGAGAAAAGGGACCCTTTGTGCCCAGTTGATGGGAATGCAGACTGGTGCAGCCCCTGTGGAAAGAGGTATACCTCAAAAAATTAAAATTGAACTGCCTTATGACTTACCAATTCCATCTATGGGAATATATTCCAAGAAACCTAAAACACTAATTTGAAAGAATCTGTGTACCCTCATGTTCACTGCAGCATTATTTACAAGAGCCAAGATCTGGAAGGAACCAAGTGCCCATCCATAAATGAGTGGATAAAAATTGTGGTACTTGCAGGAAATCTTACCTTTTGCAACAGCATGGATGGACCTAGAGAGTATTATACTTAGTGAAATAAGTCAAAGTAAAACAAATACCATATGACTTCACTTATGTATGGAATCTAATGAACATAATAAACTAACAAACAAAATAGAAACAGACTCAGAGGTGCAGAGAACAGAGTGACAGATGTCAGAGGTAAGTGGTTTTGGCGGCTGGGTGAAAAAGGTGAATGAATTCAGCGAAAACAAAACAAAACAAGAAAACCAAGAAACCTCATATACACAGACAATAGTATTTTGATTACTAGATGGAAATGGGGGTGGAGGAGGCAGAAGAGGGTAAAGGAGGATAAATGGTGACTGAAGGAGACGTGACTTGGGGTGGTGAACACACAATACAATATACAGATGATGTATTATAGAATTGTACACCTGGAATCCCTGGCTGGTGTAGCTCAGTGGATTGAGTGCCAGCCTGTGAACCAAAGGGTCACTGGTTCTGTTCCCAATCAGGCCACATACCTGGGTTGTCAGCCAAGTTCCCCGTACAGGATACTGGGGTGAGCAAGAGACAACCACACATTGATGTTTCTCTCCCTCTCTTTCTCCCCCTCCTTCCCTTCTCTCTAAAAGTAAGTAAATAAAATTTTTTAAAATGAATTGTACACCTGGAGCCTATATGATTTTATTAACCAATAAATTAATAAGCATTGAGAAGTAACTGACTTCTCAATGGAAATGCTTCAAGCCAGAAGAGAATGGCAAGAAATGTTCCAAGTAATGAGAACCAGAGGCCTGCAACCAAGGCTACTTTACCCAGCAAGGCTCTCAATCAAAATAGAAGGCCAAATAAAGAGCTTCCCAGACAAAAGAAATCTAAAAGAATACACCTCCACCAAACCAGCTCTGCAAGAGATGCTAAAGGGATTGCTTTAAGGAAAGGAAGGAAAAGAGAGAGAGAGGAACACAGGTATGAAAATGTTCATTAATAAGTACCTATCAATAATAACGTTAAATGTAAATGGATTAAATGCTCCAATCAAAAGACACAGAATAGCTGAATGGATAAGAAAGCATGACCCACACAAATGCTGCCTACAAGAGACTCACCTCAGGACAAAAGACCTACACAGGCTAAAAGTGAAGGGCTAGAAACAAATTTTCCAAGCAAATGGACAGGGAAAAAAAAAGCCAGGGTAGCAATACTCATATCAGACAAAATAGACTTCAAAAAAAGGGCCATAAAGAGAGACCCAGAAGGTCACTTCATAACACTCAAGGGAAGAATCCACCAAGAAGACATAAACATTGTAAATATATATGCACCCAACATAGGAGCACCCAAATACATAAAGATATTGACAGCAACACAATTCTAGCAGGATTTTAACACCCCACTGTAAAAAATGAACAGATATCCCAAATAAAATATCAACAAAGATATTGTGGCATTGAACAGTGCCCTAGATGAAATAGACTTCACTACAATAAGTTAAATAAATAAAATTGAAAAATAATCTAACTTTCAAGATCATAACAAAAAATTGTTTTTAATGAATGTCCAGAATTTCCACATTTAAATATTTTCCCAATGCATTTGACACTTATCTCTCATTTTAAAAAGATATTGTATTTGTATATTCTAATGTCTTAAACTGAAAAGTTTTCGAGGGAAATGATACCACTAATATTGGTTTAGGAGTTTTATTGTTATGTTAAATATAATACACAATTGACATTATTTATTTATTTATTCTTACTTTTATATTTATATATTTAATTGTTGTTCAAGTAGTTTTCTGTCTTTTACTCCCATCTCGGTCCACCCTCTCAGTGCTCCCCACCCCCCTCCCATTTCCACCCCCCTTAGTTGTTGTCCATGTGTCCTTTATTACTAGTTCCTGTAAACCCTTCCTCCTTTCCCCTGAAATTTCCTCCCCTCTCCCCTCTGGTCACAGCCTATTCTCTATTTCAGTGTCTTTGGTTATATTTTGCTTGTTTGTTTGTTTTGTTGATTAGGTTCCTGTTAAAGGTGAGATCATATGGTATCCTACCCTTTGCAGCAGCATGGATGGAACTGGAAAGCATTATGCTGAGTGAAATAAGCCAGGTGGTGAAAGACAATCGACATTTTTAAAATCTAAAGTGAGCATATGCAGCCATGGTGGAACTGAAAATTGCATAGTTTTATTGGATATTCTACATTCATTGAACTTTCAACATTCTCAGTGGCAAGGTTTCAAGAGCAAAGACATTGTGAGGGTCACCCAGAGAAGTAAGGTATGGCCACTGACCTGAAGATGGCTGATAATCTAGACCTGAAGTCAGGTACATAAAGAAGGAGATCATCAAACAGAAGAATGAAGAAAGTGCTCACCAGACCCACGAGCATACCTGGCTGCTGTTAGCCCATCGGGTGCCTTAGCAGGAGCTGCTATGGATGGCTACAGCCCTGTGCATCCCGTGCACAGGGGGCAAGTTGTAAGTGAAGGCTTTTGGACTGCAACAGAAAAATTAGTTTCAAATGGGCAAGGTTCCAGGAAGGCTTCCAGGAAGAGGTGGCATTTGGATTTGGAAGAGTGTGCAGCATCTCAGCGAGTCGAGAAACCTGGGAAATACAGTCTGTTTTTCATGCTGGCCTGTCTCCAAGTGATGAAATAGGGATCCAGAGACTCATTTTGAAGGAAGATAACTTGAACAGCTGAGGTATTATTATACCTTTCACATCAATTTGCCACACAGGTCCCTGCTGCCTGTGACTCGGCATGTTTAGTGTCCCCCATTTACTCAATGGCAAAAATAGGATTTTGCTTTTCTTTCAACAGAGACTGAGCATGGGCTTGATAGAAAATCACTGACCTGTGGGGAGTATCATGTGATCGGCATTTAACTGCCCACCAAGTTTTTCAACTCTCTGTCCATTTGAAGGAACCCCCGTGTTTCCACAAGCCATAAAACATGTAATGGCTAAATTTGAGATTTTTCTAATTGGGAGTTACAAAGCGTGACTGAAGCGTATGTGGCCCCAGTAAACTGTTGGATACAGGCTGTGAGATTCTGACGAATGGCTGGCTGTATGTAATAAAGAGGGGGACATCAGACACTGCACCAAACTGAGGCTCCACCTGTCTGAGGCCATGTTTTAAAACACCCAGATGGCCAAATTCATCACTGCAATTGAGTGGCACTGTGAATCCAATTGAGAGAAAATATTCTAGGGCCAAAAAGTGGTTCTAGTACAATCAGATGAAAAGCTTACAATCTTCCAGAGATTAATAAAAGGTAAATCTGGCTGGACTTAATGCTGACCTTTAATGAAATATTTTCCTTTTCAGCAACCACAGATAAGTTATAGGAGAAAAGACTAGCTGTGTATACTATTACAGCTAAGATTAAGGATCAAAATGCAAATGTAATATTTAGAAATAAATTGCTTCCGGCCAGGAGCACCATGGAACTATTTGGGTCTATAAAGTAGATGGGAGACAGTGGTACAAAAATATAATATTGTTTCAGTTTAGAAAACATGGCCTGATGATGATTTATTTTATTTTGTCTATAACTGAGAAAGTGTAGCATTTTCAAACTGTAGTTGTTGAAAATCAATCAACTAAACACAAAGTGTTAATCTATTACACAGTTTTTAAAATATGCTAAGATAAATGGATTTTTTAAAAACTGGATAAATAAAAATGTGTTTTAGATCATGCATTTGAGCTTTTTATACAGGACTTGTTATCTTTTCGTCTCCAGTTGCTTGGCCAAATGTGACGATTAATGAGTGATTCCAGGTTTATTGATACATGTCCATTCAATTGACCATTTTGATTGAATTAGGGAATGATGGGAAAATATATTTTTTTCTGGGAGTCTGTGCAGTATTCATAGTTCATAAAACACTTCCACATTTGAGTGCAATTATCCTGGGGCAACGCTGGAAAAATACCATTTCTCCATTTTTTTAGCTTAGAAAACTGCAGTGCAGAGTCGGGACAACCTGACCCACAGCACCGGTGTTTAGGCTGTAGACCTGGGGTTGGCTGGGAGTCCTGGTCTCCCGACTGGCGCAGCTTCCCCGCACAGCTCCTCTGAGTGATCAAGGAGATTCAAGCCAAAAAAGTTGCTTCAGAGATTTCTTCCCCTTCCATTCAACTTCCTCAAGTTGACTGTTTTAGTAGTAGAGAAGTCGCCTAAACTAACCTGAAGTCTTTCTGAATTTCAAAGCCATCACCAAGAAATTAAGTAACTACATTCAAAACAAATCTTATTTTAAAAATAGAATCAAAGACACTGAAATACAGAACAGGCAGACAGGGACCAGAGGGAAGAGGCGAGGGACTTTCAGGGGAACAGGGGAAGGATTCACAGGAACTAGTATACAGGACACATGGACAAAAACCAAGAGGGGTGGAAATAGGAGGGAGGTGGGGAGCACTGGGGGAGGTGGGCTGGGATGGGAGTAAAAGACAGAAAACTGTACTTGAACAATAATTAAATTTAAAAAGTGCTTAAATATAGGCATCTAAGTCATAATTCATAGGTTATCTACTTTCCCCACTTTGCATGGTGGCTAAGTGTGAGGAGCATAAAGTACTGTGAGTGAGCTTTCTGTGGTATTCTACCACAAAGACCACAGTTCCTG
Source organism: Artibeus jamaicensis (assembly GCF_021234435.1). Classification (NCBI taxonomy): domain Eukaryota; kingdom Metazoa; phylum Chordata; class Mammalia; order Chiroptera; family Phyllostomidae; genus Artibeus; species Artibeus jamaicensis. Next base: position 41,697,051 of record NW_026522059.1, read on the forward strand.
ACTAATCGTAATTTCAGGAAAGTTAATCACAGCAGTTTAAAGACCGTCCTTTAGCAACAGCAAATGACAGGACAGGATGAATAAATCATGGAAGAGGGAGGTTAGGCTTTTGAAGATTTTAAGTTCAACCGACAGATCCCTCATCCTCCCTGCCTTCTTCCCACTCAGTGTAGAAAAGAAGGTAGAAAACAAGCAGATATTTAGAAGCATTCAGTATATAGTTTCCCAGTTTGTTACAGCAGCAATAAGTTAATCAGAATGTCCACAATATTAAAAGCAGTTTAATTCATTAGTATTAATTCCAATTTGAAGGGTAATACCAATTAAAGATGTTTTTAATTGTTCATCATTCATAATTGAATATAGATTATCAGTGTAACTATTTAGAATTAGAAATATATTTATAGAGAAACCTAGCAATATGCTTTATAATAATGCAGCATGTCATTAATTTCCTTGAACTTGTTTGATCTTTTTAAAACAGACTTTGTGGGGTTATATCAAATTAATTTTCAATTTTCAAAAAGTAGGAAGTGAAATGATACAAATGATTGGTAGTATCTTGAAAAATATTTCAGTAGAAATGAATAAGAAATGATGTGTAACTATCCTGAGGAAGGTCACAAGGAATCCAGTCTGTGTCCAATGAGAATAACAGGGTATTTATTTCTGTGATGGGGTTGGGCTAGCAGAGAATGCAGAGAAATAGTTGTGCAGGACTGGCTCTTAAATTAGCACAAACTTAGGCAATCTTCTTAAGGTAGAAAACTATGAAATTTGAACAACAGATAACCGACTTAATAACTACTTACAACATAGGCCCTCACTGGTGCTTATTAATAGATTGACATCTATCACAAGAGAGGTTTTCAGAGTCCATTTCTTCACCCGTCCTCTTCGGTATTTTTCCAATCACTTACGTTTCTTAAGTAAAGAAATAAAGGGCATTCTTTCCCTCGATTAGTAATTAATTGTATGACTAATAAATATGCTGAAATCAAAATTATCTTGACATGATGTAACCATCAGCTGAAATCTATCAAACTGCTATTTAAGGAAAACTACAAGGTTCCACACTGGGTTGTGAATGGTGGGGGAAAATGTAGACTAATAGTTTTAGGAATTAAATTTGATAGGAACTCCATACAAACCATGAATGTAACCTTTTAAAAGGCAAACATCTTAAGCTGAATAAATACAAGCAAAGCACCTGGAAGTGACAGGGTGGTTGCACTCTGCCCTGTGCTGCAGAGACCTCCCCATTCTGGGTGTTGCTCTTCAAGAGGAGACAGGAAGGACTCAGATGGTAGATGAACTCGAACTTGTATCACACATGCAACAACTCAATCTTGACGCTTTCAGAATAGACTAATCACTGGAGTGGAGCAGGAAAACTCTTTTCAAGTATTTGAAGGCCTGTTATTTAGAGGCAAGGTTGGTGCACAAGTAAGTAAGCGTTTCTCCCACTCTCGGGAAGACATCATCACACTAAAACCATGTATGTTCTATTGACTCCATCTGTGGAAAAGGAAAACTTATTCGCAGCATTTTACTTTGTCCTTTCCATTTTCTTTGCATTACTCAGTTTTAATTGATTTCATCTGCTTTTAGATACAATTTATAATTAATTTTTTATTATATGATGTTGGGTGTTTGAGATGAATCAGTGAACAAAACAGATAAAGATCCCTTCCCTAAAGACTGTGTTCTAGTACGTGAGAGGTGCTGGAGGCTGGGAGGAGGACAGAGACAAGCAACAAAAAACTTAATACAATTAATAAGCAAGTGATTTAGTTTGTTAGAAAGTGACAGAATCTATTAAGAGACTAACAATAGAATATAGTTTATTAGGAGTGTAGGAAGTCTGCAATTTTAAATAGGGGGTGATAAGGACAGTCTTATTGAGAGAGTGATATATGAGAAAAGTCTTAAAGAAGAGGGGGCAAGAAGTCATGAGAATAACTCATGGAAGAGAATACTAGGCAGAGGGAACAACATGTGCTAAGGTCCTGAGACCTTTTCCAGCAGAAGGTGGCCAGTGTGGCTAGAGCAGGGTGGGCAAATGGTAGGATAGAGGATGAGGGTAAAAGGGTAATGGGGGGGGTTGAGAGGGATGTTTCCATAGGTCACGTAGTGCCTGTAGGCTGCTGTAAAACTTCGCTTTTACTCCAGGCAGAATAAGGACCCATGCAGAGTATGAAACGAAGGGCTGCTATGGTCTGATCTATGTCTTAAAAATATCACTCTAGTTATGGCTTTGAAAATAGACTGTATAGGGGCTCGCACAAAGAAACTCAAGTCAAGTCTCAGCCTTTTATTTCACAGTAAAGTAAAAAGGAAGCAATTTAACAGTGTCATTTTCTATTTATTATATACTTTATTAGCGTTTTACTAAGGAAAAATGTATCAGGGCATATCACAGAGAAATCATTGAACTATATTACTGGAAAAAACCTTGAGAAATAATCTATTCCACCTTGCCTCAGTCAGATAGTATTCCAATAAGTGATTTCAGACATATACGAATCTGCTTTATGTTAGAACACTTCTAGTAAGATAAATTTAATAGCTCCTTATAATCCACACTCCAAAGCTTCACAGATGTCTCTATTGGAATTCTTCATTCTGTAAATTACAATGTATTCTTTTTTAGTTTCTTTATTTATTTAAATGAAAACTTAGAACAAAGAGGACTAAATGTAGCATCAAAACTCCAGATTTCTAATCACACGTTATTCTCATCACACTGGCATCCTGTCTAACCTTTGTCACATCATCCCGTCTCTATGTACGATTAAAGGAACAGATGCAGACCCTTCCTTTAGCTCTTAGGAAGAAATGAGCTCCATAAGTCCAAGATATAATTAGGATCAGTGTTGGTATTATTCTATTCTCATTAGAAGTGAAGAATTAATCCAGACCCTAGCTAGGATTTTAACTCAGCAAGACAGTGTGTGTTGCCTGTAGATATGAAGTCCTCAGGAAGCACTTAATCGTTAATTCTGAGTCAGGAAGAAAACACTCAGAATTCACCACAAGCTTTTCATCCTGATTTAGATCCATTCTCACTCTATGACAATGAGTGGACTTTATGGGGAAAAAATCATGACAGTCATTTAAAAAATGTTTAACAGAACAGTTCAATATAGCTAACATAAATCCCCTTGGAAAATATACCTTAGCTGTTCAATCACAGTGTTGAAATTAGATACTTATCTGAATGAAAATTTACTAGAAGACCATTAAAAACTAGGAGTCAATAGCTTAGTTTCTCAATTTAAACATGTGATTGTGTGTGTGCATTGGGAGCTGGGAAACAATGTGGTTTATAAAAACTCAAATCTCATGTGGCCTCAGATTCAGAGGAGTGACGGCAGAAACAGCAGCACTGGCTGTGACAATTCTAAGTGTCCTAGACAGGGTCATATAGTCAGCAATTCTAAAGCCCTCACTGTCCCTGAGTTCAGCTTTCAAAACTAAGAAGAGTCCAAAAAAAACCCCTCAACCCAAGCACGTGTGAACAATAGCTAACATTGTGCACAACACTGAGTCCATGTTGACCGTATGTGAAATGGAGTTCTTCATCTTCGCTCCTTTATTCCCTAGGCTTGTTATTAAAACCATTCATTCTGAGACCCAGGCTCAATTTTGGATTCATTGTCCACTACTCCTCTGCTCTTTCAAGCACCGAGTACTGGACATTCCATTCTCAGACACAGCCAATATTCTTTGCTCTGTCCATTGACGATTTCCTGCTTCACCCAATATCATCATCATCATCATCACCAGCCTAGATCTAGATCATCCCAGGACCTTCCTAACTGGTCGTCTGTTGCATAGGCTTTCCTCTAATTAATTCTCCATGCTGTTCCTGTCCTTATTTTCCTAAAGCTTTGCCTCTATTATTTCTTTGTCAAGTATCACTGAACCAGAGCCAGATGTATGGACTGTGTTAGGTACTGGCAATGGGGAGGCAAATAGGACTTGGCCTTTTCACTTGTGGAAATTGCAATTAAGCTTGGCAGAGAGACATGCAATTAAATGATTATAATACAATGTAATTAGTGAATCATTATGAGCATGTACAAAGTGCCATGGCCATAGAAGGAAGGAATCAAGGTCACCTAAGGTGATTAGGAAAATCTGGCAGAGGAGAAGGTGATATGAAATCTGTGTATTGAGGGAGAGGTGGGCTTCCACCCGGCAGACATGAGGGAAATGCTGATTCTAGGCAGAGAGAACAATATTTGCAGAGACACGGAGATATGAAATATAGCAAGTTGGAAGAGCTTGAATTTTTCCAGTATTTCTAGAGCATAGGATGAGAATTTTTAAAAAGCAGGAAAATTGAAAACAGTCTTCAGGATGGGTGTCATGCGGAAGACTATGTGACTTTATTCCATATTTCATAGATAATGGAAGTATGGAGCAATATTTAGGAAGATGGCTGTAGAAAGTATTTGTTTACTGGATGGGTCAGGAACCATCAGGAAGGAGGCCAGCCAGCCTTGTGCAGGAGTTCAGGGAAGAAATGATTAAGGCAGTCCAAGTCAGGGAAGAAATGGCAGGGGCTAGGCCCCATTCTAGAGTTGGTAACGTGGAGGTTTTTTACTGGACTTGGGGCAAATCTTCTGTCTCTGCACTTGCTTGGTCAAAGTTTAATCATTGCAACTTTTTCTATTTGTTGTCCAGGACTGACTGGATACGGCCCATGTCCTTGTGTATTTCCATGTACACGACAGTGGCTCTTTTCCTAGATTATACATGTCTCATGTCTCCCCTTGGGTCACGGTTTTCAAATTGGGTTCTTCAGGGCCTTAGGAATAGTTAGGGGTGATTCAGGGTCCTTACAAGAGGTGCTTAGAAGGGATGAAGGGGAGATCAAAGGGCATTTTCCCATATCTCCACCCTACACTTTACAAAGCCAGTTCTGCTTTTATTTGTTTTGTGTGAGGTTCCACATAAGATTTTGTTTGAAGAAACCTGTTTAAACAACTTCTGCTCAAGGAAGTGGGTAAGATTTATGCATTTCAGTATTCCTTTAGCATTGATATCAGACTTGGAAGAATAGCTCAATCCATTTTATGCCAAGGTGTAGACAAAGGCTGGGCTGAGCCTTTGTTATGACCATGAGAAATACTATATATCATATGACTGCAAGTCACATGATAATGCTACTCCTGATGCCAGGTGTATAAAAAGGTCAAAAGTTGCATTGAGAGGCTTGCTCTTTCCAATGTTTCCAGATAAGAAAACTGCCTCTTGTAATGGAGCACAGATTCTTAGGTTGTGGGGAACATAGTATAGAATGCTTCAAAGAGATATAAAGTGTTTTACTGAAATATGACTTGGTCGAGATACTGTTGTGCTATCAATGAAATCATCTCTCAGTTAAAATTAGGTGAGCTGAATTATCTCTGACCTTCTTACATAACATAAAGAACCCAAGGAACCACAGACACAGCTCATAAATGGAGCATTCTAATAACACATTTGGTACTAGCAATGTAACAGGGTGCATCCAGGGAGCCCCCAAAAGAGGGATTTTTAATGGGTTCCAGAACTCCGGGTGTCTAGGAAATATTAAAACTATGGGATGTCCTCACCCCCACAAGTCTGAACTGGGGGCTGGGACACATGGAGCAGGGCTATTGAGAGATGTTTTGTACAGCAACAGTTTTTGCAGCTAACCTCTGGCATGGTCATTTAACATATCTATAACTTTTAACTGGTTTCATAGAGATGTTAAATAGCTGTGGCCATGCTTTGAGCCACAGAGATGAGAGTGACTACAACCCATTACCTAACTGGGAAGCAATACCCCATGGTTACAATGCCTGCATGAGAGCTTGAAGATGATAGACTTCAAGCCATGAGGCCATGCCTGCTCGGACTTATTATGGCAGCCCAGAAAGATGGAAAAATACAGGCATGCTGGCCAGTGTAGCTGATTGTGGCAGGAGTCAGAAATGGGGCTTCAGAGGAAGACTGGCACTAGGATTTCAACACAGGTGCAGCAGCCATGTGGGTCCAACCCACACAGCTTCGACGAGAAGAGAGAGCCATGGAGCTTTGGAGCTCTCTTTGCCACCCAAAATGTAGCAGCAATGCAGATCTCTCTCTTAGCAGTTTGGAAGAACGCAGTAGTAATGCTGCGGGGAGGAAAGGGGTGAGAGGACTCTTGCTGGTGGGTCAGGAGAAGGTTTTGAATGGAGAACTGGAGATTGTGGCGATGACACAGCTGATGGTGCTGGGAGCCGAGAAAGGCCTGCCAGCTGAGCACGGACTACTGGAAAGAACTGGGGCTACCGGAGCCACAGACCTCTATTTCTTTTCCTGATGTATGGTACCCCGGACTGGGATAAGGGGTGAAGGAAGGACTGTGTGGGTTTGTGGGTATTTTAAGGGATTTTGGGATTTTAATGAAGACATTAAGTCATTACTCTTAAGTCTGTGTAACCTTTGGATAAATAATTCCTTTCCTTTTCACCAATATCTGACATTGAGAGCTATAATTTCCTGGTGGCAGGCAAGGCAAACCTAGTACAGGGGGACCCCGGCAGAAGGGGAGTCCATTTGATAATAGTATTTTGTCCACCCCCTGTCTGTTCTGTAACAGTAACATATTAGGAAATAATAATTGACTTTTAGATTCATGTGGCTTGTTATGCAACAAAGCTAACTGATCCAGTGGTGTAATTCATATGTCACCAATTCCATGAACTCTTCCCGGATGAATCTTGCTAGGAAAACAAAATAAAACACAATGCAAAGTCACTCTGTCTTTTCGGAGAGGAGAGTGACCTAAGAAGATGAGGCAATGGAGAAGGACAGGGCCCAGAACAGGCAGGGCCTAGGGGGCCTTGTTAAGGATTTTACATGTAACACTCTCAAATGTACCATTTTTTTCTCCCTTGGAGATTTCTTAAAATTAGGTTTAAAGTTACAACATTTTGAAATCTGGGGACAATTGGAAACCTATGAGAAAACATTCTAGCGCCCTGGGTTTACCTGAACCCAGGCAGCACACTAAGACGACACCCACCGCTGTAGTCTGCCTCAACTCACCCCATTCCGCTTGTCATGCAGACCACACATTTGAAACCGGGCTTAGAATCCCAGACAATGGAGTGACTCTCTTTCTTGGGTCACATTCCAGAACGGAGGCACTTAAGACCCTTCCGGAGTCATTGTAGTAGCCTCTCTACAATAACACCTGCTTTGACAGGCACTTCCATGAAGGAGGAGGTAATGGGTAATGTGAGACGGGAAAGCACAGGTTGCTACTTAGCTTCAAGCACTTCTTTTTAAAGAAACTGAACTACTTACTTGAAACTGTGAAACTCTAAGAGATGCAAATGTTTTCAAAGGCCTCTGGGAGCTGGGCTACTTGATCCTATACTATGGATGGCAAGGATTAGGAGTCTGCATGACAGCAGGAAAACAAATTGTTATCTTCGTAATGTATTCCATCGCTTTTGGTTTGGGTCCAAAGCATCAAGGAAGACAATGGAAACTGCTGAAGCAGTTAACAAACAACAAACGTAGTGTCACCCTCCACCTGTGCGGAGCAATAACAATGGTAATTGCTTTTACATCCCCGGCCCCACAGGCACTGTGCAGTGAGGTTCATGACTTTGCACCTTGCCCAGAGTGCAGCTTACTCAGACAAACTCAGGCTGCTGCCTCATCAGTGGAACGTTTTGTTTGTGTGAAATGTGTGCAGCTGTCGGGGGAAACCTAATCAGCTCTGTAAACTGAGAAACTGGTTGAGAGTCCCTCCGTCAGTCACCATGCTCGGCTTCCTACCCACTCGGCGGCGTCTGGACAACTGTCTACTCTTCAGGGCTGGCGGCCAGGCAGACAGAGACAGAGACAGAAGCTTCCGTGGAGGCACTGAGGCTGAATACCTCGTGCTTTTCAGTGATGAATTTGGAAAACATCCCAGACTGTGCATCTGCCTTGGCATAATAGCTTGTACTTCAGAGAATGAGGCTTTCAAGGGAGACAGTGAGAACAACCACTTCTATTCACAGAGGGAGGGTGACATTTCTTCCTTCTTTCAGGGACAAGTGTCTGCCTTGTTACGCTCTGCCCCCATCGTTGTAGCTGCTGGTGAATGTGTGGAGTCAGGAAGTGCCCACTTGGTGCACAAGCCCCGCTGAGGGGAGCCCTGCCAGCTGTTCCAAAGGAGGCTGCTTAGGCAGGGTGGGCGGGTCTGGAAGTGAGACCCCGGGATTCATGCAGCAAGGTCAAAGAGCTTCTTTCACTCTTATCCCTCTGGTCAACTTGGAGTGCCAGTTTTTCCATTTTTGTTTTTATTTTCTTGTTTGTTTTTCAGTGTGGTATCCAGGTACCCAGATGCTAATGAGCTTCTTTTGATACCACTGGAAGAAATTGAGATCTATTGCACTGTAGCTTCCCTGCGGGAATACAGAGACCCCACTGGTACTGTGGAAATAAATCTCTTTACTGCGTTAGTCATCCTACTTCACAATCAAATCTCACATCTATGATCAAACAAGTATAATTTCAGGTTCAAAGAGACATAAACACACAAGAGGAAATCTTGTTAGGGGCATAGGAATTCTGGCCACCCAAATGGGATTGGTAGAAAAAGCTGAACATGTTTCAAAATGTGCTCTTCTGATAGAAAGGTGTAGTGACATCCAAAGAGGTCCCTTTTATGAAGACAGAGAAAAAGTCTTTTACAAACCAGCATATAACCTTCTAAGATTTTAAAACCAGGCTTATCAGGACAACACTGGCTGTTGAATGTACATTAACAGGGAAAATGGTCTAAAGTAATTGTTTAGGAACGTCTAATGGGGTCAAATCCTGAAAATGTACCGGCAATGTCCAACTGTAAATTCTTCTTGGAACCAGAAGAAAATGAATGATGTGTGATGAAATTAGACTGATGAATTAAACACGGGAGTGAGTGGGAAGAAGGACAAAAAGGACCGGGTTTCTGGTTGCTGTGTTTTATGACCAGAAGTACATAGTCAGTTAGACAGAATATTCATAAGACTAACAACTTTTATTTCAGGCATCTCCTTACAAAGTATATATACACGTTTGGTCAATTTACAATAACACTAGGTCTAGGGATAAGTACATACTTACAAAGTCTATCTAGCTATCTTATAGGTAACTTATTAAAATAAGTTCCCAAAAGGAAATGGATTATACTTTCTCTTAAGACTTACTTTCCTCTCAACATTACAAATGCAAATATAATAGCAAATTAAAATTAATATATAGAATATGTGAGCTATAAAAATAATGCATACTTGCAGTTACTTTACATGTTGAAAAGGACTTAAAAACATGAAAAAGAATTTTAAGTAATATAAACTGTTTGTTATTAACCTAGAGGTTACTTAAGGAAAGATCTTTCAGTATCCCATATTTTATCAGGAAAAACTAAGCCATCCATAGCCATGCTGTTTGAAGAATGCATGAAAACATAGGAATGTTTATTCTTGAGATAAAAAGACTTTGTAGGGAGAGATGATTACCTTGTTCCTGTGTGTGTGTGTGACAGAAAGTGGCATTGCAGTTATGATTCCCCTTGTATGAGCCCTCTCAGGACCCTGGTGTTTTCTTTTGTACAACATCTAACATTTGTAATTCAGTGCTCCTTTTGGACTCATTGTATCCCCTTGAGACAAAGCATGCATTTGCTGCACTCTGCTAGAATGCCAGGGTTTGTTCCAAGGTTTGGAACAACATAAATGCTACCTTGATATTTTATGAGTGAATGAATGAATGAGTTTGAATCTATATTAGAAAGAAACAAAATTTAGCTAACATTTATCACAACAAACACTATCTCATTATTTATTTCATGTAATCTGCCCTGTAACTCAATAGATGGAGCAGCTGAAGCTCACATAAACTACCTGAACCACCTCTGTCTGTTTAGGTCCATGGCCACTATCTTTTGGACAATGAGGGCCATTCCCTGCTATCCAAAAGGGACTTAGATGCCAACTCAGTAGAAGATGGACTTCCTAAGAAGTCTAACAATTTGGGAATGCACCGTCTTGTGAGGAACTTAATTATCTGTCACTGGAATTGTGGAGTCGGCTTGACCACTTCAGGAACATAATAATAGAGAAGGAGGTTGGGAAAGCAGGTTGAATTAGAAAACCTCTAATGTTCCTTTCAATGTTAAAACTTTAATTTATTGTCTAGCCATATGCTGAAGTGGCAGAAAAATACAGTTCTTCCCCTCTCTGGGTATTTCCTTCTTTCTCTTTTCCTCTTCAAGCAGATGGTTGCTATTGTGCTCGTTGCCCCAGGAGGAGAACGCACAGAAAAACAATCAGAAGTCTGCTGTCTTTTGGCTTTTCTGTTCTGGAGGCCTAAACCTTCAGGGGAAGCTGGAAGCTCAGGGGCACAGCTGAAATATTGGAGAAAAATATCAAAAAGGAGGGCATGGTCCCTTATCTGTTTGAAAGAGATCATCCAAACTGGTGAATTAGAATTGGATGAATGAAGCACAGAGCACTTAATGATAAGCAAGGTGCTGATGCTTCAAAGAAAGAGACACCCTCAAGCACCCTTTTTGGGTAGAGCCCTGTGGAAGTAGAACTACCCCAGGAAGGGTGTGAGGCGCTTGAGAGCCCAATAGACCACACTTGTTCTCGGGTGAAACTCTAGGGAGATACAAGAACCCAGGCAGGCGTTGTCTGAGAGGGGTATCTAGCATATACAGCCACGAGAGCCCCCAGTGACCCCAGGATGAAACGAACACAACTGACCCAGGACCTTGGCCCTTTAAGTGACTTCCCAAGCTCAAACACTGCTCTAGGGAAGGAACTTTGCAGGAACAAATATGGTAGGGTAGGGGCCAAAGGATTTCTTCTGAATCCTGAAGGCTTACCAAACCAAAGATTGAGGATTTCTTTGAATCCCTTGTCATTCCTGTGTTTTTCTCCTGCATTTACCTACTTGAGATGAAACACACATTCTTCCAATGAGAAGTTTAATGTGTGTGTTCTGAATAATTCAATGTGCTCTTGTGATGGAATTCACACTTTAACATGGTTAACGTGTTTCAGAATCTGTTTTCATCACTTTTCCATTAGTTCTCCTAGTCTTAAGTAGGTATATAAAATAAAGATATATAATTATATTGGATAGATATAATCCTAAGAGGATATGGATATTAAATGTATATACTACAAATATATTCTCTAGGTTTAGGGCCCTATATAAAATCACACCCTTCTGTTTTCTGCAGAGGTAATGGTTTGGTGAAGTAGGAGAGGTGGTAGATAACATCTCTTTATTGCTCTCTCTAATAACATGGTTTTTACATAGGTTGTACAGAGTTTCTCATGTCAGTCAGAGTCTTCATGAAACAGACACTAAAAGTGCAAGAAATTAAGCAGGGAAAATACTTAAGAAGGATCAGGTGCAGAGGGAGCAAGAACATGCAGGTTGAGCTTTCAGTCCACAATGAATATTGTAGTGCAGTTCTGAACAGAGGCTACAAGGAGCCCCAGAGTAAAGCCCGTTAAAGCAGTACTCTGTCTGGCAGAAATGGCTCAGCTCCAGTACCTCTACTGTGCTTAGCGATCAGCTGGGACCAACCTCAGGAGAGTGTGGTCTTGGCAAGAAAGCCATGGTGGACCCTGATGGACAGCTGGAGGCTGTCAGCTAACTGGCTTATGTAAAGTGCACTTTCTCTCGTCTTGGCTGGGTTGCTCAGTTAGTTGAAGCATGGCCCTGTACACCAAAAGGATGCAGGTTAGATTTGTGGGCAAGGCACATACCTAGGTTCCTGTTTCGATCCTAGTCCTGACTGTGGTGTGGGTAGGACCGATCAAAGTCTCTCTCTCACACATCAATGTTTCTCCCCGCCTCTCTCTCTCTCCACCTTCCTCTCTCTCTCAAATCAATAAAAACATATCCTTGGGTAAGGATTTTTTAAAAAGTAGACTTTCTCTTGAAAGGAGATCGGAGAGGCACACCACGATGGCTTCCACAATCACTACTGTTCGTGTTTTAAAATGTAATTAATTTTTAGAATTGCATGGATACAGATATGAAGTAGGTTCATGGGAGAATATTGGAGAGAAAAACATAGAAAATGCAATGGATTAAAATATAGACAAGAAATGTGTGGCCTAAATGACCAACCAATCACCTGAGAACACTTTAACTTAAAGTCTGAACAGTCACACTGTGGGAGTGAGCCATTTCCCTTCTCCTCACTAGATAGGGGACCTTAACCCTTCATATATACAGTGGGCAGATGCCCTTGATATGGAATCCTTTAGCATCCCAATTAAAGTCTTGGGGCAAGCGTTTGAATGCCACTCTGACCACAAGTAGCAATGAAGCTTAGAAAAAATAAAATTCCCCACTGACTCAAAGGATAAGTGAAGAAAAATTAATGTTTGTGAACTTGCTTTGCTAAAAGGAAAGAACAAAGTCTTAATGATTTATTTTAAATGATTGTTATTGATTAATTTTCAAAAGTGAGTGAACCAAGAAGGTGCTTCTGAATTAAAGAATTACAGCTTATTAAATTCAATTTTCTCAGTTGTAAGGGACAAAAAGTTAATGCAACCGAACAAAAGGGAGAGTGCTATACAAGTCAGTGACTAAAAAGGAGGACTGAAGTCTTTTTCATATGATATTTTTTCTAAACCAAATAGCATGGTAGCAGAGACTGACTAGAAACTCTCACCTGTGTTCCAGTCTCCATGAGACCAATTCAGTCCCTTGAACTTTGGTGATTTTTAAGCCATATACTCTCCAGAGATAGAGGGGATATGAAAAACCTTTTCCATCTTTTTCTTGTCCTAAATCTCACCAATGATGGACCTAGGCCTCCCTAGAAGGAAAACCATCACTGGCAGTAAGAGCCTTTACAAAATCTCATCATACAGTGTTTTTTTAAAAAAAATTCTTGTATTTTCTATTACCATTTCATCTATAGACCTTCCCCCAGCAATCACCATACTATTGTCCATGTCCATATGTTCCTTTCCACTTTTGCTCAATCCAGTCACCCCCTAACCTTCCCTGCCTAACTGTCATTCTGCTTTCATCTATGAGCATGGCCCCATTTTCCACATTAGTTCAGCCTGTTCATTAGATTCAACACATGAGTGAAATCATATGGCATTTATCTTTCTCTGACTGGCTTATTTCACTTAGCATAATGTTCTTCAGATCCATCTATACTGACACAAAAAGTAAAATTTTCTTCTTTTTTACACCTGAATAGTATTCTATTGTGTAAATGTGCCACAGTTGTTTTATCCATTCATCTACTGATGGACACTTGGGCTGCTTCCTTATCTTGGTGATTTTAAATAATTCTGCAATGAACATAGGGGTGCTTATGTTCTTTTGAATTAGTGTTTCGGATTCCTTTGGCTATATTCCAGAAGTGGGGGAGCCAGGTTGAAAGGCTAATCCATTATTCAGTTTTTGAGGCATCTTCATACTGCTTTCCACAGAGGTTGCACCAATATGCATTCCCACCAACAGCGCAAAATAGTCCCCCTTTCTCCACATCCTTGCCAGCACTTGTTTGTTGATTTATTGATGATAGCCATTCTCACATGTGTGCGATGATATCTAATTGTGGTTTTAATTTGCATTTCTCTAATAATCAGTAATGTTGAACATCATTTCATATGTCTGTTGGCCATCTGTATGGTCTTTTTGGGTGTCTACTCAGGTCCTTTGTCCACGTCACAATTATGTTGTTTGTTTTTTGGTGTTGAGTTTTCTAGTATTTTGTACATTTTGGATATTAACCCCTTATCAGATGTATTGACGAATATATTCTTCCATCCTGTGGGTTGTCTTTTCATTTTATTGATAATTTTTTTCACCATGCAAAAACTTTTTAGTTTGATGTAGTTCCATTTGTTTATTTTTTCTTTTGTTTCCCTTGCCTTGGGAGATATACCTGGTAAAATACTGGTATGAGCTATGTCTGAGATTTTGCTGCCAATGTTTTCTTCTACAGTTTTCATGGTATTGGGGCCTAACATTTAGGTCTTTAACCCATTTTGAATTTATTCTTGTGTGCAGTATAAGGGACTCTAGTTTCATTTTTCTGCATGTATCTGTCTGATCTTCCCTACACCATTTGTTGAATAAACTATATTTAGCCCCTTGTATGTGCTTGCTTTCTCTCTTGAAGATAAGTTGACTATAAAAGTATGGGTTTATTTCTGCGGCCATCTCTTCTGTTCCTGACCTACACGGTCTGGCAGAAGTAAGGCCTGCTTGATTGTGGTTGGTAGGGTAATAATATGGGTGTAATAATTTATAGTTTTAATTTAAACATTTCACCTAAAATGTTACATGGTGTGCTTGAGTGGGATATTGTTATGTTACAGAATTACATGCTTATGTTTTTGTAACAAAAGATTTTGTAATAAAAATGGGGCATTATTTGTCCTGGACCCTGTATTTGTGTGTTTGTGCCAATATCATACTTTCTTGATTACTATGGCTTTATAGTATATTTTGATATTAGTGTGATTCCTCCAATTTTGTTCTTTTTTCTCAGGATCACTGTTGCTACATGGGACCTTTTGTGGTTCCATATAAAATTTTCAAATATTTGTTCTAGTTCTGTGAGATACATCATTGGAATCTGGATAGGAATTGTTGAATCAATAGATTGCTTTGGGTAGTATGGATATTTTAGAAATGTTAATTCCTACTATCCACTTACACAGTATATACTTCCACTTATTTGTATCTTGTTTAATTTCTTTCTTTTGTGTCTTATATATTTCCAAGTACGGGTCTTTTACATTCTTGGTTTGGTTTACTCCTAGGTATTTATCCTTTTTGCAGCAATTGTGAATGGGATTGTTATCTTAATTTCCATTTCTGTTAGTTCTTAATTGGTGTAAAAAATGAAACTGATTTCTGGATATTAATTTTGTGTCCTGCTACTTTGCTGAATTCATTTACCAGTTCTAGGAGTTTCTTGGTGGAATCTTTGGGGTGCTATGTACAGTATCACGTTGTCTGCAAATACTGACAGTTTTACTTTTCCTTTCCAATTTGGATGCCTTTTATTTCTTCTTCTTGTCTGACTGCTGTGGCTAGGATTGTTTCAAAAACTCAGGGGAAAACAGTACCTGACACTGCCCTGTTGGCAAGCTCTGGTTCCTGTCTACGTCTTCTGAGTGCTGCTGCCAAGTGTGATCTATGATGGTCTTGAGTCTAAATGTTCACTTGAACCCAAGAAGACTGCCCATGGGTATTGCTCCCATATAAAAGTGGTTGAAAAAACTGCAGCCACAACAGAACAATTGGGAGAATGTTTAGAAGTACCACCATCTATATCTTGAGGTTGTCCTTGGGGAATCAAATGTACTGCTTAGTGATTTTTCCATCATTATCAGTGGGGATAGCAATTCTCCCTTCCTCTCCACAACCTCCCACACATAACCCGGCATTTTCTTGTGTGGATTCCTAACCTTTGTTCACTTTTGTTCTCCTTACTCATTGCCATTTTTAATAAAAATTGCTGATATTTGGGTGGGGGAGCTAGCTACATTCCAGATACTTAAATACTTTATCTAACATTATTTCATTTAATCCTCACAACAAACCATGAGGTGGATTTTCTTCATTATAAAGACCAGATCAATTTAAATAACTTCTCAAGATCATAGAATTATTAAGCCATATAACCATAATTCAAACATGTCATCAAGGAAGTGACTTAAACATCAAATTCTAATGATACAGAAGAACCTTTAATCTTTTTGTTGGTATCTTACAAGAGTAAACTTATAGAGCAAATTGGTAAAGATAGATATTCTAATACTGGTTTTTGAAAACTTATTTTTTCTGACTTTAACACTCTTTATTACTTACAGTGAAAAAGAAAAAAGGTTGTTTTCCTCATAATGTGTTTTTACTTGCATTATTACAAAATAATTTTAATGACAAAACACTATTGGGAAAGTGAAAGAGATTGAAATGAAAGTCCATGGCTATACAAATCAAAGGTAAATTAACTGAATAGTAACTTCATGTCTAGACCGCCCTAAAGGAGACCATTCACTTTGAAGGAGGTCCAACTACATGAATTGTAACTTTTTTCTTGGTCAGGGAAGGGGAATGTGAAAGTTTATGTGCTAGAATTTCTCATCCAGTAATCTCAAAGTTCTCAAAACTTAGCTGATTCAGATGAAATCTCATTTCGTAACACTGGTAATAGAAAAAATACAATAATGATTAAGTTGAAAAAGAAAAAAAAACGACTAGATTAATTAAAAAGAAAAATATCCCTTTTCCCCACAACCTCTTTAACACTTGTTTTTTGTTGATTTGTTTATTTACACAATGGAATACTATGCAGCTTCTACCATTTGCAACAGCATGGATGGAAATGGAAAGCATTATGCTGAGTGAAGTAAGCCAGGCAGTGAAAGACAAATACCATATGATCTCACCTATAAGTGGAACTTAATCAACAAAACCAACAAGCAAAATATAAACAGTGACACTGAAATAAAGAATAAACTGTAACCAGCAACCAGAGGAATGGGGATAACGGGGGAAAGAGGGCAAGGGTCATCAAGGAACACGTATAAATATCCCATGGACAGAGCCAAAGATGGGTAGGATTGAGGGTGGGAGGTTGGGGTAGATGGAGGGAAAGTGGAGACAATTGTGCTTGAACAACAATAAAAATATGCATACAAATAAAAAGAGAGAGAAAAAAACAAATGCAGTTTTGAAAGCACCAGCATTTTGTCCACTTCTTAAATGGACATTCAGAGAAAGTAATATCAATTTTTGATATAAAAATACAGGATGAGGTAAAAGTAGGTTTACAGTGGTGAGTACATAAAACACAGTAAGTATTTTATTCTTGGATTACTATTCATTATTGTATTATTTTCCATATAAAAAACTGTATACCTACTTTTGTGCCACCCTGTATGGTGAAGCATTTTTGCAAAGAAAGAGTAAGACAGGCAAAAAATCCAGCCATCACAAGTTTTAGTTCAGATCACACACTGTATGTTACTTTACTGAATTTCAGGATTCAAGAGATCAGAAAATTCTATTGCAAAATTTCAGAATTCTACAGAATATGCCCAATTAAATAATAAAGTCATGTTTGACCCACTTCAGGTACTGGGTTTGCTGAATTCCCCAGCATCTTGAAAATCTGACTTTCCTTTCCTTCCTTCCTTCCTTCCTTCCTTCCTTCCTTCCTTCCTTCCTTCCTTCCTTCCTTCCTTCCTTCCTTCTCCTTCCTTCCTTCCTTCCTTCCTTCCTTCCTTCCTTCCTTCCTTCCTTCCTTCCTTCCTTCCTTCCTTCCTTCCTTCCTTCCTTCCCTCTCTCTCTCCATTCTTCCTTCCTTTTTTTTGCCTACATAGAGAAGTGAAGGGAAAAAAATAGCCAAAATTCTTTCTAAGCCTTTCATGTCTCTTGACAATTATAAGGTGTTTTTTGATATGTGTTTTAATTTCCTATGTCTCCCATAACAAATTACCTCAATTTGAGTGGTTTAATACAACACAAATTTATTGTATCACAATTCTGTAGTCCAGAAGACCAGGTGGACTCAGCTGGGAACTCAACTTAGAGACTGACAGGCTGAAATCAAAGCATTAGCAAGGCTGCATTTCTTATTAGTGGTTCTGAGTGGACTCCATTCCAAACTCCTTCAGGTTGGGGGCAGAATTCAGTTCCACGTGGTTGTAAGACTGAGGTCCAGGTTTCCTTGATGGCTGCTGAGATTCTCAGCTTCTAAAGGCTACTATATCCCTTGGCTTGTGGTCTCCTTCATCTTCTAAGTCAGCAATGGTGGGTCAAGTCCCTCTCAAGCTTGAATCTCTCTGACCTCCCCTTCTGCCTTATTTCACTGACTGCTCTTCCCATGAGAAGATAGCCCTGTGCTTTTCAGGGCTCATGTGGTTAACTAAGGCCCACCAGGATTATCCACCTATTTTAAGGCCTTTTAACCTTGATTACATCAGCAAAGTCCCTTTTACTATGTAAGATAATATATTTACAGGTTCTAAGGATTAGGGTCTGGACATCTTTGGGGGCTAGTTTGCTTACTGTGCTGTTAAGAGTTGGTCATACCTCAGTCCTACTATACGTCACTCCTGCCAGATGCAACCACCTACAGACCCTGGGTGTGTCCCCTAAGTTACTTCTGGATAGGAAGCATGCAGTGATTCTTCTTAGACGTGGCCTGTTTCCAAGATCCCATTCTTACTGAGTCCTCAAATCTGGTCTTCTGCCAGCTTTATCCTGCCCCTTCGATTCTGACAGGTAATCTCTTCCCTGCTATTTGTCTGGATGTTGCAGTATCTGATTTTTCTCTGTCCTGTGGCAGGTCCGGATTGGTCAGCATGGCTCCCGAATTTGTCAATCCCAAGCTGGGATTTCCAAATATGTCTTTTTGGAAGGTTTCAAATCTTTCCATATTTTTTTTGGTTCTTGCCTGAGTTACTCATCCTTAGCCATGAGGTACTGTAGCTCTCATTTTTTATATTTACTGGTAGCTATCTCGATATATGGAATGTTAGTAAAATGTCAGCATGCCAGCACTTATTCACTAGAAATATGATATATTTATTAGTTATGGCTTGAGCTAGTATCCATGTGTTATGTGGTAAATCACAACACAAACACAATTATTTAAAAAAATCTATATACCTAGGTTAATTGAAAACTTTATACAGTCTGGATCAAGTATTTTCTGGGCATTTTTGATAATTATTGAATTATGATGTAGTTACACTGATGATATTTTTAATATGCCTGAAATTACAGGGCTATAAAATATTCATCTTGGTAATTTGAGTCATTTAAATAAATGAACTGTATTAATGTTGTAGTAATCTAATAAGCGACTTGGCAATTGGTTATTTTGCAACTGGGATCTAACTGTGGGTATTGGGTAGAATTGAGTAGTTACTGTCAAAACTCTTACTAGGCCATTTCAAATTTTATGTCACTTCAGAGGCTCAAATTACAAATATTTATTTTATGTCTATTGAGTGCAATTCACTACAATACAAATGAGACAGACATGGATTCTTCCCTCAAGGCACTTAAAGCCTATTAGAGGATAGCAAGTCCTCTGGTTCCTGGAATTCAAGATAGAAAGTAATAAATGCTCTTGCAATAGCACAGGTGAAACATTAAAGACACGGAGAAGAGAAAAAAATGACTCTACTATCAAGAAACATATATAGTACTTAGTCAAGGGCAGGCATTTAATAAATATTATTGAATGTATTGAGCCCCTTGTTTGATTTGAATCTTGATATGTTTGGACTCAGAAGGAAGGTGGAACCAGCAGTTGTGTATCAAATGAAGAAATGCAAACCAAGGCACAGAGATGCGGAAGTTCTCATGTGACAGCTCGAACCTCTGTCATTTAGGTCTCTGCCAACCAGCGATTCTCATCCTGGTTTCTGTTACCTAGTCTTACCGCACTTCTCTTCTCTCTCCACACTGCACCCATGGACGCATGAAATGTTACGTATCAAGAGCAGGAAACAGAATGTTGGCCATTCTCATCTTCCAGTCCTACCACCATCATCCCAGATAAGCACCCATTCCCTGTGCCCGGTTCATGTAATTGCCTCCCAGGCGGGGTCTTGTCTTTCCTGTTGTACCTTTTCTAAAACCCCCGGCTGCACTTACACTTTCCATAGCACGACTCTGACCCTGTCGTTCACTGCATCACAACTATTTGATGTTTCCTGAATACAGTCTGATCCTTACCCTAGCTGTTAAACCCGTGGTCCTCTAGTACCCGCCCCCCCCCCCCCCCCAGTTACCTATTACAATCCCTCTCCTTCTGCCCAGCTAGCCTCCTTACCTTTTCCTCCTACCTGGAAGTCATTTTTGTTCACATCCATCCATTTTAACTTTTTCTGTACTTTTCCTAGATCCATTACACACTGTCTCATGGTACAGTTAAAACCAGGTCTTAAGCTCCTTTGGGGAATAGTATGAGATTTTTTCATCTTATGTCCTCACGATGGTTGCTTAACAAATGATCAGCAATGGTTTAATAAATGCAGGGTTATCCCTTGGTCTTTCCGTGTTTTATTTCTCTGCAGAACATTCATTTACAATTCGATATTTTCTAGTTGGTTGCCAAGCTGATTAAACGAGTCTCCTGACACTGGAAAGTAAGATTTATCCGAAAAAATATTGTTTAATTTTTTTCAACACGAAACCTTATTGTCTAGGATAGAACCCAGCATGTTCTAAGCACTCATCCAAAAAGTGTCGAATAAATGAATGAATGGATAAAACTAAAAATTTAGGAAATAATATTGGTGTCTTTGTACAGTTTTTTTAAGTGATTCATTATTATTTTTTATGCACCAGAAAGATACTTCCAAAGTAATATTTGCAGGCTTCATATAATATTTCCAGGCTCCTAGATACATGTATGAAAAACGCTAGGTAAACACTCATTAACTTTAAAACATACTTACTATTGACATGCAGGAAAGTATAGACTTCTTCACAATTAATTATTATGAAACATGGACATTTTGAAGCTTTTTTGGCACTAAAGTTTTTAAGATAGGAGAGCTAAGAAAGTATCTACTAATATTTCTACTGCCTGAAACATTGCAATAGGACAATTGCTAACGTACTTCTTTGTTATTCTCAACAATAAGACATTCCTCTTGGCAGAGAGCACTTGGATGCCTCCTATATGGCAGAGAGGACACTTAGAATCTACACTGAAATAATGAATTTTAAAATTGTAAAAGTGACTTCCTCTGGCAGGCAGAAAGGATGGAGTTCTCAGACTCTAACGCCAGACAGTCTTGGACCTGAGAAAACGCTGGCTGGGTGCACTTGAACCATTCATCCCAACTCTTGTCTGTAAAATAAGGGAGACGATGGCAGCAATTTCAGAGAGCTGTGGCGAGGACTGAGTGCAACACTGCACAGAGGTACTAATCGTAGCTTGTGCTTCTTACATGCTTCACGATGTGCTAAGTGCTTAAAGTGAATTCTTCACTTCATTCTCACAATAGTCCTTTAACATCCGTATCACTAGTATTCTTATTTTTTCAGATGGAGAAAATGGGGCATAGAGCATTGCTTGAGAACTAGTAAGCCCTCACTAAATTATAGCTGACTTAAAAATTTGTATTAATCGATATATGTTACTAGCATATATTTTAATCAAATTGTATATGCCAAAATATACAATTTGATTAAAATGTATGCTAAACAAAGAAGAGCTAGTGTTTAATCAGCATCACATTGAACCTGATGCATTAACACTTTACATCGCCATCTAATTTAACCCTCACAGGATGTCTCTGCAGTATGGTTATTACCCCATTTTGCAGAAGAGGAAGCTGAGGTTTAAACAGGTTAGGTCATGCATCTGGGGTCACACAGCTGGAAACTATTAGAGCCAATATTTAAACCCAGGCTGTCTGACACCAGAGATGGTGTGAGAAACCCTACTTTTCCTATCCAACCTCCAGCCCAACTCCTAAAATTTCTAGAAGTTTTATATATAAATATAAAAAAGGAGATGAAGTCAGTGGAGAGCTGGGTCTTGGGAGGAGCACTGTGGGTGCATTAGTTTCCTGTAGTTGCTATAACAAGTCACCACAAATTAGATGTCTTGAAACAATAACAGTTTATTCTCTCAAAGTTCCAGAGGTAGATGAGTGAAATCAAGGTGTCGGCAAGTTTGTGCTCCCTCCAGAGGCCCTATGGGGCACTGCTTGCCTCTCTGACTTTTGGTTGCTGCCAACATTCCTTGGCTTATGACCACTTCACTCCGATCTTTAAGATCCATATATTCAAATTTCTCTCTGCTCTGTCTTCACATAACCTTCTCTTCTATGAGTGTGTAACTTCCCTCTGCCTGCCTCTTTTATGGACATTTGTGAAGAAACCTGGCACCCACCTGGATAATCCAGGATAATGCCTAGTTTCAAGGTCATTATTATAATCACATTTGTAAAAACTTTACTATGTAACAGTCAAAGGTTCCAGTGATTAGGACATGGTATCAATGGGACACTATTTAACCCACTGCAGTGAGGAATATTTCATTAAATCCATAGATGTATAGGTTGTGACACATAGTATTATTTTATATATCAAACACAGGAACAGTCCCCAACATGAGCAGTCTACTAGGAGGCCCTCCACCATAACGTAGACAAGGACTACACAGTCCAGGTAGATACGATCCAGGAAAAAATCCACCACACAGAAAGGAAGAGAGGGCATCTTGCACGTGTTTCATCCTTGGCAGTGAGTGAAGGGAGGAAAAGAAATTTCTGAGAATTTGAGCCCCGCTGATGCCCAGCTGGGGTCTGGTGCCCTGTAGTCATCCTCAGGTCATCCTGTTGATGATACATTTCCAAGTGTAGCGTCATGGCCTGAAGAGGAGTCCAGAGATGCACCTCTGGACTCCAATGGGTAAGCAGCTTGGGGACAGAATGCTGGCTGGGGCAAGAGCTGCTTAGCAGGAAGAGTAACCAGTGTCTGCTGTGGCACCAAGATCAGCACAGCAGTAGGGACTACAGTTTCCATCCACAGCCTTTCTTTTATAAATCATCCCAGGAAAGGAGACTATCCGGAATCCTGGAGGAGCTGCTCCCGTATCAGGTAAACTTTTGTGAATCAGCGGGCCCTGAGCACACGGGAGGGGCCCGTCATACAGTCAGTGTGCTGCTGGGTCCCCCTTAATGACCAGGGCACTGTCATCTTTGTTGGGCCAGATGGCTCCCATTTCAGTCCTCTCCCAGGAGCAGCTGCCCTCTCTGGATGCTGCGAGGCCTCTACTGCACATGTAACTCCTCTGAACATCCCTCTGCTGGGCCTGCCTCTAGTCCTTTTTACACATCGCAAGAGCCATCCTCCATCCAATAATGCCCATCTCAGAGACTGTTTCCTGGGGAATCCTGCTTATGGAATATTTGAAAAATAAAAAGCAAACAAACCAGTGAAGCAGAAAAAACAAAAATATTACAGCCGCAGGGTTTGTCAGCTGTGTACCATCCTTAAAGGCCGTTATACACTGAATTGCCCCATAACTGGGTTATGGATATATACACTGTGTGCAACTCCATCATAACGTTAGAGACACTACCAGCTTTTAAAACCTTTTGGTAATTTCATTGGGGCTACAAAATTGCACATGTTTAGGTATCTGCTCTGTTCTAATCTAGCAGGCATGTTTGTCGCAGTCAGACCAGGGTATAAATTCCTGTCCTCTTACTGATGATACAGCCTAGCACAAGTGACTTGGTCTCTTTGAGCTTCTATAAAGTAGGGAGCATGTTACCTCCCTACCTCACAAGATTGTGGGTGACCATTAAATTAAATACCCACCATGTACAAACCTAGCGTTATGACGGTCACGGAGAAGGCAATTTATGAATGTCAGATCCTCTTACTCTACCCATGGGGGTATCTGAAAACTTCCTCCCTTGCTCATAGTCCTCTTTAAAGAACAACTGCAATAGGATAGCAGGAAATGCATTCTCTGTGGGTGAGTACTTTAAATAAATAAAGCTAATATACAGAGCAATAGGAAAAATGATGTCAAATAAATCCTCTCTTTTCTAACTTAAAAACACACTCAAAATAACAGAGCCCATATGTGATCACCACAAGACATGGCTGCTTTGACTGTGGTCTGTGCACCACGGCAGGAGGATTCGATCAGCCTAAGATGACACGTCCCGTTGCCTCTGTGGGAACTTCCACCAGCCCAGTGTTACTTCCCGCCCCAGCAGCACCCCTTTGCCTGGGTGTCTAAGGTTCATCTGGACACTTTGATGAGGGAGGGAGGGGATAAAAGCTGCTGCCCCAGTTCACTGCCTTTCTAGCTCATGCTGAAATCTTAGAATCCCTGACCATCATAAGTAATTTGTATTTTCTCAGTTATTAAAATAAAAATTCTGAAAAGAATATATCAAATGATAAACTGAATAACATCTTGGTATTAATATTTCTCAAAAATTAATATCGTTGTGCTTTCCAAATGAGTCCTCCGTTCTTAAGGGACTTTCTGATGTCATTAGGAAGAGATGCTTCTGGTACTCGCTTATTTGTGTTCTGAAGCCAATAAAATCTTGGCACTGACTTTTCAGTTTTAAGCAGCTAAATCCTCAACTATTGTCAAGAGAACCTGAAGGGTATAACAGAATTTTCTTGGACCTGAATAGATTTTTTAGAAGAAAAAAGTCGCCAGGCAGCCTCTCAAAAGTCTCAAGTCATAAGAGACGTAAGAGGCGTTCTCACCAGTCTCCTCTCCGGTGACCCTTCTCCTACACAGGCTTAAAAGTTTCAAGTGTGTGAGCACGAGGCAGCACACGAAAACATTCTGAAAGAGGTGGGAGTCTAGAAGAAAGCAACGTGAATTACTGACAGTCACTAAATATAGCTTCCTTTCTCATGAAAACATCTACCGTGGCACTCTTCACGCAAATACATATTC
The DNA here is from genome assembly GCF_021234435.1 of Artibeus jamaicensis. Lineage (NCBI taxonomy): Eukaryota > Metazoa > Chordata > Mammalia > Chiroptera > Phyllostomidae > Artibeus > Artibeus jamaicensis. The sequence continues at coordinate 41,721,535 of NW_026522059.1, forward strand.
AACGTTCAGGAACTGGGACAAATACATACCTCACTAGGGTTTTGCTTATCTGCATTTTCTTTAAAAATATGAGATTCAGAATCATGGCATCACTGCAGTTAAGGTCCTTGCTGATAAGCACGAGAAAGCAACTCTAGCTACTTGAGCCAAAAAGATTTATTGGGGAGGAGATTAGGGTGGGTGTGTGCACAAGCAGACAGGGGGCCTCACAGAAATGGTCAGAGACTAGGGACCAGTCTTGGAAACACGGGAAACCAATGCAGCTATGGAGGGACAGAAACCAGGGGACAGGAACCACAGTGCCCTTGTTTTAATCTGCCCAGACCCCCACCACTGGCAGTAGAATATCTGCACTCGCTCTGTGAAGCCTTCGCTTGCTTGTTTTGAAGTCCCAGAAGAGAATTCCTTTTGGTCACAAGTTTGCTAGTGGGTAGTGGGCACCTGAAACTGCCCTCCTAAGAGGACCATACACAATGTCAGAAAGATCCATTTCCAAAAGAAAATTGGGGCACTGGTAGAAGGCATAAGCTCATGGCCAACCAACGCAGCGCACATTTGTACTACGGTATCCACAGGTGTAGGGGTCTTGAGGCAAATTCTGGCCGCAGGCATAAACCGAAGGAGTTAGTAACATAGTAAGTGCTTTGTGCCAGAATTCTAAAGCACTGGGTCTAGCAATATATTTCTCAAGGATGAAATGCCAACACTCTTTAAGGCACAAAGATTAAATGGAAGCAGTTTTAAAGGAAATGCCTATGGTTAGATGTCCTTCCTTTTGCAGGTGGAGGAAAATGGCATTGTGTGGAAGCCCTTTAAAGAAAGCGAGTCCCCCAAATCACACACAAACAGCATAAAGAATAGCTCCCCTAAAGGAAAAGGGCTGGCTTCTTTAGTCCTTGCACAAGAAATGGAGTAGAGGGTTTTTGCAAGTCTTCATTCTCTATGTCTGTCCTCAGCAAAGGTAGTTTATTTTTTCCACGTATATTATAGAACCTGATTCTATTTGCGCTGCCTTTGGTAGTGGGTTATTTGAGGCTAGATAAAAAACACAGATTTTAGTTAGACTAAAACTTCTGTGGACAAAAGCATTAGGAGTTTGCTTCCATTACAGTTGAGTAGCACACTCTGGCAGTAAGAGGAAAGGAACACACAACATTGTTTTTCTGTAGAGTGACTCTCCAGTAGCTGATTTCCTTAATATGCAGAGGAGCACACAGAAGAAGAGGAGATCACACCCTCCTTCAGTGCAGCTGTTTGTAAATGGAATACACTAGTGCAACGTCTAAATATGCAGTGAGTGGCTCACAGTCCCTTCCACCACAGTCCAGCTCTCACCACGTCAGCAGTGCCCAGCCATTCTAAGGAGCCAAAGGGAGGGAGAGGTGGATAGAATGTGAAACCACTTAAGTCCTTTGATATACCTTTGCAATGTGTGCCTTTTGTTCTCCTTTTCCTTTTGCTGTGTAGCCTGATGGGGAACATGCCAGCATGATTAGATACTATGCGAAACTGCATCTGATGAAATACCCTTCCCTGAAATGGAAGGAAAAAGGAATTTCAAAAATGTATATATTTTGGTCCTGGTGCAAACAGGTCCTAGGACAAAGCTAAGAGTGCAAGAGGCTTATTAGGCATTAATGTTTGTGGGGATAAAAAAGGGACAAAGGAGGAGTTAGCAGGGAAAGCCTTCAGGAGGAAATGCAGATCTCATCAAGTCTGGGCCAATCAAAAAGGGAGTTCCCAAGCAAGACTTGCCTCTGGCACTCTGCGTAGGGGAGAAATGGCCAGTGCTAGTATTCCAATCATGCTCATTCATTGGCAGGATGCTGCTGCGGTGAGTGAGGCCTTGGCTCTAATGATGAAGCAAACCTTGCAGAGCACTGTTAGCTTATAGCACTCCTTGCAGATAAATAGCAGGTGCCTTCTTGAAGGGAATTCCAAATGGTAAATCATCCTGATTGCCATGAATAGGAGATGATTAGTCCAGAATTAGATACAGCTTTAGTTCCAGGATTAAAGTTAAAGAATGTGTCACCTTCTAACTTTGTCATTTTTATAATTACTATCACAGGAGCACAGTCCTAAATGTGTAGGCAGAGGGAGTGAAGACATAATATTTAATTATAACAAGTAGTCTATTAAAGGAAAGCATTTAGGATTTGCTGTAAACCAATTAAAATATGACAAAAACACTGTCGTAGTTTGGGCTGCTGCAACAGAATGTTACAGACCGAGTGCCTCAAACAACAAACATGTATCTCTCACAGTTCTGGGGACTAGGAAGTACAAGATGCCAGCAGGTCCTATGTCTGGTGAGGACACTCTTCCTGGTTGGTGGATGGCTGTCTTCTTGCTGTATCCTTACATGGCAAACAGCAGACAGATCGCTTCTCTCAGGTCTCTTCTTACAAGAGGCTAATCCCACTCCTCATGACCTCCAAATGTCATCACATTGGGGATTAGGCTTCAACACAAGAATCGTGGGGGTGGGAGGATCAGCACTCAGCTGACAGCAAACACTTGTTTAAAAATCAAGGAATGTAAATAAAAAAATAAAATGTATAACCTGATAATCTCTTCTTTCCTCACCTGCCCTTTCATGGGTTTACTTTTAAGTAAATTGCTTTCAGTATAACGATAGTGTTGTCTGATATTGATTTAGTAGTTTTATTCCAGATATCTTACTACAGAGTATTTAACTAACATGTGAAATCTTAAATAAATATCTTTTTACCTGACATGTCATCCAGGAAGTCAGCATGTATAGTGAAATAAATGTAACGCTGGCAGGAAGTGAGAAGACTTGAGCTTTGGTCTTGAATTCTTCTCAATGGCCAGTTCATAGCTAAATTCTAAATTTCCAAAAATTAATTTACTTTCTATTTCTTTGGTTACATTTTGCTTGCTTTTTTGTGTTGTTGATTAGGTTCCAGTTAAAGATGAGATCATATGGTATTTGTCTTTCACTGCCTAGCTTATTCACTTAGCATAATGCTCTCTAGTTCTATCCATGCTGCCACAAAGGGTAGGAGCTCCTTCTTTCTTTCTTTCTACTGTGTGGAATTCCACTGTGTAAATGTACCATAGCTTTTTATATACATTCATTTACTGATGGGCACTTGGGTTGCTTCCAGCACTTGGCTATTGAAAATTGTGCTACTATGAACGTTGGGGTGCATAGGCTCTTTTGGATTGAAAACAGGCTGACAGTGACCAGAAGGGAGAGGGGAGGGGATGATGGGGAAAAAGGGTAAAGGGTTTATAGGAACAATTATAAAGGACACATGGACAATAACAAGAGGGGGTGGAAACAAGGGAAGGAGGTGGGGAGCGCTGGGGTAGTAGGAAGGGGTGGGGGGAAGGGCAGAAAACTATACTTGAACAACAATAAAAATATTAAAATGAATCAATTAATTAATTAACTTACTTTCTATTAATAATTGCATTATGGGTTTTACCTTATCAGTGTTATAACAGACATTGCTAAAATTTTTTAAAGGCTATAAGGACCTCCTCTGTGCACTCATCAAATAATTACTGAGTGCAGAACCTGGGCTGGGCACAGTCCAAAGCATTGGGGATACAAAACAGTCTGTATCCTCTTGAACTTTACGCTATAGTTGTAGAAACAAACAATCATCAAGGAGATGGAAATATAATTTGTGATTTAAGTGTCGTGAACAAAGACGAGAGACAAAGAATGCCAGGGTGACTGTGTACCTGTGTGTGAGGGGTGGAGGTCCTCACATAAGGAGTCACACAGGGCGGTCAAAGTCATCTTCTTCTAACGAAGGTATTGGAGCAGAAATGTGCATTACATGCAAGGGAAAGACAGAAGGAACAGCAAGGCTACGACTCTAGGGCAGGAATGAGCTGTGAAAGAGTTGGGGATGTGAAGTGGGATAGGAAAGACAGATCTTGGAAAAGGTAAAGACAAGGTAAGGAATTTGAGGTTCATTCTAAGCCTGAATGGGAAGTCCCAGGTGTTTTTAGGCAGAATGAGCTGATCTGATGCATGTTTCACACAGATGGCTTTGGCTTCTGAAGGGAAAACACCTGTATGGTGGTGCGAATGGAAGCCAGAAGCTAGCACATTAGCCTGGGTGAGCAGTGAAGGAGGTTTAGACACTGCAGATGGCAGTTGGTCTCCTTCTGAAGGTAGAGTTGCCTCGAGTGGCTGCTGGAGCAGATGCTGGGTGTGAGGATAAAAGAGCAATGAAGAATGACTTCTAACCAGAGCTACTGCTTAAGTGTGGAGCTCAAATCTGGTATCAGGCATTTGACCCAAATAAGGGGTGATTGCCTTTTGTGGGCTAAGCCTAGTTTTTTGGTTCTATTAACATACATAAGTGGAAGTTTCAGGATATTGAAAGGGGTCTGCTGTCCTTTACTTTTCACTCACTACTTTATTCTCTACTCACTAACAACACAGCAATTGACTTTTTGTATGAATTAAATTTTTTATGTATCCAAATGGATCATTTTTTGGAGAGGTGGACGGGGGGCATTCCGACCATCATTGAGTATCTGCATCAAAGGAGGGGCTTTCTGATCCTCCCAGTCACCCCTCTTAGGATGGAAGTGACTGGCAGTGATGACACCAATTAAATCCAATGCTGCTCATTGTGTGTGTTTAATGAGGAAGTCCCTTTCTGTTCCTTGGTATAATATAGAAGCACAAGTTGGCACAGTGTTTAGATAGGGTTTCTCAAGTTACTTGGTAGCATTACAAGTTCTAGTTGACATCATATTGTAAAAGATGCTTTTCTGAGAAGGGCAAATGGAAATAGTGGTGGGACTTGCAACAGAACAATAACTTAGAAAGACAACCAGCTTCTTTGTGGCCTGAAGCTTAAAAGGCTTAGGACACCTTTTTTAAGGTAAGGAACAAACGACTACTAATAGCAAAACTAGAATGAGAACTTATTTAATATGAGAAGAAAGTTTACAGAATGATAATGCCAAATATCACATAGTACACATAGGTAACATTTTAAAATAAATTGATTGCCTGACACCCCTCTGTAATAGTTTATGGACCTTTCTTCAGGTTGCATAAACTTTGACTGCATTAACACAAAACAAAAATTACATCATTTTAAAATAGAGGGTATATAAAGATAATTGTTTTTACTCTGGCATGGATGATGAGAGTTTCAAAAGTTTGCACTTGGGATGCACAGAACATGTGTCTTATATAGATGTATTCACTCGTGAGAATTATGCCCTACAAACACAGAATTCTAATTAATTATATTTCACACCATTTCTGGGTAAAGATATCTTGTTTTAATGATTGAAACAATTTCAAAACACTAGCTTTGGGCTTCATACACTTCAAACATTATTCTTCCTCTTCTGCTTGTGCACACTTAGTGTCGGGCACACGAGTACCTTTGCATCATGGTACAGCCCTGCTCCTGCCCCTCTGTGTTAGGTTAAGATGTTGGGGGAGAAGGCACAGTGATCCATCCAAGTACCCTTGGGAGCCATTCCTACCCTGGGAAGGCTTCACCAAGGATGATCTATGCCACTCAGAAACACACTCCATTACATTAAAACAGTGTATTCTCAACTGAGTCTTTCTGTAGCCTAATGACCAAAATACCCCTGTCCACTCCAATGCCTTTCTGTCACCCAGGAGTTTGACCAAACTGGAACTAAAACAAGACAGTTGTATTAAAAAAATTGCACAAACTACTTTGGGAAATTTTACTGAAATGTCCTGTGAACACATCGCCGAGGCCAGTGTCTTAGAAGAGGCCCGTGCAGTGAAGGTCCCTTGTACTTAAACATCATTTCCTCTATGGTCAGTCCTCTTTTAGTCAAGAGTCACGATTTGGTGTGCCCTTTTTTAAATGAGAAAATAATAAATAAGTGGTAGGCTACAAAAGAGCCCCAGACTCATTGAAAAGAAATTTGTTCAAGAATCTCTGAGTACAGTGAGGAGGAGCAAGGAGAAAATAAAGAATCTGTTTTTAGGGCATGTGGGGCTTTACATATTTTAATCCAGTTTCTCAAACTTACATGCGAATCCTGGGGTTCCTGCTAAAATTCAGATTTTGACTGAATAATTTTGGAGCACAGCCTGAGATTCTGCATTTGTAACAAATTCCTCAGTTTGTCTAGTGCCTTAAGATCACAGTTTGAGTAATAAGATCTTAATAGTCATTCAAGTGGTGATTTCAAGTCTGTAGAATGAAAAAGAGAGTTGGGGTTTAGAGACAGAGATTTGGGGTGTTGTCACACGAGATCATTGTAGTAATAAGGGGTGTCAGAGATGAGAAAAGGGCCTGGAACTGGACTTCAGGGCACATTGACCTTTAAAGCAGCTTTTCTCAACCGCGGTTCTTCATTGAACCCACAGAACAGGGAACGGGATTTCAGTGGTTGGTTATCCATCACAAGGATGGCACCTCACTAACCCACTCTGCAACAGATGTGGAAGGAGAGCTAACTTCAGTGGGTGCCTTGGACCATTGGGGCTTTAAACTCTGATTGACAAAAGCTGACTTAAAATATAGTACAAGGAGAAACAGCTTAGCAGAGTAGACTCAGATAGACTAGCTGGGATATTAGAGTAGTATCAGAAGCCTGACTTCATGGAAACTCAGTAAGAAAAATGTATCAAAAATGAAGGAGTGACCAAGTATATGAAGAGTTAAGATATCAAATAAAACCAGGACAGACCACTGCTAACTGTCTGTCCTCTCCTCCCAAAAGCCAGTTTGCATTGACCTTGACAGGCACAGTTTCAGAGAGTGGGTTTGATATGAGTGGGTTCAGAGAGTGTTCAGAAGGTTTGATATGAGTGGGTTCAGGAAAGAATGAAATGTAAGGAAGTTTGGATGCTGAGTGTAAACACTCTCTTTTATAAAGAATGGAGAAATAGATTTCAGTTGCACCCCCCAAAAGAAAGGGTTGGGAAGATTTTTTATTACAAGATGGGAGCTATTGTACCTTTATTTTGTATGCTCATCAAAATGATCTAGTTTAGAGGAAAAATTGATTATGAAGGAAACAAGTGGCAATCTTGGGAGTAAAAGTTTCTACTAGGTTAAAGGCAATGGGGTCTACCAGGGGACAGAGCATCTGGCCTTACAGAAGATCACAGAAAATGCAGCAGGGAGGCAGAATATATGGCCTTTGGTTTAGGGCCCAGACACATGAAGAGATAAGTAAAAATATCAGCCAAGGGCAAGATATCCTCACCAAGACCCAATGTTTCCACTCTCTGCAATACTCCTTAGGGCTGTGTATGCAGCTTCATACAACCACAGAGATTATCTTGTATTGTTTCAATCCATGCATTTAGCAAATACTCATAGAGGACCTATCACCTGGGTGTCAAACACTGCTGTCTCACGTGGCTGACTGGATTTATCCACAGAGCCTCTTTTTCCTCTCCCATGGATGTCCTACCACACTCATTGAGGCTATTTTGTGAGCTTATTAGAAAAGAGTGAGCAGGTAATTTCACATGGAAGACCCTGGTGAAGATCAAGATGTTTGAGACTGAGTTCTAGCATCGATGCAGAACTGTAGCAAACCCTTTCCTGTGTGGGTGAATAATCCGAGAACTGTAGGTAGTATATGATATCCTGTAAATGGGATATCTGGAGGTAATCATATATTTCATAATCTCCCCTGTCCCGGTACCATCTAACTCCCAGACAGTCTGGTTGGGACAATTTTGGACAACCCCAGCCTTTCCTTTAGCGGCTCACTAAACTAACCCATCCCAGCCTGTCAGCTCAACTTTTCACAATGGCTCCTGCCTCTGAACCTTCGTTTTCATTTCTATACCTATATTTTCATCTCAGCCTCCTAGAATTCACTGCCTGAATTGCTACAATAGGCAGTTCATCGGTCTCTGCTGCTTCAAACCACATCTGACTCTGTTCCCTAAACCACAGGCCAGGTTCACCACTCTCCTTCTCGGAAACTGCCCTTTAAGGGGAGCCTGAACTGAAGGGTGACATTTGGAGCTTCTGAATCTGACATTTCAACTTCATTCCTTCTTCCATTCATCAAGTCAACCTTCGCTGGAACCATACAGGGCTGCTTGCCCCTCATGAACTTTCTTGTGCCTTTTTGTGCACTTTCTGCCTTCTTCAGGTCTCCTACTCTGTTTTTCAAGTCTGAAATATAGTACTTATCTTGGCCTTTCAAATCATTTCAAGGATTCATAAAAAATTCTACATTCTTCAGAAAGCCTTCTGCACTATTTCATATAATAATGAGTAATTCTTTTTTCTACATCTCCATAAAAGTTAACTTATGCAGCCATTATAGTACTTACTAATGCCTTTTGTAGCAGGTATATGCTTTTCTATGTTCGCTTGCTGTACTTGATTATCAGTTCTTTACAGAGAGGAAAAGTTTATTCATCACTGAATAGTCTTCCAAACATAATTATACAATGTGTCCCAAAGTGCTTTGTACATAGTAGGTGTCCATTTTGCATGAATGCATCAATCTACTAATCTATTGAGTACTTCATAAAAAGTGGAATGAAAACAATTTCGGGCTATTCACCAGATTGTAAGTGCTGCAAGGGCAGAACTTTTATTAACTTTTTTATCCCCAGAACCAAGGACAAAGCTCAAGTCAACAAAAACGTGTTGCATCAATAATTCAAATGATTCTAAGGATCAATATATATTGGGCCCATTTGATGGTTAAGGGGAAAGTAATATACCAAGAATAACTTCCAAACAAAAAGAACAGAAAACAGAAGAAGTGTGGAGTCTGTCATAGCTGAAGTAGCAATGGCTGGGATGGCCAGGAGAAGTATGCTTTCCAAAGAAGCCTAGAAAGATGCTATGACGTCATCCCTGGTTGGGAATGAGCACAAGAGAATGTTGACAGAAAATTTAAGTTGAGGTGCTTCTGTTCACCCTTGTTTTGGACTGTCTGGAGAGACTGAGAGGCAAGACTGTGATTTGTGGAAACCACAGCAAGTAACTGTGGTATCTCTGTGTGCCTGGGCAGGAAGGGGCTGCACTGGCACTCCTTAGCCCGTCTGGATCCCTGTGTAGCATAGAAGGGAGTAAAAAATACTGTTTCCTGTAGGACAAAGGATGGTCATGAGGGCTGGGGAGCCTTTCAAAGGCTCATTCTGGCATGGGCTAAATGACCTGAACCCAAGGGCTCCAGGCAAATTGTGTACGTCAGAGCTGGAGAGGAGCCTGCTCAGCAGTGGGGTGCTGGGCTCCCCAGGAGTACGGCCTGGTTGAGTGAATGCCCTGGGAGTCACACCAGTCAGGGCTGCAAAGGACACACAGGCAGGACTCCATAGTTAAGAAAGGACCCACCTCATCTCAGCAGAAACCAACCAGAAGGCAGCCAGGACTAAAGCTGGTACAAGGGAACCAGCTTAAGGCCTCGCAGGAGGCCAGGCCCCTCCCCCATCCTGACACCAGGAGGATGGGAAGTTTCTCCTACTGCCAGCAGCCTCCTGGGGAAGAAGCAGGGAGAGGAGGAAGGAACACATTTGCTAGGACAACACCAACGGGCTATTTGTTCGACAGGGATGATCTCACTGGAATAACAGGCCGTGGGACTGCTGTGTTTTCATCTGTCACACTTTCGGCCCCAGCCCAGGAAGTGGAGGCTGGTGAGGAGGAGGATGTTAGCCAGAAAAAAAAGTTGCCATTTTATTCCTTTTTATGAACCCCATGTGCTAAATCGCAATCTGTCAACTTGGAGGTAAAGAGGCTCTGGGAAGACCAGCTTCAGCTGGAAAACAAGCGGTGGCCTGTGGCTTGGACAGAACAGGACATCACAGTCCTCCAAAGTCGTGATGAGCAAGGACTGACTGGGAAGCAGGGGAGGTCAGGCCAGTCTGGACCTGCAGAATATCCAGGCACAGCCTGAGCCTGCTGACCCAGGGTGTAAAGTGAACAGACCTGGAAGAATGGTATGTGTACTTTCAATCTGCCTTCAGCTAACCACCCAAGGTAAAGGTGTTTCTGCGAAGCCCCTAAATGTTGGAGCTCTAACTTTCCTAAACTGCTTGTGCTGAGTATCTGCAGATGTGCTAGGAAGTGGGAGGAATACTTTCTGTATGTCAACCCTGCCATTCTGAAGTGTAGCACAAGGTGTTCTTTTGGTCGAAGGGGTGGGGGGAGTCTACAGAGCAGGGAGAGGAGTCTTTGGTGTCCAGAGGGGCCCAGTGGACAGCTACTCACCCTAGCTGACCAGCCAGGCCGCTGCTCTCACTCTGAGCCACCCCTCTTCTTCCTTCAGCTAAGGAATGTGGACATGGAGGACATGGGAGAAAACTTCGAGCCAGTTCTGTAGAGCATCTGAATGACCACTACTGTCAACGTGACCACAGCCAGAAGTGGGTTAAGATCCTCATCCTTTAATCTCAAACTAGTTTTGATCAATTTCTCTTCTCAGTAAAACAGGAACCATTGATCATATGTTGCCTTTCATCCTGAACTGTCTGATCTACCTTTAATCATTTCACCAACAGCTTTGGTATCATACTTAACTGATACTGTAAAACTCCCATAATAGCATCAGTGGAGTCTTCCCGGTCATTGTCTCTCCTAATGCAAGACCAAATATTGTTGGTTTTTTTACTTTTCTTAGGAAAAAAAAAAGCAAGGTCTAGCTCTTATATGTACAATTTGCATGTGGATAATCCCTTACAACCCATATACTTCATTATAGGTGAGAAAACTAACTCTGTGCTCTGTGGTGTTTCCTTCCTACCTGCTGCAGCTATTCTAAATTAATATTCACCACATCTTTGTGAAGCCAAATAGATTGATTATTTCCCTTTAATAGAAAGACAAAGTGAGAAGTGGTTTGCCCAAGGTCACGTAGCAAATCTGCTCTGGGAGCACCCCACCTAAAGCTCAGGTCCTATGGTTCCTGCTCCTGTGCTCAGCCTAGGAAATCTGTTGTACCCAATCCATGACACTGCCTCAGAAGTAACTGCAGTTGAGCTCAGCAGGCAGACCTGCCCCTGAGGCATTCAGCCGGCCAGAGAGGAGGCAGTCCACCCATGGCCAAACCCATTCCTAACCTGTCAGAAATCCCCACCGACTGGGTAGATCACAGGACAACAAAGAAGCAGTCTCCCATCTCCATCCAGAGTGGCAGTCTGTACTGGAGCTTCTTGGTCTTATAAACCCTTTGTCATCACATTAACAGCACGGGCAGAGGTATAATATACTTGTCAGTCACATAAGTCTATTAAAAATTCAGAATTTGATACACGCAAGGCCCTAAGGCAGGGGTCCACAACCCCCGGGTCGCCACAGAAGGAGGTGAGTGGCAGGCAAGCCAGCAAATGTGATGCCTGATGATCTGAGGCAGAGCTGGGGTGCTGATGCTAGTGTGGGGAGCAGCTGCAAATACAGATTATCATTATCAGAGGGTTTGACTGCATAGAGAGCATAAAAAAATTGTTTGCAGACGAGTATCAAAATGCTAACTAACAGTGCGTGGCAAGTGACAATGAAGCCGTATCTGGTGGCAGGCTTTGTAGTGGCAGGTGAGTTGCTGTACTTCATTTGTACAGCTGCTTGTGGTGGCAGGCTTTCAGTCAGACTCTGACGCTGTAGTCTGTGAGTGGCCTGCCCATTACTTTAGTTACCGCCTCCGTCTGTGCCTCTTTTGTGCACTGCACACTTCTCTCAGCCACGGATCCGGTAATCCCACCAGCTGGCCCCGGCCAGAATGAGTGGGAAATGAACGTTGCTGGAGAGCTTCTTTGAAAAGGGGGAAAGATCCAATGATGAGACAGCAGAAGACCCCCAGACAGCCAACAAAAAGAAAGCTGCATTTAAAAGAAAATACCAAGAGTCCTACTTCAATGAACGGTTTCATTGCTACAGGTGGTTCACATTCTCTGGGCCCACTTTGTATAATATGCGGTGACCAGCTGTCCAACAAAGCCATGAAACCTTCAGAATTGCTTCACCGCATGGAGACCAAGCACCCCGCATTAAAAGACAAGCCTTTCGAGTCTTTCAAAAGGAAAAAAACACACAAAAATATGAACATGAAGAACAGAAGTAATTACTGAAGGCCACCACTTCCACAAATGTGTATTCACTGAGAGCATCATTTTCAGTGGCCAATCGCATTGCTAAAGCAAGAAGCCCTTTACTATTGGTGCAGCTGATCCTGCCTGCTGCTAAAGGACATTTGTCATGAACTTTTAGGAGAGGCTGCAGTTCTAAGGTGTCACGTGTTTCTCTTTTGGTTAGCACCTTAACTAGATGAATTGATGAAGCAGCAGAGGATACCAAGGCACGACTGTTAGACAGGATTAATGAGTCACCATGGTATGCAATCCAGGGGGATGAGTCTACCGATGTTGACGACAAGGCAACAATGTTTGCTTTTGTGCAATATATTTTTCAAGAGGATGTGCATGAAGATATGTTATGTACACTTTTGTTGCCATTATCATTAGCAGAGCTGCAGGATTATTCAAGTCTTTGAATGATTACATATCAGAAAAACTGAATTAGTCATTTTGTGTCAGTATATTTATGGAAGGAGTGGCTGTCACGACTGGACAGCTTTCTGGTTTCACTACTCGGGTCAAAGAAGTCACTTCTGACTGTGAGGCTACTGACTGTGCCACCCATAGAGAAATGCTGGCTGGCTGAAAAGTGTGGTTAAAATGATCAAGCATGTTAACGTACACGCCCTCAACTCATGTCTGTTCGTGCAGCTCTGTGAGGAGATGGACGCAGAGCACACACATCCTCTCTTACACACAGAAGTGAGGTGACTTTCTGAAGGTGGATCACTGGCCAGAGTTTCTGAGTTACAAGAGTTGCCCTGGATATTTCTCTTAGAAAAACAGCCCCCACTACCAGCACATTTCAGTGACGCACAATGGGTCTCAACACCTGCTTACTTGTGTGACATATTCAACCTGCTCAGTGAACTCCATCTGTGCCTTCAGGGAAGAACAGCTGTGTTCGGGTTGGCAAATAAAGTGGCTGCATTCAAAGCCAAACTGGGATCATGGGAGTGACGAGTGAACATTGGGATGTCTCAAACAGCAGAGATTTGGAAAGAGACTGAGCCAGAGCCTTCTTTCTCCCAGCTGCTGCATGGTCACCTACCTCAGCTTTGAAGAGAGTCTGAGCATTACTTCCCAACATGAGAGACCCTGAAGTGGGAAGGAATGGATCTGTGCCCCATTTGTAAACAAGCCAGGTGAAACTCACTTTGTGCTAGAACAGGATCAACTGCTTGAGGTCACAAATGACGATGGCCTTAAAGATATGTTTGAGACAACTTCAAATCTGCACACATTCTGGATTAAAGTCAGGGAGGATTATCCTGAGATTGCCACAAAAGCACCAAAAAGCATGCTTCCATTTCTAACAGCCTATTTTTGTGAAGCAGGGTTTTCTGCAGTGACAGCCACCAAAGTGAGGCTACGGAGTAGACTGGACATAAGCAACACACTTCAGGTGTCACTGTCTCCCATCACCCCCAGATGGGACCATCTAGTTACAGGTAGATAAACTCAGGGGTCCCACTGATTCTGCATTATGGTGAGTTGTATTAATTATTTCATTATATATTACAACAACACAATAATAATAGAAATAAAGCACATAATACATTTAATGTGCTGGAATCTTCTCAATCCCCACCCCCCAGCTCACCCCCCCAGGCTTTGGAATAATTGTCTTCCATGAAACTGGTCCCTGGTGCTGAAAAGGTTGGGGGCTGCTGTCTTAAGGTATTTCTCATGCATCATTCCATTTAACCCTTACAAAACATCAAGGTGCATGTAATTACACTAATACTGCCAGTGAGTGCCAGAGCCAGGGTCTGGACCCAAGTCTAATGTCAGCTGCCATGGTGAGAGCCAGGGGCAGCATGAAGGTGAGCCCTCACAGAGCGCACCATTGCTGCTGATGGGGGTGGGAGAGAAAAAGCCAGGTAAGCCATCTCTGAAGCCAGCTCAGTGGGGATGGGAGATGGAGTGGAATGAGTGTCCTACCCGGGTTACCTGTTGGCTGTAGTGCTAATTTAACTCTGTGTTCTCGGCAGATTCAAGCCCAGTGTCCAAGTGAAGCCACAGAGATACACATGATTTCTGATGGAATGAATACTCAGAAGGTGGAAAATCATGAATTACATCAGGAAGAAGATTATAGGAATATGCATCTCAAGTGATTTGGGCCTCACACTTTTTAGCACTCTTTTCCTCCTCACCGCTACATTTTAAGAGCCTTGAATAAACCCTGAATTCCAGAATATGGTCCAGTGTAAATATCAGAACATTCTGACATTTAAAAATATGTCCAGAGCAAAGCAGGACAGGTTAGAATTACAGTGTAGCTTGTGGGCAGGAGGGACAGAAATGAGCAGGTAATACTTCACTCCCCGAAGTTACAAGGAATCATTTCACCAGCCTATAGCTGCACAAGGAGGATACAATTCCTAACCACATTCACAAATGCAGAGACTAGAAAACAAATAAATTATGTCAACACTATTCCAAAACCCCATGTTTCACCAATGACAAATCACTGAGTGGAAGGGGAGCTATGCATGCTGTATTCAATATCTTCATGGTGTGATACATTCATTTACTCAAAAGTGCACCGCCAAGTTATCTGACTGGGTAAACCTCATTTACATATAATATGCCAAGCAGTGATAAATTAGAATGCTGAACATCTACTGCCTCAATTCCCTAATAATAAACTCAACTAATTTGTTCTGATGAAGCAGTCATATAAATAGAACAACTGTTTCCAAAGATCACTGAAGAATCTTGTATCCTCCCTACCAAACTTGGTTTTGCCGAAGGATGGCTGTGGTGTTTACGATGCTCACCTCACTGCTGTCTTGGGGCCGGACTGCTAATCGGCATCCTTTAACGCACGGGAAGCCAGACTGTCCGACGTTTACCCCAAGCCATTGACATGCAACAGGATCTTTACTGTGGTTTCAGGGTTTGGGGAGAATTTTGGGAGGATTCTTGGGATGCTACACAGAGCAATTAAATTCAAATTTAACTCCAAAGACAAACATAGTGCTTAGGGTTATTCATGACTTGGCTGCCCTTCATTATTGCCAAAAATTAAAAGCTGACTGTAAACAGAGGGGCACACGGAGTGCTGAGATAAACCAAGAGATCTGTATTCTCTTCAGTCATTCTGTTTTCTTTTGTTCTTTTGGTTATTGGGATGTTTACAGAGTTTTCTCTGCTTGTTTGTTCTCCTCCATGCCTGCTGACGAACATGGTAGATTAGAGAAAATTTACCCCTGAAATGAGGAACCTCAGACTCCGAGGCACAGATGGCGCCAAGGTCATCCCCCAAAATGGAAGAGATTCCAGCACGCCTGTATCCCCATGCAGGGCTCTTTTCACCGCCATCTCCGTGGCATGTTTGCAGAATGCACCAACAGTTGGCACCGTGCCTCATTCCACAAGTGCATTCCCACAGCTCCCTGTGTGCAGGGGGCTCTGTTAGGTACTGCAGGTAGAATGATGGGCAACAGAAAGTTCCTACCTCCGTGCCAGGAAGGGATTGGCAATACAACGTCTAAGCCACAGAGATTTATTTCTTCTATCAACTGTATAGCCATAAGAGAAATGAACAATTAGGGCATGGACTTTGGAAACAAGAGATGATAGAAAGAGTGTACTTGCTTAGCTGTGGGAGTCTCAGGTTCCCGTTACTGAGATTTAGCTGTGAGCACACCACAAGACAGGCTTTGCTTCTTGCATAATGCATATGTAAGATGGGCCCAAATGAATATAATTAAATGTACAATATTGACCAACCAGTCTATTAAATTGAATATTATTGAATATATGTAATACCACATTATTTCAGTTTCCAAAATGAATTCTGACATCTTAAGAGGTTTCATTGTATACCTATGAAATATTTACAAAACTGTCTGAGTAGCTGATAAATAATAGCAAACTTCAAACATGCTTACATAGCTATTTTGAAAAAAAGAATTCCATATATAAGTAGATCTTTCAAACAGTATGAAAGTTGAAATGTTTTAGATACTATTTCTAGCCTGGACAAAATAGCCAAAACAAGAAAAGTGATAAACATAATAAACTACAATATAGCTTTATAAATGGACCATTCTGTAAATAGACCTTTCTAATATGCTTTCATTTAGAAAATGCAAAGAATACCCTTTTATTTAAAAACAATTCATTTACACAGACGAATTTCTAATAAAATCGTCAATGATTTGGTAACATGTGGATTTATTAGTCACTTACTTCCTTGTAGGTTTCTTTATCTGCCCCGACCAGTCTCAGCTGGAGGCAACCTCACAGTACAGAATATGATTACGGGCTTCCCTTTAAAACAAGAAAAGCTGTGGAGGCTGCCGTTACAACATAGCTGATAGTTCGAGGATTAGGGGAGTAATTGGGATTAGACATTTAGAGTAGCCATGAAAAATACTCTTATTCCAATTCACAAATTCAAAGCCTAAAGTAAGTCATGCTCAGGGGAAGTACGATTGTTAAGGATGAACTCAGCTTACAAAGTGAAGCTCTAATTTATGACACTGGTGGCCCTAAGCCACAGAACAACTCATACCTTGGGTCCTACAATTCGACCCACCTCGCTTATTTTGTTTCTTTAATTTGCTCCGTATTTCCAGGTGTATGAAATAATAGCTGCTGAAATTCTGCAAGCCACACAAATAATATCGAGCTTAAAAAAAATCTATGCCCTGATTTTCAAAGCTGAGATCAGAACCAGTTGATGAGCCAGATTTTTTCTTTTTTCTTTTAATTGGTGTTCAAGTACAGTTCTCTGTCTTTTACTCCCATCCCCCTGAGTGCTCCCTACCTCCCTCCCATTTCCACCCCCCCTAGATTTTCTAAATTGGAACCCCGGGAGTGCGATGGGTAATCAGTTGCGGCCATGGTTCAGAAGAGGCAGCAAAATCAGCTCCACACAGGGGCCGCTGCTTTTTGTGACAGCAAGGCCACCACTTAAGGAAGGCAGCTCATTGGGTCCTCTCTCACCTGCCACCTTCTCCCTGAGGTCCCCTCTGTGGAGTGTTCCTTCTGGTGCCTCTAGGAGGCAGGGTCTGAAGTTTAGCCAGAGCAGATCATTTTTCTATAAACTGTAGAGTCAAAAGAAATGAGGCTTATTTTATTCACAGCATCACCTTTCCAAGAAAGCAATTAATTTCAGTGTTTCTAACTTCTCACACCCAATCTTTGCTCATGATCTACCATAATTTTATGTCCCTCTGGCCTTTTAACTTTGGGTATTCTTTTCATTTCCATGTTTATAATCATCTCTAGTTTAGGAACCCAAAATATACACCCCTATCTCCTTCCAGAACTCCAGACTACATACCTTCCTGCTGACTGGACATCTCCACCTGGATGTTTCATGTCCAAAATGGACATCTCCATCTTCCTCTACTAACTGGCAATCTGTCCTGTATTTTCTTTGCATTTCAGCAGACAGACTACCATCAACGCAGTTGTCAAACCATGACTCTGGGAGCCACGGTCATTCTCTCTCACCTTGACTAACCAAATTCTATATTGATTCTACCTATTTTTATATGGACACATTCTGTTCTCTTTGTCCACCTTCACTGTCAGTGTTGTAAGTATCTTGCCTGTACCACTGCAGCCTTGTGGGTGGTCTCCCGTCCTGCTCTCCTCTTAGTCCCCTCTACTTGGTACTCAACACTGAAGCCAAAGTTCTCCTAAAATTCAGATCTCATTTTGTCACTCTCCTGCCGAGAAGACTTCAATGACAACCTATGAAATAGAGTCATGATTTTCACTATTTTTGCCAGCAAATTTCATTCTTCATATGTAAAATATGTTCAAGAGGTGGAAGTGGACTTGTCCTGGTTGAATCCAAGGAAGCTGAGTCCTCAGACACCATGTGACTCAGGCTCCTGTCCCCTCTCCACATACCTCACAGAGTTGGAAAACAGGTGACTTGTCAACATAGCCTTCCATTCTTCTGTTTACCTCCTCAGATTGATTCTTACCATCTCTCCCTACCACCAGCACCTGCATTTCCAAGTGTATGTGTACCATACTTGAACTTTGAAGAAAAGAGTGACTATGAATGGAGTATAGAATACAGTGGTCCATGGCCGTAAGCTTTCACCCATGCTTCAATCTGGACTATGTCTATGAGCAGCAATAATCCTGGGATCTCCCCTCATTACTTGGGGAATCCCATTACCTCTCTCCTGTCTGAGATCTCCTATTCATTACCAGTTCTTTTTCCATTTGTTTGTTTATTTTGCTTTTGTTTGTTTGTTTTCTTGTTTTTTGAAACAAAGACTCCAGTGTATCATGAGGAAAAGTGAGTGTGTATACAAGTGTGATACACTTTTGTAGATTTGCTTGTCTAAAAATATCTTACACCCTCACTTGATCAGTAGTTTGGCTTAGTTCATATTTTAAACAGGAGATAATTTTCCCTCTAATTTTTAATTTCAGGAGCTTTTATCTCATTTGTCCTCTAACTTCCTGCTCCTAAAGAAATAAAAGGTCATTCTCAACTTTGATCTTTTGTATTTGATCTGTGGTTTTCCTTTTCTAGAAGCTTGTAGCATCCTCTACTTGTTACAGATGCTCTGAAATAACACAGTGATGTGACTTAGTGTGAATGTATTAAGCCTATTGGTGCTTTTCAGTGTGACAACGCCTACTCACCTAGGAAATTTTCTTGAATTGTTTCATTGATGCCCCTCTGCCCTTTTTTTCAGAACTCCTATTATGTGGATTTTGGAGTTGGACTTGTTTAATTATTCTTTTAACTTTATCTTTTATATTTTCCTTTCTTTCCCTATTCTTTACAAGAAATTTTATCAACTCTCATTTGGTTTTTTATTTCTGCTATAATATTCTTAATTTCCAAAATCTCAGTGTTGCTTTCTGCAATATTTTAAGCATCTTTTTCTTATTTTGGTTTCACAATTTTTTTCTTATTTCTCTTAGGATATTATTATTGTTTTTTTTTCTCGCTTCCTTTTTACTGTTTGTTTTTTTTTGCATTCTTTGTGTTTCTCTAAGGTTGATTTATTTGTTCTTTGTGTTGGTTACTATTCTTCACTTTAAAGGATTTCTTTAGGTAACTGTAATCCCTTGGATATCTGTTCATGATTAAAAGTGAGGGATTAAAACAATGGTTGTAACCACTGAGTCCATCTCAATTTTGAACTTTCCTTTAAGGTGATTTGGTGTGTATGTGTTCTCAACCCAGAACATCGTAAGTTTTCTTTTTTTAAAAAAGCATATTGAACTAAGTGTCCTGATCATACAGGCAACAAAGCAAACCCTATGTGACTCCAGTGGAACAGCAGGGCTGGTGGGACTCTTCCACTCTACTAGCCAAACACTCGCACTTCCAGATTCAATATAAAAGTCTCTTTCTTTGTAAACCTTCTTTGATGTCAACCAGACCCTCAGACGTGGCCATAATTAATTGCATCCTCCTTGGTGCTTTCGGATACTAATGAGTAGTAGGACTATGAGTAAATTCCTAATTTATCTGTGGCTGTTTCCTTTTCTGTAAAAGGAATTAAATAAATGTGTCTACTTCAAGGAGTTGTTTGGAGAATTAAAGATACAGTGCTTATAGAAGCTCGGCAGAAATTATTTTCTCAAAAAAAAAAAAGGCTAATGCTTAACCACTAACATGTCATGAGAATTCTAACCAACAATCAGTGACTGGCATATATGAGACTATTCCTGATTTACCCAAATAATCAACCTCTTTAAAACATCCTCAGAAACATTCTTGATAATTGTCTAACTGGAAAGGAGACTGGATATTTTTTATGCTTCATTTTTGTCTTAACATTTTGAGAATGAGAATCGTTTCTTGTTCTTCTAAAACATGTTATATTTCTTCTGAGAACAAATGATTTGTTCCATTTGCCTGCAGTGCTTTTGCTAAGCTGCAGGACAGAGAGTGTGAAGAAAGCCATTGGGTAGTATGTTAACCGATCTAAGTTCTAACTTCTTTTAAGAGACTATTTGGACAACTTTTTTAATATTGAAGGCCAGAAGTTCTAGATGGCGATAATTCCACATAAAATATTGAATGATATGACTGAGCTGCCACAAAAACTGCTGAGTGATATTCATCTCAAACCTTCCATAAGGGAGACAATCATTTGCCAATGAAACTTAATGAGATGAATATTAGAATTATGCAAATTGCTTCATTATGAGACTTGAAAATGGTTACTCCTCTCTGATTCCTTGGGTGCTTAAAAAGAAGATGTGGAACATTTTTATCATGCAAATATGAATATAAAATATGAATAAAAATCAAATTATAAGTTGAAGTAAAAGAAAATGTATCAGAGGTATTCTAAAAAAATATTCACTTTTCCCAAGGGAGAATAATCTTGCAAATGCATTCTCTTCTGCTTTCAAAAGATGTTTTTCTTATTGCAGGTACATTTGGGAAATCAGAATTATATTCAAGTGAAGGTTCATCAAAAATGCACATATTTTAGGTATTCTTTGAATTTGTATAAAGGTTTGAAAGGTTTAATTAAGAACTTGCAAAAAGTAAAACGAAAATATTTCTGTTAGGACCAGGTAGATTCACTGGTGAATGCTACCAGATATTTTTTTAAAAATCCATAGGGTTCAGTCCCAAACTCTTTCAAAAAATTAAAGATGTGAGACATTTTCAAGTTCATTTTACAAGGTCAGCATCACCTTTATATCAAAATCTGACAAGGGCATGGCAAGAAAATAAAATTATAGGCTAATAGTACTAATAAATATGGATGCAAAAAATACTCAGTTACACATTAGCAAATTAAATTCAACAATGATCAAAAGGATCATACACTAAAGTAAAATGGGATTTATTCCAGAGATGCAAGGACGGTTTAACACCCACTAATCAATCAATGTGATATACTGCATTAACACAATAAAGTATAAAAATAATTGACCATCTCAATAGATATGGAAAAAACATTGATAAAATTCATCTATTTCGAATAAAAACTTGACAGAATGACTATAAAGGGGCTACACCTCAACACAATGTAGGTCATGTATGACAAGCTCCTGACAAACATCATAATAGTGAAAAGATGAAAGTGTTTCCCCTACAATCAGGGAAAAGACAAGAATGCTCGTTTTTGCCATTTTTAGTCAACACAGTATTGAAAGGTACAGCCAGAGCACCAAGGAAGAAGAAGAAATAAAACATATCCAAATTGAAAAGGAAGTAGTAAAACTATCACTATTTGTGGATGACATAATTTTATGTATAGAAATCCATAAACACTCCCCCTCAAATCTTTTATAAATAATAAATGCATTCTATTAAGCTGCAGTATACAAAATCAATATATTTGTTTTTTATACAAAAACAAATGTGTGTTTTTTTACACTAACAACAAAATATCAGAAAAAGTACTTAAGAAAACAATCCCATTTACCAATGAGTTTTAAAAAGTTAAATACTTAGGAATAAATTTAACAAAGGAGAAATATTTGTACACTAAAAACAATATGAGACTGATGAAAGAAATTGAAAATGACACAAATAAATAGAAACATACCATGCTCATGGGTTGGAATTGTTAATATCACTAAAATGTCCCTGCCAAACAAAGCAACCTACAGGTTCAATGCCATACTTATAAAAATACCAATGGCATTCTTCTCAGAACTAGAAAATATAATCCCAAAATTTATATGGAACTATAAAAGACCCAAATAGCCAACGCAATCTTGAGAAAATAGAATAGAATTATAGAATAAAGTCATGCTGCCTGATGTCAAACTATATTACAAATCTGTAGTAATCAAAAGAACATAGTATGGACATAAAACACACAGACAGGACTGAGAACCCAGAAATAAACCCATGAATATATGGTCAATTAGTTTATGGTAAAAGAGGTTAAGAGTATACAATGGGGAAAGGCCAGTATTTTTTACCAAAGGGTGTTGGGAAAACTGGGCAGCCACATGCAAAAGAATAGAAGGTGAGTATTATCTTATACTGTATAAACACTTAACTTAAAATTGATTAAAGACTTGAATTTAAGACCTAAAGCCAGAAAGCTCCTAGATGAAAACATAGGCAGTAAGCTTCTTTACTACTTCTTGACATTGGCTTTGGCAAAAATTTTTTTGGATCTGACATAAAAAGCAAAGGCAACAAAAGCAAAAATAAACAAGTGGTATAGTATACCAGACTAAAAAGCTTCTGCACAGCACAGGAAATCATCAACAAAAATGAAAAGGCAACCTATCAAATGAAAGAAAATATTTGCCAGTCATATATCCAATAGATGGTTCATATCCAAAAATATATAAGGAACTCATTCAACTTCAGCAAAAAAGCAAAAAATCCAAATAAAAAATGGGCAGAGGACCTGAATAGATGTTCCAAAAAAGACATACAGATGGCCAACAGGTACATAAAAAGACACTCAACATCACTGATCCTCAGGAAACATAAATCAAAAGCACAATGAGATGTCACTTCACACCTGTTAGAATCGAAAGGGCAACAGATGACAAATGCTGGGGAGGGTGTGAAGAGAAGGGAAAAGTTGTGCTTTATTGGTGAAAATGTAATTGGTGTACCCACTATGAAAAACAGTATGTAGTTTCATCAAAAAATTAAAACTGGAACTACCATATGATTCAGGAATTCTACTTTCTGGGTATTTATCTGAAGAAAATGAAAACACTAATTTGAAAAGATATGTGCACCCATGTTCCATCATATATATACATATATATTATAGAATATTGCTCTGTCATAAAGTAATAGAATCTTGATAGATGTCAATAGATTTGTGACAACATGGATGGATTATGCCAAGTTAAATAAGTCAGACAGAGAAAGACAAATGTTGTAGAATTTCACATATATGTGAAATACAAAACAAAACAAAGAAAAACAAAGCAAAAAATCAAATCAAACCAAACCAAAACAAATAAAAAAGAAGCTCATAGATATTAGAAACAGATTGTGGTCCCAGGGGAGGGGGAGGATGTTGAAGGAAGTCAAAAGGTAGAAACGTTCAGTTAGAACGTAAACAAGTCATGAGACTATAATATACAGTATGGCAACTACAGTTAATAACACTGTGTTGCAAAGTGGCTAAAAGAGTAAAGCCTAAAAGTCCTCATTATGAGAAAAAACTGCAACTCTCTATGGCATCAGACAAAAACTAGACATTATTTGCTTATTTTGCAATGGATACAAATATTAAATCATTATGCCGTATACCTGACACTAAAAGAAAGTTATACGTCAATTAGACTCCAAAAAAGAGAACATATTTTTAAAAATTCATGTTAGAAAATCTTGTTTCAATGGGAAAGAAATAAAGATTTTTCATACAAAGAAAATATTGCTTCAGCTAGTATTAAATCACTAAGTATTATTTTTCTATGACATGCTCAGTGGAGCTCATACCAATCTTATATTTTCTACCTGTCTAAAATATGTTTAAAACAGTGGCATCAGGACTGGCATTGATTTCCATGAAATGAGAAGAATAAGCAAAGAAAGAGCAGGCCTCGGACCATCGCTCATGGTCAATGTCCACACACCACACCTCGGTCCTTAATTGGTGATAACTGGAAACACAGAACTTGACACCCATGTGCTGTGCACTGGTGTGCAATTACTTACAGGAAATTTCTTTTCATTTAATTTACCTTACTCATGACATGAGACCTGCTGAAAACATCTCAACCTCAAAAAATTCATAATCACATCAGGAAGAATAGCAGATAAAAAGCAGAAACTTATTCAACCAACAGTAATAAACAGACTATATGCTGTTAAAATATAGAAAAAATATCTTACAGATATTTAGGGATGTGGTCTTTGACTGTGTGAATTTAACCAACAATGAGGCATTTAATTAATTTTGGGATTATTCACCTGGTAGCTGGGTACTCGATGATGGATTGGAGTGAACAGTGCTGGAGGCACAGAATCAATTAGGGTGTTGTTGTTCTCTTCTAAGCCAGGGGTAGTGAGCATTTGAACTTTGTAATATATTTTGAATAGGAAAGAAGAGGGGATGTGAGAAGTGTTGTGAAAGAAAATTGAGTCTGGGCTGACGGACTTGTCACAAGTCCTTGGAAAGAAGAGACTGGTGTAGCAAAAGGACTACATAAAATTGAAATAAACACTTCCATTTCCATAGCAACCAGGATGACCAGACATCAGAATCGAAATGTAATCTTATTCAACCATCAGAATGACAGAAGGACACAGTCCCTGTAAAACTCTAAACTGAATGATCTCTGTGGGCTGTTCCTTGCTCAGGTAGGTTGGGCACCTTCAATGGATCTCTATTTAATAGATGTCTACTATGTAGCTGTCACGAGCTTAAGGACTTGGGAAAAATAAAAAATTAAATAAAATCTATTTCTTTTCATGGAGACTTGATAGTTCTTTAAATGGATGAGGGTTTGTCCAGACTCCAGCCCACTCAGACACTGAGGAGCCCACGTGATGCCCCGTGCCCACCCATTCCCCTGATGAAGTCCAGAGTGACATGGCTCCAAGATGCCAACATTGTTTGCAGGTGTCATTTCTGCTTTCCCACTGGTTCTCTGAACATCTAGCTTGACTGTCTCTGTCCTTTCACAAGTCAGTGAAACTGCATTTTAAGGGCAGAGGGAAGAGGATGAAGATGCAGAAAACCTGTCCCCGACTCCCGCTGCCACTGCTATGCTGAGGCCATCCTCACTGAAGGCCCCAACAACACTGGTCATTAAATGTAGTGGATACTTTTTTGCTTCTGTAGTAAACCAATGTCTTTTGGTTAAAAATGGCAAAAAAGCAATTCAAACCGACATAAAAAAACATACTTATGGCTCCCAAAATGTAAAAGTTGTTCCAGTGAAATTCCCAGCACAGAGTCCCATCAGCCCAGTTGGCTTACAGCCCCTGGCCCCCCCCCCCCCCCCCCCCCCAGTGCTCAGAGAGGTCACACTCGGACTCTTTGCACCTGGGAACCATCGGCGGGCTCGTGCAACCCAATCTGAAGGAATCAGTAAGAGAGGCATGGTTCCCATGGGAAAACTAAAGTACATTACCAGAGGCACAGGCAACTCACACATTTCCACTTCAGCATTTATTTTATTTGACTTGAGAGAAACATTTGGCACTGATGACCCATTCTGGAGATAGAGCCTTTTCTCCCTATCTTTGACTTTGTTTTCCTTCACTTCTATTACTCCTCCTCAGACTTCTTCACAGAATATACCTGATGCAGGTTATACATCATATCAAATTGTTGCAGGCCATCGGTTGCTTGTTCTGGTTCCTAGATGAAGAGAATCCACCGAGACTCATGTGTTTTATCAGGCACAACATCACTGCTGCTAAGGCCACAGCTTCCCCTCCTAGGACCGCCCCTGTCTCAGTCTCTCCCAGGGCTAGTGAATGAGCTCTGGCCAAGCTCCACCACATTGTCCATTTCTGGAGAGCACCAGAAGCTCCAGTGCTGAAGCTTGATTGGATCAAACCCATGGAGATCTGGCTTTCCCAAGGGCTGCCTAGAAAGGCTGGGGAATGTACTATTCTAAGAGGCAAATCTTGGTTAATGAGACACAAGAAACAGAAGGAGCTAAAAGACATGGTGCATGCTCTTTCTCAGCCTTATAGACTCGTAGGGAGAAGGGTAACTCCATGGTGTCGCCCTGGAGATGTTTCCGGTGACCAAGAGCCAGGTTGTTGCCTCTGTGGCTAACTAGGTAAAGCATCACCATGTGTTTGCATTCCTGCCTTTCTTGCCTCGCTGCTATTTTTCTCTTATTCCTATTGCCCTTCTGTGGCACTCTCTCCTTTGGTAAAGGGTGAGCATGTAGCTTTACTTTGGGCTTTGCTTCTTAGAAAAGCAGGGCTCAGACACAGGGCCACCTTTCTCTGACCAATGCACACTGATGGTGCTCCTTAGGGTTCTTCTGAGGTCACTGCTCATCACACAATGTCCCACTCCCACGGTTCAATCTCTACCTGTAATCTGATGACTCCCAGATCTCTATCTCCATCCCAGACTCCTCTCCTGAGTTCCAGCTCTTCCTGGGCATCTCTGCTTGGAAGGTTCTCAGGGATCCCCAACTCAGTGTGCTCCAAACTGACCTATGTGCCCAACCCAAAATGCTGTTCCCTTGCTCCCTTTCTTAGTGAATGTCACAATGAACACAGTTGCCTAAATCAGAAACCTGAAATCTCTGTGATTCCCCCACTTTCTCTTCCTCCTCACTATTCACACCCAGTCTCTCACCAGACCTTGACAGTTTTATCTTTTAAAAACACTTCGTGCTCACCAACTTTATTCTATCTACGCTGTCATACATAACCTCTCTAAGCCATTTTCCTATCTTGTCTGCATTCCTCCAGTCCTATTTATACAGAGTAGTATTTTAAAAGATTTTATTTATTTATTTTTAAAGAGAAGAAAGGGGAGGGAGAAGGAGAGGGTGAGAAACATCAATGTGTGGTTGCCTCTCACACACCCCCAACTGGGGACCTGGCCCACAACTCAGGCATGTGCCCTGACTTGGAATCAAACTGGTGACCCTTTAGTTCTCATAACAGTACTCAATCCACTGAGCAACAGCAGCCACGGCTGGTGTTGTCTTTTTAATATATTTTTTTCCAGCTTTATTGAGGTATAGTTCACAGACAATGTTGTGTGAGTTTAAGGGGCACAATGTATTGCTTTGATACCCTTATATATTACAAAGTGATTAGAACCACTTTGGGACAGGGGTGGGAGGAAAGGGGAAGATGTTGGTCAGAGCACAAACTTCAGGCTGTAAGATGAACACAAGCAGTCTCTGAGTTCCTCTAACAGGGTGTCAAACTCACTTTCACCAGGGGCCACATCAGCCTGGAGGTTGCCTTCAAAGGGCCGAATGTGATTCTAGGACTATATAATTGTAACTACTCCTTAACTAGGGGCAAGGAGCTTGGTGCTGCTGCTGCTGGGTAGGAACAAGATGCTGGGCCGGATAAAACAAGGTGGAGGCCGGATTTGGCCCATGGGCCTGTGTTTGACACCTGTGCTTTAGAACACCTGTGTCAAAGGCTTTCTATTATTTTAGATGAAGCTTCCTTACTGAAGCTCACTCTGATGTTTATGCCCCATGTCCTCCCCTTTTCTCCAGGTTCATTTTTTCTCAGCAGTCTAGGGGATTTAGCGGGTTCTCAGCAGTCTAGGGGATTTAGTCTTCAGTCCTATTGATTTTTTATCTTCTTATGGTTCCATGTTCTTGCTCACCTCTGAGTCTTCACATAAGGCTTTTTTTTTTTTTTCTGAAAACAGTCTTCACTCTCCTCTTCATCTAGCTAACTTCTACTCATTCTCAGAATCCTCAGATCTCAGCTGAGCTATCACTTCTTCCAGGAAGCCCTTCTTGATCTCCGCTCTTTTCCCAGTCGACGTCAGCACCTACTGTCAAAGGCCCCAGTGCAGCTGCCAGTGTGCTCTGCCAGCACATACAGTGCTGAATCGGTCATACCACTTCCTCTTCCTTTCCGTACATGGACGGGGCCTCTGTCAGCCTCGCTCGTAATTGCTTTCCTCAGAACCTGGCTCGGTGACTGATTTAAAAATACTCCTAGTGTATAAACACCGCAGGTAGTTTTGCCACCTTGCCTTTTATTTTGTGTCAAGTCCCAGAACAGCCAGTGTTTTCTCCCCAGAATTGTAGACAGCTGTTGTGTGCAGCCTGGCCTGTAGGGACTCTTTTAACAGCTTTCCGTATGGAATCCCAAGTCCTGGTTTTAGAATGAGTTTTAGCACAGGTGCTCTAAGGTAGAATATGTCATTGACTAGTCCAAAGAAAGAACACCCCATAGATGTGAATAAAATTACCATATATTTCAAAGTTTATCTCCTTTGTGACTTACAGAGTTTTAAAAAAGTTTTTAAGAATAGATTTCCTAGCAAGTGAATAAATTAAGCATTTATGGGCCCTGCCTGCCAGGTACTATGTGGGGGGACCTGGGGCAACGTCACCTTTCTAGTCATTTATTTTTGAGCTAAAATTCTTTGCTGTGTTTCACCCCTGGCTCTCTGTCTTGGAGTTTTTGTGATTGCCTTAATCTGTTGTGCCTTTAAAGTATTTTTCATAATTTTTGCTTGTGTGTTTTAATTTCATTCTCTGATACTTCCCATGCTCACATGCATTGTTTTGTGTTTTGTGTACAGTTTATTGTCTACTGCATAGAAGCTGTTGATGGCAGTTTTTAGGGTTATAAAACATAATATGGGCTCATGTCATAAATGGAATTTTAAAATTGAATAGATTTCCAAAGAAATGAACATTATGTGAAAGCTAAGCCTGTTCAGAATGGATAAATACAATGGCTTATAAACATTAGGAACACAGAAATTAACCTCCGCATTTACATTTTATGTTCAGAACAAGCTATTAGAGGGTCAATATGGACATTTTTATGGCTAACCAATTATCTTTTACACTAATTTTCTTCAGTATCTTAATTGATTTATTTGGAGTTGGGTGAGCGAATGAAAAGGTTTTACAAACACAGGTTCAAAACCTGACACTGTGCAGTTTTGCAGCTCTGTTTATAAATTAATGGCTCACACATTATTTGTAGAAGGATCAGATCTCTAAAACATCACCCTCTAAGCCTTACTTCATTTAAACCTATTAATTCAGTTCAGTGTGGGGATTGGGACAGTAAAACCACCCAGCAGTCATGTGACTAACAACGTCTAGTTAGTCACCTGTCTTCATCTACTTCCCTAACAGGATGAAAAAATATCTTTTGATTTTTAGGCATTGCAACTGACTGGTTAATCTGTCATCTAGGGTAACTATCTGTTTACCTATCTATCTGTCTATCTGTCCATCTACCTACCTATCTGTCTATCATCTGTCTATCTCATGCTTCATCCTAAAGGCTTTTGGTATGTTTTTCAAAGCAGTTCCAGACTTAATTATAAAACAGAAAACAGCTTTAGAGAATCATACTGTTTGAGGGAAGTAAAGTGTGTTTTATATAAACAGGTCCTTAGATTGACTAGAAAATACTTTTGAAAACTGTTTTGGGGGCTGAACAATGAACTTGAGCCTCAGGTGATCTGCACCACAAAATTGCACTAGTGACAAAGGCAGAATCTAATTGTCCGACTCAAGGCTGGTGCTCAGAGGTAATGATGCCTTTTACATCAAAACCCAGAACGGTTCTACTTTAGAAATGTGGGTTTTTGAACATTCAGAGAATCCATCTCTTCATATCAATTTGGTTCATTCTTTCATCTTCAATCTAGTGTGATATTTGAATAAAAAGGGGAGATTTTAAGTTTTGTGTGTTTGGGCTTGTGTAGATAATCTCTTTACCTATTCATTATTTGAAGGATATTTCTCCTCATTTGCATTGAAGTAAAACCTTGGAAAAATGAAGTACTTCTCCCTGTTGTTACCCCTTTCCAAAAACAGTGTGACTTCATTACATTTATTACAGGGGGATAAATAAACAGTCATTCACATATTACCCAGTAGGATTTTTCTCTCCTTAAAAACTGAAAAACTGTAGAGCAAAAAATTGAGACAAATAGTTAAATTTTCCAAAGCTATGAACATGAATCTTCAAAGAATTGCAGATTCAGCTTCCCTCCCAAACTGTCCTGATTTTTGTCCTATCCAACTCTGTGACCGGAAATCACTGAAAGGGGCTCACTGTTTAGCAGTCACCCAGGGTCTTTCTTACACTCCTTGGCTTCTCCTGCCCAGGGCTCTGATCAGCATTGGAATCAGCCATCAAGGGACTGCTATGATTTGACTTACATGAGTGATAACCTAATCGGGCCAAGTTAAGGACCTTTCCAACAAATAATATTTGTTACACAATCTCCCTCTGGGTGTTCTTTCAACCTATCTGGTGAAAAATGCAAAACATTCACATTTTACAGAAATAATACAGCTACGGATGGCTGCCTGCAAAAATCACAGCTGAATGTAGATAATTATATACATAATTAATTATGCAAACAAATTAATCAGCAATCAGCCGGTACTCCTCTGTTTTGTGCTCAGTGCTGTGGATGATAAAGAATAAAGACCTTCCAAATGCATTTTAATTTCTGAGGAGCCATTTTAAAAGCCAAAAATATTCAGAAAGAAAAATGCCAAATTTAATACTTATAATCAATAGCCAGTAATCACTTAAGTTTCAGTCGTAACCCAAAATAGCTGATCTAGAGTTGTCTCTTCCATAGACTTCACTATGTGAAAATTGATTCACTTAATTTTAAAAGGGTTCCTAAAAGTCATCATTCTGAATTTCTAGGGAACTGGGACATGGGAGTACAAACAAACATGATGAGTATGTTTAAAAAACTATCCAGAGCCATGTACTATGAAAAAGAGACATTTATTGAAAAAGAAGATACAAGAAACATTGTACATAGAACAATGACACCTCAGTCCCCTTCAAAGTTACAACTGTCTTGAGGAAATCTGGTTCATTGACAGTGGTTTGAATCATGTCATCAGCAACTGCAGTACAATGTTCCTTCTGGTCTGGTAGCAGAAGCCATGTAATGAATTTTGCCAGGACATGTTTTGTGCCAAAATCTTGCATCAAAATCTCTGACACAATAGTTTTAGGAATCCCCAGATGGGCTTCTAGTTCTCATACTGTCAGTCACGGATCTTTGTTGATTCCAGCCCATACATGTTCTATGTTCTCAGTCATTCTACTTGTTGCAGGACTTCTAGAACATGGATCACTTTCAACAGGTTCTCAACCATTTTTGTAGCACTTTTATTTGTGCCTCACTCATTACATTGCCCCCGAAAGCCTTGTGATTCATCCAAATAGTTTTCACAGAGGAATGGTCAAGCTTAATGCAAAATCTGATGCAACTTCATTGCTCTACTCACTCAGTCATTTTGAGTGATGGCCACACAGTACTCAGACTCACTCAACGACGTCTACTGCCCTCACTGATTAGCACAGTGAAGTCATCATCATTCACACATGCGCATTCCAGTCCACTGTCCCTGGCTGCCAGGTTACATAGATATTTTGCAATCCATTTTTGTTATGTTAACAGTGGCTGGAATTTTTCCAGACAGACCTTGATTAAGAAAACTGGTTTCTATTTCAACAGGTTTGAAGTGGTTATCTCAGGGTAGAGGGTTGTATGAATAATTGTTTATTTTCACAATTTTCAAACTTGCAATAATCAACATGTATTCCATTTATTATAGCAAAGGTATCATGCCCTCCCATGCTCAAGAATGCAGTGTGGTTGCTGGTCTGATTTATTTTGTCAACATCCCTCCTGGCAGGGTTTTCCCAACACCCTCAGGACACACTACTTGATGCTGCCCTTTCTCCTGGACATTCATATTAAGGGCCTCCTCTATGTCTACTATTCATTTCTGCATGAGATGAAAAATATTAGCCAAATGCACAAGAGAATTGAGTAGAAAACCACTGTAGAAAAAAACCTCTGAGAACACTTGTAAGATTTACAGCATAAAAGAAACTGTATCTAAAATTTCCAATTATTTGTCCTTTTACACCTTTTCCTGGAAATAATTCTGGGATTTACAAATTCAATAGTAGGAGAAACAAACCCCTTCCTGGACTCGCATCTTGCTTTATCCATGAATATTTAACTTGCTAAGTAGTGTTGTACTGCCCAAGACACATTTGCCTTCTGCAGGAATCGAGAGCCTGGTCGGGATTAGGCTTTTGAATAACACTGATGCAGTTGTCCTGAATGTCGGCGGTCCTCCCCGTGACTTACCTAGAGCCTACAAAAATCAAATGTGCTACACAGCATGAACAAATTTTTGAGAGCATTTTTGTAATTGTGACTGGGTATTTCATGTTCAATTTCTCATCTGCAATTTACATGAAAGAGTCAGCCTATATTAAACAGAGTTCTGTTTTCCCAACAGTTATCAAAAAAACCTTTCTGTTCCTTATTTACCCACCAGAATACAGCAAAACTGTGTGCCTTATTTATGCACAAAAATTCATGCAATTTAAAAAAATTTCATGTACTTTTGCAAAGCTTTCTGTTAGCACAATTACACAACCTTGTTTGGGAGCTTCTCATCAGAAGAGTGCTTATCAAACTTTGGTGGCTGAGGAAGCACCTGAGCACCTTGTTAAAGTGCAGATTCCAGTGCAGATGCAATAGGTTTAAGCTGGCCCCAAGACTCTGCATTTCTAATAAGCTCTCAAACAATGTTGATGCTGCTGGTGCAAGGACCACACTTAGAGAAGCAAGTGTTTAAAAAACATAAATGAGGCATTTCTCTTTTTTTTTTTCCTAGGGCACAATCTGCAACTTTTGCTACCATAATGCTGAGGGTTAGACATTGTTGAGATTGAAGAATTTGAGCATCAGAATGTAAGTCAAAGGAACTGGCTCTAGTTTCCAGTTACAAAGAAAGAAACTAGTAGCAGACACTACACTGGTGCTTCCACGGGCTCTAAATGAGATCGATGGGCAGAGGACACACTTATGTGGCTATAATGTGTCCCACTCCCCTGGTTGGATCCCTTCAGTGATACAAGGGCTCAGCCAGACTTTGTGTTTGCTACGCTCTGAGTGTGTAAGATGTATGTAAGCGTCTATGTTAACAAGGTACTGGGCAAAGGGCAGAAGTGCCGGACATGCTCCCTGAAGTGTTTCCTTCAGCTTATTCAACCTTAAATTCCACAAAACTTATGGGGCACCTACTTGCCAGGACCCTAAAGTGTGCCCTGAAGCACATACCAAGTAGTACAACCTTGACATTCCACTTTTGAAAAACTTGCATGAAATTTGGGAAAATAAGTATGATTTCCACATGCAACATAGTTAATAATAATGTAACACAATATGTGCTAAATACCAAATTGGAGATAAAGGCTAAATGTATGACTACAAATTTCAAATGGATACCTGCTGAAGCCAAGGAACCGTACTGTAACTACCTGTTACGTTTGGGCTCCAGTTCTCCGAGGTGATTATTGACTTAGTTTTTTTCACCATCTCCAAACCCTCTCCCTCATTCTCAGCTATGACCTCCTGCATTTTGGTCGATAAAAGAAAATTAATCAGAAAAGAATTACTTCACTTTCCAATCACTAAGTCAACTCCGTCCAACACTCCTCGCCCTGCAGTCCCTGACTTCTTGTCACATTCAGTCCTGCTCCTGCTTGTGCCCAGTCTCTCTACTCTTATCACCTCTAGTCCACGACAGCACCCTGCTTTTCAATATTCTCCTCTCTCTGTTGCAAGGCTATTTCCTTCCTGTCAACTAGTGCCATTAGCATCAATTTGCAAATGTACCTTAATATTACTTAGATTAAAAAAAACTCCATTGATACTGTATCTTCTTCTTCTGATCACTGCCTCACTTTTCAGCCTACTTTCAATACATCTTTTTGAAAGAGAGTCATTCCTTTTTCATTTTCTCCTCATCCACATACTGTGTGAAATCCCTCCCCTTTAAACCTTGTGAGCTTCACTTCTTCTCTGCCCATTAACATGGTTTTATTTTGTTAAATGGATGCTCCTCCAAGTACACAGAGACCTTCATAAAGTCATCATGGCAACTTAGAGGACAGCTAACATGGCTATGGAAGACCTGGAAAGATGGAGATAACGATGCACGTCATCGCCTGTCTCCAGCTTTACTTGCTTCTCTGCGTCTCTTGTTTCCAGTTCCTGGCACACCACCAGTACCCGGAGCATGTAACTTTCCAATGTGGAGGAACTGGTCTGTGGCCAAGGATTAATGGGAAGAATGAAGAAACATGTTTTATAAATTTTTTAAAATAATAATTATGAGAAAAATACTAGAGATGACTTTTCATTCACAATCTTTTTTCCTACCATCACGTTTTAAATAAAAGTTTGTCTAAGGAGGTTGCAGACCTCATTAAGATGGGTCAGTCATTCATTTTTTGTAGGGTCTACAAGTCAACACTCTAAGAATGCTCATATTTTGACAAAGCCATATTTCCAAAATTTTTCCATATGTCTATAAGGTAGAACATGATATTAGTATACTGGGAGCTGTTCTAGCTTTAGAATACTAATTGAAACCCCAAAGTGTATGAACCTACCAGTTGTTGCTTTTGAACTGAATAAATAACTGTCATAGTTACATTTCCATGCCTTTCCAGGATGGGGCCCACATAAAATGGGTGGTGTATTTCATATCCTGGAAACCTGACCTTACATTTTCCTGTGTTTTCTTGCTCCTCATTCTTCCTTTTGCCATTCACTCTCTCGGGCAAAAAAGAAGGACCTCACCCCCAGACTCTGGTTCTGAAGGACTGAGGATTCCTTACAATGGAGCACTAAATGCAGATAATATTCCCTAGAGAAGCCTGCTAATCATTCCTTCCCTCTTTCCTCCCTTCCTCCCTTCCTCCCTTCCCCCCTTCCTTCCCCCCTTCCTCCTTCCTTCCTTCCTTCCTTCCTTCCTTCCTTCCTTCCTTCCTTCCTTCCTTCCTTCCTTCCTTCCTTCCTTCCTTCCCTCCCTCCCTCCCTCCCTCCCGCCTTCTTTCCTGTCTTCCTGTCTTTTTTAAAAAATCTGTGCAGGAAACTCCAGGCTGGGAGAGCTTCTCAGTTCTCAGAAGTAATCTGATTAGTGTCTTCATACTGGAGTGTACCTGTGGGTCAGGAAAAGAGCAGGAACCCCATGGTCCAGCAGGATTTGCAGAGAAGGGGAGCTCATTTGCATGCACATCCAACTGCACAGGGGCTGTGTTTCTTTCACAGCTTGCCTGCTTGCTGTAACAAAGGAATATTGCTTTGAACTCTTCAAGCAGACTCAGGGGTGCTCTTAAAAGACTTTAGGCAATGAAAAGGAAGAAAGGGCCTTTCAGTTAAATATTGGACTTTATTAATTAGATGAAAACATTTGTTTCACACCTGGTTATATCTGGTGTTAGCTTTTGTTATTTAAAAATGTCTGTACTGTATAATCATACACTTGAAACCATACTTCTCTAAAACATACTAAAGTCATATTTTTAAGAGAATACTGACAGCTATTGATAGGTGAACAAAATAAAAATATATTTTTAGATAAAATATGGATGTTAATTCACTATAAATAACCCCAAAATCTTGCTTTAAAATGATAAGCAGGAGAGCATAAAGTTTATCATGATGAAATGAGAACTGCTATTGTGTATTTTCAAAAATCAACTTATCATAGGTAATTACTGTCATTATAGAGTATGAATATAAGATTAATGGAGATTTCTGAGTTCTCTAATGAGGTTCTTTGTAGCAAAATTTTATACTAGTGACATGGTTTCCTTTTGTTTAAGATACCAGTATAATCAATTTGGTTCTGTCATTACAAGGAAAAGTAAAAGTTTCACTTTTCCTTGTAATAGGAAAATAGGATAAAGATAAAAGTTTCATCAATGAAAGTTTGCCCACCCACTACTGTGCTATCATAGACATAGTTGCAATTCAGACTAATGATTAGTCTCAAAGTGGAGAACTTCATGTTCAGGCTGAGACTTCTTTTTCTTGGAACTGCCACAAATATGAATTTCCAAGTTACTCAGACATTCATATTTTAAAATATGCTCTTTACTATGCTAGATTTCATCTTTTACAGGCAGAAGGAGAGACTTCAGTGTTCATTTCAAACTGGTTTTGAATAAAATGCACTAGGAAAATTATGACAGGAGGAACTATTGCTGTATCAGACACATGTGTGTGTTCACAGGCTAAGCCATGCCTATAATTTCTAGAAGCTGTGACAAATGAAAATGTTGGTTTCTTGAATCATGAGACTTTGATATAGACTATTTGGAGAATTGCTGCATCACAGATTAGAAAGTGACTACTGTAAATAAGTGGATTACAAACAGGATTAGGAACTTGGCTTTTCCAGCCACAGTTCTTGTCTTTAATCTATTTCTGAAACTGTACGAAGGAATAAAATCAGTCATAAGTATGTTTTCTTTTTTATTGCCATCTAGAATCATTTCCAACTTGCGCCGCTTTGATTTGAGTTTCTAACCACACAGCTTAACTCTGATCATGGTGCAGACAGCGTATGTCTGCATGCTGTAGTACTGCATGCTGAGTGCTCGCCTGTATGCTGTAGGCAGGACTGCCGTCCTCGCATATTTTTATTGCCTCTCCCCAAAGAACAGTATGGCTTCTGCTAGTATACAATCACTGAGAGTGTCACTAAAAAATTAAAGTTATATCTGCAACATTCCCAGACGGTTCCCAAATATAAATCCATCCACATGCGTTGTGAGGAGGGAGGGCCATTCTGCCTCCATTTCTGAAGCAACCACTGCAGAATAAGGTGGCAGTGGAGCACTGCTCCTTGGTAGGAAAACTCTGTTAGAGGAATATTTTATTAAGTTTCCTTGAGTAATCAGGGTGTGAATTCACGCTCTCATTCTGTGAAATGCACGAGTCTTTAAGGCCATTTAAATATAACTCCCACTTAAAGATACTTGGAAACCGACTGCTGTGCAAGCCCACTATTTAAACACCTTTTCTACTTCAACCCCACAAAACTTTCAGTTTTCTGCCTAGAATTGGAAGGAGGAAATAAGTTAAAGTTTTTGTTACTATTCACAACAGATATCTTGGTGTTTTCATTTCATACCCTGGTCCAGCATTTCTCAAATACATTCCTGAGGGTTAATAGGTACTTTAATTAAACAAAAATCAGGTCCTTACTGGTGTGGCTCAGTGGCTTGGGTATCATCTTGCAAACTAAAGGGTCACCTGTTCAATTCCTCATTGGGTATATACTGGGGTTGCATGTTTGCTTCCCAGTTGGGGTGCATATAAGAGGCAACCAATCAATGTTTCTCACACCAATCTCTCTCTCTCTCTCTCTCTCTCTCTCTCTTTCTCCCTCCCTTCCCCCTCTCTAAAAATAAATAAATAAAATCTTTAAAAAATGAAAATAAAAACAAATTAAACAGTACGAAAATTTCTCAGAAAACTAAAAATGAATCTGCCTTTTGATCTAGCTATTCCACTGCTAGGATTATACCCTAAGAACCCTGAAACACCAATCCAAAAGAACCTATGCATCCCAATGTTCATAGCAGCACAATTTACAATAGCCAAATGCTGTAAGCAACCTAGGTGCCCATCAGTAAATGAATGGACCCCAAAACTATGGTACATTTACACAATGGAATTCTATGCAGCAGAAAGAAAGAAGGAGTTCCTACCCTTTTCAACAGCATAGATGGAACTGGAAAATATTATGCTAAGAGAAATAAGCCAGGCGGTGAAAGACAAATACCATATGAGCTCACCTTTAACAGGGACCTGAACAACAAAAAAAAACAAACAAGCAAATAATAATGAAATACACTGAAGTAGAGAACAGGCTGACAGGGACCAGAGGGGAGAGGGAGGGGAATTTCAGGGGAAAAGGGGAAGGGTTTACAGGAACAAGTATAAAGGACACATGGACAAAAACTAAGGGTGGGTGGAAATGGGAGGGAGGGGAGAGGCATAGGTAGGTGGGTTCAGATGAGAGTAAAAGACAGAAAACTGTACTTGAACAACAATTAAATTAAAATAAAAAAATAAAATAAAATAAAATCCAGCAGGATCACCTACTAAAAAAAAACTTTAAAAGTGGAAAATATGCAAATCATCATCAAGACTGAATTTCATAAAGGCTAAGGGATTGAACCATCACCATTTCTGGGAATTCCTTAAAAGTATTGATGCTGACTATGGTAACATCATTTACTTTTCAGAAGCAAGATGGCTAAGTCAAGGCCAAATGTTGAAAAGATGTTATGATTTGCAACATGTTATCAAGTCATTTATAGTATCCAAAAACCAATTTGTGCTGAAACTTGATGATGAAAACTAGCTTACAAATTCAGCATTTTTAGTGGACTTAACTGCTCATTTAAATGAGTTAAACATGTGTCTTCAAGGTGAAAACCAACTTGTCAGTCTCACGTTGCAAAGCATAACAGTGTTCCAAATGAAACTGGAATCACGTCAAGCTCAAATTAAGGCAAACAATTTTATGCATTTTGACATGCTGGCCAAACACAGCCCTGTGAACAGTGAAAAATATGCAGCCTTACTTTTCAGCTTGACACAAGAGTTTGAAAACAGATTTCAAAATTTCCAGGAAAATAAGCAATATTTTGCTATATTTGCGACTCTTTCTAGTCAACATAAATATGTCACCTGCCGATTTTCAAATGGAGTGCACAGAGATGCAATTTGATATTCAACTTAAAGAAAAATTTGATCGTATCTCTTCACTGGACTTTCATAGGTCCTGTCTTCCAGGAGACAAATATCCCTTGTTTCACAATCATACCTTATTCATGTCATCACTATTTGGTGGCACCTAATTTGCCAGCACCTATTTTTAAGAATGAACACTCATTAAGAGTAAAACTAGAACCAAAATAGCTGGTGAGCACCTTGAGGACTCACTGAGAATTGCAACTACTTCTATCAAACCACATACTGATACACCATATTCTCAAATACAGTATTAAACTAGTTTTATGTTGCCCTCATTTACTTTTATAATAAAATATTTAAAAAAGGAATATATGTTATACTGAAACATAAAATATAGATATAAGAAACCACTAAGTCCTTGTAAATTGTTGCTCTTTGTGTGATGAACTACATGTAAGAAAAGGAGAGTCAGTGAAGAAAAGGAGTCAGCCCCTGAGAGACCAGCACCTCCACACCAGGCTAACGCCATGGTCCTCCTGCATGTGACATATCAGTGCCTTCTCAGCATTTACAAGTGGCGCTGTGTTTGTCTTTTCACCATCCACCCAATCATTACAATTTCAGCATATAATAGCATCTGATGTCTAACAGGACATTGAGATAGGCCCCATCAAGAAAACATAGATAAGACATTTATACTCACCCTTACATGACTTAAAACCTAGTTAGAGAGATGTTGAAACCAACCATGTGAGTCTAACACACAGATGTTGACAGATGTTAAGACAGCAGAAAGAAGAGCGGGGCTGGGAGCCCGCAGCAAGAAATCTGTAGCAGAAAGATTTCCTAGGGAGGTGGATTTTGAGGATCAGGGGTAAGCGAGGCATCAGAGGGAGTGCCATTGTCCAGAGACACGAGAGGACAGAGAAGTCTCCGGCAACTAAAAATAGTTTGGAATAAATGCAGTGAAAAATACTTGTGGAGGAAGGTCAAGAGGAGAAAGTGGAAAATTCAGCAAAAGTTAGTTCATGAAAGACTCAGAGTACCTCTTTTAATGTTTTGGCTTTTCTTTTTAAAAGCTGTGAAGAAAAATCACTGAAAAGTTACAAATACAGGACTATTCTGGCACCAGAGCATTGTAGGCATGGAAGACTGAGGAGAGTATAGAATCATTTCCATGTTTCTGGATTAGATTTTAGATGAAGGGTGACATTCCTCACCAGGTACAAACTATCAGAGAGGGAGCAAATGAAGAGAGGGGAATGCAAGGTCAGCTTCTGACATCAGTTCAGCTCAGTGACACAGAGCTGCCACTGAGAAGGACATGCCCAGGCAGGGCCAGCGGTATCTGTGTGGGCCAGGGAAGATGCCCTCTGGCATCATGAATTTTAAAGTGAGTTGAATAGTGTGTTGTCCAAAGTTTCTAATGCACAGAAAATTCTAGCAAAAAGAGATCTGATAGGTACTGACTTGAATTTGCAGGAAGAGGTCATCTGTGTCCGCTTAGCAGTTCCATTGAAAAGACAAGGGAGTGAATGGGGCGTTTACGTGGAGACTATACGGGCACGTTTGTCCTTTTGAGACGGGGTACATGGCAAAATGGCTGCAGTCAATAAAAGCTATAGGGACTGTTGACAAGGAAGTAAGACCACCCCCACTGGATTTGTAATACATTAGCATGCTAAATGATGAACCCTGGATGTTAGGAATGGAAACAGAAAATCCATGTAAGGACACAAAATGGCTGATGGAGCTCTCCTGAAAAACCTCCACCTCCTTCCCTGGAACACCTTGAATATTTCCTTCCCCTTGTTGAATAGTCTACACCCAACAGATTAAACAAACCTCAGTAAAAGAAGCAAATCCCACTCAAGTGCCCCACTTTCTATCTCACTGCTTCACTAAGAAACTCACTTGCACTTTAAACTTTAAGCTGGCTTGTCCTTGAATTATTTCCCACAAGAAGCCAGCATTCACAGTGGGCTGCAAAATCTCAGTTCCCAGACCCCTGGAATACTTGCATCACTTCTACAAACTTGGCTGTGTGAAGAATGGTACAGGGCAGGATCTAGATGGAGGCTGCCTTTCTCTTCGTATTGGAGGGGAGTCTTGAGCTTGTTTACATGCTGAAACAAAAGATCCAGCAGGGGGTGGAATCAAAACAAAGACGCCATTTCTAGAAGAATAGAAGGTTTTAGGTGGCAGCGCATCTATTTCTCTGAGTCACGGAGAGGTGCTAACAGAAAGAGAGGAGGTAAGGGGAGGGGAGTCACCACTGTTTGCCTCTATTTCATCTTGAAATAATGAGCAATGCCATCTGCAAAGCTGGATGGTGATGAGGATCCCACCGGTCACCTGAGCGACGTAACAGAGTTAGAAGTCTGGGATGGAGGATGCACAGCGTCCTGAATATACCTCACCATGGTTTAGATACAATTTTGGTGACTTGCTGAATATATTTGGAGAATACAGAAGCACCTTTTGTTGGGGGGTGGGGGTCAGATCTCCTGTCGGCCTTTAAGAACCAAAGCTTCATTATTACATGATTGTGAAGTGCTACTTTTAATGAAGAGTCTTGGCTTTCTAACATTAACTAGGTTAAATCCCGTTAGAACTGTCTGCTGTGTGGCTTACACCTCATTTTACTGCAGAACATGATTTCTATTCAGTTGGAAGAAAGGCTCCATCTCACAGTATGTTTTTATAGATCAGATTCTATCTCTTGCTTAAACAATTTTTAAAGTAATTACAATGATTAGTGTATACCCTGCTAAAAATCCAAAATGAATCAAACTCTTGGGTACAGATCCGTATATAAACTTCATAAACTCATATGTTTAATAAGAAGGAGTAAACTTGAATTACTTTAATTAGTATTTTCCAGTTTAAAAGAGCATATGTTACTCCAAAATTTCTAGATCTATCTATCACCGTTCGACACTAATTTTTTAATGAGCAACGGATGTATTTATATTGAATTATTTGTTCTTCCTCTATTTCCTTTTAATGAGTGGGAAACATTTATCTACTGTGTCATAATAATGTCTAACATTTATTGAATATCTTCTGTGTGTCAGTGTTTTTCTAGGTGATTTTACTTTTATCATCTCATTTAAGATTCCTACCTTGTGAGGTAAATACTATTATCGGTGCCAGATCACGAGGGCAAGAATATTTTACCATTACGTCTGCTGCTATATACTTTTTTTAAGATTTCATTTATTTATTTCTAGAGAAGGGAATGGAGGAAGAAAGAGGGAGAGAGAAACATTAATATGTGGTTGCCTCTCATGTGGCCTCCACTGGGGACCTGGCCTACAACCCAGGCATCTGCTTTGACTGGTAATCGAACCGGCAACACTTTGGTTCGCAGTCCATGCTCAATCCACTGAGCTACACCAGCCAGGCTGCTATATTTCTAATTCCTACAACACTGTCTAGCACACAGTAGGCATGCATGCAAAACACATTTGTTCAATAAATAAAATTCCATTTGACAGATAATAAAATTGAGTCATAGAGATGCTAAATAACTTGTCTTACTCCCTAGAGTTGGGAGGTAAATTAAATGAGCAACTATAAGAAAGCACTTAAGGTAATGAAGGGTGAAATACATTCATACACATGACTTATTAGAACAGAGCCTGGCATACAGTAACACTGTCCAGGTGATTTGCCAACACTGACTAGCATTCTCTGTTTACTTCTGTGCCTTCCCCACTTGATTAGGCAAGGCCTTATTCATTCCTCTACGCTAGCCCCTGGCCCAGTGTCTTACATAAATTACGTAGTACACCAATACGTTGTATAAAGAAAATACTTTCAAATACATGGTTCTGAGAGCTTAATGAATTATTTGTTTTAATAAAAACAAAATGAATTTAAGTCACATATTCAATATTCATTGTGCTGCTTTATGCTTGGAATAAAATGTTGAAGACAAACAAAAAAGATCACCTCTGCCCACATAGAAACTGTCATCTGGAGAGGGAGACACCAGTGTATGTCTTCTTTTTATAGCCTTGAATGGGAAGCTGTCTAAAACCATGACTTATGCATATGAAATCTATAAAAACTTCACGATAAGCCGAAACACAAGCTGCAGTGATCAAAGCCATGATTTATGCAAAAACATTAAGAATGTGGTGTATGAGTAGACTGCAGATAAGTAACACAGAGGAAAGAAAAACTACTTAGTAATATTTAAAACAGAACAACCGAGCAGGCTGGAAAATTTACCTAAGAGTGTTCAGCACTGTAGAATAAGAAGTAACATTATACCATCCCAATATGATTTAGATTGAAAATGGAAAAATGGACAGTGATAAAATTGGTTATATAATAGAATAATTCCTCAAGAAACATGGTATTTTCAAATACAGGTGATGGCAAAATGTGTGACATTTGCTATGCGAACCATGTGTGCACCCAGTGGGAAAACAGTAGCACATCAATAATGTATTTTGTTTTGCAGAAACATATACGAGCACTTAATTCTGCCTTCAGATAATGACATTTTAACATCTCACTGACATAAGCTTGGATACAGGCCCAGCCTTCTCTCCAGGCCCTGTGATTCGTGAGATGTTTCCCAAAGATGATGCTCGAGAGGGCTTGACACTTTTGATCAAGCCCTTTGACCTTTGTGGGCTTTAGCACCCCGTCTATGTAGCAGGGTAATGATCTAACTCACAGTGAAGGGGGCAATAGCTAGCATTCAGAGATCCCTCACCACGTTTCAGAGTGCAAGATGCTTTCATAGATGCACGCGGCTGTGGTAATAAGGGCCCTGCTTACTCGGTGCTCTGCAGAAGGTGTGTCGTTTGCAGGATCCTTCCAATTATTTATTTATTTATTTGAGGGGAAGGGAAAGAGAAAAAGAGGGAGAGAAACATCATTGCAAGAGAGAAACATCAGTTGGATGCCTCTGAACACACCCTCGACTGGGGACCCAACCAACAACTCAGGCATGTACCATGAGCGGGAATTGAACAAGTGACCTTACAGTTTATGGATGACACCCAACCAACTAGGCTACACTGGTCAAGGCTTGCAGGATCCTATTTAATCATATTATGGCCTTGAAGAGGGTGTTATTGCTCTTTTTTGTCTTTTTCAATTATAGTTTACATTCAATATTATTTTGTATTAGTTTC
Organism: Artibeus jamaicensis; assembly: GCF_021234435.1. Lineage (NCBI taxonomy): Eukaryota > Metazoa > Chordata > Mammalia > Chiroptera > Phyllostomidae > Artibeus > Artibeus jamaicensis. The sequence continues at coordinate 41,764,902 of NW_026522059.1, forward strand.
AGGTGTACAGCATAGTAGTTAGACAATCCTATACTTTGCAAAGGGATCTCCTGACATTTCTAGTACCCATCTGGCACCATACATAGTTATTAGAATATTATTGACTATATTCTCTGTGCTGTACTTCAGATCATTGGGGTGTTATTGCTCTTACTCTGGGATTCAGGAGCTTGTCTAACAAAGGTAGAACCAGGGATGACCCGTCTGCCTCCAGAGTCCACGTTCTGTCCTCTGGGTCCCGTTACCTCCTGCAAATTGGTCTTTCCCTCAAATCTCTGTGAAACCAGCAGCCTCAAGATGACAAAAGACACACCCTTTCCAGCCCTCTATCTTTCTATAGAGTTGTGGTTTTTGCATGAGGTAAGGAGCTTTTTAAACTTGGAAAGGGCTGTGAAAAGGCAGGTTGTCCTACTTATTGCATTCACCACTATGTCATCATGTAGATGGGCCCCCTGCAGTATCTTCAATTCAAGGCATGTGAAACTTGGAGCATTCTACCATCTCTCTCTCCAGATCCCTTCCTGCCTCCTCTCCCGAGTACTCCATGCTCCAGGAAATACTGCTTTTCCATCACCTTTTCCTCAGTAAAGGGAAAGCTCACATTACCCAGCACCCCTGGTCCCAGCCACGTCCAAGGGAAAAGCAGACTGATTGTCTCTTCAAGTAGTTCGCAATAGCCTCCGAACAACCACTAGACCAACCCGGCCCTCCTGGGACACGGGCATTTTCATCACTGAACCAGTGTAGTAATAACAACTAGCATCTGCACAGAGCACTGTTTTTCACAAAGACATTCACAGCACATTTAATTCTGTGAGGGGCTGTTATCCATATTTCTCTAACAGGAAAACTGAATTTTAGAGATTGCTATTGACAGAGCCATTCTGCAGCTAAGTGGCTGAGCCACAACTCGGAGCCACAACTTCTCATTCGTGATTGCGTGTTCTGCCCATTATTTCTCACTGCTCTTCAAGGACACTAACTTCCTCCAAAGGGGATAAACCTCTTGCTTGGCCTTGTCCTAGTTCTGGCCACCAGCACATCCCTTCCTTGAGCCTTGGCAGGTGCAAATCATGCAGTCAGTGATTTGGTCCACACCTTCAAAAACACGCTACATTTTCTCCTGTGTTTCAATGACATGCTGAACAGAGTTAATAAGTAAACTTGGCAACATGGAGGCAAGAGTGAGTGACTTACTGCCTGAAACTAGTGCTTATGACCTACGGAAAGATGCTTTCAGCAAAAGGGCATTATTTCCTCATTGTTTCATTCAATGTGTGTTAGGCATTGTTTTTGGCACTTAACACATACGGTCATTTAACACCTATGACCATCCTAGGATGAACTTGCTATTACTGTGTGCACTGCATAGATGAGAACACTGAGGCATAGCTAGGCAACTTGCCTAAGAGCTAGCAAACACCAAAAGTGTGTCCCCAGAGCTCCTGCCTTTAGACCTGGTGCTGCACTCACTGCCTGCCATGGATCTCCCTCCTTCAGACTGGGGGATGCTGCAGAGGTTGGTGCTGAATGAGCGTACTGGCAGCCGTGTTCCGATAGACCGAAGACAACCAGGACTTCACGCTTCTGATGCTTTCTCAGCATCTGTGCCCGAGTCCACATGATGTGTTTGCTCAGTAAGATCAGTCTCTGGAACTTCACTGATCTGAATTCAACCTTCCTACTCACGGGAATTTTCTAGCCAAGCATGAAATGATAAGTGTCATTTATCACAGCCTGATGGGGCAGAAACTACAGTCACACATTGGTACTCATTGGTTTCATAACTCGTCAAACACCGTACTCGCAGAATTTTGATGAGAAAAATGTTTCAGGACTCGGTGCTTGTTTACCACTCGTTACACTTGCTAGAACTTATGTGAGTCACATTGTGCTTGCTCGCCACTTGTTGGAACAAATTAACAATGAGTTCCAAGGTATACTCTATTATCACCCTCATTTTCAGATGAGAAAACTGAGGTTTAATGTTAAACAATCTTCCTGAGTCCTAAAGGTGGTAAGTGGTAGAGATAGGATTCAAATGCAGCCCAAAATAATTATTCATTTTATGTAATTCAATGTAGTAATTTGGTGATTAATTAGCTTTTGAGTCAGAAAAATCTGACTCAAACCTGAGTAGGAGTCTAGGTTTCCCCATTTATTAGCCATCTGACCTTAGGAAAACCCCAGTTTCCTGAAACTGTGAATAAGAGTGTCTATCTCTTGGGACTCTTGTGGGAATTAAATGAGATAGCACACACAGAGAATCAGTAGAACCTTAATCGCAGCGTTTATAGAATTATCTCCCACTTAATAGACCTAGATCCCTGCTTTGTATCTCTAGCACAATGTCCAGCATGTCATGGGTACTGATGGATGATGAATGAACAAATGGATGAATTAAGTTGACATGAAGAATTAAGTTGGTCTGAGAACATTATGCTTTGAAATATCACACGAAAGCAGTGTTTAATATATCAGTTGTTCAGACCATGGTTAGTGCTTTTATTTTAACGTAAATATATTCTCCAGCAGGCAGTCTAAGCATAAAGTAACAAAGCCAGAAGAAATCATACAAATGTATAAGTTAGACATTGCTATAAACTTTATAAATGCCTCCATTCATTAACATTTCTGGGTACTATACAATGTCTGTACAAATGCATGAATATTTTTCTAATATCCATTTATAGTTACATTATCTGGAACACCTATTCATTATTTTACTGAAAAATCTACTACCAACCACTTATACTCTGTAACATTTTAATTTTGACTATTGTTCCTCAAACAAGCACCTCATTGTTTGGCACACATTGTTCATCCGTATAAAGTTAAAGTGCTGTAATTATTTTTTTTCTGGGATCATCGATCTTACAGGAGAACAAGAACCTCCTAAATCATGTGCCAGGCCTGTGACAGAAAGAATGCCTTTGACCTGGTTCCTGCCCAGAGGTCCCTCACTGCTGCTCATCTTGAGGAACATTCCATGGCTCTTACCCAGACAGTAATATGGGGATTTTCTTTTCCTGAAGCTAATGGCCCCGGGTGCTTGACTTTCTCTTTCTTTTATCTCTCTGTCTCCAGAGAGGCTTTTCTTTTCTTTTCTTTTTTTCCATTCTCCCCTGAAGCTGTTTGGCCTTCTGCAAAGCTTGTAGCCAACAAACATGTTTCCTCTATTTTCATCATTCCATTAAATATATTTGGTTTGAAAAAAAAAAGAAATTTCGACTCTGAGACATTTCCATTAGCCCCACAGTACACTGATAATTATGAGTTCAACAATGGGAGAAGGTTAAAAACAAAGTGTGTTTATAAGTCCCTCGAAGCCAGATTCATGACTTCTCCCCACTTCTCTTCGTCTTTGACACTTTTCTTTTCTTGAGCCTCTTGTTCCTGGTTCATGGCTTGCTAACCTAAATGACGTTCTTAGAGATTATCTGCCTCCTAATCCAGACATCTATGTTAAATCTATCTGGATTATAAACAAATACACATGTACTGTTTTATTTAAGGGAGGAAAATGCCATAGTGGTTATATACACACATTTTAATTGTAGGGAAGGTATTTCTCTTTGTAGATCATTTGATATTTGAATGTAGTCAACAGTATTAGCATTAGGGTGATATTCCCTGTAACTAGAAAGAGAAATAACAAGTAGAAAGAAAGAGGGGGAAGTCAAGTTGGTTTAGTGCCTCAAAGATTTCAATAGCTCCACAGTAGGAATGAGGGAAGAAGAGGTAAGGGTGAATGTATGTTCTGGACTAGACCTTTGGAGAATTGGAAAAAGCAGACCACCAGGAAGGGGGGTCAGTTTAAGATTCCTTATGTCAAGCTGGTTCAAATGGACTGAGATCACACTCAGTTAATATCCATTTATTATATATCTACTTTCCATTAGCCTGGCTTTATCCATGAATTTCTTGGTTTACTCAATTTTTTAAGAAAAAAGTAAATGTTCTCCCAGTGGGTACATATTAATTCAATCCTATATAAGTAATAAAATCACAGCTAAATTAATCAACTAAAATGGCTTACAGACTAAGCTATAAAACATTAAAAGTAAGACAACCTTCAGGATCTAGGGCTAGGCAACATGTTCTTAGACTTGACACCAAAGGCATTATTCATAAAAAGAAAATTTGATAAATTGGATCTCATCAAAATTAAAAATTTTTGATCTGTTACAGAGTCTGTTAAGAAGATAAAAAGACAAGGTACACACTAGGAGAAAATGTTTGGAAACCATGTGTCTGACAAAGTACTAGTATCTAGAACATATAAAGAAGTCTCAAAACTTAACATGAAGAGATACTACCCCAATGGCAAATCAGCACACGGGAAGATATTCCACATCATTAGCCATTAAGAAAATGCAAATTAAAACCACAATGAGATAATGCTACACACCTATCAGAATGGCTAAAACAAGGAGCAGCGACACGACCAAATGCTGATGAGGATGGAGAACAACTAGAGCACTTAGATATACATTGATAGTAGGGATGTAAAGTGGTCCAGGGACTAGAAATCAACTAGACAGACTTCCATGAAACTAAATATGCAACTACCAAAGGACCCAGCAATCACACACTTGGGCATTTATCCCAGACAAGTGAAAACTTCTACTGACACAAAACTTATCTATAAATGTTCACAGCAGCTCCATTTATAATAACCAAGAGCTAGAAAAAAGCAGATATCCTTCAATGGGTGACTGCTTAAACAAACTGTGGCATAACCTTATCATGGATTGGAAACTACACAATGGAAAGGAATGAATTATTGATATATGTAATAACTTGGATGAACCTCCAGAGATCCTGCTAAATGAAAAGTGCTAATTTCTAAAGGTGGTGATTCAATATACACAACACTCTTAAAATGGCAACATGACAAAAATGAAGAAGGCTAGTGGTTTCCAGAGGTTAAGGACAGAAGGAAGTATGTTTGCCTACAAAAGGGTAACATGGGGAATCCTGTGGTGATGGAAATGTTCTATATCTTGAGTTTATCAGTGTAAATATCCTGGCTGTGATATTTTATTACAGTTTTGCAAGCTAGTACCATTGTGGGCAATTGGGCAAAGGGATTTCAGCCTCTGCATTGTTCTTATGACTACCCATGAATCTATAATCGCCTTAAAATAAGAATTTAGTTAAGACTTGGTTTTCAAAGGATATTAATAACACACAAAATGCTCTTATTATAACATGTATAAAGGCAAAATATGAAACTATATTTGAATTAATGACAACTTTAAAGAGTGTATATTTAGCCTTGGCTGGTGTGGCTCAGCAGATTGAGTACCAGCCTACAAACCAAAGGTTCGACAGTTCAATTCCCAGTCAAGGGCACAGGCCTAAGTTGCAAGCCAGGTCCCCAGTAGGTCCCCAGCAATGTGAGAGGCAACCACACATTGATGTTTCTCTTCTTCTTTTTCTCCCTCCCTTCCCCTCTCTAAAAATAAAATCTTTAAAGAGTGTATATACATATATGCTGAGCTACGTATAAACTCTCCCTATACTGTATATGTACACCCACACAATCTATATATACATATATACCAGGCTTAACAAACAGGAATACTAAAATGCAATGAGTGGTAGAAGCAGGAAATATAATTTTTTTCTTTATTAAAATTCAATATATTTTTCAGTTTTCTAAAAATGTTTACATATTACACTGACAATCACCAACCAGAAAACAAAACATCTGGGGCCGTGATCACCCTTACAACTCATCTGGGGCCATGATCACCCTTACAACTCATGCTTCAAAACTTCATACCTTTTCTAGAAGGGCGTCAAGAGAAATGGCGACCTATTGAAAACCTGAATCTGATATTCAATAAATTATCTTTTCCTACTCTCCAAACTGATGACTTTTATAATTAATGGGCTAATTTAACTGCAAATCTCCAAGTCAGTAATATTAATTAAAAAAGAAGACATGTAAATGACCTTCCAAAAAGGACTCATCTCTTAATTTGCCCACAAATGAGCACTTGGCGATGACTTCTTAATCAATACCAGGAAGCTGGCTGGAATTAATGCCAGGCCTCTCAGTTTCAGCCACTTTTAAAAGCACTTAGAATCACCACACGCAGACTCCTCAAGACCAGCCCTATATTTTCCCTTAATTTATCTGACCTTTTTCAGGCGGTGAGTGAATTTAAAGCCTTTATAGGCTTGGCATGGATAACTGGCAAGTTTCATTACCTTAGTCATTGACCAAAAGCTTTGGGAAATGTCATCCTTTCCTATGCTATTGTTCAATATGTTAATAAGATCACTAAAATTCTCTTTTGCTGAAAGAAACACCGGATCCATAAAGTGGTAGGAAGTTGGAGGTGGAGGTGGAGGTGGATGAATAAAACTCTTTATTTCTAGGAGAAATTTGGAGATCTTTTCTCCCTGCTTTTCTTCTTGAATTCAATGGAGCAAACCTGATGGCTAGTAGGTTTCAAAAACTGACACCTCTAGGCAAAATGCATTTGCCTCTTGTGGAGAGTTCTAGGTCTGAAGTATAAGGTAAAAATCAATTCTAATATATTCTAAAATACTCTTGGCATCCTTTAAATTGACCAGAAAGGACATTGCTAACACACTTTTGTATATAACACATCCCTGTAACTCTTCCTTTCAGGATAGCCCTCTATTAATTCTTTTTATTCCCTAGGAAGTTGTTGACTGTATTTTTGGTATATTTTAACACGCATTTCATAGTTTATCAATAGTTAGGAAGACCACCCCCTTAAAACCATCGGCTTGTTCTTTCAGTAGGTTTTACCAACACACACTGGCTGTGTCAGGCTTGAATGCCTCCATTCCCTTGACGAAATAACTGACCCAGTATGGGAACTGACAGGTTGAATTCAGCTAAGGGGAATAAATGCTTGTACCATATGACTGCACTGTGACGAAGCGGTAAGGCTGAGTCTGTGCTCCACATCTGCCTCTGCATCTGTCCTCCGCAGCATCATCTGAACAGGAAGTCACTGTTTACATTTCACTGCTTAAATTATGACCTCAACAGCACCCACCACTGTAGAAAAAAGTATAGAATATTTAATTCTTAATGTTTTTTATGAAGGGAAACGCAATACAAAGTAAGTGGAAAAAACGAAAAGGGAAAGCCACCACAATGAACTGTTCACTGCAAGGGAGGCATTCACAAGAAACTACACCTGTTGGCAGACACTGTGGATGAGAGAGCGGCTTCGAGTCTGCTCAGCTTTCACACATACCCTCCTCATCTGGCTCATGGCTCGGCTCAGCTGACCACTGTTTTGCTGAGGTGGTGACCGCATGCTCCTGATAAATCAGTTAGATGCTCCCAGCTCTAAACTTGAATCGCATCTCTGAAAACATCCTTTAATTGTGCCGATGTTCTAAGTTTGACTCTCTCCCGTTAGCCACTCATTTCACGTGTGCTCATTATGGATTGTAAGTTTCCAGAGAAATGATATTTTTCCCTACAGAATGCGATGAAGGGCGTGGGCAGGACTGAATGGATCGGGTAGAGATGCTGTAATTGCAAACTTCCATTACAAATGCTCCAATGAGAGTCACCGGTACAAGCAGCAAGTGGGGTGGACATATTTCAGATCCTAATTACTGATCTGGGCGAATCTAATTTCTCAGATTTCTCAGAGCTGTATCCTTTCTGACACCTGAAAATACAAATGCTGATTTACAGTCTTTGATGACTAAAGTCACGTGCTTACTGTGCTAAGTCTTCTGATCATTTTCTGTTAGGTAGCCCTGGTGCCCGCTGCTCGGACAGAGTGTCGTTTATTCCTGTTCATGAATGGCCAGCAGGCTCCAGGCTTTCTGCACGTGTCAGGCTCTCAGGCGGCCTACATAAGACAGAACACTCCTTCGTGGCAGGGAAGAAGGTATGGATACAGTGACATGTCTGCCCTGGTTTCCTTTTTGGCCTCCCATTGTGTGTTTCTCTTACATACCTGAGGCAACTGTCAATAATGGATATGATCTTGGTCTTGGAGAGAGCAGTCCAGGATTAAAAACCCCATTTGCCAGATGTCAGTTGCCTCATCAAGGGCAAACTCTTTACCATCTATCAACTTCCCATTTCATTTCTTTAAAAAACATGCTTTGAAAAGTGCTTTTAGCTTTACTTTTACTGCCGGCATTATACCAGATGTCCCCGACTTCCCCCCTCCTCTGCCCATACCCAGCCGGTCCCCACCCCCTCCCTCTGGCATCCCCACGCTGTGGTCTGTGTCTGTGGGTGATGCACCTGTGTCCTTTAGCCAATGCCTTCGCCTGCTGTCATCTAGTCCCCGTCCCCCTGCTGCCCTCTCACAGCCGTCAGTCTGTCCCATGTATCTATGCCTCTGTCTCTGTTTCGTTCATCAGTTTATTTCATTTATTAGGTTGCACATATAAGTAAATTACTTGTCTTTCTCTGACTGGCTTATTTCACTTAGCATAATCATGTCCAGGTACATCCAAGCTGTTGCAAAAAGTAAGATTACCTTCTTTTTTTTAGAGGCCGTGCAGTATTCCATCACGTAAATGTCAACAACCTCCCGTTTTCTTATGTATGTAAGGGGAAGGCCACTTTCTTTGGAAAGTGATGTCAGGGTGAAATGAGTTGCCTTCATGAACTTTTCTGATGCCCACTGACCTTCAAGCCCTCCCTCTGTTGTATCAGCTTTGTACCCTTTGTGCCCAGAGACAGCGTTTTGCTCCTTGTAGTCAAACCTTGGTACCTAAGTGTCACAGTCCCTCAGAAAATTCTTTCCTCAGTGGAATAGTGATTAAAGAGGCCACGATTATGTGGTTTAATAAAAAAAATCTACATTTGGTGTGTGTCAGCTCCTGGCACAGAGTTTCTAAAACCCTTGACATTTCCTCAGTGACAGGAGAGGCTTTTGCTATTCATAAGAAGGCCCTTTTCACCTCCACTGAGTTGATGTATCTAAGGTGACTCTTAAAGGCACAGGGCTCTAGAGAGCTTCTGGATGGGAGCTGGTGGCCAGAGGAACCAACCACATAAATAAAGGGCTGGAGCTTTCAGCCCCACTACCTCTGGGGAGAGGAAGGGGCTAAAAATTGAGTTCAATCACCAATGGTCGTTGATTTAATCACCCAGGCCTACCTAATAAAAAACTTCCTTAAAAACCCTCGAGCATCCAGGTTTGGGAAGTGCTTCTGGGTTGGTTAACATGGCAACACATCAAAATGCAGGGAGGGCGGCACATCTGGAGAGGGTATGAAGACTGCATGTCCCCGTTCCAGCCCCTATCCTTGCCCTAGCCACCGCTTCCATTTGTTTGTGGCATTTGTATCTTTTACACAAACCAATAATCATAATTACAGTGCTTGCCTGAATTCTATGAGCTATTACAACTGAGGAGGAGTTACAGACACCCCTGAATATGCAGTAGTCTGGCCAGAAGTGCAAGTGGACTGGAAATCCCATGTACAGCTGGTGTGTGGAGTGGGGGCCGTCTGGTGGGACTGAGCCCTGAACCTGTGGGGTCTGTGCCAACTCTGGGTAGTTGGTGTCAGAACTGAATTGAACAGTTGGACACCCAGTTGGTGTCAGAAAACAATACAATTAATTAGTGTCAGGAAAAAACCAGAATTACCCAAAAGACAAAATGTGCATTTAAATATATCCAATTCTCATTGAAATTAGATTTTATGGTAAACATATACAACTTTATAGGATAAACTACTTTCTAACTGACTCTCAGTTTCAAAAACATTTTCTTTTTGCTTTCAAAGAGAGGAAACAAATATGCCACATCTTGGTTCTCCCCTGCACCCCCCTCCACCACTGAAATTTCGGACAAAGCTATTAGAAACATCAACTATTCAGGCAAAGATTTTGACTAGAGTCTAAAAATGCAGCGCAGATTCACCATAAAACTAAGAAAGCTAGTCTCAGGACCCTCGCTTGAATAGACTCATTATCACTGGAGGGTAGACCAGCTGGCAAAGGCTTGGCTTCCTGAATAGGACCGTTGGAGGGGAAGGGCGATACACAACAAAGGAGAAGCAGGAAATGAGGGGAAGGAGAGTAAGGAGTGTGAAGGTAAGGAGAACATAAAAGAAGAAAGAAGGACTAGACGGGCAGGGGAGGGAGGCCCTTGGAAAGCATGGGAACTGTGTTTTCAGATGGGGTCTCCATCTTCCCTGCTACGCTCTGATATAATTATGGTTGCTCTATTACTGGTGAACAAACTACGGCTCCCAGACAACAGCTCACGGAGCAGAAACAGAATTTAATGCTCTGTCTTATACCACCTCTGATCCATGATTGAATTCTGTCAGTTTTGCCTTCCAACTGTACAGTAGCCCCCACTCTTATATATGGGGGATACTTTCCAAGACCCAGTGGATGCCTGAATTTAAGTCTTAAATTACATAGGATAATATACTATGTATTTTCCTATATGTACATGCCTATGATACAGTTTAACTTACACACTGGGTGCTATAAGAGATTAGCAACAAGAACAAACAACACAATAGAAAACTGTAACAACATACTGCAATAAAAGTCATGTGAATGGCTTTGGGGACATTGTTAAGTGAAATAAGAGTTTCCTGAACACAGACAGGCACTGCAATGCCAAGACAGTGGACCCAATAACCCAGATGGCCGCCGAGTGACTGAAGAGTGGGGAGGGTCTACAGCATGGGGACATGGGGCAAAGGGTGATTCACATCCAGGGCAGGGCTGAGCAGTGCGTCATGAGATGTCGTCAGGCTACTGAGAACAGTGTGCAGTTGAAAACTTATGGAACGTTTATTTCTGCAATTTTCCATTTAATAGTTGTGGACTGCAGTTGACTGTGGGTAACTGAACCGTGGATGGGGGACTACTATATTTCCAACTGGACTACTCTCCCCTCGGCCACTGCCACCACTCTAGTCAAAGCCACCTTTGTTTCTTACCTGGACAGTCATCTCTCTGTGGGTCCTCTTGCTTCCACTGTTATCCCCTGCAACAGTCACACCAATTTTTGATCCTGTTATTCCCTCATGCTTAACCTTCCATCAGATTCCCATATATTTAGATCAAAACCTAAATTCCTACCATAGGTTCCTACAGAATCTTGCAATGGCCCAACTCTCGAGACACATGGCGTGCCCTCCTCACACAGTTCACGGCATCTTGGGGTCACAACACGGCTACCCTGCTGCCTTTGTGCATGCAGAGCATGCTCCGATCTTGGGGGCCTGACCATCCCCCAGGTCCTTGCATGGCTCCCTTCTGCCATTTGGCCTCTTAGCGCTCTCCATTCCCATGAAGTCACTCTCTATACTTTATCTTGACCTTATTGTCTTGATATCACCTAACACAACATGGTGGTACATCACATATTTGTTTATATGTCATGTCTTTTCTACTAGAAGAACAGCTCCACAAGAGCAAGTTCTTTTCATAACCTGCCTATATTTTCAGCACCTACAATACCTTAGCACAAAGAAGCTACTCAATGAATGTGTTGAACAAATGTGTCTGATACCAAAGATGATAAAAGAAATGTTTACAAAAGTTGGAACTTATTTTGAAAATAATCTCTAAAAATGATCTCTAAAAAGATGGAGAAAATGAATGTTTCCCAGTAAAGCATCATGCCTCCGGCACATTTGTATCGGAGATATTTCTTGCCATACATTCCTGACAAAGTGTTCTGATGACTGATGTCATGTTTGGTAAAGCCCCTGGAGCTATTTGGAGGAAAATACAATATAAATGCAAACTAATCACAAACCACCTCTCATAATACAGTACATGAGGCTTTCGATGGTTCAGTGAAAAATAAAGTAGAAAGTTTCTAAAGGTGAAGAAATAAGTCATAGTCATTATAGTCTGATCCAAACAGTTTAGACCTTAGAAATGCACTGCCTGATGTTTTCAGCAAAGATGAAAGCCTCATATACTCAAGCATCCTGTCAGACTGCCCCCATTACTATACCCCAGTCTGGTCTTTAGGCAAACAGATAAAACCTTGATTTTACTGGCTATAAATACAACTATCTCTAAAAAAGCCAACATTCCCCCCCCCCCGGAAGTGAAAATATCTTTTCTTTTTTTACATTAAGAATACTGTAGACAAAGAATGAACAATAAAACTATATGAGTTAATAGGTTAAACCCACCAAAAAAGCAACATTGTGTAAATAATTAAATTTTTCTGTAATAATTCTGAATAGATGCTACTTTTACAATAAGGTTTAAGGATACTAGATTCTAAGTTTACTTGCTTTAATTATAGATGCTGGTATGACATAAAGGAGAGAGTTGAATGTAATTCTATTGCCATTCCAAAGCCGCGCTTCTGAAACTATCAGGTAAAGTAACACGAGCTATGGACAGGCGTTTTCACTGCCTCACATGGCAAAACAATGAGTCTGCTGAGTAACTTTAGAACTGCTTCAATCTTGAACATTATGTTTTAAAAGTAGTCTCATTCATGTGGGCAATTGGTTTTTTTTTTAATATTAAAAAACCCCAGAAAACCTCTGGGAAAAGCCAGAATTATAGCCTAATATGAATCACTACCTAGTAAATAGGTTGATTTTTAGCTTTTATGATAAATGTAGAGCATTTTCCATTTTACTTTTAAAATTTGACATAGAAGCTAAGAAATTAATGTATCAAATGGTCATCTTTTTTTCCCTCCTTTTCAGGAAAAAAGTGATCAAACTAAAATGCAAGATCAACCATCAGTTTGGAAAGAGGAGTTTATAGACTCAGCCAGGTGGGCAAACAGAGAGAGTGAAGAAAAGAAAGGAGGTATTTGTCTTCGTTTTCACATTAATGTTATTGCTAACAATGACACACACAGGAAGTCTTGGTTCTCATGTGGAAATCTACATACTCGTTTGAAAAAAATTACTGCTGGCCTATGTGATTCCAGAATAGGAATTATAATAACAACTCTGATTTGCAAGGTTTAAGCTTGGTAGGAATCCTTGGAGAAGTTCACAAATTAATGAACACATTGAAAATAAATTGCAAAATACATCAAAAGTCCCTTTTCTTCTTTGGTACACTCCAAAAATGATCAATCGTAGGTTATACTTTATTGTGTTTAAATTGTGAGATGCTGTATTTCAGGATGAGACCCCCTGTAGAGGTCATCCTTCAGGATATTTTAGAGTTGCAAATTCCACTGGGGGCTCAGACTTCCTTCATTCTACTTTTTCACAAATTCAAATATGAAGGAAGTGTTGTTACTGACTTAATGCCAATAAAGAACTGGAAAGAAATTACACTAATAAAAATGGGATTTTCCTTTAATCAGCTTCTTATGAAGAACTGCAAAGTTAACTCCTGGTGCAGGATGAAAGAGATTACACCCCCTCCCCACCTAATCTGGCAAAGGAGCAAAGCAATGCAATCTGGCAATGATTTCTACTCCGAGAAATACAGGCTGGCACCGTGCTTTGTCATGAACAAGTGCATTAAAACACCGAGGAAACGCAAAGGTGTGATGATGGTTCCCAGAGAAGGGGCATCACCGTCTCTGACAGCGCTCATTTGCATACACGCATCGAGTCCCAGCAGGGGAGTGCGCCCAGGGGTCTCCTGGGGCAGAAAGGCAGACATCCTCAGGTAAAAGCAGCTCTTCGCGAAACTTTACCACCTCACTCTGAAGTCCAGTTGTCAGTTAACAGCTTTCAGGATGACATCTTAAATCAAAAAAATGACACACGTGTACAGTAACTGGCCTAATCTTTTCTGTAAATTGCTGCCCGTGGTTTTCAAAATCGTAGTAAATTGCTGGCAATTGACAATGCGTCTCCCTGCACGGCTAACTCCAGTTCTGCAGTTAACAAATCAGTCTTAAATTATTCATCAGATCTCCCAATGTCTAGGCTCTTCTGACTGTCATTGATTTCAGGGACCAGTAGCCTGCTTGCATCGGATGCTGAAGTGAAATTCATATCATGGTCTCAGCAGGCAAGATTAATTGTGTGCAGGAAACGATAACTCTGCTCTTTGTCTCAGTATCTCAGTTAATGGCGAGTGAGAACAACTTTGCACAGCCAGTGCTTCTGCTCTCGCACGCTGCCCTGACCCAGGACAAAGCATTTCTTCGGACTAACACGCAAAACAGCCTTAATGCCCCCTGACACTTCACATACACAGAGGAAGTGTTTTCTCTATCAATTCTATAATTACAGGGCAAGAATAAGATGATGAATTATATGTACAAGCTAAAACATCAGATGGCCCATTTAGAAATTACACCATCAAACCTTTGTTCACTTTTCTAGAAACAGGGTCGAATCAACTCCCCACTTAGCTCAACCAAGTTCCATTTTTGTTGCTAAAGTAAGTATGGGTTTAGAATGTGTGCTCAGAACGGACTTCTTATCACCATTTTTGTTTCAGCAGCATATATGGGATTTGGCAGGAAGAATATTTATTCTTCTCTGGAATACCTTTTGAATCAGTATTGGTTCTAAGTTGTGCAGTGAATCAGTCTTTTTTATTTTTTTTTTTAAAGAAGCACATTTGTCTATATACGTTTGGGAAAATTAACTCCAGATCATCTGCAAAGTGCTCCCTATTCTATCGTTTTCTCTTGCATCTGAACAGATATTTCTAGGGAACTGGTAGTCATGGCCTGTAACTCGATAGCTCCCTGTGTAGAGCATGTTCCTACAGCACCACCTCCTAATGGCAGTGACCTTTGCTCTGGTGCATGTAAACTCTGGAGCGTTCTCTCTGGTCTCTCTGGCACATGATGAAAAGTGTTTAGAAAAAGAGTGTGGGATGGAGGTGGGTGGATCAATACAAATTCATTGTAGAAAAAAATTTTAAATGTAGTGATTCGAACCACTTTTTTTCTCACTGATGGTAGCTCAGTAATAGCATCTGTGCTTGTGGATGTCAGCACGGTTATTTTGTTACTCCTTTTCCCATCTTCCTCAGGGATCCTCCCTGATTCTGGTGCAGCCTACCTTCCCTGGTCTATGGTATCAGAGTTCTTTTTTTTTTCATCATCATAATACTGGTTACATGTTCTTGTTATGAGTCATTTACTATTTTTCTTTCATATGATACAGAACATCACATGAGTTCAGGAAGTGGATAAAGCCGTAATGCCTGGCACAGTGCTTTGACCCAAGTAAATACTAAATAAAATTGTCTATAGAATTATATATGATTAGTTTGGTATTATTTTCAGCTTCATACTTAGAGCCCCCAAACTGTGGCTTAAACACTTTTCCAAATATAAAAGAAACTTGTTGCGGGCAGCTCAGGGCTGATATGAAAGCTCCACGGAGATATCAGGGTACTAGGATCCTTTCTTCTTTTTACTTTGGTCCTCTTGTGCAATTTACATCCTGAAGGTCACTTCATGGTCAAAGACAACTGCCGTCACGCTGGTAGCAAAATATTGAGTCCAAAGATGTTCATGTCCTATCAGAATCTGTAAATATACTAACCTATTTGGAAAAGGGACTTTGTGGATGTGATTAAAGTGAAGGACCTTGATATGCTGAGATTAGCTGGTATAAAGCAGGTAGGTGTAATCTAGTCATATAAGTCCTTAAGGCAGAGAGCCTTTCTTGGGATGGCAGCATGATGAGGATTTGCTGGACCTGGTCTCATGGCTTTGTGATGGAGAAAAGCATGTGGATGGGTCACTAGATGCTGGGGAAGGGAAGAAAACAGATGCTTTTCTAGAGCCTCCAAAATGCAATACCTTGATTGTATTTTACTTTATTTTTTCAGTTACTGAGTTATAATTGACACACAACCTTGTGTTAGTTTTAGGTACACAGCATCATGATTTGATTCAGTATATATTGTGAAACGATCACAGCAATAAGTTTAGCTACTATCCATCACCTCACAGTTACAAATTTTTTTCTTGTATGATGAGAGCTTTGAAGAACTTCTCTCTTAGCAACTTTCAGATACACAATATGAAACTGTTGACACTAGTCACCATGCTGTACATTACATCCCCGGGGACTTACTCGTCTGTCTCAGAGCTGGGAATTTGTACCTTCTGACCATCTTCACCTGCTTCGCCTACCACCTGTGCCCCACCTCTGGCAACCACCACTGTGTTCTCTGTATCCATGTGTTTTTTAAAGAAAATTCCACATATTAAGTGATCATACAGTATTTGTGTTTCTCTGACTTACTTCACTTAGCCTAATGTCCTCAAGTTCTATCCATGTGGTTGCAAATGGCAGGAATTCCTTCATTTTTATGGCTAAATAATATTCCATTCTATACATCTGCACTTTCTTTATCCATTCATCTTGTCAGTGGCCACTTAGATGCATCCGTGGCCTGGCTGTTGGAAAGAACGCTGCAGTGGACACGGGGGTGCAGACATCTTCTGGAGATAGTGCTTTCATTTCCTTCAGATAAGTGCTACATCAGGTAGTACTTCTATTCGAATATTTTGAGGAACCAGCATGTTTTTTTCCCATAGTAGCTAACACTTCGATTTTAGCCCACTGAGTCTTGATTTCTGATTTAAAGAAGAAGTATAAGACTTATATTGTTTAAGTCACTAAGTTTGGGCCTGCTTCTAAGCTGAAGTAGCTCTTAAGTAGCCTTTCCAGAAGTCCTTCACAATTCTTCTGCTTCACTCTCAATGACTGACCTCAGATGACCATACCTACTCATAGAGAGATGAAAGGAGTATTAGGACTCCTTCATCAAATAAACGCAGGGGTTCCCATGACTCTTATCCGGGAAAAGGGGGAATAGATCATGGAAGATAACCATAAACTTCTGTCCCTATTTGTCTAATAAAAGAATGATTAGATGGATATAATCAAACACCTAGAACATTAGAAAAGTAATATGATTTTTGTAGAAAGTAATACTTCCTATTTGTAAATTAATTAAACAAATGGATATCCTTCCTTTTTCTTTTAAGTTACTTAAATTTCATTCAACTTTTGTCCCTACCAACATAGTTTTAATTTTGGAAACATGCTTTTAAAGATTCTATACTTTTAGGAAATTAAGACCTACTAATAATGAGATTCCATAAATTACATCTCAGAGAACTTGAGTCAGCCAGCTACTATAAGAATAAAGGAGAATTATTTTTTCAATGCCTTCAACTTCACTTGTTATTTGATTGTGAGATGTTACATTTGGCTTCTGTAGCAGCTTGAAAGTTCCCAGAAAAAAAAGCCAACCTTTCACAGAGTGTAAACAGCTGGATGCTTCAATGTTCTGATTTTAGCACGTAAGCACACTGATAATTGCAATAAACATGACTGAAGGTTGCACCGTTGCTGTACTTTCTTGTTCCTCCTGAGTCGGGAAACAGGTCAAGGCAGTCAATGCTGAGGGCTTCCAAGGGGCAGAGGAGACACAAGCTCATCTCTGACCAGACATGTGGTTATTTCGTGCCTCTCTCCTTTTCCGTTCTCTCACCTGTGCCTCTGTTCACTGGTGTGTGCAGGGCACCAGCCAATTCTGCCTCATCTTCTGGGCAACCCTTGCCCAGGCACTTTTTCTGTGTTTTCCTCTCTGTCAGCCTTCTGACCCCAGACAACCCTGCTGGGGTACAGACGCGACTTACGGGGAGTTCCATTCCAAAGGGTATCTCATTAGGAGGATTTCTTCTGCTAGCCTTTCCTGGCATCAAGAGAAAGCAAAACACATCTCCCTTCTCTCTTCTCATCTTTGATGTTCAACTTCAGGCCAAGCATGTTCAGTTTTCACATCTTTCCTTACACATTTCATTTGATTTCCTCACCATTCTGCTTGTCCTGCATTCTCCAGCTTACCCTGAGCTGGGGATCCAGAACTTTGTGCTAAGGAAGCAAATATTACAATACTGGGCATCTAGTGGCTGCGGTAATGGACCAAATCACAGGTGGGTGCATAGGGCCATCTACATTCAAGGCTCTAAGCTAGATCAGTCTGAAGTCTCGGGCCCATAATCTCTCATGCTGTGAAAGTATGGTTCAGAAAGAAATCTCCTCTGTGCAGAGAACTTTTTAGATATGATTATTGTTATTTGTGATCCCTCCCTCCCACAGGCTACACAGGAAATTTTGATATGAAGCATTTAAATGAGTTTTGCTTGCCTCTCTCTGACAGCTTTGTCGAACAATTTTTATTGCAGGCTCCTCTGTTCCTGCAGGGCCCTTTGACTTAATGTTCATCAGTTGCAATTTGACTGCAGGATGTGATTTTATTTTATAAAGCTACATGGTGGTATATGCTGCTATTCTGGTTTGAAAGTAAATGAATGGAACTAAACATGTTTACCAGGCTCTCGTTTATAATCTGAGATCTGTTGCAAATGTCATTGAGATTCTTCATTACCAAGGTTGAACTCTTCATTGACATTTCTCAACAAAGACATTGTATCTTCAGAACAAGATACTTAACATCACAAGAAAATCCAAGGTCTTAAAGGCATCTACTCATGTTCTATTTGTTCTAACCACACATTGTTTTTCTAAAATGACCTTATGTTTACTGATTGCATCAAACATTCTCTCATAGCATCTTCCAATTGTCTTAAAAATATCACAAAGCATTAGAATATAAGCTATAAAAGTGTGGTTTCTCCTCGACAACATCATTTTCTTGAAACTAATGCTTACATAGAAATTCAGCAGCCATGGTCTGCTCAGAATGGCTTAATTTATATAAGCAGTGGCTTCACAAACTTATACCTATTGGATTAATTAAAATAAATATTTTTTATCAAAGTTAGTGGGAGAATAAGTCATAGTTGGAGATGGCTACATTAGCAGAGGCCACTAGTAGTAGCTGGAAAAGCCCGAGGCCAGCAGGAGTCCATGATGCCTGCGAGCTCCACTGGCAGTGCAAGACTGGCTGTGTGAGAAGGGACTGATTCCTGGTTCCTCTCCCAGAGGAGGGGAGGACAGAGAGGTAAAGTTCTCTACCATCGTCAGCTTTGGTGAGGAGGGGTAGATCCAAATCAGACGAGGCTAATTTTTAATAAGCAAAGTTGTTACAGAATCTGCATGCAATGTAATAACAAATGGGTAGAGGGTTCGCAATGAAATAGTTGGAAGAAGTAATAAAGTAATAAAGCTATTCCAATGAGTTGAGACAATACACTAGATGTATAGGTTAAATGTTTATTTTTCTTTAAAAAATGATCTCAGGAAGGACTTCCAGTCAAGATTGTAGGGGAGGAAAACTGTGCCAGCCTCCTCCCCAACCACATTAGAATTATAACTAAATCATAAAACAGTCATCATTGAGAATCACCCATTGAGAATCACCTGAGGGCTAGCTGAACAAAAGTCTTACAACTAAGGAAATCAGGGAGAAGCCACGTGGAGATTGGTAGAATAGGCAGGCCCCACATGCATAGTGTGGTGATTAAAAATCAGAAGGGATAGATTGGTTTTGGAAGTGACCCCTGAGGATGAGGGGTCCCAGCACCAAACCTGGCTCCCTAGCCTAGGACACCAGTACTGTGAGGAAAAGTCCCCATAACATCTGTCTGTGCACACCAATAGGGATTGCATCTGAGTGAGGCAGAGGGCTCCTGGTGACTGAGGCATCCTTTTAAAGGGCCCAAGCACAAATTCATTAGCTCACAAACTCACTCATTCTATGCTCTTGCACAGGGGTAGCATCACAAAAGTTGCCAGAAACATATGGGGAAGAACTAAACTGACTAGCTTCAGGGTTAGGACTGAAGGGACCTCTTTCTCCAGGACAGAAGTGCTGGCAGGTGCCATTATTGCTTTGTTAAACTTTCTTCCCACCCAGCTGGCAGGTGCATGTGAGCACCAAAGTTGTGCCCTCCATTAACTTCACTAGCCCTATTCGCCCCACCCTGGTGGTTCCCTGAGGCCCCACCCACCCTACTGGCACACGCAGCCTAAACATCTTCTCCACACAAGTGCTCTGCCTCATCTTGTGCTGCAGACTTTCCTAAAAACTCTCAAAGGTCCACAAACACCAAACAAGTAGCAGCTGGCTTCAGCGTGCCTTGTACCTCTTGCTAAGTGGCACCAAGCCTGGCATAAGCCATAACTAGTCATCTCCACTTGCACTGTAACCCCAACAGGTAGCTCTAAGCCTGGCATAAGCAGCAGCCAGTGTAGTCTTGAAACGTAGCTTTAACTAAGTGGCCACAATCCTGATGCAAGTGGCAGCTGCCCTCAGCTCACATTGTGATGCCCACAAAGGATCCCGAGCCCAGAACTAGTGAAAGCTTACCTGGGTTCACAGTATAGATTCTCCCAAGTGTCTCTAAGTTCAGCAGAAGCAGCAACCAACTACTTTGGCCATAGGCTGGGCAAAAATGGCAGCTGACCTTGGCACACACCAGAGTCTCCCCAGCTGGTCCCAGAACTGACACACCTGGTGGCCAACTTCAGACCACATTAGACCACCACCCAACCAACTCCACAAACGACATGCCTGAAGGATGGACTCAGCACTAGAGTCCCACTAAAGCGACTCCCACTCTGTACAGGCAGCCCCTGCACAGAAAATCATCCATGGTAGTCACAGTCAGCCCTCACACCCAATCAGCCTGAAAGTCAACCCGACCCACTGATGTAACAACAGAAATCAATGCTCAACTACAACAGGAGGGCACACACAACCCACACAACAAAAACCCCTGTGACACTTGGCTTAGGTGACCAGGGAAACTATACCACTAGACCCTATCGCAGGCCACTCTGCCAATATCAGGAGATGTAGCAGATTTACCTAATACACAGGAATAAATACAGAGAGGCAGCTAAATTGAAACAAACAAACATGTCCCAAAAGAAAGAACAGAATAAAACACCAGAAAATGAACCAAACAAAATGGCGATAAGCAATCCACAAGATAAGGAGTTCAAAACACTGGTTATAAGGATGCTCAGTTAACTTAGTGAGAAATTCAACAAAGAGATAGGTAACTTAAAAAAGAACCAGTCAGAAATGAAGAATACAATAACTGAAATAAAGAATACATTAGAGAGAATCAACAGCAAATTAGATGAAGCAAAGAATCACATCAGCTCTCTGGAAGACAGGTAGCAGGAAACACCCAGAGGAGCAGCAAAAAAGAATGAAAAATTGGGAATAGTTTAAGGAACCTCTGGAACAACATCAAGTATAACAACGTTTATATCTCAGGGGTACCAGAAGGAAAAGAGAGAGCAAGGGGTTAAAACCCATTTGAAGAAACAATGACTGAAAACTTCCCTAACATTGTGAAAGAATTAGACATACCCATCCAAAAAGTACCCACACAAGATGAATCCAAAGAGGCCCACAACAAGACAATTATAATTAAAATGATGAAGGTTAAAACAGAGAGAGAATCTTGAAAGCAACAAGAGAAACAGCCGTTCATTCTGTACAAGGGAGAGACTGTCCGTTGATTTCCCCACAGCAACTCTGCAGGCCAGAGGGACTGGCACAAAATGTTCAAAGTGATGAAAATCAAAGACCCAGAAACCACGATTACTCCACCCAGAAGGGCTACCATGGAGAATCTAAGGATGGATAAAGAGCTTCCCAGGCAAAAAAAAAGCTAAAGGAGTACATCTCCAATAAATCAGTATTACGAGAAATGGTAAAGAGACTTTTTCAAAAAGAAAAGATAAAAAAATATGAGTAAGAAAATATAGGAAAAGAAAAATGCTCACTGACGAAGGCAAACATTTAATAAAAGCAGTGGATCGACCAACTCTAAAACTAGTACAAAGGTTAAAAGGTAGAAAGATCACATGTAATTACAAATATAAATCAAGGGGTGCATACACACAGCAGAAGTAAAAGAAATAAAGTTATAAATGTGGGGGTTGTGAATAAAAATTGTAGTGATTTTAGAATGTGTTCAAACTTAAGCAGCCATCAGCTAAGAATAGACAGCTATAACCATAGCGTGGCATATCTGAAGCACATGGCAATCACCAACCAAAAATCTACAAGTGATATACAGGAAATAAATCGAAACACAACACTGTTGTGACTCATAAGCATACTAGAGAACAATAGAATAAGAAAGAAACTATGTTAAATAGGTCAGAAAGAGACAGAAACCCTATGATTTCATTTATATGTGGAATCTAAGAGACAAAAAGCCCAAAATAAATGAACAAACACATTCACAGATGTAGAGAACTAACTGACGGTTGTCAGATGGGAGGGGGTTGCAGGGGTGAGTGACAAAGGTGAAGAGATAGGGGAGTACAAATTGCCAGCTATGAAAACAGTCATAGGGCTGTAAAGTACAGCATAGGGAATACAGTCAATGATATTTTACAAACTATGTATGGTGTCAGATAGGTACTAGATTTATCAAGGATGATCACTTTGTAAGTTATGTAAATATCTAATCACTATGTTGTACTCCTGAAACTAACATAATGTTGTATTTCAAGTGTAATTTTTAAAAAATGGCTGCTGGGGAAAATACCCAGTGTTTGCAATGGTACCTGAGGAGATGAGGCCCACAAGTCCAGGCACAAAAGGGACGTAGAAGTTATCAAACACAACAGGGATGTCGATAGGGATGACAGCAGGATGGCACCAGCAGAGAGCAGGACTAAGCTTTTTGATGATGACCACCGTCATGGGGAAGAGGCAGGTACCTGCACAGAGGGGACGGGTGCTGTCTAGGTGCAGCGCCTCCATGTTTGCAAGTGGGCAGCCTACTCCCTCTCTCTGTTGCCCTGGACCTTCAGGTGAGATGACCCTTCCTCTTCTTGGAGTCTTACCTCCATGGTCCTTGCCCTTGGCCACTTGTAGCCTGCCCACCTTGCACTTGATCTCTCTCCCTGAGGTCCGGCCCTCAGAAGGGAAAAGCTGTGGCAGCCAAGGGGCACTTGTGCCAAGGGGCTGTGGCAGCCAAGGGGCACTTTCACAGATCCAGCCAATGCCAGGATCTGTGAAAGCAGGATAGTCAGGGAATTGCCTGCATGGGGCTTGGGAGAGGTGCGGGTCCCAGGGAGGACCCACACCACATGAGGCACAGGCTGCCACCTGCCTGCTTTCAGGAACCCCCTCCCACACCAGTTGTTCCGCTTGTGAAATAAAGGCACTGTGCTGGGGGAGAGAGAACAGGCTCCATAAGGGGCAGGAAGGGGCATTGGGCACAGTTCCCCAAGCAGAGAGCATCAGTTGGTGACATCGAAGGCCCCTGTGAGAGCTGCCTGGTGATTGGCCAGGGGCGCAGTGGTGAGATGGGAGGGGCAGTAGATGCACTGGGAAGTTAGTCACACTGGGCCCTTGGTCACGCTGGCTGGTGATACAAGCCTGCTGCTATCCAGGGTCTGTATTGAAGAGAGAGATGGCTTTCCTTTGGAAACTCTTGCTGGGCTGGGGCCAGGTTGTCCCGTGTACTCCTTGTCTTGTTTGCGCTAGTGCCTATGGCCCTCTGCCCTACCCTGGGACCTTCAACCAGGGCCTCCAGGCCACCTTTGTGTGGGCGCCCATGTTCACACCCCGCCCACTGTTTCTCCAGGCTGTGCACAGACACCTGACACCTTCTAGAACACCATCCTGTTGTCAGACTGGCTGGGCTGCTGGGCCCATTCTCCTGGGGCAGTGGGGCACCCACAATCCAAGGGCAAAGGACCCTTATCCAGCCAAGGAGGACCTGCCCAGCCTTTGGCATCACAACCTGAATTCACCTAGGTTGGCAGAGTCCCCAGACATCCAGTCAACCTTGAAAGCTCTGACCCAGTCTAACTCCACCCTCAGAAAAGGGCAGCCATGTGCCCCTACTCAGAAAGTCAACCTTGGATGGCTGCCCAACCCCAGACCCAAAGTCTTTGCCTTGGACTACCCACTCCACAGAGGGCAGCCCCTGACTCACATAGATGTGCCCCGGACCTCTGCCCACTTCCATGCAAGCTCTCAACGGGCTCCCAGGTGGTGGCCCAACTTCAGAAAGGGAAGGACCAAACCTGGTGGCCCTTCAGCCTTACCAGGAAACAGGGCAGGAAGAACAGCCACAGCCCAGAAGGAGGGGAGGGGCATCTTGATGCAGACATGAGAATGCTAAGGCCACCAGACCAGATGGAAATCTGTCAACCAGTACAGGGGCCAGGGCAGGGGCTGTCGCTGAAGGCTGAGGTTGCTGCCTCACTCAGAGACAGGCTTGAATATGTCAGAGGTCCATGGCCTGGTGCTGAGGCCTCACCAGTGACTGGAGCCATTCAGAACACAGTCCCCTGGATGAGTCACTGTGCCAGGGTGCTGGTGGGCCACGGCCTGAAGACCTTTGGCCTTGGGCCAACTTCAGCCTGATGTTCTGGTGGCATGTCACTTGGAGAGCATTTTTCTTTTGGGGGGTTCTCTGGTTCAGAGGAAGCAAAAGATGCTGTGCCTTAGAACAGGAGAATGACCGGAAGTTGGAGAAACTGTCCATAGAAATGATACTCATAGGTAAAGCCTTGACAGGATTTAACAGAGCTTACATTTACAAAGTCATCTTTTAACATAAGCAGGGAATGGAACAAAAACTCTCCAAAGAAGTGTCTGAACTAGAGGATTCACTCAATGTTCGAAGAAGAATATCAACTGTTGAATATTTGCTTGTTAACTTAGCATCACAGTAAGGACATGAATGAAAGAACTTGCCAGAGGACCAGGCCTCCATGGACAGGGCACCAGATGATGGGTTGGGGACTGGGGGCACATTCTGCAGGAGACCCAGAACCTGAGCACAGAAGTAAGTGTCCCTGGCTGAGCTGCTCCAGGCTGACAGGTCCCCTGCCCTGGAGCGGGATGTGGGGCATTATAAAGACAGGCCCAGCACTGCAGAGTTCTATGGCAAGGTGCAGGGGCTCCTGGACACTTCTGCTGTGCGGCAACAATTGCACAGTATGCAGGTGCTATGGTCACATGCACGCCCACCCCAGGGGGCACAGAAGGGGAATGGGGTGGAATGTGGGTCTTCTCCTGAGGTGGAGGTGCCGTGAGCTTCATCTGATGGATATGAATTTTAAATGTGTAAGAATGCAGAAAAGTCAGGCATATGTTCATTAAAGGAATAAACTATAAAATACGAATAGCAACAACGTTTCTGTCTATTTTCAATTGGATTTGCACAGGTAGGCCTTGATCAATACAGTGACTATAGTCATACAGCAATAAATAGAGCTGTTGTTGACAGAGTAATACATCCATCTGCTTTTTTTTAAAACTATTTGAGTCCCTAGGGAAAGCCAAAAGGTAATGGCAAGTTTCTGATTAAAACCTCCTAATGCCCCCTACACTGCAGCAACTACTTAGTGGTTTACTATAGTTTCTGTATGTCATTGGACTATAATGAAGCACCAAATTAGATTTTTGGAGAAAAAAATTTCAAAATGTTTGTATTTAATAAAATGTATGAGAAATATAATACTAAATTTAAACTCGCTTATAATTTTTGTTGCTGTGGAATAGAAGCCACAGGGGAGAACAAAGGTTTCACCATTCACAAAGAGTTACTGAGGATACTATTTTCAGAAGCTGTGTTCACTTACCCCATGCCAAAGGGAAGGTATAGTTTGTCCCTTAGAGTAAGAAAAGCATAACAATATTTATGTTGCCTTGTTATATTTTAAAGATCAAAACTGAATCATTTTGGAAAAAGATTGCATAGGAACCAAACATAATTTTTTTGATGTGAACACTGGCCTGCAGTGTCTGCGTCATTATAGATGAAATGAGACATTCACAGGGACTATCGAGTTCTGTGGAGGAAAAGGAACGGCATGACTTTTCTCTCAAGGGGAGCAAAAGCTGCAGCCCTTGCTGTAACCGGCCTTTATTGGGTTTCTGGCACATTACATGATGGCCCTCATTTACTGTGCACAGGTTGCTTTAGGTGTTTACCTTTTACAGAAAACAAAAGAGCCAATGCTGCTAATCAAGTCACAGAAGAGGGATATTTGCAAATGAAAAGGGCAAAAGTGGTTGAACAGGTTACACTCATCCTTGGAAGGTTTAGCATGGATTTTAGGAAGTTATTTTGCAGTAAATGTTTGCCACTGGAGGCTGGGCCTGTGCTACGCAGAATGGTCTCCTACGTTTTTTAAACTTTATTGTTTACACTATTACAGATGTTCGGGCTCCCACTACCCCCACGGCCTCCGCCTGCCTCCTGCAGCTCCTCCCCTGACCCTGCCCCCAACATCAATTTTTACATTTACAAGTTTGGGGGTCTCATTTAGATTCAAGGCCTGGAAGCAGATGATGACAGTTCCTCCTTTATAAATGTTTAGTAACTGAATAGATACCACTCCCACCTCCACCAGCCCCCAGTCAATGTCACAAAAACATTCTTGCAGGATAGTGGGATAAATATGTACTAACATGTTCAGAATCTGTAGCATTTTGTTATTCTAGTAAACAGAAACAGTTTATGTATTTTCCAAAGTGTCTCATTGATATAAATGTGCCGTTTACTTCATGATATAGTTAATGAGATATCATTCTTGAGTTTTGAAAGTAGGCATAGTTTGGGTGGGTTTCTATGGTGCTATTTCTCTGTCATTTGCTGATACATTATTCTTGAATAAAGGTGCACTGTACCTAGCTTCAGCCCTCTGTAGACATCACATTTCAAGGTTCCTTTTGAAAAATATCCATGTAGGAAGAAATCGTCCAAAGAAAAAGGTAAATTTAAGTTTAAAACTCATTACTAGATTCAGTAAGCTTTATTTGTTTGAATCCAGAAAAGAAATATACTATACCTCATTAATTTAGTTTGAAACTGCTATCAGAAAAAGGGTTTTTTGACACACAAAATATTTAGAATGTTTATATAAATAACAGACGGACAGTGCACAGCTCAAGGGAGCTGAGACTTCTGCTTCCTGTGCAATTGTTTGCACAGAGGACTCTGAATCAATGATCTGAAATTTCCCTACTTGAATGGAATTGCCCAAAGCCAAAGTTGGTGGAAGAATCCAACCCTGAAGGAAAATGAGTCTTGATCAGAGAAGAGAACTTTCCAAGTCTAAAGGAATGATTTTGGCTAGACAATAAGAATAAACCTTGCAAAAGAATCTCACTGTCTGGCTGTGCAGGTGAAATATGGCAAAGGAAGAGGACCCTCATGAACAGTGGTGTCTATGTGAGTCCCAGCAGGACGAGAAGTACTGTTACTGCCATTTGGGGAAACAGTTTAACTTTATTTAAGAGTCAAAATACCCAAAAATCAGGTCACTGTGGAAAAAATGCAGTCGGTGAAGCATGACACAGGGAAGCAAATGCATGAAGGTTTTCCTGTGTGTGAAAGCAAAGCGCCGGCAGAGCGCAGGGCGTCTGTGAGGCGAGTTCACTCCTCGCCCCGTCCCCTGCCTATCGGTTGTCAGACAGACTCGAATCAAAGCTCGCCATTAATATGAGATAAAGCTCCTTAGGATTTCTTTGCATTCTTTTTTTTTTTTATGTCTCAGCTATGCTCATATATAGCCATACACATTCTGAATTCTGTGTGTATATGACACACTGAATATGCTCTAGGGTTGCTAATGTGTAAGTTCCAGGCATCTTTCCAGAAAAATCCATTAGAAGAAATATTAGCCTAAAGTTTTTTACAGTTTGGAGTAATCAGAAAGATGCCATAAGACAACAGCCTAAGACCTGGGGAATTAAGAAAGTACAACTTGAGTTCTCAATATAACTTCTTTTTCAGTGTCTTTAAATGTAGCAAATGAGCTGGGTTTTCATTCTGAACATATTTCTAGGGAGGAAAAGGTGATTTCAAGTCCCACAACTTCCAAAGAAGCAGCAATAACTTATTAATTGTGCCCTTGCTGATCTTAAAGTGTAGCAGGAAAAACAGCCTTAGAGACGTCTAAAGATGTGTCAAGTTCTCCCAGGGAGTGCAGTCGGGACACAAGGGGAATCTAGCTGTAGAAGTATTTCAAAACGGCTATTTACATGTTGAGAGAAAGAATTTAATTAATAGTGTTACAGTTGTGAAGTCAATATGAAGATCTGAGGTCCTATCACAAGGGACTGTTACTTATTTTTTAAGCAAGTCACTCAGCACCACATTACTCCCTTTTACAGCTCTTGTGTATTAATATAGGTCTCAAAGGATTTCAGGATGGAGCTTGTGATGTCTGTTAATTTTTTCATTATTAATCAAGATGATGATGTTGGTGGCAATTATAAGAACCACCACATACTGAAACCTCACAATGTGCCAAGATCCTCAGTCACTTTTATGCATTATTTAATTCTTCCATCAATCCAGTAAAATTAGTGCTGTGGTTTTCCTTCCATTTTGCTGAAAAGGAAGCTGAGGCTCCGGTAGGTTATGTAAGTAATCTTTGGTTAGCAGCTACCCACAGTCATCCTGACCCCACCGTATATGTACACATCCTCTAAAACATTCATTTTCTTCAAGTTCTGGAAATGAATCAGTACCCTCAAGATCACGACAACCGACACACAAAGCAGAGCTGGCTGGAAGGTAACAACGAAGGGAACATCTGGAGGCTCTGATCAAGGGTCCCCGGGACAGGCCAGGTCTGTGACTGTCTGTGACCACAAGAATGTATCCTTTCCATTAGTAAGAATGGTCTGGAAATGCCTGTCATTGGAACGACACACAAGTGCACAGAGTTGTTGGGGAAATTCATTTGAATCCAGTGTTTGGAGAAAGACTCACTATTTTATAATAAATACTTTGGGCCAAAATCAGGGAACAAGGAGGCTTCTATTATTATGTTCAAGTGGTTAATTCCAAGAAATATCTTTATGGACTAACAGGAAATAGAGAGCCCTAGAAAGTTAGTATAAGAACCAGCACAAATGGACAGGGAATTTCTTATAGAGCCCAACCTGGGCAAGTAGCAGGGTGCTTGGGTTTGTCTGGGGCACTTTTCTGTGCTCTGCTTTCCAGAATAGATTTCCTACAGACTGGAATTCAGGCTACACTGGCTAACCAGGGAAATGTCACCAGCCTTTGATGTGGTAGGTAGAGGGAGACCAACAGAGAACCTTCAAGATGCTCCTTTTGGACTTGTCTAAACTTTTAATGCCTAGCATACTTGACTGACTGCTTAATAGAATTTTAATGGAGAATAAGATGAGCAAGCAACACAATTATATACATGTTTTATAATTTTGTATCCAAGGCATGAGAAGAAAAGCCCTTCACACACACATTGATGATATCAGAAAAACAGTTCGTAAAAGAGACTTGGAGCAGAGGAAGAAAATCAGATTTGTGTGGAGCAAACAAATGCCATTATTATTACTCATTTTTTATAACTTCACAGGCTTGTTTGGAAGCTTACCTGAGTTACCACGTATGATATACTTAAATAATGCTAAAAACCCAACAATTATCATGATTATCACTATTGGCAAAGCTGGTCCCATTCTTATATGTCACAGAGACTTGGGAGGGTTAAGGGATTTGCCCAAGGGCCCAGAGTTAGTCAGTGCTAATGACAAGATTTGAACAAGACTTATGATTTGAAATTCAGCCTCCCTTCAACACACTGAGATGCCAATGCCACAGGATAACACTCCTCTGTCTAATTCACTCTAAATCACTTCATGTGGAAGAAAATAAAAGAGAATTTCCACGCAGTGAAATAAATTACGATTTCAAATGACTCTCCCAATCACAAGATACAAAGTGCTAGGTGTTGAAAAATGCTATGCTTATTATTCCATAATTATATTATTCATAAGATTTGCATTTGAAAATTGCTTTCTAATCTGCATGTTACAGATGATAACTGGGCACTCATTTAAGTATTTTTTTCCTGTCTTAGAAATTAGTGGTGAAAGGCGATTAGTAGCATAAATATTAAACAGAGTTAGGAGTTTGTATGAACTCAGTATTAGAACTGTCATTTCGGGTTCCTGAAACATTTGCCAATATGAGAAAATGATGACAAGTTCTAATTATAAAGTTATTATAATCTAGGACAAAGGGTAACTTTCTCTGGAGTTCCTGGAGAAAATCCATTAGGGATGTCTGCTGGCTGGCTAGGTAAAAATTTCTTCGTTACCACATGGACTTCCTTGGAGCCTAACAGTCCTGAAAACATCTGTGTTGGTTGCAGCAGATTTTCTAAGATCAAAACCACAAATGCTAGTAGAAGACCACTGTGTCACTTAGTACATTCGAGACTCTCATATAACAATGGGATAAGCACAAATACAGTTGATAAGAAAAATCTAGAAAATTAATTACAGCTTTCTTATTCTTTTGTGATTATACTGCTGAGTTTCTTTCATCTCTATAAGTAAACGTTCTGGTTTGTGAGAAAGATGTTTAAGAAACAAACCTAGAAACTTAACCGGAGACACTTTACGTTTGGGTGGGAATTGGAAGACAGTTGGGCACAGCCATAGCGCAGACAGTGAAGTCTGCTGATACTGCTTCCAGACAGGCAGCGATGATGTTCGCGTCGTGATTTTAAGACAACTCCTCTCTCTGATCAGGATTTCAAAGGAGGGACCACCACACTGATGTACTTCGTTGTTAGTAAACATAGGTTCCACTTAAATATCTGCGGTTTTCATTCTTTGTCGAGCACTTTTTTTTAGAATTATTATTGAAGCAAAGGGAGAGTCTTGCTTTTCATATTTGTTACATTAATATCTTAATTTATTTTCTCAGTTCAAAAAAGACAAATACTCAAAACCATCCTTTCACTTCGCATTGGGAACTGTGGATGTCACGCCACTCGGCCTTTCTGCAGTGGCCGTGAGGACACACGGGATTCACTCCAGCTTACAAACTGAACCCTGGCCAGTGGTTTGCAGTTCCATTACATACTGCCCTCCCAGGTCATGACTTCCTGAATGGCATCTAGACTCATTTTTTATTAGTATTCCATTTGTAATGTTACTTAGACTACTTCACTTATGTATATAATAATATGCAGTCATACTAGTTATTTATTAGCGTACTCTTTCTAAAGCGTATTTTAAAAGCATGATAAACTTACCTTAGAGAGCCCACCTACTTCCAAATAAAAGCAGATAATGAACACATTCCAGGTGACCCAGAGGGCAGTCCATACTGTGTACTAGAGAGAGAGCGAGAGGGTGGGGGAAAAAGAAGAAAAATATGGAGATGAAAGGCATGTATACTAAATAAATCAATAACAAAATGTCAGTAAGTCTGTCTTCTGGGAGGAAACAGGGCAATGCTCAGGGAAGAGTGCTCCTTGTGAGGTCCCCTAAGATCGCTAGAAATTAAAAATGCAATAGTTCTACTGCTTTCAGTAAATGCCAATAGAGCTAGATTTATTTTTAAAGTGTTTTGCTCACTTGCAGATACAGGTTACATCCACCACTGACTTGATTTTTGTTTTCCGAGTATTAGCTTTTTTGTTTTCTGAGTATTAGCTTTTCCAGGGAATGCAGCCATGCAAATTTTGGTGGCTATCTCTTTATCTATTTAATTTTTGGTTATAATGTTAAATTGTCAAGTTTCAGAAAATGCTAGGCAAAATCCATTCCTTCCCGATCTCTAAGTGAGAAGAATCATGTTTGAAAATGGATGTGTTGTGTGGAGTAAAATTAACACACTTTCACCTGTTATACTATTTTGTTAAGACTGAAATGTGTACCTCTAATATGCTCTTGCAATGGGATATCATCAAGTAAAATATCTTTTAAAAGCACAGAAATAATAAATAAGAATAAAAATGAGCAAATGAACAACACATTTAATAATAATGGGAAAATCCCTTTCGATCACATCCAACAAACTCTAAATATGCTCGCCTTACTGATTCATTGCTTTTGTTAGTGTAGTATGAACTAAGAAGTGTATTAGTCAGTTTGAATTAATGGAGGAGGTCTAAGGGCTCAATTCATCCAGTTATTTTTGTAAGTACATGGAGAACCTGAGGCTCAGAAAACTGACACATAAGTCAGCTTACATGACTGAGCATGGTACTTACCATGGGAACATCATTAGCAGACCCCAAAAAATGGCTTACTCATTTATTTTTACTTTACCACAAAAATCTACGAATTCTTAATCTTTTAAAGGAGCATACTAATTACATGATTGCTTTTTATTCATGATTACAATCATCACATACTATTGTCAAATTAAAATAAATATAGAAATCATTTCACTAGCTTATTCTATGCTGTGTCAAGGAATATAACTATAAATTTTAAATCCCATACAAAATAGCTATGTTCCCATTAGAAATCTAGCCTTTAGTTATTTATAAAATTTAATTTACATTTTGTGTCTTTCTGTTATTTATAATTTTCAAAAGGCTTTCAAAATAATCACATGTAGTTGTGTAGTTCTATAATTGGGTACATTTGATATCTTTTTTCTTTCTGGAAAACGGGTTTTGATTATTAGTTTTTTAAATAATGCAATTAAAATAATGAGTTAAGGTCTCAAAATCACTAGAAATTCAGAGAAGCTGGAACTATGTTAAAAAGGGAAAACAAGTTAAACAATATATCAAGGCTTTTAGTATTTACAGATATATTGATTCTCTGTTGACATCTTCTGTTACTAGTATCATTTAATATAAGTGACCTTGGACATTTAAAAAATATGCCAAATGCATTGAAACATACACTTTTGAACCACAACATGTGCCCACGACTGTTGAAAATAGCTAAACTACATTCGCAGTGTATACTCTGCAAACTGATCGGGTCACAGTAACCATAACCATGTTAAAACTGTTGCTAATAAGATGGAATCTGGTATCTGATGTTTTTCACTCTAAATCAATCTAATTATGAGCATGTCAGAATGACAGAGATTGCAGACCACTAAGTGATTTTCAAAAAACCACTAATAAAGGTTAAGAAAAGGACATAAACTAAATCAAGACTAAAGGAAGAAATAAGCTGAATTAACTGCAAAGCCATGTAATTTTAATTTTTAGGACTACAAACCTAACCCTTAAGTAAATTTTTTTGGAATGTCGATCAACTCGTAGTTATCACAAATGCATTACAAAGCGAATCTATTTAAAAATCAGAGCACAAGTGTAGTGATTGAAGTGCAGGATCTCTCTCCAGCTGCACTATTGATGCCACTTCTGAACTTTCAGAGATGAAATCCCCAGTCTGAACAGACTCCAACCATCAGCTGCTAAATTGTTAATCACCAGAGTGATTACTACTCTGCTTTCTGTGTTCCTGGTACTGTGCTGAGCACTTACACAGATCAGTTTATTCAGTCATCACACCAAAACCGAGGTAGGGAGGGGGTCGTTTTACAACCTCACGTCACTGTTGGGACGGAAACTCAAACAGTTTGACGCCAGAACTGGGGTGCTTATGGGTTATGTGATAATTTCACTTTTAAAAAATCTTAAGAAAAGGACTGTAGATTAGTTGGAGAGTTAACAAACCACCTAATGTTGCAATTTATCAAATAATCAATTCACTGAGCTATCAGTTTACCAGAAATTTATTTCATTTGTATGTATTCTGTAACTGACAATGTTTTTGGAATGATGGCTTCTTTTGCATTTTGTGATTAATATGTTTGTATGATATGAACATCATTTTTTAGAGAAACAATGTAAGTTTCTTTCTCCTCATACAAAGATAATTTGTATGATTAACCTCTGGATTGTAATAAGGTAAGAACTGTGTACCTCAGTGCACACATAAGACGCGAGTCTTTACATGGAAACAGAGGGAAAGAAATCTCTAGCAATACAAATACGTCCATAAATAGTTTCACTTAGGCAAGAACTCTTAGGACAGCATATGTATTTTTTTTTAAAAAATAATTTTTATGTTTTTATCAAGGACATTCTTTTTTAAAAAAGAATTTACTTCTTTATTTTTAGAGAGAGGAAGGGAGGGAGCAAGAGAGAAAGAGAAACACCAATGTGTGGTTGCCTCTTATGTGCCCCCTACTGGGAACCTGGCCCACAACCCAGGCATGTGCCCTGACTGGGAATCAAACCGGTGACCCTGGTTTTTGCAGGCTGGTGCTCAATCCACTGAGCCACAGCAGCCAGGGCTATGTATTCTTTTTTGATGTGGGTTATGTTATTTACAATTCAATTGAAAGAAGAAGAATAAAGAGATAAAAACATTTTAAATGCTCTTTGATTATCATGGAGCACACCTTCATGTTCACATATCTAGGTAAATATATTTACAGTATAGAAAACTTAACTTCCCAACAGAAAAGATAAAACAAAAACAAAGCCACTCTATACTTATCTATCACCTATCATCTATCTACCTATTTATCCTACTTTAAGTGAAGCACACATATTTTAAATCCTAATTCACATAGGCAAAGACTAAACATTTTTTTAAAAGTTCATGTGATCTACGTGGTTGTGGAACTACTTTCCAGTTTTATGAAGATATTTCAGCCTTTTTTAATTGAAATGAACTTCAGAAGCCTTGCAGTCTGTTTCTCTGCCACTGAGCAATTAGTCTGTAACACGATTTGTTTTTACTTCCTAACCTTGTTTGCCTTCCAATGGCTGGAAAGCCCACTCATTCATTCATTCATATGTGTGTCAATCAGATGAAATGTTCTGTACAATAGGTTAGAAACAAAGAAGGCATTACACAGCTCAATTATTTATTAAGCACTATCTCTGTTAGGTTATACTAAGCCAGTCACGAACTTTATATAATTCTTAAAAACAACTATGAATCAGGTTTTTACAAATTAACTATGGTACAAAGAAAGCAAATAAATGTGCTAAGTGTTCGCAGCAATAACTGCTGGGGGAGGATTTAAATCTGGCACCGACAAAATGGAAAGCTAATACCCATAACTATCATATTGGGCAGTGGCCCAGGAAGGAGATGTATAATGACAAATGACATAGCAGGGAAATTTTCCTATAGAACAATTTAAATTTAAAGCAAGTGGCTGTCCTTTGTACATGAGCATTGGCATAAACGTTCAAGTGACTAAACTGTGGGCCTGGAAAATTTACGTGGCTTTTTTTTTATTTTAAAGGCAATTTTGAGTTAATTTTCACTTTAATATTAATCTTTATTTAAAATATGTTACATTAGCTAATGTTTCTCACCTTTAAATTAATTGAAAACTGCTTGATTAAATTAATTTATTGCCCAGGAAATAATAATGATTTAAATAATTCTAGGGCACAGCGCCATTTTGGAATTCATAAGTAAGATTGTTGAACATCTGACATAGGAGTAAATAGGAGTGAACGGCTGATTATAGAACAGTAATTTATGACTGCTAAATAGGATTTCACAGCCCACACTCTGCTCCATTTTGCCTCTAGCTAAAGAAACACAAAAGGTGCGTTCAGGTGCTTCAACTACACTTGTTATCCCAAATGTATGTATGCCACCTTGCACCATAGCTTCAAATACATTTTAATCAGTAAAAGAGTACTATATGACAAAGTTGTTTTGTATTCTAAAAATACACAGAAAAATAGCAAATTATACCTTTTTAGTAGTGACAGTATCCAAGGGGGAATTATTACTCTCTCATTTGGTGATTTGGGCAAGTTTTTGCGATAGCCTGTGCTGTGAGACCTCCTTAATTACAGTGGCAGGAGCCCGAGATATTATAATGCTTAGGAAAAAATAAGTTGATTGACGTAGGTGTCGGCAGAGTAGCGCACACTCTTTTTTCATGTGACTCCTCAAGTCAGATTGAGATGAGCAAGGCAGTAAGGCCAAGTTTTCTTGTTGAACTCAGACATGTTCTTGAATTAGAAATTGCTTCCTGTTCATCCTGTAAAATCACTTCATCCAGTAACATATCTAATTCACTTACTATTTGTTCAATCAAGTATTAAGCACACTGGGATAGACCTGGAACACAGCAATGGATACTCCTGGTCTGCCTGGCAGGAGAACCCTGTTGGAGCGGTGAGGTGGGCCGCAGGCAAGGACGGTGACTGAGTAGAAGAGGGGTGTCAAACTCATTTTCACTGGGGGCCTCATCGGCCTTGCAGGTTGCCTTCAAAGGGCCAAATATAATTTTAGGACTGTATAAATGTAACTACTCCTTAACTAGGGGCTGGGAGCTCGGTGCTGCTGCCAGGTAGAAACAAGGTACCGGGCCAGATAAAACAAGGTGGAGGGCCGGATTTGGCCCTGGGGCCTTGTGTTTGGCACTTGTGGTGTAGAGAGCTAGGAGAGAAAGAGTCTGCAAAATCTAAGACAGCAGAGAAGAAGTGGCACTTATCCCAGACAGGGGTGATCAGGTAAGGCTTTTAAGGGGTGACCATTCAGTTGAAAAATGATTCCCCACTTCCCAAGTAGGTAAGGAGCATAAGGTGTCCCGGATGTGTGCAGAGGAGGCAAACAACAGCATGTGGTCTGAGGAAAGCCCACTTCATCCCAAGTGGCGAGAGGAGGTAGTATGTGGAAAGACGCGTGCATATGAAGGAGAAAAGGTTGCTAGAACTGGGCATGAACACCAGGCACAGCTATACACATGAGGCTGGAGAGCAGGTAGAAATGGGGGGGCCCAGGACACTGAGGGCACAAACTTGCCGTCCTTTTATGTTGCTGAGGCTGGCGCATCTTCTCCCCAGGCCTCTGCCTCAACACTGTTTTCATTCTCCAGAGACCCCGCACCCTGTGCCTCCGCACACCTTGCTTAATGAGCTCCTGGAGAGCGGGGTGCCTGGAATTTACATTCTTTTCTATTTGTTCAACCCTATCACAGTGCAGTTGGTTCTCAATAAATGCTTAGTGAGTGAATGGGAACTAGTGCTCCAGACATCCTACTATGTGCCTTACAGTGCTTCCTGCCTAAACCCCTCCAGTCCCTTCTTTCCTGGTGAACTTAAACTCACACTGTAGCTCTCTGCTCTGCATTCACTGCTGCTGGATCAGATGGATGTCCACGTTACACACCTCATGGCACGTGTGCTCCTTGTCACGGTTACAGTTTAACCATTTTGTGGATGATTCAGGGGGACAGAATAGCAATGTTTGTGTTTGCTCACCAATGTGCCCTGCACCTAAAACAATGCCAAACACACAGCAGAAACTCAATATACAAGGTTTAAGTGAATACATAAATACAGAGGAAGGAGGGAAGTCAATAAAGAAAAAGGGAAGAAGGGTGAGTGGAAGGGGAGAAGAAAGGAATGAAAGAAGGAAAAACTGATTGTGAGACCTGAGTTTGGTCAGTTTGGTCAACAGAGATTATTCTTGTATTTTATCCTGCTGAGAGTTCATTATGGCCTTTAAGCCAGTGGTTCAGGAAAAGAGCAAAGGACCCACTGGAAGGGACAATGGCTGACTGCAAGCAAGAAGTCCATGTACAGGAGAGAGAATGCAGATGCCTCAGCATAGATAGTTATGTGGAGAGCATGAAGAACTGAGGTTTAGAGGGTAGGGGCCACAGGACTAGTTAATATTACTAATGTATGCCAACAATTTCATCCCACAGAGGCCACTGGCTTCACAGCCCTCTGGCACTTTGTGCTTCAGCAGAACACCAACATCGTAAAATAAAAAAGTTCATACTAAATAAGAGTGCTCTGTGTTCATTGCAATGAACTAGAACATAAAATCCAACAACATTTGATATTATGTATATAAAGCATCTTGTACTGCAAGTCCAATTCCATGAGACACCTTTGTAGTATATTATGCCACAGCTTAGCAGAGGCTCAGAGGAGAAATGGAGAGCAAGACTGCAGACCTGCAGAGTGATGTCAGTCACTGTTGCACCCTTGGGCAGCCATTATGAGTATGAAGTCTGTGCTGGGGGCACTGACCTTCACTCTGGGACATGATGA
This sequence comes from Artibeus jamaicensis, assembly GCF_021234435.1. Classification (NCBI taxonomy): domain Eukaryota; kingdom Metazoa; phylum Chordata; class Mammalia; order Chiroptera; family Phyllostomidae; genus Artibeus; species Artibeus jamaicensis. Next base: position 41,802,582 of record NW_026522059.1, read on the forward strand.
AAGGTATCAAAGGGCCAATTTTGAGATTCAAATTAGAGAATTAATGCATTTGTGGAAAATTTTCTAATTTTATTCTTTTCTATAGATGTGAGTGGATTAAATCAAAATGGAAAGATGGCATACTTTAAAGTCTAGGTTTTCTTCCAATGAGGCAATATTACAAGAAAATATTGCATAATTCTACTGAATACTGTATATTAATTCTGGCTTAGTGAGCATTTTAGAGCATGCCATTTCTATTTACAATGATTTATCTATGCTTGTTATTTCTTACAACCTTCTTGTACATGCAGCCTAAATATTACGTTCTTTTCATAGGAAACTAATTACTGTGGAGAACTTCCACTTCACTGTGGCTCACCACATACACCTTGTCCAGTTGTCCTCCAAAGGAGGGGCGTGCTGACCCTGTTTGATGTAGTTTGCAGCATGGATTCACACTGCAAATTTCTTTTAACAAAATGGGAAGTGTTCAATAACACACTACATAAAATACAGTAGAGGCAAGTACTGAATAACCTTTAATACATGCATTGGTAGTGTCCTAAATCAATGACAATTATATTACATTATTGTTTTCAGTTAACAAACAGTTATGGCTAGGTAGGTTAGCTTTGCAGGGTGTTACATGTCAATTTAAACGACAGCTAATGTATATTTACATCTCGTCGTAACATCAAGACCTTAACAGGTTTCTTATTCTATCTACCCAAACTCCACTTGAAATTTAAACATGGTTCCTGTGAGACTTGAACTTAGCACTGTGAGTCTCACATTTACAGACATGTCACTTTGCTGTCTTTGTAAACATTCACTGTCACCCTGTCCACAGGTAATCGATGCCTAACAGAATTCAGTCTGTGATGGCTACAACGGCAATGCTGTGTCATCGCCGAGGGAGCTACTTCGATCATTCACCTCCTTACAGCAATTCTGTAGTGTTTATATGAACAGACATGGTAAAAATGAGACTTACCACCACGATGTATCGGGGTCTGTACTGAATTGTCCCAAACAAACCCAGTATGACCACTATTATATGTAGAAAATTTCCAAGAATAGGTGCCCACTGGAAACCAAGGAAGTCAAAGATCTGCCTCTCCAATGCCGAAAGCTGAAAAACAAAGCAAGGAGAGCCCATGAGCACCTCACCCAAGCATAATCATTCCATTGTCATCTTTGTTCCAGTTAGAGAAGTCTGCATGTTCTTCTTCACAGTAATGGACAGCATTAGCGCTAGAGTTGTGGTACCTGTTTCATATAGCTTTTCTCAGAAAACTTCCTAAGATAACTTTGAGCATTATGACTTCAAGTATCAATAGGTTTTAAACCTACCTGGAGAGCTATACTCCTTAAATCATTTTCTATACTAGAAAAATCTAGACAGATATTTTATGACACTATATTTTATGATAGTAATTCATCATTATTTTTAGTAAAATGGTTGGCTTAGTATAACATATTTGGAACAGTAACTCCAGACTGGCAATGCTAGAATGAGTATTGTTTAAAAAAAAACAACCCTCCTACCACCCCTGCCTTCCTCTTGAAACATAAATGGTCAAATCTTCTGTTTTGCTTATTTTCCTCTCATTGGGCTGTCACTGATGATAATGATATGACCAACTACTTTTTCAAAATGAAGCTTATTTTATTGAGTTCCTCTGAGCTCAATGACCTCATGAAAAACTAAAGAATCCCTTTGAATCACATTTTTTGAGATTGTTTACCTTCATGAAAATCCATCTTAAGTTAGGCAGAGTCATCCTTTTTGAATATCCAGATAAATAGTATAGAACCATAGCAATTTCGGATATGCCATAGTTTATTGTATTTGCATGATACAAACTACATTTTTAAATAGTTCCAAAATATATTTAAAATACACCCAGAAAGCATTTATGATGGAAGAGATGAATTTTTGTATAGTCCAGTGAACACCAACAATGCTATTATCGTGTACACATAATATTTATTACATTCTATATCTAAAAAATTTATGATTCCACCTGCTGTATTTGGACACTATTCTCACACATTTCAAGCATTTTTCTAGATTTACTTTGATATAATAGTAATTCTAATAAAATGATCCAACCATTAGCCATACTTACGGCCCTAGAAACTGCAGATTTGAAATGAAAATGGTACCCTAGGTGTTTTTCTAGTTATATGGCAGGTATATGCCTGAATAGCTTTAATTTCTTTGGACATAAAGACACGTCCACCATCCAGTAAGCAAATCTACCTTGGTTAAGATTCACCTTCAGTAAGCTGTGGACGAGAAAAGAGCAAATGCTACAGACAACCAACCGGAACCACATTCATTTCATGGGTATTTCCTGATTGTCAAGTGATTTGTCACCACCCCGCACTCACAGGTGGGATGGGAGATGCACAGGAATGGCTAAAAAGAAATAATCAGAGCATGATAAGGAGCAGCACCCACTGCGGTTTCAATTCTGTTTGTCTCTACTTGTGACTCCAATTTGGTCCCAGGAAGCTTTCCCTAGAACGCAGCAGCAACTGCAGGCAATTTATTTTGAGAAGCAACCTATTTTAAAGTTGTTGCACATCACAAAAACCTGTAAAGTGAACTTTTCAAACAAAGAAAAAATCATTTTTTTCTGTCAGAAAAATTACGGATAGCATTCTCTTTTATGATGTTAAAGAAAGCATGCCTAATGAATATAAGCCACATTAACAGCAATTATCAGAAAATCCACATTCCTTATTGAAAGACCTATATCTCTCTATTTATTAATGTTTATTTTGATAACTTAAAAATGGACCTATGGTGCCTTGAAATGAGGGCACAAACACAAGGCCATTAAGAAAATCAAATGGGGGATCATGCCAACCAGAACCACACCAGACCAGGTGAGAGGCAGCTACAATGACTGTACCCATGAACACAAGTTTGAGTATTGTATTGCATTTTTATTTTTAAACCTTCACCTAAGGGTATGTTTATTGATTTTAGAAAAGGAGGAAGGAGGAGGGAGAGACAGACAGACAGAGAGACAGAGAGACAGAGAGAGACCAATGTAATAGAGAAACACAGATGGGTTGTGTCCAGTATGTACCTTGACAGTGGTTGAACCCACAACCGAGGTACATGCCCTGACTGAGGATCGAACCCACACTTTTTGGTGCATGGGACAACACTGCAACCAATGGAGCCACCCAGCCAGGGCTGAGTATTATATTTAAAAAAGTCCACCAATGACATCAAAAAGTCTTTCAAAAATAAAATGTCACTGCAATTTTTACTTAATTTTTAATCTAAATGTTATGTTAAGCTCTTTAGACATTTAGTTTATATGCAAATATCTTCTATGTGTCATCCTCTAGAGACCTCACTTCTCACCTCAGAGCCTGACATTAACGATAATGGCCCAGAGCCACTAAATGAAATTAAATGATATTCTGGTTGCTTTGTTAACTCAGGAGAAGTATGAATATATTTCAGAACTCTCTCTGTCAAAATGGGTCTCACCAACGGTGCGCTGACACTGCTGGCACAGGGCTGGGGATGGGGGTCAGAAGTGTCTCTTCCTAACTCCAAGGTCAGTGACCTTAAGCTGGGAACTTGACATTGGCAATTATGGGAATATCTACAACGTGAACATCGGGAAAGGCTAAAAATGAGGGTTTTTGTGTGTGTGTGTGTGTGTTGGGAGAGCTTATTGCTGTACATTTACCCGCGCACGACTGAATATGCTACCTGGGAAACAGTGGTTCTGAGGAAGGACAGCAGTGAGGGGAAGTGGCCACACTGGACTGGAGCCTAAAAGGAAAGCAAGCCGTCCGGGCCAGAGAGGAAGGCGAGGGGGCCCAAAGCAGGAAGCCATACAGAGGCCGTAGCAAAGAAAAGAATAGATGAGGCATTTGAAGAACTTGAAGTTTAAATAAAAGTAGAGAATTCAAGAAATTATAAAGCTAAGGAGACATCCCAGAGAAAGCAAAACCAACCAGTCACCAGTTTCAAACAGGAAGCAGTGATGTAAAGAACAATAAAATCATTTCTTTTTTTTTAATCCTCACCCAAGGATATGTTTCTCGGGGAGAGAGAGGGAGGGAAGAAGGGAATGAAAGAGACAGAGAGAAAGAGAGAGGGAGAGAAGCATCACCACGACCTAGGTATGTGACCTGAATGGAGACCAAACCCAGTTTTACACACTCGTTATGATGTAAATGTTGCTTATGGATTGTAATTTTCACAATCAAACTGTAGAAAGCTTGGCAGTCTTCATTACAGTTATGGAACAAAATATAAAGTATCATTTGACCATGTAAAGTACAATGTCTGTAACACAGGTTGGAAGAGGCTGCATGTTTTGTGCCTAAATTCTGTTGCTATACGGCAAGGGGGAAGGAGTGAGTTTTAACAATTCTTACTTGGGGGTCAAGCATGTCCTTTTATCAGGCTCCAAGGTGAAACATTCCTCTAAATCTATGAATCTTAACCATACCTCACATTAACCACACATACTTCCAAAAGCTCAAGAAGTATCCCTGCTTCCTTATTTTAGGCCCAAAGAATATAGACACAAACAAATAGAAACACCTTCAAAACAGTAGTTTTCTTACTGATCCATATATTATGCTTAATGCTTCCCATGGTTTTTTGCACACTTGCTTGTACTTACTGATATTTGTGGCAATAATTTGCATGTAGTTAAAGAGCTGTGAAAACTCCAGTCGACCAAACATTTTCCTGAGCACTTACCTAGACTGTGTCTGTAATAAGCTTCTGCGCTCCCCTCCCCCCTCAAAAGCTAGGCAAGTGCTCATTCATTCTTAAGGAGTGAGTGAGTGCCTTTGGAGATTCAACTTCACAGGAAGATGAGCTGCCTTTCATTCTGACTCTTGGACTCTCCCCCTGCTCACTAGAGTCAGAGGCAATAGGAAAGATTGAAACGGGGTTACTCGTGTTGGCACAATCATAAGAAAGCACTTGATCAAATGATAGTTTCTGAAAAGACTGGAAAATTAAAGCACATGGTGTGACCGACACCGTCATCTGTAGAACCAGCAGTCTGGGATTTCGTGAGGTTAAGTATTTTATAACCATGAAGATTCAAATCTTTTCTGAAAGTGGGAATTTAAAAGCTCTAATTAATATTACTCTTAGCCAAGTTGATACATCCTGGGCCATGTCGAGCAGGTTTTGGGTTACTAAGTGGGTTTCTTTATGTCTGGAAAGGCCACGTGGCCTTTAGCTCCACCACCATTAGCCATGGTTCCTTTGCCCTAAAATCTCATAGCTCTCGGTTCCCCACAGACATTCCATGCTTAAGGCTGGTGATGCCCGACTTCTGTGTTCATGGATCTGGCCTTGGCCAAACTATGATCTTATGTGTTAAGCTGCAATTTTTGAATATTTTTTATGGCTCTGATAAAAAAGGGACATTGGCATTTGTATCATTATCCTACTTCACAGAGAGGCAAGATTGAGTCCTAATAACCTGGAAATTTGCCACTCTCTTTTTTTAAAAAAATTATTTATTTTATTTTTAGACAGAGGGGAAGGAAGGGAGAAAGAGGAGAGAAACATCTGTGTGAGTTTGCCTCTCATGTGCCCCCTACTGGAGACCTGGCTTGCAACCCAGACTTGTGCTCTGACTGGGAATGAAACCAGCAACACCCCATGGTTTGCAGGTCAGCACTCAATCCACTGAGGCACACCAGCCAGGTGCTGGTTTACCAGTCTCTTAAAGCAGGTGCTATTTTAGAGCAGTTACTACGTGTCCATAGACAGGTGACCAGACATCAGGATTTACACAGACTTTGACAGATCCAGGAACTCCAGACCGTGGTTTGATCATCATTTGAATTATCCAACAATGACAGTAATAGAGTTTCTGCAAACCATGGTCTCTGAATGGTTTTGTATTATTTTGGGTAGGGGTTAGATAGCAAAGGCTATTCTGGTGAAATCAGAAACTGATCATTTAGTGAGACACATTAAGTCAAATCAACTTTCATACACCTCCTTTTTCCGTTGCTTGGTTTTTAGTACCACGTCCAGAGGCCTGAACGGCCGCCAGTGTGTAAGCAGCTAAGTGAGGTGGAGCCCTGAGTGCTGAGACGGGAAATATTTTCCTCAATGCCAAGTCTGATCGTCTAAGGTCTTCTTTGAATTAGCTTTCCTATGTGAAATGATTGTCTCCAGAACACTGGAAAAGACTTCTTAAATTCTGTGTATACATTTGAGTCCCTCTATCCCGGGAAAGTTGGATGGGCACTTCTTATCTTGCAATTCAATAAGGAAGGTGTAGACTACTCACTCAAGTAGACAGTACTGGACATTAGAAAATGGCTATATGTTGAGCGGCTGTACTACATTTTGAAGAATTAAGGTAATGGGTAAACATATCACAGAAACTTTCCTGTTAAAAGATGAACAGGTACTACACTACAAATGGACAGATTTATGGAGGGTGACAGATAAGCCAAAAGAATGCATGTGAAGGGCATTTATGTACCACAGGTTCACTCAGGAAAGTTATTCAGTATATTTTGTGCACTGACTTAGCACATCAACTGCTAGAGTGACATCCCTTTCACCGACTTCTCAATATGGCAGAGAATAAAACAATGTACTTAAAAAGTGCTCTAAAGCTCAAATGGATAGTAATACTGTGGATATGCCATTATTTAACACTTTTCTATTAATTATTCTAATTCAATGCTAACTAAATGGGATAAATATTACTACCCTCATTGTATAAATAAAGAAATTCAGAGTAATCAGCTAATTAGTATCAGAGATAAAACTAGCATCTTTACAACCTAATCCACTATTCTTTCTTCCCTTCTGTTCTGAAATTGCCCAATAGAACATGCATTGTTTAATGAGATTAAATTCTGAAATAAGCTGTATAATAAGAGAGAGATACAAGAAGCACAGTGGATTGGTCCTCTTTCCTCCTATCCCACTGATCTCCGAATGAGGCAAGCCCTTCCTCTGTTCTTCAGAAGGGGCCAGCTACACCCTTCAGAAACTAACCAGCTCTGCTATCTTAATCAAGCTTCAGTTTCTTCATTGACTCTGGATAACAATAATCTCATAGATAATGGCCAGTTTAGTCCAGCGATTTTCAACCTTTTTCTTTTTTTTAAAATTTTATTTAGTTATTTTTCAAATACAGTTTTTTGTCTATTTCTCCCATCCCAGCCTCCCCCACCCCGTGCTCCCCACCTCCCTCCCATTTCCACCCCCCTTAGTTCTCGTCCCTGTGTCCTTCCTATTTGTTCCTCCAAATCCCTCCCCTTTTTTCCCCTTAAATTCCCTCCCCTCTCCCCTCTGGTCACTGTACCCTTGTTCTCTATTTCAGTGTCTTTGTATTTTTTTTCTGCTTGCTTGTTTGTTTTGTTGTTTAGCTTCCTGTTAAAGGTGAGATCATATGGTATTGGTCTTTCAACACCTGGTCCATTTCACTCAGCATAATGCTTTTCCAGTCCCCCAAAATTGTGGTACATATACACAATGGAATTCTATGCAGCAGAGAGAAAGAAGGAGCTACTACCCTTTGCAACAACATGGATGGAACTGGAAAGGATTTTCAACCTTTTTCATCTCATGGCACATATAACCTAATTACTAAAATTCTGTGGCACGTCAAAAAATATATTTTTTGCCGATCTGACAAAAAGTAGATATAATTTTGGTTCACTCACACTGGACAGCTATTATTGTATTGGTTATTGTCATCTTTCTATTTGACAATCTAAGAAAAAAGAGGTCGGTGCCCCTGATTAAATAGTCAGGATGTTACATGTTTTAAAAATTCTTGTGGCACACCAGTTGAAAATAGATCATCTATTCTATTCTATTTCATTAACCTGCTAGCTTAGATCAGCTATATTAATTGCCAACCTATCAGTGGGTCAAGAAGTATAGTTTACAAAAGCACAAGCTGGAGGGGAGTGCCGCATCAGGGAAGAGGAGAGCAAGGTGTGCCTTCCACTGCTGTGACTATTCCCTAAGAACAATGCAACACCAATTCAAAAGAACCTACGCACCCCAATGTTCACAGCAACACAACTTACAATAGCCAAGTGCTGGAAACAGCCTAAGTGCCCGTCAGTAAATGAGTGGATTAAAAAGCTATGGTACATTTACACAATGGAATTCTATGCAGCAGACAGAAAGAAAGAGTTCCTATCCTTTGGGACAGCATGGACAGAACTGGAGAGCATTATGCTAAGTGAAATAAACCAGTCGGTGAAAGACAAATACCATGTGATATCACTTATAAGTGGTACCTAATCAACAAAACAAACAAGCAAGTAAAATATGACCAGAGACATTGAAATAAAGAATAAACTGACAGTAACTAGAGGGGTGGGGGGAGGGGAATAACAGGGGAAAGAAAGGGAAGGGTTGTCACGGAACACGTACAAAGGACTCACGGACAAAGCCAAAGAGGGCAGGATGGAAGATGGGAGGCAGGGTTGGGGGCGGGGGTAAAAGTGGAGACTACTGTGCTTGAACAACAATTTAAAAAATCTGAAAAGAGGGTTTGGGATTTACTGTGCAGGTATTGGGAGCCCACTGGGCCTTTATCTCGTGCATAAAAAAGTTTCATAAAGAGCACCGTGCTTAGATTTTACAAATTCCTCCTGTCACAGACTCCGGAGTGTTTTGATCCGGTTTTGTAAGGGACCGTAAGGCTGGGCTGTTGGTGGGACACCTATTGGAAGCTGTTGCAATGATCAGACGGCAGAGGATGGGGAGCCTGATCTGAGATAGCGGCCAAGAGAACTCAGAAAAGGGACCATGAGGAACATTCAAGAACCAAAGCCTAAGGGTCAATTACAAGTGACAGGTGAAAGATAAACCAGGTCGTTCTGGCTTAAATTTTCACTCTGACCAAGGTAAAGTTGCTGGACGGGTACTGTTACAATTATTGAAAGTGAGGAGGAACATTGGTTTTGAAGCTGATGTGCTGGAATACCTTATGGGAGATCTGACGCAGCCTCAGATTCCCTATTCCAGTTGTGGGCTTTCCCTATCCTTTTTTTAAAAATGCAAGTGAAAACCCAGGGTGGACACCCATGGACTGCGCACCTTGATGAAGCCTCACAGAAAGGAGCCGTGAAGGTCGTTGGTGGACTCTCGGCCCCTTGTCAGACAGAGGAGAGCCTCTGGGGCCCCTCTCCTCTCTTTCTGTCAACAGGTACACGAAAAGCCAAGTGATGTTCAATTTAGGGCAAGCCAAATATACTTAGAATAATTGAAAGAATACATGAGAACTGAGCACAAAACATGCAGTTGGGAAACCTAAAACTGATTAAAAATAAATTTTAGTTTATTCACTGTTAGGGATTATTTTAATCACTACTCTTCTCGTATCAACTCAGTTGGCTTAACTCAATATGCAAAGTTTCCAGCTGTGGGGTTTAATTAGGGGAAATGAGGGTCTTATAATTAAGTAAACTTTTAAAATATTTCCTTTGGCAGTGCATATTTTTTAAAACAAACTTATAATTTACCAATAGGTTTTGTCAAGAGGGCATTTTCAAACTTGTTTTCTAGCACTGCAGACACCGAAGCAGACAAAAAAAAAATCAAACAAAAAACCCCCAACAAATCCTAAAGAAACTTAGTGGTGACTACCCTCATTCTCTCTTTCATACTAAGTCAGTAATTTCACAAAAGTTAGGCAAAAGAAAATGATCTGTTAGTATGTGTTTGAGGACGTCCCTCGTTCTCTAAACAGGGTGATTTCATCCTACCATCTGGCTTCTAAGTCTCCTTCGCCTACCAGAAATTATTCTACACCCCAACTCCCCCCATGCTGCCAAGCAGAAGCCGACCTGACAAAATGCCGTACCATCCGTGAATAGCTCAAGCCGGGAATAAGGCGACTATTTTAGCAAAGTCCAAAGTAGCAATTTGTTACACAACAGTGATTGAAGATTGAATTTCAACCTCCAGTGGAGCCATAACGGATCCCAAAACACTAAAGCTGAACCCCGAGGCTGGGCGACCTACACTGTTCCACAAGGAGCTGGCGGGAACACGCCCGCCGTGGCATTTCAGACTCCCACGGCGGTTTGACTTAACGGCAACCCAGCGTGAGAAGAGACAAGAGAGGATTGTGAACCAAAAGTTTCTTCATTTTTTATTTGTTATTGAGCCTACCTACAAGAATACCTTCTTTAGAGAATTCCTTTAAAATATACATATTCAGCAAGAGCTGGAATTTTTTTTCATTTGGAAAAGACAGTGAATGCTTCTAATTTAGAAAATAATACAGAAACAACTTGAAGCTGTCCAAATATTAATGCTACGGAGAAACCATTCTCTGAGCATCAGATCGTCATTAAACTCTTAAGTAATAAGCTGTTGAAGCTGTTAAGGTAACTCGTTTCTCCTTTGATGACTCTTCTTGCCTTCCTCTTGCTGCTGCCCTAAGTCCACTGTGTCACAGCGGCTCCAGTAGCCTAGTGCGTCCATATCCCAGGAGGCGCACCAGTAACGCAGTGAACCACCGAACCTCGAACATGACCCTGACAGTAGGACTAGTGAAAACCTTAGACAAAGGTTGAGGTACTTCTAGTGTAAACTTGCACCTTATTTTCTTCTTCAGTTGTCACTAACCAATGGCTATGACCTGATTTGGTGAAATGGTCTTTATCAGCTTGATATGCATATCTTTCATCTGCAGGACCTCGCAGGACAGGCTGAAGTAACCACTGTTTAATCACGCTCATACTCTTTGGACATTGACATGTTTCTCAAAGGACCAGCAAGGCTCGATCAGCCTTGTAGTATCCAGGCTTTTAGAGTGTAAGTGTACAAACAGACTAAATAAAATAATACCTAGCATATGATCTGTCTTCTGGGCTCTCCTTGAGTGGCAGGGAATGAATAAGTGCTAATTTTGATGAGCTCTGATACAGCTACGCTTATCACACAGAGAGACACTGTCAACACCCTGAGCTTTCATCTCAGCCACAGTAATTCCCTTCCTTCTAATGATGGTCTGTATTTGTAAATTAATTCACAGGGATAATGCTTTCCCCCATGTTTTCATGTGTAATAAGTACACTTACTGTTCAATATTGCAGTCTGGAGTAGTGTTAGTATTACAGAAGAACGTATTTACGATGTTTTTGACCTCTGTTTCAGAGAGTGTCATATTTTAAAGTAAAAAAAAAAACTGATGTTCTTCCAAATATGTTTCCATTTCTTGTAAGTAGGGGAAGAACAGGAAGCTGATATTTGCTCATTGCCTACTGTGTGCTGTGCATCACATACAGATTCTAATTAAATTTTAATAAAACCCCCTACAAACTGGGTATTTTACCCTCATTTTACAGAGGTGTAAAAGGTACCCAGCACACTCAAAAAACACCGTTAGTGTAATAACCAGTATCAGAACCTAGCTCAGTCAAGCTCCAGAATTCCTTACACCACAGTATGGCCTTGCCCTGAGGATTCAGGTTAATTCCTAATAGCTTAAATATATATATATGATGTGTGTATATATGTGTATACACACCCATACATATACACACAGAGAGAGCTCGTAAAGTGCTTTATAGACATCTTTGCATTTATGCCTCATTCTTGGTTTCCTGATCTACGGTTATAGGAATAAATTCAACAATTATAAGAATAAATTCAACAAAATACAGAGATTTACCTGCAGGAAGATGGAAAAAAACTTTTTGTATTTTTCCTGCTAAGTACATTCTGAAAACAAACACAAGAAGAATCTGAAAGGTGGAGAGAAGAAAGCAGAGCAGCTGGCAACCTGAGGAATGAGGAGGTAGTGATTTCCAAAGGTTTTCTTTTTGCTGCATATACTCCAGACTTGGAACTGATGAGACTGGTAACTCAGAAATGCCAATTGATGCAGACAAAAAAAAATCCCCAAACCTATTCTTTGTAGCTGGAGAACCAGAAAAAGGTGGCCTAGCAAGAGAAAAACTTTTTGGGCAATAACCACTCTACTCCAGGCAAATACCAGGGTTGCTGGGGGGAGAGGAAGCACTCCCTTACTAATGCAATGAAAGGACAAGGAGGAAGCCTGAATTCTATCTACCCTAATAAGGATGTAACAAAGCAAGGATGCTGTCAGAGAAGCCTAAATAGTGAGCTGAGACTTTCATCTCTGCCAGCCAATAGTGAGTGAGTGCAGAGACCATGGGAGGAGACTGACCTTCCACTCTCACCTGGCAGTAACGAGGCATCACTCCCTTTCACCACTGGGGTGGGGTAAGACAAAGAGGAGTGGAGAGTTAGGACTTTCACCATCACCCAGAGTTAATGAGGCTATTCCACCATGGCATCCGTGAAGGCCACGTGGGGGCATGAAACTCCCACTGACACCCAGCAGTAATGAGGGGCGCCCTACCTCAGGTATCAGTGGAGTATAAATGGGGCATCTGTACTTCTACTTCCACCTGGCAGTAACGAGGTGACTCACTCCCTTCCTTTGCTGGGTTAGTGTCAGAAAAAATACAGTAAGAACAGAAGGTTTAAATGAGATCCAGAATCTCAAAACATAAAGCAAAAAATGTTTAGGTTTTGACCCAAATCTCTTCTTACCAAGAACCAAAAAGATCTCAAACTGAATGAAAGATAAGCAATAGATGGCAAAACCAAGAGGAGGGAGATGTTAACCTTATTTGATAAAGATTTTAAAGCAGCAGTGATACAAATGATTCAACAAGCAATTACAAGAATACTTGAAACAAAGGAATAACTAGAACACTTCAGCAAAACCCAAAAAATCTCCACAAAGAAATTGGAGTTTTAAAAAAGCAAATGGAAATTTTAGGAGTCAAAATACAATAACTAGAACAAAAAGTTCAGTGGATGGACTCAACAACAGAAAGAAGGAAACAGGAAAAAATTAGTAAAATAAAAGATAGAATAGTAAATACTGTCTAAACTGAATAACATAAAGAAAATAGGTTGTAAAAAGTGTGAACAGAGACTCAAGGACTTGTGAGATGATAACAAAATATCTAACATTTCTGTTTTTCTGGTAGGAAAGGAGAAAAGGGGTGCAACTGAAACAAGAACCTGAAAAAACTGGCTGGAAATTGCCCAAATTTGAGAAAAGAAACTTACAGACCGAAGAGGTTGCGTGACCCTCTGGTTGAGCAACAAAATGAATCATAATTAAATGTCTAAAATCTAAAGACAAATTATCCTGGTAAGAGCCAGAGAAAAATAACACCTTAATTATAAGGGAAAATAATTTTAATGACTAATTCAGCACCAGAAACCATGGAGCCAGAACAAAGTGGCACGATACTTTTCAAGTACTGAAAGAAAAAGAACTGTCCACTGAGAATCTCATGCCCAAAACAAATATCCTTCAGGAATCTGTGGAAATCAAGACATTCTCAGATAAGAGACGAATGAGAGAGTTTGTCACCAGCGTACTTACCCATAGTAAGTTTTGTCAAAACAAGAGAAACCATTAAAAAACTATACATGGATTTTGTTATCTTTTCAAAAAACCAGCTCCTGAATTCATTGATCCTTAGAATTGTGCTTTTAGTCTCTATGTCATTTAGTTCTGCTCTGATCTTGGTTATTTTCTTCCTTTCTACTTGCTCTGGGCTGTCTTTGTTGTTGTTCCTCGAGTTCTTGCAGGCATAGAGTTAAGTTGTTTGTTTGAAAGGTTTCTATCTTTTTCAGGTAGGCCTGTATTGCTATGAACTTCCATCTCAGGACTGCCTTTGCTGTGTCCCATAAGTTTTGGGTTGTTGTGAGATCGTTTTCATTTGTTTCCAGAAACTTTTTTATTTCATCCCTAATTTCATTCATGACCCATTTGTTGTTTAATAGCATGCCATTCAATTTCCATGATTTTGAGTGTTTTGGGTTTTTTGCTTTGGGGTTGGTTTCCAGTTTCAGTCCCTTGTGGTCAGAGAAAATGCTTGATATGATTTCAATTTTCTTGAATTTGTTGAGTTGGACAGAAGTTGAAAGCATTATGCTGAGTGAAATAAGCCAGGTGGTGAAAGACAAATACCATATGATCTCACCTTCAACAGGAATCTAAACAACAAAACAAACAAGCAAGCAAAATAGAATCAAAGACACTGAAATAGAGAACAGGTAGACAGGGACCAGAGGGGAGAGGGGAGGGAATTTCTGGGGAAAAAAGGAAAGGATTTACAGGAACAAGTATAAAGGACATATAGACAACAACTAAGGGGGGGTGTGGAAATGGGAGGGAGGTGGAGAGCACTGTGGGGGGTGGGCTGGAAAGGGAGTAAAAGACAGAAAACTATACTTGAACAATAATTAAATTGAAAAATTAAAAAAAAACTATACATAGAGATATACTCAAAATCACTATGGATAAATCAAATGAAACTCTGAAGAATGTTCAAGTAACACACAGGAAGACAGGAAAATAAAATGGAAAATAATGAGAATAAAAATATAAAATAAAACATTAGAATTTTAATCCTTACTATATGAAGAATCATATTACATGTAAATGGTTTAAGTACATCCAAGACAGAAACTGGCAGGGTAGACTAGAAAATATTACCTATATATATGTGGGTATGAAAAACTCACTTCATATAAATAACAAGTATATGAGTGGAATTTCTTTTTTCATTTCAGCCTAAAAATCTCTGTTTTTTAAATCAACTGTTTTGTCCACTAATGTTTACTGTGATTAATGATTATGTTTGGATTTGTTTCTATTATCCTAGTTTTATATTTCTTTTTTTTTGCCATTTCTAAGCTTCTTTTTTCTACTCTCCTTCTTTCAAAATGGTTAGTTTTTTCCCTTTTCATATTTTCCCTTTATTAGTTTCAAGTATATAGGCTTTACTTTTATAATAATTTACTTTTTAAATAATTACTCTAGATTTGTTAGTGTATGTACATGGGTTATTAATGAAGTTAATCATTATCTTTTCTTCCTTCCCAAACAGAAAAATGACTTTAGAACTCTATAATTTCCCAATAGGTATTTTTTGTGTATAGTTTTATATTTTGACATTGTCATTGTTTTATTCAGTCAATGTCTGTTTCTGATTTACCCATCCTCCTGCTCATCCGTTTTTCTTATTGTGCAGACATTTTCTCCAGGAAAACCCTTTCTTCCTGATGACTATTTGTTCAAATCTGTTAAGTGAGGGTCTCTTGGTGGCAAACACTTTCCATCATTCTTCACCTGAAAATATCTCATTCAAATGCTGAAAAGCATTTTCCATGAGACATATTTTATTTCTTCATGTTTTAAAAAAATGTCCTGAATTGCAATGGTGCTAATAAGAAGCAAGCAATCTGTTTACCCCAAAAGTACTCTATCCTCCGCTGCCCCTCTCAATAGATTTTAAAATTTATGTTCTTGAAGTTTCGAAGATTGACTATAATGTCTTTTAATTGATCTTTCCTGGTAATTTTTCACCTTCCAGAATCTGATGATCGGTGCTTTTCATTAGTTCTGAAAAATTCTCAGCTAAACTTCTCTTCCAAATCTTACACCTGTAGTATTGTTTCTCTTTCTATTTTTTCCTATCAGAACTCCAACCAGGCACATGGAACTTCTTATTCAAACTTCCTGTCTTTGAGTCTTCTACATTTTCTAACCCTTGTTTTTCTGTACTGCATTCTGTACAATATCCTCCGAAAATGTGTTCTTGTTCGTCATTTTCCCCATTCTTTTGAATCTGCTAAACCCATCTGTTGAGTTTTTAAAAATCAGTATTATACTTTTTTGTTTTTGTTAATTCTGTATGTTTTTATGTTAAAATACTCAGCCATTTTCTCTTTAGTCATCTCAAACCTCTCCTTTATTTCTTTTGAGCACATTAATTTATATTTATCTCATATTTTGATATATTTACAAGTTTAATTAAGCTATTTGTTTTTCTCATTGCTTTATAGGTATGGCACCTCGGTTCTTTGCATATTCTGAACTGCTGATTGTGAGTCTAATCCCTTGGAACTCTATCTTTGGCACATTTTATGATGTGTTTTAAAGGTAGATTTTTATTTGGTTTTGGATTTTCATGTAGACATGCTAGGTGCCTTGAGACACTAATAGCCTATTACCACTTTAAAATAAATTCTTGGTGTATAGATTTTCTGGATCACACAAGAGGTGTGAATTTAGTTCAAAAATCCATGTGAGGTCTAATATATGTTTTATATATGAATATTCAGGAAAAAATTATTTTTGTCCATCCAATAACAAGCTTGGAAGCTAAAGTCTTTGAAGGGTGGGTTTGGATATAGTTCTCACCTTCACTTTGAAGCTGGACATGTTTGAGTTTCCAGCTTTAAGAAAAGGTTCTTCTATTATACTCTTAACTTGAATTGTCTTTGGGGATTTGTCTTTTCTTTCCCATTTTTGAGCGTGGAAACTGAATCTCAAGTTTCTTAGAACTTAGTTTCTTGTTAGCTCATTGATGCAATGAAATATTTTTTAAATCTGACATTTTACAGTTGTTTTTAACAGCAGTGATGTTCAGGGAAATTATTTTACCATACTGCCAAAAATGTCTCTTCCAAAATATTTCTGCTCTCCATGAATATATTGCCTGTATTACATATTCCTTTTATTGAATTACAATGAAAAATATGTCTTATTTCAAAGAAACAAAATTCCACTCATGAGCTCTAGTAGAAAACCCCTGACAGTCATCTGTATATTTTGAGGCAAAGTAGAAAATTGTATTCATCTAGTTCTTCATCAGATAAAATTATTGTTTAATGTTAAACACTGGAATAAATTAAAGTGGAAATCCTCCTTTTAAAATAGTGATTAAAATCTGATTTTTCACAAGCTATGTATTTTTAGAACCTCAGGGAACAGACTGTGTTAAGTAGAAAAAAATCCTGCATGTTCAATTCTCAGCATATAAACATTAGAGGGCAAAACTGCTTGAAGCATAAGATAATAAAGCTTTAATAATCCTGGACCTGGATCAGCTGATATTTTATCAGATAGCATAGATATAAGGAATATAGCAGTGTTTTGCATATTGTGACTGTATAATAAGTATTTGTCAACATTCACTCTTCTTAAGAGAAAAAGAAGATATTTTTTTGACAGAGAACTTGCAGTAACAATATTTGGTGGGCAATCTGGCTTTAAATCACTATAGATTTAGTTTAAAAAGTGGGTATTTGATATAAGTGGAACAACAACAAAAAAAAGAAATGGTTTGACAATTAAAGTGGGAGAGGTAATCCCTGACCTGAGAATTCAGTAGACAATTGATATGATGACTTGAATGGTATATTTTGGCATTAATGTGGTAAAAATGGTAGTAAGCCTTCTAAGTATACACATCACATTATTTCCTGCATTTTTGAATTCTGTGTAAGTTTTACACAGAAGGAGATTTGGAGCTCTTATTTCTTTGTGTCCAACACAACTACCACCATCTGCTTTTCCTTTTTTAGCCATTTCTCCATGGCAACACATTATTGATTTACCAGTGTGATTGCAATTGTATGGCCAACTTTATGTAACCCCATACTGCCAACCACCAATCCAGCAATTTTCTCTTTCTTCCTTCACTTACAGAGCCACTGTCCAGTGGCCGTGTTGCTACATTTTAGGGTACCACACAGAGGGAAGAGGTGGAATTTTTTAGTGAAAGGAGCCTTTTATCCTAGTAGCTGTCGCAGGGCCAATACTTCTCCAGCAGTTCTTTTGTGCAAGTTAAGACCTGCCTGGCAACTGAAAGTGTACATAGTTGTAAGCAGCATTAACTGAGATTTCAAAATATCAAACCAGACAAAAGAGAAGCAGGGGAGCTGGCATCAAGTTCAAGTTCAAGGAATGGCACAGTTCTTTTTCATTTGCTCCACACAGTTTCATTCAGGATACGGTTTAGTAAGAACTGGATGCTTCTTCAGTCACTGAATAGTGAAGTCCACAACAACTGAAAATATAAACGGATTGCTTATCAAGATTGGACTTTCCTTCATCTTCATGGTTCAACTGAGAAGAACTTGCAGGCATTTCATTATGACAGTTTGCTGATGCAAAGATATCCTTAAACTCTCCATCAAGATAAGGTGACTAAATGGTAATGGAAAAATACAATAAAAAATTTTTAAAGATATTATCAGATCCATGCTATAAACAGTCTGGCAAAATTATGAACTGGTATTTTTTTCAGTAGAGATATACTGTCAGCATGCTCTTTTTATTCTAATAACTACCAAGTTAATCAGAATAAATCCTCAAATAAATGACAAATCAAAGTCACACTTAAAGTAAAACACAGGAAATATTAGAACTGACTGCGATATGGAAATGTAGCTCAATGTTCAACAAGGTCTTCCCTCTGTATTTCCTCAACAATTATATTTCTGTTGTACTACAATACGTAGCACATGCTGATTTCAATAGTGGTATGTTGAGTAAATAAATTGCATCCTGTATCCACACATAAGAAACTCAATGGAAACACCAACTGCATCAACTACTTTGGTATTTTGCACGTAGTGAGACTTGATCAAAAAACCATTTACAAAGAAATATAGTCAAAAAGATAGTTTTTCCACCCAATTAGAGTAAAGATATAATAAGTATTTCCAAGAGAGTTTACTCAAGCCAAAAATGCAGGATTAAATAAAATGCATGTGACCAGCAGGATTGCTGCTATCAATATCTATTGGCCAATATTTGAAGAATAAGCATCTTTTGACTATTTTCCTTCTGGCTCCTGCATCCAAAAATTTTCTTGTTGAAACTATCAGCAATGTGACTGGTATAATTTTCAGTGATAACCCCCTGTTGTCTCTGAATTACAAACTCAAATCACAAACTCCTTTTCTGAAGGCCCCCAAACGCCTTTTCAAACATAATAGCTTTTCTTCCTCTCTGACCTTCGTGGGCTGAGTTAAGAGTTTGTAAGTCAGGAGCAAGGCCTGTCCCAGCACCAAACACCCAAAGTACGCTATACTAAGCTCTCTCAGTTTTTAAGATTCTTCCTTATTTTTCTCTTAGAATAATTACTACATCACAAATAGGCATCATCTCCACAGCTCCCTTGATTTCCCTCTTTACCATGATTCTGTTGCTCGGCTGCACTATTTCAAACTAGTCAGTAGTTGAACAAAAGTGAAGTAAAAATGGTATGGTTGAATAACTCCCTGTTTAAATTACAGACATCCCAACAAAGGAGGTAATGAAAGACGAAGTTCAGGAGCCCAAAGACTCAGCTTTTGTCTTTTCCTTCTACCATCCGGCCCCATTCGCCCTTTTCACTGGGAAGGAGTGCCATTTAAAAAAATACTAAGGTAGCTGATAAAATTATATCCATACGCTCCAGAATAGCCACTGATAGCTGTCTCCTCCTCTTTGAAGCATTATGAACTATAGGACATTTCATAAACAATACAATATAAAGATGCTTAGTCCTCTTCTCTGTGTCAAGGACTAAGTGTGAGGCCAGAGTTCACTCAAAGCTCACAGTCAAATCGAGCAGATGGGGAAGAAAGCAATCATAAAATAGTGTGGACCAGGGAAGGACAAGAGTGACAGAGTGGCAGACGTGACATCAGGACCTCTGGTAGGTAATGGGTAGATCCAACATGCTTCTGGGACACCAGAGTCAGGATTTATGAATAAAGTTAAAAATCTACATAGTTTTCCTTGCATCAGTGAAAGATAATTGACCTGTTCTTCTTGTACAGTTACTTCCCTCCTATCCCCTGTACCAAGGAGAGTCAGTTTTGAGAATCTGTAACAAGTCCCTTACAGTATGAAGCACATCTGATTGTATAGGAACATATAAAAAACACCAAGGTCTTTATTTTTGGAAAATACAATGTTCAGTTTTGCCTTAGAAAAGTTGAATAAATATGACTTTTTCCTTGAGAATCTCCCAAATTCTAAGTTCAACTCAGCCACTGTCGGTGACATTCTAGAAACCAATCTCAGCAGAAAGAAATCATTATTCTCCTAAAAGGGCTTTAAAACACTGAAGGAGTGATAAGTCAAGTTCCCAAATACCAAGCAGAATGAGATAAATGACCACAGAGAGGTGCAAACCAACTGCTGTCCTAGTTCAGAGGAGGAGATGGAATTATAGCTTCTTGAGGGTCATGTATTTCAAAGGAAAAGGGAGCTGGTATGAAGATTAAAAAAGGCGACTACCTTTAAAAGGCCATGGATTTATGGCAAATGGTGAACCTAAAAAGAAATTTTTACCAACAATAGTTATATGATTGAAGATACTAGCAAAAGGTTAATCAGTAAGGACATGCCAAGTACAATTGTAAGGCTTTCTAAAACCATGTTGGTCTTTAACACTACTTCTTTACTCAAAACAGCATTCATTCGTTTCTTTTTTTAAATGTATTTTATCGATTATGCTACTACAGGTATCCTATTTTTCTCCCCTTTATTCCCCACACTGCTCCCCACTTCCACTTGCATTCCCTCTCCTTAGTGCATGTCAGTGTGTTGTACACATCAGTTATGAGTTCTCCATTTCCTGTACTATGCTTAACCTCCTGCTGCCCATTTTATACCTACCAGTTATGCTTCTTATTCCTGTACCTTTTCCCACATTTTCCCCTCTCCCCATTGATAACCCTACATATGATCTCCATTTCTGTGATTGTGTTCCTGTCCCAATTGTTTCCTTAATTTGTTTCTATTTCTGTTTTCAGGTTCAGTTGTTGATAGCTGTGAGTTTGTGTCATCATTTTACTGTTCATATTTTTTATCTTCTTTTTCTTAGATAAGTCCCTTTAACATTTCATATAATAAGAGCTTGGTGACTCCTTTAACTTTACCCTATATGGGAAGCACTTTATCTGCCCTTCCATTCTAAATGACAGCTTTGCTGGACAGAGTAATCTTGGATGTAGGTCCTTGCCTTTCATGACTTGGAATACTTCTTTCCAGCCCCTTCTTGCCTGTAAGGTCTCCTTTGAGAAATCAGCTGATAGTCTTATGGGAACCGCTTTGTAGGTAACTGTCTCCTTTCCTCTTGCTATTTTTAAGATTCTTTATTTGTCTTTAACCTTAGGTAACTTAATGATGATGTGTCTTGGTGTGTGCTTCCTCAAATCCAACTTCTTTAGGATTCTTTGAGCTTCCTGGATATCCTGGAAGTCTATTTCCTTTGCCAAATTAGGAAAGCCCTCCTTCATTATTTTTTCCAAATAAGTTTTCAATTTCTTGCTCTTTCGCTTCTCCTTCTAGCACTCCTGTGATTCAGATGTTGGAATGGTTAGTGTTCTCCCAGAGGTTCCTAAGTCTCTGTTCATTTTTTTTGAATTCTTGTTTCTTCATTCTCTTCTGATTAAGTGTTTATTTCTTCCTTGTGCTCCAAATCATTGAGTCCTGGTTTTCTTACCATCACTGTTGGTTCCCTGTACATATTCCTTTACTTCACTTTTCATAGCCTTCACTTTTTCCTCCCTTTTGTGACCATATTCAACCATTTCTGTGAGCATCCTGATTACCAGTGTTTTGAACTCTGCATCTGATAAGCTGGCTATCTCTGCATCACTTAGTTCTATTTTTGGAGATTTGATTTGTTTTTTCACTTAGGGCCACATTTTTTTTTATCTTGGCTCAGCTGTTATGTTCTAAGGGGCAGAGCCTTAAGTATTCACCAGTGCAGAGCAACCCATGTTGCTGTGTTGTGGCACTGTGTGTGGAAGAGGGGAAATAATGACACTTGCTTGGTTCTCAGTGGGCTTTCAGTGACTTTCCCCTCCACCCACAGGCAAATTGGGCCCTTCTGCTGCTGATTCCTTGGTGGGTGGGCTTGTGTACATTCTAGGATCCTGTGGGTCTCTCCAATGAACTCTCCTGTGAGTCTGGGAGTTTTTCTTGCTGCCACAAACTCCCCACATTTTTACTGCAAGAGGTTTTGAGGCTTTATTCCCCCATGCTGGAACCCTGGATTGTGAGGTCTGTCTTGCTCTCCAGTTGTTCTTCCCAGTTATCTGCATGCAAATATGGGACTGCCTGGTCCACCAGCTGCCACCTGGCCCACCTGGTCCTCTAGCCATCACCTTGCCACTCATCCTCTCTGCCTTGGCTACCCATCTCTGCCCCTCCTACCAGTCTGAATGAATGTTTCTTCTTTAACTCCATGATTGTTGGACTTCCATACAGCTCTGTTTTCTGTCAGTTCTGGTTACTGCCTTTTTTTAAAAAAGATTTTATTTGTTTATCTTTAGAGGGGAAGGGAAGGAGAAAGGAAGAGAAATCAATATCAATGTATGGTTGCCTCTTGTGTGTCCCCTGCCAGTAACTGGCCTGCAACCCAGGCATGTGCCCTGACTGGGAATTGAACCACGATACTCTGGTTCGCAGGCCTGCGCTCAATCCATTGAGCTACACCAGCCAGGGCTGGTTACTGCTTTTTTATAATTTGCTGTTGTCCCTCTTTTGGTTGTACAAGGGGGCAAAGTGTATCTATGTACACCTCCATCTCGGCTGAGAGTTTCATTCATTTCTAATTTATGTATTAATTCTTGAAATAAACATATTGAGTGATCCACTAGGCTCTAGAGGTGCAAAGCAAGCAGGAAAATATTCACTATTTTTTTCTCACAAATGTTGCACCTCTACAACCATAAGAGGATCACAACACATACAAGTATGTACAGTGTGAGTATATGTATACATTTATACATGTAAGTATAACCTCTCAAATATCTCAATAAAAGCTAATTCTAAGACATTTACCTAGATGTGTAGGTCATTTAAGGGAGAAAACAAAAGTCAGATAAAGAGAAAGAGAGAAGGAGAGAAAGAGAAGCTGGTAGGCAGAACCTGGGAAAGACTGATAAGAAGAGTATTCACCTGGATCAGAGAAAGGAATCAGTAGACTAGTCTAAGGAAAGAGTGTCAGGAGAATCTGTCTTCTGCCATTGGTCAAACTATTTCAACAAGGGCTCATATGGCCAAATTTCTAACCATTTTTTTTTTACTTCTCAGTTAAATATGCAAAGAGTTAAAGTGGCTGTATTAGCCTGTAGCTGGTTGTACCTAATAATATTTTCAAATTTTAAAGTTGTAAGCAAAAAAGTGAAGGGACATATTTGTTATTCAAGTGAGATTTTACACAAGATGAAAACAAAGACAACTTTATATTAGAAAGAAAACCACTTAAGTAGTACAGTGTCTGAAAGAACAGCAGTGCAGTTGGGAAAATACTATACAATCATATTTAAAGATGTGGGAGTTTTGCTACACTCCATTTGATAATGGGAATTCCTAACAGCCTATGATTCATTTTACTAATGTCTGGCGAGGAGAGAATGAAATGAACAGGCCAAGAGCTCTTCCTTAAAGGGCCCTGTGAGTTTCACAAAATTTTAGGGAATCCTCTA
The DNA here is from genome assembly GCF_021234435.1 of Artibeus jamaicensis. Lineage (NCBI taxonomy): Eukaryota > Metazoa > Chordata > Mammalia > Chiroptera > Phyllostomidae > Artibeus > Artibeus jamaicensis. Next base: position 41,825,911 of record NW_026522059.1, read on the forward strand.
AAGTTTAAGAGAAAATTGGAAGCATTAATATAATCTATAACAATTTATTCACTCTTTTAATGAATTAAATGTTTTCAAAATCTGTCTTTAATTCCTCTAAAGGGAGTTTTAGGTAGATTGGGCTTTTGTAATTAAGTACATCGGGGAAAGCAAGAATGATATCTAATGATAGTAAAACATTACTTATGGTGGTTTCTTTTTATATATAATTCATTGAAAACTGTAATATGAAAAGGAATACTTTAAGAGGAAGCTAAATCATTCATAGTATATATATCTTGACTAGCCTTCTGTGTTATTTTTCCCATATTTCTTTTCATTATTTGTTCATTATTTATATAAGAAAATTGTAAACACACAAAAATGCACTGTTACAGTCAATTTTTTTCATTTTTGCATAATATTATAAAACTTTCATGTTGTAATTGTCTCAATTACTATTTCATGAGGTACACCTGGGAGCTTGTGAGAAATGCGGAATCCTGGGCCCCACAGGAATGCACAGAATCTGAAGAGACACTTGAACATGACTTCCAGGAGATGTGTATGCACATTCAAGTTTCAGAAGCACTGCCTCAGAGGCTGCCCTTACTGTGACTGCGTGCAACAGTGCCTGTCAGTCCATGTGGTAATGCCAGCAATACATCTGTGCTCTCCTCACAGCTTGGAGCTGACCCTTCATGCTGTACTTTTTTGCAGGTGATTGGAGAAGCAGTTTTATCACATGCTTAGACCATCACTGAGCTGGTGGCCAGGGGCCATTTTAAGTAGTGACCTTGAAATTACAGAAGAGAGAGATGTAGCAATGCAGTCTTCTTTAAGAACAGGGGTGAAATTAAAATGCTACTGATGTAAGAGAAGTCAGGCATCTTGGATAAAGTGAAGATCACTAGGGACACTATCAAGTCATTTGATTGTAGCAATTGCTGGTGACATTTTTGGGCACAGCTGTAACTCATTAATAACTTCACCCTTGTCTGACTTCTTCAAGTGAGTCCCTCAATCTACCTTTAGACTGTAGATGCCATTGGTGACAAGGGTTGTCTCTGATGCAGGCTCAGCTGCACCAGGTCTCACTTTCCTCCCTGGCATCAAGCATCAGATAATAGAATATTCACTGTTCACATAAAACCATATGCTGCTTTGGCACAAATCCCATCACTCAATATTTAAAGCTGTGGTGGTTCCTCTGACACCCTCTGTCAGAATCCTGGGCTCAGCATGCTAAATATAATGGCAAGACTTAAACATTTACTATTGCCTTTCCTTTTGTTACATTTCTCAACAATTCATAAGTTCATGATGAAATAAAATAAAATCATATGAAACATTTCATCCAAAGGCAATGCAGAGAATTCTAATTTAAAATAGTGCCTGACCCCGACTGAGTGGTTCATGTGGTTGGAGTGTCATCCCTTGCACCAAAAGGTTGTAGGTTCAATCCCTGGTTGGGGTGCATATTGGCGGTAGCTGATCAATGTCTGTCTCTCTCTATATATATATCACCACCTTCCTCTCTTTCTAAACTCAATAAACATATCCTTGGGTGAGGATTCAAAAAAATAATAAGATAACATAGTATCTGGTTTAGAACTGTGACATGGCCTTTCCAAATTCACACAGTGATAATGATGATGACATCAAAAAAGAGAAAATTCAGGAAAGTGCACCACAAAGGGCCAGCTGCAGAACCCGGGAGAAATAAGCACTAACATAATTGGACCAAAAAGCACAACTAGTGTCCATTTGTGCTCGTGGAGAGACACCACTCCTCCCATCACTTCAGCATCTTACTGTTTACTCCTGAGATCAGAAAGGCAAAATTCACAGCAACCCTGAAACTAGTTTCTGCTGTTTTTAGGTAACCAACGTAAAACATCAATTTTGCCCCCATAAATGCTTTTTCCTGCATCCATTCCAGTTATGACATCCTGAAAATGGCTGGGAGTGCAATATTAGCGATCTGACAAAGGTCTCTTGTATTTTACCCTCTAATTCTGAGATGGGATATGGGCATGCAATAGGTTAATGCATTAACCTACTATAGACAGAAGTAGGAATAGGACCTGCCCTGGAAGCGGTGCATCCTGGGAAATGTAGTTTTTCTACACAGACTGTCAGACTCAGCAGCAAACAACCCATCTGCTTGCAAATGAACAGGTTTGGATGAATGCACAGGCAGTGGTCTGGGAAAACACACAACAAACTTTAAAGAAGCTAAACTTTAAAGAGTTTTAGGGCAAAATGAAGCTGAAAAGTGAAAATGAATTATTTATGCTCTATAACCCTGTTATCTATATTTCTATATAAATAGTACTTTTTGATTAAAAATAAAAACTGAAGACTTAAAAAATACATAACTATATAGTTTAAAGTGGTTATGTCTGAATGATCAGATTCTGGGTTTAAATTTCTTATATATTTCTGTACTTTCCAAATTTTCTATAGTGAACACATCTTACCATTGTGTTCACTATGTGTTCACAAAATATCACAAAATATGACATTACATATCACAAAATATGGAACCACAAAAATATCTTAAATTTAGCATGTCAATTTTGTTTCTATCATCATGGTAAAGAAGAAAAATAACTTCAAAAAATCACACAAATATTAACATTGTTTTTCTTCTGTTAATGACCCCCTGGTGTTTCTTCAATTTCATTGCATTTAAATTGTTTTCCAGAAGTTATACTTTTGCACTGATAAAAAATAAAAACTTAAAATAAATTAAAATCTTCTAAACCCTAGAGTTGCAGGCTAAAAACAGTTATATATTACCAAGCGCCTACAATAGGTAATATTGGCAAGGACTTTGCCAAACTATCCAACAGTTAATGAGGCTCTATTACAGCAGGTAAGAGATTAGCATTTTCTCTGGAGCTAAGAGTAGGGGGCCCATGACTCTCACATTCTAGACAATCCAGGGTATCTGAGTGTATCCCTGCTCAAATTCCTTCTGTGCTTCCATAAGCCCGGTGCAGTTCTGCAATGTGACCCACTGTGTCTATGGGGCCCTCACAGGGGTTACGTTGAAGCAATTGAGCAACATGGTCAAGTGCTGCCTGTGAACACTATTTACATAGAAACCAAATGGGGCAGCTAATAGCAGGACAAAGCAAGGGCAGCCTAGCCACCTGGAATGCTAGGAGGTCCAGGAAAATGATGTTGGTGTAGAACTTGCAAGCATCACCAGCGGTCTCAGGCAAGGGGGAAGTTCACCCACAGAAGCAAGTGGGCCAACAGCTACGTGCAAACAGTTTATCCTCTGATGTATATCTTTGCTGGAGAGATTGCCCCTTCTGGGATGCATCATCTCACAGAGGGACTGTGAATATGAACAAAAAATACTTGCATGTTTAACAACATGCAAAATATATGTGGCTTAGGTGTGTACACATGTGGTGAAAATAAACAGAAAAGCAAAGGAGAGAGTGATCGAGGAAGGACACATGAGGGACACACAATGGTGTATTGAGGGTTCTCTCTAACATTTGGTAGTAGCTACACGAGTATACACAGTACCAGTTTTAACATATTTTTAAAGGTTTCTTTAATTTATTTTTAGAGAGGGGGATGGAGAGAAACATCAACATGCAGTTGCTTCTCACATGCCCCCTAATGGAAACTTGGCCTGCAACCCAGGCATGTGCCCTGACTGGGAATCCAACCAGTGACCCTTTGGTTTACAGGCTGGTGCTCAATCTGCTGAGCCACACCAGCCAGGGCGGTTTTAACATATTTTCACAAGCTTTAATTATTGTGAAAATAACTACAAAGTAAAGCCGTTAGACCCCAGATCCTCTGTCTCACTCCAAACAGTGACTGCCTCTTCTCAATTCTGGCAGAAGAAGAAGCAGGTCCACAGTGGAGACTGTAATACAGAGAGAGCTTAAACTGAGTAACACAAAGCCTCATTAGGGGCAAGGCTCCTGTAAAGAAAACCAGGCCTGCAAATCTACGAACCTGATGTTATGAATGACCACTTCCTCAGTCCCCTTCCGCAGCAGGGACTGAGGACACTGGGAGATGGGCCGTTAGTCTCTGAGCAAGAGCCAACTGGGTGTTCCCTGAGGACAACAACCAGAACACCACAGAGCAACACCCTCAGGTAGCAAGCACCTCCCACAGGCACGAGCTTTGCGTCAGCTCATTCTCCAACATGAGCAAGGCAGGCAAGGACCTAGCACATCAACTCATTTTTAACATAAAAGACAGGAAAAACATTTAAAAAGCAACCTAGAAGAATGACTGTGCAGAGTGAAGAAAAGCCCATGATAAGAATATGAAACAACCCCAAATCTATCATTTATATCCTTAAAGACATAAGAAAAGATTGAATAGATAAAGCAAGAGTAGGATGCTATAAGGAGGAAAGAAGAAAGAAGGTTTGGAAAATTAAGCACATAGCGGTACTAGAAAACTCATTAAGTAGGACAAATTGAGAAAATACATACCTCAGAAAACAGAATGAAAAATCAGGCAATAGGAGAAAAAGAATGATGAGGGATGCGGTACCTAAATAATAGGAGTTCCCATAGAAGTAACAAAACAAAACAAAGTAATCTAACACAATTTCTCAGAACTCAGGAAGAGAAGTTTCCAGGTAAAAGAGGCGCCTCCCCACCCAAGAGCCCACACATCCTCCCACCAGCCCTGTGCTGTTCCAGGTGCTTGGAAGATGGTGGCAATAGATGAACCAAAAACAGACAAACAAACAAACATTTAATAAGTGGGACAAAGCAAAGGAAAATGAAAGAGGGTAAGGGGATAAAGCAGTAGGGAGATGCTACTATTTCCTTACCCACTTAAATGAACTTGTATCAGTTCACATTCTCAAACTCAATGTGAGCAGAGGTCCACTAGGATTCAAGGTGGTAGGAAAAACAGTCAGTGGCACAAGGATACAGAAATCAACAGTAATTCCAACGGAGGCCACAGGGGCTGAGATTACATTCAGTGCTATGGAATACCAGAAATTTGTCCCTAGCAGAAAAACCCTCCTCTAATATAAACTCCAACAGAATCAGTTTTGTGGCTGAAAATAGGTCATGTGAATTTTATGGCCATAAGCACTCTGAAACTACTTTCTTTCAGAACTCAGTTTAAGATTTATCTTGTAGGGAAAAATAGACAACTGTAAAGCTACTTTGTACTAGGAACTACCTTTCCGAGTGACATGTTTAAAGATCAAACCAGACCTATAATTTCCCACAGGTCTTCAGGGCTCTGTGCTCCTGGCCCTTCTCCCTGTGCTGGGATCCCTGCTGCCTGTCGGGAAGCAACTCCTGGCAGAGACGCTGGGCTCACGGAGGTTGCGCTGTAATCACAGCTGCTGTCAACTGGGAGGAACGGCACAAAGACGACACAGCATGGTCCTTGGCCTCGGCTTCTCTGAGGCTCTGTCACGAAGCCAAAATTAGCCTGTGCGAGGTTCTGGAAAGGCAGTGTTGAGCAGGTGTATCTTTCACAAGTGACCTGATCAAAGCAGCCTAGAAAGCGAAAAAGTCGCCAGCTCCACTTTATACGAGACTATGTTCTCAGGCAGGATTTGCTTTCTGCGAATCCTAAGGAAGTCCGATTAGTCTCTGTGAAGCCATGCTTTGAGGCTCAAAGGAATCACTGATTGAGAGCTGTTGGATGAAAAAAACAACAAGACAAAAGAGGAAAATCAATTTGAGCACTGGTAGATACAACAAGATGCAATTAGGGAGACATGGCCAGGAGTGAGGAAGACACACGAAGAAAAGGAGAATATTCTGGAAAGTGACACTGGAGAAGAATGTGTTTCTGCTGAAGCCATGTTTATCAGTGCGGCGCCTTAAACAGACGCCGTGCACTTTACAGCAGTGCTTTATTATTTACATAAAAATATATATTTAAAACTCTCACCCAGGGATAGATTTACTGATTTCTAGAGAGAGAAGAAGGGAGAGAGACAGAGAGAGATAAACATTGATGTGAGAAGTATTGATCGGTTGCCTCCTGTACATGCCCCGACTAAGGATTCAACCTACACCCTAGGCATGTGCTCTGAGAGGGGATCGAACCTGCAGCCTTTTGGTGTAACAGGATGATGCTCCAACAGTGGCCCCAGCCAGGGCTGGGGTGAGAGGCTTCCACACCCCGAGAACTGGATTTATTAATATATTTATTAAACCCGAGAACTGGATTTATTAAAACTGTTCAGTCATCATAAATAGAGACACACATAAGAGGAAAAATACCTACAATAGAAATAAAGTCATCTTTTAAAAATTTTTCCTGGTATTTTCTAAGTAATACCAATGCATTTACTTGGCAAACAGAGATTCAAAACAAGTCCCTAAGCAATTCCTTCCAGCTAGATTGTTTCCCTGAGCCCCTCTGATTCAGAAATTCTGGAGTCCTACTTGATCCAACAGCCAATGACATAATGAGTTCTTCCTAAGTTCTGATTGCCAGGACACGTTAACATTTTGTCCTCATTCGAAAAGTGCCCTACCCAGAACTTACTCCAAAGTAAAGGCATAAGGTAACTATTCACATCTTTCCTTCTCTCTGCTGAAATGAGACAGCACTTAATGCAAAAACCAGCATTTGTGTAGTATATGTGCCACATATGAGTGTCCTTGCACCCTAAGGAGACGGGCCTCGGTTCTGAAGGTCACTGCTGTCACTGGGATGTTCTCTCTCCTGACGGGAGACCACTGGACTGCAGATCATCATTCTCCCTCCACAAGTGTCAGGATACTGCTGGAATGCAGGCTGAGGATGGTTTGGACTGTGTATAAAGTGTATTTCAGTTTAGAAGAAATGAATGGAGGCTTATTGTCAATATTCCAATGTAATTTAAGAGACTCTGAGCAAGAAATTTCTCTAAACTCTAACTGCTTCCTTTGTCAAAGGAAAAAAAAAGTAGCAACTGTTCCAACAGAGTTTCATAGGCTCTTCTGGAGACAGCTTCATCGTCAGACAGCCTGATCCTGTTGCATTTCCCCAGACCCTCCTAGATGTCTGCGGGACCCATGGCTTGGAGCGCCCAAGATAAACCACCGCTGTTCCACTGCTCCCCCTATCCAGTCTCTGCAGAGAATGTACTAAGAGCAAATGCAAGTCTGTAAATCAATTGAGTAGGTTCTATCTTCCTAGAGAAAAAAGCCATGTATTACCATCATTGTTAATGACTGACATGCACATAGGGGGTGTTTAGGTATTTAATAACTATTTATGCCTTCAATGTTTTTCCTGGTCTAATAGAGAAAGCAACTGGGCGATGCCACATTTCCCTTCTTCAGCCAGAGGCTTGGCATCATGGGGACTTGCTGCTTTGCTTTCTGAAGGTGTTATTACAAACATTTTATTATTAAATAATTTTTACTCCTAAAATGTTATTAAAAATTATTTATCCATGTCTCAAGTGACTTCTTGACTGATAATAATACTCAAAAAATTTAGACATTTTCTTGAAGTTTTTCATGCATGCCCAAGGGAACTTGAGTTATATATATATATATACACACACACACACACATTGTAAGATGCATATACATGTATCAATCTGTATATGTATATAAAATATGACATATATCATATGCATATGGCTGAGGCTGCACATGCACTATGAAATATGCTGCTAGCACTTCGGTGAGATGAAGAGCATATGCATTCAACTCAGCGCTCATCTGTTGGCTCTATTAATTTCGTATGCAGAGAGGAATCACTACTAAGTGAACTGAATGGTGCTAATGACTCCATAAGAGAGAGCCCAATCTCCAGTTTTATCAATAATGCTACTCGTAAACAAAGCATGCACACACGCTGATTTGAATTTGAATATACATCTGTAATTGGGTATAGTGTTATTTGTATAGCTGTGTTTCACAAGAAGCTGCTTATGAACACTTCCTTGGGGACCATTTCTGACCATTTCAGAAACTCAGAAAACACACAAAGAGGAAAAAAAAAGTAAACGAAATGTTGTTACATTTCAGCCATGAAGAAAAAAGCATTTCCCTGACGGGGAATGGTTTGCAAAGTGTGGTCCAGGAGCGGCAGCATCAACAAATGCAAAGTCTTCTAAACAACCTTGGAAACACATTCTTGGGCCCCACCCCAGACTCACGGAGGAGATGTAAAGGTGGGGCCCAGCACTCGGTTTTAACAAGTACTGTGTTAGCTAGTCAGTGATAAAAAAATAGCTGCCAACTTTTATAGTCTACATGTGAGGCTCAGCCCAGGCTGGTGTTTTGGGGTGAAAAATACATTTAATTATGATCAGAGTTATACAATTTCCAACTACCAAATGAACTGTGGCTTAGGGTGATTTTACACTTCAGCAATATCAGCACTGTCTAAGGGACATCCCATGACAGGCTCAGCCCAGAAATGAGGCTGTCTACCGGGTCCCTGTTGGCTGGAATTACCTTCAGACAGGCCGAGGCGTTGCATCCCACTTAGCCTGATTCTCACTGACCTTCAAGTCTTCCCATATGAGGATGCTGTGGAGCTCAGAGTCAGGTTTCCTGTGCACACCCATTGGAACCAGCCTACTCAGGGGAAGAACTTTCACATCATGATCGTGGTGCTTAATAAAGAATGGCAGATGTAAGAAAGAAAATCATCAGAGAATACAGAGATCCTCAGAAAATTCACTAGCTGGAAAAAGCCCAGCCCACCCTTCTCTTTTTCACACCATGGTGACGATGATACAATTGAAGTCAAGGACCATCACCCCTTTAACCCCCGTCCCCCACAAGGATGTGGAGGTCCCTCTGCAGGCTCCACATTCTCCAGTGTGCTCCAGGTAGTTTCAATCTGCTGCCTTTCTTTCATGTCTAACAAGTTGCAAGCTCAGAGGGCATTGCAGAGTAACTATTATCACAACTTTACTTTCCACACCTCCATGATGGGGGAGTTCCATCTATTCAGAGTCCAGACAGAAAAGACTTAAAAAACCTAGGCATAATTACCATTCCTGTGACTATGACAGCATGAACTACGTATTCATATACATGGATATTTTTCTCTCCATATATCTAATGATCAATGAAACAAAGAAAAGGGAGAACATGTTTAAAAGTTTAGAAAACCTCTAAAAACCATCTACGAAGAAAAGGAAATGTGGACATTAATGGGGAAATCTTTACCAGGTTTCAAGATGAGGAAATTCTGTCTCCCAAATGTAATTAATGTTCCACGAAGAATGATTCTCCCCATCCAAGCCTCCCGACACACTGGTTAGGGAGGTAGAATCAGAAGATGACTACAGAAGGGCCTCACGGACTTGAGACCAAGGGGCCTCCAAGCCGAATTAGTAATAGGAGAATTTTTTCTTGATGTCACCCTATGGAGTCCCAACCTAATTTCCCCAACTTGTTCAACTTTAGTTGGGCAATGCGGTAAGGTAATTTCCTGGAAGGTATCAAGTTTTAGTCATTATTGCTGAAATTCCATCTTTACACACTTTTTCCCTTGAGATAATCACTCTTTAATAGTATTTACTTAAAATCACACTTTCGGTGGAGCCTTCCCTGATCCAACTATGAATCACAGCTTCCTTCCCAAACTCTCTCTTCCTCTACTGGTTCCCTTTCCCTCTCTGGCTCATATTGTCATTCCAGAATGATACATTCTATGCATTTATTTGATTTATTTTCCATCTCTGTCAGAGACATTTGTTTGACAAACTGTTGTATCCACAGAGCCCACGAGCATGAGCAGCACAGCTGAGACCCTGAAAGACTTGTCGAATGCAGAAAATTCTGCGAGAGAGTATCTTCTAGATCCAAAACTGACTCATCAATTTTGGAATGTAATGCATCAAACCCAACAATGATGTGGGATGTGGAGTAGAATCTGTCCAAAAAGTTCTTCAACTCTTACTACCTCAATCACTTTATCCAGAAGGAGGAGGAGACCCGAAGCTGTGGGGAGAAGAACCATGACTAGTTTCTGTTACATGAATAAACTCCCCCATAGCATGGAATTGAAATGCAGAACCACATCACAAAGACATTACAATCATACTGACTTTTTAAAGAATATATACGTCTTATTATACTCTTCCATTACCACTTATCTCCCTTATACCCCTGCCCTACCGCAGTCATCACGCTGTTTGTTGTCCATGTTCATGAGTCTTTTTCCTTTTTGCTTGATCCCTCTGCTCCTTAACCAGCACCCCCAGAGCTGTCAGCCTGCTCTCCATCTATGAATCTGTCTCCATTTTACTTGTTAGTTCAATTTATTTATTAGATTCCACACATGAGTGAAATCATATGGTATGTATCTTTTTTGACTGGCTTATTTCACTCAGCATAATGTTCTCCAGGTCCATCCATGCCGTCTCAAGGGGTAAAATTTTCTTCTTTTTTTATGGCTGAGTAGAATTTCATTGTGTAAATGTCCCTTAGTTGTTTTATCTACACATCTACAGATAGACACTAGGGCTGCTTCCATATCTTTGTGATGTAAATAACACTGCAATGAACATATATATGAGTGCTTATGTTCTTTTCAATTAGTGTTTCTGGTTTCTTTGGATAAATTCCCACAAAGTAATCCATCAACAAAATAAAAGACAACCCACTAAATGGGAGAATATATTTGCCGATACATCTGAGAAGGGGTTATCATCCAAAATTTATAAAGAAGTTATAAAATTCAACACCAATAAAACCAAACGATCCAATTAAGAAATGGGCAAAGGACCTGAATAGGCACTTCGAAGAGGACATACAGATGGCTAGTAGACATATGAAAAGATGCTCATCACTAATCATCAGAGAGATGCAAATTAAAACCACAGTGAGATATCACCTCACACAAGTCAGAATGCCTAACATAAATCAACAAACAACAAGCGCTGGTGAAAATGTGGAAAAAGGGGAACCCTTTTGCATTGTTGGTGGGACCGTGGATTGATGCAGCCACTGTGGAAAGCAGTATGAAGATATCTCCAAAAATTAAAAGTGAAACTGCCTTACAAGACAACTACACTGATTTCTAATAACTCATATACAAAGCTATTTCCAATCGGTCTTCATCCAGACAGGGCTGACATGCTGACACAAACAGAAACACCACAAAGCTGTGCATCATCACAAAACAAACGCCACATGCTGAGCCAGTTTGCTAGGGACACTAATTCTAAAAGAGATTAGCTTCCTAACTGTGACAACATAGATAATTATAGCAACATGTTTATTATGCTGTAGGCTAGCAAAGCACACAATGATTACAATGCAATTCTCCCCCCTCTTGGGGCTTCAGTATAAATAGAGATGTTATATAATGGATTGGATTATGAAAGCACAGAGCTTCAGTTTGGGGGGTGGAGCAGGGCATGTTCCGTGGAACCCAATGACAGCCTTGGCGTGGGCAAGTGGCTGTGTCTTCCTGCTGGGCCTTGCTGCCACCTCCTTTTCCCATGAGGCTGCCTTAACCTTCCCCTAACAGTCATGATCAGTGTGATGACATGGCACATGTTGGATGCACATGCCATTTCTCATGAATGTCACTAATAAACAATAGTTTAATAGAGCACCTGGCTAAATAGACCCGTGTTGAAAAAAGCATCAAACCCGGAGCTTTAACCAAAGAACAGATGCCCAAATGAGTCAAAAGGACATGTCTGTTGGGGCTCATGCAGAGATTCTAAATGACAATGTGTTTCCCCAGACACGCTGACATGAGGTGTATTAAGTCCCGACTTCATTACTGTCAGCTGAGGGAACAGAACAGTCAGGATAGCACCTGGCAGGCAGCTGGACATACGGGATGGTTCAGACTTCTCTTTCCCCAGGAAGGAGCATGATCTTGTGCAGCTGAGAGTGGCATTCACCCCGGGAAGGGAGGCACTGCTGCTGCGCAGCTGTGCAGAGTGTAGTGATCGCCCTTCCAGCTGTCTGTTCCTCTCCGGTGAGAGCAGGGGGGTGGGAGAAAAACCCACTGGCCAGTTATCTACTTTAGACCATCTCTATGTCGATGTGTCTTAAACCACATCGTGGGCAACTTCCTCCTTCATTTCTTTACTCAGAAAAACTGATGCCACCAGCTCTGCACCAGACAGTGGGCTGAGGATACAACAAGATCATGATCCCTGTGCTTGAACAGCCTGGCCTCGCTGGGAACACCAACATGTGACTGCATCCTTTCAAAGCAAAGTTAGAGTGTTGTCATTGTGGTAAAAACAAAACAAAACACATTAATAAAAGCCCAGTGCGCTGGGAGAACATGCAGGGGACAACGAATACTATCTATGATTAGGAGGAAATAACTTAGGAATCATAGAATTCATCTTATGCCTTGAGGATAGATAAGTCAGCACCAGCCTATGGGACATGTTGGACAAAGACTCAGCAGACTGTGGTCTGCTGTGTCCAGGTAGAAAAGAATGAGAGCCAGAGGCTCCGAATGATCATAATCGCCTAATATTGATGATTGCCTAGGAAGACGTGAGGGGCTACCTGGTCTCTGGGGAGCTCTGGATGTGGCCAGCGGTGTTTGTTTACTGCACGCCACAGACAGATCCACATTCTCTTTTAGGTTCAGGGACTTTTTGTCTCTGGCCCCCTGACTCTGCTCTTCACAACTGCACTGTCAGCGTGGAAGGCCGATGAGGCAGAGGGCAGAATGTACGACGGGGACGCCGACCTGGATTCCTGAAGTACATGCAGTTCCTTGTTAAGGTGAACAGACAACTCTTAGGTAGTGATAGATGGAATTTAAGCAAAAACTCAAAGCCATAAAATGCGAACTGAAAAGAAACCAGAAGGCAATATTGTTTGCACTTTCTTACATGTGAAGTTATTTGCAGAGGAAACAATTTTCTGTTGTTTCAATTATTGCTTTTAGGTATTAGCAGTGGTAGAATCAACGACTATCATGGTCCAGTCTGAATTCACATGGGTCTCCAGACAGCTACCGAGACAGCAGGTCTTTCTTTCTTAATCTTCACCTGAGGATATGTTTATTGGTTTTTTTTAGAGAGAGAGAAAGAGAGAGGAGGGAAGAGAGAGCGAGAAAGAGATATCCATGTGAGAAATATTGATCCGTTGCCTGATGTACTTGGCTCGACCAGCAATCGAACCCACAACCTAGGTAGATGCTCTGACCAGAAATTGAACACACAAACTTTTAGTGTAGCGTACGACAGTCCCACTGACCAAGCCATGTCCATGGCCAAGATATCAGTTCTTAAAATCACAGGATAAAGACCTAATTTTAAAAAGTTACTTAGGTATGGGTTGTGATGGAGCTTTGGTGGTGCTCCAGCATGTTTAACAGAGATTGTATATGAAATATACAGGTCTGGCACAAATAATGCCCCTTTTTCATTACAAAACCTTTTGTTACAAAATCATAAGCATGTAATTCTGTAACATAACGAAATCACACTCAAGCACACCACATGACGTTTTAGGTGAAATGTTCAAAGTAAAACTATAAATCATTACACCCATATCATTACCCTACCAGCCACACTCAAGCCAGTGTTACTTTTGCCAGACCCTGTATTTACTACAGTATCTTGCTAGAGTTTGGGACTGTGATGTGGAACCAGCAAATGACTTTGGTATTTGAGTCACATTTCAGAGTCACCTTCTGTTCTGCCTATAAAGGACTCTCTTCAAGGTTTGTAATCATTCCTTCCCCCACTTCATAGCTCAATTCTTAACTTCTTATTATTGTTCCATTTGTTTTCGATGACAAGTTTTATGACTCAGTGGTAAGCTGTCCCAAGTCTTTTTGAATGTGGCAAGTAAATACATTTAATAAAAGCAAACTCCTCAGTGCAATGTCAACAGAGCAGTGCAGACGGCCAGACCAAGGGCAGTGGGAACCAGCTGGTGCTGGAACTAGTGAGGGAGCCTCTAGCCCCATGCCAAAGGTATTGTGGGATGTTTTCACTTCATGTGAAGATATCAAGAGCTCAGCTTGACACTGCTAACCTCCAGAAACCATTCTGCACATGATCATAACTCATCACCCCCCCACATGCAAGAGGGCACATCTACTTTCTAAGCACAGTGGGAGGCCAGAAGGAGCAATGAGTCAGCAAAATTCAATGAGAATAATTCAAATTTAAACTACATTAAACCTTAGCGGGTATCAGGTGATTTTCCCCCTCTTAAATGAATTACTAGGCTGTGATATAAGAATGCTACTCTGACTTGCATACTGATTTGCTTTCTTTTTTAAAAATATGTTTATTGATTTTAGAGAGAAGAAGAGAAAGAGAGAGAGAAACATCAATGTGAAAGAAAAATATCAATTGGTTACCTACCTTCTGGTACCCCAACCAGGAGCTGAAACTGCAACCTAAGTGTGCACTGCAACTGGGAAGCAAACCTCATTTGCTTTCTTGAATAGCAGAAAAAGAGGTTAAATTCTGGGGAGAGGCCAAGAAGTGCATTCAACTCTAGGTATGTGCATGGGAGTATGTTAGGACATGTCTCTCATCTGCTATGTATGATAACAAGGGAATGGATTGAGAATTGCTGGTCCAGCAGAATGAAAGTGGGCCCTGGTGTCAGATGGTCCTGATTATAACTCTGCTTTTGCCACTGTGACTTTGGTCAAATTGTGTAGATTGTATGCAACTTGGTTTTCTGATCTGTAAAAGTAGGAAAATGGTACCTTCCATTTAGTGGAATAAAATCACATGAAGTGTAGATACATGGTATATGACTTAGTTCTTCTTACTCCCCCAAGTGTTCTGGAGACTTACTATACAAGTTAGGAAGCTTTAGGTTGCAAATAATAGGAAAATCAACTCAAACTAGCACAGACCACATGGAATGTTCTGGCCATATAAATGAAATGAAAAATTATGTAGGTCAAGATTCGGAGATGTTGTGATCTACTGGGTACTGGATCACAGGAGGGAGAGTGAGAAAGAGACAGAGAGGTCAATGTCACTCCAACAATAAGAATGCTACAGAGAGGGAGGGCGGTGCTATAGATCAGATGCCAGGGAGGCAAACACATAGCCCACTACAGTGGCAAACTGGCATTTTAAAGTCCTTATGAAAATATTTTATGTTATGCTTATTATAAAATATGCAAAAATGTCACATTTATTTCACAACACATACACACATAAACATTTCATACGTATAGCAGTGAAACGACACCGGGTCTTAGACCTTGGTTCAGCAACATTGGTACTTCAGTTCTGGCTAAGAAAAATTCAGAGCCAAGATTCAAACTGTAAGAGAAAGGTTATTTAGAAAGTCACAGAGGTAGAAGAAGTGGGCCATAGAAAAAATGGGCTCAGGAAACTAGTTAAGAAGGCAAAAAAAAAAGTTTCTTGGAGCTGAGGAAAGAAAGAGATGCTCACCTTGAGAAATGAAAGAGAAAGGAAAGGCGAGGGTGTGGTCTGGAAAAAGAGAGAGACAGCACACACATGGTCCCTGTCTTAAAAGCTTTCATCTGGAAGTCTCAGGGGAGGGACTCTAGAATATTCCTCAGCTTTCCAGGTGTGCCCCTTCAGGGTTGTCATTGCCACTGACTAATGAGCACCAGGGCATGGGGTCGAGAGTCAGTGCAGCTGGTCCCAATGTCACCCATGGTGTGGCTCCATCCAATTTTGCTCCTTCTCTGGGTTTGGAGTGGAAACATAGCTCAGGCCTAGATGTCATCTCCGTACTTAATGCCTAAGGGCATAGTTATGCAAGGGTTTGCAGTTTGGCTGATTGCTAGGCACCCAGGCTTTCTGCCCTGCTGACCCTCTGCTCATGCCTGTCTAACCAGCTACTCACTACATTCCCTACCTCCACTCAAGGGTTCTTGGATCTGAACTTCTTCTTAGCCAGAACTGAAAGACCAAGGTTGCTGAACCAAGGTCTCACACTTGTTGCTATTTCACCACCAACATATACATAGATGCTTCTCAACTTACAACAGGATTCCATCCGATAAACCCATCATTAGTTGAAAATACTGTAAATCAAAAATGCCATTCAATACATCTAACCTAGCAAACATAACAGCTTAGCCTAGCCTACCTTAAACATGCTCAGAACACATACATTAAGCCCACAGTTGGGTAAATCATCTGATACGAAGCCTGTTTTTATAATAAAGTATTGAATATCTCATATCATTTCTTATACATAATGCTTTCACGCTACCATCAAATCTGAAAATCGTAAGTCAATCCATCCTAATTTGGGGGCCCTCTGTATATTTGAAGAGAAGATTCTACTCTAAGGAGACAGAGAGAAAACATAGACTGAGGTCTGCCCTCTCTGATACAATCTCATCTTGGACTGGAAGTCTGGAAGTCAGGAAGTCAAGGATAGTGTTTATTTTCCCTTTTGAATTCATCCAATGGTTTTACTCTTTCACAGAATCACACAGATAGATAACAATATCCAGTAAGAACTAGATATGTTTACCACACACACACACACCCCAAAGACAACACCAAAAATCCCTTCATTAAGTCCCTCGTGAGCAACCAGTTTCGTGTTGATATTCTCAAGTCAAAAATCAGACGGAGCGAGAATCCCGAGGACCCGTCACACTGCTGACATGTCTGAGACAGTTTTACACGTGAAGCATGAACACTTCTGATCAATGTTTCATACTGGAACCACACTGGGCTGGAGAGGCAAACATACTAACTTATTTTCTAAAACATTGGTTCTTTATCTGGTCATGGTGTTTACTGAAAAGCAAATGCTTTTCACATCTGTAATATGGGAAAGAAAATTGAGGGTGAATTAACTCCCAAATATACAAGTATAGTAAATGTTCTGCTACTTATATAGGGATTCTGTGTCCCTAAACTTTTAAAATATTCACAAATTCAAAAGTCTTAGCTTGCTGCTTCAGATGAAATGCTTTATTTATCCTCACTGTTATTTTTTAAAGATACGTCTTCTGTTTTGTTCTTGTTGAGGAAGAAAGTTTTGATGGCCTCAAATTTTAGTTAACAATAAGTAAATATATGTCAAACTTAGACTCTAAGTAAGATAACATGCTTTGTCATTTTCAGCAATGGAAGGAACAGTAAACCTCAATAACAGTAAACAGTAATGCTCACCCGAGTGGGTCCACTGTGGCATCGTATAACTTCAATCCAGGGTCTAGTCATCTGACCGTTGAGTCATCTGGCTGCCGAGTCATTGGCTGAAACTGGGATGGGAGATTCTGGTCTTCACCTCAGCCCAGGATGGGAGTCTGGTTGCACAGGATTGTCAGGTAACCAGTCACAGGCTCCCCCCTCTCTGGATTGGGGACCATAATGGGATTCCAGCCTATGGAACTGAGGTTTTCCATTTGGAGTCATATATAGAAAAGCCAGTGGGCAGAGGGAAAACTGGAGATTAGCGTGATGCAGACACGGGATTCCTGGCTGCTTCATCTAGAGGGTGCGTGTCAGGGACAGCGTCGGGGACTTTCGTTGCTGTTACTGTTGTTGAACTACAGATAATTGTGAGCTGAGTCTCAACCATGTGTGTGGAAGCAAACAAGGACTGGTAATCAAGGGCAGTGTTCTGTCTGTAATAACTATACAGCTTAGGGAAAGGCTGAAAAATCTGAGCCTTCGCTTCTCATTTACAAAATGAACTCAAATATTTTAGTTTGATGTTCCATACTTCTATGGGTACACAGAATCAGGGCATCTTTGTTTCCCCCGTCCAGTAAGGTTTTGAGATTTCTTATAACACTAAGCACTGTTTTTTGAATATCTTAGAAATTGATCTGATTTCTGAGGAGCTTGTATTAAGCATAACAAAGAAATCAAGCTATCCATTATTTTAAATTTTGTCCTATATGTGAATAGATATGTAATGTTCAAAGAGAATCGAGTTTACCCTCTTTTTTTAATTAAAAAATGCTCTTGATTAAGCAATAGCCAGCTTCTTACTATGATGGCAAATTTGCTGTAGGGGCCCATTCCATTTTGGGGGCACGGTAAGTTAGAAGGTACTTATGTATTTGAGCTGAAAACTTTGGTTTGTTAAATCCAAACTTTCTTCCTCAACTGTTCTTTCTTCCTCATATTTATATTTGTATTGTACATTGCATCGTGTTGCTGTTATGTCCCTCCTAGCCTTTCCCTTTCTCATTCACACTAATTCTTACTCCTTTATAGCCCTGCCTGCATTCCACAGTTCTCTAGCCTTTCAGCCTGCAGGCTGCTCCCTCTGATCCACTCTAAATGATCAATGCCTCTCATAAAGTGTGCCAGACACAATCTTCCAGATGGGGTATGGCCTCATAAACCTGGGCATGACCTACAACTGAGCGCTACACTAGGGTATGTTATGTCTTTTAAACGCCACATTGTAACTTGTGATCTGTTAAAACCCCCAGTTATTTAATGGGAATAAAACCCCCAGTTATTTAATGGGAACTGCTGTTTGCTTCCTATTCAAAAGTTTAATATAAGACGTACACATCTTGCTAATTATAGATAACCAGCCCGCCCTTGCCCTGTGCCAGACTAGAGGTAGATTCCTTAGACATCTCTGAATTCATAGAAAAGACCACATAATTGTGGTTCTGTCAAATAATTAACTCAGGGTTTTGAAACTTCAGATAAGAAAATCAACAGAAATAATCTTACAAACACCTAGAAATGTTTTAGTACATGTAGATTTTAATTGCTTCCCAAGCTTTATGTCGTTGATTTAACCTTTATGAGACCATGTTAAAATCTGAATTTGCATATTTGGAGAAAAGTTATTAATGTGTAAGTGATCTCATCACATTTTCTCTATTTTTACTTTATTTATGAATTATTTCAAATATATATAATGCACTCACTACTATATTTGCAGCAGAGTTCCACTTTATTTATTTATTTTTATTTATTTATCTTTGGAAGGAGAGAGGGAGAGAAACATCAATGTATGGTTGCCTTTCGTTCATCCCCTGCTGGGAACTGGCCTGCAGGGAACTGGTCTGCAACCCAGGCATGTGTCCTGACTGGGAATCGAACCGCGATTTTCTGGTTCGCAGGCCCGTGCTCAATCCACTGAGCTACACCAGCCAGGGCAATTTATTTATTTTTTGAGGCACAAAGCATTGTGGACTCAGCTAACATCTCCTTCACAGTCCTTTTTCCATTTGTCCTCTTGGAGGCAAGCACTATGTGAAGTCGATGGCCATCATTTCCATGTGTATTTTATACTTTTACTCTAAATTCATGTATATGTAAACCATGTATTGTTCTATTTTCAAAGTTTTAAACACATATATAAATGGCATCATGCTGTACGTATCTTTCTGCAATTTTTTTTTGTCATTCAGGATTATCTGTAGCTTTATTTACATTGATATATGTATATCCAGCACATTCATTTTGCTCTATCTTCAGTGAATCTCAGTCAGCCAGTTTAATTAGCAAACTTCTTATGAAAAGGTCAGTTGAATGTTTATCATTCTTCACTATTACCACCAATGCTGCAATTAGAACCACACATATCCATAATCTCCTTGGTATATGAGAGTTTTCTTGGAGTTTGCCCTTTGAAGTGGAACTGTGAAGTTAGGCTATGTTGCATGTATTCGGCGCTCTAGGTATTTCCAAATTCCTCTCCAAATGATTACATTTATGTTCAAGAAGAAAAAACATCATTGTTTTATATAAAGATAAAGCAAAATCTCCTTTTGTTGGGCAAGAAGTAAAATGCCTAGAATATCCAATAAACCGACAGGCTAACGAGATAAGTAAAAAAATACTTTCGAAAGATAAGTACAAACTCTAAGGTACTATTTGGTCAAATGTATGCTCTCAGGAACGTTATAAGAGAAGGTTTTGTAAAACTTTCCACTACAGTTAGTACGGGAAGAATGCTCTTGAGATGAGTGTTCATTGTGTCACACAATGGCTCCTTGGCAGGTGCTATGGGGATGATTCCTTTGTGGTAATTGCAGAAAAACTGTACTTCTTTTAACATCTGGTTTTATTTTATCCTCCATATTCTGCACATTTCATAACTGTTGATATTTTCCTCTTTGCTTTGACCATGGGAAGCTTTGACCACACAACAAAGTACGAGACCCGCCATTGGCAACAATGCAAAACAGAACGGCAGCATAAACTTGAGCTTGGCACTGTTTTCTTTTCCTACTCGTGTCCTCTCTCCAACCACATATTCCAATGAATTTATTCATGTAGTGATACTATTAGTATTTTTATAAGCTGTCCACCTCAAATTCCTTTTGAAAGGAAATGAACTGTGTAAAAATAAGTGAATAATGAAACAGAAAAAGTGAGGGACTACATATATCTTTATCACCACCTTTGAGTACAGTCTCAACTAGAAGCTCTGGGCTTGCTGTTTAAACTAATTTCTGCACATTTCCAGTTAAACAACCCACAACTGACTCAACCTCTTAAATGAAACCCAACATCTTCACAAAATAGCCCCCTCCTTCAGCTACTACATAAAAATGTTTTATTGGTTATTTGTCATGACAAAAGCAATTATACATATTACTGCTTGTGATAGGATGGATGGTGGAGAAGGGGGATTCCACCTTCATGACCTCCATTTGTCTCCTCACACTCTCACCTATAAAACATTATTATTTAATACAGAGATATGAAGTTTTCCTCAATCTCATTTCAAATGTGAATAGGTTCTTTAGCATACATTTTATGTGCCTAGATGTGATGTGCACCCTACGTTCAAGGCTAGACTACAAGATGAGAAGGACACAACCGCTGCCCTCTAAGAAGTTTAAGCTGTCACCTTTGACCCCTTTACCTCCTTCCCCCACCTATTTAGTTAGAAAATGAAACCGATCCTTCTTTTGCATTGTCTGCTGGGACCTGCCCTCCATTCTTGTACAACTACCCTCCCTGACAGTTCTTTCATCCCATTCTTAGACCTCTGTGAACTCTTCCTCACTGATTCGTCTAATCTTATCTCCCAACCCTGTTATCATCCTTGCTGCCCACTGCTGCCAGATGAATATTCCCTAACTACCGCTTGGCCTAACTACTGGTCTCCTGCTTCAGACAGCTCTACTTCCCCATCTTACCTATCAGGCCGTCTGGGAGCCTTCCACAAGCACCGGTTCAGCTACTACCTCCCCTGCTCCCCACGGGAGCCTCTCCCATGATCCATCCCCCCCATTTCAAGGCAGTGTCGCATCTCCTGCTTCCGAGAGAATGGAGAAGCCTCAGCTTCCTGTTACTCCGACCTCCCCCGCACCACAGGCAACATGTCTACTTTCATTTACCTCTCCTTCATTCCTCCTTCCCCATTCTGAGTAAAATGTGCTTCTTCGTGCTTCCTGACTCCTGAATCAGTATAGATAATATGTGCTTTGGCAGAGCGGCCTGGGCAAATAGAAGGAAAAACATCACTAGATTCCTACTGGAGAAAGAGACGGAGAAGAGTGGTGAGTGTGATCAGCATGGTCACAACCACAGCAGGAGCATGGTAAACGTGGTAGACATCTTCTATGTGTAATGGAGACGATGCTAAAAACTGACCTAGCTTAAACAGAAGCATTTACTTGGAGAGTCTGGAAAAACACTCACTCAGGTTAAGTTTAATGGTAAGATGATTAAATTTTTAACAGAGAAAAGAAGGTCTGGATAAATAAATTCAATTAAGTATAACTTAATTATTTATACAGTCAAAGACAGGAGGAACTCTTCCAATGAAACTTCTGACATGAGTCTCTCTGATGAGTCCCAAATCCTCATTCATTCCAAAGAGGAGCAAGGAGCGGCAGAAAACAAGAGAAAGGGTGCCGGCCCCCTGGGCAGGTTTACCAGGAATGAGAGCGCCTTCTGATGTTATCCCTTCCTCCAGTTATGAAACTGCTGCTGCTACTGCCTCCTCCTTCTCCTCCCACGGCTCAATATTTGTTTCTTTTGAAATGTCAATCCTGAAAAGGTTACAATTTACTCTTAAGTATGCATCCCTGAGTAAGCATTTCAAAAATTTGTAATCAGCTCTCATTAGGGGGTTCTGTGGCAGAATTCTTGGTAAATAGCTCCCCATTAAAGCTAATCTGAGTGTAGTTGATGGTTCACAGCAGGAGTTATAAAGCTGTTGCTAATTGAAGAAATTTATACGGAGTCATTTACCCTTTGAAGGTGTCTCCACACCAACCCCCACCACCACAGCCTCTGCAAAGGATGCAATGACAGAGCATTAGATGGTTCTGTGTGGGCTTTTTTCTTTGGACCCTTCAGTAAAATCAATCCTTAGGGGCAATTAATACATCTTTAACATGACCATAACGCATCACCAAACTAATGAGGTATTAAACTAGAGTATCTCAGGAATTCTCTGAAGGCCTGCATTCATTTTATAAAAATCTCAAGATATACTCATTAGTGAGAGTAAACAAAGAACCAAAATGAGATGGACAGAGTACTCTTAAGAATAAAGAGTGAAAATAATAGTGCTCAGTTTAAAACCTTCACAAAAAAAATGCAAAACGAATTAGAAAAGTTCTGGATAGCTACCTTGAAGGATGGGGTGTGCCTGGAGATTTCAAATAATTGAAGAATGCCATGAGGGTTAATTGATGTCAGTAGTGCAGGGCTGAAGAAACCACTCACTGTTGATTGAAGGTGAATAATTTGTTTGGTCCAGAGCCCTTTTCTGAATAACCTGCGCTGATTCCCATCAGCAGACAGAGTTAGTTATTACTGCCATTGTGTCCCTTCAGGGTCTGCTCATTTTTCAACTCTCTGCCATTTGGTTCAGTTATTCCCTAAATGAATCAATTGCTAATTTATAATTAGATCCATTGACAGCCTAAGTCTCTGTAGTGGAAAACTTCGAAAATTACATGAGTCTATAGACAAATCAGAGATAGAGCGTGTTTATTATTTGTACAACTAATTGGCTTAAATCTTGGCTTAAAATCTTTTTCAAGATATATTAGCTAGATTTTTTTGGATGGGCTAAACATGATGAACTTAATACTTGTCTTGCTCATCCTTGTTTTTCATTAACATTCACAGTGACTATTCCAAAATAGTGGATTTATTGATGTCACTGGCATAAAAAGTCTTGTCATCAACTCTGTGTTACAGGGATCTTGATACGAAGGAAGCTATTGTCACGTTAAGGCCATACAACTAGGTGTGAGGGCCAAAGCACACAAGAGAAATTCCTTGTGGCTATGCTAACACCCTAGGAAATAATGGGCCATAAAATAATCAGGCTGGATAAGCCAGCCAGATTTCTAACTGATGCTCTTCTCTAGGCAGCTTGAAGAAGTCCTGGCCTTCAGTGTGTGGCTACTGGCATCGAGGTCGGAGCTCACTGCTGCTTCTTATCCTGCTCCACATCACACCCCTAAGTATAGCTGACTATACATCTAAGTGTGAAACAAACCTGGTCTTGATGTAGTAAGTCCGTACCCTCTTCTGACACTCAGGACCCTGATGCCTTTGTGGTCAGAAGAAAACCCAGTGACCTGCCCCTGCAACATCTCACGGGAAAGCTATGCACTCACAGTGTGAACCTCTCCATCTCAGCCACTCAGTATTTCCCAGCCACTGCCATTCTGATTTCTGGTGTGCACCAGTGGGTCCCAGTGGGCTACTTAATCTCGGCCTTTCACAAGTCTGCCAGTTCTTCCCTTCTCACCGAACTGCCGTGGTGGTCTGCATGTGTTTTGGCGAGTCTAACGGCTATCAAGGAACACGGTCGCTCCTGAGGAACTTGGTCACTGTGTTTTTGTGGTTCAAGGACCAACGTTCCCCAGCACTCCCTCACCAAATGCAGTATTTAAATGAATACAAGTTTTACATGTGAATATGAGGAGATGTAACCTGAGAGGAAACCCTAGACTGCTGTCTTTTTAGGCTCTCTGCTTCCTATCCACCCGCAGGCCCACGGGAGGACGCGGGTAGCCACTGCCACCACCGGCTCCCGAGAACCCATGCCTAATCTCAACTAGAACCTTGAGAACTGCCAGTCAGTCAAAATGCTCTAAAAGCAGTTATAACACTGAAGAACTCAGACTTCCCCAGGCTAAGAAATAAAACAATTTAGGAAAATCTTACCTAAATCTTACCCAGGAAAAAAGATTTTAATGGCAGCAGAAGAGATGTTTTCTAGTTTCTAGAATCATTCTTTCTTGAATTGACAGCGCTTAAGTGTCCTGTGTTCATGAGTCTCCTGAGATACATTAGAACTGCTGTGATGGAGAACCGGAGGCTAGAATCCAGGTCCAGCCCCAAGATGCTCTTTTGGTCCATGACTCAGCTACACTGTCAACAATCAAAGCATCCCAAAGTCATCTGCAACTGGGATCCACAGGCTGTCTCCTGACTTTGAAATCGATATGGATGCGTGCCTGGCCTCTGCAGTCTTCTGCAATTTAAACAGGATGTACATGGGATTTCCTGCCCATTGACCGCAGTCACAGCCATGGCCATAGAGAGGACTGCCCCACCACTGCAAAACCTCCCTGCTTCATAACTAAGCACCTGCTTCATTAGCAACACACTCACAGACAAGGAAAAAAAGTTAGACAACTTTACAGAACCGGGACTGTAATTCAAAGATTAACTGTTCTTCCAACAAGGACATCTAACAACAGCTGGTATGTCGCCTCTCTACCCACAGGCTGTCCTGGGATTGCAGAACCAGAGCAGGAAGAGAGGACATTGATGTAATCCCCCGGCCCTTCAGGAAGCCTGCAACTAGATCATCCCAGACAGAGGCACAGTTGCCCTAATTTTAATAAGCTACAGGGACAGAGCTCGCAGGACATCCTATTCTGAACAGAGAGAAACCCTGTCTTCCAGTGGAGCAATCTCTCCCTTCAGAGCTGAAGTCAGTCCATTGTGTTGGCTGTTGCTGGTGATGAGAAAGGGCCTCCTAACAATTCCTGTATCACATGCTCCTCACAAACAAAAGTTGGCTCACTCCTTGCGGATCAGATTTCCCCAAAACTTTTAAAATATTAAAATAACTTTTGCTACACTTTACACTTAGCTCTTAAATCCAGACCTAAGAATCCGGTAAAGGCTAACCATGTTAGAGTAAAAAGGAAAGTCTCTGTGCTGTCCAGGATGGCAGCCACCGGCCACGCAGTCACTAGTGTGACTGCAAGACTGAATTTTAAATTCGGTTTAACTTTGCTTCAGTTTGCATCTAAAGACTGGTGTTTGCTATTGTGTTTGGAAGATTTCAGGTTTGTTTGGAACAACTTGAGTTGGTGAATTTACATTTCCAAATGTAAATTTCATGGCGTATAATGTTCAAGTGTTGCTGATGAAAACTTAGCGCCCACTTTGAGATGTATTTTACTGAACACTTAATATAACAAGAAAAACTTAAGTACCTCATAATATTTTATACAGATTCCATGTTGCAATTATAATATTCTGGATATGCTGGCTGTTATGGAATGAATGTTTGCCACCCCCTCAAAAAACACTCGAAGTTGAAGCCCTAATTGCATTTGGACGTGGGGCCTTGGAGGGGTATCTAGGTCATAAGGGTTCGTGTGTCACCAGGACGGACCGTGCTGGCACCCTGTCCTTGGGATTCCCAGCCTCCAGAGCTGAGAGAAATAACCGTCTGCTGTTTAAGCCACTCGGTCTACAGTACTTTGTTATGGCACACAGAGCTGACTCAGACACAGGGCTACATAAGACACAGTGTCAAAATTAATTTTCTTTTTTCACTGTTTCCATAGATAATCACAATCCTAAAAAATAATCCTGTAATGCAAATTCTTTCTCTTAATATATTTCCCCTCATAAGCACCATTATTCTGACAGAGCATTAAAAGGTTGGTACAGGAAATGAAGGAAGTCAGAACAGCAGGGTCTGAAATGTTGTGGCACAAGGTCATGATCAAAAGCAGCCCAAGGAAGAGGTTTTAAGGTTGTCAGTGTGGTCTCAGCAGTCCAGCTAGTTACAAACCTACAGCACAGGGATATGTTTCTAAGGTACACAAGTTAATTTTAAGGTTTTTGGTTTATTTGCTTTTATTTGTTTGAAGTTTTGTATATGATAAATGTGAAGTGGAAGTCTGAAAAAAAGAAAAATGCACGAAAAGGAATTTTACATGATGTCAGACGTCTGGTGGGTGGGGAAACCTCGGACAAGCCCGTCTGCAGAGGGCAGGCCTGGGCTACAGGTGGTGTGAGGCCTGTGCACTGGTTGATGGCTTGAGACTTGTATTCTAAGGACAAATGAACAGAGATAAGAGCTGTAGCAATTTGGAAAATTAGGGAGCTATTTTGAATGCAACTAGCTATGAAAATATTAGCAGCATTATAACTTGGAAGTGAATTTCTAAAGTGTTACATCATGGGTTAGATCTGAGAAAAAAGGCTGGTAGCCAGACCCAAGTCTGCGTGGGAGGAGGGATGGTCACGCAGGGCTGCCCACAGAGTGCTGATGTGCAGGGTCACTGCTCACTTCTATCGCCTTAGATTAAAAGTTGCTTTGTACGTGCTCTTTGAACCCCCTTCAGGTGTCTTTTAATGGTAGCGCCAGACATGCTGTGTGTGTGCCCCTGTGATTGTAGGCATTAATCTTGGATATGTTCTCATGGATTTGATCTAAGAAAGTAAAATGTGTAACAATCACGGCTCTTCTCTGATGTGATGTGAATTCATGACCGCACCACTGGAATAAGGGTCAGGAAAGTGAACCTGGCCTGTTCTGACAGGAGGCGCCCAAGAGGATTGAAACAGAAGACAAGAGATTTCTGCTGCCTGAACTTTTAATGAGTCTTCATGAGAATTTTAGCAAATCAATTCTCCCCTCCAACTTTTCCTTGACATTTCGAAATACTAACCTTTTGTTATTGCATTTGTTTTTAGTAGGCTAACATGGCCAGGGACTTAACCACACTGATGTTAGAAGCATGCTGAGGGCAGGGACAGGGTTGACCCCTCCTTTTGTGTATCCTAAAGTCCTGCTGTGTATGCGATTGGGTGCAAAGGCCTACGTGATAGAGAAGTGCAGATCGGTATAGCAAAACAGCACGCGGATGTAAGTACCGCACAGGGGACATCGTCAATCGTATCGTAGTAACTGCGTATGGTGCCGGGTGGGTACTAGACTTCTCAGAAAAATCACTTCCTAAATTATATGATTGTCTAACTACTATGCTGTACACCTAAAACTAATATAAAAATATTGAACGTCACCGTAATTGAAAAATAACGTAATTTTGTAATGATTCATAAGTTTTAAAAGAAGTCTATGTGAACTGCTGTGAAATCTTTTTTTTCTTTTTACCCTTAGGAAAAATATGTCCAACTCACACATTGTTGAAGCTATTATATATTAAATTTGAATGTTGAAGTGACTCTCAGAGATTGCCTTATAAATCCCTCCATCGTAAAACTGACGAGGTTGGGACCCAGGCTTTAATGTCACTTCTAAATCTGGTAGCTAGTTAGGAAACTGCAGCTAGAATCCTGGTTATAGAAAGATCGGCTCCTTTATACTGTCTCGGCAACAGCTAAGATTACTTAGGTGGACATTTGTGAACAACTCAAATCCACAGACAAAATATTTTAAAATCTACTTTTTGGTCTCTCCTATTAACTTTAAATAATCATGATACAAAAAGTAGTTTTATTACTTTTTAAGAAAAATGATTTTTAACTATTTCAATGTTTAATGTTCTTACTGCCAAAAGTCCTAACCAAATGTTTAATACACAATGAATTTGCCTATCCCAATGCCCAGCATCACTTAGCATTCACTTTGTCCCAGAACTGTGGCAAACACTTCGTACGCGTGGTCACACTGACTCCCCAGGAGAGAGGCGCCAGTGCTATTAATACTCTGCAGTGAGGAAACTGATGCACAGAGAGGGCATCTAACCAGCCCAAAGTCCAACACGAAGCTCCTTCAATGCTGGGATCTGCCGGGCATCTGCAGGTGCTGAGTTAGATAGTATCTAAGTCTTCAACATCTGCTCTAACAATCAACTCATTTGGCTGAATATGACCAGCTGGCGAGCTCATGCTATCACTCCCGTGCCGTTTGAAGTGGGAGACACAGACATTGGTATAAATAATAGATATTGTTCTCCTGGATGGTGCTTTTTTCCCTAGTGGAATTTTGCAAAGCAAACATTAAAAGAATGGACCCATTGTAAGCAAACTGTTGACCACAGAACTTAAAATCCATTCTCTCCATGGTTTACCCATGGAGAGAATAAAGTATAAACATCGCAAGATGCTAACGCTGGCAGCAAGCATGAAGGATATTGGGGTGGGGTGAGGATATTTGCCTCTACTCTTTAAGTCACATATTGCCCATATCACATTTCTCATGGGGAATTAAACTTCCCTGCCTCTTTGTAGTTAGGTACCAGTTCCAGACAATGGTCAATGAGTAGAAATTATATGTCGCTTCCACCCAAAGCTTCTAATTACCAGTGAAAGGCCAGTGCAACATTCTCTCCCCTTTCCATGTTAATGAAAAGCTGTGAGTTTCAGGTTATGTGGTCACAGGACAGTGAAGACCTCATTCCTCGATGCCACTGCAAACCATATGGAGAACTATTGGGCCAGATTAGCAGACTTTGCTTAGCAAGAAATAAACCTTCAGAATTTCAGAATATTTTTAAAGGATTTTATTTATTTATCTTTAGAGGGGAAAGGAAGGAGAGAGGAAGAGAAATATCAATGTATGGTTGCTTCTCGTGTGTCCTCTGCTGGGAACTGGCCTGCAACCCAGGCATGTGTCCTGAGTGGGAGTTGAACCATGATGTTTGGTTCACAGGCCTGTGCTGAATCCACTGAGCTACACCAGGCAGGACAGAATTTGGGAATATTTTTTACTAGAGTATATCTTAGACTATTCTTCATGTCCACTGTAGCTTTCAAGTATAAGCTTATAGAAAAACAACTATCCTTGGGACAAAGCATTATTTTATTCTATGCTTAAGCAAGAAAACCGCTACGACCACAATCCAAAAGTCATAAAAGCAGACTGCATAATCAGAAGAAATGACAATTCACTTATTTATTCAATCAATATTGATGTACTCCTTTTGAAAAGCAACACTCATAAATTTTGTCATTAAAATAAAACTTGATGATGAATGAAGTAAGTGGCGAGGAAGACAACAGTGCAGGTAGGATGTCAGTAAAGAATTTAGGACCAGAAAGAAGGCGTGGAGAGTGACACCAACCACTAAACTGTGGCAGGCTGAGCGGGGAGGTGCTCTGGGTGTGAGGCAGAGACCCCATTCTCAGTCAGGTAGACACAAAATTGTAGATAATAAGAGGTTTCCCAAATGGAAAAGTCAAATTGGTCATTTGGCACATATACAGGGCAGATTCTCAAAAGAAAGATTTGGATGATGATATAGAATAACAACAGCAATAGAATTAGTAAGTATATAGAAATTAACTGAACCAAGAACCCATAAAGTTTTTACAGAGTGTATTTTTAAAACTATGTCAGGACATGTCTCCATATGTATTACAAGAGAAATATACTTTAATAGATGGATGGTTTTATACTTTAAAGATCTTTATTTTCATCAAGTTTGTCTGTAAATTTGATATAATGTTAATTAAATTGGCAGAGAAGGCTTTTTGAGGACCTTGGGTAACTTACTTCAAAGTAATGTGAAACTTAGGTTATTTGGACAAAGAAGAGAAAAAAGCAAAGACTTTATCATACATGAAGACGCACTGCAAAGTTCTAGTCATAAACAGATGTATGGCGATGGTTCAAGATGGAGAACTCCCAAAACACTGTGTAAGTTTGTTAACTTGATGCACAATCAGGCAGCACCATCAGTCAACAGGGAAAGGGGAACTGTTAGTAGAAGGTATTGGGAGAAAACTTGCTTATCAATTAAAGGAAAAAAATCTACTTTGAATCCTAACCTTATGCCACACAGAGAGAGGATCAGGATGAATTAGAAAGGTAAGTGTTATTAGAAATGGATTGTGAACGATGGAAATGTAAAATTAACACAAGATATATAGAAGAACATGTTGAGACACCCAAACTCATAAACTATATGTCCAAAAAATGGAAGGACCTCAGTGTATCTATATTTTGACTTTTCTTGTGCAGTAGGATATGCCTCAGACAAAGCAGAAAAATATTTCATAGACTGGGAAAGATTTACAGTATCTAAAATAAATAAGGGTTAATACCTTTAAAATATAAGGAAATTTCTATAAATCAACAAGACGGCAAACTCAATAGAAAAGCAAGAAGATGATATAAATAAACAAATCATAGTGAAATCCAAATAGCTATTATATACACGAAGGACTGTTCGACCTCACTAACAATCTAACAAATGCAAATCAAAATGAGCTATGACTTTACTGCCATCAGATTGGCAAACATCAGAAGGCCCAATAAATCATATAATTTGAAATGTTGATGAAGATGTGGGCAAACAGAAACCCACGTGAAGTGTTGGTGAGTGTGTAAATTAATTTACCCTCTCTGGAAGACAAGCTGGCACACAAGATTCTTCATATTACCTATGGCCCGACAAACCGCCCCTCCCGACGGAGATTTTTATTTGTGTATACATTTCTCTCAAGACAAAAGGGAATACGCAGAGGAATACTCAACACAGAGTTGTTGATACATGGGAGAGATCGT
Source organism: Artibeus jamaicensis (assembly GCF_021234435.1). Taxonomy (NCBI): domain Eukaryota; kingdom Metazoa; phylum Chordata; class Mammalia; order Chiroptera; family Phyllostomidae; genus Artibeus; species Artibeus jamaicensis. The sequence continues at coordinate 41,856,462 of NW_026522059.1, forward strand.
GGGAATTTAGAAAAAGGCTTACGCTATGGAATTTAGAAATATATGTGGAGCACATACAACAACTGGCATAGATTTTAAAAACAGTGTTGAATTAAAACAATGTTAAGCATCACAATGGCCCTTTGGCACAGTTTTGTTCTCTTTAAATTTAGCATAATTTTGTTGTCTTGAAAACACGCACGGATAGAAACAACATCGCAGTGGTATGTTCAGATTCCAGGATACAATTCAAGAATATTCTAAGTAAATAAAAGAACTGAGCCTTCGTTATTATTAAATCTCTGAACTGGCATGTACTTTGTTCTACTTAATCCGATGGAGTAGACCCAAGTCCATGTGCATATCCCTCACTACACAAACAATTACTATGAAATAATAGAGAAACCGATTGATAGTGAAGCTGTATTCCAACAGGGAAATTTGGGTTAGAAAAGCAATATGTAAAATTTGGAATATGAACATATGCAGGGATGCGCACTGCTGTATCTTTCCCTAACCACACAGCTTTACTTCCAGAAAATCTGAGGTGAGGATCTGATGCAGAGCGTGAGCTGACGTGACAGAATGCCGCTTCACAAACATGTTGCCTGAATCCTGCATGACATTTCACTGCAGTAATTGGCCTTAGCATTTTTCTTCCTACCAAGGTATAAGCCATCTATTTATTATAACACATTTCTACTATTTACATATACGAGATTAAACAAGACCTCTGTTTTCTAGAAATGGAAATGCTTTGACAAGAGAAGTTTTTTCCCTAATAACTGTGTTGCAAAGGAAATGTATATGATGCTAACTGAGCTGTCCAATAGTTTCTTTCGACATCCAAAAATGGATCTTATGATGCGAGAAGGAAAGCAAATAGTGTGATAAACTCATTTACTTAGTGGGTTTCTCATAGCCCCTGATGCCATATATTTCTGTGGTTAATTTCATTTGTTTCTAAATACTTGTTGGGAAGATAGTTATTTTTCTCTTGCTGGTAATGTGCCATCTGTTCAGAGGAAATGAAAAACATGATACATAAAAGTTTCCCTGATTAGAAAGGAAAGCCAAGATGAGGCTGAAGCTGAGGATTTACCTGAGCTTAAATATGCAGTTACATAATAGACGCCCCAGGTGAGGGGCACGGTTTTGTGTGTGGCAGCGGCTCAGATGCAAACAGTCTCAATGCAGTTAGTTCATTGTAAACGAGGAGATCTCCTGGTGTCAGTACTGCGGTGTGAACACAGCCCTTTAGGACCTGGTCTGTGGGACTCCTGTGGAGAGCCTATTTCCCCACTGGTGCTTTCAGATGAAAGGATGAGCAAGTTTAAGAGTGGAATTTGAGATCAAGGAAGCTGTTCAGAGGATTAAAAAGCAAAAAAAAAAAAAAAAAAAAAAAAAAGCCACCCTGAAAGAGAACTGACAAAAGCTGGGAAAGAAGTCAGAGGGATCTAACATGAAATCCTCTAAAACCAGGAAAAACACGGTCATGTATTGGAAGGATCCTGTTTCCTTGGTCTGATCACAGAAGGCAGAGAAGATGAGAGTATGTTTCCAGGCCCTTGTTATTTACTTTAAAAAAGAAGTTTGGGGTAAAAAAGTGGGTTAGGAGCCTTAGAGAGGAGTGCTAGCTGGGAATAGCAGGGACTTGCTGAGCAGGGCCATAAACTCCTCACAAAGCCACAGATTCATTAGCCTGATATTCATAATCATTCATTCATCATTTACTAAATCAATCATCTGTTGATGACTTCAGTAACCTTCACAGATAAGAACTCTTCAAGGTGCTGGAGATACCATGTTAAATCAGGATTGTTTCAGTTCTCCAAATTTCATGGTATAAAGAAGCATGTCAATTTATCCATTCATTTTTTGTTAAGAGAATTATATTAATTGAGCATTTACTATAGACTAGGTACCAGGTAAGGCACTGGGAAAACAGGTGTGAGCAAAACAGACCCAACTGCTACTTTCACAGAAATTGCTATTAGTACAGGAAAAGAGATATTAATTAAATAATCATAACAACAATCCCATGGTCATAAGTAAAGTTAAGTCAATGAATAAGGGAAACAGGTCTCAGAACACGTGGACCTGAATAATAAGAAATGCTTCCTCAGGGAATTTTTTGAGTAGGAATTAATTTGGTTAAGCTGGAGAGGATAACATTTCAAGCAAAGGTAAGAACATATGTAAAGGTTCTCTGTGGAGGAGGGAGATGACGGGGCATTTTTGAGTAAATGAGATTTTGGTACAGAAAGAAAGAGGGAGACAAATGTGCAGCAGGTTGATGAGAGAAGCCCCGTGTAGGGCTTTCTGTGAAATGAAGAACCTTTGTCCATCTGCTAAGAATACCAAAAGAATAGTCCTCATACTATTTTTATTTGGAAAGGGTTATTTTGCTGTAGCATAAAGTAAGGCTTGGAGAACAGCCAGGAGGATACAAGATTAATAAGATGATTTTTTCCAGGGATGTGGGTGAGAGCTGATGGTGGCCTGGTGAGACTTAGTCAATGAGTCGGAGACTAAACAGAGTAAGAAGAGCACTGTAAAACGGGGTGGAGGGAACAAGGAGCCCAAAGGAGAGTCATGGGAATTCGACTGCAGCAAAGCGGCCAGAGAGCAATGCCTCTTAAATAAAGTCGTGAATGAGAAATTCTTCACTGGATAAAAACTAGGGCATGCGGGAAGCATGAATGGAGACACAGGCTGAAATGCGTGTGGGCAGCCAGACCAAGGGCAAAATGAACAGTCAAAAGATTGTGCTGGATGTTTATAAGCAATAGGCGTAAAGCTGGCAAGTTGACGTGGGTTGCTTTAGAAGGGGTAGGGAGAGAGACTGGCCAGAAACCTTGGGACATTGCCATTTATGTGGTAAACAGGCAGTGGGGGCCTGGAAACTGCACTGACAAGGAGCAGCCCGAGTTGTATGAGGAACACCCAGGAGAAAGTGACACAGAGAAGGAGGGTGAGTCGAGTCAAATGCCAAGAAGGGTTTGCGTAAGGGGACTAAATGCTGACCATGAATTTTAGCAACATGGGGTTTTATCCATAATATGGCCCAAAACATTTTCCAAACTGATCTCTTACTATGCTGCTAAAACTCAACTTTTAATGAAGCCATTTTTCTCCCTCTTCCTCATTCTTGTTTTGCTTTTTCCTCTTATTCTCCTCCATCTCCTCATCCCCTTTCTACCCTCTCTCTCCTTGCTGCCAAAACTTGTCTTGGTAAGGGACAAAACCGGTCTAAGATAACTACAGCCTATCCATCATTTCTTCATGGTTGGCCTAGAGATGGGATGCGAGATTTGGTACCCATGTCAGTTGTCAGGGCAACCTGGATAAAAGAGCCAATGGAGGGAGATGGAGACACAGGTGAAAAGGCCAGGGCCTTGTGACACAGCTGGCCCTGAATGGACCCTGGGTCTAGCTACTCCCGGCTTCCTGCAGAAGGCAGCCCATGTCCTTCCAGCGGCCCGGGTCTAGCAATGTTCTTGTTGGTGTCCTTTCCATCTGAAAGCTTTTCTAACCGATGGAACACAGTTATTCCCTTCCACAAACTGCATTTTGTGTCCACTTTTCCTTGACTCATTCTGATTCCTCTGCCAAGAGATTCTTTATGAAACCTTCATCTATCCCAAACCAACCCAACTTTCAAGGCCCTTTCCATCATATCACTTTCCCTTTTTCCTAATCCTGAGAAATTACTACTCCAGTCCCATCCCTCAACCATACCTTGTCCTTCCAGTAAATCTGTTTGACCACTTAAAATATGGATATTTATGCACATGTATGATGTTCCTTACATGTTCCTCGCTAGACCTTAATTTTCTCAATGCAAGATCCCTGCCCAAACTAATTTAACTTCCCAGCACCCAGTACAATGTTTTATCCATAGTAGATCCTGAATAAATTGAGAAACTTAATAAAATGTTTAAAATTTCTCACCATAAATGAAGCTAGTCATAGAAATATATGGAGACTGCAATATTTTGGAGAGTTATTGTCAGAGAGAAAATTTCTAGTGGGATCATCAAAGTCAGGGGACACAGTTAATAGCAATTTCAGCCACAGCTTCATTGCAAATGATATATTACTGAAATTGTGGGCTTGCATCTCATAGCAATTAAGTGATCATAGTACACGCTGGCACTTGGATGCTTATGGTGCTTAGAGATAAGAATGCAACCGCCGCTGCATTTCATTAAGAGCCCAGAGATCAGGAATACCAAACTCAAGGCTGTTTTTGTTATGGCAGGGACACAGAATATTGGCAATAAAAGAAGGAAGTATACAGAGTACAGACCTAAGTGAAAGTGACAGATAAAGGATGTAAAGAACAAGGGCCACAAATCTTACTGGATGGGACCCTTCATCTGGACAGATGGCACGGCGGGTGGTCAGAGTTATTCTGAGGCAGTAAAATAGGCTCTGAGGTAGACATAAGGAGGGCAAGAAGAAGAGATGTGCCTATAAATGCCTTTCTCAGCCTTTGCCCAAGTCTTCCTTGACAAAACCCCCACTGCACTCCCCTCCCCGCCCCCTTTGATTGATGTCTTAGCGCTCACAGATACAGTTCATGCTGATCTAGCACGAATTTCAGCAGAGGCTGTTAGTTGTCCTGCCCTTGTTCTGGGTATTTTTGCTCTCAAGACAAGGCTAAATCCTAGACCCCCCAGAGAAGCCGCTTCCTCCCTAAAAGCAGTGCAGAATTGTGCATACACTGAGGGAACCACACAAGATTGTGGGGAGAGGAAGTAAATATATTCCAAAAAGACCATTCTTTAAAAATCTATTGAATTATGAAGGGGCGTGAGGGGGCACTGGGAGACCAATGGTGATAATGCTGTCTCTCTTTTTCTGGGTGTTAATTACACGAGTGTGTTTACTTGGTGAAAAGTCATCCCACTACACACAATGAGGGCATATTTCTGTGTGTATGCTATACATCAGTAAAATTTTACCTTAGAGAAAACTTACTGAAAAAGTTGTGCTGAAACAGCTCTATTCTGAAAGAAAACCCCAAATAAAGCTCACATGAACACGAGAGTCTGGCTGAGAGGTGAGACAGTGAGGGCCTCAATCGCCATTGCAGAATATTGACTATCTCATCTTGGGATCATACTTTGGAGCTGGCCAAGCACTTTGAAATGCATTGTTTTTCTGGGCCACTCCCCAAGCACAGGAAGTAGGCATGTCTAAGTGGTCCCCAGCACACCGGGCTCTTGGCGTGTGGCTCCAGTCTTATCGTAGGAGCTGCAGCCTGGTGTGACAGTAATAGGACATTTGTGATGGATGCAAAGGAAAACTGGTGGTTGAGACTTGGATTGAGTGAGCTAGAAATAAAGAAAGATGTAAAAGTGACGCCCAAGATGAAGGGAGGCGGGGCAAAAATGGGTCTAAAGCAAAGGGTTGAAAAGAGGGAATGTGGTATAAGCAAACAAAAATGCCCTTGGGTTGTGATGGTGTGGCCTGAACCATTCTTGCTTCTCTGAGAGAGTACCTTCCTCTTCCCTGCACTTCCCTGTGCATTTGTGGGGAGAGATTTCTGCTCTTTAATCAAAACCTCCCCAGATTTTCACAGACTTGCTTTCTCCCCAGCCCAGTGCACAGCTTTCAATGACTCTCCAGGGAACAGGACGTATAAGCAATTATTTCCTAGATGCACTAATGTATCACCTTCCTATAGAAGCCCCGTCACTAAGTTACGACACAGGTCTATCTTAGCCAAGCTGGAGAAACAACACACCCAGATGATTTTTAGTACTTTTTATGCTGTGGAACTACATGTGGCACTTTCAGGCACCAATGCCCGAGCTAGCAGAATCTCTCCAAAGGTCACCTGAGATCACTCAGCCTCCACCTCTTCTTACAAGTCCTTTCTGTAAGTGCCTAGTCTCCTGCTGGCCCTTGCTGTTGGGCAGCCTAAGACAGATCCCACGTGGAACAGCTTTTAATCTTCTGAATAATTTCTTCCAACTGTGGGATGTGGAAGTAGGTTTGTAACAGAAAGAAATCATATTAATAATGTCTTCTTAATCCATCTTGAGACACTAATTTTTTTAAAAAGGCAGAGAAAAAATGATGGCCGCTTTGTGGTTCTCAACCAGCAGAGCATAACTTTAACATCTTGGGGGAAGGTAATAGCATTCAGCAGAAAGTCTTACAAGGAATTGGGAGTGAACACCAACATGAGGCAGAGCAAGGACACTGTACAATGAGGCACTACTCTGAGAGTCGTGTCAGTCATTTCTATGTGAGTCACGTGAGATTGACTGGGAAGAAGACAAGCAAACAATTATTGACTGGGGTGGGAGGAAGTAGAACATGATTCTCGTATTTAAATAATTAGTATTTATTGAGTGTCTACTGTGTGCAGAACTGGAGTTGCTGAGGTACCAATTCCCTTGGTTTTAGATAAACCCCAGTGAGTAACGTGCAGTCCACAAGCAGCGTTTTACGCTTTGTTCACATTCCAGATTCAAATCAGAAATCTTCTTCCATCTGGTTGTATCCACAATATCCAAGATTGTTTCAATTTTGTAAAGTGCAACTGACAAACACAAAGTAGAATTAGTTTTTTTCTAGCCACTCACACACTTTGGAAAACAATGGGAAATTATTCACACAGTGTGAAATTATCTTTATTCAGAAGATCACATAAGGAATGTATTCACAATCAAAAACATTTTGCATTAGCAATAAACACCAATCACTTCTGCAAGAGCTTCCCAGGGTTGGTAGATATTTTTATTGCTTCATTTTGTTTCCATCAAAGAAATGGAATAGATGCATTTTAACCTTAACATTACCAGTTTTACATCAGGTGTAGAGTAGGGAAATGCAAAGATTTGGGAAGAGATGGGGGAGCAGTGGAGGCACCCCCTCCACTGTTCCCTGGAAACAGATTCAGAAACCCTCTTCTAATTTCTAAACTCATCCTAAGTCACACAAGCACATATACCTTTACAGAATTCCCCATGGATTCTAAGGAAATGTAATGTTTGTTGTTGTTTTAGGAGAAAGGTGCAGAAGGGCATCATGCAACATGCTCCTTTGAACAGGTGGTTGGGACATCGCAGTCTCCAGTGGAAATTAGAACATGCAAGTGAGATGGTATAGCAGGCAGAATAACTCCCCTTTCTCTAAAAATGTCAGCATCCCTAAAATCTGTTGGATATATTACTTTATATGACAAAGGTGGCTTTATAGATGTGATTAAATTAAAGGCCTTAAAGTGAGGAGATTATTTTGTATTATCTAGGTGTGCCCAATCTAATCACATGGGCCCTGAAAAGCATAGGATCTTTTCCAGCTGTAGTCAGAGAAAGACATGGTCCTGTAACAACTACAGAAATGCAACATCATCGCTGGCTTTTCAGGTGTGGGGCACAAGCCAAGGAATGCGGGTGCCCTGCGAAACCTGGGAAAGGTAACGGACAGGTTCTACCCCAGAGTCTCAAAGAACCCCAGCCCCGTCAGAAGACTGAATTCAGCCCAGCTAGAACTGTTGGGAACTTTCAACCTCCAGAACTGTAAGGCAATAAATTTGGCTGTTTTAAGTCACTTAAGTTGAGTTGTTTGTTACAGCAACAATAGGAAACTAATACATGAGGGCTGGCAGAGAAAGGTTTTTTAGTGTCAATATCTCAAATGAATGCACAAAACCATTTTGACTAAGATGTCAATGATGCCATTAAATATGATCTGGCAAAAAAGACTGACAAAATCAGGTATCAGTGTTTGATTCCAACAACCACTTGGAACTGTATACGAGGAAATATTAATTGATTTTCAACATAATGTCTTACTTAACAGTCATACAAAACTATGCTTCTGGTTTTATTATCAAACCATTATTGAAGGTCTTACCCATTATTTTATTCAATATATTGTATGTAATGTCCCAAATGAAAAATTTCTCTCAGCCCTGACTGATGTGGCTTAGTGGGTTGGGAGATGTCATACAGACCAAAAGGTCACCAGTTTGATTTCCAGTAGGACACTGGCCTGGGTTGCAGGCCAGGTCCCCACTTTGGGGTGTGTGGGAGGCAACCAGTCGATGTTTCTCTCACATATCGATGTGTTTCTCTTTCTTTTAACCTCTCTTTCCCTCTCTCTAAAAATAAATTAAAAAATATTTTAAAAAATTTGTCTCAAAGTTTAAAACAGGGGATATTTTGTTCTTCATGATGAACATTTCAAGTGTACAATATATGCCTAGCAATTTGTTGTAAGTAGAAGTCAGATCTCTCTTTTACTTAGTTGTCCATCAAAATTTAGTGCCAGGCACAAAGGATTCACTCAAAATTATTTGTGAAGTGAATGAATTTGTGACTAAATCTTGGCTGGTAAGTGGTTAAAAGCTAGGTTTTATGCACACCTATAGTAATTGCCTTCATTGTGATATTGATATCATTATTGGCATTGGTTTTCTTAGTTCTTCCTTTAGCATTTTTAGTACCTCTTTTATAGTGTTGTTACATTTGTCATATGTGTTCCCAAAGGACTCAGTTTGTGGGGAAAGAGAACACTCATATACTAACTACAATAGAATAAAAATCACTAAACAGATACTCAAATGTTACAGGAGCCTGAAGTAAAAAGTGGCTAAACGTAACTGGCATTTTGTTCAGGGACAAAGGACATTCCAAAGTTGAGGGATGTCATTAACCCAGACGACCAGCTTGGAGACACTGAATAAATCTAGTGTAGCTAGAGCATACAGTAGTGGGAGAAATATCTGGGAAAGACAGCAGGAGAGTGACAAATCAGTTTAGGACTGAGAGCATCAGATTATATGCAACAAAGAGCTACTGGATACAGATTAACTCCAAAAGGGTTTTGAGAAGACTAACCTTTTTTTTATCGTAGTATCTAGGAAAAATAATACAAAACTGAACTCTGATGACAAAATAATGATGGTTTGGAGGAACGGAAAACTGAAAGCAGATGCATCAATTTGAATGTTATTGAAATAACCCAGGGAACAAATGATAAGGACCAGACCGTAGCTGGGGATGAATTCAAGGGAACCTATAGAAGTAGACTCAACATTACATGACACGTGACTGGATATGAGGATTGGGAGAGATAGGAAGAGAAAATAACTATGAGAATATGACATTTTGATTAAAATCAATAGTGATACGACAGGAGAAGGAGGCATCAAAGATAAGGTAATAATGCAGAATATCCCTTATGTATTAAACGACAACCATTTGCCGAATTTGATTTCATATGTTTTATATTGACAGCTGTTCTACAAAGTAGATTTTACAACTTTCATCTTATAGCTGCACAAACATTTTCATTATCCTCTCCAAGGTCCTTTAGCAATTAAGAGCCAGAAATCTAATCCTGGTCTGTTCCAGTTCAAGGTCATGCTCTTCCTGGCAGTCCAATCTCATGCTGAACACATTGAATTTGGAAAGCCAGAAGACTAGCCATGTCCGGCAAGTAAATGTGCTAAATGTGCATGTGGTGTCTAGGAGCATAACTGGTGCACACAGACTTCAAATCATCTGAAGGTAGATGATGGCTGAGGAAGTGCCTGGGATCATTTAGGGGAACCCTGTGGGAGCAGAGGAGACCAAGAGTGTTGCACTGAACGGTTGGTGGAGAGACAGGAGTCAGAACAGGGAGCTGAGAGGAAGGAGAATGCGAAGTACGGAGTGAAGAAGAGCACAGTGTCACCAAAGCCAAGAGGGAACGTGGTCAGTTGGAATAAACTAGAAAAATTACATGAGGATGAGAACCAGGAAGGCCTCTGGATTTTGAAAATTCTAAAAATTCAGGAAATTCATCTGGGATTCCGAAAGGGCAGCGTCATCAGGCAGTGACAGAGCTCAGCAGCGAGACCGCAGGGCTGGGTAAGGAGTAGTGAAGACATGAGGCCTGTTCCTCACGACATGTAGCAATGACAGGAAGACCAGAAGCAGGGCAGAGGACATAGGGACAAGAAAAGAGTAAGGTTTAAAAAATATAAAAGGCCTGTTTGGGCATAAGAAGGCAGTGGGAAGAAAATAATACGAATATATGACAAGGAGATTTTTGTCACTGTCTTGGTAGGTCATTTAGTGTCAGTGCAAGGGCCGTGTCCCTTTGAGGGCCATCTTCGGTGACTGCATGGCTTGTCACAGGTTGGGCTACAGAGCTCTGGGCAGCTCCAGGGAATACCTAGAAACTGGGACCATTCCCACTCTAACTTAAATATAATATCCAACTAAGGTATATCGGTATTTAAAATGCATCCACAAGGTAAAATGGTGCATCCCAGACATGACTCCTTACTTAGAATAACTATAATGCTAATAAATGCCAAGGGTAGCCAGTCAAGTTTATGATTTCATTTTGTGTGTGTGTGTGTTTGTGTGTGTGTGTGTTTACACTGATTAGAATACTTACAAACAGTAAATATAAGTCCAGTGTTTTATGTTTGCTATCAAAATCAATTTCATCGTTTAAGTGAGTAGTCATAGAAGAAGCATTTGGAGGAATATAGGAAGAGTATCTGCAGCGGTCTAGCCCCGAGTCATACAGAATACACAATAGCACAAAAACGCACATTTTGCATAATGGCTAAACATTACGGGAGGAGACAATGGAACAGAGTTTGACTCCAAAAAGGGAGCTACAAGAGCAACAAAAGCTTTGGAATCAACAGCAAACATGAGAAATGAGGAAACGTGGAGAAGACATGAGTGAACAGAATGCTTTCTAACTTGGAGGGGACTGAGAGAGCAAATGAAAGGTAGGAAAGGAAGCGTGCCAGCCCTGCAGAGAAAGCCCCAGAGGAACAAAACTCGGCCTCCTGGACTACTCTGTACCAGAAGAATGATTTTAAAAGAGAAGAGGGAGGCTAGGAAGAGTCCGTAGGCTTGTAGTGTGGACGTGGGGGTACGACCCCTATGGCCACTCCTCAGGGGGTGTCAGGGTGTGGTTTCATCTTCCGTGTCCCTCTCTTTCATATATTCGAGGTGTTTTCAGACTGTATCCATAAAATAACACTAGGAGATTTGGAGATAAGGCAATTACGTTATACAAGTTCTTTGCCTTCCCCAAACTCTCAACTCAGCCTAGTTGGAAACAGTATATATATGTGTGTGTATGCGTGTGTGTATACATACACACACACACACACACAGAATTATAGAGAATAGCTTAGTAAAAAGGAACATGTGTAAGAATATATTTATAGGCATATTAGCATAACAGAAGAATAATTGATGTATTGTCAGATTTTCTGAGAAACTGCAGTGTTTCCACAATCACATTTGGCACAGCAAACCCCACTTCCTCCCTCATGATGACCCAGGAGTCATCGTCACTCCGCCCAGGATGGACACTGAGCCCACCATGTTCCCCTCCTGGCCAGTGTCCTGTTACAGTGTCATTGCCTTGACTCACTCCTCCCTCCTGCTGAGTCCCTTCTTCAGTACTTCCCACTGCTACATGGTACCACAGAGGTAACAACTAATCGTTTTCTGGTCGTTTCTTACTTTTTATAATACAGCCTGACAATTTTCTCCTGGGTTTTAAACCCATGTGGCTTTTGTCCTTAGGCAAGGCGGGCATGATAAATGCCATTACCTAAAGCTTTCAACTGCTGAAATAAATCTCCAAGAAGGCTGACAGGATTCTAAGATCACAGGATTAGAAACAGGATATTTGGGTTGAAATCCAGATGCTGACACTGACTCACGGGACTTCCTAAAACACAACATTAACTTCAGGGGGCCTCCGAGTCCTCACAGGCAAAACAGGGGGTTCAGGAGGGCAGCGCTCCCCGGCGCGCCGCCATCTCGGGGCCCCGTGAGCTCGCTCACTGACAGGCGCCACGCACACTCAGACCCACGCACGCAGACACAGTCTCTGAAGTGTTCTCTGAAGTTGCTGTCAACTTGAAAATGTTAGGTCTTATCTACTTCTTGAAATAAATCATCACTTCTGCCCTCCTGTTATCAGTTCTTTGAAGATGCTTCAACCATGACAAGACATAATAAAGAGGGAGATTAATTGGTGAACTGGAAAACCCGTTCAGAGACAAGGACACTCACACGAGGAAGAAACCCTGGCCGCTGCAGTGTTTGCAGGCTTTGTTTGTCTCAGGCTTCAAGGCTTTGTTAGTGGCATGGCCAGCTTATCTCTTAAAAACACAAAGCCTAAATTGTTAATGAAGGGAAGTGTGTAAGTCTAAATCTGGTCACTAACTAAGCTTGATTAAAGCACCGATTTATAATTACTTTCAACCCTTTGGAACAGATGATGCTGTATTCCTTTGCCACTTCCTTTCTCCTCCACACTGGTCCTGTCAACATTTTTTCCCAAAATGTACATAAGTAAAATTTAAATTTGCTTGGAGACTTTAAGCAAAACACCTCTTGAATAAATTTAAGAGACAATGAGTAATGCAAGGGTAAATATGGGAATCGTTCAATGTCACTGTGTCCTCGACAGACAGCAGGAAGAACAGAAAGCACAGTTTCTGTATTCAAAAGCCGTGAAACTGGCAGCTAACCTTTAGCAAGTTCTCGCCATGGGCCAGGGAGTCCCTCTCCATACTTACAGCAGTCCGTCCTTCGTGCAAGGGCCAGGATAGCCCAAACCTAGTTATGTTTAGAGACAACAATTTGACAACTACTACTGAACGTGGTGTTAACAAGGAACCCCTTCATGGGAAGGGAGAAGAATACGAATGATAAAAGTGGGAGGTCACAGATTAAAAGGGATTACAGTTGAAAAGCAAATTCCTACAGAAGGTGACATTTGAGTCAGTAGCAAAACTGTTATTAGATACAAATAAATGGTATTAAGGGGGAAGGACATGCTAAAAAAAAAAAAGAATAGTGCACAGCCAGAGAAGTCTCATCAGGATAATTAACACACCTGTATTTCACCTGCACCATGTCGGTCATCTGCACTAGAAAATAAAATCCATCAGCTCGGAGACTGTCTGGCTCAGCTGCAACTCCAACTCCCAGGGTGTAGTAATATAAGTTGAATGAAGGAAAGCACATGGAATTTTTCAGATCCTTCCTAAAATGGTGGAGTGTGCTTTACCACTCTGTTATGAACTGAATGTTTATGTCTGTCCCCAAATTCATATGTAGATGCCCTAACTCTCCATGTGATGGTATTTGGAAGTGGGGCTTTAGGGAGGTAACTAGATTAGATTAAGCCATGAGGGTGGCACCCCCTGAGGGGCTTTAGTGCCCTTATAGGAAAAGGCACAAGCATGGAGCAAAGGCCCCCTGCCCACCCAGTGAGAAGGCAGCTCTCCCCAGGAACCAAAGTTGCCTGCGCCTTGATTCTTACATTTCCCGGACTCTGGGACGGTGAGAAATAAGTGTCTGTTGTTTATGCCACCCAGTCTATAGCATTTGGCCTATAGTATTTTGTTCTGGCAGCCTAAGCCAGGTGATTTGCTTTGGCCAATGACGTTACAGTGGATGTGACCTAAGCAGAGGCTTGACATGTGCTTGCCTTGTCCCTGTGCTTCTGCCAGCACCGCAAGGAACACACAGTGGGGTACATATGAGTGCAAGAGCTGAAGAGGCAGATGACAGAGTAACACAGCAAAGTCAAAGTGGCGTAATGCTGTGTGTGCCAGAGAGTGGGGTTGGAGGGAGGAGTGAGATGAGGAGAAAACAGTTGAAAGGTAGTCTTTTTAATCAAATGCAAAAGTTTACATCCAATAGGGAGTGTGAAAAGCAATTACATTATAAAATGTGTACAATGCAGTTGAGTAAAATGAACCAGAGACTAGAGGCTACAAAATGTAGCCTCCTGTAGGGCGATTCTGCCTGCTCAATGACCAGGGTTGCACTCTGTGGTCTCTGTCACTGTCTTGGACAAAGCGACCAGAGATCTCGTTTTATAATGTGTTAGAATAACAACTCTGTAAATAATATTCTCAGTCCAACCCAAAGGCTTGATGATTACCAACCTTCCTTACTGTGATGGTCATAATCAATGCACACCCCGCCCCCCTGCATGCACACACACCTGGCAATGTTCCAAAAACCAAACAGAAGAAACTTAGAAAAAAGAGGATATGAATTCATGAATGCCAAGTAAATGGGCTTTGCCACTTTCCCCTTACCCACTCAACCACTTTACTGGGAAGTGCCAGAAGGCTTACCGACATTAATCCTAAGATTTTTGTGGCTAATAAACCCAAGCTGGCAATTCGAGAAACTCAGGCTGCAAAAGTTAATAAACTAAATTCCCTAAGGCTGGGAACCCAGAGGGCAATAAATGTCCAAAGGCATTAAAATCAGAGCCCCAGTTGCCCAGCACAGGATGCCTGGACTTCAACATCAAGTTCAAATTTGGCTCTCAGTACATTTTACTCAGCGTCTTTTGGGCCTTCGCTAGATTCTTAGAGTCCTGTACTAATTGGTCTCCCTGAAACAGGATGAAAGTCTCTGGCATGCCTCCACTGGGAATAGGTTTGGGCCCAAGCAGGGACGTGTAGGTAGGAAGTGAGTGGTAGGATTAGCAGATCATTTTCTATCTCCGTAGTAAGAGTTTATTCTAAGTTAAACTGCCTGCAAGGCAGTAGACACCTTTACACCTTCTATCAGAAGCTTGATAGAAAATTCAGACTATATCTAGAAGTTATTGTCCACATGTTTCATCATATAACAAACATTGCTTCAATTATCATTCTGTTTTTATTGCTAAAATGGAATATATATCCTATTCCACTTAATTTTCAAGTCTACAACTGAAACAGGCATTCTGTGTTTAGTAGTTCATTTTTCTATAATTTGTTATTCCTTTTATTTCTTTCAAATTCTAACTTTTATAAATCTAAGCTATCGCATTATGCATTTTGGTAGTTTTTTCCCCCTCTTTTTATAAAACAACCAAAAACCATTCCAAACACTTTGGGTTTGGTCAAGGTAAAAAATAAATTACTTATGTTAGCCTTAAAGTAGAAAAACAACTTCTTTTCTGGGTTATCAAGTCTTTAGTTGGCAGCTGGATCATTAGGAAAATGTCTTTCTTTTAAGACCTTGAACTTCAATGCTTTCTTAATTGTGAAACTCATTAAGTGTTCAGAAATGACATTATTTGCTAAAGCTCATACCCATTAAGCAAAGCACACCCACTGTAGTTATTAAGGTACTAGGGAATCACCGCACCAGTAAGGAGGCAGGGAACTAGGAGGCCACAAAACCGAAATTAAAACATTCCCAGTAAGAAACTAATTACCTAACCAATACAGAGCAAATGAAACTTCTACTCCCCAAAGAGGAGGTAAAGTCAATCCAATCTACTCTAATCATACCACACAACCCTTTGTAGCTCTACTTCTTTGAAGAGGGGTCTCTAATAGCCTTTCAGAACGCTTCCCATATTCTCTGATGTCACTGGAACCTATTCTTTGTTATCCCTATCATAAGGACTGTTGAATACATGCATATGTGAAATAAATGAATGCATAGATGAATACAAGCTCTGAATAAGCAACACTAGAGTGACTTCTTTTAAACTTATATCAGCTATTTATGGGCCAACCGGAATCTGTGGGCAAGATGGTGATCTACAGAATCCTTCTGAATAGTACCAACTGCTCCTTTCACGGTAGCTCTATTGTTCTCTCATCACCCAGCAAGGTCACCCAGGATGAGCCTCAAAACTGAGAGCTTTCAATACCATTTAGACAGGATTGTGGTAAAAACCAGAAAGTCATTGGAGTTATTAAAACATGGACTTTCCCCATATGGTGAATGAAGGTATGGCAAGAATAGTTGTTGTAACAGGTTTTTAAATGCCTACTGGGAGGCAATATAAAAAGAGCATCCTTAGTAGTCTAGTTTAAAACAGCTTACTTCTTTTTGTATGTATTGAGAGTTCTCTGCCTTTCCTTTTGTTTACATGTTATTAGCACTAAGCACATGTTTAACAGCTGTTTAATTAATAGGGCAAGATTGTAATAAAAACATGTAAGTACAAATTATACTTCAAAATAAAAGGTGTTTCCAAACTGAGTACCCAGTAACTAGACTCAAAATTCCTTGCTTAGACCGATTGAATGGGCAAATGCTGAATTAACTGTGCCCTGGAGTGAACCCTGGGCTGAAGTCAGCACAGCTGCAGCTCCATCGCTAAAGAGCTTTCCAATGGCTAAGAACAGGCTTGCTAGTTAGCCCTTGGCTTCGATTGTTAGCTGTGTGACCCTGGACAAATTACCTAACTCCTATAATCATCAGTTCTCTAATCCATAAGTTAGGACTCTTAGTTTATAGAGCTGTTGAGATATTAATCAGGTAATGTGTGTAAATAGTTAGCACAGTATGACATGAATGGTAGTTAAAAATATCTATACTTTGGGTGCATCAGCTAACTCTTCATAGATCAGTTTTATTTCTTTTTCTCATTTCTTAAAAAAATTCCAAGACCCATCTTATTCCATAAGAGATTATTTTAATATATTTTTATACGTTCTCTGTTGGTTACCTAAGTGCAGATATCGGCTCTACTTTTGTATACTTTTTAACACTTGTATCATTGTCAAATACATTCATTTTAAAGTCTATTTATCACTAAATAAATGTACTTGAGAGTAATTCTCAAACACAGTGATGTTTTTAACTTTTAAAGCATATTTTGTATCTGCCTATCTATCTATCTAATCTTTAGTTCACAGCCATAGATTTACTTTCCTTTTGCTGGAATAGCATCTATTTTTCTGACTATATAACCATGCTCTTATTCTATTAAATTCAATGCCTCATTGAAATCTATTCTTAATTTTCAATTCAAAAATATTTAATAAGGATTTACATAACTCTCATGTAATTGAGCATGAAATGATCACAGCAAAACTGCACTGTAGCAAGCAAAGAGTTTTGACCAGAGCCGCCTCGGTCCAGTAAGATAATGGACAGTGAGAGAGAGTAAGTAACCACAGCACAAAGGGTATCTGATAACGGAGAGAGAGATTTCCAAGTAGTTCTTTTCCACCAGTCATTGCTTGTTCCCTCCAAAATTGCTACCAATTAAACTACTGATAGCATTTCCAGTTACCCACATGCAGCTGCAAAAGTGTAATTTCAAACTTGGTAGAAAATTGTACTTGTGACATTTTTCCAGATTTGTGAAGGAAGAAGGCAGAACATTTGAACTAGCTACTACAATGGAATAATGGTCAGAAGGTATGTGCCATGACTAAAATTGAGCAACCACAGACAGAATTGGGAAACAACTTGAAATGAGCGAGTTAGCTCTGATATAAAGAAGACACTGATACAGTAGCACATGGAGCATATATTCCGTACCTGGTCAGATGAGAAGAAAACCACACTCAAAGAAGACTAACATAATTCCCGAGTTATTGGTTTATGGATTTGAATTGGGGCTTGGGCATCTATATTAACAGTTTCACAGTAATTCAGGTACAGCAGCAAGACCAAATCCCAATGTTACACTTTCTAAACAAATACAATACTCTTCACTCCTAGCGAAAAGAAACTGCATCACGTTTCACTGAATACCAGCACAGACCACTAAAACCTACTAAAATCCCCGACGTTACCCTCTCTTCATTCTTTGTCTTAGCCAAACTTCTTGAGAAAGCTTTCTACAACTTCCTATGTCCTCTCCTCACCTATTATTCCTGATTCAAGCTGTTGTAATCTACCTTTTCAACTGTTCCCTTTAAGGTCATCAGCACCCCATTAATGAAGAAATCTAATGAGTGTTTTTAGTGCCAAATTTTCTTGGCTTCTCCCCTTAAAGATAACTGACATGACTGACTACACTCTCTGTGAAGCACCACACTCTTCTAATCTCTTCTTCTGTCCTCCCTGGGTTTCTCTTCCTCTTCCTGCAGCTTAATATTTGGTATTCTTCAGGATTCTATTTTAAATCACCTTCTCCCCCCACTCTATGTGCTTTTCCTAACTAATGAAGGATATGGTGAGGATTCTCAGACAGTTCTCACTAGCCTAGACCTTTATTTCCTATAGTCACTGAAATAGGAGTTAACGTCCAAGATGGAATAATCCCCACCACCCCACCCTCCCACATACAACACCTGCTCCTTCTCCTGTATTTATATGATTTTCAATGCTTTTTAAATTTTACCTAGGCTATAGTAAACTGCTAGTATTTGTCTGTTGCATTGAATACCTAGAGGCTATTATTTGGGTTTTGCTCTATTAACAAGAAGTCTAGAGTATGTCTTTCAAAAGACAATTCATATGTGGTGGTTAATTTGCAAGAGCAAAGGAAGCCCCTACACTCAGTTTCTTATGAAGCATCTAATACATGAATGGGTAGGAATAAAAAAGTGATCTAGGCATAATAGCAAAGGAAACCACATGGCCAAAGGCTGGAACACAAGTTGACCATAGGACTGTAGGGTCTGTCTGTGGTGAATCTGCAGTTTTAATTGCCTGGTAGTAATGTGGAGGAAACCATACATTGCTAGTGCATATGCTAAAGGTTCAATTTATAATAAATCTTTCTACACAGTTTTTGAAGCACAATCTGACGACTTCTCTTTGGATATCTACTATTGATTCATCCTTGTGGCACAATAAGTAGGGAATAATCTGGACGTTCTTAAACAGTAAACAATTACCCACTAAAGATGCTTGCTCATCAATGTTGGTTCTTAGGATGAAGTTCAGGTAGTGAGAATGGACATAGTGTGTTGAGAATCCACAGTCTCAAGGGAATGCTGTGAGCTACTATTTATTGTTTATTTTATGCTGGTCCTACCCATGCATTATCTCTTGATTTTTATGACATCTCTGAGAAAAAGGTATTATTCTCCCACATTTACATCAACAAGTAATATAAGTGAACTTCATAGACATTAAATAACTAGTTCAGGTGAGACAACTAGCAGTGATTCACCAAGGAATGACTCCAATCCAAGTCTGTTGGACTCTAAAGCCCTTGTTCTTTCCCCTTGGACTTGATATGCTGCCTCTCGCGTGATACCAGCATTGTAATTTGATTGATGGTTCAGGTCTTCCTTTTGTACCCATGCATCAACTCTGTGCTTTATGAAGCACACTTAAACATTCATGAATTTTTGTTTTTTACTGAGTTAACAATTATTCTTAAACTTTTGGATAAGTTATTACTACTTTGATGGCCATCCTTCCCATAAGACCTTCTGAAGAAGGTTTTTATTATCATTATGAATTCTTGGGGTATATAATATGGTTACTTCATCTTTGATTATCTTCTATATTTCCTCCCCCCATTTCTTCTTCTCAAAGAGGTTAGTCATATAAATTACTACTCTCATCAACCAGGGAATGTGAATCAAAAGGAGATATACATTCAGAGATTTAGTGCAAGTAATTGGTCTACACAATTTTGAGGCTCAGAGAAGCAAATCTGAAATCCATAGGACAGGCCATAACAAAGGATAGGTTGGAACCCATGAACAGGACACAAGTAGAATTTCTTCTCGGAAGCCTGGCTGTGCATGTAAGATCATTCAACTGGCTGAATCAGGCTCAACTGGATTATGTAAGATACTCTGTCTTACTTACAGTCCACTAATTATGGACTAAAGCACATCTACGAAACACCATCCTGGTAACACAAAGTTTAGCATTTGAATAACTAGGGACTGTTATTTAAACCTGTCAAAAGACTATCACAGCTACTATTACTACTTTTAATGTGAATAAATGATATTTTTATACTTTACCTGTTTTCAGATTATTTAACATCTGACTCTCAAAACAATGTGAAGAAAATTGGATCAGGGCTTATATTGTGTGCACTTTATAAAAGAGCAAGCTGAGACTCAGATAACTTGAATTTACCCAGGGTCACCCATGAGAAAATACTGTTGGACCTGAAGCCAGTCTATGGTGCCATGGGTCACTCCAGGCAGCACACCCTGGGACAGATCACTGCTGCAGTTGTTCACCAAAGGCCAGAGACAATGTTAGCAGGGTAGGAAGGTTTCGTCTCATGCAACTCTGATGAATTATTTTAAATTTGGTATATTATGTACTTGGTTTATTGTTTTCTACACTGACTTATTATTAGCAAAGAACAAAATAAAGATTCACAGCTCTTTTAATTATGCTAAATGTTTTATCTTCATTTTTCAAGCTTGTCATTTCTTAGATTCTATCTATAGTAGAGTTTGTTTTTTTTTTTAATCACTGTTATTCAGATATTAAAAGCAAGACACAGAGAAACCTACACAGACCTTCAGAGATCTTTCATGTTTTCATTCACTCTCAAACACCTTCCTATATAACATGTAACAAATAATTGATGAAGTTACATTTCAATATTTTAAGGGTTTACATAATTTTAAAGATTTCGGGATCTATTTTAATTCAATGCTATGAAGGCATAATTCAACTTAAGACTTAGACAAATGATGGTTTCACTTTTGAAATCTCAAATCAAATAAATTGATGATTAAGTCATATCATTAATAATAACAACAGCTAGCGCTTGTCAAACTCTAAGCGTGTCTGCCATTTTGCTAGAATACTTCAGTATAAAATATCACTTAATTCTCCCAGCAAACCTAGGTGGCAGCCACTGTTACAAGGGAGGTCAAGGATGCACAGTTCACAATGGCAGAGCCACAGCTTGAACCAGTCTAACTCCAGGCCTGGGTTCTTAGCCCCATAAGCTAACTGCCTCTCTTATTAATGAAACCTACACATAGATCTTCCTCAAAATCTCAAGCCTTACCAAAAATTTGTGTGGCTCCCAGAAGCCTATTGTTCTTTTTCTTCTATGAGTAGCAGCCCCTACAGGTATCCCACTCTCCTTCTCCTGATCCCATCATCTCCAGGCTAATAAGAAGCCTACACACTGCTAACTTTTACTACAGCCTTCCATGAAATGAAAAGAAGGAGAGGACTCCTAGTAAATAACATAATTCATTACTTAACTTATTCATTCATTCATAGTAAGTATTTACTGAGATGGTGTGCTACTCATTCAGGTGGGCCACGGTAGAGGTGAAAAAGTAAACCACTTCTGCTCTCAAAGGATTTGTCTATCGGGGTGGGCACTGTAGCAATTATACAAAACAATCAGTGAAGCATCATGATAAAGAGGCATATGGGTGCTGTGTAAGCACAGGGAAGTTAACACCTAGCTCATCTTTGGAGGACGGGTCAGAATTAGGAGACATGAAGGAATGCTTTTAGTAGACGCAGGACACTATGTGTGTAGTACCAACAGCCCCTTGGGGTTTTGTCAAACTCTGGGTCCATGAGCAGTGCACTGCTGTCCTTCTGCCACTGAGCAACTCCCTAATCTTGGGTTTCTGATGATTATGATAGAAGCGCAGAGTCTTTCCATTCCTTAGCACAACCTATGCCATTTTGTAAACCAAACCCAGCATGTCAAAAACCCCACTCTGAAACTTGATGATTAAGATAACACTAGGTAAAATCTATATTCAGTTCTGTGCCTGAGACCAGAAAACAAAAACCACGCCCTTGCTTTGACTAGCCTCTACCTGAAATGTAGCATTTCTTTCCACTATAAATGCAGTGACAGTAACACCCATGGCATTCTCTGCAATACAAATCAGGGTTATTTTCACAGGACGTGACAGTTACAGAAATCACAGAATATTGTTTATGCTTATCTTGTCTTTGAAATTAACCAGGTTAGAGAACTGTCACTGGATGTTATTTCATACAATATTAAAGAAGCACATATACTTTGTATCACGATTAAAAAAATATTTTGATAATTGTATTTCATTTTATCAGTCTTTTTGTCATTACATGTACTTTATTTTATGCATTTAAAAACAATCCTCCTGGCTGGTGTAGCTCAGTGGATTGAGCGCAGGCCTTCAAATCAGAGTATTGGGGTTTGATTTCCAGTCAGGGCACATGCCTGGGTTGCAGGCCAGTTCCCAGCAGGGGACACACAAGAGGCAACCACACTATGATATTTCTCTCCCTCTCTCCTTCCCTTCCCCTCTAAAGATAAATAAATTAAAAAAAAAACAAAACCAATCCTGAGAGGTTCATCAGACTGCCAAAATTCTCCATGTGCAAAAGAAATAAAATTTTTGCAAATTTTATATAAATAAAATTGTTTTTTTCTGACTGCCCTTTATTTGAAGGAACAACCCTATGGGTGGGGGGAAAACAAACAAACAAAACAAACAAACAAACAAAAAACCTAACTGTGCCTTCTCGAGCTCATCGATGCCCATGACCTGCATGGGAACCTCAGAGAGGCTAATTAGTACAGTCTGTGTTATTCCCAATGGTTAATCCTTTATTCTGATTATGGTGAACTCTCTGATCTGGCACGGTCTGAGAATCAGGTGTTCTAGTTAATAGTGGCCCAACTTGAACAGAGAGAAAATAAAGGCGTGAAAGATGTTGGTGCTGGTACAATTCAGGCTGGGTTTACACAAGATGAGTGATTTTGTCAGCCTGATTGCCTCTGTACTGTTGCACCACTGGGTGTCTAAACAGCAGCTAGGAAACTTCCCAAACTGTTACCTACCCTATTGTAAATGCTCCCCCGCCCCACTCCTTTCATTCTGCCTCTTTACAGCCTTTCCTTTAACAGGGAATGAAGTTGCCAGTCACCATTTATTGAGCCTTAAGATGATCACAAGGAGTAATAAGAACAGCAGAACTGCCCTGGGAAGATTAATAATATCTTTCTCACTTTTCCAATCCACGGTGCGAGTCACAAGTTCTCTCTGTGTGTTTGTGAAACTGTAATAAAGGATATTACTTTTCCACATTGCTTTAGGTCAAAGAGACCATGTCAAAAGTCAAGTACAAGTGAGCTAGACATCCCACTCAGCTTGGGGTTGCCTGCACCAGAGATGAAACTTGCTCCCAAGCTTAATTTGAGCAGTATTTCAAATTACCATGAGGAGATGTCCCAAATATCTAATACGTTAACTGTGTGAGTACCAAACATTAAGATGAAAATTATACAAAGAAAATTAAGATGAAACAGAATATGAAGAAGGAAGAGAGACAGGGGAGGGGAGGGAGAAAGGAAAGAGGAAAAACAATCCCTGAGCATGTGCTAAGCATGCAATGAATTAACTTCTCATTCAACGTTTTTTCTTTGAAATGATGCTGACCTACTGAGTTCCTTTTTCTTCTTGAGTTAAAGTTCTTCTCCTCTTCTTGAAACTTCTCCCCAACATTATTCTATCAGTATCATCTGATTCTCTACTTGTCTGACTTTCTCAATCCCTTTTGGTGGCTCATTTTCTTTTGCCCGTTAAATGCTGGTGTCCCCCTATGACTCTGTCCTGGGCATTCTCTCTTTCTGCTTCTGTATCACCCCTTTGCTTTGTGTGTCCATTAACAGGCCTGTTTGCTGGCAACTCTGTCTGCAAGGTGAAGAATAGATGGGTAAGACCATCAGGGCTCTCAAGAAGCACTCACAGTTCTAGCTGGGGTGGCTGAAATAGATAGTTAAAACACAATGGGTTAGGTTAAATCCAATGACAAAGTCATGCACAGGAATTTTTATGCATATATGAAATGGGCACATCATCTAAATGGAGGCCACCTTAGAGAAAGAACCACCTGGGAATGGGAAAGTATCTTAATGGATGAGTAAGAGACGGCTACACAAAGGGAGGAGGAGGGAAAGAGAGAGCACCAGGTTCAGAAGTAGTGTGTACATTATATGCAAGGAATTACTGGCAATCAGGTATTGCTGGACCATTGAGTATGAGAAGAGAATGGCAGTGGAAGATGGTTTGAATAATTATTAACATCCATCAGGTAAGAAGGAATTAAAAGTAAATATGAATACCTAAATCAAGAGATGAAACTCTTACCTGTCACCAACTTCATTGAAAAACATGCAATAACAATGACATCATAATTATAAATATGCAGGGCATGTGAGATGTTGGGTTTTTACATGACTATGCTCATTCATTCAGATCTTACAGTAACTGTCAGTCCAGGAAGGTAGAGCTGGTCAGATTTTCTCAGGATTAGTAACATCACTGTCTGGATCTGCTCTCCTGCCTTTTTTCAGATCCCTGGGGAATCATTCCATTCTGATACTTTCTCAGTTTTGCTTCTGTAACTTCTCCACTCTGTACGCACTGGAGAGGAAGCATCCCCAGCCCTCATTTCTTTCCCCACTGGGGTCTGTTGGCTCATCCCTATTCAGTGGCCTCCATAAGTCTATAACTTTGGCGTCTAGCTTCAAAGAAAGCCCTGCAGTTATTCGAGAAATGGTTTTCGGGGTACAGTTCAGGCTGTCCTTTCAAGACAAGCCCAGGATTTTTCTTAACAAGCCCCGAGGCTTCCCTCCCCTAGACCATTTTGAAAGTGTCTTGCGCTGACTTTTTCTCTCTTCTGGAGACTTTGGAAAATCCCAACTCTATGTCCTCTAATTTCTATATCCAAACAGGAATGATAATTTAATTACTTATCCTTTAACTCTGTCCTGAAAACAAGCACTATAACCTGGCAAACTTTGAGTGACTGAATGTCCATTTAAATTCCTGCGAAAGGAGATATTTCATAACAACCAAGTGTTGTTTTAAACACACACGCTCAGCCACCAGTGGAAAACTTATTTGAACAAATAATGAAGGAGAATTTCCCCAATCTGACAAAGGAAATAGACTTCCAGGAAATCCAGGAAGCTCAGAGAGTCCCAAAGAAGTTGGACCCCAGAAGGAACACACCAAGGCACATCATAATTACATTAGCCAAAATTAAAATGAAGGAGAGAATTCTAGAAGCAGCAAGAGCTAAGGGGGCAGTCACCTACAAAGGAGTCCCCATCAGACTGTCAGCAGATTTCTCAAAAGAGACCTTACAGGCAAGAAGGGGCTGGAAAGAGGTATTCCAAGTCATGAAATCCAAAGACCTACAACCAAGATTGCTCTATCCAGCAAAACTTTCATTTAGAATGGAAGGGCAGATAAAGTGCTTCTCAGATAAGATCAAATTCAAGGAGTTCATCATCACCAAGCCCTTATTATATGAAATGTTAAAGGGACTTATCTAAGAAAAAGAAGTTAAAGAAACATGAACAGAGAAAGGACAACAAACTCACAGTTATTAACAACCACACCTAAAATTAAAGCAAACTAAAAGGACAGCTAGATCAGGAGTGGAAACATAGAAATGAAGATCTCAAGGCGGGTTAGCAACAGGGGAGTGGGAGGAGGAGAAGGGGGGAGAAGGTACAGAAAATAAGTAGCATAGACGGTAGATAGAAAATAGATGGGGGGCAAGAATAGCATGGGAAATATAGAATCTAAAGGACTTGAGACACATGGTCATAAACTAAAGGGGGGGGTAATAGTGGGGATGGGGGGGTAGGGTGGAGGGGAATGAAAGGGGGAATAGAACAACTGTAACAGCATAATCAATAAAAAAAATTAAAAAAATAAACACACACACACGCATACACATACACACATATGATTCAAAATAAAATTAAGCTAAATTCTAGAATACTCTCGGAAGATGCCAGGATCTTTCTCATTGTCATTCTTTATTCCTTTTCCTTCATCTTTCTCCCTCAAGTCCTTATTATTTAGAGTTGCACTGGGGGTAAAGGGGACAGAAATGTGCTGGCCAACACTGCACCAACTGGAGCTTGTTAAATAACATTTTAAGTTTTTTAAAAATTTTATTTAGTTATTTCTCAAGTACAGTTTTTTTTGTCTATTTCTCCCATCCCAGCCTTCCCCCCCCCTTGCTCCCCACCTCCCTCCCATTTCCACCCCCCTTAGTTCTAGTCCCTGTGTCCTTCCTATTTGTTCCTCCAAATCCCTCCCCCTTTTTCCCCTTAACTTCCCTTCCCTCTCCCCTCTGGAGGTTTATGCATTTCTATACTCTGCGCCCCTGAGGAATAGAATTTTCCTTATCTTATCTCCTCCTAGAAGTCATAATCCTCAGTATCAAAGAGACAGCAGGCACATCCCTCACCTTTGAATGAGGTTCCTGTCTAATGCATACAGGCTTCCAGAATCACCTCAATAATTCCCTGGTACTCCCCTTCCTTCAGGAACCAAAATTAATCTAGCATTCTCAAGCCTAAGGGCAATTTGGAGCCCAGACCAGAGGATGTGGCTAGTGGTTACAGTGGCTCAAGCACCAACATGGTTCAGGGAGCGGGGGCTTTGGAGTGAGGATCTGGGCTCCACTTCAGACTTTACCACTTCAAAGATGCGTGCGTTTGGGCAACATGATTTCTCTCTGTATAGCTTTCTTTACCTGCATAATTTGGATAATAAAACCTACTTTCTGGGGTTGTTTTGAGAATTAAATGAGACAATATATGTATGTAGAACCTGGAGTGGAATAAATTATTAATAAATTATAGTCCTAATAAGAGTGTTAATAATAATAAAATTAATCCAAAAAGATTTAAGTCACTTCCTGCTAAAACACTCACATGTAGTGAGTACTTATTAGACTGCTCAGTTTCATGAGCAATCAGTCCAAGTAATACATCAAATCCAGCACATCTTATGGTCTCTCAAGACTCCAGAGAACAGCACCTGCAGACAACATGAGACACACTTCGAGAAAACAGACATGGAAGATTAAACGATGAAGTGCCCTGTCTGAGACCGGCCTAATCCCAGGTCCACACGGTAAATCATGGCTCTGGGAGAACCTCCCTGATGCCTGGCACACCATCACACCCGGCTCACTGCCTCGGAGGGCATGTGCGTACTGGATAACCAACTCTATTCTTAATCCTGGCTGCACTTCAGAACTACCTGAGAGCTTTGCAAAAACACCAGTGAGCAGCCCCACCCTCACTCCGCCACTCCTGGTATTCTGGCTTCTTTGGTATGCTATTTAAACCTAGCAAATAAGTAATTTTAAAAAACTTTCTGGTCGATTTTAAGGACTACCAGGTTGAGGAACATTGTGGGAAAGTACTACTTACTTGTATTAACAATAAAGATGATTAACAATAATGATGACAACAGTAATACCAGTACGTATTACAGGTTTATTTTGTGCTGCTTACTGTGCTAAGTGAATGACCACACATTTCGTAGGTGGTAAATTCAGAATAAGAAGCTGGGTCTGAGTGACTTTGTAACTGAATCCAGGTCTGGATGCCTGTCACCACTCCAGCCAATACTTGAGATGCAGGTGCTGATGGAAAAGACAGTGGTTTATTTGCAGATGCCGGCCATCTGGAAGACAGGAGATTCATGTTTCAAAGCCCTTCTCCACCTCTCAGTGGAGGCAGAGGTTTTTATAAGGAGGGAGGGGGGAACAGAACAAAGAGATCGAAGAAGAGGGTTGAAAAGTTCTCTACATGCAGATGAGCACAGTCCACTCCGATAAGGCAGGTGATGGTCTGGTGTGTGTCGTCCTGGTTTAGTCCTCATGGATTCACGTCATCCTAACTTTACATCATGCTGGACCCACAACTGAAGGTCAGCAAACCTCCTGGGACTGGGATGCTTGACGGTCAAAGTCTGTATTTTTGAAGCTAGTTCCTAGGATTCTTATATAAACATGTTGTCCATCTATAAGCTACATATTAGTCAGAATGTGCATTTACAGAAACAATGTCAAAAGAATGGTGGGGTGGTTCACAATTTCTCACCATTACAATTTTCCCATTACAACGTCATGCTTGTATTTTTAATCAGTATCACAGAGGTCACTTTTGTTAATTTTACATTTGATGGGCCACCCTTAGGGTATGGTTGAGATGAGCATACTGCATGAGTTTACCTTTTTCCAATGTAATGTACAGTTATTTTATCTGTGGCCTTGGATTTGTATAAAGGCATCATAGAAGAGTGGTTAAAATCATGCAGGGACTCTGGACCTAGATAGCCTTGGTTCAAATACTGGTCCCACCGCTAACCAAATGAATATCTGACTCTACTAGTTAACATTTGATTAACTCTTTGTTCCTTCATTTCCTCATCAGTAAAATGGGAATAATGATAATAATACCTTAAAGAGTTTCTTTTAAAGAAATTTAGTGCTTAGAAGAGTATCTGGCATATGGTAAGAGCTATACAAGTACTTATTATGATTATATATCTAATTGAGGCAGTGACCAATGGTGGGAATTTGTGAATCACGAAAGCTTGTCTGGGAGACACTTTTGGATGGTCAGCTCTGTACCATACAAGATCTATCTAGAAGGTATTCAGCCGTATAATATGAAAAAATAGACACACTTATTGAAGAAGATACAAGATACAAGAAACACTGTACACAGGACAATGATGCCTCAGTCCCCTTCAAAGTAGGCATTTTAGGACCTCACACAGTTCTCCCTGTTGTCAACAGCTGCCCCATTGTATTTTCCTGAATCACATTGGTGATCTGAAATCTCTTTCCTTTCAAAGGTGATTTTAGTTTTGAGAAAAGCCAGAAGATGCAGGGCACCAAATCTAGGCTGTAGAGGGGCTGAGTCACCTGGGTGATTTGATTTTGCACCCAAAACCTCTGTACCAGATGTAATGGATGAGTAGGTGCACTTTCCTGATGAAGCTGCCAACCACCAGTTGCCCATAGCTGCAGCATTCTGAATCATCCAAATAGTTTCTGTAGAGGAACATTCAAGCTTAATGCAAAATTTGATGTAGATTCATTGCTCTACTTGCTCAGTCATTATGAATGTGACAGCCACACAGTACACATGCTCCCTCAACAGTGTCCACCCCCTGCCACTGTTGACTAGTACCGTGAAGTCATCCTTGTTTGCACATGCACATTCCAGTCCACTCTCCTTGGATGCCAAGTTAGATTGATGTCTTGCAAACCATTCTCATTATATTAACAATGCCTGGACCTTTTTCAGACAGTCCTCATATTTCTTTTTTTTTTTAAAGATTTATTTATTTATTTATCTTTAGAGGGGAAGGGAAGGAGAGAGGGAGAGAAACATCAATGTATGGTTGCCTTTCATGCATCCCCTGCTCGGAACTGGCCTGCAGGGAACTGGCCTGCAACCCCAGTATGTGCCCTGACTGGGAATCGAACCGCGATTGTCTGGTTCGCAGGCCCGTGCTCAATCCACTGAGCTACACCAGCCAGGGCCCTCATATTTCTTAAATCATGCTATGTTGCTGGCAATTTGATTCTGAATCTTTGGCCCAGAGAGTGAATTATATGTATTAGTTACTCTTAGTGGGGATGGTGCAACCTTCTAAAGAGAATTTTGGAATGTGTGGGGACATTTTTATTTGTCATGGGGCAAGGGGGAGCCCTACTCACATGTAGTGGGTGAAAACCAAGGTTATTTCATGTTATACTCAAGGGAAAACTGGCCTTCCCAAAATGGCCTTAATACCCACTTAAGGAACATTCAGGATATAGTCCAGAATAATTGTATATAAAATGGTTTAATCATAAAGTAAGAGAGAAAAGGAGATATTGTAAACAAGTTTCTTTAAATCTGAAGAGGAAATGAGATGGGGAATACATGGAGGGTAAAGGAAGCATCCAGCAGAAATCCCACTTTGCCCGACAGGGTAGAGGGCACTGCAGGGGTCAAGTGTGAAGACACCTCTGCAATAACAGTAAGTCTGGAAGTTCAGGGCCCAGGCTGTAGCTAAGATACATTTTTTAAAAATGCTATAATTATTATCGTGTCAGAACAGGTAAGCTTAAAAACAAAGAATAAAAGAAAAAAAGTAAAAACAAACATTTATAAAAAGTGGTAGGGCAACAGGACTATGTATGATTTTTCTTTCTTTTAAGAATAAAACCATTGTGGAAAAATCTATAGGATGAAAAATGAACAAGCATATGACTCTATAATTATAGTGAGAATGAAACCAGTATTAAAAGTAGATACTCCTTGACTGGAGAGCAACCCAAGGATGGAGATAATAGACAAGAAAAATATGGCTCCCTCTTTGAAAAAAATCAATAAACTTGGTTTTGGAAGTTTTAGTGACAAACTAATTTTATATTTTTGATTTGTCTTCTAGTTACTCTAATGCATTTTTCATTTACGTCTTTATATCTGAACACCTTAGAGTTCACAGTTCTCTAAGGAATTGGGTTACCCACCCCAGCTTGGATCTTGTAACTTTCACAGCGCTGACAGTTAATTTAAGAGCACTGGACACCTCTGTGGCCACTTTAGTTCTTAATTTCCAATTCAGCTTATATTTAGTGAAGAAATCCTTTGATTAAGACAGGGTCTTTCAGGGCTGGAAAT
Organism: Artibeus jamaicensis; assembly: GCF_021234435.1. Taxonomy (NCBI): domain Eukaryota; kingdom Metazoa; phylum Chordata; class Mammalia; order Chiroptera; family Phyllostomidae; genus Artibeus; species Artibeus jamaicensis. Next base: position 41,886,600 of record NW_026522059.1, read on the forward strand.
CTTGGACTATTAAACCATTTTTCTAGTTCTATTCTGCTTTCATTTCTGAATTATTACTTATAGGCCGCAAAACTGGCTGCTTATCATAAGAAAATAAAACGCTCTCCCCCACGCCATTATCAAACACCCAGAACAGATTTTATTCTACTGAATTTGGGATTACAGAGTGCTATAGATAATAGAAAAGTACTCACTTAGAAACTCAACATTTCTATAACCTTGGTGTCTTTGAGCTGATCTGTTCAGTGCTTATATTTTTCTGTGTGATACTCTCAAAAACTGCAAATATCTGGCTTTGACATGTTTGCAACTTTAATTGGATTACTTCTGGGGATGAATCTGGAACTGCATTTTTAAACACCTTGGTTATTTTTCCGCCTTTTATTTGAAGTGGCATTTCCTTGCCCCTGTGGTGACTTACTCTGCTGTCTGCTGTCCTTTCACCCGCTGTCCCTGTTGGATGTCACTTTTTATGGAGGCACTTTCTGCTTTCCCCAAAGCACACAGTATATTGATTCATTTTATGAGGTGTTTTTCTTTTCCCAATCTTATTTCTATGGGACAATTTTTGTTTCAGGTCTCAAGAGCATCTTAGGTATAAAGTAGGACGATCACAAAACCCTGGTTATTTCTCATCCTTTCTCTTATTATATTACCCACTAAGTGCCATAGAACATGCAACATTCCTCCATTTACCTTTTCTGCTTATCCAGTTTCGGATTTGGTTGGTGCAATAACAGGTATGATGCTGATTGTTTTTTGGAGTTTTCCACTTTAGATGTTTCTATTATAAAAACAATCTAATGTAGGTATTAATTTTAGCTCGTAGGAGTTAGTTTCCTAGGTACAAAGTAGGTTTTGAAAACTACTTAACATATCTTTTTTCTAGTATTTCCTTAGTCTGCTATGGGCCTGCTCCGCTGCCCTAGTTCTTACAGTGTGGTTTCTCTTCTCAACTTCTGGCCTGCTCCCACATGGCTTCTTGCTCTATTGATTGTATTTCAAGGGGAGTCACAACTATTGTTTCTCTTTTACTGCTGAATCCCTCTTTTCCATATTCTTTCTCTGTGAAACTTCCTAGCTCCTCAAATACACACCTCCCAGAAACCCCCTTCACATGGGAAGCAAGCGCCTCTATCTCCTAAAAACGGTGTTTCTCTCACCCCGGGAAGTTCCATATGTCTAAATATAAAAGGGATAGCCATAAAAACCACACTCTGAGGGAAACTGCCTCCTGGGAAACGTGGCCAGGACAGGAGGAGAGAGCAGCTGTGCTGTTTGAGAACAGGACATCAATGAACATAATAGCCCAGGCTGCTCTTAGTAAGCCCACAGCTCCCCATTCACCCCGTCACCAGGCATGCGTTTCTCACTAACACTGAAAAACAATGGGCTATAGTCACTGTACTTGGCCAAGAACTCCAGAAGATGCTGAAGCGTGTGTGTGTGTGTGTGTGTGTGTGTGTGTGTGTGTGAATAGAAGGCCTTCCTTGCCCTTATTCCAGTCCTGAAGGAGGAGACTGTTCCCATGCTGCTCAGCTCCAGGTATATTTGCTCATGTGATTGATACTCTTACTGTCTTTAACCAGCTGTTTCCTCCCCACGGGAGCACTTCCTGCACCCACGTTTACCTCTCTGCCCAGGAAATCTGAAACGTTTCCCCTGATTGCTCCTGTACCTTCTGCATGTCTCCTCAACCAAAGCTGCTCCCACATTTGTAGTCAAGTCACTACACTCCCCCTTCTCGTTTCCCTTTGTCTTCATGCAGCAATCTATTTTAAAATCCCTGTGACCACTTTAGAGTGTCAGAGAAAAAGCAGCATATTATGTATAAAACAAGACAAAGGGACACACATAAGTTTTAAAGAATATAGCCAAAGGACATGTATGTGGGAGAAGGTACACAGTTTTTGAATTACTAAACAAACAGACACTAACTATACAACATGTATGTGCTTCTAACAGTCCTTTACCAATAAACAATACCAGGTTGGAGTTTATGCTCCCACAGTAACAGTTTCAAATGTATTTTGCAAATTATGGTTAAATAAAAATATGTTCAGATACACAAAAGATGAGAGACATGGTTGCCGGCAGATTCACACTAAAAATCCTAACGAGAGTTTCCAGGCTGAAGGGAGAGTAGCAGATGGAAATTCAGATCTCCAATAAAGAAAAAAGGGCCTTGAAAAACTTAACTTCCCCGAATTCCATCAGAATAAAATGAACAATTTACTGCCCTGCCACTTCCCTCTGTGTTCGCAGATCCCTATTTCTCAGTGACAACATGCCCAGGAAGTAAGTGCCATGGTTATAAAATTCTAACCCGTTGACTTGACCATGAAATAGAGCAGCAAAATGCTTCAAATGCCCTAGTACAAACCTAACCTGAAATTCTTAGTCACACACTATCATGATAATTATAATCATTGACATATAGTGAGCAGTTGCCATGTCTCAGGCATTTTTCCCAATAGCTGACTTCTTTTGTTTCATTTTATTCTCATCACAGCCACACGAAGGATGTTTGGTACAGAGAGGGGACCTGAGGTTCTGTGACTCTGAGTAACTCACTGAAGTTCTCAGCCACGCACGATGTGACCTCATCACACTTTAGAGCTCTCGTTTTTAACCACTGCTCTCCATGATGCTTTATATTAATTCATTAAAGTGTCTGTCCATGTTTTTTAGCAAGAGTTGTTCATTTTAAACCACTGTGAATTTTCATGGGGCCCTTAGCGGGCACCAGTCCAGGGAGCCCATCACAAACAATGCAGTGTAAGGCGGACTCTGGAACTGGGCAAGGCCAGAACCCTGGGCAGACTGTTCATTTCATTGAGATTTTTCTCACCATGCAATAAAGAGACCTTTGTGAATTTCCTATATGTAATAAAGAGGCAAAGCAAAATAGATTTGGCTAGAAGAGAGCAGGGTTACTGATGTGGCTGTCAAACTCTAGTGCTCTGCAAAGTCACCTGTGGGAGCTGGTCACACAGGCAGGGATCCAAGTCTACCAGCAGACACCAGTTTCAGTGAGCTCCAGGTGGATCCCGGGATTCAGAATTTAGCAGACAGAGTGGATAAAAGAAAAGGGCTGAAAGGTACACAATTTGGGGGGGGGTGATGAAATCATTTTACATTAGGTTATTATGATGGTTACAAAATTCTGTAAATATATTAAAAAGCACTGAATCACATCCTTTAAATGGGGGGTGCTGTGTGCAATATGAATTGTATCATGAATAAGGCTGCTGAAAAAGGCTCTGAGCAAAAATGACCACAGGGACACAGCCTTCCAGGCAAGTCCCTCTGACTACAGATTCCCAGAGGATCTCCCGGACAAGAGGGCCAGGGTGGGTCCTTTCTCTAGCTGACCATGAAGATGGAGATCTACAGAGGGAGGTCATCATCCCTATTGCCTCCTTGGTCCTTTCTATTCCTTGTTCCTTCCTTTCATTTTGTACTTTATTTTTCGGAGGGGGTAGTATAAATGAAAGTGTTTTAGCATCTATCTCCTCTACTGTCTTTTTAGTTATGCCTCTTTTGATTTTAATACATTTTGTAAATTTATTAAATTTGCTCTATGATGATAACAAGCCTTCTTAATATACTCTGATCAACCTTGAATTGATATTATGATTTTATATGTAATGTAAGGCATTTTAAATTGACTTTTTAAAAATTTAAGAGAGAAAATAATTGCATATATTTACCCTTATGAAAGTTCTTTATTCTTCACTGTAGATCCAAATTTGCAACTGCTACTCTCCCTTCAGACTAAAACCTCTCTTTAGAATTTTTTAGTGTGAACCTGCTTGAAATGAGGTGCAAAGCAAGGGTCCCAAAGTATAGGAAATATCCCCCACAGCCCATGACTGGGGGAAAGGGGAGTGAATGAGACTGCATTTAAGATACTTTGCATTACAGTGGGTATCCTCGTCCTTCCTGAAGTGCAGTGACAGAGCCAGGGGAACTTCTACAATGCCTGTGTGAGAGGCAGGGAGGCAGAGGCTCCTGTGTCAGAGGGTACTCTTGCCCTGAGCAAAGATGGCAGCCATATGAAGGTAATGATACCAGAATCTGGCAAATGTAGCTCATTGTAAGAGGGGACAGAGATGAGGTCATGTAGGAAGCTCTGGGTCAGGATTTAAACTAAGGGTGGGCAGAGAGAGAGAGAGGCAGGTCAGCCAATGAGGGCTGAAAGAGTAGTTGTAAAAATAGGTAGCAGGCTGATCTGTGGTGAAGAGGGCACCCATAAGGGATACTGATGTGCTGCCTGTAATGAGTGAGGAGCCATATCTGCTCCTTGGAGGATTTGGCCATGTGGCCCAAGCTGGGATGGGAGCTGATCTGTTATGGGAGAGAGAAGGAGGTAGCCATGAGGGAGCAGCAAGTAGCTATGCAGTTTGTAGTCAGGATTCAGCCATGTGGCCTGCTGTAGTGAGGAGGCAGGAGCCAAGCGGGAGAGAACAGCATGCTGCTGCTCTGATAGGCTGCTCTGGCTGACTCTGAAGCCATTCAAGATGCTGACCTGCTGCCTCATAGACCTAGACTCTTGGGACTTGGGACATATGCAGGGGCCACTCTCTTGGGATTTGTGCCTTTCCTGAACTTCACCATGATCCAGGGCAGCACAGCACATGTTTTCCTGGACTACTACATGGAGGTTGAGGATGATGAACCCCAGATCCTGAAGGACAGAGCTACTGTGAAAGGAGGGCAACTTTGAAACCCATGGGTATACTTTCCAGAGGAGATGGAGAACTGTTCGAGCAGCCACTTAGGAACAGATAAGAATATGGGGAACTTCTGGGCATGGTTTTGGCTTGTAGCCTGGTGGGGAGTAAGAGGTGTGCTTTGAGCTGAAGTGCTCCCAGTCCCTCCACCCAAGGCTGGAATCTTGTAAATAAACACCTGTTTCCCTCAACACTAACACTGGGTCATGCATCAAGGTGCCTTGTGCCTGGGCCCTGCTTTCCTCGGTTACATGCTGGCAACCATTTCTATCTTCTCTTGTGTACCTGGAAATATTTTGATTTAAATGTAATTTTTGAAATACATTTTTACCATATCAAGAATTCTATAGTTGACAGTATTGTTTACTTTTTGTGTTTTGGCACTTTGGAGATTTTTTTCTATTTTTTGCCTACATACTTTTAAATTTTTAATGGATTACAAAAGATAGTTTATTGTCAAATTTTATATATTTTCATGAAACTAAAATATAAAAATTGGATTAAAATATACAAAATTCTCTTTGTGAGATGATTTGGAGAGATTTATATCCAAGGAAAATGTATGTAATACTTCTATGATTATTTCAACCTCTATAACTTTTCCATCTTGAAAAGTGTGGATAAAACCATATGAAAAGTAGAGAAATGATGAAGAATAAACTTGGTCTTAGTGAAATAAAAATCAGCCCAATGTTTAGGTAAAGATGGGTATGATTCAAGTTTTCTGCATTTTTATTGATGAAACATATTTCTACTTAAAAATCACAAAGTGAAAAATGTTTTCTAATTTTCTTACCCTTGCTACAATTACATAGTTCATTCATATGGCTACAACTAAACTGTAGACTGGAATAAATCTATTTAAATGATATGTTTGAAGCAAAAGAAATAAAAGTCAATCAAGAACTTTAATAATGAACTTCTTACCTAAGGAAAAATGTTAAATATTTCTTTATAACCAACAATGCCCAAAGTATCTTCAAAATAAATACTAATAACATGTTTCCATTTACTCTTTCATACCTTCCCTTTTCTTGATGGAATCAATGACCTACCCTACCTTAATTTCCCTTCTGAAGTAAACAGCCTCTCTGTTAGGAACTGTGATTTTAAAAACAATCCTCCCTTCGTATGCCTTTTTGCACAATAATCATGATATAGTGAGAGGCTATTTTGAAACAAAGAAAAGCATTCACTCCTGTTGACTATACACAGTAGGTAACACTTCTTTTCACCTAGAGAAAGTAAAGACTCAGAGAAATCTATTCATATGACCTAGAAACCCCATAGGGCAGTGAGCCATCTATCTATAAAGAATTTATCATTGGAAAATATCAAGCCCACATTCTCCAAAATTAAAAATTACTTTTAATTATGAAAAAGTTATGATCAGTGTAAAAGATGGGTGCACTATTGCATGTGCCTGTAACAAAGACACTTGGAGATTTGAGTACTCTCACTGCACCCCCTAGTCAAGTCTTCTTTCTTTCCATGGTTTCTTATAATGTCACACTTATTATTATTCCCCTGTAACTACAAGACCATGAGGTCCTTTTCACCTTCCATCGAGCTTTCAGCCTCAGCTAACTCAGGAAAATTTCCAGGAGAGGAAATTGCTAGGCAGAGAGGATTATCTATGTTCTGGGCTTCCACTGGATGCATCACAACATGGCACCCCACAGATTTGCCCAGTATTTGCTGGTTTCTGCTGGTCAGAGCAAAGATAGCCCTTCTCTGATGGGTGGCTTTCTCCATACTCTGTGACCAGAATGGGTCTCACCTCCATTAGCTTCTCCCTCTAGTGTTATTTTTCTAAAATGTCTTTGCGCCCACGATTCTTCAATGACTTTAAAAAAAATTATAGTGGTTTCTCATTGTACACTTGCTTGGTGCTTTCTGATTTTTAACACATGATTGGAGGCCTGCACAGCATTCTGTAGCCAAACTGAAAGTCAAACTCCCTTCTGTTTCCAAGGAACTTGAAACCTGATTGAAAACACACAACAGAACTAGGTTGGAAATGGCAGACAGAGTAAAGGACAAGGACAGTCAACCTCCCAAGAGTTCAGAGGAAGAAGTAGGGCTGCCAGACACAACCCAGGACATCCAATTGAACTTGAATTTCAGATATACAGAAAATGTAGTTTTAGCAAAAGTATATCCCAAATGTTGTATTATATTGGAAAATAGCTTCTTAATCTGATATTCAAATTTAACTTGAAACCTTATATTTTTCATAAATTTGTGATTAGAAGGAAAAGCACCCTAGTGGGGAAAAGGCTCTGGAAGCAGGAAAAAATTGACTCAGGCTGTTAAAAAAGGACTGAGATGTTCAAAAACTACCACATAATGTGGATGCAGATAAGTAGTGGGAGAAAGGATCAGAGAAATGTGTCAAGTTCAAAACCCCTGAGAATTCTGAATGCCAGTCTAAGAAGAATGGACTCTATTTTACTGGCAAAGACGGATAAGAAAGATTCATTGGAAGTCTCTCATTTTTGACCTCTTTAAAGATAACAGTAGCAATAAGAATCAATTTTATGGTATAGGTCTTCCATAGCAAAGCCCTTTTCCGATTTTCAGGGGCTTTTTGCTTCAGCAAGATCCCATTTTCCTTTTCATGCTTTTCCGTAGGCATTTACAGTCTCTCTTTGTTCAGGTATAAGACAGGATGATGGCTCTGCCTTCAGCAACATGAAACAAATAAGATTTTCTATTTCTGCCAAATAAATGAAAATCTAGATCGCATAGAAATTGACAAATGCCAAACAGACTTTTAACCATGTTTATTTGAAGCAACTTGCTGTACTTTAGTGCACAATTACAAATCATCCTTTCAAGCTCTTCAGCATCTCAGTCCTGCCAAGAGCTAATTAACTGCTCTGACAGTGGAAAGATGTGGCAACAGAAGGCAGAGTTTCTGAATGACTGTAAGGTATTTAATTTGAATAAAAGGAGAATTCAAAAGCAGCAGTGAGCAAGAGTGGTAACAGATACGGAGTGCCTGTATTAAAAATTCCTCTTTGATTTCAAAATCATACACTGGAAATGTATTATTGGGATGAATGTTTTAAAGTGTTTAAGACAGCCTTCCATAGCAGACAGCAGTGATGGGGGCTGTGAATGTGAGTTTGTGCTGGTGCAGCTTTCCCAGCAGACTGACCTTTCCTCCTTGAACACCTTTCCTGCACTTCTGATCACGCACATGAACATGAACAAGAGTCCTCAGTGCTTAACATCATGGTCAGAACAGCTAGTTTCTCGTAACATGTGTAACTGAATCAAGTGACTGCTGCATCCTGGCTAATACACTGAATACAAGACATGCATAATCTAATAAGTACCCTCATCACTGATTTGCAACTGTTTTTTGTGCAGTCCAAGCCTCCCGCCCAATCCTACTCCCAAATCCGAGAAGTGGCAGTAGAGATGGGATGTTTTTCTCAGATTCCTTCTGAGACAGCACTTCAGATAACTTTAGCTGAGGTCTCCTGGCTGGTTCTGTCTCCTCCCTATTCAATCCCGATTACACTCAATGAGTGGAGAGGGACAAAAATTATTCAGGTGCCAGGAACTTTCACGTGTCATTTCATTCATTGTTACAAAGAAGATAACCACAGTCGGGTCACTCCTATTTACAAGATACGGAAACTAAATCATCGAAAAGCCTTAGTATCTTGCTCATCATTCAAACTCAGGTGGGCTGACTCGAGCCCCATCGGTTTTCCCCCACCCTAGCACACAATAACGCCACACAGCCTCACTTTCTTTAAGATTCTTCAGCCCTGGTTTTCTTTGTAGCTCGTCCCTAATTCAATTCTGATTTCGCATGAAATTAAAGGCCCTTATAACTTCCTTCCCACCCAAAGGTTGAGTTCTTTACCTTCTTTATGTTTATTACACCCCACCCCTTCATTTCTGGTTATTATTTATTTTGTTAACATGGCTACCAAAGATAAGAAACAACCATATGAAGAACATTTCTGAATCTTCTGCAACACTCTTTTTTAAAAAGGCATTGTGCCTCAGAGTCCCCCCCCCAATATTATTTTGTATTGGTTTCAGGTGTACAGCTTAGTGGGTATACAATTGTAACTTTACAGGGAGTATTGTCCTCAGTATTTTCAGTACCCAACTGGCACCAGACAGAGTTAGCACACTATTTTTTACTGTATTTCCCATGGCCTGGGTGAAAGAGGTGAAGAGACCAACAAGCACAAATTGGTGGTTACAAAACAGTCAGGACATGTGGTTGAGTCCTTTCTGTAACCAAGTCCACTTCCTCCCAGGCATGAGGTTGAGTGGCCCTTGTCAGGTCAAGTGTGGGTCAGACTCCAGGCTGCTCAAGATTTCTAAGAGTTTCTCTAGCTTCAGACCTCGCCTGCAGTGAATTAAAGTAGAAAGTGCTATTTAGGTTCATAGCACAGGAATTCTTCTGCTATGTTGGGTTTGACGATTTTTCACAGCTAGCTTTGCCAACTCATATGTACGTCCTCCCACAGGGGGCAGCTGAGTGCATGCATACACGATTTTTTATCAATAACTCTAGAGCATTCACAGTACACACAAGATTTTTCTTCTAAATAATATCCTGCAAGTATTCATAGAACATAATTTTTAAAAACTTGTGAAACATTCCACGCGGGTTTATAAGTGAGAGAATACATCTGCATAATTGTAACCAAGATTGAACAGATGTTAACGTACTATAATTTGCTCCAGATCATTTTTTTAAAGAAATATAATGTTATAGATATTGCTAAAATGCTACTTCTACTCTTTACCCCTTCCTTTCTAGAAGTATCCACTCTTTTGTAGATGGTACGGATCATTTCCATGCATGTTTTTGAACTTCTGGAATACGAATAAAATGCATCCATAAACAATACGGCTGTGCATTTTAAAGATTTATATAATTGGAATCCTACTACACATACCTTTTTACAACTTGTTTTTCTTTTACTTTTTATGAGTGTCTAGCCTAGAGAAATGAGATGAGCTCAAGGAAATATGTACAAGGATTTCCATTGAATCACTGTATTCTAGTAAAACAAAACATGAAAGCAACCTAATTGTTCCTCTGCTGTGCAATGTTTACATAAATGTGATTTATGTAATGGAATGCTACCAATGCCATCCAGCAGTTAGAATGGATCAACAGCATCTACACGTATTCATAGAACTTAAGTTGCTTTTCTTAAAAAGTGCATTTAGGCCCAGGAAAGCAATGAATATAAAGTGAGTTTTTACAATAGCAGGTTTCTGTTTGCTTATTTTTAAGATTGATCCCTTGATAATAAAAATATTGAAAGATTTAGTACATAAAATTTCTTAGCATTATCACTGGAGGAAAAATAAGCCCAGTGTTTTAGTATTTTCTTTATCTAAACCTCTGCTCTATTCATCAGCTCACGTGTTCACTCCTGCAATGCAGATAAAAGAAAGATGCAGAATTTGACACTAAATTAAGTCAATGTGTTAGCAAACTCTCATTCTATCCCTGTCATTAACTTGATTAAAAAATACAAGATAAAGGAAGATATGTCTATCTTTCAGTCTTCAGAAATTGTTCCCATTTACTCTGTTTGGGAAAGGCAATCAGGTCAGTGGTGCTTTTCAGAGGTGTGGTCTCTCTTGCTATCTGGTTTGTGAAGTTAGTGCTGAAAAGACTTTAGATAACTCATTTGTATGCAGACCAGAATTTCCAAATTGGCAGCTCTAACTACCACAGCCTTCTAACTGCCATATATAGATGACAGTAAATTACTTTCAATATTACCTTCAGACTATTAAGGCTATAGTGGTATGAGAATAATGTATGTGTGCATATTGCTACTGTCAGTAGGTACCCAATCAATAAAACAATATTGCTCAGTATCCCAGCAAAGAAGAGTTCTGATAACGTAATGGTAGCCTGAAATATGCTAATAAATATGTTTAGTAAAACTGCTATTACTGAAGATGAGGCTGCAGTGAACTGGGGAAACTGCAAAGCATGCCGGGACCTGTGCAGCTTGGAGCTGGCATTGTGTGAAACTTTATTGTGGTTAAACCTGGAAGGGAAGTGATGTGTGAGAGAGAGAGAGAGAGTACTGAACCATTTGACTAGGTTGGTGAGACAAAGCAGTGATTCTCTTACCCTCTGGAATAGGTCAGGTCATCCTGCTGTTGATTTTTGTTGCATTCTGCAATCTTCCATAGTGAGCTCATCACAACCCTAATTATGCAATTTTTATAAAATTATGCAGTTAGGTTTCTTTTCCCTGCCAGACACTAAGCTTGATGAAAGGGATGGTGCCTGTCTCCTCTGTTATGTATCCCCATAGCAAAACTCCTTGAACGAGTTTAATAATAGTCATAAAAATAATTAAAGAAACATGAGGGAGAAGGTGCTGATGTAAAGGTTTTATTGGACACCATCATAAGACAGGTCTTCTGTATGTCTTCACTCCACCTATGACCACACTGAGCAAGGGCTGTAAATTGGGAGATCCAGGGGAGCAATAGAACAGAGATAAGAGCACTTGGTTCACACTTAACTGCATTATTCACCTGCTGTGTGACTTTGAGCAAGTTACTGACTTTTCCCAAGTCTCAGTTTTGCCATCCCTCATTCTCTGAGACAGGAATGAGTAAGGTAACTTTTAGGAGATGGATAATAGTTTCATAAATTGTTCTTAAGGATGAGATAATCCAGGTATTGCTTAGCATATAGTACTTGCTGAAAACAGGTTTTCTATTATTACCATTGTTATTCAAGATTAGAATCCATCCCTAAGGAATGAAGGTTGATAAGAAATAAGAAGGTATGACACAAGCCCCAGCCATTGGCACTGGTTCAGGATGGGAGTCTAGTCTCAGGAATGTAAAGTCTCAGATGGAATCACAAATATATTTTAGAAAACAACCCAGATTTATGGGCCAAGCCAACACAGAGATGATGGGCTGAGAGGGCGATGAAGTTCTAGGCCTTGAGGCTTGAAGAAAAGCAACAGAACACTGAGTTGAATGAGGATTAGTTTGATGACTGGGAAGAATGAAGAAATCCAGTAGATTCCCACTAGGTATTGGGATTAGGGCTACCCTACTCAGAATTAGGTGGTCCAATTTTGAGACGCTGGCCATGAGAGAGGAAGCAAGTCAGTAGTTGGGAAATTTATTCTGGTGGTGGCTATTACTATAGAAAGGCTTAACCTGAGCCATAAATATGACATTATGCAGAACTATAAAGGACATCAGGAAAGGGCTGTACTGGCAACATAGTTAGTATACATTTATTGAAATTAAATCACAAAAAGAGAAATCAACATAGATAAATAATATATTTAGATTCTTTTTCATCTTTGGAAAATAGTCTCACCACAGAGTAATAAGGTGTGAAAAAACTTAAAAAGAATCACTGACAACTGGAACCTTGTCCAGGAACTGCCAATACATGGCATGTGTGCTGTCATTTCTAAATTCTGCATCCTTGGCCAAACTCGAGGAATAATCTCTGTATTCTTCCTGGTGAGTCAATATATGGACTTACGATACTTCTTAATATAGCATGCGTGGCAGCCTCTTCTAACCAAACTCATTTGCACACAAGAGAAGACCTACTTGCCTTCCCTGACTTGGATCAACCCTTAGTATTTAAGTGAGGAAACTGAGGCCTAATGAAGCGATCCCACTTTCCTCTGCAAATCTCAGAGCCCACTACTTCACTTGTCCTGGTGATATCTCCCCTTCTCTGTTCCTGGTTCTCAATACCATTTCTATTTCTATTCAGTTAACATCCTCATTAAACAAAACACATTTAGGCAAAATATCAGATATAAAATAATTCATTAAATGAACTTTCTTGAAGTCACATGACTACTTCCTCATAGACTCAGGACTCTAGGCAAACACTAGATGCTTGTGGCTGAATCCCTTGACTGTGTAAGAAAGATGAATGGGGAAAATGTTGAGTAAACTCAAAACTAAAAACTCCTTTGAATGGAAGGGACATGAAATTTGAGCATCATGGTAACTCCCCTTGTTGTAAAGAATGTCCTGGAGATAAAAAGAAGACATCAATACAAACTCCTCTTGTAGCCTCTGAGAGAGATCTGGACCATCCAAACTATTGTAAATTCTAAACAGTAAAAGTAATAGTTAATGAAATGAGCATGCTTTATTACTGAATGCTTCCATACCAAGTTCAGGTGAATTTATGAGAGAGACAATCATACTTTTGTATCAAGTACTTGCTATATACACTGACCAGGAAGCAGCACCAATTTATAAGGTTTTGGGATAATTTAAACTGTTTACAGAGGTTTAGAGTGTTTGTACTTTTATTTTTCTAAGACTGCTGATCATGGCTGTGATTTCGTGGTTAGAAATTCTCTAATTCTTTTTTTAGGGAAGTGTAAGATCTATTTGTTTTTCTGTAATTTCTAAGACATACGGAGAAGTCATAGGAAGAAGACACTGCCTAGAATCTCTGACTTCTGTTGGGCCAGGAGGGGAGGTGGCTGAGGGAACAGGAGTCAGATTCCCAGACAGAAGCAGCAAGAGTATGTACAAAGGCCTGAGATAAGGAGAAGTTAGGCACCTTTAAATAAATAATTAAAGATTTTATTTATTTATTTTTAGAGAGAGGGGAAGGAAGGGAAAAAGAGAGGGACAGAAACATCAGTATGTGGGAGATACATTGATCAGTTGCCTCTGGCACATCCCAACTGGTGACCTAGCCTGCAACCCAGGCCTGTGCCCTGACTGGGAATTGAACTGGCAATCTTTGGGTTCATAGGCTGGCACTCAACCCACTGAGCCACACCAGCCAGGGTGGAGTTAGGTACCTTTTAGGAATAAAAATGCACATCTTATGTTTGCTGCACAGTAGACCTGGAGAGCAGAGATATAATCTAGGGGAAGGATCAGAGCCAGGTCAGGTAGATTTTTTGTAGACTACGCTTAGGAGTTGGATTTGAATGTAAGCACCAAGTAGGCAACTGTATGATTTGATTAACTTTTAAAAATGGTACATATTGTCCTTTGAGTTAGTGTTATTGAAGTAAAAAACTTAAGTGGATTCAGGACAGGGACTTATTCTGATTGATCTCTGACACTTCCACATTGTCCATTCATAACAAGATGAGGATATGTGTTTACTAAATAATGAGAGATTATATGGCTTACTGAATAAACAAATGGCTATCAGGAAAGAATTATCAGTGCAGGCAGAGTTCAAAACACATGGTGAAACAATTTTGGCCATGTCAAAGTCTGAGTTGAGTGGACAGGAAAAAGACTTTAAAATAGTATGCCTTTAAGATTTAGTATTGGCAAAATAATTAGTCTTTGAATTTGTTCCTCTTTTAAAAGTTTGTTTATTCTGTAGTTGCTGTTGTGCTAACATTCCTGCTTTATTTAAGTGTTTTCTTCCTGAATAGCATGCATTTCTGTAGCTAGGATAATTAGGTTGAATTACATCAATTTGGAGAGGTTAAATTCCAGTAGTAATTATACATTTGCAATTTACAATTAGAGTATAAATCTGATGATGGTATATTACTTGCAATGCATATGATAATGGCAATTTAAGAAAGATGTAAACTTAGAATTCTGGATACTATGGACTTAAGCAAATAGTCTATAAAAATGCTTGAGTTTAAATATTCTAGAAAAAGAAAGCTGTAAGTTGATACCTACCCATTTTATAATTGAAAATGCTATACTGTGTTGGTTTTTAAACTGTTTTCCAAATAGACAGAAAGCCAGTTAAGAAATAATATTACAAAACAAAAATTCCTTCCACATGCTAAACTCACTATATTGTAATATCCATTTCATCTTCACATATTAATTATACCTAAGTATTTTTGCAAAAAAATTTTAAGTCGCATGGTTAAATAGCTATATGACGGATAATTCACAGGTATATCTCTGTTTCAAGGTGCAAATAAGTAAATTACATATTTAGGCATGTAAAATGTCATTGGTATCAAAAAAGACTCCACTTCTGACACTTTTCAGAGTGAGCAATGAATAACTGGAACGTTTGGTCGACAATAAACAACAAGTTAGCTTTTCAAAAATAGTTGTACCTGAAGATCTTTCTGACCCATCATGGGGCACTTACCAGAAGATGTACATAATCATTAGAATATATCTGTGAATACTGTCAAATAGAGCACTGTAACTAGTGTTTAAGATGTATTTTTTAGCATTAGCATTCTACTAAGCATTAAAATGTCACTTAAAAAATAAGAAAAAAGGAAAGCCCATATATTGACTAATTATTTTTTAAAATATAATTTTATGAATAAATAACATGATTCTTTTTAAGTGCCTTCTATGTGAACCCAAATACACACACATATGTTTATATGTACCTGGAGACATTCTACATTAATAATTATTTAATAAAATATAGCAATATCGAGAGCAATTCTTCTACTTCATGATCTAAAAGTTCCAGGATACATCAGTTTCCTGAGTTTTGAGAATACTTTCTGAAATACTGCACATTTCATCTATTTATTTATATATAAAATTTATTTTGGGAAAATTAAAGATTTACAGAAGGTCGCAAAGGGAGTAAAGTGATTTCTCTCCTACCCCTCCCAGCTTCCCCTGACATTAACATCTTATTCATTGTTCCGGGATGTGGAAATACACATGTTGACAATAGAGAGATGATAGATAGATAGATACGCAAAATGCACAAAACAAGGGAAAGATTACCTAAAAACGACAGCATCTGGGGATAAAGATTCAGCCTTAGAGGCAAAGAAAATGAGCAAATCACTAAGAATTACTATAGTTTTCCAGTTGTGACACAGTTTTTAGATACCACAAAATTCAGTCCAAGGGCACAGTTTTTATAGCAAATTTGCATTCAGCACACCTAGGTGCATTTAGAACATGTCTGCTAGCCTGCATTACAGGACTTTAAAAGCACTGCATTAACAATATTATAATAAAGTAGCTAGGCATTGCAAGGTAAATTGCATTGATTTTCAACATTTTCCAAGGTAACATCAATGCTAATTGCTAATAAGCCTTGTACTATGCCTAAAATAAATTCAAAATTTGCTGTATTACTGGAAAGCAGAATTTTAACTGACAAACTTACTTTCACTGCACATTTTGTTGTTCTTACTTATACGGAAACATTTATTAGCTCTGAGTAGAATTATAAAGAAGAATAAAAACACCAGCTCTCCCATTAAAGAGCTCAACTAAAAGGAGAGACAGAAAGGAAGAACAAAGATTTAATAAAAAGCCAAATATAAGAAGTGCTAAGGATTTGAAGCCATAAAATGCAGGGGCAGGGAATCCTGAGCACACACAAGGCTGGGAGAAGCAGCCTTTAGACTGGGGAGTGACTGACTGGAATATTTTGGGCACTCGGGGTTATGAGAGAAGGTCGTTCTATAAAAAGAAAATGGTATGACTGAAGGTTTTACATCTAGCATATGGACTGCATATGCCCTGTGATGAGGCAAGTTGTCAAATGTATAGTTAATGGTTTAGAAGTATCAGAAAGACCTTCCATCTGACAAATGATATTATTCTACAAAGGCGAAGACTTAGAAAACCGTCTGCCTCAGCTGCTTTTCCAAATCAAGATGACCAGCAGGACATGCTTTCTTCTCATTCTTCACAGTGTCAGCTGATTCAGGGTCTCGGGCTAAATTACCAACAGCCATTGTTGACAATGTCAACGGGTTGTGCGATGACCTCCACACCCAACCACACATCCATCACACTCCAGTCTTGTTTCCTTGGGCAGACATGTTTTGACATATTTGTCTTTTTTTAATGCCATATTCTTTTTTATATAAACATCAATCTACTTAATATGATCACTTACACGCCCTCTCTACAATTTTTCTTACCCCTTAGCTTTGGCAAATAAGTCTCCAGCCACAGCCCCAGGAGTAAGCGATTAAGTCAAAGGACTGAATTTAAGAACTGGGCTCCTTCAGAAGCAGCAGCCTCAACAAAGCAGCTGAAGAACAAAGAGAGATTAATCTTGACAGTCAGATTTGCAGACACTCAGACAAGAAGATGATATGCTTCGAGGTGTCTATTGTAGCCCTGATATTTTTGTTTCATGTAAAACTGGAGCATTTGATGACCAGGTCAAACTGGACTAATGCACTAACCATTCTGCCTGGGATCTACCTATAGACACAATCCAAACACAGAGACAGAAAATCTGTAAGTAATCAATAGTGAGCTATTTCAGTGTAGTGGCTTAGGTAATTTGTCTGCATGCCTATTTTATCCACCTGCAAAAGACTGAAAAATTCTCCATGAACAAAAATTAATTGTATATAAGCAGCTGCAAATGGGCATGGTAAGAACAAGCTATTTACGATATATGACAGACCCAAATTGTTTCTGATTATACTAATCAGAAAGAATTTAATATACTAAGAACTCTTGGTATAAATTTAAGTCAATGGTAAACTGTGCTTAAATCATGCTTTACTCAATATTTTAAATGAGTCATTATCTACCTAGAAAATAGTATTCACAGATAAAAAGGAGAAAATAGATTTCTACATGAAATTAGGAAGTGTCTTAAAAGGAAGAAAAATAAGAGTTACAAACCATAATTGGAAATCACTCTGTGCTTAATTACATTAAAGCCACACAATTGCATACCTCAATAAAGCTGAAATAAAAAAGGAACATCAGGCAAACCATTCCACGCCACCAAAAAGTCACAATCACAGTTGGAGAGGACTTCAAAGTAAGCAGGCCTATCTCCCCACAGATTGAGAGAATCTGCTCAATCACCCATTACTGCAAGGGGATTATCTCATCTCTGAACACTACTGGTGACAGAGAGCTTGTTACTTTTCAAGACAGCTCTCTCTGCTCAGGTGTGAACATCCTAATTTAATTTTATCTGTAGCTTTAACTCAGCACCAGATCTCCACTTTGCCCACTGGAATAACACAAAATTTAAAAGTACCTGCTCCATTCAAAACCTTCCAAATACTTGAAGATGACTTTCCAACTCTTCCTAATGTGGCCCTGTCTTCATAAACAGTGCCAACTCAAAGCTCACTTCCCATGTGCATGATACCCCTAACTTTCATCATTTTGGATTCCATCTTTATTCATTTAATGTATATTAACTGAGACCCCACTGCATGCCAGGCATGGGATATGCTGATGGATACAACAGTGCAGCATCTGCATTCACGGAGCTTAAAGGCTACTAAGAAAGGCAAATGCTTTAAGCAAGATAATGAAAGATGTGATAAGTGCTTCAAAGAGGAAGGTCATGGGCATTACTCGGATCTTACAAAGTGCCTACATCTGTATACAAAACTCCAGGAACCGTTTCAATGAAGGCCAGGTGCATTAGGATGATTTATCACCTGGATTTAACCTATGATTCTTTTAATTTGGTCAAGATTATGATAACTCAGGAATCACACCACAGAGTTGAAAACACTCATACTAAGGCTGAGATAAACCAAAAA
Organism: Artibeus jamaicensis; assembly: GCF_021234435.1. NCBI lineage: Eukaryota > Metazoa > Chordata > Mammalia > Chiroptera > Phyllostomidae > Artibeus > Artibeus jamaicensis. The sequence continues at coordinate 41,904,814 of NW_026522059.1, forward strand.
CTGGGTATCCCATTTACAGCAACTGCTGACTCCTGGGTCTATGCCACACAGTCCCAGGTGACAACACAAACTGTCCTGAGGGAAAATTCCAAAGGAAGCCTCTTGGGCAGTTCATTAGTGCCCAGATCAGATCACCAAGGTGCATATTAGGAACAGGGCGCTCACACAGAGAGAAGTTAGCTCCGCTTCCAATTCTCAAGACTCTCCGTGTATTAAAAACAATGTAGAACAGCCCAAATGAAATCTGCACACTAAACTATTTGCTGCTAACAAACTAGCAATTTTAAATCAACATAAAGATTGCTGCAAATAAAATCATATTCCCTAGAGACTTCCCCCAGAATTTCTTCCAGCTCTCTTCCAACTTCAACCTGCCCAGACAGAGCTCTTATCTTCAGTGTGTTTTTGCTGTACTTCCCTGAGCATGCTGAATGGGATGCATTATTCTGCAGAATGGACCACATTGTGGAGTTCAAACATTCTTCACTACTAATTGAGGTCTCCTGGAAAATAAAGCAGGCAAGAAATAGTATGCATAACAGGTGGGGTTCTACTAAGCAGCTGGGTAACCTCTGTGCTCTGGTAGCTTTTCTGAACTCAAATATTTTGCTGAGCAAATGAGAGATCTGGTCTGAAGATTTGGGTTGCTTCCAGCTTTAATGTCCTATGAATCTAAATACTGTTTAAATTAAGGTTAGATTAATTTCCTATCACCATTTCCATAAAGTATGGAAAAGAACCCTTGGGTAATTAGGAGACTAATCAAAATATAAACTATAATATTTGTAAACTCTCAAGAATACTTGACTATGAACGATATTCAGTAATCTATTTTCACTGTTTGAAACATTCAGTTCTTGTAATTCTACAAAATGTTTCTACGGTAGATTTAGCAGAGATCTTTCTGTTAAACATCCACCAAATAGCATGAGTCTGGGGCGGTATTGCTTGCGTGGCAATGGCAGCTTTTCTGGATAAGTGGCTGTCCGGCATGGCTAAGGTAACCGTTGCTTTCTGAAAGTGACAATAATGCAGAAAGATGGCAGATCACACGAATGTTGGGTCTCCATCATGCATCACTTTGACATTTGCTTGAACCCAATTTTTGTTGTGCAAATGCAGTAACTTCTATATACTTTCATTGCTAGCCCAAGTACTTTTGCTTTTCTTTTTAAGTTATCAGATATAAGTAGTGACCTAGCTGGCCAAGGCCAGTTGGAATACCTACCACTTTGGGAAAAAAGGAAACTGCTAATATCATTCACATACACACACACACACACACATATATATATACACACATATACATACATACATATATATGAGAGAGAATGTATTTATAATGTATACAAATGTGTATCTCAGGATGAGATCCGTGAGGGAAATACACAGAACTCAATGTCTTTTTCAACAACCACTTAGAAATATTCATTTCCCTCAGATACTGGCAATATACATTATTTAGAAAATATATTGCAAATTTTGATTTGCTTGTTTTCTAAAAATCTCATAAGAAAACATGCCCTTCTGAGAATTCCAGCCTAATTTCTATGCAAATTATCTATATATCAATCTAATCTATAAATCTATAATCATACATTATGCATGCTTTGGATAATCATCTAAATAGTTACTGATTGATTTGGGGAATCCTTTGAGGCTCATTGCATCACTTTCTTTGATATGCATGTTTGAGTGGCCAGCAGATTCTTAAGCTCAACTGACTTTTCAGCACCTAGGACTGTTTTTGAGGGGGAAGAGAAGGTGATCCAACACTGAGCCCTTGATTTTTAGTTAATTCTACTTTATAAGTATATGCTGCTTCAAAATTATGGAAATTAATGACAGCTGCTTTTTCCCAAACAAATGCAATCCAAACTAAAGAAAAATGTAATCATAGTTCTATTTAATATTTGTGAAACCTATGTCAAAATACAACATAGCCACTCTACATTGTATAAATAACCATTTATACAACCTTCGAGGGAAATTACTGTATCTTTCACTGTTCACTCTATTTCCTCATGTACAAAGGGATGATTGTAGATGAATCATTTCTATCCTACTCTTATACAAGGTTGTGGCTTTCAAAGTATATAACACCAAAATAATATAATACATTCTGCTAAATAGCTTTAATTATTTAGGAATCGGACCAAAATTCCTTCAGCAGGGATTCAAGGTTCTCATTTTTAATCCTGAGCTAGGTGGTGGCCATATGAGAAGACAACTTGGCAGAGACAAGTAGCCAAGACTCTGTAGCCACGGGCCTGGGCTCCCTCTCCTACCTAGACAGGTCACTCTACCTTTCTGAACCTTAGATCTGTGGGGTGTGGGTAATAACATTCTTCCCTCATTGGGGCTGTTTTAAAAGTCACATGGATCATTACTTAAAGTGCTTAATGAAATGCCTGCGCATAGCAAGCCCCTATATACATAGAAAGTATTACCATTATACTAAGTGGCATTTACTTTGGGGAAGCCGGCCTAAGGCAACTATTTTCCTGTTGTAAAAAACTACTTTTGAGGTGTAATTGGAAGCAGAATCCCAGCACTTGTCCCTCCAGTTCTTCTGGGTCTGTGACAGTCATACTTTTCCCCCTTCTCCTACCTTCCTATCTCATCTGTGCCCTGACACCAAGCATCCACAGTCCCCATTAATGCAACTTTTTGAAACAATGTTGTTGTTAATGACCAAATAAAAAATCAGTAGGCAACTCCTTTGAATGTTAGAGATTAAGATTCAGGTTAAGCCAAACATCATTCTGATGATTTTAATAAATCTAGATAATTTTCTTTGTTCTTGTACTTTTTTGTAAGTCCTTTATGAAGGTTCTAGAAAAGAGTGAAGACAAGCTAAACTTTCATCAGCTCTCTGGATCCTAACAGCAGTAGAAAGAACTTTATTCAAACTAAAGAATACAATGTATTGATAGGGTTGACAGACCTCGGTCACCTGATCTATGAAGACAGTGACTTTGCAGGTTTCATGGAGTTTTTAAGGTATAATTTGATACACTAAAGTACATTTTAGCCTCAGTTTTTGATTTGTAAGGAGGCAACATTATGGTTTAACACACAATGGCCAAGTGGAAGGCTACAAATGACTGAATAAAGACTGAGCACAAACCAGTCACCAAAAACACAAAATAATTATCCCTTACAAAGTTACAGGGAATGATAGACAAGCATTCAAACTCCCTAGGAACCCACATGCAAAGAATATTGGAATTCAAAATATTTTATGTTGCTTCTCCTCGAGGCCCTGGCACTGACAGTGGGTGCGCATTTACCTTCTTGCTAAGATCTGCTTCAGTCAAAGGCATTTACATCCACCACCGACAGGAGACACGGTGAGGAGGGGCCACCCACGGCGGTGTTCCTAGTGCTCAGTGCCATGCCACGCTTTACTGTGCCTCATTACATTTCAGGAAAGACAAACTTTCTGACAACTCAATCAGGCATACACTCAACAAAAAGTAAAAGGAAGAGGCGAGGGACCCTAGGGAGTTGTTCTCTTTCTAAACCCAAAACACAACTTTCAGTTTTTAATATTTAAAAGTCACTCATTCTGAAGATATATTCTACCTGTGTTGATCATGTGTGCATGATCTAGGGGCTGGAGGAGAAAGAAAAAACAAACAGAACGTGAGCCGTATTTCAAAGTTTGTGGTTAAGTTTTATGATAGAACTCAATGAATTCCAGGAGAGCGGTGACTGTAGCTATATTTTACATCAATGGACAAATCTGCCCTAAAGGCCCACCATAAGGCCATGTCAGAAATAGATCACTTTGACAGTCCTGAGTGCTTCAAACCCTCTAAATATTTTATGCCTTCCCCCTTTGTCAATGCTTCCAGTTGAATCCACGTACAGAGTGGGATACACAGGTTATTGGTTCAGAAATCAGACACAGGTGAAATAGACTATAGATAGAATAAGTTTGGCATCAAAAATTAGGTTTGTCTTCATTCACTTAAAAAACATTTGTAAACACAACACTGTGAAACCCAGTAAAAGTATTCAGAATTGTAGGTCCCATAACATTTTAAGCACTGCCTCTAAAGACCAGCTGTTTTTCACTTAAATAAAGCTGTCTAACCCCAGATAAGAAAAACCTGTTGAGATTGCTGGTGTGCTTTAAATATTCAGAATTTCTTTCAATGGTTACATTACAAACATGCTCACATGGAAAGCCATTGGATTAGCAAGTATAAACTCTATAAAAGAAGAAAAGATAAACAAGTTTGGACATCCTAAATTAACTTCCACTTCTGCAACAGCCATTGGATAAAACAACATAAAAACTAGAAACTTTATTCTCATTGGCCACAGCACCAAAGAGAAGAAGGAAGCTGGAAAGACATTAAATTGGCATTTGAGAATTTTTTATGCACTTAAAAAATCCACACATCGTATCCTTTATAAACTTACAAACTGACCGAGACTAAAGTTCAATGGCTATTGTTTAAAAAACTGAGATTCTTATAAAAATAGTATAACTTAGCTCTGCTGTCTTTTTCTGTAGTTGTTCTAACATGTTTGTTCCAAAAGCACCCTTGAGAATGTTTGGGAGAGTAGGAGAATAATGCTAACTCTGAGACTCTCTGCGTTGTGCAACCTCAGCTCTGCGGAAGGGCAGACAGGACAGAAGCCATTCTCTCAGATACCAGTGGCTCTTCTTTGTGCTTTTCTGCATTTTCTAAAAATTTAAAAAATGTGTCGATATTACTTTTATCTACATAGGTGAAACCTATAATCTCTGAAAACAGAAAGCTTTTCATAATTTTAGTATTCCTTCCCTTGGCAGCAGAAGTTGACCTGTGGTTACAAGAAACCAAGACCAGCGCCACTGAGAGTTCAGATGTGACCTAGTAGACACTCAATTTCATGATTAGATAGGTGATAACAAAAAAGATACCAGTAACTGTTCTTTCTTTAGCAGTATTGCAATAAGTTCTATTTGCTATAGGAGCTACTAACTACTTACCTTTGAGAGTCCTTATCATTTTGAAAATGCTATAATTAGATATTATCTTACCTGAGATTTACTTATATGAGATTATCCTAGAGACACTGAACAAGAGTTATTCCTAAGTGCTAATGTTCAGAGAGATTAAAGTTATCTATTCTGCTAATAACTGGCAAGACTCAAATTAGACCAGCCTTTCTGATTCCTATGAGAGCGTGTTTTGTTTTAAAGCATTTGGGAAAGAAAGTTTAAGCCTAAAATTTATGGGGTAAAAATGAGTCATTATCCCATGTACCGAATCTGAGAATTTCTCCCATAACAAAACATTCTCTAAAAACACTCTTGAAGAGGGTAAGCCAACAAGAAGGGAAAAAACTATAAAAGGTACCACAAAACATGAAATGTGGGGATGAATGAATACTCAAAGTTTATTGTTGCCTAAATAAAAATTTGCTCCATTTACCAAAAAAGAAAATTACATCCACAAATACACCAAAATAAATTCTCAAATCTACGTTATCTAATACAGTAGCCACTGGTCACAATTAAAATTAAAATTAGTTTAAATTCAATGAAAGATTAGGTTCCTCAGTCAATCACAGAAGCCACGCTTTAAGTGTTCGACAGACCTGTGGCTGGTGGGGACTCACTGTTGGGCATCGGGAGTATAGAAGGCTCCCATTACCACAGAGCAGTCTGTGTACCAGGGTTGTGGCAGACGGCACGCGACACGGTGAGTGCGGGTTAGAGTTAGGAAGGCCGGGTGAACAGAGGAAGATGAGAGTGTTTCCGGGTACAGACCTTGTCAGGAAATGATGTGGATACTGATACTCAAGACACTGATTTAAAAAATTATAAATGCATTATATTTAGTGAAAATCAAATATAATTTCTACTATAAAAATTTTTCTCACAGGTAATAATTTTTCATAAAATAAAAATCTGAAATAAGGTGGCAGAAGTAAATTATATTCTAACTCTATTTGTAATAAATATAAATGGATAAACTGACAGTGACTCTTTGAATGTTTTAAATTGATTCAGCAATATTATATTACTTTTAAGAGATATATATTATGACAAAGATGCAAAAATTTAAAATTCAGTGATGAGAGAAGAAAATCACAAAAATAAGAAAATACCATAAATTAATTGACAATTGTCATGGCACCTGAAATACCACACAGACTAGAACATATGACAAAAAGTAAACCAAGTGGACTTCCGCCAAGATGGAGGAGTAGGTGGAAGCACTGCGCCTTCTCGCACAACCATGTTTAAAAACAACAAAGTTTAAGCAACAAAAATGCAGCCAAACCACAAAAAATTGAACTACATGGAAGTCTGACAACAACAAACCTTTCAGCCAAACTGGTAAGAGGGGCAGAGCCAGCAGCAGAGCAGGGTCAGGCAAGAAAGATCCACTGGACTGACCTGGGCCTGTGACCCAGGTGCGCCAGCAGCCATGGGCGGATCCCAGGTGTGGAGAAGTGGGCGGACCCACTGAGGGCTGATTGCCGTCACACATTCACAGATAAACCGGTGAAGAAGAGATCAGTGAGATGAACCACGCAGGCCCCAGCAGCAGGAAGTGGCAGAAGGAACCACCATTGTCCCTCTCTGACCCCGCCCCCACATAGAGCATCACAAACCAGCGACCTGGGTGGCCCTGCCCTGGTGAACAACTAAGGCTCCGCTCCTCATACATAACAGGCACAAACAAATCAAAACATGGCTCAAGAACAACTCAGAGCCCCAGAGCCAATGTATCTAAGCAATGAAGAAATTGCCAAACTTTCAGATGCACAGGTCAAAACACTGGTGATCGGCATGCTCACAGAACTGGTTGATTTTAGTCACAAATTAGAGGAACATATGAAGGCTAAACTGATTGAAATAAAGGGAAATGCACAGGAAACCAATAGTAATGGAAAGGAAACTGGGACTCAAATCAAGGGAGCGGACCAGAAGTAAGGAAAAAATGACCAAACAGGAAAGTATAAAGAAACAAGAATTCAAAAAATGAGGAGAGGCTTAGGAACCTCCAGGACATCTTTAAACATTCCAACATCCGAATTATAGGGGTACCAGAAGGGGAAGAGGAATGGCCACAAGTGGAAAACTTATTTGAACAAATAATAAAGGAGAACTTCCCCAATCTACCAGAGGAAATAGACTTCCAGGAAATCTAGGAAGCTCAGAGAGTCCCAAAGAAGTTGGACCCAAGAAGAAACACACCAAGGCACATCATCATTACATTAGCCGAGATTAAAATGAGGGAGAGAATCCTAGAAGCAGCAAGAGCTAAGGAGACAGTCACCTACAAAGGAGTTCCCATCAGACTGTCAGTGGATTTCTCAAAAGAGACCTTACGGCACGAAGGGGCTGGAAAGAAGTATTCCAACTCATGAAATCCAAAGACCTACATCCAAGATTGATCTATCCAGCAAAGCTTTCATTTAGAATGGAAGGACAGATAAAGTGCTTCTCAGATAAGATCAAATTCAAGGAGTTCATCATCACCAAGCCCTTATTATATGAAATGTTAAAGGGACTTGCCTAAGGAAAAGAAGATAAAAAAGATGAACAGTGAAAGGACAGCAAACTTACAGTTATTAAGAACCACACCTAAAACAAAAGCAAACTAAGAGGACAGCTATATCAGAAGCAGAACCATAGAAATGAAGATTACATGGAGGGTTAGCAACAGGGGAGTGGGAGAAGGAGAAAGGGGGAGAAGGTACAGAAAATAAGTAGCATAGATGGTAGGTAGAAAATGGGGGGAAGGCAAGAATAGTATGGGAAATATAGAATCTAAAGAACTTGAGACACATGGTCATAAACTAAAGAGGGGGAATGGTGGAGGAGGGGGTGTGCAGGGTGGAGGGGAATGAAGGGGGGAAATAGAACTGTAATGGCATAATTAATAAAATATACTTTTTAAAAAAGTAAACCAAAATCAACAGTGAAAGAGACAACATATTCTACTAAAAAGAATAACAGGTGAGAAAGTCATAATAATTATAAATATGAATGCCACATATCTATACTTGAAATTAAAAATCCATCAACTATTACATTATTAAAAGTGGATTAATGAATAATTGTGATTAAGATTTATAAGACAAGGCTTTCAAAAACTGGTACATAAAGATAAAAGTATAAAAAAGCATCTAAAACTTTCAAATAGGGTTACTTATAAGCTTAAGTTAAGAGGTACAGACATAATTTTATGATAAACCAACAGAACAGACATTTTAAGGACACAAGGAACATACACAAAAGTCAAGGATGAATGAGCTCTCAAAGGAAACCTTAATAAATGTCAAAGAATCAATATCATATGTACTATGTTTACTGACCATATGCAAAATAACTTGAAATCAATAAAAGAGATAACTAAACAATGCATATATTTGTAAACAAAAAGACTTCTGACTAAATAAAATGGTACATAATAGAATGGGCAATAATAGTTTAGAGCTGAATGACAATTTAAAAACTGTATATTAATCATTGTGGGACTCAGCTAACAGAAGACCTATATAAAAATTATAGCTTTAAATGTATGTATTAAGAAACAGAGGGACTAAAAACAAATTAGAAGAGAAACAAGAAAAGCAAACTATAACAAAGCCAAAAATAAAAAAAGGAAGTAAAACTAAAGGGAATAATCTGAAATAAAAAGAAACACTAACAATTCAAAAAGTTGAACAAACCAAAATTGATTATTTGAAAATACTAAAAGTTAGACAAACTTCTTTTAGTACTTATTTTTTAAATGTAGATTGGAAATGAAAAGATGAAAGTAAAAGATGAAAAGATTTCTAAAGCAATTTAGAAATTTAAAAGAATAAGACAGTAAAAGAAAGTTTTAGATTTTAAGACCTTATTAACTCTGCTGACAGATAAAATCCTGAATAAATGGAGCATTCCACTCTATTCACTGATAGCATTGTAAAGATGTTAATTTTTCTCAAACACATTTATCATAAAGGCTAGGGGGAACTGACTCACTAGTTGGACATACTTAAATAAATAGATAAATAAAACAAAATAAATGCTATAGCTATTATTAAAACATTTATCTCCCCAAAGTCATTAACATCATTATAAGACTTCTTAAAAAAACAAAGGTTAGTCCTTAGGTTGAACCAGTGACAACTAAACCTAGAGAATAGCTGTACTCAAAACTGCAAATATAATGATAAGCAACAGGTTAGAAACAAAGTAGAAGTAGAATAGGAAACAAGCCAAGATGTGTGTATTAAGTGGTGACTAATCATCACCAGGTGAAGCCTTAAAAATGGAGGAGATATAGCAGCATAAAACAGGCTCAGCATTGAAGACGATTTTGAAGGTGAATTTGCAAAAGTTGTGGGAGTTTTGCAATAACTCAGGATATTGGGAACTAATGTTTTGTACAAACATTCATCACCATACACTTAGTAGACTCTTGTGATAGCCACAAAATTGACCTGCCTGCCGCTGGCTCCCTGCGGTGAGATTAATTTTTCTGGAGTGCTGCATGTTAGAAGAAAAAACATCTAAGGGTAAAATAAAGCTCCTTCACTATCATCTTTATTTCACAATCCTTAGCTCGCTCTTGATGAAAAAAGAGAAAAGGAGGACAGAGTATACTCATTGTTATCCAATAGCAGGGGAGATTATATTTAAATAAATATAATAAACACTGGAGCATGAACCTGTATGTGGGTTGCAGGTCAGCAGAGAAGTCTGCAGATGAAGAAGGCAGTGATAACGAGAGCAGATGCAAAAGGATTGGAAAACCAGTGGAGTCAGAGACAATGGCCTAGGGCAGGAGGGGAAACTTGTTTCCTAAGAAAGACTGGGTGAAAGGCTTGCAATATAATGACTAAATTGATTCCTCCTGTGTCTACCGACAAAACTGCTGCCTTGACAGCTGCAAATTTTGTCTGAATCTTGACCAACTTTTCATCCCCAGTGAAGGTTGGAGAAGGATCATTTGATTGGCATTAATTTCTGAACAAGATCAAAGAAGTCATAAAATTTACACCTGAAGGGCACTTTTTGTTTGGGTTGGATTTTCTTCCAGTATTTGTCTTCTGGGTCCTTTGCTCACTATGGATGGCAAATAAGAAGATTCCGACAAATCAATATCAGAGATAATGATGTTTTCCTAATTCAAGAACTGCCCCGACCTTGGACTTGTATAAAGGAGTACGTAAAATGCACATTCTTAGTAAGAGATCCATCCAAACTTAGTCACAAAAAGGAAGACAGAAAGAATTCAATAAAAAAGTGGATCCTGAATGTCTTTCCATTACAGTCAACATCCAAAAGTAAGAAAACATTTCTCTTCATATTAATATCTGCTTCCCAACAGATAAGTAAAACAATAACAACAATGAACTATTATTGGAACAATAGTTAATCTGATGCAATAAAGTAAGATGCTTCCCCTATATAAGCACGTGCTCTCAGAACTTAACAAAAAACAAAAATGCTTCTGTGTTTACTGCACCTCATGTTCCATGGCAATGGCTCTTCTATGCAAATGAACTAGGAAACTGTGAAAAGCAAACATCTTTGGTAACATCTGCCTGCAAACATTCAGAACACTAGGCATTTGAATCCATGTGGCTAACTACAAATGTTAATGATTCGGCATTAGATTGGATGGAGTATTAAGATCCCCAAGTTTGACAGCGAGAGAAACAATCTGTGTATTGCTTACTTTGCTTTTCTTCCCGCCCCCCAGCCCCACCCAGCTCAGAATGAATGCTCAAGTGCAGAGACACTTGAAGGGAATCTATTCTTTAGCTAAAATGATGCTGGTATTTTTAATCTGCTTTCTTGCTTTCAGGCTCAAGCACCTGCTAAGTTGATCTTTTAAAGAACTGAGAAGCAAGGGCTGGCTGGGATCAAAACTACTCTAACAGATGAGCTGGGGATGCATGGTAATTGTCCTAACAGTCTCCTAAAATGTGGCAGCTCCCTTATAGTTTATGAACTACAAGTTGCAGTCAACCAAGCCTTCTTTACACCGTGGAAAGAGTCATTTCATATCCCAAGGACCTGAGCTCTCACCCTGGTGCATAACCCACCAGCTGTGCAAATGTGGACCAGAGCCAGAGTCATCATCTACTTGTCACATCAGATCCATCCCAGTCTCCTGCTAAAAAAGAGCTACCCGCTGCCCTTGGATAAATCCTAACATCCTTAAGTAACAACCTCTGAAATTGTACGTGACGGGCCCCGCCTCTCTCTCCAGCCTCAGCTTGTTCCATGCCCTTTAGCTCCACCACCCTGCTCTGCCGTTCCCAACACCAGCATTGCTCTAGCACCAAAGCATCAGCAAGTCTGGAGATATCAGCAAATCTGGGAATATCAGCACTCCTGAACGCAAATACAGTACTGAAATTTTAATGGTAGCACTCTGACACTGGACTCCAGAGCACCTTTTATAAGCGGCAGCCAAGGAGATAGGTAATGTGCTAGGTAACCTGAGGTGATCCTGGGTGACAGACTGATGTGTGAGCTAAGAGACTCACTGGTACCCCCATGAGCCCTAGAGGGGGGCCTGATAGCAACTGTAATTGGGCATAAATGTAATATGAGATACCCTATTCATAAACACAGCTTGCACCTGACTTTAGCACACTGATTCCCCACACAAGGTATAGTTAAAGGAAGTGAAAACCAAAGCTGATTTCATTCTTTTCTTCGAATAAGGATACGACCTTACCCGTGGAAAGATATATGGTTTCCAACTTACGATGGTTTGATTTGTGATTTTTTGACTTCACGATGGTGAAAAACAGGTATGCGTTTAGTAGAAATCATACTATGAATGTCGACTGCTGATCTTTCCCTGGGCTAGTGATATGCGATGTGATGCTCTCGTGGCGCTGGGCGGCAGCAGCCACAGCTCCCTGTCAGACACGCGATCACGAGGGTAAACACCCGAGACTATACAGTATACTGTGCTGCCAGCATTTTTTGGATATTGAGTCTACAAAACACCCATCTGTGTCTCCCTCCCTTGGTGAGAAGAAGTAGAAGAGGAAGGCAAATGCTCTCCAGATGAAATTGGAGGTAATTGCCCGACAGAAGGCTAATGTAAGTGCTCTGAGCACATTTAAGGTAGGCTGGGCTGGGCTGTGCGATCTTTGGAGGGTTAGGCGTAGTTAATGCATTTTGACTTTGGATATTTTGAAACTACGATGGGTTTGTCAGGACATAACCCCACTGCAGGCTGAAGAGCATATATATCAGAAAAAAGTGAAACTGGCTGAAAGTAGCACAGAGAAGGGGGCTGAAAGGGAGGGCGGGGGAGGAGCAGAGAAGACAGGAGCAGAAGGGAGGAGCAGGCAGCCAAGTGCACCCCAGGCTCCTGTGAGAGGCACCGAATCCCCCACCACGGGCCTGCTCATTGGATCCATGACATGCTATTTTCAAACAAGAGAGTGTTATTTTATAAAATAATTAATATATGTTTAGAGAACATTTGGGAAATTAGAAATATAGACAGATAAGAAAAGAATCACCCATGGTCCAGGCAGAGCAAACCAAGTACCGTCAAATTTCTGTTGTGTCCTCTTTCACCCTTTTTGACAGATGTAGTTTTAAGAATTATTTTTTGGTTTTCACCTAGTTGACAATTTACGCCTTTAACATAAGTTTCCCCACCTGTCATGATTTTTAACTAGCGCTCAATTTAAATAACTATATTGAGCCCATTGGGAAGATGGACCATCATATAATTACGTAAATTCCACACTTAGATATTAAATTCCCTTCCAGTTTTTTCGTACATATAGATCCTCAGCATGACATTTCTTTTTGCCGCTCTGTATTTCTTAGTTCATGCTGTAAGCATTACTGAAGAACTTCCAAAATGCTGTCTTGACTGTTCTCAGTAGCCCCCATCACGTAGAATTTTGCAGCCCCTTCCTTGCACAAGGAACAGGAGGACCTCCTCCCCAGCACCTACAGTCAGGTGAAGTCATCATGACAAGTGACAGACAAGCACTGCCCCGCCAGCAGTCAATGCTTCAGGATGTCCACACTCACAGCTCAAATGCACATCAAGTACATAAAACATCTCAACGCTCTGCTGTTCGTGTATGTCTGTGAGCCTGGGGGAGTTTATTTAGCAAAGCAAATGTAACTGCTCTTTCTCTTAACTAAGAGTGTTAAAGCTTTGCTCCCACTCAAGAAAAAAGTTATGATTCCTTGAGGAGAGTGCAGATAAGTTGGCCATAGCTGTTTTCTTGTTTCATGGCTGTTCTGTGTGATACTGTAGACCATTAAAGTTCTCGAGATTTTTCAAGTATGTTAGGCCTCTCTATGCAAAAGAAAGCTATGCTACTTCTCTGTCCATTCTAATAATTTTGAAAATTTCGCATCTAATAATAGCGATTTGTAATTATACATCTCTCCTTTCTAACTCATTTGCCTCTATTTTAACCTCATGAAACGAAGTGATTAGAAAAGCAATATATTGAAGAATCTAAAACAACCTCTCATTTACTTTGGCACATTTTATCTAGATTTACATATAATTATTAATTCATCTTAACCATCAGTCCTCTTTTTGATGTGTTCTACACATCAAAATCACATTATTTTTTTCACTTGGCAGGGGTCTTGGTTCCTTACTTCTGTTTGCACCAAGTCTGGTACTTTTTTGAGAGACGTGAGAAATGCTAACTGCCAAGTCAAAAGGTATCTGCTGTGACAGCACCATTCACCCAGAATGAGGCCGATTTCTGATTCTACACTATTGTTATGAAAAGCTCCTTGACATTTACATCACTGGTATTTTAAGAAGTTGGTCAACATGTGAGAACTCCTAAAGAAGTGAACAAAACTTAGATTTCTGAAAAAGCTGTCTCCAATTTCCATGTGTTAATAATTGCTATACTGTGTGCTTAACAAGTAATAATGAAAAGGGCGAAGATTAGAATCTACTGATAGTTAAGTTAAATTTCTGTATTCATTAAGCTGGTGCTCACAGCTGTTTTACAACCACTTAATCTGACAAGAAGGAATGTAATGGCTTTATTATACCTCATTCAAAATCTCCACATTAAATACTGTTTAAATAAATAAAAGTTTAGGCTTAGAACGCACCTCATTGTGAAATTCTTAGCCCTGAATTCAACTCCACTCAGAAGCAAGAAAAACTTCACCTGATTGTCTTCATTGTAATACAGTCAGAAAGAGTTGGGGTAAAATATGAGGGAGAGAAGACATTAAAAACTCCTTGGCCCCTTTAAAATTTCGATGTATTGATTTGGGTGTGAAGATATTGGTTATTTTGGTGGACCTGTGAGATGCATAATATCTGATGGTCAATTTGACAATCTGTGACATTATAGTTTTAAAATGTTCATATATTCTTACCCAGTTACCTGCATTTAGGATTCTACCTTGAAGAAAACAATTAAAGGCAAGCAAAAGGATTTACATCTAAAAGTATTTATTTCAATGTTTCCTTATGATATTAAAATAATGGGGATAAAACAGAAGATAGTTATATATGTTAAAGAATTACAGTATGTTCACATAAAGTATACACTGTACAATATTTGATGACTAAGGAAAGTAATATCATTACATTTTTTAATAAAGGAAACCTAGAAAACAGTCTTGTAGTTTAATATAATTTTTAAAAGTTGTATTACTTAGATATATAGCTTTGAAAGATTTCCTGAAATGTTATACATCAAAATATCATTATTTAACACCAAAAGGTGATTTTTGACATTTTTTGTTTTCAACATTTCTAATGAACATATAATACTTTGTAATTTTTTATAACAATACATAATTTCTAAGCATTTTAAGGAGTTAAAGGAGGTAAAATTTATCTTTGAGCCACATACCTGTATTTAAATACATGGACAGAACTAATTAAAAATTAGCATAGTTGTTTTTATCAACAACTCCCTTTAATAGAGTTTATAAGGGATTAAAATTAATTTTTGACTTTATATGTCTACTTAAGTTGACAGTTTTTATTTTTATATGATCCATTTGCCCAGCAATCTAATCCAATGCCCCGAAGATCATAACTATGTTGAGCCGGTGGTTTTTAGTGGGGGTACAAATAAAGAAAGCTTGTATTGGAGACATTTTATTTTGTCTGCAAGCTTTAGTTTTTATACTCTGATGTTTCTGTGAGTCAAAACCTAACTTATTAGTCCCCCAGGAGAAACTGCCTGTACCCGTCAGGAATCCTTGCCTGGAGGTGCCATAACAGCCACACACTGACAATAGCCAACTGTGGCCACAAAGGCTGCCAAAGCCTAATGTAGTATTTCAGTCTGAATTGTCTTACTCAGTAGCCAGAGGTGTTAGGGATGTCCAGAATTTTGTTTATTTATCACACGTGCCACATTATTTTCATCCCCTTTCCCTTGTCCCCTCTCTCTCCCTGTCCCCATCCTCCATCCTTCCATCTACAGCTCAGAGCTCAGCACCTTCAAGCACTCTCCTGGCTAAGGTCTGCCACTGGGGAAGGAGCATACCTTTATGCACAAGAATGATTTGTTCTAAAGCTCCTTCAGCGTTAACAGATGGTCTATAAAAATTGGGGAAGAGAGAGATGTTTGATGGTCAGCTCACTGTTTTTTCAACCACAGAATTTCTTTTTTTTTAAATATTTATTTAATTTTAGACAGAGGGGAGAGAAAGAGAGGAAGAGAAACATCAATGTGTGGTTGCCTCTCATGCACCCCCTACTGGGGACCTGGCCAGCAACCTAGGCATGTGTCCTGACTGGGAACTGAACCAGAGACCCTTTGGTTTTCAGGTTGGCGCTCAGTCCACTGAGCCACACCAGCTAGGGAAACCATAGGATTTCTAAGCTCCTTAATATGCATGTGTACTGATAATTTTCAAGAGATGTATAGACTGAATGCTTCCACTAATCATATTGAAATCTTTCAATCAAAACACATGCTTTCTAAAGACATTTTTTAAATGTCCTATCCTAAGTCCAGAAGTATTTCCTTTTAAGTAGAGTATCAAGAGTACATAAAGGTATTATTTGATCATGATGCATCTTTATTCACTATCTGCAGGGGCAGATACTTGTGGAAGAAGTGGTCCTTTCCTAATTTTTTCCTCAAATATGCATCTCTGGATCTTTATCTTAAGGAAAGTCCTGGTTCTGATAAGGCAGAGCACTCTAACTAATCAGCAAAACCTACTCAGGGCAGAAAAGCTAGTAGCCACATTTGTAGGCACCTCCGAGTCATCGCCCAGAGGAACTGTTTCCCTAACTGCTCCCCAGGCAAGCAGCATCCCTGTCTTTTGCATTCTCCTCCCACACGCTGCCCATCACATTCTTCCTTGTTTCATTGTTCTCTCTCTCTCACCCTGAGATGTGAGAACAGAGGCCTTGACTGACTCACCTCTGTAGCACCCACAGCATCCCGCAAAATGTCTTTTATATCTTTCATTACTCATGAGTAGTTTTGCATGAATAAAATATGGAAGAAATAAGGTTGAGACATTCATGACATCATGGCACAATAATAGCAACAGGGTCAAAAACCCCCACTGCATTGTGAGACTTAGCCTCAAATGTCATTTCTAAAGGACAACTTCTCTGATTTCCTTAAAAAAGAATAAAACTCTTTTACTACAATGTCGATCTGAATCTGTAACAGAGTACTTGTCCTAGACAGTAAGTATTTATTTTATGTGCATCTTCATCACTAGATCTTGTCCTATTCATGGTGCATGCTCAGCATCACGCTCACACAGACTATAAGGTCCACGAGGACAGACAGTACATCTGTCTTGCTCATATCTGTATCCCCCAAACTCTGCATAGACACCCACACTTGGTGAATCCTTAATAAAATAAGCTGGTGCATGAATGAAGGCTGGAAATCAGAGACACAAAAGGATGACAAGATGCTCAGACGACGACTCTGTGTCCTTGCCTGACTTTCATACTCATTAGAGACTTAGTTTGAAAAACCACAAAAGGGGGAAGCTATAGATATTCCTGCCAAAGAAGTTTTTTAACTCCTGTTCATCCAATTAATTTAATTAGTTAAATTGAAAGTCAAATGAAATTTAAAGCAATAACTCAGAAATTTAGGATTTGCTTAGGAAAAAAATCACCATCATCATATTTAAAAAGTGTGATAGATATCAAAATTTCCATTACTCATAGAGCCTTTAAAAATGGTTTCATTGGACACAGGGCTTAAGAAATCATTATAAAATGCAAATAAAATTACACAAATATTTGAAGATTGCATTTTCTATAACTTTGCCTGTATTTTTTTCTAGTAATTTAAGAGATGGGTACTTGGGATTGTAGTTAATTTTACTAATGTCTGTAACTACTTAGCCTCTGGCATTGTTAAAGGATTTTATTTTTTTAGAGCAGCAAAATGGAGAGGAAGGCGCAGAGTTCCCATACGCCCCGCCGCACACACGCTTAGCTTCCCCATTGTCAACATGCTCCATCACAGCAGCTGCCAATGGTTTTGGCACAGGGACTGGTTTTGTGGAAGACAATTTTTTCATGAACCGGGGTTTGGAATGATTCAAACTCACCTCCTGCATTGTGGCCTGGTTCCTAACAGGCCACGGACAGGTACCAGTCTGCAGCCCAGGGGTTGAGGACCCTCCCAGGGGTTGCAGCCCAGGGGTCTCAGTATGTCAAATATCATACTGAGACATTTGTTACAACTGATAAACCTAATTCTCCCCTTTCTTAACCAAATCCTTTGAGCTGACCATGACTGTTCCCCACTGCCAACCAAGAGACTGTCGATAATCTGACAATAAATTGAGTGTTTAGTAGGAACCGATGCTTTTGCTCAAAGATGGCTCAACACTTGTGACTTGAAATTAAAGGAAATGCCCTTTTACGACATTACATACTCAGTTACATTGAACTGAAATCATTAAAATTTTATTTGAATGAAAAAGTATCAAAAATCATTAAATTACACTCAAAAGGGCCACAGCATTGGTTAAACTTTCACTGATATAAAATGCTCTGTCAACGTAATTAATTAAGGATTATTCCTTTTGGGATCGAGGAGGCAACAAACCACACTGATCAGTTTAGTGGGCTGTCACGTTACTCAGTGGGAGACAGATTCATTCCGTGGTTTAGAATGTACCAGGTTACCCGAGGACACGACAGGGCTTGGGTGAACTAGATACGCCGAGTGCTGATCAAATATAAAAGCACTGCTTTGGGATCGATAGAACTGAGTTAGTGTGAAATGCACTGTGACTTTCTAAATGACAAGTCAGATTCCAAGGGACGAAACAGTCTCTGGTTCTTACACTGGTGACTGCATGCTCAGGTTGAGAGACAAAGCAAATGTTTGCAGCAAATATGAAATCTATCTTCACAATTAAATGTACAGGTGAAGGGAGTTAATCTGGGATGCATTCTCTCTTCAACAGTGCATTATTCTCCAGGTAGGCTATTTCCCTGGACACAGCCCTCAAGAAAGATCAAAGACAGCATGAAACAAGATAATGTGCAGTATTATGACAGACATCAAATATCATGGGAATGTACAGTTTTTGTCACTGATTAATTTGACGCATAAGCCCTTAGGTCACATCAACATCACAGAGGGTTTTCTGGGTCACAAATCTAAAAGCGTCCTATCATCCTCAGCCCTAATATAGAAGTAGTTCATTAAAATGATTGTCTAATTATCAGGAAATAATTTCCCTATTTCTGGAAGTTCTTCCAAGTGATAAAAGTGCTCTTAGGCTAAGTTCTCTCTTGACTGAAAAAGCAGTGCTCCACTGGGAAATTAAATAAAATCACTTCTTCTGGGATTTCCAGTCTCCGGTATTTCAGACTTGCAAAGGAACATCGTAATATCCCATTTTCCCTCAGTATTTTTACAACACCAGGGACCTTATTTTGCATTTCTGTGGGTTATTTGGTGTGAATAAGGTATCTTTTAGGGATGAGCAAATTGAGAAGATATAAAGACGAATAATTAAATTAGAAGCTTTTTGAGGAAGACCCCATGTAGTTAATTTTTTGGTTCTCCATGACTTTCCTATTACTTATTTCCGTTGTTAAAATGATTCTCTCATGTACTTAAATATCTAAAGGGTTATGCCATGGAATAACTACAGGTCAGTTATAGTTTAATTTGGGGGTTACAGTTGTTACAGCAAGTTAATTAACTTTTTCCTTTTTTATATGCCTTTCCTTCGGTTACTCTCTGAGTATGGCAGGCAAATAATTAAGATTCCATAAGGCACTTTCATAGTCCTTGTTACCATTGATTGCTAACAAGACTTAGCAGAAAATAAATCACCCTTTTTTTAGGTCACCTGCAAACATAAAAAAAAATCCTTTGTTATTTTAGAATACAAGAAAATCAATTGCTATAGCAATAATGCTTTTCAGATACAAAGCATTTGGTAAGAACAAACACAAAGATGTAATCTGTTTCACTTTGCAATCATTTAGCCCATTTGTTAAAAGAAACTTTCACCTGAAATTATCATTGTCCACCATTCACCTTCCTGAATTCACAATTTCAAATATAATATCGGTTTATTGTAGGTCATGTGTCTTAGTCAATTTCATACAAATCCATTCTGGCAGAGCTCTGGGCAAATAAGAGAATAGGCACACAAAACCAAAGTGCTATTAATGTGTTTATTTTGAATACAAGCTACATTTAACTAAAAAAGTGGGGATGTAAGTAAACAATCAGCTGCATGTTAGTTTTTTTAAAATGTGTCATTTCTCAGTGAACCAGCTTCACAAAGCCACTTACATTCATTTTGCACCCCACACCTGCAGCGCTTGCCCTGTCTACAAGAACCCCATCGATTATTCAATATCCACGTGGACTCCCACCCATTCCATGATTTGTTTCACCCCTTTCTAAACAGACTTCCCCTTACTTATAGTGAAACAAAGAAGGGTGTTTCTATGGCTTAGAGATTATAATAAAAAAGTCCTTGAGGAATGTACTTAGACATCAACAAATGCCTCTACACAAAGCTGAGGCGTGAATCATCTGTGATATAAACTATAATAAAAAATGAAAGAAGCTGGAAGAGTAGACTCTAGATATAGTTAATATTAGAATATGGTGTCAGTTTTCCATGTATCATCAATCACTGTTAAAAAATAAAAATATGTCTGGCCATGGTGTTCAGTTCCATTAAGACTGCACAACGCTGATGATGACTATGTTGATGATAAAGAAATGTCATTTGTTTGGTGTTCTGTTAATCCAGGCAGGCACTTTTAATAACTCTCTCTCTCTCTCTCTCTCTCTCTCACACACACACACACACACACACACACAGACATTCATCTAACAACTCATGTTTCACAAGCCAAAGAGGTAGAAGTAAATAGTCCTTCTAAATAATTCCTAATTCACAGAAGAGTGACCTGGGTGATCTAGGGATGTGAGATGAGACTCAGGTCAAAACCTGGGAGATGCAAAACACTGGCTCCTCACCACCATACCCTGTATAAACACTACACACAACACAGTTGATTGGAAAATGTTCTGGTAGTGCCCTTGTCAGTCTCCAGATTTCCACTCTGATAACATTTACAAGTCATTAATGCTAAACTACTACTTGTCTATAATTTGTTTCCTAATAGGCCAGCTTTTTCATATTACTTGTGACTGAAAACAGGTAATGTTTCATACATCATAGCTAAATGCTGCCTGCTGGCTAAGGTCCTCAGCCAAAACGAACCACCAGAGATTTCGGGTCATACAGTTCTTACTCAAGGGGTTAGTCTACCTGAAACAAAACACGAAAGGTCACAAAACTGAGTAAAATCATCAACAAACGCTCAGTGTAAACAGGGATAATTTGTGACAACAAAAACATAAAAGAGGAGGGGGTAAAGATGAATTTTCAAAGGGGGGAGGGAATAAATACATTAAAAAGATAATGGATTACTGCATACGTGAAACTTTTTTTCATAAACCTAATGGTAACCACACATAAAACCCCCAAAACTGAAACCTTAAAAAAGGGGAAAAACAAAATGTATGGAGTAACACCAAACATGGGAATACAGTTCTTTTTAGCCATGTCTACAACCTGCGAAGGTTTTGTAAGACAGTAAAATGCGTATTTGTTATGCTTCATTGAATCCAGTTTGCTGAAAATGACTAGAAGAGTTTAATTGTTTTTCATGTT
Source organism: Artibeus jamaicensis (assembly GCF_021234435.1). Lineage (NCBI taxonomy): Eukaryota > Metazoa > Chordata > Mammalia > Chiroptera > Phyllostomidae > Artibeus > Artibeus jamaicensis. The sequence continues at coordinate 41,925,971 of NW_026522059.1, forward strand.
TCTTTGCCAGCTCTTATCAAACCTGCGGAATCCCTGTCACGAGAGCAGAATTGTGCTAATAGCTGTATCACACGTTGCATTAAGAAATGATTATTCCCTGGAACCAAGCATCATAAGAGCAATAGCACTGAATAATTTTTTGCCACCCTCCCCATTTCTCGATTTAAGTAGTAAAATATCTGGAAAATAAATCAAAGCTTCCTTGAAAGTAAGACGCTGTATTTACTTCATTGACAATGCAACTTGCTCTATTTAAACAGTATGCAGAAAAGTCTATTAAAACAAGTAATACGCTTAAAAAGAAAATCATGCTGTAGCTTAAAATAAAACAATATACACTGAATATGGTCTGCATTGGAGTCAGGAAATGTGGAGAAAAATGGTAAGGATAATGTAGTCTACTTATCCAGAATGGTATTCAGTTGGCTTAATGTTATAAAGTCCCAAATCAGACACATCTACGTGCAAACTGAAGTGTAAAAAGACATTTCTACGATGTGTGAACATTTTTTGAGGTTTTAGTCATTGCTGATTTATTTACTAAATGGCAAATCAATAATTTGCTATCTATATGTGGAACATTATAGATAAATTTCTATTATGTCTAATATCATTGAGGAAAAGAATATTGAAGAACAAAAATACCTAAGGTTTTCTGTATATACTTCCATCAACAAAACTAGTGATTTCTAAGTTTATCAGAATAACAGGTTATAAATTATTAATAATGCATAGATATTATGCCATCTCCTGTTTTAGCATTTATTTAAGGTAAGTATTATACTGAAGTAATAGAAAATGATTCCTATACTCTGGCATATTTTCATTCAATAAAACGTACATTTATTCTGAGATAACTACATATTTTATTTCATCAAGAAAACAGGTGTAGCCCAAACTTTGTGAAGTTTTGATTTAAGATTTACACATTAATTTTCTCCTGTAATGTGTTTAGGAATTTTAAAAATATCAACTTTTAATGTTAGCTTCAATTTACTTAACTTTGTTGACTAAAATTTCATTGGTGGAACATCATTTAAAAATGATGCTTTACAAACTAAAAGGACAGCTAGATCCGAAGGGGAAACATAGAAATGAAGATCTCATGGAGGGTTAGCAACAGGGGAGTGGGAGAAGGAGAAGGGGTGAGAAGGTACAGAAAATAAGTAGCATAGACGGTAGGTAGAAAATAGATAGGGGGAGGGCAAGAATAGTATGGGAAATATAGAATCTAAAGTACTTGTGACACATGGTCATAAACTAAAGGGGGGGAATAGTGGGGGTAGGGGGGTGCAGGGTGGAAAGGAATGAAGGGGGGAATAGAACAACTGTAATGGCATAATCAATAAAATTACAAAAATAAAAATAAAAATGATGCTTTAGAATTTATCCATCTGTGAAGACTATTTAAAAAAAAATGCTCATTCACTTAAGGCTGAGAAATGGCTGTATCCTTGCTCCTTGGAGCTGAATGACAGAAATATTGTAGAGCTCTCAGTATAACCAGAAAAGACAGTCAAGGACATTTTACTTTTTAATATTTTAAATCTGTATGTGACTAATTTTCAAGAATAAGAATGGAGGATCATTCAAACATAACTTTATTAGAACATTTACTAATTTAAACAGAAATTTCCCTGTTTTGACAATATATGTGTATGAACTATTTCCTTTGAAATAAACTAACTGCTCATCAACTTCCATGAATCCGAAACATATCCACCTTGTAAATTCTACTTCAAAATGTTAAATACATTTTAAATCTTTAATACAGCTTATCAAAACTTCTCATTCTTCTTCCCTTTGCATTGTCAAATACAGCTATTTTGAAAACTCTCAAGGTTTTTGTTGAGAGAAAGATGGAGTCCTTCATTCCAAAATTGCAAAAACATTATTTTTAGATTTATAAACACTAGTGAATTAGAGTGATTAATCAATCAAATAGATTTGTTTTCCCTTCTATATTATTGAGTTTCTTTTCGCCATCTTTGTATAAACACAAAATCTACTGAATCAGAACTCTGCGGATGGTGCCCAGCAACCTGTGAAATATTAGAAGGATTCCCATCAACACTAGAAAAAAAATTGGAAGATGGTATTGCCATTATTATTTATCACCTTTCTGGAAGATCTGGCCAAAGTTTTAAGGCATGTAACAGAAATAAAAGATCAAATTTCTTTAAAAAAAAATAAAATGTGTAATCAAGATAATTGATTGAGAAACTATTTTAATTAATAGGATGTTTCAGTCATGTGTCGGGTAAAAGGTAGATGCATAATAACCAACAGCATTTCTTGCAAGAGTTATGTTGAAAGAAATATTTGACTTCCTAAAGTAACAAAAATATAAAATACTAAAAATTACTATAAAAGAAATATGTGTTATGTACATGTAAATAACTATAAGACTTTAATAAGACATTAAAGAATATTTTAATAAAACTGACCCTTACTCATAAATATAAAGGTGAAATATTACAAATCAACCAATTCTTTCAAAATTAGCTTAACATTTTAATATGATCCCAATCAAAAGTAAATTAGCTGTTTAAAAATTTGACCATCTTTGCATCTCTGGAATAAATCTTACTTGTTACTCCCGGGATGCAAGGAGGGTACAATATCTGCACATCAGTAAACATAATATGTCACATAAACAAAAGGGAAGACAAAAATTGCATGATAATATCAAAATATGCAGAAAGGGTATTAGATAAAATCCAGCACACATTTATTCCCACTTATCAAAGTGGGAATAGCGGGAGCATACATCAACATAATAAAGGCCATGTGTGAAAAACCTACTGCCAACATCATACTCAATGGGTAAAAACTAAAAGCATTTCCATTAAGACCAGGAACAAGACAGGGATGTCCACTTTCACCACTCTTAGTCAACATAGTACTGGAAGTCCTAGTGACAGTGATCAGAAAAGAAGAAGAAATAAAAGGCATCCAAATTGGAAAAGAGGGAGAAAAACTGTCATTATTCTCAGACAACAAGATAGTGTACTGGAGGGCACTGGTTTGTTTTAAGTCTGGCAAATGTGACTCAGCTCTGTACGGAAAACGCTCTGTACGGAAAACCTACAGGAGCAAAGCGGTGTGCGGAGCCAGACCCTCAAACTGGGTTTTCCCGTGGGAATCAGGCCTAGAAAGTGCATCCAGACTGTTATGGTTTGCTCTTGCTAAAACTCCCTGGCCCTGGTCTGAAACAGTAGATGTTCATTGTCTATCTTCAAGGTAGTTCCCAAAGTCTGTGTGAATTTTCCCAAGGATGGAGCTAATCAGCTTGCCACCTTTCCCTTCTGCATTTGTTATTTTCATTTCCTTGATTGTACCTAAAATGTGGACAACAATATTCCATGTAATAGATAATAAATCCTTCTTTGATGTAAGACCCTAGAAAAACAATAAAAGCCTGTCCAGGCAAGGGTTGGTACGCTCTCCCCTTGAGAGAAGTGGCCGCAGTACTCTCATCAAATTCAAGGAGTTCATCATCACCAAGCCCTTATTATATGAAATGTTAAAGGGACTTATCTAAGAAAAAGAAGTTAAAGAAACATGAACAGTGAAAGGACAGCAAACTCACAGTTATTAACAACCACACCTAAAACAAAAGCAAACTAAAAGGACAGCTAGATCAGGAGTGGAAACATAGAAAGGAAGATCTCAAGGAGGGTTAGCAACAGGGGATTGGGAGGAGGAGAAGGGGGAAGAAGGTACAGAAAATAAGTAGCATAGACAGTAGATAGAAAGTAGATGGGGGGGGCAAGAATAGTATGGGAAATATAGAATCTAAAGGACTTGAGACACATGGTCATAAACTAAAGGGGGGGTAATGGTGGGGGAGGGCGTGTGCAGGGTGGAGGAGAATGAAGGGGGGAATAGAACAACTATAATGGCATAATCAATAAAAAAAAGAAAAAAAAAGAGAGTACCATACCATCCCCTTTTCTCCACAGAACTGCTGTAACCTGTGCATTTGTTTTCGTCTTCACTCACAACACACAGACTCTGTGGGCCAGAGTCTGCCATAATGCACAAAGCAACCCTGACAGACTCCACCAAAAAACTCCTCAACCTAGTAAATGAATTCTCAAATTATCAGGATACAAAGTCAATATGCAGAAATCAATGGCATTGTTATATATCAATAATGAACTATGAGAAGGAGAAACTAAGAAAACGATCCCACTTACTATTGCAACAACAACAAAAAAGTACCTAGGAAAAAATTTAACCATGGAGGTAAAAGACGTGTACTCAGAAAACTATAGGATACTGAAGAAAGAAAATGAGGAAGATACAAATAAATGGAAGCATATCCCATGTTCCTAGATTGGAAGAATTAACATCATTAAAACGTCCATACTACCCAAAGCAATCAATAGATTCTACAAAATTCCTATTCAGACATTGGTATCATATTTCACAAGTCTAGGATATTACAAAAATTTATATGAAACCAAAAATGACCAGTAATAGCTGCAGCCATCCTGAGAAGGAAGAACGAAGTTGGAGGGACCACAATACCTGATACCAAACTATACTACAAAGCCACTATAATCAAAACAGGCTGCTACTGGCATAAGAACTGATATAGATCAATGGAGCAGAATAGAGAGCCCAGAAATAAATCCATGTCTTTATGGTCAATTAATATTTGACAAAGGGGCAATAGCATATAATGAAGACAATCACTTTGATAAATGGTGTTGGGAGAATTGGACTGGTACATGGAATAAAAAAACAAAAACAAAGAAACTAGACCACCATCTTATACCACACACCAGAATCAACTCAAAATGGATAAAAGACTTAAACATAAGTTGTGATACCATAAGACTCATATAGGAAAACATAGACAGCAAAATTTCAGCTATCTCGCATGGCATTATTTTTGCTGATATGTGGTATCCCTCAAAAGGTGGGAATCATGCTCTATAAAGAGTTCTTTTTTGTAATTAACTTCACATTGCATTGAACTTATTATCTGACATAGTTTTCAAAAATGTAAATTACAGTGGCTATATAATAGTCTATAATCTTTATGTACCACAGTTTATAATATTTTTCATAATTCATATGTTAGGAATTAATTAAAATAATCACCATTTTTACATATATAACAAAACTTTGGACACAAGACTTTGAACATAGCTCTAAATATTTGTCACATTATTCAACATAATAGATTTCTGCAGTGCAAGCATGATCTCCTAAGACTCTTGATCAACACTTTCAAAACATATTTTTAAAGGTCATACAAGTCTATGCATCTATCCAGAACCAATAAATACATTTGTGCACATAAGTTAATTGCAATCTGCAGAGTTGTGCAATGTAAAAAAATTATATAACTGAACCAGTGATCCCTCCGGGCTATATAGTAAGAGGTAATCCATCTCATTTATTGTCACTAATATTAATCACTTTTAGATTCACTGACACAATAGATGGAAATACACGTTTCTCACTGAGAATTAGTTAAGTTTCAGTTGCATTTACCAGGGTCTCAAAAACACCAAAAACAAATCATCAAACCCTGTGGTTTAATGAAGTTGATATTTCTTCCTATTTAATGGTCCGATGTAAGCAAAACAGATCCATGTCAGGTAGGAGGGTTCTTCTCCACAGTGGTGTCCAAAGACCATCGTTGCTGTAATCATGGTTCTCCACCACAGCACTCCCTCTACTCGATTTGAGATGGCACTGCACCATGACTACAGTATTCCAAACAGCATAACAGAGGCCCGTGAAAGGAAGGGCTTTCTTCCCTGTTAAGGGCACACTGCGGAGTTTGCTTATGAAACTTCTTTACATATCCCATTAATCAGAACTCAGTCACCAAAGTGGAAGATATAGTGTTTATTTTGGCTCATTCCAGACCCAGCTAAGAAAACCTGGAAAATAATTTTGGGAAAAGGTCTATCTCACTCTGTTATACAGAGGATCTTAAATTTGCAATGTGTTTTATTACTGGTGTGGTTGATAATTTTTCACACATTTATATGGTTTCTTCTGTGAAATACACTTTAGTGCTTTCTGCTAATTTTTTTCACAGGATTTGTTTTGTTTTGTTTTATGAGTTTTTACTAAAGGTATCTCATTGTGGTCTTATTTTGCATCTCTCTTATGCTTAGTGATGCTGAACATTTTTCATATGTCTATTGCCAATCTTTATGACCTCTTTAAGGGTGTTTACTCTGGTCCTTTGTCCATTTTTTAAATTGGATTGTTTATCTTCCTGGGGTTGAGTTGTATAAGTTCTTTATATATTTTGGAAATTAACCCTTTATCAGACGTAGCATTGTTGAATATGTTGTCCAATTTATAGGGTTCCCTTTTCATTTTTGTTGATGCTTTCTTTTGCTGTGCAGAAGCTTTTTTATTAAAATGGGATCCCAAACTGTATAAACATGAGATTGTTAAATAAGTGCTTTAACATTGTAATTGCAGGTTCTCTCACAGGACCAGTGTTCAAGCAAAGTTTACAGCCCGGAAATTAGAGAACAACAGCTTTAGAATGTAAATTAATATATTTTAAGGTAAGAGTGACTGGTATTCTGATTTTATTTTTATGGGAAAGAGAGATTTACTTTCATATCTTATATCCTGAGCAAGTTAGAATCTTATTTTCCTGTGTTTGGAAAACAAATCGTGGGGATCATATACATTTTATGTATTTCTTAAATTTATCTAGGGTTTATCTTAAGAGCTCACACATATAGTTCTTATATTACAGTAGACACTAATTCTTAGTGAGGTGCAGCCTGCTCTATTTTATGATGTTGAAAATATATTCAGTGAAATTATTTACATGCCTTAAATATTTAATAGTTAACCATAACTAGTCCACAGCACGTGTTTCATATCTTGTATCTACTCAGTCATGTGTTAGGCACTGAGGATAGAGACTAAATATAAGGCATGAATGACTTTCCCAAGACTCTGAAACAGTATTTCATTAAACATTTGTGGTGACTAAGATAAATTACCCTCCGTTATACTGTAGTGAGCGATATTGATCAAAGAATTTATTGGAGAAAAGAGACTCATAAATTTCACACAATTGGATTCTGGTTCAAAATAATTTATAGTCACGTGCTAACTTGCATGGTGTAAATAATCAGTACCAGACTTTGTTAGTTAAGAGAAGGGAGAAATTCAAGAGCTTCTGAAGGGAAAAAGACTCATCAAGAACATTTGAATTTCAACTTTAAACATGAGCAAGACTAAGGTGGGGAGAAAAGGACGAAGATTATAGGTGAGAAGAACTGAAGAAAAATTGGGTGGCCAGAACCTGTGGAAGAAAGGTAAACTTGGGTGCTCCATCATTTGGAATAACATATGCAAGAGTTGTAATAAGGGTGACATATTTTATTAGCACATTTTAGCCAAATATATATTAGTAATCTAATCTATATTATTACTTTAGAATCAGGAGGGAATATGCAAATGTGGCCTGGAAGGGGCCATGAAGTAATTAACCCGGGGCGAGAAAAACCAGCAGATAACCTGACCAGAGAAATGGAACTGACTTAAAGAAGTAATGGAGGCCATAGCAGACATATGTAGCATTGGCAATAAACAAAGAAAGCCAGGCCTAAGATTTGGGAGTAGCTTTAAGGAAGAGATTTTTTAAAAAAGGTTGGTCGGAAGATTTTTACACTGTTGAGTCCAAATAAAAATATCTAATTGTGGCAGTCAGACTATAAGAGGTTGTCCAAAGATCCCAGTCCCTGGCATAGACACTTCTGTGTATTCATTCCTCTCTCCATGACCACAGGTGGCCTAGTAACTGGCTTCTAACCAATAGAATAAGGCAAAAGAGATGGGATGTCGCTCCTGTGGTTAAGACACATAATAGTTGTCTTCGATCTTCTCATCAGGCTCTCGCCCTTGGCCTTGATGAAACGAGTTGCCGTGTTGGGAGGGCTGACAAGGCAATGAACTGAGGGTGGCCTCAGGCCAACGGTCAGGTAGGAACTGAGTTCCTCAGTACAATAGCCCTCCAGGAACTGAAATTCTGCCAACAACCATGTGAACTTGGAAATACATCCTTCTCTGGCAGCCTAAGACCTTGGCTCTGGTGACACTGAGATCCAGGCTTCTGAGAAACACGGAAACAGATTCCTGGCCCACGCCCTGAGATAATAAAGGTGTGCTGTTGTAATCCACTAAGATTTGAGGCAACATAGGCTATGAAAGCAATAAATAACTAATAAATTTATGTATCTTTTCTTGCCTTGCCCTCTCCTAGTCCATTGAAGAGGAACATGGCTTTAGCTTCTTCTCCTTTTCTAACTTCTAAGAAAAATTCAACTGCTATTGGAAACTATTCTCTTGGAGTTTATATTCAGAATCAAGAAGAAAGAATGACAGAATAAAAAAACAAGAAACACACAGAACTGGATCAGAAAAGAGGTTATTTAGAGGGGAGGTTAAGGGGAGAGATATGACATCCAGGGTCAGAGAAACTCAGATGAGAAAGAAAAGGAAAACATGATTTAAAAGAAGTTATTTTGTCATTCTCTTCTGGTGGTGGGGTCGTGGGCTCTCATCACAGGCACTCGCCTGACATAGGACCACATGGCTTATGACATCAGTGGGCTAAATGAACACATGCTCCAGTTTCCACTGTGGTATTTGCCAGAAGGAAAGGTAAAGCTAATCATCGTCACTGGTTTCTTCAAAACCCTAATCATTGAAGAGCTTCACAGAGCTTCCATCTTCCCCTCGACCTGTATTGGGAGCCACTCTGAAGTTTCTTTCCCATCCCACTCCATTGTAGGTTTCTCTCCATGTTGAAGAGAGAAGGGGAGCGAGGCTATGCAGGAAAGTTCCCGTTCAATTAGGAGACGGGACTGGAGAAGCTGAGGGGAAAAAAATCCTACCAGTGACTGACAGATCCTGATGTAAAAGAATGGTAATAGAACCAGCTCTTCCAGTACCAACATTTTGTGAGTAAAGATATTGATCTTCAAGGGCACCAGACATCTCACTACAGGTCAGCAGAGTTCTGCCCAAAGTAGATAATAATAAAAGAACTAACATGTTAAATGCTCATTATATGCTAGAATTCCTGGTGATGTGCGTATAGGAATTTATTTGGTTCTCACAACAGCACATGAAAAAAGTTTCTGTCATTATGTATATTTTATAGATGAGGAAAAAGGCAACAAGATGTTATATAATTTGCCTAAGTTTACAAAACTGCAAAGGATAGAGCCAGGATACAAACCTACGCAGTTTATTTTTAGAGTTCTTGTTATTAACAAGTACTAATAAATATTAATTGACTGAAGATGATTTTGGAGAAATTTCCCACAGGCAGAGCTGCACAGTGGTAAGTTTTATGAGAAATTTTTACAATATGTACTTGAAAGTTTCAAGTATTAACATTTCCCTCATAATTATTGCAAACAATTATTATGAGTGATGCATCCTTGCAAAGTTCTAAAACCAAAGTTTTTCTTTTGGCATTCTACTTAAACAGCAAAATTTGGTTAAAGAGTTCATAGAACCCTTTCTTCTATCAGGATTTACAGTCAGTCAATGATTAGAAAACCCTGCAACTCTGTCTCCCCAAAGAGATCCTGAATCCAGTCCCTGCTCATTGCTAAACCCAAGTCCAACCCTCACCACCTCTTGCCAGGACTACTGTTAACGGCCCTCTTCCCAGCTTCTCCACTTCCATTTTTATTTCCCTATTTTTCATTCTTTAAGCAATAGCAAGAGTCGTTTTACTAAAGCATAAATCAGATCATGCTCAAAATTCCCCAAGGGTTTCTAAAAGCAATTCACATGAAATTGAAACACTGCACAGCATGAGCTACAACAGCCCTCTGATCTGTCTCCTGCCCACTCTCAGTTCTCATGACCTGCATCATTCCACCCATTGGTGTCTCTGCTCCAGCCTCAGTGGCTTGTTTTCATTCCTTGACTATGCTTAGCTCATTTGTCTGGGACTTTGCACAGGGAATCGCCTTTGACTGGAATGCTCTATCTTCAGAGCATGGCATGGCTATCTACTTGACATTATCAGCTCAAATTAGAGACTGTGTTTATCTTCTCCCTTCTTGATTTATTTTCTTGACAGGATTTATCACTTTTTGAAAACATCTTATATCTTGACTGTCTATCTTCCTTACTACATTCATTAGGAAGGGATTTTAATTTACTACTGTACCGACCATTCTTAAAGCAATGCATATTATATTGATGCTCAATACATAATTGCTGAATGGGTTACTAATGAATGAATGAATAACTAATACAGGTCGGTAACAGTGGCTCGGATTCAGGAATAAGTAAGAAGACACAGTATCTGACCTCAAATCTCAGGATCTACTTATCTCCCCAAGGGAGTAAAGTGTAAACTGAACCGTGAAGCACAGGCAGAAATCAGCCAGGAGGAGAGTGTGGGCAAAAGTTTTCAGCAAAGACGGGTTAAGAGACATCAAGGCCCAGATTGAAGTGGGGCTGTATCTGTGGGAGGCACTGAAAGAGAAGCAGTGGCTTGGCTGCCCTCGAGACAGCATTGGGGCTGGAGGGTAGCCCACCAACCAAACAATTCTTGTTAAGAGTATGGACTTTATTGGGAGGGAATGGAGAACTCCAGGCAGGTTTCAAATAGACAAGTGATAAAGATTGGAACCTGAATCCAGCCAGCTACAACTAAGTACACTATTACATTTTGATAAAAAATAAAAATGTAATCTTATGGGGTAATGCTATGAATCAGAGTGAGAAGAGTTAATAGTGAAGGGCAGGTTCCTATGAATATGCAAAAAGGTACGTTGGAGACTCACAGTATCATCATTCCCCTGAATGCACAGCATGACTCAATGCTAGTCAGGGAGTTGAGTCCAATGGTGATTGTCCCTACAGACCCAGGATGGGGAAAAATTAGGTTTACAGTTGTATGTGAAATACAGTTTGTTCTTGTATTATTATTAATTATTGTATTATTTTCCATACAAACAACTGTGAACCTTTTGCCCCACCTCTGTATATATATTTTTAACTTATTTTCATAAAACTCAGAAGTACTTTTTTGAGTTAGTAAGGCTATTTCAGTTATGAGTTAGTCCCAGGCGTTATATTTTGCATCCATTGAAAGGGCTCAGTATTACGTTTCCCCTTCATTAGGGGGGTGTAATTCAGACTCGCTAATTGTATTTCTGGACAGACACTGGCATGGTTCTGTGAGTCCACTCACTCCTGCTGGCAAAGGTATGCAGGAGTGATCATTTATTCCGGGATATTTTTACTTTAGATTTTTTAGCTTTATCTTCTCTTTGCATAAAACAAGTGTTCTCTGAAAGGAACATTATGGAAAACAAATATATAATGCTTGTTCATTCACATTTTCCTGATTTTTTTTACAGATACTCATGGAAATCTTACCATGTAGAAGGTGTTGTGGTCATAAGCATATCAAGCAGGGAGATTATTATTTCAAAATAAAATCAGAACTAAGCCTTGAGAATCTGTAAGCAAATGATCCAGGTAACTCACATTTTGGGGAAAGTGTTTACAATCACTTTTGCCCATGTTCACTAGTATATGAAATAAGTATTTTGATTCTTCGCGTTCAGTTTTGTAAACCAAATGTGCTGAGTTATAATGTGTGTGTGGGTGAGGGGCAGCGTCACCTGTAAGCTCGGCACTGCAGCCAGCAGCGGGTCTCACGCTTGTTCGTCATCCCAGCCCTCTGCCCAGGGCCTGGTGTATAGTGGGCACCGACTAAACTTTTACTGAATAGAATGAAGGGAGACACAGTCTGGCATTTGGCTGTTAGACTTTACTATTTGTAATTTCTTTATTTAAATGTTGATGAAATTTACTGTTGCAAACATGTTCTGTAGTAAAGATAACCACGTACAAGTCAGCAACGTGCAATACACACCAAATCAACTTTTGTGTCCTTGTTCCTTCGCGGCTGTGTCCTCTTCTGTTTGTGTTTGTCTCACCTACGCCTGTGATACCCCAATGACCAGCTTTTGTAAGACAGTAATGTTCTGTTTGTATGTGAATAATTTACTCACATTCTGTCCCACCCACCAATTTCAGGGACATAGAAATTTGGCATAATCTCAGGTATGTTGTAATTAATATTAAAGTAATGGAAAACTAGGGCAGAAGTCTATTTTGCATTAATAAAAGTCCTTATCAATGCAAAACATTTTCACATTAATACAATTAGCAATGCAGAAATGCAAATCTGGTTCTCCCAGGACTCAAGGACTTGCATTCACTACACTGCAGGTACCATTTCTGGGACTCCAGGAAAACTTTTGTTAAATATACTGACCTAGCAGATATGTGAACTTTAAGTAATCATTCTGTTTCTGGTTTAGCAGTTGTGGAAATTAATTAAATCACACTTGAAAATATCTATCATTTTTTCTTTCGCTTCCCTAAATAATTGAAAAAAGAAATAGCTAACTTGAAGCTATATTTGCAAAAACAGTATCATAGGGTTATTAGAAGGAGAATAACCACAATAGCTTAATATTAAGGTTTGTTATTGCATTTCATAAAAGGCTTTAGATACATAATGAAATGTGGATTCTGGCACAACCCTCAGGATACAGGTGTAAAAGAATTTATTTAGTATAACTAGCACATAAACAGAAATACAGCTGGTGCTTAGATTAATCAATCTATTCTCTTTAAAAAATCTTCATGTTGAATTTGCACAGATAACTCTAGCTTAGATGCTCTTTCTGACTTGAGGGCAAACTATTGTACCCTTAATAATTATGTGGTATTTTTCCACATATACCTGCTTTTATACATGGAGCAGTGGACTAACATGACAATCAAGACAATATAAAGCTGGGTTTTTAGTTTAGTTAATGTTTTTGTTTGTTCATAATCTGGTCTCATCTGAATATTTAACTAGTTTGAGTCTGGATGCAATTTATGCTACAATGTGTGCTATGCTGCTCTCCTTATCTCTATGATGAACCCTGTCATTTGCCTTGTTTACTGAAGACTCTGCTTCTTATTCCAGTCTTCCTCTCCTCCCAAACCCTGCCACTGAGGTAGGGCATGTGGCCAAATGGCTATAACCAACAGGGACTGTCAAAGAGATAGTAAGACCAACTCTCAATGGATTTATAGCTTAGAACTGGCAGAAAACCAACTCGGTGCAACATGGTGACCAATGTCACCTTTGGGTAACCCAAGCTTTATTATACACTCATTGCAATACACTAGGAGACTAAAGGACAAGCCCTGGAGCAATGATCAGAAACTGAAAGCCCATATAAGGACACAGATTGGCTGCCAGGGCTCTCACTAGAAGTCTCTAGCCCTGTGTCACCATCACCTGGGTGACTTCGGTGACTGTGGGATGGCTCACTGGACATGGCAGTTCTACTGACCATTTCTAGACTAACCTCTCCATCACCTTCTCCACTCCTGGGCCCCTCCCACTGTAATGGCAGGTAAGAACCCCCATTTCTGCTGATTCTGCCCCCATGAACTCATCATGCTCCACTTCTTCAAGTGGACTCCATTGTCCCCTGGCTCTCCTATTACGCCACACTCCTCTTATTCATGTTTTCTCCACATCTCTACTGTTAATACTTTTAGTCACTTTCCACAGAAGAGCTAATTTACAGAAAATATCACATTCACCATGTAAGAACTTTCTCAACTGACCAGCCTTAATTATCACCCCACCTTTTCCCTTTACTCATAAATGATCAGAAAGAATCTTGCTCCTTTCATCTGAAATTAACCTGCTACTTCTGCTTGGGGTCCCATGCCCTCCTACCTGTTGAAGAACCTTGTCTTCTTGATAACCCCTCTCCCTCTGCTCTCATCCCCGGCTCTGCTCTATTAGACCCTTTTTCTCAGCTGATAACAGCAGGTCTTCCATCTAAGAAAGTTATTTCCTTTGTACTTCAAACACCTTAAATAATGTTCCTATGCTAACTTTTTCTATTTCTTCATCTTCCTTGCATTCTGCAAGTCCGTGCAATCTGGATTCTCTGTATCATTTATTTAGACAGTTAACAAGTACTGACTGACAGCTGACTATGCATGAAGCACTGTTCCAGGTGCTGGAATATAGCAGTTAATGAGACACACATTCCCAGTCATCTGGAATATTATGAAAAATCCTTTTCAGAGATCACAGAAGCCATTTCTATTTTCTTTAAGACACACCAAGCTCTCCAGTATCCTTTTTATACAATTATCAGTTGCCTAATAAATCTCAGAAAAGAATTTATGAATATATATACATATAAAATATATTCATTTTGTCTTCTGAAAAAATAATTTAAATAGTTCCAGGCAAGAGGGACAATCAAGTAGCTTTATCCCATATAACTTGTGACTATAATTTCTTATATTAAACAGCACAACCAACTCTGATCTTCAAGAAGATATGTTAGAACACACTGAGAAATCAAAATAAAGATAATAATAAAAAAGACAGCATGGTAATAGTTCATTCTGCTCACCGTGAACATGCTCCAGTTTTATTTTTTGAAGGCACCTTGACCAAACTATTATATGAAATTGAAGAATTTGAAATGATCTCCCTGTTGAACCCTGTGATATATCTGTTCTAACTGCCACCATTCCTGACTGGCGACCGATCCATGATTATCATAGACCCTCAGGGCTGTCATGACCTCCTATCAGAGATTCAACAGTTTACATGAAAGCTGCCTGTGCATTTGAAAGGGCAGTGACCTTGTGGAAGCAGGACAGCTCTGGCTTCAAACATGTCTTGCTGATGTTGTAGTTTAGATTTGCCATTTGTTTACTCAATGTCCACATTTATATGTGAAAATGATAGAAAAGGATGGAATGTCAGGTTAATCGCCACCCATGTGCACACATGCAGGGCAGTATCCTCTTCGCCATCCAAGTCTACAACTATAATTCTGATTCCTAAAATTTCTAGTTTATATATTTTCCACACGCAATTCTTTTGTTTCCATTGCAGTCTTCCCGTTTGCCATTCTTCCAGGCATTGCCACAGCTGCAACGAGACAGGTGACCTGAAGAACGCTGGTGGACCCTCATAACCAACTAGAGTCATGATGTGACTGTAAACCAGGATGTGTAGATGCACATTATAAATGGTGGATAACTGAGAGTTAGCTTCATATAGTTTACCCTCTATTTGCCAGGGGCGGGTGGTGTGATCTAGTGCGTGGAGGACTAATTGGGAGTCAAGAGACCCAGATTCCATTCTGCGTTCCAATATGGCTGTGCTCTGTGACTCAGAGCAATTCACCACCTGACTGTATTTCAATTGTCCGCTCTGTAAATTAGATATACTACTTATCACCTACACCCCCCATGCAGAATTTGAGGATCTCAATGAATTATTGCCTGTAGAGTGATTTTCCCTCCTAAGGAAAAAGAAGTTCACACTTCCAGTTAAAAATACTTTACTTTAAACAAAATAAACAACTCCAGCACTATTATATCATCATCGTACAAAAACACAAAGTGTGGATTTTAGAAGCACAGGGGATTTTGTCCAAGGAAATAAGTAATTAAAGGCACAGATGGGATGATGAGTTTATTTTCTACTCTAACTAAATGTCAGAATGGTAGTCACTTGGTGCTCAGGAACTTCAGAGCACCAAGGCCAGTGGCAACCCTGTGAAACTTTAAAATGTCCAAGATCTGTGAAGGATGCCACTGATAACAGAAATGTCATTTCCGACCTCAGAATATGCCAAATATCCCAATACACAAAATATTGGTGGGCATCTGCTGTGCATATGATCAGGTGGCAAAAAACTATCCCTTCCTATTTAGGGGCTTCATCCTCTCCCTTGAACGACAAACTGAGGTTAAAGCATCGCAGTCAATCAGCATAGCAAATGTAAAGGAAGTCACTGCAACCTGGCGTTCAGGAAACAGAATCACATGAAGAAGGTTCTCTGAAGTGGTAGATGAGGAACCTTCCCTAATGCCAATCAACACAAGAAAAGTCACGGGGGGGGGGGGGGGGAATGAAGCTCTTGTTCTGGAAGTGCTGTGTAAACAAATTTGGCTTCGATTCTTGCAGAACAGGCTGGGTAAGTAGGGCTAACAGAAGATTAGATAGTAGAATCCACAGGGAACTTTTTAGGTTAATCTGTGGTGATATTTTTTCATATTCCGTTTGTAAGTGTGTGTGCTACTTGATCAGCTCAAAATGCTTGAGCTCTAGATATGAAGAATGCATGAAATCAAGGGTTACTGCAATGTCACTCAGATACTGGGTTGGCCAAAAAGTTCATTTGTTTTTTTACCATAGATGTCTTTAGTACTGCTTAGTTGTCTTTAACTTCATTCAAAACAATTGTGTTGGGCTGTATTGTGACAGCTGTCCAACCAGCGTGCATTCAAAAATGACTTATCAAAATTGGTGAATTTCTGTGTAGCCATTTTAATACTGAGGATGAAGAAAATATGCAACATTTTCAGCATATTATGCTTTATTATCTCAAGAAAAGGTAAAGACAAAACTGAAACACACTCAAAAAGATTGTGCAGGGTATGGAAAAAGTGCTGTGACTGAATGAATGTGTCAAAAGTGGTTTGTGAAGTTTCATGGTGGAGATTTCTCGCTGGACGATGCTCCACAGTTGGGTAGACCAATTGAGGCTGATAGCAATCAAATCAAGACATTAATTGAGAACGATCAATGTTATAATGCATGGCCAACACACTCAAAATATCCAAATCAATAGTTATTGGTGAAAATGAAAAACGTGTCTTTTATTTTTATGGAAAAAAACATATGGACATTTTGACCAAGCCCATACTTCACTTACTGCCTTGGGTGTCTTCCAGCTCTCCATCCAAATAAAGCCCACAGGGGGCGCCAGTGGGATTTTAACTACATCAGCTTGCCTTACCGAGTCAGCCATTCTACTCACACCGTTCACTCTAGCAATGCTTTTAACTTGCTGCCCCATCATCAGGTTCAGTTGTAAAGCAAGACTTAACATACTGTAAATTAATTACTCTATTTAACATTTTTATTGTTCACATCTATCATTTATTTAAAAATTAGACAAATCAAATAACTAACTTGAAATCCCACATTGATGTGATGGAATAATCAGAAACTCAACTTCCCTGTTAGGAGAGATTGTGTCGTTTCCACCTTTGTGGGTTTTGCCTGGCAGTAACCTTTCCAGACACCCCGGGGATAGTCATAGCTACTCTTCATCAGCGATGGTACTTTACTAGGAGCTTTCCATTTAAAAAAATAAAATTTAATTTTCAAAAAAAATGTTATGAGATGAGTATTATTACAACTATCTTACAAATGAATAAACCGAGATTTGGAATGAGTAATAAGCAAGTTATCTGACTTTACGTGACTTTCAATGTGACTTTGTCACATGCCTTTAAACAGAATCTGTCTATTTCTTTGTACCTGTGATTTTTGTGCTTGGCCAAGTGACTTTAGTTGGTCCATAGAATTGTAGCAAATTAGATGTCAGCAGAAAATAGAAAAATGGTTAATCAACCAAGGGAAAGGAAGTGCCGGAGCACAAGCACTACTGGGTCACTGAGATGCTCACGTGAAGGAGCCCAAGCTGCTGCTGCAGAGTCCCTAGAAGAGACACGGGCTCCCTGGCCCGCAGCCTGGTGACTGCTAGTTCTGGGAAAAGGCCTCCCTGGACTGTTGAATGGATAAACAAACTACAATAAATGCACAAATCTGTTTCATCCATGGTGATACACAAAGCAATGTGTGGGAGTCTCAAACACATTATGCTAAGTGAAAGAAGCCAGACCCAAACTGCCACATGCTGTAAATTCCATTTATAAGCCATTCTAGAAAAGGGCATAGAGACAGAGAACACATCAGTTGTTGGCAGAGGTTAGGGTATGAAAAGGTTTGACAACAAAGGGACCACAACGAGGAATTTTGGGAGATAATGGAGCTACTCTGTATGTTCATTGTGGTTTTTGGCTATATGAGACCTGCATTTGTCAAAATTCACAGAACTGTAACCAAAAGAGGGTGAATTTTATTGCATGTAAACTAAAACTAAACTTTAAAAATACTCCTTTTTCCTCCTTAACTGTGGAATTGTGCTATATTGGTGGAGTTAAAGTTAGAAGGAACTGCATTATTTAGGTGCTGGATCTGCACTTACTATCTGAGTGATTTAAGTAAATAACGTAATGTCTCTAAGCCTCGGTTTCTAACACATAAATGGACATAATAATACCCACCTTAGGCTTCCATGTTTCTTCCATGAAGTGAGGCAGTAATACTCTCCAGAGGTATGGCCGGGAGTCAAATGAGATAATGTGTGCAGGGGGCCAGGCACAAAGTAAGTACTCAACACAGGGAAGTGGTTATGTGAGATGCTCATGCTGATGACCACTATAATGATGATGGACATAATGATCTCCATTAGAAGAGCACTGTTTGGGGAGAATTTATGGCTTTAGAAAACTACTAGGATTCTCAGAATTCTGATTCTAAATACACACTGTGTCCCATATCCTCCTATACGACTCTGTATCCCATGGAGATTTTCAACAAACAGAAGCTTCCAACATGAATGAACTCGGCAGATGTACAGTAGGCACCTACCATGTACAAAACACTGTCAAACAGGTGTTCTATGTAGTGACTGCATTCAGAATTTCTCAAAGTCTCTTCCAACCAATTACAATGCTGTCTTATAGATCTCGAACTTATCCTTGATGTAGGAGGACCCCTGTAACCCTGCTTGTTGCCTCTGAGATTATACTTTGGGATCCTTAGCTTCTGAGACTTAAAGCTACATAGAATCTTATAGTTTTTGCATCTCTGATTATGACTTTTTAATAAAATCTATTTATTTCATTTTGGTTTCCTTGCCAATATCAAATCCTTAGAGTCAAGAAGACCATCTAGAGTCACTGAATCTTTAAACGACAGATGATCAAAACACTAACATGGCTCTGAGTCATCCCTGAACGCAGTGTAGTTCTAAGAGACAGAGGGAACTCCTCCACTGGTGGGGGCAAGAAGGGGTCTCCAGCTCCCACGTCCTCCCTAACAGAAGAGCTACTCAGCTTAGAATCAACAAATTTTAACCAGAAATTAAAAGAAGGAAAGAGCCACTTGCACATGCAGATCGGTAAAAATTTCATAAATATATTCATATCTTAGGGAGAACTCATGAATGAATATATATATAAATAAATGAATACATACATGCACGAATATGTGTGTGTGTGTGTGTGTGTATTCACTCACACTAACCAATTATACTGGGAAGAGCACTACACTGGGAGTCGGGAGACCCGGGCTGACTCCTGGCGGCACGCCCAAGTCTGGTATTCCATCTATTCTATTATAAGGGCCCTAGACTTGACTGAGTGCATTTAATTCAACTGTGTAACTGCCATTTTACCTACTTTGCAGCAGGCATAGGGAAACAATGTACCTTTATTGGGAAATGACACCATTTTCCATGTTCTATTTAATTTATAAAGTTTTCAAAATATAAATAAAGCACCATTCTAGTAAAACAGGCCTTTCTAAACCTAAAAGATTCAGTATTTGACTCCTGGGGGTAGAGAATGAAATAGTAAAAGAACATTCTTGTGTAAAGCGGCCTCAAGCACCGTAAAGCTTTGGGTAAAGAGTAAAACCTTGCTTGAATTTGACTGGCAAGATAAAAATGTCCTGGTGAATAGGGAAAAAATGACTCGCAGTATATGCTTAAAGGTTCTCACACAAAGAAAAAGTAGGTAAGAGTTTTAACCCCAGGGAACACTGTCAATGCCAAAAGGGAAGAAAAAGCAAACTCATTAAAGTTCTAAATATTCAGAAATAATAAAGGGTCTTAGGAAGTATGGAAATAGTACCCTATTCATTTTTATGATTCTAGAAAATGTAATATGAAATAAAGCATAGTTAATTTATGCTCCTAATTGCAAAAGCAAGTAACTGATATTTTAAAAAACAGGGATACTGAAGAGTAGATCACAATGGGTTTCTCAATCGGCCCCATAAGAAGTAAAGTATAAAGTTCCTCTTGGGGCCTCGCAGGAAACAGAAAAATCCAGTCCCCTTCATTCTTCATTGACATAATAGTTCTTCAGAACAGCTTACAACTGAGCTTATGTTTCACACATGAACATTTGATGAAGCTCACCTGTTGTGATCTGTTTAAGCGCTCACATTCTCAGTAACAGCTGTAGGTTGCCCAAACCACAGCTTTCACAAGGTTTTAAAATAATTGAGGGAGTTTTTCCTTTGTTTTGCTCTCACTTCATCTTACTTGAACGTCCAACAGAATGTACTCAAGTTTGGAAATTCAGGGGTTGCTCATTGAAGCTTGCTTATCGCACAGAATTTTAGACTGCTTTTCCTACCTGTTTCTTGTGACAAGGCTTTGCTAAGAACCGGCACAGGAGCTGCTCGGCCCCACCCGCTGTCCCCTCTGTCCTAGCCCCAGCATGGACACGTGCTCGGCAGCTGGCGTAGTGAAGGCCCTGGGTGCTTAAGACTAGCGCTGGCAAGTGGGGCATCTGCCTGCTATTTCGTCTGATAAGCCAGGAGATGTTGACATCCCTAGAATGTGCTAGTCCATATTCCCATTGTCACCTGATAGGAGAAAGAGGTGGAAAGGCTCATTATTGAAAGTGGTAACCAAGGGAAATATAAACTATACTTAGGGCCAAACAGAAAGAGTAGGGGTTGAAGTGGCCATCTTGGTTGTCCCACTGAAGCAGGAGAGTGAGTTCATTTTTATCTTTGGAAAGTGCAAAGTATTTATTAATTTAAAACCTCTTCATAACATCCTAGCTCATATTAAAGACTAGTCTATTTTTCATCTCTCAGACAGAAGTCTACCTAATTTTTTCAAAGAAAAATCATTTTATTGTGTTTTTCAACCATGTTAACATGCCAGTTACCAAACTCCTTTACCCATTCATGTTACTATGTAACAACCTTAGCTGCCAAGGTATTTTTCCCTAAATATAATTAATTGCCTCAGACAGTGAGATACCATGGCAGGGAGATCTATACAGACTCAAGCACCAGCAATATGGACTAAATCAACTGATGAGCCCAGCCTGCATCTCATTACTCTCATCTGTAACATGAGAATGTCTGCTGGAGGAGATAACCCAGGTAGGAGCTCTTAGGAGAGAAACACAGGTCGTTTCTACCCATGCTGCAGTCAGAGTCAATTACTTTGCGTTTTCGACTCCTTAAAGGCAGTGATACAGAGTAACACGTTAATGCTCTGCACGGGCTTGAAAATGCCACCCTTTTCAGCCTCTCCCTTTTGATCCCTTCTATTGCATATGTAGGTGCAGAGCTCATTAAAAATTAAAATGACAATGTGCTTAATAATTGAACAGACATTTTAAAGGAAACAGCTGCTACTCTGAAAACAGTTCTGAGAAATAAAGCATTGAAAAGAAAAAATAAGTCTTTAATAATTTTTAAAAGCATAAACAAGGGAATTTGGAAGGTTCATTTTGAGAAGAGAATATGTGTTTTGTGTAGGAAACTACGCATTTGTGTGTAAGGGGGTGGTATGAGAGAGACAGACACAGAGAAGTATTTTTTTAAAAGAAAAGTGTTCAGCAATCAACATCTTTCCGTTGTAAAAATAAAAATTCCACCCTAATTAAGTGCTGATTAGGTAGTAAGTAAAATGTGGTTTTTATCCCACTGTTAATTTTCCATTACTTCAACCTTCTCATCAAAACTTATGTTTACACACTGAAGTTTTCTGAAGATAAAACTTCATGAAAACAGTTCAGAATGCTTTAGCTACATAAAAGCAGGCCTTCCTACAGACTTATTATTTTGTGCTCTATAAAAAAAACAAAATATACATAAAACAAAATGAAATGTATATAAAAATAAATATAAAAGTAGCCACTGTGACTTAAGTGACTTTCTATCTTCCATAAAGATATCAGTCTAGTTAGGAGACTAGGTTTAGAGATGAATTTACCAATATTTAAAGAAAAATGTTTTATATTTTGTTGAAATTACCCTAGAACCTCATAAAAATGCCCTTTTACTTTGAATAAAGTCCAAACATATTAGCTTTTAAATGGTCCCTCTTATCCTACCACATACGATTTCTGACTGCCTTTCAGCTTCTGAAAAATACAGAACTTTAGTCGTCTTTGTATTCCATCATCTAGCAGGAGTTTGGTTCATGGTTCCTACTCAATAAGTATGTCCAAACCAAACAGGTTATCCACCTTTTCCCAGTACAACCGGTACCTTTCTCCCTGACATTTATACTCTTAAGATTTGGTCAACCATTTCTCTCTGCCCATTTCAATCCAATCTGTTTTTAAGCACAAATTCAAATACCAGCTCCCTCACAGAGGTGACCACTGGGACCTCTCCTAGATGTCCACTGACTGCACTGATGCTTCAGGGAGATGTCACAGCCAGGTCATGAACATGGTCATGAAAAGTCACAATGGTGCGGGCATGGCAGGACCTCTCCATTAGGTTGCCCTAGGCAACCCTAGGCTGGACACTTGAGTATGGGGGCAAGACGGAGAGGCAGTTAGCACAGCTTTTCATTTGGAAGCATGAGTCTGAGCTAGCTCAGTCCACAGGGAAGACACCATGGGGGCATAACAGAGGGGCCAGGGTGCAGGGTGACCTCGGACAACGGGGGACGCCCATGAATTTTAAAAAAGTATCCCTTCAGAGTCTATCACAGAAAATCTGGTTTTCAAGGGTGGGGATTATAGTACAGTAAATCCTTATTTAATGCCTTCGATACATTCAGCTACTTTAAGTGAAAGGACCTATATTAAAATCAATATTCCCATAAGCTAAATGATTGGAACAACTGTTAAGTTTTTAGGGCATTATAAAACGCCATTCTTTGAGGACCTGCTGCACCTGCACCTGGGAACACAGGTGGACTAGAGGCAGCATTAAGGCACGGCAGGCAGTCAAGGAACGGACTAGATGCAGAGGTACAAGTTGGGCCTGAACCTTTAGAAAGCACCCATCAAACGAGATGCAGTCACAGCAAAAAGAGTAAAGGATTCAGGCCTTTCTACAGGGATGGACATTTTCTAAATTCCACATTGGAGTTTAGCTGTGAAAATCCCACTCGTACCTCATCGCGTTTCACATGCATCGAATGTCCACAGACCTAGAAGAAACACTCAGGTTCAAGAATGGAGGGACAGAGCAGACTGTTTCTGTCACTTCTCTGACAGGGAAGTTCTCTACGCCCCGTGTTCTGCTCTCTTACAGCTCTCCACACAACTGCCGTTCTTTGGGAGTGACGTTTGCATTTACCGAAGTGAGTTTTATTACTGGGTGACTGTCAGCACCGCGAGGGCGGGCACTGAATCTGTTGCTCTTCGCTTTGCTCCCAGCACCTATTGTGTTCCACAAGAGGTAGGAACCCCATGCGTGGACTTATGCAAACATGATGTCAAAGGAAGGGTCGATCAGAGCAGCTGCATAGAAAAATGACACAGGACAGGGACACTAAGACACGTGGGCGGAAGTTCTGTCAAAAACAAATGCTGAGAATTTGCTGCTGTTGTTACACTATCTTGTTTTGGGTGTTTTAAATCAGCATGTGAATTAAGTATTTTTTTTTACAGTAACATTTTGGCAATTGAGAGTGGCTTTATTTTCTTTATCAGAATCTCCTAGGTTTATGGTTTCAAATGGATATATAATAAAGAACGATGGACAAATCATAAGCATATAGCTCAATGAATTTGTTTTTTAGTCATTGATGGTGATAATTTCTGCTAATCTTATTTATTTATTTTCCTTTTTTCTACTAGTTTCCTTTTCTAAAAGGAAGTAAACTTTTTAACATTATTAAAAAACTCTTTCTGAAACTGTTGGTCTACATCCCAAGTACCTTCTCCAGGCAGCTGAGTACGCTCTGAATAGATTTTGCTTCTGAAATCCTACCCTTGGGCTCTTTACTGCATAAATCAGGTAGGAGCCTTGACTTTTAACAGTCCTGAACAGAGCACTGTTATCTATTCTAGGGATCAAAAACAATGGAAGATCAGAATGGCAAGACAAAGGATGTGTGGACTCCAGGCTACTAAGCGCCAGGACAGTGTCTGAATCACTCCGACCCCCAAGTCTGAGTTCCCCCCACAGCACTTGGCTGGAGGTCATTGTGAGGGCATGTGGCTCACACCCACTCATTTTCAGGGTGTGCCGGCTGTGGGTTTCAAACAGGTTTTCAAAGGCAAAAGCAGCAGCACTTATCAGTGCTTATGCACAGCATTTGCACTGCACGTCACAGCGTTCGCAGACCCGATATAATTGATCTTCGCAGCGTCTGAAGGACACAAGCCGGACCGCATCGCCCTCGTGTTATGGTGAGCTGTTTGAATCTCAGCTGAAATGACTCACTTCTGATCAAGCCGCTTGTGGATGAGAAAAACCTGTTTGGTTAATTAAAAACCTGTAAGATCGACTTTGAATTCAACATTGAGAATCACCAATTATTTCAAATAGTGTATCTCAGTTAAAGGAATATTTAAAACAGGGTGTGGAGAACAGGGTACTTACACATCAGAAACACTGAAAATGGAATACTTAAAGGATTAGCAACCCACAGAAAGGATGTAAAATTTGTGCAAACGCTGCCACAAAGCTCTGCAGCTTCTCCATGGGCGTGTGGGTGCTGGTGGTGATTATGTTTCCTGATGGTCAATGTCCTGTGTTCCAATGCTCCACTCATTCCGCATAAATCTATAAGCAGACAGTAATGCTGTACCATTGCTGACTAAAGACAGGTTAAAACTTTCATTTTAACACACATTTGCTTGAGTTTCCACTAACTCGGGCTTTGCCAGACTACCTTCAGCTCTCCAATCCTACTTCCCTCTCCCACCCCTAGGATGGCTAATTTGCCAAAATTTCTTTACTAGACAAAACTGAAGCTATAAAGTAAAACCTCGGAAGCCAAATGCATCAGTGTGTAATGTGCCACTAAGAAGTCCTCCATCCATAGTTCATACCCAGAAAACCGCAGTAGGATCGATAACAATGACAGCTGAGTAAAGTTTGATAAAGGTGGAACAGAGAGCCCAGAAATAAACCCATGTCTCCAGGGTCAATTAATACTCAACAAAGGGGGCAGAAGCATAAAATGGAGTAAAAATAGTCTCTTCAACAAATGGTGCTGGGAGATTTGGACAGCCACATGCAAAAAAATGAAACTCAACCACCAACTTACACCATGCACAAAAATAAACTCAAGATGGATAAAAGACTTAAATATAAGTCATGACACCATAAAAGTCCTAGAGGAGAACATAGACAGAAAAATCTCGGATATTCCACGCAGCAATATTTTCATCTATAAGTCCCATTAGAGCAAGGGACATAGAGGAAAGAATAAACAAATGGGAGTTCATCAAAATAAAAAGCTTTTGCACAGCCAAAGAAAATAGCAGCAAAATGAAAAGGAAACCAACCATATGGGAACACATATTTATTTGCCAATGACAACTCAGACAAGGGTTTGATCTCCAAAATATGTAAAGAGCTCACACAGCTCTACTTCAGAAAGACAAACAATCCAATTAAAAAATGGGCGAAGGACCTGAACAGACACTTCTCCAGGGAGGACATCCAGACAGTCCAGAGACATATGAAAGGATGCTCAGCATCACTAGCCATTAGAGAGATGCAAATTAAAAGCACAATGAGATACAACTTCACATTGGTCAGAATGACCATCATCAATAAATTAACAAACAACAAGTGCTGGCAAGGTTGTAGAGAAAAGGAAACTCAAAACTGTAGTGCACTGTTGGTGGGAATGCAGACTGGTACAGCCACTGTGGAAAACAGTGCGGAATTTCCTCAAAAACTAAAAATGGAACTGCCTTTTGACCCAGCAATTCCACTACTGGGATTATACCCTAAGAATCCTGAAAAATCAGTTCAAAAGAACCTATGCACTCCAATGTTCATGGCAGCACAATTTACAATAGCCAAGTGTTGGAAGCAACCTAAATGTCCATCAGAAAATGAGGGAATCAGAAAACTGTGGTACATTTACACAATGGAATTCTACGCAGCAGAAAGAAAAGAGCTCCTACCCTTTGCAACAGCATGGATGGAACTGGAAAGCATTATGCTAAGTGAAATTAGGTGGTGAAAGACAAATACCATATGATCTCACATATAAGTGGAACCTAACAAAATAAACAAGCAAGCAAAATATGAACAGAATAAAAAACACTGAATAAAGAACGAACTGACAGTAACCAGAGAGGATGGGGGAGGGGGATAAAGGGAGAAAGAAGGGGAAGGAAGGGTTGTCAAGGAACATATATAAAGGACCCATGGATGAAGCCAAAGGAGGGTAGGATTAAGGATGGGAGGTGGAGGTAGGTGCGGAGCAGA
This sequence comes from Artibeus jamaicensis, assembly GCF_021234435.1. Taxonomy (NCBI): domain Eukaryota; kingdom Metazoa; phylum Chordata; class Mammalia; order Chiroptera; family Phyllostomidae; genus Artibeus; species Artibeus jamaicensis. The sequence continues at coordinate 41,952,369 of NW_026522059.1, forward strand.
GGGTGGGGGTGGGGAGGTGAAATGGAGACAAATGTAATTGAACAACAATAAAAAACAAGAAACTAAAGGAAAAACTAGCATCTTTCCTGGGTTAGAGGAGGCAGTAGGGAGGAATACTCTTTATTTTGCTTAAAACTGCTAAACAATGCTTTCTAGCCTGAACTCTTGAACTCTCAGGCACCAGAGGTATTGCCCTACTCCTGGGGAAACCGAAGCACAACTCAACTTCATCTGTCAATTTAGGCTAACTAGAGTGAGGCTGCCATTGCCAATACTAATGAATTAGACTCCACAGTTGGCCTGTGTTCCAGTCATGAAAATATTTTAGGTGGAATATTTGTGAAAAACACTAGCCAAAAGTGATTTTATTCCAAAGATGACCAATAATACCTTTCTCATTTTAAGTGTATATTTTAAGGTTGGCTTTCTGCGGTCAAGAAGTATAATTTCTACAGAGGGCAGTAGGGGTCGAGTCAATAAATTATTGAAGTGACAATGCACACCTCTGTGATAAGAAAGTGACTCTGTAGCTGGAAGTTTGCAATTAAAGACAACTCATTTCCTCAGTGCAATGCAACGTATAATGACTTGTTTTTTATTTGCTTTGCTGCCTTGCAACCTTACATAAAATGAGCTATTATTTCAAAACTGTAAAAGGCTGCCTGGAAACTAAACTGTAAATCCGAAATAATTTATCCGGAAGACCTGCTCTAGAAGGGTTCTAAGTTTCCAGACTGGCAGAACACAATGAGACATGGGAGCAAAACAATTTAGGGTGATCTCTCCTCTCAATGGGAATAAAGGGACCCCAAAAATATTGTAGGTAGGCAAGAATTTCTCATCCATGGATAAAATCCATATTTTATTATTTAATGATAGAACATTCAACATAAAACTTTATTTTTCAAAATTCATCTACAATTTGACAGTCCTTTAGAGTAAGCTCTATTTTTCCAGACCAAAAAGGAATAATATCTGGGATGACACTAAGTAAGTACCTCACACACATCCGGGCATTGAACTATCATAAATAGTTCTAATCTGACTCACTTTTTAGTGATATGTTAGAAGAACCCAGAGTTATTTTCTTGATTTTCTAGAAGTAGAATTTCTTAGTCAAAGGGAGTGCATGAATTCTGCAGTTTTTATGAAATGTTTTGCTAAATTGCTTTCCAGAATTCACTTGTGCTATGGCATGTAAAAGAATGGTTACATTCCTAAATAAATGATATGAACAAGCTTATACAACTTACTTTATATCTTTTAAAACTATAAGAAAATACATCCTTGTTAAATAACATCTATTGCTTCAGCTATTTAATATTGAAACAAAATGTGTGACATGAACATTCACACCCAGATAAATATCTAAAGATACTCATTCAGCTGATGAAAGCTTTCTCTTCCTTCAAGCAGAAAACCACATATTTTGTTGAAATATACAATGGAAATACAGTAATACAAAGTTCAAAGAAAAATAATGAACTAATCCTCTGCCCATTAAAAAAGAAAACCATTAAGAGAAAACAATATGCTACTCATGTTTTTACAGAAATAATAGCAAAAATTAATAATGTGTCTTCTGTATATAACTAAATATTAGTTTAAGTAAATAGATGTGTATAACCTAAAATATATTTTTCTTACTTAAGCAAATGCTCATATACATAGAGGCAAAAGACTTATGTGCATATCCACAGTCTTTATAAACTTTTAGCTATAATCCCCTGGGTCCCAGAGTTAATCAATATGGCATTTTTCAATTCAAGAAAATCTAATTAAAATTAAGCCATTTTGTGATGATTGGTTAATTCAGGACTACGTTATATCACTGACACGTGTCTGGCAGCAAACGAGAAAATAGGGAAAAAGTGAAACAGAGGAGCAATGAGATTTTGATATCACCTTGTCAAAGAAGTGAAGGAGAGCCTGCTCTGCAAGATCTAAAGTAGGGGAAGTCACTGAAGGTGATTTACCATGGAAATAGGGAGAAAACGTCCCAAACTCCTTCAGCACTCTTACTGGTTCAGAGAAAGCAGAGTGGGCTGAAATTAAAGACAACAGCAAGCAATAAGGTGGAGATATGTGACTTAAGGAATGAATTCAAGTGTTACAGTTACTACAAAAGGCAGAAGCAAAATTAAAATCCACGTTGGAGAACAAAAAGTCAAGTTGCAGAATGTGCATTGCAGAAAATAAAATCGGGAGCCTGGAGCAGATCTAAAGCCCCCCAGGAATTCAGAAGAGAAGCCAAAAGTAATGAAAACAAGAAAACTGTGATAAGTATGGCAATCAGACACAGTGAGCTGACCTGTGGGGTTGCACTGTCCCTGAGGAAAAAGCATTAATTGAAGTAGAGGTCATAATAAAAGAGAGTGAAACTAAATTTTTATTTAAGAAATTTAAAAAATGTTCTGACTACGCATAAAAGTGTTAATTTCTCATTCCAGTTGAAAAATAAAAGAATGTCACTTGTATGTAGATGGATCTTGAAATGACAAACAAAGTAAAAGTAAAAATCAAAGATGACTCGAAGAGGAGGCTAGGAGAAGAGGGAGGAGGTGGGGAGAGAATTAAGAAGCAGGCTGCCTTCAAAACAGGAACACAAAATTGTGTCTGGATTTGGCTTCCTGGGACATTAAAGTCAACAGAACAGAAGCATAATGTTGACAGGTCTTTGCGGATAAGATGGCATGCAAGATGTCTGTTATCGGTGTGTTAAAGCAACACAAGGCAAAAGCAAGGGATGCTGTTCCTCAGGACACACCGCATTTACGTGCTGCTGTTTACAGATGTTCCTTAAGGTTTACTGCAGCCAATCTAGAAAAGAAACAAGTTCACTACTCAGGGCTCAGAAAAGGCTAGCTAGAATGATGAAGCTACCTTTACAGGGTTTGAAACTCAAAGGGAACGACCCAGCCATGCTGTGTTCAGCCAGGGGTGGCTGGTCTCTGCGGAATTCCTGCAGCTTCTCTCCTCCACCTGCTCCACACCCACTCCCAGGAAATGAGTTTCTTAAATACATTCTTGTCCATTGTTCACATAGAATGTTTTGCAATTTTAATTAGTGTTTAATACAATAGATAGTGTTGAGTGTTCCAGTCTTGGTAATGTCCCTTAATTAAACAACACTGAACAAGGTGCTACGAGAATTGCTCATCAAAAAGCTGCTTTTTTTTTCCTTTCACAAGAGGCAAACTGTCAGAGTAATCAACACTGTCAGTACTTAAATAATTTGTGTTCAAATCTGAAGCCTACTGAATGGCATATGTCATTTTTCTTTTATAGTGAGGGATAATAATTCATCCTGAAATAAATATTTTGTAACATCTTATCTTCCATACAGACCATGTGAATGTTACTGAGTTAATTCTGTTTAAAACCAATACATGATGTGTAGTCATAAGCATGAATAATGATGTTCAAAGAAAAGCGAGATGGTAAGAACAATCATTAAAATGCAAACTACTAAGAGCAGTTATTTATAAATATTAAACCTACAGGCAATCTCTTTCTTCCTGAGTTTTCTTCTACCAATTTTTAAATGAGTACACTTTAATTATACATTTTTGAAAAATATATAAAGCAAATATCCAGTTGCTCAATCTCATACTACTCAGATAAATGCAAATTAAATCAACAATGAGATACCAATTCATATTCAAAATACGGGCAAAAATTTATGGTCAGAAAGTACTGAGTGATGGTATAGGGACATGCACCCTGGTTTCCTGGAGGAAGGAATGCAAATTGTGCCACCAGGACTTGTTAAAGCTGACAGTTTGTACCTATGCTATAATTTATCTACTTTGCTTCTATAAAATTAAAGAAATTCTGATAGCATGTGTATAAGGATATGTATATCCTTATCCATATATATATATGAATGGATATATATATATATCCATACATATATATATATGTATAGGCTCACTGTGACAGAGCATGTAAGAATAAACTTGGAAACAACATAAATGCCCATTCTCCTACACAGGACATCATATAAAAAGTGAACTAGAACTTCATGAATCAAAATGGATAAATCTCAAAATCACTGGGTTCAGCTGAAAAAGCAATAATAGTTTGTACTGCGCATATTTAAATTTTATGTACTAATATTTAAATAAAGCTTAAATATGCAAAATAATGCATTGCTTATGGGTCCATCATTATGAAGTATTACATGACTGTTGGGGAAAATAAACACCAAAGGCTGCCATACAAAGCACACGAGGGAAAGGCACAGGCAAGAGAAACACAGGTGTGTGCAGTTTTTTTCCTATACTTTTCTATATAATTGAAGTATATCAAAAAAATAACAATGTACTACCATAAGATCACATATTTTTAATTTAAACAACACTTTTAATTGTAAAATGAAGGAAGATGGTTTAAAAAACAAGATTTCTAAATTTTGACCAGTTTTTAGATGTCATCTATTTGATTCTTCACCCTCTAATATCTTTATATAGAGAGTTACAAATCAGTTCTTTGTTAGATCTGATCTTTTAACAAATCACCTTTAAGCTCCAGAGGTCTACAGATTTGTCTTGAAGGTCAGCCTGGATAATGATTCTGCAAAGAAAGGTTTTTAACACAGGTCTATTTTAATTGATTGAAGCAAGAAAAACTTAAGTGAACTCTGTAATTGAAATGGCCCATAGATAATAAAACTGATTAGAATGGAAAGAATAGAAGCATAGAATTTCCGGTAATGATTTTGAAACTCTAAGGAAGAGAGAAGACACCGTGTGAAAATGGAGCCTGTCATGCAAGCTGCTACCTTTAAAAATAAATAAAATCCAAACTGAGGGTTCTATTCAATGTCTAAAATTACAAGGGCCTAGGTGCAGGGCAGATAAATATATTTAAGAAGACCCCTGGCTTTGCTAAAGTCTTCATGACATATTCCATAATTTTATAAATGTTGTTGAATGAGAGAAGTTGAATGAGTGGGGAAAAATCTTTTACACAAGTTTTACAATCACCTTTAAGGCATTGCTATAAGTCTTGATTTGCTAATTGGCTTTTTGTATGTTAACAGGCTGAATCTATTAACATATGCATTAAGTAATGCCTTAATGTGTTTTAGTGCTTTCATTTAATGGAACTACATCACAGCACATATAGAAAAATCTTCCTCCACTCATTAACATGCATAATAAACACCCAGTTTTCTTTATACTCCAATAGGTTTTAAAGAAAAGGATACATGAACAATTTCACTCTCACAGAAACCTCTACAGAGAAAGAAAATCAAAGAGAAATATCCTCTGGCTAACTCTTCCCCATTATGGTTCGATGCATCATTCTTCATAGGTTTTTCTATTATTGTATCTAATCTGTATTGAAAATAGAAAGAAAATGAGAACTGATTAAACACTTTTCTAATTTCCAACTAGCAATTCATGTCTTCTGCTTGAAAAAGAAGCCATCTCTTTCTTTCAAAAAGAACTAGTTTTTGAGATAGTACATTCATCAAAAGAATTTTTGATAAATGTTGGCTTGCCCAGAGCTGAGATTGTGGGACAGGCACAAAATAATTGTCTTTAATCCTTGGCACTTGTCTTTGATCATTCCAGGCATAAATGATTTTTCCTATCTCTGACAAGTTCAGACCCATGTACCATGCAGTTCTGTATTGTACTATTTGAATAATCTATCTTCTCTACCTCACTAGTAACCATTAACATTTGAGGAGTACCTTAGAACATTGTCGGCTGATGACACGTTCCTGTGACGAGGCAGAGCTGCAGCTTCTCCCAACTTCTCAAGGAGGAGGGCAGCGACAACACAGCACCAGGCCCACTGTGTTGAGAAGACACACTGAATGGTCTCGGTCACAGGCACTTAGGCAGCTGGCCACTATTGCCACTATACAGGCTCAGGTAAGAGGAACTGGGAACAGTGGGTGAGAAAGCTAGAGAAAGCACATTGCAGAAGGTGACCTCCAGCGATGAGGCCCTGGTCATTATCATGCTGACTCATAGTCAATAGAATCAAAAGTCTCAGAAGATGCCTCAGGTGAACACAGAGGCATCACAAGAGATGAACAGGAACGGTGTCACCACCCGAGCTGCCGGGCACCTCCCCACTGTCTTCAGAACAGACTCCAGTTACTGCTGTTTCTTTCCAAGCTTGACTGCCCTCTCTCTCTCTGTTTTTATTCATCTTCCCGTCTTTCCTGCCCTCTTCCTACCCTATTCCTCTATGTAACTCTACCTTAGGCGTCCTTCACTTTTTTCCCCCTGTACCGTACACTTTCTCTTCTGTTGTGCCGTTTCGCCTGCCTGCCATTCACGCAGTTTCCAATGCCTTCTGGCCTTTTTCTCCCAACTGGACATTTCCTGAGTTAGACACACGGGGCTCTTTCTGCAGCAGCTGCTTCCTCATCACAAGTCCTCTGTGCTCATTTTTTCTGGTGCTGTGTTCCATCCTCTCTGCTTCTGGAGTTCACATAGAAGGCTGGGAATTACCTGGCATGAGTGGAGAGATACATGCCCAGCTCTTTAAAAGCCAGAAACTGTAACAGCCATTGGAGTTATAGTGAACATTCTGTGTTTGTCCCTCTGATTCCTGCCTCCTGCTTTGATTCTGTTTGCCAAATTAATTAATGTCCTGTTACTTGAGCGTAATTCTTCTAGCATGCCTACTTGCTTAGCCCTTGGTGCTCATTCATTCACTCACTCATTCAATACTTTTGCAATTATTTGCTATCAGACCTGACACTAGCTACCGAGAATCTCAATCATCAAGAACTAGATGGTCTAGTTGGCGGGAACAGACCAAATAATGAATAAGGTATAGCACATTATGAAAGGGACCTGAGCGGGTGGTAGACGATATATATTTGGCCCTCTAGGAATGCCTCCTAGAGGAAGAGACATGGAAACTAAGACCTGAAAGAAGACTAGGAGTGAACAAGGGTAAAGAGTAGGAAGTGGAAACTCCCAAGTACAGGAAGCCACATGTGCCAAGTGTAGAGGTCGAAAGCAAGTACACGACTGCCTGTTTGTTATAGCATGGAATGGAAAAAGAATATTTTATTTTTAAACACTCAACTCCTCACTGCTCACTTTACACCAATTAAAAGTAAATAAGTATGTACTTATTTTAAGAATATGAATCATTAAGCACACACTTGTATTAAGAATATGAGTCATTAAGTACAACACTTAATAAGATCACAGTCCTATAAGGGTTTTTGATGATTCATTTGTCTTATCTCCCTAAAAATTTTGAGTTATTAACAGTTATTCTCTGTTTAGAACTGTACTGAGGAGGAAAATGGGCCACTGTAGGCTAAATGAGTAACTTTTAACTTCATTCATTCATTTATCATTGTGCAAATATTTATTGAGTTCCTACCACCGCTAAGACTTCTCTGATGATGTTTACTGTGCCATGAAGGAAAGAAAAAAGCAACACTTAAACAAGTAAACAACTAAATACATCATGAAGTACTCCAAATATAACCATTAAAGGCAAAGCCGAGTAAATGATCCATAAACCTAAGATCAAATCATATAAAAAAGTCCATTTACGGAAAATGCTGTAGAAATCGAACCAAACACTAAAACTTCTTTCTAATAAATGGCATTAGTTATACTTCTTTTACAACATACTAAATAAATAAGCACCAGTCACAGGCTCACTTGCTAGGGTTGGACACAATTTATTAGGGATGACAAACGGTTACAGTTCATTGGTGAGAGGTAGCTTCTTGCAGGGGTTCTGTGCAGTTGTAAAGACTGGCTCTCACCCTCTTCAGCCATTTTCCAACTGGATGGCTTTCAGCAGGCTATTTAACTTTATAAGAATTTCATTCTTTTGTTCATAATATGATGATATAAAAAATAATGTTAGTACAAACTTGTTGTGTTGCTTTGAGGCTCAATATGAGTTAATTCACATTAAGCAAGTCAATGCATGTTGAGCTCTTGGAGCAGTGCCTGGCCCATCCTAAACATGTTAGCACCTGCATTGAAATCTGTTGAAAGAACATAAAGACCCTTGATGTTTAGAACTATCATGAGGTTTATAAACTATTTCTGTCTTCCCATGCCCACAATAGCTATCAAGAAAGAGCTATTCCCTGCTCTGAATTGTAGAATGCTGATTTTATCTTAAAAATCCTTCCTAGATTCCTTCTGACAGTAATTTTCTTTGACATTAAATGATCAGGGGGTTAAGCACAAGCTGCTGGGGAACTGCCACCAGTAACAAGGATGCGTGTGTGGCAATGCCATGTGCAGACCCACAGATGCTCAATGGAGACCCTGTGGGCCCAAGCCTCACCCTCAGTACCCTCCACAGTGTGGGGCTGTGGAGTGAGCAGTTGGGGCACTGCAGCCACTGGGTCCTCTTGACTGGGTGAAGCATGGAGAATCTTGCCTCTACTTGTCCTCCTCCCCTGAACCAGAAAGAGGCAGCAAGTCTGGGGCGTGTCTCTGCTCTGCAGATCCAAGTCTTCCCTCCGAGGCAGGTCCACGGTCTAGCCTGGGGATCTAGAAGTGTTAGGATGCCCACTTAACTTGCCAGCAGATATAAGCTGAGCTGTCTGCTCTAATAGCCTTCTTTCTATCAGTTAAAAAAAAAGTAGCCCTGGCTGGCGTAGCTCAGTGGATTGAGTGCGGGTCTGTGAACCAGAGTATCGCAGTTCAATTCCCAGTCAGGGCACATCCCTGGGTTGCAGGAGACACATGAGAGGCAACCATACATTGATATTTCTCTCCCTATTTCCTTCCCTTCCCCTCTAAAAATAAACAAATAAAATCTTTTTTAAAAAGTAATATTTTGATCTCTATCTATCTACGCCTATGTCTCAATTGTTTCTAAACCAGGTAACTAGAAACTATAGAAGGGATGATATTGATTGATCTCCTCCCATCCCAACACCTAGTTCTTTTAAAAAAAAAGTAATTTTAAAATGTAAAAGTTATCTAAAGTACATGGGAACTAGCAAAATTTAATCTCCCATGGGAACTGCCTGTGCACTTTTTTTTTGATAGTTTTTTTTCCCCTGAGATATTATAGGAAAGGTGAGTGGCAGCTGCAGGTACTATGCTGACCTGAGCTGTCAAAGTGTCTCCAGGTTGCTCTTACACAGTTGGAGATCCCACAGCTACAACAGCCACAGCCCTTGGAAACACGCCGTTGATAGTTTTATTCATGTTCATTTTTTATTATATTTTTTCCATTAGCATTTAGTCCCCTTATTCCCCCCTCCCCACCACAATCAACACACTGTTGTCCATGTCCATGAGTCCTTTTTCCTTTTTGCTTAATTCCTCAATCCCCTGAACTCCCCCTACCCTTAGCTGTCTTCCTGTTCTCTGTCTATAAGTCTGTCCTCATTTTCCTTGTTAGTTCAGTGTGTTCATTAAATTCCACATGTGAATAAATCATATGGTATTTATCTTTCTCTGACTGGCTTAGTTCACTTAACACAATATTTTCCAGGTCCATCCATACTGTTGCAAAGGGTAAAATTTTTCTTCTTTTTCACAGCAAGTAGTATTCCATTGCATAAATTTCCCATAGTTGTTTTATCCACTCATCTACTGATGGACACTTAGGCCACTTCCATATCTTGGTGGTGCAAGCATTATAATAATATGTAAATCATTTTATGTTTACTAGTAAATGTGAGAAAATGAGTGAAATGAACTTTCACACCAGCGATTGACCTTCTACCTTAAAGCATGATTTTTCAGCAACACAAATGCAGCTGACACTTTTTTCCTCAGTGTTCGGTGTAAGCACAGTTTGCATCTGAGGACCCCCAGGTACACTGTGGAAGAGGTGCTGGCCTCAGCACAGCCCCCCTCTCACCAATTATATGTTCTGCTACTCACAGCCACAAGAAAATGTTTAATTTTATGAGTTAATGCACAAAAATGCAAATGTGGGCTCATTTCTATCTATGTGTAGCATGTAATTGAATAGAACTTCTTCTTTTGGCTTACATAGCATTTTGCACCTTATCAACCACCATTAAAATGCATTAAATGTCTGTGATAATGATGCGCAATTGACCCACCCAGGACGGCAGCATTCCTAATCATGTCTAATTTCTGTCTGAAAATAAAGGACAGCTTAATTATCAAACTACTAACTTCAAGTCCTTTGAGTATTTTTTTAAAAGGAAAAGAATATTAATTAGTTCAACTCTCAGTCTTATGAATGTATGCACTTTCCTTGGGAAACCGGCGCCTGCACATTCCGGCCCTTCCCCCACACACGTGCCGCAGATTGAACGCCGACCTTGAAAAGCTGGGGGCACTTCGGCTGCTTTTTCATTCGTTATCCCATAGTGTAAATCCATAATGTATTTCAATATGTTTACTCTTAGAACAATGAAAATTAGAAACCCAGTATTTAACCAGTCCTTTACAATATAGGTGCTACCTATAAAGAACAAAGAGTCTGATGATGTCTGTGTGTATCAAAGAGAAAGACTTGGTGATACGTGCTTATCTACGAATAGTTATATGTGTACATGACTAACAAATAATACCCTTACTAGCATTTTAAGAGTGTAGATCATACTTCAATTTCTGAGGAAATCAAACCCCTCTCTTTTTCTTATAAACTCTGCTGACAGTTACTAAAGTTTGTGGGCAAGGGGACCAGGACAGGTGACAGCTGAGAATGGAGGGAACAGCCAGGCCCTGAACCAGGGTTAGGGGTTTGAGCCTCACTTTACAGGCCTGTATTGTCTTATGTGCCTTTCTTGGAGCAGTGAACAGATGTTTTGCCGATCCAAAGAATTTTATTATCAGGTAATCTGGGAATATAACGTTATTTGGAAAAACAAAGAGATGTCTGTATTCTAGGACTTCTAACAGTCTTTAATATGCAAATGAGTATTTTTCAGCACCAAGAATTCTAGATATACTCTACAGAATTTCTAGTTTCCTTTTTACTATCATATCCTTTTTTTTTTTTAAGAGAACACTTCTTTATAGAACTTGGTGTCACAAAATGTATTAAATACTTTAAGTACATTTAGGCAAATGGAACACATTTAGAGATTTGAATCTTAGGAGTGACGTGGTTTGACTTGCATGTAAGACAGATCACTCTGGTGGCCATGGGAAAGAGGCTCAGTGACCCTGGAATCTGTTGAGACAAGATGTTTAAGGTCAGAATGAGGCAGTTGTTGTCAGGAAAAGAGAGGTAGAAAGACTAAGAAACATCTAAGAGAAAAATTTGGCAGGACTTGGCAATTAATGTGGAAAGTAAGTAGATCAAATCTACCTCCAAAATTTGAAATTTAGGTGACTGGGGGGATATATGTGCCACCACGATAGAGGATAGCAAGACAGGGAGTAATGGGAAAGAGACATTATAAGGAAATAGGCAAACACATGTAAATACAATTTATAAAGTTCTTTCACACTCATTATTTTATCCAAAACTCATAGCAACTCTAAGGCATAAACAATATACATAATTTTTCTTATTTTCATGATGAGAAGAATGGGATCAGCATTTTAAATCACTCGCTAAAGTAAGCTAATACCACCCGTATAATAATGGGAGGGTTCTACTCCACCCCTCAAATCATCTCTCAGTAAAAAGGTAATTTTGCTATATGCAAGTTCTTTGAAAATCTCAAAGAAGAAGTTGCATTAGCTTGAAACATTCGCAGCCAATCCCAGTTGAGAGGCTTCTGGAGCTCCACTGGATGAACTGATATGAAGAAGGGCTGAGAAACAGCCGGGATTTAAGATTAATTCCTAGGTCTGCGTACCTGGCACTGTTGGACACTACCATTCTCAAAGTTTTAAAAGGAACTTTCATTATATATTTATGATTTAAGATGAAATTTATAGTAGCAAGCTCATACACAAAAACAAAAACTACTAAATTTTAAAGAACTTATTTGTATGTAGAAATAATGGCCCTAAAAAACTTCATGCAATAATCCCAAAATGGCTCTACATGTTGAAGATTTATGCAAAGCATTTGAATTAAACTGTCTCATGAAATGTGAGAAGAAGCAGTTTTACTAATATATCATATAAATGCATATGTGATTTGAAGCATGCATCAGTAATTAAAATTATAAATTAGTGTTATGAATAAGCCACACACTTTCATCTATGTCTCTAAGTTACATCCTTAGACTGGCCAACATAGTAAGTTCTTACTGAGAAAGTGAGAGAATCATCCTTCACGCTGAGTTTCCTTCCATTCAGGCTTATTTGACATTTGGATCCCACCCCATTTTTCATGGCCACCTCTGTTTCCATTGACTCAGGAGATGACTGATCAAATCCTCTCAAAGCTGAAATTGGGAAGCCAAGGACGACCTTGGAAGCAAGGGAGGCAGTGAATTAATGTGAAATTAGGAATGACATATACAGTACTGATTCTAAATCTTGTCATGAAAGAGTCAAACTTTGCTTCTGCAATCGGGAGGAACAAGGTTTCCAGGAAATGAAAAGCAATATGTCATAAACATGCTGCTGTGGCTTTGGGGCATTTGCAGGGAAATAGTGTGGCAGTGTGAAAAAAGCCGCGGGCTCACGGGCAGCCTCTACAAGAGACTCGCCCCCTTTGGGAGCCAATTCTTCATGGGTCTCTCACATTTCTGCACATCTTAGCACTGAGGCCCTGACTGCCACTTATTCTCGACGGTGTCTTCAAAGATGTTTGATAGCAAATAGCCTTTGAAGATGGAGACAGTGTCTTCCTCCGGAGAAAAGGATAGGTATATTTACTCCCCGATATAATGAAGACAAATCTTCTTGCAGAGGGAAGGTCAGACATGCTTTTTGCCCACTGGAAAAGATTCAGAGTCCCGAAGCTCTGGCCCCTCCAGCAGTCTCCCCTAATGCAACACGCTGCACGTGGATGTGTCCCACGGCAGTCTCTGCACTCCCAGGTGGGAACTGAGGCCAGGGTTTTGGGTGCACAGATGCTAATACGCTGGCTACTGTCATTCTTGTGTGTAATAAACTGTCTTTAACCTCTTACCCAGGAGTCTTGGGTCTTCTACCAGCACCCATGACACTGTGACAAACCAATTTGCTCATTTGCAAGTAGAGTGAAATCTCGGACCCTTCCGAATTTGTGAAACTTTCTGCATTCCCTCCTTTGCTTGCCTAGAAAAAAAAGCTGGGGGCTATATGATCATTAGTCCTCCTTCTGGCTTGGTCAGTACACATAATTTATATTAGGATTATGAAGAACCTTGGCAAAAACAGTGCTTATTCTTTTACTATTGAAAAATTCCTAAAGTTGACTTTCCAAAAAATTCCACATCAAATGCTATGAGTTTTGTTTCCTCATTAAAAAAAAAATCAAGGACCTGAACAACTGGCTTTATTCAGTTAAAACTTAGCTCTTAAATGTATTGGATTGAGCTATAACCAATCTCCTCTCAAATTCCTCATGCTCACTCACTTCCTTTAAGAAGTCATTCAATTGTAGCTTTAGGTTTGAAGATTCTACAGCACCTAAAAATGTATATTAACATTCCTACAAAATATTAAACCAGTTAGTCTATTTGCATATCTAACTTTTATCTTTGTGGCTATTTCAATTCCAGTGATGTTAGACACAAGAAATATTACTCTCCACATTTGATAAGAAAAAGTATTCACTCACACTTGGCAAACATTTCTCTACAAGAATAGGAAATTTATTCATTCATTAATAAGTATTTATTGAATTGCTATTATGTTCCAGAAACTGTCACAAAGTTATGATACAAAAATTACTAAAATGTGATTACTGCCTTCAGAAAGGGCCTGATAAAATAGCAAGCAGAGTCTGTAATGTAGTGTTATACCCTGTAGCTTCAACTTCCTCAGAAAACGGAAAATATACCATCCAGACATTAACAAAAATTTTTGAATAACAGCTGAATGAATGAATACATGGATATTAAATGACTAAATACAAGTCTGCAAGCTGTGCAGAATCCTGGCTGTGCATCAAATATATGCTCTGGCAGCCTGGGGATTTCAGAAACCATTTCAGATCAGTAGTGCTAATGAAAACTCATTTCTCTGCAGAAAGAAGAATTTAAATTCTAATTGCATTAAAATCCCTGGGCTATTACTTCTTACTAAGAATGCACATAGAAACTATTAAACTATACTTAAACTAACCCTGTCATAGGGTTGACTCTCCCCAACCTTTTTAAAGCAGACGTTTGCCTGAGGATCTGTGCCAATGCACCATTAACCCTTGTCCAAGATCTAGACTGGATGCCACAGGCCCACTTAGACTGGACTGCACACTGAGGTGGCTTTGTGGTGCTTGTCCTAAGGGTACAGACGATACTGCATCCGGGGGTTAGGCTGTTGATCTGATTTCAAGGCTGATCAAGTCATAAGAAAACAAATGGACTCTTGTTCTTCCTCATGATAGAGAACCCCAAATCATCAATCTGCCTCACTGTTCTGAGATGGGAAGTCTCTGTCCTTGAAGCTAGAATAGAGTTATTATTATGCACCGGCTGTTGGTAAGGGTCTAAATCCTTGAGATTTTTATCGTTAATTCATTCCATTCACAATTACTAATGTGGAACCTATCCTACATGAGCCACTGCCTTGGAAGGAAAGTGCTGGGAATGCAGCTAAGATGAACGGAGTCTTTGTGGACCTGAGGCATCTACCTACAGTAGAGAAGGGAGAAAGGCACGTTCCCTAGGAATGTGGCATGGCAGCTGGGAGTTTAGCTAAGATTTAGGCAGTGTGAGAGAAAAAGCAACTGTTTTTTATCTGCTTCTTCAAGATCTAGATCAAATGCCAGTTATCTTTAACATTTGGCGGCGGGGGGGAGGTGTGAAGGGTTAGGCCATTGAGGAGGATGACATGCAGCTTCATCCTTTTCCCTCAAAGGCTCCTTCAGAGCATCTGACTGGCTCACCCATTCCTCATCCTCCTTTTCTGCTCATCTTTGTTAGTTCATTCATTTATTTTCTAAGCCCAGTGGAGGCAGAGACGATGTTGCCTCTTCCTACAAAGCCCTTTGAGCTCAATGAATAGATCGGAATCAGCATAAGTGCATAATCGGTCTAAGTGTTATAAGAGAAATGTGGGTAGGTTACTGATGGAAGGTGGTAGTTGTATCCAGCTGTTGGAAAGGCTTCAGAGAAGATCTTGATTAGAGTAATGAGAGAAGAGTGGGTGCAGACGAGGTGGAAAACAGGAGCTTGAGCCTGGCAGCATGAAGGTGTGAAATAAAGGCGTCTCAGCACCTACAGGTTCCACCCTTACCCACCTTCCCTAAACATCCCTACTCTGGTATGAAGTCCGACTTATCCCAGTAGCATAATTCTCTCTCCCTAATATGTCCTTTCTCCGATTCTTGGGTTATTCTGTGGTTTCAGTCCACCTCCCTATCTGGTTAAGTGTCTCCAGTCTTTGACAAACCCACCAACTTCATCCTTATTTATTCATCCATTGCATGTACTGCCCCAGCCAACGAAGATCATCTCTGTCTCCATCCTGAAACGTGACTTCTGCAACCCTGCTCCTTCCATGGTTGTCCACAATATCCTCGTAATATCTCACGGTAAGTACATCATTACTTTTTGATGATGCTACCTTCTCTTCTGAAGAGTTGAAAGGTAATTTCCACTCTGTTAAGCCCAATAGAAATGACTATTTAACAGGTATTTGGTAAACTACAAAAACTATTCTGGGAAATCTCATATTTATCATATCATTTGGTTGCTCTCACATCTCTTCAATTTAGGAACTAATTTGTATTTTATAAATCAGATACCATGGGAGGAAGAAGTTCGAACTTGGCTCAAAGACATACAGCTAGTAAGTGACTGAGCCAAGGTTCCCCTTCTAATATCTCTAGATAAAAGGTATTTCTCAAAAAACTCTACTTGCCACTAAATCTGTCTCTATCTATAGATCTATATATCTTGCCTCTGCTTGATCACTGTCAGTGATGAAAAGCTCACTATTCTCTAAAGCAACATATTTTGATATTTTTATTATGATTAAAATATACATGATATATGCAGCACTAGGAAGAAATGAGCTATCAAGCCATAGAAAGACACAGAGAAACCTTAAATGCATATTGCAAAAAGTGAGAAAAAAAGCCAATCTGAAAAGGCTTGATATGTGCTGTATGATTCCAAATATATGACACTCTGGGAAAGGCAAAACTATGGAGACAATGAAAAGATCAGTGGTTTCCTGGGTGGGGTTAGAGAGATGAATCATCAGGGCAGGTAAGATTTTTAGAGCACAAATACTCTGCATATTATAATAATGGATACATGTCACTATATGTTTGTCCAAGTTCACAGGGTACACAACCCAAGAGTGAACTGCCAGGTAAAGGATAGACTCTGGGTGCTAATGATGTGTCAGTGTAGGTTCATTCTTGGTAAAAAAAAAAAATGCACCATTGTGATGAGTAATGTCGATGATGGCTGAGGCTATGCATGTGTGGGGGCAGAGGATATGTGGGAAATTTCTATATTCTCCTCTCAGTTTTGTCATCAATCTAAAACTGCTCCCTAAATATAAAGTCTTTAAGTAAAAGAAACAAAATGCATACAGACATAAAATCTACCATTTATAAGTGTCATAAAGTACATTCACATTGTTTGTAACTATTACCATTGTCCATCTCCAGAACTTTTCATTTTCCCGAACGAACACTCTGCACTGCTTGAACAGTAACTTTCCATTCTCCCCCCTCCACTCAGCTCTTGGAAATCAACATTGTACTTTCTTTTCTGCCTCCATAAATTCCACTACTCTAGGTACCTTACATAAGTTTAATCATATGATATTTTTCCTTTTGTATATAATGCACTTCATTTAGCATTTCAACATTCATCCATGTTGTAGCAATTATCAGAATTTCATTCTTCTTTAAAAATATTTAATAACATTCCATTGTATTTATATGTCACACTTGTTTATCCATTCATCAATCAATGAACATTTGGGTTGTTCCCATCTTTTGACCATTGTGCATAATGTTGCTATGAACACAGGGGTTTAAATATCTCTTTGGTAGCATGCTTTCCATTCTTTTGCTATATATCCAGAAGTGGAATTGCTGTGTAGCAATGTGGAGTTGAAGTTTTTTGAGGAAGTGCCATAGCGTTTTCCACAGTAGCTGTACCATTTTACATACCCACTGTATCTGCACAGGAGCTGCGTAAGGCAGTATGTTTTGGCCACGCCAAATTACATGTAAATATTACTACGTATAGAAAAGTTGTTCCCATGCCAGAACACAACTCCAGACTTCACGGGACTTAGAACATTGAGAACATTGAGAGTCGGCATCTCTTCAGATCCTGGAGAAGTGGAAGGTAGGCATGGAAAGAGTCCCGGTAGATCCAGCTTCACTCTTTGGGACTGGAGTGGGTTGAACAGCCATCTTCTGAGAGCCACATTCTCTTCCACTCGTGCTCAGAAGAATGGCAGGAACTTGGGTGACCTGGTCACTGAGCCTGCTTTCTCTCCCTAGGTAAACCCAGCCAGTTTTCTTGTGTGTTTGATCTTGTTGGGACCCAGGGTCTATGCCAATTACATACTTCGCTTTAGTGTTTGTGCCTATACCAAGTTTCAGCCTCTGTTTTTCCAATCACACTTTTCCTAAAGTTTCATCTTTTCCTAAGCTTTCCCTAAGCAGTTGACAAGCTGTAGTCTGTCTTCTCTGACACCTGTGCTCAGTTCTAATCTTTACTTGTCCACTTAGGTTTTTGCCCAAACCTAGGCATTAACTTTCCTGGATCCATCCTCTGTTCCAACATCCCCAGTCTTAACTGCCCATCTAAAGCAGAGCAGCCTGCTCCAACAGTAGTGAATTAAAGTCTTTCTTACAATCCCATTGCTGCCCTTCTATATTAAAGGCACCTGGACCAGCCTCGCCCGCACAGCTTCAGATGCACAATTAAGTAGGGCAGAAGAAATACAATAATGTTGCCTTTTGAGAGATAAAACGAGAAATAATATGAGGCTCGGGGAATACTAGGACCCCTTCCTTGTCCTTATGGAGTTATTTATAAAATGATTACTGCTAGAATTACACATTGCAGGTCAGGTGTGTTCCAGTCATTGCCCATTCAAGGACTACATAGACTCCCACCAAGCAGAACAAAACACCACTTCCACTAAAGCTAAAACAGAAAATCTGAAAATAGAGAGGAACTATCTAAAGCATGTTGAAGGGGACAAATGAGTTCTGGCTCATATTCTTTGGGTTAGCTCTACTTTTTGGATGAGCAATGAGTAAATCAAATTATTTTTCTTGTGTTTAATACAATCATCATACTTAATTGTTTCAAGTCTAGTATCTCCAGTTGTTTCAATAGCTCCTCAAACATGGTTTTCAGTCTCTCGGGTGAAGAAATTCCAGCTTATTAGGGTCTTTCTTGAAACACACAGCCCAAAAGTGAGCCGTATCCCCCAGAAAAGGACTGCTCGGTAGGCAGTTCTGGTCCTTTGAACACCACATGCCCACAGAGCTGACTGAGACCGTGTTTGCTGTCTTTAGAGGCCAGAGTCACAGTGGGCCCCATACAAACTGTGAGCAGCTGGTACATCTGGCTATCTGCACTTAATGTTGGTAAATATATAATTCTCTCATCCTGTGCTTTGGAGGTTGATTTAAAAAATGTATCATCTTCTTGGTTTCCTTCCATTATGCAAGCCAACAGAAATATTCTTCAATTTTGTTAATGTCATCAAATGTACCTGCAATGCCTAAAAGGCCATATAATGTACAGATTTGATAAGCATGCTTTCTGAGACTAGTAATCCTAAAAATGAAAGAAAATTGTTTAAATTAGATGGCTTGTTTTTATTGAACATAGTGTGATGTTCTAGTGATTACTACATTCTTTTCAAAGAATTCATCTTATGTTCCTTGTTTAGGAACCCTCTGCTGGGTATTAAAAGTATAACATACAGTCACTTAAGCTTATTTTTTCTCAATTTTGGAAATTAGGGTCAGGATTGCCTATCTCTAATAGCCTCATATATTCATGGACAATGAGATTTCTAAACAAAAAAAATACTGACAAGGAATCTAAAACCATGTCCTCAAACCCTTTTAAAACCTAAAAATTCTTTTACTTGAGATTTGACTGATTTAAACAACCAAGCACAATGTTCACTGCATATAATTCTTGGCTATTTATAACAGCCAAGACTTGGAAGCAGCCCAAGTGCCCATCAGTATGTGTAGTGAAAAAAGCTATGGTACATTTACACAATGGAGTACTACTTGGCTGTAAAAAAGAAGAAATTCTTACCTTTTGCAACAGCATGGATGGATCTGGAGATTATTATGCTAAGCGAAATTAGCCAGTCAGAGAAAGACAAGTAACATATGATTTCACTTACCTGAGGACTCTAATGAACATAATAAACAATCATACAAAATAGAAACAGACTTATAGATACAGAGAACAGACTGAAAGCCATCGGGGGAAGGGGTATTGGGGGACTGAGTGAAATAGGTGAAGGGATAAGAAAAAATCTCACAGGCATAGACAACTGTATGGTGATTACCAGATGTAAGAGGCGGGGGAGGAGACAGAGGAAGTGTGGGGGGCTAAGTGGTGACGGAAGGAGACTTGACCTGAACACACAATACAATATGCAGATGATGTATTATAGAAGTGTACACTTGAAACATATATAATTTTATTAACCAACATAACCCCAATAAATTCAATAAAAAATAAACAACCAAGTACTTTCTCACTGTCTAATCCCTCTGTAAATGATACTTTCCTTCCTCCAGTTCAATAAAACAGAAATAAAGAGGTCGTTGTTTGTAAACTCATCCTTATGTATCCCAGAAATGAGCATATCACAACCTTCTTGTTATTTTTACTCTGAGCTTTGCATGCTTAAGTCCTGTAGCATTTTTCAAAACGTCACCCCAGTCTAGGCGTCAGACCGCCATTATTTTTAAGTGTTTGTTCTTTTTTAGGAATTCTTACTTATACACCTTTCCTTTGATCTTTTTACGCACATCTCCTTTCAAAAGGTTAGTTTATTAGGGATATACTTGTATTCCCACCAAATTGTTTACTTTTTGATCTTCAATGGCATCATTTTTAATTAGTTAGGATTTGTTTTTCGAAACTCTCTTTATCACTCTCAGATAACCTCCCTTTTCAGAATCTTTGAACACAAAAATGAATTTATATTTTCTAAACTTTGCTCTTTTGTTACTTAGAAGAGCCAGAACTCATATCTGGAGATGCCCAGAAGTTTTCCTTTCTCTCCAGTGTGACTTCTAAGTCAATAGCATCAGGGACCCCTAACTGTCCCACAAAATCTAAAGCACCAATGTATTTTCCTCTTTGGATAGAATTAATTCAACAAAAGCTTCTATCTTCCTTCATAGAAACATCATTTTAAGTTATGAAGGACATAGATAAGCCAAGTGCTCTGCTTTTAGAGAATTAAATTTACAGTATATGTCTTCACATAAAAATCCTCAGTTACTACTCTATCTTCCAAAACCAACTTAGTATTTGTTGAGGAAAGCATCACTTGTAACTATATCTGTCCACAGAAGATATTATTCAGTTTAAGAATGGGTGCAATTGTTACTTGTCTAAATGTCCTTGGTTCTCCTATTGTATGCAATCACTCATTGTTAGAGTTCTTAGCTGCACTACAACAAATGAAAAAATAAATCAGGGTGTTATTGTATATCATTCATTTGCTCCTGGAATAAAGCAGTGAATAGTAATTGTGTGCAGCTGAAACACTGTGTAACTGGTCCCTGAACAACTGTACCCTGTGATCTCCCTGAGCCATGAGGAGCTCAGCCTAAGCCTCATGGTCTGCAGGGTCCTCATGAGTCCACAGAGAACTGCCAGTGTAGCGTAACGTGACTCGCACGGCCCTTTCTGTGGCACATGGAACGTGTAAGATCAAAATAAAAGCCTCTGACAGACTCAGCGGTAGCCGAGTCTTGCCATTTCCTTACTTTCTAGAGTGATGGGGACTGATATCAGACCTTCAGGGTAAGAGGACTAATCATCCCCTTCCCACGAGCATCAGTCAGTTCTTTATGTGGATAATTTTAAAGCCTTTGGATTGTACATGTGGTTAATTTTCAAGACCATTTTAATGAAGGAAAATAGGACTTGTTTAAATAGTTGAATTACATTTCAAAATAATTAAAATTTCATATTTACTGCCTAACAAGGTATAGTACACAATTCCAAATTTCTTAGTATACCACCTGTTTAGCAAACTGGAAAACTGACTTCAGTCAACACATATAAGCAACTGAGTTGCAGGATAAAAAATATAGCAATTACAGCTATAAAATCTTTATTAAATCATCCAGTTCCTGCCTTCCAACTGCTAAAGCATAAAGAAAAGCAAAATGTAGAAAAAATGAAATATAATGCACCATTCTCAATTAAAAAACCTACATATAAATGTTAAACTTTCTGTTTGAAAAAAATTTCTAAAGCTGAGGGTAAGCTAATGTTCTCATTTTTAAAATGTTTTAAGGGATTTTCCCCATGTGAATACAACTTTGAAATACCATGAACATGACTATTGTTGTATTAACAATAATTCAAAACACAGACACCTAGAAATATAGTACACACATGCTTTTTGTATAATATGTGTACATAATGTGCA
Source organism: Artibeus jamaicensis (assembly GCF_021234435.1). Classification (NCBI taxonomy): domain Eukaryota; kingdom Metazoa; phylum Chordata; class Mammalia; order Chiroptera; family Phyllostomidae; genus Artibeus; species Artibeus jamaicensis. The sequence goes on from NW_026522059.1 coordinate 41,974,001, forward strand.
TAAGTAACTGTCGTACTTGTGTACAGTATATTTGCCATTTACATCAACTGTTTTAAATAGAAGTTATAGAGACTTGGCTACTTGACATTTAATGTTTCTATAACTCACCTCAAAATGTGCTTTATTTATTTGGTTTACAGCAGAACCCATCAAGTTCCAGCTCAAAGACAATGGCACCCCAGATACCATTACTACAGACTCCGCCCACCAGCCTGGCTGTCAGATGTATTTCTGAATTTCAACAATTAATCCATACTTTCATGTCAAGATGAAAAGCCTTTATAAGTCATCTCTCTTTCCTCAGTCTTATTTTTATAATTCCCCAACTTAAGAATATTAATGTAAAACTATCGAGCAGCACTTGGACACTAAGTACACCTTGACCACAACGACCCCCGTGATCATCTGTAAAGAATCAACATGTGGCACCTGCACTACAGCAATTCTGTGCCCACTTTCAAAAGCTAGTCCTTGTAGACAGCACACTAAATATTGGTTTTAAAACATTTGTTTAAATGAAAGGCAATGGGAATGTTCAACTGACACCAGAAGTAATTACAGAAGATTTGTGAAAAAATAAAAAGGGAATCAGACCATGGAAAATCACCAACCCACCATGGTATTTGACAAGAGGAAAGAAAAGTAACAACGAAATTACAAAACAGTCAGAAAGCAATTAAGAATATATGGCATCAGTAAGACCTCACATATCAGTGATCAGTCTAAGAGTAAATAGGATGAATTCTCCAATCAAAAGTCACAGAGTTGCTAGATGAAAACAAGACAAAACAAAAAAAAACCCACTCAACTCTGTATTGCCTATGAGACTCAGTTAATCTTTGAGGACATGCATATATATGCTCAAAGTAAAAGGATGAAAATGATATTCCATCCAAGTGGAAACCAAAGGAGAGTGGGGACGTGTAGCTACAATTATATTAGACTAAATAGACTTGAAGCTAAAAATGAGAAAAGAAGGTCATTATATAGTGAAAAAGGCATCAATCAACCAAGCAGATATAACTATTGTAAATATACACACACACACACACACACACACACACACACACAACGTTGGAACACCTACATATGTTAAGTAAATACCAGGAGAGCTAAAGGGGAAAAATGACAAAAACACAATAGTTTGGAACTTTGGCATGAGATAGATCATCCAGATAGAAAAATGACAAGACTGTTATTTTTGGACTTGAACCATACATCAAATGGACCGAAGAGACAGATACAGAACCTTCCAATCAATAGCAACAGAACATACATCCTTCTCAAGTCCATAGGGAACATTCCACAGGATAGATCACGTTGATAGGCCACAAAATAAGTCTTACCAAGTTTAAGGTTAAAATCACACCAAAAATCCTTACTAACCACAATGGTATGAAACTAAAAATCAATAAGAGAAAAGCTGGAAAATGTATGAACATATGCGAACTAAACAATATACTCTTGAACAACCCTGGAGTAAAAAAGCAGTCAAAATGAAAATTTAAAATCTCTTGAAACAAATGAAATCAGAAACACAACGTACCAAACATATGGGATGTTGCAAAAGCAGTTCTTAAAGAAAGTTTATAGTGATAAAGGCATGTGCCATTTAATAACTAGAATATGTCCTGAGAAATGTAGCATTAGGCAATTCTGTCATTGTATCAACAAGCTATGGTGCATTTACACAAACCTAGATGGGATAACCTACTACACATCTAGGCTACATGAGATACCACTATCATACATATGAACATATGATGTGCAGTTCATCTTTGACCAAAACATTGTTACATGGAACATGACTAAAATAAGAAAAAAAAAGATCTCAAATAAAGAGCCTAACTTGATACCTCAAAGGACTAGAAAAAATAGGAACAAACTAAGCACAAAATTATCAGAAGAAAGAAAGCAACAAAAATCTGAAATAAAGACCAGAAAAACAATAGAAAATATCAACAAAATTAAGAACTAGTTATTTGGAAAGAAAAATAAAATTGACAAACTTTCAGCTACACTAGCTAAGAAAAAAGAGAGGACTCATAAATAAAACTAGAAATTAAAGAGAAGACATATTACAGCTGATACCATAAAAAATCAAAAGAGACTACTACAGACAATTATATGCCAACAAACTGGACAACCTAAAAGAATGGAGGAATTCCTAAAAACATACAACTTAACAATACTGAATCATGAAAAAATAGAAAATCCAAACAGATGAATAATAAGAGGTTGAATTAGTAATAAAAAATCTCCTAACAAGTACAAACCCAGGTCCAGATGGATTCACAGGTGGATTTGACCAAACATTTAAAAAAGAGTTAATGCCTCTCAGGCTTTTCCAAAAAAACTGAAAATGAGGAAATATTCACAAACTCATTTTATGAGGCTAGATTTACCCTGGTATGAAACTGGATAAGGACACTACAAGAAAAGATAACTACTGGCCAATATTCCTGATGATGTAAAATATAGATGTAAAAATTCTGAAAAAATACCATCAAATTAAATTCACAAGCATATTAAAATGATCATACACCATGACCAAGTGTCTGGGATGCAAGGATGCTCAAATCAATCAACATGATACACTACATTAATAGAATGAAAGATAAAAATCATATGGTCACCTCAGTAGATGCAGAAAAAGATCTTTGACAAAATTAAACATCCTTTCATAGTAAAAGCTCCCAACAAATTCCCTATAGAGGAACATAGTGCAGCATAAAAAAGGGCATTTATAACGTGCTCGTAGCTAGTATCACACCCACTCGTAGCTAGCTCGTAGCTCGTAGCTACGAGCTCGTAGCTAGTGAAAGGTTGAAAGTTCTTCTTCTAAAGAAAGGAACAAAGAAATGTGCACTCTCACCATTCTTTTTTTAGGGATATTTTATTTTTTAAAAGATTTTATTTATTTACTTTTAGAGAGAGGGGAAGAGAAGAAAGAGAAGGGAAGAAACTTCAATGTGTGGTTGCCTCTTGCATGTCCCCTACTGGAGACCTGGCCTGCAACCCAGGCATGTGCCCTGACTGGGAATCTAACCATTGACTGTTTGGTTCACAGTTGGCAATCAACTCACTGAGCTACACCAGTCAAGACTCACCATTCTTACTTAACCTAGTAATCAAAGTCCTATCTAGAGCAATTAGGCAAGGAAAATAAACAAAGGGCATCCAAATTGGAGACAAGTAAAACTGTCTCTGCACATGATATGATCTTATATAAAGGAAATCTTAAAAACCAGCAAAGAAACTGTTAGAACTAGCAAATGAACTCACTACAGATGCAGGATGTAAAATCAACACATAGAAATTGGTTATGTTTCTATACACTAATAACAGAATATCTGAAAGGAAATGAAACAACACCATTTACAATAGCATCATGAACAATAAAACACTGTTATATGTTAATTATAACAATAAAACTGGAATAAAAACAATAAAATACTTAGGAATAAATTTAAGCAAGGAGGTTAGAGGTCTGTACACTGAAATCTCTAAAATTTTGATGCAAGAACTTGAAGACACAAACAAATGGAAAGACATCTGATATTTATGGATCAGAAGAATTAATATTTCTAAAATACTATACAAAGTTATCTATAGACTTAAAACAAATGCTATCACAATTCTAATGGTATTATTCATAGAAATAGAAGAATTATTCTAAAATATGTATGGAACCAAAAAATAATCTAAATAGCCAAAGCAATTATGATAAAAAAGAACAAAGCTGGAGGCATATTCTTCTTGATTTCAAACAATATTACAAAGCTATAGTGATCAAAATAGTATGGTACTAGCATAAAAACAGAATCAATGGAATAGTATCAAGAGCTCAAAAATAGACTCTTACATATACATTCAACTAATACTTAACAAGGAAGCCATAAATACTCCATGGGAAAAGGCTAGTTATGGATGTCCAACATTTTGGCATCTCTGGGCCCCACTGGAAGAAAAAGAGTTGTTTTGGGCTACATATTAAATATACAAACACTAACAAAAACAAAAATATCTCATAATGTTTTAAATAAATTTACAATTTTGTATTGGGCCACATGCGGCCCATGGGCTATGGGTGGACGCCCCTGGCCTAGTCTTTTCAATGATGTTGGGCAGCTGAATATTCTTTTGAAAAAGAATAAAATTGGAACTGAGTTTACACGAGTTACAAAAACTAACTCAGATTACATTAAAGATTTAAACATAAGACCTGAAACCATAAAGCTCCTAGAAGAAATGGGGAAAAAACTCCTTGAATTGATGTAAAAATGAATAGAGGAGCTAACAAGACATTTTCTCAAAGAAGACATCCAAATGGCAACAGGTACAGGAAAAGATGTTCAACATCATTAATCACCAGGGAAATGCAAATCAAAACCATAATGAGATATCACACCAGACTTGTTAGAATGTTATGATTAAGAAGACAAGAGACAACTAGGGTTAATAAGAATGTGCCAAAAAAGGAACCCCTTGTGTTCTGCTGGCAGGAATGTGAATTAATGCAGCCACTAAGGAAAATACTATAGAGGTTCTTCAAAAACCTTAAAATGGGATTACCACATGATATAGCAATCTAACTTTTTGGTGTATATCCAAAGGAAATAAAAATAGGATATCAAAAAAAAGGTATCTGTGATGCCATGTTTATTGCAATATTATTCACACTAGACAAGATACGGAAATAACCTAAGTGTCTATCAAAAGGTGAATGAATGAAGATGTGGTATATTTGTACAATAAAATATTACTCAGCCATGAGAAAGAAAGAAATCCTGACATTTGTACCAACATGGATGGACCCTAAGGGCAAATGCCAAGCAAGATACTGTATTTTTCAGACTATAAGATGCACCTTTCCCCACAAATTTGGGAGGAATAATGGTCGTTAATGCTGCTGTTGAGTTCTGTTTACATATACATTGCTGAAATATTATGTTATGCATGTTATTAAATATTTTACCACATTTTTTGCTTCAAAATTTTTTTCCTATTTTCCTCCTCTAAAACCTAGGTGTATCTTATCATCTGAAAAATACAGTAAGTCAGACAGCAAAAGACAAATACCTCACAATATCGCTTACATGTAGAATCTATACCACAAAACGAACTTATAGAAACAGAGCAGAATGGTGGTTGCGAGGGGCTGGGGAACTGGAGGAATTAGGAAGATACTGATCAAAGGGCGCTTACTTGCAGATAGAAGATAAATAAGTTCTGGGGATCTGATTGTGACCATAGTCAATAATACTGTATCGTATACTTAGAAGTGGCTAAGAGACTAGGTCTTAGATGTTCTCATCATGGAAAAGGAATAATAATTATGTGACATGATGGAGGTGTTAGGGAATGTTACGGTGGTAAGCACAGTGCAATAATGTCTCATATCAATGCACTTTACTCCTTAAATTTATATGATTTTATATGTCAATTATGCCTCAATTAAAAAAAGAAAAAAGAATAAAACTAATGATAGGTAGCAAACCAAGGTTCTAAAAATAACCTACAGTGTAGGTAGAAAATAACCTGTAGTGGAGGTAGTGTACTAGGATGATGAGGCTCAAGGACCTTGCATGGATACAGGTATAGGGGCAGCCTGGGCCAAGGATGCTGACTTAGAAAGCCCTTCTTTCCTTCCTTCTCTGAGACCAGAAAGGGGTGAGTGTTGGTCAATCTGGGATTAGAAGTGAGTCCATTACAGGGTTTGGATAGAATTCTTGGAGTCTGTCAACTTAGATGGGAAGTAATATATTTTTATTTTTACTAACATGGAATTAAAATTTATCATTACTGTTAATTAATGAATGTCAACAGCAAACTAAAGTAATATTAGCAGTACCTGTGACTTCATCATAGATATTTTCATTTTATTTCATGTTGTAATTATTGTAGATATCTCAAATGTTGTTCATGCCCATTATGACTTTGAAATTATAAAAGTTATCAGACATTCTAATCTTGCTTAACATATTATTAATAAAGATGCACACATATTCCTGTATCACATTTTACTTCTTTGCTTCACATGCCTGTGCTCAATCCACTGAGCTACACCAGCCAGGGCCTATATCACATTTTAAAAACACTTTGATAATGTCATCACAACATCTTTGATTGTCTTTGTAATCCACTGTGTTTTATATTGTGATGTTTAAAATAGCATTCTGAGAAGCAATTAATTAGCTTCCACAAATTGCCAATGTGGTCCTTGGACAAAAAAGGTCGAGAAACTGGCAGATGGTATGGAAGGGAGCAGACAGCTGGAGACACTCTTACCCTCCGAGAGAAAGGGGTTTTGGTCAAAGAGAAGAGTGAGAGAATTCTCTGGGAGGTGCCAGGACCAAAATGCCTAGACTTTTGGCCGCTCATTATGGCTCCCAGTCTGTTTCTGGGTGGTCCCAGGAACAAAGGATAGAGCAGGAAGGACTTCCTGCTCAGTAGAAAAAAAAGTTTTGTGATAATAGGTATATATAAGAGAATAATATTTTTTTCAGAAAAATAATTTGTCGCTTGATTAAATGGGATAATTCATGTCAAAATAACTACTCAAATAATATTGACCGTAAGCCAGGCAGTGTTCTGTGTGATTTAGACATATCCTCACGTCAATCCAACACAGCAGGCAGTGTTATTGGCCCCATTTTGCAGATGGAGAGGTTAGGCAAATTGAGGTGAAGTTGCTCAGGGCAGGCCAGGAGTTCTGCCACAATCCCAGGATTTGGATATAACCAGGTGGACTCAGGACTATGTACCCTTATGCAGGCTGCCGGATGACTTTCTAAAGTATTAATAACTAATATTATTTGCTTGTACTCTGCAATAATAATAAGTAAAATGTGATATATTACAGCTAGAAATAAAAAAATAACATTCCATGTTTGTATTTTCCACTCAGTTGTTCTCATCGGATGTGCTTCCAATAAGTATACTGTCAGTTTGTTACCCTAAGGTCTGCCATGACCTGCCCTCAGGCTGGGTTCTAAGGAAGAGAATCTGAAACTTTGAAGGGTGGTGCTTTCCATGACTGATGGTCTAACCCAACTTTTGACTTTATTCATATATTCCTTTCAGAAAACATTCTGAGGTGTGTGGGCAGCTGTGCTATGCTGGCTGCAGCTGCTGCGATAACCTTCTTCCTGCAGCACATCAGTGAGAGAGCAGCCCTGGAGTCCTGCATCACCAGACGAGAAACATTAAGAGCATCAGGAGTTTCTTTATGCAGAAGTCTCAGGCTTCCCCACTGGGGAGATAAGCTGAGGCCCGGCAAGCAGTATGTGGCCTGGAGATTTTCAGGAAGGGAGAAATCAAACACTTTGTTGCAGAGGTAAAGCTTGACTTACAAGGTTTTTACTGCATTGGTCTTTGTGGATATCGTCTGCATTCGAAAGAATACCCAGACCTGTCTCAGATATCACTGTGAATATATAGCCATTCATATAATACTATGAATAGTTCTGAGCGCCAATAAAATAATATACTTCCAAATTCTCAAGGAAAATGGAGACTTTTTTACTTAAGAGTTGAGAGGTATGATTATGTTTTGAAATTTGAGTCAAAACTATAAGAGTGTAGATCTCTTTTGCTTTGTATCCTCCTTTTACGCAGCTCCATGTATTGGAAACTATTTTTATCTAATGGGAAAAACAGAGATATAAATGGTTTTCCAGTAATAACAGAATGAATTGAAATCTGGATTGAGAGTTAGAAGACCTGAATTGTAGTACTGACTTAGTCCCTCATTTATTTCTGAATAGTTTGTAGTTCAATAGCTTTCAAAAGAAGTTTACAGGGTGACTTGCAATAAACACTTGCCTAGAAAAGAACATAAGAGAATTAAATGGAGAATCAGAAACAACATATAAGAAGAGAAAAATTTTCCTTAACCCACTTCATGTAACACTGAGGAAATTGAACAAAAGTAAGAAGGGGAAAGATGATGAACCTCCTAAGCTTCACTGTCATTAAAGTCCACTAGTTCTCAATAAAAGCATATTTCTGGTTTTTTTGTTTTGTTTTCTTTCCTGAGTCTAGATTTTAGAAAAATTTTTTTCTTGTGGACCTTTATATAAAAAGGCATCAAGCTGGACAACTCTTCTCAAAAAAAACAAAAGTTCGGAATAAAAGTTAATGGTGTTTTATCGCACTGCACTTGAGCAAAAGGTAATTTCTTTGGAGACCCAATTCACTGTAGTTCAGGTCAATCACCTTTGCTACTTCACAGAAGGAGTCACCGGGGAGCTCCGTGACTTCTCTTTCCTCTTAATTGGTAAAACAGACATCGTCTTTAAGTGAACTCCAAAGTTCCTTCTAACTCACAGGTGATATTATTTCTAGGAGTAATTTCATTTAGACTTTCTACTCTTGTTAACACACCAGCCAAGCCCACATACCCACAGTGCAGGGATTCTCATCACCTTTTTTTTTTTTTTATAAATTTTGCTTCAAGTAAGAAACAGGGTCCTCCACAGTACCTGAAAAAGCAATGCCTGCTGAATTAACCAGTGAATACGAGTATTTCAAAGTCCTCACTGCCACTTTTATATCTTGTGTTTAAAAAAGGCTCAGCTTCACTGAGTTGTCTTTATATCCTATGAATTCTAAAATCAACAACTCAAGCAATCTCTGTAGCCAATAGTAGTTCCAAGGGTAACCTAATAGCACCAAGGTACATGCTACAATTTCTAGATAAGTAAGCAGAATATGTCGCCCTATAATATGCCTCTTTGGCACACTTGGAACTCAGTTATTTTTAAGAAATGGCTCTAAAAACTGAGATGTTACCCTTTTGTAAAATACATTTACATTTTTAAGGGATCTCTCCATTTGTAAGGGTTCTCTCTCTTTCTCTCCAAGGAAGAGGAGAAGATTAAGTGTCTAGAGCTTCTTTTAATGGAGAAGATAGCAACTTAAACCTGCATAACAACCGCACTTTTGTTTAAAGGCATATGTTTCACTTTACTGCATTATACAGATACTGCCTTTTTTTTTTACAAATTGAAAGCAAGATCCTCCACCAGCAAAAAGATTAGAACTTGCTAAAGGCTCAGACGATGGTTAGTATTTTTAGCAATAAAGTTTTTTTTATTACAAGATATACATTGATTTTTTGGATATAATGCTACTGCACACTTACATTACAATATAGTATAAAAATAAATTTTATATGCACCAGGACACCAAAAAATTAGTGTGACTCGCTTTATTGCAATATTTGCTTTATTGTGGTATTCTGGAACTGAATCCCTGATATCTCCAAGGTGCCTGCCTGTACTGGGCTTTGACGGAAAATTCCCCGTAACTGGCTAGCCCCACTGCCAACATTTTTGTTTTGTCTTGAGCTGCAGATGGTATTTTATGTTGCTGGCTTGGGCCATTTCAGGGAGTTATTCAATTTTCCTGGGTATCTCCCATGTATACAACAGGTATACTTGTTATTAAACTTTTATTTGTTTCCCTCATCTTCATCTGCCTTTTATTATGGGTGGAGGGAGTCTCAGCCAAGAACCTAGAAGAGGAGAGGAACAATTATTTTTTCTCCCCCACAGTGTGCAAAGAATAAGGTTAGCATTGTCACTTCAATTTTGTTCCACTCCAGTTCTCTCTGTATATAGCAGAGACACTGAGCTTCTTACAACATAAATTTGACCATGCCTTCTCCTGCATAAACACCTGAATAGCTTCTTTTGGGGTTAAGGAAAAAAGAAATACACATTCTTTACAATGTCCTATGAGGACTTGCTAGATGGGTTCCTGGACACCTGCCCCCCTCCCTCCTCTCCCGACTTCCCACCCTAACTTGCTGGGCTTCACTTACCCTGGAGGTTTAGTTCCCTAGACTCACCCACCACATCCTGACCCTGGAACCCCCCCACACACTCAGGTCTGCTCTTCCCACTGGGCTAATCACAGCACCTTCCCTTCCCATCCTTTCATCTCAACTGCCACCTATTAAGAGAGACCCTCCCTAACCACCTTTAGTTAAGAGCTGATCCCAATATTTTGCATTTCAGTTCACGTTTGTTCCTTTCATAACACTCCTCAAAACTCACAATTACTTTGTTGACATGTTCTTCCTTCCGTCTGACATTGTGTAATGTACGTTCCATGACGACAGACTTCTGCTGCCTTGTCTACTGTTGCATTTCAAGCCCTGACTGGCCCATGTTTAGTGAACAACTAAAGAATAACTGCATTTTAGAATCATCATGGCAACACTATCATCAGATTTCACGGTCCCTTTACTCACATTATTTCCTATTTCGTATCCTCAACGTGAATACAGTTTCTAAGCAAACTAATTGCAAACTTTTCTTATCAAAAAATATGACGACTTCTGAAAGTTCACAATGGTATATTAAAAACCTACCAAAGTCAACAAGATGTTTATGGCACCTTCAAACTAATATCTTATCAGAGCAGCTCAGAATTAGTGGACACATCATTGACAGAAAAACAAATACTGTATCTAGAGGAGTTTTAGAGGAGGAAAATAGAGAAAAATTTAAAACAAAAAATATTCAATAACGTAAATAACATAAAATTCCACCAATGTAAATGTAAACAAAACTCAACAGCAGCATTAACAACCATTACTCCTCCTAAATTGGGGGAGTGCATTTTATACTCTGAAAAATACAGAATATATCAAAAGATACTGGGCAAATGTTTTGTCAAAGAAGACACTGGACCAAGACTTGGTGTGAAAAGTTCCTTTATATTCCTCTACTAAATCAATTCCCCACTCTTTCTATAAAAATACATTATAACAATAAGTTACTGTGGAACCATGACCAATAAGACATGTTCTTTGCCTCTTCTAGACAATTGTTTTCATAAACTATAGTTGACAATCAATTCAGTAGACAATCACCAGAATTTCTAACCTTTAAATACAGTAGAAAAAAAGAGTGGAAAATATCAAAGTACATTCCACAGATACGGGGTAACAGCTATTGGAAGAAACTTGTTTTACTTATGTGTTTGAATGTATGTTATGCATGCTTATTCTGGGGTTGAATGTAAATCATTGGTTTCAGTTAAAAACAAGCTGAAAACCACAAAACTTGGCAGTAAAAGAAGTAGAAAGAAGGGCTAGCAACTGCTTGTAAAGCATGTGCATATATCCACATTGGTTATACCCCTATAAGGGTACGAATGAGGCTCAGGACATCTGACCTCAAAGTATGGCACCTTGGCATATTGAGCTGAAGGAATCTGCAAACACAGCAGAAGCAGAAAGGTCATGAGCTTCCCCCCAACTCTCTTCTTCTGAAATGGCCCTAAAACCCTTGTGTGAGAGGCAGTCTCCTTAAACCCAGAAGAAAGGAGCATCCTTATCCTAACAAACAGGCCTCGCTGAGTTTACCCCAGTTCACTACACTAACCTCATGCTTTCTGATCTATTGTTCACATGACTGCCAAGCCTTCATTACACCTAGTGTAAAAATACTCAGGTCTAACTCTTCAGGTCTTCATTTCCCTATGAAGGCTCTTGTGCCATGTAAAATTTATATTAAATAAATCTCTATGCTTTTCTTCTTTTAATGTGTCTTTGTTAGTTTCACTTCAGACTGAGCCAGGGACTCCAAGAAAGAAGATCAAGAAATATATTTTTCTCCCCTAATGTACTCACACGCTTTCTTTGTTCCTGTGATAAGTTTCATTCTGCCTTGTATTTTAGATACTTGTTTTTATATCTGGTTCGAGTTAAAATGTAAAATCCTGGAGGGTAAAAAAATATCTTACTCATGAATGAATTGAATTAAGGTCAAGCATTATGTTGGATTAAAGATGGCCACCGTTATCTGACACCCTTTCTATTAAGGGTGTCCAAAAATGGTCACTTCTTTTCCCTCTCAGTCTGGGAGGGGACGTCTGTGGCTGTGCTGACCAGTGAAAATGGCAGAAATGATGAAGTGATGTGTGCTTCCAGGCCTAGACCTTACAGAGCTCAGGGGGAGGAGCAACTTGGATGGGCACACCCGCGGCACATTCATTCTTGGGGCCTGATCCCCCATTCGGGAAGCTGGGTAGCTTGCTGGAAAAACCATGGACCAGGGCCCTGTGACCACTAGACAGGAGGGAAGCTGGGCTGAGCTCCCCACCTCTAGTGTCATGGTGAAACTCAAAGGCATGTGTGTGAGGCCTTCTTGGGTCTTATAAACTCAAAACTAGGCACTGGCAAACCATGGCCTGCAGGGTATCAGCCTGCTTTTGTAAATAAAATTTTATCAGAACACAACCAGTTATCTATTTGCATATCGTCAGTAGCTCTTTTCACATTATAACAGCAGGGCTTAGCAGCAGTGAGACACCATGCCCCACAAAGTCTGAAATATTTCCGATCTGGTCCTCCACACAGAAATGGCGTGACCCCTATTCTAAACCATCTCAGACACCTCCGAATGACCACAGATGACACTACATAGAGCAGACCAATCTCTCATTCTGCCTATATTTCTCATCTATAAAAATTGTCACCCAGAATACAGTGACTATAGTTTTAAGCCACTTGTTTTAGGGTGGATTTTTATGCAATAGTAGGAAATGGAAAGATAAGTTATTTCCGGGAAGTGTGATGGTGTCGTATGAAACCTGTGACATGAGTTGAGGGCTTTGGAATCAGGCCATGGACAGGAGCTGAAAGGGCCTGATCCTGACTGTTAGTAGAAAAATAAAGAGACGGTTAGTAAAAGCAGCAAGAACTCTGAAGAGACTGTTGGTGAAGCTTTGAGGGACAGTGAAAATACGTTAGTGGAGGCTGGGGAACGTGAGCTACTTTTTCTGTATTGGCAAAAAATTTTGACATTAGTGTTTTCTGTGGTATGAAGAAAATGGTAACGAATGTAATGAATGTGTGACTCTGGCAAAAAAAAAAAAGAAGAAAAAAAAAGATTAACAGGCAAAACAGAGAAAGCACCAACTGGCTTCTCACCGCTGAGAATAAAATATGAGAAGAAAGATGAACTAGAAAAATAATACCTACTGATTTGTGAGCAGAATATACAGGAAATATAAAGTAGCCAGAGCAGGGTGGGTATGAAAATGAAACTTTCGCATCCAGCGTCTCCCAGCAATAGACTTGCAAAGTCAGACATGACCCCAGGACGAAGGGTACATGCGAGCTTTCACCTGTAAAACTGGTTGTGGGTAAACAATCTCAATTCTTTTGATGAGACCTCAAAAACATTTGAGGGTGAGCTTAATAGGGCTTCTAAGAATCTTAAGGCATGTACATCTTAGTCTTTCTCTGCCAGGAAAGAGGGCCTCTATGAAACTTGAGATACACTTAGTAAACCCTTCCAACCAGACAAAAGGTCTTGGTATTATCTTTCCCTGAGTAACCTAAATCTTAGCCCAGAGGAAGAAAAGGACATGTCACAAACAAATTTGCATGTGGCTTTTAGTTAATAAATTGGGTTATCTTTGACACACAGGAGCCCTATAAAGATTTTTATAGAATAGGACGGGTGACTCAGAGAGCATACCCAACAGACACTGCAGGCACCTCTAGGGAACAGGACCAGACCCAATCAGGAAACCGGTGACAGGTATCTGGTTGGGTTTCAGAATCGGTGTGGAACAGGAACTGCTCCCTCATCCTGTTTTCTCCTTTTGAAGAGGAGGGTCTATGGTTATCCTTTCTTTCTTTTTTTAATTTTTTTTAAGAAACTCTCCTTTTTTAAAGATTTTATTAATTTATCTTTAGAGGGGAAGGGAAGGAGAGAGGGAGAGAAATATCAATGTATGGTTGCCTCTCGTGCGCCCCCTGCTGGGAACTGGCCTGCAACCCAGGCATGTGCCCTGACTGGGAATGGAACCACGGTTGTTTGGTTTGGAGGCCTATGCTCAATCCACTGAGCTACACCAGCCAGGGTTGGTTATCCTTTCTTTATTTCGCCACTACATGTTAAGAGGAGAGCAGATACATTCTCCCAACGGTTCACAGATCTTCAGGTTGAAAGGAACCACACTCAAAGACCCTCACCCATACATGGTCTTGATTTACATCATCAACTTTTTCAATTCAAGGCAATGTTACAACAGGGTGAGACTGTTTAATGTGGAAGGAATGTAAGTAATCTGTGGCCAGAAGATGAACGACACTCCTTCTATACAGCATCACCCATCTCCCCTTATATCAGTGGGTGCTCTGTGACCATACGACCATTAGAATGTGGTGAAAGCTACACTGTGCCGATTTTTAATCCTGGGCCTAAGGAGACCGAAAGTTCCTGGTTCCTAACTCTTGGGTTACTCACTTTTGGCGCCGTGAACTGCCATGCTAGGCCTCCAAAGACTCTGCTCAAGAGAGCAAGTGAAGGTTCTGAATCCACAGTTTTCGAATTTCCCAGTTTGCATTTGTGAAGTCACCACTGACCCTCCAGTAGAGCCACTAGCTAGATTCCAACACAGATGCCGCATGAAAAAAAAATTTCCCAGACAAAGGCGGTCCAAGTTTTGACCCACAAAATCCTAAGTAGTAACAAAATGGTTGTTGATTTAAAGCACTAAGTTTTCGAGTGATTTGTTACTCAGCAATAGATAATAAACATATTTCATACTGCTACTAAAAATACACAATTATATCTTCAGCATATCTATTCTCCAAAGCCAATGAGTTTTAAAAACTACATTTTCTGTTATAAGTTGAATTGTGTCTCACCCCCCCCAAAAAAAAAATAGTCCAAAGTCCTAACCCCCAGCACTTGCAAATCCAGACTTACTTAGAAATAAGGTCTTTGCAGATGCAATCAAAGGTAGGTGAATAGTACAAAACTGGGGTGGGCCCTAATCCAATGACTGGAGTCCTTATAAGAAGGGGAACTCTGGCCACAGACACACAGGGGAGAGGCCATGTGAAGACGGATGGCTACAGAGACTCGAGTCCAATGTCTCTCTCTAACCCAGGGAACACCCAGGATTGCAGGCAACCACCAAAAGCAAAGAAAAAAAATCCTCCCTCAGAACCTTTCAGGGAGACCATGGCCCTGCCGACATCTTGATTTTGAACTTTTAACCTCCAGAACTGGAGGTGAGAAAATAAACATCTGTTATTTTGAGACACCTGGTTTGTGATCCTTTGTTACTGCAGCCCTAGGTGGCTAATACAGTCTCCTACAGCACATGGTGTAGAACAGATTTTTTATGTCTATTACAAACACTCCTGATAACATATAACACAGCTTCCGAAATAGTATTAATACTGCGTGGTAATCTTCACAAAGCCTAGCACATACAAATTCTACGTATTTCAGCTGGTTCCCCCTTGTGCCAGTGTTCTTTTTCATGCCAATTCTTAGTGGCATGACAGTGGAGTGTTCTGTGGCTTCATGCTGCCTGGCCCTTCAAATCCACTTAATGGCGTATGGGCCACGCCTGAGGAAGGGCTAGAACTGTAAAAGGGGATAAAAATCCAATGAGACAACACCATCACTTGCCAGCAGTGTGATGACAGATGACTGCAATTAGTCTCTTACACGGGATTTGGAAATTTGCTATGGCTTTCAGGTTTTCATTCTAAATACTTTCAGATAATGACACTTGGGCCCAAAACAGAAGTGGAACATTTAGTAGAGCTGCATTTGTGTCTGTATCAATACTTCAGAATGCTTATCACTCTAAAAACAGGAGAAAAGTTTACACTGCTTATTCTTACTGTATGATAATATGTGTAGTTAAAGCAAAAGATACATTAAGTGGCTACTTAGTAAATCCTCTTCTAAAATGGTTTTTTATACCTGGATTCAGGAAAAGACCAGATAAATGTGATGATCACAAGACTTCAGTGAGGGCTCTGCAGTATTTAATTGACATTGAACCTCACTTACGTGGCCCCTGGCACCCCTCTACAGAACGCAGCATTACTGTATTATTATTAAAAATGTATTTCATATTTCCAGATTGTATTCATTTGGCTGGTGGGACATACACTGTAACGAGCCAGTACCAGATTCATCTGAGCTATAAAAATAAATAATAACTGCATGATAATCTTTTGATGCACAGCCAAACTCATTTAATTTCTGGAGTCATAAAAAGATGAAATGAGCCACAAATTCAAAAATGCCAATGAGTAGTTGAAGAAACTATTCTTTAGAGACAGGTAATTCTAGCTTTTTTATACAGTAAAAAATTTAATTGCTTAGGGGAAATTTGATAGTAAAATGACATATTTCTATACTAGTGTAATAAGAAACCTAAAAATATATTTAACAATATTGAGATTGGAGAGTAAGAACCTAAGAAAATTCCTTGGCAAGCGGAATAGGGAAACCAAACCAGAGAGCTAGACATAGTGGCCGAGCAATTGACAGCCAGGCGCAACTGGTCACCTCCCTAGAGATAACATCGAGGCCTCAGTTGTATTTCAGCTCCAGGCCCAAAGAAGCAGCAAAACCAGTAGGACAAGGCCAGGACCAGCTGCAATGACTAAGGACCCCTACCCTGGCGCTGACCAATCAGTGGAGACCAGGACCCTGCAGGGCCCACCAGGAGAACTGATGAATATCCTGCCGAAACCCTCCCGTAATGCCTCCCCTAAGATTTCCCATTACAAGAAAGAGATAAAAGCCTCAAGACAAGAAGGACTCAGCAAGCTGTCTCCTCTGGGGAGCAGTCCACACCATCCCCCTCACTTCCTCTTCCCCCACAGCCACGGTCCCCTAAACTCTAAGGCAATGGGCAGCTGGCATCTTGTCCCAGCCTCATCCCCTGAACCTGCCCCCAAGGCCCGCTGTCCTCTGACTTCCCAGTGAGCTCAGGCAGCCCAGCCCAGGGTCTCCTGTTGCTTCCTCTATGCTAAGCCCTTCTTTGATTTAAAGCAGGCAGTCCCAGCTTTAATAAGCATACCCTCATCTTTATGGACTCATTGTGAAATCTCTCCCACATGAACTCAAGGACCCACACCCTACCGTCTGGCACTAGGCAGACCGCTCAGGGCCAGTAACAGCATTAGCTCTTGCTTTTTCATAGGCCAACTTATAAATTGTGCTGGAAAACTTTCATGAAAAAACTAATAAAAACACAACCGGAGTCACTGTGTCCTACCGAATAAAAGGAGCAGAGGTTTATGACTGCAAATCTAAGTTCGCATGGTCACCCATGCACAGCTTGGCAGGGTTACTGACGTCACCAAACACTCTCAGACTTCAGTTTCCTTATACGTAGCTTTAAATTATTGTATCACCTATGACGAGGAATCACTGGGATGATGAATGAGAAAACTGTACAGAAATGTTCCCTGTAAATTATAAAACATGATGCAGATGTTATGATATTCATTAGTCCAATGGAAAAAGTAACCCAAAATTACAAATTTTCATGTGCATTCTTCTTAACTGAGACTTTGAAATTTGGGTTTCAATTTGGTTTGTGCTGAATTCTTTCTGATGAGGAGTTTTTGTTCTCAGAATATACCAAACCAGTCACTTATTAACAGTGGGTATTTAGAATAGAAACAACATTTTCTCCTGGAAGACTACAGCATAGACTGTTAAAACATTCTTCCTGACCTTTACCAAAGTCTGTTAAGCAGAAACAAGGGGTTAAGAATGTAATGGAAGAAACATTTTCTTATTTCTGAAGCCTTTATGATTGTACATGTTCCCTTTTCAAAGGCCTTTTAAGAGCTCTGACATAAAGCTTCCTTGAAGTTTCAGCTAGAATATAGACAGGTTAAAAGGCATTCAAGTAAAAAGGCTCGCTAGTAGAATCAAAATGGAAATAGCGCCGTAATTGTTCCCTTCACATTCACATCAGGATCAGTCGGAGCATGTTCCTGCCCCGGTCATCCAGCTGGGGAGATCCCCAGACTTCAAAGAAATCTCCCCTCACAGAAGACGTCAGCTGAATTATATCTGGAGACACAGTTGAACATGAAAAAAAGATTTTTTTATCATTCTAAATGTCCTCTTGCCTAGCACTGTTTACTTGGGTTTTCAAGAAGACAGAGATACAGTAGTCCCCCCTTATTTCTGTGGGGGAACATGTTCCAGCACCCTGAGTGGATGCCTGAAAGCCCCAAGTACCAAACCCTCTACATACTAGGTTTTTTCCTAGACGTCCACACATATGATAGTTTAGTTTATAAATTAGGCACAGTAAGAGATTAACACCAATAACTGATAATGAAATGGAACAATTACAACAATACGAAAGTCCAGAAAATCTCCAGCCATTGTTAATATAAAGAGAATGATTTGCACAATATCCATGTAATCTAGCAGCCAAGGAGAGCGGATGGGAGTGTGCATGGGTGGACGATGACGATTTTACTGTACTAGTCAGTGGGGGCGGCAGACGCTGTTGAGTGAGTATGTGTACTGTGTGGCCGTCACATTCAAAATGACTGACTGATGCCCTGGCTGGTGTGGCTCAGTGGACTGCGTGCCAGCCTGTGAAGCAAAGGGTCACCGGTTCAATTCTCAGTCAGGGACCATGCCTGGGTTTCGGGCCAGGTCCCCCAGTAGGGGGCACGTGAGAAGCAACCACCCATTCATGTTTCTCTCCCTCTCTCCCACCCTTTCATTATCTAAAATTAAATAAATAAAATCTTTTTTAAAAAAGACTGACTCAGTAGAGCAATGAATCTACATCAAATTTTGCTTTAAGCTTGAAGATTCCTCTGCAGGAAATATTTAGATGATCCAGAGGCTTCAGCCATGGGGCTGAGGGGCAACCAGTCACTGGCGGCTTCATCACCACAGCGCATCCACTCACATATCACGTCTTACGCAAAGTTTTTTGGTGCAACATTAAATCACCCAGGTGACTCAGCCCCCCTACAGCCCCAGCTTGGTGCCCTGTGACTTCTGGCTTTTCCTAAAACTAAAATCACCTTTGAAAGAGAAGAGATTTCAGACCATTGATGAGATTCAGGAAAATAAGACAGGGCAGCTGATGGTAACTGGGAAAACGGTGTGAGGCCCCAAGGTGCCTACTTTGAAGGGGACTGAGGTGTCATTTTCTCATGTATAATATTTCTTGCATCTTCTTTGATAAATGTCTCTATTTTTCATAGTACATGGCTGGATAGTTTCAGGACAGACCTCGTATACCTCATATGTTATTAACATAAAAGTTATGTTAGTGTGGTTTCTCTAATAACTGATCTTATCATTTAACCAAGGTGGCTACTAATTGACTCAGAGGTGGGGACTAATAGGAGGAGAGCATACACAGTGTGGGGATGACGGACAAAAGGGACAGCTTATATTCGTGGTGGGATGGAGCAGAAACGAGCAAGATTTCATCTCACCACTTAGAGTGGTGTGCAATTTAAAACTTAAGCATTCTTGAGAAGAGATTTTAGTCTGGTCAAGGAGTAGGTGAACATGCTCACCTTCCTGCAAAACCATAGCAGAAATTATAACTAGACTACAAAACAAATATCACCCAGAATCATCGGAAAACTGAGCTGAATGGAAGTCCAACAACCAAGGAATGAAAGTAGTCACATTAATCCAGGCGGGCAGGAGGGGCAGAGATGCACAGATGTGTAGAGAGTCACCACGACCTGGAGATGCTGAACAGGCAGCTCCACACCCACATGTGGTGGATCAAAATTGGAGGCATACCTTGGGAGCAAGGGATCTCAGCCTCGCACCAGACCATCCAGTCCAGGATTCCACTGCCAGGAAAGTAAGTCCCCCTAACTGCTGGCTGTGAAAACCAGGGGGGGTTGGAGTGGTGGAAGAAACTGCAGGATTCTCAGGAGTCTCCTTTTAAAGAGCCCTCAACAGACTTAGGACTTACTCAGACTCACTCCCTCTGGGCTTCAGCACTAGGACAGCAGCTGAAAGGGTACCAGTGGCAGACAGGGGGAAACTGAAATGTCTGGCATCAGGGTGAGTGCCAAAGGACAGCTTCCTCCCAGACCTAACTCCAGAGGGCCAGGCAGTGGCACTGTCCTATTTCTGAGTCCTCCCCCTCACAGAGCCACAGAGCAGTGAGACCACATTGGAGACTCCATCAATCCGGTTCAAATGGGTTGCCCCGCTCTGGTGATTACCTAAGGCTCCATCCCAACCAACTTACAGGTGCGTTTTTCTACAATAGGCCACACTGTAAAAACAGCGGTCAGAGCAGCTCTACCTAATACATAGAAATAAACACAGGGAGGCTGCCAAAATGAGGACACAAAGAGACATGGACCAAATGAAAGAACAGAATAAAACTCCAGAAAAAGAACTAAACAAAATGGAGATATGCAATCCACTGGATGCAGAGTTCAAAACACTGGTTATTAGGATGCTCAAGGAATTCACTGGGTACTTCAATAGCATAAAAAAAGACCCAGGTAGAAATGAAGCTTACACTAAGTGTAATATAGAAAAATTTACAGGGAACCAGCAGTGGAGTGGATAAAGCCAAGAATCAAATCAATGATTTGGAAAGTAAAGAAGAAAAAATATTCAATCAGAACACCAGGAAATAAAAAGAATCCATAAAAACAAGGTTAGCCTAAGGAGCCTCTGGGACAACTTCAAACATATGAATATTTGAATCAGAGGGGTGCTAGTAGGAGAAGAGAAAGAGCAAGAAATTGAAAACTTATTTGAAAAAATAATGAAACAAAACTTCCCTAATTTGGTAAAGGAAATAGACATGCAAATCTAGGAAGCACAGAGTCCCAAACAAGCTGGACCCAAAGAGGACCACACCAAGATACACCATAATTAAAATGCCAAAGGTTACAGATAAAGACAGGATCTTAAAAACAGCAAGAGAAAAGCAGTTATCTATAGGGGAGTTCCCATAAGATGGTCAGCTGACTTCTCAAAATAAACTTTGCAGGCTAGAAGGGATTGGCAAGAAGTATTCAAAGTGATGAAAGGCAAGAACCCACAACCTAGATGACTCTGTTCAGCAAAGCTGTCATGTAGAATGGAAGGGTGTGTAAAGTCCTTCCCAGACAAGGTGAAGCAGAAGGAGTTCATCATCGCCAAGCCATTATTATATGAAATGTTAAAAGGACTTATTTAAGAAAAAGAAGACCAAAACTATGAACATTAAAATGGTAATAAATTCGCAACTACCAACAATTGAAACTGAAAAACAAACAGGAAACAAGCAGAACAGAAACAGAATCACTTGGAGGGTTATCAGTTGGGAGGGCGAAGGGAGAGAATGGGGGGAAAGATGCAGAGATTAAGAAGTACAAATGGGTACAGAATAGACAGGGGGATGTTAAGAACAGTATAGGAAATGGAGTATCCAAAGAACTTACATTCATGACACATGGACATGAACTAATGGGAGGTATTGCTAAAGGGAATGAGGGAACCAAAAGGGAGGCAAAGAGGGAAAATATGGACAACTGTAATATCATAACCAATAAAATATATTTTAAAAATTAAAACTTAAGAATTGTTGCCCTGGCCTGGTGGCTCAGTTGGTTGGAGAATGTCATCCAATCCGCCAAAACGCTGTGGGTTTGATCCCAGTCAGGGCATATACCTAAATTGCTGGTTCAATCCCCGGTCAGGACATAATCCCCGGAGGCGATTAATTGATGTTTCCCTCTCTCTTCTACCCCTCCCTCTCTCTCCAAAATCAGTAAATGTGTTATTGAGTAAGGATTTTAAAAGTTTTTTTAAAGGTAAATAAAAAATAAAACAAAAAAATATTAATTTCTAAATTTTTCAAAGATTTTATTTATTTATTTTGTAAGAGAGGGAAAAGGAGGGAGAAAGAATGTGAGAGAAACATCAATATGTGGTTGCCTGTCATGTGCCCACAACTGGGGACCTGGTCCACAACCCAGGCACGTGTCCTGACTCAGAATGGAAGCACAACCCTTTGGTTCCTAGGCCAGCATTCAATCCACTGAGCCACATCAGCCAGAGCTTTTCCTTTTAATATTTTCAGACCATCGTTGACTACAAGTAATACCATGGAAAGCAAAATGCTGATGAGTGGGGACTAGTGCCCACCATAACCTACTGGTGTTGGAGATCTGTCAAAAGTTCATTTGGGAGATTTTTGCTCTTTATGCTCATTAATACACTGGACCAGTTTATGAAGGACAAAAATCAGTTGATAAGAGGGAAATATCAGACTCCTTTCCATGGCGTCCATGTGCCTTCTCACGTGCTCCCTCTCCATCCTGATTTCTTTCACTCCTCACTGCCCACATGGGCCCATCCTCGGGAACTATCCTCCTTGCTTCCACCTGCCCTGGGCCTTGGCTCACCCTCTTCTCTCCACCTGGACCACGGTGCCTCTCCTGCTCCAGGCTTTCCTGTGGCCGCCTGCTTGTCCCTATCTTTTGAGCCACAGATCAGGCACCACTTCTCAGCTGCTCCTGGCCTCCCACACTGACAGCTGCTGCTTCTGTGTGCTCTTTGCTCTTACTGTACCTCCTTTCGGCCCCACAGTAAATCACCGCCTCTTCTGAACTAGAGGATTCTGGAAGACAGGGACAGTGTCTTCATCATCCATGTGCCTCTGTATTAGTTTATCTATTGCAGTATAAAGAAAACTGTCCCAAAAACACAGGATAAAAGAAAAAACACTTCTCTCACAGTTCTAAGCCCGGAGTTCTGGAGCAGGTTCCTTAGCTGGTGCTGCCATCGGGCCTCCCAGGAGGCTGCAGCCCAGGTGTTCACTAGGGGGGAACCTGACTGGGTGGGCAGATCCACTTCCCAGCTCTCACATGGCGATTGGTAGGAGGCTACAGTTTCTCAATACATGGGCTGCACCACAGACCACACGCTTTCCCCAGAGAGAGGCATCCACAAGATATAAAGCCCAAGATGGAAGCCACCTAATCTCGGAAGTGACATGCTATACTTTCTGACATGCATTGTGGGATGGAACTGCACAAGAGTGTGAGCAGCAGGGGAGGCAGGAATCACTGGAGACCATCTCAGAGGCTGGATCTCACGGACCCCAGTGCCTGGCAGTCCACGTAGCCTGTAAGAGGTGCTAACGGGTATCTCAGAGTGAGTTAATATATGAGTGAGTAAATGAGTGGATAAAAATTAAGCAAGTTTATGCAAAGTTTGGGGCTAATATAAAAGATGGACTTTCTGTACTTGAAAGACTTTCTGCTAAAAAAAAAGAGTACACTGTAAGCTTTGCAATGTCACTGTGTTCTTTTTGCATGGGAGACCTGGTACAGTGAAACTGGTTTAATGGCATGTGGCTATTTATTCCCAGAGGGCTGAGCAGACAGGAAAGCTCTGTGAAATACATCCACATCTCTTTACTTCTTGAAAAGAAATTGCTACCCATAGATTCTCATGCTTTGAGAATCTATGCTTTGTCACAGGACTTGTCTCATTATGGATATTTTGATACATTTAAGCTGATTAAAAGGTAAAGGAAAACAATGTCTGGCATAGCAGGTCCATTAAGCAAGAAAATGAGAACCATAAACAATGCAAAGGATATTAAACTATTTGCCTTTCATTAGACTTGTGAATTCTGTTGGAGATAAGGCTGAGCTTCATAAGATAGAATTCAAAAACTAAATGATTTTCATAATAGGTTGGTCTACCAGCTACACTATATTGCACTCTAGCTATACTGCATCAAATGTCATTTAACTATTTTAATTAATTTTTGGCCCACAGGTAAAATTGATAAGCATTTCTCTACCTGCCTACAGATACAAAAACTGGCATAATAAATGGATCAATACAGTACAACATTGTAATGTGATGGTAATGTGCTAAGGACTGAGTCAATAAAAAAATCATTATTAAGGTAATTGCTTTAAAATAATAACATTTAAAAAGACAGTTGTACAAAGGAAACTATATAACATCGCTGAAAGAAATTAAAAAGGACAAATAAATGAACAGACGTCCCACGTTCATAGATTGAAAGGCTTAATGTTGTAAAAATGGCCAGACCGCACAGAGCTATGTAGCCCTTACCAAAACCCCAACAGCAGTTTTTGCAGAAATAGAAAATCTATACTAAAATTCACAGGGAATCTCAAGGAACCTTGAATAGCCTCCCCCAAAAAAATTCTTGAAAAAGAATAGAGTTGGAAAACTCTCATGGCCTGATTACAAAATACACTACAAAGTTAGAGTAATCGAAAGTGTGGAATAAGGACAATCATGTAGATCCACAGAATAGAACAGAGAATCCAAAAATAAACCCCCACATGCATGGTCAAATAATTTTCAGATGAGATCGGGCACATTTGGGTGGTATGACCATAGACAAACAATTTTCAGTGAGGGAAGCAAATCCACTGCACGTGGAACAGAAAGTCTTCCAATGGTGCTGGGAAAACAGTATCCACACGCAAAATAAAGCTGCACCCTCACCTAACACCATATACAGAAATATAATCTGAAAATGGACCAAAAATTTAAATGTAAGAGCTATAACTACAAAACATTTAAAAGAAAGCCTGACAAAGACAATGGGGGGAGGACTGAATGTGGGGAGTGGGGGTGGGCAGGGTGGGGGAGAGTTACAGGGGGAAATGGGGACAACTGTAATTGAACAACAATAAAAAATTAACTATAAAAAAGAAAAAAATGAGGCAAAAGCTTTATGACATTGGATTTGACAATGATTTCTTGGATATGTCACCAAAGACACAGGGAACCAGACAAAAATAAAATAAAAATTGTTCTTCAGGAAAACTTAAAATGTTTATGCATCAAGGGGCACTACTGACAGAGTGAAAAAAGATAATCCATACAGCTGGAGATAATATTTGCAAATAAAATACCTGATAAGGGATTAACATCCAGAATATATAGAGAACTCCTAAAACTCAACAATAAAATTCACAATTCAAAGGGGCGGGGTAGGCTGGGATGGGAAAAATAGACAAAAAACTGTACTTGAAAAATAACTAAATAAAATTAAAAAAAAAAAATTCACAATTCAACCCAATTCAAAATTAAATGATTTAAATAGACATTTCTCCCAAGAAGATCTGTAAAAGCCAATAAACAGATGAAAATATGTTCAACATCACTAATAATTAAGGAAATACAAATCAGAACCATAATGAGGAATTACCCCTACACCTATTAGGATGACTACTATTAAAAAATACGGAGAAAATAACAGGTGTTGTCCAGGATGCAGAGAAACTGAAAACCTGTGGACTATTGATGGGAATGTGAAACGGAACAGCCCCTGTGGAAAGGAGTGTGATTGCTCCTCAAAAAATTACAAATAGGTTTCTCTATGATCCAGCAATTCTACTTGTCATTCTATACCCTAAACAAGGGAAAGCCAGATCTGAAAGGACTATCTCTACTCCCACATTTACAGCAGCGTTACTCACAATAGGAAAACATACAATGACTACATGTGTCTATCAACAGATGAATGGAAGAGCAAAATGTGGTATGTACATATGATGGAATATTAACCAGACTCTCAAAGGAAAGAAATTCTGATACACGCTACTACTACATGTGTAAGTCTTGAAGACATTATGCTAAGCCAGTCACAAAAAGGCAAATATATGCCACTTACAAGAGTTACCTAAAATAGTCAAAATCACAGACAGAGAAAGTAGAATGCTGGGGAGGGGAGTGGGCTGTAGCTGTTTAATGGGCACAGAGTTTCAGTTCTGCAGGATGGAAAGAGTTCTGGGGAGGGATGGTGCGATGGTTATTCAGCAATGTAAATGTATTTGATAACAATGAGCTAAATACTTACAACTGATTGAGAAGGCAAATGTTGTTATGTGTATTTTACTATAATTTTAAAATTGAAAAAAAAAATCAAAATGCCTAGGAAGAAGAAAGGCAGCAGGTGGGATCTCTGTGGTTATGGAAGTGCCAGTACCTTGACCCCTTCAATGTCAATGTCCTGGGTGCGACCTTGCGCTCTAGTAGTATGAGAGAGTGCCCCTGGAGGAGGCTGGGTAAACTGCACGTGGGCTCTCTCTGCTACTTCTTACAAACACATATGAACTTACAGTACTCTCGAAATAAGAATTTTAATGAACACAAAGCTGGTTAAAATTAGTAATTTATCATACGTTCATATTCACAGACCTGATTCTCACTCATTCATTCAACAAGCATTTTTTTCCAGCACCTGCAATGTACTGGTTCTCGTGGAGCTCACATCATTTTTTAAAACAAACTAGTTATCCTAAGGTGAAGGCTAAAATTCCACAACTGTCCTATCAGATGTAAGTACATAAATAGCACTATGATGCTGTATGTAATAAACTACATTTTGTGTTCAGATACCAGAAGTGTTATATAGGACAATTTATTTAGAAATTACATTGCGTAGAATGAGTAATGTGGCAACAATCTTTTTCAAAATATTAAAAAGGACATTCATTTAGTTTCTTTGAACCTAAACTGCATCTGAATTCACTTTAATGGTAACGTTGAGAATACCCATTACTATATTCTATATACTTTAATCACGAGGAGGTTGGTGCAGGGGAGAAACACTGCAAGATGACATTTCCCTTAATTTTGTATCATTTTCCCTGGACTAGTAAAGGGCATAAAGGTCTGAGCTGGCCAAGCTTGCAGCCGAGAGAGAGAATAACCAATTTAGTACTTTGAACTATCAGCAAAATAGAAAGCTATGTTTCATTTTCCCGGGTGGGATGCTGTGACTTATCAAATTGTTAATCTGCAGAGATCCCACTCCTTTACCAGTAAGCAGTCAAATGCTTTACATGTGCCTGGCTGTTCCGTTCTGTTGACTTGTTGGGAATTCAGAGCTTTCTTTCTGTCTTTCTGCTCTTCTTGGCTTTTTTTTTTTTTTTTAACTTAAGGCCATTTAAAAGAGACTGGCACTTCGGTTTTATCTTTATTTTTTAATGAGGTTTTTTAAAAATATGCACAATATAACAATTGATAAACTAGCCTATCTCCAATATACATGTTATTAATTCAACACACTGTTACCAATCTCAGTTATGGATTACTGGTAGAAAGGTTGGTTTGAATTAGTGACAAAAGGAAATTATACAATAAGCTTTTTAGGTGTAATTTTATTATTCACAAGTATATTATTTAGATTTTGAAAGTTCCTGTTTAGAAACCCAGCTGAGTCTTTAATAGAAATGTACACTCCCTTAAAAATATTATTTTGTAGCGGTTTTAAATTTACAGAAATATGAGCAGAGGTTACAGAGTACCCATAGACATCCCCTCAGTGTCCTGTATAATTAATATCTTGCATCAATGTAGTACACTTATTGCAATTGATGAGCCTATATCGATGCTTTCCTGTTAACTAAAGTCTGTAGCTTACAGTGGAGGGCACCCTTGGCTTTGCACAGCCGACGTTTTGGCAAATGTGTAATGACATGCCTTACAGCATCATGGAGAATCACTTCACTGTCCTGAAGCCCCCCTGTGCTTCACTTACCCATCCCTTCCCCCGCACCCCGTCTCTGGCCACCACTGATCTTTTACTGTGTCCACAGTTTTGACTTGTCCACATGTCACAGAGTTGGAATCACACAGTTTGTCGTTCTTCCAGTTTGGCCTCTTTCGCTCAGCAATATTTCACTCAGCATTTAAGGTCCCTTCATGTCTTTTTGTAGTTTGATAGATCTTTTCTTTTTAGTGCTGAATAGCATTCCACTGTACAGATGCACCACCGTGTGTTTACCCATTTGCCTATTGAAAGACATCTTGGTTACTTCCAAGTTTTTGGCAATTATGCCTGAAGCTGCTATAAACATTTGTGTGCACCTTTTTGGGTGGAGGTAAGTTTTTAACTCATTCGGGTAAATACCAAGGAGCACGACTGCTGGGTTATGTGATAAGAGGATGTCTCATTTTCGAGGCCACTGCCAACATGGCTGCACCATTTTGCATTCTTTCCAGCAACGAATGACCGGTCTGGTTGGCTCCACACCCTCGCCAGCATTTGTGTCGTCCGTGTCCTGAGTGCTACCCATTCTGACAGGCCTGCAGTTTCCATCTGCACTTTCCTGATGACACAGGATGTTGAACACTTCATATGCTTATTGATCATTTGTCATTTGTATATCATCTTTGGTGAAATATCTGTTCAGATATTTTGCCCGTTTTTAAATTAGACCTTTGGTTTTCTTAGTATTGAATTTGAAGAGTTCTTTGTATATTTTGGATACCAATCTTTTATCAAATATGGGTGACTTTTTGTGAATATTTTCTATGTATGATAGGATCCTTTTTGAGTTGCTTAACTAGTTTGCTTTTTGATCTTTATATAACCTGTAAAACTTAGAATCATCCCCTCATAGAGTGTTTAGTCAGCTAGCATTTGAAGGTGCCCATTTACTGTGCTGCTCCCCCAAAATGTGGATTTAATTTGTTTTGTGCAGGCCCATTTTCAAACATTCTGCAGCAGCCATTGAAAATAAATGCTAATCTATTCCCACCCACCTTCCAAAAACTGAATTTGAGTTTGCTTAGACCAGAGAGAAGCTTGATGAAAATACATCAATCAGCTTTCAAGACTGCCTTTGTTTCACCTCGTGTTACCTGCATTTCAGGTGAGAAAAATCATTGCCGGGATGACGCGACCAGGCTGCTGACTTGTGCCCATCCCCAGACTCTCCATGCCTGCTTCTTTCAGATACATTTACCTTTTAGGTATCAGAAGCAGGGTTACCCTCTCATTCCTATTGTGCAAGATAAACAAGCTCTTAAAAATAATTCCCTGGTTAAATCAATCCCACTCAAGTATTTGGGACAGCTGGGTGACTTCAGTGGAATCAAAGATCAACTATTCTTAGCATTTGCAAAAATCCTAAAGAATTCTTGAGGCTACCCTGGAAATTGAGGTCAAGACATTTAATAGATGGTTTTTGGCCTGAAAGTCCTCTAAATGAGTACAGCAGGAATCTGTGAAATGATCCCATTCATGGCGTGATGTTTATATTACAGTCTGTGCTTGTAGTTGAGCTCTGGAAATTGACTATGTAAGAGATTTTTATGAATTCCCTTTTAGACAGTGTTTTCCTTTCTAGTTTCTTTTTACACAACCGTAATGTACAGTTAAGCCGTGGCTGTTACCGAGATGACATGTGCTAAAATAATCTTTCATTCTTGTCAGGAAACGTGTCCTATGTAATGACTGAGGCTTAAAAATCTATTAAGTCTTCCTCTGTGATCTATTTCCACCAAACAACAGGCTCTTGTATCCCCAGTAAAGTCCTAGAAGCTGAACACAGCAAGTGCAACAGGCAAGGTTGGCCAGTCCTCCCACCTGCAACTTACACGAGTTAGAGCTCTGAAGATTTAACCTCCTGACATAAAGAGTTTTCTTCACAAAGGAACTGTGTGCAGTGTTCATGCTTACAAGCCCTTGCCACATAGGCAATTGCTAGCATTAATTAACATGTAAAATGCATATGAAACAGTTGGCTGCAAACAAAGCAGCATTTTGACTATTGGAGAATATGATGGGTGAACTCATAGTCTTCATAAGGGCAGCTCAAATGGGCAAGATTCTCTTCAACTACGGTCTGCTTGCCAAAGAAAGTTTCAAATCCTAATATAATGCAAGAGAGGGGTCGAATGCCGAAATGCTACTTACTTCTCTGTGGTGCAGGCTGGCTGTGCACTTACAGCCAGGTACCAATCATTGAGTGCAGAATCCCTTTCACAAGGAAAGAGCAGCTTCTATCAATAGAGTGAAGTCTGTTCTACCAGGGAACCACCAATCCAAAGGCAACAATAAGAGTGTGGTTTCTTCACAAGTCCTGGAGCTCTCATGAGGCAAGAAGGGAGCCTTTGCACTTGCACGATGCAATGGCAACAGTTAAGGCCCGACCACTGGCCTGGACAATGACACTGCCCAGTAACAACGGCTGCCACAGTAGCCTCGCTATGACTGGACTATGTCAGCAGAATGACAGTTTGAATATAATATCTGGGGTGCTATTAAATATTGAAAGAGGCAATATTAGCATAGTAACTTAGGAATTTAGCATTTTTCATCCAACTGGATGATTTATACACTAATTCAATGTTGTATTAAATGCAGAAGATTTTAAAACTTTCCTCAACTTATTATTGCCTGATTCTGAGTGGCTGGTAGGAAATTGAGATGTAGATAGTTATTCAGAAGATAGATTCACACACTAAAGGATGCTTATAATTGGTCTAACATAAGGAGGCAATTAGCTAAAGCAATTCTGATAAAAATGCAGATACATTTTATATCATTTCTACTTCCGTGTCTCTCCTGTGATCTTTGGATGGGTTTATCTCACTGACCACAATGTCTCCAGTGCTTTGTACAGAGTGTCCTCAAGGAATGTTTTGTGAATGAATGAATGAATGAATGAATGGAGTGAATCAATGAGATAATTCAGAACCATAAGTTTTTTAGTGGGTCTGAATGTGGGCTTAGTGCACTCTGAACCATTGTGCTACTATCTATATACTTTTATAAAAATGCTG
Source organism: Artibeus jamaicensis (assembly GCF_021234435.1). NCBI lineage: Eukaryota > Metazoa > Chordata > Mammalia > Chiroptera > Phyllostomidae > Artibeus > Artibeus jamaicensis. The sequence goes on from NW_026522059.1 coordinate 42,004,381, forward strand.
GGATTCTTATAATAGTTTTTGAAAGGATAGACTTTTATGCTTTTGGGACCTGTGAGTGAAATATGTAAAAATTCACCCCGACAGACTCAAAAACCATCATGCATTCAGCTCTTTGTGTCTACTATTCCCATCAGTAATATCTACTATTACCCCTTGTACTCCTTGCCACTGATACTAGCTTTTTCAAAATTGCTGACATTTACGCCCTGAACACTTGCTTTTCCAAAGAAACCATCTAACTTACATCACAGGGAAGTTTATGTGCTGGTCGTGTTATCAATACCTGCACTGCCATTTCTCTCTCACTTTTCAGAATAATGAAAAGAAACACCAGAATGCTAAATAAAATTCTGCAAAAAAAAAAAAAGAAAAGAAAGAAAGATAATGTACAGGTACTCCAAAGATGTAACTTTCATTGGGTTTTTTTTTAAAGTAGAAACTTTTTCCTTTAAAATTTTATTTAATTGTTGATTATTATTTTTATTTTTTAAATTAAATGTACTGAAGTGACACTGGTTAATACATTTATATAGGTCTCAAGTGTACCATTCTATGATTCATCACTGTGTACTGCATTGTGTGCTTACCACCAGAAGTCAAATCTTCTTCTAAAACTATGTATCAGAATCTTCATTGTTAAATGATTTAGAGCAGTGGGTGAACTTCATTAAATCTGCAGAAATGATTTCCTGAAGAAACGTCTCCATTGTCTATTCGATCAATAATATTCTTTGGTGTTTCACTGCTTTTGACTCCTTAGAACTACATGCCATGGTAAAATTAGGGGGAGGTAATGTAAGCCTTTATTTTGCAGAGTGAGACAATGGGATTTGAGAATGGGGTGTGGGGAGTGTAGTGCATTTGAACCAAGGATCAGTTTTAAGGAAGATTGTAGGGAGGTCAAAGATCTGGACCCTGACCCTCCTGAAAGTCTTTGTGCCCAGGTACAGCCTAGACAGTCTTCTTTTGCCCTGGGTGGCACACACATCCCCGTCCCCATCTGAAAGCCACCAAGCCAAAAACTCCCTGGCACCAAGACTCTCACATGGCCTTGAGTCTCTCTGGAAAATGCCACAGATAAAAGGGTGGCCTCAATGAGTATAACTTTTTAGGGCTGGCTCCTACATTTATGCCTCCTTGGCCCATTGGCCCTTGAGTCATCCAGACAGCTTCACAGAGTGGTGAGCTCCTAGCCCACTTCTTGACCCCTGCACCTGAATGTTGTCTCCAGCACTGAAATGACCATGGAGTTGGCCGTCAGACAGACATGCGCTGACAGCTTAGGTCTGCCACCTGTTACCAGAATGCACTTCAACTACTCAAATCCTGGGACCCATTTCCTCTCCTTGCAGATGAGGCTAACCGTACCCACCTTTTGCTAGGATTAAGTGCGGCAATACATCGTTGAGGTGCCTGGCACAGTTCCCACAGCTCACTGTTTCCTTTGACCCCCCCTCTACTCTCCCCCTGACTTTTAGCTCAATTCCCAACCAAGTGGCATTATGAGAGCATGCTGAGTTTCAATACCAAAATTTGCTTTCACTTACATGGTAACAAATTCAACCTCACCTATGCTTTTCTTTAAGCCCTTAAGTACAATTATTTTCCATTAAATTCTCACTTAAAAGTTTCCCTTCCCTTTTAGCATGTAACTGTCCCTCACATGAAAGCATTTTAGAAGAATAAAGAAAGTAATCTGAAAAAGGAAGTAAACGCTATTTTTTTTCTGAACACAAGAAACAAGTTACATCGCTGGGTCATGAGGCTGATGATACTGCATCACTAATCATGTTTTATTTCACAAAATATCACCTTGGAATTTTCTTCACATATCAGGGATTATAAAATTATTTTATAATTGGAGCACAATGCAAGACATATACTTCCTAGCAGAATGATGGGAAATAGACAAGTTTCGGGGATAGCCCACCTGGTCTATTTTAAGGTATGCAGTCTAAGCATTGCTTGGAATTTTTGGAGATCTTCTGATATGTCAGAAGTTTCATTGTAAACCCCTGAGGCTTCTCCAAAGAACGAAGAGCCTATCTTTGCCTTCTTGCTAAATTGTGATGCAGAATGTATTTATTTCAGACAAAACAAAAATATGAGTGATCACACTTATCTACATTCATTAAAAATCATAAAAATACACAGCGAAGAGTGTCTGAAGATTCATGCTGGGATTCTTTGGAAGTAGCAGACAACGAAACTGGGGAGTCTATAGGCCCAGGATTGGCATTCATACTGCAAACAAGTCTTTTCTTTTTCTCTTAAGATATAATGTAGAACCTATTACCTACCAACTTCACGAAGTGTGCCCCAAACAAGGTGAGGGGTGGTTTCATCTTTTGCCATGGATTAGAATGGATTGGATCTGCAGTTCACTTTTCAAACCCTCTGAATGTGACTTGTGTGTAAATGATCAAAATAGGAAGTACTTAGGCAGGGCAGTTTTTCTTCTCAAAAAACATAAGATGCTTCTTAGAGAAATACATGGTTTAGAAATTCAAGTGAAAGTTTTTCCAGCAATTTAAATACTTTTAATGTCACGCTTGCAACTTCTTGAATCACAATTAAACATATTTGTATCAATGTGGACATCTAATAGATATGCAAATATTATTATATTTTTAAAATTCAAACTCCAAACTAAAATAAATCCCATTTTTATGAAACAAAGCAACTTTTGGTATATGGCTTGAGCACAGCTTCCTAATGGATGGATATTTTGAATCTTAAAATTATGTATTTTTTTCTTTAGATAAAATACAAGAGGTTTTCTACGGAGTATGAATCTCACTGACTTTCAAGATAAAAAGGTCAAATAACAATGCCCTTTCAAATTCCAACATACAGTGAAGTAGATGACTCACTTTTCCAGGAGTGAAGGAAAATAACATAGTTTATTGTAAAGGTAAACCAGTAACCCCCTCCTCCATTGGTCAATGGGCTATGCAGGCTGACTTTCAGCTGTGAAATGCAAGACCGCTCAGATCTAAAAATTTTATCTCCAAAGCTCCCATGCACTTGCTTATTTCCCTAGTTCTCCTAATGGCACCATCTTTTTTTAGCAGAAGTTGGCTTATCGCCTGGATTCAAGCTCTTTGAATTACATGACTCTTGCTTCTCATTTGTTGTCCACAGTCAAATAATTGCCAAGTTCTGTTAGTTTTATTGCCACTGTGTCCTGGAAGGATGACCTTTCACATAGAGTACAATTATCTGAGTTGATCTTCACACTTCTTCCAAAAGTGTTGCAATATACCTGCAAATGTCCTCCTGTTTCCAGATATGCTTTTGTAAGAATAATCTTCCTAAAATACAGCTGTTGATCAACTCTTCATTCTCATATTAATTGACTTCTAATTCCTTAACTTGAATGAAAGCTCTCACTAGTCCCATAGAATTCATATTACCCTATGCACTAGGGTAATGATATAGACTTAAATGAAGTACATATCATTCCTCACAGATACCAGCTCCTGAAGTTACCAGACTACCCTCAGACACAAAGAGGAAGGAAAGCTGGATGGCTGAGGACTCTGTCGAGTGAAGAAGACTTTGAGGTATAGCTGACTAGACCCCTCAGGGCTGTGTCCAGAAAAAAACCTGAAAATTTAAAAGGTCTAATTTTCTTTGAATAATTTTGGGAATAACTAGATTCTGATTTTGGATCAAGAGCTACCCCAGGAAACTGATTTTGGATCTGGCTTTGACCTAGTTATGCAGCCAAGCCAGCCTTAGCGGTTCATTCTAGACCATAGCTCTAAGTCAGCACTAGGTCCTCCCAGCCTGGACACGCATACTGTCCCGAGCTTGAGAGAACATTATCTCTAAGCCCAAGCACCCCACTCAGATCTGACCGGCTCTATTCGCTTATGCTGTCTTCCCCACGACCCTTCCTTAAGCCCATTCCCTGATTTAACTCTTCATTCAATTTAAACTCAGTTCATATAGTCCTACTGCACAGTCTAACGCCGCTCACCTTATCCCAGAATACTTCAGATAGAAGTGTTATCTCTTCTTGTCTATAAAAACACTTTGCAAAATTCACACAAGATTTTTCACATTCTGTTAGGGTTGTTTTTCTTACTTTTCCTACACATTTAATATTACAGTAACTTGAGGCTGAGCCTTATGCTTTTTGCATTTTCTATGAAACCCAAAATAGTGCTTTCATATAAGGGAAGCATAACATGTAAGTATCTCTATAGTTGAATTTATGCTACAAATGAAAAAGGCATTTAACAGTTTACTGGGCATGTGATTAGGTGCCTCTTTCTTTGTATAAATTATAAAGATTTTTTATTTCTAGTACTTAGCAGAATCTGGCACACACTGGTGTTCAAAAATGCATGTGGAAGAAAGAAAAGAAGAAAATAGAGAAAGAAAGAGAAGAAAGAAAGAGAAAAGAGGAGAGAAAGAGTAAAGAGAGAGAAAATACTTATACGTAAAATTTTGGCTTATTGATCTCCAGTGAATTTCAGAACAATAAAGCTATTTGTGCAGCGTTTTTAATAGAAGAGAGTGAATTAAACCATAAGGAAAAAAAGAGCTGTTCCTTTCTTTTAAAATGATCAGGTAAAATCACACTTAAAGTGGACTCACATGCAGGTGGTATGTGTGTCACCAGGAGAAGCCGCTTGGGTTGGCAGATGGACCAGGACAGGCCCCTCAGCTCCACGGGCTCAGAAATGTGAGCCCACTACAGCCCTGAGTCATTTCTCAGGGGGGTGTTCAAATTACAAAGCTCACCAAAATCAAAGGGGTGGAACTGGAATGCAACTTGACTCTTCCATTGTATACCAAGAACGAAACTGTTTCAGAACTGACGAGGTCATGAGCAGCACTCCCTGTGGACACATCTGTCTGGGTGTCAAATATTAAGGTTAGTACTTCACCGTGAGCACTGGGATCAGAACCAGGCAAGTTTGTTACATAATTTAAAAGGGTAATAGCATTAGGCTAGGATGGTTTACGGTACCTATCAAGGCAGAGGTCATTCATCCTGAGTATGGAATTCTATCACCTGGCTCTCTGGCCAAACCTATCATCCACTAAAACTATCAGTTGTTGAATGATCAGTGTGAAGATGTGGGTCTTTGACCTTGCTTTTCTACACTCTATTGCCGATGAATGTCTCCCTCTGCTCCCTCTGCCCTCCCAAGACCGTCTTCCAATGATTGGTATGGCCTTGATTTTATGAATATATTCAATCAGGTATTTCTCCAGCTGGGAAAAATGCTCATTAAGGTTTTCAAAGCTCTGGTCTTACGTATTGCATTCTGCTTTAATAGTTTAACTTTCTGAGCTGTTTCATCGCTCTTCATTTTAAATCCTTGGCAGACAGCTTATTGCTCATCCACCATATATAAAAGGTAAAAGAATTCTCCCTTCAGTGACCCCTAAAAGAACTCTGAACATGGTCAAAAGGTACGAACTTCCAATTAGAAAGTCAGTCAGTTCTGGGGATGTAAGATAGAACATAGTGACAGTAGCTAATACTGTATTATACCTTTAAAAGTTGCTAAGACAGTAGATCTTAAAAGTCTCATCACTTCTTGTGGAAGACAAATTTGTTACTGTGTACGGTGAGGAATGCCAGCTAGACCAACTGTGACATGTATGTAGTGACCATGTCACAATACCTACATGCATTAAATCATGTTCTACATGTGAAACTAATACACTCTGTGTCAATTATATCTCAACAAAAAAGAACTGCTTGACAAGAACTTTTAAATTTAGTTCTCTTCCCATATACTAAAAGTCAGCAATACAAATAGTAAGAAAACAATTATTAGCACTTAAAATAATATGATTTAACAAAGCAAAGTACATGCGGAATTGAATTAATGCTAAACATAAACCAAATTTTTTAACACTGAAACAATTTAAAACTCATAAATGAAAAGGAACTTCAATCAAAATATCTGATTACCAACCAAAGTTCCATCAAAGACAGAGTTTCAGAAAGACAAATACGCTGGAAGTGCCCAACGCGCTCCTCCAGACCTCGAGGAAATGACTGGGACAGCTGGGGAAAGAGGTCAAATTTCCCATGTGCCGACTGGACAGGTGAGAATGAATCAGGGTTCTCAAACCCAAAATGTATCCAAGGACCATAAATTCTCAGAACCCAGATGGAGAGGACCAGTAGAGACCAGTTTGTCATTCCTTTTCATCTATGACCACACACAGGTATTGCCCCTGACTGAGAACAAGTGTCTGCTGACACCGCCATGCTTAGGCCTCAGGAGATGTTTACCGTAGTATGCTGTGCAGGCATTTTTAAGGGACATGCAGGGGAAAAGGACTGGATTCTACCTAAAGGAAATCTAAACATGTCCTTTTAAAAATAGTGACCTCTGGGAGTCCATTTGTCAGTAAGAAACATCAGTGGGCACTTTGAGAAGTTTACTAGTATATGTTTATCCAAACTATTAACTATATTCTGCATTAAAATCATTTTTCAGGTTGTAGTTTTTGCAATATCCTCTTGTCAGATTTATATCTGTGTACATTATAGAATTCTCTAAATCGAATTTGTTTTTGCATATACCTGGTTTTTTATTAATTCACAACATTTTGGGTTTTTGGAAATGCAAGAAGTCATGAAAAGCATCTCATAATTTACACTGCCTTATTAAGTATAAGTGCAATAAAGAACTTTCTGCTACAAAGAGAGAATTAACTAAATCAAATTTTATTTTCTCCTAAAATCTAATTTCTGCAGAATGATCTATAACCATTGAAATTTTAAAGCCATATTTAATAAAAATATTTGTTTTCAAAACAGTTATCAACAATTTAAACAAGTAAAATGACTGTGTAACTCTGAGGGTTGAAAGATAAAAAAATATGTCTTTAAAGTTTCTATAATCAAGGACAAACCACATGTTACAATAAATATAGTAGAAATATAGTCACTGTTTATGAAAAAGCAATTATATGCCAGGCAACATGCTACTTTCTTTGTATAGTTTCTCTGGTCCTTGAAACAACCCATAATTCTTCTTACTCTACAGGTAAGGGAAGTGACTGACCCAGCCAAAGTCACCTAGCCAGCCAGGCTTGCAACTGACATATGATGACTTTTTCCTCCCATATCACTTGCTCATTCCATTATAACTGCAACTTTCAAAGAAAGATTTGGTCCACCCCAAAATGGATTTTCCTATGATTTCTGAGTAGCTTCTATTGACCTATGGATTCTGCCCTGGACACTCATATGCAGGGACACAATCACAGCAGGAAGCTGTCACGCCAGTCCCCTTAGAACAGAGGGAAATGCTTTTCTGTGGCATCCAACCCTGCTTAAAATCATGATACATGGAACAATTAAATCATAGAACGTCAGTCCTGGAGTGTTTAAGTAACCAGCCCAGAACACGGATCAATTAGCAACAGAATGAGACTAGCCTCTTATACTTGATGGCTCACAATTCCTTATTATTTATTTTTTCTATTCACATATTTACATTTCAGCAAATGCTTGTTCAATGCCAACCACGCTAGGTAAATCAGCTGTGAGGACCGAATTATGCATCTCAAGACACCATCTTAGGCACTGTACTACAGCAAAGTGAACTTTACCTCCATCAAGTCCACCACCTTCCTCTGCCCAATGATTGCAACTGGCTGCCTGATAGATTCTTACATATTCTTTTCCTCCTCCTGGACAACCCACTTAAGCAGAGGGATTTGGTCAGATGCATATCTCTTCAGCAGTGCATTTCACCCACCCACTAGGACGTATTTCTGCAGGTGACTAGGCTTGGATCTCCCCATTTAAACACAGAAACAGCGATTCCCCAGCATCCTGTGGCTGGTTAGGGATCAGAGGAATGAATGTTCCATTGCCTACTTCTCTGTTCTTGGCAAATTTTTAAAGAGACAGCTCTAATCACATTTTATTATCTTAAAAAATCAAATGAGAAACAGAGGATTATTAAATACTCTCTTGAAAATTAAATGCACAGAATGGTAATGACTTTGCCATCTACCTTAGTTATTTTTATTCTATGCATTTATAATCTTATAATACTAAAATGAAGACATGAGATTTGGAGTTTTAGGTACCATATTTCTTTTATTGATCAGGCAATATTTTTAACAAGTATTTTTAAGGTTCTGCTATCCCAACAACTTAGAGTTTGAAATTATCTTATTTTTCAGTTAAAACTTTTGAAAAATAATTGATTCCTATTTAAGATGTATTATATATGATTTGAGAGAAAGTAATCACTTGTAAGTGCTATTCTTTAGTAAGTCAACTATATTTTCTCATACCTTCCAAATTCTGTATGCAAAACCCTTTGCAACATTCAGCTACAGTTTCCAAAAAATCCTCATTTTAAGGCAATATATTCTGCAATTAGCATTATCTGGTCTGGATAAAACTCACTTGGGTAACTTAAAGTACAGTTGGGTATTCACACACACCTTCTGGGGGTGAGTCATATCAAAACTGCATGAGGTAGGAAATGAGGGGACTAGAAATTGGACCTTCAGTCACTGGCTGTTTTCAAGAGTCCTGCGATAACTTCAGCAAATTAGAACAGAGAGTTTTGCTCATGCAATGGAGCACTTCCACGGTTATTAGGCTTATCCAAGGATCATTCATCAGTTCATGCATTTCATTCTAATTTTCACAGAATTAGTAACCAAAGAGCACAGCTATTTTCAAAAGAAACAGTGTATCAGCTATTGGAGAACACATTTTCCCAACAGCCTTTGCTTTGTTTGAATTCTGTGTCCTTTCTTTTGAGAGTCCCAAGGAGCCCAATACCATGAGCAGGGAACAAAACTTCATTCTATACTCACTTCGCCCATTTAGAGTTCAGGCATGCAGCTCGAGTTATTTGCAATGGGAACTTGCCAAGATGCCACTGTTTTCTTAGGAGGCCCTGGTGGGAGGAGTTCACAGCTACACCTCTACGTACTATCACTGTTGTGAAAGAAAGTCCGGAGATGGTGAGCCACACAAAGCAGTAATCTTTTGACACAGATGTCCTAAATAATATTTTATTATCATCAGTTTAAACGCTACCAGCATTTATTAACTAAGAAGAAAACGCACTCTGTAACACGTTCTCTGGAGGTCTACTGTTAGCTTTTCTCATCTCTGGAACAACGGAGAGGATAAGATTTACATGGTTATGCAGTAAATAGCCATTGAGTGCCCTCTGTGTGCCTGACATTATGACAAAAGCCAGAAATCACTACCAAACTTCCAACGGACACATTGACATCTCTTACGGTCACTAACTTGGGCAAGTTCTTTCACAGAGTGTAAGGTTAGTTAATGCATTTTTAAATTAATGTTTATGCTCTCCTTGTTAAGGATACAGCATCTAAAGTGAAGCCACAGAAAAACAGTTCTGAGTAATAAACTTTAATTGTTTTTTTCTGTGTGGCGCCTAGAAATAATGCCTGCTCTTTGAAACGCTGACCGGTAAATTTCCCTTTGATAAAAAGGACTACAAAAGAAGTTGGGAACCCAGCTGAGGTAAAAGAAAAAAGATGCCTTTTATTCAAGTGCTTTGGGGAAGTAGAAGAGACTAATGAGCCAGAATAGAGAAAGGCTTTCTTCCTAATGAATAGGTAACCTACATGAATGCCCTCGGTTTACCCATTTGGCAAACCAGAAATGGAAATACTGCCAAGGCCTGCCTCAGTGAATAGCTCCATTTGAGAATTCTGAACATGTCAAGGGGCAGTTCTAGAGGAACATGTTTTCATTCATCTCGGGAGCCTTGTAGGGTAATTAGGGAAGAGAGAACACTCAGACTGAATAAGGAGTGCCATCCAGGCTATTTTTAACATAGCCTGTGGTGTTAACTCCTGAAAATCAAGAACTTTCCAAGGTGAAATTCAAAGTTGAAGGCCATATTGACACCCCGGGTTCCAACTTTGGTTATGTGCAACGTAACTCTCACATTTACTTTCATTGTTCTTTGTTCCATTATTCTTACCTACATGCTACCCTAAAATACTCAAGTTGGAAACTAATTTTGGAGGGTTTTTTGTTGCTGTCGCTGTTTTTGCCATACTAAGGCTACTAGCAGCCGTAGAGCTTAAACATGGATGTCTGTTTGTGAAAGGGAGATGGGAGCTGGTGGGGGGAGAGAGAGAGGTGAGAAATGAGAGAGACCAGGTGAGGAGCAACTGGTCTGAAATAAAAAACTCTGGGTATGCTCCCATTTCCCTGGCCAAGTGGAAGAGCTTTAGTTCTAATTTCAAGTGTAAGGGGGCAAAATAAGTTTTAATGAAGTGACTACATCCTGATTCTCACACACGTTTGTGTCTGAGTATCCACGGTCCAGTGGCATGGGAACTTACTGAGAGGTTGTTAATTGCATGAAGCCCTGGACTTCCTGGGAAAGGTAGCAGACAGGCATATGGTGAGGGAAGTGCTGTCTCTTCCTGAGAGCAGCATTCATGCCACAGGCAGCTCCATTGCCTCTGCCTGTTGGACAGGTGCCCAAACACTAGGGAAAAAGGATAGATGTAGCGAATACAAACAGCAGTGTGCACTTCACAGCTTGCCAAGAGTCCTTTCTAGACAAAGGGTGACCACCCTGCTTATCCCACCAGTGGAGGAAGCTAGGACCACAAATCTATATAGTGAGGCCCTAAGAGTTCTAACCACTGCAGGACGAACTATAACTCCTTGGTTCATTGGCCAGATGCCTTTTCTTCTGGCAAGTCCAGCTGCATACTCCCGCACACTGGGGCTATGATTAGAGGTCCCTGGACCAGTGAGTATAAGGAACCCACCAAATGCCTGTGGACCCAAGAAGGCCTACTCATCACTGTTCCACTTCACCCCGTACATGTCTTGGTGGTGGTCCTTATCTCCCTGACCGCAGCAACATGTTTATTGACCTCTGTTCCTTGTCACATATGAGTTCATTGAAGATAAAGGCTATGTGATACTTATCTTTCTAGAACCTCAGTACATGGCATGACATGGACACACAAAACACTTTGTGAAATGAATGAATGAATAAAGACTGAACCACATTTAGCTCCTCCTGAACACTCAGTCTCCCAAACAGCAAACAAAACCTTAGAAGGCCAGGCTGAGCTCATGACAGAAGAAAGAGCATGCAGAGTCTGAAAAGAGACGGAGAGTGATAAGACTGGAGTCGGAGACCTAGCAGCTCAAATTTCCCTCTATCTCTAGCCATGTGTCTGGTATTACCTACTTAACTTCTCTGTGTCTCTTTTTACTAAACTATAAAATGCCTATTTCATAGAACTAGTTGAGGTTTTAGACTAGATAACATTAACAAAATACCTTTACGGTGTCTGGTACGAAGGCACAAAATGTGTAAAGGACATTGTTTATACGATGCTTGAGGACAAGAGAGGAGAAACGTGTCAGGGGAAACACGTTTTGTGTCTGAGTTTCCATGGTCCAGTGGCATGAGGTTATTCCCTTGGGACCATTACTTCCTAGACCAAATGGCCGGGCTCTAGAGCCAAAGGGCAGTGACCTGCTAAATTAGTTTTACATGGAGAAGATTAAAGCCAAGCGCTATGTAAGAAAGACTGCAATGCATCTCACCAAAACAATTAGAGGGATGTGTTTAGGAATATTTACAGCCTTCTAGACCTGTGCTTCTTCAAAACTACTTTGTAGACATTAGCATCATCTAAAATTTCATATAGCTCATGATTCACAAGGCAAGAATTACATATATATCTGGTGTTATTAAAAGTAAGCATCGCTTATGCATTAATTTGGTTATTCATTGATTTATTACTCTTGTAATTCATGAGCCATAGCACCAGGGATGTGCAATACCAAAAGGAATATGCAAGCCTATGTTCAATGAACTCTCATCATCAGAGAGGAATTAGACTTAGAATTTATAATTGCAGTTTTATAAAGTGCGGTAGGTCGATTGTGGCCATGCTGTCCTCCCTTCAGGGTTCAACATAAATATCGTTTCCATGGGAAAGCCTTCCCTGTCCCCTACAACCTTCCAAACCAGCCTGGGACCTACTTATTCCCACAAAGCTTTGATCTCTCTCTTTGCATCCTGAGTCACATTCCACTTCTCCAGGGTCAATCCTCACCACTTGACCATGAATTCTATTAGGTTAAGTTCCATGCACCTGGAACACCACAGCTGCCCAGGAAGTTCAAATCAGACCAAAAGAAAAATGAAATCTAAAAGTATCTATGTGTGGCATTTTTCAATAAGGAGGCCTTTGTTAAGACTGGATTTAGATGAATGAGGAGGGTAAAAGGAGATTGCATTTACCTGAGAAGTAAATTAGAATAAAGAAAATAGGGATGGCAAGCAGAGACAGAGCTAAGAAAACAGATTGACAGCTAGAAAGAATCAGGTGAGGGAGCCTTCCGCCCACACTGATTCAAAGTTAATAATTTGTTGGAAAAGCTGTTGCAGATTGATAAAAAAAAAAAGCACTGAAATGGCGGGTGAAAGAAAAGTTGAGCTATGGATTCACAGGAAATGGAAAAAAGAAAAATACTCCAAGATGAGTGAATAAATTGAAAGAAGAAGAAAGTGATGAGGAATATCTCACAGATGTGTCATGGATATTTCAGTGAGGCTGGGAAGCAGGTATGGTGGGAGTTAAGCTTGAGAGAATGAGACCATAGAGGTTGGGCAGGCACCAGGGACACTGGGAATGTGAAGAGCTCAGGGGACCACTGGAAGTACAGTTGGTCCCTGCAGAATGGGCATTAAAGACTTGTATTACAGACTTCTATTACAAAAGGGAAGTTGATGGAGTAACTTGGAAATCAGATATTCTTTATTCACTTTGTTTTATTTTATTCATAATAAGATTTACAAATGCTAGCTTGGGGCCCCCTCCACAAAGGCCTTTCTGCCTGGTTCTCTGCACCAGGAAAGTTATACAGACACTCTACACTTTGGTTCCCTCACCTTAAAGCCCAGGTGGCAAACACAAGGTCCGAGAGCGGAATCCAGCCCTCCACCTTGTTTTATCTGGCCCAGCTCCGTGTTTCTACCCAGCAGCAGCGCTGAGCTCTCTTTTAACTGTTCAGGAGTAGTTACATTTATACAGTCCTAAAATTACATTCAGCCCTTTGAAGGCAACCTCAAGGCTGATGTGGCCCCTGGTGAACATGAGTTTGACACCCCTGCCTTAAAGGAGACTTGCATAGCTTCTCCACAGGACTTGTAAGAATCAACTCAATAAGATAAATTCAAAAGCACAGAGAAGCTGTTATTGTTATATGTGTACTATATTATTACTAATTTGTTATACCTCATTAAAAGTTTTTTCATAAAGTATAATCATCAAATTAAAGGCAAATCCTGACTTTTATTTCCTGGAAGACATGGTAGATAAGCTCTGATTTTACCAAAATACATACCAAGCAATAAAAACTCATTTCTTCTGCAATTTACACATTGTTCCCAAACGGCAAGCCTTGAGCCATCTGTCTGCCCCCTCTGGCAGTGGGGAAGTGACAGGAAGGCTTAGGCTGAAACATTCCTGCTGGAGAAATATGTTCTGAAGAAATGTGGCCGTGGTTACTGTTGTCACGACATCCTTGTCATCATTGTTAGTCACAGCCTCGAGTTATAGCTAACGCGTTTAAAAACAAAACAAAACATAAATCCTGAGCAGAGTCAGGTAAAGTGCTCAGGCTAACTACGGTGGGACAAGGAGAATAGCATCGAAGTGCACAGCACTTCAAGAAGCCATAATTCTTCATTGTTCTCCAAGTGCACCCGCGAGTATTTCAGGTGGCCACATCACCAAAATGAAGAGTTGTAGCCTAATTTCATGTTCCTTTAGACTCAAAACCCTGACTAGCGTGGAACATCGAAACTTTTATGCATCTCAATATCCAGTTCATCTCTAAACTAATGTCAGTTTGTGATTTCAGATCTTCCCTTTCAGCCGGTATTGTTTTGGATAATCTGTCACCAGGGGTAGATGTAATAGAGACTGAGATAGATGAATCACTATTCTCTTTGCTACTTGATCAGCATATCTCTCTTCACTATTCTCTTTGCTACTTGATCAGCATATCTCTCTTCAAAATATGCTAAAAGAAAGTACCTTTGACACACATCACTTCTTTCTTGAGAAATGTCTATTAAAAGAGAAGGAAACACAATTCCTTGAAAGTTAGCTATTGAAAAGGTCTATTCACATTAATGTATATATACATGTACAAACTCCAGTACATTGAATATTATCAGAAGATAATGGCAATTATATCATTAACATATACAGATTCCCAACATAATCTTTCAAAGCAGAACAAGATCTGGATTATTACATTCATAGAGAAATCTTGGTCACCATTCCTAAAACCATGACAAGTATCTTTAGTGTGGTCTGAACTTTTCTTGAAAGGGAGAGCTAATCAGAACACATATGACCAGGCCCTGACTGGTGTGGCTCAGTGGATTGAGTGCCAGCCTACGAACCAAACGGTCACTGGTTCAATCCCAATCAGGGCATATGCCTGGGTTGTGGGCCAGGTCCCCAGTAGGGGGAGTGCAAGAGGCAACCACACATTGAGGTTTCTCTCCTCTCTTCCTCCCTTGCCCTCTGTCTAAAAATTAATAAATAAAGTCTTAAAAAAAAACAAAAGCAAAACACATATGACCGGTCCTATTGGCCAGTGCACATATGGTACCTGAAGCAGCTCATTTAACTACTTGTCCATTCAAAGCACACATCCTGTTCAGGCTTTCACACTCCATCACTCTAGGATCATCGACTCTACCCCCAGCCCTGTCTCAGGGGTACCTAGACTAGGCGATCAGAAACTACTTGTGAAATAAATAAAAACACGAGTCACGTGTCTTCATGCTTTATTCTGCCTCTTGAGCCCTCTAGCTCTAACCTCCATTTGATTAGAACCTGTTTTTATATCATCTTATCTCCTAGCTCCCAAATCTGAATTCGGTTTTCTTCTCCATCTCTCCAGCCTCCTCCTGGATTTAGCCTCTCCTTGATTTGCCAGTCTGGAATTCAGACTCAGACTTTCTTACTTCGTTTCTGGATTAATCTGTATCACAAAGATGCTCAGTCCAACTTCTCGATCCTGTGGACACCAACCAGCACCTATCACCCAGCAACCAGAGGGGCCCTGGGACATGTGAAAAACATCAAGAAGGGGAAAGAGATATAGAATAAGTGGAGCCAGGTTTCATTTCTGTGATTCTCTTCTGTTCAGACTAGCTGAATGACACAAGATACAGGGCACAGAACAAGAAAGCCAAAAGCAGACTGTACAGTGGGACCTCACACAGAAGTGTAATCCCAGGGGTCCACACCGGGAGCTGGCTCTGGGAGGAGCACGCCAGGAGTGGAAAAACAAGGAGCGCCCACAATAACCAGGTTTGACACCAACAGCACCTGACAAGAAAACCCTAAATAGCACGATCCTTTCTTATAATACCATAGAAAATCAGTTCAAATGAAACACAAAGTAATTGTCCTCTTATTGCTAAATATATACTTAACTTAATCCTCCATTCCTAAAGATATCTCTTGATTTTCTGGCACAGTAAAAATATCTATTCCAAATTGATATTTAATATAATGTTCAAAAGAAATATACATGTGGAGTAAAACCTTATAGAATAAAAATAATTATTAAAAGTTTTGACTCTTTGCTTATTCTTTTTAAAGTACATACATTTTTGCAAATTCATATTTTTAAACTTTCTAAGTTTATTCTTCATTTTAGAAACTATAAAGTGATAAAGTCTTTCAAGTAAAATAAAAATAAAACATCCTGTTGTCTTTACACAATTTTTATAGTGCGTGTATATTCCCCTCTTGTGTTTTCAGACAATTTTTCAACCTCAGTAAAGTAGGAGTACATGCAATTTGTGTCTTGAGTTTCATTTATCATTGTGCCTCAAGTGTTTTTCTTTGTGATTCCTGAATTACCTTTACCATTTTTTTAAAGGCCTCCTATTTCTCTATCAAAAAGATACTCTGTACTTTGGATATCCTTCTTATTGTTGGATAGTTTTCTTATTTCCATTTTTTAGGAATGTAACAACAGCTTTTGGCATTGATTTGTTAAGTTTTAATAATTCTCATTAATTTTATGAACTCATTATAAAAATAGCTTCATTATACTGTTGCAAATATTTCTTGAATCTTTTTCTTGCCTAAACTGTTGCTACAGTTTTCACTATATATGTAATGATAGATCCTTTCATGATCTCCCAATCTTAAAAAAATAGAGAATATCCTCCTGTAAAAACTGACAGCTTAAGCAGGGGTTTTATGTTCTCTCTCCATACATTTCTGATCAGTTACTGCACTTAAGTAATCCTCCTTTACCTGCATTGTTTTGCAATATTTCCTCCAATACTTATTAAATTCTCAAATATGAAGAAATATTCCTAGAAACCCTGTTCTATTTGAGAGTTCTACCTTTGGGGCCCAAACCAGAAAACCCTGTTTTAAATTAGTTTGTCTATATGTCTAAAGAAGCTATAGGAATGTCCTCCTTAAACATTTTTAATTTTCTATTTTATTTACTACTGTTTAAGTGTACTTCAGAAAAAACTCCTTAGAGTTACAAAATTTTCTGTTTAATTTGAATTTCATTTCATTAAATGTATGAATTGGATTGCAGGGAATACATATTTTTATACATTTAATATTTTCAAAATAGAGCAATATGCAGTGTCTTCATGTACTAAATCTTTATTCTTTATAATGTTTGGCTGTCTTCTGTTTGTGCCTAAACAACTTCTGCTGAGTTTACTGCTTCTATAATGTACATCTTATTCCCTTTCATATGCTGTCCTTCATATTGTAATTTATACTTCATAATGATGTCTATGTTAAATGAGCTTCAAAATCTGGCTAAGCAGAAAAGAAAACACACATTTAAGGAAAATGTTAAATGATTCCATGGACTGAAAACACTCAGAGTACTTTCTAACTTCACACACTCTCTGCTCCACCATTTTTTTTTTTTTTGCTAGCTGATGATGACTTCTGTAAACCTATTAAATTGTTTATATTAAAATGTCTTTTTAAAAATTTCCCCATTATATATCAAACTCAAAAATTGAAGACAAACTCTAGAAATTATAATAAAGAATTATTTTAACTGAATAAGGTAATTTTTAAGTTCCTCTGCTTTATTTATGCCACCTGAAATATTAATTCGTGACTGATTTATTTTTAATTACTAGAATGTATATTTTAATATTTAGTAAACTGATCATTTTATTTGTAATAATGGTACTGCAGTTATATTTGTCTTCCTTTATTATTTTTAATTTTATTTTTTCATTACCATTTATCTCCCTTATACCTCCTCCTGCCAGCAATCACCACACTGTTGTCCCTGCCCATGAGTGCTTTTTAGAACTATACATTGTAAAGATGGTAATACTAGGTTAAAAATGACCATGGTTTTTATTTTTATAATTAAAAATTAAACTTTTTACCGAAGTCCACCTTTGCATTTCCCTTTGAGTGGATGTTCTCACTGTGATCTATGCCAACTTCCATCTAATTATGTTCCCTAGATAGAAATCAGTGACATATCAGTAGGATTAACATTTCATTTGTTGCTTCTCCTATAATTTAATTTTGTTTATACATCTGTTTCAAAATGGCTCTTCTTGTCTATTTTGAATTAAAATAATACAATTGTGTTTCAGGTTATTATAAACATACTTTTTCAAATACTCTATGCTTCATAATTAAACCAACTTCTGGTGTCTTGGCCTAAGCATGCTACCTCTCTGTTTTAATTTCATAGTGCTCTATTCTACTTTACATAAAGATACATCTAATTAAAAGAAAAGCAGGAAAAAGTTTCCTTAAATAACTCTCTAAATGGGTATATTTGGAGCAAAATATGACCCTCAAAAATATCTTCAGTTTCAACTAAAAATCTAGAACTTGGTGGAATACCATCTCCTATCTACTGAGAGGAGAGAATAAAACTCAAAATCCTATACCATTTATCTGAAAATGTGAAAGGGAGATATTTGAGAACATGCAAAATTAAGGTAGTCCACCATTCAAGTTCTCTACAGGAGAAAAATACGTGAGTCCATTTAAATGAACAGCACATGAAGGAAAATAGAAATGTAGAGATGGAAGAATAGAAATAGGAGCAGCTCCTGGCCTTGGCAGTCTCCCATTAAATATAAACAAGCTCACAGCACATCCTCATCAGACGAGGCCCCTCTGTCTTTGATGGTCAAGACAAAAACTAAACCATACTGTAGTCACATGCGAACTCAGACAGAAAACATGAACATTGTTCAAACCACATAATACCAGACATCTTCCTCTTGCAGTGAACTGAGTTAACTGCTGCTCCCTTACCACTCACAGCTCTAGCTTAACCCTAGTCTGCCCTCACTGAAGAATGGACTCACTCGGATGCCAAATCAGAAGGCGGATTGGTACAGCCGATAAGTAAAGATGCAATAAATAAAGCCATAAAGGTGTTTGCCCTCATGGAGTTTATGTAATTAAAAAATATACATAATGTATATTCATATAGTAATACATATATATGGAGAGAAATACAGGTGGATAAGGAAATAGAACATGATGGAAGATACTATTACAACGTGTTAAAGCTACAAAAGAACAGAGACCTGAATGGAGTCAGGGAGCAAGCCATCCATATCTTGGGAAGGTTAACAAGGCTTGAGGAAGAGAGAGTACATGTTCTGAAGTGGGACTTCCTTGCTGGCTTTGAAAAACAACAAGAAGCCTGGTGTTGCTGGAGCACAATGACAATGGAAGATAAGCCAGGGACTGGATCATGCAGGACTTGGGAATGTGAACAATACAGCATTTTCTTACAGAACAAGAAGTCATAATGTTCAGTTGTTCAGAATCTCCATGAAGTTTTTCTACCCTTCTTTTCTACCATCCTTAATGAAGGAAGGGCATTGACTCTTCATTCTCAATTGTTGCCTCAAAGTTGAAATAGGGTTGCTGCACCTCCTGGAATTGTGTCCTTACACAAGAGACCAAGCAGGAATAAAGGTGGACATGTAAAAGTTTTCTTTTCCTAAAGATTTTTTTTTAATCCAGGAAAAAGGATTCTCCTTAAGTCTCATTGATTTGACTAAAGTACATGCCTGAACTTAGAAAACACTGATAAAAGAAAATGAAACACCAATTATGCCAATTCCAGGGGTGATACCATTCCAGAGGCTACCCTTCTTGAGATTTAGGTAAAATTCAAGTTCTCTTTGTAGGAGAAAAAGGTAGAAGAAGGAATGGCTGTTAAGTAAACAACCTAAAAGTCTGCCACCAAAATCCATGACACCAACAAATTCAAGGAGGGAAACTCAGATGGTATATCATGCTTTTTAGAACTTAAAAAAATCAAATCAGCATTTAATCCCAGTGAAACTACTAAGTGTAATAGGAAAAGAAGAAAATTAGCAAAGACCAATAGAATATATTATCCTCAAATTTAACTCAATGTTATCTTTCATCTCATTTGAAATCAGATATTTGACAGCAATGACCAATATACCATTGTTATTCGTGTTCTCTTAGAGGTACTAGTGAATGCAGAATACATAAAAATGAAGTATTGTGTACAAATGTTTTTTCAAAAGAAGATATAAGCTACCACTTTTGCTGATAGGATTAGAAAATACATATTCTAACAAAGAAACTGGTAGAATTAATATGCAATTTTGGTAAGATGGCGGGATGCAAGATCAAAATCAATAGTTTTTTTCTATTCACAATATACTTGAAATGTTAAAAAAATATAAAAACACTACATAATTTTAAAGAATATATTAATCAGAAAGAAATGGATTCTATGGGGAAAATCTTACTGATGGGAACCAATAGAAAAATCTAATTTTTCTTGGATGGGAAGATTTAATAATACACATACATATACATGCACAAGTTTTCAAAGACTAGTGCAAAAATTTATTCCAGTTTTTATTAATAATCAATTAGTAGACAAGCTTTTTGCTTAGTATATAAAGTGACCTTAAATTTTATATGGAAGAAGCACTCAGGAATGACTAAAAAGAGGTGTGAAATAGAAACATACATACCCTCAAAGGTCAGTGTTGATATTCTTTTTTTAAAAAATATTTTATTTATTTATCTATAGAGGGGAAGGGAAGAAGAGAAGGAGAGAAATATGAATGTATGGTTGTCTCTCATGGGTCGCCTGCTGGGGACTGGACTGCAACCCAGGCATGTGCCCTGACTGGGGATTGAACCACGATCCTTTGGTTCGCAGGCCCAAGCTCAATCCACTGAGCTACACCAGCCAGGGCATTATTCTTGTCTATATAAATCACAGTGCTGAAGTGCAGAATCACTGTGTTGTCCTAGATCATGTGGCTAGTCACTGAGCCAGGATTCAAACCCAAGTCAGCCTAATTCCAAAGCACTTATCACTGCCATAGAGTCGGACTGAGTCTACAGTCATTAGGACGATTGTCTGACACATGTATCAACTTCGTTGTTGCTTTTCTTTTTTTTTGCTGGATACAGGAGTTAAACCTTGTAAGTGTGAGTCAGAGATTAATCTTACTCTTACCTTTGCACAGCCCATAAGCACCATGGATCTACTATAAATCCCATGTTGCAGATGAGGTGATATTCCTCTACACCCATGTCCTGATTCGGTCTGCAAGGGCCTACAATGTTGATACTGCAATGAGGCACAACAAAAACAAATTCAAGGAAGGAAACCGTTCTATTTAAGTTTTTGTCTCTTTTCCCTTCACAACAACCCTGGTCTTGCTAGGCTTCCTAAAATCTGAGGAAGATAAGAGGTCACGTGGTTTCCCAAAGAGAGAAGTGATTCAAAGATCCATGCACTCATAACAAGATGATGCTAATATTGGAATATGACCAGAAAGAAAACAAGAACCTAAGAGGTACATTGTGGGGGTGACTTCTTCAAGAGTCCCCCCCAGTGCCACGGACACGCGTGAATGAGTAAATATAGCCGAGACAAGATGAGATCTGTTTAGAGGAGGAGGAGTGGGCTGTGGCCAGTTTCTCAGGGGAGACAAAGGCCAGCAGCAGCCAGTTTCTCCGAGGAGAAAAAGGCCCTGAGCGCCCTCTTCCATAGCCTTTTATTGGGTTGTAATACATAGGAATACAGGGCAACAAGGATCAAACATTACAAAGAGATCTGAGTCAGTGTCTGTCAGGAAGAGAGTTGCAGAAACTTTGGGAGACATACTCATTTCCTCTCAGACCCTTATCATATGAATGAAAGCACTCTTAGCAGAGCAGATTTCACAGATTTATCAGCAAGTCTTTGTGCTGGCAGATTTTCCCCCAGGACACACTCTAGCAAGGCAAGGAACTGCACCTCTCCCAATCAGGCATTCAGGTTTAAGGGGATTAGAGCCAGGAAACGCTCCTCCCAGAGAACATGGGGACTAGGGCTTTGTCAAAGGGGGGGAGGGGGCGTGGGGGGGGGCGTGAGAGTCCATTGCTCCCTCTTTGTTGCAGCCCCCCCCCCAGTCCTTCCATGAAGGCCTCCCAAGTGATCCAGTCTGGCTTAGGTTGACCCCTGCTGTGAGGGGTCTTACCCGTCATTGACTTCCGACCAAGCTCTGGGGGCAGGGAGAGGAACTGAGGCAGCGTTTGCTACCAGATACAGGCTTTGTCTCCTGTGGCTGGCATTCCAAAGGTCGTCTCTTGCCCTTAGCCACAAGGGGTAGAGATACAATTCCTAAAACTAGGCAGAGCGGTCTACTACAACACATATTTTTGTTTTAGGAAGGACAGAAGCTTTGGGTCCTCTGTAGAATCTAAATGATGCAATTAATAAATTACTTTGACTCAGTTTTGATAGGAGAATTTAAGAAAAGAAAGGATATATCTGTTAACTCCATCGGATGAGGGTATTTAATGTCCATAAAATTTTATTATATTTTGTGCAATTTAATAAGAAATATTAAATATGAAGAAAAGATAGTATCTGTTAAAGCTCTTCAAATAAATTCACCTCAATTAATACTTTCTGAGTGTCTACTATGAGCAAGGAACTGGACTATGAAGAATAAAAACAGATTAAAATACTATTCTTTGGAGCTTATAAACTAGGATACAGTCAGGGATATACAGCTCAAGGCAGAATACACTATCAAAGGCACTGTGGAAGCAGAAAGCAAGTGGAGAGATTTATTCTCCTAGGAGGTTTCATTGAGGAGAAATATATAAGCTGAGACTGGAAGTCTCAATAGGCTATTGGCAGGTAAGGGTGGAAAGAAGAGAAGGAAGTCATTCAGTGAAAGAACACATGGAGACCAGAAAGTACAAGGCATGCCAAGGCCGTGACAGCAATGTTATAGGAGCACAAACAGCAGGCATGTGGTGTGTGATTTTCACAGCAGGAGGTGAGCAGGGAGGTAGTAGGAGTGAGGAGGGGAGGTAGAGAAAGACAGAGAGTAAGGGTAAAATCAAATTATGGAAGGGCTATGCTAAGAATGCATACTTATTCTTTAGCTATGGAGACCCACCAAAAGGCAGGTCGGGAGGGAATAACTCAGGAATTTCTGTGTCTCCCTTGAAATTCACTGAGACTGCCCTTTCATCCTTTCAAATGGGATGTTGTAGTCATTAATATCCTAACTTTGCAGTTACGGGGGATTACTAGAATCATCATGGTATCGCATGGTAAGGTATATGAATATGTTGAATCATATTGTACACTTGAAACTAATGTAATATTGTATGTCATCTATACTTTAATAATTTTTAAAGAGAAAAATTACTTTCAAACAAAAACAAAGACAAAGATGTTTTCTGAAAAGAGATCTGCAAGGAATTCAGAAACAGTCCCCAATAAATTTCCTAAAAGAACACCAGACAATAGTAAACATCTTTCCAAGCATCGATAGTCTAAGTGCAGACAAATGTCACTGACCCGTTTCCATTAGCTCCTCCATGAAAGCTCCTTGCATGTCCATCTTGTACTGAAATGAACTGGCTCCTGTCCAGGTAAGGACACAGTCAGGCCCCTAACCCACCCACCAGTGAACTCCCACTTTGCCTCTTCACTATGGATGGTGTCTTTCATCAGAAAATAAAGACTGCCTGGGCTTTAGGTACTTGTTAAAAAATCACAAACTGACTGACACTGGAAAATTACTAAGAACCTGCTAAGAATAATAATATGTGAAACTGATAGTTAAATAGGAACTCATTCATTTAAATTATAGAAGTTATAGTATATTAAATTGGCAGATAAGTAGAGAATTCCTAGACAGCATTATCTCTGGCCTGTAGAAAATTCCATCATAGAAACTGTAGTGTAGGTTTGTGCCATCTACCTTTGAGAGTAGGGATGTGACATCTGCTCATTTAAAGACATTTATGCCTCTTCTTTTATATAGATAAAAACACCTAGTCAAGGATACTAACCACTGTATCTCATCACCTTTTTATATGACAACTGCTAAGATCAATTTTATATTCTTTTACTTTCAAGGTAAGGCTCATATGCTGTTCTGCAGAAACTAGATCCTGAACAATTGTTTACAAAGGGAATCGTGTGCTAAATTTAGGAAGCTCAGAGCCAAATTAACGGCACAATGATGACATTCTGTTGCATTCAGATGTCTGGTACGTGAGCTTCTTTCCTTTAAACCGTCTTTGCTCTATTTTAAATTCAATTGGATGTAACAAATATTTATTGAGTATCCACAAACTACCAAACACTCAGCCGGACACTTGGGAGGCAGATATAAATCTCTTATCTTGCACTTTAAAAAATACGTGAGCCACCACAAGTCCAATAAATGGAAGAAAGTACATCATAAATAAAATGTGCACATGCATTATACACAGATTTAATTTTCTAGGAGAGAAGTTGTATCTAATTTAGCCTTTCCCTTTTTTTTCAATATACAACAGTCAGTAAATCATATAAAATTCTAAAGAAAACCTGTAAGTGTTGTGGGCTTCCTGATATTTTCATAGGAATGGGTGTTAGGCCAGACTACCAGAGGAAAAGGCACTAAAAAGAGATTGAGTGTGAACGCAGCTGGGTGTCTAGTTTCATCCAACATTCAGGAGGCAGCATGGAGAATGGGTAGTGGAGTCAATGTGAGTTGTGCCCACACAGAGAGCTCTGAAAGGCACTCTGGGGAGAATCCAAAACTCTACTGCAGAGGTCAACCAAGAACAAAGAGAGGACGGACCAGAGCAGCTGATAAAGCCCAGCTCAGGGAATCTCTCATGAACTGCTCCATGTAACCTGCTCCGGCCTTGGCTGGTTTTAAGTTCATTCTCTTAACTGTAATTCTCGTGCCAGAGACACCTTGAAAAAAGCACCATAACTCCTGATAATGAGAGACAATAAAACCAGAATTTCCAAAAGCAAGTAGGTGCTATCTTTGTTGGTGAGCTCGATACACATTTGTGTATTATCTCAACTTTTCTCCATCATAAAACATACACATTAGCAAGACAATTATCTTGCCAAGAGTTTATAGCTGGCAACATCAGATCAATGGTGTAGACAAACATTCTTGATTTTACGGTCATTTTTCCTTCTCTAATGAATACCTATATTTGGGGGCATTTGTGAAGCTTGGAATATATCAGGGAAAAGGTAACAGGTGAAGTTTTACAATGAATGTTGAAGGACCCAGGAGGGTGCTCTTTACTTTGCAGAAATAGTGACGTACTTGAAATTATACAGTCATTCTAGTGCATTCCTGCACCACTACTTTAAAATAATGTCTTTCAGTAAAAAGAATCTGAGAACTAAAAGGTCAGTTCTGCCCACCAGCTTGCTCACAGATGCATGACTAAACCACTGAACTCTGACGTCACCAAGGCCATCTGTATCGCACTTAACCAGGAATTCTTACTGGCTCATACTTAGGCAATTACATGTGTGAGATTTTCCACGTTCAGAGTTTATTTTTGCATCTTATTTATCCCACATTCACATTTTACCCACTTCTTCCTGTTCAAACTCTACCCACTGTGCTCATGGCCACTGGATCCTGAATTAGCGAGCCCTACCCTCTGAAACTAAGCATCACCGTCTACCATCTTAACCAGAACAAAGGGGCAGCATCGATGCAAGGAGAAGACTAAACACAAGAAGGAGAAGCCACTGTCTTCCCCAAAGTCCTAGCCACAGGGGTTATGATGACCAAAAGCAAACAGCTTCCTGAAGTTCTACAGACGATGTTCTAAGCCAGCAAGCACGGTGGGTGCACCACACCCCACGGAGACGTTCTACTCTTGCCCTGTCCTGTGTGAATCAAGGTGGCATTCTGGGCTGGGTGGTTTCAAGATCTAAGGAAAACAAAGGAGTTCATGGTGGGCAGATATGTGAGCATTTCAATTTTCCCACATACAACAATAGTATTTTCAAACTTTAATTTTCGCAAATCACCTTCATAACTATTGTTACTTTTGTGCTGCCTGTTGTATGATTGCTCACCAAATGAACACATTATAAAAAAAAACAAATAAATGCATCTCCAAAGATATAAAAAAAGTTTCATGGGCTTATTATATTTCTAAAGAATGTGAAATACAAAAGTTTTATATTAAATTGTCCACGTATCACCTAAAATGTTGACTATTATAAATCATGGTTTGAAATTAAGTGCTTTCCAATTTACAACCAAACTTGCAAGTGTGAAGCATAAATATTGTCTGTTTATGTGAAAATCCCAGTAGCCAAAAGCATTACAGATGACTGGTTTAGGGAGGTACTTTATAAGCGGCTTTTATTCGGCGTGGTTCAGCATGCCTCCTCTGCGCTCCATCATCAGTCTCTGCTCCTTCTGCAGGGTGCACCGCCAGCAGGGCGGCCAGGCACCATCCCCAAGCAGATCCCTGTCCGTGACTATTCTGTAAAACAATCTGCCTAACAAACAAGTTATCTGAAACTCTAATGGTCATGTGTGAGTGTTCCCTACAGTCAGAAATCCTCAGAACAAAGAAAAGCCAGACCTTGGAAAGAAAACAGTCTGATTACCTGTTTTCCAGGAGCGTGTGAGAAATCTACTAACCATCAGTTGATGATTACAGAGAATGGACATCACGGCTAACAAAACGGAAGAAATGGCTTCGGCACTAGTGTGCCTCTTAGTGAAAGGACGAAATGCAGAACTGACGTAGGGTTACTGACAGCATCATTGACGTGTGTAGTCATCAAAATGAGACACTGGGGAAGCTAATTAGCAGGTAACTCTGCAACACTTAAACATAATTTTTATTTAACAGAAAACACCAAATAAAAAATTCAGACCTCAGGGTATTGTTAGAGTATTGAAAAGGAATTTAAAACTAAACACTTTAAAATGTTTTCAATTGAGGAAACATTTACACACAGTGAAACACTAAGAAAGATGTTATTGATACAATTCCATGCGTTTTGACAAATGTTTGTGCTCTTTAGTCAACGACCCCATGGAGATACAGAGCACTTTCACCACTCCAGAAAGTTCCAACCTGCCACCTTGCAGTCCACTTCTTTTCCCCTTTCTCCATCAGGAACCACCATCCTAACTTCTGGCACACCAAAGTTCTCAAACTTCAAATAAATACATTAGAGCCTCCTGTTTCCTTGTTGAATTTTACGTTCGCTTCTTTCTGTCAACATACTATTTGAAACTCACTCACATTACTGCATACATCAGTAGTTCATTCTTTCTCTTCGGCGAGAGGAACTACAATATATTTATTCCTCTGTTAATGGACATTTGGGTTGTTTCCAGTTTGGGGATAGTATGAATGCAGCTACTATAAAAATTGTCTACAAGTTTTTGTTTTGACATATATTTTCATTTCTCTTGTGTTTATACCTGGGAGGAGAATTCCGATTGATTAAGGCTAGTTTTACATTTCTGAGACACTGCCAATAAGCTCCTCAAAGTGTCTGTGTCATTTTGCATTCTGCCAACAACACGTAAGTGTTCCAGTGCCTCCACACCCTCACTGGTCTGTGTGCTGTGAGTCTTCCAGTGTCAGCCACTCTAAAGGGTAAGAACAATTTTTTCATTGTGATTTCAACATGCATTTTCTTGGTGAACAATAACCGTGAGGATATTTTTCATGTGTTTACTATCATCTGTATCCATTCTTATATATCTCTTCAAGCCCTTCTTCCATTTTTTAAATCAAATTGTTTTTAATTATTGGTTTGTTCTTTAAATATTGTAAACTTGACTCCCTTGTCAGGAAGGTGTCATGTAGTATTTTCTGCAGTGGGTATCCTACCTTTCCATTTGCAAAGGTTGGCCATTGATGAACAGAATGTTTTCATTTGATGAAGTACAATTTATCATTTTCTTTGAGGTTAATGCTTTTGTATACTGCCTTTGTGTGTTCCAAGGTGGCAGTACTATTCTTCCATGTTCTCTTCTAAGAAGTTATGAGTCCAGCTTTTATGCTTATGTCTATGATCCATCTTAAATTAACTTCAGTTAATGGAATGAAATAGGAGTCAAAATTCATATTTCTTCCATATGTCTATCCAGTGTTCCGGCACCATCTGTTGAAAAGATTTTCTTTATTCTCTTAAACTGCCTCGGTGCCTTTGTCAAAAATTAATAGACCAACTACATGTGGGTCTCTTGCTGCACAGTTTATGTTTATTTAATCTGTGTCCTATATTAATGCAAAGCAACATCATTTTGATTATTGCAGGTTTATAGCAAATCTTGAAATCATGTGGTATGGGCCCTCCAACTTTGTTCTTCTTTTCCAAGATTGCTTTGCATATTCTGGGTTCTTTACATTTCATATACATTATAAAATAATTTCTTGATTTATTTAAAAAATTTAAGATTTTTTTTGAATTTTTGTGTAACTACTTTAATACTGAAGATGGAAGAAAATGTGCAACATTTTCAGCATATTATGCTTTATCATTTCAAGGAAGGTAAAAATGCAATTGAAATGCAAAAAAGATTTGTGCAGTGAATGGAGAAGGTGCTGTGACTGATCAAACGTGTCAAAAGTGGTTTGGGAAGTTTCATGCTGGAGATTCCTTGCTGGGCGATGATGCTCCATGGTCAGGTAGACCAGTTGAAATTGATAGTGGCATTAAGAACAATCAATATTTATAGCACACAGAAGATAGCCAATATACTCAAAATTTTTAAATCAATAAAGTTATTGGTGAAAATAAAAATGTATTTATTTTAATCATTTTTATTGTTATTCTATTATAGTTGTCCCAATTTTTTCCCCTTTGCCCTCACAACCCCTGCTCCCAGAGTCAATTCCCACACTGTTGTCCATGTCTGTGGGTCATTCATGCATGTTCTTTGTCTAGTCCCTTCCCCTTCTTTCCACCATTCTCCCCCTCTTTCTGCCACTCTGGGCACTTTCAGTCTGTTCCATGCTTCCATGCCTGTGGTTCTATTTTGTTCATTAGTTTATTTTGTTCCTTAGATCCTCTTACAGGTGAGATCAGATGGTATATTTCTTTCACCAACTGGCTTACTTCACTTAGCATAATATTCTCCAGTTCCATCCATGATTTTTGAATGGGAATGTGTTGATTCTATATTCTGTAATGTTTGAGTGTACTGTTTTATAAATATCGGTGATATCTATTGGGTTCAAAGTGTGGTTTAAATGTTTTACCTCCTTAGAGATTTTCTTTTTGTCTGATTTTCTTACTGAGAGCTATTAAAATTGCTGACTGTGAATTTATCTATGTTTTCCCTTTAATTCTGTCAGTTTTGCTTAATACATTTTGAAGTTTTTTAAATAGTTGACAGCACATTAGGATATTTTTTAAATTATTTATTTATTTATATTTAGAAGGGAAGGGAAGGAGAGAAGGAGAGGAATATCAATGTATGGTTGCCTCTGGTGCATCCCCTGCTGGGAACTGGCCCCTGCTGGGAACTGGCCTGCAACCCAGGCATGTGCCCTGACGGGGAATCAAACCGTGATCTTTTGGTTCACAGGCCCGTGCTCAATCCACTGAGCTACACCAGCCAGGGCTAGGATTTTTTATATTGACCCTTTTTTTTACCATTATAAAAATAAGTTCCCCTTGGCAACTAGTAATACTCTTGCTCTCATTTCCATTTTGTTCATAATGTTCATAAACACACTAGTTTGGATGCTTGTTGTTGGCGTAGTATATCTGTCCCCAGTTTTATTTTTAGTAGCATATACCAAAGTTTTGATTTTTTTATCTGGTCTGACAATGTGCATATTTTAATTGGAGCGTTTCATCCATTGATATTTTATGCAATTATTGATTTGTTTGGGACTTTATACAGCATCACAGTATATTGGCTAATTTGTCAGTTATGAGTTTTATATAATTGCCCCTCCTTTCTTGTTTTCTTTAGAGTCATTATAATTATTCTTACAATTTTATTTTCTCTAGTTGGCTTCAAAGCTGCACCTCCTTGAACTATCTAATGTTTTCTGTAGGAGTTACAATATACATCATTTACTTAGGCTACTTAAAAATTAATCTTTTACTACTTCATGTATAATATAAGAATCTTACAGCAATGCTTATTCATGTCATCCCTTTTTCATATATGTTACATCTAATGTAATATAATACCCATTATATAATGCTATTGTTTTATTTGTATTATCTTTTAAAGAAATAAAAAGTATTTATCCAAATATTTAAAATTTCTGGTGCTAGCTTTGCTATTTTTGGATCTGATTTTCTCTCTGTTATCATTTCTCTCAAGCTTCAAGAGTTTCCTTTACCATTTATTGAGGTATAGTTCTGCTAGCAACAGATTCCTTTAGATTTTGTATGAAAATTATCTTTATCTTATCATGACTTTTTAAAAATTTATTTTAACTGTTGCTCAAGTACAGTTTTCTGTCTTCTACTCCCATCCCAGCCCACCCCCCAGTGCTGCCACCTCCCTCCCATTTCCACCCCCCTTAGTTGTTGTCCATGTGTCCTTTATACTTGTTCCTGTAAATCCTTCCCCTTTTTCCCCTTAAATTCCCTTCCCTCTCCCCTCTGGTCACTGTCAGCCTGTTCTCTATTTCAGTGTCTTTGGTTATATTTTGCTTGCTTGTTTATTTTGTTGTTTAGGTTCCTGTTAAAGGTGAGATCATATGGTATTTGTCTTTCACTGCCTGGCTTATTTCACTCAGCATAATGCTTTCCAGTTCCATCCATGCTGTTGCAAAGGGTAGGGGCTCCTTCTTTCTTTCTGCTGCAGAGAATTCCATTGTGCAAATGTACCATAGTTTGTTGATCCATTCATTTCCTGATGGGCACCTAGGTTGTTTCAGCACTTGGCTATTGTAAATTGTGCTGCTATGAACACTGGGGTGCATAGGTTCTTTTGGATTGGTGTTTCAGGGTTCCTAGGATATAATCCTAGCAGTGGAATTGCTGGGTCAAAAGGCAGATCCATTTTTAGTTTTTTTTAGAAAATTCCATACTGTTATCCATAGTGGTTGTACCAGTCTGCAATCCCACCAACAGTGAACTAGGGTCCCCTTTTCCCCACAACCTCTCCAACATTTGTTTGTTGCTTTGTTTATGATGGCCATTCTGACTGGTGTAAAGTGGTATCTCCTTATGATTTTAATTTGCATGACTTTTGAAGGACATTTTTAATGTGGTATAGTATGTTAAATTATTACATGACTTTTTTTCCTCCCAAAAATTTAAAGATGACATCCATTTTCTTTCTGGTCTCAATTATTACTGATAAAATGTTATCCATAATTTTTATTATTGTTTACCTATATGTGATGTATGTTTTTTTTCTGGCTATTTTGGAAACTTTAAGTAATCAGAAGTTTGATTATGGTGCAAGTTAATTTTCTTCTTTTTTTGGTACTTATCCTATTTTGAGTTTATTTATATCTTGAATTTATAAGGATTTTTTTCAAGACATTATAAAATTTTCTGCCATTATTTCTTTAAAAATTATTTCTTTTCTATTCCCTTTTCTATAAAATAGATTTTATATTGCGCTACAGATCATCAGGATTCTCTTCATTTAAAAAATGTTTTCTCTATTTTTTAAATTTTTGAAGTCTTTAAGTTCACTGGCTCTTTTTACTTCAATGCTCAATCTGCTGGTAAGCCCATGTAAGAATTTTTCATTTCCATATAGTATTTTTAAGTTTTGGAATTTCTGTTTGGTTCTTTTTTTACTTTCAATTTCTCTTTTGAATTTCCTTCTCTGTTTCATTCATCATTTATATATTTTCTTTAAATCCCTGAACATATTTATAATAAAGTTTTTAAGATCCTTGACTATTCATCCTAATATCTTGATCATTTTTTAAGGTTTTATTTATTTTTAGAGAGAGGGGAAGGGAAGGAGAAAGAGAGGGAGAGAAATGTCAATGTGTGGTTGCCTACTGGGGACCTCGCCTGCAACCCAGGCATGTGCCCTGGACTGGGAATCAAACCAGCAACCCTTTGGTTCACGGGCCCGTTATCAATCAACTGAGCTACACCAGCCAGGGCATATCTTTATCATCTTGAAGTCTGTTTCTATTGAGTACATTTCCTTTCATTAAGGATCACGCTTTTGTTTGATGTGGTGGTTCTCCGCATATCTCATAATTTTAAATTTTATTCTGGACATCATGCAGTATAATCACGTTGAGTGTAACACATCATCCTCCTTTGAAGAGCATTCTTACTTGTCCCAGAAGCCCATCACACTGACAGCAGGATCTCCATACCCTGCCAGGCATGGTTTTATGCTTTTTGTAGTAGATATATTTTGTTTCATTACTTAATTCTAGCATGTGACCCTTACTCTAGGGTGCAATGACTCTTACTCCTGAGCATAGCTTTTTATGGTACCAACTGTTTGGGTATTCAGTGAGGCCTTTTCAACTCTGCTTTGCCAGAAATCCAACAGCTCCGAAAACTGTATGGCCTTCATCTCTATGCCCACCTCTCAGTCCTGCAGCAGCATCACTATGCTGGGCTTCACAGAGTCTCACTCAGAGCATGTGTGGCCCAGCTCAGAGCCGATGGCTTGAAATGTAACCATACCAACTCCTTATTCCCCACCATGAAACTCCCTCTTAGTTACTTGCTCAACCAACTTCAATTCTGACCTCCAGTACCTGCCTCCTCATATCGGCAAGACCACCACTCTCTGGGTAGGCTCCCCACCCTAGCTTCACGTCTGGAAAGTAGTCTT
Source organism: Artibeus jamaicensis (assembly GCF_021234435.1). Lineage (NCBI taxonomy): Eukaryota > Metazoa > Chordata > Mammalia > Chiroptera > Phyllostomidae > Artibeus > Artibeus jamaicensis. Next base: position 42,036,516 of record NW_026522059.1, read on the forward strand.
TAGCATCTTCTCCCAAGGTCATATTCTTCCACTGCCTATTGTCCAGTGCTTGAAAATACTGCCTCAGCTACTCTGTCCAATATTAGAGTTGTTTATGTCAAAAGAGTAAATTCAATACCAGTTATGTCACCTGACAGAAGTAAAAGTCTACAGGTAATTAAGGGAGGATTTTAAAAACAAATAAAGTGAAAGTTATTCAAGGACATATCCTAAATCCATCTTAACTCTTTGTAAAACAGAAAGTTTTAAATTCTGCTTGTTTTGGATTTCTAATTAAAAAATAGCTTTATATAAATGCATTTCATCTTAACCTTAAGGATGACTATGTCTTAGATAGTTTCAGAGAGGATGATAAACTCTAATACCACACAAGCTATGCCACATAAAGGACAACGATTCATCTTCCTTTCAGATGAGAGTTCTTTTTACCACCCACAGCCCACAACACACAGGAGAGTTTACAATACTGGGCAGTCCAAAGGGTCAAGACTGTGAGTAAGCAACATTAGCAGTCATCAGTAAATCCTGTCTACTTATACCTGTATGCATCCCCCACAAAGCTGCCAGGTCTAAGTTTACTTACAGAGAAAATCAGATGCGCTAAAATGAGAACTTCTTTCTGTCTAGTTACAAGCTAGTAATTACACAAATTCAGAAAATACCTAAAGAAAATGGTATTTTGTTTATATAGTTTTCTATACAATAATCCTTTGAAAGTCCCATCAAAAATTTAGCTGACATATACTTGTTCTTAATAACAATCTTTTATATTTAATAATATCTATGCTTGACTTTCAAAAGTTCATTTTTAAACATTTTCTGAAAAGGGAATTATATACATAATTGCTAAAATTGAAGTTTAGTGACCAATAAAATTTAAACACTATTAATAATTAAATTTTACAAAGCAAAAGAAAAAATACATGTCAAAGATCAAAAGAATAGGACCTGATGTGGCAAAAGTATAGAGTATTAAAAACAAAATTTAGGAAAATAAGAATATGCATTTTATTCACCATTGAAAATAGAGCATAGAAATATTCATTGAATTCTAAAAAGAATCAAAATAATTATTTTTGTAATGATTGACTTACACAAATTGAAAGTATTCCAACTGAAAAAAAAAAGCACTGAAAATTGCCATTCTCATTAATGTAAGCATGACAGCTAGCAATTACAAATTCCTGGTCTTTTAATCTTAACCATTCTTAGCACTCTACTGAATACTGCCTAGAAAAAAAGCAGATGAACTAATAAATTGGGATTGCCAAGCTAATCCCAGAAAAAGTGATTTTAATAAATAAAACTGAAGGTGTAGCTAAATTCAAAATGTATATGAAGTATATGCATGTTTTACCTCACATTCTCATTTTTATAACTGGTCATTGGCATAGAACTTGAGGTCATTAGAAGCACAGTAATTGTTTTTTCTAGTTTCTCTTCTTAAACCCAGTGATGTTGCACAGTAATGCAGAGCCTTGTCACTACTCTGAAGTACATCTCCTCAATTACTAATTTCAAAAATAATAATCGGAACAGATATAACAGGCCTATACTAGTAACCCACCTTGCCCTCAAATATGAATATTTTCCCTAGATTTCCAATCTAATGGGATTTCTTTACACTCAAGTAAAGGAAATTCTGATTTTCTACATAGCTAAGGCATAGCTTCAAATAACTTATCTTTCTTCAGCATCTAAAAAGTCATAGAAAATTCCAAGAAGAAAATGGTAAGCTTCAAATTCAGAAACGTGAATATTGTTCAATATACTTTCTCCAATTCAGCATTAAAATAGTTAAAAGGTTCACATAAAGATAATATTAATAGAACTAACTTTCTGATAATAGAATTATATAAGAAAAATTGTATATTACCAAAAAGTACATTTCAATTCACTAAATTGTACTAAATAATACTTTAAACATAAATTACAAAAGATTCTCCTATACCTTAAACATCATTAATATTTGACTATGTTCACAGCTTTTAAATGCTCTATTAGTTCTTCATCCTAACTGGCCTTTAGAAGGAAAAGGTAAGATTTATGTAATTTAAAAATACTTAAGTAATAATAGACTTACAACTTGTGGGAAATGGCAGAAAAACTCAGAGGAAATCTCAGGTCTCACTAAATTTTATCATAGTGCAGAATTCCAAAGAGTTCTATGACCACAGCTCACTCATAGGAAGCAGATCACACATAGCACCCAAGTTCGCTGATGATTAGTGAAGGGCACTGACAAAGAGTCTCTCTTTGAAAACCCTAGCCAGACTCTTTTGAGACTGCTCCTTAAATAGACCCATCAACCTTGGCCTATAAAGACTCAAGCAAACACTAACCTAGTGTCTTAACAACTCAAGGCTGCATCCCTGGGATGACCTTACACCCTCTTTGCAATTTCTGCTGGAGAAAACACAAGGCTGTCAAAGAGTTTACTGTTTGTTCCATCCAATACCTAAAAGATAGGGGCCCTGCCTCCCAGTCTCTGTGGGAATATTAGGGCTACACTCCAATTTGCCAGTTGGCAAATCCCCATGGCTTTCACATGGAAATTCCAATGTTCTGTAGTATAGCCACCAGTTCCTGCCTCACTAGCCACACCTTTCCATGAATTGCTCAGCTGAGCTACGCACACAGAGCAGCACTTCCATCCAGCAAACCCACCTCTAAACAACCACAGCAGGAGAGCAAGCTGCCCCTGGCTCACTGCGGATCCTCCTAGACTTCCTAACTGGTGTGAAGAGCAAAGCTGAAGAACCACAGGATTTCAGCATCCAAGCACCCTCTTTGAAGAAACAGAGGAGCTGAAATCAATTCTCTCTCTTCTAAGAAGAAAGGGATTCAATTATGATCTCTAAAGCATAATTAAAATCAAACAAGATCCTAAGTCCTTTCCAGTGCTATCACACCAATGGAACCCTTAGAATCATGAAAGAATTAAAATACACCTCTTGGCAAATGCACCTACATGGGATAAATAGCATTGAAAAAAACATTATATTAATGGCTAGGATATAGTATAATTGAAATTCTTAGCTCACACTGCCCTGTAAGCCCCCTAATACTGCCAGTCCAGACTTATTTACCTCTTTGTTTACACACATCAGCTCGTAGGCACATACTGATACTTTATCACAGACAACAAAACCAACCTTTTTTTCAATTCTCTCCCTGAGTCAGTTGCATATAAAACTTTCCTTCTAAAATCCCCAGTTTCAGACCTGCCACAAATTTAAGGCTTAAACACAATGGTAAGAACAGACAAGTGAAATAGGTTATTGCAATAAAAATCTTGATTTGTGGCCCTATCTTGCTGTCATGAACTATTCTGTTGAAAGTTTAGGTCACAATAAATCTTATTCATTCCTTATCCCAACCATGGCAGAAACAAATCCACTTAGACTTATAACTTCAGTCTTTGACTTTCTGTATTTATTCTAACTAAAACTAAAGCACCCTATAAAAATATTTTGAAAAAGTCTTCCAGTCAAGATGGCGTAGGTAAATGTAGTACTCACATCCTCCCAAAGCCACATCAAAATTACAATTAAACTACAGAACAACCATCATTCAGAACTGCATGAAATCTAGCAGAATGGGAGTCTTACAACTAAGGATATAAAGAAGGAGCCACACTGAGACTGGTAGGAGGGGCAGAAAAAAAGAACAGGCTGGTCCCACATACACATGTGGTGCATAAAAATCAGAAGAGATATCTCCACTGCAGGTCCCTCTTAAAGAGTGACGGGCCCCAGCCCCATACCAGACATCACAGCCCAAGTTTCCAGTGCCAGAAAGAGAAGTGCCTATTACTTTGGGCTGTAAAAACCAGTGGGGATTGATGCTGAGGGAGAAGAAGGGCTTCTGGAGTCCAGGCAGTTACTCTTAAAGAATAGGCACAGACTTACTCTGACTTACTCACTCTGAACTCCAGCACTGGGGCAGCAGCTCAAAAGGTATCAAGGACAAACATGGAGGAACTGCAGTCTGGAATCAGGCTAGGAGCTGGGGACACCTTTCTCCCAGACAGAAGCGCCAGCAGAGGCCAGTGTTCCTTTTCTGAGCCCTCCCCATCAGGGCCAGCAGGTGGATACCATGTCTGAGACTCCATCAACCTGGCTAGTACTGATAGCCCTGCCCTGGTGATTTCCTGGGGCACTGCCCCACCCAACTTGACAGCCACCCAAGCTATTTCCAGTGACTTTCCCATACAAATTCCCTATCTTGGCTTGTGCTTCAGACTTTCCTAAAATCTCTCAAATAAGCCACCTGTGATTTCAGTAAGCCCCATACCTCCTGTTAACTGGCCCCAAGCCCAGCACCAGGGGCAGCTGCCTTGCTTTGCAGCTTGGGCTCTCCTGGGCAACTCCAAACCCAATATAAGTAGCAGCCATTTGCAGAACACTTTGTAGCTCATGCCAGGTGGCCCCAGGTAGGACATAGGTGACAGCTGACATAAGCCTGAACCTCCCAGGAGGCCCCACAATGAGCACACCTAGTAGACAGCTTCAGATCATGTAGAAGCATCACCACCCAATCCCTTCCACAAGTGACACACTCAAAAGGCAGATTCAGTGGGCTTCAGAGCATTGTTGAAATAAGTCCTGCTCTGTGGGGTGGACCCCTGTATACCTGATCTTCCATGATGGTCATAGCTAGTCCTTGCATCTGACTGACTTCAGGGTAAATCCCTCCCACTGACGTGTCAACAGCAATTTAGGCTCAACTACAATAGGGGGTGCACAGAGCCCACACGGGAGGGGCACAACTGGAATGCCCAGCTCAGGTGAATGAGGAGGCTATACCACTGAACCCTAGAGGAAACATACCACATTAGGCCACTCTACCGATCCTTAGAGATGCAGCAACTCTACCTAATACATAGAAACCAACAAAGGGAGGCTGCCAAAAATGAGGAAACACAGAAATATGTCCCAAATGAAAGAACAGAAGAAAACTCCAGAAAAAGAATTAGACAAAATAGAGACAAGCAATCTACTAGATGCAGAATTCAAAACACTGGTTATAAGGATGCTCAATGAACTTAGAGGAAGAGTAGATGAACTTAGAGAGAGAATTTCAACAGTATAAAAAAAGACATTAAAAAAACAGTAAAAAATAAAGGATGCACTAACTGAAATGAAAAATAATTTACAGGGAATCAGTAATAAAGTATATAAAGCTGAGAATCAAAACAGCAATTTTGAACATAAGGAAGAAAAAAGCAATCAGAACAGCAAAAAGAAAAAAGAATCCAAAAAATGAGGATAGTGTAAGAAGCCTCTGAGATAATGCCAAGCATACCAACATTCACATCATGGGGATGCTGGAAGGAAAAGAAAGCAAGCAAGAAATTGAAAACCTATTTGAAAAAATAATAGTGGGAAACCCCTCATCTGGTGCAAGAAACAGTCATACAAGTCCAGGAAGCACAGAGAATCCCAAACAAGCTGAGCCCAAAGAAGCCCATATTGAGGAACATCATAATTAATACACAAAACATTAAAGATGAGAGAATCTTAAAAGCAACAAGAGTAAAACAGTTAGTTACCTACAAGGAGGTTCTCATGAGGCTGTCAGCTAATTCTCAACAGAAACTTTGCAGGCCAAAAGGAAGTAGCAGCAAATATTTAAAGCGATAAGATGCAAGGACTTACAACCAAGGATACTCTACCCAGCAAAGCTATCATTTAGAATTCAAGGAAATAAAAAGAGCTTCCAAGATAAAAAAAAAAAAAAGCTGAAAGAGTTTATTACTACCAAACCAGTAACACATTAAATGTTAAAGCATATTCTTTATAAAGAAGAAAAGATAAAAAATATAAACAATAAAATGGCAATAAATATATATCTATCAACAAGTGAATCTAAAAAACAAGATAAGTGAACAAGCAGAACAGAAGCAGACTTACAGATACAAAGAACATTTTAAGAGTTGCCAGATGAGAGGGATTTGGAGGGATGGATGAAAAAGATGAAAGGATTATAAAATAAAAATTGGTAGTTTACACAATAGTCATGGGGATATAAAGTACAACATAGTGAATATAGTCAATAATATTCTAGTGACTATGTATGCTGTGAGATGGGTATGCAATTTATCAGAATCATCACTTAAGTGATGCAATGCCTAATCACTGGGGTGTACACCTGAAACTAATATAGCTGTATCAACTGTAATTAAAAAATGAAAAAAATTAAAATACTTTGAAAAAATTTCAAGAGAGAATACTTTGAATGTGTTTCATGTTTAGTCCTAAGAAAATAGAAGAAATACGTGTGTTCTTATAAATAACATCTAAAAATATTACTTACGTTTTTGATGCTAATTTTTTAACTTTTCACAAATTTTCAAGAGAACTGTAAGGATAAATTACTTCACAAAGCACCCTAAACGTGCATGTTGCCACCCATCAATATTGCAGTGCCAATACCACAGTATGTTCTCCCAGTAAAATTTTGGTATTAAGGTTACCAAACAATAGGGGAAAAAAAAGCATGAAGCCCTGGCCAGGTGACTCAGTTGGTTGGTCCATATACCAAAAGGCTGCATGTTTGATCCCTGGTCAGGGCACATACCTAGGTTGTGGGTTCAATCCCCGGTCAGAGGATGTATAGGAGTCAACTGATCAATGTTTCTCTATGACACTGATATTTCTTTCTCTCTCTCTCTCCCCACTTCCTTGCTCCCTCTCTAATATTAATAAACATATCCTTGGATAAAGATTTTTTTTAAAAAGCATGAAGAACTCCACATGAGCTAAAATAAGATTTATTATACTGTTTTCCATTATTCCTACTTCACTATAAAGTATTACTTTTATTTTACTTAACCTAAAGGACGTGGAAATTTTTAGAAGACAGATGAACTTGTTTTGAACCAAGTTTTATGACTTCTCATGACATGGTGACTCTGATGAGAATGTGTGGTTATGTATTACATACACACCCACATGCTGGGGTTTTCCATCCAAAGGCCGTGTCAGCAACATTAGTGAGCAGTATCAAATGCCGTACAGGTAGAATTGTTGACCCACAGTGTCCCCGAACAGAACTGACACTATATCGCTGTGATAGGAAAAACACATCTTAAGGTAGATCCATAGAGTGTGCTAAGTGCTAAAATTTCCAGAACTGTGAAACTAGAATCTGCATATTTGGGCATTAAAGATAAATGTCCCAAAGCTTACTTTCATAGCCCTGTAAACTGTTATGCTACATACGTTAACTAGAACAGACTATCACCTGCAGAAAGTAACATGGTCAAAGATAATTATGAGTGTGCCCAGCTCAGCAGTAAAATGAAAAAAAAATGAACCACTCTAGAGATATATTGTCTAACCTTTTTCAAAAGCAATTTTCTAGGGAATTGGAATATGGAAAACTATAGAATCAAGAGAGAATCGCTCAAGTCAGTCTCCCTGGATCGGACCTACCCCAGTTTCTGACATCACACATACCATCCGGTCACCCAGTGTGCACCAAACAAAAAGACTCTTTGCGGCACAGTACGGAGAACCTGAGTCTAGATAACTGGTTCTGCTCTCATGCCCAGTGATATGACCTTGGACAAGATACTTCACCTCCCTGTGTCTCATTTTCCCAGTCTGTAAAAAGGGGCTAACACTGGCTATGTGTAAAATAATTATATGAAATATGAACAATTATACAAAATCCCTAGTATAAGAGGTTTCACATGAGGTCGAGCTATTATTATACCTCCCCACTTATTGAAACTTTCTCTGTGCTGATGTCCATTCCTGATAATTTTAGGTCTCTAGAGAAATGAGCAGGACATGCATTCTCTAGACCTTCTTGCTAATACAACCGTGGCGCTGTTCACAGCACTAGGTGTCCTGCCCAGAGGATAAGTCACTATGGACGAGGCCTTGACATTTCTCAGGGCTGATGCAGGGACTGGAGCAGGCAGGGCAGGTGACCCAATACTGGCTGATTGTGCATGGGGAGAAAACTGAAAAAGATATTCAGTGCAGATGAAATGAGAACCATAAAAGAGGAAAGAATCGTAATTTATGAGCCCATCTCCTTCCAGAGTTGAATGTTTTCATGTGAAAACACGAGACCTGGAACTGCTAAAGGCATATTGTAACTGGGGTCAAAGACCAACAGAATTCCACAAACACAAGCCTACAGCCCTAATATTGTTATACCCATAACCCAACCCAAACAACTCTTTCTTTCCAGTTTCTCATTATGTGAAATTTATTAATAAACACTCAGTGTCTGAACTTGAGTTTCTCAAACACTGTAATGAGAGAAATTCAAAAAAATGTTTTCAATCAGTTATGGACAAAAACATTTGTAAAGTACAATATAAATGAATTCTCAAGATTACGGTCTTGAATGTCATGATTAAGTCAAATTGCTATAAGTGTTTCTAAATGCTTACTTGACTACTGTGTTTTTCAGACCATAAGACACACCTATGTTTTATTTTATTTTTTAATATGTATTTTATTGATTATGCCATTACAGTTGTTCTATTTCCTCCTTCATTCCCCTCCACTCTGCACAATCCTTCCCCACCATTCCCCCCCCCTTTAGTTCATGTCCATGTATTTCAAGTTCTTTAGATCCTACATTCCCCATACTATTCTTGCTCTCCCCCTATCTATTTTCTATCTACCATCTATGCTACTTCTTTTCTGTACCTTCTCCCCCCTTTTCCTTCTCCCACTCCCCTGTTGCTAACTCTCCATGTGATCTTCATTTCTATGGTTCTGCTCCTGATCTAGCTGTCCTATTAGTTTGCTTTTGTTTTAGGTGTGGTTGTTAATAACTGTGAGTTTGCTGTCCTTTCACTGTTCATCATATTAATCTTCTTTTTCTTAGATAAATCCCTTTAACATTTCATATAATAAGGCTAAGGAACCTCCAGGACATCTTTAAATGCTCCAACATCTGAATTATAGGGGTACCAGAAGGAGAAGAAAAAGAGCAAGTGGAACACTTATTTGAACAAATAATAAAGGAGAATTTCCCCAATCTGGCAAAGACAATAGACTTCCAGGAAGTCCAGGAAGCTCAGAGAGTCCCAAAGAAGTTGGACCCAAGAAGGAACACACCAAGGCACATCATAGTAACACTAGCCAAGATTAAAATGAAGGAGAGAATCCTAGAAGCAGCAAGAGATAAGGGGACAGTCACCTACAAAGGAGTTCCCATCAAACTGTCAGTGGATTTCTCAAAAGAGACCTTACAGGCAAGAAGGGGCTGGAAAGAAGTATTCCAAGTCATGAAATCCAAAGACCTACAATCAAGATTGCTCTATCCCGCAAAGCTGTCATTTAGAATGGAAGGACAGATAAAGTGCTTCTCAGATAAGATCAAATTCAAGGAGTTCATCATCACCAAGACACACCTATGTTTTAGAGGAGAAAAATAGAAAAATAGGAAAAAAGTTTTTGAAGCAAAAAATATTTAATAATATAAATAACATAATATTTCACCAATATAAATGTGAAGGGAACTCAACAGCAGTATTAACAACCATTATTCCTCCCAAATTTGGGAGGGGGAAGTACGTCTTATAGTTCGAGAAATACAGTACTTAGAAACCTCTTCTTAAATAAAGTCTTATTTAGATTTCAAAGTTTTTTAAAAAGATTTTATTTACTTATTTTTAGAGAGAAAGGAGTGGAGGCAGAAAGAGAAGGAAGGAAACATCAGTGTGTGGTTGCCTCCCATGCGCCCCCTACTGGGGACCTGGCCTGCAACCCAAGCATGTGCCCTGACTGGGAACTGAACCAGCGACCTTTTGGTTTGTAGGCTGGTGCTCAATCCACTGAGCCACACCAGGCAGGGCTAGACTTCAGAGTTTTTAAGACATAGACTTTTAGGTGTTCTGCTGAAAGTGCTCTGAGCCTTCCTTTCCTGCTGAATAGGCTCAGGAGAGGACTGCAGGGCCCTGCTTCCAGTTCCCTTGTTGCTCCTGAGGACATCTTAGCACATATTCGACGGGAGCACACTACCATGGTGACACATTTTTGTCATGTTCATACCTATCGTTTCTCTACAGGAGAAGGCGAGGTAGATTGTTTTATCACCAGGTAACTATTTCTTATTGACATTCCTCATTATTTTAAATACTGCTGATGTTCCATGTGGTGGAACCTTCCATTCTGTTCACAGTGATACTGTGCATAAATTATTTACTCATGAATATATGGACCAGTTAACCTCACCCAAATTGGTTGACACTGCCCACCACCCTTCACACTTTGTTCCAGCATGACTTCCTTCTGGAAGACCCCATGTCTTCCCTCAGGTTGGGTCAGATGCCCACTCAGGACCCCAGAGTTTACAAGGCTTAGTTCTGCATTGTAACACATTACATTGACATTATCTATTTACCCAACTGTTTCCAGCCAGACTATAACCTCCTCAGGACAAGGATAATTTTTAATTCCATTTCACAGGCAATCAGAAATAAAGAGTGGAAAGTAGTAAGGAAAAATTATTGCAAACATTTTGTTAAGTAATGTTAATAATCAAACACAAGCACACTGCTAGCATTAGCCACACACACACACACACACACACACACAGGCCTCAGACAAGTACTGTAATAGTTACTGTGCTTCAGAGATTTACTGTGACTAAACCATGTTTCACTATCACACAAACCACACTGTGCGCCCGATTCAGCCAGGGTCTGGCACTGTACAGGCCATGCGATTAGCCTTCAGTTAATACCCCTGAATTTATGAATAAATGAACAGATGGATGGGTGAGTGAATAAATGAACGAAATGGCTTCTGAAATTCAGTTCACAACTATCTAATCACAATTCTCTGTTGTGATTCCACAGGTGAGGCTCTAGGAAGCCTCAAAAATAATCTTGCTGGTGCAAGTGAGTTAATTTTAAATGTTACAAGTATCTCAAATGGAAACAATAATGTTCAAAAATGAATCAGCACTCAAGAAATATATGAGCTACTATATAATACAGGGTCCAGCACAAATGATGCCCCTTTTTATTAAAAAATCTTTTATTACAAAATCATAAGCATGTAATCCTGTAACATAATATCACACTCAAGTACACTGTATGACATTTTAGATGAAATGTTCAAATTAAAACTATAAATTATCACACCAATAGTATTACCCTACCAACCACACTCAAGCAGGCCTTACTTCTGCCAGGCCCTGGATTTTATTAACCTCTCAAACTCACTTTTCTCTACAGAAAGTTAATAGAAGGTAGATAGACAGGAAAGGCAGAAGGAAGGACAGAGAGAGAGAAGGGTGGATAGTGAAAGGGGAGAGAGGCAGGAGGAAGAGAAAGAAAGAATGAGTTTCCTCTGAAGTAAAGGAAAACTCAATTTAAATCAGTTGCGTGGGGCATACATTTCTTGTGAAATACGTCCTCAGGGTGCTATTTATTTTCACAGCGGTCATATATGATAGATGCAAAAATTACACTATATACTTGAATCCACTGACTTTTAGATAAAATCTCAAGCCAAACAAACCGGATGGCATCATGCAATATTAAAACTTTATAACCGTTTTAAGTTTCCTCATGCCTCCAAATCTGAAGCCACCTCATTGCAGTTTTGATGCTGCATATAACATGAAAATGTGTACTGGAAAAAATGCAAGCAAAGAAGTTCCACCAATGTACAGCTGCCCACAGACTCTAAATTAGGGTGTTAAAAATTTACGTGTGGCTCTGGCTGGGGCGGCTCAGTTGGCTGGAGCGTCATCCCATAAACTGAAAGGTCGCAGATTCGGTTCCCAGTTGGGACATAGGCCTACGTTGTGGGTTCAGTCCCAGGTCAGGGTGGAAATGGGAGGTAACTGACCGATTTTTCTCACTCACATCAATGTTTCTCTCCCTCTATCTCTTCCTCTTTCTCTCCTTCTCCTCCCCTTTTCTAAAATCAATACACATGTCCTCAGGTGATGATAAAAAAGAAAATTAAATGTGAATAAAAAGAAAAGAAAACGGGCTCAAAGACATGATTAAAATAGAAAATGTTTTATGTCCCATTTAAATTGAACTACAGTAATTCAAATTTATAACCTTAAAAATAAACAAATGTCACAGCTGTTGACTTTGACGGTGGCATGTACCCCGTGAGTGTCTGTAAACGTTGACTGAGGACTCCACGGTTCACTGCTCTGCTTCCAATAACAGCTATGTGATGGTTAATTTTAATTTCCGCCCAACTTGACTGGGCCACCGGATGCCCCAACAGCTGATAAAACATTATTTCTAATGTTTACAATACGCCTGCGAGGGTGTCTCTGGGAAGAGATTAGCATTTGGACCTGCAGACGGACCACCTTTAGAAATGCTGGTTGGCATCAGCCATTCAGTTGACGACCCAAACAGAACATAAGGGTGGAGGGAGAACTTGCTGTCTCTGTTTGAGCCGAGGCATCTGTCTTCTCCTGCCCTTGGACATCAGCCCTCCTGGTTCATAGACCCTCAGACTCAGACTGAATTACACCACCAGCCCTCCTGGTCCTCCAGCTTGCAGACAGCAGATGGTGGGACTTCTCAGCCTCCATTATCACGTAAGCCAATTCCTGTAACGAATCTCCTGATACATACTGTATTTTGCCACGTAAAATGCGCACCCATGTTTTTGTGCACATTATACATGGGTTTATTATGCCCGTTACTGTATCCATGGCATGTAATCATCATACCTATGTATAATGCGCATCCTTATTTGTCCCTCATAAATTTGGGCAAAAACGAGCGCATTACACATAGCAAAATTCTGATCCTCTGGAGAACACTGGCCAGTAGAGGCTGTATCTCTCCTTTTAGACAAAAGTAGCCCCAAACTAGTCTGTTCTTCAAATCTTCCTAGAGATGATTTTGAAAACCTTCTTCCATAAACTTCACAGCATATCTTCTTCAGACCGAGTGTTTATGGAGTTTGATCAGGCCTGCCATTTTATAGGAAGGAATAATAATACAGCTGTCTCTGCCCGAGTCACTATGGAGAGAAAAGAAAATGAAGTAGTAGAAGGAAACATGCATCTGCTCTCAAGCTGCAGGTAGTAATTTCAAAAACTGACGTGAGAAGTAGACAGTTAAGAACTGACGACTGGTACAGCCAAGTTAACATCCGACTCGTTTTCCGTATGGGCCCTTTTTCTGCACCTGTTTCACCCATCATGTGGCGCACGTTTCCGACCACTTTTCACTTACATCAAGGGAGTGGCTGTGTTGGGAATGTCACATGGCTCCTTTCCCAGCCATGTGGGTGGGAAAGGCCAGATCATAAAACACACGGCTCCGGGTGGCCTTTGAGAGTCTCCCTAAGAGTGTCACACTCAGGAAAATACAACTGCAGAGATCATTCCTGGTGTGACACAGGTGGACTGAAGCGGTTACAGAAGCAGCGGCACAGGCAGTTTTGTTTTGCAATTTTACAATCACAGTGGACAGCTGACCAGATAGAGATGCAGCTGGGGTTTGCGGGGTGAGGGTGCTCTATAATGAAGTCAGCCCATAAACCTCAGTGGAGGCATCTTTTTCGGTAGTAAGAGACCAATGTGGGCAGTACAGGTAACAGATGTAGCTAAACATGGTGCTGCCTTAACATCGATTGCATCTTAATATCAGGTGAGCCCACTCTAATAATATGGGGAAGAACCATGAGTTAGCAGTTATCAGACATTGGGAACCACCAAGAAAGCTTGGCAACCAACTGAATAAGGACCACAGGGACACTTTTCTAAGCTGTCCAAGTTTCTCTAGCAAGCCACCATAATATATTGTTGTCTTTCATTCTTTCCTATGTATGTGATTTAAAGTTTTACCAATTGAAGAGCTGACGATAATATCTATGTGCTACCCTGACTCAGTCGACATAGGCTCAGTAACTGGTGTGGGTCAGAACATATAGTGTAGAGCAACAATTGTAGGAATAAAAACGAGGGGGCGCAGAGGGTGAGGGGATGACATTTTCCTTCCCACATTCTGAGACCGCTCCTGCAATACCAGTGATCCACCATTAAGGCTAATCTGAATCCCTTCATTTTTCCTTCTGAACTATCTCCAAATTAGCATTCCTTTTAACTTTGATTGTACCTTTCACAAGATACATCACTAAGAGAAAGATGAAACTATCACACTCCTTTGTTTAAATATAGCTGACCAAGGCTGACAAGAGTGGATTACTGCACATCGGGCTTCTATTTATGCATTCCAATACTGCTGCTTAAAGAACAGGACATTGATGACTCATCTTTTGTCTGTGGTTGATTACTGCTCAAATCTTTTATCTCCAGGACTTTTTCCTGCGAAGTGTTATCATCACACATACTGTAGTTTATACAGGAATCAGTAGTTTAAACCTGCCAAAACGCTGCTCCCCCTACACTTGATTGTAATAGGAGAAAATAACTTAATGTCTCAGGAATTCCCAGAAATGTTTGATGATCTTATTTCTTAGGCTCATAGATGAAGCTTATAAAATTTGCTACGATTTTCTACATCATCTTTTTTCATACACATTGAGTTCAATCCAGATGACCTATTTCTGATATCATCTGACTTGCTGCTGCTATGTCGGTTTAAGTTATATCACATGAAAAGTTTCCCTTATAACACTGATCATGCCTTCTGGTTGTGAGTCCCCCTGTGGAGTCAGCCTCCAGTACCACTTTGGAGAAAAGTATGGTTACATAGCAGCCAACCCTCCACCAGCATCCTCCTGATGCTGCTGGGACTTCTCTATCACTTTGCCTTCACTTCGGGTCACAAGAAGCAGGTAGCCATTGCAGGAGATGCTTGTCCCAAATCTAAATTTCTGATGATCTCTTAATTAAATATAATGTAAGACAAATATTGGCTACAGAAATGTATTTCTATTTATAAATTTTTAAGTACCATTGTCCTAAGAACATTTTAAACCTTTCATTAGTAGAATGGCAATTAATCCACATTTCAAAATCAAATTAAATTTTATAATGGCTAAAAATATAAGAAATGCAAACTTTAGACATCTGTAAATATAATACCTGTTCAGCTTTGGTATGGTCCTCTAAAATATGAAAATATTATTTCCTCAATTTAATGGGACAGAAATAAAGCATCTCAAATGAGAATCCATGCGTATTTTTCAACTATCAAACCAGTTTCTCACCAATAAAAAAAATACACTACAAAAATCAATGGTCTGTACTTTGTGTTGTCCTGAAAGAAAATCGAGACATTACTTTTATCTTCAAACTCCTCAGAACCTCTGCCCTCCCATAAAAGCATCATCAGTAGTGGAGTTAATAAGTACATATAATGACAGTTTTGGACTAGTCAAACAAACATATTAATAATAGATGGCCAACACTCCTCTGTATAATGTGGCCTGTGAAATGTTTGAAAATGTTACATCTCCTCCTTGTGAAATGCTTCCAGAGAACCATGTGTGAAAGACAGAACCCTGAAGATGATGCCCTCTGTGTACATCCAACCACAACTCCCCCTCAGAAGCAAAGACTGCTGGGAGATCCCTGCAGGCTTCCTAATGGTTCAGAGGCTTCACCTAATGCTTTCCTTTAATTGGCCCTGAATTTAGAACGCTCAGTCAATGGTACGGCTGCCACATTCAGATCTTTAACAATCATGCACTCTGAGGCCAATGTAGAGTTTCCCATCAGACAGCAAAAAGAATTTGAGGTTTAAACTCTTATGGAAAGAGAGGATAGTTGTGAGCAGAGGCCCCGATGGTATTAGAAGATTGTATTTGGACAACGAAAGCATTGTCAGAAGTGGTTCATCTGCTGGAGAAAATAGAGCATACAATAATTGCAGAATATTTGGTCTGCAGAATGCTTGCATTTCATTCTTTTGTTTCGGGGTAAGTTGGGGAGCCTCCTGAGAGACCGAAAATGGATATCAATCATGAGGAAAGCTATCTTCTCCTAACAGAAATGGAAGGAAAAGGAGCTGTTTCAAGGGTTACAACATTTCTTCTTGTTACTCAAGTCATCTGGATCATAATTTTTAAATTGCACTTTATGTAGAGAAATTGCTGCTTAAATAATTACTCTTTCCAATTGGTTTGGCCTCAGCCCAGAGTGAAAAAACTCTCTTCTAATCCAGTCATGAGGTAGCATACACAAAATTCTGTTACCTGCATTTCTCCACTTCTGAAGGCTTAAGTCACATCGTAACATATGGCTTCAGTATACTGCTTAATTTTCCACATTTCAGTTTTCTCATCTGTAAATAGGAACATATTAACATCTGCCTCATGGAGATGTTATAAGAATGAAACAAGGGAACTGAGGTGCTATAGAACTTTATTGCATATTGTCACAAGGATTACATTTTAAATTCAGAAAATACATTTCATGAGGCGAGGATCTTTTAGTGTATTCTCGAATAAGTCACCTGCTCGTAGCTTCCTTAAAGATTGGATATTTAGTCTTTCAATATGGGACAATGGAAAATTGTAGCATGGAAGCCTAGAAGGACCAGCAGTGGTGTAGGAAAAGTGTTTTGATCTATTTGCCATTGATCACTTGCCATCCCTGTGGAAGGAGCTAATTAGGACCAATAATGTAGACAGGTGGAGGAGCTGGGCACTGGAAGAAGTCCTCGCCCATTCACGGGAATCAATCAACACCCATTAGGCAGAAATGACTTTCCCTCAGTGAAGGAGTCGAGAGTCTCGCCAATCACCTAGAAGTGAATCCTATGAACCACCATCAATTCTGGACCATTTAGTCACAAATCAGTTATCCACTACTATGTTCAGGAGAGTCTAAAGCTACTAAATAAAAGGAGTCAATGTTGGAACTTTGAATATAAAGGCTGATGCCTTGCCAGTAAATGGGTAATGACGGAGGGGTGGGAGAATGGCCTGATTCATGGTGTTAGTGTGTTCTCATGATGTAAATACCTCCACTCCAACGGAGTTTTAGCTACCTGTGTCATGTCACAAGATGCAGAGTTGGAAAGAGATGCTCAACAGTACAGTTACACATAATTTCCACCATACAGATACAACAATTACCAAATATCCCCTGGAACACAGATGAAGCACAGTGCAATGAGGTAACAATAACTAGGAAGGGTTGAGCTTCAGATATTTATTACCTTTGTTTTTAATTTAAAATGTATACAATTACTGTTTAGTACAGGCTGTGCTTAACAACTGGCTCACAGAGTTTCTGGAAATGTAACAGTGAAGTCTCCCCAGATTGTACGAGCAGGCTCCAGTATATCACGGCCTCCATCTGCTACTCATCATCCAGATGAAAGGCAAAGGCACAGAAGATCGGATAAAAATCAAAGCACGAGAAATTCTATTTAAACATGAGGGACTTTACTGACAGTGAAAACTCCAACTCTCAGAGATATTTAAGAGTCAACAGGAGCATCTTTTGTATTGAACATTCACACAGCCACGGCACTGAAGACAGGTCCAGGTAATCTCCTGAGGTCCCCTCAACCCTGAGCTATGTTACCTTTCATAAACTATAGTTTGAAAGCGCTCCCTTACCAAGAATCTATATTTTAAGTACGAGTTGATAAAGAACTGCCATCAATGAGAATTTTATATTATCTGCACTATGAACAGTCACAGCTAGTTACCAGGACAGGAAATATAACTGGAGCACAGAGCATTTCTCCTTGTCCTTTAATGAACTGAGCTAACCAGTCAACTTCACAGTCTGGGACTTCCCACACGCAAGCACTTATCAGACTACATATTAATCAATACCGAAGTATAACCATGTCTCAAATTACTGGAATAGAGAGAAACTGTCAGAAATATATTTACGACTTATCATCACATCCACTGAGCTCATATCTCTTACGAGAATGTGAGAGCTGAAATTCTATTCCAATACCTTGTTAATGAAGGAACTGGGCATCTACATGAAACCATTCGTAATGCAAATACCTATGGAGGGAGTAGAGAAAAGAAATTCAAACATGTAATTCTACTTAATAATTCAGGAATGCAATTAATCAGGAAAAACATTCTAAAGCGTGTTTCTGCATGCACAAAAGACCAACAAAAAAAAAACTAGGAAAAAAGAACAAAATCATTAACAACTGCCATGATCTTGCCCCTGCTTCTCTCAACAATGGACCACCTAACTTTTACAAGCAGAGCCCTTGTCAGTACCTCCAACCCCTACTGCCCACGAGCCTGCACCCGCGTCTCCCTTTCTCAATATGACAGGTACTTCTCTTCCAAATCAAGGAACTGGTGATTCTCTGGCCAAGTCAAAGAGAACAGCAATTGACTAATTCAAGTGTTTCACCTTCCCAAATTTGTGTCATTGAGTAAGACCCAATGCTCTCACCAGAACTTTTTGTACTATACCCATCTCAAAGTATCTATTTTCCAATATTTTACTTAGCTCAGAAATAAGAGTGTTGCTTTACAGGGCTTGGGGGCTATCCCCCACTTTATTTTAATAGCTTTGCAAAATATATCAAATTAAAAATGTAAATTTGATAGTTTGTGTTATGTGTCATTGGCTTGCACTTCCATTTAACTGGCATTTTGAATACCAATTATTGATGAAATCTTATCTTTTAGTTGAATGTTATATTCTGTTGTAACCTCATGACACATTACACGTATTAACACCAATTAGTGTTGATGGGAGTTAAAAGCATGCATTTTTGACTCACCTTAGAAAGCAGGTCCACGTTCACTTTATCCATTATAAAGTAGTCTCCTCAAAAACAATATTCAAAACACTGAGTCCTGTTTTTAGCACTGTTCTCATCTATCTTTACACGGTCTCTTGAGGTGACCTCATCCAGGGCTTTAAATACCAATATTGCTCATGATTCCCGATTCTGAATATTTAGTCCAGTTGTCCTCCGAGTTCCAAACTCATATACCTGACAGCTATTTGGTCTCACATATCAGAATCTTAAAGTGTCTAAAACAGAACTTTATGTCTCCAAACACTCTTGCTCCACCTCC
The DNA here is from genome assembly GCF_021234435.1 of Artibeus jamaicensis. NCBI lineage: Eukaryota > Metazoa > Chordata > Mammalia > Chiroptera > Phyllostomidae > Artibeus > Artibeus jamaicensis. Next base: position 42,055,466 of record NW_026522059.1, read on the forward strand.
ACACCCACAAGACCAAATTTTCCCACTTTCAGTAAAAAGCACTACCATCACATTCTCTTATACGAGCTGTGTAGGTCAGCCCCTGAGCCGGTCCTAGGATTTCTGCTCCTAAATCCCGTCTCAGGTTTACCCTTCCCCCCTGCCTACTGTTATTATGTGTGTCTGACTCACATTATCTCTTGTTCATAGTAACAGAAGAGCATCCTGTCTCCATTTCCTCTGGTTTCCCCCTTTTCCCTTCTCATCTCGGCACAAGTCAGACAGCACCATAACTGTGTTTAAAATGCTCCAGTGGGTCCACTTTGCTCTCTGAAAAAATCGGTGTCGATGCACATGTCCAGCGCTGCCCCACTGCGTGTGCTCTCTTTCTCTCTCTCTGACTGTCCCCTAGCCACCCCAGACTCTTGTCACATCTTGAACATCCCAAGCTCTTTCCAAACTGTAAACTTTGTATACTTGGTTTCTCTTGCTTAGAATGGTTCCCTTCTCTTTTGCATGCTGACTCCTGGTCATCCTTTCAAACTAAGCTTCCAATTTCTAAGAAGTCTTCTTGACCACCCCATCTAAAAAGGGCCCTCCCGAGTTTTTTTAATGTGTTATACTTTCATCTCCTTAATAGCACTTAACAGTACTTGTAATTAGATAATCATTATTTACGTATTTATTGACAGCCCTTCTAGCCTCAGGTATAAACTGCATACATCAGAGCAGGTCTGCATCTGAGGAGTTCACACCTGTACATTCAGTGCTCAGGGAATCTATGAATATTTGATGATTTTTTAAACTTCAAGTGCAGGAATCATGGAACACAGTAAAGAGAACACAGACTCAAGATTTCAATGTCCATCCTGTTATAAATGAAGTCTCATTATTAGCCAGAATTTTAATTTCCCTAACCTTTTCAAAGTATTGTAAGATGAACCAGAGCTTTAAACATACTAAAGAATGTAAACTAAATAATTAAGAATTATATTGCACAGGAAAAGGATAGGAGCTATTAAAATTTAAAATGTGTTAAAGCAAAAGTAACAACAATATATCTACATAGTACAAGAAATGTATTTCAGTATTCACTGTCAGATAGTATGAAAGGTGAGAGGTGCCTTTCATAAAACTTAGTTGGAACACATGTCACTGTGACGACACCACCACCATCCCCACATGTCCCAACACACGTGGTCACAAGATGGTGTGAACAAGGTAGGGAGAGAAAGTTAAATCAAGTTGATGTTCACTGCAAGAAAAAAACATTCCTATTTTCTTTAATTTGAGAATATGTTCTTTCAAACAAAATCCTAGAGCCCATCAATGAGCTAAAAGCTGCTTGTTTTCTCTAACCCCTTTAAAGGTCCCTGTTACTGGAAAATGGAAAGTGGAAGTTTTTTTATTTTGTTTTAATAGAAACATGGCTGTGAGTGTTCCATGAAGTGATGCAAGATGAAACAAAGCCCCCCGGAAAAAATGACACCCAGGGACAAGTTTTTCTGAGTGTGTTCTAGAGTCTGACCTGTGTGGTGTCAAGAAGGTGCGGAAAGCTCTGTGAGGACAATCTCTAACGACCTCGTTGGATCCTTCACTGAGACCACTCTAAGAAAATGCCACTTAAATGACATTGGAGTAAATTTTCAACCTTAAAAACATGCAATTAAGACTCACTTAAATGTGGCAACTAAAACTAACTTACTAAAAGCAGATGATCAAGTGTTACTTTTTATTTCTAGATTAGACATATATGATAACTGAATGCACACACATTATTCAAAAATAAGTAAAACCAAAAGCATCCTTACAAAAATATATTTAAAAGTTCTCGGATGACTTGATGACTCTGTTACACAGTGATGAAATGCTTTTCAAAAAGACTGACTTTGCACAGTTTTCTGTGGGCACGCATTCATGTTTCCCACTTTTTCTTCAAACACCTAGCAGAATTAAGAACATGAGTGTAAGATCTGGGGGAAGCACACAAATTTGCATTAGGGTAGAAGCATAGAGAAAAAGTAGTGATGGGAGATGACCAGAGCAGTGGGATAAAGTATGTGGAAAGAAGACTGCAATTACGAATCATAGCTCATTCAAATACATTCCCCTAAAACTGGTGAGTCCTCTCCGGTTACATTCGCCAATCTGATGTTTTACTCCTGAGAGCGGTTTGGATAAAATACGAATGCGCTAATACGAACCTTTTGTCTGTTTCTTTAACTTTGAGAAGAAGCTAATATGTCATCTTCTAATGACCTATGCAGTCATTTCTTGTCATTAGCATGTATTGGCTTTGGCAAATGTGTTCTGTGAGTGCCATTCCTCTCTCAACACCCACACTTATTTACTGCCTCATAACCTCCTCCCTCCAATAGTTTGTGGGAGTGGAAAAAAAACATGAAAGGGGGAAAAAGACAGCTGGTTTCCACAGAAAGAACACTACATCTGCGAGCCCTACCCTGTGGCAAGCTAGAGCAGGCTCTACTGGCGCAGGGGGTCAGTTAAATGGGCAGGAATTTGCCAGCCAGTTGATAAACACATCCATTATTAAAAATTAAATATTATAAAATTAAATATCAGTAAATCATATTAAAGACAGAGGTACTAAATATTTAAAACACATCCCTTCCTACTCGTTTTACTGTGCTTTACTTTATGCTTTTGAGGTTATTTGTGCCTATTTTATCTGTTTAACAAAAATAGTACTTCAGCTTGGCCAGCATGGGAGTATTTACACCAAAGAAATGGGCAAATGCTAAAAATCCACGTGTAACAGTGTTTTGTTGATAGTCTAGGGTTAAGAAAGCAATGGAGAATCTTTTTTCTAATAATGCTTATTAAACCTAAATGTGTCATGCCATTACTGTCGGTAGCACACAAAAACTGACAATGATTTTCCAGTATTTGAAAACTTACTCGAGTCAGCTAAGAATCTGCTCAGGTGCAGGAGAAGGTTGTGGGGGGGGGCATGACCTCCTGCTGACCCTTGAGCAGCACCAGGACAATCAGAGGCTCCTCACCCTCTCATGCCCTGGGAATGTACATTCTGTCCACTGTGTTCACAGTAGGAGCCATTTCAAGGACAAAGCCTTGAGAGCCCCCTGTGTTGTTGAGACCATCTGGATGCTATGTGTGACTGAAACCCATTAAGGCCTTTACACAAACTTTAAAGATTCTGGCAGGGGAAGGAAGGCACAGAAATGAACTCATCTTGCAGCTGCCCAAGACACAGCATCCATGGAAGTCCCCTTGCTAACGGAACCTGCCCCTGCCAATCTGAGTGGTCTGCTTCTTTCTTCAGTGTCACCTTGCCCCCTGTGAAGACGGCCAGTTTCAAACTGCACCAGGGGAAGTTTCCCTGGTTGCAAACCATCACCATGTCATTGGTAGAGAGAAGTTCCAATGTTGGCTTCCTTGTTACTCCTCAGAGTAAATACACATATTAATCAGCATTCATGTCAGTACTAGGGAACCAAGAGCTCATCAAATTCAACAAAATGGTTCTGCCAGAATTAACTGGCTATACTGAATTTACAATTAAGAGTATTATATATTTTATCATTACTATTCATCAAATGAGTGCTACACATCCTATGTACTACACAGTAATGTAATACACACATACATGTTTTGTTTGATTTCCAATTATTAAGTGTTTACTGTCTCTACCATACAAAAACCATTGATCTGGAAAAGTTTTTAACTATGAGTATCACCTTCCCCATCTGCCAACTAGTGAAATGGGGGCCCTTCCTCAGATGATAATTTTAAGAGTAAAATAAAATAGTGTGTATGCAAAAACCTTATATGGGTTGCAAATGTTAATTATTATCATCAATTCAGCAAACATGTTTCACCTCCTAATGTGAGTTCTCCTAGGGACTTGCAGGGTTTACAAAGATGAATACTGTTTGATCATTATCCTCAGGTTACTTACAGACTAGTGATGAGAGACACCTGTATATAACAAAATAATTTGAGGGGGTGAAGTGTGTTCAAGCAGAGGAAAAAGCAAAGTGCTATGCGATTTAAGAAAAAGACATGATTGATTTTTGCCTTGAGCACCAGGGAAGATTTCATAGATAAAGTGGAATTTTGAAATAAGCTTTGAAGAGTAAGATGCATTTGTAGCAACTGGGAAGGTGTATGGGGAAGGAAAGGGGCATTTCAGGATGAAAGAGTAAACACCAAACACAGCATCATCACAAATATTACAATACCCACTGAGGAAATCATGAATGGGTTGATAAATCCCCTATATCAAAAACCCTTACCATCCATGTAAAATGGAAAGAATTATGTTACTATAGATCATACAAGCCAATGTGTCTATCTATATAATCTTGCATATATCAAGGTTGACTATTACATTTTTACAACTTATGAGCCATGTCCATTTCTCATAACTAAAGTAAAAATTATCCTCTGGGCTTTTTTTTTTAAGAAAAGATGTTCAGGTAAATTTTAAATTATTTTTCAAGAAAATGCTATAAAATATGTCCTATTTAACAGGACAGAAGGAACTGTCCCTTTGATTTAAAGAAAAGTAGCCACTGATTTCGAGTCTATAAATACATAAATTATGTACTTATTAAGTGAACATTGAAGACCACATCTAATTTGAGGTTTTTATGGGAGAGTGGAACATTGAGGCCAGGGAAAGCTGGAACCTTTTACAACATCCATGGGAACAAGGACTAACTATTAAAGGAAGAGTATAATTTTAACCTTCATTTAATGAGTCTCGCAGGGGTTGACATTCCTGATTAAACTTCACTGAAAAGCATTTCCCTCTTGCTAGTCAAAATACACTAGTTAATGTTTGTGACTTTAAAAAGCAAACAACACTTTGACGAAAGCTTGGCAGAGCATCTACAGAGTCGGTCTTAAGTTTAATACACGGAAAACGTCTATTAATCTCTCATACACAAAACTCTGACACAAAAGGTCTGTGGCCTTGACCTGAAGTGACAACGCAATAGACCCCAGGGCCAGTCTAGGTCCCACTAGGACATATGTTAAGAAAAGCATTTGCTTCATACTGAAAGCCCTTTTACTCTCCCGCACACCACCCGAGCCTTTCAGTCTATTCTCTCCCTAGTGACAGCTGTCAGTCTGTCGCAATCTGAACACGCATCATTTCAACAAAATCTAAAGCGAATTTGTAAGGGCAAGGGTTGAAATACTTTTTTAAAAAACGCACCGCCAGACCTCGGTTCTTGGAGATCAAAGAGTCCTCAAGCACCACTTTCCAACCTGATAAAGGTAAGAACGACCTCACTGTGAACTAAGAGTTGAAGCTGCTCCTGTATCTTCAGAACCTGGACATTCCCAGGCACCTTCCCGTGCAACAACGTTACTGGGAATACCCGAATAAAAAAGAGCCCACGAGTCCCCGTGAAACTTCAGCTGGGATGTAGTGTGTGCTAACGCCAGTTTTGCAACCCAGGAGCGGGTAAAGCGCTCAAACCCTGGCGGCTGGGCAGCAGCCACAGGACCTCGTGGCGACACCCGGCGGGGGCGCGATGAACCCCAACGCGCGAGACCAAAAGGGCAACCGCGCCCTCCCTCAGGGCAGGAGTGACCCGGTGAGTGCCCGCGGCCGGAGGGCAGTGTGAGTCCGAGCTACAGGGAGGCTAGGAGATGGCAGGAGCGCCAGCCCCGCGCCCGGAGCAGCGGCTCCGCGGAAGGAGCCGGAGAGGCCGGTCCCAGGGCCGGGACGGTCAGGGGTTAGGGCTCGAGTGGCACTCACCAGCTGCAACGCGCAGAGGCAGATGAGTGAGCAGCGCCCGGTGCAGCAGCCCATGTTGCCCGCGGCGACCAAGCGGCGCGCGCGGCCAGAGATCCGCGTCTTCCGGCGCCGCCGACTCCAGAGCAGCCCCCACCCGGGGCTCGCCGGCCCGGCCCAGGCTCGCCCTCCCCGCGGACGCCGCTTTCCTCGCTCGGGTCTGCACTCGGCTCGCCGCCTTTGTTAGTTTCCCGGGCGGACAGAGGTCAGTACGGCGCGCACAACGCGAGCGTCTGGCGGAGGTTCCTGCCTCCCACGGTGCGGGTCCGCTTCTTGGGGAGGGGGAGCCGAGCCGGTAGGGCGGGGGGCGGAAGGGAGGCTACAGATGGTGAGTGGGTGGAAGTCTGTTTAGGGGAGGGGAGTATGTAGGAGGTGGGCGTCTGAAAAGTGGAGTGGGCTGTCTGCGTAGAGGGGGGAGCGAGAGAGTGAGAGAGAGAGAGAGAGTGTGTGTGTGTGTTATGAATGAAAGGGAGTGCCGCTGAGAAGGATGGCCTGTGTCCTAAGAGTCTTTGAAGAGAGAGAATGAAGGGATTAAGAAGAAGGAGGAAAAACTCGTAGACAGAGACCGCAGTACGGTGATCACCAGAGGGAAAGGGGGTGGGGGTAGGTAGAAGAGGGTGAAGGGGGGATAAATGGTAATGGAAGGAGACTTTACTTAAGGCAGTGAACACACAATAGAATATACAGATGATGTATTATAGAATTGTACACCTGAACATATATGACTTTATTAACCAATGTCACCCTAATAAATTCAATATATTTAAAAAAAGTGAATATGAATGAGAGTGAAGTAGGGTGTCTGGTGGTGATGGAAACCATCAGCGGTCCACGTAACTGGGGAGACCCCGGCTGCGCTTTCTCGCTTGGCGTGTTTGGGTGTCGGGATGGTGATCAGAGGAGTGTGTAAAGGAGGGGAAGGGATTTTGGTGAGCTGCCCGGTTGCTAGAGAGGGAGGGAGTTTAGATGGCTTGGTGTCCGGAACGTAGGGCCCAGAGGCGAGCAGCTCGGGGCGGGTGAACACCCTGGAGCGCCGGTGGGGCGCAGGCGGAGCTCCAGCACCCCAAGGCTGCTAGCGGGGGCGGCCGCAGAGGGACTGCGGGCGCTAGGCAGGCGAGTCCGCTCCGCCCGGCGCCGGGCGCTCAGCTCTGGGGATTCGCGGACGAGGCCTCTCCTACCACAGTCTGTTTGTTGCCCAAGGACGTCCCGGGTGGAGACTGGGAGGGAAAGTTGGATTTGGACCCAAGTGGTTTGGAGAGAGGCACGCGGCGTTGTTAGGCGCCGGGTCGGAGTGTGGCCGGAAAAATAAACAGGAACGGCCAGCGGAACCTTTTGAAATTGACATCAAGCGTGAAAGAAGAAAAGCCGAGAAAGAAGAGGATTCGGGCCTTTTTTTTACGAATTGAAATTTTGTCCCGGGGTGAGGATAAATATGATTTCTTCCCAGGGAGAATCAAGTTGTTTGAAAAGAGCATGAAGATGAGAAAACCTGGTCCGGGATAGTAAAGAACTGGGCGTAGGAAGTCTGCAGGCAACGAGGACATTTCATCAGGGCTCAGCGTCAGACTGCCTGGGTTCCATTGTCGTACTAGGTGGAACTAAGCAAGTAGCTCCAGCACGCCAGAAGAGCAGGGACAAGCCTCCTGGCCATTTGTCTCAAAAGAGGCTTCTTCATAACTTGGCACAGAAACCCCGTTTCTAACCCACTGCTGCCCTCCTGGGTCCTTAGTGGTAGGTTCGTAAGTAAAGCAAGAGATTTTTACCTTACCTTTAAAACATTCTCTCTATACCTGGAAACTCTGCTCAAACCATCCTTTAGGAATTCAAGGGAGTTCTGTTTTTATTTTATTTTATTTTATTTTATTTTATTTTATTTTATTTTATTTTATTTTATTTTATTTTATTTTATTTTATTTTATTTTTGCAATTAACTGGCTGTTTCTGAACTATGTCTTCGGGATTCATGCTTATAACTTAAAAGAGAGTTCTCAGGAAAACCGTTGCATGATGTATTTGAAACCTTAGTAGAGACACACAAATAATCGCAGGCCTTGGGTCAATAAAAAGTTCAAGAACATTCATTGTTTTGGTTCCTCCTCTGTCCATTACTTTGGAGAAAGGGGGAAAAAAAAGAGTCAGAAGCTTTTTTTTTTAACCCAGTCTTTAAAGACTCAATGACCAAGGATCATGAGGGCATGCTTCTTTTACACTGAGAACATAACCATCACCGTCCGTGGTGGATGAACACAATTGGAAAACATGGACCCTGGCAAATAAATAACTTAGCATAGAGAAAAGAACAGTGAAGAAAGTTTGAGGCTATAGGCCCCTCTGAAAGCTGAAGAGTGAGGAGACATGAGCAAGACTTATCTACAGCTTCTGGAAATTAGTGCAGCCTGTTCATCTCCAGAGATGGTACTGAGTTACGATAATGAACATAATGATCCTTCCTTCCCTCTACATTATATGTGTTTACCCCAATACATCCCAATACATGTTTTCTTTTATCGTCTTATTTATTTATTTAAGAAATACCAAATTTTGCAGCTAACATGTATTGGGTCCTTGCCAGACACCAGTCTAAGTGTTTTATGTATATTCACTTCATTTAATCCTACAACAGCCAGGAAGCTGGGTGCTGTGAGCATCCCCAGTGAAAATGGACAAATGGAAACAGGGATTTCATGGCTATTAAGTGGGTGGAGAGAAATGCAAAGCCAGGTGATCTGATTTAAGATCTCCTGGATTGAGGCATTTATTGTGCTGCCTCTGCAATTTAGGATACCAGTAACACCTAAGCTCCACCTAACTGCTCCAGTGGGAAGTGGGTAGCAGGTTGCCTTGATCCTTCCGCCAGAGTCCGTGCCACCCTGTGCTGTGGTTTCTGGGACTGAGGAAGGTCCTCCTGTGCCTTTCCTTCCCTTTCCCACTGCCCCCTCTACTGATATACTCAGACTGCAGTTTCTTTCCTGTATAATTTAAGTCAGTTGAAAATGCATTTAACTTCCAAAGGGAGGAAGAGGGAAGAAGCAGAGATAACACAATGCTAGTAACAACTCTGGACATTACAGGGAGCTATCTTTATTTGTTTCTACAATCTCTTATTCTCATTTTCTAAATCAAACTACGTCCTGAACTAAAAATCTTCATCCCTTCTTTGTTCCCTTCCTTCCTCCATATCTCCCTCAAACATTTCTTACTTGCTCCATTTCTTTATTATGTTTAGGGTTATGCTGGTTGCTAGGTTCGCGACAGTAAATAAATGACTCCTTCCTTTCTCTTCAAGGGCGTGGAGGTGGGAAGGGAGAGCAAACACATCAATGAAACAGAGCCCACTCTGAAAGAGTTTGGTACCAAGTATTGTCATTAATTTATCTTCTTGTGAGGATAAGGGAAAGTTTAAAAGAGGCTTATCTTTCTCAGGGAGAGAAACAGTGGAGGACTTCTTCCTTGAGGAGGAAGATTAGAAAATGACAGAAAGGGTGGGGTCAGGGAAGAGTTCGGAAAAGTTGTTGGAGGGAATAATAATCTAAGTAGAACAGCCAATCTGATGTATGGTGGGTCATGCCATTGCTAGACGTAGAATCTCAGAAAGTCACTTTACTTCCCTGTGAGGCTTTTTCCTAATTGAACTGAGTCTGATGATATGACTTTCTCCATGGGACTAACCCTAACATCTGTTCTTCATGCTTCACCTACGTGTGTTTTACACCCCCCCCCGCAGGTCTCGGCCTCATGCCTCGTGCCGTAGAGGCCTTCACTGACTTCCACGTCTGAGGGTGAGTCCAGGCACTGTGTTGCATTTACACTCAAAACATTGATTTGTCTGCTTTATAATTTGCTGTCTCCTTACTTAATATACTTATATTTCTTGAATGAAGATAGTGTGTGCATATTTTGGCATAATACTTCACACATAGTGTTGATATAAATGTATATACATATATGTAGCATATAGTAAGCATTAAACATATATGTATACACATGCACACAGACCCCAATGACATTCAAGTCCATGCTTTATTCCTTCTATCTTTTTAATTTATCCATTTCTTGGTAAAATGCCTTTTGAGAAACTCCAATTCTGTCTTCCTTGAAGTTGAGCAAGAAGCAAATTATCAATACCAGCGAGATTCAACCTTTTTTATCTCATGGCATACATAAACTAATTACTAAAATTATGTGGCATACCAAAAACATATTATATATTCAGCTGATCTGACAGAAAATATAGGTATCATTTTGACTGACTTATAAAAAATAGTAATAATAGTACTTACCTATTCTTTTTGCTCCAAAGTGACTTTTTAAAAAATCAGGTGCCCATACTAGTATGTAAGAATTTCTGGTACCAAGAGCTAACCAATCAAATGCAACTTTATTATCAGATGTGACCAATAAGTCCCAGCTGGTGTGGCTCAGTGGCTTGAGCACTGGCCTGTGAACCAAAGATGGCTGGTTTGATTCCCAGTCAGGGCACATGCCTGGGTTGCAGGCCAGGTTCCCAGTAGGGAGTGTACGGGAGCAAATCACACATTGATGTTTCTCACTCCCTATTTCTATCTCCCTTCTACTCTATCTAAAAATAAATAGGTAAAAAATGTAAAAAATAGACATGACCAATAAGATGCAACTCGATGATATGACATATTTATGGTTCAGGACCTGGCATTCACACTGGATGATTATTATTGTGTTGGCTGTTGCCATTTTTTAACTTGCCAATCTAAGGGGAAAAAGATTGGTGCTTCTGACTAAATAGTCAGGTTTTCCATGTTTTATAAACTCTTGCAGCAGGGTGGTTGAAAATCACTGACCTATATATCCCAAGACTAAGAGTAACTAGGTGGAAGAGAGCACACCTAGAGTCCAGACCTGGAACTGCAGATTTTTAGATTCCACAGGACTTCCGACACTAGGATTTGAGACCACAGCTTGACGGAATCAAAGTTCCTCCTTAATTAAGTCACAGTTGTTTCCTTTTAAACCTTCCATTTTGGCATTTTTGTTCGAATGAAATAGGGTACAATCTGATCAAGTATCTTTCTATCACCATTGAGGAAATTTCCTAAACGCACCACTAAGTAAGTACTTTTTCTCTGGTGCTGCCTTCTTGGAGTAAGCAAATTCTAATCTAATCCTCTAACCTCCTTCTACAACTGGTTTAACTTCATGATTCTCTGACAAACCTTGGGAAACAGTGTGGCGGCCCAGTTGGAGCGAAGATGAGGTTCACACCGGAGCAAGGCTCGGAGACACCCCTGTGGAGAGGCGGACACGTGGTGGGAAGGCTGCAGTGCATGCGTGTGCTGCCCAGTGCCTGCTGAGATCACGCTGCTGGTTAGAACCGACTCGCTTGCTATGCCCAGCAACAGATGTCCCAGAATGTTGGGGACCTGGGGAGGAGATGGCCATTATAACTCAATATTTTCTCACTCCATGAGACATACTTCCCGCTACTATAAGCACTTTACATCATAACATTTAAAAGTGACCCCCCCCACCCAGAGGGTTGTTTTATTGGGAGGTAAAGTGAGAAAGAAGTAGGCGATGGATGTGTGGTATGGGAGGGATTTTAAGGACACTGGAAAGCCCAGTGGATGTCACAATTATAAAAAAGAGAAAGAATGTGAAAATTTCTTTGGTATATTTTGTTTCAAGAAATGGTAGTAATAACTAGTTTTAAAACTTAAAAAAGCACCATCTTTTTTGTTCCTGTTTGGGTTAACAATAAGGCTCAATTGTATTACCTATCATACTCTTCAGTGGTCTAATAACTCTTGTTACTATTATCATAATTATTATTATAATGATATGCTTTTGGAGTTTTTCTAGTGTCATGTACTGAGCAGCCCCAACTGAGCCAGACAAGCTCAGGCACTTCTTACCACAAAATGCATTGCCATTGGAGATTTCTCCACAAGAAGCCTCGCTGCATACCACCTACATCAGAGTCCTTATATTACAGACACACACGTGTCCTTCCCGCCATTCATTCGCTCCCCTGCCCTCTGCTTTTCTCAACAGTCCAGGGATCAGATCAGACTCCTCTGCCTCACAGCTTAATCAGACCCCTAACGACTGGCCATAATGAACAAAGAGAAAAGGTAGCATGGCCGAAAGTGAGAAGGAAAACATTAATACGAAGTCTTAGTGAATCCTGAGGCCACCAGCGTGGCTTCTGCATCCATATATCTATGTACCTGTCTACTAAATTTCATGAAGTGTTCCAAGGTAAAGAGAAGGTACTTTCCTTTTATCCCCCATTTTTAAACCAAAAAAAGTCTTTTAAAGTTTTTATCCATTAGAGTACCATTAATAGAACATCTCTTTAGATGATGTACCTTTGCATTAGATTTCCTCATATCTGTGTGGTTCTAGGATCAGTCCTAAATTTCTATGTAATGCTCACGTAAGACTTAATATATGGAAGGTTTATGGGATTTCTGTAATTCACTTTGGCACCTTTCTTAATCTAAGTTCATTTTAAAATAAGTAGTTAAAAATAATGTATGCAGTACTGACCAGGCTGCCACAGGAAATGTAAAACCTAACATAAAGTACATTAGCTCAGGATAATATGGAGCAAACTACTTTTTAGTCATATGTGAATGATAGATACTTTTTATTTCCCAGTGGTATTTTAGTATGCAGAGAAAATCCTCCCAATTTATACCATTGCACATAAATATTTTATTTTTAAAATCAGTGACACAAACTTACATTTCACCGTGAACACGCCACTGCTTTTCCTATGCATTTATTCCAGAAATCTAAAGAAATTTAAACAACCATTAAAGATAGTACAACCATATAATTTCCCTTTATATTTTTGAATGGGAAAATAAGAAAATGAAACTGCTAGTGAGAGAAGAGGCGCAGTCATTTGTAAACATCACTGTGATATCTTGAGGCAGTCTTAGAAATTAGAAGCAGCAGTCGAGGCCAAAAGCCATAGATTCCCCGTGCATTTAGTAGATCCCACATGTGCCCTCTGTAAGGCCATGGTCTCACCTGAAAAGATGCAGCTCACACAGGAAAGCACGTTGGGGCCATGCAGCACCCTTTCCCCTTGGGTTGGCTGCATGGTTTCCACAGGGTGCATGTACTGAACAGTGGTAGGGAACTGACAGGCTCTGAGTACAGTGGTAAACACAGCTCACTTTTTAATACATCACATTTAAAAAGAAGTTCATTAAAATAGAAAGTAAAAGGCACAGAAGGCCAATTTCTTTTTATAAACAACATGGAGTACACAAACAGGTCCTCAGGTTTGTACCCAAACCGCTGGTGGTAAGACCAAGTGGGAAACACACAGGAGTAATTTTCCCAGCGGCGCAACCAGTCTGGGGAAAGCCGTGTTAAGAGAGCATCCAACAGAGTTTGGAGTCGAGGGTCTGGCTGTCCCACTCACATCCCTTTGTCTGCATCATTTCATTGCATGGGGGTCCACCTTCTCCTGGCAGCACCTCTCTCTGTCTTACATGCAGGCCAGGCTGCAGTTCTGGAGAATTAACCACATCCCAAGAGCAACTGGAATCCCAAACAAAAGGAGTTGCTATACAAACACCTGAGCAGCCTGGCCCCAGAGAAGATGACTCGGGTGCATATTCCATATCATTTTCAGAGTTCCCCAGCTGGGGTGGTCCACCGGGGTAATTTGTTTCATGATCCACCTTTTACTGGCCCTCCTCCTCCTTGGTTTCAAGTCCACACTCCTTGACTGTGGTTTCCAGGGATCATCTCTCAAACTGCTTACTCCAATTCCTATCTCAGGGTCTGCTTGCATGAAAGCCCCAACTAGTCATGGTTATTCTCGCCTGGTCTTCCATTCTTGACACCAGCATCTTTTTAAAAAAAATAATTTTATTTAGTTATTTTTCAAGTACAGTTTTTTTGTCTATTTCTCCCATCCCAGCCCCCCCCCCCACCCTGTGCTCCCCACCTCCCTCCCATTTCCGCCCCCCTTAGTTCTGGTCCTTGTGTCCTTCATATTTGTTCCTCCAAATCCCTCCCCTGCTTCCCCCTTAAATTCCTGTCCCTCTCCCCTGTAGTCACTGTCCCCTTGTTCTCTATTTCAGGGTCTTTGTTTTTTTCCCTGCTTGCTTGTTTGTTTTGTTGTTTAGCTTCCTGTTAAAGGTGAGATCATATGGTATTTGTCTTTCAACACCTGGCCTATTTCACTCAGCATAATGCTTTCCAGTTCCATCCCTGTTGTTGCAAAGGGTAGTATCTCCTTCTCTCTCTCTGCTGCATAGAATTCCATTGTATATATGTACCACAATTTTTTGATCCATTCATTTACTGACAGGCACCTAGGTTGCTTCCAACTCTTGGCTATTGTAAATTGTGCTACTATGAACATTGTGGTGCACAGATTCTTTGAAATTGATGTTTTAGGATTCTTGGGATATAATCCCAGCAGTGGAATTGCTGGGTCAAAAGGCAGGTCCATTTTTATTTTTCTGAGAAAATTCCATACTGTTTTCCATAATGGTTGTACCACTCTGCAATCCCACCAACAGTGAACTAAGGACCCCTTTTCCCCACAACCTCTCCAACATTTGTTGTTTGTTGCTTTGTTTATGGTAGCCATCCTGACTGGTGTAAAGCGGTATCTCATTGTGGTTTTAATTTGCATCTCTCTGATAGCTAACGATATTGAGCATCTCTTCATGTGTCTCTGGATCCTCTGTATGTCCTCCTTGGAGAAGTGTCTGTTCAAGTCCTTCGCCCATTTTTTAATTGAGTTAGATATCTTCTTAGAGTGTAGTCATGTAAGTTCTTTGTATATTTTGGAGATTAAACCTTTGTCTGAGGTATCATTGGCAAATATGTTTTCCCATACAGTTGGTTGTCTTTTTAATTTAATACTGTTTTATTTAGCCACACAGAGGCTTTTTATTTTGATGAGATTCCATTCTTTCCTTTATATCCCTTGCTCTAGGGGACATATCAGTAAAAATGTTGCTGTGTGAAATATCTGAGATTTTCTTGCCGATGTTCTCCTCTAGGACTTTAATGGTGTCACGGCTTATATTTGAGTCTTTTATCCACCTTGAATTTATTTTGGTGTATGGTGTAAGTTGGTGCTTGAGTTTCATTTTTTTTGCATGTAGCTGTTCAGTTATGACACCAGCATCTCGAGTAAATAATCAGTAGGATTTTATCCCATTTTTTATGAATTAAAGCAACTTGAAGGAGTCCTTAAATCCAGATTTCATAAAGATCACAAAAAGATGAGTGGATATGGCTTAGCCCACAACATAGGATCAAAACTGCATGTGATCCTGGTCACTAACCCAAACACTACAATACACCACATATTAGAGATTCCACACAGTCGGAAAGCTGATGTGAAATTTCCCATTTCCTGCTCACTAAAGACCAGGAACACTCCTGGGGAAAATTGACTACAAGAACTAACTGTTTTGATTGTGTCTGTCTTTCTCTTCCAGCATTGACAGATTCTGCCAAGCTTACTTGGACATATTCTGTATCATCATGGTCCCCAATGAGGTAGGCTTGCCCATACATCAACAGCCTTATTCTAATTGTATGTCAGATACTCTCAGTCTCTACTTATGAGTAGTTCAGAATCGATTATCAGTACAAAGCTATCCTTACATCCCCAAAACGTTGCTGCGGCCAAGGGTTTTCTCCAGCTAGCCTCTCATGAGCTCCTCGTATTACCAGTGAGAGCTTTTCTCTTTGTTTGCAGAGCTCAGTGCTCTCTCTGTGCGTCCTCATTTTGAAAAGGAAAGGGGAGCCCTCATGTGTCTACTCCCTTTGGCAGGAAGAACAACTTCCAGATGGTGTCTTCCTTTGAACTGCAAGCAGAAAGTGACACCTGTGATACTTGCTATCAAGTCAACCTGGAGGTTTTACTGCTTTACTATTTAATTCCAGTGAGGTAATGACACACTGATTAATGACTTGGATTTTCTTCCTTAACTGTCCTGGAATGACAGATACTTCCCAGGGTGAAAGGCATAGATAGAGGCCCGTCTCAGTTACAGTTAAACTTGAACCTGTGGGAACACATGTCAAAGCACATTAGAAACAAGAAAGCTACAAGGTCCTTCTGCCATTTATTCCTGCTACAAATGACTGCTTGGCAGACCATCCTCACAGCATAAACCACCCCTGAACATCAATGCTTGGCCCGGATTTATAGTTCTAAGTTGCAATTATATCTTTTAATTCACTTAGTTCTCAAAATAACCACAGAGGTACCTAGAATAAGTGACTCACTCAGCTAATCTGTGGCTGTTATCTCTTTTTCTGCCCCATAGCCAATGCTTAGCATCAACAAAACACATGCACCCTATACTAAGGCAAGTAGTAACTTGCCTTAACTAATTAGCTGCGGTAACAAACCAATCCTAAATCTTAGTGGCTTTACACAATAAAATTCATCTTTCCCTCACACAAACATTCCTCGTTGGGGGGAAAAGATTATCCACCGAGCACAATCATCTGCTGACTCAGCTCCTCCTTCCTCCCATTCAGTTAATTGAAGAGGAAAGGGTGAGAGAATTTAGCATGTAGGAGGTTTTTAATGGCCGGACTCAAACAGAGTACATCATTCTTGGCTTATTCACCAGTGCATACTCTCCCATATGGCCACACCCAACTGCTAGGGAAGCTGGAAGATGTGATCTAGCTCCAGGACCAAGAAGAAAAAGAAGAGGATTTGGATGGCACTCCGTAAGGTGTGATAGGCTGCTTCTCAACTCATTTCATCCTGTAATCCTCATGAGAATAATACCCTCTCTCCTCCGTGCACTTCCCTTCTCTAGAGAGTGTTCATCCATGCTGGTGGCTGAGCTCAGATGTTGCCTCCTCTGTTGACATGCTTATTCCCATCCTGAATTTGTGTAAGGTGCCCCTCTTTCTTGTTTGCTTCCCATTCTTAATTATCCTCTGTTACTGAATTACAGAAGCTCTACTAACACTTCTTATCTTTGAATAGTGCATAATAATGATAGAACATATTTGTTGAGCTACTAAACAATGGTCCCCACCTCTTCTGTTACATTCCCTGGTGGTACCAACATGCAATCCTCCAACAGGTGCTAGACTGACTCCATACGAATCACCTGCAGAGTCTGCTATACCTAGTCTAGTCCCTCAGTGCCAAGCCCAACGGATCAGGTCTCCTTCCTTCCCCCTCACAGCAGAGTGTGCAGCCCAACCTCACTGACATTAGGCTCAGTCAGTCATATGATGGGCTTTGACCAATGGAATGTGGGCAGAGGGTAGGTCGGTTTTAAGGGGTTTTAAGGGGCATCACATGTTTTTGTTCACCTTATGCTTCTACCATCTGCCATGAGAAGAGTGGCCCCAGGTGGTTGCTGTTCCTTCCTTGTATGCTAGAATGAGAGGCACGAGGAGCCAACCTGAACCCGGGCCTAGCCCTGCCCAGCTGAGTCACATCCAGCTTGTGCAGGTGAAGAAATTCAGCGAGAAATGAATGTAAGCCACTGAGCTTTTTAGCAGTGTCTCTTACACACCATTACTGAAACCAAAGCTGACTAATACACCTTCCCACCCTGATTCTTTTATAATTGGTCAGGATGGGACCTAGACATCGGTTTTTTTTTTTTTTTATGTTTAGCCACCTCAAAGGAAACTATGGTACACATTTGTCCCCTATTCAGTAGGGAGGAAACCTAATATCTAAGCCCCTGGAACAGAGCAGCCATTTCCCCAATCACATTCCAGGGCATATGACTTTAGATAGATTCCCAGCAGACCTCCAGTGGCAGCTCATCATGAGCCCTGCTGCAGGGAAATTGGGAGGCAGGAGAAGCCTGGACGTGACTACTGACGTCCCCTTTTGACCTCAAAGTGGGTGGCGGTGCTGTAAGAGCCTCTTTAGGATTCAAGTCGGTCTATTTTTTTCTTTCAACCAGAATTCATTGTTTTATCTCATTATTACTATTTAAAATGATCCACCTTACCCAATTTTATATGATCAGTTTTTCTCTCTAACCATTAGGTAATATAATTTGAAGGTAAAATAATTATATTCTGTATATAGTCTATAGGAATGAGAGACAAGGTTAACTTTGAATACTATGGTTAATGTTTCCTATGTCTAAAAGGATTTTTTTCCTACATGTCTGGCATGTAGGATGTTACCATTGGCTATTTTTAAAAAGATGTTAAAGTGCTTTAGGGAATGTATTGGCAAAAAATATTGCTACGTGGAATATCTGAGGTTTTACTGTGTATGTTTCCTTCTAGGAATTATATGGTTTCATGGCACACATTTAAGTCTTTTATCTGTTTTGAGTTTGTTTTTGTGTATGGTGTAAGTTGGTGGTCTAGTGTCAATTTTTGCATGTACCAGTCCAGTTCTTCTAACACCATTTATTGAAGAGATGGTCTTTGTTCCCTTGTATGCTCTTGCCAACCTTGTCAAATATCAACTGATTGTACAGGCATGGGCTTATCCTGCGCTTTCTGTTCTGTTTCATTGGTCTGTATGTCTGTTCTTATGCCAGAACCAGGCTGTCTTTATTACAGTGGCCTTGTAATATAGTTTGATGTCAGGAGTTGTGATACCTCCAGCTTTGTTCTTCTTTTGCAAGATTGCTGCGGCTTTTGGGGGCCTTTTTGGTTCCATATAAATTTTTGGAATATATGTTAACCATGGACATGGACAACAATATGGAGATTGACTTCGGGAGGGAAGAAGGTGGGGCTGGGTGGTGGAGGGGGAAGGGAGAAAAGGTGGGAATAACTGTAACAGGATAAACAATAAAAATAAATTAAAAAAAGAAAAGATGTTAAAGTGATTTTATATCTCTTTTTTAGCTCTAGTAATATCACCACATATTGTTTCTCCAGTTATGCAAGCTCTCTGTTCATGAATTAAGGATATGCAATAGGTGTAAAGAACCTGACTCCATGTAGCTGTGTTTATATCTTATGGTTGAATAAGTAACAAAAGAATTTGACTTTTGCTATTTCTTTGGCAGAGTAGGGCAGGTGTAAGGAGAAGAAATACATTTACCTCTATAAATACAAGGTCTTGTTTCTTTTATTCTAGTAGGAAAGGAAGAAGAGATAGTCATACGAACCCTGGGAAATTTGTCCCATCTGTGAATCACATTAGGCAGGGAGATTAGAGTACTTTTCATAAAAATAATGGACAATAACCTTCATTTCAAGTACAGAATTATAATCCCAGAGGACAGGCACTTTACGTCAGAATCCTCTAGGAGTCCTTTTTGAGTTGGTCACAGGCAGGAGTCCCAGTCATTCTCTGTGCTTGCTCTGGTAGTTCCTAACTTTTTGTTTGTTGAATAAATGGATGGGCAGATGGACAGTGGTGGGGAGGGGAGAAAACTCTGCTGAGAAAAAGTAGGAATCTTTGAGGAGTCTAATCCAAAAAGCTATGCATGTGATTAAACAAACACTTGCTACCAGAAATGATGCCCTTGGTCCCTGTCCAAGGAGGGTTTTATGCTCCAGCTGACTGCCTGGGGCTTGTTGAGATGCTCATGCAGATAAGTCTTCTGGGTCAGCCTGTCACTTCCAAATGCCAGCTGACCCTGTTTCTGATACAAGTGCTTCAGAAGATTTTGTCTGCTGCTTTCTTTTGTATGGATACCATTGAATATTTTATAGTATCGTGGGCATTTTTAGCGAATTCTATTTTCAGTATATCCTTGAAAAGACAAACATAAAGATGAGCTCATTTTAAATTCATATATCTCATGCTAAGAAAGGACATTCTTCAATGAAATTGAAGCTGTTTATGTAAAATGACTAAGTCACTAAGTATTTGTAAGCAAACTGCGAGGAAGAATATTATCTAAATGCTCTGCAAAAAGAATAGCACAGAAGCAGCTCAGCCTTCTTATCATAACTAATATATGAGCCTGCCATTAATCTGTGTTAAGTTTAACTTATTCTGCAGAAAAAAGAAGTGACTCCTCTGAGCTTAACCAAAAGAAGACAGGCAATTTTTTTGCTCATTATTACTTGGCCTAAGGCACAGGAGTTCAGGCAAAATTTCTTCTCATTGAGTCTAAGTCCTAGGATGTGAATAAAAGGAAAGACAACAAGTATTCCACAGCACATCACCATCACTTTAAGAATAAACATCATTAGATGATCATAAAAAGGAAATGCAGATGGCTTAGTCTTTATATTGGAAAGCACATAGTAATAGTAATTTTGATTTTAAATGAGGAAGGAAAACTCTGGGCACTCTAAGCCAGGTTCTAAGTGCAAGTTTGACCTCAATCTTAATGTTCCTAATCATTTTATAATGCTGAGCAAAAGCTTGGCTAATGATGTCCAGCAGCTCTGCCCAGAAGACATCTATTTCTAAAACATTTGGTGAAAGAGAGCCTGGCTTTCCCCCACTAGTTCAGAATTGTCATGAAGGTTCTCAACGGGAATCCAAGCTTCTCCAGAGCAGGCCTGGCTGAACTTTTGCCTTCCCTACAGGAAACTAGAAACAACATTATCTTAGGGACCTCCTTTAAGATCCAAGACCTTTCAGGACACTTAGCCAAGCTTAACTAACTCCCTTTTCTAAAATGTTTCAGTATAAAAAGCTACTGAAAATCTGGCTTCCTCTATCTCCATGACTCTTTCTGATAATGGAGATGATATGGCTTAAGGGGAGAGACCCTAAGCTTTGCAGACGCATCTGCGTTTGATTTCTCTTTTCCACTGACTGGCTATGCGAAGACCCCATGAATAACAAGGATAGCCATCTTCAAGTCCTATTGTTTTTCCTTGGTCCCCATTTCTTCTGAATCCACTGTTGACCATTGTCCTCATCCACTGGTCTTGTTGCCTACCTGTCAGAACATTCTTTGTTTGTATGATCCAATGCGGATTTAATAAAAATAATGCAATGAAAATAATAGCAAGTCCAATATTTATTGAGACTTTATAATGACCCAAGCACTGTAGTAGGTATTGGGTATAAAACCTTGCCCTGCCCTTAGAGAGCTTATTGCCTGAAGGGAAAAATGAGATTACAAAGAAATAATTGCAAATCTCACAACATAGTACGAGTAGTACCAGTACCAGTAGCAAGAGACTAGGTTATTAAAGCTCCGGAATGCTTGCATGAATATCTTTAGCTTTATTGCCTAGGTCAGTTGTATCTACACATGTTTCATTAGGCATCATTATCACTAAAACATGAGAATACACCAATGACTATACATACACATACATGCACACAACATAAACAGCCAATCCTCGTTATTCACAGAATCTGCAGTTGCAAATTCACCTACCAGATGAAATCTATTTGTAACATTCCAAGCAATACTCACAGCACTTTCACAGTCATTCTCGGACACATGCAGAGCAGGGAGAGAATCTGAGTGCCTGAAGGGCAGGTTGCCAACTGAAGTCAAACAAGTTTCTCTTACTGTAAACAAGTGTTCTTTCTGCAAAAGAACACTTGTTTTCCTGCCATATTTCCCACATTTCTATGATTTATTTGGGAAATTTTGCTGTTTTAAATGGCCCCAAAGTTAGTGCTAAAGTGTTCCTAAGCACAGAAGGCTGTGATGTGCCTTATGGAGAAAGCACACGCATGTTAAATAAGCTGTGTTGAGACATGCACTATAGTGCTGTGGACTGTGGCTAATGAATCAACAATACATGTTAAACAAAGTGTCTTTAAAAAGTAAAACACATAAAACCTCAGCAAGGCCAAGTAGGATAGATTGTAACGATTTGTGTAGACAATTCACATTTTTCCCATGTTCAGTTGACTATGAGGCCAAAATAAACATATCTTTGAGTATGAAAATTTAACATAGGCTCACCAGAGCTGGACTGGAATTTCACCAGTTGTTACTCCCCATAATATGTGCTTTACAATGTCACCATCCTAAGCCATTATCCCAATTTCATAAGATAGTTATCCTCTGGTGTGCAGTTTCTATTAGGATTGCAATATGAAAACCCATTGCCGGTTGCTGGAGACTATAGAGGAAATACGACCACAATCCTCAGGAAATGGAGTCAGAGAGATCCCAGAGAAGGCTCTCAGGAATGAGAGACCTGTTGGCAAAATGAGTCTGAAAGGCCAATATTTCAATCCGAAGAAGACTAGAGAGCATCCTTCACAAGATCTATTTCTACTGAGTGTTAGATCCAGAGGGCGGCCTGTAGGAGTTTGAGATTTCAAAGATGAAAGGATGCTGGCTGATATAAGGGTCCAGATCACAGTCACAGGAGGGAGTAGAAAAAATGTTGTTTGAAAGTGAAATAGACATCGAGTGGTCAAAGAACTCTGCCTCCCTGAAAATGGCAGAAATTGGGATGGGGTGAAAACTTATGAAACAAACAAGCACTAAAATTCTTCCTAAATGTAGAAAAGTGACCCAGAGACTAAAGATCATATAGAAGTAGACAAAAAAGGTGGAATTATAGCCTGATGCTGTAGGCTTCTGTGCATTTTTATTTAAGAATGACAGTAATTGTTTATAAAGACTTGGGGTAGATTGCTTGAGATTCAGAAATGGGCAACAACATGGTGGTGTGGACTGGGTGGAGGGCAGCAGGTGCCACCTACCAGGAAATCTTCATCCTCTTGGGAACGCAAGGATGTGATAGGAGAGTGCTGTGAAGATAATGAAAATATACAACTCATTCACAACGATGTCAGATTCCACTGGGCACAGTCTAATGAGTGAGGATGAGGAGTGGCAGTATTTGAGAACGTGTCAAAGGGTGGAACAGGAGAGCAACAGATAAGGCCAGAGAGACCTGTCTTTGGTTCAGGCCCAATTCTTGCTAAGATGAGAAGAATGGAAGGAATTTTCCCAGCCAGGGAAGGTTCCTATGGTTGATAGTAATATTATCTTATTTCTAGAACTGACTGTATTTCTCAGATGTTACCAGGGACTAGTCTATGCAGAGCTTCCCTTAGTATCCCATAGCATGTGGAAAGATTTGGCTGCAGCCTGCCTGGCTGAACTGTGGTCCAGGGGTGGGTGAGGTGCTAAGGATGGTTTACAAAGCTCTTTATCATCCATCTTCCTGTCCTATTTCTTCCTGGTAGGATTAAATGTCCAACAAAATTCTCTTCCACAACTGAGCTCCACATGGCACATTGCATATGTCCTCTCCACTCTCCCTGGAGAATTTGTAATCAAATTAAAGCATCAATTGAATGTCCACTGCTCTATGAAGTCTAATCCAACTGCTCCTCCTGTCTCCAAACTTTACCAAACTCTTCTTTCAGTCCCGAAGTTGCCAGTGCACTTCAGTCAAACTGAAGATGAAATGGAGCAGCAGAATTGCATAGAATTCGATGGAATCGGATAGAACTGATATGCCCTGAGAACCTTAATGACATGTCTAATGTCTATGTTTAGGGAAGAAATCACTGGCTGAGTTTGATTGTAAATCAACATGTAAACATACTCATCGGGCAAACAAGAGCCAGCCACAGGTTATGGTGAAACCTTTAGACCCTGAAAGCCCGGGGCCAAATCCTGCTCTACCAGGGATTAGCTCCATTGTGTTGAGAAATTGACACTATTTCCATCTTCTTCCATGTAAAATGAGGAACATGATGAAGGTATTAACACGGAAGTGCTATGGGAATTAAATGAGGAAATGCATGTAATGCATTTGACCAGCTGTTGGAGCTGCCCCGACTCACGGTGAATGTTCAGTAATAGGCTGGTATTACCTTGATTGGTACAATTTAAAATTCTCCTGATTTTAATGGAAAATTGATGTTGAATTTGGTTGCTGTCTCAGTTTTGGCTTTTCTTTATTTTTGTTCATTATTTTATACTTTTTTCTCTTTCTTTTGGGAGAATTTAAGCAATGAAAAGTAAATTAAAGAAAACTACTAGGAAACACTAATTTTCCCTAAGCTTCATACAGTTTATGCTTTTCAAATTATTTGATTTTTTATACTTAAGAACTCATACACGCACACATGATAATCATTTAAACATAATTTTAGTTGGTTATTTAACAACTTATCTCATTATATTCTATTCCTTATCCTTGAAAGATATTTCTATGAAGTATTTTTTATTTATTTATCTTTAGAGGGGAAGGGAAGGAGAGGAGAGAAATATCAATGTATGGTTGCCTCTCATGTGCCCCCTGCTGGGAACTGGCCTGCAACCCAGGCATGTGCCCTGACTGGGAATTGAACCACGATCCTTTGCTTCACAGGCTCGAGCTCAATCCACTGAGCTACACCAGCCAGGGCTATGAAGTATTTTTAAACGGTTAAGGCAAAATAGGAATATGATTAGATAGTATTATTTAAATTTGCATGAAACTCTGCTTCTTTTACTTGCCCGTTCTTGCTCTTACTAGTCTTTGTGTTATTTTAGACAAGGATTCCTTACCTATGCTTCGTACTGGAATCATGTGGGAATGTAAATGCAGGTAGCTTTTCAAATGAAAATGAAATGTGAAACGTATTCTGCCCTGGAGTGGAGATTTACTCTACTCTTAAAATACAATAGCAAGTGGAAGAGTTTAAAGCTTGCAGTCTATTTATTAGCAGGCTGCTTAGGACAGCATTTGTACTGTCATTTCCTGGAAGTCTTACTAACTCAATACCAGCCAATCCATCATAGCTTCACAAAGGAGGTGATGAAAAGCGTGCCTGTCTTCTGCACTTAAAATTTAAATTAGCCTGACTGGACTGCACAAAGGGCTCTCCACAGTCAGCCTTGGTTGACTTCAAAGAATTCATATACTTGGAAGAAAAAAGAACCCAAAGCTACAAAGAGTTGAGAATCTGGCACAAATAATGTCATATTTTACTTAAAGCTTGACAAGCGAAAAAGCAAGAAACAACAGCCAAAACCCTTGATGTTTCCGAACAATTAATTTGAAAACTATATTTTTTTGATTAGTCTATTTGTCACTTAATATTACAAGTGGTTCCCAATGTTACTACTCAGGCATAAGTCAATTATCTTTATGTAACTTATAAGGTCCAGCCTGCATTGGTAAGTGAAGACAACAAATAATATTCTTGAAGCATCCAGTTATGCTTGCTTACTATTTACAGGAGATGTGGCAAAATAAACGTGTGCAGGGCCGGGCAGGAGGTGTGAAGGAAGGAAGCAGTCTGGATAGGGAGCGAGTGAACTGGGGAGCACAGTCCTGATTAAAGGGGGCAGCAATTTTGTACCACTGCTGTCTTGGAGGGGGACACATCAGCACAGGCAGCTCTAGAGATTATCCAGGAGAGGTTGCAAACTGGATTTGTATGTGATCCCTTCCAGTTTTTCCACAATTGCAATTAATTTAAAAACTAAAACACTGTGAAGGCTAATAAAACATAAGGCATATTTAACATAACATAAAGCATAATAAAAAATAAGGCATATTTAACGTATCACAGAAACAATCAGTTACAAGGTGTGTGAGGCAAAGATGAAAAAGTTGGGTTGTTCAATAAGTAGTAAGTGCAGGGAATTTTTGCTTTTTCTCAGTTGGCGAGGTAAACATCTTGCCCAGAGCTCAGTGCCAGGTGACACAAGGCTTCAGATACCAAGTTCAGCTTCATAAGCGAAAGCCTAGGAAGTTGCACTTTTGAAACTAGGTCATTACCCGCTGTCTACGAAGCTGCCACCATGAGGAATCTCACATCAGCTGCTACAGTTGCAATTAATACTGTCATTACTTTCTATATTATTCCCACTGCTGCCCCATAGCCTTCAACACAGATAACGTCTCAGTGCTTCTGCTGCCTCTGAAATCAATGATCTTAATACTTCCAGAATTATTGGCATTGCATCATTATCACTGCAGCTACCACTGAAGAAGGCTTCAGAGAGTGGG
Source organism: Artibeus jamaicensis (assembly GCF_021234435.1). Classification (NCBI taxonomy): domain Eukaryota; kingdom Metazoa; phylum Chordata; class Mammalia; order Chiroptera; family Phyllostomidae; genus Artibeus; species Artibeus jamaicensis. The sequence continues at coordinate 42,081,057 of NW_026522059.1, forward strand.
CGCACGAAGAGCGTCCCATCACTTCTCCCCGTCTCCAGCTGTATGACTTTCTGCCAATTCCTTCCACACGCAGCTAACATAGAAACAATATGCCGGTTTCTTTAAGAGTAGAGATATAAATTCTACTGAAAATATTAGAAAACTAAGTCAACCAGTGTATTTAAAAACGCATCACTAATTCACGACAATGGCATTGGCTTTATCTACTAATGCAAAAAAATGGCTTTAACAATAGGAAATCTCAACAATATCCACCAAATTAGCAGGTGAAGGGAGGATTATCTGGGAAGATGCAAGAAAAAAATAATAAAATGCAATAATCATTTATATTAAACAACTTTGTCAAAAAAAAATAGAAGATAACTTTCTTAACCTGATCTGTTTATAGCAAGACCATCAACACTATTCTATAGAATGTTGAAACATACTCAGTATTTTCTATAAAAACTAGAAAAGGGAAAGAGGTGTCTGCTGGTACTAGTTGCACTTATTATTGTCTCAGAGTTCCTGGCCAGTGTAATAAGACAGGACAAAAATGTTATAAAATCAAAAACAGGAAAAAGGACTCATATTGTCATTGCTTGGAGATTTTAAAATTACCTATGGAAAAAAATCAAGAAAATCTACAGATGGTGAGTGAAATAAGCCAGGCGGTAAAAGACAAATACCATATGATCTCACCTTTAACAGGAACCTAAATAACAAAACAAACAAGCAAGCAAAATATAACCAAAGACACTGAAATAGAGAACAAGCTGACAGGGACCAAAGGGAAGAGGGGAGGGTATTTCAGCGGAAAAGGGGAAGAAGGGTTTATAGGAACAAGTATAAAGGACACATGGACAAAAACTAAGGGGGGTGGAAATGGGAGGGAGGTGGGGAGCACTGGGGGGTGGGCTGGGATGGGAGTAGAAGACAGAAAACTGTACTTGAAAAATAAATAAATTTTAAAAAAGAAGATCAACAGATGACACTATTTAAATCAACAATATTTTTAGATATAGTGTCAAAGTGAAAAATCTCAATGAAACTGTTATAAAATAGCATCAACCAATTAAAAATATTTCTTTATAAATTGTGCTGCTATGGACATTGGGGTGCATAAGTTCTTTTGGATTGGTGTTTCAGGGCTTGCAGGGTATAATCCCAGCAGCAGAATTGCTGGGTCGAAAAGCAGTTCCATTTTTGGTTTTCTGAGGAAATCCTGTACTGTTTTCCACAGTGGCTGCACCAGTCTGCATTCCCACCAACAGTGCACTAGAGTTCCCTTTTCTCTGCATCCTCTCCAACACTTGTTTGTTGATTTGTTTATGTTGGCCATTCTGACTGCTGGAAGCAACCTAAGTGCCCATCAGCAAATTAGTGGATCAAAAAACTACGGTACATTTATACAATGGAATTCTATTCAGTAGAGAGAGAAGGAGCTTATACCCTTTGCAACAGCATGAATGGAACTGGAGAACATTATGCTAATGAAATGTCAGGCAGTAAGGGACAAATACCATATGATCTAACCTTATACTCATAGTAAACAAAAGAAAAAACAAACAAAATATAACCAGAGTCATTGAAATGAGAACAATCTAACAATAGCCAGAGGGGAGCGGGGAGGGGACAGTGGGAAGAAGGTTTTTCAGGAACTACTATAAAGGACACATGGACAAAACCAAGGGGGAGGGGGGAAGCAAGGGAGGGAGGTGGATTTGGAGGGGGTACAGGGGAGGCGTGGGGAAAATATACAGACAACTGTAATTGAACGACAATGAAATAATTTAAATAAAAAAATATATTACTTAAAGATATAACATTTACAACAGCATAAAGCATTAATGGACCTAAGAACTAATCCAGGAAACATGTATAACACTTTTTATTTAATTTATTGAGTGACATAAACACATAAATATACCTAAATTGAAAATATGAGTATACCATATTCATGGATAAAAAGGCACAGACTCATAAAGATGACAGTCTATAAATATACAATTATTCTAATAAAAACTATACTAGTAGTTTTTTTAGAACTTGATCTAAAAGCCATACTGAAAAAAAAATCAATGGAAAGGAAGAACAAAGATTATTTTAAAGAATAATACTCTGTCAAATATTTAAAATTTTTATAATTATAATAATTAAAGTTGCTTGGTTTTTGTAATGATACACTGATAAACCACTGGGAAAAAATGGAGCGTATAGAAATAGAATTATGGAGATTCTTTAAGATGGCAGCAGAGTTGGTGGAAGCTACACTTAATTCCTCCCAAGAACAACTGGAATGACAACTAAAATATAAAACAATTAACCTGAATAACCAACTGAAGACTGCTGAACAGAAATCTTATAATCAAGGACTTACAGAAGAAGTCACCTTGAGACAGGGAGGAAGAGCTGAGGCAGAAAAGGCCTGGCCCCACTCCCACAGGCGGCAACTGAGATCCCAAAGAAATGCCTCAGCTACAAAGGTTCCCCCTGAGGAGCAAGGCAGAGTCTCAACCCCATGCCAGGGTCCCTGGCCCAGAGCCAGGAAGAGGCACCTACATAATATCTGGCCTTGGAAATCAGAGGGGATTCTGTCTACCAGAGAAAGACAGAATCTGCTAGGGACACAGGAGCTCTCTGAAAGGGCCAACACACAAAATCTCGTTTGCAGCCACTCACCCTGGGCCCTGGCAGAGAGAGAGTGGAGCAGGCTGAAATCATGTGAGGAGAGGCTGAGGTTTCGGACTCTGGGGAGACAACTAAAGGGACAGTTGCCAGGACCTCTGTGCTTAGCCCCCTCCCACCCCACAAATACAATTTTTCTTGGGTGGAACACTCGCCTCTGTAGGGCATCAGCCTGAGGAATGCAATAGGCCCACCCTCCAGACCCATGTCGACTCCACACCACGAGCTCACACCCTGAGGACCAGTCAGCTGCCTTGGTAAGGGTGCAGAAAGCTGGGAAGACTCAGGGGGTGTCAGTGCCAGAGTTGTGTGGCCCTGGGGCAGGGCCACTCCTCCTTCCCTCCCCTAAACTTAACCAGTGCTTCCCCTCAAGAGAGATCCACTAGCCCCACCCTCCTGACTCCATACATATATACATTTGCCCTATGTTACATACATTTACATATATTTTATATTTTTTCAAAGTTACTATATATTGCCAAGTTGCTCTCCAGATAGACCCACCCTGATGAGCTAGGGTTCCCAACAGAATCTGAGACTGGCTGAGGTGTGTGGCTCTAGGACACCTGGCCAGTGCACAGCCCTCTCCTCATGGGGCCCGAACTTGTCCTGCTTGGGCCTTATGAACTCTCCTGGCCTCACCCTGAAGACCCCACCCCCCCAAAGGTCTGTGGGACCCCAGTGGATGGCAGCTAAACTTGGGGTACCCTTAGACTTTCTTTGAGTAGCCTCAGACCCAGCACTGACACCATAAAGAAAACTAATGATTTTTCTATGGAAGGATTTATTAAGTAAATACAAGAAAACATGAAGTATAGAAAAAGAAAATAATAAATTAGACTATGTGAAAAATAAAATTCATAGGTACCCTAAATAAAAGCTAAATGCAAGCCAGAAAACTGAATAAGATATTTATAAAATATGGACCACAAAATATGCAGTTTATTTTCTAGAGACGATCCCTGTAAATAAATAATTCAACAGAAAAAAAAAGGTTTAAGACTGACAGAATATTTTTCTATTTTAGGAGTATCAAATGAATTCCTGAATAAAATTTAAGGCATTAGTTGAATCTGATTCAACAAAAGGAATAGTACCCTTTTACAACTTCTAATGAAGAAAATTAATTACCTAGCATATTTTAAATGTCAGAATTTACACCCAAGATTCCTATGAACGTGAATTAACTGCTAACAAGCAGTGAAGGGAAAAAAACTGAAATACTCATGTTATCAAAGGGGTTATAAGATAATGATTTCCATTTCAGGGAGATTTTTGTGTATTATCATAAAAACACATTTTTCAAGGAAAATAGAATGTTTTATGAACACGGGAGAAAACACTCAAATGGAATAAATGAATTCCTTTTCCTCTTTTGAATAAAATAAATGTCAGTTAGTTGGTCCGTGCTATGTCAAGCTAGATGCACTAAAGAGAGTGTGATTAAATAGCTTCTCATTTGGTGCATTGTTTATGAATTCAGTCTTGATGATAATGCACTCAAACCCAATCTATCACCGATGTAAACGTCCCGTATTGTGTTACAGCAGATGAAAGGGGAAGAGAATGGAACAGAGGGGTTGGTTAGCCAGCTTGTGTACCATCTCTCCGTCCAGGTTACATGCACAGTGTGTTCTTCACAGCGTGAGTTTGGCAAAGCAGCAGTGCCCACCTCACCTGGTCCATGCAGTTCAGAGAGCACCTTTCCTAGGAGATGGAGTTGGAAAGGACCCATTGCCTTACCTTTTCTGTGTATGAGGGGATTATAAAGCAATGTGCTTCATTTTCATGAATCGCATAATATAAAACAGTCTCATATTCTGCATGTATTACATGTTCTAAAAATCACAAGATCAATAATACCTTGAGACTACCAGGGATTCAATGATCAAAGGTATACTTGCTGAGACTTTTCATTATAATTAGTTAATAATTGTTGCTTCTTTCTTTCTCTTTCTTTTTTTTTTAACCATGCAAATGTTAATCAGAATTTATAATACAAAATGAATGAAATTGTGTAGAGGTAAGGACAATAATTAAGTTTTTCTTCATTAATTTGAATGTTTTCTACAAGAGTAGAGTACAACTCTACTCTAATTAATTTGTAATTAAACATCTGGAATTCCTTAAGCTTTATGTCCAATGAGAATTCAGGGTTTTTAAGCCTTTTATTCAGCACCCAGGTTTACTACTCAAGCACCATCAGTCCTGAAATCCCTTAGCTTAAGAAATTGTTTCCACCTAATCAACAAAACAAATGAGCAAAATAGAACCAGAGACATGGAAATAAAGAACAAACTGACAGTGACCAGAGGGGAGGAAGTGGGGGTATAATGAGGGGAGTAGGGGAAGGGTCATGTAAAAAGGAACATGTATAAAGAACCCATGGACAAGGACAGTGGCGTGGGGGACTGACTGTGGGGGGAGGTGGATGGGACAGGGGAGAGCAATGGGAGGTGCAGGAGTTGGGACAACTGCAACTGAACAACAATAAAAAAGAGAGAAACTTCTTCAAAAATGCTTTTCCTGGGAGTTCATACATACAAATTCTTATCTTGGACCTTCATCAATACATCTAGACAATGGGTTAAAAAAGGAAAGTATTTGGTGACCAAATACTTTTGGAGGTTCCTATGGAAAGGCAAGGCAGGGCAGGGTGGACAATTTAGGATTGGCTAGTTGGAATCATTTCAGCAAGCTCCTAGCTATAGGGAGGAGCTGACTCTGGGGAGACAACTAAAGGGACAGTTGCCAGGACCTCTGTGCCTGATCCTGGCTTTGGATGATTAAGGCATAAGTATATGGCCACTGAACAGAGGAGGTCAGACTGGATTGGTTAGTTTGCATGTCCTCTAGAGCAAGGAATATAAAGGAAAGAATAAACAAATGGGATCTCATCAAAATAAAAAGCTTCTGCGTGGCTAAAGAAAACAGTATTAAATTAAAAAGACAACCAACTGTATGGGAAAACATATTTGCCAATGATACCTCAGACAAAGGCTTAGTCTCCAAAATATACAAAGAACTCACATGACTTCACTCTAAGAAGACAACCCAATTAAAAAATGGGAAAAGGACTTGAACATACACTTCTCCAAGGAGGACATACAGAGGATCCAGAGACACATGGAGAGATGCTCAATATCGCTAGCTATCAGAGAGATGCAAATTAAAACCACAATGAGATGCCACTTTACACCAATCAGAATGGCTATCATAAACAAAGCAACAAACAACAAATATTAGAGAGGTCGTGGGGAAATGGGGACCCTAGTCCACTGTTGGTGGGATTGCAGACTGGTACAACCATTATGGAAAACAGTATGGAATTTTCTCAGAAAACTAAAAATGGACCTGCCTTCTGACCCAGCAATTCCACTGCTGGGATTATATCCCAAGAATCCTAAAACATCAATTTCAAAGAATCTATGCACCACAATGTTCATAGCAGCACAATTTACAATAGCCAAGAGTTGGAAGCAACCTAGGTGCCTGTCAGTAAATGAATGGATCAAAAAATTGTGGTACATATACACAATGGAATTCGCAATGCAGCAGAGAGAAAGAAGGAGCTCCTACCCTTTGCAACAACATGGATGGAACTGGAAAGCATTATGCTAAGTGAAATAGGCCAGGTGTTGAAAGACAAATACCATATGATCTCACCTTTAACAGGAAGCTAAACAACAAAACAAACAAGCAAGCAGAATAAAAACAAAGACACTGAAATAGAGAACAAGGAGACAGTGACCAGAGGGGAGAGGGAAGGGAAGTTAAGGGGAAAAAGGGGAGGGATTTGGAGGAACAAATATGAAGGACACAGGGAGGAGAACTAAGGGGGGTGGAAATGGGAGGGAGGTGGGGGAGGGGGCTGGGATGGGAGAAATAGACAAAAAACTGTACTTGAAAAATAACTAAATAAATTTTTTTTTAAAAAAAGGCTCCAGGAGGGGCAATATCTCCGGAGCCAGAAAGGTTTTTAGGATGCCCAAATGCTATAATGTAAAAAATTATGAACAATACACACATCCTCATGAAAGGGCTCTTTCAAGTCAAGAAGCCAGGAAAGCAGTGGTCTGAAATTTTTGGATCATAGCCACTTCTCTGTATCACTGTCCATCTCTTATTTCCTTTCCCAGTCCCAAACCTCCTAAGTGGTTTCTCTCAGTTATTCTCCATCTCTATGTGAGGGGTGCACAGAGGGACGAGAAGAGCAGGCTGAGTGTTACACAGTCATGGGAGTGGGTAGGGTGATTTACCAGATTTGGTGGAGGTGCACTATGGGGTAGAGATGGGGATTTCAGGTGTGACACTCTCTTCACCTTGTGGATTTCACAGCTCCTTTTTTTCCAGTACCACCGGCAAAAGAAGTAATGTATGGAATCTGGTGAACTGAGCTGAGTTTATCCTGGAATCGCAGTGAGGTCTTGTGTCCCACTAGCAACAAGAACAATGGAGAGGTGATTTCTCCATTTTCATTTTTTCATGAGCTCAGTAGCCCAGTCACGACACTCTTTTCCACTCTGTCATCTAGTGCAGGAACCTGCTTCTTCACACATCCATCAGCTCTGTCAACTGCTCCCGAAGCAGGTACAGACCCAGATGACCTATTCCATGGCCTGGCACTTCCCTCCCTGTGGAGAACAGGACCAATAAAATGGCATTTGTCCAATCAAGATAGCATAAAGTATATAAAACAAAGTGGAGTCACTCATGTAAACTAAAATGACTATCAGTCCACCATGACACTTTGGTTCAAGAAGGAAACTACCTAAGTCAGAGCAGACACTTCTGGCAAGGAGACATACTTAAGACACCTGCACACATGGTTAGAGCAGCTATGTCTGCAGAGGGGGACCACCCATAGATAGACTCCTGGGAAATTCCATGCTGACACCAGGGCTGCCAAGACACTTATCAAAAAGACCCCGAAGGGTGGAGTACACCACTTTCGAGGTATAACTGAGGAAGGCTCCAGACCACTGCTGAGATAACCAAGCTCCACACACCAGAGTGCTGCTCCATTCCATGCTGATCTCCTTTGGCATTAGACACCAGAGGCTCTGTCATGCTGCACTGAAGATTTTGCCCCACTGCCCACATGGCTCCAGAGATCCTTCCTTGCAAGACGCTGACAGTCTCCTTGCCCACTGTGCTGGTCTCCCAGACCTGCAGACTGACTCTGGGACTCAGGTTTGTTATCCCCCATTGATTGCTGTGTGTGTGTGTGTTATATTCCTCTTAGATTGTTAGGGTATAAGTAGGATATTAATGTCTGATGATGTTCTACTTTGAGTGAACCTGCATTCAATAAAAGTTGAGCGAATAGCATAGTTACTGTGTGTGACTCTGGTCTATTCCTTGGTGCTGGGTCGCTCAGCAGGCAGCTAGCTGAGCAGTTGCCCAGCTGACTTACAGGAAAGACTATATTGGGAACATTTGCTCATGACACCCCCATGCTTACTGTGTGCTTTATAGCTGCTACACTCTTCCACTTTCCACCCCTGAAACCATTGCCAACAGACTGAGTGGCCCCCTGGCACACAGGTGTTGTCATCTGTGCAATGTGTCCATTAAAGATCCTAGCCACACCAAGGTTCCTCTTTTAGGATATTGTGGGACATCAGCTGTTATTTTTGTACTGTTCCCATTCAGTGTTTTACTCTACTGCAAGGGATTACATGTTAGAATGCTTGCCTTCCCAAAACCATCATTGATCTAAAAAAAATTATTCTATAACAAAGTGGAAAGGAGAGTAAAGAGTAAATGCCCATAAATAAATGTCTTATTCTTTCCTCTCTTCTACCGGAATGTTTTTAGAAAAGCCTGCAGCCTGAATATTTTGTCTCTGCCGCTGTGTGTCTGAGCCAGTACTTGTGATGTCAGGTGCGTGCCTTTCAAACCTTCTCCTAGTTCAAACTCTAGTGTGTTGAAAATATAATCTAAAGAAGATTAATTCTAAAAAATATGGTTTTTTAGGATGTAAAACCACCATGAAAAATTAAAATCCACTTCAGCGTATAAAAATAGTTCAATAGTTAGAACAGACTTCCGTCAGCTCTCGCTTCAAGGACAGATGATAGAACAACAAATAGGCAAGTCCAAGGTCGCAGGTGGCTGCTCCATCCTCACCATGGACCTGGAAACCAGGTTTAGAATGGAACTGAAACCTACTACAATCAATAATAATAATCATCATAAAAGTGCGTCCCTATAACGCCATGGAAATACTTTCCATAAATTTTTACTTAATGGAATTGTACTGAAAGTGGTTCTGAGGCATTCATAGCGCTTTTGTTGTCACACAGAGACACAGTGCAGGAAGCCCCTTTAAAAATCAGGTCTCAAGGTCAAGGAGAGGAAAAAGACTGCTTTTGTGTTTCCTCCTGTCTTAAAATGTCGCAGTGTGCTGCGTGGCTACCCTGATGGAAGATGAGAAACAAAGATATAAAATAGCAGACATCCCTGGGAAAAGCAGGCAGAACATGCAATAGGACAAACAGAAAAGGTATACAGAGAAAAGGAAAAAAAGCTCTCTTTTCTTGTAATAAATAAAATAAAATAGCCAGCAGGAAAAAGTGTACACACAAGGGAAGGCAGTCTGTAATGTGTGATTTATTAGCCACGTAATTTTGTTAGTGAAACACTTCTCTTCGATTCTACACACTAGACAATTGGTACCTCATTAAAAATAAGAGTGTTTATAAAAAGAAAGGTGAAGGCAAGATTTAAGTAGAATGATCAAACAAACCTCTTGGCGGAAGTCGAAGTGCACCAATAATTGCTTTAAATAGCCACCTCAGACTTTGTAGAGATTATGCCTTTAAGCTTCCATTTCCTTTCCTACCTCACAAACTGATCTGAGGAAGATCGAACTGCTGTTTATACAGCACGTGTATCCTGAAATACTGGTTGTAACAAGAAGGCAGGTGATGGTCAATGAAAGAAGTATTCTTTCCAGAGCTGAACGGTTTATGTTTTGAATGGATAAACCAATTGTAATACAGATGTCCCCCATTTCCCCCACCCTTTGCTTCTCTCCACCCAGCCGCCCTTCCCCATCCTCATGGAGTTGCCTGTGTCCCTGGGCCTGCATACACACACGCATGTTCCTTGTCTGATCCCTTCCATTCCACCCTTCCCCTTCCCTCTGAACCTTGCCAGTCTGTTCCACGTGAACGGGTTTTATAGTGCACGGGTCATCCCATGCCTAGACTGGGATGACGTTCTCAGACGTGGGCCTCATCTCCTGGGAAGCGGTGCAGAGTCACCCACAGCAGCCCGCAGACACTGAGTACTCACTCTCACTGTCAGAGCAAAGCCGCCACCCTCGGCACTCTCGTGAGAGATAAAATCAAGAGTCATTTGTGCACTCTCACTTCAAAAATGGAAGATTAGTTAACTATGTCACTCCACCTGGAAGAGAAAACTCACAGCATTCGATTTGTCACGGTATCGGATGTTGGAGAGGGAAGCCCTGCCTGGCTCCTTGGTTATCAAAAAGAACAAACAGATAAATTGCAACTGGCTAACACTGGAGTGTCAGAAATCTCAAACGTGCCGAGTTGTCTTTATTTTCTCCAGTGCTCTTAATGCTAAATTAGAAAAGATATACACAGCATTGGAACTGACAGAGGGTAGAAAGTGGTATCAACAAAACTACTCAGAAATAGGAGGGAAAAGTCTTAAAGTCGTTAAAGTCTTAGCTTTAAACGTCAAATCCAAATTGATCTGTAGACAGAGAAAGACTCTCCTGGAAAAAGAATTGCAGCCAAATGCTCATCAATAGAGACAAAAGATGAGCTTGGCAAACTCATTATACTGCCAGTGAAGCTGTTTGATAAACCACAGGACGGAGACAGAGCTCTCTGTTAGAAGAGCCATATGAGGCTCTCCACTCAACCTGCCAACCGCAGCCAACATGAACATCTCTTAACGAGAAATGTGCAGGGGGTGGAAAAATGAAGGAGCGATTCCCCGAATGAGACAGAAAGCTCCAGATCAGTCAACGGCATTGCCTGAACTGCCTGGGGTTGGTTAGATGCCAAAACCCAAAGATGCAGCAAAAAAATTCTACAATTAACTGCTCAGAAGAGAGCAACATTGAGCATACCCAGAATGTAGCTGACTGCTGTTAAAAACCCTGCACATCTGGGGCTGGGTAAGGCTGAATAGCTGGGCCAAATGACACCCATGGACGAGATCATGAGTGCCGAATGTTAAAACAACCATACCTTCCTACCTGCCTCCAAACATCATTGCAGATGAAGCCTAGTTCGGAGCATTTGGAACTTTGTATGGGACCTAGATGTGTAAGCTTATACCCTTTGCTCTAAATGAGTCCAAGTTTCCTAGCCTTGACAAATTTTACCCCAGGCTATTGAGAGAATTTGGGTAAGAAATCGTACATGCTCAAAGATTCAAATTGGGATAGTGCTGTGTGGCAGAGAGAGAGGTTCGTGATGTCCACAGAGAGGACTAGGAGCCTCTGCACCCCGCGTGCACTCAGGTACACGCGCTGAGGCCCTGCTTCCCTGGCTGCTCCCATTGCTGACTGAGCACAGCAAGACTCCGAGAGCAGGCCACGGGTGTCTGATGTGGGTCTCCTGTCACAGCAGTCTTGGCTTGGGGATAAACTATCAGCTTGGTGACACTATCACAGGACTGCAGAGGCCTAAGGCCCTCCCCACCCAATACTTTTGTTCCCTTCTCTTACAGGTGCCATCCCTGTGTGACATTCTAAAGCTCTTTCTTCTATTCCTATTCTCTTCCTCTTTGTCCTTCATATCATTTTCTCAATAAACCACCTACATGGCTAACCCTGCTTCGGTAACTATTCCTTTAAGGACCTGAATTACCATAAGCTTGTATCTACCAACTATAATGGCCAGTCTTTCATTCTAAAAATTATGGATTCTACCTATGGAAGAGACTAGAGGGATTTATCTCAATGCATGTTTAGAGTTACAGAAGTATAGCATGGATTTTTTAGATTTAAGTCATGTAATATTTAAATGATTTTCCTTGCCAATATGGTTGCTAGAGTGATACAAGGGGGGAGGGGAATGTGAAAGACATTTGTGTTTTCACAAAGCATCTGACAGTGTCTCGGGTATGGCTACATTTGGTCTATGAATGTTATTGTGCACTGTGTGGTGACTAACTCTAAGTCCATCAAATGACACTTCAGAGGGAAGACAGAGAAGACTGGGCAGGGACCCAGTAGTCTAAGAGCTACGGTCCACTGGGATCCTTTCAGGGTAATTACTATGCACCAGGCAGTGTATTGAGCACATTGCATACTATATGGACATAAACACATAAAACCAAACACCATCCTTCAGATAAGCCTGTGAAAGAAATGGTTTCCCCTTGTTGAAGATGGGGTAGGCCAAGCATGAGCAGCGTAACTTAACAAATAATTGATTGTTTGTTGAGGGCGAGGATCTAAACATGAGTGGGTCACGCTCAAGCCCTGAGCTAACTCCAACTCCCTGCCTCCTGTCTCCAGGGAGGGATTTCAAGTTCATCATAGCCAGATTTTGAAATGTGAGAACTCCTGGGAGACAGGGGTCCCCACTATACACTGCAAGGACACAGTATACAAAAAGCTCTGCAGGCCTTTTTTTATGTGCAGTGGCGTCCTCTGCAGGGTCGTCTGTGAAAGTGCTGGAGAATGTGCTGTGGGCCTCTGGCTGTTCTCCAAGACTAACAGTGACCTCATTGATGGGAGTGGCTAGCAGAAGGTTCGGCACAAGGTGGGTAATGGGTTAGGTCAGGTGATGAGATCGCTCCTTCCCTGTAATGCCGCATTGTGGTAGACACGTCACATGCTCCTTTCACAACATAGCCTGCTTACAATTTCAGTTCTAACTGCAGCAGACCATTCCAGTGGAGCTCAGCCTGCTTTTATGCTGCCAGCATCCCAATTAACTGAGCATCTTGCCTTTTTGCCATTCTCTCTTTAAGATCTTATCCAACTTAGTGGGATCGCATTTCACTCTATGCTCATACACAGCCTAGAAAATTTAGCAGTGCAGAAAATTTAGCAGCTCTGTTAGGGGAAGAAAATCATCAGACAATTCTGGGGGCATTCACTCTGCCTCTGAATAGTTGTGACAGAATGGAGCCACTGTGGGTTAGAGTAGCATCCTAGATAAAGTATCCTCACAGTGACTTTGCATTTTTCCTCATCTCAATGTTCCTGCTTCTTCACTCCCCTGTGATCACCTTTCAAAAACACAGCTGCACTCTTGTCCTTGTCACAGGCTCTGTATAGAGGAACTTAAACTGAGACAGTTGGGTACAGGAAGTGATCCTAGAGAGTAGTCAGGATGGGATTCTGGAACTAGGTCTGGTGATCATCACCCCATTTGTGATGATTAGAGGGGTGCATGATCCCTGGGGTGCCAAGCATTGCAATGACTAAATCATATGAGTGGTGAGACTGGGATGAGGAACAGGAGAGAAGGGCAAGCATTGTGTTTACACTGTAGTTCAGCACTTGAACAGTATGGGGCAATGGTAAGTACAAAGTTTATGGAGCGGGAGTGGGCTGACTTTTGCTAACTGTCAACGAGACCTTGAAAGAGAATCCAGGCTCAGATTAGTCAACCGTCAACTCAGGACATGCCATGACAACCAGAGGGAATCATGGCAACAGTTAAATATCTCCTGCAGCCAAGGCAAAATGTGCTAAAAATGCAGCCCAGAATTAAATTACAAGGACAATAGAGAATGAACATATAACCTGAAAAGGTGACATCTGCTAAAGGAAATAGCAGCACCTTGAGGCCTGGGATGAGGGCTGTTAAAGGTCAGCATCAAACAGAGGTCTGAATAGAACTGCCTGGTTCCCCGACACTTCCCTCAATGCACCTGCAGCCTGTGTGTGGCACAGATCTTAGGCCCCACGGGATTAAATGTCTAGGAGAAAAAAATAACAAACACCACATTCCACCAAGGTACAATAAGGAACAGTTTCGGTTGAAACTAGAACTCTGATTGGCTATTCTGGACTCCTCATTTTGGCATAAAAGGGAATTATTGTATCTTTGAGTGTAACTGACTCTGATTGCCTTCAGGAGCTAAGGAGGAAGTGTGGCTGTGACGTGGGGATCCCCAGGGGTTCATTGGTGCTTCTCTGCCTGATGATTAATGAACAGACAGTTGTACCAACCATTGCACAAAAAGGGCAAGGCAATCAGGAATGCAGATCCGTCTGGGATGAAGGCCTGTGTCACTCTACCAGGTAAGCATTTTGATTCTGCAGCAGCACAGGGTGAGGGTGAGGGAAATCAGAGGGGCAGTTGTGGAGGGAGATGCTGACTTTCAACTGTGGCCTTCGGAGAGGTTGCAGCAGGGGGGACCGCAGCTTGTCCTATTAAACCGGCTTGTATGAAGTGTTTGATGAAATTGCAGCCCCTGTCCTATTGGAAATGTAGTGACACAATGACATAATGTGAAGAGTGCGATAGGATGGACTACAGCAGATGCCACTTGGTTCCCTTCATTTTGAGCCTCGTCTGTGGTGGGTGGTGGCATATGAGCTCTGTGTCACCCTGCTGTCCCTCAAACAAGCATGGTCTGAACCAATGCATTGTGTCCCAGGGCTTTCTGAGATACCAACAGGACTTGCTTGGACTACTTGTAGGCACAACCTGAAGGTCACATACTCTTGGCAGTGACCTTCAGCTCATGGATGATGTATGGCAGTGGATGAAGGCTTCAGGCCCCTGACTTTCATGAGGATATTTCTGGGATACAGATTCTGTTCATTTCTCAGAGGTTCTGGATGAACTGTCTAATGACCTTCACAATGGCAATAATAATGCACACGTGTACGTGCTTCTCCTCTTCCTGTGCCTTTCCGTCTTCTTCCCTCCCTCACTTCTGCTTCCTGAGAGCATCTCTCAGACAAGTCACCTGCCCTGAAACCCCTTCTCAAGCTCTACTTTGGGGGGAAATCAAACTAAAACACACAAAATATCTCCCAAAACTTTATGTTTTCTGCTTTATGAAAAACAAGCTCCCTCCTGCTGGAAGAGTAGCTGGATTGAATATTGGATACATAATATTTACTACTCAGAGCCCAAAAGCAGAATGAGTAAGGGGTATGTGCCAGTTTTCCCATTCCTAATGCCTTGCAGGATTTTCACCGTAAAACTTGGTGGAGATGGCTGAAAACCCACAGTCGCAGCCAGACGAGTTATTGCTGCTAAAATTTTTAAGTGACTCAGATAACATATTTTTAGAGAAAATTCACCCCAGAGCAAAATTGGAAGCATTGGAGGGAGTACACCTTATAGGCCTATAATTTTTCACCTTTCAGATTCTCTTACATATCCAGTTTAAGCTATCATTAATATTGCTGTGGGGCATTCCTAGCTGTCCCCAGTGAGCAGTCTACTACTAGCTCTAACCGCTTTCTGAGAAACATGAAGTTCAAGCAGTGTCTAAAAGCTTAGATCAATGAGTCATGAAGAAGCTAAATGGGATGACTAGCCTTCACTGAACTCCTGGATCCCACAGCTCAAGCCTGGGGAATGCTGATGGATGCTCTCCAAGGCACAGCAGTTAAAAAAAAAAAAAAACACTTAGCACTTTAGCAATTTCCAGTCCCAAATAATTTACGGAAATCTTATATATCCCATAACCACATCTTTGAAAAATATGTGATAGTGCCCTCATTTTTCTACATAGGAAAAAATAGATTAAAAACAGCATTTAATAAGGTAGCAGTCAAAGATAAAAATTGAAATTCAGTAGTTCCTGAGTTCAGGAATACTTTGTTTAGCTATCTATTTTAAGTTTGAAGAATTCAAACTGGACTGATGTGTCATCCAAGATGTTAATTTTGTCTGGGTGCTATTTCTTACGGTGTTGCAGAAGCAAATGGCATCGGTGAGTTCTTTGAATGGAAGACTTGGGCTTCTTGCTCGAGGGCAAAAGATGTTTCGTGGCACTCAACAGACCACTGAGGTTGCAAAGACTCACAAAAATATTGTTGAAGTAGTAAAAGAATATTTAGCAATCTTTACTTATTTCTGAACAGACAAAAGAAGAGAGGCAAACTCCAGGTGATTGACAAATAGGGACAGGGAAGGGCACTGACATCACTTGTGTGTCCCCTAGTAATCCAGAGGTAAGGCGCGGTGCCTTTATTATGCTGCTGAGTCTGTTAGCTTTTCATTCAGAGCGCTCACTGCAGAATGTGAGTGTAAGGAAATCATCTTTTATGTATTACAAAATTTTGTTTGAATTGTGAAAATGAAGCCATGAATTAAATTATTTAAAATTACCTTTTCACATAGACAATTCCCAGAATTCTAGGCAGGACTATACGCCCCCCCCCCAAAAAAAAATGACAGTTTTCTCAACATTTTCTAATGAAAACTAGAGCTTAGCAGAAGTACATTAATATGAAGTAAATTCTCATAAAGTTTAAAACTGAAAACACTGAGTGCCATTTTCTCAAAAATCCCTGAGATGCTTATTAAAAATATAGGCTTCTGGACTTTGTCCACAATCACTGAATCAGAATGTCTTAGGATAGAGTACAGGTATTTATACTTTTAAACAAATTTTAGTCTCTACTTCCCCAATCAGCATGTGACTTACCAACTGAGTTCTAGGAAGTTTCTGGAAACAACACTCTGCACATTATATGTCTGCTGTGCACGTTTGGACAGCAGCAACCTGTAGGCGGTCTGATTACAAAAGCATACTCAAGCCGGGATGTGTTTTCCTCACATATCCAGAAGGTTGCATGCAGGTGCCTGGCGGCTTCGCTCCAATGGTGCTGGTACGCCCTGTCCAGTGTCCACAGGCACTAGCTCATGAGTGTTACCTCACACCTCACATTTAAAGCTGAAAGGGTGTGGCCGAGGGCAAGCGCCTGTCATCCAGGGATGAAGCTGCGTTAGCTGAGTCTCAGTCTCTGACTTCTCTGTGCAGCTGCCTCTGCACACTGTGTCCTCTGTAGCTTCCAGGCTGTTCCACTAGCTTCCTGAACACTCTATTGTCTGCAGTAATGTCCTGGAGCACAAATTTCTCAAAGGTCTAATATCCTTTGCGGGGATATTTTTTGAGGTTAGTGTACGAGTTTGTTGTGGTCCAGAAGACTTTTTTTTTCTTTTTCTTTGGCCATCTCTGGCAAAGTAGCTGGCCTTCCAAATTAGATAGGTTTTCTCGTGGAACTACCAACCCTGTCTTAACAGCTTTCCACAAAAATCTCCGTTGCTTTTGAACGCAGCCTTGAGCTTAAATATACCCACACTCAGGTCAGCTTTGAAGCTCCAGGTGTGAGCGATCTAGGGGGGAGGTGATTAGGACCTGCCCTACGCAGAGTAGAGGTTCTGCCCTGTAAGTTGGGGCTGTGAGAGGAAGAGCCCCAACACCTGGGGCTCTCTTGGAAGTCAGCTGGGCGACAGTAAGAAATCCTGGCAGCCTGTTCCTTCTGGAAGTATAACATAGCCATTGACAGGAGCTGTGCGGACAGAGAGCCCAATTTTAACCACATTTACCTGAGGAGTGGGGCTTGACCTGAGTAGGGTGGGGAGTGAGGGCGCAGGTTATGGTCAAATGATACAGACTCTGTGCTAACCCAGATTTAGTAGATTTTTTTTTTTGAAAAACAAAAAGGTTTGTTTTCTGTATACCCTTAGCACACTTTCCAGAGGCTTTACTTTTTTTCTTAAATTAATATTCCCCAGTTATGATTATGTTGCAGCAGCATGGGTCTGTGGAGCTCCTTGCTCCCCCTGCCGGTGGTCATCTCTGTGCTCGATGTGTTCGACCCGTGAACACGTCACAGAACTGCTATTTCCATCTGCAATACGAGTTGCAATTATTTCCTCCCAGTTTGTCCTTTGCCTTTTTACATCACTTGTACTGTGTAGTGTTTTGGCATGAAATTTTAAAATACAATGGCATGTAGCTTGCTTAATTATTCCCCCCTTGGTGGATTTTGAGTCTTAGTTGGAAAAGCATTCTTTACTCCCATGTTATAAAATAATTCACTCTTTTTCCCCAAGTACTTGTATGATTTAATTGTTACATTTAGATCTCCAATCACTAATTTATTGAAATGGGTTGAGTGAAACATAATTTTTAAATTACCTTGTTCTAAATGGCTATTTAGGCATTCTAAACTAATGATTAAAAATTCTATCTTCTTGTCAGGTACTTGAGATTGAACCTGTATCAGTTTAAAAGTTTTCCACATGTATTTTAGTTGTTTTCAGACTCCATTCTGTTTTACTGGTATGTCAATCTACTTATGAGCTACTACTACACTCTTTTAATTATAGAGGCTTTATATTATGTTTTTAAATGGCGAACTTCCTGAAACTCAATTACTCTCATTTTTTAGGGTTTTCTGGACAGTTCTTGTTTATTTATTTTTTAATTTTATTCATTTTACAATCAGCTTGGACCGCTCCAGACCAGAAAAATAAAATAAAATTTGTTGTATTGTGTTATCATTTTAAATCTATACATTAACTTGGGAAGTATCAATACCTTTTACTTGAGTTATTCTTTTCAAAATCATAGGTGGTCTGCCCATTTTGCTGAGACTACTTCCTCTGCTTTTCAGTGGGAGTTTAGATTTTTCCTCATTTAGACTTTGCACGTGTCTTGCTAAAATTATTTCTGGATATTTGTTGCTGTTGTTACTATAATGAGTGGTGGTTTCTTCTTCCGACATATTTTATACATTGTTATTTTTGGTCTATAAAAGGGCTATTGATTTTTGTATTTTAACTTGATAACGACAAATTACTATTATCTTATTATTTGTATTAATTTTTCTACTGTATTTGGTTTCCATGGTATATTGTTATAATAATCTACAAATAAAAATAATCTTTTCTCTAATTATTATTGTCTCAAATTGTTAACCGTATCTGAAGGACTATCTAATAATAATAAATAATAATGGACATTTTAGCAATTCTTGCCTTGTTCATGATTTTAGCGAGAGTGGGAAAGATGTTTCCTTGTCAGTTAAGATGATGATGTCATTTTGTCTTTATTTTCCTGGAATAAACCCACTTAGTCATGGTTCATCTTCTTTATGGTGTTACTGGGTTCTACTTGCAAATTCTTTATTTGTAACTCTTTATCACTGTCTGTGAGGTTATTCTGCACTTCAGTCACTGCGTGGCTGTGATTGGTGCAGCCATTGTCAGGTTTGGAGTCACTGTTATAGTCTCCTCATGAAATTAATTGGGAGGTTTTTCTTATTTTATAAGCCCTGGAACAGTTTAAGTAGCAACAGCAATATTTGTGCTTTGAAGGTTTGGTGGAAGTCCCTGTGAAAACATATGAGTGGATCCTTTTTTGGGGGGAGGGGATCTTACACTTTGGTATAATTCTCTATTTGACATTGAAATTCAAAGTTTCTCTTCTTCTTGGGGACAATCTGGGCAAAATTTGTTTTCCTAGAAATTTACCTTTTTAGTCGAAGTTTCAAACTTATTTACAAACAATCATATAAAGCTGTCTCTTAGGAATGTTTTAAAATTCTTATAATTTCAAAAGGTGTGTTCCCTGTCATTTTTTATTTTGTATGTTAATGGTGTCTTTCTTCTTTTCTTCATTATTTTAGCTACTAGTGTGTCTATTAGATTGATAACTTCAAAACACTAGTCTGTGTACTTATGTATTAGTTATTATCTTCTTGTTTTCTAATTTATTAAGTTCTGCTTTTATGCTTATTAGTTTATTCTTTCTGCTTTCTTCATATTTATTTTGTCCTTTTACTTGCTTTATGACATGGATCCTCCTCTCATTGTTATTAGTTATATTAAGGGCCAGGAGTTTTCCTCTGACTATCATTTCGATTGTATTCTACAAATTCTCTTTTGTATATTTTTAATCATTTCTAAAGGAAATTCTTCAATTTTGATTTATTTTTTCCTTTGATTCTAGAGATATTTATAAGTATCTTTTAAAGATGTGGTTGTAAAGGCTTCCACCCTCTTAAAAATTAACTTCTACTTTATTGTGTTATAAGCAGAGAATGTTGTTGCATTATTTTCTTTTAATAAAATTTATTCAGATATATCTTTTTTATGTGTTAAAACTTATATACCCTTACTTGTTCATTTTTGTTCCAATTACTTACTTTATCTTCGAATGCCAATATTTTGTTCAGATCTCATTACTGGTAGGATCTGTGAGAAGGCTTGTCTGCACAGTGACTGCATAAGAAAATTTGGGGCAGGTGGCTGATGGAAGGGTCTGTATCTTAATTGTGATAGTAGTTGCACAACTCGATGCAATTGTCAAAACTCATAAATCTTGCACTAGTAAGAGTGTGTGCATTGCACATAAATATAAAAAATGTAAAGAAAGTGGCTAGGAAGGTATAAAGTTAAATAATTCAAGAAAATAAAAAATATTTTGGATATCTCTTGTTATTTTGCTAAAAACCATTCTTACCTCTTCACACCCCTCTGTCTGACAGCAGGCTGACTTTTTGAGGCCACTTCAAGAAGACTAATTACCACTGTCTTGTGTGTGGATGGGGCACCCCCATCAAGAGATTAGAGAAGGGAGGAAGGCAAAGCTAAGGCATTGGTTTTCCTGGTTCCTATCCTGGGGGTACACACATAAAAGAATAAATGAATGAAATGTATTCTAAGACATGTTTCTTTCTGACTTTGAGAGAATATGCCAAATGGTTGCCATGATGCAGACTAGGTCAATACCAAGGAAATGTTGCAAGTCAAAAAGAAATTAATAGGGAAAGGTTACTTTAAATAGCTACAGTTAATGAAGCTGAGAAGATCAGTAAAAAGTTGAGAGAAATAAAAATCACTGCAGGTCCATAATTCTAAGAGTTTATAAACCAAACACAGTTGTTTAAGGAGCAAAGGGAGATGTAGTCGAAACAATGATTTCTGCATATAAGCAGGTTTCTAAAACTCAGGTTTCTAAAACTCAGGGGTTTTACTTTTACTGGCATCTCTACTTATGTAGTGGGCATTTATTGAGCCATAGCTTTCTACTAGAACTAAGCCCGAAGGAAGGTTATCTAATGCTAGTGATGGAAAATAAGTACGGGAGTGATCAGGATTTGGCTATGAAATTGGAGAGCAGGATTTCCTGGAAGTCTATTTCCTTTGCCAGAATGGGGAAGTTCTCTTTTATTATTTGTTCGAATAAGGTTTCCACTCGTGACTGTTCCTCTTCCCCTTCTGGTACCCCTATAATTCAAATGTTGGAATGTTTAAAGATGTCCTGGAGGTTCCTAAGCCTCTTCTCGTTTTTTTGAATTCTTGTTTCTTCATTCTTTTCTGTTTGGTCATTTTTTCCTTCCTTCTGGTCTACTCCCTTGATTTGAGTCCCAGTTTCCTTTCCATTACTATTGGTTTCCTGTGCATTTCCCTTCATTTCAATTAGTTTAGATTTCATATGTTCCTCTAATTTGTGACTAAAATCAACCAGTTCTGTAAGGAAGCTCAGAGAGTCCCAAAGAAGTTGGACCCAAGAAGGAACATACCAAGGCACATCATCATTACATTAGCCAAGATTAAAATGAAGGAGAGAATCCTAGAAGCAGTGAGAGATAAGGGGACTGTCACCTACAAAGGAGTTCCCATCAGACTGTCAGTGGATTTCTCAAAAGAGACCTTACAGGCAAGAAGGGGCCGAAAAGAGGTATTCCAAGTCATGAAAACCAAAGACCTACAACCAAAATTGCTCTATCCAGCAAAATTTTCATTTAGAATGGAAGGACAGATAAAGTGCTTCTCAGATAAGACCAAATTCAAGGAGTTCATCATCACCAAGCCCTTATTATATGAAATGTTAAAGGGACTTACCTAAGAAAAAGAAGATAAAAAAGATGAACAGTGAAAGGACAGCAAACTCACAGTTATCAACAACTGTACCTAAAACAAAAGCAAATTAAGAGGACAGCTAGATCAGGAGTGAACCATAGAAATGAAGATCATGTGGAGGATTAGCAACAGGGGAGTGGGAGAAGGAGAAGAGGGGAGAAGGTACAGAAAATAAGTAGCATAGACAGTAGATAGAAAATAGATAGGGGGAGGGTAAGAATAGTAGGGGAAATACAGAATCTAAAGAACTTGAGACACGTGTTCATGAACTGAAGGGGGGATAGTGGGGGACGGGTGCACAGGGTGGAGGGGAATGGAGGGGGAGAAATAGAACAAATGTAATGGTATAATCAATTAAAAAAAAAGAAATTGGAGAGCAGGAAAGTGAATGTGTATAAAGACAACCATGGCGACCAGGTCAGAGGAGGGTATAGCGAGACAGGCTCACCCATCCATCAATGGTGGAAGAGAACAAGTCGTTAAGTGTTGCCGAACTTTCTCGCACTACGTAACTAGGGTTCCCTTTTCTTCAGTTCTAGTAGTGTTCTCCTCCTGAACTACTTCCTCAAGGCCCCTCCAGCTTTCACTGGTAGTCTCCCAGAGGCCACTCTAGCTCCTTTCTACCTGGTCCCTCCCTGTGTCGCTGGCTTCAGGTATTTGTATGGCGGTACCATATTTTGCTGTGTATAATGCACTCCCCTGCATAATGCACACCCATAGTTTTGTGCGCATTATACATGGGGATTATTATACCCACGGTATGGAATTATTATACTCATGTGCAATGCACATCCTTATTTTCCCCTCAAAGTTTGGGCAAAGATTTATACATGGTTAAAGATGGTACCTCACTCCTGGCACCACTGCTCCGCAACAAGGTGCCCAAGCTTGATGGCTTGAGGTAACAACCATTTACTGATCCTTCACAATGTTCCGGATCAGGGATTTGGCAGGGCTCAGCTAGGTGATTCTTCTTCTCTATGGAGCATCAGCTGGGACCTGTCCATGGTATTTAACAATTGGGGAGACTTATCTGGAGGGGCCAGGTCAGTTTCACTCACATCCCAAGAACGTCGGAGGGTGTGGGGAACAGTGGGCTCACTTGACGGGCCCCTCTTCCTCTCTAGGTGGCCTCAGAGCCTCGTGCCCACAGTTTTTACAGTAGGGCAGTCACATTTCTTAATATGTTGGCTTAAGAATCTAAGGTAAAAGGCATAAATGGCCAGTTTTCTTAACAGGTTACCCCAAACTCTCACGGCATCACTTCTACTTTATTAGTCAAATAGTCTCACTTCAGCCCAGATTCAAAAGGAAAGGAAATAGAGCTGATAGGAAGGAGTGTGAAAGACTTTACAGCCCCTGATCTTATTCTTCCCGAAACGTTTATTAGCATAATCTGATGTCATGCTATGAGTCAGGCATATGAATTTCCAAAAGGTGTGCCCCTCAAGGTCCTGGTGGCCTCAATTTTAGAAGCATGCTCCTCCAGTATTTTTATATATAATAAGTTTCATGCTGTCTCATGCTTCTCTATCAATAATCAATCCATCTTTTTTTTCATATATAACTCATTTTTTCTTCTCCTCTTCCCAATTTACTCTAGCTAACTTAAGGAAATCTATCCAGCTGTCTCTCCACTTCTCCTCTCTTTTCTGCCTTTGTTCTCTGTGCAATAAACAAACTATTCTGCTACTTTTCCATGTGTCCTCACTGCTTCCAGGGCCTATTCTCCAGCCACAGCCCATGCAACTTCCACTTTTGCTCTCTAGATTCCTGCCACACCTTTTTACACTTGGGAGGCTCTCCCTGCCCAACACATGTGTGTACATTCGAAACAATCTCAAATGGTGACAATCTTACCTTGTCACCGTGTCTCCTCCAGTGGATTGTAAGATCCATGAAGACAAGGGCCTCGTCTCCTGGATCCCTGCTGTATGTCAGCAGCCAGCAGAGTGCCTGATACACATTTGTTTAATAAATAAATGGAAATGTGAACGCCATACTACTTAAGGGAAAAATTAGCAATGATGATATATTTATCAACAGGGAAAATGAGTCAAGGTGTTAATGAAATTACAAATGGTAGTCAGTGTCACACCAAATACCAAAGTCTATAAAAATGTACAGAAACTCACCTGGCTGGTGTGGTTCAGTGGATTGAGTGTCAGCCTGAAAATCAAAGGGTCACCAGTTTGATTCCTACTCAGGGCACGTGCCTGGGTCGCAGGCCAGATCCTCAGCAGGGGCAGGTGAGAGGCAACCACACATTGATGTTTCTCTCCTTCTCTTTCTGCCTCCCTTCACCTCTCTCTAAAAATAAACAAATAAAATCTGTAAAAAATGCACAGAAATTCTTTGTGGTATTTCTACATGAACGTTCTTCAATCTTCTCCAATTCCAATGTTCAAGATGAAGAAATGGAACACAATACACCTAATTCCAACTCATTCATTTTTTTATTGTTAAGATTAAATCATCATCACTTTCATTTATTGGACTAAATAACCCTTTGGAAGCTAAACAGACAGATAAATCAATGTTGTTCATCAAGAAAAATACATTCTTACTTCCCAAAGTCCAAATATTTGAGGCACAATCATGCTAAATGAAGCATTGCCTGAATAATCTATAAGTATGGAAAATATGTAGTTTAAATGTCATTTAAAACTGGCATAGTACAATCTTTGAGAGCCATTTATATCTTCAGTTTATTTTATAATATGAATGCAGGAACAGCATTTTGGAAGGTTTCAAACCATGTTCCTAAATGTAGACAGTAAATGAATGTATTTTTGGAAGATTATCTGCATTTTTACTGTGTGAGTTTTAAGTGCTGCATTAAAAACTGTAGGTCTCCCCCCACCCTCCACCAGGGTTGTAATCTGATGCCATGTTTGCAATCAGTGAGACTTGGTAAATATATCCTAAGGCAATTCTTTAGGTTTAGTGCACTATAAATGCTTATTATTGCCTCTAGAATATTTTATGTTTGCTTTCTTCACACACTAAGATATAATTTTTCTCAACACAGATCATTGATTTTAGAGCATGAGTCATAGAATGCCAGGCCTTGAGAAGTCATCCATTCCATATCTTTGCCTTTATATAAGCCCACACTTAGCCCACCCTGGATAATGTTCATTGATCCCACTTTTAAAGACCTTTTCAGGAAAAGGATCCTTCAATTGTCTTCACATTTCAGTGTTTAATAACCCATAAGGCTCTCAGGAAAGTCCTCCTTATATCCTTCCTAAATAACCAATGGCACATGGATTTAGAATTCAATCTGAAGTAACTGGAGTAAATTACCTGTGCTATGGAAACAGACATCTATTCTGAATTTGGAAAAGTGATGCCTGTGTGAAATAAACTGAAAACATTACTTTTCAGGGATGGAATAAGTAATTTTCAATCAAGTGTTCCCCAACTCCACACGATGCTGCAGTCAGCTGGGTGATTGCCATCGAAGGGCCCTGGCAGAGCCCTCCAGGGGGCTTACAAGCACCAGGGCCAAAACCGAAGTCAAAAGACAAGCTGTGCATGGCAAGGTGTCAGACAAATTGTGGTCAAGCTGTGTGGGTGATGGGTTACTTACACAGATAGGCCTATCGGGCCAATCTCAGCAACACACTGTGTCTGAGCAGATAAAGACAAGCTGAGCCAAGGTTCTGCTAAGTGTTGGTGCCTTCAAGCTAAAGGGGGCTTCACCAACAGACACCCTGCAGAAGTTTGTTATTTTTCTCATAATACCAGTGTATTATTTGTAATTACGCAATTGAAGTACTTCCAGATCGTCTTCCTTTTTTGCTCGTCCTCTAAATTCTTTTTGCTTAATGTTGGACCTTGGCATTTTGATAAGTTCTGATGTTGAAAGCTCAAGAGTTTATGTGAACAGGCAACATATTTAATGAACTGAAGAAAATGGTGGGTTAAAAATAGCTACTACAGTTGGCTAGTTATGGATCAGAGTCCTTATTACTGTTTAACTTTGAGTTAATTATTTAACCTTTTTCAAGCTAAGTGTCTTCAACAGTAAAATAAAGATAACCGCATCGACAAGCCTGCATTAGGATTAAGTGACACAAGTTATGAGAAAAGCTTAGCACTTTCAGCTGTTATCTCTGCTAATTATTGAACGCAAGCATGAATATGCCAACATTAAAGTAACTTCAGTTATTTTTAATTCGGTAAGCATTTCCTATTATCTATATAAGTACAAGACCATGGTTCAGACCCTTTGATGGACTCAAGAATAACTTAGAGAAGGTTTCTAATTTTAATTGTTTTAAAAAGGGATGCAGGGCCTATCTGGCCTGATGTAGGTACTCAATAAATATTTGTCAACCAATAGTTATTGTAAAAAAAGGAAAATAATTGCAATGCAATATTTTGAAAGAGCGATACTGAGAAAAGTAGAGATAAAGGATCATGTAGTTTTGGTGGTAGTAGAAAATTTCCTGTTGTGTAGAACTCAAAGGAATAATGCAAGTGAACACTGGAAATTTATGTGGTTCTTCGACTAACACAGGTATCATATGTACCATTTGTGTTCTAATTGTGACACATTGGTAATACTTCTCAGTATCTTACTTTTTGGGTTGCATCTGTCCACCTAAAAAAAGAAAAAGATTGACACCAAGCCTCGCTCTGTTGAAATATCTCCACAGATGAGTAATAGAATCTTCAATCTCCAGAGGAGAAAGTAGCAGCTATGGGAAGGGCGCCCCCTGGAGGCAGGCATTTTTCCAGGAATGACCAAGGCCTAATGAAAGCTTCATCTTTGCCAGGCACTATACTACATGTTACACATTCATTAAATCATTTGATAGTTATAATGATATTATGAGATAGGTATAATTATTACTTTTATTTTTACCAATGAGAAAATTGAAGAACAAAGAGATTAAGTTACTTGCTCAGGCTAGGAGATGCCAGAGCTGGGATCTCAATCAAGGGAATCACGTTCTAGACTCCATGCTCTCAATCACTGTGTTGCACTGCCTCTCACACTAAATGCGAACAGCAAGTATTTTTATGAAAGTCCTAAGTGGTAGCCATTCCAGTGATGGACCTCTGGCTGACAGAGTAGGTGGAGGGTAGGCCAATGCATTCTCATGCAGTCGTTACAGCCTATCAAACAGTGCTGGCCAACCTCAGTAAAAAGTTGAATTAAGTTAAACATAAAAAATAAAAGCAGAAATCATAAGGAGCCATTTTCAATCTAATAAAAACGATAATACCTTGTATTTGTCTAGCAGCCTATGCCACCCCACTCAATGTTTGCCAACATCCTGGCATCCAATAGGAATTATTATACCCACTTTAAGGCTGAAAAACAAAAACTAGGCAGTGAGGTTGGCATCGGCATGGGGAAGTTATTGCTATGAGGTAAAGGAGAAGTTCTCTGCAATTGGTTGTACATCAAGCATGTTCTTTCAATTCTGCCATGGAGGAAATTAGCATCTGTTGAAAAAACAGAGATGAGCCTATATGGAATTTCCCACGTCTGCGGTAAAGATAACGATTAGGACTAGAAAAGCCAGTGATGATAAGAAATCCTGGGGGCGACTCCTTCCCAGGGCTGTTTTTCCCTACTTACTCTCTTGGGACTGGTTTTCCCTATAGAGACTTAGCTTTATGAGTGATGGATGATTTCATTGGCTTTCTGCTTTCCTAAACCTCTGGTCTATAAAAGTTAAAAATAGAAGAAAGCCGGACTCCTAAGTTTCCCCAACCTCTCCTCTTTCTGTCAAAATGCTCTGGCCTTCCTGGCAATACATTATCCTGTGATTTCAAGGGTGATATTTAAAATTTTGAATAAGTGGTATGGCTGTTACCCACACAGTCTGGCCATGAAACCAGGAGTTACTCCTGCAGGTGTTGGGTCCTAGTTGGAAACATACCAGGAATCCAGCAGGTGGGTGGGTTGGTTGGAGGAAAGAGCCCTTGAAACTCTTGGGACAATGGACACTTAATTCTTGGGGAAAATATTCCAATATTTTAACATCATCAGGGGTCTAACAGTATGAATTAGCTAAACAGTAACACTTGTTGGATTTCTTGAGAGTAGAAGCTATGTCCTATTTTTTTTTATTAAACACCACAGGTACGTTAGCTTTTATCTATAATTCCGAAACCCAAAAAGCTGTAAGAAATAAAACTTGTCCTTGTAACTCAGTTGGCTTCAAAACCGTGTCCATCTTGGTGTGAGACTTTTAAACTTCATTATTCCTAAGTAGACAGTCGTGTTTTCACTCCTGACACATTAATGTGTTTGATTGTAGGAAACTGCTTAGGGGTCTCCTGCAAATATTTTTTAATGGAAGGTGCATGCACTGTTTTACTTTCCTGAAATTGAAAAAAAAATTCTGCCTTTGGAATACATCTGGTCCCCAGAGTTTAAATTAAGGGCTGTGTACAGATACCGTTTGGCGTGACATATGCTCAGAAACAGAATGGCAGGCAACAACAAATTCTAGGCTGTTGAGCAAACATGTCTATGTGGCTTTCAAAATCTTGCTTTGATGAGGAAAAATATAGTACAGGGAGCAGAAAAGCCAGTTTCTGTTCGGGCGTAGTTTTGTAAACCTTCTTCATCTAAAGGCAAAGGCAAAAAATGGGATTTTTATCACCCGGTTTTTCCCACAAGGGCAGGACTAATCATTTACACATGGACCATTTCCAAATGCAGGCCCTCAGCAAAGGGTCTGCAGGACTCAGTTTGCACTCACATGATTTCTTATGGCCATATGCAGAACCCCACACATAGAAGACATTCACAGTACTCTACATTAGTGATAATGTTAAAAGAAACTTCAATGTCAGTTTAGGCAACAAAACACTTCACTTTGCCCAGAAATGTTTCCAGTGTTCAAAATACTCTGACAATACATTGTGAATGGTCAAATTGCCTTTTACATGTTTAAACTGATTAAAAATATAGAGAGTGTTAGCCTTTCAAAGTACCAGAAATTGTCTCATTGGAATAATGTGAAAAAATATCATTAAAGATTTAAGACAGAGAGAGGACAAAGTATTTTATAATTGTCCTGAATATTTCTGCAAGAGGAATTACCTTGAATCCACTGGAAACTTATTAAGTTTTATAAATAAAGGGTTCTCATCAAGTCACAATCATGTAACTTGGATAGAAAACAACATAAAGTCCAGACTAGTAGGATGGTGGAAAAGGCAAAGGGGGCCAACCCAGATGGCCTTGAAATCTAGGGAGACCGGTGGCAGAGCGAGGGGCAGAGGCTATTCCCTGTAAATGGGGGGAGGGGTGGTAGAGGGTAGACTGGATCAACATCCCAAATGGTCTGGAAACCCTGGGCAGGGAGAGAGCAGAGTGCAGGCCTGAACTACTATCTGGAGCATGTGAAGAATGGGTTCAGAGGCAAGGCAGGCCCATCAGCGGGAAGACCACCACAATAAATCATGTTAGGCACGGTAAGAAACTGAATCGAAGGAGTGATAGTGAGGTGGAAAAATATGAACAGGAAATAGAGAATAGATTCAATTTCTCACGTTGCCCTTTCCCTACATAGCCCTTAGAACCACGCTAATGAATTAATAACTCTGGGCTGATGGGCTAGCGGCTGACGGAGCTCACCTCTTTTTGCGTAGCTCTACATTTTTGTAAAGAGGGAAAACTGAAGATGAGTACTCACACGGCAATGCTTAGGAACGTTCTGAGGATGTTTCGTGAGGCACTAAAGACGTATAGCAGTCCTTGCATTTTACCCTTGTTTTCTGTCATGTTTATGGGGGAAAGGGGAAAAGAAAGATGTACAGGCCTGCCCTTGGTGAGATCTGACTCCAGTAAGGTGACTTTTTTAAAAAAATCAAAGTATCACTATTCTTCACGATAAACTTAGAGAGTGATGGACACTGCATTGAGGAAGGGAGATTACCATTGTATGCGGTCACTTCTGGGTTTGCTGAAAACAAGTTAAAAATAGCATTTCATAGAAATCACTTGCACTATACCATAATGCATTAGGTTATTAAACATTTCTTTGAGAATAAAATTCTAAAGATATTAGTCTATGTAAAACCAAGTTCTTCAGCCTTGAGGAAAGCAGAAGAATTTCTCAAGGGAGTTTTTATGCTTGTCTTGAGCTCGAAGGAAAGAACCAATTCAGAATATCTGTCTATTAACTTTTAAACAATATAATGAGTGTATTCTTTAAAATAAAATGTCAGTTCACTAGGCCTTTCCAAAGCAGCAGGCCCACCCCCAGTACCTGGTACATTACCCCAAACAGCAACTGGCTGGGGAGCTGGCCCCATACACAAGCCCACCCACAGTCATTGTTACCATCCAGTGCCTGGCAGCCAGCCCATCTCACCAGCACACCCTCAGCGGCTGTGACCCAGCTACAATAGGGGGGAGCACGCAGCCCACGAAGGGACACCCCTGGAGCACTTGGCTTTGTTGACTAGGATGGATTCTACCACTGGGCCCATGGGACACCTTCTCCATAAGGCCACTCTTTCAACATTTCAGCATTATTCACAATAGGCAAGTTATGGAAGCAACCTAAGTGTCCATTAATAGATAAATGGATAAAGAAGAAGATTATATACAATGAATATTACCTAGCCATAAATAAAAATGAAATCTTTCCATTTGTGACAATATTGATAAAGCTAGAGGGTGTTATGCTAAGTTTTAATATATCAGACAGAGAAGAACAAATACCTAATGGTTTCACTGATACGTGGACTCTAAAATCAAATCAAATCAATAAAACAAACCAGAAACAGACTCATAGGTATAGAGAACAAACTGACGGTTGCCAGAGAAGAGGAGGGTGAGGTAATGGGCAAAAAACATGAAGGAGAATAAGAGGCACAAACATCCAGTGATAAAACAAATAGGTCACGGGGATGGAATGTTCAGCACAGGGAACATGGTCATTAATAATGGAATGACTTTGTCTGGTGACAGATGGTTACTAGATTCGTCATGCTGATCACTTCATAAGGTATATAAATATTGAATAACTATGTTGTACATTTGAAACTGAAACTAACATCACATTGTATGTAGACTATACTTTAATACAAAATTAAAATAAAATGAAAATAAAATTTAAAAATAAAAACCTTTTCATCACACACACACACACACACACACACAACAAATAAATGAAATGCCCCTTCAGTGAGGTTGCTTTATTTATTCTGTTTCTTCTAGGAAGTACTTATTAGAGCTTATTTGTCACTTAAACAATTTTATGAAATATCAAGAAGTGAATAAGTAGCTGCCTATTTATCCCCTAAAATTACCCTCATTACCTGGTATAATATATTGATATTGAGGTGTTGCTTCATTATATTTTACAGTGAGTCTTATAGTTAACTTGTTTACTATTATTGATGATGTAAAAATAAAAACCATCATTCTTTTACATATACTTTGTGAAAAATGAGTTTTCACATTTGAATATTGGATGAACTTATTGCTTAGAGTGAGAACTGCTTGTTCTGTGACTTTGGGCATTTCACTCTATAACCAGGCCTCAATTTTCATGTCAGTATAGTTAACAAATAACTAACATATCAATAATAAACCCTGTCATTAGGAATACAGAGGCATCCACTTACGATATATTATAGGCAATTAAAATATATTTTAAAGAGTATTCTTTTGTTAATTTTTCTGGGGTTTACCCACTTTAAATTGCATATGTAATGTTACTTAACTCCCCTGGACAAGGATGATGAGCAAAACCTAAGGGAAAAGCATCAACCCAGTGATGTCCTTCGCAGTTGAGAAATCTAGCATCGTAGATATGTATATTTTCTAATAAACTAACAAGTGATTCTGGAAATGCAGGCAGATTTTTGTTAGGCTTTTTTCAAAGTTTCTATTAACAATTTCTCTGAGCTTCTGATTCAATGACGAAAATGTGAACTCAGGATTTCACTGTCAACTTTGAATCATGAAATTCTGACCACTGGCCAACTGCCAGGGGAAGCTCATCTAAGGGAGAACTCTTTTAGTGACATCCTGCAGAAGATGGTCTTTACGTATGTTTTGTTACAGTGACTTTCCCCACTTGAAGGTGAGGAAATTTAAGCCAGTCATTGAAATGCCTCCTTAATATCAGCTCTTAATGTTTTGAGGTGAAAGAAACGTATCAGGGAGACATGTGTGAGCAGATCCATTTCAAGTCAGAGAAATCACTAAGGTGCTGAGCCCTCTGTGATATGTCTTTTCTTAACTCTAATCTTCATCACCACTGGGACTTCTTTGAAAAATGTAGAATATTAACTGCTAGTCTGCCTATCCATTCTTATTCCTTTTGTATTTTTTGAGCAATATAGATTGCCTTGTCATATAAGCTGCCTTTATCTAAAACCATGTACTTGCCCTTATATATGTGAGCATCCCAACTTCCTACCTCCTAAAGCATATTGGATTTTTTAGACCTTAAACATCTTTTTGAGGCCCCTTAATCATACAACTTTGGTTTTTCAAGCAATAATAGAATAGTTTGAATGTAGGACTACCTACATCCTGGGTTAGTACCAATTTGATTCAACATTTATTTAGTGAGCATCTTCTCTAAATCCAGTTCTGTGTTAGGTAGGCTCTTGGATGAGACCAGAAAAGAAGAAAAAACTTGGGCCTCCTCGAAAGTTTCAGTCTGGGGTATATTCCCTCTGCAGATTCCTTTTGCCCAAACATATAGATGGAGTTCAAAGAAGTCCTCCATCTGTATCTTTTCTCTTACCCCAATCCTCAAGTCAAATTTCACATGCTCAGCAAAATTATCAATAACTGCACAAGAAACCTATGCTTACTATTCAACTGAGATCCTTGAAGGTCAGATTCAGTATTCTGATCCTAACCGGGTCAGTAGGCTGTTCCCTCCCATACCTCACCAAGTACAGGTTACTACTGATAAGAGGCAAGAACTGGAGTAGAAGTGATACCACCTGTGGTCTTCGAATCCAAACACCAGATTCCTCCCACACTAATTACACTTAAGTACTTAGCCTTAGTCTGCCTGGTAAACCATTACATAAATAAATTGTCCGGGGCAATGATTCCCCTTGCCTTTACCCCTGAGTGTGGTACAGCTTCTGCTAGTTAAGCTTTCATTATCAGTCTTCCAATAGATTTGGGTAGTGTTTCTGTTTTCCAAGTAACATTCCTCTGATTCCAACCACCAATCTGCCTGACTCATTATGTTGAGTCAAGTCACAGAAATTATTTTATTTATTTTTTTCCTGAGGTTGAAGCTTTTCTTCCCAATGATCTCTGGAATCAGACTCTTTGAATTCTACCATCAGCTGGTTCTCAATGGAGATTTATGACTTCAGATTTTTCTGTAACATAGGGAGAAAAAACAGTTTCCAAACTGAAATCAAACCCACCATGTAGAGCTAATTCTGAAATGGGGGTGGGACAGTTACCTTTCAAATTCTATCTTCCTTTGCAAATCAGTCAGCTCCTCCAACGAATGTCACCCTTTAATGACATCATCATTCTTCCAGGCAACCAGACTTCAAAGTCATCTTTGGCTCATCTCATTCACCCTTGTCTCGTATCCACTTACTTTCCAAGATCTAACTGTTTATGCTTGTCTTTCCACTGCATAGTTATTGTGTAGGTTCCCTCACCTTACATGACGTATGCCATTCTTCCAATTGTTCAGCTAAACTCCATGTTTCCTGCCCCAATCCATCCCACACATTCCATTTCATCTTTATTAAGTATTACTTTAATAATATTAACTTTCTGTATACACATTTCCAATAGTTTTATTTTTCCTGATGAAATTAAGATTCACCTGGTTTTAGATACTGTGACCTTGCTGACCACAGTGTCACTCTGTATATTCTACCTTATTTCTCAGTTATTCAAACTACTGCTTCTTTTCCTGTCACGCTTGCCTCCTCAGTGCCCTGAGAATATGCTAGGTTCATTCTCGAGAGTCTTCACTCACTATACTAGTGTTTCTGCATGCAATGGGTGGCAAATTCAAAGTAGATCATTTGAGTGATTTTAATATAGGAATCTTATGAAAGCATGAACACAATTAAGAGAACCAACAAACAGTGTAGTGTCCTGGGGCTAGTAACAGTGAGGATCCTTACCATCTCAAGATCAAAAGGGATTAGAAGAAGAAGTAAGCACTAAAAAGTGCAAGGGGAAATTCATAGTGATAGAGGCATCCCTGGTGAAGGGTCGAAGGTCATAGCCATCCTGAGGGGTACACACACACACACACACACACACACACACACACACACATATCATGGTGAGCCCTAGAAAGTTGCTAGAATCCTGCCAGCATCTCTGGTGTGCTCCTACTGCTTGGCATTTCTGAGAGATCCCAGGGGTCGTTAGTAAGTAACCAAAGGTGTTTTATTGCTCCTATCCACCTTGGGCTGTGTTTTTTCTTACTCATTGTCTGCTACAGAGTGTGAGAGAACCCTAAGGAAAATTTATGTCCCTTTCTCTCACTCTAGTCTGAAACCATACTATTAATATCATTATCGTTTTACAGGGTCCAGCACAAACAATGCCCCTTTTGATTACAAAATCTTTTATTTACAAAATCATAAGCATGTAATTCTGTAACATGCCAATATCATACTGAAGCACACCATATGATATTTTAGTTCAAATTAAAATTATAAACTATCACCCATATTGGTACCCTACCAACCACACTCAAGCAGGCCTTACTTCTGCTGGACATTGTATATTTTATTTGAAAATAAGTACATGACATTATCTACCAAGACTTCTTTCCATTTGTTTTCATTGTAACATTAACCAAGGATTACGTTAATTTCTAAACTTACCTCATTAATTACCCAATTTATAAGAGAAGTGACCAACATCGATGCTCACAGCGTCACATGGCATTGTAAGCTGTGTTGCCATAGCAAGCCTACTAACACCCCAAACTGTTTCTGTATCCTTTTCTTACCAGTCAACCTTTCTAATATTTAAATGTTAGTTATATCTTGTGAGCGCTTGAGTTAGAGATAAAGGATGCTCAAAAATATAGTCAGCATGATGAAAGAGACCCTGGGACCCCCTAGAGACTGATCTTCCTAGAGCTGAAGATCTAAAGAGAGCTGGGTCGATTCTCGAGCCTGGTCTCAGAGCAGGTAACTGGTCATTCTTAAGATATTTAGGGGACCTCAGCGGTTCCAGCCCTGTTTCAGGAGCACGAGGTGAGTCTAGAATATGAAGATGGGTCTCGGGGCCCAGAGGCAGCCCGGAGCCCTGGCAGACACCTAATCTTTTAAATTAGCATCTGTGGGCAGACAAGGTGTGCTTGACTCAGGGGCTACAGATGTCAGAGCAGAGTGCTCAACTCCATGTGCCTTGTGAAAGGGACTGAACACCTTGTGTTCCAGGAAAGATCATGCCTTGACTAGGTTTTATTCCCAGTCAGCTAGTGGCCAGGATTTGGTGCTTTCCTCTAGGGCTTAGGTCTTAAATCATGCTGAATCATTGCTGAACTGGGGAGAACTGGGGCAGAGAAAATGAGGCTCAGTATTGGCTAAGGAGCCAGGCCAGGCCTGGATTTGCAGGTGAACTCATGGGGACGTACTTTTGAGAAGACAGCAGGGCACAAAAGGGCCTATAAAAGTGTGTCTTTGGTTCTGCATTTGGCTTCATCCAGCTCTTCCTTTTCTTTCTGTATAAGAGGGAGTTTGTTGTCTGATAAGACTACAGCAAGCTCTGTCTGAATGTGGCTTATTTCCCCATTCACATTTCTTCATACCAATTGGCCCTGAGAGCACTATTGCCAAGTTTCTGAAGAGACTGGTTAGTCATACAGCATGTTTCAATCCACTGAGGGCTTGCTACTGTAAGCTACTATCCAGGGCACTATAAGACAGGATCCCTTAAGGAGCTGAAACATAGTCAAGTAGCTGAAACACGAGCATGTAAACTATAGTACAAAGCAATATGTAACAATATTATATGAGTACAAAATATTTTAATTTTCATAGAAAAACTCTGATAATTTTTGGTGATAGTAACAAGTAACTCCCAGATCTGGTATTAAACTATTCTATTTGATCACTGACAAGATTTGAATAGAAAATCATACTTCTGGACACCAGGAATTTTGTGACAGGCTCATGCTTCTGGAAGTATCAGCAATAGCTACACTCCAATAATCACTCTTTACGGCTAAAGCTCATGGGTCCTTAACTGTCTTGCTTCTGTACATCACCAATACTGAACTCCGGGCTTCTCCAAATCTTACATAACAGTGTGTTTGCTTTATTCAGGGAGATGGCACCCCACAACCACGATTTCTCATTGTTTCAAAAGCAACACATTTACATTTCTGTTTTAGATTCTGAGTGATTTTTTTTTCTTTGACATCCTTGATTAAACTCAATTGGTCTCTTGGGTCAAGTGCATTTCCCCTGGAGTCACAAGCTCTCAGGGAGCAAGCAGGCATGGGAGATACTTTTCGGGTCTAGACTGACAATCATAAGTCTTTACTAATGCCATTGCCAAGTCTGGGGCTCTGATCTTGGGAACTAATTATGCCAGTTGTCAGAATATAGATGATACCACAGACAGATGCTTTCCTTGTAAAGGCAACTTACTGGACAATTTGGGCAGGAGTGTCAGAATCATAAAGGGAAAAATATAAAATGCTTACCTGAGCCCACGATGTCAATGAGAATCTGCTAGCCACCCCCTGCCCTGCCCCCAATACACACCTGCCAGGCATCTTGTATTTCCTATATTTTTCTTTTTAGCCACAGAGGAGAAAGCCATAAGTCTTAAAGAAAGGAAATTTATTTTTTTAAAGATCTAGGTATATTAGGGTATAAAAATATTAGGGTTAAAAGGGTACATTAAAAGATCTGGATTATTGTATTATAATGTTAGTTACAGGGAAGTATAAGCTGAAAGTGTCTCTCCCATGAAAATAATCTACCTCTCACTTTAGAGATAACCGGAAACTGAAAGTAGGTAAGTATAGCTGACAGACGTCGCTGCTCGCTGAGTGCGGAAGGTGTGATGCAGGCTGGGCTATCTCATGTTTAACCCATTCTTTGGGTGGAAAAAGAATCTAGCTTCTAGACCAGCTTTCACGCGTGGGTGCATGGCAAACTAAGAAGGAGGTCAGCAGAGGAGAAGGATCAAATACAGCTCTGACACTTGTATGACTGATAATGAATGCCAATAAGTAAGGGTCTGTAGTCCTGCTGGAGAGAGGGTATTCAGAGGGACAATTATATTGTCAGACAGAGGGGAAAATATCATCCTGCAATGAGGGAGAAAGCTGGTCGGACTGACTGGGGGAAAGAGATTCCCCTCAGAGCGGGACCCAGACTGTGATGATGATGTGTTAACGATGCTGGGTTACGGTGACCTGTCCCCTGCATGCTATTTGGCTGACTTTGCAAAGACAAAATTCTTTTTAAAAAGTTGTTTTTTCTAAAGTCACAGTGTAACTCTGAAGTAGTCTATCCTTCTTCTAGGACAGCTGTTTAAGAGATGAAACCAGGATTCTTTTTGCTCTAGAATATTAGACTAGGCCATGCTTCCTGGGTTTGTGTGTGTGTGTGTGTGTAGGGGGGTGGGCAATAAGGGTATTAGGTTCTTTCACAAAGAAGAAAATGTCTTCATTCCAAAATTATGTAATGAGTAGCCTTGGTCCTAGCCAACCTCTCCTTAGTACATAGCAAGGTAAAAAAATGTCCCCCAGCCCTGGCTGGTGTAGCTCAGTGGATTGAGTGCGGGCCTGTAAACCAAAGGGTCTCGGTTTGATTTCCAGTCAGGGCACATGCCTGGGTTGCAGGCCAGTTCCCAGCAGGGGACACATGAGGAGCAACCATATGTTGATATTTCTCTCCCTCTCTCCTCCCCTTCACCTCTAAAGATAAATAAATAAAATCTTTTTAAAAATCCTCCAAATCTCATGAATACTTATTGTTTGATTAACTTAATGGAAGAGGGAGGCACCTTCCTAGAACAGAATTAATGAGCTGACCTTTCACTTCTTTTAAGCAGCCACACATTCCATGACTTCTTTTATGACTCGTGATTGCATAAGCAAAGACCAAAAATTTTAGATTGCGTACTTTGCTACAAAAAAAATTGCAAAGGGCCAAGAATCCATTAAAGGTCAAATGAAGAAATGAAAATGTTCAGGCTGGAGCATTTGTTGAAATACCCAGTCCTAATATATTTTTTACTAATCAAATGAAGGAAAGCTAAAAATAAATACAGCAATAATAAAAATATGAAAGGTAATAAAGACAATAGTGAAAATAAAAAGATATGAGAAATTTTAAAATTCAAAAGAACTTACAACTTTTAAAAATAAACAAGAAATAAAATGTAAAAAATAAACACAAGATAATTTCAAATGTTGAAAATTTACATTAGAAAATTTAACAAATGCTTATAATTTAAAAAGAGACAACAATATGACCTGGTAAAAATTAATGCAAAGTGATACCTTGACTGGTGTGGCTTAGTGGGTTGGGCATCGGCCCACAAAGCAAGGGGTCACCGGTTTTATTTCTGGTCAGGGCACACACGTTCTTGGGTTGTGGATTTGGTCTTTGGTTGTGGCACTTATAAGAGGCAACCAATTGACCTCTCTCTCTCACTTCAATGTTTCTCACCCTGTTCTTCTCCCTCCCTTCCCCTATCTCTTAAAATAAATAAATAAAATCTTAAATAAATAATATAAAATGAACAATATTCAAAAGACTAGATTCAAGAAGAAAAGCGAATGAAGCAAAAGGAGAAAGTTAAACGATGTGATACTATTCTAAGTTTAGTATCAGGACACCATGGCACATGTCCTCATAACAGAAAGTCAATGAGCACAACACAAAATGTTTTGCATATATATGTACATGTGTGTGTATGTGCAAAGACCTTTGTTTTCTTAGTTTTTAAATTAAGATATTCTATTTTTATAAAATAAAAATTATCTAACATATGGATGCAATTTTCTTTAATTAAAATAATCATCATGTGTATCGTAGTAAAATATCAGAAACACAGCTATAAACAAAGTTTTCAAGCTGTGCGTGATATGGCCACAATGAGCCAGCTTCTCCTGCTAGATGGGTTTGATCCCCCACTGCCCACATAATTTTTATTTTGTAATTGGAATCACTAAATTATTTTTCTCATATACAATGCCCTTTAATATCTTCCATATCTTAAAATAACCTTTCCCCAGTAAATATAACAGTGATGCCCAGAACCTAAAAGCAATGTCTACAAATCCATGAAGAAAAGGGGGCCACCCAAAGAAAGAAATGGGTAACTCTACCCATTGCACTGACACTTCTCACTGGCTCTGGCCGACTGGCTAATAAGCGTGTAAAATCATTAATCTTCAGGGAAATGCAAATTACAGCAAGATCGCGATGGAGAAAACTAAATTTTACAAAAGCAAGTATTGGAAAAATTAATCAGCAACTGGAACTTGTACACACTATTTTAAGAAAAAACATTGTATAGAGCACATTGACTATAATCATTTAATATGAGTGTTATCTATGATCCAGTGACCTCATTCCTGGGTAAATTCGTACATGTGTGCACCAAAAGTCATTACTAGAAACTACATGACTAGACACTAGAAAATTATAACTAGCACATAGCAGTCCTGTTTGTAAACTAAAATTGTAAATCACCCACAGTTTCCTTCAACACTATAGTAAATATGATATGGGAAGTTTTGAAGAACCTTTGTTTAACCTTTATTTGCCCAGGCCCCAGGCACCCTGGGGAGAATGATGGGGCTGTCTGGGATAAGTAAACAACGGTGCATTAGCTAGGACTAAGATTAACACCCCTGCTGTTAAAAACTGACCTTCGAATTTAGCCTATGTACTTTACTTTCACCTCATAGCTAGGACTGACTTCCACATTCCTGCTTCTGTATCTTGCTTTACTACTCCGAAGGCTATATGAACTCTAAGAACCCTTTGTTCGGGGCTCAGAATTTGGAGGCTGACTCCTATGGGCCTGTGCATGTTAATAAAACCTCGTACTCCAGAAACCCTCAGTGTCTGATTGCTTCATTTTCCTGCAACAAATACACTGTGGTATATTCTGATAATACAACATTAAACAGCAATGTGTGTGCATGAAACCCCTACAACTACCAGTAACAAAGTGAGTAATTCTCCAAAACGCAATGCCCAGCCAGTGCAGCCAGACCCAGTGGATCGGGCAACCCTGCAGTGTGGGCCATCCGTCCAGGGATTGCCCTTCGGGGATAGTGACTGCGTGGAGCCGTGGGGGCTTCCAGGAAGGTGGTAATATTGTTTCCTAAGCTGAAGGCTGTTGTGTTTCTGCAAGTTCATAAGAAGTGCAGACTACTTAAGATATGTGCAATTTTAAAAGTTAATAAAAGCCAAACTTGACCCCCTAGTGCCCTCAGCTACAGCCATGTGTATGATCATCTTTTATAATAAGCTTTCATAGTAAGAGTTTTATAATTGCTACAATTACTGGATCCACTTCCTCGTGCTGTTTTCTCTGTGGACCTTATTTCAGTTGGTCTCTGTCCCTACTGTTCAGCAGTAGTGTTACTGAACAGAGGTCCAAGGGGAGGGCAATATTTGGCCCACCTAGGGATGCCAAACACTGCTACAGAACAACAGGGGCCCCTCCCAAGGACAGTATACTAATATCTACTGGGCTCTTCTGTCTGCCGCCAATTGGAAAGACATCTCTCAATGCCAGAGATTTGTGAAAAGGAAAGGAAACGTTT
Organism: Artibeus jamaicensis; assembly: GCF_021234435.1. Classification (NCBI taxonomy): domain Eukaryota; kingdom Metazoa; phylum Chordata; class Mammalia; order Chiroptera; family Phyllostomidae; genus Artibeus; species Artibeus jamaicensis. The sequence continues at coordinate 42,121,333 of NW_026522059.1, forward strand.
ATTTAAAGCTGTACAGACTTAAAAGTAGTGAACAAATGTCCCCATTAAAATATCAAACTACTTTAGGATAATCAAAGACGCCCACAGTGCCTCCTTCTCCCACTGTCCCAACTCCAGGTACCGTAAATCAGGAAAAGAAGCACACGTCTGCGTTTCAGGTTGCTGGCACTGTCAGCTGTGTCGCAGTCTAGGCAGGATCTCCAGTTAACCCAAAGTCATATGGTACCCTCTCATGGTCCACTGGCAAGAGTTCTTTGGACCCAGTTCCAGTCAAAGTCTCCCCTGCTTCCCAGGCCCCGCAGCCAAAGGGGGCACCCCAAAGCCCTGTGGGCCTCTTCTATCAAAACTGCAGGGATCCGCACTCCACCAAAAGTGCATGTCTTTCTTCTTCACCTGGCCACAGGGGTCCCCATTCTGGCAAAGCCAAGTGGTATTCTTTCACTCTACTGAAACTGCGTGGCTCTCCCTTTCACCTTGCTGCAGGGGTCTGCATTCTGACCGAAACCACATGGCTCTCCCCTACATGACTGCAGGGGTCCTCACTCTGCCCCAAACCGCATGGCTCTCCCCTCTTAATGGCTGCTGTGCTCTGGGTTTTAAATCCTCACGCCAATCTTCCTCTGTACCCCTATTTCCAACTCCTCCCACAATCAGTTATAACTGCCAGTATTTCTGTATGATTACAAGTTTACTGGGCTGTCATTGTTAGTCTGGGCAGGTATCGCTCCATGTCCTGAAGCCAATCCTCTCCAACCTCCCACACAGGTGCTGTAACTTGGGGGACCTGCCCCCAGTTACATCTTGGGGGAAGTGACTTCATCCCCTTGGCTCCAAGCCTGGCCACAGCTATTTAACATAACCAAGTGACCCACCAAAGGTTATAGATATGTTAAATGACCAGGCCATGGATTAGCCGCAAGGCTGTGGCTGTACAAAACAGCCCTGCATGTTCCTGCTCCATGTGTCCCTTCCCCCAACTCACACCTGTGGGGGAAAGGGGTGAGGACATCTTATATGTCTCTCCAATATTCCTATACACTTTAAGTTCTGGACACCATTCCAAATCTTTTTTTTTGAGGGGGGGGGGCCTTGGCTGCACCCTGTATCAGTAGGACTCACTTCAAGACCAGTGGTGACCCTAAACCAGCAGCTGGTTTTCAGTCTTCATTCTACTCCACCGCCCAGCAGCACCGGCCACATTGAGACCTCCATTGTTCTTGGAAATGTTCGTCCTTCCGTTTTGTAACCCTGTGTTCTCCCTACTGCCGCTCCTTTTTAGTATCTCTCACTTAATATAACAAATAATACCAGGAGAATGACATAACTTGAATTCACAGAACACTACAAGTTGCAGATGACCTGTGAGTACAAAAGTCACCACCACCTTGTGACAGCACCTTGCCTCCAGCTTTGCAGACAGCCGTGGTCGGGGAGGGGAGCTTGGGAAAACTGCGGAGGAGGCGGCAGTGGAGAAGAAATGGCACCATTGATCTGAAGTCCTCACGGAAAGAGAAAGCCCACGGTGAGTGTGAAAATGCTGAAAACTGCTTCAGGTAAGTCAGTCGTGCCAGCGGAGAAGGGACACGACGGTGTATGAGGCTCACGGTGACAAGGCTGAGAGGCAATGTTTTGGAAGGATGAGGGTACAAGAAAGAGAACAGCATCCTTTGAGGACAGGAAGGGAAGGGATAAAAGAAGCAGGGAGGTGAAAATGATGATACTGCCAGAAAACAAATAAAATACAAAATCAGGGCATAGGATCTCTTCTCACAGTAACCACAAAAACGAACCGAGAACTTCCTGTTTGGGGAATCGGTAAGTTGTAACCCCTCCCACCAGAACCCTGTTCGCAAGTCGCGAGGACGTGGGTTGTCCCCTCTGCACACCACAGCTGCGGAAGTGGGAGGAGCAGAGAGCAGGAATCAGACCTGGTGCAAATGCGGTCTCAGGAAACCAACCACAAAGCAGAAGGAAGCTCGCAGACGATATCCAAACGGAGTTAAATATCCTCGGGCAGCGGTCTGCGGACACACAGCCAAAATAAGAAATGTACACATTAAGGAAAAAGTGAAAAGGAAAGCTGACCGAACTCAGCAAAGATGGACAAGGATGAGGAGAAAATTATAACAGCGGAAATGAATAAATTACAAGGTACCACTGGCTTAAACAAAAATTTAATAAGGGACTTTGGAGAAAGGTGGGAAAATACCCAAAAGAAATGAGTTAATAGGACTAAAAGGATTTGGAAGAAAAGTGGTTAAAATAGAAAACAGACAAGAATATATTTTAAAATCATATAATATGGAGTCTCCCATGATGAAAATAAAATAAGAAAACAGAACTAGCACTTAGTTCTTTCATATAAAAAATCCAGGAAATAAGAAAAAGAACTCTTTCTAAATATAGAAGATACCCAATAGTCCCTGAGAACTTTTCTGGAAATGACTGTGCAGGAATAAAGTTGGGAGCAATAAGTAACTCTCAGCAAAATGACAGCTAAATTGTTACCACCTTTGGGGTGAGCATCAGACACCTCAGCCCAACGCAATACTGCTCTGCCTCCTTGTCCACCTTCCCCCAGCACTATGACTACTGCTAGAAATCTGTCCACTCTCAGCCCTATTCGAAAGTCCCCTGTGGGCTCCTGTCACATGTATATAGCCAGGACCTCTGTGTCGGAAGGTCCTGCCCATGCACTTCTTTGTTTATGCATTTGCCTGACTGAGGAACCTTCGAATTACCTGCACTGACTGACTATGGTCAGGTGGATTGACATCTGATACCACTAAAGGCAAGAGAGTTGGCTGGGTTTGACCTCAACAACAGTGAACTCCAAAATGTATGTTAATAAATCCATATGACTTTAATGATTGAAAAATCTTTAGGACTTACAGGCAAATCCTCTTGACTTACAGACGAAGGGATCAATCATTTAAAAGGACAAGAGGAGTAGACTGACATCAGATTTCTCAAAAGCAACATAAAAAGTAAAACAATAGGGCAGCATTTCCAATGAAGAAAAGCGAATCAAAGATTTTATACTCAGAAAAACTGTCGTTTAACTACCAAGACCACAGAAAAGTGGTTTTCAACATGTGAGAACCCAGGTTACACTGCACTCTGAAGCTCCCCTTGAAGAATCTTCTGGAGAATGAGATGAGCAAGAACTCACTGGAGGAATCTTCAGGAAAGGAATCAGAATAAGCATGAAGGTGAGGGGCTGAGATTCTCTGCAGAGCACAGCTGGCACCAGCATTTTGAAAGGCCCCTCTTCAACCAGACAGGATCAGAGGTTTAAATCAGGGAGGCAAGTGGAAATAGTTCCCATGGCACGGTTCCACCTACTACTCAGTTTGTGGCTGTGAATGAAGGAGTTACCCCTTCCAGCTCCAGTTTTACTACCTATAAAGTATGGATCACAAAATAAACATTTTTTTCTTTGCTGTGAAAAGTTAATGAAATATTCTTGGCATGATACCCAGTACACATCAACAGTCAACTGTACCTTATTCTTTTCTTCGTATCCCTTATTAACACACAACACTCCGTGTATTTATGTAACTCATTATGTAAATGTGTCAAAACTCACATAGATACAAGTACATGGAATAAGAAATTAAGAAAAGATTGTTCACTAAACAGATCCTAGCAAGACCATCTTAAGTAGTAAGTCACTATAATACATTTAATTTTAATTAGTAATTCCCAAGAGACTTGTAAGATATATATTAAAATTGCTTTATTTCCATATATAATATATATGTGTATATATTTTACACATGATGAGGGTTATCCAAAATAATGCCAAAGTATTTTGTCATTTGTTATCAGTGGTATGTTCTTGATTATAATCAGGGGTAGGACAGGTGAACACTTTATTTAACTTGACTTCTTCCCTGGCCTGTATTTGTATATGTTAAAATGTATGAATGTCCATGAGCTGACTGCTGTTCCCCAGGTGACTCTAGGAGGGCACAGGGCGGTCCCCCCTCCTCAGGCTGGATGGACAAGCCTGTCCAGATTGAGAGGAGAGAGTGTGACCCTCCCACGGTGCGGACAGCCAAGGACCAGGGGCAGCTCAGGATCAAGACAAAGGGAAGGGAAAAGGGCCTCTCCCAGTTACAGAGTGGTTGGTGAATAAAAGTGGAAGTACTTCTGAGAAACACACTCTTGACTTTAAAAAGAAAATAATTCTAGTACTTTCTAACCTTGCCATTAGGAGAGAAGGCAGAGGCCTTCTATCAAAAAGATTAGATGAATGTAGAGGTTTTCCCTGTTTTATCAGCAGCATCAGAGAGAGAGTTCACCTCCCAGCTGTGTCTGTGAAGAGTCATCACTTTCTGTATAGAAGGAAGCAGCCTACCTATCTGGGTCTGAAAAGATGCTCTGGAGAGAACAAAACATTGATGTGGAATTTAAAGGGCAATGGAAACAATAAAAACACATAAGAGGTCAATTGATCCAGACAGTCCGGCAGCTGGAGCTCCCAGCCCTGAGAGCTGGGGGAGAGCAGAGGCAGTTACAAAGCACACTGGGTCTTGAAGTGACTGACAGGAAAACAGCCGGTCTGCTCACTGTCCCTGTCTCACCCACAGGAACCACACTTAGGAAGGTCTTCCCTGTCCTCTACACAGTGTCTTGACTTTCTGTAGTCACTCTTCAGGTAAAAACTGTCACAAACAGATAGCTGATTGCCTTGGCTTTTTGAAAAGGGGATAATTCCTTGAAGAACCTCTTCTGTTGGGATAAAAATGACTTAAAGATCCAGAGGCAGGATCTTACACTGGCAAAAATAAAAAGACAGTGGCTATCAGGAAAGGAATGGCTAAGGAAAAGACAGTGGCTATCAGCTGGGCACCTGTGAGCTAAATGAATGCATGGGACACACAGACAGAGGATTTTTCTCTCCTGTAGAGGCTAGAGGTTCTATTCATGAATACATTTTATCTGTTTATATTTTCTTAGAGACCAATTCTATTTTTATAGCCCATGAAGCTTAATGTTCTCTAGCCTGCTCTTTTGACCTTCAGCCCCATCATCAAGCCCTTCCCTGCTCTATTTAGATTACTGGTGGGAGGTGACATAATTTGCAAACTTTAAGTAAAATCATATTGCGTATATTTCTGTATATACTTGTTGCACTGGCTGTGTATAAAGTGCATATGTACTTTTAGTAAATTAACGTACAGATATGAATATTTGAGCCTTATAGATATTAAAATGATGTTAAGCTCATTAGAAAAATAACCTTAAAGTAGATGCCATTAATTCCCCATACTTATTATTGCATTTGTTTGATTTGCAAGGTTATTTTGAGTTTATGGCAAATTGTTGGTTTTTGTCACCATACCTGTAATTCTACAGGGGAGAAAAAAGAAAATGACAAAGAAACAAGGGAGAGTTAGAAAAATGTACATAACAATGGTAAATTTAGGTAAAGGTAATATAGATTGATAACTGTTGTTATTTTGCTGTTACTTTCAAAACATCTGTTAAACTTTGTTTTGTAATAGAGGCTTTAGAAACATTAAAAGTATTTTTAATTCCTTATTTTTTCAATTTATAGGGAAAATCTCTTACTTAGTCTTCTTATTTATTGTGGAAAAAGTGTGAATGAGTAATCTATCAATACAGTATAATGGAACTTCAGAAGACATAGTTTAAAAAATCTAAATAGCCGAGGTACCCGGAACACCCGATGCGGTTTGTAATAGCAAATAGGACTATTCTTAGCCTGACCTCTAGTGTTAGCAGCAAATAAGCATGGAGTCTGGCAATATTAGACAAAAATAAATTGTTTAGAAAGAAACACATGCCAATAATTTTTATTGTAAAATAATTCATCCTTAGTGAATATGGAGCCCAGGAACACCAACCAATCCAGAAGGTGCTTGGAGAGTAACAACCTCATTTGGTGGAAGGAAAACCTGACCTGACTGCTTTTAGGATCACGGAATGCATCTGAATCAGTTGACGGAGCCGAGTTTCAGACGTTGCATCCACTCCACTGGCTAACAGCGTGTTTTACAGCAGTCAGGAGACAAGAGCTGGCTTTTAATCCCTGCCATTGCCACTCCATGAGCGCAGCTATCGCTAAAACACGGGTTCTGTCTGAAGTTGGCAGGCAGGTTCTAGTTACTCAAAGGGCACAGCAGAGAGGGGCAGAGAAAGAATTTATTTTTTGTTAATCCAGTCTAGTTCAGAGTTGTCTGACTTTCCTCCAATCAACCGAAACAATCTTAGTAATTATCACCAATTTACAAGACATTTCTAATGTAGCTCATGAAATCCAACCTACTCAAGTGTTTCCCTCTTTTTTCTAGCAGCAGAAGCCCTCTGAAGCTTTAAACAAAGTGTCTTACCATATAAATAAGCCTGACACTAATTTTTATCCATGACTTCAGTGACACATTCTTCACAAATAATGAACTGTGAGCTGTTTGCTTATTTTTCTTAAGATCTGGAACAGTCAGCTCTTCCAGTCTCCTTTGCCCTTACATACTTTGTCTTAATACCAAGGACTTGTTACTCTTGATAAGACATACACTACTAAGTTGATTTTTCAGCAGAAGTCACAGTTGCTAACATTCCAATTATCACTTGGTTTCTTACCTTGGGAATATTTATAAGCTTATTTTAAAAGGTCATACTTAGAGGTAACAATTCCTAGTGCTCTTAAAACAGCAGAATTCGCATTTACTCACTTTTTTTGTCTTTTAGTGTGGCAATGAAAATGTTTGAATTAAAATGCTTTTAGAAATGTCAAAATAAACTTGCAATAAGCCTTTGCAAAATTACTGATGGAGCAATTGCTGATGATGCATGCTATATATATACATATATTTGAGTTGTAGAACTCTTCCACTTCATTTCTTCATTTCATGGAGCACCACATTCCTCTCTGGGTTTGCAGGCAGAAATAGTCTCGGCTGCCTGCCTAGTCCACCTACAACCAATTCCAGCTCTGCTTGTTACCTAATATTATTACTAATCTGGGTTAGTTAAGGTTTTTGGATGCAAGCAACAGAAACAAATATTAAACAAAAAGAGGTGATTTATCAGAATACAATTAGAGGAGCTCGTAGAATAAACCCACATCATTATGGTCAATTAATATTCGACAAAAGAGGCAAGAACACCGATGGGGTGACGATGGTCTATTCAACAAATAGTGTCGGGGGAAGCTGGTCAGATAGATATATGCAAAAAATTAAACACCTTCTTATACCACGTGCAGGAATAAACTCAAAATGGATTAAAGACTTAAATGTTAAACTCAAAATCATAAAAAATCCTAAAAGAAAACATAGGCAGTACAATCTCAGACATTTTTTTGTAGCAATAATTTTTCTGATACATCTTCTCAAGCAAGGGAAACAAAAAAATTGAGCAAATGGGTCTACCTCAAACTAAAAAGTTTTCGCACAGCAAATGAAACCATCAATGAAATGAAAAGACAACAACCCGTGGAATGGGAGGACATATTTGCAAATGATAAGGGGTTGTTAATATCCAAGATTTATCAAAAACTTATATAACCCAGCACACACAAAAATATCCAATTTAAAAATGGACAGAGGATCCACCTAAATAGACACTTCTCCAAAGAGGACATACAGATAGCAAACAGACATATGAAAAAATGTACAATGTTACTAAAAATCATCAGAGAAATGCAAATTAAATCCACAATGAAATACTACCTCACACCAGTCAGAATGGCTATCATCAATAAACCAGTAAACAACAAGTGCTGGCAAGGAGGTGGGGCAAGGAGAACCTACTACAATGTTCCTGGGAATTCAGATTGGTGCAGCCACTGTGGAAAGCAGTATGGAAATTAAAAACGGAACTGCCTTATGACCCAGTTATACCACTTATGGGAATATATCCAAAGAAACCTGAAACACTGATTTGAAAGAATCTGTGCACCCCTATGTTCACTGCAGTGTTATTTATTTGGAAGCTGCTCAAGTGTCCAGCAGTAGATGAGTGAATAAAAATGGTGATATACAATGAAATACTACTCAGCTATAAAAAAGAAGGAAGTCTTACCTTTTTAAAATTTAATTATTATTCAAGTACAGTTTTCGGTCTTTTACTCCCATCCCAGCCCACCCATCCAGTGCTCCCAACCTCCCTCCCATTTCCAACCCCCTTAGTTTTTGTCCATGTGTCCTTTATACCAGTTCCTGTAAATCCTTCCCCTTTTCCCCTGAAATTCCCTCCCCTCTGGTACTTTCAGCCTATTCTCTATTTCAGCGTCTTTGTTTTTATTTTGCTTGTTTGTTTGATTTGTTGTTTAGCTTCCTGTTAAAGGTGATATCATATGGTATTTGTCCTTCAACAACTGGCTTATTTTACTCAGCATAATGCTTTCCAGTTCCATCCATGTTGTTGCAAAGGGTAGTAGCTCCTTCTTTCTCTCTGCTGCATAGAATTCCATTGTGTATATGTACCACAATTTTTTGATCCATTCATTTACTGATGGGCACCTAGGTTGCTTCCAACTCTTGGCTATTGTAAATTGTGCTGCTAGAAGTCTTACCTTCTGAAACAGCATGAAACAACCTGGATAGTAGTATGCCAAGTGAAGTAACCCAGTCAGACTAAGACAAGTAGAACTAATGAATAAAATAAACAAACAAAATAGAAGCAGACTCACAGATACAGAGAACAAACTGGCAGCTGTCAGAGGAAACTGGGGTTGGGGAGCTGGGTGAAAAAGATGAAGGGATTAAACAAAAGCCAAAAAAACAAAGCCTTATAGACATAGATAATGGTTTGGTGATCACCAGAGGGAAAGGGGGGGTGAGAGGAGGTAAAAGAGAGTGAAGGGGGATAAATGGTGATGGAAGGAAACCCGATGTTGGGTTGTAAATATGCAATACAATGTATAGATGATGGATTATAGATTGTATTCCTGAAACCTATATAATTTTGTTAACCAATATCACCCCAATAAAATCAATTAAAAAATATCAAACAGCAAAAAAAAAGTACCACCTGTGCTCATCCAAAATCAAATTCCTGTTTATGGCTAGATTTTAGGACCTTGCACTGCTTCTACCAAAAAGAATAAGAGGTTTTCCGGGCCCCGGGGGAAGGAACACGGAGCCGCAGCACTGTCGGAGGTGAGCGTGGTTGTCATCAGGAGCGGCTGCACCGGCATAATAAACACATCTCGACTCACAGCGTTGCCATGGCCAATTGAACAGGAGTTTCCTGAAAGCCAATGAAAATAAAAATTCAGGTCTGGGGAACAAAAGCCTGTCTGGAGCCACAATAATAAATAGTTTCAGTCCTCTCTCAAGTCCCAGACCTGAAACACTTTACAGACAAAAGCTTCTTGAATAAAGGAAGGCAAGGTGAACTTCAGAATGAACCTTGCAATACATCAATTATGTGTACCCTGTGAATTTTTTCCTAACCATAATGAAAGGGTCATAAAACTAGTTACCAGGGTAATTTTTCTATGAAATGAAAATGCCAAGTCTTTTAAGGATTATTAGGAACTGCCTCTGAGCTAATTCTTGGGACCCCAAAACACTGCTCTGTACCCCCAGTCTTACATGGGCCTTATGGGCTGCAGAAAAGCGGGGCCTTCACATTATCCTCCGAAAAACATTGAAGAAGCACAATTCCATCTGTGGTTATTTTAACAGTTCCTGAGTGTATAGTTTGGACAAACACCTTCAGAAGCAGGCAGCATCCCTACCTTGATGCCTCCGCCCACCGAGGAAAACCAGTGGTGAGGCAGGACCAAGTGGCAGTTTGGGGGGGCTCTCTCGTCACTGAGCAGCACATCTTGAATCTCAGTCTTCTACCTCATTAGGGGTAACAGCAAAGAGTAGGGTGACCATCATGAACTTAAAAGATTTAGGGGATAATTTCTCTCAATTTCAATTTAGTTATGCAATTCAACTCATGCAAAAGTGAACAGGTCTAAAATAGAAAACTTTTTGGGCTTTCGTTTACCTGAAAAAATGCTAATGTTGCTTTGAGATTAGGCATCGCTTTCTTCTAGCACATCAGAGATATTCTTCTGTCTTCTACCCGACATTTATGCTTCAGAGAAGTCACTTGTCAATCTAAAGGCTGCTACTAGGATTTTCTTCTTTGATTCTCCAGTTTCACTTTAATGATTTTAGGCATATGTTTCTTTTTATTTAAGCTGCTTGGGGTTCATTGGGAGTTTGAATGTGAAGATTGAAATGGTTCATCCATTCGGGAACATTATAAGCCATTATCTTTTGAAATATTGCTTCTATCTCGTTTGTTCTTTTCTCTTCTTCAGAAATTCATGTTTAGATCTTCTCCATCCCTCTGTTTTTTTAATTTTTTATTTATTAATTTGAGAGAGAGAGAAACACTGATTTGTTGTTCCACATGTTTATGCATTTTTTGGTTGATTCTTGTATGTGCCCTGACAGGGGATCAAACCCGAAACTTTGCCTTCTTGGGACAAGTGGTCAATACAAATGAGCTACTTGGCCAGGGACCTTCCTCTCTTTTAATAGCTTCTTAACCTCATTTCTATTTCATATCAGCTTGTCTTCTTATGCTTTACTCTGAATGATAACTTCTCATCTGTCTTGGTGTTCTGATTTCCCACTGATTTTTCTCTCAGTCATAGCTAATCTACAATATTATTAACATCTGCATTGACTATTTAATGTAGTTAATTTATTTTAAGTTAATTTTAAACTTACTTTTAATAGAATTTATAAATTCTTGAGAGCAATACTTAGCTTATATACTTAAGCCTTCCTACTATTTCTAGAACATTCATCTATAGCCATAAATCTTTCTCTAGACATGACTTTAGCTACATACTACAATTCTCATAATGTAATATTAATCAGTTCAAATTATTTTTATTTTACATTGTAACTTTTCTTTAGTTCAAGAATTAGTGATTATATTGCATAACTGCCAAGTTACTTGTTTAACTCCACATGGTTAAATAACAAATTGTTTATATGAGTCCTTTGAGAGGTTGCCCAAGGTACACCAAAGTTTTGTAAATATTTCACATGCATTATGATTGTGAATTTATCTATTTTATTTTTTAATGTAAATTCTAGCTTTATGCATTTTGTGACTATACTGTGTTGTATGTGTATATATATATTTCTGATGTAATAGCTTGTTCATTAATTCTCTCTATGGCCATGTCTAATTGGTTTTTACAAACTGTTAATTACATTTTTGTTTTCAGCTATTATATGCTTTCATTTTAGAAATTCTATTTAGTCACTTTTATAGTTATTCAGCTAAATTCTCAATCTTCTGTTTTATTTCCCTGAGCATAACAGTCATAGTTATTTCAATGTAAATAGAAATAATAGTAACTTTGGTAACTCTCTCATCTGGATTTCTCATTGATTAGTTTCTATTACTCATTATTTTTCTTGGTTATGGATCATGTTTTCTACTATGCAGTGCTATTTATATACTTATGTATATTTACTGACTACTAAATATTGAACATAAAGAGCTGGAAGAATCACTGGAACTGGTAATGGTGTATCTTTCTCTAAAGAGGATTCACATTGATTTCTGACAGGAGCTTAATGACAAAAGAAATCCCATATCATCTCAATCCAATTGGAAAGGGAAAAGATTTTCACTGGTAAGAACAATTTATTTTCAGTAGAGCTTATCTTTTAAGGTATAGACTTTCAGAGTGAGCCCTGGACACTTACCAGGAACTTTAATGGGCCTTGAATTCCAATTTTTATTTCTAAACCTGGAACTAATTGAAGATGTTTTCAGGGTCTTAGACTTCAGGATCTACAAGAAAATTGTTCTTTTTAAAATCCAGAATCACCTTTTGGGTATTTTTGTTTTCTTACATATTGGTCCCTTAATTCTTCATACACTTGATTGCTCTCTGATATCATTAATGATTTTTAAAATATCTTGCACACCTTCTTTACTTCCTCTTCAGTGTAATGTTGTCTGAATAGCTTAGAAACTCAGTATTTGAATGACAGTGATTTCCATGAGGAAAACAGTGTTTTTTTTCTGAGTTGATAAAAAATGTCACACTACATTTTCTTCTAAAACAAGAATAAAAGAATTTAAATGATAGATGAAAATGAAATGTTAATTCCATCAGTATTTGAAATATTAACAAGGATATCTCTCTAGATTATAAAATGTGTTCAGAATGCAAAGAAACTATTCATACATAAGATTTTTATATCTAATTTATCTTTTTTCATCCTCTTAAACTTATAGAGAATTGGAAATGTAAAGGCAGAAAGGGTAGAAGAGAGTAAGAGGGATTTTTATGTATCATTTCTCATTAATCATCTATAGATTAATATGAAGTATCAAGCAACTAATTTAGAATAGCATGATGGTTTCTAAAAGCTGGTTTTGTAGAAATAAATTCTTTACAGAAAAATAATAATACAGAAAAGTTATATTTTATCACTTAAAGTTCACAGTGTACTACCCTGATGAATCAGATATCTTTTATTTATTTTGTATTGGTATTTTGACTTTTAACTGCTTAAAAGTACTTAGGAGATCCAGGGGACACAATATTAGAACTGGTATATTTGTGCTTTAATCATCTACAAAGTTAAGTTGGATTGAATTTGCACACTATTCTATCTTGGAAATTGTATACTTGGGATTAAAATTCAAACTAAATAGTATTCTCTGTTTTTTATTATAGAAAAACTAAAAGTCACAGATCATTAATATAATATACATAAATGACTACCTAATTCATAATTATTTTATTATTTTCCAAACCGTACTCAGTTTGCTCTCTATTTTTGAATTCTGTCAACAGAAAGAAAGAAAACTCAGAAAGACCAGTAGAAAATATAGTATTTAAGCAATATACCTTATCACAGAAATTGTGAAATTTCTGCAACAGGGAAACTTCAACAAATGGTGAACTTTAACAATGTAATCACCTTGATGGCCCCGGTGCCTGATAGCACAGCAGCCAAGGGCTTTCTGTTAGTCGTTTTTAAATATGGATCAGTGCCCAATGTGACCATGAGAAAAATCCTTCATAAGGGAAGTTCAAAGCCTCCTTGTTAAAGAGATGCCATGCCCAGTGCAGGGGTGCAGATTCTCTAATGTGTTTCTGACTGCCAGGGGGAGAGATTGAAGAGAGAATTCAGAAGACTGTTTTCCTCTACAGTTCCTATAGCAACCCCAATTTTCCCAATTTCATACTTCTATTAAGCCTTTAGCTACCCCCAAACATCATTTTATCCACATATTAATATTGTTCATACAATAGCATAAAGAATTTTGTGAAAAATATTTGAAATATGGATAAATTCTATATTCCCATATCAAACACTACTACTTTAAGATTTTTAGTTCATGAATTAAATGATCTGTATATTTTCTTACTTGAGAACATTATTTAAAAGTGATGAAAATCATAATAATTTAGAAGCCCACAGAGGGCTCTTCAAATTTAAAAGTGGAATATTGGGAATTAAGATTTCTGAGTTGTAATTCTGATTTGCCCATTAATTCTTCCAACAAGGTGCCTTCTAAGGTACTTAATCCTTTCCAGTATCAATTTTCTCATTTGTAAAACAAAGCAGATTGGATTAGAATATTTCTTAGATTTCTTATACTTCAAATCACGTATTTGAGGTATAGACCATTAAAAATTTTGAGGAATTTCCCCCTATTCTAGGCGACTAAGGTAAAACTGAAGAGCGTCACTTTATGTGCAGTAGACCAGGACACGGGGGACTGAAGTCATGCCTCCTTAGTCCTTCATCAGCATAAGTAAAACTTGGGTCAATTGCTGTAACAACAGGTTTTTTCAAAAGTCTCAGTTTGATCAATGAAAGTACAGCCAAAGCCCACAAACTCCAGGAGCAGCTCCTTCTCCCCAGCAGGAATCAGGAGTTGGTTGGATGATGGGACGAACAACGTGCTACCTCTAGAGCTTCTGTACCCTCATCAGAGGTGAAGAGACCCGGGGAGCCGCTCCTCCCCATTCCCCAGACTCTCAGCCTTTCCACCACTACCTCTTTTGAGCCAATGGGAACTGACTTTGGTAAACTTGACAGGACTTGTGCTTCCTGTCTTCAGTCACAGGAAGCACAAATCCTATGACAGCAGTCACCCTCCAGTGTCTTATCACCAAAAGGTTCGGTCCTTCCCCTTTCCTCTCCCCTTTTTCCATCTCTCTCTAACTTCAGAAAACCTTCCAATGTGCCCTCTGGCTTCACCTTTTATCAGCAACAAATCTCCCTGCATTCTCACCCTCTCCTCTAAATGTTCCTTTTATGTTCTCGGTGTAACCAAACCTGACTCACCCTTGAGGACCTTCCTTCTTCTTCACCCTCTCAAATGTTTTCTTTCACTTTGTCCTGATGGAAAGGAGGACAAATGGTTGATCTTTTCTTCCTTGCTATTTTCAAACTGTTCTTCCCTTCCTTTGGAAGACCACTCAGGCTTTGAATCTTACATATCAGATAATCTTTTTATACTTCTATTTTCTTATTTTATTCATTTCTATTGATACTAGATCCTCAATTCTATCATTTCATTTATGAAACAAGAGACTTTCTCTAATTCTTGGCCATTTCAATATACAAGTAGCTAATCCTTCCCATTCTCTGCCTTTTACTTATTTGATCTCCTCTTTACAATGAATCTACCCACTACTCTCAAACACTAACTTTTATGGTCACACTCAAGATCTTGTCATTATCAACATCTATAGAACAAAATGGCAACCTTGATTTAGATGCTGATCTGTGGCACTAAATATAAAGGCAATCAGCTGCTCCGATCACCAACAGGAACTTATTCAGTGACAGCCAACCCTAAGCTCCTTAAGACACTGAAAATGCACACTGGCCTGAAATGCTCCCCCTGTTGAAACATAAGAGATGGAGTCACTGTGTCTTTTGCTTTTAATAGAGGAAACCAAACAAAGATGCGTATTAAATCTCTTTGTAGTATTTACACCTGTGCTGTTTTAATGTGAACTATAAAATCCATAAACTTTCTAAAGCACAGACATGTACCCTGCAAGCACTAAAAAAATAAAAAATAAAATATGGGTGATGGAAGGAGTAGAGTATTCCTATGTTACTAAAAATAAATAAGAGCTTCTAGGAAAGTCTACTAGAGAAAATAGTAATTATGAATTTAGCTTTTACAAAGTACTTAAATGAGATTGACAAGGTCAGTGTGTTCAACTAGGGCCATAATTACCTAGGTTATTTAAATTTAACTTCTGAGTGCAAGTTATTGTCAAAATACAAGGGGTTTAGTTTACCCCAGCTCTGTTTGCTAATTACAGGCTTACTGTTAAATTAGGTCGTATTTCTCTGTAGCAGCAAGGTATTCAGACAAGAATCCCATGTCTCTATTAAACATTTACATTAGAACGGCCTGATTAGACCAGGATTTGCTTGGGTAGCACTGGCAGATGTTCTGAAAGGCTGTGGAAAGTGCAGTCACTATTTCATAGAAGATGGGCACCCACCTCTGACTATCCTAACATCAGATCAGGGCATGTGAGGACATGTGTCAATCAAGAAATTTAATGCGTGCTTCTCGGTATAATTCAGCACTGTCATCAATAGCCTGAGTACCTGTAATAAAGGTTATTTATTTTCCAACTGCCTCAGGAAAATATTGCAAGGATTCATAAAAGAAGTTCAGAAAACTTTTAGTTTTTTTTAAACTCAGTGTTATGGAAATAGAAAGCTATTCAAATCTTTATAATCATAGTTTTAATATTAAAAACATCCACATGAGTTTCCTTTATGCTAATGGACGCACATCTCCCAGACTGGACAGGAAGAAAGAAAACAACGTCTGTTTGCAGATGACATGATCTTGTATACAGAAAATGCTAAGGAATCCACTGAAAAACATGAGCACTCTACGCAAGTTCAGCAGTGTTGTAGGAAAATCAACACACTAAAATCAGTGCTTTACACGCTTGCAAAGAACAATTGGAAAATGAAATTTAAAAAGCAATTCAATTTACAATAGCAGCAAAAAGAATAAAATACTTAAAAACAAATTTAACAAAAGTATAACAAAACTTATGCCTGAAAACTACAGTATATTGTGGAAACTACAGAATCACATAAAAATCTTAATATTCTTAAAATAGTACTCCCTAAATTGATATCGAAATTTAATACAACTCTTATCAAAAACACAGTTGCTTCTTTGAGGAAATCAACAAGCTGACCCTAAAATTCACATAAAAATGTAAGAAAAAGAAGAGCAAAAAATTTTAAAAAAAAGAATAAAGTCGTACTGAATTTGTCGCACACTTCAACAAGTTCGATCATAATAAGTGTTGGTGTTCGTACTGACTACAAACTACAGTAGTCAATAAAGAATGGTATTTACATAAATAAAGATTAGTGGTATAGAGTTAAACACCCAGAAATAAAGTTTAAAATTTAAACATGGTTACCAGATGGCCTAGGAATTTCTCTCCTAGACATATATCCAAGATCAATGAAAACATAAGTCCCCAAGAAAACTTGTGCAAAATATATAGAAAAAAGTATTATTCATGATTCTAAAACATAAAAGTACCCAAAATGTCTATCATTTGATTGATGGATAAATGAAATGTGATACATCCAATAGGAGAATATTATTCAGAAAAGTAAAGAAATAAAGTATTGATACATGATCAAGATGAATGGCCCTTTAAAACATATGCTAAAGTAAAGAAGCCAGTCACAAAGACTACATATATTATTTCATTTATATGAAATGTCCAGAATAGGAGAATCTATCTAGAAAGAAAGTTAGCTTGTTGCTGCACTGAGCAGTAACTACAGAAGAATAGGCAGTGACTGTGACTGGGGGTATCAAGTTTCTTTTTGGGGCAATGAGAATGTTTTGAAAGTGATTATGTTAATGGTTTCACTATTTTGTGTTTATACTCAAAACACTGAATTGCTCACTTTAAATGTGTGAATATTAAGATACGTGAACTATATCTCAATAAAGCTCTTATATAAAAATTTTAAAAATATATAACTGTAGTCTGAAATAAATGAACAATGTATCAGAGTAGAAACTACAATCCATTGCTCAATGGAATAAAATGTTGGCATTTGCATAAAAATGTTAAATGTTTTTATACAAAGCAGGGTAGACTCAAGTAGACAGCGAGGAAATTAGAGTTTTCTAGATTGTGTGAAGCAGGAATAGCTAGCTGCCTGGTCTTTTTTGAACAATCTGAGCCTTTATGAAAGCAGCAGACTTTCTCAGGGTGTTGGTATATTGGGTGAAAAAGCTTAGTAACTGAAGAGAAAATGCTTCCAAGCTTCGGAGAAGTGTCTGTCCCAGAAAAAGGAAGTCAGATAATGGGCAGCCTCTCGCAAAAGGTGTAAGAAGTAAGGATCAGAAAATTCACTGTATGTAGAAGGGAAGGAGAAGAAAAGAAGTGACATTTTCAAAAGTTTAAACAATTAATAAAAGGCTATGTATGTGACTTCAGTAGTGCATTTCAGGGATCGACTGGGCAAGGTGTTTGGGAAGACATAATCTGGACTGGACAGAAATGTCAGGCCTGCATTGAAGGTGCAGTTGTGAAGCTATGGAAGACATGGGGGCCAGAGGCCCAGTGCCATCCAGGATGTATTGACACATGGGACGGGAAGGAGGAGAGGGTCATGCTGTCCCTGCGGCCAGTGCTTCCCCGCAGGGGGTAAACAGACCACTGTGGGCACATTGGCTAATTCTGGATCATACCAGACTTTTAAAATTTATGTACTTTTATGCTTTATGTATTTATAACTAGCATCTAATACACAATCTTACTGTACTCGTGCTTAGAGGATGGCTGAAGGAAGCAGAGTTGAGCGGATCTGTCTGACAGAGACGGCATCTACCACAGGTGGTCCCAAGATGGGACACAGGCCTAGGGCTCAATCAGAATGAGAGTAAATGAAGGAATGACATTTTGAGAAAAATGTCTCAAAATGATAATTGCCCAGAGAAGTACTCTAGCTGTACTAAAACCCTAGCTGTACTAAGGGTTAGTACCCTTAGCTGTACTAAGCATTTTTTATAACCAAACCTTTTGTTATGTGATGCTTAGCTTTGAGAGAAAGCTGGTATATCTGGGTGTACAACAGGTTGCACTGGAAATACGTGAAGTGAGTTGAAGTAAACATCTACTCAGGCAAATATGGGGCCTACTGGTACTTTCCTATCCATATATGAAAGGAAACAGTAACTTTCATTTATACAGGCATTTTGAATATAAAATGAGAAAGAGAATTTTGAGAGTACCTATACTTGCGGTACACAATAAGATATTTAAGATTACTGATTTTGAGAGAAAAAACATTGTGTCAATAGATATTTCATCAGATAAGTAGTGTTTAAAGGCTTTCGGTTTCATAGTCTCCTTAAGGAGAAAACTTCCTTCTCCTCGCGGGGACCCTCTCAAACAGCAGACAACCTGCTGTGGCTTCTCCACCTACATCTGAAGAGGAAAGTGTAACTCAGGCTGTCAGAGATTCCTGGACTTGTGGGTTCATTGCAGCATTAACTACAGTAGCCAAGATCTGGAAACAGCCCTGGTGGTGCCCATCAGCAGATAGATGAGTGGATTAAAACACACACACACACGTACACACACACACACACACAAAACAGAGGTACATTTACATAGTGAAATACTACTGAGCTATAAAAGGAAATAAAATGAAAGGAAAAGGAAAGAAAGAAAGAAAGAAAGAAAGAAAGAAAGAAAGAAAGAAAGAAAGAAAGAAAGAAAGAAAGAAAGAAGAAAGAAAGAAAAAAGGAAAATAACATCTTACCTTTTGTGACAGTGTGGATAGACCTGGAAATTATTATGCTAAGTGAATTAAGCTGGTCAGAGAAAGACAAATACTATGTGATCTCACTTATACGTAGAATCTAATGAACAAAATAAACTGATGAATAAGATAGAAGCAGAAGTATGGATATGTGCAGACAGACAGCTGTCAGAAGGGAAGAGGGTTTAGTGGCTGATGAAAGGTGGAGAGATTAAGCAAACCCCCCTAATATTTATATGTATACATTTACATATACATAATATATAATGTGTGTATGTATATATATACATATATACAGGTGGAGGTGGACAAAGTGGGCATAAATGAGAACAGAAAGTGACTTGTTTTGGCTGACAGGTGCATGAAGCAGTGTGCAGATTATATTTTGTTGAGTTGTACACTAAAAACTTGTATGGTTTCTTAGAGCAGTGTCACCCTAATAAATTCAATAAAAATAAAAATACTCTGCAATGCATATTTCATGCAGTATTTCTGGTTATCAGGAGAGCCTTGCAAAAATGATTATTATCTGTATTTTTAAAAATACAACTCAAATAAAAAGTAATCTTAGAGTCAATTGGGAAATATATATAGTGAGAAAATGATTTATTCCAAATACATTTTCAGTCAATTATCTTTTATAGTTACTTGGCTTATTCTGGCTAACAGCTCTAAGACATTTAAATCAGTAATGTATGACCTCTTCTTTGTATTTAAACAAAGCGTTTAAGAGTGAATGAGAAACTCTACAAAATTATTTTGGAGAAATGAAAAACATTAAGTTTAATAATCACCACCTGATATAATATTTCTCCATTTCTAATGGGGAAAGCTTTGAGAAGCTTTGTAGAACACCCGTCATTTTAATAATGTTGTTTTTACTGAATATTTTAAATCCGAGAAAGAGTTAAACTTTAAATGAAATAAATATGTAACTTAAGCAGAGAAATAGATGTATTCCTCATTGTAAGTGAACGTTGTCAATTGTATAATTTTTAAAATACTTATCCAATATATTGAGGTCTAATTGGGAAATAAAGTTATTCGATATTTAAAGTGTACAATGTGAGGGTTGATGCGTGCATCCTAAAGGCATCCCCCCAAGTTAATACATACATTCATCACCTCACAGATTTACTTTATTTTTGTTGAGAACATTTAAATTCTATTCTCTTAGCAAATATTAATTACATAATGCAGTGTCAACTATCATTACGATGTTACACATTAAATCCTCAGACCTAATGCATTTTATAAGTGAAAATTTATATTGTTTTTTAAAGTGCATATGTTATCAAGGAGACTCATTCAATGGATTAAAGCTCATTTTTTAGTTAGACTGCTAGTTTACAGAGAGAATTTAGAATATAATTTTCACAATAATATTAATGGAAATATGAAATATTTTAATTGTTTTGGGAGCCTCTGAGCATATAAACTTAAAAAGTTATTTTACTTACTGGACCACTTTGTTATGTAAAATAATCACAAGTGTATTATAATCATGGTACCATTAAAGGAGAGGTCAGTATGCTATGAAAATGAATTGTTCAGCAAGGACTGCGTTAGACGTAAGAGTGGAAAACTAACAAGAAAACAAGAAAACCTAAGGAGATTAACTGTCAAGTTCTGCATCTGTTTGTTAGGGTGAATAGAGAGGCAGCATTTTGGACTTGCCTTTCCATTCTATCCATTAAAATTCATGTGTGGCTGTGTTCTTTAAGTGATGCTGATAAGAACTAAATGGAAGTTTGATAACCATCTTCTTCAATGGTATTTCTAATCAATTCTGGGACTTGAAGTTATGGAAATCCATTTCATATGCAGCACTGTGGTCTCTTGAACTTCAACACCAGAGGATACAAGTGCCACACCCCCTCATCCTGACAGCAAGTGCAGAGATGCTGGTGTATCAGCATAAAAGCCCCAGGCGAATGACTAGGATGGAAATGAACTTTTCAAGGTAAAGACTACTTTATGCTGCTTCGCAGAGGTTGAGCTCGGGGAAAGTGTACGATAAACAATATTAGCTAGTAAATAAGGCACTTGTAAGTAAGGCCCTCTCATGCTTTTTGAGCGGTGAAAATGTCTGAAATATAATTCAATATTCCACAGATGGAATTTAAGGCAA
The DNA here is from genome assembly GCF_021234435.1 of Artibeus jamaicensis. Lineage (NCBI taxonomy): Eukaryota > Metazoa > Chordata > Mammalia > Chiroptera > Phyllostomidae > Artibeus > Artibeus jamaicensis. The sequence goes on from NW_026522059.1 coordinate 42,142,282, forward strand.
ATTATCTTGGGAGTTATTTGAGTTTGAGGTCTTCTCCCTTGCTTTGTTCCTTCCACTCCTTCCTCCCTTTTTTCTCCCTTTAGCTCTCTCTCTCTCTTACCCTGTCTTTATTTTTGGCTAGGACAAAATTCTTTTCTAATGTTATTTTACTATTTTAATAATAATTGTGGAATTTATGGTTTCTAATTTTTGTATCACGAAAATTTGTAAAGGAAGTCTCTACAAAAATTCGTGGTTACCGGAGGCCACAAGGGATGAGTGGCTGCACTCTCACTAAGGGAAGTATGTCACAGTAACGAGGCAAACAGCTACAGATGAAGGTCTCTGTGTGGCTCAGAAAACACACACATGAACTCATCCATAGCCACAGGAAGAACCATACACACATGCACGAGAATGAATCAGAGGTCAGTGATTGTTTATGACGTTCTTAACAGACCTACAACTTTAAAAGTTTTTACTTGACATTTATATTTTTTGCCTCAAAATTTATTTTTGATTGCATCCTTAGAGACTGCATAAAATATCTTACTTAAAAAAAAACCCAAAAACATCTTACTTTTCAGAAGTGCTAGTTCTGGTGCCACAAACATACACACACACACACACACACACACACACACTCTCTCTCTCTCTCTCTCTCTCTCTCAAAAAAATCAGCTCCTCTTTTCTGGATTCCTTGATTTCAAAGCTTGCCTCACATAAAGGATAGCTACAGTCTTTCTCAGGAAGCATCCCCACAAAATACTTGAAAAGATCAGTTAAGGTTACACCAACATCTCCAACCAAGCTCTCTTTGCCTTCTTTATTGTTACACTTTTTGTCTGCACTGAGACAAAAAATGACAGCCTTCTTTATTTGCTTGGTTTCTTCTGGTGTGGAACATTTTCTAACTTTCATGTCATAAAAAATACAGCATACATCATCAGCAACTTGCATTCCAGGTGTTCTTTGCCATAGTGGTTGCAAGGAGGAGGAGGAGGGAGCCATCTGGCACAGAGTCTGCTGGGCATCTTCACAGCAGCAGAACCACACAACTGAGCATGGAGACTGACAGTATTGTTCTTAAAACAGCAACAAACAAAATCACAACAAAAATAAAAATATCTACTGAGGATAATTTTAAAAGTTTAAAAAAAACAGAAAACTTAGAAAGAAAAGATGAAGGAAAGGAGGAAAGGAGAAAGAGAAAGAAGTAAATAAATATGGAAACAGGTAGTACCTATGTATAAATTACATATCTAACATATAAATATAGATATAGATAGTGCCTATTTTTAGGTGTTATAGAGACAGTGATAAAAATTTTATGGCCCTGGCTGGTGTAGCTCAGTGGATCGAGCACAGGCCTGCAAACCAAAAAGATCACAGTTCGATTCCCCATCAGGGCACATGCCTGGGTTGCAGGCGGCCAGTTTGCATCAGGGGACAGTTCCCAGCAGGGGATGCACCAGAAGCAACCATACATTGATATTTCTCTCCTTCCCTTCCCTTCTAAAGATAAATAAATAAATTTTAAAAAATTCAAATGTGTGTGTAAGACATTGAGATGAAGACATTGCATGTATGATGTGAACAAAATGAAGAAACTCATTCAAAAAAAATGAGGAGTGGCTTAGGAACCTCTGGGACAACTTTAAACTCTAACATCAGAATCATAGGGATGCCAGAAGTAGAAGAACAAGACCAAGAAATTGAAAACTTATTTGAACAAATAATGAAGGAAAACTTCCCCAATCTGGCAAAAGAAATAGAATTCCAGGAAGTCCAGGAAGCTCAGAGATTCCCAACGAAACTGGGTCCAAAGAGGGACACACCAAGGCACATCATCTCTAAGTTAACCAAAATTAAAGATAAACAGAGAATCTTAAAAGCAGCAAGAGGAAAGGAGAGAGATGCTTATAAAGGAGTGCCCATAAGACTGTCAGCTGATGGAGCTGGAAAGAAGTATTTGAAGTCATGAAAGGCAACGACCTATATCCAAAATTACTCTTGGCAGCAAAGCTATCATTTAGAATGGAAAGCAGATAAAGTGCTTCCCCGATAAGGTCAACTTAAAGGAGTTTATCATCACCAAGCCCTTATTATATGAAATACTAAAGGAATTTACTTAAAAAATAGAAGATCAAAAACTATGAACAGTAAAATGACAACAAACTCAACAATTGTCAACAACCGAACCTAAAGAAAATGAAAACAAAAACTGAGCAAACAACTAGAACAGGAAGAGAATCAGAGAAATGGACATCATATGGAGTGTTTTCAGTGGGGAGTGGGAAGGGAACAATAGGAGGGGGAAGGTACAGGGAAGAAGAAGCATAATTGGTAGGCATAAAGTAGATGGGGAGAGGTTTAGAATGGTTTATGAAATGGAGAAGTCAGAGAACTTATATGCACAACCCATGTGTATGAACTAAGGGCAGGGGAATGCTGGAGGGCTGGGGGGTGCAAGGAGGAGGGGGTATGAAGGGAAAAAATTAGGAAACTGTAATAGCATAATCAATAAAATATACTTAAAAAAACAAAAAAGCAAAATGAAAAAAAGACATTATATGTGTGATGTGTACGACTTTCCAATGTGACCCTTGGGGTACACAAGAAATATAAAATTTTGTCTTTTTATCATGAGATCTAAGTCCCATGTTTTTTTGATGCAGAAAAATTAATGTCACCGATTGATGTTCTCAAATTCAGTAATTTCTCAGTCAATTCAGTTTTAAACTCAGTTGCTTTGAAGCTCTGCCCAAACGCCATGCCTCTGGACCCGTCTCTGAGTGTTCCTGGCTCCTGGTCGACAGTTTCAGGCAGTACTCTGTTCTCTGCAGACATCCACTAACAGTGGCCCTCAAACTTGGGTCTTGAATCTGCATCAAAATCCTCTGGAGAGCTTGTTAAAATGCAGACTGCTACCCCTTTACCCAGAATTTCTGAGTCAGTATGTCTAGAGAAGGATCTGCTCTCACAAAGTACCCACTGATGCTGATTCTGCTAGTTAGGGACCACACTTTCAGAACCACTGCATTAAGGCATATTTTGTATGTGCTGATCTTTCCTTTATAGATCTTATTATTGCAGATGGTTCACTAGGTTAATGCCACACCTAAATCCCTATAGAATCTTGGGAGACTGTCCTAGACTGTCTCTTTACTTTTGGTGAACTCAGAGCATTGAGGAGCCTGGCATAAGCCCCTTCGGCCTGGCCGCATCTACTACCCTTTCTGTTTGCTCCTCATCCTTCCCACTGTATGTTTACACTTCAGTAAGGAAATGGGACCCAGATCCTATTCACCTCTAAAATATATCTAAGAGCCCCTTTATTCTCTTATTCACCCATGGGGGCTTTGTCCAGAAAAGGAAAGGAAACCCTAACTCTTGTCCTCCGGAACTCTATTTCTGATTCCCACGAGTGTTATCTCTGGAGAAGCATCCCTTCTCACAGCATTCTTTATCAAGGTGCGCTCTTGTTCATTTGTGCCTGCAGCACTGGGGGTTTCAGAACTATTTCTTCCAAGAAAAGCCTAATGAGTAAGCTATTAAGATTGACACTTCAAATTTTATCTGATATGGTTTTAAGGCCTGTTTTATAGATCACAACCAAATTTTCACTTTTTATTTTATATTTTCAGTTCCTCTGAGAAAATAAGGCTCAGTTTAAGATCTAATTTGAATTACGGTAAGGACACAGGAGAGAGGAACAGCAGGAAAAAATAAATCAGTTACATTTCACAATGTTACCCAGCTTAGATACATTTGGTTAGTTTTCCGGTGGAATGGCACACTTTGCTATCTTTGTGCTTTTGGTGAAATATTATTGATGTCCATTACTGAAAGAAGAAAGAAATACATTTCCACCGGCCATTGTTAGAATTTCTCTTGTCATTTTAAGAGTCATATCCATCACACCCGATTATAAGGATGATGAAGGTATCGTGATGCTCCCTCTGGGGCACAGTCACTTGTATGCTCAGGTGACCATCCCTGTCACACTTGAACAGAAGGCTCATGTGCAGAATCTCTCAGTTTTTTTCTTCAGAATCCACTCACTGGGGGCCCTGAGTAAAGAGCCTGAGGAAGCCAGAGGCCAGAGGGGTTGTATTTGAATGAAGTTAGCCTGAATCTAATTTGGCTGCTCTTCATATACTTAGAATCCCAGCACTGTATGTTACGTATGAAACGGTAGGTTAATTAGCATATATATTTTCACAAATACTGTACACTAACAGGGCCACATATTTAGTGGAAATATAAGATAATCTTCATGCTGCCTTCAGAGTGTCTACTAGGACTTCAATTTTAAGAGGACAGAAAATTAATACTCTATAGTGACCTAAGGAATGCTTATGTTAAAAGAAAACCCCATAGTCTAGAGTTCATAAAATGATCCCAAGCTTAAAAACTCTTAAAAATCAGGAAGGGAAGAGAGAGGAGAGAAACATCAATGTAGGCTTTATCTCACCCTACTTTTCTTCCCCTCCTCATCCACTGAGCTATACCAGCCAGGGCTCCAAGCTTAAAAACTCTTTTAAAGGAGTGATCTGTCAGTAATTAAAACTTAAATGGCATACATGTGAATGTAAATATGATTCAAGTATACACACATTTGTATGTGTATAATCACTCTCGTCCTTTTGTTTCATTTTATTATATTAAGAGCTACCACTCATCAAGTACAATTACAAGTAAAGCCTCAATAATGTGTCCTTAATGTATTATGCTGGTGAAGCAGAGATTGTCACCCAAACTGAATGGATGAGGAAACTGAAACTCAGAAGCGTTAAGGATGGTATTGTCCCCAAAGTACCTGAGCATGGTTTCAAACCTTTACTTGTCTAAATTCAGAAATTCCATAATTTTCTTGTCTTAATTCAGGCTCTTCAATTTTTCTTTGATTTTTTAAATTAAAATATAGTATTTATCCAACTGTTATAATTGCTCATGGACACCATGTGCCCATTCTAAGGAATTATCTATCATGCAAGAGAAGCCCAGGGCTAAATAAGCCTCCAGGGTTAGAAGAACAGAAAGAGTTCTGTTTTAAGTGTTCTCATGAGCTAGAGCTAGAACTAGAGCTAGAGCTAGAGCTAGAGCTAGAACTAGAGCTAGAGCTAGAGCTAGAACTAGAGCTAAAAAGAGAAAGAGAGAGAGAAGGGGAGAGAGCATGGCAGCTGTGTGATGGATACTGTAATTAGCTTGACTGTTGTGATCGAATTAGCTTGACTTTTGTGTACCTTAAGTACTTACAATTTGTTAATTATACCTTAATAAAGTTGAAAAGGAAAAGAAAAAAGAAAGGAATGAAGGCCACTGTGGCCAGGGTGTCCTTTATAAAGAGAGGCATTTAGAGAGGTTGCAGAGATGAGATTGTGTAAGGTCAAGGTTTGCATTTTATTCTAAGTGAGATAAGGAGCCATTGGAATGTGTTGGCCAGAGAAATGTGATCTAATCTAATTTATTAAATAGTTGCACTGTCTGTTTAAGAATGGACAAGACTGAAACTAGAGAGGCCAGTTTGGAGGTCATTGCCATATAATAGATATTAATGAGTTGGCAGTGGATCTGAGATAGAAAATAGATAAATGAGAACTGTATTTGGAAGCAGATTTAACAGGACTTGCTGGTAATAGTATCAAAGTGGATAAAATAAATTTTGTTAAGTTTTACTAATTATCTCTGATATTTAAAGCCCTGGTTTTACTGAACTGAGGTGATTATTAACGTTCAGGTAAGTAAAAAATGAGAAAATGTTAAAGGGACTTATCTAAGAAAAAGTTAAAGAAACATGAACAGTGAAAGGACAACAAACTCACAGTTATTAACAACCACACCTAAAACAAAAGCAAACTAAAAGGACAGCTAGATCAGGAGTGGAAACATAGAAATGAAGATCTCAAGGAGGGTTAGCAACAGGGGAGTGGGAGGAGGAGAAGGGGGGAGAAGGTACAGAAAATAAGTAGCATAGACAGTAGATAGAAAATAGATGGGGGGGCAAGAATAGCATGGGAAATATAGAATCTAAAGGACTTGAGACACATGATCATAAACTAAAGGGGGGGTAATGGTGGGGATGGGGGGATAGGGTGGAGGGGAATGAAAGGGGGAATAGAACAACTGTAACAGCATAATCAATAAAAAAATTAAAAAAAAAGAGAAGCGTTTTAAAAATAAGAGACACCTTAGCATTTATAAAAGGTGGTAAACAATGTCAGAGTTTCCATTCTGGCCATGGTGGCATTACTGGTACTGCTCTTATTCTCTTCACATTAACAACTAGCTCATTGGTCACATGTCTCTGATTCTCACTGACAAAGCTTTAGAAGACAGGCTTTAATGATTCAAGGAGATCCATAAGTAACTCTGTCAAAACAAAGTCCAAAACTCTTTAAAGGAGGACCAAAACTTCTCAAATTTAAGTAATAAGTTGAAAAGACTAGACACCTTGGGAACCAAAAATATTATCCATAACCAGGAAAGAGAATGAAGGATAAAGGATGGGTAGGTTTCCCAGACGACCGGAGGAAAAGCAGCCCTGAGCAGAGTGAGTTAGCTCTTCAATTCTACCAAGAGTAAAATATACACCATAGGTCACAATTAGGGACAGTTGGTAGCCATTGAATGAGAGAGTTTCTGTGTTGTGGGTTCTGTATTTTTCTATGAATTAGGCCTTTGCTGACAGTGACTTGAATAATACTAAGGAATGTGGAGAAAGAATAGACTGGAGAATATAACAGTATTGCCAGGGAATGTCAACATTTTACTCAGAGCCCAGGAACACGAGGGCACTAATCTGCAGATGTTGGGGTCTCCCAGGTGAGGACAAGGAAAGTGGGTGGTTGCTCCAGAGTCGGGACAGGGAGGCACAGATAGGAAGGGGCATCTCATCCACACTGAAGTCACCCAGATTCCATGCAGAGCTTGGGGTGGAAAGGAGTTGTGCTAGCCTGTAAGAAAGTTTTAAATGCTTATAAGGGCAAACAAAGGAAGAATAGAAAATAGAGTTAAGGGACCAATCCAAATTGGAACAAATGTAAGAAATACATAAGTAGTAAGAATCTAAATGAGTTAAATATTAAGAATCATTTAACTATTTAAAATATTGAGATGATGAACAAGAAAAAAGCTTCCCCCTGAATTATCAGAACATTCTTATATGCTTTTCTTGGCACATGTCACATCAACCCTCTTTCCTTTATAAATGAAAGTTTTAAAAACACAACATGAATATTGTTATATTTCTAACATTTTTGCAAGTAAATTAGAAGCAGGTACTAAAACTTTATTAGTTTAATGCAATCATGTGTACCATTGCCTTACATGTCTTTTTATGTAAATGACTGATTTTCCACATGTCCCAGGGGCGCTGAGAAAACTCAAACTTGACAATTCATTACTTTCGTAAATAGACTTATGAAACTCAATAATGATCTTAAACAGTAACATTATAATGTGTAATATTATATAAACATATCTATAATTCTTGAAATATAGCTTCCAATAAGGTATTACTTAGTCAATTATTTGAACAAATAAATGAAGAAAATATATAAGTATTTTGCTGAGTTTGATATTTGAAAGTTTTCATTTTGTTTTGTTTTCCTTCAATCTGACAGATTTATTTTTTCACATTTACTTAACCTAAGATCTAAACCTTACATCAATATTTAAACATTTGTTAAGTATATTTTTTCAGCAAAAGGTTATCTGCTACCAAATGTTAACATTGTCATATGTTCAAGTTCATGAATCCCTGTAGACAATGTTTTACATTTCTGCATTATTAATTTGACAATAGGAATATCATTTGGCTAAGGGCTTCACTAATGCAAAGCAAACTTTTAGCTTCATACTATTTTAATATTAACAAAATTATATGCATTATATTGTCCACATTTCACCAGTAAAATAGATGCAACAAGATGTGAAAATATAATTATACAAACAAAGCGGTCATGACATTGAAAAAAATGAATCTTTGGGGAATCACAGGTGTTAATGTGACAGAAATGACTGAATAGGAGACCTATGCAATGGAAAAAAATGAGTGTTTTGTAAGGTTTTGTAAGTGCCAAATGTTACTAACTGTAATGAGGATGTAATTAAAGTTAAAACAGTTTTCAAAACAAGATTTCATAGACATTTAAGTAAATAACTCAACTATCGAATTTAACAACCGATGACTTTCAGGGAAAAAAGAATTAGTTCTACTCCATTCTATTCAAAAACTATATTTTGCATCTATTCTGTGCCCAGCACTGTGCTAGATATAGAAAAGATAAAGGTGAGACTCAGTGTCAAGTACAAAACAAATATAGCTACAAAAATGCATGCACTAAGTTTAAATCATTTTTAAAACTACGCTCATACACAAATAATTTTTAAATTAATTTTGACTTATAAACTAAAGTCAAACAATGAGAAAAAATTATTTATTAATAATTTTATGAAGGTGGTCAAACCTACTTCCACATTCCCCCCCAAATCTAAATCAGACCCTGAATTATCTGCATTACTTTTCAACCGACATCCGAGTCACTGTTTGGTATGTGTTTCACAAACAATTATGATCTTGCTGTTTGTTGTGCCTGCTGCAACAGTACCTTGCACGTAGTGGAAAATACATAAATATTGGCAAGCAAATAAAAGAAACAATTAACAAATACTGAATAATAAAAGAGTTCTCCTGAGATCTTGCTAAAGTGATACAAAATGATTTCATTTTCTAAATGGAAGGCAAATTAAAATGATCTCAGATAAAAAGTAATTACTTAGAGCCCTGGCGTGTATGAATGAATCTGATCATTTTTCTTTTCATGAAACATAATTTAGCATATCTGCACATGAATAGCAGAGGAAAAATTAAATCAATGTATTTCAAATGGAAAATTCTGAAAGAATTCACAACCGAAGTAATCTCGCTAGTTAAAAAAAAAAAAACATGTCTTTTGCAATTAGTAAAATGTTCAATATATTGCAGAAGAGAGAGTGTCATCCGACCCAAAGTTTCCCTCTCTGACTGGCACATAGCCATTCTGTCGCTCACTCAGTGTGAGTCCTGAACGGGGGATTAGAAACATTAGCAGGAGCCTTCCACTCACCACCAACTCGTCTACTTACCTAAATTATGATTCACTGTTTATGCAAACGTGGTTTGGTTGCAATCTTGATTAATTCAGTTTCCATTCTTTGAACAGTATGCAATATGACCACATTACCTACTGATTTAAAATGCTTCTAGAATCCTCCAGTCCCTCATGATGAAACCAATACTCAACAAAGTTTATATGGCCCTGCGATCTCTACCTTTCCACCCTTTGGACTCAACTCTGGACCCTCCCTGCCTGTTTTCAGAACAGCCCTGCTGCTCCTTTTTTAGTGCCTTCAAATGCCTCAGCTTGCTCTTAACTCTGAGCCTCAGTGGTTCAGGTCCATCTACGTAGAAAGCTCTTTTCCTCACTCTCCGCCTGGACAATTTCTTCTTGTTCTTTGAGTGTCATTTTATATTTTAGTCCCCTGAGGAAAAAGTGACCATATCCTAAATTGGTAGATAGGTTACTGTGTTTATCTTATGGAATCTGTGACATTAAGCAACTTCCTAATCTTTAGACTTCATTCATTCTTTTGGTTATTCACTAATCATTCAACAAATGTTGAATAATCATCTATTACAAGTCAAGCATTCTGCTAGACATGGGAAATGCAATAGTAAGACAAAATCCCTTCCATCTGAGGCTTACACTCTTGCAATTAATATAGGCAATGGAGACATAAAGATGCAAAATCATTACAGAAAGTGATAAATACTATTGGGAAAATCAGTCATGAGTCAGAGATAATGCCTGTTGAAGAAAGTTTCTTTGGTGCTGGGTCCTAAAGAATGAAAAAGAAAAGCCATGTCAAATTCGGGAGAGAGAGAGAGTATTCTAGTTAGAGGCAATACAAGTGCAGGGCCCTAAGGTTAGGATGAGTTTGGCTGATCCATGAGACAAAGTAGGGAGTAGTGTGCCTGGAAACTAGTGGAAAAAAGCATCATGGATAGTAACAATGGAGCAAATTCTGCAGCATATTGAAATTAGGATTTGATTATAAGCCCTAAAGTGAGCCTCTGGAGGATTTGGAGCAGAGGAGGACAATGATCTTATTTCGAAAAATTACACTGTTACTAGTGAAATGTAGGAGGTTAGAGGAGAGAGAATGGAAGCAGAAACGTGAGTGGAGAGATGGAGTGACTTAGGGTTTAGAGGGATCATTGGTAGGATTCAGGATCTAACTTGGGAAACTAAAGTCCTGGAGCCCTCTGATAGTTGAAAAGCAGAAGGTGAAAGAAAAAGAGAAATCAGAAAACAATCAATTCTATTATTTTATTACAAGAAAAATGAAAAGAGAACACCTTTAGGTTACATCATGGCTCCTTGGCCTCACTGACGTCTGATCTGGCTCATTCGTTGTTGTGGGGAGGGTCCTGTGCTTTGCAGAATGTTTAGCAGCATCCCGGCCCCAATCCATTAGATGCTAATAGCAAGCCTTGGTTTTTACAACTAGCGATATCTGAGAATATTTTAAGATGTGTCATTCATCAGCTAATATTTATTTTATTATTTAGGGCAAGAAATCTGTAGTAGATAGCCTTATGGTAAATCCTGCTTATGCCATTTGCTAGCTGGGGTATACATAATTGATGACCATTTTTAGCTTTCTTCCTTTTCTTATTCACATAAATTTCTTATATTTCATGGTTTATTAGCCCCCAAATGTGTCCCCTAGTCCAATCCCACCCATCTCTTTTCTTCTATTACCTCCATCTCATCTTCAGTCTGCAACATAAAATTCAAAAAGAAGCATAGGATAGGTAAGGTGAAAAACCAAACCAGACAGGGAAGGCTAGCAACTCCTGATGGTCAAATGGCAAAAATGTATGTGATGATAACAAACTGATATACTTTTTCTGGTCTCAGAGTAGCCAATTTGCCATACTGTTTTCTGCTTTTCTAAAGTCATCTGATGTTTTACATTTACCTCTTGTTGGTCAGAGCAAGGGTCAATTGGTACATATGTGTACTATGGCCCCAAGATTTTCTTTTGTCTTGTTCCAGTCTCTTGACCAGACTCCACTGCTCTTCACCAGCCTCAGAGTAATTAGCAAATGTGATCATTTCAGATTACATTTGTAATTCTTTCATGATTTATGGGCTATCCAGTGTTAATGCAGCTAAACTACTAATATAAGCACACTTAAATTATATTAATATTTAACATAATTAAACTCTTATTCAATCACCATTTCTTCAACTAAATAGCCATGTTGTCCCCTTGTGCATATGCTCATCTCCGTCTTCTTACCATTATACTTGTATTCTCTTCCTCATCGAAACCCTCCTCCTCTCCTGTCTATAACACAGTTTTATTCATGTTTAATGCTAATTTCAAGTGTTTCCAATGAAGCCTTCCTAGTCTTTTAACTCATAATAATTCCTCTAGTGTAACAAATGAAGCATTGATAATTTATACTACGCAAGATGTCACTTGACTGGAAATTATTTTGTACGAATTACTAATTATTTCTACTTTGTAAGCCTCATTTCCTCAATAAGATGGTGAGATAGTCAATCAATCAGCAGAGCTTGCTAGAGTTTAACTAAAAAGGATTTATCTTAATCACCACAAATGATAAATGAATTGTCATTTTGATGTCTTTCTTAGAAAAAAATCTGTCCTGTCCCCTAGCATCTAATACTTGAGTGGATACATACTAAGTATCCAATAATTACCTGTTGACTTAATATGGCAAATGTTTAAATAAATTCCTTATGTATTTTAAATTTATTTTTATGATATTTTATTGATTGTGCTATTAGAGTTGTCCTGATTTTTCTCTCTTTGCCCCCCTCCACTAAGTTCCCTCTACTCCCTCAGTCAATCCCCTTACCATTGTTTGTGTACATGGGTTATGTGTGTAAGTTACTCCATTTCCTATACTGTACATTATATCCCTATGGATACTCTGCAACTACCCATCCATACGCCTTAATCCCCTCACCTCCTCACCCATTCTCCCCCTCCCCCTCCCATCTGGCAACCATTTGGTAGCTTCACTTCTTTCTATTGCTGCTTTTAAGAGCATCTCTTTATTTTTAACCTTTAGCCTTTTAATTATAACATGTCTTGGAGTGGGCCTCTTTGCATCCATCATAATTGGGACTCTGTGCTTCCTGGACTTGCATGTCTATTTCTTTCACCAAATTAAGAAAGTTTCTTTTTACTACTTTTTCATACACATTTCCAATTTCTTGCTTTCTTTTCTCCTTCTGGCACCCCTCTGTTGTGAATGTTAGACCTCTTAAAGTTGTCTCAGGGGCTTGCTTATACTATCTCCAATTTTTTTAGATTTTTTTCTTCTTGTCGTTCTGCATGGTTTTTTTTTTTTGCTTCCTTATATTTTAAATCATTGATTTGATTCTCAGCTTTATCGACTTTACTGTTGTTTCCCTATATATTGTTCTTTATTTCAAATAGTGTATCCTTTATTTCTGACTGGGTCCTTTTTATGCTGCTGAAGTCCTTATAAAGTTCCTTGAGCATCCTTATAAACTGTTTTTAGCTCTGCATCTGATAGATTGCTTATCTCCATTTCATTTAGCTCTTTTTCTGGAGTTTTGATCTGTTCTTTCATTTGGGCCATGTTTCTTTGTCTCCTCTTTTTGGCAGCCCCCCTATGTTTGTTTCTATGTACTACATAGATGCGCTCTGACACCGTGTCTTGGTAGTATGGCCTAATGTAGTAGGAGTCCTGTATGTAGGTCCAGTGGCACAGACTCCCCTCTCACCCAAGCAGGGCACTTGAGGTATGCCTTTCATATGGTCTGAGTACACCCTCTTGTAGTTGAGCTTTGGTTGTTGTTTGCAGATCAATGGGAGGGATTTACCCAGGCGTGCAGCTGCAGGGATTGGCTGTGACCACTTAGCACCAACCTCTGCTACCCGTGGGGGATCAGCTGTGCAGGGGCAGGGTGGTGGTGCTCCAACAGGGTTTGTAGCTGTCCACTGGGTGTGTACAGCTTCCATTTCCTGGGTGGTACAGGCCAAAATCAGCCCCCACCTGTGTTTTTCCCAGAGCACCATGCCTGAGCTATAAAGCAATCAGATGAATGCTACTTGTGCTGCGCTTGGAGATTCCCTGGTGAAACCAAACTGTACATCTAATTTGGCTGCCATCTGGCTGCTTCCAGGGCTCACTGAAGCCAGCTGTTGCTTCTTTAATAGGATTTAGGAGCCAGGACCAGCCATTCTTATGGAGCAGCAGCTTGGGTGGGCCCATAAGTTGGGAGGGGCAGAGCCTTCGTGGAGCTCCAAGGAGGGTCAAACAATGTTAACCAGGTTGATGGAGTCTCAGATATGGCATCAGTTTACCTGCTCTGTGGAGGGAGGGTTTAACAAAATGACAATGGCCTCTACTCAACTTGATGCAAGACACTTCAGTTTCTCCCTATGTACCACTGGTACCTTTAGAACTTCTACCCCAGTGCCAGAGCTCAGAGGGAGTGACTCTGAGTGGGTGAGTCCGTATGTGAGTTCTTTAAGAACTGCTTGGGGATCCAGAATTTTCTTCCACTGATTCAATCCCCACTGGTTTTTGCAGCTTGACGTTCTGGGATCTTATCATCCTGTCACTGGAACCCTGAGATGGGAGGGGGGCACCCTACTGTGCTGCTGGGACTCCTTGTTCACAAAATATCCCTCCTGAATTTTCATCCACCACACATGGGTGAGGGCCAGCCTGTCCTGCTTTTGCTTGCCTCCTACTAGTCTGTGCAGATGTAGTTTCTTTAATTCCGTAGTTGTCAGACTTCCATTCAATTCAATTCCTGACTGTTCTGACTGATGGTTGTTTTATATTTTATTTTATCTCATTTTTTTAAAGACTTTTAGACAGAGGGGAATGGAGGGAGAAAGAAAGGGAGAAAAACATTAATGCGTGGTTGCCTCTCACGCATTCTCTATTGTGAACCTGTACTTTGCAACCCAGGCATGTGCCCTAACTGGGAATCAAACCAATAACCTCTTGGTTCACAGACTTGTGCTCAATCCACTGAGCTACACCAGCCAGAGCTGTTTTATATTTTAGATGTAATTCTGATGTGGTCATATGAAGAGTCTAGTCATGTGTGCTTACACTGCCATCTTGACCAGCAGTCTCTTTTCTATGTATTTTAATAACAAAATAAAATAATACTCCTTACTAGAGATCACATATGACTATAATGTATGAACAGTGCATGTGAGGTTAGAAGAACCCTACATAATTTTTAAAAACCAAAACATTTAATAATGCTAAAGACTTTTTTTCTTAATCTAAAGAAATCAAAATGCGAGTTACTCAGGTAAAATTTAAGTAGCAGTTCTTAAAATTTGGCAGGATTCAGGATCTCTGGGAGAGGTTAAAACGAAGTGCTGTGCCTATCCCCAGAGTTTCTGATGCAGCAGGCCTGGGGTGGGATCCAATAATTTGCATTTCTAACAAGTATTCTGGTGGTACAGATGCTACTGTTCCTATGTACATACTTTGAGAATCACTCTGTAAAGCATTTTCCTCCTAAAAAGAAAAACCAAATACTTTACTTACATTTCCACCATGCTTCAAGAACAATAACAGAGGAAGATAGAACAGTCAAAGGAGATAATACTCATGATTATTTTATAACAACAAGAAGAGATTAATTTTTCTCAGAAACAAGAGGGCCTATTGTTCTCACCAACAAAGGAGAATTAGAGTGACCACGGTTTCTTAACTTCATCTAGTCTACCCAGATGTCCTCATTCTAAATCTCAGGGTCCCACACTTTCCAAATGATAACCCTCACTTTTACATGAAAAGCTTGACAGGACTGTGACTCCAACTTGTAATTCTGCAACTTTCACAACTAAAGTCTTATGTTTGTTTTTCCTCCGTGGCTTTCTAAATTTCCCCTGTGGCTTTCTAAATAAGAAATTCTTCCAGGCTTACTTCAGTAGTTCTTTGGTTCTCTGATCACAACTTGATCTGAGAGTTTACAGACTGAGTTTGTTATTGTTTTTGTAAGAATCCCAGTGCAATCAGAGCAATCCATCCCATGCAGTCATGTGTAGGAGCTGGCTCATACCCGCTAGCAAAAGATGTATGCATCTCTGCTCAACTCCATGTTCAGTGACACCAGGAAATAGTTTGGCATTAGCTATGGTGGAAATATTTACACCAAGCATACTGGTCATGATTACAAATAAGATTTTTTTTGAGAATTACTTGTTAAATATTTAACAACCCAACACTAATTTCATATTACTTTTTTTGTAATTAACATTATTATACTATTCAGTGCAGAAACCCATGGTCCCCAATACACTTGCTTGAGAAGGCACTTCATCCAAATCAGCCCAAGGGCATTACACGCAATTCAACAGTATGCCATGACTAATTAGTCTCTCATTTCCCACTGGAAAGGAATCCAGGTTTGTGCTCAAGCTCCAAGACATGAACAAGTCAACACCCAAACCCCATCTTTAAGAGACCATTTCCTAGGACCACTCCTGATAAAAACATCTGTCTCAGTAGAGTTTGTTAAGTACACAGAAATTACAGCAATTATTTTAAAAGAGAATGTAACATGAGCAATTGTTAACCTGCAATACAGAATTGTTAAATAGGTAATGAAATGCAATATGTGTGTGTGTGTGTGTGTGTGTGTGTGTGTGTGTGTTAAAGTATCATAGCAACATGTATTAGGTACATTATATATGGATACCCAGGGAGAGTTAGAATCCCTAAATCTTAGAAGCTTGGGAAATTAACCCCATTAAGATGAAACTCACACCACTGTGAGGGGGGGTGATTCTGTTAGACCGTGCTGGTGTTTGAGTGTGAAAGAAGGGACCTTTATTGTGGGACCCTTCAGACTAAAGAGAGGACCATGCTGGACCAGTGCTGGTGTCTTTGTCTTGATGCCCCAGAAGAACACATATAAAGTCTAAACCATGAGGAAATAGATAGTACAACAGGAGCATTGCAAAACCATGGAAAAATATTCCTGGAAATTGATTCCAAGGTATTAGACAAAGGGGAATGCAATGTAACTGTGAATCAGACCAAAATTAATGATTTGGGTACAGTTATAGCAATTTTGGAGTTAAGTATTAGTGTATTTAAAAGTTCATGACTATATGACTAAAACTTGGACTCTGGGATAGTCTATCTTTAAAGATGTTGAGAGGCAAAGACTTGTCTGACATAATGGAGAGAATGGAAAGCAAAGATAAGGGCAATTTGCTGGGGACCATAGTCTTTCCCTGGGATATCTCTCTGTCCCTCACCTGGAATTTGGTAGTTCATGATTCAATATCACTTCTTCAATAAAGTGTTCCCTCATCACCTAAACTTATTTTTATGGTTTTGACCACAGTGGAAATTAACTAATGGTGATGATTGTTTAATGTTTCTCCTCCTCATTAGTCTGCTTATGAGAGCAGGGGGTCATTTCTGTATTGTTAATGGAATCACCTTATTAGATGCTCAGTATATACCTCTGGATTAATGAATGGATATCATGTAAAGTATCTGACACAAGTAGCTAAGCAATAAATGATAATCTTATTCATCATTCTTGGTTTTATTTTATAATTGATATAATTTACAGTGATGCCTTTAATGAAAATCTGCTATGACATTATTTTGTGCAGTGACCTTTTTTTGTTTCACAGAGATTAGAGACTATAGCATAAAAATCAAAGGGCAAATTTTATTATTTCATCAGATGAACATGTTCGATCTTATTTACCTATAGAGTTTCACAGATATGAGAGTTCTTAGAGTAGAAAGTTTTCCTAATATTCCCAAAGCAATATACAGATTCAATGCAATACCTATTAAAGTACCAATGGCGTATTTCACAGACATAGAACAAACACTTCAAAAATTTATATGGAATCATAAATGAGCCCGAATAGCAGCTGCTCTTTTGAGAAAGAAGAACAAAGTAGGAGGGATCACAATACCTGATATCAAACTGTATTACAAGGCCACTGTAATCAAAACAGCCTGGTACTGGCATAAAAACAGGCACATAGACCAATGGAACAGAACAGAGAGCCCAGAAATCAACCCAACCCTCTACAGTCAATTAATATTCGACAAAGGGGGCAGTAACATAAAATGGAGTAAAGATAGCCTCTTCAGCAAATGGTGTTGGGAGAACTGGACAGCTACGTGCAAAAAAATGAAACTTGAGCACCAACTTACACCATACACCAAAATAAATTCAAGGTGGATAAAAGACTTAAATATAAGCCATGACACCATTAAAGTCCTAAAGGAGAACATTGGCAAGAAAATCTCAGATATTCCACGCAGCAACATTTTTACGGATATGTCCCCTAGAGCAAGGAATATAAAGGAAAGAATAAACAAATGGGATCTCCTCAAAATAAAAAGCTTCTGCATGGCTAAAGAAAACAGTATTAAATTAAAAAAGACAACCAACTGTATGGGAAAACATATTTGCCAATGATACCTCAGACAAAGGTTTAATCTCCAAAATATACAAAGAACTTACACGACTCCACTCTAGGAAGACATCGAACCCAATTAAAAAATGGGAAAAGGACTTGAACAGACACTTCTCTAAAGAGGACATACAGATTATCCAGAGACACATGAAGAGATGCTCAATATCGTTAGCTATCAGAGAGATGCAAATTAAAACCACAATGAGATACCACTTTACACCAGTCAGGATGGCTATAATAGACAAAGCAACAAACAACAAATGTTGGAGAGGGTGTGGGGAAAAGGGGACCTTAGTTCACTGTTGGTGGGATTGTAGACTGGTACAACCATTATGGAAAACAGTATGGAATTTTCTCAGAAAAATAAAAATTGACCTGCCTTTTGACCCAGCAATTCCACTGCTAGGATTATACCCCAAGAATCCTAAAACATCAATTTCAAAGAACCTATGCACCACAATGTTCATAGCAGCACAATTTACAATAGCCAAGAGTTGGAAGCAACCTAGGTGCCCATCAGTAAATGAATGGATCCAAAAATTGTGGTACATATACACCATTGAATTTTATGCAGCAGAGAGAAAGAAGGAGCTACTACCTTTTGCAACAACATGGATGGAACTGGAAGCATTATGCTGAGTGAAATAGGCCAGGCATTGAAGGACAAATACCATATGATCTCACCTTTAACAGGAAGCTAAAAGAATAAAACAAACAAGCAAACAGAATAAAAACAAAGACGCTGAAATAGAGAACAAGTGGGCAGCGACCAGAGGGGGAGAGGGAAGGGAACTTAAGGGGAAAAAGGGGGAGGGGTTTTGAGGAACAAGTATGAAAGACACAGAGATGAGGACTGGGGGGGGGGGAATGGGAGGGAGGGGGGAGACCGGGCGGGGGGGGGGGGGGGGAAGAGAAAAAAAATGTACTTGAAAAGTAACTAAATAAAATTAAAAAAAAAAAGAAAGTTTTCCTAATATTCTATGCAGAAAAATGTTGACATTCTCTTTGGCTTACACCCAAAGCTAAATACTTTTTAAAAACAATTCACTGCTGACTGCAGGCACAAGTGTTCAGTCATGGTGAATGTCCACTTAGCAAGTTCAGGCATTCTCTCTGTCTACGTGGCTGACAAACTTACAAACCTCTGAGAGTCAGAGGTCATAACCCAAAGCAGCCAGATGGCCAAGAGTCATCTCCCCTCCAAAGCAGACCTTTCTGCCCATCTCCCTGGTTTCCGACAGGCCACTGTCAGTTTGTTTGAGCCCATGAGCACTTACCTGGCATCTACTTAGCCAGGTCAGTACTTGCAAGAGGACAGATGACTATTCTTCTAAGACTCACTCCCTCAGGAACCTTGACTCCTACTCCACCAAGGACTCATGCAGATGGGAATCTCACTAACAGATTAATTCCCTGTCTTGCAAAGTTAAAATGGCTCCCCTAATGAGGACTGAGCAATAAAGGATGCGAGCCTCTTTAAAGGTATTAAGATCCTAACCTACTCAGAATTACTGAACAGAAAGGAAGTACAGGTCATATTCCAAGTGCTACTAATTGTTTTTGTCACAAAAGTCGTATAGATTTATTGTAGAAAATTTAGAAAATATAGTTAAACCTAATGACACTGTCTGCTGATAACCCCTGCCAATGGCAGTTTTCATTAGATCTCTCCAGACCCCTTTGAAGTGTGTGTATGTTAATTTATGATCTAGATAGATAAATTTTTATTCTAACTTGATGTATATCAAATAAATGTAAAACATGACTATACCATAATATTTTATGAGCATCTTTGTTATTTTTTATTATTCAAGATTACAATTTTATTGATTCTATAATATTCTATTTCATGGAAATAAAATATTCCTCTTGTTAGAAAATTTACATGGTAACCTTGTTGTTTGACACTGTACAGTGTTACTTATTTCTTTTTTTTTTTAAGTTTTATTTTAATTGTTGCTCAAGTACAGTTTTCTGTCTTTTACTCCCATCCCAGCCCACCCACCCAGCCCCCCTCTGCTCCCTCCCATCTCCAGCCCCCTGCCCCCTAGTTTTTGTCCATGTATCTTTTATACTTGTTCCTGTAAACCCTTCCCCTTTTCCCCTGAAATTCCCTCCCCCAGCCCCTCTGGACACTGTCAGCCTGTTCTTTATTTCAGTGTCTTTGGTTATATTTTGCTTGCTTGTTTGTTTTGTTGTTTAGATTCCTGTTAAAGGTGAGATCATATGGTATTTGTCTTTCACTGCCTGGCTAATTTCGCTTAGCATAATGCTTTTCAGTTCCATCTATGGGAAGGATGGAACTGAAGGGTTGCAAAGGGTAGGGGCTCCTTCTTTCTTTTTGCTGCATAGAATTCCATTGTGTAAATGCACCCTAGTTTTTTGATCCATTCATTTACTGATGGGCACCTAGGTTGCTTCCACCACTTAGCTATTGTAAATTGTGCTGCTATGAACGTTGGGGTGCATAGGTTCTTTTGGATTGGTGTTTCAGTGTTTTTAGGATGTAATCCTAGCAGTGAAATTGCTGGGTCAAAAGATATATTCATTTTTCGTTTTCTTAGAAAATTCCATACTATTTTCCATAGTGATTGTACCAGACTGCAATCCCACCAACAGTGTACCAGGGTTCCCTCCAACATCCTCTCCAACACTTGTTGTTTGTTGCTTTGTTCTGATGGCCATTCTGACTGTTGTAAAGTGGTATCTCATTGTGGTTTTAATTTGTATCTCTCTGATAGCTAGCGATATTGAGCATCTTTTCATGTGTCTCTGGATCCTCAGTATCCTCCTTGGAGAAATGTTTGTTCAAGTCCTTTGCCCATTGTTTAATTGGGTTGCTTGTCTTCTTAGAGTGGAGTCATGTAAGTTCTTTATATATTCTGGAGATTAAACCTTTGTCTGTGGTATCACTGGTGACTATGTTTTCCCATATGGTTGGTTCTCTTTTTATTTTAATACTGTTTTCTTTAGCTGTGCAGAAGCTTTTTACTTTGATGAGATCCCATTTGTTTATTCTTTTCTTTATGTCTCTTGCTCTAGGGGACATACCAGTAAAAATGTTGTTGTGTGAAATATCTGAGATTTTCCTGCCAATGTTCTTCTCTAGGACTTTAATGGTGTCACGGCTTATATTTAAGTCTTTTATCCACCTTTCAAGGTGGACAAAAAGCGTAAGTTGGTGCTCAAGTTTCATTTTTTTGCATGTAGCTGTCCAGTTCTCCCAATACCATTTGTTGAAGAGGCTATCTTTACTCCATTTTATGTTATTGCCCACTTTGTCGAGTATTAATTGACTATAGAGACTTGGGTTTATTTCTGGGCTCTTTGTTCTGTTCCATTGGTTTATGTGCCTGTTCTTATGCCCATACCAGGCTGTTTTGATTACAGTGGCCTTGTAATACAGTTTGGTATCAGGTATTGTGATTCCTCCTACTTTGTTCTTCTTTCTCAAAATTGCAGCAGCTATTTGGAGTTGTTTATGATTCCATATAAATTTTTGAAGTGTTTGTTCTATGTCTGTGAAATATGCCATTGGTACTTTTATAGGTATTGCATTGAATCTGTAAATTGCTTTGGGTAGTATGGACATTTTGATGATGTTAATTCTTCCGATCCATGAATATGGTATATGCTTCCATTTGTTCGTGTCTTCCTTGATTTCTTTCTTCAGTGTTGTATAATTTTCTGCATACGGGTCTTTTACCTCTTTGGCTAGGTTTATTCCTAGGTATTTTATTTTTCTTTTTGCTATATCAAATGAGATTTTTTCTTGATTTCCCCTTCTGCTGTTTCATTGTTGGTATACAAAAATGCCTTTGATTTCTGGATATCGACTTTGTATCCCACTATTTTGCCAAATTTATTTATTAGGTTGAGCAGTTTTGGGGTGGAGTCTATAGAATTTTCTATGTACACTATGAAGTCATCTGCAAACAGTGACAGTTTTGTTTTCCTTCCGATTTGGATGCCTTTTATTTCCTTTTCTTGTCTGATCACTGGTAATTCTCCGTGAGCTCATTGAGCTTCCTTATAACCACTGCTTTGAACTCAATATCTGATAGTTGAATTACCTCTATTTCATCTAGCATTCTTTCTGAGGCTTCCTCCTTTCCTTTTATTTGGGTATTGTTTCTTTGTCTTCCCATTGTTAATGAGACTCTTCTTGTTAGCCTTAGCTTCTTAAATTGATCTGTTCTGGCTCCCTGAGTTTATGGTGTGAGCTTCTGTGGCAGAATATACCTGTGAGTTTCAATGGTGCAGTCTCCATCGGGTATCCCGGTGTTCATAGCTTCTACCTATTCTTTTTTGTGATCAGTTGGATGTGGAAGGCAAAATGGTTTAAGACAGCAAGAAAGTATTCTATGCTATTTACAGTAGCCGCTGGTAGAGAAGAGATAGGAGATCCTTTGGCTATGTATAGCGTTAACTGTGATATTCCACCCAACTAGCCACCATTTAAAAAGGATGGAAAGAAGGTGAGACTCTTGTTGGGGAGGGAAGGATTGTGAGTTGGATCTAGGGAGCAGTGAGGTTGTGGGAGGTCAGATTCTGAGGTAAGGTGATAGTAAAGGATAGTAAATGGGTGTAGTATGTGAGAGAATAGAGTTAACCACTACAATAATAGATTTCAGGAAATTGTGAAGTGTGTTAAGATCTGGGAGGGGTGTTGTGTAGTATTTAAAATTGTATGGATTAGCTATTATTTACAATAATATTAGAGCAATGATCATATGACAGACTCTATGAGATCTAGATAACAAGATTAGGGAGTATAGGCCCTGGAGTAGTGTGCTAATGGCACACAGTGAAGTGAAGGACAATAAATTAGCAATACACTATGAAAGATAGAACAGGGGAAACCTGTCATATGATACAATATAACCAGCCAAACAAAGGAGACTAAACAGAAAGAAGAAGAATACAAAAATACTATTAAAATAAAATATGTAATAATAATGAAAAATAATGTTACAAATATGCAATAATTTGCAGGTTCTCTGTAACATCAAAGTGAACTTTGTCTCACTGTCTCAGCTGTTGGGATGCCCCCTCTTTGGGTCCGACTCTGGTCTTTTCACACTTCCGGGTTTGTTTTGTCTCACTTGTGGGTATTTAAAAAGAATAAAATAAAATAAAAGCAGAAGAAGAAAGGAAGAAGAGATAAAATTGGAAAAAAAGGAAGAATGAATAAAATTAGAAAGAAGGGAAGAGAAGCAGAAAGAATTGAGAGATATAAAAATAATAAGAATTAAAAAATTTAAAAATACTTTAAAAAAATCAAACAAACAAACAAAAAGACCTCTTGCTGGTTTCAATCTGACCAAACCGTTTTTTTTTTCTGGTCTTGCTGGCTGCAGCAGGCTGAGGGGCCATTGATATTGCTTTTCTCCCTTCCCTTACAGCACTCAGTCAGCCTGGTGTACTCTCCCTGGAGCTAGTTTATGTCTTCCACAGAGCACACTCTCCCCAGGTTGTGGGCCCAGGCTCTTGGCCAGGTTGCCCCTGGCTTCCTGGGCTTAGGTGTGCATTCTTCCCAGGGTGTGGAAGCTCACAGCCCCTGTGTGTTTCCCACTCAGTCCTATTCCCCTCTCTGTGACTTTAAGCAACTAGTTCTCTCCTGCTGCTGCTTAAACCCTGTTTGGCCCAGGAGGGAGCAGTTGACCCAGCTCTCTCCCAAGAGCCCTGTGGCCGGCCCAGAGGCCCAGGCCTGGAGCTTCTGCCTCCCTGGGTCCCCGTGCTGATCCCTGGACCCTTATTGTCCTGAAGCACTCTCCTTACTGTCTGTTTTTTCAGTGTCCGCTACAATTTTTGATCTCCTATTTTCATATATGCTGTGGTATTGCTGGCTGTCTGCTCTGTTCCACTGTAGAGTGGCTAGGTTTTTCTCCCATGTGTAGGGGGAAGTGGAATCTGCCCCCTCCTACCATGCCGCCATCTTCCCTCCAGTATCCTTCTTTCTTTATATGAATAAATCTCTGGTATTCTGCCCTGGCTGGTGTAGTTCAGTGGATTGAGCACAAGCCTGCAAACCAAACAACAGTGGTTCGATTCCCAGTCAGGACACATGCCTGGGTTGCAGGCCAGGTCCCAGCAGGGGATGCATGAGAGGCAACCAACCATACATTGATATTTCTCTCCCCTTCTCCTTCCCTTCCCCTCTAAAGATAAATAAATAAAATCTTTTAAAAAAACACAAAAATTTTCTAGTATTCTTTTGTATCTATTTACATACATGATTGATGATTTTATCAAGAGCTCTAAAAGTGCAAATTCTTGGTCAAGTGCATGTGTGCAAATCTTCAAAGATAGTGACACATATTGCCAAACCATTATCCAAAGTGTTTGTACTGATTTATATTTTTATTAATGTGTATGAGTGGATCTGTTTCAGGGTAACTTCTCAAACTCCAATTGGTTAATTAAACTTTAAATGCATTGTGCAGCATTGGTGCCAGAAAAGAATCTGATGTCTCATGGTTTTGCACTTGAAAAAGTAGCCTGTTTTGGTAACATTGCCCCATCTGTTTTGAGGCAGACTTTAATTTTTTAAAACAACTGACACAGCTCCCAAAGGCCTTTCTCTCCACAGTTGCTTTTTCCTAGTTTTGAATTTGCCTGTGGATATGGGGCTGCAGAATTTCTCTTCTTATTAGCTCATGTGTATTCAATACTTACAATGTGATTTATATTTATATAATTTAATGTTTATAGTTACCTTATAACATAGCTACTACTACCCCCAATTTCTGGAATAACTGGAATTAGCCCCAGTTTCTAACAGGGAAAAGTGAGGCACAGTGGAGTTAAAGAAATAACTTGTACATTCTGCACTGCTGTAAGTGGTGATAAGTGGGAATTTATATTTCTGTCTGACATGTATATTTATAAAAATGAAAAAAATTTATTTAACTAGTCAAAGACACACATGCTAGGCTTTTAATGTGCAGATCAAATCATAGAATGGTCAGTTGCACTGATGTTAGGGATGTCCAGGAAAGACTTAATGAATGAGGTGAGCTTGAACTCAGTCTTGAATGATGAATGTGCTTACCAGGCAGATGTGATGTGGTGCAGAGAGACTGATGAAGGCCTGCCAAGTGGAGGAGCCGTTACACGAAAGCATGAAGATGTGAAGCAGCATGATGCAGCCACCATAACAGCATGTACCAGGACATTGGCTTCGTGGGAAGTAGTTCTCCAGCTGTTTGCTTCACTTCTCTTCTTTGGGCTGGAAAGCACAGCTTCTGCTTCCCACACATAGCATTTAAAGGTTGGGCAGAGGTTTCCTGATATGTATGTGTCAAATTTCTTTATCAAAAATTCCAAAGGAGGGACAGATTACTCTAGACAAGCATCTGTTAAATGAATAAATGCATGGTTGCATTCAAGTGTAGGAATTGCCAGGTGAAATAAGAAAAAGAAAAAAATGGGGAATTTAAAGGCTTTTCTTCATTTGGTTTGGAGAGAGTTAAAGTGGCATTTTCTATTTACTATAAATGTTTTGTGGTTCCTTATTATAAAAATTTCTTCTAAATATGTTGACATTTTAATTTAATCAGCTAAAATGCTTATTCAAAACAGAATTATGAATATAAGTGAATCAAATTGTCCACACCTACAGTTAAATGTAACTTGTATATAACTCAAAATAAAAATAAGAATATTAATAACACCTTTTTCCCATGGCAACCATATTTTTAATATATTTTATTGATTATGTTATTACAGTTGTCTCATTTTACCCCTTCATTACTCTCCACCCTGCACATCCCCTCCCCTTCACATTCCCCCCTTTAAGTCATGTCCATGTGTCCTAAGTTCTTTAGCTTTTACATTTCCCATACTATTCTTGCCCTCCCCCTGTCTATTTTCTACCTATCATCTATGCTTCTTATTCTTTGTACCTTCTCCCCCCTTCTCCTCCTCCCACTCCTCTGTTGCTAACCCTCCATGCGATCTCCATTTGTGTGGTCCTGTTCCTGTTCTAGTTGTTTTCTTAGTTTGCTTTTGTTTTAGGTATGGTTGTTAATAACTGTGAGTTTCCTGTCCTTTCCCTGTTCATATTTTTTATCTTCTTTTTCTAAGATAAGTCCCTTTAACATTTTATATAGTAAGGGCTTGGTGATGATGAACTCCTTGAACTTGACCTTATCTGAGAAGCACTTTATCTGCCCTTCCATTCTAAATGAAAGCTTTGCTGGATAGAGCAATCTTGGTTGTAGGTCTTTGGATTTCATGACTTGGAATACCTCTTTCCAGCCCCTTCTTGCCTGTAAGGTCTCTTTTGAGAAATCCGCTGACAGTCTGATGGGAACTCCTTTGTAGGTGACTGTCCCCTATCTCTTGCTGCTTCTAGAATTCTCTCCTTCATTTTAATCTTGGGTAATGTAAATATAATGTGCCTTGGTGTGTTCCTCCTTGGGTCCAACTTCTTTGGGATTCTCTGAGCTTCCTGGACTTCCTGGAAGTCTATTTCCTTTGCCAGATTGGGAAAGTCCTCCTTCATTATTTGTTCAAATAAGTGTTCCACTTGTGGCTGTTCCTCCTCCCCTTTAACCCTCCTCCCCTGGTATCCCTATAATTCAGATGTTGGAATGTTTAAAGATGTCCTGGAGGTTTGTAAGCCTCTCCTCATTTTTTTTTTTGAATTCTTGTTTCTTCATTCTTTTCTATTTGGTCACAAATTAGATGAAAAAATGAAGGCTACACTAAGTGAAATGAAGGAAAATGCACAGGGAACCAACAGTAATGGGAAGAAAACTGGGACTCAAATCAATGGAGTGGACCAGAAGTAAGAAAGAAACCATATTCTTTTATATGCCTGGAGCTCAGGTTGAACTAATTTGTGCTGAATTTATTAACATATGAAACTTACAGTGACCAGTATTGTATATGAATTTGTGAGTTCTGAAATGTAAATGGTGGTGGGGAAACAACATGAATTTCATGTACAGGGGGGACAAAAGTAGGTTTACAGCTCTATCCACTTTCGAATACAACAATTAATAAATGAGTGATAATACAGAAATAAACTGTAAGCCTAGTTTTGCCCCACCCTGTGTAGATGAGCCTGATGACACACAGATTCAAACATAACAGAAGGGAGCACAGGGCCAGCGTTTGCTCTAACTCCAGCTTGAGTCTGAAAGCATCGTTGATGTAGTAATTGATTTTATCACACCCCCAAACAACAGACTTTTCAAAAAGTATTCTGTTAACCTGAGAAAAAGGTGAATTACTTCTGCTGTCTTATTAGCAATCAACGGTAATAAAGACTGTGAAAGTGCCTTAGAGAATCCTTAATTATCATTTTGAGATCCTCTGAGAACAAATGAAAGAGAGGCTTATAAAAAGGGAAAGTTAATTAACTTGTCCCAAGGACTACACTCATCCAATTAAAGTATAAATAAAATATTGCTAACTCACCATAGGTTGTTTGACATGTGATAATTTATTCAAGAGAAAGAAATAGCAATATAAAACATTGAAAACTGCTTACATTACCTTACCTACTTCCCTTAAAAACTATGTCCTCTGGTTTGAAAATTTCTCTTTATTTCCCCATTACATTATTTCCCCTAGGAAGAGAGCTAAATGGCCCGCAATAACCCACTGCTGTGCACAGAAGGGTCTCTGACCTTGCAAAGATGCCCAGGGAAAGCAGGATCATTATAATGGTTGTTTGCAAGTCTGAATCATCACCAACTACTGGATATATATCCTTCTAGACATTTTATTTAATTTTCCAACTCAGGCTTACCTTCCCAGTTAAGGAAAAACTGAGTCAAATGGTTCTTTTTTTAAAGAATTATACATTTTTTATTATATTTTTTTCATCATTGTCATTTATCACCCTTAGGATTTTTAAAAGCATTTTGAAGTCCTTAAAAAAAGTGGGAGTATATTTTAAACTACCCACTTCTATATAATTATTTTACTGAATGGCTTTGTAAAAAAAAGGGTTGTCACCCAAAATATTGTCTGTGAGATGGATGTGAATGAAGGACAAGTGCTTCAGAGTGAAATGGGAAAGGCAGGGTGTGCCTCAGCAGGGTTTTTATGCCTTGCCCAAAGGTTCTGGGCTGAAGCAGTACTGTGGGGAAGCTGCCAGTTGGAACCGCTGGTGCACAGGGCATGCGCACTTCTACAGCAGCCACTACTTGTGCAAATGACTTTTTTCTTGGTTGAGAAGAAAAAAATATTCGGTATTACATTTTGTTGTGTTCTCTTTCATCTTCTCCTAGGGAATTGCTTTATCTGAAGTGTATTGTACTTCAAAAGTTACCTGCTTGTTCTGGACCATGTAATTTGAATATGTTTTTTGTATCATCGCCAAAGATTAGCCGATGTCTCAACGTGAGCACACAGCCATGACTCTGAGCAGTAATGAGCACTGTGTCCCTTAATATTGCCATCTAGCACACTGCAATGCACTTTAGGCTTCCTTGGCACGCTTATCTCCTCGGTGTTTTTGCATTTGATCAGGGGTCAGTACTAACCACTACTCTACATACTATAAGCCTCACCTGATGAGGTGGTACATATTGAACTGGAGAATGAAACCCTCACTCAAATATATGCAAGAGATCATTCAGCATTCTTTCAGCAGAATGTTAGACTCAGAGGAAAAATGCCTCATTTATCATTTCATAAAACCATTTGTATTTGCAACAGTTTACAAATATTGCCCTGACTGGTGTGGCACAGTTGGTTGGGTGTTGTCCTGCAAACCAAAAGGTCACAGTTTTGATTCCTGGTCAGGGTACATGCCTGGGTTTTGGGCTGGTCCCCAGTTAGGGTGTGTGGGAGAGGCAACCAATCAATATTTCTCTCACGCATTGATGTTTCTCTTCCTTTCTTCCTTCTCCACTACTCCCTCTCTAAAAATAAATAAATAAAATCTTTTTAAAAAGTTTGCAAATCAGGACTGTAGTCCTGATTTCTGCATCTAGCTAGAAGGTTAACGGACTCAGGAGACTGTTTTCCTGATTGTAATAATAAGAATAACCCCCTCCCTAAAAAGTGATAAAATCACAGTAAGCCATTTTAGAGTAACAAATATCAAATTTTGCTTCATGGTGTAAAAGAAGTAGAAAAACAATTGGGCAAAATACATAACGCAGTTGGTTTTATACACTGTACAACAGGCAGTGCAGGAACTGTCATCCCTGAGAAAATTAAAAGACACAAAGCTTATCCCCTGAAACTTCATAGAGGCACTTTCAGAATGAGGTATAAGAGCAGACTCAGAGATTTTGCTGAGCTGAAGAGACGGAAACTGTGTTTTGATGAGCCCCAGCAGTTAAAATTTTAAGGACAGAGTATTGGCAATGAGGGAACTATGCAGAAAGCAGAGAAACTATCCAGAAATCTGCATACATTGCACTTGAGCTTGTTGCTGAATGTTAACTTGTTCATGTGTGACATAAATACCCTGCAGCCAAGAGAAGACATGCTCTTTATTGTAAGATAAACAAGTCCCAGAGAGTACCCAGAGCTGTAAGACTGACTCTCTGTTGGAGTTATGACCTGCATTAGTAGAGGTGTCTCACCGAACAATCAGGATGTTCAGTAGAGAATCAGGAGGATAATATCTCAGCACTAAGGTTAATCTAAACCTACGGTAAACCTAGTCCAGGCCCACCTGAAAAAGCTTTCAGAAGAAGCCTCAAAAGATTAAGCTGCCCCACAAATAACTGGACTATTAAAACAAATTTCAATATTTTTAAAGAATGCTAAAACACTCCAGATAAAAATGCAAGCAAAATATACAGCAACCAGTTAAAATTCACAAGAATATGAATGATCAGGAAAGTGTTACCCAGAATCATAAGTAAAGTAATACTATAGAAACAACCAAATATGACAGAGATGATGGGGTAAGTAGAACAGGTCCTTATCAAAATTACAAACAAGAGGTTTTTCTAAAGGAAATCTAAAGTCAAGAGAAATAGAATTTATAAAGATGAACCAAATATTTCTTCTAGACAAGAAAAAGAACATGGCAATTAAAAATTCCTTTAGAGGCTTAACAGATTATTAGATATTTATAAACCTATTCAGTAAACTTAAAGAGACAGAAATCGTCTCTTCATAGTAAACGTCAATAGGTAGATGGACAAGCACAGAAAAAGTTTAAAAATTAAACAAGGATGCAACAACCTCTGGGAAAATATGAAGCAATCTAACATGTTTAATTACAGTCTCCAAAATAAAGGAAAGCCAAAATATATTTGGAGAAATAATTTTGCTATACTTGTTATTAGAACTAGAATACTTTTTGGGGGGGTCTATTTTTGGGGGTTTTATACATAAAGAATCATGTCATCAGTGATTAAAGACAGTTTAAATTATTTTTTCCCCATTCTAAAAACTTTTCTTGTCTTTTCTCATTGAAGTAGCTTGCACTTCCAGGACAATGGCGAATAGGAGTGTGGAAAGAGAATATCCTTGTTTTGTCCCTGATCACTACGGGGAAACATTTAATTTCTCACCTTTATGTATGATGTAAGCTGTAAGTTTTTTGTAGAGACTCTATAAAATTGAGGAAGTCTGCTTCTAATCTTGGCTTTCTGAAATCTTTTATCATGGAAAGTTTTATAATTGGGTCACATCCTTTTTCTGTATCAAATAAAACAATCATAACATGTTTCTTTTAAGCTTGTTAATTGGTGGATTGCATAAATTTATTTTTAAATGTTGAGTCAGCCTCCCATAACTGAAATAAATACCAATTGGTAACAATATGTAATTATTTTCAAACATTGTTGAAATCAACTTGCTAATATTTTGTTGAAGATTTTTGCATCTACATTCATGAGAGATATTGGTCTGAAGTTTTACTTCTTATAATGTCATTAATCTGGTTTTAGTATTAAATTAATGCTGGATAGAATGAATTAGGAAATGTTCACTTTACTTCTATTATCTGGATAAGATTGTGGAGAATTTCTATAAACTTTAAAAAAATATTTGGTAGAATTCACCCATAAAACCATCTGGGCTTGGTGCTTTCTTTTGGGGGGAGGTTTTAAATTATTGTTTTATTTGGTTTAACAAGTATAAGTCTATTCAGATTATCTAGTTATCTTTGTGTAAGTTTTGGTAGTATGCTTTGAAGGTACTGGTTCATTTCATGTAAGTTATTAAATATGTAGGCATAAGGTTCTTGATATTAGCCTTTTATTATTCTTCTAATGTCCATGGGAGCAGTAGTGATAAAACCTATTACATTTTTGGTATTATTTGTATACTCTCCTTTCTTCTTATTATTTCCCTATTTGCATTTTCATTGATATCTGCTCTGATTTTATCATTCATTTTCTAACTGCTTGCTTTAATATAAATTATTTTTCTTTCTCCAGTTTTCTAAGGCAGAATATAAATGGTTGGTTTTACATATTTCTTCTTTTCTAATATATTTCTTCAATGCTATAAAAATAGTATAAATTCCCCTCAAAATATTGCTTTCAATTCATCACACAAATTCTGACAAGCCTTATTTTCTTTTTTCTGTATTTTATATTGTCGTTCAGTTACAGTTGTCCCATGGTCCCCCCATTACTCTCCCTGCCTTATCCACCCCCACCTCCCACATTCAACCCTCCCTCCCCTCCATGGCCTTTGTCCATGGGTCCTTTGTACATGTTATATTTTCGGTTTTGTTTAGCTCAAAATATTCTTAAATTACTCTTGAGACTTCTTTACCCAGGTGTTTTAGGTACATTTATTACTTTCCAAATATTTGAGACTATTCCAGCTATCTTTCCATTATTGGCTTCCAGTTTAATTATGTGGTAATCTGAAACACATTTTTTATTATTTCTATTTTAAATGTTTTACAGGTCTTTCATGGTCAAGAATGAGGCCCATCTTGATAAACATTCCACATAAGCTTGAGAAAAATGTTCACTCTGCTATTTCTAGGGGCAGTCGCATTTCAATGTCAATTAGATCCAGTTGATTGGTATTGTTTTACAGGTCAGTTATATCTTAAACATTTCCTGCCTGCTCTATCTTACTGATACAGAAAGAGTTGTGTTGAAACTTCCCATGGGAATAGTGGAATTGTATGTTTTTTCCAGTTGTAAGTTGAACTTCTGTCAACTGTTGCCTCGCATACCTGGACAGCCTGCTGTTGGGTGAATATACATTTAAGATTGTTTGTCTCTTTGCTTTGTATAAAGACAGAGTGATGGCTTCTAGGGTCTTCACATGAAGAACATAAATCAATGGCCTATTTTACTTCAGCTTTGAACAATCCTTCTATCCCTGGAAGCTTGGAATTCAGTAAATATCATCTGTGATCTCTAATAGGGTGACAGTTATATTTATATCAAATTACAGTTCTGGAAGTGCCCCTCTTTACCCTTTCCATGTGCATAAGCACATATATCACTTGAAATTCTCTGAGCTCCTAGACCGATGTCAGTCAGAGTCACCTCAAAGCACCTACAGAGTGGGGCAAACTTAGGTTTACAGTTGTTTGGATAGAAAACAATACAGGAATTAATAAATAAAAACACAAAAATAAACTCTTGAGTTTTGTATCTACCTTTGCCCCACACTGTTTGGTCTCCCTCTCCTCTGTCTCACACTAATTAAATTTGCTAAAAGCCAGTGTCAGAAGTCCCTCTGCTGCCATAGGTGAGACCATGGACATTGTGAGACCAGCATGTTTTCAAAGTGTTGTTACTTGGTATTTCCAAAGTGTCTTACCCTTAGAATGCTAGAGAAGTGTTGAGGTTTGGGGAACTGAAGGAAGGCTGATGTGGCTGGGCTGTAAAAATTAAGCTGTTGTGTAGCCCACTTTAGACTGAGAGAGACACAATCTTGAAGAACATGTTAAAGAATCTCACAAAGGCCCTTGGGAAAGGTTTCGATTTTAAGATACCTGCTAATGTGCATATGGTCAAACTCCAGTAGCTGGCAATGGATATATAGGCTTTGATTCAAGACCCACTATATTCTAAAATGTACTCCCGTTCTACAGGTGATACTCACACATGTAAAACGTACTATTCATAAGCCTAGTAATAATGGAGGTGGTGCATTTTGAGAGATTATTCAGACAATGAACATGCAGCTCCAACTTTACCATTAATTTTATTTTGACCCCAATCTGACCCTTCTCTTTAGTTCACAGAAAGACCAAACTTAACAATGTGTGTACATAAATAAAAAGTCCACATTAAGACACAGGCACCCCTGCGTGGCTAACAGACATGTCTCTCAAAGAGAGACATGCGCGTGGTCCTGGGGGAAACATTCCGTACAGAGGTTTCACCTCCCTCGTGTTACACCCCCATGTTGCACTTGGCAGTCTCCACGCTCCTTCAGGGAACTCAGACATTTGCCCTCGTTCTTACCCACAGGGAGTCAAACACTGAATGCTCCTACCGTTTTCAGACAGATGTTATCAAACATTTTCCTACCATAGTTTTCTCTGGCAATTTGCATAGAGCAACCACTGTCATGGAAAATGAGGGGCAATCAAAAGAGAAACAATTTTGTTTCTCACTAACATCTGGGAATATACCTGTGTTTAGTGAGAGTATTTCCTTCGTGGCACTAAAAACATTTTTGTTCCAACAACATTTTATGTTTAATCTCATGCATGTGTGTTTCAGAATAAACATATATGCTATACAGAAAGTGCATACTTTATGTATATACTCTAATATATATGTACTTTTCAGTTTGTCAGATTAAGTGTATATACACATATGTAATTTTCACCCTTGATACCCCCAATTCCTCGCTACATGGCATACTATCTTTCTTTTTCCCATAAAGAGAGCTGGGATCAAACTTCTACTTCTGGTTAGTATTTAAAAGGTTACAAGAGGCTGTAACTCTCAGTCTGATAATTTAAAAAATTGGGTGTTTAAAAAAAGTCATAAAGTCCATTAGAAATCTGAAGATGCACAGAGAGAAATGTGTACTTCCTAGGAGAAAAGAAATTCCTGGTTATTTTCATGCCTGTGGCAGAGTAAACAGAGGAGAAAACCTCCGGAAGGCAAGGGGCGTTCCTCAGGGGAGAAGAAACCGCCCAACTTCCCAATGAAACACGTGAGTTGGCAAGAAAGACTAGATTCCAGAAAGCACCAGCGGGAAAGTCTTTCCTGAACCATCCACAAAGTGTTTCTAACGAGGGCTCCACAGGTACGGAAACATGCTAAACGCTGGGACCAAAACAGGAGGTCAGGGGGCCATTCCCTGAGGGCACCATGCAGGACAAGGTGTGGTGGGAGAACTCACCAGCTCAAAAGCTGCCTATAAATCATACCAGGATCTCAAGAGTCTCACAATTCTTAGACCCCGAATCCTTCTGAAATGCAGCGTCCTGATCTTACCCTCAAAACATGTATTTGAAGCCAGGAGCAAACTCAGATGAATGAAGCCTCCAACCCATAACAAATCTAGGTCAGCATGAGCTTAGGTCAGATCTCACAGAGAAAGGGGTACGTTCTGCTTTGAAATTAAATGTCACCAATTTCTTACCTACTATTTTTAATAAAGCAGTTAAATATCATTGATTTCTTGCCTACTATTTTAAATAAATAATTATTTATTTATTAAACATGTCATTGTTATCCATGTAATAAGACATTACATGGATTGTAAAAATAAAACAAGACACAAAAATCAGAAAAATATGATTAAAAATTCAGGTTAAAATTTTTTGAAGAGTAAAACCGCCTATTGATTTTAACAAATAAGAACATTAAAGTAATAACTTCAAAGTATGTTAAAGAAAAATGTTGTACTAAGAGCATGAAATTAATAGAAATTCCAGCAGAAAAATTACAGCATTGAAGAAGACATTATCTGAAGTGAAGAATTTATCCAGTGACCTTAACAACATACTGGACATAGGGGGAAAAAAGCCATAAACTTGAAGGCAAATTATTGAAACACATAAAAGAAGTTGCGAAGAAGAAATCTCAGATGACTGCAAAAAAAATAGCAGAAGAACAGAGATACGTGGAACAGTACCATGTGATCTATCATGCTTGAAATTCATGATGTATCATGCTTAAAATTTAAGTCGCAAAAGATCTAGGAAAGAGGGCAGAAGAACTATGTAAAAATATAATGGCCACCACTGATTAAGGACAATAACACAGATAACAAATAAGCTCAGCAAAACTCAAGCAGAATAAATATGAGGAAAAACATGCCTTTGATCACAGAGGGGAGACTAGCTGAAGAAATACGTGCACATAAACAGAGCCTGTGCAGCGAGACAACAATGTTGTAAAGGTGGGCCAGGGGCTTTGGGTGGAGGGAGACAAAGAGGAGGAGTGGGGGACATCTGTACCAGTGTCAACAACAGCAACAAAAGAAAATCAGGCCTTGACAAACTGTAGACAATGAAAGCTAATGAGGCATTTGTTAAGAACCCAGAATATCAGGACTTCTGGAATTTCAGAGTATAGAGCTTTGAAATTCTCTCCCCTCTAAAAGCAGTAATAATAAAAAAAAAAGTTGCAGTCCAAATTAACTATTCCAGGGCCCTAAAAGAGGCCAAAGAAATGTAACAATTTGAGAGCTGTTTATTTAAGAAAAACTGAACTTCTACAAGTGTAACAGGATCTGTGGTAGATTGCCCCAGGGTGGTTGCCCTCCTCCCGACCTTTGAACAAGCTGGGAGAATGGGCAGTTCTGCTGTTGAGGGGGACAGCTTAATCTGAAGAGTGAGGAAAAAATACATACACAGGAATGTTGCCAAAAACAATAATTTCCTTGGCAAACAACTGAGGCAGTCCAACATTACGGCTGCCTGAGGCTTCAATGTTGGTTGAGGTAGGAAAGGACACATCAGTCCGAAATGCAATAGGGAAATTGGGGGATAAGACAGCTCTCACAAGACTTGAAAAGCTTCAGGAAATTCTTGGTGGTCAGGAATGCCCTGTGTGTGCTCAAGAGAGAACAGAGAACCCAGCTCTCTGCTCATCATGGACAGAACATGAGACCAGTATAAGCCACACGTAAAAGCTGTAGTAGACATATAAACTGCCTACTTTCAATGTGTTCCCTAATTGAGCACAGAGCCATAAGCAAAGGGTGGAATTCTTATTGATTAAAGGTGTTTAAGTGGAAACTTTGATTAATCATTGGCTAACCACTAAGCCATTTAACTCAAAGGTAAAATGTAGGAATCTAGGTTTTAAAATAGAGACAAGAACCAAAATAGCTCAATGATTCTAGTCCAGGCAAGTTTTTAAATAAAGAAGCAACAAACAAAATCAACAAAAATGAAGTTACAAAGGTAGGGACTAGCGAAAACCTAGCATTGCCACATACATTATCTAAATTTCATGTCTGATTCTCAAAAAAAATTAGACAAAAAATAATGAAGGATGGCTGAGGGAGAGGAGAGAGAGAGAAGTATTAAGTAGAAACTATGAGAGACTTTAGATGTTGGATTTAGTAGACAAAGACTACAAAACATCTGTTATGGATATTTTTAAAGAACTAAAGTATATATTTAAAAAACAAAAGAAAGTATAATGACAAAAAGACGGAAAAATTGTCACAGTCAGTAATAGACTAACAAGACATGAAGATTAAATACAATGTAGCACACAGATTATATCCAGAAATGGGAAGAAATACATTAGTGGGAAAACTGAATGTAAAATCTGTAGCTTAGTTAGTGCTATTGAACCAATACACATATTTTAAATTTTGATACCTTTAATGATAAATAAAGCTATTAAAGCAATAGAAAACAATAGCTGAATTCCTCTTTAACCTTGAAGTAGAGAAAACTTTTCTACAAAGACTGACTTTCTAAAAGTAACTTTGAAAAGATTGATACATTTTATAAATAAAATTTTTTTAAGTAATCAAAGAATAGCTTGCAACCTGGGCTAAATTACTTACAATATATATAAAACATGAGACTACCATAGCTAATGTATATTGAGACAACCTCCTAAAAATTAGAGAATATAGAATCAATAACCCTATAGAAAAATGGGAAGCAGAAATTCACAACAAATTATACAAAAATGGTCTTCAACCAGTCATAAGGAAATTCAAAATATCATTAAAATATCCCTAAGCATATGAAATTGTTGAAATTCATTCATAATTAGAGACATGTAAGTTAAAACAACCTTCCTTACTAGTCTCAAATATCAG
Source organism: Artibeus jamaicensis (assembly GCF_021234435.1). Taxonomy (NCBI): domain Eukaryota; kingdom Metazoa; phylum Chordata; class Mammalia; order Chiroptera; family Phyllostomidae; genus Artibeus; species Artibeus jamaicensis. The sequence goes on from NW_026522059.1 coordinate 42,178,963, forward strand.
ACTAGCAAAAATTGTAAACAATGACAACGTATTCAACATGGTAATGCAAATGTACAATCCTGCAAGGAAATGTGGCAATACGTAGTAAAACTACATGTGCAATTACCTTTTATGCAGCAAATCTGCCTGTAGGAATCTTCTCTAAAGATATTTCTCCAACATTATAAATTTACATGTGAACAAAGTTATCCATTGCAGCATTTTTATGGATACAAAATATTAGAAACAATCTTAATGTTTGTACATTAGAATGGTTGAGTAAGCTATAATACATCCATTGGAATATGATGCAGTTCTATGAAAAAAGAATGAGGAGGATCTCTATTAACTGATATAGAATAATTTTCAGATATTGTTTGCTGAGTGAAAACAAGTGAGAGAAGAATATCTTTATAATGTACCCTTCATGTAAGAGAAAGAGATATATAAGAAAATATTCATATATATGCTGATTTATCCAAAAAAAATCCTGGAGGAAAAAGCAAAAATGAAGGAGAAGTTGGTTGCCTAATGGGGCAGGTAGGAAAGAAAAGGAGAATGAAAATAAATGAGTACAAATGGAAAAAGAATGACACTTCTCAGAGCCCATCTTTTTGTACAGTTTAATCATTAGAAACACACCAATGTTTCACATACATCCAACCGTAGTTAAATGAAAAATATGCCCATAAGTAAACTGATCAATTAATAAAATCAAACGGGATGTTGAGAAGTCCAAAATGTTACAACAATATGGCTATGCTAGTTTCACTTCCAGGCTAGCAAAAATTGTGAAGTGAACAGCACATTCAACACGGCAAGGTTGTGAGGGACCAAGCATTGCCATACCATAATGATGGAAATGAAAATGTACATTCAAAATGCCTAAAAAGAGTTCCATCAAGATGGAGGAGTAGGTGGAAGCACTGCACCTTCTCGCACAACCAAGTTTAAAAACAACAAAGTTTTAGCAACAAAAACGCAGCCAAACCACAGAAAATTAAACTGCACAGAAGTCTGACAACGAACCCTTCAGCCAAACTGGTAAGAGGGGCAGAGCCAGCAGCAGAGAGGGGTTGGGCAGGAGAGATCCACTGGACCTACCCGGGCATGCGACCCAGGTGCACAGGCAGCAGTGGGCAGATCCCAGGTGTGGAGAAGCAGGCAGACCCACTGAGGGTGCAAGGCAGTGGACCCATTGAGAGCTGATTGCAGTCACACATTAGTGCGCAGATAAACTGGTGAAGGAGCTAGCAGTGAGACAGACCGCACAGGCCCCAGTGGCAGGAAGTGGCAGAGGGGACTGCTATTGTCCCTCTCTGACCCTGCCCCCACATACAGCGTCACAAACCAGCGACCTGGGTGGCCCCGCCCTGGTGAACACCTTAGGCTCCGCTCTTCATATGTAGTGGGCAGGAACAAATCAAAACATGGCTCAAGAACAACTCAGAGCCCCAGAGCCAATAAATCTAAGTGATGAAGAAATAGCCAAACTTTCAGATGCACAGTTCAAAACACTGGTGATCAAGAGGATGTTCAGAGAACTGGTTGATTTTAGTCACAAATTAGAGGAACATATGAAGGCTAAACTAATTGAATGAAGGGAAATACACAGGAAACCAATAGTAATGGAAAGGAAACTGGGACTCAAATCAAAGGAGTGGACCAGAAGGAGGAAAAAAATGACCAAACAGAAAAGGATGAAGAAACAAGAATTCAAAAAAAAAAAAAAAGTGAGGAGAGGCTTAGGAACGTTCAGGACATCTTTAAACATTCCAACATCCGAATTATAGGGGTACCAGAAGGGGAAGAGGAACAGCCACAAGTGGAACACTATTTGAACAAATAATAAAGGAGAACTTCCCCAATCTGGCAAAGGAAATAGACTTCCAGGAAATCCAGGAAGCTCAGAGAGTCCCAAAGAAGTTGGACTCAAGGAGGAACACACCAAGGCACATCATCATTATATTAGCCAAGATTAAAATAAAGGAGAGAATCCTAGAAGCAGCAAGAGATAAGGGGGCAGTCACCTACAAAGGAGTTCCCATCAGACTGTCAGCGGATTTCTCAAAAGAGACCTTACAGGCAAGAAGGTGCTGGAAAGAAGTATTCCAAGCTCATGAAATCCAAAGACCTACATTCAAGATTGATCTATCCAGAAAAGCTTTCATTTAGAATGGAAGGGCAGATAAAGTGCTTCTCAGATAAGATCAAATTCAAGGAGTTCATCATCACCAAGCCCTTATTATATGAAATGTTAAAGGGACTTACCTAAGGAAAAGAAGATAAAAAAGATGAACAGTGAAAGGACAGCAAACTCACAGTTATTAAGAACCACACCTAATACAAAAGCAAACTAAGAGGACAGCTAGATCAGGAGCAGAACCATAGAAATGAAGATCACATGGAGGGTTAGCAACAGGGGAGTGGGAGGAGGAGAAGGGGGGAGAAGGTACAGAGAATAAGTAGCATAGACAGTAGGTAGAAAATAGACAGGGGGAGGGCAAGAATAGTAGGGGAAATATAGAATCTAAAGAACTTGAGACACGTGATCATAAACTAAAGGGGGGGAATGGTGGGGGAGGGGGTGTGTAGGGTGGAAGGGAATGAAGGGGGAAATAGAACAAATGTAATGGCATAATTAATAAAATATATATATATAAAAACGTAAAAAATGCCTAACAAAACTTATAGTGCCAACAGGAACAAATGGACCCATGTATTTAGAAACAAATATCATAATCTCACTGAAGAATATGGCAAAGAAGAGAATTAACCTGTTACCAAACAGGGGTCCTGGGGGGGTGCAATATTTGGCCCACCTAGGGACACCAAAAACTGCTACAGAACAACAGCTCCCCGCCCCCCCCCAGGATGGTATACTAAATACCTACTGGGCTCCTCTGTCCGCTGCCAATTGGAAAGACATCTCTCAATGCCAGAGATTTGTGAAAAGGAAAGGAAAGCTTTATTTAAAGCTGTACAGACGTAAAGCCTTAAAGCGGTGACCAGATGGATGTCCCCATTAAAATATCAAAGTCCTTTTGGATACCAACAGACACCCACAGCGCTTCTTTCACCCCCACCCTAATTCAGGGTACCGTACCTCAGGAAAAGAAGCACACGTCTGTGTTTCAGGCCACTGGCACCAGCAGCTGTGTCGTCTCCAGGCAGGATCTCCAGTTAATCCAAAGTCATGTGGCACCTTCTCACAGCCCACTGGTAAGAGTTCTTTATACCCATTTTTCCAGGCAAAGTCTCTCCTGCTTCCTAGGCCATGCAGCCAAAGGGAGCACCCCAAGGCCACATGGGCCTCTTCTACCAGAGCTGCAGGGGTCTGCACTTTGACCAAAAGCGTGTGGCTTTCTTCTTCACCTGGTTTCAGGGGTCCCCACTCTGGCAAAATTGCATGGCTCTCTCTCCCACCTTGGCAAGGGGGGTCCTAACTCTGCCAAAAACTGCATGGCTCTCCCCTACATGACTGCGGGGGTCCTCACTCTGACCAAAACTGCGTGACTCTCTCTTTAATGGCTGCCGCATCTCAGTTTAAATCCCCGAGCCAGTCCTCCTTTGCAGCCCCATTTCCGACTCCTCCCACAATTGGTTACACCTGTCAGGACTCCCATATTATTACAAGTTTTTTTTTATTTAGTTATTTTTCAAGTACAGTTTTTTGTCTATTTCTCCCATCCCAGCCCCGCCCTCATCCCGTGCTCCCCACCTCCCTCCCATCTCCACCCCCCCCAGTTCTAATCCTTGCGTCCTTCATATTACAAGTTTACTGGGCTGCCATCATGAGTCTGGGCAGCTGTGGCCCCACGGCTTGGAGCCAATCAATGCCAAGCTCTCACGCAGGTGCTGTAACTCAGGGGACCTGCCCGCCCAGTTACACCCTGGGTAGAAGCAACTTCCTTCTCCCTGGCTCAAAGCATGGCCACAGCTATTTAACATATCTATGAAACCAGTTAAAGGTTATAGATATGTTAAATAATCATTCCAGAGGTTAGCTGCAAAACTGTTGCTATGCAAAACAGCTCTCAATGGCCCTGCTCCATTTGTCCCTCCCTCCTGGGAGGGGGGTGGTGAGGACATCTTAATATTTCCTGGACATCCTGAGCTCTGGACCCCATCCAAAATCCTTTTCTGGGGCCCCCCTCTTGGCTGCACCCTGTTACAAACCTACTCAAGTTCGAAAAACAGTATTTTAAGTGGGTTCTGTGATGCTAAAGAATAAAAGTTACACAGAAGTATAGCACCCAACACAGCTCTTTCTCACCAAAGTATATATTAGCCACATTGTAACTAATTTGTTCACTAGCATGAAACAAATAAGTGAATATAGTAACAGGTAATGAGAGCCAGTGTTTTTTTTTTTTTTACAAAGAAATTAGAAATAAAGGGAAAGGGAAGAAATCTAGAAGAAATTTTGTGTTATTTGATTTAAACCAGAGGTATCAGTGTTAAGTTATATTAACACATACACAGAGTACTTACTTAAGATTGATAACTTCCAAATTCATCAAATATACCCATATACACATATACTAAGGGTGTCCCTTGGTGTAAAAGAAACAGAATTATCTTCTGGAGGGCGGGTCCCTTGTAGTACAGACTCCTCCCGCTAGGTGAAGGTTCTAGGAGCTCATCTTCTGTATCAGTGTCCCAGCTGGCACTGCTGTGAAAGGCTGCATTCCGCTTCAGATAATTTTTCTGAAGACTCTTTCAACACGTTTGCCTACCTCATGATGAGTGACTTATGAGCACACCTGCCCATACCACGCTGAGTGTTCAGCAGCTTTTGATCAAAACAACATGACTCCCATGCTCCAGCCTCCCTATTCACCCAATCTCACCCTGAGAGATTTTCTTTGTTTATCCAGATGAAAAAACCCTCAAAAGGAAGAGGTGAAACAAAAAACAGTAGAAGTGCTGAAAAGCATCAAAATCGATGAGTTCAAAACTGTTTTGAGCAGTGGGAAAAACGTCTCAATAGGTGTATTGCATTAAATGGAGAGTACTTTGAGGGTGAGTGAAGTTTAAACATGTAAGAATAAACACATAATTTTTAGAAATACATTTGCACTTCAATCATTATTGTATATATGTGTGTACAGATATAAATACTTGTGCATGATACATGTGTAAAATACCTATATGTTCATATACATATATATTTATGTGTGTGCACACATGCATAGAGGTTATTCTATTTGTGTATATTTCTTGTTCTGATCCCTAAAGGACCTATGAGAAACCCTGCTCCTGCTGAATGAGCATGTAATTGGCCAGATCTTAGTTTCTAAATATGATCCTCCAATAAAAGGAAGCTGTGCTAGTTGGAGACCTGGTTCCTTTCAGGACTGGGGCAGGAAAAATGCAAGATAAGCCTGAAACATCTTATGATGTCAAAAAATAAGCAACTACTTGAAAAAGCCCGATGGCAGGTGAAAGTACATAGAAGACAAATGGAAGGAGCTACCATTGGTCAAGACTTGAAAAATCTGATCAGCAATGTAATGATAGTATTGTATATTAACCAACAGAACCAAATAAATGTCCATGAGTCCATAGACATGAATGAATGAATGATGAAGAGACAGTTCTTCCTTATAAAAGAATTCCAATTAAGAGATGTAGAAGAAATGAGCAAAGCACAAAGTCACAAAATACAAAATGAGGAAATCACCACAGTAATGATTTTACAGACAAGATTCATGCATGGATCTTGAAGTTAAATTTTTTAGTGAAAAGTATTTCCCCCATATATTTATTAGTCAAAAAATGGTATGTTATGGTAGAGAAACCCAGGGGACATCTCCTTACACAAGTGACTAAGGTTAACATTATCACTGAGGAGAGTCCCATCAACATCACAAGCCATCTGATCTTCTGCATTAGGAGGGCAAAGGTCACTTCTGTGGCCTTTGTGGACAAAACATGTAACCCTCAGTGTAATTATGAGAAAATGTCACACAGATCTAAACTGAGAAGAAATTACAAAAACATGTGACCAGTAACACTAAAAGCGTCAAGGTCACAAAAGAATGAAAAAGGAAGAACTGTAACAGATTGGAGGAGACTAAGGAGACACATGATTTTATATATTCTGGAATCCTGGATTGGATTCAGGATAAGGAAAAAATGGGGTGAGGGAGAAAAACAGATTAAATGTAAATAATGTCCATAACATAGTTAATAATAGTGTGCTAATGTTAATTTGTTAGTTTTAGTAATTGGACCATGATTATGTGAGTAGATAACATCAGAGGAAACTTGGGAAGGGATACACATGGACTGTCTGTGCTATTTTGTAACCCTGATGTAAGTCTAAAATTGTTTCAAAATAAAATTTAAAATGTTAAAGATAGATCTTTTGGCCCTAACATAGAAAGCTATATAACAAATTAAATAAAAAGATAATCAAATGAAAGAAACAATTTCAAAAGTAGAATTTGTAATATTACTTAAAAAACACATATATAACCATGGAACATCCAAACAATTAACTATTATTCAATGTTGAAAAGAAATGAGCTATCAAGCCATGAAACTATATGGAAGAAACTTAAATGCATATTACTATGTGAAAGAAGCCAATCTGAAAATGCTACATACTTTACAATTCCAACTACATGGCCCTCTGGGAAAGGCAAAACTGTAGAGACTAAAAAATCCAGGGACTAGGAGGGAGAGAGTGATGGATGGAAGGATTTTTAGGGCAGTAAATTTATGCTATTGCTATGGTGGATACACGTCATTATACATTTGTACAAACCCACAGACTGTGGAACAAGAGTGAATCCTAATGTAAACTATGAACTCTGGGTAACAGCGATGTGTGGATGTAGGTGCATCACTTGCAGCCAATGTGCCGCCCTGGTGGGGGCTGGTGGTACTGGGAGAAGCTGTGGGTGTGGGGGCAGCAGGTATAAGACCTGGGGAATCTCCGTACCTTCTACTCAATTTTGCTGTGAACCTATAAATGCTCTAAGAAATAAAGCCTGTTGCAAAAATATGTATATATACAAATATATTTATATATGTATGCATATATATTTTCACATTTATATTTATATTAGTATGTGCTTAAAAACTTAGCATATGTCAGTTATCAGTTATGTTTCTGACCGGGAGAAAGGAGTGGGGAATCAAAGGGATTTTACTGTTTCTACTTTATGTATTTTATATTTTTCTGTCATGTTTGAATTTCTATAATGAAGATGCATTTTGAAAAAAAAAACCATAGTTACAAAATCGTAACAAAAGAATATATTTGAAAAATAGGTCAATGAAAACCAGTTTAGAGAATAAGTTTGCTTTATCCATAGTCCATTGAATGCACGTCTGGTTTCCTGAAGCAGCGCCCCAGTCAACCTGCTACATGTAAATTTATATCTGCGTTTGGGAAGATTAGCAAATAAGGAGGGTATAAAATATTTATGCCCACGGAGCACTTAGAGCTGTGAGAGTGATCCATTTCTCACGCACAGCCTTGTGCTACGGCTTTGAGGTCAGAATTGCCCATTTATGTTAGCTGTAGCTACAGTGCTGCTTTCTGATATAGTTATATCATAAAAGTAACAATAAACTTTGTTACATATTAAAGTTCCATTTATTTCTCTCCTTCAGGTCATGTGCCATGATTTATGATGGCAGATTATGTTCTGAGAATTTTGAACTATTAAAAACACCTGGGAAATACATTTATCGTCTAAGTTAGAAAATTACCTTCACATTAGCCCCACCTCCAAGCCCACTTAATTTCTGCTGATGTTGTACCTTGATGTGTTGTGAGAATGAACTAAATTTCTGTTTATTCTAACTCTTGGTGAGCCACAGTGAGGTCACTCACTTTCCTCCTGGATCACAAGTAAAGTCATCCACACTGTCCACCTGGGTCCTTCCGTTCTGGGACTGCCACCTGTGTCAGTAATGCATTTGCGTGACCTGGGCTGAGGGCAACTGACAAAAGAAATTAATGGGAATCAGCGTCTCTTAAAACAGGATCTCCGGGACATTTGAATTGAGGTAATTTTAACATCAGTATTCTTCGCATTTAGATTCCTGGTGAGTTCTTAGGTCTATGTGGTGTTTTATGTAGCAATTATATGGACATCTATATTTTTCAGTCCTTCCTTCACGCATAAGTAGCTGCCCACTCAAGGAGATGGTGTGACCTGCCCAGAGTCTCATAGCACTAAATGCCAAGCTAAAACCAAATGTTATGTCCTCTGCTCTTGTCCTCTTTTTATGCCATAATATTACTATTTAAACATAAACTAACAGCTCTATGATATTTATAATATCTGTACTTTCTGGCCTTTATAGTTAAATATTCAGGAAAATGTAAACTATATTGGAAAGTGTGCACAAATGAATTAACAAAGCCCTTTACGACTCAAGTATTGCTGGCGCTTTTCCTTTCACATGACTTTTCTCAAAGGACATGAGAAATACAACTCTTAATCTGAAGATTAAGGGTAATTATTAAAGAGCACCGTCAATGAAGGTTAAGTATAATGATTAAAGAGAACAGATGCCAATCCTAATGCAAGTAAAGAATCTCGCCTTTAAGATAATGTTTTATCTTAAGGCAAAGTATACAAAAAAAAATCAGTCCTATTGTAAATTAGAGTAAACTTTATGACAAAAAAATAACATAGTAATGAAGGATTATGAAATGAGAAAATGCCAGCTAAGGTGGTACTGGGGTAGCAAAAACAATAGCCCCTCACCGTTCCACCTTAAAACATAGGAATCTAATTTATGCAGCTGCCAGAATATGGGGAGAGCAAAATCCAACATGTGTCAAATTAATGAAGGCCCGTGGCCACTCCCATGCATTGAGTGTGTGCTCTTGGCCCACCCACAGGGGGCGCCTGAGACTCTGGAAGTGTAGTTCCACAGCTTTCTGTTACTTTCTTCCATCCTTAGTGAATTCCATACACTCAAAGGGTGAGGTTAATGTCCTAAATACAGTACATGTTTATTAAGTGTTCTTTGATTTTTTATGTAAAATTTCCCAGGGAACTGGATCTAAGACAAAATACTTAGTCCATATCCATGTAAAGTAATTTCTAATATTATGGAGAACTGTATTTCCCATAAGGCTACACCAGGCTCCCCCATCCCATAAACTCGTCCTACAATGTGGATTAGAATTTCTCCCAGCCAGTGGTGGGTCTGGGGTTCCCTTCGCTAAGATCTGGGTGGGCCTCTGATTACAGAAGAAATGACGTGAAAAGCGACTCCCAGGCTAGGTCGTAAGCAGGCTACAACTCCTCCCTCCCCCTACTACATTACAGCCTTCTGGGCACCCCGAAACGTGAATCTCTGCTGCGTCACCCCCGCGGGACCATTTTCTTCCCATTTCCATTTTCCTGCACTGGCATCTCCACCCCTAGAAAGAAAGCTGAGGCAAGTACAGCACTCCCCTTGCACACTCCCTTCTCTCAGACTTCGGTCCCGTGCTGCCTGTGGTCCAAGGCTGAGAGTAGTTGCCTTATTAGCTATTTAATAGCATTTGATAGTTGTTTAGGGTGGGAAGGTAAGCCCAATCCCCATTACTCCGTCATGGCCAAAATGCAAGTTGGCTTATCTGTTGTACATACAAAATATTTTTAGGTTTTGTCCTGTTAAAAAGTAGAACTTATTATCTTAATGGCGGTGAACTTATTGTTAGGTTACCAATGCAGGCAAGTTTACATTTTCATAGAAACTGACCAAGTCCTGCCTCTAATTAATGTTACATTACTTATATCTGTCAGGATGTCACATACATCACGCTGAAGAGTAAAGCAAATCCCTACTTCTGGAGCTCAGCTCCTTCCCTCTATTAAATGTAAAAGGGAAAGCAGTTGAGTCCTAACTGACTCCATCCGTGGAAAGTTAACCTGTCTTTGAGAGCCTTAATCTCACCAATTATCAAAGGGTCAAACTGCAGGAAAACCAGTGGCCTCACCTGTGCCTGACGTCTGCACTCGTCCTGGTCCTTCAGACAAGGTAGACCAGCATTTTGTGAAACCCCAAGTGGGATTTTTCCTTTCCAAGCATCACTTTATTGATGCAACAAATATTTATTGGTACCTGCCATGTTCTAGGGATTTGGCAGTGAAGAGCGGATGACATTGTTTTGGAGGGAGACAAACCTTAAAATAAATATACTATTGCTTAAATATGTAATCTGTAAGGGAATCATAAGGGCTAAGGAGGAAATAACTCAAAATAAGAGAGTAGATTGCAAGAGAATAGAAAAGCAGGAGGCAGAAATTGCCAGGCTGGAAAAAGTCGGTGCCCTTCCCTGACGCACAGCTCCGCTTCCTTCACACTCTGTTGGTCTAAGCCATCTCGGGGCTGCTCAGGTTCAAGGGGAGGGAGGAATGGATTCTGCCTCTTGATGGGGAAAGGCCAGGCCACACAGAGAAGGGCACATGTGGTGAAACCACCTTCGGAAAATACACTTAGCAACAGTTTCCATGCCTAGATACACAAATTATTGCCACATGGTAGCAGAAATGTATTTGTGAATTATTTATCATAATGCCATTAAACAGTGGAAATGAAAATTTGCAAAAATATCTGAGGCTATTATTTACATTTGGAAATGCAATGAGAATATTTTAACATACTTATTTCACCACTTAAAGGAAATTTGGAGGTTTTTGAAAAGCATTTGAATTACATTGTTACCCTTTTGAAAAACACTTAGGTGGGCAAAATACAGTATATTTGAAGAGTTAACTAAGAAGTTACTACTCTGCAGCTTTTATTTTTGAAAATATTTGAGCTCAAGTCAATAGTACTTAATTTTCCAAGTTTATAACACTTTATTAAATTGCCACTATCCTAGCTTTGTCACTGGTATAACTCAATCATATTTATCTTACAATCGTATGTTACAGATATATAATTACAATAATTTAACCTCACCACAGAGATGTAACTTAACAAGTTATTCTGTCTACTTAATGCATGCTAATCAGAAAGAGTTTACTTAACTATAACACGGCAATTAACACAAGAAATAGAAAATAAACTTTCCAGGACAGGAAGGATAATTTCAGGGACTAATCATATCTCCAACAATACATTGTAAATGTATATTAATATCAAGACTTGTTCCTTTCCATTCAGATTTTAGAGGTGGCCAGAATTAGTCCAATATGTGTTTTAGTCCTACCCAAATTAACACTTCTGTTCTCATATTCATTTATTTATTTAGTAATCCATTCATTTTTTACTCTTTCATAGAGTCAAGGAATATTCATCTTGGTCATAATTCTGTTATGAGTAGTATATTAGAGATCTCCAGAGAAACAGAACTAGTGGGGCGTGCGTGTGCATGTGTGTGCGTGCAAATATGAAACTAGCCAAACTCCGAACACCCAGAGCCAGGAGAGATGACAGTATAAGTAAGTCTCAGTCTTAGTATGAGGCCAAAAGCAGGAGAAAGTCAATGTCCTATGTCAAAGACAGTTTAACAGAGATAAAGATTTTTTTTACCCAGTCTTTTAGTTTATTCCGGCTTTCAATGGATTAGATGAAGCTCACTAATGTCTGGTAAGAAAATTGGCTTTCCTTAGTCCACCAATTCAAATATTAATCTCATCCAGAAATGCTCTTACAGACACAGCCAGAAATAATGTTTGGCTAGGTTTCTGGACATCCTGTGGCCTAGGCAAGTTTACACATAAAATTAACCACCATAAATAGTTACGAGTAGAAGAGCCAGAGCTTAATCAAAACCTGTTCCCATCACTTGCTTTTGTTTTTCTTCTCTCATAGTTGCTCCATTCATGTTTTGTTTGTCAGACCGAGAAAATGCCATCCCAGCAACCTCACTGTTGGTATGCCAGTTCAAGATAGCCTCCTCCTACCTAAGTATTCTTTTTAGACTTGCCTTTCCAGTTCTATTTGATCTCAAAAGCAGCTCTGTGTTATCTGTGCTCACTCTCCATGGGAGCTGAGAATCAACTGTGAACATATTTGTGGTCCAAGTCTTGACAATCAGCATCAAATAACTGATTAAACATCCTTCATCCTTATATTTAAGATATAGTGTTAGGTGCTACACACACACACACACAAAAGCCTGTCAAACACATAAATACAGAGAAAAAGAAAGAAAGAGAGTGTCTGTCCTTGAGAAATGAAATTAGGAAAAGATGGTAGATAGATACCACCAAAGTAAATTCTGGTCATTTCATCACATGATACATATCGTAAAGATTAGAGAGCAAGTCAGAAGTTCTAATACATCATGAACAGAAGTTCTAGAAAGCAGAAAAAAGAGAAAATGGGAGGGGAACAAAAACACCTGTTCCTGACTTTGAGGTATTTACTGACCGGTTTGCAAGGAAGTTACTTACTAAAATAACAGTAATTCGAAATTAAAAGTGTCCCTTCACCACTTAACACTCAATTGTGGCTTCCCAGTAGGTTCATATTAACAGCCCAAATCTTACTTTTGGCCTGGACCGTCTTCTCTGGCCCTCTGACCTCACCACCACACCACAGCGCTGGGTTCACTGCTACGACCAGGGCAAAACTGTCCATTCCAAAGGATGCCAACCTCTTGACGTAGGACCTTTCCCCTGTGTCCTCCCTCTGCCTAAAAGGCTGGCTCTTGCCCCACCCTCTCCCCTGTCATCCACAAGCCCCTAACAGGTCTAAGATTTAGGCATCTCTCTCCTTGTACAACTTTGATATGTCTAGAAACTGCACTACAATAGATCATACTTTTTTATAGGTAAACAATTGAAGCAGTAATGACTAACATTCATAGCAAATAATCATAGTCATGACTAAACATGGTATTGTATGACTATGTAAACAAAGCAAGACTATGTCTACTATAACCCCCTGTAAGCATTTTAATGTCTGCAATACTACAAAGTTGCAACTCATTGAATCAAAGTATAAATTAAGTAACTGATTATAAATTAAGTATATGATTATAAATTTTCTCTGTAATAAATCTCATTCAAATTCAACCAGGAATCTAAAATCAGCATTTAATGGTAATTACCCATTATTTTTGTTGCTTCAAATTTACAAGAGTTTGGTAAAAATGATTTGTAATGTCCAGATGTCTCTTAAAAGCTGCTCATGGTAGCTTGCACGTAGGTCTTTATATTCGGTAACGTTTGTTTTTTTAATATTTTTTAAAGATTTTATTTCTTTATTTTTAGAGGGGAAGGGAGAGATATAGGGAAAGGGAGAAGCATCAATGTGTGGTTGCATCTCATGTGTCCCCCATTGGAGACCTGGCCCGAAACCCAGGCATGTGCCTCTACTGGGAATTGAACCAGTGACCCTTTGGTTCACAGGCCGGCACTCAATCCACTGAGCCACATCAGCCAGGGCATATGTTCAGTAATGTTCTTAACATCAACAAAAGACAGTGAAATATTGTGTCTGTCCAATTTAGAGGCATTTGAAAACCAACTAACCCAACATAGTCCTTTTCATGCTTGCTCACACAGTTAATGTATTCACCATCACAAACACAGCTACTTAGTATCTGACTGGAGTTTTGACTGACTAACAACTAGTTAGGCGACTTTTAGGAAAATTGTGATATTTATCCACTGTCATACACTGGCATTTTCCTTACCCAAATTTGAGAATGATTCTAACTATAAAGTTCACTGAATAAGCATAGAACTGGAAATTAGGATCACAAAAAGGGGAAAGGTACTAAGGAGATGAGTTGGGAAGAGAGCTGGCTCTGAGCTTCTGCAGGAAAGAGGTCCTGCTTGTCCAGATCTGGGGTGTGGAACCGTGGCTGGAAGAGGCCTCTGCACTGTGTGGGGATGTAGGAAAGGCCACCTCTGGGCTCACCACGGCAGATTGCCCATCGGTCTGCAAGGTCCGCCAGAGTCGCAGCATGGGGCAGTGGCAATAGACGTGCCGTGCATTGGCCATTTCTAGACAAGATTATGGTTGTCTGTGACTTTCAAGTGTCTTCAGCCTGCTTGCATAATTTCTTCTTTTGCAGTAACAAACTCTTTGCAAATGTATAAAAATCTGATTTGTTATGACATTCATGGACACCATTGATCTGATTTATTTTAGTTAATGTATTTATTCCACTTGCTTCCCTTTTCTGATATTTGGGGAATCCTGAGCATGGTCCTGGACCTCATCCAGCTGAGTGTCTGGTAGAATAGAAAAACTTTAATCAAGTAATCATGCAAATAACTATGGGGTTGCCTTGTGATGAGCTCTGTTGAGGGAGCATAGTGCACAATGGGGAGCAGCCGGCCTGTGCTGGGAAGGTCTGGGAATGGCTGCAGTGCTCCGTCCCTTGAATCGGTTGCCACACTCCTTGTTCTCTGACTCACGCAGGTGCTTGCTTCCATGTGTGAAATTCACTTTATATTTACTCATTCATGTATTTCACGCTGCCATTACCTTATTATTAGATCTCCGCTCTATTAAAGCAATATTGTTTGATTGATTGTGGACCTACTAAGAGTAGTTGTTATTATTATTATTTGCAGCTATAACATATGGAAATGATTCTTGGAAAATACAAACAAAAGTTCTTTTATATCTACTTTCTTGGGAGAGTCAATGACAAAGGCTGGATGAGGTTTTGATAACATATTGCCTTATTGCAATATTAAAGTCCTGCATCATTCACTGGATTTTAATACCAGATTCCACATGTGAACTGAAGGGTTTGCATGAAAAAAATAGTCATAGCACCAAGAAATTTTTAAAATAATTTTATGCAATATTTTATATTATTAAGGAAGAAGTATTCTAAAACATAGACAATTTTTAAGAAATCATTCCGCATATATTTCTGTTTTATTTTTTTAATTTAAATTCTGTTCATCTTATTTGAATATTTTAATTGCTAGATTGTATCTTTAGTTGATAAAACATTTTACTTATATTAGCCCTAAGGTCAGATAATTAATGTATTTTTAGGACTATAAGACACACCAGACCATATGACGCACATAGGTTTTAGAGGAGGAAAATAGGAATAAAATTTTTAAAGCAAAAAATGTGGTAAAATATTTAATAACATAAATAACATAATATTTCACCAATATAAACATAAACTACATATACTAGCCAGGTAAGCTACATTCAGACTATGAGATGCCATTTTCCTCCCAGATTGGGGGTAGTACATCTTATAGTCCAAAAAATATGGTAGCTTGTTTGCAATTTTTTTCATTCTTGTATAAAGTGCTGTAGTAAAAATTCTTCTACATATGTTGTACACAACTAGATTCTCTAGGGTGAACAACAAGGAGGAATCAATAAAATATCTGCAGAAGAATGGGCATGGTAGAAACAATTGATACAAATTTTTGTAACTAAATTATTTTACAGATGGACTTTTTATTGAAGAGAGGCACCAAAGTGCATTGGAATGATTTATTCTAGCTTCAGGGTGCTAGTTCCTTTGGGGAGGAAGGAAGTTAAAAGGGGTGGAGGCCAGGCCTCTCTGCCTTTTCCCCTTTAAAACTAATCAAAAAAGAAAAAGTGATAATAGCTGTTTAATTGTGTATTATTGTTTAATTGTGTTTTATATGTTTTTTTGTTTCTCACACTTTTCCATATGCTTGAAATATTTCATAATTTACAAAATAATCTTAAACTCTATGAACTGTTCGTGATGTTCTTTAAAACAAGAAAATGTTATATTCTAAGTGCATTCAAGTCACAGAAAAAATGATCTATTTCATCACATCCAATTGCCTCATTTGAGAGAAGTATAAGGTTTAAAAACACAGTCATTAAGAAATAACATAACAGTAAGATTTACATAGTTAAGAAACTAAACAGCGTTATTTGGAATTGAAGAGTATCCCTCCAAATTTCTGTCTACCGAGAACCTCAGAATGTGACCTTGTTTGGAAATCTGATCTTTGCAGATGTAATTAGTTAAATTCAGATATAGTCATACTGGATTAGGGTGGATCCTAAATCCAATGACTGGTGTCCTTAGAAGAGGAGAGGACCCACAGAGACACCCCCACACACACACACATGGAGGGAACACGAAGATAAGAGGAGGAAATTGGAGTGATGAACATAAGTCAGGGAAGACCAAGGACGGCTGGCAAACACGGGAAGGTAGGAAGAGGCGAGGAAAAAGTCTGCTCTACTGTGTGTTAATAGATTCCGGCCATGGTGTCCAATTTGTAGAGATAATTGTAGGCGGGCTGGTATTGTCCTTTCCTTCTTTGCATAGACTTAACACAGCCAGGTTGTTCTTGCCATAAACCACTTACCCCCATTCTCATGTTGCCACTAATGGAAACACTGTATTAGCTTTTCCAATGCAGAATCACAGAGGAATGGCTTCCCTTGCTGGTGTTTGCAATGTTAGATTCCCTTAATTAAAGAAAAAAATCTCAACATAAATCTTCAGGCAATCCATTTTGAAATCGAATAAGAACGTTCAGGCAGCATACTCTATCTGCTGATACCCCTGCTAAGGGCAGCCCTTAAATTCTTCTATTGTTCAAATTCAATACCTTGCAGCCCTTCAGACACTGTAAAAGGTGTTGCTGCATCTCCCCACTGCCAAAGCAGTTAATGAGCTCCTGGCAGGTCTGAATAGGGGAAGACTGAAAGGAGGGCTTCTAATTGCTAGTGAAAAGCAGGTTGCTAACCATCTTTCCATCAGCAATTACTGTCCCTATACCATTCAGATGTTCATATATCTGTGAGAAAACAGAAAACATTTTCTCATATTTCTACTAGCATCATCATCATTCTTTTAGCTGCATAAAAGGAGGACAAAAATTGAATATTACCAAAGCAAACAGCTTTATAAAATCTGAGGAGGACTTCTTTAAGGAAAGTCTATAGCGTAAGATTTATTCTTCATGCTACTGAAAACTTCAAAGTGGTCAAATTTGAAGGATTTACTGCAAGAGCCTTCTGAACGTTCTTTGACAGTAAAATTAAGTTCATTATTTTTATATTTATACTGGCACTTAAGAACCTGGACAGTTTTATTAACTTGGCAGGTAGATTTCTCTGATCATTTTTCTTCCACTTTCCTGTATATTCATTAGATGACAATGCAGTAGAATATCTTGGGATTCTTTTTCCAAATTATTTTCATCCTTCAGAGCTCAACTCAATTTTATTTCCTTTCTGAACCCTTTTGGGGCTGTTTTGTTTTGTGGTTTTTTTTTTTCAGCTTCTTTGAAATTCCGTGATGTGTAGCGTCTGTACTTGTCGATTCTTATTTTCCAGCAAGTTTTGTGTTACAGCCTCTGTCAGCCTTACTGGCTTATTGAGAATAGAAATTCTTTGTGTCTTCTATTTGCGATATGCTGTTTTATTCTTCATAGGTGAGTAAGAAAACAATCTTTTTATTCTAAAAGCCATATTTCTCTCTCTCTGCAATCAGAAAAATTTTTCTAAAGGCAGTGTCTTCAAAGAATGTTTCTCCAAGTCCTTTACTATGTCCTTGGAATCTGCATCTATCCATAGAAAAAAATACGACAAACTGGAATCTAAAAAAAAAGAACATTTTACTTCTCTGTGTCATCTCTTCTAGGCATGCTGGGTGGTAGAGGTACTAGCTCCAGAGGCTGGCCACCTTCTAGAAAAACCAGGTCAGGGCACCAGGGGGAGAGCTGCTTCCTAGAAAGGATGGT
The DNA here is from genome assembly GCF_021234435.1 of Artibeus jamaicensis. Taxonomy (NCBI): domain Eukaryota; kingdom Metazoa; phylum Chordata; class Mammalia; order Chiroptera; family Phyllostomidae; genus Artibeus; species Artibeus jamaicensis. The sequence goes on from NW_026522059.1 coordinate 42,196,584, forward strand.
AAGCTGGACACGGTAGGCAAAACACAGAAGTGCGGAAAGTCAGCGGAGACTGTCTTGATCAGGGAGGTCTCCTACAGTCAACAGGGAGAAGGTGGCAGGAAATAAGAACCTCATCCATTAGCCACTGGTCAGGGTTCCATGCAGGCTGGAATTTCAGTCATGACCCCAAAGTGCTGGGGGCATAATAAAAGAATGCTGGCTAAGAGAAAATTAACACCACAGCCCAGTCCTTTGACAAGGACCAAACCTAAAACAGCAGGGAAACAATAAACCTGGAGCCTCCCTGAGCAGACAAACATGAAGGCTGGTTGGCCTAAGTTGATGGGAGTGACGTTATTGATTTACTTTCTGCTGAGACCACAGCAGCCAGTGACCAATGGGAGAGCAAGGGTGGAAAGTAGTCACATTATTAAGCTTCACAATGAAGGAGTTGATAAAGAAGGGGGAAATAATACCAGAAATGACACAATAACTACTGCTTACCACTCTCCTCTCCCATCCCCTCCCCTACAAACCACGTCATCTCTTGTTCATTCCAGGGACTGCCTGGGTCAGCAGTATTATAAATCATCCTTAGCCTTCCCACCATCACAGAACACTGGGAGCTGGACTCGGAAATCTGGATGTTTGAACACAGGTGGAGAAACATGGTGCCAAATCTCGTCATCTAACAAAAACTGAATTTTCTTTTACCTGTTTATTAGACTTTAGAAGTTTAGAGGTATTATGATAGTGAGGACAATTCCTTGGACATTTCATGCCACACTGAAGCCTTTATTGCAGCAGTTTTCAGCCTTTTTCATTTATGGCACACAGACTAATTACTAAAATTCTGCGGCATATGAAAAAATATGTGTTTTGCTGATCGGACAAAATAGGGATAATTTTGAGTCACTCATACCTATAGCTATTGTTGTGTTGTCTGTTGTCATTATTTTATTTGACAGTCTAAGGGAAAAGAGGCAGTGCCCCTGACTGAACAGTCAGGAACTGCAATTAAACATTCTTGTAATACACTGGTTGAAAAACTGCTGCTCAGCCCTGACCTGGTAGCTCAGTTGGTTAGAGCAACCACTCAACATGCCAAGGTTGTGGTTTCGCTCTCAGTCAAATCATGAATGCATAAATAAGTGGAACTACAAATTGATCCTCTCTTTCTCTCCCCCTTTTCCTTTCTCTAAAAAAAAAATCAATAATTTTTTTTTTTTTAAGAAAAATCTGCCACATTGCCATCCATCCCCTAGGTGCACAATTCTCATTGTATTGATGTGTGTGGTGCCCCCTAGTGTTGTACAACATGTTTGTCCTGGGTAAACTCAGGTTGGTTTCAGCAGAAAATGTCATAGTAAAGAACATCAGGTAGTGTAGTTTATCGAGATTTGCATAAAGGTGTGGTCAAGAGCAATAGTTCTGTGGTTTGATTCCCTGCAGGCAAATCATGGTTCTGCCCTGTAATTGACTGAGGAACATAGACAAATTACTCACACTCTGTGCCTCAATTCAGTCAACTGTAACAATACTGTATATTTAAACAAAAACTGTACATACAAAAAAGCTTAAAGAGACTTGAATGAAACCAAACAAGCAATGTGCTTAGAAGTGTGACTGCCACACGGTGGGAACTCCATAGGCATTTGTTGTTGTTATCCGTGTGGATTGTAGTTATGAATTCGCCAGTTAGACTTCCACCTGCACCAACTGAAAGCACTTTGCTGCTTTGTCCCAGGATCTAATGAGAAGGCTTGGTGTTTAGACCCAGTACAATGATACTGCTTTCATATGACTATTGGGCCACTGAAAAATGCATTTATGAAATCATAAGGAAACGTCAAGAGAATAATGTAGCTTTTCTTCCCGATAGGCTTTAGAACACAGGAGTTGGCACAATTGAGGACTTCTGTGGTGGAAGAACTGAACAATGCCCCTGAACTTATATTGTGTAAACATGGCTATGCGTGTGCATACTGCATATGAGGTGTAGTAGCTCTAAAAATATGTACAATAGCTTGGCTATTTTAGAGTGTTGTCCTGCTATGCCAAGGTTGTAACTTGAATCCCTGGTCAGGGCCCATACAAGAATCAACCAATGGTCCTGACCCTGCAAAGTGAAGTGTTGCCAGTTTGATTCCCGTTCAGGGCACATGCCTGGGTTATGAGCCTGGTCCCTGGCTGGGGCATGTGCAAGAGGCAACTGATCAGTGTTTCTTTCCCTCTCTTTCTCCTTCCCTTTCTCTCTATCCAAAATTAAATTAATTAAATTTTTAAAAAGGTAATCGACCAATGAATGCATAAATAAGTGGAATAACACACCTGTCTCTCTGCCTCTCTCTCTCTCTCTCACAAATCAATAAATAAAAATTTTAAACACTAAATATAAATGTATAAAATATTTTCCCACATTTTTCTTTTTGGTAATTTATATGTTACTTTCTTCTCCATGTCCCTGTCTTCTTTCACCTCTTTCATAAATAATATATAGCCTCTCCCCGTCATTCTACAGGGGTCATGGGCACTTTAAACTAAATTGATATGGCTGTAAAGGAGGAAATGAGAGGCAAGGGAATACACTGTGACTTTAGGATGGAAAGATATGTGGTTTAACTGCAAATGTAAAGGCAGCTTTGACTGAGGTGAAACGTAAGAAAGATTCAAGAACAATCAGGGGAAACTATTACAGATCTTCTGGGCAGAGGGAAAACTCAGTGGAAGAAATGTCCCTGCAGAGGAAACAGCTGGTCAAAACGTTAGAGTATCAGTCACATGGGGAAATATGCAGGAGCTGAGCCAGGTAACAGTACAGGCTCCTTGCTAGGAAGGGAATGAGGACAGGGATGGGCAGAGGTTGACAGACTCATGCAAACATACACGCAGGCATGCGCACTTAAGGGTTCTCTGAGGACAGCATCGGCAGCACCCCTGTGCTCCCCTGGCACTGACAAGGGTAGCCTGGTGAGTGGGATGGATGGGGAGCTGTGGGCTGTCCCAGGCAGACCCCCGCAGAGGCAAGCAAGGCAAAGAGCAGCACCAGCTGTTACTTTCAGTTCCCATAAACCAGACTCTGATGGATGTGCTCTGAGCACTCCGTTTTGTCTGCCCCATCACGTGCTGTGAGTTTTCTCTCGGGGTCCCTGAAAGTGAGACCTCAGACTTGGTCTTGCCACCAGCCTTGGACTGATCTCCTTGCTCCCCAAGGGCACCAGAGCTCACTTACTGGCCTGAGGCAAGGAAACAATTTCCATGTGGATGGTAGTTCCAAGCTGTCATTTTCACACTCCCAAGGCTCTAGTGTTTGGGTTTTTGAAGCAGCATTGCACGCAGACAAGGATCTAGGCTTCTTATGCAACAGGGAGAGTAGCAGAAGGGTGTTTCTTGAGCTTCCAGGAAGCACCACAGAGAAACGGAAGCTATTGGTGAACAGGAGATGAGTGAATAAATGCAGGAAATCGGTGGAGAAACATGGAGAATAGTTGCGACGCCTGAGATAATGTATACAAAGGGGAGGAATTATAAAACCAGCTGAGGGTAATCTGAAACCGGGGAATAAGAGGAATGGCATATGGGAGCTGGGGAAAGGGAAACCTCTCTGGTAAATCGGGAACTGAGCTACTACCCAAGAAAAATTGTTAGTTTTCTTTGCCTAATGTGAATCCAGTCAAGAGGAATGAACTAGTATTCATGGGCCAAGAAGAAAAACATGATTTTTAAAAAACTTAATAGGTCTAAACAGGAAAACTAAAATACCAGAATTATGCACTCTACAACACTGAAGGAATATGAACACTGACAAGAAGAAAAGGTGAAAGGAAAGGGTACATGTTCTAGTGTAGCTTGTGTGTAATATGATATGACAAAAATGAAGAATAATCTGGCTTTTGTGGGCATGAGATTTTTATTATATCTGAGATTCTCTTGTGACCTGCACGAGAAATTGCTGCACATGAATTAAGATTGAGGAAGAAAGAGCTCACAAAACCTAAATGTCACTGAGAGGGAAAACCATGCAAAACTAACATCACATTAGAGACAGTAACTGGAAGGGCAGTCAGTCTCAGACACAAGTAATAAATGACACTGAAGAAAAATATGTCACGTAATAGATATTTCTCCAAGGAAAATATGGAAATGGCCAACAAGAACATGAAACGATGGTCAAAATCATGAGTCTTCGGGAAAATAGAAGTCAAAACCACAGGGAGATACTACTTCATATCCAGTAGGATGGCAAGAATCAAGAAGTCAGGTGATAATGATAAGTGTTGACAAGTATGTGGAGAAATTGGAGCCCTGGTACATTGCTGCTGGAAGTAGAAAGTGGGGAAGCCAGTTTAAGAAAACAGTCTCTACATTTCTTAAAAGATTAAACATGTAGTTCTCATATGATCTAAAAATTTTACTCCTGGTTATATATCCAAAAGAAGTGAAAGCATGTGTCCACACAAAACCTTATATACAAATAATTATAGCAGTGTTATTCATTATAATTAACAAAGGATGGACAGAACTTAATATCCATCAATAGACAGATGGATTAAAAAAGGTGGTATATCCCATACAATGAAATAGTATTAAACCACTGAAAGGAGTAAAGTAGTGGTAGATGCTATAATGCAGATGAACCTTGAAATCATCATGTAAGTGAACAAAGCTAGTCAGAAAAGACCACATGCTACATGACTCTGTGCATATCAAAGTCCAGAATACGACATATATAGAGACAGGAAGTAGATTAAGTTGCTTGGGGCCGGCAGGAAGGCGTGGCGACTACAGGGTGATAACTAAGGAGTGCGAGGCTTCTTTCCGAGGTGATGAAAATGTATTAAAATGGACTGTGGTGAGGGTTACACATATACTGTGAGTATACTAAAAATCATCGACTTGTCTGGTTAAATGGGTGAATTGTATGGTGTGTGACTTATGGTTCAATCAAGCTATAAATAAGTAAATATAAACGAAACAGGAAGAAAGTGAGTAAAGAAATAAAGAAAAAACATTAAGATTTTTGGAAAAATAAGAATACAATTTTAATATTTTTGCAACAGATACTACAATTAAAAGGACAGATATCTCAGTGACAATATCTGTGCATGAACTATTGGAACACATACATTAAAAAATGTTGCCCCCAAAATCTATAGGCCAGGATGGTCATGCTAGATAATTTTACAAATCATTTAAAAAATAATTAACATTAGTTTTCCACAATCTTTTTGAGAAAAAAATAGAAACAAGCACTATCCGACTCATTTACAGGCAAGTAGTAACTTTATTCAAACCAAAAACAAAGGTAGTTCAACAACAACACAACTATACACCATTATCTCCTGTGAGGTCAGACACAAAAATCCTCAACAAAATATCAAGTGACTGAAATGCCACAATGTTCAGAAAGAATTATACACCATGACCAAATGGAATTTACTCTGGCTACACCAGGATTGTTCAACATTTGAAAATAAGTCCTAGTAACAGGACAAAGAAACAATTATGTAATTATGTGAACTAACACAGAAGAAAGTAGTGATGACCCCAACCTGGCAAGGGTGCAGAGAATCCGCACTGTGTCAGAGTAGATAGAAATGTAAGCAGGTGGCCGTCCGGGAAATGTCTTTACCCTTTCTTATAAAATGAACATGTGACTATTGTATGATCTCTAAAATGCACTCTTGGCCATTTATTTCATAGAAACGAAAATGTAGGTTTACACAAACACCTGTACAGAAATATTCACAGTAGCTTCATTCATGATAGCCCCCAACTGGAAAGAACCCTGATGTCCTTCAGAGAGCAAATGGTTAAACAAACAGTGATGCGTTCAAACTGAAATTGTGCCCTGCAGTAAAGAAGAGCTCTTCTCCCTTCATGTAAAGCACGGGAGAACTTTCTGGTCAACATGCTCCATCTCAGCTCTGTGCTGAGTTGAGTTAGGAGGAGTGATGTGTGTAAGGTGAAACTGTTCTTACTTTTCTGAATTTATCTTTCTTTCTTTCCATGCTCCACTAAGGTGCTATATCTCTCATCTGGACTCCACAGCTGTAATAAAGCTGTTTTCATCTGTGGGTAGTTAGGAAATTTGTGTTTTGGGGGCAGGGGGTGAATCTTTTAAATGAGTTATAAAAAAAATGAAGAAAATTTGGGCATTACAAATAGCTTTTTTTACATTTATTGAATTCCTCCTTTCTTCTGTTCCTTATTCCTCCCTGGAGATACAGGGTACCACACAACATCATTTCTCTTCAACCTAAAGATATTCTTTAAGCACTTGTATGGCAGATCTGTGGGCTATCAATGATCTCAGCTTTTGTCTGTCTGAGAATGTCTTTATTTCACCACCAACTTTACAGGATATTTTTACTGGGTATAAAATTCCCAGGGGTGGGCAACGCTGTGACTGTTTCTGGGTGGCATCCTTTGTCTGTGGAGCATGTGAAGCCCAGGTAGCTCCTTGTTGCTGGTTCTATTGTCACAAGTTTAGAGTGAAGGTGAAAACCCTGCAGAGAGCTATTGGCAGTGGTGGTAGTGAAGACTCAAGAATTAACTCTAAACCACAATCTCTTAAAGTTTATCTTTTAGATGGTGGTGGGAAGCTGCATGGAGTCTATAGATATGACTTAATATCAAATGAGTTAAGCTCTTCCAATCTGTTTTTATCATAGAAAAGATAAAGATTAGGTGCATATTGTAGGCTCAGATTTTTAAGAACTTTTCATATTTTGCCAAAAACCTTGGTCTTTATTCTGTGACACTGGACCAATAACCCAGGGGACAGACACAGTAATATCTGGTAACAAAAAGACCCTGGGAGAAGCATTTAGGATGGTAGGAAGCAGAGAACAGATGGGCATCAGGGAGGTCAGTTTGTGCTTTAGCTTTTGGCATGTAGCCAAAAACTCACAGTGGAGAAATCGAAACTTACACTAGGGCTGTGATTGCTGGAAAGTAAGAGAAGCAATTGGAGGATGATCTGACAAGACTTAGCAACGAATCAGTTTTGAAGTATATGGGGATGTTTCTAACTTGAATGACCAGACGATTATAATGCATTAACTGATTTATGAAATATAAGCAGAGGTACAGAGAAGAAGGGTGACAAAACCCCACATTTATACTATTTAGCTAACGTGTGTTTGCATTTTGGGCTCTCAGTGAGGAGACAGGTCAGAAATGGAGATCAGATTAGTTCTGAGAATTTTTTAGTGCACAGTAATTGAAGCTGCATGAAAAGTGTATGTCACCTGAGTAGATAGCAGAATGTAAACAAGAAAGAGCTGAGGACGAAGCTCAGGGACAGTAGTATTTGACAGGCAAGAGGAGGAAAATGAACAAGCAAAAGAGGCTGAGAAAGCCAGACAGGCAGACAAGCAGGTGAGACTGCATCAGTGGAGGCCACAGGAGGAGTTTAAAGAAAGGAGGTGCACAGCTGGGTCAAGAGGAACCTGGGCTTCCCTGAGCTGGTACCTTGATCTGTGACACAGTCGTTTAAGGAAAGCAATTCATTGCACTCTCAGCTCAGGGTCATTGTGTTTCCTAAGCTACATTTAAAAAAATCTTTTGTATGTATTTTAATTAAAAATGATGCTCAAAAATATATATTAGATATGTGGAACAGGGTACCAAGGAAAGTTGAAATAATGTCCAAATTAATGTTCAAATTAATGTTCAAACTTGGGAGCAAGTCTTACCTCTGGCACTGATAATCAGAATGGGGCATTATGATCACTTACATTTGATTTTTGACATGGAATTCTTGACCAAAAACAATATTGTTTATTACAGCTTGACAAATACACAGAGAAAACTCCCTAGATAGCATGGCTCGAGAAGTGAGAAAGACATTGTTAATCTCCCCAGGTAGTTCCACTGCTATTTCTATTACTGCTTCATGTTGTTTCAAGACTCAATAAATGCCGACTGCCAAGGAGTTTATTCCCACATCCTTTTTTCTAAGGAAAACTTGTGAATCGGAAGAGGGAAAGAATGTGTGGTATCACTTAAACCAGGGTTGGTAACAATTCTGAAGTCGCTTTGAGCTATTTAGATGTCTGATGGTGCGACATAATGGCCTTCTACAATGGATGACAGAGAGTTCTCTGCTAAAATCCAATCATCTCATATGAAGCAGGCTGACTCTCAGGAGCACTAACATCTTTTTTCTCTTTTTTTGAGTCGAACCATTATCCACACTACCCCATTCCCTGGCCTTGCCAAATAAAATAATTTTCTGCACTTAATTATAATAAGATTCTAAGCATTTAAAATGTCTTAAAAGGCAGTGATTATCCTCATTACATGGAGGACTCACCTACATATCAGACTAGAACTTGGCGGTTGGTGCTACAATTGGGGCATGTGATGAGTTAGAGATTAGAGAGTGAAATTTCTGATATATGTATTTAGTTACCAGGGTGACACAGAATGTGCTAAGGAATTGTAAAGGCCTATGTTTCTTTTTTAAACAGCACAATCTCAAAACTATGGGGGTTACTCCAGCAGATGAAGAACAGCAATGGGCCACTTAGGAATGACATGGTGGGAAAAGCTGGATGAGGTGTTCCACATTCAGGCAACATATCTGATGTGCAATGGTTCTATTAATTTTTAAGGAATGTTTATATTAGCTAAATCTATCTTTAAAAAAAACTTTAAAGATGGTATTTATTTTTAGAAGATACAAGAGTATTTTCTGTTTTAATTAAAAATATTATTGCAAATACAAAGAATCAGGGTAAAATTTCCACATGGTTTTGTGGCTATATTATTATTTGAATATTTTGCTACTAGCTTCATCAAAGTTGACTTCGCCCAAGAACATAAGATACCTGTATTTTGTATTGTGATAACCGCCAAATACATTTATAATTCACTACTTTTCAAAAAGCGAGGGGGGTGTGACTTATTCTAAAGCTCATTCTCAGACTTATTATTACCATACTTTGTAAACCAATCACATTCTCTTGGTATGTATAGTGCAGCACTCTCCGTAAAAGTTGCATTTAACTCATATACAATTGTCGATCACTAGCCACAGACTAGATAGTCTACCCACAGGATAGAGTTGGGGGCAAACCAGGAGGATGACAAAACAAGCAAGCAAACAAGGAAACAAACGAACAACAGTAAATCTCTTGAAGGATCTTGGTAATATTCACAAATGTGAGAACTTTACTTCTGTAACTTATTATATATCGAAGAAGATAACTGGGTCAATGAAGGATTTTTTGGTCTATTTCATTCTTGGCAATGTTGCATGATAATTTTCACTTTTACTTTTATGACTAAGTATTGCATCTTTAGTTTGGAACTTAATAAAATTTAAAGCATTTTAACTGGAATTGAATGCAGTGATGTCATTATTTGCCAATAACTCATCCATATGTAAGTCTTAACTTCTCCAGGGTCCAAAGACATCGTCTCTCAATTACCCAAAAACCTCATCGTGTGCTATTCTCTTCATCCATAGAGAGAGAGCATTTACTGTTCAGAGTACATCCTCATTTATGTGCTTTGAAGTTATCTTTTCATTAGGCTGCCGAATTCTATTTCATCCTTCGAAGATAAACTCAAACACAGCTGAGGGAATATAGTCAATAATATTGTAATGATTATGGTGTCAGGTTGGTACTAGACTTCAGGGAGGATCACTTTGTAAGTTATGTAAATGTTTAACCTCTCTGCTATACATCTGAAATGAAAATAATCAATGTCAGCTGCAATTAAAAAATAAAAAGTCATTGCCAAATGAAAACTAAGAATAAGCTTAAATGACACCTTCCCATAAAAGAAGACTTTGTAGGTTCCCTCAAGCATTATTATTCTCTAGCACCTGTCTGCAATCTCCTACAACATATGTGTGTGTTTATTAAACTTGTTAATCACGGTGCATATGGTCTACTGTCCAGCACACACTCGGCAGACACCCAGTTCTCTCATAGCAGAGATTCTTTCTTTCTCATCTCAGTGTTTTCAGTGCTTCCTTGAGTGTGGCACATCAAGTCAATAATGTTTGTTATAAGTGAATTGCTGTATTTTGCTGTGTCTAATGTGCACATTTTTGTCCAAATGTTTTAGGGAAAATAAGGATGCACATTATTCATCAGTAGTAGCTGAAAAACCTTGCATCTCTTCTTGTGTTTTCTAATTAATTGTTACATAAATTCTTTTGTATAATAACATGTTAAAAAATAAATGCTAAATTCTTTTATAATACCAAAAATAAGTGTCTAAATATAAGTAAATAAATAAATGGAGTTAAAAAATTAAAACAAGAGATTTTTTTCCCTGAAAGCTTGGGCCAAAAACATGGGTACATATTATATCCTGCAGTGCATTATACGTGGCAAAATACAGTAATATGTCGGCTAATGACTTACGAATGTTATTTATTGGGAGTTGTGTTCTTTCTGAAATTTCGTGGAGAACCTTTGGGAAAAGTTCTTAGAATATAGACCTATCTTAACAAGGAAGAATGGAGCAGATAAAAGGTACAAGAATAGCTGGAAGGGCTGCCTGCCATTAGCAGATGCAAAAACAGCAGGTTACCAAGAGCAAGGCAGAATCTTTGTGGAACTTGAGCTTTTAGAGGCGCACACTTGAGGCAGCATTGATCGGAGAGGTAATAGGGCCAGAAGGGCTGAGAACATTGGCCCTTCAGTCAATTAAATGCTTTCCTTAAACTGTGGCTTTGCCACTTATCAACAGCTAAATTTTAACCTAAGTCTCATTAGCTTCTCTTATAATAACCTTCTCAATTTTGGGGACTTCCTTAGTCCATTTGCCTGCTATAACAAAATACCACAGATAAATTATAAGGAATATCAAGGAAGAAAAATTATATGAAGCACTTAGCCTTCTTTAAAGTGTCAGAAGTTGGTATCATATTTTAAATGTGTTCTTTTCAGAAAAGAAATAGCAAAAAGCAATCAATACACTAAAGATATAATTCACTGAATATAAAATAGGCCCAAAATTATTGTCTGAGACAAACTGTAAATTGAAACTTTAGCATTGCCCCTTTATAAATATTGCCTAGTACCTCGAGTGAATAATTAGAGCAGTGACCTCCATCAGGAGGTGGTGGCCAAAGCAGATATGAGATCACGTACCAACTTCTCTGTTGTCTAATTCGTGACCAGATATTTGTACCATCAGATTGTCAGTAACCTTCTTCCTATTACCTCGGAGTTGTTTTAAGAATTAATAATAATAATAATAATAATAGTATTTTATCACATCTGTCTTCTTTGTAGAGAAAGCAGTGATGGAAAACCCAGACAATATGAGATGAAAGGTTTAGTGATAGAAACCTTCCCTAGAAGTTGCAGTGGAAGGGACTGCAACGAAAGATAACACAAATAAGTACCAGTCAGCAGTTTAGTTATGTGGGGCTGGGCTTAATCACTAAACAACAGACGTTCATAAATGTTTATGAGGTGATGCTGGAAGCTGAGGGAAGATTCGGTCTGCCAATCACGTCACAATGCTGGTGGCCTCGCAGAAGTAGCGCATTGTCACAGGAAGAATGGGGCTTGATGGCAGGTGGGCCAGGGGAGGAATCCTTTTTTCGTGAATTACTATTTGCTGTCTGCCCTTCCAAGTTTTAACATCTTTTAAAGTAAACCAGGGCTAATAATATTTGTCTTCTGGAAGGCCGTGAGAATCAAAGGAGAAAATGCATGGGGAGTGCTGAACTTACAGTGAGCACCCTCTACAGCTAATTGCTAATCCCTTTGATACAGAGAGATCTGATCAGTTCTCTGGGGAAGAGTAGCGAGGGGCTGTAGGAGGGAAACAGTCTAGGATGGGATTGGCTGAGAAAACAGAATGCATCCAGAGCGCATGGAATTATGGGCAAAAAGATCTGAAATAAGAGAAGGTCACTCAGGCAGCTGGCTGGCTCTAGCTCTCCAGCTCCTGCACTGGCTGGTTCTGTCTCTCTGGCACTCTTCCTGGAGTGTACCTGGATAACTGTGCTACAGCTGCCTGCATTTCCCAGGAGAAGGTATTTTGGGTGGGAAGGCACAGCCTAGGGTTGGGCTGGCCTGGAAGAGGGTGGCAGGTTTATTCTTCTTTGGGTGTTCTACAGGGGATGACCTTTCAGGCAGAAGCCAGCCAGTCTTCAAAAATTGTGTAGCTTTTTAATCTTATGTTGTTTTCATTTGTAAACTAACCCTATAGAAATAAGATCTTTAAAACTAACTGGGGGAAATGATAGGAGAACTCAGGTATTAAAGAGTTTATCCTAGCTTTAATTGATAGGTCTAGGCGACTACCATATTTTGCCGTGTATAATGCCCACTTTTTTGACGAAATTTTTGAGGGAAAAACAAGAAGGCACATTATACATAGGTAGTACTAATTCTGTACCTGTATAAATATTTTCATTCTTTTATTTATGCATATGTGTTCAAAGAATAACTCTAGAAAGCAGTAATGATATACTCATGCAAAATAATACCGTGGAATATGATAATCGGTTTTGTTTCTAAATATAAATAAATAAAATTAAATTGAAAAATTAAAATAAAAGATTTTTTTTTCCTCAAAGTTTGGGCCAAAAACATGGGTGCTCACTACACACAGAAGCACATTATATATACAGCAAAATACAGTAATTCCTGTGGAAAGCTGTTATCCCCAAACTGTGAAGCTTTTGAATGAAGATTCCTTTCCTTTATGACCTAACCTTTGCCTCTGGAGTTTAGCCTGGAGGGTGGCAGCGGGCAGCAGGACCCCCTTGCTGCTGGGCAACGCCTTTGTACCAGGTGGTGCGCTCCCCTTTTCCTCATTGATTGTATTGTTAGCAGGACAATCATCCATTTCCTTAGCAGAGCTCGTCTTTTTCTGTTATTTTCAGTCACCTATTCTCTATTTTGTCAAAAAAGAGCAGATATGTTAAATATCTGAGAAAGAGTATTTCAGATTAAGTTCCTCCAATTGGTAGAACAATGTGTTATAAATCCGCTGACCTAACCCTTGACCACCTAAACTTCATTGTTATTACTGCTTTTATCTCTCCCCACTTTTCAGTGTCGATATTGGAAATAATGGGAGGAAGGGAGATCTACACCCCATTTTTTCTCAAACCTGCCACTTTAAGTCGGAAAACTTTGCGACTTATATGTTCTCGGCAGAGTATTTTGTGGGCTTACTTTAATTGGAATGTATTTATGGTAATATTAGGAATACCATTCAAAAACATCACCCATTAACTCGGATGGAAGAGTTTTATGGATCTGATATAACTTGAGAAAAATACACTCATATTTTCAAATTGAGATTTGCATGAAGATAATTGTGTGCATTAAAAAAAGAAGAGTGGGGGAAATAAATGGTGATGGAAGGAGACCTGACTTGGGGTGGTGAACAGAATACAACACAGAGTTGATGGATTATAAAACTGTACATCTGAAACCTATATAATTTTATTAACCAATGTCACCCCAATGAATTCAATAAAAAAATCTAGATAGAACCTACGTAGTTTCAGGATATACTGTTTTGCACACATGAAATCCTTGCATAACAGTGTAACATCAATTTAAATTTAAATTAAATTTTGAAGGTTAAAGCAAACGCTTAGTTTGTAGAAAGTTGTATACTTTGGGAAGAGCTGGACTTTTTGCTTCATAGAGTAAACACATAGTTTTTTGACTACTAAACATCTGTGTTCCTTCCTGTCTTGTGCTAAAGCTTCTCTATTGTCATTTTCTTTTTGAGGAATTACTCTTCATAAAAACAAAAAAATTAATGCCGAGTGGTCGTAATATCAATTGAGATAGCCTGCCTTCCAAAAGCCTGGACATTAACATGTGGCCCAAAGCTGGACCCTGTGTCCTGTGATTTTGAAACATAAATAAAATAATGTTAGTATGGAAAAAAAACAACTGGAGCCAATTCACCTAACTGCCCAGGTTCAGTAATCCAGTGCCTCAGTTATGTCACTAAGGACTCAGAATCTCTCTGTTGCATCTCTGTACTCACAGGTCACAGACCCAGCTTTTGTAGCCTCCTCCTCCCATGCTCCCAAGGTGGCTGCTTAATTCCAGGTCCCACAAGATAATAGGATTCTGTGAAGTGGCGATTCAATCAGGGCTTAGCACGATAGCTCATTTCTGCAGCAATGGTGTGATCTAGGCTTGGTCATCCTGCTAAATAAATAAATACACACTGCCTATAATTATGTGGCTCTAGGTTTTCAAATATTCTGATTTGTTAATTCCCAGATCTGTGAAAATATCCTAAATGAGATAGTCCCCTAATTTATAGTGATGCCTTTCAAAATTGTACTTAGTGACAGAGAATACTTTCATTGACTTTTCTGGTAGCACTTTGGGAAGGAAGAGAGAAAGATCTTTTCTCTGTTACTCAGAAAGCCTTTACTCTATCTTCTTTCATGTTTTTCTTGATATAAAATCCCTCCATCTATAGCAACTGTAGCTAAAATTGTTTGCTTGATGCTACACTGGGACTTGGCTTTTTCACTCCCCTGTGCCCACTTACATCTCAGATACTGCATTGAATTAATAATGGAAAATAAATTATCTAAGGCAATTACCACAATATGAGCTTAAACAACTGGTCACTATATAAACTAACAGCAACATGGACATGATTCCATGGAAAAACAAAAAATGTATAGCTGAGATTTAGAAAAATGAAGGACAACAGAATATGAGCTGCATATTGAAAATACCACTGTCTTGGGATTTATAAGATTTGGGTCTGAGCGTTTGGAAAATCACTCAGATACATATTCTTGACAGTGAACAATTAACTTTTGTTTTTATATTTTTTTCTTTGTAATAACATTAGTTCGGTCAATACTATCCCTGATAAAATAGAGAAGTAGAAATTGTTTCTATTCTTGGTGTACTATCTAGCAAGAAGTATATCCAGTTTACTTCTTACTTGTAGGATTAGAAAAGTCTAAATTTATTTTTCTGTCTACCTTGTTCATTTTATAAATGAAAAGATTGAACTATGATGAGATTCAACTAATTCATAGTGTTTTAATAGCATCTATTAATCTGTTATTCTGTTGCCTTGTATTATTTATGTACCTTCTCTTATTTAATGTTCTCGGTAATTTATTAATAGGAGCCCCAGTGTTCAGATCAGGTTACTGAAATTCAGAGAGGTTAAGTAACTTGTCCAAGGTTAAAGAGCAGTGCATATCATGAGCAACGAGGCCAGGCTCTGTTGATTCTTGCTAGTGAGCACTCTCCAGCACGGGCAGCTGCTTCCTGGACCTTGGGAGCAAACTAACTGGGGACCTGGAGCTCAGGAATTGGGCAGAGAGATTTAGGTGGCCCTAATGTGTAGATTATGATGTATGATTATATGCATTTAATGAGTTCATCATGCCCTATTAATTTGTAAACTTTAACAGTTTACAAATATAAACATAAATGAAATGATAAAAATCATGGAACTGTACCTAATGAAAATCTAATGAAATAAGCTATTTGAAGCTAGATCACTAAATTGCATTCTAATCAGAATGAAAAACAGCCGACATTCCTAATGTAGCATAACCAGGTGGGGTTGCGGTGGGGGCAGAGGGTATCACAGTGAATAACTCCTTTACGTTTCTATCTAAATCATCTTGAGAGCACTGAGTATGGAGGCATGGCCAGAGTGTCCCTCCGAGGTCCTGAGAGATTGACCAGGCTCTGGCAAGAAGAGCCACAGCTGTATGGGAAGGAGTGCCATTCACTGTCATCTTTCCCACTGATTCTGGTTAACGTGTGAAATGTCTGCAACGAGTTCAGCAGGCGGCCTCTATTCCCCGGTCAAAGTTAGAACTATTCATTAATGCGTTTGTGCATTCATTTATTCAATTTGTTAACATGACTGAGCCCATATAATTAGTAGTTTGAAACTGTGGCAGGAAATACGCAAAGGGTTCTGATAGACTACCAATACTGCATATTTCACTTACATGAGGAATCTAAAAAACAAAATGGAACAGAATCAAACTCATAGATACGGAGGAAAAACTGATAATTGCTGAGGAGAGTGGGGTAGGGGGATTAAATGGATAAGGGGAAGGGAATTAAGAAATACAAACTTCTGGTTATAACCTTAATCCCAGGGATGTAGCGTACAGCTTGGGGAATACCGTCAATGGTATCGGGATACCCATGTGCAGTGACAGATGCTTACTAGGCTGACTGTGCTCACCACTTTGTAAGGTATATAAATGTTGAATCACTACAGCGGTCCCTGAAACTCACATAATAGTGTGTGTCAACTATAATTAAAAATGAATTAAAAAAACAGATCCCCTCTCAAAGAAGCAGAGTTAAAATATGGTGAGTAATGTAATTAGAGTGGATTAGACTAACTTCAGCTTCTCCTCCTTCTGGAGGCAGAAGCTGCATTTTTCTGTATTGCTCTGGGTAATTAGTTTCCTAGCCAGAAATGTGTTAGTTTTGTTTAACAGTCTCTCATTTCCCTGCCTCTTTTCCAGGACAGCATTTCCTGGTATGTCAACAAGGACAGTGCAATGACTATGTTCTGCTTATTAGACCTGAGCTTTAGAAAATGATGTCATTTCTAAACACTTAACAAGTTTCATAGTTAAGAAGCCAATGAAATTAGTCTTTTGTTTTGAAAGGACACTGTCCTCATCATAACATTGCCATCTGAGTTAGTAACCCAAGCAGTCTTTTTCTTCTAATTTAGGGCTCAAAGACGTTAATTTATTCCTATTTCTTCTTGACCTTGAAATAAATCAAAATGTGAAATGCTATTTGACTAACAACACAAAAAACTACTATGTATGTGCATGTGTGTGTATATATATCTGTATAAAATACTATAGCATAATATACATGATACAGAAATAGTGAATTATGTCTCATCTAGACAGAAATAGGTACATATATGGCAGTTTGGGGGATGGTTGTCAAATAGCCACACGTATTATGTCAGTCATAGAATGATGTATCTGTGTCTACTATGCTGTATGTAGATACATGTTAATGTATATAATGTCCTTTTAATTATTAATAAAACATATCAAGAAGAAAAGTTGGATTTTTTAAAGACTGATTCTGTATTTAGCGTAGACTGAAATATTAGTAATATATAGTGGAACACATATTGTATTTCTTTTCCCTTTGAGAAATAAGGAGAATTGCATCAATCTTTTCAAAATTATGCTTGGTAGAATGCATGGTACTTGGGCGGTCATGATGAAATTATTTTGAATTTCTTGTCAAGCACCTCAGAGATCACAGGGGTCTGTCTCCAACCCTTCAAGCATCCTAATTAGAATAGATTCTCATTATGGGAAAAATCCTGTGCTAATCCTAAAGTCACTTCCTACCTCCAAGACCCTGTGTACTTCCAGCGGAAAGTCCTCTCCCCAGGTATTGTCTTCCTATTACAAGACACTTTTTTAATTTGCTGAGTATCCTATACATCTAGCCCAGGCAAAATGTCATTTCTATCAGGATACTCTGAGAGATGAATTTGAGGTTAAGTCTAGCTGCCCTCCAGTGTGTACTCAGGACTTTTACACTGACATCCTTGGACTTCTGTTCTGCCCAGGTTTTCACTCAGCATGGGCTTATTACCTACAAAAGGCTTAATATTCACCTTGGTAACTCTTAGCACATAACTGCCTGAAGTGGTTATGTGATTAACATGGTAAATGGGAAATGCCCTCTACTTGGCATGGTCAATTGAAATTCTCTGTCATTGCTTGGTTACTTTTATTTAGTTTTTAGAATGTGCTCGACAATCACTGTGCTGGTTAATAAATACCTGTTGATGATGACTGTAACTACCATCATTATTAAGGGATTGGTCAGTCATTAGGCTCTGGATTCAACTGAATGAGAGTAACATTTAGTCAAGGTTATTTGTAGAATCACACATGGAGTACATGCCATAATCTAAGATCTTTGGGCTTTGCCAAAGAAAAGTAGTGAATTGTAATCCTTATTCTTCAGCACTGCAGTATTCTTTAAAACTATTTTATCTCTGCAGCCTCTAGTTTCTGAGTTCATGTCACTCAACTCCATTTTAAACAGACTATTTCTATCATATTATTCTGTTTCCCCACAGATACCCCTTTGAAATATGAACTTTTCAACTTATTCTCAATTGCTCTGCCCTTGCCTTATTCTGAACTCTTCCAAACACACACATATAGCATCAAAGCTCTTTGAGGTCATTATACTCCTTCTCCTAAATGCAACAGCAAGTTCCATAGTAAACCTATCTATATTGTGTACGGTATCGTTTCGTTACTGTTTTATAACAAAATCTTCAAACCTTCAAGCATACAATGGTAAACATTTGCCCCTCCTGAGGTAGTGGGTTGGCAGGAATAACAACTTCAGGCCACAGTCACTAGCGCTGGTCATTTTGACTCTCATGATGGCCCTGGCACCATCAGGCTATCTGGTATACCTTTCTCATAAAACAAACCATAAAACAAAACAAAACAAAAAGTACAGGAAGCAAACCCCACTGTATAAGCTCCTTTCAGGCTTCTTGTATCATAACTGCATACAACATATTGCACAAAATATTGAGTAAGTCACATGGCCAAGTCAAAGTTGGAGATACTAATGTTTAAGCGGACTGCCTAGTTACATGGCAAAGAATGGACAGAGGGAGGGGTGAAGAATGTGGTCCAATATCTCAATCTATCACAAGAGGTGAGGCAATGTACAGCTTTTCATGGACCCAGTCTGCATTTGGCGTTATCTACTATCTCCTAATACTTACAATTTAAACAAAGATGAGTTCAGAGAATATGGCTAGAGCTTCATCTGTATCCTGGATGAGACATTTATCACATGTGATTTTTGAGGCAGGAGTTATCATTTGTTATTCCTAAACTAGTGATAAAGTAAATGGAAGGTAAACATTGCACTTAATTTTGAGAAAAATTAAGAGTGGACATAACAGCAACCTACTAAATAAAAATGTGAGTGGTTCTTTTATGTTGCTAATTAATGTCGATGAACAAATGCCATGGGTTTTCTTTCATTTTAAACTAGACTAGAACCATGAAATTGTAAAAAATGTCACTTCTGCTTTATCTCTCATTATCTTAAAATCACCCAGTGTTATGCTATTACGTTAAAAATATTGAATGCACTCAACACACATGTTGGAATCGCTACATTTTTAAAATCCTGCACATATCAAGACTGATGAGGGTGCAGAGTGAGCGGAGCTCTGCTCCATGGCTGGTGGGAATACGAAATGGTTCAATTCCTTTGGAAATAGTTTGTGATTTCTTATGAAGTGAAACACAGACCCTTTCATAGACCCCAAAAACAGCAATCTCACTCATAGGAATCTTTCACTATCTTTTATCTAGGATGCAAGAGTGGTTTTCATGGGGCTTCTTTTTGGGGATGCCATATTTGTTTTGCTGTCTTTAATTTGCTTTTCAATCCCCCTACAAAATATTGTACTAAGCTTTCTGTTTACACAATTCCTTTTCTGTTTTCTTCATTTCTCATGATTTCAAAGCTGCTGATTACAAAACTGTCATAGTAGCTCTTCTTCTGGCGTCCAACTATATCCTACTCTCTGGTCCTCACTTTGTCTGACCTCAAGATAGTTATGATCCATTGTTTAAAAGTGAAATACAGAGATTTCTTTAGCAAATATATGCTACTAATTTCTACTCTTTGATATCCAAATAAGTGCTCTTATATGGGTATGTAATGCAATCATCTGCTTAAGGAAACATCTTTAATATTTTCTCATGGTATAAATATACTAAGTGGTGAGTCTTGTCTTAGATACACCATTTGCCAGAGTAGATACATTTTACACACCAGAAAACTTAATTAGACGCTGTTTGAGGTAAAGAGGGTTAATGCCGTTCCAGTTTGCTGAGCTTGTGGCTCAGCTGGTACCCAGCTCTGCCTGCAGTGCCCGTGTCAGAGGCCACGTGGTGAGAGCACAGGGCCACACGTCTGCCCTCACCTCCTTGCTCTCTCTTCCTCCCGCTTTTGATGGTTTTGCTCACCATTGCCTTCTTACACTTCAATAATTCTCCATTTTAGTGACTACAATAGGAAAATAAAAATCCAAATAATCAACAATTAAAAAAACCCTCACCTCCCATGTGCCTTACTCTCAGCCTCTTTTCATCTCTTTTCTTTGAGTATTGTCAAAATTCACAAATGAAGAGGCTTCAATTCTTTATTGCCTCTTCACCCCTCAATACTCTGAGGAGTTGCTCCTGAGTTTAACAATCTCTAGTACCCTAATGACGCTGCACCTTTGGAGTCACTGGGAAATCCCAACTTGCAAGATCCAGGTGCCCTCAGCGGTGGACCTCACCCTCATGCCACTTTTGATGCAGTATCTGATGTCGTTGCCCACTCATTCCTTCTGGATTCACTGCCTCTTGTTTTTAATCTCATTCTCATTTTACTACGTAGCCTCCACTATGATCTCTCTTTCCCCACCTGCCTGGTAGGTGTGACTTTCTCAAGGTCACATCCTTGGTCTTCTCACATGTTCACCCTAGTGATTTCAGCTACCACCACAGCTTTAACTTTACCTCCCTTCAGATAATTCCAACTTTGTATGTCCAGACCAGCTCTCTGCTCTTGAGCACCACAAACACCGACATTTGCAATCCTTTGATGGACAAAGATGTCACACTTATCCCTAAATCCAACATGTTCATAATGAAAATAGCTGATGAAGAAAGTGCATGGAACACGGCCTTTTCCACTTATCACTCTGTGCCAATAGAAAAGGCACTTAGATGGTACATGCAGCTATAATTTGGGTGAAAACAGCCAAATTTACAGTTATGGTGAGAATGAAATGCCCAATACATTGCCTGAAATATGGTGGCACTTAGTGCCTAGGAGCTACTCTGTGTCATTATCTTAACTTTAAAGTCTCCTTTGGTCCTCGGAACTCTGTATCCATAGTAGCATCACTATAACCCAGTAGCAATTTCTTCTCTGTCTTCAGATTCCATCAGTGGTCAAGTCCTGTTGATTATTTGGTCATGTTTTTCTGGTATCCACACCTATTTTTCTAGGTATGAGTGCTTTCAAATATTTCCCCCAGTCTTAAGATTGTCTTTTCATCCCCTGTATAAGTCTTTCACAGAGGATATTTCAAATTTTTCTTTATATGCTCTAGGAATCAAGTCTCAAAACTTTTTGCCTAGCACTAGATCCCAAACACTTTCTCTTATTTTTTTTTAAATTTAGTTTTACATCTTACTTTGAAGTCTGTAATGTATTTTGAATTAAATTTTGAATAAGCTATATCATTTTTTAAAATATTTATTTATTTAGAGAGAGGGGAAGGTAGAGAGAAAGAGGAGGAGAAAAACATGAATGTGAGGGAAAAAACATCAACCTGTCACCTCTTACATATACTCCAACTGGGGGCCAGGCCCAAGGCTGAGGCATGTGCCCTGACCAGGAGTTAAACCTGTGACCCTTTGCCCCCTGGGACAATGCCCAGCCAACTGAGCCACACCAGCCAGGGTAGCATATGAGTTCTTTATTAAAAGGATTTGACTCACGGTCTCTCAAAACATTTAATGAAGATTTACCTAATTGAACTAGAGACAATGTTGGAAGTTCAAAAAAGAAGAATTTTCTGAATCTTGATATTTCTAAGAACAGAAAGTACATGGATATCATTTAACTTGAAGACACTGCTCATTTTTTCCTGGGAAGGAATGATGACTATGAAAATGGGCTCAACAGCCCAGAGGGAGGATTCAAGAACTGAGGAATTCAAATATCAGGAACCAGACTTAGCCCTCACCAGTAACAGTCCCTGTGCCTGGATTAGGGGCTGTAAACGCATTTTCCTCATGGGGTTAGATTTCATATAAACTAGCCATTGGCCACCACATGGAAGATGGGAGGATGCGTGGCCATCATGGACTGTCCACCTCAGATGACTTCCCAGTTAAGAATGATGCTATCCCACAACACACAAAGACCTACACAGCTGAGACCATGCACCTCACAGCATTGTGACAAGTTACACCTTAGTACTGTTTTACAAGGCACTACATTGTGTAGTGGTTTTACAATAGGTTACTGAGAAACAAGGCAATTTTTTACTTGTGCCCTTTACTCCTCTCAATCTCATCTATTATCCCAAAATTCTGCCATTATACTCATTGACTTTTTGTGTCTAGAAGCCACAGGAAAAATGGCATTTTTCAGCAGTACTACAGATTTAGATACTACATTGGGAGAGTGTGCCAAAGTAGTCTCTCCATGAAAATTTGTCCTTTGCAGTGAACAGCCTGTGTATTCCATCATAATGTTTGTATTTGAGCTACTGCATCAGTTACAGATGTGGCTCTCACCTGTGTGGCCTCCTGGTGTAAACACCCATAAATGTGAGTAAATTCTTGGTTATGACCTTATCCCGACTTCCTTTTTCTCATCAAAAAAACCTTATCATTTTTTGGAATTCTATGCAGCAGAGAGAAAGAAGGAGCTCCTACCCTTTGCAACAACATGGATGGAACTGGAAAGCATTATGCTGAGTGAAATAGGCCAGGTGCTGAAAGACAAATACCATATGATCTCACCTTTAACAAGAAGCTAAACAACAAAATGAATAAGCAAGCAGAATAAAAACAAAGACAGTGAAATAGAGAACAAGGGGACAGTGACCTGAGGGAAAAGGGAAGGGAATTTAAGGAGGAAGGGGGGAGGGATTTGGAGGAACAAATATGAAGGACCCAGGGACGAGAGCTAGGGTGGGTGGAGATGGGAGGGAGGTGGGGAGCATGGGGGGGCGGGGCTGGGATGGGAGAAATAGACAAAAAACTGTACTTGAACAATAACTAAATAAAAAAATAATTTAAAAAACCTTATCATTTTTATTTTTACTTTTCTGAACACTTAGGATATTACCAGCAATTGTAGACATAAGTTAATTTTTATAAAGCTGTGGGAGCATGTTGTACATCCAATGTCATTATGAAACTGACTTTATCACACCGTTGGCCTCTCTTGACATCATGAAAGCCATTAGCGAAAACACAAAATGTTAAATGAAATAATTTGGATAGCATATCTCCTTTCCAACGCAGTTAATGGGGAAACTAATCTTTTCTTGTCAAAGCATTGGTACACATGGGCAAGAGCATTGCTGTTTATCCCTGTACAAATACTGCAAAGCATTATGATAAATAGATGCCTCAGACCTTCCTAAGAGAAAAAACTAAGTAATTTGTTGCAACCAATTGTAATGCAGATTTCTTTCACACATCTACAAAATTACATTCTATCCCATTAGCTTGTATAGCATCAAACTTACCGGAGGGAAGAAATGAGAATATTTACATTTAAACTGCGTTAGCTTTAGTTCACCCATGGCTAGAAGACATGGTGTATATCCACTTGAATTTCTCTTTTCTGTGTTTTTAAGATACTACTTCTTCTCTTTTAGAATATAGCTAAAGGCACACATGGTTTCCTGCCGAGATCTCTCCAATAATATATTTGTATAGTGAGGCGAGGTAAAGCCAGGCTTATTCAATTATGCTAATTACTTACATCACATTCTGTCTCATAGATCCACTTGTGTTAGTAGATTAAACTGTTTTTGCAAGGTATATTTATTAAAATATGACCTTTTGGAAGGAAAATGTCTAAATATGTTATATGCGTAGGCTCCAAATAAGAATTTAATAAAATTTTTATTAATTAAAATGGTCAGTATTGATTGACTGGTATACCTTAATCCTTTGTGAACAGTAACTTAGGGTGATTTTTAATTGTGCTTAAATGTTTTTATGGAGTAAGTTAAGGCAAAATAGACATAGGAGGTCTGGTAGCATTAATGAGTAGCATTTATGTTTCTTTTACTCTAACATGTTAATTAATTGTATTGTTTGCCAAACTCTGCCAATGATTAATTGACGATGCTACAACTTCTGTTCTCTGAAATATTCCATCTTGTATGTTGAATACTCAATTGAGCCCTATGCCCCTGGAAGCAAATATGATAAAGAAATCTCCCTACCCCCTTATGTTCCTGGAAACAATTAATCACAAAAAACCGCCCTCCGCTCTGTTACTCAGAGACAGGGCGCACCTCCATCCTACCTCATGGCTCCCATAAGACTCATTGCCCACCCTTCTTCATAATCACATTATTTAGCTGCCTCCATAAGACCCCAAGTTTTCTCTTTGTTTCTCTGAGACATTTTGCACTAAGGAATATTTTCCCTACTGCAGTAACCTAAATAAAATCATCTCCTTACCCGAAGTATCATTGGCAAATATATTTGCCTGTACGGTTGGTTCCCTTTTTATTTTGCTGATGTTTTCTTTAGCCATGAAGAAGCTTTTTATTTTGATGTGGTCCCATTTGTTTATTCTTTCCTTTATGTCCCTTGCTCTAGTGGACATATTAATGAACATATTGCTGTGTGGAATATCTGATATTTTCCTCCCTATGTTCTCCCCGAGGACTTTTATGGTGTTGTGACTTATATTTAAGTCTTTTATATGTCTTGAGTTTATTTTTTTGTGTGGTGCAAGTTGGTGGTCAAGTTTTATTTTTTTGCACTTAGCTGTCCAGCACCCCCAACACCATTTGTTGAAGAGGCAAGTTTTACTTCATTTTATGCTCTTGCCCCCTTTGTTGAATATTAATTGACCATAGAGATTTGGATTAATTTCTGGGCTCTGTATTCTGTTGCACTGATCTATGTGTCTGTTCTTATGCCAGTACCAGACTGTTTTAATTACAATGGCCTTGTAATATACTTTGATGTCAGATATTGTGATCTCTCCTACTTTGTTCTTCTTTCTCAAAATTGCTGCAGCTATTCGGGGTTGCTTATGGTTCCATATAAATTTTTGAAATGTTTGTTCCATATATGTGAAATATGCCATTGGTATTTTAAAAGGTTTGATCTCCAAAATATATAAAGAACTCACACTTCTCTACTCCAGGAAGACAAACAACCCAATTAAAAAACGGGCAAAGGACCTGGACAGACAATTCTCCAGGGAGGACCCAGAAACATATGAAAGGATGCTCAGCGTTACTAGCCATCAGAGAGATGCAAATTAAAACCACAATGAGTTATCACTTCACACCGGTCAGAATGGTCATCATAAATAAAACAAACAACAAGCACTGGTGAGGTGGTGGAGAAGAGAGAACCCTAGTGCACTGTTGGTGGGATTGCAGACTGGTACAGCCACTGCGGAAAATAGTATGAAATTTCCTCAGAAAATTAAAAATGGAACTGCCTTTTGACCCAGTGATTCTACTGCTGGGATTATACCCTTAAAATTACCCTAAGAATTCTGAAAATTCTGAAGCACCAGTCCAAAAGAACCTATGCACCCCAATGTTCATAGCAGCACAATTTACAATAGCCAAGGGTTGGAAGCAACCCAAGCAACCCAAGTAAATGAATGGATCAAAAAACTATGGTACATTTACATGATGGAATACTACTCAGCAATGCTAAAGAAGGAGCTCCTACCCTTCACTACAACATGGATGGAACTGGAGAGAATTATGCTAAGTGAAATAAGCCAGGAGGTGAAAGACAAATACCAAATGATCTCAACTATAAGTGGAACCTAATAAAAAATCAAGCAAGCAAGCAAAATGTAACTAGAGACTTTGAAATTAAGAACAAACTGACAGTAACCAGAGGGGAGGTGGGAGGGAATAGTGGCAGGGGGCGAAGGGTCATCAAGGAACATGTATAAAGGACACATGGACAAAGCCAAAGAGGGGTAGGATTGAGGGTGGGAGGTGGGGATGGCTGGAAAAGGGGGAAATGGTGGTGGGGGGAATGGAGACGACTAGACTTAAACAACAATAAAAAAGGAAGAGAGAATAAAAAATCATCCCCTTAATTGTTCAGTGCATTCCGTCTTTCACATGAGAGGTGTACTGGAATTGAAATACATGATTAGGACAAAAATAAATAAGATATTCTGTCTAAGATATGTTATTGAATACCTGAATTATGTATCAAAGTGTACACATACCTAATACAGGTATTCAATAACATATCTTAGAGAGAAAAGTGAAATTTAACAACTTAATGAGTGAAAATAGTCTCAGTAATAGATTATTCTAATTTTTCAGGTAGATACCCAGAAATGAGGTGCTGGGTCACGTGATGCCTTTATTCCAAATTTTTTTAGGAGCCTCCATATCATTTTCCATAGTGGTTGTACCAGTTTATATTTCTACCAGCATTGAAGAAGGATTCCTTTTTTCTAAAACCTCTCCCACGCTTGTTATTACTTGCCTTGTTGCTAATAGCAACTCTAACATGTGTGAGGTGGCATCTCATCATAGTGTTCATTGGCATTTCCCTCATAGCTGGTGATGTTGAATATCTTTTCATTCGTCTTTTGCCATTTGTACGTCTTCTTGGGAGAGGTGTCTGTTCAGGTCATCTGCTCACATTTTAATTGGATTGTGTATTTGGTGATGAGTTGTATGAATTTTTTATGTATTTTGGATATTAACCTCTTGTTGGAGGTAGTAACAAAGATATATGCACCCTTTGTTCATTGCAGCTCCATTCGCAGTGATCAAGACATAGAAATGACTGAAGAGTCCTTCAGTAGATGACCGTGGTAAAGAACATGTGGTACATACATACAATGGAACCTACTTAGCCATAAGGAAAAAATGCAATACTGTCATTTGCGACAACATGTATAGACCTTGAGGATATCATGTTAAGCACAGTAAGTCAGACAGAAAAATGTTAAGAACCATATGATTTTTCTCATATATAGAATATAAAACTGAAAAAAAGAAATGAACAGATGAGAAAAACAAGCAAAAACTCATAGACACAGACAAGGGTATGATGATTACCTAAGAGAAGGGTGTATGAGGGTAGTAGAGGGTAAAAGGGGTCAAATATATGGTGACAGAAGATGATTTGACTTTGGGTAGTGGGCATATAAAGCAATATGAAGAGCACATGTTACAGAAATGTATGTTCGAAAGCTGTATAATCTTATTAACCAATGTCACCTCGATAAAGTTAATAAAAAGTAAAATAAGTACCAGTAGAGTAAGAAGTCAAAGAAAATAAAATTATTATATTTCCTATGTTTTTAGATAGTTCACTATTAAAATATAGACAACTATGTGTTTACACTCATTTCAGTGATAACAAGCTATATAAACATAGAGTAATAATAGTTCAAGTGTATTCTAAACTACTCTGGGTAGTGCATTCATTTCCTATTGCTTGCTGTAACAAATTATCACAAAACTACTGACTCTAACCACCAAATCTACCATCTAACAGTTCTGGACATCAGAAGTATAAAATGGGTCTCATTGTCTCCTTGTACTAAAATCAAGGAGTAAGTAGTGTTGAGTTCCTTCTGGAGGCTAAAAGGATAATCTGTTCCCTTGCTTTCTCTGATACCTAGAAAATGGGCATAATACTTGGCTTATGCCTCCCTTCCCCCATTTTCAAAGCCAGAAGCAGTGGGTTGAGGCTTTGTTACACTGCACTGTTCTGATCTCCTCTGCCACTTTTTCCACTTTAAAGGACCCTTGTAACTACTTTTGGACCAAGTGTACAATCAAAGATAACATCCCCATCTTAAGGTCAGCTGAATAGCAATCTTAATTCCTCTTTATCAGGCAGCACAACATATTCACCAAGTTTTGGGGATTAGTACTTGACCAACTTTTGGTAGCCATTATTCATTTTTCTGCCTACCACAAATAATATATTCAAATATTAGCCTAAGTGAAAATAGGTTACATTTTTCTGGCAGGAACAATCCTAGAAAACTGTGTTCTAGATGACGTTTCTCTGCTCCTGTGGAAAATCATTTTCTTTCCTTTATCCAGGCTTGCTCCTGCCCCAACCAGGCCTTTGGTTCAGCTACTATTTTCATTATTCCTCTGCAAAACCTGCTTTAGAGAAAGAAGCAAATAGCCCTGGCCAGTGTGGCTGTTAGTTGAGGTGTCCTCCTGTAACTAAAAGGTTGTGGGTTTGATTCTTAATCAGGGTATATACGTAGGTTTCAGATTTGATCCCTGGTGGGCGGGGCATGAGGGGAGGCAAACAATCAATGCTTCTCTCTCACATTGATATTGCTCTCTCTGCCTTCCTCTGTCTCGGAAAGCAATAAAAACAGTGTCCTCTGGTGAGGATTAAAAACAAAACAAAACAAACTGAAGAAAAAAAAAACAGAGCTAATGAGTTCAGTCCTCGTACAGATATATGTAGCTAGCAGTCTAATACATTACAGGTCTTCCCTCCCCAGTATTTACAGTCTAACAGGTGTTAGCATGTCTCATTTCAGAGCTAAACACGTGGTTGTGGGAAGCATGGTAGATATGTTTCTTCCTGCTCTAGGACTGTGCTGTGTACAAAGTGAGATACGTCAATGGGAGTGGTAGGATTGTGCGCTGGTTAAATTTCCATCAGAAAAGAGATTTATATTTGGGATCTCAGTAAGAGCATAAGGAAATGATTGCCCTGGATGCTTATCTTAATCTGAGGTCTCCGTGTGGCACACAAAAATAGAAATACATAATAACATATAATAAAACAGAAACTTTTAAATCTGCATTGTCCATAGTCAATGCTCCTCATCTAGGTCTTATTCAAATTAAGTCACCTGAAATAAATTAAAAATTCTTAATACGAGGGGTGAAAAAGAGGACCTCACTACATCCCAAATCTCAAATCAAAAAGGAAAAAAAATACTATGAACTATATTTTATTTCATTAAACTCAACAACTTAAATGAAACTAATATATATTAGAAATATATTTTTATGTTCATTGATGTGGAAATAGAAAATAGTAATAACCAAATACGTATTTAAAAATTCATAATTATAAATACTTCCATACAGAAAATTTTAGACCAGAGAGTGTTTTTGGTGAATATTCCCAAGAAATAATGTTATACATAAAACCATTCAAAAATGTTTTAAAATTATTTCCCATTCATTTTAATGAGGCAGCATTATCATATCAAAGCATTGAATGTTGTAAGTAAATAAAACTATAGACAGTATCTCTCAAGGACATAGATGCAAAATTCTATTACAAAATGTTAGCCGATTAAATATAAAATAGTAATTCACGACTTTTTTGACAAATGATCCTGAAACAAGTACATATCCACATATAAAATAATGAAGTTGTGCAACCAAACACAGGTCTGCCTGCCTGCCACTTTGAAAGCCAATACTGGACCAGTGCTGGTGTGAGGGAAAGGAGTTTATTCAGACGCTGGCCACCTGGAAGATGTGGCACTCGGGTCTCAAAGTCCACCTCAGCATCTCTAGTCAAGCCGGCGATTCTTATGGGGAGTTGCTGGGAACTCAGGAAGGGAAAATTCCTGGGGTGAGCACAAATGCACCATTTCTCTTGGGAATAGGTGGAGCATGGACTGAAAGGGGAGTGCATGGCTTCTCGGCAGGCTCACTCCCATGAGATGCTGGTGTTCTCTTTCTCTTTGCATTAGCATTCCCCAGTGGTTTATGGCCCGCACAAAGCAGCAACGAGAACTGAAGCAGAGGGGTGACATAACTTTGATTACTAGCCGGGATATTTACAACTGCACGTCTTGGTGCCCGCAGAGGTTTTAAAGAGGAGGGAAGAGGGGGGAGCAGATCAAAGGGATTAGGGGAAGCGTTTGTGGATGTGCATGCAGGGTCCTTACTAGTCCTCATACGGATCTTTCTGGTCAGCATCCTTGAGTCAATGGGACTCCAAGGTCAGACTGTTTCTTAGGTTTACACAGGAGTTAAACCTGTTGATTATAGTACAGTATACATAGAAAACAAACTTATAACATATAAACTCCATCTTTGAGGGAAAAATCAGGTTAGAGTAATAAGCTATGTTTACTATTTACTCAGATTAATGTAGATAGCTTTATATAAATAGAGTATTAATTCCCCATTACATTTGGACCCTCATGTCACCACATACACAAAAATTAAATTGGAGTAAATACCAAAATATAACAGGTGACACTATCAAACACTTAGAAGAAAGCATAGGATTAAATCTGCATAATATCGAGTTTGGAACTAGATACTTAGATATGGTGCTAAAGCATGAACAACAACAACAAAATAGATAAATTAGACTTCATCAAAACGTGTAACTTTTGTGTTTCAAAGGACACTAATGAGAAAGTGAAAACCAACCAACAATACAGAAAAAAAGACTTGCAAATCACTTATCTGGCGAAGGATTTTTATCTTGAATATATAAAGAAGTCTTACAAATAAAAATGCAAATAAAAATTACAATGAGATACAGCATCACAAACACAAGGATGGCTATAATCAAAAAGAGATAAGTGCAAATTTTGGTGGGCATGTGAAGAAGACAGAACTCTCATACCCTGTTGGTCAGAATGTAAAATAGGACAGCCGCCTTGAAAAACAGTCTGGCAGTTTTCAAATTGCAAACTTAGAATTAAATAGCTCCTCTCAACTCCACTCCTAGGAATATATTTAACAACAATCAAAACATATGCCCACAGAAAAACTTGTGTGTGAAAATTTATAGCAGCATTGTTCATGATAACCAAAAGGCAAAACAATTCAAATGTCCATAAACTGATTAATTGGTAAACAAAATGTATACATTCATACAATGGAACATTCACTATTTGCTTATATGAAAACGGAAGTTAAGTTGCAAAATATAACTTTTGAAAGTTATATGCCAGGTGAAAGAAGCTAGTTACAAAATATAACTTTATTGTGATTTACTAAATAAACCAGTCAGAACTGGCAAAGCTCTACGGACAGAAAGTAGATTGGTGATTACTTGGATAGGAGGAGGATGGAAGACTTTGAGAGTGAAACTAAAGAGTATACGTTTTTCAGTGATGCGATAAAAACATAAAATTGATTGTGGCGATGGTTGCATAACTCTGTACATACTATTGATAAAAGCCCTAACTGAATACTTTCAATGGTTGAACTAGATGATATGTGAATTATGACTCAATGACATTTTAGAGCTGAGTGGGATCCTGTCCAAAAGAGACAGTGGACGTACTGCCCCTACCCACCCCCCGAACCCCTGAAAAATTCTCCAGCTTCTGAAAAAAAGCTTGTCCATATATCTAGCACCCCGGCTGTTATGGTTAGCATCTGAGTGACTGCCACTTTAATCTTCCAGCTTTGTATGCCTATGGGGCGTGGCACTCATGGGTCCTTGGGAAAACAATGGGGCAGTTCTATTCAGAAGCAAAATTACTCCCAGGAACTATGCCCTCTGGCTAAGCACAGCGTGAGTAGGCAAAAATACCAACTTATACATCCTCCATTTTATGTTTACAAGAAGAAAACTGGAAAACACCAATATGAGATTAAACAACATGGTACTGAGCAACCAATGAGTTAAAAAGAAACTGAAACAGTATAAAGCTGAAAGTTTTTCTCTAAGATCATGAGCAAGACAAGGGTACCCATTCTCTCCATTGTTATTCAATGTAGTACTGAAGTCCTAGTCAGAGCAAACTAGGTAAGAAAAAAAGGCATCTAAACTAGAAAGGAAGTAAAATTGTTTCTCCTTGCAGACGACATGATATATATTAAAAACCCTAAAGATTTTACAAAAAAAACTGTTAGAACTAATAAATTCAATAAAGTTGCAGGATATAAAATCAATATACAAAAATCTATTGCATTTCTAAACATTAATAATAAAATGTCATAAAGAGAAATTAGACAGGAGTCCCATTAACAATTGCATCCAAAAGAATAAAATACTCAGGAATAAATTTAACCAAGGAAGTGAAAGTACTATAAACTGAAAACTATTGTATAAAACAGGGGTCCCCAACCTCAGGGCCATGCTACCAGTGTAGTAGGGACTAGACCACACAGTAGCAGGTGAGCTTGAATGTAATGAGCTTGAATCATCCCAAAATCTTCCCCCCTCACCCCTGGTCTGTGGAAAATTTGTCTTTCATGAAACCAGTCTCTGGCACCAAAAAATTTGGGGACTGCTGGTATAAAACATTGATCAAAGAAATGGAAAGAAGACACAAATAAATGGAAATATATTCTGTGCTTATGAATTAGAAAAAATAATATTGTTAAAATTTTCATATTACCCAAAGCAAGCTATAGATTCAATGTTATCTCTATCAAAATCTTAATGGCACTTTTCACAAAAATAGAAAAACAGTCCCAAAGTTTGTATGAAACCACAGAGACCCCTAATTGGCAAAGCAATCTTGAGAGAAAAAAGAACAAAGTTGAAATCATCACACCTCTTGATTTCAAACTACACTGCAAAGTTACAGAATCAAAACAGTAAGGTATTGGTATAAAAAACACACACATGCATAGATAATCGTATTTTGCTGTGTATACTTTGCACCCATGTTCAGTACTAATTCCTATGCATAATTCATATCCTTATTTTTCCCTCAAAAATTGGAGCAAAAAAGTGTGCCTTATACATGGCAAAATATGGTCACACATAGATCAAGGTGACAGAATAGAGAACCCAGCTAAAAGTGATCATGCAGGTATGGTCTATTAGTTTTCAACAGTATTGCCAAAAATATACAATGGGGAAAGGGCAGTCACTTCGATAAATGGTATTGAGAAAACCAGATATCCAAAGGAAAGAAACAGGCATTTATCTTACATTTTACACAAAAATCAACTGAAAATAGATTACAGATTTGAACACAAGGCCTGAATCCATAAAAGTTCTGGAGGACTACATAGGGGCTAAACTCTGTGATGTTGTTTTTGGATTTGACACTGAAAGCAAAAGCCACAACAACAACCAAAAAAGGGACATAAATAGACATTTTTCCAAAGAAGACATACAAATAGATAACAGGTGCATGAAAAGGTACTCAGCATCACTAATCACCAGGGAAATGCAAATCAGACCCACACCAGTGTCACGGCACAACTGTTAAGATGTCCATTATCAAAAAGACGAGAGACAATGAATTCTGGTGTGGATATGAAGAAAAAGGCGCTCTTGTGCGATGTTGGTAGGAATACAAACTGGTACAGCCACTATGGAGGTTAGATAAGAAAGCTCAGGTGCTTCCTCCTTACGCAGCTGTGTGGGATTCAAACTACACAAGTCTCTCTAATCAGCCACACACAGGAATCCTCACATCAGCCCCACCTACTAACCAAAATTAAGTCCCTGCCCTCTCCAGCCATTTTCTGGCTGGCTAGTGAAGCCTGCCTTGACCTCCACAGAAAGCTTCATTACGTAAGTAATAAAACTTTTCATTCCCTCTTGGGGTGTGTGTGTGTGTGTGTGTGTGTGTGTGTGTGTGTGTGTGTGTGTGTGTGTGTGTGTGTGTGTGTGTGAGAGAGAGAGAGAGAGAGAGATACCATCAGTGTTGACATCCAAACCAAATTTTAGTGAGGACACCCCAATTTGTCCAGAGTGCCAGCCACAGCACCATGTGGTCTCAAGGACGTGGGGACTCTGAATATTAGAAGAGGGGAAGGGACTAGGGGCCAAAGACAGTTTTGTCTGTTTAACCCTTTGTGTGGCTTTAACTATATGTGTTTATGTGCCAGAGCTGAACAAAACCATATGTGGAAGTTTTCAGTTGGACACCAATAGCACTAACCTAAGGGCTGAAATTCTAGCAAACCCTTTAGACTGGGAGATTAAAGAGAATTCTGGCTGGAGTATTTCATGCATGAGTATTTCAAACGATTTCTGGTGGATAGCTTTGATAATCAAGAGTTATGACAGAATCTTAAAGGCTTATTTTAAACTTTTAAGTTTACAGAATATTTTTTTGGTAAACTTGATGTAACCTACCTGAATTGAGATATTTTATATTAGCAATATTTAAAAATCCCCTATTCTATAACAATCTTTGCATTTACATACAAAAAAAAGAAATTGAAAGAAAAAGAATTAAATTTCTCAGACTGCATCCATCCTAATAAAATCCTTGTCAATTTTCTTTCCCCAAAGACTGATTTAAGGGCAATTATGATTTGGCACTATATTAGGGATAAAGTATTTTGTTTATGAAATGCAAACATGCTATTTTTCCTGATTTTTAAGTATTTCCAGTGTCATCACCAAGAAGATTTATGCTGCCACTTGATCTAATTATGAATTAATAATTTGACTCATTTAGAGATGAATAAAATAAACATTCATGAAGAGAAATTATCAGTGATAACTAAACCTGGATTGATGATCAAACAGAAATGAAAGAAAAATATTATGCACCTTTAATTCACCACCTTTATTCCATTACATTAATAATTTTGATGGCTTCTTCAGTTAATGACATTTCCATACTTAATATAGTGATCGATAATTTTTCAGGTTTGTTTTCTTTGCAAAAGTTTTAATTATGACAACTGTGATATTTAAACTCTCTTTTACTTAAACTCTTTGTTTTTAAAAGCACTCTAATTCATTTGAAACTTAGTTATTCTATGCTCACCACTGAGCACATCTTGACATTTAGGGAATGAATACAAGTCTCAAGAGCAATTTACCTGGGTTTAACAGCTTCGCTCATTCGGTGACATATGTGGTCATATTAAAGATGTATTAATTGCACTTCAGGAGTGACTCTGACTGAAGGGCCCTTGGATAGAGCCCACACTTAATCACTTACTGCTCTGTCATCTTATCGTTTGCAGAAGCTCCTCCTGCGAGGTCGGAAAGGGGAATTAACCAATAAAGGGTAAATAAATTCACACGCAATTTTAAAAGTCAGCAACAACTTTACTCTCATTGCCATAAGCCATCAAATATAACAGATTGGCTTTAACAGGGAGTTGTATACCAAGAATTCTGCCACAGAACCTCCTAATCAGTGCTGATTACATTTTTCAAATGCTTATTCAAGGAGGCATACTTAATGGTGCATTATAACCTTCCAGAATTGAAATCACGAAATAACTGAGGAGTAGCAGAAGGTGGGTGGGGGTGGGGGACGCAGGAGAAGAGGCAGTTTTGTAACTAGGGGAAAGGGTAGCGTCAGGAGCCCTTCTCCTGGTGCACCTGTGAAGGTGGTCCAAAGGGCGGGCTTCAGAGTCTCTTCTGCTTGGTACACCAGTGTCTTGCTCCTCTCGAGAGAGCAAAAGGCTCTGAGTTAGTCTGAGTTATTTACATCAGAAGCTTTAAAAATTTGATGGTGTTCCTGTAGCCATTTGGCATGTAAGTCATTGCCAAAGCTTTTTGTCTCAGTTATTGATTCGGCCCCTGTCTTCTCTCTCAGTAATTTAATCTTGTTAATCTTTCAGTTTAACCTGAATGAATTGCCAGTGTTAAGATCCTTTAGGTAAACTGATCTTTTGTAAGTTAGGTCAGTTCCCAATATTTTCTCTGTAACAACATACATGGAAGATTATTTTAACATGCAGCACACTTTCTTTTGGGTGCTATAGTCAATCCCTGGCATGTCACACCATTTTCTGTGCAACCTGAAAGGGTACATAGAAGCAAGTGATAAACAGCGGTGGTATCGTAGATATGATCTTGACTTTGCTCTACTA
This sequence comes from Artibeus jamaicensis, assembly GCF_021234435.1. NCBI lineage: Eukaryota > Metazoa > Chordata > Mammalia > Chiroptera > Phyllostomidae > Artibeus > Artibeus jamaicensis. The sequence continues at coordinate 42,232,089 of NW_026522059.1, forward strand.
GATTTCAATCTTTCTCAACTTAAAAATTGATCTAATGTCAGAAATAAAATACGTCTTAGAGCTGACATATGTCACAATGACCAGAACAGGATATGAGTCTCAAGCTTAGGAAGCCATCAGTGAGTAAGTAGCATTTGTGTTATAGGGGAAAGGAAAGCCTTGACCTCAAAGAGCATTGTTGGCCACTCAGAGCACTGTCTACACGTTGTGAGCCAGGTGCAGGTATTGATGGGGAGTTTTGAGAGTACAAAGGATTACTCCGAGCCACTCATTCCTGGTGCTATTATGAATAAAAGGACACAAACAGCCTCGAGATCTTGTCCAGAACTTAGATGATACATGTCTGCAATAAAAAAAAATCTCTAGTCTTACTTCTCAGAAAGATTCTTCTTAGTTCAATTTAATTTTCCCTGACAACTTCTATCTAATCTCAATATGTTTAGAAAAGCCTGAGTTGCTTGGTCTCTTTTTATATTATGCCTTTTCTACAACAGCCCCTCCATCAGTGATTCCCTTATACTTTGTGTGCAGTCGCACAGAAGTGATTGTAAATTCTTCTGAAATCTCAGAAAATAAATTCTGGTGGAAAAGATACAAGAGCTTCATCAGGTGAAGCTGGTGACTTTTAAAGCTGACACTTTTTCTGAGCCACTGTGATCAGATCACTTCACTGCAGATGCTCTGCTTAACAGTGAGCTTTTAGAACCTTATCCAGGGTAGCGAATGTTTTGAATATGCAGAACTCTGTTTTAATTTTTTATTTAAGCATAGTTGGCATACAATCTTCTATTGGTTACATTAGTTTTAGGTATACAATACAATAATTCAACATTCTTATACCTCACAATGTCATCACCCCACTCATTTTAATCATCTGTCACTGTAAACTTAGCACAGTAATATTGACGGTACACCTCTTCCCGTTTTTTATCTACCCTTTAACCCCTCCCTTCTGGTCACTGTGGTCTCTATTTCTACGAGTTTGCTTTTGTTTTGTTTCATTTTTAGATTCTACACATGAGTGAAACAATATGTGAATGTTCACTTCTTGACACCACCTCAGAGAAGCTCATTTCAAGGGCAGATCTGTGTCTTCCTTGTGCCGCACTTTGTAGTGATGGCAGCTGTCATTGCAGCCCAGCCTCCCCGGAGCCCAGTGTCTTTGCCAGGAGCTACTTCCCCAAGAGAAAGCAGCTTCTCTGAGCTCAGAGAAAAGGGGAAGGATATCACCCCCCGGGGAGCATCGAAAACAAAAGTTCTGGCCTGACCTATAAACTGGTACTTTGCAGTAATTGTCCTTGCTGCAGGTTAGATGGTATGCTTTTCTCTTCCCCTTTTTATTTTAATTGTCCCCTAGTAGGTTAAGAATGGGTGTTCGAAGAAGGAGCATTTTCAGAATGAATGTTATTGCCATAAATTCACATTTATTTCAGCCACAAAAGGGGTTCTTGGATTTCTGCATTGTGGTATTATAAGCAGGCTTCTCTACTCCTGACTAATTGCAAGTAATGTATAACTCTGAATATGATTGCAACCCTGGGCATTTGGTTAAAGTTAATGGTTTCTCTATCCTTTGTCATTAAGATTCCTCTGTACAAACTCTTCGTAATTCTTTGTTATCTAGTGAAATTCTGCATCTTCCAATTTACAGACTTTAAACCAAGAATAAAAAAGAAAGAAGAGATGAAAAAGAACTTATTCATGTGCATTTAAGGGGTCATGAAATATATCTTTTTCCCCACCCCCTTTTACATTTTATTCCACCTAAAATATTATGCACTTACTGTAGCCTCCATTAAAATGGGAATTTTTAATCCCTCTCCCCAGCATTTAAAGCAGTGCCAGGGACAGAGGAGGTGTTTAAGAGATGTTTGTTGAAGGAGTGAGCAAGATTGATATGGCGTCTAGTGTTTAAATTGGTTTTTAAATCCGATACACATTACATACCAATTCCACTCTCTCTGACATTATACATGTATTATTCTCACAATGGTCTTTGAATTATCCTAATTTATCAGCCAGTCCTTTTATATAGGAAGGAAAAGAAAACTAGCAACACCACACAACAAAATAACATTGTGCAGATTAATTTTTCGTTTGAATAATTGAATAATCATGGGGAAATCTACAGAAACTATAAAATATAAATATTAGATGCTCCTTTTAGAATCAAAGCAGGGAAGTCAAAATGTTAATGTTGAAATAGATACACCTTAAACATCTGAAAGGTCGAACTGTAAAACTGACAGGAACAAGGGTTGCGATTTATTTTGGGTCCCCTGCAGTATGAAGCTGGCCATCTGTCATAGACTCTTGTTGAAAATCACCGAGATCCGAGATACAGGCTGCACAGATGATGAAAAGCGGGAGGGACTTCTGACTGGCTGACTGAGGTTCTCTGGGCGAGCTGTCTTTCCACTCCACTCGCCCCGGAGGATGCCTTCCCACATGTACCGTTTGAGTCACCAGCCACATTCAAATCAAAGACAATCAACGGTCGTCAAATGGCAGCATTTTCTGTTTACAAATATTGAATCAGCTTTACCTTAAGAGGAGCAATAATATGCTCTTGAGGAGTTAATGGCATTTAATTAATTTCTAAAATTTTTACCAGAGAATTACATTTATGTGTCTTAGAAATTACCACTTTAACAATGGTGGTGACAAAAAGCAGTCTCTTGCCCACATATATTCCTAATTCTTGCTTTCCATAAGAAAGAACTTATGAAATTTTGGACAATTAACTCTTTTTACCTACTCACTGGCAATTTTATACGGTCAAACTTCACATTGTCCTGCATGTGTGTGTCCACTTCTTGTTTAAACATGGCACACTTTAATCATCATTATTTTTAAAGTAATTATTTCTATTCTTATTCTATTTATTTATGCTGCAATCTTTATTTCCTCGAATCTTCCTGCTTTCATTTTAACTTGCTGTTTTTCTCTAGTTAATTCATATTATCCTTTTGAATGCATTCTTCCATGCATTTATCTACTTTGTTCTTGATAGGTATTTTAGTTGCATTTTTTTTCCTTTACAAACAGTGCTGCTGTAAATGTTGCTATTCATATCTTCAGGTATGTGTACTTTACAGTTCTTCCGAGTTACATAGTTAGGAATGGAATTTCTGCACCGTAAAGTATATGCACCTGCCCCTTTAGTGGAGGTTAACTGTTTGTTTTCCAAAGTAGTGGTGTTGAGGCACTCGTCCATTAGCAGTAGATAAACGTCCCTTAGCTTCAAATTCTTGACAACACCTGGTAAAGTCAGAAGATTCTCCAATGTTCTTTACAACCATCCTGGTGCTCCACTGTACCCCACCTCCCCAGGGATACCTGAGAGGGCAACGCAAATCAGGTTACTCTGGTCTTTCTCCACTCGCTGCTGTGATTCCAGTTTCCTTGGATCTGGTTATATAAGTTCCTCCTTCTCCTGCTTTCCAGCTTACGACGTTTGGTGCTTCACTTATATTTTCTTTGTTTTGGTGGAGTTATCCTTTATTAAGCTATAATATTTTTCTTTTAGTGGAGATTCAAGCAGGAATCTAGATAAACCTGTGTGCTCAATCAGTGTCTTTAGAAGCTGTTCATAGTGTTCTATTTGAATACACATGAGTCTCTGTTGCAAGTACTCTGTTTAACTGTAGCGTAAAGCAGCTACAGACAATAATAAGTGAATGGGCATAGCTGTGCTCAAAGGAAGCAATATTTGCAAAACAGTGAACTATATTTGGCCCATAAGTCCTATTTTGCTGACCCCTAATATAAACCCATCTGCATGTCTGACGTAAGGATAGTGTATCAAAAATATATTCAATATGCATTGCTTCCAGGACTTGTCTTGGCTATACATCTTCCATTAATACATTAGCTATGAGACCTTATCGCTCACAAATGAAAATTCAAGAAATTTCTCTCAGTGCACTCTCAATCCAGGTTTTTCTGGCCACTGCATCTGAACAGAGATGACGTAGAAGAGGCTTGCACAGAATCCTGGCTGCCTCTGAAAAGCAGTCAGTTTTATGGTTGAACTCATGCCTGAACTCAGGAGCAGCCAGTGAAGCAGGTAGCACTGGACGCTATAAATTCCTTTCACATATTCATGGCTGGTTTTTCTCCAGGTGCAGGCCACCAATTGTGTTTTTCATCTAGTTACATAATTCCAAGTCAGTGGCCATCAGAGACCAGAGATTTTAGTCATTTATTAAAGCAAAGTATTTGTCATTGTCCTTCCATTTAAGTGTAAATTTTAAGCATGTTGAAAGCTTGCTGTACACTTAACATTCCATCCCCAGGATTCTGTATAGGAGGCAGTACAGCCGTAAATATTGATGACGGGATTTATGCCAATGCAGTACAGGCTTTTACATGAATGATAAATATTCTATTATGTGATGTGTGATGCCAGGAATAACATGGATGTGGAGAGACCTGGGACAGCTGGCAAGTGCTACAGGCTACCCTTTGGTCATCATTGCTCTTGAAGGTCTAAAGCTGGACGGAGGGACTATTTGAGTTAGGCAGACAAGAGTGAGGTTGTTAATGAGTTACAGCTGTGCCCAAAAAAGCATTCACAGTTGCTACAATCAAATACATTTTGAATGACTTTCTAGTGTCCCTATGGATCTGTGCTTTATCTGAGCTATATGGATGCCTAGACTTTTAAACATGGGGAGCCTGGTGGTGTAATTTCTGAGCCTAAAGATATCTCCATTATAAGCTTCTCTTCTACCTTCTGATTAGTAACTGAAGGATTAAGATATTCCCATCTTTCCTGCATATAGTATGTATGATATATATTAAATATGTGTTCTCGTGTGTATACATTATGCGTAAATATATACATATATGTGAATACGCACACATACATACATTTCCCCATCACGAGTTCCCCAAAAGTGAGATTCCAATTAATTTAAAAGGATATTTGTTGAAAGAATATCATTTGCATTTAGTAAAAATGAAGTTTCAGTTTATGGTGGCTTCGGCGGACTCACAGGGCTTCTTGCCCATCTGCCCACTCGCTTCTGGTCAAGTACAAAGCCTGGACACGGTCAAGTAGGAAAACTCAGTCTGGTGCTCTAACCATGAGGACTAATGCAAGACTATGGTTCTTTGACCTCAGTAACTAGAAACATTCTAATGCTTCTGTCTTAAAATGTATGAGGAATTCCCGTGAAAGTTACTTAAAATGGCCCCTGAGCTCAATAATTATCTGAACTGAAATAAATAAACGTTAAGCTTGTTGCAAAATAAAATTGCTTCTCTCCAATAACCAGCCAACAAAAACCTTTGGTGGCCTCAACTCTGCCGGGCTTCAGAGTGCAAAGTCATGAGTTGCTTCCTTAATTGCCATACAGTGTGGCATGGGATGGAGTCCGTAAAGGAGTCCTCTATGATGGTTCTTTTCAAATGTTAGTATGTATACAAGTCACCTGGGATCCTGTTAAAATGCAGATTCTCGTTCCGTAAGTCTGAGATCCAGTCCAAAATGCTGCAGCTCTAACAAGCTCCCAGATGATGCTCACGCTGCCGGGTTACAGCCCACAATTCGAGTAGTGATGTTATTTGGAACCAATGGCCCAGAAGAATAATGGCTTCCTGTGCTTTGTCAATTACTGCAAGATATGTCCTGGAAACTTTTCACATAAGAACAGCATCATTGGTCTTAAAGACAAACTTGTTAGTGGAAAAGCAGGATAGATATGTTTGCCTAGACATCTGTGTGGCTGCCACCTAGTTTTGATAGACAGCATATGTCTGTCTGAAGCAGGTCTTGCAGACAGCAATGGTACCATTGTTGCAGAAAGGTCATTATAGTTTCTGGATGCTGTGAAGCCTGGAATTGAAAAAAATGTGATAGTCTAGGTTAAATTACCGGGTCATATGGCATTATGTAAATATGTGTAACCTCACAATTCTCTAATGTGTGTTTTGTTTTCATTTTCTTTATTTGTACCTTATGTCATCAAAAAATTATAACAGTTGTCATTTGCTTTTACACACCTTTTAGAAGTTAAATTTATTATAATTATAAGACAGATTTTATGTGCAATACCTATTCGAATCTAAACTCAATCAATGAAATGTAATGTGAAAGAAATAATATTATATTTATCACTTTTTTTAGGTATTTAAAAAAATTATTTATTTATCTTTAGAAGGGAAGGGAAGGAGAGAGGGAGAGAGATATCAGTGTATGGTTGCTTCTCCTGCATCCCATGCTGGGAACTGGCCCCTGCTGGGAACTGGCCTGCAACCCAGGCATGTGCCCTGACGGGCACGATCTTTTGGTTCGCAGGCCCGTGCTCAATCCACTGAGCTACACCAGCCAGGGCTATATTTATCACTTTTACATCCAGTCATTTGTTCTCACAAATACTTGTAAGTCACTTCCTATGGGCCAAGCTTCATAGTAGGAACTACAAGGATACATGTGGGAATGTAAGGAGAAGTAAAATTAGGTTCCTTTCCTCAAAACCACAGATAGATAATTTAATTATCTAATAAAATAGCATATTGTAAAGAAGTTTTATGCAAGGGAACAACCGGCCTATGGCAGCATGTGGTTTGAGGGACTGAGGTGGCTGTTTCAGCATTTGCATCCCTGTAAGAACCTCTCGTGGGTCCAGGCACTGGATCCACCTGGCATATATATCATAGATTTTACTTAAAGTCCCTGTCTGACAATTACAACACTGGTGTATAGCTGAGTCTGATTCTTTGGTTGCTTTATCTCTTGGCAGCATGTTATTTTCTTTCCATGTGTGTATCTTGTAACTTCTATTGAATCATAGATATAATATGTAAACCAACAGTGGAGACTTAGGTAAAAAATGCTTACACTTGAAACTGGGCATTCCTTTTCTTTTTCTAGGACATTAGTATAAGAAGTCGAGTCAGTCTGTTCAGACATTGAGCTGTGTTTCAGTGTTGTTGTTACTATTGTTATCCTTTGCAAACCACAAGCTTTCATTTTTCCAGTTATTATCATTGGCTTAGTGTAGGGCTTGAGGTACTTGAAGTTATATATTACTGTTCCTATAATTAAACTCAGTTTTCAGCAGGCCTTGAATAACCGGAATAAGAGAGGGTTCTCCTCATGCTCTTGCTCCATCGCTGCAAGTACTCAGCTGCCGCTTATTATTTGATTCTGGGAACACAGCAGAGGTAGGGTGAAGGTTTTTTGGCCTTGTGGCTCAGTCTAAAACTGAGGCAGGTTCTGTGAACCTGGGACATAGGAGTGTGGCTTTCTAATTAGAGATTCACAAGAGGAACTCAATAACAGATTTAAACTGGCATAACAAAGAATTGCTGAACTTAAAAATAGGTCAATTAAAATGACCTAATCTGAGGAACAGAAATAGTAAACAATAATGAAAAATCAACAATGAATAAGGAACCTGTGTGACACCATCTCTTATGCCAACAAAAGCATAATGGGTGTCCCAGAAAGAGAAGACAGAGAAAGGAGTGAAGGACTATTTGAAGAAATAATGGCTGAATATTTACCAAATTTAATAGATACATCAGAAAAGTGTAATGAACTCCAAGTGGGATAAATTCAAAGAGATATACACCAAGATATATTATAATCGAAATATGAAAGCCAAGAAGAAAGGGAGAATATTGAAGGCAGCAAAAGGGAAGTAACTCATCACGTGCAAAGGAGGCTCAATAAGATTAACAGCTGGTTTTTGGTCAAAAATCATGGGAGCCAGAAGGATGAAATAGTCATAGTGCTAAAAAAATTTTAATAAAAATTCTATATACTTCAAAAATGTCCTTTAAATATGGAGAAAAAAATTAAGACATTCCCACATAAAAAGAAACAAGAGTTATTTGTTAGCAGACCTGTGTACAAGAAATGCTAAAGAGATTCCTTTAGGCTAAATTGCAAGGTCACAACACAACAATCCAAAGCACACACACAGAAACAAAGAACTCCAGTAAAAGTAATGACATTGATAAATATAAACTACAATACTAATTTATGTTTTTGTTCATAACTTCTTTATTTTCCTGTCTGATGTAAAAAATGACTGTAGAAAACAATAATAACTTTATGTTGATGGGTGTACAATATATAAATATGTATTTTTTAATTTTCTTCATGCTCTTTATGTTGTTATTATCATAAATTACATTTAACAAGAGTGCAAAGACCCTTAATATCTGGTTAAAAAAATCTTGATATGTGAATAATCCAAAGTACTAGATGCTAAACTGCATATCAAGCTTCCTAATATGATCTTTCGTGTCCATTGTGAATAGTTATTTAACTCTTTCTATTTATATTTATATTCAGTCAAATGGTTGAAATGCATTTAACTTTTCTATGAACATATTGAAAGAAAGGAAGAAGCAGGGCTACTACTGAGCAGGATGAGGACACTCAAAACACCCAGCTTTGAGGCTTCTGGATGTGACAATCCACATGTGGACCTCCCACATGCGGCTCCCGTTGTCCTTAAACAAAGGATAGAGAAAGTCTATCATTGTTTCTGTGTTTAATACTCAGTCATTCCCTCATCTTCTTTACAAGATGATTCAGTAGATGCAACAAATACCCTATTTCCAGTGCAAACCCTTCTGCATCAAAACAAAACAAAAACAACGCCCTTCAAAACTACTGTAAGGGCGATTTTTCTAAAGCCCAGTGGTGGTCGTGACATCACCTATTTAAATGCTGTCAGCAGTTTCTTCCCTGGCATCAAAACTTTGAAACTCACAGCCGGAGTCCACTGCCCTCTCCAGTGGGCCACCAAACTACCTTTCCAGGATCATGTGTGAGTACCAATGTTTTTTAAACTGCAATTCATGATCCAGCTGTTCCTGATACCAAACCCAAATCAGAGTGAGGAGGACATTGTGGAGAACAGGAGAAATAATATCCTAACAGATACATTGATGTTCATAAATTATCAGTACATAAGGTGGAAAATGTGTGGGAAAATATTCATTACTATTATATATAGTAGCAAAAAAGATAGCTACTTAGATGTTTAAGTGAAAATGGCACAGTAAATTTTAATGCATTCGTACAACCTTAATGCGTATGGGCATTAAAAATCATTTCTGAATGCTTTTTAATTTTTATGCCTATTAGTGACAAAGTGAGGCAACAAACCAGATACTTTTTATCATATTTACAAAGAATATACAACCTACATGCCATAAACATGTAAAGCATGTGCTACATATGCATTTAAATATGGGATGAAATTGTGCTAAGAAAATCATAGTGTCTATGGATAATGGAGTTGGGAGTAACTTATGTGATTTTTATTTTCCTCTTGCAATGTCTTTGTCATCTCACATTTTGACAGAAAAGACACCTGATACTTTTATATAAACAACACAGTTTACAATTGATATCATTGGCATTAGTTCCTAGATGATCCATCATCACGTGATTTGTGTGAAATACCTGCCTCTGCCATTCACGTCCTGGAATCTGGAATGACAGCTTTTCGTCCCATGGGTTTTTTGTGAGAAAATGACATCATCTAAATTTGTTTAATGCCAGTAAAGTGGTTTGAAGATGAAAACTACTACATAAGTGCTAAGTATTGTTATTGATCATTAAAAATCATTCAACATATCACAAGTGATTCTCTTCATTACTGACATGAAAGCCATTTTCTCCAAGCAAAGGGTAAGGATTTACTCACATTATTGACATTTTACAAAGTGTATTACTAGAAGACATGGAGTGCTAGAAACACTTATCTTTCATTTAAGTCCTGTTATTTTTGTGGTGTCAGCTCTGTATTTATTTATGTCAAATGCTAATACTCTTGCTACTTCATAAATTTTGCAGAAAACTGTTATCAAGTAAATTTTCAGTGAATAATGGTTCCTGTTACCATGAATGGAGTAGGTGGAGGTAGGGTTGGTAACCGGCTGGTCTCCTCAGGACTGGATTGGTGACAGCTGCATCTGGAAAAGATGACATTAATGCAGATACAGATTTTTAGGGTTGAGAGAGCAGTGGGGAGGGTGTCGATTTTGCTGGGGCTGGTGTTGGCCTTCTGAGGAAAAGATGTTTTCTGAGTTCGCTCTCCAGATTATGGCGACACGGACATCTTCACTGGTATCATCCAAGAGAGATCTTTGGTTTAGCAGGCAACAAGTACCATCTTTCCCTTATTGATTTTCATCTGTGTTTCACAGACATTTACTTGCTAATGACCACCTACAAGGCAAGAATTACCATTAATATATATTTGACAAAGGAACTAAAGCTCAGGGATTGTTGCTTGATCAAGCTTCCACAGGTAAGTTTCTAAAAAGTGCGTAGTACCCTTCTGAAGAACAGGGAGGTCTGCACTGCCCCGCTGAGGTGCTACCGTGATGGGAAGGTGGGGAGAATTGAATGAGGGAAAGCTCTGTGATGCTTCCTGTGTCATTTCTACCTCTGGTGCCAAAGTTTATCTCGAAATTAACTTTCATTTAACATGAGCTTTTCCTGCCTGATTTCCGGTAGTGTGATAGAAATAAAATAAGATAAAAAATGAAATTCATATTTTAGCTCTGTTGCTAATTAGTTGATTGTTCTTGTTTCTCACAGATTCAATAGGGATCATAAAATATTCCATGTCTTCATTGGCATCATTTGAGATGAATAGATGTGAAAAAAATTAAAGTGTTAAGTAATTTCTTATCCATGGTATTGCTATTCTTACAGCCTTTAGAGCACATGCGGCAAACACAAGGCCCATGGGCCAAATGCAGCCCTCCACCTTGTTTTATCCGGCCCGGCACCTTGTTTCTATCCAGGTGGCAGTGCTGAGCTCTTGCTTAACTGTTAAGGAATAGTTACATTTACACAGTCCTAAAATCACGTTCGGCCCTTTGAAGGCAACTGCAAGGCTGATGTGGCCCCCAGCAAAAATGAGTTTGACACCCTGTTTTAGAGAATTTCTTAAATACTTTTCACTCACTCCCTGACATTGAGAAGTTGGTGAAATAGTTGTCACCGGTTTCCTATGGTTTCATCATCCCTCTGTCAGATGATTGTTGAGTTGATGCACAACATGCTCTAAGGACCTTTCTGAGTGTGTTTTTAGTATGCAGATACCATTCATGTACATTCTTTAAGTTCTTCAGTCTTCAGGAATTTGTTGATTTACAATAAAGTATGTGTTTTCAAAGGGACAACTGCTTCCCAGTTATTATTTCCTTAGAAAAAATGTTCATAACACTTCATTTAACTTTTCTCCATGTTCCAAAATCATTACCAGCATCATGTCATTCACACATGTGTTATGAGTCATTGATCAAATTCGAGGAGCAGGTAATGTCCAAACTGCCTAAGGTATGTAAACTCAACATTTAGAGAGAACTTATTGGAACCTATCTCAAATATATCACAATAGCTACTTCAATGCTATTTCAAAGAATAATTTATAATTATGTTTGGTATTTTTATCTTATTTGAGACTAGTTTCAGGTGTGCAAGAGTAGTTTAACATTAGAAAATCATTAAGTGTATCTATGAAATACAATTAAAGATAAAAACCACATGATCATCAGAACAGATAGGGAAGATGCCTTTCCTACAATGCAAAACACATTCATGCCTAAAAACTCTTGATTAAATAGGACAAAGTAGAAAATTTACTAACCTGGTTAAAGAGATTTACCAAAAAATTGCATTAGCATCTTGTATAAAAATATGAAAGCATTAAAAACATTTCTTTAAAATAAAAAATAAGTATATTCTATTATCACTCTTTCTATTTTTTTATTGTTGTTCAGTTACAGTTGTCCCATATTTTTCCCTGATGCTGTCCCCTGCCCTGCCCATCCTCCCCTAGTCAATCTCCACCCCATTGTCCATGCCCATGGGTTGGTCCTTTATACGGGTCCCTTGACTTGTCCCTCCCCTCTCCCCTCCGCTCATTGTCTATTTCTTCTCTATTCCTTGTCTCCGGTTCTATTTTGCTCATCTGTTTGTTTTGTTGATTAGGTTCTACTTATAGGTGAGATTACATGGTATTTGTCTTTCACTGCCTGGCTTATTTCTTTTAGCATCATGCTCTCCAGTTCTATCCATGCTGTTGCAAAGGATATAAGCTCCTTCCATCTTTCTGCTGCATAAAATTCCATTGTGTAAATGTACCATAGTTTTTTGATCCATTCATTAGGCTGCTTCTAGCACTTGGCTTTTTTAAATAACACTGCTATGAAAATTGGGTGCCTAGGTTCTTTTGCATGAGTGTCTCAGGATTCTTAGGGTATGATCCCAACAGTGGAATCACTTGATCAAAAAAGTTTCATTTTTAGTTCTTTGAGGAAATTTCTACTGTTTTCCACAGTAACTACACCAGTATGCATCCCCACCAACAGTGTACTAGAGTTCCTTTCTCTCCACTACCTCACTAGCACTTGTTCTTTGTCGATTTATTTGTGATGGCTATTCTGACCAGTGTGAAGTGTTATCTCATTGTGGTTTTAATTTGCCTCTCTCTGGTGGCTAGTGTTGAGCATTCTTCCATGTCTATGCATCCTTTGTATTTGGTATTTTAAAAAAGTCCCTCCTCCATGTCCTTCCTTACTCATAAGCACAACACTGAGACTAAACTAAAAGTCACAAAACAGATAAAGGAGGTGATGCGTTAAATTATTTTGTCCTTTATTGACTTTATTTACTTTCACCCAATGTTTGATTTGTGTTTCAGTGACATAACTTTTGCAGTTAAATCAAAGCAAAAGAATCTAAAAGGATGGAATCTGTGAGGTCCTTATATCATCACTATCTTTGTTACACAAGCAGCCCAAACAGAGTACCTGGATATCCATATCTATACCAATAAAGAAATGTATATGCACCCTTTACATTGAAAGTTCTCTAGATTTGGACCCACATCACATCTCCAAGTAAATAATTTCCAAGTTATTAGAATACTTCATTGTATCCTCAGATTATTGAATTGCATACATCAAAAGATAGCAAATTTTTCTGGAAAGATGGCAGAGAGTAAATAATTTTAGACTTTATAAATCACTGAGTCTACTGCATCTACTCAAATTAGCCTCTATAGCACAAAAGCATCCATAGGCAATATGTAAATGATTGGGTGTGGCTGTGGGCCAATGGTCCCATTACTCTCTATGTATAAAGAATCTAATGTCATCTTCCTAATATCCTTCCATTCTTCTACTTTACTCTGGGCTGGTTGCTTCCTACCAGGTTTAATTACTGTACACTAGTGCCTGGCTTTTATTGCTCTCCTATTTTTAGAGCTCATATCTTCATCTTCTTGATTTACTGCCTCAATTTGCTGTATTAGCAAGTAATAAACCAATAAAAGGGTATTAGTGTTTTTTCCAGCTCCTTGCTTATTTGAAATATCTTTATTCTGTGTTCATAATTTGATTGGTAATTTAGCTAATTATCAAAATTTAGGTTGCATATAATTTTTCCCTCAGAATATTGACAACATTGCTCCATTTTATTCTGATCTCAGAGTGCTAAAGAGAAGTCGAATATTGGTGCAAATTTAGGTCTCTGTAATATGTTTCTTTTTCCTCTTGGAAAATTTCAAAATATTTTTACTGTAAAAGTTCTGGAATAAAACAATAATGTGCCTACATGTGGGTCATTTTTATTCAGATTAATCTTCATTCAGTAGGACATTTAAATTCAAAGAGTAGTGTCCCTTATATTTCAGGAAATTTTTTACTTTAATTACATGAAAATTTCCACTCCTTCATTTTTCTTTTACTTTGTCGGAATCTGTACTAGTGTAAATGGAATTCTTTGATATGTTTTTCATCAGTTATCTTAAAATTTTAATCCTTGTTGTGTTTCCAAAACATTGCATCCTAACCTTTAAATTGTTTATTTCATCACATTTCTAGTGCCTAAGTCCTTTTATATTCTCCGATTCTCCATTTTTTGTATGACCTATTATACTTACAGGCATGAAATAACTTTCTAGCACTCTAGGAAAATATATACATACTATAAAAAGTGACTTTCCATGACATTTCTGCTTCCTCCAGAGCTACATTTCTTTTCACGTGCTTGGTCTTAGTCCGCTGTGCTTCGGGTTTTCTTCTGTTGGCAATTGAGCCTTGATTATTTGCTCATCACTACATTGCGAGGCATCTGAGAAATGGGCTGGGAGCACAGCCTGCGCAGGCAGACTGCGTCGTCACCTAGCACACTGCTTAGAGCTGAACATGCAAGGATCTGGTCTACCGGGAAGGGACTCAGGTCTTGGAACAAGGAGAGTTTTATTTGAAGACACTACCCTCTGCCCTGGCCTCTATTGTTCTCATCATAAAGCTCATTCAATTTTGAGAGAGAGAGAGATTCAAAGAGGGAGAAATAGCATAAGAGAGAGAAATATGGGAAGTAGGTCAAGGAGGTGAGGCTGCCAGTTCAGCACACTGGCTGAGGTGTGGGACTTTCACAGCCTTTTATTCAGCCTTCTGCTTTCAGGCAGGCTTTTCATGACCAGCCACTGTGGCACTTGCTGTTTTGAATCTCCAACTCTTTGGGGTTCCTCTAGCCAGTTCTCATCATCTGCCAACCACTTCTATCTATCTGCTCTCTGTTTTCCAGTCATGAAGTTCAATTTCTCATCTGGCAGTAGGCACCCGTCATTCATTTCATTGTTATCAAAGCAAACCCTTTCAATTCCTACACTAAGTTTTGGAGCTTGCCATGGAAGGATCACTTACAAATACCTATTTTCAATCTGAATGCTAACCTGGAAACACTGATTAGCATTCCTGGGATTGAATAAGTTCTCTGGACTTCATACTCTCTTATAATCTATATATTAATGCCCGTGTCCCACACCTTTTAATTTCTGAAATATGTTTGGATTCATTAGCCAATGTTATGGATGTCTTATTAATGGCCAATAACTTACAAAATCTATTTTGTCCCCCAAATGTATCACCCTTTTTAAGATTATGCCAAAGCATTAAAACTCTACCTCATTAAGAACTGATTCTATAACTATCCTTGTGCGAATATACTGCAGAAATCAAGGAAAAGAATCAGTGTATCTCATACAAAACCCTAATTATTGCTTCTCTCCTGTGAATCCAAACACAATTTGATCTCAAGGATTCAAGCAGTAAAGCACCTGGAATTACTAATTAGTGGCCTCTAATTTATGTGATAGAATCTGGATATCATTTTATTTTTCTTGAGCAAATAGCAGTACACTCACAACAGCCTCATTGTTTATGTCTTAGCTCCCAAATCTTACTAAGGTGGAATGTAGGAAAAGTGGTTTTTCTGAGTGGTTATATCTATGCATGGCATAAATATACTTGTGCTTCTGAGAAATGATTCTGCAAAGCACCAATATTTTATTTTTCTTCTAGCATTTTGACACAAAATTTATAGCTAAGTTTTCATTCTTTTTTCAAATGTTGTTTATTTTTCTCCAAGATTTTGCTATTTATCTTAGTTTTTAGCATTAGAAGGCAAAACCAAGGAAATGCCTTCATTTAAAGTTAGGAGAACCTTTGTATTCCAAGATTTTAGAAATTCTTCTTTTCAGTGGTGGTTGTAAGATATTTGTACATATATAGGTAGATGTACATATACATATAAAATTTATATACATGTAAAACACATATATATATATATATATCATTAACTAGTAATGACGTAGGCTTAAATTGTTTTAAATTTGCAAAATACTTTTTTAGTCCATGATCTTTTTAATTCTATAGTTTTCTGGTGATATTGTGTCAGAGTTTGAAAGTATATATTCATTGGAAATATTTGTTGCTAAGAAATTTATAGAGATCAGTATTGAATAATTTATAATACATAATCAGTTGGTAAATTAGTTTTAACAGTAAATTAAGTTTACTCATTAACTCCAATTTTATTGTAACCATTTGACAAAAATATTTCCAATTTCTGTTTAAAGCTCTTTCTGAGCTAACAGAGAACTAGGATTTTTCTTCTTACTCCAGTGTAATAAAGTGGTGTCTTCAGACAGGTTTGCAAGTATAGAGATAACTTTGCTGAAAAATTACTTGACTAAATGACCCAAGGGATTTTAAAAGGTTACATTTTTTTGCCTGTTCCATTTTCATTGGTGGTAGTTTGTGCCTTAAAATATGGCTCCCAAATACACTTTTAATAGATTTTATAGCATCTCTTATTATAGGGTTTCTCAGTGAGGCTGCTTCTTGATATGATTTGCTCCCTTTGTTTCCTATTATTTTGTTTCTTACTATGCATAACTTTTTTATTATGTGTTCTTATTGCAAGACACCTCTAACATATTTTTGAGGTATTCATGAGATAAATTGATGGATAAAAGAGAGCCAGAGATAAAAATCTTTCTCAGTAAAAAATACAGATCTCCTAATCGGTGCCATTATTTACAGTCACTTTCATCATGACTTTTTTTTTTGTCTAATAACATAAAATGGAACTTTACCCATGCATATTCTGACAGACAGAAAATTGTGCTTTTATGAGTTTGAAAGTTTACCTTGAATGTTTTGTCTTACACAACAGCTTTAAAATGACACTGTTTTGCAGACCGTGTTGCCTGCAGCTATGGCTCTTTGAGCTCTTTCTTTGTGCGCATGGCACTTGTGTTTGCACCTTCATACTGTAACAGAGCAAACCCGGGGACAGGGGGCAAATGATATACCATTCCTGAATGGTATATCATCCTCGTGCTCCAAGGATCTCCCCTACCCCGTACTAGGTTTGCCTTGACCACCACCAGGAAAAGACGTCTCTCAATGCCAGAGATTGATGAAAAGGAAAGGAATTACTTATTTAAAAAGTAATACTGACATAGAGTAATGACTTCATATCTTCATTAAAATACTAAAGTCCTTTAGAATACCCACAAATGCACACAGTCATTCCTTCTCCTTCTCCCCAGTCCAGACTACCATATCTCAGGAAAAGAACTAGAAGTCCGTGGCTCAGGTAGCTCCTCAGTTCCTGGCACCATAGGCCGTGTCGCTGCCATGATCTCCAGTTAATCCAAAACCATGTGACACCTTCTCATGACCCACTGGCAAAAAATTCTTTCACCCCTTTCCTTCCCAACAAGCTCTCTCCTGCTTCCTAAGCCACGTGGCAAAAGGGAGCACCCCAAAGTCACATGGTCCCAATGCTCCCACATGGCTGCTGCACCTGGGTTTTAATCCCAGCACCAATCTTCTTCTGCATACCCATATCCGACTCTTTCCACAATCAGTTACACCTGCCAACATTTCTGTATTTTTCCAGCCTTTCTTGGATGCCATAGTAAGCCCAGATAGGCATGGCCCCATGGCATGGACCCAATCATCTCCAAACTCTCATGCAGGCACAGTAATCAGGGGGAGTTGCCTCCCAGTTATATCCTGGGTGGAAGTTACTCCCACCCCCCCGGCTCCAAGTATGGCCACAGCTATTTAACATATCCATGAAAACAGTTAAAACTTATAGATATGTTAAATGACCATGTCTGAGGTTATTTGAAAAATTGTTGCTGTATAAAACAACTCTCAATGGCCCTGCTCCATGTGTCCCAGCCCCCAGTTCAGACCTCCAGGGGTGAGGACATCCCATATTTTTAATATTTCCTGGACACCCAGAGCTCTGGACCCCTTTACAAATCATTCTTTGGTGAGGGGACCTTGGCTGCACTCTGTATCAATGCCACATGTGGATCCAGAAACAAACAGCCATGTTTCTTGTGGACTGTTCCTGGCAGCTGGGTAGGATCACAAGCAGAGACATGCAGGGAATGGGAGGCCTCTTTTCATCAACATCACCCTGACCGTTTTGCTCTCTGGGCATTTCTACATGTTTCTACATATCATAATTGTTTAACAATGTTACTTAGATCATGAAAATGGACTAACACTGACATACCTGCAGACTCTCACGGCTCTGTCATTTTATTTGACTATTCCAAAATATTTTTACTTAATTTTAGAGAAATTTTCTTATGTAGGTTAGATCTCTGTGAATGTGTTTTTAAAGGGATGGCTTTCCTCCAGTTTGCACTAGGGCTTGAGGACACAGTAAGTAATAAGGAAGCTTTGTTTTTTAATGAGTTGTAACTCATCATCCAAATTGTCATTCTTTAAACAAAAATGAAACACAAAGACAGAATGTATTTGCACATAGGGAGACAATTATGTGAAATTTCCTCTACCTGGTATTAATTCTGATATTGTAAGCTTGAAGTTACTGTTCAGAATAATAAGCCAATATTGTCAAGATCATAAATTTAAATAATTTCTTCCCAAATTTGGCTAACATGGACAATAACTTAAGCATGTATTTCTCCATTTAGCTAAAACATCTATTTTATACTTGAAATTATAATCTCCACAAGCTCCTTGGCATATCCTGAGAGGAGTTGCATAACAGAGTATATGAAATTGGTAACAGACATCTATCATTATTATGCATAATATAAAACTGAATATGCAGACCTCACTAGTTTTCCAGTTATTATGATTATAAAATTTAGGCTTAAGCAACCATTTATTATGTTCACAAATTTGGTTATAAGACATTCAATTAGGACCCCATGGAGATGCCTTGCTTCTGCTCCATAACGTGGGGGCCTCAGCTGGTAGATTCAAAGGCTGGAAAATAGGGCTTCTGAGGGCTCATTGACACACACAGCTGTCAGCTGATGCCACCTGTTGGCTGGACCTTGGCTGGTGCTTTCCATCCAAACTCCTGTGATAAGGCTCACCCTGTGGCCTGGGCTTCTTCACGTCACTGTGTCTAGGTCCAAGGAAGAACATTCAATGTTTGGAAGGAGCAAGATGGAAGTCATAGAACTTACTGTGATCTAGCCTCCCCAGAATTTTTAAAGCACCAATTCTGCTCTCCACCAAGGCAGCCACAGGCCACTCCAATTTCAAGGGGAGGGGAAACTGACTGCACTTCTCGATGGGAGAGTGGCAGGGTTCTGGAAGAGCATGTCGGACAAGAAATACTGTGTGGTCATTTTGGGGAACTATAATCTGCCACATTAACTATGAAAGAAATATCAAAATAGTTTGAGTATACATAATTAAACACTACTAGATTGTCATGGTTTTTTGTTTTATTAAAACTTTCAGCCTCTTTAAGAGATATACCTTTGATTTCCTTGACTTTCCCTGGGTTCCTATTATTGATAATTTCCCACGCTTAATAATTGCTGATGGGTTTGTTTAGAACCACTCAAAATAATTCTTAACACATAGTAATTGGAAGGATTTTATTCTCATCATGTCTCTTTATAAAAACACTGTCAAATTGTTATAAGAAGATAAATGAAATAATTTGTTATTCACTTAGACCTATTATTACAGAGCCATTGTTCCAGAACTCAAATGTCAATATTAAGAAAGACTGTCTGCCAGCGGAAGACACTGGATTCCACATACGGAATTTTTTTTGAGTGAGGACAAAACAACAGGACACTAAACATAAAGGGTCCCAATTTGCCCGACAACCCACACGGCTCAATTCAAGTTGTGCCTGGGGAATTAAAATGCAGTCTGACTGGACCCAGAGGACAGATTCTGGTTGTGCAAAAGAAAGGCACAGGGTGTGGGTCCGAATGTAATTTATGTGTTAAAAGCCAAAGCCATTATTTAAAATCATTCTCAGTTGAAGATTGAAAACAACAGGTAATTTAAATTATAATTGATTTAATAAATTACAAATATGTATACTAAATTTAATGTTGACACATTCATAATAAATCTAGCCTTATATATTATTGAACACTTTCCCAAACCATTAGGTTAATTTTGGGGGAAAAAGAAAAGGCAAAAACTCCATGTTCGAAGTCTCCCAAATATGACTGACCCAAACTGCATTCTAGCCAACATAAAGGACATGGACAATGAGCCACCACCAATAAATTATTTTTAAAGTACTTACTATGCTTTTCTATAAAGACAGCCTCTAAGATTACTTGTGCAAAAGATGTGTACAATAGCAAATGTTATCTGTAAATGTCAATAAAACTCTCAGTTAACTATTTAAACATATAGTGTTCAGTTTAGTTATATGATTACTGTTTTCCTCTACTCAGCAATGGTTCTATAGAATAATTTTTGTGCCCCAAGCATGCCAGTGGCTACTGCTAACTTAAATTCATCTCTCGTTGAAAAATAAAGCTACAGAGATTTTCCCCAAAGCAACAACTTCCTTCTCTGAAACTCAAACCTCATCTTCTATCACATCCTACAGGTAAAGATAAGTGGACAACAGAATAGCCTCTGTACTCAAAATACCCACCGTGGGTACACACTGGGGACTTTGACATCTGCTGCCTCATTTCCTGGGTGAATTAGGTTCTGTCTTTTCTAATTCTGCAAAAGCCGTACTTTACAACATCCAGCATAATCTATTGAATAGGTGTCCCATGGTATTAGAGTTGCTGGTATGTTGATGCCTTTCAAAATATCAAACTATTATTAAATTCTGAATATGTTGTAGTTTGTTAGCAGGAACATAAAGCACATTTCCTTATCAGTAACTCTTTATTTCA
Organism: Artibeus jamaicensis; assembly: GCF_021234435.1. Taxonomy (NCBI): domain Eukaryota; kingdom Metazoa; phylum Chordata; class Mammalia; order Chiroptera; family Phyllostomidae; genus Artibeus; species Artibeus jamaicensis. Next base: position 42,252,599 of record NW_026522059.1, read on the forward strand.
TGAGTATTCTGCTCAGAAACTAAATGCCAGATGGCTCTGCAACCAATTGCTTCTGTTGGATGGAGAACGCATGTACCAGTACTGTTTGCAAGCCCTGTTGCTTTTACCCTCTAAACAGCGGCCCTTCACAATGCTTACACAACCATTGCCTTGATTGTTGCTTCTGTCGTTTCTTTCCTGGACTATTATTTGCTCTTTGTGCTCAGCAACCTTCCACTAGCCACAATTCATTTTTTAAAAAATTTATTTAGTTATTTTTCAAGTACAGTTTTTTTGTCTATTTCTCCCATCCCAGCCTCCCCCGCCCCTTGCTCCCCACCTCCCTCCCATTTCCACCCCCCTTAGTTCTCATCCCTTGTGTCCTTCCTATTTGTTTCTCCAAATCCCTCCCCCTTTTTCCCCTTAACTTCCCTTCCTTCTCCCCTCTGGTCGCTGTCCCCCTGTTTTCTAGTTCAGTGTCTTTGTTTTTTTTTTTTTTCTGCTTGCTTGTTTGTTTTGTTGTTAAAGGTGAGATCATATGGTATTTGTCTTTCAGCACCTGGCCTATTTCACTCAGCATAATGCTTTCCAGTTCCATCCATGTTGTTGCAAAGGGTAGTAGCTCCTTCTTTCTCTCTGCTACATAGAATTCCATTGCATATATGTACCACAATTTTTTGATCCATTCACTTACTGACGGGCACCTAGGTTGCTTCCAACTCTTGGCTATTGTAAATTGTGCTGCTATGAACATTGTGGTGCATAGGTTCTTTGATATTGATGTTTTAGGATTCTTAGGATATAATCCCAGCAGTGGAATTGTTGGGTCAAAAGGTAGGTAGATTTTTATTTTTCTGAGAAAATTCCATACTGTTTTCCATAATGGTTGTACCAGTCTGCAATCCCACCAACAGTGAACTAAGGACCCCTTTTCCCCACAACCTCTCCAACATTTGTTGTTTGTTGCTTTGTTTATGATAGCCATCCTGACAGGTGTAAAGTGGTATCTCATTGTGGTTTTAATTTGCATCTCTCTGATAGCTAACAATATTGAGCATCTCTTCATGTGTCTCTGGATGTTCTGTATGTCCTCCTTGGAGAAGTGTCTGTTCAAGTCCTTTTCCCATTTTTTAATTGGGTTAGATGTCTTCTCAGAGTGGAGTCCTGTAAGTTCTTTGTATATTTTGGAGATTAAACCTTTGTCTGAGGTATCATTGGCAAATATGTTTTCCCATACAGTTGGTTGTCTTGCTAATTTAATACTGTTTTGTTTAGCCACGCAGAAGCTTTTTATTTGGATGAGATCCCATTTGTTTATTCTTTCCTTTATATTCCTTGCTCTAGGGGACATACCAATAAAAAAGTTGCTGCATGAAATATCTGAGATTTTCTTGCCGATGTTCTCCTCTAGGACTTTAATGGTGTCACAGCTTATATTTAAGTCTTTTATCCACCTTGAATTTATTTTTGTGTATGGTGTAAGTCGGTGCTCATGTTTCATTTTTTTTTTTTTGCAAGTAGCTGTCCAGTTCTCCCAACACCATTTGTTGAAGAGGCTATCTTTACTCCATTTTATGTTACTGCCCCCTTTGTCAAATATTAATTGACTGTATAGAGTTGGGTTGATTTCTGGGCTCTCTCTTCTGTTCCATTGGTCTATGTGCCTGTTTTTATGCCAGTACCAGGCTGTTTTGATTACAGTGGCCTTGTAATACAGTTTGATATCAGGTATTGTGATCCCTCCTACTTTGTTCTTCTTTCTCAAAAGTGCAGCTGCTATTCTGGGTCATTTATGGTTCCATATAAATTTTTGAAGTGTTTGTTCTATGTCTGTGAAATATGCCATTGATACTTTAATAGGTATTGCATTGAATGTGTATATTGCTTTGGGTAGTATGGACATTCTGATGATGTTAATTCTTCCAATCCATGAACAAGGTATATATTTCCATTTGTTTGTGTCTTCCTTGATTTCTTTCTTCAGGGCTCTGTAGTTTTCTGCATACAGGTTTTTTACCTCCTTAGTTAGGTTTATTCCCAGATATTTTATTTTTCTTTTTGCTACATCGAATGGGATTTTTTCCTTGATTTCTGCTTCTGCTGATTCATTGTTGGTATACAAAAATGCCTTTGATTTCTGGATATTGACTTTGTAACCAGCTGTTTTGCCAAATTCATTAATTAGTTCGAGCAGTTTTTGGATAGAGTCTATAGGATTTTCCATGTACACTATCATGTCATCTGCAAACAGTGACAGTTTTGCTTCCTCCTTTCCTATTTGGATGCCTTTTATTTCCTTTTCTTGCCTGATCGCTGTGGCTAAAACTTCCAGTACTATATTGAATAGAAGTGGTAAAAGTGGACATCCTTGTCTCGTTCCTGATCTTAGTGGAATAGCTTTTAGTTTTTTCCCATTGGGTACGATATTGGCTGTAGGTCTCTCATATATGGCCTTTATTATTTTCAGAAATGCTCCCTGTATTCCCACTTTGCTGAGTGTTTTAATTTTTTATTGTTTCCTAAACCATACTGCTCTTTGCCTAAAAGTATTGATTGACTCTTTGTTATCAGCAGGATAAAGAAACAAAAATCCCACAGTACTCTTTCCTGGCAGACCCACAAGACCAAACTCTTCTCACAACATTCTTTCCCCTTCCCTTCCTCCTCCTTCCCTCCCTCCCTTCCTCTCCTCCTCCACTCTTTCTTCCTTCTTTCATTATTCATTCCAGAAATATGTGTTATGATCACACTACATGCTAGACACTATATAGCCTCTGGAATACAATTGTGGGTAAAAAAAGCAATGTTTCTCAGGCAAATACACCAAGGCTGGTGGGGGTTGGGAAATACACTTCCACCAAAAAATCATTACCATAAATGTTAAATTGCAACCTTGATGCATGGCCACAAAGGGTACATTGTATGAACACAATATACAATGGGAGAATTTGACCTTGACAACAGGGATCTGGGCTGGAAGATTTTACAAGCTTTATTCTATAACCCGGCACAAAGTAGGCAGTTTTCATTTATTTGATGGAAGGCCTACTAGAGGGAAGAAGGAGCTGGGTGGAGAGGTCATGTACAGGGGGAAGGTGATGGCGCCCCCTGAACTGTGGTGGGAAAGCCCCACAAGGATGCTGAGAGAACAGAAGATTATTTTGTCTTCTCTTTTTTCTTTTTTTTCATTTGCAAAACCAACCAAAGTTTAGCTAATGATTTTATTCCTTTTATATTTAAAAATATTTAAACGCTACGCTTTGCAATTTCAAGCATTTATTAAGTAGTGCTTTAAAATTTTTTTTATTGTTGTTCAAGTACAATTGTCTCCATTTTTCTCCCACCACTCCCCCAACTCTACCCATCCCCACCTCCCAGTCTTGACCCTACCCCTCTTTGCTTTTGTCCATGTGTCCTTTCAGATGTTCCTGAAAACCTCACCCCTGTTTCCCCCCATTGAAAACCTGACAAGAGATTAACAAATTGCATTGTATTACCAAGCAGTCAGTCTTTGGTTTCATTGATTTTTCTGTATGTTTCCTTTATTTCAATTTTGTTGATTCATGCTATATTTAAAAATTTATTATTTCCTTTCTTCTGCTGGCTTTAGCTTTTATTTGTTCTTTTCCAACTTTCCTAAGGGGTGAGATTAGATTATTAGTTTTAGATCTTCTTTCCCAATATATACATTTAACATTATAAAATTCCTCTAAGTGTTGCCAGTGGAAGTGGGGCTCTTTCACAGGGTTGCGATAGAAGCATTCCATGGACCCACTCACGGGAGACTGTGGTGTGGTGAGATTCATTTGGGTGGAAATATAGGCTGCCCCTGTGTTCCATCTCTGTCCATCCCGCCATGGAAAAAGTCCAACTGTGTCCTCAGCAATGCCAAAACAAAGTCCAGTGTCCACAGTCTCTGTTTCATACTAAAGCTGAGTCCTTCAGAGCCCACAGGTGGCTGATAAGCAGTCTCAGTCCCCATCCAGGGAGTTTAGTGCTGTTCCTGGCTGTGCTGCTGTACCCAGGCTGCTGCCTGGAGCCTGCATGTAGAGTCCGAACAGTTGCTGGGTTTGGGGCTGCTAGACCCCATGGTTACCATGGGAGAGAGCACGCTAACATATGGTGGGGGGGAGAGAGAAACAGAGAGAGAGAGGGCACTTCTTTGTTAAACTGGGTTATATTATCTCCAGTTTGGGATGGAGGAGGCGCTTTTTCAAAATAACCAATCAACTTCTCAATCTTTTGTGAACTTTCTATGGGTCCACCTCTTAGCCAATTGATCCCTTCCTCAGTTAAACTGAAAGGCCTCTGTGGTGGAGGATCTCCCCCTGCACATGTGCTTACCCTCCCCCTTGAAAATGCTTACTTACCCCCCATACTATGGGCAAGTGGGCCAGGGAGATTTAAAAAGTGGTCCTTCCTCCCTGTACCAGGAAAGGGAGAACTGTTAACTGTTAACCTCCTTTGTGGGGCAATGCTGCAATCCCTGGGGAGGGTGTGAAGCTGTAACTTCCTGGTGAAACAAACTTACAATGCCGGATTCCTTTCCTTTCCTTCCTTTATTAATAATAGCAAACTACCTACAGTAACAGAAGCACTGGTTTTACTGTATCCCTCAAAATTTGATGTTTCATTTGTATTCTCTACTTGATCATTTCCACATCTATATGTCATATCTGAGTCTAGAACTCGGTCTGAGTTCTGATGGTTGCCGCATCTCTTCGGAGAGGAGTTCTTCTTGACTGTTGCCTGCCTTGTGATGTTTTTTTTTTTTTTTTTTTTTTTTTTTTTTCCCAGAAAGCCAGGTTGTTTTTTCAGTAGTAGGAACTGAAGTAAATATACCTTTCATGTGAGGAGTTATTTTAATCTGGCAGAGCTGTTTAATGGCTGTTGTAACTCTAGTTATCAGAGACTTTGAATTCCTTTAGCATTTTTGTATTTCCCCCCTTGACTTACTTGGCCCTCTTTGTAACTCACCTCTGAGATCCAGTGTCTCTTTTGATCATGGGGGAGGGGAAGTGTTCCAGAATCTTCCAATTAAGCTTCAGTCTCTCAGTGAGCTGGTGACTCAGGACTGACGCACAGATATTTCCCCAGTTGTACAGTCCAGCCCAGCCTCTCCATATCGCCTACTCTCTCCCCTACTTTCCATCTCCTTTTCTGACACACTGACCCCTGCTCTATTTTTCCCCTCTTTGGTGAAACTGGAAACCTGGTTGGGGACTACAATGAGGAGGAACCCTCTTCCCCAAGCTGGAACAAGACTCTGGTCAAGTCCATGTCCCCAAGCAGGCGCTGTTTTGGAGAGGGCTCTGGGAATATTTCACAGTGGTTACTCCTCCCCACTCCCTACCCTCACAGTGCTCATTCACGTATCTTCATACGACAACCTCATGGGTTTCCTGGATGAAAAGCCCATGGAAGTTTGGGAACCCCCTACCACTCTTGCCCCATAGATTTTTCATGCTGGTTCACACTCCTCCTTCAACAATTCATCAAAACCACCATTTAAGTGTCCCTACTGGTTTGTGGAAGCTGAACTGGGAAATCACCTCAACCTACTTACGTTATCCATCTTCACCAAATCTCCGTAGTCAAGAGCCTGGGACAGTTTTACAGTTTTATGGTCCCTTAAAAATAAGTTGAACCAGGAAAATCTCAACTTCAAAGGCAAAATAAGTGATATGACATCAAACTTAACCAATTAAAAAACTACACATTAAAAAGCTTTATGCTGAGTGAAATAGGCTAGGTGTTGAAAGACAAATACCATATGATCTCACCTTTAACAGGAAGCTAAACAACAAAACAAACAAGCAAGCAGAATAAAAACAAAGACACTGAAATAGAGAACAAGGGGACAGTGACCAGAGGGGAGAGGGGAGGGAATTTAAGGGGGAAAAAGGAGGGGGATTTGGAGGAACAAATATGAAGGACACAGGGACAAGAACTAAGGGGGGTGGAAATGGGAGGGAGGTGGGGAGCAAGGGGCGGGGGAGGCTGGGATGGGAGAAATAGACAAAAAACTGTACTTGAAAAATAACTAAATAAAATTTAAAAAATAAATAAAATATTTAATAAAATAATTCTTAAAGAAAAAAATAAATGACAAAAATCTTGTGGGTTATAGATTAAATTTCATGATTATGATGAGCCTATTGTTAGTGTTGGTAGCTAGATATTAACAAAAGAGAAGGGAACAAAACTGGCTAAGCTTCATTAGGTAGGAAGCTACAGCTTTGCACACCCCTGGGGACCACTGTATTCTCTCTGGAAGGGATTTAACATCATCCAGCCCAGTGACAGGTATCAGGAGGAGGAGCAGGGGAAATTCCTCTGCTAGGTGCATGTGTACTAGGGGCCACAATGGCAGCCATAAAGGGGAGTTCTCCAGCCTGAGAAAAGGATAGGACTGGACAAGAGACACAGAACTTCAGAATATCTAGGAAATGGATTGGTTAGGGAGAAAGTCTAGCACTAACCCAGGAAGGACTGGGAAAAAGATTGGTCAGTTTGAAAGCCTGAGATAATACAATCAAAGCTTAATGAAGGGCCCTGGCTGGTGTAGCTAAGTGGGTTGAGTGCCAGCCTGTGAACCAAAGGGTAGCAGTTTGATCCCAGTAAGGGCACCTGCCTGGGTTGCAGGGCAGGTTCTCAGTAGGGGGCGCACGAGAGGCAATTACACATTGATGTTTCTCTCTCTCTCCTTACTTTCCCCTCTCTCTAATAAATACGTAAATAAAATCTTTAAAACAAAAAGCTTAATGAAGACCCATGTCTCAGTAACGAACATTTTTTCACCTGTTCATTTGCGTGTTCTCTCTGTAGCAGCCATGTGAACCGAGCAGACGCACAGGCCCAAGCATGGGCTCCAGGTGCGAACCTGGGTACATTAATGCAGTGCCAGCCAGAGCGCAGCCGCGAGCCGAGACTGTGCAAGCTGGATGGGGTCAGAGACAGAACTGGACTAAGCTTTGGCATGGATGAATGAAATGACACAGAATTTCTGGATCCTAGTGCTTGATGAAGACAGGCTGGATTTCTCTCACAGTGGGACAGAAACAAATGAGACGCCAGGAACCTGGGGGCAGTCTTTCATTTTTACTCCCAATATATCTTACCATTACACCTCATCACCCCCTGCGTGGGTCCCCAGAGATGCTTTTCTCGTGACTTCGTGGAAGGACCTCATTTTCATTGGCCACATCGTGAGAAGACTTCTAATAATGACTATTAACTGACCCTACCCAAAATGCATAATTCTAAAAATGGATAGATCGTAAAATAACATAAGTAAATATAATATAATAAATATAATATTCTTTATAATTTTAGATTACTTAAAAGCCATTTCTTATCATAACTGATAGAAAACAAATATATTGCCTGTCTATAGTAAAAATTAAGAAAATAAAAAATTCATGTACTTTTTTGATAAAAACTGGTGGAAAAACTATTGTATTTATCATGGTGACTTTTTTTCTGAGGAAACTATAATTCTCAGTGATCCAAGCTGCTCTACAGTTAAGTGCTCTTGGGTTTCTTTATCTGAATCTAAAAGTGGCTGTTGAGTTCTAAAGTCTCTATCTAGGGCTAACTGGTTAAATTAAAGATAACCAAGGCCTTTAAATAATTAAGGTATGTTCAAATTAAAAAAGAGCCATTAATAATGACCACTTAACCTGTGATGTCAACAGGTTTACAGCTTTTGCTGGATTTGATTGGAAGGCTTTTCTTCGAGGTGGAACCCTGCTTTTAATTTATTCATCCTAATTCTATTCACTGAAGTTCCAGGGCCATTTTAGTTTATATTCTTCACCACATGATTCACAGAAAGCACATTTTCTAATTTTATAAAGAGGAAAATAAACTTTACTTACTTAAGTCCAAATATATTTTTTAGAACTAGCTTTCCATCAGGGTTATAGAAGTGCTGTCATTTACTATCCCTAGTCCTGACAGTTTATTACTATAATTTGTTTCGATATTATGGGTGGCCTTGCAGAAAATTTGCATAATGCTACAAAAGGAGAATACTCACAAAATAGTAATCAAGTCAGCATTTGGGATCGTTATATTTCCAGGCCAGCAAAGCACTTTAAAAATAAATTTACTTTTTTCTGGCAGGCACTGAAAGTTGTAGAAACCATTGAACTTGGATGTTTGGAAGACCTTAGTGGACCTTAGAAGAGCGTACCTTCCTGAATGTTCCCTGTCCTTCCTCCCAGATTTAAACGTACTGACATTTTTATTGTTGATCTGTTTTTTATATATGCCTTTCATCCCCACAAATTTCTTCTTTTCATTTTGTGTACAGTTCTGTCCTTGGAATCACCCAAACGTTTTTTACCTGTTTGGATTTGGACGTGTAACTGGACAGGGACCGTCCCAGAGCAGGTCTGCCTCACACTGGTCTGTAGAGTGTGGGTTCTTGGCCTTGTGTAGGAAGGATTTCACAACAAGAGTCCAGGCAATGTTGAGAGTATGTTTACTGAAGCTGGGGACAGTGAAAACAAGGAAGGACGTCGGGAGAAGAAGTAACAGGAATGAGCCTAGGCAGTGCTCTACTTTGGCTCTCCAGAAAAGTTACAGGCATTATGCTAAGTGAAGTAAGCCAGGCAGTGAAAGACAAATACCGGATGATCTCACCTGTAAGTGGAACCTAATCAACAAAAGAAGCAAGCAAGCAAAACAGAACCAGAGACATTGAAATAAAGAACAAACTGATGGTAACTAGAGGGGAGAGGGGAGAAAATGGGAAAAAGAAGGTAAATGATAGTCAAAAAAACATGTATAAAGGACCCATGGACAAAGTCAAAAGGGGGAAGGATGGAGGGTGGGAGGTGGCGGGGGGTGGGATAGGGAAAGGGGCAGTGGGAAAATGAAGGTAACTGTATTTTAACAAGTAAAAAATGATTTTTAAAAAGAGAAAAGTTATAGGAAAACAGTGAGGCCAGGAGGGACTGCTTTTAGATCTCTGGGAAGTCAGAGAAAAGGGGGGCCCTGGACACAGGATTGGGGGTAAGCATCGGTTAAGCAGCTGCTGATCACTGCTCCCCTGGCTGCAAGTCTCAAGGGAGCCCTTAGAGTTTAGGAGGAAATAAAAAATTCACGCCCAGGGAGGAGTAAGGGCAGAGGTTTGAACCCACAGCATGTAGGCTGCACGTGGCCCAGGATGGCTATGAATGTGGCCCAACACAAAACTGTAAATTTACTTAAAACCTTTTTTTGTTTGCTCATCGGTTTTCATTCATGTTTGTGTATTTAACATGTGGCCTAAGACAACTCTTCTTCCAATGTGGCCCAGAGATGCCAAAAGGTCAGACACCCCTGAACCTGCCCTGTGTCTTTGTCTTGAGGGCTTTTTATCTTCTTTAACCCATGGGTGAGAATCTTAGGGGAGGGTTTCAGCAGAAGACTCATCAGCTTTCCAGGTGCATTTTTAATGCGCTGACGCATCCAAATGAGCACATAGGAAGATTCGGGATTTCTCTTTGCCCAGTTTTATTGTTTTGCTTTTATCTAGGGTCAGTCTAGCTTTTAATGGTGTTTTTGGTATTTGTTCCCTTGACTTCATTTGCGCTTGGGTTTAGCTGGTACAGCTGGCATTGATTGGGTCTCTGTCCTCTATCTTCCAGTTCAGGGTGATGTAAGCTATGTATTCTCTAGTTAGGGAGAAGAGGTATGAGCTAGTTGCTCTCAGGTGTCCTTGGTGGTGGAATATAAGGTCTTGTGATTCACCAGCTGGCTGTAAGTTGTTCAGATAGTTTGGCCTTTGTTTAATTTTCTCGACTTGGTTTCCCGATTGCACTGGCCCCAGCATTTTCCTGGCTTCTTACTCTCCTGTCACAGAAAGATGTAGTATGCCTAAGGTAGGTTTACCATGCTGTTTATCATACTATTGGTATGAAAAAAGTACACTTACAAATTATTATGACACACGTTATTGTTAGTGTAACAAGTAAGATAATCTTATAAAAAGAACTTATGAAACTCAACACCGAAAAAACAAACAATCCAATTAAAAAGTGGGCAAAGGACCTGAGTAGACACTTCTCAAAAGAGGACATACGGATGGCCAGTAGACATATCAAAAAATGCTTAATGTCACTAGTATCAAAGAAGTGCAAATTAAATAATGAGATATTACCTCACATCTGTTAGAATTACTATCATCAATAAATCAACAAACAACAAGTGTTGGTGAGGCGGTGGAGAAAGGGGAACCATTTTGACTGTTGGTGGGAATGCAGACTGGTGCAGGCACTATGGAAAGCAGTATGGAGATGCCTCAAAAAATAAAAAGTGAGACTGCCTTATGACCCAGTGATTCTACTTCTGGGAATATTTCTAAAGAAATATGAAACACTAATTCAAAAGAAAATATGCATTTCTACGTTCATTGCAGCATTATTAATAATAGCCAAGACGTTGAAGCAGCCCAAATATCCATCATCGATAGATGAATGTATAAAAAAGCGGTGGTACATTTACACAATGGAATACTACTTAGCTATAAAAAAGAAGAAAATCTTACCTTTGCAATAGCATGGATAGACCTGGAGAGTATTATGCTCAGTGTAATAAGCCAGTCAGAGAAAGACAAATACCATTTGATCTCACTTCTATGTGGAATCAAATGAACAAAATAAACTTACAAACAAAATAGAAACAGCCTCATAGATATAGAGAACACACTGACAGTGTCAGAGGGGTGGGGTTGGGATTGGGTGGAGCTAGGTAAGAAAGGTGAAGGGATTAAGAAAAAATTCTTAAGGCTAGACAACAGTATGATGATTACCAGAGGGAAAGAGGTGTGGGAGGAAGTAGACAGGGGCAGGGGAGGGGGGTGTTGGGGGAAGGGGGTATAAATGGTGGTGGAAGGAGATTTAACTTGGGGTGGTGAACACATCGTATAATATACAGATGACGTATTGTAGAATCATACATTTGGAACCTATATCATTTTATCAACCAGTATCACTCCAATAAATTCACTTAAAAATTATGACATAAAAGCAAGTCTTAACAAGACTTTATTTGAACCAAATTGATAACAATGCCCAGAAGCAATCTCAATGGATTGAGAAAATGTTCTGAAGAACGGCAGTTTTATAGCTTATTGTATACGTTTGAATAAATGTATGAGATATAAGGAGGATGAGACATAAGGAGGGTTACACAAGTTTCCTTGGCAGTAGATTAGGGCGGTAGGAGAAGCGAAGCTGGGAAATCTCTGAGCTTGGATACAGAGTGAAGAGAAGAGACACGTGCTTCTTCTCATGGGTGGGTGCAGGATAGTTAACATTTATGGTACGTAAAGATGGTGCGTAGGGACCAGGACAACAATCAGGGGTTCTGTGGTCTCCTGCTCTGGTAGAAGATTGTGCCCTGGGGGAGTCTGAAAAAGATTACTCTGATATTTCAAAGGTGTGTGATCTTAGATGCAAGAAGACAGACTCACCTAAACTTTTGACCTTTGTCAAAGAAGCTACAGGCCAAGCACTTGACTACCTGTCATGACTCACTTTTAATTAGGAATTTTTATGTTCAGACTGTCCTGTGTGATCATTTTTGGTCTCTGAGTTTGTAAGGCCACCACGCAGGCCTCCCCTGAGCTTGTCAGAGTTAGTACATGGCCCCTTTTCAACCCACACCTATAAACTAATATTTCTCTTTAATAAGGTGTTCCTATGTCAATAATTGCCCATCTTTGCTCATACAGAGGTTATAAAATAAGTTCAGATTTTATGAATAAAATAATTATACACATTAAGTTTTATGCTTTATTTTAACCCATTTTTGCATCTCATTGTTTAAATTTTCTTCTTTCTAATATGAGATTTGAGATACATTGTCAATTAAGGAAGGTATGTCCTGGGGACAATCAGCCCAATTTTCTGCTGTGTCTAAGTTCCTCATTGTCACTTCCAGTTTCCTGAGATACTGTCCCTCTTCTACTTCACTTTCTCAAACACCACAGCTACAGGACTGCTGCACACAGCTGACACTTACACAAGACTTGTGATAAAAAAGGAGATGGCGCAACAGCACAGTTGACTTGCACATCAGACACAGGTGGTCCTTGACCATCTCTTCACAGAGCATTGATCACCAGCCTTTTTTTTTTCCAGAGGATTCAATGTGCCACCATTTTAGTTGTGACCCTTCAGCATTTCTCAGTTTGTATCTGATTTCATATTTATAATAAGATTGTAAACTCCCACTCTGCTAATTTTAACATCAGGGTCATCTTGAGTTCTTTTTTTCTTGATATGGTTCATATTTTTTCACTTATCCATGTAACTTGTAACTTCATTGTATATGCATAACAATCTCAGTGAGACATTGCAAGGATTTTAAATTTTGTTGCCTTTCTTTGCATAGTGTTGGTTTTGTTTTGGCAGGCAGTTAATTGCTAAAAAATTCTCTTATCCTTCTGTTCTTGTAAAGTTTGGTTTAATTAGTGGCTGGAGCAGATCTTAGTCATAGGGCACGGCCTTCTTCGACAGTGATTTTCAACCAGTGTGTCGCAAGGATTTGCTGTTTCTAGGTATTTTATTGTTTCTGCTATTACGGACATCCCATTTTCCCCTTCACCCCTTCCACCCATCCCGTCCCCCACTTCCATAGTCAGTCCCCTCACCATTGTCCATGTCCATGGGTCCTTCATGTAAGTTCTTTGACTAGTCACTTCACCTGTTTCAATCAGTCCCCTTCCCCTCTCTTCCCTCTTAGAACTATCAGTCTATTCCATGATCCCATGATTCTAATTCTATTTTGTTCATTAGTTTATTTTGTTCATTAGATTCCTCTTATAAGTGAGGTCATATGATATTTATCTTTCTTTGACTGGCTTATTTCACTTAGCATAATAGTCTCCAGTTCCATCCATGCTGTTGCAAAAGGCAGGGATTCCTTCTCTTTTTTTCTGCTGCATAGTATTATATTGTATAAACATACTACAGGTTTTTGATCCACTCATCTACTGATGGGCACTTAGGCTGTTTCCAAATCTCAGCTGTTGTAAATTGTGCTGCTACAAACATAGAGGTGCCTAAGTTCTTGTAAATTGATATTTCAGGATTCTTAGGGTATATGCAGTGGGGTGTCTGGGTCAAAGGCAGTTCCATTTTTAATTCTTTGAGGAAACTCCACACTGCTTTTCACAGTGGCTGCACCAAATTGCATTTCTACCAACAGTGCAGTAGGGTTCCCTTTTCTCCAACATCCTTGTCAGAACTTGCTGTTTGTTGATTTATTAATAATAGCCATTTTGACAGATGTGAGGTGATATCTCATTGTGGTTTTAATTGCATCTCCCTGATGGTTAGTGATATTGAGCTTCTTTTCATATGTCTATGGACCCTCTGTGTGTCCCCCTTGGACATGTGTCTATTCAAGTCCTTTGCTCATTTTTTTAGTGGGATTGTTTGTCTTCCTGGTGTTGAGTCATATGAGTTCTTTATATATTTTGGAGATTAAACCTTGTCTGATGTATTGTTGGCAAATAAGAACAAAGTTGGAGGAATCACAATACCCAATATCAAACTATACTACAAGGCCACTGTATTCACAATAGTCTGGTACTGACATAAGAATAGACACATAGATCAATGGAACAGAATAGAGAGCCCAGAAATAAACCCATGTCTTTATGGTCAATTAATATTTGACAAAGGGAACATGAGCATACACAACAGAGTAAAGAAAGTCTCTTCAATAAATGGTGTTGGGAGAACTGGACTGGTACATGCAAAAAAAAATGAAACTAGACCACAAAGTTACACCATTTCCAGCATAAACTCAAAATGGATAAAAGACTTAAATATAAGTTGGGATGCCATGAAAGTCCTAGAAGAAAACATAGGCAGTAAAATTTCAGGTATCTCACATAGTGATATTTTTGCCAATATATCTCAGGGAAATAAGGAAGAAATAATCAGTGGGACTACACCAAATTAAAAAGCTTCTGCATGGCTAAAGAAGCCATCATCAAAATGAAAAGGACTTTTGAAACATGAAATATCTGACTAGTCAGGAGCACTAACCCTATGATTGTCCAAATAAAAATAACAGCCAACACAACAATACCCATCCAGTTGGATGAATTAAAATTATACTTATTTTTTGTCAGATTGGCAAAAAATACAATATTATTTTTGGTGTGCTGCAGAATTTTAGTAGTTTATGTGTGTCATGAGATGAAAAAAGTTTAAGATCACTGCTGTAGGGCATGCTTTCTGCTTCTAAGACACACTTTTTCTGGAGCTTCAAATGAATGTTCAAGGTACTCGGTTAAGTCTCTTAATCCTGGCTAAATCAGAGCCGAAGTCTCCCAGGCCCTCTTGACCTCTAGCGGCACTTCTCTGAGCCCCAAAGCCCATGATCTTGGCTAAATTTCATGTTGAGTAGTCTTGCATATATACATTGTAACTCTTGGCCCCTGATCTGCAGAGAATACGCACAAAATGTTCTACCCTCCCTCCTACTCCACACGTTCCTTTCCTTTTCTCAGATACTGCATACCAACTGCTAATATTTCAACAACCCAAATATTCAATGTTTTCCCTCCAGTCAGCAAGAACAAGGAAAGGTCCCTGCAGTCAGTAAGAACAAGGTCCAAAGCATAAAAGTGTCACCAGTCAAAAAACAAAACCAAAACGAAAATGGGGTAACCTATTTTGGGTATCATATTTTGTATTTTCGTTTTTTCAAGAATCATATTTCTAAGCTGCCCAATATTGAATGAGAAAGAACAGTTTCTTCATATATTATCCAGTTTTTGTGTTATTGTGATTAAAAGGACAATTCTAATACCAATTAACATAGTGCGGCCAGAAGCATGCACGTTCAGATTCTTAGATTACTATAATATTATAGATAAAATTTGCATACTGAATTTTTAATTTTATATAATGCAAACATTTCTCATATCATTATAAATTCTTTATGTTTAATCATTACCTAATATTGATTTTAAAAATATATAATTTTCTTAATTATTTCACTGTTTTCAAAAATTATGTAGTTTCCCAAGTTACTATTATAAATAATGATATCATGAAAATTATTAGTTTGAGTTACATTTATCTTATCTATTCGAATTCCAGAACTGAAATTATGGACTTATACAGAATGTATATTTAAAGGTTCTTGATATATTTCTACTAAATCCTCTAAAAAAAAAGGCAATTGTTTAAAAACATGTCCCCAAATTCATTGACATTTTCTCTTGACTTTTGGCCAGACTTGCTGACTTGCTTCTAATGAACAGCGTATTATGGCATTGACATTAGCTTCACAGCTATAACACTATTAATTAAGTCCTGCCTCTTAGCATGCCAATAGCTTTTTTGATAACTGCATTTGCAGCTAGATTCTCCTGGTGTCCCTAGGCAATGCTCCCCTTAGGAGCATGTTAGGCATCTTTGGGAGTCTCCAAGGCTGTTTGTTATTCATGCTACATTTTAAGATCACCAAGGGCACAACTAAGTTATTGCTGCTTTCTTGGAAATAACGTGACTCGCAATCATTTTCTTTCCAAGTAATGCACTGAGGGTGTAAATATGAAACCTTATTTTATTTGGCACTTTTAAGATACCAAGAAAACATTTAAATCATACTTTTGTTTTCCAAAGGAATTAGCCTGGCATTGTAGTACCATCTTGATGATGACTAAAATTATAGGCTAATTTCCTACTGGTTTTTCTTGAGAGGTACAGAATTTAGTGATCCTAGACCATTTCCGTGTGTCAAGTTCTCAAAGTATAATTATACATAAACAGATTCAGTCAATGTAAATAAATGTTACAGATTTACCTTATATTGGCCATGAACTTGGATCAGAAGCTTTTAAAAGCAACAGTAAGACAGATGGCTCACATTTACCGATTGCTAGCCTACACAGATTATTTTACATTTATATTTTATTCTTACAACAACCCCTAGAGGCACATGCTGTTTTCCTTATTCTATGAGGAACTTTAACTCCAAAAGTCTAAGGAGGTGCCAAGAAGACATATAGTTAGGAAAGAAGGGCAGCTTTATTTCCAGGTCTTGCATCCAAAAGCTCTGTGCCTCATACACCATAGTGACACCCACTCAGACTTGGTCTATCAATGGTACATTTTATCAAATATGGGTTTTTAAGTGTGTACTTATTTTGGGGTTATATACAATGTGATCTTTTCCTATAGCAACTGATCCACTAATATTTTGATTCTGTAAGAAACTTAATCATTCAATGTGGCAACAATAGAACCTTATTATCCTGTTCTAACTGGACACCATTGCCTGTGAGGGCTGTCTTTCCCCACGAAATACTTCAGCTGCATATTTTACCTGAGGAGCCAGGCAGGGTCAAAAAAATAATTCTTCTTTTCCAACTCATTCTTATTGTCTAATTTAAACTCTGCCTCTAAACAGGGCTGAGAAAACATTTTGTTTTTCTCAAGTTCGATTTCTTTCTAACTCCCAAGGTTTGGTCATTCTTATTGTTGGCCATAGTATTTTGAGTTAAGAATATTTTAGAGAGCCAATACGAGTTCTAAACACAAGAACAAAATCCTAGTAGATGGGGTGTACACTATTATTTCACAATAATGGAAAGCCGAATGTGTGTTGAAGTCTGTATTGTATTTTATCACAATGCTTCATGCAAATACAAAGATTTAGGAATCTTTTCTGAAGACACAACAGGGGAATGTCATTAACTGCTTGCTTACAAAGTCTAATGGCAAACAGAAACAATCTAAAATTTGGCCTGTGGCCTGTGGCTATTGTGCGTGAGGAACCCCTGGGGTGATCTGCATCTCTTTAGTGGTTGCCAGGAGTTTTAGTTCTGTGGGTTTTTTTAAAGCAGTTGGGTCATTTTTTTAACATTCAGTAGCTTCATTTATTGCTGCATGTTAAAGTCACTATATTGAACAGGTCTGTGCAAAACTAATAATAATCACACTGAAATATACATTTTCTGTCATTTTTGTTTTATGCTATGTTCTGCCTCCAATCAACATATGAACAATTTTTAATAAAAGTAAATGCCTTTCTGTATGTTTTTTCATAGTTTTAGTTTGAGTATAAATATAAAATGATTATATTAGATTTTCTCTAAAAACTTCCTCCCTAACTCTACTGTGGCAAGTCTTTCTTTCCAAGTTTTTAATTCACCATGCAGATTCTGCACCGCCTTTAGTTGTTCAACTTAGTTGTTAAAGCTCAGTCTTGTGTCTTCTCTCCTGGCCAAGCAAACCACACTGAGGGCTATGGCTGGAGGGTTTTCTTCCCTCTCTGCTGCCTCCCCCAGACTCAGCCTTCCTGGCCAGGACTGGATGGAGCAGGGGGTCATCTTGCCCAGCCAGCCCAAAGCTGGTGGGAGACTGGAAGGCAACCCTGCTCTTCCTCAGCTCCCTGGTGTTTCCAGGGTTCTACTGATGTGATGGTCTTCAAGTTTATCCACTTCTCCTACATGCATTACTAGAAACAACATTTCTTTTAAAATAAATCTCAAATTATTTCAATATATGAAAGTCAATTAGACCATTGTTTCCAAAAATAAACCACTCAGAGTAGGCTATAGCTCTAAATTTCAATGAAAGCAGTATAGTTCTCCAGAGAAAATGACTCTCATAGCATCTAGTATGATGTGTTGTTGAGCTTTTTAAAAGAAAATTTAAGCAATATGGGTGGAATTCTTGATAGATCATATTGAACAGAAGGTCACTGTAGAGCGAACGCGTGTAGAACACCAGTAAATGCCATTCACATCATGGATTCTCTTGCTCTGGTGTTAATTTATGTATTTAATGGATACAATCTCATGGTCGAGAAACTTCAATCAAAAGGAAAACCCAAATGAAGAATGTTAGATGACATTGACAATGGTTCATAAGACTATAAAAGAGAGACTGATAAACATGTTTATTTGCATGCTGCTTATAGCTTTGCTTAACAGAATCGCAATTTATGCCTTTGAGAAATTTTATACAACAACAAAGAACACTTCCACAAGATGATTGGATGGTAAATGATGAACATTTAGCTGAAGAGCCTTGCAGCAACAGAGCTTACAATATGATTATGCAGCACCACCTTCTGAGATGCTATCATGAAAAAGAAGTCATTGAATTGTAGTACGAATTTGCCTCTGTAGCTCATTTGACAAAAATTCATGCTTACAGACATATCTAAAAAAATTCTCTTTCTACAGAGAAACTTTATTGTTGATCCATGAGAAGCTGTGGGTACAGGCTATGGAGTGGCCTTGAACATGAGAGGCACTAGAGTCTCTGTGCATTTGATCTTTATTTGACTGGCACAGCAGTCACAGGACACCCGCAGAGCCCTAGATATCTCCCTTGGAAAGGGTAAGGTTGAGAATGCTATTTAAGAGAAGTGATGAAGAAATCAAATCAGTAACATAGGGAGGGATGGGGAAAAGAATTAGCTGGAGCCTGAACAGCCAGTTTCAACTATGAGAAAACCTTGAGCAGACAAGTTATTATTGATTAGGATAATAAAACAGAAAGAGAAGAGAACATGGGGCAGCCTATGTTTGTGGAGGCTGTTGTATCATCTATGGACTGACTAGTATTGGGTCTGTTTTATATGAGAAAACACTGTTAAGCCATTGTTTTGGAGATTTTCTGTAGTGTAGAACCTAGCCTAATGCAAACCAGTACACACGAATGTTAATTTAGAACTCATGAACATGGCAATGGGAACAAAAGAATATACCGAGAATACTGTTCCCATGAAATATTCTCTATAATGGGAAACATAGACAATTAAATGAATAAAAATAATAGAATGTAAATGTGTTGTAATAAGGGAATTTTCTTAGAAATCTGAGCGCATAGAGTAGGATAAGCAAAGACCTCACAAAAATGTGATGGGTTTGTGCATCACTGTACCGGGTGGGGCAAAAGAAAGTTTACAGTTGTGAGTATGCAAAAACACAGTTTATTCTTCTAGTTTCACTTATTAATTATTGTGTTATTTATTTGTGTTACAACTGTAAACCTCCTTTTGCCCCACCCTGTATTCAAGAACCAGGAGAGTACATCCTTAACATTTAATGCTGATATTCACGTGAGGACAATGTTCATGACCGACCACATGTGAGAAAAAGCATTTTTTCTGTCCTTTGCAATGACTTTGTGTTGCTCTATCTTCATTCCATATTCTCCCTTTAGACTCTTCTTTTACCTGCAGTTTCTACTTGAACAGCACATCATCGGGGATCAGAGCATGGATCACAATTCTGAGAAGGTGGCCTTGTGGAAACGTGCTCTAAATGAAACCACAGAGCTACAGTTTCACAGACCAGGGCAAGTGGGACGTGCCCTCCTGCTGGGTTTTATTCCGAGGTGCCCTGAAGTTACCTCTCCTGAGCAAATATGGACAAATGTGCTTCTTAAATAGAAGACTCCTTTGTGACCCAAGAGTGTTATTTAGCTTAGAGCCAGTACTTATTCAAACACTGTTTCAAGAAAGGGGAGCTATGTTTTAAAAAATAAACAGAAAACTGTACTGGAAAAATAACTAAATAAGAAAGTATGATGATGCAGTTAAAAATAATGGTAAGAGGTCTTTTCAGAAGAGAGTACTGTGTCCCTAAAGTTACTTTAGGAACAAAAGTTTTGTGTGAGCTGTTTGAGGTGATCTAGTCTTGTTTTCTGGGAAAATGTGCAATGGTAGAAGAGTACCATTTCTTAATGGGCCATGCGATGTTTTAGTTTCTAATATAATTTATCACTTCGCTGTGTTCTATAATTATGGAGTTAGTAGAAAAAATTTCCTCTTTATGTGAAATGTTAGGGGACATTAGGAGAGAACAACGTCTCCCATTTCAGAGCAGCAGAGGACAGCAGAAGCCCTAATTGAGTAGTGAACAGTGCACTGGGTGATGTGATAAATAATTTAAGACTGATTTGTTAACTGTGCAGAAGTGAAGTTAGTCATGCAGGGAGACACACTGTCAATTGCCAGCAACGTACTAGGTTTTCCAAAACCACCGACAACAATTTACGGAAAAGATTAAGCCAGATACTGCACACGTGTGACATTTTCTTGATTTAAGATGTCAATCTGGAAAGCTGTAAATTGACAACTGAAGTTTAGAATGAGGCGATACAGTTTGTGAAGAGCTGCTTTTACCTGAGGATGTCTGCGTTTCTGCTCCAGGAGACCCCTAAGCACACACCCCTGCTGGGACTCGATGCGTGTATGCAAATGAGCGCTGTCAGAGACGGGTGATGCCCCTTGTCTGGGAACCATCATCACACCTTTGCATTATTCAGTGCTCTAATGCACTTGTTCATGAGAAAGTATGGTGATGGCCTGTATTTGTTAGAGCTGATGTTATTTCAAAGAAAGACTATAAATACATTTTATTTATTCCTAAACCAACTTGATGGATATAATTACTTTGATCTTGCACCAGAATCCTTATTTTTTAGTTCCTTTTAAAAAGAATGTGTCATGAGCATTGAAGAAAATTCCCTTTGGATACCAAAATGATAATTGCTGCAGGCAAGATCCACTGAGGAATGATAAAATAACTGGGCAAGACTTTAAGGAGAAACAGGTTGTCTGTATATCCTCAATGTATTGACCCCCCCCCCCCACATTTACTAATTACTCTGTTGGTGTTAATTTTCATCTACAGATTATTTGTATTCCCCTTCCTTGCAGGAGGTGAAACTTTATCTTCCTTCCTTTCATTATGGGCTGTACTTAGTGAATGACTTGCAAAGAAAAGCATGAAAAGAGGCAGATGTTTACTCCACTGTGGAGAACGCAGTCAGCACCAACCCAATAACCCAGGCCAGCATCACTCCGAACAAGCCGTGTTGGCATCCTGTACCCTGACATGATTACCCGAGTGTGATGTGATACCTGGGACACTTTGCTTCCATGATAGCCTTCCTAAAAATTCATAATCCTAATCTAACTATGAAAAAACACTAGAGTAACCCGTTCTCCAAAAGGAGGATGTTCTGCAAAATATTTAGTCAGTGCTCTTCAAAAGTTTCTATGCCAAGTGCATAAAAATTAAATGAAAACTGAAAAGCTGTCACAGACTGAAGACATGACAAAGTCAATTAAATGAAGCTTGATGTCATCAGTCAGATCATGGAACAAAAAATAAATTTAAACAGGCATTAGTGAAAAAAAGTAAAATACAAATAAAGTCTTCAGTTAATAAAGTTTTACCAATAGTAATTTTTTAGTTTTGATAAATGTACCATGGTTATGAAAATTATGGAGACAACTATACTTGAACAACAATTAAAAAATTAAAAAAATATAAAAAACAAAACAAAAAAGGAAAAAATAATGATGTCATTATAACAATACACATATTTAAATTTGTAAACCATATATATTTTATATATAATTATATATAGAAATACACAAATAATTTATATATTTTAAACAATAAATATATTTACATATATTTAAATTAAAAAATGAAAGTTATAAATATTAGTAGAAGTTATATAGGACTCTTCCCTATTATCTTGAAAATTAACATATACTAACACTTTCAAAGTAACAAGTAAAAAGAAAGAAAATTTTACAGAAGAAATGGTCGATGGATGCTTTGAGTTACAGTGGGTTCCACAAAAGACGTGTTGAAGTCCTGACCCCCAGGACTTCGGAATGTGACCTTTGTTGGAAGTAGGGACCTTGGGGATGTAATTAGGTGAGACGTAGCATGACTCATGTCCTTTAAGAAGATGACACTCAAGAGGCAGAGATGACAGTGCTTCCGCTGCAAACCAAGGAACACCAAAGGCTGCCGGCCGCTACCAGAGGGGAAGACGGGAAGAAGAAAGTTTCTCCCTTTGGGTTTCAGAGTGAGCATAGCTCTGCAGACACCTGGATTTTGAACTTGTCTGCCTCCAGAATTATGCAACTGTTTTCCATTCTTTTAAGCCACAAAGTTTGTAGTACTTTATTATATTAGTAAACAAATACAACCGAGGACTACAATAAACTTCTACACATGTTTTTGATTAGTATGAGCTATTTAGATATGTCTCTTAATCAGTGTTAGAGTTAGAAACAAAAAACCCTTTTTCCTGAATTTGTAAAAAATGCTTCATTTTCAATAAAAATTGTAAATTCCAAGATACTCTGAAGGATGGTGGCTTCTTGAAGAATATTTATGGGGCAAGAATTTCATCCATAATTCAAATGCAGTGAGACCCAATCTGTGTTTGATTATCCTCTGTGCTTTAGAAAAATATAAACAGTATATACTTCTAAATTTATTTTCATGTTACTTTACATTAACTTATTAATTCTTTAATATTCCCAGGTTTAGATCTTGCAAGCCAGGGTTTTTGTTGTAATTCCTACACTGAAATTGTATATACCGATAATCATAAGTTAAAATAAAAGTGGATGTTTTGTTTTTACATAAGAACAGACAACACACCCTTTTTGTTAGTGATGAACTACAGGTTTATCTTTTTATCTGAAGGGTGGTACTTAGAGCTTCTTATGTCTTATGCAGTTTAACATCAACTCTGATGATGATTCATTTCAAACATTCTTTCCCTGTAAACTTTTTATCAAAAGGGAAAAAGAGAGAAGACTGTTTAATAAATTACTTTTTATCTTTAAACTCAGTTTTCAAGAGTGGAATATAAAATGTTAGACTTGATGGTAGATGTCAAATACAAGTGGCTTGTGAATAGAAATGATTATTCGACCACTATCTTGGCTTCATTCAGGATTTGTTTATTTATTTTTTGCTGATGCCAAAAGACACAATTATTGGTTTAAAACAAATCATCAGAATAGATCCAAGATGGCAGCAGAGTTGGCAGATGTTACACTCACCTCCTTCCAGGACCAAACAGGAATTACAACTAATTCAGGAATCAACCTGAATTATTATCTTAAGACTATCTGGAGAACAGTCTATAACTGAGAATTTACAAAAGAAGCCACATGGAGACTAGTAGGAGGGCAGAGACTCAGAGAGGGCTGGCTCCACTCCCAGAGGCAGCAGCTGTGGTTCCAGAGGGACATGTGAGCTGCAAAGATTCCCACTAAGGAGCTGGGCTCCCCAGCCCAGAGCTCCAGAGCTAGAAAGAGGCACCCACATAATACTGGGCTGTGAAAATTACCAGGGATTCTGTCTGCCAGAGAGAGACAGAAGTCTGCTAGAGACACAGGTGCACTCTTAAATAGCCGATACACAAAATCTTGTTTGCAACCACTTACCCTGGGTTCCAGCCAAGGGAAGGCTGAGCAGACAAGACTCGTGTGAGTAGAGGCTGGGTTTTGTGGCTTTGGGGAAAGAACTGAAGGGCCAGCTGCCAGGACTTTGTGTTTATTCCCTCTCCCACACCACAGAAACCATATTTCTATGGTGGAGCACTCCCCTCCACACTACATCAGCCTAAGGGAATGCCCTACTCTCTGAACTCCCTCTCACCCAGCCCTGTGGAGACTTTGCCCCGCTGAGGAGTCAGTTGCCTGGGCATGGATGTAGAAGTCTGGGCAGAATCAGGTGGTATCAGTGACTGAGTAGTGTGGCTTTGGGGTGGCAGTCATTCCCCCCACTTCCCATGAACCTGACCTTTACCTCCCCATCACAGGAGATCTATTAGGCCCATCCTCTGGTTTCCTGGAAGTCTCAACCTCCCAAATCCTGGTGGCCCTGCCAAGGTCTGAGCAGAATCTGAGATAAACTAGTTGCATGGCTCTGGGTTGGGGCTACTTCTTTCACCTTCCCCCAGTCTGACTTAGCACTTTCCCAACAGGAGAGATGCACTAGTTCCACCCTCCTGAATTCCAGAGGCCTAGCCCTGCTTAGCTTGACCTCCGAGAAGAATCTTGTACAGAATGAGTTGTATGGTTCTAGGACAAGGGCCATTTTTCCCTCACATCCTGACTGATGCAGAGCCCTCTCATTCATGTAGTCAAATCTTGGTCTGTTCAGGCCTGATAAATAGTTCTAGTCTCATACTTACTACTCCTTGAGACCTTGCTCCTCCAAAAAGGTCTCCCAGCACCCAGAAGGTAGCAGCTAGATGTGGTATACACTGGGACATTTACTGAGTGGCTTCAAACTCAGCATTAGCAAGGAGCTTGAACCTGTGTCAGTCTGGTGAACACCACTCACCCCTACCTGGTGACTCACTGAGAACCTACCTCATGCAACTCAAGGCTCTTTCAGCAACAGAACCTACTGACAGAGCTATCAGACAGAGGCAGATAGTTGTGAATCTTGAGGTGACTTGGGACTACTGCTGACCTGCCCTTTGGTGCTATGCTGGGAAAAGGTGGCTATGGCACACAGCTTGGTTCTTGTCACACACACTCAGGCACATTAGAGACAGACACGAACTGTGGACCACTTTGTACCTCCAACAGTTTACCCAGGGCCAGTCACAGGCAGCATCTGAGACTGACCAACATCAGAGTCTTTCCAAAAAGGCTCCAGAATCAACACACCAGTGACCAACTTCAGACAACATCAGAGCAGGATCTAACTAGCTTCACAAGCAGCATATGGAAAGGAAGATTTCAGCCAGGACTGGACTCCGCTGAGGTGAATTCTGCTTCATGTGGTCAAAACTGGAAGAGCAGTTCACACACTGTGGTTGGGGTTGATCCTCACAGTCAGCCAGCCTGAAAGTCTACCCGCTGCACACACAAATGGGACAATAGAAATTAAGACTCAATTACAACAGGGGGGTCTTCATAACCCACACAAGGGACATTTCTGGAGCACCCTGTTCAGGTGATTGAGACTACACCACTAAGTCCCACAGGACACCTATACGTAAGGTAACCCTAACAAAACTGAAAGTCATACAAAATCTACCTAATACATAGAAAAAAAAAAGCAAAAAGAAGCAGCCAAAATGGGGAGAAAAAGAAACAGACCTCAAATGAAAGAATAAGAGAAAGCTCCAGAAAAATAACTAAATAAAAGGGAGGCAAGAAATTTATCATATATAGAGCTAAAAATATGGTTATAAGGATGTTCAAGAAACTTAGTGAGAACTTAGTAAGAAGTAAAACTGTCACTATTTGCAAATGACACCATACCACATATGGAGAACCCTAAAAACTCCACCAAAAACTGCTAGAACTAATGAATGAATTCAGCAAAGTATCAAGATACAAAATCAATTGAATTTTATACACCAATAATAAATTATCAGAAAGAAAAACTATGAAACATTCTTATTTATAATTGTATCAAAAATAAAATACCTAGGAATAAATTTAACTAACATTGTAAAACACCTGTACTTCAAAAATTATGACACTGAAGAAGGAAATTGAAAAAGGTACAAATAAGTGGAAGCACATGTTCATGGATTGAAAGAGTTGATATCATTAACATGTCCACACACCCAATGCAATCTACAGATTCAATGCAGTTCCTGTCATGACATCCATGGTGCATTTTACAACTAGAACAAATATTCCAAAAATGCATATGGAACCACAAAAGACTCTGTATAGCCACAACAATGTTGAAAAAAAGCAAAGTTGGAGGAATAAGACTCCTTGATATCAAACTATATAACCAGGTCATAATAATCAAAACAGCATGATACTTGCATAAAAACAGACCTATAGATCAATGTAACAGAAGGGAAAGCCCAGAAAGAAACCTATGCCTTTATGGTCAGTTAATATTTGAAAAAGAAGAAGAAGCAGACAAGAGGGTAAAGATAGTCTATTCAATAAATGGTGGGAAAATTGGACAAATACATGCAAAAAATGAAATTAAACCCCCTTCTTACATCATGCACAACATTAAAATCAAAATAGGTAAAAGACTTAAATATAAAACTCAAAACTATAACAGTTCTAAAACTCATAGACAGCAAGTTCTTGGACATTTCTCATAATGATTTTTTTCTGATACATCTCCTTGAGCAAGGGAAATAAATATATATACAAACAAACAAATGGGACTACAGCAAACTAAAAAGATTTTCACAGCAAAGAAAACTATTAAGAAAATGAAAAGAAAACCCACTGATACATCTGTTAAGGGGTTAGTATCCGAAATTTATAAGAATTTATAAACTTAACACCAAAAAAAAAAACCCAATTTAAATATGGGCTAAGGACTCAAGTAGACACTTATTCAAAAAGGATGTACGGATAGGCAATAGATATGTGAAAAAATGCTCAACCTCACCAATCATCAGAGAAATGCACATTTAAACCACAATGAGATATCACCTCACACCTGTCAGGATGGTTATCATCAATAAATCAACAAACTAAAGTGTTGGTGAGGATGTGGAAAAATAATCCTCATGTACTATTGGTGGGAATGCAGATTGGAGCAACCACTCAGGAAAGTGTTATGGAGTTACCTCAAAAAATTAAAAATGGAACTGCCCTATGACACAGTGATTCCACTTCTTGGACTATATCTGAAGAAACCCAACACACTCATTTGAAAGAATATATGTACCCCTATGTTCATTGCAGTGCTATTTACAATGGCCAAGATGTGGAAGCAGCCCAGGTGTCCCTCAGTAGGTGAGTGGGAAAAAAAGTTGTGGTATATTTATACAATGGACTACTACTCCACCATAAAAAGAAGGAAATCTTACCTTTTGTAACAGCATGGATGGTCCTGGAAAGCATTTCACTAAGTAAAATAAGTTAGTCATATACAGAGAAATATCATATGATTTAACTTATATGTGGAATCTAATAAACAAAGTAAGTTAACAAGCAAAGTAGAAACAAACTCATAGATACAGAGAACAAACTAAAAGTTGTTAGGGTGGTGGTTGAGTAGCTGTTTGAAAAAAGTAAAGGGAGTAAGCCAAAAAAGGAAAGGGAGAAAACTTCATAGATACACACAACAGTATGGTGATTACCAGGGAGAAAGGGGATGGAGGGAGGAAAAGGAGTATAAACAGATGATAAATGATGACAGAAGGAGATGCAACGTGGGGTGGTGAACACATGACACAATATGCAGATGATGTTATAGAACTCTACACTTGAGAAATATGTAATTTTATTAACCAATGTCACCTCAATAAACTCAACTAAACCACAATGGTTGTTGTGAAAAATCATCAGAGTTGACCTCACACTGTGCAAGATGAATTATACCCCCAGGGAAGTGGGCAGACAAAACAGAAATCTAGGATGCATGTAAATGAGCTGAGGATTTTAGTCTACTTTTAAAACACTATTTTGAAGACTGATAAATTCAGCTCTAAATTGTCTCAGCTGTCACTTTTATTTTTCCACGTTGGGCTTTCTATCATGAAAGATTCTCGGTTGCATGTTACCAGCATACTTGTGTTACATTAGGTAAAAACTCAGCATGCTTTTGGAGTGACAATTGGAAATGCCATTCCATTTTTCAAAATAAACTTAATAATACTGATCGTCTACAATGATGGCGAACAAAGCTTAGATTTCCATCACCTCAATCCTTCTTAATCCTTAAAAATAGCAAACAAATATATTTAACATTATTAGAAATAAAATGTATTCTAAAATTCTTTATACTAACTTAACTTTGGTGAGTAATTGGTGAGTAAATACTTGAAAGGCATCTGCTTTCAAGTATTGTAGAGGGGAAATGCTGGCTTATTTAGAGGTAGCCTGCATGTCTTTCATACCTGATTTCTTATCTTTCCAAACCCTGCTCAAGCACCACTTTCCTATCCTGTCGGTGCTTTCCTATCCTGCAGGCGCCGATGTCACTAGGCTCTAGTGCAGGATGGTTCACTGTCTCTGACCACCTGTGGGGCCTCGGCAAGCAAGTTCAATGTCTTCTTTGTCTTTATAATCCTGGGACATATGAAGGTCTTGGCACAGAGAAGACAACAAGGAAAGTAAAAATTACATCTTTAAATTATGCCACAAATATGTAGCAGACTTACATAACCACCAATACGGAAGAGACCAGGACAGGGCCACTTTCAAAAGATGTGGGAAAGGCGGCTTATACTATGCACCCAGGGTTGTTTTCATCTGAGGGCCTGTCAGGTGATGCTCCCTTCTCTTAAAACAAGCCATCACGTACATTTCTTAAAATGTAAATTTGTCTAGTAGTTTTTGCATTGTGTATATGTAAGAGTTCATTGGTAATAAGAACTTCATTAGGAAAAATACACCAATAATATATGGTACACTACATACATACACGTGTACAGACATATGTATCTATACATATGTGCATATACATGCAAATGTACACACGCATATGTGTGTGCATACACACCTGCATAGAATGTAAATATGTTTGTGTTGTGTGTACATATGTGTGCCTGTGTACATGTATGTACAAAACATGTGTGATTGTACACACATGTGTGTAGAGTATCATATGTTATTCGCATATTTTCCTAATTACGTTCTTATTACCTATGAACTCTTAAGAAACACTGGTGTCCCCCAGTGTACATTGTGAAATGTTGAGCCAAAGTTTAAAATAAATATAGCAACCTCCCTTTCCCATGTACCAATGTAAATTTGAAAGTGCTTTACTCTTTTGAGTTCTGTGGGTTTGAAAACATGTTCTGCTAGATTGAAAGGGAGTTAGCTCGAAGGGCAAAGTATCCACTAATACAATTTCAGTGCAAAATCTTTAATTATGAAATAGGAATTAAATGGCCCTGAAGGATTGTGACACTGATAATAAATCCATGCCTTTATTGGAATGGAAATTTTACTCAAATTTAATTAAAATGCACCCATCAGTTTTTCCCTATGGGGCAGAGTGTGGGTGGGAGAAATGTTCTATCACATTCTGCAGTGGGAGGTCGAGGACCTGAGGCAGAATGGCCCTGGGCTGCGGGGGGAGAGCAGGGGTATCCTGAAAGATTCCCGGATGATGTGCATGGAGGTACCAAGTGCAGGGTCAGCACACAGCTCCTCCAGGGAGCCTGCTACCCCTGACTCCAAATCCTCACTCTGCTGCCTGCCACCTGGGTCAGGGAGCAAGTCATCCATCTTCGATGAGCTGTAGTTTCTGCTTTTGTAAAAATTGGTTCCTACCTCACAGGGTTGCTGTGAGCTTTATTTGAAGGATAAAGTTTATTACACAGTAAATCTTTGTTATTCTTATTTTAAATTAAAAATGAAATCATTTCCAGGAACATACATTCCTAGTCTTCTTACTCTCTTTGATTTTTCTTCCGTGTTTCTACTACCAACTTTATTTCTCACCATTCGGGAGAAATAAATTCCCTAATCAACACTGGGCCTTCTATCTTGGAAATGTGAAAGTATTTTGGTTGGTGTCCAGTAATTCACTGACACTGATTGAATTCTGCTGGACCTTTTTCAGACACTAGACTGTACTTATACTTATAACAGTGTGGTTGACAATCACCAGAGAAATACATAACTTATACATTTTTCAGTGCATTGATTTTTTCATAGCAAAGGAAATTATGCTATGATGTAAATTCTACTACAAAAGACTGTGTAAGAAAACTAAATATATTATTTTTAAATTCATACTGTATAATGAAGTCTAAAGCACAGTTGGGGGACTGGACCTAGGCACAAGCATATTTAAAGTGGGAGGGAAGAAACTATGGGTGCAGGAGATACAGGGAGGTAGGTTTGTTGATGGGAAAACACAATGATTTTTTTTCTAGTTTCTGTTACATTAAGACAGAACTACTCCTGTCATGCAAGGTATGAAGTCCCTAGATCTTTTTGTTCTAATGGAATAGCTGTAATTATATAAAAAAGCAATTTTTAGTCATTTTCTGAGTATCCTCCATTCACCCTTCCAGGCCCACTCTCTGCATTTCTCCACCCATAACCATTCACCTCAAATTTTAAGGACAGAAAATAGCCCACTTGTTCTCAGGCTTCAGGTTAGATTTGATGAATGGGGAGCCAGCGATAGATCAAACAGAAAAAGGAGAATGAGGAGAGAGGATTTACGTATCTTCCTGCCTAGGTCCTGTGAGTTCGCCTCCCACTGGCTGAGTGTCCCCCAAAGGTTACTGCCCCTCTAAGTCTGACCTTCACTAAGGGACTCTTTCCTCCTGTATGTCAACAGTTCTCCCTCTTTCCTACTGTGCAAGGGCAACGTGATCCCTGCTATTCCATATTCCTGCACTAACCTGTGTGGTTCACTATCCCCTGCACCTTAGTAATTGTTTCCTTTGTCAATGAAACATTTTCAACATATCTTAACTTCAGTATGCCATCTATTTCCTCTCGACTGATACAGATGTCAGTGTTTTATAACATTATCTTTGTTAGGGACTACTGAGGCCTAGCAGGCTTCAAGTAGGACATGAAAATGTTTTGTGTTTGTTTCCTTGTTTGGAATGTGGCTTCAACAGCTGGATCCTTCTTAATGGCATTCCCAGACAGGCTATTTCTCTGACTCTATCCCAGTTACTAGGCATTCAGGTTTATGGCTCTTAGGGCCTTTGAAAGAGTAAGTGAATCATAGTCAGACTTTGGAAAGAGCAGCTACATCAGAAAATAGCATTGTCAGTCATTACTAACAGCTAAATAATGGCTACGTATCGATTTTAAATATTGATCCTTTTGTCTGAATGATTTTATGCTGTTTATTTAAAATAGTTTCCCAAAACCCAGCATAAATTTTAAAGGTCTTCATTCTGCATTGTCAAAAGCACCTAGTCTGTTGTGATTTTCCATTCTCTACTTCTATTTGGGGACCATAAAAAAATCAATTTTGTGATGCAAAATCATCATTAACTGAGGTTAAGACCTGAAGTTATACCAAAATGATTTTTAATAATCACATTTCTCATCTAATCTAAAATTCATTTGTATATACCCAACAAATTAACATTATTCTTTCCCAAGATGTTATTGTTCTCTAAAGCTTTTCCTTGTTTTATAATTAATTCTTGAAAATTATTACTTTGACATGAAGAAAGAGCTTTAGGGATGAATCATTTTAACTGTTAGACATTTTTCAAATAATCAAAACTAACTGCAACATGGATAAAATAATGGAGACAGAGATTAATTTTAGTTTATATTTCTTTTTATTTTTCTTTTTTAATTAGTTTTATTAATTATGCTGTTACTGTTGTCCTGTTTTTTCCCCCTTTGTCCTGTGCCACTCAGCACCCCCAACTTCTTCAAAAAAACAATCCCCCCACCATAGTTCATGTCCATAGGTCATGCATATAAGTTCTTTGGCTACACCATTTCCTTTATATTTTCTACACTTTGTATTCCCATGGGTATTCTGTAACTACCTATTTGTACTTTTTAATCCCCTTACCTCTTTACTCATTCCCCCCACAACCCCCCCTATCTGGCAACCATCAAAATGTTCTCTGTATCCATGATTCACTTTTTTTCTTGTTTGCTTAGTTTGTTTTTTTAGATCCAGGCGTTAATAGATATGTATTTTGGCCATGTTGTTGTTCATAGTTTTGGTCTTTTTCTTAAATAAGTCCCTTTAACATTTCATATAATAATGTTTGGATAATAATAATCTCCTTTAGCTTTTTTCTTGCCTGGGAAGCTCTTATTCTACCCTTCCATTCTCAATGATAGCTTTGCTGGGTAGAGCAATCTTGGCTGTAGGTCCCTGCTTTTCATGACTTTGAATATTTCTTGCCAATCCCTTCTAGCCTGCAAACTATTTTTTGAGAAATCAGATGACAGCCTTATGCTAAGTCCCCTATGGGTAACTAACTTCTTTTCTCTTGCTTTTAAGCAAGATCCTCTCTTTATCTTTAATCCTTAGTATTTTAATTATGATGTGTCTTGGAGTGGGCCTCTTCTTATCTATCTTGTTTGGGATTCTTTGTGCTTCCTGGATTTGTGTGAATACTTCATTCATGAAATTAGAGAAATTTCCTTTCATTATTTTTTCAAATAGATTTACAATTTCTAGCTCTTCCTCTTCTCATTCTAGTATCCTATGGTGTGAATGTTGGCCCCTCTTAAAGGTGCCCCAGAGGTTGCTTATAATCTCATTTTTTTAAATTCTTTTTTCTTCTTCTTGTCCTGCAGGCTCATTTTTTGTTTGCTTGTATTCCAGATCATTGATTTGATTCTTGGCTTCATCAACTCTACTGTTGTTTCCATGTAAATTGTTCTTTATTTCAGTTAGTGTATCTTTCATTTCTGACTGGGTCTTTTTTATGCTGCTGAGGTCCTCACTAAGTTCCTTGAGCATTTTTATAACCAGTGTTTTGAACTTTGCATTCAATAGATTGTTTATCTCCACTTCATTCAGCTCTCATTTGGGGGAGTTTTGATCTGTTCTTTCACCTGGGCCATGTTCCTTTGTCTCCTTGTTTTGACAGCTTGCCTGTGTTTTTTCTTTGTATAAGGTAGAGCTCTTTGACTCTGTGTCTTGGTAGTAGGGCCTAATGTAGTAGATGTCCTGTAGTGTCCAGTGTCACAGCCTCCCCTATGACCCAAGCTGGGTCCTTGAGCTATGCTCTTGTGGTCTGAGTAAACCCTCTTCCTGTAGTTGAGCCTTGGTTGCTGTTGGCAGATCACTGGGAGGGGTTTACCCAGGCCCGTAAGCTGCGAGGGTTGGCCGTGACCACTTACTACCAATCTCAGCCCTCCATGGAGGATCAGCTGTGCAGGGGCACAGTGGTGGTACTCCAACGTGATCTGTAGCTATCCACTGGGTGGGTTGGCCCTGGGGTTTCCCAGGTGGTGCAGGCAAAGTCAGCCTCCATCTATGTTAGGGGTATCAAATTCATTTTCACTGGCAGCCACATCGGCCTCACAGTTGCCTTCAAAGGGCCGAATGTAATTTTAGGACTGTGTAAATGTAACTACTCCTTAACTAGAGTAAAGGAGCTCTGCATTGCCAGTGGGTAGAAACAAGGTGCCAGGCCAGATAAAACTAGATGGAGCACCAAATTCAGCCTGTGGGCTCAAAATTTGTGTTTGCCACCTGTGACATATGTTTTGCTTGAGGCCACCTTGCTTGAGCTATAAAGCAGTCTGAGGTGGTTGCTACTTTTGTTGGGATTAGAGATTCCCAGGTGAAGCCAAGCTGTGAATCTAGACTGGCTTCTGCTAGTGCCAGGCCTGGGGCTCAATGAGGCCAGCTGTTGCTTGTTTGAGAGGATTTATGAAGTAGTGCAACATAAGCCAAGACCAGTCATTCATATAGAAAAGCAGCGTGGGTGGGCCCGAAAGTTGGGTGAAGTCTTGGGATCTCCAAGCTTGGTCAAACAGAGTTAGGTTGGTGGAGTCTCAGACATGGCACTCATTTATGGGCTCTGTGTGGGGAAGGTTTAGAAAAGAGACAATGGCCTCTGCTCCCCTTGATGCCAGATATCTCAGTTCCTCCCTATATACCATGTGCCTTTCAAGCTTCTACCCCAGTGCTGGAGCTCAGAGGCACTGCATCTAGGCAGGTGAGTCTGTGTGTGCATTCTTAAAAGTTTTTAAAAAGATTTTATTTATTTATCTTTAGCGGGGAGGGAAAGGAGAGAGGGAGAGAAATATCAATGTATGGTTGCCTCTCGTGTGTCCCCTGCTGGGAACTTGACTGTGCCCTGACTGGGAATCAAACCACAATCCTGTGGTTCTCAGGCCTGCGCTCAGTCCACTGAGCTGCACCAGCCAGGGCTGTGTGTGCATTTTTAAAGAGGAACTGCTTGGGGCTCCAGAAATGTCTTCCACTAACTCAGTCCCCACTGCTTTTTCAGCCAGACGTTGTGGGACTTATCTTTCTGACTCTAGAAGGCCTCTACAGGCCCCAAAATAGGGGACCTGTTGTGCTGTGGGGACTTCTAGTTCACAAAATATTTCTCCTGAATTTTTATCCACCAACACACAGTGTGGAACCAGCCCATTCTACATCTGTGCCCCTCCTGCCAGTCTGGAAGGATATGGTTTCTTTAATTCCATAGTAGTCAGACTTCCATTCGACTTGACTTCTGATAGTTCTGAGTGATGGTTGTTCTATATTTTAGTTTTAATTTTGATGTGGTTGTGGGAAGAGGTGAGCCACGTCTGCCTATGCCACCATCTTGACTGGACTTGGAAGTCCAGTTTATATTTTAAAATACATATTATTATAGAATTCTAATGATCTCAGTATTTGGTTTTCTAGTAAATAGCACCTAGGAGAGGCCTTTTTAAATTATCATCTATCATCCTACATATATTTATTACCTACAGAGTGCATGACACTGTGCTTGATTCAGGGCTACAAAGAGGAACAAAATACAGTCCTTTCCTATTGAAATACTCCAACTCTAAATGGGGAAGAGAGGTGTGGGATGCTGTGACCCAGGTTTCCAAGAGCCACAGGAGCAGCTGTCCGGAGCACATCTGCCACAGGAGTTGAGAGAGTAGGCTCACAGAAGGCATAGCAATTGAGCTGTCCTAGAAGATGGAGTTAATCTTGGGGATGAAAAGGACGCTAATTTGAATTATTCTTCATAGAAAACTATATCAACAGAGTTATTTGTAGATGCAGTGGTCTAGAATTCAGAGTCATTTTTCTCATCTGGTAGGAAAATAGATGTAGAAATTGTTGGCTGACATTGTTTTTTGGTCATATGTCTCTTAGTTTAATTTCTGCAGCCCAGCTTAATTTAGAGAAATAAATAAAATAGAGCTTAGAGGATAATTTTCAGAGACTGAAAGTAATTCTCTTCATAATATATAAAATACCTATTTGCATTTAAAACTACAGAACAGTGCACAGGATAGGTTTTTTATCTGCCTTACTGTGCCTTGGCCCGTTTTCCCCATTTACTTCCAAATGCCAAGAAGGGCACTCAAATACAAAAGAGAAAACAATTCTAAGAGATAATATGCTAAGATATGTAAAAGCCCTTGCTGAGAATGTAGTGCTGGCCCCCCATTGAACTACTATGTTGAAGGTGTATTTATATATTTATAATATTTATAAGCTAAAGTTATACTAGAAAATTTACCATACTTTGCCATATATAATGCACACCTTTTTGCCCAAATTTTTTGGAAAAAATAAGGATGCACATTATACATGACTATAATGACTACATATCATGGGCATAATAATGGGTAGAATAATCCCACGTATAATGCACAAAAAATATGGGTGTGCATTATACACAGCAAAATACAGTATATTGTACGACAGCATCATTTCAACATACTGAGAGTTTATTGCATTTGATATCTTTGGAAACCTATTACATTTTTTGAATTCTCACATTTTTATGAACCTGCAGTTCATTTCATAACCCTATAAACCACCATCATTAATTTCTTTTCAAAGGATGGTAAATTGTGGATGCAGCAAAATACAAAATGGGAATAATGCTTGTGCTCACATTAGGTAGCAAAGAAGCACAAAAACAAGATCAACTAATTAACCACTGTGGTTATGTGCTCCAGTGTAATGAGAGCAGACACACATGGCAATGGGAACCTCCTGAACTAGGGGAAAGGGAGATTGGGAAGGGCTTCCTAAAGTGACAGATAGTCTGAGATCTGAAGAATGAGTAGAAGTCAACGAAGGGAAGAGGAGAGGGAAGACTGTTTCAAACAGAGAAAATAACACGTAAAGACTCAGAGGTGAGGTGGATCATGGAGCTATGAGAAAAAACAAAAATCAATAGAGCTAGAGCCTAGATTTCATAAATCAAAAAATAGCTAGAAAAATATGCAGGAGTAAATGAATAAATCCAGATTACATAACATTAAGGGATATTTATGGGGAAAAGTAGCCTTTGAAATGTTTTACAATGATCACTCTAAAGAATGGGCTGGCAGGAGGAATACAGCAGATGGGAGAAGGACTTGGGTAGGTTGTAACAGTGGAGATAAAATGAAGCTGGATAAGAGTGGGGTGCACTTAGGAGATGGAATTGCACAGGGTTGGCAAGAGACTGGCTATGCAGATGGGAAGTGAAAGAATGAGGGGTCAGGAATGATTCTGATTTCCGATTTGAGCAACTGACTGCTCAATGATATCATTCACAAGATAGGGAATGTTGAAGCATGAGAAAATTATGATGGCAAGTGGGAGATTCTATTATCTAAATTTTTGAGCATGTCAAGTTTGAATACCTATGGCTTTGAAGTAGTAAGGTCTGCTGGATTTTTGGTTCTGAACCTCAGGTGAGGAGCCTGGGATAAAGATCTGAAAATTCTCAATAATTCAAATCATGGAAGTGGATAAAGTCTCCAAGCAGAATATGAGTTGTGAGAAAAGAAGAGGACCTGCAAGTACCCCCAGGAAATAGCAAATCTGAGTGATAGGCAAAGAAAGACAGTCTTGTGTCTATGCCAAGTTCTCTAGGAAGTGAAGCTTGAGACAAAAGCTGTGTGTTGATGCTTTCTTTGGGATGTCATGCCTGGGCAAGTTCAATAAGTATAAAAACACAAGTGAGTTGAAGAAGAATGGAGATCAAGTAGAAGGTGATGTATTGCCCGACTAGCCAGAGCCTCACAGGATAACAGAGCCCAGTGCTTCTGCTTATTTACATTGAAGCTGATCGAACAGGGTTGTTTTTTGTTTTTTTTTCAGGGTAAGAAAAGGCAAGTGATTTATCTGCTGAGTTTTCCCCATTGCTTGTCTTCTCAAGCAGCTGCTGGGCAAGCCCATATCCTCAGGGGGTCTGTTGGGTTAAACTTGGGCACTGCAGCTGCTGCAGCTCCCCATGGTGTAGCCATCATACAGGCTATGCTCAGGTCAGGCCCTTGTTCCCACTGGAGGCAGAGACAAGAACAAGTGACAGGAGACAAAGCAATGGCAGTGGCAGCCAGGACTTTACAACTGTTGGAATGATGGAAGTCACCATTGGGCTTATCTAGCCTGACATCAGGGAAAGCTGCTAAGGCTAAGGAGAGAGGCGGTCTGAACAAACCTGGGTACTAGTTTACCAACTGTAAAGAGTATGTCCTGTGAGGAAGTCTAATGGAAATGGCCCAACATGGATGAAAGTTAAATAATGTTAAAGTAGGCACAGGAAAAAGTGTTTCACCTATGCCAAATGCTTCTGACAAGGCAAACGGTAAGAACTATAGTGGATTTGAATGGGTTTTCTCTTATTCTGACAAAGGTATTTTAACTTCCCTGTGAGTGTCCACACTTCCTCTAATCTTGGCTCATGAGCTCTGGATGAGTCAAATCCAACTACTGGCCCCAGAGGGAGAATATAAGCCAGGTACATACCATAACAAATTCATCTCTTTGGTCACCCTACTGGGTCATTTCATGATTTTTGCAAGAATTGGAAAAAAACTATAAACACAGATTTTTCAATTATATGATCCAAATTCTCCTTTTTTCTAGGCCAGTGTTAGCTGGATTTCCATCACTTGTAACTGAGAGGTTTCTAATAACTCTTAGAAATTTTCATCCTGTTTTACCAAAATACCACTTAACACAAGGTCCTGTGCCCAGAATCCTTTGGTACTAGAAATGTACCATCAGTCTCCTGTAGAGAGTCCGAGGTGCTGTTCTGACTGCGTGGTTTCCTTTCACTACGTTATTGCCACAGCTATGTAGGAGTTAAACTACCTCGGTCGTCATCTTCTTCCATGTGGTTATTTACACAGACATCCACCTGCCTTACCCAAGGATCTACTAAAGGGAATATGCAAAGCAAAGAAAAATAAAGATATGAAAGGAAACTTAAGAAACCCATGAAAGAGCAAAGGTAGAGTGTCTAATGCTGTACTGAAGAAGGACCTTCTCATCCTTGAAGGGAACACTGGGGTCCCAGGGAATAATTCTTTTTCCATGAACATCCCATGTTAGAAATCTTTCAAACAGTGGCCAGTTGAGAGATTTTGTTGCTAGTTTCCCACCAGATGTTTGTGTCACTGAGAGAATAAAGCAGTTCGACTTATAAAAGCACTACACTGCTCCATGTTAAGTAAAACGTACATGATGTTAAATAGGTTGTCTTAGTGAAAATTCTAGAAGGAACTATTGATATAAGTGTGTATTTAAATGCAAGATGTGGGTCTGAATTGTTCAACAACACACAATAAATGAACAGAACTTAATTAACCCTTACCAGTAGTTTCTCTCTAATAAAATTTCATTGTGATGTACTATAATTAGTAGTATTTCTTACAAAAAAGGGTGGAATAAGAATGCCACTTGTCTTAAAATGTGTTAATGAAATCACATTTTGAAATTATCATGGGTCTTGACTATGTTATACACTCAGTTCTATTCAGTGGTTAATCTTTGATTTGAGTGAATAACATTTGCTTAGTCCCTGGGGTCCCTTTTCTAAACATCTTTAACCCTTCACGAGGTTCATTTTCCACTATTAATATTGACTTACTCAAATATCTATAGCACTTTAAAAACAGTCTATTTAAAATGTATTGTCCCAAATTTATCTATTGTTAGCTATGAGTAACTAAAAACTAGTGTGCTTAATGCTATTTCTTACATTAGTTCATTTTAATGCTTTTCTTATATCAGTGCTACTCACAGAAATTCCTAAATGACATTTATAATTCTCCATTTTGAACTCTTTCCAACTACATAATTATAGTTCTTTTCATTTTCAACATGTTGAGAGGTAAGAACTTACTATATCTTTCATGACTTGTATAAATCAGTTTTTAAATCCTTCTTAGTGTCTGATGTGCCCATTAGTTATACTGACAAAATATTTAGAATGCAGATTTTTGTTTAAAAAATTAATTGAAAGCATTAGAAAGTGTTGAGTGCTTAAATAACCTATAAAAATTCAGAAATTAAAAGAACAAATAATTTATGAATAATTGACTGAAGTTTGCTGCTCTTTGACTTGACTTTTGCTGGTGGATACTAAAGTCAGACAGTTCAAGATGACCTTCCAAAATACATTCACAAAGTTACATTCTACTTTTAGTGTTTCTCTGTTTAAGGTTTTTGGAAAAATGATTAAAATTTTAATTCCCATTCAACTTAACAATAGTATCTAAGTAAATCAAAACAGAATAACTTTTAGACTTTCTATAATATTAACAAGTTTCCAGTGCTACGGTGGCTTCTAGGGGAACCACACTTTGCAAAACACATGGACCTAGTTTATCATTTACTACCAAATATCCTGAATTCCAGAAGAGATTTTGAAAGTGTAATAATATTAAAATATATGTCAGTGACCAATATTTAATATTTAAAAATATGATAAACTTTGGCATTAAATATCCTAGGTTGTTATTGCATAGCTTTAGGGTATGATTTTTTCATTTCTGTAGTCTACCAAGCGTCATTCATACCAAATCTGGCACTGTTGCAAATAAAAGGCTCTCTAACTTGATTTACTAGATTTTTTATGGTGAGTTTTGCTTTTTCATTTAAGTTTTTGGTTCATTAGACACTTTCTCTGACAAGTTAAATTTCTTTGTTCACAGACTTTACTTCCATCATAATTAACTTCCATTTTCTAGCTACTCTTAATGCTGCCTTCACAAAGTTAATTTGGGTGCTGCCGTTAGTGAGATTAGAATTTTTATTACTTACTGAAAACTTCTAATCAAGAAGTTTAGGTTTCCCATGAGATTGCAAGTATTGAGGAAGATGCCTGCCCTCGCCTGAAAACTACCACTGGAAACTTATGACAGATGTGCAACCATTAAAAAACTTTTAAAGTTATTTAGATTTTTTCCTCCTGCTTCGCTTCTCTCTCCAAAAGTAAAACTTTTTGCCTCATTTCTCTGTGTCTTTAGGGCGGGCCTTTCCCTGGAAATCGATGTCAGGAATCTAGGGGCAGCTGTAGTGCAGCTTCTGCCAAAGGTAGCCTCTAGTGATCACAAACTTGAGCTATATTTATATACCAGAATTGAAATAGAAATGTTAGCGCATATTTGTATACAAAATTTTACTTCTCCTTAGCGAAACCCACTCTAAAACCAGTCTTAGAGTTGAATGATGCTCTATTTCATTTCCTTTATCTCAAGTATTCAGTTTATATTGGTTAAATTTAAATAACTGTTCAAGCCCCTGCAAATTACGAATCTACATTAGCATATTATTAGAGAGAAATTAAACTTAGCATTAAGTTGTGTGTTATATAACACTCAATATTTATGTGTTGGATTTTTTAAATGTATACATGAATATTTTTAAAAAGAGCCTAGTGACTTGCTTAAGTAAAAATAGTATTTTATAGAAATGTTTTGTGTTTGTTTGTTTGTTATTTGAGAGAGCATCATTGGTTAGTTGCTCCGCTTATTTATTCATTCATTGGTTGAGTCTTATATGTGCCCTGCCCTAGAATTGAACCCCTACCTTGCTGTATCTGGATGATGCTCTAACCAACTGAGCTACCTGGCCAGAGCCTAGAAATAATTTTAAATGCTTTTAGGTCATTTTTAAGTAACAGATTTAAACTACTGCATAAAGTAATTATCATGCCAAAAATTACCAAAAAAATAAAACTTTTATGGGTGTTATTAGGCTAGGCCAATTGCAAAATAAGAAGTCCAAGAAAAAGAAACAGAGATATGGGTAAAAATGGCTACACTATAAAATAAGTGTATAAAAATGTGACCTGCGTCCCGGGCTCTCTATGCACAGTGACAGGCTCTGGCAGGCAATAAAAATGAGTGCTTCATTTATTTAATTGCTGTGAAATGAATTCTTAACAATCGTAGGTTTTAAGTTCTATATTTCAAAAAAACAGAATGTAAACAGAAAGCATAAAAACTTTAAAACATGTAATCACGATTTTATTCATATCTGTGTGGTACTATTCCTTCACAGTTGATGGTATAATCTAGCTAAGAGCTTAGTGTCTTAAAAGTCCTCGTGACACTATCTCATATACTTCTGTAAGGGACGCTGTTAAAAGAATCAGCAAAGAAAAGTTAGCACATACCAGTTTTCTAAAACTCTTGGGAAAGAAAACTGGATGTTTGGACTTGAGAAGGTGTGAAAAGACAAAAAATATTTACAAATGTGTTTGTACATGCGTTGGACATATTTTTAAGCCAATCACCACATCAGGTTTTGGGAAAGCAGTCATGAACAAGATAGACAGGAGCCCAATCCTATACTGAACGGACAGCTAAAGAGCCCCTCTAGTAAATGCATGCTGTACATTCTCAGTGAGAGTCAGAGCAGACTCTCTGACCCTGACCTGACTAGGAGAAAGAGTGAAATTCAGGAAGGCTTCTTGAAGGAAGTGACATCTACTTAAAGGATGAGTAGAAGTTAGTTAGCAAGGTGAAGAGGAGAGAAAAGATTCTTTCAAGCAGAGAACACAGTTCACATGAAGACTCCGAGAAAGATCGTGGGGCCCTGAAGAAATAAAAGCTGAGTAGGGCTGGGACCAAAACATGCTAGGTTGTTGAGAGGCAAGAAGTGAATCAGAAAATTAGGAAGACAATAGAGGACATAACATGCAGACTTCAGAACATTAGAGAATATTTGCATAAGAACAACAAAAAGCCTTTGCAATACGTGTTTTTCAGGCATCATTCACTAAAGGATGGGTTGGAGAAGTGCAGGCAGGGTAGGAGGATGGCTTGGAGAAGTTAGAGCAGTAGAGACAGAATAAAGTCGGTGAGACCAAAGCATATTTAGAAGACAGAACTGTCAAGGTCAGGTGAGAGACTGGCTGTGAGCAGTGAGGAGTGAGAGAGGGTGAGGGATCACGGAGATTCTAGGTCTCTGATCTGGGCAGCTGGGGGCGTAGTGCCGCCTTTCCTAAAGAATGTGAATAGAATCGCAGTTTGGGTTTGGCAGGAGAGAATACTGAGGTCTGAATAACAGACTTCACAAATTTGACACACGCAGCCTGCCTGGCACCTTGGAGGTTTGGGTCTGGACCTCCCCTGGGGCAGGGGGGCTCCTTCTCAGTGGGCTCCAGAGCACCACCAGAACACAGCAGACCCCCATCAGTTATAACAGATTGCAAGGCCTCTATGACAATAAATTCACTTGGTCTTAATTTATATTTCTCCCAGCTTTCTAAATCTGGTGCCAGGTGAAGAGTGAAGTTCTACCAAATATGAGTTCATGTAAGGTGCCAGACCTATGTGAGCAAGGGGTGGCCTAGAGGAATCACTCAATCTGAAGTTTCACAGAAAATAGGGCCCTTCTTAGAGCTGAACACAATTATACTCGGGTCAAATTTCCAAAGTCTGAGCACTCTTAAGACTATAGAAGTAGAAATTGTTAGATCCATTTTATGATTCTTTCCTTCATGTCGATCTTTTTCCTTAGGAAACAAATCTGTTATTCCAACTGCAGGCTTCTCTTACAATATTTCTCATCTATTCTTTTCTTATTCAAACCGCATCCCCTGATTCAGATGATCATTTTCTCTGGCCTAGCATAGAGTGACAGCATCCTAATCGGTCTTTGTGCTCCAGTCACCATCTGCTCTTACGAATCATTCTGCGTCTTATCACCAGGTATTGCATTTCATAATGTTATCGAGTGTCTGAGCCTTCATTAAAGCGGAAGCATGGAACCACCCTGTAACTACAAAGTGTGTATACCTCCGTTAGTGTATAACTTAAGTGTGCAACAGACGTACCACTACCTCTGTTAGTGGTAACTTTTAAGTTACCACGTATAAGAGGTAATTTTTATTACAATTGGTTGTAGGTATTTGTATCTTTCTGTTTATTTGTCAGTCTTCCATAAATTTTGAAGTTGGAAGATGATTGGGCCTCAATTCACATATAAGACTGCAGGACACCTGGCTGGTGTAGCTCAGTGGATTGAGTGTGGGCCTGCGAACCAGACGATCGAGGTTCGATTCCCAGTCAGGGCACATTTGTGGGTTGCAGGCCAGTTCCCAGCAGGGGCCAGTTCCCAGCAAGGGGTGCACCAGAAGCAACCATACATTGATATTTCTCTCCCTCTCTCCTTCCCTTCCCCTCTAAAGGTAAATAAATAAAATTCTTTAAAAAAAAAAAAGACCGCAGGACAGTTAAATAGAAAAAGACTTCCTTAAATACTGCCATATGGCAGGTAGAGTTCAAGTTCTAAATTAGCTGTGGGAAGCGTGGTCCTAGAGCTGACATTGTTTTGCCCATCATTGCCTTTCATGGACCTGGTCAAAAGGAACACAATGTCAAGTTCTGGTCCTATGTTTTAATAAGTTTAATAACCACAGGTTTGGATGATGAAACATTGGTGTGAGCACAAGTTACAGTGATGATGGACTGAAATACTTTTTTTTTAATGAAACAGTCTTTCTGCTTTGTACTTTCGCAGGATCTTGACTGAGGGTCTGCACTCTTCTTCAATGTCACAGAATAGCTATGGTAAACAATAAGGTTTTCTGAACACAATTTCTGATTTTCTATCTGCACCTACCAAATATAATTTTTTTCCAAAGGCAACACATTTTTAAGGTTAATTTCCTCTGGGAAAAGTGGGATTTTCAGAACAACTTTAATGTTTTTTTTTTATTTAATGTATAACTTGTGATTTAATTTTTGTTCACATTGTATACTCATGGTTGCATGATAAAGAGATACCATGTCACTTTAAAAACACCTCTTTATCATCTGAATTGCTTAAGGAAGAGTGTTAAAGGATAAAACAGAGCAAGGGTTTTTAAATCTCATCGGATCAACTTCCCTAATCCCCCAATATTCAGCACTAATTAGTAGTGGCAGACAACCAGCTTCCTTGTTGAAGTTCGGAATGAACATTTATCCCAATTTTCAGATTTCCATGGCAGCTCAATAATGCCATCTCATCCTTTCTTTAATCAGCGTCACCTCTGTTGAAAGTCTGGGCTTTCAGTGATAGGAATGATTCATCGGATTTTCTCTTAACAGAATCAGCATTAGCAGAGTAAGACTGGCTTGTGATCCCAAAGCTGCCCTCTCCTGTCTGGTCCAGCAACTTCATCTACAACACCACCAGGCGAAGTCTGGCGAACTCACCCAAGAGGGTCAACAGTGATAACGGCTTTTCCAGCAGGGTAAGAAAAATGTCCCTTCCAAAACTGATAAGATGAAAATAAAGCTCCAAAATGATCTTTATTCTTTTTTAGCCTTTCAATTTTGCAAAATAGTTCTGAGGATGTTATGAAGAGGTCAGTCATGTGGGGTCATGAGGAGGGGTCTGGAACATGCCAAGCCCCGTCCTTCATTTTTAATTATGCTGGTGGCAGAGGGTTGATGTGGAGAATCACACTACGGTTCTAGGGGGCAGTTCCTGTATGCCAGACTTCTGCCAGGCACTCTACACACATGACCCTCTCATGTGGTTCTACAGTGCACACCACAAAAGTAGGGCAGTTGTACCTTTTTAGAGAAGGAAAATTAGTCTCATTTTCTTAACTTAAGAGTGTC
The DNA here is from genome assembly GCF_021234435.1 of Artibeus jamaicensis. Taxonomy (NCBI): domain Eukaryota; kingdom Metazoa; phylum Chordata; class Mammalia; order Chiroptera; family Phyllostomidae; genus Artibeus; species Artibeus jamaicensis. The sequence goes on from NW_026522059.1 coordinate 42,296,813, forward strand.
AAGTCAAATACAAAGGATGAAAATTTAGAATCTCTTCGGGCTTCCCAGCAATCACAGTAGAGGGACAGTGGAGAGATGCCTTGAAAATTTGGCAGAAAAACTATTTCTTATTTTGGCTATATTCTAGTCAATCTACAAATCAAGCCAGAATGAAATAAAGGTATTTTTAAACAGGAAAATTCTCAAAAAACAAACCAAAAAACAACACCATTTCTTAAGAGGACATGACTAACAAATAAAACAAAATTAGAAAAGAAAAAGAGAAACTTATGGGCTATAGGCAATAGGAGTTGACAAAAATGGAGAAGAGCTTTCTCTGTGGCCCTTGAACCTGGACTTGCCTATGACTTTCTTAGGATCATGAGACAGGAGCAAAAACGACACAAGCAGAAGCTTAAAAGTGCTTTTGTATTAGAGCCTTCTCCTTATGCTCATGAGAGACCCCTGCCATCTCTGATGTGTGGAACAGCTTGGACTCCCCCACCAGATGGGGAAAAACACATGGCCCAGCCACGCCCCCAGTTACCATGCCTAGCCAGTTAACCCCAGAAGCAGAGGTCCTAGCTGAGTGCCATGCAGACCCGGGATTGAGTGGATGCCACTGAGACAAGCAAAAAACCACTTGGTTGGTCCAGTCCAAGCTGCAGATCCACAAACTTTTAAATCAAATGGATAGTGATTGTCTTAAGCAACTGAGTTTTGGGGTAGTTTATATGCTGTAAGACATAACTGATCATGAAACTGGAAGCTAGATGTGGGGTGATGCCCAAAGACAATGTTAGAATATGTGGCATTGACTTTGAGGTAGGCAGAAACGCTGTTTACAAATCTATTAGAATGGTGATCTGAGATATATACAGAAGCACAAAAATAGGCAACACTAATACCTGCGACCTAGAAAAACAGGCAGTGCCTAATGAACGTCTAGATTGTCTAATGAGATCACCAGACAGAATCTCAAAGTGCCATTACATTTCTTTCATAATAAAATGTGGGAAGAAGGAAGTGAGTTAAAGAAAAATTATTGAATTTTAAAGCAGAATTTAGAGGCAATTTAGAAGGCTTGGGGCCTACTAACTTTCTCACATTTTACTTTTCCATATGGTAAAAAATTCCTTTCTTAAAGTATATTTTAGCCCTGGATAGTGTAGCTCGGTGGATTGAGCACAGGCCTGTGAAGCAAAGGCTCACCAGTTCGATTCCCGGTCAGGGCACATGCCTGGTTTGCAGGCCAGGTCCCCAGGAGGGGACACATGAGAGGCAACCAGACATTGATGTTTCTCTCCCACTCTTTCTCCTTCCCTTCCCCTCCCTCTAAAACTAAATAAATAAATATTTTTTAAAAGTTTATTTTATTGATTATGCTATTATAGTTGTCCCAGTTGTCCCCCCTGTGCCCCCATCGGCCTGGTTTCCCCCTTCCCTTCAGTGACCCCCCGACCTTAGTTCACATCCATGGGTTATGCATCTAAGTTCTTTGGCTTTTCCATTGCCTATACTATTCTTAACATCCCGCTGTTTATTCTGTATGTACCCAATTGTGCTTTTAAATCCCTATACCTTTCCCACCATTCTTTTCCTTCCCCCTCCCAGCTATAACCCTCCAAATGATCTCCATATCTATAATGATAAAAATCAAATCAAAAGTGTGGCTACAGCCCTGGCCAGGTGGCTTAGTTGGAATGTTGTCCTATACGCCGAAACTTTGCAGGTTTGATTCCTAGTCAGGGCACATAGGTAGGTTTGTGCATTTGATCCCCAGTTGGGGATAGTACATGAGGCAACCTATCAATGTTTCTCTCTCTCTCTCTCACTCTCCCAATCTCCCTCCATTCTCCATCTTCCCCCCTTTCTCTAATATCAATAAAAGAATACCCTCAGATGAGGATTAAAAGAAGTGTGGCTATAAAATAATTGTTAAGGTCTATAAAGTTTTATGGTAGTGCCTAGAAATATTTTTAAGTACATAGAAAGGATTCTAAGAAACATAAAGACAGGTTTTAAGGGTTTTTTGTTCAAGCAAAAGAGTCATCAGCTTTAACTTACAGAAATAACTCTGAATTCTCCAAATTGCAGTAGCAGAGAGCAGGTTGAGATAGCTGCTCACCTGCAAAATGGGCCATTTTTTCCATGAGAGGAAAGGGACATTTCAGCGTAGGAGCCAAGAGCCCAAGAGATAGAGCAGCCAGCCCCGGTGAGCAGTGGATTGGGCGGCCTCTACCTGGGAGCAGAACCAAGCTCTAGTCAAGGAGTGTCTTCTACCTCCAAGTGGGGAATCTGACATATTTGTCCTGCAGGATTCCAGAATTCTTGTGAACTGGTGACTACTTTCTGATTAGAAGTATCTGTTATGATATATTGTATCAATATAGCATGGATGTAGGCAGTTGTGTAATGGGGGCATGTATCTTATCTTAGTTCACTGGCTTCTGAATATAGAAGACTCATCAGATGCTGTGCTGGAATCATAGATTTGAAATCTGATGCCATAATCAATTGAGACTTTTAAAGGATCTGAAGTAAGGGACATATTTCACAGAGGAATGCAAGTTACTATGGCCAGAAAGCACAGGTAAATTACAAAAACATCCATAATGCTTCGTAGCTCCCCCCATCAAGGTAACATTTCCTCCACCTCTGTGAGTCTAGGCTGGCCTTGTGGCTTGGTTTGGCTAATTGATCAGAAGTAAACATGAAACAAACAAAAAATCGGGATTCCTCTCTTGCTGCTTTTGGGAGCACGTGAAGAAGTCTGAGCTACCTGGCTGCATAAACATATATGTGGTCCAATCATCATCTATGCACAGACGAACAGACAGCCCCAGGGGCTCTGAGAAGCTAAGCCACCTGTGTGACAAGCAGCTACTAAAGAGTATATACGAGGGAGAGACAAGAGAAGACCAAGAAAGGAAATACTCAGCTGATCCCAGACCAATTTGCCAGCTCACAGATCATACGCTAAATAAATAGTTCTTTAGGGAAATTTTGTGGCACAAAAATGGATGGCATACTCACCATGCAGCAACTGGCTGATGACTCCTGCTACACTTCATAAGGTGACCTATTATTCACTCATTTCTCTTCTTTATCCCTCCTGGCCACACTTTCATTCTAACCTGCCCCAGTTTGGAAGAACACATTTTTAAGTGTCGGAATATACTGCATATTTATGCTGCAGCAGGTCTGGAAACAGTGGTTGTTCAATGATTTCAGAAAAAGATTAGTGATGCCTTGAAAGATAGCTAAAAATTAAGAGAGCAAACCATTGAGAGACATAGGTCCATGTATTCCTCCCTGATAAAGATATTATTAATTATTGCATTCCTCTGTTGTCTGTTTTATTTAAATATCATGTGTGTCTCTATGGCCTCACTTTGACACTGGGCTTGTAAGGTCACACAGTTAAATTAGTGCCACAGCCAACAGGTAACCCGGGTAGGACACTCATTCCACTCCATCTCCCATCCCCACTGAGCTGGCTTCAGAGATGACTGGCCCGGCTTTTCCTCTCCCACCCCCATCAGCAGCAATGGTGTGCTCTGTGAGGGCTCACCTTCATGCTGCCCCCGGCTCTCACCACGGAGGCTGACGTTAGACTTGGGTCCAGACTCTGGCTCTGGTGCTCACCGGCAGTATTAGGGTAATTACATGCACCTTGATGTTTTGTAAGGGTTAAATGGAATGATACATGAGAAACTCTCAATTTTAATAGATTTATGTGACTGACAGTATATTTCATTTCTGCTTGTGCTGTCATGATGACAAAGGGTGTACAAGACCAAGGATCTCCAGTACAGATGGTCATGCGGGATGGAGACAGGAGGCTGCTGCTTTGCTGACCTGTGAGCTGTGCAGTCTATGCAGCTTTCTGTCCGATAGGTTAGGAATGGGTTTGGCCATGGGGTGGACTGCCTCCTCTCTGGCTAGCTAAAAACCTCAGGGGGAGGTCTGCCTGCTTAGCCCAACTGCAGTCACTTCTGCAGCGGTGTCATGGGTTTGAGACAGCAGGAGGTCCTGAACTGAGCACACGAGCAGGAACCATGTGATCTGGGCTTTATGCCGGGTCCAGCACTAACTTGCTGAGTGACCTTGGGCAAACCGCTTCCCTCCTCTTCTTTCTCTAAAAGGGAAATAATCAGTCTTATAGCCACACTTCACAAAGACATAGTGAAGATTAATTTAGAATATCTAGAGCAATTTCAGAGGGAAATACCACAGGGATCATAATTAGTTTTATAATCTATAATTAAGTCTATAAATAGTGAGAGGTAGCCACACCTGAATTACACATTTGAATATGAAGCTTCAATTTTTTTAAATCTTTTTGGGAAAATGAAGATCAGTTATTTGGTCACATTTGTAGAGATGACAAGCTGGAAAAACATGAAGATCATGGCCTCAATGCAGCCTTGAATTTGGACTCTCCAATGAGAAAACAAACCTGCTGATGGAGACCAACTTGCATATCAGATGTCCCAGACTAAAGGCCCCAAATCTAACGCATGAAGGAAAGGAATCTAGGCCATTTACAGAAGAAAAGACTGGGATCTTAACCCAATTCTGGGTATGCAGATTTTATAATGAAATTATAATTGCGGAGCCTTCAAAACACTAGGGAACCCCTTTTTCTAAATCTTCCCTCACGTCCTTTAGGTCCATGTGCCTCAATCCAGGCGAGAGGAGATGGTGCAGAAATAAGGAGCACTTCCCAGTGGGGGCCAGGAGCCTGTTCAGTCACTTCCTTCTTGGGAAACTTGTATGTTATACTCTCTGGGCATCAGAAGATTTTCCTTTCTGGCCTTTCCACCTTCCATTCCTCCAACTGAGCACCCACCGTGAACTGCACAGTAGAGCTCAGTGTCAAGTGCACACTTTAACCCCACCATCCTTTTAGGAATTTCAGAACAGTCAGTGGAGGCAGTTTAGATAAGATATACCTCCAAAGTTTAGAGTTGCAGAAACGTGCATACATTATTCAGCTAGTTGAAAGCAGTTTTTATCGAGTTGATCAGCTTCACTCCTTAGGTTGCCAAGCACGTGCTATGATTTGCACCTTCTGCTGTTTTCTTTCTCCATCAGTCCTTGGTTGAGGACCACGGTGCCCTTTTCTGTCTGAGCCACAGGCCCCCACTTACTTTCCAGCTGAAACTGGTCTTCTCACAGACCCTGGACCTCCCAGCAGACAGGTCAAAGTTTTAACACACTGGGTTTATTAAAACAAATAAAACAGCAACTTATTTTTTCTGGCTAAGCTCCTCCTCCTTACCAGCCTCTGGTTCCCTGGGCTGGGGCCCAAAATATGGGGAATGGAAACTGAGCAGTCCCACAGTTTATTATTCCTGTGAGATCATCTCTGTTGGGTGCTGTAAATTTATTCCTCACCTAAGAAGAAGATGAAAGTAACAAACTGTGACCTTTGGCTGAAAGAGACTTACCAAAAAGCCAATGAAGCTTAAGCTTCCAGGCCCTACACTGTACTAGCCCCTTTGGAGGTACTGAGATGGACCATACGTGTCTGTGAAACTTGTCTAAGGCAGATGTTCTAGCCATAATAGGTATGGAAGTCTGTCTCTCTGCACTCCTAGCTCATCTCTGCCACCTTTCTTCCAGTGGCAGGTGATGTGAGAGAAGATGTCAGTCTGTGAGGAAGCTGTGTTGGGGATACACTTAGTTTGAGTTCAGTGGCAGGCGTTTATGTAGTTTATAGATGCTTATGAGTTCTATTAAACAATGTTTCATTCCAGGATAGAAATAACTTCCAGTAGTTTTCCCCTACTGCATTCTTCCCCTGACATCACTTACTTTCTCCTTCAAAATTCTCCTGCCCTCAACCCTGCACCCATATTGGCATTTTCTCTCCTGTTAACTTATTTTCTTTTCTTCATTGCACCTGCCTACCACAAACAATGTCACTCATTATTATCTTGTTGAGTTTTGCCTCCTTCACTAGACCTTACGCTCCCAGTGGTCAAGGTCTTTGTCAGGTTCATTGATGTATCCCAGTGTTTATGATTGAACCAAGAAAACATTTAGTGAATGAATGAAAGAATATCCAAAAAGGTTTTTTGATAGTTCACATTTTAATATTATCAAAATCAAATCCATATTAAATATGCAATGGGACATAAAGTTATATTTTGAAATTTAGATATTAACTAGTCTCATGAACTATAAGAGAAACTCTTCTTACTTTCTACCTGGTGTTATTTCTATTGTACCATTCAAGCTATCTTACTCAATGATATGTTAAATAAAAATGTGTTTGAGATTCTATACATTTATGTCATAGTCTACAATAAGATATCTGGATCAAAAATTAAATTTATTACTAAATCAACTAAAGTCATACAAAATATTGATATATATGTGCAATTTATTTTTAAATAAACATAAAAAAGAAAGGGAGAGGATGAGACTTTCAGTTTATTTTTATTTTATTTAACTTTTAAATTATAGCTATATAGCTGCGTATAATCATATAAATACCTGTTTTGCTGAAAATCTATAAACTTTTCCCTTAATATGCACATAAATGTAGTTAATATTTTTGGTAGAACTATTGCAAAAAATAAAAAAATTATAATAAATGCTATAACTGTTTTACTTTTATATGGCACCTGCCTATACATTTTAGACTGCGCTCCTCAATGGCAATAAAGAAAAAACCAAAGTGAAGAAATGACACTACCTTTTTAACCTTAGCTTCAAACTAATCCCGCTTGTGTCAGAATCTGAACCAACTTTAATGTAGCTAAAGCCTCTCCTAAGTTTGCATTTTTCCATTTTAAGGAAAAGATTCTTGTTGAGCAAATTGGTACAGAGTTGTGGAATCGTGCTGGCTGGTATACACACACGACAAAGTACAGGCAGAAAGATACACATTACAAAGCTGTATCCAAGGCCCAAAGTGACTTTACATACATTTCCCTGGCTCCTTCCATTTGTCTAGTTGAATGACTGTCATTTTGCACCTATTCGTCTGAGGCAATGACATGGTAAGGGCTGTACTGTGATGGATGGAACTGTCAGAACCCATAGAATTCAGATATTGCACTAGCGAATTACATTTACAAAGGGCTGTGTTACAGGAAAGTGTGATTGCTCCTTTATAACTATTCTGAGTGTTTAGGAAATGGGCTGGTTGTTAAGGGACAATAATGCATTCTCCCCTTCTGTATGCTACCATTTCTTTTGTGTCACTTTGATATAGTTGACACAAACAAAACCCAAGACTTTTGTCCACAGGATTCTAGTCTAAGGATGAAATCTCTCTTCAGCTAGCTTCAAATAATCCAATATAGCAAAGGCTGGGCACTTGGAAATCGGGTTCAGCATGTTGTAGGGGTGGAAATATTTTCCCTTTATTCCTTCTAGGTTCTTTGGCTGATCTAATAATTAAACTGATATAAGACAGATTCACAGGAGAAAAACAAACAATTACATAAATACAGGAACCCTATAAAGTCTGAAGAGTAAATCACCTTGTTTGCTAGAAATGTAAAGAACAAAGACTTAAAATTAACACACTCATATTTTGTTCAGTGTAATACTTCTAATAAAAGCATTTTTTTGTGAATTTCTTCCTTCATCTTCCTTTTCCTCTTTAAAGGTGAACTTGGGATGTCAGCCCATTTCTCTTAGGAAGCCTGCCCTTTATTATTTGCATGGGACTGAAAAGGCGCCAATCTCTTCAAGTGACAGAGCTTAGCTTGCAGGCTTGCAGCTTCGGGGCTTCTTCCTCCTACGACATTTCAGGGAGTCACACAACATGATCACAAATATTACCTCCAAGTTATTCCTTCCCCAAAATCGTCCCACCAGAGTCATGGCATTTTACCTTTGAGATATATGTTTCTAGAAACATTTTAGTTTTCTGACCAACTTAAAATACCAAAACAAAAAAGATAATAACAATGTTGTTTATGCCTTTAGTATCCTGATTATTTGAGGGGCTAAGGATTACTTTGGATTCCTGTTTATAGACAGTTCAGTTGCCAGTTGATCCATTTTGTTTGGATAGAGTCTAGGCTCCTTCCTGCTGGTACCCCAATTTCTTTGAGAGAGAGTAACTCCAGGTATCCACTTCTCATTACAGAAGCAAAATCCAGAAAGACCAGCTTCTTTCTTTCCTGCATGTTGCCTATATTGTCACTGGAAAAGGACCAGGACTAAGGCAGGTCTGTCCCAGAACATTCCAGAATGTGTGTGTTCTTGACTTTGTGCAGGAAAGATTTACAACACAAGTCCAAGTGATTTAGAAAGTATGTTGATTAAAGCTGGGGACAGTGAAACAAAGGAAGGGCCTAAGATAGAAGACGTAAGATCCTAACAAGAGGAGTGAGCCGAGGTGGAGCTGCTTTGGCCCTTCGGAAATGTGAGAAAGAGTCGAGCCTTGGCAAAACTGCCTTGCACCTTTAGAAAGTAAGTCACAGAGGGAGAAGTGAGCCAGCTGGGCTACATGGACTCAGAAAAGAAGTTATAGAAGAAAAACCAGGGCCCTTGGAGACAGGTTCAGCATCTCAGTCCAGGATGAGAAGCTGCTGCCTGCTGATCCCCATGGTTGCAAGTCTCCTGGAAACCTTTAGAGCTTAGGAGATAAAAAGCAGAGATACACATCTGAGGAAAAAAGGAGGAAGGCACCAGGGCCTCCAAAGAAAGCATTCACTGGGTCCTTTGCCTTAAGAATTTCCTACAGGTGGAAATTTTACGGGAGATCTCAGGGGAGAATCTCAATAGAATATTCATCAACTTTCCAAGTATGTCCTTTAATGTATTGGTGCATCGAAATGAATGTATAAAGGGGTCAAGGTCATTCTCTGGTCAGCTTCACCTTCAAAGAATGTCATCAGAGAGGGACTAGGGCCAAGGTGGGTCTGCCCTAGCATGGTCTGGAGTGTGTAAGGCATTTACTCCTAGGTTTCCTTGGGGTTAGGAGAGGTAAGACCTTGTGATTTCTTATGTGCCTGTAAATTGCTGAACCATTTAAATATATGTCTCAATTTCCCACTTCTACTTGTAAAGGAATTGTCCTAACTTCTTACTATCCTGCCTCTATATGACCCATATCTCCTGGGGTTTTGCATCATGACCAAGTGAGGTGGTAAGATGGGAAAGTCAGAGGTTTCCACCCCTTACAGGGTTCCTGCCTAGGACATTAATGTTTAGAGGTGTTTGCATGTGTGTGTCCCTATGTTTCTCCCTTAGCTTCTTCCTATTTTCATGCCTGCTGTTAGCCTCCTATCAACTCTGTGAGACCCTACACTTAGGTTTATACACACACTCATGCACATTCTGATATCCTTTCTTATAAACAAATCCCTTTTGCTCACATCAGAACTAATTTCTGTTGTTTGTTACCAAAAAACCCTAATTGATATTTAAGCCATGATTTTGAATGTTATAGAAAAGTAGATAACCAACATCCTAGGAGATATGTATTTGATTCAGTCCTCAGAAGTTAAACATTCATAATTAAATTTGTGAATAATGAGAGTGTAATATTACCAGTGTTATAGAATAAAAGAGTTCAGGTAGAATCTTAGGATACAAGTATGTTTTCACTGACACTTTCACCCTTATATGAAATGTCTTATTGTGCTGCCTTCATTCCCAAAGATCCAAAATGTTAAATCTACATGGGCTATGTAGAAAAGGCTCAACAATATTTGCATAACACCAAATGCAGTTAGGCTCCCTCTTATCTTACTTTCCCTGTGGAACTGAGTCTAGTTTCTTACTTCCTTTCTTCCTTTTTATTCCTTTGCTTGCTTGCTTTCCTTTTCTTTCTTTCTTTCTTTCTTTCTTTCTTTCTTTCTTTCTTTCTTTCTTTCTTTCTTTCTTTCTTTCTCTCTCTCTCTTTCTTTCATTTTCCTTCCTCCCTCCCTCCCTCCCTTCCTTCCTTCCTCTTTCTCTTTCTTTCTTTCTAGAGGTTATCTGGAAAATTTGTAGTTTTAAGAAATATGTTTATTTTTTTAGGGGTTCTTGATAGTAGTTTAACATTAAACTGTGTACAATTGAAATTTTAGTGCCAAGATTATAATGATTTAATGGTATAGATAAGTTAGCACTTGTAATGGTAGAAGATTTTTCAGACTGTGTTAGAATGTTTGCTGAAAAAAATTGTTTGTTGTGAAATTATAACATTAAAAATTAATGTGGGCTTAAAATTTTCTATTTACCTCTGAATGTTTTTATTTAAAAAATAGAGAAAATAAATATCTATTCATAATAAAGTGCTATTAACAAAGCATACAGTATATTTCTATAGTAGTACCGATATGTTGCAAACAAACACATTAACTCACCTGACTTAAACAATAAATAAGAATGTATTAGCTTATATGAACGAGACGGGCAGACGCAGATTCATTTTAAGACAAGGCTTGATCTCTAGGACTGTGATGTCATTGGAGCCATGTCCCTGTGCCTTTACAATCCTTTGGTTCGTTCTTTCTTCTTGTTGGCATTTCTAAAAATGGCAGCTGCAGTCCCGGGCCTCATATCTGCACCCCATGTTGTTTGTGTGAGAGTCATATGCCCGTGTTATCCCACAATTCTTAGCCAAATTTGGACATTCACTCCTGTTCAATTGAATTAAATCACATGTCCACTCCAAAATCAATCACTGTTGCCAGAGTAATGAGGAGTAGTGCTAGGCTAATCCTGCATTATTTATTCCATTCTAGCAGCAATGGTATCTGGGCACAGCTTCCCTAGAGCGCATTAATCCCCCAAATAAAATTGGCAGCTATTGAAAAGGAGGAAGGAAAAGGGGGAGAAAAAATGGAAACTTCACAGGTAACTGGCAAGTGTCCAGTTTCCCTGCATTATGAGGCTATTGTAAGGGAGCATGAATGACATCTAGATGTTTTGTGTAAAGTTTACCTTCATCATCCATCACTTGTTATGTGAACCAACAAAAGTGTGCTTCATATTGAATAGATGGACAGAGATGCAAAATGACAAAGACCTAACTGTTTTTAATATTTCCAGGACATTTTAGATAATTTCAGTAATATCGAGGGTATCATATTCAGAGCTCTGAACCACTCAGCAGAAACCTTTCTCTTCTCTTTTGTCCTTTCTGCTAAGTGACATTTGTAGATGCAGTCTTCATGGAATGAGTCTAGCCTACTTCACACAGCATAAAAGGCAAAATAAATTGACTTAGTATTTTGTCAGCTGATCAGAATAACTGACCCAGTAACTTGACCGATCAAGTTACTTCAGGGTGGGAATTGAAATATTAGTATCTATTCCCTCAAATTCTCTCTTGCTCCTCCTTTCCCCTCTGTAGTATTATAACACTTGCATAATATCTTCTAAAGTCTGCTTCATTTTTTGAAATGTGACACAGCTGAGTTTAGACCATTCTCACCAGTGATGGACCAGAGGCATGTAACATCTGTTTCTAAACTTCATTATAGAGATCCTGAAATGTCACTGAGCTAGAAAGGGAGTGAAGCGGGTCCGCAGCCACTGTCCCCTACATGTGCATAAGGCTGCCAGGTTCACTGTTGGGACCGTGCAAAGGCATGCTATGGTAGAAGGTGACTGTGGCCTGTAGGAAGTTCCCATGGAAGCAGAGGGGCCATGTCATCTCTGGCTCCTCAAATTCACCTGGCATCCTACCTAAAGCCCAGTCAGGGCAAGTATGCCTATTAGTAGTTATTTAGGCCACTTTCTACAGACGCTACTGTTCTTCTTGGGTGTTATCTTTCATTCACTCTATGGACACTTGTGGTACAAAATGGTGCAAAAACTTATATTAAAAAAATAAAATCATCAAACTCACACCCTCATGTTAAATTATTTTCAGTTTATTAGGTTAGGGTTGTACATACCACAAGTGTAATACACAACAGAGAGTGGAAAAAAAACCCTGTAATCAGAGAGCAAGGAGAAGGAGAGTCGGGGGGCAGAACATTTCTGCCTTGAGTAGTACTGGGAGGGAACTGGGATCCATGCCACAGTTTTCACTAAATTCAGGGTAAAATCATTCTCTCTGTCTATCACTGTGGGCTGTAACTAAAACAACTGGTGATACATATTAATGATTTACTACAGATGATGTATTACATCTTAGGTTTGCCATGCATTGGCTATATTCTGAAATAACTTTGGCCACATTCTGAGTTTTATGGAGTTGAGGTATATTACTCAACTTGAGACATCACCATTTGGTATACTTTTCTTAATCCCAAAATACAAGTTACTTGGTTATTTTAAAGGAATTGCAAAATCCAGTATTTTTCATTGTTGCTTTGCATAATTTGTGTAATCAAGAATATATAGGTAATAGAATCCACTTTTTTTGAGTTACATATTTTTTTATTTTTTAGATGATAATGGTTGTCCATAATTTATTTGAAAATAAAGTAGCAATTTAACAAGTTCTAAAAAGTAATTGCTATTGTGTACCATTTCTTAATTTCCAGTGAATCAAAATACAAACACTACCACCAATACAATCCTTTATGCAACATAACCAAATGATCTATAACAACAACTTATGTTATAATTAATAAAACAACACTTTTTAAAATTTTCCAGGTATACTACTGCTTATTTCAGGCAGGATTTCAAAAGTAAAATATTTTAATCTATGCTTTTTTTCTGTGTGGCTAAAGAAAACAGTATTAAAATAAAAAGGCAACCAACTGTATGGGAAAACATATTTGCCAATGATACCTCAGACAAAGGTTTAATCTCCAAAATATGCAAAGAACTCACACGACTTCACTCTAAGAAGACAACCCAATTAAAAAATGGGAAAAGGACTTGAACAGACACTTCTCCAAGGAGGACATACAGAAGATCCAGAGACACATGAAAAGATGCTCAATATCACTAGCTATCAGAGAGATGCAAATTAAAACCACAATGAGATGCCACTTTACACCAATCAGAATGGCCATCACAAACAAAGCAACAAACAACAAATGTTGGAGAGGTTGTGGGGAAACGGGGTCCCTAGTTCACTGTTGGTGGGACTGCAGACTGGTACAACCATTATGGAAAACAGTATGGAATTTTCTCAGAAAACTAAAAATTGACCTGCCTTTTGACCCAGCAATTCCACTGCTGGGATTATATCCTAAGAATCCTAAGACACCAATCCAAAAGAACCTATGCATCCCAATGGTCATAGAAGCATAATTTACAATAGCCAAGAGCTGGAAACAACCTAGGTGCCCGTCAGTAAATGAATGGATCAAAAAATTGTGGTACACATACACAATGGAATTCTATGCAGCAGAGAGAAAGAAGGAGCCACTACCCTTTGCAACAGCATGGATGGAACTGGAGAGCATTATGCTGAGTGAAGTAAGCCAGGTGTTGAGGGACAAATACCAGATGATCTCACCTTTAACAGGAAGCTAAACAACAAAACAAACAAGCAAGCAAAATAAAAACAAAGACACTGAAATGGAGAACGGGGGGATGGAGACCAGAGGGAAGAGCAGAGGGAATTTAAGGGGAAAAAGGAGAGGGATTTAGAGGAGCTAGTATAAAGGACACATGGACAACAGCTAAGGGGGGTGGAAATGGGAGGGAGGTGGGGAGCACGGTGGGGGGGGCGGGAAGGGAGTAAAAGGCAGAAAACTGTACTTGAAAAATAATTAAATAGAATCCACTTTTAATTAGGTGTTGAGAAAACTACAGGGAAAAAATCTCCATCTCTTTGAGCTTCAGTTTTCTCATCTCTAAATATATATATTGCCTTTAAAATTAATATATGACATATATATTACCTAAGTAGGACTTGGGGGAAATAATAGTTGCTCAATAAATTACAGCTGTTACAAGAGGACACACTGTGGTATAATTCCACTGTTTACTCAACTGTTCCACTTAATAAGATAACTTGTAGGATGAGATTGCATATTATTCATTATTTTGTGCTTAGCTCTCAGCACAGTGTCTGGCATGTAGCAACTACTTAATGCTTGTTAGTTGGTCCATTGATTTATCAGGTAGCTAATGGAATAAATGAATAAATGTTATCATTTTCATTCCCAATTCCTCACCTTAGCCTTCTCTTAAAAATCTTCAACAATATTGGTGCAATAGGACTTTCTAGACTTACCCACCAATACCAGTCTCCACTCCAGCTGCACTGGTCTCCTCTTTCCCTCTGACCTAAAAATACTGAAATTTAATCCGACTCCATACTTTATTACAAATATCATCCCTCCTCCCCTGCTTACCAAAACCCAATCCAGATAGCAAGTCCAGACTGAGTCTCACCTTCCTAGGAAGACTTCCCACCTCACTGTTCCTCCAATAAGTTTGTCAATGTTGAGCTCTCATTTTCCTACACATCTGCAACACTGATTTTGCACTTTGATGTAATGGATTGTGCTGTCGTTTGTATTTTATCTTGTTAATCATAGTGAGATTAGATGTTTCTAAGCTCTTTTGAGGCAGAAAGTGCAGCTCCTACCTTTTTTCATTCATTCTGAGATGCATTTTTCACATTTTGATTTCCCTGAAATCAGAATGCAATTCACAATCAATGGCAATTCAAACCATCATAGGCTTGAACTGCAGTGAGTTCTTGCAGAGGGCAGTTGAGTTTGCTTTTGTCAGAAATTACCATCCTGAAACCATTGTACATTAAACTTGCACTGTATGTATAGACCACAAAGATGAGTGAGTACCAGCTTTAAATGTTCAGGTGAAATTTATTTGATCTCTTTTGCCAGTGGTGAGATTAAGACAAGCAACCTTCCTTGTCCTAATACCTTTGTCAGGTTCATATCTTGTTTACTCTTATACTAAGTGTACAGCCTTTGTCTCAACTTAATATAGGGTCTCCTATTATGCCTATGTCATCTTGGATGCTTTTCCACAATTGAAAAAAAAATAATGATCCATATTACAAATGGCAGCAATGTATTTGTATTCCCTAAGTGTTGGCAGAGTGTTATTGGGAGATTAATATGAACATGCTAAATTCAATTAATGTCCTTCTGGATGTTATTTTTTCTTATTCCATAACCTATCTCTTTGTTGAAGGTGTTGCCTTTTACTTATTTAATAACTTGAATATTAGGTAAAGGTTTAGAGTTAGTACAGAGTAACACAGGCTACTTTTACAGTCTTCGAAATCAGGCTGCTGTGTTTATATCTTGGCCTTTTTTGCTTTCTGAATCTAATACATAAGACGTATAACTTAAAGTCTTTAAACCTCAATTTGCTCATTTGCAAAATGGGGTAACAATTAGTACTGCAAAGGGGTAATGTTAGGGTTCATTCAGGAAATCATGTAAAGTGTTCAGCTTAGTTATCAGGTTAATATAGTATTGGCTGACTGTGTTTGTATATTTTTTAGTCAAGTAATACATATGTTTTCTGTGTATACCAACCAAAATAATAATATTTAGTAAGATCTCACTATATATTAGTCAGTCATTGGTGCCTTGCCTTCTTCTTCTGAGAATGGAGATAATAGTACTTGATCTTCTAGCACTATTGGATTTGGTGGCATGCTATGTGCCACGTTACTTGTTATTGGTACCACTATATATTATTGCATTTTATCCCCTCCACAGCCCTTTTAAAATTGCTACTACTGTTACCTCCAATTAGTGCAGAGCTGGAATACATTCCTCATGGTTCTCGTTGTCTGAGCCAGGATTCAAGCCCAGGTCTGTCTGAGATCAGAGTCTGAGAACTCCATCATTTCTACCTGCCACAGAACATAATTGTGAAGTGTGCCTTGCCATTTTAAGCTTTTTCTGCTCAACACATATATTATGTGTGTATGGCCTGTATCAAGCATTAGCAGAAAAATGAGAAATTGAACATCATGTGGTGTCATTTTTCTATCTGAGAAATGGGTGAGGTTAGAAATATTGTTGTAGTTTAAACTGAGAACATATGGAAATGATTTAATTGTAAATACAGCAAGTCAAAGAAAGTGAACTAGCAATACAGAATAACTTTAAGTAGGAACTTCTGTTTTTCTAACATTTTATAATGAATAGCTGACCAGGAGCCTTTCCACTTCATCTCTGCAGCCGTGTTGTCTGTGTGCAGTAAGCAGTACTTCTCCGTTTAAAGCGCTATATTTCCAGAGTCATGATGAAAGTCCAGCAGATTTAATTCAGCAAGTGGGTGCTTTTGTGCATAATGAAATGGTTCCTTTATCTGCTAATCAGATCAGGGAAGAATAATTGCCTAGATATTTCTTGTCCATTATGGTTTATCATTAAGAATAATAATGGAGCATATTAGCAATTATCTTATTAAAACTTATCAGGCAGTAGGAAGCATTAGTAGATAATTATCCACTTTCCCAATCTCCTGAACTCCAGCATCAGTACAAAACATTCAAAAATGCCCATATTTTATAATAATTAATCTTGAAGAATGCTAATCCCTCTTACAGTTAAATTGATATATAAATTTGAAGACTTGATGACTTTGAATTTGCATGCTATGTCCCATATCATTATTTAGAAACCTGTAAATATTACAATGCTAGCTCATGGATAATTTGAGATTCTTATTTGTTAGGGTTACTGCTAAACATCAAATAAAGCTATTCTAGTGCATGCAGATACTACCATTACTTTCTGAAAGTACAGGTTTAGGATTTCATTCATTCACTCAATCATTAACTCAACACACTTTGGTTGAGCTTTTAAGATGTGCTAGGCAGTGGCCATAAAGATGGAAAAGACAGACAAGGTCCCAAGTCAAATGATGTCTATGGACTGTTGGTAGGACACAGTTCTTTAACAAAACAATCAATAAGAAAATATCAGATAACAGTAAAACCCTGCAAAGAGTTAAAATGGGGATGGGACAGGTGGCAGCAGTCATTCATTACATCCTCACTGACCATCACCTCTCCTGAGGACGTCAAACAAGTTAACCATCAACTTTGCCCCTTGTAGTTAATTGTACCAATACAAGAACAATGTATGTGTGTGAAATGTCACATGAGAAAATTGTGAATAAAGTTTATAGAAGAGAAATGCCAGAGAAATTGCTCCCAAAAATAAGGACCAGGCTGTATGAGAATAAAATAATATTTTGTGTGAATCTTGAAGGATGGCTAAGATTCCAGATGTAGACAATGGGAAGAGAATGACAATAAAATCAGTGAGTATGAGCCAAGCAACAGAATGGAAGTTTCAAGGAAAGGAGCAAGAAGACTTTTTGGATGGAATGTAGGGAGCAACTGAAGATAAGTGAAGATGCAGAGGAACCAAGGGGAAGGCATCTTGAAATTTGAAATTTTCATTGCTTTGTTCTACTTGACTGAAGAGCCAAATATAAATTTCCTCTCCCAAGTTCAAATATTTCAAGGTTCAAATCAAATAATAGCTTCAATATATATTCAATAACATTTTTAAGTGTCTAATTTAGAATAGGCATCTTTCTTAATGCCTGGAATTCTCTTATTTTCTTCATATTTCCTTTAAGGATTTACCTGTGACATTGCTGTTTGCACCTATAACATTATTATAGACCAGATGTTGGCAATCCTTTTCTAAAAAGTGAGATGTATCTGTAAATATTTTAGGCTTTGCAAGTGATAGAGTCTCTGTCTCAACTATTCAACTATCCTTGTAGCATGAGAACAGCCACTGACAATAATACATAAATAAGTGTAGCTGTGTTCCAATAAAACTGTTCAGCTGCTTTGCCAATGCCTGAAAAAGACTGTAAACCTATGAAGGTAGAATCCATGTTTGCTCACTCACAATGCAGTGAATTTTGTACAGTGAATATACAATGAATATTTTTAAATTGCATACAGTCATGTAACACTTGACATCATCCTTTATGAAATTTTTAACAGTGTCTTTTGAACAATACCCACTTACCAATAATAACCAATTATTAAATAGCCCATTAAATTAGTACACTATTGCTCCAGCTTGTTGATTAAAATAACCTAAATAACTAGGCTGAGTATTTTATATCATAGTTGTTTCTGACATTAATAACAATTACTGATGTAACTACAATGTTATTCAACTATTTATTCAAAACATTTTATAATTAGTTGACCCAAGTGTATGCATTTTGTTTGTTTTTCTAATAATTCAGAAATAAAAATTTTGCAAGATAATTGAGAATTTACAATATTGTTTCATGGTAAGATACAAATACTTGTTTAAAGTATATTTAACAAATATGTCAAAAGGCTGATGAATAATACTTGCAGATATAGAAGGGGCTGGCCCAGAGAAATGAAGGTGCACTTGAGGAAGCACCTTGATCATCAGGGAGGGAGACCTTCTGAAAATTTTATTAGGAGATCCCAGGATGGGGTCCAGAGGTTCAGAAGCCTTGCTGACCAACCAGGAGTGGGCAAGACAATCAGATATTCTAATATCCAAGCAGACAGAGCATAGTCTGGGCACTTGAGAGCATGTGTTTGAGAAAGATTAGGGGCAGCTGTCTTTCAACACCCTGCCCCACCCCCTCCAGCCCAGTCTGAAGTAGTGAAGGCTGCTACAGTGACAATGAGGCCACACCCCCGACAGCAGGGCCTCTCCAGCCAGAAAGCAAGGTTAGTGCCTTCACGGGGGGGTGGAGCATCTATGGACTCCAGCACAGTGCTTGGTGTAGACCTACCATCTGCTTTCTCATCTTCAGTGACACAACCACTTAAAGTCTTCATCAACTTATAACCACTGCCAAGTTCATTGGTTAGGTACAGTGTATGGGCTTTACTCAGTGCTGTCTACTACATATGTTCACAACTTCACATGATTTGAGACTGAATAAATACCTTAATTTGTAATTTAATAAAGATGCCAATAATCTACTCCTGGAAGTCAATCTGCAGAAATACTATAAATTAATCTGTTTTCAATATTCTTACACTAAAATGGGTGGAGAGTCTAAATAATTGCTCAGAAGAAATTAGTTAAATAATGATACATCTACTTAAGGGGTTATTATCTCACTTTTATTTTTAAAAATATTTTATTTATTTATTTTTAGACAGAGGGGAAGGGAGGGAGAAAGAGAGTGAGAGAAATATCGGTGTGTGGTTGCCTCTCATGCACCCCCTATTGGGGACCTGGCCTGAAACCCAGGCATGTGCCCTGAATGGGAATTGAATCAATGGCCCTTTGGTTCACAGGATGGTGCTCAATCTAACTGAGCCACATCTGCCAGAGCATCTTTTTATTTTTTTAATATATTCCATTGATTATGCTATTACGGTTGTCCCTTTTTTCTCCCTTTTATTCCCCTCTGCCCTGTACCCCCCTCTCACTAGCATTCCCCCACCTTAGTTCATGCCCATGGGTCATACACACAAGTTCTTTGGCTTCTCCATTTCCCATACTATTCTTAACCTCCCCCTGTATATTATGTACCTATCATTTATGCTTCTTATTCCCTGTACCTTTTGCCCCGTAATCCCCCCTCCCCCTCTCTGCTGATAACCCTCCATGTGATCTTTATTTCTGTGAATCTGTTCCTGTTCTAGTTGTTTGCCTAGTTCCTTTTTGTTTTTTGAGGTTCAGTTGTTGATAGTTGTGAATTTATCATTTCACTGTTCATATTTTTGATCTTCTTTTTCTCAGAGAAGTCCCTTTAACATTAGGCTTGGCGATGATGAACTCCTTTAACTTTACCCTATCTGGGAAGCACTTTCTTTATCTGTCCTTCCATTCTAAATGAAAATTTTTGCTGGATAGAGTAATATTGGATGTAGGTTCTTGCCCTTCATGACTTTGAATACTTCTTTCCAGCCCCTTCTTGCCTGTAAGGTTTCTTTTGAGAAATCAGCTGATAGTCTTATGGGAACTCCTTTGTAGGTAACTATTACCTCACTTTAAAAAAGACAATTATTTCAAATTTTTGAAAAATGGGGGAAGTGCTATGGCATAATATTAAACTAGAAAAACAGCATGCAACACTTTCAAATTCTGATTCAAAATTGTGTTGGTCAGGAGAGGCTAGGTCACACAGCAGCACAAAATGACATTAAAAATGTTAATGGTTTAGGACAATAAAAGTTCATGTACTGCTCACAAATAGTTGGTTTCATGTTCAGGAGGTCCCTCCAGTCACTGTCCCATGTATTTTCCATCATTCCTGCTACTTTGTTGGATGAATGACACCTCTCTCTGAACCACCAGACAGTCCAGTTACTGGAGTTTCAACCTGTTCTTATAGATGGTATGACTATCCACAACCAGAAATCATCAGATTTGTCAAGGTCAAATATCAGGAAAACCATCATTTGAAAAACAAGCAGGAAAAAAGCAGTTCTGCCTTACCTGCCTTAGAAATGACTCACAAGGCCAGGCACTGATGGTAAGGGATCTCACGATGATATCTGGGTAGGGACTGATGGTAAGGAATCTCACAGTGGTAACTGAGCAGGCACTGATAGTAAGGGATATCATAGTGGTAGTAGGGTAGACACTGAAGCTAAGGGATCTGCTCAGGTGGCAGAAGCACCAATAAGAAGCTTGGCTTAGTCCATACTCCTGCTCAGATGCAATGTGCATGCTGAGATCAGCTTGGAGTGCCTGCCTGTGTGTATAAATGTATAACTCATCACACACACAGCAAAACTGCAATTTGTTTAACTCTTATCATAGCTCATCTCGTACTGTCAATTTATGTCCTAGTACTAATATCACTCATGAGAGTCCAAGAAGGTTGCAGCTGAGAAGATTTGATGAGAATTGCCCGGCTTACTGCAGCATAAACACTTTGTGGAGTTGGGCCCTTGATTGAAAACCTCTTGCCCCAGCATAGAAAGGTAATATTTTTAGTTTATTTCACATAGGCAGCACTTCTTTAGATCTTAGGTAGATGTCTGCTTCCCTAGAAAAGGTAATTTATTCCAGTTACTTAGGATTGAAATTCAAAATTATGGACCATTGATATTTTAATATGGGTATAAGAAAAGTTTTCTAAGAATCTTATGGGTTATTAAACACTAAAATGTGTTTCTGAAGAAAATCGCAGGGCATCTCTGTGCCAAGTTCTCCGGTTCTCTATGGAGCCAGGGGTACTGAATAGTTGCTTCTCAAGGTACTTCCAAGGCCTGAGATTTTTATGATAAGGGCTATAAAATCAATACCTTCAGTTGAGAAAAATTACATCTTTCCCATCTGTGGAGAAATAAATAAATCTAAAATATTCTAGATTATATTTCTTGTGCACTAAACAAGTATTGCTGCCTTAGCAAAGATTTGCCTCGTTTTCTTTTTTAATTGCAAAGATTGCAGAAAGGCAACATACCTGGAATAAAGTTGAAGTGCACAAGCATTTAGTACAATACTGAACGTGGCAAAGATAGGGAAAGTCATTTTTTAAAGAAAATTATAGCAAATTCTAAGTGCAATTCTAATCTTCTTTAAGCAAAATGATAGTTTAAAAGATCACTTAAAGGGATAGCACTAAATTCATACTATATAAATATGATTATATAAATGGACTGTAAATATCATGCTATATATTTAAAATAACATAATTTTCTAATATTTTATATTCACACTTCAACTACTCAAGCAGTTACCCATTAATACATGGGTTGTGATCTGAAAATTTCTTTGTAACTTGGCTGTTAGGAAGTAAAAATGCACTTTACCTCCCAAAATTTATTTAACTCATATTATAAAAATATAGTACATTTTAAATGAAAGAGATTCCTTAACCTTATTTTTCAACAAAATTAAATTAAACTCAATAAAATAATTCAGTGATAGAGAAGAATATTAAATTAATATAAGGGAATCAATAGCCTTGTATACTCAAACAATAACCAGTTAGAAGATATAATATCGGAGAGAGCCCCATTCCCAATAGCAAAATAAGATTTAAAATACTTAGAAATACACTTAACAAAACAATTTGTAAAACCTACGTATGTAAACTTTAAAATGTTTCTGAAAGAGACAAAAGAGGACTTGAACAGACAGGAGACACCATTTGCCCTTGAAATAGGATGACTTAATTCATCACTAAAATGTCATTTCTTTTTCCATTAATGTATAAATTTAAGTTGATTAAAAATAAATAACAGGCATTTTCATCAACTACACAATTAAATACCAATGTGCACAATGAAAAATAAAATGCAAGAAAAACCATGATGACTTTAAAAGGAAAAATTATAAGGAAGTATAATCTAGCAGATACAAAAACATACTTTGAAGCCCCTATAATTCAAACTGTGTGGTACTGGCACCTGAGTAGACTGAGCAGCCAAATAGAATAGAGTCTGAATGTTGACCCAAGAACAAATGGAAGTCTAATAAATGATAAAGAAGATGTCTCAAATCACTGAGGCAAATCTTTTGTTATTTTTAAAAACATAAATTTGGATCCTTAACTCATTCTATACACAATAATAAATTCAAACTTATATAAAAAATGAATGTTAACAATGACACCATGCATGTACTACAAGTATATATGGGAAGAATATATTCTTCCATAATCCAAGGATGAGCAAAGACTCTACTGATGAGTCAAATCCAGATGCAATAAAAGAAAATATAAGTAAGTTTGACTATGTAATTATGTATTCTGCATATTTTTATAAAATATATTGTATATAATTATGTAAATAAGAAATACTTCAAAATAATTTGACATTGCAAAAATACATAAGTCATGGAAAACTGGATGAAAATATTTGCAACAAGTATGCAGTAGAGATCTAGGTAAAGGATCTCCCTGAGATTTAAGAAGCAGGAAAATGGGGTAGCGAGAAAGAAAAACGTCATTACACCAAGATCTGTGTGCTATTACAGAAGACTGATTCTGTCTTAGGCCTAGATATCATACTGTCTGTATTCTAAGCCAAGTAAGTACTAGAGTCTATATTTGTGAGGAACTACAAGTGAGTGCCAAATGACTCAGCTGGGAAAACTATAGGGCTACCTAACATTAAAGCCAGGAGCATCAGACGAGGAGACATCAGCAATCTCATTGCTTTCAATGTGATGTCACTGCCCAGAGTTTCAATGGAATTGCTGTAGGGTATTGACAGGTGGAGCTGGATAGACTTTGTCCATGACCTTACAGTGGATGAGATCTGCTGTTTAAACCTCGGGCCAGTGCTGTACTTGCATTCACTCCTGCCATCTTATTTTCATCCACTCCCTGTCCTCCTGCAAAGGCACCATGTCCTGAATCTCTACTGACTTCTCTCCCAGCTCCAAATCTTCTCTAATACAGAGTCCTCATTTTTCTGAAAGATGATGAGAACTTCCCTGTTGGAAACTTACCTTCCTGATAGGCTCCAGCTGGCTGGAGTTCCCATGGTGATAAAAAGAGTACACCTTGTGGTGCTTTATTGCTCCAGTTCCCTTTGACTTTGATTTAGCATCACTCACACGAAGGATGAGTAAGACGAGAAAAATTTATACTCCCTTTTACATCCTAAAGCCACACTATTCATCTTGTCCTAAAGCTTTTTTATTGCATAGAGGTATTTGACCACAGCTATTAAGCCTTATTTCTTTTCATTTCCCTGGGGCGTTAACTAATGATTAACTTTTCTTATTCACTATTCAGAATGTTCACATTGAGTATCACCCACATACTTACACAACTTTATAAATGCAGTACCCAAACCATTTTTTCTTTGTCTCCTCTGTCTCTTGATCCCTTTTCAATATTCATGTTCTTGTGACTTGGGAATGTTTCTTACTGAAGAGGATGAGCATTTGACATGTCACACCCACTGAGCACCTGGTGGCTGCATGTTGTATTAGGTGCTATGAAGGAAATAAAGTGTACAAAACATATTACATGGTTATTCAATGAGCTGAAATCTATTCAAGCTGATGAAGGAGGGAGCAATAACAGTGTGGTATGTGAATAAACTACACTGACTATAATAAACTCCACCTGTCTAAACAAATAAGGAATTTGCTCAAGTGTGTGCCACTTAGAGTCATACCACTATCCAAGGGAGTGTGATCCTGAGGAAAGCAACCTCCCTATCCAGACCAGGCCTACACAGGCATTGGTGATGGCATGACAATCTTGATACTCTGGTCTCTAGAAACAATTAGATCCATTGTCAAAGAACACAGGTGGTACAATAGAAGAAAGCATCCATATTAATTGACATTAATGTAGCTACATTCATTTGTTAGGGTCATAGACCAATTGCCTTAAAGAACAGAAATGTATTCTTTCATAGGTCTGGAGGTGAAAGGCTGAAATCAAGTGTCAGCAGAGTTGGTTTCTTTTGAAAGTTCTAAGGGAGAATTTCTTCCACGTATACCTTTCTCATAGCTTCTGGTGGTTGCTGGAAATCAATGGCATAACTTGCCTTATAGACTTACCACTCCAATCTCTGCTCCTCTCTTCACATGGCCTTCTTCCCTATGTGTTGCGCTGTCTTTTTTTCTTCTTATAAGGACACCTGTTATTAGATTTAGGGCTAACCCTAAATCCAGAATTATCACATCCATAGGTACTAAGGGTTGGGACTTAGACATATCTTGTTGAAAACCAATATTTAATCCACCACAATAGCCAAGCTCTCTTATCTCTATTGTATTTTTCCATCATAGTAGAGAATAAAGAATCCTAAAGAATTACAACAAATAGGAATTTATTTTTTTAATCTAGGCATCTTGGAAAAAACAATTTGTGAACCTAAGAATATCAGTATGTTACAAATAAAAGATACACTCTAGGAGCCTGCTGAATGTAGCATCCATCACTTGCTTTAGAAAGGTCTGGAAGATGTGGATATGTGATTGTTGTTTCAAAGATTCTACTGTAATGGAACTTCCTGGAATAAAAGTGTTGTGAGACTTCCAGGCTAGGTCTTATTTGGAGATGCCTCTTTCACTGGGAAGTCACTTATTATATGCAGCCTTCACATGTAGGGCTGGGGAGTGTAGTGCAGGTGAGCACTGAAGAATCTGAGTCTCTAAGAACTTGGTTGAGGAGAAACTTGGACAAGAGAATTAATCTGGGAGGCATAGTGGGAAGAAGAACTTGGGAGATGGATGGATGGAAAGATATTGCCCTGAAGGATGCCCTAGGGAACAAATGGATAGAAGATAGATGGTGTTAGACATTCATGCACTAGAACACCAAGAGTCATGCACTGAATGGTACTTGGTTTACAATTCAGGAACATTAAAATCTCAAAAAAATGAGAGAAATCTGTTCTCTCTCTACAGGAGTCCATCATTCCTTGAGGGAGGCTGAGAGTTAAGAAAAGGAATGAAATGAAGATTTATGATACTTGTCATCTCTTTTGTCATATATTTTCTAAATTAAAAACAGCATTGAGATCAATAGTCACACTTGATATTTCACAAGGCTGCAAGGATGCTAGATATGATGAAGAAAAATCTTAAACAGCCCTTTGTTTTGACTTCAGCTCCCCCACAAACTCGAGTTCTTTGCTGTGGCACAGTGGCACAGGCCCCTCCCCCAAGGAGGCAGAGAGAACAACATCCCCACTAAGACTCAGAGATCCTGGTGGTGGAACTGCTCAAGAATAAAATGAAAGCGTCTTGCCTCATTACCAAATTCGAGGTAAGGAGAATAACAAGTATGGAAAATGTGCTAAAAATATGTTCTTGGCTGATATAGTGTAGTCCCCCTGATCTTCGGGGGATATGTTCCAAGATTCCTGAAACTGCTGGTAGTTCTGAACTCTATTTGTACTATGTATGTTTTCTGTATGCACATACCTATGATAAAGTTTGGTTTATAAATTAGGCATAGTAAAAGGTTCATTACAATAACAAAACAGAACAACTGTAATAATATATTGTAATAAAACTTAGTCAAATGTAGGCTTTTTTAATCAAATTATCTTATTGTACTTTATTCACCTGTTCACTTAAAGGAAGCACTTTATCGCTTCTCTCTGGCATGACTGAATTTCCAGCATCACTACTCTTGCACTTTAGGGTCCTTATTAAATAAAATAAGAATGACTTGAATAGAAGCACTGTGTTACCCAGACTGTCAATCTGATCATGGAGACAGGTACTCAGTGACTCATGGCGGGAAGCACCTGCAGTGCAGAGAAGCTGGACAAAGGGATGGATGTATCCATGTCCTGAGTGGGATAGAGCTGGATGGCAGATTTCATCACACTACTCAGAACAGTGAGCAGTTTAAAACTTATGTTTATTTTGGGAATTTTCCATATAACATTTTCAGAATATAGTGGACCGTGGTGGACCATAGATAACAAACCACGAAGGAAAACCACAGATAAGGGGATTACTATAGAGATAGAAACAGAGAGAAAGAGATATAGTTCAATTTTGAGTTATGACCTTGCTATTAGAATAAAAACAACAGAGATATACTCCAAAGCAAAAACACGTATGTAGAGGGGGTTTTTCTTTTTGTATCAGCGAATCAGTAAGAGGGAGGGACTGTCTGACCTAGTCTTAGGCCCCAGCCAAGGACCTTCACACCGACCTCTGGACTCTGAGAAGAGCCATCATTTTCCTTAGGCAAAGAGGCATTCTACCTTTCTAGGTCTGAAAAGATCCATACACTAGAGTTTTTTTTTTGTTTTAAAGATAATGGTGAATAAGCCCTGACTGGCGTAGCTCAGTGGATTGAGCGCGGGCCTGCGAACCAGACAATGGCGGTCCGATTCCCAGTCAGGGCACATGCCTGGGTTGCAAGCTGGTCCCCTGCAGGCCAGTTCCCAGCAGGTGGACGCACGAAAGGCAACCATGCATTGATGTTTCTCCTCCTCTCTCCTTCCCTTCCCCTCTAAAGATAAATAAATAAAAATCTTAAAAAAATCCTTAAAAAAAAAGATAATGGTGGATAATTGAAAGGGCAGTGTAAGCAATAAAATCACTAAAGGTCAGTTGATCGGAGCACAGGGAGCATGGCCGCAGGGACAAACCGCGGGGCAGTGCAGCCTGAGGTGACTGGCAGGGAAGACCATTCCTCCTTGGCTCACTGTGCCAACGCCAAGAACAGCATCAGGAAAAGCTCTCTGCACAGCGACTTGACGGTTCTTTAACGAGTAATCCTCGGGGTGGAGACCCTCTAATTTAGACATGGTTGATTACACGGGTCAACCAATATCATGGGAAAGTGAGGATTTTCTTGATTCATTCTCCCTTTTAGAGAAGTACAGACATCTTGAGGATTCGCGATGTGTGGCATTGTGTTGGCAAAATATAAATGACAAGCACAGCTCTCTAGGATTAATTTTATAACTATAATTTAATTGAGAGAAGAAAATATGCATATTTTTAAAATGAAAACAGGCTTTAACATTATTTTGCTCAATTTAGAAATTATTTTCATACAAGGCAATAAGTACACATTATCCGCACTGAATCTTTTCCCACAGGAATGTGCCCTGCATCGTCCTTGTTCACAGAGGGTGGTGGGAATGGGAAGTTCCCATTTGCTCTTTGGGATAAAACTAACCATAGTTTTATTTTTTAAAGTCTGTTCTCCAGTATACTTTCGCTCTCTTTTAATATTCTTCTGCTGCTGCTATTTTGGATTAATTGGTTTAACCAGCAATGGATTAATTGATCTTGGTCAGCAGTGGAACAATTAAAAATCCAAATGCAGTGTTTATTGATTCCCGTGTGTAGTGTGGCCAGGCTGAACACTAAAATAAGGATGCAGGGCTCACTTTTTAGCAGCACTGAAGACGTTAAAATACCCACACAGTGCACCACAATCTATATGTTAAAATCAATTAGGAAATACATTTAATAAGAATTTTGTTGATTCTGCCTCATTATGATTTATTTTTATTTGGTTTTTAAGGGTTTTTTGAGAATGTGGGAAATTATAGTTGGTATTCTTGCTGCACTTGTTATTTTGTCATTAAGTAATATGAAAAGGTGAAGGGAAAAGAACGGGGGCAGCTAGCATAGGGAAAAATGCATCAAATATTTAGGTATAGAGAATGTGGATTGTTCATGGTTATTGGAGTCTAAGATTCATATTTAAACTTTCCTTAAACTATTACTTGTATTGTGTGATATTTTTAGGAAAACACTATGGTATAAATATTAAAAGTACATTTTTACCATGTTAATTTTTAACCATTGAGAAATATTTTTCATTATGAACAAATTGTGAATGTATGTTGCATCCATAAACATGAGAATTCAGAAGACTTTATTTTCTAAAAAAGCCTTGTGTCTAAATTTCCACAGTACATATAATACAGCTTATATTAGAATCTTTACACCAAGTGAGGGAATACCGACTGAAGTTTCAGCTTGACTGGAAAAACACAACTATTCTTTGTCTGACCCCTGCTGCTTGAAGCATGTAAGTGTCAAGTCCAAAAATACCAAATGAGAACAAAAAGGTAGCAGTTTTGTTTGAGAAACAGCATTTTGGTTTTTTTTAAACAAGGTAAAAATGTGTTCCAGAAAAAGAATTCCCCCTTAGTAAGCTTTATTATTAGCACAGAAACACAAACCTAAAAGAAATCTTAGATATTTTCCAGTTCAGCCTTTGCTTCCGATAAAAGGAAAGAGAAAGACAGTTTACAGAGCCAAGGAGCACGGTTTGAATTGGTTTGCAGGGGCCACACTTCTTTCCTCAATCACTCCACTGGTCTTGTGTAGGGGACCAGTTTGTCTTGGCCTGGCAAATGTGACTCGGCTCTGTATGGAAAACCTGCAGATGCGAAGTGGTAGGCAGGAGCCAGATCTTCAAACTGAGTTTTCCCGTGGGAATCAGGCCTAGAAAATACTTACAGACTCTTATGGTTTGCTCTTACTAATACTCTCTTACCCTGGTCTAAAGCAACAGATGTATATTGTTTATCCTCAAGGTAACTCCCAAAAGACATGTGAGCTCTCCCAAGGACAGAGCTAATGAGCTCATTGCCATCCCCCTTTGCATGCTACTTCTATTTCCTTGATTGCACCTAGAATGTAGATAATAATGCTCTGTGTGATAGATAATCTTTCTTTGATGTAAGACCCAAGGAAGACAATAAAAGCCTGTCTAGGCAAGGGTCGGGGCGCTCCCCTCTTGAGGGAGTGGCCGAGGCACCCATAGGCACTCTCCCCTTGAGAGAGTAGTAGTGCCTGTTCCCTTTTTCCACACAGGGTTGTTGTCACCTGTGCATTGATTCTCATTGTATACCACCATAAGCAGACTCTGCCGGCCAGGGTCTGCAACAGTCTTGGATCTGTTGTACAAGAGCAGAACGATAATATTTCAGTTTTTAAGCCTTTCCACTGCTACCCGACCACCAGCTGCATTGCTGCCATCACCAGGACCAATGTGGACATCCACCAGGACCATCCCCTTTCCAAGAAATGGGCAGTCTTTCCTTCCTGAGGCTGTGAGGACAAACACATGTTCTTCAAGTAAAGTAAAAGGCAGAAACAGGTACATAATTCCCTTTCTTTTCCTCCTCCTCCTCCTTCTTCTAGAATTCTCTTTCTTAGCCCAAACTCAGTTCACATTTTTCTGTTTTCTTTTGACATAGAGTTTCTTACTGTTTTACCAGTTATGTGTTCTTTGCCATTTTCTGTGCTGGCAGATAACCTCTTCTAGTTGGAAGCCCTCTGAGACTGCGTGTGGAATGTCACACTGCGGGGGCGACTACTTTCGCGAGGTCCCCCCGGTGCCACAGACATGCGTGAGTGAATAAATATGGCCGAGACAAGATGAGATCTGTTTGTGGGCTGCGGCCAGTTTCTCAGGGGAGACAGAGGCTAGCAGCAGCCAGTTTCTCCAAGGAGAAAAAGGCCCCGAGCGCCCTCTTCCATAGCCTTTTATTGGGTTGTAATACACTGGAATACAGGGCGGCAAGGATCAAACAGTAGATAACATTACAAAGAAGTCTGAGGGTTTCAGTCTGAGTGAGTGTCTGTCAGGAAGAGAGTTGCAGAAACTTTGGGAGACATACTCATTTCCTCTCAGACCTTTATCATATGAATTAAAGCACTCTTACCAGAGTAGATTTCACAGGTTTATCAGCATGTCTTTGTGGTGCCAGATTTTCCCCCAGGACATACTCTAGCAAGATCAGGAGCTGCACCCCTCCCCAACAGGTATTCAGGCTTAAGGGGATTAGAGCCAGGAAGCGCCTCTCCCAGAGTACATGGGGACTCGGGCTTTGTCAAAGCTGGGCGGTGAGAGTTCATTGCTCTTTGCTGCAGCCCCCCAAGTCCTTCCATGAAGGCCTCCCAGGTGATCGAGTCTGGCTTAGGTTGCCCCCCCACTGTGAGGGGTCTTACTTATCATTGACTTCTGACCAAGCTCTGGGGACAGGGAGAGGAACTGAGGCAGCGTTTGCTACAAGAGACAGGCTTTGTCTCCTGCGGCTGGCATTCCAAAGGTCGTCTCTCGCCCTTAGCCACAAGGGGTAGAGATACAATTCCTTAAACTAGGCAGAGCAGTCTATAACATCACACCATGCGAAATCATCCTGGCTTCAAAAACAGAAAAGGAGAATGTATTCCATTAATTTTACTTATTTGTTTGTAGCTCTTGGTTGTTTTTTTCTCATACGACATGAAGCGTCCATTACTTTTGGTTTCTTTGCACCTTCATACTTCATACATACTCAATTTAATTCCTCATATCTTAAAACACTTTTTATAAAATACTTATCCTCTTTACTGGATACTTAACTCAACCAATCCATAAATGCTTTCCCAAAGGTGTGTGTCTACTTTTAGATCTTCAAATAACTCATCTTTGTTTCCAAATTAATAAGAACATTTGTCCTAATTAACTTCTCTAATTCTAAGCCAGAAAGTTGTCCCTCAGGTTATTTCAAGATATTTTAGACAAGAATGTCTACATTTCGCATGACCCTTTGCAGTCAACACCCTCTGATACCAGGTTACAGGCAAATACTGATCTGTTTTCAGTTACTGTAGATGAGAGTCCAAATTAAACATTAAACATTAGATGAGAAATAAGTCATTTTATAAAACCAACTCTGTAAAGGATGACAGACATTTGTTGCACTCATTTGAGAAACCAAGTTCAATACCCTAAAATAACCCTCACAGACATGCCTAAAATAATTCTCATAAACGAAGCACACTGTGTCTTCAGTGCTACCACCCCAGGCGCCAGCCCACAGGATGCTTGTTGGCACTGCATTTCGACAGATATATAGGATTTATGAGTAGTTGCTCAGAAACTTTTATAGCAGTTTGAGATTACTATGTCATCCAATGGCATGATCATTTTTCTTAGAAGTTCAATTTTACTGTATTTTATAAAAGCGCTGGTTGGCCGCAGGGTGGAAGTTTAAAAACAAAGCAAAAGCTGGTCCTTCACCACAAACCATCAGAAAAGCACTGCTCACGCAATTCTCCGTCTGCCGCCACTGGCAATCAGTTTTCTCTGTTTTGTCTTCTGAGCAGTGACTTTGAGGCTTTTAAAAGGTGTGCACTGAATCTAGTGAAAAAAAAATGTGTAAGTATTTATGAAGATTTTTAAATATATAAGGAGAGAAAGAAATCCTCTGTGACTCGACTAGTCCAAAAAAGTGTCCAAGCCAGAAAAAAACCTCACCCTTAAAAAAATGGCTGAGGAAATTGCTGTTGCCCATTAGTTGATTTAAGTTAATGATGCAAGTAGCCATTAGTTCAACTAATGCTAATGGACCCTCTGATGAGTAATTTGGTGAAAATGTCCCAGATGCTTCCATTCTGAAAAAGACTCAGAAGAGCTAAAAAAAAAAGTATTTACTTTCTAAATCAACAATGAACAAGTGATTGAAATAAAAATAATACATAAAGATATTTATCAATTATAACTAATAAATCATTCTTAAAACCTCTAAAATGTTGTATCTAGTAAAATTATTTACTAATAATAAATTTGAAAAACACATATAACTTATCACATAACTTGTATACCAGATACTTTTCACAGTATTTGACAAATATTATTTCATTTAACCCTCATACCCACTCTGGGAGGCAACCACTATTATTATTTAATAGATAAACTAAGAGTATGGAGGTTGAGTGACTTGCCCGATATTATACACCTAGATAGCAGCCAAGTCTTTGTGTCTCACTACTCTTTGCTGCTAACTTGAACCTTCAGCACAGAAGCCACTAAATAAGGGAGCTGGAAAAAAAAGAAGTAAATCAGTGCCCTATCCAAGGCATGTTCCTTCACATCCATGGTATCACTTGGTAAATGAAGGCTTTGAACATTAACTTTTTTTTTCTTTCCTAGTGACTTTCCTAGTGAATATTTTCCCAGTGACTTAGATAATCATGCTTGGATTATATAATGTCATCACAATCAACTGAAAAATTAAATAAACCAGCAACCAAACTTTTTAAACACTCACCCAAGGATATGTTCATTGATTTTTAGAGAGAAGAAGGGAGAGACAGAGAAACATGGGTGTAAGAGAGAAACATTGACCAGTTGCCTTTTGTATGTACCTCGACTGGGGATTGAACCCATAATCTAGGCATGTGCGCTGACAGGGAATTGAACCTGAAATCTTGTGTATAGGATGACATTCCAACCAGCTGAGCAACCTGGCCAGGGCAACCAATTGTTTATTTAATGAGGTTAAACAACTGTTTATTTTCCCAATGTAAATAACCATCTATTTTGAATGCTATTAAGTCATGGTCTGCTTTGATAATGGTATAAAGTTTTATCCAGAAAGAAATTAAACATATTACTGCTAATAGTATGCTTTCCTTTTGATGGAGCAAAGTACCCACTCTACACTTTAATTTCTTCTCTCATTTTACACTCTCGAGATCCAAGTATCATATCCCCAGTACATTAGGAAGACATTCCAGCTTATACTTCACAAAATTTATTGAAAACACTGAATTTGGGTCATATTAAAGAAATTCTATGACTTTAATTTTAAAGTCTAGAAGGTTTTAAGGGAGTGAAGAACATTTAGAAAACAGTTTTTTCCATGCTGTTTCCACTAAGATAGGACAGATTATTCTGCTATGAATCTAAATGAGATATTTAGCTTCTTGATATTATATATATGTGTATATTTATTTTCCATCAATCTAAACCTAGACTCAAAAATATCTTTCAAATATATTAGCACCAAAGAAAGTATGTCTTCCCAGAGTTCCAGAGTTTTTCATCATGAGAAATGCCTTCCATGCAAATCCCCGTTCAGATTCCCCCTAAAGTTTAAGCAGTCACTTGATTAGAAGAAAAGTACGAAACTTTACATCACTCTTTTCTTGAGGTTCATACACAGGCTGTTTTGTAAGGTTTTTGACATCCATCATGAACATAACACAGACACATATTCTGAATCAGCAAAAAAGTAAAATTGGGGTTTTACAAAGACGATCTGGAAAGCCCATTTATTTCATTTGCAGAACATCATCAGACATGTGCCATGTGCTGTAACAAAAATGCATTATTGTTTGTCACACAGTATTTTTTATTTGAAGAATGGCAAAGCATAAAATGCAAATTTTAAAACATTTATACCTGAAGCCGCAAGACATGTTCTTGACAAAGGCAACAAGAAATGTTTGTACACAAGATTAGTGACAGATGAGTCCCATAAACATTTAGTCCTCTGACAGTTGATGGTTTTAAATCGATCACAGCTGACTAAGAAGTCATTTCTTCTTGGTCAGCTGTGGTCGATACTTCCAAGGTGCACAGGAGTATATTATAATAACAATGGATGCTAAAATATAAAGGGTATGTGAGTACTGGTTTGAAATATCACATATTTTAGTTGAGATTTATTTTATAGAAATGACAAAGGCTGTTTTTTCTCATTGTTATCACTAAGCATGATAGAATTAGGATATTTAGACATTTCTTAAAGAGACAGTCATTCATGTTTACTTAAATAAATTGTCCTGTCCTCAAATTTGCCTTGATGTGTTTACTGACCGAATTCTATGTGTCAACCACAGTGCTAGCTTACTGTGAATAAAATGGTAAACAAGATATAGTTCTGCCTCTAAAGACTTATCAGTAGAGACAAATAAGTAAAAAGCTAATATTTAAATGATTTTAATCATCAATACATACTTGGCGTAATTAAATATGTCTACAATAACATCAACACATTATTTGAATGGCTTCTGTGTGGGGGAAAACTCCAAAAGAAAAACATATTTTTATATTTTATTAGACAAAAATTCTTTTAAAATTATAGCTCAAAATTAAAAATAAAAGGGGATGGGCTAAAACCATAAAAGAAGTCTTAAAAATGAAATGTCCTCACTGAAGTAGAGAACAGGCTGACAGTGACCAGAGGGGAGAGGGGAGGGAATTTCAGAGGGAAAGTGGTAGGGTTTACAGGAATAAATATAATGGACACGTGGACAAAAACTAGGGAGGTGGAAATGGGAGGGAGGTGAAGAGGGATGAATGTGTGGGCTGGGATGGGAATAAAAGACAGAAAACTATACTTGAACAACAATTAAAATAACATTTAAAAAAGAAATGTCTTTAGAGGTCTTTGAAAAGCTCTTACATGTTCATGAGAGTTTGGAAAGCCACATGCATGTGTAAAGCTGTGTGTACATCAAGAAAGGACATGAGAAACTCTAATATCTCCAGTGTGGCTGATCTTGAGGCCCTTTAAAAATAGGAGTGAAAGCTAAGGCACAGTTACAAACTGTCATTTAAGGTATTCTCTAACACACACAAATTCCCTTGACAAAGGAAACTTACTGGGTCAAAGCTTTTAAGGGCTTTCCTGTTCAATCATTAGCTGGCCACTAAGTCAACCAAGCACAGAGATGACAAACACTGCAGAACTAACCAAGAGTCACTAAACCAACAATGGTAACAAAAAGCAATTGGTAAGAGAGGGGTCACATTTCCAGAACTGCCACATGTTATTTCAAATGCCAAGTTTTTAAAAGAATATTATAATACATGCAAAGAAACAAGAAACTATAGCCCTTATACAAGGGAAGGGGGTGGGGGAAAATGCAGTCAACAAAATATTCTGCTAGGACACCCAAATGTTAGACTTATTAGACAAATAAATATAGCAGCTATTAAAAATTTGGTTAAAGACTAAAGGGAGCTATTTCTAAAGAATTATAAGGAAGTATGAGAATGATGTCTCACGAGATAGAAAACATCAATAAAGGCATAGAAATTATTTTTAAAAAGTAAACAAATAGCAATACTAGAGTAGAAATGTATAATAATTGAAATGAGAAGTTTTTCAAGAGTCTCAAGGGCATGTGCAAGCTGTCAAAGAAAGAACCAAGTAAACTTTAATATAGACCTAGTCTATATTAAGCACCCAGTCTGTATTAAAGGACATTAAAAAAATAATTTAAAAAAGAAGGAACAGAGCATTCCAACATATGCACAATGGGAGTACCAAAATGAGAAAGAGAGGTGGGAAAGGCCAGAAAGCAATAATTGAAAATATAGTGGCTAAAAGTATTGCAAATTTGGTAAATACTTTTATCTATAAATTTAATCAGGTTAATGAACTCATAAGAGAATAATCTTAAAGAAATCCATACATAGACACATCATAATCAAACTATCCAAACCAAGAAGAGAAAAAAACCTTGAAAGTAAGAAAAGAAAAACAACTTATCACAATACAAGGTATTCCTGATAAGATTAACAGCTGACTTTGGCATTGATGAAAATGTCCTAATAGTAGGTAATGTTGATCACTGCATAGCTCTTTATTATTTTAAATATTACTACACATCATATGCACTAATGAACAAATTTTATACTTTCGATGGCTGAATTTTTTTGGTATGTGCATTATATGTCAATAAAGCTATTATTTAAAATGTAAGATACATAAAATTTTCCACCTAATTCTTCACAATTTTTATGTCCTTGTATATCTCTTAACCTTCATATGTATGAATCCTTCCTACAAAGAAAGAGATGAGTTCAAAATATGGTATGGTCAAAGAAAGTATCCTAACTGTAAAGTTTCCTTAGATTCTTCACACTTTAAGTATTCTATGCACCTGTGAATTCAAAGAATAACTCAAATCCTGGACAGTTCTAGCTGTATAACATAGTATTGCAGAGTCTTAAATGAACCAGGGCACAGGACACAAAGCCATACCTACCTAAGACTTCAATCCTCATCATCAGTCATAGAAAGTTCTGGTTGTGTGGAGTACATCTGGATTCCCCAGAAGTTTCCCTTCCAACTATAGGGATCAAGATAGAAGATACACATTTTCTTCTTCATCAACAAAAATTACAAGTGGGTCAGGCCCTCCTTCTTTAGATCTTGTACCCCCTCAACGTGAACACAGAGGAAGCTCCTGAAAGGCACCTTTTTAAAATCTGTCAGTACACAACTCTGCCTTGATTATCCATGGGAACTAAACTCATTACACAGGTTATGCCTTTTTTACCTCTTTACCAGTCATGACTAGAAGCCCTGGACTCCCAGTAACCCCTCATCCATCCTCCAGTCTCCAGTCCCCGTATGACTCCACACTGTCCCTTTTCTTTCTCATTCTCTCACTTCTCTCCATCTCCAATTCCAGAAATCCTTCCTTTGTGCCCTTCAGAACTCACCATCAGACATCAGTAAACTCTTCCATATTCTCAGCCTTATTCATAAATCTTGTTTACCTTCTTTGTAGAACAGAAGCCTGGGGCTCCCCTGATGATACCACTTTCCTTGTAATACTTTCAAGAAATGACTGCTTGTCTCCCACCATTGTGGTGCTGTTCCACTCAGAGGTGGAGCACATACCCTCCTTCTCACTTTTAAATTATTCTTTCTCTGTTCTCCAAAGCCTCCCAGGTTTGAAGATCATATCGTAAAATAATACCACTTTTAACTCCTCATTTTTCCTGTCACCTGTGGACCTCTTGGTCACTGCCCCTACATTTCTCAGTGGCTGTAGTATCACAATCACTATCATTGTCACCTAGAACAGAAACTCTGTTGTGACGTAATTCTTGGAAATTTCAACGTACAACACGAATCTCTCAGTTCTTGGTGTTCTCTCTATATCCATCTCTCCCACCCACTGTACCTCGGTCGGTTCCTCGTGGTGATTACCAGGCAGCACTGCGGAACTGGACAGCCACCCTGCTCCACCCGCAGGCTGCAACCCCCAGAGACTTGAGAAGAGAGCTTCTCTGGTCATCAAAAACAGTCCTTATAGCAGCACCTATGATAAATGTTCAAGAACTTGGAGAAACTAATGTGGCCAAACTTCTCTTATGTGAAAATAAGAGATGGAGGGTCTTTTTGTTCCATATGGGGAGGCCCCATGAAGATGAATATCAGGGTATATTATTTACAACATTGATCTCTTAAATAAATAAAATACGTAGGTTATCTAGTATCCACTCACATTACCCACAAGTGCATCTAAATAAATCAATAAACAAGCAAGTATAAATAAGTAAGCTGGAAGGAGTAAGAGGTCCCAATCCAAACAGACACAGTTACGGCTCTCTCATTAAGTCAACTAGAGTACATTGTGATTTAAATTTACTTTTTGAACAGTGTGCATGAGATTGACTCAGTGTGCCACCCAAAAGTAAAGTTATGATTTTCTAGCTTATTTAATTTCAATTCTGAATACAAGTCATAATCAAAATGCAAGGGGTTTTGTTTACCCTAACAAAAGAGGCCTATTTACTAATTTCAGGCTTAATGTGAAATTAGGTCCTGTTTTCCTGTAGCAGCAAAGTAATCAGACAAGAATCCCATGTCTCTATTAAACATTTACATTAGAACGGCCTAATTAGACCAGGATTTGTTTGGGTAGCACTGGCAGATGTTCTGAAAGGCTGTGGAAAGTGCAGTCACTATTTCATAGGAGATGGGCACCCACTCAAACCCATCTTGACATCAGATCAGGGCACGTGAGAGCATATGTCAATCAAGAAATGTGCTGGGTACTTCTCAAATAATTCAGTACAATAGACAGTCTGAGCACCTATAATGAAGGTATTTGTTCTCCATTGGCTCTGAAAAATATTGGGAGAATTCCCAAAGGAAGTCCAGAAATTTTAATATTTCCACAATTAAGTCTTAGGGAATCACAAAGTTATTTAGATTATTATAATTGAAGTTTGAATATCATAAAAAATAATAAACCCACTTAGACATCCAATGTGCCAGCTGACAGTACATTTTCTGAGACTTCTTTACACAACATAAGGCATGAGATTTGAGAGACTGTGAGATTTGCCTGGTGGTCCATAGTTGAGTGGGTGGCACCCTGCCAGCCGTATCTGCTTCACAAAGGAGTGAACAGAACTGGGCTCTGTTTTCTGTATTTCACGCATGCTGGCATACTTGACCGGATGATGTGGGCCAGACAAGTGACAGATGGCACGTTTGCACCAATGAGATTTGCCAGAGCAGGAGGCTCTTCCCTCGCCACCCTCCTCAGAAACAACCATGGCTGCACCTGCGTCTGAGATTGCTCCTGGAGTGCAGGCCTAAGGCACAGTTGCTTGGGTGGACTGGTTTGGCACGAACTCTGAGTTTGTCAAATGACATGGGTGCTCCACATGTGGTTTATCATAGTTCTAAGTCGTCCCAGGAGATACATCAGAACATTAAACTCTTTCCCACTAGAACCAAGACCTCCCAGCACTGACCTTTTCTTTCTTTTACGTCAATTATTCCTGGGAATTGAAAAGAAAAATTGTTGTGTCTGGAAGAACAAAATCCTCCCTTACAAGGAGTTTTTGAAAATCTGTAAAAATGTAATCCTGTTTCCTTTCCAACCTACCTTACCATGTCACAGGCTTTTCACTGCCATCCTTCCTACCACACTCTGTCCTGTTGTCTTTCTCCCCCTTCCTCCCTCACTTGTGTACTCTTCCTGTGATTTTATAGGTAAGAAAAGAGAATATTCCTTAAAGACAGTGATGGGCCTTAGTATCATCATATTCCCAGCACCCAGCACAATGACAAGAATACAATAGGTGCCTAATAAATACTTACTGAATGCATTTTGGAAAACTTATGTGATATCAAAAAAAACAAGAAGAAAGAATTGGGACTATCTGTGTAACATACTGTATATCCAGCAAAGAAATAAGCCTATTGAAACAAATCCTCTATGCATTAGCTTATTATAATGATGGTCCCCAATAAGTTGTATTCCCCCGAGCCCACAGTCCTTTACAATGCTCTGCTGCTTCTCTTCCCATCAGAAGGTAGAGCCCATTTCTCTATCTTCCTTGAATGTGGTCTGCTTCTGTATGTTTCTTTAACCAATAAAAGAATAATAAGGAAAGACACATCCCGTCGATTACAAAGCCCAGTTCTTAAAAGATTTTGCAGATTCTGCTCTTGTTCTCTTGGGAGCCTAAAGCCAGTACCTTGTGAAGAAGCTGGGTTTAGCCTGCTGGAGGATAAGAGGCCACATGGAGGAGAGCCAGGCTTGCCTGCTCAACAGCCAGCACCAACTCCCAGACATATGAGTGAGGCCAGCTTGGACATTTCAGCCCCAGCCAAGCCACCCACAGTCAACAGAGGAAACTCCCACATTGGAACCCAACAGGGTTGTGAGAAATAGTCAATCACTGTTGCTGGGATTATAGCCTAAGAACCTTGAAACACCAACTCAAAAGAACCTACATACCCCTGTGTTCATAGCAGCACAATTTACAATAACCAAGTGCTGGAGCAACCTAGGTGCCCATCAGTAAATGAGAGGATAAAAAAAACGGTGGTACATTTACACAGTGGAATACTATGCAGCAGAAAGAAAGAAGGAGCTCCTACCCTTTTCGACAGCATGAATGGAACTGGAAAGCATTATGCTGAGTGAAATAAGCCAGGTGGTGAAAGACAAATACCATATGATCTCACCTATAAGTGGAACCTAATCAACAAAACAAACAAGAAAAAAAATAGAACCAGAGACATGAAATAAAGAACAAACTGACGGTAACCAGAGAGGAGGGAAAAGAGGATAATGAGGGAAAGAAGGGGAAGGGTCATCAAGGAACATGTATGAAGGGCCAAAGGGGGAAAAGATTGAGGGTGGGAGGCGGCTGGGGCAGGGGAAAGTGGTGGCAGGAAAATGGGGACAACTGTAAGTGAAGAAAACTTTTTTTAAAAAATCGCTGTTGCCTTGTTGGAGGTCAGTTGCCCAACCCTAGTTTCTGGAAACACTCCATAATTTTCAGGTCAGCGGTGCCTCTCCTCCCACCAGCAGTGCTTGACACTGATGGTCCTCCGTAACAGGGCTGTGGCTGCTTTCTCAGGTTCAGGGGGTTCCTCAGGGTCCCCCAGGCAGCCACTACTTGGAGTCCATTTGCTTTCATCCATTTTCCTAGATTCTGCACCTTTGCCTCATTCCTAGATCCAATTGTTTATCTAGCTCTCTCTAACAAATAAATTGGTTGGATGGTCTACTTACCTTTTTATTTGAAATTCTTCCCCATGAATCTGCTTCTTGGGTCATCTTCCTGGTCTCACATGGTACAGCCCACAGAGGACTAACCCTATTCACATACACCCACTTCTCCTTGAACCTGACCATATTCCTGGGACTTTACCAGGACTCTGCTTCTTCAGGAAATAAAAGCATTGGACCTGCGGATAATAACTCACATGATAGAAACATAATCATGAACATTATTTTGAACACAAAGCTACAACTTCTCTCTATGTTTCATTAGGGTTTTTACTACTATTTGTAGTAAATTCTTAGATTTTATATTTGTAAATGCTCAACAGTGACTTTTAGGAATCTCTTAACAGAGCATAATCTGTAACCTGTGTGATGCCCATATTGGATTTCGTCGTTACTTATTATCCCAGGAGTAGCCTTGTCTGTTTACTTGGCTCTCTGTGATCTTTACAAGCCAAATGCCCTTTGACCTGGGTCTACAGTCTGCTTTTATGGGGACCTTCTTCTCTTATTAACTGTCTAGATATCTTGGAACTAATACTCATTTCAAGTTCTTTTTAGTGGAAATATTTATTATCTGGTTGGGATCCCTGAGGAAAATAACAACAAAACCCTTCCAGAATTCCAGAGTTCCAGCATTAATGTGACCCCTAACCTGCCCCCCCCCCACTGGCCGCTGCTGCTGCTGCTGCTGCTGAGTAGGGCTGCATTTCTGTCTAATCCTTCACAGTCACAGTCCCTTGTGGCAGGTGACAGTGGAAATCCCTCCTGCTCTTCCTTGGTAACCAGCTCTGTCTCCAGGCGAGTGCTCCCTCCCATTCACTTGCAAACCAAGATCAGGATTTAGGCTCCAAACTGAGTACTAACCATTCAATTTAGCCTTATCAATGGACTGTCACTCACCAGAAGAGTGACAGAGGTGGAAAGTTTTCCCAGAAAAAGTATGAGTCACTCGGTGGCCGTCATCTTCCTGAAGAGACAACGTGCTTCTGTGTCAATAAGAACGCGGAGGGCATGGCTCAGTGCCCCCCCACCCCGTGTGTCCGTGTGTCTGATAGAGTACATAATTCCCTTTTGACTGAAATTCTAGCATTTCATACCATGATAGTAATGTAAAACAATGCTTAGGAAGGCACTAGCAGGGATACACTACAGTCATAGTTCAAGTACAATCTTTACTTTTTCTTGGATCTAGAATTTTGATGTTCTCTGTAAGGACAGTATTTTTGATTAAGTTGTAAGTGAGGGCCATGGAGAAGAGGAAGAAGTAAGAAGAAACGAGAGGGTGTTCCTCCCCTTTCACTGCCCCAAGACGGAACCAGAGAAGAGGCTGTGATCTGTACCTCTCTGCTGCCCATATTTGGTCAAACTTCCCAGAAAGAGGGCGCTGAGCACAATGCGTGCTCTGTGCCAAAGCCGCATCCAAGGATCACTGTGACCTCAGACTGCTGAAAGCCACTGCAGAGCCTTTCTGAATTACTAGAGCTGAAATAATGACAATGGCAATCAGCAGCCCCCACTGAATATTGAGTGCTGACGATATGGCAGGCCTTGCAGTAAGGGTTTTATGTTCATCATCAACTCTTATCCCCTAGTGACCCTATAAGGCATAATTACCCTTATTTTTCAGACAGATAATTTGAAGCTTCAATGATTTAAATCAAGCAAAGCCACACAGCTAGATAATGATGGAGTCAGGATTTAAATCCTGGCTTTGAATCCATTTTAATCTGGTTTTTCAAATTTTTTTCAGGAGCAAATGCCTTTTATCTAAATATTTATTAACCAGATCTCTAATAAACAAAAGCAACAGCCTCAGCTGGTATAGTTTAACTAGTGTGCAGATGCTAAGAAGCCCCCCAGGACCCTGGGACCCATGGAACAGCACAGTGAAAATCACTCGCTGCACTGCCTCTCAATGGTGTGCGTGAGAGTCCTGAGCAACACCCAGTGGCTCAAAGTGCTCATGAAAAATGTAAAGCAACAGAAGTGAAGGTGTTGCTGTGTAGGGAGGCCCAGTAGGCTGGATGGTTTTTCCCACTGTAGGTTTAGTCAAAGAGCCTTGTCCTTCCATTAGAACATTTCTTCTGATAACAGAAGAACCCTTCGCACAGCTACTACCAAGGAGGGGGCAAAAAGCATGAATCATTCATCCACTCTCCTGCTGGGATGGCTACCAGAGAAGAGACCATCGGAAAGAAGATTTGGGAA
The DNA here is from genome assembly GCF_021234435.1 of Artibeus jamaicensis. Lineage (NCBI taxonomy): Eukaryota > Metazoa > Chordata > Mammalia > Chiroptera > Phyllostomidae > Artibeus > Artibeus jamaicensis. Next base: position 42,339,313 of record NW_026522059.1, read on the forward strand.
CAGGAATGTTCCCAAAGAGAAGTGATGGCTTTGGCTGTCTACACACACACCTATGGAGTCCCTGTGTAACCCCAGCAGGCCACAGGGAGACAGTGGGACTCTGCGTGCAGCTGACACCTGAATGAGGGACTCTTGTGGAGTGCTCACTTCAAACGGCCTTGGTCCAGGCTGACCTACTTGGGCATTGCAAACTTATTCCTGGACGCTTCGGTCACCCATGTGTCTCAGTGGTCTATTTCAATCTCTGTCTCCATTTCCACTGCTTTTCCCAACTTCAGCATTTTTGGCATTTAATGAAGAAAACAGTCATTTTGTTGGAAGCTGGCATTTTCAGATTATCTCTGAAAAGTGTCGGTTTACTGAAAGAGGCTTTAATTCTCTGTGAGGGCCCCGAGGGGTTAGCTCTGTTTATTTGACGAGCACATAAAAGGCCCTTCTCCATGGTCTGTTAATTAGGTATATTTTGGTGATTACTTTCTAGAATGGTGTTGGCACTGGTCATTCCCAGCTCAGGGATCCTGCTGACCCGCTGCTATCCTGTACCCTGAATAACAATCTCTTACAAATAGTGATAAAATGGTAGCAGTTCTAAGAGTTCCTGTGCATACTTTCACATTTATTCTGTACTTTTTTAAAATTAAGGTAGCCCCAAAAAGTCAGAGGTCAAAGATAAACTTTGCTGAGAAAGAAATCTACAATGAAGTCACAATTATACCCCATGTGAGACACGACGTGACCTCCTTCTTGAGATTCAATTGCCCACGCACCACGGGAAACAGCAACAGTCAAAATTCCAGACTTCTTGAAGCTGGAAAATGTCAAGGAGAAATATGTGCATCCAGGCAGTACACGCATTTAAATGTTCTACCTCTTCATCATTGTCATGAACTTCTAAAATAGAGCATATAGCTGGCCCATTACTAGAGTATTTTTCTTAACTTTTAAGCAATGCCTTTTAGGAAATGCAGGGCTTGTTTAGTAACCTTTTTCACGTACCCTAGCTGGGGAGCTTCCCAAACTGTTCCGCTCTGTGTACCTATAATCTTCATCTTCTCTGTAAACAACCATGACCATTCTCTTGAAAAATAAGCACCAAGTTGGATTGTAAAGTAACCAAGTGATTTCTTCATCAGGAAACATAATGTGAAAAGAAAAAATATTAAACCCATTAAAATATTAGTAGAACTTTTCAAAAACAATTCTCACTCGAGGGTATGTTTCTTGATTTTAGAGAGACAGAAAGGGGGAAAGAAAAAGATCCACGGGAAAGAGAGGAGCTTCCATTGGTTGCCTCTGTACAGCCCAGCTGGGAATCAAACCCACAGCCCATGTATACACCCTGACTGGGGAGAAAACCCTCGGCCTTTTGGTGGACAGGACGATGCTTCAACCAGCTGAGCAACCCAGCCAGCGCTAAAGTATTAGTAGAACCTCTAAAATAGTAATTAACTTATGGGAATAAAAACCATGCTTTACATTACAATAACTATTCTAGCAAAACAAATATACCTATTTTTTAAAAACACTTTAATAAAACCCTGAAGTGAGATTTCAGAGGAAATTATTTCTAGCAAAATATTACTCTACATTTCACATAGGATTTTACCATAATTTATTGGATGGGTCTCCTATCACATTTAAAATGTTATTTAAGATATAAAATTGAAGGTAAAATACCGTTGCATCGATATGAACACTAAAAAGAACAAATCTGATGCATAGTTCTGACAAGCACATTAGCGGTTCCCCGGGCTGGAGAATACGAGCAGGGGACAATTGACGAGGGGCCCAGATAAACTCCTGAGGGTGACAAGTATGTTCTGTATCTTGACTGACGTGGTAGTTCATGGATGCATACATTTGTCAAAACCCACTGAATCTTCACTTAAAAGGGATACCTTTTATCGAATATCAATTATGCTTCTATCAATATGACAAAACAAACAAAAAGTATGCACAATGTTTTAAATATTCATATATAGTGTTCGACCAAGTTATATCGCTAACTTAATTTTGAGAATCATACGTAAGAACCTTAGTATGTCCCTGGTTTCTTCATATTTATTGTTTTCATGGCTTCCTCTTTTTCTGCCATGCTCCATTACTGACCTCTACTGAGCATTAAGTAGATTGTACAAGAAAATTCAGAAGGCATTATCTTAATAGGGTTTCTCCATAGTCGTTACTGTTTCTCTACACACGTGTATGTTAATGAAAACTATTGCATCTAAATAATACATTTCGACTAGAATGGCTGCTAGAGCAGTCTGCAGGGTCATCGTAACCATATGCCCATTGGAGGTGCTTAGTGGCCTTAGAATGTACTTATCTTAGAGTGTAGCTTATTAAAATCATTCTCTCACTATTTCCCAATAGGCTTTAAACTTTTATTATACTTTTAAATAAACCTTTTGTTTTCAAAAATACTGGATCAGTACTGGTTTCCAATTGCTGTTGTAAAAAAAATTACCATAAAACTAGTGGCTTGAAACAAGATTAATTGATGATCTTACAGCTCTGGAGGTCAGAGGTCAGAAATGGGTTTTACAGGGCTAAAACCCATATGGTGGCAGGGCCATATTTCTTTGTGGAAGCTCTATGGGAGAATCTCTTTCTTTGCCTTTTCCAGCCTTTAGAGGACTCCTGTCGCAGCCCCTTTCTACATCTTCAAAGCACGTCACTCCATCCTGAGCTTCCGTTGCCACGTTCCCTTCTCCTGCTCTGGTGCTCTTACCTCCCTCTTGTATGGACCCATCGGGCTGATGCAGAGAATCCAGGATAATCATCCCATCTCAAGATCCTTGACTTAATCCGTCTGCTGAGGCCCTGTCTCTGTGTCCCGAGCATGCTCACAGGTTGGGGGGATGAGGGCGGGGATTTTGGGAGACCACTCCACCCATCCCAGTATCCAAAGACAATTACAATAAATTTCTCTTTCTTAAAACTGAATGGATTCAACAACTGAAGACAAACAACTTAATTTAAAAATAGATAAGTGATTTGAATAGACGTTTCTTCAAAAGAAATGTGCAAAGGATCAACGAACATGAAAAGATGTTTGCATAATGTTCATAGCAACATTACTCACAATAAGTAAAAGTGGGACCCAAATGTCCATTAATGGATGAATGGATAAACACAATGTATAAACATGCAATGGAATATTTTTCAGTCATAAAAAGGAATGAAATATTGATATATGCTACAATATGGATGAATACTAAAAACATTTTGTTAAGTGCAGGAAACTATACCCAAAAGGCTTCATATTGTATATAATTCTATTTATTTAAAATACCCAGAATAAGCAAACCCAAGGACTCAGAAAGCAAATTAGTGGGGGGTGCGGACTTGAAGGAGAGAAAAATGAGGAGTGAATGCTTAATGGTTAAGGGACTTCCATTTGGGGTGATAAAAATTTCTGGAACTAGATAGTGGTGATGGTTGCACAATATTGTGCATTCACTTTATGCCACTGAACCGTACATTTTAAAATCATTAAATGGGCCCTGCCTGGGTTGCTCTGTTGGTTGCAGTGTCATCCATGCTCCAAAAATTTATGGGTTTGATTGATTCCCAGGGGCAACCAATTGATGTTTCTCTCTCACGTCCATGTTTCTCTCTCTCTGTCTTTGTCTCTAAAATCAATGAACATATCCTTGGGTGAAGATTGTTTTTTTAAATTGCTAAAATGGTAAATTTTATGTTGTGTGTATTTTACCACAATTTAAAACCGAAATAGAAATGTTCCTTAATTCATGTCTTCCAAAGCTCTTTTTATAAATATTTACACATTTGTATCTTGGTCTCACCCATCAAAAATTTTCAAACCCTGAGTCGGTCTTTCCTTCCCACCTGAGAGAGCTTACTCAGCATGAGTATGATTCCAACTTTGATTCTTATAGTAACGCTTGAGTTATTTTTCTCCTGCAAGTCATTAAATGTTTAATTGACATGCTAATAAAACACCCCAAATCACTGGGAACAGTAATACCTAATAAGAAATTTTATAAAGATGGAGAGAAGCTGTGTTTTTTGGACACAAGCAGGTTCCGAGCTGCCCTGGGTAAGGGGTCACGGGCCCCCAAGCAGCACACGTGATGTTTGCCGGTGCACTTCTTACAGGATGCAAGTGAGGAGCTGCTCTTTGCAAACTTGGCCTTTTATCTGCAAGTAAAGTTTACAGATTACATATGAGATGACAGTTATGCTTTTAAAAAGAGTGGGTAAAAATGGATTCTGAAAAAGAACATTACGTCTTGGCTGTTACGTGTTTTTGTGCTTGCGAATCCAATTGGCCCGGCAGGCCTCCTGAGTTTTTAACAGGCAGTGTGATTATCCCCACTTCACCAAAGAGAAACGACAGCCCAGGGAAAGCAGGGAAAGTCCAAGCATCTGGTTTCACGCCGAGAGAGCACTGCTTTCCAGGTATATTCTGTGCATAATCGGCCACGTTTGTTTTTGTAAGTAAACATCCCTAAAATAAATGAAGGTTGGAAAATATTAAACACTATGGTCTTCTTTAGACATTTGGCCATTACTATGAGCATATTAAAGGCCCTAAGAATTTCTGCGGTAGAGAAACTTGTTAGAATTTTGTTTAACCTAGCATATGTTTGATTCTAGAATTCATTCTACAAGTAAGGCTGCTTGTATGCTATAGGAAACTCCTAGGAAATGATATTCTAACAGACTCATGTACCAGGATTTCATGTACCCTTTGGTATTTATTTCCATCTTGCCCTTAATAATTAACCTACAGGCAGTAATGTGGCCTGGTGTACCTTAGAACCCTGGAGCTCATTTTTATCCAGCCCCCAAATAATGTCCTATCATCTGCTAGTTATAATTATAACTAGGCAAATTACATGAATATTGACTCTCAGAATCATATTAACCTCATTAAATTTTACCACTAATTACACACTTACTAGAGAGAGCAGGTGTCCATAAAAGCAAGGAAAGGCACAAATGCCCATTCTTCATAGGGTCCTAGTGAATTATACAGAGAAGAGCCACTACCAGAAACCATATGCTTGCAAAGTCATACCCATAGACCAGGAGTTCTGCTGGAGCAGGTGGTCAAGGGGACTCCTACCCCAGGACTGGCCTATAGGGACTCAAGGGGAATAGGTAGCTGAGGGTATCTACAGAGAAGAGAAGATGTTCTCTTTGGCAGCAATGGCTTGAGTTTTCCCATCTCTGTGAGGTCAAGACTCTACCCTGGGTAGAGCAGCACCTCCATCATTCTGGAAGAGACCTGGCAGCAAAGGGAGAGAATTGAAGGGCAGCGTGTATGTGTAAGAAAGACATCAAGCACACCTGTAACACTATTGGACATTCAATATCTACTTCTCTTAATTTGTCTAGTTAATATCTAAAATAATTGGTCACAGTAAAAAAAACACAAAACAGCCTGTTAGACCAGGGGTGTCTAAACTTTTGGCATCTCGGGCCACACTTGAAGAAAAAGAGTTGTCTTGGGCCACACATTAAATACACAAACACTAACAAAAACAAAAGCATCTCATAATGTTTTAAATAAATTTACGATTTTCTTTTGGACCCCAGTCATAGCCATCCTGGGCCACATGAGGCCTGTGAGCCACAGTTTGGACACCCCTGTGACCATTTTTACTACGGATCAACAAGAGACATACCTTACCACTTCACAGTCATCTGCATGAAGCGAAGTATGTGCAGCCTTCTGACCTAACACTTAACAGTAGCAAATGGCTTCCTTCATGGATCACAGATGTGGAAATAAATATTGTAAGTAAATGAAAGCATGTGGAGTGTACATAGTTAGAGACATACATTCAGATAGCATGGCAAGTTGGCAGGGACCACAAAGCAACAGTACCAACAGAAATATGATATTTTTAATTCTTGCGAGAACATATATTTATAATAATTTGATTTTATTTAAAATGCCCACAGCTCTCCAAATGTGTTTTAAGACTAACCTAATTAACTCAGAGATACTGTTATCTCTGAGTTAACAGGACGTTTAAGTGTCCTGTTAAAACAGGACATTTTAAGTGTCCAAGAGAGCACAATACTACTCAGTATCTGCCAGTCACCTTGAAAACTATTTGCTTGAGTGAATAGACATTTTCAATATTTTATTATGCTACATTCCTTTAAACATTATTATATCTTTGCAAAGCTGTGTTTTCCAGAGTAGCTATGATAAAAAACCAAGTACCTTGACAAAAATTAATGTGGAACAGATTACGAGGGTGTTTTGATCTGGTTCTCAGCTAGATGCAGAGGTTTCTCTTTCCTACTGAGAACAGGGATTACACCTGTCTGTACAGTGTCCAGGAGGAATGCAATGCTTGACATACAGCAGGTGCTCCATGCCTGTTTGTGGCACAGAATTGTTGCCTGATGCAGCAGAGGGTAGCATATCACTACAGAACAAGGTACTAACCTTGTGTCTGCAACAGCCCTGAATGTGTTTTTGGAAAGCTGGGCCTATGCTAAGGTGACTGTGGGGAAGTCCATTTTGTCCACATGAGATGAAGCAAGAAAATCCACCTAGTTTTTCTGGCCCATCTGAGATGCTCTACAGGCCATGGGGGTCAGGTATCACCAATGGGCCACTCAAAGTTAAGAACAGGATAAAGGAGGCACCAAGGGTCCAAATGTTCCAAATGCCCTTTGTCCCAGGAAAAAGGGACAGTGTGCAAGTTTTGTGGGAAATGAGTAAGGAATGAAAATGACAGAGACCCCGCTGCAGAAGGGGAGGGACAAGAAAAGAAGGGACATTATTAAAAAATAAGAAGTAATGAGTGTCTTCACTAGCCACATCAGCAGGAGGAAGTTGTTGACTCAGAGGGAACTGGCACTTGTCCTGAGGCTCCCGCGGTTAAGAAAGGGAAGGAACTCAGCCTCACTCTGGACGGGAAGTCAGGAAGGAGGTAGCCACACTGTCACCAAGATCAATGTTCTTGTAAATGTGATGAATAGACCACTGTGGGCACTGGAGGGAAGTCAGCTAGTAGTGGTGAGATATCTTTTTTATTGTAATGACTATATGCATATTTTCATGCATTTCCATTCATTTTAAGTCTACACCTAGCATCAAATGCACAGTTTCACATTATTGTTGACAAGAAGGCTGAAGTGGTAAGCTTGGTTGTTACCTAGGTGACACAGACGGCATGGACCACAGGCCATCACTGGAGCTCCTAGATGGCTACGTCTGAGCTCAGCAAGTAAATGCTGGAAATTGGAGAAATGCCGTTAACAATAATTCCCAAGAAACTGGTCCTATATTTTCTCAAACTTTGCAGGGACTATTGTATAAGCTATTTTAACATGCAAAGCCTAACTTTGGGGAAAAGGAGCTTGTTTGCTGATATGTCTGGGCAGGAGAGAAGTTGCTTGGAAAATTGTGAGGAAGACAGGTAAACATTTCACGTCCGGGCAAACACAGCCCAGTGCTCCCCAGATGTAGAGGGAAAAGAGCCCATAGGTGTGCATAGTAGTGTCATCAGGCATTTGCATATTTTCAATACCTAATGTGGCATCCATCTCACAGGGGAAAAAGTCTCATTAATTATAAATGGTATCATTTTCTGCCTGATCTTTTTTTTTACCACAATGAAGGGAAATTTACATTTGCTAGAGTAAGTTAATCATTCCAAAGGAATAACATAATAATTAAACTCAAGATGAAAAATAGATGGCCAGGCAAGTTGGTGGCGTTGGGTAAGGGCAGCACTCACCTCATCCCACAAACACATCAAAATCACAACTAAACTAAACTACAAAACAACCATCAATCAGAACCACCTGAAATATAACAGAATGAAAGTCTACAACTAGGGGATTAAAGAAGAAGCCACATTGAGATTGGTAAGAGGGGTGGAGATGCAAAACTGTCCGGTCTCACACCCATGTGTGGTGGATAAAATTGGGAGGAATATCTCTGCTGTGGAGGTTCCCCCTGAGGAATAACCAGGGCCCACACCAGGGCCCCAGCACAGGGTTCCAGTGCCAAGGAGTTGAGTCCCCATAACTTTTAGCTATAAAAACCAGCAGGAATTGAGGCTGAGGGAAATGGAGGGCTCTGGAATCCCAGCAGTTCCACCCAAAGGGACCATGCATGGTCACACCCAGACTCAATCCCTTTGATGTCCAGTGCTGGGCAGCAGCTTGAAAGGCACCAAACACATATGAAGAAGACCTGAATTGTCTGGCATCTGGGAGAGAGCTGGAGGGACAGCTTTCTCCCAGGCAGAAGTGCTAATGGAGGCCATTGTACCTCTTTGATGAGCCCTTTCCCCACAGAGAGGGAAGGGGGTGCCATATCTGAGTCTCCATCAACCTGGCTGTTTTCCCTGCAACATGGGTTGCCCTGCCCTGGTGAACACCTAAGACTCTGCCCCTCACTACAGAACAGGTGCGCTGAGACAAAAAAAAAAAGGCCCAAAATGAAAGAACAGATCAAAGCTCCAGAAAAAATACAACTAACTGGTGAAGAGACAGCCAACATATCAGATGCACAGTTCAAAACACTGGTAATCAGAAAGAATGCTCACAGAATTGGTTGAGTGCAGCCACAAAACAGAGAAAAAAGTGAAGACTAAGAAAAGTGAAATAAAGGAAAATGTACAGGGAACCAACAGTGACAGGAAGGAAACCGGGACTCAAAATAAATGGTTTAGACTAGAAGGAAGAAATAAACATTTAACCAGAGCAGAATAAAGACACAAGAATTCAAAACATGAGGAGAGGCTTAGGGAACACCCAGGACAACTATAAACTTTCCAACATCTGAATCATAAGGGTGCCAGAAGGAGAAGAAGAAGAGCAAGAAATTAAAAACTTATTTGAACGAATAATGGAGAACTTCCCTATTCTGGCAAAGGAAATAGACTTCCAGGAAGCTCAGAGTCCCAAAGAAGTAGGACTCAAGGAAGCACACACCAAGGCACATCATAATTACATCACCCAAGATTAAAGATAAGGAGAGAATCTTAAAAGCAGCAAGAAAAAAGGAGACAGTTACCTACAAAGAAGTTCCTAGGAGACTATGAGCTGATTTCTCAAAAGAAACCTTATAGTCAAGAAGGGGCTGGAAAGAAGTATCCTGAAAAGCAAGGACTTACATCCAAGATTACTCTATCCAACAAAGCTATGATTTAGAATAGAAGAATGGATAAAGTATTTCCCAGATAAGGTCAAGTTAAAGAAGATCATCATCACCAAGCCCTTGTTATATGAAATGTTAAAGGGACTTCTCTAAGAAAAAGATGATAAAAATTATGAACAGTAAAATGACGACAAATTCACAACAATCAACACCAAACCTAAAAAAACAAAACCAAAAAGGAACTAGGCAAACAACTAGAACAGGAACAGATTCATAGAAATGGAGATCAAATGGAGGGTTATCAGCAGGGAGGGGGTTTGGAGGTAGAATGAGTGAAAAGGTACAGGGAATAAGAAGCATAAATAGTAGGTACAAAATAGTCAGGGGGAGGTTACGAATAGTATAGGTAACATAGAAACCAAAGAACTTACGTGCATGATCCATGGACATGAACTATGGGGGTTAATGCAGGTGGGGTGTACAGGGCGAGGGGAAACAAAGGAGGTAAAAATGGGACAACTGTAATAGCATAATTAATAAAATATATTTTAAAAATAAATAAAGCAATAATATTTTAAAAAAAAGAGCTTCCCAGAAAAGAAAAAGCTAAAGGAGTTCATCACCACCAAACCAGTATATGCAATGTTAAAGGGTCTTATTTAAGAGGGAGAAGGGGAAAAAGACAAAAAACATGAACAGTAAAATGGCAATAAATGCATATCTATCAACAATTGCATGGGGAAAAAAAATAAACCAACAAGCAGAACATAAACAGACCCTAGGTACAGAGAACATTTTGACAGTTGTCACATGAGAGGGGGGTTGGGGAGGTGTGTGAAAAAGGTAATGGGATTAAGAAATATGAATTGCTTGTTACAGAATACTCATGGGAATGTAAAGTACAGCATAGGGAATATAATCCATAATATTCTAATGCTATGTATGGTGTCAGGTGGGTGTGAGACTCATTGCAATGTCTCTTGGTAAGTTACATAATGTCTAATTGCTAGGGTGTACACCTGAAACTAATATAACAATGTATGTTGACAGTAATTGAAAAGTTTTAAAAAGATGAAAAAATATTTTATTATTTTATTCCCTAAAGCATATTCTTTAGAAAAAAATTTAAGAGTCATACTTTGTGTTATTTTTTCTCACACTGATTTTCAGCAATTTCAAAGTATTTTCTAGTTTTAGTGCTGTAATCCACTTATATTGTCCTCAGGGAAAAAGATGATCAGGGAATATTTCTTGGTAAATGCTCTAAATTTATTGCGGCTTGTTTTGTAATAAAAAACCTCCTGAAATGTATTAGCTGGTAGAAATGAAATGGGGATGGTAGCTTCTTTAATAAGAGCATATTCCATATGTGGGCCTTGTTGAGAATTAATAGGAACATTGTGTGTCTGTGTGTGTGTGTGTGTGTGTGTGTGTGTGGAGAGAGAAAGATATCTCAAGTTTGTAAACATGAATTTACTTTTAGTACTAGAACTACTTCAAGTATTCTCATTTACCACTAAATAATTTCCCCCCAGGAGAAGTAAATAGTGCAATAGAGGATTTGTTGGTATAATGAATTACTACTGAATTAATTAAACTACAAATAAATACATGTCTCTGTGCATACAAGGGCTTTTATTAAACACAAATCATAAGAGCATCTGAAAATTACACTTGATCTTTGCCAAAAGGTCGAGAAGCAATAAATGTATGTGAAAATCAAAAGCAGCAGCTACCTATGATATTTAGAAACTAACTTCGGAATTCACTCAAAAAGTAAACTAGTGTGTAAGTGAAAGTCATAAAATGTGGTAAGACCCACACTTGCCCAGTGAAGCATATGAAGATGAAATCAGAACACAAGGTTGAAAATGGCTTGTTGTAAAATGGGGTTATAAGTGAAGAGTGGTGCAAGCGAGAAAGTTGGATCCTGAGGAGCAGCGTGACTGGGACATGCAGAAATAAATGGGAATGAGAGAAAGAAATTCTATAAACAGAGCAACAAGAATGGAAAAACTATGAGCTGTTAGCCTTCAGGAAAATGAAATCAGTTTGGAAAAGCTGATGTATGAAGGGAATTCCTCACCATAGCTAAAATTGGATATATGTGAGACACTGTTACAAACATTTTATATGCAATATGTCATTTAATGTTGGGAACCGCTCTGTCTGGTTTCAGGAATTGTAACTACCCTCCACGGCTAAGGATGAGTGAGTGACCTCCGGAATATGAGCCGCAGGAGACAAAAGCTTGTCTCTGGTAGCAAACGCTGTCTCAGTTTCTTCTCCCTGCCCCCAAAGCATGGTCAGTAGTCAGAGATGGGTAAGACTCCTCACAGTGAGGGGCAACCTAAGCCAGACTCAGGGGGCTGCAACAAAGAGCAATGGACTCTTTCCCCCCTCCCCTGGCTTTGACATAGCCCGAGTCCCCAACTTCTCTGGGAGAAGTGCTTCCTGGCTCTAATCCACTTAAGCCTGAAAACCTGATGGGGAAAGGTGCAGCTCCTTGCCTTGCTAGGGTGGATCCAGGGAAATGTGGCATAAGAAAGAATTCTTAAAAATCCTCTGAAGTCTGCTTTGCTAAGAGTGCTTTCATTCGTATGTTAAGGGTCCAAGAAGGAAATGAGTATGTCTCCCAAAGTTTTTGCAACCCTCTTTCCTGACAGACACTGACTCAGACTAAGCCCTCAGATTTCTTTGAAATGTTATCTAGTGTTTGATCCTTGCCACCTGTATTCCTGTGTATTACAATCCAATAAATTCCCCTGGAGGAAGGGGCTCCTGGCCTTTTTCCTTTGAGAAACTGGCCACCTCTCCTCCCCAAGCAGATCATGTCTTGGTAGTATTTACTTTCATCCGTGGTGAACAGGGGGACTTGAGGGCAAAGTCACCCCCACAATTTAACCCTCTCCACAATCCTATCAGGTACATTTTTATTATGGTGTTAAAATGAGGAAATGAGTGTAGGGAGTTTAAGGGAGTTGTTTGAAGTTTTCTAGGTGGGAATAGACAAAATCCAAGAAGTCTCAGTTTAGAGCCTGTATTCTTCACTCAAGCACTGTATTTGGGAGTAGAGGGTGGACAGCCTTTTTAAATACTATTATCACACACAAAAAGTAAAAAAGTAAACCCACCAATTAAAAAATTAAGAAAAGTAAGTAGTATTTCCTACCTCGGTTCCGCTCCCCAGGGGTAATTATATGAAAGCATTTTCTGGGTGTCCTCCCCAGCCTTTTCCTTTGCTTATTCACAGAGAGCCTAATAAGTAGTGCACTCCGGCCTCAAAAATCCATACCCTTCCAATTCATTCTCCCTCAACATTTAACAAATGCCAGTGGGAAAATGGATTCCTGAGCTCAGAAGCACACAAACTCATACTTGCGGTTGTGTGGAAGGAAACGTATACAACATTAGAGTGCCAAATTTATTGGACTGAAGGACCTCATTAAAATGTAGAATTTTTAAACCATACACTCAAATATCCAAATGCCATTTTTAATGGAGAAAAAGAATTTTAAGTATCATACAAATGAAGCATTTAAATATTTCAGATGGCTGATTTCATGCAATTTTAGTTGCTTAGCATTCTATAAATATTGAAAACCAAAATACTGAAGAACCTATAAAAGCTTTCATGAAATTAGCCTTTTCCAGTGGAGCGAGAGTTATAAACATCCAATAAAAATACTTGGATCATTAGAGGACCCCAGTCCAATAATGGGGAAGAGTGGCTCACAAATCAGCTTTTGGACAGTACAGACAGAGGCAATAAAGAACATTTTGACTCATGATAAAGTGTCTCAGATAAAGACTCTCTAAATCTTTGTAACCACAAGATAGCACCCAGGAGCACTATGAACTTCAACAGAAAAAAGTACTGATTTGTTCTACCATTATGATGAGTAGCTAATGTCTGTCCTGTTTGAACGTAAGTTCCATGAGGATGGTTTTTTTGTTGTCTTCTTTTCTGTTTTATACCCAGGCTTTAGTAGCATTGCACAACGTAGATATCAATACTGGTGGAAGGAAGGAGAGAAGGAAAGAGGGGGGAAAGTACAGAGGGAGAGAAGGAGGGAAGAGGCCTCCCCATTTGGACTCACTGTGCAAACCAGACCACCTCACACTATCTTCAGGTACATTCTTAATGGTAGGTCCTCATACTCTTCACTCTGTATTTTAAAGAGGAGGAAGAAAGTTCTAGTACCCTGGGAGCATACCCTCCCAGTGTGGTGTGACCAGGAAGCTATGTTTGGCCATTCTTTGGAGGATAGCTTCCCAAGTTTAGGGACATAATAAATGATTACCCCAGGAATAAGAACATGTTTCACATAGAGAGGATATCGACAAGTCCCCAGGGCCCTTTGATTTATAGCATTAAACAGTGCTAGTATTCTCTCTGGCTGACAGGGTATTGAAACATGGTAATTTAGAAATGAAATTATCTTGGTAAACAATTTACAAATTTTTGCATAGAAAATATTTATATTCCTGAGAAACAGACAAGTATTGCATCAGACTATTTCTTACTTATGCATAATTAACAAAAAAGATGAAATTTCTCTTCATTATAATCTTAAATTTGGTAGACAAACCAATTCTCCAATATTTGCCATTAAAGTTTGGGGAATACCTCAAAAAAGTATGTTTATTATATTTTATATTATAAAACAAAGGGGTCAATTTTTCATATTATCAGTGACCATTCCAGAAAACTAAAAAACAATTGAGGTTTAAAGAACATCTTAAGAATTTGATTATTTTGAATTTAGGGACTAAATTTGGGAAAGACAAAATCAAGACCAGTTGTCGAAGGAAACAAAATATAAGTGTAAGTCATAAGATTCAAAGGTGAGAAATAGTTACATGCAATATTTTGAAAACGCATAAGAAAAGTAGCAATGATCCTTAGAAACTTAACATTTTACAAACTTAACTTTTGTCAAAATGATCAGGAGTACAGCAACAAATTGGTGTTCTCAGACTATTTTGTGAAAAGGACTCTCTCTCTGTTATCTGGGCAGAGAATAACTTGGTCATTTTACAGAGAAAAAGCCCCTCATATTCCAATTGTATTTTTTGTATATCATCCATTTTACAATTGATGGTAAAGTATACATAGCCCTTCTCTTTATGACTAGATCTATTAACACAGAGCCAATTTTGTCCAAACACACCAAAAAAAAACTTTTAACACAATTTATTGTTTTCTTCAGTCATCATCTTGAGTATTAGAAAGTTATATCATCCTCTCTTTTAGAACTTTTACACTTAGATTATGCCCTTGGACTTGTCTATTATTTTAGTTTTTATTTATAAACTTTTTAAAGTAATCAAAAGATATTTTTATATTTATGACTTTAAATATATGTTTATATGTATTATTATATATTTTATGTGTAACAATATGTAACTATGCAAATAAATGACAAAATTAAAACTATTAAAATTAGCTTTCTAAAATACAACTATCAGCATATTTATTTAAAATTGTGTATATAAATATTTACATATATATAATGGAATTTGCCATCTTAAGGAACAATAACAATTTCCTTAACAAGGAAACAGACAAAATATTGATATATTTATTGTCTTACATACTCATTTGTATTTATCTGTAATTATAGCATAATCCCAACTATTTATATTAACTTCCACTATTAATCAAAGTAATCAACTTTCGTTTCTCTGGACTCGAGAGTAAACTAGAAAATAATGTACTGCAAAATAAATGTCTGTCTAATATTTTTCCTTTGTAACACATTTTACATAATTTCAATGAACAGGATATACATACATACACACATGTACAAGTCAAAGACATTTCAGTGACCTGTTAATCTGTAGCATTGTGTATGTAAAGATTAGGAACAGGTGAAATTCAAAATAGTGTTTCTTGAAAAGTAATTGTCCTTTTAGTTCTTACTTAGAAATGATTGAGCTATAAATATATTTATAAATTAGCTTAATTTAACTTTAGTTTAAGGTCTTGAAGCTAACTAAAGATCTGAAAAATTACAAAATTTACCAACACATTAAGCCCTTATGATTTCACAAGGCTCACAGGACCATAATTAAAATTTAATTGGACTAAGTACAACTTGATAGCCTTAACATTAAAAATTTTGTGGGTACAATAATAACTCATGGAGCTCACAGAATTAATATAGAATTTGTATGAAATTTTAATTATGAGAAATTGTACCCAAATCTTGTCTTATCTAAAATATTAGACTAACATTTTAATGTGGTAATAAGATCAGAGAAAAACCTTCAGAGTTACTATAAACTAAAATTAAATTATTCATTCTTATTTGGTTAGAGAGTCCTCTTTTCAGTATAAATGAACCTCTGTAATATTTCACACAATTTTTCATTAATCTCCAAAGTTTTCTGAGAGAAAACGAAAGTGGAGAGGAAGGAAAAGAATACATGAGAGAACTGACTTCAAATACGAAATCATCACTGTAAAAACCTAATTACCTAACTACAAGCACAAGTCGAGGGCTTGCTATACAAGCACCCCTGGCACTTTGTATCCATTACCTAGTTTAATGCTCACTCAGCCCTGTGAGGGAGGCACTAGTATTGCTCCCACTGTAAAGATGAACAAACTGAGGTACAACAAGGTTAAGTACTTGCCCTGAGTCCTTGCAGCTGAGTCAGTCTCACAGCTAACTAAGTCACAGGTCCAGAATTTTGCCCCTGGCAGCTTGGCTCCAGAATTTGTGCTCATAGCCACTTTGCAATACTGCAGTGGGAACATGGGCACTTCAGCTACTTCCAGCTAGCATGGCTTGTGCTCTACTCCTAAAGGAGCTGAGTTCCACTGGGCCTATTTTATTAAATGTAGGGATGTTATTATCCAGAGTCTCTATATTCTCACTTAGTTTTGGCCTGTCAGAACTTGGTCTGTCAGAAACATATAAAGCTGTGCTACATCATTCTCTTTCTCTGGGCTTTAAAACTTTTTCTTTCTGTGACCCTTGTACAAAAGTATTTTCTTGCATATGTCAGTGGCATGTTAGTCCTTGCATGTATATCTCTGACCCTTATGTGGATAAGGTGCCTTGTACTTTTTGTCAAAATAAAATGACCTCCATCAATTTAAGAGGAAGGAAGAAAGGGAGAGAGAGAGGAAAAAAGAAGAAAAGGATGAAGAGAGGGAGAAAAGAAAGAATGAAGTTCCTTTCCCACCAGTCTTGTGTTAGGTAGATCAGCCAAAAAAGCAAGGATTCTGAATATGCTTCTTCCAAGAATATGTAAGCCACGGTGTCCCAAGGAGATGTCTATAGTTGGGGGTGGGAACTATTTGAAACAGATGCCAGCGGAAAGAAAATAGAGAGGCACCACTATAATGACACTTGGTGATGCTTCCTAAGTAGCATATATTCAACTAAACACAGACAGGACTTGTGCCAGCTAAGACAAAAAGGCAAAGCAAGGATCCAGGCAAATTTAAAGGGATATGGGGAAGATTAAAAGGCAAAATGTTGACCTTGTGGAAGTAAAGGTAATGGTAGAGATAAATCCGAGCAAAAGGGCGTCGGCACAGAGCTGGCACCAGATAAACACAAGCTGACTGACTGCTGGTGAGTGGCATTGAAACACTGTTCTTAGCGGGCCTTTCATCATGAAATGACCTAATCGTCTCCTGGAAAACAACCAGGAGCTCCTGTCTCTAACAGCGTGACAAAAGTATTTTAGTAGAACACAGAGTAGGCAGGACAGTGACAGGCCAAAGAAGTCATCCAACGTGGGTAGAACATACTTGTAAAAATCTGGTGTGATAATGAGGAGTATGATTCGTTGCTGGCTTTTTTGAAGAGATGTGAGTGTAAACGTGCTTGGTGTAGACGCTGAGCCCCAGGGCCTGACTGCCAGCTAGAACTCAGGCTTCAGAGCAGAAAGGAAGCCACTCTGCACATGAGAGGGGAGAGGAACTTGGCCTCTGTGGGGAATTCGGAGGACAAGAGAGAAAAGTCTGCAGGAGAGCTGGGAGAGGAGGCAGAAAGGGAGCCTTCATAGGCAAGGCCAGCAGGTGACTTTACAGGAGACTATGAGAGGCTAATGGCGACTGTGGAGGTGTTCCTGCACAGGGAGTGATGTGATGCCCCCCACCACCCTGAAGAAGGCCTTGGAAAGGACCACCGTGCTCACTAGCAGGCTCTTTTGCTGCTCCAGTCACATGCCTGGGCTCCTCGGATCCCAGCCAGCTCCGTAATGGACTCAGCCAGTGCGGGACCTGGAAGCACAGGGCAATCTGTGCCCAGAGGAGCCAGAGGTGACTGCCCCATTGTGAACAATTCTTGTAGGCACTGATGTTTCACAGAAGACCTGCCAGTATGGGGCCTTGTGGTCTGCATCAGCGTCCTTGATCGCACACCATTCGGCTTTTCTCCCTTTTGTCACTCGCATTCCTACTCCCTCATTCTGAGATCATCTCCCAAATGAGATTCCTGTACTGAAGTCTTGTCTCAGTTTGCTTTGGGGAGAACGCCAAACTAAAATAGTGTCCCCTGTGTTTGTGTGACTGAATTGTGAAGATATCAAGAGCTATGTCCTCAGTTCAGTCTAACAAAGAGTGACTAAAAAGTGCCAACCTAGATGCAGAGTTTCGTGGACTAAGAGAGAGTGATATCCAGGTGACTCTGGCACTTGCTGTCACAAATACATGTCTCCTGCTGCCTGTGCCTCCCTTTCTTTTATTCTTTTTATCTTTCCATCAGAGTATCTGGCTGCCTTTTCCCCATGACCTATTAGTAACGATACTAACAGTACAATAGTCCAGCTAAAAAACAGGCAAAAAGATTTGAATAGATGCTTCACAAAGGAAGATGTGCCAATTGCCAATGAGCACATAAAAATTCTTAGCACCATTAGCCATCAAAAAACGGAAGTTAATACCACAAGGAGATACCACACTATTCACTCACTAGAGAGGCTAAAATTTAGAAAGAAGAGCATCAAATTCTGATCTGCATGTACAGCAACTATTGGTGGAAATATAAAATTTTACAACCACTTTGGAAAACCAGTTGGAAATTCTATATAAAGCATAAAACTAAACAGATACTTATGGTCCAGTAATTTCACTTTAAGAAATCTTCCCCCAGAAGAAATGAAAACATATGCAAAAGATTTATACAAGAATGTTTGTTCATAGCACCTTTATTTATAGTAGATAAAAACAGAAGCCATGCAGGTGTCCATCAGTAAGAGAATAGATAAACCAATGTCAGCATGTTTATATAAAGTAATAAACATGCATGAATATGACACTATTATGCTGAGCAATAGGAGTCGTATCAAAAGAGAACATAATGTATTTGTATTCCATTTGTAGAAAGTTCCAGAATACACAAAACTATCATCTGTAGTGTTGGAAAAAATGAAACAGAAGAGTCGCCTTGTCAGTGGTAAGGATATCGAATGATTGGACAGATTTAGAGAATTTTTTGGTATGAAGAAAAGTTCTGTATCTTGAGGACATTTTGAGTAACACAGCTTTATGCATCTGCCAAAAACCATAGAATGGTACATTTAAGATTTGTGTAGTTTATTCTACATGAATTTTACCTCAAAGAAAAAAAGAGCCATAAACAATACCGAACTCTAATTAATGATACATATACTAAAGCATTTAGTGAGAAATGTCCATAACTCACTACGAAATGCATTAAAATGGATTCATGTGTGGATAGAGTCTAGAGTACATGTGAGAAAATGTGAATTGTGGGATCTAGGATTTGGTGTATATGGATGCTCTTTTTCTTTCACCTTTTTGTTGGGTTTGAGTCCTCTCTAAGTCACGAGTGGTGGGTATTATTGCCATTGTTATCTTCAGGGAAAAAACTAACACTGAGAGAGGTTTAATTAACTTTTCAAAAATCAAATGCAGAATACAAAATGATACAACCACTTTGGGAAGAGTTTGACAGTTTTATGTAAACTTAAACAAGTACTTATGGCCCTTATACTTATTTCTTGAGAAGTTCCACTCAAGCAATCCTTCCCCAAAGAAACAAAAATATATGTTCACCAAAAAAAACTTATACAAGGATGCCTAGAGCAGCTTTATTTATAATAAAGGGTTCAAATCCAAATTTATGCTCTTAACTTTCATGATATCCTGTTTTTTAAGAAAGGAGAACCATCTTTACCCTCAAGCAGCTCCTGTTTAGATTCACAATTGATGAACCTGTATTGACCAACACACCATTATTGCCCAAAGTTCATAGTGTATATTAGGGTCCACTGCTGATGCTCATTCTATGGGTTTGAGCAAGTGTATAATGACTATTCTGTATAATCTTCCATTATGGTATCATACAGAATAGTTTCACTGCCCTAAAAATCTTCTGTGCTCTGCCTGTTCACCCCACCCTCACCTCTAACTCCTGGTAACCAACCATCTTTTTAATGTCATGTAATTAAAATCATACAGCATCTAACATTTCCAGATTGGCTTATTTCAGTTAGTACTATGCATTTAAGTTCCCTCCCTGTTATTTTGTGGCTTGATGGTCTATTTCTTTTTAGCATTGAAAAATATTTCATTGTCTGACTGCATCACAAGTTAATTCATCCATTCACCTACTGAAAGACATCTTGGTTGCTTCCAGGTTCGGGAAGTTTTGGATAAAGATGCTGTAAACATCCATGTGCATGTTTTGTGTGGACATAAATTTTCAGCTCCTTTGGGTAAATAATAAGGAGCAATATTGGTGGATCATATGGTCAGAGTATGTTTAGTTTTTCAAGCAACTGCCAGTCTTCCGAAGTGACTGTGCCATTCTGCATTCCCACCAGCAATGCACAAACATTCTTGGTGCTTCACATCCTCACCAGCACCTGGTATTGTCTGTGTTCCGGACTGTGGCCATTCTAATGGTGCATAGTGGTACCTCACTGTTTTTATTCGCAGTTCCCTGATGGCATACAACATTGAGCATCTTTTCATATGCTTATTTGTCATCTGTATATTTTTCTTGGTGAAATGTTTGTGCAAGTCTTTGGCCCATTTTTAAATTAGGTTGTTTGTTTTCTTATTCTTAAGAGTTTCCTGCATATTTCAGGAACCTATCTGTTATCAGATATATATTTGCAGATATTTTCTCTCTCCCAACCTGTAGTTTGTCTTTTCATTTTTTTTCATAGAGTCTTTTATGCACCAGGTTTTAATTTTAATGAATTCCAGCTAATCAGTTATTTTTTCACATATTATGCCTTTGAGGTTATATCTAAAAAATCATCACTGTACTCAGGGTCATCTGGATACTCTCCATGGGGCTGAAGGGTGCTGGAATATGGCATCCCACAAATATTCCTCTTTGGTGTAAGGATTATTTTGAGCCAAAGGCTATTGAAAACTAGCAGATGCAGAAAAAGCTGTAAAAACAGGGCACAAGATTTCCTGACCTGCCACTATTAGCTGTGTGACATTGAGAAGTCACTTAAACTCTCTGAGTTTCAGTTACCTTATCTATAAAATGAGAATAATACTATGCATCTCTTAGGACTGTTGCAAAACTTAAATAAAATAATTACCTTAAATACTTACTACACAAACGGTCTTACGAAATGCTAGCAAAGCCTTTTTAAGTCAAATGATTTTAACCTTGATTTGTCATTTTTATACACATCTGAACTTTGCATAGTACCAAAGCTTTCCTAAATATCTTTAGTTCCTTAGTTATGTGTACAATATAGGTAGTTTTGTCACTGACTGTTTTGCATGACTGATGACCATGGTCTCTTCTGTTTGTGCGTGTGAATTATTTGACCTGGAGCTGGTGTGTTCCTGAACTAGGGCAAGGATTTTGAGCCCTATTATCATGCATGACTAGGAAGAGATCAAAGTAGCCTTTATTTTACTTTCTGAGACTTAATACAAACTGACAGCCCCTAAGCAGGAATTCCTGCATTCTGTGTCATTTCCAAGGAGTGTACCATACTTCCCGACCTCCCCAGACCCAGACTTTCTAACATTCCTCCAGACACTAAAGGAAGTTTCCTGTCCAGCTCACTCCCCTTCTTTTCCCTTTACTTTACCCTCTGATCTGATAAATAAAAGTGTCAAAATCCTGAGTCCCTTTCAAAATACTGTACAGTAATTATCTGTTGGAAGAAAGAGAGATAGAGAAGAAGGAAGGAAGGAAGGAAGGAAGGAAGGAAGGAAGGAAGGAAGGAAGGAAGGAAGGAAGGAAGGAGGAAGAAGGAAGGAAGAAGAAGAAGAAGAAGAAGAAGAAGAAGGAAGGAGGAAGGAAGGAAGGAAGGAAGGAAGGAAGGAAGGAAGGAAGGAAGGAAGGAAGGAAAGGAAAGATCCTCACTTCCGAGAAGCAGCTGACAGCTAAGACCACCACACAGCCCAGCACGTGGTGTGCAACTCCCAGAAAGGATGTTAGCTGAAGACAACTTTGGATTTGTTAAGGATGAGTGGACACCTAAGATACATCTAGTTATTTCCATCTCATGTGGTTACTGAACTGATCAGGTAGGGGAGAAACCTTCAGCTCAGTCCTATGTGTATGAAAAAAAAAAGAGGTTATGTGCCAAGTAACCCAGAAGGTGATCTGATCATAAATTCTTAACAAACCAGGTCATGGAGAGTAATCACTCACCAGGAAAGTAACTTTTTTAGCAAGAGGCCTATCTTCGTCTTAAGGAAGTCTTGTCCACTGTTTCTGTGCATCTAGGTCACACACCTTTGAAATAAATCATAACCACCCCAAAGAGAACACATAATCTTTCTAACTATCCTGTAATACAGTCCCTGCCTTACTCTCTCCCACTTCCATGTAATCTTCCTTACATTCCCTCCTTAATCTCAAACATATAAAAGAAACTGCAAAACTGTTATTCTCAGGGGAATTTAACATCTTGCTCCCCTTCCTACGTCATCAGTGTTGTTCAAATTCTCTAAAGGTTTAGACAATCTTACATTGAAACTTGGGAAAAAATTGTGGGGAATTGTATGAGCTTGGACAAATTGCATATGATAGCCAACAGTGGGCGTAGGACTATGACTGTAGGCAGTTAATTATTAATAAGAAAGAGAGCAAAGGGAATTAGAATTGAGCTTAATAAACTGGGGAACATACACCTGTTTGCTTATCCAGGAAGCTACAGACTCAATCACACACTCCAGGGGACTGCCACCAAGGAAACACAATCCTGGGAGCACAGGAAACTTCCCCAGAGCGCTGCCCACACTCTGGTACAGAACTGCTCAGTGCAGGCCTGTCAGCTCAGCTGGGGGCTGGACCCACTATGAGCCCATGGAAGCTTGCGAAGCTGATTGTTGATTTGTTATTTGGTTATTTTGAAAATGCTCCTGGTTAGAACTCCAGGGGAACAAAGAAGCACGCTGTCTCTCTCTGTCTCTCCTGTAATCCAGACTCACCCTGTCATTCAAACAGCTGCTCTCCTGGGAGCACGTGACCCTGTGGGTGCAGCAGTCTAAAGGTCTCATGTCTGCAATTAATACAAGCCACTTAAAATGACATATTAAAAAATTGGAGAAGTCTTCAAAGTAAAATTTTCAGAAAAGCAAGTTCAAATGGCTAAAAAGCATGAAAAAAAATAGGAAAATGCAAAAAAGTAATTGAAATCTTCTTGTACCTGTGAGGGCTAAAAATAAATATTACTTTTCCTCCCACATTCTAAGTTTTTCTAGTTAGGCTACTAATTAAATTGACAGAGGCAGATTACCTGAAGAAAATAAAAATGTTAATGCATGTATGTGGGAAAATTCACACAAACATAAAAATTCTAAAGACATTGAGACAAAGTTGGGTATATATGACATTTTAGACAAAGGAGAAAAGGGGGAAGATGGGATCTTAAATTCCAAAAGCAAGAATGGACAATTTACAGCTAATCGAGGAAGAGGAAAACGCACGAGAAAGGTAAATTTTTGCTGGGAAACCCAGAGACAGTGAGACACAGTCTATTCAAATTAGTCTGCTAAGGTGAACATCCTAAGTTTCTTCCTGAAGTAAGCCTTTCCCTCTGAATCTCCCAGGCAGGAAATAGAGGGTTAAAGGTTCTTTCTGAATCTGTTGTTTCTTAATTACCAGCTTAAAAATCAATGTCTCAAAAAGCAAAACTTTTGGTCCCTTTCACACCCATCAGGATGCACTCTCAAGTGCCCAACTAGAAAAGTGACAGCATTTCACCCCATTTCACATAGCTCAGTGGGATTCGTAGCTTCATATGCGCCCTAAGAACATTGCGTCAGGGTCATTTGAGAAGAATAAAGAGGGGTATCCTGTTTCATCCCTAACGAACGTTCTGAAATTAGTTGTGATACAAACCACCTGGAGTCTGTGAAGGCTCCACAGGTTCAAGTTCAGGTCCTCCACATGCTTGCCCCACTTTAGACACCAGCCAAAATTTCAAGGAGACTCCATGATCTTTAAGTAATATTTATTCATTATTGTTTTATTGTTTTTAATCCTTCCCCAAGTATATGTTTATTGATCTGATTACCTCCAATACGCCCCCTGACCAGGGATTGAACCTGCAACCTTTTGGTATACAGGATGACACTCCAACTGACCGAGCCACCCGGTCAGGACAAGGGGTCTGTCTCCAGGTTCATATCACTTCCGGCTGACTGGCTACAAATTTGAAAGTTCCCCAAACCCCACTCTATTTCAATAATTCACTAGAACAACTCACAGAATTTAAGAAATTGCTATACTTGTGATCACAGTTTAATTATAAAGGACAAAACTCAAAAACAGCCAAATAATGAGATACATAGAGCAGGGTTGGAGGGAGTCTGAAACACAAAGCTTTATGCTCTCCAGGAGGCATTGAAGCAGGTCACCCTTCCAGTACAGGGATGTGTTCACCAATCAGGAAGCTTCACTGAGCTTTGATGGTCAGAGTTCTTATGAAGTTTCATTATATAGGTGCAATGGATCAAACCATTGGCATGAGATTGAACTCCCTCTCCAGCCACCTTCCCTTTTTCAGAGGTCAGACAGCTGAAAATCCCAATCCTGCACTTCATCTTTCTGGTGACCAGCTCCCATACTGTTGATCTGGGGGCCAACGGTGAGTCTCCTCATTAGCATAAACTCAGGTGTGATCCAAAGGGCTCATGAATAACAGACGCTTCCAAGACCTGGGAAATTTCAAAGGTTTCAGAAGCTTCATGCCAGAGACAGGGAAAAGGGAGAGGGAGAAAACCGGGCAAATTCTTTATTAAACAACAAAAGGGAGAAGTAAGCAGCAAATATTTGAAAAGGTAAAATTCTCTAGATCAGTGTTTTCCAAACTTGTGGTCATGGCCCATTCATGAATAAAAAGTTTGGTTCACTGGGAACCAGTGTTGTTTTAACAAAATATAATTTAGAATACAATAGAATACCATGTAGGGTCAGGATAAATATTATTTAGTGAAATTTTGCTTCGGGTCGTCAGGTAGATGGAGATATAGTGATGTAGCTAGCTATCATTCCTTAGACACATATACACAGACTATATATAGCTACATCTATGTAGATAGAGCAATAGATAGATAGATAGATAGATAGATAGATAGATAGATAGATAGATAATAGATAGATGGATAGATAAAATGGATTCTTACTGTAGTAAAAAAAGTTTTATTTTAAGGCTAGTGCCCAAATAAACAGATAACATTTCTAAATATTTTTAAGATATCATGTGAATTACAATGTCGTTTTATCCAGGTAGTTTTCCGTATCAATTACTAGTAGCACTTTAATTAGCATACAAGCTAGCTATAAATAACTCAGCTCCTGTGATAAATGGTATTCATGTCTCTTAAAGCAAACACTCACTGAAGTATCTGTTAATTTTTTGTTTTGCCACCCAGGGACCTAGTTGAAGTTGTAAATCCACCCTGCTCTGTGGAAAGGAGGCCATTAAATCATCAGAATAAGAAACTTTTCAGGGAAGAGTCCCTTTTGAATTATGATGCTGTTGTGAAATTCATTTCCAGATTTCCTGCATTAATTAAATTCCTTTCACAACTGCCAGGTCTACAGGAACATTAATTCATCTATATCACAGGTATTTCTTATTCTGGGTCCCATGCTGGGCACTGGGGATACAGCAGTAAACAGGCATATGTGGTCTGTAGCAGATGCAAGTTTTATAAACAGAGACAGCAAGGCTGGCCTGGGCAGTGACAGAGGTCACCCTAAGGAAGCAAATGTTAAACTGACATCTGAAGATTAGCCAAGCAGAGGGAGAAGCAATGGGCCCAAAGGCAGGGGGGAGCCAAAGAGACTGAAAGAACCACAGTGTGACTGGAGAAGCAGGTAAGGAGAGGAGAGTCAGGAAGAGGTGCGGTCCAAGACGTAGGCAGGAGCCATATTTTGGAGAATTTAAAAGTTATGGTATGTAGACAATTTCAAAGCCAGCTCCTTTAGAGTGATCAGATTTTTCTATTTGATTTACTCTTCTAAATAGCACTATCAGGCAAAGTACAGAATTCTGCAAAAGTTTAGTACAGAATTCAAAATTGCTGTTGACCTGGAATTTCTAATGTATGAACATTTATTGTCTCGTGGAGGAAGACCAAGGTAACTCAGGCAGGTTAGTACTCCAGGGTTAGAATTGAGAGCATTTTGAAGACAGAACTGAAATATGTGTTGAGACAACTGGTCATTCTAGTAATAGGAGCCAAAGAGAACATTTAAATTAGAGTGTCAACAAAAAAAGACAATGAAAGCAGAAGAGAATAGAAAAGCATTATATGTATATTTTAACAGATTATATTTTAAAAGCTGCAGCAGCTGTCACTTTGTTTCAAAATTGGATGTTTATCTCTTCATTTGCTGCTTATAAAGTATATACATGTGTACATATACCCAAGTTCATTTTCATTTTTAATTTTAGCACAATGTAATATTTAACACAAAGCTGGTACAATTAATTCAGGATGAGGGATTACAAGTTTCAAAGGTCCTCTTTTACATCTGTTTTGCTTTAGCTATAACATATCTTAAAAAGAACCAATGTTTGGAACTGAATCATTTTTAACACTATAAAAATAGAATCTGGCACTTGGAGACAAGAGTAGCAAGCCCCAAGCTTGACTTAAAATAAAATTCCCACTTTTGAAATCTGAGACTAATTTACACTTTTTTCTTTGAGTGTTTTGAAGCATTGCTGTATTTTAAATAGACTTTAAATGAATTCTGATGCTATACACATTTCTGTCATTCACAATCATTCTTTTCCCTTTTAAATAGCATCTTATTTTCATTTTGCCTTTACTTCATAAGTTAGATAGAAATTTATTTTTAGGAAAATCTACCCTAAAAAAGCATAATGCCATATGTAGACTCCATAACTCAATTATTTGGAACTCACATTATTGTAAGTGATAGAAACCCAGCTCAAATTAATTTAAACAGGAAAGGAGAATTTTATTGGCTTGCATTCCTCAATCACATGATGCATGACTGTAGGTGTGAGGAGAACTAAAGACTAAAAGTGCATCAGGAGGTTACCTCTATCTCTTGTTTCTGATTCATTCTGCAAGTTCTCTGTAGCTGCAGGCGGGCTTCTTCACATGGCAGAGGTCGTGGCTGGCAGCCATCCAGAGCACACACACGAATAGCCCTGCAACCAGGGAGGGAGGAGTGCTCTCTCCCCAAATCTACTGTGAAAATCTTCCCGGGGAGAATTCAGATTGATCTGACTTTGGTCATGTGATCATCTCTAGTCCAATTACTGTACCTGAGGTAGTGTACCATGACTGGTGACTGCCACTAGAACCCCATGGACTGAAGAAACGTTTTCGATAAAATAAAATTGGTAATATGATAAGCAAAAAAAAGTTAAATTCAGTTCTGACTAGAAAATGTGAACAGAAACATTTTGTTTGAGAATAAAATTTATTATTTTAAATCAAATATATCTTCTTCCATCTGAAACTCCTTTTAACGTACTACAGTCTATTGACATCACCTTTTTTCCATTTGTCTCTTCCACTGAATGCCAAAGAACCAATTCTATAATATACAGATTTGTATTGCTGGTGTCTAACATTGTACCTTGCACATAGCAGATGATCAAGAAATGTTTGTTGAACTGAGCAGATAGATACACATTAAAAAGATCATCTACAGAGAGCAAGAAAAGCAGGGTGCATTGACCCACTCACACGCTCAACTCTAGACACCTCCAAGGCACACACCCATGAAAACACACAAAAACACTTATCCTGATCTTCAGTCTTTTGGAACTGAAGAATATTGAATAAGGTTTTATTACCCATCAAAGTCATTCATTATTTGTTCCTTCTGCCTGGATACATAGTTAAATCACATTTCTCAGACTCCCTTGTATTTGAGGGTGGCCATGTGACTTAAGTTCTCACAGTGGAAATCATAAATACATGTGACTTCGTGTGAGGCTTTGGACTCTCTCCTCAATATTCTATTTCCCATGTTCTGTCTACTAAAACTCGGATTAAGCAAACTTCAGTCATGCAGATGATGACAGTGTCTCAGGAGACTGTGGAGTTGTGCAATGGAGGGGTCTGGATACCACATGGAGCAGAGCTGGCTCAGGAAGCGTTTACCTCAGAATCGTTAACATGAGAAAAAAAATTAGTATCTTCATTCTTTAAACTGCGGGGTTGTTGGGGCTCTTTATTATAGAAGTTAATGTCTAATTCCAACTTTTAAAAAAGTGAGAAAAATTCTAAAACTGGGGCAACCCAGTAGATGGGATGTAGAAGGGAAGAAAAGCTGATTTTAAAATGGGGGAAACATGCTCTCTCTTGGATTTCGGTCCCCTCTGCCACTTCCCACAAGCAAATTGGGCCTTTCTGATGCTGGTTCCCAGGTGTGTGGGCCTGTGTACCCTCCAGGACCCGGTGGGTCTCTCCAACGAACCCTCTGTGAGCCTGGAAGCCTCTCCCAGCACCTCGATCCCCCAAAGTTTTTCCAATTGGTGCTTTTAGGCTTTATTTCCCGTCGCTGGGGCCATGGTTTACACGGTCTGTCTCACTGCTCGTTTTTTTGCCTGGTTTATCTGAGTGTGAATGTGTGACCATGGTCAGCCAGCCGCCTTGCTAAAGAACTTGTGACACATGAACATAAACTAAAGGGGGGGAGTGGTGGGGGAGGGGTGTGCAGGGTGGAGGGGAATGAAGGGGGAAATGGAACAAATGTAATGGCATAATCAATATAATATTTTTTAAAATAATAACTACACAATTATATTTCCAAGTATTCAAATTTTTCAGTTATGGAATTAGAATGTTGCTATGGTATCAAATGATTCCAGTCTTAAAAAGTTTTATATTTCTTTTAAGGTAGATTAGCTAGACAAATTCACTCAATCTTTTTTGTTTTTTGTTTTGTCTTTAAACATGTAATGTGTTTTTTTGGCATTTATTTTGTAAAGATAATGTTCTTAAACTAAATAGAATATCTCAGTAGGAAAAAATAAATAAAATAAAATAAAATGGGGGAAACAGCATGGAGCATGAGCCAGCCTTGGGACTGAGAAATGAAAGATGTTTCCGGTTGCAAGAAGCACCCTGGCATTTGTAGAATGTGCAGGTGACCCCGAGAGACAACTGGAGGGGCGTTTTAAAACTTGTTCGTTTGAACTGCATTTCCTTTTAACTTTTCTTCGACAATATAAATATTAAAATATTTAAAATGTATTCTTGGCCACAATGTTATATTAAGTGTGATATTAAGTAAACGGACTGGCACTAGCCATAGTAAAATGGAATCAGCTTGTACATATTTCCATAAGAATTAGGCGAATTCTTATGGAAATAAGAATTCCCACTGTGATTGAGAGTATTAAATCACCTTCGAATTTTAACTTTTATCCTCCTGGAAACAAAAAAAAACCCCTAGATACTGGGACAAGCATAGTGATGCTGGTTTTGAACAAGCATATTAATAAGTATCTCCAGACGTGCATCAGGCTAGGAAGTAATTTAAAAAGGGGGAAAACTACTGCATCTTTTTCATTGTTGATAGCTGTCCTTTTGTTTATTTGGCTTCACATTTTTTATTTTGATAAATTTCAAACTAGAAATTGTCAACACATAGTGCAATGGCACTGATACAGCCTCACCTAGGTTCATCCTCATTTAACATTCTCTCTCTACTGTCTCTTGTCTTAGAGATTATATTTTGCCTTTCATCATTAAATTAAAAACCTAGGAGGTGGAAGAGGGTATGACGAGGGAAATGGTAGAAGGAGACTCAACTTGGGTACTAAATACACTCTACAATATACAAATGATGTATTACAGAATCGTACCCCCAAAACCTATATAATTTCATTAACCAATGTCACCCCAATAAATTCAATGAAAAAGTAAAAAATTTAAAAAATAGATCAATAAGGGCAAAATCAGTAAGATATTCAAATAACCACATCAGCATCACTAATGAAAAAGTAACAAAAAAAATCTATCTGGCATAGGTTTCGTGTAAAGGTGTGTAGCCATCAAGCTTCGTTTTTAAATGGCAATGTCAGTGCTATCTAGTGAGCTACTTTCTGGACTATAAACCCTCCTTTTTTATGCTCTGCTTTGTGATGTTGGGGTGGGACTCAGTAAACCCCTCTCCTTTGCCATCCTGCTCCCTCTGCCATCCCACCAGTAGGGAGGGAGCCTTGGAGGGAGACTCCAAGTTTGAGATGGACTAGGGACATGCTCCTTCCTGCTGGCTTTGTCACTGTCACTCCAGCAATGGCCCTGCAGCACAGCAATGGCCTTATTTTCAGTAACAGTTGGTGTCCAATTTCAGTCAATTCCACACCCTCAGAACCCGCCTCATGGTGCCCCTCAGAGAAATCAGCAGCAGGCAACTGGTACCCCTCCGTTTGAGATCCAGGTCCCCACTCTGATGGCTCCTTCGGGCTCCCAGGTTCTAATAACCACAACCCTTCTTTTCAGATGGCTAAGCCCTGGCAGCAGCTGCTGCTTCCCGTATACTGTCTGCTACTTGACAGTGCCCTTTGTGCTACGGTGCCCTTTATCCAACACTCTGGACTTACACCATTTCCTACCTCCAGTGGAAATAAGTGGCGTAATTTCTGCCTTGGAGTAATAAATGACCCAATATCATTTATTACTCGTAAAAGACCATTTTTCCCCCTCAATGTACTGCTGGACCATTTTGCATGAATCAAATTGCCATATATGAGTCTATTCTGAACTCTTTTAGTTCCAATGAAATATTTGTCCATCTTTATGCCAACATCTTACTTTGTTACTAAGGTTTTATAATAAAACTAAATACCCAGTATCATTAGTCTTTGCATCTTGTTCATTTTCTTCCAGATTTAGTTCTTGGGGTTCCCTGCTGTCAGCCCCTGTAGAGTCTCTCTCAGCTCTGGAGAAACACTTTGTTCAAGGTCAAGTCCCTCCTGAAGTAGCCTGCATATACTGACTGAGAGGCAAATGTGTAACTCCCACTCTCCCTACCAGATTGGCTGAGACTTTGTTGGTAGTTTGACATTTTCCTCTGCTTATCCTTCACAGATGTCAATCCCTGATGTGCAATGCCATCTCAGCAACTCCTTCAGGGGGCCCCAACCTTCAACAAGACTGTATCCCAATACCTGCTGCTCTCCTGGTTTCTATGCTGAGAACTGAAAGTGATATCTTTGACTAAAGGGTCTGTTTGCTTCCTGGGATAAAAGGAAGTGAGTCATGAGCACTGTGGTCAAAACAATAGTCCACAAACTCAGAATATAACACAGGACTTTATAACTAATAACTGCAATGCAGGAAGAAAAGAAGAAAGGATTCAAAAGCTAGAAGCTGGGAGCTACCACACAGACCATAATATTGCAGTTCTTTCACAATATTGTCTGAAGTCTAATCTTTTAAAAAATATTTATTGGTTCTAGAGAGAGAGGGAAAGAAACAAGACCTGCCACTCTACCCATTCACACATTAGCTGGTCGACTCCTCACGTACCCTGACTAGGATCGAACCAGCAACCCTGGCACTCAGACACGGCACTCCAGCCAAGAGGCTGCTACCTGGCCAGGGCTTCTCTCTGCTTATCTTGATGAGATTTGTGTGTTTTAGTTTACTTTCCAGATAAGTCATTTTAAGTTCTGTTGATTGTCATATATTTGTTTTCCACTGTATTGATTCTACCTCTAATTTTTCTCTTTTTTTTCTACTCTTTGGGTTTATTCTGCTGTTCATTGTTTCAGTTCTAAAGATGGACATGTGGCTCATTAATTTTGATGCTTAGCTCTTCTCTAATGTAAATATTTAAAGGCATGAATTTTTCTCAAAGTACCACTTTTTATATAGCCTTTTCATTCTCCACTTTAAGGGCGGGCTGTGCATAGCAACTTCTTTGGACGGAGTGCACCATACAAAGACGGGAGTGTAGCTTCACGTACGGTGAAGAAACCTGAGAAGCACTACCTTAGCCAGGTGATCAAGGTCAACCTCAGCTGTGGTACATCATGTCGACAGTAGTTACCATTGATACAGTGTGATAGAAATGACACTTCACTTCTGCAGTCTCTCAAACATAACCCCAGTCTAACCACGAAAGGAACAGCAGAGTCCGACAGTAGAACATCCTACAAAATACATGAGTACCATTCCTCAAAACTGTCAAAGTCAAATATCATGTGATCTCATCTTTAACTGAAACATAATCAACAAAAGAAAAAAAGCAAACAAAATACAACCAGCGGCATTGAAATTAAGAATAATCTAACAATAGCCAGAGGAAGGGGGGGACAGTGGGGAGAAGGGTTTTCAGGAACTACTATAAAGGACACATGGACAAAACCAAGGGGGAGGGTGGAAGCAAGGGAGGGAGGTGTGTTTGGCTGGGCTGAGGGGGGAGTGGTGGAGAGAAAACGCAGACAACTGTAACTGAACAACAATAAAGTAATGAATTAAACAAAAATAATAAAAATAAATAAATGAATAAAATCTTTAAAAAAACTGTCGAAGTCAGCAAAATCAAGGCAAGTCTGAGGACCGTTGCAGCTATGAGGAGCTTAAAGGGACATGACCACCAAATGGAACCTGATATCTTGGACCAGATTCTGGAACAGAAAAAGGACAGCAGGAACAAACTGAGAAAATCAGAGTAAAGTATGACGTGTGGATAATAATGTATTAATTCCTTTATTAATTGAGGCAAAAGTACTGATTTAAGAAGTTAGTAACAAGGGAACATAGGTGTGGGGTACATTGGGAATTCTCTGTATGTTCTTCCCATTATGTTTGTAAATATAAAACTGTTTTTATTTGTCTAGGTTCTCCTGAGAATCAGAACTAATAGTATACATAGATAGCCAGAGGCAGAGAGATAGATAGAGATAGAGATGATAGAGATAGAGATAGATAGAGATAGAGATCAGGTAAAGTTAGAAAAAGATAGAGAAGACAAGATTTATTATAGGAATTGGCTCACACGTTTGTGGAGGCCAGGAAATCCCACAATCCGCGGTAAACCAGCTGGAGAACCAGGAAAGACATGGGGTTGGCGGCTGTATGGTAGCACCAGTTTAAGTCCCTGAATCTGAGGATCTGGGAATCAGGAGCTCTGATGCCCAAGGGCAGGAGAAGATGGACATCTCAGCTCAAGAAAAAAGGAAGAGCCCTGGCTGGATGGCTCCGTTGTCTGGAGGATGGTCCAGTACACCAAACGGCTGAGAGCTAGATTCCTGGTCAGGGCACATACCTAGACTGCAAGTTCGATGCCCATCTGGGACGCATATGGGAGGCAACTGATCTAAGTCTCTCTCTCTCTCTCTCTCTCAAAAAAAAAAGGAAATTTGCCCTTCCTCTCTGTCTTTTAGTTCTATTCAGGCCCTCAATGCCTTGGCTGGTGCTCATCCACATTAGTGACAGCGCCCCTTCATTACTTAGTCTACCAATTCAAATGCTAATCTCTTCTCCAAATGTCCTCACAAACACACCCAGAAATAATGTTTTACCAGCTCCATGGGTGACCCTTGGCACAGCCAAGTTGACATGAAAGTAACC
Source organism: Artibeus jamaicensis (assembly GCF_021234435.1). NCBI lineage: Eukaryota > Metazoa > Chordata > Mammalia > Chiroptera > Phyllostomidae > Artibeus > Artibeus jamaicensis. The sequence goes on from NW_026522059.1 coordinate 42,372,420, forward strand.
ATTACATGATTCGTAAAAGATAATAGCACAAATAAACATATAGTTTTAGTATAATTTGGTTCTAAGTATTTTTAAATTTTCATTATGATTTCCTCTTTAACTTATGTATTATGCAGTGGTTTTATTTTTAATTTACAGATATTGGATAATTTTTAATTTACCTTTTTTTGTTATTAATTTCTACCTTATGTGAATTATAATATCTGTCTTGAAATTTGGGGGACTTTCTTTATGGCTGAATGTAAGAACATTTTTATGTTTGTTAGGAAAATATAAGTATTTTATGCTGTTGAGAAGCAGAACTCCTAAAAGTACGCTAGGTCAAACTTACTGTTTTTGTTGTTTAGATCTTCCAGTTAGGACAGATGAATTGAAACCTCCCATTATATGGTGAATTTAGCAATATCTTCCTACTGTTGTATTAATTTTTACCTGACATATTTTGAAGTTTTTGTTAGGTGTTTAATAACCTGAACATTTTCTCACTATGCAGTTACAGTCTTTATCTTTTTGTCTTAATATAATATCTCTGTTACTATGAATTCATCAACATGTAGTAAGTATTTTTAATATCTTTTTTAAAAAGACTTTTATTTATTTATTTTTAGAAAGAGAGGAAGGGAAGCAGAAAGAGGGAGAGAAATATCAATGTGTGGTTGCTTGTTGCATGCCCCCTGGGGATGTAGCCTGCAACCCAGGCATGTGCCCTGGCTGGGAATTGAACTTGTGATCCTGTGGTTCTCAGGCCAGCCCTCAATCCACTGAGCCACACCAGCCTGGGGCTAGTTAGTATCTTTATGACAAGTTTTATGCATTCTTCTACCTTCAGACTTTATATCCAGTATGTTTAGGCATTTCTTTGTAAACTGCATGTATCTGTCAACATTTGTTAACTGGCATGTTTACTTCATTTGTTTTTTTGTTTTTTGTAATAACTGCTCTATGTTTCTCTTCTACCGTTTTTATTTATTATTTCAATTTGTTCTCCATTTTTCCTTTTTAGTGAATCAAAATTACTTTTACTTTTATTGTATAGAGTGCTAAAAGGAAAGATGCACACACACTGAATGAATTATATACTAAATTTTAACCACGAAGAGCAATGAGGACAAACAACTTGTTACCTCGTGAAGAAAAGCTAACTAATACACCTGATGATATCAGGATGAGCAGAGATCTGTGCACGGTGAGTTTTCCCATAAGCACATCTCCACTGAGCATTGTGCTGCGCTCAGGGATCACGCAACAACTAGTATCACATGCTGGCACTTGCCACCCAGCTGTGCGGCAATGCACAGCAGAGACATTTCAGACACAACTTAAGTATTGGATTCAGGGCTGTTTGTTTTATTTGTTCTCGACTTTGATCTCTTATATTTTACTTGGTAGCTGTGTGTTTTGCTGTGACCTTGTGTGAGACGGGGGTGGTGTGACATCTAAATTTGTCATAGAGGGCTCTATTGGTGACAGACGCAAAGCATGAGCTCTTTGAATAGAAAAACAAGGCATAAAACACCACAGTGCTCTGCACAAGTACTCAAATATAAGTCCTTGATTTCTTGTTTTTATTGTTATTATTTTATTTCAAATTTGAATCCAACCCCTGCCCCAAAGCAGATGCTCTTCAGGCTATTTCTAACGACTTGGGTGCCACCTCCTCACAGAAGCACCACCTGTCCAGAAAGTACCCGGCCACGCACTATGAAAAATACACTTGTTGGAGAAGGTGAAAGATGCAAAAACACTGTACCTAGGACAAGAATGCCTCAGTCCCCTTCAAAGCAGGCACCCATGATTCATCTCTGATTATGTATGACCTTGAGGAAATCTGGTTCATTGCCAGTGGTTTGAATCAAATCATTAGCAACTGCAGCACGATGTTCCTTCTGCTCTGGTAGCAGAAGCTGTGGAATGAACTTTGCCACAACACATTTGCCTGCCAAGATCCTGCATCAAAATCTTGGAAACAGTAGTGTCTGGAATCCCCATATCAGCTTCTAGTTCTCACACTGTCAGTCTCTGGTCTTTGCTGATTGCAGCCCACACACATTCAACATTCTCAGGTGTTCTGCTTATTGCAGGCCTTCCAGAATGTGGGTCGCTTTCAATAGATTCTCGACCATCTTGGAAGCATTTGTGCCACACTTCTATTTGTGCTGTACTCATAGCATCATCCCCGAAAGACTTGTGAATCATCCTGTGGAGGAATATTCAAGCTTAATGCAAAATTTGATACAGATCCATTGCTCTCCTTGATCAGTCATTTTGAATGTGGCAGCCACACAGTACACATGCTCACTCAACAACATCCACCACCCCTACTCACTAGCACAGTGAGTCATCATTGCTCATGCATGCGCATTCCAGTCCACTCTCCTTGGCTGCCAGGTTACATCAATGTCATTACAAATAATGAGAACAAACTGTTCTCATTATTTTAACAATGCCTGGCCTTTTTCTGGACATACCTCGTATATATGTGGTTTGTACTGTTCTGTAAATTCCTTGAGGCATTCAGAATACAACCATTGCGAGGACTTTTATGTGTATATGTTTTAAAACAGTTTCACGAAAATCCTTAAGAAATATATTGTGTTTTTTTCCTTCAAGAGACTTTCTCTAGGCATAATTTAGCTTCTTTGGATGATTATGCATTACCGTGTCACCATTTGAAACATCATTTGCAGTTCTGTGTTGTAATTCAAGAACTCCCTCAGGTACCATACAGCAACATAAGTCTGTTCCAATACTAGCTGACCCCAGACTGTTGTATAGGATGTTTGCTTACTCTGTCTGCTCCCAATGTTGAGTTCCCCTTTCTGGGTTCAGATGGACACAGCTCCTTTAGTACAATCTGCTTGCCTGCTTCAAACTAGTTATTCTTGGCCTTCTCGGCCCTTTTTAATCAAATACAGTTTCTTGAACTTGGTTAAATTTCAAATCTACCAAGACCCTTGTTAAGGGTGCAGATTTCCTGGAAGCTTCCCGGTGATTGCAATTCATTAGCTCTGAGGTGGAACCTAGACATATGTATTTTTAGTAAATAGCCTGAGTAATGGAAAAGCACAGAACAATAAAATCTGGCTTATAAGCAAGTAATCTTAAGCATATAAGCAAGCTCATTTTTTATTTTATTTATTTTAATTGAATTTATTAGGGTGACATTGGTTAATAAAATTACATAGGTTTCAGGTGTACAATTCTACATAACATCATCTGTATATTGGATTGTGAGTTCACCACCCCATGTTCTCCCTTTGTCTATGATTCATCTGAATGATGCAAAAGGCAAGAATTTCAGTGTGTTCCGACATCCCTTGGCCTGCTCTACCCCCAGGACTCATCAGGTTAATACCATGCAAACCTTTGGTGCCTGGCCATAGCATCTGTAAGAAAAAGAAATGCTATCACCGTATTTGAGCGTCTTTTCTTCACACTATTTCTTGCAACATCTCCTAGATTTAGCTCTTTTATTTAAATATTTCACATAAACTTTTTCAGTGAGGACTTTTATATTGCAAGGTGTCTAAATTATTGCATGACTGAGAATTTCTTTCGCCCCCTCACTTCATATTTGAATGACAGTAGACCTGGATTTAAAATTCTATGCCTTAAGTTTTTTTTTCAGTACTTTAAAACACTACTCTACTTGCTACGGTAATCTGATTGTGTTCTTTTGTATTCTTCTTTCTATATGTAGTTTTTAGAATTTATTTTTTGTCCTCGGTATGATTACATTTCACTGTAAGATGTGGATATTTTTTCTTCTTTCTCCTCTTTGGTACCCTATATGTGCTTTTAATCTAAGACCTATTTTTAAAATTGATTCTAGAAAATTTATTTATTACTTATGAATGTAAAAATAAAATAAAGTTAAAGTTTTATAAAGAAATAAAAATGTAATTAATCATTAATTTATTATTTCTTCAAATATTCTTTTAATATTCCATCTATTCATTTTTTAATTTTTCCTCTCTTTCTGGGAACATGTTACTTAGATATTCTACTTCTATCCCTCACATCCTGTAACTTCACTTTCATAATATTTAATTATTTGCCCTTTCTTATCTTCTGGAAGATTTTCTCAGTCTGGTCTGCCAATTTCTTAATTCATTCCTAAATTGTATCCATTCTGTTATTCTTCACACGATGTGTTCTTTATTAAAATCATAATTGTGGAGATAAGCATTTCTGCTTGGTTCTCATTTTCTTATTCTTATTGCCAATACCTTTTCTTATCTCATTTTTTTGTGCTTATCAGACTGCAAATTCATGGCCCATCTGTTGAGTTCCTCCTCTTATGAGAACCATAATACAGAATGTGTTTCTTTGGACATGCTGCTCAAACATCCTGCAGTTTTGTTTACTGAGCTCCTGTTTACTCAGAATGTACAGGGCAGTGCATTAGACCCCAGCAGTGAACCCAGGGACCTCAGGGGGAGGAGCGGATGGACCCTGGGTGGAGAACCCCAGCCACTAACACACCCATCAGCTGGTCCTCATGCTTCAAACCAACTCTGCAGCTCCGAGCTTGCTCACCCTTCCTCATCCTGCCTGTTCTACACACTCCATGTAGTGTGAGGCCTGAGACACTCTCCAGATTATAATTCCCTGCCTTGGGGGCACAGAAGTGGGGAAAGCACTGTCCAAAGTCAGTCCCCACTTGTGTTTTCCCTGTTCCTCTTAAGCACAGGACTGGCGAAGCCCTGATTTTCCTCCCGAGGATCTCTGAACCACAGCTCTAGGTTTCTTCAGATGTCCACACAGACACTGTCTGGCCTGAGGTGCAGTGACAAGAGCAAAAACAGAATTCTGCAGTGTCCTTCCTAATTTATCCTCCGCCACTTCCATGTCACAGCTACGTTCCCCACTCACACAACACCCCAGTTCTTCCCCATCCCTGTGCTGTCCTGGTTTTTTGGTGGTGTTTTCCTTCCATCACTCCTTTAGGGTTGACCTCTGTGTGGGAGATAACAAAATCAGCATTTTGATAGAACCTGGACACTGATCGGTCTAGTTCCTTAACCCATCCAAATGAAAAGCTTTCTTTTACACACAAGCACAATGTGACACCCTTCCCTGACACGTCTGGGGGCAGCAGAAGAGCGCAGGGCAGCGAAGAGGGGTCTCAGCGTGAGCAGAGATGATACTCTTTAGCCATGGGATCAAAACTTGAAGGAGTTGTTTGAACGGGGTGTGGAGAAGCACCCTGAAGCCAGTGTTTGCCCAATAAAATGTTAACAGCCTATCGCTGCCTTGAGACATTTAACTTACTTTCTAGAGACACTTACCTGATGTACTTCCTTATTTCAGGATTTCAGGAGCATGCAGCAAGAAAAAACTTTTTCTTCCTTTGGTTTTGTCTGATTATTTGTTTGTTTTTTTAAGCAGCACAGATGATCAGAAAGCATTTGGAGCTACCTGAAGTGGGGTTCCACTTCAGGTTATAAAGGACAGCGAGAGCCATGGCAACAGGCGAAATTCCTAAGAGGAGTCCCCAGGGTTGGAGGAAGAGAAGATGAGGCTGGAAGCGTGGAGGACCCCGCCATGAGCGATGAAGAGTGGGGAGCATTGAGAGAAGGAAGCAAAACCACAAGCAGAGGGATTAGAGAAAGAGGGAATTCCAGGGTCTCATGGGGCAAAAAAAAACCAGCCATAGTGTCAACATGCAGGTCAGGTCAAGTACAACAGGGGATGAAGTGCCATAGATTTTAGGTACAAGGAGTTTACGGAATTCAGAGTGCTGGAAGCAGAAAGCGAAACTGAATTAGGCATGAATGATAGTGAGGGAGGCAGAGAGAATGGGCAACTGTCCCAAGAAATTTGGTTGTAAAGTGCAGGAGATGGGGGGCAAATGAGAGGGGTTTTTGTGCATTAAAGAATCAAGCATGTTAGCCCTGGCTGGTGTGGCTCAGCGGATTGCATGCCAGCCTACAAGTCAAAGGGTCACTGGTTCTATTCCCAGTCAGGGCACATGCCCGGGTTGCAGGTCAGGTCCCCAGTAGGGGACACGTGAGAGGCAACCACACACTGATGTATTTCTCCCTCTCTTTCTCCTTCCCTTCCACTCTCTCTAAAATAAACAAATGAAATGTTTTACAAAAAGAATCAAGCATGTTAAATATCATCAGAGATCTCATCTATGGCCTTCAAGTAATACCACCTTGGAAGCTTTAAAAAATACCTGTGGCTGGACTCTTCCCAAGGGTATTTGGATTTAATGACTCTGGAGTGAGGTCCAGTTATCGGTACTTTTTCAAATGCTCCCTAGGGAAGCCTAAGGCTCAGGCAGATTTGGAGCCACTGGTCTAAGGGAAGGACCCAGGAGAGAGGGAGAAAAAAATGTAAGAGAGAAACAAGATAATATTGGATATAAAAGAGACTCAAGCTGGGGCAGAGGATTTGGTCTTAAACAACACAGACATTTCTTCAGGGAAGAGAAAGGGAGGAAAGGGTGGGTTTAGAAGCAGGCAAGCGTGCAGCCGAGATATGGAAGGAAGAGAAGTTCCAGTGTGGTCGGCTGCACTTTCTCTGTGAAGTGGGAAGAAAGGCCACTTGCTGGGGGGCATGAAGGAGAATTAAGGATAACAGAGGAGGGATGGCATGGTTGCTATACCAGGACCCTGAAACACTGACTTTTTAACATTGCTAAGGACCCATTTGAGGCTGGTGGAACCGGCCGATGTCCTTAGGTGACTTCCTGTGGCAGTGAGACTCCAGGTGTGCCTTGACCGGCAAAGTGGACATTTATAGTTATATTTGTTCATGACTGGGAGACTAAGGGACACAATGGGAAAAAATGTCAATAAAGGAAGTTATAGATGTGGACTGCAGAATCTGGGCAAGAGAGAGAGGAATTGTAGAGAAAGAGGAAATGGTGGGATGTAAAGTTCAAGAGACTGGAAGGCTGGATGAGATTGAAAAGTTATGTAGCAAGAGCAGGTGAATACTACCAGGGGAAGAATACAATGCTGTGATCTGAGAGCAGCTGTTGGAATTTGAGTCTTCAGACACGGAGGGCTAGATGACAGGCTGGTCTGGCTAGGACTCAGAGTGTGCACAGCTGAGGCAAAACAAGGGTAAAAGCACCAGAACATTGCATTTTCTGGAATACCTACTTCCCCAAATATTTTAATTGTCTTACTTATAATCTATAACTATAATATATGGTTATACTATAAAGTACATGTAAATATATACTACATATAATATATTTTTACAATTATAGTTTGCCTAGCATGTCTATGATGTTTTTGAAAACATGAAAGGGACGAAAAAAAGGAAAAGGCCCCCACATATGTGTACACGAATAAAAAGGACTAGTTACACATGAACCAAAATATTAGCAGCGAGAGTATTGTTCAGCTTTTCCTTTTTTGTTTTCCAAATGTTGTGCAACAGTCAAATCATCTTAAAAGACAGCATGATAAAATTTATATTTTAGAAGAAAATGGTTTACCACAAAATAAACTTTGCTCTTTCAGGATATCTTAGTCTATAAAGGAAGTAATATTTTGAACTGTGGAACATGGGTGTTAGCACAGAGTACTGAAGGCAAACAGTCATTTCAATGAGCTACTTTCTTTCCGGCTTATTTTAGATGATGAGATAGCAATCAGGCCAAATTATTTACATTTATAAATATTGACTCTTCAGACAAGTTCCTTATGTCTGTAATGTTGACTTAATAAGTGCAAATTGACGCTGACAGATTACAAGACTTCCTTCTCTTGGGTTATGTATTGTATTAAAAGAACTTCAGGAAGGAGAACAAGAAAACAGTGGGCAAAGATGGCCATCTCTGACTACCCATTTTTGACATGAATCTTCTCCAAGATTCAAGAACACACAGCATTTCCTATTCCCCTTTCACTCTTTTTTTCCTCCATAGCACTTAGTAAGGTACTATTTATATCACTGGTATGTGTGAAATCTTATATAATACAGACACACATAAGTATTCATGTGTCTTTATATATATTACATCAGAAATTCTGATACACCCGGCCTAGGGGAAGATGTGAGCATTGCTGTTTTTTAAAGCTGATACTTACCAGCAACCAGCATTCTCTCAAAATGGAATTGTTGGAGCCTTGCCCCCTCGTTCCCTGAAAATGAAGACATTCTCTTGTCTGTCAACACTCCTGTCAGCTTTGATGTCATAGTCACCCTGAACACCTGGTTGTTCCGTTCCCAGCTCATCACTGACTAGTAAAACACCCTCTCTCCTTTGGGAAATTTAACTAAAAAGCCAACTAAAAATGAGAAAAATACATGCCTACGGCTCTTTGTAAAATAAACAGAGGGCAAATCATATCTCTTAGGTACTTCAGAGAGGCAAAAGGAAAGACACGCCTCCAATGGAAGAGTCCTGTCCGCAACGACGCTCGGAGGGCTGCTTTAAAGCGTTTCCTGGGGTGCGCGGAGCCACAGCTGGCGAGGTGCTGGCGGGGCGCTGCGACCACGGCCGCCAGAAAGGCTACGGCAGCGGCTGGCAGGGCTGGCGGAGGGCCAGTCTAGGGACGTTCACCGGGGACTCGGCAGCGGCAGCTGCCGCTCAGATGACATAAGCTGGACTTTAAAAATCACTTCCTCAACCAGCATCATCTCTTTTTTTTCAACTTTTGCTTTTGAAATAATTATTGACTTAGAGAACATTTCAAAGATAATACATAGAAGTCCCACGTACCATTGCCTCAGGTTTCCCTCATGGTTGTATCTCATGTAACTAAGTCCAATGTCAAGCCCAAGAAATTGACATTGTTACAATGTGTGTGTATAGTTCTACGTCATTTTTAATCACATATGTAATTCATATAACCATCAGCTGAGATAAAAAACCATTCCATCATTTTTACTTCCTCTGGGATGAGTACCTGGAAGGCAATTGCTGGATGTCCCTGGGGGCTGACCTTTCTACTGTTATGGTCCTCCCTGTACCTGGTCATTTCCTTTGCTCTCAAGTCTATTTATCTGAGGTCTTCTGTTTGCCTGCTTTGCCTTTTTCTACTCTCTTACTTTCAGCCTATCTATATTGTTATAGCTTCATTGAATTTATTATAGACAGCATATAATTGTGTCATTTTTAAAAACTTAAAAAATTAATAGATATTTTTTAGAATCTTGAGGTTTGTAGAAAAATTGAGCAGTGAGTAGAGATCCCATATACCCTCCTCTCATTCCCCTTCCCCCAATTGCTCATTGTTTAACATCTATCACTAGTGAGGGACATTTGTGATAATTAATAGGCCATATTGATACATTATTATTCACCAAAGTCCACAATTTACATTGGGGTTCGCTCTGTGTTGTGCATTCCATGAGTCCGACAAATGCATATACCGTTAAATCGTCATTGAGGATAATTTCCCTGACTTTAAAGTCCCCTGTGCTCCCCCTGGTCATTACTCCCTTCCCTCATACCTAAGTCCTCAGCAAACCACCCACAGTTTCACTGTCTGCATAGTTTTACCTGTTCCAGAATGTCATAGAATGGGAATCAAACAGTATGTAGCCTTTTCAGATTGGCTTCCTCTACTTACCAATAAATATTTAAGATTCCTCCAAGTCTTTTTGTGACTTTGGTGATTCTTTAAAAAAGGCTGAATAATATTTCATTATCTGGGTACATAATGATATGGGTATATCACTCACTGAAGGACATTTTGCTTCCCTTTTAGTGAGTGTGAATAAAGCTTCTGTAAACATTCTGTGCAATTTTTGTGCAGACATAGTTTTTAACTCATTTTGGTAAATACCAAGGAAAATTGCATATATATAATCTTTCTGGCAGGAGAAGTTCCCTCATCAGCACTATTTAAGAAGAAATGAGTGTATTGTTAATCAGTAAGTGATTCTCTTTTTTATCTCAACCATAGTTTATTTTTAATTACCACATGGATACATGAAGCCTGCTCTCTTTAGTCAAAAGATAGAGAAAGGGGAACCTAAACAGAAAGAATATCTTTTTAGTTTTAGCAATCATCAGACATTAACTGAAACATCACTAAACCCAGAGGGCTAAAGTAAATATGGTTTAAAAATTAGAGATAATCTCTGTACAAAGACCTCTCACATTACAAACAAACAAGTAGATCTCATCCCTCAATACAAACTTCTGCCACATAACTGCATTCATATTATAGTGATAAAGTAGAGATTTTTTAAAAAGTATCATCTATACTCTGGTTTCTCTTCAGATTGTATAAATCTTTCACCTTTTACTAAAAAGTATCATCTGACTGCTCTCGGGAATCATAAACCACCGAACTGTAGAAGAAAATTGAGAAAATTACATGAAGTTAACTGAAAAACAGCTCAGTAGGATCAAATTTCAAAAAGCAAAGTTAATATAGCAAATGATGAATTTATTGAATGAAAACTTCTCACCCTACTTTGAACTCACTTTAAATTTGACATAAGTATTTTTGCCTAATGAATAACTCTTAAACCATGAATTAATACTTTCCTTCAACTGCCATAGTTTCTGTTTGCCTAATACAGACAGGCAATAGACTTTCCAAATGTGAAGACACAGGGTGTTCATTGGCTTCTAATGTGTTAACGTTTCTAGTCACTTTAGCGCAGGGAAAGGTGACTTTGCCACCTCCTACATAATTTACATCTGTGCTGTTTTCAGCTATTAATATTTTGTACAACTAAGAGCAAAATATTTCTCCTTGTTTAAAATACACAGAGCAATATAAATATAGGTTCATCTTAAAACTGATTGGAACATTAATAGAAGGGTAGTCTTTATAAATAATATTGTTTGCTTGTATAATACAATGCAAAAGACATTCAGGGAAATATGCAAATCCTACCCATCAGTCTCAACCATCCCCTATCTTCAATTTATTAATAGGATCTGATATCTACTCAGCGTCTGCTTTGTACCACAGGTCAGTTCTCCCCATATCATTTTCTTCCCAGCCGTCCACATGAAGCACTGCATCAAGATGTATCCAGGGTGTTGGTGACCAGCTAAGACTCAGTATTTCCAAGGGCCAGGAAACCCTCGGGTTGACTTAGGAGAAGAAATGGGGCTGGTCCACCATGATCTTCCACAGATTTTTGAGCCTGAGCAATTGGGTCAATGGTAGTGCCATTTTCTGATGTGGGGAACACTTAAGGAGAAGCAAGTCTCTAGAGAGAAAGTGAGAAATCTCAATACAGTAGATGTTTATCCTTAATATTTTTTGAGGTAGATAGAACCTTCAGGTATCCCCCAAATTCATCAGTACCACCTATAGTATTTTCCATAAAGTACATGGTAGTGGCCTCTTCTTTTTTGTCCCTTAAAGATCTCTCTCTTGCTTGAGAACCATTGAAATGGTGCCACAAGTGCCTTTTTCCTTTATTGTTCTGCATGACCACATAGTGTATTCATCCAGGGTTCCACAGATAAATATGACATTTCACTAGATTACCCATAACTTTGAGTTGTTAGCTCAAGGATTTTTCAGGCACAGAATGTCATTATCAGCATTGCAATTAGTTTCCTTTTTTGGCCACGTTACAAAAATAAATAGAATTGGTTTCACTTCCTGAGCATTTCTGAATATGGGACAATGACTCAAAGGAAGAAAGCCAAGTCAAGACAAGACTGCAAAGTAAGCTATGAACATCTCTCACGGGCTAAGCAGACCATTGAGGAATATCATCATGCCCATCCTTAAAGTATTAAATGGTGTGAATCAGTAAAATTTGAGAGTCTTTCAAGTTATGAACCAGAGAGTCTCACAGCTGGTTAAAATCATGAATTTTAAATTCAAGAAAGTCAGTGATGTGCCTGAATTGATCACATCTAGCTTCTACTAAATTAGTTTTCTACCCTGTATGTTGTCAGCAAAGTTTCTCGGTTTTGTGCTTTGAGACTCCTCACTCTGCCCTGTGGTAATGCAAAGCTTCGCCTGTCTACTTCTAAGATTTGTTCAGAGCCTCAATGAAGTTTTGGATACCCTAAAGAGGACATGTTTGCAACAAACGGAAAACCTTGGTTCAAATTTTGTCTGTGCCACTTACAAGCTGTGTGACTTCTGGAGAGTTGCTTAGTCTCTCTGAGAAATGTTTCTCAATGTCCGAAAATGGCCCAGAGTAAGTGCCTTCATTGGTCCTGGAGACGCACCCCACAGATTGCCCTTTAAGAGATCCTGCTGTGAGGAGCTCAGTTAGCCAATGGTTCTGGCTGCCACACCTTTGAATTTGCTGTGACATTTTTTGGAGGTCACTCCTCCCAGCCCACAGGTGAGCTAGGCCATTTGAACTCTGCTGTGGATTCCCACTGGCCTGTCTGAGATGGTCTCACAGGTACTCTGAACAACTTACTATTAGTTTTACCCAATCATCTTTCCTTTCCTCTCTCCTTTCACAACGGTCAGATGGCGTCATAGGCTGAAGGCGCCCACTGCCTACTCCTGCTTTCCAGCCATTTATCCTTCACACGCGTTTCCCTCAATATACCTCTCGAGTAACTAACTATGTCTTGGAGGCTGCCTTTCATAATACTGTAACTTGCTGTCTCTAGTGGAGACCGTGAAGATCTTGAGCATTCCATCGTGCCTTCCAAACAGGACATAAAGCATACACTTGCATCTCTGCAAGAAGTCACTTGTGTGTAGCTAGTTCAACATTAGTCAGGCTTAAAATTTTCTGTTCCCACCTTGGCTGGTATGTACGGCTCAGTGGACTGAGTGCCGGCTTGAGAACTGAAGGGTCACTGGTTCGATTCCCAGCCAGGGCACATGTCTGGGTTGTGGGCCAAGTCCACAGTTGGTGGTGCACAAGAGGCAACCACACACTGATGTATCTCCCTCTCTCTCTCCCTCCCTCTCCTCTCTCAAAAAATAAATAAACAAAATCCTTTAAAAAAGGAAACTGTAAGAAGGCATATTTTAAAAAAATTGTTCCCTTACTGCTCCTGACCTATGACCTCTGGAGTACGTGCTATCAACTTCCTAGCGTGGTTTTGCGTGTGCTGTTCAGAACTCTTCACTCCACCTTTGCGTGATGATGATTCATCCAACCCCCCTCCCACTGCCCATTGTTCTTCCAGCTTCTTAGACTTGGCACAGTTTTAGAAATACCCATACAGATGACCTCAAGAACTATGTCATATTCCCCTGTATTAACGTTACCAAGGAAACAAGAACTCAGATGTGCAAACACCCAGATGGCCTCCAAGTCTGGGCGATAATCATCAGTGTAGTGTAGAGGGGGGAGCCTGTGCTCTGGAGCCAGACGGCCAGGGGGATCTGGACAGTCCTGACTCTGCTACTCAGGACACAGTTGGTCCAGACTAGCAGACGTGTGACACTTCAGTGGTACCTCAGTTCCTCTGTTTTGTAAAATTTAGGTAATATCACGTAGTGAATGCATATTATTCATTGATGAGTGCATGTGTATAGCCATAAGTATTTTTCCATAAATTAGGATGCCTTTATAAATTTGGTTTTAAAGTATGAATTTTTTTAGAGAATAAAATTAAAGTTAAGAGATTGTGTTTTCCTACAACTATTACTTTACACAAGTTAGTTAAGCCTTATCAGAGTGTATAGTGCTAGAATATAAGTAGTCCACTAAAAATAATAGCCTTCCTAGACTTTAATGGTTGGATGGAAGGAAGAAAGAATTAAAGAAAAGGGAAAAGCATGAAGAAGAGAAGGAAGAAAGAAAGCTAGACAATAAGTCAAATAATATACAGGACCATGGAGTAAAGATGAGGTGCCGGTGGAGAATGTTTTATTTCCGAATTTGTGAAGTAGAGCAGTAGATGGAACTCTGGTCTGGCCGTAAGGCAGGGTTTCTCAACAATTTAAAACAAGTTTTATTGAAGTCTAAGTGATATGCTGAAAATTGCACTTACTGAACTTATACAATTTGATGAGCTCAGACATATACCCATGAAATGAAAACAATCAAGTCAACCTTTCAAAAAAATCATTGTTCCCCAGCAGGTAAGGGACCTTTTAAGATATTTCCTTTTCTGTAATGATCCCTCCACCCCATGAAAATTTAATACCACAGATCTAAATATCTATTTGTGTACTAAGCCCTTGAGAGGTGATCACTGTATGATCTAAAATTTTTTTGCTCCCCAGAACCACTGGGGAGCAAACTGCCTCAACACTGCCCTTGCTGAGAAGGCATGCTGGAAGGGAACTGAGTTCTAGCGCTGCATGGACCAATCATTCAACTTTTTGTAAGTCACTCACTCTTTGAGGCCCATTTTCCTCATGTGTAAAATGAAGAGGTTGAACAACAAGCTCTTGAAGACTTCATCATGGCCCTGGAGCCCCGCAACTTTTGCATGGTACGCATGGACCCACTGTAGCTTACCCCTCTGGCCCTCCCTTTCCCCTTGCCCACCTACCTCTGCAGGCAGAGAGTGTGGGTAGAACTCTGCACTGTGATTGTTAGGTTGTGTGTCAGGCTCCCTCCAGAATGACAGGAGCTCCTGAAGACAACGTCCACATGCCTTTGGTACCATTTCTGGCAGGATGGGCACTTGGTGGACCTTTGTAGGACGGGCCACACAGAGCACTTACAGGTTGAACTAGATGGGCTTGGCCAGTGTTAGCCCTTTCTGCCATCAAATATACAGGCTAACCTAGGCATCATGGAATTAAATGACACCTGTCTTGTACTGTGGTCCACAGGGCAGTGTCTGACAACTCAGAAGGTCAAAGAATACTTAAGGAAGGAAGGAAATTTGAGAGCAAGAGAGGGAAAGCCAGAGAAGTCATATTGTTACCAACCTTCCATTTCTTTGAAAATGCCTATTACCTTTTAACTATAGCGGATTGTTCTGACCAAGACCCAGCAAGACACTTAATCAGCTTGGTCAAAACTGGGCATGTAGGGATATTGCCATTAAAATTTTTATGCCGTTTATAGTATATATCTGTCATAAAAAGTAAGAAGGAAATGATTGGCTACATTTGTAAAGCACTTTCTGGTTTCCAAGGGGCTTTGTCATGAATTACCTCACTGCAGGCTCCAGAAAAGTTTCATATGGTGCAGAAGATGCTCAAACTAAGTGAATCCACTGAGCCAGCGAAGGAGCATCCCTTTGCTAATCACAGTGATATTTTATGTGGATGTCTTAAGCATTCTCTTTACAGACTGGTTTACAATATTTAAAGCTGCTATAGATACAAGACCACTATATAACCCATTTGCCATTTCTCATCTTCTACCACCAAATCTGTCAATAATTAAAACAAATTATAAGAAACAACTTCCATTAGTAGCTACCAAGACTTAACATCATAGAATGCAAGGGATAAAAGGAACTTTATCTTCTGGTGCAGATATGCATAACCTTTGGTACTCGAGTCCCTAAAATTGACTGGAAAATGTCATGGCTATCAGAGTGTCTCTCATAATGGTCCATAGTTTTCATCAGATTATGAAGGTGGATGGGCCCCATCGTGACAGCCCAGTTACATCTGAGACAACTGAGACTGGAGAGGCCAACTGCATTCTTGGGGTTCCACACCACAATTAGACCCAGAATTTGTGTCTTCTCCTGTCATTCAAGTGCCTTCAGGAGCTGTACATTTTTGAGCCCAATCAGGGATTAGTTATATCTGTGCGATTCTAAAGTTTAAATATAAAAGAATCTTGCACACCCTTGCCTAATTTTTCTCGAGGTTACAGCCCTTAATTTGGATTAGTTAGCATTGCCTTAGTGATACAATCTCAACAATAAAATGTATAGAAAAGGAATCATTTCACAAGGAGAAACTGTGGTGGGTGTGCATTAAAGCTTGAAGAGAACTGATAATGTTCCACGATTACAGAGTAACACATATACTGATTCCTTGGAAATGGTTAAGGCAGAGGCCCCTATTTAAAAATTAAGAAACTGAGAGCAGATCTCATTAGTAGCCTGAATAAGCTTGTGATAATCATGTAAATGTCAAGGACAAAATTTTTTAAAGGCAACAATATACACGTTATAAATGAATAGCTAGGAAATGTTAGTAGAATTATGTGAAATAAGATTTCCTTTAGTTTTTTTTTAATGTGGGAATTTGCTCAAATTATCTGACTAGTTCTATTTTTTTAAAAATACAGTTTTTATTAGCAAGAATATAATCTAAGGATAAGTAGTCAATTGGATTTCTAACTTAGGTAAGAACAAGGAAACAGTTGTAACTGGTTTTTAAAAATAGCATTTTACACCTATTTTGTCACAGTGTATTCTCATTCCTTCCTCCAGTCAGCTCTCACATGCCATCCAGTGTCCCTCTCCCCATGAAAAGATCAGGACATTGAAAGATAAAGCCCAGCCCAGTTACCATGTCTGTGTAGCAAACTGTGCAACATCTCAAAAAAATGCAGAAGAAGAAAAAAACCAGACGTACATGTTACCACTTTATTTGCAAATACCCAAATATTTTGTGGCCCAAATGATTCTGAAAATGGGAAGTGGATTTGAAGAAAAAAAAGCACTGCTTCAAAGTGCAGAAGAGCATGCTGAGTGCACTATCTGGAGACCAGGCAGCCAACAAAGTCCCCCTAAGTGTTGTAGGAAGTACCACTCCCTATCCTTCCAAAGCATCCAGATCAGCACAGAGGGAAGCATGGAGAGGGAGGCAGAGAAGAGAGAGGCCTTGGACATCAAGGTTTTTAAGCAGCAGGGAGGGTGCTGGGGGATGCGGCTGTGAAGCTGGCTTCTCTAGTCCCCTGGCTCTGCTTCCTGTTTCTTTAGAAGCAAGGGAGTGACAGTGGCAGCAGCCCAAAGACCCACAAACTAAGGCATGCACCTCTGGAAACCTTCCTTACGGTTCTTCTGACTGGACTGGGGCTCCTTGAGTGGGATGAGTTGGAGATAAGGAAGTACACAAATAGCAGGGGCGAGCCACACGTGTGGGGAAGCCATTCATTAGTCATAGGACCCATACTGCAGAAAGGAGGGAAATGCCACTTCCCTCTCTTGTTTATTGCTCTAGCTTCTAGGCATCCAGAAAACAAGTGAAGAGTGTTCAGAGCAGCCACAGAGCATGGCCTTGGGGACTGATAATTTTTTTGCATCAGGGAATCTTTTAGAGAAAGTATCACAAGGAGCCATTCCTTTAGCCACAAATGATCCAGTACCAGCCTACTATGTGTAGGGCCCCGTGGTAAGTGCTGAAAGAACAAAAGCTGTGACATGAAGTTCTCTCTCTAGCTATCCTGAATTCTGATTATACTCTGCTGATGGTAGCAGAAAAAAAACAAAAACAAAAAAACAAAACATGTCCACTCCTGCTGGAACAACTGAGGAGAGGGGTACCCAGTCCCGAGTGAGGACTTCTGAGATGATCGCTGTGTTTGCCTTGGACAAAGCAATGAGCCCTAGAGAGATGGTTTGTAGCAGTCACACTTCATTTGCTCCATTGCCTGTTGGTAGGGTCTCCCCACCCCCCACTCCCAAGAGTAAACTATTTTGGCCATTCTCCCTGGCAGTGGCGCCTTATTTACTTGCAGAGTTGTTATTCTGTGGGATCAGGGCCAACTGTTTGCCAGTCATGCTGAATCTGCCATCCTTTCATCCTCACAATTTGCATTTCTAATGAGAGTCCTAAGGGTGGGGAAGGAGCAAGGATTGGCAGAGAGTCTTCCTAATGACTCTAGGACTTTTCCCCTGCTCTCTAAGTCCCAGCCATGCAAAGCATCTTTACCTCTGAGCCTGAGGTATCTCTTAGGAGGAAATGATTTAGGCCTGCCTTGTTGACAGACCAGGGAGGAAGGGTCAGGAGGTAAGGGGCCAGCAGACAAGCACACTCTGCACAATACCCTTTCCTTTGGTGCCCAGAATGTGTGCTGAGTGGAACTGCATTGCTCTCATGGGTGGTTTTGAAGCGAGAGAGTCATTAGAGAATAGCCGAGGGTGGGGGCCAAGGTATCTGACACATCCTTTCCTGATGCTTTGAGGCAAAGGATGATAAAAGGGTGAGGAGCACATCACGATGCTCCGTAACAGTCAAACCACCCCCAGCTGCCTGTGTTACGGATCATGCCGCATACACAAACAGGAATTCGACTTGAATAAGCGTAATTCAGTGAGAGTTGCTGCTTGTAAGATCTGCTCCCGAGAACATGAATTTGAAGTCCAATGAGTCATTATACATCTTTAATACTTGAAGTGATCCTTTTAACTTGAGACCTGACTTTCTTTTTTTTTTTAAGATTAGATGAAAATCTGAATTGAGAGTACACAATAACCTATGGGAAATTTATTAGATTCTTAATGTATGGGCACACATGTCCAACCAACTATAATAATAATATTGATAACAAATCTGGCGACAGATCCAATAGCTAACTTAGAAATAGAAAAAAGGGGGGGGCAGGGTGCAAATCTAGCTAAAAGGCTGAAACTTTGTTTTTCTTTTTTACATCCTAGTCTTATACCATCCACACATTTTCTTCTCTGTCCCATTCGGTCTGATTTGGAAGTCACATCACTATTTTGAGGGTCTAATTGCAGAGAGCTGTCAGTTTAATCTGTTCTTAATTGGTTATACTTCAGGCGTTACGGACGTATTTATTAAATGTCATTCTCTACTTTAGGGTTCCATATTTCCTAAGTGATTACTGCGCAGCTTCGTACACTGGTTCCTTCCCTTCCTAAGCTTGCTTTTTAATGGTCTATGTTAGCTATTCACGGCTGCTCACAGTTTTATGATAGGATAAATGCTAAAAGGGGGTACCCTACCGATTCTGAAGAAAACAAAATTTGAGGTTGTGTGCACTTGAAAAGATTTCCCCTTCGGTCAAAAAGACAGTTATTTTAATGTTTTGTATTAATATCAAATATAAGCCCTTGCCTTACAAATATAAACACTTGCCTTACAAATATAAGCAGCTTACTTTACAAATATAAACATATCAGCTTGAAAGATATGGAGCAGTCGGGCTGAACCAAGAGGTGGTCTTGTGGGCCAGTAAAACCACTCCCCGAGCAGAGAAAGACTGAGTTCCAAGAGCCCGAGACGCGAATGTTTATTCATACCCACTCTGTGCCACATGGACACAGACGAGTCCGCTGGCAGTCCTCGCCCTGGTCAAGATGCCTGCGTGTAGCTTCCTAAAGCAAACGTGTTCATGACTTTGTTTGTTTTCTCATAGGCCCAAGCACAACAGCAGGCTGTTTATATTTGATTTCGATTTCCTCAAATTTGGAATAAATATATATTTTTTAAATTTTTATCATTAAATATTGCCATTTACTTCTACGTATTTACCTTTGTATTTTATTTACTGTTTAAACGAAGTGCAATACGAATATCATCAAGCACCTGAGAAACCAGAATTACATACTTTGTGAGACCGTTCCCCGGAAACAATCTCCACGCAGCTGTACTAGGCTCATGCGCTCTCTGGTGCTTGGAGGAGCAGCTTCGGCAACCCGCTCTGCATCGGTGTCTGTCTCTAGGCTCACAGGGATCCACCACAGAGAGATGATTTCATCAAGTGATGACGTCAGCGCTGGAGCAGTTCCACAAAGGATTACAAAATATTTGGGACTACTAGCCATGGACACTAAACAAGTTTTTTTAAAAGATTTTATTCATTTATCCTTAGAGGAGAAGGAGAGAGGGAGAGAAACATCAATGTATGGTTGCCTCCCATACATCCCCTGCTGGGAACTGGCCTGCAGGGAACCGGCCTGCAACCCAGGCATGTGCCCTGACTGGGAATCAAACCATGATTCTCTGGTTCATAGGCCTGCGCTCAATCCACTGAGCTACACCAGCCAGGGCTAAACAAGTTTTTTTAAATTGATTCTTTGGGGTGGGTAAAGAGGGGTAGAGATAGATAGATAGATAGATAGATAGATAGATAGATAGATAGATAGATAGATAGATAGATATTCATTGTTCCATTTATTGATGCATTCATTGCTTGCCTCTGGTATATGCCCTCATGGGAGATTGAACCTGCAACCTTGGTGTTTTGGGACGATGCTCCAATTGACTGAGCTACTCATCCAGGGCCAAACTAAACAAGTTTTTAAAGTAATAAATTGTGTCCTTCTTCAAGTAAAGATGTACTGTAGAGTTCTAATTATATTAGCAGTGGTCCTTAGGTTAATAAAATCTTTTTTAAACTTTATTTTTGTAGCTGACACTATTGCAGATGTCCCCCTTTTCCTCCCTTTGCCCACCTCCACTCAGACAGGTTAATAAAATCTTGTTGCAATGGTAGAGGGAGACCCTCCCTATTTTCCATGGTAGCAAGTTCTTCAGTAAAGCCTCTGAGGATTTGTTTTTCCTCGTACAGGCTGAGTAATGTTTGTCATGTGTTTATAAAATTGCAGAATAGATTCTAGTCCACTGATGGCAATGTGAAAAAGGTGAAGTCAATGCCAATTTATGTAGGGCACACATGATTTCTCATCAACTATCAAGAAGTTAAGTTGACTAAATGATTTAATTTTGCAGATAATTATAAAGCAAGGATATTGCTTAATGTATTTGGACTTGATGAAATTGGAGGGTCCTAAAAACTAGCGTTAGGATACTTCCTTCTGGATCAGGGAACCATTTCCATCAAAGGAGAGTAGTTATTTCCGTAAGACATAGAAACAATTGCTTTTATTATACACACACAGATTCTTGAGGTAAGTAGAGAATCCTTGAGATTCCTTCATTTTTCCCCTTTCTTGATTACTTTCTACACACTCATAAATCATGTTAATATTTCCTTTCATATGCCATAGAATTGCCAAGCCTATAAAATAAATTGTTACTCTAATTATTTGATATTTTCTCCATGTTTAAGCTTTTTCTGGCATTCTGTTTAAAAGTTAAAAAGAAAATCTATTCTATCAATACCCTGTATTATGAAACTTAAGACCCAGCAATAACCATTAATTACATGCTATTTATTAGGAAAGAAATTCAATACTAAGATGTACCAATCCCGACAGGAAAACATGTAAAGAACAGGAATGAAAAAAGAAATGACAGGTTTCTTAGCTACTGTTTTCAGATTTTTTTTATTACAGCAAATTATTTCCAAAATAATATATTTCACTAGATTTAAAATTACTTCTGCTAATATAACTTCATTCTCTGTACTTATAATGCAGATACTAGCTAGGATTGTTTTCAGTGGTAATACAAAGTCAAGTGTTTTGATGAAAAATGAAAGTTTATTTATTTGTTGAGAAATAACTCACATGGGAATCATTGCTTTGAGGCAAGTTCAGAGTGCCTTCACAGTGCCCTGGTAAGGACCAGCACAGCCTTCAGTTCAAAAAATTCCACCACTGTAAAATAAAAACATACAACGGAATCACAAGCAGTTGAAATTTATTTTTTTCCCATTGTGGCAGTAAATAAAGGACGAGGAAATACCTTTAGTTTGCAATAATAACATTTCACATTAGGAAGACAGCATGTAAATAAGAAGCACTTTCTAGGAAGCAGATTAAAAATGCGACTTTAAAACAGTATTCTAGTGGGTATAAATAATCCAGAAATACCTAATTTAGAAAGCATTTGACTGGAGGTTGAAGGGTCAATACACACACGCACAAAACTAGGACAAATCTTGTCCTCCAGTTCTGACTTGCAAATCCCTGTAAAAGCAATGGAAAGTTTATGGCAATATCTGAAAGGCACATTCGGCCCAGTTTAAAAGCTCCATTAAAGTAGTATTTTAACACATTGTCCTAGTTAAGTTCTGTCTTTATGGTCCTTTTCACATCACTTCACCAAGGGTTCAATTGTAGCTTACTCAGAAATCACAGAAATGAGGTTAGGCTAGTAGGAATAGTTGGCCTTTCGCTTAATTTCAAGGATACTTTGGCAACCTAACCCTAACCCTACCCCAATTCTGAGAAAAAGACTTATGTCAGAAGTTCATGGATCTAAGGTAAGTTTTGTGTTTTTGAATTCTCATAAAGAGGGAAGTATGAACAGAGATGTAAGATGTATAATATTGATACTTATCTTGGGGAAATTTTCTCCCTCACACTAAACTGTATAGATAGCCAATAGTATCTGATGCCGTAAGCACTGTTATACCTTTGTGTAATACTGATAAATGTCATTGTAGCTGTTTTCTTGTGGTACGAGGAGGAAGTCAGGTAACCTCTCACTTCCTGTGCTCTGTATTTACAAAGCCTCTATTTTGATCTGGCACTGCCAAAGATACACAGCAGTGTACCTGTCAATGTTCCTAGATTTGCTTTCTGAAAATGCAGAGGCAGAGCATCACTTCAGAGCATTTTGCAGTTAGTTATCAAAGAAACTTGGTTTCCTCAGACCGGTGGACTTTGCTAAGCATCCACCATTACGCTTCAGACCTATCTTCGCAGGGAGCACCGATGGGGCTCCAGGGAGACATCTACTAAGAGAAGAGGGAGCCAGGTGAGACATTCTCTGTTCAAAACCAAGCCTTGTCCTGAAAAAAAATTTGGACCATGGAAACTGGAGCCAGATGGATCGAGTTCATATCCTTGCTCTTTCACTTACCAGTTCTGTGACCTCAGATACTTGGTTTAATCTCCTTGGGCCTCAGTTACTTCATCCCTGCAAATGGACACAACAAGAGGATTTTGTGATAATTTAGAAGTTCTGTGATCTTGAGCATTGTGTTTCTCAGCTTAGCTCTCATTATTTTATATTAAATACTATCACTTAGATTTCTCTTAGCCCAGTTCCCCCACCTCCCACTGAAAGGGGGTCCAATTGGGAGAAAGGATGTATGGAAGTAGGAGATGCTGTTTGATAAAAACAAAGAGCCACTTCAGTAAAAACTCTATGAGCCTCCCTGCCTATGCTTTATCTTAATAACTAATATTATTTCATAAAAAGGAGAGAGAGGCCTTCTCCCCATTATGCAACACAACCAGTGGTGCTGAGCCATTCACAGCAGAAGAGAAGGTGGCCTGGGGTACTGGGCAATGGGGGCGGGGTGCTGGGGCTGAAGAAAAGAAATAAAACCAGATGCTGCACTGTAACCGCTGTATCTGGGTCCTGAGCCCTGGTGAGACACTCCAGAGAGGTTATCTGAAACATGGTCAAGAATTAGGGGAAGGTCTTAATAAGTTACCAAAAATGCATCAAATCACCAAACATTTCTGTTTGTCTCTTATGCACCAGACATTGTTGGCGATCGTAGACACAAAGATGAAAATGTTCCTGACTTCAGGTCCCGGTTTGGTTCATCCATAGGCCCAGATATTTTTTAGGTAACATGTAGAATTCAGAGGAAGAACAGGCTCATAGACTGTGACTGTATAGGGGACCCATGGGTGGGGCATCAAAAAAAGATGAATGTAGGCATAGCCTGGCAGGGATAAATTTCAGGTAGACGGTGCCATCCAGTACAAGAAAATGAACTTTTTATTTTACATGTACATGTTCATCGCTTAACTATGATTCTCTGAAAACACTGATGGCATAAACAAAATGAAGTCATGCTTTAAAATGGAACCTATCACTGTGTATTGCTTAAGCATTGAACTACTGACATCACCATTTCAGATATGTCTTAATATTAACACTGACAAGAAACGCATCTCTTTCGCAAGAAGCAGGGCTGCATTCCTTGGCGTGTGGACGCAGAAGGAAGCGGGACGTGAACGAATTCCCTACGAAAACCGAGCTGCGGTGCGCTCAGTCCCGACGCTGCACACGTGTTTGCCGGCCCCAGAACCACCCCCGAGCCCCGCCCCTGCCCGATCTGCGGGGTCCTCCAACACTCGCGAGAGCCCTCTCGGCTTCCACGTTTGCCACGTTCCAACGGACCGGGAATGCTTGGAAAGTTGCAAGCGTCTCGCGCTTACTGGCTGCTACGTCGTGCCAGAACAGCCCCAAGTCTGCAGGGGGAGGGGAAGTGCAGCAGGATTCCACCCCATCATAGAATTCCCTTGTGATAGGTTCTAACCCCCATCACTCAGTCTTGCTGGGCGGGGAGGAGGCGGGACTAGGCTGGAAAGGGGCGTGGCCTAAAGGGCCGCTGAGTCTTGCTCCGGCCTCTGGAGGGAGTCAAAGGGTTCGGCGCAATAGAGGGTCGGGTACGCGCAGCCGGCACGCGATCGAAAGTCTCCCAGCGCGCAGCGGGAGGTGCTGAGGTGCAGGGGCTGCTATAGGAGCCGCTGCTCGCACACGCCACAGCGCCCGCCGCCGTCAGCGGCTCCCGCAACCCCTGGTTCTCCACGCACTGAGGGGGTCCTACGCCCCTCGCCTGCTCCAGAGGTGCGCGCGATGGCTCCACGTAAGAATGCTAAGGGCGGTGGCGGCGGCAACAGCAGCAGCAACAACAGCAGCAGCAGCAGCAGCAGCAATAGTGGCTCGAGCAGTAGCAGCGGTGGCAGCAGCAGCCCTGGGGCCCGGAGAGGTGAGAGACCCTGCGGCGGGGAGGATACGGGACTGGCCCCAGGGGTGCGGTCCGGACTGCGGGCGTTCCTGTCCTCTCTCTCCAGGTTCCTCCGTGCATCTCTTCCATCCTCTGCCTTCCTCCTCCTGTTGGCGTGGGCAGAGTCCGCGCTTGGTGGGCCTGGCGGGCAGACTGGAGGGGCCCGGTGATCAGGGTCCTCGGCCTCGGGTTGGTGGTGCGGGGGAGCCCCTATTTGATTGATCCCTGCAGGGCACAGCCGAGGTGGAGGTTATTGATCGAGACTTTCTTGGTTTTCCATGGGGCTGAAGATGGGAGTGAGAGAAACAATTTACCTTTGCCTTGCATATATTAGGGAGTTTGGAAATGAGCCAAAGTCAGAGAAAATAAATTCCTGCCAAATCAACCTCTTTTAAGAGCAACTCAAAGGATAATCTGTGGGGGGTGTGGAGTGTATGTGGGGGGAGTGGTTTGATTATTCTTGGCAATTTTAAATATTTTTGCCTTAATGTAGCTTTCTTAACATGCCTTGTAGTTGCTTTTAAACTATTACGGAATTCCATAGAATACCGGGCGAGCTTCTCTACTTTTTCCCCATTGTGTGTGTGTGTGTTTAAGTCTTACCTTTCTACACTATGTGTTTACCCACCAGAGAGAGAGCAGATGTTTTAAATCTGTTTCATCTCATATTTCAGTGGTTCTCGGTTTCAATTATACTTCCTTTAACTCCTCGGATATTGAAACTGCAATACACATGTGTATTGGCTGTGAGCTGCAGACTTTTAAAAATGATCATTTGAAATAATTTAGAGTAGACTCTGTGTCCTGAGGTCTACATGTAATGTATTCATATTTATCAAGAAAATAAATCAGATAACCATATCCCTACTTCAAAGAACTCTTTGTTTATAGCAGTTATTACTATCTGAAGTCATCAATTTATTTTCATGTGTATTATCTTCCTATTTTACTCCCTCCTCTTGTTTATTTCTATTCACAGCTCCTAGAATATTCCTGGCCCTTAATAGGTGCTCAATAAATATTTGATCAGTGAATGAATGAATACATTTAAGTGGTGCAATTAAAGTTATTGCACACATTTACATTCTGAGAACTAGTATTTGTGTTGGCAGTGGAAAAAAGACAGCTTGACATTCAAATCACTGATAATAACTTAAGAAAAACTTTGTATACGTTTGTCACTTGTCCTCCAGTGCTGGTCAGTGACTTACAGGCCAAAGAGTAGATGAACTGTCTCCGGTAGCTCTGGCCACTCTTTTCCAAGGTAATAAATGAGAAGAGACATTGTGTGGCTCATGCACCAACAGAGAAGTCTGGTGAACAAAACTTGGGTGTCAGTTTGTTTTCAGTTTTTCTGTAGCTATTTACGAAGGAAGCACATCTTTATTTCATTTTTTAAAAAGCCGTTTTCAGTCATGAGTTGAGAGGACTGATTGCACCTGAGGAAGTCACTTTATATGGCCTGTTACTGGTGAGAATTACTATTGGGAAATCTGTATGTATTGTGTTTCCACCCCCACTGAACTGAACTGATAACTGAACCCGTTTTAATAGGCAGTTAATAAATTTAGGAAACGTTATGACCCAAATGAATGTATTCTGATTTTCATTTTCAGGCATTGTAGGGCAACCTCTACCCATATTTGAAGATCTACAGCCTTCTAAGCATTTTACATATTGATTCCATAATTGTCACAAAACAGACATAGTATGTGAAAGAGAATGTATTAAAAAGTACGACTATTACATAAAAACAATGCAAATAAAAAAGCCTGAAAGCGTTTAAAGAGTTGGTATTGGAGTCTTGCATGTTACATAATGAATAGTCTTTTTCTGCAGGCATTATTTTTTTCAGTAAATACTGAGTTCTGGTCATGTGCCAGATGGAAGGCACTGGAAATGGAAATGAGGATTCTTTCAGTCAGAAAGTTACACGGCAGTGCTGACAGTGTGATTTTATTTATATTGTTTTCTTGTAGCATGATAGACCCGAAAGATAAAGCCAACTTCTCTTTTGTTGCTCTGCTTTTTTGGGTCATTGAAGTATAGACATTTGATGCCCAAACCTTTCCCATCTGCTGGAGAAGTCATAGAAGCCAAAGACATTTTAGCAGTGGGCTTACTGTCCTCTCTCTAATCTTAGAGATGAGGGGATTAAAGTCCAGAGAAGTTGTCTAATTCATAAAAAATTGTGATGTTCTTAAAAACCCAACTAGTTAATGGGAGATCCAAGACTAAAACTCAGGTTTTCTGTCATTCATTTATTATACGACAATGCTTGCATTTTAGATTGTCTAATTTGCAAGATTTTTTGAGAGTCTTGGAGTTGAGGTAGATTATTTTTTAAGCTTCCTTCTGGGTCTCTCTTTGGCACAGTATAACTAGTTATTTAGGAAAAATGTGCTTTTGTCATTTGATCAATTAAATTTCCTGGGGCCCTAAAACTATGTTCGAAATAGTACATTTGAAAAGTGTAGTTGGAGAAGTGCAAGTGCTCAAATAGTGAGATGTTTTGCTTTTTTTTTTTTTTTAATGTTTTGCATTGAGACTCTGAAGCTGATGATGATATTGGTCACATTCAGCATTTTTATTGCTTCACTGTTGTATAAAAGTATGGGGTAAAAAGGACCCAGTCTTTTGAAGCATGTGTTTTAGGGAAAAGAGGGGCGTGTTGAAAAACAGTATCTGGAAACTGAAACTCTGGGGATTTTTGTAACACTTTGATTTGTAAAGCAAGTGTATGCTTTTCATTTTGCTTAACTTAAATTGAAAAGTACTAAAATGTCTAGTTTCCCATAAAGCTCAATTTTACCCGTTTCAGTTTTACTCCTTAAAATATTGTGAGTGAATTGGATCTTTAACTTGCATATAAAAAATTGACTTGTATAGCCAGTTGGGGCCTGAGGAAACCTCTTTCAGATTTATTGATTTGAAATCTTTGGTTATCAAGGATCACAATGTCCTTTGTGCTTATTTTGTAGTATACAGACATTGGTGTGTAATGTTTCTGTTTATTTAGCTTTTCCCTTCTGATTGTCATTCAGTCTTTACCTGTCACGTCTAATATGCTACAGGGATGTAGCATTTGTTATATTTTATCTAATAGCATCATGCTGCTCCACCACCCTTTACCAGTAGGTGTCACTGTAGAATATTATTTCCTCCAATCTGAAGTTTGGGATTATATAACACCGATTATTTATTTTTTTTTTTGAAATTTAATCAGTCCTATTCATACTCAAAACTATCGATGGACAACTACTGAAAAACTTTTAGCCACTGCTCTCAAAGTCTTCAACAGCATACTTTGAAATTTAATAGTAACAGTTTGTCCCTAACAGCCTTGCTTATTTAGGCTCCTCTTTTGTAGAATTAAATGCATTCGTACACTATCGGCAAAATGTATGCATGTGCAGATTCATTTGTTGGATATTGATCATTTTGAAATGTTTTTGTTTTTTACTTTTAGTATCTCTTAGGCTACTAAGTAACTGACGAATATGATACACTGCTGATTGCTTTCTGGCTTCCTTTGAATGACCAGGCCTGGGTGAAATCCCATTTGCTTTGCCCACTCTCAGGGCCCATTGCCCAGTCCTCCGTGGGTCATTCCGGAATGAAAAGACAGGAAGGCCACAATTATTCCACTATAAGAACGTGCACTGCTTCGTGTTCAGTGTGTTCAGTGGAGCGGCACTCTGTCCCCCCAGCCAGGTCCCACGAAAGCAACTACTAACCAAGGTTCTGAGCAAATGTGCGAAAACGTTTAAAAAAGACGAATCATATTAACCTGCACTGGGTTTAGGAAATAGAAGGAAAGAGCTATATGTTAGCCTTGTTTTAAAATCCTGTATCTCTGAGAGATGACTAGAAAAGGAGAGGTTTTCATTTTTTTGTTGATTACCAGTAGAGCAACTTTGATAGAGGCTTATGTGGGCTCTCCTCCTAATTTTGAGTGAGGATGGCATTTAACCCCTCTCTGGTCCCAATAGAGTAAACTTTTAAAAAAATTTCTTTAGAAAGGCAGTGTAATTTGGGAGAGAGTGTTGACCTGGATTCATATCTAAGAACTGTGTGGCAAGTCATTAAAAACTCTCTAATGTCGGTCTCCTTAAATGGAAGAATTACTCTCTTTTTTCCTTTCAGAGTTAAGACAGCTCTAAAACCAATTTTATGTGCCTCTCTGTCTTTAGATGTTTTCCTTAAGGTATTTTTAATCTAAGAGTCCAAACATTTGAAGACTATAAGGATAATAGAACTGAGCAGGCCATTAATTGCATGCTTGTAATTTTTAGATAATTGTTTAAAAAGTCATGTTTTGTTATAGTATTCTGTAGCATCCGCGTTTTAAGTAAATGGATGTTCTGGAGGTCGTTTTTGATACTGTGGCTTTGAGTGCCTCTAGACACATTTCTGTTTCCTTCTTGGAGTGTGGAAGTATCCCATTTGCCTGTCGGCCTTCAAGTTGCTGATTTACCCTCTAATCCGTTGGAGGTTTGTAACATTATTTTATTTTACTAGAGCTCAGATACATTTCAGTCTTTCTGATGCTCTTCCAGAACACTGTTTTAATGTCATGAAACTATGCAACTTAGTCTGTGTCTTGGATACTTCTGCATCTTCTAAGTGGTTTGTCCTCATTCTGTACCACCGATTCAACCTTTTTCATCTCATGGCACGAAGAAGCTAATTACTAAAATTCTGTGGCACACCAAAAATGTATTTTTCTGCCAATCTGACCAAAAATAGGTATGATTTTGATTCATTCACACCAATGCCTATTGTTGTGTTGGCTGTTGTCATTTTTTTTTAACTTT
The DNA here is from genome assembly GCF_021234435.1 of Artibeus jamaicensis. Lineage (NCBI taxonomy): Eukaryota > Metazoa > Chordata > Mammalia > Chiroptera > Phyllostomidae > Artibeus > Artibeus jamaicensis. The sequence goes on from NW_026522059.1 coordinate 42,401,600, forward strand.
AACAATCTAAGGGAAAAGAGGTCAGTGCCTCTGACTAAATAGTCAGGTATCGCATGTTTTAAAAGTTCTTTCAGCACACTGGTGTGCCACAGCACACAGGTTGGAAATCGCTGTTCTTTATCAAGGTACAAAACAAACAAACGAGCAAACCCATTTTTAAATTTAACTTCCCTTAACTAAAACCTGTGTGTACATAGAACCTGTCTACAGTGTAGTCGTACCTTTGGGGGAAGCCTAGGGAACCTTGGGGTTGCCCGGGCTCCCCCGTGTTTCAGTGCCCGCCGTCCAGAGTCTGCTTAGCACTGTGCATGTGCAGGTCCTCTCTGTCGGGGGTACGCAGGTCTGGAGTTTGGTCCTACAGTTCTGGCTGTTTGTATTAGAGAACTGGAGATGAGGTTCTGTTTTCCTTCTCTTCGTCCCAGTGCGCCTCTGGAGATGTACATTCTAGAGCCCAGTGCTTTTACCTTGTTAACTTTCTCACTCTGCTGGTAGTACTGGGAGCCAAAATGGTCTTTTCTTGTGAGTCGTTATTATTTTTATTTACTTTGTTTTTCTGCATTGAGGGTGCTTTAGGCATTTGATCTTCATTTAATACTTGTTTTTAAGGGCTGCATCTTTGTTGCCTTTAACTGATATGGGTACCTTTTAAACCACTGAAGATAATTTAGTTCTGATCAGGTAATGCCTGAGGACTAATTTGCTGTAGGTAACCTGTTAGACTCAAAGCAACTTTTGAGCTCACTTGGTGAATAAATCTTTTTAAAAAATAGTTACATAAGATCTTTTGCAGGATCAGGGCTGTTCCTTGGCCCTATTGCGAGTTCCATGTGACCTGCCTGGCCATTCTGGGTGCAGCGTGACTGTCATCATCGATCCCAGATGCTCTCTGTGCTGTTTCGTAGTTAATGCATGAAACAGGGCCCAGGACATTGGAGGGGGCGTCCAGTTAGAGCAGAGTGGAAGCCACTGTTGCTGGACTTGGAGCGATGCCAGCGCTTCTCTTCCTCCTGTTTGCCTACAGATTTAACCCGTTCTGTGTGGAAAGCAGCCGGTATCAGTCTTAATTTTACCATGAGAATATTGTTTGATAAAATAATTTTAGCCTAAAACCAGTATTGTGTAACTACCTTTTCTCATATTGTATAGAAGTTTGGCAGCCTTTTCTGCCATTCCATTTGCAGATTCACTGCTCTTCTGTTGTTCTGTTCTGTCTCCGACTTCTGCTTCTTGTTTATTATCCTGCCCAATATACACGATTTCTGCCACATCTTTCACACCCTGTTTTAAATTTCAATTTTCCCTGAAATGGTACGATGGAAAGACTTTTTGATCTTAGGTTCACATGTAAATTTTACTTAGGAGCAGTTAGATTTTTTTTCTTACACAAAAAGAAAAATCCGTGTTGTAAATGGTTTATTTGAAAGAATAACATTAATTTTACCTTCCCATATTTCGAATCAAATCAGTGTAAAGAAGATATTTGTCCCTGAGTTTTTAGAAATTATTCCATGCCTTTTTCCAGTGAGTCACCTCTCTGACTTCTAGAATGCTAATATTTCTATGTGCTTCTCGTTAAAACTCTATGAAAAGAGTACATACTTATGATCTAGAAATAGGTGTAAGAGTAATACAATGAATACCCGCTTATATCCACCCTACAGGTGAAGAAATAAAATGTTGCCAAATTCTTGGTTCCTTCTCTCCTGTGTTCTCTCTTCCCAGCCACTGTTACACATTTTGTGATAATCATGCCTTAATCAAGGCATCCTCATGCTTTTATAATATATGATGTTAGAAACACAAGTAATATTACATAATGTTATGCTACACATGTATTTTCTATTCGTTCATGTAAAGTCTACTGTTAAAAGCAATATATGCAAAAACTGCTTAGGAAATATCCCTGTGTATAGAAATATATGTCTATTTATTTAGCACATGTTGACAGTTTTGCGAATTGGCTCACCCTTGGCATATGAGTTTGACCCTACTTACTTGAGTTCTACCAAACTCTGGCTCTCCATTTTCATGCAGGGTGGGCAAAAGTAGGTTTGTAGTTGTAAGTGTGCAAAACACAGTTTGTTCTTGGATTATTACTTGTTAATTACTGCATTATTTATTTGTATGATGTAAACCTACTTCAGCCCACCCCTGTATAGATAGTTCTTCTCTGTAGGAACATACTGTTTTGTGTTTAGCCCATCCTGTTGTGAAAGAACAGTCGACTTGGTTTTTTTCCCCCCAAACTGCTGCCATGAACACTCTTATACTACTGGTCTATCTCCTGCACTGTTTCTAGAGCATGATTCAGGATGGGAATTGTTGGGGCACAGCAAACACACATACTGAACTTTACTAGATATTACGATTTTCTTAACCCCAAAGTGGTTATATCACTTCTCATTCCTGCCCACAATGAATAGAGCTGGGGAGCTGCAGCTAGGGAAGGTTTACTGTTTGCAAGTTTACTGGGTGTGAAGTAGTACATTGTGGTTTAAACTTGAACTTTCCTGGTCACCTTTGAACTTACTAGTGAGAATAGCCATTCATGGTTCCTTTTCTGTGAATTGCCTCTTCATATATTTTGCTTATTTTTCTGTTCCTTTTTTGTATTTTTATTTTTTATTTGTAGGCTTTTTTTTCTGTATCCTGAACCTTTTGAGTATTTTTGTGGTAAAGGGCTTTTCCTGTCTGATTGTTCACATTGTCATATTCTTTATTTTTCTTTTTTATCACATTGTCATATTTTGTGGTGTATTTTGTTGAACAAAAATTTTTAGATTTTTAAGATATAAATAAATATATTTTACACTCTCATCCACAGTGTGTAGTAAGTTGTTTTACATCTGTACTAACATTTGGTGTTGTCAGTCTTCTTATTTTTAGCCATTCTGCTGTAGGTTTTGTGGCTTCTCATTATAGTTTAAAATTCTGTGACTAATACTGTCATATCCTTTTTCTTGTGCTTATTGGCCATAAATATTATCTTCCTGTGCAAACATTCTGTTTAGCTCTTTCATCCATCTTTGTTGGCTTTTTGTCTTTGTGTTATTTTTCTACACTTTCCATATGTTCTGGTTAGAGGTTATTTGCAGATAAATATTACAAATAGGTCTTCCAGTCTGTTACTAACCTTTTCATTTTCTTAACATATCTTTGGAAGTACAAATATTTTTACTGTTGATGTTTATTTTGTGTTTTATATTTCTTTAGGATTGGGGGAGTTCCTTTGTATTTCTAGGTTGAGAATTTCATCAGCTGTTTTTTCTCTAATCAAAATGACCATGTGGCTTTTCATCTTTACATTGTTAATATGGTAGATTGTACTTATTGATGCTTTGAATGTTAAATTGCCTTGCATTCATAAGCCTCACTTGGTCATGATGAAGTATCTTTTTTATACAGTGCTTTATTTGTTAACATTTTTATTTTATTATTTTATTTACTTATTTTTAGAAACAGGGGAAAGGAGGGAGAGAGGGAAACATCCAAGTGTGGTTGCTTCTCGCACACCCGCTCCTGGGAACCTGGCCCACAACCCAGGCATGTGCCCTGACTGGGAATCGAACCGGTGACCCTTTGGCTTGCAGGCCAGCACGCAGTCCACTGAGCCACCCAGCCAGGGCATAGTTGCTAATATTTTGTCAGCAGTTTTGCATCTGTGTTCATGATGGATGTGGCTCCATAATTTCCTTTCTTTTCCTTCCCTTCTCCTCCTGTTTTTCTTCTTCTTCCCTTGTGCCCCTTCCTTTCAGTGATGGTTAGTACTGTGCATGGGTGGATTATAATTTATAATAACAGACATCCTAATTTAAACTCACTCTTCCATTTCTGGGAAAAATGCAGCCATGTGATATTACATATTTCTCAATATTATTGGATTAGTTTTGTTAATATATTCATAAGTAAAACTGACCTGTAATTTTCTTGCTGGTTTTGTTATCAAGGTCATATTAGCCACATAAATGAATTTAGGAAGATTTCTTCTTTCTTTATTTTTGTGGGGTAGCCTTATACGATTAGTTATTTGGCATAACCCCTTTGAACCTTTTTGTTATTTGCCCCCGTTACAGAGGACATGGAGTAAAGAGGAGGGGGCACTGCTTCACAGTTTAAACATTTATATGACCATTTAAGTCCTGTCTTTCTTCTTGAGTCAGGTTGGCTAAGTTACATTTTTGTTTCTTCTCAGGCACGTTACATTTATTATTATTATTTTAAATATTTTATTTATTTATCTTTAGAGGGGAAGGGAAGGAGAGAGGGAGAGAAACATCAATGTATGGTTGCCTTTTGTGCGTCCCCTGCTGGGAACTGGCCTGCAGGGAACTGGTTTGCAACCCAGGCATGTGCCCGGACTGGGAATTGAACCGCGATTGTCTGGTTCGCAGGCCCGCGCTCAATCCACTGAGCTACACCAGCCAGGACGTTACATTTATTGAGGATGTATTATTTGCTTCTGCCTTTGAATTTTCAAACTTACTGTCCAAAGTTGTTTACAGTTTTAGCTTCAACTCTTGAAAACAGAATGTAGCTATTACCTTTGCAGGACAGTAAAATTATTTTTAAAATCACCAAGTATAGCTTCTTTACATCATAGCTAGATTTTAGACACAACAGTGTTTTCAGGGTTTATTGAAATGATAAGTCTTTATAAACTAGACTGGCTCTCCTAACATCTGTGAGAATGGAAGCCCTCGAGTACTAGTAGTCGGGTTGGATTGACGTGGCTGGGTGACCTCCTTTATTCTCCCGTGGCTGTGACTAACACCAGGTGCCTTGCTTTATTCAGAGTTGAACTGACTCTCTTCACGAATAAAACGCAGTACTTGTTTTCTGGAACTTCTGGATTTATTTGATCATTTTGTGGGGTTCAGCTGCTCGGTCTATTTAGATATGATCAGTAAATAAGTACACCTGGGGGCCCAGGGTGACTGACCTAGGTCTAAGACACAGTTACTGATGGGCTCTGTATAGAGCAAGGACATTTTTAAGGTGAAATCATGTATAATGAAGTTGCAAAGCTGATGAGCAACTTGAATTTATTTCATTTCATTTTCCCAGAGGTAAGGCATTATTTGTGTTAATAAGTCCCAAGCCAAGTTTTAGAGTTCTCTTGGGATCAGTGAGATGATTGCATAAGAATAGAGTGAGATTGAGTAAGATAGAGCACAGTTCACCAGCTGAAGTAAGAACTGACTTGGAATAAACATAAAACTGTGCACATTCCAGATCTCCCTGAGCTGGTCCCTCAACAAAGCCTTGCAGTCTGTCTTTGTGTTCTCAGTTGATGTTGACCCATGTTTTCACAACCAGTGAGTTCAGTCTTCAACTCCTTGAGCTCAGTGCCTTACTGCTTCCCACTCAGTGTTGACCAATGACTTCTTCCCATTGCAAGAGGAAATCAGAGAATGTCCTTCAGGAGTTGCTCCTCTCTTGTGTGCTGGAGGGTGACTGGCCTGTGAGTTGGGAGATAACTGACATGAGGCTGATTACCCCGCTAGTGGGCAGACAGGGTCTAGAACCTAGACTGGTGGCCAAGGCCAATGCAGTTGAGAATCATGAAGAGATATTGCTCTCATTTGGACGTGAACGGTTGTGCTGGTGAGGTGTGTCTTTAATGTGTAGTTTGGTAAAGCCCCTCCTCTTTCTTTAGCCTGAAGAGGCCCCGCTAGGGTGGTAAGTGGAGACGAGCAAGTACCACAGTGAGAATAGAAAATGTTGGCATTCGCAGCTGTTATGGACCTTTGGGTCTTCACCTACCTAAGAGGAAAAGCAAAGGCTAGGCAAGAAATCCTGAGCCTCTCCGGGTGTTATTCTAAGTGAACATCACTTTGTCAGGGACTGTGAGCCATACATACCTTCTCCCCAACAACTCTTCTGCACCCCCTCGCATCTCTGTTTTTAGTCTTTCTCACATAATCTAAAACAAAACAAAAACCTCTTCCTAATCTGCCTACCCTACCCAGTGAAATAATACAAATGATTAATGTGGGCTCACTTTCTTTTCACTTGTACTTCCGGTCTTTCTGGCCAGAGTCAACAAAGACTACCTTGACCCTAAATCTGCTGGGCTCTTGTTCTTCTGCTTTATCTGCTCCCTAAAGGATAGTCTTCCCAGGATTCTGTGCTTGGCCCTGCTTTGATCCCATGCTACACACTCTTCATAACTATTAACTATTGATGGCTCCCGATTCTAAAGTGCTCCTGAGCTATAGACTTAACATATAATAATAATGATAGGAAAAATATTAACTACCGCTTGTTGAGTGCTAACTGTATGTCAGAGATTGTGTATGTTTTTATATTTTTACATTTAATTCTCATAGTAATTCTCTAAATTCTCTTTTTGTAGATGAAGAAATGGAAGTTTAATTTGTCAAAGCTCATGGATTTAGGAAAATTCAGAAGAGTGTAGGTCCCAGTTTCCACTGTGAAGGCACTGTAGTTGAGCATTTTAGATTCTCATAACTGGTCCTGTTTCATCCTTCTGTCACACGGTTTTTATAAAGTGGAAATTTGATCACGTGCCCTTCCTTATTTGAACACCCAGGTACTCAAGATAGATTTTAAATCCCTCAGTTTGATCTAGGAGGCCTTCATGGTCTTGCTTCTTTTACCCTCCTTAGCCATACTCCGCCCCCCTCTCTCCCTCTCTTTCTGTTTATATTAATTGAATCATAGTAAATCACTTTCTGTAGTCTCTGTATTTGCACGTGCTGTTTCTTTTTCAGGACAGCTTCTCACTTTCTTTTCCCCTGTGTGACTCCTGTGTATCCTTCAAGATTTAGCTCCTTCACCAGCTCTTCATTCCTCTCCCTTCGTTATCTTCCTGTAGACTGATCTTTTTTCCTCCCCCGCCCCCAGTGTGGGCTCCTATATATAGCACCCTCTGCATATTGCTATTTTAGCATCCTCATTCATTTACAGGTTCCTTCATGATATTAGACAACAAAGTACCATCAGGCTGAACTAGGGGTTCGGATAGTTCCTCATTATGTTTGATCTAGTAAACACCATGCTTTGTTTTCTTTTTATCTCTAGTGCTTAAATAATTATCTGGACTTAGTAGGTACTCAGCGAATATTGGAATGAACAAATATGGGTAAAAAGTTTTCCCTCTAGTAGACCAAAAGGGCAGTGAGGTTAGGGGCTGTTTTTTTGTGTCTTCTAGACTTTGACTGTAACAAGTGCTCAAAAGGTGTGTGTTGCATGGTAGACTTTTTAGGTTTATGTTATGGGCCAGAACGCAGATCAGAAAGTCTTATTGATGTTTATAAGTGTCCAAGCTAAAGAAGCAAACAGTAAAATTATTAGGAATGTGTATACTTCATTGGTGTAGAAATTTTTAAATAGATCGAGCCCTTTACTAGATACTGGTTAGGCTCTGTGCGAGTTATTTCAACACAGTAGCTTTTGGAGTTACAGCTATAGGAAGCTATTCTGAAGCCATGAGAGGCATTCCTCATAATCTCATTCATGGTTCATTCTGATTGCAAAGGAGTTTGGGTGGAAACAGACATTTTATTCTGTATTTTATGAAATTGGAAATACCCTGCTTACAAGATTTCGATTTTCCTCTTTATTTTTAAATAGGACTCAAAAATAGGCTAAACTTGTTTATGTGAGTACTGTAATACTGCTAAAATATTCTCTTTTTTTTTGGTTTTGGCTTTTAAAATTCCTTTGTAAGAATGGTATTTCCTTTTTGACTTAAGACCTAAGATTGACCAATTTTGATAGAAAAATATGAAACTGTGAAGTGAACAGTGGTAACCTTTATAAAGAAGAATTTGGAGCAGATTATACCTTAAATGCTATATCTTTAAAATATAAGATTTTGATTCTTCCCAAATGATTATTTAAATCTGTATTGTCCTATACACCTTTTATCCTAATGAAACCAAAGTGAATTTGGTTTTCTCCCCCACTGGGTATAATGTAGATGGCCTTCCTTGTTCATTGCTGTAGCACACAGTAGGAGTTTTAAGAGTTGAGTGAATGAATAATCAGGTATACGTGAAAAACTGGGGAAGCCATTTACAATTTACCACCCTGTGATTTTTATCACTGGCTTATAGAGCTGAACGCATTTTGTTTTGCTGATCTGGCTTGTATGTTGACAGGAGTGTTCTGTTTAGCACAGTACTTTTACTCAGGTTGGTATTAAAAATGTTTAACCGCAGACATGGGGGAGGGCCCGCCGTGCCAGCACCTGTAAAGTGTACTTGCTGCCGGAACTTGAGCTTCTCTACCGCTTGCAGGAAGCTGTGCGACTTCAGCTGTTTTAGGTGTTCAGATCTTCCGGGTCCCACTCCTAGTCTGCTTTAGAAGCAGACCAGGTTGTTCCAGGACATAGTCAAGACACCAGCATTTGCAACCGTGTCAGTGCAGGACAGGGGTGTGCTCCGTGACTTTTGTTCTGGGTGACCTCATCTGGGGGAAAGAGGGGGTGCAGTCACGGAGGCTGGTGCTGAGGGAGAGGTTGTGGAGGGTGTTCAGAGCAGAGGGAGGCAGGGAGTAGGGTCAGGCACCATCTCTGAGTGTGTGGTGACAATAACCGTTGCTTTGGTTTCAAAAGGGTGGGGTTGGGAGGAAGAGCACACACACTTGGGGTGTGGGTTGGGGCGGCCAAGTCCATGAAGTTCAATCAGTACCTCTCCTGTGCATTCCTGTCCCTCATCCCGGACTAGCCGGACCTCACCCTTGTGTGGTTTGGTTTGTTTTTAAAATACTCCCTGTATTTTAGGTTCGCTTTACAATTTAGGTGCCCCCCCTCCAGTTTATACGTACATTTTAGATTTTTATGGGAGTACCATGTCACTGTCCAGTGAGGTTAATGAGGGCTTACTCCAGGCCTTGTGTCCAACGAGGAAGGAATACAGATGGCACAAACGTCTGGCACCAGCCTCTGGGGACGTCACTGTCCTGTGTGGGGGCTGTAGAGCAGTAAGTGTTTGTGGAGTGAGTGAGGTGTGCATGGTCAAGGAGTAGAGGCAAAAACCAACTGAGGAGGAGCCGAGGCTTTGCAGACTCAGAACTACAGCCCCAACGAACGTTTCCTGAGGGGGTTAATCTTTGGGAAAGTGAGAAAGTTAGAAGAGGTGGCAAAGACACTAGAGGGACACAGGGCCCAATTTTAGTAAAGGAAAGAAAGGTAGACCCAGGGCAACTGGAAACCGATGTCTCATTACAACACTAGGCAAATTCTAGAATTAAAAATTATGTTTTCATACCTAGAAAAGACAGTAAGGAATGCAAGTATATTTAAGAAACAAAAGCAAAAACTATGCACTTAGAGAAGCCTTCTAGACTAAGTGATCGGGGTGCAAGGTAGTTTTTCCTTACTTCAAGGTATTTAGAAAACCATCTCTGAAAATCCCCCTGTGCCTGAGATGGCGAAACATTGGTCACGTGATCTGGCTTGACTCACTGTTGACTGCAGAGCTCTGCCCACGGAGTGCTGATTTAATGGTGTCAGGTCGGCTGCAAGAGAGGCTTGGCCAGTTGTGCTTATTAAATGTGTGGGTGGCACAAAGCTGTGAGGGACCAGTGGGGCCAGAGGGAAAGACCCATGGTGCACAAGACTGGCCTGTCTGGGAAGGTGGACTTGAACAGGGTTAGCACTTTGCAAAAGGAACTCGCTGTTGAAGATAAGCTGGGAGAGGCGTGAAGTAGTAGATCTGTTTTTTTCACAAGGCCTAGTATTTTTGTTTGTTTGGTTTTTTAAGTGCTTGCAGTCTCAGAGGGAGTTGCCTGCATGATGTGGCTATTAGAGACCAGAGTGATCCTGACCAGGAAATCCCCCTGGGTCAGGCGAGCTGCATTGGAAATTGTGGTCTCAGTGTAGGGGCTGCGTGTTAGGGGGCAGTGATGGAGGCTGCTCAGAGTGAGTGAGCCTTCAAATGAGGCCCTTGGGCTGAGGGTGTGTTAAGCATAATGTGAGGGAGTTGTGAAAACCCTGGGGATAGCTGGTCTGGACTGAAGAGTCCTCCTAGGGGACGTTACCCTCTCCAAGTGTTTGAATGGCTTCCCAGTGGTAGAAGAGTTAGATTTATTCTCTCAGGAAAAACTGAGGTGAAAATCAGGGCATCCCATGGAAGATGGCCACCAAGCAGATGGAAATATGAAGTCTGTACAGAAAATATCCAGCCATGTACTATGAAAAATAAAGACATTAATTAAAGGCAAAACAACGTACAAGAGACATTGTACACAGCACAATGACACCTCAGTCCCCTTCAAAGTAGGCATCTTGGGACCTCACACAGTTCTCCCAACCACCATCAGTTGCCCCATTGTATTTTCCTGAATCTCATTAATGGTCTGAAATTTTTTCCTACTCAAAGGTCATTTTAGTTTTGGGAAAAGCCAGAAGATGCAGGGTAAAAAATCTGGGCTATAGGGGGGGCTGAGTTACCTGGATGATTTGATGTTTCTCCAAAAAACTCTGCAACAGATGTGATGCATGAGTGGGCATGTTGTCATGATGAAGCTGCCAACCACCAGTTGCCCATAGCTGCAGCCTTCTGAATCATCCAAATAGTTTCCAGAGAGGAATGTTCAAGCCTAACACAAAATCTGATGCAGATTCCTTGCTCTACTCACTCAGTCATTTCGAATGGGGTGGCCACACAGTACACATGCTCACTCTACGGTGTCTACCCCTTCCACTGACTTGTACAGTGGAAGTCGTCATGTTCACACATTCCAGTCAACTCTCCTTGGCTGCCAGGTTGCATTGGTGTCGTACAGATTGTTCTCATTGTGTTAACAATGGCTGGACTTTTTCTGGACGGACCTGGTACATGAGCACAAGCTGTGTGAAGGAGACATCAAGTGGAGAATTTTCCATTTGCTTTTTAATAAGTTTGAGACCAAAGGCTAATGTGATGTTTTGTTTTTTTTTCTTTCATTACTGCTGGGTTTAGGACTTGCTTCTTCACTTCTATTTTTTTAAAGCCCATTGAATTTTATTTTTATTTTTACATTTTTCCAGTTTTTTGCTTTGAGACTTTCAAACCTTCATAAGAGTGAAAAGACTTGTCCATTGAGAGACTTGTGTATAATGTTCACCTGGATTTACGCACTGTCAGTAGTTTGCCGCATCCGCTTTCTTTTCGTGTGTATCCACCTTTCTCTCTCTGGAACTCTGTAGACATCAGTTGTCATCATTGTGACAGTTTAACTCACTTGCCTACTTTTCTATGTATGTCATAAGGACAAGGACGTTCTCCTACGTGACGACAATAGAGTTCCCAAACCCAGGAGATTTAACATTGGTCTTATCCAAATGCAATCTGTATTCAGTTTCTTTAGTTGTTTCCAGGAGCATCCTTAATTCTTAAAGCTTTACATTTAAAAAATTTTTCTACTTACCTAGAAGACACTCATAAATTAAACTGGGAGCTTTTAATATTCTAGATTCTTGGCCCTTTCCATCTAGTGTATCCAACTCTTTAGATGGGCCTGGAAATGTTTCATCCAAACTTTTTAATTTGGAAAAAAATCAAACCCTCAATCCAGTTACAAGGAAGGCTATTTGATTTACCAATTATTAATATTTTGATATGTTTGCCTTCTATTTTTCTCTCTAGACACATACACTACTTTTTTATCTATTCATTTTGCGCTGAATCACTTGAAAGTTAAATCATGATACTTTACCCTTGAATTCTTCAGGTTGTTTTTTCTAAGAACAAGGATGTGCTCCAATGTAACCATTAGCATGCTCAGGAGATTTAATGCTGCTGCACTAGTCATACCTAATATCAAGTCCACATTCAAATTTTCCTGATTTATTTTAATAATGTTTTTTAAACTGATCTTCCAACCCACCATTGCATTTTTGATGTCTGTCTCACAATAAGCATTTTTTTATTAAATTAAATTTTTCTCCACAAAGTCTCACAGGTAAACTATATACTTTTCCTCTAAAATATGTATATTGCTTTTTGTGACTTTTTAAAAGATTTTATAAGGTGGATAGGGTGAAAATCATACAAAGGAGTTTCTTTATTTCTTCTCATTACAACAGTCTAGTAATTTAAATTTGTGAGTCATGAAAAGTGGGAGAGACACATACGTATACAAACACAAATGAACTACATCTTGAAAGAAGTCAAGGGTCCAGGAGTTGGCAGGGCTCTTCTGGCAGAAGAATTAGGTTCCATCCAGTTGAATTTGAGGGGAAAATAACTGGCTTAGAAATTTTCGTGAGTTCTCATAGCTAAGGAAAGTATTTCCTAAAATGGTTTTTCCTCTTGGTCTTACTCTCTGTGGCACCCACACTGGTAGACACTTAGTTTGTGTACGGGCCTTGGAGTTCATGACCTTCCTTTTCACTGCACAGTGTGGAGCCATCACCGGCTTCCGGTGGTGACTGTGCATCACAGATCAGTGGCTGTGCCAGAGGCTGAAAGAGGTGTCACCTTTCAGAATGTGAGCATGGAAATCCTATTAGGCTTAAGTAACACTTTCCAACTTGGTGATATGTTTTAAAACATAGAAAATTAATACATAAACATCTTCAAAATTAAAAACCTGTGCCCACCAAAAGCTGCTTTAAGAAACTGAATAGGGAAGGCAGTGCCTGGGAGAAAGTTTGTAATGGGTATATCTGTTAAAGAGCAGGTGTCTGGGAAATACGAAGAACTGCAATTCAAGTAAAGCAATAGAAATAGGTGCAGGTACAAAAAAATTTGAATAGACAGTTCACAAAACAATATTAAAAAATGGTCAATAAACACTTGATAAAAGTGCTCACATGTTGGTCCTCAGGGGAATGTAAGTTAAAACACGGGGAGCTACAATTGCATACTCACCAGAGTGGCTAAAATTAAGAAGATTGACACCACCAAGTGCTGACAAGATTATAGAACAAAAGAACTCTCACACATTCCCTAGTGGGTATATAAAATGGTAGAACCACTTTGGGAAAAAGGTCTGGCAGTTTCTTGTAATATTAAACGTACATGTGCCCTATGACCTAGCAATTTCAACCCTAGGTATTTACCCAAGAGAAATGCAAGCACATATTTTTAATATGCTAGCAATACTCTTATAGAAGAATATTTTGAGTCGCTTTATTTATAGTAATCTAAAATGAGAAAGAATCCAGCTTTTTACTAACAAGGAAGTGAATACACTCTGATGTGCATGATGTATTCATACGATGTAATACTACACAGCAACAGAAAAGAACGAACTCCTACTATTCATAACTTACATGGTTCTCAGGAACAGAAAGCTGAGGGAGAGAAGCCTCACAAACAAGCACATACTGTGTGATGCCATTTTTATGAGTTGCAAGAACAGGCAGAACTTACCTACAGTGAAGTCCAATCAGAACCATGGGGCAGCCTTCAGGATGTGGGTTGCATGCTGTATTTGTTTGTGAAAACTCAGGGAATATGCATCTTAAAATTAGAGCATTTCATTTCATTTACATTTTAAAAATAAAACTGATAAAGAAAAATTAGGGTGTAGTTTATGATATAGAAGCTGAAGTACTTAGGGGGAGTGTACTAATGTCCACAATTTATTTTTAAATGTATTATATATGTACATATATATATTAAAGAAATGGATTATATATATATATAAATGGGTTTATATACATATAAGAAATGGATTATTGGATGGAAGAGACAAATGAGTAGAAGGCCATAGGCATTATAATGTTAATGGTAGAATGTAAGTGATAGTATCTGTAATATTCTTTCAGCTTTGTTGTGTGTTTGGAAATTTTTATAATTAAATAGTGCTTGTTTAAATCCTATGAAATAGCCATTTTTTTGTTGGCCGAAATGGTCAACTACTGACCGTTTTTTATGGTTCAGCCTGATGTTTGCAGCCACATCTCGAAGGCGGTTTTATTCAGCAGTCTGTATCTGACGGGGTATTGACAGGAGGCTTCGTTTTCCTCCTGTCAGTCAGTGTGCTTAGTTGGACCAGATGAGCCTCTGGGTGGCAGAGACTCTTGATCGTCTCTGGCATGGATTCTTCACAGCCTAGTCACTCTCCATTTCTAAACATCTGTCTGATTTAACTCTGATCTCATTGCTGTTGCAAAATTTCTTGTCCCCCATTAGAAGCAAGGCAGGAAGGAGGGCCTGCCTCAGGGAGGGAGTGGTTGTATTCTCTGAGTGGGCACTTTGGGACAGTGTCCACCTTGCCTCTGCTAGACTCTAGCTTGTCAGGGGTACTGGGGCAAGGGAGAGGTCAAGAGGGAAAGTCCTCTGCCACCTCTGCCCTGTCAGAGTCTCCTCTGCTGGTTGATAACTGTCCATGGTTGCCTGCAAATGACAGGCACCAACAGGCCTCCTTTGTGAGTTCTCTGGAGGCCTGATAAGGACCACGCCTTCCAACCCTCCTGGGCATCTACTCCTGCGGAATACCCCACCCTCTGGCTCCTGGGTGTCCCTTGCCTGGTAGTTAACCTTTCTGAGTAAGATGCTGTCAAGATGGTACAAACCCGAGTGCTCTACTGCTGCCCACTGTGGTCCGTGGGAAGCTGACATCTCACCAGGAGTGCATGCTGCTTGGTAGCAGTCACCTTTTCTCTGCAGCCGTTTCTCCCCAGTTCTCTCAGCTGCTGCTCAGCAGCATGGCTGACCTCGAGTCTTCAGTTCCTGCAGAGATCAGGGTCTGTAACAGTCTGCCCCCAGACCTTATCATAAGTTATATTCTTAGGCCAGTGGCCAAAGGCTCCAGACATACAGAGTCTCTCCTATCAGGCAGGACATTCAGGGACCTAGAGATCGCCTCCAAAAAGGTAAGGGCAAAAGCCACACCTCTTTGGGCAAAGTTAATTGTTTACTACGCAGTTTTCAGTTGCAGCCATTCTTGCTTTTCACTTATTTCTGCTATCAGCTTCATTATTATTTAGCAAAAGGTTGTTGGCTGCCCCCAGAATGTACTGTGTAAATGACATCAACTTGTTTATTGGCCTGTAACTTGTGTATGTTTTATAATTTACACGTGAATTTTCTGTATATTTTGTGCTGACACTTTCCTATCCCACTCTGCCCCTCCCCATTTGCACTCATGGTGGGTGCATTGTGAATGCTGCTTTCTTTTGCCTTAGAAAGTGGGAACTGGTGGGGGTGGAAGGCCATGTCTCTTTTGCTGTCTCAGTGGCTTAATTCAAAAATCCTTCGGGGGCCCGGCTGCAAATCAGTCTCGGTCATGCATAAGGGCTTTGTGACCTAGTTTATTGCAGTGGAGTTAGAGTTACAAGTAGGGCTAGGCTTTTTTGTTACTGATTTTAGATGTAAAAATAGAACATTTTTGTTTTAACAGCTCACTGCCTGAGTTTCTGGTTGGCCATGGTAACTCACTGTATACTTTTGCTGCTCCCAGTGCAGCAGGAGACTGTCTCATGTTGAACATCACACTGGTAGCTGTTACCCACACAGCCACATGCTTGGCTAGCCAAGAAATGATTTTTCTTTTGAGACTGTTTTCCCTCTTCTGAATGCTCTGTAGGGAGGAATCGTTATGTTTAAAGAACTAACTCATTAGGCCTGGCATGAGAAACTAGCTGTTGGAGTCAGCCAGCATTGATGTTGTTCAGGATTTTACCGGTGCAGCTTTGGTACATCGTGGGCTCACAAGGCGGGGTTGGTGGACCCATGTTCTGGGCTCAGCTCTTCTCTCCTGCAGTGAGCCAGTGGTGATGCAAACATAGGTGCTGCTTCAGTAGTCCGTCATCTCGGGCTTCCAAAGGATGATAAGTTTCCCAACAAATCTGGGAGCTGATATTGGTAGGTATTGCTCATATTACTTACACTGATGTGAATGGAAATGACTCCCTCAGTTTTATTTCACTAAATTCTAAAGTGCTTGGGAACCATTGGGTTTCTTTCTTGATATTTTGTCTTGACTATTTGTCAATGTTTTCCTGCTATGAATTAGTTTTAGGATAATTAAATTCATGAAGATGAGGCGTCCTGAAGCGACCTGGCATTCGTTGGACTAAACTTTGCTCCCTTATTTCTGGAGCATTAGCAGGAAGAGATTACTCCCTTAGTATCAAGGATTTGAGAGGAAATTTACTTATTTAGCAAATGTCTGTTGGATTTCTACCAGGTGCAAGACAAGTGTACAGTTGTGAACAAGCAGACTCAGTCCCTGGCTTTATGAAACTTGCATCGTGGAGGTAGAAAGAGATTACAAACAAATTATCAATGGAATAACACCATGAGGGAGTACTGTAGAAGAGCATTTTCTAATATGCTCTCACCGGAGTATGGGAAGCCTTCCTTAAAGAGGTGGGGTTTAAGCAGAGTGAGCAGGAGATAGCTGTGTGTTGGGGGTGCGGGGAGCAAGTGGTGGAGCTGTGTGTTGACATCCCAAGAAGAGGGAACGGCCTGTGCAGAGATGCTGAGACAAGAATGAGCCTGGTGAATTTTTGGTTTGTGTGTGTGTGTGTGTGTGTGTGTGTGTTCATGTCTGGAATATACACAACTAGGGGAAATGACCCCAAATTAACGCCAGAGCAGTAGGCTGGGGTCATGTCAAGTAGAGTGTTACCAGCCACAGTGAAGGTTTTTATTTTTTTTTCTGAGAATAGTGTGAAGCTATTGAGAGATTAAAAAAAAACAGGATAGTAATATAATCACCTAAAAATATTCCGGCTGCTGTGTGGAACAATAAAGGTTATGTTAAGGTACCGTAGTAGCCTAGGAGAGAGGATGATAACTTGGGTTTGGATGGTCACAGTAGAGAGGCAGAAACGCAGCTGCTTCTGGGCAGGATTTCCCAGCTTTTCATATCACAGCGCACACGAATGCTGTGTGAAAACATCGTACTGGGGTAAACAGACAGGGACGTGCCAGGTGCTGAGGGAGGTCACATTTTGGCACAGTGGTAACCCATTTGCAACAGCCTGATGGAGAAGCTCTGACCTGGGAGATGGGCTCCAGGCTGAGTTCCAGGTTTTTGGTTTAAGCCATTGTCTTGATGGAAGTCTTCCTGAGATTTAGAAACTGGAGAGGAGAGGGGAAGGGTCGTGGGTTAGTGTGCACAGAGGCTGAGTGTGAGGTTTCCTTCAGTCATTCACGCGGGGTTTGAGTAGACAAATACATGGGCTTGGTGCTCGAAGGGCATACAAAGTCGCGTAAGCTGTATAGGAGGCACCTGCAGTCAGCTAGGGAGGTGGCACAGGATCAGGCAGTTTCCTTGAAATCTGTGGAATTCATATAGAATTTCCATGTTTAAAAATTAACTAGGGGAGAATGTGCTGGTCCAGGAGATTGAAAATTAGTCCAGAAATGTGGACCACACGTGATGATTCTGAAATCATGAAAGTCAAGGGCAGTGAATGTTTTAGAAGGAGGGACAATTCTCCTGAGAGGGCAAGCGAGATGAGGACTGAAATTTTCCGTTGGGTTTAAGGGCATGGAAGTCATCGATATGACATTTGAGCCACTGCTACATTGGAGCCATGTGCAGAAGCCAGATTGCAACCTACGGTTGTAAGGAGTGAACGGACAGTTAGAAAATAAAAGCAGTGACTTAACAGCTTTGTGGAGAATTTCATCTGTGTTGGGAAGAAGAAAGTCAGAGCATGGGGTTGAGGGGCGACGTAGTGAGGCCCGTGACCTAGGAGAGTGAAAAGGTGCTGAGCATAAGGAAGCCGAGGAGGAAGGGGTGGGTGGGTTAACTAGGTGGTAAGCAGAAAGTGAATGCACGTGAGTGTAGCCTTGTGGGTTGGCAGTGCACAGTCAAGACACTGCTGATGGTTCTGTTTCCTGTGGGAAGTAAGAGGCCATGGCATTTTTGGAGCATGAGAAGACAGAATATTTAGCAGCAGTGATTGCTGGTAGTCCCCGAGAGAGCAGGTTACAGTTGTCTGGCCTGTGTCCCTTGCCTGGTGGCCATGTGCGCCCAGCTGCCCTTACAGTCAGCAACAGGGTGATCTTGTGTTCCTTCGGGAGGCAGTTATGGCAGATGGATGCAAGGAAAAGATGAAGAAGCCAGGAACTAAAAGCCAGGGAGTGACATCAGCGATAAACTACGGACTCTGAGGCTGGGTTAGGGATGTGGAGAGGCAGTGTTCCCTAGATGTGGGCGGTGCAAACAAAAGTTTTACTCAATGTCTGCAGGGTCACTTCTGTAATAGTGGCTATTTAATGTTAGGTTTGGAATGGTAAAACTTGCTCTTGTGCTTCGGAGACTATATAGAGATGAAAAGTTTGTGGTTATGTTGTAAAGAACTGTGTTTTGGGGGATCTCATGGTATCCTATAGTCCTTACAGCGACGCAAGCAAGCTGAGCTTTTTTTGCGAAGTTGCAGAATCCATCAGGATGGTTGTGTCAGGGTAAGAGTTACAGAGATATTTCCATAAGAATAAAGATGTGATTAGGAGGGTGAATTAGGTGGGGTAATTTTAGCAAGATCCATGGTAAAGATATACAAAGGAGTGTTGGATATAGGGTGGAGGGACACAAGGTTAGTGGGAACGAAATACGAAGAAAAGAAGACCTGTGATCTTGGCCACACAGACATTGGAGTCACGTGGTTATGGATGGAACTGAGGTGGAGAAGACTGTGCTGCGGGGCGGGGTCCCTGGAGGTGGTGGTTGACAGGGACGAGGCAGGGTGGAGGGTGTATAACTGGATGGCATGGACCTCGGAGAAACAGGTATTTTTTTTAATGGTACAGAGATGATGGTCTGGGAGTTGGTAGAAGTAAGAACTCTTTTCTCCTCCTCCGGACCCCAGCATCAGGGATGGCTAGTGCAGTAGTGCAGTGATTCTCTTCGTGTGTGGTCCCTAGACCATCAGCATCGCATCACCTGGGAACTCATTAAAAATGCAGATTCTCGGGTCCTACTCCAAACCTTCGGAATTAGAAACTCTGGGATGGGCCGAGCAGTCTGTTCTGACAAGCCCTCCAGGTGAGTGATGTGCTCTAAAGCCTGAGAACCAACGAAGAGGGCTTCGTTGATGCGGAAAGGGAGCTAGTTGGTGCTGATCCATGAGAAGTCTCTTGGATTTTCTCCTGGGTTTTGGAGGAAGGTAGAGCCCAGGACTCAGTGGACCTAGGCCTTGGCTCTCCTGGTCTCCAGTGGAGTCAGGCTGATAATAAGAGTCTCTGAGCGCATAGGAGAAGTTTGGTCTTTGCTTGGACCTAGGAGTTGCTATTAGTCCCAACAAAAAATAGGTTAAGTAGTGTTACTTTAGTTGAATTTGCTAGGGTTTAAAAAACGTGATTTGCTCTATGCAAATTAAAATGTTTTTGAACTTCATAAACATTTCCCATCATAAAAAATGACTGGCCATTGTAAGAGATAATTACTTAGAATTCAGAATGCCTTTTCCCTTAAGAAATGTGGTGGTAGATTAAATGTTATTTCAGAGACATCCTGACCACCCTGTGAGGAATAATAGGTATGCCACTGTTGTGAAGTGGAGGAGTGACGACATCTCATTGAAATAACTGTAAAACTGTGGCAGAAGACGAGAGGAAAGGTTAACTGTACGACGTGTGAACACGTGTGATAAAGGCTTGTCGGGGAGCAATAATTGGAGCTGTGTGGAGGAGACTCAGGGTTGAGGTATAGCCAAAGCTGATAGCTGTGGTCTTGTCTCAGGTCAGCATTTGGCCACAGACCTGTCATTTAGCATGCTGCTGGCCTTGCGCAGGCCTGGGAAAGGGGGAGGAGAAATGCTGGCCGCTCTGGCAGTCCGGTTGGCAGGTGAGGCTCGTGCGAAGGGTGGCGAGTTGCAGGCGAGAACAGTGCACTGGTCCTGACAGAGTCAACACAGATGTGTTGCACGGGTGACTGAAGCAGATTTTTCATGCCTAGTTGTGCCAAGACATGTTTTATAAGCCAGGAAATTGTGGCCCAAAAGTTTGATGACTTTCCCCAAAATGAAGTTAAGGAAGAAGCTAGGAACTGACTCCAGATCTTTTGAGTCTGAAATGAGTCACGTGCGTGTGCATGTAGCGTCTTGGTTTCCAGTGAGACCCAGGAAAGTCCCCCTGTTGTCACCCTTGCTTACTCTCTGAAAACCACAGAACTAAAGAAAGCTTCTGGAATATTTGCCTAATGAATTTGTATGGTGGTGGGTCATTGTAAGCCCCTGTCAAAAAGTGATCTATTATCTTTCAGCATTTTAGCAAGCACTAATTTTTAGTGGGTCGGATGCTTGAGGAAAGGAACGGGGTGGGGAGGGAAATGGCTGTTGGTTGGAGGACAGCTAAGGTGCTCGTCAGTTTCGCGTGGCTGGCCCTGATGCCTGTTCACTCTGTCCCAACTCCGGGCCATCCAGTACCTGGTGCCATAGTTTGCTGACTGTTCAGAACATATAAAGGTTTAAATTGCATGTGAAACATTCAATCTGACCGAAAAAAAATGAAAGACTCAAACAACTTTGGAAGGCTGCTGCCTTGCTCTGGATACTCTGTGTGCTAAATTAATTTAGTATACGAACCAGAACTCTGATGAATTCTATGCAATGCTAATCTTAAGTCAGTGAATAAATAGTACTGAAATTGGGCTGGTTTTATTTCCCAGTAGAGAACGCTTGGAGAACGGGGCCGGAAGAAAGTAGAGCAGCATCGGAGTGCAGTTTCTAGGCCCTTCCCGGGTCGTTTCCTGGACCACTTCCCTCACTGCCAAGGGTCCCTTCTTTCCCTGTGCCCTGCCTCCCCCCCTTCCTGCCAGTTGCTCCTCTTCCTTCACTTCCTCTCTGCTCTCTCTCCTTTCTTCATTACTGAAATAAATTTTTGTTGTTGCTTTACTTTGCTATTGGAGGAATTAGTCTTGGAATGGTGATGCCTGTGAATTTTAGAGCATTAATTAATTTCTTACCATTTAGGGTTCTGTTTCATTCAAACAAATGTTCTTTCAGTGTGGGCATTTGATTAGGCCAGGAAGGGCCAAATCAACCCATTTCTGGGCTTGGAGCCACATTTTGTAGCAAGACTTCTTTTGGTTTTGAATGACTTAGTACTTAGGCTAAAGAACAGTCTATTCTGTTTCATTATTTCTGGCTTGCTTGATTTTTTTTTTTTTTTTTAGGGTGTGGAGTAGAGAGATAGGACCAACTGAGAAAGGAATCCCGTAAGTGAGAGAAAGGCTGTTGGATTACGAGGAGTGCATTTTAGCCTGAGTGGTTAGCAGTATTTGGCCATGAGGAAGAAGCCTCTAAAAATAACTGGTGAGCAGAGTTTGTAGTCAGGTCCAATTTCAGTTCTCGAGGCCTTGTCCGCGGAGCGTGGCCTGCCTAGTGCTTCAGTAGGGAAGGGCATGCGGTGTGGCTGATACCGCTCGTGGGGCTTTGATTTTTGTCTTCCATATATATTACCCATGGATTGAGGAAACCAAAATGGCAGAAGGTAAAGGTGTATGTTTATTGTTTAGGGTAAAGTGGTTTGGGATCCCCCTGACAGTTTTTAGTTTTATTGTCAGCTGTAAATATTAAACTGTTAAAATATTTTTGTGTGAGTGCTTTTGACTGCATCTTCTACATGTTCTATTTTGAACTCATGGACTTTTCACAGTAATTTAATTTTTTATGGAATAATCTGTCTTGATCTGAATATGTTTTGGTGTCTTAACTTAAAATATCTTTTAGTAAATTGTACTATCAGAGACCATATTTTACAAGCTTCAGAAAAATGTACAAGTAGTTTTTCTTAGCCTAATGACTGCAGTGAATTTTAAGCATTGTCTGTATTCACTCATATAAAATTATAGGAAATTTAAGAAATGTATATGTCCTGACTTGTAATAATGAACACATTTAGTTGGCTCAAGCAGTCTTATCATAAATGGAAACTGCCCTAATTTTTGTGAAGCAGAGGATAAATGCAAAGGAAAGACACTAGGATTTTATAATTATTATTAATTTTTAATTAAACCATTAACCTTCGAATGTTCTTTAATGATGTGTTGAGTCTGTGCTTATGTGCATTTGTCTTCACTTTGCATTGTAAGATCTCCTTTCCATTTGGTTGAAAGCAAGTTGTGTTGGCTCATTTGTTGAAAATTTATTTAAGGAAAAAATAGACATATGAAAACTGCTTCCAACTCTCAGCTGCCTAAGTGGCCACTGGGGGGATTCTATTATTAGTATAGAGCATATGAGTAGCTGTACTTGAACACTGTTTTGGGTAAATGGTTAGCATGGGTCTTTTGACTCCTGTGCCTCAGGTAGCCGTGAAGAAGAGTGGAGCTGTATCTGACATTAGCTCTTTTAGAAGACCTTTTCTCCTCCCCCTTGGATTACATAATCCATACTTATGACCCACTTTTAACAGTGCTTGTCTTCCAAAGGGTGACATTTTGCAACATGGAAAAAAAATGATCAGTTTGATGAATTACTTGACAGTTTTAGTTCTTTTAAAACACTTTAAGTGTGTAGATTTTATGAAAAATACAAAACTACCTGCATGATGCTAGCAAGCTTGTAAATGGTTGATTTGTAATTCAGTTAATAGTAAATAGTCCAGATATAAGCAATTGACTGCTGTTCAGGTGCTTAGGGTACCTCTTCTACTTTCATTTCCTCAAACGAACGAATAGAATTACCTGGTGTCCCTAATCCGATCTTCATTTTGGAGAGAGACACGTTTCGTTGCTTACCATGGTACTTTTCTGTGTTTGGTTGTATGTGAGGACATTTTCTGATTGGGAGGTCATGTACTTTTCTTGATGGGTCAACATGGAAGAAAATGAGTCACATTGTTTCTGCCATATTCTTAACCCCCATTTTAAAAAACAAAACAAAACTTTTTCACTAATCCCTGGGACTACATGTTGAATATGGAACAAGAAAATGACATGAAGACCCTTAGATTTGTCCTGGTCTTAGAAAACAGGGACAGCTACTTGATGTTCTTCTAGAATACTGTTAGATCAAAGTCTGGTTTCATGTTTGATTATGGAGTTTTAAACCCTCACGAAGGGTTTATCTTACTATACTTTTTTCATTTTAATTGGGCAGAAACTGATCTGCCCTTTGGGGCTAGGCACACCATATTTACAAAGTGACATATGAAGAGTGGATTATTTGATATCAATTAAAAAGCCCCCCACAAAAAGATGTCTTAGGAACTTTTCCCTTCTATTATTTACTGTTTTGTTTCTTTATGGAATTAATAATAACAGCAATAAGATAATAATGCCAGAGTAAAACCTCAGTTATTTGACATTATAAAGGGATGGATAAAATATTGCTAATAATTCCTTATTCCAGCTAAACAACCTTAACCCTTTTAAAGTGATAAATCTGCTTAATAAAAATATACTGAATGAAAATCTAAGACTTATTATATATTTCTTATATTTTGAAACAGTTTAAAACAATGTCTTAATGACAAAATCAATATGAAGGTCATTATTACCTTGTACTAAAGATTATGTTAAGACTGTTCAGCGTTTGCCTGCAAGCATCAATCATAAATGACCTCCTGCCACGGTCCCTTCCAGTTCCTGTGTCCACTCTTGCTGTGTAGTCCTGCCTTTGGCGGGCCTTCCCTCCATCAGCAGCTTGTTGCTTTAACTCACGTGGGTTAGGTTGCCTTTAAAATCTGCTCTTCGGTTTTGTGCCGTGAGCTGGGATCCTGAATTGCAGTTGTCAGAATCATGTTTAAAACCAATATTTTAAACAGACTTTAGGGAAAGGTGTGTCCTTTACTGTGTTACTGTCTTCGCCTTCTCTCTCTCTTCCTCCCCTCCCAGTGCCGTCTCTCTGTTTGGGTGCATGCATTTCTATAATTATTTTTAAAAACCTTTTTCCACCTCATACTTATATCTGGTGTTGCAGGTTAAACACTTTGGTGAGTATTTCTGAATTAACTTGGATAAATGATACTTTCCTTTTGAGAATCTCAGAAACTTTCCTCCATCATTTCTGCCTCAAGAAAGACATAGAAGCCCTGGCCGGGTAGTTCACTTGGTTAAACAGCGATTTTCAACATTTTTTTACCTCGTGGCTCACGTAAACTAATTACCAAAGTTCTGCAGCACACCAAAACATATATTCTATTTTTCTGCCAGTCTGACAAAAAAAGAAAAAAGGTTTAATTTTTGACTCACTCACACCAGACAGCTTTGTTGTGTGGTGGGCTGTTGTCATTTTTTAATTTGGTGTCCTAAGGGAAAAGAGGTCAGTGCCCCCGACTAAATGGTCAGGTATTGCATGTTTTAACATTCTTGGCCGCACACCAGTGTGCCTGCTGAGTGACACGGGTTGAAAATCACTGGGTCAGAGTGTCGTTCCGACAGGCCAAGAAAGCAATAGAAATGGAGAAAGAATTGAACTTTGAAATCAAATGATTTGTTTTAAAAGCTTATTTTATTAGTAAATAATATTTTCTTTTTGAAGGTGCTATCTTTTAAAAAATTTTATTTATTAAAATTTTTATTAAAGTATAGTAGACATACAAGAATAAATACTATATGAGTTTCAGGACTATAACATAGTTATTCAACATTTATATAGCTTGCACAGTGACAAAGCAGTAAATCTTGTCACTGTACAAAGTTACTATGCTGGTCTGTATTCTTCACGCTGCACTTTATATCCCCGTGACATATGGAAGTGTGTGCCTCTTATCTCTTATCTCCCTTCACCTTTTCCACCCATTCTCCCACCCCTGTGAAGGACATCATCTTGAGCGTACTTTTATGTAGGTATACATTTTGAAAGCTTAACTATTGAATAAAAATTATATAATGTCTAACACATATGCTGAATAAATATGTTAAGTGAATGAATAAAAGGATGAACTATATTTAGTCTTATTATTTTCTAGTTACAATATGAGACACTAGTGTCAGTTACAAAATGTCCAAGAGGAGATGAGACAAGAACCCAGTTTTCTTGCATCGTTACATTCATTTTTAAATAGAACATTTAAATTTTCTTTACAAAAAAGATTTTATTTATCCATTTTTAGAGAGAGGGGAAGAGAAGGAGAAAGAGAGGGAGAGAAATATTAACGTGTGGTTGCCTCTTGCGCATCCTGTACTGGGGATCTGGCTGGCAACCCAGGCATGTGCCCTGATTGGGAATTGAACTGGCGACCTTTTGGTTAAGGCTGGTGCTCAATTCACTGAGCCACACCAGTCAGGAGAACATTTAAAGTTTCTTAGAGACAATAAGTAGTCGAGGGAGGAACATTCTTAGTCATAATCATAGTTCCATATTTGGGAGTAAATAAATACTTTGGAAAGCATTAGTCTTATTATCATAAACATTTTATACAAATGGGTATGTATGCATACATCTATATGTTACATAGAAATGAGGTTTTCTTGCACAGTATTTAAAAAGTCTTTATGTAGGTAGATATTTAACAAATTAAACGCACATCACTGCTACTGTATTTCTAGTGCTTCTCTGCCCCCACAGAAGCTCCTCACATTTTCCTCTTTTAAAAATTTAGTGGGTGATTTATTTTATATTGTTTTTATAATTTCTGTGCTTAAGACACAAAAAATACTAAAAATCATCATTTCCCCTCACCCACATTGCAGAAATTTTCACCTAGTCTCTCCCCCTCCCATGGCGATGTTCAGGTAATGAAACAGTGAAGCGTGTTTTAGGCGGATTAAATATGCAGCTTCTGCCCAGCAAGCATTTTTTGATGTACACATTATGTATTATATAACCAGCTTTTAGGAGACTTTTAATAGAGTATATTAGAGAGAGATAGATGGCCATATGTTTTCTGTCTGTAAATTCACTTTTGTGAATTTACTGTATAATTATTTATAAATCTGGCCCTTTTTATGGGTATGTTAATATTTAAAGGACATTAGAAAAGGAAACTGGCTTTTGCTTTAACAATGAAATATGTTTTATTTGGTCATCACAATTTTATATACATAAGTATAGATACATAGATAAAGATGTATGTGTTTGAGTGTGTTTACATGCACACACATCCACACTTTCTCTCAGATTGGTTTAATTTAATGTCACCTTTCGAAAAGTTGATTTACTGGTTGGTTTAAAAAATGCATATATCTTTTAAACAAGGAGAATTTTAAGTTTACTCTTTCATCCAGAAGAATTGGCAGTGGATTCTTGATTTGAGCCACTGGAAAATTACTGCCACAGTTGGAACTGCATCAGGTGTCAGAAAGCGGGTTGTGGATTAGCACTCGTCCGGTTTTTGGAAATCGTGTATCTGGCCCACTCGTGCGCAGATCGGGGAACTCGGGTCCCGGGAAGTCACGGTTTATTCCTAGCTCTACCTGACTTGTGCTGGTGACTTTGGGTGAAACATTTACTCTTTTCTCTATAGAACAGAGATGATCTTTCCTGTCCTTATCTGCACAGTGGTTCTCCACCAGGCACTGCCCTGGTGGAGGACAGTTAATAGTGTTTGAGTGAGTTCTTGTCATAATCTCTGGGAGCCCTTGCCTTTGGGACCAGCCGACACTAGGCAGGCCAGCTGCTCTGCAGGGTAGGAAGCAGCCACACAGGATGAAGAATGGTCCTGTATCGGCCTCCAGTAATGCCCTCTAGGGAGACTCTGGCAAGACCATTGTGAGGATCACATGCTCATGGAAGCAGGTTGAAGGGAGGGCACGTGCCCCAAAAGGTGGCACCCTACTTTGCCACCTGCTTGATAAACGTTTCCTTTTCTCACGGGGCATTTTAGGATATGACATACCCTTTTAGTTAAATGTTAGTATGTGTATAACCTTTATTACATTCTTTTAAAAAAGAAACTTGAATATTACCGTGTTTCCTTTTTTAAGGACAGTGTTCACCATTTCATATTACTATCACTTGACTTTCATCACTTTTGTTTATTTTTGGCTGTAAGATGAATAGTTCCCAAAGAATGTAAGGTATATTAAACATGTCAGATATGATAAATGACCCTTTGGTCAGGGTGGGGCGGGGTTTACAAAACTGTTTCCTGCATGGAGACCAGTTGTGAATGAGCCTCTTCCTGTTTGCCTTGGGCCAGGGGGTCTCCTGAAGGAGGAGCACTGAATTGTTCGTTATTCTGTTTTACTTCTTCACTGATCACTAGCCCTATGAATTGTTTCTTTCCTCCTTCTGCCCCTCTTTGGCCAAGAATATAGAGTGGTTTGGGGGGAGATGTTTTCTGTGATAGTTAACAGAATTTTTAAGATTCTATAGAAATTGAAGTGGGGCAGAGAAGGATTTGGCTACATTTCCATATGATCTGTTAAGTTACAGATGAGCACTCTGAACTTTGAAGTAGGTAGTATCTAAGTTGTTCAGATAAGGAGTTTAGAAGACAGAACATGCATATTGTATCAACTTTATTCTTAAAAAGTTGTCAGCCCATCAACAGTTTACTTCTTTCATTACTGAGAAGTTAGGGTTTTATGTATATTGTGTTGAGTGTAAGCAGAATCTTTCATTTTCTCCACTTTTATTTTGTGTAACATGTTTTGAGAATTTAAGTGATACCTAGTTTGAAATGACCATTTTAAGTACTATCAAATTACTGGAGAAATAATTCAGTGAAAAGAGGTGTTTGGTAAAGTATTTGCTTACACAGTGACATTGTACATCATTTCTTTTTAAACAGACACAAAGCATGGCGGACACAGGAATGGGAAGAAAGGAGTACTTTCTGGAAGTTCATTTTTCACGTGGTTCATGGTCATCGCGCTGCTGGGAGTCTGGACATCAGTAGCTGTCGTCTGGTTTGATCTTGTTGATTATGAGGAAGTTCTAGGTAAGAATTTGGATATCATTTCTTACGTGAACTTGTAGGAGCATAAATGACATCCTTAGTAATCTTAAAGATTTATCAGTATCTTTTCATACTGTTCATTTCTGCAGCCTATCAGTGCTTCTCAAGAGTGAGAAAAAGGGATGTTATCAGCATTACCTTGGAGACCAGCTTTTCAATTTCTTTGAACATTCTCCATAGTAAAAAAGGGGGGGATTTAAATTGTACATATATCACACAGAAAATTTTATCAAACAGTACTTACTCTCACTGCAAGCAGTATTTCATACTTTATATTCTGTTATATTATAAATTTAAAATTTACCGGTATGAACCACTGAATTTTTTTAAGGATTCATTAATGGATCATAAACGTGCAATTCACAAGACCTGGCTGTAGCCTTTCAAAGCAACCCCTCTGTGTCTCCGATGGAACTGCTGTGTGCGCACGTGTGTGTGTGTATGTGTGTGTGCGTGTGCACGCGCGCTCAGTATGCTGCTGTGAGGAAGCTGCCCTGCTTTTTTCTGACAGCTGTCCTCCTTTCTGCTCCTTTTTCCTTTTCTCTCCTCGTAATCACTGCACTTGTTCATGATTGTTTGCGTTAATGATTCTTTGTCATGTCTGGAGTCATACTCTTTTTTTAACCTAACCAAGTCTTTTAAAAAATTTTGTGCATGAAGTTTATATAACAAGATTTAATGTTATAAATATTTGAAAGTCAACAGTTTACTCACTGATTTTTCATGTATTCATAATTTTGTGCTACCATCATTGTTATATTATTCTAGGGTATTTCTATCGCCCCTTCCCTCCCAAACACCCAATTCCCCACTTCTTTCCTCTCCCTGCAAACACGGGTAAATAAATAATCTGTGTCCGAGGATTTGCCTGTCCAGGACATTTCATATAAATGGAACCATATGGTATGTGGCCTTCTATGTCTGCCTTTTGCACTTAGCATAATATTTTCAAAGTTTAGTGATTACTCCATTTTATGGCTGAATAATATTTCATTGTATGGATATACTACATTTTACTTTTCCATTTATCAGTGATGGATGTTAGGGTTATTGCCACTTTCTGGCTATTGTGAATAAATGGCCTTCCTCTTTCATAACTCTGGGAAAGATATGCCCCCCGTCACTGAACAGAGTGCACACTTCTCCGTGTGGGCGCTCTTGTGTAAGAAACCTCTTCCTTCCACAGACCTGATCGCCGTGCTTTACTTATTAGATTGTAGCTGTCTTGCTGGGATAGGGGAAAGACAAAGAATAGCGAAACACAGTTACGTGTAATGTGCCATTCATTGAAGCTTTTCATTTTTATTAAAGTATTTCTGGGTAAATGGATAGACTAACAGAGAAAGTATTTAGTGTAGAGACAAGCTTCTATGTAATATGTGATTTTGCTGACTTATATGATGCTAGGGGAAGTCTGTTACGAGAGATTTCAGATATTTGTACGTGTAAGCACAAGTAACAATTTTCATGTTTTTACATGCATGCAGCCAAAGCAAAGGACTTCCGTTATAACTTATCAGAGGTACTTCAAGGTAGGCTATTGGAGATGCATTCTAAGTTCACTGGTGTTAGTCTCTAAAAGCTCATCCTTAGTCTGCTAATTCAGTTATCACCCGTGTCAGAGAATGTAAGTGGTAGGAGCAATTTCCATTTTTAAGTTTGCCAGAGATTACAGTATTTTTCCTGTTTCTAACGTTGTTTGAGCTCTGTGCTCCATACAGCCTTGACCTGAAGATCAGTGTGCTTTTTTTTCATTTCTCAGCAAATAAATAATAACTCTCCATTATTATCGTCATGTTTAATGTGTGTGCTCTCTAAATCGGAGTCCTACATAGTAAATTTTCCTTCATAGGACAAGGGCTCTTGAGGGTAAAGGTAAGTCATAGCTGCTCTACTCCCGAAGTTCTGTTTGCTCTTATGCAGTGTTCTAATGTACTTTTTATTTAAGAAAAGGTAACAGTGCTGCCAACTGGTTCTTTAGTGCTAATGCCGTATTTGCGAATGTTGTTTAAAATATTGCTATCCATTTATGATGTTTCTTCCCAGCCATTGTGCAGTGGTAAATTATCAATCATGTTGAGTTTAGGATTTTTAAAAAAAGAATTGAATGTGTTTGACTCATTTCAAATGCTAAATATAACATTGCTCCCAGATGATAAAGCTTCATTAAAGCCTTAAGATACAGATTTACCATTCTTGGTGAGGAAAGGTCTGGGAGTATTGTTTTCTCAGGTTATCTGTTTTAATCCTTATTTTGTTTTCCTGTTAGCAGATGGCATTGGCCATCTACTGCTAAGGATAACTGCACGCTTTCGGTTGCGATTTCAGGAAGCCGGTTGTACATTCTTTATTTTCAGAGGTCTCTTTTCGAAGATTGATTCATGATGTTTCTGTTGTAAATCATTACAGTAAAATATAAAATTAACTGCTCTCTTAATTTTAGTACTTGTACTCAATCCAGTTATTTACATTTAGTCTTTATTTGAGGCTTGGTATTTGTTCCTTTTGTTTTGAATATTGACGATGGTGGAACTTTCATACTTTAGAAACATTGTTCCATGTGATTGTTAGAAATGGATCAATATTATTTCTTATATATGTTGAAAAGTTTACCTAAAATATTTGTAGCAGTATGATTTTTTTAAAAATCTGAAATGATTCAGTTAGGATATTGTTAAACCTTTAAGGAAAATATTATCCCAGTTACATTTCTTAGATTTGTTAGAGGGACATTTCCTGAATCTCTAAGTGAATTGCCATATCATTTTTAGGTAAGACACTCATTTAGCACTGTTTTTCAGGATTAAAGAGCAAAGAACTGTGTTGATTGGTAACATTTATGGCTGAAGTGCAGGACTCCAGTGAGTGGTGATACCTTATTAAGTTTGCTTTTCTTTTGTTCCCTTATCCATCTTTCCTCCCCTCTTGTAGGAAAACTAGGAGTCTATGATGCCGATGGTGATGGAGATTTTGATGTGGATGATGCCAAAGTTTTATTAGGCAAGTAGATGTTTTACTTTTTGTTAATGTTAATAAAATGCTGGAAACAGAAGAGTAGTTTTCCCCTGATGATATATATATGTCAATTGTATATATTTTATGAGAGATATTTTCCCACTTAAATCATATATTTTATTCTTGTTGATATGTTTGTTGAGTGATTTAATTATTTTTCCATGGACTCACATTTCAATTTACTTTTTATAAGTGGATACCATATTGCTTTTAACATATCTTCCTAATAAATGTAATAACTTGATACCTTTTTTCAGATTGAAAGCACTTCTTACTCTGAACTTAACCTTTGAACGTAGAGATAATGTGTTAGTCTGTTTTCAAATATGGTCATTACAGCATTCTTTAGCATCATTTGAAAATCCACTTCCATTTGAAAATGTACATTTTTAAAAGGTTACATACATTTATTTTGAAAGAAAAAAGTGGTAGTAAACATCTTACAATGTGCTGTGCATATTTTAAAGCTAACATTAAAAATATGAACTAGTAGGTTTTGGCTAGGTTTATTTTGGAAGGCTTGAGCCCTTCTCTGTACCTGTCTTTATCATTGAGATGTTCTTCTAATAAATAAAAATGTGATATTCCCTCATTTGTTTTAAAATGTTGTTTTACTAGAAAGGAGGGCACTGGCTCTAATATGCACATTTTCTGTGATCTGGCCTGCAGAGAGCTGTGCTTCTGCTTATCAAACCACACCATTTCCTCTGCTTTAGTGTGTAGCATGGTGTGTATTAGAACTTTTGTACCAGAGTCTTTGGAAGAATAATGAATATGGCATGGATACACTACACTTAGCTTAATAAAATGATGGCACAAAGAAATTCTTCTACCCTCAATTTTGTGTATATTTTATGGACATGAACACAGTGGGAGGATATCACATCTGTAACCAGTGAAACTGTTTTCATAGATTTATCTTAATCTTCCTATAAAACATTAAGTTCTAAATACGAAAAAAGGTTTCAGTTGTGATTAAATGTAATATAGCTTCTTAAATTTGGTTAATGTTTTACTATTGCTCAGTGGGAATTATATTTGCTACTTAACAGTGATAGCTTACTATCTATGGAATTTCTTTTTCTATCTTAACCTCATTGAATTTTTTAATGTAATTCTATTATTACATAGCTAAATTTAAGTTTGTATAAATATAGTGAATCTTGGAAGACTATAATCCTCAGTATGCAAACCAAATAAGATTATGTGGAGTTCAACATCTGAATAATGCTGGTTTGCTTGCCTATAAATGGCTTATCACTCCATTTTATTACTTTACTTTAAATGATGGACTCTGAGTAGTGAAACTTTTTAATTTTATAAATTACTTCATGTGGGCCAAGGTTCCTCATCTTTAGAAATATTACTTCTATTTCTGTGTTACTGATTTTATTGGCTTTAAATCAATTATTTGGTCTGTCAGATAAGAAATGTCAACTATTAAAATTAAATCTCTTTTAAAATAAAACGCTAATTTGTATAGCAAGCTGGTATTAATAACTTGATTTTTAGTGTTACATTTAGATTTCAAGAGTTGATTCCCTTTAATCAACCATTCACAGGCTAACTAATTGTAAGTTAGAACATTGCCATTTGCAGGTAGGTAGACACACCTGGTGTGGGCGAATCATAACTTGTTTTTTTTTTATAAGCAGTATATATTTGGAGGTGTCATTAAATTTGGTGAATCTCAGTTAATTTTCACAGTTTAACTACTCAGTGCACAAAAGCTCAGGTAAACAGTTTCACCATTTATATGTGTAATTCACAGTTGGTGTGTGGCTTCAGTGAAGATAAAACACACTATAGGTGAGCTGTTCGGCTCCCTTATGTCCTATGACCTTATTGTTCTGGTGTTTGAATTCTCTGCATGAAATGCAGTCTTGACCAGAATTGAATTTTATGACTCAAGTTCTTTCTTAGTTGATGAAGTTATTGTAGTTTAGTGGTGCCTCGATTACTAGCAGGTAATTGCAAAGAAAGCTTGATGAAATTCCTGGGGTACAGAGATACTGATGGGCCCTGTGTGTTCAGGGAGAGGTTATGGGAGGGAGCAAATTCAATGAGCATACACCCAAAAAGAAGCCCACCTTCCTGAGCGCATCCTCATTGGAGGGACAGCTCACAGGCCAGGGTTTTGGACTTAAAGCATAGGGTGTCCAGAAAGTAGGAAGTTGGAGATTAGGGGACAGCTTGGCATGGTAGGAGTGGTAATAGTTGAGACTGTTAAACTTTAATAGTTTTGGCATTTCTTTTATAAGTATTCCTGCATTCTTAAATCTGCAAACATTTAAATCTTATCAATTTGAGGAAATGTACACATTGATGTTTACATTGATTTCACATTTTACAGTTTATTGTTTCTTGTGAAATAGAAAGAAATAGTGAAATAAGTCTAAGTAAATCAAGGCCAGTAGCCATCATTCATTTTATTATTTCCTTGTTTCTGGCAATGACCCTTAAGATATACTTTGGCAATATTTTAAGCCTATTCTAGTTTACATAGCTTCCTACTTCTGGGGCCAAATTTTCTAAAATAAAGTATGACTTTGGTTTGGATAATTGAAAACTACTTTGTTTGAAAATGTACTCTCTGACAACTTGTTTACCAAATGAAACTGATAGTAAATTGATTCCAGGACTAAATGTTAAGAGTAACATATTCTTAGAGTAATACCACTAAAAGCTTACATGATTGACCCCTCATCCTGGACCAGCGCCTAGTGGGTACCACACAGGCATGGCCAGAGAACAAAAAGGACACCTTGGTAAACATTTATACACTACAAGGGATGTGTGAGTGAGCTGGGGGGAGGAAAGGACTGGATATTGCCCATTCAAAGGCATTCATACCCTGCTCTTTGGTTTGGGCCTCCTCGTAGAGGTTAAGGAGTTGTATACCCAGAACTTCCTCAGTACTGTTGTCTTAAGAATCACAGGAAAGTTGCATTATTGGGTAAAATAGTTTTGTTTAAATGCTTTTGCATATTGGTCATACAATTTAGCCTTTCACAGTAAAGGGTGCTCAAGTTTTATATTTTATATTTTTAACTCGGAAGTGCTTCTATTGGGAAATTGGAAAGAAAAAATGTCTATTGTAAATACACGGCTGTAGTGGGAGGAGGAAACACTGTTTCCACAGAGACCTATATGGGAACACAAACTTCTGTCCATAGCAATTGTCAGCTGTTGACTTCAGTAAAAAAACATCCTGGGTTTGTCAAAAATAATTTAAACACGGTAACTGCAATGTGTGGCCTCCTCTTCCCCAAATAAATGAAAAATGGCACATATGGCTCTTCTATGGGTTAAAGTGGGGGAAATTCACTACAATGTTTAATATTTATACTTTTTATTTTACTATTATTATTTCTTACCTGTCAATCTTCATTGCTGGTAGTTATGCTACATGGAGAAATTCTGTGTCATCAAAGCCTGAAATACTAAACTAGGTCATTATAGTTTTACTTCTAACATTACAGATGTTTACATTTTTTACAGCCAGAACCCTACACCCCATTTTCCCCTCCTCAAAGTTATAGACCTTGCTATCTAGAGGTTGGCGGTATTGGTGACCTTGGAGTTGAGAGACCTTTCCTATCCAGTGTCAGCTCTTCACAGGCAAAAGAATTAGTAAACAAACAAAAAATGGATGATAAAAACACTATTGCTGTGCTTTCTTTCCATCACGGGGCCTGTTTGGGGACTGAGACTTCCAAACAGGAGTCTGGGGTCTTCGCAGTAGCAGCTCATTTCTTGGGCTAATGGGGACAGAAGTTTGGAAAGTTCTTATTGCAAATAACTGGCCAAGGCCCTGATCAAATTTCATATTGATAGGCAGAGTGAACTATTATTAATAAGTGACTTTTATTATTGGCCAACACTAAAGGACTGTTCGTAGCCAGAAAATTATAGAGCTACCATATTGTTAAAGTATGAATGAATTATCTGAGTCAGACACAGTTTGAGAGCATTTATACTCATCTGTGGAGGCCATGAAGAGTAATCCAGTAATTTCAGAGTTTCTCAAGTTAACTCCAGACCCTAAGGGGAAACGTTTGAGGAAACGCACCTTTCTGTCTTCGAGAAATATGCATGGAGCTTTGCGAATGTTCGTAGAATCAACTCTCCGCGATCTCTGCTGGGTAAATGAGCATATCTGGGGGTTCAGAGTACCTCCCTTTTGGCCCACATGCTGCTATGATTCAGTCTTCCTGGTGACTGTGGTCAGTCAGTGTTGGCTGATGGAGTTTTGTATTTACAGCTCTACATTCTCTGATGAGAGAAACACAAACCCCGGCAGGGGCTGGCAGGAAAGGCGAGCATTGGTTAAGTTGTGCCTTTCTTTTAGGCCACGCGATTGAGTTGATTGTACGGTGTGCATCTTAATTGATTCCTTTATTCTCCAAAATATCTTTTCTGTAAACCTCTGTGACCGTGATGCACATCCTTTTTGAGACCAGTCTTGCTCTGCTGCTTTTTCCACCTAACTGCTCTCCTTGTTTTCTCTCTCTCTCTTCCTTTATTCTTATGTAGGCCTGACCAAAGATGGCAGTAATGAAAATATTGATTCTCTTGAGGAAGTCCTTAATATTTTAGCAGAGGAAAGTTCAGATTGGTTTTATGGTTTCCTCTCATTTCTCTATGATATAATGACTCCCTTTGAAATGCTAGAAGAAGAAGAAGAAGAAAGCGAAACCACAGATGGTGTTGATGGTACGTCACAGAACGAAGGGGTTCAGGGAAAGACTTGTGTCATTTTGGATTTACATAACCAGTAACTTTGATTCAGGGATCGAAGTCATTGGCTTACGAAAACCCGAAGCACTCTCCTTTTCCTTTCTTTCCTTTGCTCACCCAGGGCTTAACATGCGGTGGGGTAGCCGTGGTCAAACAATACAAAGCAACCATGTGATCTTTTCCCAAAGTACAGCTCCTAGCTAGTCCCTTGCTTCACGCCCCCACTTCCAGTGAAGAAAGTGGCGTTCCTCGTTCCTGTACTTGTCTGCGAAGCACATTGACAATGATGTTCTTGGTGGTATAATTGGTTTCTGTATCGTTCTGTTTCGACTTATGTATTCACAGAACTAAATCTAGAAACTTAATAGTGAGTTGTTTTGTGATTAACCTTTGATGCTTGTCTTTCTAACACACTATTAATTAAGATGATTATGATGGACTTGATTATCAGCATATTTCTAGCATGATTCATAAATAAATGCTTCTCTTTTGCTCTTTAACATGACTGATGTGTAAAATGATTGTTCTTAAGACACCTGATTTTTAAAATTGTAATTTGTTTAACTGATTTGTCACATAGGTTAATGCCAACTTTAGCGTAAAATTCTGTATTAATGGTGCTTCTACTCCATGTTTTTGCCTTAGGGTAGTTAAGTTACTGTATTCAGTAAGTCTGAATATTTCTGTCTATGGAAGCAAAGTTATTTTCTATTTCCTTTCCAAATATGCATTCAGAGAAAGTAATTTGTATATTTTTTTAAAAAGGCATATTATACAAGAAGGAAAATGTGAATATGTATCTTAAATAATGTACATATTAAAATTATTCATCCTAAGTAAGTCTTTTTCCATTTTTTTGTATTATCTTATTAACTAGCTATCAACTTTAGCTTAGGTATAATATGAATTTTAGATTTATAACTTAAATTTACTAAAGTGGTAATGCTTTTTAGTGGAATACTTTTTGCCATTACAATGCCTTAAAAACATCTTTGAATCTCTTCATTTAAAATTAGCTTACTTGAATAATATTGAAAGCAATTGTATTAGCCATATGTAACATGCATTGTTTAAAATTAGAGTTTATGCATTTCCTCCCTCAGAGCTCTTCACAGCTTGAAAGCAAAAAGATCTAAGACCTTTGGTCTCTTCTACCCTTTTAGGGAGCGGTGTTTCATGCTTTTATTTTTATTTTTATTTATTTATTTTTTTAAAGACAAAGACTTATTCTGCTGTGTTCTTACATTTACACTTTTGAGACATGTAACCATTACATTGTGTTTGTTTCATGTTTTCATATCTCTGAGATTAAAACTTAACTTTGGTTCTTCCTAGAGCTTAAAAATTATTTATTTATTTATTAAGTAATTTTTAAAAGATTTTTTATTTATTTATCTTTAGAGGGTAAGGGAAGGAGAGAGGGAGAGAAATATCAATGTATGGTTGCCTCTCGTGCGTCCCCTGCCGGGAATTGGCCTGCAACCCAGGCATGTGCCCCAATGGAAATTGAACCGCGATCCTTTGGTTCCCAGGCCCACACTCAGTCTACCTAGCTACACCAGCTGGGGCTCCTAGAGCTTAAAATTTTTTTTTAGGTTTTCATTTTACGGATTTTATTTAAAATCATTAAAATTATTTAATAATTTCTGCTTTTCAAAAGTTTATTCTTTATATTTAATCAAAATTTTTCCATAGCTGGATTATTCACTCATTTTTTCAGGTTAGTTTGTTTGTTAGTAGGCTAAGTGACAGCCTGAAAGCAGCTCTCCAATGAGAATACAGGGAGCACATTGGCCTCCTCTTCTCTTGCACATGGCAAGAAACACTGTCCAATTTGCTGGTCTCATTTTTTTTCTTTAAAAAAAAAAGGCATTCTTTTGCAGTTATTTTTGGAAGTGAATACACCAGTTGTATGTTGATAGTGCTCTTTTAAAGCTTAAATGGTTGTTAAAACCCTAGTTTGTCTTTCCTAATGATTCAAGGAATATGTTTTATTCTGTTAATGTTTCTGACAGTGGAAAGCTTGTGATGTTAGAATGTTAATATTCAGGAACAAATGAGTATGATTTGGTAATATTCTTTCTGAAAATTGATGCAGTTTTTGCCCAAAATTAATGCATTTTCCCTTTGAATTTAAGTACCATGAAATACCAAAGCACATTATGTTTAAATTCAAAAGCACTCTTAGGTTACGCTCTTAATGAAATTCACTTAGCCAAATGTCTGATATGTATTTTTTTAAATCATTTTCATTTCTTAATGCTTCATTACTACTAACCTCTAGAAGATGTTTGATTAGATTATAAGAAGTAAACAATTAAAATTGTGTGTTTAAAACTGTTTGGAATCATTAATTTCTCAACGGGCTCTTTTTGTCATGATACTAATACATTTTATGTACAGAAATTAATTATGCATTATTTTTGTTAGTGGAAAGTAGGGGAGATCATAATTTACCATTCATTTAGTGCCCCCTTTAATCAGCCCTTTGGAAAAGACTCACAGGAAGGTAAAGCCCGAGTAGCTGCTGAACCCCTGACTTCTGTGACTTCCTTCAACTTGTGCCTATGGCTTGTTTTGGTGAGAGAAAATAGTTGTTTACAAACTGGTATAGAGTATGTTGAAGCTGAACGAAATTATCCCACTTAAATTTTATTTATTATATATGCTATAATTCTGAATGTTCTAGGGATTTATTGTATAATGTTCTGTTTCATCATATATTTTTCTAGCTTAAACTGAGAAATTTACTTTAAAAGGCAAAATTGTGTTTTGTACATTTGAATATTTATTTATAGTTACAGAATTTAGAGCTGTACTCTAGCCCCTCTGTGTTTCCGTTTTGAACAACCACAGGGACTTTGAGGAGTATGCTCTGTGAGCAGATGTAGGGTGTGTCCGACTCAGAGATGCCCTTCTGTGTCTTCCCACGCTTGGCCAGTTGTCTAGCTGAAAGGCACTGAGTTTTCCAGAGTTTGGTGCAAAAACAAGGACTTGGCACTCTGGGGATTTACTTTCTGCACATTAGCTGTTTTCAGCCCTGTCTTTTCCTGGGACATCAGTGATGGTGTGTAAGTTGGTTGGAAAAGCACCTTTTATGTGCTTATCTTATTTACCTATTTATTTAATTTCTCAGGCCTTGGTGCCCTCTGGCTGCCTGTGAAACTCATGCAGAGCCAGGGACCTAGTGGAATGATGGGGGAGCCAGTCTTTTCATCTTGTGCTCCATCTTTTATTCTGGAAACTACTGAACCTGGAAAAGTTGGTGTTTGCACTGCCTGTCACTACCAGAACCGATAAGTGGAGACAAGGACTGAATCTTTATGGGTGCTTTATTCAGATGGCTGGTGACCTGATAAGATGGCGGGTTATAGGGACTGCCTAACCTCTCATCTCAAACTGACCTTTTTTGGAGAAGAAAAGTCTGGGTAAGGGGTTTGGCGTTCAGAGAAAAGGTTAATCAGATAAAAGCTGCAGTCTGGCAGTTTTCCTAGCATCCTTTCTTTATCTGTTTCCCCAGGTTGAATTGCTCGTGGGTCTCCTGGAGGCAGGGGGGTCATACTTCCACTTCCTGGAACAATAGCTTTTCATATACATTAATTAATAAGCCTATTAACTATAACTTAAAGCTAAAAGATTTTCAACTCTTGAGTTCCCCTATCACTACCTCCCTGTCCTATAGAGCTATATTCAAACATGTAAGAAAAACTTTTTTTCTGCTTGAATTATGGTTTGTTTTTCTTGATAGTTAGCTAAACTGAACAAAATGTTTCCTTGTCCATCCTGATGTTTATAACTTTGGAGAATTAGCAGAAGCAGATATAGGCATAGACAATTATTGTTGATTTGTGCAGTTGGCAGTTATACCTGTTGGGGGATTGATACTCAGTGATCCTTTCTATATAAGATTCTGATCTATAAAACAAAGTAAGACATTTCTTTGATTTGGGCTACGGAACTTTCTTTGATCACGGTGTATATTTGGAGCACTTGAATGAAATTCAGTGACTCGGACTTTATTATCACAAGTTGATTGATGAAACACTATGCAGAATTCTCTGCCTTGGTTATTTGTTGAGATAACCACATAACACAGAGGAATAGGTATCAAAGACTTAGGACCCAGGTCTTAGGTTTCATTGAATCTCTCTTCGAAGCTGAGCCTAACAGACAATGCAGTCCCGGTGAGTGAGAACCTCAGAAGCCACCCACCCACTGCATATAGGGACACTGCGACATTTCTTTTTTTGTTTTTAAAGCCATCTTAAATTAGTGAAACAATTACTGGACATAATTTTTGAAGAGAAATGAATTTCGAACTTCATACAGTAAACCGACGAATGCTAACAGAGGTCTTAGGTGATCTTCCCTGGATATTTCATTTGTAATTTGAATCTGCATTTTATCTTCAGTCAAACCCTAGTGTAATCTCTTCCTAAATCTAGTCTTTCAGTTCTGTTAAGTTCTTATCCTCCCTCCTCTACTTATCATAGAAGGCTGGAAGGTTTAAGCACTTCCTTTGCCCTTGCCCCAAATGTCTGTGATAACATACATACACTATCTGTTTAAAAATGTAAAGAGGTAGTAGTATCCTGACATGCATTTTACCAAAACTAGACGTTCCTTTCAGAGCAGCAGTCTGCCTAGTTCACAGTACTTCTGTGTAGGTGGTGGGCCCTCTTTTTGCTATCTTTAGTCAATATCAAAATAAACTATGATGTTTTACTATGAAAGGTAAGAAGATAAGAAACTGAGGCCCACAGGTCTGACCAGGGACTATGGGAGAGACTGAAATGACCTAAGTATAAAGTGATACCCAGCCTACCCATCCTGTGGCCAACTCTGAAAATTGGCAGTGGCTACTTGGGCTTGTGTAATGGAACCAGTCTTCGAAAATCATGTCTGTTGCATGTGGTGGGACCCCAGGTCCAAGCATTGGCTTAGTGATCGGGCATTTTAATTTCATCCAGAGCATTTCATTTTGAAAATGTGGGGGAATATGTGGCTCTGAGGCCGTTGTCAAAATAACATTATTACCTTTAGGCAACTGCTTCATGTTCTAAGGAAATAATATTAGACCTGCTGTTTTCAAATTTCTGCATGAGAATTCCCAGTCAACACAGCCATTAACAATAGTCACTTAGAAACCACCAGAATAAACACACAGACAAAAAGGAAGTAAGCAACACAGTGGTGGTTTATTTTTTGCCGCTCTCCTTGACTGTAACCACATCCTAGTGCTTCTTTGATGACTGCCTGCAATTGGAATGTATTCTAGCAATAAAATAACTCTTTTCTACATGGATTGCAGAGTACCAAATATGCTTCCTTGTCAGTCTCTAATTGATATAATTTTCTCCATATTACTTGGAAACTATTGTAGGGAGTTATTGCATTATCATGGATTTTATTGTTTGATGGAATTGTTCTCTTTTTTCCTTCCTGGAAAAATAGATGTACACTTGGTTTTTGACATTGTAAAGACACTCTGCATCAACCATAGTTTCAAGTGCTAAGAAATTAATTCTCTCTACAATTAGGAATTATATACAAGCAAAGACTTACATGCATGCCCTGCGCTTTTCTCTGGGGCCACTTCCCTGCTTCCCCAGACTTGTCATTTTTTCCCCTCTACATGCTGTCATTAACCCTGCCCCACTCACCCCTCCTCCACCAGTGGACTTCACACTGTTGTTGGAAAAAGAACTATTGTAAGTGTCCCTGAATTGAACTTCTGTGAGGTGCTCACTGCCGTGACGGGGACTTTCCTTGGTAAGTATTCCAAACTTTTCAGCTCTTGAGTCTTCCTTCCCCTGTAGAGGTCATTTTGCTTTCTGCTTTCTTAGGTAGTCACTCCTGGCTCAGGTTCCATTATTTTTCCTTCTTTACCCTGTATGACATGCAATTACTCTTATTTTTTGAATCATTGTTTCCTCCCTCGTGGGTCATTTTTTTCAGATGTGGCATCTTCTGGTTTCCAAAGCCCAGCATTTACCCTTGTGTCTGCAGCTCCACCTTCTGGCCTCATCATTTTCCCCCTTTCTCATTAACTCAGTTTCTTTTCGCTCAGTGCATACCTCACTAGGCAAACCTCTGTCTTCCTTTAGCCTCCAGTACATACAAATGAAATTCTTCAAAACCCTATGCCTTTTGTGCCCCCTGAGAATCTTAGGAAAATACACATATGATCACTTTTCTTCTAAGGAGGTAAGAGCGGCCCTTGTTAGCACCCTGGGTTTTGCTCACCTCTGGTTTTCTCATCACCGCAATGCGACTGCTACGTCTTGTACTTCTTGTACAAGAGGCACCATAGTACCTCTATAATCTGGAGAACCTAATGGGGTATTTAATGATTAAATAATTCAGTAGTGTCCTCATTCTGAACTTTTGTTCATGCCTTCTTAACACTGCTCCTTTACTTTTTAGAACTGCATTTTCTTTCCTCTCTTTTCTCCCATACTTAGGGGCTTCTCTATTAAGTCCCAGTTCTCCAAGTGCTGTGCTTCCTTTCATGCCTCTACTGTTTCTACCAGAAACTGAATATGATCATCGTGGCTTAAATTGTTGACTCGGTATTTGTCATGTCAAAAGCACTGAAAAGTTATTGACTACGTATACTCTTTAAGTTTAGGAAAGGCAGTTGAAATTGGTACTTTGGGATTTTACATGTGAATATAATGCATTGCACATTGTTGATTTGTTCCACCTTAAGGATTCATATCCAAACTGCAAGAGTTTTAAGTACTTATTATTTTTCCTGTTTCACTAGTCTGATGCCAATCTGATATTTTAGCTTATTAATAAAAGAGTTAACTTAAGCCTTTTCACCAGTATAGCTCCTTTGACTGTAGTGGGGGAAGAGGGTGGATCATCTGAATTTTGATCTTCTGCTTTTTAACAGAAAAATCCAGGGCTGCATTTCAAGAACCTGTAGGAGTCAGGAGACATTAGCATCACTAACAGTGCATTTTAATGGTTTATGCTGATTTAGTTTGTACATTGAATAATACCCATATATTTAAATTACAGTTGTCCCATTTTCCCCCTTCACTCCCATCCACCCTGCACACCCTCTCCCACCCATAATACCCATATATTTAAAAGTTGGCATTATAAATGGGAACAATAATTGTCATCACACACTGGTTATGATTGTGTATGTATATTAAGTAATTGACAGGTATAGAAAGTCACATGGAAAAGTTAAGTGAAATAAGTGAGCCATAGAAAGACAAGAACCATAAGATTTCACCCAAATGTAGAATCTAAGGAACAAAATGATCTAATGAGCAAAATAGAGACAGACTCACAGATAGAGAGCTAAGGGGGAGAAGGTGAGAGTGGGGGTTGGAGAGGTTGAGCAAAAAGAAAAAAAGGACTCGTGGACATAGACAACCGTGTAGTCAGTGCTAGGGGAAGGGGGCTATAAGGGGACTAAATGGTAATGGAAAAAATATAATAAAAATTAAAAAACAAACTTGTTAAAAAATACGAAAATAAAAATACAGTCAGTGATAAGACATACTAATACTTCCCCCCCCAAAGGTTAATGGGGATAGTTCAACCCAAATGAATTACCATTCTCCAATGGACTATGTCATTTGATGGAAACTGGGAGTGGGAGCGTGATTGTGGTTTGGAGAAACAGAGGGAGTGGCTGCTGCAGCTTCCAGCAGGAATAAGTGACAAAGGGCTTTAGGGGACTTCTTGTGACTTTGCTGTATGTAGAGTGATAGACCGTACATGGTGCTGCCTCACAGGAGATGAGCTCTAATCACCATGCTTACTTCCCACCCTGATGTGTGGACACCAGCGATTTTCAGCCAGTGTGCTGCAAGAATTTACCTGTGCAACGAGATGAAAAAGGTTGAAGATTGCTAGCCTAGAAAATGGATTGTCAACTCGGAATGCCCCTTGGGAAAGTTTGCTGATACATAAGTATAACAAAGTGTTTATGTGACCAGGGGGACATCAGCTGGCTGGGGTGCTA
Organism: Artibeus jamaicensis; assembly: GCF_021234435.1. NCBI lineage: Eukaryota > Metazoa > Chordata > Mammalia > Chiroptera > Phyllostomidae > Artibeus > Artibeus jamaicensis. The sequence goes on from NW_026522059.1 coordinate 42,445,055, forward strand.
AGTACAACTTGTGTGGGGTAAGAGTGTGCTGAGAGGCATGTGGTATTGACATTTGTTAGAGGGTTGAAAGTAATCCCACAGTCATTACTTTCATTTGCAAAGAGAGGAAATAGAAAGCTCTTACAAACTTTTTAGATGAAGGGTAAAAAACATATACCTACCTAACATGTATTTCTTACTTGAGCAATTTTTGAATAAAGTTTGAAAGTATGTGGAAAGAAGCAATGATTAGTGAAGACTAAAATTCTGTTAAATGTGCTATCCTTTTTGGAGCGTTGGTAATGATGATGGGTTGGGAAGTAAAGTCCCCAAGTCCCTTCACTCTTGGTGCTTATAATTGAAGGTCTGCATCAGGAGCGGAAGTCCTCTGACTGTCATTGCACCACTGAAAGGGAAACACCATTTCCTGTGACAATTACACATTTCTAAAGCCAACAGTTCTTTCACATCTGAGGTACCTTGGGAAGTTGACTACTAATTTTGCCATTTATAATGCACTCCCATGTATAATGGGCACCCACAATTTTAGCACTAATTCCCATGTCTGATTCGCGTTATGCATGGGAAATAGTGTAATGTGCAATCTTATTTTTACCGCAAAAATTTGGCCAAAAAAAGTGTGCATTTTACATGGCAAATATGGTAAATCATAGACTCATTATAATGCATTTTTCTGTTACAGTGAAAGTATGGTTCTAAAACAATGTAAGTGATATGTGTTGAAGGAATGTATTTTTTTAAATAATGAATGTAACTTAATTTGTTTAACAGACACATCCGTTTTAACTATTATATAAATACTTATTTTTATTTACCTTAATATTTTGTTTATAACCTATTTTCATCTTGAAATACCAACAGAAGGACCTGGTGGGGTAGCCAAGAGAAAAACTAAGGCCAAAGGTATTTTCTGTTTTTGAAATTAGCCTTGAGTGAACCAAGTTGAATGCTTGAAAGTGCATGACATTTTCTAGATATGTTATGTAAATGCAGCTACTAATGCTCAACATTATTGCTTTTTGGTTTGGGGTGCACCTTTGGTCATAAGTCCTTTTACAAAGACCTCATTAAAATTTTTTCTGCCTCAAGCCTATAATACTAATTTTCTTTTCATATTACCAAACTTTGTAAGTCTTCACATTAAGAACATATATAGCAATATTGTAATATTGTTACACTATATATAAATTTACATGTATACATCCTACCATCCAACTTAAAATCATAGTTAGAATTTTTTTTAATTACTGTTGGAAAAAAGTTGAATTCACCAGTGATTAGTTTTATTTCTCCGAAAGCTCTGATGAAGCTTTCTTAGGGCACGATAAAAGCTGGTGTGAGCAAACTTAACAGTTTCCAGAAAAATAAGAACTTAGGTGTATAATCTTTAGCACTGTGTTATGTTGGTGTAGAATTTGCCATGTTTAATATTTGACTTGTTTAAAATGATTATGCCCGTGACCTGATCTGTGTAGGCTCACAGCTCATTGTTACAGCTTACTTTATATCCCTCTGGTTTTTCTTTTTCACATGTAAATATTTATGTCCTTCACAGAGAGGGGCTTGGGGAAGTGCATGGTTTTTATTAAAAAAAATAAATATGTAATGTTCTTTTGTGCTTAACTGCTTGTCATATTTGTAGTTTGTTTTTATGTTTTTGGTGAAACGTTAACAAGTGAGACTTTTACTATGTGAGTTGCAGGGTTTTGTGATTTGTAGTTTAATTGTAAGATTAGGAAGCTTTAATGTTTTAACTTTGTATCTCACCTGAATAATATCTGGGAAGAAAACAATATTCACCATTTTATTCTTACATAAGTTATTACTAAATAGTGGCCAATAAAGTATAATTTTGCATTTTGATCTAGAGAGGCACACCAAACATTAAAGATTTAATATTTTAAAACTCGTGTACAGAATAAGACCGAAGAGCGTGGCCCAGGCTTCCTGCTCGTTCAGTCTTGTCATCTGAGTTGCTCTGTGAATAGCACCGATGCAGAACGAGGACTTGGGTGGTTGATTCTTTGTGGATGCTACTCTGCATTTTTACAAGATTTTAATGCGGTTTTTCAGGACGAATTGAACTACATTTTGTGCTGTGTAGGTTTTACATGATTTTGGTGTGCAAAAACATCTTCCACATTTTGTTAAAGAAATATTTTATTTCTCGTGATTTCCTAGTGAGAGAGCAAGAAGGTGAAATTCACACCTTTAGCGAGCAGCACTATTAAACATTATATAAAGCAAGTTCAGAGCAGTGTCTTACATGAGATTTGGAATTGCCTGTATATTCCACTGAATTGCTTTCGTTCCTATGAGCGTGGACAACATATATATTTTGGCTTGAATGGTTCTACATAAATTAACAGGACACATATTTAAAGGAATACTGATTTCCTAATGTTGAATGTGAGCAGAACAGAGCTTCTACTTATCGTTTTAGATACTACAGATAATGAGTTTAAATTTTTATACTCAATGGGTATTGTATTTTTCTTAATTAAAAATTAAATGGAATTTAATTTGTCATTATATTGTTTTTAAGGCTTAAAAGCACAAATATTTTAAGAACATAATTTTTTGTTAGAGGTAAAAAATTTTAAATTGTCTTTGTGCAAATACTTGCAGGTTATGGGAAATTTGTTCTTATGTTGCTGGTGTTCCTTTAATTATGTTGTTACAGTTGTGAAATGTGAGTTGTTAAAGTAAAGTACTGACTTTATGGGTGCACTCATTTGAATAATATTGCATGTTAACTTATGTTCTAAGACAAATTATACTATATTTTAAGCTGGAAAAATATGTTGCCTAGGTTCTAGAATTTCTTTTATAGCCAATACTTAATAGAGGTTAGCATCTGTCTTTAACGAACTTGTATAATAAAGTCACTTTTTGAATGATCATTTTATGTGTGGGGAAAGATTTAAAAACAGACAATGCTTTTGCATTAAGCTTCTGTCCTATGAATTAAGAGATTCTTTCAATAAACATTTTTTTCTTTGATTGGATAACTTAAATGTTAAAGAACCCACGAAGGAAGAGCTGAAGAAGGAAAAGGAGAAGCTTGAGTCGAGGAAGGAAAGTAAGAGTGAAGAGAGAAAAAAGGGGAAGAAAGAAAAAGAGGATGACCGGAAGGAAAAGAAAATCGCTGTTTCCGATCTATCCAGAAAGGAGTCCTCAAAGACTAAAAAGGACAGAGAGAAGGAGAAAGCGGGACTAGATAAAGGCTCTAAAGCCAAGGAAAATAGGAAAAAATCAACAAATATAAAGGATGTTCCTGGTAAAGTGATATCCAGAGACAAAGAGGACAGGAAGGATGGAAGGAGTTCTAGCAAACAGGCACATTTAGCAAAGGGAAATAACCAGAAAAGAAAGAACTAAAGCTCCATCATCATGGTCCCCGCAGATGGTAATGGTCCTCATCGGGTTTTGCTGCTAAAGGGCGTAGGACACGTAGTGTTGCTCTGGTTGGGGAAGATGTGCAAGTTAGCCATTGAATGTCTTTATTGGTGCTCAACAAGTAAAGTCTTGAAGTTTCAGTACACTGTCTAATGCTTCTAAATGTAAAACATGATGATTTAAAAATATGTAATAAAAACGTGATGTAATAACTTTCTATTTTTATTAATTTATTGTTCATGTATCCAGATAAATGTGTATGTATAATATACATTGTAATGAACTTATTAATATATTGAATACTTTTACTGGAGCTGAATAGGAATATTAAGGTTTTAAGTAGTATGTATATGCAGAGCGACATAACTTTCAGGTATGATGAACACTCAGGTAGGTAGGAAGTTACCATCTTTCTTTATTTGCTCTTGGCTTTCTTCCTGCCTTTTTCTTCCTGCTTCCCTCTCCCCCCTCACCCCCATTTTTGTTCCCAGGTCACCTCCTCAAGCTCAGGTGACATCCCTGCATTCCTCCCTCCCCACGCTCTGGCCACCCACCCTCTGGTCTCTTAGGGGCTGCCCTTTCTTCAAGCTCTTCCCAGATTGATCCAGCTTTCCCTTCTCCTCCCATCTCTCCCATTGCATCGTCTCCCTTTCCCTCCCTCTCCATCTCACCAGGCCGCCTCACTTCTTAGCCCTCCTCACTTCTTAGCCCTCCCCAGCTACCTCTCCCTTCTCCACCAGCCCTGCCCCGATAAACACTGTGTGCCAGATACACTGTCCAGAGAACTTGGATACAGTCGTAAATAAAAGAATCTCTCATTCAGAAGGACAATTTTATAACACTTTTATTTGTATCTTTCCAGACTCAGAATAGTTATAGAAAGGCTTTAATTATTCAAAATCGTATATGCTCTCATTTCATTGCACCTGTTTTGTCAGTTACTTTGCTGGAATGCCATTACGGTTTTTGTATTTGATTGTATCATGATTGCTTACCATTTCTAAGGAATTGCAAATTTGACATCTACCTAAAGGTCAGAAATTAGTTAAGAAAACATTTAATAAAAAGAAATTTCAGTTTGAATACATTCTACGAATAATGGCATGTACTCTTCTCTGCATGAGTTCTTAAATCTCTAATTTTGACTACTGGTGAGATTTAGTTATTGCATTAAGGGCATCCTGATTTGTTTTAACAATGGAAAGGGCTGCCACAAAGATTTTATTTTAAAAAATTATGTACTTTTTTTCTATGAAGATCTTAAAAGCAGGTATTTTGACCTGATTAAGGAGACTTCATGTCAGAAATGCAGAAGCATCAAGGGCAGATGTTTCTAGAAGCACTGTGCATGTTTTTACATGCTAGCAGTTTTTACTGCTTAAAATCAAACACAAACACGTAATTGACAAAAATTTCAACTGACATAATAGATTTACACATCAAGGGGGAAATCCTAGAGATTATTCAATTTAATATCTGTACCTAATTCAACCCTATTGTCCTGTTTAAAAATTGAGGCTCAAAGAAATTGTAATGTGGTGACTCGGAGTGTTGTGTGTTGATTAGACAGGATTTTGTTGTTTTTATAGATTACAGGAACACAGTAAACCCAAAGGGGGGTTGTGTGGTTTATTCATTTGGCCACCGCAGAGGCTCTGGCTTCATGTTACTGGATCCCAAGGGCAGGCCTGTAATCAGAGCTGGGTTTCTCCGTGGCTCTCCTCAAATCTTGGCTCTGCTGATTTCTACTTGACTTTGTTCAGTGTGGAGGTGCTGCCTCAGGAAGAAGGTGGCCTGCAGGGAGCCCCTGACACACGTTTCTGGTTTAGCAGTCATAGTGCAAAGGGGCAGGTTTCTGGGATGGCTGTGGGAGAAAAGTCCCTGGGAGAATTAACCACTGGCCTGGTTGAGCCTGGTGACCATCTGTGACCCTTGGCACAACTATATTGTCACACCCAGCCACCATTGTCACAGGGACACTGTGTAGTTGGGGTTGGGTTAGTTTTCCCAGGTTGGCGCCTATGCACAGAGCTTCGGGTGGGAGTTGGGTGTGTCCCACCAAAGCACATGAGATGTTTCCTCCAGGAGAGGGAGCTTCTGGGAGAAGAGGGAGGCCCTGATCCGGACCCAGGCAAAACCCGAAGCAAAACAGGTATTCAACGCACATAAGTGTTAAAAGATTTAAAAGACATATTCTGATATTAGACCATGCTGATAAGATGGATTGATTTTCATGTATAGGTACCAAATTTTAGGCATAATTTCTCTCTAGATTATGTTTTTCCTTGCAGAAGAGTAGAGAATTATAATTACATTTACTGGGGGTATTGTAGTAAATTTTACCTTGGTGTTTGAAGGACAGTGGCCATGGACAGCAGTACATAAAGAATAAATTCTAAGAAAATGAGTGAAAAATAATTTTTAGAATAACCTCTAATCAGCATAAGCAATATAAACATTGTCTGTTGCTGTTCAGTAAATGAAGCACTTGGAAATGTTAGTTCTGTCGAGTTTTCCTTTGAATTGACGAGCTCAAGAATTGAACTGGAATGTCTCTACTAAAACACTTAAAAATATCCCAAGAGCTCTTGTGAACTTTTCTCTCTTCCCTTTTCTTCAGTAAATAAAGATTTTCACCAAATTTTATTGAAGTTGAGGCCACACTTTAGCTGCACTGGCTTTAGATAACTGACTATCCAACTGAAAACAGTCACCGTGAGATAAGCTTTGGGTCATGACCAATGGGTTAAAATTACGCTCCCGTTCTCAGCTTTGCTCACTCTTTAATTTGGTGCACAGTTATTTTTGTATTCTGCTGCTTCATGTTGTTACAGCAGGGCCATTAAAATCAGAAAAGTCACCCTTTCAAAATAAGTCAGCCATAAACTGGGAAAAAACGTTGTACTATGAAGTAATTGGGTGTCACAAGTCCTGAAAAATAAAAATTAATATACTAAGAATGTAAGTTTATTTCGTTATATCGCTAACATTTTTTTAATTTAAAATATGCTATGTGAAGGCATTAAGAATTCTAAAAAGCACCATTGCTGGTATCGTTTTTCTTACACTTTGTATGCTGTTGTTTCACGTGTGAGCAGCACAGCCACTGTAAAGATGATCAGTTTTACAAAATAATGGGCAGCCTGTCAATTTTTCCAACAGTCTCTTTTATTCTCTAATATTCAAAGTACAGTTTTGAAGCACTTTAGCATCATTAATTTTTTTCATTTGTTGTGATGTGCAACCCCTGTGTTTCATTGGCTAATAATGGCTTTTTGTGTGAATTTTACTCAATTCTAACAGGGCTCGTCATCAAGTTCTTGAAATATTTTGACTTACAGGATTTTCAGTTTTACTTTATGGGTGATTTGCACTGTGTGGACAGTTCTCTCGACATTTCCCAAGGAGGGAGAAACTGGTAAAGGAGTGACGTAAATCAGTCTGCATGAATGCTTGAGTTAACCCAGGGAACTGACTCTGTGATCGGCTCATAGAGGAATATTTTATAGTGTTATGGCCACTCTGTAACTTTAGAGGTTCTCATGATTACTTGGATAATAGGACTCCTTACTTCAGTCTCTGTTAAAAAAAGAAAGGTAGTAAACAAGTACCATTTTTAATTTTAAAGGTTTTAACTGTAACGTCACATTCCATGAAATGGGTCTGGTGACTTAGACCAGGGGTCCCCAGCCTCCAGTTGCAGACAGGTACTGTTCTCGGCCTGTTAGAAATCAGGCCGGACAGCAGGAGGTGAGCTTGAATGTAATGCATGTAATGCTCTTGAATCATCCCCAAACCATCCCACCTCCACACCCCACCCTGTTCCATGGAAAAACTATCTTCCACGAAACCGATCCCTGGTGCCAAAAAGGTCAGGGGCCACTAACTTAGACTCTGTGTCTATTGGCTTTGGTTCTTTTCTCCTGTGTCCTCCAATATTCCTTTTCCTGTTGATGTCCATTGGTAACAGTTGTCCAGATCAATCACTTGGATTATTTCACTAGAAAATGCATTCTTGGAAGTGCCAGTTTTCCTCTTTGAATTGAAGATGATACCTTTCCCTCATGGTGGTTGTTGGAACTAGCTGGTATCGCATGCATAGCAGCTGACACATTGTTGGCACTCACATGTTTCCTTTCCTTTGGTGGAATAATAAGTCATAATTCTGCTAAGTTGTTTCAGTTGGTCCTTAAAACTTTGGAAGGACTGGGCTGTGATTTCTACTCCTACTTTTGTCAGTGGGTTGTGAAACAAATACATCCTTTATTCTTTGTAACTAATAAATCTTTGTGAAATGGGTAGACTGGAACCTGGGTTGTTCTGCTGAGGTAATTGAGAGGGCAAATAGCAGTGATTATAAATGCTACATATCTGTGAAGCTGTATGAATACTTGTGGATTTAAAGGATACAGGTGCAATGTGAAGACACAGGATATGATGTGTAAAGGCTAGAAAGTTATGAAATAACTGTACTCTTAAGTCAAGAAATTTAATAACCAGCCTAATTATGAAAAACTTATTTATAAATTTGCTTTGTACTTGGACTGCATTTTTCTACGGAAGCAATTTTATGGTTTTTAGAGGTTTTCTACTCCAGTCCACAAAAACTGCATAAATTCCTTAACATCCAGTTTCTGCAAGCCTCAGTGTTTCCGTAGAGAAAGGCATTTATTCATTACTCTTTCTCAGGGTATTAGGAACATACTTAGTTGTACTTGTAAGTTTATTTATTATTCATATTTCTTTGGATTATACATGAATCCATTCAAATTAGCTCATGTGGACAAAAAAATGAAACAAAAACCATTGATTGGCTTTCATAATTGTGAAGCCCAAGGAGTAGCTGTGGGGTCATTCTTTCCTTCACTTGTGCTGGATCTAGGCGCTCAGACACCTCTGGGCCCTCAGAATGTCGGCTTCCTTCGCAGGCAGCCGGTCCCTGATGGAGTCACATGTGCTCATAGTCGACTCTCAGCCTCACAGAGTGGGCGATGGTGTAACAAAGCTGTGATTGGTGAGACCACGGTCATGTGAGTGCCCACTCTTAAAACGGGGGTGAAGGAAAACCAGTTCCATAGCAGAAAATTAGTGTGTTCTTACCTGAAGAAGGGGAAGAGGTGTGGGCCGGGAAATGTGATGGATATTTATGCCCTGTGTTTCATCTGCACTAATTGCGGGTGGTTTATGGAGTTTTTCTCCTCTTCTTCTCACCCCACGTCTATTTCTGACACTGGGCAAATACAGGGAGTTGAATGGATGGGCCTTCATGGGTGTTTCAGAGTTAGAGCCATCCCAGCCCTTGGCCAGGAGTAGTGTTAGATAATTGAAGGAATATAAGGGAATGTTGTCATGTGGTAAATACTACCATTGATTATCAAGTAAATCAGGTTTACATTGTTGTTCAGCTCTTTCCGTTTTCCCCTGGTTTTATTTAAAGGGAGAGTTTTTGTTCTTAGGAAACTAAAAGGGTGAGTCTTATATAGCAGACTCACCTTTTGGGGGGCAATCTGAAAAAGCCCTCGGTAACACTCTTCAGTGTCTTCAGTTGCCTAAGGAGAAACCTCATGAGCTAGATGTTTGTTACCAGTGTGGTTATCATTTTTACGTAGAAATAAATTTCTGGAAAGCCTTTAATTTTGTAAGCCTTGTGGTGCAGAAAGCCATCTGTTTCTCTTTGTTCTCATTTTAGACCTCATTTAATTTCACTTTATGAATGTATTATATATACATTATAGAGGTCTGTCGTAATTTATTTCTTCCTTGCCTCAAACCTTACTTCTCTTGTAAAAGATTAGAGGGAGTCATCATACATTTAAAGTGTCCGTGTTATTTTTGATAATCACATAAAATACTCTCGTGCTGTGTCATCTCTATTTTCCGTTCATTGATTCATTCAATATTCTGAGCATCTGCAGCTGCCCCGGGCTGTGCCAGCCACTGGGAATAGAGGTGGTTAAAGTGGCGCTCGTCCCTGCAGGCGATGCTGTGAAATAAGCAGGGGGTCAAGGAAGAAAATAATGAAACGAGCTGTGGCTAGTACAGCGGACCATCCCCCTGTCTAGACTGTGCTGCTAACGCTGTGTGCTGGGTCACCTGTCACCTGCCTTGCAGGATCCAGCTGAGCCGTTCCAACTGCACTTGTGCTTCCTCCGATGCTGTTGAGGTGGTTGGACTGTGTGCCTGCCAGTTATCATGCCCAGCACTTTGCTTCATTCCTGGGCTTAGCTCTGCTACCAGACTGTGATCTATGTTCAGTCTATCACAGTAACTGACACTAATAGGCGTTTACTGTATGTTTATTAAATGATGAGTGTATAAAATTATATCACAAAGATGAAAAGTGTGTTTTATTTCAAAAAAAGGAAAACCCAGAATTTTCTTCAGTAGTTGTTTTAACCACCTTGGAAGTTGCAGATAGCTGTGCTGGAGTTGCTGTGTGTATGTGCACAGAGAGGGAGTAAGTTTGTTTCCTTGGAAGAAATAAAGGAAAACTTAAATTGGTGGAAAAATATGTATTTGCTGGGTTTAAATGATTTAATTCGGAAAACCCTTCTAAGGAGATGGGACTATTCTGTCTGCTCTCCATCCCTGCGGAAACCAAAGCTGTAGCCCAGGCAGTCTGCTGGAGGTGGGACTCAAGTGGAATTTGAAGGCAGCCCTCTTGGTCTCTGTGCCTGAGCTTCTTACACATCATCTTTGTTGTAAGATGTTAAACTGAGTCCACCCCATTCCAATCTTTGGGGAGTCCTTTCATTGGTTCTAAAAGCAGCTTCTAAAAGGAGCCTTTTTGAAGTGTTTGATTAGTTTGAGATTTGTATCGTCCTCCTCCTGAAATCTGTCCATCCCGTGGTTGTGTGAAGATGCTTTGAATCTGGGATTCTTCTCGTGTATCACCAGGCAGCTCTTAGGACCTGGCTGCTGTCGGGATACCTGCTGACTTACTTATTATACGAGCCAGGAGCAAGGGCAGGATTACATGGGCAATTAGTATGCATTCCTTTCCTGGTTTACTGATTTCTTAGGATAATTCTCCAGTTTCATGGACGGAGTACGTTCGTTCTTGGAGTATATTGTTTTAACCTGTTAGACTCCTTGCATTTAAAGCAGTAGCAGACCTGAGCATCTCCCCTTCACAAGTAACAGCAGCTGGAGTAACCCGGGTAGGTAACCTCAACATTTTTACCAGTGTGCATACCACTGATGAGTAAACCAAAGATTGACAAAGTTTAAAAATGTCTTAGCTTTTTCTGGGCTTAAGTGTATGAAATCATATAAAGCATATTACTACTTACAGTTCCGAGATTTTGTTGAGAAAGTTTTTTGTATATAATTCTTACAGAAGTGAATCCTTCATTTTCACTCAGAGCGAAGGACTGCACATCCCTTTGTCCAGGACCTTCCTGATTCTCACCCCCTCACCCTCAGCCCTTGCTCACTGCAGCTGCACAAGCCCCCCAGGTCGCTGGATCCCAGGACCCTCCTGGCTGAGGAATTTTGAACTTGCTGTTCCAAAGCTTTGCCTGGAGCATTCTTCCCCAGAGTAACTGGAGCAACCACAGCCCTATTCAAATCTTATCAGTAATCTGTTCAAACCCTATCAGTGAGTCCATTCCTTATCAGTCTAGTGCAAATAGCCCTGCTGCCTCTCCCCAGGGCCTGGCTCTCCCTGTCTCTTCCCCAGACAGTCTTCCCATCCCAGGTACTCTTCACTGTCTTGGGTTTCATTGCATTGTTCCCTCTCTGTGGGAGGTGAGGGTTTTGTGTGTTTGTTTTCTGTAGATTAATGCCTTGCTTTACTGAGCAGGTGCTAAATATTTATGGAGTGAATGAATGCACTAAGCAAAATACAATATTTTAAACTATGCCATATATATGGGGGTAAGGTGCATTTATCCTTTTCCATGTGGTCAGTTGGGTAGTGGTGAATGAGCCAATATTGGGCTGGGGGCATTGTGGCATTCAAGTTTGTCATGAATGATTGATTTCAAGTGCTCATTGCATTTACTTTTTATAACTTCTTTCATGTTTTCATTAAATTTGAGGAGAAATCAGATATTTCTTAAATACAAACATTGTAAAATTCTCTTAATTTATGTTATGCTGAAAAAAATAAAAATGAGATATGTTTAAGGGAATTAATTTATTTTCCAAATCATATAGGGGCCCTGATCAGTGTGGCTATTTGGTCGGGGGTCATGCCACAAAATGAAAGATTGCTGGTTCGATTCCTGGTCCGGGCACATGCTTGGGTTGCAGATTCGGTCCCTGGTTATGGCGAGTGAGAGAGGCAACCAATCGATGTTCTCTCACCCATCAATGTTTCTTTCCCTCTCTTTTTCCTTTCCTTCCCATGTCTCTAAAAGATAAATAAAATCTTTAAAATCGTGTAGGACTGTGTGGTTCACTCACAACATTCGTTCAACTCTGTCTAGTGGATAATTACTGTCAGGTAGTCGTGGCCACCCTGTTTCTCTCACCAGTTTAGGAGTAGAAGTGGGTTCTGGTTTTGACTATTAAAATGGAAAGGGAAGACTGCTGGAGGCTTCTTGGAGAGATCTTCTCAAGCTTAAGAAAGGAGAACAAGCAGAAAACAAGATGTCCTTTGCTTCTGGACATTGTCTTGTCTAAAACGACACAGCCAGGGCTGAGCAAGCCAGTCTGCCTGGCACTTCTCAGTTTGGGTAATAAAGCTCTTTTCTGCTCAAGCCTGTGTGAGCTGGTGTTCTATTGCATGCAGTCCCAGCAACATCAGAACTGATGCATTCATTTCATAACGTGATTTTGAGAGTTTCAGTGCTCCTCCCTTGCCACGTGTACCTCATAATAAACCTAATTGGAAAAAACTTGTCTTTGATTGTACATTGACCTTATATGTATTTAGTTTTCTTATTTAATTTTTGCTTACTTTTTGCCTAAAACCTTATATGAGACATCACAGGTTTACCCCTGTTCTCCAAAGAGCACTTATTCATGGACTGACACGCACTTGGGTAGCAAAAAATAAGTATCAGCAAATAAATCAATCTGGAAACGCTAGGGTGAATTCTTCTGTATGGGTTGTCGAAGCAGTAAGAATTAGTCTAGACTGTATGTGTGTTAAGTTTTAGGGCGTGGAGTGTGTAGGTTTAGGGAAGGAGATGTGTTAACACGATGCTGAGCTTCTTTGATGTTTACGGTATTGTTTGTTTGTGCTGGTCTCACCTCTGCCAAACAGCTATGATCGGGTATCAGTAAATTTACAATTCATCTGCCACTTTGGACAGAAAAGAAAGCTGCTCTGTATTTTCTCTTGGTATATGCTTTCCTCCTCCTGTCATTTTTCACGTTTTACAATTTCAATTTTAGAGGCAAATAACTCCCAGTTGATTTAGAGAAAGTCTACTTGAGGGGCATTTTATGTCCGAACATTGATGTACTGGTAGGTTTTGAACATTTTCACCAAAAAACATGTTTTTTCCAATGAAACTTTTCTCAAAACCATTAAGAGGGGGATTTATGGCTGTTTATATCGTTGGTGGGAACATTTTATTGCTTATTGAACTTTTGGAGCACAATTTGGAAACCTACTGCATATGAGATTAGTGAGGAACCACCCTGTAATTTTTCATCCAAACAGACATACCTTTGAGAGTAAAATAGTTGTACCAGGACAGTCAGCTGGGGCTGTCCCCAGCAAACTAGGGTCGTGCTCTACTGGTGGGTGCTGAGCACAGGTATGAATCTACTTGGCAGGCAGTAGTAGGGAAATCTCTACGATCCCTGTTCCCGCCTTTACAGCCACGGTAGTGCGGCTAAAGAGCCTGGCCCCGCAGGGGATTTCTGCAGCCGTTTGGGTCGTCACACGGCTGTTGGTGTTCAGCCCTTCAGAAGGTGTTTACTGAGCACCTGCTATGTGCCAAGGTTCTGAGAGCAATGATAAGTTACAGGATTCTGAAGATTCTTAGGTTTCTGCTATTAGCAGAACTTGGCAATGAATAGTTCCATACTTGTGACATTTGAGACACGTAAGAATGATTAAGTGGAAAACTACGCAGGAGCTTTCCATCTGCATTTGGCACTTAAAATACAATGCTCTAATAGGCCTTCATCTCCACCCACCCCCTCCCAGCCCCTGAAAATGAACTACAGTTCACATCTGTGGGTGTTTGTGTATACACCCTTTGGAACCTATTTTCCAATGAGAAGTCACTTTTAATTTTAGGGATAAAATACAGCTGTGTGCATTGGCATTTGTTTTACCCATGCCCCATTTTCTTATGTGAACGGTGTTGAAAACAGCTACAGGAAATAAAATGATGAGGTGCGGTCCTGTGTGTCTGTCTCAGTCTCCAGGATTTGGGAAGGGAAGCGTCACTGTGTTTTGTGAATGAGGGAAAATAATGAAGGTGGAAAAGAAAAGGGAATGATACGGAAAAATACAAAGAATCAAAAAAGAGTAAAAGACATTGAAATGAGAATTTTCTATGCCACAATAGTTTATGTACATTAAGAGTTCACAAAGGTGCTTGAGATTAGAAAATTGCCTCTCGGTTCTGTCTTGGCCTTTCTGCTGCTGGCTGTTGACAGCGCCACACCCTCCCTTCAGTGACCACTGCTGGTGTGTGACCCCCGCTGGGCCAGCGTGGAGCCCGGGTTTGGTGGGAGGGAGCCACAGACTCTTGAACCAGCTGGTTGAGCCTTCTAAGTAGTTGCAGTAAATGGAGGATCTATTTTACTGTTCCACCTATAAAGTACCAAAGAACTAATTCAGTAGAACCTGTTTGTGACTGGTGTTGACTTTAAAATCAGTTTTCATGTTAAATTACCCCAAAGTTTTATTTTCCTTAAGACATAAAAAAGGAACTTTTTAAAATCTGTATCTTTGAGCTCTTATGGAATAATATGATTGCTTGTGTTACCTTTAGAAGATTATAAATAGGTATATATGATTTGTTCTCACTTTTAGCTATAATTTTCATGAAGAATAAATAATATATAAATCAAAATTAGTGTGCTAATAAATAACAATAGAAATTTGAGTATATTTTAGTTGTCTTTTCCAAATTCAGAATTCAAGACTTAGAAATTCAAGACTTTAACCATTAACGCACACAGCTTGAACTCATACTGAGCTGCTTTTGGCAACTTCAGACATAACATTGTATTTTAGAGATTCGTGAACATTTAAACAATGATATTTTTTACATGAACAGTTAACTTAGGTAAAGAGAGGTTAAAGGCCCAAGTAAAGCTAAAGAACCAACTATTTTCCTACTTCAGTTTTTAATCCTGACAGTGTTTTCATGTATTATAAATTCTTATAAACTTTGAATTACTTGCACTATTGATGAAGTATTTAAAAATATTATTTGTCCTGGTCTAACATGTCGAAAAAGAGAAAAATATATAAGTTAACTTTGTGAATAAAAATGCAGGCCTTAAGGAGAGATCTCCTTCAAAGCCAACAGTGGGAGCAGAAGAGGCTGAGATGCACGCCCGGCTGCAGGCCCAGGCTCCCGAGGAGTCAGGTAAGCTCTTCTGTAGTTATGACCGGATGCATCCATCGGCCCGGCAGGTGTTCTGGTTTCCGGTTTCCAGGATCGTGTTCTACCCATAATTTGTTGGCAGTGTTCACAGAATTGTGAAATCCTTTTTCTTCTCTTCTGGAATTTTGTGGTAAACGTAATTCTTTTCTAGTAAAAATTAACACAGGACGATTTTAATTTCCAAGATCAAGAATCAAAACCACGGTCCTGGCCAGGGTGGCTCAGTTGGTTGGAGCATTGTCCTGTAAACTGGAAGGTCATGAGTTCAATTCCCAGTCAGAGCACATGCCATGGTTCCTGGTTGGGGTGGTGGAGAGGCAACCTATCGATGTTTCAGTCTCTCAACATCCATGTTTCTCTTCCTCTTCTTTTCCTTCCCTTCCTGTATCCAAAACCAGTAAGCACTCCCTTGAGTGAGGATCAAAAAACAAAGGCACACATAGATGGTTGCTCAGTGCATGACATCTCAGTTAGGCATGTCATGCTGTACCAGCAGGTGACTGCTATACCTTGTGGAAAGTGAAGTTAGATTCTACACTAGTCTGTCATCATTTCTCACGTTATTCAGTAGAGTAGGTCTACTGAGTTCCCAGTCTTTCTAATGAGACTCTCCTTTCTACAACAGAAGACTTCCCTGACCTCCAGGTATCTGTGAAGCCTGTTTTACATATTCATGAATTGGTTCCTAGATCAATTCAAGTATCTTTTTGTCACCCAAGGGCCTAGGACCCATGGAATGACAACTCCTGAAATCTTTTAACAAGTTGATAAATGAATTTGAATCCATTACTATTATGTCCTATTTGTGCTGAGATATCTATTACAAAGTACTATTTGATTTCTGCACATTTTTTCTTGTACTCCGATGTCAAACATCAGTGTTTGGTTTTATTTTGCCATCTAGTGGAAATACTATGTATGACACCACGTATTTACTGGCAGCTTAAGTTCTGGGTCCAATGGGTACTTTGGCTGATCTTATCATTTTGATGAATAGTACTTGATTTTCCTTCCTCCCTTTTAAAATCAGTATGTAGATTTGATTTTTAAATTTGTTCAAGTCATAATCATGGGAGATAACTACTCTTTCCCTCCCATTCCTGTAGAACTGCTATAAGCATACCATGGCAAGAGTGATTTTTTTGTGTTTGGATTTAGCATCTTAAATTTTACTTTGTGCTAAATAGGTTTATGATTAAATTTTTTCAAAGTTAGCAGCTACTTTGTAACGTGCCATTCACTCTCCCTTTTTAAATTTTTTTATTGTACTAGTCTGTGCATATTACTGATAACTTTTGCTACTAAATCTATGAATTTATTGTCGCCTCATATCCTTTTGAACATCTTGGCCATATTTGGCTTAGTTTAAATGTTGCCTTTTTAACCTTTCTCTAACCTCACTTGGCTTCTCCCTCTTCTCTAACTACCACTTCTGCCATAAACATAGGTACACACCTCTCATTAAAACACAGTAAAATAATCCCCCCTTTTGATCCCTACAGTCTTTCCTCTCTCATTCCCAGTCCCCCTCCTTGCTGTACTAGCCAGACTTCTGAAGGAAGACTCTGGAGTTGCTTTTTTGCTTTGTTTTCCGATCTTTCACTCACCCCAGTCTGGCATCTGCCTCTGCCCATCCTACGAGGGCAAGGACGGGCGTCACAGAATCAGCAGACTGATGAGACAGCCTGCTGCACCCTCAAGTTCAAGTGGTGCAGAAGCAGAGGACTCTGGAGGGGCATGTGAGGCCTGGATGGTGGAGGTCTTGCACTCTGTTCTAGAGAGCTTGGATTTTCATAGCGTCCAGCAAAGGAAGCCATGAAAAGGTTAATCAAAGGAGCAGAGTGCCACCCACCACTCCTCCTTACTCCACGGTGTTCTCCAAGGCTGTAAAACTGGGGATCCAGCTAGGAAGCTGTCGCGGGCACTAATGTCTGGGGCTCTTCTGTGATTATAAGAGACACTATTTTTAAAAATGGTTTGTGAAATATAAACATCTATACAAATAGAAGGCACTTTTTGTGTGCTTCAGAAATGGTTTTGTAGTGTGACTAGCAAAATAGAATTTTAAACTTTAACTGATATGAAGTTCCAATAAACTTAACCATATTTGTCATAGAAAATTAGCTGATGTCACTATCACTGACTGCTTCTGTTTACTGAAAATAGATGATATTGGTTAGGACATTTATAGTAGTGTAAGTGAGTCATAGCTTCCGGTTTGTTGGATGATGTTGCAATATACTTGATAATCCGATAAGCACCACAGTGGTGTCAGAGTCTCATTGCTAATACTCACTTTTATAATTAACATCTTGGATCTCTGAACCTGACTGTCATGTCTGATGGGGTTCTCCAAAGCTGAAAGGACAGTCACTTATGAAGGTCTACTCACAATTCCTGGCAACTTCTGGGAGTGGTCAGCCCTCCGAGACCACAGCAGTCCCCACACCGGCGGGGCCGGTCTCCTGACTGTCAGAGAGACATAGACATTAGTGTATACTGCACTCACTGTGCACACTGATGTATACCAACCTTGCCTTACACATTTTTATCTTTATTTCCCAGCACTTTCCTTTCTGAAAGCTTTGCCTTTCTCACTCTCTTTATTCTGTCATTAGTGTGAATTTTCTTAATTACAAACTAGAATAATTTTGCTGTAAGGTATTTTTTAAAGAAAAATGTGAAACCTAATTAGACTTCCTATTTTAAAATCTTATGAAGTCTTTTAAAATTTATATCTGCTGTCCAAGTAAAATCCATTTTAAATATCTACCATATTTGCCAACACAGGCAAAAAAGCAGTCAACTGGTGTGAAAAGTATGCATAGTCGACTAGCCAGATATATTTATTTGACTGCATCCATACGGATTCCATATTTCAGGTTCTACACTGATGTCTAGATCTTTCCTACTTAGTTATGTTTTGTAATTATTTTAGGACCTCAGCATATCGAAGATGAAATACAAGATGAAATTCATTCCCCTCTCCATGAAACAGTATACACAGAACATGGTATGAATTAACATCTGTTTTTTTAATGCATTACTAACATAATGAAACGATTAAATGACTAGGATATTATTTTAAAATTTAAATGATAATTGAGTTTTTTTAAGTTATTGAAAAATATTTTTGATATTTTTCCTATAATTTGATACCACCGAACTGGCTTTACCCCACCTTACTGTTAAGGAAATGTTTGCGTACATCTAATGAAGAAATGGTAGGAGTACCTGAGAGTAAACAAATGGAGACCAGCCTTACATCAGGACCAGATGGCGAGAACAGGGAGGAAGGAAGTGGACACAGCCAGCTCGCTGTCAGGGGCTATCGAGCGCAATCACTGGCTGTCACATTCGAGGGCCTGCTGGGTGGGTCGCCAGCAGGCAGCTTTGAATTAGGTGGGTCATGTTACCGGAGAAGAAATAAACATGATCTACTTACTGACTGGAAGACACTTTCCTAGCGCTTAACATCTAAAAACTTCCTAATGTGAACTTCTGTACAGAGAATATGAAATG
This sequence comes from Artibeus jamaicensis, assembly GCF_021234435.1. NCBI lineage: Eukaryota > Metazoa > Chordata > Mammalia > Chiroptera > Phyllostomidae > Artibeus > Artibeus jamaicensis. The sequence goes on from NW_026522059.1 coordinate 42,463,501, forward strand.
ATACCATAGAAACCAACGTTCTAGGATCTTGTAAGACTGGTTCTTGAAGCATCCCTTGATCCAAGCAGAGAGTATACCCCCAAAATGTAACTCACAGAGAGATTTTGAAGGGGCACAACATGTGATAACCTGAGAATTCCAATGATTTGTTGTGAGCCAAAGGTAGTCCTAAAAGAAAAAAAAATGTTTCTTAAACAATTCTCATTTAAATTGCGCTTTAGCAGGTTTAGGAAACTGTCCTTTTCAGTCAGATGTTTGGGGGTTAAGGGTAAAGCACCCCACCTGGCTCCCTCGGTGCTGGTTGGGAGACAAGCCTTTGCCCAGCTGTAGGTCTTTGCCATTGGCTGCCAGGACGCCAGAAGCCCATGTCTAGGGAACTGCGTGTGCGTCTGCCTTTTCTGCATCTTGTTTTAGACAAGGACGATGCCGTCAAAATAAGTGATTTTGACATAATGAGGTAAGGGCTGTGATGATGAAACACAGGATGCCACGTGGGGCTTGCTCACGCTGTGGGGTTAGCTCAGCTTCCTGAGGAAGCAATGTTTTGATTTAGGAGCTGAACGTGGTGTAGGGCTTCACCAGGCACATGTTGTCGGTAGGTATTTTAAGCAAAGGACCTACGTGAAGAAAGTCCCCAGGCTAAAGCGATCACAGAGTAGTTTAGGGTGGCTGGCACATGGGGGGACGTAGGTGGGGAGTGACAAAGGGGAGGGAATTCCTGCTTGAGTCTAAGTCATTGGGACCATCGGACGGCACTGAGTGTGGTGCAAAGAGTGGGTGGGAGGGGCGTCAGAGGGGAGGTTATGCTGGCGGCCCTTCTCCCCCAACTTGTAACCCATGAGCAGGTCCTGTCGACTTTGCCTCCATCACGTGTCTGGTTTCTGCAGCATGTCACCATCACGTCTTGCCATGACCACTTGGGGGGTGTCCAGCTGGGTCCCTGTTTCCATCCATGCACCTCTGCTCCCTGTGTTTGATGGGGCCTGGCCCCCTGTGCTCATCTGGGCCTGGTCTCTCTCCCCTCAGTCACTTTCTCCAGCCCAGCTGGCCTTCTGTTCCTCGTCACTGCAAACCTATCCCTGCCTTGGGCCTTTGCACTTGTTACAAATTGTGTTGGGGTGTGTGTGTGAAAGAGAGACAGATCCAGCTTCCCATCTTAGCAGGCCAAACGTGGCCTCCTGACCACTGTCTCTGAGGTAGACGCTCTTCCCCGTTACTCTGTTTCATTATTGGGGTCAAGTCCTGCAGCTGCCAACTGTTAGCTGTGTGGCCTTAGAAGTCTCTCAAGTTCCTCATCCTTCAAAGTGGGATGTTGTGGCTACGAAGGGCTTGGCAATGCCCTGAGTCTAGTGAGGCCCGAAGATGCTCTTTTACTTTGTTCTTTTTATATCCAACTGTCACTGACAGGGTGGTGGAGACTCACAGATCGTGGACGAAGTTTGGCTGAGAGAAATGAATCCTGCTCACATAAAAACCATCAAATTATACTGGATGAAACAAGAGAAAGGGAAGGGAATATGGTAGTCAGATAAAGAGTTGTAAAATTACTGGTAGGAATGAGAATCAGTAATTGATATCCTGAGCAACAAAAACCTGAAATGAGGAGAAACAATGTAGCAGGCTATGATGAGAAGACAGAAAACATATAAATAGCATTGGCATAAATGGGCCTACATAATTCAGTAAGTTCTGAGAGCCTCACCATACCTGGTTAAAAGTAACAAAGGGCATCTTGCAGCCTTGGGGTAGAGTCCTGTAGCATTAGAAATAGCAATATTGTTATTACTCTGATGAACCTGATGTTGAAAGTTATAACAACAGTACAACAACAAAAATAACAACACTTAAATACTTGTGGGCCAGGCATCTTTCTACCTGCTTTAATCTTTACACCAATGCTATGGGTAGGTACTCTTATTTCCCTCTTATGAAAGAGAAATTTTAGGCACAGAGGAGTTAAGTAACCTGCTTAGGGTCACACAGCTGGTGTGGAACAACCTAAATCTGGGGCCATGCATTCCAGACCCCGCACCCCTAACCATCGTACCACACTGCACAGCTAAGTCTAGTTCACTGGAGCTCTTTGGTGAGAGTGTTACATACAGGACACGTGCTGCTTGAAGCCACGTCAGGGTGCTCTGGGGAGAATTCTTTCACCCACAGTGACGATCTGTGCCGTACTGCAATGGAGTAAGGCTGCATTTCCAGTGTCTCCACACAAGAACAATTCAGTATATGACAGAAGTCCTAGAAAAGGACATGGGCATCTTCGCAGAACTTAAAGACTATAACATAGAAACCTTTAGAAACAGTGTATCAGGAGACCTAAGACAGGTGATCTGGCATACGGTTTAGGCAGGTGGCTGCCCATTGCAATACAGTGTTAATACAGAGTTATTTAAGATCGTCACATGGAATTTCATATGAATTCTCAACCGAAGGTCACTGAGTAACCTTCTCTTTCATCTAATTGAAGAGGAAACTGTTAATGTTTATGAATTCACTTATTTATTCATTAAATGTTTATTGAGCACTACTTTCGGTGGGCATGGCCCTGGGTGCTGGGCATGCGTAGTGAACAAAATACATGAGGCTGTTCACCTTGCTGGATTCGTGGCCCAGTGAGAGAAGACCTACCTGTGCCCAGCAGGTGGCCAGCACTTGGCCAGAGTGAGAACAGAGCTTCAGAGTGGGCACCAGCATGTGCAGTGTCTGTCGGCTGCCATGGAGCCCCTGCTATAGCCCCTGCTGTACACCTGTGCCTCTTTGTTCATTGTCATTTTCAAGGAGAAGACTTACAACAAGAGGAGGATGGACTGACAAGAGAACAGCAAGCAGAAGATGAGGATTCCCTTGTAGGAAGTGACACGGACGGCAGATTTGAATCCCTGGAAACTGGAATGCTTCAGGAAGGTAGAACACTTTTTGTTTTTTGGCTTTCAGAATAAAATGCAACAGGTGATCTGTAATGAACATTATTTAAGTTTTTCTTAAACATCTTTAAAGCCAACATTTAATGTTAATGCAACAGTTTTTTAAGTCGAAGCTAAAATTTTCAATTAAAATGTTTTTTCCCCTAAAATAAATAGATATCCTAATTTTGACAGAAAGCATTGTTTAGGGAAACTCAGAACATATAAATTTCTTGTAGAATGTAAGTGAAATAAGTACCTTAGCCCATTATTTTATTGTTCTCTCTAGAATGCCATGGGTTATAAAAAAATTCAAACAACTGATAAAATATTTTGCTTGATAACCCATCACGGGCTCTAGTTCTGATATAAACTCTGTAACTGCAGTGGGTGGAACACAATTCTTAGGTTTTATACTAGGGATTGGCAAGCTTTTCTGTAAACAGCCGGAAGGTTGATATTTTGGTCTTTGCAGACCACGTGACCTCTGTTGGAACCGTTCAGCTCGGCCACTGCTGAACAGACGCAGCCCTGGATGATTCCCGAGTGGGTGTTTAAGGCTGTGCTGAGGTAGAAGTTTATCACAGAATCAGGCGGCAGGATTGATCTGGTCTATAGGCTACAGTTAGTTGACATTTCTTCTGTTTCAATGTTTTATTTTATTACTTTATTTTTAAAGATTGTATTTATTTATTTTTAGAGAGGGGAAGGGAGGGAGAGAAACATCGATGTATGTATGAGAGAGACAGCTATGGGTTCCCTCTCGCATGTTCCCAACCATGGACCTGGTTCTTAACCCAGGCATGTGCCCTGACTGGGAATTGAACTGGTGGCATTTTGGTTTGCAGAAGGACACCCAACCGATTGAGCCACGCCAGTCAGGGCTATTTTTTCAATTTTTAAATTAAATTCCTTGGGGTGACATTTATTAATAAATATAGATTTCAAGTATACAATTCTATAGTACATAATCTGAATGTTGCATTTGTATTGTGTGGCCAACACCCAAAGACAAATCTTCCTCCATCACCATGTATTTGACCCCCTTTACTCATTACTATCCCCCTCTCCATCTCCCATCCTTCTGGTACCCACCATACTATTGTCTGGGTCTGGGAGTTTCTGTTTGTATTTCTTTTTCATTTGTCATCTTCAGTTTTCTGTCCCACATGAGTAAAATCATATGGTTCTAGACTTTTTCTGTCTGACATTTTGCTTAGCGTGATAGTCTCAAGATCCTTCCATGTTGTTACAGATGGCATATTTTATCTTTTCTTATGGCTGAGTAGTATGTAGATACCACATCTTCTTTAGCTAATCATCTATCAAAGGCCACCATGAATAAGAATGCAGCAGACATGGGGGTCCTGTGGGTACCTGTGTATCAGCTGAGTAGTTTATGTTGGATCACTTGTAATAGGCAAGTTATAGGTACTGACTATTGATATATAGAAAAGCAATTTTTGTGTTAAAAACACTATATATATTTTGGTCTCTGCTCTGCTTTAATAGGAGACTATCATGATTATTAGAAGCCCTGTTTTTTTTTTAAGGTTTTATTTATTTATTTTTAGAGGGGAAGGGAAGGAGAGAAACATCAATGTATGGTTGCCTCTCGTGAGTCCCTGGCTGGGAACTGGCCTACAACCCAGGCATGTGCCCTGACTGGGAATTGAACCGCGATACTCTGGTTCGCAGGCCCAGGCTCAATCCACTGAGCTACACCGGCCAGGGCCAGAAGCCCTGTTAAATAAGTACAAATGCTTTCTTCTTATGATATCTGTCTCTTTTGTTAAAGTAGTCCTTTAAGACCTTGATGAGTTCTTAGAAGAAGACTTTAAGCCACAGCTTGTATATTGATTAATTTATGTCATTTTACTTAAAATATGCATACATAAGTGATATGATTTTATATTTAAAATGAATACTAATGAAACATTCTTTTTAAGATACATGTTTCATTTTTAAAGAGTCATAAAAAAGCAAGCCTGTGCAGATGCTGGGGAAAGCTTCATGGCACTGCCACACATTAGCCACATCACACTACGCATCCCACCCGTAGTGACCAGCGCAGAGTCGCCCCAGGACCCGTGCAGCAACGCGGCAGCACAGGCCACACAGGATCTAGACCAAACGTCCCTGGCAGGGCTCAAGGATTCGCTAAGCCCAAACCAAGTTCATTGGCATAGACAGAGCTGAGAAACAGGCAGTATTAGTCAACCCACAGTGCCCGTAAAGGGGAAAAGGTCTTGGGCCATAGGGTCATGGATCCAGAGAGGGAGCTTCTTATGAACAAGTCCACTAAGGTGACTGATAACCCTGCAAATAGTTTCAATCCTGGGCACAATGAAGATCACCTAGAGAGCTTTTAGCAGAATACCTGTGACCCACCCAAGACAAAGTGAATTGGAATGTTTAGAGAGTGAGGCTCCAAAGTAGGTACCTGTAAAGGCCTTGCAGGTGATATTACAGCGCAGCCAGCCTTGGGTAGAAGTGCGGAGAGGCTGCTTATGTTTCATGTGCCTCAACCTCCACCCTACCCAGCTGTGTATTCCCAGGCGTAGGCAGGACACTTTTGTCCTGGAGAATAGAAGGCCACAGTGGATTCCGAGGCAGATTAGAAATACACCCCTTTTCTGGGTCCAGCCTGTGTCACTGTTACTCTGCCTAAGTCACCCTCTCTCTAGCCCAGGCTGTGGTATCTGTCAGCCTTGAGGGGGTGCTGAGTGGATCAGAGAGAATGTGCGAATCATTTCTCAATGTAGTTCTAGGGAAAGATCGTGTTCGGCGGACATTTCATTGATGTATTCATATTTGATTTTAATAGTTCTTTAGTTTCAAAATGAAGTCAATGATAATAGGGTCAGAATATACATATACAATATATTACATGCCATTTTATGAAATAGCAATATTGATCTAATGTTATTTTTTTTCTAGAAACTAAAGATAGTTACCATGTAGAAGAGACAGGTGAGATTTCAATTTAATATCCTTTTTTGATTAGAATGGGTCTTTTACTATAAAAGGGCATTGAGAGAGAAAACATTGTCTGTGCTCCTTTATTATTAATACATTATATTTAATGTGTCAAATATATAGTATATACTTACTGATTTTTATTTTGTACAGTAGGTCATAGTTACGTATATACACATACATGTCTGTATCCTTCTATAGTTTTTGTGATTTTGAAGTCTTCTTCCTGAGGATAAGTTCCTAGCAGTGGGATTACTAGGTCAAAGACACAGTGGAATTTCACGTTTTATAGTCTTAAATTACAAAGTCAGTGAAAGGTCAGAATTATGTATTGTCCCATGCCATGTGTCTCCAGAAGGCCTGGCTGCACTGAGGACGGACACGTCGTCTCTCAGGAATGAGCCTGGGCTGTTGTCCAGTTTCCTGCCAGTGCTGGAGTGGGTCCTTCTTTCTGTGCTGAGGGACCATGTGATATTGGCAGTGACGTTCAGTGCCCTTACCATTTCCACAATACGTATCTGCAGACACTAAACTCACATTGCAGCGGGGAGTACTCAGGAAACTGGGTGTGTTCTGGTTCTGGCTCAGGCTCCGTGGTGGTGCTTGCTGAGTTGATGGGAGGAGGGCTCCCTGCTCTGCTCTTTCTGTCTGTCTCCCTCTGTCTTTGGGGAACTTAATACAGGATGTATTCTGTTTTTGTGTCAATCCATCCTATTTTGTTTTCTGAATATAGTTGAATTTGTATAAGCGAAATAGGCAGATGGCTTCACTATTCTGTAGTGGGGACTGTCTTTTTCATCTTTGCATTAAGCGTTTAGCACAGGTGGTACCTGTTTGTTCCATGAGCGAAGGAGAGTTTGGGCATCAGTAAGATTCAATTTTACATTTCTATCATTACCATAAATTTTGCTGTTCCGATTTTGAATATCAAGTGTAATTCCTCTCCCTTGATATATATTTGTATTTTTCTAATTATTTCCTAATTTAAAGCTTCACAGGCCTATAATCAGGATATAGAAGATATGATGTATAAACAGGAAAATTCAGGTTTGTGATGTGTTTTTATTCGAGGCTGTGGCCAAGGCTATTTTATCCCTGGGTTAATGGTTGGTTATGATTGAATGGAGTACTCTTTAGAATACTCATAATATTTGTGGTTGCTCGGGTAGTTATAGAAATTTCTGGATATAGTTGAAAATATTATAGGGGGAAGTGAGGAGAAGGAGCTGTGTTTCTCAGATCCCTGTTGGGATGTCGGTCTTCACAGACCAGACTGGAAGGAATGTTTGGGAATGAACGAGGCAGAGACCGACTGGTGCCGGTCCTACCTGTCTTTTGACTTAGCAAACTATGGACCTTTATTGATCTTAAATTGTATTAAGTGATAATGATAATATTTATCTTACACAGTTGTAAAGATTAGAATTTATTTTGTAAATAATTTCAGAATGATGTCTAATAATGTGTTTGGTTTTTCTTGGTTGACAAAGGGATATATGTGTATTTTCTTTTTTTTTATTTTTAGATTCCACTGAACCAGCAATAGAGGATGATGAGAGAACATACCATGATGCAGGTATTAGACAGATATTTTTATTAGATTTTAAGCATTATTAAAGATTTACAGTTGCAATGCTTTGTTAACATGGTGATTTTTATTTTAAAGGAGACCAAGAAGTAATTTTAACACCTAATATAAAACTTTGCAACAAAATTTTATTATTAAAAAATATGAGGCATTCATATTTCACCTCATCTACCACTGGCTCTACAGAAAACAGAATATAAATTCCCAACTCTTCTTTTGCGTATCTTGCTTTATGCCAGTTTGAGGAATTTGCATGGAAATAATTTTTCTGCCCTTTCCTCTAGTTGTTTTTGGGCAGAGACATTATTCATTGACTGTGCAAACATTAATATTTAAAGAAATAGAATTCTGTATTTGAGATTGTGTTTTTTAGCTAAGTAGTTACACACAACGACTCAGCTAATTCTTATTTGGATTTTATTACTTTTTTCTGCAGACGATGTAACATATGAAGACCATGATCAACAAGGTGTGAGATGCTTCTTAAACTTAAGCCACCTACTTGTTTTAAAATGTTCTCATACTTTGACTGTAGTTTATAGAGAATAATGTTTTAAGCTGCAAAATCATAACTTAAACACATCCAAATGAATTGTCGTTTTCAAGGAATTTACTGGTGGATATTGTTTACCTATTTCAGTTGTTTGCCATTGCCCAAATAATTTCTTAACTTCATTGCAAGCTGCCTTAGGAAGCAGTTAAAAATTACTCAAGAAAACTTACCTCATTATTTTGTAGTCATTGTGGTCCTTTGATTAAAACATATCTTGCGCTCGGAAAGCTATTTCGGTCGGACTTCAACTACTCTAGCTGCTTCTGCAAATTCGTCCCACTCTGCAGTGAAGATGACTGATCTGCCAGCCTGAGAAAGGTGCAGAAGAATTTCACTCCAGGCTTAAAGGCCGCTTGGAGAACACAGTTCTGGCAAATTTGTGCCACGAGTAGCATCAGATTCACATTCAGGTTTATTATAGCTCCTTTGGTTGCAGGAGCACTTCTTGTGCTGTTTTATGAAGCTTCATGGAATAGATTATATCATTGCTACTTCCCAGATGAGAAAAATAAGGTTCAGAAAATGTGAATAATCTGCATAAGTTCCTATGACTAAGTGTTCATAGAGCTAGTGGTGCGTCCTTTCTATTCCAGTATCTTCAAGGGTAACTGTAGAAGGAAAGAAATTAGTCAGTATAACTCTGCATGTGAAACGAGAAGGATGGAGAAATACACAGTGCTTGAGTCAAATGTGGAGAACTTTTCCATGTGGGAGGTAGTTCTAGGGCGTGGCATTCATACAGGAATAAGAACGAGTCCCTACTTCAAGAAATTTGCAGTGTCACGATACTTGGTAAATCTTGATTGGAGAAAATTAAGAATGGCTTGTGTCGACCTGATAAACTAATTTATTAAGTGTGTGTATTTAAGGTTTGAGATTCTATCAAGATCACCCATCTACAGTGGCTGTTTCTATTAAGATGTGAATGATAACATTGGAAGAATCCTGGATTCTGTCTTCAGGGACTAATTTTTTTCTATGGGAAATGAAATAACTTGGCAACTATGATTACATTTATATTCTCTTTTCAATTTTGAATTTGGAGAAGAAAATAGGAATTTGGAAATTAAAAGTTGCATGCAGAGGTAGGATTTGAAATCCTTTTCTAATATCTACCAGTCATTTTAGTGTCTTTCTGACTACAATGGAAAGAACTTGCTTGGAATATAATTTACAAACTAGGTCTAGAGAACTTTAAAATTAAATGAAAGAAGTATAAAATTACATAACATGCTAAAAAGATCTTCTAAAAATAAATGTATTTCCAAAGGCAGAATATCATAACAAATATAATTTAAAATGTTAACGAAGAATAATAAATATTACCTAAAAGATCGAGATTTGGTGAGATACTTTGGATTACCTTGCTATAGGACATAAACTTTTTCAGACAAAACAGATCTAATAGAACACAGGATTATTCACTACGTGTTTTAAAAACTACCTTTGTAGAATTCAGGAATCACACCAGGGAGACCGAGTGACTCCACATAAGTGAGACGGCAAGGAGGCTAAAAACAGAACTATTTTTAGTGGGAAACAGATTACACTCTGTATTAAATTCCTCCAACTGGAGAACCTAGAAAACCAGCAGCTTACTAAAGCTATAAAGGAAACCAGCTTTTCATATTAAAAGTACTGCATCAAGCCCACATTGGATACACCTGAAAAGTGACGGTATAGTCTCACCACCTAATGGACTCATTATTGTACACTACATTATGTATTAAGAACTTCACGTCCAAAACACAGGACATGGGAGCAGTGTTAGTAAGGAACACACACATGGTTCCTATTCCCATGGACCTTATATTTTACCAAGGGGGTGGAGATTACACAATTTCCATTTAGTGTTTAGGTACAGTGTGCTGAGGACTGTGAGGATGAGTGCAGTGTGGAACAAGAGTACTCAGTAGAGACCCTACCTAGTTTGTGGACCAGGGAACGCTTCCCTGAAGTTGAGCTGCAGATGAGCGCAGCTGACAAAGAAGGGAGAAAGGTGGCTGGAACCTAGTAGGAAGGCTCTGAGGTGGGAAGATGTGTGCAGAGTGCAGAGGATGACAAGAGAGACATGGGCTGAGGCTGTGAAACAGTCCTAGTCAAGACAGTGCCTGGAGGTAGGTCGATGTTCATCATCACTGTAGAGCACTGCTTAGGGTACTACAAAATCACACCTGTATTTTGTAAAGATTAGTCAGTCCGATGTGTAGTACTGACTGGAGAGAGACAAGAGTAGCCATGGGGAGACCATTTAGGATGGTTATTGCAGTTATCCAAATCCGATCTTGCCCTGAGTCGCATCTCTGCCCAATGAGGAGTCGAATAAGGGGAGTTTCTAGAAAAAGATGTTCAGCAGTGTCCTGTGCTCAAGACGAGCACCAAAAACATGCCTTCAGTAGAGGCCTCACAGAGACCTCGCAAGGACTGTTTTCAATGGACAGAAATTGGACAGAGATGAAAGTAGTTTAAACAGGAGTGGTTGGTGGTGAAAGTAAAGGGAAATGGGCAAAGCTGAGAAATATTAGAAGATAAAGTTGACAGGACTTGATGTGTGGGTGTAGCTGGGGAGAGAGAACAGGGTGTCGGGAACCACATCCGATGTTCCGCCCTGTGCATTTAATGGATAGTGGTGCTTTTTTGCTGAGTCAGGAGAGTGGGAATGAGCAACTGGAAGCCAGATGGTCCAGTCCGTACATGTGGAGACATCCAGGGGGAGATATCTAATAAAGGGAAGGATGGAAGGCTTCCTGGCTTCCTTGGCTCTCAGAAGGAAGTCCAATTTGTGGTTGTGAGTCTGAGCATTGTGAGCATGTACGTGGGAATTGAAGCCAAAGTCCAAGGTCATTGAGGAGTGAGGAGAGAGTGAGAAGACAGGGAGTCCAGTGGCAGGACTTTGATGAAAGCCAGCATTTTATGCCTGCTAAGAAAGAGATGAAATGATAAAGAAGATGGAGAAGGAGAAATGAAGGAATAAAAGGAGAATATGGTCACACTGAAGTCCAAGCGCAATAGTGTTTGAAAAGGAAGGAGCTGCTAAGAGATCTAATATGATAGGGGTGGAAAGAGCCCACTAATTTAATAAGGGGCTCGTCTGTTCAGACTCATAGACACAGAGGAGAGGAGATTAGGGGCTGGGTGAAAAAGGTGAAGAGGAACAAAAGGTACAAACTTCAATTATAAATGAGTCATGAGGATATAATGCACAACATAAAGAATATAGTCAGTAGTATGGTAATAACTTTGTACGGTGGCACATGGTTACTGGATTCATCATGGTGGTCCCTTTGTAAGGTTTATAAACGAAGAATCACTATGTGGTTCACCTGAAACTCATATAATATCGCATGTCAGATATACTTTAAAAAATAATATGCTCATTGGTCTTAGAGGAGTCTTTTTTGGATGTGCTCATCCTGGAAGACAGATTGGAGTGGGTTGACAAGAGGAAGTGAGGAGATGGGACAGGAAATGTAAATGACTCTTTTTTGTTGTTGTTGACACTATTATAGTTGCCCCTCTCCACCCAGGCCCCCTCCCCCTGCCTTTGCCACATTGCTGTCTGTGTTCATGGGCTACACATGTACACATGTACGCATGTACATTCTGTGGCAAATCTCTTCCAGTCCCTCCCACTCCCTCTGCTCTGAGATCTGTCAGTCTGTTCCATGTATCCATGCCTCAGGCTTTAAAGAAATTAGGCTAAAATGGAGGAAAGGAAGAAGGCCAGGAGAAGCAGGCTCAATTGGTAGAGAATGTAGCAGGTTTAAATACATGGTTCAGGGTGACAGAGTGAGCATACTTCCTCTTAAAGCAACCAGAAGGACAGAAAATGATACATTAAAAATTGTCACTTGCTCTGTCCACTCCACCACTGAGAATGTCACAAAAACAGTAGGTGCTCACCCTGGCTAGTGTGGTTCAGGTAATTGAGTGCCAGCCTGTGGACTGAAAGGTCACAGGTTCGATTCCCAGTCAGGGCACATACCTGGGTTGCAGGCCAGGTCCCCAGCTGGGGCTGTGTGAGTGGCACCCGATCAATGTATCTCTCTCACATCAATGTTTCTCTCCCTTTTTCTCTCTCCCTTGCCCTCTCTAAAAAAAAAAAAAAGATAGTAGGTACTCAGTACATTTTTTTTATTAGATGGGAAAAAAGAGAATAAATTGATAATCATGTTGGGAAAATAAGAAAGTTTACCCTTAGTATACAAGAAAATTTGAGGAATTTTGGAAAGTGGAAACAGTAGGGCTCAGGTTAACTGAGAAAGCTGGAACCCAGCCAGGGATGAGAGAAGACTGCCGTAGAGACAGGAGCCTTCTCTGCAGGGGCGCGGAGAACGTTGAGCCCTGTGCACATAAACGCGAGGAGCCATGGGTGATGGGCTGCGGTTAGCGTCATGAATTAGGGTCATTCTAAGAGGCCGGTGCCAGGATTGTTTGCCCCAAGTCTGAGAATTATTCCCTAAACAAAGTAGAGAATCTGTGTAGTGAACACACAGATCCCAGGTGGCAAGCAGGGTAGAGTCTTAGGAACTGAGAACGTTCATCACAGACATGAGGAAAATAAAGAAAGGAAATTCAGTGCTACCCAGGACTTGGGGAAGAACCTAAATTTTCCCTGTTTTACAGGAAGGAATCATATGTAATTGCCCATCTCCTACAGTTAAAAAGTGGCTGACTGGGGATTGGAATCTGGGCTTATTTCACTTGAGACCAGACTCTTCCCCACTCTGCCCCTTCCCAGTGACTGAACCCCAGAGCTCAAGGATAAGTTAGACACTGTCTCTGCTCTTGAACTGTCTGGCCAATGTTGTGTTAATCTTAGAGTAATGCGGCACTAAAAGATTTTTTTTCCTGTGTATTTTCAGTATATGAACCATCTGAAAGTGAAGGGATAGAAAGTTCAGGAAAGCTTTTTCCCCAAGCAGATATTTCCTCCTGCAAGTCAGCCCTCCTTGTATTTGTTAAAACTTCTGTAAGTCATGGATCAAAGATAGATGTAGTAAGAAACTAAGACATTTTCATTTCACCAAGAAAGTAATTGGATATTGTTCAAATATTTATTCCCAACTTATGTTGGAAGGTTGATGTCAGCACAGATAACACCACCCTATTTGATGTATTCTTTAACATTGTTTGTGAATTAGAGTTGATGTGCTAGTATAAAGACTTGTGAGAATTGGCTCCTACAGAGGAGCCAATTTTAGGTATCTGAGTGGATATAAGTTATTTCAGGGATCTAATGGATTTGAGTTAATATAAGTTGTGTTTGAGTTTTTTCTTTTTTTCTTTTTTCTAGATAATGCTGTAGAAGATTCAAACATAATTTTAGAAGGTAAGTTTTTATAGAGATGGTATACATTTCACATTAAAAATATGTTCATGTATTCAACAAGTATTTACTAAGCATTTAGTCTTAAATCTCTGTACAGCGCTTGGGGGTCAGAGGACACGAGTGCCCGGGTTACGGGCTACCTGTGGCTAAGCTGCAGTGAGGAGGCCCCTTTAAATTGTAGGAGAAGGGGTTAGCCCTGGGGAGAGATGGCTTGAAAGTTGGGTCCTTTATGTTTTTTTCAGGCATTTTGATAAGCCAGTAGAGGACAGAGCAGAGGCTGTTGGGGGAATTCCTTCTGGGCGACAGTGGTGCTCTGAACTGTGTGCCTTCAGCCCCACCCTCAATTTCTGTGTTCCTGCAGCACCTGAGTGGATAGTGAGGGGTTGCTCGTTAGCTCTACCTGCTCACCAGCCTTCTCTTTCCTGGTCTTCCCTTGTCTTGGCTGGTTGCATCAATATATACCTGGATCCCTAAACGAGAAATGTGAGAGTCATCACTGAGTCTTCCTCATCCTGATTCTATAGCTGATCCCAAGTCCTGTTGACCAGGCTAACCTCAGCACCTCTCGAATCTGTTCTTTTCTCTGTAACTCTGGTGACCTACCTCAGCCTCCCATCATCTTCCTAGACAATGGCAGTAACCTCTAGCCAGTCTTCTTAACTCATGCACTTCCCCTTTAAATCCATCTTTCATGGTGCCGTCAGGACAGTGACTTCAGAAATGCAGGTCTTCCTGTATCAGTCCTGTGTGTAAACCCTGCTGTTCTTCCTGGTCTGTTCCAGTAGGGTTACTTTCTGTTGCGGGTAACAGAAAACCAAATTTGAATTGGCTTGAGCAATAAAAAGACAGGGAAGAGATTAGTTGGGGCCTTGGAGGAACTCATAAGGAATTTGGATTATATTCTAAGTACAGTAAGGATCTGTGGAAACAAGGAGATATAGTATAATCTGCTTTATATTTTGAATATAAACTTCTAGTTTATATTCTCTGAGAGAATGGATTCTCTCTGAATTCATATAGTTTATATTCTCTAGAGAATGGATTGGATGGAGCAAGAATTGAAGCAGAGACCACCCTGTTAGGAAATTTGGGGGTACTAATCTGGGGAAGTGATCTTTGCGGCCTGGAGTAAGATTATGGCGGTATAGAGATAGAAGGGAGAGTTTTGAACTTGTGATCTACTTTTGAATTACAACTGATGAGACTTTCTGAGAGTTGTGAAGTAAAGGGGAATAAAGGCAGCTTTTGGTTTGGTTTGAATAATTGTCTGCTTTCTTCTGAGAAGAAAACTAGGATGTAGGGGAACTGTGTGTGTGGTACCAGATGGAAGTGCCAAGTAGGGAGTTGGATGCGCCCATCCGAACAAGACGAGTGAGATCTGAAATGGGTGTAAATGTTCAGGAGCCACCATCATGAGGATGGTACTAACTTCATGGAAATGTTCAAGATTATTTTGGAAGTGAATGCAGAGAGAGAAGACGAGCAATCTCAGGCTGAGGTCTAAGGACTCCCCACATTTGGAGATTTGGTGGAGCATGAATAACCAAGAGGCGGGAGGAGCACCAATAGAGAAGAACTCGGGAGAGCAGAAGGGCAGAAAGCTATTTGAAGAAATCAATGCGAATGAACGCCACACTGAAATGGGTTTAAAAAGTCGTGGAGTAAAAACAAAAAATTACATATCAGTGGGTAACTCTTTTTAGGTTGTGCCAATAAAATTATTTGCTATTTCCTTTACAAAGTCCTCTCGTAAACATCATTACCAAAATAAGTTTCTGATATATGTGTTAGATGTACATTTATTCAGGATAGACTTAGGTGGGAATTTATCTTGCAGTAACAATGAGGCTTTCTCAGTGATGGAAATAGCAATGTGAGTGATACTTTTGATGCACAGGGTTTTTCAAATGTACCTAAAATGACAACAGTATAAGAAATTCTGAGGAAAATAAATACCAGTAAAGTTGAGAAAGTGCTAATATGTCTTTAAATGATTAAGAATGCAATAAATAGGCAAACCAATGAACAAGTCCATCACAACACAGATAAGCTGGTAAACACTGATAATGATACCACTCTAAAAAGTGGAAATATGCCAGAATAATAATCGGTGGGAATACATGAGATTTTTTTCCTTTTTTTAAAACTTTTGTGTAAACTATTTCCAACTCTTCTATATGAGCATATATCATATAACTAGAAGCAAATTAATGCCAGAAAAAAATGATTAAAATAGCTGCCTAAACACTTTGAGTTTTAGAAAATGCTATTAGAAATTCCTCCTTTGAACCAAAGTCTTTACAAATCTTCAGGAGCAAAAGGAAAGCTGCTCTAATCTTCTCACGAGATTAAGATAATGTCACGTGGGTGTTAGAGATAAAGACTTTAATATATGATGTACGGTAATTTTAGAGAGCAAATTTAGATTGATATGTCATATACAGCTCGGTGGTGAGAACTGCAGTCGCCTCAGTTGTAAGTGGTTGAGGCAACCAGGGAAAAATATCAGATGTTAAAAATTCATATCCACACTTTTGGTTATTCTTAGAATGTTATCCTGAATGTTATTTTTCAGAAACCTTTATGAAGTATAGTGATTTATTTTTAAAATTCTATTTCAGTTTAATTTCTTTGTGCTTTTATTCACATTAAAATTAGGGTTATGAATTTAAAACTTTGGAGGAAGAAACAGGACGCTTTAGACGTCTTTCTTCGGCTTGCCTGTCAAGCCTGATGCAGAATTGATGAAAACCTAGGTTTTAGTTCACTTTGCCTAGCAGTGGGTTTTGAGGTTGGTCAGTGAGGCAGATAATTTTGCAGTCTGTTGTACAGAACACTTGAAAAATGTACAGCAGTTTGCGGTTTATAGCTGATTCTTCTTTGCTGTGATGGTGTAAGAACTTAATGTTTTTATAATGACTGCAGTTGAATTTTGGGAGAGTCTGTAAAAATAATCACTGTAACCTAAGTACCAGCAATCCGTAGGTTAAAAATGGTCAGCAGTATGTAATGGATTGTAACCTTACTGTTTATTTCAGAAGCGCATGCGTCCCCAGCAGAGGAACAGCAGGAAATACCACCAGGTATGACTTTTTGTTAGATGTATGGCTTTTTCTTTTTATGCTGAATTTAAAATATTCTTGCTGTTGCTGTTCACACTAGCTGAATGAAATATATCTATGGAAAGTCAAATTCCTGAGAGAAAAGGATTAATTATACCTAAATTTAAATTTAAATTTAAATTATACCTAAACTTTTCTGTGATTTGATCGGGTCAGCCAAAGTCCAAGGGAATGGAAAATATGCATCAGAGTTTGAGCTACAAGTTGAGGGCTATTAATGATGAAAGTTCCATATGATTGTTGCCGTTTCACGTGGCAGCAGTAGAAGTTGGTTTTGGGCTATTTTTTTCCTTGACTGACAGGCTACTTGGTGGATGAGGTGAAATCGGAATTGCTTCAAGACGAAAGTTTAATAGTACGTAAATTTGTGACATCACTGCTCTTCCTCTCCTTCCCTCGCCTTCCTTAAGAGCATTCTTAGTGCCCCATGGCTCTCCAGGGTGCAGAGACTTGTCTGGGCCCCGAGGCTTTCCTTTCAGCCCCCCGTTGACCCATTCCTGTCCTTTCTCCACATGCTCTTCTCTTCATCAGTGAAGAATGGGAAGAGCACTTCAACCAAGGACTGTGCTTTCCAGTGCATTTTAGAGATGGCATTAACTGTGCCTGCTATCAGAAAGCACCATATAGACCTCCTGTTCTCACAGGGGGGAAAATGTTTTCTTAAGAGAAGATTTTCCAACACTTTTTTTCCAAAGTGTATTTCTTCTTGTTTCTGTGTTTTATTTCCATTTTTTTCCTTTTCATGTCATTCATTCATTTTTTACTCATGTTTTTCACATTATGCTGAATGTGAACTTTGTAGCAATGATATGCATTACTATTGATTTTGGTAGACACAATTGTGCCTACAAAACTTTATTGAGTACTAAATTTCAAGGGAAAAAAACTTTTGTAATCAAAGAATATTTTTAGTTATATCCAGCTCCTATTTGCTTATGGTATCTTAAGTTTTGATAGTTGTCATAACATATATTGAATTGGCCAAAAAGTTCCTTTAGTTTTTTTGCCATAAAATAAGAGACATATTTTTCATTTCACCAGTAACTTTGTGGATTTGGATATTTTGAGTTTGCCAGCTCTCTCCCATGTGGTATAACACTGATCGTTCTCCATGAATGTCTCAATTTGACCACTGTCACCTTCCACTGGTTTACTGGCCATGGAGCATTGTTCAGTGAGAATCTATAGCACAAAACTTCGCAAACCACTTTTGACATGTTTGATTAATCCCAGCGTCTTCTCAATATCCTACACAGATCGTTTTCTGCATTTTAGTTGTGTTTTTACCTTTCTTGAAATAATAAAGCATAATATGCCTTATGTTGCATATTTTCTTCCATCTTCAATATTAAAATGACTACACAAAATTCATCAATTTTGATGTTTTTTAAATGCACACTGTTATGACAACTGTCACAATACCATCTAACAAAATTATTTCGAATAAAGTTAAAGACAAGTGCTACTAGAGCCATTTAACGGAAAAATGAACTTTCTGGCCAACCCAATACATTTGTAATAATATGCACAGATACTTAAGAGAACTGAGTTCTTAGCATTATAATATGAATGAGAAAGAAATCCATGGAGAAATTACTGTTTTACATGATGACTACTGGGCTTATATATATTCACTGTTCGGGAACCATGCACAGAGCAAGGAAGGTGGATATTTCGGTCCTCCATTTGTGGTTTACTCAGCATTGTTGAGCGATGGGCCAGAGGGCCGTGTTCTGTCTTGAGGAGGCAGAACAAATGACTGAATCTGCATTTTGATTACTACCTATTCCATTGAGCAAAATTGGTTTATAAATATTCCTAAAATAATGAGTTTTCTAGAACATGGACTTTTTTCCAGTTACAGTGTATATATTTTTAAAATATCGACCTAACTGTAGTGAAGATATAAAAGGTAATAAGTTTCTGACCCAAAAATTCTGTGCTTTTATTTCCATGTTGTATAGACAGAATTTCCTTGGAACATAACTATAAAATACTAAGTAGTTGGGATGCCGGAATAAAGTGGTTTTCAGATGAGATATTTAACTACCAAAGCACGGAAAAATGAAGATATGATTAATATGCATGCTTTCTGATGCATAATAAGCTGTCAGCAAATGGTGGCTATGGTTATTATGTAGTAATTAATTAGCCTGATCTTTCAGGTGGATTAAGAGAAGCCAGATTCTGAAAGATGTGCTCAAGAAGTTGTAGCCTGTAATTTGGTGTCGTAAAATTTTGATTGGCGCACTGCACAGTGGTAGTTTGACCTTGTGGAAGAGAACGTGAGGCCAAGAGCCAGCAGTTGCTACTTTTAATGATTGCACTTGGTTTGCTTATTTCTGTTATCTCCTCAATCTTAACTTTATATTAAAATTTTTATTATTCAATCTTAAAAAATAATGATGGTCATAAATCTGTGTTCATGATCTCTTTGTAGAATAGGCTGACTGCTTTTGTAATAGCATTTAATTATGTATGTTTATGCAGAAACTATGGGCACACTGATTGTAGGGCCTGCCAGTCTTCAAAGTTCTTTTATTTAGTGAAGAACTCAAATTGTGGATCTCTGGAAAATGTTGGGTATTAGTTCCCTGTTTCCTGGTCCTCAGGATTTAATCAGTGATTGCTTTGCCTTCCCCGATTATTCTAAGAGTAGGTTACATGGTCTTTTTTTTTAAGTTCTAGCAATTTCTTTAAAGATTTTATTTTTTAAAAGATTTTTTTATTAACTTATTTTTATGGAGAGGGGAAGGGAAGGAGAAAGAGGGAGAGAAACATCAGTGTGTGGTTGCCTGTTACACACTCCCAAATGGGGACCTGGCCCACAACCCAGGCAGGTGTCCTGAGTGGGAATTGAACCGGTGACCCTTTGCTTCACAGGCCTGTGCTCAATCCACTGAGCTACACCAGCCAGGGTGGTTCCACGGTCTTAATAATTCTTATTAACTTTATAATAATATATTTAATGGGGTAACAATTCCATGGGACAGGAACTGTCTGAATTATTATTGTAACACACGAGCAGAGGATGTATATAAACTGACATTCCTTAAGCATTATCTAGGAGCTTTTCAAAGTATATCACATAAATCACTCATTTAATATTTCAAGTAGCCCAACAGGTAGACATGCAGTTATTCCCATTTTATGGATGGGAAAATTCATGCATCGCAAGGCAGAGTAACCTGCCCTCGGTCAGGGAGCTGACAAGTGGGAGAGCTGAGATGGATCCCTACACTCTAACTCCAGAGTTCACACTCTCAGCTGCTGTGGTCTAGAGGATTTTAAGTAAATGAAAGTATAAGAGCTGATGAGTTTTTTTAATTACATTTTATCAGTTACGCTGCTAAAGTTGTCCTGATTTTTCCCTCTGTCCCCCTCCACCCAGCATGCCCCACTCCCTTAGGCAGTCCCCTCACCATTGTTCAAGTCCCTGGCTCATGTGTATAAGTTCTTTAGCTAATCTGTTTCCTATACTGTACTTTACATCCCCATGGCTATTCTTTAACTACCAATTTGTACTTCTTAATCCCCTCACCTCCTCACCCATTTCCCCCACAAACCCCTTTCTTCTGGCAACCATCAAAACACTCTCAGCTCGGGCCTGTGAACCACACGATCGCGGTTCGATTCCGAGTCAGGGCACATGCTTGGGTTGCAGGCCGGTTCCCTTCAGGCCGGTTCCCAGCAGGGGATGCACGAAAGGCAAGCATACATTGATGTTCCTCTCCCTCTCTCCTTCCCCTCTAAAGATAAATAAATAAAATCTTTAAAAAACAAAACAAAACACTCTCTGTATCTATGATTCTGTCTCTGTTCTTCTTGTTTGCTTAGTTCTTTTAGATTCAATTGTTGATAGATATGTATTTTTGCCACTTTATTGTTCATAGTTTTGATTTTCTTTTTCTTAAATAAGTCCCTTTAATATTTCACATAATAATAATTTGGTAATGATGAACTTCTTTAGTTTTCTCTTGTCTGGGAAGCTCTTTATCTTTCCTTCAATTCTAAATGATAGTTTTGCCGGGTAGACTAATCTTATCTGTAGTCCCTTCTTTTCATGACTTTGAATATTTCTTGCCAATTCCTTCTAGTCTGCCAACTATGTTTTGAGAAATCAGATGACAGCCTTATGCTAAGTCCCCTATAGGTAACTACTTTTCTCTTGCTGCTTTTAAGATCCTCTCTTTATCTTTAACCTATAGTATTTTAATTATGATGTGTCTTGGAGTGGGCCTGTTTGCATCTATCTTGCTTGGGACTCTCTATGCTACCTAGAAATTCCTGTCTATTTCCTTCACCAAATTAGGGAGGTTTTCTTTTAATATTTTTTCAAATAAATTTCCAATTCCTTGCTCTTTCTCTTCTTCTGGCACTCCTGTGATTCAGATGTTGGACTTCAACTGAAGTTGTACTGTTTATACTATCCTCATTTTTTTTGATTCTTTTATCTTGTTCTGATTGCTTTTTCCTTCCTTATGTTCCAAATCATTGATTTGCTCTGGGCTTCATCCACTCTACTGTTGTTTCCCTGTTAATTGTTCTTTATTTCAATTAGTGTATCCTTCATTTCTGACTAGATTTTTTTTTATGTTCTAAGGTCCTCACTAAGTTCCTTGAGTATCCTTATAATCAGTGTTTTGAACTCTGTATCTGATAGATTGCTTATTTCATTTAGCTCTTTTTCTGGAGTTTTATCTGTTCTTTCATTTGGACCATATTGCTTTGACTCCTTGTTTTGGCAGCCTCCCTGTGTTTGTTTCTGTGTATTAGGTAGAGCTGCTTTGACTTCATGTCTTGGTAGTGTGGTCTAATATAGTAGGTATTCTATAAAGTCCAGTGGCACAGCCTCCCCTATCACCTAACCTGGGTACTGGAAGTATACCCTTGTGTTGAGTACATGCTCCTCCTGTACTTGAGCCTTGGTTGCTGCTGGCAGATCGCTGGGAGGTACTTACCCAGGCCAGTAAGCTGCAAGGGTTGGCTGTGACCACTTACTACCAATCTCTTCCCTCCATGGAGGATCAGCTGTGCAGGGGTAGGGTGGTGGTACTCCGGCATGGTCTGTAGCTCTCCAGTGGGTGCACTGGCCTTAGGGTTTCCTAAGTGGTGCAAAGTTAGCCACCACCTGTGTTTTGCCTAGGCCACCGTGCCTGAGCTATAAAGCAATCTGAGATGGCTGCTACTTGTGTTGGGCTTGGAGATTCCCAGGTGAAGCCCAGCTGTGAATCTAGGCTGGCTGCTGCTAGTGCCAGGCCTGGCGCTCAATGAGTCCATTTGTTGCTTATTTGAGAGGATTTATGAAGTAGTGCAACAAGAGCCAGACCAACCATTCATATAGAAAAGCAGCTTGGGTGGGCCTGTAAGTTAGGTTGAATGGAGTCTCTGGGAATCTCCAAGGCCAGGGAAACAGTGTTAGCCAGGTTGATGGAGTCTCAGTTATGACACTCATGTACCGGCTCTGTGTGGGGAGGGTTTAGAAAAGAGACAATGGCCTTTTGCACACCTTGACGCCAGACACCTCAGTTCCTCCCTTTATGTCACTGGTGCCTTTCAAGCTGCTGCCCTGGTGCTGGAGCTCAGAGGCAATTAGTCTGAGTGGGTGAGTCTGTGTGGTTCTTTAAGAGGAACTGCTTGGGGCTC
The DNA here is from genome assembly GCF_021234435.1 of Artibeus jamaicensis. NCBI lineage: Eukaryota > Metazoa > Chordata > Mammalia > Chiroptera > Phyllostomidae > Artibeus > Artibeus jamaicensis. The sequence goes on from NW_026522059.1 coordinate 42,485,633, forward strand.
CAGAAGTCTCTTCTACTGACTCAGTCCCCACCGGTTTTTGCAGCCAGAAGTTGTGGGGACTTATCTTCCTGGCACTGGAACCCTGAGATGGGGGCCCTGTTGTGCTTCGGGGACTCCTCGCTAACAAAATATCCCTCCTGAATTTTTGTCTACCACGCATAGTGTAAAACCGGCTCATCCATATCTGCACCCCTCCTACTAGTCTGGATGGATGTGCTTTCTTTAATTCCATAGTTGTGAGACTTCCATTCAACTCGATTTCTGATGGTTCTGAGTGATGGTTGTTCTATATTTTAGTTGTAATTTTGTTGCGGTTGTGGGAAGAGGTGAGCTATGTCTGCCTATGCCACCATCTTGACCAGAAGTTCAAGCCGATGAGTTTTGGGGGTCATTTTGGTCTGATAAAACTAAAGATGTGTTGTGGCATTTTTCTTTTTATATATTATATATGTTAGGACTCAGAAATGTTGAGGATTAATTATGATTCATTGTAGAAAAAAAGTAATTTGTCGAATAGTTTAAATTTTGCTATCTCTTGTTTATATTTGTAAACTAAAGTTTGAGTGTTTTGCTGGCAAGGATGTAAAAGGTCAATCCTAAGAATTAATCATTCTAATATTAAAAATCAATTATTTGAAAAGCCAACTTTTAAAAATCGATTTTGAAATCCCTGCTGCTTGTTAGATTTTCATCTTTCTCCTCAAACTCATATTTTATTTGAAATTATATAGCATATTTCTAGCAATATGACAGCTTGAACATATGTAACCCAAATTGAATGATTTATGAAGGAATCACTGGGGAAATTTATCAGAGTAGAGTTTCCTGCCAAATAATACTTTATAATCATTCGACTAACTGGTTACATCAAGGCTTTTCTGTCATTCATTGCCAGGGAAAAAGGTTAATCTTATATTTTGTGATTTTTGATCATGTTATTCACAGTGGAGGTCTGGGAGCATCATTGTTTCCTGGTGGTTCGGCTGCTGCTGTCTCTCTGGAAAATGGAGATGACCAATCCATTTGTTACATTTGAAATTCCTCGCCTGTCTAGGGCTGCAGTAGTGGTGAGGGTTTCGCTCCAGGGCCTTGTTCCAGAACGTTTACCCATGCCTCTCCTGTCAGCCACATTGTCTAACACTGACCAGTAAGGCTCATAACAAGCTTTAGGATGGCAGCCAGAGTGGTCTTAGCTTTTATAAAAAGTGCCTAATGTGCATAGTATTGTTACCAAGTTGATCATTCACTAATTCAAGAAATACGAATTGAGCAACTGTTATGGTCCAGGCCCCACACTAGGCAGTAAAGATACATGATCAGCAATATAGTCCCTGCTTCATAGTGCTTCACAGTCCTGTGGACATACAGCTGAGTAAAAACACCCAAGCAGTCCAGTGCCGTTAACTTCTCAGAGTCAAACACAGTGCAGCACACAGAGGGGGGACACCCAACCCCGCTTTTTGGGATGAGGGGTGAGGTAGTGCCTCCCATGTGATAGACCTGATAGACTGTGATAGACCTGAGTTGTGGGGTGCCGGCAGAAGTGACAGGGGCTGGTGGAGGGGGAACAGGGAAAGAAGAACCTGAAGAGCTAAGACCAGATGGCATGCCACAGAAGGTGTCAGAAGACACGGTGGAGAATCAGGCAGGCGTCACTGCTTGGAGGGTTTCACAGATGATTAAAATTTTGAAGATGGGTCTAAAAGTGACAGGAAGCTACTAAAAAATTCCAGGCAGAGGAGTCATGTGATCAAATCCAGATTTGAAAAGAGCTGTCCTGGAAGGAGACTAATAAAGGGGCAGGTGCCTTAATCTGGAATGCGGTAGAAGCAGTGGAGAGGGGGATTGATTTCATAGAAATCAGAGTTGTAAATAATTTGATGGGAGAGGGGGCTGATTGACGGGTGAGAGTGGAGGATGATTCCTGTGTCCCTAACTCGGGTGGACGCACAGTGGAACCTTGGTGGAGACAGAGAAGGCGGGAAGAAATGGTCACAGAGATGCCTGGCCTGTTGGGGGCGCTGTGTTTGCAACTTGGTGAACCGCTTCTGGGTGGAGTCACCTTTAAATATTTAGGAACATATTTTTGAGCTCAAAATTATAACTGAGCTTTTTCTTTGTTTTTTTTTTATTTTTACTCATCATTATACTTTGAACAATTTCCCATAGTTTCAAGGTATTTTTTAAAGATTTTATTTATTTATTTTAGAGAGATGGGGAAGGGAGAGAGAAAGAGAAGGAGTGAAAACATCAATGTGTGGTTGCTTCTAGCACATCCCATACTGGGGACCTGGCCTGCAACCCAGGCCTGTGCCCTAACTGGGAATCAAACCGGCGATGCTTTGGTTCACAGGCCTGCACTCAATCCACCGAGCTACACCAGCCAGGGCCCAAGGTATTTTTAATTGCACGGGTTATAGAAATGCTTATTCCTCTCACAGTATACCTAATGGATATATTCTAAGAAAACCTAAAGTCAAGCTCATTTTTAAAACTGTTTCTATTGTATAATTTATACAGACAAGTGCGCAGATGTTGATGAACTTCTTTGATAAACTTGTATATGTATAAACATCCTTGAACCCACTAGTCAGGATGCTTCTAGCACCTGAGAAATCTCTCCCTCCTCCCCCGCCTCAGTAACACCCCCACCGCAGGTAACTGCTGTTCTCACCTCTACCGTGATAGATCTGTTTGCTTACTTTTGAATTTAATTCAATAGAGCCATAAGTAAACTCACACAACTATATATATATATATACCCCCTTTTTGTGACTAGTTTATATTGCTCAACATTCTGTCTTTGAGTTTCATCCACTTTGTCATCTAATCTAATGTAGTATATTAGATTGTTACATAAAACAATTTTGGTTTTATTCATTGCTAAACACTATAAATATACTACATTAAAAAATCTGTTCTATGTTGATGGCTGTAGTAAATGTGTCCAGTTTTTGGCTCTTTTGAAAAAAGCTGCTCTGAATATTCTCGTGTCTGTCTTTGGTGGACATAAACACTCATTTCCTTGGATATATTAAAGTCTACATATAATTTCCAGCACCAAATTATTCTTCTTAGACAAAAACTTCTGTTTACACACACATACACACATACATACTGTGCAGATAGATGACCGGATGCTTGGATGGGTGAGTGAGGAAGGAGGGATTACAACCCGGCTTTAGAAAGTGAATCCACAGGTGGCTGGGCCTTCTTGCCTATCAGCTCATTTTCTACTCTAATTGTAACATAAATTTAATGCCGTGAGAGTAAAATGATTCCAATACTGAAGTTTGGAATGAGAAGGTATTTGTAAAAAGTTGGGCAGGAATGAATTTTAGTTCTTTTTAAATTTTGTGTATACTTCTTTTTTAACCAACCATTCATATTGTCAATTATATTAAAAATTGGCATAAAATTATTAAAGCAATATATTGAAACTGTAGCATACAGTATCCAGTTGCTCCTTGAAAATCCTTTCTATATTTGTTTTTCAAATAGCATATTAGATTTTTTTCTCTATTTTTTAACACAGTGGAATCATTGCTGGAAGAAAGAAATTAATGCTTGTATTTCTCAAAAGGTTGAAAATCTTAAATTCACTTTTAATTCTCAGATGCTCTAAAGAGCCTTAGATTTTCATCAACAGCTTTGTAAGTTATGACTAGAAACTTCACTATGTAGTTAATCATTCTGTTACCAAGTTGCCCTTAAAAAAAATAACAACAACACAAAAGTAAAAAAACCGTTCACTTCTGTTGGTGTGTTTTTAAAAGTCAAAAGAAAATGACGCAGTTTCGTAGTCTATGTCTGGTTGGTCCTTTAATTTAGATTTCCCCTTATTTTTGCAGATACTTAAAGCTTCAAACAGACTGCCCCCACTACCCAGGAGGACCAGCCTAACCAAACGCTCCAAAAGATGGCTGTGATAGATCTTGTGAAGTAGTTACAGAGCAGACCAAGATCTGTGGGAGTGAACACTAACGCTGTTTTGAGTGAATCATAGTCCACTGGCATTTCAGTGTATTTTTTTTATAAAAACAAAAGTTACATGTAATGTGACATTCCTGCATGTCCTTTTTTGATAGCAGTAGTGACTCCATTATATTTCTTTTCTTATTTTTATTTCCTTTTTGTGACACATCTTTTAGACTTACTTGGATTAATGTGTGTTTTGCAGGCAACATTTAATCATTATATTGATGATGTAGCAGCAGTTGTCTTGGCAGGGTTTTAATATATATTGTGAGGAATTAAACTAACTATGCTGTACTGATGTGCAAACTGCATTAAACGGGATTTAAACCATTAGGGCTGCCTTGCCGTAGCGCCTTGAAAACACTAATAGAGGTCCTTAGTAGCTGTGAAGATTCCAGTTGTGCACATCTGCACCAGTATCCTTAAAAAATAAAATCTACAGTAGCTTCGAGTGTTCAGGGTAAAACTCAATATTTGATATTCTTACAGCTTTTAGCTCATTAGATAGGAACAATGAATCGTTCAGTGAAAGATTTAAATTATTATGGTTAATTTATTTTTTCAAAGTGAGGGGGATATAAATCCCTTGTTGGGGCCTAGAGGAAAGGCATGACCTGTTTTCTCATGCCAAAACGCTGTTCGGCACCTCATGTTGATCCTATAATAATTGTCCAGTCAATACTTGTTGAAATTTTAGAGAACCTATACAAAGCCCTGGTGTGTAACTTGAAGGTTGTCCTGCCCTTGACTGATTAAAATCATGCCCTCACAGCACCAAGGACGTGCAGGGCTCTCACTCAGGAAGCTCAGTAACTCGCCTGCAGCCGGGCTCGTTCAGCACCTGTGGGAAGTGCTCACAGAGCCTGCTGCCTGCTGCTTGTTCACAGTGCACGAGCCTTTTTCCTTCCACACTGAAGTTCCCTCCATTTTTAATGTGGTTTATTTGTGACTCGGAAAGAGTTGCTGTGATGAAATATTCATCTGTGAGAAACAAAGGTCGCTACAGTATCCTTTTGAAAGGACCATGAGCTGTATAAAAAGCCATAGAAATGGTTTCATTTATGTGCCAGGGAATAGCTCTTGATTATGATAACATTGTTTTTATGATGAGATGATCTTTCTTTTCTGCTTTTAGGGTTAAAATCGAAGAGATTTTTTTGTCATTATAGGTCATAGTTATAATGTAGGAAGTTATGCATGCTGACCCAATGTGTAACAAAACCCCTTATAATTAGTAAAAAAAAAGGAATAATTTTCTAAAGCTGTGACACTAGTAATACAGAGTTGCTGCTCAAATTCTAATAAAGCTCTTAATTCATATTATGAATTATAGAACACTACTTTTTATAAAGCCATAATCTTTTGGGAGGGGGGAAATTTAGGAGTGACAGAACAGATACATGATTAAAATAAATTCTACTGAATTTTTGTATGTAATGATCTCTAGAACTCTGGAATAGAAGATTCCTTATGCTGTGGTCAACTCCAGATACTTTTAATTCTGAATTAATGAGCCTTGTTATTATAAATATATGCCAAGCTGGGCAACCTCAATGGATTTTCTAAAAATACTGTAAATGCCTTCTGTTGAATGTTACTTGAATGTAATAAAATGCAGAAGAATTTTTCTCTGTATTGTCATTATTCTGAAGTGTATTATTTTTATTTGTTACATAATAAAACTGGTTCATTTTGTACTTACTAGTATTTTAGAATATTATGTCATTTTTCATGACTACAATCACAAAGGAGTACTTTCATCCTGTTAATTTATTTCTAATAGGTAACATTTATTTTGTTTAACATTTATTGTTATGCTACATTCCTAGGGACAGGGTTACAGTGAAATCATCCCTGTATCTATCCTTTTTAAGTTTTTGTTCAGAAGACTTGAAACTAAGAGTGGGCTGCCCTGGCTGGAGTAGCTCAGTGGATTGAGCGTCAGCAAATCAAAGGGTCCCTGGTTTGATTCCCAGTCAGGGCACATGCCTGGATTGCAGGCCAGGTTCCCAGTGGGGGGTGCGCAAGAGGGAGCCACACACTAATATTTCTCCCCCTCGTTCTCTCTCTCCCTTCCCCTCTGTCTAAAAAATAAATAAAATGTTTTTAAAAATCCAAAAAGAAACTAAGGGTGAGCAGACTCACTTTCATTGACAGCACTTCCTCTGCGAAGCGCTTCATGTCAGGGAGTTGAGTTTTCCCAGCAGAGGAGTGTCATCTCTGCTTGCAGACCAGCAAACCGAGGGTCCGAGAGGCCAAGCCGCCTGCCAGCATGGGGCTGTTCAGGGTATTCTAGAGCGAACACACGGGCACCAGGTAACGCCCACTGGGGCCTGTGCAGGCATCGCTGATACCACTCCAAAGAGCTCCTCCTGTATCCCTGACGGCCTATTAAATAGTGTGCCGCCTAACTTAGGACAAGAGGTTACAGTTGGAAGGATCAAAGTTGTTTTTGTTGTTGCTGTTTTTAATGTCCTGGGTAACCCCTTCTTGCACTGGCCCCAAAGTGTATGGTAGTCAAATTTATAAAACACACTCTTGGCCAAAGTCAAGAACTGCATTTCTCTAGTATTTATTTTTCTCTCAAGAGAGGCACAGAAGGGCACCGTGGGAAGATCATCTGCTTTGAAGTGATGTAAACTGCTGACCTGGACGCTCTCCTTTCTCAGCCTCTGCTTCCTCCTTTGCACAGAGAGGGAGATACGACCTTTCCCCACAGGGGGTCTGGGACCAGAGACACATGAGACTGCTTAGCACTGAGCCTAGCACACTGGCTTTTGAAGTTGGTTCCCATGCTCTCCCCTAAGGTCTCAAAGGGGAACTATGCTTGACCTGTAGAAATGTCTTCCTTCTGTCAGAAGCCTGCGTCATACTCACTTCTCACCTCCAAATCATGAGATGTTTCACATGAATGAATGTGGGAAACTGGGGACCAAAAGACTGAGTGATCTGGGCTTGCCTCCCTGCTCCCAGCCCGGGCGGCACCCACACCTGTCTGCGGCCTCGTGTCTGCTGTGGGGAAGGACGGAGCCTGTGACTTTTCTCCCATCCCCATGGCAACACATGCACATACACATGTTCCTAGAAATACCCCCCAACTGGATAGGTACCTGCTGGGACTATAATCGACGGACTGACCTGCCTTGACAATTCCCTAGATCCTAATGTGAATTAAACAGTAAGACAGATGTGAGATTATAAATGCAGAGTTTGGTTATAAACCCACAGACAGGTCATGGTGCTGCTGGCGTCCCTGTGGGATGGATATTCGTTGGCGGGTCCAGATTCTTGGTGGGTTTCACTGTGCTTGGTAACCCCATTTCTGGGAGAGAGACTAAGTTTGATTAACTTAGTGAAAGGCTGGCACCGGTGGGCTCTCAGGCCCACCTCAGCTCCTCGGCAGGTGAGCTACATCCAGCACACCTGGGCTCAGTGCAGGCCCCCAGGGGCTCCCCCGTTATGTGTGAAGTGCTTAGAGGAATGGGACTAGTGATCTCAGGAGGGTGACATACTTCAGTGCTTGAAAGCACATGGTACCTTTTATAAAGTAGTCTTACGTTTTCAGGAGACACAATGCTGAGTAAGCTTGCGTGAGGACCTCTACCTACCCCGCTTTGCCTCTGCACTCAGGGCACTGAGAGGTGGCGGTAACTCACACTGACTCTCTTTTAACTGAGAAACCGTGGCCTGGCCCCTCAAACCTCGTTACTGCCTGGTGACTTTTATAACTAACCCAAAGGAGTCTAATCTTAATATAACAAATTTTGTGTGTAAAGAATTTAGGATTTTTGGAAAATTGAAATGTTTGCCCAGAAATATTTTTTAAATTATATCAATTTGAATTCATTTAAATTTGGTCATTTTGAGATAGTGAATGATGACTTTCATAGTACTCATTTTGTTTTGTCTTTACTTTTCAGAAACAAATAGGAAAACAGATGATCCAGAACAAAAAGAAAAAGGTGAGATTCCCAAATAAACAGCCCTTCAAATATAGATTCATAAATGACATGATGACTTTATTTTCTATCACTAGCTAAAATAAATTGCCACTGGATTCATTCTTTCAGCGATTTCATCAACAAACATTTATCAATGTGCTACGTAAACATTTAGTGCCAGGGCTCTGGAGAAGGGTTGCCTGGCTTCAAATACTAGTTTTGCTGTTCGCTCTCTGTGTGTCCTTGAGAATCACAACACCTCCGTGCCTCAGATTCCTTTTCTGTGATGTATGAGTGATAACAGTGCCAAATTCAGAAACCATAACGCTACCGTTTCCCAGTAGTGATTAAGTGAAAATACACGTAAAGTACTTAAAGCAGTGTCTAGCACAGACAAAGCGCTTAGAAAATATTATTTATTGTCACCTACATTGGCAACTGCACTAGATATCAAGGTCTGCAGATAACTAGCACTTGTTATCTTTTCCAGGGAACCCCAGATTGTTGGAAAGAAAGGCTTGCAAACAAAGTTATATCCATACAGAAAGGGGTTTATTATAAAGGCATTCTAATAACTACAATAAGCCGGTACAATTTTAATTGAACTCCCATAAAGATTCCTAAACTTAGAGTGAGGTGCTATGTTTACAGTTAAAAACATATGGATGACCACAGAATAGTGGGTGTACTTTGAGTATCAACAGGATGATAAAATCCTCAGTAATTAAGCATTGTTACAATTTCAGGAATGCCTTTAATTTGTGGTGAGGAAAGCAGTGTGTTTGCTGAAAAGATACATGACACATAATGTAGATCAAAGCTGCTAGGTATGTAAATAACACTTCAATGAGCAGGTAGAGTTGCTGGCCTCCAGCCATAAATTTGTAGCCCTTAGGCTGGGAACTAGGCACCTAGCTCATGGATTTTATTATTGTCTGACTGGTTGTTTTCATTTTTTATCAATGTTATGTAGAGATATAGTTTTAAAAGTTATGACTTAAAAGCCGGAGTCATCTACCCGCTACACTCTGAGCATGAGTCCCGTTCCCGACTTTACACTGCTTCTTCTAGTACTTCCCTACACGTGTCTAAGTAGCTTGTTTCCGCATTTTCTCCTCACTGCAGAAACTGTTGGTTGACTTCTGTGTATGGATGCTCTCCATGCTGCCTTACCTTCCCTGTCCCCAATCTTCTGTTGTATTCGTGACGTCCTCTGTTAGGTAGCGATAAGCACTAGGAAGCAAACAAGGCAGGGAGGAGGGTATCCGCAGCTGTGGTGGAACTCATCACGTCTGCTACTCCAGACACTTCCTTCACTTGCCTGCTGGGTACCACACTCCTGGCTTTTCTCTGACTCTGAACTCTGCTTTTTCTCATCTTCTCTGGCTGGATACTCCTTGACCACCGAGCATTGGAGTGTTCCAGGACCCAGTCCTCAGACAGTTTCTATCTACACACCCTCTCAATTATTTCAACCAACATCATGGCTTTAATGTCTCAGTCCGTCAAAGATTTCCACATTGACCTGCAGCTTGGGTCTCTTCCCCAAACTCTAGACTGGAATATCCAGCTGTCAACCTGATGACCACAGTTGGATGTCTGATCATCATTTCAGATGTACTTGTAAAACTGAACTCTTCACTCCCTTCAGCCCACAAATCTCTGTGCCTCTGTGTCCTTCCATCGGCCAGTTCTGTCAGGTCTCTGCAGAACACACCCAGAATCCAGCCACTTCCCGCCACCTGCACCCAGTACCACTCAGGTTTCAGCTGCCACCTTCTCTCGTCTGGACTGGCTCAGTTGACTCCTAACTGGTCTTCCTGCTTCCACCTTCGTATCTATACTTTCTCAGTACTGTACAACCTCAGCGCCGTTTTGAAAAACTGAGTTGTATGATGTGGCTCAGATGCCTCCAGCATCTTCATATCTTCCTGAGAGTGAAAACAAAGTTCTCTGCAGTGGTTGACAAGGCTGCGACCAGTCTGTCCTCTCTTCCTTTTCTACGGTTTTCTCCCCAACCTCAGGCCCTCGAGCTTTCTCCTTTGCTGACTCTACTGCAGCTACACTGGCTTCCCTGCCAGGTGCACACAGGCCTCGGGCCTTTGCACTGGCCTTTCCTTCCAGCCTGCAGGATTCGCCCCGATACCCACCAGCTTGCTGCGTTAACCTTGGCTCCCCCGTTGGCCTCCGTTCACCTGGGCTCAGGAGCCTCCCTGTTCATCTGATTTCAGATCGCAGCCCTCTTACACCCTGGCCTGTTTCCTTGCTTTGTGTTCTCCACAGCCGTTACCACCATGTGACTGCATTTGACAGTTTAATTCTTTAGTGTTTATTTTCTGAACTTTCCACTGGAATCAAGTTTCTGCGAAAACACATTTTTGTCTGCTTTGCTCTCTGTTGCATTTCCTGTGCCTGGCGTATAGGAGATACTCAGCCAATATGTGTCAAATGAATTTCTGTCATGTCTTAATTGCTAAGGATGAATGTGAACAGATATTAAAAGCTCTATAAAATCCCAACCATAGGCGTAAAATCCAGACACAGATAGCACCCCTAGCATGGAGATCGGTGGGAGAGCCAAAACTTCTGGGGTGACGCTGGGGTAAGAAGACTCCGCTGCTGCATCTGTGAGGAAAACAGAGCGATTGTTTCATCACCTCTGTGATTTAAGGTGTCTAAGTTCAGCAGACACATGGAATGATCAGACTTTATCTCTTTGGAGCACAGAACTAACAAGGAGAAGAAAACTTGGATTTAAAAACACTGTAACCTTCAGGGTTTGCTTTTTGGTTTTGTGTTTTTGTCTACAATTGAGGGTAATGATTCTTATGCCTCATAGAGTATACTTCATTTCAGAAGAGTAAAATGAAAATAATATCTATAAGTAATAAATGCAGTCTGCTACTTTCATCATTATCCTAACCCCAGTCTGTTATTATTATTGTCCAAATATCTGGGCTTGGGATTGCTTTCTATTAGTAATTAAATTGGTTGATTTGGCGATCTAACACAGATATGCTGATTTTTTAATTTTGTTAAAACAGGACTTTTAAAAAATCCACAGACACTGTCATAATCAATTATAAAAGCAAAAGACAATTTAAGGATAAAAGGCAGTTTTTGAAATTGAGTAAGTGTATCTTTATAAAAAGCTTACTGAGAAAACCCCCATCACTCACTTTGCCCTAGAGCAATAAACATCTCTTGTGGCTTCAGGCAGAGACCACGGATGTGGTGAACTGGGGCTGCTCTTGGGGACCACATGTACCCATGTCGCTCTCTGTCATCCCAGACTGTAGCCCAGCGTTTCACAGAGAGGTGACACAATCCTCTTTGTCCTTTGTTTTTTGTCTTCCTATCCTACATTGATTAGGGAAATGAAGACTTTACAGGAAAATCCTGGTTTTCTTTACAGCCCCTAGTTTTACCTTTCTCCCTTCTGTCTTTAGGAGTTGAGTAATATACCAGACTACGAATGCCCATATTCCTGTTACAGTTAAATTCAGTTACCTATAATTTCTTACAATCACACATTTCATTGGCTTAAATAGTAGAGTTTACTTCTGACCCATGTAAATAACCCAGGACCACTTCAGTGGCCTGCCAGGGACGCAGCTCCTCTCTTGTGTTCTGCCATCTTGGTTTATAACCTCATATTCCAAAAGGGCGGTTCAGGTGCCAGTCATTACAGCCACATCCAGAAAATGGAAAGGCTTCTTAGAAGAACTGTTTCGCGGACAGAATTTTGTTAAAGCTAAAATTCAGGGTTCTGGTTCTGAAGTAGAAGGGAATATCAAATGTTACGAGGAAGCAGCTCTTTGCAGTCTTAAGCCTGGTGTATTTTACGCCTTGTTAATAAGATATACTCTACCACCATATTTTAGGAGGATGGCTACTGTTCTATGCTAAAAAGTTCGGCAGGTCATCAGAATATATTTATTTTTAAAAAAACTATCAATTTCTCATTCAAAAAATTGCTGACTGATTTATCCACTTAAATATTTGCATGCCCACTGCACGCCTGGCACTAGGCATGTGGACACAGGTGAGTGTGAGACAGACACGGTTCCTGCCTTCAGGGCGCTCACACTTCACTAGGGAGACCGGTGACACGCACAAACTGAGCCAGTGATCGCGCTCGGACGGAAACAACGCTGGAAGGTGCGAGGCAGAGGGGAGGTGAGGGGAGGAGGTTCCTGAGTGGGGCGGTGATGCGATCAGGAGGCTGGAAGAACGCTCAGCTAAGAGCACTCTGAGCCGAGGAACAGCCTGTGCACAGGCTCCGAAGTGGGCGCCCTGAATAAGCCCCAGGGTGTGTGCAACGCGGTTGGAGAAGTCAAGGACCGCAGCTGGAGTTCTGCACATTTCTCTCAAAGCAGTGGGATGCCCCACCCAGGCCATGCAAGTGTCTGCGCAAACTAGGTCTTTCTCATTCACACACTGACTAATTTGCTTCTGGGTGTGGGCGTCAGTCACTGCAGGTGGTGAACATGCGCAAACCCCATCCTCACCTGCCCCTCACAATCTTACTGTGAGCCATGTGGCTGCCTCCCTGCCCACTGCCCGGCATACTCTGCACAGCTTTGCCCTGCAGGGGTTCTGATCTTAAAGGGGGTTTTGCAGTGCAGTGCATTTGGGCTCCCTTGGCCGTTTCATCACTGGAAGAGTGGAGGGAATTAGTCAGAGAGTGATGAATCAGATTGGTTATCCATCATATAAAACTGGCAGTCCTTATCAGTCAGTACCAACCAAAAATTCTTTGTAACTAAAGTATTTTATTGAGTGTGAAATGCAGAAATAAATGTTACTATGGACTCTCTGAAAACCCTGTTTGAGCAAATTGTCAGTTTGGGGAATTCCGCTTATTTTTTACTCAAACTTATTTGATGCTGTTAACTGATAGGGAAGAGGGAAGGGGAAATATTTCACTTTGGGAATATGTAGTGAAAAAATTGAGGCGTTTTACCAATTATACCTCAATTTTAAAAAATGGAATGTGTTTTAATAGATTTATTTTATAATGTAGAAATGGAGGTTTTTAATGGTAATTACAAATTTGTCTCAGCATGAATTACTAGTTTGCCTAATTTTCTACTAGTGATATCTTCCCTCAAGTATATCGAGGAAATACTGAGGAGAGTGGGAAAATTTGGGTTTTACTTAGATTTAATAATTATAGGATTCCTTTCTTTTAGAGAATTAGATTTAGAATCATGGGTTTGGGGGTAGGGTTTATGCCAAATTAGGCCCTTACTCGGTGATTTCAGACCCTTAAATTGAATTGGATTATTTGTATCTGTTTTAGATAAAATTGCTATGTCAGTTTCTCCCCACTGGATGTCATCTCTTCCCACATATTCTCTGTTTCCTGACCCCTAAACATGAGTGTGAATGACAAAGTAATGCAATTCAAAAACAGCTCATTAGATGTCGCAATCAAACTATTATTTGCATTCGTTCATTCACTCAGCAACATGCTGGGGACCTACTTTGTGCCAGGCTCCATGTTAGGCACTGGGGCCACAATAGTAAAAACAAAGCCCCAGTTCTTGTGGTGCTTGTATTTGCATGTGTGTCTGTGCGCTTAGATATGTGATTAGAATATAACAGACAGAATATAAAAATTAGAATATAAGGCAACGATAACTGAGAGAAGGGATATAAAACGGGGGAAAGAGTGCTGACAATGGCAGTGGGCAGCAGGTTGCTCTGTAGATAGATAGGCCTCTTGGGCAGTGACATTTGAAGATGCAAGGGACCTGTGAGCAGTGCAGCCCAAGGGAGGAGAGCCCCTTGGTGGAACAGGGCGCTCACAGTCCCTAAAGTGAGATGTGCTTTGCCCGTGTGAGAAGTAGCGAGAAGTGTGTGGGGGTGAGGCAAGTGTGCAAATCACGTGGGTTGCAAGGTTTGAATCACAAAAGCCTTCGAAGAAGAGCTTTATATACTGAGCGAGACTGGAAGCTTCTGGGAGATTCTGAGCTGAAGACTGACATGGTCTGCCTTATGTTTTAAAAGGCTGGTTCTGGCTCTAGGGGTGCCAGGTGGGAACCCAGTAGACCACTCCGAAGACGACTACAGTATTCCGGGGAGAGACAGTGGCAGCCAGGTGGAGCGTGTGGGTACAGGTGGTGAATGGTGGTTAGATCTGCACGTATTCACTGGAGAAGTCAGGAGGGCCTACCAATGGCCAGATAATGGGCCAGGAGAGAGAGGGGTCAAAATGGTCCTATGCTACTTGAAAGGTGGGCTTTAACAAGTTCGTTGAGTATGAATGCAAGCAGTATGTTACTGATTTCATAGATGTCAAATGTCAGTTAGTATTTGAGGATTTGTGAGCCTTAAAAAAAATTCTGAGGGACAATAGTATACTCATGTCTGAAAAAAAGGAAATGTGTTTTGGATCAGGGACCTCTCCTGAAATGTTCCTTTGAGTTAGACTAATATCTAATATTCCATCATATTCCTTACAAATGGGGATGTGCTCAAACTGTGTATTTTTGTGCATGTCTTTAAGAAGGCATTTAAAGATTTCCTGGTTAGTATTTGTATCTGTGTCCTTTCAAAAGTAACAAACAGTGCCTCAACAAACACCAGATGGCACCAGAAAGCAGGTAACATTTATCACGGTAAATTTTTTACAGAAATCATATTTGTAATGCAGTTTAAAGAAAAGGCTGAGATGGCTGTATTATAGCCAGTAAATAATCTCAGTGCAGCTGGTTTCTCGTGTGAATACTCCTCAGTTTTCCGAGATCACGATGGAAGTAGAGATAGAACCAACAAGGGCATTAATCCAACCTAGTGAGAATGTTCTTTTGTTTACATTTTTTTTCCTATGATGTTTTTCCTGGGATTTTTACAACTGCATGTAACATATTTGAGCAAAAGTAGAGATGTTGCCTGAGGATTAAGAACTTGACTCCTTAGTACAGCCCACAAAGCATCTCAGGATCTGGTCCAGCTTCTGGGTTCCCTCTGTCCGAAGAGCTCTTCCTGGCCTGGACCGTAGGTTCCCCTCCAAACTCCTGTTCCTCAGAACTGAGCTTAGAGCTGACCTCTGCCAGGAACCCTGGCCCAACTGTACCCCTATCACTCGACCAGAAGATGCGCTTTTCCTCTTTGCTCCCAAGACACCCTTTGCTTATAGCTTTTCAGCACATATTTTGAGTGTTCCCTTAATTTTTAGACAACAAACTTCTTAAGGGTGGGAACCATGACTCCCCCAGCCCCACAGTATAAGTCAAGGTTCCCCAGAGAAACAGAACCAAGATGGCATGTGTGTCTAGAAAGAGAAAGGGACGTAGAAGGGGAGATGTAGAGACACAGGGGCACAGAGAGACTTGTGTTAAAGAATTGCCTCGTGAGATTATAGAGGCCAGCAAGTCCTAAATCTGCAGCATAGGTGGGCAGGCTGGACACCCTGGGAAGGGTTGGTGTTGCAGCTAAGGCCAAAGGCAGTTTAAAGGCGAAATTCCCTCCTCCTTATTGGAGGAGGGGTGGACGACATTTTTTAGGCCTTTAACTGATTGGATATGACCCACCTACACACAGAAAAAATCTGCTTTATTCAAAGTCAATGGATTAAATGTTAATCTCATCTAAAAATACCTTCAAATTGCTCTGTCTTCAAGTTCAGTGATTTTTTTTGCTATTTTATACCTGGCATTGAGCCCATGTAGTAAAATTTTCATTCTAGTTGCAGTTATTTTCAGCTATAGATTCCCAGTTGCTTTTTTGTAATATCTATCATACTGTTGAGATTCAATATCTGTTCACTCCTCAGCATTATGTTTTCCTCTAATTCTTTGTACTCATTTATAAGCACTGATTTGAAGAGTTTTTCTCATAAGCCCAGTTTTCAGGGCACACTCAGCGGCCCATGATATTGACTAGTTTTTCACTGAGCATGGGTCAGGATGTTCCTATTTTTCTCATGTCTATAATTTTTGGTCAAAAGCTGAATTGTATATAGAGTTTGTTGTAGCAACTCTGGTATTAATTTTGTTTTGTTTCTAAGTGTTCTTGTCTAGTAGACAGTTCACTTGTCTGAGACTGAAAAATTTGTTTCCTCTGCAGTGTAAAGTGGTACTGCCTGTGCTCAGGTAGTTTGGCTTCTAACTGCTGGTGTTTGTTTGTTTGTTTGTTTGTTTTTCTTAATTCTGGCTCTGTTGTCTGCATGGTTCAATGGTCTGCTATAGATTTGGGCAGAACTCACACTCCGATTTTAGGGATAGCCTCTGGGATTTCCCATCTAAAGTTTTGGTTGCTTTGCCTGCCTCAGATTCTACCTCAAGCCAGTATTTTCTGCTACCCAAACTGTGTATGTATTGAGAAGACAACAAACTTGCAAAGTCCACTAAAGCAGTTCTCCTTTTCAAAGGTAGATTGCTATGGTAGTTAGCCTCCGGGAAGGCCCCAGGGATTCTTGCCTTCTAGCATTCACGCCTCTGTGTTGTACTGTCTCGTTGAATAGGGGTGACCTGCGTCACCTGTAGGACATTACAGAAATGACAGGATGTGACTTCAAGGTTAGGTCATAAAAGATGTTGCAACCTCTGTGTTGTTTGCCTTTGGATTACACGCTCTATGGAAACCACCTGCCATGCCATGAAAGTGCACAGGCAGCGCATGGGATAGCTCTCTGTAGCAGGAACTCATGTTAGATGACAAATGTTTATGGTTGTTGTGAGCTACTAAGTAGGGGTAGTTGTGTGGCCGTCATACACAGTTGACTCTTCAACAACATGGGGGTTACTGGAGCCAACCTGCCTGCATAGCTGAAAATCTACATTTAACTTTTAACTTCCCACTTAGCTGTCCTTTGGTATCTTCAGGGCATTAGTGCCACGATCCTCGTGGAGAGCAAAAGCCACAGATGCTCAAATTCCCTGTGTTAAATGGCACAAACCAAGGATATAGTCAACCCTCTGCAGCTGCAAACTCCCAACTGCAGATTAAAAACAGTACAGGCATTTGTTTTAAAACTCCACGTGTAAGTGGACCTGTGCAGTTCAGACCTGTGATGTTCATGGGTCAACAGCATAAACCAGTCCACCTTCCTTGAGGCTCTGCCTGCTGTCTCACCAGGCTCCCAGGGCCTCCCCGTGCGGAGGGAAAGTTACTAGTCAGGCGGCGATTTAGGCAGCGTTTACTCTAAGATTTTGGGTCTCAGCCCTTCTGTGGCTCTCCTGCTTCCAGAATTTCCCCTTTAAATTTCCCTTTGTTTTGTTGCTCTGAGTGCTGTCCTTCTCAGGGGGGAGGACACAGTTGTCACTGCCTGACTTATGGTGTTTGGGGAGCACTGCCAGATAAGAAAACCACCAACTCACCATTCTTTTTTTTTAATCTTCACCTGAGGATTTTCTTTTACTACTGATTTTATAGAGAGAGAAACATCCATCGGTTGTCTCCCATTTGCACCCCAACCAGGGATCGAACCAGCAACCTAGGTACATGGCTGGAAATTGAACCTGCAATTTTTTGGTGTATGGGACGATGCTCCAACCAACTGAGCCACCCAGCCAGATCCAAAGTCACCAGTCTTATCCAACGTAGAAACGAAACGGTCTCTCAAGAATAAACTATTCTATTGATGTCTTTTTGGTTTTCATTGGTTTCGTTTATATTACTGATGTTAATCCCTTGGTTTTCATGTTGTAAAAATATTTTTCCAGTTTGTTCTTTATCTACGAACTTCATGTATAATGCCTTACAGATACATGATTATTGGGATAAGCAAGTTTATGAATAAACACAGAGAGCATGGTATACTCTGGTTTGGTACAGAACTTTGGACAGGCCGAACAATACCTGCTTGCTTTCATGTATTTTTCTGCTGTAAAATAATGTGTACAAAAACTGTGAACGACTTTGATTCAGATGGCTTGGGAACTGGGGAAGCGTGACATGTCCTCTCTCATTTATTTATCTTATTGAGATAACAAGTGTAGCATCTGGCTGTGAAGACACCTGCCATCAAGCTTCTATTATTTCACATCTAGGATCATTTCCATTGATGCACATGAGTTCAGTCGAGTCATCACTGCCTCGAACTTCATTACTTTATGGTCAGTATATGTAGGACCTCTTTCTCTTAGCTCCTCCCTGGAGGAGCCTTGGTTCATTATTTTATGAAGTCCCTAAAACACTATCCGTTCCTCATTATGAGCACCAGTAGCCCACTGAGATGTAGCACAGGCTGGTGGGTCAGTTCAGTCCACGCACTTCGTCCAGCTTTGTAATTTCCCCATATTGCAGAAGAGCAATGTAGCAATAACACACTTAAATCAACTCAGGGAAAAGCTTTGAAAAAAGTAGTCTCCCTCCCACCCTTGCAGCTGTGGAAAGAGGTTATGAGGTAACTGCCGTTAAAGATTTATTATAGTCATTACGTTCCACAGCTACAGTCGTGTTCGTGGTTCCAAAAATACACCAGCAGTTATTGTCTGATTACTTCCACAGATAAGTTAATTATAGGAGAATTCTGACTCTTACACAAGTCTGATTTACAGAGAAGTTTAATTACGGCAATTTTCGTGATTTAAGTAAGCTCAGCATATATTACCAGTCTCAGCAAGTGTAGTAGAAGTTTTTAGCTGTGTTGCAATACACACTTTATTATTTTTTTTTACTTCATGATCCTAACCATACTGTAGTACAAGTGATAATTCAGGACACCTGTTTCCACCAGAGTGAACAGCCAGTCAAACGCACCACAGGACAATAATAGCAAATTCTTCGCCGTCATTAAAATCCCATTCTAATGCTTCCTGTTGAGCACTCAACATCTTACAAAGCTAATTTCTGTAATGATTGTGACAACATGAGCAGGATGGTAAAATAGGTTTCTCATGGGAAAAAGCAATATAGTGTGTTTTAAAATTATTGTTAGAATCTAAATTTTTTAATTCATGGGAAATATGGCCCTGTGTTCTAATAAGAACAATCCACTCCACTGTGCGTTAACACATTATTTATATGCTGAAACAATTTAAAGATTAACATATTAGCCACATATGCCCAAAATTAAAATTAAGCTTTCAAAAAAGCTTAAAATTAAGCTTTCAAAAAAGTGCTATAAAAATAGTCCTATCAGAGTTGAATATATTCATTTATTTAAACAAATCTTCAGACTGGAGAGCGTGTTAGTTTGAAAAATGCATTACTGAAAATTCCTCAGCTTGATCACAGAGCGTTTCCCCACAGCACTTTTTGTTTTTCTAATACGATGGTAGATTGTTGCAGCATTTACAGCAGTAATTCTTGCCCTGTGTTTATATATTTTTCACTTAAAAATCAAGTGTATGTTGAGAATAGAAAGTATTAGTAATAGCGAAAATAAATCAAATCCTCTGCGTTCTACTTGGGGCGGTTTTCTTACATTCTGCTCAGGAAACTGGTCAACTACTTATCCCTGGCGCCAGGGACTACCAGCCATCCTTTTCTCCTTAGCATCTTTCCTTCTGTCCCCTCACCCACTCAGATCTCACAGCTGGGACTGAGCCTGGTCAGCAGTAGCAGAGGGCGGGCTGGGAGCAGCTGGAGCCTGAGGTGACCCAGATATTCAAGGGTGGGACAGGAAATGAGGCACAAGCAGGAGGTTCGGTCTGGGAGTCCAGACCGCAGGCAACAGGCAAATATATCTCCGTGCTGGGAGAAGCCACTGTCACAGGGGTTCAGAAACAGCCCCCAGGGGAAGCTGGGAGCAGGAGGACAGTTGCAGATGCAGACAGAACTTTTTTTTGAAAAGAGGAGTGGCTCTGCCTTCACCAGATACCTTGGCAGGGCCTGCCCCATTTCTGGCTCTGCCATGATGACAACGCAAGCCTTAGGAGCTGGTCTAGGTGACGGCAGCGAGCGAGAGGTCAGTGTAGCAACATCGGCAACACTCGCGGTGTATCAGCTGCCCCAGTGCTCTTATTTAACTTTACATTTTCCTCTTTGCCTGCCCTCTAAAACATGGGAGGCTGATCTATGGATAATTAACTGCTGTTGAAACCTGTGATGCACCCAAATACAAGTAGATTCCAGTTAGGCACCAGGGTATACGACAGCATTTTGCAACCCTGCCTCTATATCAGAATCACTTGTAGGATATTTCAGAAAATCGTCCTAGGTCCTCCTACGAACAATTCTGACTTCATAGCTCAGGGGCACAGTAACTCTAAGGTGCGGTCACTGTTGAGAAGTACAAGGTCAGGTGTTGTGCTTACCTGGTCAATCTGGTCTGTATACCAGGATCACCTTAGCCAAAAATTCTTCACTGAGTCCACCTGGTTCAGATATCATTCCTTAATGATATTTGAATCCCATTTGAAGGGACTGTTTAACTTAATAAAATATAAAAGATTACTTAAGAGGAGCTGAAGCTACAAAGTCTGTCCGGAAAAAGTCCAGCCATGGTTAATATAAGGAGAAAGGTTTGCCTGACTTTGATGTTACCCAGCAGCAAAGGAGACTGGACTGGAATGTGCATGTGTGAACAATGACAACTTCACTGTGACTAGTCAGTGGGGGTGGTACATACCACCGAGTGAGCATGTGCACTGTGTGGCCATCACATTCAAAATGACTGAGCAAGTAGAGTAACGAATCTGCATCCAATTTTGCATTAAGCTCAAATATTCCTCCATGGAAACTATTGGGATGATTCAGGAGGTTGCAGCTATGGGCAGCTGGTGATTGGCAGTTTCATCACATGTCTGCTCATGCGTCTCATCCAGAATTTTTTGGCAAAACATCAAGTCACTCAGGTGACAGTCCCCCTACAGCCCAGATGTGGTGCCTGTGACTTCTGGCTTTTCTCAAAACTAAAAATCACCTTTGAAAGGCAAGAGAATTCAGACTGTTGATGAGATTTGGGAAAATACAATGAAGAGGCTGATGGTGATTGGGAGAACTATGTGAGGTCCCAAGGTGCCTACTTTGAAGAGGATTGAGGTGTTATTATCCTGGGTACAATGTTTCTTGTATCTTCTTCCATAAATGTCTCTGCTTTTCATATTACATGGCTGGATACCTTCTATACAGGCCTTGTCATATACTATGGAAAGAACACTTGTAAGTTAGTTAGACAGCTCTCTTAAATACATGAGCCACAGATAGTAAGAATATCTGCCTGGCTGGTGTAGCTCAGTGGATTGAGCTCGAGCCCACGAACCAGACAGTCGCGGTTCCATGCCCAGTCAGGGCACATGCCTGGGTTGCAGGCTGGTTCTCTGCAGGCCAGTTCCCAGCAGGGGACACACAAAAGGCAACCATACATTGATGTTTCTCTCCCTCTCTCCTTCCCTTCCCCTCTAAAGATAAATAAATAAAATCTTTAAAAAAATAATATCTAGCTGCACTACAAATCCGATGACCCCTGACCACCTCCTCATCATGGCAGTATGATCTGAGCTGGGCTAGGGAGGGGTCCAGGACTAAATCTGGCTGTGGACCCTTTTCCTCTTTCATTGCTCATGTCTCTGTCATCTGCAGACTCTTCTCTGACTTCACACGGGTTCATTGCCTTGCTAAGCCTTGCCAGTTTCAATTAGGACAAAGAGAATAATGGTCATGAATATTCAGTTGCCATCTACCTATGCTCAAACTTCAGGTATTGAAGAACATGACTTCTGTCAATGATATTTTCATAGGTCTATTTTTCTGTTACCATTAGACATTATCACACTGATGCCAGCAAACGCTGGAAGCAAGGCGAGGCTCTTCCAGCTCCGCAGGCATCCTTCTGGGAGGGACTGGCTGCCACTCTGCCTTCACTACGACAGACCTACTTTTGGGCTGACTACCATATAAGGAGATGGAGGTTCTGAGCAAAAGGCTGTGGGGAGCATGGAGGAGCGAGCACTCACTGCTGGCAGAGATGCCAAGCAGGGATGGCACCAGAGCCTGGTCCTTAAGCAGTGAACAAGGGTGGTTCACTGTCCCTGGGAGAATACCCAGGGAATTCTCCTTGCACCTACCTGTGAATTCCAAGACTGTATGACGGGACGATGGGTTGATAATGAAGACTCCAAGATCAGTACTCCTAGGGTATCATGAGGATGCTTTCTATAACACAGCTTACATTGATTAGAGTCCTGTCTTGAAACTCTTGACACAACCACTCTTGGGGGGGGGGATTGTTATAATTTGTTGTTTTCTAGTATCCAGTGAATTTTACACTTTCCCTCCTTTGATTCTTCAGCACCACAGACAGTATCTTCCATTTCTTCTTTTCCTGTTTCATGTAATAGATTGAATTGGAGCCTACTTCTGGGACTCTCTCTCTCTCTCTTTACATATATGTATATATGTAAATTTAAGTGGAGGCTTCAGGGCTGGTTAGATACCAACTCTACCACCTTTGCTCAACTTGGGCAAAACATACTTTAAACTTGAAATGAAGGTGGATGAAACCCATTTATAGAACATGATGCCTCTAATTGGTATCCTACACATAAAAGCCAAGATTTGATGAAGGTGTGTTTCAGTAATAACTTTGATTTTTATGCTTCATTGAAATTTGGCTTCTCTAGCCCAAGGATCGCTGACTTCTCTGTCCATTTACACCACCATATTAGCGATGTTATGAGTAATGTCATCCCACTAGTCATTGGGTGGAAGTAGCATTAATTGTAAATTATAGCTTCAACATCAAACCAGTGAACTTGGGTGAGATTTTTATTTCTGTGCCTTGTCACTTTGATTCGTAACACATCTTGCTTTTTAACTGCTGCTAAGAACCCCACGTGTGTTTCTCCGCAGTGATTTTTCAGGGCACGTGTAGACATCGCGAGAGTCTAGCAGTGTAGGGCCCAGCAGGGCCTGCGTTGTGGCGCCATTAATCGGGTACCTCTGTGAGTGGTGAGGAAGGATGCCAGAGGCTGACTGTCTTCTGCCCCCTGAGAAGTTTGATAATAGCTCGACCATGCATTTCCTGGGGTATTTCTTTGTGATTATAAAACACAGGTGGAAAGACTTGTTGGGAAAAAAAGTGAGGAATATTTTTAAGTTGCTTTTTAAATGAATAGTATCAAACTTAATGTCTTGGCACTTACTCTTGGTCAGTCATTTTAGACCAAGTTTTCTGCTTTCTTTTTAGATGAAATTAAGTGGCTGAATGGAGTGTTTAGAGGTTGAGGCCCTAATCACATTTGGAGATAGGAGTATTAGTCGGTCTGGGTCTTGCCTTTAAAGTAGCTGCTTTTTTCTTTCTATTCATGAACAATTTTCCTCATAGGCATTTAAATTGTCTCACTTGATCAACACTTGAAAATTGCTGTGTGTGGTGAAAGGGGTCTTTACCAAGAGTTTTAGTGTCTTCTCTACGAGATCTGATTTGCCATGTGATCTGGAGCGTCTTACTTGCTACTTGATCTTGAATAAGTGTCTTAGCCTCCCAGTGTTTTGGTTTTATCATGTGTAAAATACGGAGATGGAGCTTTTGTTTCACTTTGTCACTATGTCATTCTATACAGATATGAGCAATAATAATTACTACTTTCCTCCTATTATTATTTTGTGTAAAATGTATGCAAACCCCAAATCCTGATGCTGTTTAATACTATTATTTGTATAAATTTCTTTCCTAAGAAGATGAATTTGATCAACTTAATCCTGATGACTGCCCAAAATATTTAATGTCCTAAGTGCAAGAAAATACTGATCCCTCCAGGGACGTTCCCCTAGAGAGCATTTATATGTGGGAAATGAAGACCTATAAGCCGAATAAGGCGTGAGGGGATGGGAGAGCTATTTGAGGGATACTAGTAGCGGCATCTCATTAAAGAGTGAGTTATGCTTTACCTCTACCTTGGGTGTTAAAGCTTTATTAACACTGGGTTCGAAAACAGCTAACCAAAAAAAAGCTAAATGCTTAAGGGATTTATTATAAAACTCAATAGCGCCATTCATTTTCATGGACGCTTTAAATTGCTGGGGTAAAATAACATATTCAGCAAGGAAGCAAGTCCCTGCTTTCTCCCATGAGTCTGTTTGATTGTGCTAGTGGTATCTCATTCTTTAATTAAACTTGTCCAAAGATAGGATCAGCTAAAGTGTTTACTGTATAAATAGTTTTCATTCCCAGTGTGCAAGTTTAAAACCCTGGTAAAAAGAGTTTGCCATCTGTTAAAAACCAAAACATGTGGCATGCGGTTGCATAAAAATAAGCTGCACATTATTCATGGAAAGAATCACAACATGTGTCACGTCTTTCGGGCTGACAATAATCTGTGCCCTTTTAGCATGTCACCGCCTTCTCTCTAAGTGACAGTATGATCAGTAGAGCATTGTTAAAAGACATGGTAGTCTAGAAACCTAATGAAAATATGTGTATTTTTATCCAAGCGAAAATAGTGTATCTGAATGTAAGTTTTACTGATAAGAAATTTCAGTCATTTTGATACTTTCAAATTTATTTCTAGGAATGTTATGTGTACATTTTTTTTCCTGTGAAATTTAGCCAGGAATCTGGCTCCGTGCCTGCGTTGCCATTCCCTCAGCCCTGGGGCAGCCTCTCCTCTGATTCTTGCAGTCACTTCCTACCTCCACTCTTTGCCTTTCCACATGTGCCTACTCACTACAGGACTAACCTCCCAAAACCCAGGGTATGGCCGGGCCCGGTAGCTCAGTTGGTTGGAGCATTGTCCTGTGCACCAAAAGGTTTCCGGGGCACATACCTAGGTTGCAGGTTTGGTCAGCGGTCGGGGCAAGGATGGGAGGCAAGTGATCAATGTTTCTCGCACATCGATGTTTCTCTTTCTCTCTCTCTCAAAATCTATTAAAAAAAACACATATCCTCAGGTGAGGGTTAAAAAAACTGTTTTTAAACACAGGTATGTACAGTCACTCAATTAAAACCATCAGTTAAACGACGTTTTCTATAGAACGAAGTCTAAATTTTTCAGAACATTGTTCAAGAAACTGCAAGTGTCCTATGCGGACTTGACCCCTGCTACCTGACCCGGAATCCTGTGAAATCGCACCTGACTTCTCACAGGTCCCTCTTCCACGTTTGCACCTCACACTTTTCTTTCCTTGGATGACCTTTTGTGCCTTTACCTCATTCCACAGTAGATCTGTGTTTCAAGGCTCAGCTCAAACACCAGATTCTTCCTTCATTTTTACTTTGTTGTTACAATAAGAAGTAATGCTGCCTCGCTTCTTGTGTTCACAAAGCATTTTATAATTCTTATTTTGCCTGATGATTTTCAAGCTTCTATTCTAGTCATTAATTCTCTCCTACCACCCCCTACCTTTTAATGTGTAACTTATCGATGGTAAAGATTTGTCTCCATCCCTTTGAGTTGCTATGGCTATTTTTCACATTCTGGAGGCTGAGGAGGCCAAGATCAAAATGCCGGCAGATTTGGCATCTACTGAATTAGCTGGTTTATGAATGGGGCCTTCTCCTCTGTCCTCATGTGACCGAAAAGACTGGGAAGCTCTTTGGAATGAATCTCTTTTGTAAAGTAGTAATTCTCTTCATGAGGACTCTGTCCTCATGACCTCATCACCTCCTAATGTAATCACCTTGGGAGTGAGGATTTCAACATATAAATTTGGAGGGAACACAGACATTCAGTCTATAGCAGGATGGCATTCTAGTCATCTTTGTACCCCTGCACTAAGCAGCATAACACCTTGTGAGGCACTCCATACCTGTTTGCCAGTGTTTTGAAAACTGATACAACATTCCTCTAGAGAATTGATAATAACCAAATAAACACTGTTGAGATGAACAGATCAGAGTAGATTGTCAGATTCTAGGTTGGATTTTTTTCTATGGAATTATGGGAGAGTAGTTTCAGATGTTCTGAAATATTTTAAGCATTCTTTCTTTCAATATTTCTAACTGGACAATTAATATCTTACAAGATTCTGTGGAAAGTTCTCATTCATTTATATAAGACAAAACCAATCACAATCTTTGGGCCTTGTTTGGATTCCATTTTAGAATAACAACTCTAAAAATATAAATTCATAAGGCAAGGAAATGTAACCACTGACTACCCAGTGAAAGTATCCAATTATGATATTCAGGAATTATTGTTTGCTTATTTTTAGATATGATTGTAGCATTGTGGTTATGTTTTTATTATTACAGCTTTATTGAAATACAGTCGATATGTGATAAACTTTCCCTAAAGCCTACAATTTGATAAGTTCTGACATATGCACATATAAAACCCTGGCCACAATAAAAATGATGACTGTATCCGGTGACACCAGAAGTTTCCTCGTGTCTCTCTGAGTCTCTACTGCATGATTCTCCTGTCCTCCGAGGTCCCTCCCGATCCATTAGGTTACATTTTTGAGAAGTTTATCTAAGTGCCATCCTCTAGTATGTACCCTTTTGTGTGTCTTCCTTTACTCAACAAGTATTTTGATATTTATCTATGTTGTTGTACATGGGCCTAGTTAATTCCTTTATGTTGGTGAACAGTATTCATTTTACTGAATTGTTTTGTTGTTTTAGTGATTGTTTTAGGATTTATAGCATACATTCTTATCACATTCTACCTTCAAATGATATACTACTTCACATATACTATATAGAACCTTACAATAATATATTACTATACTTCCTGTCCACATTCGCTGTTTTTGCTCTTAGTTATTTTTTTCTTTTTAAAAAATATGTATTTTATTGATAATTCTATTAATGTTGTCCCATTTCCCCCCCTTTATTTCCCTCCTCCTTGTACCCCTCCTCCCACCCACACTCTCCTGGCTTAGTACATGTCCATGGGTAGCACATATAAGGTCTTTAGTTTCTCCATTTCTCATATTATTCTTAACCTCCTTCTGTGTATTTTTTGCCTACCATTTTGCTTCTTATTTCCTGTACCTTTTCACCCATTCTCTCCCTGCCACTCCCCACTGACTACCCTCCATGTGATCTCTATTTCTGTGATTCTGTTTCTGTTGTAGTTGTTTGCTTACTTTATTTTTGGTTTTGTATTTTAGGTTCAGTTGTTGATAGCTGTGAGTTTGTTGTCATTTTACTGTTCATGTTTTTGATCACCTTTTTCTTAGATAAGTCCCTTTAACATTTCATATAATAAGAGCTTGGGAATGATGAACTCATTTAACTTGACCTTATCTGGGAAGCACTTTATCTGTCCTTCCATTCTAAATGAAGCTTTGCTGAATAGAGTAGTCTTGGATGTACATCCTTGCCTTTCATGGCTTCAAATACTTTTTTCCAGACCCTTCTCTCCTGTAAAGTTTCTTTTGAGAAATTAGCTGATAGTCTTCTGGGAGCTCCTTTGTAGGTAACTCTCTCCTTTTCTCTTGCTGTTTTTAAGATTCTTTCCTTATCTTTAATCTTGGCATTGGTGTGTGCTTCATTGGGTACAACTTCTTTTGGACTCTCTGAGCTTCCTTGACTTCCTGGAAGTCTATTTCTGTTGACAGATTGAGGAAATTCTTCTTAAATATTTGTTCAAATAAGTTTTCAATTTCTTGCTCTTTCTCTTCTCCTTCTGGCATCCCTATGATTCAGATGTTGGAACATTTAAAGTTGTCCCAGAGGTTCTTGAGCCTCTCCTCATGTTTTTGAATTCTTGTTTCTTCATTCTGTTCTGGTCGAATGTTTATTTCTTCCTTCTGCTCTAAACTATGTATTTGAGTCCCAGTTTTCTTCCCTTCACTGCTGGTTCCTTGTACATCTTCCTTTATTTCACTTTGCATAGCCTTTACTTTTTCCTCTATTTTGTGACCATACTCAACTACTTCTGTGAGCATTCTGATTACCAGTGTTTTGAACTGTGCATCTGATAGGTTGGCTGCCTCTTCATTGCTTAGTTGTATTTTTTCTGGAGCTTTGATCTGTTCTTCAATTTTGGACCATCTTTTTTTTTTTTTGTCTCATTGTGCCTATTATGTTGTAAGGGGTCCTTTAACCCATCTTCATATTTGTCTGCAATGAAAAACTGGTCATTTAAACATGTATTTTCTATTAGTTAAAATATCAGCCCTAGTTTATCTGTTACTTTCATTCTGCTGTTGCTCAAGTGAACTCAGCTGTTTCTCATTCCCCGAAGACCCAGACCTTCACAGTTGGGTCACTTGTTGAGAAGGTGTGGTCATCTTTTAATGTCTACTGTCACTCCTACAGATTCTGTCACATCAGGTTTTCATTTTTATTATGCAGGGAGAAACTGTGGGATTTTTCTCATTGCCATGATCAAATTATATTTAAATTTCTACTTGCATTTGGTGGAATCTTAGATAATGTCTAAAAAACCCATAAAACTTGTTTCAAAAGATATAATCAACAAAATCAACTGACAAAAAGGCTGACAATTGCAATTAAACACTCTGCACACTTTGTTGACATCTGAACGTGAAAATTTTAAAAATAAGGTATTATTAAGAACTAAGCTTACCCTGGCTGGTGTAGCTCAGTGGATTGAGCTCAGGCCTGAGAACCAAAGAACTGTGGTTCAATTCTTAGTCAGGGCACATGCCTGGGTTGCAGGCCAGTTCCTAGGAGGGGATGCACAAGAAGCAACCATACATTGGTATTTCTCTCCCTCTCCTTTTCCCTTCCCCTCTAAAGATAAATAAATAAAATCTTTAAAAAAAAAGAACTAAGCTTACAACTATCTAAATTATTCGTTCCTGTACTGTGTACTAGATATACCTGAGCTGTTGCAGAGCAAAATTATCCCCTCACCATGGTTCTTATTTGATGATGCTTGGGAATACCTATTTTGTGTCAGGTTCCCCTGGTGATCCTTTTTTTTCCTTTTTATTTTCATTCATTTATTGTTAGAAGCAAAGGGAAGGGGAAAGAGGGGGAGAGAAACATTAATGTGTGAGAGAAACAGCAATTGTTTGCCCCTTGCATATTTCCAACCAGGGAACTGGCCTGCAACCCAGGCACGTGCGCTGACTGGGAATCAAACCAATGATCTTTCACTTTGCAGAATGATGCTCAACCAAATGAGCCACACCGATCAGGGACCACTAGTGATTCTGATGTACAGCAGGCTTGGAAATTATTGTTTTATTTGACATTAGTGGGAAATCAATATTTCATAGAAACATACTTAGGTAAAGATGACTTTACCTTTAAACAGTATTGAAAGAAAATTAAAAGAATTTGATACTTTTCTAAGATACTTTTTAGGAGTCTTCATCCACCTTCTTAAATTCTATGTTGTACATAGTTTAACTTTCGTGGTGATTGGAGAGGGTAATGTCCATTTTCATGAACATCAGTCGTGCAGTGATGCCTTTCCGGGCCGTCGAAGGGCATGGCGCTGTTTGCCCTGACACCGCGTGGCCCATGTCGCAGGACTGTTTGAGCTGGGTTTGTTTCTAGTGGGGTTTTCTCACTTTAGTCTCTCAGCCTTTACTTCTTGCTGGTCAGCATATTTCTGATTGAAGCAACTCTCACCCCCTCTTTCTAATTTGTTACCTGTAATAAGTTAAGGGCTAGAGAACCAGAAGACCACGCTTGTCAGAATTGTATCTAAAGTAAAATTTGGGCAGGGCGGCTGTTCTCTCATAGAACAGTGCTCATGGAGATGAAACTCACGATGTTGGAAGCAGCTGTTGGTAAGTAAGCCTGTGGGCTGAGGCCGTTTTATTATGTATAGAAAACACATCACTTAGCGTCTCTGAAATTTCTAATTTAACATATGTGGTCACATCTGTGAAAGGATTATTACTCTGGAAGGGGAGTGATGTATAATTTATTGAAATAAGCCCGTGGGGACACAGTGGACTACATTTAATAAACTGGAATACTTGCTGGCTGCATTGAACACTCCCAGCTGAATCCCCCGTTAGTTCCTTAGAGGGGGCAGATGAAAACAATTGCCCTTTATGGAATGTTTACTGTGTTGTATTAGTTAGTGTCTCTTAGCTGAAAAATATTTATGCTAACTGTTCAGATTAAGCTTTGAATATTGAACTCCTCCTGGTGTGTAGTTGATATTTAATTCTGAGGAGAACAGAAACCCATTATTGCTTAGCTGTAGGAGGCAAAGGCAGAGCACACAAATCCTTCTTCCCACCAAGCTGCAGTCATGGCTGGCAAGTAAGAGAATCTCCCCAGAGCTGCCCAGACTTACCTCTTCTCTCACTGCTACACATGTACACGGTAGCTAGCATTAGAGGAAGTAGCCTCGGAAGGGGTTCTTTGGGGATCACACATTGATTTCCCCTTCTCACAGTGATAATACAGAGACTCCTGCCAGCAGAACTCCCATGGCTGTCTGCTGATTGGGCTTCTCGGTAGCAAATGCCATGACTCTCCATACGACAGCAGATTCATTTCAGACCCCAGTGTGAAGCATAGCAATGGAATACCTTTCACAATTTCCACTTTTAAGTGAAAGAGAAAAGAACTGAGGGCTTCTACCCATGTCCCCTGCCTGTGCCTTGGAGGAATCCTGGAAAATGAGGGCTTGCCTTCCCTGCACTCAGCAGATAGAATTTCATCAAAAATCCTACTATTGGACTCTTGACGTCCTGAGTATTTTTGTACTATTGTTGCTTTCTTTTATTTTAATTATTTGTCTTATAGATTTCTTCACTGCTAGATGAATTTAGAGATCTTTTTCTGATATTAAAATCTGTCATTATTTCTAGAAGAAAAGCAAAATTAACTTCCAATTCTAATACCAGAAGATTAAAATATGTAGTGGGGTCTGTCTCTGGTAAACTCTTAAGTAACATGAATAATATTGCAATAAAACATTACATGATTGTTTCAGCTTCAGGCTGCATCTGAGAAATAGAGCACATTTTTCTTTTTCTTTCTTTTTTTTTTTTCATCCTCACCTGAGGACTTTTTGTTGTTGTTTTGAGAGAGAGAGAGAAGGAGAAACATCAATGCAACAGAGAAACATCGATTGGTCACCTCTCATAGGCTCCCCAACCAGGGATCACACCCGCAGCCTAGGCATGTGCCCTGACCAGGAATCCAACTCACGACCTTTCAGTTCATGGGATGATGGCTCCAACCAACTGAGCCGCAACTGGCAGGGCAGGGCACATTTTTCTTCAACATCATATTTTGGTTTTACTTTTTTCCCCCATAAATCTATTTGCTTTTTAGATTATTTTTCATCAAGTTCTTCTTTGGGGTACTTATAACAAAGAGCAGTCTTTCATATTTTATGTGGTTCTACTTGAAAAGAGACAGTAGGGTTCCGGGAGCAAAGGAAGCACACTAGCGTTACTCAGTAGCTCCTTAGTCCTTTGTTGACTCAGGAAATACAAATTGACGAGGGGTCTGGCGTAGCAAAGTTGTTAGTCCCCCAGCATGTCAGCCAGGGAAATACTTGACTGTATAGCAAATCTGATATCTGAAAAAAAAATTCCTCAAATATTTGCTAATAAGGTATGTCATTCCCATCTCCAGTTTAATTAAAGAGCAGAGTTTTAAAGTAAGTGAAACTAAGGTGTTATAGATGGAAGTCATGATTAGAATTTATATATTTTATGCTCTCTTGTGGCTGGTAGGTGGGGATCGGATACTACCCCATTTCACAGACGTGAGATTGAGCCTGAGGAGGGCAGAACTGAGGCCTGACCCCCGACCCCCAACCCCATGCTGTGATCACCCCACCAAAACTGTGATCACCCCACCAAACTGGGTGTCTCTGAGTAATAGGTAAACACTGGGTCTTTGAGACACAAAATGAAGGAAAATTACTGTGGTTATATAACTACCTTTATCCTTTGAGACAAGTAGTACAAAGTTCAGCTCCTTCCCTTACAAAATATAATACTTACACTAAAACTTAGTTCCACTCTGTCATCACTCTCAAAGCCCTTGGGGACACTCCGGTTTCTTAACTTCTGAGCCAGATGCCAGAGATGCTCCGAAATGTTCAAAAGCACAGACATCAGAGTCAGGACAGCCCCAAGCTGCAGCCAGGGCTCCAGCTGCCCACAGTTCGTGCAGCCTGAGTGAGTCACACAAGCCCAGCGGAGTAAGTGATCAATAAATGTCGGCTACGATTATCAGCAAGGAATTGGATAAGGCATTAAACAGTCACTCAGAGCATGAAGCAAGCTTCTCTGGGAAGTGTTTGTGTTCTACGGAAATTAGCTGAACTTTGCAGTTGAAGAACTTACTAGTTAGCTGCGTTGTCTTCTGCCATTTGGGTTCTAATTTGCTAAATATCCTGAAAAACTAAAATGGAACAAGACATGAACTGAATGCCCATGGCTCTCTAAAATGTTCAGTGGGGATCGTCTCACATGTACCTTGTCTCTCTTTCTTGTCTCCCTCCGATGGCCCCTCCACTGCTGTCCACTTAGATGAGACCTTCTCTATAAAGCAAGCCACTCTCAGTTCATTTCTTATCTTGGCTGCTTATAACTGTCTGATTTTTTCAAATAGCTGATAAGTCTAAATTCCGAACTGGCATGCCCTTTCACCTTTTAGAATGTCTTGATTCATTCATGCTTGCATGCATGCACATGTTCAGAACAATCTGATAAACACTTTGTATTGAATAGACCATGAGCTAAATGCTGGAAACAAACCACGAGTAAGACGCAGTTCTTTTCTCACTAACATTAATCCTGCCAGGCAGGGGAGTGGCCGTGGGGGGGGGGGGGAGCAGCAAGGTGTGCACACTGTGGTACATACAACCAACTTAAACACGACCTGAAAAGTTTACTCTTTCTAGAAACAAAATGTTACATGAACTTTTTTCCATGAAGATGTCTTTGATGACTCAGTGGAGGAAATGACATTTAAACAAGGTCTCAAAAGTTGAAATATAGAGTGCTTTGGTAGAGGAAGGGTTTTCCTAGCAAAAAAACAAGCAAACACACTGTTAGAGAAGTCAGAGTATCAAAGTTAATGCCATATTTGAGAGGCTGCATAAAGGAGATGTAAACTTCTTTGCAGGTGAGTGACAGGAAATGCAAATCGAGACCAGGGACCAATTTGTGAAAGGCAGTAAAGCTGATTCAAGGAAACACAATTGAGAAAGAGCTTAAGGCCTACGTTATCTTCCTTGAATAAATATAGAATTTCAGGTGGGTTTTAAGTTGGTGGGGAAAATCATCATTCTCTCTCTGTCCACCCCCACCCCATCCTCTCCCCCCTACCTCCTGGTCCTTTCACTCTAAAGACAATGAAAAAACTGTCCTCAGGTGAATATAAAAAAATAAAATAAAATAACATTTACACATATAATACCAAACTCTAGCATCCAAGTAGGAGGGGAATTGTAGCCTTTCACTTACAAGAAAGATAACTAGTTATAAAAGTGCAAGTTTCCATTTGTGGTTGCATTAGCAAGTAAATACTCTTTCCCCCCGCATGGAGCGCTGCTGTACCTGGATATACTCAAGTTTTCAGTCTCCCCAGAAAGCTTTCCTTCCCCTCCCAAACAGGTCAGCACCGCTTCTGGTCCACCTTTCATACACATCCCTCTAAAGGTGGATTATCCATTTACACCTCTCTCCCAACTAGAGTGTAGCCTTCTGGAAGATAGTACCACCGAATTCCCAGCACAATTCCTGGAATAGGGTGGCATTTGAGTAATCATTGAATGAATGAAAGAGTCAGTGAACAAGGCTGGGGTGCTTGCCACAGGTATAGTCACTCACACACTGAAGAATGGTGATATTTTGGTGTAGGTCAAGAGTAGTAAAAAATTTTTTTAAGAGTAGGATGCTTTGGGGGTGGGGGTTGAATGAATAACAAGGAAGAGGAGCTATCGGGAGTAGGATATTAAATAAGAAAAATATGTAGATGCCATTGAGGGCCTAATTAAGTCTGGAAGAGCAAGGTTTTTCTTCTTCTCCTTCTCCTTCTCCTTCTCCTTCTTCTTCTCCTTCTTCTTCTTCTTCTCCTTCTCCTTCTCCTTCTCCTTCTTCTTCTTCTTCTTCTTCTTCTTCTTCTTCTTCTTCTTCTGTGCAGCGTGGAGCCTCTTAAGCATGGTTGAGTTTGAATCACCTCCCAATTGGTACATGGCAGGGAAAGTTGCTAAAAACCAGACTGAAATTTATTTTTAAAAGTATGATGTTGCTATGCCCAAGTGCTTTTCATGCTGTTATAATAAGAGTCTTTATTGAGAATCATGTAGCTTGTCTCTTCATTCCTGCTAAGTCATCATTGAGGTATCATTTACGTATAGTGAGTCCAAACCACCTGTGTCCCAGGGTGTAGGGATGAGTTCTGACGTGTGCATAGGCATCCAGATTTGGTTTATCCACCAAAAGATGAGACAGAGGAATTTCTTAGTAACAGGTGCTGTAAAGTCTTTAATACTCTGTTTTTGTGATGATATTGAAATATTTTGACATGAAGATCCAGTCTGGCTGTTTCAAAAGCATATTATTTTAGCATTGACTATTTCGAATGCCCTGAAATGCCAACAGTCTTTTTTGTCTTCCAAATAAATCTCCCATTAATTTAAACTGTATAACATGGGACAAGTATTTGGGAAAACCAATGATGCTAGCTTTACCAGCCTCTACTCAGATGCATGCCTGAGACCCACTGGCATTTTGCTGGCAGACACTTCGATAAAACCACAATGAGCAATAGAGAGACAAGGCCAGTGCTGAGATGACCAGGGAACTCCCACGACTGCAAACCCACCGCTCAGTCAAAAGTCAATTCATTTTCCATATTCTCAGCATGTTGAAAATGCCTGTTATCCACTATTTTTTCAGCCTCTGCTTTATGCATTTATATGCTTTCAACAATAGAGGGCCTGCGGGTTCAGGAAGGGGAGAAGAGGAAGGGGGAATAAACAAAAGAGCACTGCAACTTTAGAAATTCACAAAGAACGAATCAAGGCAATGTGATCAAGGTGTCAGTTTTATTACTGGTGAGAGCTGATTTAAAGGCTAGGGTGGGCCTGAGATGAGCAGGAATAATAGGTTTCTTGATTTTGAGCGCCCCCAAAATTGACATGCCCACCGCCCACTCTGGGCAGCAGGGAACAGCTCTAGTTCTCTTGGGGGGGGGGGGAGGCCCTCCCTGTCGGATGTGCAGTGCAAGGTGTTTGCTCCTGGGACGTTGAGGAGGGGTGGGACTCAGCCACACAAGGTCGTCCCTTCCCTCAAATCAGCAATCATTTAAGTCACACCACCTCCCTGTGGGGAGATGCTGGAGGCTAAGAATTTCCAGGAAACTTACCTGGAAATAAGTGTCCTCGTCCTCTTGGGTAAATGAAGGTGGGAGCTGTCAAGGGGCTGACTCTTTTGGAACTTCCGTCTGTGGAGTTAAATTTTCTGTGTCTGGAAAGTAGAGAGGATAAAAGGAAGGAGACATATGTCAAAGCACAAACTTTGGAGACTGGCAGCCTGACACAGTAAATGCTAAAAATATATATATAGCAATCCCATTCAGTCTTCATTTAGATAATTCCACATGTTCCTTCCATTTCTGATCTACTGAACTTGAGATATCTGTGCCAGAAACTATAGGCACTTGCATTGAGGATTTTTGTAATGCAGGAGAAAATTAATTAGTTGATTTGTTGCTCGGCTTGGAAATGGAGCCATTAAACCCCTTTAGAAGTTCTGGAGACTGACCCCGAAGAGCGCAAGACTCTCAGGATCAGCAGAGGGCAGGAGCCACAGAAGAGACCAGTAGGAAATAGAGAGACTAGAGACTAAGGAGGAAAACTAGGCGGGTGGGCAACAACAGAAGTAAGGAGAGGAATCATTTCAGGAAGGAAGGAGGAGTCCGTGTGTCAGATGCTGCAGAAGACCTGGTCCGGTAGGATAGGAAATGAGCCTGTAGAGAAGGCCATGGCTGTTACTGCCCCTCAGGTATGGAGCACTGACTCTGTGCTAAACACTGTGCTGTTTGCTCGTGTACAGTATTGACTTAATTCTCAACCCACTACCTGCATTTTATAGATTAGGGAAGTGAGAGCCACAAGACTTTGGTACCAGCTTGACTTAGGTCACATAGCTGGAATGTGACATAGTTGGAACTCAGATCCCTGCCATCTGACTCTTATCTCCTGAGCTCCCCTTCCTTCTGGGAGACTTGCTTTTGCTCATGCTTGAGGGGAATAGTGAGGGTGGAGAGGCAGGCAGGCATGAGGGGAGGCAAAAAGGTGAGCAAGTGGAAGAGGGTAGGCTGATGTTTGTCTGGCGTGGTTGGTTTGCTTTAAGACAGCAAGGCTTCAGCACTAACCAATGATGACAGGGGCTCAGACGGGAGCCGGAGAGTGGAGACATTCAGAGAAGATGTAGAAGACAGTGGGCAGGTATGCATGTGGAGGGGGGTGACCTGAGGAAGGAGGGCCCCCTCCTCCTTTGTGACAGGACAGAGCAGAAGTAGTTGAATTTGTAAGTTTAACGTCAGAACACTGAGGAAGTTTTCTTCTGACTGTTCTCATTTCTCTCTATCCCACTCTTCCCCATTCTCCACCACCTGTCGTCCCCTTTTCTGTCTGGAACACCCAGCTCCTCCATCAAATTTTAGTTTTTGTCACTCTCCTGTGCCCTCAGACAGGATTATTTCCTCTGGGCTTCCAGGGAGCCCTTAATATCTATTCCATCAGGACCAACCTCCTCACCCGCTGGCTGTGATTTCGTACTAAGGAAGCATGAATAAATTCAGTTTGCTCCAAGACATCGAGCCACTCCGCAGGAGCTCATGATTTCGAAAGAGAGAAAGAGAAGTACACAAATGATTGTAATAAAAGTCACACTGGAGAAGGAAGGGTGCTGTGGGTGGGGTGGAGAGGGGAAGAAAGAGAGAGACTACTTGCATGAGTGATAGTTGGAGAAACTATAAGGAGTGTCATTGTAAGCTAGTTGTTGAAGGACAAGCATATTTTCATCTGACAACCATAAGGAATAGGCCATTTAATATGGGGGGTAGCCTCAGAAATGGCACAGAACTTGTTTGGCGTACACAGGATAGTCCACTTGGGTTGAAGGGTAGGCTATAGCCATAGTGGCGGGTCCACGATACAGTGGAAGGGCATGAGTGCTGGGTTAAGAAATTCTGTTTACTTGTATCCACTGAGTGTAGTTTCCTCTTTTTATATTTACCTGATCAGAAACATTATAGACATATCCAAAAACTTTGCTAAGCAGTCTTTTGGACTTAGCCAAGAAGTTTTTCATAAGAGTTTAGAGGTCATACCTACCATTCTCATTCCAGAAACTAGTTATACCAACATTCACACATTCGCAAACAACATCTTTGGGCCTGTGAGGAAGAACCACGTTACTGCGTTGGCCGTACTGGGGAAGGGAAGCCGAACAACAGTGAGCTCACTCTTGCAGTTACAGAATCAGACCCAACACTAGGTTTCTCGCTACTTGTAAATCACTATTCTTAATAACTCTTTTGAAACAAAAATAAAATAAAAAATAAAAACCTCTTTTTTCTTTCAGTTAAGAAAAAGAAGCCTAAACTATTAAATAAATTTGATAAGACTATTAAAGCTGAACTTGATGCTGCAGAAAAACTCCGTAAAAGGGTAGGTCGATGTTTTTGTTTTGTGCAGAAACATGCAATGGTTTCATTGTTAAATAAGCTCAGGCATTACTCTTAATGTGTTAAAAAAAATGGGAAGAGCAACAACCTTTGAGTAGAGTGGGTTTTTCCCCAGGGACATCAGCATTCTATGTGAAATGAATCTACCAAAAAGAAAAATTGCAGCTGTAATGGCCAAAGAGAGCTGGAGCTGACCTTCAGGGCAGCTGACTTGGGCGTCAGCCCATCTCCTCACATTCCAGCACGTGGCTTGGGGCAAATCCCTCCGCCATTCCGAGCCTCGGTTTCCTTATTTTAAAAAATGAGAATAATAGTAATCATACTCCCTCTTTTGTTGTTGTAAAAATCAAATGAAGTTAGGGGAAAGAAAGCATCCCCATGGTCAAGTGCCATGTAAGTGGAGGTTTTAATTTTATAGCACCTCCAACCCAAAAGAAAAAGTAGTTCAGTACCGTACTCTTAAGATAGTTACTGTTCGGCGCAGTGGCATTAGGTTTAACACTCTTCTCACTTGAGGTTAACTGCTGGCACCTCCAGGGTTCAAGTGGCTTTTGTATTTTGCTTTGTCATCAGTTAATTTGAAATCTCACTTGCTTGTTTCTAGATATTACAGTTTTGAAACAATGCATTGCCACTAGCTTGAAGTTGTTCTCCTAACCGGTCATATTCATCTAATCACTGGGTCAAGTATTTATTATAATGTACTTAATGACAACTTAATCATCTTCTTGTTCTTCAGGGAAATTTTTCTTTCTCTACCCTGTACTTGAATTTATACTCAGTATAATGCTCATTAGTTTTCCTGTAATATGCTTTTTTTATCAGTAGAATTAGGCTGCAAAAAAAAAAGGGACCTGGGGATAGTAAGTAAATAAGCAACAATATAAAAAATAAAAATACCCAAGTTAGAAACTGATGTGGAATATGAATGTGCTTCTCACATTTATTGGGAATGTCTGTGTGTACCAGCAAGCATGAAGCCTTCTGTATGAGCATAAGCCAGGGCCTTGCTTACCCTTGTTACCAACCAATAAAAATGCAGTAACTCCAAAGAATATTGCAGCAAAGTCGTTGTTCAGTTAAGTTAGCCTCGTGGAATGAATGATTTCTCAGTCTGTCTTGTTCAACTTTATAAAATGAAGCCATCTTCTATTTTAGAAAATTTGCATTTTTTTAACAGAAGTGAAGCAGGAATCTTCTTTTTCTATTACCTTGTCATTCTCCACTTCCTCCAAACCAAATGCCATATACACAACTGTGGACTGTCTATTAATAAGTGACTTTTTGGATAAAGAGCAAACAGCTTTATAGAAGGATTTTTATGTAATTATAATGAATGATAAAGAAGGGCTCAGTTTCCAAGGGGCAAATAGGTCAGTGGACATAAACGTGCTAGAACAATCCATGGGCTATTCTCTGGTTTTTGTTTATTTTGGAGAACTTACGAGGCTTTCCTCAAGGAGCAGCCTGTATCTATAACAGGGTGCATGAAGGAGGAAGAAGGAGCCACATAGGCAATTCTTGCTTCTGAAACACCCGGAAACCAAATTACTGACTGAATCATTGGCATAATTAAGTCCTTCAGGGTTTTGTAGCAAATGATTCCAGCCGCCGCACTTGGAAGAGTGGAGGTGTGGCCAAGGTAAGCCCCAGGCAGAGGAGGACCAGTCTCTGCTCAGGTCCCAGCTGCACATATTGTGCCACATGGAAGTGTGAAGTCACTTTATTTTTCCTTCAGAAATGTATAGATCAGAACACATTTCAATAATCTGTTTTTAGAAAATAATATTTATTGTTTAAAACTCCTTCTCACCCCCAGAAAAAACATTTCAGATTATTTGCTAAAATATTTGTTTATTTGTTGGAATCATTTATTGCTATTATTGTATTATAAGTGAAATAAAAAAGGAGAGAGAGAAGAAAATTTGAAGCCAGGGAAAGGCCAGCACCAGGAAGTTCACACCACAGGCTATACACAGTGCTAGAAATGAAATGAACCGCAGGTAGAACGAGGGGAGCAGCATTACACTGCAAGATGAATTGTCTTCATCAGAGCAGCTCCTCTGCACCGAGGCCACAGACAGACATCCTGCTGTAGATCTTTGCAAAGAGCGTAATGATGTGCTGACCACACCGCCTCTTCCCTAGTGTTGCACCCAGAGCCTGAGTCTGCAGGGGCGTGTCTTCACCTCCCTGCATTCCCCTGGCCTCATGCCAAAACAGTGGGTCCCCAGCACATGTCTCTCCAATGAACCATCTTGGTCTTAAGATAAAATATAAAGTATGTCGAAAGCAATTTTTACAAGCATTGTGTCTTGCAGTTGAGATTTTAAACGAGAATTTTGTCATAGTTCTAGGAGCTATATTCTCTAGTAAGAACCAAGGGAAGGGAAATTTCTTCAGACTTGAAAGCAAACACATTTACTTTGAAAAATAGTACCTTCTCAAGAAGGCCACATAGCCTGTGTCTTATGGGGATCCAAAAGATGCCTAGGACAGAACCAAAATATTCTATTATTTTTATAACCTTGATGGCCAACTAAGGAAATGTCAAGCAGAAACAAAATACTTTAGCAAATCTGTTATGAATCTTGTTGTTTCTATATTTAAAATCTGGTAATTGTTCATTTAGCATGCATTTCAGAAATAGAGCCTCAACATTTGCATTTTAAGTTTCATAAGGCTAAAAATGGTCCCTCCAAAGATGCCCATCTCCTAATGTCTATTAAGAACCTGCCAATGTTACTGCATTTGGAGAAAGGGTCTTTGCAGGTATGATTGTGTTAAGGATCTTGAAATGGGGAGACAGGCACAGTTATCCACTTGGGCCCTAAATGCAATCGCATGTTTTCTTAATAACAAAGAGGCAGAGGGAAATTTGATACAGACAGAACAGAAGACACACACAGAGAGGAGGTGGCAGGATGAAGACAAAAGTGGACTCTGGAGAGATGCATCCACAAGTCAGGAGATGGTGTCAAGGAGGCAAGGAACAGATTCTGCCCTGGAGCCTCTGCAGGAAGCATGCGTGGCTCTGCCCGCATCCTGACTTCTGCCCAGTGGCACTGATTTGGACGTCTGCTCTCCAGACCCGTGAGAGAGTAACTTTCTGTGGTCTGAAGCCACTAGGTTTGTGCTAAGTTGTTACAGCAGCCACAGCTAATCCTGGGCCGTGGGGTGCTGCCATAGCAAATACTCGAAAATGTGCATGTGGCTTTGGAGTTGGGTAAGGAATAGAGGCTGAAGAACTTTGAGGTGCATGGTAGCCAAAGCCTGGATTATCCTAAGCAGACTGTTGGGGGAAATATGGACATGAAAGCTGCTTGTGGGGAGGGCTCAGAGGAAGCGAGGGGCGCAGTAGAGAAAGCTCCCATTCTCAGAGAGAATACATATTGTTACAAACAAACTATCTTAATCTGAGTCCAGATATAGACATCAAAGGCACTGTGACGAGGGCCCAGAAGGAAATGAGGAACATGTTACTGAAAACTAGAGGAAAGGCAGTCCTCGTCGCATGGTGACAGGAAACGTGGCTGGATTGTATCTTACAGTCATTTGGAAGCAAGACTTCTAAGAGATGAACTTGGATATTTAACTGGGAAGGTTGTTTTTCAAGCAGTGTGTTCAAGGTGTGGCCTAGTTTCTTTCTGTTACTTGTAGTAAAATATGAAAGGAAAGAGATAATTAAGGAAATAAAAAACAGAATGTGACAATTTGGGAATTTCTCAGTCTATCCATATTTCTAAAGATGATAAAATGAGGAAACACACTGTTAGAAAAGCGTACTTTGAAAAGAACATCAAAGGTGGAGCTGGACATCCTTTTCCTGAAGAAATTAGATGTTGTGCCCTGTGGATCCCCGCCACCAGCACAGCAGAAGCAGGGAATAGAGATGGGGATGTCCTGGGAGGGTGTGTGACTGTCCTCCGAGGCTGTGAATTCCTGAGACACACACAAGGAACCTCTAAGATTTTTGAGAATATTATACCGGCAGAAGCACTGCCACCTTAAACTGAAAGAGACAGGACATACTGAAAAAAGGCTGACAGACTCCCCAAATTCTGTAGGCGAGAAACACACTGGTGACCCTAATCAGAGGCCAGAGGAGACAAGCAGGGCAGAGCAGAGGGATTGGTGGTGGGAGAGCCCTGAGCTGCAGACCTGGAAACCTGATAGAATTGGCCTTGCCATATTTTGAAATTGCTTGGAATCAGGGATACCTTGATTTCTTCTATTTTCTCCCTTTTGGAATATAAATGTCTATAAACCTGTTATCCCAGGCTTATCTCACCATGTTTTAGAAGCAGACAAATTGTTGCCTAGCTTCGTAGACCCACAGATGGAGAAGAATTTCACCCCAGGATGGACTATAAGTAGAGTCTCACCCATCCCTGCTTTGGGTGAATTAGACGATGTGATTTGGAACTTTGGAGCTGATGAGATTCCAAATCAGAGCTGCTAGCGTAGTGCTGGAGACTCCGGGGAACACTGGGATGGGTAAATCTGCTGTGAGACAGATGTGAATCACTGGGGTCCAGAGGGCAGAGTCTGCAAGGCTGGAAAATGGTTCCCCCAAAAGATAATTGTGTTCTAATCCCTGGACCTGTAACTGTTAACTTATTTGGTAAAAGGGCTTTGGCATGTAATGAAGGATTTTATGAAGGAGCTGTTTTCCTGGATTATTCCAGTAAACCCTGGAATAGTCAGGGTTTTCCAGAGAAGCAGAACCAATAGGACACATAATATTTGGGGACCAAGAAGTCTCACATCCTGCCATCTGCTAACTGGAGAACCAGGAAAGCCAGTGGTATAATTCAGTTTGAGTTTGAAGAACTGAGAATCAGAGCACCGATGGTGGAGGTCTCATCTGAGAATCAGCAGCGCCCATGTCTGAGGACAGGAGATGGATGTCTCATCTCAAGCAAAGAGAGCAAATTTTCCTTTCTCTGACTCTTTGTTCTATTCAGGACCTCTCCAGATTGGGTGATGCCTACCCAAGAGATGAGAATGGCCTTCTTTATTTCCTCTGTTGATTCAAATGCTAATTTCTTCCTCTGACATCCTCACAGACACACTTAGAAACAATGTTTTAGCAGCTATCTGGGCATCCCTTAGCCCAGTTGAGTTTGACACACAAAAAAATTAATCATCATAGGTCCCCAATTTGTCCTTTCAATGAAGAGGCAGATGGAAATTTGATCCAGACAGAAGAGAAGAAACATACACAGGAGAGAGAAGGTGATGTGAAAAAGGAGGAAGAGACTAGGATGATGTGGCCACATGCCCAGGAATGCCAGCAGCCATCGGAAGCCGAGACAGGCAAGCAGCAGACTGTCCCCAGAGCCTTCAGAGGGAGCGCAGCCCTGCTGAAACCTTGATTTCAGCCCAGTGGAACTGACTTTGGACTTCTGTGCCACAGATGTGTGAGAGAACTGATTTCTGTTGCTGTAGGCCACCGAGTTTGTGCTAATTTGTTATAGCAGTCCCAGGAAGCTCATACGGGGTAGTCAGAAGAAAGTCACCTAGAAAAAGATATTTAATATAAATCCTTCATTCCTTAAAATTATTTACAGAAGAAACAAAGTAGTGGTTTTAAAAAAAAACTAACTCTTATCCAAAATATACAAAGAACTCTTAAAATTCCACAATAAGAAAACATGAGCTAAAGACCTTAACAGACACCTGACCAAAGAAGATACACAGATGACAAATAAGTGTAAGGCGTTCCATGTCACATGTTATCGGGGAAATGCAAATTAAAACAACAGTGAACCCCCCACTACACACCTGTTAGGATGGACAAAGTCTGACCACCGACAGCACCCAATGCTGGCAAGGATGGGAAACACAAACTGGTATTTGTTGTTTGTGGGAAGGGAAAACAGTGCAGCCACTGTGGGAGACAGGTTTGTGGTTTCTTAGAAAACTGAATACACTCTTATACGATCTGGAAATCCTGTTCTTTGATCATTACCCAAAGGGTTTGAAAATTTATATCCACACAAAAACTTGCACATGGATGCTTGTAGCAGCTTAATTCATAACTGCCAAAATTGGAAAGCAACCAAATGCCCTTTACTAGGTGAATGGATAAATTAACTGTTACCACAATCAAGTATTACTCAGCACTAAGAAAAAAATAAAGTGATACCAAACCATGAAAAGATACGAAGGAACCTTAAATGCCTATGATTAACCAAAAGTTGCTAATCTGAAAAGGCATCCTACTGTATGATTCTAATTGTACAACATTCTAGAAAAAGCAAAACTATGGAGACAGTAAAAAGATCAGTGGTTGCCAAGGGTGGGTGTTGGGACACGGGATGGAGAGAAGGACGAATATGCAGAGCACAGAAGAATCCCAGGGCAGTGGAACTAATCTGTGTGATGGTGTAACGGTGGATGCAGGCAGGAGGCATTTATCAAAACCTGTACAATGCACGACACCAAGTATGGACCCTGAGGTACAGCGTGGACTCTGGGTGATTATGAGGTGTTCACGTGGGCTCGTTGATTGTAACAAACACACCACTCTGGTGCAGGGTGTTGATTATGGCGGAGTCTGTGCTTGGGTTGGGCTGGGGGCATCTGTGACATCTTTATACTTGCCTTCCAGTTTTGCTAGGAACCTAATCCTGCCTTAAATAATTAACACTGTGAGAGGGACAGCATATTTTCAATAGCGATACAATCATTTCCGACACTAAATATAACTCAGATGTGTCCTCGCTTGGTTATCTCTACATCCAAGTCCTTGTTTACTGTGCATCGTTAACCTGCCTGTCTGTCAGGGAAGAGACATAACCTGGGATGAGCCCCAGCATCTTGTGCTGGCCCACACGTCCCCACACACCACAGTAACAACAACAACAAGTAATATTCGATGCCCTCTGTGCTCTCTGCA
Source organism: Artibeus jamaicensis (assembly GCF_021234435.1). Lineage (NCBI taxonomy): Eukaryota > Metazoa > Chordata > Mammalia > Chiroptera > Phyllostomidae > Artibeus > Artibeus jamaicensis. The sequence continues at coordinate 42,529,902 of NW_026522059.1, forward strand.
ATATGTACAGGCTCTTTGTGTATGTTTTGGGATTTGACCCGTATAGCAGCTCCACGAAGGAAGTCAAGGGCCCTCATTATCCCCATTTCACAGATGAAGCACCTAAAGAAAGTCTTCAGTAACTTGTCATAGGTCGCACACCTTCTAAGTGGTGGAGCCCAGACTCTCACCAGTCCGCCTGGCTTCGTGGCCTGCACTGGGAACCGCCACGCTGCATCTGTTCTTCACCAGCCCCTCCCTGCCATTGGTGGCCCTGGTGAGAGGGTGAGGACAACCCCTTCTTCCACAGTATCGAGGTGAAGAAGTGGTTTTCAGGAACTTTAACACGGAGGTTGCCTGACTCCTCCCTGCTGAGTGGTTCTCGATCTTTTGGAAGTAGGTGTACATAACCGTTGGTAGGCTGCAGTTTGTCCAGCTACCCAGGGATGGAAAACTTTGTTGTATGAAAACTTAATGAGGGAAAAACATAGAAATCCCAGTGAGCTTATGTTTCCACGTGGAATGAATGGATTTACCAACTTACAGGGAACTGAGGGTCTGGGGAAGTCGAACTCAGAAAACCTGTCTCTGTCCCATGGCTGCAAATATGCTTGACCGGCTGCCACCCGTTGGAAAGCAGGGCACAGGCATCTGACCCTGCAGAACGGCGCTGATGGACTGAGGAGGGGAGAGGGCTCCTCCGCCAGTGCCAAGACCCCCCCAGGTGTACCTGTTGCACTTCCTCTGTTCCTTTCCTTGCAGAGATGGTCAGAGACCTATCAGAGGCGCTCGGCCCATCTTCTCAAGGGCCCGTGTGAGCTGTGGGAGGGGTCACATGCCCCTGAGGCAGCGGGATGCGTCAAATCAACCCTGATGTCCAGTGGGTCACAGGAGCCACGGTCAGGTGGCCCTTGCATCCCGTGTGATTATTCCCTGTCATTTTAAGGTGCTTCAGACTGTTCATCACAGACCCTGAGACGTTCCAGCAGTATTTTTCCCCAACTTGAAGCCTAAGCATTTTCTTCAAGAACGTGTAGGAATTATACACTTAGAGGGAAAATGCAGCTTCTGTATCAAAGACCCGTATTACATCATTTGTCAGGTGTCTGTCTTTTAAAAGATAAAGTACGCTTACCTTCATTTCTAGTTTTGTTTCCATAGTACAGTTAATTTTTCTTAAATCTTAGATAAAACTCTCTTTAAACTCAGAATGGAATCTAGAACATTTGACAGAATTACTTGGTGAATATTTCATACTACATTGAATAGCATTATGCATTTAAATTCACTGTTTTATGAAATTACCTCTTCCTAACAGGGAAAAATTGAGGAAGCAAAGACTGCATTTGAAGAGCTAATTCGCAAATACCCTCAGAGTCCACGGGCGAGATACGGAAAGGCACAGGTATTCTAGAATACTTCTACTTAAATGACTGTTTGTGATGTCCTTGCGTTTTGTGAAATCGGATTTCTCATTGCCCACTATTTATTTGCATTTTTTCTTATAACTTTCATACAGCATCAATTCTCATGCATATACATAAACCCCAGCAATAAATATTCATTTAAATAAGACAATTAATTATGGCTATTGTGTAAACCTGAACTCAGAAACATTTTTCTGCCCTGCCCCCAAATGGCATCTCTCCGGTTTTGAAAAGAAAACAAAGATGAACACTTTGGTCATTGATTTTCCATTGCTGCCTAATCCCACTCCTTTTAGATACACAATCTGATTTTCACATTAGGCCCCTGAGAGCTTTAAGAACCTCGGCTGGAGAGGTTGCAAGTATCCTTAGGAAAGACTTTAAAAATATAAAGTGAGTGTTCTTGTGTTCTCTGTTGCTTCTTTCAACTGCCTTCTTTCTCACCAGCTCCCTTCTCCCCACGCCCCCCCATCTCCGTGTCTGTCTGACTTTCTCCATCGTCCGGCCCCTCATTTCATGAAGCCGGTCCACACTCACCCGTAGCTGCATAAACCCACCGTGTGTACATCCTGTTTCAGGCCCTGGGGTCGACGCGAACACTGCTGAGGTCCCTGTCCTCTTAGATCTCGTATTCCGGTGGAGGGCATTTTTAAAGTTCCTCAAAAATGATTGAGTGAAAACCCACGACATGCCAAGCCCTGTTTAGACACCACGGATGAGGTTGTGAGAACATGGAGTTTTCACTGTAACAGCAAAGATGGTCCATAAGACAAATAAGTAAAGTACGTTTGGTCCTAGTGATGAGTGCTAAGGAGAACCAGCATAAAGCAGAGAACAGCACAGGGTGTGTGAGGAGATGCAAGGCTGTCCTGAAGAGGTTACATTTGAGCAAAGCCTTGAAAGTCTTTACAGATAAATGCATATTCAAAGAATATTACAGTGTTAGAGTAAATATGAAGTCCTCTCACATAGTAACACATGCCATAAGGAAAAGGTCATGGGATAAAGAGCACACCCGTTAAGATCTGGGGGCTGCAGGTAATGTGGCAGAGCAGGTAGCACTTTAGAAAGGTGACCGGGCCCTCGCCGGTGTGGCTCAGCGGGTGGGAGCATTGTGCTGGACACCAGGAGGTTGCAAGTACGATTCCCACTCAGGGCACAAACCTGGGCTTTGGGTTCAGTCCCTGGTCAGGGCGCGAATGGGAGGCAACCAGTTGACGTTTCTCTCTCACATCCATGTTTCTTTCTCTGTTCCTCTCTCTAAAATTAATAAACATTTTCAAAATTTAAAAGAAAAGTTGATCAGAAAGGGCCTCTCTAGGCAGGTGACAAGTGATAAAAAGACCTGATAAGGTCGCAAAAGGAGCTGAACCGGCAGAAGGGGCCACAGGAGCGAAGGCCACGATGCAGAGAAGTGATCTGGCTAATAAGCTCCAGGACAGAAGGAGGGCTGCTCGGGGGCCCTGAAGGGGAAGTGAGGCCAGGGCCGTGCGGACTGCAGGCGCTGTGCACTGGGAAGCCATCGGAGGGTTTGTGCATCAGCGTGACTGTCTAGTTTTGTTTTGTTTTCTCTCATAAAGCGAGGTTTAGTTGCTGGGTGGAGAATGGATTATGGAGGCAAAACTAGAAGCAAAAATGGGATACTAATGGCAGGTGCACTTGAGATGCCGTGGCTCAGACCATGGTCAAGGCCGTGGAGATGGGAACTGGGCAGAGGGCAGAACCGCAAGGACTTGATGAGTGATTGATTCGCTGTAGGGTCAGAGAAACATAGAGAGCAGTCCAGGGTGACTCCTGGGTTTCTGGTTTGGCCAACTGAGGAGGGGACAGTGCCAGTTTCTGACCAGGAACATCGGTAGGGTGGATGGGCTTAGAAAAGTACAAAATCAAGGGTTTGATTTTGGTCCTGTTGAGTTCGTGATGCCTATTAGGTGTTCGAGTGGACATGTCAAGTAGAACATTGTATTTATGGAGTCTGGAACTCAGGGTGAACCAGGGCTGATAAACAAGTGTCAGGCAGGAAAGCTCCTGCCTGGTGGCCTGAGACAGAGTCTCAGCCCCAGTGGGAACGACAGATGCAGAGCTACAAAAATATTCCAGACCGCGGGGAAGCTAAGAACATCCCTCCAGAGGGAGGCAGGGCAGTGACTTCCGTATGTCACTCACACGTTACAGGCAAACAAGTCTATTGAGCTCTGAACTAAAGGTGATGACCATTCAAGATCCAGATGCTCAGGTTCTTCCTTCTTCCCCATTAAAAATGTACTAATTAAATTTTAATGAATTGAGGTTATGAAAAATGATTGCAAATTCATGTTACAGGCCAGGTTTTGCAGACAGCGGCTATATCAGCTTTGTAAATTAATTTGGTCAGCAATCCTGCAAAATTGCTAAATTGCATTGCTATTAAGCCAGAGAAGATGTGTTTCCAAAAGATCATGGCTGTAGAAGTAAGTGATGTGCTTTGTCACGAGCACTGACGGTTGTTTGGTTAAGGAAAGCATATTAACTAGAGAGAATGATGGATGTGAGTGTTAATTAAATTATGGCAGAAATGTTTTGTGCTTTAGAATTTTTCTTTACATGTGGTTTTAATTATGGGTAGCAAAATCCAGATAAATGCACTAGTTTTTGCACATGGTGATTGCTGTATCTATATCCACCTGTAACAGTAGGAATGTGAGATTGAGGCTTCAGGCATTATTTTTTTTATCTCTAAATGATTATACTAGAAGGTGTTACCAGTAGTTATGTTGCTATGGCATAAAGTAAAATTTAGGTATGGTAAATTAAATTTTAATGGAATAATTTAAAGGAAATTTAAAATTCATAAGCATTGTAAAAAATAAAAATTCAACAGAAGGTAGATTTAATAAGAGGAATAAATGATGACTTTTTAATTCTTTTTGAGCAGATTAAATACTGGCAATTAGAATATACCAACTAATTTTTAAAATTAAGCAATATTAAGTTAAATACAAATTATGATATCAATCACTTCTAAAGTAGCAGTTTTATTCTTTGGATTACTATGAAAATCAATTTTAACCAATTTCTCTGAACATCAGACACAGAATCTAATACTATAAACTCAACTGATGTTATTATCTTAACATGAGCCATTAATGCCTCTGGGGCAGAAACTGGTACATCTTTGAGGACAGTGGGGGGTTGAGTCAAGGGAAGGCTTTAAGATGTTAGGGTCCAGGAACCAATCTTCAGCTCAAAGTATTTTATCTACAGATGCTGAACTGATAAAAAATCAGTCTATATGCTTTGATTTTCAAAGCAAAGCCTATCATGTTCATTTAGGAGATTTTAAAGAATTAGGTTTTGAATACTGATATTTTCCTAATTCTGGAAGTTGTTAATTGTTGTATAGTTACTAAAATGAAGGACCTTGAGTGGGTGGGTGGGGGGAAGAGAACAAGGCATGTGGATTACATGATTTCTTGCTCTTTTCGAGTTGAGTTTAGATATTCCCCTCTCTGTAAAGATGGGTTATCTGGGTAGGCATTTGTCATTACATTAACCTTGAAGAGACCCTCCAGTTCCAGGATCTGTTGGCAGCTTGAAGAGGCTACCAAATGGCAACTGTGAACGAGACCTAGATGGTCTCCAAAGGCTCCGCCAGGTCTAGGCTCTGGCACTTTATGAAGTCATAGATAAGCCGTCATGTTTGGGGAGAGTTAACTCTCCAGGGCCAAACTCACAACAAACTGATGCCTTAAAACATTTTTTTAAAGGCAGCATATGAGTATATGGAAAGCTAAAGGGTCAGGATGACCAGTATGGGTCATTAACATTGGACCCCCTCACCTGGTGGATAGTGGTCTCCTGTTCTGTTTGAACAGATGACTGCATGCCCTGAGGCTTTCTTCTATGAAGCAAGAGTGATGCCCTTTTCTAATCTGGAGACTTTTTTGTCCTGTCAGTGTTTTCTTTTCAGGAATCTGTCTACTGCTCTCTATCTCCATTGCTTCACTTCTAGCCCTTGTCTTCTTGGGAAACTTATTCTAATCAGTGCATATTAGCAAGTTATTTTTTTATTTGTTATTTTCTGAAAAGCTCCCCATTGCAGTTTTATCAATTTGTGCTGATTCTCAGGAAGGAATGAGTCATTTTCTTGCCACATCCTGAAATTGTGGAGTTATGCTTTATTTTGCAGAATCTATTCAATAACTACAGCATACACTTTATTCTAACAAGGTAAATGTATTAAATGGGATGTTCTGAGGGAAAATTATATATGCTACTTTCAGTATAAAAATATAGTCTTCAAATTTAGTCTTCAAAATCGGATGAGCTTCTGATGATCATATTATGCGTTTTCCTCTCTTTCTATCTAGTATTTCATCCCCCATGCTCAGTTTTCTGCTACGAATCTTGCTCATTTCACTGAGAGAAAATAAGTATTCACAGAGAGTTTCCATGATTCCACTACTGCACTAACAAGCTACCCACAATTGCTCCCATGTGCTCTGCTTTCCCTCCTTTTAACCTGAATGAACCGTTCTGGTCCGCTATCCTGTTCCCTCTCACCTGCTGAGGGACATCATTCTAGTTTTTACATTCCCCTCTGCACCACGATTTTCCTTCTCTACTGAGTCTTGTATATCACCTTAGAAACATGCTGTATTTCCATTCTTTATTTTTTAATTTTTAAAAGATTATATTAATTCATTTTAGAGAGAGAGGAGTGGGGGGAGAAAGAAAGGGAGAGAAACATCAATGTGCGGTGGCCTCTCATGCGCCCCCTACTGGGGGACCTGGTCCGCAACCCAGACAAGTGCCCTGACTAGGAATTGAACTGGCAACCCTTTGGTTCACGGGCCTGCACACAATCCACTGGGCTACATGAGCCAGGGCTATATTTCCATTATTTAAAAAAGAAGAAGAAGAACTCTCCCTTGTCTCCACATTCCCCTCCACTTACCGGCCCATTTCTTTTCTGGTTGTAGCAGAGCTCCTCAAAAGAACTGTCTGCACCTCCTTCCTTCCCACTTTCTCTTGAACCTACTTCGTTCCATTACAAGTCCCAAGCAGTCCCATGAAAATGCACTTTTCAGGACCAGCAGAGTCTTCACACTGTCCAGTTCCGCATCTTGTCCACCCGGACAGCCACCTCTAATATAATTGCTCACTCCATCTCAATACTTTTCTCACCTGGCCTCCAGGACACCATTTTTTGTTCTTGTTGTTATTTTCTTTTCTCCTCCCTCCTTCTCTGTCCTTTTTTGCTCATCTTCTACTGTCTTCTAACCTCTAGTGACTTTGAAATCTTGCAGTTCCTTAGAGTTCTGGTCTTGGACCTCTTTATCTCTCTGTCTACACTCAGAACTGCTTCTAGCTTCTTAGCTTTAAAAACCGTCTCTGTCTTGGCAATTCTCCAATGCACGTCTCTTACTCTCACCTCCCTCCTCAACCTCAGACTTGTGTATGCTTCCTCCTACCCAGTATCTCCACTTGGGTACCTACTAAGCATCGGGTTCAATATGTCCAGAACTGAGTTTCTGATTCCATATGCCTGCAGACCTGCTTCTGCTCTGTCTTCCCATTCTCAGGGCATGACAAGTGCATCTGGTTATTGCTCAAGCTGAAAATCTGCATCCTAGGCTTCATCCTAGGCTTCTCTCCCTTTTTCTCATACCCTGCATTCAGACCATCTGCATAGCTGGTGGCTCTGACCTTCAAAATACATTTATAATCTAACCACTTCCTGCCACCTCCATTTCTACCACCCTAATCAAAGCCATCACCTCCTGTCTGGAATCCTGCTAAAGCATCCTAACTAACCAGGCTGTCTGCTTCTCTCCCACCCATCCCATCTGTTCTCCATATTGCTACCAGAGTGACCCATGGCATGTACCTGAGGTCACATCAATGTCCCAGTGTCTGTCCATCTCATGTACAGTTAGTGTAGTAGAGCTGGAAATAGCTTGCCAGGTTCTTCATTACCTGAGCCCTCACCCCCATCATGTCCCCCCTGCTCCCCTCCACCACCAGCCTTTTCTCTGTTCCCCACTTCTACCTCACAGCCTTTGCTCTGGCTGTTCTCTCTGCCTGGAACAGTCTCCCCTCAGTATCCTCATGCTCCGTCCCCTGACTTCCAGATCCTCCCTGGTCATTCTGATTAAAGAAACATCTTCCCTACAACCCCACTTCCAACATTGCTAAGCCTGCCCTTTATTTATCCGCAGCACTTATGGCCATCAGACACATGGTACTGATATTTGTGTATTGTCTTTCTCCTCTCCAGAATGAAATAAAATGGGAAAAGGGCTTTGTCTGCTTTGTTCAGTTTGTCTGCCACGTGTGTAGAACAAAGACTGGCTCTCAAAAATATTAGTTGTTGAATGAATGGATGAACACAGGAATGGTGGACTGGAGTCCAGTCTATATAATGTTAATGTATAACATGATATACATCACCATCAACCCCTAGCAGAGGGGTGTCAGACTTGTTTTCACTGGGGGCCACATCAGCCTTGCGGTTGCCTTCAAAGGGCTGAATGTAATTTCAGGACCGTATGAATGTAACTGCTCCTTAACAGTTAAGGGAGAGCTCGGTGCCGCCACCTGGTAGAAACAAGGCGCTGGGCGGGATAAAACAAGGCGGGAGGCCGGATTGAGCCCATGGGCCTTGTGTTTATCACCTGTGCCTTAGAATATATTAGTCTTGCTTTCATGATATTCTTTCCTGTCTGTAGCTTAATAGCTAACCTTCCTCCATTTTATGGAAGTAGCATGTTGCATTGCTTTTCTTTGTGTATTTTTTTAGTCTCTTGATAAAGAGAAAGCTTTCATTTGTCCTGAGTTATTTTTACAGCATGTAGAAAAGTAAACTTTTCATGAATATCTTGGGTGACTACAAATACAGGCTTGTCCTGGGCCATTGATTCAGTGTGGGACTCCCTCTAGTGTGAAGACGATTTGGCCGAGAAGAGAAGGAGCAATGACATGCTTCGCAGGGCCATCGAGACCTACCAAGAGGTGGCCAGCCTGCCTGACGTTCCTGCGGACCTGCTGAGGCTGAGCTTGAAGCGGCGCTCAGACAGGCAACAGTTTCTAGGTAAGAAAAGTTCAATCAAGGCACGTGCTACGCTCTACCTTGAAGAGCCTGAAAGCTACACTTACATGATAGTAAGAGTATCATATACTCTTAGAGGAGTCTAGTCACATGGAAGGAAACCTGAGTTCTATAACTAATTTCAGGTAATTTACCTGACTCTTTCTTAGACTAAAATAGCAATCCTAACCTTGGTGGTCACAAAGATGCCCATGATATTCTTACCCCTTTTCCTCTGCACCCCACCCCACCCATTTTAAAACTGAGGTAAATGGGATGCTGAGGGACTGGATAATTTGCTTAAGGAGTTATAGCTAATCAACTAATAGGTCTAGAATAAAAAAAACTCTTCCTATCGTGCCAAATTCTTTTCTGTCTTAATTAGAACAGCCTGATTCATGGAGGTTAAACTGATCAGTGGGGTGATATTTATAGAGGGATATTAAGAGGTCCAGGCCCTCTAAAATTTTACATGTAAGGTTTGACTCTATACCAAGAAAAATAATAGGAAAGATTTTTAATGACTAAGTGCTTTGAAAAGAGCAGCATAAAGTATATCCTCTGAGTGACCCATGTTCCCAGAGCCAAAGGCAGTGCGCACTAGCTGAAGCTCACCTTCATTATAACCAGGCTGTGATTCCGGCCCTCATAATTTGTCTTCGGTAAACTGGGAAGGAAGAATGTAAGCCAGTGCTAAGGTGGGTGCTAGGCTGGCTGGGTAAGTTACATGAATGAATCATCCATGGCACCAGGAGAGGCTCATAGAAGCAATATTCAAGGCCAGTTTTCTGAGGAGTTGGATTAAAGGTAGTATGTCACTCAGGTGACCAAAATCTCTGATTGGAGATGGCCCAAGTGATGTTTATAAAACAGGAGAAATGGTCAGTTAGACTTAGAGTCTTAAGGGTCAGTTTGGGGGGAGAACAGCGTACAGCACACGCACAGGAGGGAAACAGCAGGGCTGGGACTCGTGGGGGGGGCACTGGTCTTAGGTGCACAGTCAGCACCACCAAGCTGTCCTCTTGCCTCGGGCTCAGCTGGATGTGCTGGGCACTGGTTACTGACTCAGTCCTTCAGTTTTTGATATTTTATTCATCATATATATTTACATTATGGTTCTTGTATGCGCCCTGACTGGGGATCAAACTCACAACCTTGGCCTATCAGCATGAGGCTCTAACCAGCAGAACTAGCCATCCAGGGTGATATTTAAATTAATTTGGATTTTTAAAAAGAATACACAAAACCACTCATCTTGATTGCTGAGTATTTGGCACCCTCTTGAACTTTGCACTGAGGGCCTCACTTGTCTTGCTTATTGCCAACCTGGTGAGGAGAGACTGCAGGTGACCAAATCTAACCCTTTTCCTCAGCAGTCTTTCACTTTGGTCCTTTCCTCTGAGTGAGAATGAGGCCAGTTCAGTAGAGGAATCCCTGGGAGGAGGGAACTGTGTGCAGAAGACGTCAGTGAAGGGGACACAGCGATGAACTGTGCACAGTGGCATAGGGTTCCCTGGTGCAGACCCTGGGGCGGGGGGTGTGGGGGCGGAGATGGCAGCAGACGGGGTTTCCACCAGATCTTCGTAGTGGTTCACAGGGGAAGGATACAAGCAGGAGGAAAGTGTGAGCTTAGTCTGGGCAGCTGGGGAAAGAAGGCTGCTTAGGTTTATCAGTAAAGGAATGAACAGCTGAGCAAACCTAGCCCAGAATGGCCAGTAATGGGGAGCCAGCCATGGGACAGGTTGGTGATATTTTTTGATTTATCTGTTTGTGGGGCTATAGCTATTGATGGTCCTAAAGTTCTTGGTTAATATTCAATTTGTGGACAAGTGAGCCATTTAGGTAATTAATTTTGTCATGTATACCAATCTTATCCTTATCTTGTATTCCATTCGTCTTACCTACTTTGGTGATGAGCAGTGACGATTGATCCCAGAAATTTTAATTTTCCATCAGATAGATTTCAAAATCAGTTGAAGCTAGTGTTTCCACGGCTCCTGTGAGCGTAGTATCCCATCGTCCACCAGAGGGCCCCATAACACTGGACGATGCCTCCTTAGCTACGTGAAGAGGCTCTTGCCCAGAGGTGAGGGCGCTCTTAGTTTCAACGGTGTCAGCAGGGTGGGTACTCAGTGCCTCCTCAAGTTTCCCACAGGGTTCCGGACCCCAAAATGAGTTAGGTTTTTAATGTGTTGGTTCTCTATTCATATTTTTTCTACTTATACTTTTAAAGCTAATCTTAATAAACCAAAAATATCTCAGTACAATTTTTTTAAGGAATTGGTAACTGAAACTTTCTTAAGACTGAATTTAACATAAAAAAGTAAATGTTAATGAATTCAGAAAATAAGACTGTCTTCGAAGTGTTTATAATCGGTATCATATTTAGCATCTATTTATAGGAGTTATTGACACCATCGCAACTGCGTGATGAAATCTTAGTAGGTACCTAGCCATCTGTATACAGGGTCAGGTTCAAGCTGGTCTTCGGGTTCTGTCAAATAGTCCGTCTTGATTTAAGTCTCAATAGAAAAGTGTACATAATCTGTTTTGATCTGCATCATTTCTATTGGATTCTCTTTTTCTTCTCTTCCCACCAAATCAGGTCACATGAGAGGTTCTATTGTTACACTGCAGAAATTAGTTCAATTATTTCCTGATGATACTTCCTTAAAGAATGACCTCGGAGTGGGGTATCTCTTGATAGGAGATAATGATAATGCCAAGAAGGTATATGAAAAGGTGAGCAAGCAGCAATCTTCTGTTAACTACATCAAATTATACTGAACATGAAGTTCTAACGTTCCTAGTATATTGCCTTTAATGCACCCTGTTTCTCTCTTTGTGTTAAATTAAATGGCATGTATTGTGATAATGGACTTCTTAATACCGTTTTCATATCACTACTTTCCCTTGATCAAAGATTTTAAATTTTAGTTGACACTTGGTACATCAAAACTTTCAAACTATAATTGCAGTACTCTTAAAACTGAATCTTTTTTCAGTCCACCAACAGCCTTTCTTAAAGCGTTCTCTATGATGCAAGGAGAAACTCAAGTTTTCCCTGAACTCTGTGCAACGCAGTCCTTTCCTTTTCCCACTAGAAGCCTCATCTACAGAGAGTCAACAGAACTTAAGTCTTCTGGGCACGGAGAGGACATGACTCACCTCTCAGAGGTCACCAACCCTGATCCCCTGCTACGGTGCCCTTCCAAGGATTTCTGCCTTGCAGTGGACATTTTAATAAATAACCTCGAGGTCACAGTTATAAAATCTAGAAAACCATGGCTCCTTCAAGCAATGAGGGAATTCATTTGGTATGAAGTAAATAGGCTACCCAAGAAACTTTGAAGCTGGAGAAAGTTAATGCCTCTGTAAAGGAAAGATGAACACATTTATTTGTTGTTCTTCAATTTGGCCTTTACTTACACCTGTGGTTTTCCAGTTGGCCCTTTTTACATCAAAACGCTCCTCCTGCGGGAGAGCCAGTGTGATTCCTTCTGTTTTTTAAAATGCTGGCAAGTTCAGTGTAATAATTGCGTACCCAGTCTGGACTGCTCTGCTCATAAAGGGTGCTTTCCTCCTTTTATTGCTGTAGATGCTTCACTGAAAATCATCGAATTTTGGAGCAGTTGTCTCTTCACCCTCCTCATAATTTTCCTCTTTTCTGAGGGAACAGAAACAAAACCTTTGCTTTTTATATAGCATGTTGAATAGCTACATAAAGTGGATTCACTGCAGTGTTGAAAATCTGCGCCATCCACCAGCATACCTGTTCCAGATCGCAAAACATGCCCACTTGGGGCATTGCATTTGCCCATGGCCAAAACCTAACGCTGAGCACCCTGTCCAGCAAAATTTGGGAAAGGGATACATCATGTATCTCAGAGATTCAGGATCGTATGAATGTAAGAATTGTTCATCTATGTTCAATATACCCATTAATCTGCAGAGGCCACAAAGATTGAACTGTGGAATTAATTCCTCCCTCCTCCCCTACCTCCCTTCCAAAAATCCTGACCAAGTTCGACTGAGAGCACCAAGCCCAGGTGAGGTTAGGGCAGGATCTGAAAACATACTAATGTCTCTCACTCACTATGGATTTGTCCTTCCTCAACTTCTCAAAATCTCCCTTGAATATATTCACTCTTTTTACCTGATACTAAATCTCAGAGACTGAAACATTTTTCTTCATCTTGACAAATAAAATTTCCCTGCTGTTGTTTATGCATTTGAAATCATAATCCCACCTAAATAAGCACAACAGGATGCAGAGAGTCTAAAATCTAGTGATACAATGCCATCGAGTGGGTTTCTTTTTAAAAAAGCAATATAGATGCAGGTATGTGTTTGCCTTTTATTTCCTTTTCCCACTTCAGAGTTAATAAGCTGTGTCTAATGGATTCTCTCTCCTTAACCACAGTTTATCCTGATCTGTTATGGCTCAGTCAAAGATCATTTCCAGAAAATGATACTGTAATTTTATATTTTTTCGTGTTGATTTTTATCTTTGAGTAAATTAATAAAAATTATCAATCGTTCCCTTTCTGGGTTTTTGCTGTATTTAGTTTCAACAGTGACCGACTTTAAAACGGTCAGAGGTAGGTTGCTCACCTCCGCACCTCTTGGAGGCGCCCCTGCCCGTGAGCTGAGGTCAGCTCGTCTTACTCCTCACACACATCCATTCCCTTAGCCAACAGCAGTGTATCAAAACCCATCACATAGCTTGGGAAATGGTTGCTAAAGGTACAAACACAGTGTGTCCTCCTGGAGTCTGCAATCTGGTGCCAATTCACTAGTTTCTCAATTATACTTTCTGAGTATCTTTCAGATCCCCTCCATGTTTAACTCAGGCACTCGGCAGCTCTTGCCTGCTGGGCCAATTTACCCTGTACAGGCAGGGCTGGGACCTCCCGCCTTCACCAACACAGACCACAAATCTGACCCCCCCCCCCCATTCTTGGCTCTAACTCTTCGGCGGTTCCCATTGGCCGCAGCTGTGGTCTTCAGTCATGTTTGAATGTGTAAGCTGCCAGTAAAAAATGTTCCAGCAAGTACTTGTGAAACGTGTGTTGGTGTATATATTACATATATGTGTGTACGTACTAATATGTGATGGACATTGCAGAAGATACACAACTCCAAAATAAGTATTAAGTGGAAATAACATTTCAGATTCTTTTTAATTTCACTTAACTGGCCCAAAATTGTTCATTCGCCCTGAAAAATATAATACTTTAGTAATATCAATCTATAAACAACACTATTTATGATTATATGATCTTTAAAATTCTGGTAGTGTGTCATGCGAAGCATTTGTGCCGGGACCAGACACGCCAGCTATACTGCGATTTTTCGCTTTTCTCTGTGGCACGTGCACAGGCATGTGTGTGTGCAGAGAGAGACTGAATCTGTTATATTGTCATCACTAACATCAGTCCGGGGTTCGTAGAAATCTTGCACAGCCACCTGTCCTTTTCGGAGGGTCTGTTGCTTACAGCTGGATTATGCACCCTGCACACCTGTGACGCGCCCACCTGCGAACCGCAACAAGCACCGCGGGCGATCGGAATGAATGGAGCAGAGAGGGCAGCGTCTGGCTGCCTCGTCGCCCACCCTCCCCACCGCATGTGTGTCCGTCAGGTGTGGGACTGTCTGCCACGCACAGGGGAGGAGAGCCCAGGAGCCTGTTGCATAGTATCCGCTCTATTTCAGAGACACGCAAACAGGAACTTCTTCATTTTCTACTCCCCAGTGGGTTATCTTGTACCTGAAACTAAACAGGAGCCTTTGTGATTTGCCTCCTGCCCGCTCCAATCTCATTCCCTTTTGCTCTTCCTGGCCCACTGTTCCCTTTTACCCACTTTCCCCTGGGCCTTAAATGCTCTCCCCCTTCTGTCTTCCACACTTCCTCTCCCTGGTGAGCTCCCAGTCATTCCTTAATAGCCTTCCTACCTTGCCCTGTCACACCCACCCCAGAGTGAGCTAGGTGTCCCTCCTCTACTCCCTGCATGCCTCATCCCTGTCACTATAGTTACACTTACCACGCTGCATTACCACTGTCCACCTCCAGGTCCTTTTCTCTCCCTCGACTGAGAAGGGCTCACTGAGAAAAGCGAGTATATCTTACTTATCCATGTCTGGAGCCTAGAAGAGGTCTGTGTCTGCCAGTCACTTAAGATGGTGGCTGTGCGTCTGCGGGAGACAGGAGTGCCATCTGTGTAGCTGCAATAATTATAATAACCCCTTCAGAGTTACACTGCCAGAAACATGATCTGCATCAGTTCAGCTCCCTTTCGGAGATATTGGATGCACCCCTCCCTGCTCAGCACCTAGCTTGGTAACAGGTGCTGTGGAAGGTGCAGAAGAAGCGGAGTTTGCGCTTTCAGGGATCGAGGTTGGGAAGAAATCCCACGTGCACCCGTCCATTCGGTCAGTGTGGATTTCCTGACCACCTGCCATGTGCCAGGCACCGTCCCAACACTGAGGATCAGCGGTGAGTGCTACAGGCACTATCCCTGTAGCACTTATTTCTTAGTGGGGGAAAATACTAAGTCAAATGGAAATGAGGGCCATGAATAAAAGGGAGTAAGAAGGAATCAGGATAAGGAGGTTAGAAAGTGACCAGTGATGAGGAGGAGGGTGTCTGCTTTACGTCAGGTGCTTGTGCATGGGCCTCACTGACATCCCTTCAATCACGGCTTCCTCGAGGTCAGGGAGTCAGCCCTTTGGATAGCTCGGAGAAGACGGGCCAAAGAGCATTGCGGGTGCAAAGGTCCTGAGACAAGCCTGCCTGTGGCTTGTATTGCAGCAATAAGGAGATCAGGGCACCTCAGAGTAGCTGCTGAGAGGCCAGAGAAGTAGAGAACCGCCCATCTTGCTCTAAGAGAAGTGGAACCCCTTTGGGTTTTGAACCGAGGGGAGATGACATCTGACCTAGGGTTAGTGAGTCCATTTAGGGCCCCATGTGGAGAATGGGTCGCAGGGCTGGGGGTGCAGGGAGGGGAGAAATGACTGTCTTGGACCAGGGTGGCAGCAGTGAAGGAAGTGACAAGTGATTCTGAATATATTTTAGAGGTAGCGTTGGCCGGGTTTGCCAGTGGTTGGGCTGTGGGACGGGATACAAGCTGGAGAATGCTCAAGTGTCCGTGGTGCATTCTTTGGACTCCCAAAGGCCATGGGGACCCTCTCTGCACACTTACTCCTCCTGTGCAAGGAATCTGTCATGGCCGTACCCCCTTTTCTATTAGACTCAAGGAAAAACAGGAGCTACAGGATATTCACTCAACCCAAACCTTCTTCATCTTTCACTTTTGTTCTGTAAATCAGTTTGTCTAAGCGGTTTCACAAGTGGAATGTTTTAGTTTCTCACTGCTAATATTTCATTAGATGCATTCTGAATAATTTATCTGTAATCATAATAAATGCACATGAAAATAAACCATGGTTTGATTTATTTTAAATGTTTACCTGGGTTTTGTCACAGCTTATTGGATTTGCTCACCACTTTACCCTCAGTCCTTAAAATGGTCCCAACCTTCAAGAAATTTATGTTGAATCAACGGATCATGATAAATTACAAATGGAAATCTAAATTTTCTGTTCATTAAGGCAATGTATGAAGCATGTATGTAAAGAAATGTATAATCATTAAGAGTTGACTTTATGATAGGAAATTTAAAGTAATTTTCTTGGTTACTGGAAAAATATTGAAGCCATAACAATTGGCAGCTGTTTTGCTGATTTGCATTGTCAAAGTAATGCTTTAACAGTCATTGCCTTTTTGTATTTATTTCTTCATTCTTGAAGTACAATGTGTAAATGTGAAAACACTGAGTTGAGAGGAAATTGGGCCTTATAAGCCTAATATATTGCAGTGAAACAAAACACAAGTGTTTCCAGCTGTAACATCATAATTCAAGCACAGCAAAGCTAATTAAAATTTGTTTTGACAGTCATTTGTAGAATTTGTAGTCAGTCACAATAGCTTTTTGTTTTCTTTGACTTTAGGTTCTGAATATGACACCTAATGATGGCTTTGCTAAAGTGCATTATGGCTTCATCCTGAAGGCACAGAACAAGATTGCAGAGAGCATTCCCTATTTAAAGGTAACTGTCCCTGCCCTCGCTCTTTTTTTAGCTTTTGGTTCTTTTGAATGACTTGGATACCCTTGACTGTGCCTTGTAGATTGTGCTGCCTGCACCACTGAGTCTTTTCATGGTGAAAATGTGCATCCTCTGACCATGATGTTCATAGGCCACTGTGGGCCTCCACTGTCATTGGGAGTGACTGTGATATTCACAGGTCGATGTGGACCTCCAACATGACTGAGAGTGACTGTGATATTCACAGGCCAGAGTGGACCTCCGCTATGACTGAGAGTGTCAAATGTACAAATACTAACTATGTGACCAGAGACTCTTTAGAAGACACTTTGTGAAGAAATCCCTAAAACTGCAGTTATTATTAGTTTTTATTGAAGCGTCAAAGGTGTATTCCAAAATAATTAATGTAATATTTTAAAATATGGGTAATGAATGAAGCACCCCTTTCACAACTGAATAGTAAACCAGTTTGAACAGGGCTCATGTACCTATGCAAAGTGAGGTAACGAATGCCCACGGAATAGGTCAAGCTCCAAAAAGCCTGGGAGCTCACAATATTCAGACTGAAATAGGTGGTCATTCTTCTCACGTATCCAGTTGAATCCTTGTCGGGTCGCTGGAATCGCATTTGCTCTGGCGCAGGGCCGCCGCAGAACCTTCCGTGCAGCCGAGGCGTTTCTGTAACTCCCCCGTGGTAGCGGCCGCCACAGGTGCTGGTGAGCGCCTGAAATGTGTCTTGTGTGACTGAAGAACTGAATTTTCATTTTTTAATTCTAATTAATTTTAAGTTAAATATTAATTTAACTTAAAATATTAGCCAATGGCTATCCTATTGGACCAGCAGCTGATTGAATGCCTGTGAGCATCTGTTTAAGCAGCAGTACATTACACTTCTATGATGTCTTTCATAGAAGATGCCAAATAACAGCCCACTGCAAATAGCTTGCATGTTGTATTTGGCCGACATAATTCTATTAAAAACTATTTTTACTGCTTGTCTCTGTTGAGAATCTGCATGTTTTATGTAATCCTGCAGATGTCTGGTTTCTCGTGAAGGGTCCTATCTGGCCCCCACCCCCAGGAGCCGAGCAGCTGTGGGAGAGGCGTGCACCCCAGTCTGTCTGGGTTGTCCCTGGGCCTCTGCAAACTTTTCCACCTGGGCCACCACCTCGTGGGCATGCGTGTCTCTCTGATTTAAAGTGCTCCCTCTGGGTTTGCTTTGGCAGATGAGAACCTGATAGGACTCTCCTGCTTCAGGGCCCAGGAGACGGAGGGCAGGGTGGTCAATTAACCAGTGAGGACCTTTATTCGAGTGCCTGTCAGTCAGGAACCCGGACCACAACCCTCCTCCTCTCCTGAGTGATGCTTTCCTCTTTCTTGCAGCTACTTTTCAACACTGTGCCAGTAAGATTTCTCCCCAGGAAAATGCGCTTCTTGTGAAAAAGCCTCAGGGAGGCAGATTTACTCCTTGATATTTAAATATTTTTTACCTTTTTCCTTCTTTTACTTTTTGAATTTTCTTCTCTTGCTTTACTATTTTCTCTCTCTTTTTTACATAAATTTTAATTTAGTGCTTATGTGGGAGATTGGAACAGATATCAACTAAGTGTTTTAGAATAGGATTTGTTTAATAACAATACGTTTTCAAAGATTCCAATTAGCTTTAATCATATCATATGTCCTATAAAGTATTTTATTAAAAGTAATAGCACATTTATTTGGAGAGGGAAAAAATATTACTTGCAGTTAGGTCTCTACCACTTCAGACATATATGCACAACTAAACATTTGGGTTTAGGTATTTTTTTAAAAAAGCTTCTAGATGACAGATGGTCATATTTGTAGAATAAGATAAATGTGATAGATAGCCACCCAAAGAAATTCTTTGGGATATTGAAATATTACTATGCCCACAGAGACAATTCAAAAAGCATCATGCTAATTTTTTTATCAATTAATGATTAATGTATTGTTAAATTTAGCTGTTATTACCACCTTTTAAAAAACTATACTCACATTGTAAATATTGACCAATAATCTAACTGCCAAACTTTAATATTAAGAAGAACCTATCTGGTTCTTAGATTTTCACATGGTGTATAACAATTAAGTGAATCGGTGAATTAAACACGGTATTTAATTCTTTCACAAATGCCAACACTGTCTTTTCTGCAGGAAGGAATAGAATCTGGGGATCCTGGCACTGATGATGGGCGATTCTATTTTCACCTGGGGGATGCCTTGCAGAGGGTCGGGAGCAAGGAGGTAATGTGTTCATGAACTTTCTTTTTTTAAAAGAGGATAGTGTGGGGGCAAATTATCTCTAAGAGAAAGTTGCAGTTGAAAAAAATATTTTGAACATAAATTTTTTAAGGTGGTGACTTGAACTTTTTTGAAACAACTCAACAACTCCTACATAATCCCATAAAGAATTTTCAGGATTTGGCTTTTATAGTTTCTGAAAGAAAGGATCTGAGGAATTATAAGAGCAATCTCTAAATTAGTGTGTCTGTGTGTGCTTGTGTATATATATCTGTGTGTGTATGATAGGCATTACCTTAAACATATTTTTAAAGTGTGAAATAAAGTGACATCTTCTAAACTGTTGAAATATTTTTAAAGTATTTTAACAGTTTGCTTAGATTTATTTTTATTTTGGAGCTTGAAAGGTAATTATTTTAGAGGGAAGCCTTTATTCAGCTGATTCCTCAGCACACCAACCCCCATGGTTAATTGTGTGAATTACCTTCTGAAATACTTAGTATCCAGTTTAAGGGGAACACCTGTAGCAATAGTAGTAACAGGTACTGACGCAGGAAACGTAGTTGCTAAAACAAGTTACATATTTCCTTTGTGGTTACATTTCGGAGTACAGTGTCAGTTTTTTTAAACATAATATTTGATCATTAATCATGATGTATACAGTAAATCCCCAAATGAGCACAGTCAACCTGCCGCGATTTACAGGACATTGCTGGATGGCAGAGCTGCCACCACAGGGCCCTACACATGGCTCTAGGTCAGGCTCCGCTTACAGTCAGGGATGAAAGGCTGAAGGGAGGCACTGAATGTCTGTAACTCTTGTATTCCATGTATGTGACCAAGCGGTATCTAAGTATAACACAGCCTCAGGCTTCTCAGATTAATAACTTGGGGCCATTTGGACAATCAAAGGGTCATCGGAGCAAGGGGGTCTTGTGACGGGGTCACGGCCAGCTGGAGACACGAACCTGTCTGGGATAACAGAGGCTGAATCACTGACATTTTTCTTCATACATTTCTATGAATCTGTTCCTTTCCCCCACTAGCCTACCAGTCGGTCAATGGAAATAGAATGAGACATGAGAGGTGAAGAGAAAAAAGGGAGAGGAAATTGCTGATTAGTAATCATTTTTTCTGTTCCTTCATTCTTTTAGATGTAAGTGCCCGATCCCTCCTTTGAATAGGAGGGATAAGAAAGATTTTGCTGTGGTATTTAACACTGGATAAATGTCCATGTCTGATTCCTGTAAATGTATCTGTCACTAATTAATTTATATTTGAATATCTCAGGGTCCAGGGCAGAGACAGATAAAAGGAGTCTATGATTTCTTCTCATATCTTAGAGGAAAACAGCCCTTACTTCAAGGGCAAAGAATGCAGCACTAAACACTTGTTAAGGGCTTGGGGTTTGCATGTACGAGACTATTGTTCTGTTAGCTCACTTAGTTATTAATATGCACAGAACACACAGTTCTTGAATTTAGAAAGTGCACAAGGATTCGTCCTTACAGTAGAATAAAACAAGCCTGTGAAAACCCCATGTTAGTATATTCTTCGTGGCCGGTATTGAACCTGTGAATTAATTGCCAACCTCTGAGTTTACATATGAAGAAGCAACTGTCTTTCATGGTCTCAGTGCGTGGAACTTTGCTCCGGGCACCAAGAGAGGCACAGCCTCTGTGTTGCAGAGGCTGACAATAAAATTGTTTTGAAGAAGGTTCTTCGAATGTGTGTGTCTTGTATGGACAGAAAGAGGGAGGATGACAAACCATGATAGTCTGAGCAATTCAGCCTCAGCTGTTACCAATATTTCCATAACCCCCAGATCCACATTCCAGCTCTTGTCTCCCCAAATCTAGATTTGTGTGTCTGCTGCTTGCTTAGTCTCACCACGCAATGTCACAAAGACAGCTCACTTGTCTTCTTCTAAACCACTCTTCCTCTTGGGTTCCCTCCTTATTTGATGATATTCACGCCTTCGCAAGATCAGGGCTTGAATCAGCTCTAGTGCCTCCTGCTTGGAGAGGCCCCCGCCTAGACAGGGCCAGGGTCCGAGAAGTCCACCTGTTGGAGTGCTTGGCACCCTCGTTACCTTCCCTCTCACTCAGTCCAGCGCCGTTGAATGTTACCTTCCATGTCAGCACTGGCTGTAAGAACCTGGCTGTTGCTTTCTGCTTCCGTCCTCACCTTCTTCCAGGCCATCTTATGTTCAAACAGGTGCAAAATAAAAATACAGTCTTGTTTCTACGTGATGGCATTCACGGTCCTCCAGAGGCCTGCTGCGGCCAACTGTTCTCCCCACAAGTGTGCCTGCCAGGCGCCACACGCACGGTGCTCCAGGCAGAAGGGACTCTGGCTGAGCTGGGGCCTGAGCTGGACTCACTCGACACACTTTTTCTGTGCCGTGTGTGTGTGGAATGCATGGCAATAATTTGAAGTCTAGAAAATGCATTCAAGTAGGTGCCCCGGCACTCTATTTCAGGATTCTCGATTAGAGGTGTAAAAGGGAAATAATACCGGGGAAGTTTTCAGAGAGTTCTAACTTGATTACTGATTTTCTGACAACTCTTACTGACAAGTAGTTGAGATACTGAAGAAAGGTGGGGGCAACCTGGCTGAATTCTTTGGGTCCTCTCTGTAACTGAAGGTGATTTTACCCTCATCATTTAGCCTCAATGATTTACCATCATTGAAGATGACTTTTCTAAAACTCCTCATATATTACTGCCCTGGTGTGTTTCTCTAAAAGTTGAATGGGAGAGAGGCACAGAATTCAGGGCCCAGGAGGACTGACTCTTGAGTGTCAGGAAAGGGCTTAGAGGTAGTTTAGATGTGACATTGTCAGGGAACCAGGGGCCCAGGCAGCTACCACAGTGACTGTCTAGGCTGGGACTGTCATTAAAGACTTCTAGCTCCTCAGCTGGAACTTACAATAATTTTTTCATCATTCTAACAATATATATAGTTAATAGGTGAATTGCTGATGATTCAGAAATTAATAAACCTTAACATTTTTGAAAAACCACCTGTTTTAACTAAAATCACTGTTCACTTTAACACTGAAAAATACAGGAAATAAAATCCTAAGTTTACATTGGACTAAATTAATGAAAATAGTCCAATGAATTCCAATAGTAAAATGCTATTTTTTTTAAAAAGTCAGACAATTAGCTCTTTTAAGTTTCTGGTTTTTTAAGTTTCTCTTTTATGGCTACAATTTACATGTATTCAAGGAAAACATAAAAATGGTCAGCCTGTACATTTTTCATTTGACCTATTATTGAGAGAGGTAGTTAGGTAAGGATATCACTCGTGATGGTTTTTTGATTTTTTTAATGATACAAAGATGGAAGGATTGTGGAACAAGTTGCCAGGAGCCCTGGGTTATAGTCAGAGGTTTTAGGCTTTTTAAACCTCAGTTTCAACATTTGTAAACTGGAGATATTTTGTAGTTATGGGGAAGATCAAAAGCCGATTACATGTGTGAAAGCAAGCACTAAACCGAAGTGAGCTGCCGAAAACCTGAAGTGTGCCTGCTGTCACACTTGATTCTTCCAATGAAGGAAATTTTGAAGTGTGGATATTAGATTTCTAAAAGTTACTATAGTTTACATTTAAGGTTATCATATATCCGGAGTTTTATGAAGATACTCTCCTTAATCTGCTTGGTATTAAATGGCTATCCTTAATTGATCAAAATGTGTACTTGAAATCACTCTTCCGAAGCAACCGTTAGATCAGACCTATACTACCGGAGGGAGATGACAAAGTGTCTCGGTGGAGTCGCCTTCTGCCCCAAGGATGGCGGCCGTGTGCCCTGCAGGACGTGGTAGGGGGGCTGCTGGGAGAGCAGATGGCCGGGCGTCCTTGAAGGAGGCATGTGGAGCCAGAGCTCTGCAGCCAGCTGTCCCTGAAAAGCCTCGTCCTGGAGGCGAGTCGGGTCACCTTACAGCCGGCCAGCAGCCACAAATGGTGCCCCTTATGGCAGGGGAGGAAAAGGAACAAAAACCGCCTTTGAAAAAACCTAGCATGGTCTATCACTCTATTCATGCCAACTGAGAATAATATTTCCTTTTGCCTACTTAATGGAATGGAGGAGTTACCCTCGGTAACCGGGAGGTGGCTTCCCCAGTGCAGGTGTGGAAGAACCTGCAATGAAAAGGGGGCACTCTCGACGTTAGCATTCCTAGTCAGTGGGCGGAAATACCTTAGAAGAAGTTATCAAAATCATAATCCTTTTCTTTTAAAGGAAACATAAAAGTGGAATTGAAGAAATGAAAGCTAGAAGACATATAGTCTCCTTAAGTGTCTATAGTTATTTATTACTCAACAAATAACCACAGACTGTGTGCTGGACACTCTGAGGGAGACAGAATGCCTGCAGCATGAATCCTTTATTAAAAGACTTCGCAGTCTAAGACTGCAAATAAAATGCACACTTTCATGTGTGGTAATAGGTCATAACCAGAAATCCAATCAAATGACAGTATTCTCCCTAGTGTAACAGATTTGGGCCTGACTAGCAAGCTCTTTATTTAAATGTCACAAAGCAGTACTTTACTTGTAGTGACTTGAATGTTTAAATGACTAAAAGTGCCTCAGTTGCAGTTCATCGTTCTGTTATTTCAGGCGTACAAGTGGTACGAGCTTGGGCACCAGCGGGGACACTTTGCGTCTGTTTGGCAGCGCTCCCTCTACAATGTGAAGGGACTGAAAGCCCAGCCCTGGTGGACTCCGAGAGAGACGGGCTACACGGAGTTAGTGAAGGTGAGTGTTGAGTCAGCCTCTATCCTCACCAAATCGCTGGCTGCTTCCTGCTCCAAATCAGGGTGCTTCTCAGGCAGAGGCATGTCAGGGAGGAGGTAGATTTTACCTCCGGTGTCATTAGCCGAAAGTTCAGTCGAGATGATCAAGAAAGGAATTTTTCTTAAAGAGCAGTTCTCACACACTTTGGCTGAAGGATTCCTTCACACTCTTACAAATTATTGCACACCCAAGGTGTGTGTGTGTGTGTGTGGCAGGTTATGGCTATCAATATAATTATCAGAAATTGAAACTGAAGAAATGTAATAATTATTTGTGAATTCTTGAAAGTTAAAACAACTCCATTACACATTAATATAAATAATTTCTCAAAAAGTGACTATATCTTCTAAACAAAAAAATGTAGTGAGAAGATTGGAATTGCTCTTGTATTTTTATAAATCCCTTTGGCATCTGGCTGAACAGAAGACAGGGATTCCCCTGTCGGCTTCACGCTCACACGCTGGAGTGCCGAAGTCGTCTCCTTTATGCGCTAGATGGGCGTCAGTGGTCTGGCCTAAGGATCCCACTGCCATCTGTGCATTATTCACGTGAGAAACAACATTCTGCCTTTTAAACAGCTGATACTGCGTCTGGACTATGTGTTTTCCAGCTCTCCCATTGCCAGTGGATATTTACTAGGTGTCCTACAAATTTAACTCAATGCTGACACCATCTCCCTGGAGATAACATCGTGTTCCTCAGTCCCACAAGACAGCCCCATATCAGACACCAGTCACGAGTCCAGGTTGTCACCTGTGCTTCTGACCAACTGGCTGTACATCAGAGGTTCCCACAAGCCCTTCATTGGATTCAGTTAACATGCTAAAATGGCTCACTCAGAAACAGTCACTTAGGTTTACTCGTTTTTTTAAGAGGGATTTATAAAGGATGATGATGAACAGCCAGATGAAAAGGTACACAGGGCAGGTCTCGAAAGGTCTGAGGGCAGGAGCTTTTGTCCCCATGGAACAGGGTATGACATCCTGTTGGTATTTGGATTCTTCCCCCCAATCCAGTAGCTCATCACATCTTGACATCCAAGAGTGGTGGGTGGGCGGGCCTGGAAGCTCTAACCCTCTAATCATTTGGTCTTTTTGGTAATCAGACCCATCCTGAGACTATCAATCTAGGAGTCCATCCTAAGTCACCTCATCAACATAATGTCAGGTGTATTCCGGGAGCTTCTAATGAATGACAAAGAAACTCCTATAGCTCAGGAAATTCCAAGGCTTTCAGGGGCTCTGTGCCAAGAACCTGGGAGGAAGACCAAATATGCATGCTATTATTATACCACAGGCCGCCCCTAGTGGTTGGATCCCTTTAAACAAAAGGGTTAAGACAGCTAATAGACATTGGTGCATGTTGGAGTCCCATTCATTCATTAATGATTAGTCCATCATCATATCATATGAGTGGCCCAGGGCAAGGCCACTCAAGTTCCCAGGCCTCTGTGGATCTGGTAGGAGTGGTCTCAGCAATAGGTGTCTTTTCCCTTTCAGACATCTGGTACAATTGAGGTAAGAGACAATATCATCTCTTGTTCTAAGCCTCTTTTGAGGTGTTGATATATATTGGATTTCCCTCCTTACATAACCCATTTGTCCATTCCCTTCCCTTCAGCTGCTACTCCTGCTTTTCTTCATTTATACTCAAACTTTTCCACCTTTGGAAGGGATGTTGGGTTTGGCCACTGTGCTGGTCTGGATTTTAGGCAGCAGTACTGGTCTAGCAAGTGCCTCCCCCTCTGTCCACTCCCATTCAGATAAGGTCAGCTGAGCCAGGGGCAGAACCAGTGGGCTGTTTCTCCTGCATTCACCGCTGGGAGAGGTGAGGAGGCAGAAGCAAGAGTGACCAAGCCTGACGAATTTGGAATCTGGGTGTTGGATATATGGGGGTTTCTCACACTGTTCTCTCAGTCTTTAGATAAATATTTTACATTTCTTCAAACTTTTGTTTGTTAAAGAATATCTTAAATAAAATATGTCTATAAGACTTACAAGATTTTACTAATTAATTTGGTCTACTTGGGGGAAAGAAGAGTTTCTATGAGGTATCTGTGTACTTACATTGAATGTAACTTACCTGACCATGTTTATTCTGTATTTCATTGTAATAACACACTATATAATCATCATAAACAAATTGTGATCCATGATTTTCATCATAGTCCAATGCAGAGTAGGCTGCCACCAGTGAGCCTTTGGATGTTTTGTAAATCGGAAGCCACAGTGTGGTGGCAGTGGGCATGGACCGATTTAAAGAGGTTCTCTATCCAAAGCAGAAATAGTGTGGGAGAAATATCTCCCTCAATAAGTGCACTACATTTAACATTGTCAGTGATTCTTTTCTTTGTAACACTCTATCCTGTCTCAGATAGTATCACACCGAGCCCTTCTGATTCCCTCTCCACTAGCTAATCTTCTTCTCTTCATCTTTTTTGTAAGTACATTTCTCCACTGTAGATAGATTTCAGGATACTTTCCAATTCCAGTCACAGAAATGTGGCGTGAATCTGGCTGACACCAAGGACTTCGACTGACTCACATGCGGGAAGCCTGGCAGCAGGGCAAACCTCAGGGGCAGCGGCGCCGGGGGAAGATTTTCCAGTCTCTGTGCTCCCTCCTTGGTCAGCTGTGTCCTCGTGAGAGCTTTCTACAAGGGAACTGCCAGCAGAAACTGGAATGAGGGTTGGAGAGTATTTGGAGGCTTCGTAACATTGTTCGGCCACCACGCCATCCCTAACGCCTTCTAGAAACCTCTGAGCAGCTCCTGTCCTGTGGGTCAGAACCACGTCACCTGGGTACGCACAGTGACAACAGTCTGAGAAGGCAAGTAGCTCACAACACGCTGAGGCAACCAGTGTCCAGCAGGAAAAAGAGTGTCCTCACCATCAAGCAGGGAACAAAAATTTTTCCTTCTGTCTGACTGAGCCAATTTAAGTCACATTTCCCCTCTGGATGAATTATTGCCAAGGGGCTATGAGATTTTCTTTAAAACAACAGATCAACCCCTGGAGCCGGGGAACAGTCATATTCCTGTGCCTTCAGTGGGTGACTTGCTGGAGGGTGAGCATCTGAACTGGATTAGGGCTCTGTTAGGAACGAGAAAGAGACACGTGGATGCTTGGGAGGCGACCTAGTTGCTCAGTGGCCTGGCTGACTGTGGACCTGCTCTCAGGCCCAAACATTGTTCTCTGTTCTCTCTTTCTTGTGGTTCATTTCTAAGAAATCTCTTCTGCTCTAGTTCAAATGCTCTTAAAATTTCTACCAAAGCTATGCTTCCCAAATAGGCTTCTCACTTTATTTATTCTCTCCAACTGCATAGCAACATTAACATTCAATGTGAAAATTAATTCTCTGTCCAATCCCATGATACATTCCTTTCCATCTTTGTGGTTTTGACTCAGGATTCAGCCTTACTCTAAATTCTAGGTTTATGACTCTGTCCTGATCTCTTACCACCGCACTGTGCTACCTTTAATTCAGCCCAAATCTCTCCTCCCACCAGAGGATACTTTCTTCCCTAGGATAGTTTCTCCTCCTTTACCCTTCTCCCTTTTCCTTTTCTCCTGTCCCCTTCACATCTAATTCCCATTTCTCCTTCACATGTTAGAAAAGTTGTTATTTCTTTCAGGATGATAACTTAGAGGTCCTTCTTTACATGTGTTCAAAGGCACCTTGTACATCCTTTTTAAACACTAACACAGTGTCCTAACAGCCCCTTTAGTTCTCCAGAGCCCCATGAGATCACACGTGCTATGAGGGTGGACCGCATCTGTCAGCACTAGTACAGGACTAGCACCGTCTGATGCATGAGAGGCACTTGCAAATGAGGTCTGTTGTATGAGCTCCTATAAACTCTGTTTTCTTGAGTTGTTTCATAGGAGTGTCAGAAATCCCAGGAACATAAAAATCTTATTACTTAGCCTTTCTCACATACAAGCAGTCGGCACAGTGGCATCCTTCTTGGCCTTCCCTGAATGTGGGGGGAATTCTCTTTACTTCCACTGCCGTGGGAAAGAAAGGACTGTAGAAGGGAAAGATCCCCTCTGCCTGCCATTTCAGGAGCAGGAAACAAGGGCTTTCTTTTCTAGACATTGCTGCTGCCTAACAGGGAAGATATGTACAATGTTCAGAGCATCTGTTGAAACTTCAAGCATATAATTGCTTATAAAATATTGGGTCATGGAGCAGGATTTTGGAATGGTAGAAAGAATATTTTATAAATCTAATCCTTCATAAAAGCAATGAAAATGCCAAGAAAAATGATCAAAATCCACTTTTCCAGAACTCATACATTATCTAAAGATGTGTAACTATCCGAGAAACATTGCTCAAGAAAGTCTGCTCAACCTCCATGAGAACGGCAGGATTCGTGAGAAAGTAACTTGACTTACTCCCACCCACCCCTCCCCAGCTCCAACACTGCGTGGCAGGCTGGCATCTCACAGCACTGGCTGTGAAGACCAGCCCTGCAGGCCTCCCTGGCAGCAGACCAGGGAGGGAGCACCGCCCAGAGCTCCACATGCAGTGCGTGGCCAGTGTTGGATCTGCCTCCGGCTGTGTGGAAAGCCCCATGCTCAGGACATCATCGTTCTTTGACCTCACTCAGAAGTAAAGCTCTGTCCCAGTCTGTTAGATGAAATGGTCAGTGGTAGTTTTTGTTTGTTTTTTAAATACCACAGCTGCTCAAGACAGCTGTACCAATTGGGGCAAACAAGAACCTGGAACATAAACTTCACCGGAGAAGGTGGTAACATCTGTAGAACACTCCCTTCGGCACACGCAGAATGCTCCATCTTCTCAGGGACACACCAAACTTTCTTTAGGACATACCATGTGCTGGGCCAATAAAAAAGGTTCCAAACAACCTACAAGTATTGAAGTACTGGAAAATGAAGCCGTTCTCTAACCACAGGGGAATGAAATCCAAAATCATTAACCAGAAGAAAGTTGAGAAATTCACAAACGTGAAAATTAAACAGCAGGGTCTTAAGTAGCCAATGAGTCAAAAATGAAATCACAAGAGAAATTAGAAAGTACTTGGAGATGAATGGAACAAAACCACTTACACAGCAGAACTTATAGGATGCGGCTGCAGCAGTTCTGAGAAACGTATACCTGTTAACGCCTACATTTTTAAAAAAGAGAATGATTATAAAATAATCCAATGGTTTTACTTCAAGAAGATAACGTAGCAGAGCAAAACAAACCCAAAGCAAGCAGAATAAAGATTACAGTGGCTATAAATGAAATAGTGAAGAGAAAAACAATAAAGAAAATTAATAAAATCAAAATTTGCTTCTTTAAAAATTATTTGACAAACTGTTAGCCACGATGACTAATAATAAAAAAAGAGTAAAGACTCAAATTGTTCAAATCTGGAATGAAAGAAGAGATACCACTACTAAATTTACAAAACTTAAAAAATTATAAGGGAATAGTATGAACAACTACATGCTAATAAATTAGATAACCTAGGTGAAATGGATAAACTATTAGAAAGCCACAAGCTGCCCTGGCTGCTGTAGCTCAGTGGATTGAGTGCGGGCCTGGGAACCAAAGGATCGCAGTCTGATTCCCAGTCAAGGCACATGCCTGGGTTGCAGGCCAGTCCCCAGCAGGGGATGCACCAGAGGCAACCACACATTGATATTTCTCTCCCTCTTTCCTTCCCTTCTCCTCTAAAGATAAAGAAATAAAATCTTAAAAAAAAAGAAAACCACAATCTACTGAAACTGACTCATAAAGAAATAGAAAATCTAACTACACTTACAACAAATAAAGAGATTACATGTTAGTTTGAAAGCTTCTCTCAAAAATAAATCTAGGCTCAGATTTTTTCCATTGGTAAATTGTATCAAATATTTAAATAACAATTAATGTCAGTTCTTCACAAACTTCCAAAAAATGAAAGAGGAGGGAAAATTTACTGACTCATTTTATGAGCTGGTGTCATCTTGATACCAAAACCTGACAAAGATATAACAGAAGGAGAAAACTGTAGACCAATAGCACTTATGAATATAGACACAAAAACCTTCAACAAAACATTAGCATACTGACCCCAGCAGCATATAAAATGGATTCTGTACCATGACCAAGCAGAACGTTTGGGGGAATGCAAATATAAATCAATCAATATAATAAACCATATTATTAGAATAAAGAATTAAAAATGCATGATCATTTTATTAGGCTGAAAAGACATTTAACAACATTGAAAACTTTTATGATTAAAAATATGTATATAACACTAGCAATCTAAAAACAGCATCTACAAAAACCTATAGACACCATCATACTTAATGATAAAAGATTAAAAGGAAGAAGTAAGATTATTTATATTTGCAGATGACATTTTGTATACAAAAAATCCTAAGGAATTTGCCAAAAAATCTATTAGAACTAATAATGGTTTGTCAAGGCTGCAGGGTACAAGATAAATGTATTAAAATCAATTGCCTTTTTTTTTACATGAGCAAACAAACACTCCCATGATGAAATTAAGAAAACAATTTCATTTGCAATAGCATCAAAAAATAATAAAATACTGTATTATTTTGGTAGGAATGCCATAACAAAATACCACATGTACTAAGTAGCTTAAATAATAAAAATTTATCATTATATAGCTCTGGAGGCTGGAAGTCCAAGATCAAGGTGCTGGCTGTGCAGTTCCTTTTGAGAACCCCTAAGGAATCTGCCCAGCCCTCTCTCCTGGCTTCTGGTGGTTTCATGGCAATTATTGGAGTTTGTGCCTTAGAGATTTTGCCATCATTTTCACATGGCATTTTCCGTGTGTGTGTGTGTGTGTGTGTGTGTGTGTGTCTCCAAATTTTCCTTTCTTCTAAGGACACTGGTCATATTGAATTAGGATCCACCCCAATGTCCTCATTGTAACTTGATTACTTCTGTAAACAACTTATCTCCAAATAAGGTCACACTGTCTGGTACTGGGGGTGAGGACTTCAGCACATAAATTGGGTGAGGGCACAATTTGACCTATAGCATATACTGAAGAATAAATTTTAGAAAGTCTTATTGGAGGAAACTTTAAGATATCTAAATAAATAGAAACACATCTCATGTTTATGAATCAGAAAACTTAATGCTGTTAAGATATCAATACTCTCCAAATTGACCTGCAGTTTCAATACAATCTTGATCAAAATTCTATATGGCAGGTTTTTTGTTATTTACTTTTTGTTTTTTTTTAACAAAATTTGACAAACTGATCCTAAAATTTCTATGATAACACAAGGGACCCAAAATAGTCCAAACAGTGTTTTGGAAAAGAACCAAGTTGGAGGACTCACACTTTCCAACTTCAAAACTTATTGCAAAGCAACAGCAATCAAGGCAGTGTGATACTGCTATAAAAATAGACGTATAGATCAGTGGAAAATAATAGAAAGTCCAGAAATAAGCCCCGACATTTATGATTAATTAACTTTTGACGAAGGTGCCAAGATGATGCAATGGGGGAAGAATTGTCTTTTCACAGATGGTGCTGGGGCAGCTGGAGACCCACATGAAAAATAATGAAGTTACCTCGTACTTTAAAAATACAAGAAGAAGAACTCGAGAGGGAAGTAGACCTGAATGCAAGACACAAACTATAAAACGCTTACAAAAAAAACAGAGAAGTAACTCATCTTAACATGGGGTTAGGTCGTTTTTTGGTTTTGTTTTTGTTTTTTTAATATGACACTGAAAGTCCAAGTGACAAAAGACAAGATAAATAAATTGAATTTCCTCAAGACTTTAACTCTTGTGCTTCAAAAGACCTGATCAATAAAGTAAAAATAAAACCCACAGAATGAGAGGTAATATTTGCAAGTTGTATATCTGACAGAAGACTTGTATCTAGAATATAAAAAGAACTCTGATAACTCAATTATGTAGAGACAAATAACCCAATTGAAAAATGGGAGAAGGATTGGCATAGTCATTTGTTCAAAGAAGATACATGAAGGGCCAAGAAGCACATAAAAAGATGCTCAACATCATTCATCACTAGGGAAACGCAAGTCAGAACCACAGTGCAATACCCCTTAACACCCACTAGGATGGCTATAATCAAAAAGGGGAACAGTAGTGAGTGTTGCCAAGTATGTGGAGCAATTGGAAACCTCAGCCACTGCTGGTGGGAATGTAAAGCGGTGCAGCCAGTTTGGGAAATAGTTTGGCAGCTAAACACAGAGTTACCACATAGCCCACCAGGTCTACTTCTAGGTATATATTCAAGAGAAATGAAAACTTAAGTTCATATAAAAACATGTACAGGAATGTTCATAGCAGAAGTACTCATAAAAGCAAAAAAGTGGGAAGAACCAGATGCCTATCTAAATGATGGATGAGCGAATGAACAAAACGTGGTATATCTGAACACAATGGCAATTTAATAAATGAAGTGCTGAGACATGGTACAACATGGGCAAGCCTTGAAAACATGCTCAGTAAAAGAAGCCACACTCAAAGTCCACGTGTTACATAATTCTGTTTGTATGAACTGTCCAGATGAGGCAAGTTCAATTGAGACAGAAGCAGATTGATGATTGATAGGGACTGAGCAGATGGGGTGAGGAGGGGTGATCGCTACTGTCTAAGGAGTTACTTTTCGTTCTGATGAAAACTTTCTAGAATTAAGTGGTGTTGATAGTTGCACAATTCTGTGCATGTACTAAAAACCAATGAAGTATAAAAGTTATGTGAGTACATTTTATGGCATGTAAAGTGTATCTCATAAGTCTGTTAAAAAATGGAAAACTGTGATATATAGAGGTATAGCTATATAGCTATAGATATATTATAGTTCAAGCATGTTAAAAATAAACAGGTTTCTGGAGGTTGATGAAATTCTCATCATCAGTAAGGTGATACAGTGACGCTCAGGCTGCACAGCCACACGGCTGGGTTTTGGGTTTCGGTCCATCCCTTCCCGGTTGTGTCCCATTGGGCAGAACGTCTTTGTACTTCAATTTCATTGTCCATGAGTTGCCTGTGGAAATAGTACTTGCTCCATGGTTGTTGTTTGTTTATTTGTTTGTTTGTTTGTTTATTTATTTATATTATTTTTCATGTACAGTTCTCTATTTCTCCCACCCCAGCCCACCCCGCCCTGTGCTCCCCACCTCCCTCCCATTTCCACCCCCCTTAGTTATTGTCCCTGTGTCCTTTATACTTGTTCCTCTAAATCCCTCCCTTTTCTCCCCTTAAATTCCCTTCCCTCTCCCCTCTGGTCACTGTCCCCTTGTTCTCTATTTCAGTGTCTTTGTTTCTTTTTTGCTTGCTTGTTTGTTTTGTTGTTTATTTAATAAGTGGTAAGTGCCTAATAAATATTAGCTGTTGTTATAATGATTTGTAGTTTTAGTTTATTATCGTCTTGTTTTAATAGGAAAATATTGTCTAGTTTCTAAAGCGTATTTTGGAAACCCAGTTTTGAAGTATTATATAGTATTCAAGTAACAAAACAGTTATTCATTACATACCTCCAGTTTGCAGTCCATGCACTGAGAACTTTGTGTGTAATACTAATCTTTACAGGTCTGCAAGATAGGCATTTACTGTGCCCACTTATACATTAGTAAAGTGAGGATTAGCAAAATTAATAAGTTTGCTCAAGGTCCCATATTTAATATGACAGGACTCGGATTTGAACTGAGGTCTCCATGCTCTCAAAGTCCATACCCTCAGTAGTATCCCACTATGCCCACCCCTGAGTTGCTAACTTAATAACGTTTGCCCTTGCGTCTCACGTGCTTCTTTTTCGGAATTCCATTTCCCTGACTTATTTGTCAGCCCTGCCTGTCGTAAGCTCTGCTTTATTTAAAAAGAAAAGCAAGGCTTGGAAGTTAATTGCAGTGTTCTCAGCAGCATGGAATCCGACAGCATGGGACACTGAGTGTTTAGAACTCAGTGCTTTGCAATTGTAAAGTTAGCTTTACTTTGCTAACTACCTTTACTTGCAGAAATATTAATATTGTATCTGCTTAGGACTTTTTAAAAAATTTATTTTAAAGTGATCAACCACTTGTCAGTAATGACTATGACAAGAGAGAGCCTGCCATGTTAGACATCCAAGGGCCCATGACCATTTAGTTGACAGACGCTTGCACAAGAAGATTTTCCTCCATTTTCAAATGACAGATTTGAATATTATGAATCATGGATCATCAGTCAGGCATTAACATCTTAAAGTGGAATTCTAAATCTGGTAGCTGCAGTGTTTGGCCAAAATCCTTTTAGGATTATTACCCAGACTCTGCCTTTTATGTAACAATTAACTACCATGGGTAGTACATTTTCATTTAAATTATCCTCATTGTGTGTTCCAGGGAGATGTAAAGTGCAGTTTTCTTGAAGGCATGAGATAATGTTCAGTAAAATTCATCATCTGCGTTTTTCCCCTATGTTGAATTGTATTGTTCCCCCTCATGTAGTTTGCAGTTTGGCGACTCTGTGCACTGGGGGTATTAAAAGGCTATGCAACTCAACAGAAAAAAAATTTAGAGAAAAATATTCAAGTTGGGTTTTCTCTTTTAGGCATATTCTCATTAAAATTGAGTAGGTTGTTGCCCAAATCACAAATATCAAAGCCCTAAGTGCCTTGGGTGTATTTAATCTAGAAATTGAGACAAAAATGAATTAAAGTCTTTGCTAAGATAGAAATAGAAAAGAGAAAAGAAATCTCTTCTAGAGAGAGAAGGACCACCATACCTTAAGAATTTGCTTTTCCCTTTTTGAGATTATTTTTAAATCATTTTTTATTGTTATTCTGTTGCAGTTGTCCCATCTTTCCCCCTTTGACTCCTCCACCCATCCTACCCCCCACAGTCAACTCCCACACTGTTGTCCTTGTCCATGGATCATTCATAAATGTTCTTCGTCTAGATCCTTCCTCTTCTTTCCACCATGATTGCCCTCTGCCCTGCCCTCTAACAAAATAAACTAACAAACAAAATAGAACCACAGGCATGGAGACATGAAACAGACTGAAAGTGACCGGAGATGATTTGTTGACCCACCGTATTCCATGGTGAAATTGAATGTAAATATGCATGCAGAGGAAGTGCTGTGGAAACACCAAAAATGCAACAGCAAGAGCAACTGAAAACCATCGTTTAAACCATCCCTTTTGTATTAGTTTTTCCTGCTACTTGACCCTTTTTTTAATTCACCACTGGGTAAAAGAAAAACTCTTGTATCCTCTGAGTGTGTTAGAGCAGCTGCTCTGATATAAACAAATTGTGTCACAGATAAGTTTCCTTTCTTCCTATTTTAGTTTTATTACAGATGGGGAAGTGCCCTGTAATATTTTGCCAATGGTGTGACACAGTACTTGAGAATGATTGATCAGAATCATATGCTAACTGTCATTTTCCTTCAGATTGGCTTTGATTAAGTAAGAAATCCATTGCGGCAGTTTTGCTGTGGCACAGCGCATGCCAAGGGCTGCCCCTGGGACCACCTGGCTGGCTGCAGGCAGGAAAGTGGTAAATTTCATTAGCAATTAGTGAAAATTTTTCAGTGAGAACATAGCTTGAGAGCTCACTAACCTTGGGGAAAGAACACATCACTTAGGCTCTATGAGTTCTATACAGATTAAGAGACTTCTGGCTAAGATGAAGGTAAACACACTTTGCCTCCAGGCAAAACTATAGCAAAAATTACAACTAAACTACAGAGCAAACATTGCCCAGATTTATCAGAAAATCAAACTGTATGGAAGTCTGACAACCAAGGATTTAAAGAAGCTGTATTCATCCAGATGGATGCCTTTTCTACAGCAGGCCACACTACTAAGACAGAAAGTCAAAGCAGCTCTACAGAATATGGAGAAACAACCACAAGCAGGCTGCCAAATTAAGGAGACAAAGAAATATGGCCACAATGAACGAATAGAACAAAACTCCAGAGAAAGAACTAAATGAAGTAGAGATAAAGAACGTCTCAGATGCAGAGTTCAAAACACTGGTTATCAGGATGCTCAAAGAAATCATTGGGTATAGAAAAACATAAAAAAGACCCAAGCAGAAATGAATATTGCATTAAGTGAAATAAAGAAAAATCTACAGGGAACCAACAGTGGAGGAAATGAAGCTGGGATTCATATCAACAATTTGAAACATAACAAAGGAAAAAAGCATTCAATCAGAACAGCAAGAAGAAAAAAGAACTAAAAAAAAACAAGAATAGAATAAGGGGTCTCTGGGACATCTCCTCACACATCAACATCAGAATCATAGGGGTGCCAAAAGAAGAGAAAGAGCAAGAAATTGAAAACTTATTTGAAAAAAATAATGAAAGAAAACTTTCCTAATTTAGTGAAGTAAATAAACATTCAAGTCCAGGAAGTACAGAGCCCCAAACAAGTTAGACCCAAAGAGGCCCACACCAAGACACATGATAATTAAAATGCCAAAGGTTAAAATAAAGAATCTTAAAAGCAACAAGAGAAAAGCAGAGAGTTACCTACAAAGAAGTTCCCATAAGGCTGTCAGCTGATTTCTCAAAAAATATTTTGCAGGCTAAAAAGGACTGGCAA
The DNA here is from genome assembly GCF_021234435.1 of Artibeus jamaicensis. Lineage (NCBI taxonomy): Eukaryota > Metazoa > Chordata > Mammalia > Chiroptera > Phyllostomidae > Artibeus > Artibeus jamaicensis. Next base: position 42,566,100 of record NW_026522059.1, read on the forward strand.
GAACTGTTCAAAGTGATGAAAAGCAAGGATTTACAACCTAGATTACTCCATCCAGCAAAGTTATCATTTAGAATGGAAGGGCAGCTAATGTGATTCCCAGACAAGGTAAAATTAAAAGAGTTCATCATCACTAAGCCATTATTCTATGAAATGTTAAAGGGAACTATATAGGAAAAAGATGAAAACTATGAACATTAAAATGGCAACAAATGCATAACTATCAACAACTGAATCTAAAAAACAACAAACAAGCAGAACAGGAACAGAATCATAAACATGGAAATCATCTGGAGGGTTATCAGCGGGGAGGGGGAAGGAGGAGAATGGAGGAAAGGGTACTGGGATTAAAAAGTGTAATTGGTAAGTACAATATAGGGGAGTGTTAAGAACAGTGTAGGAAGTAGAGTAGCCAAAGAACTTATATACATGACCCATTGACATAAACTAAGAAAGGGGATTGCTGGAGGGAGTGGGGGTACCAGGCAGAAAGGAGCAAAGGGGGAAATATTGGGACAACTATAATAGCAAAATCAATAAAATATATTTAAAAAAAGAAACCCATTATGTATGAATAACAACACCTGGACAAAAAATAAAAAAGAAGATAACATTGATAATGTTAAAAATTCAGCATTTCTAACTGTGTGATTAAATATTTGAATATTTTCCCTGAACTGCTTTTAAACGAAATGGATTGAGAAAGAAGAAAAAATTAAGCTGTAAAATAAGAGGATTAGCAATTTGATAGAAAAGTGGTAAGAATAAGAAAGTGCTGGAAGCAGTTCTTTAAGATTAGCATAATAGTTTAATCCTAGTTTTGTAAATCAAACTCTAAATGATTTGGATTCCAATGATACTGTCACTGAAAATGACCAAAATAACGGGAAGGGGGGCAGTTCTGAGAACTCAGGGAATCCGATGGTTCTGTGATTTAAAGCTGAACGCTTTTAAAACGGCCTGTAATTAGAAGCAGACTAGTTTTGTTTTCTGCTCTGATCCCTTGGGCAAGTCATTTCACCCATGAAAGCCTCGTTTTCTGTATCTCTAAGTATAAAATAATTACCACCATTTTGCTCTCCTTCAAGCTTTTGGTAAGGCTCAAAAGCAAAACAAAAAACTATAACAGAAACCCACCATCACGGGTGTTCCTGCGTGTTTAAACGTGAGCCCTTGATAAAACTCAATACTTTGTTAGTTCATAGGACAGGGCTACCCGTGACACCAGTTACTGCAGTAGCAGAAGAATAAAACATTTTGTTCTTCGAATTATTTCAAACTAAAAGGTGGTTTTTTTCTCTCAATGTGAAGTTAATGAGTTTTTAGTATTTCTGAATGTGAAAAAAAAAAGTGCCTAAAAACTGGCTTTATCCCTGGCTGTCTTTGGGAACTCACAGTACAGTGTTTGATATTTCAGAATAATTTCAAACTGGACCTGTAGGTTGGTCCTGCTTTTGCAGTTCCAAATGTTTGATTGGGTAGGTCAGGATCTATGGCTTATTATACACATACACACAGATTGATGCCTTAACTATTCATATGCACGTATACATTATAGATAATTTGCTTATTTGCTTATCAGTGATCTATTTCATGTATACACAGACAGAGCTTCCCTGACAGAATTTTAGCCCCTTGAGGTTAGGGACTCTGGGGGTGTTGCACATGGCTCTGTAGCTCCCTCAGGATATAGCTCAGCAAGCACACTGTTCACTTGCAGTCTCTCCTTTTACCTTCCTTTGACTGCAAATGTTGGCTGGTGTCCTCCAGTCCATGCTGTGGTCTGAGGACTATGGGTCCTTTGCTCTCTGAGTCCTAGAAGCTCAGGTTGGATGTTTCTCCTGAAACCTGGACTATATTTTCTCCTTTCTCCTGGAAAAAGAAACCCTGTTCTCCAGAACTCTTGTCTTACCCCAATGTTAGGTGCCTTGTTATCTTTTTCCTTCAGAACGGATAAGGAGTGACTAAATAACAAATGGACAATGGCCAAACCATACATAAAAATAGAACCTTGACCCACAGTCTGCACTGAACAGCTCAGGAAACCAACTCCTCATCTCCAGTAAATACCCCAGAAGCCAGCTGACTGTGAGTCAGATTTGCAGGAAGCCACATTGCTTTCTGGTGACAGTCTGGGAATCTAAACAGTAACCTATGTGTCCCCAAATTGGCCTAGACTTGATTAGTAACTAACAGCTTCCCTAATTTTTGTTCCTGCTTCCAACATAAGACCAACCAGAGAAAACCCAGTCTGCTTATCACGTAAGATGCCACTTCTGGTAAGCGCACTCACAGCTGCCCTCACCTCCGCCTCCAGACATGGGTGCTTCGGAAGCGTTTCTCTATAAAGCTTTCCTTCTTGTCTGCCAAAACACAGGCGATGGTGGCTGACTCCCTTGCTCTGGCAAGCTCTGAATAAGTAGCCTTTGCTTTTCCATTTGGTTGCTCTTTGTTTATTTCCATAATAAGAAATGTCAGATATTTTTCTTTACCAACTTGAAAAGCAGGATTTCTGATTCAAATACATTAGGACCAGCAAGAGATTGCTCCTTTAATGCTACTAACCTCCTAAAAGATGTTATTAAGATTATTACAAAGAGTTTTCTGTGAGGACATTAGACTCGCTATTGTGTTTGCTCTGATCTCCTAACTTAGCTCAGCACTCAGGGGACACCCCCAACCCCAGGTATCCTTTCTAAGGCAGAACATAATGCTACTCTGTCTTATCGTCATAGTGTAAACTATGGTATAGTCGTACTAAGGTGCCATTGTTATCAGTTCCTTCTAACTCCAATTTAATGCATAAACTTCATGTAGAATAGTCTTTGACCTCATGCATTTTCTTAATTTAGAGCCAGAACTTTTCAAGGTATATACACATCTCTGGGACTTTTGAAATGCCAATATCTGTATTTTCTTAATGCCTTAACCTAATCTTGTGTATGTTGATATGAGTTCTAAGACTAATATACATGTTTTTTGTCCACATGTTAAAAAGCGTAGCTCTTTCTGCCTTTTCCCTTGACTCTGTTTTATTTTGTGCCTATAAAATTCTTCTTACTTATTCCTGTGATGATGTGAATTTATTTCTGATCCTTTTCCATCTGCTGTTTGCTTTCTTTGCTGGAGCAAGTTCTACACTGAATCTGCATATGTGTTGGAGGCTGAGAGTGCCCCCCTAAATTCGTATGTTGAAGCCCTTGTCCCCCCAGTTCCTCAGAATGTAACTCTATTTGGAGAAAGGGCCTTGGAAGAGATATTTAAGTCAAAATGAGGCTGTTCCGGTGGGCCCTAATGCAGCCTGACTAGCGAGTGTCCTTATAAGAAGAGGAAGTTTGGACACACAGAAGGGTGGGTGAGCACAGAGAGGAAAGTACATGTGAGGACGGAGAAGATGGCCCTCTGCAAGGCAAGGAGAGAGGGTCAGAGGAAACCAAACCCACCAACACCTTGATCTTGGACTTCCATCCTCCAGAACTATAAGACTACACATGTCTGTGGGTGGAGCCACCCAGGCTGTGGAACTGTGTTCTGGCAGCAAACTCATGCCCTTTGCTGGTGAATTACCTCGGCAACTCCTCTTACTTTGCAACCTGCAGCACTTTTACTACCTGCCTCAGCAAAAGTGTTTCTCTGAAAGGCCCCATTTTCCTACACAGGAGAATATATTTAAAACTCAGTTACATGAATTCTGTTTGATCAAGGCAAAATTAACGTGATTGTGTGTCATGCTTCAAGCATCATTATCGATTTTGTCCCCATCTGGGCACATCATGGAGTCCGGTGTGTATCCACCAAGTGGTGCAAGCAAAGTAGACAGCCCAGGAGGTGAAAAGTTAGGGTGATAAATTCCTATATGGATTGATTAGCAGAGTTGGATTTAAAATGTGAAATAAAAAAGATGCTGAGAATACATTTTCTCTCTACTGTCCACATCATATGAAACTTTGGAAGACATATTTGAAGGACTAGTAAGGGTTTGCAGGCTAGGAAGATGTTGTTTCCTCCTAAACTTTACGAGAAGGTTGAGTCATATATTACAAGGACCTTCTAGTATAAGAGAAAAGAAGGTAAATGGTTGAAAATAATCAGCTGTTAGGGATGTACAGAAGATGTGAGTGAAGGATTAAGCAGAACTGAACATGTTCATCTAATGTCTTCCACATGAAACTTCACTTAAATGACAATAAAAAGAATAGAAATGGTATAGACCTACAAACAAAATACAAAAGGATACAGACAATAACAAATGAGCAATGTCAACATGGTTTTTTGAAAAAGGATAAAGAGGAGTATCTGACTTATCAGATCAAAGAAAGCTGGAACCAAAGTAAGTGCAGAGGGCCTTCTAAAGAGCAGGAGTGTAAGGCACCTGTTTCCACAGCAACTGAAGAAACAGTGTGGCCTCAAAGAATATGCCTAGTGATACAGCAGGTCCTCCAATAACACGGTTTCGTTCAGCTCTAATGTTGATGAGGAAAAAAAAGTGGTTCCGAGCTAGAGCCGCTGTCTGTGTGGGGTTTGCAGGTTCTCCCCAGGCCTGTGTGGCTCCTCTCCAGGTCCTCCGGTCTCCTCCCACATCCCAAAGGTGTGTGTGCGGGATGGATGGGCTCGGCTCCATTGTCCCCAGGTGAGTGAGGGAGCGTGTGAGTGACCCTGCGGTAGAGGAGCCTCCTGTCCAGGGTGGGTCCCACTTTGCGCCCTTAGCTGCCAGGACGAGCTCCAGCCACTGCAATCCTGGCTTGGAATCAGCGGGATGGAAAACCGTATCTTACTTGTTTTTGTTCGTCTGTCTTAAATTTATGTGTAGGTCATGTTCACTTCAGCGTTTAATATTAGAAGTGTTTGGGGTCTTTACTAAGAAATGTGCTGATGTTTCTGTGAGTACAAATATGCTTCAGAAACTTAACTCTTTTTGTCAATTAGCCTAGGGTCAAGTTAGTTTCCTGATACATCATTCCCTTTAAAGTGCAATTTCCAAGAACCAAGGACAATGTTAATTGACTTACTGCCCTGACAGTTTAGGGTGTGGCTGTACTGACGGTTTAGGGTGTGGCTGTACTGATGGTTTAGGGTGTGGCTGTACTGATGGTTTAGGGTGTGGCTGTGCATCCATACTGACAGTTTAGGGTGCACAGTAAAAGCACTGGCCTGAGGATTCACCCAGCATTGAGGCCTGTCGGTCTTGGGCCCTGTCCTTCCTTTCACACAGAGCGTCCAATCAGGTCTCAGTCTTATAGGATAACAACCAAGGATCATCAAGCATTAGACAGACCCTTCGACATGAGAAAAGGTGAAGAACAAAACAAAAATAAGGCTGTAATTTGAGGAGCAACAGAAAATGAGGGGAGCAAAATGCAAATAATATCTCTAAGATGCCCAGAGCAGTAAGAGAAGAAAGTGTATCCATGAAAAAAAGAATAGGCTATGATACCAAAAAAAAAAAGATTCAGGCAGTCCTCTCAGAAATTAAAAAAGTGATTTTCAGAACTAAAAACTGAATAGATTGAACAGCAGTATTGGAAGCTAAGTCAAGGAACTCTCTCAGAAAAAAACCCCATGAAGATGGAAAATAGAAAATTTAGGAAAATTATAGGCTCAGTTTAACATGTCCAACATACAAACAAAAAAAGTTCTAGAAAGAACATGGGGTGGGAGGAGGGACGGACAGGAAATTATTATAGGAAATAATATTAGATGGTCTATAATTGAAAAATGTGAATTTTCATATTAAAGGGACTGCTGAGTTGCCAATATTTACACCAAGCCATAAAACTTCAGGAAACCAGAAATAAAAATATCTTAAAATATTCATCATTATCATCATAGCTATACTTACATACACCACACGTACTTTTAGCACATTTAGTCTCAGAGACTCTTAAGGGAAGTAGCAGCATCTTACCCTGTTTATAGGTGAGGTATCTAAGGGGGTGAGTGGTTAAGGAACAGCTAATAAGATACAGAGTCCGATTTTATTTTTTTTAATATTTTTTATTTTAATGATTATGCCATTACATTTGTTCTATTTCCCCCTTCATTTCCCTCCACCCTGCACACCCGTCCCTCGCCATTCCCCCCCTTTAGTTCATGAACACGTGTCTCAAGTTCTTTAGATTCCATATTTCCCATACTATTCTTATCCTCCCCCCTATCTATTTTCTACCTACCATCTATGCTACTTATTTTCTGTACCTTCTCCCTCCTTCTCCTCCTCCCACTCCCCCATTGCTAACCCTCCATGTCATCTTCATTTCTATGGTTCTGCTCCTGATCTAGCTGTCCTCTTAGTTTGCTTTTGTTTGAGGTGTGGTTGTTGATAACTGTCCAGGCTGTCTGGCTCCACATTTTACTACACCCCTAACCACTACACATACTGACTTGGATTAAACCTCTAGAGAGACCAAAACAGGGCGGGGGGCGGTGGAGGGTGACAGACATATCAGATTTCCGAACAGCAACACTAAAGTTATAATTCAATGGAGCAATGCTCTCAAAATTCTAAAAAGAATTTATTTACCTCCCTAGAATTCTGTACATGGCCAGGCCTTCAATCAAGTATATGAATAGCTTCAGAAATGTTTAGAAATTCAATCTTATCTGTGGTGTATTCTTTCTCGGGAACAACTAGAATTTGATAGCTAGGGAGCCCCGACCCCAGCAGAGGCCAAGGACAGCTGTCCAGCAAGCCCAGGCAGCAAACTGTTCAGATGAAGCAAGCAGATGGCTGCGGAAGGGCTTTCTACAGAAAAGGAGAGAAAGAAAAGTAATAGCTTCTGTGATGTTTTTGGCACAGGGGAGAACAGTACCAAGATGTTCTAACCCCCCTTCTGTGCTGAAAGGATGAAACAATGGTAAGGGCATTGGAAAATTAAGCCAAAGAAAAGGGGGCAGGACTTAAATTTAAAGAAGTGCTGCCTGTGAAATGAAGTGCAATGTTACAACTCGAGTAGGAATGATACCTCATTGTCATCATATTGTAAAACCTGAATGTGGATGTACCCAGATGTAGGAGCGATGTGTGACTTTGTATCACATGATGGATGAGAGAAAAGAAGACTGTTGCTAACTTGCTAAAGGGAATAGCTGGGGTTGAACTCAGGGTTGGGAAAGAGCTGAGTAAGAGACTGCTGCTTCCGTTATAAGACCTGTAGTCATATTGGACTTCTTAAAAATAGATGTTTTTCGTGTGTGTGGTGAGGGGGAAGGACTTCTGGTGAGAACCAGAAAACCTACTAGGGAAAAAAAGTGTATTTTTTAATCAGACGAAAATAGTTAAATAAGGATTAGTTTGGCTTCAGTTTGCTTCTCTGAAGACTTTCAACAAAAATTAGTTTTAGGAGAAAGCTTTAAAAGTTGCCTTTCATCTAATTTAATGGTGAAGAAACACACACCATTCAAGGGGGATGAGCAGAATATTGGCAAAGTAAAGAGGGATCCCTGAATTGGAGGGACGGTTTGGATGAAAGAATTGGAGCGTATTATGGGACTAATGAGGCATCAGACTAGGAAATCCATCTGTAGAGGACCGGAGTGCCAGATCCAGCAGAGGTGTAACTCAACGGGCCAGTGCCGATGATGGCTTTATGAAGCCATGTGGCCCTGTAAAAACAATCAAAGCTCTGTTTTCTAAAGTCTGTGTAGCCACGAGAAGAAATGTGATGTAGGAGCATTGTGTTCTGGGCCACCAACTCAAATGACAAACCTATCGGTTTCTCTTTGCAGTTTCACGAAACGGATGAATTTAGAGTCAAGGAAGTAATCTTTCATGTGAGACCCTAAAAGTATAACCATGGCTGACTCTGTGTGAGCCTTCAAGTTCCTGTTGGAATTTCCTAAATAATGGAAATCTTTGCCACCTCAGAAAAGTGAATAATATTACAATAGGGAAAATTCATAACCTCTTATTCTCGCTCGCTCTCATGCACACACACCCTGCATGTAATTAATCCCCTATAACTATGTGAATTTTATACAATGTGGTTTCTTGGTTTGTGTTAAAAGTACCATTTCCAGGTCCCAGCTCAGATTTCTCCCTAATGCCTATAAAAGAAACCTGCCTGTCTTTCCAGAGTTGAAAATCATCCCCTAGTGCGGTGGTTTTCAGCCTTTTTCACCTCAGGGCACACGTAAACTAATTGCTAAATTCTGCAGCACATGAAAAGATACATTTTTGCCGATCTGACAAAACAAAAAAAGGTGTAGTTTTGATTCATTCACACCGGACAGCTATTGTGTTGGCTGTTGTCATTTTTTTATTTGACAATCTAAGAGGGAAGAGGTCAGTGCCCCTGACTAAACAGCCAGGCATTGCATCTTTTAAACGTTCTCGTTGGCGCACCAGTACAAAATTGCTGTCCAAGTGCTGTCAGTACTTTGGTAGAAGAAAAGTCTGCATTGACCGTGGAGGAGATCATGATTGTCGGTGTCTCTGTGTTGTTTATTATTTCATCGGGTTTGATCGGTGTGCTTTTTTGGTTAGCTCAGCTGTCCCCAGCTGTCGTGAGTGTGAGCTCCCTCAGGCATGCGCAGTGCCCAGTGGAGAGCGCTGTGTTCTCCCAGGACCACCTGTGCGAGGACCTCAGCCTAACCTGTGCCAGCGAATCACTGCGCTGCACCGTGGGAGCCATCAATCACTCTCACGCCCCTGAGGGGAGCAGGGGCCCCAGGGCGCACCGCAGCCTCACCCTCTCCCCTCCCGTGGGTGCCTTGGAAACAATCGGTGGGAGGGGCCAGAAGCTGCAGAGCAGTTTCTGGCCAGGTGACTGCGAGGTGTTAGGCCCGTGGCGCACTCCGAGCGTTATCCCGTCATCCCTGAAGTGAAGCAGTTTCCACTAGATTAACGATATGGATCCTTCCAGTCGTGAAAGTCTATGACAGGGTATTGAACCTAAAAGAGAACAGGATGAGTGACTACCTTATAATGAAAATAATCTAGAAATCTGTGCAGTGCTTGGTTAGTTTTAGGCAGGTTTGTGACCTTATAGCAAAGGTGTTTCAAGTTGAGGACAGGGGAGAACCTTCTGTTGCCATCCGCTCCTTTGAGTCCGTCATCGGCCCCCGTGTGCTGTGTGTAATAACAGATGGAAAACGCTTTTTAAAAATCACCACCGCTCATGGGAAGGTACTGCAGCCATCCTTCCCTCGGAGGCCCGGAGAGGAGGGGACAGGAGACGGGAATGACATTTCACATGTAAAAGCTGCTTGCTCTTAAGTAAAATTTTTAAAATTTTATTTAGTAATGCAATTACTTTAACCTTTCCTTGAGGGCTTTGTGCCCTATTTTAGTAACAAAAGATCAGCTCCTTCCAAAGATGCCTCTAAAATTCACTTTCAAAAGCAGTGAAAGAAACTTCTCAAATACCGAGCGGGAGAGGCGGAAGAGCCCGCCTGTGAGGTGCCAGTAACCTCGTTTGGAAAGTAATTATATGTGTTAGAAAGGTAATTCTCCACCCATCTGTGTGACAGTTTAACAAGAACCTAACAGATTTACCTCGCAACTTGAACAAGTTACACTGCCTGCAAGTTAAGTGCTGCTGGGCTGTGTGTTTCATAGGAGACGTGAATATCGGGGGCACCTTTTTTCCCTTTCCAGGATCCTGGCACCCCTGAGAAAACCACCATATTCTGTCACTCTGAGGACCTGCTAAAGTGAGGGCTTCTGAGTACCTTTTTACTGAAATTAAATCTTGCTGTTTACGAATTGCCTCTTTGGGATGAAGGGGTTCTGTGATTGCTTAGGGGCAGGAGACCAGCATAAAGCAAGGGCATGATGGCAGCCACTGTAGATCCGACACAGCTCAGTGGGTGGGTTTCACGGAAACACAAGTAGAACATCAGTAAGTCTGGTGCCACCACTACGGTAAACAGTATGGAGGTTTCTCAAAAATATTCAACACAGAACTGCCGGATGCCCCAGCAATCCCACTTTTGGGCGCATGCGCAGAGGAGATGAAAACAGGACATCGAAGAGCTACATCTGCACCCCGTGTTCACCGCAGCAGCATCCACAACAGCCGAGATTCGGGCACAACCTGAGTGCTCACCAGTGGACGAACGAGTTAGGATGATGTGACGTATTTATGAGAAAGGAGAAAATACTGCCGTTCGTAAGAACAGATGAGTGGGCCTAGAGGGCGTTACACTAAGTGAAGTAAGCCAGAGAAAAACAAACACTGAATGGTATCCCTTATATGTGGAATATTTTTTTTTTAAAGTCAAGCTCATAGACACAGAGTAGAAAAGTGGTTGCCAGGGACTGGGGGTTGGGCGGACCGGGAGAGGATGTTAGAGGTACAAACCTTCAGCTATAAGATGAATTAATTCTGAAAATCTAATGTAAAACATGGTGACTGTCATTGATAACACTGTATTGAGTCATTGAAATTTACTAAAAACAGTTTGTAAATATGTGAAGCAATGGATGTATTAATCACATGGAGGGAATTCCTTTCACGATGTATATGTGTATCAAATCACCACAATATACGCTTTAGACATATTGCAGTTTTCTGTCAACTATATCTCAATAAAGCTGAAATTTCAAAAAGAAATAAACCAGTAGACTCAAAGAAATGAGGGGAAAATAAGAACAAACATCAATATCCAATCTTAAAATCTATCTCTTGCCTTAGAATATTTTAATAAGCCTGTTTTCACACAATGTAAGAAATACTCCCTCAGTTTGGCCGAAGTTGAAACTGCATTTTCATACAAATCTCGGGTTGTCTGTCTTCCACAGAGTCCTCTACCTGCGCCATCTTCCTGGCACCTCACTGATTCTCTGGGCATTTCCGTTCATTTTTGCTTTTAATTTTATAACCGCAAAATGCTCCAGTGGACACTTTTCTGTCAAATGCTCCAGTGGACACTTTTCTGATGTCTTTAAAGTTTAATTAATATTTACCATGTTGAATGGCATCAGCATGAAGACTTGTGTTGAAAGGTGAAATTAAGTCCGTGGTTTGTCTTTCAGTCTGGAAGCTATGGCATCACATGGCACTTACTGTAGCGCACTAATAATGCAGTATGCTCAACAAAATTGGTACCCTGGTTAATGTGTGGTCTTTAAAACAACAAACCTTTAGGCAAACCAAAAACAAATTTTGAGGGGGGTTATTCTCCGAGGTTCCTAGGAATTATTGAAGTAATTTATGCTGCAAAAGCATTTAGTGGGAAGAAACATTTGGTTGGGTTTTTGTCTGTTTCTGATCCTTGACAAGAAGTCTCTGAGGATGTTGAAATCAGCAGACTAGATGAGAGCCAAGTTTCGTTACTTGACAACTCAGACAAACGAAGAGCTGGCAGTCATTATAAGATGTTCTGTCTGGCATATTTCCAGCCCAGTAAAACCAGAATCTTCCCTCTAGTCCTTAGAAAGAAACTGGAAGTTGATCCGTGATGAAGGCGTTGCCGTGATGGATAAAACCAAAGGCCTCTTCCTGCCTGAAGATGAAAACCTGAGGGAGAAGGGAGACTGGAGCCAGTTCACCCTGTGGCAGCAAGGTGAGCTCCTGACTTCCAGGTTGTTCTCCACAGCTAGTCATTGATGGGAAGTGGGCCCTAGTCTGGTGGCACTTCCCAGAGCCAGGGTTCCCCAATGTATAGGAAACTGCCCAGAAAACACTAGTATCCAATGCCATTCATTGTTTTTCAAAACTACATGTGAACACTTATTTGTGTGTATACAAGTAAACAGATGTGTGCATGCATGGGTGTGTATACTCACATATGTATTTACGTAAACATACATAGTAGTATTTTGATTGTCCTGATCTTTTCTGTTAAATAAGTTACAAAGAGTAACTCTACTGTGTTGGCCTAACTGCAAAGTCTGCCATGTGCTCACCAGCACCTTAGAAAGCAGCTTCCCTGAGCCTCATTACTCCTGTGAAGTAGAGATAAGCTTGCAAGACAAAGTGATAGATAGCATCCTGGGTAAGAGTCCTTAGAGCTGATAAGACACCCAAGTGACAAGACAACGGCTGTGACCTGAGCTCTTCAAGATTAGGTGGTAGTTCATATTCACCTTCACATTCCCTGAGTGATGAAGGCACATAGGGCTCCAATATGTGTGTGTGTTCAGTGAATTAATATATCAATCAACTCTTGAAATGAACAGCACTGAATTTTATCTTCAAATCTCTTTCTACTTCTGTTCTTGAAAATTCAAGTTAGGCTGGGTTAACAATAGCTGTACAAAAAAGCAGATCCCCTTTGAGGACTGAACAGCATGCACTGCACAGCCTTAGCACACAAAGTGAATTGAGAGGAGGATAAGTAGTTGGTTTATATTAAAGGATAAATAAGCACAATCATCTATCACAGTTATGCTTTCAGAATTCTTTCCACGTAAGAGAAAGAACTACTTCAGTGACATTTTTAAGGAAACATCTCTCGGAAGAGAAAACACATGATTTCAGGTGATTTTGGCAGCTTTTTGCCAACAAGATTTCTTTAAATGGAGCAGTAAGGTCAAAATGTGAATAGTTTTATCCACTCACATATCACTAAAGCGAGTCAATTGTATAGGCCTTAAACATCGACCAGTTCATCTGATGCCTCAATTCCTTGAACATTCTTGTACTTCATTGAAGTTATCAGGCTTTCTAGAACAATGCTTCAGAATAGCATGAATCCTGGCAGTACTTTCTGAAACCAGTCTCTGCTAAAAATGGGTGCCTGATAAAGTTGAAACAGGCAAAGCAGAGGACCTATAAAAACATTAAGCAAGAAGGAAAAGAATGAGACATTTCAGTTGGAGGCAACATTTTGACTCAGTTTTTGTGTATTTTAAAACAATTTTTAATTGTGGCACATAACCTACAATTTACCATCGTAATCTTACACACTTATAAGTGTATATTTGATCATGCTAAGTATAGTCGTACTGTCGTGCAACCAATCTTTGAAATTTTATCTTGCAAAACTGAACCTCTATACTCATTAACAGCTCCTCATTCTCCCTCCCCTTAGCCCTTGGGAAACACAATTTCACTTTCTGTTCCAATGCATTTGACCACTATAGATACTTCATGTAAGTGGAATCATGCAGTATTGGTTGTTTTACTGATTTTCACATTTTGATTATACCTATTTTCCATGAATTATTTTTTACTTTCTCATTTTCTATAATTAGCATGTATCACTTTGGAAATAATCACTGAAAAGCCCAAATCAAAACATGGACTTAGTAGTAAGACAGCTGTAAGTTTGTAAGTCTAGGAGGCAATAGATATAAAAGGATCATCAAAATTGATATAGATACCAGTGATGAACAATCACTTTTTAAAAATAGGGTCCTTCTTAGCACTCCATGAATTGTTAAGAGTTGTTTCATACAATAGTTTTTACTTTCATGGTATTGTTAAGTCCTTTTTCCAGTTCAATGGAATTTGCACATTTTTGTTCTGAAGTTTGACAGAGTGATCTCTTATGTTATTAAAAACCTCAAAAACTCTTACTTGATCTAATTCCTGATTTTATATTTTTGTTCCTCCTGTTCCTATTTAAAATGTTTATTATTCTTTTAAACTTTTCAATTGGAACACCTTAATAAATTTATTTCATTCTTTCTTTTTCATTAACAAAAGCACTTAGGACTACGGACCAGTATCTGGATATGGTTTGGATGCATTCCATAAGCTCTAGTGTATGCTGTTTCCACTTACGTTCTTTCAAAAAAAGCAAAGACTTCTTTTCTATCTTGGTTTCCATTTTGATCTAAAATAATTAGAAGTGTGTATACGTGTGCACATATATCAGAGGCATGTGTTTTTCACTGGGAAAATTCTTCATGGACAAAATCCCAACTCCATGAATTTCTCATAAAGTGTATTCATGTATAAATGAAAAAATGGGTTTGATTCTTTCAGACCAGCATGAGCAGTTAGATCTCTTTCTAGGGCCGTTTTCCCAAAGAAACAAAACTTATCACATGAGAGTTACTTTCCATTTTGGGAGAAGTAATAAAACAACAACAAAGCCACACTGTGTTCACCTGCCGGGCAGTTTCCTCTTCAGCTGAGGACTTTGCTGCACACAGCTGCCTTCTAACTCATCATGCCATGAAATGTTAAATTGTGCTTTAAAGCATAGGCTTGGTAGACCAGCAGTCCTGGGCTGGAGGGCTCCTGGCACCTTGGTTTGCTGGGTGGTGGCGCATTCCAGAGTCTCTGAGCCTCAGCTTGCTCGTTAGAAAGATGGCAATGAAAATAGTGCCTGAGGTATGGGTTTGTTGTGAGGATCAATGGCTCTCGTGAAAGGTCCAACACACACTTATTCAATAAGTGACAGTGATACTATTTGTAGTATATAGTAATCATATGTTATGTAATAATAACAGTAGTGGAGAGGCAGTCTTAGGCCATGGTTAAAATATGGACCCTCAGTTCAGCTGGGCTGGAATTTCTGCTCTGCCACTTACTGTGTGGTGGTCCCTCTTCTGCAGAATGCAACCCCTAATAGTGCCTCTCTCACCAGGCGGTGTGCACATCGAATGAATCATTCTAAGCATGGGGGGTGGTTCCTGGTGCCTGGTGAGCACTACAGAGCTGATGTTGCATTCTGCCCTCATGCTGTCATGTAAATAGTTAAAACAATCCATGGCAATCCACAAATGTCAAGCATCTGGTAAAGAGCTGGCCTCCCCACCCCCCACAGAGAATCTGTTTACAGACTAGAAAAGAGTTATGTGGCTGGAGGTGCTGTCTAATCCAGTCCTGACCTACTGGCAGTTCTAAAGACACTTTCATTAAGTTACCCTTTCATTACCCTTTCATTCAGGTAAGACACACCTGTTCTCCATGGAGCATGGGCTAAGCCCTCTCCGTTGTGCCCATCAGAAGTCTAGCCACCTCTGGTTGCTCCATAAACTACCAGGCTTCACTTAAGCACTGCCTCCATAGCTCAGAACCCAGAATTTGGGAGTCCTGCCAGGCTGTCCCCAGATCCTGCATGTGGGAAGGCAAGGAAAGCCAGGGCTTGAACATGCTTTATGATGACTTATAAGGGACTCTATTTATTCAAACTGGCATTTTTATTCAGCTCATTTAGTGTACTCCATGAATAACTAAAAAGAGCAACTAACAAGTTACTCAATTAAGAAGTAAAACCAATACTTAGAAAAAGCTAATATAGATATAGAAGCTGTTTTCTAAAGCATTGAGGTTCATTTGGTTAAGAAGAATACCTTTACATTGCATTTCTTATAACTCATTCTCAGTACATTATTACCTAGGACACAACTAACATGAATGAAATTAAACTCAGCTTTAGACGTAGCATTTCTTTGTAGGAATCTTGAATAGGGAATTAAAATGTTCCTAACTTTTAAAAATTCTAATGTTTTACTCCTTCATGAGGCCAAGAGATACTGCGTGCATTCCTGGGCACATTTTCCCCGAGGAATTGCAATTTTCGTAGATGGTGAAGAAATTTACATAGTCTAGGATGCCTAGACCATGTCCCAAAATCTGTTTCTCACACAGTGACTCATAGAAAACATCGTCTCTCAAAGACCTCCTCACATCTTCACTTAAATCCTATTCTTTATCCCCACATAAAGGACAATCTCTACAATGAAAAATACATTAAACTCCAATTCAGAATATCGTTGCAGTCACTCTTTGGTATAGTCCTGGAAATACATTTTTAGGTTAGAAATATAAGCTGCTTTTCTTGGGTGGCAAGTGTATTCGTTTACTGTGGCTGCTGTAACAAATTACCACAAATCTGGCAGTTTAACATAACATGAATTTACTATCCTTAGAATTCTGCAGGTCAGCAGTCTACAGTGGGTCTCACTGAGCTCGAACCGAAATGTCATCAGGGCCGCATTCTTTCTGGAGCCTTCAGCTTCTGGAGTCTGCTCACATTCCTTGGCTTGTAGTCCCTTCCTGTCGTCAGAGTCAGCCACAGCCAGTCAAGTCTTTCTCATTCTGTATCACTCGGATCCTGACTCTTCTGCCTCTCTCTTCCACGTTTAAGGGGCCTTTTAGTTGATCTCTCTTTAGTTAATAGGATAATCTCTCTATTTCAGGGTTTGCTGATTAGAACTCTCAATGCCACCTGCAACCTTTATCTCCCCTTTCTGTGCAGCATAACATGCTGGGTCCCTCAGCTGACAGTGTGGACATCCTTGGGAGAGAGCCAGTATTCGGCCTGCCACAGTGGGGAAAATAAGTATTCAACCCAGGCCTTGTCCTTAGACAGCCTGAGTCAAATAGTGCACCAGGGAGTGACGAATTCTAGTCTTTCCTCTGCAAGTCATTATCTATTGGAGCAAAACACATTGTCCTCTTGTGTGTATGCAGGTGTCCCCTGTCCTACAATGAGGGTAACAATGTAGATCACATTAGTCAAACAGGATGAGTTAATGCTTTACTGTAATTTGTTTTTAACAATGCTCTTCTCATTTATTGTTCTAGGGAGAAAAAATGAGAATGCCTGTAAAGGAGCTCCTAAAACCTGTTCTTTACTAGATAAATTCCCTGAGACAACAGGATGCAGAAGAGGACAGGTACCTGGAGTGTTTTCCGTGCCGGGAAGAACACAATTGCTTACTAGCAATAAGGGAGTGCTGATGGTTACAAAGAAGTATTTATTTCCTTCGGCCCAACGAATGCCTCCGTTCTACTCTCTTTTAATGAAAGAATTCAATGTGGTTGATGTCAGAGTTGAGGGTGAAAAATGTTCAGTGTGTATAGCTTTGTGGAAAATGGGTGTACTTATTTTTAGTTCCTTCACAAAGGAGTAAGAGGAGAGTATTAATTTTGAGTCTTACAAAGGCTCTAATCCAAAGTGACAGTAATTTGGTACTGTCACTTTAATTTAGCAATTCCCCCACACCTTGATAAATGGAAGAATGGTGTGTTATATTTTTCCTCTTTTTTAAAAATTTTATTTTAATTGTTGTTCAGGTACAGTTTTCTGTCTTTCACTCCCATCCCAGCCCACCCACCTACCCCTCCCCACCTCCCTCCTATTTCTACCCACTTCCCCCCCCCAGTTTTTGTCCATGTGTCCTTTATACTTGTTCCTGTAAACCCTTCCCCTTTTCCCCTGAAATTCGCCACCTCTCCCCTCTGGTCCCTGTCAGCCTGTTCTCTATTTCAGTTTCTTTGGTTATATTTTGCTTGTTATATTTTTTGCACAGATCAAATATTCCATCATGCATCCAGGAACTCACGTGTGGCCGCACACGGGGCCCACGAACTGCAGGCTCCGAATGCACCTGGGCTTGGTGATTCCCAAGGAAGGCTGCAAGATCCGGTGTGCCAACGAGACCAAGTATGTTTGCTTCCACCGCTGTCTCTTTATGCATCACCTGTGAAAGGGATGTTCATTACAACAAAGCTATGTTCATTTGGGTAGTTTCTCTTCCTTTGCATCTGATGTAGACTGAGTGGGTGTTATTAATCCAAACTCTTTCATCTTTGTCACTTTTTTGTCCTTCCTGTTGGTCTGGAGATACTCCCCAGTTCCAGGGCTGCCTTCTGCCATGATTTCGCCCCAGAGCACGCACACGTGGTTGATGAGCCTTCTTGCTTCTCTTTCTAAATGAACAGACTTGAGTCAGCTGACTTGTATTGAGCCCCACATATACTCCGCATTGTGCATATTGCATTACCACTTGAATTACTCAACAATCCAAAGAGTCCCCCTTCCTGAAGAAAACACCCTGGTGATATGGATGTTCTGTTCTAGAGGGGTCAGCACGGTGCCGTGGAAGAAGCTGGCTGGCTGCCTTGTTTAGATTCTGTATTACCTTGGTCCATTACTTGCTTAATCCCCTCAAGCCTTAGCCATCTTGCTCATGAAACTGGCAATGATACTATCTGCTTTGCAGGATTATTGTATGGATCAAATAAAATAACGCCGGCAAGGCATTAACCCAGATCCTAGCATGAGCAGGGATGTGAGCGTGAGGGCCACTTCTCCCCATGCCTTTTCCTGTCCTAACCTTAGTACTCCCTTCACCTGGAACTCCCATCCAAAATAAACCTATTCCTAAGATCCAATTTAGTTTCACAAAAAGAAACCTCTCTTCTGACTTCTTAGAGTGTGCATAGTATATATTCTCAGTAGTTCTGTTCTTTATCTTCCATTGCTTTTTATTAATTAGTATATATTAGCCTCATCTTTATGAGTGGGCTGTCAGCTCCTGGAGAGCAGAAAGTAAGTTGTTGGTCTTCTTATGCATTTCTTATGGTCCTTAGCAGAGGACTGATAGGCAGAGGTAGGGGGGTAGTTGTTGGCAGATACCTCCCTGCCCGGGCAGGGCACAGCAGCACAGGGTGCTGTGGGAGACTCAGGGAGGAATCAGATGGAGGGCCTTTCCCTGCCAGGTGTGTCTAATGGGGACATAACACAAGCTTGAATGCCATGAGTCATAAGAGAGGCACAGATAAAAATGGTACAGATGGGTCAGTGGGCAGGTTGCTCGTTTGCTGCTCATGTTGGGAATCTTCAAAGTGTTGACTTTTAAAGACAGGAAGGATTTGCATATTGAAAGCTTGGAGAAAGAGGCATTTCAGGCTGAAAGAATAGCATCAGTAAAGGCACAGAAGCCAAAAATTGCAGGCCTCACAGGAGGAATTTTGAGTGGCTTCAGCAGTCAAGAGTATAGGTTGCTGTTAGAAGGTAAACTGATGCACACTAAAATTTTCAAGGGTTTATTTGAGCAAACATCAATTCAAATCAGGCAGCATCAAACCAGAGGTGGTCAGGAGTACGCCACTAACAGATCCTAGGAGAAAGGTTTTTATAGGGAAGACACTGAAACAAGGGGAAGAGAGTATTTGACTGGTTGAAGCACTGCAGTTGCCTCATCTGGGAAAGCCTGCTTGGCTGTTCCTGACTGGTTGTTCTTAAATGGCACTTTCTCAGATTCGAGTGCCCTGACTTGGGTTTAGGTTTTGGTCTGCTCCTGTAGGCTCCCAACATGCCGGAGCCCCCTCAGTCTAATGGGCTCCTTGTTTAAGTTGTTAACAGTACATATAGAAAAAGGTTGGAAAGTGAAAGAATGGATTAGAAGCTAAATCCTAGTGGTCTCTGATACCAAATGAATGGGATCGGTCCTTAGTTAGGAAGTGAGTCTGGAAGCCATGGGTGAGCTCTATTATATGGGGCGAGGGGTGGGAAGAACAGTTAACGGACTGTCATAGTGGCCCACAGAGGAGAGCTAGAATTGGGATGCTGGAAAGAAACAGAAGGTAGAAAGCAGGTGCAGAAGATCGTATCAAGACTGACTAAAGCGAACCTTAAGAGTGTGCGGTACAAGGGTGCACAGGTCCAAGATGACTTGGCAGTTTCCATTTCGGTCTGTAGGAGGGTGTTGATACTTTAGTCAATAGCGAGAACTTGGGAGGCACAAGCCAAGGTCAGGAGAATGAATAGTGAGTTAAGTGTTTGTGTATATTTTATTTAAATTGCTACCGGAAAACAGTAGAAATATACAGCAGTGGGCTGGATGTGGAGGCCTAGAGCTCAGGAGTGAAGTCAAGTCTAGACATAAAGTTTTGAGAGACACAGACTTAGCAGGAAGGTCTCGAGGAAGCTTGAGAATTCATGAACACATTTACGTTTAGAAGACTGAAAAAGAAGGGAGAACGAAGAAGGAGATGGGGCAGCAGAGGGCAGAGTTGGTAGGACAAAGAGGAGGAATGACAGATGGCTGGACAGGGGAGGTTTCTTCCCAGGTGGAACAGATCTTGTCAGGCCTTTGGGAACTCAGTTTGGGTCTGCACAGTCTCTCTGCCTAAGGGAAGAGGAGTTAGGAACGTGGCAGGGGACCCAGGGAATGTACAGAGGAAGTGGGGGGGTGCTGGGGAAGGCACAGACTGACAAGGCCAACTCCTTGGAGATCAGATATGAGCCGTGGGCAGTGAACTTGGGAAAGGGCACCAGGTCTCATGCCTCAGTACCACCACAGCGCTGTAAAGCTGTTTGCTCTGTCTCTACCTGTTCTTCCCTTCCTTCTCCCCTGTATTTATTTATCTTAAAATCTGTCTGTAATGTCTACAAGTACTTGGGGGGAAAATACTAGATAAAAATCTTCGTAGGAACAGTCAGGGACAAGGAAATGTGTGGAACTGATCCTTGGTCACAAGAGACCTGAGGTGGAGAGAAGCCCGAGCTGAAGAAAGGGCGTGGTGTTCTAGCAGGGGAACAGGAGAACGGAGTGGGAAGTCCCGACGAGAATTCAGAGAAGGTTCAAAATGCAGAAGCGATGCTGGGAGACCTTGCCAGCATCACAGCAACCACATGGTGACCCTGCTTGACAAAGGAAACAGCTGGCAGCCCCTCCCCTCACCTGCCAGAGGTAGGGAAGGATTTTAAGCCGTCTTGCAACTCATTTGTAGGGTGATTGTGAATGAGAATATTAGCTTGGCAGTCCCTCAGTTTCCGCTATGGTAAAGCGCAGCCTACTTCAGGTGACAGTAAATACCTGCTGATAACAGTAATTCACAGATTTTGTATTTAGCACAATGATTATTAAAAGTATTTGCCACCCACCTACCTATGTTGGGCCAGGGAGGCAACTTTCCGGAGGATAAAATGCTTCCTGTTTTCCTGTCCTTGCAGAGCTGGTGGGCATCGGTGCCTTTTGGCCCACTCGTGATTGCTGCTCAACACCCTCCTCTGTTCGGGTAGGCAGGGAGCACCAGGGAGCCTCCCCCACTATCCAGGGAGTCTCCCCCCATTATCTAGCATGCCAATGGCTAGAGAGATGAATGGAGAGGCCCCCAGCAGCCAAAAGGCAGCAGGATGATTGGATAGAGAAAGAAAGCTGTCCTCTTTCTATCCCTATAAGAACCTCGGGTTTCAGCAGGGAAGGGAGAGGCTCTTTGGGATGGGAGTCCACCATTTACCAGGTCAGCACTTGAATAAACCTTTTTTCCTTTTGCACCAGCACCTGTGTCTCAGGTTTGGTTTTCTCCACCTCAGGCAGCCAAACCCACCTTCTTCAGTTTTACCCCCCACTTCCCTCATGTTGTCCTTACTTTATGTTGTGTTAGATTCTCATCCTTAATAATCCTTAATTCAAGTGTGGTTGGGTCAGGCTAAGTACTTGATGACAAAAATAGTGTTCTTCATGAAAGAAATGTATTAATTAAACTAGAGTACTGTGGAGTGCCCATAGTGAAAATAGCTGGATAGCTGAAGAGTAGACAGTGTGTGAATTTGTTTCAGACTATGGTATGAAATCTGGAAGTCCCAGTTGTTATTGTATCGGTGTGGAAGGAGAAGCACATACATCAAGGAATCGGGCTTCCCTGTGCTGGGCGACAGGAAACAATTTGTCAGAGCTTCTCAACTTGCAAAAGTAGGTAGGTTACCTGTAGCAATTTGTGCACGGTAGTTCTCAGGTACTAATAATCACACTGCTATTTCTTCAGCACTGTGATTCCTGCTAGTGAACACATTTAATTATACCATCACTGCAAAACCTAGCACCATCTTTTTACCTAAAGAGGAACTCACAGGTATGCAGCCTTTTACGGCTATAAACAAAATGATCATTTAAAACTCACAGATGCTTTTTGGTTACAAAACTGATGTATGTTCCTTGTACATAATTTGTAAAACACAGAGAAGCACAATCATAAAGGTAAATACTGATCTCAATACTTAACTAATTAAGATCTTAAAGATCTTAAGATAAGTTAAGATCTTTAACTTAATTTCAACTGGAAAGACCTTTTTCCAAAGAAGTTCACATTCACAGGTTCCATGTGGGCACCCCTGTCTTTTTGGTGGGGGGGGGGTCCATCATTTAACCCACTCTAATATCGGAACCGAGGTTTGGTCTCAGGCAGTCTGGCTTGAAAGTCCTCTCCAACCTTCAACCTCATAACCTCACTATACAGCACAGGTGTCAAACTCACGTTCACCATGGGACACATTAGCCTCGCAGTTGCCTTCAAAGGGCCGAATGTGATTTCAGGACTGTATAAGTGTAACTGCTCCTTAACAGTTAAGCGAGAGCTCAGTGCTGCCACCTGGTAGAAACAAGGTGCTGGGCGGGATAAAACAAGGTGGAGGGCCAGATTCAGCCCAAGGGCCTTGTGTTTGCCGCCTGTGCGGTACAGAGAATCTGGGGCTTTTTGTATTTTTTGTTGTTGTTGTTATTGTTTACAAAATTAGATCATGCTTTAGCTGTAAGATGATCACTGTGAACGGGGCCAGCTTTCATTTCCAGACAACCAGGGTGTCAAGGAGAGAAAGCAGCTGGGAGCCCCCAGTTTTAAGCCATTTGTGTCATTCCAGACAGTCCAGGCTTTGTGGTCTTTAAGATGGGATTATTAGCAACTTGACCCAGACCTGAATGAACTTGAGCCAGCAGATAAACAAGCCAAGTGGGAATTGTTGCTTTCATAGATCAGCCAAGTCCCATGAGCTTTGGATGATCCCAGAAAGGAATTCGTTCTTCCAAGTTTCCAGGAGGGCCTCCGGGGCCTTCTACAACTGGGGCCAGGGGAAAAAGAGTGCCTGTGGCGTTCTCCTGGAGACTTTGCATTATTGCCTGCAAATTGCCAGCCTGGAATGTTAGACAGACCAATATGTCACCAGGAAAGCATGTGTTGTCATTAGGGTCGGCCACAGGCTGAAGAAATGAATTGGCGATAAGTCACTTAATTCCTCTCTGTATTGCTGTAGAGATAATGGCCTCTTCCCATATATGTCAAGTATTTCATAACATCTTTTTTATTAATCTTTCATTTTTTCAATTAGAAAGTCTGTGTAGCAGGCATGCTAGAATATGAACAATAGAAGAGAGACTTAATTTTTTAAACCTACCATGAATCATTCATAGATACTTGTTTTGTTTCCATAAAGTATCTGAGGAGATAATCACATTATAGATGCTGTGAAATAACCAAATCATTTAGCACCAAATAGTTTAGCCCCTTTCATTTGTTTTCTAGTTTACCTGAATTCATAATTTGTGTCACAAAATATATCCATCTTCCATCTATAAGTCCACCGTTCAAATTTGCTCATCTGATATTAGAGGACAAAAAATGGCATTTTTAGCTGGCTGTGTTTCTGGAAGTTTTGTTAGTGAAGGTTAACATTTGTCCTTTTTCTCTTTCCTTTGAAGAACTCGGTGAATTAAAAACATCCACCAAGTTTTACCCCCTGTTCTGGTTAGCATGGTATGTTTATGGCCATTTACAGGCCACATGGTATGTAAACATGGTATGTTTACATATCTACACCCCAGGGAGTGGCGGTTCCCACATGCACAATGCATTGTGTCCAGTGTTCGTTCATTGAACTGATTGCTGAGAGGCTGGGAAGGTGGAATCCATTTTCCGATGGCAACATTAAGTGATGTGGAGGTCCCTGAGCCAGCCCCCGAAAGCTTTTAATGCACGATCTTTATTAACAGGGCTCTGGAAACCGTGACTATTTATAATACTGTTTCTATGGGGAGAATGCATCCTGAGTTTTTCCTTCAGATTTCAACATTTTGTATCTTCATAAAAGGAAATTAAGAGCACAGAAGTCACATGACCTGGGTTTAAATCCTGGCTTTCCTTCTAACTGAGGGCAAGTTTAGTCAAGTTGCATAACCCCTCTAAGACTCTGTTTCCTCATCTGTAAAATGAGAAGAACAAGAGTGTGTCTCTGTGTGGTTCTGGTATTAAACTGTGTTTATAAAGTCCTGTGGAACACATGCATTCAGTGTGTTTGGGTCTGTGTTGTTCTCTTGTCTGATTGCAGCAGACAAGGCACTTTTGTCCCTTACATTAGAGTGAGACCTGTGCCTCCTACAACACTGAAGGCAGTTCCTGTAACCTGGGGAGGGCACTCTGATGGGGCTGAGGGTGGGGCTTTAAGGAGTTAGGAAGCTGAGCGTGGGCAGGGCCCAGTCTGGTGAAGGGCCCGGTACAGATGGGGACTGTGATTTGATTGGCCTGCAGCTGGGTGGGAAGCTGGGGGAAGGGAAGTGCAGTAGCACAGCTGAAAGCAATCCTCCATTTCTCTTTTTTCTCACCATTCCCCACCCTGGAACAGGGGGAGAAGGAAGGGAGCCGTGCATCATCTCTGTGGCCTCGTGAGGCTTTCTCTCCTTCCCTTCCATCTTCCTCCTTTTCTGGCTTTCATAGCTCTGTTACAAAGCCCTCTGCTTCTGGGTGACTCAGGAACGAGAGGAGGAAGGCGAAAGCTACAGAGAGGCAGCAGGGGGTTGGAATGCAGGGTGACGCTGGATCCCAGGCCCAGTTGGAGAGGAAGCAGGTGCCATGGCAGCCTGGCTGGAATGGGAGATACCCTGGGGGTGCATATGTACACAGCCTGGTCAAAGACAGTCTTTGCGAAGTTAGCCACCTTTTATTGAAATTAATTATCTTGACATTAAACAAGATAGCAACTACTATACCCATTTCTCTGAGGAAAACTTATTAAATATGTCCTGTGAAATGTAATATGAAAACTGAAATTTTAACCAACAGCTTGGCTCAGAGAATTAGGAGAACTTTGTTGCTAAAAGCAGCCTCAGAGGTCCTCTTGTCCATCTCTGTCACTGCACAAATGGGGAAACTTGGGCCCCTGGATGAAGTACTTTCTCACAGTCACATGGCTAGTTAGCAGCAGTCAGAACAAAAACACAGGATTCCTAGCTTCCAGAAAAGTGCTTTCTCCAGAGAGATAGGTAGGTGAGTAGGTAGGTAGATAAATAGGAAGAGTGTGTGTGTGTGTGTGTGTGTGTGTGTGTGTGTGTGTGTGTGTGTGTGTGTTACAAGGAGCAAGGAGCAGGAGAGGAGGAAGTAATAATGATAATGCAGCCCCACACTTCAATTCTACTATGCGCCAGAATTTCCACTGAAGTCAGACTGAGGAATTTCAATGGCTCAGAATTAATGAGAGCTGTGTTAGGTATCCTTATTGCTGAACTCTTTGACCCGTTTTTCTATTCCACTCAGCCTGTTTAAATACCACACAGGCCACCTCATCATAGCATCTATAGGCACTACTGTTCCCTAGCACTGTGATCTCGAGCTAAAGGCTCGAGCTATAAGGAAACAATTCTAGTGACTTTCTGCTTCTTTCACAGATCATAATATCCTGGCAGACATCTCTCTCCTGGAAAATTAGAATCATGTCATTTGCGTACCTGAGGACCTTTTAGCAGGGATCACTGAGATGATAAGCTCTGTAAAGTTTTTAGATGAAAGGCTCTATAAACACCTAGTATCACTCCTTAGCATTATTAATATTGATGATAATTCTATGACAGAATGACACTTACTATGTATGTGCTGCCGCCATTATATCATTATCACAAACTCTAATTATAATACTTTGAGAAATTGAGGTGTTATTTTATATTGCTTTGTATTGTGGCCGTCTATTCTCATATCTTTTTGCAAAGCAGGAAGAGGTGTTCTTCTCGTAAGGATAAGAAATTCTAGAAGGCCGTGGAGGATGTGCAGCACCTCACCTCCGACCCCGTTGTGCTGACCCCTCCAAGAAAGGGTTTCCCACACCTTCAGGAAGACTCCTTTCAAAGGCCACTCTGAACATCTTTTCTCCAGGGGGCTCTTCCCATGTCATCATCTGAGTGTAATTTAATCATATTTGGTGGGGCTTTGCTCACAAAGCAACTGGCCTCACAACTATTTCTTTGCATTGCAATGAGAGTCCTCGTTTTTTACTCAGAGGAGAACCAGGGTCCTTTGACATCCTTCCATTCTGTCTCTTTCTCGGCAGCTGATGCCTCTCTCATGAACCCCAACGCGTTTCAGTCTGCACAACACTTGGCCGAGGTTCTATTATCCTTCCTTGTCCCCTCTTTGGTTAAATAGGATTACAGTCTAGTCATCTAGCTCTGGTGGATGATTGAAAGACACAGTTTTTTAAAGTGTTCAGATGCTTAAATCTACATTTAAGCAAATCTATATGAAGTAATTGAGTATCTTTGCTGTTTTGAGGAAAATGTATGGAAGAAAATGGAAGGGCAAATAAGAAAATGAAAGTGTGTCTGCGAAGACATACTTCCCCTCCCGGTTTATGGCCCTGAAGGAATCCAACCCTTCAGATACCTCCCAGATTCCTTGTTTTAAAAAATTGTTTAAGCAATGATTTACACTAGTCCATATTTGACTGAAAGTATCTGAAAAGCAACAAACCAGTGGTAACTTAAGTTTCCCCTTTATGGGTACTGGTGTTTCATAAATGAACCCAGTATGTTCCAGCCGCAAAACTTTTTCCAAATTTATAAGGAATTTAAGTTAATGAATGCAGTTTTTAAGATTTTTCTCCCATAAAGCATTCCTAAATCTTTGACTTTCTTGGACCCATCAGAATCTAATGAAAAATGGTTTTTTTGTACAACTGAGAATTTTCTGTTTTGTTATTTGAATTACTGGTACTTCTAGTATTTTAAGTAGGTTTCAGATTCTCTGCCATCCAAAAAACAAAAAAATACTGAGAATCACTTTGTATAAATCACAAAGTATATTTCGGAGATTGTCCTCAATGTTTTTAATATCTCACCCCCTTGGAAGAGTTCAGTTTTCTCAAAGGAAGGCTAATTCATAAAAATAACCAAGATAATATTTGGCAGCATTATACCACTGCCTAGCATTATCATCTCTATCTTTTGTCTTTTCCCTATTTTTCAATATTTTCTTTCTTCCTATGTTTTATCATTGCTACCATTAATTGAATATATACTATGTACTCACCATGTGCTAACCCTCACATGAACTATGCAGCTGAAGACAGAAAGGCTCAAATATGCCAAGTAACACATCGTGGGGCACACAGTAGGTAATGGGAGGACCAACAGGTGCAAGTCTGCTTTTCTTCAAAATCTGTGACTTTCTATCCTGTGGGGGCTTCACTCCCCTTTCTCTCCTACCACACACTGACCTTTGCCTTTCCATTTTTTTCTTACATAATTGTAGTAAAACACCCATGACATAAAATTTATCATCTTAACTGTGTGTAATGTACAGTTTTGTGGCATTAAGTGTACTCACTCAGTGCTATCATCACCACCATCCATCAACATAACTCTTTTCGTCTTGAAAAACTGAAGCTCTGTACTCTCTGAACAAGAGCTCAACATCATTCCGCTTTCTGTCTATATGAGCTGACTCCTGTCGGGATGTCATATATGTGGAATCACATAATGTTTGTCCTTTAGCGACTGGTTCATTGCACTTGACATAATATCCTTAAAGTTCCCTCCACTGTAGCCTGTGCCAGACATCTCGCTTAAGGCCGGGTAGTATCCCACTGTAAGCACACAAGTTTATCTCACTTTGTCCATCCACACATCCAGCACTGCACACTTGGGTTGCTCCACCTCTCACTGTGCATAACGGTGCCACGAACATCAGTGTCCTGTTTTCCCTGTGAATAAGCTTCCCCTGCTTCATCTTCTAATTGCTTGTCAGTGAGAGCCAGTAATAATGCTCTGTCCCACTGATTAAACCTAGGAAATGACCGTCAAACTGTTTAAGCTGTGGATCATTTCACTTCTCTTTTTCTTGTCATTTTTTTCTCTTTTTTTAGCTTTGCCTTTTTTTTCAAGATTGGTTTTGCATGGTAATGAATAGATAGTCTGTCATTTATCTGAGTCTCTATATTTCTCCTGAGTCTGTATATAGGAATGGGCAAAATTAGGTTCACAATTGCGAATAATGTGAAACATGGTTTACTCTTATATTATTATTTATTAGTTATCGTATTTTATTCCATATGAACAACTGTAAACCTACTTTTGCCCAAACCTGTATTTCTGTCTTTCACTACAGTTAAGTGGAACTCCAATAAAAACTCTTTGAACCTGCAGAGGAATTGTGTCAAAGAGCCAAGCAGCCTGCATTTATTGAATGCAAGACATTAGGCGAAGTGTGTGTGTGTCTGTGTGTGTGTGTGTGTGTTGGAGGTGAGGGTGGCGTTGGCAGGAGTAGAGATTCGGTTCCCAAATTCAACGAACTTTTAACTTGTGAGTGTTTGTTACTTTATTAGTTTAAATTTGGAATTTTTACTGTCAGATTCTTTAATATGTCTGGGATGAATTTGCCTCCCACCACGCCCACCCCACCCTGTTCCCCTAGGACTTTTGACAATGACTGAGGCATTTTGATTGTCACAGTTGGTGAGAGAGTACTATTAGCACCTAGTGGGTGGGGACCAGAGATGCTCATCGATGGCCCCCCAGAACAAAGATCTGGTCCCAAATGTCAATAGTGCCAAGGTTGAGATACCCCATAGTATGTAATATTACTTAATTTAATGTTGATTAATCACCTAATAATGAACATGAAAAGACACAAATCATTTTCCTAAGGGAAAATTCCTTATGAGACTGTAATAACTTGTAATCAAGCTAGCATTTTCCCTTCTATAATTTTAACTATTTGCTAATCCAGAATATAAAATTGTAACTTCTCGAGTGGAATTTTAATATCTCAAGAAAATTTTCTAGTAGAAATGTTTTACTTTAAAAACATAACACAGTATGCAATATATTGGCAATTGGCAAAAAGAAGAGACCATTGCGTGGTTAATAAACTCTCACTGCCTTTGAAAGGCATTGTGCAATTGCTCCCTGAATAGTCTTCTCCTCACTGCTTTACTCAGACTACAGTATATTTACATGTTACCCCTGTACAGATATTTTAGGAAGTAGTACTCTTGGCCCTAAAAGGATGTTTTGATGGAAAATACTCCATGGATAACCCAGTCACTTCATAGATGTCATTAGAAATATTTACTATCTGCCTTTCCATAAAGTGGAACTTTTTAATAAAATGGAACTTTAACAAATGGAATGGTGCCCTGGCTGGTGTAGCTCAGTGGATTGAGCACAGGCCTGTGAAGCAAAGGGTTGCCAGTTCAATTCCCAGTCAGGGCACATACCTGGGTTGCAGGCCAGGTCCCCAGTAGGGGACATATGAGAGGCAACCAGACATTGATGTTTCTCTCCCACTCTTTCTTCTTCCCTTCCCCTCTCTCTAAAAATAAATAAATAAAATATTTTTAAAAAGAAAATGCTTTAAAAATGGAATAGCTCCAAAGGAGAATCGTTTGGAGATGTACAGACACCCTGCCAGGTATCCTACTGGGCACAGAAAAGCTGGACAGCCAGTCGCTGTGTGTAGGTCTGAACTTGTCTCTGAACCACCAGGAAGGATTCCACGGTGTCGTTGACCAGGAAGCTGGCCTGGGCGTGGGTGCATGGGGCATGCGTTTGAATGCTTGCCCCACTAAACAAGGCTCATCTAGGTTTGTAACAGAGTAAGTGCGTTCTTATCAACAGTCTCCTACTCTTTGTACACCTTCAGTGCTGAGAGATGAACATTGCTGTTCATGGTAGGATTCCTGAAATTTCTACTTAATCACCAAAAAAGAATAAGTCCTGGCTTGGCATTTCAGTTGTCTGGTCGTATCGCAGAGATTGTCCTGACAGTGCCTTCCTGCACATAGACATGAATTGATCCTCAAGCATCGGAATCAAGAATCCATGTTTTTCTGTTCCAGGACGTGGGAAGAAGGCAAGGTGCTCATCTTCGACGACTCCTTCGAGCACGAGGTGTGGCAGGACGCCACGTCTTTCCGGCTGATATTCATCGTGGATGTGTGGCACCCAGAGCTGACACCCCAACAGAGACGCACCCTTCCTGCAATTTAGCATGTTGTGTGGGCTTGGGACACTCTGGAGAGAGACTGCCTCTCTAGCTGTATCTCCTTGGGTGTGGGGATAGAAGTTCACTCAGCAATGCCTTTCATGTCCTTGATTGGCAGCCTGAAAATCTCTGAACCGCCTCCTAGGGTTAGAAGACACTAAAGGGAATATTTGCCTTGCTGCAATTTACATAAGAAATGCCCGGATGTATTTCATCCCATGAGAGCATCGTTCTGATGTCTATATTTCAGGTAAATACATGATAGCTTCTACCTTGCCAGCCAAAGATGTTTTTTTCCATTTAGAATGGGCGAAATCAGTGTACAGTGAGAATACATGTAGCAACTGTGAACGGATTGCTTTAGCTTGTAATTTTTCTATGCAGTTATATTTTTCTAGGGTAGCTAAGTGATTTTTTGTCATCACATACCACTACTTTTTTGTTGATTTTAATAACAAGCTGTGTAAAATGCTTTACTTCTAGCTGTTTATAGTGGTAACTTTCCTGGTGAACTCAGACTTCCCTTTTTTAATTATTTTTAGACAAAGACACTCATGAAATCAGCAGTTTGACTTTCCCAATACAAATGAAAAACCTGTAATTATGCCAATGTCTGTGAACTGTACAGCTCCCCACCCACTGAGTCTATTTGCTTTTTTATCTTCATTGAGAGCTAGTGTCCTCGTTTCTCTCGTCCCCATGAGAAAGGTGCAGACACCGCCCAAGTGGCATTTCTTGCTAAGAGGAAGCCTTTACACTGAAAGGGGACATGGGATCGTTTTATACTGAGTCATAAAAATGCCACATGTAAATGTTTTTAATGCCAAGTGTTAGGGCTGAACAAAAAAAGTAAAGTTTTTCCAAGTAAAAAATTTTCTCTCAGGATCAGGTGGAGCTGTGGCTGCCAGGGCACTGGCTGCGGGCCTGGTTGCAGTCCAGGGGACGGGGCTGGACCCCGGGTGTCTTTGCCTGTGGTAGGTCCATGTGAGTGACAGAGTCTGTGATGGATTCCCATCACAAGTTTTCAAAAATATGAAGGAAGGCAGAATGGAAGACTGAGAAGGCCAGGATCTTTGTCCTGAGTGTAGGGTGTCAAGATTGCCCTCCTCTCTGA
This sequence comes from Artibeus jamaicensis, assembly GCF_021234435.1. Lineage (NCBI taxonomy): Eukaryota > Metazoa > Chordata > Mammalia > Chiroptera > Phyllostomidae > Artibeus > Artibeus jamaicensis. The sequence goes on from NW_026522059.1 coordinate 42,596,865, forward strand.
AAGAGCTTAGGAGTCTTCCAGCTCTTTTGCTTGAAAAACTTCTGCCATTTAAACATCACTTTGAAAAAGCAATTATTATCCACAACTTAGCTTTAATATTACCCACAGCATCGAAACAGCTGTTGAAAATGGTCTTGCCTACTCATTCCAAAGATGACCAAGTCATTAATTTGGTACATTATTAATGCATTAAATTTTGTTTTTAAAATTAAAGCTAACTAAGAATGTTAGCTATAGGAATGTAATAATATCAGTGCACTGAACTTAAGCTAATATGAACAAAAGCGCTGGAAAAATGATACATAGGTTACCAAGAATTTATAGGTTAAAAAAAAATACTCGTGATTTTTTTTCCATCCAATGACGAAAGAGGATGCTTTCTTATCTCATTTAAAAAACAGTCCTTTAAAATTGAAATGGACTTTTCCGCTCGTTCTTAAAGCCCATTAGCTTCTAGGAGAAGTTTGCAAACTATTTTTTGTGTTCCCTTCTGTGTTGCCAGTATTCAAAAAACTCACTCAAATAGATGAAGAAGTATGTGAGGAAAATAGCAAAATTAATTCCCAAAGTCCAGAAGAAAAGGCACACTCCTGAAAAATAAACAGGTATTTTTGTCCTTCAGTATTTATTGAACAGAGGAAATGACTGACAAAGGACAATACAATCAGTGCTCGTGTGGTAACATTCATGTCACTTACACAGTTTGGTTCTTGTATGTATATTGCATACACAAAGAAATTCAAAGAATAAGTTGTCAATGTTGGATCATCATCTTACAGTCATGTAATGAAATCATGGAATGGAGTAAAAACAAGCTCTTTCACTTAGTAATTATAATATGGTATTTAAAATCAGGTCACTACAGGATCCTAAATATTGCCAATTGAAAAGCCAGAATTGTCATTACTGTTGCAAAGAGTTGGCAATAATTGCATTTTAGGCATTTGGATTCCACAACTACCTTATAAACCAAGTAATAAAATGGATTTTCTAATTCACTTTAATTCTTCATCTTTCGTCTCTATGTCACGGTATATAAGAAAAGTGTTTCAGTCACCGCATTTGGTAGAATTATTTCAATATTAATTTGAAATTGCTACACAAAACGAGTTAGTTTATTAATACTGTGATACAACTGGCTCAGAAATATTTTTAATTCTATTGCAATTTTATTTCAAGGGAGAAATACAAAAATTACTCCTGTTAATTGTTATCTACCAGTAGAAAAAAAATGAAAACACCAGATCCATCGAGAAAGAGATCCATAAATGGTTAAGAATAGTAATAATATCCACTGAGGGTGATTTATGGCCAGTTGAATCACCTCTTTCTTTTGAATTTTGAATTTTGTAGCTATAACAAATTAACCCTCTGAAATCCTTAAAACGTAAAATCATATTTTACTGCCCATTATCAACGAAAATATTTTTATTTGGCATTGAGCACCAACTGGTCATCCTGACGAATGGCCGTGCCTTGCAGGTGATGGGGGAGTAGGAGATCTCTAAAAACACACGGCTGGTTTGGGGCAACATGGCACGAGTGAGGACGTCATGTCCTGTGATATCTTTAATTGTATCTAATTTCCTTTGAATGGACAGTTGGGGACTCATTTCTAAGGAGAATAAACAAAGAAATACAATGATCTTTGGCATTTCATCCTGCATTCCTAGTCTTCTCTTATTTTCAGCACTTGCATATTTGGCCATCCTTAAGGGTCTTCCTCCAAGATTGAATACCTACCCACTCAGCAACAGCCAGGCCCTTTCTCTACGCATTTAACTGGTTGTAGTGAGGGGAAGGGAGTTAAATGCTTTAGTTGCACTTTTCTGAGCTGTAGTGACCCAAGTGAGGCAACTTGAATGGATTTACCAACCACTGACATGTTTCCAATGGGACCCCACCCCCCGCCCCCGTATCTGCAGGCACACATTGCTTGTGGAAGTCACATTGCTAAGATGAAATAATCATATTTCACATTTTGTGCCTCTTTTAAAAGTCTGCTCATGATAATCAGCTGGTAGCCTGACAAAAGATGTGATGTCAAAATCACTTTTGCAGGATATCAAAATAAGCAAACTCTGAAAATAGCCAGACCTCAGAAAACATGCTCTTAGGCTGAACAAGTTGATGCTGGTGATGAGGTCAAAGAAAATAATTCAATAAGAATGGAAATTACTGGAGATACTATTGTCTCAGGGCTTTTGTACTACATTAAACTTGACAACTGTGTCTGCACAGTTTTATTCTGATGTATCTACTTGGAAATGCACTTAATCTTAAATTGCAGAAACTGAAGGTCTCTGTGCAATGCCTCAGAAAATTCCTTGTTCTAATGCAGTGTGCATTGAATTTAGTTTTTCTCTTTTCAATTCATTTAATACCATAAATGTGGGGGAGAGGGATCTTGTTTACATAACTGCCTTGCTTTATCCTCCATTCAATACCCTTACTGAAAAACACAAAGAAACATCTCTCAAGTCTTTGTTTAACTTTGGCTACTCCAGCCAGGGGCTGGTGACAGTCATTACTGGGTGGCAGGAGTGGAGAGCCTTGTGTCAAGCCAAACACACATGTCTGTAGGGGTCAGTTGCACATGTGCCTCCTGGGTGGCTGATGCCACTGACGGTTGGCATTATGCGGGGACATGGAGTGACTCAGGGATCAGTCCAGAGCCAGAAGTGGCTGAGTGTTCTCATTCTCTCCCTTCTCCTCGTGCTTCAGAGTCCCAGCTTCTACCACGGACTGCGATCTAATAGTATGAGAAGGAAGGAAAAAGATATAATTACAAAAAGTTCATGATGGCAACAACTTTGGCATTCAGATTTTATGTTTCCCTTATTAATCAAGACACTCAACATGAATATTTAATCCCCCCTTTTGTAGCTCTGTTTTCCTTGCTTTTTTGTCTTCTATACCACATTTTTATGGGGAGGAGCATCTTGGAATTCTTCTTTGTGGAGCACTCATCTGTTGGTAAAAGGAACATGTATTCTAGCCACAACTCTGCCCCAGCATCTATACATTCTCTAGATCTTAAGGAGTATATGGTGAAATGAATTTTGTTTGATTTTTAATGTTTTTAAATACTTTTTTATGGTTTCTTTCTGTTTTCATTGATTATGCTGTTACAGTTGTTCTATTCCCCCCTTCAGTCCCCTTCACCCTAACCCCCGTCCCCACCATTACCCCCCCTTTAGTTTATGACCATGTGTCTCAAGTTCTTTAGATTCTATATTTCCCATACTATTCTTGCCCCCCATCTATTTTCTACTGTCTATGCTACTTATTTTCTGTACCTTCTCCCCCCTTCTCCTCCTCCCACTCCCCTGTTGCTAACCCTCCTTGAGATCTTCATTTCTATGTTTCCACTCCTGATCTAGCTGTCCTTTTAGTTTGCTTTTGTTTTAGGTGTGGTTGTTAATAACTGTGAGTTTGTTGTCCTTTCACTGTTCATGTTTTTTTTAAGTTCTTTTTCTTAGATAAGTCCCTTTAACATTTCATATAATAAGGGCTTGGTGATGATGAACTCCTTGAATTTGATCTTATCTGAGAAGCACTTTATCTGTCCTTCCATTTTAAATGAAAGTTTTGCTGGATAGAGCAATCTTGGTTGTAGGTCTTTGGATTTCATGACTTGGAATACTTCTTTCCAGCCCCTTCTTGCCTGTAAGGTCTCTTTTGAGAAATCTGCTGACAGTCTGATGGGGACTCCTTTGTAGGTGACTGTCCCCTTAGCTTTTGCTGCTTCTAGGATTCTCTCCTTCCTTCATTTTAATCTTGGCTAATGTAGTTATGATGTTTTTAAATACTTTTTAGAGCCTTTGTTTCTCAAAGTCATAGGAAACTGCCATGCATGATGAAACTGTCATGCTTTGGAATCAGATGGTAAATACAGACTGTGCTCTTTACTGGCTGAGGAGTTCTTAAGCTCTGGACCTTTATTCTCTTATCTGTAAAATAGAACTATTAACTACCTCCCACAGTTGATAAGGACTCCACTAATATACATAATGCATTTGACATGTAATTGTAGTTAAAATTAATGGAGGACACTATTATCACCATTATGGCAATTATAGTAGTGATCTTTAGTTTCCGATGTGTTCTTTCATATTGGACCATTAGCATTTCTTTCCTGAATTTATAACATGGATTGAAACTTAAAATTACTTTCCAGCTTATAGGGAGAAGGTTGTAAGAGTTATCCATATAGTAAACATTCAGTAAATGTTCACAGACTAAAAATAAATCAGTCAAAACATTAAGAGAATAGTTGAACTATATCATTCAAACAAGCAAGCAAAATGTACAAATATGTGCAGTAAATGCTTAACTCAGAGGTCTGAGTTGCCCAAACCCTCCACATTCTGAGTGTCTTAGGACAGACTCTGCCTTCCTCCTCTAAACCCCTAAGGTATCCTGCCTGATAGAGCATCCTTGTATACCCGAGACTCTGGCCCATGCCATATAGTATGCTTACAATACAATTGACACTGAATGCCCATTTTTGTGTGCCTGGGATTTGGGTCACACTGCATCAGTTTGACCTCTTGTGATGGGGAGGAGGAGGTGGAAGAGCTGAAGACTGAGCAGCTAAGGTCATTCACACACCCTGTATGCCTATGTGACTGACCTCCTCCACCCCAATAAAAGCCCAGGGCACTAAGGCATGGGTGAGGTTCCCTGGTTGGTGACACTTTGCACACGTCACACAGCATTGCCAAGAGAATTAACCTCTGTTCACGTGATGCCACTGGAAGGACAACTGGAAGCTTAGAACTGGCCCAGTGCACCTGGACTCCACCCAATGCACCTTTTTCTTCTGCTGGTTCTAACCAGTATTTTTCTTTTTTGCTGTAACAAACTATAACCGTGACTATAACAGCTTTTCTGGGTCCTGTGAGTCCTGCAAATTTATCAAACCTGACAATGGTCTTAAAGACTCCCAAACACAAGCTGTAATTACACTAGTATATGCATCTTTCATTGTAAGTTATTTACATGTATTAACTTGTTTTCATAATCCTAAAGAACGGCACTATTGTCTCCATTTTACAGATGGAAAAAGACACCAAAGAACAACAGCAAAAAAAAAAAGTAGCACAGGAAAAGCAAAAAAGTACAGAGTGGAGAACAGCACAGGTTTATCACCATCACACTACTCCTGGGTACACCTAAGGCTGCAGAACTGTTTATCTAAAATATTTAGTGTTTCTTCCACCTCACTGTACAAATAATTCTCTGCCTAAGATTCTTATCTCCACTCAGGATATGTATGTGCTATAGAAAGTGTAAAATCAAGAACCCAAGAAGCAAATTCATGCAGTTGTCTCAAAACAATGGGTTTGGACTCTAAATATCAATCCAATCAAACGGTTCAACTCTAAATATGAAGCTTAACCTTTGAAAATGAAATGGATTCATGTTTCCCTGGGACAGGACGAGAAAGCCCCAGGCAGCCCAGCTCTTTACACATTTTCTCTGTGTGTCTCTGTTTGTGTTAAAGCCCTGATGTACACAGGGGTGGGGCAGATGTTAATAGATTATATATGGAGCAGAAAGGCCAAAAATCCAGAGGACATGAGAACAAACCCAAATAAGCATGAAGAAAACCAGAGAAGCTCAGCCACATACCCAGGGCAATCCCTTCTAGCACCTCGGACAGCTGCCTTAGTGCTTTGCCCTACAGGCCCTGGTGAAAATAGGCGATGTTGATGGCCATTCCATTTTAGAGACTATATGGCTTTTCTCTTCTTTTATGCTAGGTGGCTTTATTTTACAACATAAGTGAATCACAGCCATAGAGTTAAAAGGGACTATTATGTATAGTAACCCAATAGGAGCTATTCAGTGAGGGGCCATACAGCCTCTTGAATATATCCAACTTGAGAACCACACTCCCCCAACCCCTAGAGGGGCAACTCTGCTAGAAGTTCTTCCTTACATTGAACTAAAACCTCTCCTTTTGCAACATCTATATACTGTTTCTGGTTCTGTCTGCTGGAGCCATCAGGTCCATACAACAGACTAAGTATTCAGTGCCCTCCAGCCCTCTCATCGCCCTCACCAAGGTGAATCAGATTCCTCTTGTGCCATGGTTTCTAAAGCTCCCCGATCCAGCACCCTCTTGTATCTCTTCATCAACTGGTTACCCACAGGGTATCATCTCAAAACAAAGTAAAAATATTGCTTCCCTTTTTTCCTTTTTGTATGCTTCTGTTGTGGCATAGAAAATGCACCTAGAATTGCATTAGTCTTTCTGACACTAATGCAACATAGTGCTGAGAAAAAATTTAGCTGCATTTATACATGCCTCTGTTGAACCCTTTCTCTCCTGTCTTGAAGGTGCTTCTTCAAATATTAAATTTCATCTTTTTAAAAAGATTTTATTTAGTTAGTTTTAGAGAAAGGGGAAGAGAAACATCAATGTGTTATTGACTCTCACATGCCCCCTACTGGGGACCTGACCTGCAACCCAGGCATGTGCCCTGGCTGGGAATCGAACTGGTGACCCTTTGGTTCACAGGCCAGCACTCCAACCACTGAGCCACATTGGCCAGGAAAAATTTCATCTTTTAAAATTTGGTTCATATTTGTACCTATATGCCTCCTTTTGAATCCTGAAATTTGTCATCTGTCCAAATTATTGTCTAATTTTAATGAATATTGAATTTGTTTCCAAACTTTCCCTGCCTGTATTTTGGGAGCCACTATGAAAAACAAAATTCTCAAATACTGAATCTTCAAACAGTCATTTATTTACACTTACTCATGATAGCAAATGTTGTGAATATTTCCTGCTATATGCCAGGAACTGTGACCAAATGTTGAGAAACCTTCATTCTTTTGTGAAAATATTGCTTTAGTTACCCGGCCCTAGACCCAAGACCAGACATGGGATTACTCTGATAGTACTCAGAGGAGAGGGTTTTGGGAGGAGAGAGGCATTAGCTTTCAAAGGAAAGAGAGAGCAAAGCTATCATTCACACAATGACCTCATTCACAGTCTTTGTTCAGATGGCTCTCCCTTCCACCTCCACCTGGGGTCAAATTGGACTATGTGATTTCTCTCAATACCTGTACTGAAAGCAGGTACAGCAAGCAGGTGTTCTTATCTCAGCCAATAAACTTTATGTCTTGTTTGGTGGGTCACCATTGAACAATGAGGAGCTGAGCATGCAGAACCAAACATAAGTTTTGTGGTCTACATTTTCCCTGATGGAGAAGATGACATGGCCTCTACTTTCAGCAGGGCAGAATTCCATTTGCCTGGTCACACAATGATCATCTGATATAAGTAATACCATATTAGAAGGATTGGAAATTCATTGGGAAAATATAAAGCAAATGTTCTATTTAAGAGAAAAAATAGTACAAATAAATGACACCAAAAGAAACACCCAAGATTTTAAAAATCTTGCCCACAAGCAGTCCATTTAGCTGAGTCAAAGTGATTTCTGGGAAGATTGATCAACTGTGCACCGACAAAAATGTCTGCACCACTTGTAAACAATGTGCTCAGGAACTGTGCATCTAGTATTAACCTTGGAGGAGCCACTTGCCTCGCCACTACCTAGTCCAGATCACTCTTGGTGGTAATCTCTCCATTTAGGGGCTTTGCCTTCTCATAAGAAGCTTAACACTTCAGCTAAAATAAACATTTTGGACTTTTCTCTTGGGTCCTCTTTCCAGCACTGAAAGCCAGCTTAACCCCAAGGGCAGGCTGGGGAGGGATTTGAACTACTTCAGCCATCATTATCTCAGTGGTATAGCAAACTCCCTGAACAAAGGCTACATTCTAGCCTTGACAGCCACATTTTGTTTTCCTACTCTATGCTCTCTTTACCCCTCCCTCTCCTTCCCCCCCCACCCACATCCCTTCCTCCCCGTCTTGTCTTTCTCCTTTTTCACCTTCTCTCTTCCTCATTTCCCCTCTAAAATTTGGAACTTGCCTCAACTCATATCTTCAAAGATCTATAGCCATGGTTTAATCTTTACTGATTCCAAAGGTAAGTAAATTCGGGTAAGAGTTCTTTTACAAATTGAGCTACTAAGAGCTCAAAGCCTCCTTATAAAACTTGTAAGAGGTAATTGTTGTACTGATGCACCATGGAACCTAACACTAAATGAAAGGCTAACATGTCAAAATAAAAACTGCTATTTTTTAAATTCAAAATAAGTGATGAGACTGTTCCACCTGAAAGCTAACCTTGTTACCTTATCTTATACCTTACAATTTTTAGAGTTAACAGAAGTTTTGACTTGATTAGTAAGTATTCATGTAGCTTCCAGAGCAACATATTTGTTGTTGCTTTCAAATCTTTGAAGCAACATGGGTTTCTTTTTATCATAATGCCTTTAATAATGTCCTCGATAAGAAATCTTAAGGAATAATTTTAAGACATGTACAGATTCTTCTGTGTTGGATACTGTCATGTACCATGACAGTATGGTAGGGACCATACTGTTCATAATCAAAATCAGCCTCATAGGCAACATGGCTCTGCTCAACGGGAACAATCAATGTTTACTGAACACAATAAATAAATTAGTTTTTTAAAAAAATAAGCCTAAGTATTTTTTGTATAAAGCAGCAAATCTTTTCACTATCAAAGTGAAAAAAATAAAAAATAAGCCTCCATCTAATTTGACAACACAATATGCTACTATTTTATTGAAATACAAAGAAAACATAGAGGAAAATAAATATTCTGTTCCTTTTTCGTGAACTATTTTTAAAGTGAGCTGAATATTCAACTCAGTTCTTGCCTATATGTGCTATAACTCAAATTTAAATGTGTAATGTAGTTATATTTAACTCTGATGTGGCATGGGCTTACCCTTCTTGTAACAAGGAAGAAAATTCCAACAGAAAGCAAGTGCAGTTTTAGAAAACATAAAACCAGGTTGCTTTTGTGAAACTGGGCTCACAGGTAAATGGGACAGGAGCAGCCCTGTCCATCACGCAGCCCCACCACGTGTGACCCCTGAAGACTTGCAACCGGGTCAGTCGGAACTGAGGTGGGTAATAGAGGCCACGTGTTCACTGGGTTTCAAAGGTGGTATGAGAAGAGAGAACGTAAAGCATCTCATTAAGAGTCTTTAAAATTATACGTTGAAACCATCATTATTGTATACATTATTACATTAATTTCACTCGTTTTTCTCTACTTTGATGATGTTACATACAGGACATGTATGTAAATTAAAATTACATACATGACTCACACCGTGTTTCTATTAGCCCGCATTGGTCTAGAACCTGATTTATTCTATCAAGCTTGTTGCTGAACCCAGAGTGATACATTAATCCTCATTTAAAAATTCACAGTCATCCTAAAGAGTCTCAGCAACACTATTCATTGATACTGCTCATATTTACTGGTCTAAGCCTTTCCACATATTAACTCCTTGAATCCTCACACTGACCCACCCAAAGACTCCTGTGACATGAGAGCTGTGTTTTGTCACTGTTGTTGCCTGAATTTTAATTAGAAAGAAACTTATGAGAAAGAAAAGAAACTTTCTTAGAAAGAAACTAATGAGTTAAGACTGCTAATTTGTTATCATTTAGATGGAGGTGAACCCATACCTTTTTAATCTGTAAATGAGTAAGTAATATGAGAAAACTTTAGGAAGAAATTTAAAATATTTGAAGAAATGTTCTTTTTGAACACAGACCAGATTTAATGTGAACTTCATGTTAAGAATCCAGATTTTTGCTTGTTCGTTGTTTTTGCTGTTCAGTAGATGGGCCCTGCAAGAGGTAAACTGGGTGGGAGTGGACTGGGCTGGGGCCTAAGTCTAAGGGCCTCTTCTCGTCACCATCCATGTCACTGGCTCTCTGTGGGACTCTACAGAGCACCCGACTTGGTTTTCTGACACCACATTCTTCAACTGCAAAAGGGTGATTTTGGGTGAGGTAATACATTTACCCCCAAGATTTCCTGAACTCTACCAGGTTACAATCACCTTTGTTCTTGAAAACAGACTTCAGTTTTCAAAGTCCTGCAATTCACACTTTAAGCTAGTTTGCTCGAATAGTCTACCTCTCTAGCTCAGCATTGGTTTTTACCTCTTTCTAAAAAAATCATAGAAATACCAAAAATGGCAAAAGGTGGTTGGTGAAACAGAGAATGCCTTCCTGAAGTTAGTATGTACCCAATACATTTAGTTTCACAGCCAAAAAGATTTACCTTTTAAAAATGTTTTTCACTTTTATAAGTTTTTAAATGTTGAATTCAAAGCTGCCAGGTGCTACTTAACACTTTTTGTGTCATCGTTAATGTGTTTTAGATTTTTTCAAGTATCCTACTGCTACAAATGGTCCCTTGTCAAGTCACAGTATCCCACTGCAGTAAAGAGCTCCTTTCTGACGTGTAGCCACCAAGGTTGTTCCGTGTGCACAGAAATTCCGATCAGCAATCAGTAGATTTTGTTGTCACAGCTGAAATTAGTTTAAGACTATTTTGGAAAAAAAGATTTCAACTTTATTTAGATTTTTCTAGAATTGTTACCTACAGGACAGTTTCCCATCACCATGACTGGTTTTAATCAGAATCATCATCATCATCATCATCACCACCATCATCATCCCTGACAACAGTCACCATTTACTGAGTACTTGCTACCTGCTGAGTTTTGCACTAAGTATTTGGCCTTCATTGTCCTTGTTTAATCCTCACAATACTCTCCTGAGGCTGGTATTTTTTATAAAGATTTTATTTATTTATGTTTAGAGGAAAAGGGAGGGAGAAAGACAGGGAGAGAAACATCAATGTGTGGTTGCCTCCCACATACCCCACAGTAGGGGACCTGGCCTGCAACCCAGGCGTGTGCCCTGACTAGGAATCAAATCAGCAACCCTTTGGTTCTCAGGCCAGCACTCAATCCACTGAGCCACACCAGCCACAACTATTGTTAATTCCATTTTGCAGATCAGGAAACAGCCTTAGAGAAATTTATGATTTACATAAGTTTCCACAGATAGTTGTGGAAGTAGAATCTAAACCCAACTATGACTCTAGAATCCACATTCTTAAACACTATGCTATACTGTGTAAGAAATATCTACAACTTGGTAATAAACCAAAGGATACACACACACACACATTATATGTATGTATGTATACATGCATGTGTATATATGTATATGTATATGTATGTGTACATATATACGTATTTATATCAGTAGTTGTTAATACTCAAGTTCTCAGAGAAGCATTTCTCCTATTGTTACTGGTGAATCCAATGGTTAATATAATTACCTATTATTTATTAAAACTTCATTTTAAGCATAGTGAATGAAATTGGAAGAGAAAATAGCGGAACTTCATTCAGATAAAAAAAGTGTCCTAGGAATTTCCAGTAATGCAATCATACCTTCACCTATAATGACCAGGAGGGTATTTAATACTTCAAGCTTCTTTCTTTTAAATGTATAACATTCATCCAAATTCCTGGGAACACCTCTGCAGAACTGTAGTCAGCCAACACGGGAAGTTGATTGGTGTGGAGAAAAGGAGCAGATTAGACCTAACTGAGAGCAGACCTTGTCTGCCAGGAGACCAAGCAGCCCAGGGCCTTAGACATGAGGAAGAAGGAATCAGGGAGGGAGCCGAAAAAGGCCATGGAAGAAAATGGCAGATGCAATTGGACATTTTGTTTAATTCATTTACACAGGAGTTTATTGCTGTTTATGAAACTGTGTATTCCTATTATACTAATTCACAGCTTTGCACCTGTAAAATAAGAGAATATTACCATATTCTCTACCAGGCTGTGAGAGATTCAAGATATAGTAAAGTACTTAGAGTTCTCTGAAGGAGAAATGATTGAATTTGACAGGGTTTATCATTTTCCTAACATCTCCCTGAGCATGAACATGAACAACTGACACTCTGCCTTGCCTGATGACAGAGACAGCCCATGTCTTCCCACTTGCAGAAAACCCAAGAAAAGACTGCAAACTTAGAGAATATATATGGAACAGATTAATTGCAGTACAAAAGGATTCTTGATTTTACTGAGCAATATACCAAAGAATTCCTTTACGCAGAGTGGTCCTAGTGCAAACAAAGTGTGAGGGAATTCAAGGTCACAACTAGTATGTTGTGCCCAAATCCTTCGTCAGATCAAGGGTATCAGAGGAAGTCTGTAGACATCTCATGGCCCAGCCTATATCTGAACCGACGACTAGCCTTGGAGTCACTCCAGAGCCTCTGTGTGTGTAGGTCTGCAAAGTTCTGGCAAACGGAACGCAGAGCTCTGTTTACTTTGGTGTGGATTCAGGAGTTCTGATATGGTCAGAAGCAGTATGAAATATCATAGGTTTTTAACATGCAGGTATTCAGGAGAATTATCCCCCCTACCAAGCAGAACTTGAAATAGGGACACAGCGAATGGCTGCAGGTGCTTGCACCTTCTCCTTTGAATGGAGTCATATTTCACCAGAGTTAGACTGGCACAGAGCTGTCAGTCAGTTTCAGGGCACCCTAATTGTGCCTAATTATTCTCCTCCCCTTGTTGGTGGTGTCCCACTTGAGTGGAGGGACTTTGGTAGAACTAGAACATGACACTCTGAAGCAGGTAGAAAAATACCAGAAGCTGCCAACAGCCTAGACAAAGAAGATGACGCATTCCCTCGGAGTTAGGAAAGGATAAGCTGGTGTTCTTGACAAAAACTACCCTCCAAAGGGCCTATTTTGGGAGTCAAATGACAGTATGTTAATGGATCTAAATTACATGTTAACGGATCTTCCTTTATTAGGTTAGCCTGAATATCAATTTTTTTCTGAGTGTCCATCTCTACTCAGATGGGGTTTAGGAACAGCTCATTGAAGGGACAGTATGATGAGGAAATTGCTCTTCAACCGAGTCTTAGAGACAGGGTTAGAATGGGGGGGGCTGGCAGGACTGGGAACAGACCTCGTCCATGACAGCTGAGAAAAGGTAAATGCCCAAGAATGGGCCCTATAAACCTCTGTGAAAAGAAGGAGGGAATGAAAGGAAGGAGAGAAGGAGGGAGGGAGAGAGAGAGGCAGGCACAAATAGTATAAGAACAAATATGATACAGGAGCAAGGACATCTGACCTGGAATAAAAAGAACCGAATTTACATTTTGCCACCTGCTCCTTGAGGATAAACCCTTTAACCTCTGTGTACCTTACCCACTTTATTTGTAACATGGGAATAATGGTCTATTTGATCTAATTTAAATCTATTTTAAATGGTCTATTTTTAAATTGTTTTTAATTCTCAAAACCTGAAAAACTCAGTTTTCAAAAGCTCTCAGAACAAGTCTAGCAAACATCTGTTTCAGAACTGCGGGGAAGGGGCTAACAGTGACAATGAACAGGAAAGAAAATGGAAAGTTCTGGAAAATGGGACGTGCTAGGAAGCAAATGAATCAGGACATGACAGGAAGCAGATTCCTCCTGTTTTAGCGAGGGTGCACCTCCACTGAGATAAAGGATTACTATTATTCAATTTAGATCTTTGTTTTACTTTGGTTCCAGTTAAAGATATTAGCTGATTTTAAAAAGTACACACACACACACACACACACACACACACACACACACACACAAACCTTGTATTTCACAATAATGCATCCAGATCTGTATTTAGTGGGTAGAATCAACAAGATTGGGGGAGGGGGAGGTTATGAATTCAGTTTTGAACAGAGTTAATGTGAGGGATAACATAGACAGCTGCATATACAATTTTAAAGCTCAGAAGAGAATTCTGGAACTATCATAACTAGGAACTCAAATACGAGCCACGGAAGGGAGAGTTCCAGGATGAGTGCTGGAAGCAGCAGAAGGTGTACAGGGTGTGGTGTCCCTGAAGCCAAGGGGATAGAGGGAGTTTCAGGAAGGATAAAATGTCAAAGAGGTGTCAAAGACCTTCTCCCCAGTAACCACCTCCTCCAGAGTTCCATGTCTTGGAAAACGGGAATGTTCTCCATCCAGCAACATGTGCCAAAGACCGCCAGTGACTCCTGAAACCCTTTCTTTATTCCTTACACCCACTTGCTCATGAGGTCTTGTTGATTTCACTCAGTACGTATTTTCAAGTCTGTCTTCTTCGTACCACTGCTCTCACCTCTCCGGACCCACTGCCATGATCTCGTGCCTGCACTTTGGCAGGAGCCCCAGTATGTGTTCTCCACTCCAGTCCATTCGTCTTGTGAGACAGGGTGAGCTTTTTAATAAACTCATATATTCGTGTGACTCCCCTCTTAAAGCTTTTCTATGAGTGCCCTTTGCTCATAGGATACAATTCAGTATCTTTATGAAGATCCGCCTGGCCCTGCACACCTTCCCAGCCATTAATCTCCTTACTTTCCGCTCTCCTACCTCTTGGAAAACATGCAACTCCCTGGAACTGGTCCTGCCTCTCTGAAGGCAGGGTGTTTGCTCCTACTTCTCTTTCCTTTACCTGGAAAATTCTTTTTCTTACCCTTCAAGCCTCAGCTTATGTGTAGCTTCCTCTGAAGAGTCATTCCTGTCCATAACTTCCCAGACTAGATCAGGACCTCCAATATATACTCTCATGAAACACTGTAATTTTCAAATCGCTTGTGGTGATTGTGAAAGAGCTGCTGTACAGCAATGTATTTAAAGTCCGTCTCTCTTAGTAGACTACGGAGCAGAAAGAAGGAGAAGCATCTGCCCTGCGAACCACTGCAGCATCAGCAGCTAACACTTGCACTCACCTCATTTAATCCTCACAGCACAAGAAATAGGCAGACCTATGACTGCTTCCTATTGGAAAGAGAAAGCTACTCAGGTCACACTAAAACTAATTCACATCCAGACTCTCATTTCAGATCCAGGTCTCTTAAATACTCTCTATTCTACATTATATCTTGGTGCCCAGTAGGAACTCGATACATATTTGTCAAAGAAATAAATGAATACAATTTTCAAATATGTAAGTATTATAAATGTTCATTGTTAATGGAAATTCAGAAATTTGGAGAAACAATAAGATTAAGCAGTCGGTTATTGATCGTCCTAAACACAATTTCAAATTCTAATTACAAAGATCATGTTACTGTCTTATTCCACTATGGAGGGTTGACAATAACTTCCTCATCACTCTACAAAGTACCTTGTTCCAACAGCACTTGCTGTCATACAGTTTCTTCCTTCCTTCCTTCTTCCCTATCTCCCTTCTCCTTTCTTTCTCTCTCCCTTTCCCCCTCTCCTCTTTCTTCCTTCTTCAGAAAATATGTAGTGAGTCTTTGTTGTATATTAGGAACTATGTGAGATACAGGATATATATCGGTGAGTAAAACAGTACAGTCCCTGCCCTCAGGGAGTACATAATCTATAGAAGGGTGATTTAATACATAAGTAGAACCCACAAATATACATTATAAAATTGTGACCCCTATTAAAAAAGAAAGAGAATCCAGTAGTAGAGAATAGCAGAGTGGGGAGGAAGGGGCTCAGCAGGATGGAGAGGGAGTGAATGCAGAAGCCACCATCTGATGAATAAGGAGTTGGCCACAAGCGAGGCCAAGAGCATCCCGGAGCAGGGAAGAGGCCTGGTGCCTTGACGGGGTGGGTGGAAGCCAGGGTGGCCAGGGCGTGCACTCCAGGAGAGCAGCCTTCATCTGATGCAGCAGACCAGAGGGAAGTCTTTGGTGGCTGTTAGGCAAAGGAGAGGCATCATCACAATTTTTAAAGATTGTACACAAGACCATATGGATAACAGTTTAGAATAGATGGATGGAGAGAAGGGAGCATCACTATCAAAGATGAATAGAGATGTAAATATTACCAAGGCAAAAAAGGGCAGACTGAGACCAGGGCGGGGTGGTGAAGAGGAGGCCAGCTTGACAGATAAGAAGAAAGAGAGGCAAAGGGGTTTATGTCACTAACGCCTCCTTCAGCCTGGCTTTGCTTTCTGTGCCCTGTACCTACCCTGCCTCACCACAGTCTGGGTGCAGGGTTCCAAAGATACAAAAGGCCCAATGCTGGCCTTATGCATAAAATAAGGGAAAATAGAGAAATGGCCAATGTAAACCTAACTTCTAACCCAGAATTTGTGGCATCTCCCTTCAAGCCATAAAGCCTAATTATTACTTGCTTCTGTGTTAGGAGGTTGAGAATTTTCATTGTTTGGAGAAGCTTCCATTGGGAAATAAATCAAAATTCTACAAAATGGAAGTCCTTATGTACAGCATTCAGGAAGAAAGTGCCATTTACCGAGCTGTTCTTCTATAGTGCTTTGCAGTGTACTTTCTCACCACTGCGTGTTCCGTCATTCAACTCTAAAAGTGACCCCTGAGGTTATATCCATTTAATAATTGAGGAAGCCAAGGTGTGGTAAGGTTGAGTAACTTGCCCAAGGTCACATAACTAAAAAAAAATCAGTAGAAGAAAATGAAGAGGACCCATGTTGAGTACAATTGTAAAATAAAGACAGAGAGAGGAAAAGTGTAACCACCGTGTCAAAGTCACAAAGCATCAGCATGTAGGCAGGGATTAGGATGTGGTACATGGCACCTCCAAAGCCCACCCTGAAAAGCAGGGGAGCAAAGTACAGCAGGGCTCCCGGGCCAATCACCACCGTGACAGGAACACAGGAGTTTCCAGTGAGATGCTGGAAGCTCCACAACACTCCCTATGACCTTGACACAGAGAATCACACACCACAGTGTGGATGCAGTAAGCCCAAATGCTCCCCACCACAAGGTTTGCCTAAATCTAAAAAGAAACTGTAATTGTGTATACAGACAGCACCCCGGTTCTCAGAATGACACTGCAAAGAGACTTTTATCACATACTATGATCACTCAGGCTTGTAAGAGAGATTCACTGCTGGCTAGACATTGGACATACACAGCATCAGCATTATTGGAATCCAGCAAAATGTTTGTTTACTAACAGCACTATGCTCGCACGGATGAAATGTTCTTTGTTTTTATTGCCTAGACTCCATCTCCCTTCCCAAGTACTTGCATCTGAACATGATGCTTGGGAAAACAAGTCTCTCTCAGAACATACACTGTGAGTAATCAGGCTGCTTGAATTTGAAACCGTACCCAGGCAGTTCACCCACGTGTGTTCATTTCCCTCTAATTCAACCCAACTTCCACTTTGCCAGGAGCTCAGAACAGTTTATGTCAGAATTTGTCATGTCATTCTTGAAAAAGAAAACATTTTTCTAGTTTCATTCATTTTCTTATTGACCAAATTCATTGCACCGCTGTCCTTTCCCTCGATGCTGCGTGGCTGTGTAGGCTGTGCTCATAGAAGATGGCTCCTTCATTTCTGCCCCAGAAGACAAAGCTGTCTCTCAGCCAGATACACAAGCAACGATGACGCTAAGGGGCTATTTTTTTGTTATTGTTATTTAAGAAATGTTAACAAATTCCTGTTCAGATCTGTGAAATATGACAGTACCCAAAAATCTGCATAAAACTCTGGGCATTTAGGACTTCCCCAAGAGGTCTTTGCTTCTAGAAGCAAAGTCTCTAGTTGCCTGAGTAGGAATAACATCCCAAAATAAAGAAGTTCCATTATTTTTTTACTGGAAATCCCTCACAAGACAATTAGGGACCAACAGAGACTGATTCTTTTATTAAGAAATGAGCATTAGGTAATTTTATTGAACAGAATGTCCATATGGGATGTCTGTTCCCAGGCCACGCAGTAAAACAGGACTTTTTTTTTTGCTTAGAAAACAAGGGTCCTCCTGTTCCCACACTGTCACCCCTCATTCTTTTCGTGTGGACTGTATTTCATGATGATGTATTGCTTCTGCCAGAAATGAGTAGTTACCCAGAAAACGCATACATTCACCCCATAAAAAGAGGGCTACATGCAGAAAGATCACCAAGGTCATGGCCAATTCTATTGACAGCAAAAAACAGTTGAACTGACTTTTACCACCCAGGCAGGGGATGAGAGGGTGCAGCATGGCCTAAAATTTCTTTCTGGCTCAGAAATCTGAAATTGACCCAGGCTTTTCCCAATGTTCTCCCCACCATAGCCCCTCCAAAAAAAATCAGACAGCTAACAATGTCTTTATGACACCTTCTCACTTCTTAGATACGAGGTCCAGGAGGGGTATTTAGGGGATATAAGGGGAAGGCATGTGGTCAAAAAGACCAAACGAAATCCTATCATGATACAGCTGGACAAGACCGCAAAGCACTGGCCCCTTTGCTCACTGACGGCATGGGGTAGTAGGAATGACCAACGGGGGTGGATCTGAAGATTGGGGCCATTCTTTAAGTAGAGGTGCAGTATGGGTTTTCTAGGCCTTTTTCTCACAAATAATTTTCTGGATCTCTAATAAGTACTAAATTTTTAATAAATAAATAAAAACAGCAATGATTACATATACTCAGCCCAACTTTGTCTGTGGTTAGCTGCAACAAAATCTAACCCTGACCTGTCTGATAATTACAAGAACTGAACATTTTCCCTGTATGCATGGTGAAATGATGTAGCTTCAAAAAAAACTTGGGAACAAACACCTTTAAATGTAAATACAAGAGTACACAAAAGGAGGTTTAGAGCTGTTTGCATGGAAAATAATACAGAATCAATAAATAATAGTACAAGAATAAACTGTTTCACTGTACTCACAAATGTAAGCCTACTTCTGCCCATCCCTGTATGTAACGTAGGAAACGGAATCATTGCTACGGGAAACTGTCAACTGGGAAATTCAGAAGGGATTCATAGCCAAAATGTAATGTGTGTGCTCTTCTGCATGAGCGGTATAATACTGTCACTTTTTTTTTACTGAGGTGTTTTACTGACACTGGCCTTTTGATTCCATGCAAGACAGAGGCCTGAGATCTCGGCATGGAGGAGATGCTCACTAAATATTTGTTGAATGGATAAGGCATGGGTGTGCAAAATCACTGCTCCCTGTCAGGGATTCTGCACATTAAACACCTCTCTGTGTGTCTTCAAAGGCACCCTGGGTCTGCTTTTCCTCGGAATGATTCCATTTGGCCTGGGTGGTGAGGCCGTATCACAGCTGGGTGTAGCGATAACTCCATTCAGCTCACTTGCTGCACCAGGGAAGAAAAAATGTGCTTTTGTGCCATTGTAATTTCCTGGCTTCTAGAAGGAGCCATGGCTCCACTATTATCAAGCTTGCAGTTTCTCTTTTAGTTCTTAGCCCTGAATGCTTACTTGGAAAATTAATAGAAGGAATAACTGGACTGCTGGAGACAATGGCAGGGGTTAGGACTATAGTTAACACCCATTCACAGGAAGTAGAAGCATTATTCCAGAAGACAGACCCAGGTCATCAGGCTCAGAATAGGGAGGTACTTCCTAGAGCCATGCCACGGGGAACACACTGCCACGTAAGTTGCCTTCCTGTCTCTGGATGATGCAAACTGTGGCTGGATGGACAGCCTGTGCTACAGAACTGACAACGGTATCAGGTGGGAAACAGAAGTGACCTTTAAGGCCTCTTCCAATTCTGCGTTTGATTTTCCCATGTCCCTGTAGATTCTGAGGGATCAAAAGATGCTGTGAATGGTGCTTCCTCTATCCCTGTAATTTTCTTGGTTACTGCAGATTTAGTCAGTAAGGCACCTGATAGCAGGCACAGCCCAACAGCAGCAGTTGTCCCTCCTTGTCACTGCGGTACCAATCCTCTCACTGTCCATCCTGATGATGCCTCAAATACCCAAGCAAAGGGTCAAAGATGTTGCAGCAAAGGCAGCAAGAATGAGCAGGACACCTTGGCGGCCCCAGTAATGCTATGAAATATGTAGGCAACGTGGCATCCCTCTCATGCCTCTGCACCTCCAAAATCCAGGTCAGCTATGAATCCCTCCACGAGGCCTTCTCAAACATCTTCCTGGTTGAAATTAGTGGATGCTTCCTTAGAACGCTTAGAAGGTCCTTACGCCTCCTTTAAAGTACAATGCCTCTCCTGTTCTGTAGTGTGCTGCAGTTATTTGTGTGCAGGTCTTATCTCCTCTACTAGGATCTTATAAGGCAGGATCCATTACAGCACTGGGAAAGCCAGGGTAAATCAACTCTCCATCTGAGTGCTAATGATTTGGTTGAAGCAACTGGATAAATGCACCAAGGATGGATTTTGGAGATAGCATCTTTCATTAAACATTAATTCATACGTGGCAAGCATGCAAAGCATACCCGCTGCATGTTGGACACTGAGTTACACTCTTACGACACTGTTAAGAGGAAATAAGAATTAGATAAAGATTTTACCCTCTCACCATAATAATGAAATCCATCACCTCCACTGACCCTCAACATCAGCTCAGGGGTGAAACTTGGAGTCAGGCTGTATCTGGTCAAAGAGATGTAACTTCGTGCCTGGTCACCTGAGGAGTGGCACATTCCTATTTTATACCACTTGACTTTGGAAGCTCAGACATATATAAGGGTATGATGGCCTTATTTAAGACTCTAGAGATCAGGCAGGGACAGGCTGCATGAGATGTCATCATCGCTGCCCGTGAGCGGCTGGGAGAGGGTTGGCACTAGCACTGAGGATAGACCGTATAAGGAAAAGCAGGCAGTGTGCTTAATGTTACAGAGGACATGAACACGAGCATGCAGCCAGCCTGCATTGGTCAGAATCCCAAGTTGGCCATTCACTTGCTGTGTGACCTTGGGTAGTTACCTAACCTCTTTGTGTCTGTTTCCTCATTTGTAAGATGGGAATAATAATTTTATCTTTCTCATGTAGCTGTGGTGAGGACTTAAAGACTTAACAATGTAAGTAGAGTACCCAAAACAGTGTTAGTAGAGTGAGTTGAGTTGTTACAATGTTCTGTATTGAGCATCCCCTTGATTGACAGTAAGTCAGGACCCAGACCAGACAATTTCACTCATACCATCAAGGTAGTCCCTTCACTGTAGAGACACAGAACCAGCCTCTCAGCCAATGAATGCATTTTCACAGGCTTCCAGTCCCAGAAGAGAGGCTTTCTAGGCATTTGAGTATAATATTCCCAACGAAGCAGGAAATGAAGAGATGCTCCTCCTGAAGACACTTTCTTGGTCTTGGGACATCAACATAAGCCCACTTATCCAAGGAGACCCCCTCGGTGACACCCTCCTTCCCCAAACCTCTGCAGAATTCTGCCAGTCTCCCACTGCTTCTGCATCAGCTCTGACCATCCTTTGCCCACTGAGGCCCTGCATCAGCCTTCTGACAGCTAGTCATCTCCATTCCCTGCTGATTCCATGAGGCTTATACAACTCAGACCTTAGTATATCATTTCTCTGCTTAACTATGACTGACAGGGAAATCCAACTGGAAACAATGATATTGAGTTGTCCCACCAAATGGATTATGATTAAACTAAAAGTTAAATAATATTAAGTACTTTTCAAGAGTTTGGGGAAGGAGAGTCTCACACATTCCTGGTGGGAGTGTCAATTAGTATGGCTGCTTTGGAGAGCCTCGAGGCAGCGTGGACTAAAATTAAAAGTGCACACACGCACTGCCCCGGCGAGTTCGGGCTCCAAGTCTACGCAGAAGTACTTTCTTGTGAGAACGAACAGGCATATGAAGGACATTCAATGAGCCTTGTGTGGAATGGAGAAGAAGATTAAAGCCTAAATGTCCGTCAAAAGGAAATGGCTAATCTCATTTATTCATCTTCTGGAGTGCTATGCAGTATTGAAAGCATAAGCTAAGTCTAGATTTACTAACAGGAAAATGTTATATAACTATGAGTTATGGGATGGAGTATATCCACCCAAAATCTGTATGTTTAAGTCCTAACCCTCAGGATCTCAAACTGTCTATGTTTGGATACAAAATCTTTAAACAGGTAATTAAGGTCAAGGGAGGTGGGCCCTAATCCAACATGATTGGCATCCATATGAGAAGAGGGATGAGTGTGTGAAGACACAAGGAGAAAAGGGTCACCTACAAGCCAAGGAGAGAGGCCTCAGAAGACACCAACCCTGCCAACACCTTGATCTTGGACTTCTGGCCTCCAGAACCACGAGAAAATAAATTTCCGTTGTTTAAGAAACCTAGTCTGTGGCACTGTGGCACTGCAGCCCTAGCCAAGGAAGACACCATACTGTATAGAAAACTGAGTGGAAGGGTCTTCCCCAGCCTGACAACAGCAGTTACCTATGGAGAGAGATTGGGAGTAAGGAGAATAGTTGAAGGAGAATGTAGCCTTAAAAATAAGGTTTTACTTTTTACAATAAGACAGCGCTTATATATTATTTGCATATCAATTTTTTTAAATCCTCTTCCATGGCACAGCATACAATGTACCTCACCACCTGGATGCAACAATCCCTAGAACTTGAGACCTGTCCACCGTCATCCCCCAACCCCTGCACACCTATCTGCCACAATAGAACGTCCCATCTCTCTAATGCCTCGAAGCCTCTGACTGTCTCCTTCTGCTTGGAATGTCTTTCCCCCTTTTTTTAAAGCCTGGGCTGGTGACTTTCATCCTTCAGAGCTCAGCCTGACATCACCACTTTAAAAATAGGTTCCTGGAAGTCTTACTGGGCAGGCCTCCCCCAGGGCTACTTCTCCATTCTTTCGACGTTTTAATCTTATTTGTACTCCCAGTGTCTGATCAGCGTCTACAGCTTAAATGCTCAATAAATGGTTCCCACATACATGGATGTAGGGCGGTTTTCTAGCAGTTGCTTTTCCATCCACTCTGTCTCAAAGGTCCAGCACCTCAGTCCATGTGTATTAGTAAGGGACTCCTTAGAGACTCAGGCTGTAACCATGGCAAAGTGAGGTCCTAGCCTTTCCAAGTTGTTTTTAATACAACAGGACAACAATATTTCTGGGTCATCCAAGCCCCATTTGCTTCCATATCTGATGAAATCAGCTAAGAATGTATTTATTGCAAATTTTTAAAGTTCTGTGCCCATCAAAGTTTTCAATGACTTAACCGACAGCAGGCCCAAATCAAAAATGCCCATTGACCTGTGCCTGGGAGCCTCTGATGAACCAGGCCTTACCTCTTCATCGGCTTGGGTGAGCACTCCCTCTCCAGGTTGGAGGATGTGTGTTTCACATGCATCGCATTGTAGGAAGTGTGAGTATAGTCATTTTCGTCGCTGTAGTCAGGACCGAGCAATGTCCGCGCCCAAGTTCCCATGTCATAGGGAGGAAGGGTTCCTCCAAATTCCGAGGGCAAAAATTCAGGGTGTATTAGCTGATGAAGGCTGTTTAAATTGTTCCCATGCAGGAAAATCTGGAAAGAAAGAAAATAGTTAGTGATTAAGAAATGCAAAACATATGACCGAGTATGTAAGCTAATACACAATTGAACAATGACAAATTGGATATGCTGCTGTGGATGGCAGTATTTAAGGAGGCATTCAGTTTCATGTCTACGGCTCTGTCTTTATGAAATGTTAATTTATTGCTCAGAAAAGGGGCCAATTTAATATCCTTAAAAATGAAGTTCAGGAACAAATTGGGTGTTATTTGGCCGTGGCCCAAAATTTACAGAGACAGTCATCCCTAATTATGCCTACTAGGGATAAGAGCAGTGAAGCAGGCCACCCACGCCCCCGCCACCGCTTCCACGCACCTCTGTATCACTCTCTTCCCTCCCCCGGAGCATTCTCCGCCCTCTGCTCCTCCTCAACGCTCCCCATTATTCCCAGGCCCGCAACACGCAGCAGCTTCTTCCCAAGTCTGTCCCAGAGACACCTGATTGCTCAGGTTCTCCGACTTCCTGCCCCCAACTAACTCCTTATGAGCTGCTGACTTCTATTTTATGGTGATTCGTTCCTTTATGCTTTGCTGGACAAAAGGAAGAGAAAGATGCCCAGAGAAAAAGATGGTATTTTCTTACTCTTCTAATATGCTCATAGCTTCTGGGGTCATGTGGGCATAAGGTAAAAGTTCAATCAATTCTTAGTCAACGAAATTGACAACTGTGGCCTGGGACTTAATCGTGAAATAGTATTGCAGCTACTTCCCAATCATGTCTGAGGGCTAATCACCAAACAGGTCTGCAGCTTCTAAACATGTAATGTAATGGACGGTGAGGGAAATTGGTCAAGCAGGGGAGAAAACACCCCCAAATTAGAAGTATTTTTATGCAAACACATAAAGTGGATAGATAAGCCACAGGCTGATAATTACCACTGCCTGCAATTTAGGAGTTGACTCCTGGAAGTGTATTTAAAGTACACCTGCGTAATGACATTCGTTTCCACACTTCTTCATACTGCAGGCTCAATACACTAAGTATAGGGCCATCACAAATGTACACCCCCCAGTTAATCATTATAACATGTACATGTGATTTGCAAAAGATGTAAACACAGTATCATAACATACCATGTAAGTACTATATTGGACTATATTAACAGTATACTATATTGCAGGATACCTTATTAGTATATAATAAACACCTATTACCTTGTTCTGTTGTACTGGTTTTAACTTTAGATGTAATGGCATCATTTAAAGAAGAAAGGGACAAGAAGCTAAGTGCTAAAATTCTTCAGAAAAAAGCTGTAGCACTATAGAACACGGTACATTTTCTGACAGTGGATTGGGTGTGACCAAATTTTAATAATAATTAGTTCTTTTGAAGAAATTCACATGTTCTGGCTTTTGAAAAACACCTCACAGGAGGAACTGCAGTATTTGAAATGTAGAAAAGTTGGACCTAAACGCCCGCCTACTATTAAGAGCGAACATTTGTATCCACCTACTCCACACCTCTGGTTCTTTGAAGGACGAGGAGGGCTTTGGAAACTGGCCCTTCCCTGCGGGTTCCACGGGACGGAGAAGCTCAACAGGGAGGACACTGGATGTTCCACCTGCACAATTCTGTTCTGCACTCTGAGCTCCAGAAACTCCCTTCTATGGCTCAGTGCCAGATGTTGATTGCTTGGTGGGAGGAATTCTTGCTGGCTCCTTCCTGAGTAGAAGATGAAGCCAGTGGGAAGCCTGAAGCTATATTGGAAACAGTCTAGAGCACGTCTCTGTCCTTAGCACTGTCCTGAGCCCCAGACAGATTGCAAAATGTCCCGGAATGTCTCTCCCTCCTGAGGCTGACTAGTCCTAATTCCCAATCCCACGTTTGTTTAGTAACAGCAGAATGACTCCCTTGTACCCTAGTGCAGTGTTCCTAAGGACTTGGAAGCATCTGAGGTCTGGGAGTTAGGAACCCAAAGACTGGGATGGGGGGGTGCATGGCAGGGGGGGTTCCCTCACATCATTATTCTCCACACAATACTCAGAGCTCTCCCCTAGCATGGGGGCCTCCAGTAGAGGGGTACACTTAAGATGCTGTAAGAATGCCCCTGGCCAGGTACCCTTTGGAGGTGTGGCTCCCGACCCAAGAAAGTAGCCGACATCAGAAAGCTTGAAAGAAAAAGGAGCTAAATGGTAAAAAAAAAAATCACAGCCACCAAATCTCTCCTACATGTGTGGCATCCTTCTACCTGTTTTCCTGTGCTGTCACATTTAATTACCCCAGCAGCTCCGTCATGTGGGCATTAGTAACCCCATTTTACAAATGAGGAAATAGAGTCAGAGCGGTCAGCGAATGTTCAGTTTCTCAACTAATCAGAAAGCCATACACAAGGCCAGCTTCTCAAATGTCATCAGCTGATATAATCAAGACTTTAAAAGCCTTCTTCATTATTATTTCTAATGAAGAATGTTTCCCCAGCCTCAAAGGTGATAGATTTGGCAGCTATGACCCAAGTGTCCTCGGGGAAAAATAAACTATTAATATTCTGCATCATGATATTACATTTGCAGGACAAAATGCTGGCTATTAAAATATTCCAATAACAGGAAGCTGTTTGACCCCATCGCTCCCAGAATCGTTTACGGTAAAATGGGCATCTGGTGTTTGCAGCATGGCTTCACCGTTTCCTTCCGTTTGTCACTGGGACTCTGAAAATAACCCAGTTCTACTAAATTATTGATTGAATCCAGGCCATTTTCAAACTCCAGCTGAGGCTCAAATGCTCAGGGACTGTAGAAAAGCAGGAAAACCACAGAGAAAAATGAGGAGAGAAGGAGAGAGTGAGAGATTGAGGGGAAGGATGCTGCAATTCACTGCCCCCCACCTGGCCCCGCTTCATTCCTATTAGGCATTGGGCATTTCTTTCCCTTACCCGCTTCCTGGTCTTGTCCTTAAGAAATGGCTTGATGAGTGTGTACAAGGCATGAATGTACCAGGGCTGGTTGACAAAGTGGACTCCTCCGAAGCGAGCAGGAAAGCTGTCCTGGGGTGGAGAGAGAAATACAGGGCAGTCAGCAGGCGCTCGGGGTTGGGCTGGGCCCGTTGAGCTGCAGTGCGGAGAACAACCTGCGTCTTCTAACTGAAGGCCTAGCTGAGGGCGGGAAAAGACAGCAAACGTACAGCTTCCCACCTGTTAAGGTTTCCTTTATTCTCCTTGCCCCCGCCCCACCCTGTTGACTCCACAACTTAAAAATCCTGCATAGGTATCAGGACTGCCTTTTCCAAGTCGCAATTATGCTACTGCCCAAAAGGCAGGAGTGAATACAGCCTGGGTGGGAGGAGGTCAGGATTCTCTGTGGCGTTAGGGGGAACCCAGGCTTCAGAACCCAGGAGCCCAGACCACAAGATCTCCCTGCCCTTCTGCTCCAACCCTCCCCACGGATTACCATGACAATGCCTGTACTTCCCGAGAGAGTGAGGGCTCCCTAGCAAGCGGTTGGAGAAGGTTTTCGAAGGCTCTCTGGAACCGACATTACCCATACTAGCACCTTACGCCGGTTACTGAATTGAGTCCTCACTTCACCCTGCATCCTACACAGTGGAACCCAGAGAAAAGATACTTGTTGATTGACAGCTAGTCACTTCCCCTAATGAAGGTCCTCTTTGTCTGCAGATCGACACATTTTGTAAGTATCAGGAAATAAGAGCATTTTGAAAATGGTTCCAATTTTGGAATCCATATCAGGGCACAAGCTTGTGTTTCGGAAGCTGAGAAGCTGGATAAGGGACCTGGCTCATAAAGTGTGAGCTCATCCCACAGACCTACCAAGTCCTGAGGTCCCGACCAGGGACTTCCCCAGACAGCTCATCCTGGTTAATAGAATTTTTAAAGAGAAGGAACGTCTAATGCCATTTGAATTGCCAAGTGGGTTGGCAATCAATTTCACTACAACGAATAATTTTGTCAACTGTCAGCAAACTGAGAGGAAAGCAGAAGTGCCCGGCTGTTAGAGCTCAGGGTTCAGCCAGCCGAGCTGCTTCCTGCAGTGTCTGAAATGCCTTGCTGGGGTCCTTTTTAGGAACGTGGGAAGAGGGTTATTAACTTGTTTTCAGAACCCTCAGCGTGTACGGGATCTTTCACCATCTTTCACATTTCAGCAAGAACTGTGCTGAAGGGTTGAAATTTGAAAAACCTAAAAGAAATTTTGCCTCTATCTAGACATTTTACAGAGTACAAAGAAATTAAATATTTTGCAGTCCACACTAGACAATTTCAATAAAGGTCTTTGTTTTGCAGGGTATTTATTTATTTTTTGTTTCCTTTATTTTAAGTAAAAAACCTTGATGAAACCACCAAGTGAGGGTAAAGAGACCGTTTATACTAACTGGCACATTTGTCAGAATCTCTCACTGTTCCAAATATGAATTGAGAAATGCAAAAGTTCTTAATAAGATAGTCTTTCCTCTTCTCTTTGGGGGACAATTTGGGATCTAAAAATTCTTTGGTTAAAAAAAAAGCCATTCCCCAAAGTTTTGCCTTTGTAGTGAGTGCCAGGCTGTAGCTTTATTTGATTTGGTCCTTTGGAACTTGTTATTCAGAAGTATAATTCATTTTCCCACACACTAAACATGGGTTCTGAGGCACTTTAAAAGAGGAACAAGAAGAAACGGTTTATCTATAAGTCCTGGGTTTTATAGTCTTTTTTAACAAGACCAATAAGATTTTTATTTCTGCTAAGAGTCTGTTGTATTATACATTTCTAGGTTAGTAAAGTGGAAGAAAATTGTAAGTAACACTCAAGGGGCAATAGGCAAAAATTTCCAAGAAAAGATTAACCTTTTAAAAATATCTAGAGGCCCTTGGTTTTAGTTTATGGAACATCAGTCATCAAAGACATCAAAACTGTCTTCTATTGGTGCCAGAGGAGGTTAAAAGATAAAATACAGGCCCGAGATCCTGTCAGTTCTCTCTAGAGTTGGCCTTGGCTTCGAGTCCTCCAGCTCCAAGACACACTGGGCTTTTAGTGATCTCCTTCAGATCAGCCAGCCGTCATGTGCAGATACATGCATGGAAAATCTTATGCCTCAGACTTCTGGGTTTGGGCCAGATTAGAAACAGGATCACTTTCCTTCAAGGTTTATCTATAAAACTCATATGAAAAGCCTTCTGTGCAATAAAGGCAATGTGCAAATATTCTGGGTATTCTCAAATGAGCCTGGCCATATTATTAATAATAATGATGCTTGCGTATGTGTGTGTGTTTTGCAAAGAGAAAGGTGATGGAGGGAAAATGAGCACATACAACCCTACACCCACCATTGTTGGTCCTGTAGCCCGGGCTCATCAGCATACTAGAGGGGACATTGTCTGTAACACAAATGTCTCTCAGGACCCCAAGAGGTCCCTCCACTCTCAGGGAGGTGCTTTTCTTAGGGGCTGGAGCAGACCCAGCTCCAGATGGTACACCTTGATTCAATGGCAGTGTAATGCTTTGTTGTTCTGTGTTCTTAGCAACTAAAGAGTATGCACTGAGAACACACCCTGGGTTCCACAAAATGGTATTAATATTTGCATATTTCATGCATTTATCAATAAAAATATAGTATTGTTTCAAATTATAAATGCTCAAAGAATGAAATTTGGTTTTCCCCCTAGTTTAAATTACTTTTATTTATTTCCTTGTTAGAAAAATAACCCACTCTAAAAAATAAAAAGTAGATAAAAATGTTATTTGAAAAAAATGAAAAATTTTGGAATGACAAAAAAGAAGGAAAGAAAAATTTTGCATATTCTCAGTGTTAAAGACATATGCTTACTATTTGCTCTCCTTCAGGAAGGGCTATATTACACTATAGTAATACAACATACAAGCTCCACTTTTCATTATTTAAAACCATTAAGCTTTATTTCTCACTCACATAAAATGTCCAGTTTAAAATTTAAAAAATCATTATTTATACCAAAAACTTGGAAGATCTCAGACTGAATGAAACAACTAATAGAGGTCCATGCCAAATGACAGAGATGTTAGAATTACTTAACAAAGATTTTAAATTAACAAGCAATTATAAATACACATGAAAAAGTAGAAAAATCTCAGCAAAGAAACAAATACTCTTAGCAAAGAAATATAAAATATAAAGAAATACACAATAAAATTTTGAACCAAAAAGTACTATTACAACAACAAAAAAGTTCAGCAGGTGTTCTCAACAGTGGGGGTGGAAAGGACAGAGGAAAAAGTCAGTGAACTAAAGATACAATAGGAATTATCCTACATGAACAAAGAGCAAATATGCCTGAAAACAATGAGGGGAGTCTTGGGGACCTGTTGGGCTTACGACAAAGATCTAACATTTGTGACATCAGGGTCCTGGAAAGAGGAGAAAGAGCGCAGGACTTGGAATCACCAAGAAATAATGTCTTTAAACTTCCAAAATTTAGCAAGAAACTTAAACCTATAGTTGGGAGCAGCTACATAAACACCAAAGAGTAGAACCTCAAGTAAACTGATGCCAAGACACATCATAACTATATATTCAAAAACTAAAGACAAAATATTGACTGCAGCCAGAGGAGAAAAAATGATCTTGAAATGGCAGTTGATTTCTCATCAGAAACCATGGAGGCTAGATGGAGGTGGTGCAATATTTTTTTGGTGCTGAAAAAAAGAGCTATGAATCTAGGATGCTGTATCCAACAACATATCCTTTGGGAATAAGCAGTTTAAGAAATTCTCAGGTGAAGGGAAATCAAGCAAATCTGTTGACAGTAGACCCACCCCAAAAGAATGGTTTGAGGAAGTTCTCTTCTACAGAAAGAAAATGATAAATAGAATCTTGAGTCATTGGGAAGGAAGGAAGAACACAACAACCAAAAATACAGTTAAATGTGATAGGTTTTTTTCTTTTCTTCTTCAGTTTTCTGATTGAAATAAAAGTCATGACACTGTCTGATGTGGTTCCAAATGTATGTAAGGGAAATTTTAAGACAGTCATATAAATTGGGGAGAGAAAAGAAAGGGAGATAAAGTTTTTAGACTTGATCTCCTAAAACTTTTATGTCAATAGATTGATCAGTTATATATGTATAATGCAATACTTACAGAATTGCTAAAGCAGCTATACAAAGATTTATACTCAATAACACCACAGATAAATAAAAATAGAACACTAGTAAGTAGTACAAGTAACTTAGTGGAAGGCAGGAAGGAGAAAATGGAAATACAGAACAGAGAGAACAAATACAAAAGAAAACATAAAATGGCTAACTTAAGCCCAGCTAGATCAATAATTAATTTAAATTGGTCTGAATTAACCTATTAAAAGACAGAGATTGACAGAGTGGGTTGGACAATGTGACCCACTATGCACGGTGCCTAAAAGAAACTCACTTCAAATATAACCATAGCAGCTGCAATGTGTATGAAACAAAAACTGGTAGAAGTAAAAGAAGAAATAGACACTTCCACAATTATTATTGGTGACTTAAATATCCCTCTATCGACAGCAGATAGACTTTTGGACAGAAATTCAGGCAGGATATAAAAGAACTCAGCGGCACCATTCATGAACATAATTTCATTGGTGTGTTTAAAACACTTCACCCAGCACCAAAAGAACACACTTTGTTTTTTAATTGCCTGTAAAACCTATATCAAGATAGACCATATCTGGGCCATAAAACAAACTTCAACAATTTTAAAAGAAGTGAAATCATACAGAGTGTGTTCCCTGTTCATAATGAAATAAACTGGAAATTGACACCGGAAACCAGTGTCAGATTGTGGAAGTTCTCCTTCATTATTTTTTCAAATAAGTTTTCAATTTCTTGCTGTTCCTCTTCTCTTTCTGGCACCCCTATGATTCAGATGTTGGGACATTTAAGGTTGTCCTGGCCATTCCTAAGTCTCTCCTCATTGTTTTTGTATTCTTGTTTCTTCATTTTGCTCTGCTTGAATGTTTATTTCTTCCTTCTGCTCCAAACTATTGACTTGGGTCCCGGTTTCCTTCCCTTCACCCTTGGTTCCCTGTACATTTTCCTTTATTTTACTTTGCATAGTCTTCACTTCTTCCTCTATTTTCCTCACATACTCAGTGAACTCTGTGAGGATCCTGATTGCCAGTGTTTGGGATTGTGCATGGGATAGGTTAGCTATCCCTTCATCACTTAGTTCTATTTTTGGACCTTTGATTTGGTCTTTCATTTGGGCCATATTTTTATGTTTCAGCGGGTCCATTATGTAGTAAGGGGTGGAGCCTTAGGTATTGGGGGGAAACCTGCATCACTGTGTTGTGGCACTGTACATGGGGGGAGGTCACAGAGGGAACAATGCTACTTGCTTAGCTCTCAGCTGGCTTTCATTTACTTCCTCTTCTACCCACAAGCAAATTGGACCCTTCTAGTGCTGGTTCCTGGGTGGATGAGTTTATGTATATTCTAGGACCCTATGGGTCTTTCCAACAAACTCTCCTGTGAGGCTGAAAGTCTCTTACACTGCCTCAACCTCCACAGATTCTTATAGTCAGAGGTTTTGAGGCTTTATTTCCCACACTGGAACCCTGGGTTGCATGGTCTGTCTCACTCACCCATTTTTCCTCCCAGTTTATCCACATGCAAATGTGGGGCCGCCTAGACCACCAGACAATGCCTCACCTGCCCTGGTCCTTTAGCTGCTGCCTTGCCATGCTTTCTCTCTACCCCAGCTGCCCATCTCCTCCTCTCCTACCAGTTTGGATGAACATTTCTTACTTAATCCTTGGTTGTCAGACTTCCATGCAGTATGATTTTCTGGCAGCTCTGGTTACTTTTTGTTTTTAAATTTGTTGTTTTCCCTCTTTTGGTTGTGTGAGGAGGCAAAGTTTATCTACCTATGACTCCATCTTGGCTGGAAATCCTAGAATTCAGCACTTTGTTTAAAAGAATTATACACAATGATCAAGTGGGGTTTATTTCAGGGATGCAAGACTAGCTCAAAATTTACAAATCAATTAAACTATTGTATTAACCACACTTTCTAGTTTCTATATGTGAAGTTTTGATGTCTGGTGCCTTGCTGACTACAAAGGGACTACACCTCAGTTAGCTAATTACTAGTGGTAGTAAATGACTAGTCTTGAGAGCACTCCTTTTATACGCAAACTAATTCATCAGGCATGCAGATTCCCAACTGCCTCATCTACTGTGCTCATACACTCTGCCCCAATTACCCTTCTTAAGGTCAGGTAGTAGCCAGATAGGGACAGGCCATATACCCAGAAGCCTACTGATACTTAAACCAGTCAATACTCAACCAGCTGAGCCTCCTTTCCCTGCCTGGCCTGTTCGTTCCCATGAAAACCACAATGAAGCCTCTTGCCCCAGCTTTCTCCTCCTCGTGTCCTCTGCCTCTTGACTAATCCTGGAGCTTCCCCATGTGCCCCCTGCTGTGTGGTGTGCCATGCCCTTATTTCTAGGGATCTGAATAGAACTAATTTCTTCTTTTGTGACAGTCATTTTCATGTCTGTGTGTCATACCATACCTAGTTAAATTCCATGTGCTTTTACAGCAGCAATCCATCATATTAACAGACCAAAGAGAAAAACTCTTGTGATCATCAACTGATACAGAAAAAGTATTTGATAATATTCAATACCCACTTCTGATTTAAAATGCTCTTGGAAAAATAGGTCTGTATTTGCAGATAATATGACCATCAACACAGAAAACCCTAAAGAACCTATTAAAAAAAACAACTCTTATAACTAAAGAGTGACTTCATCATCAATGTTGCAGAATAGAAGAAGAAACATACAATTAATCTATTGTGTTTGTATATACTAACAATAAGCATGGAGACATCAAAGTTAAAAATATATCACCTTTTACAATTCCTCAAAAAATTAAATATTTAAGAACAAATCTACCAAGACATATCTAGGATTTGTATGCTGAAAACTACACAATGCTGATGAAAGAAATAAATATTTAAATAAATTGAGAGACATATTATATTGTGACTTGGAAGACAACATACTAAATATGTCAATTCTCCTCACATTGATAGACAGGTTTAATGGAGTACCTATCAATAAGTAAGATTATTATTTTGTAGACATTGCTAGTATTATCCTAAAATTTACATGAAAAGCACAGACTGTAGGATAATCAAAACAATTTTGAAAAGGAGAATCAAATGGAAAGAATCATTCTATTTAATTTTAAGCCTCAGATACAGCAATCAAGACTGGGTGGTATTAGAGGGAAAGAAGCATGGGTCAGTGACATGGAGTGGAGAACTCAGAAATAAGACAACACAGATAGATATGCCCAACTGATTTTTGGCTAAGGTGCAAAGATTTCTGGGGAGGAAAGGACGCTTTTCAATAAATAGTGCTAGAAAAATTGTTCGTCCCCAGGTCAAAAATGAAACTGACAAACTATATACCTCATGCAAAATGAGGTGGATCATGGACTTAAATGTGAAACAAAACTATGAAATTTTTAGAAACATATAGGAGAAAACCTTTAGCATCCCAGATGAAGCAAAGAGATTTTAGGCTTGATTCGAAAAGCATAATCTAGAAAACAAAAAAATAATAAATTGGGCGTTGTCAAAATTTAAAACTTTTACTCTGTGAAATACTTGAAAAGAGAAACTACAGACTGGGAGAAAATATAGCAATTTATTTGCAAGAGCCCAAAATTGTTAAGTAACCTACATATCTTTTAGTGAGTGAAGGGTTAAACAAATTGGTACATTTATACCATGGAACACCACTCAACAGTTAAAAGGAACAATTGCTGACATGTACAACAATCTGAATGAATCTCTGGAGAATTTTGCCAAGTGAAAACAAAACAACCTTAAAAGGTCACTTATATGATTACATTTACCCTATGACATTCTTGAAATGACAAAATTATAAAAGCAACCCATTAGTGGTTGCTAGGAATTAAGGGTTGGGTAAGGGTTGATGGAAGTGGGTGTGGCTATAAAAGATCACCAGGAGTGATCCTTGTGATGCAAATGTTCTGGATCTGACTGTACCACTATCAGTGCTCTGGTTATGATATTCTCTAGTTCTGCAAGACATTATCAATGTGGGAAACTAAGTAAAGGCTATAGGTAATCTCTCTGTGTTATTTCTCAAGTTGCATGTGAAGCTACGGTCATCTTAAAATTTAAAAATATAATTATTGTGACAACTTCAACACTCCCCCAAAAAGAAGTAGCCATTATATTAAGTATAGCAGAAGCATTTCTAAGGATGATATTTTGTGCCCCATATGGAATGTTAAACAAAAAATGTCCAGGTAAACTGTAAGGCACAAGGTACACAGCAGGGCCTCCTAAGCAGCTCTTCTCTGTTTTCTTCGGGAGTGCTGGGTGCCATTAAGTGACTCTTGCAGTCCATTAGAAATTGCTTCTGTATTTAATGGGCACTTTGTTTGCACTTCATTTTCACACGGCACTATTTAAGCATCCCTCAGTTGCCTTTTCTTGTGTTTGATCTGGATGTAGGAGCAACATGATAGAGGCAGAACTATTTCCTCTCTTTCTTTGATAATCAAGTACAGATGTTCCTAGTGGCAGTTGACTGAGTTTCCTGCTGGATACCGTATCATTTTCTAAGTGTGTAATGCCTGCAGGCTAACACACTTCACATCACTTCAAAACACACCTGCCCTCAAAACTGCATTGCCCTGTGAAGCTTGGGGAGTTTGGCTCACATTGGCTGCCCTCTTTCACTCTCTTCCTTTCTCACCTCTTCTGCTCTGCTGTGGAAGTCAAAACAGGACAACTCAAACTCACAAATGCTGCAAACTTTCCACATCTATTAAGATGCCTTTGAAAGCCAAAGGCAAAGATTAAAAGGGAGAGGATGAGCACCTGAGCTGCCTTTCAGATGTTTTGCCTCCCTCCGGTTAATAGCTCTGAGTGTCTTTCAGAGCCTTAACAGAAGTCATCCATTTATGCATGTACCTGTATATATGTAGGTCAGCAGGTGGCATAAAGACACAAGCATGAAGTTTGGTTTTATCTCTTCAGTTCATGCATGTCTTACTAATGACATCCATTTCCCACATCAAAGCAAACAGATAAAACATTTTCAGCAGCATAAACGGGGTTCACTGATGGAAGGGAGCCTTCTAAAAATGCTGTATTTCATGGTGATGGGTATCTATCATACTATGTTGCAGTCATTAGTGTGAAAGTCACATATCCAGCTATTTGCAAGGAAATGGAGGGCTCATGCAATAGCAGTCACAGTCCAAATACTTCACGCATATCAGTAGGAAGCCTGAGGGAGGAGAGAATGTGTTCATTAGGAACTCAGTTGGGCAAAAGCCCCAACTGATCAAGGGCTATGGCTTTTCTTCAAACATACTCTCCTTAAAGGTACTGTTGAGTTCCAAGAAGCTGCACTAACCCAGCATTCTCTTGAGTATAGGAAGGGCTTGGAGTTCTTTTTTTACTCAGATTCAAATCAGAGCATGCTATAAGACAAGGACGGATCCGCAGATCCAAGAATAATTTATAACCCTTTCACAATTCCCTTAGCCGTCGTAAGTGAAACTGGCCATTGGTTGCACTGGCCCAGGCCAGCAGATCAGGCACAGAACCTTCCCGGGCTGCAACTTAAAAAACATTCCTGATGATCTCGTTTATATTCAATTCTGTTACACAGATCAACAAGCAGTCCCTGAGCTCCTTTCAGAGTGAAATGCAGGAATACAGAGCTGTATGAGATGCATTCCTTATCTTCAATCAGGACACTATCCAGTGACAATAAGAGAAATGACAATAACTTTGTTTGAAAAAAATAAACAGAATTTTAAGTTTAGGTTCTGTGGTTTATGGTAGTTCCTTAGAGCAGAGTGAATAGACAGTGTAGATAACCAGAGGTCAAGGTCAGGGCAAAAGTGAACATCTGCAAAAGCCAAAGACAAAAGCCTTATATAAAAGAGCTAACACAAGATTTGGTGATAAATAAGTATATATGACTATGTTTGAGAGTCTTAAGAGTTTATTTGCCACCAGGAGTCCCTACTCTTAGCTTAGCACCACTATTTTCTAAGAATAAACTTCAGGTGATCTCTATTTTTAAAGGTAAAAATAAAAGGCAACAAAAACATGACTATAGGTTTGATGAATATATTGATTACACTGGTATCTGCCTTGTACGTGGTAGGAAAGCCGTGAGTAACAGAAAAACCAAGATAATCTCTCTCTCTTTTTTCCCTCCGTACTTAGTAGATCTCAGAATGGGAGATCTGCCTTCTTCCTTGACTCTGGAAGTCTCATTGCTGGCCAGGTGAGATGACCAAGAAGGTGATTATCCTCAAGGAGGGGACTGCTGCTGGGCTGAGAGAAAGGGTGGCAAGCAGATTCATCCAGCCAGGCCTGTGTCTGCAGAGCTCAGCCCAGCAATGGGAACTTAATTTGCCATAAAAATCACTTCCAGCTTCTCTAACCATGGAGACTTGAAAAAAGGTTTATATTTGACTATTAAATAGCAAATGCATTGTTATCAGCAAACAATGCTTCATTTTCAATTTTCCCTCAGGGCATCTAAGTGGTAAATAGATGATTGTTGCTCCTTATTCACAAGCCACTTCATGGTGAATCCCAGAATGTTTGAATCACTGACTTTGCACAGAAAATCAGTGCCAGAAGATGCACAATGCTTCCTGTGGCTCAACCTGCCTCTTTGTGCTTTAAATTCACAAAGTCACGGTGTCTCCCAGAGAACAAAGCATGTTGGAAGGAACACAGAAGTCATTCACAACGAACCTTTTGGCAGATGTGAAACTTTTAAGTGAACAAATATTTTTGGTGTATAAATAAATTTGTGATTATCAACTGTAATAAATACAACAGATGTAATATATTTTCTAACAAACTGCAATCAGTAAAGGTAATTTAATAGCTAAGATCTGGGCACTTACTATCTACCAGGAACTTCCACATGTTATCTCCTGCAGTATCACAGCAATATGTAGGTATATGTATATATAAATTATCTATATTATCCCAATCTTACAGGTAAGGAGACATAGCCTTATTTAAAGTAGCTAAAAACATGGTCAAGTTCATATATCAAGTAAGAGACTAAATGAATTTGAGGCCAAACCTGACAGTTCTGATAGTCAAGCCCTATCTCCCACATCTTTACTCTGTGACAGGCTCATTTAAATGCTAGGCACCAGCAACATTTGGGATGTTGACCGTCTTCATGTGGGTTTTCAGGAGCTCATGCTTACTGATTCAGATAAAATAATAAAATATTTCGTGAGAATAAATTTCAAATTCAAGCTAAAATGTCCTCATCTTGTATTAGCTGCATATGCCTTATACAAATTTCCTAAGAGGGCCATCGTCTTGGTTTGAAATTGTTGTCATTTAAAGAGAGTTAAAGATGTTATTAGAATAGAATAAATAAGTATTCTTAAGAAGCATTCTGGAAGTTTTAAAGATGAACCTGAATATCTCCATATAATTTCCCACCTTACTGAGTTGAGGAACATCCTTCTTTTTATAGCATGGATATGCATTTTAACTTGGCTTTATTTTGCAGGAGATTTGAGTCATCTGGAAATTTCCTTGTACTTAAGCACATTTCATTTTTTAATCACTAAATATAAACCACTTCTGTACATCAAACCCTGGCCATAACCCATCTCCACAATGAACAGACTTAGACAACGTCACGCAATTTATTTGTGGCCCTGCTCCTCTGCCCTTGTGCTGGAGTTGGCGGAACTGCCCAACACTCTCACATTCTCCTCTCCCCAGGATCACGGCCAAACTGGGTTTCCAGTCCCCTTGTTTCAGGGGAGACAATGAGTAAGTTCTGGAGAAGGAGATGTCGCTGGGGGTCCACCAACCAAACATATGCAATTCCTCCATCTTTTTCTCCCTTCTTCATGTGGCTCCAAGTGAAGGGCTCTGAGACCCCAGAAGATAGGGGGGCCCAACAAGGGAAGCTCAACCTGTTGGAGAAGAACCATTGGTTGGAGGAGAGATCCATGGCCAGAAGAGCTGCCTGGCCCAGGACAGCCCTGCAGGCTTTTGTGGGAGTGAGAAATCAATGCTTCTTCTGTTAATAAAACCAAGCACAGCACAGCTTATCCTGTCCTCATGAGCTCCAACACTGACAGTGAAGGGTAAAGGACATCTGTGCTGCAGAAATGACTCAGGAGGTATGAACTTATAGGTGATATTTAGATCTATGCACTTTGCGAGGTCACCCAGGAAGCGAGTGAAGACAGAGCAGAGATGAGAACCCAGGACTGAGCCCTCAGCACTGTCGTACTTAAGGGGAAGAAATATGAGAAGAATGCAGATGTCTGAAGGATGGCCAGTCTCAATTTTGCAGTGTCTCAGCACTTCCACTGTTGGCAGAGATCCTGAGCAGCTGAATAAGATGAGGGCTGAGAAATGTCCCTTGAATGTGGGGCAATGTGAAGGTCCCTGCTTTTAAGGAGCTTACCTTCTTATTGAAAGAGATAATAATCAAAGTTAAAAAAAAAAGGCTTAGGAGATGCTACATGGGAAATAAGCAGGGAAGAAGGTTAGGGAATGTTGAGGAAGGGGCTTGATCAGGAAAAACTGGGTCAGGAAAAGCCTCTGTGAGAAAGTGACCTCCACAGAAAGACAGAAGGTGATGGGCTGCCGTGCAGCTGCCTGGGGCTAGTGTCCCTGGAGCAGGAGCTCCCCTCTGTGTCTGAAGAAGGGATGGGCTAAACTACCCACTCCCAAGTAGGCACAACACAACACTCATTCCGGAGGGTCTCCCCATGCAGAAAGAGGATCCCAAGTTAAATGGTGCCTACTTGCAGTCCCTTGGGAAGCAAAGGGACACATTTCTCTATTTAATGAGAGTCTTGAAAAAGTCCAGTAGCAAAGAAACCAACTGAACTCTGTTTGCTCTATTGTTTACCATATGGTTTTGGTGTGGGTTCTTTTGCATTTTTATTGTTGTTCAAGTGAAGTTGTCTCCATTTTCCTGCCACCACTTTCTCCTGCCCCACCCTCAATCCTTCCCCCCTTTGGCTTTGTCCAGGGGTCCTTCATGCATGTTCCTTGACAACCCTTGTTTCCCACGTGTTTTAAACCGTAGGACATTTTTGGGAGGTTATCTATTAACCAAAAACAATATTATAAAAATCAACAAGGAGAAATGTTGGACTTACTTGCTTGTCTGTTAGTCAGCAAACAATACATTTCAGGTGTCAGGCCTACCAGACCCGAGCTGGCAGTTTAAATATTGTCAGGGACGACTTCGAACAAATCTATTACAGAACTCACATAGTTACAGGGAGTCAGCGTGTGATTTCAAGGAATTACTTTGTCCTTCAAAGAACTACATTTTAGTCATTTGGAAATCTGTGTTATTCGTATTTGATCCAGCTTGCCCTTGGTCTTTAAGGTCTTTAGGAAGAGTGACACCCACTGATTTCTTGCTCCGGCAAGTAGGAGCAGGGAACAAAGTCTCCTCCTAAGCAATCGGCCTGTTTTCCACACCAGTTCTTTGTTCTGTCTTGGGAAACAACAGCACATCCATCAGAGCTCAAATGACACCTGCATCTGAATTAGCACAGAGCATGATCTCTCCTTTAAATGGCAACAGTTTGAGCCCTGATTTGGCGTCCTCTTGAGAACAGGACACTGGCAGGAGAAGAGCCCATAGAGATGGCTGGCAGGTCACTGCGACCTGGGACCCGGGAGAGCCAGGCTGGACCTAAGCAAAACCCTTATTAAGTCCAGGAGTCATCTCACATACACAAGGAATGCAGCTTTGTACCACCTAAATATGAGTTTGCTGCTTTGCTGGGTAGAAAAATGATACATGCTTTGTACACAAAGGCAAGTAACTACCCTTCGAGGGATTTTATTTTCCCTTATTTATTAAAAAACTATCTTGTACCCTACTTCTTCTTGCTCTTCTGTCTTCCACGCAGCACGGGGCCTATATTGTCTTGTAGACAATCCCCTATCCAGAGAAAATCCTTGCTAAATCACGCTAAACTACTCCAAGCATGCCATGAAAATTAACATTGATTCAAGCATCTCTGGAGATCTGATACATTCATATATTTATGTTTCATAAAGTCATCTGTGAGAGAGTTTTGACAGGTGTGTAGACTTTGCAATAGTCTTTCTACCCATATTCGTGTATTGCATTGACCTGAGTGCCGAAAGCACAATTGGCTCCTTAATAGCTATTGACTGTTGGTCGTAAATATCTGAGGAACGTTTTTATGAAAAGAGCCGCTTATCTTGGTAGTTTGAAAAAATGATAGAAATGATTCCAGAGAAACTAACAGCTTGCCAAAGAGGAGTTGTTAATTTTGAAATTTTGCTTGTGCTTTTAACTCATCTGTGAGAATCTTTGGGAATTTAAGGGCCAAGTGAGAGAAGATTATTGCTAATGAGATTAGATATTTTCTACTTGAGAAAATTTACCACCACTATGGTAATATACCTGGGGGAAAGTGGTTTCTCTGGTTTTTTATCAGCAACAGAAATTCTTGTAAGTGTTTTACATTAGCAAAAACACTATGGTTATTGAAAACAACCCATGAAGATCCTCTATTCTGATTAGAGGCTTTCAGAATGTGCTGATGTCTTCAAGAAAATGCTTTTAGATATAACAGGTTCATATATGCCTATAAACACTGATATGTCTACAGGGTAACATCATCAAGGGGCATCTCAATCAGCTCCAAGGGGGAGATTGTGTTGTTTTGTATCAGCATAATTAGAATCTGTTCTAGCCTCCATGGTATTCACACTGAAGAAGTGAGGAGCCCACTCCATGAGGGAGGAGACTCTCAAAAGGTGACATTTCCAGGGGTCTCATGTGGCCTGTTATATTACTATTTTGCTGCCCTACTTCACTTTATGTTCACACTTTATCCACTAGCTGTAGTTCTGTAACTGACTATTAACTCAGGATAAAAGTTATTTGGCTCTTTCTTTCCTCTCCACCCCCCTACACACACACCAGATACTGCAGTGGGCCATTGATATATCTATTTTTCAGTTGTTTCTCTTCCCTGCTTATGAACGAATGTCCTAAATTTAGGAGAAAATGCATTCACATTCACAAAATAAAATAATACAAAAGCAGCCTTCTTAGGACATGAGTTAGCTGTAGCTTTGGGGGCATTAACTGAGGGGTGACAGCCAGTGTCCACCCCCTTCTGGAACTGAAGTCCTTCATTAAAGAATTAGCCCTTTGCACAGAGCTTTAGCTCCTGGTAAAATAAAGACACTGCTGTCAGGGTAACACCCCAGTGATCTTTCTCTTATATTTCTTGGCAGCAGATTTGGAGCTGTGGCTGGTTTGAATTGCATGCATGCATGCGTGTGTGTGTGTGTGTGTGTGTGGTGGGTGGGGAGGAGTGCTGATAACCAGGTATTTTTTGTATCTGAAGGGCTGAGACGGAGGCCTGCCATGCAAGGCAGAAAAACACAGACTGCAAGCTCTCACCGGTTCCGTCCCTCTAATGGTGTCACCAAAAGGGACACACTTATGGGCACCTATGGGAATGCAACATTGTGTTTCAGGAGCAGTGAGGTAAATGGACACTTTGCATCCATGCTATACAGGCGGTAACTGGTTATTTCACCTCAATGGCCATGGTTAGTTCCTAGTACAATCCTGCAGGTGCTTGTGAGGCTTGTACAGATTACGTGCAACCTCAGAGCTTGGCACTTGGAATAGGCTCTGCCTGTGCCTCTTTTAAGCCTTTACTCACATTTCCCCATCTCTGTGGAAGCTGGTCTGGGCACGCCCACATGACCAGGCTATTTCTGTCTTCCATTCATAACCTTATCCCCCACCCCCCATTTATCAGTGATCTCACACAGATTGTGTGTCTCCTGGTCCATCACTACCCCTCCCCTGCTCTTGGGTGCAGTGGCGGGGTCAGACCCTGCCCCCACCCCATCTCCCAGGCTCCTTTTTAGCCAGTGGGAGCTACTGAAAGGAAATCTGAGGTGAGTGAGGTGGGGAAAAACTTTCCCTCTGTGCTTCCGCCTTGGGTGGTCCCTTCTCTGAGATTCTCACTCCCTCAGGACAGGCCCACCTGGGTTTGGTCCCTGGACCCCAGTAACCCTCTGTCTCTCAGCCTCAGGTAGGTCTGGCTTCCTATTTTTGCTATGCTCTCGTTTACCTCACCATTCCCCTTTGGCTACTCAGATTTTCCATCACCTGTGTGGTGGAGCCAAGTCCTTGTATTCAGTGACTCCACTTTTTAATACTTATAACTGTTTCTGATCGGACCCTGACTTATACATGGATGCTGTGTTACTGACATTAATGAAGCTCACCCTCTAGTTTGGAAATTTGCATGCACTATAGAATTTCAAACCAATGGACCCATAGTTTCCTCAAGAAACTGGACCTGGACTTTCACAGGGCCAGGTTAGCTTAAGGAGCCCGGTGAATATAGCTCTACACATAGGCGGAGAGGATGTGTGCAGTTTGTCCAGCTGGGACCTTTGTTTTCCCCAGCCATTGACTGAAGAGAGACCCTGAAGTGATGGCCAGTGAGACCATTGATGACTGGGGGTGGCCTGTCCCAGCAGGCCTGAGAGCTGAGAACCCTTTCTTGAGACACATGATACATATTCTACATTGGTTGAGGGGCAGGGTGACCCACCGAGTTTAGGATAAGCGTTCGAAATCAGCTTTTGCTTGCTTGCTGCTGTTTGCATCACAGCATCCAGTGGCATGTCAGGGTAAGAAAGATTCTTCCCAGCCCTGCAGGTTCTCCTACTTCCTGATCTCACTGCACCTGTAACAGTGAAAGCTGCAAGCCACTGACTTTTTATTGACTTATCCACAGGATACACATTGACCTAGAGCCTGCCATGTGCCAGACTCTGGGTAGAAGGCCCATGAGGAGTCACGGTCTAGGGAGGGAGACAGAAAGTGATACGCCATTATACCATTGGGTAAAGGTACTGATAGAAAAGAGGTATAGGTGAGTGCAGAGAAGGGGTTCTGCTTTCAAATACCTGGCACAGAGCCAGGCACATAGTAGGTGCTCAAACACAAGGTCCACCAGTAATAGTGGGTGCTGGGGCTGGAGGTCAAGTGCAGGAATGCAGTTGATGGGGGCCATAGTCTCCACTGAACACTATTATGTGGTGTGAGTGAATAGAAAAGGTGGTTCAACCTACAGCTTTCTACCTGACACCTGAACCAATTATATTAACTGTTGTGTATTAAGGGCATGAGGACATACTCCCATGTGACAGGTGACAGGGCTGGGGTGAGACAGGGGCATGCTGGTCTCTAGTCTGAAGGCACCCTTATTCTGTTTAGGAAGATAAGACAAATACAGGGTACAATTAGCAAATAATATAAGTCCATACACAGCCAAGCTCAAAATCCTGAGCTAGAAGTGACTATGTAGTGTGGGGATTGTCTGTCAGGTAAACTTTCTCCATATCAAAGAATCTATGCAATAGAAATAAATGTCCAAAAGGATGTTTGGACCACACCAAAGTAGCACCATAGACCGCCTGGCAGAAGAGGGTGTGTGTCAAAATGATGGGTTGGTGTTCACAGGCTGTATGCTGTTTGGATCTCCCCTGAAGTGGAGTAGAATAGAGGTGGAATGTGAAATGGAAGCAAGACAAAGCTTTTTACTTGTCCATCTGATTGGAGCCAGGTTTTAACTCTTAATAAACCTGCAAAAGAGTATTCACAGCTACCTACAAAGTGGT
The DNA here is from genome assembly GCF_021234435.1 of Artibeus jamaicensis. Lineage (NCBI taxonomy): Eukaryota > Metazoa > Chordata > Mammalia > Chiroptera > Phyllostomidae > Artibeus > Artibeus jamaicensis. The sequence continues at coordinate 42,640,774 of NW_026522059.1, forward strand.
GTTGTATCTGAACTAACAGCAGTAAAGCACAGAAATGAGATCTTGTTTGTGTACCCTGGGCTTATCTAAAAAAAGAACCACATCTAACATGTAGAACTATCTACTCTCTCCCATCCTAATACCCCAGACACTATTCAGTAAATATTTGTAGATCAAATGAAAGGAAGAATAGCATGAGAGCAACAAACCACCACGCCGAAAAGTCTACTACCTATTCTATTACACACACTATAAACTCAGCTTTTGAGATGATTTTTCTAATTGAAAGGTAGGTACATGGGGCTAGAGGGCAGGGGTACCAGTGAGTGACTGCCAATGGATACTTTCATTACCCCAAATAAAAGTGTTCTGAGGTTAGACAATGGTGATGATTGTGTAATTATAGCACAACCCACTGAACTGTGCACTTTTTAAAAAAGGGTGAAATTTGCCCTGGCCAGGTGGATAAGTTGGTTGGAGCATCACCCCATATCCCACAAGGTCATGAGTTTGATTCCTGGTCAGGGCACATACCGAGGTTGTGGGTTCAATACCCAATTGGGGTACAAGGCAACAGATCAATGTTTCTCTCTCTCTCTCTTTTTCTCTCTCTCTCTTGCACCCCCCACTCTCCAAAATCAATAAACATATCCTCAGGTGAAGATTTTAAAAATAAACAAATAAATAAAGGGGTAAATTCTGTGGTATAGAAATTATATTTCAATAAAAGGGTTATTTTAATAAAAATCTTTATGAGATACATTACAACTCAAGAATCCAAACATAGCTTATTGTGTATAGTACAATAAACTAGCTTCATTTTTGAAAACAAGGGGATATATATTACAAAGCAATGAAAAACATGACCTTAAGTAGAGAAATAATCATTTTGTTGACATACTAAAGCACTTTAAACAAAAGGCCTGTCCACCAATCAGCATGAGCTCGTTAATTTAGAGCTGAAAACACTTTGTGTATCAGAAAATTGGTAGGTGGGCTATTGGTTCATTTGGTCATTTGTCCAACTAATGCATATTCTGAAATCTGAGTTGCAGTGTTTTTTCTAGAATCCTGAAATGCTAGGTCTCGTCACTGGCTAAATCACTGAGCACTGAACAGTTTTGAAAGACTCTAAGACCAATGGAGTGTACTGCATACTGAGCTATATCGATTCATCTCCAACTACAGCAAGACTCTAAGACCCTCTCAGATAGAATTTGGGAGGAAAAGTCACATAGCTATAACAGAAATGTGTTCACCTGGACCACAAATCCTGATACTTCTACGAACAGAAAAATTAGAGCTCTTGGATGTGGGGACTTCCCTTTACCATTCACAACCCAGAACTACAACCAGTTCTCTATCTGGCATCCACCTGAAGCGTCAACAGACCACAGCTGACTAGCAGCCAGTTCTCCTAACCCTGAACATTACAGTATGGGTGCCACCAGGTTATCAGGTACCTGAAATGCCTCCTTTCCAAGCCGGGAGGTGCTGTCAGTATAAAACACCGAATTTTAAAGACTTTGTATGAAAAAGTCTGAAATGCCTCTTTAATCTTTATAAAATTTTTATTACATGTTGAAATGGCACTATTTTGAACACATGGAGTGGACTATAGATCCCCTCCCAAATGTAGCTATCCCTCACCGGAGGGTTAACAGCAAAGGAACTCATTCAGAAACAAATAATGAAATTGAAAGGGGCAAACAGAGAGGCGCAGCAGGTCTCTGCTTACTAACTTTTTATAACTGCTGTCACAACTGGTGGCAAATCGTGAGAATCAGCTCTGAGATGTTCATCTGGAAGCTGATTTAACCCTTCTGTCACCCTGAAATTCTAACACCATTTTCTAACCGTCACCAGACTGCATGGCTGGGCGTCTTCCAGAGGCTGCTGTAATGGCTGCCACTGAACACACGGCACTAGCAGGCAAGTGAAGTCAGATGTGCAGGAAGGAGACAAACAGTTCCTTTCAAACTACAGTTGAACAGTTCGAGTTTCACTGAGTGGGTCCGCTTAGATGTGATTTTTTAAAATAAATACTATAAATGTATTTTTTCTTCCTTATGATTTTCTTCATATTTTCTTTAGCTTACCTTATTGTAAAGATGTAGTATATAATACTCATAACATTAAAAATGCATTAGTTGACTTTATTGTATTGGGAGGGTCTCTGGTCAACAGCAGCCTGTAAATTGTTACATTTTGGGGTGTCAAAAGCTGTCTGCAGATTTTGGACTGCATGCAGGGGAGGGGCCCTTGCTCCTAATTCCTGTGTTGCTTAAGGGTCAACTGTATGTTCTTACTATCCGTGTGGGCAAAGGGCCCATGGCAAGGAGAAAGTGATGTGTGCATTTGCAGTGCATGAAATTAGGCCATATAATCTCCCAGATACATTCTATAGGTGTTGCCTTTACGTGAAGACTCCCACTTGGAAAAAACCCAAATATTCCAGGGAAACTCGTATGTGCTTCTCACTCTTAGCCATCAATTATATAACAACACCCACTGTGTCTGGGTGGAGGCTTTGGAGACACAAAGATGAAGTACTCAGTAGCCTCCCTCAAGAGTGACATGGTTTGGGTTGGTGGGGAAAAGATACAGGAAAACAAATAACTAAAGTAATGTTATACATACTACAACTTGATATTTGATTACCAATGGATGTAGGAGACACACGCAGCTTTATACGTAATTAGAGGCAGAACTAACTACATTCACTACTATGTAGTTAATGAGCTTTTACTGCTGTATGATCATAAATAGTCTGTGAATTATAACTCATTTCTGGAAGTTAGTTCAGGCTACCTTGCCACCTGTATGTTTGAGGTTCTTTGCTGCTGGAGATGTAGAACAAGCAAATTAGAAATTAGCCTTTTGTTTTAGTATTCTATGCCAAAGAGCAGCCATTTGTCAAGGAAAATTCTATGCTTTGCTCACAACTGCTGGTACAGTGGACACTTTGCTGGGCAGGGAGTGAGACATTGGTGACATCCAGACATTCGCCGAGACGTATTAGTGATAATAATAACAGCAGATGATTTTGGAAAACAAATGATTACAGCTGACAACCTTTAGGAAAAAAAACAGGAGCTAATTAATGAGCTTACTAATTAGTCCTCTCCATTGCAATAGTTAAACAGGTATGTCATTCTGCATATGGTAGTGCCAGGTGGCTTTACACAGGGTATGTGTGTGTGTGTGTGTGTGTGGGTGTGTGTGTGTGGGTGTGGGTGTGGGTGTGTGCAAGCGAGGAGAAGAAGCACAGACAATGATGGTTTGTGGTCTGGAGCCTCACATAATAATCTTATAAAATGTTGATTGATACGTGTTTCCAAGTCTCTGCAGATTACCCTTGGTTTGTAAGTTGGACACCTTTCTCACACACAGAAAATGAGTGTGCTCATATTGGGAAATGGACCACACCAATCCTTTGACATCGCTCAAGTAACATTTCCATCTCAGTTCAGTCTGCTCTTTCTTACCCAAGAGACCCTTGGCCAAATGTGGTTTGCTATTAGATGGTAGAATGGAAACATTTCTGGTTATTTTTGGCAAATGTAGCTGTATAGGCAGTAAAGTTATTTGGAGTGCCTCTGCTAGCCATTGGGTAATTAATTCTATCAAGAAGCAACAGGAGGAGGGGGCAGAGTTAAAATCTCCCTGCAAAGCACTTTAAGAGGATCTAGACAAATTATTATTAAAAGAAAAAATATATTAAATTTAGTTATGCAAGAGAAACCACCATTGCCCATTGTATTGTCAGATATTAGGTTTTGCTTGTGTGTATATGTTTTGGTGACTAACAAATAGACAGCCTGCTAAGATTAAAATAAACTTGTGTCATTGCAAGGGGCAGCTGGACAGAGCAAGTGACAGGGAACTGTTGCTACAGTTTTCAAATGTTGAAATGAAAAGGAAGCACTAGCCAACGTATTTGGTGAAATGACATCTCCGAGCTGCGTCTTTGCTTGATTTCCTCTCTCCCTCTTCCCTCCCCAGTTCTGTACAAGTCCTAGCTCTCACTTAGGGCCAAACTCAGCTTCCATCTCAACCAGCATTGACTTGAACACCTGGTCTGTTCCCAGGGGAAACTTAAACTAAGTGTGCACATGACGTCCACACATGAAGAATGGGCTGCCACAGCGGCAAGAAGACGCTGGAGGCAAAGAACCACCAAAGAGCCACTCATGCAGGCCTGGATTCAGCTGTGGCAGGAGCAGTGGTAATAAAAGGAAGAGGGTAAGTTCAAAAATTATTTAGAAAAAAGACCTGAAATGACTGCATGGGGAGGGGAACACGGTCAGAGACAGCACGACACACAAGATACCCTTTGGGTTTCCGGTGCTGTGCTACAAACTGAACCTTCCCTGAAGCCCAATCCCCAGTGTGACAGAACTCGGAAGTGGCCTTTGGAAGGTGACATCATGAGTCTGGAGCCCTGGTGAATGGGACTGGTGCCCTTATAAGAAGAGACATGAGAGAGAAGTTGCTCTCTTCCTCCAACATGTGAGGACACAGCAAGAAGGCGGCCATCTGCAAACCAAGAGGAAAGCTCTCTCCAGTCATTGAACTGCTGGCACCTTGGCCTTGACCTTTCTAGCCTGTGGAACAGTGAGAAATAAATATTTGTTGTCTATCTATCTATCTATCTATCTATCTATTTATATATTAATTTATTTATTTATTTTAGGATACACTAAGGACCTGTATAAAATCTATGTGAGCAGTACACATATGCTATTTTGTTTAACTTGGAGCATAGACATCTTCTCAATTATTCCACACAGGTTTATAATTGCACCCTTATTTTTGACTTATCTTCGGTCAGATTTAGGACACACTACCTATTGTCAGTCACTCCCCTATTGAAAAATATTTTAAGCACAATTACATAACACCCCACAGATCACACTGTGGATGATGTTTATAATTAGGTGGGAAGGGCAAGCAGGTGTCCCTAGAGGGACACATCCCTATAGAATATTTCTATGCTTGGCCTGCCCTAGAAAAGATGTAAAAGTCATCATGAATTTGTCTTCAGAAAGCTGACCCAAAGTGTTCTTTCTAAGAATTAGATCATTTTTATTCAGCCTGGCTTCAAGAATGTTTTAATTTTTAGTTAAAACATTTAATGTTTTAATATTAAATTACACATCATTACTAATCTCTGCTAAAGCTAAAGCAGTCAGACCCTTACTCATCTGAGTTAAAGATGAGTAACAGGAGCTGATAAAGAAATCAGTGCCCAGTCCTGAAGCCACAGCTGGGGTGGGGGTGGGGCAGCGGGAAGCGTGCCCTTTGGGAGCTGGCTTCATCTGATGACAGGTCCAGGAGGGGAGGAGACGGAACAGTTCAGGGCCTGTTTGTTCATTGGAGTAGGGCGTTGATTCTCATGCTTTCCCCTTAAGAACAGTCGGTGGGTACCGAAGGCCAGTTGCAGTCAGTTCACCGCCTCAGAGAGCTCACTCCTGGTCACCGATGTGTGGCCAGCTGTCCGGAGGGAGCGTTCTTTCCTGAGAGGATGACCAGCCGGGACGGTGCAGGGAGGGCAGGCTGAGGGGTGGTTGTGGCTGCTTCTCCCGCTGTCCTGTGTCTTTTTTGACCTCTGCCCCCTGTTAATAAGCCTCTCTTCTTTCCTTAAATGCTTTTAAATGTCCTAGCTCGTAAGAGTAGACTACAGAAGACTTTTGATATGCAGGTTTCCTTTGCTTTTACTTAGTCTTCCAGAGCACAAACAGCTCTTTATGGGTTTTAAAGATGCTTTCCAGGTATGAAGATTTGCTATATGATTGTCCCTGGTTTTCCTCTATATTCTAGCTAACCCTATGCAAAATTACAGATGGCTCCTCATTGGAACTTCAGAGGTTTGAAAACTAGGTCCTGGGTATAAATTAGTCTCTAAAAAGAAAAGAGTTGAATATCAGAGGCTAAGAGAGGGGAAAACATCTTAGCTAAGGAGCATTTTTAGCCATACTAAAATACATTGATTTAGTTTCTCTTCTTCATAGCACTGGATCTGATCTTTGATCACATACTCGTTTGTTCCACTTTTTTCTCCTGGGTGCCCCATTCCCCATGACTCGGTGATCACATTTGCTGTGCACTTTGCAACTTCAGCACCCAGGTCAAACTGGCTCCCTGAAGAAGCTTAGCAAGTAGTCTTTTCCTGGATGTTAAGCAGAATGAATTTCTTGGTGACATAACTATGAATTTACAGCTCTTCTGTACAGCCTTGACCCTTATGTCAAGGCTTCACAATGACACCCAGCTGTGGTCTATTGAAGGAGAGGGTCCAGGTGTCCTTCTGGGTATTTTCAATATTTCAAGAGTTTATCTCAGAACAGAATTTTCATCTCAACAAAACACAACTACCTCAAACAAGCAAAAACCACCTTACATTTGGTGCTAGTTTTAGTTTCTATTTTTTTACTACTCAGTTAAACATATCTTTGAGTATTAAGTATAAAATAAATAAATTATGTATAACACAGTCGTAAAGTAATAATGGTTTTTAAAAGTTTTTAAAGCTATTTTGAGTGTTTACCAGGTGCCAGACCTTCAGCTATGTGCTTTTGTGCATGTATGAATTAAATACCATAACAGTCTTCTGAAGAGCAATAATATTTTTAGTTTCACTTTAAGGATGAGAAAACCGAGGCTGGGAGAGGTTAATTAATGTACCACAGGACTGATAACCAACATACTTCAGAGTCAGGATTTGAATCCGGGCTGTCTGACTCCAGCGTTCCTGTATCGAATAAATTAAAGCGAGGAGAGTGACTGAAAGATATCATACTAATCAGATTTGAAGGTTTGGGACTTGTATAAATAATGGGTAGCTTATTTGCCTGTTATCTTATTGAGCCAGGCTTCACATGCTTATTTAGCATGACTAATAAGTAAATAGCAAATGTAAAGGGGTTAGGACATATTCTTAGAAACTCTAGAAGTCTGTTTTGGGATCTTCGGACATTATATCTTTCACTGGTAGTTTGGAGATAGGCACTTAAATTCACGTGCAGAGTTCAGAAGCATCTAAAATCAGGACATTATACCAGAAAACCTTGAGAGCTTATGGAGATACAAAGAAAGATGATGAATATAACTGAAACATCCAGCGTGTGAGTCAGCTGCTTGCAGAGGCAGTATTCCCTGAGGAAGCTCTGAAGAATTATGTTAAACTGTATTAATGCAAGAGGGTAAAAGAGAAGCCTGATTTTTAATTCAGCTTTGGAGTTCCCTTGGCTGGTGAAACAATTACAGGTCCCTCGCCATCAGCCTTCAGTGTGTCAGCAATTTTTTTCATTGCTTATTCAAATGCATCCCCAGGTGTGCTAGAGAAAATTCCCTATTTCCCCTCATGACTTCCTTCGTTATTCTCACTACAATATTGGCTAAAGAAATGGCCCTTATTTGCAGTCTTGTTTATAGCTTTGCTTGTTCCTTTTTAAATTCACTATCTACTCATTAACTCTTCTTATGTCTCTCCCACCTTATCCCATGTTTATTGGTCAGGCTTGGTCCTGGGGACAAACAGGAACCAGAGGGCCCTGGCTCTCTTTTTCCCCGTAGCCCCTGGGCCCTCATTCTGCCCCCACCGACACAGTCTCCACCAGGCTGGGCATATGGGGCAACGCTGCCTTTTATGCAACAGTTACTGACTTCATTTGTGCTCAATAAATGTACCTATTGCTTTGTTCAGAAGATCTCTTGTGGACGTTAGGGGAGAAAGCTGATTGATCTAACAAACCAAATGCCTAAAGTCAGAGCCTTGAAGAGTTTGACTACAGTGTACTAAGCTCTTTCATTTCTTCCTCAAAACAGCAATACATTGAGTGGGGTGAAAACCTAGTTGCAGAATTATATATATAGATAGATATATAGATAGATAGATTAGATATAGATATAGATATAGATATAGATATAGATATATAGATATAGATATAGATATAGATATAGATATAGATATAGATATAGATATAGATATAGATATATAGGTATAGGTATAGATATAGATATCTTTACAAACAAAACTCCTGTTTATTTATGTTTGTATGAGCAAGGAGGAGGGGGTAGAAGGATCTATACGCTGGGTTGTGCACACTGCCTGTATCAGAGGAAGGGAGTATGGGGGGAGAGGAAACCGTCTTGGCCTTTCTGGAGTTATGCTTTGTCAGCACCTGTTTCATTAGGGAAAATGAGCATGCCTTCTTATTATAGTTTAAAGTGTATCAAATAAAATTCTACACATAAAAAACAAATAGAAAATATAAACAATCCTGTGAGGTTGGGACTGTCAGTTTCTTATTTTTATGGGTGAATAAACTCAATCTGGGAGAAACTAAGGTCTTCCTCAGGTAATGGGGGCAGAAATGGAAAGAGCCAAGCTCCAACCTAAATCTTCTGTTTGGGAGGACAGCGAGAATTTGCCCACAGCACCTGGTTCTTTTCTGTAGAACAAACACATCACAACTTGTCAAGCTTTGGGACAGGGTACAAAAGCAAAACAAAAGTCTCTGGTTCTGAAGGATAAGACATTTTGACTAGAAGGATTAATAGTAGACCAGTTGCCTAGGGATGTGATGTCTGACACCAGCCTGATGTCTGAGACCAGCCACGAAATTCTCCAAGTTTGCTCCAAGTCCTAAGACCCAACAGTCCCCAGCTATTGTCAAATGGCTCTGGGATTGGGTTTCCCAATCTCTGGCATAAGGAAGTAGGTTACGGGTGACTCTTACTTGTAGGTATGAATGACTGTGTGAGTTGTGAGAACTTAGTTGGGAAATGCTTAGGATGTTTTTTACTTGCTTCTCTGTGTTGAGTATAGTTTTTAATATTTGATGCCAGTGAAAATTAATTTAAATACTAAGAGATCCTCAGATCTCCATGGAAGAGTTTCAGAAAAGAGGAGAGATAATAAAGTGGTGGCATCCCATGGTGATCAACAAATTAAGTGCACTTCAACTGAGTAGGCGAATAACCTAAAGAATTCTGGCACTTTGAGGCAGGCTTCGCCCAACACCAGAAAGGTCAACAGACATAGCCAAACTTAAACCAAGAACTTTACATGGTTCATTTTTCCTTGGCATCACATTTAAATAAGTAAAAGTCTAGTAAAAAATATATAATCTAAACAATTCAGATATATGAAATGTCTCTCGAAACATACAAGTACATAGTAGGCACACACATAATGGTCGAGAGGGAGAGTCAGGGGGCACTTTCTCAAAGTAGGTCAGCACTTTTTCACTTTATGTTTAAATATTTCTCATTGCCCATCTCATCCATGTCCAACAGAAACTCCCAAATGAGGTTTCTTTCCTTTCTCCAGTCCCCAGTCTTTAACTCCGCCTGCCTGGCCTTTCAGCCTCTCTGGTCCCCACAGGCCAGGTGTGCCTCCAGATCATTTTCTCCTTCCCTGGCCTTGTATAACCACTCCTCACAAATAATTTTCTCCCTCACAGTCAGGGAGAAGCTTCTACTTTGGTTGTTATTCTCTTAAGAATCAGCCCCATCCTGCCTGGACCAAATGTCCTCTCCACCAACCTCAAACTCACCTGAATTCTGACTGATTGAATTTTCCACCTCCTAAGACTGGATTTCACCTTGCTGTCCAGGGTGTGGAACACCAATCTGGTAGATCATAGTGAAGAGTGAAGGAAAGGGGACTGCTGCAACTGGAGCTACATCGAGGAAGGTTTCCTGGCCTGAGTTGTCCCTCTCCGTTCTCGCATTCCTAGGTAGAGCTGTGTCCATTGGTTACCTGTTTGTGCTGCACTCTTTTGATGGAGATTGATGCAGGGATAAGAACTCAACCTAATATATTTTATATAAATATTTTATATTTTGCAAGTTAGCAAAAATAAAAATCAAGACTCTGAACTCAACTAACAGATCATCTTGGGATAAACCACTATAAAATTCAGTATTTTTCTACCTATTGTTTTATAATAATATGTATTCTATGCATTAGAATATCCATCTCTCCATCTATCTATTTACCTGTCATCCTCATATATCTATATCCTATTCCAGTAAAGCTTTTTAGGAAACCAGTGCTGAAATTTAGAAGAAAATAAAGATAACAAACCAATGTCACTACTTATAATGAATTTATAATTCTCAAATTTTATATCTGGGCATAGCTCCAGAATAATAGTTGCTAATCCTAGAAACTAGGCAAAATAAGAAGATTGTTATTTCTTATTTTCTTCTGTTATAGATTCTTGTTATCCAAGAGCACATATCCACATCTTCAGGGTTGCTGGGTTTCCTCTTGGCTCTGGAGCAAGTGTTGTTGGAGAAATTGCACTCAGCCCCCATGCCATACTAAAGCAGCCCCCTGGGTATGCTTTAGTGAATGGTGCAGGGAATTCATGAAGCTCTGTTTTGTGTTGGTTAGGGTCTAGCTTCGCAGGTCTCCAAACTTTTTGATAGTGTACACTTATGTGTACTTTGACTGCATGGATGAAATCAGTGAAGATAGAAAAGACATTTTTCTTGCTATACTTCAGTGCATCTTGTACACCACCTGGAGACTATTAGTCTGTCTCACATTTAAATAAAACATATGTTTCAGTGCCTTAAGAAAGAGGATAGGTGGTCCCTCATTGGAAATACTTGACATTTTTAAAGAGCTAAAGCCTGGAGCCTATACCAGTACCCAGGAAAGGCACTGTCAGAGCCAATGATCCCCTAAGTTTCTTGAAATCCTGCTGCCACCCCTTTTTGTTGTAGTTGCCCAAGGATTTTTGATGAACAGAAGGGGGAAATCTACTGACTCACTGATTATTTTGGTGCCTTTGAATAAGTTCTCTACCTTGAGATGACTTAGCCATCACCATTGGAAAGATAAGAATCTCCTAGCATCCATTTTTTCTTGTCATAGATTTTACCCTTTTTTTTTCTAGAAAAGGTTGATGATGAAAATGTATGATTGCAAAACAAAGAGGGAGGCTGAGAGTGGTGCAGTCTTGAATCCTGTGCTTCCAGAACAGGTGCCCCAGCTGTGCACCTGGGCTACCACTCAGGAGGCCATCCCACTTTTCACTCCTGCCTCAGGAAAGTGTTAATAGGCAAAAATGAAAACCATGAAAAATAGGCCTGATATGAGGTGACAAAGCTTGTGACAGCCTAGACATGCAGAAGGAAATGCTTTGGGAGAAAAGGTCTTACAACATAGAAGAGGCGAGAGCCGTGAGGATAATTAAGCCAAAAGCCTTGGGCCTTCTCCCAGAACAGCAGTGAGTCTCCTGTTCTCTGCAAGCACCTAACTTCTGCCTCCCTCCATGACTTACAGTGTGGGGTACAGAGAATAAGCTAAACCTTATGAATCTATAAAATATGTTAATAAATTGCCTAAGAAGCAGGTGGTTGGTCCCAGCAGAGGTAGATGTGGGAGGACAGCTGTATTTGATACCTCATCCTCCTGGCCTGGGGGAAGAAGCTACTGCCTGATAAGGTCATCATGGGTTTAGTTACTGCACAGAGGGGCTCATGGCAGTGATGTTGACTTTCAGCACCATAACCGTGTTTCTCTTTTCCTTCCTCATTAGGTTTCTCTTCCTCTCATAGCTTTTCTCAGTGGATTACAGGCTGGTCACAGCAAGAACAGAGATAAGAGAGCAGACTCCTTATACCCATTGGAAGCCTTAGACCCCACCCCAGCCCCTGGAAAAGGCCGTGTCTCCATCTCTCACAAAACAGCTCTGAGACCTCCTGTCTTTGTTAAAGATGCTTCATTCTGTGTCCCCACTTTGTGTCACAAAAATGTATCAGTTCCAATACAAGTAGAGAAAAAATAAAAGAATGCAAAATATTTTTAAAAAAACGTTTTCTGATAATTTCAAATAAAGCTTGAGTGTCCTGTTTTTGTCCTTCATCTTTCATAACTATTTATTGTTCAATAAATAGATCTCACTTCAGTCATGGAGCCTTGCCTTTCTAATGGCCTAAACTCCTGACTCATACATTACTTTCTTAGAGCTTCATAGCATCTTTATTCTCATACTTTTCTTTGCAAGTATTAGCTTCTATGTCCATCACTCTCACAAAGTTGTGATCTGCCTGGAGGCAGGAACCCAGAGTTATTTCTTTTTCTTCCCCCTTCTCATTTTTATTTTATTTTATGTTATTATCTTTTTTTGTGGTCTAGCACAGTGCTCAGTGTGTATTGATTGATAGGTCCCTGGAGCTAATGTATTAATCAGTTGTTCAGAGCCAGAAAGGAAGTTTTCTAAAAGTTCCCTGTCCAGAATGGCAGTGGGTTAACAACATTCCTGGAATCATTAATAACTCCCTTTGTGCATAGATTTGTGATCAAGGAGATGCTTTGTATAGTAGCTATGAATAACCCAAAGCACTTCTATTGCAATATTAATGGAGTATATCCTTTGCATTTTGTGAATATTACTGCAGCATGTGATTTGCCCCATAAAATAAATATTTAACCACGAGTTTCAAACAGAACCCAAATGAGGTTGAGATACAGACCCTGGGTGAGGGAAGCCCAGTCAGTGACTGAGTGACATGCTCTTCCTCCAGACTCAGGAGGCACTGAATTCAAGGGCCTCACAAAGTGGCAAATTGTTTGTTGTGGCCTTAAAGGATCATCCCCACACTTGAGACACATGGTCATAAACTAAAGGGGGGTAATGGTGGGGATGAGGGGGTAGGGTGGAGGGGAATGAAGGGGGGAATAGAACAACTCTAATGGCATAATCAATAAAAATAAATAAATAATTTTTTAAAAAAAGAAAAGAAAAAAATCAAAATATCAATTCCAAAAATGCATAAAAGCTTCTAAATATAAATCAGAAAGGTAAAAAATTGAGGAGAAAAATATAAATATTTGTTATTAGTGTGTAGATATTTGTTATTAGTAATTAAAAGATAATAAAAATTGGCAATTTAGAGACTTCTATAGTGATCCTGACAGGTAGGTCTAGGGAACTAATACTACTTCTTAGCACCTTTGTTAACATACGAGACACTCTACAAAATAACTGAAACCTGGGTCTTCACCTTAGTTCTCATCGCCTGCCTTTATGTGCAGCCCAGTCTTAACTGAACGGGCTCTTTGCTCTTCCTTGGGCACACGGCCCTCCCTGGCCTGGTGTTATACAACGTCCGGACAGTGATAAAGAAGCAGTTGCTCCTTCCCTGGTTGCCACCAGGATAGATGCCACCATATAAGAGCACTTGGGCTTGGCGCAGGTAACTTAGACTCATTAAATGAACGCATCTCGCCCCATCCCAACAGTAATCCATTTTCATAACCAGTGTAGATGCCAATTCAGAGCTTCTGTTATAATTCAACTTTATTTCCGAGGTCTGAGTCAAATCCCTCTTCTCACAACACCTACATGGAGACCCCCTGCCACGTGTGGTCAGTTGACTTTATGAAATTTTCATGGTGATTTGTTTTTTATCTTTCTTTGACTTGGTCCCTTCTGTGTGTTTCAGCTTCTTTTAGTGCATATCTCAGAGTATTTCAATTACACATTTAACTTCTTAATTTGAAATAATTTAAACTTTGTGTTTTCCTCTAACTATTAGTTTATATTTCACCTACCCCACCAAACCATCACTCTCTGTGAAGATGGAACTTTGTCTTCTGCACTGTTTTATCCCCGGGCCCTAGTGTGGCATGAGCACACACAGAGTGTCGAATGAATGAATGCCTGCTAACAAGTGTGAGGACTGGGTGATACAGAATGGCTGCCTTTCGGGCAACTGAGAGCCTGTGCAGCCGACCCTTGCCTTCAGGGGGCTCAGAGCATGCTCTTCATCCACCATTCCCTCCAGTGCCTTCCATGGGACCTATGTAAATATTGATTGAAGTGCATGAAAACATGTACATTTTTTTCTTTGGCAAAAATAGAAGTACTAACATAGCTGCGCATCCCAGCTGTGATTAGAGAAGCTTCTTTTTATTCCTCCCTGAAAAGAGCTATAATTCCATGGGAAGCATAAAGATTTGGAAGAGAAAGGGAGGGTGGATAGAAACGAATGTGTGGGAGAGTCAGTGACAATGGGGGAGAGCAATAGGGCAGGAGGAGTGAGAATGTGTGAGTGGAGGTGTGCCTGAAGCAGTGAGAGTGTGAGGGGAGAATGTGTGAGCAGTTGCATGGTGAGTGTGACTGTGACAGTGCGTGTGTGGCAGGGAGTGAGGACAGGGAGCGTGAGTGTGTCAAGTGAGAGAGATGGGCACCGGTAGGTGGAGGTAGAGTTTCCCGAGAGAGGAAGATGACATACCGAAGAAATGCGGTGCAGTGGGACCCTGTCAGAAAGAAGACAGGGTTTCTAAGTGTGTTGTGGGCAGGTGTCAAGACAGGGAGGTGACAGCTACCATGCATTGCAAGCTGTCAGAGCACCTCCAGCACCTCACCCTTGCAGCCACCATGTTACCCTCTGGGCCTGCCTCACTGGGGTCCACCGGGCCGTGCCCTTCTTTCCTGGTTCACAGGGCACTCACCTGCCTCTCACCACACAGTGTGTTATGGTCAAGGACAAGGTGATCCTGGGAGGGGCAAGGGGAGTCAGCAGTGTGGGGGCCTGGTGGTCCACGGTGAGCACCGGATCCCCATCGTCAGCCCCTACCGCTCCCACTAGGGCCAGCTTTGAGCACCTGGCATGGCTAATGATGGCCTGGACTTGGGAGTTTGGGGAAGAAGAGAACTGAGAGGCCCCACAGAAACTCAGGGTGAGGGGGCTGGCATAGGGTCCCCACCCCTGTGACCTATGATGTGTGGCAGGCCCATCTGTTTTTAAGTTACCTTCAGAGAAAATGCTGGCTCTGAAAAATGAGTAAAGATCATTCCTCCAGGGGCTGCTACCTCAGCTGGAATTTCTGAAACATCTTTCATATTTAATCTGTCTGTATCTGTCGGTCCCTCTGTCTGTTTCTGTTTCGTCTCTGTTGCTGTATGTGTGTGTGTCTCTCTATCTCCACTGCTCAGGAAGGGGCGGTGCCAGAGCCGGATTCCATCCTTCATTCTCTCAGGCTGTTGGAGATTCCCTATCACCTTATAGCACTGGGGGTGGGACGGGGCAGAGCTGCTTAGCAGACTGGGAGAAACTAAAATCAAGCAAACCCTGGAGCTTGAAAAACATCTCTCTCTCTCTCTCTTTTATTTTTCCTTCTCTCTCTATCTCTTTGTTTTATACCCCTCTTTATGTCGATTTCTCCTAAATACGTTCTTGGAAACATATGTTTCCATAAGCAATGTATGATCCTTTAATGATTATCCACTCCCCAGAACAATTTCTAGGATCTGGATTCAACAGCATGGAATACAGATATACATCCCCCCACATCTGGAAGCTTTAAAAAGCACTGCATTTGACCATCTGACAAATATGGGAAAAGCATGGAGGACAGAGCAGGAAACAGTTCTCAGTGCCTATAAATTCCATTTTAACAGCAAAAACTGGTGGGATGGAGAGCGGATGAGTGGGCAGAGAGTAGGAGGAGAGTGAAGGAGGACAAGCTGATGGAGGTCATTGGCTTCTGACCTAAGAAATCATACAGCCACTCTCAGATAATCAGCTCTGTTCCTTTTCACAGCCAAAGGATTGAGACTGATTAGAATTATTCAAAGAAACTGGGTCTACTGGACATTAATACTTACTTTTAAGCATCAGCAGTTAAAACAGTGCAGTATTTAAGCACAAAGAGACCTAAGTATAGATGCCATATGATGAACATGGCAAATATAGAGGAGAAAAATAAATATTTTCATAAATTGTGTTGGAGCAAGAAGGCAGCCTTCTAAGGGAAAACAAAATGAAATAAAGCAAAACACTCACAGTTTACACAGGGATAAACTGGAAATGAATAAAAAAATTAAATGTAAAATAAAAAGAAACAAAATTTTAGGAGATAATCCAAAGCCATAAAAAATTGATACATGTTACAATAAAAAAATCTCTTTATCTAGTAAAAACAAAACAAAGCAAAAAATATATATTCTGCAAGTAAAATAAAAAACAACTGGAAAAAACTATGAGAAATGTTTGCAAATTGTATCACAAAGAGCTAATCTGTCTAATATAAATTGATATGACTGACAACATAATAAAAAAATGGGAAAAGGATATAAACAGGAAATTAACAGAAAAGGAAATTCAAATTCCATTTAAACATATGAAAAGATGCCCCACTTCAGTCATAATAGAGAAATGCAAATTAAACTTTCACTGAGAAACATTTTTTATTCTACCAGGCTGTCAAAATCCAAAAGTTCATGGATTTATTCTGTTGGCAGGGCCTTGGGTAACAGGCATTTTCATACATTATTGATGGTAGTGGATACTGTAGTGAATCCCCCATGGAGGGATATTTCTAAATATTTGCCGACATTAAAAATGGATAATATTTAATTTATACAAAAATCCTACTTCTGGGGATCTATCTTGTGGATATAATTGCACCTGTGGAAAATGATGAACTAGAAACTTGTTAGCTGTTGCACTGGTTGCAATAGAAAAAAATCAGAACTAGACCAAATATTCATTTATAAAGGGCTGTGTTTAGCAAGCTGTGGTGCATCCATATATGGAATATTATGCACATGTAAGAGGCAATAAGGGGGGAAATTCTCTATGTGTTTGTATGGAAATGTTTCCTTTCTATAAAATGATATGCTGAAATCCTCCAGATATACGGTTTAAATGATGAAGCAAAATAGATAACACTGTAGAGTACAAAATTTTTGAACAAAACAGTAAAAATAATTATACATACTTATGTTTTGTTACATAAAAAACAAAGGCATAAAAACTAATAAAAAGTTACCCTGTGGAAATGAAGAATAAGAAGGGAGAAACATTTTGTTGATACCTCTTTATATTGTTTTGATTTATATGCTATGTGAATGGATTACCAAGTCAAAGCTTTTATATATTATATGTTAGTCATATTGAAATATGTCTAATTTTAATAATATTAGCAAAAAAAAGCCCTCTTTAGAGGAACCAAAATAAAACTCAAAACTGCTTCTTACAAAAATCTCTATCTCTATCTCTGTCTCTCTATCATCTCTATCTCTGTCATCTCTATCTCTAGCTCTATTACCTCTGTTTCCGTTAGGGTTTTTAAGTCTGACATATTTTTTTCTTTGACTTGAAGAAGATGATAAATAACTCTGCTGATGAGCAGCCTGAAGATTTGGGGTATTCTGTCAACAACATGGAGACCACCATTTCCCCATTAATTCTGGATATCTGTCTCCAAGATGCCAGCTTTTCTTAATGCGTTGAGTGTTTTCCTCTACAGATCGCTGTTCTCAACATGTTAACAACACCCGCGTAGGTCAACTACTGTGATGTGCCAGCCCAAGATGGGCTGAATGTAAAGGCAATGTCTCTCATTGAGATAAATAGAACCAGGGTTCAAGGTATTCACTCCTTATGCCAGAGTTTATTTCTCTCAGTGATAAATGATGTATATATTTCTTAATTTAATAATGCTTCCATGCAAAATGTAAGGATTTCTAAAAGCGACTATGCAGATAAAATAAAATAAAGTCTGTAACTTGCCTTTGGCATAGGAAACCTTGTCAGTCTCTGGCTGAGTGAATAAATTTCTGGGTGTAGAGAAAAGAGGTGGATCAGGTTGTAACGTCAGGTGGAATACACCTGGTGGAAGAGAGGAGGGGAGTTGAGGGGAGAAGAAGCCTCTACTTTCCAATCTGATTTCTTTTAACTCTCTTCTAAAGGTCTTTGCACTTGCCATTTCCTCAGCCTAGAAGACGCTGCCTGGGACTGAATGTCTTCTCCATGGTCTGAGCTCAAATTTTATTTCCTGAGATGTGCTTCTTCTACTGCTTCCTGACTCCCAACTTACTCAATTACGTCCTCTTATTTTATTTTCTTGATAGCACCAATCACTGTCTGAAACGGTCTTGTTCGCTCAGTTGTTTATCGTTTGTTATCCTCTCTGCCCTACAACCCAATAAACTACACACTCCAGGAGAGCGGGCACCTGGTCTCGCCCTCCTATGAATTCTCAGGGCCCAGAACAGTGTGTGACCCATAATAAGATCTCAGTAAGTATTTGTTGAATGAATAAATTAAAAATTAGAGTCTGTATCTGATTGGGTTTTTTGTATAAAACATAGCAAATGAAAAACTTTTAACAAATACTCATTCAGTGAATACGTAAATTTAAGTAAATTCTCCTTAGACAAGACACTGACTTTTAAAACACTCCATCTGGCGAAGAAAAGACACTGTCTTGACCCTTAGTCGATCAGCCATCACTATCACACTTAGGACAATTACTGAGATGTCTGAACTTCTGAATAAAAACACAGCTTTCTTTTATAATTTTCTTAATTGTTAAGAAGACCCAATATGCATGAAAAGACTTAATTTAAAAGACTTATTTAACTATCAGACAGCTTATTTATTCTACATGTAATTTCTTTCTTGAGAGTCCATGGAATTTGTACTAAACAAAATCTATTTTTTCCTTCAATAACTGGTTTAAAAATTAATTGTACAAAATTCTTTATCATCAGCAATGCAATTTTTCTGTAGGTATTTTATTCTAATGTCATTTTATGTGTTAAAATAGATTTTGAATTGTATAAACAACTAAATTTTATTGATGTGTCGGTTTAGTAAATCCTAACTACAAGGCTACATTTACAGTAGTAATAGTCCTATAGACATAATTAGTTACATTTAAAAATGTAAATAAAATCTGCGCATTTCAATGAATCCTTTTTTTAGAAAGAGCATTTTCCTTCTCAAACATATGTCTTTTTCTGATGGGGTGAAATTACAGATGGTGGGCCAGGTGTTGGAAAAGAGAATGAACATCTATTGTATATCTAGACACATTAGAGACATGCTGTATATTCTTCCTATGCTGGGGAACGACCTGATGTTCCCTGCTAACCACTCGGGCTGTGAGGAGCAACCCTTGTGAGAGAGTGCGACGTGGTCTACATTGTGATATGGCCTCTTGGGGAGCTAAATCCCTTCAAAATCAGTTCAAGATAAGCCTTATTTTAAATTTATCTCTAGAAATAATAAGGTTCAACATACTATAAAATCCTTGAAAGTAAAGGATTGTTTCTTCTGGTGAATTTTTGATTAAGATGGTTTTATCAAGAAAGAATTTTATGCCAAATTTCCTGGGGTTATGTCAATTAATCAGGAACCATGCTATGTTCCCTTCCATTCGGATGATTATCAGTAACTATTTTTGCCTTGGACATTTATAATAAGGAACATATGCCTAAAAATCACATTTTGGATTGAAGGAGCTGGAGCGCAACTGATTACTGTCTCTGTGCAGTAAGTTAGAAAAAAAAAGATTTTCTTGGGGCAGAGGAGGAAAAGTATTGGACATGCATTTATTTTTACCACTATTTTTTATCTTCTCTAAATTTAAGTGTCTTTTGTGACAGATATTGTTTTGGAAGAGAGTTTGGAATTTACATGCAAAGTGTATGAGTGGCTATTTGGCATTTGAGGGAAGAAAAAGAAATGAAAAAGCAATTACTCTCTCCTTTTCAGGTAAAACAGAACCACGAATCACAATTTGGACTCTTATCTTACCTATGAACAGGACATAGTTAGAAGCTTGAATTCTGTAGAGGGTTTGCTTGATAAAATGGACTTCCATACATTGCAGGGGAAGTGCGCATTAGTGGGGCGTGTCTGAACGGCAGAGCTCTGCTGACAGGTCTCTGAAGGGATGAGCATCAAATGCCAAAGTTCTTATTATCTACGTGAGCACTTCAGTTCTTTCATCCATATAAGGTATCCAGCTAGCTGAGATAAATGTTCTCACTGTGAATCAACCAGCCATTTTCTTCTCCTTAATTAATTCATAAAACCCATCTTTTTTCTACCTTCAAGTTTCCAAATGTTCCTCCTCAGCAGCTTGAGGGGTATTGTGCTCTCTGTCACTTGGTAGTTGCTATTTTGAAAAATCCTGTTCTGTGCAATCTTTCTGGTGCGTTCTTATAAAGTAGGCTAATTATAATGGAAGGCTCACCTACTCAATAAAGATGAGGATTCTTCTTTTAATTAAAAACCCCCATAGGCACAGAAATGAAAATGTGATCAGGAGGTGTGTGTGTCAAAAATAATTTATTCACCAAACAAATATTTATTAAAATCTCACTAATGAATTATTGTGGTAGATAAAGATCAAAATGTGAGGTCTTTGCTCAAGAAATTTACAATCTAAGAAGGCTGGGAAAAAAGGTGAACAGCATCTTAGAAGGCTCTGGGAGGGTGCTGAGATAGAAGTGTGAATGCTGGCTATGGAAGACTTGGGAGGGAACCTCAACCTGACCAATGGGCCAGGCTGGTTTCTAGGAAAGGAGTCTAGTCTTCAAGGTTTTTGCAAATCTTACACCAAGTTACATGTCCATGTCCATGCCCTGGTATTGCCAGTACAGACACCCCGCCCCAGGCAGGACTCTGTGTTCACTCTCACAAACTCATCAGGCCTGCTGCTGTTCTAAGGATCTTGCTTAGAATTTTCCCTAGGTCTGGGATTCTCATTACTCTATCTGCAAGACACTTTTTTTCTTTTGTTCAATGAAACTTTCTTGATCACATCAGCTTTTTTTCTAGAGGCAGCATCCATCATTTCCTCAGGAAACTTCATATGGGTGCCCTTCACACATGTTCCCATAGAATCCTGTGCTGAACTTTGCTCTGGTACTTACATATCCAGCTGCTGATGTGATAGTCCCACCTGGAAGATTTCATACTTCTTTCTTTTCACTTTTTTTTTACTTTATTGATTTTAGAGAAAGAGTGGAAGAGAGGGAGAGTAAAAACATCATTTTTTGTTCCACTTATTTATGCATTCATTGGTTGTTTTCTTGTAACATGCGCTCTGACTGGGGATTGAATCCACAACCTTGGCTCATCAGAATGATGTTCCAACCAACTGAGCTACCAGGCTAGAGTAAGATTTCACACATCTGATATGCAAAGCTGAATTCCTAATTTCCCTGACCTCATCACCAATTGGTTTTATCTAGTCTTTTCCTTTTTCCCAATCCTTTTCCATTCTTTTAGGTAGTAGCCCCTATAAAAATCCTGATTTTTGTCTTTGATTCCTCTGTTTTAAAAATCACACATCCAAAGCTAGCTGTAACTTTAAACACACCCAGAATCTGGTATCTTCTCACCACCTGGACTGTTTCCATTTTGATCTCAGTCACTAGAATAATCTCAAGCCTAATTATGCCAAAGGTGTCCTGAGTGGTTTCTCTGTATCTGCTCTTGTACCTCAACTCTATTCTTAACAAGTAGGCAGAGTAATCTGTTTATAGCATTATGCTGAGTGACATAGGCCAGGAGTTGAAAGACAAATACCATATGATCTCACCTTTAACAGGAAGCTAAACAACAAAACAAACAAGCAAGCAGAATTAAAACAAAGACACTGAAATAGAGAACAAGGGGACAGTGACCAGAGGGGAGAGAGGAGGGAATTTAAGGGGAAAAAGGGGGAGGGATTTGGAGGAACAAGTATGAAGGACACAAGGACAAGAACTAAGGGGGGTGGAAATGGGAGGGAGGTGGGGAGCACGGGGCAGGGTGGGTTGGGATGGGAGAAATAGAAAACTGTACTTGAAAAATAACTAAATAAAAATTTACAAAAAAATGTAGATTTGATTGTATCACACTTCTGCTCAAAGCCCTCCGTAGTTCCCCATTTTACTAAGACTAACCTCCATCCAAGGCCCAAAGGGCACCCCAGCCTCTCCAACTTCATCTCCTACTGCCACTCCCTATCACTTAACTCCAGAACTAGAGCTTTCTTTCTATTCTGTGCATATTCCTAGCATACCCTCACCTCAGGGCATTGGCTTAACCATTCCCTCCACACCTAGAACCTTCTTCCCTCAATAGCTGTATGGTAAAAAAAACTTACCTCCTTTTAGTTTTAGCTCCAATGTCACCTTCTCAATAAAGCTAATCACAATAAGCCTACTTTATTTTGTTATTTCTTAATTACAGTTGACATATGAAATTATATTAGTTTAAAATGTACAACCGGGATTTGATTAGACATTTATATAATGTGTGAAATGATCACCCTGATAAAACTAGTGCCCATCTGCCACCATACGTAGTTACTACAATATTACTGACTATATTCCCTATGCTGTACTTTACATCCAATGACCACTTTCATAACTGAAAATTTGTACTTCTTAATTCCTTCACCTTTTTTATCCAGCTCCCAAAACCCTCTCCCATCTGGCAACCATCAATTTGACAAAAACCCTACTTTAAATTACTACTCATTCTCTCATCCATGCCCAGCAGTCTCAATCACCCTAACCTGTGTTTTCTTTTTTCTTTCCATAGTACTTATTTCTTAACATACTATATAATTTATCTATTTGTTTATTGCTGCCTCTCTCTACTAGAATGTATGCTCTATCTTGGCCGAGATGCTGGTCTTTTTTATTCATTACTGTGATGTGAGCACCCCCAGGATACTATTTATGATGGTTTTTAATAGTATTTTCTGAGTGAATAAATTATATGTTAACTTGCATTACTTCTTTAGTAGACTATAAATTCTTTGAGCACACAGACTCTGAATTATTCAACATTACATACCCACCTGGCATATTGCTAGCACACAGTCAATAACTGTCGACTGAATCAGTCTTTCCTCCCACTGAACTGTTATTGTCCGCACTGCACATTTTGACATCTAATTATTTGCTGCTTTTGATGTCTCACTCAATCTCATGTGTGAGAATTGACAATTTGATGAAACTTGGTTTTCTTGTGATCACAGGCTGCAACTCATACTTTTTTGTACATAAACATGCTTGATTACTTAAAATATGTTCTACCATATTTTCTGAGTGGAATAGAATTTATAATAACAGGTGGGAGAGACCGTGAGTGAGGGATGGAAGAGGTGAGGGTTGACAGTACTTAGGAAACATTATTCATGGGGCATTAAAGCAACTGAGAAAAATCCTAGCTTTATTTCCAGAAATTGAGCCAAGTTCTAAGAAACCCTAGATTCTAAATCCCCTTTCTTGCTCATGTCTTTTTATTTGTTATTCATTTTAACCACATTTATATTCCACAGGCACTGGAACAACTTAATTTCCCTTTTGAGTTTTTGGCTTTTTGTGCCTGCTAAGAATCTGAGGATTGTGCTAATCTTTTAATAAATTTATATGTGCTCAATATTTAAAAAATGGGAGAGGATTCAAGATGATGGTGGAGTACATGGTATTTACACTCACTTCCATCCAGAACCAAACTGGAATTACAATTAAAATAAAGAGCAATAAACCTGAATGACCAACTGAAGATTAACTGAAGAAAAGTCTTATAACCAAGAGTTTGTAGAAGAAGACACAATACTGATAGGAAGGGCGAAAATGTGAAAAGGGCTGGCCCCATTCCTACATGCTTTGGCTGAGAATCTAGAGGATATCTCAGCTGCAAAGGTCCCCCCTGAAGAGTGGGGTCTCATCCTCACCTTAGCTCCTCATCTAGAGTGCCAGAGCTAGGTTAGAGGCACCTACATAACATCTGGTTGTGAAAATCAGCAGGGATTCTGTCCACCAGGGAGAGACTGGTGTTTGCTAGAGTTTCAGGAGTCCTCTTAAATGGCCAGTGCACAAAATTTTGTTTGTAGCCACTTATCCTGGACTCTGACAGAAGGAGGGCAAAGTAGACTAGAGTCATTAGAGGAAAGACTGGGGTTTGTAACTCTGGGGAGAGAGCTGAAGGGACAGCCACCAGGATCCTGTGCTGAGTCACTCTCCCACACTGCAGATGCCATTTTTCTTGGGTGGAGCACTCCCCTCCATATGACATTAGCCTAGGGGACTGCAATAGCTCCACCCTCTGGACTCCCTGCTAAAGAGTAAGCTGTCTGGGCCAGGATGTAGATGTCTCTCAGGCAGACTCAGAGTGTGTCAGTGACTGAGTTGTGTGGCTTTAGGGGGGGAATCATTCCTTCCACCTTCCCCCAAACTAGACTGGAATCTCCCCCTCAGGGAAGATCCTCTAGGTTCACTCTTCAGGTTCCAGGAAGCCCCACTCTTTCAACTCCTGGTGGCTCCATCCTGTCTAGGTCAGAGCAGGATCTGGGACAGACTGGGTTGAGTGGCTCTAGGCCAAAAGCCACTCCCCCTACCTTCATCAAAACCTGACTAACACTGTCCCTTCACCAGAGATCCACTGGCCCCAACCTCATGACCCCTGGTGGCCTCACCCTGCTGAGACTGGACTCTCAGAATCTGGGACAAATTGAGCAGTGTAGCTCTAGGACTGGGCTATATTTCTCTTACATGTCTAACCAATGTGAAACCCTCCAATCACATGACCAAATCTTGGTCTCTTAGGGCCAGATAAAGTCTGTTGGGCTCACCCTGACAATTTCCTGGGATGTCACCCCATAGCAAAGGTGCGAGCATCTGGCAAGTGGCAGCTAGACCTGGTACACCCTGGGACATTTGCTGAGTGACTTCAGGTTCAGCATTGGCACTGAATTTGAAGCTATATTGAAATGGTAAACATCACTGGCCCCTTTCTGGTGACTGGAAACCTACTACATGCAACTTTAGTACCACCAGAGGCCCTTTCAGTGACCAAATAAACATGGGGCTGGCAGGCAAATAAAAGTAGAAGTGGATCTCAGAGTGCCTTAGAACTTTTGCTAACCTGCCCCCGGGACTGGTGCTAGTTAAAGCCAGATTTAATGCACAGCTTGGTCCTGCCCAGGCACACCCAGGTCCAGCAGAGGCAGCCAAAAACTGAATTAAGTTTTAGCTTCAAACAATTTGTCCGGGGCCAGTCACAGGCAGTGTTAGACATTGGTTTTCACCAGAGTACCTTCCAAGAGGTCCCAGAACCAAAACACTTACTGACCAGCTTCAGACAACTTCAGAGCACAGTCTAATTAGCTTCGCAAGCAGCATATCCAAAGAAAGATTTTGGCAGGCACCAGACCCTGTTGAGGTGAGTACAGTTTCATTTGGTCAGCACCTGCACAGCAGCTCATAAACTATTGTTGGAGTCAATCCTCACAGTCAGCCAGTCTATCTACCCCACACATGAATCAGCCAATAGCAATCAAGATTCAATTATAAAAGGAGAACACACACATAACATGCAGAAGGGATATTCCAAGAGCACTCAGCTCAGGTTATCAAGGAAACTGCGCCACTGAATCCCACAACATCTTTACTACATAAGGCCACCCTTCCAAGACTGAGAGTCATAGAAGATCTACCTAATAGACAGAAACAAGCACAAAGAGGCTTGCCCTAAACAAAAGAACAAGAGAAATCTCCAGAAAAGGAGCTAAATGAAACAGAGGCAAGCAATTTATTACACAGTTTTAAAAAATGTTTATAAGGATGCTAAAGGAACTTAGTGAGAACTACAACAGCATGAAAAAGGACATAGCTACCATATCAATTAGAAATGAAGAATACAATATCTGAAATAGAGAACATTTAATATGAATATTTCATTTCACACTAGAAAAATAAACAGTGAGTTGAATGAAGCAGAGGATTGAATCAGTGATTTGGACAAGGTAGCAGAAAACACCCGATCAGAGCAATGGAAAAAAAAGAATTAAAAAAATGAGGATAGTCTAAGGGACCTTTGAAATAACATAAAGAATAACAACATTTGCATCATAGGGGACCCAGCAGGAAAAGAAAGAGGGCAGGGTATTGAGAACCTATTTAAAGAAATAATGACTGAAAACCTCCCTAACCCAGTGAAGGAAAGAAACATACAGCACCAGAAAACACAGAGAATCCCAAACAAGATGACCCCCAAAGGCTCAAACCAAAATACATCATAATTAAAATGGAAGAGTTTAAAGACAACAGAAGCTAAAAAGCAGCAACAGAAGGACAGTTGATTATGTCCAAGGGAGCTCCTGTAAGATGGTCAGCTGATTTCTCAACAGAAATATTTCAAGCCAAAAGAAATTGGCATGAAACATTCAAAGTGATGGAAAGTAATGACATAAAACCAAAATGACTCTACCCAACAAAGCTATCATTTAAAATTGAAGGAGAAATACAGAGCTTCCCAGACAAGAAAAAAAAAAAAAGCATTAAGGGGCTCATAACCACCAGACTAGTATTATAAGAAATGTTAAAGGGTCTACATTAAGAAGGAGAAGGAGAAAAAAAAGAGAACATAGTTTGAAAAATAAAATTGCAATAAATACATACTTATTAGTAATAATTTTAATTTAAAGTCAAAATGGAGGATTTTAATACCCATTAACCACAGTGGATAGATCTTCCACACAGAAAATCAACATGAAAACAGCAGCTGTAAATGATATACTAGATTAAATGGATTTAATTGATAGCTTTGGGGCATTTTACCTAAAAGCAGCAGAATATACATTCTTTTCAGGAGCACATTTTATAAAATAAACCACATGTTAGGACACAAAACAAGTCAATAAATTTAAGAAGATTGAAATCATATTAAGCATCTTCTCTAAACATAGTTGTGTGAAAGTGGAAATCAATCACAAGAAGAAAACTGAAAAACACAGACATGGACCCTAAATAACATGCTACTAAGCTATGAGCAGGTTAACGACAAGATTAAAAAATAAATCAATAGATACCTTGAAACAAATGAAAATGAGAACACAACAACCCAAAAGCTATGGGAGAGAGTGAAAGCAAGTCAAAGAGGGGAAATCACAGCATTATAGGCCTGTCTTAAGACACAAACAAAAATATCTCATATAAGTCTAACTTTATACTTAAAAGAACTAGAAAAAGAACAAACAAAGCCCAAAATCAGTAGAAGAAAGAAAAATTAAAGATAAGAACAGAAGATCAATGAAACAAAGGGCTGGCCTTTGAAAAATAAAGAAGACTGACAAACATTTAATCAGACTTCTCAGAAAAAGACAGAGAACCTAAATAAGTAAAATCAGAAATGCAAGAGGAGAAATAACAATTGACACCAAATAAATACCAAGAATTTAAAGAAAATATTACATACCACAATATGTCAACAACTTGGACAATCTGGGCAAAATGAATAAATTTCTAGAAACATAAAATCTTCTAAAACTGAATTAGGAAGAGTCAGAAAACCTGAATAGATAAATTATAACTAGTGAAATTGAAGCAGTAATCCAAAAACTCCCAACAAACAAAATTTCTGACCTAAATGACTTCACAGGTAAATTTTACTAAACATTCAAAGAAGAACTAACACTCAGCCTTGTCAAATGATTAAAAAAAATTCAAGGGATGGAAAGACTCCCAAGCTTATTTAACAAGGCCAGCCTTATCCTAATTCCAAAACCAGTTATAGACACTACAAAGAAAGAAAATTATATGCCAATACAAAATATTAGCAAACCGCATGCAACAATACATTAAAAAGATCATACACTGTGCTCAAGTGGGATTTATTCCAGAAATCCAAGTTTGGTACAATAGCCACAAATCATTAAATGTGTTATACCACATAAACAAAATGAGATATAAAAATCATATGATCATATTAATAGATGCAGACAAACATTTGATAAAACCCATTTATGATCCAACTCTAAGGAAAGTGGAAATAGAAGGGAAATACCTCAATACAATAAAGGTTATATGTGGAAAACCCACAGCCAACATCATACTCAATGGGAAAAAACTAAAAAATGTTTCCCTTAAGATTGGGAAGAATGCAAGGATGTCTGCTTTCACCACTCTCATCCCATATAGTACTGGAAGTCCTAGCCACAGCAATAAGACAAGAAGAAGAAATAAAAGATATTCAAATTGGAAAGAAAGAAGTAAAACTGCTACTGTTTCTAGGTGACAAGATACTGTATATAGAGTACCCTAAATATTCCACCAAAAAACTATCAGAACTGATAAATGAATTTAGTGAAGTAGCAGGATACAAAAAATATTCAGAAATCAGTTGCATCTTTATACAACAATAATGAACTATCAGAAAGGGAAACTAAGAAAATAATTCCATTCACAATTGCTTCAAATAATCAAAATAAAATACCCAGGGATAAATTTAACCAAGAATGTAAAAGACCTGTTCTTATCCCCTAACCAAAAGGTTATGCATTTGATTCCCAGGCAGGGCATTGATGTTTCTGCCTCCCTTTCCCTCTCTGAAAGCAATGAAAAATATTTTAAAAACAAATAAGTGATGCTCTGGCTGGTGTGACTCAGTTTGTTGGAACATCATCCATTAACAAAAAAGTCACCAGTTTGACTCCCAGTAAGGGCACATACCCAGGTGGTGCACTTGATCCCCCATTGGGGTACATGCAGAAGGCAGTCGACTGGTGTTGCCCTCTCAAAAATATTTCAAAAATTTTTATGGAACCACAAAAGACCCCAAGTCACCAATAGCAATCTTGAGAAAGAAGAATAAAGTTGGAGGACTCATGCTACCTAATATCAACCTATACTATAAAGCCGTAGCAATCAAAACAGCAATACACTGCCATAAAAACAGACACATGCATCAATGGTACAAAATAGAGAGCCCATAAATAAGCCCAGCCTTTATGGTCAATTAATATTTGAAAAAGGTGGCAAGGACATACAATGGGATAAAGACAGTCTATTCAATAAATCGTGTTGGGAAAATTGGACAGACATTTGCCGAAAAACGAACTAGACCACCTTCTTATGTCACACACAAGAATAGATTCAAAATGGATCAGAGACTTAAATGTTAGAACGAAAATGATAAAAATTCTAGAAGAAAACATAGGCAGTAAAATCTCAAACATTTCTCATAGTCCAATGTATTTCCTCTGGCAAAGGAAACAAAAGAAAAAATAAATAATGGAACTACATCAAGCTAAAAGTTTTTGTCCAGCAAAGGAAACCATCAACAAAATGAAAAAACAACCCACTAAATGATGTATCATTTGCCAATGATACAGCTGATCAGGGGTTAATATTCAAAATATTTTAAGAACTTATAAAACTCAACACTGAAAGAACAAAGAATCCAATTAAAAAATGAGCAAAAGACCTGCCTGAATAGACACCTCTCCAAAGAGGACACACTGATGGCTAATAGATATATGTAAAGATGCTCAAGGTCACTAATCATCATAGAAATGCAAATCAAAACCACAATGAGATATCACCTCACACCTGTCAGAATGGCTATCATCAATAAATCAACAAATAACAAGCATTGGCGAGGATGTGGAGAAAAAGGAAGAACCCTCGTGCACAGTTGATGGGAATACAGTCACTGTGGAAAGCAGTACGGAGTTACTTCAAAAAATTAAAAATGGAACTGTCTGATGACCCAGTGATTTCACTTCTGGGAATATATCTGAAGAAACTTGAAACATTAATTGAAAGATTATACCGGTATACACCCGTATGTTCATTGCAGAGCTATTTTCAACAGCCAAGATTTGGAAGCAGCACATGTGCCCATCCATAGATGAGTGGATACAAAAGCTGTGGTACATTTACACAATGGAATATTACTGGCCATAAATGAGAAGAAAATCTTACCTTTTGTGAGAGCATGAATGGACCTGGATAATATTATGCTAAGTGAAATAAGCCAATCAGAGAAAGACATATACCATACAATCTTACCTATATGTGAAATGTAATGAACAAAATAAACTGACAAACAAAACAGAAACAGAGTCACAGACACAGAATACAGATTGACAGCTGCCAGAGGGGAAGGGAGGGTGGCTGGGTAAAAAAGGTAAAGAGATTAAGCAGGATAAAATTAAAAAAATAAAATAAAATAAATAAATAAATAAAATAAAATAAAATAAAACATTTTCATAGCCAAACAACAGTATGGTGATTACCAGAGAAGTGGATGGAGGAAGGTAGAAAAGGGTAAAAGGGAGATAAATGGTGATGGAAAACTTAACTTAGGGTGGTAAATACACAATACAATATACAGATGATAGACGTATTATAAAATTATACACTGAAACCTATATAATTTTATTAACCAATCCCATCCTAATTAATTTAAAAAATAAGTGGCTTACTAAAAATTTTTAAAAGCATAAATTTTAACATTCATTCATCTGTCCATTGATTTACAGAGTGGGTTCCAGGTCCTGTGGATGAAAGATACATAAGGTATGGCCCCTGCCTATAAGAATTTTATCCTGAATAAAGAGGCAGAAATGTAAATCAACAATGCAGAACAGTACATTGAGTTCTAGCATAGAAATATGTGCAATATATTATGAGAATAGAGAAGAAGAGTACTTAAGCCAAATCTAATAGATGACACTTTTTGAAGTTAGTGACACTTGAGCTGTGCCAATGAGGTACAATTAAGAGGTGAAAAGTAGGGGTTGAAGCAGCAGGTAGAGCAGAGAAGCATGAGGTAACATGGTATGTTAGGAAAGACAGGAGCTAAATATTTTGGAGATGGAGTTAGCATAATGGTGCACAAAAAATATCAGGATACAAGGCTGGAAAAATAAGCAGGGGAAGCTATAGGAGGGTCTTAAACACCAGGCTACACAACATGAACTTGATCTGATAAGAAACAAGGATCTACTGAAGAATTTTTAAAAAAGGTCATAGTGACCGACTGAACAAATTAGGAATAGGAACTTCCCTAACTTGCTATAGGGCATCTACAAAAACCCCACATCTAGCTTCACACTTAATGGTGAAAGACTAAATGCTTTTTCCTACGATCAGGAGCAAGATAACAATAAGTCTGCTCTTATCACCTCTATTCCATATTGTAGTGGAGATCTAGCTGACTCAACTAGGCAAGAAAATAAACAAAGAAATGAAAGTTATACAGTTTGGAAAAAGAAGTAAATTATCTCTTCTTTTTGTTTGACATGATCTAGTGTATATAAAGTCTTACAAAATCCAGCTTTTGAAAATCTTAAAGCTAAGAAATGAGTTCAGCAAGGTTGTAAAATAAAAGATATAACTGTATTTTAATACAGAAGCAATGAAGAATTTGAAAATAAAATTAAGAAGTTACTTTGAAAACACAAGGGACCTAGAATAGGAAAAATAAAAATCTTCAAAAAGAAGAATGATGGATGACTCACATTCTGCAACTTAAAACTTCTTACAAAGCTACACTAATCAAGACAGTGCTGTGTAGCAAAGGACAGCCATGTTGACCAATGGAATAAAATTGAAGGCCTAGAAATTAACTCTTACATTTATGGTCAAGGTCAATTGATTCCAACAAGGGAAGCAGTACCATTCGATATTAAAAGAATGTTCTTTTTATCAAATAATTATGAGACAAATAGATATCTTTATGCAAAAGCTTACAGTTGGAATCCTGCCTTACACTATACACAAAAATTAACTCAAAATGTTCCTGGCTAGTGTAGCTCTGTTGGTTGGAGCATGATCCTGTAACCAAGCACTTGCAGGTTTGATCACCAGTGTTCAGGTGTAAATTCCCAGTCCAGCAGGTGACCAATCATGCTTCTCTGTCTTATTGATGTTTTTATTTTTCTAAAAGCAGGAAAAATGTCCTCAGGTGAGGATAAAAATCATAAAAATGAACTCAAAGTGGATTATAGACCTAAACATAAAACTCTTTTAAAAAAAGTAGGAGTACCATAGGTTTTTTGATCCATTCATTTACTGATGGGCAGTTAGGTTGTTTGCAGCATTTGGCTCTTGTAAATTGTGCTGCTGTGGTACATTTACACAATGGAATTCTGTGCAGCAGAAAGAAGGAGCTCCTACGCTTTGCAGCAGCATAGATGGAACTGGAGAGCATCGTGCTAAGCAAAATAAGCCAGGTGGTGAAAGACAAATACCATATGATCTCACCTTTAACAGGAACCTAATTGACAAAACAAACAAACAAGGAAAATATAAACAAAGACACTGAAATTGAGAACAGGCTGACAATGACCAGAGGGGAGAGGGGAGGCAATTTCAGAAGAAAAGGATGAAGAATGTGCAGGAACAACTATAAAGGACACATGGACAATAATGGGGTGGTGGTGAAAAAAGTAGGGAGGTAGGGAGGGCTGGGGTGTTAGGCTAGAGTTGGGGGAAAAAGCAGAAAACTGTACTTGAACAACAATTTAAAAAAACATAGGAGTAAATCTTCATGATGTCAGGTCAGGCAATGGCTTCTTGGACCTGACACCAAAATCATAACAACAACAAAAGGGAAAAACAGTAGAGAAAGTAGACTTCATCATAATTAAAAATGGTGCTTCAAAGGATTCCAAAAATAAAGTAAAAACATAATCTACAGAATGGGAGAAAATATTTGCAAATGCTCTGTCTAACAAGAGTAGTATTCAAAATAAGTATGTGTTTCTTGCAACTCAATAATAAAGACAACTAACTAAAAACTGGCAAAGGAGTTGAATGTACAGTTCTCTAGGAGGTATACAAGTGTCCAATAAGCACATAAAAAGATCCTCAATATCATTATTCATTAAGGAAATACAAAACCACAATGAGATACCACTTTACACCGACAAATATGGCTACAATTAAAAAGAAAACAAGCAATAACTAGGTTTGGAAAAGATGTGGAGATTGGGGTCCTTACAAATTTCTGCTGGGAATATAAAATGCTGCAACCACTTTAGAAAACAAACTGGTAGTTTCCGAAAATGTTATATATAAAATGAAAATGTATGACCACAAAAAATGCGTGCACAAAGGTACATAGCAGGGTTATTTGTAATGATCAAAGTGGAAACAACCTAAATAGCCATGAATGAATAAAAATTTTGTATAACTATGCAATGGAATATTATTCAGCAATAAATAAATATGAAGTATTGATGGATGATACAACACATATAAGCCTTGAAAACATTATGCTAAGTAAAAGAAACTAATCCCGAAGAACCACATGTTCTATGATTCCATTTACGTGAAATATCCAGAATCGGCAAATCTCTGGAGACAGAAAAATGGTTAGTATTTTCGTATAGCTTTGAAAGGAATGAAGGGAGCAATGAATGGGAAATGACTGGTAATTATTAGGGGATTTCTTTGGGGGATAATGAAATGTTCTAAAATTAGATTGTGGCAGTAGTTATACAACTCTGTGAATATGCTATAAATCACTAACTGCATATGTTCAATGGGTAAATTATATGGCATATAAATTATATCTCAATAAAAGATAAAAAGGAAACATACCAAAATATAAAATGTGGGCTGAGGAATCAGTTCACTTAAATTTTCCTCTTTATAGTTTTGAAAAATTTTCAAAATGTTCCAGTAAGTTTTGACTTCCGTTTTTTAAACTTACCATGAAAAAAATAGTTATTTAAATTAAAACAAAAGAAAATGGTGTGCACTAGAAAACAGATTTAATTTTAGAAAGACAACATGGAACCTTGAGAATGAATCAAAGCAAGCCTATAGCAAAGCAGAAAAGATACTTAGAAAATTATCTGTCTTCTGAAAAAAAACTGGTGAGGTCCCAAAATAAAGTGGTGGCTCTGGGGATGAAGAGAAGATGGAAAATTGAAAAATATTAAGGAGATACAATCCTTTAGAACTGGAAGTGAATTATGTAGTACATCAGAAAAGCGTAGACTCATTAATTCAGTCAAGGTTTCTGTTTAAGAGAGTGTGTGGATGGTGGAAACTTTCAATATCTTAGAAATAACTGACACATGCAGAATGCACACACACACACACACACATACACACACACACAAAACTTCAAAACCAATTTTTATTTAATGAGACAACAGAGTTTATATGTAGGTCTAGAGTCACTAGTCTAACCTTGAAAACCTGCTCCTGAAGTTTGCAATGAAATTTCTAATTATGTCACTAACTACTGTTCCAATAACAAAAACTCATTTTAATTCTTGATTTATTATTTGTATGGGAAGCTCTACAGCAGTGATTCCCAAAGAGGAGTTCCTGAATCAGCAACATCAGCATCATTTGTGAACATGATTGAAATACAGATTCTCAGCCCCTACCCCAGACCCGTGGAAACAGAAACTCTGTGGATGGGCTCAGCAATCTTTCTAATGTTTAAAAATTTCCTGTGGATTCTGACACATGCTGATGTTTGAGAAACACTGATCCATACCACCCACAAGTTCTCTTTTAAATAGAAAATTTAGGGTTGGGTAAAACTGATAAATAAACTTAGACGAGTAGAGCAAATTATGGTAGCTCATAAATATTGGATGTTAGGTTTATGCTTAGAATTGATTATTTTCTCTGTGTTATACTTGGAGTTTAACAGATTTATTATGTGTAGCTAACTTTATTATGGAAGGTATAATAAGACACTCACAAAAATTTTTTAAGAATTGTGAACATTAAAGAAAAACAAATAAGAACAATAAAGAAATGGAACTTTATACTGCAGTACACAACAATAACATTCTCCGACCCCCCAAAAAAAGTACTTTAGAATGTTCTCAAGTTTTAGGTCTATCAAGATGCCATTTCTTTTATAGCTTCTGAGTCATGCTCTCTCTTCTCTTGATCTCTGTGAGAGCTCAGTTCGCCCTGCCAGCATCTTAAAATTCACTTAAAGTTGCCCTGTTCTCTTGTTTTTCCAAGAGTATCTTAAAACCTCATTTAGTTAATGAAACAAATTATTCATAATTTCTTTCAAATCCTTAATGAATGTATGGATTAAGGCATTAGGGATTACTCCTCTCAATTAATGACATTCCAGTTGAGCTTATATTAGCTTAATCTTTTAAGTTGCTTTACATTGCTAATACTCTCCAGTAAACATCTTTCAATGACTAAATTCCACTTGATTTTATTGAAGTAGGAGAAATCATCTTTATGAGTATATATTTTAGAATTCCTGAGCAGTGAAAAGTGTTTTCAAACTTTTCAGTACAGCTTTTTAAAAAATATTTTATTTAATCATTTTTAGAGATAGGGAAAAGGAGAGAGAAAGAAAGGGAGAGAAACACTGATGTTGGAGAGAAACATGTATCAGCTGCCTCATGTACGTACCCAGACCAAGGACCATACCTGCAACCCAGGCATGCGCCCTGCAGAGGAATCCAATACGTGAGCCACACCTGTTAGGGCTTCAATACAGCATTTGTGCCCAATATCTGTCTTGTACCCAGCTAACACATCTCATTTTTCTTTCTCCCATGTGGCCCCGAAGAAATACCAAGCTAATCGTAGTCCTATCCTGGGGGTATGACCATCTGGTTCTTCTCTAATGGGTCCTCTGAGGGCAGGAGAACCTCACTGTCCCCCCAACTTCTGCAGGGACGCATGAGGGTGGTGAGTGTGGAGTGTGGTAATGCTCACAGAGTGAAGAGTACAGCTTTAAGGTACATTACATAACAAAGGCAGGTTAGCAGCCCATGCCTTCCTGAAAGGAAGATCTCAGAAGCTGTAGAATTGTGTAATGACTATGAGAAGTGTGGTGACTCGTGACTTCGCTGGGGGGAACCTCATACAGTTGCCTGCATGACCTAAAGAGGTGGGAGGGGGGAATTACCTCCCCAGATGCCTGTGAGTCCCTGGGAACTCTTGCCCTGACTGAAAGATGGTCTAAGACAGTGGGGAGCTGACCAAAATGGCACATGGTAAGGTGACTAAAGAGTTGTTATTTAAGTGAATCACATCTTCCCATCCTTTGCCAGTTCACATTACTCCACATATTCATCAAAAATTGACTTGAATTTCTTGTGGAAAGCATTCAATAAATAACTCTGTCACAACTCTCCTTAGTATTGTTTTCCACGCTGATTTATCCCCCTTCTAAAAGGCATTTCAGGATGCATTATCCAGTAACTGGTATTAGGACTAATCAAAATACATAGAGAAAAATTAAATTAGGTCTCTTCCTCAAATATTTTCAATTGTAAATTCTTATAGATAAAAACATTAAGTTAAAAAAATCCAAGTCTAGAAAAATATGTTTGTGAATTTTATATAATATTACTGGAAAAAGACTTTCTAAGCCCTAGAAAATGTGGCTTAACAGGCTTGATGCTATAAGCTTTTAAAACTATTTTAAAGAAGAATAGTAAAAATAAACACTATTTATCATAGATTCAAACTGTGAAGTTTGTGACATGTAATGAAACATTAATTTCCTTAACTAATGAAAATCTTACAAATTAGTAATATAGTAAAGCAATATTTAAATATCTCAACTGAAAAATGGATGAAGTACATTAACAAGAAATACCCAGAAAAGAGAATACTAATGCCTAATACACACATAAAAATGTTCCACCTCACTAATAATCAAAATAATCAGAGAAAACTAAAATAAATAGGGACCATGTAATGGAAGCATCATGGGAAAGTGGCAAACACACTAAGACTTACTTTCAAAACTCAGTGTTGATTTTGGTTCAGAAGCAGTTTACTTCACTGGTGAATATCTAAAAATAACCCTTCTGTAAAGCATCTTCAAGATGCAATTCACCTCTGGAAATTAACCCCAAGGTAGTAATTCATGTGACCAAAAATTTAGCTGAAGTACATTCATGTCAGTATTTTACATAATATTGAAAAATTGAGAACCTGAACATTGAAGTGTTGGGATTGGTTAATATATTATCATACAATTAAATAATGGAATACTACATAATTATTGTAAATGGTGTTGAGGTAAGATATTTAAAGAACTAGAATACCGCTTACTGTGTACTTTAAAGTAGAAAGAGCAGATACCAGGTTTAAAATGTTTATTTCTGCTCTGTCTGGTATGGCTCAGTGGATTAAGCACCTGCCTGTGAACCAAAGGGTCACTGGTTTGATTCCCAGTCAGGACACATGCCTGGGTTGTGGGCCTGGTCCCTAGTTGGGGACATGTGAGAGGCAACCAATCAATGTATCTCTCACACATTGATGTTTCTCTCCCTCTCTTCCCATCTCCCTAAAAAATACATAAATAAAAATCTTAAAAAATATTTTTGAGTGGGCTGTATGTAATTTTCATTTTTAATATTTATTATCCATAATACCAAATTAATTTTTATACTGAACATGCATAATGAACCCCAAGAATTGGGTTTCTGGAATGCAAGTTGAGTTTAGAGTGTTAAAGATTTCTACAGCTAGTGAAGCTTAGAGTATCTACTGTTCTTCCATTTCAGGGATTTAAAAGACAAACCTTTAGAAGGCTCTGTCTTGGCAATGTGGAAACTCTTTCTACAACTTAATAAAACTTCTCTATATTTCTCAAGTAATTAATAATTTCTGGAATTCCTATGTGATACAAGTGACTAAGGATTCTTCTCTTGAGCTGTAAAATTTTGTCATATGAAGTCTGTCCAGAGAGTATCCATACATGTACTGTGAAAAATAGAGACATTTATTGAAGAAGATACAAGTTACAAGAAACATTGGACATATGACAATGACACTTCAGTCCCCTTCAAAGTAGGCACCCTAGCACCTCACACAGTTCTTCCAGTCTCCATCGGCTGGTCCATTATATTTTCCTGAATCTCATTAACAGTCTGAACTCTCTTCCCTTTCAAAGGTTATTTCAGTTTTTGGAAAAGCCAGAAGTCACAGGGCACCAAATTTGTGCTGTAAGGGCTGCTGAGTTATCTGGATGATGTGATATTTTGCCAAAAAACTTCATGAGATGTGACGCACAAACAGGCACATTGTCGTGATAAAACAGGTAATCACCAGTTTCCCATAACTGCAGGCTTCTGAATCATCCAAATAGTTTCCATGGAGGGATGTTCAGGCTTAATACAAAATTTGTTGCAGATTCATTGGTCTACTCACTCAGTCATTTTGAATGCAACGGCCACACAGTACACCCACTCAATGGTGTCTACTGCCCCCACTGACTATTACAGTGAAGTCGTCATTGTTCATGCATGTGCACTCCAGTCCACTGTTCTTGGCTGACAGGTTACATTAATGTCATGCAAACCATTCTTGTTATATGAGTATTAACAGTGGCCGAATTTTTTCCAGACAGACCTTGTATTAGAACTCTTTTAGATGAAACTCTGTCTACTATTTTACATATTTTCATGGGGTCTTCAAGAATGGTTACTGAATGTTACTGAGACTCTACCAAATAGCTCAGGATCACAGCTGTGCACATCATAGCTTGCTCCCCAGTATGGCGATGGTCTCAGAGTACATTAATTTCTATGTTAATTGGACTCAATGATGTTGCTTACTAGTTTCTGTAGCAAAATCTTCTCTTATATTGTTTCCTTTTTTCTGACAGCTATTATGTCTTGGCATAATTTATATGTGAATTTGGGTTAGCCCCTCAACCAAATTCTTGTCAAAAACTTTTAATATGTGGTGACCTCAGAAACCACATGACCAAATCAACAAGAATCATGTGTAAAATAGGAATAAATGGGCTGAAAGGGAAATTTTGAGGGGTTCTCTTAAGAAAAATGTGTATAAGTTTAATGCAGTAATTTTGTAATACTTATTTGATGCTGTATATTCTATATTCTATGAGATTCAATGGCAATATAATTAAATTCCACAAAGACAGTGTGCTATTGAATTTCTTAGCTTCAGTACAAGAATGATTTTATTAAATATATTCCAAATACAGGCATTAATATTTTTAGAACTTCCATGCAAAAATACATAAGACGGTATTACATCAAATGTTATCATACCACAAAATAATAATTGACTCAGGAACACCTGTACACAGGGGATAAGTCACTTTATTATTTTTTTCTGTAAATCAAACTGTACTCTGGCAAAACTAATCTATGGTATGTAAAGTCAAGATAGCAGTTACCTTTGGGAGTCAGTTAGTGGGAGGGGGAAGGAGAGATCTCTGGGTTACCTGCAGTGTTCTTTCTTTTGCTTTGCCTTTAGTTACTTAAATGCTTTTATTTTCTGAAAAGTCACTTGGCTGCACACATATGATTTGGATAGTTCTCTGAATGTCTGTTACACTTCAATAAAAAGTTTATTATGTTAAAGTTAGGTCCTTCTAGTATGGTGAGGATGAAGGCATAAGTAGACATGCTTCACCTCCTCATGCAACCACAGAGAGAATGACAATTGATGAGAAAATAAATAACAACCAGAACTGTCAAAAACAGAGCTGTATGGAAGTCTGACAACAAAGGATTTAGAAAAGCCATGTTCATCCAGATAAGTAGGAGGGTCAGAGTCACCCTGATGGGTGGATAGGCATGGAGACACGGCATGGTGCAGAGGGCTGATGGCAGTAGAATGGGCAGTCCCATACTCATGTGTAGTGGATAAAAATCAGGAGGAATACCTTGGGAGCACGCAATCCCAGTGCATAGGTGAGACTGCCCAGCCCAGGCTTTCAATGCTGCTAAGATAGATCCTCATGACTTCTGGCTATAAAAACCAGTGGGAGTTGGGGAGGTGGAAAAAACTGCCAGATTTTCAGGAGAGTCCACTTAAGGGGCCTGTACGGACTTAGAATGTAAGAAAACCCACCCACTCTGGGATTCACCACCAGGGCAACAGCTGGAAGGGCGCCAGTTGCTTACAGGAAGTGGGTGAAGTGACTGGAAGTTGAGCAAGTGCCAGGCATCCTCCAGAAACCAGGGAGTGACATTATCCCCTTTCTGAGGCCTCCCCCCAACAAAGAGCTGTAAAGCAGTGAAGCATGTTGCCCCACCCTGTTAATTACCTAAGGCTCCACCCCACATGATTTACAGGTGTCTTTTCTAAGACAGGGAGTCAAAGCAGCTCTACCTAATACACAGGAACAAACACAAGGAAGCTGCTGAATTGAGGACACAAAGCAACATTGCCCAAATGAAAGAACAGATTTAAACTCCAGAAAAATAACTAAACAAAACAGAGGTAACCAACCAATAGATGCAGAGTTCAAAACACTGGTGATCAGAATGCTCAAAGAACTCATTGAGTATGGCAAAAGCAAGGGGAAAAAATAGTGGTTACACTAAGTGAAATAAAGAAAAATCTACAGGGAACCAACGGCAAAGTGGATGAAGCCGAGAGTCAAATCAATGACTTGGAACACAAGGAAGGAGAAA
This sequence comes from Artibeus jamaicensis, assembly GCF_021234435.1. Taxonomy (NCBI): domain Eukaryota; kingdom Metazoa; phylum Chordata; class Mammalia; order Chiroptera; family Phyllostomidae; genus Artibeus; species Artibeus jamaicensis. The sequence continues at coordinate 42,680,723 of NW_026522059.1, forward strand.
GCATTCAATCAGAAGAGCAGGAAGGAAAAAATTTAAAAATGAAGATAGGATTAGTAACCTCTGGGACAACTTTAAATATACCAACATATGAATCATAGGGCTGCCAGAAGGAGAAGAAGAAGAGCAAGAAATAAAAAAATTATTTCAAACAATAATGAAAGAAAACTTCCCTAATTTGGCAAAGAAAATAGACATACAAGTCCAGGAAGCACAGAGAATCCCAAACAAGTTGGACCTAAAAAGGACCACACCAAGACACATCATAATTAAAATGCTAAAGTTTAAAGCTAAAGAGATCATCTTAAAAGCAGCAGGAGAAAAGCAGAGTTACCTACAAAGCAGTTCCCTTAAGATCGTCAGCTGATTTCTCAAAAGAAACTTTGCAGGCTAAAAAGGACCAGCAAGAAGTATTCGAAGTGATGAAAAGTAAGGACCTACATCCTATATTACCCTATCTAGCAAAACTGTCATTTAGAAAGGAAGAGCAGGTAAAGTGCTTCCCAGACAAGAAAAAGCTAAAGAACTTCATTATCACCAAACCATTATTATATGAAATGTTAAAGGGACTTATTTAACAAAAAGATGAAGATCAAAACTACTTACATTAAAAGGGAAAAAAACCCACAACTACCAACAACTGAATCTAAAACAAAAACAAAGAAAGCAACCAGAATAGGAATAGAATCATGGGTATGCAGGTCATTTGGAGGATTATCAGCTGGGAAGGGGGAAAGAGCAGAATGAGTGAAAAGGTGCAGGGATTAAGAAGCATAATTGGTAGGTACAAAACAGACAGGGGGATTCAGGAATAGTATAGGAAATGGAGAAGCCAAAGAACTTGTATGCACAACTCATGGACATGAACTAAGGGGAAGACTGCTGGAGGAAAGTGGGTACCGAGAAGATGGGGACCAAGGGGAAAAATGAGACAACTGCAATAGCATAATCAATAAAATATAACAATGGAAGGGAGGTGGGGAGCACTGGGGGTGGGCTGGGATGGGAGTAAAAGACAGAAAACTGTACTTGAACAGCAGTTAAAAAAAGAAAATATAATAAAATTCAATCTTTCTAAATAAAAAATAAGAAACTGCACTTTAAAAGTTTTCCTTTGGGCTAAAAGAGGTTAACATTTCTTATTGGTTTCTTAGCAGCAAACACTTCCTTGGTGAAGATTGTATTTTATCACCTATTTATTCTCACAAAGTTCACCTTCTCTCTTGGTGTGACATAACAAAAAGCCTGGGGTCTTTAGTTGGCCTGCAAAGCAATAAAATCTCATTTAGAATCATTTCATTGATCGCTCTAATCTTTTTTTTTTGTTTTCATTTCTAACTGATGGCTTGTCATCCTGCTCTGTTTATTACAAAGCTGCTGGGAGACAGCTCTGTAATAACTCTCACATCAAGTAAGACATGATGTGAAAGTCCTTTAAGCACTAGACTAGCACTAGGTACCATCACCATCATCATCATCATCATTATTATCATCATGTTTGCTTATTTTTAACCTAGATTAGGAAATTTGAGCTCTTTGAGATGCTTGTTTCACCCTGTGGTTATTCTTGTTTCTTATATCATGAACACTACAATGTCTTCCGAGAAGTTCAGCAAGGAATACCCAGATCGGAGATGGCCAATGTGTGGCAGGCCTACTCATTTACCTTCCACAGTAAAGGCAGACATCACAAATTAATGCTCGATCATGGAGTTTACCTCAGAATTTTTTTCAGCACTGATCCTAATTGTTTAGATTTGGTTTGTGAGGGTTTGCCCAACCTTGGTGTAGGCACTATAACTATTCCCCCATGAGGGAAAATATAGACTTGTAGAATTAGGTGATAAAAAAGGTTGTAAGAAATTATCTAGTCCACCATTGTCCCTGAACACTGGGTCCCTGAATAAGCACATTAGGATCACCCTGAAACATGTTAGAAATGCTAATTCTCACTTAACACCCCACATACCCACAACCTACTGAATCAAACATTCCAAGGATGGGACTCTGTACTCAGAGTTTTAACAAGACTTCCAGTAATTTTGGTGGATGATAAAATTTGAGAACCACTACTTTAGTCCAATATCATTGTTTTTTGGTAATGAAAAACATTAGGTGTACAGGTGTTAAGCCATTTTCCCAAAGTTGTCCATGGAATTATTTGCCAAACAGAAACAAAATTCAACTTCCTAATTTATGGTTGCTACATTGGATAGCAAGTAGAAAATTGCAACAACAACAAAAACAAACACAAAACAAAAAAGGAAACCTTCTCTCTATTTTTCTGCCTTAAGATTCTAAGTGAATATTTTTGTCATTTCCCAGCATTTTTTTGAGGGCTATCCACCCAACATTCTTAGTCTGTTTGGTTCAGGTGTAGCACCTTGTATGGGCTCATACACTGGCCTGGCTGGAGCACCCTGCAATTCCCTTAATTCTGCCAAGAATGCAGACACCAGAATCACTTGTATCTGAACTATTGGAGTCTTCAGTATCCCCTTGTAGAAAAGGTGTGTGAAGATGAAGTCAATACACAGGAAAGGGTAACAGAATTGGACAGAGAGAGAGACTGAGTTCTGTGGCATTGTTTCAACTTCAGTCTCAGCTCTAGGTGAACCTGAAAGGTGGAGTAAATAGCTCTTAAATTTTCTGTTATATAAATTCCCCACCCAGTTTTTGTTTTGCTTAAGCCAGATTTGAGTTAGTTTTCTATTCTATAAAACCAAAGATTTGTGGCTTGCAATATGTATTATGCTTTGGTAATATGTATTATTTTAATACCTATGGTTTACTCACTGGAGAATGTGGGTTGTTCAGGGCAAGGTTTTCCATACCATTTTTTTCTTAAAACAGAGGACCCTTAAAGAATGCTGAATACAGCTTAACTCTGTGGTAGTAGGTTGCCTAGTAAACTGATGAGACTAGAAACACAAGCTAGTCCTTGTTTCTGCAAGTATGTAATGTGTTCAGAACAGAGACCCTGGCTAGCCATGTCAAACTTTCTCATGTAATGAGATGCAAAGATCTCCTCTTGGGTGCACTAAGAACTATTAACCTGAAACTAAACAGCTCACAAGGTCAACCCTTTCTCAAGACTGATATTCCACAGTGGTGTGATGGCCCTTAAAATATTCCTCCATTGAAAATTTGATCTGATGGAAAGGTAAGATGAAATATTTCTACTACCATCTTGTTTTCTCTCCTCCTCTTTCCTATCTCTTCCCAACCCCTGTGGACTGTGGGACGTATTTCTTGATAATTTCCCTTTCTGTATATCCTTCCTCAAAATGGAGGTCACTAGATGTCATCCTCATTACTTCAGTGAAACTGTTTCCCTTCTTGAAGCCCTACTTGCTTAGTTTCTGTCAGAAGACCAGCTTCTGATTCTTATTATATCCCCCCTACTTAAACAACCCCACCTGCCTGGTGTAACTCAGTGGGTTGGGCATCGTCCAGCTTAGAGAAAGGTCACTGATTTGATTCCCAGTCAAGGCACATGCCTGGGTCACAGGCCAGGTGCTCATTTTCAGACTTCTTTGATCCCTGATCAGGGCACATGCCAGGCTGGGGGCATGCGAGAGGCAACCAGTCTCTCTCATTGATGTTTCTCTCCTTCTTTCTCTCTCCCTTTCTCTCTCTCTAAAAAAAATAAAATCTTAAACATTTTTTAATTAAACGACCCCTGCCTTCTCTTTTGCGGACTTCTCTTCTTATAACTGATTCATTTATGTTGCTCTTCATTTGGGTTCTTTTTGTGGTCATTGTTCCTTACTTCATAGTTTTTCTCTTTTCCTGTGACTTCAAATGCCACCACCTCAATAAATCCAGACTGGACCTCTGTCCTTGGCTCAGACTTAATATACACAATGAAAATACCCCACAGTCTTAAACTCACCATGTCCAACACTCACAATGTTCATTATCTCCCCCACATCTGTGTGTTTCCCTCTGCAAGATCTCATAGGTTCGCAGCATTGCCCACCCTTCACCCCATCTGCCCACCTAAGCTTCATCCTTGACTCCTCCACCACTTCCCACCCCCAAGAGCCAGATCACCAAGCACTGCCTTATTTGACTGTCTACGTAGTTATTAAATCTTTCCATCATTCCCCATTTAGACTCATTATTTCTTACTTGAATTATTGCAATTGTCTTTTAATAGGCTTCTCTGTCTTTGAATATTCCCTTTTCATGCTCACCAAATTGATTCCATGTGAAATATAAGTTCACGTTGTCATTCTGCCTCAATAAGTTCAGTCACTTCCAACGCCTGCAGGAAAAGGTGTTCCTTACCATGGCACAGGGTCACACCAGTTCCTTACCTGGCCCCATGCACTCCAGGAACATGAAATTAATTCATCTTCTCCCTCTTATTGAGCTAGGTTTTGCCTCTATGCTTTTGCCCATATTATCTTCTCTGCCTGAAATTTCTCCCACCCTGCCTGCTCTTGGCTAGTCCGCATAAATCTGCTAAGAATCAGGTGTGACCTCGATCAAGATGCCATTAGAACAATTCTTGCCTGGATTGGAATTTTATTAACCTGATTCCTCTTTCCCTTTCTGTATGTGCTACTTCATTCTCATCATTTGTTCATAGGCCTGCCTCTGCTTTGAACTGTGACTTCCTGAAAGCAGGGACTGCATCTGTTTACTTTTGTGATCAACTCAAAATAAAGGCTTGGTGACTGTTTCTCAAATGGATGAATCAGAGCTTAAGCTAGGTCTATAGATCATGAGTGTCCAGGAAAACCATTTATCAAAAGAATGCCAGAGATAGACCTACTTAATTGGAACTGTTTTAAATGGGCCATACTGTCTGCCATCAAGATCACCAGAGTGTCATTAGCTCTAATTATCTTCCTGAGTTTAATTGATACTTCACAAGGTAGAGCATTAAAGGAGGTATTTTATTCCTTTAATATTTCCATAATGACATATTGCATGATTACAAATTCAGAATTACAGCTTTGTGGCCTGAAAAGGTAAAAAGTAGTTTGTCTAGAGGGAAAGTGCTTTTCAAGCATACCTGGAATGTTTAGAAAACATAAATTAGAACCTTCTTGGCAAAATACAATTATCTTTTTCTTTTAATCTGTTCCTATCTAATATTCTTTAATACATGAAAACTAAGAATCAATAAAAGACACTGCAAATGTTACTGCTGAAAAGAGTCCTACAGGATGAAAAAGATAAATTTTGACCCTGTTAATCATTCAACTGCAAAGGTGTTGAGAGTAGACTGTTGGGTGATAATTAAAAAGATCACACCACATGAATAGAAAGGAAAAACACTTCAAGTGCCACAGCTTGGGCAGGTGAAACCAGTCTGAACCTAAGTCACTAACTAGGGTGAGTGAAGAGAGGGAGCGCCCTTGCTCAAGGCCAGTGAGTAAGTGGGTGGGGTCTAATTTTCAGGGATCCAAACTTACAGAACAGGGAACTCTGGAGAGAAATTTCATTTAAATCTCTGTAACGGAGCCACAGGAGCCCCAGAGTAAGTAAGCGCAGGAGCCCCTTTACATTCTTTTGATAACACTCTGTCATTCAGTGAGCACTGACTATGGCCTGGGCAATTTTCATGTTTCATTTAATTTTCACCATAAACCTTCAAGGCAGTACTGTTATGACACCACATTTTACAGATGACAAAACTGAAACCTAGAGAGTTAGATGAATTGCTGTGGTCTTTAATTGGCAGAGCCAGGACTGAATCACAAATATTTGGATTCTCCTGTCACCCACATCAAAGTGTGGTTGTACCGGCAGCCCCTGGAAACATTTTTGAAGGGTAAATTCATGGCCTCTGCTCCAGATCAACAGAATCAGAAATCCTGGGGTGTTGGTTGTAAGAAGCTTTCCAGGGCAGTCTGATGTGCTGTTGAGATCCATCACATTATACTGTAATACCATCTATTAGAGCAGGGTGTCAGACTCATTTTCACCTGGGGCATCAGCCTTGCGGTTGCCTTCAAAGGGCCAAATGTAATTTCAACTCCTTGACAGTTAGGGAATAGTTACATTTATGCAGTCCTAAAATTATTTTGGCCCTTTGAAGGCAATTGTGAGGCTGATGTGGCCCCCAGTGAAAATGAGTTTGACACCCCTGTTTAGAGCATTGCTTCTTCAACTTCATTGTGCATACAAATTACTTGGAGAACTCCTTAAATGCATATTCTGATTCAGTAGGTCTGGGGTAAGTCCTGAGATTCTCAATTTCTAACCAGATGCTGGAATGTCAGTATTGCTGGCTGGTGAGCTACTACTCCATGCCTAAAAAAGTCCCAGAATGTAACTCTCAGGAAGCCAGTCTGGCTTTGTTCTCTGCTGTAATCCTGTTTGGAAGAGTACCTGACCCACATTTTATGTTGAATGAATGAATGAATGAATACACTAGGAGTCAGTATGTCTCTCTGAGTTATGGACTGTTGATTTGAATGAATCTATTACTAACTTGACATGCATCTGCCCAACCCACCTTTTCAAATTTCTAATCACACTATCCATTTATGCTCAGGAACTGTCATGTTGCCCACTGACTTGACAGACTTTTTACTGTTCTAATATTTTGTGTGAATATGACACTTTAGATCCCCCCCAAGGCAAGTGAACATATCATCTGTTCTGGGAAAATGTTGAAAAAGTAGGATATAGGAAGGAGGCTAGAGAAAATGGACAGGAACTAAATGAGTGTAATAAAACAGAACACCCAGGACATGGATGATTCACAGTTGGCTGAGCCTCTGGGTATTGCTTAAATACCCCTCTAACCCTTGTGTTAAGAGTTAGGAAAGCAATAGACTGCCCTTTCCACTAGCCTAGCTTAAAGCTCTTGAGAGAGTTTGAATTAAAGTTGATATAAATATTATAAACCATATTTAACCACAACAAAAATGGTCATGCAATAAACCTTGAGTGAAACCTTAAAGAGCTGAAGAAATGGCTAGAGTAAAACAACATGAGTGTAGAAATAAGGATGGACAGGAAAATTGCTGCCTACATCTCCTCTGGTGAGTGAAAAATAAGATTCTCTAAACCCTGAACAAATGTTTGGGTCCTAAAAGGAATCAACTATTTTATAAAAAGCTTATGGGGCACAAGACTATAGCTCTTTCTAAGTACAACACTTCAGCACAGTAAGTTTTATAAGTATCTGGGTTGGTTGAACAGTGGTAAATGCTGTGTTTAGTGGAATGGTTGGGCTTCAATGATGTACATGAAACAATTCCAAAAATTGATTTTGGAACCATTACAAAACTCAAGAGCAAGACTTCATTGTGTTGCTCATTTTACTAGAATTCTCCAGCAGAATTGAGACTAATGCTGTAGTGTAATAAATTGGTGGCATAAATATTACTTTTACTTTGATTAAAATTTAACAAGTTGTAATGAAGAGATACAAGAGCTCTTCTAGGCATTATTGACCACATTTAAAAGATCAAACAGCAGAGTAAGAGAAAATGACTTCCAGCATTCTCAAAATTAGTTTTTAACTATAATTCTTTGAACTAATAGTCATAGAATATTTATGTAACTGGGGCAACTTAATATTCTAAACAATGGCATTTCCTCGGAGCATTGCTCTGAAAGGAGAAATATTAGAATTTCATGACTAGCCGGTACTGGTATCTTTTGATATAAAAATTTGATAATCCCTTAAAGAGTACTTTTCTGTATGATTGCTATTATATGTCATTAATTAAGTCAGTGAAGTACATAACCAAAGTCCTATGAACATGTCGTTTTTTGATGAATGTTGTCAGAGTCAGTATAATTGTCTTTTTAAAAATTAAGACTATTTTTTAGCAGTTTTAGGTTCAGAGCAAAATTAAGGGGTAGATACAGATTTTTCATAATCCCCTGCTGCCACATATGTATTGTGTTGTAGACCGCTCTGCCTGATTTTAGGAATTGTATCTCTACCCCTTGTGGCTAAGGGCGAGAGACGACCTTTGGAATGCCAGCTGCAGGAGACAAAGCCTGTCTCTGGTAGCAAACGCTGCCTCAGTTCCTCTCCCTGCCCCCAGAGCTTGGTCGGAAGTCAATGACTGGTAAGACCCCTCACAGTGAGGGGTAACGCAAGCCAGATCACTTGGGAGACCTTCATGGAAGGACTCGGGGGGCTGTAATAAGGAGCAATGGACTCTCGCCCCCTGGCTTTGTCAAAGCTGGAGTCCCCATGTTCTCTGGGAGAAGTACTTCCTGGCTCTAATCCCCTTAAGCCTGAATACCTGTTGGGGAGAGGTGAAGCTCCTTGCCTTCTAGAGCATGTCCTGAGGAAAAATCTGGCATCACAAAGACTTGCTGATTAACATGTGAAATCTGCTCTGCTAAGAGTGCTTTCATTCATATGATAAGGGTCCGAGAGGAAATGGGTATCTCTCCCAAAGTTCCTGCAACTCTCTGCCTGACAGACACTGACTCAGATTTTGAAGCCCTCAGATTTCTTTATAATGTTATCTACTGTTTGATCCTTGTCACCCTGTATTCCTGTGTATTACAACCCAATAAAAGGCTATGGAGAAAGGTGCTCGGGGCCTTTTTCTCCTCAGAGAAACTGGCCACTGCTGGCCTCTTACTCCCCTGAGAAACTGGCCACAGCCTACTCCTCCTCTATCCCCAAACAGATCTCATCTTGTCTCGGCTATATTTACTCACTCACGCGTGCCCATAGTTTACACTAAGGTTTACTTTTGATGTTGTACATTCTGTGGGTTTAGACTAATGGATGATGATATATATCCTCAGGTGTCATACATCCTCTGAGCTGACTCTATTCATCTCTCCCTGCCCCCATCCTCAATCCCATCTTCAAACCACTCATATTTTTATTGTCTGCACAGTTTTCCAAAATGTTATGTGATTGGTATTACACATAATGCAGCCTTTTCAGAATGGCTTCTTTCACTTAGTAATTTTCATTCAAGTTTCATGGTCATATGTCTTTTCATGGTTAGATAACTCTTTTCTTCTTAGAGCTGAGTAATATTTTATTGTCTGGATGAACCATAGTTTAATCTATTAACCTACTGGAAGATAGATACCTTGTTTGCTTCCAAGTTTTGGTAATTATGAATAAGACTGCTATAAATATTCATGTGCACAAAAATGTTCAACTCCTCTAGATAAATATCAAGGAGCAAAATATTGCTGAATCATATGGTAAAATTATGTTTTCTAAGACACTGTTAAACTGTCTTCTAAAGTGGCTTTACCATTTTGCATCCCCACCAGCAATGAATGTGAGTTCCTGTTGCTCCACATCTTTGCCAGCATTTGGGATTGTCAGTGTTCCAGATTTTGGACATTAGGTATGCAGTAATATTTCATTATTCCATTAATTTTCATTTTCATGATAACACATGATGGGAAGTATCTTTTGGTGAGGTGTCTGTTGAGGTGAAAATTTTAAATTTGAATATTTGTTTTCTTATTGTTGAGTTTTAAGATATCTTTGTATATTTTGGATACTAGTCCTTTATGAGAAGTATCTTTTGCAAATATCTTCTCCCAGTCAGAGGCATTTCTACTCATTCTCTTGACATTGTCTTTTGCAGGCCAGAGATTTTTAATTATAATGAAATCCAGCTTATCAGTTTTTTTCATGGATTCTGCCTTTGGTGTTTTATCTAAAAAGTCATCACCATACCAAAAGGTTGCATAGTTTTCTCCTATGCTATCTTAAAGAAGTTTAATAGTTTTGCACTTTAAATTTAGGTCTGTAATCAATTTTGGGTTAATTTTTGTGAAGGATGTAAGTTCTGTGTCTAGATTCATCTTTTTGCATGTGGATTTCTAATTATTTCAGCACCATTTGTTTAAAACACGATCTTTGCTCCATTGTATTGCTTTTGTTCCTTTATTAAAGCTTGGTTGGATACATATAATTGCCTTATGAAGCATAGAAATATAACTGGTAGACCTCAATAGAAGATTGTCACCAATTTGGGGTAAATTGTCGGTAGTCAAGAAAAAAAAGTTAAATGCCCTGATTCATTGCATGACATCACAGGGTATTCCAAATGTCTATTACTTATTGCACTAGATATTCTATGTGCAGTCAGACCTTCAGAACAGAGGATTTATTACCTGGACACTACAGGTGCGACCAGGAGAAAATTCCCAGATAACAGTGCCTCTGGGGACTCAAACTAAAGAGAGCCACTTGGCCCAACAACTTCCCAGGGAAGCCTGTACACAATGACTGAACAATGTGGGAATATAAAGGACCAGAATGCTTGGCCTCAATTAGGGACAGTTCTGAAGGATCATCTCAGCTTCAGAATATCTGAGGCTTTCACTGGAAATGACTGAATCCCAGTTTAACTTCTCCTGCTCTAAACTTCCTTCCATAGCTTTTTTCCTACAAATGTTGACCCCAAGAGCACTCCCTAGTACATCTCCTACATGTTTATCTCTATGTCAGAATCTGCTCCCTGGAGAACCCAACCCTACAACCGTTAGTAATTGAATGTCTCCTGGAATGGCTAGCTTATTGAGAATTAAGAATGGAGGTAACAGGGCTAAAACTGGGAGTTCTGGAACAAGGTTGGGATTCAGGATGCAAGAATTACCCCAAATGACCCTAACTTCTCACTGTCTGAACGGTGGCCCCTCACTTCCTTCCCCCTGCAGGAGAGATTATTAGTTGTTGGAGGAAGGGCTGTCATGTCCCAGGGCCCCAGATTCTCTAGGGCATTGAGCAGCAAGTAATCCTAAACGACTCCAATGAACAACTGAAATCCTAACCAGGTGAGCTAGCACGAAGGTGATCTGATTATTTCTTCTGATAATGTTACTTTCTTACATCTACCTTACAAATAAGTGCAGGACAAAGGGACATCAGGGTTTTTTTTCTCTGGAACATCGGTTATCCCTGCCTGAACAATCTCCCACACATCTAGCAGACACTCTGACCTCCTCAGGTCTCTCTGAGGATGCAGAGGAGGAAGGAAGAGCAGTGGCTTCTCCTCTCTCACTGACACTGACTTCAGAGAGCTTTCCATTTCTCCATCAATCTGTGCCTTCACTCACACTGGTGGTGTTGTAGAATTTATCTTGAACCTTCATGGCTGACAAATGGAGACCTGAATGGGACCCTCTTTGTGCAACAAATAGTGTGACTACAAAGGCATAAATTCTGCTTAGTACTAGTTATGACTTTTTCATTGAATATTATGTTGTTCTATTACAGCTGTCCCAAATTTTCCCCCATTGCTCTCCACTGCCCCTCCCAAACCTGACTCCCATAGTCAATCCCCACTCTGTTGTCCATGTCCATGGGTCATTCATACATGTTCCTTGGATCATTTCTTCCCCTTTTTTCCACACTTATCCCCCCCCCCTTTCCTCTGGTTATTGTCAAAAATCCCCACTCAAGAATATGTTTATTGATCTTAGAGAGAGAAGGAGGATGGGGGAGAGAGAGGAATAGAGAGAGAGAGAAACATTGACTGGTCATCCCTCTAGTGTGTCCTGAGTGGGAATTAACCTGCAACCTTTTGGTGTATGGGACAATGCTCAAACTAGCTGAGCCACCTGGTCAGGGCCAACTGTGACCTTTTTGAAATGTCAAAAGTAGCTGATGGCCATACTAGGGATGGAAACTATCCCTGCAATAAAGAAAAGTCACAGGGAGAGCCACTGGAGGGGCGACCATGGTGTCTGAATGTCTCCAAAGCCCAAAAGAGGAGAGCCTTGTGTGAGAAGTTGTCAGTGGCTGATCAAAGCTGACTACTCACTCTAGTGACCCTGAGGGCTTCTTCAAGTTTTCAAGACAACAACCTAAACGTGACTCCCTATAGAGGGAGTCACACCCCAGGTGGAGGAGCCACACCCAGCTCAGCCTCCCCTGCAACCACTGGCTTCCTTTTCCTGGTAGGAGGGACTGAACCTGTTAAAGTGTCCCCAGGTCTCCAGGGCTTGGGCAGGCAGAGTCCAAAGGGAAAAGCTGCACCCCCATCCAGATAGCCTCATTTCAGATGGCCTGACAACTTCCTATAGTCAAGGTAAAATTAACTTGCTTTATAAAAGGGAAGAGGAACAAAGGGACCAAGACCATTTCTCTGTGCAATGAGAGAAGAATATCCATTTTCTGTGCTCTGACCCTGGCCTCACACATCTCTCCTTCTTCCAAGAGAGGTTATTCCCTCATCAGAGCTATAGGACATTGCAAAGTTTATCCCAGATCTGGTACTTGACAACTGAAGGCTCAGATGGACCCACCTAGCCCCATGAAAGGTCATCTAGTACTTTTTGTAAAAATAGTTTATAAGCTTATGTATAGCTTTACCTTTTAAAGCACATTTGCATGCATTAACTCAGTAAGACCTACATTACCCTAGTGAATTTGTCCAGGGACATATTATATAATACACACATTTTTAAGAAAGAAAAACTAGAACACAAGGTTGGATAAAGGACATTTTCCTTCTTGATTTATGAAAAATTGTTATAAATACAGAGAACTTGAATCACAGCTAGTTATACATGTAATGAATTATATCTTTTTTAAAAAGATAAAATTAAATGAAGCTTGTATTACCACTGAAAATCCTAGAAATATGGTCAGCATAATTATAGGGCATGACATAAACCTTGCAGCTTACTTTCAAACTCCCTTGGATAAAAGTTGAAGGAGAGACAGATCAAATGTTCAGAGGCTTTAAGAATGTGCCCCTGATACACTGCATGATGGGGCCCCCCAAGACTAGTGGGCACTCCTGGAATGGTGGGTACTTGCTCTTCCTCGTCTCAAATGCCTGCTCTACTTCTTTTCTTACTTTAATCAAATTAGGTCCACTCAATAAACACATGTTTATCAGAGGCCCACTAGATATTTACTGGGGCCAAATAGGAATAAGCCCCAGCTTAAGAAACAGGCCTACAACTTATTCCTCACACTAGTGTAGGATGGGTGATTAAGATAGGATGTCTAGTCTTCTGCTTTTTAAAAATCATTATTGGTTTATTTGTTTTATTTTCACTGGTTCAAATGGGCACCATATCCATGTTCAGTGTTCAGCTGACGACTTAGGTGCACAACATTTTATTCCCAGAAGTAAAACCAAAGCATCTAGATAAACTGGAATAATTATTGAATTTTTTATTGAGTTTCTTGGGATGATATCGGATAACAAAACCATACAGGTTTCAAGTGTACAACTCAACAAAACATTATCTGCACTGCATCACGTGACCATTACCCAACATAAAGCCTCTTTCTGTCCCCATTTATTTCCCCTTTGCCCACCTCCACCTCCCCAAGCCCTGCTTTCCCTCTGGCTATCACCACACTTGTCTGTGTCTAAGTGTTATCTAGTCTTGCACTTTGAAGCACATAAAGTAATGGCTGCTTTGTCTGAAAATTAGCAAATAGTGTACCCTCTACATAGCTGCATATAACTGCTGTTTATTGGGACAGGGTATCACCCCATTGAGTCAATCTTACCAAAACATTAAGAAGGGACATGAGTTCTATTTATGCTGATTCTGAATCTCCCTGAACTGTGCCTTTACTTTTGTACTATGATAATGTATCACCAAGAAGCTAAGCAGCATCACCTCTCTAAGCTTGCTACTTTTCACAGAATCATTGGTTCTTAAAAGTCACAGGGAATCCAGAGACTGACCACCCACACCTTCACACAGCACAGAAAATCCCTCCCCAAAGTCTTGACAACGTCCACGCAAACAGGAAGTAGACTTTCATCTGCTTCCGTTGTTTGCACTGAAGCGATCTACATTAGCACAAGCACTGTAGCACACTGTATTCTAGAATGTGGACATCCACAGGGGACCTCTCTGGGGTACAAAGGTGCTTCTAGAAATCTTGGAAAGCTCCCATACCACCTCTGTATCAGACGTTCTCATAAAGCAGATATTTTCTAGTTTTAATTTTTGTAAACTCTCGGATGAATTACTCTAAATAGCTCCAAGCTTTACTCATAATTGCTACAGTAGGCAATTTGTGCCTTTGGTAACAGTAATTTAGAGTTATTAATGAAAATGAAGGCTAATTAAAAAACACAAACATCTAAATTTAAGCTAAGGTGAAAACAGAGTATCATGGGTGAATTTTATCTGTTTTCTTTTTCTATTCTAAAAGACACATTACTTTTGTTGCAATAAGAAAAAATACATTGTCACACATAGTCTTATATTGTATATTAATAACATACCTGCAACCCTTCGATGGCCAGTTTGAGAATGGAAGGTGTCAGTTTGGAAGCTTGTTTGAAGGAAAAATTACTCCAGTCTATAATTAAAAGAAACCCATTTATCTGAAGCTCTGGATCTTCAATAAGGACTTCCAATGACAGCAGGATGGCACGGAGGATGTCGGTGAAGGAGTTCCTGCAGCCAGAGCAAAAAGGAGAGGCTGTGCATGAATATTAGCAGGTGATGGCACTTTGCTTGTGAAAAGCTGGTCTCCTCACTCCACTTTGTCATGAGCCCAACCTGCAGGGTAACATCAGTGTTTTGTACCCAAAGTGTCTGAAATGCATTTGCTAAACTTCACGGGAACACTGCTCCAAGATTCACAGGATGGAAGCTTCCCTTTGGGGGAAGCTGTACTGCACCAGGACCCTAAACTTTATGAAGTGTTTCTCCTTTGTTTCCATAGGTCTCTCTATTTTGCCTCCACCACAGCTCTGATTGCCTTTTATTGACATGCCTCTGTACTCCTCTCTTTCCTTCACAGAGCTCTCATTTCTTTTAGGGCAGAGACTGGGCCATAATCACAGTTGTGTCCCAGTACCTAGCTACTCAATGAATCAATCATTGCTGAACAAATGAGGTGAGACCTTAATCAGGGTGCTTATTTAAATTAAACCTCTTATTGCTTTTGTTTGTTTAAAATCTTGCTAAAAATGTGGAAAAAAAACCCATACAATTGATGATATTTTTTAGTTTCAATTCATGGGGAGAGAAAAATAAATCATGAAGAATAGCTTATTTTCATTGAAGCTTTACAGAGTGTGATTTGGAAAGGAAATTGCTTTGAGTCCATCAGTAACTATGACAACAGGCAGACCTGAATACAAACTAGAGTGTTGTATGTGTTCCTCCATATCATATATTTCCATTCACCAGCTGATCTTTATTCCAAATAATTTTCAGACTCAAAGATATGACGACATATTCACTCTTCCACTCCCAACAAATTATCAGGACTATGTATTTAAGATCTTAGAGTATTCAGCGTCTTTTTTTTTCATGGTAAGTAGGAAAATATAACCTTGGGTGGCAAGTAATGGCAAAATCTGTTACTTCCTTTGGGCTTTCATTAAAAAATGAGAAACCATACCCTCTTGTGAAATCAGTTGGAAATTATCAGATTCTTGAGCATTTAAATCTGATTCAAATTCTAACCAAGTCTAGTGATTCTAAATTTAAAATCAGGAAATCTGTGATAGAAGAGTAAACCAGTAAAAGTTTACTGAATGCTTATTATAAACTCAGCATTGTGTTTCATACTTGAACTCATAAAATAGTATGGTGTGTTTCTACTTTTGAAGAGCTCTTTAGTTGGGATGAGGCAGGAGATTAGCAAGATAAATTGAAAAGAATTGATACAATATGAGTACACAGAAAAGAGTTTATGAAGGGATAAAGGCTTGGGATGTGTTTGAGAGGCAGATAGGATTTTGATGCATTGTTGGGAGAAGGAACAGTAATACATTTTAGGAATGATACAAGTAAAAAGCAAAGATATCAGCTCATTCTGTTTCTGTACATTTCCTTTTACTAAGCATTTCTTCATTATATCCAGCTAAAGTTTTCCTCCCTTAAATCCACCCTTTGGGTGTGGTGCTGCTAAAAATTAGACAGACAAACAAACAAACAAACAAACAAAAAAGCCCACTTCAGGTCTTTCCATACCACACACTTTTAATAATCTGAACATGGTGGCCATGATATCCCATATAATCTCTAGATTTACAATAGTCTTAATAACTTTAACCATCTCTGAGAAAATGGTATTTAATACTCTTCTCATCATTGTTTTCTTTCAGATATATTTTAAGTTTTAGGAATGTCAGATTCTTATTAATGTAGCATAAAGTTTTCATTAGCACTTTGTCTGGTTTTCGTTTTATATTCATATCAGACATGATCTAAAGACCCAAGTCTTTTTATTCAGAACCATCAGAAATCTAGTTGAATGGAAGTCTGACAACTATGAAATTAAATAAATCACATTAAGCCAGGTGCAGATATGGAACAGGCTGGTCCCACACCCATGTGTGGTGAATAAAATTTGGGGAGGGATATCTCAGGAGCAAGGAGTTCCAGCCCCACACCAGTTTTCCCAGCCTAGGGTTCCAGTGCTGGGAAGATAAATCCCCACAACTTCTGCCTGCAAAAACCAGTAAGTATTGAGTCAGTAGAAGAAAATTCTGGAACCCCAAGAAGTTCCTTTTAAAGAACTCACACATAGACTCACCTACTCAATCTCACTGTCTCTGAGCTCCAGCACTGGGGTAGCAGCTTGAAAGGAATCAGTGGAATACAGGGAGAAACTGAAGTGTCTGGCATCAAAGTGAGCAGAGTTCATTGTTTCTTTCTCAACCCTTTCCCTCAGAGCCATAGAGCCAGCCAGATTATGCCATATCTGAGTCTCCATCAACCTGGCTAATACTGTTTGACCTGCCTTGGAGATCCCCAGAGACTTTGCCCCACTCAATTTACAGGCCCACCCAAGATGCTTTTCCACATGAATGCTGGTCTTGGCTAATACTGTACCACTTCCTAAATCCTCTCAAACAAGCAACTGCTGGCCTCAGTAAGCCCCAATCCTGGTACTATCAGCAGCCAGCCTAGATTCACAGCTTGCAATGCACAAGTAGCAGCCATCTCATATTGCTTTACAGCTCAGGCAGGGTGACTCTGGGCAGAACACAGGTGGGGGCTGACCTTGGTCTGCACCACCCAGGGAAGCCCAGGGCTAGCACAACCAGCGAAGAGTTATAGACTACATCAGATCACTGCAACCCTGACCCTGCATGGCTGATCCTCTGTGGAGGACAGAGGTTGGTGGTAAGTGGCCACAGCCAATCCTTGCTCCTGACTGGCCTGGGTAAATCCCTCCAATTAATCTGCCAACAGCAACCAAGGCTCAACCACAATAGGAGGATGTACTCAGCCCACACAAAGGGTATACCTGGAGTACCCATCTTGGGTGATAGGGGAACCTGTGCCACTGAACCCTGTAGGGTGTCCTGTAGGACACCTACTACATTAGGCCACATGACCAAGACACGAAGTTAAAGCCGCTCTACTTAATATATAGTAATAAACACAGGGAGGCTGCCAAAATGAGGAGACAAAGAAACATGGCCCAAGTGAAAGAATGGATCAAAACCCCAGAAAAAGACCTAAACAAAATGGAGATAAACAATCTATCACATGCAGAGTTCAAAACACTGGTTATAAGGATGCTCAGGGAACTTAGTGAGGACCTCAGCAGCATAAAAAAGAAAAAGATCTGGTCAAAAACAAAGAATACACTAACTGAAAGAATAATTTACAGTGAAACAGCAGTAGAGTTGATGAAACCAAGAATCAAATTGATGATTTGGAACATATGGAAGGAAAAACAATTGATCAGATCAACGAGAAGAATATAAAATCCAAAAAAAATGAGGATAGTATAAGCACCTCTGGGACAATTTCAAGAGACCCAACATTCGCATCATAGGCCTCAGAAGAAGAGAAAAAACAAAGTATTGAAAATCTATTTGAAAATTAATGAGAAAAAGCTTCCCTAATTTGGTGAAGGAAATAGACATGCATTTCCAGGAAGCACAGAGAGTCCCAAGGAAGAGGGATGAAAGAGGTCCATCCAAGACACATCATAATTAATATACTAAAGTTTAAAGATAAAGAGAGAATCTTAAGAGCAGCAAAAGAAAAGAAGTCAATTACCTACAAAGGAGTTCCCATAAGACTATCAGCTTATTTCTCCCAAGAAACTTTTCAGGCTAGAAGGTATTGGCAAGAAATATTCAAAGTTTTGAAAAGTGGGTACCTAAGCCAAAGTTACTCTACCCAGCAAAACTATCATTTAGAATTAAAAGGCAAATAAAGAGCTTCCCAGACAAGGAAAACTTAAAGCAGTTCATCATCACCAAACCATTATGATATGAAATGTTAAAGGGACTTATTTAAGAAAAAGAAAATCAAAACTATAAGCAGTTAAGTGGCAAAAATACTAAAAATACATATCTATCAACAATTGAATCCAAAAAACAAACTAAGAAAACAAGAAGAACAGAGTCAGAATAATGGATACAGAGTGTTTCAATGATTGCCGGATGGGGGATTGAAAGAAGAGGTGAGGGAATTAAGAAGTACAAATAGGTAGTTACAGAATAGTCATGAGGATATAAAGTACTGTATAGAAAATAGAGTAGCCAGAGAACTCATACACATGACCATGGACATGAACAATGGTGTGGGAATTGCCTGAGGGAGTGGGAAGTGCTGGGTTGAGGGATACCAAGGGAGAAAAATCAGGACAACTGCAATAACATAATCAATAAAATATAATTTTTAAAAAAGACCCAAGTCTTTTTTTACAGATACAGCTTTGTGTTGGAAAGAAACATTGATTTAAGTAGGACATGAGACCAGATTGTGAGTTTAGGCAATTCCAAATGGAAATATAGAAATGCCCGATGGTAAACTAAAAATGATCATTAGAAAATCAGCGTCTGATCCCAGATAAGCTATCTTAAGAAAAGCACACACATGGAAAAATTCATGACTGAAAGGCTAAGCCTCAAGCAAAGCCTACATACAGTACTGAGGTTGAAGAAAGAAGAACTGGGAAAATAAAAAGTGAGGGGATCAAGACAGTACTGTGTTTAAAGGGGGCATATTTCAAGAAATAAGGATATGATAAATTGCATTACTGCACTATTGACTGCAATTCTTCACTTAACTGAGCATCCACACACTAGCTATGTATTGAGCTTATTGACAATAGAGTGTATTTCCCACCCCATGGTCATGTAACTTGTAACTGATGGCATATGACAGAAATGGCAGTGTGTCAATTTTGAGTCTAGCTCTTTTAAAGACCTCATTGCTAATTATTCTTTTGTTTTCTCCCATTGCCATGTCAAAAACATACTACAGCTAGCATGAACTAAAGAGAAGCATAAGAAATACAGACCGGTGACTCCCCAGCCAACTAGCAGATTTTCATGAAAAGAAGAGCCACCCAGCTGAACCCAGCGCAGGTAAACTCCAGCTGTCCCACAGATATGTGAGCTGTAATACATTGTTGATTTTTTAAGCCATTGAATTTGGGGATGGTTTGTTATAAAGCAACAAGTATCTAATGCCAGAGGGTAGATAATCAAGTCAAATACAACAGCAAGATTTGGGAGAATAAGGAAGGAGTAAGGGCCTTTATATTTCATTGCAAGTAAATCTTAGGAAAATTTTGAGACAGCTCTTTCAGTTGAATGGTGAAGATAAAAAACATTGATTACAAAGATTTTTTAGCAAATCACTTAATTGTTATCTCTTTTTACTCCCATATAAATGAGTGATAGTGCTTCTTCCCATCACATACCCACTTGGATACACTCCCAAGAAAAGACATTAAGTTCTACCTGGAAAGATGAAAGCTGCATTTTCAAAACCAAAACCTTATTGCAGGATAAGCATTGGCAGTGAATGAAGTATCATATTCATGGGACGATCCCAGGAGAAAAGTGAAAGGACTTCATTATAGTTTCCAAATGTCCAAATGCTTTGCTTTTCCAAAGGAACTTGGTGGGTAGAAAAAAAGTTGAATGGAATGTGTCTGAAGTCATGAGGCTTTACTCCTGTTGAGGAGCATGATACCACCTCATACAGTAACTGTGATCTTTATCTTAAGTTCTGCACTTCTTCGCTGCCTCATATGGATTTCCTCATCATTTTCCTCTTCTCTAATTTGACATCTTGGATTTGTGAAATCATCTCAGTGTTTTATATTTTAAAATATCTGCTACACTAAATATTTAGTCTATTTACTCCACCTCCAAGCAGGTGGAGCATAACTCCCCACTCCTTAAGTGGGGTTGAGCAGTAACTCTCTTCCAAAGAGACAATATGGGAAAAGGTAAGAAAAAGAGTATATAGTGCAGAAAACAAACACTTCCTCAGCCAGTTGACTGAGGCCAACATCAACAGGAGTAAATCATGATGATAGTAGTTACTCTTCATATGGGGATGAAAATGGTACTTTTCCTCTTTGACCTTCTTCTCCCAACATAACCCAGATTAATCAAGAAGAAACACTAGACAAATAACAATTGAGAGACATTCTACAAAATACCTTATGAGTACTCCTCAAAATTGTCAAGTTTGCTGGTAAAAAAAGGAAAGTTTTTTGTCAATAAAGAGCAAGGAAAGTCTAGGAAACTGTCATAGCCGAGAGGAACCTAAGGAGACATGTAGACCAAATGTAATGTATCTTAAATGAGATCTTAGGACAGAAAAGAGGTATTAGGTAAAAACTAAAAAAATCTGAATCAAGTATGAACTTTAGTGGGTAATAATGTATCAAGATTGGTTCATTAACTATAGTAGATATACTATGCTAATATAAGATGTTAATAATAGGAGAAACTGGACATAAAGTATAGGGCAACCCTCTGTGCTGCCTAAAATTGCACTATATAAAAATTTATGTTTAAAAAAAGTGCTTATTAGAGTTTGTAATCTGTGTGGTCAATTTCTATGTAATCTGCCAAGGTAAGCTACCTTTTAATAAGGTTTCTATGCAAATAAGATTGGTCATAAACAATTCAGCAACTTCATGCAAATTGTAGAAATGGGAATAGAAGACAACATTTTCAGAATTTCTTCACTTACCAACTCATTTATATTTATACATTGCTGAACTCTAAAAACCTAGAAGGAAAAATTATTTTTCTATATTTCCTATGATCACAGTTGTATCAGCACATTTTAGCAATTGTATCAAAGTAAACTGAGACAGATGTTTACATTTCTTTAATCCTTTTCTATATGTGCTTAATACTTATACATTCGGTGGTAGATTATTTCAGTTTTGGATTAATAATTAAGAGCTCAAATGAGATAATGTATGTGAAAGCACTATATAAACAGCAAATTGGCAATGAGATATAAAAACTATTACTAGAAAATAGAAAATTTCAACTTTTTCTCCCAAAATGTTAATTTCGTACTAACTAGAACTTATTAATGGTTTATCTATGAGAGTTTCATAATTTTATGGTGGGAAATTAGAGATTATGAAGCGATTTATTTGTAGGTTCTACTGTTTTTAAAAATATTTTATTTATTTATTTTTAGAGAGAAGGGAAAGAGAAAGAGAGGGAGAGAAACATCAGTGTGTGGTTGCCTCTCACATGCCCCCTACTGGGGACCTGGCCTGCAACCCAGGCATGTGCCCTGACTGGAATTTGAACCTGCAGCCCTTTGGTTTGCAGGCTGACACTCAATCCACTGAGCCACACCAGCTCCTTAGCTGTTGTTTATATAAGTGGAGCACCCAATATCACCTCCTGAGGCTTTAAAATATAAGTCCCAGCATAATACAAATTAGATGCAAAATCATGGAAAAATAAGTGGTTTACCAATGAGAAGATAGTTATGTTTCAAGAAGTGACTTTTTCATGCTTTTAATGTTTAGTGAAGAGTATAGAACCTAGGTCCCAGAGCTAGACTCATATAAGAAAAGGGAAGCTAAAGATGATCAGATGAAGACATACAGATATGATATGGTTGCTAGCGACACTGTTTCTTAGAAGAAGGAGGGGAAAGCCTTACAGTTAATCCTGAAATCACAGTGCTTATTCTTATGCTAATTTTTCTGAATATCATAGCAAGAAGTCTGTTAAAAATAGTAATTAAAGCTCTTTGGCTAGTTCTGTCTGCAAATCTTTTAAGTTCATAGTCAATATTTAGAAGTGTTTATAATTTGTTCTTGAGAATTTAAGGTCCTCCTAAGACTACAAATTAGTTTAGCAGATAGTTTACCACCAAATATCTATTCAGAAACATTACATCGGGGTACACTTCTTTACCTCTTCATCCCATCTAAAGCTTCTTTCAAAGCTAAGTGCTAAAATAATCACTGCATAGCTTTCACAATTACAAAAGTGTTTTGACCCTCATTGGATAGTAGTGCTGAAGCCAAGGTGGAGAGGAGCATGGGCTTCACCTGCAACTCCTCTGATGCATCCTGGCCTCTACACATGGAACAAGCTCTCTTTTGGTAAAATAACGAAAAGGTCTGTGCTCAAGTGCTTGACCTCCTGGCTCTGCCACTCACCAAGCACACAACTATGGGTAGAAGACTGAAGTTCATCAAGGGTTAATGTTCCTTCATGTAGAGGGCTGTTGCAGGAATTATGCAAAAATAATATGTGCAAAGGAGCTTCATGAATTGGAAAGCATATCCCAACTGGAGGCCATATTTGTACTCGCACAGATTATAGGTCTGTCCCTCTTGTTTGCACTTCTTCACAGTGGTAATGGCAGCAGGACAATGGGAAATGTGCAAAATTCAATTGTGTTCTGTCCATGTAAACCTATTTCTCCTCTTCTAAGGCTCAGGATCTTAGAAAAATGGTCTAGAATGGGAATTCTGGTGATATTTTTTCCTAGATGAGTTCTAATCATTCCTATGTGAATCAGATTTTAGCTGGACAGTCTCTTCATGTGTCATTGTGCAACAAGACAAATGAATCTATATTTCCCAATGAGGTAATCCAAAAAAAGTAAATATGTGTGTGTGTTCTTAAAATATTAGGTACAAGAAAGATGCTAATAAAAATGTTTAGCTTTGCTATAGTAGAATCAATATTTGCAAGAGCTTAATATTAAATTGCCTACTTTGAATATTAGCTGGAAAGTCAAATTAGACAATTACTCTTCTCAGCAGGGATAATCACCACAGGAACAGAAGCCTGGGATTTAATTTTGCCTCAGATGGTTTGATAGGCTCATAATCTCAAGAGAAGAAAGGAAGGGAGAAAGGAAGGGGAAAGAAATGAAAAATAGAAAAAGAATGGAAAGAAAATCCTGATAACAAATTTTAAATTATTAATTTTATCCTATTCTGGTTTGTAAAGAAACATTTAGATTATGTTGGATAAGGAACAGGCTACAGTATATTGAATTTTTGGTTCAGTTCACATCACAGAACCTCAGCTAAAATGGTGTACCTCATATACTTTATAAGAGCAAGTACTGACATTTCAAAAGTTTTCTGTCTTTACTCTGCATGACAGTAATGTATGGGAACAGTGTAGGGCAATCATCCTCAGTCCTAACCCACCTCCAGCTCAACCATATGCCTACTGAGAACAGGACACACACGGTAATTAATGCTCCCCCAAAATGTCCTGATTTTGAACTGGACTAGAAAGAATAGCAGGACAATGTTTTCCTACTCAAGTGAAGCATGAAGGAAGATAAGAGGCTGTGTCTCTCTAGACCAATCCTGACAGGCTTGCCCAACTCTGGATATAAACACAAGAATGCAAAGTGTTTATGCCCACCATTCAAAATGACATAGAAACTAAAGTTCTCACATTTTATTTTGCCTGGTTCTTTCTTGTTTGAACAAGAATATAATGTATGTGTGTGTGCATATACAATAATTCACCATTTAGAGTTTCCATCATTCAGTTGTTTTCTTTTAAATGAAAAAATACTTTGAATAGATAAAACCAATATTTTATCATGCGTGGCCCAATTGCTTTTAAATTTTTCCAAGAATTGAAAATAATAAAATTAACATCAAATGTATCTATTGGCTCACTTACACGGTTAATGCAGTTTCTTATAATTTAATGTTTTCTTTAAAAAAAATTGGAAGTATCCAAAACTGGATAAGGGGTCAGGAAGCATTTGTTCAAAGATTCAATGAAGTTCTACTTTACGGAAGACATATAAGATAAGAGATTATTTTTTACTTTTCTGCTAGTATATGGAAACTGGTAGGAGATATTAAAATATATGTTCATGGAAGGCAATGAAACAAAGTCATTAAAAGAATGAGGTTTGGAGTTAACAGATTCTATTTTATATTCTGTCTATTCTGTGCAAGCTTAGCAAGTTACTTTATCTCTCTGTGTTTTAGTTTCCTCATTTGTAGAAGGAGAATCATAACAGCAGCCTCACTGATAATGATAAAGTGAGCTAATGTACAATACACAAAGACACAGCAGAGCAACTAACTCATACTAATCCATAAATGGAGCTGATGGTCATTGTAGTTTTCATTATTACATAAGTGAATATGACAGCAGGTAAAAAATTATAGAGATTGCAAAGTATTTGAGAATTACAAGGAGAAATCACTTGTGGCTGTGGGATTTGGGAACATCTTCAACTGGGCCGTGCGGAATGTGAAGGTTTGGACCCTGGACATAGAAAGAGCCACCTAAACAGTATTTTCTGTGGACATAGAGACTATTGAATTGGGAGAAATGGCAAGTTTGCTTGTGCCATGGGCTGAATTAAAAAGGATGTAGAAATAGGGTAAGAATTGTGATCCATCTTTATTCTGCTTTCCAGGAGAACTACTAGTTATTTATGCTGGGGAAGGAAGCAATGGCACTTATGCTTTAGGAAGATTTGGACTAACAACAGAGATTACATAAATTAGAATCAGGAGACTGCAGCAACGTGGTTCTATTAGGAGGAGGTGATTGTGACGCATTAGGTTCAAGCTGGATGGAAATGATATAGACATGAGAACTACGAGGGATAGTAAACATGACTTAGTCACAGATTAGATTTGGCGTGAAGAGAGGAAAGACAGTTGTACTACTGTGGATGAAAGGGCCTCAGTTGGGTAGGAAATGAGTCAGAGGTGTTGTATCTAGCTCTCACACAGTAAGACTCAACGCCCAAGACAGCAACACACAATATTAGTATGTATATGATTTGACATTGGTCTGTCAAGGGGATGCCTGGAAGTGCATGGGTTGTGTGGGGTCTACATTCCTGCCACTCAAATGACAAAATATCGCCATGAGCAGATGCCATGTCTTCAGGAGACAATAGTTCTTATTCTGTTTGTAACAGGGGAGCACTTTTCTTTCTAGCCTAAATTATGAGCTTAGGCTATTAGGACCTGGAGTACATATTTTTTTTTGTCTTTGAATCCCTGGAAATTACCTATACCTACACATAACTGATGCTCAACAAGTGATTCTTAGTGAAGGAGCAAAGGGGGCATATTAAACCAACATATTGGAAGCTCTGAAACACTGAAAAGAAACAAAACCTACTCTGAAAGCACCCGTGGGTACATCTTCTTCCTCTTCAGTACATCTTGGGCTCATTGCTAGAGGAAGTTATGTCAGATGTGCCTACTTAAGCACTTTTTCTATCATGGTTTATATTTATAGAAAAATATGCTACTGAGCCTCATGCATCCAAGAGTGGAAAGGAAACAACACTTTAAGAATTGATTTTAATTTAGTAGAGGGCCATGCCTGCATTCACATAAAGTTAATGTGGGCATAAATAAACACAGTAAGCAAATGAAAACTAAAACAGTTCATAATAAATGCTAGATGAATGTTTTCAGATAGGAAGGCTGGTATACCTCAATATTCGTAGCCCATTGAGAAAGAACTGGCTGCCGAACACCAATTTAAGATAGCCTAAAATGCAAGTGAGGAAGAGGTTTATTTCATCCAGCTCTCTGAATGGGGATGGAGCCAGGGTCTAAAGGGAGCAGCAGAAGAATAAAAGCCTACCCCAATGGAAGTGAGCTATGAGTAATTCATCCATTACTAAACAACTATGAAAAATTAATTCCATGCTTGTCTCTTCTGGTAGCTCCCTTGGCTGAGGAGCTTCAGAAAAGTAAAAACTAGGAAGAGTCTCAAGTAGGTAAAAAAGCACTTACTACTAAATATTAGGCATGTAGTTAGGATCAAATCTGACTATCCAGGATCACGAATGGCAACATATTCCCTGCTGAGGGTGAATTAATGTGGATGGTCACATAACTCTTATTTCCAATGGAATATGATTGACACAGATCTTCACAGGGTTCATGGCAATACACTAGTCAGTACTTGCCATAAGATAATCTTTTTTTACAGCATGTCTGTTTCTTACAATCATAAAATCACCTTTAGGATAAGAAACTGGACAATAAGCTGAGAAAGAAGGCATTTTAGGAAAGCATACATCCTGTGGTACTACATTGCTCTGAATGATTTTACCATCCTGGGTTTTTTTCCTTTGGGTGATATGCTGCAATCATTCTTGCAATCAAGAGATTCCTTTCTGAAATTGCAAACTCTTATAACAGTGCACAAGGCAATGTGAGTTAAACAGAGCCTTAGTAAAACACTTCTATAAATGTTGCACTTCAGGTGACCAAAGTTGGAAGTATACAACACCTCAAAATTTTAAGTAATTCATAAAATTGCCTACCTCCAATGAGAACTCCAAACCTTTGTACTTGAAAAAGAGATCAATATATTCTGGCAGGATACAAAGTTCTTAAAACCCAGAGAAGTCCCAGTGCTCTAAAATTAGTTGCATACAAATAGGAGTCTCAACCCTAACAAATATGAGTAATTCACATCAGAAGAGTTAATGAATTTAAAGAGTGTGCAATCTGATTGAAGTTTTCAAAGTTGGTTTGTCCTTTCCCCTTTTAAAATTCTGCCCTTCTTAATCATAACCTACTGAAACATCAGCAAGGAACCAAATTCATAAAAGATTAAAAGGAGAGAGCCATAGGAAATCATTATATAATGTAAAGAAAATCTTATTTTCATAGGTATTATATTCAGGCTATTTTATTTATTTATTTTATTATTTTGTTGTTGTTCAATTACAGTGGTCTCCATTTTTCCCCTACAGCCACCCTACAGCCAAACCCACCTCCCTCCCTTGCTTCCACCCTCCCCCTTGGTTTTGTCCATGTGTCCTTTATAGTAGTTCCTAAAAATCCTTCCCTCCTCTAGCCCCTCACACCTTCCCTCTGGTTACTGTCAGATTGTTCTTACTTTCAGTGTCTCTGGTTATATTTTGGTTGCTTTTTTCTTTTGTTGATTATGTTTCAGTTAAAGGTGAGATTTTTATGGTATTTGTCCTTCGCCGCCTGGCTTATTTCACTTAGCATAATGCTCTCCAGTTACATATATTCAGAGTATTTGAATAATCTCACAGAAATGCCAGATAGGCATTCTTCTATATGGTTATCACTTTTAGACTATTTCTTCTTCCTTAAGATACCTAAAGGTTACTGGGTTCTTGTAGAGAGAAAGATACAAGGTTCTCATGACCTTCAGAGTCATCAGGCTCAGGGAGACCCTTTCTACTCTTCATAACATTTCTGAGTTTTAACACCAGTAAGGCAAGTCTAATGGGAAGAACTTTTGGTCTTGATTGACTTCTATAATGCTTAGCGATGGTTCACAAATTACTATAATTACAAGCAGCTTGATAATCCTTCTGAAACCAGAATAAATATATTCCTGTGGCCCAGAGGGGAAAAGCCTACTAAAAATCCCACCTACACTCTTTTCCAGAATAGAACATGTGCTTAACTTCAGCAGAAAAATCTTCATTGGAGGTTTCCAAAAGACAGCTGGAGCCTAGTGTGCTGTGCTTCTAATAGTTCATTGGCAGGAGCAGACATGATGCCAGAGTTCCTAGAATTCTCCTAGAAGAGGGCCCACATGCCCACTCACCGGGTTCCAACCCAGGCCTGATCAGGCAGGTCATGGGAACTAAAGACTGCCAATGCCCTCTCCCTGGACTCTCCATAATCAGCGGTCTGGGAGCTTGAATGGAACCTCTGCTGGAGCTCCAGTCAGAACACAGTCTCCTTATTTTCACCCTGCCTAAATCTAAAAATCAGAAGCCAAACAAAAAGTAACTTAATACATTCATTAAAAAAATAACACATGCTCCACACAGTTCATTTAACAACAATAAAACTGGTTGACTTTTCCTGCCCAGGATCAATGTGCTTGGAGGGCTAACTTTGCCCTACAAGGTAACTTTGCCCCTGAAGTTCCCTGAGAAATTATTTTATGTAGGTGGTTAAAGACAATATTGCTTTCTTTTAGTCAATTATATCAGAGATTATCACTTGGCAATCCTCTGAGCACTTAGAGCCAGTGGTTATTATTTATTACTTCCACTTAATAGGAGCT
This sequence comes from Artibeus jamaicensis, assembly GCF_021234435.1. Classification (NCBI taxonomy): domain Eukaryota; kingdom Metazoa; phylum Chordata; class Mammalia; order Chiroptera; family Phyllostomidae; genus Artibeus; species Artibeus jamaicensis. The sequence goes on from NW_026522059.1 coordinate 42,708,910, forward strand.
CCACTGCAGGAAATACTGTAAAACATCAACATACATCTATCTTTAACATCTGTCCAAAAATATCCTACTCTGAATAGTAGAAAATGTATTATGTATACATAGATACATAATTTACATATTGTGAATATTCACACAGAGAAAATACAACCTATTAGGATTTGGGATTTTGCTGTAGAATGATTTCATTGCCCCAATTTACCCTAATAAATTTTCCGAGACTATAAGGACTACTTAGAAAGATTAAGAGTTTAATTTCAAAGAGGGAAAGAGGGTAAAAATTAAATACTCAGGCTCTGGGAAGTTCTATCTCAAATTTTTCCTCTTGCTTTAATCTTCCATTTCTACAAGTTGGTGGGCCATCACCAGTCCCTTTTCTATTAACCAAGGCATGAAGAGGATTTTCCTCATACAGAACATCCCCAGAGGAAAGAACCAGAACTTTCTCTTTCACCCAGAAAGGAATGGTACTTAAACCTACACAGTTATTTGGACACTGAGGCAACTTACAAGTACTGCAAACATTGTTGACTGCTGAAAGCCCAAGTACCGAGGAAGTTTGGAGAGAGAGTGGGTGAACACAGAGGTCGGTTCTTCCACAATGAATTTAGAATTCATGTAGAATGAGACAACTGAGAGCTAGCAGGAATCTTTGCAATAACATGGTGATTCCCAACTGAAGGCAGGGTCCCTCCTCCCCATTTGGGGTATATCTGGTAATGTTGTGAGGGAGTGTGGTCATTACTGGTTTTCACAATATTTGCAGATGGCTACCAGCATTTGTTGGACAGAGGTCAGTAATGCTAAATATTCTACAATGTGTATTGCAGCCCCCAGAATAAGATCCCATCCCAAATGCTATTAACTTCTTTATCTTGACTAATAGAATTCAAATCCAGAGATGCTCAGTGAACCCACAGGAGCAGTTAGTCGCCCAACAGTAACAAGGTTCTGGACTCCTCCATTCAGTGTGCCTGTTGCATCTTTGAGACGTGCAGAACATGCAAAGGAAGAAATACTGATTCAAATGGGGTGGACTCCTTCACCCTGCCTATGAGCTCTAGATTCACAGTTGTCCATGTTGTATTAGAGTTGAGTTCAAACTTTCTCCCCTATTTTAAGAGTCTTGATCCCTATTGCGTGAGTCTTGAATAAAGTCTTCTTTACTATTCTTAACAAGTTCCAGTGAAGTCTTTTTCTCATATAGTATTAATAAATATACTTTAAATGGATGAATTCCTAACATGAGCCATCTAGATGGGTGTCCCCACATAAGGAAACTGGGCTGGAAGCAGAGAGAGAAGCCTGGTGGATGAAATAAAGGAACCCTTAATGGAGGGTGGATGGACTGCAGTGGAGACTGAGTTGTTCCTTGTATAATCTGACCCTGGAACCCTCTTCTCATGCTCCCAGTGATGGGTCCCCAAGAAGACTTTTCATCCATTTGTGCTGATAAGCTGTCTTTGTAACCAAGGGAGCCAGCTGTGTCACTGTATGGAACAAGAAAAGGTAGAACTCTTCGAAGCTTGGAGAACATCTTTTGTGGAATTTAATTTACAAAGGAGACAATGTGGTATCTTGGGGTTACATGGATAAAAATGAAGGGCAAGGATGCTGCCAAGGAGAGTGGACTCTTTCAGTCATTATCACACACTGATGGGGCACCTTCATTTGTCCTGATTTATGCCTCTTCATGGACACATTTGTCATCGTTCAAGGACTGAAGAAATATGTTAGGAAGATTAACTCTAGTATTTATCACTTACTATTTAAGCAATAAGTTGCACATTCTTCAAGAAATCTATGGAATAGCTTTTGTTTGTTATTCTACACCAGATACTGTAAAATGACAACTCATATATTCTTTATTTTGCCCTAATGCAAAGTTGTCAAGAAAAAATGTTATTTTTTCTTCATCAGGCTAATTTTGAAACTCAATAACATGTAAACTTCTCGAGTTATGTGGCTCTGATTACTTGGACAGAGCCATCTCAGAAAAGTACAAAGTTTATTGGTTTGTAGGCCAAAATACAGTTTTGGTCCAGCTGAATTTGATTTGGGCTGATCTCTCTTAGTATAAAGGAACAGAGCTGACATTAAATGATTGTTTAATATGAGCCAGGTATTAAATAACACGACTCCATGTGCTTCATCTCATTACCCTCATAGCCACCCTGAAGAGTCCATGTTAGCACACACAAGTGCAGACATTGTGGTTTGGAGAAGTCACTGATGGAAAGTCACATAGCAAAGAGATGAGCAGAGATTAGAACCGAGGTGTCCAATGGTAGAGTCCACAGTCTGTTGTCAAGGAATTATGAGCAGGGCATTGGGGTCTGAGTCCAGTACTCTCTACAAAAATAAACATGAGCACCCCAGAAATCATGATAAATTGGGTAAGGAGAAAAACATATTTGCAGCTGCCTGGAGAAATGCCTGATCTAGAAGCTTCTCTTTGTCCCAAGTGTCTAGGAGTAAAAAGGGTCCTCCACCCAGACCACACTTTCAGCATCTTCTAAGTTTGTCTCACATCCCAGATTTCTTCTTCTTTAGGTACCTCCCACCTCTCCAGAGACCCAGTCCTTTCCACTGTCTACAATGGAAACTGTAACAGATTTAGAATATTTAGTCTGTGATTGACTGACCAATGCATCTGCTTTAAATACATGCACACAAAATGTGGTTCAAGTAGGTTTTTAAATTTTTATGTCTTAACTATCAGACACTTTCTATGGTTAAAGGATTCCCAGGGTGGGAGTATATAAAGGGACTTCCAAGATCACTTACAACCCAAATAAAACTTTGCAGAAAGCCACCACTTAACACCAAGAACAGCTTGAAACTAGGATGTCTCATGTGAATTTCCCAATGTTTAAACATTGACAAACAGATCTGCCCCTACCATTTGTGGAGCCTGGAATGAGAGTACAAATGGAGGCCCACATACCATATGTCAATATTTAAAGGTTAGAAATCAAGCCAACAAATTTCTTACTAAAATACGATCTAGTCCCTACTTTGACAAATATACTGTCACGATGACCTGGAAGACCAAGTCTTAATTTAGAATTCTTTTGAATTCCCTGGCAAATTGGGGTACTGCTGAGAAGGCCAGCCCCTGCACCCGAGTGCACCCACCCCATGCCCTAATCCCTCTTGGCTCCACGTAATGTGGACGGGCCTTGCCTGCAAAGGAATGGACAGTCCAGTTCAGATGTCTAAGCTTCTGTCGTGTTCCCTGCACACAGCATCCCCTTGGTTATGTCTCAGTCCAGAAGGTGCATGTCTGTGCACACTTTGGAAAGTCAGATCTAAGACAAGGCCCACACACACCTAGGAAGTAGGTCTGGGACCATTTGGGACTGTTCAGGGTGCTGAGTTCCAGAGCACAATCTAGAAGGAGAGCGAATGGGTTACTGTACATATAGGTACTTCTCCTCGGCCCTTCAGACCTACAGTCCTGGCCCTCCAGGGAAGAGGATGGCTGCAGTAAGTCCAGGGGGAGGTCCTCTAAGTGTGAGACCTAGAACAGGGAGCCATTTTGCCAAGGTCTAAAGTCAGTGCTCTTGCCAGATTCTGAAAAAGTTTAAAGGATATTGAGTGAAGCATGCAAATGTTTTCATACAACCAGTTCACTGGTCTAGCAAAACACTGAGCTGGAAACAAAGACAGTGGTACAGCCACTTTGAAAGACAGTTGAGTGGTTTCTTAATAAAACCAAACATATTTTTATTATATGATCCATTAATTGTGCTCCTTGGTATTTGACCAAAGGAGTTGAAAACTATGTCAATATAAAAATCTTCATGATGTTTAGAGCGGCTTGGAAGCCACCAAGATGCCATTCAGTAGGTGAATGATAGATACACTACCGTACATCACAATGGAATATCGTTTAGTGCTACAAAAGAAAGGAGCTATCAAACCATGACAAGATACGAAGGAATCAGATACACATTACTAAGTGAAAGAAGGCAATCTAAATAGTATGACTCCAACTATATGATATTCTGGAAAAGGTAAAACTATGGAAATAGTAAAAATATTAATGGTTCTAGGTGTGGGTGGTAGGAAAAGGAATCAATGGGCAGAGCAGAGTGGATTTTTAGGACAGTATGCATTTTCAAAAAAATTTTTATGTTACTATAATGATGAATACATATCATTATATATTCGCCCAAAGTCATAAAATGTACAACACCAGGAGTGAACCCTAAGATAAACTATGGACTCTGAGTGGTAATGATGTGTCCCTGTAGGTTCATCAATTGTAACAAATATACAACTCAGAGGGAGGAGGGAGTGTTGATAGTGGGGGGAAGCTATGCCTATGAGGAGACAGAGAGTATATGGGAAATCTCTGTCTCTTTCTTTCAGTTTTGCTGTGAACCTAAAACTGCTCTAAAAATAATTTTAAAAATAACAAAAAGAAAGATGTACACTTTATTAAGAGTGGCTACAAAAGAAAAAGGCCTCATAAAGTCATTTATTGGTTAGGGTGAACAACTTAACACTTATTCCCTTGGAGTATCTTAGCCCCTTAGCTTTTGATTTCTTCTATTCTATTGTTTTTCTTTCAATGCTCTATTTGGGCAGCCTCTCTCCTGGGTATACCCAGACCTTGACTTCAGAGATGGGGACTCAGTTCTCTGCTCCTGAAGCTGGGCTTTGTATTAAAGCCAAGCACAGCTGCTGGTCCAAATCTTTGTAATCGTGTTCAGCTTTATAGCTCAGAGGGGAAATGATGATGTCACATCTGGAATTCTGATTGAATTCAGGACTTATCCTTGGATAAGATATACCAGCAGAGCAGCTCAGAGCAATAGGAGCAAATTGGCTAGACCTTGGGTTGACAGACTTTGGGAAGAATACAGAGGAAAGTAAAATATGACTAAATATTGATCAGGGAAAGTCTACAGGGGCTCATACACAGTATATACAACTGCACATCGTGCACAATGTAATTATGTATTGATTTGACTTGCTGGAAATAACTGGCTTAGAAAAGGAGGCAGGTGAGGGGCAAACAAAAATGATTTCAAAATATTTGAAGAATACCTTCTTTCCTTTATTTCCTCTTTCTAGGATCCAGAGAAAGAGGGAAAGATTTTAAATTACTGTTTGAAAGATTCAGGTTGGAAGACAAAGGTGCTGGCAATAAGGATTGTTCATGATGTGAATGGATTACCGAGAGATTTAAGATCATTTTTTCTGGTGACCTTAAGATAGAATTTTAGAACTGTTCCAAAGCCTTCATCTTTATACATGAGAAAAAATGAGGCCCAGAGGACACAGCTAATATATATCACAGCCAAGATGTGAACTTTGTTGTCTGAATATCACAGTGGGAAGAAAGCTGAGAGATCATTCAGCTCCCAGAAGTTCAGCAGAATGTATTTCCCATCAATTGTTTGTTAAGAAAATATCCATGCAAAAAATAAAAATAAAAAAAGGAAATGAAAGAAAATAGAAAATATTCAGGTAAATAGAAAAGTTGAAAGATGACTACAATGATATACTCATTTGATTCAACCATTGTCAACATTTGCAAGATTGCTTTATCTATCGTACAAGCATGTATATATATGCATATGTGTATACAGCTAAAAATATTGGGTTGGACAAAATTTTTTTTTAGTTTTTTTCCATAAGATGGCTCTAGTAGCACTTAGTTGTCTTTAACTTCAATTGAAACAATTTTCTTAGATTGTATTGTGACAGCTGTCATATGAGTGTGCATTTTTTAAAAACTTATCAAAATTGGTGAATTTTTATAGCCATTTTAATATTAAAGATAAAAATATGCAACTTTTTTGGCCTATTATGTTTTATTATTTCCAGAAATGTAAAGACACAACTGCAATGCAAAAAAAGACTTGTGCAGTATACAGAGAAGGTGCTGTGACTGATAGAACATGTCACAAGTGTTTTGCAATTTTGTGCTGGATATTTCTTGCTGGATGATGTTCTACGGTTAGGTAGACCAGTTGAAGTCCGTAGCTATGAAACTGATTCATTACTTGAGAACAATCAATGTTATACCGCAATGGAAGGTAGCCAGCATGCTCAAAATACCCAAATCAATAAAGTTATTGGAGAAATGAAAAAATGTGTTTTTTATTACATGGAAAAAATAAAACAGACTTTTTTCCAACCCAATACATTGAAGAACATTCTATCCATCAATTTTTTCCAGTATTTTCTTTCCACTTGTTCTGTAGAACGTTCTACACCTTAGATTGGCCTATTGTTTTCTCTTTGTGTCCTTTAATTATTCCTCTTAAGCTGAAGTGAAGTCCACAGGCTTGGTTAGAGTCAGGTTACATAATTCTGAAGAGAATATTTTGCGTGATGTCAATAGACTTGAATTCATTGCCAAGTCTAACAAATTGAGGGTTTCTGCAAGAGCTCTTGTTGAGAAGAGTAGGAGGCTATCTCAACGCTTAGCAGAAATTTACACCAGGAAGGATTTGCTGTGAGTACTGCTAGACATGGAGACAATTTCACATTTATAATGAAAAGGAAAGAATAGAAATTTTTTAAATTGAGATAATTGTAGAGCCACGTATAATTGTAGTCATTTGTGTGTGTGTATGTATGTATAATTCTATACAATATTATCAGATGTATAGGTTGGTGTATTCACCATCTCAGTCAAGACACTGAACCCACATGTATCCTACACGTTGCCCTTTTATAATTCTTTCCTCCCATCCCTAAAACTGGCAACCACTAAACTACCCTTCATTCCTAAAATGTTGTCATTTCAAAAAATAGCATGTAAATTGAGTATCATTTTATATAAACTTTGGGGATTAGCTTTTTTTCATTTAGCCTAATTACCTGAAGATTCATCCAAGTTGTTACATATACATCTATTTTAAATTGTACTATTTTTTATTTAATTATTTTTCAACTACAGTATTCTGTATTTTACTCCCATCCCAGCCCACCCTCCCGTGCCCCCCACCTCCCTCCCATTTCCACCCCCCTTAGTTGTTGTCCATGTGTCCTTTATACTAGTTCCTATAAATCCTTCCCATTTTCCCCCTGAAATTCCCTCCCCTCTCCATCTTCTTTTTTATTGCTGAGTAGTATTCAATGGTACAGATGTACCATGATTTGTTTAATCATTCGTCTGTTGCAAGATACCTGAGCTGATTCCAGTTTGGGGCTATTACAAACAAAGCTGAAGTGAGCATTTGTTATAGGCATTTATGTGAATATAAGTTTTGATTTCTCTGACAAATATCCATGAGCGTAATTCCTGGATTGTGTGGTAATTACATGTATAGATTTTTTATAAACTGTCAAACAGTCTTCACGAAATCCTATACTATTTTACATTTTCACTAACAATATTGATGATTTCATTTCACTGTATCTGCACCAACATTTGATGTTGTCAGTATTTTTATTGGGTTCTCTGCTGGGGACTGTAAGATTTTATAGTTTTACATTTATATCTATGATCCATTTTGAGTTAATTTTTACATACAATGTGAAGTTTAATTTGAGGCCTTCTTCTTCTTTTTAAAACCTATGGATGTTCAGTTAACCTGCACCATTTGTTTAAAAGACTGTTCTTTCTCCATTGAATTGTTCTTGTATCTTTGCCAAAAATTGTTTGGCATATTTGCGTAGGTCTGAGTTCTGTTCTCTGTTCCACTGATCTATGTGCCTATCCCTTCAGTAATACTACACTGTAGCTACAGAGTAAGACTTAATATTAGGTAGTGATTCCTCATATTTTATTATTGTTTGTTGAAATTATTTTAGCTCTTTAGTGTTTTGTGACTTTCCATATGAATTTTAGAGTAAGCTTGTGCATGTCTACAAAAAAATCTCTCCAGAATTTTGATAAAAATTCATTAGGACTATATGCAAATTGGGGAGAATTAGCATCATGTTGATGCTAATTCCTTCTTCTGGTTGTATTGAATTTATCTAGTTCTCTTTTTTAGTTTCTTGAGGTTGAAATTTAGATTTTCACTCTGGGATCCTTCTTAGTTTCTAATATTAGCATTTCATGCTATGAATTAACACTTTCGGCACTGTTTTGTATACATCCCATATACGTGGGTATATTAAATTTTTGTTTTCATTTAGTTGCACATAGTTTATTTTATTTCCTTTAGAATTTCTCCTGACTTGTGGATTATGTAGAAGCATGTTGTTTCATTTCCATATTTTTGAAGGTTTTCCTTTTGTCTTTCTGTTACTGATTTCTAGTTTGATTCCATTATGACCAGAGAACACACTCTGTATGATGTCATTTTTTTTAAAGTTTACTTTATGGTCTCAGAGTTGTTCTATTGCAGTGAATGTTTCATAGGTGCTTGAAAAAAATAAATGTGTATTCTGCTGTGGTTGGGTAAAGTGCTTTATAAAAGTCAGATTCTGTTGGTTGATCTTGTTGTTCAGATCTTCTATACCCTTGCTAACTTTCTGCCCAGTAGTTCTACTAGTTGTTGAGTGGGAGTATTAAGTTCCCAACTAAAACTGAAGATTTATCTATTTTTTCTTTTAGCTCTGTCAGTTTTTGCTTTATGCATTTTGAGACTCTTGTTTGGTGGGCATGCGTTTATTATCATTATAACTTTCTATTGATTTCATTCTTTATCTTATGTAATGATAATAATCTTAGTAATATACTTTCTTATAAAGCCTACCTCATCCTAATATAGCCATGTTTATTTTTTATCAGTCTTTGCATGGTTCATCTTTTGTTTTTCTTTCAATCTACCAGTTATTGAATTTGAAGTGATTTTCTTATAAGCAAAATGTTTAAATTTTTAAAAAATCCATTGTCAATATCTGTCTTTTGATTGGTGTATTTAGACAACTTATATTTAATGTAATTATTGATGTAACATTAATAATAATTGGAGAATTGATGATGATTAAGTCTGTCATTTGGTTCTTTTTTTTTCTTGCTTTCCTGTGGGTTACTTGAACATATTTTAGGATTCTATCTTGATTTATTTACAGTATCTCTTTGTATGGTTTTCATAGCAGTTGCTCTAAGTATTACAATATACATATGTAACTTACAGTTATAATATCAACATTTACAGTAAAGTATATAAATCTCACTTCCATTTAATTCCTTTGTTTTTCTCACTTTTTATCAGTCTTGAGCATCAGGTAGCATTAAAATTTGTGTTTCAATCATCAAATATAATTTATAAAACTACTAAGGAAAAGAATATTATATGTACCCACACTTCTGCTCTTCCTGTTTTGTCTTCCTGATGTGCCATGATTCTTTATCTTTTACTTTCTGTCTAGAGAAATTTCTATAGATAGTTTTAAGGATAGATATGCAAGAAGCAAATTACTTTAGCTTTTATTTAAGAATTCCTCTTTGTCTTTTTCATCTCTAAAGGATAGTTTCACCAGATGTAAAATAGAGGTAACAATCTTTTCTTTCAACACTTGAAAGATGTTGTGGTTCTTCCTTCTGCCTCTATGGTTTCAGGTGAAAAATCCACTATGACTTGAATTGGTACTCCTCTATGTGTTATGTGTCCCTGGCTGTCTTCAAGATTTTTTCTTTGTTTTTAGTTTACAAATATTTAATTATGATGTGTCTTAATTTTATTTCATCCTGTTTAAAATTCATTCAGCTCCTTTGGTCTGTGAGTTTGTGTTTTTCACCAAATTTAAGAAGTTTTCAGCCACCACTTCTTCAAATACTCTTGTAGCTCACTATCTCTTCTCTCTCTGGAATTCTAATTATATGGATATATACCTCATGGCACTGTCCCATAAACCCCCATTTAATTTCATTCAGTCTATTTTCTATCTGTTTAGATTGGGTAAATTCAGTTGACCTATCCTCTAGTTTATGGGCTTTACTTATCTTCTTCACACTACCGTTGAGATGGTTTTTAAAGTAATATATTTTTCAGCTCCATAATATCCACTCGTTTTTCATGACTTCTATTCCTTTGCTGATGTTTTGTATTTTTTTTCATGATAAATGGCTTTCCTCATGTTGAAAAGAGTATCATTAGATATTGGGAATAGGAATGAGCCTACTTAAGCTGCCTTCTTTTGTGAGGCTGAATATCAGGAACAATGGACCCGTGTCACTTTCTTCCATGAATGGGGATGTAAGACACCCTGCACTGTATTCATCTCCAGTCCTGGGGTTTTAAACCAGGCTACCCCCTTTCTTTCTCCTTTGGTTGTCTCTGGTGTTACTTGCGGGGATTTTAGTTGTGGTTAGCAGGGAGAAGCAAAGAGAAGCCCATTTATGTCGTCTTTTCTGGAAGGCATTTTTCAGAAGACTGTTTTTTAAGGTTTTTTATAATTAGTTTCCAGAACAGGGGGTTCTTAAGTTAAAATTGTACTTTGCCATAGTGTGCATCTTTCCTTCTCTATATCCTAGAGATTTTATATGCATATCACAGAATGCCATGGTAAAAAGAGTCATGCCCTGATCTCAGAGCATCTTCAACTTTGAAGCCAGCTGCATAGCCACACAAGCTATTCCCAGATGAAGAATTTCCATTAAAGGACTCAGTTGGACTTCTGACTGCCCTTGTCTCCCCTTCACCCGGAAAGCTGGAGCCTCCAGGACTACATATTTGTCAGAACCCTGAGCTTAGGTAGTGTCTACAATAAAAGTCCTACAAGAGCAGCATCTCCATAGATTTTGCTCATTGCTATGTCCTTGGAGCCTAGAGCAGTGCCTATCAGAGAGATGTCATCAGTAAACATCTCTGTGAATAACACTTGGACTGTAGCTAAAGTAGCCTGAGAACACCCTTCAGCTCCCAGCCTCCTTCTGAACCCGAAGTGGCTCATTTACAACCCTTTTTGAGGAAAGATTTTCAATATAAGGTGAAGGCCACATAAAGAAGACTCTATTCAGTTTAGATCTTCCTGGGCTGTTTCTGACTATACAGGATTCCTTGGAGGAGTCTAGACCTGAGCAGGTAAGCAGGAAAGACCAGATTCAGGGTATACCCCATAAAATGGCTTATAAGGATCAATTATGGTGCCAAGCACATCTTCCTGGAACAGATGCAGACATGCATTCATCCACCACCAACACCCTCTTCTCCCATCTATACCAAATGTTTCTCGAAACTGCCCACTGTGCCTACCAGGCAGGCAGTACACCACTTCTATTCACCATCAGAGCTAGAGCTAGAGGTAAGAAAAGGACCAGATGCATTGCTGTAGAAGAACAAATGGCACCTGCCATTGTATTCATGAGAGACAAGGTAAAGCAAGTTCAACTTTGTTTCTCATGACTATATGCCCTGTATACTTATCACCTGCATTTCCTTTTATTGTAATCTTGTAATTATATTTTTTCCATATTGACAATAACTCTTATGCCAATTACATAGAAGATCACATACAGTTTTTTCTCCAAACAAAGATAAGGCTGACATTTGCAATATTATGGATGCCCCCTTGAATAAGAGGCAGAGTTCTCTCCCTGTTCCATTATTATGTCCTCTTTCAGAGCTCTGTTCAACTCTGCTCTCCTTTCTCTCTCCTCCAGTGATGCAACTAGAAGGTCCTGACATCCCTTCTGGCTGTCAAGGAGACTTCTTGCTCCTATGTAGGGAGCACAGTGGAGCCAGGGTGGGACCTGGGTTAGAGGAGGAAGGAGTTGGACCCTCCAAGGACAGAAAGACTGTGGGACCCAGTTCATCATCTTGGAGCTAACAGAGATTTGAGGCAAATGACTCTCTAGAGTTGGCCATGCAAAAACCTCTCAGAAATTTGGGGTATTTAAATGTGGCTAGCTGAAGGTTGGGAATTTTATGGCTTTCTACTGAAAAGCCACCCAACTTTTCGAATCTGCCACTCTTAAGATTCTGAGTTTAATACTGAATTAGTTTTATAGCCCTCCAGGAAATGATACTGAGTTTCACATCAATTCAAAGAGAAGAGTCAGTACTGCTTTTATTCAGGAGCTTTCACACCTAAGCCTTTTAAAGAGTCCCTTCAAAGATATATACCCCAATCTGCTAACACAACCTTGGCTTTTGCCTCCAGCCTTAAAAAGTGGAAAAATAGCCCTGGCTGGTGTAGCTCAGTGGATTGAGCACGGGCCTGCGAACCACACGATCGCGGTTCGATTCCCAGTCAGGGCACATGCCTGGGTTGCAGGCCGGTTCCCTACAGGCCAGTTCCCAGCAGGGGACGCACAAAAGGCAACCATACATTGATGTTTCTCTCCCTCTCTCCTTCCCCCACTTCCCCTCTAAAGATAAATAAATAATAAAATATTTTTAAAAAAATAAAATAAAAACCTGAAAATTGTTTAAAAAAAAAAGTGGAAAAATACTGTTAGACTATCTCTGGCACACACACACACACACACACACACACACACACACATATGCTTTTTGTCAGAAATAAAATTCTGAACCTCAGGGAAAAGTCCAGCTTAGTGACACTGGAAACAAGTTCACTTGGATTGCAATTCACAGAGAGGCAGCTCTGAAAGAGCTGTACCCAGAACAGCACCAGATGGTGTATGTGGAATAGAATGGGGATCTCCTGATAGATACTAAAGGAAATGACCATGGATGCGAGTTCCCAGCCTGGGAGCGAGGACTCTGATTTGAGTCAGGCATATTCACAAGTGCCCCAAAAGAGAACGGACAGCCAGCTGTGAATGCATTGTGTGTGTAGAAAATGGTCCATGAAAGATGATGAGTGTGGGGTGGCAGGCACAAGGACCGCTCCATTCATTTGTGGTTTTAATACAGGTCTATTATCTTTAACAGCTTCAGGCTCCCATCCAATTTCAGTCCCTGCAAAATTTCAGACCTGGTCCCCTCTAAACAGAATGACAGACTTAACAACACACGGAATAGGATTCATCCTATTGTGGCAGCTAGGAATGACAAACACCGAAGCAATCAAGAAGCTGAAAAGGAAACGTTTTCTATTGTTTACCTACTAGGCATAATTTATTCTTTTCAGTGCATTTTTAAAGCATATGTTTTTATCAATATTTTTAAGAAAAGGTCGCTATCTTCAGTGCTAATATCCTGCCAGGGATGTTTACACTGTGGACAAAAAGAGGGCCACATGCTAAACCTGACAAGCTCAGGGGTCGCCTGCATGGAGACCTTACAAACTCAGAGACTAAAGTAACCATATAGGATGATCTGAAGTTAAAGACAACTACCATATGACCTCATTTATAACTGGAATCTAATGAACAAAATAAACTAATGAGGAAAATAGAACCAGAGACGTGGAAACGTGGAACCAACCATAGGAAGGGAGGAGGGGTGGGAGAATAGTAGAAGGAAAGGGAAGGGATTAGTCAAAGAACCTGTATGAATGACTCATGGACATGGACAACAGACAGGGGACTCTCTGTGGGTGGGAGTGGGTGGGCTCAATGGACGGTGACAAAGAGAAAAAAATCGGACAATTGTAATAGAATAAACAATACTTAAAAATCTTCCTAACTAAAACTGAGTCGTGGCAAGTAGCTATGTCCTAGGCCAGTATCTTCCTTGACAAAGGTCAGCCTTTACCTTAACTGAGCCAGTCTGTTGTCTTTTTGTGTCTAGGGTAACATACCTTTTGTGATGTCAGGGTAATTCCCCTTTTTCCAGACTCCTCAGGGTATAACCACTGCAGCAGAGCAGGAGACCACAAAACCCTCATTGTTATTTTTATTGCGTTAATTGCTAACTTCCTATACCTACCAATGTAAAAGAAGTATGTGTCTATTCATTCTACTTTTTTATCCAATCTCAGAGATTTTTCCCCCTTTGCTTTCTCCTGCTTCTCTAATCTATCACCAGTGCCTATTCTGTTGATTGTAATGTATAAAATAAGGTTCAAAACTGCTGTTCTCTGGAGCAGTTTCTCAATCAGTTGAGGTTTTGCTTCTCAGAAAGTGGCATCAGTTTAGCTCAAATGAACTCATAAAAATATTGTACAGGTTTAGGTGTTTCTTATGTGGACAACACTGAGCTGATAGAATTGACTTTTCAAAACAAACAAATGAAAAACCAAAAACCAGGAATACAAATTGTGTTCTCATTCCCAAAGCAGCCAACCCAAAAATAATTTAGTTTTAAAATTGTTGAATTGGTTAAAAAATTATTCAGAAGCAAAATTTTTGTTTGCTTTCAGCAATACAATATGGAAACTCCCCCAAACTAAAGATGTATCCAGTACTGCTAAAAAATTAGAAGTGCTTATTTTTTTCACCTTCTTTCAGCTTGCCTGAGGTTTATGCTTCTGAATACCTGTTTGCTTATGGTACAGGACAAACTTCAATTTGGTAAGATACACTTCAATCGTGTCCTGGGGCACTGGGCTGCTCAGCTGATGCCCCGTGAGAGACAAGAGGCAAGGTGACCTTGCTGAGACATAGGACACAGGTCACAGCTGGAGCTGGGCTACTTCAGTACCTCACTCTGACAGTTGATAACTGCCCTTGGGAGGTCAGGCATCAGCCTGATTCTTCATTGCATGAATACAAAAATCTATTGAATCCTAAGCAAAATTCCTACTGCCTTGGAGGCAACACTTAGGCCATCTGCCTTTCTGCTCTGTCCATTTGGTTGTGTTCAGTATGCAAAGTGCTCAGATTGCTATGGGGGAAAGAGGTCTGATGTACATTTTCCTGAGTCACCACAGTACCCTCATTTCCACTGACAAGAGGATGAGGGGAGGGTAGAAACAGCTCATTATAGCAGCTGGTGCTGGCCACTCGGAGCCCATGAGGAGCAGTAGGTGTCATGTTCCCACTCTTCAAGGGCAGTCTTTAAGAGTCATGCTCCAGGGATCCTCTCCACCCTCTCTTCTCCCCCATCTTCAAAGCATCCTCAGCCCTGTCAGAATAAACACACACACCAAAAAAAAACACTTCCTTCCTTCACCAACCCCTTTCTTCACCACCAGAATAAACATACACAAACAAAACACTACCTTTCTTCACCAACCCCTGGGAGAAGAGGGAAGGACAAGCTAGTTGTAAATTAGACCTTTCCTCCCTCTGTGCTTTGACATTGGGTCTGAACACACCAGCAAGCAGGCAGGGTGTTTGCCAGGCAGAGGAGGCATGAAATCAGAGCACAGGTCCCCTTGTGTGTTTTCCACGCCTGGACCTCAGCTCCCACACCAGGAATGAGAGGCATCAATTTGCATGCTCCTTGAAAAATCTGCTGCATGTGAAGAAATATATTTCCTTTTAATTTATTTTAATTGTTGTTCAAGTACAGTTTTCTGTCTTTTACTCCCATCCCAATTCACCCCCCCAGTGCTCCCCACCTCCCTCCCACTTCCCCCCCTCCCATTTCCACCCCCTTAGTTTTTGTCCATGTCATGGACAAAAACTCTTCCCTCTGGACACTGTCAGCCTGTTCTCTATTTCAGTGCCTTTGGTTATATTTTGCTTGCTTGTTTGTTTTGTTGTTGAGCTTCCTATTAAAATTGAGATCATATGGTATTTGTCTTTCACTGCCTGGCTTATTTAACTCAGCATAATGCTCTCCAGTTCCATCCATGCTGTTGCAAAAGGTAGGAGCTCCTTCTTTCTTTCTCCTGCATAGAATTCCATTGTGTAAATGTACCATAGTTTTTGGATCCATTCATTTACTGATGGGCAACTAGGTTGCTTTCAACACTTGGCTATTGAAAATTGTGCTGCTATGAACATTGGGGTACATAGGTTCTTTTGGATTGGTGTTTCAGGGTTCTTGGGGTACACTCCTAGCAGTAGAATCACCAGGTCAAAAGGCAAATCTATTTTTAGTTTTCTGAGAAAATTCCATACTGCTTTCCATAGTGGTTGTACCAGTCTGCAATCCCACCAACAGTGAACTAGGGACCCCTTTTATCCACAACCTTTCCAACATTTGTTGTTTGTTGCTTTGTTTATGATGGCCATTCTGACTGGTGTAAAGTGGTATCTCATTGTGGTTTTAATTTGCATCTCTCTGGTAGCTAGCGATACTGAGCATTTCTTCATGTGTCTCTGGATCCAGAGGAATATGTTTTTTTTTAAATTAAAGTACAGTTGATTTACAGCATTACGTTAGTTTGGGTGAACAACATAGTGGTTCCATATTTATATACCTTATAATGTGATCACCATGATAAGTCTAGTAACCACCTATCACTGAACAAAGTTATTGCCCCATTAACGACCATGTTTCCTGTGTTGTACATTGCATCCGGTCACTTACTAATTTTATAATGGGAAGTTTGCACCTCTTACTCCCCTTCACTTTTTCCCCATTCCCCACACCCCTCCTCTCTGTTTCTGGGGTGTCATTCCGTTCATCTGACTGTACTGCTCACAGCCTTTCGTCACACTGAATCTTTTTTTTTATTGACCACAGACATGAACCCAAGTTCTCACTCTGGTTCATTAGTTTTTTTTCATGAAACAAATCAGCCTGTTTGCTCTACAGAATCCATCTATTTTGATTATTTGTTCCCATCTCCCTACCCCCTTCCTTTGGCAACCATCAGCTTATTCTTCGTATTTGTTTTGTTTTGTTGTTAGATTCCACATACGTGGAAAATCATACAGTATTTGTCTCTTTCTGACTAATTTCATATAGCTTAATACCCTCTAGGGCCACCCATGTTGTTGCAAATGGCCATATTTCCTTCTTTTTATGGCTTAGTAATATTCTACTGTGTGTATCACATCTTCTCTATCTATTCATCTATCAATGGACACCCAGGTTGCTTCCTGAAAGAGCAAAGACACTGTTTGGGAACAAGAAAGTTCTGTGCTAGGACAATGCAATCTTATTTAGCTGGGTAATTTTAGGAATTTATCTAACATTTCTGACTCACAATAACCTCTTCTGTAAAAATCAGAGAAGAATAGCATCCTTCTGGGTCCATTGAGAGAATTAAGATAAGTATGTCTACAATAAGTACTAGTGATTTGGAAAGTGTGGTCCTTGGACCAGCAGCATCTACATCACCTGGGAATATATTAAAAACACAAATTCACAGACTTCCACCTAGGCCAGGAACTCTGGGGGGTGGGCCCCAGAAATCTCAGGCTTTCACAAGCCTTCCAGCTGATTCTGATGTACCCGAAAGTCGGAAAAACACTGGTCAACCGTATTACAGCATTTGGAATGGTAAATGCTTGGTTAAAAAAAAATAGCCTTTTTTTCATTTCCTCATTGAGAATAAGAGAAGTATAGGGTTTTTAAAAAATTTCCCTAACCTATAACATTTCAATTGAATTAAAATATTTGCAGAAGTACAGGCACTGTAGAGATGCAACATGAAGTGAGAGAACATGGGCTGCACTGGGCGCCATGTGTTATGCTAAGTGTCTGGACTTTTTCCTGAGGAAATAGAGAAGTAATGAAAATCACTGAAATTGCTCTACTTTACTGAGCCAAGTCTCAAGACCTTCTGCTGCAGGTTACTTGTCTGGGAGTGAGGAGGTTTTTTAAAGGTCAATTTTGCCACTAACCACTTGCTACATGGCAAATCAATTTCTTAGGCAAATCATTTGTTACAATCTTTGTTTTCCTTACTGTCATCTTTAAAATACAGGCTTTAGCCGTGGCTGGTGTGGCTCAGTTGGTTGGAGCATCGCCCCATAAACCGAAAGGTCATGTATTTGATTCCCGGTCAAGATACATGTCTAGGTTGCGGGTTCAGTCTCTGGTCAGGGTGCAAACAAGAGGCAACCAATCGATTTCTTTATCACATAGATATTTTGCATCCCCTCTCTCTCCCTCCCCCCATAAAATCAATACGTGTGTCCTCAGGTGAGAATAAAAAAATAAATAAAACAAAAATAAGAGATTTACAACAGATATTCTCTAGTTGTCTGTATGAGATGGTAGAACAAGTAAGCTCCTGATTCACCCAAGCCAGGATCTGCCTGACACTTCTCAGGCAGGGGAATTATGTAACCACTCTGGTCTTTGATTAGTTCCCCCATCTTGAAAATAAAGAGTACCACAGCCTACTTTTCATGACTATTTTACAGATTGATGGCTGTATATAAAGACACATATGCATGGGCCCAAATTACAGATCACACTATCAAAACTGGTCAGGTCAGACAGGGCCATCTGGAAGGCAGGACCCAGCAGCAGAACTCTACAAGGGGGCAGGCACTTCGGCTGTGTGTTTGGAATGGCAGGGAGCACTGAGGTGGCAGCTGGTTTGCAGCAGACCATGTAGCATTTGTGTGAGCGAGTGGGGGAGGGACTGTCCAGGGCTGTGCAGGGTGACACCCCCAACTGGAATCTGAGCTCCAAGGACAGAAGGGCAATTTTTGGGAAAATGAGAATTGGGAGTATGCAACAAACCTGCTGGGTACCCAGAGAACACAAAGACCCAGCCACAAGGGGAAATGTTTGCATACCTCACCCTCTGTGGCACTACATGCCTGCAATAAAAGCAGACTTGCTTGGGACTGCCCCTCAGAACACAGGTAGAGCCAAACCTACTATTAAAAGAACTCACTACTTTGGGCTAGAAAAGAATGGAGTAGACAAGGAACACAAGCCACCAGCTCTGACCGCTTGGTTTGTTAGTCTTATAGTGAATGTGGACGTTTGGATGGTGTAAAATAAAATAGATGATCACCTTTGTTAGATACCTACCAGAGTCAAGCATCACATGAAATTCCTAACTGATCTCACAGTTGGAGACACAGAAGCGGCCTGAGCCATGTGACTTCTATGCAGGAACACTGAACCACTGACAGAGGCGAGCACAGACTTCACCTGGTGCTTCCCAAGGTGCTCTTTCCTTTTTCTGTATTACCGGTTAGATCCATTTTTAACCCTTCCTCAGATGATCACATTTTGCATTACCTATCTTTCTCAATCTTTATGAATCTTCATGTTCATGAGCTTTTAAAATCTGCCTTCCTATTTCCCACATTTTTCTACTCTATTGATTTTTAATACATTTGGCTCCTTTACTTTCTCATTGTGCTGAATTATTATTATTACTATTATTATTAATTTTAACTCTCTAAAGTTTTCTCTTTCTGCCTTGTTCACTTCTATTTTTCTTCACATCTGTCCTCCCACAGAGACCAGTGTGGAAGGTGAGAGCTACGCCCACCTTTACAACACTGGCCCCGGGTGCTGGGCTGATCCGTTGGTGGGGACCCTGCCTGTGGAAAAAGGCACAGTGCCAAACTTGAAGGCAGTGCAACACTTGGAGACTGGCAGTGCCTCTACATTTAGGATGTGTTTTCCTATACTTAATATTTGAAAAAAAACACATCTGTTTTCCTCTTGTTAGAGTGCTATAACATGTTAGAAGCTACAGAGATAAATTCATAACAGAGCAGAACTTCATCACTCATGGAGAGAAATATGAGTCACCAATTGAAAATTCTCAGAGATGGATGTATGGTGAGACTTTACACTATGGAAGGGAGTGATATCATAACAACTTCAGGGGGCATCTTTGGGTGACTTAGAACAGGAAAGAGAGTCCAGCAGGCATAAAGAAGCCCATATCTCCCTCTTGTTTTCTTCTCTGAATTCTACTCAGAGAGATGGTGTCTCTTCTCTCCAATAGTGTCCATCTGTGCCTTGACCCTGACCCCCAACCCTAACCTTTCAAAAGAGACCCTCATACACTGTACTTGGTGGGCCTGTGGGTTAAGTTCTGACACACAAACAGGTTTCCCTCCCACAAGCCATTCAGAAAGAAATGCCAAGCCCAGAGCAAGGGCAGACATCCTGCCTGTTGCTCAGCTCTCTGACGCCCTGTTCTTGTGTTTAAAGTGCAAAAGAATAAATTTTCTCCGGCTTCAGCCTGTGTCCCAGAAAGAGTAAAATAAGAGTTTGACACCTTTTAGAATATGAAGTTTGTTGCTGAGAGACAACAAAAGCTTTACATTGGAAAATAAACTCTAGATAAATCATATATATTACCTAGGTTTTTACCACATATTTACAAATAGACTCCTACTCTGAGAAAAATGTTAGTAACAGCCCTAAGGAGGAGAAAAATCTCTCTTCAGCCAGAGTAGATTATTTTCCCCTGATCCACTAGAGCATAAGCTTTGCTGCCTAGTTTACCAGAAAAAACACATTTGCCTTTGTGACCTCGGTTGATATTTCCTGGTTCGGAGCTGATGCTGTGTTTCTCTGGATGGATCATGGTCATCCATTCAGATTCAGTGCAGCTGTTGCTGCCTGCCCCTCCCCCACACGAGGTGCCTCTACTCTGCACTGCCATAGCAACCTGCATATTTCTTTATCACAGCACTTACTACAAGGTATTGAAATACTTTACTTGGCTATGACCCTCAGTAGCCACTTAATTTTTCAAGTAGCCATCTTGCTGATTCATAAAGATCATATTGAAATTTACCTGATTCCCATGATCCTAGAAAACAGCCAAGGTCAAAAAAATCTCCCGTCCTTTGTGTTCCAGGAAACAGGGCTGACTGCAAAAACACCCTTCCCAAATGACTTAGGTAAGACTCCTACATATGACCCTTCTTTGTTCTCCTGTGACAAAGCCAGACATGGACCCTCCAACTTCCCATTCTTTATGTTTTGCTGAGGATCGATTGTTGCAAAATGCCTATCAACCACATTTGGTCAAGAATCTTTTCTTCCCCTTGGCCCTGGCTGGGGGATCATCCTCACATGGTCTCAGGGTAAAACATTCTCTGATCTAAGGATCCTGACACCTTTAATCCTACTTCCCACACCCTGTTCTTTCTAGCCCTGTTTACTCTTCTGTATGAAAGAAGATTCTTTTTGCCTAACCCTCAGACACTTGCAGAGCTCATGTTCAGAGTGTTCTTTCTATTGTAACAGTCCTCCTCTCCCTAATGCAATAGCTGAACTCAAGGGAACCCAAGATATTTTCACAGCACACGTCCTCTGTGAGCAGAGCTATCTGCTATCCATCCCAGAGCTGTCCATCCCAGCTCCTCCGGTCACAAGCTCCTGTGTCTTCCTGCAACCAGGACAGGGAGACTGCATGATGCAGGCTGTGATCCAGGATTTTTTTCTGACAAATTTGTTTAAAAAAGAAAAAAAGCAACTGATTTAATATCCTTGTAGTAATGAGCATTGGAGTCTTTTTTTTTACTGGCTTCAGTATTATGCAATTTAAGGTAAGTATAAATTTAAGATAAATTTAAGATAAAACAAACATACATAAATATTGAATTATTAAAAATTATTTATTTCTCTTAAAATAATCTTGAATGAGATTTATCTTGAATGAGGTTTCTTTTTACTAAGTGTAAAATTTATTTTTTCTTTGACAACATATTTATTCTTACAGAATAAGCACTTGGTAAAAATTTTAAGCTGTTGTTGCATTTGTTAGTTTTGAAACTCAAGGTTCCTAATTTATAATTAATCCTAAAGTTTCCTTGCACAAGTCAGTGGACACAAATGCAACACCTACTCCTAGGTCAATCCTCAGCCTCAGAGTGTGCACATAGTAGCACAATCTTCCTTAGCAAAAAAAAAAAAAGGGACCTGAAAAGGGATGTGGGACCATATGAGCAGGGAATTCTGGAGTAGAGAGTTTCAAAAGCAAGGCTTAGAAGGGCAGAGTGGCATGGGTTCCAGGTGGGCATGACCCAGTCCCCCTTGGCTTCTATTGATCCCTTGACATGGAGGGTGAGGATGCAGGAAAGCCAGACTTATGGCCAAGGACAAACGATCTTTGGTACCTGGGTTTAAGGA
This sequence comes from Artibeus jamaicensis, assembly GCF_021234435.1. Classification (NCBI taxonomy): domain Eukaryota; kingdom Metazoa; phylum Chordata; class Mammalia; order Chiroptera; family Phyllostomidae; genus Artibeus; species Artibeus jamaicensis. The sequence continues at coordinate 42,730,584 of NW_026522059.1, forward strand.
GAGTACTGCATGCATAGAACATCCATTAAATTCTTATAACAAGCAATTTCTAACTTAAAGTATAGCAAAATGTTGTATAAAGAAGGAAATGTTATCATAGATTATTACTATTAAAAACATTTAAAATATAATCAGTTTTTTAATATGGTTCAGCTATGAATACTATTTATATTGTTATAATACTATAAACATTATTTATTTTGCCCCCAAATTAGGTCTTCACTATTTTGAGAATTTGAAGAAAGGGAAAATGTATCTGTAAGGTGGGATTAAGCTTTCATAGTAGGGATTACTAAATAGTTACTAAAAATAAAATAGTCAACAAATAGCTATATATGCATGTCAGTTGAAATCATGTAAATAAGTACCAGTAGATATAGTCAAACTGTTTGAAATTATTTGCCTCTGAACAAGGGGCCAAGAAAGATAGGGAGAGACAGGCAGATGCTGCCTACTGTTCAAAGGCTATCATTATTTGACTTTTGAAACTATTTACATTATTACCTTGATAAAATAAAAATTAAATTAAAAGAAATAAAATCATTAGAGGGAAATACTTGGAAGAAAAATGAATGAGAAAATGGAGAGAAAATAAAATTGTCAACAGAGAGACAAACAAAATTTTAGAATAAAAGTAAATGCAAATAAAAAGTAAAAGAATGCACGAATCCAACTTGTAGACATAATCACGCACATTTTGTTTTAGACACACCATTCTGCAAAGCTTTCATGGATTGTCATTTATTATTTTTATTGCCTTAATTTATTCCTCACAACAAGCCTCTGAGTAAGTCTGTGAGTAACATTTGCCAAAAACTCAGTGTAAATACAGTGCAGGGTGAAGATGGAGGAGCATTAACAACAAACAACAAATCTTTGTTTCCAGGAGACTCACCTCCTGCTGAGACACAACCCATCATAAGTGGGAAAACACAGAGAAATCCATCTAAGGCAGAGTAGAAATTAACACCCATGCTGGAGGTCTTCTGAAGTTTCAGGGAATTTGTAGCCTAAAGGAGGCTTTATGGAGTAATGGATTGAATGGAGGGAGAAAAAATTCTTGGGGTGGAGATAAAGGGAGGTGATATGAAAGAATAGTTTAACCAAGATGAAGTAGAAGGCAATAGCAGGCAACTTGACAGCACAACCTGCCGTCTTGACCCAGCTTTTATTTGCCCTGTTAATTCTGCCCATCCTGTGTGTCCAAGTCAACCCCCACCTTCCAATTCAAGCTCAATCTCCACCTAAGCCCCAAAACGTGCTTTTTTAGGGAGGAAAGCAATGATTTTTCTCTCTTCCTCACTGTTAGCCGGGGCTCCACACCCCAATTTTGGGCATTTTCAGGATTTTCTGCCATGTGTCCTGATCCAGTTTCTCTTGGTTGGAAGGCAGCCCAGAAAGAACATTGCCTTTGGCATTTAATTTGAGTCAGAATTCCTGCTGTATCTACTCACTATAGTTATGGCATCATTCAATTTCACAAAACTCCTTGAACCTGTATCCTTACCTGTAAATTGGGCATAATAATAGTCTAATTTTGAATGTTCTTAGAAGAATGGAGACTATGAATGTAAAGTTTTTGTCAAAGAGTAGGTGTGCAAGACATGGTAGCTGCTATTAGGATAACTAAGTTTATTTCTATTTATGTAAATTTTCTTTTTTAATTAAACTACACGTATCTTGAAGACCAGGACTTTTTTTCCCTTCTCATGGTGGCAGACACATGCTAATACTACTGAATCTGTTTAGATTGATCAAGACAGATATGGCACAGTGAATGCTTCAAGAAGGAGAATCCCACAATACTAATGTAAGTAGTTCTAAAGGGGGAAGCCACTGAATCTTATCCTGACATAGGACAGGGTAACCTAGGTGTAGGTTCAGTGGCCCTACTCTGTTGTGACACCCTTTTAAATGATGAAGAGAATAATGTCATCAAAAGTATTTGAAGAATATTTATTTCCAATGTGTATGTAGTCATAAAATTTTACAGAAAAGTTGAAACTTTTAAGCCATTGTTAGAAAAGAAACTAGAAACTTAATTTGATTTAAATCAGCTTCCATATTGAGGGTCAACTAAATGTAACGTTCTAGACTAGATACGAGAAAGTGGATGATCTATGGTCCTTGAGTTTAAAAGAGCATATTGAAGAGAGAAAATATTTACATTACAAATAATTCCTGCTCTGGCCAGGTGGCTCAGTTGGTTGGAGCACTTCCCCCTACCCCAAATAATTCCTGAAGTGGTTGAAAAATTTCTGTTCTCTGTTCTATCCAATAAGAAGTGGAAATGTAGAATAAGATTCTAGATATTAAATCACTGGGCATTTTCAGGACAATAAGAACATTGTGCTGCTATCTATACATATTTATATTCAACATTGAGTATATTTTGAATCGCTGGTAAGTAAAGTCACTAAGAGTACTGAAAGATGAAATTTATTGTAGTATATAGAAACAATGCTTTCCTCTTCATTTTTAGTTTTAAAAAAAGGAGGGGAAAGCATTAAGGAAGTACTTTCTCCCTTAAAAGGCTTATTTTTAATTCTTTCATGCACTCTGTATCTAATAGTCTCATTTACACAGACATACATGATGAGATGGATTCATGTGCATGAATTTTTTTGTGGGGTTTTTTTTTGCCTCCAATATAAAGAAATCTACCTTGGCTCACTTTTACAATACCCTGAATATTGTATTCATGAGAGTTGTCAATTGAAAATCCTTTACCTGAACTGAACCATGTTTGTAGGATTTTCAAGTATTAAAAGATAAAAATCAGCACTTTTTTCTGGCTACATTTACTGTGTGGAATGAAATCCTCCAAAATCATAAGAAAAAAGTGCCTTTGAAAGTATCTGAATGCCAATTCTATTTAAAATAGAACATCAGATTTGGAATTCCTGATCTCAGTTCCTCTTTCACTTCAACAAAATATCTATAAGACACTTGTTTATGTTAGATCTGCTTAGTGCTGTAAGGAATACAAAAATGGAGGGCTTCTCGCCAAGATGGAGGCATAGGTAGATATGCTTTACTTCCTTGTACAACCAAAAAGAAGGGTAACAACCAATTTAAAAACAAAAAACAAACCAGGACTACCAGAAAATTGAACTGTGTGGATGCCCAACAACCAGGGAATTAAAGAAACATTCATCCAGGCTGGTAGGAGGAGTGGAGATGGGAAACTGGGACAGCAAGGATTTGCAGAAAGACAATGGCTGGCAGACTAGGATATCCCACATTCATGATCAGATAAGCCGGGAGGAACAATTGGGGAGGGAGACAGACCATGAAACCCAGGGTTCCAGTGCAGAAAACTAAAGCCTCAAAATCTCTGGCTATAAAAACCTGTGGGAATTGTTGTGGTGGGACAAACCCCCAGTCTCACAGGAGAGTCTGTTGGAGGAGCCTACAGTCTCCTAGAATGTACACAAGCCCACCCACCTGGGAATCAGGACCTGAAAGGGCACAATCTGCTTGTAGGAAGCGAGGGAAGTGACTGAAAGCCAGTAAAAGACAAACAAGTAGCCTTGTTCACTCTCAGACCCCTCCCCCACAACACTATCTTAACTCAGAGAAGTGGGTTGCCCCACCCTGGCAAATACCTAAGGCTCCTCCCCTTATAATATAATGGGTGTCAAGACAAAGAAATATGGCCCAAATGAAAGAACAGATCAAAACTCAAGAAAAAAACTAAGCAATGAGGAAAAACCCAACCTATTAGATGTAGAGTTCAAAACACTGGTAATCAGAATGCTTATAGATACGATTGAGTATGGTCACAAAACAGAAGAAGAAGGGAAGGCTATGCAAGGAGAAATAAAGAAAAATGTACAGGGAACCAGCAGTGAAGGGAAGGAAACCAGGATTCAAATCAATAATTTGGAGCAGAAGGAAGAAATAAACATTGAACCAGAACAGAATGAATAAACAAGAATTCCTAAAGATGAGGAGAGTCTGAGGAAACTCTGGGACAACTGTAAATATTCCAACATACAAATCATAGGGTTGCCAGAAGGAAAAGAGGAAGAGCAAGAAATGGAAGACTTTTTTGAATAAATAATGAAGGAAAACTTTCAATCTGGCAAAGCAACTAGACATGCAAGTCTAGGGAGCTCAAAGAGTCCCAAAGAAGTTGGATACAAGGAGAAACACACCAAGACACACCATAATTAAGTTACCTAAAATTAAAGACAAGGAGAGAATCTTAAAAGCAGTAAAAGGAAAGGAGACAGTTACCTACAAAGGAGTTCCCATAAAACTAACAGCTGATTTTTCAAAAGAAACCTTGCTGGAAAGAAATATTCAAAGTCATGAAAAGCAAGGACCTACTACCTAGATTACTCTATCCAGCAAAGCTATCATTTAGAATAGAAGGGCAGATAAAATGTTTTCCAGATAATGTCAAGTTAAAGGAGTTCATCATCACCAAGCCCTTATTATATGAAATGTTAAAGAGACTTATCTAAGAAAAAGAAGATCAAAACTATGAATGGTGAAATGATAACAGACTCACACTGTCAACAACTGAACCTAAAAAAAGAAACAAAAGCAAACTAAGCAAACAACTAGAACATGAACAGAATCACAGAAATAGAGATCATATAGAGGGTTACCATTGGGGGAGGGATGGAAGAGGACAAAGCAAAAAAGCACAGTGAATAAGAAGCATAAATGGTAGGTACAAAATAGGCAGGGGGAGGTTAAGAGTAGTAAATGAAATGGAGAAGCCAAAGAACTTACACGTATGACCCATGCACATGAACTAAGGCAGAGGAAATGCTGGAGGGAGGGTGGGTATAGGGTGAAGGGGGGGTAAAGGGGAGATGAAAAATGGGACAATTGTAATAACATAAATAAAATATACTTTAAAATTTAAAAAAAGAACAGGACTTGGCTTCTGTAGTTCATTGTTCAGTGATAACAAATTCTTCCCATTTTAGGAGACATCTTCCTTTATAATGTGACCACACTGCATCCCTCATCCAGAGAGTTTCTTTCCGTACCTCTTCAAACCAGGATGGTCAGATGACTTTGATGATTAGAATGTGAACAAATAACATATGAGTTCCAGAGTCTAGGCTTTAAGAGACCTTGCAACTTTTTGTCTGTGAACACCATACTGAATAGAAGCCAATGATTACTTGGAGACCTGGACTGTGTGACTTGGTTGATTGGAACATTGTCCTATCTATAATCTAAAGGCTGTAGGTTCAGTTCCTGGTCAGGGAATATAACTGGGTTGCAGGTTCAATCCCCAGTCAAGCTGCACATAGGCAGAAACTGATTGATGTTTCTCTCTCACATCAGTGTTTCTCTCTACCTTCCTCTCTCTCTAAAAATAAAAAAATGTCCTTGGGTGAGAATTTTTTTAAAAGACTACTTGGAAATAAAGATCAGCTCTCTAACTACTAAACTGAGCCCAGATACAGCTGACCCTACAGCTGAGTGCAGGCAGCAAACCCAGGCAGAACCAGCAAAGAACCACTATTTTTATCTCTAGTTTTTTTTCAAGAAACATGAAAAAATCAAAATTTTTTATTTCTTAGTTTCAAAAAAATTCCAAACACTATTGCATCTATGGAACTTTCAAAAGCTGATGTGAAGGGGGTCCCTCAGTAAGAGGAATTGCATGGACATTCACAACACTATTGCTTGATAAAAAACAACAAGAGACTGTATAGGAAATATAGCAATAGGAAATATTTTCCCACATGAAGAAATACTCAGTTAGAAAAAGAGTATATATTACATTCCAAGAAAATGAAATGTCAGGATCACAACTACTCCTAAACAAAATAAGAAAGCATTTTTCAGCATCTGAAAGGGGGAGAAAAGAGGAAAATATGAAAGCTTTTACAAAAATCCAGAAGAAAAAATTCAAAGTACCCAGAAAAAAATCCACAACAAAATTATTAGGTTGTTCTAAGACTACACAGTAGGTCATGGTGCCAGAAAGCAAGCTAGCAAGCCCCTTTATAACCTGGAGACCGAGCCTCTGAGCCTGCATGCACCCTGTCAAGCTCCTGTTCATATGTGAAAACAACAAAAGCATGGAGTCTGCTCCACCGTGCAGAACTCAACCATCAGGACCTCTTCCCAAATAAACCATGGGAACATCTATGCCAAGGCAATGAAGCACATATACAGATAAGTTCAGTAAGAGAATTCTTGGTAAAAGGACAGATATTGAGCAGAAAAAATGAGTAAGATGCAAAGATGAATTTGAATGTTTGTTTTAAGTGGTTATGAAATTGAGTACTAAAAGGTAATTTTAAGTGAATCAAGTGACTACTTTTATTTCTAAGGTAATGGAAAGCAAATGATGGCATCCATAACCACAGAGTGAAGGAGAAAATCTAGGGTTAGAGTGGTGGAGTGTAAAAAGAAAAGCTATTACATTTCCTACCTTCTACAAGAGATGATTTTCAAAACTGCTAATTTATTCTTTAGTATAAGAGTTAATTTAGCACAGGTACAATATTGTTTTTGAAAAATCTAACCTAATTGTTAAAATTAAAAGCAAAAAGCTTATCTTTAAATTACTGACAGAAAAAGCAAATAAGTACAAATGTATACAGCAAAAATGAACAGACAGAAAGTGCATATAAGTAAATAGCAAAAGTAAAAATCATTAAACAGTAACAACACCATCCATAACCATTATAATTTATAAGAAACCCATCTAGAACAAAATAACACAGAAAAGCTTAAAATGATTAAGGTGGTCAAATGCAGAGCAGAAAACTCCAAAGGAACTATAGAGGCAGCATTTTAGTACCTGATATATCAAAATAACTAAGAAGAGAAGGGGAGGTGGGTGCTCTTGCAGACTGATGAATAGAGACCAAAACAATTATCTGGAAAGTAATTGAACTATATGCACTAAGAGCCATAAAAGTTTTCATTCCTCATTAATTCAACTTCTTGAATTGTTCCTAAGGGAGGAAAAACAAAGATGTGGAGAAATGTTTATATGGAGAGATGTTCATTAAACTATTATTTACACTGCCCCCAAACTGAAAATAGCCTAATGTTCAAAATTGAGTTTTACATTATCCAGCCATAATGTTCAGCTCAATGCATACTTAGTAAACTACTAAAGTAACCATGATAAATTTTAAGTAAAAAAAAAACAGTATAATAAAAACACATTGACGTTTATTGAGTGCTAAGTATGGATTCGTCATTTTCTCTGAGTTTTACTCGTGTTAACTGCATTAATTCTTTTTTAAATTATTTTTCTCTTATTGATTCTAGAGAGAAGGGAAGGGAGAGAGAGGGAAAAAAACATCAATGTGACAAAGAAACATTGATCAGTTGCCTCATGCATGCGCCCCAATTGGGGACCAAACCTGCAATCCAGGCACATGCCCTGATCCAGAATTGAACCAGCAACCTCTTGATTTACAGGACAATGCCCAACCAACTTAGCCACACAGGCCAGGGCAACTCCTTTAATTCTCATTACAGCCCTGTGAGGTTTATAGGTGAGGAAATTTAGGCACATAGGGTGTTAAGTAACTTGCCCAAGCTTGTTTAACTGATAAGTGGTGTTCTAATTCATACCCAGGCAATCTGGCCACAGTATTTGAGCCCTTTACCACTGTAATAGTCTATCTAGATTCACAAAGCTATACACAGTGAAAGCCCAAATGTGTGTGTGTGTGTGTGTGTGTGTGCAAAAATATACCTCAATTCTCAATATAAATAGTGGTTATAGCTAAATTAAAGGGTTATGAATGATTTCTAATGTCCTAACACTTTTTCTGTTCTCAACATTTTCTTCAGTGAGAATGCTGACTCTTGTAGTTATACAACCCTTCATGTTTAGGATAGAGTAATTAATCTATTCTATAGCCAGTCTATAATATTACCCAATAGGAGTTTGCCTCCCAGTATGTCACAGAATTGTACTTAAGGATTAACTAGTAAAAGTTTGATCTAATGTGGTCCTTAGAGGTGGTCTTTAAACCCCTTCGGGTTGTGAACCTCTCAAGAATCTGGTGGAATCTGCGTATGTTCTCTGCAAAATGCATGTGTCTAAAATTTTAAGAGATTCACAAATTCCAAGTAGCAAACTATAGACCAAAAGTCTCTGTCCTCAGATTAGTAACAAACCAGGTTAAAGTATCTCACTTAACCAACAGCTTCAACTAGACCACTGCAGAGGACAAAGAAGAAAGTTTCTCCCAGGTTTCTCTCCTCAACTAAGGCAACTTTGGCCTGGTGATCCTTGCTGATTTTCCTGGTCCTGTCCCTTCCCCTGCATGACTAGATACTGAAGGGACCAAACCAGTAGAAATTTAAATCTATTAATATAAAAAATGTGGCCAAGGTAGAGGCAATGGTCATATGACAAATGAGAAAAGGGTGGCAGCCCAGGTGAGAGGACCAAAGAGAATGGGCCCAATGACAATGTTATTTGGATCTCCATTGTTTCAGAGGAGGTGTGAAGGGGAGACAAGAAATACAGTAGAAGATAAGCAAAAAAAAAAAGCTACTTTATTTTGCCCAATATAGCTCTGATGAGAGACAAAGTCTTATATTTAACAGCTAGAAAAGTCTAAAAATTAAAATGTAAAGGATACTCAGCACTTTGTTAAAAAATAGTTTTTAGTCCAAGTACAAAAGAAGATACAGATTCCTTTCTATTAGGCCGAGGGAAGTATTATAGTGAATGCAGATACGTAAGTCAGAGGCTCATGTAGTACATGAATCTAAGGTTGGAAAGACCCTGGAAGAAAAATTACCCAGGACATCCACTTTGCACAGTTCCACATAAAAGCTGCAATGGAAGGTGCTTCATGCTCTGCCTGCTGGTGCATTAAGCAGAACTGTATTTCTGGGCATACAATGAGATGTTTAAAAATGCATGCACTGCTACAGCTTATCTACTTTATTTCTTGGGGTTCCCCAGAGATCCTCACCCAAAGAATATAATTCAGCAAGCTCAGTTTCCTGGCCTTCTAATCCACAGAAATTTAGAAGAGAGGCTTTTTTTAAAGCAGGCCCACTAACAGTAACAATTAACAGTGAGGAGGAGAAAGAAGGACTAAAAAAACTTAGAAAGCACATAAATCATGGCAGTATGGGCCATGCAGCAACAAGAACAGAGTCCATATGCCCCAAGAATCCTCATCATGATAGCTATTACAATAATTTATATTCATCATAGTCACCATTTGTCATGAAGAAAATATGAAACTATTTTTAACAGAGTAGGGAGTACATAATGCATTCTAAAGGGTTTTTTCCTTTTAATTAGAACAGAATATAATAAAAATTTTTAATTGGCCCTTAAAAGGCAGCCCCCATATGTAATGTCTCTGGCATGTGGTAGAAAGATATATAGTACATGAGGTATTGCAATATTATTCTGGGAAATTTCACAGATCAAATATCAAACTGAAATGCTCTACCTGTGGCATGTGATATACTAATCAATATGCATGCTATAAAATTATATGATGAATTAACTCATTAGAAACTCATGAGAAAATGTGTGACCAGAGTCTACACAAAGACTCAGGTCCTGCCTCAGCCATGGGCAAAGCTTCTTAGAGTGGATATGAGCTTTGAAAGATGAGTGGGAATTGATTTGTCTTCAAGCATGAAGCCCAAATTCCTTATGGCAAGCAGAGACTTTCATTCCTGGCCTCATCTTACACCCCCCTCCACCCTGTCTCATCTCTCTCCATGTTCTGAGCCCTTATTCTCTAAGCAATGGAAACAACTGGGGCTTGCTCACTGGGGCAAGCTCTTTCTCTCGCTGGGTCACTGCATAGTGGGCTTTTTGTCTCAAACAGCCTCCCTCACATTTCCTCCCCTTTACTTGCTCAATTTAAGTTCTGAATTTAGAAAATGCCTCCGGGAAAGTTTCTCTGAGGCCCTAGTTTCCAGATGGTTTAGATGCTTTAAAAAATATTTTTAGAATTTTTTATTTATTGATTTTTAGAGAGAGACAGGTGTGGGCGCAGGGTGGAGGGAAGGAGAGACAGGGAAACACCAATTTGCTGTTTGACCAGTCTATGTATTCATTGGTCGTTTTTTGCATGTGCCCAGGGTTAGGTGCCTCTTACCTGTGCTCCCATAGAGCCCTTGCTCACCTCATTATGGGAATGTAGACTGAGTAGGAAGAACTAAGTAAGCAAAGGTCAGGAAGACCTGGGATGAGGGGTGGGGAGAAGGGGGACAAGGGAGAATCATTTTATAAGTGGAAGATGTTCTTTGGATAAGGAAACTGATGCCAGTTCTTAAGGTTTTATATGGCAAAACATATGACAAAGAGGCTGATCCAACTTTATTGGGGAGACCATTAAATGTTCCTGAGTAAGGATTTTCCAATAAAATTGGAGGAATCAGAGATCACACAGCACGGGCCTCAACAGGAGACCCAAACATAACCAGGTGTCATGGAGAAGGAGGGAGAGATGCTCAGGACCAAACCACCAGCCAGCCCTATGATTTTGTCCTGATTAAATGCCCTCTATTCAAGATGAGGATAATAATATGTCCTTTGAAAATTGTGAGGATTAAGCAACACAGCATAAAGAGATGCCCAGTGCCTGGTGGCATTACTAGTATCAGCATTCTCTAATCCAGAAAGACACTCAATGTTATTTGTAGGAATGCCATACTTGAAATTAGATCAGGAGACACTTCATAGGGAGTGCTGGAGATAGGGAAGAAATAGAGGGAAAGAGAAGATAAAAATGATGAGAAACAGAAATAGAATATGCAAAGAAAAAAACACATCACTTTAAAACCTTCACAACAAAATTTACCCTGTCTTTATTTTCCTGTCTGATGTTACATTTTGCAGTATAGTAGCAATAACTTCCATAGCTTTATAGTAAACAGCTTCTGAACATGATTTACAGCCTTAGCCAAGTGCAGGCATTTAATCATTCCCCACAGCTGTTTAAGGTTCTGGAGAGCACCCTTAGGAGCGATTATCTAGGAACCATATTTAAAGGGCAGGAGAGGTGGTGGATGGTTACAGCAATGATGTTCTAGGCTCAGGGACTTGGTGAGGGGGGTGGGGGAACAGAAGTTTCCTTCTGTGTTCCACAGTATCTTCTTGTAAAGAGATCAAAGATGCTTCCTGGCTCGTAGAGAACTCAGGAAAGCAGTTAATAGTCTAGAAAAGCTACAAATCATACAGGAAAAAGCCCCATAACTTGCAATGCACTCTTCTAAGAATTCAGCTGCACCCATGAGAAACTCTAACAGTGAACTCAGCATACATGTAATACCATGATTAAAAACTGCCCTTCTCCATGCCCCCTTTCACTGACCCTGGTCTTTCACAAAGTAGACACAGGTTATGTCCTCACTGTAGCCCAAATTCAAGTGGAGCCATTGAGCAAGTGAAGCATTGGCTGCTGTATCTGGGCCATGCCCTGAGAAGGAGGAAGTTATTCTTAGACTGCTAAATTTCTAGCCATTAGAGGAGACTTTTTTATCTACAAAGTAATAATTGCCATATCTTTTAAATTCCTGGGTTGTAAGTGTGAACTTGGGAGGGGCAGCTGGCCTGGAAAGATATGCTGTCAATAACAGCTTGCTCTCCTGGTCCTATGGTCCGCTCTCACCAGGAATTCTTCTTGCCTTTGTTAACAGTATTGCAAAGCCACATGACATCTGATATCTTCCTGAGAGCCGTTCAGTTGGGCAGAGACACGCTTGCTGTTTTATCTCAAAGCAGAGGCCCCACTGCTCCCTCTTCAATTCCATCCATTTGGGACATGGCTTCTAACACACAAGTTTCCAAGGACCCGAGCTCAATCAGAAGGGGATGTTGGCAGTGGCGGAAAGCTGCTGAGCCAGGACTAAGTGACATTAGATTGTAAGTGCTGTAGAATGTCTGACAAGGAGTTTTTGTGCAGGAAAAAGACAGTTTAAAAGAACTATATGAAGAGCTGTTTGGTTAACCCACATGACAAGCCCTCATCCAGTGGGGAGGGGAAGCAACATAAAATATTCTAACTTCATTCCCTCATCATCCATCACCAGCTTTTTAAGAGCACATGACAGAGTTATATTCTATTTTATATAAGGTCTTTCAACTGAATGAGAAATCATATCTTGGGCATCTTAGAAAGGATAAGGTATCAGTGGAAAAACCACCTAAATTTTGGAGAGAGGAAATGAACACTTGGGTGTCAGACTCCTTTCCTATCTATGATCAGTTAATCCTCCCAGCTCTACAAAGTACGTATGATTATTACCAGACAAGGAGGACACCGAGGGTTAGAGGAGGTATATAACTTGCCAAGGTCACAGAGCTAGTAAGCTGCACGGCTGGAGATCTGCTTGCCAACTGAATGTCTGCCTATGAACACATTTTAGTACAAGGAATGAGGAGGCAAAAATGACAGATTCCATCACTATCTGAAGTCAGGTTCACATTAAGGCCAGTTTTTTTTCAATGTATTCTCAGCAACATCCAGATTCTTTGGGGGGCTGGGAATTTTAATATTCAAAATTGTTGTTACTATTATTATTGTCAAGTCATTAGGGCAGCAGCGAGATAGGATTCTCAACATTTGAGTTGCCCAGTTTCCGTGACATTGGAGGATGTAGTTACAGGATTTGCTTTTTGAGCTGAGATCCTTTTCAAGTCTTTTGAGATGGCGAGTGAGTGGTGGGGGCTTCCTTACTGAAACCTCACTTAGAGCCCACCTGAATGTCTGATTTAGTGACCTCAAAATATGGCAAATCAGTTCTAGTAACGAGCTGGGGAGCATGGCATGTGAACTGTGGAACTGGGTCCAAGATCCAGTGCATTTTAACCACTTACCAGCTGTGTGACCTCGAATAGGTTAATTAACTTCTCTGAACATCAATTTCATCATCTTCAAAATATGGATATTAATAGTACTTATGTAAGAGCATTTCTGCCTGCTGTGTGGTAAGCACTTGGTAAGTACTCAATGTTGTTTATTTCAGGGCTTGTAATAACTGTCCTTCAGTTTCTTTTCACTCATTTCTAAACCCGTAACAACTGGAAAATTGATCCAGAACAGTTCTGGGAACATTTCTGTAGGAAGAGCAGACAGCTACACATTTCCTTAAACCTCTGTCAATAGGCTTTGGGATTTTGGGGGACAGAGGGGTTACCTCGTGGTGCTGGTAAGAAGCATAAAATCCACCTGGCTTCTCTCATCTCCTTTTGCTTCACTGATATTTGAGAATTAATGCACTAGAAATCATTCCCCTTTTGTATCACAAGTTCTTATACTGAAGATGGTCAACTGAAGGAGGCACATACCCCCTGCTACTTGTAAATAGCTCTTTCATGCTCTTCAACCACCTTATTTATAGCTTGAAGAGTATACCCTATCTATGGCCTCACTGTTTTAATTAGAAGAAAGAACCTACTTCATGCCATCTTCCATTGCCAGATCACACCACAGAGCTGTCAGGACACTTGCCACATCAGCCCTTTGGAGACTGACACAGGTTAGCAATAACTGGTGACATTTGAAGGAGCTGCTATCTCCAGCACATCCATCAAATAAATTGCTGCATAGCATGAGGGGACAGGAAACAGCTGAAGGCCGTCCCAGAATAAAATGCTCCCTAAGAACAGATTCCAGGTTGTTTTCTACATTATAAAACAAACATGGCAGTGTCCTTGCTTTCAGAATTGCAAAGGCAAAAAGGTCAAGTACCGTAATAGCATTCATCTTCCAGTCTTTTCATGCCTGGAAGGATTGGGGAGGACTGGTATGAGATGCTGGTCTGGAATGATGAGCCCAGATCAGGAATGTGGCCTTTGGACCTTCAGAAGCTCACACAGAGTGAGAAGGCTATAGCCATTCAGTATGCTTAGCAAGTGCATGAAGGAACAGATGAGGCTTGGATTCGTCCCACTAAAGAATAACAAGTTTTGTTTATTGGTCAGTGTTCCATTCACTTTCTCCATTGGTCATACTGAAGCTGCCAGTCCCTCTCCGCTTCCCCTTTTTTTCTACTCATATTGAGACGAGACATGCCTTTGACAATGAGCTTGCAGAATCATCTCAACTTGATGTGCACTAGCTTCTAATGCACATTCTTCACTGCCTGAGCCCCATTAGAATGGCTTTGTTGTTTACACAGGGCCTCCCTGTGCCTCTTGGCTAAAAGTGGGAGCTGAGGGAAGGCATGAGAAACCTAAAAGGTAGATGCTGGGACCAATTTGCCACTTAGCAACATAGCAATGATTTTTATTTTGATTGTAAAAGGCTTTAGGAACTCTGAGTTCAGTGCAGGAATGAGACCGTGTCTAGGGCTTTGTGGAAAAGCAGTCTTTACAGTCAGACAGCTAGGAAAAAATCCCATCTCTGTTATGCATCACCTATACACAACATAGATCCTTCTGAGACTATGGTAGGGACTGTGTGTGTGCGTGTGTGTGTGTGTGTGTGTGCGCATAGGGACAATATGTGGTAGGGATGATGTATACACAGACATATATATTGTCCCTACCATAGTCCCACAAGGATCCACGTTTACATATATGTATACACATGCACACATGTATGTGTATGTGCCCACATACACAAACGTGTACACATGTGTATGTGTGTGCATGTGCGTGCACACGTGTGTGTTTGCATGTGTGCATGTATACATATGCACGTGTGTGCGCATGCACACACACATATAAACACTTGGCACAAAGGCACTTAACAAAGGGTAGTTATTGACACTGGTGTTAGGACCTTTCTAGACTCTCTCCACTAGAGGTTCTTAAAATATGTTCCAGTTCCCCTAAGGACTTTGAAAGTACAAAGGTGGTGTTTAAGGTTATCACAATGTCTGGCGGAGGGAATAAACACTCCACAATGCTCAATACAATCTTACACATTAACAATTGAGCATCTCCAAATGTCAACTGCACTCCTTTTGACAATCACTGCCCCTGAACTTCAGATCCTCTCTACTGTCTCATTGTACTCATCCACCACCAAGAAATCTACTTACAGACTTTCGGAAGCTCCACAGCTATGTTGAAATATCTAATCACTCAGTGACTGAACAATTGGCTCCAGAAGTGTTTGAAATGAGCTTGAAATTGGGAGCTTTCAATCTCAAAACATGTTTTTACAATGATGTATCATATATTTTGCCAATTAGAAAGTATCTTCCCCTCCTTGAATCTCTCTTTCATCATCTGTCACTTAGTGATACTAAAACTCGTCAATGGGCCCTGGATGCTGTATTTCAGTTGGCTGGAGCACTGTTCCATAAACTGAAAGTCTGTGGATTCAATTCCCAGTTGGGGCAAATGCCTAGGTTGTGGTTTCAGTCCCCAGTCTGGTCAGGGTACATTCAATCGATGTTTCTCTACCTTTCTCTCTTTCTCCCTCTCTTCTTCTCTCCCTAAAAAAAAATTAAATCAATAAGCATGTCCTCAGGTGAGGATAAAAAAATAAGAACTCCCTAATGGTTATGAGAATTCAACCAGAAAGTGTACGTGAAAATATCTAGAAACCATATATCCTAAGCAGCTGTACAGTATATGGGTGTACAGTATATGTGCTATAATATAATTGACTGGGAGCAAACTTAGGGGCTCTTTCTTCTCTTGAGAATTTTGATTGGCCTAAGCAGTGCTGTGCTCAGCTATACTGGAGCATGAGGCACAAGAAAAAATCAATAATTCTTATTCTACCTACTTAAATTTTTTAATATATTTTTCACAGGAAATTTTTGGCATTAATTTGATTTAAAATATTGTATGACAATATTATTTACCTTGATTCCTGAGTATTTTGGTGGCCTCTTAAATTTTGCACCTTAGGCAAATGCCCCATTCCCTCACCCTTGTCCTACCCCCGGGTCTGAAATTTCAATTCATGCTTCTTAATCTCCAATCCAGCTGGTTGTGCTTTAATCCAAATATTTTATCCCTTGTTATGTATTGTGGGGAAAGACCTACTATTGGATTAATTGACTCTTAGAGTAATGCCATATACTTGACTGTAGTAATCAAGTTGTTCATCAGCCTTTTCTCTCTGTTAAGTCACTCTAACTTAGCTCTTCCTAAGAGTGCCTCACCTTCCATACAGAGCTAACTTTTCGACTAATTTTTCACTTGGCTATTGATTTCTGAACGTTTAATTGGGATAAACAAACAATACACTGACAAAAACATCCAGTATAATTTAAATATTGTGATTTTTAATGCATTATTAATTGTATTTTCCCCATTGAAGTAGTTGGAGACCAGCCTGTCTATACATAGCACTAATGCTATTGTGGTCTATTGTTGGGGCTTTTATTATCTGAGCCTCTAATGCCTTTCTTATATTTTGAGAATATAATGTGCACAATAAGTAGAGGCCTTAAGACCAGGTGATTTCTCAGAGATACAACTGAGGTACCATAGAGAACTTTGGAACGTGGTGGCTTGGAGCCTCAGTTGCATTTTTCATACTTTTCCAAGTAGAAAAAAGTTGGTTATGGCAACAAATCCTGCCACTTTTAGAAAGTACATCTTGTGACCCAGTATCATACATATGTGCCTGATTTGAATATTTTTTAAGAAATACCTGACATTTAATGAGTATTGACTAGTGCTAATTAACCTATGATCATCACCATCCCACTTTATAGGAGAGAAACTGAGGGTAGTAAGAATTTAAGCAACTTGCTCAGAATGTCATGACTGGTTGGGAAGCAGCCGAGATTTGAAGCCTACCATCTGGCTTCAGAGTTAGTGATTTTAATCACTCTTCAATTCTGCCCCTTGGATGCCATCAAGTAGGGCAATTCAGGTTAATCCTTGCAACAGCTCCACATGCCAGGTATTATACCCATCTCCACTTGTTAAAATTGAGACTCCATAAAGTAAAATAACTTGACCAAAATTACCTCTTTTTTTAACTGAGTGAAATTCATGAAAAGCATGCTCACTTTTTTCTTTCCACATGAACACTGTTCCTGGGCAGATCAAGCTACATGACCAAGTGCACATAATGCAACTCAGAAAGAAATTGATTTCATTTTATGTCAGATATTAAGGCATAAATTGTGAATTCTTGCCAATGTTGATATGAATTTAGGTGAGAAAGATCAGAGGGCTCGTTGAGTAATAGCACATTCCAAGCTGGTGATCAAACATGTAATCTCTGCTGACTCTGAAAACCTCATTTGTGAATAAATATGTGGGTGCTGATTTAATCTAATTCATTTCAGTTTAGCCCAGCAGCCTCAGAACACAGAGAAGTCACACAGTTCTCTGCCATGGCCCAGTGTCTGGAGGCCAGCTTGGTATCCGGAGCACTCCTGCATCTCTGTTGGCACACCCCACCCAGGGCAGACGGAGCCCTGCCTGCGCCTCTGGAGGATCCCTCTTCCCAGCCCTCACCATTCTGTGCTTTTGTTCATGGTTTCTGGGTCTGGATGAATGAGATTTGCATAGTTTTAATAAATATTATTAACCATTTTACTCTCGGTAAACCTTTTGTATGAGACATTTAAATCACTTCTCAATCATCACAGGCTCCCAACGACAGTGTTGACATCATTTGGCAAAGCTGTGCCAACGTCATCAGGCCTTTTCGGCACCATTTGGGCTGGATCAGTATATCAGGGAACATGCTGGGGAAGAAGACAAACAAATACTTCGGACAGGCGTGCAGGCAGATCACTTTCATTTTCAAACATTGTACTCTTGCCTGTGTTTTTAATAAGTACCACCCATGCCCTATTATTTTTGTAGTAGGATGTTTATAATATTAATGACAATAGTAGAAGCTAATATTTATTAAGTGTTTACCATGCTATGTTCCTAAATGCATCGTTTCATTCAGTCTTTCCGATTACATTATTAGGTAAACATCATTATCGCCCCCACTTCACGAATGACAAAATGGAGCCTCAGAGAGATTCCTTGTCCCAGGTCACATAACCAGAAAATCACATGATGGTATATCTACATGCTAAATGAAGTTTGTTAGCTTTTAATAATCAATGGCTGTCTATGGCACAACCTTACCATTCACATTTTTATTAAAACCAAAATATTTAGAACAAATAATATTGTACAGTTAGAAAAATACTGACTCAGGTAGATCTAGCCTTGGGAATGGGAATGGTGAGAGAAAGGAAAAGAAAGAAATTACTTCAAAATGCCTAGTGGATTAGGAGCCTATAAAGTGAATTTTAAATACCTTTCTATTCATAGCATCAAGCTAAATGAGCTTCACATTCATGAGCCATTAGAGCTGAAAATCTTGGGAATTACCTAGCTTAAGCTTCTTATTTTACAGTTGAGGAAACTTAGGAGTAAAGAAGCAAAGTAACTGACCCAAGGTTATCATAATCATAAACATTTGGATTATTCCTTCAGATATTGCTTCCTCTTACTATTACTATTTGTTATTATTATACTTCTTAAAGTATTCTGAGATATATACACAGGCCAAACACTAATACAAATAAGATATTTTGCTATGACTTATTTCTCTATGTGTAAGTCACTACATACTGGCATTGTATGCATCATCTGGCTTAGCAGATGGAAATTCTAGAACACTTACAATTAAACACAGATGAAGTCAGCATGACTATTCTCCAGAATCACCAGAAATTTCCTATTCTCAAAGCCAAATGATAATGTGCCATTCTCAAAAGTATAGCCATTCCCTCTAGTTTAAGGCTGATGTCCTGTGTTGACAATCTGTGTCTCAGTGGCATTCTCCCACGGTAAGTGGAAGTTAGCAGTTTATGTGTTTGTACCATTGCTGGACAGTGGGTTGCACCATGAGCTTTTTGGGGGCAGGAAATTTGGGTTTTCATCATTGTCCTCAGTGCCTAATGCAAGCGCTGGTGCCAAGTCTATACTCAATAACTGCTTGTGGAAGTGACTGTAAGACCTGGAGATCTTTCTCATCAATACAGTGTTGCAATGAGAGGCTCATCCTTAATGCTTATGGAATAACAGAGCAGAAACATGGCAAGGCAGGCCAGGCTTAGATACATACCTGACCAAACTCTAGACTCATAGTGTGAAAATATTCAAATCCCTGTTCAGAGTGAGAATGCCCTGTCCCAATTAATTAACCAGAAAACAGCCAGTAGTCATGAAGTTATCCCATACTATCAACATATTTAAGAGGAGGGATAGTGCCATGAGGCAGTGAGGAGGCACCCTAGAAATTCCTTTTAATTATATTGGGGGAGGGGTTCTTTTAGTGTGCTTTTAAAGTTACTTTTATTATTATCTTTAAACCTGTGTCTTTCCCAAGTAACAGAAAAATGTCAATGATGACATCTTTCTAAGAGCTCAAGCCACAGGTGAAGTTTTGGAGACTGACTCATACATTCCTTCTCACTCAACACATATAGGATATTGTGCCATGTGTCAAGAGGTAAAAATGAAAAAGACAGTCTCCTTTCCTCAAGGAACTTGCAGTCTTGGGACGAGGGGAAAAACAGCACACAAGTAAACATATAATTAGTAAAGGCAGGTTAAGACAACCTGCTCTCAAGTCAGACTACTGGAGTTCAACTCCCACTCCATATTTTACTATTTGTGAGGCACTGAGTGGGTAAAATAGGGATAACAATAATGCCTGTTATGCAAAGTTCTTGATGGGTGAAACAATATATATAAAGACTTAGTATGTGGTAAGTATGCAAAAGCATTAGCTATGAAAATAGTGGTCTGTACATTTCCATTGTAAATGCTTTAATAGCAATACTAACAGAGTAAGTGCACTTAACTATAAAGGGTTGGGGTGGGGTGGGGGAGATTAAGACTACCTTCCTGAAAAACCATAAAGATGGATATGAATCAAATTGTGTCCGTGATGGTTGGAATTGAGACAAGAAGTGGCTGGTTTCTCTTTTAGGTGTCTGATGGGACAAGTCCAAAGGTTTAGATGTATGTTAAAGCCTTAGCCATTCAAGATAAGGCTTAAACCTCCAGCCAGCTACACCAGAAAACAGAAGATGGGCAGAGGGTGAAGAGGAGGTATAGCAGGTAAGTCATAAGGGGCCATTTATTACTTTGAAGAATTTTGATCAAGAGAGTGACATGACAGAATTTTGTAAGTGTCACTCTGGCTACCATGTAGATAAGAATGGCTCAGAAGACACAAGACCAAAAGCAGAAATACCAGTTAGAAAATCATTGCAGTAATGCAAGTGACCAATGATAAGAACCTAAACTAGAGCAGCAGCAATGGAAGCAAAAAAAAAGAGAGAGAGATTTGAGAGTTTTTTAAGAGAAGGGTAGGACTTGGCTATTAATTTGGGTGTGAGAAGCAAAGTCAGGGAGCAGCCCAAGGTGACACCCAGATTTCTGACTCAGGAGACTGGATGTATGGAAGAGCAGGTATCACAGGGGAGATGACACATGCAGTCAGGGATGTGTTGAGTTGGTGGTTGTTTATAGCATTTTCAGGAAGAAAGTTCTAGCACTCATAAGAAATATAGAATTTTAAAGTCATGGAGAAGATCCAAGAAATTATTTTATGTCTTGAAAACACTTGATTTAAAGCTGTGTCCTGAATTTACCTTTGTTGTGGTGGTTAAAGATGAGAACACTAAAGACAGAATATATGGTTCTTCTAGAAGATCAGCTTTCAATTTTATAAAAATAAATGACTCACTTGGATGAAGAGACTGATGACATCTAAGGTGTCTTACAATTCTAAAACTATGATTCTGTTGTTCCAGAAAACAGCCATGAATCTGGAATTACCTTTAGATGATAGTGAACTTGTGGCCTTAAAAAGTCCTTTGTGGGTATGTGGAATATGTATACATAGATATATAGACAGATATATATGTATGTATGTGTGTATATATGCATATATATATATATATATATATAAACAAAAGCCCACTCTCTCTAAAGCCATACCACCCCAAAGTGCAGTGGCCATGCTTATGAAAAAGAAAAAACAAGTTAAGACACTATCTACATTTACCTACTCTGGTCCCAATTGGCTGCAAACAGCAGGAGAATCTTCCTGCCGTAGTGGTCGCGGTTTTCCAGCACTCCGGGGAACCCATCGATGAGAGCCCTCTTAATGCCAGGGTCATCGGCCTTGAAGTTTTTAAACATGTCCAAGTTTAGCTGGCGGTACTGGAAGTACTGGGCCAGGAGTCTAAAGGCATCTGTTTGGTGAAACTTCCTGGCTCGGAGAAATCTCAGGATGAAGGCATCATCTGTACGTAAAAATCCAATGTCAGGCCTGGTGATTATCATGTCCCTGACTTGCTGAATATCCTGATGTAAAACATCTGGGTTTTCATTCAGTTCCAGGCGAGCTTTCTCAATAGTCTCTGGACTGAGTCCAGCCTGTAAATGGGTCATCTTGGCCAAATCTCTTTCCCAAGTGTTTAATTTCTGATATTTGGGAAGAAAAGAAACTGGTCCCATTCACGTGATGGTCTGCTGAAACCCAGGCCCACTCAACAGTTGTTTTACTACAACACTGACACCAAAACAGACAAATCAAGGGTCTTCTTTCTGTTCCTGAAAAGCAGTAGTACATCCAGGTCCTATGTGGTGGTAGCCCTCCAAAAGGGAAGCAAAACCAAGGCCATTGCTCCTGCAAAATAAGAGAAACAAAACAGAGATGACACAAAGAAAGTCTGGGCGAATTAATTGGATCTGAGATTAGAAAAGCCGCATATTATTTTTCAGCCCTAATTAGATTAGATGTCCAAAGAATAAAAAATAAATGATCTTTACAGGGGTATATTTAGCATAATTTTATTGACAATTGAATGCATAACATGCAAGTATTTGAAATATGTTTAGGAATTTTTCAGTTACATTGACTAGTTAACATAATAGTATATTTGCATTTCAAATATAAATGTTTAAACTCAGGCATCTGTTTGATCTGACTTGAAAGGTTCAAAAATCAGAAAACATAAATAAACTTGGAGGCTTGTATTTTTCCCTAGCATTCTTAAGTCAATAATATCTGCAATAAGATGCAGTATACTCAGGACAAAATCTTGATATTAAGGGAAGGAAATAAAAATAGTAATGGAAAATAATGCAATGAACTATTTACAGAATTGGAAGAAACTTCAAAATCCATCTAGTTCAATGAACCCCTAATGTGTTAAAATTTCCTCTCAGCCTCACCATACCCCTTCAAAATGTTTCTTTCTTTAGTGTCTCCCTCTTTCAATTCATCCCTACACCCACTGCAATCTGTCTTTGACTGCTCTTACCAACCAATGATGAGGATGATCAAATAATTTATTAGACATTTGGACATTAGGGAGACACGGATAATAATAATGCTGGAACAACAGGTATAAACTGGGACAGCCCCAAGGAAACCAGACAGATGGTCACCCTACTAGCGAATGACCTTTCTGTTGCTGCATCCAATAGACAAATAGATTATAGTGCCTATTATGGGTGACCTCTATCAGTATTTGATACTGATGACTTCATCCTTATCAAAATCGTCCCATCTTCCCACACTTTCTGTGACTTCATAGACCTTGACTTTTCTCTTAGCTTTCTGTCCTTTCCTGCTCAGTCATCTCATTCTGTGCTCACCACTTCAATGTGGAGCCTTTTCCAGGCCCCAGCATTTGACTATTCTACCTGGGTAACTTCAGTCCATTGCTCTCTCCTGGTCTTCAGGCTACATATTCAACGGCCTACTGAATACCTCCACTTAAATGCCCCAGACACCACAAACTCAGTAAGTTCAAAACTGAACTAATCATACTTCTTCATTCTGAGTTTGCGCACCCCCACCTCTGTTTCCTAGTGACTGACTTCATCTTCTGTAGTTTCCCACGCTAGAAACCTGGGACTCAGCTATTATTCCACCCTCCCCCTTACCACCCACTTCCAGACAATCACTTCTATACTTCTCAAACCTTCCCAATTTTTCCATCCATTTTCACTGCCTTTGTTTGACCACATTCCCCCTCAGCTGTTCAGGACTGCAAAGTTCTCCCGATGGTGCCCTTAATGCCAGCCTTGCTTTTTTCCAGTCTATTCTCTGTATTACAATTGAGATATGCTCATGTCACTCCTTGATTGACATCAATCGATAGCTACCAATTGTCCTAGGATAAAGTATAAAGCTACGTAACATGGTTTCTAAGATCCTTCATCATCTGGTCCATATCTGTCATCATCTGGCCATGCAGCACACTGAGGCACTGCAGTTTCTTCTCATTGTTGTGATCCTTGGCAAAGATGCTCTCCGTGCTTACACTAACCACTCATTAATTCCTCTATGCCCTTCAGGAGTCATCTTGGAGATTATTTTCTCCAGGAAACCCTCATTTATCTGCAGAGGTCATGAGTAGCTCTGAAGCAGCTAGCACACTTTATTGCCTTTCTTCTCTCTCTTTTTTTACTCTGAATTCCTTGCAGAGAAGAGCTTTACTCATCTGTATATGTTCAATACAGTGCCTGGTATAAAGAAATTTATCTTCATGAGCAGATTGACTTTGTTGTCCTCACCTCCTATTGTCGGTGCCTAGAACAGTGCCTATCACAAAGTAGGTGCTCAGTATATATATCATGTTTACTCACAGAACATATATATATATATATATATATATATATATATATAATGTTTACCTACAGTATATATATAATGTTTACCCACAGTATATATATAATGTTAATGTTTTACCCACAAAGAAAAAAGAGGATGGGAATATGGAAAAAAGTGTTTACAAGGCTAACTGTATTTTACTAAAAAATATGAAAATTATTTGACTTCAGGGGGATGAGGTGGGAGCAGGAAGCCCAAGGCAGATATGAATGTTTTAAAGAAGTTGTAGTTCTGCACAGGAATTAGCTATGGTGCTGTTCTCTTTGGTGTTGTGGCCATCTCAAGAATAAGTCAACAACAACAACAACAACAAATAAAAATAAAATTTATTTATTTATACATATCAGTTATATATAAATAAATTATATATATTATATATTGTATGTTATATAATATATATATAATTATATATATAATTGAATAAAGTGCTTGAAATGCTGTGTCAGTGAGTAAGGGGTTTCCCTTTCTTTATGGGTACATTTGGACCCAGTGAGGGCATTGCAGCTGATTTTTTTATTTATTCTCTCATTTACAAAGTATTTTCCCCTGGGAGAACTAAGCCTGGGCACATGGAATTTTGGATCATCACCCCTTGAATCAGGAAAGGTGATGGTCAAATTCCCAAGCCATGCTACACTATGTCTGGAGCACAAGGAATAGTACTAGCTCTGCCCTACAGAAGATTTAAAGCTGCTGGGAGTTACTTTCCTCACAGTTCAGGGAGCTCAACAATGTTTTTGAGATAAATTACTATGGGTTCAAGGGGAGAGTTGAGGTTGCATTTTTCATGGCCCACTTCCACACATAGCTGTGCCTCCAATCTATAATATCTGAAATAAATTTGCTTCAATCTATATCTTTATTCTGTGCTCAGCATACAGTGGAAGCTTCTGGGGAGATTATCCAAGCCAGGGTCACTGGGTTTTATACTTAAGATGAAATAGATATTTTTCATTAAAGGCAGATCTTCATTTCAAAAGTCTGAATAGACTGCTACTTAAATAACAATTTCAACTGATAGATAATATTTACAGTACTAAAAATGCAATGCTGTAAAAGAATGTTTTTCAGGATACAGTGTTCTCAGTTGGCTATACTCTTTTGTTCAAATGAAGGATTTGGTTTCCATTTAGCTTTTCTAAATTGTTCAAACAAGTGCAAAAAGATGCATTATACTTGGTATAATCACATTAGTAGTTTTCTGTCCTGGTGGTATTAATAATAATAACCATTTTATTATTTATTACCATTGTGTTTAGCGTGTCCTGGGTACTTACATAATCTTCTTTTATACAGTACATTATTCAATCTTTGGAACAACTGTATTAAATGAGTATAATATTGTCACTGCTGTTTAAATTAGGAATCTGAGACATAGAGAGAGGTTAAGTGACTTTCCCAAGGTTACACAGCTACTAAGAAGCAGAAAGCAGGTTTAAGCCCAAGTGACCTTTCTCTAGTCCCATGCTTTTTACTACTACACTTTAATACCTTTTATGAGTAGCAGAGAAGTTCTAATATTTACTACTTAAGACCCTTGTCACCTTCAGAAAGACCTTCCCTCTTAGGGCCTCATTCTCCTCCCCTAAAACCCATTCCAAATTTACCATTCCAGAAACCTAACTATGCCTAAAGGGTAAGGGACATTTTTAGGTAGCCATACCTTACAAATGGTCCACTCACCATTGTGTCTCCTTCATTGAAAAATAACTGAAACTATTTAAATACCAGCTGTCTATGCCTTTTTCAGCTATCACAATTTTTCTCTCCCATTATGTATTTTCTTTTGGCTGAAATGCCAGATCAAAGAACCTACCATTCTCTTGGAAGGGTTGATACTTGGCCATGCCTATCAGAGTGCCAAGCATGACCTGGGCATTGAAATGTTCTTAATAACCCAAAACAGCACTTCAGGCAGATCTGTGTGAGCCTCAGAAACCATCTTTCCTATTGCTGGCTGGGTTCCCAATGATTTTTTTTATTCAGAGATTGCTCTGAATACATGCAGAACAACTTGCCACACCCCCTGAGGAGCCCAAGGTAGAAACTAACTTCCACTTCTAATCCATGTTTTTTCAATGAACTAAAAATTATTAATGGTATTTTTGTATAAGGGAGAGGAAAAATAAAAGCCTGCATATCATGATATTTGCAAACATGGCATCTACAGATTCAAAATTCATGTTTTACCTCAAGTTTCCATTAGAG
Organism: Artibeus jamaicensis; assembly: GCF_021234435.1. Lineage (NCBI taxonomy): Eukaryota > Metazoa > Chordata > Mammalia > Chiroptera > Phyllostomidae > Artibeus > Artibeus jamaicensis. Next base: position 42,756,353 of record NW_026522059.1, read on the forward strand.
AAAATCTATTTGTATATTTTCTCATCCAGAATTCAGTCGAGTGCACACTCACCCCTATAAACACACACTAATATTTATGAACCAAGGAGTCTAGGTGAAAAAGTAATTTTGAAAGTATATTAATTCAAATAAAATCTACTTTGGTTATTTTGTAACCTATTATTCTTACTTATTCCATTATCCTCAGAGGCACGCATTAAATATAGTGAGAAACAATCACAATAATAACCAAATCTTATTTATGATCATACATGTGCATATATATTATTTCAAAGCATTTTCCATCATTATTTTTCATCTTTACAGTGGTTCCACAGCATGTAGAAGAAAGATAATTCTCTGGAAAATACTGAGGATCATGTGGAATAATGTAAGAAAAAGTGCTTTGGACATAGAAAGCTCCATTTTACATTTACTGTAATATTCTTATTGATATCATTAATTTGTTGCCTCTAGGTAAATAAAAAAAATCAAGGCCCAGAACAGCTAAGCACTTGGCTTAAAAAGTTGGATAATGAGTTAGTATTAAAGTTGGAAGAAAACACAAACAAACAAATATTCATTGACTACTTGTTATATTTATAACACGAAAGGATAAATCTGAGATTTAGATAGATTAAGTGTATCTCGAAGAACAAAGACTCATACCCAAGCCTAACTGACTCAAAGTCCACATTCTGTCTATGACCCTGTCCTGCCTCTCAGAAGAGGTGCTTTACCTACACCATCCTGGAAAACAGTGCCTTTACAGTCACTCAGGTACGTAACAGGCCAATGCCCACGCCCTACCAGTCCTAGGGAAGGTTATTTAAGGGATGCTGTAAAATTAGCTGAATTGGGAGAGGAAAGAGTAATTGTTGTTATGACCAGAAAGATAAAACCTATAAAGCCTAAATATTGTTTGAAATATGGGATATCAATAACTTATTAACAATACTTCAAATCTGTGTTGCTTCTAGATGTTCTTAGTAATAAAGAATACCCAGAACAATTTCAAGAGCAAAAAACAATTTTAAGGACATTTAAATTAACACACATGTAAAATGAAAACTGATACCATGTTTTTTGGAGATTCTCTTACAAAATAAAGATGGAAAATTAAAATTTTCCACATGAAAGTCTAATCAACTATCTTATTCATCACTAACTCTGAAAGTTATGTTTTCAAATTTTAAATATACATTGAATTGGGTTAACCCTTCACCTTTCTAAAATCTCACTTTAAATGTTTTCAACCGAATACACAATTTCCCTTAGAAATGCTGAAGGGAATTTTTATACTGAGCAAAATATAAATAGATGCTGATAACACATTTAGACCAAACCTGAACATCAGTGAACAAAAATCTTTTTTTAAGTACAACTCTATTTGAAATCTTTCCTGAACAATGACATACTCCCTTACTGCTTAGTGGAGTCTCACTTAAATCTTAGAGGTTGGTTAATTACAACAGTCTTTGGTGCTGACCAGAGAGGAGTGTTTTTTTTCCAAATGATGAATTGGAGCTTGACCATTAGGGCTTGTAGGACTTCTCTGCGTAAGTGCTGTGGCCCCCCAATCCATTGGCTTGCTATCAATCATTAGCCAACTTGTAGATATGAACTCTCTGTACCAGGGGCAGGGAGAGTAGTCTGGAAATATAAAGGGAAAATCTTTAACCATCTGAAATATAGATGTCCAACCTACAGCCTGTGAGCCATGTGTGGCTCAGGATTGCTATGAATGTGGCCCAAAACAAAATTGTAAATTTACTTAAAACATGACATTTTTTGTGATTATGTGTTGCAACGTATTTAATGTGTGGCCCAAGGCAATTCTTCTTCCAGGGTGGCCCAGAGACACCAAAATGTTGAATACCCCCTGGAACCAGAATTTAGCCTCTGGCTCACAGTTGACTTTCATCACCTTTAGCTCAGTCCTAGCCAAGGGCTTCCCCTTGCAGTATAAGCATTCATTGTATAGACTCCCTGGGTGCCCTTCAAAATAGCAACTAAACACATAGTCATCTGCTCCTATTTGTTCTTGCTCTTGCCAGATATTAAAAGTAAATTGGAATGAATTTCATCAGAGTAGAGACATTGAGAACTTCTACCCAAAATAGATACCAGATCAGAATTAGCATAAGCTGGAACTCAGATGAAATAGACCTAATTAACAGAGGAGTTCTAGTGTCCTGGATTCTGGAACAATGTATAAAACTTTTATTCTTTTAGTTTGTTTTAGAACAGATAATGCAAAGAGTTGAAGGCAAAGACCACTTGTAAGTATGGTGTGGGTTTGTTTGCCGCTGTTTTAGGTAAAATAGTTAAATTAAAGGAGTATTTAGACTGGAATTTTTTATACCATTAAACTGTCCTTATAAGAAGTCATTGGCAGTCAATGCCACAATTTAAAAAACTGATTAGTTGTGCTTCTTAGGAGTAGCAATGGGAGGAAAAGAAAGAAAAACAGTTGGAAGGGGGTCTCTGTCTTAGAAGAGACTCCTGTTGAGAAAGGGGATCTGTAGGACTGAAAGGAAAGAGGGGGTTACACAAAGATGGCCACTAAGTCCCCTCATCCCCTTTTCGACTCAGTGTTTTTCCCAGCACTTCTATGGGACCCTTCTTCTGAGTGGGCAGATGACAGCAGCAGGTATTTGAGTTAAAGCTGCCTGGTGAAAGAGAGACATAGCAGGATACATATGCGCAAGGTGGAGTAAAGTTTGTATAACTTTCTCCCCAACAAGAGCTATGATTTCTAAGGTCTTATTGCCTCAGAACTTGGCGTGACTTTCATTTTGCTTTAGTGTGAGGGCCATTATTTAGTAAGACATAAGGTGGGGATGTTTAAAAAAAAGAAAAACTGTTCTTTGTCTTTGCTTCTGAAAGTGTGGTCTGTGGATTAGCAGTATCAGAAGCACCTCAGAGCTTGCTAGGAATACAAACTGTCAGGACCTACCCAGACCTGCTGAACAAGTAGCAAAATCCCCAAGCAATTTGTATGTACACTAATGTTTGGGAAGCGATGCTCTAAAGGGTTTATAATGAATCAAAGGGATTGAGAGGGTTTGTTAATTGCCCCTAAGATTAGAGCCCATGCCGTCTGTGGAGAGCAGTGCCACATTGTCCAAGAAGAGAGTAAAAGCACTCCCAATATGTTCATTCCTTTAGGAGTCTCAGCATTCACATTCATAATAGTTTCTCAGATCACCACATTAATTGTCTACACATGCTTGCATGCTCGATATTTCTACCAACAGCAGTAAAAAAGGGAACATGGAGGAAGCAAGAGAAGGTGAGAGCAGGGGTACAAGGAGGGAAGGAGGAAGAGGAAATGGAAAGAAAGGAAAACCTCATGTTTTGTTTATTGTATTTGATTTTGACCACACATTAGACTAGAGGCATTTTATTAATAAAGCCTGTGATTTGAACCCCCAAATGCCATTCCCAGGCACACAACTTCCCTTCTACTGTCTCCAAAACTACCAAATAATGGACACTGGCTATACTATATGCTTGACACCTAGGAAAGTATGGAACTTTACATAAGACATTAGAGAATATGAAAATCTGAATTGACATGATGTTGTTTTAAGGAGAAAAAATGGAGAAAGGGCTCTGCACAATATCTAAGAATTGAAGTTTTGGCTAAAAGGGTCCAGGAAGCTGGAATAATAATCTCAAGCACAATGAGGAAATTCCTGATGGCTCAGATGTCAGGAGGAACATATCATAGAAAATTGGCCTCACATAGAAAACTTTCTTGGATACTCCGTCACATGATCATAGGGCCATAAAGAGAAACTGCATAGGGTCACCTAGCCAGAGAATATACGAGAAAGGGCTATGGGAGGCAGCAGAGGTAGTGAAGAATAATGAACTTATTACCTGAATAAATGAAATTTCTTTATTGAGAAGAGTGACCAATTTATTTTCATATCCATGAAGAATCAAACCGAAGACAAAATTTTCTTAAGTAAAACAAAAACAAAAACCTTGAATTGGAAATTAGGCACAGTTTTCTCTAGAGGAATATAACAGATTGGATTGACATTAGGGGTTGTAGATGCACAGTAGTTTACACTGTGGATCTTCTGAAACAAATTTATTCCAGTGAAATCTGGATAAAATGAACCATAAAATAATCAAGATTTGGAGGAAAGGTGTAATGGGGGAAAAGATCTTGCTTGACAATGTTGAGGGCTATTTCTGGGCTGATTGGATGGGGCCAAACCTCATGTTTTATATAGCCATTCTGCTGTATTACCTTCTCTTTCTGAGTTACCATGAAACAGGAAAGCAGAGGCTATCCAAGTCAGCCTGAATTAATTTCCTAAGGATGGCTCTACTAAGAGGCTGTGTGTAAAAGCACGAATAGACTTCTTAGGGTTAATAAGGTGTCCCTTTATAAAGCCTGAAGAAATAAGCAAACACTACCAGTTCTGAAGAGTTATGATTCCCCCTTAAGGGAAATGAAGTACCTTCCAGCTTTATACTCCAATATTCTCAAAGGACATGCCCCTCTGTGAGCATGTCTACAAATGTGTATGATGTTACTCTGCTGGAAAATGTTTCCTGTTCCCCTTTAAATTCATTTTAAAAAGGAGAAACTTCTGTTATTGAAAACATAAGAGAAGTAAAATAGCCCTTAATGGAAAAAATAAAAGAGGAAGTCAGGATAGCAGCACTCTATAAAAAAAATGAGCTCAGCATAATATTTCACTCAGAGAAAGGTATTGCTTCTAAGACACATGCCCGTAAATCTTACTGAAGCAGCATTGTTTTGAAATTTCCCCAGGCTCCGGATATTGTATTAAGCACAGGAAGAAAGAAGCACTGGAACCGCTGGATTCCTGGCCTGAGTTTCTGCATAGAATGGGCTAGAACTGACAATATGTACTCTTTTAAAAATTGCCTGGACTGAACCATTCTTTACATACAGATAAGGGAGTTTTAAGAATCTTGTTGGTTGGGGACTTGAGAAATCTTGTTTACTGTGGATGTTATCAATCTAAGCAAAGTATACAGATCACCAAATTTTCTTCTTCTCTAAAATCCATTTTACCATTTATTTTTACTAGTTTTCTTGATTTGAGTTTTAAATTGAGTGAATTGCAGAGGTAGGTAGAATTATGCCAATTTTTCATAGTAAACAAGTAACTTTTGGCATTCAAGAAGAGTTTTTGGTGTGAATTTTTCCCCAGAACTTCTTCTGGAACATACTTGTTTGTGACTATTCTTTATTTTTGGCAATGCCTTTAATGATGAGCAAGCTGATTTTGTTTTTTAGACAAAACTTGTTTTATTCTGTTTATTCTTGTTTTATTTATTTTAAAACTCTTTTTGAAGAGGCAGAATAAATGTATAAGTGTAATTTTTAAATGAGCATCTTGTGTGTTCTGGTTTAAACTTGGTTGCTTCATGCAATGTGACATTATTTCTATATGAAAATTGGATCCATCTCATTTTCAATTAAGATGGTAATTTTATTAAAAATCATTTGCCAACAAACCTCCAAGACTTTTATGTTCTAATACTTTTCAAGTTGTAATTAATTATATGGTCACCCACCAAAAGATTTTTATTTATGATATGCTCAGACAATTTTCTGATGTTTGTTAGCTTTTAATAAACAGATGCTCCTAGTTAAATTAAAGAGGTGCTATAACTTGGGTTTGAACCTTCAAGAAATTTGGAAGATGTTCCCACTTCCCTTCAGCTGAGATAGACAATGATAGCACTCTAAAAGCAGAGCCTGCTAGAACAGTTACATAAAAGGTCTTTTCAATTTTTGCACTCTATTACCCTTTACTGTTATAGAAAAATGCTCTTATTGCCTGATGACTGAGAGCACGCAAAATCTCGCCTTCCAAATCCAAGTCAGTCCTTGACTAGTGACGAACAAAGCCAGGCCATCTGCTCTGAATATCCATACTACTTTGGCCATTTGGGAAAGGGATCTATCTTCTCTGCTTTGAAGAGAGGTGTAAGATTGGAAATTTGAGAAGAAATAAGTAGAAAGGAAGAGACATTTGAGCAAATAGTTCTTTCCAATTACAGCTGCATTTGTTAGGTTATTATCATCACCATCATTTTTAATTTTCATCCTGGCCACAGTGTTAACGTTTGGGGTTTACATTTTACAAAACATTTCAGTTAAAAAAAAACTTAATTTCAGAGTTTCTGCAATAAATGCTTAAGAAGGAAAAGGGGAGTGTGGGTGAGTATGAGTCATCAGTCACCCCCACCCTGCTTCCTGGTGATTCTCCATTGGAAAACCAGAACCACGGATGGAGTTTACATATCTATTTTACTGGAATAATCCTAGCCCCAGGCCTTGTTAATTTCCTGAACTAAACAGTCACTAAGCCTCTGAAAAGCAGCTGGCTAACTGCTGGTGTCTGGCAAGTGCCCCATCTGTCCCCCTGCCTGGGGTCTCCCTCCAGTCTTCACTTTTCCTTTCTCTCAAGCCAGCGTCTCTCTTTGTTTTCAGATGTGTCATCCACCTGAACTTTCCTTCCCATGCCTGAAAACTTGGGCTCTTTTCTTCTACCCTGAGGACCTCGGGCTTTGTCTAAGTGACAAGACACAGTTGTGTTGACTGTAGTTACGGCGCCGGTGATGGTGGAGATCATGACGGCGATGGTGGAGATGGGGGGTGCCGATGGTGTAAGAGAGCGCAGGCTGAGCGGGCGCGGGGAGCAGGAGGATGGACCCCGGAGGCGGCAGAGAGCAGGGTGCGGGGCGGGGAGGGGGTTTAGATGGAGTGCAGGGGGAATTGCAGATGGGAGCTGTCCACACACCAAAGTGCTGAAACGCCGCAGACATGGCATCGCAAGAGCCGGAGGAAACCCGGGGATGCACTACGAATACAGAAGGGAGAAAAAAGGCAACAAATACCTTCACACGGCCGCCCAGCCTTGCTTTGGGAATGTGTTTCTGCAGGTGTCCTCGTTGCTGAGCTGAGTAGGTGAGATCCCCTATTCTGGCAGGTTCGGGCTCAGATTTCTCTAGAAAGCTGTGAATGAGAGAGCCCCGGCTCCACGGGGCTGTGATTTGGGTAGGAGGCGTGTGAGCCAGAGACTCTGTCCTTCTATACTGAGCCTGGCTTTCCCCTGGGTCCTAAATGCCTCCGCACCATTTTTCTCTTCAGGTCTGTCAAGACAATACTAAGAATTATTGTAATGTTGCAAGAGCTAGGACAAAAAGTGCCGGCACCATCACACATCACCCTCAGTCCTAAAAACAGAATATTTTAATTAGGCTAATGCAACCTCTGAAACAGATCAGAGGTATATGTTTGTGTGTGTGTGTGTGTGTGTGTGTAAATACAACAGATGAGAAGGTAAGTACCACAGGCTAATAGGAAAAATAATATATTATTTTATTATCAAATGTGGTAAGAAAGTGAACGATTTGGAAGACTTAAAGAGCCATCCCACTAAAATCAATCCCACATAGAACAGACACAAATATAAAAGTTAAATTATTTTTTAAAACTAGGAAAACATAAGAAATATTTTACTGATCTTAGGGTAGAAATGGATTTTTTTAAGCACAAGAGGAATAGAAGCAATCACAAAGAGATCAGTAGTTTGAGTACATAAAAAATCCGTTTGGAGGTAAAAACATCATAAAAGCATAAATGTAAACACTGCTGGGAAGATTACAACAAATTTATGTTTCATACATAAAATATCACACCAAAAGAAAAACATTAATAGCTTAGAAGGAAAAAGAGGAAGAGCAAATAACAAAAAATCACTAAGGAAAGGTAGATGAATAAAAAACATTTTTAAGAATCAACCTTGTAAAGGAAAAAATACAATAAAAATATGAAAAAATTAACTTCATCAGTAAACAAGGATGTGTAATTTAAAATGGAACTGAGATGTAGTTTTGTCTAAAGTTTTACATCTAGTTGTTATCTCATATTGTGGGATAATAGTGAGAAACTGCAACCTTTCTGTAAATCTACTTCACAACATACATCAAGTTTCATAAAATGACCATACATTTAGACCCAATAATTTCACTTTGTGCACCCTATGTGGAAGATATAGTCAGCTGTGCAGATAAATATTTATATACATAAATTTAATTCATGAGCATGGAAACTGTCAAAAAACATGAAAGCATTAAAATTTCTACCTAGGCTTCCCAAGCACCTAGAAGTGTGCCTGGAACATCACAGGCATTAATAAGTATATGTTGAATAGGAGAATAAATGAATGACATAATCCTCCCACATGCAAATGTATTTTAGAGATTTTATGAAGCTATAAATTTCAGATAGAATGGTTATTCAAAAAAGCATGGCGCACCAAAATAATCTAAGGATGCTATAGAGTTTTGATCAGATATAAACTGAATTAAAGGTCTGCCTTCAACAGTACTGTTAATTATGGACATGACTTGCAAAGTGGCATCAAATGTAAATTTTTTTAAACAACAAAAATTCTCCAATTAATTTCCACTCCTATACTCCTTATTTATTCTTGATCCTGATCTATTTAAAAACTTTGTAGACTTTTCTTTTTCCTGTTATGTTAATTACTCTCTTCCTCCTTTTCTCTATTCCATAAGCATTAACAAAGACCAAGACCTAACTAAGTATTTCATAAGCTGATGATTTAAAAAACCCTTTTTAAAATTTAAAATAAACTTGGATACCTTTTTTGCCAGCTGATGTTCCCTTTAAGTTTTTATTTGCCATTAATTGTGACTTTTGAATGGCATCAGTGATAATATAGCCAAGGTTTATTTGTATTTTCTAAACTGAGGTAAAAAATTATATATTATATCTGTACTCACATATACAAGGTATTATCTATGTATATATAACTAAGTATATATATGTATATGTGTGTGTGTGTGTGTGTGTGTGTGTGTGTGTGTGTGTGTGTGTAGATCTATACTCTCCTTCCTGAGAACTCATTATAGAGGAAAACTATCTCTGCCTATGTGAGGCTGAGACATAAACCCAGAATGCTCTTGCTTGATCAGTGTGATAGGTCCCACCTAGTGTAATTACAAAAGATACTGGAAGCCAGAATACAGTCTATATTCCAAAAGTTTTTAAAGTGGCTTTTAAAGTTATATGCTTGCACTGATTCCGAGTAAAAAAATTAGTTTAAAGTAAGTCATTTTCATTGAAGATAAGAACCAGATATGCTACGCTAAAAGATTTACTTTTCCCCAAAGTGCCAGTGAAGGTGTACCATTTCCCTTAACATTCATAAGCATTAGCCTTGTATTGTTTGTGATAACACTTACCTTTCTATCCATGTACAATTCCTGTGAAAGATCAATGGCCCTTTACCGAGTGTGTGGCTTCACTGTGTTGAATCTCTCCTTTTGTTTTCTAGACCTATATTGTCTTTACTTGAAACTTTGGACTGCTAACTGTAAACCAGAGATGTCTGGATGGTTTTCTTTTATTAATCACTCTGATTGACATTGTGCTGATATTCTGTACAATCTTTTCAACCTCCATCTCAGCTCCTCACCTACAACTACCTATAGATTTGTTTGCAGAGTTTCTCCATGTGTCCCTTTGTGTCTAAGCTGCTGATGCCAAGGGTGGCCTGCTGCAAGCATCTTGCATGCTGCCTGACCTTGTGTCTAATGTTCCTGAGTCAGCTGATCATTTCTGTATTGCTTTAAAGGGTCCTGTTAATGTTGGATTTGCTGTGGTCTAGGTTTGGATGAGAAAAGTGTGCTTTCTGTGGGTTGGCCCATGACAAATGAAGGCTCTATTCATGTGGGCTGCACTGGAGTCTGAGCGTTCAGGTACAATGGGATATTATCCAGAGAAATATTGGCACTTATGAGAGAGAGAGATGATAGGATAATATCACAATGGTAAAATGGTGCTTTTCTAACTTTGATGTTTAAGTTCTGAAAAACGGAAAAGAGTAAGGTCAGGTTGCAAAATTAAGAGTATTTTAGTTAGCCATAATGATGTTTTGTTCTCCCCATAATTTTGTGATGTACCTCTTAATATATTATAAGAGATTGTCACTGATAATTCTATTAGCTAATGTGCAGGTCAATTTTGAAATTTTAGAGTTTCTATGAGTCAGGATCACCTAGTTAATGCCAAAGAACAAATTAACTCTGCAATGCCAGTAGCTTCCCAAAACAATGGTTTCTTTTTGTTTACACTGATTGGAGGTTGGGGCGAAAATCATACTCTGTTCTACCTGGTCACCCAGGAGCCAGAACAGGGAACAATCATGCCTGGAGAACTTGGGTCTGCTTCTCTGCTTCCACCTGGAAGTAAAGCATGTCACTTTCGCTCACATCCCATTGGTATGAACGAGTCACATGGCCCTCCCTATATGCAAGGGAACTAGGGAATATGGTCAAGCACAAAGATATTTGATGAGCAGTCAGTGCTTCCACAACAGTCACCTCTGGTGGTTACTAAAAATAACTTAGTTCTCTTCCCAACACATAAAGAACACTCAACCCAACACCAAAGATTCTTTTAGTTACTACAACCAGTTCCAGCATTCAGATATTTAAGTTTTATGCTGCTGTCTTATCTCTACCATATATCCACATGAAATCCCCTTGTTCTGGAGATATATAAACAAAAATATAAGTTATTTGCAACCCCTATCCCCAATATACCCAATATATAATAGTAGAAGAGGGACCGCTAACCACAAAACACTCCCAGTGAGAAAGGGCAGGTTGTGAAGTGACGCGGCAGTCACTTAGCCCAGCAGTTCTGAAATGACACTAAACAGATGTGGTGGAGACCTCCTCCACTGCTAGTAAGAGGATTTTTTTGGTTAGGGCCTCACTCTGGTCTCTGGAAAACACTTGCTGTCTCTTTGTTCTCCACAACCCCTGGCACCACAATCTAAGAAGTTCTTGTTTGTTTGTTTTTTCCCCATTATACTCCTTGGCCACATCCAAAATGTAAATTATAGAATATGCCCTTCGTTGAGATTAAGTTTTTAATTTTAGTTTCAATTTCTGTTTACTTGGGTCACAGCAAATTTCCAATTCTTTGAGTAGCAATATGCACTCAAGAAATCACACCGCTACATGGTAAACATTTACAAATTCCAGATTTTATTTCCTCAAAAGGCTAAATGGGTAAGAAAGCTTTATTAAAAGTGAGAAAGTGATGTACAATTTGAATTTCTGAATCTGTGAGACTTTCTTTGTCTTGACCACTACCAGATGTCTTCAGCTTGTTGTCATTTCAAGATTTTTTGGAAAGATTCAGGGAGCCAAAGTCACCATTGCTATATCACTGATGTGGCAGGTCAGGTGTTTCTTCCAGCTGGCAGTGGATGGTATCAATATGCCTCACATTCTATTCATTCGAATTTGCAAGATTCAGAGTTGTATCATTAAATGGAAATGATACTATGTTGGGAACCTCTCTGCCTGATTTCAAGAGCTGTAACTGCCTCCCATGGCTAAGGCTGAGTGAACAACCTCTGGAATGCAAGCCACAAGGAGACAAAGCTTGTCTCTAGCACCAAGCACTGCTTCTGCTTCTTTCCCTGCCCCCAGAGCATGGTCGGATAGTCCATGATGGGTAAGACCCCTCAGAGAAGGGGCAACCTAAGCCAGATGCAATAACGTGGGAGGCCATCGTGGAAAAGCTTAGGGGGGCTGCAACAAAGAGGAAGTGATGGACCCTTTCCCCCCAGCTATTTTGACATAGCCTGAGTCCCCATGTCCTCGAAAAGAAGTGCTTCCTAACTCTAATCTACTTAAGCCTGAAAACCTATGATGGGGGAGGCGGTGCAGCCCCTTGCCAGCTACAGCAGAATCCAGGGTGATCGGGCATAAGGAAGAGTTCCTAAAAGTCCTGTGAAGCCTGCTTTGCTAAGAGTACTTTCATTCATAAGGATACAAGCAAGAAATGAGTATGTCTCCCAAAGTTTCTGCAACCCTCTTACCTGAAAGACACTGACTCAGACTAAGCCCTCAAATTTCTTTGAAATGTTATCTATTGTTTGATCCTTGCCACCCGTATTTTTGTGTGTTACAACCCAATAAAAGCTGTTGAGGAAGGGGCTCTTTGCCCTCTCTGAGAGATTGGCCACCTCTCCTCCCCAAGCAGATCATGTCTTGGTAGTTTCACTTTCATCTGTGGTGAAGGGGGACATTTGCAGGCAAAGTTGCCCCCACAGTACTAAATTGCCATATACTAATATGCCCTGGGTAACATAGCCACATATTTAGCAAAGTAACCCATTTCCTTTGGAGTGACATAAAAAAACTTTAGATCAAATTAAGTTCACATATAGTGAAATTCCCATGTAAGGCAAGTGCATACAACATTTTAAAATATACATACTTCAACCTCCTCAGTGGTTAAGCGGTTCTTCAGTTCACTCCCTTTTCATAGGAGATTGAGGTCCATAAGTTATTTCAGTTTTCCACAGCTCACAGGATTTTTTTACTTCAAATACATAGATTCCTTGGAAGTATAATTCTCTGAAGACTTTAGAGGGGCATTGTCTGTCTGACTTAATCAATCTCATGTTCCAGTAGCCACACTATATTACTTTGGAGATATAGACCTTTGACCTACTATATTTATTTGTTTTTTTATCCCCAAACCTCTCTCAATATATTTTAGCTTCTCTGGAGTAGTAAGTGGTAAAGCCAGATTCTTTATTTAATCTTTTCCTTCAGAAATTCTAAACCATCGAGAGGTTTTAAGTAACTATGAAAGTCACATCCTTAATATAAATATTGCCAAAAATATTTGTTTTTAATTGACTTTTCCTCAAAAATTTCTTAAATTGATCTTTTACTTTGGGAGCAAAAATTAACTGGCTATTCAAAAATAACAGGGTCTTGGATTTCTGAAAGTCTCCATCTTCTTTTATTTTTACTAATAAAATCATTCATCTCCTTCTTTTTTCTTTACTATCTTGCAAAATGCATTAAATAATAACCTAGGCATACTACTAACACTTTTTCACACACTTTCCCATAGAGATGTGGATTCTTTAAGTATAGGATCTCATTCCTAAGTTATGGCAGGGGATGGTTTAACCAAATATTATACCACTGTGTAACATAGAATTGTTATTTTTCTTGCCTTCAATAAGTCTCCTAACCACATGTTAAGCCATTAACCAACCATTAAATCAGCACTCTACAATTTGTTTTTTAAACACAGCACTTCACTTTCAGGAGATAATAGTTTATGCTTCAATAGTAAATAAACCCAAAGATCTCAGATGCTCAACACAGCAAAGTTCACTTCTCTTGCTGGAGGTTCGGTGCTAGTTGCCAGGGAGATGGAGTGCAGGAGAGATGGAAGGGTTCCATTCCACAAGGTCAGACTCACGGAAGTGCCATCATTTGGAAAGCCATGTGATGGGGAAATGGGTACATGAGAATTCATACTTATAGTTCTTTCTGCCACACAGAAGTGACAGCTATCACTTCTACATGTACCACGTGTAGTCATAGCCCATTGATCAGAATAAGTCATTTGGTCCTCCTTGACTGCATGGAGCTGGGAACAGTGAGGGAAGCATTTGATTTGCAGTAGAATTTAATAAGAAAATGTAAACTTAAGCTCATTTCCACACTTGAGAGACTAAAAACAAAGAACTAACAACACATCATTATTTCTGATACTTATACCAGAGAATCATTTTGCAGGATCAAACAGTGGGAGGTGGTCAAGGTTGGAAATTCTTGACAGAAATAATAGAGGAAAGTAATTCACCCGGTATAGAATTTCTACTGTTTCAGACCAAAAAAAAAGCATAACCACTGCCTTTAGAATTATTACTTTTATGACTTAAAAGCAAAAAAATTCTCAGTAAACAACATCAGTGTGAAGAAAGAGCACACAATTTGGAGATAGAAGACTTCGGTTCAAGTCACTGTTTCTTACTCGCTGTGAGATCTCGGGGAAGTACTACAGTAAACACATGTTCTTTGTCTGAACACTACTCCTTTATAGCAAGTACTCTTCCCCCATTATTTAATATTCTTGTCCAGACCATGTCTTGGAAGGGCACTTGACTCTTTGGTAATTATTGCTGCAGTAGCCACAGTGGATAAAGAAAGTAGAAGAAAGTGAAGCTTGTGAGAGTTGGAGGCACATGAAAAGAGAGTCTTCTAGGACTCTAGAGAGTCCCATATTCTGTCCCAAGGTTTTGGTTCCTACAACTCTTCCTTCAACTGTCTGAGCCACATGAACTAGCCAATTAAGCAAATTTGAATTGGGTTTCCATCTTTGCTTATATTATCTACTATACTTCTATTTAATTTTTCTGACTTCTCCAAAATAGTTGGAGAAGTTCTTACTACTTAGACCATAATTTCCTTTTGAGGAAAGGCTACCTCTCAGAAAATAGGCCCTCTTAGTGAATACCCAATTTGGGGAAAAGAAAAATGAGAAATAGTGAGTTTAAGCAGCACTGTCCATACTAAGATTTGCCAGTGAGCTTTCCTACCATTTTGCCAGATTACTTTGAAGAAACACAACTTTTTCCACTTGTCTTCTCCTGTTCAGGGAAAAAATAAGCAATTGAGTATTAGAAAATATACACCTCAATTCCCACTAAACCTCTCCAAAATGGAAGTATCTTTTAGAGATGGATTATTCGGTATGTAATAACAACCTAGTATTAGTGTCTTTCAGATTGCAGAAAGATAGATCCACATTTTATTTACTTGATCAAGTGGGTGCTTACAATGGTACATAACTAATAATAAAAGTAATAGCAAAAATGCATTGAATTTTTACTATGCATAAGAAAGAGTGAAAATTTATAAGCCATATGTCATTGAATCCTTATACTTTTATTGTTTGCATTTGATCCAAACTGAGTCGTAGATTAAGTATGTGTCTGGATTATTTGGGCAACTGGGAGAATAACTCAAGTCTGTTCTAAGCTCAGTGCTCTTAACCACAATTCTAGTACACATTATGAATCCCACAAAAAGTGACCAATTTGGCCTCTTGGAAGGCTAAAAGGTTTCACCTCTCAATGTTGCTGTTGTGGTTTTTTAAGCAGGTTGTATCTTGGCTTTTCCCTCTACTTCCTCTGCTTCTACCAGCTGTTTTATTCTCTTCTCCTTTCTACCTTATCACTTCTGCTATTCATGCCATGTGTCTACTGCCACCTCACCTGTGTATTTCTCTGCTCTAATGCCTGAGATGTTCTGTGCATGTTGCATTCACAGTTTTGTAGAACCACAATCTGATTGACTCATTTAGTCATTATCAAATAAGGAGTAACCTCTCAGGTAAAATTCTTTCACAGGCTGATAGGATGATAGGCTGTCAGTTGCCTTTTTGCTTAGAAATAGCCCTGTTCTAAATGGTTGTGGCAAAGTTTTGCTAGAGAAACATGACTATAATGGACCACCAATAGACACTTTTCCCAAAATGGAATATGAGAAGTGTTCAGAACTTCATAGCTTGTTGCTCACATGTTGCTATATGTTCATAAACATCTTTAGGTTTTAGTGACTAAAATAGGCAAGCCAGCCACTTGGCAAGTTTCCTAAGGGTTGAGATGCAGGATCAGTATATTTTGGAGGGAAGAAATTCAGAAATCATCTGTAGTCAGGAGGACAGATTGGGATTATAGGGGATCAATGGCTGCTTTGAAGAGACAGGAGGAAGCGAGAGGACCTTGGCTATTGAGTGGATGATGAAACAGAAAGGCCTAAACTGGTAAATGAAAGGACATGCCTTTTATTACTGATAAAGTTAATAACAAATACCACAAGCTGAATGGCTTTGACAACAGAAATTTATTTTCCCGCAGTTTTGGAGGCTAGAAACTTGAGATCAAGATGTCCACAAGGTGAGTTCCTAGTAAGGTCTCTCTCCTTGGCTATAGATGACTGCCCCTTACTGTGTCCTCACATGGTCTTCTGTCTGTCCACACGTGTGTCTTTTTCTTTTCTTATAAAGATGCCAGTCCTAATGGATGAAGGCCCCACCCTTATGACTTCAGTGAAACTCAATTATGTCTTTAAAGGTCTATCTCCAAATGTAGTCGATTAGACCATCAACATCTGCATTTGGGGGTGACACAGTTCAATTTATTATACCCCAAAGTTTTTTTCCTTACCCTTTGGATCATGAACATCCCTGTACCCATCCTTCTCATTCTTATACAGTTCAACAATTAATGTTGCATTTCAGCTTACCTCATTCTTGGACTGAAGGAAGAACCACATTTCCTTGGTGTTTTCTAGAAATTTTTGTAATGATGTTGATTCTGCTCAAGAAGAGGAAATTGTGCAGAACAACTGTACAAACCCAAGTCTCTAGGTATAATTTTCAGAGCCTTTATCATTGTATTCAAGATTATAAAGAACATGCCTCTCTCTAGTGAGGTATAAGGTCACTTAAAGGGGAAGACTATGAAATGCAAATGTGCACATTAATCAGTAAATAACTGCTTATGAGGATGAAAGCATTTTAAAGTATATGATAAAAATACTTTAAAACTTTTTTTGAGCTCATACATTTGCAAAAAGGGGCTTCACTGCCATTAATAAAGAACCCAAGAAATTCATAGCTAGTTTCTTTTAAAATAAAAATACTTTTAAAGGTACTTTTCTTTAAAAATATGTGATTTTATTAATCACATATTTAATGATCTTATTATGCTCATTTTTCCTTTTTAATATAAAATATTTTAAGATAAAACTTATAATAAAATAGCTCTTCAATGCCAAATGTCAGCAACATGATTTCAAAAACTGGATTGGGCAAAAATTGGGCATTATTTTGAATTTCAAAAGAAAGATACTGTCTAATACAAGGTATAAACTTTATCAAGTATAAATTTAATTAGGTTCATTACTTATCTAACATATTTAAAGTATTCATTTAATTTAAAATTTATTCTTTTGCCCTGTGCTTTGAATAAAATGATTAAAAATGTGTACAGAAAATATTTAAGCATGCTGAGTTTTTACCCTATTTAAAAATAGGCTATTTAAAATTCATTCTTGTCTTCTACTCATGTAATTTTATGCTTCCATGACAAATACTATTATGCTAGATGAGGCCTCATTTCTTCTAATGAAAAGTCATCAATTTTAAGGTTATTAGTATTATTTTTAAAATACACATTAATCTTACCAAAAGTTTTGAGACCCTAAACCCAGGTAAACTATCTACTGGGTCTTATACTCAATGTGTTTAGCATATGAAATATATACATATACTTTATAAATAATCAACTAATCAGGCACACAACTTACATGTATATCTTACTGGACTGATAATTCATATTTATATTCCTGTGATTCAGTTATAGTACTACAAAAATATAGTTTCAATCCCCTAAAAGCTTTTAGTAGGTATAATAAGGAATCAGATGAGAGTTACAGTTTGGGAAATTAGTGCTACAAATGGGCTCAAATGTATACTAGGCACTGTGAGTTCTTTCTGCAAAACTGGATACATGTGGAATTATTCTTCCAGATGTTTTTAGAAAATAAAATAATTTGGTTCCTGAATCCACAACTTGTGAGTCCTTCCTCTGGGAGACTCTTAGGGAAAAAAAGAGAACTGGTCCTTGCAAATGGGAATAGAAGAGAGGTAAAGCAGAAGTTAGAGAAGCCCAGAGTTTTTGCATGAAGACTTGGGAAAGATGAGGAAGCTAAGGTGCCTCTGAGCCAAGAGTTGTCAAAGTGTAACTGGGATACAGAAGAGAAGCTGACTCTGAGCAATGACCTTGACATAAAGTCATTGCAGACAGAGCTGGGATGTCAGGAGATAGGAGACTGGGGTTAGGAAATACAATGAATGCTTTCTCAAGGCTCAAGTTTTTTCCATCTCAAATGTAACCTACATGACCTGCATTACAAATTCTAAATACCTAAAGTCACCTATGTCACAAAACAACTACTTAACTGTTTCTCCCCAAATCATGACAATAGAAAGTCCGCTCTTCCCCTGCAATATCCAAGAATCCCAGAGGCTAACGCCACCCAAAGGGGATGTGCAGAAGTCCACATTCAAAACAGCTAGAGTGCAGTTTGGTCCATTCCAGCCAATGTTCCTCCCTGCTGTATGCTATCCCTCGGATCCTGTCCTACGTGGGTGGGGCCAGGGCTGGCAATGAAGATACCTGACCCATTGCTGCAGTCAGTGTCCCAAGCCTTGCCCGAGGCCCCAGGAGCATAGGATTAGAAAGGTGACAACTATGCTTAGGGGCCAGGAGAAAGCCACCCTTAGTAATTCAAAGATGATTTCTTCTTCTAAGGGAGACTTACTAAGTCTTTACGTGGGACCTGGTCCTAGCCTTGAGAGGTTTGAAGAGGGGAAGTTGCCTCTACTGATTTCAAGGCTCCTGTTTCAAATGAAGAAGAGTGAAAGACAAGAGGGAATTTTAATCTGTGATGACATATAGCAACATATACAATGTGTAATTAACATTATTGGAGAATTTACAAAGTTGTATCCAAAACCTCCAAGTTATAAACTGAAAGAAATATTGAACATCTACTTTGAAGATAGGACATAGGTAAAAATGCTCACAAAAAGGAAACAAATTTATAAAGACCCTTCTCAAACTGGAGAAGAGTTGAGCCTACATGTTTTCTAGCCATCCAAGACTATTAAATAGAAACTAGTGTTACAGGACCTGTGATGTTATTTAAAGAAGTGTACAATGACAGAGGGTTTTCTTCTCTTACTGGGTTGTTTTTGCTGCTTTGCTTAGGGGATGTGAAAACTTTCATGAGAAGACACCATCTGATTTTGCTCACCACTATGATTATCAGTATTTGTTGAGTGAATGAGTTTATCTGAGACCTTAATCTTCCTTCTAATTCTGTTCTCCCTGTAAGACCTTGATTTCCCCCCGATGAAATTGTGGAGAGCAAAAGAAATAATGTATATAACACACTTAATGGGTACTAACATTTGTGGTAGCTAAAAGTAGTAGTTGAGTGAAAGGAGAGGCCTTCCAACCCCCACTCCAAATCATTCCCTCTACATTCATCCTTGGCTTTGTTCTGTATCATGAAGGGACTCATCAACATGTGTAGGTATATTCCATACAACAGAGGTCATCCAAACTCACTCCTAACCAAGAGCACAGGCATGCTTGGGAAGTAAGGCATTTGGAAGAGATTCACACAAGCCCATCATACATGTTTGAGGGCTACTTAGACAAGGGAGGTGGGAGAGATAAGGAAGATATACCCATCCTGGGTGCTTGGGACATGGAAAGTTGGTACAGACTCTGGGTGGGCATGTTCCTGGGTCCCATTACCCCCTCATCCAAGGGGGGACAGTATGCACATGGCCAGGGAAAAAGCTCCCACTACCCATCTCTAAGGGCAGGGCTGGTACTTAGAAAATGCTTGGTACATAGTAAGTGCTATGTCAGAGGTGGGTGAGGAGGGGTCCCTGAGCCAGCAAGATCTAACTCCAATCAAATTGACTGGATTAACATACATGAAGCACAAAGACATAAAGAAAGAGGAGTTTAGAGTATGTTGTATAACGAGATTAAAAAAGGAGAACTGAAAGCCGAATAAATACAGCCACAGCTACCCACAGCATCAGTGAAGGAACAAGACAGCAGAGGAAGAAAAGAACTTGACATGGAACTGAGAGAACAGCAGAGGCCAATGGTAGTCACCCTTCCCTCTGATCTACTGGATCATTGGACTGAAGTCAGATTCCCTTTCCTCAATGACACCACCTTCTATATAAATGGTCCTCCCTGGTTCTTCCAACTCATTGTGTCTCTTTTCTGTGTTTTATACATTAAATAAACTTTGATTATTTTTTCAAAAAGCATAACCTTATTATTTTCAGTGGTTTTATTTTTTCATTTTTTTCTTCCAATAATATCACATGGACTATGATAAGTACTTATATCAAATACAAAACTTATTAAGTCATAATCCCTTGTCCTTGAGGTGAACAGAGTCAAATAAGGGAGCTAAATAATTATAGTACAATCAGATAAATGCTGAACACAAGTATAAAAAATGCTGTGGAGCACAGAGGAGGTTTAAAAACTAACAGTCTAATTTAATTAAGATCTAAAAACAAACAAAAGAATATTGCCAGAATTACAACTTTCCTGGCATATAAATCAAGGGTTTCTTCAGCAATCTCTCTAACTCATATAGATATCCTGCTGGGACTGTTTGAGATCACCCAGTGGAAGAGAAAAGAAAGGGATAAACAAAGAGGAAAGAAAAATATGAGAAGTTAATTGATCACCTGGTGACTAAGCAATAGGATGGGAAGAAACTGAAAATAGGATTTAAGTAAATGGTGTATATTAATGGCACTGTTTGGACCAAGAATAATGGAAACGTGTATTTTTAATTGCCAGTCAGGACTTTGTCCTTCATTCTGTGGGCACCTTCCCTAATGATTAGTGGCTTTTTCCAAATATCTGAGAAAACCCCAAGAATTATTGTTCTCTTAATGAATGATTAACACTGAGTCAGAATGTACAGAGAACCCAGAATTCTCCTAGCTAATCCTTCCTTTCTTCCCTTTTATGTTTCTCTAATGCAGTTATGGCCCTTGATTTTACCATTATAGTGATTTATTTTTTAAATGGTTATAAGGATTCTTTTTAAATTTTATTTAGTTTTTTTCAAGTACAGTTTTTTGTCTATTTCTCCCATCCCAGCCCCCCCGCCCCTTGCTCCCCACCTCCCTCCCATTTCCACCCCCCTTAGTTCTCGTCCCTGTATCCTTCCTATTTGTTCCTCCAAATCCCTCCCCTTTTATCCCCTTAAATTCCCTTCCCTCTCATCCCCTTAAATTCCCTTCCCTCTCTCCTCTGGTCATTGTCCCCTTGTTCTCTATTTCAGTGTCTTTGTTTTTATTCTGCTTGCCTGTTTGTTTTGTTGTTTAGCTTCCTGTTGAAGGTGAGATCATATGGTATTTGTCTTTCACCACCTGGCCTATTCCACTCAGCATAATGCTTTCCAGTTCCATCCATGTTGTTGCAAAGGGTAGTAGCTCCTTCTTTCTCTCTGCTGCATAGAATTCCATTGTGTACATGACTCAACTCTAAGAAGACAACCAACCCAATTAAAAAATGGGACAAGAACTTGAACAGACATTTCTCCAAGGAGGACATACAGAACATCCAGAGACACATGAAGAGATGCTCAATATCGCTAGCTATCAGAGAGATGCAAATTAAAACCACAATGAGATACCACTTTACACCAGTCAGGATGGCTATCATAAACAAAGCAACAAACAACAAATGTTGGAGAGGTTGCGAGGAAAAGGGGTCCTTAGTTCACTGTTGGTGGGATTTCAGACTGGTATAGTGATTTATATTATGAAGTATTACTGCTTCTTCTGGCAATCTAAATGATCTTTCTGAAATGAAGTCGTGTTGACCTACAGAAATTTTGCATGAGTCACATCATGGCTAAAAGAAAATTTCTGAACGCGCCATGGGTTTTTACTTTTTTATTTCCATTCCATGGTTGGTTTGTCTAAGGGATCAATGGCATTTTAAAGGCAAGCACCTTCTAGAGGTTTACTCGGAAATTATGACTTTAAGCTTCCGAAAAGGAATTCCATAATTTGATCACTTTTTACTGACTGCACCTTTCATTGTGCAAAACCCAACATGTATGGGGGTTGAACACAAGACTCAAAAACCAAGATTTCATAAATACCCAATGATTTCACGTATATGCAGAATCTAAAGAACAAAATAAACAAACAGAATAGAAACAGGCAGATACAGAGAACAGACTGACAACTGTCAGAGGGGAGGAGGTTCAGGGGCTGGTGGAAAAGGTGAAGGGATGAAGAAGTACAAATTGGTAGTTACAGAGTAGTCAGAGACCTGTGTTGCAGATGGGGAACATGGTCTTGGTGGCCATGCATGAGGCCGGGAGGGTGCTTGAGGCATCAGGGGACCACTCTGTAGGGTGCATGGTTTTCTAGCCACTGTGCTATGCCTCTGAGAGTGTTACAGAGTGGTGTTGAATGTAAACTGTAATTGAAAAGAAAGTTATACAAATTACAGGCAAAAAATAAATAAATACTTATGATTCTTGGTGGGTGGGGGAGGGGGAGCCCAGTTTTCTTCTTTGATCAGATTACTCAACCTCCTGAATTAAGCTTCCTTTTTATAACTTCTTCTTCTGAAACACTGTGGTGACTTCATAAAAGTATGAAATGTTATGTTAATGACCTAGGTTTGTAGTTGGTTCTGACTTGAGTCTCTCAAAGAAATAGAGCTACACATGAAGTGGAGAGGACCCTAGATAGAAAATCAGGATATTTGTGAGGGAAAAAGCTTACAAAACACATTGCTCATCAGTTATCTTGAACAAATCATTTACCTCAGAGTTTTTTCATTTCCTTACAATGAAAACTGGGTCAGAGAATGAGCTGTACTTAGGTGCCAGCTATGTAATGGAAATGCGTGAATGGGCTCAGCCATCAGGTTGTGACAGTGGTGGATGGCATGATGGGTAGAGATCAGTCTGTCTTTCCTAAAGGCATTTTAAACCAAAGTTAAAGAAATGAAAACAATCTGTAGGCACAATTATACCTGGATGTCTGTTTGCAGTCTCTGGGTTAGATGGTATTGCTCTCCCTTCCCAGCCAATTTCATTTTGTAGTCCTTGTTCCTCTGGCTTGAGGTCAAAATCTCTGGTCATCTTAGCTATTCCCTGTTGGCAAATTGGGCATCTTTGAAACCTCATTAATTCTTTGCACCACCAGAGAGCCCGTCCATGAATTACTTACTCAGTTGCACTCTATATATATTACTCAATGATTGCAGTGTTTAAAGCTGACAACCCTATTTGTACTTAGAGAAATGAACAGTCTGTAATATGAATTATGAAGGTAAAAGAGACTACGAATGTTAATCAATTTAAGAAAGTAGCACCAAATTTTAAAGAAATTCATCGAGGAAAAAAACATGTATCTTAAGGCAGTTTTAAGTTACCCAACTTTAAAATAACCAGTGATTATGTAATTCTTTGCCATGATGTATCTTCAAAATGGAGATAAATTCTTGGAACCAGAAAATCAATGGCAGTGTGATGAAAGAGGAAAGTAGCAATTTCCTTGCTTTTATGAAAACATCTCAAAGTAGCTACAAGTTAAAAGACACCCAGGTGCAAATAGTAATGAGCCCACTAATCTGAATTTGGTTAAGACAGAGGAGGGAAAGAAAGCAACAGGAGAAAAGTTTAAAGGAATTAAGCATGTCCTTGATCAAGTGATTCATTGGGATAGAGAAATGGCATTATCAATAACTGTCAAGAAGATTAAACTCAGGGAAATAGAGCTAATTTCAGCTGGAATCAGTGAGTACGTCGAGCAGCCACTCAGGGAAAATAGTCAAAGGCTTAATCTAATCTAAGCAAATGGCAACAAAATAAAATGGATTTCTTAAAGTAGCATTCATTGACAGAACGTCTCTCATACCCTTTTAAAATTACTTCCTGGTGCTTAGCACAACAATGGGTACAATGAAAATACTCCATAAACTAACTGTTGGTTATCTATCTGACACCCTGGGAAACACTGAAAATAATCTGAATGTTGTTTTTAGAAATTTTTAGCCATTAGCCATTTCGAATTCTTACAAGTTCGAACTGACTCTCCTTTCACCAAACAGCTGGCATAGGGACTTTTATATTGTGCTGTGTAACTACCAGGGCCCATGAATGGCAGTGTCCTTCCACAATTAATCTATCAATAATGAATTAATTAATAGCCTTTTTTATGCCCAACCCTAAGATAGATTCCCTAATAGCAGCGAGCAAACTTTCTTAAATAAATTAACTCAAAACGGCAATACAGTTACAATAAAATGAAGCGTATTTTATGGGTCTTGAAATATAATTATGCTAACTTGGAAAGCTCATATTTGTTATCCATATAAAAAGGCAATAAACTCAAATTAGCTAGGTACCTCAGTCATGATGATCATTTAACATATTTGCAATTGAGATGGATGTTCAGATTAGTCACAGGAAGAGGAAAATCTAAGCTGGCATGGAAAGTTGTTTGTTTGTTAGTCACAACTGTTTAAATAGTATAAAGAAAATATAGGAGTTTCTATCTTTCCAGGGTGAAGATAATTTTCCCCATAACATTATAGTCAGCTATATACTCCATACTAAAGGATAGGAGACTAAGCAGGGGTGGTCACCCCTAAAGAGAAGAAGAAAAAGTTTTAAAAACATGGCTGTGTGTATGTGTGTGTGGCGGGGGAGTGTTTATGACATTTTATTCTGTTTTGTTTCTACTGGTTTTAATTTTTAAGTACAGTCAGGAGTACAACACAGATTTAGACACATTTATAAGGTGTTAAATATCTGCTTGAAAAATAGGATATTCTATTTTTAATAATACCCTTTGATTACATGGATATTTAGCCTCCTGAAAGTACTAAGACACACAGTGGCACACTAATCTCATCTTTATTCCCATCCCACACCAGGGGGTGTGAAGGATTGGGTGGGAAACAAGGGAACTAAGATCTCAGGAAGACCAAGGCGTGATTTTTTTTCTGTAAGTGAATAAGAATGAAAGTAGATGGTTGAAAGATAATTCTTTTAAAAATAATTTTTATTATGTTCTATTATAATTGTCCCAATTTTTCCCCTGTTGCTCTCCAGTGCTCTAACCACCCCCACCCACAGTCAGTCCCAACCCTGTTGTCCATTTCCCTGGGTCATTCATACTAGTTCCTTCCATCCTTTGCTTTGAACCATTAGCCCTTCTCCTACCCTCTGGTCACTGTCAGTCTGTTTCTTGTTTCCATGCCTCTGGTTCTATTTTGCTCCTTTGTTTGTTTTGTTCATTAGGTTCCTCTTACAGATGAGGTCATATGGTATTTGTCTTTCATTGCCTGACTTATTTCACTCAGCATAATGCTCTCCAGTTCCATCCACACTGTCCCCAAAAGTAGTTCCCTCTCTTTTTCTGCTGTGTAATATTCCATTGTGTAAATGTACCACAGTTTTTTGATCTACTCATTTCCTAATAGGCTCTTAGGTTGCTTCCAGCACTTGGCTATTATATTGTGCTGCTATGAACATTGGGGTGCATAGGTTCTTTTGAATTGGTGTTTTGGGATTCTTAGGGTATAATCCCAGTAGTGGAATTGGTGAATTGAAAGGCACTTCCATTTTTGTATTTTGAGGAAATTCCATACTGTTTTCTACAGTGGCTGCACCAGTCTGCATTACCACCAGCAGTGGACTAGGGTTCCCTTTTCTCCACATCCTCACCAGCACTTGTTGTTTGTTGATTCGTTAATGATGGCAGTTCTGACCAGTGTGAGGTGCTATCTCATTGTGGTTTTAATTTGCATCTCTCAGATGGCTAAGTGATGTTGAGCCCATATGCCTATGGGCCCTCTGTATGTCCTCCTTGGAGAAGTGTTTCTTCATGTCCTTTGCCCATTTTTATATTAGATTGTTTGTCTTCCTATTGTTGAGTCATATGGGTTCTTTATATATTTTGAAGATCAAACGCTTGTCTGATGTATAGTTGGCAAATATGTTTTGTTATGGCAAATATCCCATATAGTTGATTCCCTTTACATTTTGATGATGTCTTCTTTAGCTGTGCAGAAGCTTTTTAATTTAATATAGTCCCATTTGGTTTTTTTCCTTTATTTCCCTTGCCCTAGGAGATATAGCAGCAAAAATATTGCTGCATGGGATATCCAAATTCTTACTGCCTATGTTTCCCTCTAGGACTTTTACAGTGTCATAGCTTATATTTAAGTCTTTTATATATTTTCAGTTTATTCTGGTTTATGGGGTAAATTGGTGGTCTGATTTCATTTTTTTTTGCATGTACCCATCCAGATCTCCCAATTCCCTTTATTGAAGAGGCTAATTTTACTCCATTTTATGATCCTGCCCCCTTTATCAAACGTAAGTGACCATAGAGACATGATTTATTTCTGGGCTCTCTATTCTGTTCCATTGATCTATGTGTCCTTTCTCATGGCTGTTTTGATTACAATGGACTTTTAATGTAGTTTAATATCAAGTATCACGATTCCTTCAACTTTGTTCCTTTTTCTCAAGATTGCAAAGGCTATTTGTGGTTGTTTTTGGTTCCATATAAATTTTTGAAATATGTGTTCTAGGTCTGTAAAATATACCATTGGTATTTTAATAGGGATTGTATTGAGTCTATAGATTGCTTTGGGTAGTATGGGTGTTTTAATTATGTTAATTTTCCAACCCATGAACACGGTATATGCTTCCATTTATTTATATCTTCCTTAATTTTTTTCTTCATCATTCTGTAGTTCTGTTTCTGAGTACAGGTCTTTTACCTTCTTGGTTAAGTTTATTCCTATGTACTTAATTTTTCTTGTTGCTATAGTAAGTGGGACATTTGTCCTGGTTTCTCATTCTGATATTTCATTGTTAGTGTACAAGAGTGCCATCATTTCTGAATATTGACTATGTATCCCTCTATTTTGTCAAATTCATTTATTAGGTAGAGTAGTTTTTGGTGGAGCCTATGGGGCTTTCTGTGTACACTCCCATGAATGACAATTCCATCCTGACCATCAGCCGCCCACTCTCAGCCTGAATGCCTTCTCTCTCCTAAGGTTCTATCTCTGTGGCCGGAAGTCAGCACACAGTGGAACTGATCATGTGCTTCACCATAGCAGTTTTTTTTTTTTTTTGCAATGAGCACTGGAATTCACCACTGATAGAGTTTCAGTACTAAAGCTACAATATTTTGACTAAAATCACAAACTGCAATTTATTTTTATTCCATAGCAAATATCCACTAGGCACTTCTCATGTACAAGGCACTTTTTAGACACTTGGTAAATGTCAGATTTTTAAAAAATGGATTTATTAAAAATAGACTTTATTCAAAAGGATTCTTGCCAGAGAAAGAAGGAATTATTGCAATAGGAAGAGTGGTGTGACCATATGATCTGTAAACACATCAAGGGTGAGGCAATAATGGTTTTATTTTGTGGGAAAGAGTAAAAAAGGGTAGAAAGAATCAGACATGTGAGATCGGGGTGGAGTGGCCTGATCAGATTACAGATCAGAGAATGTTTTACTCTTCGGTCCACATGTTCTCACCAGTCTGCTGGCTCAGGCTGAGGGTGTGCTGGAGTTGAGAGGCCTGAGGGAAGGAAAGAGCATTAACCAAAGTTTAGTTACCAGGCACTTCATTCAAATTGACCAGTGGAGACAAACAGTTCAGCTAATAATTTGTGAGGCAAAGAATGGGAATTTGGAGAGTCTGTGTCTGGCAATGTTATATGTGAAAAAAGTAGGGTATGCAGGAGTCTTATTTAAGTCATTTGGGGATGATGCTTCTGTGAAAGTAGAACATTTATGAGAATTCAAAGTATGAGGAATTTCTTAGCCTTCACCATTTTCTAGGATAATAAGAATGAGGTCAAGTTCAACATTGTCAGGGCATGGCAACAAAATAAGCAGAGTGGATCCCCATACTCAAGGACTTAACATATCAGGGGAAATGATGAACAGGACACCTTAGATCTGTCAGTATGGTCATTTCAGATCCGTTATGCCTGTGAATAAAAAAGAAGGCTATAACACTGATGGGAAGTGACTGGCAGAGGAGGCTTCTCCTGACTGTGAAGACTGTGAAGGTCTATGGGAGAGGGGCCATTTGAGCTGAGAATTCAATGATGCAAAAAAACAATCACGGGAAGCTAGACTAACCTGACTGAAGTAGAGAGAGGCAATGAGATTGGAAAGGAATACATGTGCAGAGCAGATAGGTTTTGTAGGTAAGGAGTCTAGATTCTGGCTGTTCTTCAGAGGATGGACATTGAGCAGAGGGAAAGTGAAGACAGAAGGCAAGTTAGGAAGGGCCCAGAAATACAACCGAAATAGTAAAATGGTCTGGCCTGAGGTTGTGGTACTGGCATGATGAAAAGTAATTACACTCAGTGTGTGCTTTGGAAGTAGAGTGACAATACTTGCTAAAGCAATTTAGGTGATACATGAGCAAATAATAATGATAATAAACCCTTAAAAAACTATAGTGTGCCAGGCACTGTTCTGAGTGCTTTACACATATTAAGACATTAAATCTTCATTTAAAAAATCTGAAAAGATAGGTACCATATTGTCTCCATTTTAAAGATAAGGACACTGAGATTGGGAAGACTTACTTTTACAAAGTTGCAGAGCTAATAAGCAGAGTTGGGATTTGAACCCTTGTGGACTCCAGTGCAGAGTTCAGCATGCACGGTTCCTATGACTTTGGTCTGAGGCATTGGGTGAGGGTTCTGCCTTTAGTGGAGATAAAATAAATCTTAGTGGGAAGTGGATTTAAGGGGAGATTAGTGCTCTGTGGAGGCCATGTTAATTTTCTACTGCCAACCAAGTGAGGCATTGAAAATTGAAAATCTAATTGAAAAAGTGTTTGGAACTCAGGGAACGTTTCAATTTGTAGCAGTAACTTTCAGCATCTTCAGCATATAGATTGTATTTAACATTGTCGGACTGAATGAGATTGCTGGGAGAGATAGAGAAAAGAAAAAGACCAAACCTGGACCCTGGGCACAGCTGTGGTTTAGCAGTGAGACTGCAGGTCTTCATCCTCTATTCCAAGTTTTCTTGATTTCGGCATGAGGGTACATGTTCTGATAGTTCCTTCCATATGATTGCAGCTTGAAGAGAAACTAGAAAGTGTACTGAAAGTTAATTTGCAATTATTTGGGGTGGGCTATCTTTTTGTATACAGAAAGTTTCACACTCAATTGCTCTAAGTATTACTGCCTTCTCAACCTAGGACACTGCTTTGTTACCATACAGGATACTCACTAGTATTAGAGCCCTAGACCACATTGTAATTTACTCAGTGTTTTCATATCTACCATCTATTTGACCTCCATACCCACCCCATGAGGAAGGGAGGATACTGACAATGATAACCCTGTACTGATGAGGATCTACTGCTTAGAGAGACTGAATGTCTCACTTAAGCCTATATTGTTAAATAGCAGAGCTGGGTCTCAAGCCCACAACCTGCACTACCAGACACTATGCCCTCTCTGCAACACCACACATGCTCAGCACACACAGTGTGCTTCATTATAGCATTTGCAGCCCCCATTCATTTTGTCAAAAGAGAAAGGGAGAGATGCGAACACTTAATTTTATCTCTCCTACTAGCCAAATGTCTTTGGGTCAATAATGCTGAACCAAGACATCCTGGATTATAGATGAGAGCCTTTGAAAGGAGTCATCAGAAACCAGGCAAACGTCCCCCTGCAGATAGAGATCCGCCCAGTGGGGCTTTATTACTTTGTTGTACATAAATTCTTAAAGCATGAAGCACACCCTTTTTCACATGTCAATACAAAAGTACTTTAAAAAGTCAACTAAAAATAGTCTGTGGATTTTTTACCACAATTGTACATTTGCAATACTAAAAATAATTGAGAGTTGATACTCAACCAAAAGCATGCACATAGAAGACGGCAACATGGGAAACCCTCTCCTGTGGGTGCAGGTGCAACAGCCAGGAAGTTTTAGCAGAAGTCTTTAACAAGCTACGGTAAATATGCCTTGGTTTCCAGGACCTTGTGCCAGTCCCAAGGGCTACACTGTCAGAGACTTTCCTGGGTCATTTTTTCACCTGTCAAACCTCCCAGGGAGATCCCTGTCTCTTGCTCCTCCTCTTTCAAATGCCAGCTGATTCAATCACTAAAATGTGCATTCATCTTCCTGCCCTGGGACAGTGCTGCCCAGCAAGTTTAACTAAATTGCCAATAAAACCATATTAAATCACCGGCAACTCCACCTCCTCTCTTTCCCGCACCTTCAGCAGGAGCACATGCATGACAGGCTCCCAAAGCAAACTGTGCTCTTTGCTGCTGTAGCTCTGAACCTTCTGACAGACAGGAATCAGGAAAGGGCAAGTCAACCAGAAAGGTGAAATCACTCTAATGCCTGCTGCCTTGTTACCCAACACTGCCTGCAGCCTAGGAGGTGAAAAGTTGTGTGTGTCAAAGGAAAACTTGCCTTAATGAGGTATGGGCTTCAGTTAGCAGGAGAAGGGTGTGTCTTATCTCTATTTCCAGGCGCTGAAGTTGAAGACAAGTTCAGCAGATGTGCTTTCATTAAAGTGGTGCCATTCCACGATTTCAGAACAAGGAACAAAATCCTTCTAAATGTTCACCAGACAGAGCAAGGGAACTTCACATTTGATGGGTGGTTCTGTTATCTTTGGCAGTCAAGCAACATCCTACAACATGCTTTAAAAACACAGTACAGCGAGAACAACTGCCAAAAGAGGGAGGAATAAAAAGAAGCAGTGACTCAGCATAAGACAAGAGTATCTTTGCTTGAAAATGTGAACTGTGGCATCCTCATGTTCCAAGATTTCCTGTCTTCCTGGATTTGTAGAGTGGAAAAGTATGCCTTCCAATCTGGACCCAAACACTATCCTTTCTTCTCTTTTAGTTCTGCAATTAACTTTATTTTTCAAGGGATAGTTAACCTGTGTGGGGTTCAAAAGTAGCGCTGCCGAGCCAATTTCATCTCTTCACATCAGCATACTCAGAACATACAATAGTATTTGTAAGGCCCAGCAAGGAAAGTGAGTGAGGCTGGGCTGGTGGAAGGTCATCCTCTCGATGGGTTCCCAGCCACCTCTGGGAAGCAGCATGAGACCACACACCAGGAAGAAGTGCTGACCGATCAGGGAGCTCAAGCCACGGGTGCTTGATTCCTTTATGACAGGTAAAGATATAAGACTCACTTTTACGATGTTATCAGAATACCTCTTTAAAAATATAGATTCTGGGATCCAATACTTCCACCTCTGATCTATTGAATCCAAATTTCATGGACTTAGGGAAGCCTGGGAATTCGAATTTAAACAAGCATTTTATATCATTCTTCTGCACATTAGACTTGCAGACTTCTGTGTTCGGTGTCTCCATTCTCCCCACCCTTACCACTTCCTCAGCATTCTTATCTTCCCTTTTCTTTATCCACACTTTCTGGGTAGAGTGCTTCCTCTTGAGAGCTACATTTATCAAGTTAGGATAATAGAAAACAGAGAAAAGAAAAAAAGACTCAGCATAATTAAACACAGGACTTGGGCACTGAGAGGCTGTCAGATGTTTGGGCTGGGCCAGAAAGGACCACTCTTTCTCATGCCTCCTTCTATAGGCAAAACCTGGGGACCCTGAAGATCTCAGGACCCTGTCACAGCTTGTTCTATTAATTAGCCACTTCACTAAATGTTTAGAGAAAGAACTAATGAGACCCTGGCATGGAGAGGTAGGAGAAAGATAGAGAGGTAAAAATACTTCTTCCAATTCAGCTGGTGTATGGGAAGAAGAGAAAGACAGGACAGATAACCCTCACCGGGCGGCTCAGTTGGTTGAAGCATCATCTCATGCACCAAAAGGTAGCGAGTTCAGTCCTCGGTAAGGGCGTGTACCAGAGGCGACCAGTTGATCTCTCTCTATCTCTCTTTTTCTTTCTCTCTAAAATCAGTAAACATATCCTTGGGTGAAGATTAAAAAAAGACAGATGTTTGCTGGTAATCTCAAAGAAAAAAGCAAACAAAAAAGGGTTTTGTTCTTTCATTTGGACTATGTATCACTTAAAAGTTGCTGTATCACCTAACAGTTGGATTTATTTAGAGGCAAATGGGCTTTGAGGTGTCTGTCCCTTTGAGATACTATACCTATGGACACTACTGTGAATTTTAGTGAGCAACCTCAAGCGCTTTCCCATTAGTATCCTTCTTTGTAAATGAAAGTGATTGGGCTCAATCACATCCAAATACGTAAAACCTAGCACATAAATGCTAACAAGGAAACTGAAAAGAGACTGGAATAGAAGATGATAAAGACAGGTGACTGCCACTCTACTTTAGATGGGTGAGGGGACAGAAAAAATTGACATTTGGATTGAGAGCAGGAGGAGAGAAATAAGAAATAGGGGATCACGCACTTCAGGATAGGCAACACTTGTGTGCAGGGAGCGATCAGGCAGCCCTGGCAATACTGCTGCAGCTGAGCCTTGGGCACCAGCTAAGAAGGAAATACAAGACGGTGGTGCAACCCCCCAACAAGCTTGGTGCTGCACCTGGGACAGCTGGGGCCAGAGCAGCCCTGCACACATTGCTATCTATACCAACAGCTGCTACTAGCCATCAATACCCATGCGCTGTGGATCATGCCGAATGCTCTAGGGAGTTCCTGAGTATCTGTTCCCATGGAAGGAGACTGTGAATGCCCAGGTGATGCCTCGTGAGCCATGCTGTTGAAACCTTTTTCCACCTGATGGACATGAGCAACATGTTGCCTGTATCACCTCATTCTTCTTTCACCACAACCATGGGTTTGTCCTAGACACCTTGGCTGCAGTTACTGTCATGTTTAAGCAAACTCCACCCGACACTGCACATGGTAAGTGCCTTTGGACAATTTTCCCAGAAAGAGAGAAATCATGATAGTGATTCCTACCTGCAAAGCATTATCTTAACATATAAGGATTACCTTAAATTTGCTGTGCTTTTGGAACTTTTGTTATGCTAAGGTCAAGAACTCTTATGTTGTGGTTTATGTACAAGTGTGTATACCTTGCTGCTATTATTGTCATAAAATTGTCCCCCAAGAAATGGTGTGACTTCTTGTGTCAGTCCTCACCCCAATGGAAAGCCCTCCTAGGAAAGACAGCTTGACTTTCCAACTATCTAAGTAATAGTTATTATGTTTCAATATAGGATTGAAAATGAAGCTTTTACCATCAGTGCACTCTGAAGTTATTTAAACAGAGATGATATATTAAATCACTGTGTGAGTGATTTTTTTTAACCATATGTTTTGGTTAGAACACTGAACTAGTTTGGCTGTAGAATTCTTGCCTACACCTGGGTGAGGACTCATCAACATGTAGATTTTGAATCTTCAATATGTAGATTTTGCACACATTGAAACTTTTTAAGTGCTTTGCACCTACCGGGCCCCAGAGTTAGAGAACATGTACCACCCTCCTCCTCTGATTTATGCTAGTCAGAGGTGGGCAAAAGTTTACAATGTGGCATTCTTTTGAGTTAATAAACCTATTGTAATAAGCATAATCTGCATATCTTTTCCCATACGAGCAACTGTAAATCTACTTTTGTCCCCCACCCCTGCCCTTAACTCTGTAATGTGTAAAATGAAACCAAAGTCAGGCATTGCTTTTTTTCCAAACTTTCTGTTGTGCAGAAATAATCTCTTATGGGAACAAGGTTAATTGCATAATAATTTCACTAGACAAGTAAATAGAAGTTCTAATCTAAGTAATGCAGAATTCACTTACACCTCCCTTTTATAACATCACCTCAGTGGCAATTTTGAATTTGCTTCTGAAGGAGGTTGTCTGTGCTTTAGGTGGAAGTCATTCAGCAGCTTCAGGCAAGGAGAACATTAATGTGGCAGTTGTGTCTGTGGTGCTGTCCAGGTATTATGCCTGGGTCATGGGGGTGAGGATTGATTCTACTGGCCTTGGGTTTTGTGAGATGCTCTGTCTCCTGGTCCCCCCCCCTTCCTCTGTGCCACCTTTATTATGTATTTGGCTCAAGACCCATTCAAAGAGAGCCTCCTGATAGGTATTTGCTCAATTACATGAACCAACATTTTATTCTCTCCTTCCAAGGTGTGTGGCACTGCTCTGAACTTTCTAGAAAGTAGAAGAATAAGTAATTATTTAAGGCACAAAATAATCAATTCTTTTGAAAACTGAATGGGTCTGCTTTCTTGTTGAAGGCTATTATCTTGATCACTTGAATATCAAGAATTTTTTTCATTCAGTTGATTAAAAATCTGCAAAACTACTTTTTTAGCTTAATTGAGATATAATTGACAAAATTGTAAGATATTTAAAGTGTACGATGTGATGATTTGCTATGCATATATGGATATATTGTGAAAGTAATCCTCCTGTGAGTTAATTAACGCATCTATCACCTCACATACATACCCTTTGCCATTTATTTATTTATTTATTTTGCTGAGAACATTTAACTTGTACTCTTTTAGCAATCTCTATTATGCAGGTTTCAGCAAAAGCAGATTTACTATTGCTCACATAGAAAAATGATACAAGAATAAATAACAACACAAGAATAAACTTTGTGTTTTGCAATTTTGCACACTCACAACTGTAAACCTACTTTTGGCCCGCCTTATACAATTCAGTTATCAACTGTAGTCACATTATACGTTATAGCCTCAGACTTCATTTACCTTTTAACTGAACTTTGTACCCTTAACCAAACACTTCCTGTTTCTGCCACCCTCACCTCCAGCAGCCACTTTTCTACTCTGTCTCTATGTGTCACTTTTTTTGTTCTTTATGTAAGTGATGGCATGTCCTATTTGCCTTCCCTGTCTGTCTTAGTATAATGCCCTCTAGTTTCATCCATGTTGTCACCATAACAAGAATTCCTTCTTTATTAAGGCTGAATAATATCCCACTATATATATAATCATATTTTCTTTATCCATTCATCTGTCAACTGACAATTGGGTTGTTTCCATACCTCGGTTATTGTGAGTAGTGCTGAAGTGAACATGGGAATGCAGATATCCCTTTGAGATAATGGTTTCATTTTCTTTAGATTTATACCTAGAGGCAGGATTGCTAGATCACATGGTAGTTCTGTTTATAGCATCTTGAGGAATCTCCATACTGCTTTCCATCTGGCCATACCAATTCACATTCCCATCACCGGTGTACAAGGGTTCTCTTTACTTTTCCTCCTTACCAGCAAATCTGCTCCCTGTTTGTTATTAAGCTCACTGTAAATGAAGGCTTTTGCATTCAAATGAGATTTGTCCCCACCTAAAGGGGAAATGTGGCCAGTGGGAGCAGAGAACAGTGGTAGGATCGGCTAGATCTGCCCTGTTAGTAAATTTCCCTTGGCTTTTCCTCATGCCCTTATTTCTTTTTGTCTTGGCTTTTCTTTTGTTCCTAGTTTTCTCAGTAAAACTCATCATCATCATCATCATCACCATCATCACCATTAACAACCATAAATGCATATTTAATAAAATAGCAATGCATAGAAAATCTCCTCCAGTAGAGAAACAGGATACATGAATAAAGCTGCACAGTAATTCCAGGTAGCAAGAGCCACTGATTAGCACATTGGCATATTTATATTCTGAATTCCAGATTTAGGTTAAAATTTATAAGTACAATATAGAAGACTAGTCAATCTATTTTTATTAGGTTCTACTTTCCTCTTTTTTCATTTTTCTTCTTTTATTCTATCACTTTTCTCTAAGTCTCTCAACCCTCATCCCTTTAACTTGCTGAACAGTAACTGAATAAGCCCTCCTGGAACACGGGTACAGATTTTACTGCCTTTGCAACCTGTGCCCTGTCCTGGTGCACATGGAATTCACTCACTTCAACTTGGCAAGCTGACAGGAGCATTTCCAAAGGTAACTTTATTAGAGGGCAGATCACTGAATACATACAAAATCATTTACCCAGCATCTTCAAATATGCTTGGATCATATATAATTTAAGTGTTTGTGGTCTGGAGGTAAAACATATTTAAAACTTATGAAATCTTTAAAGTCAAGATTTTAAATGTGTGGCTTTGTCAAATATAGATCAAATTCATAGGCATTGAAGGCCTGCCCACCATCAATCTAATGGGTGACAGAACAGCTACAATGTTTTACCAATATCTGTTTATTGCAAAGGAAAAGTCTACCTATTCAATTAGCATGGAGACAGAAAATTAAAGTGATGCTGCAAATGTATTTGTTGGAGTTATCCTCACAATGCAGGTTTTATTTAAATCAAAGGGTGCCACTGTAATTGACTTTAGTTCATTTTTTAAAATGCATGGTTATGATGAATTAAAACAATTTTTGGTGTTATTTCAGGGAAAAAATTTAATTCTGAACATCAGAGAGATATTTTCATTTGCACCAGAAACAGTACCTCAAACCCATACAATATAAGACCTAAAGCTCATATAAACTTATATATCCAATTGGGAAATCAGGAGCAATAACATATAAGTAGTTAAGTAGCTCTTGATACTGAAACTTGCCTTTTTTAAATTCACTTAGAAGTTCTGTACTACATGAAAAGGCTCTAGTAATTTATTTTGTTGAAATTTTCTTAAATTGCCCCCCCACTAAAAGCACCTCACTGACTTAATAAACAAAATGCATAAACCCACAGTTGAAATAGGGTTACTTGTGCTAGTAAATTACTATTTGATTCCTATGTATAGTAGGTTAGGTTTAAAAATAATATTTTAAAATATTGTATAGCTCTGACTGGCTGTGTTGGTTGGGAATCATCCCATAAAACAAAAGGTCACTGGTTTCATACCACGTCAAGGCACATACCTGGGTTGTGGGTTGGGCCCCTGTCAGGGCACATACAAGACACATACAACCTATCAATGTTTCTCTCCCTCCTTTTCTTCCTACCGTCCCCTCTTCTCTAAAACAAATAAATACATCTTAGAAAAATAAAATAAAATATTATATGATTCCACTTACATATAGTACCTAGAGTAGTCAAATTCATAGACTGAAAGCAAAATGGTAGTTTTCAGGGTCTGGGGGCAGAGGTAAATGGGGAGGTATTGTTTATGGGTATAGAGTTTCAATTTTGGATGATAGAAAAGTTTTACAGATGATCATGATGGTTGCAAAACAGCGGAAATGTGCTTAATGCTGCAGACTCATGCACTTAAAAATGGTTTAAATGGTAAATTCTGTTATATATATATTTTTACCACAGTAAAAAAATAAAACAAAAATATTATTTTAGCTACCTTGATCTCAAAGCAATGAGATCAGTAGTGCAAAAGGAAGTTGAGTAATGTATCCATTAAGCCAAAGATGGTACTTAGATTTTAAAGCATATGTATTTCCCTTGTCCAATAGGGTCTACTTATTATAGTAAGGTCAACTCTCAGGATTTTTAAAAAATTATAAATATTTCAATAGATAATCTTTTAGTTATTTTTGACAGTAAAAAATGTACTTCCTTAGAGGTTCATTTGACCTCTCCTTGTGCCCTATTTGAAAAGATATACCTTGAAACCAACCACCAGACAACTCTATGCCTAAGGGAAGAAAGCTACAGATATACTTGCAGAATGGAAATGATTATAAGAAGTTCAATGAAATTATACTGTAACTTCATTTTTTCTGTTTTCTCTTTCTTTCACTCCTCCATACATGAAGAATTTGACTTCAGTGGGTACTAAGTTTTTGTGTATAGCATTCTCTACATACGCTCAGACCCTTGCATGGTTCTTAGAACATATTAGCTTGTTAATAAATGTTTACTGAATCAATGAATAAGTGGAACTTGATGAGCAGCCTGCTGATATGAAGGCACCAGAATTATGCCAACAGGTCATATTTCTAATATTTGCTTTGGCACCGCTATTAATTTAGTTGAGTAATTGTAAGTTGAGGAGCATCTAGACACTATCATAATCCCTATAGAAGGGTTAGCAGCAGATTAATGCAGCTGTAGAGAGAATTAGTAAATGGGAATAAGGGCAGAAGAAAATATTCACAAGATAGCATGAAGAGACAAAAGAATAAAAAATAAAGAGGAAAAGTTTAGGAAGATAAAAGATACACTAAAAAGTCTAACATAATTGTATTCTCAGAAGAAAAAGAGAGTAGAAAAGAGCCAGATGTAATATTTGAAGCTAATAATTTTTCAAAACCAATCCACCAAACCAAAAAAAATCAAGCCACCAATGGGGAAAAAAACCTATTAATATAAAGCAGATAATTACAAAGAAAACCAAATTAGCTCATCATAATCAAAGTACAGGACACCAAAGACCAAAGAAAGTCTTAAAAGCAACCGGGTGGGATAGGGGGAATATTGTTTACTTTCAAATGAGCAACAGTGAGCTGACTTCTCAATAAAAAGAATAGAAACCAGAAGATAATTAAATGGTCATTTTAAAGTGGCAAAGAAAAAGTAACTGCCAAACTAGAGAAAATATATATAAAAAATGGGAGCGAAGTAAAGACATTTTGGTAGACAAATAAAACAAAGAGCAACATATATATAATATATACGTCTAGATAAGATAAATGAAAAACTACACAAAGCTAGATTTTGCCCTAGTATATCGTAATTATAGTAAAATAAAAACTACTATAAGATATAGAGGATTATCAGAATTTATTATAAAAAACACATGTACATACTCCTTATAACAAATTGATATAATATATAAGGATCCTTATAATATATAAGGATCCTTATAATATATAAGGATTCTTTTATAATATAAAAGAATGAATAAAACACACCATACAAATACTCAACCATAAAGGAAGTTGGTATAACTGTATTACTACATGGGAAAATAGTTATTAAAGATAAATAGTGGTGCAGCTTCTTAGGTGTGACCACAGAACTTTGCTTCCTGTGGGCCCTCTCCACAATGTCTCAGCTTTCTACGGGGTCCTATGAGACCACTGCCCTGCAGAGTGGCTGCTCTGCTGTGGTCTGTCAGAAGGCCCTAGGGTTTGTCAAAGCTGGAGAGAGAGTTCACATTACCTCTATAGACCTCAATACACTCAGCTCTTACATTACTAATGGAGGAAGTTTGAAAAATGGCCCCTGAGTCCAGTTCAGTGTCCAGCTCAGTTACGTTGAGATGGTCGGACTACAGCAGAATTCGTTTTCTCCATGGACCTGCTTTCTCTTTCAGGCATTTCCAACAACTTCCTTAAAACTGACTTTACTTCCCTGGCCAAGGGCTTGCTGCCTAGGCCAGTCTGCTCAAAATAGGCAGCATCCTCTGATTTCATTTTCATTCGCTAGAATTCTCTTAGGCTTGGGAACAAAGCCTGGGTTAATTAAAAATTAGTCTCTTTTGCCTTACTGATCAGTGTCCCATGGATATATTTCTCTTAGGGACTTCATGTGAAGAATTGATTAACAGAAGGTAGGATTTAAGTGTTTCTCAGTCCTCTGGCCAAACTGCTCATGATGCCGTAGTAATAACACTCACTGATACTTTGTCCATTCATTGGTTGCACTCCATTCTTTAATTGGCCTCCATGCCATCATCTTCAGCACCAGAGGGAGCAGGATGTTGAGGAGGCAGGTGTTGGCTCCACTGACCTCTCACATTCTGAGTGAGGGCTCATCCATTTGAGCTAATGCCTCTCCACTAGCTGTGTGACCTTGGGGAAGTAACTTGGACTCTCTTGGCCACCACCTCCTCATTTGTAAAATGAGGTCCATGAACTAGATGATCTTTACAGTCATTTTTATCTAAAAAGCTGTAATCTTTCTTGTTTTTGTCAATGAAGCCCAGCTGGACCTGGGCCCTTGGGAGCTATTAAAGAACAGAGCAGCTGTTGAGTGCTGGGAGGACAGATGGGAAAAAGAAAAGGCCATCCACCAAGGAACAATGCCACTGGTACATTTGTAAAATTCTACTCTCAACTCCAGAGCTCTATTTTCAGTCAGATTTCTGGGTCCCAGAGGAATGTCTGAGCAGCGGCAGATGACGTGAGAGGTGTCAGCAAGCCCTGCTGCAGGCTGAATTTGGAAGGGGGCTGTCCATCTTTGGGCCTGCTGCCTCTACAAACAGGCCCACTGGCCCTCACTTTCGACCCCGCGGTGCACAAGCTGAACACATTCATCTTTGATTCCCTGATGTTACCACGTCCATTGGCTTTTTGAGTCACTGTGTAAACATTTATCACGTAGGTTTTACAGCTCTTATTCACCCTTCCTCCAAGTTAAGTGTCCTGCCTGTCTCTTATTGCCTTGGCAAATGTCCTGTTCTCTCTCTACCTTTGGCCCTGGCAGCACCTTGCCTCAATTCAACTTCAGGTCTGCATAGCCAAGATGAATAGAGGGAAGCTTGGTGCAGGTGCCTGGGGAGTTACGGCACAACCACTCGTCACTGATAGGTTTTGCTTTCTCACCAACCATGGAAAGTGGTCCAGGAGCCTCACAGAGTGTCCTGACATCAATATCAAGTCTCAACAGATGGGACCACGGCCTCCGATTTCATCAGTCAGAAACCTGACTGCTTGGTGGTGCCAGGCCCATCTGACCAGGTGCCAGATGACACATTGCTTTTGTTGCCACAGCTCCTATCTTGGAAATGAGGACTGTTAACAAAGAAGGAAAGTCTCAGAAGATCTTGGCCCCAATGATCTCTATCGCCAGCAACCAGAATTGGCTTGTACATTCTGTTTTAACTTCAGGACACAGGATGTGCCAGGGAATGAGGCATTCATATATCAACTTTCAAGTCGAATCATCTGATATTTATGGATTTCGATGTCCTTTCAAACAAGGGCATCCTTTCTTAATGTTGCTGGTGAATGTCAGCCTGGGGTGACAAATTGTGCACAAACAAAAATTGTTCTTTCCCCCTACTCTCTACTTTCTAGAAAATCTCGCTCTGAGAATTCATGACTGCTTTTTTAAAATTGAAAGACCTACTCAGCTGAATTTGAATGTGACAAAACAAAAACTATAAAATGCATTCACTCAAATTTCCTTCTCTTGAGGTTTAGTCATAATTATTGATAACAGCACAGAACTAGGTGACGCATCTGTGACTAGAAATTCTTGCCTCCTCATACCATGAAAAATGGGGAGGGAGGTGGGCAGAGTAGAAGACATTTCCATGCATCTCAGATGGGCTTCTGTCGGAATTGTCTATCTGGTTTGCAGGCCATGGGCACATTCTCTGTTCACTTTGGAGAGAGCCACAGATCCTCTGGCTACTGGAACATTTTTTAGTTCTGCTCACATACTTGGATTTTCACCATTGAAGCCTTTACTCCATGATCTAAACAGTAATTGCATGTAGCACAGGTAAGTCACTGAGATGCTTTTTCCACACATTCTTGTAGTTGTTACTTCCTATACCCGGCTCCCTGGACTTTCTATTTCAGTGGCTACCAGGCTTACCTATGCAATTAACCCAGTTGGGTTAATAAGTGACGTTCATCTCACTGTTTAAGGTAACAACCATGATCTTGAAAGGACCTAGAATTGTATGTCCCTGGCAGATAAGACAGCTTACTCCTCAGAGATCTAGGGTGGAAGATAACCACAACAGCCATTCTGTCAAGTCAGATTTTTTTTAAAAAGACCTAACTGTGGAAACCAGCAAACTGGCATCATTTATACTGAGTTCTGTGTGTGAGCATCTCCATTTGCCCACTGGGACCCATGTCCGCTAAGCTGCTAAAGACTTGCTCAGTATCACAAGGGTTAACAGTTAACAGGAAGACCGGAGACCAGGCACTTACCCCCAGCCTGTCCTTTCTGTGTTATTTGGAACACATTATGTATACTTTTAAACTTCAGCTTTCTCATCTGAAAAAAAATGAAGATGATCAAGTTACTTAATCTCATAGAGTGGTTGTGAGGATTAAATGGCACACACAGTGACAGATCTTGATACATTGCCCATCTTGTTGGGTCTCTGGGGCTGGCTCATGGTGACTGGATAGACATGTCTAGTCATCCTCAACCTGAGAACACGGACATGGGTACAGGCTGTGTACCCTGAACTCCTGGCACAAATTCTGGCATATAAAACGCACCTGCAAATGCAAACTATGATTATTCATGGGAAATATATTGAGGATACCATTTCCCGTTTGATTTTTACTGATCTCTCTTTGTGAAAGTAATGTCTGCAATGCTGAGATTTCAGACACTGACACGACATTCTGGGGACGAGTGAGTGCCTCTTCTCTCCACTGTGGGAGCGAGGACAGCCGATAGTTAGCAGTACGACTTGTCACTGATACTAAAGAATTCTTGCTAAAATGCCAGGAACTTCCTTCAATCACATTGCGGGGGCAGCTGGAGAAGCACGTTCTCCCTCCTGCTTGGCAGCTGAATGACAGCAAAGCTCACACGCACTTTGGGCCCTCGCCGGTCTGGATTCAGATGAAAGGCGTGCACAAGCTCTATAGATACAGATGGGCCCAGCAGGGATAATTCACCTCTTCCTTTGGACTAATTATCTGCAGTTACTTATGCAGAGACACGGGGATCAATCCTGTGCCAAGCTGATATTCCAGCAGGAAGAGCAGGACAAGAAACAACAAGTGTTAGTCCAACGGGCTCTGTCCCTCCAGCCAGGATGCCCACACTGTCCAGTGAACCCAAGAACAAGGTCCAGTCACCTTTGTTCCCCACTCCCTGGTCGGAAGAGGCTTCTGCCCCAGGGCCCATATGCCTTGATGCCAATGGCCCCTGGTGAGATCCTGAACCAAGGCCACCCCAGGGGAACCCGCAGAGGTATAGGCTGCTGAGTGGGCCTTTTTCTGTTGTCTCAGCTGAGTGGCTGAGACACAAAACTAAAGTGAAAGAGTATTACCTGCCCCCATCCTCAAGGAAGTTTGATATAACCGAGGCCTAGACAGTCCCTCCATTGCTTACTAAGATGCAACCCACTGCCGTGGCTGGCATAGCTCAGTGGATTGAGTGCGGGCCTGTGAACCAAATGACTGAGGTTCAATTCCCAGTCAGGGCACGTGCCTGGGTTTCAGGCCAGTTCCCAGCAGGGGACGCATGAGAGGCAACCATACATTGATATTTCTCTCCCTCTCTCATTCCCTTCCCCTCTAAAGATAAATAAATAAAATCCTTTTTTAAAAAAAGAAGCAACCCACTAAGTGTACTATTCACCTAAACTTCTACCCCAGCCCCTCTCCTTACCCCTTCCCAAGTAAGGTATGTAGTGAAAGAAAGAATAACATTTACCCCCTCGGGCAAATCTTATGACTCCAATCACTTTTTCTCTCTCTTTGTGGAAATTCCCTTCAAAAAGGAAAGGAAAGAAAGTCTCCAAGAAAATCAAAACA
Organism: Artibeus jamaicensis; assembly: GCF_021234435.1. Classification (NCBI taxonomy): domain Eukaryota; kingdom Metazoa; phylum Chordata; class Mammalia; order Chiroptera; family Phyllostomidae; genus Artibeus; species Artibeus jamaicensis. Next base: position 42,799,192 of record NW_026522059.1, read on the forward strand.
AAAAAATGAGCGTTCAGAGAGAAGGAGCTAGCATCTCAGTGTGTGGGTGGATGTCAGCCATGTGTAGCCCTGGGCATCAGACCCCCCTCCCCCCACCCACAAGGCAGAGCATGGGGTGAGGGGCATCCCTGGCCGTAGGGGGTTGAGCATGTCTCCTCCAGGGCGAATGGACACTGAGGAGGTAGCAGGCAGTTCTCCAGTCCAGAGCACAGGCTGCCAGGGAAGGAGATCTTAGCAATGGGAAGCTAGAGTACCTGGCTGGGAGAGGAAGCCCAGGGGGAAGGCTTAGAAGGGGCGTGGTTCCGGGAGAAGGGAGAGAGATAGGCATTAAGTCAGAAATTAGTTCGAAGATTTAAACTAGACTAAAATGACCTGGATTCTTAAATAACTACAAATTATAAAAAGCTAGGGGTTCTTCCTGAGACTTCATTAAGGAATGAGAAATAGAGTTGATAGAGAACAGCTGACAGCAATGATGGGGAGAAAAAATACATCTATTCCATGTTTTTAGCCCACCAAATATTATACATGTACATGGTAACTATCTCGCAATCCTGAGTCCCCCATCAGACAAATAGATTCAGAATATTTCAACTCTCCATTGAAATACAAAATGACAAACTCTTGCTAAACTTATCTGATAAATAAACTAATATCTCTCAGTTCTTAATTTTTCATTTACTAGAAAGAAAAAAGAATGTGCCAAATTCCCTCTTAAGTGATTTCCCTATAAAGGTTCAAACCTTCAGATGCTTACATGTCTGCTAAAGTGTTTGTCATTTGATTAAAAGTAATGTTTTTAGAAGATATTAGAACAATTACTATCTTCTTCAAACATGCTAGAAAATAACCATAGCATTTTACCCCCTGTTAAAGCTTTATATGGTTATAGAATTTTATATATTGTTTTACTTTCTAAATGTTCTAAGAAGCTAAAACTAAAAATGTAGAAAATCCTAAACATTAAGCAAAGAGCCAAAGAGATGATCCAATGTGATTTGTTTTACTGCGCACTATCAATATGTAGTAGAATTAATGCTCTTACCTTTTGCTCAAGAGGCCCCACTTATCCTAGTGGGAGAGGCACAGACATTGCCAGATAGTTACCATGGTAACGGCTATGTTTTTGATGTTGTGTCAAAAAGTCCAGGGCAAAGAATATTGAAAGATTGATATTGGGATTGTGAGGAGGGTTTCACTAAGAAAGTTCCTGGATTTATAAATATTTATATATTAAAGAGACTTTGGGTTATATCATGGTGGCCTCCAGAAATGAAGCCATCACTTACAGATATGACCAGCATTCAGTAGTAGAATTTCTATTCTACTAAATCTAGATGAAACTCTCAAATGCAGGAAACCAGTCTGGAAAAATGTGGAGATTAAAAGTAAGACTTAATTTTGACCCTGGATTCTTATTCTAAAAGGTCCACAAACGTTCCATACCCACAAAGGTCCTGAATGTGTCTGATCCAATAATAAACAGACCTCTTCCATGTAGACACTGGAAATCCCCAAAGCACATTATACTTTTAAATTATCCTAAAACTTTTTTCAGGGCTCCTTCTTGGGCTAATCCTTTGACCACAATGATCTGTAAGCTTCAAATGTTACAGCAGCAAAATATGTGTGCAGACAACAGTGCGGCCGCCTCCTCTCCATCCACCCCTGCACACTCCCCTCCTGCACTGTGCACCCCTGGGAAGGTTTGAGTGAAATGATCCTTCCCACGTTTCTGGTCATGAGCCCCAACTGATCTAGGCCACTGGGAAATTTTCAAGATTGCTTTGTTACACTAAAAGGATGAAACTGTCCGTGCGCCTGGGGCGGGGGGGGGGGGGCGGAGTGGATTCACTTTAGAGCGGTGGGTCTTGACCTTGACAAACACGTCAGAATCACCTGGGGATCTTTACAAAACTCCTGACAACTAACCCTTACTCTCGAGAGATTCTAACTTCATTGCTCTGGGGGAAATCTGGACATCAGTATTTTTTAAACTCCCCACGTGATTCTAATGTGCATCCAGTGACGAAAATCCCTACTTTATAAAATAAGAGCTGTTCCCCAATATTTAAGGCTCTGTGTATGTGCACATGTATGCATGTGTATTGGGGGAAGAGCCTGAGTTCAGGGACAGGTAATGGACCAGTTAGAAGACACTGAGTGGGAGCTGTTAGTTGAAAATAGACATTTTTGTCTATTTTAGTGGAAACAAGGGAGCCAGTGCAGGAACTGGCCCTGCTGACCCTGAGGCAGGTTAGTAAGAAGCTAGAAAAATTCCTTGATTGATGGGGGTTGAGGATATAAAGGGACTAAATGGTAATAAAAAAATACAATAAAGATTAAATTTAAGAAAAAAAGAAATTCCTTGGCAAGTGGAATGGGGAAACTGAGGCAGGTAGCTGAACACACTGGTTGAGCAATTTACAGCCAGATAAGGAACCCAAGGTCTTATTTTCCCTAAAGAGGACCCTTAGCAGCAAACAGTTCACACATTCCAGACCTGCCTGGGTCTTGTCCCTCTTCAGTGACATTCTCTGAAGGTGAAAGTGACCAGAGAAGGACCCAGTTCCTCTGTGCAGTCATTGCAGTACATCAGTATATTGAAGAACTCATTGAGAAAGATGAAGAGCATTCTGCTGAGACAGAGAGAAGCCCTCAAAACAAAGGATGGGCATGCCGTCCTTGGAGCCCTCTGTACCCTTTTCTTGGGCACGGGCTTTTTCTGGTTTAAACCCTGGGGGCCCTCATGGGACTTGCAGCCAGGAGAACAGCGGGCAGCAAAGCCCCTGAACCTGTCTCCAAGGCCCCTTTTCTCTGACTTTTCAGTGAGCCAATGGCAGCTCCGTGGAGGCCCTCTCCTGTTGCTTCTTCTATCCTAAGCCCTTTCTTGTTTCACTGTTGCCATCTTTGATAAGCCCACTCTCAAAGTCACCTGGACTTGTGTTGTGAAATCTTTCCTGCATGAAGTCAAGAACCCACACACCACCACCAGCGTGAGGCCGATCCACTCCAGCCTGGTTCCTTGTGCGGTAACAGCCCTGGGGATCTAAATGGCTTTAGGGATGGTAGCTTCTCTGGGTCCTGCATCTCCAAGTAAAGAGCATTGTCCAGTTTTGCAAACTAAGTGGATAATCCTGTTCAACTCAAAAAACAAGCCTCAGTAGATAAACAGGCAAAAAAGAAGGTAAACACAAAATAGTAAATTATAAAGTACACAAAACTCAGTTAAATGAAAGAGATACTATTTGCCTTTACAATACACTCTGGACTTGAATAATTATAGCTTATAGTCACATGATATTCAGAGACTTTCCTTACTGCTTTTATCTATTATTTAATGGATTCCTCTTAACGACCTTTAAGGAAAATGCAACCTTTATCACCAGCAGTTTATAGATGAGATTACTGGAGCTCAGAGAGATTAGTCATGAGGTCACAAAGCCAGGGAGTGGAAGAGCTGGGATCTAGACCTGGACGGGCTGTGAGCAACCACTGTGCTAGATGCTGCCCTTCTGCTCATGTTAACCCTTGGAACACTCAGCTCAGCCAACAAGAAAAGTGGCATCAGGCTCTTTGGCAGTCTCTGTCAGAGGTTAGCAAACAGTCTGTACGGTAAGAACCTCATCTGTCTCTGCCCTCCCTACTACTTTTATTCCTGTGTCTGGCTCTTCTTCTCTTCTACCCTACCTCCCCTTTCTCCACTCCTGGGGCTCTTCCCCAGAGTGGATTCTTGTTGAGAGCTTCTTGGATCTTAGAGACACAGGACCTTTTCAGATGGTTCAGCATCTTCCTCCTAGCTGATGTAAACAGCATCTTCCTCCTAGCCAATGTAAACATCAGATAATGTGCATGGTGTGACCTGCATGCCCCATAGCTTGGTCACTCACTGAATCCGGGGCCTTCCTTCCGAGGAGAGAACTCTACCACCTGTCAGTGAGACACAGCAACATGAGGACTTTTCTTTCCAATGCAGAGTGGCACAAACCCCACTGTTTGACCTTGGGCAAGTTACTTTGCATCTCTGATCCTCTGTTTTCCTACCTAGAAAGTGGGGCTAACAATGGATTCAATAATTAGAGATACTCTGGGGAATAAATGAGGACTCATGTGGTAGGTTCAGTGCTAGGTAAAGGTACCATAGGGGCCAATATTGCCATTTTGAATAGAAAAAAATAGTCCACAAAAAAAGAAAGAAAAATAATAAATATTTTTGAGTAAATTGATGAGTCAATGAGACAATCCACTTAGGTCTTAGCTTTAACTCACTCATGAAAATTCAGAGAACCTGGAAATAGAGGTTTCTCAGAAAAGACACTTTTCTTTGCTACTTAACAGAATCCCACAAACCTTAATTTCTAAGGGTGCCAGTTTTTTATCTTCACACCAGTTCTGGTATTATATTTTGTGTATTTTTCTCTTTTTTAAAAGATTGTATTTATTCATTTTTAGAGAGAGAGGAAGGGAGAGAGAAAGAAAGGGAGAGAAACATCAGTGTGTGAGAGAGACATCAATCAGTTGTCCCTAGCACATGCCCCACAGGGGAACTGGCCCACAACCCGAGCACATTCCCTGACTAGGAATCAAACCAATGACCTTCTAGTTTACAGGACAATGCCCAACCCACTGAACCACATCATTCAGGGCCGTATTTTCTTTCCAAACAGGAAACACCTTCCCTTCCCACAGGATTTCTCAGACTTGCTTCTTGCAGCTCCATTATTGTACTTCTTGTCTTAGCACTAGGTTGGCCAACTGGTTCCGTTTGCCCAGGGTTTCAGTTTTAGCACCAAAACCCCTGTGTCTGGGTAAACCCCTCACGTCACCCTGCTTGGCACGTGGACATGTTTGAACAACAAAAACTTAACATTTGGGTACCGACCATTGCAATATAAAACGTGTCACAATGACATTTCTTTGCAGCTGACCTTTGCCATAGAACAAGATAAGCCTTTCTTACAGTGTCTTCTTTTGGATATGATCACAATGGCAGAAAGGTAAATATGAGAATGAACGTGCCATACTTAAGAAAAATAAATACTAATTTTTTGGCGGAAGCCAAAACTGGAATTAATATAAAAAGTGTGACTCATGTCCCCTCAAGATATTTCCTTTTAAGTTGGATTACTTAAACAGGAAGGAATGTGAGAAAATGCTTATATGAGACAAATAGCAGTGAGTTCTCATGAAAATGTAATGGTGTCATTTCAGCTCCAAGTGCATCAAAGGTTTGCTGGAAATGTGATTATACGGCGTCCCAGAAACAGATTTTACAGCTGTGTGCCTGGAAAAAACATTGTAGAAACCTCTTCCATAGGGAAGGAATAGCACTTCTCACCTGATCCTTGAAAAGCTAGTTCCTCATGTGCAAGTGGACTCCATTCTTAATGAAAATTAATTCAATATAACACTGCTTATCTGAGGAAGAATCTTGTTTTCTAAGGCAATCTGCCCTGGTGTTCATTTATTAGGACACGTGTCTCCACCTCAGGACACACATAGATGCCACTGGTCCACTGGTGACACTTTGTTACATCGTGAGCCTTTCAACATTATCATAGCTTATCTGTTAAAACCAGTCATTGATAAATTATTGAACTGCTTTTAAAAAGCTAAACATAATACCAAAGCTGAGGAAGAAAAAAAAACATGTTTTCAGAATGTGGCGGGTGTTCTGATTATAATTCTAAAACCCCAGATCATCAGAAAGGAATTCTCACTCATTCTAATTACTCTCCAAAGGGAAACTGTCATTACCTCAACTTACGCCATCTTGAGACCTCTGTGCCTTCTGATGTCTTCTGTGGACAGACATGAATTATCATTTGCTGACATCAAACCAATTATTGCAAACAGGAACCAGTTATCTTTCCCCAACATTCACCCCTAGCCTGACCCTCCCTCCTTCCCTGGCCTCAGCATAATATGAAAGGTTCACCCCACAGGATGGATGCCAAGATTGCCAGTGAAGGTTGCTTGTGAAAATCTTTTCTGGATTTTGATCTAAAAAGTCTACACGAGGAAGACTGTGAGATTATTCTCCACTATAAATCTATTGATTATAAGAACAAACTTAGTTCTGCCACAGCTTTTGTTAAAAGAAGCCATCACAGCAAGATACAAAAGGGAAGACACTGGTATTTCTTCATCTGCTATTTCTGATCAGGTTAAAACAAAGTCAACTATGTGTAAAAAATAAAGTGCTTGCTAGAAGTAGAAAATATCTTCCAGTTTTAAGGGCCAGGGCTAATGTTGGAAAACTGCATGAGTCTTAAAAGTCTAAAATTTGTTTTTATTTAAAAAAAAATTTGAATCACTTAAATGTCCCAAGCCCAGAGTACCACCACTCCTCAAAAACACAACTTCTAACAGCACTTTTTAACAATAACCTGTGGGCTGATTTTCCTTTTAAAATTAGTATTTATTACTGACTAATTGGTTTAGCTATCTTGAAAGAAAGCCAGAAGTGTTAAAAGCTATTTGACCAGCTTTTGCCTTTTCATTTCTAAAACATATTAACTTGACTTCAGTAAGCATCTCTGCTCCACGTGCAACATTTCTAAAGCTGGAACAAACCTAATGATTGTGTTCACCGAAGTCAAGGTTAATCGTTTTCATGCATATATCGCAAACTGAAAATTCAAAATTATTTTTTCTTCCTCTCATAAAGCTAACGTGAAATGTCTTGAGCAATAAGCAAAGATGGCTTTTTGGGGATAATATTAGAAACTCAATGGTTACACCATCTTTCATGATATAATTGGAAATAGTGGACAGAACTTTTTCCCGTGCACTCCACTTAGCAATTGTTACCCTGGAGGAAACACTACCAAGAGAGGCAAATGCATCCTGCAGATTAATGACAGCCCAGGGGACTGCCAGTGGACTGACCTGATGCCAAAATTTCATTAAGCCCAGCTGATCCTTTTGCCCTAGGTTGTGTGGTCCAGTTTGGCTCACACCACTGTACCTCCTGCAAATAGCCTGAAATAAACACACTGACTTACAGAATATATTCCCCTGCTGCCATTTGAATTCTGCATTCTGCACACACAGAAAAAATGTTTAGTTTCTGGTTCAAGTATCGTGCTAGTTGTTCATTCCCTGTAAAACCGGCAAAGGAAACTGTGATATAAATTTAGAACAATCCTTTCAGAGTTGGAACTGCCGCGCCAGGATTTGAGAATCCAGTGGAAAATCTTCCTTTCACATCCTACCAAACTCAGAGCATTGCAACAAAACAAGACTGTATTGTTACGATTTCATTTAACAAAGACCCAGTTCCCAGGATTGGATAAGTGCTGCTGGATCATAGTTCATAACCACTGGGCATCAAGAAGTTTTACGGTCTTTTTAAAAAATTTTCTCTTTTCTAACTCTAACATTACTTTGGTAAAACACAACTACGGCATGTATTTCTGTTTTTCCAAAGGTGTAGATGAGGACTCATGGTGCATTTACAGAGGGTTAGACAACAAGCATCCTGCAGTCATAAACTAAGAACCAGCCCTGCCCTTGCTTAGTGAGCCCCACTGAACATTAACCGAGTTGCCATGAGGTGCTCTGTTACTGGGTCCTCTCTCCCACCCCCACAGGCTGGGAGCTCCCGGTGAGCTCCTGAGTTCAGGCTCTGTCTCCTGTTTGTTTTTATATCATCTAGTGCCAAGCCCACAGTCTGGCACATAATAGGTGCTCAATTCAAGTGTGTTGAACTAAAGTATGAGGCTAATGTATTCAACAATACTCTAAAAGAGAAGCTAAATCATGACTCGAGACATATCTTTGGTCCAATACACAGTATTCACAGCATTTATGCTTTAGAATAGGAAAAGTTCTAGCATTTCTTGCAGGTGACTTCCCCTCTCCCTTGGTGTTATCTTCTCCCCTCAATGTCAACTAGTCTGTTAAAAGGAAATAAAAGGTAAGACAAGCAGCACTGCAGGCCCCTTCGTTTGGCCCTTCCCATGCTCTTCTTATGATTCATGGGGCAAAAATATCTCATTGAACTGGAGACAGCTGACACCCCAACTCTCAGGTCTGTAAATATGAGAGAACTTCTGTAAATTAAAATCAAATCCACCTATAGTTATGAGATGCTATTTATTTCCAAGTATTGTGATGCTTGGAAAAAGGCAGGACAATAGTAGAAAAGTCTCAGAAAAAAATAATAGAATTTTAGAGGAGCTGATATTTCAAGAAATTTAGATGAATGTGAAGAGTATTTTAGAGAAGAGAGAGGGGAATAAACTAGAGCTGGCCAAGGCATGAGCAGACTCTTTGCAGGATGGACAACTAAGGTTTAAAATGCTTACATCTGCGCTTTTGTTTTGAATAAAAATATATTTAGAATAACCCAGAGGTGAAATGCACACATCTTTTAAAGACTGTTGTACTGACATGATAGAAGAGTGCCAGCAAGAAGTTTCCTAAATATCAGTCAGTAACTGTCCTCACTAGCTCGCCAGAGTCTATACCAGGGCCTCTGTCAGGGGCACGGACCAAACTCAGCTGTCCCGCCTCAGTTGCCCAGGAGTCGAGGGGCCGGGTCCCCAGGAAGACAGAACACTGTGGGTTCCAACCCTTATTATATCTAAAACAATTCTCGAACTTCCTTGGGTAAAATATCACTTCTAAACTGCCACTTTGCAATCTGGTTCTGAAGGTAATAAAATCAGTCTGGTTTCCCTATGGTCATTCTCACAAATCAGCCCCTTCAAATACATTGATGTTAAAGTTCCTGTGATCCAGAGCCCAGCTTCCCAAGGCAGCATCTTTGCCTTTGTGGGGAAGCTGTGAGATAGATGCCAACCAGGCCTGCTAAGCCTCTCCCTCCAGATGGGCTGGAGTAGAGCAGCCAAGCAGATATGTAGAGAGAGCAGATTATGGCATGCCAGCACACATTTTTGGCGAGCACAGCAAAGGTTCTCTTTGGAGATGTTCCATGATACTCTTAAGGATCTAACTTCTCAATCATAATCTCAATCACCCAGTTGTTGTCATGCATTTTCTAACAAATTAATTTTTTAAATTTATTTTTTATTGATTATGCCATTACAGTTGTTCTATTCCCCCCTTCATTCCCCTCCACCCTACCCCTGTCCCCACCATTACCCCCCCTTTAGTTTATGACCATGTGTCTCAAGTTCTTTAGATTCTATCTTTCTCATACTATTCTTGCCCCCCCATCTATTTTCTATCCACTGTCTATGCTACTTATTTTCTGTACCTTCTCCCCCCTTCTCCTCCTCCCACTCCCCTGTTGCTAACCCTCCTTGAGATCTTCATTTCTATGTTTCCACTCCTGATCTAGCTGTCCTTTTAGTTTGCTTTTGTTTTAGGTGTGGTTGTTAATAACTGTGAGTTTGCTGTCCTTTCACTGTTCATGTTTTTTTAACTTCTTTTTCTTAGGTAAATAAATCCCTTTAACATTTCATATAATAAGGATAAAGTGCTTCTCAGATAAGATCAAATTCAAGGAGTTCATCATCACCAAGCCCTTATTATATGAAACATTTTCTAACAAATTTAAAAGGTAAGGAGCCTGTGCTCACATTGAATCTATTACCTCACAAGAGAGACCACCATACAATCTGGCTAGAGATACTCTTCCATAAGAGGCCAGCTGCACAAAGGAAGAAATGCTTACCTTTTGCAACAGCATGGATGGACCTGGAGATTATTATGCTAAGCAAAATTAGCCAGTCAGAGTACGACAAATACCGTATGATTTCACTCATATGTAGAATCTAATGAACAAAATAAACTGAGCAGAATAGAAACAGAGGCATAGATACACGGAACAGACTGACAGCTGTCAGAAGGGAAGTTGAAGAGATGAGCCAAAAAACATATGTGCATAGCCCATGGACACAGACAATAATAGTGTGGCGAAGGCCAGGGGAGGGGGGTGGAGGGGGTGAAGGTGGGCAAAGAGGGGAAGAATAGGCGATGTCTGTAATAGTGTCAACAATTTCCAAAAGGGTTAAAAAAGAGGAATCTAAACTCAGGATGACAGTAAAAAACATTTCAAGCCCCAGGATAGGCAGGCCTGGAACAGATAACATGAAGGTCACAGGGAAATTCTCTATCTTTTTCAAAGCCTACTGTGTTTGTCTAATCTGCCCCTTGTAAGATGACTCACTAACAAATTAGTGAGTGTCCACTGCCCAGTCACTGTGTTCACATACCTGGAAAGGACCCCAAAAGTGAGGTGAACAAGGAGTGGAATGACTTGGGAGCAGTCGGAGGTTGAAAGATCTGCTAACCCCAAGTCAGCGTCCTGGAAAAAAACAGCTCTCACACTCTTCTACCCATTAGCGCAGCCACAAGATTATTCTAAAGGCATTAAAAATTATAAAAGTTGGAGGACAACAGAGCTCTCCCATTGTCCAGTGAATTCCACCTTCTTTAACAGTGACCTGGAAACTTTTACATATATGATTAGGATGACCCTTAGACACACACACACACACACACACACACTTTCAATTTCAGTGCCATACTGATGAGTCCAACTCCACAGCACACAGTGGGGGAAATGCGATACTTCAACACTTCCCCTAGCTCGCAGGATCCTGTTTGAAGATAAATAAAAATTCAAGTGAAAGCTATTTATTTTTCCTCATAATCACAATAAAAAAGCCATTGACTAAGCTTTACCTTCAATCATTAAAAAACAAGCTAGCTATGAGGCTAGCTGGATATAATAGAAGCTTTAATTCAAAAGCTGTCAAGTTCAAGTACACAGTGTGACTTTGGTACAATTACCTCTTCAGCTGTTTTTATTTCTGTCCCCACTGATCTATGTGGCAACATAGTCTTGCCAAGGCAAAACTTTTAATGCTACTATTTTTATACACCTGACTGAAAGTGACTTTGAGGACATTTAATGCAACCCCCCAAAAAAACTACTAAACTTTAATTTTTTAAAACTAAGTCCTTTGAATAGCTGACATCCTTTTCCTGTAACCAAAGCTTAACTCATTTCTCTGTCCCATCTCTGACCACAAAGCTTCAGAGGGTAAACTGTTGAGAATAGGATGGGACTATTTGTTATGCACATTTCTTACGGGAAAAAACACTTGTAAAAGTTGAATATTTATGTTACACAATAGGAGACATGTTCAAAATATTTCTAGTGTGAAAATGGACCTATAGGCCCAGAAACAATGAGCTCATGGTACCTTAATTACCTCTTGAAAAAACCCATGTCCAAATATAGTTACATTCTGAGGTAGTAGCAGTTAGGACTCAACGTTTGAGGTTGGAGGGACCCAGTTCAGCCTGTAACAATGGATTCCCTTCCAGACTGCTTCGCCAATGTTTCTGTGGCTCAGTGCACCCATGCTCTCTGCAAGGTGAGCCCACTGAGCAGAGGTGCAGTTGTGTGGTCTCCTCAGAGCTGGAAACACCAGTTCTTGGCCCACGGGATTTGCATCGTGAGCTCAGAAATGACAATCCCTCCAGGGATGCAGTTTTCCTTCAGCACATTATCCAAGAAATTAGATCTAAGCTTCCTGAGTTACACTTTTATTTAAATCCTGCCTCTCTCAACTGCATCTTATTCAGATTTGGGGCACTCTCAAACCCTTAAGTAACACATTTCTTCACCCCTTATTCTCTTCTATAAATGGCCAAAATTATCAAGCGTGTTTGATTAGCTTTAACTCACAGATGGCAACCATATTTCAAAATTCTAAAAAAACAGATTCTTTATTATATACTTTAGTCACCTCTAAACCACTGATTAAAGGAACATTGAAACTAAGAACAAACTGACTGTAAGCAGAGGGGAGGTGGGAGGAGATCATGGGGGGAAGAAGGGAAGGGTTTTCAGGAACAGCTGTAAAGGACACATGGACAAAACCAAAGGGTGGTGGGATCAGGGGTGGGAGGTGGGGATGGCTGAGGTTGGGGGGAGCGGCGAGAGGGAGATGGAGACAACTGTACTTGAACAACAATAAAAAAATAAAATTAAAATTAAAAAATAAAGAAACAGGAATTAGAATATTGCCATAAATACTTCTCATAAAAATGGTGTTAACATTACAAGCGTCTCTTTTTGTTTTAAACACATCAGTAATCTCACACATACACCCTACACAAGCACACACACACACACACACTTACTTTGAATAGCTTGAGTATATTTAAAAACAAAAGAAACAACACGTAGACCACCAACGGCTTCCAGCCTGCCCGGGGCAGAGTGCCCACTAGCCCGAGGGCCGAATCTGCAACCCCCCCACATTGCCATGGAGGTAAAGTCACCAGTGCAGAGTTGCTTCTGGACAGGCCATCCCCGGAGAACCAAATGGAGGCAACTTTAGGGCCACCAGGCAGAGAGAAAAAACAGAGGAAAAGCTTTTAAAATAACCTACTTACGATGCAACTACGAACTACCCCTTCAAATCACACGAGAAGAATTAATATGGAGAAATAGCTAACACACCACTATAAGGAATACTTTTTCTCCCAGCTCAGGAGAAAGTGTAGGGCAGACCTCTCATTCTCCAATTTGATGCACATACAGAGGATATTGTTAGAAGTACCAATCCCAGGGCTCTGGGGGCACTGGAACAGGCACAGGGTTGCCACTGAAAATCTTGTAGTATAAGTATGTGTTGAATATTGCATGGGACATAGTTCCACTACAAATAATTATTTATTGTTTATCTAAAATTCAAATTTAACTGCTCACCCTTTTTTCTTTTTGTTTTTTTTTATGTTGTTGCTGTTGTTGTTAAGTCTGGCAAGCAACTCTGCTCCTGACAGAATGGAACAATTACTAGAAATGATGGAAATGTCTGAATTGACTTTAATATAAGCATGCTCAAGGGCCTGGAAGAGATGAAGGAAGAAATAGCATCCGTTTAATCAAACCACAAAAATGTGAAATTAAATTGGCAGATTAGCCAAGTATTCCCTGAAAATAATAACATATACTGACTTGAAAATTAACTTTTAAAAATGTAACAAACTGGATAAAACCTTGACAGGACACCGTTAAAGTGAGAAGGGATGTGGCATTAAACAATTTGCCTTAAGTGCTTTGCAAAGAGGTGGAAAGATAAAAGGCATGAGTGAGGATTTAAGACACATAGAAGAGACCAGAATGCTTCCTTGTGCACCCAATCGGAGCTCTCTGCAGAGACCGGTGGGATGGACAGAGGAGCTGAAGGAAAGGGGCAGTAACTGGGAGCTGTCCTCAACTGAGTAGGGACAAAGGCTTCAGAGGAACGCATACCACGTGGATAAATAAAAACAAAGAAACAAATCCACAAGTAGAATCCATATAATAAAATGCAGGATGCCAAGAAGAAAGATAAAAAGCCTTTAAAGCCACAAGGATGAAAAACCAGGCAGGCTATAGAGGGAACATCAGTGATGGCAGGGGTTTCATTGGGACAAGACAATGCTTAAAGAGCAGAGTAAGGTGTTCAAACACAGGGTTTACTGCTCACACACCCACTGTGAAAGGACTGCAGAAACTCTGCATGGTGTAGGCCACATATGGATGTTTCACTTATCGATGAAATCAGTCTCTGGAGACGAGGCCGTGGGTCTTGGTGACCCCAAATGTGTGAGTGTGGCAGGGAGGGGGCATCATTAGAACACTTTCTCTAACTCTGATACAATGAAACTAAAAATGTGGAAAGGTGTGAAACATGAAGGATAGAGTTAGCTATTACAGAATATCTTTACAACTTTGGGGTGGGAAGAATTTGTTTTAAATATATATATAGTTCTTGTTTTTATTTGCCCTAACTAAATATAGCATTCTAGAGATAAAAGTTATTAAGACAGTGGATGGGGGGATAGTAATAGAGCAAAGTTTACCTAGAAGTTTTTTTAAAACTCTTTGCAACAAAAGATATTAATAACAGTAAAACACAGTTCCTCACTCTAGGAATAACTGTTGTTACTACTTCCCCATGTATTCTAGCTATATGGTTGGGAGTTCTTTCAACAGAGTGAAAGGGAGCCCAGGCCTCAGATAGCTCCTTCAGGTCAGAGAATGTACTTCTGCCCATTCTGTAGATGTTGCCACACCCAGAAGTCGCCAGACTCAGCATCGCCCTAGCAAACATGTGCTGAGTACTCTTAAGTGTCCAATGCTATATTAAACCCTTTTTATGCAATTTCCTTTAATGTGCAAGTCAATCATATGAGGTAGGTACAATCAGTGTCTCTATGTTAGAGTTGAGGGAGAAAACAGAGCCGTAGGAGGATAAATGTTATGAGCTGAATAGTGTCCCCGACCCTGAATTCGTATGTGGAAAATTTAACTCTCAGGACCTCAGAATGTGACTGTGTTTGGACATAGAAGCTTTAAAGAGGTAATAAGGTAAAATGAGGTCCTATGGGTGGGCTCTAATCCAGTCTGATGGGTGTCCTTCCAAAAAGAGGAAGTTGGGACACAGAGAGACACCACAATGCAAGTACACACAGGAAAGACCACGAGAAGACACAGGGAGAGAGGTCGCAGAAGAAACCAACCCTGCTGACACCTTGACCTCAGACTTCCATCCTCCAGAACTGTGAGAAAATGAATTTATGTCATCTGCAGCATCCTAGCTGCATTACTTTCTTAAACAGCCTTAGCAGACGACACAGTAAGTAACTTGCTCAATGTATAATGAGCTCCTACTTCCCTAATGGGGAGGAAATTGTCACTACTCCTCCCCCAATACGCATATTTATGGGCAACCCGGGAGTAAGAACCCCTCCTAATTTCAAAGACACTAAGGCAATTTACGTTATCAAAGGGAAGGGCCCTGTGTAGCTATAATTTCTTTTTTTCTTACCTACAGGAAGCTAGATGAGATGGTTTTACTGCACTTATGCTGCCCAGCATTCTGAAAAAGCAAACTAGTCTTTTCTAGGAATTAGCAGCAATTGAAGATTGGATTTTTCTCAAACAGAAAGTTATAGCAGATCTGGCAGCTGGAAGCCAAGCAAATGAACAGCTTTTGGGAATCGTGAGAAACCTCCACTGAGCCTTGATGATCCCCAGGGTGTGGACACCAAACCAAGAAGCCAGAGCGAGGAAGCCAGTGGCAAGGGCGGAGCCTCCTTTTAGTTGGTCCGGGGCCATCTGGGGAGGGAGGAGATGCCATCTACTCCCAAACGTAAGTGCCCCCAGGGGAGGAGGAGGGAGTGGGGAGACCAAAATGCAGTTGACCCTAAACAACATGGGTTTCAATGGCACTGGTCTACTTACACTCAATATTGGAAATGTATTTTATCTTCCTTATCAAATCCTTAATCACATCTTTTCCTCGAGCTTATTTTATTGTATGAATACAGTATATAACACGTACAATATGAAAATATGCATTAATAGATGATTGATGTTATCAGTAAGGTTTCCTGTCAACAGTAAGTTATTAGTAAATAAGTTTTGGGAGTGTCAAACAGTGTATGTGAATTTTTTACTGCACAGGTGGTTGGCACTCTTGTGTTGTTCAATGGTCAATTGTATGGATTTAGGATAAGCTACAAAAATGTAGCAACCTACTTTTTGGGTTTTCTGCTCTTTAATAATTCTCCTAAGCAGATATTTCAAAGCTTTACCTCTCATAACCCTGGACGCCCACAGAGGATGGTGTGGGTCACCCAGAAACTGGGGCCAGCAGCTGTGAGTTTCAACACATCTCTGCTCCCCTCCAAGTTCCCCTCTCCTGCCATCCTACCTGTCCCATCTCTAAGGACTCTCTCCTGTTGCCTGTCAACAGCCTGGCATCTCCTGTCTCCCCCTGGACTTGGCTTTGTTCCTGATGCCCACCTGCCACCTTTACCACGTGTAGCTCTGTCCTTTCTGCATTTCCAAACCTATCCTCCGGTTTAGCCACCATGGCCTCACGCTCTTATTTCTGCAATCTCCACATGATGAGGCTTCCTGCTTCCGGCTTCCCAAGTCATTCTTACAATTTATGCAGAAATATTTTTTCTGAAATGCATTTATTATTATGTTTATTTCCCTGGTTAAGACTCTTCCATGAATCTTCTGTGCCCTCAGGACCTAACCCAAACGAATTAGCATAGCGGACAACGCAGGTGCCTGCTCAGCCCACAGCCTCATCTCCTTCCATTGTTCACTTGGACTCCAGAGTCGAGCCTCACTTCCCTTTCCGAAGTTTCCAAAGCTGGTCACGCTTTCTTCTGACTTGGGGTTAGTTCCTGCTGATCTCTGTCTTTGAAATGTTCTCCCAGCTCACTGCCTACCTCCTCTCATCCAATCCCTACTCTTCTACCCAAAAGCTGTTTGACGGTCCCTCCGCTATAAAGCTCTCCCTGTCTCCCGCCCTCGCCAGACTCAGCAGCCCTTGATTCCAGTCAGGGCCTGCCTAGGGATTTCCCCACGTCACCCTTGCCCACCCAGAGTCAGCATTATAAAGACAGGGTTTATGACATAGGCTGACTCTATCATTAGCTTCTTTATTAGCGTTCTATTGCCACAAAGTCACCCTGTACATTCACCCTCAAGTTATAATTGTTTAGTGGCTTAAAATAACACAAATGTATTACCTGCTAGTTCTGGAGGTAAGAAGTCCGAGTAGGTTTCACTAGGACAAAACCAAGGTGTCAGCAGGGCCAAACTCCCTCCAGAGGCTTTAGGGGAGAATTGGTTTCTTCTCCATGTCAGCTTTTAGAGGCCAAGTCATGCCTTAGCTTGTGGCCCCTTCCTCTTTCAAAGCAACAACATAGCATTTCCAGATCTCTCACTGACTCTGGCTCACATCCCCATTCTCTGACTCTGACCCTCTAGACTCCCTCTTATAAGGACCCTTGTGATTCTATTGGACCGACTCATGTAATCAAGAAAAATCTCCCTGTGGCAACATTCTCAGCTTAATTAATCTGCAAAGTCCCTTTGCCATCTATGAGTAACACACAGATCCAGGGCTTAGGATCTAGACACCCTCTGGGGGGCACTTTATTCTGCCTGCCACGTCCCCTCAAAGTCAGAAGCAGATCTTATTTGTAACTGTAGCCTAGCACTACAGTAAGCTGCAAATATTAAATAAATTCATGAAAGGGAGCACTGGAATACTCACCCTCTGCTGTATCTTCGCCTTCAGCCCACAAATGTGTTCTAATCTGCCTCATTCTGATGAAGGAGGAGGAACGTAAGAAGGAAGGGGAGGATGTAAGGGAAGAGGAAGGATGAAGAAAAAGAAAGGTTATTTACTTGATTCTCTCTGGATACTGACTATCCTTTCACTGAACCTTTTGAAAAATCATCCTGACCATCATTCCTCAAGCCACTGCATCTAACTCCCCCCATATTTTTCACCAACTCCTTTGTCTAAAACTGCTTAGAAGCAACCTCCCCATGACGTCCACATTGGCTACATTTGGGTGTCCACACCCCCGGGCCTCTCTGCTCTATTTAACATGGTTAATCACCATTCCCTAGGCTTTTTTTACTTTGCTCCTTCCTTGTTTTCATTACTTTTTGATGGAACCTTCCAAAAAATTTTGGTAGTAAATCTTCTTCTTACTAAAATGTGAATGTCCCTTTAGGTTCTCTCCTTAGCCCACTGGCTCTCTCACACTACTGACTTCCCTGGGTGATGACAACTTTTTTTCCTATTATATGAACTCCTCAATCTATACATCCAGTCCCAATCCCTTTACCTTTGACATAATCTAAGGTAAAGGGATTGGCTTACTGGATGCAGTAAGCCATCAACTTTGCTATATTCTATTGGTTAGAAGTAAGTCACAAGCCACCCTGTATACGCACCCTTGAAAAAATGAAGACTGTTGTATAAGGGCATGAGAGTCATTGGGAGCCCTCTTAGAATTTTGTCTATCAAACTGATCATCATATTTATCTATATAATTGCCTCCTAGACCTTGTATCTGAAACATCTCAGGTATTGACAAATTGAATCCAAAAATAGAGCAATAGTCTTTGCCTCAAACCTTGCCCTTTCTCCTCTTTTCTGAAGCTCAGTTAACATTAACCTAGTCACTCTAGTCAAAGAACCTAGTCACTCAGTCATCTTTGATTCCTCATTTCTTCTCATCAGTCACATTCAATCACCACCAAGTTCACCTCTTCCATCTGTACTGTATCTGCCTCAGGCAATGATCTTCTTTTACCTGGACAACTACAATGGTCTTTAAGTCTTTAAGCTGGTCCCCATGCTTATTGTCTTGCCTACTCAAATGCACACCACAGTCAATGTTTATCACAGCTGGAGTTATCTTCTTTTGCAGCTTTTTTGAAGCACTAGAGAAATATGACCAGGAGTATTTTCTGTAAGGATGGAATAAAACTTGCAAAGCTTTACACAGCCATGCTGAGTAGTCGAAACAACAACATCCAAGCTAAGAGAACAAGCTCAACAAGCCTCACAACTAGGTAGTGTGAGGATACTGACTGTCCTACCCATCTGCCCTTTATTCTATTCATTATGCATCTCCCTTCAAGTCATCAGGTTGAAAATATGGACAGTGCCTATGGATCTCAGATGTTATTTTTGCAATGTTTATCAAAATAACCACAAAATTTAGGAGAACACAAATTCATGCACTGCCCTATCAGCTTTATTATCTTTCAGGAATCACTCAGCCTCTTCTATCCTATTTTCAATGAAACTATATATCTCCTACAGCTGTCTCTTAGAAAAGCTAAGAGGATTTATGAGGAAATTTCTTCAATCCTATTAGAAAAAATAGTGTGCAGTCAATTCACTGAATTATTTTTCATATCTACTAGATATGTTCCGATAACTTCTGCACTTTGTTGATTTTCATATTTGAACACTACAAAATACCTTAGTGACCAAAACACCAAATTCACCTCAGCTTTGCATTTTCTTAGTTAATTTCTTAAACTCTTACAGCTGTTTCCAAGAAAAGTCATGTAATATTGTTCTGATTTATCTCATATTTTGTCAGAATCCTTTCTTCAGAATTAATGAGCCAGATACCTTGTTCCAAGGAATGTGAAAGATACAGTCTTTAAAGAATTCTGCCACATAGTTGAATCTAAATCAGCACGTGTCCAGGGGAAAAAAATCTATCATTTTGTGAAAGCAATAAATATTCTCTTCTGGAAAAATGTATTGGTGATGGATCACAGACAAAAATTACTCTTCTATCTGTATGCAACAAAATATTTGAAGACATTTTTATTTTCTGATTTCTCATTTCCAGTTCTGTTGAAAGACCAAGACCAGTAGATGAAAAGTTATGGGGATGGATCTGAGTTTCCTGAAGAGCTACAGTCTATAGTATCTGAACCCACTATTCTCCCCTTCTTTTATTTATCTGCAATAACCAGGGTGTGTCTCCTTGGATAACTGGCTTAGCCCCCTTAGCAATCATTCAGGAATCTTTCCAAGGATCTCTAGTGGCAGAAAGCTGGTGTAGCAAGACCAGGATGACAGGCAGCATAGGAAACCATAAGGCTGAGTGATTTTTCAACCTTCATCTGCCCTTCCAATGAATAGAGCTTGAGCTGAGAATCATAATGGAGCAATATATAATGAACCTTTTATCTTAAGCATTCTGTGCTGCTGCAAATGATGTCAAATCACTAAATGATGAGCCAATCACTAAGTAGTCAGTGCCTGTTTCCCAAAACCCAATATACAAATGAGAAACTGAGGCTAAGAGTGGACAGCTGAATTACCTGAGCTCAGACATCTGGTCAGTGATGGAGCCAGTTTTGAGCCAGGTCTATCTTTTTCAGTAGTTTTCACACCTGAGTGTGCATCGAACTCACTGAAGGGCTTTTAAAAACTTAGATGCCCAACCAGGTCCCATAGTCCATGTGGCCCTACAATCTGTAAGTTAATTACCTCTTCCACTGATTGTGCTGTGCCTCCAACCTGAGATGCCAGCCTCAATAGACATGCATTCAATTGATGACTTTAGTGGGGATATTACTTTCCCAGTCTACCTTAAATTTTGATGACACAAATTAGGGCTTAAACAAACATAGCCAGGCCAAGAATGACAACCTGTAGGCAATGGTATTTAACAGTATCCTCAAGATACTGCTAATCCAAGATCTGGTACATGGTAGCTGTTTTATAAAGTTTGCTGAATGCAATGAAAGTAAATTAGAAAAATGGCAGCCTGGTTATTCATTAATTTAATTATGTATATGCTCAACAGATATTTATTTCATCGAGTACTTATGTGCTACATACAGTTGAAATCTTCTTGAGCTCACAAACTAATGAGAGAGCTAGTCAAATAACAACACCAAAAAATGTAAAATTACATCTAAAAAAATAAGCAGTATTGTGATAAGTAAAGATCAATGAATTTAAAGAACTTAAGCAAACAAGGAGGGGAGTGGAGGAGGGGAAATGGAGACCACTATATTTGAAGGACAATAAAAAAACTTAAGCAAACAAAACAAAGATAAAAGAAATATTTGATATTAAAGGCATTTTCCCTTCACATTTATGAGGATAACTAGTGTGTGTGTGTGTGTTTTAAACAAGGACTTAACGAAGGTACAGGAATTACAATAGGATATTTATATATCTTTCATCTCTTTAGTCTGAAATGATCTTACTATCCCATTCTTTTTCTTTGATAAGATTAAAGCCAGTCGTTTTAGGAGATGACTAACATCCTGAATTTAACTGATTATTTCCTAGTGATGTTGTTCAACTTATCTCTGTGGGTTTAATAATAGGAGGACTATTTTTAAAAAAAAGAAAAATCACAAGTATTAGTGAGGGTGTAGAGAAACTGAACCTTTGTGCCCTTCTAATTAGAACATAAAATGATACAGTCACTGTGAAAAACAACATATGGCATTTTCTCAAAAAATTACACATAAAATCACCACCTGACCCAGCACTTCCACTTCTGAGTATATACCCTAAAGAAGTGAAAGCAGGGATTCAAACAGATTCTTGTACACCCATGTCATGGCAGAACAAATCACAATAGCCAAAAGATGGAAGCAATCCACCTTTATCCATTAATAAAATGAGTGTATGAATAAGTGATATATATATATATATAATGAAATATCAGTCAGCCTTAAAAAGGAAGAATTCTGCCACATTATCAACATAGATAAACCTTGAAGACATTATGGTAAGTGAAGTATCCCAGTCACGAAAGGACAAATATTATACAACTCCATTACATGAGATGTCTAGAGTAATCAACTCCATAGACACACAAAGGAGAATAAAGGTTATGGTCACCTGGGGTCGGGTAGAAAGGACAGTGTAGAGAGGACAAAGAGGCATTATTGTTTAACGAGCACAAAGATTCAGTTGGAGATGATGAAGAAGTTCTGAATTTAGAGGGTGTGGCAGTTGCCCAGCAGTGTGGATGTATTTAATGCCACCCAACTGTACACCTAAAAATAGCTAAAATGGTAAAATTTATGTTACATATGAAATTCTTAATATTTTAAAAAGAATTCTTATTAGGCTTAAGTAATTCCCCTGTATGTATGAATTCATAAAACTTGGCAGATTTTCCCATTCTTTTAACCAACCGAACAATTCTATCCACCTCCAAAATTTCTTTTTAAAGCAATTACTCTTTACAGAAAGTTCAACTTTTTTCCTTGGCTTAGATAACTGATTCTGAAAGAGGTAACACCCTCAAATTTCAGTCTACAAATTTGACATCCATGAACACCTACCATTTTGCTTTTGTTTGGTTTGGTTTTGAACTTCTTAGAGGCAAAGAGCTCTTGAAGAAAGCAAAGGAAATGTGCTAAGTGCTGTAGGTGATCTATGAGTGGGGTAACTTGACCTTAATGAATGCTTAATGAAGCTGGAGTCCCACCTGCAGCGGAAGTTGCTTTAATAGAAAAACAGCTATACAAAGCCATATGTGGCACCACACATTTGTTATATAAAATCGATTCTTTTATTTTTTTTAATGAAGCAATAATGCAATTAATCTTTAGGGAACCTCATTATATTCTCCCCACATTTAACATTTTCCTGCAGAAACAGTCAAATTCTGTAGACATGCTAAAAGCTCCTGCTCATTAAGTACTACATTTTTAATAGTCTAAATAATTTTCATTTATAACCCCTGAAAATTCTACTTTGTCTATTTTTGCAGCAGAAGACAATCACAAGTCCATTAGTTTTCTTCCTGAAAACCCAACAATTTTGGCTTTAGTGGAAAGGCAATCCCTTATCCTTGTTTAGTTTGCTTTTTAAAATCAGGCCTTGCTCCAAAAAATGGGCACCATGGGGTTTAGTTAGCAAAAAACAGCCAAAATAATCATGCTCGTCTTCCTCTGTGTCCCTGAATAAGCTTGTCAGGAATGCTTGTCCTCCTCTGTGCAAAGCTCTTTCACCCACGACCAGGTCATGATGGAGCAAACCCAGAAGGAGTGTGACACTGTAAAAACAGCACCCGCTTTGCAGCTGGGAAACCAGAATTGAAACCCCCAACTAGCAGGGAAATCTTGAGAAATTGCTTAATCATCCTTGGACTCAGTTTTCTTATTTGACAAATGGACCAGTATCTCCCACCCAGCAGGATGATAGTAAGGATTTAAAAAGATGTCTTATGTGTAAACACCAAGAGCATAGCAGTTGTTTAATAAATATTAGTTGAATCTTTCTGTAGAGCTGATTTAAGCAACCATTACATTAATCAATTTACATTTACGATAAACCGTACTGCATGCCTAACTTTGTGCTAGGGATTATACTTCTGATCGAGGGGAGCTGACCATCTATTATGAGAAATAAATGAAAATAATATCCAAGGATGTTAAGAAAATGAGATGTAAGATAATCCATGCTGAGCTGGGTGAGACAGGCTCTGAATGCTGAAGGAGCTCACTATGGCTTCTCCTGCCTGTGGGGCTTCTTGGAGGAAGGGGGGATTGAGGAGGCACTGGCCTTCTAGGACGACTGGGGTTTGGATTGTCAGAGAAAAGAATATAAGGCACTTAGTGTAGTAACTAAAACAACAAACCCTTAAAAACAGGATCTCTTTGGCCCACCACAGCATGGGCCATAAACATAACTTTTCTCATTAAGACCAAATTTGCCTTTTATTTGAGCTAGAAAAAAAGATTTGAACACGCTCTGCCACCTCTACTAAACCATAGCTGTCCTACAAAAGATACAATAATCCTGAGCTCTCCTCTTTGTTCTTTAGATTTTCTTTTCTTTTGTCTTTTTGTTTTGTTTTGTTTTGTTTTGTTGTTTTATGAAGAGGATAACAGATTCAGAGTCACGTTCTGTGGGGGCGACTTTGCCCTTAAGTCCCCCTGTCCATCCACCATGCATGAAAGTAAACACTGCCAAGACGTGCTCTGCTTGGGGAGGAGAGGTGGCCAGTTTCTCAGAGAAAAAAGGCCTGGAGCCCCTTCCTCAGTGGTTTTTATTGGGTTGTAATACACAGGAATACAGGTGGCAAGGATCAAACAGTAGATAACATTTCAAAGAAATCTGAAGGCTTAGTCTGAGTCAGAGTCTGTCAGGAAGGGGGTTGCAGAAACTTTGGGAGACATACTCATTTCCTGCTCAGACCCTTAACATATGAATGAAAACACTCTTAACAAAGCAGGTTTCACAGGCTTTTTTAGGAATTCTTTCTTATTCCAGATTTCCCCTGATACCGCTCTAGCAGGGCAAGGAGCTGCACCTCTCCCCATCAGGTTTTCAGGCTTAAGTGGATTAGAGCAAGGAAGTGCTCCTCCCAGAGGACGTGGGGACTTGGGCTATGTCAGAGTAGCTGGGGGACAAGGGTCCATTGCTCCTTCTTTGTCGCAGCCCCTCAAGTCCTTCCATGATTGCATCTCAAGTGATTGAGTCTGACTTAGGTTGGCCCTCTCTCTTTGAGGAGTCTTACCCATCATCAACATTGACCATGCTTTGAGGGAAGGGGGAGGAAACTGAGGCAGCGTTTGCTACCAGAGACAAGCTTTGTCTCCTGAAGCTCACATTTCGAAAGTTGCTCACTCATCCTTAGCCATGGGGCAGTTACAATTCCCAAAACCAGTCAGAGCGGTTCCCAACAATGTTCGGGTGTAAGTCCTGACATTGCCCTTCCTCTAGGGCTTCGGGAAATGCACTTACCCTTCCTCACAGTAACTTCCCTCGCTGGCCATCACACAGGACCTGGTGGCGCCGGTGCTGCTCTCATGAATCTGGCTGGGGCTCCTAAGCTTTCCATCTCTCAGATCAGCTGACCCATCATCATGACCTCTTTTCTTAATGACAATAGACCCCTGACCTTTAGATGGCCAGAGAAATATGGCCCCATTACAAATGCTAAGGATAAGGTTAGATTTAGCAAACGTATTGGATAGATTTATCTTATTCTTCTGGAGTTTTTTTTCCTTCTTTATGAGGTTCAGAAATAAATAATTGAAAAGAAAGGCAAAGAAAAGATTGCAATTTAGTGCATTTCGCCATGATTGGTTGTAGCTAATGATATCTTGAAAACACTTTCTAACTCCAAAACCTGATTGCCAGTATGTTTCCAAATGTTAAATTACAATTCCCAACAGGAAATATGTATGTAATTCCAAATATCAGACCCACAGTGGTCAATAATGATGAATACAAAAATCTTCCAATCCACCAGTAATTAAATAAATAAAATAATATGTTCTATTTTGTCTATTGAATCGACAAACTTAAAAAAGAATGATTGTGAAGATCACATGGAGGGTTAGCAACAGGGGACTGGGAGGAGGAGAAGGGGGGAGAAGGAACAGAAAATAAGTAGCATAGACGGTAGGTAGAAAGTAGATTGGGGGAGGGCAAGAATAGTATGGGAAATATAGAATCTAAAGAACTTGAGACACATGGTCATAAACTAAAGGGGGGGATGGTGGGGAAGGGGTGTGCAGGGTGGAGGGGAAGGAAGGGGGGAAATAGAACAACTGTAATGGCATAATCAATCAAATATATTTAAAAAAAAGAATGATTGTAATGCTGGCATAATTGTGGGTTTCATAATGTCTTGTACAAAATTAATGAAAAGCAAATCAGTATACATTTCTGGAAGACAATAAAGCAACGTGTTTAACGTGCTGACCTTTGGACTCAGCAATCACATTTCATGAAACTTGTTCTAAGTAAATAATTTGAAAATGACTCAAAAATGGATGTGCAAAGATATTCATAGCAGAGTTTTTAGAGTAATAAAAATTTTAAACAAATTAAATATTTAAAAATAGAAAATAGAGTAAATATATAGATAACATCTCTGTACGGAATGATGCACCATCTAGTCATTAAAAATGACAGTATTTGCGCACTTATTTTTTGTCATAAAATTTTCTGGAATATATTGATATTGCAGTGATAATGTTATTAACTCCTGAGTATTTACATCGTTTCTCATTTGCTATCCATTCCCATTTATAAAAAGAAGGTTGTCTTTGCCTGCTCAGTCCCTCCCTCCTCACCCCTCAGAGAAGTGCCCTAGACTTGCTCTGCAGGCCAAAGCAGACTTTGGAGAAGGGTAAGTTAATAAAAGGGCCGGGCCACAGAGCCAGAGCATGAGGGGAAGGACTTATCTGAGAAAACAAGTTGTTCTACATTAAAAGGTAGAAAGAGGGATGGGGAAAGCAGCTCTGGGAATGAAGGAGACAGTGGGAATCTAGCATGGAAGGTTTCTTCAGCAGCTCTGGGTGCAATACATACATACATATATACATACAAAAGGGGAAGGCGCTTTCAAGAGCATAACTGTGGGTTGTGTATTAGATTCCCCTTGATGCCCATCAAGAAGCACAAGGACAGAATGGAATGGTACTTTGGATTCATGGATTCTGTGTCTTCAAAGCAACTCTAAAAAAATGACATGGACTACTTGGATTTATTTAAATATGGAAATATAAAAGTATTACATTATTTGAGAGAGTCTAGAAAACAGCTTGCAAGGACATACACTACTTTTATACAGTCATATGTATATTTTTGCATAAGCAAAATTGTAAAAGGATATAAAATTAAAATTAGATATAGTAGTAATAGCTGAGTAGTGGAATTTCGGTGCTTTTCTGTTTATTTGAATTTTTCTAATTTTTTTTACAATGAACATAATTATTCTTTTCAACCTGGGGGACGAGGGAAATAACAGGTAATTCAGCCTAGAAGCCTGGGCACAAAGGCTCATGGCTGCGCTTTGCTCAGGGTTATCTTTCAGTCCGCCCCTCAATATCTGCTTGAAGAAAGTTCTTACAGCCTCTTTCCCACACATGTGCCCCAGCCAAGGTTTGATTCCCATGTGCAAGGCCACCACACTCAATCATGAACTTGGAATTCAAGGCAGCTCCATCTCCAGCGCTCTCTGGGCATTCACTTGCCTACAACCTAGTTTTGTGGAAAAACTAGCTAAGTTACAGGCTATACCCACTGAACCAGGTGCTAAGGCCATCTGCACAAATCGCCACACGAAAGCTAAGTGCAAGCCTGAAATAAATGAAGTACAGCGAGAAGATTAGTGCAATGATTTTCAACTGGTGTGCCACAAGAATTTGTTTTTAATGCAACACCTGACTATTTAGTCAGGGATCCCGAACTCTTTTCTCCTAGATTGTGAAATTAAAAAATAAACAATGATAGCGAAGACAACAATAGCTGATTGGTGTGAATGAATCAAAATTATTCTTAATTTTTGTCAGATGAGCATAAAGTATACTTTTTGGAGTGCTACAGAATTTTGTCAGTTACTTTATGTGTGCTATGAGGTAACAAAGGGTGAAAATCGCCAGACTAGTGAACCAAACATATTATTCACTGTAAGAAGAGCTATTTAAGACACAGCAATTTGCAGTAGTGTGAGGAGAGAGCAAAATACAAGACACTAGAAAACTACTTTGTGATCTCTAACTCAAATTACAAAAAAATGAAATTTCAAAAAATGTAGTGTAGTAGGTATATATATCATTCATGTATAATTTTATGTTTATACATGCATAGTGCTATCTGAGGGGAAATCAATAAAACACAAGTTAATATCTTTTCCTGAGTTAATCCGAGATTTTTACACAATCATATTGCTATCTTCACTAACAAGAAATGTTTATGAGTATATTTACAGAAAAATATTTACATAATTGAGTGAAAGCAGGGTCTGATGTGTTTTATGACTCCTGACCTGGAAAGGTAAAGCCCAAGGGGAATAATGATGGTTCTTTTTCCCATTACAGACTTCTGAAATGGCAAAACTAGCTTCTCCAGCTCTCCTGCTAGGTGTATGCTTCTAACAAGCATCGTTTTGCCTGCCAAGTGTGCCATTCCAGTGTTATCTGGGAGTGCCAGTTTTACTGGCTCCCAGTCAGCACTGCTCATCAAGAGTCCATCTGGACCCCCAGTTACAGAGCTGAACATTTACTAGCTAAGCCACTGTAATAGTTTAGCCTGCGGATGAATTAAGGTGACCAAGTTCAGAGCTGTCAGGAGATCTCAGACACACAGGCTCTCTGCTCCACAAGATGACCCAGGGGTCCAGGTTGTTTTCACCTTGCTATTTCCTCACAGCATGACATACAACTAGTATCATTCTAAATGTGTAGGAAAGAACTTAGTGCATTATATATAATGAATGCCTTAACTCATTATCCATTCTTTTCTGGAACCCCCCGTTGAGACAGGCTCCTGTAATACTGTCTGCGTGAACGAAGCAGACGTAACTAGCACTGTAGCTGCATCTCAGCATGTGGAAAAGGGACAGAGCAAGCAGAAGGCAAGTGATGGTTTAAAGCACAGGTGGCAAACACAAGGCCAGTGGGCCGAATCCGGCCCTCCACCTTGTTTTATCCGGCCTGGCATCGTTTCTAGCCTGCAGTAGCGCTGAACTCCTGGCCCCTAGTTAAGAAGTAGTTAAATTTATACAGTCCTAAAATTATATTTGGCCCTTTGAAGGTAACCATGAGGCTGATATGGCCCCTGGTGAAAATGAGTTTGACACTCTTGGCTTAAAGGAAAGCAGAAGTTGCACATGTCACTTCCACTCACATTGCATTGTTGAAGAATCGGCCACACTTATCTTCAATGGAGACTGAGAAACATGTTCTCTAGCTAAGTGGTCATGTGCCCAGATAAAACTAATAATAACAGTATTTGTGTAAGAACAAAGAGGAAAAATATACTGGGTAATAAATAGCGGTGTCTGCTTCAGGCATGGCCACCTAAGTAGCAATCAACAGACACATTCACTCCTGTGCTCACACACACACACTTGAGCCAAGATAGTGTCGGCTTTCCTGAAGCTTACCTCCAGTAGTGAGCAGCAGAAACAAGGAAAAACAAATAAACCTGATGACGTCCTTCAAGCCCCCAGGTCAAACTGTCCCTAAGCCGCCCCTGGGCTTTTAAAATACATGAGCAAATGCATTCCTTTTCATACATTCAATTTCAGTTGAGCTTACATCTTTTGCAACAAAATGTGTCCTGACTAGAGAACGAAATCTCTGTAGCTGATACAAAACTGTGATGTGGTTTTTATTATCACTGATAATACAAATCCCAAACAGCTTTTATTGGAAGTTTATTATGAGTTAGGCAGAGTACAAAGAAGCTTCAAACATCTTTTAAATCTGTATCACAACACCCTACCACCCACCACATGCTTCACAATTCCCACTTCTTTGTGTAATTTCTTACCTGACTGGTATTTAATAAAAGACAAATTCTACAATGACATAGGCCTTGTCCATAACCCTAGGGCCTAATATAGAGTTGGCACATTGTATTTGCTTAATAAATATTTGCTGAATGAATTCACAACTCTAAAGTCTACACTCCTAATTATTATCAAATGTTCCCTTTGTAAAATAGTAAAAATTACTGTGTATTTGGAAGATTTAGAATTATTTTGTCCAGTCTGCTCATCTAGTGGACAAAGAAACAGAAATGCGAAGGAATTATATAATTTTGTCTAGGTCACAAAAAAAATCCCCTAAGGCAGTCTCTGTAGAAGTGGTTGCATAAAAATTTTTTGAGGCTTATAACTGGCCCAAATTGTCACAGAAAACTGTCAAATCTATTGAAACAAACCCAATTTTTTTCTTTTTTTCTTTTACTGATTTTTTTTATTTTCTTTACAATTTTTATTGTTATTCTATTACAGTTGTACCAGTGTTTCCCCCTTCATTCTCTACCCAGCCCACTTCCCACTCCTACAGTCAATACCCACACTGTTAGTTGTCCATGTCCATGGGTCATTCATACATGTTCTTTGTTTAGTCCCTTCCCTTTCTTTCCACCATTATCCCCCTCCTTGCACCCCTCTGACAGCTGTCAGTCTGTTAAAGGTTTCCATGTCTCTGGTTCTATTTTGATCACTATATTCCTCTTATAAGTGAGATCATATGGTATTTTTCCTTCACTGACTGATTTATTTCACTTAGCATATTCTCCAATTCCATCCACACTGTCATGAAAGGTAGGAGTTCCTTCTTTCTTTCTGCTGAGTAATATTAGATTGTGTAAATGTACCAGTTTTTTGATCCCCTCATTTACTGATGGGCACTTAGGCTATTTGCAGCACTTGGCTCTTAAAAATAACACTGCTGTGAACATAGGGGTGAGTAAGTTCTTTTGAATTGGTGCTTCAGGATTCTTAGGGTATATTCTCATCAGTGGAATCATGGGTCAAAAGGCAATTCTACTTTTAATAGTTTAAGAAAATCCACACTGTTTTTTGCAGTGGCTGCACCAGTGTGCATTCCCACCGAGAGTACACTAGGGTTCCCTCTTCTCCACAACCTTACCAACACTTGTCCTTTTTTGATTTATTCATGGTAGACATTCTGACAGGTGTGAGGTGATATCTCATGTACGTTGGTGGTCTAGTTTCATTTTTTACATGTATCAGTTCAGTTCTCCCAACAGCATTTATTAAAGAGACTATTTTGACTTCATTGTATGCTCATGCCTACTTTATCAAATATTAATTGACCATAGAGACATGGCTTTATTTCTGGGCTCTCTGTTATGTTTTATTGACCTACATGTCTATTCCTATGTCAGTACCAGACTATTTTGAATACAATGGCCTTTTTAGTATAGTTTGATATCAGGTATTGTGATTCCTTCAACTTCATTCTTCTTTCTCAAGATTGCTGATGCTTTGGGGGATCTTTTATGGTTCCATATAAATGTTTGGAGTATTTTTTCTAGATCAGTGAAATATGCCATTGGTATTTCAATAAGGATTGCACCAAATCAATGGATTGCTTTGGGTAGTATGGGCATTTTAGTGATATTAATTCTTCCAATACATGAACATGGTATATGCTTCCATTTATTTGTATTTTCCTCAATTTCTTTCTTCAGTGTTCTATACTTTCCCTAGTACAGGTCTTCTACTTCCTTAGTTAAAGTTATCCCTAGGTATACTTTATTTTTCTTGTTGTTACAGTAAAGATTTTTCCTAGTTTCTCTTTTTGATAGTTTGTTTTTGATGTACAAAAATGCCATTGATGTCTAAATTTTGATCCTGTATCCTGCTACTTTGTCAAATTCATTTATTAGGTTAAATAGTTTTTAAAATATATTTTATTAATTATGCCATTACAGTTGTTCTATTCCCCCCCTTCATTCCCCTCTACCCTGCACACCCCCTCCCCCACCATTCCCCTTCTTTAGTTTATGACCACATGTCTCAAGTTCTTTAGATTCTATATTTCCCATACTATTCTTGCTCTCCCCCCTATCTATTTTCTACCTACCATCTATGCTACTTATTTTCTGTACCTTCTCCCCCCTTCTTCTTCTCCCACTCCCCTGTTGCTAACCCTCCATGTGATCTTCATTTCTCTGGTTCGCTACTGATCTAACTGTTCTCTTAGTTTGCTTTTGTTTCAGGTGTGGTTGTTAATAACTGTGAGTTTGCTGTCCTTTCCCTGTTCATCTTTTTTATCTTCTTTTTCTTAGGTAAGTCTCTTTAACATTTCATATAATAAGGGTTTGGTGATGATGAACTCCTTGAATTTGACCTTACCTGGGAAGCAAGTTATGTGCCCTTCCATTCTAAATGAAAGTTTTGCTGGATAGATCAATCTTGGATGTAGGTCTTTGGATTTCATGACTTGGAATACCTCTTTCCAGCCCCTTCTTGCCTGTAAGGTCTCTTTTGAGAAATCCACTAACAGTCTGATGGGAACTCCTTTGTAGGTGACTGTCCCCTTATCTCTTGCTGCTTCTAGAATTCTCTCCTTCATTTTAATCTTGGCTAATGTAATTATGATGTGCCTTGGTGTGTTCCTTCTTGGGTCAAACTTCTTTGGGACTCTCTGAGCTTCCTGGATTTCCTGGAAGACTATTTCCTTTGCCAGATTGGGGAAGTTCTCCTTTATTATTTGTTCAAATAAGTGTTCCACTCATGACTGTTCTTCTTCCCCTTCTGGTACCCCCATAATTCGGATGTTGGAATGTTTAAAGATGTCCTGAAGGTTCCTAAGCTTCTCCTCATATTTTTGAATTCTTATTTCTTCATTCTTTTCTGTTTGGTCATTTTTTTCCTCCTTCTGGTCCACTCCTTTGATTTGAGTCCCAGTTTCCTTTCCATTACTATTGGTTTCCTGTGCATTTCCCTTCATTTCAATGAGTTTAGCCTTATATGTTCCTCTAATTTGTGACTAAAATCAACCAGTTCTGTGAGCATCCTGATCACCAGTGTTTTGAACTGTGCATCTGAAAGTTTGGCTATTTCTTCATCGCTTATATTTATCAGCTCTGGGGCTCTGAGTGGTTCTTGAGCCATGTTTTGATCTGTTCGTGCCTGTTATGTATGAGGAGCGGAGCCTTAGATGTTCACCAGGGCAGGGCTACCCAGGTCGCTGGTTTGTGGCACAGTTTGTGGGGGCGGGGTCAGAGAGGGACAATGGCAGTTCCCTCTGCAGCTTCCTGCTGCAGGGGCCTGCGCAGTCCATCTCACTGCTCGCTCCTTCACCGGTTAATCTGCACGCGAATGTGTGATCATGGTCAGCCCTCAGTGGGTCCACTGCCTTGCGCCCTCAGTGGGTCTGCCCGCTTCTCCACACTTGGGATCCACCCACGGCTGCTGGCACACCTGGGTCACACACCCGGGTCGGTCCGGTGGATCTTTCCTGCCCGACCTCGCTCTGCTGCTGGCTCTGCCCCTCTTACCGGTTTGGCTGAAGGGTTCGTTGTTGTCAGACTTCTGTGTAGTTCAATTTTCTGTGTTTTGGCTGAGTTTTTGTTGCTAAAACTTTGTTGTTTTTAAACTTGGTTGTGCGAGAAGGTACAGTGCTTCCACCTATTCCTCCATCTTGGTGGAAGTTAAATAGTTTTTTTGATGGAGACTTTTATGTACCCTATCATGTCATCTGCAGATAATGACTGTTTTACTTCCTCATTCCCAATGTGGATGCCTTTTATTTATTTTTCTTGTCTGAGTGCTATAGCTAGAACTTCCAATGCTATGTTGATTAAGAGTAGCAAAAGCAGACATCCTTGTCTTGTTCCTGATCTTAAGGTACCTTTTAGTTTTTGTCCATTGAGTATGATTTTGGCAGTAGGTTTCTTATATATGGTCTGTCTTTTATTGGGATGTACTCCCTCTGTTTCCACTTTGCTGAGTGTTTTTATCATAAATGGGTGCTGGATTTTATCAAAAACTTTTTCGGCCTCTACTGATATGATCATATGGTTTTTGTCCTTCATTTTGTTTATGTGATGTATTACATTTATTGATTTGTGAATATTGTACCATCTTTGCATCCCTGAGATGAATCCCACATGATCATGGTGTATGATCTTTTTAATGTATTGCTGGATGCAGTTTGCCAATATTTATTGAGAATTTTAGCATCTATGTTCATCAGTGATATTGGCTTGTAGTTTTCTTTTTTTATTGTGTCTTACCTAATTTTGCAAATAGGATAATATACTGGCCTTGAAAAAAGAGTTTGGGACTTTTCCCTTTCCTTGAACTTGTTGGAATAGTTTGAGAAGAATAGGATTTAGTTCTTCTTTGAATGTTTGGCAAAATTCACCATCTGGCCCATGGCTTTTGTGTGAAGCCATCCAGTCTGGGGCTTTTGTGTTCAAGGAGTTTTTTTACTGCTGCTTCAGTTTTGCTAGTTGTTTTCAGTCTATTCAGGCTTTCTGCTTCTTCTTGAGTCCATTTTTGAAGGTTACATGTTTCTAGAAATTTATGCATTTTACCCAGGTTGTCCAATTCCTTGGCATATAGTTTATAGTAATTTCTTACAATCCTTTGTATTTCTGTGGTATCAGTTTGTATTTCCTCTCTTTCTGACTTTATTTATTTGTGTCCTCTCTCTTTTTTTCTTGATGAGTCTGATTAAAGGTTTGTCAATTTTGTTTATCTTTTCAAAGAACCAGGTCCTGGATTCATTAATTCTTTTAATTGTTTTTTAGTCTCTATGTCATTTAATTCTGCTCTGATCTTGATTATTTTTTTCCTTTCTACTTGTTCTGGGTTTGTTTGTTGTTGCTCCTCTAGTTCTTTTAAGTGAAGGGTTAGATTGTTTATTTGAGAACTTTCTGTATTCTTTAGATAGGTCTGTGTTGCTATGAATTTCCGTCTCAGTACTGAATTCACTGTGTCCCATAGGCTTTGGGTTGTTGTAAATTCATTTTCATTTGTTTCTAGGTACTTTTTGAGTTGTTTCTTGATTTCATTCTTGACCTAGTCATTATTTAATAACATATTATTTGGTCTCCAAGTATTTGAATTTTTTAAGTTTTTCTTTGAGATTGGTTTCTAGCTTCAAGGCATTGTTTTCTGAGAAGATGCTTGATATAATTTCAGTTTTCTTGAATTTGTTAAGGCTTGTTTTATGCCCTACCATGTGGTCTATCTTTGAAAATGATCCATGTGCTTGAAAAGACTGTATATTTTGCTTCTTTGTGTTGAAATGCTCAGTAAATATCCATTAAGTCTATTTGATCTAAAGTGTTGTTCAATGCCACAATATCCTTGTTGATTTTTTGTTTCATTGACCATCCATTGTTGAAAGTGGGGTGTTAAAATCCCCTATAATGACTATATTGCTGTTCATCTCCTTCTTAAAGTCCTCCAAGATTTTCCTTATGTATTTGGGTGATCCTATGTGGTTACATATATGTTACAGGGTTATATCCTCTTGGTGGACAACTCCTTTAGTATTATGTGATGACTTTCTTTGTCTCTTGCTTTGGGCTTTTTTTGAGGTGTACCTGGTATGATATAAGTATTTCTACCCCAGATTTTTTTTCATGCCCATTTGTCTAGAATATTTTTCCATCCCTTCACTATCAATCAGCTTGTGTGGATATTTTGTCCTGAAGTGGGTCTCTTGCTGGCAGCATATATGCAGGTTGTTTTCTTATCCATTCAGCTATCCTATGTCTTTTGATTGAAGCATTTAATCTATTTACATTTAAGATTATTATTCATAGGCATTTATCCATTGCCATTTTTTCCTTTTTTTGCCTATTTCCCTCTCTCTCTCTCTCTCTCTCTCTCTCTTTCTTCTTCTTCTTAAAGCAGTGCCTTTAGCATTTCTTGCAAAGCTGCTTTGGCAGAGATATACTCTGTTAGCCCTTTTTTATTGGGGACATTTCTTCTTTTGCCTTGCACTTTAAATGAGAGCCTTGCGGGGTAGAGTAGTCTTGGTTGCCTTTGCTTTTCATTACTTAAATATTTCATGTCATTTCCTTCTGATTTGTAATGTTTCAGTTGAGAAATCTGCTGATAGCTTTATTGGAGCCCCCTTGTATGTTACTAGCTGTTTCTCCCCAGTTACCTTTAAGAGTCTCTCTTTGTTCTTAAATTTTGCCAATTTATATATGATGTGTCTTAGAGTGGACCTCTTTGGGTTCATCTTGGTTGAGACCCTCTTTGTTTCCCGAACTTGTGTTTCCTTCACCAAGGAAAAAGTAGAGAAGTTTTCTGTCATTTTTTCACACAGGTTTTCTATCCCCTGCTCTTTTTCTTCTCCTTCTGGAATTCCTATAATGTGATTATTGTTATGTTTCATATTGTCTTGCAGCTCCCTTAAACTATCTTTGTTCTTTTTGAGTCTTTTTTCATTTTGTTGCACTGACTGGGTGTTTTGTTCTATATTGTCTTCCAACTTGCTGATTCATCCTCTGATTAATATAACCTGCTTTTGATTTCTTCTAGTATATTCTTTATTTTGGGTACTGTATTCTTCATTTCTTCCTGGTTCTTATTCATATTTTCTATGTCCTTTTTCATGCTGATATAGTTCCCTCTGATTTCCTTGTAGTTTTCACTGAGTTCCCTCCCTTAGCATCCTTATAACCATTACTTTGAACTCTGTCTGATAAAGTCCTTGTCTCAATTTCATTTAGCACTCTTTCTGGAGATCCCTCCTTTCCTTTTGACTGGTGGTTGTTTCTTTGTCTCCCCATTTTAGGTGCCATTTTTGTTTGTTTGTTTCTGCATATTAGATCAATCTACTTTGACTCCCTGTCTTCATGGGATGGTCTTCTGTGGTTGAAGTCCTGTTTGACTCAATGGTGCAATCTCCTTAAACTCCTGAGCTGGATACTCTAGGGAGGCCCTTTAGCAGTTTATGTGGGCTTCTTATTGTAACTGGGTATTGGTTGTTGTTGGTCCTTTCACTGGTGGGTTTGCCACTCTGGCTGGCTGACTGAGATGCACAAGCCCCACCACATTTTGTGTACTGTTGTATGAGAGCCACCAGAACAGAACAAACAACCCAATAACAACGACAAAATACAACACTAGCAAAAATACTCCACAACCACTACTGTGATATCAACAACAAATGAGCTAAGATTAATAAGGGTGGAAAGAGAATAAGGAATAATGAAAAGAAAAAAGAATATGAGGTGACTAAGAGAAAGAAAAATGATTTTGAGAGAGCAGGGCAGGAGAAATAATAAGAATAAGGAATAGAAACAAGGTGAAGAAAAGAAGAAAATAAAATTTACAACATAAATAAAACATTGAGGAAATAGGGTAAACTGGTGGAAGAAAAGGAAAGAGTACAATATGAGAAATTTTGAGAAAAAATTGTGAAAAAATAGGAACCAAATTGAAGAAAAACCACCACCCTGGTGATATCCATGACAAGGAGCAAAGATTAATAAAGGGAGAAAGAGAATAATAATATTATAAGAAATAAAAAATAAGTGAAAGAAAAAAGATGGTGAGAAGTCCTAATGAAAGAAAAATGAGTTTGAGAGAATAGAGGGGAGAGCAATAATAAGCATAAGTGTTAGAAACCATACTATGTAAGGGACAAAATAAAATTTAAAAGGGAAGTAAGACAGGGTAGGGAAACAGGGAAATGGAGTAGGACAGGGGAACAGTAAAATATGAGAATTATAATAAAATAGGGAACAACTATGGATAAAACTGAAGAACTGCAACAACCCTATATCAATGACAACCAAGCAAATATTAATAAAGGTGGAATAACAAAAAAGGATAAAAAGGGGGCAAGATTGCAAGTGGCTAGTGGGAAGAAAGAGTATCCTCAGAGGATGAGGGAGGAGAAATTGTAACAATGAGGAACAGAAACAAGGTGTAGAAAGGGAAAAAATAAAATTTAAAACAAAAATAAGAAAAAAGAAGGAGTAAGGCAAACGGAGTAAAAGAGGGCAAGGCTAAAATATAAGATATGAATTAAAACTAAACTAAAAGTTTAAAAATAATAATAAATACATATAAATAAAATAAAATAAAAAGAGTGAAATGATAGGAACAAAAATCAAAGACAAAGAAACAATGATAAAAACACACAGGAGGGAAATAGCACAAATAATGAAAAAACACAAGGTGGAATTTGTCTCAGCAGAGTCTAGCATTTGTTGGTCTACTGTCTTCACCTTCGGGATCTGTCCCTGATGTCGGCTGGTGTCCCAGTCGAGGGTTAGCAGGCTGTTCAAGGCTACAAGTGATCCACAGTGTGTGGCTATCTCCTTCAGTCTTAGCTGGTCCCAGCTGTTCTGCCCTGCTGTTTTTTTTATCAGCACAGCCCAGGGTGGTTCATCTGAAGTCCAGCAGCACCTCATATGCCACTTCCACCCACCTCCAGAGGAGGCCTCTGGTGCAATCAGGTGGGTGGGATCACTGGATCATGCCCCCTGCCCTGGGGAGTAGCTGTTCAGTCTTCAGGGAATATGGTGGGTATGTTTCCCCACCCCCACACCACACACCTTGGTCTGTCCCACATTATTTCCGATAATGTATAGTTTCTGATGAATAAGCAATCTGTTTTATGTGTGGGACCAATCCATGTAAAATGGTCAGCTTTTTCCTGCTTTGCACTGATGGCAGCTCTGTGTGAGAGCCAAGGCTGAGTGGGGCCCTGAATACCTCTTGCCGTGCCAATTTCTAATCTCTTTGCTCTGCTATTTTCAGTGGAATAGGGCCTGAGGAAGAGCCAGCATAGTGTCTGATAAAAGTTCATAAAGAGCTCTTTTGAAGGTACACACCAGGCAGGGGGTTATTGAACCTAGCCTTCCTGTTCTGTGGAGTTTGCAATCCTGCAGGTGGGGGATGGGCACACCTTCCCTTTCCCAGAGGTTTGTGCTCCGTAGTTTCAGTGGCCTGCCTTCCTGCAAAGAATCCCTGGTGCTCAGCTCCTGCCTGTCCAGTTCCCAGCTCAATACTCTTGCAGGGGCTCAGACCAAAATCCTCCATTCTGCATGCAGCTCCCTGCTCACCAGCTGCACTGGGCAGGGCCCCACAAATCCCTTTGCCGTGTAGCCTTCCACACTTCCTGGCCAGCTAGGTTCAGCGGTCATGAATGTGCTTTGAATTTGGCCTCTTTGCTGGCAGGGCAACTCTGTGCACATGTGGGTTCCCGGCTCAGCCACACCTGCACTCTCCCCTTTAAATAAGTCCTTATGTGGCCCCCGCTCTGCAGTTCTGAGCCACTGCCCAGCTGTACTCCACTTTCCCAAAAGGCAAAAAGATTTTCTCCATCAGGTCTGGCGGCAGCCTGCTGGTGCCTCCAACAGTCTTAGGAGCTAGAATTTTTCTCTCTTGGGCTCTCCCAGTTGGCACTGCCGTTACAGATGTGCTGCTCAAAGTGTGTGTGCAGCCTGAGTCTCCCAGACTCCGTACATCCTCCCAGGTCTCTCCTGATTAGGGTTGGGGGTTCCCTGTGCAGGACTCGAGTCCTCCTTCCAGGAAAGGCAGGAGCTACTATGCTTTGTTTTCTCTCCTCCGATCACTCTTGTGTGATCAGAGGCACTTCACACAGCGTACCTCCCCTTCGACTTACAAAATTCCTTACTGGACTGTGCAAAGCCTCCTCTGTACTCCTTGGCTTCAAAACTTCCTACCAGCCAAGATTCTTTTAGTTGTTCAGGTCACTTATCAGAAGATCAGCTGAAAATCCATGCTGGGGGCACAAGCAAGTGGGCTCAGCTTCCATCTACTTGGCTACAATCTTCTTCCCCTCAAATGTTTTAATTATGTACAAATAAAGTGATTTGACTGAAATTAGTGATTTTTCCACTTTGACTGTTTAATGTTGTGGTTGTTCAAGTTTACAAGTCTCACCAATTGATTATCATTCCTACCTCACACCTTTTCCAGTCATTAACTTATTCACGTTTAACATCTTCATTTTTTTTTACTTTAAAAAAATTCAAGAGTGGCTGGTCAAGTTGGAGACATAGATAAACATGGCTTGCCGCCTCTCACAACCACAGCAAAAATTACAACTAGACTGCAAAACAATTATTACCCAGAATCACCAGAAAATCAAGCTGTGTGAAAGTCCAACAACCAAGAAATTAAAGAAGTAACATTCATTCAGATTCTCAGGAGGGGTGGGACAAGGAGACAGAGACAGGTGGAGAGGTGCAGAGACAGGGAGAAGCAGAGTGGGTGGTCCCACACCCACAGGTGGTGGATAACAATCAGGAGGGATCCCTCAGGGGTGAGGGATCTGAGCCCCATACCAGACATCCAACCCAGGGTTCCAGTGCCAGGGACTTTTCTTCCTGGCATTGGGGGTTGGTCCCCACAACTTCTGCCTAAAAACCAGTGGGGGTTGGGGTGGGAAACTGAGGAATTCTCAGCAGTGTCCTCTTAAAGAGCTGCAACGGACTTAGGACTTATGCAGACTCACTTGCCTGTGGGGTTCAGCACAGTGCCAACAGCTGGATGGGCACCAGTGGTATATGGAGAGAAATTGAAGTGTCTGGCATCAGGGTGAGTGCCGGGGGACAGCTTCCTCCTGACAGAACTCAAGAAGCCAGGCAGTGGCATTGTCCCCTTTCTAAGCTCTATCTAACACAGAGCCAGAGCAGTAACACCATATCAGAGACTCCTTCCACCTGGTTCACAGGGGTATCCCCACCCAGGTGATTACCTAAGGGTCCACCCCATCCAACTGATTTGTGTGCTTTTCTACAATAGGCCACCCCACTAAGACAGGGATTTAAAGTAGCTCTTACTAATACATAGAAACAAACACAGGGAGGCTGTCAAAATGATGAGACAGAGATATTTGGCCCAAATGAAAGAACAGAACAAAACTCCAGAAAAATAACTAAACAAAATGGAGATGAGCAATCTAACATATTCAAAACACTAATTATTAGGATGCTCAAGGAACTCACTAGGTACTTCAACAACATAGAGAAGACCCAGGCAGAAATGAAGGTTACACTAAGTGAAATTAAGAAAAGTTTATAAGATATAAGAAACCAACAGTGGACTAAATGAAGCCAAGACTCAGATCAATGATTTGGAACATAAGCAAGAAAAAAAACAGTCAAAAAAGCAAGAAAAAAAAGAATAAAAAAAAAGACCCAACAACAACAAGGTTAGACTAAGGAGTCTCTGGGACAACCTCAAATGTGTCAACATTCAAATCATAGGGGTGCCAGAAGAAGAAGAGAAAGAATAAGAAATTGAAACCTTATTTGAAAAAATAATGAAAGAAAACTTCCCTAATTTGGTGAAGGAACTAGATATATAAGTCCAGGAAGCACAGAGAGTCCCAAAAAGTTAGACCCAAAAAG
Source organism: Artibeus jamaicensis (assembly GCF_021234435.1). NCBI lineage: Eukaryota > Metazoa > Chordata > Mammalia > Chiroptera > Phyllostomidae > Artibeus > Artibeus jamaicensis. The sequence continues at coordinate 42,839,139 of NW_026522059.1, forward strand.
GACCACACGAAGACACATCATAATTAAAATCTTAAAGGTTAAAGATAAAGAGAGAATCTTAAAAGCAACAAGAGAAAAGGAGAGAGTTGCCTGCAAAGGACTTCTCACAAGACTGTCCGCTGATTTCTCAATAGAAACCTTACAGGCTAAAAGGGACTGGCAAAAAGTACTCAAAGTGATGAAAAGCAAGGACCTGAAACCTAGAGCACTCTATCCAGCAAAGCTGTCATGTAGAATTGTAGGGCAGACAAAACGCTCCTCAGACAAGGTAAAGCTAAAGGAGCTCATCATCACTATGCAATTATTAAACGAAATGTTAAAGGGACTTTTTTAAGAAAAAGAAGACGATCAAAACAATGAGGATTAAAATGGCAATAAATTCACAACTATTAACAATTGAATCTAAAAAACAAACTAAGTAAACAAGCAGAACAGGAATAGAACCATAGATATGGAGATCATTTGGACATTTATCCATTGGTAGTGGGAGGAGGAGAATGAGGGGAAAGGTGCAGGGATTAAGAAGTACAAATTGGCTGGGACAGAATAGACAGGGATGTTAAGGACAGTATCAGAAATGGAGAAGTCAGAGAACTTATATGCACAAACCATAGACATGAACTAAGGGGGAATTGCTGGAGGGAATGAGGGATACCAGGTAGAGGTTTCAAAGGAGGAAAGGTAAAGACAACTGTAAGAGCATAATCAATAAAATATATTTAAAAAATAAATAAATCCAGTGGGGAAATAGATGCATGTTCAAGAAAAAAATTCAAGTAGCATTTAGTTCTGTCAATAAATTTTGAACTAAATAATTGCTTACATCTTTTTGTCTAATACTTCTAAACTTTCAGAAACTCATATTGCATGGATCTAATGATAAACTAATTACTTTTCCATTATAGAGAAGTCATTTATAATAATCCTTAATTTTAATTAAAGTATAATTGAGAAAAATAGCATATTCCTTGTGAATAAGCATACTATTTAAAAACCAGGGCCCTGGCTGGTGTAGCTCAGTGGATTGAGCATGGGCTTGTGAACCAAAGGATCACAGTTTGGTTCCCAGTCAGAGCACATGCCTGGGTTGCAGGCCAGTTCCCAGTGGGGGACATATGAGAGGCAACCGTACATTGATGTTTCTCTCTCTCTTTTCCTTCCCCTCTAAAGATAAATAAACAAAATCTTTAAAAAACCAGGGATATAGACAAAGTAAACAGTAGCTATGTGCTCTTTATAATAACCACTCACTGCAACATATTAAGTGAGAATGAGTATATATATATATATATATATATATATATATATATACTTTAGCCCTGACTGGTGTGGTTTAGTTGGTTTAGCATTCTCCAACAAAGCAAAAGGTCACAGGTTCAATTCCTGGTTAGGCACATGTCTGGGTTGCAGGTCTGGTCCCCAATCAGTACACGTACTAGAGGCACCCAGTTGATGTTTCTCTCACACATCAATGTTTACCTTGCTCTTTTTCTCCTACTTTTCCCTTCTCTCTAAAAATAAATCAATAAAATCTTTTTTAAAAAATAAAATAAAAACACTTCAGTGATTAAAATAACTTGTAAAAGTAGAGGTCAAGTGCAGATCTGCTGAATCTGTAGTAATGTCACCTTTTTAATGTCTGACACTGTGAATTTGGATTTTCCCCCTTTTTTAATTTTACCAGAGGTGTGTCAGTTTTATTAGTCTAAAAAACAACCTTTTCATTTTGTTGATTCTTTCTGTTTATTTATAGTTCATTAATGTTTGTTCTTCTTATTATCGCTCCTTCTACTTACTTCAGGTTTATTTTGCTCTTCTTTGTTAACCAACTCAATAACATTTCAGTCCTTCTTCTTTCTCATGTGTCCATTTAACACTATGCATTTGCATCTAAGTTCTGTTCTAGCTGCATCTCGCACATTTTTAAATGTAATATTTTATTTATCATTCAGCTCAAACACTTCCTGACTTTCATTATGATTTATACTTCTACCTGTGGGTTAATTAAGGTGTATTGTGAAGTTTCAAAATATATGGAAATTTTATAGTTTCATTTTGTCATTGATTTTTAGCTTAATAGTGTTGTAGCCAAAGGACATACTTGATTTGATTTCAATACTTGAAATTTGCTAATTTTTTACAACACAATATTTGGGTATTTTAAAGATTTTATATAATCTTTGAGAGAATATAAATATATATAGTTGTGTTGGTTAAATCATCTGTAACTATACTAATTTTTTCTGCTTTTTCTGTCAATTTTTGAAGATGTGTGTTAAGATCTCATATTATGGTATTGACTCATTTATTTGGGAAGGCAGAGGGGCTCTTTGAGTACATGCATACAAAATTTCAAATTGCTAAATTCTTTAAAAGACCTTATTTATTTACTTTTTTATAGAGGGGGAGAGAAATAAAGGGTGGAAACATCGATTGGTTGCTTCTCATCTGCACTCCTACCAGGGACCAAACGCACAACCCAGGCATGAGCCCTAACCAAGAACTGAACACACAACCTTTCGCTTTGTGGTACAACACCCAGCCAACTAAGCCACACAGGTCAGGGCTAAAATTCCTAAATTTTCACATTGAATTAACCATCGTGTCATATGAAATATCCCTATTTATCTCTAATAATGCCCCTTACTTAATGTTTAATTTTTCTGATATTAATGTCATCACACCAGCTTCCTTGTGGTTAGTATTTGCCTGACACACATACCTTCCATCTTTTGGCTTTCAATCTTTATCCTCACATTTTAGATTTGGATCTTTAAATACCATCTACCCATATTTTCGGACTACAAGATGAAACTTTTTGACCCCAAATTTGGGAGGAATAATGGTTGTTAATGCTGCTGTTGAGTTCTGTTCACATTTACCTTGGTGAGATATTATGTTATTTACGTTATTAAATATTTTACCACATTTTTTGCTTAAAAATTTTTTTCCTATTTTCCTCCTCTAAAACCTAGGTGCATCTTATAATCCAGAAAATATGGTAGATATTTTTTTCAAGCCTGGCAATCTTTATGTTTTAACAAGAATATTTAGTTATTTACATTTAATGGAATTCTTGGTGTGTCTAGCATAAGGCTGCCATTTTATTCTGTTTTCCATTTGTTACACTTGCTCTGACTTTTTCCCTTTGTCCTCATCTTCATGCAGATCGAATGTTCATTCTGATTTCATTCCTTCTCCATCCACTAATTTGGAATGAATACATTCTTTTTCTATTTCTTTACTATTTTTCTGTGCCATACAACATGCAAATGTAACTTTTTCAAATTCTAAAAGTAATGAATACTATTACTCTTTTCTAAGAAAATACAGGAACTTCAACGTCCTGGCTCTTTGGTAAAACTTTTAAGCCTGTCAGTTTCAGTTGCTAAATAAGTTTGTTGTGAAGACTGAATAAGTTAGGTACTATATATATCACCATGCATGGCAGAGAATAGCTGCCTTTCTCCTTTTCTGCTTACATAAAATAATTCAGTCTGAAGACTTTTTCATGAGGGAAGGTGAGCATATGTTTAGTGAGATCAAATGTTGTGGGGAGGGGGGCCTGAGGCGGGGGTCTGCATAATCAGCAAAGCAGTAAGGAAATTAGTTTTCTGGGAACAGATCTTTTGTTACTCTGAGCTGGGGACCATCAGGCATATTTACATGGATAGTCATTTTGCCCCCTCTTCTCTGCCTGTGTCTTTTATGGTCCAGTTCAAACGTCCACCTCTGAGTCAGAATGCCTTTTAAGTGAATGAATGGATGAAACTTTATCCAGAAAACTTTATCAGTTTTCTGTGGGAAAAAATATTTTAATGTTTTGGAGACTATTTGTAAACACTGATAATTATTCTCAGTTTTGTACTTTAAAAAAAAAAAGTATACTTTTTAAGTTCTTCTTTATGTCTCAGTTAAATCCCCTCTGCAACTACAGAGACATTGGAAACACATTTGGGGTTTTACATTTTTAAAAGGCCAGTTGCCAGAATCTCAAGCTTTGCTTTGAGGCATATGCGGTGACTACCTTCAATTAGTTTTCCTTTCCTTCTCTCCCTTCCTCCCTCCCTTCTTTCCCTTCTTCCTTTCTCCTCTTTTTCTTGCTCTCAAAGAGTTACAGTCCCCAATCCCCCGTGTTCTGGTGCATACCTCCCACGCAGCCAAGCCCCGGGATGGTGCCTACGAAGAAAGCTAATGTAACTGATTGATTCCAAGAGGACAATTTGTCTGCATTTTCTTCCCTTCTCATGCCTGCAACATCGCCTGCCCCTCCCCCTTGCATCTTCAGATGCTTGTCCTCACTTGTCTTTTCTCCCTGATGTTTACAATTCGTTCAAATATGCAGAGAAAGAACAAAAATATCACCTACTCTTGAGAGGAGTTTGCATTTGCATTACATTTTCATTTCATTATGTGTCCACGCAGATCGGAGAGATGTGACATCAACTCTTTCAGCTGAACATGTTAATCTCACCGAAGGTAAATGCCAGCTGCAGACAGTGCCTTTAACCCATTTGCCCTTAGTTGATGCTCTTCTTCAATTCCAAGCACATTTATGGTAATGAGTTAGAATAGCCATGCGTGGCTCTCTGACCCTTTTTCCCACAGGCCATGCAGTGTTGGTGCCAGATGTCGGAGAGACATAAATCCCATCACGGAGATTTCCAGGGGAAGGCCAGGAAGCCTCCTCCTCCACGCCTCTTAGCCCTGCAAAGCAGCCTCTCTTACACTGCTCTTGTCTTCACGGCTGTTCACAGGACCAAATTGGGGCGTCATACTTCTAGCAGCGACCAGGGAGGAAACAGGGTTTGGAATCGTGTCAGTAATGCTAACGACAAACACTTGTATAGCCTTTAAGCCTTGTAAAGGGCTTTCGTATTGGCCTACTAAATCATCACAGTCTCTCTAGAAGCTCGGTGCCGGCACCGTTATTCCCATTTTACAAATAAAGAAACTGCGACCTGGAAAGATGTTACAAATAGTTGAAGATGACCCTGCCAGTAAATAGCTGAGCCAGGTAGCCAAACCCAAGACTTCTGACTCCAGGACCCATGCTCTTAGCATTTATATTAGACGAGTATATTAAATAGTCTTCACTATAACCTACATGGAGAGCACTTGGACAGTAAGTATAAATCTAAAATATGTGTATACGCTTGATTCTAATGTGTAGAAATTTCCAGTAACTTATTGCCAGAAAATACTTAGAAATATACATAAAACTCGTTCATAGGAATTTCAGTATAATGTGGAAATGTCATGAAATTACAAGCTAGCTAATGTTTAAAAATAGGGGATAATATAAAAATATTAGACTACATTCATAAGACATGATACCATTTTGCCATTAAGACTATATTCTCAAATGGCATTTAAAGATAACAGCTGTATAAATTTAAATAAAAATTAAAGCACGTTAGGCACCTCTACAGAGTATGACTCCAATTTTATTTGGAAAACACATGTGTAGGAAAAAGACTGAATATATGCATATATGTATAGATAGCTACACATAGATATACATGTAGACATTCAAACACATGCACTCATTCATGAGAATACTATAGATAATATTTATTCTCCTTATTGTTCTCTAAAAATGTCTCTAAATTTTTCAAATTATATATACTGAATGTATATTGATTTTAATTACCAGGGAAAAAAATAAAATGTTTTTTTAAATGCTTATCAAATAACTGCATTTTTTCTAACAATTTTTTTACTACTCTCACAGTCTATTTATTGAAATGGCTACAACCACTTGCGTTGGTGGCTACTTTGTGCCACCTGGCCCTGTAGCCCCTCCCTTATCTCTCTCACCCAGGTGTGTCCCTCAGCGTTCTGGTTTCCGTTTCACCTGCCCTCCAGCTGGCAGAATTTTCTCCCCAGGCAGCTGATGCCACAGGTTTGGCTGAGGCTCCTGCAACCACTTCTCTGATAGAGCCTTCCCTCAACCCACTTGCACCCCATACAATTGAATAACGGTTGTTTCTGTGCCTTTTTGGAGTTACCTGCTGTGTCTTCAGCACCTGACCTAACCAGTGCTGCGTGTGACACCCCAGAACCTGGAGCTTGACCTCACACATGGCTGTGCCTCAGCCTCACCACAAAAGAAGAAGGCCCTCACACAGAATGAAGCCATTTTTTTTTCTGACACAGCTCCTCTGGCAAGGGAAACAAAAGAAAAAAAAAGTAAACAAATGAGACTACAACAAACTAAAAGGTATCCATTAGTAGATGAGTGGATAAAACAGCTATGGTACATTTACACAATGGAATACTACTCAGTGGTAAAAAAAAAAAAGTTTTTTTGGGGGGTTTTTTTTTTGGTTTTTTTTTGTTTTTTTTGTTTTTTTTTGTTTTTTTTTGTTTTTTTTGTTTTTTTTTTTTTTTTGTTTTTTTTTTTCAGAAAAAGGAGGTGGGATGGGATGGGAGTAAAAGACAGAAAACTGTACTTGAACAATAATTAAATAAAAAATAAAATAAAATAAAAGGAAATGTTACCCTTTGCAACAGCATGGATGGACCTGGAGAACATTATACTAAGTGAAATAAGCCAGTCAGAGAAAGACATGTGCCACATAATCTCACTCAGATGTGGAGTCTGATGAACAAAATAAACTAACAAGAAAAACAGAGACGGACTCTAGATAGTGAACAGCTCTGGGGAGCAGGGGACAGGATGGGGGGATTGAGGAAAAAAAGAAAAAATAGAGCCATCTGACAGAGAACAGCCGCATGAACATTCACGCTCTCCTCTCCTCAGCTTCCATTCTCTTCCCTCTATGGGTGTTCAGTCTTCGCAATGAAACTGTGATTTCCAAGGCCAGGTACAATTTTACGCTTTCAAATATAAATGGACACTAAACCATCGAGGAATTAATATTCATGGTCTCAACTATTCTCTAGCAACCCCTAAAATTCATGATGCACAGTAATTTCTAATGGCCAGAAAATCATTTTGAACCCCAATAAGAGGGCTAGTTGTGGAAGAAATCACCTAGCTAGAGTCCAGGGAATTTTTCACTCCACATATTATAGTTTTATTCTTAGAAGTTGAATTTGGGCCTCTTGTTTTGCTTTTCATGTCTCTCTACTTAACTTTTTAACATGGGATAGTTACAACTTTTTTAATGGCTTTCTATGCTAATTCTAGTATCTGTGTCACTTTGGATCAGTTTCAATTGATTTAACCCCAATACAAGTTGTGTTTTCCTATTTTTGTGTATGCATGGAAAAATTTTTATTTGATGCTAGACATTGTAAATTTTAACATGTTGAGTGCTAGATATTTTTGTTTTTCTCTAAACTTTATTGAACTCCATTCTAGGATGAAATTAAGTTGCTTGAAAACCATTTGATTATTTCAGATCTTGTTTTTAATATCTGCCACACGGGACTGTAGCAGTGTTCACTCTCAGATCAGTTATTCCCACTACAGAGGCAAGAACTTGCTGTGTAGTCTGCTCAGAGATCTATGAGTCTTAAGGGTTTCCAGTTGGGCTGGCAGAAATAGGCACTGGTTTGGATTGTATATAAGCAACATACGCTATTACCTTTATTCTTTTCAGGTGGCTCTTTCCCCAGACTCAGGTGGTTTCCTTACATGCATGTGCTGATCAGCACCCAGCTGAACACTTTAGAGGACACTCTATACAAATGAGAAGTGTCCTTTCTGTACAACATTCTCCTTCTGCACTCTTACCTGGAAACTTGAACTTCCTAGTCATGCTTGGCTCAGCTTGAGCTCCCTCCCCTCCCTGCCTGGAGACTCTCAGGGGACTAAGCTGGGACCTCAGAGGGCTCACCTGCTCATTTCACCTCTCTCAGGAATTATTGCCCTTTGCTGTCTGATGTCTTAGTGTCTTGGTCTGCTTGGGCTGCCTTAACAAAATACCATAGACTAGGTGGCTGTAACTACCAAAATTTATTTTCTCACAGTTCTGGAGGCTAGAAGTTTGAGATCAGAGTGCCAGGATAATCAGATTCTACTGAGAACTCTCTTCCTCTTACAGATGGCCACCTTCTTACTATCTTCACATGGCTTTTCCTCTGAATAGGTATGAAAAGAGAGCTCTCTTCCTCTTCTTATAAGGCCATTTGTCATGTTGGATTAGAACCCTACCCTCATTACCTCTTTTAATTTTTATTACCTTCCAAATGCCCCATTTCCAAATACAGTCATGGCAGGGCAGGGGGGCAGTGGGGCTTTGATATAATGAATTTAGGAGAAACACAGTTCAGGAATAGCATTCAATATCTTGCAAACTATTATTCATCTATCGTATCCAGTTTCTGGTTGTTTTTGGTGGAAGTGTCATCTAGTTTCTGTAATTCTTTTCTGGAAATAAAAATCATGATCTCTTTTCAAAATTGAAAATGTCATAATCTCACTAGATAGTAGCTATACCTCTAATATTAAATTATTGACAAAATACTCAATGGCAAAAAGCTGCTGTAAATGTAGCACCTTTTTAAAATATGCATTTTATTTATCCTAATACATATATTGAAAAACAGTGGCATTGTTTTTAAGAATCATATTATTTATTTATCTGCACACAAAATTTAGTGTGTTATACAGATTTTAAAAACTCTTATAAATATGGTACTAACATTCAGATTATAGATTCTAGGAGCCAAGACCAAAAAGTATTCCACATTGATCTCCATGAATTTCTAAAATAAATTTTTAGTGTAATTAGGGATGTTCACTAAAAGATGAGTGATTGGTTCAGTCAGAACAAATCCTTTCATTCTAACCTTATTTTCTTTAGTGTAAGCTTATTAGATTGAGATTTCAGAGTAGTGTTTAAATATACTTCTGAATTTTACCAAGGCAACCAATACTCTATCTACTTTATCCATTTGTCCATATGTAGATACAGAAATGTTAGCCAGATAATAAAGGACAAACTGAGAAGATGCCAATCAGTTACCATCCTAGGGGCAAAACACGAAACGCACACACTTGGCACCTGAGGCAGAATTTTCCCAGCTTGTCACAAAATCTGTTTCCTTCTCTTACTGGGCACACAGCTAGAATATATTTCCCAGCCTCTACTGCAGTTCCAGCCAGTGGAATACGAGCAGGAGTGGTTTGTGCCATTTTCTGGCCTGGCACAAAGAAGAGTGCCCTTGAAAATCCCCCCATGCCCTTAGTTCTTCCTCAGCTGATGCAGATAAGAATGGCTACCTTAGAAGAGACACTTGGAAGTTGGTATCTGCCTTCTTATAGAACAGCCACCAGATGAAAGGCGCCAGGTCTTTCAATCTGCCTTGGAGGAGGCTGCTCTCACTTATGAGTAGCACTATTTTGTGTTTTACATAAGCAAGGAATACATTTTTATTGCGTTTGAGCCGTACACATTTTCCAGGTTATTTGTGGCAGGAGTTGAAGATAGTTTATGCAATGAAGCCTTGAAACTTGGTGCTTTGTATTTTTATAAATTAATTGAATCAAAATAAAATAAAACCTCACAATGAGTATGTTCATTTTTAAAACTCCTTAATTTTTTTATATTTTTATTACTATTGTATGACTTTTTCTATTTTTAAAGGAATACATGCTCATTATGTATTTTGCAAAATTTGCTGGTCTTTGCAAGTGAGAAAAAAGTGAAAAAGAGGTAACAGCCATTTCTGTAATAAAACACTCAAAGTTAACTACAGTTAACTCCACCAAATGTCTTGAAGTCACTTTAAACTCAACTTCATCGATGCTAAACTCAGGATCTTTCTCTAAAATAAAGCATTTTAATTTTTTTAACATTTCTTACTTCACCTAGTAATATCACCATCCTTCTAGATGCATGAGCCAAAAACCAGAGTCATTCTTAATACTCACCTCTGTGAATGCCCTTTGTATAACTAGCAAGATTTAGCTAATATAGACAAAAGCTACAGTGATTGATGGAATCTAGCAATAGATTGATATGTTGACATGATGAATGAAATGCAAGAACCCTGTCCCAAGACCCTTGAGCATCCGGAGGAGCTGTGGTGCCAGTGGTCTGGGCAGAGAAAAAAGTGATCAGCAAGACTTTAAATGTGAAGTGGGCTTTTATTCCCCGAGATTTGCTTTTGTCATTCTCTACAGTTTTCCTAATGAAATCCAACCCCAGGTCCAGCTCAAAATTTACCTCTTGCATAAAGCTTTGCTTGACTTCTACCCCATGGCAACCTGGCTCTAGTTCAAAGTAATTTTTCCCTTACAAAAATATTTTACATCCATACCTCTCATGTGGTGCTTGTTTTTAGCCATACACTAGTGCTTATTTTTTTTAAATGTGGATATACATAGTTGCCCTAGCTAGAATCAAAGTTAGCTCTCAAGAGACGAGGATGGTGGCGTTACTCCTTTGTGTGTTCAGAGTTTGGTACAAGCCCTGCTTCCCTAGCATGCTTAGTTTAAAAAGAAGAAAGAACAAATGCCTGCTGACTTATTTCAGCCTTATATTGTCCTGTGTTTGAGTGTTAGCCAAGCTACTTGAGGAGTAAGGATGCCCAGAGAATATCTTTGTGAGCCATCCCATCTCCTCACTGAACAGAAGGCAAATGCCCAGATTTCCAAAACAGACAATTTACATTCTGACCACTGCCTGGAGCATGTCTAGAAGACCAAGATTTCCAGGATGATATTTCAGTGACATCAAGAAGAGATGAATAACCCTAGCTGTGATTATTTGTCATTTGCTAATTAAAAAAAAATCCATTTAAGTTGGCCCTCTTCCACCACACTTTCTACACTGATTAATTTCTCTCCAGCCTTGACCTGCTGATCTCTTCAACATTCAAATTCACTATTTATTTCAATAATAATTCATTTACTTGATTTTTGCATTGACCGCAAGACCTGGAAAATGTTTTTCAAATTTCTTGCTGATCTGTTGCATGGTGATCATACTGTATGTAAAGAGCCATGGCTTTCAAAACCAGCACAACTGGGGCCAGTCCGAGGCTGTGAAACTGACCCTTGACCTAACACCTGGGGGTTCAACGCTTACTTCTTTTTCATTTTCTAAAACTACTAAGATCTGATAGAGTCATATCTTTCACTCAAGAAGATTTTACTGAAAATAAATTTACAAAGAAGGAAATTAATCACAATGTTAACCGTTTCCAATTTTATCTATCCCTTCTCAATACTACTGTATTTCTGGTATTCCACAAACTGTTTGCTGAATGGCAACTTGAGATGTAGTCTGGTGTGCATATTTATTTACCTGGGCAGAAACTACCATATGCTTGAAAGAAGAAAATTATTGCTTAAAATTTGGGGCAATGTATTATTTTAGGAAATTGCTATAGTGTTATAAATAATAATTACAATTTGGCAGGCTACTGGCTGTTATCAAGTATTGAGCCATGTAATTCTGCCACGCAGCCCTCACACCAGTCCTGAGATGGGAATCATTACTCTCCACTGCCCATGAGAATGTCAAGGCAGCAGGCTTGTGAAGTTCATCCAGGGTTGCTCAGTAAATGTGGGGGCTGGGGTTCAAAGCTGGGTCAGCCTGATGGCAAAGCTGAGCTCTTACGGGCTATATTGCTTTAATTCTGACAGCATATTTAAAGAGCTTGTTACAGCAACTTGTAATACCTATTAGTTATAATTTTCATTGTTGTTATCTTTGTCATTGGTTTAGGATGACAGTGTTGAGCATCTAAATATAAAGCCATGAACACTTACTGGGTTATCAGTAATAGCAGAGCAACAGAGATAGACACAAAGACAGAGAGATGGGCAGAGGGAACAAGGGAGAGAACGTGAGGGAGACACACAGCTGATGTTGTGGAAAAGGAGAGCGTTCTCAAATCTTGCCAACATGATATAAAGTCCTGGCTCCCCGACAGCATCTGTGCGCCATCACACGGATGCAGCCAACTGTCTTATCAGTACGATGGTGTGATTAATAGTTTATTTTAGGGGTAATGATAATGCATATTTTGATTGTGGGGATGATTTTACAGGTGCATATATGTGTCAAAATGTACTGATTGTACTGTTGACATGTATACAGTTGATTATATGTGCAATTACACTCAATAAAGCTATTAAAATAATAATGTCGATAGCTCCTGCATCATTAGATTACCGTGAGGATTAAAGTTAATACAGAGGCCTGCAAGGAGCCAATTCTCAACAATCATAGTTCTTGCCATATTGTCTGAAGATTTGTATAGAGTTTACCACCTTCAAAGCTATTTCTTAATCTTCCATATTAAAAGGTATTTACAACATAAGACAAAGCAAAGAACAATCCCTCCATGGAGTGTTTCTTACTAGCAGGCAGACAAGAAATAAATCCCTTAAACCATGTAAGCCTCATTCTTCTCCTATAGTGGGACAGGAATCTACTTCAGTGTTGATGAAGGGAGCAAATGAGATTTCTCATATCAGCATCTGTTTATCAACAAATCTTCAGTTCGAGAAGTCGGGGTTCCCAACACTGCCCTACTTCCGAGGATACATTCGTGGGACAGAAAGACAAGGTTCTTACCCTCATGAAGCTCTCATGCTGCTAAAGAAAAAATTATCTGACACACATTCAAACAGTAGGGAAGACTTTATTTAAGACTATTGCAATCTATGTTAAGATTTCAGCAACATTGTAGTTAAATTCTTGTAACCAATATGCATTTTTTAATATTCAAGGTTAAAACCCAGCTGCATCCAGAATCTTTCAAATAGGGCCCTCCCAGCCTCACGTGAAAGCCCAATCTGTGCTGGACTTCTGTATGAAGTCTTCAGTTCCTTCCCCGGGGCAGGGCAGGCCAGAGGAGAGATGGAAACCAGTGAGCAGTGAGATGAAAAAGTCCAGCCTCGGGACTTAGAGTGTCAGCTAGGAACCTACATCTAGGTGGAAAGGAACTCTAAATAACTCTGAAGGGCTCCCACCAATTGCTGGAGAAGGATCAGGAAAATCAAGCTATCCTGACCACGCTGAATTCCTTTCCCCGGTGTAGAGACGATGGTTTGATTTCTCTTTGCTCCTGTCCCTCTGGGCTTTGTTCAGGACAGATCACTATTCTTTCCATCACACATGTGACAAAACCCCAAGGGCAGTCCCCTTAGCCATTCTCTCTCATCCTGGCAATCAGTTAAAAGCATGAAGCCTTGGCTTTCTCTAATTCATTTAAGTCCATGCCTTGACCTATAAGCTATTTAACTCATGATAAATGATTTGGGGGCCTGGAAAAGGGCTGCCCCACTGGAAGGACAAGATAGCTCAGGAGGTTGAGGAAATAAAAGTGCTTGCCTCTGATTCAAATCCAATTTGGTTAATGGAACAAAAGGTTATTTTCTAAAAGCTATTCACCAGCAGGGAAGGAGCAAATTTCTCCCACACCCTGTAGCCTTTGCAAAATTTGTTCCTTTGGCATGAACTGAATGTTTATGTCCCCCCTGAATTTACATGCTGAAGCACTAACCTCAAGTGAAATGGTATTTGAAGATGAGAACTTTATGAAAGTAATGTTATATGAGGTCATAATGGTAGGACTCAAATTTAACAGATTTAGTGCCTTATAAGGAGAGGGAGAGACACCAGGCCCTGCTTGCTCTTTCTCTCTCTCTCTCCGCCCCCCTTCTTTCCTTCCTCCAGGTACACAGAGTGAAGACCATGTGAGGACACAGTGAAAAGCCAGTAGCAGAGGCCTCACCAGAAACCAAAGTAACCTACACCTTGATCTTAGACTTCTAGCTTCCAGAACCAGGAGAAATAAATGTCTGTTGCCACTCACCCAGTCTATGGTATTTTGTTACGGTATTTTGAGCTGACTTAGGCATAATCTTCTGCAGCATCCTTTTCCAGCATCATCTCCTTGGGCCTGCCTTTGCAACTTGGCCTTTCTCATGCCTGTCCCAGAACTAGCTGGTTAAGGCACAAAGAGAGTTTAAGGTAGGTTGAGATAGAAAAGAAATACCCACCAGAAGAACATGCCTTTCACACCTATTCACTGAGCATCTCCTAAGCCTGTGGTTCTCACTGTCAGTGAAGCCTGAGGGCACAAAAAGGCAATTTTACCAGCCAATCCAGTCCAGGTGCCATTGCAACATATTTCTTACGAGGCCCACGGTCACGTCTCGGTCTTTCAGAATCCATCTCATGTAAGTAAATGAGTCTATTCTCTTCATCCCCTCTCTTCACTGTCCTTGCCCACCCTCTGTCCCAGACTCATGTTGCTGCTGCACCTGCAGGTCAGTTCTGTGGGGGGTGCTCGGCCACCCTGGCCATCAGCCCCTTCCTAGGCTCTGCTCTGTCTTCTGCGTGGAGACACAGAAGCACTTACAAGACAAACAAAACTCACTTTTGCTACCAACAATCAACATGTCATTATTTTGGCTGTGGATTTTATTTTAACTTTTTTATACCAGTTTTACTAAGATATAGTTGATGTAATCACTGACTATATTTAAGGTATACAAGATAACTGTTTGGCTTATACATATTGTGAAATGATTACCGCAATAAGTTCAGTTAACATCTATCTTTTCATGGATATTTTTTTCTTGTGATGAAAACTCTTAGGATCTAGTCTTTCAACAATTGTCCTGTATATCATTGAGTATTGTCAACTATAATCATGCTGTGCATTACAGTCCTAATATTTATTTATTCAATAACAGGAAGTTTGTACCTTTTGACCACTTTCCTCTAGTAAGTTTCTATTTTTACTTGAAATTAAATTTACACACAGTGAAGTACTCAGATCTTCAGTGTTTTAGCCGGTCAGTCTCAACAAGTGTACATCGAAGCCCAGAACATGGCCTTTGCCCCGGAAAGTCTCTCTGCCCTTTCCCCCCAAATCCCCTCCCCGGATGTAACCGCCAATCTGATCCCTATCACCGTGACATAATTCGCCTCACTTAGAATCTTACACATGTAGGTTGGGGGAGGGGAGAGGTCTGGCTTCCTTCATTCAGCTTAATGTTTTAGAGATGCATCTATGTTGTCTCATGCCTCAATCCTTTGCTCCTGTCATATAGCTCAGTGAGATTTCAGTGAACAGATGAACCACAATGCGTTTATTTTTTCCATTCATGGTCATGCAGAACAGTTCTAGTCCGGGGCTGTTATACAGGGTGGGGTAAAGATAGGTTTAGAGTTGTGAGTATGCAAAACAGAGAATTTGTTCTTGTATCCTTATTAATTATTTATTTATTATTTTCCATACAAATAACTGTAAACCAGCTTTTGCCTCATCCCATATATAAAGTTGCTACAAACATTCTTGCACAGGTTTCCATTTCTCTTGGATAAATACTTAAATCATAAGGTAGATGTATGCTTAACACTGAAAACAATGCCAAACAGGAGGTACTGTTTTATACTCCTGCTGAAATGTGTTCGAGTTCTCATTGCCTGCCTCCCACCTCTATCTCTAATTGTAGCCATTCTAGTGTGTGTAGAGCAGTAACTCATTGTGATTTTAATTTGCATTTCTTGAAAAGCATTGTATGCTATTTCATGTGTATTGCCATTTCATTCTCTTTTGTGAAGTGTTTAAGTCCTTTGTCTGTTTTTATTTGGTTGTCTTTTTTATTACTGAGTTGCAGGAATCCTTTAGACACTAGACACCAGTCATTTGTCATATACATGTGTTGTGAATTACTCTCCCCAGTCTGTAAATTGCCTATTAGTTTTCTTGATTGTGTTTTAAATGCACCGGAATTTTAATTTTGATAAACCTAATTTATTAATCTTCATGCTTTTATGGTTTTTGTCCTCTCTCAGAGATATGTACCCAACCTCGAGGTCAGGATGATAGGTCTGTGTTTTACTCTAGTAGTTTATCATGTTAGTTTTTTCAGCTAGATCTGTGATCCATCTTCAGGGGATTTTGTTGTATGGTGTGAGGCAAGTCAAGGTTCTTTACTTTTCATACGGATGTCCAGTTGTCCTAGCACAATTGGTTGAATAGACTTTTCTTTCCCAATTAAATTGTTTAGGTGCCCTTGTTAAAAAAAAAAACACATTTGAATGAATAGGTGTGGACTTACCATCACTTTGATGTGTTTCTGCAAAAAAAAAAAAAAGCACCTCCCTACCAGCTGTCAGGATGGGGAGGTGTGAAGGGAACCAAAGGAACGGGGAGGCTTCTATTATCCTCATATTAAGGACTGTGCCAGGTCTGCAGAGAGTCCGCAGCTGGAGCTGCCCTGCCCTCAAACAGAAGACATCAGCAATAAAGAACCTCAAGAGTGATTGGCAGGGCCTGAGAGCAGCATCCCTATTGTACCTGAAACTGGATTCTCCTGCCTGGTTTTCAAGCTTTTCCAAAGACAGAAAAAAGAGAAAACCTAAGGGAAAGTAAGTCGGAAGAGCTGTTGAGATTTGCAAAGTATGGAGTCCTCCTTCCTTATTTTCCTCCTGCCACCAAAGACTAGTTATCCAAGGTGCTTTATAGAGTCCCTTTGTGGTGGGCTGGGAGGGGCCTCTTGGTCTAGAACAGAGTCTTTACTCTCATTTCTACAAAATAACCTGGAAATCTCACCAGTGCTGAGGCACTGGGCACATATACTGAGAGTTTTATCGCATCCCTAAAGCAGAATTAAGGATTAAGTAGCCTGATCAATTTTCACCTTCCTATTCCCCTTCATAAATTCTTAAGTGATTTTTATCGCAGAGAAGCTGGCATTTTAAGAGTAGGGTTTTTTCTTTTTTTAATATATTTTATTAATTATGCCATTACAGTTGTTCTATTTCCCCCTTTCATTCCCCTCCACCCTGCACACCCCCTCCCCCACCATTCCCCCCCTTTAGTTTATGACCACATGTTTTTTCTTAAATACATGGCGGATATGTATCTTCGAGGTTTAGTTAGAAAGTCTTCCTTCCAATTAGCATTGTCGAAGTCATGTAAATACACACTGAGTGCTCGTAAATGCTCTCGGAGAGAGCCCAGAAGCAAACAAAACACACAGAATCCTCTGTAAGCTACGCTGACTTTTGAGAGCTTTGCTGAAAGTTTTATTCTAAAATAAGGAGAATGTTCCTAGTGGCATGAAGTTCATGTCTGAGAACAGTTGGGTAATCGTCATCAGATGGTCAATCAGAACGTCTCCCCAGAATGCGAAAGGATCTCAGGGAGGGACCATGGTTTCCTGCTGCTACATTTGACAAAGCTTCTCTCCTTGACCAAACTCTGTCAGTTCCTCTGAGCTTTTTTTCAACTAGTTCCTGACCTTGAGAATATATTTAAGAGCTCAATTTCAGCAAGACTCCTGCTAAGTCAGTTTAGCCAGAGTTTTTCACCTTCAAAATTTAACTGAATTCCTCATCCCCCACGATCCCTTGGGTGATACCTGATCTCCATGCCATGCCTTCGGCACGATTTCTGTCAAATCAGTGTGTCTAGAACCCCTCATTACTTTCCATGTTTTTTCTTAGTAGTTTTCCAACACTGACAGCCCCAAGCACTCTGCTCCTTGGCTATAAATTCCCTTGTTGTAGTTGAGCCTGATCTCTGTCCCCGACTACAAACCCTGTTGCCATCATCCCTACACCTATCACCATGGTCCTGAATAAAGCCTGCCTTACCAGTTTAACAAGGGTCATGAATCATTTTTTCCTCTAATATCTTCCAAAGGAGATACTGTAGTACCAAGTGGTAGTGGCCATCTCTGCATCAGGCCCAAGAGAGAGGAAAGCTCTGTAGGTAAGTTGGGTTGTGTCTGTGTGTGTGTGGGGGGGGGGGTGCTGTTTTGTCAAACTGCAGAAACTCCTGCAGTGGAGACACACCTGTGTCCATACTTACAAATGACCAAGACCACAGAGAGGTTCTGTGTGGGTCCTCTAGGGAAGAGGCCTTTTTGAACATACAACACCCACCACACAACCCACAACAGACGTTTAGTTCTCACTTAGTTGATGTGAGGTTTGTTCGAAAATCTGTACTTCCTGTTTCTGACAGCATCTGTGAGGTCCTGCTCAGCCCACAGGCCCTGGATCCCGACCAGTGACACTCCTTTACCTTCCAGACACCTGTACCACACGTGTCTGTGGGGTTCAGAACAGGTCACCCCAAGATGTGCCTCCGTGGTAGCAGACTGTTTGAGCTAGAGGCAATTTTAGCAGCAGACTCAAGATAGACCTTGGCCCCGCTCCCTTAACTACCTAGAAGAATTTGAATTAGAGGCCTTGCCTGTGAGAGATGACCAGCTATAACCCTCCATGTGGCAAGGCAAATGTTTTTTTTTAATCGTTTTTTTAAATGAGGACATTTCTTTCTTATTGCTTTTAGAGAGAAGAGAAGGGAGAGGGAAATGTCTATGTGAGAGAGAAGCATCGATCATTGCCTCCCACACACACCCAGACCAGGGACCAGTGCCGGACCGGGGATCGAAAACTCGACCTTTGGTTATGAGACCACACTCCAACCAGCTGACCATACCAGCAGGGCAGGGCAGGGCAAACTTTTATTTACTACACATCTGCTCTTCTTACCATCCTGCAATGACCCTCTAAAGTCCCCAAGGTTCATTGCATCACCCCTAAGCTTAGAATGTCTTTTATATCTCCCATCCAAGCACTAACCAGGTGGGACCCAGAATGTCTTTTATACCTCAATCCCCCTTTCTGTCTCTGAACCTCTCATGTATGTGGGGTTTCTATACCTATGTATTAAATTTGGTTATTTTCTTTTGCTAATCTGTTTCATGTCTACTTGGTTTTCAGAGCAGCCAGAATGACCTTCAGGGTAGAGGAAATTTCATCTCTCCCCCACCTCTTCTATGATGCACTACATGTACCATTTACCTCCATCGTCCTACGGAGCACTGTGATGGATGCGAGCACAGTGAGCCTCCACAGGCCTGCACAGCACCTGCCTGCTCTTTTCACATTCTTTTCCCTTCCTCCACAGCTGAACTTCCACAGACATGATGACTAGAAGCACCCAACATGTGCTGAGCGTTTAGTCTTGTGCCATGCACCGTGCTGAGAACTTCACATGTAGTATCACCTTGGATTATCACGACCCCTTGTGTGAAGGAGGTTTCGCATTTCCTTCTATAAAAAGGAACAGAGACTTGAGAAATTCAACCACTTGCTCCTGGCTACAGGGCTAATTAAACCTGAATTTGAGCAAAGGGCTGTCAAGCCTCAGTGTCTGTTCCTAACTGTGATGCTGTCTAGATCCATTGCAAACTCATTTCTGGTACTTTGGGTTTATTTATTTAGTTTTGTTTTTTTGGAAAATCAAACTATATGTTAAGAAAAAAACCTTTCCCCTCCAAAAAATGATATAGCACCTTCATAAGCTTCAACAGCTACAATTTCCAAGGCTAGCATGATGACAGGGTTGTTTCTGGTTTTCAAATTGGAATGTGTGTCATAGAAAAGATATTACCTCCATTTAATTCGATTGTGTTGTTGAATAGAGCCACTTCCATTTTAGCTTCATTCAGAACAAACAATAATCAATTCTGCCTACCTGCAACATTGAATGACATGCTCCACCAGGGGAAAAAAAAAGATCTCAGGTTTCATGTTAATACCATTATTGTGAATATCAGAGAATGTCAAAAAGGAAGACAAACCAGAGCAAAAAGAAGCAACAAAAACCAGGGATGCTTCTGTGCCTCTTGAAATTACTGTTTTGGTCCACTGCTAGACTATATCCTAAGAACCCTGAAACACCAATGCAAAAGAACCTATGCACCCCAATGCTCACAGCAACACAGTTTACAATAGCCAAGTGCTGGAAGCAACCCAAGTGCCCATCAGTAAATGAATGGATCAAAAAACTATGGTACATCTACACAAGGGAATTCTATGCAGCAGAAAGAGAGGAGCTCCTACCCTTTGTGACAGCATGGATGGAACTGGAAAACATTATGCTGAGTGAAATAAGCCAGGTGATGAAAGACAAACACCATATGATCTCACCATTAACAAGAATCTAATCAACAAAATTAACACAAGCAAAGTATTGCCAAAGACACTGAAATTGAGCACAGGCTGACAGTGATCAGAGGGGAGAGGGGAGGGGATAATGGGGAAAATGGGTGAAGGGTTTACAGGAACAATTATAAAGGACATATGGACAAAAACAAGGGAGGGTGGAAATGAGGGAGGGAGGAGGGGGGCTGGGGTGGTGGGGAGGGGTGTGGGAAAAGGCAGAAAACTGTACTTGAACAACAATAAAAAAAGCAAAAAATTCTGTTTGGGGTTTTCTTTTTTTGCTTTCTTGCATTTTTTTCTTGGTGGAGAATTTAAAAAATCTATATCTGATTTATATATTTTTTCTCCAGCTCCCTGCATATTCACTCTTAAAAACCTAGAGATCTAGCTTAAAATGCTTGTAAAGCCCTGGCTGGTGTGGCTCAGTGGATTGAGCACAGGCCTGCAAAGCAGAAGATTACGGTTTGATTCCTAGCCAGGGCACATGCCTGGGTTGCAGGCCAGTTCCCAGTGGGGGACATATGAGAGGCAACCATACATTGATGTTTCTCTCCCTCTCTCTCTCCTTCCCTTCCCCTCTAAAGAAAAATAAATCAAAAATTTTTTAAATGCTTGTAAAATACCTTGGAAAAAACTAGTTATTTTCTTCACATCTAAACTCCATCTAATGGTACTGGCACGATTTTACATGAAAATGCTCCTGGGAGCCAGTTTCAGGGCATGCGGGGCAGCCTGCGTTCCTCCCTTCCCTCGGTACCCTTGAGACGACCTGAAACCCAGGACAAGCCCTGGAACCATCCCGTGGCAGGAACAGATGCAGAGCCAACGCGAGGCAGGAGTCCAGCACACAGTCTGTCTCCTTCACAAACCCTGAACGTGAACGCTGAGCCCCCTCCCCCGCGCCGCGGGCACCTTCCCTGGGCTGACTCGCAGCCCTGAAAGCAGACTGCGCCCTGGGCTCTCCTCACAGCTCCCCCGCTGGGCCACGAACCTGCTCGCAGGTTTCCTTTCATTCTCATCATTGGAGGGTTTTATTTTCACTGCTACCTTGCCAGCTGTGGAAAACACAAAGCACAACAAGCCCTTCTGATGCTCTTCAGCGCCCTTGACCCTGGAGGAATGGCTCCCAGGCAGCTACCATCTGGGAAAGGCATTTCGTCATCTAACCTGCAAACATTTTCTAACAGCTTCTGAGGGCAGCCACTGGGCATAGCCTGGGTGACTGCTCTCCTGCAAACACTGAGATTTCACATTTTAACTGCACCCTTTTGATTCACCATTGAAAGTCCATACTTGAACATTTGAAATGGCATTTCCGAAATGCAGATCTGTCCATTTCAAGTGTGTCCTGGGGTGACTACAGGACTGAATTTGTTATTGCCCATTTTGAAAATTTGTTTACACTATGCATAGAGAAAATACTTTGGTGGTCAATACTAATTATTCTTCCTTTTAATGTTCACCATTTTCTAATATTATAGATAATCTTAGCCTCACACCAGCAGAAAAAAGAAGAAACAAAAATGGAAAGACAGTGGGAGCGTTTGGTGGTATGTTCTTTTTCCAGGACCAGCCCCCAGGGCAGAGGCAAGAGAAGGTTTTGGGGTGGTCACCTGAAACATCAGTCCTTCTCTTTGAGCTCTGAGACTCATTCCTTTCACATGAATAAACCAAGCCCCTAAAGATCTCAGATCTGAAAATCAGCAATGAAAGGGCCTTCCATTCCCATGGATCACCCTTTAGGAGAGGAAACAAAAGAATTGAAAACCTCCCCTTTCAGGAAATATTTGCGGACCACTTGTTCTAAGCTAGGCACTGTGAGAGGTCATTCAAAGGGCAGGTCCCCGGGGCACTGGGGATCTGAGCAGCCCTCCAGCTTTGGAACCTACCTTTCTAATTCACCGGAGCTGCTCCACTATTTTCTCAGAAACCCAGCTCTTTTTTCTCTTCACTTTCTACATGTACGTACATGAGCTTGTGTTTCTCTAACCACTGGTAGCCAATGAGTTAGGCAGGATTTTTTTGTTTTCATTGCAAGGAACAGAACTCTAATTTGCTTCCAACTCTTGGCTATTGTAAATTGTGCTGGAAAGCATTATGCTGAGTGAAATAGGCCAGGTGCTGAAAGACAAATACCACATGATCTCACCTTTAACAGGAAGCTAAACAACAAAACAAACAAGCAAGCAGGAAAAAAAAAACCAAAGACACTGAAATAGAGAACAAGGGGACAGTGACCAGAGGGGAGAGGGAAGGGAAGTTAAAGGGAAAAAGGGGGAGGGATTTGGAGGAACAAATAGGAAGGACACAGGGATGAGAACTAAGGGGGGTGGAAATGGGAGGGAGGTGGGGAGCACAGGGTGGGGGGGCTGGGATGGGAAAAATAGACAAAAAACTGTACTTGAAAAATAACTAAATAAAATTAATTAATTAAAAAAAAGAAATCTAATTTGCTCAGATACAGTCTGGCAATGTATTGGCTCCCATGCCAAGAAGTTACTATGACTCATCCAGCGCTGCCATGACGTTACCCAGCTCCTGATAGATCCATTTCTCACTTCTGCCTTCGTTTGTGGGTCATTAGCCTCCTTCCCCCTGCGGCAGATGGCTTTTCACTCATGGCCAGGAAAGAAGGATATCTTTCCGCAGCCAGATTCTCCACCTCCCAGCGCATCGACCTCCATAAGGCATGGACTCATCACACTCGGAGTCTGCATGCCAACTCTGGGGACCAGCTCCAACTAGCCCTGACTGAGTTACATCTTTGCAGCTCTGAGCAGTGAGGGGAGAGAGGCAGAATGCTGTGGTCGGGACTTCTGCTGCAACCACAGGGAGAGGAAAGGTAGTCGTGATATTCCAAAGGGCAGGTGTTTCCTAAACAAGCACAGCACAGCAAGCCACCGTCTTACTGAGAAAGCGTTAGCGGGGAGGCCTTGCAGGACTGGGGATTTGTGAAGAGAGACAGAGCAGGCACCCTGCACTGACCCCCCCTGAATGGGAGATGGGTGTGTTGAGGGACAGAGGGTAACATCAAAGCCTGGTTTCCCATGCAACCCACAGAAATTCTGGGGTACAGAATGGGACAAAGGCAGGTGTCTCTGGCATCTGGCCTCAGGAGACCAAACTTAGAGGAATGTGGAAAGAAACAGCAAAGCCACCAAGGGCCTCCCGAACATCTGGTCAACCACATGAAGCACTAGCACCATGCCCCTGACTTTCTGTGTACTTTTCTTTGGCAAGTTCAGTGCTTTGTCTTGCTAAACCAGAAAGGATGTGTTTGGGTGCCTTGCATAGAGAGAAACTGAACCATGGTGAGGACAAGCCATGTTTTTTCAGGGTTCGCATCGTGCTGACAAAGTACTTTCGGCCTTACACTCAGTCAAGTTCATCTGCTCATAGGATAGACACACTCACAGAGTCAGGTGTTGGGTTGGGAGGGGCATTTACTAGGGTAGTGTCTTTAGAGGGAACAAGAGGGTTTTGGCCTTTATTCGATGCCTTTTATCTGGGAATCAAGAAATACTTTTGAAATATTTAATTAGATCTAACATCGACAACATGTCTGTAAGGAAGGTATTACTACACATCTTCCTCTGATGAGAAAGCTGAAACAAACAGTTAAAGTGACTTTCCCAAGGCTACTGAGAAGTGAGATTCTTAGCAGCGTGGCAGGCACAGACACAGCACAGTCACCTCCACAGACCTTCCCCCCACCACAGCTGCGGTTGTTTCTTAACAACCAGGGGGCCGGACCTGCATGGTTTGGCTGATAGGGCTTGGTCCATGCCACAGAATGCTGAATTCCTAAAAAGGAGGGGAAATGTTAAACACAAAATGTATTTTTAGCTTAATCTCAAGGTCAAAATATATTTTAGATGTCATCGGATCTCTTGTTCATTCTAGTTCTGGCCTACAAGATTCTCTTGGAATATCTAGTCACAGGAGCCATCTCTAGAGAGAAATGGCTCCAACCTGCCAACTGCAGTTGTTGGCACCTCCCACTTCCCAGTAGATTAAAATTAGTATCCTGGAACTCTATTCATTACTTCTACTTTTGCTCACTCGCATCCTTTCATGTTCGCTTTCTTTCTTTCTTTCTTTCTTTTTGTTTTTCCTTCCTTCTTCCAGCTATAATTTATGTATTTATTTAGATTTTATTTATTTATTATTAGAGAAAGGGGAAAGGAAGGAGAAAATGAAGGAGAGAAACATCAGTGTGTGGGTTGCCTCTCATGTGCCCCCTACTGGTGACCTGGCCCACAACCCAGGTATGTGCTCTGACTGGGAATTGAACCAGTGACCTTTCAGTTTGCAGTTTGGCACCCAATCCACTGAGCTACACCAGCCAGGCCAGCTATAATTTATATTATATATATATATATATATATATATATATATATATATATATATATATACACACACACACATATATATTACTATTTATTGGCTTGGGCACCTGAAACATAGCACTGAACAAGAAAAAAAAAGCCTTTTTCCCATGGAGATTATATTTTAGTGGGTTAAATAGAAAAATAAGAAAGAAAAAAATGAACAAAAATTTCAACTACTGCTAAGCACTGTAGAGGAATTAAACAGGATGAGAGATATAGACACCTGGGAGGGTGGGCTGTTTTCGAGAAGGGGTGTGACAAACTCCTCTGAGCATCTGAGGTGACCTGTGACCTGCAACCTGAATGTTTCTGAAATCACACAGCATCTTTTCAGTGCTTTTTCCAAAGTTTTTTCCATATTTGGAACCAGACATTGTGACACACGTACACACACGCACAGGCACACACACACAAGTGTCTTCTTTCCTCTTGGCCAAACGTCTGTATTCCTCAGTCATTCAAAATATACACCATATTGTCAGTGTCGCTCTTCAAATACAGTGTTGGAGGCTGCTCTAGATTTGGTCTGACTGGTACAGGAAGGAAGGGTGGGAATATACCTGCTCCCTTGTTTCGCAAAACACACTTATTTTAACTGGACTTTCGTGCGTGCTTCTAAAAACTGAGGTGCCACAATTGCAGTAGCATTAAAAACTGGTATCTCATTAGTTCTTCCATTATTAAGTTCTCAGCAAACTAAAAATAGTATGTTTATCACACATGCTTTTGCTAAACGTCATCACTACTATCCTATAATATTTTTGGAGGTGAAGAGGGGTAGTCAAAAGTAGGACCTGGATATTACCTTTTTCTATTAAAATGATCTTCCACTTGCTTAATATTTTCTTTTTCTTTTTTTTCTTTACTGCAGTTATTGCCATTTAGGATAACTGTCCATCGACATGTCACTCACAGATTGCATAAGCATCCCATCAACATCCAGATTCAAGTCATGATAAAACACCCCCCAGACTGGGACAGGGAAGGAGTGTGAGCATGTGAGCAGTTACTGGTACATCTAACAATACTAAGCCAGTCCACATAAAAGAGAAATATGCAGGACATTCGCTGAAATCCAACCGCGCCACATACATTTATTCACAACCCAATGACAAAAAAGGAGACTAGTGTGACATGACATCCTTAACAAACCAGTGCTGAATCCTAGCAATCACTTCTCCTGACCTTGAGCACTCAACACTTCCCTCTTGAAACTATGGTTTAAATGTGTTTTAAATCCTGCCTAACCTGTATGTAGGCTCAACAGGTTAGAGAACATCATTGTGTTCTCTCTCTTCTGAAAATTTCAGCTTTCCCATTTGTCCCAGAACGCTCCAGAGTCCCCGGAGTCTCAGACAGGGTTGCAATAGTCGAGTGTGATATATATATTTCTCCTAAGATATAATTCATTTGCACCAAAGACTTTACAGCCTATAAACCAGATTAGGCCCACTTTTACAATCATTCATCTAATGTTAGATGTCTTTTGTAGGAGTCAGTCCTACCATTTCCTATAAGATTCTCATCCCTGAACAAAAAAAGGTAGAAAACAGGAATTGAGTACTTTTCATTTTCTGCTTTTTATGTGTTCCTGTTGTTGTGGATATTCGTACTTTTAATTTGAGGATACAGAGAAGTTTCCAGAAGGTAAAGCAGAAAGTGGTAAAAAGGGAGGCCATATGAGAAATAAATGAGATTTTGCACCTACCTTTTTAGGTTATCTTGCAAATCAAATTTCTAACTTCACGTGCGCCTTATCTGACGCGACTGTGCACAGAAACGTCTCCCTGGTTCGGTTCGCGTTCTCTTTCACACCCCTGGATTTCACAATCGCTCACTTTGTTTTGTGGTTCTGAGCTAATTCCACGGCAGCAATGCCACTGCGGTTTCTAACTTTCTAGAAATAGAACTGTCACCAAAACAACTGAAAATGTATCCGCTGCTCTGTTTTCTTTGGATGAGGCTTCAGGCTGAGGTCCGGATACCTAAAGCTCTCACTCGATTAGCTCTTCACCTACACCAGCGTCTGAGCTGTGCTGGGCAACCCCACACGGATACACACTGCCCCTCCTGTTTCTCTCTGCCCCCCGCTGAGAAGTTGCCTATCTTGGAAAGGGGGCATTTCCAAAAGAAGAAGGTCCTACTTCAGCCACTGTTTTGCAAGGGGTTCTGCTGACCTGATGATCAATCTGGCCACCAGGAAAGCACCTCCCATACGGGCTGAGCCTACCTCAGGAACACATAGGGGGTGATTTTAACTCCTGACTTTCTAAAGACCCCCCAACAATGTTGATCCTAAGAACTGAGTTCAAAGCAGGCCATGAAGTACAAACTGTATCCAGTTCACAATGCAAACAGGTTTTACACAGACTGACACAGCAAACTGCAAATCAAGTCCATGAAATCTCTGGTGAGGCTCGGCCAGCTGTGGTCCTGAGAGCACCCCAGATTCAAGGATGCTCCCCTCCGCTGTCCTGCTCCTTCCTCATTTGACTCTGCCTCAGAAATGGTGTTTTATCTGCTAGAGCTGTAGCCCTTCCAGGACAGTCTCTCTGACTTGAATACTCATGTAGTCACTCATTCACTGAGGGAACTGCTGTGCGGTTCCCTCAGTGCCTTCCACAAACCCAAGACTCTGTCGGGAGCGTGCATTTCCTCTACCAAGGATGTTCACAGAACGTGTGGTGGACAAATTGCACGGAGTCTTCTCACATCTCTGGGGAAATTCCCCCTCGTCACTCAGAGTCCCCTTGCTGAGGCTGTTTCTTGCCTCCCCGCCATCTCTGGGTTCCCCCCGCTCCCTTTCCTATAGCAACTAGAACTTAACTTGGAACATCAGGTTCACAGATTTCCAGGGGGGCATTTATTTTCTTCACTGGGGCGATAACATTTCTCTTTTTTTTAAGAGATGCATTTCACATACAAAACTTAGCTCATAAAAATCTGAAGGACTGTGCCAATTTTTTCAATATAGTAGCATGTCACAAGAAAACTAAGATTATAGAACTGATATAGATGCTGATGGTGGCCTTCCCACATCAGGTACCAAGCAGAGCATTGCTGAGACTCCTCAGGAGACTCGAACAAAGCAATTTTTGAATTGCACGACAGTAATAACAGGTCTGAGGAAAAATGCTGAGGGAGGAGCACCCTGGATTTAAAGCGCTTTCACTCACCCAGAACGAGATTTCACTTTTTGGTACCTCTGCTTCCTCACCAGCAAGTGGGAATTTCTAATACCTGCTTGACAGGATTGTTTGAGGAACAGGTGTGTGTGGTTACATTGCATACTACGTAAGGAAAAGGTAGCGTCACCTGCCAACATCCCCCCACCGCAGTTGTCACCAGCAGTCTCGGGCACTTGTGGGCCTTGCCAGGGGATACAGGGTCAGTGGCTGAGAAGCCTGGAGACACTGCAAATGGCAGGAAGCTGGAGGGACGGGGAGAACCTGGTCTGGTGCCCCAGGACTGTCCTGATCCAGGTCATGGAGCAGAGCGCACCTCCTCACCTGGCCCAAGCACCCTCTAAGGACAAGTTTCCACTGTGAGGTGGGAATGATACACTGGGTCTTTGTATTCATGATATTTCATTAGCAACCTTTTATTATTTCCAAAAACCAACTGCATGCCAATCTCAATGAATGGATTCTTTTATTACCTTTTATAAAAAATTGACATTAGGTTTCTGGTTTGTCTTGATGATTGTGGTGGGTTTCTTCCTTGTTCCCTTCTCTTTTTAAAAAAAAAATATTTTATTTATTTTTAGACAGAGGGGACAGGGAGGAGAAAGAGAGGGAGAGAAACATCAACATGTGGTTGCCTCTCCTGTGTCCCCTACTGGAGACCTGGCCTGCAACCCAGGCATGTGCCCTGACTGGGAATTGAACTGGTGACCCTTTGGTTCAAAGGCCCGTGCTCAATCCACTGAGCTAAGCGAGCCAAGGCCCTTGTTTCTTTCTGGTTGAGGATTTCAAACTAATTCAAATCTAAAGATCATGCCCACACACAAAGTGATGCTGAGAATTACTATTATCTGAATACCTGAAGAGGAAAAAAATCATCTCCTCTAGTTTGGGCAATTCAAACAAAGAATGCCATTCATTTGGTTCCTTCAGTAAAGCGTTAAAGCTCTCTGTCTTAATTTGCTTGCATGGATAAGCCCGTGGTCTTCAGTTTAATAAAAAGGGTGTCCTTTCAAAATGCCCAAGAGAAGTGAACAATGGACTCGCTTATTCCAGGAAAGCATTGCTAGAACAACCAGAAAAGAGCAGTTCTTCTTGGCATAAAAGATGAGTGTCTGTTTCCCCCTTTTCACCTCCAATCACTGTTTTCCTCTCAAAAGTTAAAGTTGACGAATGTGCGAGGCCTGCTTCCCTGGCTTCCACGGTCCCCCTGAAGGCCAGGACCCAACTCAAAGAAGGAGCTAGAAATAGGAACAGGGACGGATTCTGAGCAGTGTAGGCAGTGTCACCCTCGTATACTTTATCTGTGATGGGAACCCTTTTCCTTCCCCTGATTGCCAGGGCATGAGTCTCAGTCAGGCAGGAAGACTCACGTGAGGTGGCCTCACCTGTGGTTGGTAGATGTTCTGGCTGTTGTGAGGGTTACACGGGGTCTCAGGAAAACAGCAAGGCCTGACCAGGACAAGATTCAAGGGAAGAGGCTGCCTGCAATCTGGAGTATTCCAAACAGCAGGGTCATGGCCAGTGGGAGCTCAGCTCAGAATAAAGGCGGACTTTCTAAACCCCTCATGCGGTGGACTGGGCTCACTCTGGGGTTAGCAGACACTGGGCACCCACCCCTCTTGTAGTGTGGGGGGCAGGTATCAGACAGGTATCATGTATCCAAAATTATTGCACGGAGCATGGAAGGAGACAAGCAAAATCGCATCTGCTCCAGATACTCTGTACAAAGTTTGCTAATTAAAAGAAGTGAGGAAGTGAAGTATTCTTTGTGACTGGGGCTTCACAAGAGCATTTTATGAGAGCCAAGAAAGGGAGAGGGGAAGAAAGGAGGAAGGGGGAATGTGGTTGGTGGCCAATGGCTACATAGATATTATATGTCAAAGTGCTAGAAAACTGGCCAGTGTTCAATATAGAAGTAACTACAAAGAAAAAACAGAGAAAATACTAATCTAAATGTGCATCTCCTGAATGCTGCGGGTTTTTTCAGTGAGTTTATATACAAGAGAGGTCACCGGGTAAGACTCCACTTCCCTCGCTGTTTACGCTTCTCCAGGTGAGGTTGTCTGACTGCAGGCAGAGGAAAAAGAGAAAGCGGAAGAGTAAAGGGAGGCCGATCTTTCATTCTGCTGCAGCCTTTCATAGACATTGTTTCACTTTATATGCATTAGTGTCCCAGAAGAGACAACTGTTATTATTTCTTCCGTTTTATATTTGACAAAATGGGAGCTCAGAGGAGCTCAAATACATGAAAAAGCTGGTTTGGTCCTTTCCCTGCCCATGGTCTCTTCCTAACAAGGAGAGAGGAGCCTGACCCCCCCACACCCCCACCCCCACCCCCGCCCCGTGCCCCTGACTCTCAGGACGCTCTGCTAGCACATTTTCAAATAGCAGGAATATTTTCAATATATTTTAATTCAAGTGAAATACATATTTCAAAATATGCTTGGGTTCTTGGGCTAGTTACAAACATTTCCTGTGCCTGTACCAGGTAGAAATCTGATTCAACCAGCCAAAGATGTCACCCCTGACGGACAGAAGCAACACTTCCCTTCAGATCCAAATCACCAGCAAGCAGTGTATGGTCTTCATGATTATCAAGTTAGAGGCATGAGTGTGGGGAAATCATTCAGGGAAAAGAATCGATATTGTCTGCAAAGAAATAAAGCACACTGGGGAACAGCAAAGATTTCGTTTTTGTAGCAGCAAGAAACCTTTGCCCAGGGCCATAATTATTATTTAATCTGGCTAGAGGAAGAGGCCCTCACAGGATTTCACCAGTTCCTTCGACTGGGCTCAGTCTTCTCTTCTTGGTCTGCGATAAATGCGCCCTTTTAAAATGATTTCATTTTGGCAGCTTGTGCACCACGGTGGGGACCATCTCAGCTGGTTTTCTGTAAGAACTCTGCTGAGGGCCAGCTCCCTTTCTGGAACAATTGTCTCAGCTTGCAGTGTGGAGACAGACAATAGAGACAAAACAGGTCCCTCCCTTCTGGCCAAATAGGAAAAGATTCAGGGACAATTTCAGCCTGAGGGCGTGCCCAGGAATCTGGTCCCTTGCCTCTGAGACAGAGAAGAGGAGAGGCTGTGCATGGAGATGATGAAGGACAAAGGCTAAACCCTTCTCCCCACTGATCAAAGGATCAATATGGAAGGAGACACCTGTGGCCCATGGGAAGCGCCAGCTGGCCTGCCTCCCTGACCTTTCTGCCTTCTGCTCAGCTTCCTTCATCAGGCCGCACACCTTACCAGCTTCTGCCCCGATCACAGCCTCCCTGGAAAAGAACTGCATTCTTCACGTCCCACATCAGTTCCGCTGCCTCTCTTCATTCTAGCACAGGCCAGGGTCCTAGGCCCATGGTTCCTACCGGCTTCAGCCTTCATCTCTCAGGTGCCCCCTCCTGCTGCTGGTGGTGCCCCCACTCCGGTGCTCAGTGTTCCTGGGAGGGGAGGGAAGGGAAATGCAGTGGCGAACGCTCACAGGGCTCCTGCACTTGGGGAAAAAAAACAACTTTAAGCTAGAAGAATGTGTCATCAACTGATAAAATGCTAAATGACAACTCATTTTCAGTCTGTGGACAGGGCAGAATTGTTTAATATTTCATTCCTAACACCTGCTCATTTTCGAGTAGCCCACACAGGGCACAAAGGCTCCCCGGGGAATTGCTTAAAAGGCTACAGCCTGGAACACGCGTGGGTCCTGGAGTTCAGCTTCTCCGAGCAGGTGCCTGGGCGCGTGGTCCTTAACGTCTCAATGCTGCCCTCTGCTGGACGACATCGCCACTGGCAATGCCTGAGAAATGAGAACCAAGCTTCCAACGCGCTGGTTAAATGCAGGCAACTAGACTAGAGAGGCGACAACTAAGAAATGCACCTTGGTAAAAGGGGGCTTCAAAGAAATTCACTGCCTTTGAGTGTGCCCAGACCTCACTAGATGGATGCTCAGTGGTATTTTCCACATCGCAGCCACTTCTACCAATCCTCAAGCTGTCACCGCGCAGATGAGGAGAAGCCACTGTCACTGAAGACTTTTCTCTTGGAAAGAGATTCGTGGAATGAAGATAACATGGGAGGGGGAGCTGTGTCTACCAGGAAAGAGAGAAAAAACACCTGATGGCTGAGAGGCCAAACGGAGCACGGACAAGATTTCCAGATTCACTGTCAGTAGTCAACTGCACTTTGACCCTCAGGTGTGACTCCCAGCTCTTCCTAACTGGACTCAGCCCCTCACTCCTAGCCTGGCTGCTCTCCTACCTTCTCTGAGCACTCTCCCTCAAGCAGGGCCCCCCCATCACTCCTCTCCCCTCCCCTCCAATCCAATCCCTCCTGCTTCAGACTGCTCCGCTCCTTCAATTATTGGGGGTCTACATCAAATTATGTAGACCCCAAGAGATCTACATCAAATGACTCAATTAACATGAAGTCCTTAAATCAGTGCCTTGCACAGAGTAAGCACTCAAGAAATTTCAGAGAGAAATGTAGTTAAATTTGATTAGCCACCCCCTGCCTTGTAAACATCTTCAGGGGCTCCCCATACCTTGGATTAAATGAGTGGATTTCCACAGACACAGACAACAGTGTGGTGGTTACCAGAGGGAAGGGGGTCAGAAGGTAGTAAAGCATGAAGGGGGTCAAATACGTGGCGACAGAGGATTTGACTTTGGGTGGTGGACACACAAGACACAGATGATGTATCATAGAATTGTGCACTTGAAACCTATACAGCTTTAGTAACTGATGTCGCCCCCAATAAATTAAATAAATAAATTAGCAGGTTTCTGCCTGACTCTCAACTCCACCTTCGCACGTTTTCTCAACCAGTGATTTAACTTCCCAGGATTCTCCCACGCATACCCTCAGGTATCTTCGTCATTGGTGACACCAGCCCCTTTGCCCAGTGGGCCCACTCCTGGCAGCTTCACCTGTTCATTGATCTGTGAGGAGTCAGCCTTCCTGAGAGCATCGTCACCTTCAGGAAGTCTTTCCCGACTGGCATACTCAACCAACCTTGTGGACACTGAGCTCCTCTTCTGCATTTGCCCAATACTCAGTACCTTATTATAACTTTCTCAGAGTTTCTTAAATGTCTGCTTAGGTGGGTGTGTTTGCTCTCCAAATCTGAGCTTCTTGCATTCCAGGACCATAAGGTCCATCTTCCAATCATCTGTAACTAGTACCGTACCTGGCTGGTACATGTGGATTGCCTGAGTGAAGCTGAAGGCAGGAAGGAATGCATAAATGGGAGGAGGTCCCAGAAACACCTACCTGCCCTGACCATCTCCTTGTACCTGCCCCTGGGGAGTCTCGTGACTTAATCTGCCCCTCCAGGGGCTGGAAGGGCAAAGCATTACCACCTGAGAGGCTTTAGCCAGTCAAGTTCACCTGGGGCATCCATTTCTTTCATGAGATGATGATGGCAATGTCAAGTCTAGGTACCTTTGAAAAGGGAAGTTATTTTTGCAAGAGGAGAGGAGAGAATAATCCTGGAGACTTGGGAACTTGGCAGAGGACAGATCTGGCAGGAACACAGGAGTTCAGATCAGGAGAGCTATATTAGGACAGTAGGGACACAGGGGAAGAAGGGACTGTTGGAGCTTAAATACAGGGGCTTGGAGAACAGGGACATCGCTGAGTATATTGTAAGCACCAAGCACTTCCCATATGCCTACTGAACTTTATGACCACAATATAAGATCGGCATTATTATCCCTACTTTCTAACTGTGAAATTGAGGCTCAGATGGACTCAGTTCCATACCTGAGGTCACACAGCAACCCAGTGATAGCCCCAAGATTCAAACAAAGGCCCTGTGACTTCTAAGCCCATATTTCTCCATTATATTAAAATTTGCTCTGCTTTGAGAAGAAAGGCAAAAGCACCCAGAGCAGGCAGGTGCTAACATCCCTGCCACCTCTGAGAAAAAAGAGTCTATAGACCTTTGTAAATATTGTCCTCCTCTCCACCTTAATGGCGATGGGCTTCTTAATCTTTGAAATGTGCCCCACACGATGCTGGGCGTCTCCTATAATCCAGACCCCTTTACAGCTCCCAGGCTGGACCAGCCCTAGATAGGATGGGGCTCAATAATTGAAGAGTCATTTTCCATCTTACAGGGAAGACATCTACTTATATACACTGCATTTTCTGCGGAAATGTGGGCTCTTGCTTCATTTGTCACCTTCTGTCCCAGAGTGTCACACTTTACTAAGCATCAGTAGGATTACGTAGCAGTGACTAAGGAGATCAAATCTACTAGTATAATCTCTAAAATTGAAACAGAAATCTACATTCACAAATTCCTGCACTTTGGTGTTTCAGGAAAATCCAGCCTGGTTCTCAACTTGTATCACAAAATCGTGGGGTTGCCATGAAACTGAGAACCAGGCATTGGAAGTTCAGAATTGGAGCGTACCATTTCAGCAGGGAAATCAAACGTCCGGTTTCCCTTGACATCAAGATCCACTAAATCCCCATGCATCCCATAAGACCCTCCAGCGGTGCTTGGCCACAGTCACAAACAGCCATGTAGGACCAGTGGGTCTGAACTTCAGCGGACATCACACTCACTAGAATGACCATGAAAACCCAGACTGCTGGGGTTTCTGAGTTGGCAGTTCTGGAGGAAGCCAAGGATTTTGATTTCTAACGAGCTCCCCAGTGAGGCTGACGCTGTCAGTCTGGGGTTCATATTCTGAGCTGTCATAGCCCAGGGGAGTCAACTTTCTGAGCATCCTGAGGGCTTCTTCTTTTAATGCAGGGAAGTCACTAAGGCATGTGCATCTTTGCTAGAGTTACTTGTCTTGTGCAGTGTATTAGTACACTGTCCTTAAGCCTCCACTTACTGATTCTGACTTGCAAAAAACTCCAGAGGCCTCTAGATGGGTTTGGGCTCATTTGGTCTAAGTGACAGAAAGACTGGCTCCAACTGACTCAAGCAAAATAAAAACAAATGCATTGATTCCAAAAATGAGAAGTCCTGACCAGGCTTCAAGTTCGAATGAAACCAGGACCAATTTTTTTTGCTCAACTTCTTTTTCTTGCTCCCTCTTGTCTCTCTCGCTGTTTTATGTAGTCTCCATTATCAAAAGCCCTTCATTTGGGTCTAAATACTGAGCTATGGGCCTGGTAGATTCTTACAGTGAAGTCTGTCCCTGGGGTCCCAGCATGAATCTCGTTGCTTCTCATTGACACAAACAGAATGAAACGCTCGTCCCAGAATCAATTACTGTGGACAGAGAGGAAAAAGCAGTAAGGAGATCATGTCACAATCACATGCTCCACTCTGGATACCAGACAAATCACAGGGGCCAAAAAGGGACAGGAGCGTGGACAATGTGGACAATGGGTGCCCCGAGCCACCAGGGAACCACTTCCACTCCTGATGCCCAAATCTAGTCAGCACCTCTTTGTCCACATCTCTCCTGTCACTGTAGCATGGGCCTCCCTTCTTACTCTCTCCTCTGATTGGTTTTCTTGATTACATACTTCCTTTCTCTCCTCCAATGTCAGTCTCCTTTTCAGAAATCTTTGCTCTTGCCCCTTAAATCCAGGTGTCCATTAAAAATTTTTTCCTTTGGCCTCTTCTACTTCGTGCCTATTCCATGACTGATGCATGTTCTTGCTTTTAAATACCACTCTTGGTCAATTGATTCCCAAATACATAGCCCTGTCTAGAGAAGGCAGAATGATGACCCCCTCAGAGATGTCTCCATCCTAATTTCCAGAACCTGCGACTACATGTGTGTTGCATGGCAAGGGAGAATTAAGGTTTCAAATAATCAGCTGGCCTTGAGATAGTGAGACTGTCCTGGACCACGGGTTCCTGTCCTTCCCTGTGAGTGAAATGGGCAGGCAGAAGAGTAAGGGTCAGAGTGATGTGATGTGACAGAGACCGCCATGGTTGCTGGCTTCGAGGATAAAGGAGGGGCCACGAGACAAGGAATTTGCACAGCTGCCAGAGATGGGAAAAGGCATGATCATGGAGGCTCCTGTACATCCTCCAGAAAGGCCCTGATGACACCCTGATTTTAACCCTCTGTGGCCCATTTTGGAATTCTTACCTCCAGAACTACAAGCTCATAAATCTGTGCCATTTTCAACCACTACGTTAGTGGTGACTTGTTCCAACAGCAATAGGAATCTAATACAGAGTTTAGTCTATTGATTCTCAAGTATACGATCTCCATCCTGGACAATTTACACGGCGGAGGTGTTTTCAAGCCAGCATATGCGGCAAAAATGGCTTCCGGCAAAACAAAATTTCCTTGCAAATCTTTTCAAATATACAAAGATTTTTCTATACAAGCATGTACAGTATACATGTGTGTACAAATGTGTGTACAAATGTATATGTACTGAGCTTGGCTGGTGCTTGGTGGTATGTTGTTAACACAGGATATGCTTAGGCACTAGAACAAGGATCAGCACACTTTATTTGTAAAAGGCAAGATAGTAAGTATTTATTCTTTAGAAGCAAAACAGTCTCTGTGTTAACTCTGCCATTTTATTGCCAAAGCAGCCATAGATGGCGAAGAAACCAATGGGTGTCACTATGTTCTTGTAAAACTGGATTTTAAAATGCTGAAGTTTAAAGCCCTGGCTGGTATAGCTCAGTGGATTGAGTGCAGGCCTGTGAAACAAAGGATCGCGGTTGGATTCCCAGTCAGGGCACATGCCTGGGTTGCAGGCCAGTTCCCAACAGGGGATGCATGAGAGGCAACCATACATTGATATTTCTTTTTCTCTCTCCTTCCCTTCCCCTCTAAAGAGTAATAAATAAAATGTTAAAAAAGAAAAAAATGCTGAAATTTGAATTCCTATCATTTTTATGTCATAAAATACTCCTTTTGAAAAATGTTTTTAACCATTTAAAAACTAGTGGTGACCCCCATCCGGCTCTCAGGCCAGAGCTTCCCAACCCCTCTCTAGGGCCACAACTAATAAAGCCCGATGCTCAGACCGAGAGGCCCCTGCCCCTGGGCGCCTGAGAGAAAGCAGGAGGTTGGGGTGTCCCACCTCATGCCGCACTGGGTACAGGCTTGCCGAGCAGAATGACCTGAACACTTTCAACTCGTTTTCCCTTTCTCCGTGTCCCTGTGCCTCTGTGTCTCCCCGCCGACTGTGAGTCTGCATACATCAAATATGTTAATAATGTGTGGCCCCACTGTGCACCCAGCCGCCTGCTGGACATCTCTCCAGGAACACGTCGTAAACACCTCAAATGCACTGTGTCTAAGACTAAGGTCAGCTGAACTCATTATCTCTGACTTTTCCTCCCCACATTCCTCTTACCCAACCACTTCAAATAAAATTTTGTATACACCTGACCCTTCTGGTTAGCACCGTGATGCACCCGGTTACCCAATTCGGAACTCCGGAGCCATCACTCTCCTTTCTCTCCCTCGTATTCTACAGCTGACCATGAGACCCCGCTCTGTTCACCTACTGAATGTATCACAGAAGTGCCCTTGAACTACCCCGTGGCAGTGGGGTCGTGATGGGGTAGCCTTAATCCCCACCTTCATCACTAAGAATCACCATTGGAACAGCCTCCTAAAACTGACCCTACAAATTCCAGTCTTGCCCCTCCCCAATCCTGACAATGTATTTTGGCACAGAAACTTCCCCTGGCAGGGACTCACAGCTCTTACCTTGTGACACCTTGGCCTAAAGACTTTCAAGGTGTTGTTTCATTTGCAAAATGACATACGGGCTCCTGAGAGTAGCAGGAAAGGTCCCCCCTGACTGCCTCATCATCCATGTCCTGTTGCTACCATCTCACCCTTATAACCAGTCCTGAGAAGCTGCTTGCCACCTCCAGAAACAAGCCTGTGCTGTTCTGCACCGTTATGCCTTTGCACATGCCATGTCTCCTTCCTGCACGGCATGCCCTCCGTCCACCTGGCTGGTTTATACACGCTCTTCAAGCTCCAGCACTCATGGCTTCTGGGGACTTCCTCGGGCCCTGCCTCCTGTACCCTGCTGTGCAGAACTGCTGATCCCTCCAAATCTTTTGACATTCGCTTCTAATGGCGTGTATTTAATTCCACCGAAATTGTTTGCTTTCCTGTCTGCCTTCCCTTTAGGCTAAGAGCTCCTTGAGGGCAGTGTTCCCAGAACCAAGCACAGCCCCTGGCCCTTGGTTGGTGGTTCAGACACTTGTAAACACTCCGGCCTTGGCCTGACACAAGTCTACTGTGCTGCAACAGAAGTACACCGGTTCTTGCAAGGCTCAGATGTTGGCAGTTATTATTCCTCTGATTCAAGATCTCACTGCTTTGACTGAACAGGCCAGTGCCCCTCAGGCCTTTATGTCAGGAAGGCCTGTAGCATGAGAAGCCCACCCCACAAAAGCTTCATCTCACGCCTGGCTAAACAACAGCAGCAGGATCATGCATCAGCCCTGTTAGGTGAAACCAAATGCCCTGTGTCATCTTGTGCTAATGACACGCTGCATGCATTCTAAGCCACCCCTTCTGTATCATTTTACGTATGGGAGTCAGGCATCACGTCCCAGCAGGGACACTGGAGCTCCTTGTCACTCAGCAGCTAAGCCAGCTCCATACGCCACTCTCACGGCATCTGAGCCTTCGTGCTGGCTGAGCAGCCTCTGGCCCCAGGACAGCCCCAAATCAGTCATGGAACTCTCATTACTAAGTATCCCAGGGGACAGTTTGTTTCCTGAAAAAAACTGACAAATCATCCTAAGCTATGCAGCATGGGAGGGCAGGTACCA
The DNA here is from genome assembly GCF_021234435.1 of Artibeus jamaicensis. Lineage (NCBI taxonomy): Eukaryota > Metazoa > Chordata > Mammalia > Chiroptera > Phyllostomidae > Artibeus > Artibeus jamaicensis. The sequence continues at coordinate 42,877,357 of NW_026522059.1, forward strand.
CAAGACGCTGATGTCTGTGCTAGAAGAAAGGGCACAGACAAGGGTTCCCTTTTCTCTTGCGTGAAATTGAGGCAACCGCTGCTTGGAGACAAGTATTTGCCAGTGCTGAAAGCCTGCCCCATGGGCCAGCCTCAGCACCCCTCCCAATCCCAGGGCTGAGCTATGCCGGTTCCCAGGAACTCCTTTCAGTGCCAAGCCTGAGCAGAACAATCCTGAGTCTGTTTGGCTCCCTCTTCCCAACACGGCCCCAACCCCAGGCCATTTGCATCACTACCAGCTCCTCTTGGCTGACCTACCCAATTCCTTCCCAAAGAGACCCGAGACAGGAAGCCTGGGCCCTTTTAGAGCTGGTTTCTCACATGTTGGTTTCACCGACTACAAAGGACACATTAAATCCACCCACAAGTGAAAGCTGAAGAACCACAAGGTCATGCAGATGAATGCCTGTTGACAGCTGTACTCACAGTGTCTTAGTGCAGGGCTGTTGGCTTCCTGTGGGGAGTGTAATTCTTTTTTTCTGTGAGTGTCCACTACAGCAGGTCATTTGGCATTCAGGACCTCCACCTGTGAAATGCTGGAGGCACCCCCCGCCCCCAGACCCAGTCCCTGTGACAATCAGATTACCCCTCACACACCCAAATGCCCCCTGGGATTTTAGGGGAAGAGCCCCTGGTTAAGAACCACCTTCAGGAAATCCCCTAGCTGCGAAGTGTTTGCCGTTTCCAGAAACATCTGGCCACACTCACTCACATTTTTCCAGGCTGCAAACAAGTCTGGGCCATTGTGAGAAATCAATTCCCAGAGCTGGGACTCTCACTTTGGCTCTCTTCCCCATTCACTCCCCTGATTAGGGTCTTCAATAAGGAAAAAAACTCCGTGTTTTAACTAACACTCGCTTAAATCTTGCTCTGTGAGTAAAGAAACAATTTGTGCTAGCCCAGAGATAAGGACACTCTCTGCCTTATATAAAGGCCCTTTGCTAACTAGCATTTCTTCTCTGCCAGTAACAAAGGCTTGGCCTTCACCTGAGCCATTAACCAAAAGCAACTTCCCCTGGTTCCCTGATTTCCCCCAGCCCCCAGCCAAAGCCCCTCCCTCCTATTCATTTCAGTAGTCACATTGTCTTCTACCCAGTCAGGAAACCTCAGCCACAGTGTTTTCCCGGCCCAACACTGCCCCCAACCCAAAGCAATTTGTACAATTACATGTTGCCTTTGTACGTTCACAAATTTTCGCTGGCACAGCTGCTGCCCTAATCCAGGCCTGCATCACCTGACACCTGGAGTCTTGAAGCCTCCCCCTTAGCTGCTGTTCCTACCAATCATCTCTTCCTGCCTTGAATCTTTTTCCCCATTGCAGGAACTTCCTAAATGTAAACATGCCTATGTCCAAAGTCCTGTGGATCAACTTGTATATACAATTACGGTAATAACCCTGCTCAGGGTTGCAGATGGGAACCACCTCACTGGGTGGGGCATGACCCTGGGCCATCGGAAGGGATGCCAGGGTGGGGGCCCTGGCCCAGGCTCAGGCGCATGGCCACCTGGGCAAGCAGGTGGGCACACCCAGACCCAACCCAGAAGTAGAAAAGAACCCAGGACATCTAGGTCTAAAACGGGGCTCGGACGAAGATTCCTTCTAACCTTACAAATGTAAAATTGTTAGGATCTGAAGCATATGGAATTTTAGAAATGCCCTAGGCTCTGCCTTGACATTGATTTTGTGAAGAAAAGAAGAGGCCCAAGGTGAACACTGAGTACCCCATGGCCACTGCCTTCCAGCTTCTGAGAGAGCTCCTGTGCTCCTTTCATCAGTTGCAGAGGCCCGGAGGTCCCGCAGCACGCACACTTCAAACACTTGACCTGGAACCTCCTGATGCTCCTGAGAAGTTCTCTCCCTCTGCCTTCTCTCATCCAACCAGGCAGTTACTGCAAATGTGTAACTGCCTTTTTACCAAATAATATGTACAAATAAAACAAAACAAAGCAAAACAAATGCTATACTAATTATATTTTAGAAACATATTTCCTCACCCAAGATGCCAAGTTATAATTCATTCTGTTGGCGTCTATTCTATTTGGCCTAAGAGCTCTTTTGATTGATGACAGATATGTGAAGTGATTCATTACGTATTCATTCATTCATTCTGTTACCCTTTATTAACGGTGGATAGAATGCTTGGCATGAATTGGCCCAGTTTGATATGCACAAAGGCTCCCTATTGAACATGAAACGTCTCTGACTGTATTGATCTATGGTGGGACTTTACAATGTATATGGGCTTTTTAACTCCTTAAAGCAATTTGAAAAAAATTAAAAAAAAGAATGGTTTAGAATCAAATCTAAAGAATATAGTAATACTGTCTTAGAGAAGTGTTGTGCTTTTAAAGTACGTCTGCAAATTGTTTGACACACCTAGCCCAGATTGGTGTGCCTCAGTTGTTTGGGTGTCATCTGCAAAGCAAAAGGTCACTGGTCCAATTCCCCGTCAGGGTACATACCTGGGCTGTGGGTTCAGTCCCCTGTCAGGATGTGTTCAAGGTACAGAAAATAAGTAGCATAGACAGTAGATAGAAAATAGATGGGGGGGGGGGAGGCGAGAATAGTATGGGAAATATAGAATCTAAAGAACTTGAGACACATGGTCATAAACTAAAGGGGGGGAATGGTAGGGGTGGGAGGGTACAAGGTGGAGGGCAATGAAGGGGGGAATAGAACAACTGTAATGGCATAATCAATAAAAAAATAAATTAAAAAAATAATAAAAAAAGAGACAACCAATAAATGCTTCTCTCTCACATCGATGTTTCTCTCCCTTCTTTTCCCTTTCCCTTCCCCTCCCTCTAAAAATGAATAAATAAAATAGTTTTAAAAAATAAAATAAAGGTGTCAGTCTGTATGCCCTCCCCTTGAACCTGGTTCAGCCTTAAGGACTGACTGACAGTCAGGCAGAAACGAGCTGTGTCATAAAAGCAACGTGGTTTCTGCCTGATTCTCTGGAACATTCACAAAGAAGCATTAAGGCTCCAGGCAGCAAGAGGCTGCCCCTCTGCGGGGAACTCCAAGCTGCCTCGAGAAAGACCGAAGAGAGGCGCTGGGACTGCAGGAAATACCTGCGGACCCCCAGGCTGTCTCGATACTTAAGTCCACGGTTTCAACTCCAGTTACTGCCTGATGGGAACCATCTGGAGACCCCAAGGCAGGGCAATCTAGCCGGGCCTGCCTGAACTCCTGATCCTCGGAAACAGTGACCACTGTTGTTCGACACCATTAAGTTTGGGCATGGCTTGTGACACAGCGATAGAAAACCAGTCCGGGGGGGAAAAGGGAATAGCGAATATGAACTGCTATTGCCGTCAGTAGGAATGGTCAGAAAGTATGGGGAGGACCTCCCCACAAAAAACCAGAATTTACTTTTAAAAATTGTGTTTATTCTTACATGTTTAAACTTCAGTCACCTTCAAAGTACTCTCCACTTTATGCAATACACCTATCAAGACATTTTCCCACTGCTCAAAACAGTTTTTGAATCCATTGATTTTGAAGCCTTTTAATGCTTCTGCCATTTTTTGTTTCACCTTTTCCATAGTGGCAAAATATTTCCCTTTGAGGACTTTTTTTCATCTCAGGAAACAAACAAAAAAAGAAGTCACTTGGGGCCAGATTGAGTACATAGGGAGGGTGGGATTCAGGGGTCATGCTGTTTTTAGTCAAAAACTGCTGAACACTCTGCGTGCTGTAGGCAGGTGAGCTCATAAATTACCCATCATGAAATGGGTAAATGTGTTGAGTCTTCAAAAAAAAATTCACTGAAGCTGAGTGCAGCCTCTCACAACAACACCAGCTGGTACACCGACACAGATGGGTTCCTAGGACACTCTCCTAGTGGCAGAAGCAGGTAATACAAGGGGCCCATCCTCCAGAAGATAATTCCGAGGTTGTTTTTTGGGCTCCCCTCTTGTATTTTCTATTAACTTCAATAATACTTGTTGAATTAACTTGTTTCAATTAACTTCACCTCTGTCTTCTTATATTTGGCCCATTATTTCTCTGGGTAGTTAATGTTTTGTGTAACCTGAAGTAATATTGTGTTTCTCTATTCACGTTTGACTCTTAAGATTTTCCATAAACAGTTGAGACTCTAGCTTGCTTACTTTTAAGAAGTGATAGTTGAAGGAAGAAGCAGTAGCTACATATTTTTGATGTATAAACATCAAAATCACTGCAGTGACAAAGACACAGAGAACCAGAAGCATGTTTCCCCCACTTAATAGCTATGTAGCAGGTGCTTGAATCAACATTCTCTAATCACTACCCAACTTAAATAGCCAGACTTCATTCATCCACAGGGAAAGTTTCCACCACATCTCTTCTTTGCTAAGACAGGGCAACGTGATGAATCACTGTTAAATTGTCTGGTTAACAGTCACCATGGGCTACTATCTATACAGTTTCATTTAGCTGCAAACAATTCCATCTCTCTCTGTGGCATGCCTCTAGCCTACCTTGCCACAAATGAATCTGCTGAAGGTTAGCATTCTGATGAAACCTGATGGGCTTCAGAAATGGGATCTTCTTAGTGTGTAAATAGGACTTTCTGAACATTATCTAGGAAAAGGCTGGGCAGTATCTAATGCAATAAAAAAAGAAATCAGTTACCAAAGCATCAAGAATTCTAATAGAAAAACTGTGAGAGAGGGAGAGGAGCGATGGAATTACTCTGTCTCAGGAGCAAAGAAACGACAGGACTGTGAGTCGATCGTCAGTTCCTACAACACACTGGCGCCAGGTCAACTCTCGCAATGGTAAGAACAAGGGTCACCTAAGTGGCTTGATATAAGAGGTATCTATTCAGCAACATGATCTCAGGGGGCTGGGCTGAGAACAAAAAGGAGAGTTCATACTGCACGGAAAGCAAAAGCATATCTGTGTGTCAGTGAAACTATAGGAAGTGAAGCCTGACCAAAGTGCTGTGACAGGTAGAGAAGCACCGGGGAGGAGATGAAGGGGCACAGGTGAGGCCACGCTCGGCAGCTGGTCCAGCGCCTGTCCTGCCTCTTTCTCCTCTGGATCCTGGATTTCATGCCGTGTGACTTCACTTATCACATCAGGGCATCTTATTGCAGGAGGCAGAGACAATTAAAAAGAGGCCAATTGTTAGAAAAAAGGATGTGGAGGAAGGAAGCTTACAACTGGAGAAACACAAATTTCAGAAAAACATGGATGAAAAGCTGAAACTCACAGACACAGACAGACAACAGCACGGTGGTTACCAGAGGGAAGGGGGTGAGGAAGTATTAACGTGTCAAGGGGGCCAAGTATCATGTACCACAGAAATGCACCCTTGAAACCTGCGACCCTATTAACCAATGACACCCCAACAAATTTAATTTAAAAATTATTTAACTACATGAAGAACAAAAAACATAAACAAACCAATAAACAAAACACCCAATTCATGGCCAGCTCTGACTGTAGGAGAAATGGGAAGTAATTTATTTGAAAGATCATAATGAGTAAAACCTGATCCACGTGTCTGTCGAGCCAGTTAGCCTGATGCCTCAGTGCCTAGGTGACCCTACAATAAGTGAGATTACAGTATTTCCCCGAGACCTGATGTGCCTGTGCATAAATCTGTCACCACTACTAGGAAACAGCTGTAGGTTTAGGCGATTATAGGATAAGACCTCAAGAAGTCAGGTATTTGCTTATGCTGACACCAAAAATCTTGTTTAAAAAATTAATGAAATCAGTCAGCCGAAAACTCCAGGCAGCTAGTTAATGAGATTTCAAAATGACCACTTTTCCCCATTGCTGCCACTTTCTAGTTTTTCCGTGTATATTTAAAAGCCATCCAGTAAGGAATATTTTTTTAGCCCTGCTGGCAATAGTCTGAAGAACAGGTATCTCCCACCTTATCCTCCAGTTAGAATGGTCCTCTCCAATAGCAACAGTTGCTTTCTGTTACACAGAAAGCTAAAACTGACTTATTTTACATGGTTACAGGACAGACTGCCTATCTCAAAAACATTGGGGAAAAGAAGGTCACTTGTTTGGACTTACAAGGATGCTATTTGATAATGAACATCCAATTGAAATGTTTGATGAAAGGAAAATCTTTAAGTCCAAAAGCATAGTGTATCTCAATGATCAACCAATTTAGCTCAAAATACTAAGTGTGCTATCAAATATATATACAACATTCCAAAAGAGGTCATCAGGCATATTACAGTTAAAAGGTAATTAATAATATAAATGTAATTTTATATTTTTTCTACTTCATACTTTTTAATTCTAAAAATGTATAAATCTGAGGCTTACTTCTAATTTGAATCAATGTATTTTTCTAAGATTTTCTTTATTTATATTTAGAGAGAGGACAAAGGAGGAAGAAAGAGGGAGAGAAACATCAGTGTGAGAGAGAAACATCGATTGGTTGCCTCTCCCACACTCCCCAACGGGGGATGAGTCCACAACCCAGGCATGCGCCCTGATTGGGAATCGAACCAGCAACTTTTCCCTTTGCAGGTTGATTCTGAGCCAACTGAGCCACACCAGTCAGGGCTGAATGCATACATATTTTAACAGAGAGGTGACGCTGTTGCTGAAGTTATTGTTTGCCCAATGCACCTAGCAATTCTACTTTTTTTTTTTTTTGGTCGTTTTTCTCACCCCATTCCTATGGTACTATGTGGTGGTGAAGTCACCATGCTCACTTCAAGCCCACCAGCAGTCCCACTTCCCACCTACAGGAGGTGCAAAAGATGGAAGCCAATAGTGGAGCCACACCCCCAGGACCTAATAATTGGTCCAGGATGTACATGTGACTTACTATCCCATTTGGGATCATGAATGGTAGCAATGTCCATGGAAGACTTTTCAGCAATTTAGGGCAAGGTTGTATGAAGCAGGAAGAGATTAAATCCAACATGCAAACAAAAGACATAGAAATAAACTAAGCTAAAAATGAGAGAAAGAGAGAGAAAGTGATGACAATATTATTTGAACTCCTGGACTCAGCCATGCAAAAAAGTAAACATTTCCCCAGACTTTATATTAAATGAGTTGGGGTATCTGGCTCTCATCACACAAAAAACTCCAGTTAATACCACTGATACGATTATTTCAAGATTTATTTATATACTCTCAATTGCACTGGACACAAAACTGGTAAAATTTGTGATTCCAGTTTTATGAAACAGTAAGATACATAATAATTCTAGTTAAACCATCGCAACCATGTTGACCACTGACCATGTGTCAGGCAATGTACATGTGTGTAAAGAGACAGAGAGAAGTCAGACTGTGCCATGTTGCCAACCACCCCACAGGAAACAGCTCCACAAAGCCAACAGTGGATCTCTAAGCACAGCTTCGAGAGCTTGGAGACTGGCAGGTGGCTTTCGTTTCTTCGTGTACTTACCATTTATTTCTAAGTCTTGCACAATAAACTCTATTACTTGTGGAATCAAGAAAAAAAATGTCCTTGAAAAAGACTGTACTCCATTTATCAACCCAACAAGACTATTTCTCATTAATTGTTGCTTTAATATTAATTAAGAGCATTTATATAACGTTGTAGAAAATCAAACTAAAATATATTATCTGTCATGGTATTTCATTTTGTGTGTCTCACAGCTGTGTCTTCCTATTAATCTCACCAGGATATTTGCATATCTCTTTTTTAAAATTCCCTCACAGAAAACCTTCCTGTGTACTAAGTAGGAAACTGTCCTGACCCTGGAATACAACAATGGAGTTCTGGAGATTAGAAACTCCCTTTGGACTGAATTTAAACAATAGCTACAAATGTGCTGCCTGCCTGTTTACTTTAACTCTCTCAAGAACGAGAGTTGCTTTGCCTCTATTATGTGACCCACAGTTCTTTTCATCTTAAAGGGGAAACAAATCACCGATGTCTTTTTAAGTCCGTTTGAAGTAAGTGGGAAATAGAAATATCATCTGAAAGAGACAAACCAAAAAGAGGAACTAAATTTAAGTCGGTTTTTTTTTTTTAGTTTTAGTTTTGAGTAACCCATTATGAGTAAAACCTGACTCTTAGCTGGGACCTGCTGCCATATCCTGTTCTCCCTCCCAGACCCTACCCCATCCCTGGGCACTGGCACAGCTGTAGACGCAGCTGCCACCATGAGGGACATGGACGAGTGCTGCATGTTTGCGACCAAAGAACAGAAAGGGGGAAACGATGAGGCATCCTAGTTAAAAGACAGGGCTCTGTGGTTGCATTGCCTCAGGTAGAATCTTGAAGTTGTCATTTTGAGTGTGTCACTTTGGGCGAGTTGCACAGTCTGTCTGCCTCAATTTCCTCCTCCATTTAAAGATCATAATAGTAACTATCAAAGAGGTAGGTTGAGAAGAGATGAAATGTTCCTGAGGTGCCCCGCCCAGTGCCTCCCACCTAAGTGCTAGGTGATGGTTTGCAATCATTAGCAGCCAAGGACTTTCACAAACACTATTCACCCTCCTCTCTCATTGTTCCGAGACATCCCCACCTCCTCTCGGCCCCTCTGGAACAGATCCCTACCACCCGCCGTCTTCCCTTGGTACAAAAGACACTTATAAGACGTCAGGGCATGCATAGCATTTACTTGTAAGTTTCTCTACTACAGCATAATCCACAAGGCTCATAAGAGTAAAGCTGTGTTTTTGCCTGACACCCAACATCTAGTGGGAATTCCATAATTTTATAAGGAATTAGTGGATGAATTTCTGGCCCTCTGACAAATGAAGTATTTCAGGCTCAGCAGTCATAAGCAGCTTCCAAAAGATGGCGAAGTGGTTAAGTGTCAGAGTCTGGTGCTTTCATTAAAGGCTCTGGAAGAACAACAGTGATATGTCACAGTTTAATGCTGGAGAAAATAGACAAGCTTAACTAGAAAGAGGACAAGACAAAGGAGCTGTTAAAAATAACGAGTTTTGATCAAACATATTATAATAGCATGCTCTACTTATAAGAAATGAAGGGCTTGTCTACACATGCACAAACCAGCTTTAAAACAGACATGCTATCCGGCCCAGTCACACAAGTGATTACTTTGGAGATGACCCATTCCATCCCGGCGAACAATCAGGAACTAATCACGGGCGTTCACATGAAGGTCTGCATGGCTTTTTAAGATCTCCTAAATCCTGTCCCTTGGTTATGCATTTGTGGCCTTAATTAGAAGCATTGTTTTAAAACTTACTCAATGATTTTGAATTTTGAAGGGTGGTTCCTTTGCAAAGGTTTAAACGTGAAAGTCATTGCCACAGAGGAACACCAGTCCTGCTCACAGGAACAACATGGATATTTTTCTGGCAAATTTCAGTGACTTCTTAACCATTGACCCTCATTCACTTCTTCTTTAAAGATAGACAAGTTTGTGCTTTGAAAGTTAAGAGTCTTTTTGTCTCTGTGGCTTTCTTGTGCAAGAACAAAACATTTTTAAAACTCTTTAAGACTCAGTGGTAAGTCTGTTCTTTTTCCTTTGTATGTGTTTGGTGCTAATGGAAGGACGAGCCATCACCTATTCTTGGTGACTCTTGCTCCAACTCTATTTTTGTCTGGTTCCATGATCAGGCTGCTGTATCTAAGCAAATGCTGAGCTGTGGGTAGACACACCATGTGACATCTGAGTGGAAGCCAGCACCCTTCTGGCCGGCCTGGGCAAGAGAGCTGCAGTGACTTACACCCCACCATGGCCATTCCTCATGGCGTTTAATCCATGAACACAATTGACCTAAAATTCATGAAACTATGAGAAGGTGACCCAAACAAGCATGGCATATTCTGACCCAATGTTCTGGAGCAAAGTTTCCTGTTAGCTAATAGTGAAGAAGAGAAGAAATACGAGGCTTGTCAAGAAAGTATCCAAGCATGTGCTATGAAAAACAGAAACCTTTATTAAAGAAGATACAAGATATAAGAAACATGCACACAGGACAATAACATCTCAGTCCCCCTCAAAGGAGGCACCTTGGGACCTCACACAGTTCTCCCAGTGTCTCTCCCACTGTTCAAAACACTCTGCAAAATCCTTTGTTGGAATTGCCATCAGCTATTCTGTCGTGTTTTCCTAAATCTCATCAACAGTCTGAAATCTCTTTCCTTTCAGAGGTGATTTTAGTTTTTTGAAAAGCCAGAAGTTTCAGGGTGCCAAATCTGGGCTGTACTGGGGCTGAGTCACCTGGGTGAGTTGATATTTCACGAAAAAACTCTGCACGAAACATGACGCATGAGTGGACACATTAGCTGTGATGAAGCTGTCAGTCACCAGTTGGCCATAGCTGTGGCCTTCTGAATCATCCAAATCTTTTTCATGGAGGAATGTTCAAGTTTAATGCAAAACTTGATACAGATTTGTTGCTCTACTGGCTCAGTCATTTTGAATGCAATGGCCACACAGTACACATGGTCACTCAGTGGCATCTACTGCCCCCACTGACTAGTACAGTGAAGTTGTCATTGTTTACACATGCACATTCCAGTCCAGTCTCCTTGGCTGCCAGGTTACACCAATGTTACACAAACCATTCTCATTATAGCAACAATGGATGAAGTTTTTCTGGACAGACCTGTAGTTCCTGTTATTTTTGAAATCATGGGGAAATTAATTTAATATTTTCTCTCTCCAACCATTCTTGGTTTCAAAAGGGAAATTTGGGCAACAATTTGAAATCTACTTAATCCATGTACTTTTTAGCTTGATAGCATAAGCTAAATTAGTAAAGCAGGTAACCTAACAATAGTACAAAGTACTATTGTACAAAGTACTAATTTCTAAATTAGTAAAGCAGGTGACCTAACAGTTACAGACTGAGTTTACTTCCAAACATTTTGTTTTCTAGAAAGGGAGATACAAACTACAAAACTTTTTAAAGCACTAGCTATCTCTTTTTTATTAGTTTATGAAAAGAAGACAAAAATGTGCAAACTGAAAAAATATTGAATAGTAACAGTGAACACAGAAAATCACATTTTCTGCACTTAAATTCATCCTAGAGTTAAGCATCCTTTCTCAGCAAATGAGCGGAGCCAGGAAAGGGCTGTAGCTAGTCCCAAACAGGAGGTATGTTTCGGACTCTGGTGCTAACATTGCATCCCTTTCATGGGCTTCCGAAAATTCAGAAGACCAACTTTCCTCTTTTACATGATCTTCCATTTCTTGGTTTGCTGGTTTGTTTTTGTTTGATTATTTGTTTTTAATCCAGGCCAATGTCTTTCACATGTTGTAGCAAATGGATGAATAAGATTCAGTAAGAAGTAAGGGGAGACTTCCGCCAACATAGAGGCATAGGTGGAAACGCTTTGCTTCCTCGAATAACCAAATCTAAAAATCACAAAATTTTAACAATCACAGCAACCAAATCATAGAAAATCGAACAATACAGAATCCGAAAAAAAACAAACCCCTCAGCTAAAATGGTGAGAGGGGCGAAGCCAGCAGCAGAGCAGGTTGGACAAAAAGGATCCCCCAACCTGGGTGGTGCGCAACTAGCTGAGAGCGCAGATCCCAGGTGCTGGGTAGCTACGGGAAGGCGTGGCACAGCTGGCTGGCTGTGGTCTTGCATTTGCGCCCAGATAAACCAGTGAAAAGACGTGCATTGAGACAGACCGAGCAGGCCCCGGCGCAGGGCAGTAGGCTCGCACTTTTGCCCTCAGATAAATAGGCGGGGGCAAGCAGTGAGGCGCACCAGACGAGCGGAGAGGACGCCATTGCTCCCTCTCTGACCCCGCCCCCACATACAGCATCACAAACCAGCGACTGAGTTGCCCTGCCCTGGTGAACACCTAGGGCTCTGCCCCTCATACATAATAGGCGTGAACAGACCAAAACATTATGGCTCAAGAAGAACTCAAAGCCCCAGAGCCAATAAATCTAAGCGACAAAGAAATAGCCAAACTTTCAGCTGCACAGTTCAAAACACTGGTGATCAGGATGCTCGCAGAACTAGTTGATTTTAGTCACAAATTAGAGAAACATATGGAAGCTAAACTAATTGAAATGAAGGGAAATACACAGGAAACCAATAGTGATGGAAAGGAAACTGGGACTCAAATCAAGGGAGCAGACCAGAAGGAAGGAAAAAATGACCAAACAGAAAAATATGAAGAAACAAGAATTCAAAAAAATGAGGAGAGGCTTAGGAACCTCCAGGACATCTTTAAACGCTCCAGTATCCGAATTATAGGGGCACCAGCAGGGGAAGAGGAACAGCCACGAGTGGAACACTTATTTGAACAAATAATAAAAGAGAACTTCCCCAGTCTGGCAAAGGAAATAGACTTCCAGGAAATCCAGGAAGCTCAGAGAGTCCCAAAGAAGTTGGACCCAAGAAGGAACACACCAAGGCACATCATCATTACATTAGCCAAGATTAAAATGAAGGAGATATTCCTAGAAGCAGCAAGAGATAAGGGGACAGTCACCTACAAAGGATTTCCCATCAGACTGTCAGTGGATTTCTCAAAAGAGATCTTACAGGCAAGAAGGGGCTGGAAAGAAGTATTTCAAGTCATGAAAACCAAAGACCTACAACCAAGATTGCTCTATCCAGCAAAGCTTTCATTTAGAATGGAAGGGCAGATAAAGTGCTTCTCAGATAAGGTCAAATTCAAGGAGTTCATCATCACCAAGCCCTTATTATATGAAATGTTAAAGGGGCTTACTTAAGAAAAAAGAAGATAAAAAAGATGAACAGTGAAAGGACAGGAAACTCACAGTTATTAACAACCACACCTAAAACAAAAGCAAATTAAGAGGACATCTAGATCAGGAGCAAACCATAGAAATGAAGATCACATGGAGGGTTAGCAACAGGGGAGTGGGAGGAGGAGAAGGGGGGAGAAGGTACAGAAAATAAGTAGCATAGACAGTAGATATAAAATAGATAGGGGGAGGGTAAGAATAGTAAGGGAAATATAGAGTCTAAAGAACTTGAGACATGTTCATGAACTAAAGGGGGGATGGTCGGGGAGGGGTTTGCAGGGTGGAGGGGAATGAAGGGGGGAAATAGAACAACTGTAATGGCATAATCAATAAAATAAAAATGCTTAAAAAATAAAAAAAGAAGTAAGGGGAGGCAAAAGCCAATTTCCAAAGACTTGCCTCAAGGTTTCCCCCCCCAAAAAATGTATCTGATAGAATTCCTACGGACCCAACTGCTGGCCTGAGTTCCTGAGACCCTCTGAATTTTGCAACAATTGTGAGGGTTCTACCCTGGTAATTCTGCTGTTATGGGAGAGGTTTGCAGAAGCTCTGGACAAAACCCCACCAACGTCTTTACCAGAGTCAGTCTTTCTCCTTATTTTGCTTTCTACTAATAAACAGAGCAGCTTCAGATAAACCAAATCAGCTCATTTCAGCTGCGTCACCTTTGCAAGTCCTGTGGACCAGCGATAGACTGAAACAGATACCGCTATTGATGAAGAATGAGGCCCGAGACTCTTCAGAGAAAAGATTTCCACCAAGTTCAGTGTTTTTTTTTCTTATGGAAATTTTAATGCCTCAACTAGTTCTGACTCTTTACCTTCCGTCATACTATTGTAGTGTCTTTTTTTACTGGATTCTTTTCTTATGGAAGGCAACACTTCCACTATGAAGAGTTTGCACGTATCCGTGCATCTCTTCCTTCCTCTAGGACGGCGATTTTCAACTAGTGAGCTGCAAGACTTTTTTAAACATGCAATACCTAAGTATTTACCCAGGGTCACTGACCTCTTTTCCCCTAAACTGTCAAATAAAAATATGACAACAGTCAATACAATAGCCACCAGGTATGAATGAGTCAAAATGACCCCTATTGTTTCTATCGGATCAGCCAAAAATACATATTTTAGTGTGCTGCAGAATTTTAGTAGTTAGTTTATGTGTACCATGAGGTGAAAAAAGTTGAAAATCGCTGCTCTGGGACTTTCAAGAATTTCAGCTTTGCGCTACTTTAAACAAGTGTAAGCCTTAGAATGTACATGGGTTGCATTAATGTCTGCATGTGGGTGAGTGCACTGCTGCTACAATCTGCCCCGCTGTTTGTGTGTGGGGTTTGCTTTGATAGTCAGCAAAGAGCATATCCAAGATGCTCAGCATCTCTCTGTGATTCACAGTATCTCTTCCTTCCATTCAGGTTTTGATCCTTCTGCAAAAGCCTGATGGACTCAGACACAATTACAAAGTCCAGAACATACTTTTATTTTCCAGAATGTGTCTATACCTGTGAGTGCCACAAGATTCTTCAAGAATCTCGTTTCAGCCCTGATTGGTATGGCTCAGCGGGTTAGGCACTGGCCTGAGAACCAAAGGGTCACCAGTTGGATTTCCAGTCAGGGCACCTGCCCGGGTTGGGGGCCCGGTCACATCCCAAGTAGGGGGCATGTGAGAGGCAACCACACACTGATGTTTCTCTCCCCCTCTCTCTCCCTTCCCCTCAGTCTAAAATAAATAAGTAAAATTTTAGAAAAAAAAGAATCACATTTTAGCAATTCTTTCTGGAACGTGTTCCAATACACACACACACAGTAAATCTAATAGTTGAAATAACAAAAGCTGCCTTTTTTCTAATCTTTACTATATGCCAGACATTGTACTAAATGTTTTGCATATAGTATCTCATTTAGGTTTACAGTAATGGTGAAAACACAGCTATTATCAACCCCATTTGACAAACGATTTAGAGTAATTCATCCCAAGTCATACAAGAGTAAGTACCAGAACTGCGTTCGGGGCCCAGGGCTCTGCCCTGCCGCAGCCTGGGCCCTGCAACCCCGTGGCGCTGCTTTCAATGCCGTCTGTTTGGAAGCATGCTACTGTCCCTGAGTAGCTCCCCAAGTCCAACCCCTTCAGTGGTCAAGAAGTGACAACTCAGGAAATTGCATTTTGTTTTTAAAAGCAGGAAGAGATGCTTCATATCTTCCCGTGATGTCTTATACTAACATGAAAACACCGGAAGCTTTTTGCTTTTATTTTTGTTTGTTTTTTTAAAATATTGAGTTACATGTTCTATTCAGCGACTTGAGAATTTTATTCATTTTTTTAAATGTTTGTAAGATATTTCCTATGCCAAGAATTCTCGTGGTCCTTCTAGAACTCTTGATAAATACGTTTCATGTACCATCTTTTTTTAACCTCAGAATGATGTGTTAGGTGGTACTTTAAACATCTTGCTCAAGCAATTTATGTAGCATTAGTTTTCTGATAAACATTAAGTTTATCGATACAAAAAAAACTACTTGATCATTGATTTTTTGAACCATTAACTGCAAGAGCGTCTCCTTTAGCAATCTGCTCTTTCCTTGCCTTTCTAGTAAGGCAACAACCTGAGAGTGTTTGTGGAAAAGGCCCTGGTAGCTCAAAATTCAGAGGGCTCCCTGGACAACTTCCATAAATGGTACTTTACTGAATTCATATCAAGCTCTTTCTGCTATTTACTTTTATTTCTCTGGGTGAGGTTGGTCCTACCAAAGGACTGTGTATTGGACCATAAAGCAAGTGAGTGTTTTGTGTGGATGAAACAGGAGTGGACATCAGTTTGCTGGTCACCTGCCTGTTTTGGTATGGCCTGCAAACTGAGAGTGGTTTTAGATTTTGAAATGGTTGTAAAGGAACACAGAAGAAGAATATTTTATGGCCTGTGAAAGTTACATGAAATTCAAGTTTCATTATTCATAAAGAAAGTTTGATGGGAGCACAGCCTAGGCCGTTCATTTATGCATGGCCTGTGATGGCTTCCAATCCCAAGGACAGTGCTGAATCGTTCCAACAAGCCCACACAGCCTAAAATATTTACTACCTGGCTCCTTACAGAAAAAGCTGGCTGGCTCCTGGTGCAAAGAATAAACACATTTGTTCAACAGCAAATGTTAGATAGCAGAGGCCTTTGGTGCTTTGGTTGGCTTCTTCTTTTTTTTTTTTACTTGACAGCATTTGAACTGTGCAGTTTGGGATAACTTAGCTTTCTGTATGGATAAGAATTAAAAGTTTTGGCACGTTAAACCATTACACAAATTATAGAATAAATAAACTTGGAGTTTGGAAAGGGATTTCAGAATTGTCTGTTGTCAACGTGTGCTGTGTACTTTCTTGGCTTCTGAAACCAAATTCGCGGAACATTCCACAGCCTCCCCCCCCCCACTGACTGGAGAACGTCACCCTGTGAGTGGGATCTGTGGTGGGCAGAGCTGAAGCACCGCTGCACTGTGTCCGAAGCAGGGGTGTCCCTTCCAGGTAATGACATGCTGCATGGCTGCTGACCCTGCAACTTGTTTTCTTGAAAAACTTCCTGAGGCCAACTTGTTTGTTTTGTTTTTGTTTGTTTGTTTGTTTGGTTGGTTGGTCCTGTGCCTCTTTTGCAGGGACAGAGTGAATTATGGGTGGTTAGGAGAACTCCTGAATAATGCAACAAGAAGCTGCCTTCCCGCAGACTGCGTGAGTGAGTTCAAGTCTGAGTTAGGCTTCTTCCACATGGCTTTGCCTCCCACCACCCACCTCACAAATTATCTTTTTCACTTTTGCTCTCAGTTAAGTTTGACTCGTCTGCACCACTCAAAACAGTGTTTGTTTAATCTGGACATTCCCGAGGGTTCAGCAGCCTGTGGATATAAACAAGTCACTCTTACAATATCAACCCAAATTTCCTGTTCTTGTTCTGCTGCTCACAAAGATCTTTTGTCCCACAACTGCTCTGCAGCGTAATTCTAGGTGTCCCCAGAAAATGTTCCCATGTGCTCAGGGGCCACATTGTCAGCCCACCAAGGGGTACCTGGCTCATTCTGCTTCCCATATGAGCTGAGGGCTTGCCTCCTGAGTGGTAATGACCGTTGGGGATGCCTTCTCTCCACACCCACCCACCTCCAACCCATGGCCCCTGCGCTCCCAGAGCTGCTCATTCTCCAGGTGCTGAGCAGGGCAGCAGGATGTGCAGAAATATCTTCCCAAACCACACTGTTCTCTGCAGCTAAGCATCCCAAATTTCATGCCAGTGGCCAGAGCCTTCCAAAGATTCCCACAGAAACAGCTTATCCAGTTATCACTTCTTTGAAGACTGGAATGTCTATCCCCATTCTACAGATTAAAAAAGGAAACTCACAGAGGTTAGCCTGGTGTCATCTACAGGTGACACCAGGACCCAACAGCAGGTCACACTGGTTCTGTTGCTTTTCCAACCTGGGGTTAGTAGGGTTCACATCTTCATGCTCTCACACCTTTGAGACCCTCTCTTACTTATCTCTGCTCCAAATCTTTTGAAAAAATGAGGCAGCAAGTATCTTATGTCTACTCTCTTATGGAAACACCTATGTAGCATTGGCTTACAAGGCTTTAATTGGCTAATTATTTTAAATCTTTAAAGGACCAGTAATCTCTCAGCCTATTTGAATTCTTCCAAAGTTAACAAAGTAGAGCATTGCAACAATTTCACCAACATAGCAGAGCCCTGATATAAAATCTTACAAGGAAAATACTGAAAAAGAGAGAGAAATAATAGGCTGGTTCTCACCTACAATAGAAATGCATGAAAGTCTACACTGTTACTAGATGTAATCAATGTATATTAATGAGACTAATAGACTATGCTCGAGTAGGTTTGATTCTAAGAATTCAGGAACAATCAGAGAAAAAATATGAACCTATGTGTGTGCGTGTGTTTGTGTGTGCAGCATGAGAACTTTACACTAAAATAATAATGCTGGTCACACTAGGAGGTGGGATTGTAGATTTTGTTTATTTCTTCTTTTTGCTTTTCTGCAAAGTCACTCAAAATACAATGAGAAGTTCTTATTGATAATATCAAAATACCACAAAATACCTAGGTGACATTTAAACTGAAATCTGCACTATTAATTTGAAGAAACTTTACTAGAATTGAGTTTACTAGAAGAGGACTCTACTAATTGGAGACACTTTATGGCGATAATTAATGCTTAGTCTCTGCAAAATAATCTATAAATTTAATACAGCTTCAATAGAAATTTCAAGAAAATATTTTGAAACCTATAAAAGTGATTTTAAAATGTATTTCATAGAATGAATATGTAACTGCCAATGGTTTAAAAAACAAATCAGAAATGCAGGCGAATGAGGACAGACTCAATATTCCATATCTTAAAACATGTTTTAACACCACAGTTATTAAAATAGTGCACCATAGCAAGGAACCAGGCACAAAGGTTTGTAGAACAGAAGACCAGAAATTGACCCATGTATAAACAAGTACATTGAATGGTAGCATTCAAGTCAATTTGGAAATGATCAATCAGTAGAGACAGAACAAGTTGCTAACTAAAAGAAATATCAATTGAATTAAAGGTTAAATGTAAAAGATGAAACCACAAATGGATGCTGTTTGCTGTTTCTTTCTCATTCCCAATTCTTTTGTGCTAAATCTGAAGGATAATGCACAGCCAACATATCCACCTAGATTGAAAGTCAACTGCAAGAAGATAACAAACAAAATGCTGAGTCATCATCCTTCACCATCAATGGTGAAAAGTCACCATTTTCACCATGGGAAAATGATAGTCCCTTTTGAAGAAAGAAGAACGTCTTGCTTTGGTGGTGAAGGGAGAGACTTCACCATCATACATACAACCATCTTTACACAAGGAATTTTAATAATCTGACAAAGTATGCTATTATTATTTAATGCTTGTGAATTTTTAATTTTTGCACAGCAAAAGTTGTATTTAATATCTGAATACATTCTCTTAAGCACCATGACTTTTTTAACAAAAGAATTCAATTCATTTTTACAGATCTTCACAGCCTTGTACAGGCAAGGGGAAAATCCACATGCATTAATAGCTGTCTTAGATTGATTTCCAACCTAAGACAGGTATTGAAACAGGGATTCTTGTGAAATGATTAAGAAATCAGCCTCAGAATGGGAGGGAGAAGCATCAGAGAGCAGGAGAGAAAAAGGTGCAGGATGTGGTCTTGGCTGGAACCTGGCTTCTCCTGGCCCCCTAGGTCAGCTCCGCAGCACACAGCACAGAAATGGTGTCCCTCCACTAGGAAAGGGGGCCTGCCCTCTGTGACTCTTGTCATCAGTCAAAGCCGCAGATCACCTTTTTTTGGATGGAGAAGGAAAAGAACCCTAATTTTCCACACGAGGTGCCCCCACTCCTGCAAACACACACACATCTTTCAGCCAAGGCCCCAGCAGATAGGGCAGGTGGGGGCCATTAGCAGCCAACACTCACAACAGCTGGGAGTGGGTACATAGGTCCAGTGAGGGGATGAGGCAGGGTTAGTGTCCCCTCAAATTAAATCTGAATTTCAGATGAACAGAGAATAAGTTTTAATATAAGTATGCCCGATACAGTATTTGTCCTGAAATATTTACAGTGACATATCTATATATTTATATTTTTATATAGTTTATTATAGTTTGCTATATTTATGCATTATATTATAACTAAGAAATATATATTTTTCACCTGAAATTCCACCTTCATGGGGCATCCTGTATTTTTAGTTGCTTACTTTGGCAACCCTCACTGAGCACACAACACCATCCACTCAAATAGCTCACAAGAGGCAGGCTCCTTCATGGAAATGACTTCACTTAGACTTTGAACAACTCCCTAAATGCAGCAGAATTTTCCTTAAACTGTAATGAGGAAAGCCAGAGATCCCAGAGAAACAACTGGAAGAAGCAGAACGTGGGTCCAACAAGACCTGAAGCCAGAGTGCACCGGCCTCCACCAGCCACCCTGACTGGGACCCCTGGAGTCACTGTCCCCATCACACCAGTCCTCGGCCAAGGCTTAGCCAAAGGGCAGAAACCCCAAGTATCAGAAAATTATTTAGGTGGATTCTAAAAAAGATGGAGAGCTCTCTGCTCACGCCTTTCCCTCCAACCAGGCACCAGCCAGAGTAAGGTGCTCCCTGAGCTTGTGGGATGGTCTCTTTCTGGCTTTAGGCAATGGGGCCCTAGAATCAAGAGAGATTAGCAAACTGAAATGCCAGGGCCAAACTGGCAACTCTCTAAGGCTCCTGATTCAGCGGGGCTTCCTCCCTCTAAAAAAAATGAGCCTTCTGAAACAGTGAGCCCCAGACTCGAGGCTAAGTCTGTAATAACAGATGAACAAGGACACATCCCTGAAAGGATTGTAACTGGAAAGGTACAATTAAGTCAAAGGAAAATACCAACCCCTGTATTAGGATTCAGATCTAGCCTGGTTGGGTCTTCAAAGATTTCTTGGAAGTTCTAATAGGCTTACGCATGTGAGAATAATAATACATATTCTTTTCTTTTTTCTTATAAATGTCGTTATCTCAGTCCATGTATATAAAGACAGACACACAAAGATAGAGACATAAACAAAAAGACAGAACAAGAGATTGAAATAGAGACCTATGGAGTAGAGCTTCGGATACCACAACTTCAAACCAACCAAGTCGTCAGTCAACAATAGTGCAAGGGATGGCAAAGGTACCTATCAAGCATCCCTCCTCTTGACATAAAGGGGAAATTTGCGACTAATATTGCAGCCTTTTGTTGCACTGAATATAAAACCCAAAAGAGCATAAACTCTTGTCTGTTTTGCTCCCTGGAGCAGTGCCTGGTATAGAGTAAGCATTCAGCAAACATTTGTTAAACGAATTAAATTCAGCTTATAAATAACCAGAGTACATATAAACAAGTCAGTTCACAATTTCACCCAATCCAAAGGAAAAGGCAAGAACTTGAACTCTGAAAACTCCAAAGAATGGGAGAATATTGCCAAAGCGGCTCAAATGGCATTTCAGTTCAATTCAACCAACAATGTTGCTGGGCCTAATAACACTGAGTTGAGCCGTGGAAGGCTTAGACAAAGAGACAGCAACACCCCTGTTCACAGAGAACCATCTACCAGCTTTGGTCAGTGCTCATAGACCATGAATATCATTAAATTGGGTTCCAAAGAGAAGAGGGCATCTTCTGACCCGAGTTCTGCATGGTCTTTAGATAGATCACATCTCATTCTAATTTGCAGATCAGCCTTCGTGAGTTCAAATCGTCCTCCTAGTCCTTATCTGTTCTGCTTTCCCCATCAGGGTAACAGGGACATAGCTTATCAAAGTGTCCAAAGTCCATTAGGACAATCACACAGGGGAATGAGGGAGGGAGGCATTTGGCCCTCTTCCATAAGTCCTCCTAAGATAGACTTCTCAAAAATTCAGGACTGTGAAGCTCTGAGCCCTTTGTCAGGCATGCTATCACAGAGAACTGTGGAGTTGTGCTCACCGCTTCCTCATTCATTCACTCACTCACTCGTCTGTACATTCCAACCAGTAATGAGTATCTGACCCCCTGCTCCCCTCTAGGGAAGCCTGGTCTTTCCTTTTCAAGGTAATGGAAAGTCCCTTAAAGCAGAGTCTGGTTGATTGTTATCTATAAGCTACTATACCTGGGAGTTAACCAAGGAAGATTTCAATAGTTGTGTCTCCTTTGTGTGCAGGGAAAGAAAATCAGGCATTTCCACATGGCTAAGTGCCTTTGCATAGCTGATCCAAGCCACCTGCACCGGGCTGCTTGTCAGCTTGCCCAGGGCTCCAATGCCCCAACATCATCCACCACCTGTGAGGAGGTGCCAGCAGCTCCTGCGGTACATGCTGCAGGCCTGGGCTCTGGGCTCCTGTCCCTAATCGATAATCCTCCCACCCTATTGAGTGCCTGACCCAAGTCCAGCCTGGCATTTATCTGAAAGCTGGTTTCCAGGATTGTTTTTTTGGTTTAGGCTTCCACAAGCTGCTTTAGTCTTTATTCTAAGTGTTTTTTAAATACCAGGCTTTCTTTCCTGGTTGCCATCTCTTCAACCCTTTTGAAGATCTTGTATTTGGCTGGTAGGACTGACAGCTAGCCATCCACCCACTGTTGACGTACTTGTGTGCCATTCTGTTGTTTTTTAGAGAGTTTCATGTACAGCCTTTCCCTACCACCTTTGATTTCAGACACTGGCTTCATATTGAAAATGTAGTTGAGTCTAACAAACCTTAAGCAAGTGCCTGCAGAGAATCCTCACTCTGCTGGGGATCTGGTCAGAGAGATTCCAGAAAGAAGGCGTGATGGGGGAGACAGACAGACAACTAATAGTTGCATGATAGGAAAATTAGTTTAGTAGACAGGAACACACAAGTGCTGAGATGAAACAGAAGAGGAAAGCCAAAAACAATCGCTGTTGGTAGAATTACAGTGACTTCCAGAAGAAGAACCCTGAGGGCAAACAGAGAGCTGAGAGGGCGGGTGAAGGGTAGAAAGAGCTGAAACCGGAAGGATTGGGCTCAAAGGGTCCTATGAGTCTAGTCCAGGTGTGACGGGTCATGTGGTCCAGGACAACAAGTTTGTACTTGGTCCTACAGCTGCTGATTCCTGCTTTTTGGGGAGCATGAGATCCCTTTATAAAGTTTTTTAAAAGGTTAACTGACCCTCCTACATGAAAACAGTTGTATTTTTAAAATCCTATGATTAAGAAAAATATATAATAAATATAATAATGCATGCCTTGAAATTAATAATTTATGTACATATTACAATCTCTATAAGCATTCACAAGGCCTTACTCAGAGTGCAGATGGTGCTTGGTGTGTAGACAGGCTTCAGTGACCCTGGCCAGGCCCTGAGACCACCGTGGTCTCATCCTGCCCAGATACTCAGGGTATCTGGGTTCTCAGATACCCAGACCCTGGGAGGTGGGAACCATTCCTATTTCCCTCATTGGACTTTTAAGTAAGGCAATAATCAGATTTGGCCTCTGTTGTAAGAAATTCTCTCCGGGAGTATAAAAAAACACATTGAATGGAAAAGAGCCTGAGGTCAGAGAAATCAGTTGAGAAGCTATTGAATTGCAATGATAGAAGCTTTACGCAAAATTGGTACTTTGTGTGTGCGTGAGACTAATCTGTGCACAAGAGCTCTATAGGTACATCTAAATAATTCAAGTTTATTTTTAAATTCCTTTTGTTCTTTTTTCTTCCTAAAAGTACTGATAAAACTACTTTAAGAAAATCTATACTTTAAAAATATCTCTATTGTAAGTAGTCTTTTCAAATAAAAGAGACTTAAAATTATCATCCAATCCTTGGTTTTCCTTCAAAAATTCATATGCTTTTGATTTGACCTCCCCCAAAACTTCTGTATTATATAGCACAACCCAAGTTTTCAAATGATGATTTAAATGTGCTTCATTGTCCTTAAAAATTACTAGAGCTAATAACATCAAGACATAACAATACATCTATTTCGTAACTTGGATGAAATGTTTCCCACTCTATCAAAATCACAGCTGTTGGAATTAAGGACTACATGAAATTCTCTTGGATTTCCCACCACCTCTGGCCACTGCAGAAAAGACATGTACATTGTCTATATATCTTTAAAGCACATCAATTTAAATCTGTTGAAACAACAGTTTAACCCTCTTTGGTTAAATAGCTGTTTAATCAAACTTGGGCAAACCGTGAATTCTGCCTGACTTTTTGGGTTTATGGACTGATTTTCTTCCTTCTGTTGCCTGGAGATAAAGTTTTCATTATCTATAATAAGTTTTTAGAAACTTTGCAAAGCTGAATTTGCTCTTCAAAGAGCAATGAGGTAGGTTTGCTTGCTTTCATGACTGCTGAAATCCAAGTGTGCAGTAAATTGCTAATCACTTTCATGTGATGCTTGATCACATGGAACATGCACAGTGAAGAACAGATAAAAGCATCGGGTTTTATGATATATGTTATCTATCATATCGTGCCCTTGAATACCATAAAGCCAACTGACTTTGCAGTTGGTATTTTGTAAAGTTTCTAGAGGAAGAGTCCAAATGAGGGACCATAGCATAGGATCTATTCTCCACTCCTACATCCCCACCCATTCAGGAGAGAATAGACCCCTCCGTTTGCATTCTTCTAGACCAGCCCTTGCCTAAAGTTCACCCCTTCCTGAAATTCGACTCAACTGTTCAGCACATGTTGACTCTGCGGTAATGAACTGGCACCAGCCTAGTTCTTATGATGATTAATGAAGCTCCTTAGATGCAGCCTATTATTTCATCCAAAGTTAAAACAGTGATTCATCATTAATCACTATAAGAAATGGGCTCAGTGATTCATAATTCTAAGCCAGCCCATTTCCTTAAGGGTCCCATTCGCCTCTTATTATTCCAGAGGTGGCCCAGTTCACAGCCTTGTGCTGACTGTATCCTGACATGTGCATTCCCTGATTTGTTCTCTTTAAAAAGTCACATCCCCCAAGAATATTTTCTTATAACTCCAAAGGCTCTGAAAAAGCATACTTCTTTCGAATACCAGTCTTTTTTCTGGATCCAATTGCCTTTAGATTATTCAAATTAAAACAAGCACCCTCACGCAGAGAATGGACAAATTAATCATAAATCAGTGATCCTCATAACTCCCTTTGGTATTCAGCAAAGGACAGAGTTTGTAGTACAGCCATTTAGATTGAAATGCATTCCCCTTGGTTACCTCTTCACGGCTACCCCTCACCTACAACCAGATTATTTCCCCTGGCCAAGGAAGAGCAGCAACACGAATCATGCTGCACCTTCTAGTCCTGGCCCAAATTTACCAACAAGGACAAAATCACTGCTCTCTACAGGGAACCCTACATGAAGTCATTTCCCAGATTGGGGCTATGTTCTCTAAAGCAGCCCATCCTGCATATGGATTTGATGTTTGTTCTACTTCACTTAAAGGAAATGGAAGCCTTCACTAAGCTACGGCATCATAGCCAACTCTTAGTTTTTTCTGCTCTTTTCTTTCTCTTCCTCCTCCAGCTATCCCTTTCCTCTCTGTCTCCCTCCTCTTGCTTCTCTTTTTTTCCCTTGCACTTTCTCCTTTTCTCATTTTCTCATTTTGGCCCTGGCAGTAAATCCTAGATGAAAACCCAGCCCAGTGATGGCATGGAGATTGTCACTATGATGCCTGATATTTTCTAAAATAAACTATAATTTTTAGCCTCATCAGTTAGGCAAGAAAATTAAATAAGAGGCACCCAGATTAGAAAAGAAGAAGTAAAACTATCTCTTTTTGCAGATGGCATAAACTGGTATATTGAGAGTCCTGAAGAATCCAATAAAAAAACTATTAGAACTAATAAATAAGTTCAGGAAAGTTGCAGTATACAAGAAAATATACAAAAATCAATTGTATTTCTATATAGTGCCAATGATAGAAATACAAAAGAAGTTAAGAAAATAATTTTATTTATAATCACATCAACAAAAATAAAATATTTAAACATAAATGTAACAAAATAAGTGTAAAACTATGAAAATTACAAAACATTGTTGGCATAACTGAATTAAAAAACTAAATAAATGAACATACATGACATCTTCATGAATCAAAAGACTTAAGACTATTGTTAAAGTGGCAGTACTCCCCAAACTGACTTACAGATTTGATCCAATCCCCATCAAAATTCAAGCTCACTTCTTTGTAGAAATTGACAAAAATGGGATAAAAAATTTTGATCCCACAATGGGATTAAATTTTTGCATATAATACGTCTGACACGGGATTTACATCGAATACATATAAACAACTACTACAGATCAATAATGAAAAGACAAACCAGTTTTTTAAAGTAAGGCAAAGAATCAAAACAACCATTTTTTCCAAAGATATGGAAATGGCCAATAATCACATTAAAAAATGATTAACATTATTAGCCTTCAGGGATATGGAAATGAAATCAACAATGAGATGCTACTTTATACCCATTAGGTTGACTAGAATCAGAAAGGGTCAGTGAGGACCCATGGGAATTAGAATGCTCCCAGTCTACTACTGGGATGTAAAGTGGGGCAGCCAGTTTGGAAAACAATCTAGCAGTTCCTCATATGTTTAAACATGCAGTCATGTGACCATGTGATCCAGGCATTCTTCTCCCTATGTAAATACTGAAAAAAAATGAAAACAGAGGTGCACACAAATATTAGTAGACAAATGTTCATAGAAGCATTATTCATAATAATCAAAATAAAAACAACCTACATATCTACCAACTGATGAGTGAATAAATACAGGGCGGGACAAAAGTAGGTCTAGAATTGTTCATGTGAAAAATAACACAATAAGTAATAAATAAGAATACAAGAATAAGCTCTGTGTTTTGTGTATTCACAGCTGAAACCCACTTTTGCCCGACCCTGTAAAATGTGACATATCCATAGAGTATAATATGATTCCACAATAAAGGGGAACGAAGTACAAGTACACGCTGCCTCACCAATGAACCGGGAAAACATTATGTGAGTAAAAGAATCAAGTCACAAGGACCATTTATCTATATTAAATGTCCACAATAAGCAAATCCAGAGAGACTAGAAATAAATTAGAAATTCCCTAGGGCTGAAGGAAGAGCATAAGGGAGACTGGGGAGAGATGGCGGAGGAAAATGAGGTTTCCTTTTGGGGCAATAGAAGCATTTTAAAATTGATTGTGCTAGGGAATGCAAAACTCTGTGAATATACTAAAGCCATTGATGATACCCTTCAGTGGGTAAATTTCATGTTATATGAATTATAGCTCAAGTATTTTTGAAAAGAGAAAAGAAACAAGTTTTTAAAGAAAACATGACTTAAAAGTTGTGCTGTCTAAAAAATCTTGTGGAGAAGGCAAAGAAGCATCTCCACAGTCTCAGGAAGTTTGGGGGCACTGTTTGAAGTTCTGGTGTGACGTCTAGTGCTATAGGCCAGTCACTTGCTTTATTTGTCATATTTTTGCCTATGCCACTGAAGAGTAATTAACGTACCAACGATTAAGCATTCGAAGAGCCAGTGCCTCACAGTGCATTGTCAGGCATGATTATTGCCATTGGCAGCGGCTGTCATAGTCATTGGCACATTGTTTTCCCTGGTGAAAATATTCAGAAGTCCATCCTCCCAGTTAAATTCTGTTATTCAAAGAAGATCCTTTGGCCAGGTATAAAGTAATTCATCCTTGGTAGCCAAGCACACACAGTGGGCTTCACTGGGATGAACAACTTGGAGAGTAAAACAGGAGCTGGCCGAGCATGTCCCCCACGGTCCAGGCAGCTCTTCACTCACTTTTCCCATTGTCCTGAGCAAAACTGGAGGCTCACAGGAAATTAATATCATTGAATTCACCAAAATAGTGCATTTTTTCAAGTAACTATATTTATTAGCTCTTTAAAAATGTCCTTTTACCTGTGGTGACAGAGATTGCTGCTGTCCCTTAATATCCATTTTCCTCTTCTCCCTCCAGAAGTTGTGAATATGTCTGTCTGATCGACCCTACATGTCCCACCTACCCCTGTCACTCTGTACCCATGTGACCAAGCTTTGGAAAATGAAAGAGAAGCAGGAGTATTGTGATTAATTTGTAAAATCTCTCCTTAAAAAAGAGGAGTGCACTTTTTCCCCCACCCTGCTTGCTTCCTGCTGGCCCAGGTGTTCACCTGTGGCCTCACCTCCAGCACCTAATTAAAGCACGAGGTAGCCTTGGCAACAGGAGCTTTACAAGGTGGTGTAACAAGACAACAGAACCTGGGTCCCCATGCTGGAAAATCTGCTCCCAGACTCCTACAGCAGAGAGAAAGAAACCTGTTTTATGTTTAAGATGCTTGTGTTCAGAGCATTCAGCCACTGGCAACTAATTCTAATCCTAATCACTAGACTTGCCTACTCAAATGACACAGATGCTCCCAATCCTGTAAAATCAAAGCCCCGCCTTTCTAGGCTGGAAGTGAGATGGGAGAATTAGAGCCTGGTGTGAAAGTCAGGTGATGACTCTGGCCAGTGTGGCTCATTTGGTTGAAGTCACATCCTGTAAAATGAAGGGTTGTGAGTTCAATTTCTGAGCAGAGCACATGCCTGGGTTGTGGGTTTGGTCCCTGGTTGGTGGGGCTCTGGTGAGAGGAACCCGATCAGTGTTTCTCTCCCTCTCTCTCTCCTTCCCTTTCTCTCTCTCTCTAAAATCAATAAGCATGTCCATGGGTGGACATGGACATGTCCATGGCTCTAAAAAAGAAAAACCAGGTGATGGCTGGGCGTGTTGGCCATCACAAGGGGAAGGTACACTGCTGGTATCACAGTCATCGAGCATAAACAGCCGTGCCCTGTCTCTGTGTGTTTGTGTCCCATTTCTCTTCTGTGTAAGCCCTGCCTTCCAGCCAAACGACCAGTGTCGGATCCACACAATACGCTCCACATAGCTTTCCCCTTCATTCTATTTCTTCTTCCTAGAATCTCCCTATACCTCTCACCTGAATAACACAGATTCTCCTTTAAGGCCCCACTCAGTGTCCATCTCCCCTAATTCTGGCATTTTTTAACTTACCATCCACTTTTCTTTGGATTTCTATTGTGTTTATCATCTGAGTTCTCAAGTGGCACTAACTAGACAGCCCATTATATTGCTATTTGTCTGTTAAAGTGTCTCCTGTTTTCTCAAACAGATTATAATTTGCCTCAGGACCAGAATCATTTCTAGTATGTCTTTTCATCCCCAGGAGCCCAGAATAGCAGCCTGCACATAGTGGGAACTCAGTCACTGCTTATTGCTGCTGGAAACGATGCTGCCAGTCCTTATAACAACCTTGAGGCAAATAGAGGACCCTTGAAGATTTAGCCCCATCAATCCCCTCAGCAAACTCTCTCTCATTCTTCGGACCCATCCTCCATGTTGTCTTCAAGAGATGCCTCTTGGAAGATTTCTCTAAGCCATTCAAGCTAATTTGCCCTGATTAGACCTTGTAAATATCTCTGAGAACTCATGACTTTGCATAATAATAATGTTGGTTCATTTATCTTTGCTCCTTGATTGCAAACTCCTGAAAATCGAGTATTACGTCTTAATCATCTTAGAACTGCTTGCACCAATGACTGGCATTTAGTAGATACTCAAAAGTTTGTTGAGTAAATAAATAAATAACAAACAAGACAACCATCCAAGAAGGCTTATGACTTCCCGTTGAATTCGTTCCTCTGCCTTTTACATCAGTCTCTGGAGCCCTGTGACCCCAGGTTTAAGGCTTCCAGGGGCTCTGTGCACATTAACTGTCCCCTTTGACACGCACCCAGATTGCACAGCAGGCCCCCCCAGCTCTAGTAAAACAATGAAGTCCATGTGAAACCAGCCTGCATTCAAATGAAACCAAGGAGAAAAGGTTGTTTGTTGAACTTAAAAGACAGATGTTAGTACTTCTCAGTTTCAAACTGAATCCTAACCCTTGTGAAATTCAAGTTTCATTTCTGCTTGGTCAAATGGAATTTCCTGATTCAATGTAAGAAAAGTTTAAGGGTCTCTTTCAGATTTTGAGGACTTTGTGATTCTATTTAAGGGATTACTTGATTTTATATATGTGATTAATATACATATCTCTTTTCCCTTTAATACCATAGAGTTTACATTTCCAGAAAAAAATGGGCTTTGCTTTTTGGCAAAATGTTCTATCTGTTACTTCACATTGACATTCAGAGGACAGGTAGAGACAATGCCCGATCCAACTGCTACTGGCTTTCACCCCTGGGAAGTGGGGAGGTTCAGAGAGAAAGACGGGGAAGGAACATGAGTAGGCTCTATTCTCTACCCAGCACTGACTCATGCCACCCTGGAGGAGTTGCTGCAATCCTCTGCGCCTCTAAGTCCCTGTCTGGAAAAAATGGGCTAATCCACCTTGCCTCCAATCTGCCTCCTAGGAGTGTCGCAAGGATTAATGAGTTAATAATGCTTGAAGAGCACTTTGAGCTTTGGATGAAAGATTTAGAAGAACAAGGGGTGGTGGTTATTATGCATAATTAAAAGCTCTGGCAGAAACGTTGGTCTGAGTGAACCCCCAAGGCCACGATAGCCAGAACCCAGACACAGCGCAGAGCCAATATTCAAATACGTATTATTTTCTCTAAAAGAGAATTTCAGTCTGATTGTGTGATTACACTAAACAAAATCTTTTCATCCACAGGGCCATCATAATCAGTGTGGGTGAATATGCAGTCCTATCATGGCCCTGAGGTGCTGGGCAATGCCCTGACCTGCCTAACATCCACCACGAAGGTCATTCTCACCCACCACACTGTGAGCCCTGTGAGACAGACCTTTCTGAAGAACTTATAGGGACATCAGGAAGGTCTGCTGTCCCCAGACCTTTCTTCCATATGGCCATGAAGTTCCATTAGTAGAATACAAAACCTTTTTCAAATTATGGAGAAGCCATAACATACAAACACTGCCCACATGGTAAAGCAGGGCACCTGGCCTGTGAATTAAGTACATTGCAACCTAGATGATAGTAGATCCCGCCCTCTAGCCAGCACAAGTTCCAATAAAGAAGACAGAACAAATGATTTTGAGTTCAACAGTGAGATGAAGTCTCCAAATGGAGAGGGGCTGGGTGCCCAAAGGAGAGACTCACACCCCAAAGACAATCACGGCCTCCTTCACACCGTCACAGATAGCACAGTCTGCAGAATAGAGAGTTCAATCTTCTTCCTCCAGGAAGTAGCCTCCATTCACATCATGCTATATTAATGCACAAGCAACATGTACTAGAAACTCCCGGGAGTGAAACCGTGACCTGGGCTATTCTTGCTAGTTTCTGAGAACAAAAAGGCACAGTACTGCGAGAGCTCATCAGACATCATCACACACCACTTCTCTCAAATGCCCACATAAACTTTTTTTTGCATTTTTAAGAAAGAAAGAAACATCAACGTATTGTTCCACTTAGTTATGCATTTATTGATTGTTTCTGCTATGTGCCCTGACCAGAGATAGAACCTGCAACCTGGGTGGATCGGGACGATGATCTAACCAACTGAGCTACCCAACCAGGGCCACGTAGATTTTTTAATAGCACCTGTGGAGCACTGCAACTGTTGATGTCTGAGTTGGATAGAACAGAAAATAGGGTTTGCAGAACGGAGGTTAGGCTCTGCTACAGACACTAAGAACAATACAGTTTCAGTGGAGAAGACTGGCAATGAAGGGTCACATCTAGAGAAGCAGGTGACTGAAGGTATAGGAATCAAATCTACGAATCCTGGTTTTCCATAAAGGGTAAAGCCCTGGGAGCCGTGATGACTTCTCTGTGCATGTGAAGACTGTTGTATGAGAGAGGAAATCTGATTTCTCTGCGTCATTCCAAAACACAGAGCCAGGCCCAATGCCCAGCACTTGAACACATTTCAATGCAATAGAAGGACATGCTTTCTAATAGCACTAATACAAAATGAAGTTAGCTGGCCACTGGCCACCTCCTCAACTCAGATAGAGGCCAGTAAGCATGATTTAAGTCTTGTTAAGTGACATTTTATAATGAAAAGCATTACTAAGTCACATGCTGATATTAAAGGGGGAAAAAAATTAAAAAAAGTGTGAAGTGTTTGCATTATAAGTTCAGATACTGTCTAACTCATTCTCTTTCATTATGTTATTTATTATAAATGTGTGTTAGAGAATCTGAAGATTCATTATAAAGAATATTTTCCTACAGAATATGGAGTTTCACTCTGTATTATAAAACAAAATCAATAAATTCAAATAAATACAGATTCTGACCTCTGAATGGTAAGAAGTGGGTAGTAGAAAGCCAGTGAGTATGAGATGGAAAAGAAGGGTGAGAATGGACAGCTTTGGCTGTGCACATCCCACTCTTTCCTGTAGGTGGCAGCATTTATTTATAACTGTCCCATCCACATTCAATGGCTGCTGGAGGGGACTGGGCTGAGTGAGTTTCTGTTTGACTGCCTCAATTTTCAGAGTATCTAATATAATTAGTGAAAATTTTAATATCACTGGTTTGCTGCCTTTGCTAGGGGAAAAAAAGAAATACATTGAAGTCAGTTCTGCCTGGCCAGAGGGGAATGGCCTGTTGATAACATATAAGGTCATGGTTCAATCAGATTTGCCACTGTGATCATATATTTTTACATTGACAGCATAGTGAATGCTTTGTTTCCCCTCTGCTGAAATCTGCATAAACGCAACAAAAACGTTTGTTTACCATTCTTTTGTCATTCTCAAGTAGCTTTTAGAAAGAAACCAACCAATAAAGTAGTAGCTAAATCTAACCCACCAAAAATTCAGAAAAGCTGTGAACTGTGTCTACCATTGAAACCAGGAAACTGAGCTAATGTTCTTTTTTATAAATTGGAAAATCTAGAAAAAATGTCTGAGTAATGGAATAAGTTTTTTCAGGTATTAGAAAGCAAGATGTGCCTTGAAACACCCAACATTCACTCCCTATGTTTGGCATCTCTGAGTTAATTTATCAATGCAAGGCCCCACAGCAGGCCAGAGAACAGAATGAGAGCAAGCCTCTAACCACCGTTACATTCGGCCTTTCGGACAACACAAAGTATACAGTTGTGTAAGATCCTCTAGAGCAAGCTTTTCCAACCAGTAGATCAGGATCAACCAGTAGGCCATCTAGCTACCCTGGGGCATGGCCAAGTCGGGGCTGTCCCCCAGCCCCACCCACTTGCCTGTTTCTCTCCCAAGCTCCCAGTTGGGAAAAGGAGACTGCTAAGCTCTGCCTTGCTGCTCACAAGCCTCCCGTGGGCAGACTGGCTCGCCCCACCCCTCCCGAGACCAGGGTCTCAATCCTTTGGAAAATTAAGTGCCCCACCTCTGGGAGAGGCTGCCCACCCTGCCCTGGGGTCAGAAAGCCCCAAGCTTTGGGGAATTTCCAAAACTTATTGTTTGTTTGATTTCCTGAAACCTGCCATCTGCCCCTACTAACCAAAAGCTGTTTTGCATAGTTGTTTTTTTTCCTTTTAATTAAAGAAAAATAGAGTAAGTTTTGTTTTGAAAAATTCTCAGCTCACTTAGATATGACTGAACACCAGGGTAGCATGAAGTCAAGTTTGGGAGTGATCTTTTTTCAAATTCTGGTAAATATGCTATAAATAATAAAAGTGATAAAAAACCATATCCAGCACTTAAAAACATGAGCTTTCAGAATATCAACTAACACTTGCATATGTTAGTTAAAACATAATATTTAAAAATTATGAGTTTTACATTGAAAATGTGGGTTCTATAGTCAGGTTCCCCCCGTGTATAGCCTGAAGAAAGTTGCTATGTTCCTTTGCTGGGGTGGCCATAACAAGATACTGCAGGCTGGGTGCCCTAAACAACAGAAATCTATCTCACAGTTCTGGAGGCTGGAAGTCCAGATCAAGGTGTCAGCAGGTGGGTCTCTTCTGAGGCCTCTCTCCCTTGCTCCTCAATGGTTGTCTTTTCCCTGTGTTTTCATGTGCTCTTTCCTCTGCCCATGTCCTACTCACTTCTTATAAAGAAACCAGTGAATTAGAATCCACCCTAATGACTCCATTTCAGTATAATCACTTCTTTAAGACACTATCTCCAAACTCAGTGATATGACCCAAACTCTTGAGCCTCGGTTTACTCACATGTCAAACAGAGAAGAAAATAGTAACAGCGTCTGCATTTTCCCAAGGAGAAACTGATGTGAGGCTGGGAAGCACTGAGCACTGTGTAGAGCCACGGTCCCTGACACCATCATCAGCAAGAGGACCGACCGCACACCCGCATGCCCCGCACCAATGTCCTGCGCCACTGAGTCAGAGCCACCGTAGTGGAAGGGATGGGCAAGGAAAGGGAGATGAAAACAAGGTCTCCACTCTCCCCTCTCCCACTTCTGGCACACAGAGCTCAGCACAAAAGAGAGCTGGAGTCACAGGGCATGGCAGCCAAGGAGGGTCCATTTACCACCTGGCTTATTTATTCATTTGGTTTTATCCTCACCCAAGGACATTTTTTCACTGCTTTGAGGGAGAGATGAAGGAAGAGAAAGCTTCATCGATTGGTTACTTTGCATACATGCCTGGGCCAGGAATTGAACCTGCAAACTTTCTGTTACAGGCAAGCTCCAACCAACTGAACCACAATGGCCAGGACTACATTCTAGTTTCTAAGATCAAAACCAAGCTTGGGTTCAGAATGAAGGCAAGAAAAGAGAGGTGTATTTCCCTGGCCTCAGACAAGCGCCCAGCCAGGCACAGTGAGCCCAAGGCTCCTGTCTTGGTAACAGAGCTGGGGGTCAAGCAGAGAAGGAGCAATGGCCAAATGACCAAGAGCCCTAGTGCTGCCAAGCACACTGTTGGGGAAGAAGTTTTACATTCAGACAGCTCCTGGCAGAGACAAAGGCTGGCCTGTCTGTCCCTGCTTCCCCAGGGAAAACAGCATGGCCATTAACCCTGTCACTCTGGTAGCTGAGACACCTGATGCTGGGATTGCAGCGAGCTGCTGAAACAGCATTGCCAAAGTCACCTGGGAAAGCCAAACCATGGCGGATAAACACGGTGATTTCTGGCTGAGGGGAAGTGGGCCCCAAGACAAAGCAACCAAGCCTGTGTGCTCCAGAAAAAATAAAAAGCTAAACGAAGATCAGCTTAGTGCCTCACTGTTTCCCCTTCACCAAGTCTCCCTAGTGCTTGCTTTTAATTTATGGCAGGCAGTACTAAAGAGACTGCCTATAGATTTAACACTGGCATTTCCTTCATGCAGTAATCCTGTGAATCCCATTTGCTATAAATTTCTGCAGAGTGACATAAAAGTGACCTTTCTTTATTAGTGAGCACATATAACAAACTGTCTTTTTTCCAGCACTTGGGAGTGACTTGAATCAGCCACACGGATTTTGGACATGCCCCTCCCTGACTCAAACTCACTTCATCCGACCTGTGTCCAGGAAGAATGACACAGCTATAGAAGCAGCATTAAAAACTGTCTCACTATCCATTGTTCTAGAAAGAGCTAATGGAAAAGGGCTCGTGGTTTTTCCCACCCAACCAGCTCCGACTACCATCTGATACAAGGAGAGGTTTTGTGACTCGATATGCCAACTTCAGTAGGGTTCGTTTTTTTTCTGTTACTTTGCAAAGTAGCCTGTAGTGGTCATGTATATAGTAAAGTATAAATCAAAGAAATATGTATTCTCTAGCACCGAATGAAAGGTTTTTGAGATGAAGAAAGGCAAGGAGAGGAGAGGAATCAGATGTTTTGCAAGTAGACATTTACCCAGTGCAACCCTTCCATTTTGCAGTGAGGACCCAAGGTATTTTTTTCTCGTGGAAAAGTCTTGTCTATGCTGCTCCATTGTTGTCATCATTTCCACTGAGGCCTGGCTCCCACGGCCTCTCCCTGCCTACCAGCCCAGAGCACCACCTGTGGCGGACAAATCATGGCTCCCCAAAGATCTTCATGTCCCATTTCCCAAAACCTGTGACTCTGTGCACGACACATGGCAAAGGAGAATCAAGTTGACAGATGGAATTAAGGTTGTTAACCAGCTGACCTCAAAATGGGGAGATTACCCCAGATTATCCAGGCGGGCCAGTATAGTTACAGATGCGAAAGAGGTGGCAGAAGAGTCCGTGCCTGAGTGAGATTATGTGGCTTCACCAGGCATTGCTGGTTTTAAAGATGGAGGAAGGGAGCCAGCAGCCACAGAGTGTGGTTTCTGCGACTAAGGAAGGAAGCGGCATCTGCTGTTGCTGATTCATAGGTCTCCCCCTGTCCTTGATCGGCTCTCAACTCTCTCATCACATGTGTAACCCACACGCCTGGTTTCCTGGCTGGACTGTGACCAACACAGGTTCCATAAAAACAGTCTAGTGTTTAATCAAAGAAGCACAAATGCTAAGAGAAAAAAATGGCACCCAATAAGATAGTTATCTCTACCACATAGACACCACGGTATCTAACTATAACTTTAAAATGTCTCCGTTGGAAAAAATCTTCTCCAATTAAAGAATCTGCATCCATACATTACATGTAAAGGAGTTAAATGTTGTATGTTTGGCAAAGAAGAAAGTAAATTTGGAATAAAGAACTTAGTCTAAAGAATTTTCTTGCTAAAATTGAAAGCACACACATTTTGCTTTAGTGTCCTGCCAGATCCGCCCAGACCCGTTCTGGATGCGCAGCGCCATCCGGCGCATGCCACGCAAGCTTTAACCACGGTGTTTGTCCCTATCAGGATTTTATAGGAATATTAATAATGTGGTCTTCCTGCCATTTGGGCAAAGGTAATATTATGCATGATTGTTAGTTACTTTCATAAAAGGCCTTAGGTTTTCTAAAGAGAAGGGTTTTCTTAATTTAAAAATATTTTTATTATTTTATTGTTTTTTTGAATGGAGTCAGTTTACATAGTTAGTAAAAACTGAAATTTTGTCCACCAGGTAGTACCTGCTAAATTATACAGCATTTTGGTTTATAAAAGACCTCTATAACTCAGTTTCTTTTTTGAAGTTTTTTAGGGACATTAGGTTGTTTGAAAAAAAAAATAAAAGTCACCAGTTTTAATGAAAGAGTCCACCTAGGAGGAGAAAGGCTCCTTCTTCATTCCTTGTCACAAGAGCCCTTGAGGTACATGAGGATTTCAGGGCCCATGCTCCCTGGCTCAACAGATAGTATAATAGTTTCCTATTGTTATAACAAGTTTCCACAAACTTAATGCCTTACTTAAAGCAACACAAATTTATTCTTACAGTTTTGAAGGTCAGAAGAGCAAAATGAGTCTTACAGGTCTAAAATCCAGGTGTCAGCAGAACTGGTTATTTTTGGAGGCCTCATGGGAGACTCTGTTCCTTCTCCCTGTAACCTTCTAGAGGCTGCTGACATTCCTTGGCTCATAGCCACATCACTGCAGGCTCTGCTTCACATGGCCTTTTCCTCTGTCTCTGACTCTTCCTGTATCCCTCTTATAAGGACCCTTGTGATTACATCAGGCCCACTAGAATAATGCCAGATAATCTCCCATGTCAAGATCCTTAACTTAAGTCTGAAAAGTCCCTTTTGCCATACAAGGTCATACTACAGGTTCTGGAGATTAGTATATATTAGAATATATTCAGGGGGTCATTATTTAGCCTTCCAGTGTCCACTCTCTGACCCCCAAGGGTTCACCTACACCCCACATATAAATGACATTCACACCATCCCAAGATCTCCAAAGGTCTTAAGTTAACAGTTCCATCTGAAGTCCCAAATCTCACTCAAGTCTCATCAGTTTAGAAGTCCCAGATCTCATCTAAACCATTCAGATGAGGCGTAGGTGAGCCTCTGCATATAATCCATCCAACAGCAAAATTCTCTCTGTCTGTGGAGTCACGAAATTAGAAAACAAGAATATCTTCCACAAAAATAATGGTGAGACATGCATGGGGTAAGAATTATAGACCTTGCCATAAAAAAAATGAAAACAAGAGTAATGTCTGGTCCCAGCCAATGTCCAAACACAACCAGACAAACTCTATTACATCCCAGGACCCAGAAATGATTCTCTTTGGCTCCTGACCTCCTGATGCACAGCTTCATCTGAGAAGTCACCATTTTGCTTGAATGGTAGCACACGTGTGCAGCTGGGGACTTTGGTCAGCCTGTCTTCTACCTGTGGAACTTTGGGAGTTCACCAGTCTTCTCTTCTTTTGTGTTTTCTCTGTCTCTTTTGGTCCAAGCTAGTAATATTTTTACTATTGAGAGTATTCTCAAAACCTGGTAGGCTATTACTCATCTTGCCACAGATAGCATGGACAGAATAATTAATGAAAGGAAGTGAACGTGACTTCTGGAGAATGGACTAAGCTATCTAGGTTATAAAGCACTATATACACAGAATGTCATCATTCAAAGTTCTGAGCTGTGGGTTTCTGGCATGTTGGGTCTTTAAATCTCAAGTTATACATTAGAACACAATGTTACCTGAAAAAACTTTCAACCATATCACATATATATATACATATATATATATGTGTGTGTGTATGTATATATATATATATATATATGTGTGTGTGTGTGTGTGTATATATATATATATATAGCCACACACACCCATATATATACATATATATGCTAAAAAGGAAAGTCTATGCTGCCCAGAGATTGCTGATGACTATCAGAGAATAACCAGTACAGGAGGGTGGTGCTCCAATTACAGCAGAAGCTATTGGTGAGTACATCTTCAAAGGAAGCCAAACTAGCATCAGGACAGTAAATAAAGCCATAGAACCTGCTTCTCCTAAGAGCTTCTTTTGAAAGAATTGGTTTCGAGAACTCATTTCCTGAGTTGGAGTCCCCATTGCTGTCAAGTTGAACACTGTAAAGGCAAGGATCAAACCATTCTTTTTCCTTCCCATCCACTAGCCCAGCAACAGGGAAAAATAGGCCAGGGAGAGACTCAAACATGTGAGGCCAGCAGAGCACCACACAGGTCTGGTCTGGCAGACACGATAGAAGGGCCACATTGTGTGATCATATGGCATCATGGGACCTATGGTGCCAGGTTTTGCCTAACACCAAAATCAGATTGACTTCCTCCCAGAAGAGTTTATCAGATATTTTGATAAACCCTTTGTTACACAGGGTACAAATTAGGAACAAACAGAGTGAGTCATCTAGCCTGCCTTTTCCCCTCTGGTTTCAGCAATTCCAATCTAGTTACAGAACTGTATTAACTTATAACAAAAAATAGGCCCATTAGCAATCATGAAAATGCGAATTTGAGCCACATTGAGATATCACGTTAAACCCACTAGACTGGCAAGAGACCATACCAAGTATTGATCAGAGAAGGAAGAAAGAGATTGTAAGTTAATACAACTACTTTAGAAAACAATTTGGAAAAATTAAAAAATGATACCATACAACCCAGCAATTCCATTCCTAGGAATATACTCGAAGTGAACCCTTGGACATGGACCCTTTTAAACATGTTTAAGAACAGCAAACAAGCCAATAAGTATTTATTGACAGGAAAATTGATCATCATATTGCTATATAGTCACACTGTGAAATACTGTACAGCAGTGGATATGAAGAAACTATGGCTGCATGCTTCAACGTGGGTGAATCTTAGTAGCTTAATACTGAGTGAAATTAGTAACTCAGAAAAATACATGCAAGGGGGACTTCCCAAAACAGAATTTATTTATAAAAAATTATTTGTTTATTTTTACGTGTTTGAACTTCAGTCACTTTTAAAGTACTCTCCATTTGATACAATACACCTATTGAGATGTTTTTCCACTATTCAAAACAGTTTTTGAGCTCATTGATTTTGATGCTTTTTAATGCTTCTGCCATTTTTTATTTTGCCTCTTCCACATTGGTGAAACGTTTTTTTTAGGACTTTTTTCATCAGAGGAAACAAAAAAAATGTCACTTTGGGTGAGATCAGGTAAATACAGAGGGTGGGCCCAGGAGTCGTGCCATTTTTGGTCAAAAACTGCTGAACAGGACTTTCGGCCAAGGTGGAGATGTAGGTAGAAATACTGTGTCTTTTTGCACAACCAAAATTAAGGACAACAAAGATTTAGAAACTAAAAAACAACCAGAACTGACAGAAAATTGAACTGTATGAAAGTTTGACAACCATTCATCCAGACCAGTAAGAGGGGTGGAATCGGCGGCCAGCAGAGAGGGATTGAGGCAGGAAAAGGCTGTGGCTGATGGACCCAGGCATGAGGAGAAAAGGGGCAGACCCAGGGAGGCGGCAAGGCAGTTGGCTGACTATGATCACACATTTGCACGCAGATAAACCAGACAAAAATGGGCAGCGACACAGACCACGCAACCCAAGGCCCCAGTGACAGAAAATAAAGCCTAAAAGCACTGATTGAAAAGATGCCAGGAGAGACACCCAGCCTCACAAGACAGTTTGTTGGAGAGACCCACAGGGTCCTAGAACGTACACAAGCCCACCCACCCGGGAACCAGCATCAGAAGGGTCCAATTTGTTTTTGGGAAGTGACAGAGGGGACTGAAATTCGAGAGAGAGTGGAACAAGTGCCATTGTTCCCTCTCTGACCCTGTCCCCACATACAGCGTCACAACCCAGTGACTGGGTTGCCCTGCCCTGGTGAACACCTAAGGCTCCACACCTCATACATAACAGGCACAACCTGATCAAAAAATTATGGCTCAAACAGAACAAATCAAAGCCCCAGAACCAATACTTTTAAGCGACCAAGAGATAGCCAACCTATCAGATGCACAGCTCAAAGCACTGGTGATCAGGATGCTCACAGAACTGGTTGATTTTGGTCACAAATTAGATGAACAAATGAAGGCTACACTAAGTGAAATGAAGAAAAATGTACAGGGAACCAATAGTGATGGGAAGAAAACTGGGGCTCAAATCAATGGAGTGGACCAAAAGGAAGAACAAAAAAAAACAAACAAAAAAGAAGGAAGAAACAAGAATTCAAAACAATGAGGAGAGGCTTAGGAACCTCCAAGACATTTTTAAATGTTCCAACATTCGAATTATAGGGGTACCAGAAGGGGAAGCCAAAGAATAACAAGTGGAAAACTTATTTGAACAAATAATAAAGGAGAACTTCCCCAATCTGGCAAAGGAAATACACTTCCAGGAAGTCCAGGAAACTCAGAGAGTCCCATAAAAGAGGGACCCAAAGAGGAACACACCAAGGCACATCATAATTACATTACCCAAGATTAAAATGAAAGAGAGAATTCTAGAAGCAGCAAGAGGTAAGGGGACAGTCACCTACAAAGGATTTCCCATCAGACTGTCAGTTGATTTCTCAAAAGAGACCTTCCAGGCAAGAAGGGGCTGGAAAGAAGTATTCCAAGTCATGAAATGCAAGGACCTACATCCAAGATTGCTCTATTCAGCAAAGCTTTCATTTAGAATGGAAGGGCAGATAAAGTGCTTCTCAGATAAGATCAAATTCAAGGAGTTCATCATCACCAAGCCCTTACTATATGAAATGTTAAAGGGACTTATGTAAGAAAAGGAAGATAAATAATATGAACAGTGAAAGGACAGCAAATTCACAGTTATTAACAACCACGCCTAAAACAAAAATAAACTAAGTGGACAGCTAAAACAGGAGCAGAGCCACAGAAATGGAGATCACATGGAGGGTTAGCAACAGGGGAGTGGAAGAAGGAGAGGTGGGGAGAAGGTACAGAGAATAAGTAGCACAGATGGTGGAGAGAAAATAGACAGGAGGAGGGCAAGAGTAGTGTGGGAAA
Source organism: Artibeus jamaicensis (assembly GCF_021234435.1). Classification (NCBI taxonomy): domain Eukaryota; kingdom Metazoa; phylum Chordata; class Mammalia; order Chiroptera; family Phyllostomidae; genus Artibeus; species Artibeus jamaicensis. The sequence goes on from NW_026522059.1 coordinate 42,918,336, forward strand.
TGTAGAAGCTAAAGAACTTATGACACATGGACACGCACTAAAGGTGGGGAATGTGGGTGGGAGGGGGTGTGCAGGGTGGAGGGGAATGAAGGAGGGGAATGGGACAATGGCATAATCAATAAATTATGAAAAAACAAAACAAAATTGCTAAACTTTCAGCAAGGTTCTGCCAGGTGCACTTAAAAATCACCCATCATAAAATGGGCAAACACATTGAAAGAGTCTTTAGAAAAATTCACTGAAGCCCAATGCACCCTCTCCCAACAACACCAGTCAGTATACTGATACAGATGGGTTCCTAGAACACTCGCCTAGTGGGGGAAGCCTGTCCTACAAGGGGCCCACCTTCCAGAAGATAATTCTGGGTTTTTTGGCTCCTTTCTTGTTCATATAGTTTGATACCATTTTATTAAGTTTAAATCAAGAAACACATTACAGAATGCTAACAGGTGTAATACAGTATTAAAGAAAATAAAGAGTGAAAGAAAAGAAAGATAAAGTTTTGGTTTGTATTGATCAACCAATCTCATTTTATTATTGAGATTAATAATTTTTATATAATACATATCTCTAAGTATAACCAGGAATTGAGATAAAATTGTTACATTTTACCACTGTCCTTTATAAATTAGGCTACGGGAGATCCCCTTCCTGTCTCACCACCGGATAAAAATGTGAATGGACCTCATGACTTTGCTAGTCATTCCTTACGTAATAGAAATGCATCCAGCCATCTCACATGACTCAAATCAGAAATCTGAGTACCTTCAATCTTCCCTCAGTGTTGAGATCTGTTTCTCACTTCCTCCAACTAGGAGGAAGGCACACTCCTTGAGGTCAGCTTCTCCTCCCTACCCTCACCTCTACTGACACCCCCACAGCTTCTACCAAATTCTCCTCTGAGTTAGAACATGAGGAGGGAGGTGGGGAAAGGAAACAGAATGTTCTAATTTGACCACTGAGATCAGAAGCTGGCTTTGAGCAGTCTGGGCATGGCAAAATCTAGAGCAGACTCCTTCGTGGGTCGTCTTGGGGGTTCCTGCAAGGACCCAGCTGTGACACCCACGTGGCAGGCCATGCACTTTACTCTTTCAGCAAAGGCCTCCATTGGCCCCTTGTTCTCAGCGCACAGATGCTTTATTGGCATGCCACTGCTCCTCCAGGACCCAGGGAGGTTCCAGACATGCTCCCTGTCACTTGTATAGTCAACACCTCCTTTGTAGAGAAAACTCACGTGTCCTTGGCCCTAACAAATGGAGTGCAGGTTCACCCCCACTGTCCTTTGCTCTGCCCCAGAGCAGCTCTCTGGCCAAGCTGTTTCCCTCGGATGTCTAGGGCTGGAGGGTGGAGGTCTATAAGTCCATGGACGTTTCTTACTCTGGGGACTGACACCCTGCACCCACCCTCCTTCTACCCCTCTGTCTAGGAGACAGGTAGGATGAAGAAATCACAGAATAGCTTTCACCAAGGAAATCAAGTTCAAAACTTTCTCCAAATGTCTACTCTCTCTTAAATGCATGATTTGGGTGAGGGGCCAGAGTTATGTAACTGTTTCTTGGTTATTTCCTTTAAAAATACTTTAGCTCTAGCTGGCATGGCTCGGTGCATTCAGTGCAGGCCTGCAAACCAAAAGGCCACCGGCTCTATTCCCAGCTGGGGCACATGACTGGATTGCGGGCCAGGTCCCCAGTTGGGCATGCAAGAGGCAACCACATGTTTCTCTCTCTGTCTTTCTCCCTCCCTTCCCCTTGTCCTAAAAATAAATAAATATATATTTTTAAAAGCTATACCTTAGGTGTTTGTTCCTCAACTCACTCTGGTATTCATTATTTTTATATATTCATGCCTTAGATTCATGCCAAAGATTCTAATTTAATATCTTTTGACCAGTGTCATTGATACTGCACTTCTCACACCAGGAAGGAACAACCTGGTGATCAATACAAAACCCACCTGCCTTGATTTGCTTTTCACTCTCAGACCTAGTTTCACTGGGGTCAGTGCATTGGGCTCATGGCTGGTTCTGTCCTTTTTAGTCCTCTGCCTTGTGTGCTCCTCCTGACTTGCATCATACAGCACAGCAACTATGATGAGCAAACAGTAACTTTAAACTTCACTTCTGAAATGGGTATATGGGACCCACTTCACTACGGTGAGTGTTAGATTCACACGGAAGTGAAAGCACCACACAAATACAATTTGTTCTCACTGTATGATCACAGCACTCCCTGGACAACCTCCAAGAATTAAAAGCTCTAAAGGGGATTTGCCACTAAGAAAATTAATAGATATTATTTATGTAAAGATTTTATTTATGTATTTTTAGAGAAAGGGGAAGGGAAAAAGAGAGGGAGAGAAATATCAATGTGTGGTTGCCTCTCACACATCCGCTACTGAGGACCTGGCCTGCAACCCAGGCATGTGCCCGGACTGGGAATTGAACCAGAGACCCTCTGGTTGACAGCCCGTGCTCAATCCACTGAGCTATACCAGCCAGGGTAGACATTATATTTTAATAATATTTTTAAATATTAACTTGAAAAGTGCAACCTTTTCCTGAATAATCTTCTTTAGCTATTCAAGAGATATTGTTTTTGATTATGATCTAGGGTACAGTTGTCAGATAAAATACAGAATTCTCAGTTAAATTTGAATTTTAGATCAATTATGAATATTCTTTTAGTATAAGTATGTCCCTTGCAATATTTGGAACATACTTGTGCAAAAAATTATTCATTGTTTACCTGAAAGTCAAATTTAACTGGGTATTTTGTATTTTTATCTGCTAAATCTGGCAACTTTGGTTTAGAGAGGAAGTTTCTTTCACAATTTTTATGTTATGCAAATTATCTCCTTCAAGTTCTCAAGTCAGCCTTTGCTAGCTTGAAATGTCATGCATTTTATTCTTACATTCACCTTTGTTTCATTTTCAAAAACTTCAGTAAACTATACAATCTCCTGGACTGCACAAATACTATGTCGTCAGAAGTTTTTTTTTCTCCTTATATCTAGTCTTCTACCTATCAACTGAGAAAGTGATATTTGTTTAATAAATAGTCACAGAGCACTGGGGATGCAATCAATGTTAAGTGGAAAAAGACACAGTTCCAACCCTCATGAAAGTTAGGGTCTAGGGAAGGAAACAAATAGTAACCAATAAGCACTGCCCCACAGATGGGCCACCATGATTTTTGAGAAGGGAAAAACAATACTTATTGTTGTACTATTTGGCTAAAGACCTCTAACTAGCCCTGGCTGGTGTAGCTCAGTGTATTGAGCGTGGGCCTGCGAACCAAACGATTGCAGTTCAATTCCCAGTCAAGGCACATGCCTGAATTGCAAGCCAGTTCCCAGCAGGGAATGCACGAGAGGCAACCATACATTGATATTTCTCTCCCTCTCTCCTTCCCTTTCTCTCTAAAGATAAATAAATAAAATCTTTTTTAAAAAAGAAAGAAAAATATCTCTAACTAAACCACATGTATTTATTAAAAGGCTAAGCGTTGTTAAATTATATTACACAATAACAAAAAAAAGTCTTGTCAGAACCACAGTTGGCAAGACTACGGCTGGCAAGAGACTGCTTTCCTCCAACCTGCTGCATCATTTTTCTTATTTCCCAGTGTCTGAACCACGTCACTCTTCAATCCCTCTTCACCCTTTGTTAATATGGGAGTTCTGATGGACTTTACCATTCCATTAATTTCCTTTCCCGGCACTCACTAACATACCTATTTTTCACTATTATATGAAAGCAAGATACCTATAATTTTCTCCTCTAAGATATCCTATAACCTGCTTTCATTCCCATCCTGATAAATTGAGACCTTCTAAAATACTTTAATGCCTCACCTATATCACCAGCCTCTGGCCCCTGCCCCAATAATTAGGTTTGTGGAGACAGTTTCATATCTGTAGATCATTATTAGTATTTCTCTGCAGTTCACCTTTTATTTCCAGAAACTTTTATGAGCTCTTACATTATACATCCAAGAGAATGTTTGATTCTCCACTCACATTTAAATTTTACACATGTAGCAATCAAGATGGAGGGAAGCATGCCTTGCCTTTGCATACAACTATAGCAAAAAATAAAACTAGACTACAAAAGAAATTTCACCCAGAACTGTCAGAAAATTGAACTGTGTGGAAGTCCAATAACTGAAGATTTAAAGAAGCCATAGTCATTGAGATGGGTAGGAGGAGTGGAGACATGGAGAGGCACCGGGAGGCTTGGAAACTCTGAGTGGAGCAGAGAGGCATGGAGACAGGAATGGCCAGTCACACACCCACACATGGTGGATAAAGAATAAGAGGGATACTCAGGAGTGAGGCCCAGATGTCAGCCCCAGACCAAAATACCCAGCCCATGATCACAGCACCAGGAAGATAAGTCTCCAGAACTTCTGGCTGTAAAAACCAGTGGGCGACAGGGTGGCAGAAGAAACTATGTCCTCTTAAAGGGCCCACAGTGGACTTAGAACTCACAAAGACCCACCTCCTCTTGGATTCAGCATCAGAGCAACAGTCAGAAGGGCGCCAGTGGCATATGGAGAAAAAGTGAAGTGTAAGTGGGGAGACAGCTTCCTTCTGGGCAAAACTCCAGAGGCCAGACAGCAGCATTGCCCTCTCTGCAAACCCTCCCCCACACAGAGCAATGGAGAGATGACATGGGTAGCCCCACCCTGGCGATTCCCTAAAGTTCTGTCCCACACAACTTGACAGGTATGCTACAACAGGGAGTCGGAGCAGCTCTACCTAAATCACAAAAACAAACATATGGAGGCTGCCAAAAATGAAGAGACAAAGAAATAGGGCCCAAATGAAAGAACAGAAAACTCCAGAAAAAGAACTAAATGAAATGGAGATAAGCAACCTATCAGATGCATAGTTCAAAACACTGGTTATCAGGAAGCTCCAGGAACTCATTGGGTACTTCAACAGCATAAAAAACACCCAGGCAGAAATGAAGGTTGCATTAAGTGAAATAAAGAAAAATATACAGGGAACCAACAGTGGAGGAAATAAACCAGAGAATCAAATCAACGATTTGGAACACAAAAAAAGGAAAAAGCATTCAATCAGAACATTAAGAAGAAAAAGAATTTTTAAAAAAGGGGTGGGATAAGGGGGGGGATAAGCTTAGGAACCTCTGGGGCATATTTAAGTACCGATATCTGAATCATAGGGCTGCCAGAAGGAGATGAGGAAGAACAAGAAATTTAAAACTTATTTGAAAAAAAAAATGAAAGAAAACTTCCCTAATTTTGGTGAAGCAAATAGACAAAGAATTCCAGGAAACATGGACAGTCCCCAACAAGTTGGATGCAAAGAGGCCCATGCCAAGAGACATCACGATTAAAAAGCCAAAAGTTAAAGAGACAATCTTAAAAGCAGCAAGAGAAAAGTAGACAGTTACCTACAAAGGAGTTCCCATAAGACAGTCAGCTGATTTCTCAAAAGAAACTTTATAAGCTAGAAGGACTGGCCAGAAGTGTTCAAAGTGAGGAAAAACACGGCCCTATAATCTAGATTACGCTATCCAGCAAAGCTATCATTTAGAATTGAAAGGCAGATAAAGTGCTTTCCAGACAAGGTAAAACTAAAGGAGTTCATCATCACCAAACCATTATTATAAGAAATGTTAAAGGGAATTACCATATTTTGCAGTATGTAACGCACACTATTTTGCCCAAATTTTTTAGGAAAAAATAAGGATGCGCATGATACATAGTTAGTTCTAATTCCATATCTCTATAAATGTTTTTAATTCTTTTATTTATGCTTATGTGTTAAAAGTAGAACTCTAGAGAGCAATAACAATATCCACACACAAAATAATACCCTTTATAATATAAAAATAACTATCAAATGTAAATAAATGAACAATCAAATTGAAAAATTAAGATGAAAGATTTTTTTTCCTGAAAGTCTGGGCCAAAAAGTGAGTGCACATTATACATGGCAAAATAAGGGCATATAAGAAAAAGAGGAAGATCAAAACAATGAACATAAAAATATAAGTTCACAACAATCAATAATTGAATCCAATTAACAAACTAAGTAAACAAGCAGAACAGGAACAGAATCATAGATATGAAGATCATTTGAAGGGTTACCAGGTGGGAAGGGGAAGGGAGAAAAATGGGAAGAAAGGTGCAGGGATTAAGCACAAGTTGGTAGGTACGAAGTAAACAAGGGGGGCTGTAAGAAGAGTACAGGTAATAGAGTAGCCAAAGAAGTTATATGCATGGCCTGTGGACATGAACTAAGGGGAGATTGCTGGAAAGAATGGGGGTACTGAGTGGAGGGGGTCAAAGGGTGAAAACTGGGACAACTGTAAGAGCATAATCAATACAATATACTTTGTAAAATTTTACATGTGTAAATATAGCTCACCACTCTCTCCATTTCTTATTTTCCCAACTTGTTTTCTCAGCCTTGGCACTGTTGACATTTTGAGCAAGACAATTCTTTGTTGGGAGCAGGAGTTGGCTATTCAGTGCTTTGTAGATGTTTAGTAACATCTCTGGCCTCTACGCCTAGATACCAGCAGCAGAACTCTTACCTGCCCCAGACATCACAACCAAAAATGTCTCCAAATATTGCATAATTCCAGGGAAGAGGAAAAGGGAGACAAAAATCTTCCCTATTTGAGAACTGCAGCCCACCTCAAAGTCTGCATTTTTTTTTCACTTGATGGTGGTTTTCTTCACGTGGAGTCTATTATAGGGCGAGCACTTGTCCCAGTTTGCATGAGACTGAGGAGTTTCCCAGGAGATGGAATTTGAGTGCTAAGATGGACAAAGTTCTGGACAGATCCAGACAAATTAGTCATTCTACTGGGTGATACAGTCTTAAATTCTTGAAAATCCACTAAAGTCTTTCTTTCATTTTGTCAGATAAATATTGTCTTGGTTAGGTACTGAATTCTTGGTCTTAGTTCTCTCTACTCAGTATGCATGTTATTGCTTCATTTTCTAGCATAAAGTGGGGGCAGGAAAACAAGTCTGTCTCATCTGATTGTATTCCTGTTCTCAGTAATTTGTTCTTCCTAGAAGGAAACTTGTCAGATTTTCTCTTTATCCTTAGCAAGAATTTCACCAAAATGTACAAAATATACACCTTTATTTTTCCCCCGCCAGGTTTACCTAGAATTCATTTAACTTTCCCAAACTTCAGATTCATGTTTCTTCAGCTCAGGAAAATTTTGTACTATTATGTGTTTAGTTATTTTCTCCCCTCCATCTCTATTTATTTTTTTATTTTTTCTTAATAATTCTTTTAGTTCACATGTCAGGTCTCATAGGTCTATGTACTTTGAATCTTTAATCTTTGTCTTTATGAATTCTAACTCCTAGTAATTTTGCTCTATGTTTTGAGACATTTCTTCCACTCTTTGCTTCTCAACAATGACATTTTTCTCCCTCAATTTTCCTACCAGTTCTTTAATGTTAAATATCATCAGGGCTTTTTCATCTCAGAAATTCTTTGGTACTGTTCTTGAATCTCCCTCAGGCTCCTATGTATGTTCAAGTTGGTACTTATTCAACTGGAGCCCAACATTTCAAGACCATTGGTGCGCCTTGGGGAGCAGGGAGACTATGTCACGCATTCTTACCTAATCCAGCCACTCTTTCCTGCTGTTTATTTTACTTTCATTCACTCCTTTTCTAATGGCCTTCCATTCCTTACATAGATTCAAGCTCTGACCGGTATCATTTTCCTTCTTTCTAAAGAACTTATTTTAACACTTCTTGTAAGGTGTGTCTACTGATAACAAAGTTCCTCAATTGTTAATTAAGAAAGTCTTTGTTTCTCCTTCACTTCTGAAGGATATATCATTGGACACAAAACTCTAAGTCACTAGGTTTTTTCTTTCAACACTTTAAATATTTCACTCCACTCTCACTTGCATGCCTTCTGAACAGAAGACTGATGTAACTCTTGTCCCTGTTCCTCTATAGGTAAGGAATTTCCATTTCCCCTGCCACTGGGCTTCTTTGAAGACTTTTGTCTGTCTTTGATTTTCTGTACTTTGAATAAGGGATCAGGTGTTGTTTGGGGATATTTTTTTCTGCTTAAGGTTCTCTGAGCTTCGTGGCTCTGTGGTTTGGTGTTTTTCATTAATTTGAGGAAATTCTGTCATTATTGCTTCAAATATTTCTTCTATTTCTCTCTCTTTCTTCTTTTTCCAATATTTCTATTGTGTGTATATAACAACCTGTGTAATTGCCCCATGGTGCTTGCATATTCTGTTCTTTTTCATTCTCTTTTCTCTCTACATTTTCTTGAAGTTTCTACTGACATTCCTTCAAGTTCATCGCTTCTGTCCTCAGCCACATCCAGTCTATTCAAGAACTCTCAAAGGCATTCTTTATTTTTGTTAAAGTGTTTTGTGATTATTAGACTTCTTTTTGGCTCTTAGAGTTTTCATGTCTCTTACATCATTCGTCTGTTCTTGCATATTGTCCCCACTTCTTAAATTAGAGCCCTTAGTCTATTCATCACAGTTGTTTTAAATTCTTAGTTTGATAATTCCAACATTTCTGACACATCTGAGTTTGTTTCTGATGGTTGCTCTGTCTCTTCAAACTGTGCTTTTTGTCTTTTAGTGTGCTTTGTAATTTTGGGTGGAAAGCCAGGTACAATGTGCTGGGTAAATGAGACCCGGTACTGGTACCCATAAAGGTTTCCACTCCCCAGCCTCTGCTCCAGGAAACTGTGATTCTCTGTACCTTCCTGTCCATCTCTCCAGTTTGAGAGGCAGCTGTTTGCCCTGTGACCTCAATCCTCTGATGGACCTAATATGAGTTGTTAATTTTCAGTTTGTTAAGCCTCCTTTTTTCTTGCTTAAGGAAGGATAAGAGTGATTTCTTCTAAGCTTTTTACATGCCAGACTAGAAACCAAAACTCCTCACTTCTGTTTACATCAACAACAACACTCCCATCTCTGCAAACTGAAGAAGTACAATATTTTTCCCCTCACTTGGGCTCCTTCCACTAACTCCAGGCTCTTGGCAAGCCACAAGGGGAGAAATCCTGCACCAACCCTCTCCAACAGAACGGCCAGAGGTGGGGGTGGCCTCTCACCCTCTGGCTCGGTATGCTAGCTGGCCTCAGCAGGCTCGGGAGCGGGGTGTGCGTTGGGAGGAAGCCCAGTCACACTCAAGTTGCCATATTCCCAGAACTCTCTTTACTCCACCTGTATCTAGTTAGTTGCCAAATCAAAAGTAGATTCTGCCTCTTCCCTTTATTTTCCTGCTGCCACCAGCTTGGCCCAGGTCCCCACGCCTTCTGCTCTCTCTTCCTCACAGGGCATTCTACCAGCTTCCTCTCTGCAGGCCTCTTCCCAAACCAGCCCAGTTCAGGCCTCACTATCAGGGAAGCACAACTTGGATCATTTCACTGCCTCCTCAGAAACTGTCAGCGTCTGCCCGGTACTTTCTGGATGAAACACAACATGCCCCATCCTGACATTTAGGACCAATCTACACTTCTAATCCTAACTGTCATCGATCCCCTACAAACCGCCTACTCCCAGCCAAATTTAAATTGTAGACGTTTTCCCAACACCTGGCATTTCTTATTCTATGCCCTTGCCTTATCATTTCAACTCTTCCCACCTAAAATCCTTTCTCAGTTTGCCAAATTCTTACCCATTCTTCAAACGCCATCTCCTTCATAAACCCTATCCTCATCCTCATAACCAAGAACTCTTTTCACTCTCACTCTCCTTTGTGAACCCCCAGGCCACTTTCACTTTCGGCCTTGAACACGTCTTTCAGCAGAGTGGCACTGTCCTTTGGGCACTTGTCTTCTCTAGCTCCTTGGGGACAGAGTCTGTGCCATACTAATCTCCATATTCTCCCACAATGTCCAGCATAATACCTTACAAACAGTAGTTGCTCAACAAATATACCTTTAATTGAAACCATTTGGTATTTTAAAAAGCAGTCCATGGTGTTCAGCACATTCATTGTGGTTTTGATATAACAGTTTATAGCATATCCTTGACATTCACAAGGGAAAGAAGGACCGGGGACCTAGAGGGATTCCAAACACTGGAATTCAGAAACATTCATATACGCTCTTGATTCCTCCTTCACTGTGTTTCTGTCAGTAACTACGTATTTCCCAACTCCCCACTTGTTAACCACATTGTCTGTCTGTACTTAATTTTTTTCCTTACTTAATGAAGTAAGAGTTTTCCCGAAGGATCAAAGTGTTAACCACTTCATGAACGTTGCTATGCACATGTTGTGAGTACACAGCCAGGAGGGGTATTGTGCCCCATGCACCATGTAGTACATACCATTTTTTTTTCTATTTCGCAAAATGAGCAATTACTATAAATTATGGAGCTTAACCCATTTTTATTTGTTTTATTTGGAATAAATAGTGACCACAGCTATTAAATTCTTATTCCTAAGAAATTATTAAGAAGAATATTCCAATCACCTGCTACTTGCCATAGATGGAATTTAGTGCCAGCAGTGACTCTGAGTTTGCAACGTTGCTCCCCGGCCTCCATCCATTTTTCCCTTCAATTCGCTGAAACCACACAGCTGCACTGATAACCAACATCGACATCCTCGCCACCAGGGTAAGGCGAACTTTTTCTATTGACATTTTATCGTGGTAAAATACACCTGACATAAAATTTACCAGTACTGACATTGGGTGCCTTCACATGTTGTACAACCATGACCACTATCTAGTCCCAGATCTGATGAGGTTTTTTTTGTTTCCTAATGGCATTATGTTAAATATAAATTAGGACTAAAGTAAACCAATAAATACTATTTTCTATGATGTAAGCAGCTATTGATTTTGCAGAACTGGATATTTTAAATATCTTAGACTCACTAGCTTTTGTCTGAATAAATAGCCCAAAGGAGAGAATCGTGGTTTGCTCTCTCCATTGGTCTGCATTGAAGCATTTTGGAAGTAATGTGTAATTGAGATTCCTTTGCCTTGGGAGGACCAGGCAGGCCATGGTTTCCAGCTCCTGGTAGTGGACCCCTGGAACTGTAACAAACCTGAATGAGGCACAGGAGACCCAAGACCTTGGCACATTTTCACCTGAGCCAAGTCACACCATTAAACCTCAGTTAGGAAATATCAATAACTTCCGAAAAGCAGGCCGCAGTTTAGCATATTACCAGCTGTCAGCACCTCAGGAACTAAACTGAACAGTCAGGGAATTGAGATATGAAAAGTAAAGAACGAAATCACATTAAAGGGTGTGTTTTAATATCACTTGTGGCATGCCCCCCCTTCCCACCGCTGCCCTTCCCCAACAAATGAATAAAACATAAATAGTAAATAAAACCAGTGATTTGGTTTTGTTTTTACAGAAGTAGGAATGGAGAGATCATAAAATTCCAGAAGTATAAAAGCTGATGTCTCAAAGACCACTGCTCTTTCTTCTTACAGTTTATAATAGAGACCAGATGTTTTGGGTTTTTCCAAATAACTTCTCTCAAAGAAATAATGCTTTGGTCTTGGCATGTTTTTTTTAATCTTAGGTAAATTATTCCTACCTTTTTTTTTCTCAACCTTCACACAGGCTATTTTCAGAAAATTCTAAAAGTAAATATCCTCTCACTCGGCTAATTTGCTTTTGTGGCTATCCATTTTAACATTTAATACCTATCATAAATAGGGGACTAATTTTTAAAAATTGAAATTTAATGACAAAAATGCATTTCTATAACTCTTTCAATGCACTGATATCCAATTCTTTGGAAAATTATTTGAGAACACTCGCACAATAGGGTTAGCTAGCTGAGTGACATGGAAGGAGTGGCCCGATACACATAAAAATGCCGGATCAAGACACATCTCCCCACAGTTGTTTCTTTTCCCCTTGACGGATTGGCAAGGTTGACAGATACACAGTCTACGCAGCCAGGTATCTTCGGCCGAATCAGTTTAGTTTAGTGAATAAAATTACATTGCAATCACTTGAGCCTCATCGCGCCACACAAGCGGGCGGTTCCGCTGGGTAGTGTCTCGGTCACGCGGACAAGTAAGTGAACAGAATCACACTGCAGGATGCAAAGCAAATAAACTTCTCTTCTCCCCGCAGCCTGTACCATGCAGCCTCTTTTGTCAGCCGACCCTCGAGCTCCTCAGACAGGCTGCCGCATCAGACTGACAGGCTGTCCAAGGACGTGGTCTTGGAGACACTCTCCGCAGAGCCTGGACTGGCTCCGGGTAAAACTTCAGATCAGCGCTCCACTCAGCTTCTTCCTCCCCCCGCATGCTTGTTAAAACAATAGGACAGCGGGGGCAGTCTGATCCTGAGTCAGGCCAGCTCAGTCTAGCTCAAGAACACAAAAGCTCCCCAAGGAGCTGGCGCCCCCTTCCTGTCCGCTGCATGGCAACGGGGCAGCTTACAAGCCACCAAGCCTCCGCAGACTCCCGGCCCCGAGGCCATCCCTGTCACAGGGTTCCACGCGGTCCTGGGCCCACTAAGGCCCGCTCTGTGCTGTACCGGCTGCGGGGAGGGAAGGGAGCACAGGCACCTGCTCCTCCAGAGTGGAGACCCGCCTCTCACCCTCCTCCCCTTCCGCACCCATTTCAAACGCTGGTCGGTTGGCAAAACCTTTGGGAGTTTTTAGTTTTAGAGGGCTCGTTGACTTTAAGAAGCTCAGGAATAGTTGAATGCTATTAATTCTGAGAAAAGTAGATGATTTGGTGTCTAGTCCAAGACCTGACCCAAACCCAGTAACATATTTGGTAAATATTTCACGAACCAAATATAAAGTATAAAACAGAAATCTCAGTCTCGGAACAAAACATCAGAGGACAGCTTCGGGAAACACGGTTTGCCTGCAACAGGCTCACAAGCCAGAGACTCAGAGCGGGGAAAGGACGATATAGGAAATAGGCTATGGCCAAAAGATGAGATATGGGCCTAAATTTTGGTGTCCGGGATCTGGCCTTCTTCCAGTGGGACATATTAAAGCCAGTACCAGAGGTGGGACAGCAGGAGCTGCTGGAACGACTCATTCTCCTGACATCGCCACCCAAACAGTTGGCAAGCTGCCCTGCTCCATCCTGCGGCATGATCTCACCAAAACATGTAAGCATCTGGTACATTCATCATCTTCTCCGGGGCGTGAATGAGGGCTTAGGATGTAGATAATTTAGCAGGAATATATATGGGTGTTATCATGCAGATAAGATGATTATTTCATAACAGACATAGAACCTGGATCGTATTTGCCTGACTTTGGATCCTGCCGGCACTCACCGAAAAACACTCACAGATATGTCCGACGGTCAGGAAATGGAAGCACAGAAGGAGAGAGAGATTATAGCCACTAACACGTGCTGTGCTCTTAGTGCTTTCTTGTGGATATCTGATTTCACGGGGAAAAGGAAAAGGCGAATGAGAGAAACAAAGAGGTCCCCACCCGGCATGCACACATTTTCCATACCAGTGTGTAACTGAGCATTAGAACATAGTCATATAAATAAGATAAAAGCATATACACAGACCAGATGTTACAGATGCTATAAAACGGTCAAGGGAGAGACACAAGGGGGTGGGGAAAAGGGGAGAGGGAGAACAACTAAATGAAAGAAATATGTAAAACTGACTTCATCATAACTCTCTTTTGAGTCAGATCAGGATACCCTGCCTCATTCATTTCATGATGGCTATACAGATAGACACAGATGAACATACATTATTTCCTACTTTACATTTTAAACTCAGTAAGGGCCAGACTCTGTATCTCTTTAATGCTATAGATTCAAATCTTGATTTAAAAAATTAATACTAATTTTTTCTGATCTAATTGGTCAGGACTCAGAAGAAGTGGGAGAAATTGGAAGAAAGCTAAATAGGACATGTGAGAACAAGATCATCTGAGCTTGAACTGACTGAGCTGTATAAAGAGGGAGAGAGCTAGCCACCATAATACAAGCCACTGAGTCCACCATGTTCCCAGTGGTCACTGGGCAGCACCACCGACCCAATACAGCCTTGTTGCTTTCTAAGAAGGGGGGTATGTGAAGAGGGATGCAGGGACATTTGAGGAAAACCAGTATCCAAGCCATCATTCGAATTTATTGGCAATCAGAAATTAGATGTTCAGAAATTCAGAAAATACCTTTGCTTACATCACACTTAGAGTAGTTTCGATCATAGTTTAAGGTTAGGGAGATGTGACCAATGGAAAAGGTATTACCTTTAATTTGGCTTTCTTTTATGCATTTAAATAATGTAACAGCCTTATGAGTTCAACTCCGATCTCCCCCTTTCAACTTCTATTATCATTGTCAACGCTGGAGGTGTTGCCTATGCATTTTTATTCAAATAAACTTAGAGGTGCCTAACTGATCTGTCATAATTCTTTCAAACTTTTGGTCCTGTTGGGATCAACTCATTGTGCTTCCAGCTTGGAGAAATAAATGGTCCCCAGAGAATGATCTGCATGCACCTCTTTGATTTTTTCGTTCCTGCTACGTGAAAACAGCCATCTGCCGCTGTCTGGCTTCAAACCATCGATTCGCCCCATGCTCCTTGAGAAGTCCATGCTGTCTCCCATTTCTTAGTTCTATTTGAGAGTCTTTCCCCATAGGGTGAGCCATCATTATGTGTTGCCTTCAGAAGAAGTGGAATTAAAGATTACAGCATAATCATAGAGGCCATGCCTACCCAAAAGAAAAAGAAAATAGAAAAGGATTTTAAAAGGGAGGGAGTGATTTTCTATTTCGAGAGTGTGCCCAAATTTAAAAAATGGGCAAAGGACCTGAATAGACTCTTCTCCAAAGAGGACATACAGATGGTTAATAGACATATGAAAAAATGATCATCATTATTCAGCAGAGGGATGCATATTAAAACCACAATGAGATCCCACCTCACACCTGTCAGAATGGCCATCATCAATAAAGCAACAAACAACAAGTGTTAGCAAGGATGTGGAGAAAAGGGAACCCTTGTGTACTGTTTGTGGGAATGTGGATTGGTGTAACTACTGTGGAAATCAGTATGGAGTTACCTCAAAAAATTAAAAATGGAATTCCTTTATGACCTAGCAATTCCACTACAGGAATATATCCGAAGAAATCTGAAATACTAAATTGAAAGAATATATGCATCCCTATGTTCAGCGCAGCATTACTTACTATAGTCAAGATCTATAAACAGCCCAAGTGCCCATCAATATATGTTTGAATAAAAAAAAAAAAACTTTGGTACATTTACTCAATGGAATACTCCTCAGCTGTAAATAAAAAAAAAGAGGGAAATGCTACGTTTTGCCACAGCATGGATAGACCTGGAAATTATTGTGCTAACTGAAATAAGCCAGCCAGAGAAAGGCAAATACCATATGATCTCACTTAGATGTGGAATCTAATGAACAAAATAAACTGACACACAAAACAGAAATAGACTCATAGATACACAGAACAGCCTGACAGACGTCAGAGTGGAGGGGATAGGGGGTAGGGTGAAAAGGTGAAGAAATTAAGCAAAATGAAATAAGATAAAATCCTCATAGCTAGACAACAGGAAGGTGATGGGGTATAGGGGAGGTAAAAGAGGATAAAAGGGCGATAAATGATGATATAAAGAGACTTGACTTGGGATGGTGAACACACAATGCAATATACAGATGATGCAGTACAAAATTATACCACTAAAACCTGTATCATTTTACCCAGCAATGTTGCCCCAATAAGTTCAATTAAAAAAAGGAGTGTGCCCACACCCCAGAGTCTGGAAGATCAAATAGCTCTTCAGGAGCCCTCTCTGTTCAGCCGAGTCCAGAGTGATTCTTCCCTTTTTTGAACTCCCCTGGTGTTTATTCCTTTAACATTTGTTAAATGCCTCCTAAGTGGCAGGTGCTTTAAAGGCACATTTGTTTCTACAAACAGCCCTGCAGCAGAGTTATTATTACCCACAACCACCATATTTTAAAAATGGAGAAGTAGGGACCAAAGCTAAGTCACTTTAGGAATGATCTTGTGCTAACAAACAGAAGAGTCAGGTTCAAACCCAGGTCAAAATTAGACCAAAGATCTCACTCTTTCTACAGAAAAAAAAAAAAAAGATAAGCTGAGCTTTCTTTCTCACGGGTTTCATGGTCTCATGGAAGAGATAGAATTTATATGTCCATTTTATTTTTAATTATACTTTTTAATAACAAGTCCCATACTAAACTATTGGCTTGATAATATGTGTCTTCACAGAGATGTGCAGCTGCTCAGCACCCACACACTCAGTGAGGGAGTGATGAACAGACCTGGGAATGGGTAGGGGCGAGTGAACACACGAACAGACTCTACAAAGGGCCATTGCCCACTTCTGAAGAGGTGAGTTGAAACTGTGAGTTTCTTAGTTTCCTCACAAACCTATCATCCAATAAATGTGTTTAAAATATTGTCATGGTTTTAGAAGCTGTTAGAAAAAGCTAATGAAAGGAAATCTGAAAGTCTATGGTTTATATACTTAAAACTACTAACATTTACACCATTGAATATCGTAATCTCCACAAACATAGAACTTATGATAAGTATAAGCAACATAAATAATTTCATAACATAAATAGTATTTTACATTAGAAACATCCCAAGGTCTGGTTCATCCCAAGGTCTGGTTCATCCCAAGGATGAGAGCTGAAGTTGCAGGAATGGCCAAGACCACCAGAGAAGAAAGTCATGAAAGAGGAAGGTGAACAAAGGATGGAAGCCTAATGCAAAAAATTTCCAAGTGGGTGCTGAAGGTGAGGGGCAAAGCTGAGGAAACCAAAGGACTAGCCAAGAGAGCAGGAGGTGAATTGAGGTGGTACACTCAATGAAACAGGTAGTGAAAGGCACCAGTTACTGTGAACTTCAGAATTTAGGAGACAAGAGAGAAGGTAGTGCCATTCCTGGGATCGGAGTAAGTCCGCCCAGTACCTGTCCACAACTCAGACACCTCCCATGGCACTTACATGTCTTCATGTGGGCTGTCTTTCAACAGGCTGAAAAGGGATAGAAGATTGGAATGAGGTTTTTTTCTGAGAAGTTAACACAAACACTAACATAGCACCACACCCTCTAAATGGATTTTCTTTCTTAAAGATGTATGAGCATATCTTAAATATCAACTTTTAAAATAAAATTTTATGTATATATATATGTAATACATACATAAAATATGTAAATAATAATATTTTCATATACATTAATGCACATATATGAAGAAAAATGTTTTATTAAGTAACACTATTGGCAGAATAAAACTCCAGAAGTGACACAAAAATACGTGAGTAGTCAAAGGGCAAGTGGACTTCAATGTGTGGTATTGTGGTGTGGAAAGCAATATCCCCCAAAGATAGCCATGTTCTAATCCCTGCAGTCTGTAGATGTTATCTTATATGCCCAAAGGGACTTTGCAGATATGATTAAGTTAAGGATCTTGAAATGGAGAGATTATCCTGGATTATCTACTAGACCCTGAATGTAATCACAAGCATTATTATCAGAGGGATGTGGAGGCAGATTTGATTTACAAGAGGGAGGATGGCAAGTAAGGGATGTGACACTGGAAGCAAGAGGGTGGCAGTGATGGGAGAAAGGGGACAGGCCAAGGAGTGCCGGTGGCCTCCGGAAGGCAGAAAAGTCCAGGAACAGATTCTCCCTGCGAGCCTCCAGAATGAGCCAGTCTCGATGACATCAGGACTTTAGCCCAGTGAAACTGTGTTTAGACTTCCAGCTTCCAGACCCATAAGAACAAAAATTTGTGTTGTTTCAGTCAAGTCACCAAGTTTGTGACAATTTGTTGTAGCAGCAATACAAAACTAATACAGATGCGCTTTGGAAAAACAGCCTCATTTACAGCACAACATGAGATTGTGTGTTTTTCTCTAGGAAAGCAGGCTAGCCTCTTTGATGGACGTGTCCTAAGTGTAGGCCTTTCTCTTTTTACATATCTCCACTGAACAGAGCCAGACTTGCAGAACCTGATGAACACTTGTACGGTCACAGGTCGGCAGGGGGATGCTGGCCCTGTGGGCAGGGGGAGGAAAAGGAAGGTTTGAAAGAGGTTGGATGAAGGTGGGTGAGAAAGAAGGGAAGGCTGCTTTTGCTGCCCTGAAGAAATCAAAGAAGAAGGGCCCAGCAAGAGGCTGTCTTTTGTCTGGGACTCAGAAGAGTTCCTTCAGGCCTCAAAACGTGAAGAGTGTATTGTAAGGTCAGCAAGCATTGGGTAGAGAATAAGGAAATAACCAGAAATTCTCAAAGACTTGAGAAAATGGGCTGCTTCATCTTAAAGGGTCATCATTTTTTAATCTCATCAAAATGCTGTCCTTAGGACGAGTATTGACAATAAAAAAAAGAATAACTTGAAGAACATTGCAATAAAATTCTCCTTGAGATAACACCTACAGCCCAGTAAACAGACTTCTACAATGATGGCCTAAGTTCTAGAAGGCCTACAGGATGACAGTGAAACATAAGAAGAGTGACACAATGTAAGGAATGCATGCAGAAGGTGCAAGGGGAGAGAGTCACTGAGAAAGCTTGGGGAACTAGAAGGGTAAGTGGTAGGTATGCAGTGCTTAAAACTTCAAGGACACAGGCATTCAAGGGGCAGGCAGAACCAGAGATATCAAAAAGAAAAGAAAGGAGCCATTTGAATTTTGTGAGAAAAATCAAGGGAAAATGGTAGGAAGGCTGAAGACAAGCACTGTCAAAGCAGTAAGGACTGAACAAGTGACAGTAGCAATGAGGAGGTCAAAGTGAACCAAAGTTTCATGGGCTTCGGGGAACAGAGCCAGGGAGTGGAGGAGTGACAAGCGAACCAGCCAGACAAAGCAAAGGGGCAGACAAGGCTCGTGGGAAGGAGAGGAGAGACCACACCTGGTGACTGAATCAAGATGCCTCATAAAGGTACCTTGTCTGTTGAAAGATGCACCTGAGAAATGTGTTACTAGTAATAAATAGTCAAGTATGCAAATAATTTACTTTCATAGGGAAGAGAGGGAGGGGAGGAGAAAATAGGAAGGCTTTAATATCACTCTTAATTAACTTACATTCTGATGTGATTTCTGGAAATAATAGGAAATAAGAGAGTTGCAGTTAGTGCACTGGGAATTGCCCATAACCCTGCATTTTAAAGAATCCTCTGGCTGCATCGTAAAAGAGGGCAAATGGAAATGCAAAACAGGTTAGGAGGCCACTGCAGTAATGCAGGAAAGTCATGAGAATGGAACCTATTCATAGGCTGAAGGAGCATCTTAAAAATGGAACCAAGCAATAAGAGAGACTGGGGTGGGGGGCAGTGAACGGAGTTGCACAGGACAAAAAAGCAGACTCTGGGAAAGGTTTGCCCTAGCTGGAAGGAGACCACTTTAGATTTCCCAGCTGGAACACAGACACACAGGGGTGTAAGTAAATTGCAGGTAGAGGGTGGGAAGCTACCAGAAAACACATGGATGACCTCAATTTTCTCAATGACTCCTGAGACAAAGTTGTCTGCTGAGAGTGAGGGGGCAGGAATTGCAAATAGGTCTTCAGAGGCCTGCTGAGGTCTATAAATAGTTTTCTAACTAATTAGCACTGAGGAGTGAGAGTTTTAGTCTGTCTAAATGCACTAGAAGCCTGCGGGCAACCACCCATTGGGTACCATGCACCCAGCCCTCTGCCCACTGCTGTGTGTGGTTAGCCCTACAAAGACCTGTGATATAGGCACAATTAATAGGCCTAACTTACAGAGCTTTGCATCCACTGAAGTCTTAGCCATATTTAAATAGTATCAAGTCTTTGAAGAAGCTACTTATGCCAAAGTGATAGCTTCCTAAAAAATGGTTTAGATTATAGTTGTGAATTTTTATTTGCATTTTCAAAACACATGGCTGGTAATTATGTTATGTATGATATATACATAATATATGTGTATATATACTCATATATACATTTAGATACACACACATATATATAATTATAGCAACCATTCATTCAGTATATCTTCACTGAACACATTCTATGAGCCAAGAACTATGCTAGACACTGGAGAGACAATAATGAGTGAAAACAGGTTAAGTGTATTATTATGGAGTGAACAGTCAGGTGGTTAACACAGGAGACATGCAAATTAATGTAAAATTATAATGTGATTAGTGTGTAAAGGGCTGTACATGATGCAATGAGGAGATATGATCAACACGGATCAGGGGTTAAGGGACAACTGATTCCGTCCTACCCTAGGCCACAGAGCGACGTGTCCACATCCTTGCCCCTGATGACATTACAATTCCTTTGGAGGCCCTGAATCATTGTCTACCCCTCTGTTTATGCCACTTGCACAACACCACACACACAACAGCGCTCAGTGTGTGTGTGATCGCTAGACTGATGCCAAGATAGATGTTCACTATCAGTTCAGTATCAGTGACCTTTCTTCTACCAAAAAACAAGAGATGGGCACCATGGAAATAATGAAACACCCCTGTGGTCTTGCTGATTTCTCAGAAATGACACACTCGGAAGCTACTGCATGGACTCTCTCATCCCCAAATGTGCAGTGTCATTGACATTTGTCCTTTTAATAGAGCACAAATCATAGTGTTTTTTGCACTAATGTACTTTGAGGACCTGCATACTTGTATTTTCCTCTTGTATTTCAGGGCAACTTCCTTTGACTCACACAGGTCAAATGGGGAGTAATTATGATAGGGGTGCTGAGTTTCTTTTGGGGATGATGAAAGATTTCTGGAAATGGATAATGGAAATGGTTGTACAACATCATGGATGTACTTAATGTGCTGAATTTAACCATTAGTTAAAATGGTTTCAATGGTAAATTTTATGTTGTGTATATTTTACACCATAAATCCCCTCCCCCCACCCCCAGTCAGTGGTGGCTCAGTCGGTAGGGCATTGTCCCACAGCCTAAAAAGTTGTCAGTTCAATGTCAGTTGGGCACAGGCCTGGGTTGCAAGTGTGGTTTCTTGCTAGGGTGTGTGCAGAAGGAAGACAATCGATGTTCCTCTCTCACATTGATGTTTTTCTCCCCTCTCTCTCATTCTTCCTCCCTTCCCCTCATTCTAAAATCAACAATAAAAATAAAAATGTAAAAAATCTCCCCCCAAATTAAGGCTTAGAAATTTTTAAATAGAAAAAAAACACTGATTATGAATGAGTGTCACCTTTTTCTTAAAGCTCTTCAGTGGCTCCCCATTTTTTCCTGACCAGATCCGTCTTTGTATAAACAGGGCATTCATGGACCAGGTCCTGCTTGTCTCCTCCTATGTTCATTCTTCTTGAACCCTATGTTCCCACCAGACCAAACAGCTTGGAATTCCCATTACACATCACTTTTAGATGTTGGTGATTTGCATGCACAGGGTTCAGTCTCTGGGATGCTGTTGCAGCCCCCCTCTGCCAACTAGAACACACCTTCTCATGCACCTCAGCTTAGCCTTCTCTAGAGAAGTTTTACCTACACCCATTTCAAATTTCCCCAACCCTCATGAGAGAAATGACTGCTCGTTCTCTCTCTTATTTCTTCACTTTTCCCTGTGTAAGTCATTATCATGGGAATATAATGTGAAATGCACTAGTTTATTTATAGTTCTATCTTTCTGTCCTGTATCATGAGGGGGCAGGGGCAAAGCCCTTGTCTTATTTATGTTTCCTGATTTAAGAATAAGCTGTGCCCTGGCTGGTGTGGCTCAGTGGATCGAATGCCCTCCTGCAAACCAAAGGGTTGCTGGTTCGATTCTCAATCAAGGCACATGCTTGGGTTGTGGGCTGGGTCCCCAGTAGGGGGTGTGCAAAAGGCAACCACACATTGATGTTTCTCTCCCTCTCTTTCTCCCTCCCTTCCCCCTCTCTCTAAAAATAAATAAATAAAATCTTTTCTTTTAAAAGATCAAACAGTGAGTGACCTTGGAGAAGATATTTAACCTCTTTCAGGTTTGTTTCACCTTGCATACAATGGGAATAATTATAGTCTCTACGTCATACAGTGTGCATAGGTATGAGGAATCCATGAAATAGTGCATTGAAGCACTTAGGATCTGTACACAATCAACAATGAAGTGTTTGAAGAAAGAAAATACATGACTAGGAACAATTGTTCATTGGTTAAAAGGTTAAACATTGAGTGAAGGTGAAGAGTCGACTAGAAGGTGAATCATCTAATCCCTGATGTTTATGTAGAAAGGCATATGAAAACGCTGGGGGGCTGGAATAATGTAGAGAACTTCTCTGGGCATGTATATCATACGGTAGTCAAGTAACTCCAAGGACTTCCCAAGCTTGAAGTCTCTGCCATAAACAATTCCACTCTCTCCAGACCCAGCTCAATCAAGCTACAGAGTTTATTATAACAAAATATCATAGTCATCTTAGGAAACAAAAATAGCAGCTCAATGAAACCAACAAGAAAGGCTTATTCGAATAGTCTTCAACACTAGACCAGTGGAGGATCGTCATACTTTCAAAACTAGAAGGTGGTCCTGCTGTAGACATTGAGAACCTTCGGAGTAAGTTTTCAGTACTGACTCAACCACACCAACCTTTTGGCAAATTGCCCTCACCCCTGGAATTTATACCATTACTAACCCTTTCTCCAAGTCGGCCTGGCTTACGATGTAAATTCTTGTTTTACATGAGCAGATGATGGCTATTTTCAAGGTAGGTAGCTGGCTTGTGTGGTGGAGACCAAACATTACGTGACACACACAGATCATTTCTTATAAGGCGAAACTCTCTGCGGGGAACACTGCCAGAGTCTCCTGTCACTGCACCCGTGCAGGCCCATTAAAGCTGACTCCACACTGAGTCAGTCCCAGGGTGGAGCGTGTGGCCTAGGCCGCAGCTATCAGCGTGTCTCATTTCCTAGTCCTCTGACGATCACTGATCTTACGTGACCTGATCAAAGCCAAGGAAATGCAATGACATTTTCACTGCGTCTTCTAAGAAAGAGACTCTCACTCATAACCTAAAACATAAGAAAATGAATGGGTTATCAGAGACCTTGCTGGTACCCATAAAACCCTAAGCTAAAGTCAACACAATAAAAGGCAGAACAAAGCAATACAGATTCAAAAATAAGCAGGTGCTACTGATACGCTAGAGCTCTGAATCAAGTTCTGTCTGAAGCAGCCATCTCCTTCTCGGCTCCGGAGTCAATAAACTCCCTTTTTGATTAAGCCAGTTTGGGTTGGGTTTTCTGTGACTGCAACTAAATAATCCCCACTGAATTTCATCAAAGCCGGCCTTCCCCCACGGGAGCTCCACACACTCTGATTCTGTAAAAAAGATAACTGGTTTCTCTAGTCGGGCATGAATCAGGGCATATTCGAGAGGGTAAGTGTCTGGGTAAGAAAATCCCTCCTTTGGGGATGCCTGTGGTTCACATTTCTGTGTGGGCTAGGAAACTCCTATAAATTTCACCTGTTGACACATTTCCTTTGCAAGCATTTTGCTCATTCAGGGGGAGGAGCCGGAAACGGAGGTGGAGAAGGGAAGGCGTGAGGCAAAATATGAATGATGTGCAGGAAGCAATATAGCTGATGGCCTTTTAGCAGCAGGCTGGCATGTGGGCACATGCGGTGCGAATTCATGGTGGAGGAACTAATCAGGCAACGTTATCTGATCTGGAACAACAAGAAAAAGAAAGAGTCTCTTTCCTTTCCCCTGGTTTTATGTGTCTGAAAGCCCTTACCAAGGTGTCAGCCTGGCATTGGAAGGATCGAACTGGGAACCCTCGACTTTGGACTGTGCTAAAGTGGGAACCTGGGATCCGGGTTGTTTTCCAGGGACCAACTGTCATTTCGGTTTCAGAATAAAGCTGGACTTTTGTTCTACAAACACAGGGCACGGTCTGGATTAAAGAACACAAGTCAAGCATGCTGACGCTTGAATATAAAGAAGCGTGGAGTTTCACAAGTTCTTCTGAGCAATAGAGGCTGGTTTAAGCCTGGGGCTGAGGAGGCTGTGGGAGCAGAACTAGAGTTGGTGAGGATATTTTTTCCATGGAAATGAACAGCCCAAAGCAATACTGTGAATAATTTAAGTCCAACCAGCTCTCGTGGAAGGCAGCAGAACTTGCAGCAAGGGGCTTAGACTTACTTGGGTAGCAGGGCTGGTTTCAAAGCTTCCTTCCATCCCTGCCTGACACTGTAGCCTCGAACAAGTTAGTTATCATTTCGGAATGTTTCCTCACCTGTAAACATCGGTTAGGTTCTTGGGAGAAGCAAGTTCATTGACTTACATCCAGAGTCCATTGACTACATGAAGAAATCAAATAAATGGCAACTGCACAATTTGACGTAACCTGGGGAGACCTGTGCTGAGCCCCGGGCGGCAGGCACCTGGCCGTGGAAACCTTTTTCTCATTTGGCAGGAAGAGGGATTGAAGTTCTGTTTCATCTTGTGATTTTCTGTAGACTATCGAGAGAAAAAAAAAAAAACACCAATTTGAAGCCAAATCTCTGAATTTTTCTAAGCTCAGCAAAATCTTGTTTCTAAACTGCTGAAAAACTAACTCTGTGATTCCAAACTGGCTAGACATAAACCTATATCAAAAGATTTTCTTTTCTTTTTTTTTTCAAAGTATCAGTTTCTTAAGAGCAATACTAGGTTTTATTCCTCTTTTTAGGCCAGCTCCAAAACACAGTGCCTCACTCATTGCTCATAAAATGTTTATATTCTTATCTGGGAAAATGAATTCTTCATCAGGTCAATCAACCTAAACTTCTGTTGGAAAGTGCTCAAGGAAGGAAGGAAGGAAGGAAGAGTAACTCTCTCAGTGTATTAATTAGAATAAAGGCTACCCTGCTATGAGCTAAAAAACTGACTGCAAAATTCAGTGACTTAGAAGAGTTTATTTCTCTACCATGCAACAGGCCAGTGATGGATGACCCAGCTGCACGGGGTCATTCTGAAATCCCCAGACCCTGTCCTCACCAGCATGATCAAAGCCAAATCACTGGCTTGAGGGCATAAAAGAGAACCTGGAGACACACCATTTGAAAGGCTGAACCTGGGAGGGGCAGCACACTTCACTCCTACTCCCATTCTATTGAGTAAGAACTGCAACATGGCCACACCCAGCAGCAAGAGAGGCTGCAGAATGTATGCACAGGTGCTGTGAAGAGTATTAAAAACAAGCCACATAATATTTGCAAGACACAAATCTAATAACAGACTTGCATCCTGAACATACAAAGAGTTCTCAACACTCAACAATTAGAAAACCAAGAATGCAAAAACCAGGAACAAAAGATTTGAACAAACGCTAAGGAATATAGACAGATGGCAAATAAGCACATGGAAACATGTTCAACTTCATCAGTTATTAGTCATTAGGGACATGCAAGATACCATAACACATCTATTTAAGGTGGCTAAAATTCCAAAGATGAACCACATTAACTATCAGGAGAGGCATAGAGGAGTCAGAACTCTCATGCATTGCCAGTGTGGGAATCTAAAACAGCATAACCAAGGGAAACAGGCTCTCAGGGTCCTAAAAAGTTAAATGGATACAACTGTATGACCCATTGTTCTTCTCCCTGTTCTACTTACCTAACAAAAAAGGAAGCATATATTCATACACAGATTTATACATCAGTGTTCATTACAGCTTTATTCATAATATCCAAAATATGGAAACAATCAAAGTTCATCAAAAGTTGAATGGATAAGCAAATTGTGTAATTTCCATCTGGTGAAATACTACTCACCCATAAAAAATGAACTCTTGAAATATACAAACAGCATGGATAAATCTAAAATGATTACACTGAACGAAAGAAGCCAGACCAAAAAAGAGTATATACTGTATGATTGCATTTATATAAAATCCTAGAAAATGCAAACTAATCTATTGTAACAGAAAGCTGATCAATGAGGAGGGGATGAGGCAGAGAGGGACAGAGATGGGGAGAATTACAAAGCGATATGAGGAAACTTTTTGGAGTGATATTCTCGGTCCTGAGTGTGGTGATGCCTTCATGGGTATAGACATGTCAAAATTAGTAATTTGTACACTTTCCGAATGTACAGCTTTTGTATGTCAGTTCTAAATCAATTAAAATATGTATGCCCTTTTTAAGGATAATCTGGAGAACAGAATACAGTGGCCAATCAAAAGTAGCCTCCATATGTTGGTGGGGGGTTGTTACTTTGTTATCAGGTTCTGGGAGACTCTGGACCAGAGGAACGGAGATGATGGAAGAAAAATTCCTGCTGAGAAATGAGATTTAAGACCTAGAGTTCAAGTGCCAGTTTCTGGCTCAGTGCTTCTCAAGTGCCAGCCGCACTTGCACTTCTGGTCTTGATTGATTCTTTGCTGTGAACGCATCCAGTCCAGCCCAATCCCAAGAAAATCCCCACCCACTATCAACCCACAGCGCCAAGTGCCAACGACTGCACACAGGCAGGCCTGTGTGCTGCCTGCCAGACCAGCCCTCCCGACACCGTGCCCCACTCCACTCAGCACAGTGGACAAGCTTCCAGCCAGGTCAGTGACTACCTGGCCCCCAGGGTCAGTTCGTTCTCCCTGACATTTTCAACAGAGTAACAAAAACTACTGTATCTGCATCCCATTGAAACTTACTTAAAACATTTCCCCAGAATATCAGTTAGCATCCGTGGGACTTTTTCTCTCAACACAGCTTGAAAAGATATTCTCAAACCTAAGCCCTTGGCTTCCACCATTGCCCTTCCAATAGCACTACGCATTCATTTCGGTGACACTTGGAATCTCCCTAGGTGAAAGGCTGAAATATATGAAGACATCACAAAGGAATCCTAGAAGGCTTGGGCAGGATTACTCTAAGAATTTTATCCGTCCACTTCAAGCAATTTCTTCTGTTGATCTTTAGGATTACTACTGAAACAGCCAAGGCTTTTGCTGATTTTCCCCAGAATGTCGTCCTTGACGGTGTGCAGTTGCGCGGTATTGCCACGCAAAGTTTTCTTTTTCCTCCTACTGGCTCTAAGTGGGATACCAGAACTAAATAAGAAATAAGCCTGCATAAGAATAAGAAGATTTAAGGATTAGAATCGATTCTCATGAACTTGGTTCCGAAGAGCAGGGGAAGTAAGTTTCATCTTTCTCCAGCATGTAGTCAGCATGGCCTGAGAAACAGTGCACCACCCACCGGTGAGAGTATCGTGGAAAGTGTGTGTGTGTGTGTGTGTGTGTGTGTGTGTGTGTGTGTGTGTGTGTGTGTGTGTGTGAAGTATGCTAGGGTCAGCGGAGCTTGGTCAGTGGAAACTGCTAACTGGAGTCCTTAGCTGCTGAGGAATCAAGGAAGCCTATGGGAAGAGATGGGGCATAGAGACTGGTGCAGGTTAGCTGAGTTGCATTACATTAGAAGAACAGCATTTGGGGCTGTTCTATTGACTGCAGGTCTTACCTCTTGGGTGCTTGGGGCAGAATTAGCAAAAATAAACCATAGGAGAGCCTTTTCTCCAGTCCAGATTCTTAGTAGGCAGTCATGTGGGGGTAATCATGCCTTTGTCTGGCTCCTACTCCTTCCTGGCCCTCAGACCCTCAGGTCTCTGCCTGAACGGAAAGAACTCCTGCTGTTTTTGCATCTTCGTGAAGTTAGGTTGGCGGAGTGGGGAAAGAGAGGCAGCTCCATTCACGAGGCCCCGCCATCCTGACAAGGGACCTAGTGGTTACCTTTCCCCATAAGGAGAAAGGCAGGGAGAAGGCTGATAGCGACTGACCATCTAGCTGATGTCAGGCACTGTGATAGGTGATTTCTCCTTCTATATCTAACTTCATCCTTACAGTGACCCAAGAGAAGGAAATTATTGACCCCATTTTCACAGAATAAGAGAATAATTTAACCTCAGGAAGGTTAAATAAGTTGCCAAAACTTCACAGCTACCTTGTGATGGGCTGGAGATTTGTTTCCATATCTGTGAAGGTGGGCACTGGCTCATCAGTGGGGATGAGGAGTCTGCACAAGGTTCAGTGTCCTGAATTATGAAAGTCAGGTACCTGGCGATAAATGAGAGCCAGATCAGAGAGAGGGAAAGATCTATTCCTGCCTCCGGCCACTAGAATATTTTGGTGGCGTGGAGCCTCTTGTTTTCAGACGATTTATAAGAAAACAGAGTCAATTCAACTTCTTTTGCTATAGAAACTTTCCTTTTTTGTTTTATTTTTAGAGATGTTATTATAGACAAAGATTGAGAGATATTTGATTCCAGTCTAGAAGCCAATGAGGTAAAAATAGAGAAGCAAAACTGACGTGCAAATAAAGGAAATTAATTTAATAACAGCACTCACTCTGTCTCTTAAAGCCTGCTCCAACAGGTAATCCCAAAAACTTTTGGAGTGAGAGCCCGCCCACTGCCGGAGTCAAATGCTTATGTCCACAGAAGGCAAACATGAATACAGGTTTACCCGAACACTGGCACACAGCTCACCCACATTCCCAAGCCTCCCCTGCCAGGAGGTGTGGCCGTGGTCTGGCATTGGTCCTGCTCTGGTCAGGGAAAAATGAGCAGAATGGATGCACACCAATCCCAGGTCTGGATCATGAAACCTCATGCAGCCCCCCACGTGCTCTTCCCTTTCCAGCTGGCTCATGTCCTGGGATTGCCTTGGGAGCCACATGTTGGACCTCATGGAGCCGGAAGATGGAAGGAGCCCAAGGTGCAGGGCCCCGGCCCTTGAATGACATCACAGAGAAGAGCTGCCCTACCAGAAGTATCAGCTTTAGACTATTACATGATCATCAAGACATAAACTTTTAGTATGTAAAGCTGCTACTTGGGAGGCTCCAGGATTTTTGTCCCTTGGATTTGTGGCCCACTTACAGAAAGTGTGAGAAGAGTTTGGAAAACATTGTCTTTATATGATTGAGAAAGCAGAGTGTAACTGTGGCACCAAGACTATATCGCATTGAAGGATAAAGTCATAAAATAAAACATGCCTTCTTAGAGCAATTGTGGGAAAAGACCAAAGTAAATTAGTGAAAACGAGTGAATGATAGGGTTTTATGTAGTTTTATTGCAGTAAATAAAAAACAGGCTAAACAACCCCTGCCTGACAGAAGTCCTCCCAGATGTGCTTCTGTGAACACAGATTTCCCTGAACGTAGGGTCAGTCGTTTGGGCGCAATGGGACATTTCGAAGTGCTGGAGGGTGCTGAATACAGTCTCTTCCTTCAACACTCTAAATTCACCCTTCCTGCAGATGTGTTTAGTCTGGTAACATGCACTGTCTATAATTACCTGAGCAACAAGTAAATTTCACTTCCGCTTCTGTTAAATGCTGTGAATTCCAAGGTGTGGCACTACATTTAATGAGGCTTCTTGAATTGGTACCCTTCACACTGCATGATGGAAGTAAAGTATAGGACTGGGAGTCTGTCTCAACCATAGTTGGATGATGAAAGGGTTGCTGGGAAAGGTGAGTCTTCTCCAAGAACAAACGTAATCCTGAAATACACAAGCAATGACGTAACAGTTTGAAGTGGAAGGAATTTATACCAAGACTTCTGGTGCATAGATGTTGCAGGGTCCTCTGAAGTCTTAGCTGGTTTACGTCTCTAGGTAACCAGGGATTACCTCCGGAACATAATTTACCTTTGTCATGATGCAGATTGAGAAGATCAAAGCTGTTTCCACAGCAAACTCATGCATCTATCTGCCAGGTAGAGGAGGGATGAGAGAGGCTGAACAACCTATCTGCTCAGGACCCAGAAGTGTGAGAACAAATTGCTTTCCCTCTCAACACACTGAGATGACACCCAAAGGTGGCATGCTGGATCTTTAGAGCTGAAATCCAGCACGAGTGGATCTGTGCTGTGCTCCAGGACTCTTTAAGATGCTACAATTTGTGTGTGGCTGGCCCTTTAAAGACAGTGCTGGGCCAGAGAAACCTCATCCAAAAGAATTAGTCAGTTTGTTTTAGCAACTGCTTCCTGTGCCCTGGTCTCCCATTACTTCATCTGCATTCCACAGATGCTGACTCTGTCCCTTTCTAAACCCCCGTGTGGATTTCATAATCTCCTAGGGAACTCCCAGTACCGAGCCCTGGTGGCCACCTCTTAGGGTCATGAGTGGAACCTGATGCCCTCATCCAGCTTCTCTGGTTGCAACCCTACCTGCCCCAGATTTCAGGTCTGCGTCAGAGGCTGCTACGGGAGGAGGTAGGAGGTAGGAGGTGACCCTGTTTGGTACTATCCAAGGCAGCCTCCCACATGCAATTCCAAGCAGCTAAGAATAGTCCTGAATCCAGTGGTTGCTTGGTAAGGTTTCATTTAGAGGGCTGCACCCTGAGGGCTGCCAGTGCCTTTGTCCAGCGGCTCAGAGCCCTTCCTCACACTTTCTCCCACTGCTGAGCTGCAGTCTTCAGAGAAATCCCCTTGGATGCATTAAGCACTTTGTATTCAAGAGACAGACTTGTTTAAAATAGAGTTTATTGGCTGTGAAATAAAATTTAGTCCAAGGGAGCAGTGGGCTTTGGGTAGAGCAGGACCCATAGGGAGTCAAAGGTTTATCTCTCTCCTTCCCGGAAAGAGTGAGTCCAGTGATAGTGAGGGTGTCTGCTACAGGCCACAACTTTTACCCCAACATTTAAAACTCCAGGGGAAGGATCCAGTCTACCCTGACAGCTCCCGGAGAAAATGTCCTGAGAAAAGTCTGATTGGTCCAGTCTGGGCCTTGTGCTTCTCTCTGAACCAATCACTGTGATTGACCAGACTCGGCCCAGAGCCCGCCAGTGCTGGTAAGGCTACGGGGCCTTCACATCATAGTGAAAGGGTTTTCTCTGCAGAAAACTGAGCTCCACAGTGGTTTCCACTTTGTTATGACCAATTGCCATTTTCAGGCCTTATCTTTGCTGACATGGATCACTACTCCTTACTCCTTCAAACACTCCGTCCACCTTTGGGCACACACTGTTCTCCTGGTGTTTGTCTTAACCAGCCTTTCTTTCCCCGTCTCTTTGTCTGGCCTCCCTCACCTCCCCAACTTCCTCATGCTGGAGACTCAAAGCCCAGGCCTTGCCCTCTCTCTCCATTGTCCTCTGTCTACATTCCACTGGTAATCTCATTCTGTTTTGTGACCTTAAATGCTATCTGTTTGCTCTGGACACCAAGTGTGTACCTGACTACCATCCAATTATGAGCTCCAGGGTTCTCCTGCACTTGGGTGACCAACCGGCATCTCAAATAAACACATCCAGCCCTGAGCCTCTGATTGTCCCCCACCCCAACGGCTCTTCCAAGGCCTTGCCTTCGATAAACAGCTCATTCACACAGTTGCTCAGGCCAAAAAACTCCCAAACTTCTTATCTCCACTTTCTTTTCTCATATGCCCCATCCGAGTGCTTAGCAAATAGTGTCATTCTACCTTTAAATTTAGACTCTATTGCTCACCTCCTCCACCACTGTCACGCCATGCCGAGTCACATCAGGTCTCAGCAGCGTAAGCACGATCTCCTCCTGACTGGTCCTGCGTTGGTGTTCTCTAATCCCAGCCATCAGAATGAACCTGTGAGCATGACAAGATAATGAATTCCTCTGGTCAGCACCCCGAAGGGGCCCTCAGCTCACTCGGAGTAAAACTCCTACACAGTCTGCAAAGCCCTACACCACCTCCCTACCACCATCCCCCCCCCCCATTTTCTCTCTGATGTGATCTACCTCCCTCCTCCTGCTCCGGTCACACGATTCCTTACCGTTTCTCTCACACACTAAACACAGTGATGACTCAGGGCCTTCACACTTCTTGTTACCTCCGCCTGAGAGTCTTCTTTCCCCAGACATCTGCATGGCTTCATTTCTCCTAGCCATCTGATTTTTAATCAACTCTCTTCTCTATGAGAGTTTATCTGACCACTTTATCTAACACTGCAAACTCCTTCCTGTCTTCCTTTACTGCTTTATTTTTCTCCATTGTAGTGGTTATACTCTAACACACTTATTCTTCTTATTTTAAATATTTTTTACTTATGCATTTAACCGAATTTTCTACATACTTATTTTAGTTCTCATCTGTTTTCTCAGCTCTGTTGTCTATAGGAGGAGGTGGTTTTGTCTGTGTTCAGTGCTGGTATGCTAGGCACTCAATGATTTGATGAATGAACAAGATGGAGTGACTCTCTCGGTCCCCCAGGCTGGCTCCCACTGCGGCGAGGTGGCCTTCTATCTCCTTTTCTGTCTCGCCCCGACTCCCCGTCACCAACAGTCTCCGTGCAGGGACCGGGAGGCAGTACAGAGTCATCACCCAGGCTGGGTCAAGATGGCAGCATCCGAGCAGGACATGTGAGGCCAGACACCAGAGGGCGGGCCAGAGGGCTGGAGAGCAGGAAAGACGTGGGTGGGCTGACATTCCAGGCATGGGCTAGCACTCGGTGTGTGGCGACTGGACAGGGCCAGGTGGCAGAGGCTGCGTGGCCTCAGTCTTGTGTTGGGCGGGCGCAGGGCAGACGCCAGGTCCGAGCAGGGCAGACAAGGGGACGGAACCCACGAGACACACTGAGGTCAAAATGGGCAGGGGCCCAAACACAATGCCCAGGGAGCTCAACCACAGAGGCAGGCAATCTGTCCTCCTCTCCAGGATGGAGCTCTTTGAAGCGGCCAGGCTCTCCCCGCAGGCCAGCGCCTTCTCTTGCCTTCCAGCTCAGCACTTTAGCCCTTTCATTTGGCACGCAGGACCCCAGTGACTGGTTCTGGCAACCCCAGGGGGGTGGCCTCCACTGACCTGGCCCACACCCTGGACAATTCAACAGCAGCGTCTCCCCCAGTACCGCCGGAGTACCAGCACGGAGGAGACCCCACCTTCCTAACCCTTCTGCACCAAAGCCATTCTTTTAGCATTAGAGAATTTAAAGGTACCTTAGAACTGCCATGTGCAGTGTCCTCATTGTATCAGTCAGAAACCCCAGGCCCCAAGGGGGCAGTTAACCACCAAGGACAACACAGGGAAGACAGCTGAGCCGTGAGCAGGTCACGGATCCCCCATCCCAGAGGCCAGGCCTGGTGGCTTTGCCTGGGAACCAGAAGCTGTCTGATGTCCTAGAAATTTGCCACATCGAGGAGGAAATAATGAAGCTGCGCTGCGGATGAGCCTGTTTACTCCACCCTGTTGCTCTTCTCCCTGCTCCCCATTTCATGAGGGGATCGCATGAGGTCGCTCCAAAGCCTGATGAAAATCTCGGCCCTTGCCGAGCTGCTCACTCTCTCTAAGCTCATTATCTGACTGCCTCCTGCCTTCCCAGGGGTTACAGGGAGGAGGAAAGGTAATTAAGTGTTTTGCTTAAATGGCCTTTTCAGTTGACAGAAATAGCTACCCAGGGATGCGGTGGACTCTCCTTCCTGATCCCCTCCCAGCAACTGCCGGGCTGCAGGCCGCAGGCAGGCGCCAAGGGCGCTCGAGAGAAGCAATGACGGTGCAGAGGCCAAAAGGACCGGAGGCTGCTGCCCTCCCGAGATAATCCCTGGAATGAGTCAGCTGCGGGCAGATCACGCAGGAGAATGAAACTGCACTGAACACAGCTTTGTATGTCCAGGTGGACTTTGTCCCTTCTGTGCACGGAAAGTGTCTCATTTGTGGGCACAGGTGCCCTTGGGTGCTCTGTGCAATCAGGCCAACAAGAGCCAGTGCTTCTCTCCTGCCTCATGTGGCCCTCTGTTAGAGTAGCATGCTTGGGCCAAGTGCAAGCAGGGGTGATGTCACAGCTTACTAGGAAATAGATTGTTTTGAGGGAACTGACACTGCCATGTAGAGCCCTTGCAGAGCGCTGAGTGGGATGCGGGACACAGGCAAAGCACAAGGTGCCACGCCCCCGGGCCCCATGAGTAAGATGCAAGTCAACCTTCTCGGCCAAATGCAAGATGTGCATTTCCATATGATGAAGTATTTGGATGCAAACAGGGTCATTATGACAATTCACAAGGACACAGGGAAAGGGAGAATAAAAGCAGTCAAATATATATGTATACACATCTATGTGTGCATGTATACATATATAATATGTATACATACATGTGTATATATGCATACATAGATGTATATATGCACACACACAGAAAATAAAATAAAAACAAGAATGGTAATTTCTGAGGTTGGAAATCACTGATGGGGCTGTACGGAGCTGCTTATATCAGAGCCTGAAGAGTTAAGTCCAGTCTTAGCTAACAGCACCTACTGATAAGTCAGGGCAGGGCTTGGCTGTGGTGTTAAAGATAACAGCTGCCTTATTACAACGGAGAACTCCATACACATTAGTGCCCACACGATGTCACCTGTCTGTGGATTCAGCAGAATTTTGCTCTCAGAATAATACAGTATTGCCACTGTTACAGCTTAGAACTATGCATTCATTAATAGACACAGTACCTCTGGCACTTCTATGCAACACTGAGTCCCAAAAAAGGCCCAGGCCAGAATGTGGCCCCAAAGCCACTAACGGCAGCCATTACGACAAAGTGTATCAATAGCAAAGGATCTGTAATTACTTTTACATTTTTGCTGGTATCGTCATTGATTCTCTGAATTGTGTACCTCTCTTGACATAATCATGTGCTCATGTAACCTATCCATATGCAAAATTTCATTGCAAGTTGTTAAAGATTGAGGGAGATATGTCCGTTAGAATGTTTATTAGCTATGTTTATTACCATTTCCTTTCCAATTGAACCTCAAATTGTAGTGAAAATCACTTTACTATCATGGAGTGGGATTTATCCCAAATCAAGCCAATCAAGTGTTTCAGAATTTATTGTTGAAATAAACATAAGGGGACAAAAATCTCTCCTCTTCTGTATAGAGTTCTGATGACTTCAGCTGCCTGCCAAAAATGAGAGAAAGGAGAGAAATTAATGTGCACAAGAAAACTCAGTGGGAAAATATGACTTTGCCAGATTTGTGTTTATTGCTCCAGTGATTCCTAATCTTATCCATGCCCACCTCCTAAATGGCCATGTGACAAGTTCGAGCCTATGAAATGACAGTGGGAGGAGCATGTGGCTATTTCTGGGCTGTTATGGATGAGCGTGTGACCCCTTCCTTTCCTGCAGTGTTCACGTGAAAATTCGGCAAGCTATATATTTGCATTTGTTTTTCTGTGCCTGCATTATGCTTCCATTAAACAAAAAGTAAAATAAGAGGCGATCCTGAGTATATTTTGCCCTCTGTGTTCTAAAAATTCTGCCATCTGGTAGCTCCATTCACCAGGAATTTATTTTGATTCATGGGATAATGAAGAGAATACCTTCTCCCCATGCCCAAGAGCCAAAGGAAAGACAATATCTTAGCCTCAATGAGAGATTCAGGTGTTCTCGATTTATTGAGGGAGAGCACCTTCCAGGAAAAGTGGTAAGGGAGAGAGGGAGGGAAGCACGGAGGTGGAGTGGGAGGTGGAGGGAGCCCCAGGGCATGAACAGAACTGCAGAGTTATCTTCCCCCCCCTTCCCAACCTTGATGCAAAAGATCTGGTTCTGTCTTTTATACCCCCTATCAGTCCGTTAATTTGGCAATGTGCCCCCCAACCTGGACCAGAGAGCAAGTTTTTTTTGAAAAGTCTATTCCCATTAGCTGAGGAAAATGTTTTGGAAAAGAAGCCACTTCTGGGAGCCCATATATCTAAAACTGTGTGGATAGAAAAGATGAATTTCCCAAGTCACTCAGGAGGATGGAAATGGTGAACAAAGCCACATCTACTTCATGGAGCCATGCTTTCACCTCTTAGAGATACAACACATATAACAGCATTTGCCGAAAAGTCTACTACCTCCTGAAGTGCAGCCTCATCCACGTGAGTGTCACATTCCAGCTGGTCCCTCAGCTACTTTGTTAAAAGGCTTTTCCACTGTTTTACCAAGTTGGCGACTTCTGAATGGTGTGGTATAGAGTAGAACCGGTGATCCCATGACTATGGGATCCCACTGCCACATTTCCTTAGCCATGAAGTGAATCTTTGATCTAAGGAGATGTTATGTGTGGTCGCGTGTCAGTGAATCAGGCACTCTGGGCTTCTGGACAGTGCAATGGTCATGGTCTTGTGGGCAGAAAAGCCAATCCACATCCACAATATGTATCAATCCCAGTGAGCATGAATCACTGCTCTATTCAGGATGAAAGGGGACCTGTGTCATAGACTTACCGCAGTGCATTTCTGGTTGCTCCAGGAGCTCAGTTTTATTTAGCTAATAGGGCTGACTTTCATTGGCAGCAATAGTTAAATCAGCCTTGGGCCCATGCATAGCCTCCCTCTCTGCCTTCATTACTGCTCTGTTCATGAGCCCATCACTCATATACTAGGGAAGGCAAGGGCAGAGGCTGATACTCACTGGCCAAGTAATCCTGTCTGTTTGGTTTTTTAGTACTTCTGCTACTGTGGCTCTTGGTGTGTATTTACTGCAATATGAAAATCTTCACATTTTATGACTATTCCCATAGGTTCTATACCTCCTAAAAACCAATCCAGTCATTTGTCACTTCCCCCTGAGCCCATGTGCATTCTTACCTTGAGCCACTTCTCTTTCTACACAAAATGACAGACCAGATGCAGTACTGGCACAAAGCCCTGCCCGGTGAAAGAGCTCCCTCACCAGTGTCTTTCAGGGCTGCAGGGGAGGCTGTGTGTAGTACAACAATCCATTTTCAGCTGTGTCAATATGCCTAGCTAATCTATCTGTGAGTCAAGCTCAGTTTTTCTCCTCCATCATGGTCATGAGAAATCCCCTTTATGGCAGCAGATGTGAGCTGAGGGAAGGACATCAGTGCCGAAGAGTAGGTGACATGGAGGTCTGGGCCATCAGCTTGTTTGTGCCCTCTTGACCTTCCCAAACCCAATCCAAGATGTACCACTTCCATCCTATACCAGATTGTTGCTGGGTCTGTTGGCCTTTATATCTTGTGGTTCCAAAGGAACCCAGCCCATGATAGGCACTTTGGCATGTGCTCAATTGATATTTATCCCATGTTTAGATCGTCTATTTCTACTAGAGTCCAATAATCTGTCAAGAATATTTTTCAAATGGTGTATCATTCTCTGCCACAGATAGTGTGGCCTTGCTCCAGAACCCCAGAAGTCTGTGCTGGAATTCTGCTTTGGGAGCTCACTAGAGTCTCTGTTCGGCATCCCTTTCTACCCAGACTCCTCTAGAGCCTAGAGTTTGCTGGATCAGATCATCCAAACAGCAGGACCACTTTTACTACAATGTCTGTTCTTGTTCTGAGGCTAATGTGAAACTAGCAGCCTTCCATGCCACTTAATGGATAACTCAGAGACATATTCTCAGATACAGAACATACAGCCTTCAAACCCCTAAAATATCTAAAAATTGTTGTATTTCTTTCTTAGTAGCAGTGGGTGCAAGGTACCCACTTGTTGCTTACTTTGTTCCTTACTAAGAACGTACTTGTTCCTTATTTTGGAGGGCCTGTCTTGGCATACCACAGAGCACTGGGCATCGATACCCTTCACTGTGGCAGGTCCCTGCATCTCTGGACTTTATCTCCCATTCTCTGTAGCATTTATCTTACTAAGGCATACAATGTACTTGCCATAGTGGATCAATTTTCTTCAGAATGTCCAGCCAACCCAGACCTTTTCAGACTATATTACGACAGAGTGCGGGAGAATCAACATATCCCTCAGGCTAAGGTCATGACTGCATACTAATGCCCATTCTATATGAATGCTAACTGCTTTTGTACTTCCTTCCTAATGGAAAAAATGCATTGACTGATAGTTGCACACCTCATACCATGATCTGCTTTAGTAAAGTTAGCATGCCTGACAGAGGAGCTATATTTGAAGCCACTGCCTGATTATGCTTGTAACAGTTTGCTGTCATTCATCTAGGTTTGCAAAGATCATGTGGGCGATTATAGTGAAAACCACTACTTTTGTATTGTTTAAGTCATTCAGAGTTGCATTCATCTCTATCATCCTTTCCAGGATGTAATACTGCTTTTGATTTATACTCTGGTAGGAAGGGGCTTCCACTTGGCTATTTCTACTACAATACTCTTACTCCACAGGTCAAGAGACCAATATGAGTATTAGGAAACGACCAACTGTTCATCTTTAGAACCATTAGGCCCTCCATGAGATGAACCAAGGCCATGACTCCCATATAACCCTCCTGTAACAAGGAAATGATGATGGTGTTTTGAGTCTCCAGGAATCCACAAAAAGTCAGACCTATAACCCAACAGCATTTGTACAAGCTGCAAACAGCCTTTGTACAACCTATTTCTGAGGGGAAGTTTACCCAAGTACATAGCCCTGGGTTCCTTTAGGGAAGAACTAGAAAATCACTACTTTATACACTTGCCTTAGTTGCAGAACCCATTCTTACTGGGACTTAAGCTTCCATCAGTGGGAGTCTGAGACCTGGCTCAGATTTGAAACTGGAGCAATAGATCATGAATTTCAACTGAGACTTCAGCATTCTGTTCTCTTCATTCTTGTTTTCATAATGCCATATCTACCAACTACTGGATAACCTATGATGAATGCTGGATGTTGGAGATATAAGAGTGAAAAGATACAGCCCCGCCCTCCTGGAACTTTCTTCTTCCACCTTCTCTTGAGCATCTTCTACTGATACCACAGGCCAATATATCTATATACCTGTATCTCTACATATATAGATATATATAAATAAAGATACAGAATATTATAGATTCTTAGCAGCTAACACATTTGAAAGTAAGAATGACAACAATAATAATGGTTACTATCAAGGAACTATCATGTGTTTAAGTTTTTTACCTATATTATTTGATTTAATGCTCACAACTCTATGAGAGAGGTTTCTCCCCTTTGTAAATAGGAAAACTCATGCTTACAGAGGTAGGCAAGGCTCAGACTGTCCCCCTAAAGCTATTTATGATCAAATGAGTATGAGAGAGATTAAAAGCAAACAAAAAAGGGGGAAGGATCTAGGCTGCTTGGAGTTTTATCCAGTAGAAGCCAAATTTTCAGAATTCAATTCACAAACAGAGAGTACCCGTGTAAACAATTTTTTCCTCTTATGATTCAAGCCAAACTGGGAATGACAGGGAGTTCAAAACTCAAGAGACTAAGTCCCCAAATAAACCATTATCCATCAGAAACAGCTGCCATGTACCGAGTCCTGCGGGGGAAAACCACCATGTTGTACTGAAAGGGCCCACAGCCTACTGAGATGAACTTGCCTGGTCTGAACACAGGGAACCGCGGGAGTCTCGATGGGCTAGTTCTACAATGCTCCTCAAATTGCAGGTCTCACCCTCAATAGGGAATCATGGTGACGTTTTAACATTTAAACATTTTAGTAAGTTTTGATTACCATTTTAATAAATGAAGTAGAACATAATTAAAGAGAATGTTACTGAATTGAGAAATATAGACTGAATCTCTGGTAAGAAGAATAATTTTCTTTTGAAATTTTGTCACTTCAGATGAAGTAAAATATATTTCTTACTGAGGGTTGTGGTAAAAAAAAGTTTGAAAAGGCTGTATAGAACATTAAAAAATGCCTTAACAAACCAACAAAACAAGCCAACTTCAATCCAAGAGGAAAAAAAAAGGCATGGTATCAGCCTGACATGAAGAAAAAGTAAATGACTGAAACGGAAATATTTTATTGGCTACCTTTACTGATATAATTTAAAATGTCCCTGTAGGCTAAGGGGTTATGTTAATGAAGAATAACATAGGTTACAGCAACAACAATGAAAAGAGCTTAACACTTTCAGATTTTTTGTGACTGTCACCCTCTCTTGGGGTCATCTAGGAGACACAGGTGTTTGTGAATGCCCAGAGTCACTTTCCAACCCAACGGGACCTCCTTCCACCAGCACCGACACATGCTGAGGAAACAGCTTTGGTACACGGGCCCGAGTTGGAGAGCCACTCGTTAACCAGGAGGGAAGGCGGGGGTGGCTGGCATGGGCTTGAGATACTTGCCAATGCTGCTTAAAAGAAGCCTTGTCAAGACTGCAAATGCCATTTTTCATTCCCTTCTGATACCATTTTTGTTTGCTGCATTGTTAGCCACCTAGAAATCCAGAGCACCTTCCTTAGCAATTCACATCACAACATAAAGTCTCCTGACTTGGGAATTAGTTCATTGTGGGTCAAGGTATAAAATGTAAAGCAGGAAATGTATAGGTTTTCAAAGCCCTTTTTGCTCAGGAAGGGGGCTCTCAATGAGTCATGCTTCATATTGTAACAGACCTTTCCTTCCAAGAGAATTCTGAGAGCTTCCCCTTACTTATCACTGCCTCCCATATGGAAGCAACAGCAAGAATCTCTGTTATGGGCTCCCCAGGGACCCCCAGCTCTAAAACAGGGATGGGCTGTGTGCAGCCTGAAGAAGAAGGATATTCATGCTTCTATTCATCTAAGATGCTGCAGTTCCAAAGTCACAAAGCACGTCTATAACAGGCAGCTTTATGCTGGATTCATAAACCAAAACTCTGAGTTGCTGGAATGTCAGGAACTCGAGTCGCACTGAGCAATCAGACACACAGTCAGAACTGATTCACAAAGGGGGCATTTGAAAAAGTTTGAGTCAGAATTTGCCTGTGCTGTGTCCTTGCTCAGAAGTTTATTCCCTCCCACTCTGCACTGGCCTGGCTTCTTCTCATCCTCAGACCTCAGCACAAATGTCACCTTGTCAGAAAGCCCCTCCCTGACCACCCTGACTGAGCCAGGTCACCCAATCAATGCTCTCTCGACGCATCCTGCTCTTTTCCTCCACAGCACTGCTCATGATGAATAATTACATGCTGACTGGTATGTTCACTTGTTTTCTGTCTGCCCCTGCAGGTGACTGGAAGCTCTGTGATAGCCCGTGCATTCTCTCTGGTCACCCAGCACACTGCCCCCAGCATTGGCACTCAGAGGACAGTGAGTTTGTTGAAGGAGTAAATGAGTTTTATGGAAATCAAAATTTCATCATCTGCTTCTTACCATTAAGCAGAGTGTTTGTGTTAAATTTTGAACAGATAATCATTCGTATCAAAACATTAAGTGTTTATGAGCACCCATGTTTGTAGCAGCATTATTCACAATAGCACCAAAGTGGAAGCAACCCAAGGGTCCATAGACAGATGAATGGATAATCAAAATGTGGTCTATACACACAATGCCATACTGTATTGTTCAGCTTTCAAAAGGACATTCTGATACATGATACAACATGGAGGAGCTTTGAAGACATTAAGTAAAATAAACCAATCACTAAAGGACAAATATTGTATGATTCCACCTTACATGAGCCACCTATTGTAGCCAAATTCATAGAGACAGAAAGTAAAACGGTGGTTACCAGGGGAATAGGGATTTAGATTTACTAAGCACAAAGGTGCAGTGTGAGAAAACAGAAAGGTGTGAGGACCGATCAGCGGCGCTGATGGTTGCACGATGATGTAAATGTACCTAATGCTGCTGCACTGCACACTTAAGAATGGCGAAGGTGGTAAATTTTATGTTAGGTATATTTTACCATAATTTTTAAAAATTACAAATACTGTGTTTATTAGCACAGCAATGCATGCTTTTGGTGTTATGGCAATATTGGGTATATTTCATATAAATGTTAACAGATAAATACTGAAAATGTTGGTTGCTGTCATGAACCAAAGTTTTGTGTTCTGGCAGTGATTCCAGCGGAGCTTCCCTCCCTTTCGTCTTCTAGTCGGAAAGCCCAGTGCGTAGCCCTGTGTCAGACATGGGGTGGCTGTTTAGAAGCACTCATTGAACGGACGGCTACAGGTACGATGAGACACGTTGGGTGTATAGACTGGTGGTGCCATAGATAAAAAGAATCTTCATAAAAAAGTTCAAAAGTGTGGGATGGAAACTAGAATTTATATCCTAGATTTTGGCAGTTAGGATAACTTATGTCCTCAAATCTCTCTTCATTCCCTTTCCTAGTGAAAAATATTTGGGTGATTAATTCTCTAAATAATCAAATTTGAGGAGATTCTTAAATAAGAAAGACAGAATTTTAAATTCTGTTGCATTATTTATTTCTGAAAGAAGTATTTTATTCCCAAAGATTCAAAAAACATTGACGAGTTAGTTAATATTACCCACATTTTATAGGAAATTGGGGCAGAAAAAGCTCATTGCTCAAGAGCAGCCAGCTGGGAAGGGACGGAGCAGGTGTCAAGCCACAGCCCGTGTTGTCACCTACAGGGTCTACTACAGGACTTTCCATTAAAGAAAGGCAAAGATGAAGGGAGGGGGAACATGAAGCGAGGGAAGAAAAAGAAGAGAACCCTCTAGTTCAGCATCTTAAACTTTGAAAGCCATCATATTCAATTGTTTGGTCCATTTTAATGCTCACATTTTCAGACAAACAACTCAGAGTGGGACTTTTCTGTCTTCCTTCCATCTTGCCCAATGAAGTCCCCTCTTGTTGCCCAGGTGACCGTCCCTCTGCAGCCACCCTGGGAGCTGGGCCAGAGGTCTCACAACACACACGGCTTCCCTCACTCTTCCTGTGACAAAGGATAACTTCCCTTAACACTCCACAGTTTCCAGAAGGCTGCATTGTTCTCGACTCCCCGTCTGAGTTCAGTAAGACTCCATTTCCTCTAACTGGGCTTTCCCCTATCCCAGAGGTGGGGGAACAAAGTCACCTCCTCCATTCTCCTTTGCTCTAAGTCACCATCTCTGAGGGAACCTTACAAAATACGCTTCAAGTGGCAGGACACTAACATCCTTAATATGGAAACACTGACCCTACAGGGGTATAAGCTCCAGTGGAAGGGGTGAGGCGGAGGCCCCAGGGCGAGGAGGGAGCAGGGAGAGAGCTGTACCCAAGAAAGCCCTTGGCAACTGCGTCTAGAGAAGAGCAACACGCTCACCAAAAAATCATCGGGTGCATTCAACGGTGTCACTGAGTTAGAATTTATTCTGCCAAAGGTGTTTTTTATAATCAGTGTCAAATTAAACCTGTTCATTACATAAAGATTCTGTTTCTAAACAGTCATTTTAAAAGGAAAAGAAGAGGAATTGAGGAGGGTGTGTGTATTTACCAGCACTCTGCTCTCTATGAGAAATAATTTGTCATCGTTGCTGGGGTGTCTGCCTGGCCTTGATTCTTTAAACAAGTCCGAGGAAGGTTTCCTATGTCTACGAGAAATGGTATTTGTGTTCCTCTGGGCAGACACCTGCAGTTCTGTGCTCGTATTTGGATTACACTAAACAGACCTTCCTTTCTCCCCTCTCTGAATTCTGGCCATTCTCTAACAATGCAGACCAGCTCTCAGGAACAGCGAGACAGGTCAGGTACGGGAGGCGGGGGGCACTGCCGGCCCCAGGAGCCTGCAGCCCTTACACACCTTCTCTTCAGGATCAGATTCAAAGTGCTGGCAATCTCCCCCCACCCCACCCCCGGCCTGGGAGACTGAGAAATCTTACAACTACTCTTTGGTGCCTGGCCCTTACTTTATCAGTCCATTTTGTAAAGAATAAAGCAAGAAACACAGAAACACTGGAAGGAAATGAAGGAGACACCATGGTTTTTGAGCTCTCAGGAACAGTGCAGCTACAGTGAAGGAGGAATGTCACACTCTGCTCCCCCACCCGCCCACTCCACAACTGTATTGAGGTCAGGATACAAAACGAAAAGCCGCAGATCTCCTTAAAAAAAGCAAAAGGCTTGACCGATGTGGCTCAGGGGATTGGGCATCACCCTGCAAAGAGAAAGGTCACCCGTTCAATTCCTGGTGAGGGCACATGCCTGGGTCACCAATCAATGTTTCTCTCCCTCTCTTTCTCCTTCCTCTCCCCTCGCTCTAAAAATGAGTAAATAAAATCTTTAAGGAAAAAGAAAAAGACCAAGAATTTCAGATTTATTTTTGCTTGGTACAATTTGCATCTCTATTTCCAAATTTAAAAATAAGCAAATTTCAGGGC
This sequence comes from Artibeus jamaicensis, assembly GCF_021234435.1. Taxonomy (NCBI): domain Eukaryota; kingdom Metazoa; phylum Chordata; class Mammalia; order Chiroptera; family Phyllostomidae; genus Artibeus; species Artibeus jamaicensis. The sequence goes on from NW_026522059.1 coordinate 42,962,203, forward strand.
ATTAAAATAGTCAGAAAATAGAAAGATACACTAGTATTTTTAATATACATTTTCCCAAAAAGATAACTGCACTTCCATGTTTACTTCAGTGTAATTTACACAGCCAAGACATGGAAACAACATTAGCATCCAACAGATAAATGGATAAAGAAATGTTGGGGCACATATACAATGGAATATTATGCAGTCATAAAAAAGATGAAATATTTCCATATGTGACAACATATATGAAACTTGAGATCATTGTGCTAAGTGAAATAAGTTAGATGGAGAAAGACAAATATTGTATGATCTCATTTATATGTGAAATCTAAAACATAAAAATTTTGCCCTCACTAATGTGGCTTAGGGGATTAAGTGCCAGCCTGTGAACCAGACGATCGTCATTTCGATTCCCAGTCAGGGCACTTGCCTGGGTTGCAGGCCAGGTCCCCAGCGGGGGCCCTGCAAGAGGCAACCACACATCAGTGTTTCTCTCCCTCTCTTTCTCCCTCCTTTCCCCTCTCTCTAAAAATAAATAAGTAAAATCTTTTTTAAAAAGTAAAAGAAATTGAAAGCTCATAAACACAGATAATAGATAAATAGTTGCCAGAACCAGAGGCAGGAAGTGAGGGATGGGGAAATGAGTGGAGGTGTCAAAACAAACTCCTAGTTATAAAACAAACGATCTGTGGGGACGAAGTGTACAGCGCCATGATCACAGTTAGTAATACTATCTTGCATATTTGAAAGCTGCTAATGCAGTAGATCTGAAAAGTTCTTATAAGCAAAAAAAAATCTGTAACTCTGTGTGGTAACAGATGTTAACTAGAGTTGTGGGGGTGACCATTTCACAGTGTATATAAATATCAAATCATTACGTTAGGCCCCTGAAACTCACAGAACATTGTGTGCTGGTTCTGCCTCAACAAAAAACAAATAAAATATTGTTCAATTCTGAAAAGTACATATATGCATTTTCAAATAATATAGCAGACAGCTTTTCTGATAGTTTGATGCTTTTCTTCTGCTATCGACTATCTACTACTTCAATCTACTATCTAAAACATCTGGAAATTCAGGGCAAGTTGTGTATTTATGGTACATTTGTCTGATGCCTGAGTTTTAGGACCTCTTGTATTTATCTTTTCTCAAGTCCTCTGTTTCTTTCTTGCAACCACTGTATTGGTTCTTCCATCAGGAACCATGGAACACAACTTCCCAACAGAACAACTGCAAGAAAAATATGGTTACACTTAAAGTTTTACTCAAAATTACACCTGACTGGCCACATCGTGTTGAAGTGGAAGCTGATTTAATGACATAAGAGGCAGCAATCTTGAGAGAACTGGTAAAACTTCTAACCAATGACTCGGGGTCCGAGGCACGGGAAGGTCATTCCTGGTGTCTCAGCTCTGAGAAACTGATGGTTTCTGAGGCTTTGAGCTTTGGGCCCAAATCTGATGAGCCTTCCGTTGAACTTGGGGCTGATGCATAAAACCTGGTGGAGCTGACCCAGCCCCTGGAGCAGGGACCAGACGGCTTCTGTACATTATGGACCTGGCCCGAGTCTCTGACACAGTGGGTTTTGCAGGGTGTTGCTCTTCGTTCCTGAGTTCTAATGCCATTCTATCCTGCTTACCTATATAAAGGTGATGTGCCTATGACTTCTTCATCTGTCAAGGTCAGCCCATCCTCAGTTATAGCAGACAGCATGACTCTCACCAGCCTGAGGAAGCTGGAGGCAGAAATGACCACGGCTGAGTGGTCTCAGCTGAGCTTTTCTACCAGAAAGCCCTCACACTGTTCCAGACTAGAGCCAGGCTGGTGATAGCTCCCCAGAAGATTCATAGGAGCCTGGAGTCAGGGCGAGGGAGGAAGAGCGGCCCCCACTCAACTCTGCCTGAGGTTCTCCTCCTTACCCAGCAACAGATCCAGTGAGGGACCCCCCTTCTGGAAACACCGTCCACATTTTGTGCTCTCCCAGGCCCCTCCCATGGGCCCCCTTCTCACCCTCCCTTCTCCAAAGTGTGTCCTCCAGGTCTCAATATAAGGAAGGAAGGACAGGAGCTCTTTCTGTTGCACCAGAGACACACAGCAATTGAATACCCGTGCATGGTGCTGGATAATTGTTCCTGTCCTTCGCTTCCCATAGTCTGCCTCAGATCTCTGCAGTGTCCCCCACTGCCCCCCCCTTCCCCACACACACACACTCCTGGCCCAGCCATGTAACGTGCTTTGGACAATGGCATGAGAGCAGACACATGCAAGCAAAGGTTTTGTGACTGGCTCCCTCCCTTGCACATCTGCCATCCTTGGGAGAACCAGCCAGCTGGAGGACAAAAGACACCAGGGCCAGGACCACCTCCAGCTGGAGCCCAGGCCCTCAGACATGTAAGAACTAAGAAAGGGCTGTCCCGAGCTCTTGAGTTTCAGGAAACCGTTTGATGATATTTTGAGGCAATAGCTTGCTGATACATCCAATTGGCTTTTCCCATGGCGGTGGCTTTGGCTTATTGCACTGCAATGTTACTTAAGAACCAGAAAGGCTTTGGAGCCCAAGGTCACTGGAAGAAGAAATAAATAGCCTTTCACCTATTCTAGGCCCTTCCTCTGTGGCCTCCCCTCCCCACATCTCACATTGCCAGACGCTTAAATGGAGGAGGCACTCACACACAGAGAGAAGCTGGGTTTCTTTATTCCTGTTTTTCTTTTGAGCCTAGAAGCCTACAACCTGTCCTTCAACCCCCTCAAGACCTAACTGGTCATTGACATCTGCTGTTGGCCATCAGCTCTTTGGCCGGCACCTCAACTGCTGGGCTGCGTCGTACACATTACCCACAGAGAGTGATAGGAGGCTCACACACAGGGGTCACCAGGGACAGTGCGGCAGGACACTAGGGACACAGCAGCTCATTACCAAGTTGGCTTCTTTCCTCTTTTCATTATACTGTGTCTGAGAAAGGACAGCATTAGGGGCTCAAGTGATGAAGACTGGCCACGTAGTAATGCTTTAACCCATGACTCAGCTCCCCTGCTCATTCCATCACCACTGGTGTCCTTCTGTGCTCTCAGGCGGAAGCGGGTCTTAACAACAGCATAGTGTCGTCATCCCTGATGCTTGCTACAGGCACTTCCCAGGCCCAGGCTCTGCTTGCTGGGTCAGCTATCTCTGGCGGGGTTCTGCAACCTAGTCCACACACCCCAATCTCCTTAACACACATTGTCTCTGGACCTATGTGAAGATCAAGGCCTTCCACCACTCCACCACCCCCATGCTTTATCTAATTTCCTTCCCTCGAATCCTTCTATCCAAATCTACATGAGCCTTGGTCCTCTAGCTTCTCTGTCATAAAACCTTAATTTTGCATTTCCCCTTCATTTTCTCCTTCCATTTAGAGCATATGTTAGTTACTGTTTTGTTTTATTTTAAGATTTTATTTATTTTTAGAGAGAGGGGAAGGAAGTGAGGAAGAGAGGGAGAGAAACATCGACCAGTTACGCAATGCCCCCAGCCGGGGGCATGTGCTCTGACTGAGAATGGAATTGGTGACCTTTGGTTTGCAGACGACGCCCAACCCACTGAGCCACACCAGTTAGTGCCAATTAGTGTTTTTCTTGCTTCAACTGCATTCTGCTCCTCCTGAAACCCCACCTGTTCTACAAAGCGTTTCATCAGGGAAAAGCACTAATCACCCTGTCCCCATTCTGTATTGAATTATTTATGCCACCCTTGCTACTAGATTTCAAGTTCTTCCATGGCCAGGAGCTTTGCAATTGGTCTGGTTTATTTCCCCTGCTGTGAAGTTCTGTGTTCCTTTCTTTACTGCTCCAAACGGAGAGTAATGAGAGATTAACAATGTGAAACCCAAAGGAAATAAAATGCATGGAGAAAAATTGGGACATTGTGAATTATTCCAGTGCTTTCCACTTTGAAAGTGCCATAGAAGTTGCCCTTTGAGCATTTTGCTCTGAAGAAGCCCCTGGCATAGAGCTGGAGAAAGCTGGAGGCAGCGTAATCCACAAGGTGGGTGGTCCCTGTGTGCGGAAGGGTCCATTACCTGGGAGGGTGGCGCCAGGACCCATGCGAAGGGCCCAGGAAAGGCCAAGTGTGGTGTAGGCTTCCTATGAGCAGGCCCCACGCCAGGCAGCATGTCAAGGGAGGCGAGTGTGTGGGGGGGGGGGTGCTTATCTGTCTCCCTTCCTGTGATTCCCCCGCCCCGACCTACTGTCCCCAACCCCTGTGTCGTCAGACTGACAGTTGGCTGACCTCACGTCCCACCCTGACATTCCACTCAGTTCTGTTCTCTTTGTAGGAAGTTTCTTCCTTTTCTCACCAAAATTCCCTTCTCTGGACTCATAGCTACAAATGACTGAGCCGCTCAGAACTTTGTGGACCCGGAGCTAAGGTATTCCAGAGCTTAGGTAAACGATCTCATTTAATCCTGGCAGCAGGCCTGCAGTGAAGCGGGCGTCGTCATTACCTTCCTTTTACCAATGAGGAAGCTGAACCCTGAGAGTTCGAAGTCTGCCCATAGTTAACAAGCCCAGCTGAGATGTGGACTCGGGTAGTCTGACCCCCAAACCGGCATGTTTCCTCTGCTCTGCACCCTCCCTCACAGTGGCGGACCTCAGCAAAGTGTTTAGACAGCGGGGCCCAGGATAGGGGAGGGGGGCCTTCCCTCCCAGGAAACTGTCACAAATGCAAATGTGACTGACAGGAGGTGTGCCATCACACCACCTGAGCCAAGCGAGAACTAAAACCAGCCTGCCTTCAGCCTGCTTTTGCACCCTCTGTCAGTCAAGGGAATGAATAAGCACCAATATTTGTGTAGCTTAACACGATCAAAATTTATTTCTCACCCAGATAACAGTCCGACCCAAGGGCTCCCTGTTGGCGGCTCCCTTTCATCTCCTGGCAGATAGGGGAAACCAAGTGGTAAGAGCATATCTGATTCTTGAAAACCTCGCCCCGGGGTGACACGTTTCACTTCCACTCCCGTTCCAGTGGCTGCTCTCTTTGCCCGCCCCCTCGCCCTGTCCTCACGGTTGACCCAGTTTCCTGTGTGGCTGCAGGGGCTGCTCGGTAAAGCAGGCACACACAGGAGACCACACCCTCCCGGGGGCCAGGTGGGACCTCACGGCTGCCTGACGGCCTGGCATGAAGAGTCAAATATTGATGACAAATAAACTTGAGTTTAAGTCCCAACTGACTTCCAAATATGCTAGGTAACCTTGAGCAAGTTCCTCAACTTGTGTCTCAAAGGGTCATATCAAGATACTCATTAAACTCCCTGGCTGGCGTGGCTCAGTCGGTTGGAGCACACTCCTGCGAGCCAGGAGGTCATGAGTTCAATCCTCAGTCAGCACACACGCCTAGGTTGCAGGTTCAGGCCTTGGTTAGGGCACGTATCACGAATGAGAGGCAACTGATCGATAGTTCTCTCTCACCTTGATGTTTCTCTTTCTCTCTCTTTCTCCCTCCTTTCCCCTCTAAAATCAATAAGGATGTCCTCGGGTGAGGATTAAAAAAAAATACGCATAAAGCATTAAACATGTGGCATATGTTAAGTATACTTAATAAAACATGAGCTATGGTGCTCCTTGTAGCCACCTGGTGGCACAGCCGAGGCCAGAGTGAAGTTCCAGACCCTGCGACATTCGCTGCTGGCCACTGGGACTGTCCGCATGGCCTGGGCTGTCTAACTAGGTGGCTACAAGGAACGGGAGGAAGAGGAGGCACCCTGTGCCTTCCTCGCTCTCCTCTGAGGTGACCGACACATTTAAGGCGGATGAGAAGCAGAAAGAGACACAGGAAAAGGAGGGCCATGGCTGGGGAGGTGCAGGAGTGAACGGAGGAGGGGCGGCCGGCAGAGAGAGTCTGTGTGAAAGGAGAGGCAGGTAGAGCCGGTGGGGGTGGCTGGCGGTCTGAGGGGGCAGCAGGAGCGACGGGGGACAGGAAGGGCGCAGGAGCTGTGCCCTAGACTTCTCCCAGTGCAGCCGCGTCCACTGCTCAGTGGGTATGATGCGATTCTGGAGACCGTCCTGCCCAAACTGATGGGGCAATGGTTCCCTTGAGTTCCCACCTCAAAACACACTAATTTTATGCATCACTTGGAGTGGATTATACTGTGTCCCTTCCCCCACAGAAGATATATCGATGTCCTAACCCCTGGCACCTGTGAAAGTGACCTAATGTGAAAACAGGGTATTTCCAGATATAAGTTACGATGTGGTCCCACTGGAGCAGGTTGGGCCCTTAATCCAGTACGACTGATGCTCTTATCTGAAAAGACACAGGGACAGGCACACACAGAGGGGGAAACTGCCTTGTGAAGACAGGGGCATGACAGTCACATGGCATCAGGAGCAGAGACTGAGATGCTGCCACTGTGATCCCAGAAACACCAAGAATGGACAGTCACCACTGGAAGGGGAGAGTCAAGGAAGGAGCAGACTCCCTCTGAGCCCCCAAGAAGGATCCGGCCCCGCCAACAGCTGGACTCTGGGTTTCTGGTGTCCGGTGTTGTGAGAGGGTGGGGGTTTGTTACCGCAGCCGTAGAACTGATTCAACACGCGTGCATTTAACAAATGTTGTTGAGTATTGACTAGCCTCCAGGGAGGGTGAACAAAACAAACCTGGTTCTTGCCTTCATAAAGCATATAGTCTGGTGGGAGAAACAGACATTAATCAGATAGTTAACCACCAAGTCCCGGGTGCCATCTCTCCCTTTCCGCAGTGTGAGGGCAGACTTGGGGTCTTCATCACCGTTTATCCCGAGATCCTCAAATGTGCTTGAAACGTAAAAGCTTAGTTAAAGGAGGCCACGTGAATCGGGGTCACCTTGAGATCAAGCTCCCTGTGGTGTCATAGTCAAAGCAGCCACTGCCTCTAAAAGCCACGACCTCTGATGGAAGTCCCTCATCAGGACTGAGGAGGTGGCGATGGGTTTACTACAGGGAGCACACAGCTGGACTCCTACAAATCCTCCACTGTTCCCAACCCCTTTCCCTCTCACCTGACTCTCTCTAGAGGTTTTCTCAACTCCTGGTCTTTTCTCATGTAAAGAAATGTGACCTCTTTGGGCTTCTCACAAAGGGTTCCGCTTAGTTACTGAGAGAAAAAAGGAGAAGCCATTTGATACTTACACTCTACTTTTTGTTCTTCTCTGGAACTCGTGAATTACCAAATGAATGCCCAAACCTGCCAGCTCCAAGCAGCCTCAGGTCTTCCCCTTTTGCAAAGAAGGAGTGATTCTGGATTAGTTAAGCTGAACTGGAAAGCCTAAAACTCTTAACACTACACAGGAGCCCTTCTCCTAGGGCAGGAAATTAGCGCCTTCCATAAAGTATCTCTGATTCCTCAGGTGTTCTCTGACCTCGTGCTTTCTCCACAGGGGCTCTGGAACGGCAGACACTGTGGCTTTCTCCTCCATTGGGCCCCAGCTCAGTGCTTGGAGGCCAGAAAGAACCCTGGCCTGGGGATTTACAGGTGTGTTTTAGGGAAAGTCCCTCCACTTCTCTCAGTCTCTGAATGAGCCTATGCAAAATGAGAAGATTCTACTAGATCCCCAGGAAGCCCAGAGCAAGCTCCAGAACTTAGACAGCAGGCAGGAAGGGTGAGAAAGATCAACCAAAACACTAGTTGGAGGAGATCTACGCGCCCATGTTTTCACTGCAGCGGTCATTTACAATAGCCAAGAGAGGGCGGCAACCCAGATGTCCACCAATAAGTGAATGGATAAAGAATGCACAGTTCATATATACACAATGGAATATGACTCAGCCATTAAAAAAAGCACAAAATGTTGCCATTTGCAACAACATGGATGGATCAAGAGGGCATTAGGCTGAGTGAAATAAGTCAAACAGCGAACGACAAATACTGTATGATTTCACTTACTTGTGGAACTTCAAATAACAAAACAAATGAATAAACAAAACGGAAACAGACTCAGAGACACAGAAAATAAACTGGCAATTGTCAGAGCAGAGGCGGGTGGGGCAGACAAATAAAAAAATAAAAAGATCAACCAAATCAAACTAAACAACAGAGCCTCGGATGGTTCATCTTTGCAAGGTCTTTGTTAACCAGGGCCTAGTGGCTTGCTTCATTCAGCTCATCAGCTTTTCTTTGGCGACACTTCGCTTAAGAGACTGATGCATAACCCACACCCTGGAACAGCAGTGACCTGGACACCACTCTCAGCGCATGTGGCCCCGAGGGGCAGAGATGCTCGGCCACCAGGGAAACGCACACTTGAAAGGCCAGGGAACCTCTGGCTTGAGCTTGACGTGCCCTGACACGTCAGCGGTGGCCGGGGATTTGCTTTAATGCCTGGAATTCTAAATGTCTTGTTACTTATTGGGCAGTCACTGTAATTATTCCACTCGTAATGAATTCATTTGGTATGAATTTCAATGTCATATGTACAATAGGATCCTAAGAATTACTGAATGATTCGGCATTAATTAATCTACCTTTGAAGTAAAACATTAACAATCAATTCATATTATCCGGATCCTTAAACCACTGGCAGAGTGTTTATTACAATTATTATTATTTATGAACTGTGCAAGGTATTTTCAAGTGTGTGCATTCACGGCTTCTCCCTACCTCCTCTTCCCCTATCTATACATCACTGCTGCTTGGCCAAATAGATTTGTCTAATCAATATTTCAGTGTCCTTATCATGAAAGATGTCACCTTGTGTTTGCAGCTGTTAGCCCATCATTACACGTAAAGATTTCTGAGCCGCTCCGGTAGCAGTGAAATGTATCATATTTTTACACTACATTCATCTCAAGGACCATCCAGATAGGAAGAACATCAGGCTCTTTTCTATTAAACCATGAAAATATCCTCTTGATTGCCCAACACACCTTATCACAGAGTGGTCGATTCTCCCGTAAACAAAATCGTATTTTTAAATGTGAGCATTAGAATCAGATTACTCTGAGGGAAATGCTATTTGGTCATGGGACCCCGTAGGAGTGTTTTTAGTGTGTCACCTTAAATGCCCTGATGACAAGGGAAAAATGAGAAACAATACAGATATGTGTCATATTCCAAACAGATCCTTGACATTGTGAACACACAGCGCCTCAGTTCTCTGTGGCAAATAGAAAGAGGGGGGACAGAACACACCCAGCTAGAGAAAGATACTCAGAAAAAAAAACACAAAGGGGTAAATCATCGCACTGGTGACAGTTTCTAAATTTGAACTTAAAGCTCTCAACAGCAAAAGAGTTATTTTTCACCGGGGCAAACTACGAACTCAATTCATGTGGGGTCGTGAGTTATGGACCCAAAGTGACGCTGACAGACATATATAATCTTGAGTTAACTCATTTCGTTCATTTTATTAATTTCACTCCAATTTTTGTATTTAATTACCAAATCTCAAGAGCCAGTGCCTAATGCTACTGAATTCATTTTTATCCAGTGGTCTGTGAGTGTGTGTGTGTAGGAAGCATGACCTAACACAGGGCGGTGAATAGTTTATGGTAAAGTACAGGACCCATTCTAATGCGCATTTCTGGTGCTTTTATCGGGAAGACAGCGTGAGTCTCCTTGAGATAGCGATTGTCACACTCTTGGGTATGACAGTGTGATGTATATGATCAAGCATTGCTCATTCCCTTCATGCGCTCCCTGCCCTACTGGAGCAGGTATGAGATGATGGTAATCTCAGACAAACCCAGCAGGATTTGTTTATTACTGAAGGTTTATTTAACGCTGTTCCCATGACCTGTATCCATTAGTAACCTCACGGGTTCTTAAAGAGACACGGGTAACAATACCTGATTTTTAAAAAATGCTTCTGAGCTGCAGTAAAAATCTATGTAAAAGGTCCTTCTTTGCCCTACCTCTCCAGCCTTCCCTTCCCTTTTGAGATTCACGTTTAGTTTTTTCCACACACAAAAAAATTGTCTCAGGACTTCTCCAGTGAGCCAATGTCACAGAGTCAGGTACGTTAAAGAAAAAATAAAAATGCTCTATGTTCTTTTTCAGTGGGATTGAATGCTCAGGATTTGACTTGGCTTTGAAATGTTGATTCATTACCATGGGGAGAAAAACCAAAGTCACCTGAAAGTGGCATTTGTTTCCTCAAGTCCATTGTATGTAACAGAGCAGTGGCTGTACATTTTCTGGTGTCCAGCTACCCAGGGAGTTCAGCTTCTGAGAGGTCACTCCCAACAGCATGTGGGGTAAACTCAGTGCCCGTGGCAGCCAGCAAGGAACCCAGCGTCTGACCAAGTGCTCCCTGGGGCAACAGCTGAATGGCTGAAGAGACGAGTCAGGTGTGGGGGCTGAAAAATATATGCTTTCCTCCCGCCTTCTAAATTCTTCTAGCCAGACTAATAACCACATTAACAGAGACAGAGTAACAGGAGAAAATGTACAAAGTTTATTCCGGATGTACGTGACAGGGGTGTCATGGATATGGACCCGAAACACATCAGGCAGTTGAGGCTTACATGCCACTCTGGAGCTGAGAAGGAAAAGGTGCAGGGGTGTGGGGTTTAGAAAGGGGAATGGTCCACACTCACAAGCAGCTGAGAAGGAGCCAATGTGAGGCAAACAAATTCCTGCTGGGGCACCCAGCATTGCCGGGACACGGGAAGGAAGCTAGCTAGCAGGCTCCTGCTTGGATCCTCCCTCGCCACCATACTTAATTCAAACTGGGCTGAGGTGGACATCCTCAAGAGGAATATGCTCAGATTCCCTTCCTCAAGCAGGCCTTTTCATATGAATTACCTCAGGCAGGAAAGGGAGAAGGTCAAAAGTTCTTTCTGAGTCTTTTGCTTCTTAATAACCAGCTTAACAATCAATATCCTAAAAGACACATTTTAGGGAAGCAAAACTTCAGTCCTATTCCCAAGCAAGTACTTAAGGCGCACTTACTGACAAGGCCTCACAGCCCAGTGCAGGAGCAAAAAGCTCTCATTGAGCCTTCTTCCACCTGGATGACACAGGCCTGTACATCATTCCTGGAGATGAGGTTTGCAGGTCCTCAGAGTTTCATGGTTCAAAATCATTTGAAGCGTTGGCAAAAAAGATGCATGAAGCACTACATTTTTTGAAGCACGTAGTTTGTCCGCGCCAAGGTGTCCAGATACACGAGCTAAGTAGAAGGCAGCTGTGGCCATTGTTAACCACAATTTGACCATAACCAAATTGCTCCAAAGACTTCAGTGCCACAGACTGCACAGACTCCACAGACGTCAAGGTCTACCCAGGATTCAGCAACGAACTTCAGAGGGGCCGGGCTGCAGACTTCCAGGTGCCCCATTTAGAGTACCATAAAGCAAGCACCCCTTTCACTCAAGAAGCACACCCATTTTCCAGCCAAGAAAGATGAGCCTTGGGCTCTTCAAAATACTGCAAGTCATTTTGGAGAACCAAACACACAGATAGCTGAATTACCTTTCCCACCTTCTGTATGAGTTTGCTAGGTCTGCTATAACAAGGTATCACAAAAGGGGTGCCTTACACAGCACAAATTTACTGTCTCATAGTTCTGGAGACCAGAAGTCTGTGATCAAGGTGTTGACAAAGTCAGCTCCTTCGGACGGAAGGCCCTCCCTCCTTGGCGTGTGGACTGCCATCTTCGCCCTGTGTCCTCACATGGTCTTCCCTCTCGGCGCGTCTGGGTCCTAAGCACCACTTCTTATAAGGATGCCGGTCAGATTAGATCAGGGCACACTCTGATGACCTTAGTTAACTTAATTACCTCTGTAGAGACCCCAGTTCCCAAGCAAGGCCAAATTCTGAACTCCTGGGGGTTAGGGCTTCAAAACTGAATTTGAGGGAAACAACTCAGCCAGAAAAGCTGCCCCCCCTTTAACTATTTTTGTGTCGCCGCTACATTTTAGTTACTTTGTTTCTGGGTTTTTCCATAAAAGAATAAGGCAAGCAGACCAAGGACTGAGTTTGGGGGAGCTGGTTCATGCCTGTGCTTCTTTACCAATTCCTTTAAATTCAGTAGAGAAAAATAATTCACCAAGCAAGTTATTATATCAGACTGCAGCTAGACAGTCAGAGTAGTAAGAGGGACAGACCAGGACACGGGTAGATAACTGGAGGACATGACACCCGGCTCAGGAGCTGGCTGGTCAGCGACACCTTGCAGAAACTGGGCCAAATTCCAGACCGTTCCCACAGTGACGCATCTATAATGAAAGTGACCCTAATCATAATACTGCTAACACCACAGCAGCTGCAAGCCCAGGGTATTTGGAAGAGCTTGCCTTCAATTAACAGGTGAAGGAAAGCGGATTCCATCCCGAACGCTCACAACCTGGAAAGAGTCTTTGGTTCTTCCTCACCCCGCTGAAGAGCAAGGAGGCAGCTCTCAGGAGGTCCTTTATGAATGGGATTCTCTGCATTAAGTTTAAACTCAGTAACAAGACTGCCTAGCACAATTCAGCCTGCTTGTCTTGAATCCAATGAAAGATGATACTTAGTTTTGACTCTTCCTTGGAAGATAAAATGGTCTTAAAAAATCTCCAGGGATTTGTAACCCAACATGTGCAAGAGAACTATTAATGATGTGCCTTTGTTCCCAGTCTGGCAACTTTTCCCTTACACTGTTTTCCTGCACAGACATCTGAAGAAAATGCTTAGAAAAGACGGGGAATGGTGCTGTAAGGCAGAAAGAGTGGTTTCCTTTCAAAGGGAGGGGAGGACAGTTCCTTTTGAGGATGAGAAAACACACATGAACACCTTAAACCACGGGGCTTAGTGAAGTAAGATGAATTCTTAAGAGATGGTCCTAGCATCTTATTTGAACCTGGTAATAGCAGAATGGATTTACGCCATCTTCTTCCTGAGAAAGCACAAAATAGACAAACCCAGACTCAGCAAATGTCTAAAACACCATCTGTTGCTATGCTGAACCATTTGACAGGAGAGGAGATGGCTGACGGAAGTACAAAACACTGTTATACACAGAATTAGCCACTCCGAGCCCTTCACTCGGGGCCTGCAGGAGGAAGGGAACTTCGAGGGTGCCTAGCTGGGATCCTTGGATTATTATAGTCTGACCAAGCGTCAAAGCATGTATACAGCTCATTTATGTAACTTTACTGAAGCCAGATAGATTAAATGAAAGTGTCTGTGACATCTGAAATAAGGTATTTTAATGCTGCTTTGAAGGGATTTTTCTTCTGAAGCACACACAGCCATCATTTGATGGTTGTTTATTTGCTAAATTTTCACTGAACTGAATGTAAATTTAAACCAGCCTCTAACACCAGGCATGGCTTGCAGTCACTCCTGTCATGCCAGAATTCAGCTCCATTTCAGAAGTATTATGAGGAAAAAGTTTCCCTGGAAATAAAATACTTTTAAAATATAACCCATGGCAAAAGTCAGCATTGTCTTTATCTGGGGTCCCTGTTGGTAGTGGCAGCCACCGTCGCCAAACATCAAATGTCCTCTTCAAACAGTAACTGTGCATGAACAGAGACTGGCCTTTGGTAATGAAGGAATGGCTTCCCAGATGTGGCCGGTGAACAGCCGTTTGATTAGATCATCTGGACTTTAATAAAAAAGAATGGGAGCAGAACAGGATGAAACGCAACGGATTGGCTTTGCAGCCAGAAGGGAAAACACTCCGCCAACCTCAAAAGCAAATGTCTCTGGGTTGTCCCCGCGACTTCCAGCTGACCCACGACGACAAAGCCCAAGGGAGCAGTTAGCACACTAGCTGAGAGAACCGTCCTGTCCATAATTTTTAGAGTGACGTGTGCGTTGTGGCCACACGGGCTTTCAGCGCCGCTCCCAGAACTCCGGAGCCTGCGGTCAGCTCTCCCGGCGGCAGTGCCCGTATCAGCCGGTAGATGGCGCACCAAGCCACCCACTTAGCCTAGCGAGCCAAGAGCAGCTTCTGCCGGTGAGGCAGGCAAGGACTTTGATTCATAAAAAACATAAATTCTACTTGATGAACAATAATAATAAAGGAAATTGACTACTGGGCACCATAGAGATGAATTTTTAAAGCCCCGAAATCAAGTTATTTGAGTTTATTTAATTTAATTTACTAAATTTGAATAACTGTGCGATGTAATGATGCATGGCAGGGCATTTAGGTTTTATGGCTTCTAAATGCTTCTCTTTAGGGTGATTGCACTCAGTTGCACGGTCGCCAGAGAACTTGTCCCTGTCTCCAAGCTGTGTAAACAAATTGAGGAGAGAATAATTACACATTGGGAGAAAAGCAAAGAGAATCTACTGAGGCGAGTGAGCAGGCCCCAGCTACAAAATTTCCACCCTTTTCAGGAAATAAGCTACTCAAAGATCAATGCTAAAGACTTTATTAATAAAAGCACAGCACCTAAGTCTAAGCTAAGCACTTCCCCTGTGCTTCTTGAAATACACCCTCGTCTCTTAGTAAAACAAGTAAGATCTAGAACAAAGTGTATACTCATATCTAAATTTAAGTTGGTGAATGCACATTTCTAATGGCTTCCAAACTGACAAATTAAGACACTGTAAAAGCTAGAAACTCTCTTCATCCTTTCGATCGATGGAAACTTTCTGTGAGCAGATGTAAAATGCCCTTTTATAAAGCTGCAGCCCCCACGTTTTCTTGTGGGGCGTAGCTCCAGCTACGCACTCTGTGTTTGTCCAAATGTGCACACGTATCCACAGAAGCATAGGGAGATGCCCACATACATAGTAATTCAAACATCCACGAGTGGATGTACATGTATGGGTATATATATGCTTTCTGTGTACCACTCCGCTTTATTGCATTCAGCATAACTGAATTTGGCACCAGCTCTTTAGCACTTTGGAAGGGCCTTCATTAGCACTGGGATAGTATCCAAAAAGAATCCAGAAAAATCAACACATGGCTGCTCTTGTTCTCACGATAAATGACAGCTTTGGTGGAAAACAACAACAGTCAAGAAGCAAAACAAAAACCAGAAAGCAACAAGAGTAGCAATAACATGAATAGAGGAAGTCAGACATCACTAACTCAGATTTTTTTTGAAATTTTAACTTATTTATTTATTCCATTTTTACAAGTCTCTTCCTTTGCCACTAAGCCTCTGGGTACTTTCACACAATTAAAAATATAAAGAGTGAAAGTATATTAAGAACCCTGAGAAAAAAACAACAACCACATGGGCTTATGTCTCTTTATAGACACAAACAAGCTTATTATACGCCTAAAAACGTGCGAGAGCATACGAGTGGCACATTTGTCTAACTGTACTCTCACGATATGGCAAAAGCTGCCTATTACACCACACCAACCCCCAAATCAAAAGCTACCTGCTACACCAACAATCCACAACTGTTTGGAATGAATGAGAGTTCTGAAGAAACAAGCCCTTCTTGGAAAACAGAATCTCCCTCATTACTGAAAGTCGTATCTCAACACCATTAATAGGAACTCTTGGGTAGGGCAGATGCCATGAGAATGTTAAGGAAATGCAGTAATTTCTAAACTAGTCAAAACCAAACAACAGCCAATGGGTGTGTGAATGTGCATACCATATCTCCTAACAGGCAGATAATAAAATATCTAATAGGTAGGTAATAAGTCACACACTAAAGAAGCAGTAACCAAACAAACTAAAGAAGACTTTGAGTTAAAGGGTTAACTCATAGGCACTTTAGCTGTCAAAGCAATAGTGGGAAACAGAAGTGATCCCGGCCCTTTATGGCCAGTGGCTCTGCCCAGGAGACCAGCCATCAAGGAAGAAAACCCCATTGGATCTTAGGAAAAGCGAAGTAAGTTATTGTGCTATTCACCCTTCCATTAGCCCTTTGCCTTCTCTTTCCTCTGCTTCTCAGTTAGAGTTTGTGAGTTGTCTATATTGGAGGGGTTTGAAATTTTGCAAGGAGAAGACTAAAAGAAACAAGAAAGCAATGAAATTGTTGTTTTGGTTTTTCTTGTTTTTTTGTTTGTTTGTTTGTTTTTAAGGGAAGGGAGCAAATGCATGGGATTCAGAACAGGAAAAGGTGAGTGCAGCATGAGCTAAGCTGCTTTAATGGCGAGCCCTGACCAACGCTGGCAGCGAGGGTCCTACAAGAAAGCCAGACATGAATAGGTGGTAAGAGAAGCATTTGAAAGAGCAAAACCTTAGGCTTAAGACATTCTAGAAGTGTGCCTATGGAGTGATTCAAAACACAGGAAGAGCCTGAGATGGTAGATCACAGCAGAGAGGAAGCAAAGTGTCTCCAGATTAATTCATTCTTTCCACAAATGTTTATTAAGTGCCCCTGTTGTGACAGGCTCCACGTTAAGCCGTAGGCATGTGCAAGTCAACACGACGTTTCTTCTCAATGCCTTTCTTACTTAGAACATGGCCACCGTTTTGTCTGACTCCAAACCCGGAGCACAGAATCCTCTCACTCGGGAGGCAGAGGTTCAAAACCTTCTGAGTCTGTGAACCAAGAGACAGTTGAGCCCCAGAGCTGAATATTCTTAAGGTGGCGTGTGCCTGTCTCACCACCTCCCCTGACCACTCACGCCAAACATTCAGCCTCTCAGGGGCTCAGCAGTTATTCCAAAGTGTAGCCTAAGAGTGTGTTGACAACAGTTCTTCCTTAGGAACAGCCCCATTTCACCCCACTATTATGAATAACCTAACACAATCTCATGTTTGACAGAATGCTCTCACTCTCCAAAAAGGGCCAGAAATCTGATTGAAAGGCTTCCAAAAAGAAGAGAGATTCCAAGTAGAACTGAGGCTACTTCTCCCAACCTTTTAAATAACCCTTCTCTCTTTCGTCTCCCCCTAAGACACGGATAGAGGCAGCTTGGCGTTTGACAGGGAGATCAGTGTCAACACTCTCTATATTTACTTATTTATTGGCAGTTTGGAATGCAGCCACCATTTACGGTCCTTCATTCCCAAATGGAGGGAGAGCGATTCCTGCCAACAGCGACTCAGAGCCACCTGACTGACCCCTCGCTGCACAAGCCGGGAGGGGACCGTGTCCAGGACAAATATTGTTGGCCACTGTGTTTACAACACATGTAGAACTGACTTAGAGTTTAAAAGACTCCAACTGGAAGAGAGAGGGGCCTGCAGGCTCCCCAACATGGCTGAGCTCTCACAAAAGCAAGCTTTGGAAACGCGGAACCCGACCGTTTCCATGGGCAGCAGCCACACAAAGCCAAGTGCAGTCCAGCCCATGTTGGCGTTCTGTTTGGAAGGGGCTGAGAAGTGGAGTGAGATGAGAAGACCTTGGAGAGGGTCCCGAAAGGTTTCAGGCCCACATAGATGAAGACATGTCAGGGAAAACTGTCCTTCTGAGAAGAGGCCAACTAAACCGGGCTTTGTGTTAATGGAGCAAAATGAGAAAACTAGAAAGAGATGTCTTTAGAATAATTCTGAGAGAGCGAGATTATCTTTGAAAGAAAGTGAACAATGGCTTTTAAATTCTGGTACAGCTAGAACAAGAAACACTGGAACATTTTAGAGCTGGCTAAGTTTTTAGGGGTTATCTAGTTTGACCTTTTCATTTAACAGATGATAAAGTTATTGATTGATTGATTGATTGATTTAGATTCTGGACTAAAGGAAGATCCCCAAAGTCTGGGTGAAGGGCTAAATTCTCACAATTGGCTCACACCAGTCCCAGCACGATTAATTCAAACATTATTAGAAGCACAGACATGTCAGCGAAGGCACTCAAGCCATAAGTTAAATTCTAGACCAAGGTAAGCAAAATTGTTTAGTCAGGAGCAAAGCATACCCTGTGCCAGGAGTCAAGAGACTTCCTGAAATTCATATGGTAAGATAAAACAACCGCTAGTGGACTGCATAGTATACTGCTTTAGAAAGCTAACTGACTGTGGGATAGGGTACAGGACAAGCTTGGCCGTCCTGTGCAGGCAGAAGAGAGTTTGGTTTTATTAAGTGCCGGAGTGAACCTAGTTATGAAATCTGATTGCATTCTAGACAAGCAGTTCGGCTGCAGCTCCTCAGGCTGTCCACACTTAGAGGCAATTTCATGGGAAGCTGGTTGTGGACGTCCCACGTGAGTCGCTAGAGTTTGTTGGTCTCCACCGTGGTTGCAGCATGAAATTTCCCGTTTGCTCCACAACCTCCAAATTCAGAGCAAATTGCCACCAGCTGTGCTTTCAACTCCTGCAATGCAAGAATGAAACATCTTTAAGGATAATGTGGGTAGAGAAAAATGCAGGGAACCCCCTTTTCCACTGAGAGTTAGTGAAGGTTGACCAAAGCCGAAGCCAACCACACCACTCAATTTATTATCTGCTCCCAAAGGTGACATCCTATGACTTGTGCAGTCCAATCGATGGAATAATGAGACTGGACCGGAGGTCTTATCTTCCTAATAAGAAAATGTACAATCAAGACAAAAATGTGTCCACAAGAGAAATGTCACCTGAACATTTTCAGCAGCTTAAACATTCATCGATGTCACAGAAATAAGGTGACATATTTTCAGTCCCTGAGGCACCTGCTCTCCTTTTCGCCGGGTGTCTTTGCGCACACCATTTCCTCTGCCATTCCCCGGTCACCTTCTGTCTCTGCACTTGGTCAGTCCCACTCACCCTTCAAAGCCCAACACATATCACCATCCCGGTGCAATCTCCCAACGTCCCCCAAACAGAATGACCGTATTTGTGTGTATGATGCACCCCCCACGTTTTTGGCCCAAGCTTTCAGGAAGAAAATCTTTCATTTCACTTTTAAAATTCAATTATTTATTTATTTATACTTAAAAACAAAACCAGTTATTGTATTCCAGGGTATCATTTTGCATACAGATGTCATTATTGCTTTCTAGAGTTATACTTTTAAAGCATAAGCATAAATAAAAGAATTTAAAATACTGATATAGATATAGAATTGGTATTATCCATACATAATGCACATCCTTATTTTTCCCTGAAAAAAATTGGGCAAAAAGGTGTGTGTTATACATGGCAAAATATGGTAGATATTCCCTCCTCTGCTATTCCAGATATGAAATATTATATATTATACATATTTCACATGGATCACATTAAACTATGAAAAACAGTGAGGAGGGGAAAATAACAAGAGCTTTGGGATCAAAGTAAAGAGACTCTATATCCCAAAGCCTCCATTTGCAAACTCTGTGTCCCTGGGCCAATTACCCAATCTTCCCAATGCAGCTCTGTCTACAAAACGGGGGCAATAATGCCTACTTTAGAATATTCTTGTGTTGATGACATGTGACTGGCAAGTAAAGGCACTAGCACTGGACCTGCCTCATAATCAATACCCCATAAGTTAGTCCCCTCCCCTCTCTCCTTCCTGTAAAGGCAGAAACATGTTCTTCATCACCATGTCCTCAACATTGATCACCAAACCTTGAACACACTGAGGATTGAACACATGCGATCATGCAATGAATGTGATAACTAAGGACAAATAGGGGCCAGCTTTTAATCATGGAATGTCAGGCCTAGAAAGGGCCCTCACCCAATGGCGTTTGACCCGATGGTCATTACAGGAGAAGCTCAGAGATGGAAAGTGGCAGGCCCAGATGAGCCCCCTCTCTGCTGCTCCCAAACCAGAGTCCCCTACTATTTCTCACTGCCAGCACATGCACCCCTGCTTCTAAGTGTGGCAGGTCTTTCTGGGGATGCATTTTGGCTGGCTTCTTTGCCCCCAGTCCTGGCAACCAGACCCAGTCTTGGTAGCTGCTTTAATATGAATCCTATCCAGCTATTAGTGGTTAAGGGCAATTTCTCATCATCCACGCTAATATGGCTTCGTTCAAGTTGGAAATGATAGATGATTAACGGGCTTGAGAAAATGTGTTGTGCTGCCTTCAGAAAGGATGCAAATGACAAGAACATGCCGCCCCCTGGACAGGCAGGGAAATGGTGGAGAGCAGAACGCACGCGCCTCCGTGCGCCTCCGTGTCTGGCGAGACGGTTTTATGGCATTTAGCAGCCCTGTGCGAAGGCACCCAAGGCAAACCATAACTCTCACAAAACAGCGTTTGCATGTGCTAATGGCAAGTGAATCAGAAACACATGGATTTAATTTCCTTCAAAATACCCACGGGTATAAAAATCAATGCAGGAAAGCCATTTGGCTAACTCTATTTGGGGCTTTTCTGAGCCCCAAAATTGTGAGAAATTGTTGGCGATGGTTGCCGAGCTCAAACTCCCACCAGGTTCAACCCTCCCCATGCACAGCCCTGGCCTAATGTGATGTGAAACCCCGGCTGTCTTTTTGGAGAGAGGCAGGTGCTTGCTGTGTGGTACCTTCACGGCTGCCATCTCCACAGATTTCCTGCTTTCTGCTATTAGTTCATTTGCTCAGCCTCTCCCACCACATGGCCATCAGGGAGATCTCATTTTGGCAGCAGATCGGGATCCCTGCCTGAGAGTTGATAGAGGTTGAGCTATTTGCAGAAATAAT
The DNA here is from genome assembly GCF_021234435.1 of Artibeus jamaicensis. Taxonomy (NCBI): domain Eukaryota; kingdom Metazoa; phylum Chordata; class Mammalia; order Chiroptera; family Phyllostomidae; genus Artibeus; species Artibeus jamaicensis. Next base: position 42,982,582 of record NW_026522059.1, read on the forward strand.
GCTTTCCAGACGTACTAAACAGTCCCCCTCTTTCCAGATGGAGTGGCATTAGTGTTGCTTCCAGCCATTTCCTCACCTTCTGGTACACTTGTCAGTTCTCCCATATGCACCACAAGCCTTCCGTATTCTGGGGAATCTCGGAAAACTGCTCAGCCCCGAAGCTCCTCACCACTTGCATGCACAAATGCGTGAGCACATGTGCACGCGCACTCCCACAGCCTCCACTCACGTATGCACATGCAGTTTTCTTCCCCCACCTCCTGGGAGTCAAGTTAGATTTTCCGAGAGAGCTAATCACTAAATGTGATAGTTTAGCAGCTCAGGGAATTAGACAGGCATGAATACAGGGGACGTCAAAGGAGTCCCTTGGCTGTGCTGGATGTGTCTACCATTAGTAGCAGTCATCATTGACAGTGTTATTCACATTGTAATGCACATTGCCTTTAGGTGGCCTCTAGTCTTCAATGTGAAGAGGGACATTAGTGAAGAGGTTACTTCCTGGCTGAAATACACCTCTTAAAAGCTGGATTAAGCCTCTGTGTTATGGCTCAGACACAAGACACTTTGGATTCAGAACCCCATAATATCACATCTGTACACTGTTTCCTTATTGAGAAATTGCCCAGCCTGCCGTATATTTTATCGGCCCTGGATGGTTTAATGTGCCCAGGCCAGACTCGGGTCCTTCACCCAGCTCAGGTGCCGAGGTCCTCTCTGCAGCGTGCGTCACTGCTCTCGGGGGTCCTGTTGTCACTCTCACCCCTTGGTCACCTGGAGCACAGGGCCACATGGGGGGAAGTCCAGATGGAAACCGTCCTCAGGAAAAATGTAGTGTCTTCTCTGGCTTGTGAGTCTTCTCCTTTTCTAATTCCCTCCCTAAACAGAGCTCTCCTTTCTGGGGAGAGGGTGTGGGGAAGGGGACGTTATGCATGCAGAGCTCCCCTCTCAGTTTGGCTGACGTTCGCCCCCGTGTTCATAATGGATGTGCTCTCCTCAAAATCTAAGGAGCAGATTTCCGTTGCTGTTTCTGCTCTCACGGAGGACAGACCCCTGCTTCCCAGAGTGGATAAAGGAGTGAGCGTCTCAGAAGAGCCTGAGGCTGGAATTTCTCAACGCTACTGTATACTGTGAAAATCAGGCCGAACAGCTGAGGTCAATTACTAAATATAATAAAGGCAAGATAAAACAGAAAATCCATTTAAAAATACGAACCATTGGATATAACTGATACCTTCCTCTTTCAACTCGAGTCTTCAATTATTAGTCAGAATCAGTATATCTTGTGTGACCTTGAGCAACTCACATAACTCTCTGTGCCTCAGATTCCTCGCCTGTAAAATGGGTCTAACAATACTAAATGCTTCATTGGTTTTGTTGTATGGATTAAATAAGATAAGGCTTGTAAAGTGTTGAGAGTAAGCTTGGAGTGTAGTATGTGGTCTCTGGGTGTAGGCTGATGACCAAAGCAAGGATTTTTTTTCTGCCTCCAGGCAAACTTACTTCCTATTACCTCCTATGCCTGTAGGGACTGAAAGACCTTGGCTCTCAGCCCAGCAATTGCCTCTGGTAGATTTGATCACAGTAACACTTCTGGGTCATTGTGGTCATCAATGTCCTTGTCCTTGATGTGTGAGCTGAGTCACTGACGGTCGGGCTTGCTCCTTCGAGACACAGCCCTCACTGAGGAGCTACGGTTTCTTCTGGAAAGGCGCTCCTGGTCCTCGTGGGGAAGATCGCACACTCCAGCCTATTTCCTGAACCCCTACATCTCTTGATCTTGCTAAAATGGCAGGGGTACAATCTCTTTGTACCCAACTGTAGTATGTCCTTCCAATCCAGAAAAGGGGAAGTTTAGCGAGCAAATAACTGCCTCATTTGATCAGGCGTACAGCTTCCCACCTTGACCGAGCCCCTCTCCACAAGCCACGGATCTCTCCTACCCAAAGCTCGGCAGAATTGCCACATTTCTTTAAAGCCCCAAGCTTTTTTCTTTGATGATTCAAAACACATAAAAGCAATAACAAAAGCCTTTTTACAAGTTACAGCCCTTCTTCTAACACTTCGAACTGCATCTTATTGCTTGATTGATGTGTCTGTACAGTTTAAAGTACAAATCCACTGTTCCATATTTATTTGGTTGCGGCCCACACTCCTGGATTCTGGAAGTCCCAAAGAGCAAAACAGTGCACTCCTTAATTCTTTCTGCTACTGCTGTTGATAAAAGGAAATGAAATGTGCTAGTCAACACCCATTAACTCAGGCTTCTGATTACACTGCAAGACTTGCTCATTAAAGCAGGTACGGGGTGCACAGCAAAAAGGAGGGGTTTCCATTTAGCCGTGATGGGAGTAACAAGTTGATCAGCATGACAGGCCAGCTCCATGAGGAGAAATACCTTAAACAATTCCATCAACATTGATTTACTTTATTTAACCAGGTGATATTTTAATGAGCCAACCCCAGTGCTCCCTGGATGACATGCCTTCTCAAACTGAGGGTCTACCGCCTTTAAAAGAAAAAAAAAATCACTAAAAAAGCCAGGGAGTTGACACTTGCAGACGAGTCTAATTCCCTTTGTCCTGTGGACATGCACGCTGTTGGGAGAGCTCCAAGTGCATCGAGCTGATTCTCGCTGTCATCAGAACTGACCCCCGCTCCCCCAGGAGGCCCGCGGCCTGTCTGCTACAATGACAGGGACGGGAGCCAAGCTTCAACGTGGGGCCCTCACATGTGCAGCACAACAGGCTAGGACCAGCCCTGACGAGGGCAGCTGGATCGCATGAATTTTTAAAGTAAAACAACTGATTTGGGGGGGCGGGGGCTGAGGAGGAGACGCGGGCCTTACTTTTTCCTCCTGTGAAATCCCCGTGGAAGAGATGCACGGACCCAGCATGTTGATTTTGGCACCGGCACACACAGTCCCTCTGTTCTGAAGATGAGCTGACACGTGCAGATTTGCAGATCAGCCATTTCCAAAGGTTAATTAAATATTACCATTGTTTTCTAAGCTATTAATGTATGTTCTTTTATTTCTTCATGTGGAAGGCTTCTCCCTACTCGAAAATCAAGGGTGAGATTTGATTTCCGATCCCCTTCCCCTTTTAAAACCAGGAAGAAGACTGACCAGAGGGAGACAGAGATGCAGATGGAGGCATCTCCAGAGGCAAATGCAGTTTGGAGCTGGGAGAGGGAGTCTGCGGCTGACACTGTCTGAAGTGCAGCCCCAGAAACACATGCTCGGCTGCGGCTGAGGGATTAGCATCATGTCATCCAAGGAAGCTTCTAGAAAGCAGCGGGAAAGGAACCCCTGCTCTCTCCATGTTTACTGGCTTGCTGACGTAATTGACCTCTTCAGAGCTCGGGTGCACTGCGAGCCTTGGCCTTTGATGGTGCGCAGGGAGGGTAAGCACGTGAGTCGGCAAATGGCCACCGAGGACTGAGACAGGAACATAGCACGTCCCTCTTTGCAATGTCTGTCTGTCCCTTGCCACCTCCAGATGACGCGGTTTTCACCCTGCCTGACCTGTCCTGTGGGTGGCAGGACAAGGTCCTGGGTGCAAATGAGAGAGAGACTCCAAGATGGACAGCAGAGATAATAAGACAGAGGTCATGGAGAGGACAAGGCTCCTCTGTGGCAGGAAGTGCCACCCTCTGTGACTGCAGTTTACAAGAATCCTGAGCCGAGATGAGCACAGCAGTCTGCAGGAAATCTCTCCAGACAGCCCATCTTGCCGGGCAAGCAGGACATGTTTTGTTTGCAAAGTAATAATGCCTCCCTAGGTGTGGGGAGGAGACAGCTAACTGACGGTGTAATGAAGGATAAACAAAGGCGAAGAAGGAAGACAGGTTGGAAATGGAGTGCATGGGCAGGGCGGGGCGGGCACAGTCAGAGGGGGAGGGACAGGCCGGACCCAGCCTGGGGAGGACAAAATCCTGTGCCGGACACCTACCCCGCATACTCACGTACAGGCCAGTCACTCCGGCACGCAGTCCGCAGAGGCTCCACAACAGAACAACACGATGCTTACAGGTGCAGGCTCTCTGGCTGGGTTTCCTTAATGCTTCTCAAGTTCTCAATGTTTCCATTTTTAAATGAAATTCACGGACAAATCACTATACTGCAGGGTTGCTAAATAATATAACATTTTTAAGTGTCCAGCCTATAGTAAATGCTCTTGAAATGAGAGGGCAGTAAGGAGAAATGGGGTGAACATGGGCAAGCAGAGGGGCGAGGAGGAGGGTGCAGGAGGGGGAGGCCTGGCCACCTTGGTCCTTCTGGAGCCACCTGTGAGGAGACCCAGGGGGTCTCGGGTCCAGCTTCCCTGGAGGAGCTCATTCTGATCTCCTGTGGTCCCGACACAGTGTGCTGCTCAGGGCCTCTGCCCCAGCCTGCCCTCACTTTGCGGGTAGGGTCGCCCTGCACGCAGGTCCGCACACCCAGCGCTGAGCCCAGCCGGCAGGTAAACCTTGGTGGTGACCAGGCAGGTGGGATAGAAGGCACCTAAGGTGAATGCACGTCTTCACAGTCTGGAGCTGTGGAAAAGGAAAGACAAGCACACGTGTCCTCCGTGAGCACGTTGCAAGTGCTGAAAGGCAGCCTCCTTCAGAAAGTGCTCGATCTCCTCTGAGATTGTTGTCCAGCAGACAGGCATGGACAGGACCTGAAATAACAGGCACAAGAACCTTGGGCTGACTTAGTTCCACCCAGGTATGTACTGGCACCTAATGTGAATCAGGCGCTTAATGAAATGTCACGATGCACTGAGCCAGGCCCTGCTGCTCATGGAGCCTGTAGCACAGCACAGGCACCAGAGTCTGAGAGAGTGAGCAGCAGTAACCGTGAACCACAGAGCACTGAGCTGAAGAGTCAGGCTGTGACCAGGCCATCCGAGAGATGGGAGAGAGCTGCAGACAGTCCGCCCCAGGCGGAGGAGAGCTGGTCTGAGTCAGGCAGGCGTGGTACACTCCCATAGGGTTGTCTGCTCCGCATAGAATCCACTCTGCCCCCACCATTGGAAAGTGGGCAGCAAGTGAGGACAGCTCAACCCCTCTGGCTGCAGGGGACTGATGTGAGGGTGAACAGAATCCTACTCCCTGGCTCTAGGCCTATTGATCTAGGGAGGTCTCCTGGTTAGGGTTGCCAAACTTGCCAAATAAAAATACAAGACGTGCAGTTAAATTTGCATTTCAGATAACCAATTCATCTTTTTAGTTTAAGTATATCTCATGAGAATTTGAGTAGAAACTTATAACTAAAAAATGAAGAGCTATTTCTCTGAAATTCTAATTTATCTGGACATCCGGTGTTTTATCTGACAGCCCACCCCTGACCCAAACTGGGCTCTCAACACAGTGCTTCCCGCTGAATGGAATTGAAAGAGAACTCAGTGCACCTCTCCCCAGGGGCGGAAGGTGCAAGAAGTTTTCTCCAGGTGAAGCAGGCCAACCTGCCCACGGAGGGAGAGACTGAGATGAAGCCAGAAGTCAGCAGTGAGCAGGAACACAGAGAGCAGGAGTGCCGGCAGCATCGGAGGCCACGGTCAAGTCTCCTCCCTGCCCTTCCTACAACTTGGTTATTCTGCTGCCTACTTTCAGACCTCTAGTCCCTGCCCAGCCCCACCATGGCCCCCAGCTCCTGTTGACAGAGGAGGAAGCAGAGGCATTTTTATTCGTCAGCTCAAGGGTAACCAAGTCAAGCAAATGCACCTTTGGCACGACAAGGCTGGGGCTGTATTGTACAAGGTCCACGCCATATTACAAGAAGAAGTGCCATTTCTTATATAAACCAGACTGGGTGTTTTTCAAAAATAAATTAATCCCTAGGATGGTGAATTACATTTGACTTCCAAAGTTAAGGAGAATAAAATCCAGAATTTATACACATACTTCCTCCCCACTCTGTCCACGGAGCCAGAAGTCCCTCCGCAAACCAAGCATGATGAATTATTTACCACAAATAACAGACCCTGGATTTATATCCTATAAGTTCTTACTAACTAGGAAGAAAAACACTATCAGCACCTTCCCTAAAAAATGGACAAGGGGCTGTTTGCATAAAAAATGAGTTTCTAAGAAATATAAAAAAATGTTCAACCTCATTGATATCGAATAAGTATAAGCAAAAACATCAGAATGGCTTTTTAGACTGTTAAATTGGGAAACTGAGAAAAATCAATGTTACTGAATGCTGGCTGGGGTGCACCAGAGTGAGCCCAGTTTGCACTTATGGTATATTCCTCACAGACAAAGAACTTGTGCAAAGTAATAAATGGCAAAGAGTCAAGCAAGAAAGTGGGCAAAGGGTTTGAGCAGGCAACTCACAGAAGAGATTCAAGTGGTCACAATAGACAAGGTATAGATAGAGATGTTGATTTAGATTGGGGTTTAGATTGATGTCAGTGCTCATCCTCACAACCACAGAAGGTCCACGTAACACAAAATATCAATGTGTGGTCTGTAATATCATAAGTACTGAGAACTCCTATTCCGGGGAAATAGCCAGTCTCACAAACTGCTGGTAGATGTAACTATTCCTACGGCAACTTAACAGACCTATTCAGCACTGTCTATTAAAAACACCTGAGATCCCTGACACCTCTGTTTCTTCCTTAAAGAGAACAATGTTTTACTCTCCTGCTAGTAAAAGGAAACTCACAGTACTTACCGTCTCAGGAAGGAACCATTACTCTAAGGCTCCCTCTTCTCCAATTTCAAAAATACATTTTGGGCAGGCTTATGAAGGGGAATCACTTCATAAGTTATATAAATGTCTGAAACTAATGCAATATTGAATGTCAACTATAATTTTAAAAACTAATTTTAAAAATTTAAAAAAAACACATTTTTGAACATTTCAAACAATGGGGTTCCCACCCCCCCTGTATTTCAATCCATTTTATCTTTATTATGGGCAGTCTTTGATAAATCATCCCTCGTTTTTTAACATTCCATTTAGACTATGGTGACTGATATGGCCACCGTATCACTCTTAAAAAACAAAGCTTAAAAGCCAACGACTATAACACAAGGATTTTGTTCGCAGCGGAGATGGGGAAATAGTGACTGTTGAGTGAATGAGGAAGGACCCTCTGCATTCTGCAAATGCAGGCAGCTCTGCCCATATGCAGCCGGTTCCGCCTCTCCTTCCCTTGGAATGTTTCCCACTGCCCCTTCAGCCCCGCACCCTGTTCCCTCCTTCAAGATTTCCTTGGTTCTCGGGCAGGAGTCCCTGCGCCTGGAATCCTGCCGCATCCCGTCTTGTCAAGCTGTCTCCTGCAATCATTCAACCGGCTCCTGAGATCCCGCTTCCTGCACAAAGCCTCCCCAGCTGAGAGCGAAGTGATTTTCCTCCAGCTTCCCACCTGTTCCCAGCCACCAGGGCTCCCTCTCCTCCTCCCATTGTTTGTACCCAACGGCAGAGAGCTCAATGACACCCTGTCCACTAAATGGCTGCAGCATCTTGCACGTCCCTTTCTGTGCCCGTTTGCGTCCATGATGGCTGAGGCCCGAGTTTATAAATGTGCTTTGCTTGGATCAGCAAAGCGGGAAGCTGTGAGTGACTGCTTACGTTCTTGGGAGGTCACCTTGCAGAGCATTGCCAAGGATCAAAGTTCCCTGGCTTGGTAAACTGGGCTCGCCTTAGGGTCAAGTTTGCTCCCTTTGAGACTCGCATGAACCTTTCCATGCCTGTCTCAAGTGTCCGTGGGAGAGGTACGCTCACTTAAACTGGCAAGATATGAATATCAAACTGAGTTTACTGAGCTACTGAGTTTACTGGAACGGAGGACTGGCTTTTCTTTAAGTGGTTAAAAATGCCACTGACAACTGAAACTAAATATGAGAACCCACCCTTCCACAATGATATTTTCCCCTTCCATGATTCAGCACAACTTTAATTGAACTGGATGCCGCAAAATTAGAAATCTGGTCTCTAGGACCATAAAACACCTTTCATTGGTAAAACTAGGTGGGAAATTTTCTTTGAAATCTTTTTTTTTCAGACTTTGTTTCTACCCACCATTAAAATTAATTTCACACCCATTTCCCCCCTTAGGCCTTTGGGAAGGACGCTTGCTTTTACAACCTTCTCTGAATGTCAAAACAAGAGCCCCCTTATGCTTCCTGGAATCTCCGAGATCCTTTTCTGGGAAAGAGAAAAACAAATGTGCTTGAATGAAGGCGACCAGGGAAGAGCTGGCTGACAGCAGCCCAACCAGCCCTCCTCAACTCCCCTGCACTGGAAGCTCCAGCAGCGACAGGCAGCAGGAACGAGGAGGATGCCAGGAATCACCCGGTTCTCTCTCCCTCGCTCGTCCTTCATGTTTTCCTAAAGTGCTGTGTGGATTTTTGTGGGCCACGGTCTGGGTGAACACATTTAGGGTGAGATACAAAGATGGGTTCATGATATTATATAAAATTCTATTCTATAGTCAACAGTGTTTCTGAAGAGCAAAGGATTTTTTTTTCTTTCCCCTCCTCTGTAAGGGAACAAGAGAAACATAACAAGCTCAGAGTCTGAATCTCTGGGCCCTTTGAGTAATGCTTTTTTATTTTATATGGGCACTGACAAAAATACCCCAAGGAGGACAAACAATAATATGTAATAAATTATAGATGCTAGAAAATTGAAGGACATTATGCTTCAGCGTTTCTGCCTTCTAATAAACCAGTGGGGACGAGACGCCCTTTTTCATCTGTCTGCTGGCAGACCGTTTGTTCATTCACACCCACTGTGTCATGGGTCACCTGTGCAGGACCTCAGCAGACAGACTGTAAAAGCAGGTGAGTGGCCGCTGACTGCTGAACCCTGCCTCCCTCCTCCTCCGACCACCTGACTTGGTCCAAGGGCATCCTTGAGAGTGGAGAGAGATGAAGGATGATTCTCCTCTGAGTAGCAAGGAGGGGCTGCAAAGACCCGCAGGTCCCAGTCTCTGCAGAACCTTTGTCAGCATCAAGGTCTCCAGTCCCTCCTACACCAAGCAGACAACCCCTTCCCCAAATCCAGAAGATCGGCAATAATTGATTTGGCTTCCAGCCCGTACCCTTCTGGTGCAGAGGCAACAGCACAGTTCACTAGGTCTTTCTGATTTCTCCCTGCCCTCCCTTCAGGAGAGCCCGCGCGTCTGATTAAAATCGGTAATGTGCTGGTCCTGGAGTGAAGAGGTGCTATTTATTTCTGTCAAGTTCTGCTTGAAAGGTTTGAGGCTTCCTCCTACCAGACATTTTACTAGTAAACAGAAAAGTTACCCATATTGTCATGCTTGCCCTGACCTGCGGAGCTAGTGAACAATAAATCTTAATTACAGTTAAATGCCAAAATCTTCAAAGAATGAGACAGCACTAGTCAACTGTGAATTGGTTCGACTCCTCACCTCGGCTGGGGTGCAGCTGCAAGAATACATAAATTAGTTTGTGATTTGTTTGTGCTGGAACAATCAGTCCAAGCATTTCCAGTATCAGTGGACACACTGGCATTCATCCTGTGCAGGTGGCATCTGGGAAGTTGTCTTTTAAAGGACTTGCAGCATTATGCTCGGGTTAGTAAGAAAGCACTATTTCTAAATATCTCGGCAGTTTTCCAAAAGAGTGCTCAGTCTCCTGACATCTGCTCCGTCCATACTTGTTACCTTTGGGTTTAATGCTGGGAACTGCTGAATAACCTTTTTGTTAGCAATCTCCTTTTGCACTGTGGCGGGCCACCAGAGCGCCAGGCAGGGGTCCGTGCAGGGGCTTTCTAATTTTTTTTTTCTGCTGCTGCAAGGCTCATGAGCTCCTTGGTATTCAAGTGTTTGCTTGTCATAATGCTAAACAAAGCCACCCTGTTGTCCCCTTGCCTGGGTCCTCTTGATGTATTGGCACCCAGATGCAAGAATTAGAGGGGTGATTGCAGACATAACTCTGTTCAATGGCTTTGGGCTGTTCTATCAATTTTGAGACTGGCAGAAAATCAGAAAGGGAACTCAGAGGCAGGAATGGAGTTTGGGCTGCTAGGGCTCCGTCCCATGAATCAATCTGCAATCTACTCATATTATTTGTCCATGCAGATCCTGTTCTCACCGGGAGTCAATCACCTGCCAGGTGTGCCTACCCTCGCTTTTCTAAATGAGAAGGCAGACGCTGATTCCCCGGCCTCTGGAATGAGCAGAGAGAGGGTAATGGCAGGCCGGCATGAGTTGCTATTTTACTAATTAGCAGACGGATGTTTCAGAGAAGAAGGAATTAGAAAAACCCTTTCTCAACAGAGGTTGGGGGATACAAAAATAGGCAGAAATCAGTTCTTTCTGTTGTGTTTCTGAGACAATGAAAGAGGGAGCATTACTGGGTACTGGATAGCGATGTCATTTGCACTTGGAATCCTTGGAAGAGAGCCCTTCCTTCCTAGCATAGGATGCCGTACCCGCAACAACCCCCCCACGGCCCCCACCACCCCTGCCCCCGGGGCTCTTCCCGGCTCTGGCAGGGCCCCATCCTGTCACCAGCAGTCCTGCTTCCTGTTTGTGTTGCTGCTTTGTTGCTTCCTGGCGGTCACCCCGAGCCCGCCCTTCTGCTGAGCCTCCACCCTGGGACTGGCTCCCTTCCCAGCTCTCGCTTGTGCTTGCAAATCTGTCTCTGTCTCCGTGCAAACCCCATGTCTCTCAAGGATCTGTCCTGGTCCTGATGCCTTTGCCACCAAGCCCGCCAGGAGAGGGTTGTCCTTCCACACACTCTCTGACTCTCTTCAGATCTTCATCTGAAGAGCTCGTTCAAAGCATGTTGGCTTTCACTGTCTCACCTGCTCTTTTGCATTCTTTTGAGGATGGAGCAAGGGTCGTTTCCTGCTATTATTGATTTAGAAAGAGGCCCAGAGAGAGACTGAAGCCCTGAGTGGTCCTGGAGGGGAGTGGGACCAGCTCTCGCAGGCTGCATACAGGCACAGCCACTCACTGAGACCACCCACCCTGTGCCCCCTTCCTGCTGCGCTCCTAGCCCCTCATGCATTATTGCATTTCATCTACATGAGCACTGGGCCAGGTAGGTGTTATTAGTGTTATTTCAAACCATGGAAACGGAGGTTCACAGCAGCTATTATCTTGCCCAGGGTTGTGCAGCTGATACATTTGTCTGACTGAACGCTTGTCTCTGCAGGTGGCGCCGAGCTTCCCCTACGACACTCTTACTTCACCCAGGTCTCTGCTGTAATGCCACCCCCGCAGATGAAGCTGCTTTAGATAAAGTGCTCAGTCTCAAACAGCTCTCTGTTGCTTTCTGTCCTCTCACCCATCTTTATCCTTCTCTGGACCTCTGTCACTACCGGATATTGGATATATACGTACTTGTCTAGCTGTGACTAGCATCTGTGTGAGGTCCAGGACTCAGACTGTTTTGCTCACTGCCCTGTCTTCCTGGTGCATGGTGGGCACTTACTAAATACCCGTGGGGGAACAGGAAGGAGGGAGGGAAGGAGGAAGAAGACTGCATTCTGGCTTGAAGCTACAACACTCATGTTTGGCCAGGCTGCCAGCAATAACCCCCCTACTACGGAACATCAGGAACAGGGTGGCCTTGTTCAGGATTCTGCCCTAACCACCAGTAGATTTGGGACTAAACCATCAAATTCTCTGACTAACAAGCTCAGTCACTGCCAATTTTCCTAGCAGTGGCTTCCTACAGCCTGCGAATTCTTTCTAGGAGCCCTTTGACTAAGCTTCTCGAAACTCACTTCCTGTGTACTGCAAATTTTTGCCCAGACGTCACTAGGCCAACTCCCTACACTTTGGTGGCTCCTGGAAGCAAAAGGTGCCAAGCCTGTGGAGTTGACCCATGTGTCATCCAGACAGAACATGGTAACCCTCACGGCCTTCCCTCTGGTCCCTCTCCAGATCCACACTTTAAAAAAAAAAAGTCAAACTATATAATTCCTATGTTCGCCTTGATCCTGGGAAGCAACTTTTTTCACTGTCTAATACTCCTCCTGCTTAGAGGGTCCAAGAGGAAATTTTGGGGCCAGGATCCCACTGGAGACCCCTGCAGAGTAAGCCCCACTCGCAGTCCCAGGAGTTCAAGAGAGCCCCTCAGAAACTGCTCTGTCTTGTAGGAACTTGAACTTATTACCTCCAAGCTGCAGAGCCAGTGAAGTAAGGAGGACAGTGAATTTGCAAGTCTATTTCTGGCCTCGGCCTCTGGGCCCAGAAAGAGACCTCAGCAAAAGTCAAATGTGAGACAGCAAATTTGATGTGTGAGATTAGACTACAGTAAACATCCCATTGCTCTCTTTTTTCCTTGTAGCAAGTAAACGTAATAGAGATGAAGCCCAGAAGAAGACCCACTCTCTACTTAATGCTGGCCCTCTTCTCGTTGTAGTCATGGTGGCTCGCAGGAGGCAGCCAGAGGACACCATAGTGCAGGTGGTAGTGAAGGGGGCTGTGGAAGATGTGAGGTGGCTTTGAACTTCAGCTCCAAGGAGACGGCATTTTGTTTAGACTAGAATACACATTGAAGTGGATTAATTGGATGTACCAATGTGCTTTGGAGATAAAAAGACAGGAGAAATCACAGTTGGCAGAAGTACAGTTGAGAAAATCAGGAAAGATTCCATGAAAGAAGCAGCGTCTGAGGTCAATCTTGGAGGAACAGCAGGATTTCAATAGGCAAAGATGGTGTGAGAAGAAGTGCCCTAGACGGAGGCAGTAACACTGCCGTGGGGAGTGTGAAGGGCTGGCTGGGGGAGGGGACGGCGGGGCGGGGGCGTTGGTAAGCTGGGTGAGTTTGGCTGTGCTTGGAAAACATGCCCAGGAGTTGCAAAAGATAAGGCTGCCGAGGAATTCGTGTGCAGAAAGCCTGTCAAAGGAGTTTGGACTTTATTGAAAAGATAAAGAAGATGGAACACTACTCTGTGTTAAGCAGAAGATGATTCTTTAAAACTTGATTGCAATCTAATTAGTGTAAAATCAGCTCTAAAAACTGACATTTAATTTAGTTATTGGAAAATGTTAAGGAATGTTGAAGCCACTTGGTCTGTGAGTGTCTGCTTACACCTGTAAAGCTAACTGCAGACCAAGTGCCTCTAATAAGACTTCTGAATTGAGGTGTACTGTAGCTGACACACTGAGTTTTGAAGCTTCTTATGAAGGAAAACAATCTTACTTTTAATGAAAGTATTTCTGATTTCTTGGGATTTAAAAATGTTATTAAAATAAAAGCAAAAAAAGGCAAAAGGGAGCCACTGAACATTTTTGAGCTGGGTAATCACACAATTAAAAATGCATTCAAGTAATGATATTAATCATCATAATAGCAATTTCTAGGAAGTGTGTGAGGCAGACTGCAAGGAGCAGAAGCAAAGACGAGAAAGTTCATTGACAGATTTTTTTTTAGTGGCTACATCAGAAATAACCTGAATGGATCAGAGACGCAGAAATATGCCTGCCCTTCACCCCCCACCACCAAACATGGCTTGGAAATTGAGTTCCTGCTCTTAGAGATGCTTCCACTGGGCTAACACTAACCCTTAATCACTCCCCAAATAGTTCATATTCAGGAAAGTCCTGGGTTCTACTAGGAAAGGTCAGTTACTATGAAAGGTCAAAGGTTACCTTAAAGGGTCCTAGACCCAACCTGACTCCTGGTTTGAACCGGAGGAAAGCCTGACAAAGTATGTTAATGCATCTTAGTCTGGAACTTACCATTGAAAATGCAGCCTTTGTCACTGGCATAAGAACTGTTTTGCATTTGATGACATTTTCAAAATGGTGTGAAAAAATCTTGACGTTTTTATTAGAAAATCTATAAAGTCCAAACAAATGGTTTCATGCTGCTTTGACTCGTTCTTCGTAGGTTCGTCAGCAATCCATCATCCCTCCCTCTCCCTCCAGTGCCCTCCCACTCCCCTTGAACCCATCGGCAACAACATCTTGCTCATAAACAAAAGGACCACTCAGAGGGACCCTTTCAACCTTACTTGTCCTTTGCCTCTCAACTTTTACCCTTCAAATCAACTACAGTCATTCCCTGTTCCCTGGCTCCTTCCTTGAAAGGCAAAACAATGTTGTCACCTCCTTCCAGAAACTCTCCCTTGACCTCTCAGGACACTGCATTACAGAAGTCCGACCTGCCTTCTCTTTAGTTAGAGATGGAACTCTCTCTGGTCTGCCTCACATGTGATTAAAACAGCCAGTCTAGACCAAATAATTGGATTCGGAACAAATAAATAAAGGCTTTGCCTCTGAAAAATTAAGTCCCTTCCTCCGATGGCCTTTTAAATAAAGATTTCATCTCTCCCAAATATCAAATAAGATGCCCTACCTCACTTTCAACTCCAGCCCATCCTCACTTCCTCTATCTGTTGGCAACCGCCTGCCTATGCCTTCATTGTCCCTAAAACAAGCTGCTGTTAGACTTCCTCTCACCCACCTTCGCCCTGGGCTTTGCTCCTGCCGACCCTTCTGCTGTCTCTGCCTCCCGTTCAGCAGTGCAGTGTGGGTATTGCTGCTTGCTCACTGGACCCTGTCAGTCTTTTTTACAGTTTTGAGTGAGTCTGATGCTTCTGCCAATATCATCACTGTTTGGTTCTTTCTTGGTTCTCTGCCTAGCTTTTTCTGGCTTACTTTGGCTAATCATCTTGTCTTTGTGTTCTGTTGTATGCTTACCTATTTATTTCTGTAGCCATATTTGTTAGGTAATCATGGTCAGGCAAGTCGTGTGGTGGCGTGAGTTTTGGTGTATACGGGGTTTTCATTTCTTCATTTATTCCTCACAATGTCCTTATAAAGTAGGACAGTGGAGGTTATCACTGGCTTCGTTTTAGAGAAGATAATATGGAGGCTCAGAGAGGATAAATTTTCCCTGTTGGGCTCCCTGGCTCATGAGGATGAGACCCAGGTCTTCGGCCTCCAAGTCACACCTTTCCACCCTGCCCCACCATCTCACTTCCTCGTCCACTGCTCTGCTGCCCTCTCATTTCTGATTTCTGGCTTCCCATGTTCTCCTCATTCCTCTACTTGGCCTAGCTTCGCCCACATGGCTTCCTCTCCTCTTCGTCCTCTGCCCCTGGTGATCTGCACAGGACCTGCCGGCCAGCAGCATTGCACACTAATCTGGGAGGAACCGGGCAGTCCGGGACCGTCTCAGAGCTAATTGCCTGGTCTGCCTGAGCTCTTCAGAGTGGGACTGCGATCTGAAAGGCTGTCGTTGGTTGTCCTCCACTCTCTCTGCCATTCTGCCACATCCACATCACACACACCCCTTGTCCCCCAGGAGACTTATGGGCAGGACAGTCCCCTGTGTTCCCAAACTCATGGACTGTAGGACCTTGGAGGCCAGCCTGTGTTGTTTCCCATCCTCGGCGTGTTCTGTAGCACTCCCTGGAAGCACGTGGATGCTGGGGGGAGGAGGGGAGAAAAGCCCAGCGGGCTGATTTTTCCAGCCGCATGAGGAACTAGCTGAGCCAACTCAACTCATCAAGTGAGACAGTCGACAAACCTGTGCTACAGGTGAAGGGAAAAGCTGCCAAAGAATAAAAAATAGACAGCTTTGTTGTGTTCTTCCTTTTAAAACAGAGACGTTTGGAGTCATATTTATTGATTTCTTTGTGAGACCAAGAACAGACTGAAATAGAAGTGAAACAGGGTACAGAACATGTTCTTCCACAGCTCATGGCTGGGGGAGGGGAGAAGCGGACGATATGGCTTAAGATACTTTTCATAACAATGGCAAGTGATAACTGTGTCCTTCCTGAAGGAAAGCTGTGCTGCCAACCGAGTAAAGGCCTACGTGATCTTCGGTACATATAGTGCCAAGTATGAAATCACGTAGGGAGCCCTGGGTCAGCATTTACAATTAGGGCGGCCAGCCAGGAATGGGGCCACTCCGTTTGGAAAGGGCGAAGTAAGTGGAGAACCACGAGGAAGGAGAGCAATGCTGTGGCAGCCATGTGAAGGGAGGAGTAACAGGCAGCTCTGTAGTTTGCAGTCAGGATCCTGCGGCACAGCCTGGTGTGGTAAGGAAGGAAGGAGACGCTGCTGCTCCGATTGTACCTGCTTTACCTGACTCTGAAGCCATCAAGGACCCTGCCTTGCAAGACGCTGACCTCTTGCCTTGCAGACCCAGATTCTGTCTGGACTCTTGGAACTTGCACTTTTCCTGGACTTCACCATGATCCAGTGTAACACAGAACATGTTTCCTGGACTATTACATGGAGGCTGTGACAACGTGCCCCAGATCCTGCAGGGGAGAACTGCTGTGAGACTGTCGGCACAGCCGGTTTAAGCACAGATAAAGATATGGGGGACTGTTGGGCTTGGCTTTGGCTGTTGGGCTTTTGGGGAGCAAGGGAAGTGCTGGGTTTCGGGGAAGAACAGGGCTCTGAGCTGAAGTGCTTCCTCCCACCCCACCCCCAGGTTGGACCATTGTAAATAAAAACCTGTTTCTTCCAAAACTAATTGTTGTGTCATACACCAAGGCACCATGTGAATGGGCCCTCATCTGCTCGGTTACAGAAGGAAGTGCAATATTGCTCTAAAACACACAAATTATCCAGGGGCAGGAGTAGTGAATGGAATTCTTGCAGTACTACAAGCCTGGAAGGAATCCCTATGTCCCCTAGTCTACTATGTGACAGTAGCTAAACCAGGCAGCCATGCAGAGCCGCAGAGGAGAAGTGACGCCCCATCCTAGCAGTTCACTCCAGGGACCATTGCCACCGCAGGGAAGCTCCTTCATATCCTGGTTTTGAATGCAGCTATGGAATTAAGGTCAAATAAGGTCACCAAACAAGGCGAAGTGGTTTCAAGCTGGAGGATGATCCCACGTTAGGCAGGAAGCCAGTGGCAGTGAGTGGGCAAGGGCTGGCTGGCCAGACCTCCTAGCATGACAGCACCTCTCCACCCCCCCCCCCCAGTCCTCCTCTCAAATCACTGCCGACTAACAGCCTCAGCACTCTTAGCAAACAAGTAGGACCCACCCCCTCTCACCATGTCCTATGCCCTCCCCCCGAGAGCACTCAAGTAGGAGCTACTACATGGGTTCTTACTGTGGGTAAATCATACTCTCAGTGCCTCAGCCTCTTTAAAAAAGAACACAATGCCTCCTTTCCATCCTAGTCCCAACTTTCCAACCTTTTTACGCGCACACATTCACACACTCACCCAGAAGCCCCCGGTGAGCTAGTAAGAGTGCCAAGGGTGCTGTGAGGTCCTTTCCAAGAACTCTGCGTAAATATTCAAATATTTTCTGACAATGACCACATGGCTATTTAAGGTGATCTTGTACTGTTTAAAAGGAAAAGTCTTAAGTCATTCTCGGCTCCAAAAGAGACAACTTGGCTGCAGCTTGAATAAAGTGACGACCTCACCTTTTACTGGTGCCCAACGTCCACAGCAGGTAGAGGGGGTGCCTCGGCCTGGGCTGGGCACTGCCCATTGCTTCAGGAAGCCATTCTCTTCCCAGATAGGCAGCCAGAGGCTTGTTCCCATAGCAACACAGGAAAGCTGACCATGGATGGAGACTGAAAACACTGGTGGTTGGCCATCCTTCTCACCATTTGATTTTATTCTAATTAGCATAGATTTAACAAAAATGTAATATGTATAAATCATAAATCATAGATATAAACATAAAAAATTTGTAGATATCCGCATACATATATACATGCTAGGTGTTTGTTTGTTTGTTTGTTCATTCCAAACACTGAGGCTGCGTTGCCCTGTAGACCTGTATTTTAGTCCGGGATGTCCCACGATCATTTCTAGATGTTAATCACCACGACTCCCAGGGTTCCCAGTATGTCTGCCACTCTCTGAAACCTCTTTGAGCAGTTCTCATCATTAGAATTCCCTGAGTTTTTGCTCTGTCCTTGCAAGCCATCTGGCCTCTCTGTACTACAGCTGCAGTCTGCCCTCCCCCTGCCTCATGTACCTGAGCCTTTGCCATCCCCCATCTGAAGCAAATCTATTCATCAAAAAAACTCCACTATTGCAACCAGAAATTGTCCCCTAACGTCCAGCATTAAATTGCTTTCTTTCAAATCTCCATTAAGTTTAATTCTTAATTTTGTTCTTAAATTCATTATTTACCCTCTTGGAATATACATTGCCATATACTGAAGAAGAAAAAAAAAGTCAACCTCCCTTTAATCATTCTGTCCAATCAGCTGAGGCCACCTGCCTCAGAGATGTGCCTCTTGGACAGTGATAATTGTCATTAACCAAAAGAGCAGCGGAGGTCAGAGTGTCAAGGCCTTGAAGAGTCAAAGGTTACCACACGTGGGCTTGAAAGCCTGTCCGCTCCTCCCCAGAAGAAGGATAGGTGCCAACTAGCAAGTCCTTGCTCAGAATCATTAACCCCGGCCAAAGGGACTTCTTGAGTGGCAGAGAGGCACCAGAGCATCCCTCAAAGGAGTACATAACTGGTGATGCCGTTTGTTGAATGTAGGCGCCTAAACACAAGAAGAGAGAAGAGACAGAGGAAAGGCCTGAGAGCCGTAGCTGCACTGTTCTGAACCCGGACAGAGGTGGGCCCAGAGATGGAATTTTCAAGAGAGCTTTTTACTTTTCTTATCTTTGGAACCAAGTAGTTCTTTCTCCCTCTTTCTTTATTTTTTATGATTGTTGATACTGCTGCTTTTGTTTGCTTTTGTCTAATTGAAGAAATACTGAAAAGCTGTTTTGTAAGATATTGCAAGCAAACCAATGGATTAGGACAGATGTGCCTTTATTCATGAGATGACAATTGTGATCTTGTGCTCCAGTGACACAGGGCATGTGACCAGTAAGAGCAAAATTCAAACAAAAGAGATGACGTCCTAAAATCCCTAATTTCCCATTCAATAGCATTACAGCCCCCCCCCAAAAATTCTCAGCTCCCCACTTGTTTCTCTCTTGCCAGCGGCGGCACACCAGGTAGATAAGCGTAGAATGTAAGGGGCATGTGCTGTGAAATAGAAAAATTAATCCCAATTGCCAGTGCAGCCAGTTCAGAGCATCAGATCCTTCCCCTTCATGAACCACAGGTTGCCTTAGCAAAATACAGTGAAGCAATGGGTGTCAACATAGTTAATGAGTACTTTTCAAGTCTCTGCTTTGGGCCAAGTTTTAACATATGATTTCTCATGTAACCTTCTGTTAGGGGCTGCATTGTGCCCTCACCCCACGACCTCCCCGAAATTCCTTCATCACAGTCATAATCCTCAGTACCTCAGAATATGACTGTTTTTGGAGAGGGAGTCTTTTTTTTTCCTTTAATCCTCACCTGAGGGTATGTTTATTGATTTTTAGAGTGGGGGGTGGGGTGGGGAAGAGGCATCAGTTGGTTGCCTCTTATATGTGCCTTGACCAGGGATCAAACCCACAACATTTTGGTGTAGGGGATGGCACTCCAACCAACTGAGCCACCCAGCCAGGGCTGGAGGGAGGGTCATTAAAGAGGCAGTTCAGGTGAAACAAGCTTGCTAGGCTGAACCCTAATGCAATCTCACTGGTGTCCTTATAGAAGAGGAGATTCAGGCACAGACCAAAGGAAGACCATGTGAAGACACAGGGAGAAAGAAGGCAGCCACCTACAAGCCAAGGGGAGGCCTCCGAAGACACCAACCCTTTCTACGCCTTGATCTCAGACATCTAGGCTCCAGAACTGCGAGAAAATGAATTTCCGTTGTTTCAGTCCCCGGCCTGTGGTATTTTGTGTGGCAGCCGTAGCAGGCTGATGCACCTCGCCAGCAGCCTGTGTATTCAGGTTAGAAGCCAGGACATGAAGGCACAGAGGCACAGAGGCGGGAAGTAACTTGTCTGGAACAGAATAATGAGGTGGCCGAGCAGGAAGGACAACTCATCTTCTGGCTTTAACTCGGGGGCCTTGAAAAGTAGATGCAGTTTCCCAGCCCCTAAAACAGGAGACGTGCTGGACAAAACACCCTCTCCCCACTGGCGAGCAGGCATCCCCTTAAACCTGCTGCCCCAGGGGAGAGCCAGAGAGATTACTGATGGGGAGGTCGTAGAGGGGTCTGCCGTGAGCCCGACCCCATTACCTGTCATTCAGGAGAAGGGCTTCTTCTGTCACTCAAAATATCCCTCTGCTGAACCAACTATGGAGTACGTGTTACTCTGAGGGTGTCGTGCTTGTTACACCAGATAATCCTCCCCACCCATGCGCTCAGGACAACTGGTGTTCCCATTTGATAGCTGAGAAGCCCAGGACAGAGGAGGAGAGATGAGCTCAGGGCCACCAGGCAGCAAGAGGCAGCGCAGGATGAGATCCCAGGCTGGCCCAGGGCCCGAGTGCTTCCCGCTACACAAAACTGCTCCTGGAGAGGAAGGTCCCACAGGAGAATTCCATGCTTGGAACTTCATAGAAGAGAAGCAAAGCCTGTTCCAAACTGACAATAGACAAACTAAGTGGGAAGAGATTCTGTAGTTTTGGGAGATGCTATAAATCTCTCGTCATAGTTCCAGAAGGTCAAGGAGGGGCTAAAGTCCACATGGGGGTAGGGGCTTCCCCTCCCTACTCAGTGGGACCACAGTTATTTTTACATGAAATTTAATGGAAATTGCATAAAGAAAGAAAACCCCCACAACTTTCCAGATGTTAGCCGTCTCTCTTATCCCCTCATGACACCCTAATAAGGTAGACAAGAAGGCATTTCTGTAATGCTCCCCCACCCTTCCTTCTCCCTAATAGTGAAAATGAGGTTCGAGGAAGCAAATGACATGCTCACAATGCAGGCAATGACAGGGCTCCTCAGTAGGGTTTCCATGACCTTCCATGACCTTCTATAGCTCCATCCCCACCCAGCTCCAGCTCACTACTGCTGTTTCTGCAAAATGCTTTCCACATCACCTCCTGGTTCTCCCCTGTGTCACAGTCCAGCTCTCACAGCGTCACACCTTTCTCTTCTCCTTAATTCACCTCTTATGTCTAAGGTTGACATGATATTTAGTCCTTCTCAAATCTACACTTTCAAATCCTCAAAAAACTACGATGTTTACTCAGAAGGAAAAGTTATGCATTTGAGTCCCTGTCTGGATGGTTCTATCGACGGGAGGCTTAGTTGATTAGAGGGTCATCCTGTGCACTGGAAGGTTGAGGGTTTGATCCCCAATCAGGGCTCGTGCAGGAGGCGACCAGTCTCTCTCTCTCTCTCTTTCTCCCCACCCCCCCGTCCTGCATCCCCACTTCCTCTAGCTCTGAAACTGATACACATGACTCAGGGGAGGATTAAAACAAAAGAAACATGCATTAGAAGATCTCCACGGGTGTTTTCATGCAGTAGCCAGAGACTCCCAGACCTCCAGGAACATGGACAGATGGGCAGGCAGCGGCTAACCACCCCTGCCCTAGGTGTTTACTTCTCCTCTGAAGAAACTCTTAAGTCTTCTCTTCATCCGCTTCTTCCCCACAACTTCCTTCTCCCCAGTACAGATGCTTGCCTTCCATGACACCCACTCAAGGAAGGCCTCTGCTTCAGAGGTTGTCCTCTGGTTCACCTCCGTCTTGTGCCACTTCCTGTCTGGTCACCTCACAGGTTTTCTCTGCACCTCCCTTCCCTTCTCGTGGGAACTCTCTTGACTCCTACATTCCATACAACATACACCATCATACAACTGATCATCTTTTTATTTTCTGTAACTGTGGTCTCTTCACTTAAACATTCTATATTAAATTCCCGCTTAATACGAGGCTTGGAAATAGGTAAAGCACACACGAGAAAATGAGATATAGGTGTGCCCTCCCAGTTTCCAGAGGCATAAAAAAGACAAAATCAGACACTTACAAATTTGACAGTTACCTTGCCAAGAGAGAGAAGTATGGGGCTCTTCGGGTGCCGGTGGCAGAAGGGCCACTGAAGTTGCTGAACGGGTAGCCCTAAGAAAGTGGCGTCTCCAGGGAAACCTGAAGAGTGATCAGGGGTTGTCAGACCAAGCAGAGGGGGCATAAACGGAGCAGAGCTAAGAGGTCGTTGGCCCCCTCGCTGGAGCGAGTTCGGCCAAGCTGAGAACGTGCAGGGCCCAGTATGACAGGCACCAGGTGAGAGGACGCAGAAGCCAGACTGTGGCCATCCTGAAGTCGCCAAAAGAACTGTGCATTTTGCACCCAGATAACAGGCCCCGATAAAGCGTTTTAAATAGACAAGAGACATGCTCTGATGTGGGGAGGAGGCGAGAGCTTCTTTTGCTTTTTATTTTACAATTTTTGGATATGGAACACATTCACATGTCTTCAAAAACCAAAAAGTATGGAAAAGTGGTCAGTAAAAGTCTTTCCTGGCCCTCAATTTGCTTCTCTCCTAACTAGGCATCTTTTTTTTTTACAGCTTCATATGTGTTCTTCCTTATATTTTAATGCTAATACAGGCAAGTAAGACTAAAGAGTCTTACTTTTCTCCTTATATATTCAAAAAGTAGCATACCACACACTGTGTTCTATACCTTGAACTTTTTGTGAAAGCTTTTGACTGTTTTACATATTGTCAATTTAGCTCTTAGTAGTAGTACTAGAATTAGTTTTAGTTTTAGTATTAGTGTTAGTTACCTTCTCACGAAGGCAGATCTCTCCTCCCCCACCAGATGGTAAGCTTCTGAGGGGCAGAGGCTGTGTCTTATTCATTTTGCACAAGGTAGGTGTTCAGTCAAAAATACAATGAGTTGAAATGGGTGATGAAAAAGTTTGTTTGTTGAATCAATCTGTTACTATTACAGAGAACAAATGCTTCTTTTAGCCAAGTCTCTTGATTTTTTTTTTTTTACTTTTAATTATGTTAGTTTTCCAGTAGAAAGGAAAAAAGGAGAAGACACAGTGAGTCCCCATGAACCCATCCCCCAGGTTCAACAACTCACATGTTGGCGATTTTGATTCTCGTCTATCCCCACCTCCCATCCACTTTGGGGACGTAGAGGGCTGTGGTATTTTAAAACAAATGTAAGACATGTCATTTCCTCTGTAAATACCCAAGAATGCACCTCTAACTGATAAAAGCTTTGCTTTCAAAAGACAATTTTGTTGCACCTGCAGCAAAATTACCAGTAGGTCTTTAGCATCGCCTAATAACCCTACCATAGTCAGACTTCCCTGGTTTTCTCAGAAATGTCTGTACGCGCTTGTTTATTGGACTCAGGAGCCACCCAAGGCCCACGGGCTCTCACACTCTCCCATTCCACCACAGTCTCCACCTGTCTTCCTCTTTTTCATGCCACTGACTGGTTGGAGACACCAGGTCCCACATCCCGCACGGGGTCCCACATCCTGCACAGGGTCCCACATTCTGCATTTGGCTGACTGTTCCTTTACGGTGTCGTGTGACTTGTTTCCTATCCCCCGTTTCGTCCTAGAAACTGGCAACATTTGTCTTTTGAAAATTCCATTTAAGCTGCTCTGTGGAGAACTGACTGAAGGGTAGGGATGTGGACGAGAGGCTGTGGGGGTTTGCCAGGCAGGGGACAAGGGCTCCCTAGATCACAGCCACGGTGCGTGGCGTCAGGGGCGGTGTGGACAGAGGGACATGGTCCCACTCGAGTCTCCTTAGAAGACAGGATCAACCAGACATGCTGACTAACTGGAAAGGTGAATGCTTCTCGAGACCCTGTTAAGAATCTGGGCCTCAGCATGAGACAAACCCAAAAAGGCTGCTTTCTTCTGGAAAAACATTTGTATGTTTACTGACATTCTCCTCACAATTATCATTTATGACAGGTTTTAAGAGCATACAAAGTCATAGTATTATTGTTGGTGTTAAATTTTATTGCTGTGGCTTTAAAACATAAACAAAAAGAATTCCTCAACTACTTGGAAATTGTAATGATACTCTCGGGAATACATTTTACTGCTATGGATACTGTAAAGCACAAAGATAATAAATTTAAATTGCAGTATTAGTATTGGGAATGTATTTTATTGCTTTGGCTAGAACACAAAGAGGCAGGATTCAGAACTCCTTCTCCCAGCAGCAGGTTTATATGCCATGGTGCTGGGTCTGGTGTGTAAGGAGGACCAGAGGTCGCCAGCATCACAGGTGGTGGGACAAGGTGAGACCCCTGGGCTGATGGGAGAAGATACAGAGAGGCTTGGCTCTTGCATGGAGTCGAGGAGCTGGGGAGAAGCAGGCCCAGTGAGGAAGAGGAGGAGGTGCAGGTGACTGAGTGGCTTTGAGGAGGGGTCACTGGGGAGAAACTGCTCCGAATCCCCACCCCAGGGAGATGTCCCTGCACCCCAGCCACCAGCACAGCCCACTGCTTCTCATGCTTCCAATGGGTCCACTTGTGAACACAAGCTGTGCTGGCCGAAGAGGACCATGCCGCACAGCCTCTCACTTGTGGACGCTGCCTGTGTCTCTCTCTGTGTCCACCTCAGCGGAAAGGCCACAAAACACCCAGCCGGAAACCCGGAAGGCACGTTTGGCTCTCCTCTCCCTCACCCCCTGCATGTCCCCAGTCACCAGCCCTGCTGATTCTGCTTCCCCACATATCTCTCACGGGAGCTGCCATCCAGCCACGCAGTCTGTGGCGCCATCTTCCCCCACCGACACTTCACCCCAGCCTCTTCCCTGCTCGCGATCCCCAACCCATCACAGTGATAACGAGCCCTGGCTTCCAGGCTCTGAGAACGTGCCAGGGACTGTGCAAAGCACTTTATATCAATACCTCATTTGGCCCTCACGACTTCCCTATGTTGGAAGGATGGACCTTTTCATAAACAAAGAAACTGAGTTCAGAGGTTAAACATTAAAAGATATATTGGACTTATAAAGATCACCAGGCACAAGTGGAATATAAATCTTAGATCTTTTCCTGTTCTTCAGTCCTTCCTTCCTTCCTTCCTCCCTCCCTCTCTCCCTTCTTTCTTTCTTTCTTTCCTTCCTTCTTCAAATAAACCTCTTGGCCTGAAACATAAGAACACTGACAATTTCTCCAGACTCATCCATCACTGCGACTCCAGGTAAGAGTAGCTCTCATTAACAAAGTGACTTACAGTTCTTAAAATATCTCCTCTTGTTATTCCTCTTATCTAGAATGGAACTCTTTTCCTGTCATTATCTAACTTCCACTTACCTTTCAAGACTTATTTTAGACATCATCTCCGCCCGAAAATCCACTGTAAAGCTATGCACTTCCAAACACTGTGAGCACACACGTGTGCACATGCACGCGGGCCCCTCAGGGCTGCATCGGCGGAGCCCCTCCTGGCCCCTCCTGGACCCTGGGTGTCTCCCTACCCTCATCGCAGTGCTCATCAAGCTATAGGGTAACCACCTGCCTTGCCTCAGAAACATTTCCGGACTGCAATTTGACAGCGGGCAGAGACTGTGTCTTTTGTGTGTGAACTTCCAGGATCCAGTGCCTACATCTTGGCACCCAGTGGCAATCAATGGCAATTTGCTGAATGAATAAACAGAGTGAATTCAGCAGTCATTGTTAGAACAATGAGACATAGCCTTGTGAGTCTCAGAGAAATATCAGGTCATGCTTTTATTCAGACTGAGGAATTATATTTATATACTGTTTTCAGCAATCTGCAAATTACACACCTGTTCTCATTCTAACATCCAGCAAAATGTTGCCTATAAACTCCTGGCAAAGTACAACTGATGGAGAATAAGCAGTTTCTCTCAGGGCACTTTAGTAAGGACACAGAAAGCAGCACCCTAGCAACCACCCAAATAAATATTGGGAGTCATGTTTTACCACGTGACAGCAAACTTGGAATGTTTCAAGGTTAGCGCCTTTGAGCTCTCCCAAATGTCAGAGTCAATCTAAGTTCTGTGAACTTCTTGTTTGGTGGAAAGCTCCTAAAATCTCCTTATATGTGAAGCTCTTTTCTTTGCAGTGGGTCCCCAGGGAGGTCATAAACTCCCAGAGCCAGAGTGTGGAATCGGTGCACGTAGAAAGCAGGAGAAGCTGACAGGAACCAGACCTCTGCCTGTGGTGGGGTCCTGCCTCCCTGTCTATTCCCATAGAAACGGCCACCTGATCGGCAAAAATAAGTTCAAGACTCTTCTACTTTGTTTTCTTTTCTTCTTCCTTTGACGTAACCCCTCAAGGTTTTGTTAATTAGAGAAATGGACCCGTGGCTGAAACTTTCAATGCCGAAGTTAAATGGTCTCCTAGTAGCAACGCGTGTTTTTACTCCATCCCGCTCCTGCAGGATGAGGTGTCCTTGCACCGCTGGGGCGAGGCGCTCACAACCTGTGGGTCCACCATCATGTTCCAAGCCACTTCCAGCAGCTGGATAACCTTTACGACTGCCCGTGTGGCTGGGTATTCATGATGGCCCCTACCAAACGGAGATGAATGTGCTCCATAATGTCTGTTTTTATTACATTAGGCTGGGAGATGAAATCAAAAGGATGACTTTCAACAAAAATGTCCTGTGTCGACAGTTCAATGCTCCTTCTGCAGGCCCAGGTGACTGCCCTCATTGTTCGCTGGAGAAAGGCGAACCACGGTGCTACCTGCTAGTTTGACAAAGCTGTTCTCCGGCCAGCAGGTTGCCCGGGTTCCCCACCCCCGCCCACAGCAGCCCTCTAATTCCATCAAACCCACGGGATGAACAAAAACCTGAAGGTAAAATAGCAGAAAATGATATCCCAGCTTGGGCGACTACTAAACCTTGCAACCTACAACCACACCAGTTCCATCTCAGTGCCCCCAAACATGATTTCATTAATTTGAGCCATTTCAGGACTGGTCACTATTCTCTCTTCTCAGATTTTCTGTCATGGTGAGTGTTCAGCTGAGGATTAGGGAGCAGGAAAAGGTCACCTGCATGCTGTAGTGTAGGGCATCACTACAGCCCTGGCCCCAGACAGGTATGCTCTGAAAGCCTGTTAGGAGCCGGGCCTCACAGCGGGAGGTGAACGGCGGGCAAGCTAGTGAAGCCTCACTCGCAGGGCCACCTGAGCTCCGCCCCCTTCCCCCGCCAGTCTTCTGCAAAACTGGTCCCTGGTGACAAAAAGGTTGGGGACCACTGGTGTAGAGCCAACTGCAGAGCCAAGATGGCAGGAAAGGGCAGGAATAGGGATGAGAGGCGACAAAGTTGAATGGGAGAGAAAAAAGAGAGAAAGAATGAGTAGAGGAAGCGAGGAAAAGATCTCAAAGAGAGGGGAGCAGCCCACGATCAAGGAGAACCTCTCCAGGCAGGGAGTTTGAGCCTTATGGGCTGGTCTCACACCTGGGGGTGACACAGGTTCCTCATCTCTTATCTCTGAAGCACGTCCCTCCAGGCTGAGCCCTGGGGACACAGGGCACGCAAAGGACCTGGGCTTCATGTGGCTTTAAAGGGCAGTGTTCTAAATATCCTCGGGTTTCTAAGTCAAACCCTTTAAAGATGCACAGTGTGTAGTTGATTTACTTTGTAAGAGAAAAAAACAGTTTTTTCCGAACATTCTTAGTGGGTTTTAAACCCTCCTTGTAAAATAGCTTTCCAGGGTTGAAGAAAACTTTGGGGAAGGATTCTGAAGTGTGGGCACAGCTAAACATGTGTGTTCCTGGGCGGCTCGGTGTTGAGAAGGAAGGGAGCACACGCCTACCCTCTTGTTGATTCATCTGGGGCCTGAATGCTAGTGAAGAGGAGGAGTTTGGGAAAGAGAAGGACCTAGATTCCAACAGCAGCTTTGCCACTTACTAGCTGTGACCTGGAGTAAATTATTAAATTTCTGCAGGTCACCTCAGAGTTTCCATGAAAACTAATTGCGATGATGCAAGTCAAGTGCTTCGTACATCACTAGGCACCTATTTGACCTCAAATAAAAGTTAGATAGTACTATTTGAAGCATAATAAAAATGACAGGCTAGAACTAGACTTTGTGGGTCTATGAGAGTGAGGGAAGGGGTTATAAACCTCATTAGCAAGTCTTGAGGAGTTCACAGTGGTACATACCATATTTCTAAAATCAGGTGCTGGAGAAATGAGGCATCCACTCTGCACTGTCCCTTCCTGAAGGCAAGGATGGACCTGTGCACCTGTGCAGGAGGGAGGCAGGTACCCAGCCAGCGCCAGGAGCAGGGTCAGAATACAGGAGGACAGACTGTCTAGAATGCAGGGTAAGCCAGGGCCTTTCCTTTCCTGAATGACAAAAGTCTTCTGAGAAAGGTTCTGCTCTAACCTCAGGGGCAGCTGTTCCAGGCAGAGGGTTAGGGGAAGCTGGGGGCCTTCAGTTATTGTGTTGGCTGAGCAGACCAGCCAGCTGGAGCTCCTCCTGGGTGTCAGGTAGACTGCTATCTGGGATCCCACTCTGTTTGCCCAATTACATAACAGACAACAGAAAAGGTGCCAATTCGCTCTTCAAAGGCACGTGAACACTGGGTTCCTGTAGCACTCAGACATCACAAACACAGATCCCCCACTTCCTTCCCCCAAGGGGTCTCCCCTCACCTCTCCTTAGGATGGAGAAATAGGTCCTTGCTGATGAGCTGTTGAGGACAGAGAACCACCAACACACATTTGTGGCAGCAGAGCCTTTCTGCAAATGCTGGTCCTTGGTCTCTGCCCTCCATGGCTGCTGAGGAAAACCAGCTGCATCCTGGGAAAACAGTTCCACTCAACAGACAATGTGGTGTCCCCACCAGCCATGAGGTCTGGCTCAGATGTTGGCACACACACAAAATATTAATTAAAATAATGCACATGATAAATAATATTGGGATCCAAAGCACAGGCCTCCTCCCAAATCTCAGTTGGTAATTATGTGGGTGCCTACTAACACACACTCAGAATTCCAGTGTTGCTCACAGGACAAAACTGGTCTTGGGAGGTGGCCCCGAGAGGTCATCTGGTGTGAGCATCCTCGTGGTTATAAAGTGAACAATGTCTGAACAACTCAGAAAGGGGATTGTTCATCCTAATTTTCAAGTGCTAAGTTAAGAAATTTCTTGAGACCCTCAATAATTCAATTTAATAATAAATATTTTAGTACCAGTCACTCCCTGTAAGTCTCTTTGTCTAGTACTAGGGTTTAAGTGGTGGTGGTGGGGTGAACCATGGTTCATGTTATCAGGAATAACTGGTTATTAGTTAATATCTGCCCCAGGAAGAAAGTCCTTCTCCACATCTCACCTAAATCTTTCATGCTGCCATTAAAAATTCATTGCTACATTTAGTCCTTGACTGAGCTCACAGGATTCCAATTCTAATGCTTCTAAGGCCTTATTAGGTACCAGGGGCTCAGGGTAAATGTCCCTCCAGTTCATAGTGGATAAATGTCCCTAGTACTCCTGCTCACTGCTGAAACCCTGACCTAAGGTTTCCCAGCAATTCCAACACAGCAGAGCAATTGTGTACACCATCTACTTTATCTAGACCTTTTAAATTATTACCAAATTTGACATTTATTGCCCTGGTTAGTACAGAGGACTGGCTGGGAAATAAGAAAAGACCCCATTATCTTAATTCCAAAACCACTTTCTATTTGTGGCTCAGTCAACACTTTGGCATCTCATTAAAAGTATTTAATTGCATTCCCTCCACAAGAACCCACACACCACACCAGTGACCACACCTTCTGTGTCCCGGCCCCTCGATTCTATCAGTGTTCAGAAAGCCTCCTGATCACAACATAATGTTCAATCAGTGCAGAGAAATTAATTAAATTAAAATTATTTTTATTGTGATTTAATTAGCTTGATTTAATTACCTTGCTCACTGACTGAGCACTCCGTTGTTCCAGCCAGACCCTCACTCTCGTTCGTGGCATAAACGCTCCCACAGAATTACACATTTTCTCTGTTCAGCCATTGGAGCGGGCTGGGGGACTTGGCCAGAAACTCATGATTTATCACAATCAGCATCATCACAAATTATAGGAAGCATCCAGCAATATGATCACTTCTAAATGAAGTGTCTGAGAGCAGGTCACACCAGCAGCCTCGGCTGTTAATCCATCATATTTCATAGTCAACCTGACACCCTGTCCAATTTGCTGGGCTGGCTTTATCACCGGGCAGCTCCTGGGAGCTGCTGCCTGTCAGAGGGCCCGAGCCGGGGGTCAGGCTCCTACACAGGCTGCTGTCCTTCCAAAGCCTGCCCAGTCCCACTCTGCCTCCCTACGGCCCATATTCACTGGCACTCCCGCTGCCTCGCCCCCTGAGCCAGGAGTCCAGCTGCTGCGGTTCATAAACTGAAATCCAGCATTTCCTTCCATTACCAGTATAGGCAGCACACCACAGAACGCTGGCAGTCCCTGGAACTTGGTCACCAAACAACACTGTATATGTCCATGGCTACGTGACAGCTACACCTCGGAACAGTCTACTTTCATCACTTCTTCAGAATAAGAGTGGGTGTTCAACCATTCAGCAGCCCACACATGCTCTCAGCCCTTTTTAACTGAGGCCACTCCACAATGCATCAGCAGCCTCCCGGCTGGTGTCTCCTGAAAATAAAATCAGCTCTAGCTTACCTATATTTGAAATGTGTCATCTTGATGAATGTGTTCAAAGCTGAACACAGTTGTTTTCCTGTGTTCTAACAACTATATTTCACTACACTGGCTTCCTGCATGATCTTTTGTATTTCATTGTATGAGCTCACAGGGTTTGAAACCATTTTTCTGAGAAGAGATCCATGGACTTTGCCAGACTGCTCTGACAACAGAGGCATAAGCTTTTTTGTCCCTGTA
This sequence comes from Artibeus jamaicensis, assembly GCF_021234435.1. Lineage (NCBI taxonomy): Eukaryota > Metazoa > Chordata > Mammalia > Chiroptera > Phyllostomidae > Artibeus > Artibeus jamaicensis. Next base: position 43,013,157 of record NW_026522059.1, read on the forward strand.
TTAGTTTTCTGTGGTTGTTGTAACAAATTCCTACAACCGTGGTGGCTTTGAACAACAGAAATTTCTTCTCTCGGGGTTCTGAAGGCCAAAAGTTCGACATCAGCCTCACTGGGCAGAAATTAAGTGTTCATCCGGCTGTCCTCCCTCCAGAGGCCCTCGGTGTGAATCCTTCTTTGCTTCTTCCGGCTGCTGGCGGCTGCCAGCATTCTTTTGATTGTGGCCACAGCCCTGTGATCTCTGCCTCTGTCTTCACACGGCCCCTCCTCTCCCGTGTGTATGTGAGCTCTTCCTGTCTCTCACCTACACAGACACTTTTGATGGCATCTAGTGCTCACCTGGGTAATCCAGGATAATCTCCCCAGCTCATGATTCTTCACTTAGTCACATCCTCAAAGGTTGTTTTTCCAAACAAGGTAACATTTACAGGTTTTAAAGATTAGGAGCTATTATTGGGGGGGGGGGGGGGTGCACCATTCAACCACTAACGTCCTTATGCTTAATTCTTTATTGACTGTATAATTCTAGCCTTGAGTCTGATGATATCAGGGACATACATTGACTTCAACTATGTATAAAACTGTACCAATTAATGATAAATGTCCCTGCCAAAGCCCATGAAAATTTGTTAAGAGTTCATGTGATGGTTAAGGAGAAAGCAAGTCCTTTAAATAATCAAATTTTCAACAAGACCCAGGAGAGGAAGCAAGCTTGTTTCTTCACCTCCAGATAAAGAAAGTAGAAGCTTTGTAAACCTTGTCACAATTGTATGTGCAGTTCTTGGGCCCTGAAGAACACACGGAGCTCAGGTCTATGGTTCTCATCCTGCCCCCTGGGTGGCAAACACAAGTGTTCCGCAACGTGGTGAATGAGGAAGTTATACTGCTGACCAGAAGTGAAAAAGGGTAGCACTGTGTGTTCTTAATTAAACTGAACAACAGGAAGTAAATGTTAAGTTCAACTCTTAACACTGAAGATGTTCTGGCTACTGTTTAGAACAAATTCTCTACCGTCAGGTGTGCCAGACCACAGTTTATTTCCAAAAGGAGTTTTGGAACCACCTCTTGTGGGGACCAGGAAAAGGGTGCATGGGCTGGTCCAGGAGAAACCTGATATCATCCTCTGGTCTAGAAATCAGACCTGGCTCTCTGCCCCAGCTATGCTGCTCCTTGTGTGATTTCATTCACAAAGTCCGACCTCTCTAAGTGCCAGTTTTCTCACCTGCAGCAGGTGTACTACATGGGCTCCATAAAGGCAGAACTTTTATTTTTCTGTATGAGGCTTTGAGCATGTCGACCAGCACACAGAAAGCCCCCATATTCACGTTCATCTACTTGAACTGAATGTCAGCCTTAACCTGACTCACAGACTCAAAGCAATACCGGGCAGGCTGCCTCTGAAATGCCTTCGGATAACTCTGAAACTCTACCCAGACAGAAGGTCAGGATTGCTGCAAATGTCCTTGCCCTTACACTAAGTCATTTTGCAAGGTCTCTTCCAGCTATATGATACGTTCATCTCTTTTAAAAGTAGCCTCAGAGAATACACACCTGTACTGGAAATGGGTAGAAAGAAGTCTCCATTACTCATGCCCCTCAATGCAGAGCACATACCCTGTCCAGAGGAACTGTGAGCAAACCCTGGCACTCGTCTTCAGGCTGGGAAGAACTTTGAGCTGATCTAGCTCAAGGTCCTCCTCCCTTTAACAGAGGAGAAACCAGAGCTAAGGTCACACAGCTGGGTAGCAGCAAGGAACCCAGGTAGTTTGAACTCACTTGGGTTCCAGGTAGCTGTTTTCTAGGCTGGTGATTTCATTCTATTATGCTCTGTCTTTAATCCAGTGCTTTCACTGGGCCTGGTAAAACTTGCTCAAAGCACTACCTCACAGCTACATGTTCCAAGCTATCAAAGGGTACAGTATGTTACTGGTTCCTCTCACACAGGCTGGGTTGGGAGAACCCATAAATCAAAACCATTCTGAGGTACTCTGAAAAATTGTTGAGTGTTTGGGGAGTGCTTGACTTTGTAGTGTACCATTTTGATTCCCTCCTCTTGCCTTTCCCACATTTTTTCAAATTATTGTCTTAGTGGTCCCTTGCAGATTACAACTAAACTATTAAACTGATAACAACCTAGTTTGAAAAACACCAGCTTAGTTTCAGTAGTATTCAAACACCCTGGCCCTGCGCATCTCCATCCCCCCCCTTTATACAGGGTGAGCAAAAGTATGTTTACAGCTGTGAGTTCGCAAACACAGAGTTTATTCTTGTATTGCTGTTTATTAATGACTGTATTATTTTCCATACAAACAACTGTAAGCCTACCACTTGCCCACCCTGTATTGTTATCATTACAGATCACGTCTTTATACGTCGTATGTCCATTAGGACAGACTGACAATCACTGTTTTATGTATTTGCCTATGAAATCATGTGGGAAGAAGAGATGACAAGCCATAACGAAAGCAAAATGATACTGAGTTTTACATTTACCAATGTAGTTGCCTTTACCAGTTCTTTATTTTTCTTACGACTTCAATCTACAGCCTAATGTTGTTTCATTTCAGCCCGAGAGGCGCCCTTTAACGTTTATTGCAGGGCAGATGTGCTAGTAATGAAGCCCCTCAGCTACTGTTTGTTGGGAAATGCTTTAATTTCTACTCCATCCCAGAAAGATGATTTTACCAGATATAAAATTCCTTTTTTTAATTTTCCTTTTGAGTTTGTTTCTTACTTTGGTTGAAACTGCTAGGAGCCCACTTTTCCCTACCTACTCTGGTTCTGTTTCCCTTTTCTGTTAAAATGTGTTCAAAAGTGTGAAGCCATATAAAGAGGATTCCTCCAAGGTGCTTTCCAGAACATCGCTTTTTTGCATATGGAGCATAAGTGTTGTTCCTAAGAAACAGGAAAGTAGCCCTGGCTGGCATAGCTCAGTGGATTGAGCGCGGGCCTGCGAACCAGAGTATCGCGGTTCGATTCCCAGTCAGGGCACATGCCTGGGTTGCAGGCCAGTTCCCAGCAGGGGACTCATGAGAGGCAACCATACATTGATATTTCTCTCCCACTCTTTCTCCTTCCCTTCCCCTCTCTCGAAAAATAAATAAATAAAATATTTAAAAAATTAAAAAAAAAAGAAACAGGAAAGTATACCTCTCACTTGTTTATCCAATTAAAAATGAGGAGTGCTACACCAAAATTCCGAAGATGAGCAAAACGAAAGCCCAAACTTCTTCCATGAGAGAAAATCCTCTCTGCCAAGTTTAAGATGAACAGTCCTGGGAATACAAAAAATCAAACATGTTGATGTACTGGAACCAACTGCACCAGGTACATTCCTAATGTCGGGAACATGTATTGCGAGTAAAACAGTGGTAATGTGGAGTGCTAAAGTAATTAAAAACTGGTGAATCTCTGAGAATGGAAAATCAAAGAAAAGCATCGTCATTAAAGCTTTGCTCTCAGGGAAGTGGATTGGAAGGTCTGTCAAAAGTACAGCAAAGAGAGCCCTGGCTGGATAGCTCAGTCGGGGAGGGTATTGTCCCAATATGGCAAGGGTGCAGGTTCAGTCCTCAGGGCACACACAAGAATCAACCAAGAGTGTATAAATAAATGGGATAAGCAATTCTTTCTCTATCAATTTCTTTCAAAATAATGTTTAAAAATAAAGCAACTAATGAATGCATAAATAAGTGGAACAACAAATCAATGTTTCTCTCTCTCTTCTTTTATCTAAAATCAATCAATAAAAAAATTAGTCCTGGCTCGTGTGGCTCAGTGGATTGAGCATTGGCCTGCAGACTGAAAGTCTCTGGTTCAATTCCCAGTCAGGGCACATGCCTAGGAATTGTGGGCCAGGTCTCCAGTTGGGGACATGCAAGAGGCAATAGATTGATGTCTGTCCTGCACATCAATGTTTCTGTCCCTCTTTTTCTCCCTCCTTTCCCCTCTCTCTAAAAATAAATTAATTAACTAAATTTAGTATAGTCCAGACAGTCAAGACAACATCATGTCACAAGTATTTATTATAATCTTGTATTCTATCAGATGCCACTTTGTCATAAAAAATGAGGTACCCAAAGACTGCTGATATAAAATACATGAGAAGAAGTAAAGCAATTGCTGGATTGGTTTCACTCCACATTCTTTTCTTTGAAGGGCTTTGAAGTTCATTGTACATGGGCAATATTGATGTACAGCACAGAAATGAAAAGGCCATGGTTGGCATAGCATAAACACTCTCTTTGGAGAGATGAAAGAGCTTTGGTTTATAATCATCTGTACCATTTAAAATCTGGAAGTATTGCTCTATACAATTTAATGTCAGAGGACAAGGGATGGACCATTTTTTAAATTATTATCACAAGAGCGAAGAACACCATAATAATGATAAACTACTTATGTAGCCAAAAAAACCTATTTTAGGAGGAAGTGCAAGAGGACACAATGAAAACACAAATGATTATTAGTGTGTTTGTCCATCAAGATACCAAGATCCACTGTAGTCTCCAGACAAAAATTCTGAAATAGCAGTAGGAAGCTCTGTTTTAATAATTAAAAGATAAGGTGACCTAGCTCCAGTATTCTGCATTATTATGCTGCCTGCCATCACCACCCTTCCAGATAATCCAAATGCAAAGACTCCAAGATCTTCATAAGACATCACACTGTCTGAATACATGTATAAACAGGAGGTAAACTAAGAGAGAAAACAGGAGCCCTGGATATGTGGCTCAGATGGTTGGAGCATCATCCTCTAGACCAGAAAGGTTGCAGGTTCAATCCCTGGTCAGGGTCCACACCTAGGCTGCAGATTTTCATCTTCGGAGTGGTGCATATTGGGGGCAACCAATCAATGTTTTCCTCTCATATCAGTGTTTCCCTCTATCCCTCCTCTCACTTGCTCTTTTCTCCCTTCCTCCATTTCCACTGTTAATAAATATACTCATATACCCTCGGTTGACAATTTTTAAAAAAGGAAAGAAAAAATGAAGCCAAGAGAGCAACTATCAGCAGCAAGAAACAAATCCAAGGATACCAGTATGAGCCATAAAATAAGCTAATCCAAGGATGCCACTTCCCATGATGACCTTCATCAAATTAAATACTGAGAAACTAAATGAAACACCTGAGGATCCCTGTCTGTGAAGTTGATTGCTTAGCAACAGGCTCAACTCTTCTACCTCCGTTTTCTCAGGCTGCTGGGAAGAGACGTACAAGCTGGACTCAACATTGGTGATCTCCCAGGGCACTTTCGAGGCTGCTTGCTGATGGACTACCAAGTCCACCTGCAAGCTACTAACCCTGCCCTCCCATCGTTAGTCATGCCAGAGGCAGAGTCGTGGGCCCAGCCTTTCTGGTTACTGTCCTTCACCAGAGCAGGGAAGCAACATAAAATTCTTGTTTGATAGTTGGTTATCTTTTTGTCAGGACTTTATGTCTTTCCATTGCCTTCTGACCTCCATGGTTCCTGAGGGGAAATCCATTGTTAATCTTGCTGAAGATCCCTGAATATAGTAAGTCACTTCTCTCTTTCTGCTTTCAAAACTCTCTTGTCTTGGGTTTCAACAATCTGACTTCTAAGTGTCTTAGGGTAGATCTCTGAGTTTATTGTTTATGGGGTTTATTGAGTTTCTTGGGCATGTACATTCAAGTATTTCTTCAGATTTGGGGAGATTTTTGCCATTAATTATTCTTCCCCTCTCTATCACTCTCCTGCTAGGACTCCTGTACTGTGTATCTTAGTATATTTAATGATATCTCATATATCCTTTATGCTCTGTTCATTTTACTTCATTCTTATTTCTTCCTGCTCCTCAGACTGAATAATTTCAGTTGTATTATCTCAAGTTTGTTGATCCATTTTTTTTTGCCTGTTCAAATCTGCTGTTTAAGCACTCTAGTGAGTTTTTCATTTCAGTTATCATATTTCTCACCTCCCATATTTCTCTTTGGTTCTTTTATATAATTTCTATCTCTTTGTTGGTATTCTCATTTTGTTCATTCATTGTTTTTACCAAAATATTTATTTATTTATTTGGAGAGAGGGTAAGGGAGAGAAAAAGAAGGAGAGACACATCAATGTGAGAAATATCCATCAGTTGCCTCTTGTACCTGCCCCAGCTGGAGACCATACCCACAACCTAGGCATGTGACCTGACTGGGAATAGAATCAGTGACGTTTTGCTTTGTGGAATGACACCCAACCAACTGAGCCATACCAGTCAGAGCCCTACATTGTTTTCTTGATTTCCTTTAGTTTCTTTTCCCCCATAACTTCTTTTAGCTCATTGAGCACATTTAAGACAACAGATTTAATATCTTTGACTAATAATTCCTATGTCTTGAATCCCTCAGAGATTATTATTGTCATTTTTCCCTGTTAATGGGCCGTATTTTTCTAATTTGAGGGGTATTTTTGTATTTGTTGTTGAAGACTGGATATTTTTAATATTGTAATGGCAACCCTATAGATCAAAGATTGCTTAGTCTTCCTTGTTGAAAGCTAAATCCAACCATTTTTAATTTTTCCAAACTATTTTTTCAAAGTGTGTATTCCTTATTTTTTGTGGTCCCTAATGTTTGGGTTCTGTTCTATTTGCAGTCAGCCAGTAACATAACAGAGATTTCCTTAAATGTCTGCTTCCCAAAAGAGGTAAGGGAGTGGAAAAAAATTGTCTTGTCTTTTTAAATTGCTTCAGAAACTGTTTTAGTCCATAAACACTCTGACCATCCTGCTATCTCAGTCATTATTTTGGTGGGCAGGTTTCTGGAGCTTCCTATACTGCCATCTCTCTACGTCATCACCCGGTGCTGACTGACCTTAATTTAGAAACAAAACAGAGGAAATATTATCGATTCAAAGTTCAAAGTACACATTTTCCACAAACATGGAAGAACATTTCCCCAAACATGGAACAACATTTCATGAGAGTCCAGTTTCTCATGGTCTCTCATGAGAGATTGAATAACCCAGTAATTTTTTTGTCTGCTGTCAAGCCACATATATTCTAAAAATCCCTTTCAGAGGCAAGCAAAGCATGAAATAAGCTGCAAACATTATCTGGAAGATACAGACCTAGAAGAGTCTACCAAGAGGATCTAAAATGAGACACCAAAGTAATGTTGCTAAATGGGATGCATCTTCCAGGGTATGAAGAGAGAAAACAAGTTCTCAGAGTCGAGGAATGTTTGATCAAAGGAAGCATTGAGTCTGAGGGCAAAGAAACCCATGAGTCTTGTATTTATTATATGCTCTTATCACTTGGCTGCCTGGTAGCTTTTGGTCTCCCCATCTTGTACTCCTATTTGGTCATTTAAGTTGCGCATCATTTATCTTCTTCTAGGACATGTGTTCCTTATTCTAATATAATTAGATTTCTCTCAAGAGCAAGAATAATTTCTTAAGCTGAAAGAGCAGGAATAAGAAGGAGGAAGAGAGTGCCATCAGCAGAGCAATGATCCCTCCAAAAGCTCTGAATCCATTCTTGCCTCTTCTGGATTCTGTTGGCTCCAAGCATCTCTCGTCTTGGTAGCATAAGTCCTGTCTGTGCCTCTGTCTTCACGTGACCTTCTTCCCTATGTGTCCATGTGTCATCTCTTTATTCCAGTCTCTTGTCAAAGATTCTAGTCATTTCACTTAGGGCCTATCCTAAAACCAGAGAAATCTTATCTCAAGATCTTAAACTTAATTACATCTGTAAAGCTCTATTTCCAAATGAAGTCGCATTTCACAGAGACCAACGTGTGGTATGACATAAAAATACATTTGGTTCTTACCCACAGTTCCTGGTACAGTTTCTAAAACCCTTAGGTTTTCCTGAGTGATAAGACTATCTTTTATAACTCATAATGAGTCCATTTCAATCACACTGGAGTTGATGCTAATGGCAGAGCCTCTTGATAGGGCTGGTTACCAAGACCTAGTAGTGATTAGAGTGTTAGAACTTTCAGCCCACTCAACAACCTCTAATAAGGGGAAGAAATGAGAGCTGGAGATTGGTCTTTATAAAAACTCTGAAACAATGAAATTCAGAGAACTTCCAAGTGGGGGAACACATCAGGTGCTGGGAAGGTGGCTCTGGCAGACGGCATGAGAGCTCTGCATCACTGCCTCATATCTTGCCCTACACGTCTCTCCCATCTGCCTATTTCCGAATTGTGTTCTTTATAATAAACCAGTAAACAGAAGAAACTGCTTTCCTGACTTCTGTGAACTGGCCTAGCCAATTATCAAACCTGAGGAGTGGGTCAGAGAGTCCTTCAACTTATACCTGATCAGTAAGAAGTATGGGTGGCCTGAGTTTTGCAACTGGCATCCGAGGTGGGAACAGTCTTGTGGGACTGAGCCTTTAACATGTGGGGTCTGCACTTAACTTTGGGCAGTTAGTGTCAGAATGGAACCGAACTGGTGGACACCCAGTTTTGGTGTCGAAGAGTTGGAGAATTGGTTAACATCAGAGAAAACAACCCACAAAGGTTAGGATTTAGACATATATTTGGGGGAGTATATAATTTAACTTACTACAGAAAGGAGGGAAAATAGAAAGATTTCTGTTTTTTCTTCAAAAAATCTAATAGTACTAAGCATGTATTAAATCTATGAATGTTATTTATGGCATCAATCTAAGAAGGCAAAGTGGAGAGGTTAATGGGTATGTCATGAGGGAGACTCATTTGCCTCTGGTTAGACATGGGGTCTTTGCAAAAACTTTATTAAAAATATTTTAAGAGTTCTTCAGGGCTCTTCTGCCTGCCCATCAATCCTGAGTTTACATGGCAGGTGGTCTTTTAGGAGGAGCAGGAAACATGGACAACAATTTAATGAGGGTAGAATCTGTGAGCTCATCACGGGAATTGTGAGCACTGCCAAAGAAAGCTAAAGAAGTCTCCAAAGGTCTGGGACGCAAACTTTGGCCCCTTTAGACGTCTTTCCTGGAATGTCCCCTGCAGTTTCTCACCACTGAAAAATAAGTGATTGAGAGTCATGCCAAGGTCGGACAGCCAATAAAAGGGATACCATTGTTCTCAGTCTTATGAATTTTTATCCTATTTCATGTTCTTTCCCTCCCTTTTATAACAGTACATTTCGTCTCTTTTTTCTTTTTTAATGAAAAATAAGAACAAGAATTTGCTTTCACAGACATGCAATTTTTGTCTTGCGTCCATGCTATGAGGTTGGTATCATTATTGCCATTTTACAGAGAGTGAAATGGGGCCCCAAAGAGGTAATACAAGGTTGTACAAGGAATCAGACACAGGCACTAGATCTCATGCTTTTCCCCACACCTTATGGAGTCTTCATTTCTATTCCTGCTGTTGCATTTTCTTCCTTTTTATGCATTTCAAAGGCATCCACAGGCGCCCATGACTCTAAGATCCACGGTTCTCAGCACTCTGAGCACCAAAACTGCCCAGGGAGCTATTATGAAAGCTGATGGTGGCCCCCCTATCCAGGGACCCTAATGTGCAGCCCGGATTGAGAATGACTGCTACAGATCATGTTTGCACCTTTTATTAACTATAGAAAATAAAATATTAACTCAAGTTTAATCTAATTTTTGGAGTACATCTTATTAAACCTGCCTGATGAAAACCAAGGACAAAGTAACCACTGAGACTCATGGGTGGTGAGTTGAGCTGACATCTTAATGCCCCTCCTTTCCCAAATCCCACTAACAGGACCACAGAATTACAGTCAGCAGGAAGAAAAGTCTGTAACATTCATGTAAACTAAGGAGGAATAATATCAGTGAGCTAGAAACTTTGAGGAAGTAGGTACGATTTGGGGCAGGTGAAAACAGATGGGTCAAAGTAGGAACGAGAACTGTTCAGCACTTACGAGGAAACGCTGTGTGGGAAGTACAGGGGTGACATGCCCCCCCCCAACACCTGGGAAATTCTCAAACTTGCACTGGAAAAAAATGGTCCTGTGGGACAGGAGGTGGGGGACAAAGGAGAGCAGTCTGGCTGTGACACCGGTGCCTCACACTGAGGCCGGCCACCCCGGAGAGATTTGGGGAAGCCCCCGTCAGCACCTCTACCACAAGAGACCACAAAAGGAACTGTTCGAACAATCAGTGAACCCCTAAGACAAAAGGCCTTCCCAATAATTTGCTCCCAGCATCCCCCTGGCAGACTAGATCCCTAAGCAAGAAAAATAAAACTACCAAACAAATAAAAACTTAAAATTTCCCCTTTGAGACTAAAACAACAGGAACTAACACACCGAAGTCTCCAAGCTGGCCAAATATAGGTCTCCTCTGAAGGAAAGAGCAAATGGAAACAATATTAAAATCACAGAACATATGCAAAGGTTTGGTACATATTTGAATACTCAGAACAAATATTTATCTGCTAAATAAACTTATCCCCAAAAGCAGAGAATAAGTTTAAGACAAGCTTTAATCTGGATATTAACCAATGTTTCAAGGCCATTTTGCAGAATAGCTATAAAAGCAAACAATTGATAAATATTGCTATGGATGAAAAGCATGCTCACTAGAATTTTTTAAAAATCACTTTTAATGTGAGCAGTGTGGCAGGTTTAAATGTCCAAAGATGGCGAGTCCCCCAGGCCACATGCAATATGGCTTACCTCTTCCGTCCAGAAGGTGAATCTATTTCCTCCCATCCTTCAGTCCGGGCAGGGGCTGGGGAACATTTGTGACTTCTGTAACCAACAGAATATGCTGGAAGTGACACTGTGCTAGCTTTGGTCATAGCCAGTCTGACAGCTTTTGCTTCTTGCCCATTTGATGTCAGCAGCCACATAGAAGATGTGAAAACCCTGAGACACTACCATGGAGACAGAGAGAGAGAGAGAGAGAGAGAGTTGTGGGCAAGCAGACAGACAGACAGACAGACAGACAGACAGATAGAGGCCATGACCTGGAAGAGAGAAGGCAGCAAAGAAGTGACCCAGCTGCACCTTTTTAGGTCATGAATCAGAGATACACCACCCAGCCGAGCCAGCAAATTCCCAACCCTAAATATCATGAGCAAAATAAAATAATTATTCCAAGCCACAACGTTCTGAGGCAGTTTGTTAAGCAGAACTCGATAGCAGGCAGAAGCAGCCATCAGCGGCCTGGGAGCCTCACAAAGCGGTGGGCTTGGTGAAGGTCCACATGTTGAAGTCCAGATCCCAAGTCCCCTTCCCCAGCTCGGCTCCCAGAATGTTTGGCAGCCAGGATGTTACCCTTCACGCAAGAGACATACAGATTCTCCTCTGGGAATTCTGACCAGCTCCAGGGGAAAGACCTAAAGCAACTCGCTCGGGAGCTCCTTACAGTCACACTACAGAGAGGGCAAATAAAGGGAAAGGGAGTCCCCGTGGTGGTGGCAGATGCACCCTCCCGGCCAGATCCCACAGCCCACGCCCCAGCGCACAGGCCCTGAGCAGGCCCAGGAGCAGGCCCAGAGGCTGTACCAGATGGCCTCCTGAGGATGCCAAGGGGACAACAGAGCTAAGCCAGGGGAAGCACAGTTCTAGGGAAACTCGTGCCACACAGGTGACTGGGTGGGTGTGCCCTGCGTTCCACTTTCTCCACACCTCTCAGCAGCTCCCTTCTCTGGGGTCCGGCTCCTCCACTTGTGGTCCCATCCTTCACTGCCCAGGGCAGGGCTTCTTCCTCCACTCAGTTGTTCCTGATTACTCCTGTCCTCACCAATTATCTTTTTTTTAAATCGTGTCCAATTCACACAGTAGGTCTCACACAGTTTGCATATTATTTCACATACAATTCCCAAGCTGCGTGATAACAGCAGGGACAGTACCATGTGCTTCTCTGTGGCCCCACCAGACCTGGCACAGAACTGAACCCAAAGTGTAGGCTGAGAGAGTATTCAATGGCAGCGTTGGTGGTTAAATCACAGATTCATTTATGCATTTCTATAGTGCCTCTTATCACCGATGCAGTGGTATCTTATTGGTAGGTAGATCGAGGAGAGAGGATATTCATACATAGGAACTCAGGTACAGGGCTGAGTTCCTTCCATTCACGGCACAATGTTGTAATTGGCCTGTACAAAACCTCCCCCTTCTTTAATTTTATTTCACTTTTTCCCCTTTATTTTTGATCCCTATGACCTGTCTCCTTCCTCCCCAACGATGCCCACCTAATGTATTAAGAATTTGCCCTAGAAAATATACATATTTTAAAAAGGAAGTGGTTTTTTTTGCATGTGTGTGCTTTTCTTAATTTTAAATGGTATTATGCTGTAGCTTTTGTTCTATGTCTTGCTTTTTGAGTTAACATTCTTTCTAAAGAACTGTGTTTGAGCCTTGCTTCATTTGCTGCATGGTAGGCCAGCATAAGCTCCTATCACAGTCCTCTACCCGTTCCCCACACGACAGACACTGATGTTGCCTCTGGCTCCCTGGGGCCCAGAGCAATGCTACAAAGGACATCCTTACATGTGCATCTCCATATGGACGTACACAAGAGTTTCTCCGGCATATATTGGGGCTGCCATGTCCTGGAATATAAAAGTACAGAAATTGGCTACGTATTTTTGAATTGCCCTCCAGAGAGGCTATGCTCATCTCCTTTCTACCAGCTATAGAAAAGAATTCTCTACTGTGTAACTCAGAAATACCTGTCAAAGGCAATGACAGAAATAGCTTTGGGAACAAAGGTGAAGCCCTCAGAAGGTAAGCCTTACCATGATTCTCATCGACTCCACGAAAAGAAGAGGCCAGGAAGACAGAGGCTGGTGCTTTGGGGTTCATTTACCTGCGCCACGTCCATTGACCATAAGGACAAGGAAAGCTGTTCTTGCTTTTCCCATCTTTCCATTCTTTGCTCTGACTCTTGGCTACACTAGTTAGGGTATGTCTTATTTCAGACAGCTCTTTTGATTCACATCTCAAAAGGTTCTCTTAGGAAAAGAGAGGGGGAAAGAGAATAAGAAAGCACTGATTAAGTACACCTGAACCCAGTTTCTTAAACAGCACATACACACAGAGTTAACTTAAAGTAATACGACTCTGAGGCTGGTGTCTGTCTTCCACCAACTGGGGAACTGAGGAAGCCCTTCACCAGGTGCGGCCCAGTGAAGGGCTCTGCCTTTTCCTGCCTGCGCCCTCGTGTTTCATCACCCAGGGTCTGCGTGGTCCCAGCGGCATGGAGTCCTTTTATTTACTCTCCTCCCATCCTCCACCTGGGGGCCCCCTAACCGTGGCTCCCCTGAGCACTCCTCTGCCGCCATCTGTCCTCCTCAGGTGTGTCCTGGGCCCTCTGCATGCCCACCTTTGAGCTTGAAGATGAGACATGTCAAGCACCTTTTCCCCACTTTGCCTCAGCTGCCAAATCTCAAGAGCCAGGCCATGGGACGGCAGATCAGACACGGGGTTGGAGGAAGACCCAGAACCCAAGAAAGGGCAGAGAGCCTTGCCTGCCTGGGCTCCTTGCCCCCCTTCCACATGCTTCTCAGCCTCTTTCCCTTCATTCCCACCATCTGGGGTCCACCTAGGAATTGGCAAACTCCTGTTGGTCACATCTGGTTTAAGAGAAAGAAACAAGGAGTTGGGAGACCTAACTAACAGGCAGCACTTGGCACACACAATAGAAGCAGCTGCTGTTTATAGCCCTTTTTAGGGTGGCCTCAAGCTGGACCTCACACTTCCCTCCCTGACTTTCCCCTGTGGGGCATTGTTTTACACAGAGCATCTGGAACCTCACAATCTTACAGCTAAAAAAAAAAAACCTCCCAAGTCCCATGCATCTGTGATACTCAAACGAACTTTCTTCCTGGGAAAACTTCCCAGCTCCACTTCTGGTTTCCCCTTCACTGTGAGGCAGGTCCATGAGGTGCTTAACTTCTCACTTTCCCTATCCATTAAATGGGAATATAAAGATCAGCCAGTCAGCTTATCCAGTCAAAATGCTACCCCATGAAGTCTTTTTCTAAATAATAACCTGCGAGGTTGGAAACACTTTCAATGTCTCAAACAGGAACAAAACAGCATGAATCCGGGTTGTCGTTTCAAAACCAATATCACACTATGTAGGAGGTGAGTGGCAAGGAACTTCCCAGGCCCGCCCTGCCAAGGGTTGTTATTTGCGTCTCTTCTGACCTCTTCCCGGGTCCTGTCCCCATAGAAACAAGCCTGGAGCTGGCAGGAACCCCTGCACACACCACGTGACTCCACCAGAGCCCATCCAATACCCACTTCTGATTTCAGATGCCTGAGCTGGCTCCGCTGGGCAAGGTGGTGCCTAATTACCTCCCTTCTGTTTTTTCCTCCCCTCTTCTCCCTTGCCCGTTCCCCTCCCCACCCCCTCGGAGGACAGCCTTTCCAAGAAACAACACAGGCGCACACCTGGCGCGGTGCGATAGGGAAGCTCACCATGGATACCAGGCTACCATTCCCACCCTGGCGGCAGCTCCTGGGAATAAGTAACTATCTCCAGAATGCTACAAACTCCAGATGTGCACCGACTAATGCCTTGAGACCGGCTTCCTTGTCTCATTATGCCTATTTCTTTTTCACAAGTTTCACATATGCATATCAAGCCTTCAGAAGGGAAAAAATGGGAAATGGTAATCTTCCTTTTAATATGCTACCGCATGCCAGTCCCGAACAGCTGTACACACACAGCACGTTGGACTGGACATGAAATATAGCCCAGGTCCATTTTTTAAGCATTCATTCCCAGGGCTTATAAAACACATTTACTTGGAAGGAGGTCACACGGTCTTCCTTCGCATAAAAAGGTGGCTTTGAAATAGGTACAGCCATCTGGAAGCAGCCTCCTCCGCCATTGATATGTAAAATGCACATGTTACACCATCTTGCTCTGGACTGTGCAGCAGGAGGCAGGGACGCACACAGGCCCGTGACTGTTTAAATATACAGCCTCCGGTTCTCCAGAGTGCTCACCGCGCTCACTCTGGAAAACCACTTGCCAGCAGCCTTGGTGAGTCTGGACAGGCTGGGGAGGCAATTTGCTCATGGGGGCATTCAACTGTGAGCAGGAGGAGTGTCCTGGGGTCCAGATTTGGGGGGCAGTGATTTGTACACTCTCCAGTGCTGCTCTGAGCTTGCTAATAAGAAAGAATCTGTCAAGTGTGTGACTGGGAGTAAACAGCAAACACCCCATCGAAATAATGACCTTTGCTCTTCGGCTCATTACAGCCAAGAAGTTGCTTCCCTCCCTGGAAGACTTAGATCCCACCTTCAATGACTAGTTTTGTCAGGCATTTAAAGGAGAAAAGCAATGAATCCTATGTTGCTAATTGATCTCCATGTATCCATGTAGTCAGGGTATGAGTCTTTATGGTTATTAACATTTGATCCTTAAAGTGAGTGACCCCCCACCCCTCGGCACACCCTCACACGAGATCTTCACTGTGCAGACCTTATCCAAATAAATCCTTGAGCTCTGTAGCCTTAACTTTCGTGTTGTTTCCCCCATTTTTATTTTCTAAGCTGGTCCTTTTGTCTGTTTTATTTCTATTTTTTTAATATTCCTGTGATACGGATAACACAAATCAGTTGCCTTGAAATTTAAAGTGTCATCCCAAAGCCAGACATTCTCCCAAAAGAAATCCCAGAAAGACTACAGAGCCCTGCAGTAACTCAAAGGGTTAAGCTGTTCGATGCACAAATAGCTGAGCTCCTGTTACCGAGAAAGAGAGGAGAGATTACTCTAGGTCAGTCTGTCCTTTACATTGTGAAGAGCTTGAAAGGGGCTAATAAACCCAGCAGCCTATGGCAAAGGTAATTTATTTTATATTCCTAGTCATCACATGCAATAATTTTTGGAGGGAGAGAGCAAAAATAATTCAAAGAAAGTGATAAACAATACTTTTTTAAAAACACGTCTAGGGATGCTTTCACTCCCCCAGCTAAGAGAACACATGTCTTCCTCTGCTTCTGTGGTGCATTTCTCTTCCTGTTTGTATGTCCACATCTTCAAAGTGCCTACGTGGTTGCAGGGTGGGCTGGGAACATAGCGGCTCTGCTTAGACTGGGATCAGTGGTACTTCTTGAGGTGGGGGACACAGATTCCCTGAGGTCATCAGTAAGTCTCAGGTGTGGGCACTCAGGTTTCTTCTGCACAGGCACCTCTCAGCTGCAGCCCCTGGAAGACACATCCAATTGACTTATGAATTGGCTCCTGGCTGGGAGCAATTACTAAGTGGACAGCTCTCTGGCTGATTCCCTGAGCCCATGTGGAGGGCAGCTTCTCTGGGCCCTGAGCAAAAGGCTGGGCCAGTTCAGCTCCTGTCTCACACTTGCCACATTTTACATGGATGAGGTCATTGGACTGCAGATGAGGTAGCTGCCGCCCGCCCATGAACTGGGAGAGGTTACCATATGACCGACCATTCATGTAAACACAGTGAGATCCCCTGGGGTCTGCTGACAGCTGGGCTCTGCTGTGGGCTGCGGAGGGGTGGGAGCCCAGCACTCCTGGAGCTTGTCTGTGCTCTTAACTGAGCCAAATCGTTGCCTGAGCTCATGCCATACCCGCCTCAAACACTGGTCTGCTAGCCTCAGGTCAGAAAATCCTTGAAGGAGGAACGCCGGCTGGTCCTCTGACAGGTCTGCACAGGAGCAGAGATGAATAAATAATCCTGCCCCTTAAAGGGACCTCCCCAAGGTGGTGCCGCTGCAGACTGAGGGGTGTGCAGGGCTCTGCAGACCCACCTCCAAACCTCTCTGCCCTCAGCCTGCAGGGGTGGTTCCACCATTCGGACGCTTAGACACATCTCCTAGTAGTCTCTCCAGTTAGAAACATGGCTGGAAAACAATCATTTTCAATTACCAATAAAGAAATACATGTTTAAAACTCTTCCAAACTATACAATGACAGAATGCATTTCCAGATGGAGAGCTGTCCTGCTCAGCTGTGCCAGGGTCCCGTGCTTCTCCAGGTCAGGAAGTTCTCGCCAGGGTCTTGTCAGGTTCACTAAGTTCTGCATCCATCCCGAGCATTCTGCATTTGTTCCTGTATTACTGAGCCCTACCAGGTACTGAGCACTGCAGGGACCCTGGCAATGTGGTAGGACATGCACGAGAGGCTGGTCTCCACACCTGCGGAGCTCACCCACCCACAGACAGTTACGGCTCCTACACACTAGCAAGCAGTAACCCACCAATGATTGTGGTAAAAGGGGATGTGTGCAAGGAGGGGAAATTTGGGAGCCATGAGAACAGAGGGCACCTCAACAAAGACCTCTCTGGCAGCCTCATTAAGCTGAGACCAGAAGCGAGACAGTCACACTAAAAGTCACAGCACTAGTGCAGATGCACAGTGGGCATGGCACATGTCTTATAATATCTCTGAGATCATTTCCCTGTGGTCCCCATTATACAGATGCTCATCTAGCTTAAAAGAAGTTCAGGGGTGTACCCAAGGAAGTGAGAGAATCAAGATTTGAACTCAGAGCCTTCTATAATCACTCTGCCCGAGACACAGTCCAAGGGACACCAAAGTAAGCAGAGCCTCATGGCCAAAAGCGGGGCCTGTGCCTTATCAGCAACACAGGCAGCTGAGTGCACAGGAAAGGTGGGAAGACCATGGTAGAAGAGAGCTACATACATCACAGAGAAAGAGAGAGGGACTTTGCAAGCCATCCTGCAGAATTTGAACTTTTCTCCGAGAGCCACAGGAAGTCTTTGAAGGACTTTACGCAGATCAATGAAAGGATCAGATTTACTTGTTTGAAATGTTTCTCTGGCTGCAGTGTGTAAAATGGACCGAAGAGCAGAGAAGGGTGTGTTGGAATGACGCAAGTGAGAAATAAGGGCCGGTAGGCATAGAGCCAATGGGTTCCACACAGGATACAGCCAAGCTTGCTGCCTGACTGGAGTGGGGTGGTGTGTGGGTGACAGGGACCAGACGGCAGAAGGAGAAAGATGGTTTCTGACAGAGCCGCAGGATGTGGAGAACCAGGTTCAGAGATGCTCACTGGGCACGTAGACATGCAGACCTCAAGCTGTGGAACAAGATCGGGACTGAAGATAGAGATGTAGGGCTCATGAACATCTACCCGCACAGCAGTTGAACCTTGGGAGTTGCTGGGTGTGTCTGACATGTTAGTAATACTCCATTTCTTCCACTTCGGTTGTATTTAAAACATTTTATTTATTATTTTTAGAGAGAGGGGAAGGAAGGGAAAAAGAGACGGAGAGAAACATCAATATGAGAGAGAAACATCAATTGGCTGCCTCTCGCAAGCACCCCAACCCGGGGACCGGACCTGCAGCCCAGACATGTGCCCTGACCGCAAACTGAACCAGCAATTGTTCTATGGGTTGGTGCCCAACCAAACGAGCCATGCCAGCCAGAGCTGAATCTAAAATTCGAAACTTCAAAACAACATCTATAACACTACAGTTATCGCATAAGTATCATCCACTGACTAATGTGATTGTACTCACAGAAGGTGGTGGGGCAATCGGACCACATGCCCCTGGACCTACAGGACCCGGGAGGAATTCCCACATGTCAAGATCAAATGCACTCTCTTTTCTTAGATGACATCACTGGCTCTAAATCATACCACATTGCTGCTTACTTCGTATTGGAAATGTACATTTCTTATAAAATTTTGGTTTTTCTCACAATTTCTGTGGTCTTTCTTTTTTTTTGGATCGATAGAAGACATGAAAATCTTGCAGGTTCTTAATCACACAACGTATGTAACGGAACTCCCTTCCTTACCGAAGATGCACTTTGTGGGGCCCTCTGCTTTCCCGGACTCATTCCACTGACTGTTCTCTGAGGCCCCGCACAGCCGTCATCCCTGGGCTCCTTTCCATCCCACCCCTGGGCTAGTTCTCCTGTTTCTCAGGTTCCCGGTTTCTCTTTCTCTTTGAGACCTTTTTGTTTCAATTTTGCTATTACTGTGTCTGACAGACACACTAGCATTCTCTCCGACCCCAGAAAATACCAAAAAACACGCCCAGTTTGCAGCCTCTGCACTGACTCTTGCTCTTTGTTGAACACTTCCCTCCCCTCCCCTGCCTCAGATCACCAGGAGCTGGTTCCTCTGTCTCATTCAAGTCAGGATTAAATGGTGCTTCCTCACTGAGCTCCTCTCCTACCATCCAGTCAGGAAACAAACAAAACCACCTCCCAGTTATTCTGTATTAAAACAGCTCCTTTTAACCCTGGCCGGTGTGCTCAGCTGGTTGGAGTATCGTCCGGTAAACTGGAAGGTTGTGGGTTCGATTTCTAATCAGGGCACATGCCTGGGCTGCAGGTTCATTCCCAGTTAGGGCAGGTACGGGAGGCAACCGATTGGGGGTTTCTCTCCCTCTCTCCTCCTTCCTTCCTCACTTTCTCTAAAATCAATGAGCCTGTTCTCAGGTGTATTATTTAAAAAAATAAATAAAACAACTTTTATTTTCAACATAGCATTCTCATTTCCTGATATTTGCTGGTTTTAGTCACTTATTTATTTTCTGTTTCTCCCAATTAAAATGTCAGGTCTAGGAGAGTAGGGTTTTTTTCCCTTTCTCTTCCCCCAGGAAAGCTCAGCCCCTAGAGCAGTGAGCGGCATGCAGCAGAGGCTCACTGAACAGGGCTGAACAAGCTTTCAGAAGGCCGCATTCATGCAGAACTCCCAATTTCTTGTGCTCCATCCTCTGACATGACAGAATAGAGGTCATAAAGTTCATACACCTCTTCTGAAACCTTGCTAACCCAAGACTGTAAGTTCTCAGGTGGAAGAGGAACAATAAATTGGTATGACAAGATGCTAAAGGACCAGGGAAGATGCTTAGGGAAAAGCAGATGGTTGCCATTTGGCTAATGTACCAAGTTTTGTTTAGCTGAGAGGGTATGTAAGCTAAAGGGAAGAGAGAACTGCTGGAGTGTTACTTATAGAAATACAGATGGCTAAATATTTTGAAAAAATTCTTCCACCACAAAACACTGAGATGCTGGATAAATGGCAATATCAAACAAATTGATTAACTCTCAAAATAATATGGGAAATTCCCAGAAACACAAAGTAAAATAAAGCAAAACAAAATATGCCATGAGGGAAAAATATAAGAAAAATCAGAAGCTATGCTGCTCAGGAGAAAAATGCCAAAAGGGTAGAGATGAGCAAACAATACCATGCAGACCAACCACCTGCTTGGTAAATAAAGTTTTATTGGCACAGGGCCACACCCACTCATGTATAGTCTATGGCTGCCTTTGTGCTATGACAGCAGAGTTCTGTAGTTGCGACAGAGAACATATGACCAGCAAGCCTAAGATATTTATGCTGATCCTTTAAGAAACCCCTTAATGGTTGTGCAGGTAAGTGGGGTCTTTGGCGTTTGTATAAAGTAGAGGAATGAACTTGAGACTCACACAAAGCTTAAATCTTCAAAGAGGCTCACTCTTGCCCTGGTAGGCATGGCTTAGTTGGTTGAAGGGTTATTCATAACTGATATTGCTGGTTCAATTCCTGGTCAGGGCACATGCCCAGACTGTGGGCTCTGTCTCTTGTTGGGGTGCATGTGGGAAGCAGCCCCTCAGTGTTTCCCTCTCACATCAATGTTTCTCTCTCTCCCTCTCTCTCTCTTGAATGATAATAAAATAAGCTTCTAAAAAAGAGGGGTACTCATTCTCCAGGCAAAGGGTAGACTAGACCAACACACCTGTTGGCAAAACAAGTCAAAGAAAAATATCTCTGCTTCAGCCTCAGCTCCAGGTGGAAGATATTATTAATAAAAGTAATAATACTAGAAATTTAAAATAATGATAGTCTCTCTGGGGAAGTTGTAACCATAGGCCTGGTGTTACATGAGTCTCAGGTTCAATTTGCACCATGCGTCTAATCTTGAATACCTCAAACAAAGAAAATAAATTGAAATGTTCCAGTTTGATAACACCTGTGTACTTAGCAGAGGGAAATGTAAATCCTCTCCAAAGCAAGGCCTTCTTAATCCAGTCACATAAGGATTCTGACAGTTTAAATTCAATTAAATATAAGTTTAAAAAGAGAGAAAACTTACTAAACCATAAGGTAACAAACCACCATTAGTAAGAATCAGCAGAAACAACAAGCATGATTTAAACCTCCACGAACTTTGAACAGAACTATCAAATACAGAATATAAAACAACTATGTATGAAGTGTTGAAAAAGATAAAAGATAGAAAAAGGATTGTCTGGCTGGGTAGCTCAGTTAGTTAGAGCATTGTCATGATATGCCAAGGTTGAAGGCTTGATCTCAAGTCACATAAGACGCAACCAACAAATGCATCAATAAGTGGAACAACAAACTGATGTTTCTCTCTCTTTCTTTCTAAAGTCAATAAAGTTAAAAAATTAAGTAACAAAAAAAGATAGAAAAGGGAAAGGGGATTATCAAAATAACCAGATTTGACAAAGAACCAAATAAAACTTATAGAAATAAAAATAGAATCATATATAATTAAAAACATGTAAATATATATACATACACACATTAAACTATAAATAGATAGATAGCTAGATATGTGTGTATACTAATAGATAGGTAAAATAGCAGAATAAACATGGATAAAGAAAGGATTAGTGAACTGAAACCAAATTTTAAGAAAACACTCAGAATGCAGTACAAAAAGATAAGAAAATATAAAAGAGAAAGAGAAAGGAGGGAAAGAATGAGAACTCCTAACACATATTCAAAGTTACACAAGAGAGAATAGAAAAAATGAGGAAGAGGCCCTGTTTGAAGAGGTAATAGCTAAGAAAATGCCAGAGATAATGAAAGACATAAATTCTTAGAATCAGCAAATATAATACATCTCAGTCAGGTTAATTTTTTTTAAACAATCACAAACACTAGGCACATCATGTGACACTGTAAAACACCAAAGGTATAGAGAAAATCTTGAAGTCAACAAGAAAGGAAATAATATATCACCTACCACAGGTTGACGATGGTCTGACGGCAGACTTCCAACAGAAGCAATGAAGCTGAAGACTATGGAAGCATATCTTCACTGGCTGGAAGAAAATAACTGTCCACTTAGAACCGTGTTCTCAGAAATATTATCTTTGAAGAATAATAAGAAAATTTTTAAATGGCCAAATAAAAACTGAGACAGTTGGCCATCAACAGGCTCTTAGCAAAGGAACTTCTACAGGATGAATATCTAGAAGAAGAAAATCATCCTAAAGGGATGCTCTGGAATAGAAGAAAAATGAGCTGAGTTGATCAGGAAAATAGAGGATTCTGAAGCAGAAGAAAAAAGGGAGTCGAGAAAGCTGGCAAAAGTTAAACACTTTGTGGGAGTCAAAAGAAATGTTTAATAGGATGTTTTATTATGTTTTTGCAATGTGGGATATATTCTGCATTCTTCCTCCTGAATTTCCACATCTTTAGTAAAATGTACATTTCTCTTAAGCATTTTGTAGAACTGAGTCTATTTCTCAACACATAATTAAGAATAAAATACATGCTCAATATGTATGCAAAGTAAAAACAGGGTTACACAAGTCATATATTAAGCGTGTTAATAGGTGAGAGGGCACACTCTAGATGTGATCCCTAGCTCTAGTGGGAACAGGTATTTTCTGGGGGACTCTACGATTATTGCTTTCATAGTACAATATCACTGCTTTTCTCTCCACACTGCTCATGATAAGCACAAGGGATTGCTCACCAGGTTGGATTTGGACTAAAGGAAATTCCCTTCTTATCTCAAATGAAAAGTTACGCACCCCTATTTCCTCCAAGGCCAGGCCTCAGTGTCATTGATGGACGTTTCCAAGCACAACCTTAGGGGAAAATGGAAATCAGGAGGGAACATTTACTGAGTATTCACATGACCAGGTGCTTTGCATGGCTCTTTTCCCATAGTATGTCATTTTATCCTCACATGCAGCCTGCCAGATATATGTGGCCATTACATGGCATGCAGGAGGCATGAAGAAGGGGGCAGCCACAATGAGATAGGCACTACAATTTGGAAGTAAATTTATACCTAATAATTACACTGTAAAATCGACACACAGTAGTTGAAACCAATGATCTAGGAAGTTTTCTTATTAGAGGCAAGCTATTACATAAACCAGGGGTCAGCAAACTACAGTCTGCAGGACAAATTCAGCCTGCTATCTGATTGATTTTTACATTTTCTTGGTGGAATGGTTGAAAAAAACAGAAAGAAAATATTTTGGGGTGTGGCGGGGAACACACAATATAGTGGACAGATAATGTGTTGTAGAACCATGCACCTGAAACCTCTATATTTTGTCAACCACTGTTACCCCAATAAATTCAGTTAAAAAATAAAAGAAAAATATTTTTTGATGAGTGAAAATTATAGGAAACTCAAGTTTCAGTTACCATAAAACTTTATTGGGACACAGTCATGCCCATTCATTTACATATAGCCTGTGGCTGTTTTTGTTCCATAGTGACAGAGTTGAGTAGTTACAACAGAACTAACAGGGCAGAGGATGCATAAGGGGCAGGTAAAGAGGCTGTAACTGTTGTTTCAGAGGAAACAGTACCTAATAACAACAAGGGCCCCCCAACATCTGCTTTTGATCCATTTGCTCAGTCCCCCACATTCTCCTGCTGCTTCTACTTTTTTTTTCTTTCTGCCCAAGATATTTGCTATCAGATTCTCTGAAGAAAGTATTTGCCAACCCTTGGCCCAAATAATGGTATTAATAAATTTAAAGACAAAAATGTAATAATCAGAAAGGTCAATGGATATTTAAAGGGGGGGAGTCAAGAAAATGAAAGCCAGATGTACCCATATGAGCATTAACATAGGAGGTTCCTCGATGAAGGCCCAGGATTAGCAAATCCTTGTAGGGCCTATTGCAAAAATGGAGGCATTGGGATAAAATAGTGTATCAGTAGTTGTTATAGCACCATTTATTGAGCCCGTCTGTGTGCCAGACATTATACTTAGTGCTTTATGTACATTATTTAAGTTTATACTTGAAACAAGGCCATGAGTGAGATAGGCGCTATTTTTATTTTAGATGTAAGAAAAATACGAGGTTCAGAGAGGCTATGTGATTTATCCAAGGCTATATAGTGTGTAAATGGAAAAGCTTGAGTCTTGGACCATGTGATTCTAAAGCTCCTAGCCCTAACTTACACAATCATTAATATTCTAGTGTTCTGCCCACTAATAAAATGTTAGTGTGGTCACTACTACATCTGCAGCACCTCACCCAAAGCCCAGCACATCTTAGATGATCAAAAATTGCATGTTGAAAATGTGAAACGCCCTCTGCTCACTCAGCATGGTTTTTATTACAGTTCGGCTTCCCATGACATCATGGAAAAATGCATTACAATGAAGAACTCGAGACTCCTCCCTCTTGCCAGCTCATTCTAGCTCATTATCAAGTAAAATAAAAATGGAGTTTAATTTACACGTGAGTCATTTATCAAGTTGGTTAGTGTGAGCCCATCCCTGATCCACTCTTGGGGGATAACAAAATCAAGTCTTTCTCTTGCAAAGCTGTGGGGACCAAGCACCGTTCGCACATCAGACCCAGTGGACCTGCAGGGACCCGCCAGATGACAGTGCTGTGCCTCGCTGTGAGCCCTCAGTGGTGGGAATAAGAAACAAGAGACCAAGTGCCAAGGCCACCTCGCTAGTAGGAGCACAGCTGGGATTCTCTCTAGATCCTGCGCTAGGTCCTCCCACCATAGCTTTTCTTCTTTTATGACAACAAATGTCCACCATCTTCTACTTTCTTTAATTACCCAAGAAATCCATATTAATTTTAGGAAAAATTAACATAATAAATTAGAAAAGAAAAAATGCTACACATAATCTCTCTTCCCGAGATGATCTATTAATATTCTAGTTTATAGTTTTCCAGATTTTTTCTTCTGCATATTTTAACCAAACATGAAATTATAATGTCTTATCACCTGCTTTGACCTCTAATAGAATGTGAATATTATGACAATCTAGATACGTACAACCATTTTTATTTCTTTTAATTTTTATTTTACTGATTATGCCACTACAGTTGTTCTATTCCCCCCTTCATTCCCCTCCACCCTGTACCCTCCCACCCCTACCATTCCCCCCTTTAGTTTATGACCATGTGTCTCAAGTTCTTTAGATTCTATATTTCCCATACTATTCTTGCCCTCCCCCCTATCTATTTTCTACCTACCGTCTATGCTACTTATTTTCTGTACCTTCTCCCCCTTCTCCTTCTCCCACTCCCCTGTTGCTAACCCTCCATGTGATCTTCATTTCTATGGTTCTGCTCCTGATCTAGCTGTCCTTTTAGCTTGCTTTTGTTTTAGATGTGGTTGTTAATAACTGTGCATTTGCTGTCCTTTCACTGTTCATATTTTTTATCTTCTTTTTCTTAGATAAGTCCCTTTAACATTTCATATAATAAGGGCTTGGTGATGATGAACTCCTTGAATTTGATCTTATCTGAGAAGCACTTTATCTGCCCTCCCCAATCTTACTTTGTTTTATTGTATTGATATGTCATAATTTATTTCACCAAAATCATACTTTAGATACCGAGCTTGTCTTGGCTTTTAGCTTAGAATCTAATGTTGGAATATGTCTACCTTATTCTCAGTAAGCAATTTCCCCCAACTCCAACCGAATCCATACTTGACCTCTGTCTCCAACACTGGTGTTAAATCCTGCAGTGTCTGCATTTTAGCAATGATAATCACAACTTTTTTCACCGCTGAGTTCGGAATCAATTGAAAGTAGACACAGTAGTTCAAAATAACAATTTTATTACTAGTGAATCCGAATACTATACCACAGTTCAGATATGACCACAGCTGGGTCTTCCTAGTGGGAGACCAAGCCTAGACCTGAAGACAACCCAAACTACTGCCCGGGACCCTCCTCAAGACTGCCAGCTCTCATCAAGCAACAGGCCCAGCCTCTCAGCACCCAGAGCAGGGAGAGGGCAGAAGCCAGGATATTTGCTGGCCAGTAAAACTTTCGAAGAGGATAAGGGCTAAGAGGCCATACTGGTTTCTCACAGCCTTACCAATCGGAACCAACACCCACATGGCTGGGCTGAGGGATGAATGAGGAAGGCGTGAGCAAACAGGCTGGGCAAGTCATTCCTGAGGAAGTGGCATGCATACTTAATGACACACACAAGCCAATAGCTCCCCACACTTCTGAGGTAGGAAAGCTCCCCATGGCTTCCCCATATATCATATGCCTGTTAGAAGGTCATAACCACAAAGCTACTCATATGCTCTGGCCACAGCCTCAGTCTCCATGTGGCTGCCACCAACCCAACTAACTCAGCCCTAGTCAGGATGGTCAGTCTGCAAAAGGCGCTTGGTTTTGCCTTGACATGAATCATTCTGAGTAAATATAAAAGCTGATGAACTCTGATGGAACCTCAGTTCTGTTCTCCCATGAACTGAGACACAGAAGCCCTGCCTCTGTCCCTGAAAAGGGGAATACCAAAATGTCCTGGCCACCCTTGGAGCACCTCAAGGCTCTACAGCTCCCATCGCCACCTGCCCCTCCAGGAGGCCACAAATATGGCCACCACGACTTTGTGCTCCAGCTGCCTTGTCTTTCTGAGACAGCAAGGTCAGCAGATCAGAATTCTAGCTTTGCTTCTGGACTGTGTGACCTTGGACAAGGAACCTGGCTTTTTTGAACCATGGTGTCCTCATCTGCAAAATGAGGACAGTGAGCCCCTTTCAGACTGTGGGTATGGCAGGCCTGCCTGCAGTCCCCCCTGCAGCCTCCCCGACCCCCTACCCCACTCATACTCAGAGGTATCTGCCTTGGCACCTCCCTCCACCTTCAGCTTCCCCAGAAATTTCCTACCTACACCCAGGTTCACATAGGTATTACTCACCCCAAGTGCCCATGGCCGCCCCTGTGTACCTCATTCAAACATCTACCTCAGTGCTTTGAGATTATTTCCACACCTGTCTCACCTATCTAAGGTGCCCCAGGGTGAGAAGTTTAACTCTTTGTTCCCCATCACCATGTTCAGTGCCCAGCATAAGGGCCAGACCCCAATGAAAGAAAGGTGAGAGCAATGGA
Source organism: Artibeus jamaicensis (assembly GCF_021234435.1). Lineage (NCBI taxonomy): Eukaryota > Metazoa > Chordata > Mammalia > Chiroptera > Phyllostomidae > Artibeus > Artibeus jamaicensis. The sequence goes on from NW_026522059.1 coordinate 43,040,136, forward strand.
ATAGGAGAAAGTGTTCAAATCACAGCATTCCTGAGTTCTGGGAATCTATGTAACTTGTCCCTTTTAGTGTCTGTAACTCACCAAACACAAATTCTTACCTCTTAGACTGAAAATGCCTTTTACGGGCACTGGGCACAAACCACCGCCACTCCACAGGAAGCTGTGTGTGCCTCCCACTGGCCCTGGGTCAGCAGCTCCAAGCACAGGGTCACTGAGAATCCAGTGCCGGAGTCACGTGTGCACAGCCAGTAGCCTCTCCAACACAAACAGCCCAGAAAGATAATACCAGTTTGTTCCAGAGAGAGAGGAAAGCTAGGCAGTTGCTGTTTTCCGGATGACTGAGTAGTCTTTACCCTGCCAACACAGACCATCTCAACAGAATTTATTCAAAGCATTCTTTCCTCCTTGTTTCAAATTAAGGGCTTCCCTGTTACTTCTGACCAGTGTGTGATAGTGATAATAGAAACAGGGAAGCTTCCAAGAGATATTTTAGTACAAGACTCTCCAAGGCGTGTGCAAATTCAAGCATAAAAACCAGACAGGAGCGTGCAAGGGAGAATACCAAGTCCACGCAGAGTTTTCTGGGAAATCAGTAGGTATAATTTCTACCACTGATCGGTCTCATTGTGCAAATCATTTTGCATATAACATATAGATATTTTTTTAGCTTGACTATCAGGCTAAGGAGAAAAACACTGTGGCCTTTTATAAGGAAAAGTGTCTCCCTAAGGAAATAATTGAAGGCCCCAATTGCTTGAGTCTTTCAAAAGAGATCGTACAGAGCTCTCCTGAAAACACTGTAGGGAATAATTCTGCGTTCGCTGGGGAATTGGCTAGATGATCTAATAGGTCTTTGCCCTCACTCTAATTTCTATGATTCATGTGTGACTTATTTAATTGTTATCAGCTATTGCAGGTATATAAAGAATGCTTTTATTCTTTAAAAAAATCTAAATTCAAATCATCTTTAATATCACACCAAGTTCTTACTTCCATCACCCATCAGAACACTGACATATTAACTTTTTGACCTGCCCTGAATCCTCCTGCTACCTCCCAGGATACAAAAAGTACATCTGCCACGCACCGCTGGGTATAACGGGGAGCCCCCCACCCCACCGTGCATTGAAAATCGGTTTGGGAGAGCTAAGGGCTAAGCAAAGTCCCCCCGGGAATTCCAATCTGTTGCAGGCTGCTAATTCCCATGCTGCGGGGGCCTAGGTGTAACCACAGCTAGGAAACAATGCGTAACTGCCTTACCCTCAGCAGCATTTAGCATTTATCATGGTCAGAAAACCACCTGTTACTTGGGAGAGATTCAAAAGAATTCTTAGCCATAATTAAAGCGATAATGAATAAAAACATATTGTGAATTGCTACCCAAACCCCAGGCAGATGTGTTATTTAACTGTGGGTTTGATCTATGCTATTAATTTGGAATAAAAACAGACAACAAAACGTATACCAAGCCAAGACCCGAACTGCCCCCTTTCAAGTTCTTGACAGTTGTGGTTAGCAACCCATTGCAAGCAGAGCTGACTGTTCTTGCAAACCTGGGCAGTGTCTGGCAGCTGGCAGCCAATCAGAATTAAACAAACCGTCAGATCACTGCGAAGGCCCATGGACGAACTTGAAGGAGATGGGCAAGCTGCTGGAGCCTTCTGTCACACAGAAGCCTTCTAACCCTGCAGAAGCCAACAGCAGGTCTTCGCCCCTGGAAGAACACACGCATCTGAGTACTCGGAGCCCACCAGAAGAGACAAGGCATTGCACTGAGAAACATCTGAAAGCACATTTCTCTGACTGTCAGCAGAAATACAGAAACTCACTTGGAGGGGTCAGTGGCAGGGAGGGGTCCGTGTCTACCTGCAAGTTATTTTTGGTGGCCATTGATTTGTTTGTAAGGCTTTGATTCTACCTCTTTAAGCTCCTACAAAATGTTCAGAGAGAAGTGTGCTCCAGAGAGGGTGAAGGGAAGGGCAGTGGGGGTGTGAAGTGAAGACAAGGGGCAAAGCAATTTGTGGTACGCGGGTGTTCATAACTTTGTATTAAACATTGCTCTTAAAAGAATTGAGAATTCAGTTGACAGATCTATGCAAATGTATGAAAAGTGGAAAAAGACAAGTTAGCGTTCATTTCAAAAGTTGAAAGCATCACTTTGATTTGCAGTGATCTTTAATCTACCTCTTTTACCACAAAGAAACATGGCAAAGAACAGAGCCACAAATGTCATGAAATAAAGCCTGATAATGTTCTGTTGGCATATATTTTAATTCTTGAACAATTACTCTGCCATATACATTTATTCTTGAATTTTATATATTGACACATTAAATTTTGGAGCTGAAAGAGAACATGACACATGTAAATACCCCCAGTTGCAGAACTGACTTTAAACTGTAACCTACTAATATGTGTGTGTGTGAGATACAGTAAATCTGTGACATGTGCAAAGTAATGCTGGCTTATTGCACTTGACTTAATGCTACCCTCAGAGGCTGAATATACATGTTCATGCCTAGCAAAGGTTTCTGGCAGGTCTTTCTGGGGATAGACTATCATCTGTTTAGGACAGGATCTCTAAACTAGCTAAAATAAGTTGCACTAAAGCCAATTCGTAGTTGAGAGCAGCCTTTATGTGACTGCAATCATCTTATTGCCTTCCAACGGCTCACCATTGCCTTCAGATTAGTTACAAAACTGCCCAAATATGGCCCCAAATACCTTTTCTGTATTCACTTTCCATTACTTTATAGACTTTATCCTGGCCACAGATGAATCCTGATCACTTTGCAAAGCTTGTTTTTTTTTTTTAATTTCTATGTCTTTACTCACCCGATTTCTTCCTCTTGAAATGCCCTTCCCAACAAGGCCCAGGTGCAATCTCATCCCTGAGACCACTTCCTGGATGCCCGGACCATGTCCTAGTTACCACGGTCTCCCCAGCATCTACCATTATAACTGGCAAAGGGGTAGGGCCTCAACCTGCAGTGAGTGGATAGCTTTTCATATCCTTTTTAAAAATCTGTTTTTTTAAAGATTTTATTTATTTATTTTTCAATGAGAGGGAAAGGGGTATGGGAGAAAGAGAAGGAGAGAAACATTGCTGTGACAGAGAAACATCAATTGGCTGCCTTACATACACGTCTCAACCGGGACCGAACCTGTAACCCAGGTATGCGCCCTGACCACGAATCCAACCGGTAACCTTTCACTTTGCGGGATGATGCCCAACCAACTGAGCCACATCGGTCAGGGCTCAAACAGTTTTTTAATGAAGCCTTTTCTAATTCTTTCTGTACTGGACCCCAGAGTTCTGGGTTGAGATCCTTTTGTGGGACTTTCCATTTTCCGTGTGGTATTACACCTACTGTCCACTCCCCCACCCCAAGCTCCTGCCTCCAGCACCCCCACCCTAATGGTAGTCTCCTTGTCTTGCTCTCTGCTAGAGACATTAATTCACATACCTTACATGTGCCTTACACTCAGTCAGTGTTTAATAACAAAAATAATATTATCTAACATTTGAACAGTGCTTTACAAAGCACTTTCACACTCATTATCTTATATCATCGCTATAGAAAGTATATAAAACAGAAGGGACCACCATTTGATAGATAGTAATAACAGGTGACATTAATTGAGGGCTTACTTCAAGCCAAGCATGTTGAATGCATGACCTTATTTAGCCCTCACCACCCCATGAGGACACTCCTCTTTTTGTCCTCCTGTTTGGAGGAAGAACCTGTGGTCTTGATCAGATGAGTAAAGGACGTCCAGCTGGTAAGTGACAGAGCGGGGGTGTGAGCCTGGATTGTTTCTGCTCCAGTGTTGGGTCACTTAGTCATTGCGCCCAAATGAAGCTTAGAGAGGCCACCTGGAGACAGACTTATAAACAGCAGAGCTGGACAGGAAGTCAGTTCTTTCCACTACACTGTACTGCTTCTTCTGTCTTCTCTGCAAAGGACTCTGAGAAAAAAAAAAAACTAAATATAGTTTGAGAGCTGAATCTCGATTGGTGGCATAGTGGTTAAGAGCACTCATAATGGAACCCGACTTCCTGGGTTCAAAGTCCAGCTCCAGCACTCACCAGCAGTGTGGCACTGAGCAAGCTGATTCATTTCTCTGTGCCTCCTACCTTCACCCACACAACTGGACAACAACAGCGTCTACCTTTAAGGATGTTAGAAAGACAAATAAGTTAATATCTGAAGAGCATGAGGAATGCTGCAAGCTTTATGCACACCTGGCACCTCGCCCCATTTGGTAGGGTTCTGACGTCCATTGGTAACTCTGTTAGTCCAAAAGGTCTTCACTTGAGCTTCCGGGATCTCTGGATGGTAAGGCCATCCCTAAAAATTCAAGAGACTGATCTTTACTCCATATCGAACAGGCCTTCACATCTTAGCCCCAGTATAATGACCCAGTGGGCACTCCACCATCTACCGAGCTTCATGTGTAGCAAGAGACATGACTAGGCTGAGGGTGAAGCCTCCTGCTGTGGAAACACAGGTCTCCCAGCCCAACCCCCGCCCAGAACTCCCTCCCCGGCCCATTAGGGAAACACTAACGACCATACAGATGCTCACTTTGCCCCCATTTCACACATGGTCCTCCAGATGGGACTGACATTCTACACTATCCCATTTTCCATTTGTGTGCACTTAACCCAACTAAAAGGCCACCAACAGTGCCCGTCTGGACGCGCTCCCAAGCCCTCTTATCCGTCCATCTTTCTACTTCCAGCTCTCTGCTTCTTTGTCACCTTCCATCTGTTTCTCTGTCTTTCCTTCTCCTCAGAGTCTCTCTCCATCTCTCTTTCTCTCTGTCAGTTTTTTTTCTTTTTCTTTCTCTCATATATCACACATACCATACACATACAAACACTTCTGTCTCTCTCTCTCTCACACACACAACATGACATGCTAATTGGGCTCTCAAGTGAGTTTTCCTCACCCCTACAAGCAAAAATGAATTGAGATGGGCTAAAAAGGACACACTTCACACCTGTCAGTTAAGTTCAGTCGCTCATTGCGTGAAAATAGACCCGATACCCAGGAACGGGCAGACCTGGCCGGACTGGGCCCAGCCTCAGCTGTCCCCCACAGTGGGCTCAGGGAACAAATGCTCCCTCTGTTTGCAGTGGATGAGAGTGTGTCCTGGAATGTCCTAGGAGCAGGTGTGGGCCCCTCCACAGGGTGGACAGAGGGGCCTGTTCCCAGAGAGCTTATGGAACTATCTGTACTGCAGTTGGCCAGCTATTTTTACAAAATTCCAAGTACAGAGCAAAAGGACAAATACCACATAAGAAGGAAGTAGGTGATGTCCCAGTGCTGATGTCACTGGAATATATCAGTAGCAAGGAAATGTCTTGAGACTGAACTGGCCATAATAGGAAAGAAATATTACCAGAAACAAAGGTACCTCTATTAATATACTACTTTCGATTTAAAATGGGCTGCCAACTGGAACACAGCCCATCAAGAATGAAAGCTGGATGTTGCTGCAAAGGGATGGTGGGAATATTTGGAAGGTTAGGCCGAGATCCAAGTCTTTGCCTTTGTTTTATTCACTTGACAATTATTTGGGGGCTCATTATTTGGTGCTGAAAGCATGGTGCTAGCCGGACGATGTCCCCCAGCCTCATGGAGCTCACAGGTTACATAGAGGAGAACGAGGACCAGTGAACAAGAAATGACCACTTTGTGTGCTGCTTAAAAAGAATAGGAGAGGAACTAATTAGTAGAGCAGTCAGGAAAGGACTCCAAAAGGCAGCAACAGGGAAGCTGAGTCCTGACTGATGAGCAGGACTAACAAGTGGAGTGAAGGAAAGTGTGTTCCATGTGACAGAGACAGGAAGTGCAAAGGCCAGAAGTGAGAGAAATTGGAGAGGGGCGGGAAGCCAGATGGCAAAGGGTCTGACGAGCCTGTTGAGGAATCTGGGCCTCGTCCTAAGGTCCATGCAAAGTATTAAAGGGTTTTACATCAGGTACAATGTAATCAGAATTGCAGTTCAGAAATACTGCTCTGGCTGCTATGGAAAGAAAAGAATAGAGACAAGCAGGAGACTGTGATAGTAAACGGTGGAGGAAATGAAGGAATCAGTGGTATTTAGGAGGCAAATCAACAGGGTTCAATTGCTGATTGAATGAGAGGCTGGTTAGGGAAGGGAATCAGGGCAACTCTCTGGAGCTCAGGTTTGAAAGGTGGCACCATTTCCTCCTGCGGAAAAGGTGGAAGAAGAGCAGGGTGGTCAGGTGATGCGTCCCACCTGAGGCACGTTGATAATGCCTATTGACATTGGTGGCACTCAGAGGCTAGAGTGACCAGTGATCCAAGCTCCTGGTGTTCAGGCCCCTGCAGAATCCCTTCCTCTTGAGTGTGGGCAGGACCTGTGGCTTCCTTCTAACCAACAGAATATGGCAAAGGGAATGGGATGTCACTCCTCTGGTTCCATTAGGTTACAGAAGGCTCTCTAACCAACAGGAAACAGCCAAAGGTTCTCCTACAGGCTGAGGAAGTGAGAGCCATGTTGGAAAAGCCCACATGGCGAGGAACAGCAAGCAGCCTGTAGAAGCTGAGAATGGCCTTTAGCCAGCAGCTAGCAAACAGGCAGGCCTGCAGCATATAGCCACGAGTGCATTAATCACACCAACAACCTGGGTGAGCTTGGGAGTGGATTCTTCCCCCGGTTAAGCCTCCAAGTGAGAGTGCAGTGCAGCCAACAGTTTTACTGCAGTCTTGGAAGGCAGACCTGAGCAAAGGATCTAGCTAAGCCATGCCTGGATTCCTGGCCCAAGAAAACAGTGAGATAACAAATGTGTGTTGGTTTAAGACACTAAGTGTATAGTAATTTGTTATACAGCAATAGTAAAGACACAGCATCTAATTGCATATAATAAATAAGCAATTGGATATTTGGGTCTGTACCACAAGACAGAGGTCAAGCCTGGAGATAGATATTTGTCTGGTATTGACTTACAGACAGTAGTAGCTGAGGCTATGGTAGAGTATGCAGTGATCAGGAAAAGGTTAAGGATAGAAACTTGAGGGTCCACCTTCATTTAGTTGATGAATATATAAGAAAGAGCCTCAGAGGATTCTGAGAAAGAGTGCCCAGCAAGGTAGGAAGAAAACTGAGACTATGGTCATATTAATTATAGAGTCCTTACATTTATTAACAACTTTCTGTGTGTCAGGTACTGTTCCAAGTGGATGGTAAGTATTAACTCACTGAGTCCTTACAACTCCTCTATGAGCTATTATCATATTAGTATCCTTCTATTGCAAATGAGGCGACTGGGGCACAGAGAGAATAAGTAACTTACCCAAGATCACACAGCTAGTAAACAGCAGAATGAGGATTCTAACTCAGGTGGCTGCCCCCAGAGTCCCTGTTCTCACCCATTCATGCCAAATAGACTCTTCCCAAACAGACACCCAATGCAGACTGACTCAACCATATGTGGGAGTTTACTAGTTTACCACAACTAAAATGATGAGGAGTAGAACATATAGTAATTTCAGGCACACCTGGAGTGAATTCAAACAATATTATTTTCCAATCTCTCTCTCTCCCGAGCCCCACCTCATGTCCCCCTTCTACCTCCCTCTTCCACCCCCCTCTCCCACCCCTTCCTTCCTCTCTCTTTCTCTCAGCTCAGCTTTCTTTCTGTTGGCTTTATTGACAAGATGGTAAAGATAGCTCCCAGCAGGTCCAGCCTGGCATTATCTTCATGCGAGAGCTCCTCTCACATTGCTTGCCAACACTAAGTCAATTATTGGGTCCAGAGGAATGAGTTCCCCCCTCCCTCACCCCAAATTTAGAATTGAGAGGTGGGTGCAAGAGCCAGACAAATAGAGTCCATGTGTCAGATTTAAGTGGAGTGGGGAGCCCTGGCCAGGTACCTCAGTTGGTTAGAGCATTGTCCCAATATGCTAAGACTGGGGTACAATCCCAAGTCAGAGCACACGTAAGAATCAACCAATGATTGCATAAATAAGTGGAACAACAATTGATCTCTCTCTCTCTGTCTCTTGAAATCAATAAATAAAAATTTTTTTAAAAAGTTTAAGTGGGGAGGGGGTGCTATAGTAAAGACATGGTTTATGCATTTGGCAAACAGGGGCTTTCTAATATTGCATATAGACAGTCATGGACAATACTTGACAACTGGCAGAGACCCAGCAGGGGCACAGCCTGGGAACCCAGCCTGTCCAGCTAAGCTTGCCACATGATGCGCCTTCTCTTCGGGCAGAAGAACAGAAGGGAGCTGGGTGGCACAGGCCTTCTCCCAAAGTCACCCATCAGATGACTCACCTCTGTATAAAGCTTTCCACCCACCCCTCCACCATCCCCTAGCAAATAACAAAGAAGAAAAACTAATCCTAGATACACTTTATTAGAAGGGCTAAAATTTAAAAACCTGACAATACCAAGTGCTGATGAAGGAAGTCTCACCCATTGCTGATAGGTGTGTAAAATAGTACAGTCACATTGGAGGACAGTTTCTAATGGAGCCAAATGTACCAGCAATCCCACTCTTCAGTATTGAACCAAGAAAAATGAAAACATATGTCCATACAAAGGTCTGTACGTGAATGTTTACAGAAGTTTCACTCATAGTTGCCAAAATCTGGAAACCATCCAAATTGATGAATCTCAAAAGCATTGTGCTAAGTTAAAGGAGCCAGTTTCAAAGGGCTGTATACTATGTGATTCCATTTATACAATATCCAGGAAATGACACAATTATAGGAACAAAAATAAGACCAGGAGTTGCCAAGTGTTGGGGATGGAGGGTGGGATTAGATAAGGGAACTTTTTGCAGTGATGGAAATATTCAGTATCATATTAATGACAGTGATTACCCAACTGTATACATTTGTTAAAATTCTCAGAACTGTGCATGTCCAATGAGTGAACATTCCCATCTGTAAGTTAAACTTCATCAACCTAAAACGAAACAAACAACAACAAAAATGGAGTGTTATGCTAGTTCTTAAACGTTAATGTGCTTCAGAATCACCAGGAAAGCCTATAAAACAGATTGCTGACCCCACCCCAGAGTTTCTCATTCAGTGAGTCTGGTGTGGGGCCTGAGAACCTGCATTTCTGACGTGTTTCCAAGGGATGCTGATACCAGCAGAAGGGGACAAGGGTTCCTTCTCAGCTGAGTATTCGAGCCAGTCCAGGGCAGGTGGTGGATCTCTGAGGGAGACCAGCCTTCTCACGAACAGCTGCACAAGTCAGGCTGGGGGATTTCCAAAAGGACAAGAGGGTTTGTTTTTCTGAAGGAGGAGGATAAGAAGGTCAGTAGCTCCAAATGACACCTGCTTTGCAGGCACACCGGAGAAGCCAAAGAAGGCGTTTCTCCAAGAGCTGGGAGTGCAGTCAGATGTTCACATGGGCCAAGAAAATAAGGACTAAGGTGCCTTTACTAGATTTAGCAGCATGGAAGTCACTGTGACCTTGGAAAGACCACATTGAGAGACCATGTCAACTGTCAACAGTAGAGTCAGATTGCAGAGGGGTTCGAATGCCAGGTGGGCAGAAAAAGGGGGGCATTTACACAACCCATCCAGCAAGTGTGGAGCACATATGTACTTCTGTGGGGAGGTGTGATGGTGGGGTGCGGATTACTTCTCTTCTTTAATATGGGAGATACTTAAGTGAGGAAAGGAGTCAGTAAATAAGAGGAGGTTGGAGATAGACGAGAAAGAGTATATTATGGAGGGAAGCCCTTAAGGAGGCAGGCCAGGGAGGGACCCAGAGCACAGATGGATCCAGAAACTGCAGAGAAGCACAAGGCAGGCAGAGGGGGAAAGGCAGGGTGCAGGTGTAGGTGGGTTTGTAAGTAAAGCAGAGGGAAGTGAGTGTGCTCCTGTCTGCTGGCTTTTATTTGCCTGGGAGAGGGTAACAAGTCAGTTGAGGGAGGCCCTAATACACTGGGTTGAGAATTCAGTCTCCCAGGTCAGAGTGCAAACGTGCTGGATAATAATGGATGAGCTACTCCGATGCTTAACCAATGTCTATAGAGGGGAATAGTAACAGGACCTTTCTCGACATAACAGTGCTTAGAATTATGCCTGAACCACAGCATGTGCTCAGAAAGTGTTTGCTTACTACAAGTAAAGAGTTTAAAGAGTGAAGAGAATATTTGAAGTAAAGACTGTTTTCCATGGAACTGCTAATAGGTCACAGATATTAAAGTTTAACCCTCTACCCAAAGAAGTGAAACCCTCATTAATTCGGTCACCAGCAGTCTAGGCAATCTGTGAAACGTCATTAGCTGACCCTCTTCAACCTCAAACAGAAGGTCACCTTTGTTTGTGAAACTCTGGGGGCCAGTGTGAGCACAAGTCCCAGATTCTCCCAACGCCTGAGCCACCACCCGCTGTGGGAACGTGAGCATTTCGCAGGCAAGGCCATTATTAAGGTCACCTCTAAAGTTCCATCAAGACCCAACACGTTGGTGTTTCAGAGGCTCAGAAGTGAGTCACTAGCCTACAGTTGGCACCTTCTAATGGATCCATTGTGTAAGACACCTGGATAGCAAGAGCAGGGGCCCTCGACTTAGTTAACCTGGGAGGACCAAAGATGACTGCCCCCCTTACTCAGACTGCCAGGCACCAGCCAAGGTCATGGGTTAAGGACACTGCTTCCATTTCATATAACAAGTGATAACAAGTGAAAAAGGGAGAGCTTTTTTTCCCCTCCTCAAAGCATTCTTTGCTCCATTCTGTGTGCCAGAGCTGAGCTTGCATTTCCAAAGAGCTTTTTCTCCCTGGATTCTTTGGGCGTGAGTAGGTAAGAGAGCTGTCCCAGGTGTGGGCTTCCATTTAATCACAGGAAAAGCAGGGCTGCTCCAGTTGCTTTGTTCCTTTTCCAAAAGGTGAGGCTCTTTTGAGCTTCTGTTTTTCCCTTTATGACCTTTTGCTTAGCAACTCCCTAAAAGGCAGCCACCACATTTCATCAGTTCTAGAATGTGCATTTTCCTCGCATTTGAACATCTGGGAAATGGGGGTATAGTTCTCAGCCCAGGGCTCCTTAGCTTTGTGTGATAGTCAAATCGCCCATCTGACAACCAATGTCTATGTTTTGATTAACTATGGAGCTCGGCCTTCAGTGCTGGGGCTTTGCTCAAACATGTTTTCTGTAGGTCTAACCACAGCCTGGGGCATTTGACAGGATGCCCCCATATCTGTGGAACACAAGAGTTAGACAGATTCAGTGACCTGAGCAAAGCCACAAGGTTAGTAAGTAGTAGAGTGGGATGGTGCCAAGTCACACTGCTTCCTGGGTCAGAAGCATCAGCCAACCATATCCAGGGACATCACAGAAATGAGCCGGGTTCACAGAGGGGGTTCAGCTTAAACTCTGTTACCCTGGATGGACATACACAGACAGTCACATGCAGGGAAATTTAGTGTCAGCTATGGCAAGAAGCAACAAGACAACCGTTGCTTTGCCTGGGCTTCGGGGACCTTGTAAGTATGGTCACAATAACAATGACCACCACTTCCTGAGGGTTGCCTACAACTGGATATGCGCCAAGCACTTTACCACATTGTCCTGTTTATTTCTCCAACAGCCCGAAAAGTAGATATCATTTTCCTCATTAGAAACCGTTGCTTCAAATGTTTAAGTAACTCACCCAAGATTACAGCTTTAGTAAGTAATGCTAGTTTGACTCTGAATTCGGCTCTGCCTGGTTGGCTCCCGGGGACCAACCCTGTGCCATTCTGCCCCACCTGTCAAAGGGAGCCTGTGACCACATGACCTCTCAGTCCTGTCCCTGAGAGGCAATGGTACTGCTTTCACCAGTAAGTATGCAATGGGACCATGCTCAGGGGCCTTGCTCTATGACGAGCTATTTAAGAGTGACCTGGAGTCAGTGCTTTCTCAAAAAGTAAAACAACATGAGCATATGACCTAACCATTCCACTGTCAGCCTACACACAGAGAACTGACAGCAGAGGCCCACGTGGATATTCGCCCACTGATGTCCACAGCAGCATTATTCAGCACAGCCAAAAAGATGACAGCAACACAAATGTCCTTCAACAGAGGAACGAATGAACAAAACACGGTTCATACAGGGCGGAGCAAAAGTAGGCTTACCATTGTTTCCATGGAAAATAACATAATACTTAGTAAATAATAATACAAGAATAAACTCTTTCATGTACTCACAATGGTAAACCTATCTTTGCCCCACCCCACACTTGAAATGGCATATCATTCAGCCTGGAAGAGGAATGAAATTCTTATCTACGCTGCAACATGGCTGAATCTTGAAAACGTTATGCTAAGAGAAATACACTCATCGCAAAAGGACAAATCCTGTAGGACTCCACGGACATGAAGCACCCAGAATAGGCCGACTCATATATACAGAAAGTAGAACAGAGGCTCCCAGGAGCTACAGGGACAGGAGGACAGGTCCAGACCTGTCTGGGAGGATGGGAAAGTTCTGGAGATGGGAGGCAGTGAGGCTGCACAGAGCCTCGAATGCACTTACAGTCTCTGAACTGTTCGGGGCACGTATACTCTATCACAGTTTTTTAAAGTGCCCCAAAATAAAAAATCAGGCACTAATCGTGCCACCCCAAAGCAAGAACAGGCAACCTTTTGAGACGTGGGTGAAGATAGAGTAAGGAATCTTGTTCTGAAGTCTGTCCTGGAGACAGGTGAGGGCGTGAGCGGGGAGAGCTGCAGGTGCTGGGAAGAGAGAAGATGGGACCCGCAGAGGAGGTGAGTTCTGCTAGACAATCCCGGGCACAGACCCAGAGCATCTCAGAGCAGATGGCAAGTTCAGTCATGACAGCAAGGACCAAGCAGAGGGATTCCATGTCGTTGAGAAATAAACCATCCATCTCAGGACTCGGGGGAGTTACTTTAAAAACAAAGCACACAAGCCCTTTCATGTACTAAACAATACCGTATCCTTCCTCGAATCTGTAAATAAACATCTGTGCATCCTAGTTTTCCTTGCAAAGGAAGCTGCTGACTTATGAAGTCACTGTTTGTCCCTTCAGGAGATATTCAAGTAAGTAATCTAAAATGTTTACTCACACCAGATCCCAAATATCTGGATTATAGAGCGGTGTGGCACTCACAGTAAATGCGTGCTGACCGGAGGGAAGGCTTTGAGGGCCTCTGTCCCCTGCAGAGAGGCTGGGTTGCCAGCTCACTACCTTTCTGGATATCTTGCCTGCCTCCTGTTGAAACCAGCTGCACCCTGATGGGACGCTTTCACACTGGTTTTACAGAGAAAGGAATAAAGTCCTCTGTTCAGAAGAATCAGGAAGGACTCTCGTAGTCAACCTGTCTCATCTCTTGTTTGTGTGGGTGTTGTGGGCGGAGATGAGAAGGAAGATGAGACAGGGCACGTCTCATCTGGGTATCGTGGGGGCTGCGGAAGAGTCTGCACTGGTTTCGAGATTTATCAGAAAAACAAACAAAGGAAAGTATTCTCTGAAAATGTAGCAAAAGTCCCAACTCAGGATCACAGGGCGATCTCTCTTAGTCCCTCCTGTCTATTTCCGTTGGTCTGCATAAATCTAAGAACCAAACCAACCAGCTCCTTGCAAACTTCACCTGCCAGGTACGGGCAGAGCCCGGAGCCCAGGCTGGGTGGGGCTCTGGTGGGGGCAGCCACCCTGCTGCTCCATCTCGGCTTCCTCTCTCCAAAGTGAGGAGATTGAAGTACATGGTTTCTAAGGGTAATACGTGTGCAGTGTCTCCATTCATTCTGTGTTTATAATTTTTAACGATAAAGGTGACATAACAACGGTAAAATTCATGAAATGGATGCATTTAATCACCTCTAAACCTACTACTGTAAGTCTCTCAGTTTTCTATTTTAATGTTTTAGACTTTGCAGCATATCTGGTTTAAGAAAGCATCAAGTTTCTGAAAAGTACTAAAATCTTTTCACTGGGTTTTTTAAGAAAAAAGATATTTATTAATACCTTTGATTTTCTTTCCCCCACAGTGAAGCCCTTGTACTGTCTAACCTCCAAGGCCCTGGTCTATGTCACGATGGCTCTTGCAGAGTTGCTCTGGGTTGAAGGGTGTCCCCCTCAAATTCATCTGATGAAGTCCTGAACGTTCTGCCTCTGAAAGTGACTGTATTTGAGGCAGCGTCTTTAAAGGAGGTAAGTAAATTAAAATGAAGTCAAGATGTTGAGGTCTAAAGTGACTGGTGTTTTTTTTTTATAAGGAGAGATTAGGACACAGACACACCCAGAGGGACCAGGGAGGGAAGATCCATTGGACACGGGAAGAAGGAGGGTCCAACAAGCAATGGACAGAGTCTCCTCAGAAGAAACTGCCCCACAACACCTGATCTCCAAACACTTCTGGCCTCCCGCACTGTGAAAAAACAAACTCCTGTCCCGTAAGTCCCCCAGTCTGCAGCGCTGCACGGCAGCCCTAGCAGAGTAATACAGTGGGGGATGCCACTGTCTCTCAGTGAAACATACTGCTCACACTGAACAGCCCCCTATGGCAAGGCCCTACCTCTAGTCATACCCAGGAAGACTCCTACACACATGCAGTTTCAGTGGCTAAAGGGCTATTAAGTTCTAACGTGAATGTGTTTTGCAACAATCTTTTTTGATCCTGTAACAGAACAGGGTCTTGCAAAGCAACCACATCCTCTCCCTCAGCTGCTTCTCCCTTCCTGCCAGCCCACTGCTACCCGCCGAGGTGCTCTGACACTGAGTCCAGGACAAGGGTTCAGTGGAATACCTCCCTCAACTGAGCCTGCCCCTTCAGTCCTGTTGGCGAAGGTTTGTGTAAGTCTATCCACTTTTCCCAAAAGGAGATGAGGAACGTCTCACACAGCCCACAGGACTGCACCTTCTTCAGAGCAGCTGGAAGGAAGAGGCATTCTCCAGGGATCAGACCTTCGATGGCTCATTCCTCCAGTTTTGTCCTGACGGACACGGTGATTTGGCAGCAGCAGCCTCATTCACCTGCATAAAGGGGAGAGTGTGCCCAGCAGCACAATATTGTTTGCCTTGAGATTTAAAGCTCCAGCTTGCCCCATGCAGACCCGGGTGTTGGGCTGGGTGGCTGCACAGAGACTCATGTGCACTGTGACCAGCAACAAAGAGTCGGGCTGCTTCCCCTCAGGGGAGCAGGCCACCAGGCCCCTTGGCTTTCAGGGGGTATCACCAGGAGCCACCAAGAGTCGGAAAGGTAAATAATCCACCCTTTCCTCATTTTCTACAACGTTCTGAAGAGAGAAGGGAGGCTGAAAGGGGCGTGCCACTTCTGGACCAAACTGCATAAACAAGCTGCTGGAAACAGTTGCAGCCCAGCACCCGGCTGACTTTGAAGGGGTGGGGCGTAGAAAAGAGCATTAAACATCATCGTGCATGCAGGAAAGGATGGGGCCTGCACACCCTCGAGTCCTTCTGGCCCCATCAGACAACCAGGAATGGCACTTGGACAATTGCTGAAAGGCACAGTACCTTCAGTGAACATTGACAACTGACTGCTGCGGTTACTACTCAGTTTCAGCTTTTGCCTCAGCCAGACAGTTCCTCCTCTCTCTCATGGGGAACTCTCCCATGACCAAACTACCTCCTCTCATTAAAGATCAGCCTCTGCATGATCACTTCCTTTGCACTGTCATTGAGGCCGCAAAAATGAACAGGAGAGAGTAACACCCACTAGTCCTGCCCACTGGTGTTCCTCCAACCTCCCTGGCAATGTCATGTTTTGCAGGGTTGGAGAGTTATTTGGTAAGTGCTCCTCCAGGCCAGGAGTGACCTCTGGAAGCAGGTAGCAGAGCACAGTGCCAAAGCCCTCCAAGTGGTCCTACCCTTGTGCTTATCCAGAGTCAGCGATAACCCCTGCAATCCCAGAAGAAGGCATGGACTCTGTCACTGTGGGTGTGCCTTTCACAATCATCCCACTTACCCCTCACACATTTCCAAGTTATTTATCCCCCATCCTGTCCTGCGGAGGAAGTTCCCTCCCTCTGGCCTTTGCTCAATGTCACCTTCTCAGTGAAGCCCCCCCGGTACCATGTGGCCTCACTTCCTGGCGGAGGTGGACAAACTGCTATATCAACTGGCAACGTGGGACATGGAAACCAAACAAAATTAGGTGCAATAGGACCCACTGGGAACAAACATGTGCTGTCTGCGTTTTCTTTGAGAAAGGCTAGAAAGGCAAAGGCAAGTTGAAGGACCCACGAGAAAAGAGAAAAGTGACAGCTGATTCCAGGCTGTCAAAAGAAGAAAAACATAGGAAGAGGAGGTGAAATGAAAATAGGAACAGAGCCGGGGGTGGTGGAGCCCACAGCAACCCCGGGGCTTTCCTTAGCAGCAGATGGAGAAAAGGAACAATTCATTCAGCTTCCTGGAGAGTCAGGGAAAGACAGAGAGCAACCGACATGTAAGAGGGTGGCCCTTTGAACAGCCTAAGGAAGCTCTGAAGGTTGGAGAGGTGAAGAGACTTCAAGTGGTTGGGATGAGAAAGTTGGGGGTGGGGTGCTCCTCCAAAGAAGGTGGAGGAGCCTGGGTGGCAGTGTCACACTGAAGACTAGCCCAGTGGAACAGAGAGGGAACTCCATGCCTCTCTGAACGAGAGGGGCCTGCACAGCCAGACTATACAGGACCCAGTGATGCAGGTATCCCAGGGGTCCAGGGACCTGAGGGTTCGAGACCCACTGTGGGTACTTGGCTTTGCAAAGGAAAGACTTCAAATTTGAACCAGCATAGAGTTTAAAGTATAAACATAGAGTTTAAAGTATAAACATAGAGTTTAAAGTATGAGTTAGTGAAGTAGTAAAGACAGAGAGTGGGCTACTCCACAGACAGAACAGCCCCCCTTTAGCAAACTTTGCTTCCTTTATTGGGGCTCCTTTAATGGGAGGATAGGGTATTCAATAAGGGGGAAGAATAAGGAATATTTAGGATCTTCCTGGGAGAGGGATGATTTCGCAGAGGAGCTCGGTCAGCCATTTTGTTTCCTTATATGGGCTTTCTGTTTCCGATCACGGTGGGGGGGGAGGGTGGTGTCTCCTTTAGCATGCTAATGTACGACAATGAATGAGCACATAATGAGGCTGGGGGCTACCATTAGGTGAAATGTGTCACCATGTTGGATGGAGCTAGTGTCTGCTGGTTTCAAGCCATAAATCCATAAACTCTCGCAGGGGGGAGGGGCCGGGGGCTGGGAAGGGGTGGTCTTCCCTCTTCCTGACAGTTCCTGTATCTTTTATCAACCGCAGCTGTTTTGCCACGTACCCTATCTCACCACTGCTAAAGAGAGGTCAGACTGGGCTTCACTGATGGCCATTCCCAGAAGCTCTGAGCTAAAAGCTCCCTTTTTCCGATACCAGGATGTACATGATGGGCAGGCAGCCCATAGCACCTTCCCTTGGCGTGTGAGCCCAGGTGATTCTTAGAGAAGGATGCAACGGATCCAACATACCATGGTGGGCTTGCACTGTCGTGTGCTGGCCCCACCTCCGGAGGTTCAAAGCTCTGGCCTGGGAAAGGTTCCTTGTTAGGAAAACACTTACGGGTCCTTGTGGCCATGGGAGTACATGACAACAAACCGAGGAGCTGCAGGATGGGTTCCAGGTGGCAGCGCCAGCTGGCTGGAAAACCCAGCAGCATTCTGGGGACCGGGCAAGGTCTGCTGACAAGGAACTCCTTTAGGGTGGTCTCAGAACCAGGATGCACGTGTGGCTTTCACGGAGAGCAGCCCTGGACTTGGCCCTACAGTGAACGGCCCAGAAGGCAGGCTAAACTCACTAGAAGCATGGAAAGGCTTTCCAGTACCTCTCAGAGCATTTGGTCCTCTCGGCTTCAGTGACCACTGAATTTAAGGTCACCCATATGGGTGAAAGGGCAAGAGGCCTGGGATTTGCTTAAAAGTCTCCAGCAAACCGAACAGGTTAGGGGAGGAGACAGGAGAAGCACGATGGGGTAAATGTTGTATGTTTTGGAGCTGGTGAGGGTTGCCAGGAAATTTGTGATACTTGTGGATGTTATTGCAGTGACCCTTCCAGCAGCAGCACCTGGAACTTCTAACAAGTTGCAAATTCTCAGACTGAAGAGACCCCAAATCTACTAAATAAAAGGCCGTGGGGTGGGGCTGGGCAATCTGTGTGTTCAGGGGAGCGCTAGGTGCTTCTGCCCTGAGATGCTGATGCTTTCTCAAATCTAAGACCCCCTTGCATTACACCATTGGCTCTCCTCTAGTGTTTGTGCGATTATTTCCATAATAAAGACTTTTTAAAACCATCCCCATGGACATATTTGTCTTTGCGTTGTTTATTTTTTTACATCACTTGTCTTCAATTGCTATTTAACTATTGTTTTAATCCTTCCCTGAAGCCAGAACAAAAAGCCAGGAAGCAGATGCGCCCGGGACCGTCTCCCTCTCTCCCTCTCGGTTCTGTAAACGTAAACTTCCTGTAAGAGACGCCGGCTGCCGCCACCACTCACACCTGCAGAGCCCCGGGAACTGCCACGGGCCAGGTGCAGGCCATTTCGGAAGGACCTTCCCGGGGTCTCTGCGCGCCAGACCTCTTAGAGCCCGGTCCCTCCGTGACCGCACTGCCACGCGTGGGTCCTGGAGGAGTCACTCGGCGCTCCTGAGAAACAGCCCCCAGAACTGACTTTCCCAGCTGCCACTCACAAGGCAGGGGTGCCCTGGGCTTGTCAGCTCTGCCCAGGGGAGGAAGGGAGTGCGACCAGGCCTAGGCCGCAGAACAGGGCTGCCCCTCCGGCGCAGCCGACTCCTTCCCTGTTCCCGGTCGTGGGAGGCGAGGCACCGCCGCGGGAGGGCAAGGGTTAAGAGCAGGGGCCATCTCCATCTCCCTGCGCCCCTGCCCCCACTGCCTTGTGCTGTAAAACAATCCCTTTGTCTCCACTTTAAGACGTTAGCCTCAGGGGCCATTATAGGAAGGAAGGTAGCCCGGCTCTTTTATCTGCGAGAATCCATTAAGCGTGGCCTCGGTCAGCGGGCCTTTGGTCCCTGGGCTTCTGCACCAGGGCACCGTGTGGCGACTCCTCCCCAGCGAGGACCCGGAGCCCCTCAGGAGCTGTGGGAGTGGTGACAAGGAAGAAGCTTCCAAGCCAAATGAGAGTTAAAACAGAGCCACGGAGCTCTGCTGAGCTGGGGGAAAGGGGGAGTCCCCCAAAGCACCCAGTCACACACACCTGGGCCCTGGGCAGGTCTTCCAGCACAACCCTGGAGGGAGTCAACTCTTCCCACGCGGGAAGGGGAAGGGGCCTCCCCTGCGGATAAGATGCCGCTGGGCCGCGAGGGCGAGGGCGCAGGCGCCCGTGGGTAGTGGGTCATGTCCTCGGTCGGAAGGACTGCGTGGACCTGTCTGCACCGGGGCGGGGGGGGAGCCCTGGAAAGGAAAACACTGCGGGACGGTGTGCGTTTTCCCACTGGGAGACTGAAGAGGGCCCTTTACCTTCCTTTGGAAGCTGTGATGCAAAATGCCGGCTGGAAAGCCCTGGAAAAAGCAGGAGAGGTTTCACGTGGCTCATCAGAGAGTAATCTAACACCGGTTAATTACCAAATGCCCACTTTGCCTGTGTGCTCTCTGACCTGGTGCCCCAATCCGAAAACCAAGCGAGGAAACCCTGATGGGCCCAAGACCCGAGTGACCAGAGCAAGCTGTGAATTCTGGTCTGGGGGGGGGGGGGAGGGGGAAGGGAAAGTGAGGGGAGGAAGGGTGCTGGGAGCCCAGCAGGGCCCTGGGAAGATCCAGTGGTGCTTTGCTTTAATGGCGCTTAGGGAGAGAGACAGTCCTTTTTTAAAACTGCCTCCAAGTCAGACTAAGAGAAGCAAAGGAGGCAGGACAAGCAACAAAACAAAACTCTTTAATTATCTGCTGTATCCAGGCTGGAGACAGAGTATCAAGTCTGGGAGTCTCCTGCTTGAAATCTCTGTGGAGTGACCTTGTTTGGACCTTCTTCTGCTCCTTCCCCATGAATATAAATATTTTCTCCACTTGCCATATGTTACCCACGCACTTCCACAGACCCCTCCGCCACTGCCCTGCTGGGCTGCTTGCAAAAAGAAAGTCTGCCCTCCTCTCAACCTGGAGGGCAGCGGGAGGAGGGAGCAGTGTTGTTTAAGGGATGATGTCACTTTCCTCTTCGTCAAGATTCTTTGTCAATTGCTGGGGAAATCATTGACCTCAAGCTACTTCAGTCACAACCAATAGAAAAATGGAATGATGACGTGGTTGGCTGCTAAGGAAAGGCAGGAGCAGGAGCTCTGGAAAACAAAGGTGAGGGGGGATAGAGCTGACGTGAAAAATATGGAAAGCTTCGTGTTGGAATTCCTGGAAGACAGAAGAATTTCACTGAAACATACAGCAAACTAAAAAACTAGTATTCTGTTGCCACATCTTCAAGTTTGCAGTCCTTAATTTATGCCTTTGCAGAGCTAAAAGGAGAAACCCCAACACAGAGGCCCTTTAATACAGCTGCAGTCTTTCGGGATCTCTGACCCTGAACTCACACAATGGTACTTCTTTGCAACATCCTCCACTCCACTGGTAGCCAGAATGACTCAGTGCTGTCTGCCTCAGGGGCTGAGGGAATGATTTGAAGTCCGGTGAGTATTGTTGGGGGGGGGGGGATTTGTAAGCAGTGGGAGAAAGTAGCAGGAGAGAAAAGAGGCCACCACCAGAGCAAGAAGGCTGATAGTGACTGGACTCAGCACAAAACTGAGGACGAGGTGTGCAGTCGATACGGCACCAACCCCTGTCCCCGGGGCAGAAGGAGCCACCAAGGCCGGACGTGAATTTCCCCACAGTCCCCATCTTCTTCATGGAGCTGGAGAAAGTGGTGGGTATGTGGGCGCCGTCGTCAAAAGCGCGCCAGTGCGTGGAAAACGTCTGGTGGCAGAGCGCAGACTGGAAGAGCCCAGCGGAGACTTTCAGCAGCAAACATGTAGTGTCACTGTGGAGGTTTCCTCAGAAGCATGATACATTTTTCTCAAATGGTATTTTTGAAATTTTTGTATCTGCTCTGAGAGTACCTCAGGTAAATGGGTTAATAGGCACATTTCCTTTTCTAACATTTTAAAATTTTTATTGATTTTTAGAGAGAGATAAAGATTAATTTGCTGTTTCACCTATCCATGCATTCTTTGGTTGACTCCTGTATGTGGCCCAACCAGGGATTGAACCTGCAACCTTGGTGTACAGGGACGATGCTCCAACCAACTGAGCTACCCTGCCAGGGCCTGCACTGGCAGGGATTAGGTTTCCTAATCCCTTCAGCCTCTCACAAGTACTTTCCAGGGTCTTCTCCAGATTCATTCAAGTCATAGCTCAATTGGTCGCTATCCATTACTACCAGTGGGGCGGTGGTAGAAAGAAAGCAAGCCTCCTGAAAGAGTTCTCTGGGTTTCATCCTTATTTGAAACTGTGGACCCCTATTTCATGCTAAGCTAGAGAGATTTTTTTCCCACATACCATCCTTGAAAAGAGCTAGATCTGGACTAGTTTTGTTCTAGCTGCATCTAGAACTTTCATTCTAGAATCCAACAATTCTTCAATCATGAAAGATTCTACATGTGCCTATTAAGCATCCCTCGTCCAAGTCCACCTAATGGTTCAAAGAGGAAGCCAGGGATTGGCTGCCTGGTACTGGGAGTGGGTCTGCAGTGAACATTCCATGTTCTCCTCCAGTCTCCCTGGTGACCCCTGCCATTCACGTCACCAAGCTTCAGGTGAACTCTGTGGCTGCAGTAGTTGGGAAGGCTAATTGGCTCATGGGAGGAGAATAAAACCTGTGGCTCGGCCTCGTTAGCCTTGCGTTAAATCTAACAGATCAAAGTACAATTGAATGGACATAGCTCTCGCCTGGAACATATTTGTAACTCACTGGAATCAAATTTGGTTCTAACTGGACATTGCCTCGTTTGTGATATGTTCTGGAAAGAAAACAGAGAAATTACACTGAGATGCTACTCAATATTCCATATTTATGAAAATTCAGTGCTTTTAAAGTATAAGGTCTGGCAGAAGTCACACCTGCTTGAGTGTGGTTGGTTGGGTAATAATAAGGGTGTAATAATTTATAGTTTTAATTTGAACTTTTCACCTAAAATGTCACATGGTGTGCTTGAGTGCGATGTTGTTATGTTACAGAATTACATGCTCATGATTTTGTAATAAAAGATTTTGTAATAAAAAGGCATTATTTGTGCCAGACCCTGTGTGTGTGTATAGTACAAATAATTCATTTAAATATTTTAAAACACTGAATTTTATTGTGTGTAAATTATGATTCTATTTCATTTTAAAATGCCTAGAAAAAAAGCTGAAAAGAAATACATTGAATAGTTTGAGTTTTATTTAGATGGCAGGATTACAGGTAAGTGATTTTTCCTCATTTCAATTTTCCAAAATGTCACTGAGTGATTACAACTACTTTTAATGAAGTAAAATACATGATCATTCTATAAACATTTATTAAGAATAAGAATCAGTATTAAAAAGTGACTGAAGTGTAATTCCTGTGTTCTGAGAAAACAGTAACTTGAACAACAAGCGTAAAGGAGAAGTAGGAGGAAGGAAGGAGCAGTCGCCGAGTGATTCCCGCCACCGGCCAAGCATCTCCCAGCATCATCTCATTCCATTCTCCCTCCCGGAGAGGTAGACAACCGAGGACCTCACAGAGCGGAGGAAGGAAGCCCCGAGTGCAGATGCGAACTTCCCAACATCTTACTGGGAAAGGAGGCATGTGGACGCAGTTTCGCCCGCCCAGGAGGCTCTTTCTTCCTGCTACAGGGAACACTGAAAAACAGCAGAACCAACATTTAATAGGTTAGACAAGTAAATAATGTGTCAACATTGTATCCAACCAAAGGTTCTGTACTCAACAGTGCAGCTGGGCTGACCCCCGCTCACATACACACATACACACATACACACATACAGACACATACACTCATGCAGATACCCACAACCACACATATACACAGAGACACACGCACACAGGCTGCCGCTATCACTGCTCGGACCGAGGAGGATCCAAGCCCCCTGACCCGAAGCCCCCGTGGCATTCACTTCCTAGTATCAGTCAGATCCTTTCTTCCCAAGGATTTGCATAAGGAGAGGTGTACATGTGAAGTCCCAAGAAGCTTTTCAATCCAGAGGTTAGGTTTACTGGGGGGCAAGAGCAGGAGTCAGCTCTAGAAGGCGCCAAGATACGGAGGATGGAGGCAGAGAAGGTGGTTTCCCGGGGGGGAGGAAGGCGGAAATGAAGGAACGAGGGCCACCTTGCCCCGTGTGGCTCAGAAGAGCCCTTCCGCTCTTCACAGCTGCCCTGCAAGGGGCCGAGCCCTTGAAGCTCTGTATCCTCGCAATTCCACATTTTATGTGAGCTAGCCTGAGTGAATTTCTTTCCTTACAATCAAAAGATCCCAGACCGCAGCAGAAATAAACACACCAACTATCTGACTGATTTTCTCAAGGCTCTCTTGGCGTTGCTGGTGATGATGACCAGGGTCCCCAAATTCACATCCACTCGATGTCTTTCAGGAACCTCAAACCTAACGTGCACACGAGCAGACTCATCCACTTCCCCGGGTGTTTTCAAACTTAGAGGACGTCACTCACATCCTCCCACTTGTCCAAGTCAGAAGCCTAGGAGTTATCTTCAACCTTCCTCTCTGCTTCCCGTCGTATATCCAGACCATTACGAGTCCTCTCAGCTGTTGCTCAGATCCACCCATTTCTCTGCCCCTCCACTGCCTAGCCCAGGCTCCATCACCTCACATTTGGTACGTGCAGCAACCTCCTCCCTGGGTTCCCTGCCTTAGTCTTGCTCCCTTCCAGTGTCCTTCCAATATTCAAGTCTGACCCCCACACACCAGCATTCGAAACCCTCCCCTGGCCCTCCCCTGGCTTTCCTTTGCCTCCTAGGGTAAACTCAAAACTCACATGCACTGTCTACAACATCCTGCTCATTGTACCCTCTCCAGCCCTGACTCTCAGCATCCTGCCCATACTCTGCTCAGGCTGAACCCCTCTCAGTTCCTCAAAACTTGTCATGCTTCTCTGCCTGAAGGACTTTCGTGTACCCTGTTCCCCTCTGTGTGGAATTTTTTCTCTACCTGGCTGACTTCTACTCACCTCTGGCATCCACATAGCTTCCATGTCCTTCGCAAAGCCTCACCTGACCCTCAACTTCAGGTGAGGTGTCCCCAGTATGTGGCCCTGTGACCTTCTGTACCTGCCCACCCACAGCACCTGCTGACCTTCATGGTCGTTACTCTGCATTTTTGTCTCCCCTGCTTGACTGTGAGCTTCGTGCTGGCGCATCCCCACGGCTGAGCCCCGCAGTGCACGCTTAGGAAGCAGTGGAGGGGTGAATGTGTTTGTACATCAAAGTGTCGTTTTCGTGGATACTTCTGTGAACCAGCTCTTCTGCTCTTTTTGTTATAGCTTACACTTGTTAAGGGTCTGGGGCAAAGCCTCAAAGGGAAGGTGGGAGATGATGCCAGACAACAACGCTAATGATAATATTGACGGTTACTATTATTAGTGCACCTGAAATTTCTCCACCTTTTTTGCACTCGGCTGTAGCTTATCCTCTCAGTGCTCCAATAACACTTTGACTCTTCTGGACCTTAAAGTGGGTCCTTACCCGGGACCCTCATGGATTATCATGCAAATC
Organism: Artibeus jamaicensis; assembly: GCF_021234435.1. Lineage (NCBI taxonomy): Eukaryota > Metazoa > Chordata > Mammalia > Chiroptera > Phyllostomidae > Artibeus > Artibeus jamaicensis. The sequence goes on from NW_026522059.1 coordinate 43,064,826, forward strand.
AAACTTCACAAGCCTTCCCAGAAGTCCCTCCTCTTAGCATCAGGGGAGCGCTAGGTGCTTCTGCTCTGAGATGCTGATGCTTTCTCAAATCTAAGACTCCCTTGTATGACACCATTTGCTCTCCTCTAGTGTTTGTGCGATTATTTCCATAATAAAGACGTTTTAAAACTATCCCCATGGACATATTTGTCTTTGCGTTGTTTATTTTTTACATCACTTGTCTTCAATTGCTATTTAACTATTGTTTTGATCAGACTTAGAGCGAACATAAAACCAAAAAAGCTCTACTACACATGTGCAGAAGCATGTGATTCGATGAGGAAATTAAGTTCATACAATGAGCTGAGAGACCAGATTGCTGTCTCTCACCCACCGGCCACCTGTGGGAGCCAATCAGTCCACTGCAGAACAGATGGCAGAGAACTTGGAGCTTGGTGGGGAAAAGTGGGGGCAGGTTAGGGAGAAACTAGAACAGTACAGGCATGAAGCACTCAGGAACTAGACACATAGGATGGTCTTGGAAAGAAAATAATTATGGGGAGATGCTTCGGACTCAGAGTCTCGGGAGATGAAGGCAGTGGTGATGAGGAAGGGCATCCAGGAGAAGACGGAACCACAGTCACTGCAAGAACAGAGCCACACACTGGGAAACGGAGAGGATTTCCCTCTGATTTGCAGGGAAGATGATGAATTGGTTTTTAGATAGACTGGGTTTGTCTAAACCCATGAGAAGTCCCAGTGGAACTTAAGAGTCACAGGAAGTTAGCTGCAGAGAGGTGAGGGCTGGGGATGACAATTGAGAAGGGACCCACGTAGAGTGGGTAGTCACGGGATGGATGAGGGAGATTCCACAAGGTGATGAGCCAAGTACAAGGCCAACAGGAAGTCCCCAAGTAAGTTGAAAAGAGCAAAGACTAGGATCAGAACGGCAATGAGATAGAGAAGACCGAGGTCAGAGGTCATCTGGATGTAGTGAGGTTGCAAAAGCCAGGACAGGAAAGACTCGAAAAGGAGTTGGTTCCCAATATTCAATGCTGATCATTTGAGCTGAGCCCTTACCATGGGCTAGGCATGTTTTGAGGAACTCTTCATCAGTGATTTCATTTAATTCTGTTCTTGAGTTAAGAGGTGCTATTATTATGCCCATTTGAGAAATGAGCTAACGGAGACTTGGAGAAGCTATAGAACTGATGAGGGCCACCTGGGCAGTGAGAGGCACAGAGCTAGGATTCAAACCCATTGTCTTGGAAGCCAGAGCTGCGTCTTGAGAGATGAAGGGAGAGATGGAATGGGCTATATATCAGTTTGCTTTGACTCTGGGTAGCTTGACAAAACAAAACAGAAGTCTCTATTCCGGATGAGACTTGGAGTTGAAAGAGGCAGGAAGCCTGGCTACTCTTCTCATTAAGTACGGCAAGGTTGGGGAGCAAGTGTGAGAGCGGAGGCCGGGTCTGGCCACCGGCGGCTGCCTCTGCTGGGCCTGAGCAGAGGAGGCTTCTCCAGAGCCTTCTTTCTGCCTGATGGACATGCTTTCAGTGGCCAAGGAGCCAGAGAGCACTCAGAGCAGAGATAGAGAACAGCCCATCCATTCCCCAAACCCCTGTGGTAAAACTCCCCCCAAGTCTGGAAAGAGGCAGAGGTCCTGAGAGGAAAGGAATGTGGGCCCTGGCCACGTGGCTCAGTGGGTTGGAGCACCATCCCAATAGGCCAAGGTTGCAGGTTTGATCCCTGGTTAAGGGACATACAAGAAGCAACCAACGAGTACATGAGTATGTAGAACGAGTTGGTATTTCTCTCTCTCTCTAATCAATAAATTAAACATGTTTTTAAAATTACACACATACTGCCCTGACTGGATTGGGTGTTGTATCACAGACCAGAAGGTCACTGGTTGACTCCCGGTCAAGACACATGACGGGGTCCCCAGGTCCCCAGTTGGGGGTATGGAAGAGGCAACGGACTGATGTTTCCCCCGCACATTGAAGTTTCTCTCTCTCCTTCTCTAAAAATAAATAAATAAACCCTTTAAAATTGTTTTGTTTAATCACACACACACACACACACACACACACACACACACACACGAAAGGGAGACACGGGCAGACCAGACAAGTCAGAGATCCCGGGGGCTTCCTAGGCAAACAGCGGTAGGGGCGGCGGGAAGGGTGGGATAGGGAAGATCCCCATTTTTTTAAAAAGCCAGAAAAGGCCAGTCAACTGTGGAGCATATGAGTTTGCGTACAGGTAAAAACAAGTCTCTTTCCCAAACACAGAGATCTAGGGATTAGTCAGAGAGGTCACCCCACACCACCTCCCCCCAGATCCTGTTCTTCCTGCTGCCTCATTTAATAGTCTTTCTTCTTCTCCCTTATACTCTGCCCCCAACTGGAAAACCCTTCCCTCCAAAATCTAAGTTTAGGAAAAGAGTAAAGTAGGAAGAGGACAGAGGGAGAGAGGGGGCCTCTTTTCCCAGGAAATTCAGAGGTGACTTGGTGCTTTTATGGGAGCGAACAGCCAAATCTGTCACCTCACACCCTGGATGCTGTGACAGGGCCGAGGAGAGAGACTGAGGGACGCCCCAGGCCTCCTGGAGGCAATTTGAAGCAGATCCGGGGACTGCATGTCGGGGCTCCGGGACGTGTACAGTGAGAGGAAAAGGAAGAGGGGAAATGGAGACCACCCCCGGCCCGAGGGGATTGCTTCTGGTGGGCACAGGTCTCTCCAGAGGGGGACTGGTGGGTTCTGCTTTGTGTCATGATCTCTCACCTCAGAGCTCTGTAACCCAAGCCTGTCCCCATCAGTTGGCCAACTCCATGAGACACGCACCCTTCACTTCCCCTCCCCCACATCAGACACTCTTTTTTTCTTTTGCTCTTCTGCTTTCAATCAGCATTGCTGGCTTTCGAGTCAAGTCAAAGGAGATTTGTAGATAAAGGGACAGTGTCTGACCCTCCAGCTGTTTTGCTGGTTTGCGTGTGGAAGTCAGGCAGATGCTGGTTGCAGGCAGGCTGTCAGCTAGGACAGCGCCCCCTGGAGTTGTGCAAATCACTACCCCTGGAGAGCAGGAAAGAATCTGAAAGTGAAGGAGCCCTGAGCCCTGAGCCTCCACCCTACTTCTCTCCAGCCCTGCGATCCACCTTCGTTCTGTGTCTGCAACTCAAGCAGCTCATCCCAGCCTGGGGCCTTCAAGTCTGTCTGCCGGCACTACCTCTCCCAAGCACCTGACCCTCACGGCTGCCTTCCTATTGCTCCTACATCTCAGTTCGACTCCCAGTTCCTTAGAGGGGCCTTCTCTCTGCCCTGTGTTATTATTTTCGAAGCACATATCTTATCCGAAAGTTACTTTAAAAGTACTCACGAGCCCTCTCCCTGACTAGAACATAAACTCCAGGGGCACATGGCCTCAGGGTGTCCTGCTCCCTCCTGTGTCCTTGGCACCTAGGAAAGCATCTGGCTCCTACTGAGGCCGCTCAGTAAAAATGTGACAAATTAAATTCATTTAAATCGAAACTGCCACCCACAAGTGACTGAATGTTTAAAATTGTTTATAAGCAATTAAAATTTAGCCCCAAATAATTATTTTTGCCCATGCCTCCAAATGGCCCCCCACCTTCTCCCTCATTATTTGCCTCTTCCCTTTCATCTCCCTGGATGCTATGTCCAGAATGTCGGGAATGGCTGTAAACTCCCGGTGGTTCAAGGGAACCTATGACTTTAAAAAAGACACTCATCTCTGAAGATTGTATAAAACACGCCGTAAAGAAAAATCTCCAAAGGAGATAAAGGGCATCAGGAGTAGGGCGTCTCCTTTTTATAAACAGTTCCTAGGTGGTGCCTGGCCAGCTGCTCCACCCCAGCAAAATAGGCCAGCAGGGAAACCTGCCCCTGGCCTGGGTTAACCCTTCTCTGGCCCTCACCTCAGTAAGATGCTGGGAAAGATCAGAAGAATTCAAGCACTACTTGCTGGCTGGAAGAGAACAGCAAAAGCTAGGGGGGTGGAGGGGGGCGGGGACCGGTTCCAGTGTTTCTCCCCACCCCCCAGCTTTCTTCTCCCAAAGAGCCTTCTGTTCAGAGAAATTAAAGGACTCTGATAGCAGATCACAAATTCAGGACAGAAAAGCTTCACTATGTAGCCGGAGACTGTATTGTGGGCAACCAGACGTTGGACACTTTTTTTGCTTATGAACTTTCAGAGACCATTCGAATAAAAGGCTATTTGTTCCTGGACAAACACTCACCAGCAAAGACGCCTTTAAGAGTAGGGGGAGAATTTTGTTTTGCATTTCCTCTTTGGACAGAGAGAAAGAGAGAGACAGAGTTGCTCTACTTACTTTTCAGATAAAAGAACCTAAACTAATTTGTTTACTATTGCTGGGGATTCATATTTACAAGTTCCTGTGCCATTGTGGTAAAAAGAAATGCTATTTTTAAGAAGTAAAAACCCACACAAACCTCCCTATGTAGGGCTGTTCTTCCCCTTCCTGCCTCCCACTTTCATTTTACAGGAGGCCCAGAACGGACAGGGCCAAGTCACAGCTCCCAGGTGACTTGGAGGTTCTCTGTCTCTCCCACACTCCCTTGCGGAAAGGCCATACCCGGACTGGGAAAGCAGTCCCTAGTCCAAGTTCGGTGAAATTCTGCATGCCTCGCGGTCACACCCTAGATTCACTTCAGTTCAGAAAGTCTGGCATAGGGAACCCACACCCTAGGCTTCCACCGCCCCCCCGCCCCTTGCAATCTTCATTTTCCCTGTATACATGGAACATTTCTGAAATCAAGCTAGTAAGAGGTTGAAGAATGTCCTTTTAAAAGAGGGTGTGCCATAACTGGGTCACACTAACAGTGTGACTAATCAGAGTTGCCTATAACCACAGCTACTGTGGCTGCAACCTGACGTGGTCATTCGTGAACCACAAAACGACTCAGCCATCTGCGAGGGGGGCCCTGGAGTTCACAGATCACCCCAGGCCTGTTCCCTGCTCAGCCCAGGTGGCAAGGGCCCCTAGGCACATGCAGGCACAGGAAGGGATGTGACCGCTTCCCACCTCCTCTTCCTCAGGTCTTCACGGGCTCCCGCCTCAACAAGCATTTGCAACAGTTAGGCTCCTGGCTGCGTTCCACTGGCAACCCTGAGCACAGAAGAGAAAAATAAGGCTTCTAGAATAAGTTTCTTTTAAAGAAAAGGAAAAAAAAAAAGAGAAGAAAGAAAACTTCCCCCAACTTACTTTGGGGTCCTTTGTCATGCTTATCACTTATTATTGCACTGAAACTTGATAAAATCCATAAACATTTCCCCAAATACTACAGCAGTTTAAGGGGTTTTCAAGACAGGAGCATCCTTTGCCAAAGGGTCCCTCAAGGTGTCCTTGCTCCTTGCAAGGAGGAACAATTAACCCCTTCCCTTCCTGCAACCTTAGTAATCGTTTTTGCAGGCCCACAGTGCTAAAGAAATCACTTAGGGCCCAGAGGTTCATTTCTAAATGAGGAAAATGAAGGGGGGCTGGCAGAGGAAGATCTGTGCTCACTACTTTTCAGCCCCACCCCACCCCCAACTCTGTGGAAACAGTTATTTTCCGGTACAGTTTGGGTAAAATTAGTCGAAGGTATCCAGTGGACAAAGCACCCTCTCCTTCAGCCCCTCCCCTCACTTGTGTCCCCCTCAAGCCCCTCAGCAATACTTCAGGTAGAAACCCGCTAATTTTTCCAATCACTTTAATTCAGGAGGTAAACGCCACTGTTTCGGGAAGGGGAAGAGGAGCCTTCTCCGAATGCATGGAAGCAACAAATGAGAAGGGAACAGACAACGCTTGTGAAATCCCAAACCAGACCGGTAAGAACAACATCATAAATTATGGATCCCTCCAGCCGCCTCCGACCTGTCGCTGCGTGCGTGGTCCGTCTCCATGGACTTGCCCCGCGCAGGCAGACACTGGTCCCGGAGTGAAGGTCACCTGGGTGTCTGAGGACCCCAGCTGCCCCGAGTGACTCAAGGGGTGCTGGGGCCTAGGGCCCTGGGGCAGCTCGGAGCTCAGCACTGCTGGACCAGCGGCGGGGTTACCCCCCACCCCCGCCTGACAGCACAGGCTGGTCATTGTTCGAGGGGACCCCACAGGAGCACCCAGCAATGGCTTCGGTGCTCAGGTCCCACCGGGGTCTAACCGGGGGACACTCGGGGCACGCAGGGAGGGTGCGGGTTTCACCCTATACCCCTGGGCGCACAGGGTGTGAGGCTTCATGGTGGGCGGTGTGGTGGGGCCCCGGGAGCCGCGGGCGACATCTGCACCAGAGCGCAGAGGCGGGAGTCGTCACACGCAGGACGCCCATCTGGATGGGCTTTCCTCCCGTGCCAGATGCGAGGAGGGAAAAGTCAAGGTTAAATGCTTCGGCGGGGGCTGTGGCTGGGCTGTGTGTGGCTCGGGGGCTGCGGCGGGGGCTTCGGCGGACGGGCAAAGCCAAGGCCCCTCCTCGGTGCCCAGCTCAGCCCGCAGGCCACTCAGCCCCACCTTGCTCTTTGTTTTCCTCCGGAGCAGATGTGCTGTGACCCTCGTATTATTCGTGCTGTCAAGATTAAAGGAGCCCCCACCCTGTTTAGAAATTGCAACTCTTGTCCCCAACCCTCATCCACCCCACCTATTGTTTTGTTTTTGTTTTGGTTTTTTGGCAGCAACTCAGCTCTCATCATAAGGTGGGCAAAACCCTCGGTTCACATTTACATTTGTTTGTGTGCCAAATTGGCCTGCTGTTCTGGCCTCTTAGCGACTGTAACCAGCACCACAGAAACAATGAATTATAGGAGATTAAAGTCACTGAAAACCGACTCATCCTGCAGATGTGTCTGCTGAAGGCTGCTCTGTGGACCAATGTGTAAAGGGTCTTTGTGTGTGTGTGTGTGTGTGTGTGTGTGTGTGTGTGTGTGTGTGTGAAAAGCCAACAGCCTCACATTTGTTCTTTGGTAATTTGTCTTCAATATGCCCCCCCTTTTTAATGATGATGAAAGGTCAATTATGGGACTCAGATATAAGCAACCTTATCTGGCCAGCCGGTACTCCCAGAAATGAATGGCAGAGTTGGGGTTTCTCATGGGACAGAGAAAAGGGAACTCCAAATCAAGCTGAATTGTGTGTGAGTCAGGCCCTGGAGAAAATTGTGGGTAGAGGAAGTGTGGGGGGCAGTTTCCTGGATTTCTGTCGCAGGAAGAAACCACCAGTGGGAGGGAGGGAAGGGAGGGCAGGGAGGGAGAGGAGAGGGCGGGAGAAGGGCCTCCCTTCAGGACGAGGGGGAAGGGACGGCAGCTCGGTGGGAAGGCTGGGCGGTCTTTGTTTTGTTTGTGTGAGCAGGGGCTGGGCCCAATGAATGCGCCTGAGTGTGCACCAGGCGGTCAGCTGCCTGGCGAGGTAACAGCTGGCACCTGTGCGTGAAAATGCAGCGTGCATTAGCAGCATCATTATTTAGCATTAGAGCATTACAAAGATAATTACTGCCAGTTAGAAAGGAGGAGGACAGAGGGAATTGAAACCCCAGACCCCTTGGCTTTTCAGACTCCCAGGTTACAAGTGTAATTTCCAGCAGCCTTTGGAGGGCCACCTCTCACCAAGCTATAGAGTCTGAGCCTTTAGATTGGACAGCCGGAGCCAGTGCCCTGGGGCTCTCTTCCGGGTCTCACCCGGGCTCCAGGTCAGGTTAGGGTAGTAGATAAACCATCAAAAATCGCCATACTGAAGTTTTCTGATAGCCAAAGATGTTTTTACCTGGAATGCCAAGACTATCCTTGTAATCTGCAATTAAAGGGGTCGAATAAAGGGGAGCAGGTATTTTGGTCTTCAAATAGTAGTAATAACCTCACCAGTTAGCAATTGTGCTGTTTTCGTGTGTCAGACACTATGAAAACATTGTAATGAGTTCCCTTCCTTTATCTTCACAGCCTTAAAAGTAGGACACAATTATTGAGACCACTTGGTAGATGAGTAAACCACGGCTTCGAGAGGTACGCAAAGTCACTCAGCTGTTTTCAGTTCTGCCCCACTGCCTAATGGTTAAGATGTCCTTAGATGCTCAAAACAGCCCAGAGAGCAAGCAAAGAGAATGGGGTACAAGAAGGACCCTTTCCTAAGGCTTGAGGTTTGGTACGTACTGTCTAGTTTTCCAAACACACATTTCTGCTACATACATCCATGATTTCGGGACAAGTAATCCACAGAAGAAAATGCCATGATGTCTGGAAAATAAAGTGTTTTCAAGAAGTGTCTTCTTAAATGTCTAACCACTATGCTGTGCACCTGAAGCTAATATAATATTGAAGGTCAACTGGAAAGTGTTGGTGCGAGTATCTTTTTTATAGAATGGAATGTTGATTTAATTAGTGAAAAAATGTTGAGACTTCCAGTCAAGATGGCAGCCTAGGCAGACATGTCTCATATCTCCACACAACCAAATCAAAATTGCAACTAAAATATAGGACAACCATCACTCAGAACTATCAGAAATCAAACTGAATGGATGTCTGACAACTACCGAATTAAAGAAATCACATCTATCCAGACTGGTAGGAGGGGTGCAACATGAAATGGGCTGGTCCACACCTAGGTGTGGTGGATAAAAATTTGGGAGGGATGTTTTGGGAGTGAGGAGTCCCAGCCTCACACCAGGCCTCCCAGCGCAGGTTTCCAGTGCGGGGAAGATAAGTCCTCACAACTTCTGGCTGCAAAGACCAGTGGGGACTTAGCTGATGGAAGAAACTTCTGGATCCCCAAACTTCTGGAACAATTCCTCTTATCAAACCCACACATGGACTTAGCTTCTCAGACTCACTCCCTCCAAGCTCCAGCACCAGGGGAGCAGCTTGAAAGCCACCAGTGGCATAAGGGGAGGAACTGAAGTGCCTGGCATCAAGGCAAAGAGAGGCCATTGCCCCTTTTCCAAACCCTCTTTCCACAGGGCCATCAAGGCTCTGAGACTCCATCAACCTGGCTAACACTGCGTGACCCACCTTGGAGATCTACAGTGACCCCACCCAACCCAATTTATGGGCCACCCAAGCTGCTTTTCCATATGAATGGCTGGTCTTGGCTCATATTGCACAACTTTCCAAATGCTCTCAAACAAGCAACAGCTGACTTCAGTGAGCCCCAAACCCAGCACAGCAGCAGCCATCCTAGATTCACCATTTGGCTTAGTCTGGAAATCTCCACGCCCAGCACAAAAAGCAGCCATCTCAGATTGCTTTATAGCTCAGTCAGGGTGGCCCTGGGCAAAACACAGGAGGGGGCTGAGCATGGCCTGCAGCACCCAGAAAACCCCAGGGCCAGCACACCCAGTGGACAGCTACAGAACTTGTCAGAGCACAACCCGCCCTGTGCCTGCACAGCTGATCCTCCACAGAAGGTAGAGGTAAGTAGTCACAGCCAATCCTTACAGCTGACTGGCCTGGGTAAATCCCTCCATTGACCTGCCAACGGCAACCAAGTCTCAACTACAAGAGGAGGGTGTACTCAGCCCACACAAAGGGTGATATAGGAGGCTATGCCACTGAACCCTACAGGACACCTGCTACATTAGGCCACACTACCAAGACACAGAATCATAGCAGCTCTATCTGATAATACATAGGAACAAACACACAGATGCTGTCAAAATGAGGAGACAAAGAAATATGGCCCAATTAAAGAACAGATCAAAACTCCAGAAAAACAGCTAAACAAAATGGAGATAAGCAATCTACCACACTATTACATGCAGAGTTCAAAACACTGGTTATAAGGATGCTCAAGGAACTTAGTGAGGACCTCAGCAGCATAAAAAAAGATGCAGTCAGAAACAAACAATACACTAATGTAAATAAAGAACAACTGACAGAGAAACAACAGTAGAGTGAATGGAGCCGAGAGTGACATCAATGATTTGGAACATAAGGAAGGAAAAAGCAACCAATCAGAACAAGAAGAAGGAAAAAGAATTTTAAAAATGAGGATAGTAGAAGCAGCTGCTGGGACAACTTCAAGAGGGCCAACATTCCCATCATAGGGGGCCTAGAAGGAGAAGAGAAAGTGGAAGTGTATTTGAAAAAATAAGGAAAGAAATCTGCCCAATCTGGTGAAGGAAATAGACAGGCAAGACCAGGAAGCACAGAGAGTCCCAAACAAGATGGATGCAAAGAGGCCCACTCCAAGACACATCATAATTAAAATGCCAGTGGTTAAAGATAAAGAGAAAATCTTAAAAACAGCAAAAGAAAAGAAGTTAGTTACCTACAGGGGAGTTCCCATAAGACTGTCAGCTGATTTCTCAAAAGAAACTTTGTGGGCTAGGAGGGATTGGCAAGAAATATTCAAAGTCATGAAAAGCAGGGACCTACCGCCAAGATTGCTCTACCCAGCAAAGCTATCATTTAGAATCAAAGGGCAGATAAAGAGCTTCCCAGACAAGAAAAAACTAAAGGAGTTCATCATCACTAAACCATTATTATATGAAATGTTAAAAGACCTTATTTAAGAAAAAGAAGACGTTCAAAACTATGGACAATAAAATAACAACAAATATGTATCTATGAAAAATTGAATCTAAAAAACAAACTAAGAAAAACAGAGACAGAGTCATGGATACAGAAAGTGTTTTGATGGCTGCCAGATGGCAGGGGTATGGAGGGAAATGGGTGAAAAGGTGAGGGGATTAAGTACAAATAGGTAGTCACAGAATAACCAAGGTGATATAAAGTACAGTATAGGAAATGGAGTAGCCAAAGAAATTACACGTATGACTCATGGACATGAATGATGGTGAGGGGACTGCTTCGAGGAGTGGGGGGTGCTGGGTGGAAGGGGGCAAAGGGGGAAAAATCAGGACAACTACAGTAACAGCATAATCAATAAAATATAATTAAAAATGTTTCACAAACTTGCTCATTAAAAAGTCTGCACCCAACACATACAACTTACTACATGGACAGTGACACAGTAACAGGTGTAGGACCCAAAACTGGCTTCACCTTTGAGTTCCAGAGAGGCCAATAAACTCACTTTTCAACTCCTCACCTAAATTTATTTTTGTATATTGTGCTGAATGAAGTCAGAGAAGACATTTACTTTCTGAGGTGCACGTTGAATTTATACTATCAGATTATGATGTCAAACTGAAGAGTTATTGTTATTAATACTACTAATAATTATTGATAACAATCACTAACACAAACTGGGTGATTATTAGGTGTCAAGTATTGCACCAAATGCTAAGTATTTATCATCTCATTTAATCCTTTAAAAGAAAGCCCTGGCTTTCACTCCTTCTTCCCCACCTCCTCTCCACCAGAAAGCTCTTTTAAAAATGTAAACAAAGTCCTGCTTTTGGTTTAAGTCCTCAGATGGCTTCCTATCCCAAAGTGCTCAGAAAAACTCCAACTGCTTCCCTTGGCTTACAAGCTGGTACCACCCACACCAGCCTATTGCCTAGTTCCTCCAGCAGCCCTTATCACTATCCTACAACCATGAGTCAGGAGGAGCTCATGCTTCGACAAAGACATTTGTACCTCAGGGCCTTTGCACATCCTTCTCTTGCTGCCTAGAATATCCTGCCTTTGCCTGGCTAATTTTTTTCATTCTTCAAGTTAAATGTTTCTACATCATGAAGACCTTTCTTCCAACCATTCAAATCGCTCTAGCACTCTTTTATTTCACAGCACTAACACCAGGAAAAATAACTTTGTTATTTTCTTTGTTTGCTTACTTGTTTATTTTCTTCTCTGATCCATAAGATCAAGCAGGATGGGGGCACACATTCAATGATGTTCTCCACTCCATCTTCAATCCCTGGTGCTTCTGGAACAAGAAATAATATTTGTTAAGTTAATAAACAGAGAAGCACTCTCAGAGGTAGATATTATTTTGAAAGCAAAACAAAATGACAAACACACATGATCATTAAGAAATGTTAAAGTCAAATAGGAAACTATAGAAAATGAACTTACCATGTGAGCCATTTAAATGTACATCAGGGTAACATTTCCAAATGCACCAGAGGTTAATTCATCAGCTTGCACACTAATTCCAGCCACACAGTTTAACATGAAATATCCTGGGACTTCAGATGTAATGTTTCCTACTACTTCTGAATTTTCAAAGCATTTGCGCATTTGAACTATTTGTGGGCATTCCATCTAGTCATTTCTGCTGTTACCTAAGGAAACCAGCAGAACGTGGTTTTATTGCACAAGCCAAACGTAGCCACAAACCCAGTGACATAGTCTTCCAGTACTTCTCAATCTTTGATTAACTCACAAGCAGCCCTCACCCAAGGGAAAGGCGAAATTCAAATAAAAAAGGAGGGACCATATTCATCCTTATATTCATAGAGTCTCTTCAAAATCAAAAGTTCACTGTTTCTCCAGACAGTAAGCAGACAGCTTTTCTGCAACAAGTAAAACTTCACAGGTCTTATCTTTGTGTTGATTTCACAGATTGGCTAAACCTGCCTGTCCTACCAAGGAAACAGGTTCCAGTAAAAGCTGGTTCCAGTAAAGGTCTCAGTGCTGCACACGAGGCAGGTTTCCTCCAGGGAACTGAAGTTTTCTGTTTCCTTCCAGCAGGAACCATAGATGCTCTGTAGGAAAATGCAGGAATCGGATCCATACAGGACAAAACACAGCAACCCCAGGGGGAGGGGGAGATTTCCCTGGTTTCACACTGCATGTGGATGGTTTCTAATTCACGTACCACAGGAAGCTGAAATGGTCGTTTCCTGGCTTCTCCAATAGCGGTTTTCCAGTGAGGAGAGAATTCTGACTAATCAGTGCTATTTTTTTTGTGAGTCTTCATAGGGAAAAAAAAAAGCCAACTTATAATGGAGGGGGGCGGGGTGAGAAAGTGGCGACAGAAACAACCCAGAGTTGGTCTTGATATCAATCATCTCCACCTTTTGTGAGAGTGTTAACAAGCAAGACCTACCCACACAGACTGGCACTGATACGCGTTTTCGGTACGTTACTTAGAGCATGAATGAGGCATCATCTACTTTTCTATCAGAAGGTTTTCTTAATACAAATATACAGACCAAACTTGATAGCAAAAACATAAGCAGGAGAGATTATATGTACATCCAGTGTTTTTTAGTATACAATTGTATTTTCCCCGGTTTGCTCACTCATTCGTATGTGGACATGTGTGTGTCATGGGATACAGTTTTCGAGTCTTGAGACTTCTATGTGACTTTTTTTTAGCTGTTACACTTAAATGTAGTTGACCTTCAGCAGAAGTAGGCAGAGTGAACCTTCGGTCTGCTGTGGTTTCAGATACATCAATCATTTCTTCTTTTTTGTGTGATCGTTGTAAAAGTTGTCTGAACGTGAAGGTGACCTCAGAGCCCACCCAGCCCTTCAGGAAGGCCCCCTGTGGTGTGGGGGAAACCTTGGCAGGCTAGATGAGGTCAGCTCTTCGCAGGAATGATACGCTCTAAGGCAGAGTCAGTGAATGCATGGCTTCCAGAAATTTAAGAACCGCAGCCCCACAGAGTGATGAGCTTACATTCTCAGGAAGGTAATGTCAGGTCAACAAATAGGAGCTTGGGCCAAACTGTAGTGAATGAATGAGGTGTACCAGTCTCAAGGAGGACTCTTCTTACAAGGTTGGAGAGATCAGCATGGGAACTAAAAGGGAGTTAGATCCAAAAATTGCCACTCCCTCCCCAGTATTGTTGGGGGAAAAGAAGACGATGACTTGACCACTGAATACTACTGTCATGTGGACCGGGATATGCCTCCCTGCAATGGGCAAGGAGGCAGGAAGCTTTTATGGACAGGTGTCAGCAGCCACCAGAGTTGTACATGTTCTTGACCAGTGGTTCGTACATTTTGCTTTAAATATGAATTAGCTGGACTTATGGTTGACATGTCAGTTTCTTGGGGGTTTTGTTGAACGAGAGGCAATTCTAAGCCAAATCTCCCAGGTGCCCTAGAAGCCCGTGACCAGGCTGGGGACTTGCCATGGTAGTGCCCCTGGGAGACCATCCTGACCAGCGAAACAGCCCCTAGATGACATCACCCGTTTGACCATCATTGAAACAAACAAGCAAACTGAAGCAAAACTCCAGGATGTTGTGAGCCCAGGGGAGAGAAAGTGCTTGTTTCTTCACAGCAACCCATCCCAGAGCTGGGACACCAATACCTGATTCATAACTATTCATGATTCATAACTATTAGTCAAAAAAGCAGTTCTTTCTCAACATAATCTTGAAAACAGACCCCCCCAAAGTCAGGGTTTCTAGGGATTATTCCTCCAGGAGTACGTGTTTGAAGAACAATTGTCCTGAATGAATATAACTATTTCTGGTGGGACAAGGAGCATGGGATAGTTCCCAAGAAAATTCCATGCTTACTCTTAGGAGGAACACACAGCTTCAAAAGTAAAGCCTCTTAGGAAGCAGAAGACTGACTGACTGACTGACTGACTGACTGACTGAATTCGAGGCCACTCTGACAGCAAGGAAATAAGAACTATCTGGTCCCCCCCCCCCGTTTCCTGGGGGGAAGCACTCACTAGTTCTCAGGACTTTCTTTATGGTGGGAGGACAGCCACCCATGAGGCGGTTCTGTCAGGCAGCCTCAAGACAGTGAGGCCAGATGTTCAGAGAATCTCCTGCTCCAGTCTAGCTTGGTGATCACCTCAAAGGCTTCCTCAGCAGCATCCAGGAATCTAGGTGACCCTTCCATTTACCAGAAGCCATTGGAGGAGTCATGTAAAAATCTAGAAGAACCGAGCTCACAAAGGGATAAGTAACACAATTCTGCCAGCCTATGAGAGGAGAAAATTGAAAAGGCTGCAGCCAATTATTAGTAAGACCGGCGAACCTGAGAGGTCTAAAGAAGCGCTGGGGCTACAGGAAGCAGACTGCAGATACGAAGGCGCTTGGAGCGCAGGGGCCACCCGGCAGCCCCGGGGAAGAACTTAGACAGCAGGGGGCGGGTTTGATAGCCCACAGGGATTTTTTTTTAAGTGAGCTAACGTGAAATCAAGATTTTCTTTTTTACCCTTAGGAAAATCTGAATTTTTACCTTCTCTGTCTCACACAAAAGTCTTTATTTTTAGTTTGAGTCCACTACCAGGTTCAGAATGGGCAGGATAAAGTGATTCATCTCATCTAAACAACGAAAAAAGTTTTATTTTTAAGAAGATGAAACCACCACGCTTCTGTGAAGAGGGCCAGGACTCAGATGCAAAAGGCAAGATCCCAGGGCACACAAGTGAAGGGGTCACTGGCTCTCAGGCCAGTACCGAGTTGGCGCCTCAGAGGGAGGGCCTCCTTAAATTTTGGGCTCTCCTCACCCTGGTTCTGACCTACGAGTAATCACAAGATGGGAGGAAGACAGCACGGGAGATAAAATGAAGGCTCTTCTATTGAAATAAAATCAAAGAAGTATTGGGTTTCCCATCTCCTATTATGTTTCATAACTCAAATGACAAAACGATGAATTTGAACCCCCCCGATTCTAGTCAGGCATCTCTTCCATCACCTCATCAAAAACAAGCTCTTAGAAGCGTTCAGAAGCTTCTCTCGGTATTGCAACCTGTGGTTTTAATAAGGTGGTTTCTTGCTCCCGTCAAAGCCCCTCTGCCAGGTCCATCACTCCCTGTGCATGTGGAATAGCTGAGCAACGTCCTCTCTCGCCTTCATTTTCCTAAAAACATCTTGTGGTCACCTTTTAGCCTTTCACAACCCCTTTCATCTTTTCTTATCAAACCCATTTTCCTTTAGTCACTGACACAGTTGGTTTCTAGAGTTTCCATCTAGTCACACACCAACAGGGGTGTATGAGTGAGCCTAACACTTTTTCGAAAAGGCAAAGGAAAATCATTGTCTCTACACAGATCTTTCTTTCAGCAAATACTGTTTTAGGTTTATACAGCATGTACTAGAATTAATGGGGGCTGGCCCTTTAGCAAATATATTAAATATGTTCTTTCAGCCATAAAGCTCTGACTGTCAGGCTCTCTGAACAAAACCAAAGACTATACCAGCGACATAGGCCCTCAATCGACGACACAGCACACGGCTTTACTGCCCCGCTCGATTGCTCTAGGAAAGGGGTCTGACCTGAAGGAAACCATCTGTAGGCTACGAGGTGGCCCGACATGGCCACACTGCTGAATAGGGACACTCTGCCCTAGATGCTGAAAAACCCAGCCAGATGGACTTTCCGGGAGTGCAGCATGTCATTCAAAAGGAAACAAGAGTGGAGTAAGCAGAAAGGGAAAGAGGCCCAGAGAAAAAAGTAAACAGAAGGCATGAAGGCGTGGGACTTGGGAGGCAGTAAGAGCCGTGAGTTAGTCACGTCTTGGAAATAGGGGAAGGGGGAAGAGAGAGAGGCCAGAGGCCAGTGACAGGAGAAATGGAGCAAGAAGCAGAGACCGAGAGGGCCCGAGAGGCTGACGTGAGTCGTTGCATTTCCCTGTGAACATCGTTGTTCTTTCTTCAGGCAGCGGCACCATGACTGTCCTCGGAGCATGTCACCTCCCTGCTTTTAGTCGCTTTGTTTTTGTAGGGAGTGGACTGAACCCAGCCCTGCCTGAGCTCAGCCCGGGGACTGGCCCCTCAGACCATCACATCCACCTGGCTACAGGGACGGTGCAAGGCTGGGCCTGTGACCCACACCACATCAGTGAGAGCCCACGGAGCTGGCTTCCAGAACTGTTACCGTAACTCTGCAAAGAAAAGGCACTTTTGCTGCCCCTGGGAAGCTATCAGTGCCAGGAACCACCATGTGGGGAAACTCAGTCCCCAGAGTGAAGCCAACCCATAGAAAAGTAGGGCCATGGGGTAGAGGGGGACCGCCCAAGCCATGAAAGCGACCCGAGTCCAGGCGTCTCTGATGCGCTGGAGACACCATAATGGAGCACCTGCGGAGTGAGGACCGCCAGACACTTGCTTCTGAGGACAATGGCATAATTGGATACAGCATGGAAGGATCGGCCCTCATTATTTCTAGAGTATATACTACATAAACCTAACACAATACTTCCCAAAAGAAAGAAGCTTGGAATGTAATTGCTTCTTAGCAGGTGATAGTTATTATTATCAGGACGTGATACACTCATTATCATCCAACAGCGTCCCCTCCCAGAGTCACAGGGCAAAGTCACAAATTTTCAAAAGCACCCTTGAAAATCCCTTAGAAAGCTGCCACACTGGAGAGAGTTGCTCCAAAGTCCAATACGTCTGAATTTTCCTCACTTCTGGGCAAATCACTGCTCCTTGAGCAAAGCACCAAACCAGGGTTGCGGGTTTACACGGGAGCTCATGGAGAACCCATCTCTCCAGACCAGAGTCACAGAGCTCACACACGAAGGCATGTGGCATCTGAGACTCACTGAGAGAAGGACAAACTTCTGATTCCCACGTTGTCGTCGGCCTGCTGGGGCTGTGGCTCAGGGGGCGGACATGCACACATTGCCTGCACTGTTACATCGTTGCGCTGCCCCCTCTATTATGTTTTTGTTTTTTGGCCTTAACCCACTTAGGCAAATGCACATGTGACTATTATGCTGTCATATTCCTGCCAATACAGGCTTTTATCAGCAACAGATTACACACTGTGTGGATCAGCACCCAAATACCCACGAGCAGGTAAACCCATCTGGAAAATACCTTGACATTTGGATTGCTTTTCCCCCAGCTAAAGGAGGGGTTTTCAGAAAGTCAACTTTGTGGCCATTTTGAACTCATTCTTGGATGCTTGAAAATGTTAGAGTTTAGCAATGCAGAGGTCTGGCTTTCCCCAGAAAATGAATGGTTGATGATCTCTCAAGCACATGTGCCATTCCTCCATGTCCACCACCGCACTGACAAAGGGAGCATTTTCGTGGGAGTCCTGCCCAAGGGGAGCCAGTGCTGAGGTGCACACCATGGAGATGCACAGGAAGTGGCGTATTGTCAATTCACCTCAAAGGAGGAAACTTGATTCAGTCAGCACCCTCTTTACACACCAAACCCCAGCCGGATGGAGACTTGACCCAACTCGAGAGGGCACGGGAGGACCTAGAAAAACTGGGAGCACACAGGAGGGGTGGAGGTGAGGGTGCAGTGAAAGGAAGGAGAATAGGAAGTGAACGTCACTGAAGGAAGACATTCTGATCAACTTTCTGGAGCCACACCTGCCGCCTGGGAAAATTGAGGGCGGGGAGGTGAACGAAGCCAAGGAACATTCTTGATAGATCCGAAATAATCTACCAAAAGGCAGGGCACCCTATGAGTGGTTTGTTCTAGGCCTTTCCATTCCTCCTTCTTCCAAAAGATAATAGAGAAATACAATGGCTGAGTTCAGGGTCCAAGTTGGACACAGCTGGATTTAAATCTTGACATTGTCACCTGGCAGCTGTATGCCCTGGGACAAGTTATTTCAATTCTCTTTGCCTCAATTTCCTCATCAATGAAGCTGATAATAATACCATCTCTCTCAGAGAATTGAAAGAGATGATGGATGAAAAGTGCCTGATGCAGAGAAAATGTTCTGTAAATATTACATGCTGCTATGGTACCGTCTTTCCCATCCTTAATTATTTACGCAGTGCCTGTGATAACTGATTATTGACAAAGCACTGTTCTCCTATGGGCATCTTGAGGCTGCACAGAATGCTTAGGATGTCACTTTGACCTTGCATGTTCTCACAGTCAGCAGAAATTAATTCACATACTAGATTTGTCAATGGCCATAGGCTTCAGGGTCCCAACCAGAAAGACCTTGAGCAAAATTTTTAAAAAAACATTCAATGTCAATAAGTGAATTTGAATCTTCATCAAAGTGGGCTGTTATTCAAATGAAATACTACAAAATGTAAAACCTCTTGGCATGACCTCCCTCCATAATCAGGTGAAAGCTTTGGTCTTTCCATTCCAGGAGTGTGTTACAAGAAATGGGCTTTGTCAAGGACCCCGAATTCACACCAGAAAGAAAACCCCTAGAATATCTCCATAGATGCTGTCATACATAAACTTGATGAAGAGTGGTTGTCCCTGCCTTTGCAATTTTATATGTCCATCGACGGTGGGTTTCCTCAATGTTCGCCCCGCAGGGGAACTTAAACTGCGGTGGTTGTTTTAGAACAAAGGCGCATCCTTTGATAATGAGATGATCACATCCATGTTCTGCTGAATTACCCAATTAATTATGGTTTGCCATCTTCTGCCTTTGCAGAAGGAGATTTAGATTCATGAAGTCATCTACTCATCTTTGAAAAATAAACTGGTTAAGAAAGTCGCTCTGGTAATATTCATTACAGTTTTAAACAACTCTCTTTTTTTCTATTTCATCACAGCCGTAATTAATTTCGTGGCTCAGGTACACGAAGAGATTTAAAGTGATGTTTACGAAATGAATTAGCCTCTCCCTCATCTTATTTAGAGTTCTCCATTGTGAGTATACTCAAATTGTAATGGAGAGGCAATTTATGAGAAAGCTCTCTGGTGTCCTTGATTCTGTATCCCCTAGAGAATTTATTATTCAGTTCTTTTCCTTTCTCAGGGCCAGAAGATCAGGTGGCAGAAAGACAGCAGCTTTGGGGCATTTTGATGAGGCTCAACAGAGGAGTCGGGGGCAGCAAGGCGGGCAGGGAGGAATGGAGCGGAGTGGGTCCACAGCTCATCAGTGCGTGCGCAGGTGTCGCATGGATGGGGTGCAGATGGAATCTTTAGCTCCCCAAGTGGGAGGCCATGTGCAATCGGCATCGCCCTGGAACGGGCAGGGGACACCTGGTTCTCATCCTGCCTCTGTGCTGGGAAAATCACACACAACCTGTGGGCTCCAACTTCCTTGGCAGTAAAATAAGGAGGTTGGAACAGAGGACCTCTAAGATGTCTTCCAGCTATGAAATCCCACAATTTACCAATTTATCAATTGTAAAACTATTCATTTGGCTACTCCGTATTTCAACTTTTCAACTTATCTTGGGGCATTTATGTAGTTGACTACATGCAAGCATACATAGCCATCTTGAAAAGTTTCTCTCTTTACCTACATTGGGCCATATCATTTTTCCCCCACAGAGGGTTGGAAAAAAGGCTTGAGCTAGTTACTAGAGCACTCTGTGCGATTCGACAGCTGTTAGTCTCCCGTGGATGTCTACGTTTAAACTTGTTCTTCCACTACAGAAGCTACTTCTCAAGTGCTCCACAGCCATGTGGGTTAGTGGCAACAGTACAGGACAGCACAGGTATAGAATGTTTCCATGATCCCAGAAATTTCTATTGGATGATATTGGAATCCAAAGGAAAATCATTTCTAAATAAGAGACTAGCTCTTCTTCCTAATCCCAGATTGATAAATTACAATCTCCAAAGTTAATTCCATAGGCAAATGGTCATCCTAGAGGCAGAATTTAAAGTATCTCAAAGCCCTGCTTTAAAATATTTTTCCAATGAGCTCGTCATGGGGTGTCCCAACCCCCTCTTGCCCGCCTCTCTCTTTCTCCTCTCACCCTGCGAGCTTCCTCCTCTCTCTGCTCATCACGGGTGTCTAGAAACCCTGATGTGATAACTCAGGGAAGCAGCAGATGGAGAGGAGAAAATATAGCATTTTTCCCTCCATTCAAATGTGCCATCGGTTATAGGGCATAATATTGTCTGTTTTTTGGTTTTAACCTGTCATTCTGAGATAATTTTAGTTGTGCAGATGAATTGCTGAAATTGTGCAGAATTCCTGTAGACTCCACACACACCCCCATGTTAACACCTTCCATACCCAACATTATTAACATTAGTATAACATTAGTATCCAAATTAATGTTAGTATAATTCCATTGGCCAAACTGCAGGCCTTATTGGGATTTCCCCAGTTATTTCACTCCAACCTTTTTCTGTTCCAGGTTGCATGCAAGCCAGCCTCCCAGATTGCACTTAGCTGTCATGCCTCCTTCTCTCTTCCAATTGATGACCATTCCTCAGTCTTCCCTTGTCTTTCATGACCTTGACACTTTTGAAGAGTGTTGGGCAGTCATCTTGTAGACTGTTCCTCAACTTGGCTTATCCAGATGTTTTCTCCTGGTTAGCCCGAGCTCCTGCGTTACTGGGAAGACGCTTCCGAGGTGACGTACCTTTTGCAGTGCTCAGTATGAGGAGGTGCAGAAGGTCTGTCTCTCCAGCACAGAGACAATTGTGAACGCAGATTCAACAGTGCTGGTTCTTGCGTCTCATGGCTGCAGCCAGTGATGTCAGAGGTGGGAACTGTAAGAGAGAATACTGGGGGACAGTAACCATGGGGTCCTCATTGGATAGATTCTGTGATATAATTTGGGGATATTGTTCCTTCTTCTCTCACCCTCCTTGAAATTCTCTGAGATTCTTGATATCCCTTTAAATGAGTTTCTTTTCTACTTAAATCCATCACAATATGTTTCTGCTCCTTACAAGTAAGAATGCTCACAGGTAGAGAAATTGGAACCAGAGGTGGTTATAGGAAACAGATCTCTAGGTAATGAGGGAAGTCTGGGATTGCTTATCAGGCCTCACTGGGGCAGAAAGAAAGGGCGGGTAAAGATGTGATTCTGTTGGGTCACGTGGCAAGGTGCTAAAATGGTTCTCTGAAAAAAGTGCTCATTCACAGCAGGTGTCAGGAGCCATGTGACCACTGCCAGACAATGGTGTGAAGGTCCGCGGAATGAAAGCTCTAAGGGTGGGCAGGTGTCTCTACAGGGTATGGACAGTTAAAGGAGGCTCAAATATGTAACTTCTTAGCCCAAGGCATAGTCAAAAAGCATGCAGTCAAACAGTCAAAACTGTTATAGTAACCTCTTATTCTTGCAGCCATAAAGCTGGGGAAGCCAAAAGCAAACTCAAAGTTGGATACTGAGGCTGACAGATTACACTGTCAGTTGAATTCACAGCCTTACTAGGTCTTTTATAGAAAATTTAGTGCATTGATGAGGGAAGAGTAAAAGACTAGGTGGTGGCATGGGGATTTGGAGGGAAATCCAATGGGCTTTGAGGACTAGGATCCTCCGGCTCCCCCTGAACCTTCCACAAAGTCTGTGGTGACTGTTCACTCTGCCTTCTCTGACAAAGCCACCTGTGGAAGCCCCCTCACTGCTTCATCTGAGCAAAACTCATGCTCCAGCCACACACTTACAATACTCTTCGCTTCTAGTTAGTTTCAGAACTGGAGTCAGGTTCCAGGATGCTTCTAGAATAATACCAAACCTAAGCAGAAGAGACTTACATAGCAAACTAAGTAACTTATTTTCTCACAAACCAGGCAAATACATATGGAGATGAATTCAGAAGAGCAACACCAAGGAAGGAAGACCATTTATACATCAAACTGAATTTAATTGATATAGGTGCATTTTCCAGAGTCTGGATTCTGTGAAGTAGCTCAGGCAGCTGAAACAATTTCAGTTGTTTATTTGTTTAGTTGACTGAAGTCTACTCACTCGTAGTCCCTGCTGAATGAGACTGAGATGCCAAAAATTCATTGATAAAATGTAGTCAAAGGAATCTAAAAACTTGGCAATTAGAGAGAGGTTGAATAAATAAAAAGCATTCCATCAAACCTTACCATGTCTTCAAAGAGGGCCCCAGAAGAACAATCTCTTCATCAAAGCCCTGAGAACTGCATGGGCGAGGTGAGGGCCCATGTTTTTATATGTCATTTTCTGCAAGCTAGGTCACCGGCGGTCTTATGGAACATCCACTCCGGGAGACCCGGACGCCACTGTAGTCCTCCAGTCAGAGAGGGAGCTTTGGGGGAGTGAAGTAAGAAATAGAGTTTTGACCAGGAATCTTCATCCCAGGAGATTCCTTGAAATCTTAAACCCATCCCACAGTTACTAGTTGGTTACCTCAACAATTAGTAGAATCCTCACTTTGGTTCTTCCTGAGACATGAAGGATTCTGTGGTCAAAGAATCGGATGGAGTCTCTAAAGCACATTGACTATCTCCAGTGAACAGTAAACCCCAAACTATGCTTTATCCTTGGCAGGACTGCAGAGGCGAGTTCTCTCACCAAAGATGTGGGAGGTTGTACAGTATACAAATCAGCCAGAGTCGGTTACTGTTGCTACTGATTAAGGATGTTCATTGATAAAAGAATTGGAACCAGAAGCGTTTACAGGCAACAGACTTCAGGGTGATGCAGAAGGTAGGTGGGTTTTGGAGAATGAATGACAGCAACTTATCACAAGGTTAATAAGGTGGTTGCTCTAATTGTGCTACCAGTCTTCCAGGTGTGGTGTCTCTCTACTGACATAAATCAACATAGCCTCTGGAACATTCTGTGTGAATGCTGATCTAAAAAAAAAAATGCTTTTCTCTCCACCCCAGTAAGTATAGAAGATTGGAAGTTTGTTTCTGCGTGATTGGGCAGCAGGCCTGGTCCTCATCATGCTGGTCTACTTCACTGAAAACATCATAATAACAGAACTTGCAGAGCAGAAATAGCAGATGCCATCAATGTCTTCTTAAGATGTACGTAAACCAACAGCATCAGATATATCAAATGAAAATAAAGGCCACGCTGAGAGGTCCATTAGTGTATGAAGAAATACCTTCTCAAGAGCAAAGAACTAATTGTTGCCCCCTTGAAATGTCTAAGAAAGAAGCATAATGCTTTGTGAACTTCTTTGGAGTTTAAAGGCTACATATATGACATTTGGTAGTGCTATTCCCTGTGCTCCCCCTTTACCAGGTAACTGGACAGGCTACTAGCTTTAAGTAAGGTCCAGCTAGACTCCAACTGGAAGAGTGTGCAGCAGAAACAGCTCCTCCTCTTGAGTCCTATGACAGCAGATCCAATGGTCCCTGGGCGTCTGTAGCAGATGAAGATACTACATGGAACCTCTAGCAAGCTCCACATAGTATCACAGCTGGGACCCAGGCTTCGAAAGCAAGCGCTACAGCCTCTTGGCAAGAATGATTTTCTTTTGAGAAATATGTTACTAGGCTCTGATGGATGTTGAAAATCTAATCATGGAACACCAGGTAAACCTGAACTGCGCATCATGAAGTGGCCATAAACTCAGACATACTCAGAAGTACCCATTATTCAGGCTGCATAGATACTGAAGGCTCACAAAAAGTGTGTGAGCAGTACTCACACTCAGTCTGCATCTTCCTGCTGTATTTTGACCCTTACCCCACCCCATACCTGGGTCCCCCAAAGAATTCTCCTTCTCAGTTGCTAAAAATGAAAAAAAATGATCTGTGCATACAGGGTGGCACAAAAATAGGTTTACAGTTGTGAGGATATGAAAGAGTTTATTCTTGTGTTATTATTTATTATCAGATTATTTCCACACCAACCATTGCAAACCTACTTTTGCCCCACCCTGTGTGTGGTTTTGCACATTCTAGCTGGTGCCAGTCAGAAGTAGGCTGCTGAAGACTTTCACCCAGAAATCTTCCCAGTCAGTATAACTTGGGGTTTCTTTCATTTTCTATTCTACCTTGAAGTCAGTATGAGCTAAGGTCCAGCTATGTCAGCAGTGCTTACTTGGTCATACAATAAGGAAATGGTGAAGAGTAAGATTTCAGAGGTGGTGATCAGATTAGGGAAAGAGCTTGGACTGACCTCTGAGAACAGGCACAGACGGCACTGTGTAAATACTCACCAAAAGCCCCTTATGTGGAGGAGGCGGTAGACGTGATGACTTACCCTCTGGGTATTAGTCAACTGCTATCCCCAGGAACTCGGGACTTGCTCAAGAGGTTCATGAAGTAAGTGGCCACAGAGGGTGGAAGTGAAGCTGTGTATGGGCTCGAAAACAAGGGCATGACCTCAGCTGACCGAGAATCCAAACTGACTGCAGCAGTGATGAACCCTGAGTGTCAGTCTGGAGCTACGCCCAGAGACGCAGCCAGCCTCCTGGTAGCTCTTTAACTACACTGGATCCTTTCTGTAACCAAACAGGTAGCAGGTCTTCCTCACTGGAAGGAACCCTTATTCTGGATTTGGATTGAATTTGTTTTTCTTCCTGCCACCTGCTTCCTACATGACTCCCGTGGTCTTACTGAGTGTCTTATTAATTATGATAGAATCTCACGTTAACATACAGTTACTGCTCACCAAAGCACTCACTTCTGAGTGAAAGAAGTCAGACAGTGGGCTGATGTTCACCAGATGCACAGACTTCACCATGCAGCCCATTGCTGCCCTTATAGGCAGTAGAATAACCTATTAAAGACTTGGGTCTAGCAACATTAATGTAAAATAAAAAAATCTTGTAATGGAACCACGTACAATCATTTTTGACTTAGAAAAACGGTGAGTTCATGCCATTCATCCTAATGGTTTAGGGAACATACGATGTGTTGAACCAGCTATCAACATGTCGTGCTCTTTCACCTGTGAACAGGGCAGGCACGGGAATGGTGCGACTTCAAGAACACTTGCAACCCTTTTGTTTTCCAACCCCACAGCTCTGAGCTTTGTTCAGAGGTCTTAATAAGCAAGCAAAGAATGCTTTCTTCAGGCCAGGGAGCAACGGGTCCATTGTATTTGAAGCTGAGGCACCACACCTGGATGTTTCATGATTCTCCTGCCACAGGGTGAAGAGACTAGAGGAAGGCCAGAGGAAGGAAGGAAGCAAGGAAAGAAGGAAGGAAGGAAGGAAAGGAGGAAGGAAGATGTATTAGGAATTTGGGCTGAAGTAATTGATCTGCTCATAATGAGGAAATGTTACATAAGACGCAGCCTATATGGGATCCAGGGAAGTCCCCTGGGTGCCCCTTTGAACCTGGGGTCATTGAGTTGTTCTCTGTCTGCTTAAATGAGACAAAATCAGTTACTGTAACTTGGCACTAAGAACTTCACCACACTGGGCTGTGCCCCAGGTCCACAGCTGTACTGTGGAAGTAAGAAAATGGCCCACTTACAGGGTTAGGGTTAAGGACCCAGACTTACGTGTCAGAGAGCTCTCAGTTCAAGTTCTTGTTCTGCCACTTCCTGGTTATGGCATCTTAGGCATTACCTTAGTTATCTGACTTTTCCAATCTGTTTTGCCACCTATAAAATAGGAACTACAATAATAGCATTCATATCATAGGGCTCTTATAGGAATTAAAAGAGATAATCCACATAAAATGCATATAGCAATGATGTTAGCTATCATTATCTACGTTTCTGAATTGATGTGGGTCTTAAAGAAAAATACCTGAAATGATAGTGTTAGTTATATTTACAATGTATCTTCCCCTTTCTTCTCTCTTCTGTGTCATTCTTGATGCTTACTTCCGGTGGATTTCACCTATTAGGAGTGGAAGGAAGCACACCTGTGCACTGGTGGAAGGAGTTCTGGGGTGATAGTGCACCTGAGTGTTAGTACCTGCCTACTACCCTGTGCGTTGCTCTGTGGGTTGGAGATAGTCGATCTCCTTATCTGTAACCTGAGAAAGTCAGACTTGATTTCCTTCAGTTTTTTCCAGCTCCGACATGCTCGGTGTTCAAAGGGAAGGGTTAAGGGCCTCACTTCTGGAGCCTCATCTCTGAGGGGTATGTCCGGTAGTGGAGTAGTTGATAGGTGTTGAATAAAATAGAAATTGTTTCCGATTCCAGTCTTCCCTGCACAGGACCCCTCCAATACTGCAGCCAACAGAACCAGAACTTTCAAAGGAGCTGTGTGGAACGTGGCAAACACTTGGAATAGCTTTGGCCAACCGGGCAAGTGTATACTGTGATGCCACACACATCCTCGATGAGCCCAGCCCAGCAAATGTTCCAAGTTATGTGTTCCCCTTAAAAAAAATAGGATGTAGCCCTGGCTGGTATAGCTCAGTGGATTGAGTGCGGGCCTGAGAACCAAAGGGTTTGATTCACAGTCAGGACACATGCCTGGGTTCCCAGCAGGGGACACACAAGAGGCAACAATACATTGATGTTTCCCTCTTCCCTTCCCTTCCCCTCTAAAGATAAATAAATAAAATCTTTTTTTTAATCTTTTCAAAAATTAAAAAATAGAATGTGAAATTGACTTGGAAAAAATGACTCAACCTTTATAGAATAAGCTACATTTTCATAGTTTACTGACTATATCACACAAATAATTTGAGGGGAAAGGGAAAGATTTAGTAAGCCCCAGAATGTTAAAAGAGGATAATTACTGGGGACACGGTATCATTACTATAAAGGTTGTATTTTTAATTCTATATTTTTTTCTGAATTTTATTCCTCCACTGTATGTTCTAAGGCTAAATTTTGAAGCATTGACTAAACAAAGAATTCTAAAGAGAAGGGCTCAGCAAGGAGTGTATATTTAATAATGTTAAGTAATTATATCTTTGTAAAACACTACCCTTCTTTTCTTGTCTTCCTCACAGGTCCACTGAAATAACAGTAAGGCAGTGATCATTAAGTACATTTCAAATGTTATTACACTCAACAAAAGGAGAAGTGTCTTGAATTAGGGACTCTTTAATTAAGGCAATGAAGATTTAATTAGATTTTGGGGGAAAAGTGTTCTCTAAAGCAATACACAAAAATTCAGAATAAAATTTAAAAGTATAAATAAGTGAACAAATAAATAAAACAACATACTGGCATTGTTTGCAGATAATATGATCACCTACCAAGGGGCGGCAGGGGTGAGGGGAGAGAATCAACAATCGACCATTACAGCTAGTCAAGAGCTTAGCAACGCTGCCCATGTGATCAACCTACTGAACCAATAAGATTCTTATGCCAGAAAATAAACTACTAGAAATTATCATAAAAATAAAATAATTTGTTCATAATAGCAATAAAATCTAAGAAGTGTCTATGAATTAACCAAGAATCTTTAAGTCTTCTATGGAGAAAATTTGATGAACGACATAGAAGGTGATCCAAAGGACCAAGACGATGGGCCACGCTCTTAGATGGATGACTTGGGAGTTTAAGTGTGTCAGTGTTTCTTTCTAAATTAACCCATAATTTCAATGCAATCATAATCATGATTAGAAATCCAATTTTTGAGGAACTTAAACTTATCTGAACATGTATGTAGAAAAATAAAACATCTAAATCTATCTTGAAAACAATAGAGAGGATTTTCCACATTAGATAATAAAGCACACAATAAAGCCAGAGTAACAAAACAAAGGTGTTATATTGCTGTGAGAACAAAGAAACTAATGGAATACCACACACACACACACAGGAACTTTGTATATAATACTGGTGCTGCTTCCAGCCAATGGAGAAAAGATGGAATTCTTAGTAGCTGGTAATGAGAGAATTGGCGTATTCTATGGAGAAAAATATAATTGCACTTTTATGTAAAAGTACATACAAAGGTAACATCCAGATAAATGAAAACCTAAATGTAAAAGGTAAACTACAGAATCAAGAAATCTAGGATAAGACCTTTCTGAGATAAGCATGGAGATTCACCTTCTAAATAAAATCAACTTAACCAGGAAAAGGAAGCCCTAATAGAAAAATGGGCAAAGGAGCTGAACAGGAAGTTTATAAAAATGACACCCAAAAGGCCAATAAGCATAAAGAGATGCTCAAACTCACTGATAATTAGAGAAATGCAAAACAAAACCATAGGAAATAACTTTACAACTGGCAGCGATGAGAAAGGGAGACAATGGCAAGTGATGGCGGGGACGCAGAGAACGAAGAACATTCTTTCCTGGCTGGTGGCGGGCGGATGGGTATGGCCTTTCTGGAAAGCCGCCAGTCACTGCTCAGCCACAATAAGTGCATGCACACATCAGTGACCCAGCAGGCTCACTCCCAGGTACAAGTTTACACACTAGCCCATCAGAACGCATGAATGAGGATGCCCTTTGCATTCTTTTTGCAGTGGCAGGGAGCAGGGTCCATCCTGGGGTCTGCCCCTGGGAAAGTGTGCATCTAAAATGTGGTGGACCCAAGAAGGAATAATGGCTTCCAAATATGTCCCCATCCTAATTCTTGAAACCTGTGTAAGTTAGTTTATATGGCAAAAGGGACTTGGCAAATGTGATAAAGTTACGAATTTTGAGATGAGGAGATATTCCTGGATGGCCCACAGTCCTCGTAGCAGGGAAAGCAGAAGGGTCAGAGTCACAGAGGGAGATGCGATGACCGAAGCAGAGGGGGCATGATGTGTCTGGGGATGAACAAAGGGCCACAGCCAAGGGACATAAGCAGTCACTTGAGACTGAAAAGGGCAAGAAAACAGATTCTTACCTCAGAGCTTCCAGAAGGAACCAGACTGGCTGATGCTTTGACTTCTGCCCAGTGAAACTGACTTCAGGTTTCTGCCCTCTCAGACTGTAAACGCATAGATTATGTTGTTCTAAGCCGTTAAGTGTGTGTAACTTGTTATAGTAGTAACAGGAAACTAATACACATTCAGATTATGCAAGAGTTAGAAGCAATGTAGTACATATACACCTGGCAACATAAATTAATCCTAAATTTTTCCATGCTAAAAGAAAAAAGTAGTTAAAAATATCATGCTCATGGATAGGAAGAGTCAATGCAATTCCAATCAAATTCTCAGCAGCCTTTTTTTTTTAGAAATTGACAAGTTGATTCTAAAATTTATATGGAAATACAAAGAAACTAGAAAAACTAAGAACTTTGAAAAAGAAGAAAGTTGGAGGACTTCCATAAATTGACTTCAAGACTTACTATAGAGCTACTGTAATAAGACAGCATGATTTGGGCATCACGATCAGTGGATCAGAATATAACCCTCATATACAACACCAAAAGTATGATGTCTAAAAATAACAAACTGATAAATTGTACCTCATCAAAATGGA
This sequence comes from Artibeus jamaicensis, assembly GCF_021234435.1. Taxonomy (NCBI): domain Eukaryota; kingdom Metazoa; phylum Chordata; class Mammalia; order Chiroptera; family Phyllostomidae; genus Artibeus; species Artibeus jamaicensis. The sequence goes on from NW_026522059.1 coordinate 43,094,527, forward strand.
AACTTTTGCTTTCCAAAGACAGAAAAGAAAGCCATAGACTAAAAAATAAACTTATTAATAAACTATCTGATGAAGCACTTGTATTCAGATTATAAAATAACACTCAAAATTCATTAATAAGAAAACAAACACCTTCCTCCACAAATAGGCAGAAGACACAAACAGACACCTCCCCAAAGAAGATGTACAGATGGCAAATAAGCGCATAAAAATATCCTCAGCTTCAAAAGTCATTAGGGAAATGCAAGTAAAAATCATGGGCGGCCACAGCACGCCCATTAGAAGGCTGGGATTAAAACAACTGTTTATACAAAGTGTCACTGAGTATGTGGAGGGACTGGGACCTTCAAACATTTCTGGTAGGAAAATGAAATAATGCAACTGCTTTGGGAATAAGTTTGGCAGTTCTGTGAAAAAGTTAAACATACACCTACCATGTAATCCAGATATTTAATTCCTATGCATTTATTGAAAAAATAATCAAAGCATACGTCTATGAAAAATTAGTACACTGCTGTTCACAGCAGCTGTATTTATAATAGCAGAGACTGTGGAGACCCAAATGTCCTTGAGTAGGTACCAAGTAATTAAACTGACATATTCATGCAATGGAATACTCCTGGATCACAGAACTACTGTGACCCACTGATTCACACAACATTAATGAATCTCAAAAACAATTATACCTTGTAAAAAGTCAGACAAAAAAAGGATTACATACCATATAATTCCATTTGTGGAAAATTCTAGAAAATGGCAATTAATCTATACTGATAGACAGCATATCAGTGGTTACCAAGTGCTGAGGGGGTGGAGGAGTGGTAGGGAGGGGTGACAAAGGAACAGGAAAAGATCTTGGGGGGTGATATGTTCATCATCCTGATGCCAGTGATGGTTTCACAGGTGTCCACACTTATCTAGACATGTTCAGTATAATTTAAGCCAATGACACCCCAATAAAGCTACTAAGGATAAGGTAAACTCATAAAAGTCAAAAAAAAGTAGGATGACACATAACAAAATACCATTTACACACTTAAATATATGTATACGCACACAAAACAATACACGCTTTGAAAAAAATAGAAGCAAAAATAATCGCACATATACACAATAAATACACACAAAGAAGTCACTAGAAAGCTATCTTCAAGCTAAGCAGGAGCTGAGGGGCTGGAACTGGCGTGAAAGAGAATGAAGAAAACAGCAAAAGAGGAGAGAGCGTGGTCCACACCAGCACAGAACCCAAACATTTTTTTTCTCTTTATTGACTATTTTTTAAAAGTTTCCTTGGACAAGATAAGTTAGTCTTGATTTCTGCGATTTTTGTTAGACTGGTTCAATACTTTTGCCTACAAAGGGACACAAGTGACATTTTAGAGTTTTTGGAGGCTGACTTGTGGCTTGTGTGTGTCACGTCTCTGCAAACCCTGCTAGAAAACCTACAGGCAGCAAAATGCAGCCATTCAATGAGGACGCAATTACCCTGATGTTTATAAAACACCATCACACCCCGTATGTGGGCCCATTGCGCAGATGTTCGAGCACCTTCAAGCTGTGCTTTCACATGCACAGCTCATAATTCCTCGCTGAGGTTTCCCTTTAAATAAAGCCAACAGTAACCAACAGATATGCTGCCAGAGACGTTTCCGTGTGCGGAACATTGTTTATTTTTAGTTTATTGCAGAAAATGTGTGTGGGGAGGTGGTGGTTAGAAAATAATTAAAAGTGTGTGCTTCCTTATAACATGCTATCTCTACTAACTGAACTTCTAACCTGACATAAATACATTGCATACTGTAACCTGTTTCTCCTGATTATTAACCTTGAGTGTGGCAACCTATAAATCATCCCCGAAACAGCTGGCGCTCAGCGTTGCCCCAAAGGTACATGATTACGATCGTTTTATATATATCTTGGTATGCAGACATGAAAAATTCATTGAAGAGGTTGGTATTGTAAGACTCATTGTAATGAATTTTCTCCAAAACATAGATCATGCTTAAAATAGGTGTCTGCTTATTATAATGCAGCCATTTATATCTTCTTGAATTACCTTGCCCATAGCTCAGCCATTTTCTTAAAGTCAAACACGATGATACCTAAACAGATTTACTGCAGTCACTTTGCACTGCTTAAAGGTAGAAGTTTGTTCCCCCCTCCCCCTTTGTGTCAATGTCTACAGAATCCAAGGGTAAGTTTTTTTTTTAAGAGAATCATTTGGAAGGTCATTTCTTAAAGGATGCTAAGTAAAAGGCACCCCCATTTACTTGGGTTTATCAACCATGAACACACAGAATATAGCACCCCCCAAAACTGTTACGCTTCTCTCAACTCACCAAGGTGTTCCATTACTCCCTGCAGAAGGGTTCATATCAATATTTATTAGGATAATTAAATATCAGAGCTGAAGGGTCCTCAACTGTCACTGTGGTCTTCACAGTTCCAGCAAAGCAGCCCCACAGAGGTGGTGACTTCCTCAAGGTCACACATCTGGAAAGGAGGGGACCCCAGATTTGGAGCCATAACTCAGGTTTGTAATAGTAACAAAATAGTCACTCAACAAGTACTTTCAAGGTGAGGGGACAGTGCAAATGCTTGACACATGTTCGCTCCTTGAATGCTCACTGCAGGCTTAGCATGTGAGCACTAGCCTCACCATCCCCATCCTCATCCTCATTCCCACTTTATATCTAAGGAAGCAGGTGGAGAGAGGTGGAGAAGCTTGCTCTGGGGCACATGCTTTATCATCGATGGAGCAGGATGCAGTCAGACCCGCCCAGCCAAAGTCCATTGCCCTAACTACAACATTACAGAACTGCTTTTTAACCACGGGCTAGGTTCTCACTTCTTTCCTTTCTGAGGTGGTTGGCCCTACTTGTGAGCTGTTAGTATAGGAATTTATTTAAAGGAAAACAAACAGGTCTGAGCTTGCTAGGGCTGCTGTAACCAAGTGCCACAGGCTGGGTGGTTTGAAAACATTTATTGTTTCACAGTTCTAGAGGCTGGAAGTCCAAGATCCAGGTGCCAGCAGGGTTCGTTCCTACAGAGGCCATTCTGTTTGCCGTGTAGAAGGCTGTTTCCTCCCTGAGTGTCTTCACGTGGTCTTCTCTGTGCTTGTCTGTGTCCTAACCTCTTCTTGTAGGGACACCAGTCTGATTGGATTAGGGCCCACCCACAGACTTCATTGTACCTTAATTCCCTCTTTAAAGGTTCTATCTCCAAATAGTTACATCTGAGGCTCTGGGGGATACAATTCAGTTGTAGCACATGGTGTATCTTTTTCCAGGGGAAAACCTACACATACAAACATCTGACTACAAGCAAGTAAACCCAGTTCTTGCAGGTGTATAAATCGTCAATTTTTTCCCAGGCATGGACTGTTAAACCAGCAAAGCCTTTGCTTCTGTGTCCTTTTAAACCAAGGGTTGGGAAAAGGAGCTGGTGCCTGGTGGAAGACTTGTCTGCCTACCTTTCATCCTCTCCTCAGAGGTTAGGACCTGGTCCCACCATCCATCCGGGTCCTGCGCAGCCTGACCCTGCTGCATCCCTGACTGCTGACCCCAGAGTCACTGCCTCCAGGGCCGCAGCCGTGAGCAGCAAGGTGGCAAATTATGTGGCGGACCTTTTAAACAGGAAAACAGAAGTTCAGACTCCCCCAACGGCAAGTGACTTATGCAGAAAGGCCTTTTTACTTTCACCTCAGCTTCTTCTGCATAAAGACAGAAACCTAAGGGCAACTGTCCAGGACCCATTTTGTTTTATTTTAATTGGATTTTTATAGCAAAAGGCACGAGTAGAAACATGGTCGGGGGCCAAGGGAGTGGTGACTAAGGTGCTGTTTGCCACCTGGCAGGGAGCAGGGCTGGGATGGGGACACACCTGTGGGTCCGAGAACCTGGGTTAGCTTGGCAGGGGTGATATTCGGGTCCCTGGGCCAGCTACTGGAAGCCAGGCAGGAAGAAAAGGACTCATTTCTGTCTTCTAGTTTTGCATGTGGACTGAGGAGAGAGGCCTCAAGATAAACTAGATTGCCCTGAATTTCCACTGCCCTCAATGCTGATGAATGAGGGAGATAATTCAACCCCCTAAAAACAAATGCACTCACACAGGAATGGGGCGGATACAATGGGGACAGCCTTCCCTGGGTACCATGATCATTCAGGGACAGTATGCACAGTAGCTGACATTGTGAAAGTGTTTATTCCGTGCCAGTTCTGCCCAGTAGTTCCACATGCATTATCTCATTCAGTCTTCAAAGCAGGCCTAGATGGGCAGAACTATTACCATGCCCACTTTGTGCAGGGGAAAAAGGAGGCAGGCACGGCCGCTGGCTGGGTGCCGTGGTGGCAGGCGTCCTCTGTGCAGGCGGCATCTGGGGGAAAATACTCAGTTTAATTGCGAACTGGGTTTTCCTCTTTAGGGACTGGTCTTTCATCAGTTTTCATTTCTCAGTGGCATTTAAATGCAATCCCAACTGTAAAATGCAGCATAGGGAATATAGTCAGTAACCTGGCAGTAACCATGTCACGTGTCCGATGGGTCCCAGACTCAGGGTGGTCACTTTGTGAAGTATATAAATAGCTAATCACTATCTGGTACACCTAAAACGAATATAATAAGTCAACTGTAATTAAAAATAAATTATAAAAGTATTTTAAAAATACAAGCAATTCCAAATCAACTCAAACTGATTTTCTGGCTCTTTCTCACTACCCTCCGAAGAGGGAGCCATAGATAGTTGGAAGAGCAGGTGAAGCTTAGGACACCCTTTCCAGAAAAACACCCCCACACATGCAACTGTGCATCCGACTTCGGAGGACTAGAGGGTGAAGGGACCCTTCATCTTCCTTCCTCAAAGCCCATCCACAGAACCAGGTTAAGAATCCTTTTTTTTAAAGCATGATTTTTCAAAAACAAGGTCACTGCCATTATTGAATCTTAAAATCCATTTAGAGGGGAATGATGAATTTTTTTAATGAAAGAATACAACAGAAAAAAATTAGAGTGCATTACAGGGAGAAAGAATGTGTGCATTTTGTGAAGTTTTGAAACTATTCTTATCCTAATATGAATGTGTACACGGTCCTGGTGTAATAATACTTCTCTCCGTGTTTGAGAGCCAGTGCTCCAGGAAGCCTCTGGCGCACTGACCCCTCCCCCGGGCCCGTCTTGCTCTTCTCAGCTGAGAGGTCCCTGTGTTCTCAGGAGGGCACCAGCCTCAAGTCTGTGAATGTTCCCCCCGAGAGCAGATCGCCCCAGCCACTCCCTCGGGCCCTTTGCTGTACTCTGCCATGCCATCGCTTTGGAACTCATTAGACGGTGGTTTAAAATGGAGTGTCCTAGCTTTTGGCATCTCTGTCTGGGCCACATTGGAGGGGAAAAGTTGTCTTGGGCCACACATTAAATACACAAACATGAATGAAAAATAATGAGTAAAACAAAAAGTTTTTAAGTAAACTTACGATTTTGTGCTGGGCCCCAGGCATAGCCATCCCGGGCCGCATGCAGGAACCCCTGGGCCTGTCAGGCCAGTGCTGGACGCTAAGGACTTTGCAGGTTCACTCTGTCTGATCCTCACACAGCACTACCAGGAAGGCGTCTTTGTGGTTAGTGTGATTATTACTCCAAATTTACAACGAGGAGGGTAACGCTCAGAGAGGAACGCAAGCCCTTGTGTGTGAGCCTGCCACACTGCACGTGGCAGAAAGAAAGGTTCTGGGTTTAGAGGGCAGACTTGCCTACCAGACCCAGGCGAGCCCCCGGCCAGCCTTGAATTGCCAAGCCTTAATCACTTCAATCTTTAAACTTGCAGTTTCAAAGTTGTCTCACTCGAGATAACACATGCAAAATGTTTTGAAATCTGTAAATTGCAGGCAGATATGTTATTTATATCAATTCTGTCAGCAGCATGCAAGGCCCTTGAGATAAAAAAAACCCTGACTGCACCCTTTGTCCCTCACTCCCAGCCCCAGCTGCGATGAAACATTTGCCAAGCGATGGCTGCTTCCTTAACAATGATGCCTATCACTCCTCTTCTCTAGGCAACTTAACAAAAAGTGTCCTTAATATGCACTCCAAGGCTTACGTCCTGGAGTGAGAGGAGGCTTTGTGTAGGAAGGACCCTGGTGTAGAGTGTCCACAGTGAGTCCCTTGGGTAAGGTGTTCAGTCCCAGAAGGAAACCAGCCTGTGGACCCTAGCAGAAGGCATGCCATTCTTGGTCACTGCTGCCATCATTTCTAGATCACTGTTGGTGGCACCTTCAAGACAGGTGACCTTATGATCGTGTTCATGCCAGAGAGGCTGATATGTGAGTCATTAAACTGAAGTTTCTAAATAAATATATATAAAAATACACATATACATACATATATTTTTATGTGTATACACACAGGCATATATATGTGTATACACATATATACATGCATATATATATTTATATGTGTACAAACACACATATATATTTGGCAATAATTAAGAAACCTAGATGGCCTCACCTTCAGGTAAAACTAGATGAGTTTAAGCTGTTCGTGCCCTGGAGGAGGTTGCCAGGGGCATGGAGCTAAAATTACCTGCAACTGAGGACAGCCAGTCATGTTACCTGCCCTCTCCCAGGACCTATGGGCTCAGGACCTTCTTAATTATTCAAAACATTTAGCTGCAACTGACAGTCAACTGGCCGGGATCATTTGTACTGGTAACAGCTATTCACACTGTAAGTTTGCCTAAAGCCTCAAGTTGTAGTGGATTTCTGTGTCTCCTTGAGAGAGGGAGAGGTGGCGTGCTTTGCACCATCCACAAGAACTGTGTCACATCCACAGCATGTCAGGTCCTTGGCATGTGTCCAGGATGAGACACTGCTATCGGTCCCCCCGATCTTTATGCCTCACTGTTAGACCACACTGCAAAGGAAAAGAGCCAACTACTTAGGGTAGGCTTCCCGATGCACACAGACAGACGTGCGTATACACATAAGGACGGGTGTATTTGAAGCATATCAACTAAAGATGCATTTTTAGCCACAGAGTCAGTCGTTTGAGCTCCAACTACAAAGAGAAACAACGAATGAGTCTCAAAGTTGCTTTTCTTCTTGCAAAAACATTTTACACCTTGGTCTCATAGTTCCTTCCCACCTTTCACGGGTCAGCGTTGTTTTGCTCATTCGGCCTGCTTTCAAACCACAGTAAAACACAACAATGAATACCAAAAAGGTTTTTTTTCCCCCTGACATCATAAGGTTTTCAGATTTTTGCAGTAATTATCCCCAACAGGAGTTTAATGGGAATAAACAGCTGATACTTGTATCAGTAGACAGGTTGGGGGGTTGAAATGTGAAGTCTCACCTTCGTCTTCACCCTCTGCCTCCCTCCATCTATTCTGATGGCCAAACAGAACTTCTCAGATTTCTCATGGGGGCTGAGGGTCAGGGCCAAGCACCATGTCTCCGGGGTGCCCTTGTGCTTAGTCACTGTCTTCTTAGAACACACAGGTTCTACAGGAAATGGGACTCTAAAGAAAAGAGGGGTGGGGTTTGTTTGTAACTACATCATGGAGAGTAAGGGGGAAAGGGAGATTTCTTAATGGTTTTATGTAACTCTTCGGACTGTTGTGAGTTGGCCCAGCTGCTCCTCAGAAGTTAGCCGTGGCTGAGGAGGCAGAAACGGAGGAGCCGAGAAGCAGGCTGGCCGGCTTCGTCTGGGGCAGAACAATGCCTCCGCAGAGACAATGGCGCCTCTCATTTTCCGGGAACTCTCACAATAAGATGGAAAGGATCCTGGAGTTTCCTGGCAGGGCCCCTGAGCCTAGTGAGAGAACACTGGCTTCGCGGCCACAGATATGCAAATCCGTTCCGAGTGCTATGACAGACTAGAAAACCTTGTGCGTGGAGGTGATGAAGCAACACCGCGCTGCTGGGACTACTTTCCATCCTTGTAGAAACTTCAAGTTCCCGGCTGAGCGGGGGCTGCCTTGTAGGGCCATTTGGAAATTCAGAGCTAATTAATTTACTACCCCAAATCCTACAGAATAAGCTTTAATAAGGTACAACAAATATATTTTTTTAAATATTTAGACTATCAGTTGCATATGTGGTATCAGAAAACTAGCCTGGATGTAAAGCATTCATGTAATTGCTTAAATGCTTTAAACTTGAACCCTTTCAGGCAGCCTTCACTAGTACTTTTGTCTTGTAGCATGAGACTCTGGAACCTTCTGGTTTGTTCTTCCTCAGATCATAGTTATCAGTTGTCATTAAAAAGAGGGTGTAGCTTATTCTATTTTAGGTTTGGGGGGTTTAAGACTGTATGCAGACCTGAACTGACATGAATGGCAGGTTTATACTTTTGACATATAGTCCACAGCAAGACACAGGCCATGCCGGTGAAGTGGAATTCTAGTTTTTTCCACCTCGCTTGTCTTCCCACTGGGCCACGGGCAAGTGACTTTGCCTCACTACGGGGGTGATGGCAAGAACACTGGGGTGTGGCCTGGATTAACTCACAACTGCCTATCCACAAACAAAAGTGCTGAATTTTAAAATGTTAAGAGCTTCCTGATTCATAAGGAGACATGGTGAAACATGTTGCCCAGGAAGAACGTTCTGTTCTAAATGTGATGTGTCCTCCCCAAACTATTCCCTTTACAGCCTGCTTAGGTTTCAGTCATCCAGTCCAGCCTACCTCCAAGCTGAAGTCTCCTGAGCACGGCTGGCAATTCAGATGGTTTTCAGTCGCAAAGGATACGAAGCCACTGTGGTACCCAGCTCCAGTCACAGAAGAGAATCAGGTTTCTCTCATTTGTAATTTTGAAATCGAGCTTTCAGATCGAAATGCAGAGGCAGGCAAGGGACAATGAAGGAATCCACCTCAAGTAGAGTATTGATTCCTGAACAATATTTTGGCTCAGTGTTTCTCTTTATTACACATTAGAAATCTATTATGCTGTCCTTCAGCTATAACTTAAAATTCACCGTGACAAATTTATCTTGGAGTCCAGTAAAGACCTCGAAAGACGTGTTCAAGGGAAGGAAGCTCAGGAGGGAGGCAGCGCCACAGACAGAAATTTCAACCAGCTTAGGAGCCAAATTACAAAAGTAAACTGTTCTGAAGATAAAGATGCTAGATGAAAGAATATTAGAAATTTAAATTGTTGTCACCCTATTCTTCAATTTTATTTCAGCTGCATGGTAAACATTCACCGGTTAAGGAGATGCAAATTAAAATTCAACTCTCCATCAGTAGATCCAAAAGCAGTTCTGCAGACCAACAGGCCCGTGAGGGGGAGTCAGGTGGCAAACACATATACACAGGGAGGTTTTCTGGTGTCGGTTTGGAGAGTCAGTTAATAGTGAGAGCCACAGGGAAGCGGGGCAGAAACTTTAAATATAAAAGGGACTTAATAGTTCCAAATACTTTGAAAATCACCATCCTCTTACCAGAAAAATCTCCAAATTGGGGGATTCTCCCGATTAAAAATTCAGTGATGAAATACTTTTCACCAAAGGAGTCTTCATTTATTTAACTATTTTGCCAACTGTAGTTTACTATAAAATATCTATTAAACTGTGGTAAATCTTACTCGTGCTAAGAAAATACATAAAATTGCTCATTAGGAAGCCACATTGAATGAATTAGACATATTCTGACCTTTAAGTGCTTGTTAGAAGGCATTGACATTATTTTGCTTCCTAATTTCAACTTACTGACGGCTCCAAAGACGCGGAGATGCTCACCACATACACACATTCCAACAACGCACGTACAGGCTCAGCTCCACTACCTGTTAGAAGTAATGTCTTAAAACTCTTCCCAAAGAAATTCACACGTAATTTTCGTTGAACTGGAAAGAAATTTTGTAACAGGGCATGGAAGGAAAATTTTATGTCCCCAGTATTTTGTAACACGAATCATGGAATTCTTAAAAAAAAAAAAAAGGCATATTGAACACTCATCTTTTGGTATTACTTTCAGTATATTTCAACAGGAGTCATCTGGAAGAGTTACCACAAATTATTCCCGTAATTTAAATGGGAGGCTCTATCTCTCTAACATTTGTGTGATTAGGTCACTATGCTGCAGAAATCCTCCCGAAGACTTTATATGGCACCTAAAAGGAAATCCAAACGCTCCACCAGGGCCACCCTGGCCGCTGCCTAATTCCTCTGGGCAGACAGACTGCCCATCCCCCCTCTTCTTCCACACTCACTCTCGATTCATAACCTTTGCATTGTCTGTTCCCTTTGCCAGGAACACTCAGCAATCAGCTCTCGCCTGGCTCTTGCTTCTCTTCACTCAGGTGTAAGTAGGGACTAGGCTGTCTTTCGTTTTCATTGCTGTATTGTTGCCACTAACTCAGCATCTAGCACCCAGTGTTTTGAAGAATGTTAATCACGCTAGCGTGCTGGTCAAACAAAACTGGATCAATCTGGGTTCAAATACCAGGGTCACGACTTACTAGTTCTGAAGCTGGAGTATGTTCGCCGTTTCTAAAAACTTGGTTTCCCTATAAAAATAGAAATACTCCCAGGGCAAGATAAATCCAAATTTAAGTGAGTTAACTGGTACTCAAGTTTCTTTGGAGGTTGCACTATTCCAGGCTCTACAACATATAGACTTTAATTCCCAACCTCAAATTAAGATACCTTACAGAGGGGTTTGTGGAAAAGCTGTGAAAATACAGAATGCAGTAGTGTAGGAGAGTGCACGTCAGGGTGCCAGGGTCAAGTGCAGCTCCCACATTTCCTGTTGCCTGTTTCCCTCGAGAATCGCACGGCAGTGGTGAGTGAGCAGTAAGGCCACGGCAAGCACTTGGCACTTCAGTGCCCCACACCCACTAAGCACACAGTGAGTGCTACTTAGTAAGTACCAGATTGCATCCAATGTATTTCTAACCTAGGTCAATCCAAGACCTAATGTCAAGAATTAATTTCATTAGAAGGGAAAAAAAGCATTTTCCAATGTGGAAAATTGAATGCCTTTAAAGCCATCATTAGAGATTAAATCCAGTCAATGCAGAGCCAGCGGTTGACGGTCTCCTCAGAGTTCCTTCTGGCCACTGGCAACTGACACGCTTCCTTTGAAGGCCATCATTGTTCTCTAGAAGAATGCTCTCTGGAAGCATTTTCTTCGGACAGCGACACAGACCCATCGTCACAGCGTACGCTCTGTTCGCAGGAGGTCACAGGAAAACTTTGACCACTACAACGGATTTTGGAAAAAGACCCTTTATGACTCATTTTAATAAACACATCTCCCTAAGTCTTACTTTAAGGCTTAAGAAATCTTTCAGTTATTTATTTAAACCCCCTGTACTTTGTGCAGACCTAGTTTTATTTCCCATGTTCAAAGAATTCCATTTCAGAGGGTCTTCTCTTAAAGGCACTTTCCTCCAATGCACGCCACCCACGTGCTAACCTGCAGTGTTAATAGTAATGATGATAAAAGCGACCAGAGATCTCTGAGGTGGAGGTTTCAAGTTGCTCCCTTTCCAGATCATAATGGGTCTGCGTTCACCTTGGGATACAAATTAAGCACATCTCATCATCTAAAAGGAATGTAGACGGTCTGACCTGTAACGCATTCGGTGGGAGTGGGCTGTGCGTGCACACAGGGGCGGGTGTGGAGGGAGGGACATTCGCAGGACTGCAGATGCCGCTCTTCTCCTTTTTCGCTGCACGGAGACATGGCTTTGTGTTTTGCCAGGTGACATAAAAAGGTAAAAACAGTAGCTCTCAAATTAGACTTTACCTCAAATATCAAAGGTCACAAAGCAGTGCACAAATCAGCAGCTCTCGAGTCCGTGGGTGCGTGTGTGCACTTGGCCTGCTTGCTTAAGTGGGTCCCTTTTCATTCCGCCTGGGTTTTCCATAGTCTCTGGCATCAAGCACTGGTCCGCGGGACACCAGAGCGCCTTTGTGTCCCTTGCTGACACTCCGGCATTGTGTTTTTCTACCCATTAACCAAGGATAAATGACCTAGATATTGTGCCTATTAAAGCCTCATTTTTCTCTTGCCCTTTTGTTCTGTAGTGTACCACATTATCAGACACTACACACATTTCTAGGTATTTTCAGTCTCAGATGCCCTTTTGAGGGAGTAATAGGAGGTTTTGTGTGGTTCTGCTGAGATATCTGGAGTGGAATTATATGAAAGTAATTTAAGGTTTTTCTTCCTGTCTAGTCTGAAGACAATCAGTTTAGCATATTACTAACAGCTAATCTAGCAGAAGAGGATATATCAAGAAACTGTACAAAGGCCAGAATGCTGTATTTGCATCTATTGCGAATACAAAAAATAGAGTGAACACCAGTTCCCCTACATACTACATTCTATAATTACATTTCTGCATATCATGGGTCACTTTTATTAAAAGCATCATTACTACAGTTGGCAGCAATTTACATTTTATCTTACATGATAGCAGTTTTCAAAGAAAAAATAAAAGGACATCACAACAAAGAAAAACAATACATTTACAAAGTCATGTCTGTAAACTTCAAGGCTAGTTTAGAGCTGAGGTAATGCTGTTTTAGCTTTGTGGCTAAAGTAACAAAGTCCTTTAATTTAAAAAAGGTACCTGATTCTCTATTCTCTCACTCTTTATTTATTCATCTATTTATTTTGTTTATACCAGTGCATTACAAGACCACGAGACAATGGAACTGTAGTTCTGTCTGGCAAGAACCCTCCCAGTAGGTTAATTTCCAAAGGGACCCTTCACATTCAACAGCTGCCTTATTATTGCTGCGCCTCGGGACGGAGACGTTCACACTAAGGTGGAGATTGTCAGGGTGTGTGGATGTGTGTGTATGCGCCTGTGGGAACCCCCGTACAGTCAGAAAGGGAAACAAATGAGCAAGTATGATATGTATGGTAAATTTCATCTTGACCTTCACAGCAAAGAAATTAAAATTAAAAAATTAAATATATAACTTCATACTTCCTTTGAGCAGCACTTCCTTCCATTAGTGCCACTCAAGTTACAAATTGCTCTTTATTATAATACCAATGGTACCAGAAGAAAGAGGAAAAAAAAAAAGCAGAGCATTATGTAAGTTTCCTTAAAAAGACATGATCACCTCTCAAATTTCATCTCTCCTAGGGATAATAAATAATGCACTGCACAATACTTAATGACCAAGATACCTTTTGACACACCTGTATAACATGACTTGGACTTTTTTCCTTTTTTTGCTACACTATGTTACAGAACAGCTTATAAAACTAGGTATGAACATTAACTGTGAGTGTAAACAGTAGGACTACCACTTGTCAAAAGTTTTAAACACTTTAACGGGAACTGGTACTGGTTATTCGTCATTTTCATTGTTTTCTATTTCATCCCCCCCATCAAGCGAGTCTAGCTCTTCACCCTGTGCTATTTCGTCTTCTAGGATGGAGGACTCCGCAGTCTTGTCCAGGTTCTCCTCGGCATCGCTGCCTTCTGGGTTCTCCTCTTCCTGAAAGGTGCCCCCCTCCACCTTATCGGGGGCCTTTTCCGCGCCAGAGCCCATGGCATTCTGAAGCCCGGCCAGCGCAGGGAACCCAGGCAGCGTCAATCCTCCCAGCCCCGGAGGTAGAAACATGGACGGGTAGAAGAGACCTGGCGCCATGGTGGAGAGGAGGAAGGGGTTGAAGGCGAGCGGGTTGGACGGCAATCCGGCCGGGGCAGTAGCAGCACCAACAGTTCCATTCGCAGAGTCAGTAGCCGAAACAGCATCTGTGCTTTTCTCAGAGTCTTTGTTCTCTTCTTCGTTCTCATTGCCTTTCTCTTCTACCTTTGAAGTGCCGTCTTCCGGTTCTCCTTGACTTGAAGCAGTAGTGGTGTTTCCAGTAGCAGCGGACAGAGGGTTATTCAGCAGCCCGCCCAGTCCGAACATGCTGGGCAAGCCCGCCATGCCCGGCAGCATCAGGGGCAGCACGGCAGCAGGGTTCTTAGCGTCGCTTCCGGCAGTGGCTGCCGTTGCCAGACCTGGAGGGAAGCCCATGAGGCCGGCCAGCTGGAGAGACTGCAGATTCTGGAGATTCTGAAGGCTCGTCAGGTCCATTCCAGCAAACAGGCTGTTCACCAACAAAGGGTTGATGCCTGACGTGGAGGCCACAGCGGCAGCGGCAGCAGCTCTGGCAATTTCACTCTTGGGCCTCCTTCCTCTTCTGCTCGCTCCTTCTCCCCTCACCACAGGCCCAGTGAGAAGACGGTCGAACATCGACTCAGGAACAAAACCCTGAAGGAAAATGGAAAGGCAAACAGTGGCTATAAAAGCTGCTGAAGAAACTTACTTTCAGTGTGGCCTTTGTGATGATCTGAAAATTGACATTCTGAATGGAAATACATAAACAATTATTTCCACTCTAAAAGCAGCATGATGAAATTAGTGAGAGCAAAATTCTGTATTGTAGCATTACATTAGCTCCCTGATTCATGATGAGTTGCATGAAAACTGTTCAAGGCTACATTCTATCAGGTAAATGCCATCTTATCTGCACCCAGAACTGAAAGACCACTCAGCGATGGAAAGGAACAAACTGGTGACACATGCAACCACTTGGATGCATCTCAAAATACATGGAACAAAGGTGTATATACTTAATGCTTCTGTTTATGACATCCTCAAAAAAACAAACAAAAACCCAAAACCAAAAAACCTCACACACATGCAGAACTCTACGTTCGGGCAGAGAACAGATCAGCAGTCAGCAGGAGCCAGAGGTAGTGAACGAGAGAATAACACAAGAGAATTCTGGGTGGGCAGTGGAACTGCTTGTATCCTGATTATGGTGGCAGGTCACATACTATATATACAGGGGTTAAGACTGATATTATACACCAAAAGCAAAATAAGCTGTTTTACTGCGTACGTCATAACAAGCAAATAAGAATCAAGACCTCATTAACAAATTAATTTTAAAAAGAAACTAACAGAAAAGAAAATTAGGCAGAATTCTTTTATTTATTTATTTATTTTAATCCTCACCGAGGACATATTCGTTGGTTTTAGAGAGAGTAGGAGGAAGGGAGGGAGAAACAGGGAGAGAGGGAGCGAGGTGGGCAGAGAGGAACATCGATCTGAGAGAGGAACATCGATCGGTTGGCTCCCACATGCAACCGGGGATCAAACCTTCCACCTGGGTATGCACCCTGACCTGGGACTCAATCCAAAACCCTTTGGTGTCTAGGTCAATACTCCAACCAGCTAAGCCACCAGCCAGGGCAGGATTATTTTTTATTTGTTTATTTCAGAGATTTTTCCACTGGTGTGCTGCAAGAATTTTTAAAACATGTAATACTTGACTATTTAGTTGGAGGCACTGACTTCTTTTCTGTTCAATTGTCAACTCAAATAAAATAGCAACAGGTCACACAACAATAATAGCTGTCTGGTGTGAATATCCTTCTTGAACCATAAATATTGAGTTGGCCAAAAAGTTCACTTGGTTTTGGCTCTAGTAGTGCCTAGTTGTCTTTATATCATTCAAAACAATTTTCTTAGATTGTACTGTGACAGCTGTCATATCAGTGTGCATTAAAAAAAAAAGAAAATTGGTGAATTTTTATTCAGCAATTTTAACACTGAAGATGGAAGAGAATATGCAACATTTTTTGTCATGTGTTATTATTTCAAGAAAGGTAAAAACACAACTGAAACACACACAAGAAAGATTTGTACAGTGTGTGGAGAAGGTGCCGTGACTGATAGAACATGTCAAAAGTCGTGTGCGAAGTTCTGTGCTAGAGACTCTCACTGGATGATGCTTCACAATCGGGTAGCCCAGCTGAAGTTTGTAGAGGTAAACTGAGACATTAATTAAGAATAATTTAAGTTTTACCACATGGGAGATAGCCAACATACTTAAAATATCCAAATAAATAAAGTCATTGATGAAAATGAAAAATGTATCTTTTACTTTACAGAAAAAAACCATAAGGACTTTTCAGCCAACCCAATACATAGATCATAAATGGAGCTGCATCTTATTGGTCACATCACATAATAAGGTTGCAACTGACTGGTTATTTCTTGGTACCAGAAATCCTTATA
Organism: Artibeus jamaicensis; assembly: GCF_021234435.1. Lineage (NCBI taxonomy): Eukaryota > Metazoa > Chordata > Mammalia > Chiroptera > Phyllostomidae > Artibeus > Artibeus jamaicensis. The sequence continues at coordinate 43,110,564 of NW_026522059.1, forward strand.
TACAAGTACAAGCACCTGATTTTTTAAAAAGTCACTTTGGAGCAAAGTGGCTTTTGCTCCACTTTTGGGGTAGGTAGTTGTTGTTATTATTATTATTATTATTATTATTATTATTGGTAAATCAGTCAAAATTATACCTATTTTTGTCACATTGGCAAAAAATAGAATAGATTTTTTTGGTGTGCTGCAGAATTTTAGTAATTAGTGTATGTGTACCACAAAATTAAAAAGGTTGAAAATAGCTGGTTTATTTTAGTATCAGAAATCACAGTTAATCTTACTATTAATCCCCTAACGCACCATAAACAGTGTTCCACTGTTTTATGGATGGACGGTTAACTAGGTTTACCTGGGCCATGCCTCCCTGTAGGAAGCTCACCTCCAGGCTGTGAATGTGCAGTTCTGTACAATCCTTTTAAATCAGAGCTGTCTACTTAACATGCTTTGGATTAATGATGTATTGACACAAGACTCGATGTATTTATGATGTATGAAAATGATGCATCGTGTCGATTCCTTCAAGCTATTCCTTTATGTCTTTCTGGTAATGGCCAACAGCAAATAAAGAAAAATTCAGGAGAACAGTTTTGTTTAGATACCTTCCTCGACAGTTATGCAGAGCTTGTACTTACAGACTGCTTAACGATCTCAGTCCAGTCTGGAGCAACTGCAAACTCAGGATTTTCTTCCAGCCACCTGGGTAGATCCTTCATTGGAGGCGCCATAGCTCCACCCATCTGGGGAGAAGCATGAGAAAGTGCTTCAAAAACACATAGGTTCTCCCCTCTCCCTCCACCATAACCATATACACACACAAACATACACACATATATGTCATATATACATTCTGAAAAAAATGCGATTAGTTGTAGAAATAAAAGATGACAGGACAAAACACTTCTTTCTAGGACAAGAAATCACAAAGAGATCAGTCTCCCTTTCCATGCTCACCTTCTTCCCGTTCCGTTTATTGACAACAGGCACCCTTTCCTCTCCTGTCAAAGTGTTTATATCCAATTTATTAGGGTTCCGACATCTGTGTCGTTTCTGTTTCGGTTTCTGAAATGAGGAAAACAGCACATCCGCATTCTTCTGCAAAAAACATACATATTTAGTAAAATTGCATTTAACACTTATTTTTTTCTTGTATAAGTAACAAACAATCAAGTCACTTAATTATTATGGAAGGTTCAGTAACTATTTGAATTACTAGAAACCATGCTTTTCTCTGAAAGGAAAAAACCATACTTTTCTACCCCCTGCACACTGAGGAACTAAACAAACATGCAGGCTGAGAATCTGCTTCTCCTTCTGTCTATCAATAACCCTGTTCAAAGTCTTTTCTTAAAATATTTAACCAAGTCATGGTATTTTTAAAGAAAACTTTCTCTAGTAGCTTTGCTAATTTCTATGCAACAATGTGAATGAATGCTGAGATGATATCACATCTATGACACAAAACGATACATGAAAAGAACCAACCATAAAGGCATAAAAACACATTTGTAGAAGGGCCACTGTGAGTGGCAGGAACTCAACTCAGGCTGAACTCAACAAAACCAATGCAAAGTCCAACATTTACGGTTTTAAAAATCAATCACATTAAGTATGGAAATAAAGGATTTGCATTGCTAGCTAGTAAACAGTTTACATGACAAATTATCTGGAGATACTGTCTAATGCTTAATCTAAGGCATAATGGTTAGAGCTGCTGAAAAGAGAAGCTAATAAACTCATGGACTGTATTAGCTGGTCGGATCTCTGCAAGTAACATCTTCACAGTATTCTGAGTGGGTCTGATGTGGGTGGAGATCAATTAAAGTGCATTCATGAGTGTTAGCCCAGAAATGAGACTGCCTGGAAGCCATGGCAGGTTGAGAATAACTGAAGAAATCATGTCTGTTTGATGAGAGATGGTGAAAGTAAGAAAACGCATGACAGATGTTTTCAAACAACTCCAAGGATGCCCGCCCTTCACGTGGGATAGACCTGAAGCTAGTTTCTCGAATGTAGAATTATATGACGAAAACTGAAAAACACTCGAGATAAGAAGACATCTAAGTTAAAGACAACGGGACCAGGTATTTCTATGTTGTACAGGAGAATAGAATGGACTGTCCTAGCAAGATTCCTCCCACTCCAAGCTCTGTAATACTTACTGGTACATAACTTGGCAAATCAACAGTGTAAGTAGGGTGCAGCTTCAGCCACTCAACTAAGTCCTTATTTTTAGGAGCATCATCCCCCACCAGCCTCGTCCCATCTTCGAGATTTACAACAGGGATTCGTGTGTCGGGGTCCAGCTGTCCAGGAGAAGGAATGTTTCTTGTTGGTGGAGTCTCTATGTCTTCCTCAAAAGCTTTGGTCACCTCAGCATCCTCCTGCAGAAAGTTGACAATGATCTGAATTCTCACATGAGGAAAGAGATTCTGGCAACATACTACTCCAAGTAAGTCCTATCCTAGCACAATGGATCTTTGCTCAAAAAGGGAAAAAAGTTACTTAAAATAATGTCAGCTTTGGAAGAGTTATTATATTAGAAGATGAAACTTTAACATCGTTCTTCCTATTGTAGAATTTATAATTCAGTAGAAAATTCACAGTCCATCGCGCTCCCTGTTTGGGACCCTGAGCAAGCCCCCAGGAACACAACACGGGCACTGCTGTCTGCCCCTTGCATGCACCCAAGGCAGCCTCTCAATCTCTCTTGGAGATCACAGAGAAATGTCATTAGAATTTTAGTTAAAGAAATGTTCCAAAAGCCAGTTTATATGTAACTTTCTGGCACTCTGTGAACAGTGAGATTTGTTGATGGTACAGGATTTTGTGTCAGGTGGGTGTGGCAACACCAGAAAGAGTAACTGAGGGCTAGGCCCTACCATCACCCAGCTACTGGTCCTCAAACTGGCTCTTCAGATCCCTGACATCTTTTATGTCCACCCATTTCCCCATTCTCACTGCCCAACTCCCCACCTGTACTACTGCAACTCTACTAAAGGGTCTTTCTGATCTAGTTCTGTCCCACTGTTCTGCAATCCGACGGCCAGCTCTACACTGCAGTCCACTTTCTAAAATGCACTCTTCCTAGTTCAAAACCTTGTCACACTCTCCCAGTTAAATTATTTTGATAATTGAATCCCTACTATCTTCCATATAAAATCTAGGTTCTTGCATGGCAATCAACGCCCTCCACGACTTGCAGCTCACCTTGTCTCCAAGCTCATCTCTGCTGACCTCTGCCTCCTGGCTTATCTCTGCTGACCCTTGTCTCCAAGCTCACCTTGGCTGACCCGAATTTCCCAGCCAACAACTTTCAGGCCACCAAACATGACAGGCTCTTCCTGGCCTCAGGTGCTCTGTACCTGCTCTCCCCACCCCCTCTTTTCAAATAACCAACTCCTACACCATCTTCTAAACTTAACTGAAGCATGAACACCCCTCGAGATACTTCCTCATCTGTTTCTTCTCCTAGCCTCTTCTCTTCATTCCCATTCTTCCTTTGGGTTCACAAAGTACTCCAACCATAGCTCACAACTATGATACATCATTGTACATCTTAAACACTGAGCTACGTAGTGCAAGCACCTGTCAGGCCTTTGCTCTCGCACCCCAGTGTGTGGCACAGGGGCAGGGCCAGCCCTCACAAGGTTGCTGAATGCATGGTGGCCACACAAAATGGTCTCCAGTGTGAATGCTGACATAATGCATAACCTTACACAACACCAACACAACAGTAAAAAATAAACCTTTAACATCTATTAGGAGTTTTGAGCTAAACATAACTTTAGAAAATAAATATATCAATAAATCCTCAGGTGCGTAACTTAAGATACATGAAATGAATAACGTCAGCCTTAAGTTTATAGGTGTATGACTACAACAGGGAAAGAGCTCCAGCTGGACATTAACAGCACAGGAATATTAACTCCTGTGTGTGCCATGATTCAAATATTAAGCACTAGAGTAAATGAAAGACGTATGAGCTGCAGAAATTGCCCAGTTTGGGATGTTGACAAAGAAAGGATTTTCGGCAAAAAAAAAAAAAAACCCTGTTCAAGTGTTACCAATGTGGTTTAAAGCAGGAAGGCTAGTCACTGAAGATACGACTTTGGGGAGCTTATACCTAGAAATGGCATTTTAACTTAGGGAACAACCAGCCACAGCTGACCCAATGCAAGACTTATTTTCAAAAGATTCTGAAAGTAACCATACACTCAACAAAAATGACCACTTTTGCAACTGGAGCACTGATAATAAATTTCGAAAATTAACTTTAACTACCTGGATGCTTCTGTTTTACCTAGACCTCACCAGGGTACAAGTTTCAAAATGCTCTTTTGTAATTTCTAGACTTTAATTCAACCACAACTTTTCCTAACCTTCTAAGTTATGAAGCATTCTCCAGGTTCAAGAAATAAGAAATGGGAAAATAACAATAGGGATGGAACAGAATGAGAAAAAAATATTAAAACAAGCAACTGTCCCCCTTGGTTTCCAACTGCAGATCCCCGAACTGCATCCTGCTTCCCGGGGGACCCTCCCGTCACTGCTGGAGTCCCAGCCCCTTGCACAGACAGGGAGCTTTGGCACCACTATGCTGATGATTTGAGTTTCAAATCCACGGACAAAAGATATCGAGTATTAATCAGCTTTTAAAAGGAGCCGCACGCAATCGGGCTCTTCAGGATAAAGTCCTCATCGTTAGTTAGGCAGCTCATTTTTAGGGGGCACGGTCAACACAGACTAGGGCAGACAATTACGATTGTAATGCACTTGTTTCCTATGAATTGAAAAGTCAAAATCCATTGGCATATACATTTCATTCAAACCTAAACATATTTTATTCAGTTACTATTTTTTAAATATCTAGTTACTGACATATAAGAATTTGCAATCCCTAACTTGGTATATGAATACATATCTTAAGTCTGAAACTAAACATTCACACTAATCTAATAAATGCCAGGCCCAAAATCTACCAGTATTTTTAAGAGCATGAGCTTTTTCCACCTCAAGAACTCAGAGATGACAATTACAGGCTCTGAAGAGCATGTTTCTGTTCTGGGCTAGTCTTCCGAGAGCAATCGATATATCAGAATCTTGGGAAGAATAAATCCTCCAGCTACATTTGGTTCAGGCTGAGTGATCTGTACTGATGCTCAACACAATTTTCCAGCTCAGGACCATGACTCTGTTCACTCTAATTCTATTTCTCTGGTGGAAGAAGTCAGCTTTAATGCCACATCACCGAGAGGAACACAGACCAGCGTCACTGGCAGTGCAGGGAGCCTGGCTGTCAACGCGGGCATAGACAATGGAAGCAAGCGCCGGAACTTACGGTGCTCAATGATGTCCGTTTGTGGCTCATCGAGAAAAGCAGATCGAGGCCCTCCACGTTTTTCCTCCGCCCCCGCCTCCTCTTCATGGGAGGTTCTCCATCCACCAGGGAGCCATTGAGCAGATGCCTCGTGGGCGTGCGTGACAGCCCGGCCTGGAGCAGCTCCATCTGAGTCTTAAAGGCATCAGACACTGGGGTCGAGACATTAGGCAAGATAAACTTTGAAGTAAGAGATGAAAAATTTGAGGTAGAGCTTGTTGCCTCTCGTGAGGCCTTTGATAAATCTACAACTTTCTCTTGTCCATTTTCGGAGACCACCTGAGACTCCCGAAGCTGTGCGACCATCTCCATGAGGTTTCTCCGCTTGGCAGCTCTTTCAGCCTCGATCTCGATTTTTCTCCTCCTCCTCCTCCGCTGGCGAGGGACAGAGAGGTTGAGGGCGTCTTCCTATTGAAAATTTCCAACAAAACAATGAGCCCAAACTGGATCTGCGATACAAGCTTGCTTTCAGAACTAAAGGACAATAAACGTAAGGAATTAAACACTCATGACTGTTCAACAGAGCTGAGGAAACAGCAGCCATATTTCTAAGTAGGACCAGTGAGATGCAAGCTTCCAAACCGGGAGAAGATTTAGGGAGCTAAACTCTAAGGTGCAAATACAAACCGCTCCGCCCTACCTTTGACAGCTGCGGAGAAGTCGTGAGGTCCTCGCTCGCACTGACACTGGCCTGGCCCACCATGGAGAGCTCTGCAAAGCTCCTCTTCTGCAGGGGACTGTCCACGGTGGGTGGCGTGCACCCAGGGAGGAGGCCCTGGAAATCAAACATCTGGCGCCTATTTACTGGCCATTTGCCTTTCAACACTGCTTCACAGATATTGTCTAATCGATTTATCATCACTCGATCCTGGAGGGAGAAAAAAAGTCACATGAAATGGCACAGAGACCTAGTGAAAATTAGTAGGTGAATATATCTATCAAGATGCTGAAAAAGGCTTAAAAGTGAGCAAAATGTACAAAATGTACAATTGGTGAGCAAAATGTACAAGAAAACAAAAAACAAACAAGCAAGTAAATAAATAAATTCCATCAAAAGTGCCTTGCCACGGTGGAAGGTCCTCAGATGGCTCCAACACAGAGAACCTAATGTTCTGCAACTATGAACACAGCATCACGTAGATTAGGAAACACTGCAGGGCCACCACCTCTAAAATATCCCCACATTTAAAAAGTAACTTTTATTCAAGCTGAAGAATTGGTGATTAATGTCAGCAGATAACAATGGAACCTACACTGAGCTTCCGGATGCTCTGGTGCTTCAGATCCACAGGCGGGATCACAGCCTGTCCCAGGAAGTGGAACATCATTAGCGTCACTATTAATAAAGTTCAGCATTACAAAATGGGCACCGGCCTAGGAACACCTAATGAATGTCAATTTGCATTCCCTACCTATTATCACTTCAAGTTTCATTGAAGCGTGTACATTAAAAATTTCTAATTACAGCTCTTAGACCCAGTTTCCGTCGATTAAAAGTGCCTGCCTGCTACTATGGACCTGACTGATCTGGGGAACTCCCTTCCATACTGGATAAGGGAGATTAGCATAATGGGGGAAGTGAGGGCATACAGAAAAAGAGATGTCTTTGATAGTCCACTTTTCAGTTAAAAATTTCACATGATTTCTTACGCAACTACCAGTAATGGAAGGCCAGCCCAGGGATGAGTCGACTGAAGCTGTTTTTGTGTTGTCTGTTTTAAACCAGACAGCCCTGCTACGGTAATTAGGATAATTATTTCCCCACCCTGAAAAACAGACCCAAATTATATAGGGATTTATTATAAAATTATGCTAGCCAGCCAAAAAAAAAGTAATTTCTTTTTTTGTTTGTTTTTGGTTACAGATAACTACATTTGGAATTACCGTGGACCAAGACGGTGGACCAAGTGGGCTAGTGGCCCACCTCCTCCTGAGTGAAGACAACTAGGTTTCTAAATATCTGAAACTTGTTTTAAATCTAAAAGCTCTACTTCAGACTTAAAAAAAAAATGGTGTAATCACTCTAAGAAAACAGTATGGAGGTTCCTCAAAATGTTAAGTCTAGAACTACTATATTAGCTTGCCCCCCACTTCTGAGTACACATCCACAGGAACCAAAAGCAGGGTCCCACAGAGACATTAATGCGTGTTCACAGTAGCACTATAATGAGCCAAGACCTGTAAGAATTAAAAGTCCCAATAACGTGTGAACAAATACCCCAATGATGTGTGAACGAATAGAGAAAATATATACATACAATGGAATATTATTCGGCCCTAGGCAGGAAAGAAATCCTGTCATGTGGATGAACCTTGAGGACATTATGCTAAGTGAAATAAGACAGTCACAAAAGGACAAAATATTGTATGGTTCCACTTATATGAGGTATTTAAAGTAGTCAAATTCACCAAAATGAAAACTAGAATAGTGGCTGCCAGGGGCAAGGGGGTAGGAGATGTTCAGTGGGTATAAAGTTTCAGTCACGCAAGACTGAAAAGTTCTGGAGATCTGCTTCATAACAATATAAATATTCTTAAGACTACTAATCTGTACACTTAAAATTGATTAAGATCATAAATGTCATGTTACGTGTTTTTTACCTCAATAAAATTTTTTTTAAAAAGCCATACATTTTTTATGCCAAAGGGTCAATCTGCTAAAACAATAATCATATATATATATACTGGATAATAGGACAGCCACCCTAAAACACCTCACGGAGTAAAAGGTTCGTTTAAGTGGTTCTATTGCTTATCTTTCCTTCACATCACGCTTCTTATCCTATTACAAAAGTATTCTACAGAATTTTTTCTTTGGGGTTTTTTAAAACATGAAAAAAATCTACAGTCTTTATACACTGTGTCAAAGTTTAACTTAAAATTATTTGAAAAATCAAGCCAGAACAATTTCTTCCACTCCACTCTTTTTTTTGGTCAACAAAACAAAACAACAACAAAAAACCAACCTTAGGCCAAAATGAGAAGGCAAATGTTCTTTCATGTAGGAGCTGAGCCACTGAAGGATCTCCATCCTCCATGTAGAATCCATCTCGGGTTTCATCCCTAGCAGTGCTCATAGAAGCATTGCTTTCTTCATCAAAATTTTTCCCTCTAGAGACAGCTCCTGCTGAGAAATGAGTTAAAGTGCATTACTCACAACCAGGACACCACTGAAAAAGAAGTTTCGAAAGGACATGTAAGAATTAAATAACAATCTGCTCCATTAAAAAAAATTTTTTTTAATCCTCACCTGAGGACGTATTTATTGATTTCAGAGAGAGAGGAAGAGAGGGAAGGAGGGAGCAGGAGAGAGAAGAGACAAAGGGGTGGGAGCAGGGGAGAGAGACAGAAACACTGATGTGAGAGAAAGATACTGACCGGCTGCCTCCGGCATGTGTCCCAACTGGGATCAAACCAGCAATCTAGGTTTGTGCCCTGACCAGGAACTGAACACATAACCTTTGGGAGCATGGGATGATGTTCCAACCAACTAAGCCACCCAGTCTGGGCCCAATCCGCTCCATTTTACTGAGTGCCTACAATGCTGCTAGAACGATATTAGGCATTTTACAAATTTTGTCATTTAAAGCTTGTAACAGCCATTCCATATAGATGGTTAGTCCCATTTTACAGATGAAGCAGCAGAGGCGGAGGGAGGCTGCATCACTAGTCATCTGACATTGTGCAAGCACACCTCGGAGGACGCTGAAGGACGATTAAACCTCTGACTCAAGAGCCCATGTCCCCCGCGTAGGAAAAAGGGCTAAGATATCAGCTAAGTTCAAAGTTCCAGCTCCAGAAGACAGTAAGATATGCCTGATTTCGGTGAAAAGAACCAAAGAAAACTGGTTCTTTTCAGATTCTACTCCTACCTTTTACTTCTGAATTACAACTGTATCAATTAAGCATTATTTGTTTAAAAATAACTAGCAATATTTACCCAATAAATGACTTCTCCCTCACATTTAATTGTCCAAATTAAAATCACTTGGAATTCTTAATACACTGCTACTGTAAAGTGAACCCGGACCAGAAATTACATGTCCATAAAACTCTTCTGAGAGTTCAACTTGTTCAAAATATCATTTCCATGCCTTATCAGAGCAGACCATATATCTAATCATAACCTAAAATTCTCCCTTCACACAAGAAAATGTACTCTAATTGCCCTTAAGAAACAAGAACGAGGCCTTGTCAGGTGACACGAAAACTCAGCACGTGGCCACTGCTGTTAGGAAAGGAGAGAGGCTGGGTGGCCAGGCATTACCTTCAGGTTGGGAAGATTCTTCTGACTTATCGTCATCCTCCAGCTTTTCTTCTTCATCCTCTTCAGAACCCTTCTCTGAAATTGACTTGGGCCCAGTATCTGCACTGACCTCCACGTTTTTCAGCTCATTTTTCACAGAGCGGGCCTCAGCCTCACATTCCTGCTTACTGTCCTTTTCCCTGCTCTCGGTTTCTTCTTCCTCTTCTTTCACTGCAGGCTTCTCTTGGGCAACTGTGTTTTCAGACTCCTCCGCTTTGCCTTCCGTTTGTCCCATCACCTTTTCGTCCTGAATGTGAGTGGATGAAATGACTGCAGGAATCTGGCCAAACCCCACTGCCAGAGGATTCATGGTCGATATGTTACCAGCCCCTCTGCTCTGAGCGAAATTTTTGTGTGCATCCAGAAAGGACAGCTCAGGGTCATTGAGGATGTGGTAGTCTGTCCGACTGACCCCGTGTTTAGCAGCACCCACCAGCAAGTCTCGATCGTGCCTTCCACATTCCCACCACTCTGGCAAGTCCAAGCTCGGCTGGCAGAGCTTCAGCCTCTCCCCCAGCTGTGGGTGATGAAGAACCTGCTCACGTATTTTCCGGAGCAGTTCGATGCGGTAGAGAGTTCTGGAGGCACGCTCTTCTGTGATTGGCTCTATCATGGAGAGGTCAGGTGGTTCTGAAAACATGAAAACAATCATTTATTTGGAAAACACTCAAGCGCGCTTTAAGTTGTTCACTGTCTCATTTGTCACTTTCCTGGCCTTTTAGTACGGAACTTTTGGTACTGAATGGACCTACCATCATCGGGCTTGGTGGGCATTCGACACACTCGCCTACACATGGCCACGAAACAACTGAAGTATTTCTCCAAACTTTCATCAGACTTTTTGTCCAGTCTGGCAAAGGCTCGAAATTGGTTCCAGTCAAACTGCTGTTTCACAGGGTCAAAAATAACCCCAAAAGTGGACACCACACGGTAAAAATCAGCCTCTTCCCGTCTTGTCCACCTATTAGGAAAAAAAGATTTTAGCTGGAATTGTACTTGAGTAAAAAGGCTTCGAGTTTACTGTTTCTTTTCCTCTTTTGCCCTAAACTTATTTGGGGAGTGTGACGACAGATCACTTTGACAGTCATTGTCTCGAAAAACAAAAAGGGCAGAGAGGAATGTATCAGGAGTTGAGTAAAACCCCCCAAAAAACTCACTTTTGTCGCTTCTCAGATATGATAGCTTCCCTTTCCGCTTCTAGCGCTCTCACTTCCTCCCGAGGCCGCCGTCTCCGCCGGTCAGTCTTCATTAGGGCCTCTTGCCTCATTTGTTGCCTTTTATAGCTGCGCTGATAGGCAGTAATGAGCCGGCGCAGACGGGTGGTCAGGGTTGAGGTGTTAGGCCAGTAAAGTTGGCCTAACTCAGCATTACTCTCACTGTGCTTGCCTGGGGAAGTGGAAAAAATATTTTTGAAATGTGTAGCTGCAATCTTGCAATACACAGGGTTTTCCATCAATATAAGATGACTCATTAACATTACAATGGCAGTGTGGGAAAGGGCATCAGTGTCCTCGTTTTGAAAATATAAATAAAGGATATGATTAGTGTGGAACTTATCTACCATTTCTTTTTTAAGTCCTTAGGGGGAAAAATAAATTTATTTATCAATCTTACATAAAGAAACATACTTCACATCATGAACTACTTTATAAGAGTGTTCTACTGTAAAGTAATAATCTTGCTGAGCATACAAAAGATCACATAATTGTTAGCTAGTGATTTTACATCAGGCAAAAGATCAGTATTCTCTATAAACTGGCAATATTTCAGATACCCGGCAAATGCCCAACTCCCAAGAGATATATTTCAGAGTTTTTTTGAGATGTATTTCTAAAGTTGCTTAAAAGTTTTCACTCACTGGCATAAAATAAATACACGCATTATCTTGTTCTAAAAAATAGTTATTTTATCAAAGAAATTCAATGACATGAGAAACCAACCACGAACAGAAATTGAAATTATTCACAGAAGAAAGCAGTCGGGGTAGAGGAAGCAACATTCCGAGACCCACAGGCACAGGCCGTCCCGCTCGTGTGCCCTGAGGGCCGTACCTGCGCTGCGCATCTCCATGGACTCTTCCTTGTCTTCAGGAGGAGAACTGGCAAATTCCTTGAAAGCAAAGCAAGAAACTAAATCATTTTAATTTGGGGTTTCATTTTGCATTATTTTTTTTTAAATAAAGGCCATTATAAAGTTTAACAAGTCTTATACAGGCATATAATATTTTACTGGTGCTGTAAAAGGCAATGTACTCGAGTTCTTACATCTATTTCATCCTTGAATGGTGTTCTGGTTGGTTTGTATTCTGGGTCTTCATCTTCTCTATCGAATTCTCCCCTACATAAAAAATTTTTAAATGTTTAAGTCATACTGATAGGAAGAGACTGAAGGGGACTGCCTAATGAAATTTTTAATTCTGGGTTCCGTTTCAAAAGCCATTCTATCAGTATTTAAAACATGCAGCCGTGGGTGGAGGGGGTTGTGGGAGAACCGGGGGGGGGGGGGCTGTCCGTCGTCACTTGGAAAAGACGGAGTTTCAGACTATTTAGATACTATACATTACATTTAAATAATCATTATGATATAGACACAGACTATACGGGATATGTCACTTAGTTCAAATCAGACACAATACAGTATGTAGTGCAGTGTAGGAGCTGAACCCTGCCAATCGATGCAATACTGATGTAAAGTTTATTAAAATTTTAAAATGTCCTTCTTACCCGTCACCACCATCTGCTAGCACGTCTGTTCCTCTCTGCTCGGCAGCTATGGCCTTGGCATCAGGCATCCCGACTCGTTCCAGGAAGCACAGTGCGGGGTCAGCTCGCATGGAATTGTACTTCTCATAGCCTGTGCCGTCCCCACCAGCCCAGAGGACACACAGGGACAACGAAAGACCCGTCACTGACAAAATCACAGCACTGCCACAACACGTGAACTTCGTTTCTCAATCAAGAGGATCATTTACGTTGTATTCTAAAGAACCTTGTTTCAGTAAAGCATTCTAGGGACCTCTCAATTCCAGGGCAGATTTTGGGGGCCAAGTTACATTCCAGGGATATTATCAGAATAGCCACAAATACTAAGAGAAAAATAGGTTCAGAACAACTACGAGACGCCTGGGAAGATTTCTGACCCTATTTTCCCCAAGATTTAATTTTGCCTGACATCTAAACGGCTTGGTAATGTTCCTTTACGACCTCCGCAGAGGTGCTCTAAGTCCGCCCCATCCTCCTGGTGAGCAGCCCCAGTTCTGCGGAAACTCTCACCGCTGGCTGAAAACCCCTGTCTACGTCGGGCCAGCGAACCTGTCTGGTTAGGTTGAGGATGATGCATGTCAGTAAGATGACACTGTTCCCTCTATGGTTTTCAAACTGCAATTTGCTTTTTGACTGCCCGAGTTGACTAAATGGGAAATGGCAGATCCCAACAGTGCACTGCGGGAAAATGATTTTTAGGCTGAGCTCACGAAACACGGCTGCAGTACACAGGCAGAACAGCACAATTCAATCAGGACGTGTACTACACACACCGCTCCTAACTGCTGTAGAGCCGCAAGCCAAACTATAATCATGAAAGGTTTTATAAGCCATCACTCTCCCCTTTAGTCAGTCTGGGCTGCTGGGACTACCTCGGCAACCTCCAGAGACTTGGGATTATAATCAGGAATCGCTCACTGTATATATCATGCCAGTTCTGCATCCCCAGCCTTTCAAAGTTAACAAGGCTGCATCCCACTCAGGGGAGCCGAGTTCTCAGCACTGACATTTGTGAAATATTGCTTGGAACAAAGCCCAGGAGGCACTTGTACAGATTAATAGCAGAGGTTAAGCCCACCGTCCACCGTGACACGGGCTGGCAGGGTTAGCAAGGGGAGCCGTGCTAGAAGCAAAGTTTGGGGAGAACTATAGGACAATGTGGCTATTATTAAAACAAATATGGTTTTGGTTTTATTTACAGCCAAGAAAGAAATGTTTCTTCTCAAATGCTCCACAAACATTTAAAAACAGCATCTGATATTTACAGTTCATATTAGATTTTTAGTGCAGGAAAATGGTACATGCCAAGAGTCCTTTGGAACTATCCTTGTTAATATTATGACTTTGGAAAGAATATGCAGAGTTCTAAATAAAGACAAGCCACATGGTGAAGATTGTGGTCAAATGGACGTGTCACTTACCGTGTTTGAACACTCCAATTAGGAGGGACTTATCTGCTTCCTTATCCCACCAGTCTGTAGGGACCTCAGCATGGAAGGGCTCAGGTATCCACACATCAGCTTCACTATAAAGACAACCATTTGTGTAATATTTAAAATAAGTACCAGTACTACAAAAGAGTTCCAAGTAATGAACAGGATACATGCGCTCAGGTGCCCCACTCCCACAGTAAGCACCTGAGCATCGTGGAGAGGAATGAGCAAAGGTTAAAAGAAGGCATGAGTCAGTCGCTTCCTACCATGACCAGAAACAGGCTTTATCACCTAGTGTCACATTTTAAAGGTCATCTCTGACCACCAATAATTCAGTTCACACCTCTTTTTATACACATGCACACACACATACAAGCTTTCCCAAGTATCATCACTTCAAGCTCATAGAACAAATACTGCATTCAAGATGCAAAGAAGAAGGTGTGCTTCTGATGGTTTGTGAAGATTTTGAAACATGATCCATGATGTTTGCCGGCTACCCAAACTATTGCATGCAGGCAGAGAGCCGGTGTGAGCTCGCACTAACCTTGAGTCAGCACCCTCTAAGATCTTATCTGCCTGGTCTCCTATAACTTCTTGTCTTAGGTAGTACAGCATGCGGACACGCAGCAGGACCCTGGAGAGGAAGACAGAGGGGGAAAAAGTTCTTAACTTCAGGACTGTTTGCCAACAGTGGCTTTTGGCAGCTGCTGCTGTTCATCCATCATCCTGCCAAGGCTGATTAGCCATGCTGTATGGTAGGCTTGAAGCGTGACAGATGGTGGCACATAATCACCTCTGTGTGGTGCTTTCTGCTGGCTTCCAACAGGCCTGCCTGGCAACCGCTCACACTGCACAGAGAGGGACCGAGCTCAGCCCAGCCCAGGCGCACTTCATTTAGTTCTACCTAGTGCAGCTTGTGAAGTTTAGACACGTACCCTACCATTGCCTCTGAAGTATTGAAGCAAGTTTGTAAACAACTGAGCAGATGGCTTTCAGTAACTGTTCTGCTTCATTATCTCATAAAATTTCCTCAGCTGCTGCCTTAATACCATTTTTGGAAGCACATCAGAAGTTGCAGGAATAAATGTGATATAAAATCTGCTTTTACTACCTTACAATAAACCCTCAATATGGACTGTCAGGTTTTTCAGATTAGAGAACTTAGCTTCTGAGAAAGGAAGATGGCGACCAAGGGTGGGTCTTCACTCTTTTCCCTTAAGGATACGAAACATTTTTTATTCCTTCTAGTTTATATTACCTGGAAGCCTAAGTTGTAGCTTAAAAAAAATAAAAAACTACAAATGCAATTAAAATATGCTAAAATCATTGAAACTCTTAGTCATTTTTAAGGAATCGGTGTTCAAAAACCCTTGGAATTCTAGGAAACAGATTTTCAATCTCACTTGGATTTCCTTAATTTTCTTTAAACATAATTCTTCCAATAAAGCGCACTTGGTTAATCCAAAAGGCGTATGTCCACCCCGAGTCTAGTATCTCCTGCTGGAGAGCCCTGGTACGCAGTCAGGACTGACACTGGAGACTAACCACCTCCTTGGCCATGAGTAAATGACAGTACCAAGTGCTATTTCCCCAGCTGTGTAATCCCAACAGACACCGTGAACCAACGTTTCACATACACTAGCTCATTTCGTCTTCATGATGACACCGTAATGATATGGGGCAAGCTATAATTTTTACAATCCCATTTTCCAAACATAAAAATTGAGGCTAATAGAAGTCAAGTGGCATGGCCCAGGTCACAGAGTCACCTTGAGCTCGGACGACTCTGAATTAGGCCTTCTGACCCCACCACTTCACACTGTCTCTCAGGACACAGTGACTGTCCTTGAACATGTCAAATGCCAACAATGAGTAGCTTCACCAAAGCAGACTATTCCTGATCATACACGAACAAGCAGGCACACCTGCCTTCCCACCTCTGCTCCTGGTGAGCATGGGCTCCAGATGGGCAAAGTGTGCAGCTCTAACTACCTGAATACACTCCAAAGTAGACAATCGCTTTGAGTAACATTTCTTCTGATTTCTTTCTTCTGATAAAATTGAAAATTGGCTGTGCCACAATGAATCAGCAAAAGAGTGATAGCACAGGCTTCTGTGTCTGGCACCTCGTGCCCCTCTGGTTAGAGAACTTGCAGGCCGGTTCTTCCAAAACTTACAGAAGATGCTCAGAAGGGTGGCTCCAAAGGAAATACCCTCCACCTTGCACTGGAGTCTCTTTTATTCACCAAAACTTGGTACTGTGGCAGTGATCCTAAGGGTTTCTCTTTCCTTTGGGGGGAGAAGACGTTTTCTACTTCAGAAAAAAATGCAGTTATGTGGAGACTTTTATGAACTAACTGAATGTCATCTTTTTTTCTAGAGGGAAAAATTCAAACCAACTCAACTGAAGGGCTCAGTGCCATTGTGAAGACACGGTAAGTACTGGCCGGGCAGTGAGGTGACGAGGGGGCAGCCTCAGCCCTGGAGGAGTCTACACCTGGTAAGTTAGCAGGACAGGATGGGTCCCCAGACCTCAGTTACATTTCTTTGGCTGTCCCACTTCTGACCATTCTCTGGACCAGCCCCCAGTCTGGGACCACACACGGCATTGAACTGTCCTGTCTGCTTTGTCTCCTTGAACCCAAGGCAGGTCCTCTGTCTCTGTCTCTTAAAACTTTGAAGAGAGCAGGCCAGCTATTGAGGTTCTCAGTTTGGATCTCATCTCCTCACTTGACCTCCTGAAGTCCCACACAGTGAATGGCTGGACGACTTGCTCGTCCTAGAGAGGAGATGGGAAGACTTGCCAGTCTGGAGGCCAAGGCAAAGGGAAGATGAGCAGAACGCTGGTTACAGGGCCCGTGCCAGTCAGGGAGGGCGCCCTATGCAAGTCTGTCACTGACGTTAGAGTGGGACACTACAAACCACCACCGCCACGCTGGGCCCGAGAGCGGGGCCACGGCTCCCACACTCAACCGCTGCACTTGCAGTTTGAATCCAGAACTCACAAGGCTATTGACCCGAAGCTCATGTAAACTGCAAGGAAACAGTTCTCCAACAGCCATCAGTGGGGCTTCAGGGAGAACTGTCACGCTGCAGCAGTAACAACAAAACCGTTTCTGAGGCACCAAAATGGTGCGAGGTAATGGTTTTGAAGACTCAAAAAGGAAAATATCTGTCAGTCAGAAACTAAAGATAGTAATCAAAAGTGGCCCTAAAAACACTTTCATTTAAAAAGCAGTGAGAACCATTAGTCAGTGCAACCCAGGGAGAGCAGGTGTTCTCCAGGAATTACTTCGTGTGAGGCCTGAGACAACCCTGAGGAGGCGGCAGGTTTCTGAGGTGAGTGGGGTGGTCAAGAGCAAGGGCACTACTAGCCTTGTCTGGTCTGGGCCAATCTGGCCCAGCCCCTTAACTAGCTGAGGGACCTTAAGTACCCAAGTCTCAGTTTCCTTGTCAGGTAAATGAGCATAAAATCGCACGACATATCTCAGACAACTCAAACACAATCCACACTGCAGTTTATGTGCTCAGATGCTGGTTGCTAATTTTAAAAAGAGAGATACATATACATTTATTTATATCCTGCCTTATCCAACTGAGATCTCGTTGCAGAGTTCTATCTGACTAACATGGAAAGTGAGTCTTAAAGAAGCTAAGGAGCTTATCCAAGCCACAGAGAGCTAGAAAGCAGAAGCACTGTTCAGGAGCCGTGTGGCCTATACTGCTGATACTGAATAAACTCGTGGTCAGAGTAAGAAGAAAATCAATGTATGTAGATAGTAGTTTAGATGCAGACAGCAGAGCTCCAAGCAATAAATTTAGATTCAATATTATTCAATTGAATAATTATCCGATTATTCAATATAATCAAATTCTAAAAATAAAGGAATATCATTCTAGGCTTATACGCAAAAAAAAAAAACTCAGTAACTGAAGTATTAGTAAGCAAAAAATAACCTGAAAATTCCCCAGTCCCTCCACTGAAATCAGTCAATTGAACGCAGGATCATACAAAGCTAACCATAATTCCCTAAATTCCCTAACACATACAATGGTTAAAACTTAGTGATCCACAGGTACATCTGAAACTAATACAAAATGATACTGGATATAAACTGTAACTGAAGAATAAAATTAAAAACTCAGTTATACACAGCACCACAGCAACACTATTCACAATGGCCAAAAGGTGCCCATCAACCCAAGTGCCCACTGACTGATGAATAAACAAAATGTGGTCTATTCATACATTGGAATATTATTCAACCATAAAAAGGAAAAAAATTCAGGCACTAGTGATAACATGGATCAACTTTGAAAATATCACACTAAGTGAAATAAGCCAGACAGAGCAAGACAAACAGTGCATGATTCCACTTATGAGGTACCTACAACAGGCAAATTCACAGACAGTGGTGGTTGCCAGGGGCTTGGGGACATGGAGGAGGGGAAGGTGAGTTAATGTTCAATGATGCAGCATTTGTATTGCAGTTGATGATAAGGTTTTGAGTATAGACAGCAGTGATAGGTACACAGTATTCTGAATGTAATTAATGTCAATGAATTGTACCCTTAGAAATGGTGAAAATGATAAAAGTTAAAAATTGTGTTATATATCTTTACCATGATTTTAAAAATTGGTCATATGAAGGTATGCTCTTATTTGACTTGGTGTCATGTTTGGGAAAAAAACAGGAAGGCTGTACAAGGACAGTAACTACAACTTAATAGTCTGTACATATATATAGGTATGTACACACAGAGACATATACACACATATATACACACACACGCATAGGAACACAGCAAGCTCCCGCATCCGCCCTCGAAGACCTACTTGTTGCAGTGGTGCTTCAGGTGCTTCTTGTAGCTGTCCTCCTGGAACAGAGCGTCGGGGTTGCAGCCCGCCAGCCAGTCGGCATCCTGCACCACCGGGTGTGCGCTCTGGGCTTTCACCTTCTTTCCTTTCCTTCCCCGTGGCACTGGGGCGGATAAACCTAGAACCGTAATGATAATAATTATTACCACCATAATAGTGACGGAAGCTTTCTACAGTCCCCATTTTAGTGTCAGAGCCAGGGACTGACACATGAGCAGGGAAATATGCAGTCTAGCTGGGGCTGCAAGGGCCCCTGGGAGCCTTTGGTGACCCTGCATCACAAAGAAGACCTACCGGAATGATTGACCAACGCGCGTGTCTGGCCGTCGGCCGTGGGCGTGATCAGATCCCAGATGAAGCTTTTGATGTTCTCATCCCCCTTATAATGGTTGAGACAGTACACGAGGATTGTTCTGCAGATGGTTTCCACATCTTGCTCAGTGAGCTGACGTTTGTAGCGTCCATGGGAAAGGATGTCCGTCCACCGTCCCCAGCTGCAAAGCAAGTATCCAGCATGCACAGGGTGCCTTTCAGTTTAGATTGGGGCTTATTTTCACAGTCAGTACTGGTGTCAGAAAATCTTGGGTCGTCCATGTGGGGGGGCCTTTGACACTCATGTGTGTGGGGTTCCCATGCATATGAAAATATTAAATGTGGTTATTTCTTTTGCTAAAAAACAACTACAAAACAAAACAAAAAAACCCTAGCAGCATTTAATGTCAGGTGAAGGGAAAGCAGCCCAAGGCCAAGACTTAAAGACACCCAGCCCAGCACGGGCTATGGAGCACTGCTGCTCCGTGCAGGCCTAGGTTCTCACCCAAACATCACCTGTGGGCTGCCACAGGCTCTCCCACTCAGATTCACCCCGGCAGCAACGCTGAGGACACGAAAGCAAGCCAGGACCTGGACGTGTTATACTCTGCTCCACTCCATCACGGTGTGTATGCTTCATAGCTGACCAACCATTTGAAGTGAATAAGGACTCAAGCTGGGGGTGACAGCCCGAGTCAAGGATGCAGTGCTGAGGAGTACGGTTATATCAGCCCACCTCAAAGGGATGCCATGACAATTACTGAAAGACGGTGAACAGGTTCAAGTTTCCTTCTGAAACAGGACTGCTACCTCCGAGTACAGCAGCACGCACAGGAAAAATGCTCGACTCACCCTCAGGTCCTCACATGAAATGGGTGGGAGGAGACACGGGGTCTACAACCAAACCAGACACTGCCGAACCTGACCCACCTACGTCAGGTTACAATGGTGGGTTTAACGCGACGCGGTGCTCTTTCACCTGCGTGCTGTGGACTCGGGGATACAACAGAGAGGCAGAGGCTAAGCTGTGTCTCCCGAGGGTACCTCTGAGTGAGCTCCCAGGGCAGTCTTGGCACAGGGATGAGTCCCTCCGCTGCCCTCTTCCTGAGACCTGCACCCGGCTGCTGCGGAATCTTGGCTGAGAAGCGCAGTGCACACTCCGGAATGCCCTGCCTCTCGCACTGGCCTGGTCTTCTCTGGTTTCTGTGAACCTGTCTCAGTCCTCAACTTGCGAGGCTGGCCCTCACCTGCAGGCCTTTGGACACACTGCCTTCTCTACGGGAAACTCCCTTCTCCCTGACCAACACCCAACACTCCCTCTTCCCCTGCTTGCTTGTGATGTCATCAAGTCAAGACTGCCCACATAGCCTTCTGCAGGATTCCTTCTTTTATTCCCCTGAGCCCCAGAGCTAGAGAGAGAAAACACTTGAGCTGGGTCTTAAAGGAGAGGAGACATACTTCTGTGCTTCGTTTGCGCAGAGCTTCCCTGCCAAGGCATTATCGCAGTTTACTGCTTTTCTCCTGCTCGCCTGCCTGCCTGGAGGCAGGGCTGCAACGGTCCCACTCACAGTTGTGTCCCTGGTGTCTGAGAGTATCCTAGCACAGTGCCCAGCACACAGCAGGTGTTCAATACATAGTGAGGCCTGTGGGAGAAGGGAAGGGCTTCCCTGAAATACAGTATGCCCCGAGCACAGTTTTTAGCTTCAAGAGCTATTAATATGTTCTATTTCTGAAGTTCTACCAGCAAAGTTCTCAACCTTGATCATTAGGTTGCAACATGGCAGCAAGGTCACACAGCACAGGGCTTTGGTGGGGAGAGTCTCTACACCATGTGAGAACGGACAGGAAAGGCTGTACAGCTTGCACAGGAGACAGCAGAGGGGGGACACAGCTCCCAGACACAGGATGCGCTTCAGCTGAACTTCATTTATTCTACAGTCACTGATTCAGCACTCACTGTGTCTGCTGGCACCGCATTCTGCCCTGAGGACACAAAGAAAGAGCCCCAATCCCCAAGGAGCCACTAACTAGGTCTCTAGCAGGGGACACCAACTACTTGAAGTTATAACACAACATCAGAGTGTGATAGAAAGTGCAAAGCAGACTTTCTGGTGCAGGGTGCTGAGTGACACCTGTCCTGATGTCGAGGACAGGAGAGGCAGGGCAGGTCAAGCCGAGGGGTGGGGGTGGAGTGCAGGTTGGCTCTAGGCGGTGGGAAAGGGCTGAGGAGAGAGAGCGATGAGACAGTGCGACGTGCTGACGGAGAGAAGAGGCCTGTCCCAACGGAAGTTTGGGCTGCCCATGGAAAGGGCCAACCGGACAGACAAAGGCCAGGTCAGAGCCCTGTATGTCACATTAAACGGAATATTTGTATTTGTTCTGAAACTAACGACAATCCACTAGGAAAATAACCAAATGGGTATCATCAGACCCATAGAAATATTGTTTGGGTGGCAGTTTTTTATTTGAATGGAATTTGCCTACAGCCCCACAGTATGTTGGATACCTCTTATTTACAGATTCAGAAATTTCCTGGGCACCTTGCCCTCTGAAGCACTGTGTGTGGTGCCAGAGATTCGGAGGTGACACGGCCAGAGACTAAACATGGCCATCCACTGCAAGGGCTTTACCAGCGCCATAAACGCTTTTAACAAAGTTTTAGAACAGAAAGGTATTAAAAGATAACTACAGTAGATTTTATGTGAAGGTAAAGTAGAAAAGATTTTGTAATTTTGAGATTTTGTTCTGAGTTATTAATAATCAACAAATTTGGACCCGACATAATTCCTTCAGGGACAAGTTCCGGCTCCTTCGAATCTGTGGGAGCAGGAAGGCCTCTGAGCACTTGAACCTCACCGCCCAGCCCCACTGGAGTTGCCGCACAGTTCGCTTGCCTGTGAGGACTGACAGAAGTCCAAACACAAATACTGTTCCTCTATGCCGACTGGAATTCTAACTATTTTTAGAATAACATCCCTTTTCTCATGAACCCGACTTACCCGTAGACGAGCAGGTTCTTCTCCACTCGGAAGCACTCACTCCTTGCGTAGCCCTGGGACCTGTCCTGGGGCCGCCGGGGCTTTGTGCAAGGCTTCTCTTCAGAGTCGCTTTCCAAGTCTGAAAACTCCATCAGCTCATCCTCTTTCACTGCGCTGTACAGCCTGGTTTGCTTCCGCACTCTTGGAGTGTCAATAACCAGGTTGTTCTACAATAGACAGCAGATACATTTCTAACTTCTAGAAAAGCAGTTCTTAAATCAGAGAGGGTTTGAATGGAACCTTTCACTTACCCTCCCATTTAAGGCATCAATATCCAATTCAGCCTTCTTAGCCCACTTTTGCCAGAAATTTGGATCATCCAGGGAAATATCTGTCCTATTTCCAGACGCGACAAAACTGGCCTAAAAAGGAAGGAAACTATGCAGTACTTTGGGATGCTTTTCTCAGAAGTACAATGCAAAGCAGCTCTTATTCACGCACACAAACACGTATGCATTCTTCCACTGTGTGCCAGATCAAGAAACAAAAGATGGTCACGCAGCACAGTAAATAATAGGTAGCAAAGGTATGTACAGGTGCAACTATTAATATACAGAGGAGGGCCCTAATCAGGTCCAGTGGGGGTGGGGGGGTATGCAGAAGGCATTGCTGGAAAGAGACAGGCTCTCCAGAAAATAATGCCTGAGTCAAATTAAAGAGCTTTAGTAAAAGCTCAAGGAATGGGGAAGCATGTGCAAAAAGGCAAGCTGTCATGTGACCAGGGATAACGGTAATCAGGAAGAGTAGCCACAGACCAAACTAGTCCTGGTAACAGAGTCTGAGCTCCATGCTGGGGAACAGCAATCTCTTTGAAATCGGGATACCATGATGGACACCGTCGTAACCAAAGGCATCAGTGTCTGGGAGCATGGAGTATAGAATGGTGTAGAACAGGCTACTATAGTTTAGGAAAAAAACAGTGAAGACTGAAAACAGCTCTAGCAGAAACAGATAAAGATATTCTTTAAAAGGGAAGACTGAAGGAGTGAAAATCCAGGTAAATGTGAAGCATGAAAGAGGAGGAAGCCAGGAGAACCTGCAGCATCCAACTTTGGCATCTGAGTGGTGCTGACCCGGTGAACAAACTGGTGTGTGTGTACACACGGGCACGCAGAGGGTGGAAGGACAGGTGATGGATTTGTTTTTGCACACACGGAAAAGAGGCAGAAAGATGTGAGGGAGGAGGTGTTGGCTGCAGAGCCAAGAGGAGCAGCAGCTGGGACAACCGGGTGTCCACATGCAAAAGAAGGGAGCTGGACGCTGTCTTACAACATCGTCACACGTGAAAACCCACTCAGAAGGGTGACAGATCTGAATGGAAGAGTGAAAACTATAAAACTGTGAGGAGAAAATAAATCTTTGAAACCTTAGGTTAGAAAATGCAATAAAAGCATAAACAGTAAAAGAAAAAGGGGGGGTAAACTGGCTACTACAATAACCACCATTAAGAAAAAAATAGAGGAAAATATTCGCAAATCATATTATCTGATGAGGAGCTTCTATCCGGAATAAAGAATTCTTAAACTTGTTTAAGTTTAATTCTTAAACTTCGATAATAAAAAGATAAATAACTCAAAAGGTGAACTGAGAACTAAGACAGACATCTCTCCAAAGACAACACACAACGGCCATGAGCAGAGGACAGAGGTCTCATGGCACCACAGAAACTCGGATCCCACCCTCGCGGGCTCTCACTTCACACTCGCTACTGTAACCATGATCAGAAGGCCAGTCAATAAAAAGTGCTGCTAGGACGTGGAGAAGCTGGAACCCTAGAAACACTGTCAGTGGGAGAGCAGGTGGTACATTCATTTTAGGAAATAGCCTGACAGTTCCCCGGGGTTAAACATGGAGTTAACACGTGACCCAGCAATTCCACTCCTGGCATATACACAAGAGAAATGAAAATATTTGTCCACACAAATATTTGTATGCAAATGCTCACAACAATACTATTCATAATAACCAGAAGTGTCAGTAACAACTAGTGGATAAATAAACAACCCCAAGGTCCCTCATCAGCTGGTAAACGAGGTACAGACAGATCATGGAACATGGCTCCACACTGCAAAGGAAGGAAGTACTGATGCATGCTACAGTGTGGACGAACCTCAAAACATTATCTAAGTGAGTGAAGCCAGATACAAAAGACCACATGTTCTACAATTCCATGTATATGAAATGTCCAGAGTAGACAAGTCAGAAAGGAGATGAGTGGTTGCCAAGGACTGGGGGAGGGGTGAAACAGGATGGGTGGGCCTGTTAATGGGCACAAGGATCATTTGGGGTGCTGGAAATGTTCTAAACTTAGATGTGGTAACAGTTGCACAAGTCTGTAAATATGGTAAAGGCACTGGGTTGTACTCACAAGTCAGGTGAATTATATGGTAAGTAAATTACATTTCAATAAAACTGTTAAAAGTGTAAGTTGGGCCTGGGTGTGGACGGGTGGACCAAGGCACAGTTGCGGCCTCAGAAAGGGCTCTCTCGGTGGAGTGGCAGGCAGCGGTGACCTCTGCCAGAACTACTCTGATGAAGGGGTGGAGGAGGGCTACGAGCTGGGGGTTGAAAAATAAGTAGCAAGGGAGGCAACGGAGACAGCTGGTGTAAATAAAGCTTGTGTGGATTTCAGCCACAAAGAAGGGTTTTGTGATTGAAGCTGGAGGGCAAAGTAGAAGTGACTTAATTGTTCTTATAGGCTATGTTATAAACCAGAATCTCAAGAAGTGAAGGGCATGGAGTCAAGGACACAGTTCAAGGTTAGACTGGGGAGCCGGGAAGCAGACAAGAGGACAAGGCAAGAGTGACCACCAGAGTCATATAACTGGAACACAACCCCAGACACAAAGAATGTTTTATGCATTATGTGCTCCACAGGGAGTTAGTAATTAGCTTCTCAATTTGGAATAGAAAGCACATGTTACGTGTACATTCTGTGAGCAGTTTACAAGGTGCTGTGTATGAACTTAAACTTCTACAGACAACCTGCATCTCCTCAAACTGATCCGCACCTTAGCAAACGTGGAACCCTTCCCTTCAGACTCAATGGTGATGGTGTGTGTTCGCCGCAGGAGAATCTGATCAATATCTTCCTCACAGAATTTAGAGCCTTCATCCTCCTCGTCCATGAGTGCACCGTAGGCCCCTTTTCGCAGAAGATCCTCTATTTCTTTCTTGGAAAGCTGTTGTACCTGTTTCAGAGAAATACTTAAAATAATGTATCATTGAAATGGTTTTAGACTAAACTATTTTTTTTCTCAAAGAGAGTAAACCTAAATTCTAACAAAGGAATTAATAAAATGCGAGGTTGAAATATTGCTTAAGACAAATATTGATGTTGAAAAATAATCTGATGCTGGAGGATCTCTCACTCGTGGCTAAAGCGAGTGAGGGGCCGGAAGAGTGACCGGGCTGGGCGGGCGCGGCTTTACCCCGTTGGTGGCGTTCTCCCTGCCGCTCATGGACTGCAGCACAGCTTTGTCCAGGCCGAGCTTCAGGCTCGCCTTGTCGAACATCTCCCTCTCGTAAGAATTTCTTGTAATCAGCCTGTAGATTTTCACAGATTTGCTCTGTCCTATTCTATGACATCTTGCCTGAGCCTGGAAGAAAAGGGAAATGAATGGCTACCAAAAAAAGAAAGACTCAATTGTCAGTCATAAGAGCATCTGTTCCAATAAAAAGAGGTATGGCTGAAAAGGGGATTAACATACAAAGAAATTACTTTTACATTATTAATAAATTGACTACTAGCTGGTTCATTTGCCCCGATCATGGGACTCCGCCTGAGTGAGTACATGACTTTAATTTATTGATTTGACAGGGATTCTCTGTCATAGAAGAGACTTAGAAAAAAAATGGCACCCGGAAGATTTTTCTCGCAAGTTTACCTGGAGATCATTTTGGGGATTCCAGTCAGAATCGAAAATGATGCAGGTATCAGCAGCAGTAAGATTAATGCCTAAACCTCCGGCCCGTGTGCACAGGAGGAAAACAAACCTATCGGAATCAGGTTTGGAGAATCTGTCAATAGCTGCCTGGCGGAGGTTGCCTCTTACTCGGCCGTCAATCCTTTCGTATGGGTACCTGGAAAATGTCAGTATTAACAAGGAAGCCTGACAAACAGCTACAATACACCTGTTCCCCTTTTTTAAAGACAGTAATACCACTTGGGATATATATTAACAAAATAATATTATGTATCAGAAATAATTTCTGAGCAAATAGGTTTTGTTGTTTTTCATATAATTGGTTGAATGCCCAAAGACTAGACTTCATTTTAATTTCTCTCCAGTGAAACATCTAAAGTCTAAAAATAGCTGATGCCTCCAACAGTAAAATAATAATTTCAATTTTAGGTAAGAACTATTCTCCCTTGGTGAAATGAAAGGAATGGGAACTAAAATTGCCCGCAAAATTATGCAGACCTACTGCCGTCACTGCACCGAGTAACTGTGGCATATACACCTGTAGTTTGTAGTAAGAGATGTGACACATTCCCCCACTCCATCCCCTTTATCGTAAATATCACTCCAAGGTGAGCTACTTAGCGCCCTGAGAAAGGTCACTTTTTAATTTCCTTTTTATTCTTACGGTACCATGGCCTCACCGTCTTTGAATGAGGTAGTCTTCCAGTATGTCCAAGCAGCGCACCATCTGGGAAAAGATAAGCACCCTGTGGCCACCAGCCTTCAGTTTTGGCAGCAGCTTGTCAATCAGCACTAGCTTGCCAGCAGCCTGGATCATTGCCTGGAGCTGAAAATCTGGAGAGTCTGCATTGTGTGTTTCTTTAAACTCTTCCAAAATTTTCTCTTCAGCACCTGCAGAGATTGGACAGCATAACGCGAATCCAGTAAAAGGTTTTTATTACTAAAAACAATGCACTTGCTTTCAAAACCCGCCGCAAACTGTAGGAACCAGAACACCACACTCATGTTTATGAACATGATTCTATCCACTTAAAGTTAGGTCTACACAAAACCAGGAAAGCATAAAAGGGATCAAAGTTTTAAGCACAACACATTTAAGCATTTGGAGGGAAAAACCACATTTTCCAACAAACAAATGTTTGCTGATTGTAGAAACTGAATTTCAACAACAGACTGTCAAGCCAGAAGTGACAGAAACAAGCCAAGGGCCAGATACCTACAGAAAATTTGGAACCTAAACTGCTGAAGGAATAGAGCTGTTTACTAGCTGAATATAAACACAAACAACAAAATCTGTTCTGAAACTAAGAAACAATGAGGTAGAGTTCTAATGATTACAGTGTAAGGGCAGTAGTTTGTATTAATAATTGTATAATAATAACATCAAAGGACTATAGCGAAAAGGAATCATTTTTCGGGATAATTTTTAGGGAATTTTTTTAGGGGATGGCACACACCTACTGCAATCTTTAAACCTCCTTCCATATTCATTCTCATCTGATAATTTCATTAGGACAACAATTCTATCCTGAATTATGCAAAGCTTGAAAATCTTTAAAAATGAAATAAACCTCTGTTTTACATTAAGACTTCAATGCCTAGCCCACTTTTTCTCAGAGCCCCACATAGATTTCTGCATGTTCAAGGATTTTGGGGTGCATCAGAGAGAAGCCTCAAGAGAAAGACATCTTGCTCACTGCTTCCTTCCCTAACCCCAAACACATGCAATCCAGAAAGCAGCAGGCTAAGCTTCCTTCAACTGCTTGGTTGGCTGAACTGGAATTGCACAGCTTCGTCTGGCCTCCACCCACCTCTGGGGTTAACCAGGGCAAGGCTGCAGTGCTCACTCCTCTCCCTAAGGACAGGGATGTGGTCCCGGTCCCTATTCTGTAGGAAATACAAACAAACAAATCCATCTAATGGGATTAGTTCCTAGCCTTAAACTGTGTCAGAAATTTAAACTACTCTTCTTACCACTGGTTTTAAACATGTGAACTAACTATACTATATATAGATGGGGATACATAAACACATGAACCTCAGAAGGACTTTAAAGGTTAGGTCGGTCAGGCCACCACACCGCTCACACGGCTGGTCCTGCTGCAAGTGACACCCAATGCAGCAAAAGTGCCTCCCATTTCCACTTTAAGGACACTTGCAGAAATTACGTTATGATGTAGAAAGAAATATGTAGAAAGAAAGCTTGTTCATTATTAATCGACAAAGAATCTCACTGGGAACAGATTAAAGTCACTGAATGCCTTTCCCAAGTACTAAGGCCTTCTGGAAAGCACACTGGTAATGCTCATGCGGGGGGCTGGCAGAAAATGCCAATGCCTTCTCCCCTTCCACATAGTAACAGGCTAATACTCAGGATTTCCCTCTAAGTGAGAAAAAGGTCTTCAAAGGTGAATAAAGGTTATCCAAGAGCACAGGCAGGTTCTTGAATAAAGTTAATGTTTTTCAAAATATAAAATTTAGAAATGTACGTTCTATATTCAGGACAAGAAGGTCCTCAGGAGACAGGGGAAATACATTTAAGTCCAAAAGTACAAGAGGTCTTTTTTTAAAAGTTTGTTTTTGCTGGACAATATATTATAAGCTCTGCAGTTCAGGAAGAGATAGATTTTACTCTGAAGATATTTAGGTAGTGATTTTGCTCACATTGAGATTATAATCCATACTTAAAATAAAATGGTGCTTTAGTTTAAAACAAGTTAATGGTCAATGAATGACTAGATTCCAAAATGAAATAATCATTTTTAACAAAATAAATAGCAGACATGTTTGGATTATTTTAGTAAAACATTTAAAATGTATATATATAATCCAGTCAAATTAGTACAGAAATTCAGTGGGGTTTTTTTTACTTTAAATTTACTTAGAGATGAGAAAAAAGCTTTTTTGCTTTTTCAATGCTACCAATAATTTCTCATCTTATGGAGAAGAGTCAAAATTAAAATATATTCTTTCTTACTGAGTTGATCAATTCAGATCTTTATTATACGTTCTGGTTCTTAAGTGACGGCCAGTTTACACTGATACTACTTCTTAAAACATCAGCAAACACATTTCACATACCATCCTTTAGCACTGCATTTGTTATGGCCAGAATGAAGGAAAGAGGGCAGGACAAGTGTTAGGGAGAAAAGCAATTCCTAACTTCTGATATCAGAGCCAAATTTTCAAGTTTATGAGTTAGATTTACCTTAATGTTAGACTTGTATATGTCAGTCAGAAAATGAACTGGAAGTAGATTATGATAAGCCAAAATATGTACACTGTTGGCACTGCCTTAAAGTAAGGTTTGTACTACGTGTAAAAATGTGTATGCATATGTATCAAAAAGATTCTTGCCCTGCCTGGTGTGGCTCAGTGGACTGAGTGCCAGCCTGTGAACCACAATGTCTCTGGCTGGATTCCCAGTCAGGGCACATGCCTGGGTTGCAGGCTGGGTCCCCAGTTAGGGGCATGCAAGAGGCAACCAGTCAATGTGTCTCTTGCACATTGATGTTTTTCTCCCTCTCTTCCTTCCTCCCATGCCCTTTCTCTAAAAATTAATTAATTTTAAAAAATTCTTGAAATTAAGTGTGGAAGTCTTTCTTTCCACTTAAACAGATGATCACTATGAGAGAAGAAACTGCAATGTTTTCTAGCTATATTAGCCACAAACAAAAAATTATTTGCTCTCAAAGATTACCAGAGAAAAACAAGTTACTGTACTATTTTCTCTCTGAAATCCACTCCATTATGTATGCTTAAGTCCTGTCTTCTGTCTGCTTATGATTCTCCACACTCCTACCCACAACAACAACAATTGACTCAAGTCACCTCTAACCATTACGGGACCTTGACCAAGTTTGTAATATTACTTTTCCTCCACATAGCAAACCTAAAATTGGACATTCCATTCTATTTTTTTATTTTTCCTTTATTTTATTAAATTTATTAGGGTGACATTGGTTCATAGGGTCATTCAGGTTTCAGATGTACATTTTCTGTAATACATGGTCTGTATATGCATGAGTGGTCCCCACCACTCGAAGTCAAATCATTTTCCATCACCATGTATTTGGCCCCCTTTACCCTCTAACACTCCCCACCTCTTTCCTGCTGGTAACCACCACACTGTTGTCTACGTCTACGCATTTCAGTTTTATATCCTACATGAGTGAAATCATACGGTTCTTAGCTTTTTCTGACTGACATTTCACTTAGCATAATGTTCTCAAGATCCACCGATGTTGTTACAAATGGAAGTAGTTCATCTTTTCTTATAGCTGAGTAGCATCCCATTATATATAGGTGTCATATCATCTTTCTCCAATCCTCTATTTAAAGGACACTTTGGTTGTCTCCACCTCTTGGCTACCGTGAATAATGCTACAATGAACATTGGGGCACACATATATTTGCAAATGCATGTTATCAAATTTGGGGGGTAGGTACTCAGAAGAAGAATTGCTGGATCACATGGTAACTCGATTCTTAATTCTTTGAGGAGCCACCGAACTGTTTCCCACAGGGGCTGTACCACTTTATTCCCACCAGACGTGCACAAGGGCTCCTCTTTCTCTGCAAGCTCTCTCTCAAACATTTATTACCACCTGTCTTGTTCATAACAAGCTACTCTAACAGGTGTGAGGTGGTATCTCATTGTAGTTTTGATTTGCATTTCCCTGATAGCTAGTGAAGTTGAACATCTTTTCATAGATCTGTTGGCTGTTTGTATGTATTCAGGGAGAGGTGTCTTCAGGTTCATTGCCCATTTTTTTAGCTGGATTGTTTGGTGTTGAGTTGTAGGAGTCTTTATATATTTTGGATATTGACCCTTTGTCAGAGCT
Source organism: Artibeus jamaicensis (assembly GCF_021234435.1). Taxonomy (NCBI): domain Eukaryota; kingdom Metazoa; phylum Chordata; class Mammalia; order Chiroptera; family Phyllostomidae; genus Artibeus; species Artibeus jamaicensis. The sequence continues at coordinate 43,141,444 of NW_026522059.1, forward strand.
ATTGTTTGCAAATATCATCTCCCATTTGGTTGACTGCCTTTAGATTTTGTTGTCAGTTTCTTTTGCCGTGCAGAAGCTTTTTTAGTTTGATATAATATTATTCATTTATTTTTGCCTTTACTTCCTTTGCTTTTGGGGTCAAGTTCATAAAATGTTCTCTAAGAACAAGGTCTGTAAGTTTAGTATCTATGTTTTCTTCTATGTATCTTATTGTTTCAGACTTTATATTTAAATCTTTGAACTACACTGAATTAATTTTTGTACAAGGGTACAAGTTATCATGTAGTTTCACTCTTTTTCATGTGGCTTTCCAACCCGCCCAGCACCATTTACTTCTTTTCTCCATTGTGTGTTTTGGCTCCTTTGTCAAAAATTATTTGCCCATATGCCTTTGGTTTCTTTCTGGGCTCTCAATTCTGTTCCATTAGCCTGTGTGTCTGTTTTGCCAAACCCATGCTATTTTGATTACTGTAGCTCTGTAGTATAATTTGAAGTCAGGTAGTGTGATATGTTCATCTTTGTTTTTTTTTCTGAGGATTGCTCTGGCTATGCGGGGTCTTTAGTGGTTCCATACAAACCTGACAATTTTTTGCTTTATTTCTTTACATAGAAAACAGTGAATTTTTGTACATTGTTTTTGTATCCTGCATTTTTACTGTGTCTGTTTATTGGTTCTAATGCTTTTTGGGTAGAGTCTTTAGGGTTTTCTACATACAGAAGCACATCACCTATAAAAAGTGAAAGTTTTACTTCTTCCTTGCCAATTCGGATGCCTTTTATTTCCCTTGTCTGATTGCTCTAGCTAGGACTTCCAGAAGCCTGTTAAATAAGAGTGATGAAAGTGAACATCTTTGTCTTGTTCCTGATCTTAGAGGAAAAGCTTTCAGTTTTTCATCACTGAGTATGACATTGGCTGTGGGTTTATCATACATGGCCTTTATTATGTTGAAGTACTTTCCTTCCATATCCATTTTACTGGGTGTTTCAACCATAAAGGGCTGTTGTGGCTTATCAAATGCTTTTTCTGCATCTATTAATAAGATCATATGATTTTTATCCTTTGTTTTGTTAATGTGGTGTATTACATTGATCAATTTGCATATGTTAAATCATCCTTGTGCCCCTGGAATGCACCACTTGATCATGGTGTATTATTTTTGTAATGTATTGCTGTATTCAATTTGCTAACATTTTATTTAGGATTTTTGCATCCATATTCATCAATGATACTGGTCTGTAGTTTCTTTTTTGTTTGTGTGTTATCCTTGCAAAGTTTGGGTATCAGGGTTATGTTGGCCTCCTAAAATGTGCTAGGAAGTATTGCCACTTCTTTAATTTCTTGGAAGAGCCTGAGAAGGACAGGTATCAAAAATTCTTTGAATGTGTGGTAGAATTCACTAGTGAAGCCATCTGATCCTGGATTTTTATTTTTTGAGATGTTTTTGATGGTTGTCTAAATTTCCTCAATGTCTAACAGTCTATTTAGATTTTCCATTTCTTTATGATTTAGTCTAGGAAGGTTATACATTTGTAGAAACTTACCCATTTCTTCTAGGTTATTGAATTTGGTGGCATAGTCTTTTATAGTATTCTAGTATGATCCTTTATATATTTGTGATATCTGTGGTAACTTCTCTTTCATTTCTTTTTTTAAAAATTATTACTCTTATTTTTAATCCTCACCCAAAGACATTTTTTATTGCTTTTAGAGAGAGGAAGGGAGATAAAGAAACACTGATGTGAGAGAAGCATTGGCTGCTGCCTCCCACATGTGTCTGGCCAGGGCATTGAACCCACAATGTAGGTATGTGCTCAGATGGAGAATCGAACCCACAACCTTTCAGTTACAGAACAAAGCTCCAACCAAGCCACACCAGCCAGGGCTCCTTTTCATTTCTAATTTTGTTTATATGACATTCCATTTTAATAAAGCTTGGGCCAATAACAGTATCTCCGTGTATGTTACCCAGTTACCTGCTTAACTTTCAGCAAGAAAAACAACTAGTCACATTTACCTAGTGTTTAAAGTACACCAAACACAGTTCTAACCACTTAAGCACTTATATTAACACACATTAAAAATCCTTCTCCTTTACATACAACTGGCGTTCTAGCATCACTTCCAATGGTTTTTCTTATGCTTTGCTTATGCTACCCCTTTCAACTTGTGCATATATTTGTTTCTGTTTCCAACATTTCCAGAAATGCTGTTCTTTGTTGAGCTGAATTTTAAGTTTGATTAGGGCTGCTTTACTCTGCTACAACCAAACACACCTCCCTTTATCTGCTCGATAAACGTGCGTAGGGGTGGCCCCGGGTCAGTGCTCTTCCCGCTCCACACTGTGGATGGGAACGGACAGTACTGGGCCTGGGGCCGCCTCTGTGAAATGCACGGTCTACACGTGTTACTGGGGAGCTGTAAGGCCTAATGCGAGCAGGTGTATGCGTATCTTTTTTTACAATTTCACAACATAAAGGCATGTAAGTATACCTTCCTACCAGACACTTCCTAACTTGTAAGGACAGAAAAGCTGACTTCAAAGTGTGACCAATTACAATAACTGCCACAGATCCAAGCCTTAGAAGTCCTAGAGCCTCCTGGCAAACAATAAATGATGTAGGATGACCCTGGAGAGCAATCGGCTACAGAAAAGACCCACCAGCTGTGTTTTGGGGGAACGCCCCGCTCTAGGTGCTCAATGCATGTAATTAGCATGTAAGCAAACAAGACTGAACTGGGAGTGGACACGCAACAACCATGCTGAGATCATTCCTTTCACACCCATCCTGCTGGCACATTTAATCTCTATTGTGATTGCCTTTTCTCCCCCACTGGCAGCTACTTCTCCTTATTTTCTTTCCAGGCATTAAATGCAACAGAGAGAGAGAGAACGCACGCGCGTGTCTGTGTTTACCCATACCATCGACTGCTGTAGCCCCAACTCTATCTCCCCAACTCAGGAACAGGCTGGCTGACACTCACTATAAATGGCCTTACAGGCTCTTAAACAGATGGTGATTAGCAGGTTGGCAGCATTAAACATATAATTATCGCACATGATACTCTCTTTAAAAGACAAAGCTAAAAGCACAAAGTCTGAAAAGGAAATTCACTGATGTCACACCACAGCAATGACCTCAGGTGCTACACTGAGACTGTCTTCCAGGTGTAGACCATTTGTCATTTAGTAATAGAGACTTCTAGATCTGAAGTGGCATTTAGTGTGTCAGTTATAAAAGTAAAAAAGATTAGGAATTCTTCAAATTAGCTGCCCTTGTACCTCATGGATTGTGATAGAAACAAAATCAGGCTTGTACCTTCTTCCCTGGAAAGGAACCGAACTGCACTGCTGGCCAATTATATTTGCACACGAACGCCCCATCACAGTGGATCCTCACCTTTCCTCAACCCATATTAACTCCAGCCTGGACCACAACAATAGCCGGCCTCCTGGCTGGTCATTCTGACTGCCTGTCTTTCCCGACTCCCATCTGTCTTATACGATGTTGCCAGACCCACCATCCTGAATCACATTTCCAGTCGTTCCTCAGCTTAAACACTGACTGTGGTTCTTCACTGCCTACAGACTAAAGACGAAATTCCATAACCTAGCATTTGAGGCTTTCCGCAGCAGGGTCCCAGCATGTCTAGGTTCACCACTGTACTGTTTCTTGCAGGTACTGTACACTTTGGGCAAGTTCCCCTTTGTCTTTCCTCAGTCCTCTTCTTTGCTCATGTTATTACGTCAGCATAATGCCCTTCCTTTGTAACTCTGACTGGCAAAATCCTTCCCAGTCCTACAGGCTTGTCTCAATGCCATCACTTTCTAATGGCCTTCCCAATCTCAATCCCTGACAAACTGAAGGCTCTTGTATTCTCCGGAGTATCTTCCACATCAAAGGCATGAAATATTTATTCTTTTAATGATTTTTGCAAGTATGTAATACAGGATTTTACTCATATCCATTACCTAACACTATCAATTTCGTTGAGAAAACAGGAAGACCATAAAGTATTCATTAGTAATAGGGACTATTACCAAAGCTATAAAAAATAATCTCTCATTCTTAGGGGACAGGTGTTAAAGGCTTCTGGACTGAGAGAAATTTACTTCTCTCAAAATGTTGAGACAGTTAAATAGCTGCCTTCTCACACTGAAGTTCTTCTATAACTTCAGATTTAACACATACACACACAGCAAGAAAATCCCAATCAGGGGCTAATTTCTCTCTAACTATTAACACTTTTGATGGTTTTTAGCCATGGAGCACCAACACCTCCTTTCAATAAATTTGACACAGATGCAGGGACGCAGGAGAAAGGTGAGGTGAGGTCCTGCTTCAGGGACCAGCAGGAGACACCACACACAGGGGCACCATGAAGAACAGGAAGGTGGTGACAGTCACGCATTGAGATGAGAGGATACAGCAACGACTAGAAACCACAAATCCTCCGTCTATAGGGAGAAAAGGGTTTCTGGTACTTTGATCATCATTAGATAAGTTTACAAATAGCCGGGCTTACCATTAATAAGGTATGGATGATTGCAGCACTTTCGTAATTCCATCATAGTGTTTAAAAGGTTAGGTACATTAGCTTGACCACCACCTTTGGAAAGAAACGTGAAATTCTTCTCAAGGATGGCTCGGTAATATTTCTTCTGAATGTTTGTTAGCTCAACTTCAATTATAGTTTCTTCTTTGGGGGCCAAGTTCTTTTCTACATCCTCCTTGAGACGTCTCAACATCATTGGCTTTAGAATAGCCTGGAGTTTTTGCACCTGGAAAAGGACCTTAAGTAAATACTGGTGTCATGGCTTGCTTGCATGTTCACACATACCTTAACATGAAAAACCAGGATTATCATCCTATTTGTTTACTGCTCACTTTCATTTGTGAAAGCCCAGTAAGGGAGGGGATGAAGGCATGGATTTTTCAGGTTTCATACCAGAAGTTCCTGGGGGTTGAACAATTCGATTTCAAATGGACCATCTTGCCTATCTAGGAGTCCTGAACAGCCAGAAGGCTTGAAAAGTACATAGCAGAAAAGAGCCAAATTTATTCCTTTCTCTTTCCTTTTTGTTTGTCATAAGCCAGAGGGACGATGAGGAAGAGACAGAGTCAGAGGAGTTCTCTGCTTCAGTTCTCTTCCTTTCCAAGAAAGAGCAAAAAAGCCAGGATTATCTACTCCCTGCACCAATGAGCAAGCAGAGATGTCTCTCTCCCATTCCTTTTTCTGTTGACTGGCAACAGGATACAGCACACCAGACAGTTTTAAGAAAAGTAAAACAAAACAAACTTCACTTTGAACTCCACTGAGAGGTTGTAGGCAGAAAGTTGAGGGAGGGTACAGAAAGACCAAGATGTCAAGAATATCTCTGTATTTACTTCAAATGTCCATATAAACTCCAATCATGTGTAAAATAACCAACCACTTTTCATACACATTTCTCACAGAAATCCTGTGGGGTAGTTATGACCCACGTTTCTAAATGAAAGTATGTAAGCTCAGAAAAGTAAGCAAGGTGACCAAATATACATAGTTAAGAAAGACTAAACCTTAAAACTCCAGTAGGCAAGACACTAAGAGGCTTCTGACACTACCCCCAAAAGAATACAGAGTTCAAAAGTATACCTTGAAAACCACCAACCTGAATAGCACAATAGTCTCTGAAAATTGCATGAACAGGTATGTGTGTAACCTCTCCAAATCCCAGCCACCCTTCACAGGGGCAAGTAGAGAGACAAGGAAACCTCTGTAATGAAGATTTGGAATGCCCGAGCAAAGCAGATAGAAAGCTCACTTGTTTACTGGGTGGAAACATTTTTTTACATTTTTAAATAGTTAAATAGTAATCCTTTGCCATTTTACGGATAAGCTGCAATTATGTAGCAAAAATACAAAGTAGATGTGATAAATACCTGTTCTTCCGTTTTCAGATCACCAAATTCTTGCATGAAGGTGGTTTCTGAAGGGAAGCGAGTCGGTTCCAAGAAATGGAGCAAGCTGAAGAGCTCTTCCACAGTGTTCTGCAGTGGGGTCCCGGTCAGCAGCACTTTGTGTTCCTGCAGGAACACCAGAGGAGCAAGTGACCGAGTCGTAACAACAACAGTTTCTTAAAGTCAAAGCCTCTCTCCCCATACCCATGTGCCGTTTCTCATTAAAATTAACTCAGCATCCACCCTACAGCAAGTGTAGGAATCAGGCACGAAGGCACACATACAAGACGAAGTGGTCCCTGCTTCAGACCCACACACAGAGGGGCCTCCCTGGAACTTCCCAGACGGGCGGTAACTGTCTTGCCATTTTGTCTCTTCCTGGGGTTATCAGGTCACCAGTCTAGTGCCATGGCTTCGTGAATCCCCTAAGTCTCTGCTTTTTCTGCACTGAAGTGGGAGTTTTTTCCTAAAATCCCTAGGCTCAGATAAAGCTTATATGACTCTTTCTTTTCTCTACATCGACAGTGCCCTCGCCTTTCCATCTGCTTCCTGCATGACTCACATCGGAGACAAAAGAAGTCCATCTCCATGCAGCGGCACACGAAAAACTATTTTGTTCAGACCAGCAGAGGGGTAGGCTTGGTTTTAAATGTCACAATCACTTTTCAAGAAAAACAGATGCTCTTTCTAATTTTGTCTCTTTGAACCAAGTTAGGCATTTCTTTAAAACAATTCTTCTTGTTTGCAAGCTCCTTCTCCAGCTCTCCCGACAAGTCTGTGCCATTATCCCGTTTCTGTACATCAAACGGAGGAACTGTTTGGCAGTGACAGGTCTGAACAACAGAGTTTATCAATCTCAACGGCTTTATGTTATTTTTGAGTTTGGCCACTTGATACATAATACAACTATTAAAACTATTTCAAAGAGTGATCATACCTTCCAGTTGGTTCAAAAGCAATATCCTGCCTTAACTTGGAATGATAAGACTTGGTTGCTCTGCGGAGAGTGTATGCTCGGTAAATACCAGGTGAATAATATAACTAAGGACATGCTATTTTTCTCAATATCTATCATGTATTATCTGTCAGTGAAGCTCTTTGACAGTGAGGTGAAACGGTTCGATTTGCTTTTATTCTTCCTTTTCTTCCCTTTGAATAGAGAGGTCTCTGATTCAGAAGATGCATAAGACACCATCCATCGTCTTCAGACTCAGTAAGTTCACAAAGACTAAGGACTTTGCAAATCAATTTGAGATTTTCTAGTGTATAACCATACTGGTGGGTAACACGGGCCACAGCCCCTGACACACTCAAGTCCTGAATTATTTTACCCAAGATTTTTAAAAAATTCTGTCACACATTCAGGAAGTCACTGCAGGGACAGAGCTGTAGAGCTATAGATAGTCTCCCAGTTCTCTTCATACCCTTTACTACTGAGTTAAATCCTGAACCTCTTACCAAATACTTCAGAAAAGGCCTCCTAACATATTAATCTCAAAATAAACTTATTTGGAAAAAAGGAAAGAAATTCCTTTTTCAACGCTGCTTCCCATCAAGGGCTATTTAAAGCCAGTTCAACCAAATGATTATTTGTACATACAACCCTTTTATCAGGATGCATAGAAGCAGTGGAAGGAATCTAACCAGGCTTCTATCCGAAAGCAGGTAGGTATGAAATAACATGATGAATATACCATGCATCCCAAAATGTCATGTAAGAGACTCGAGCCAGCAAGCTTATCATCTCCAAGTCCACTACACCAGCAGATATGCTTTTGGCTCAAAAATGTTACCCTCCTTTTTAGCTCTGACGAAGTGATGTCCATTTACTTTCATTTCAGCACTCTTCTAATTTGTGTGGGGCTTCCTAACCATCACAGATGAGGTCATGGAAATCAGTGAAGAAACACTACCACCTCCAGAGAATTCCCTCCTGGTCAGCGAGGGCCAAGGAGACGGCCCTGCCTCCCAGCGGTCCTGCGGAGGACAGCGAAGGCTGTAAATGTCCCTCAGCGTATCGTCTCCTGAGCACTTCCTTTGTGATGGGGGAGCCGAAGACGCTCCCTGGTCCTTCCTCTCTGAGAGTGCACTCGAAGATAATTCTCAGTATATGTATTTTCATCCTGAGTCTAGTGCAGGTAACGGCAGTTTCCTATGACCTGCTCTGCAGTTAGGTATAGTTATTATCCACTCTTTTCACTATCCCTTACTCTAGGAAAGAAGAATAAAAACGTTTGCGTGTGTAAGTTCTCATGATGTTTACTTTAAAGTAAAGATTTAAAAACCAGGCAAGAACCTGTCCAGAACTGGACAGATACAATTACGTTCTAATTCTGAACAATTATGTACTCTCTCCTAAAAGATCTTTTCTGAGATAAAGACTCTCGATTGTGAGGAAAACAAACATTTTGTTCATTTGCTAATCAGAACTTCCAAGCTGGTGCATCAGGAATGAGTGGCAGTGATACCGTGTCCCTGAGGTGGCCAGCAGGGCTGTGGAAGTCAGGGTCCCAGGACTGCCCACCTGTGGCCGTGGGCAGCCTCCTTGGCTCACCCCAGTGTGACCTGCTGTACGTGATACTATGTGCAAGAGGCCAGGGAACACTGCAGTGTGTGACAGAAAAACTGTCTGGATAACAGATTCTAATCCATTAATGAAGTGTTACTATAAACAGTGGAAAAACACAGTTCAACCAATGGAAGACTGTTTTGCAATGAGAATCTACTATCTGGAAAATGTGAACTAATAATAGAAAACAACTTACATAAACTCATTTGGGTAACTATTTAGCCTTCAGGAAATAATGCCTATAACTGTCTCTGATGTGAACCACTGTGAGGATGGGGCCCTACTCAGAAGATATAATTAGATTATTTCACGAACATTAGTGGTTACCTGTAAACACTGGTTTACTTCAATGTAATGCTAAAGTATCACCTGAAGAGACCAAATACAGCCGTGGCATTTCTTTTTTCCATATGCTTACCCACATTTTCAAGAGCATTCACCATTTCTAAATATTCGAATTTCTTTTGTGGATTGGCAACCTTATATACCACTTTGAGGAAGGTCTTAGGATAGCCTTAAATAATTAAGGGGAAATCCAATCCTATATGGGATAACAAACTTTTCCTTTAAACAAAACTAGGTTTTGTTTGTTTTTAATTAAAAGAATAGCTGGTTAACCCAATCCCCTAATTTAAAGATAAAAGAAGCTGCTTCCAAGAACCTGCTGCAACAGAAAAGCTTTAAAGTGTTTTTTTTCAGCAGTACCAGTCTTCAGTAAAAAAAAAAAAAAATCAATAGCCATGAACATATAGAATATTTCTTCCCCTCTCAATGTCAGTTAACAAGAGATCAAATTAATCTACCAAAGATAACAGTTAAGGGATTAAAAAATCTCTTTGTACTTTTTTTGAAACTGATCAAAACACCCAAAGACACCTAAAATAACTTTGCTTTTAAAATGCACATTAAAAATAAAAATGCATGTCAACACCTACTTTGTAAACTACAGAGTGAAAAGCAGCCTGACAATGATGGAGGCCTGGTAGCAATTTCCACTAGGAAATCATATATGCACAGCAGTGTGGAAGTGAAAACCAACCAAATTCTATCACCGTATAAGATATCACCCCATGATACTCCTACTGAAGAAACTCTAGAAAAACAAAGTCAGGAAGACCAGACCATCTTTTAGGAAGCTGGCAGAGTATGAGATACGTGTGTTCTAAAACTCCAGATCAATTTCAAGGTCTTGTAATGCCCCAAACTCCTAAGTGTCTGTGCAAACTGGACCAATTCCCAATCTGGCCCAACATACGATAACCTGCATGTACAAGTTGGCCCCCATATGCCAAAACCTATGAGTCCTGGAACATAACTGGATCATAATGGCAGTATTTACAAACAAAAGGGAAAGTAAATACTTGAAACTCATTTCAGCAAAAATATCATGACTATACTCTGCTGTGATACAACGGTGCGGAAATACCAGCCAATGTTAGAAGCAGGAAGACAGCAGCCACTTTTAAGTAAGTAAAAGCTCAGGAGGATGTATCACAATATTTGACAGGCTTTGCCAACACCCTTCACAAGCATTAGTCACACTCAGAGTGGCAGGAATGTTGAGCCAGTAACAATTCCACTCAGGTTCAATGGAGTCACTAAATGACCACTGACCAAGTCCATCATCTTGAGTCCCTCCAACAGCTTGCAGTTCCTATTCTTCAGCCGGTGGGCTTCATCAATGACTACACAGCGCCATGGAATATTCCGCAGCTCAGGACAATCAGTCAAAATCATCTCAAAGGTAGTGATGATGGCATGAAACTTATAGGACCCCTTTATCACTCGACCCTATGAGAACAACTCTGAATTATTAATTAGCATTACAGAGTACTAACAATGTTAAGGGTAAGTAAAGAACATAAAACATATGGATTTATTCCTTTGGGAACATTTTAAATTTTGTAACACATTTTTTTCAAGATATTTGGGAGGTTTTATGCTGTTATGGTATAACAAGGCTTTAAAATTTTTTCCTTTTAAAAGAAGTTAGAAAATTATTATTAAAATTTCTGATCCAATTTCATCACAGTCCACACCCAGTAAAGTGCCACTACGAACACTCATTCTACTAATATCCTACAGACTCCAAAAGGTAGAAGGCCAAAGGCATTATGTGCTAACTTAAAGAGAAGTTTTTACTTTTTAAAACTTTATACCTTTCCTTACTTTTGTAACTTTTATTTCTAAAGTGGTAAAATGAAAAACATTCACTTAGGATAGAGCTTAAAATAATTTCCCAAATTTAAAAATACATACAAAAAACAGATTTTGATATTTTCTTCCTTTGATTAGATAGAGGGCAGATTTTCACACTTAAACAAACACATGAAACAAAACTCTGTCCTATTTCTAATTACAGAACTACCAGTTACCATCTAGAGCTTAAAACTAATTTAGCATATACTGTTCTTTCTTCATTAAGTCATTTATAATTTCAATATCACAGAATAACTGTATGCAGTTAACTTGAATAACTAAAAATTCACAGTAATCGCTAAGAGCCAAAGTATAAACTTTTCCCTTTGGATATATTTTATTCAATGTGCCTCTCAACATTACATGCCTAGTATCTTTCATTTCTAACAATAATATAGCAAAATAAATATTCTTTCTGTTCACATTTAATAACACCATTTTTTTTGTTCACTTTCTCTTACAATTACAAAAGAAAGCCAATTAGAAAATCAACACATTAAATGATTTTCAATGATCATCCAAGGGAAAGAATTTCATTTGTTTTTAATCTAATAATCAGGACGACCAAAGTTATAAAAATAAAGACCCGTAATCATAAGATGTAGAAATATAATGCAAACATAAATGGGGTAAGAAACCTAAATAAAGCAAGTTCCTCAATTTTGCAAAATCTAAACCCTTCCCCCAAATCACTCAGATCATTTTAAGTCCCAGCGCCCTAAAACATATACACTAAGCATCAGGAAAGTCGCCTGTGATGTTTTACCTGGGGATCTTTGAAGTACATTTCATACAATTGAATGGTCCGACGACTAGCTTGACTCCCATGATACACAACCACGTTCAACTCTGTCCAGGTACGGAACTCCCTTTCCCAGTTGGGGATTGTGGACAATGGGGCAATTACTAAAAAAGGGCCATGGATTCCTTTCAAATATATCTCATAGAGAAATGTAATGGACTGGATAGTTTTTCCCAAACCCATTTCATCTGCTAAAATGCAGTTTCGCCTTCAGGAAGGAAATAAAACAAACAAAGTTAATGAGTACAGATAGTAGTTACTGCTCTCTTTTTACAAAATATATATTACTATACTCACAAATGCCTATCTTAGATGTTCTCTTAGATTCAGTAAAATACATTTCAAACAAAATCTAAGAAATAACAATTAATTATACATACTTCTATTAATCTCTGTATTACTTGTTGAATAAATAATATGCACACTTCCAATGCTTAATTTTTAATAATTCTTATTAGAAAGCTAAAATGTTAAGTTGCATTTGAGTACTATTTTCAATAACTACAAGGAACTTCAGGCCTTTTTAAAAGTGAGGGAAACGTGTTACATACATGTTGTACCAATTGAAAAGTAGCCAGTTTACTCCCTCCAACTGGTATTCCCTGAGTTTGTTATTGTTTCTATACTCCCTGGAACTCTCCGATTTCTTCCAGTCGTCAGCGGGAGGTCGCTCCTGTTTCAAATACAGTGAATCCCATTAGTGGTTTCTCAGAGACCACACCATGATGCTTGTTTCCAAATTAAATCCTCCACCCTCAGCCAATCCTTACCACGCGCTCTGTTTCCGGCTCCCTGGACATCAGTTTCTCAAACTCTTCGATCTTTGCTTGATCGATGTCCTGCCTTAGCTCCCAAGTGCTGTCTTCATAAGGCAGCGAACACCACTTCACCAGATAGTGAGTCACAGGCTGGGCCAGGGTTAAAGAAATCAGAACTGGATTCATTTGAACAAACACTCCATGTATAAAGGGAAAATGTGTTCTACTTCATTTATCAATAGACGCCACCCAGGCAATAGTAAGTCCGAGTGGGTAGAAGTCTGAAAAGTAGTCCCTAGTTATAGATTCTCAAGTCTAAACTGAAAATAGTATTACTATTACCAAAACAAATTAATCTTTATCTCAGTCACTGCTAAGTAATCTTTAAAAGCCAAAAAGTACAATATAATGAAATATCTAGTAAACAGCTGAATTTGAGCCTGTGCAAATCATTCACAAGGTATCTGATTCAAACTTACATGGTACATTGTTTTAGTGCATTTATATATTTATATAATTGGTTAGTTTCTTAAAGAATGAGAAACAGGCTTGAATTTATTAGGATCTCTGCATTTTTCTTACAGAGAAGCATACTATTTATGCATGAGCACTTTAAAATAGTATGTTTGAACTCCAGAAGATTGGCAAACAGAATATTTTGGGTAATACAGATCAATGGAATTTCCTTTGTCTTTTCCTGTAGAAAATATTCAGTTTCTTGACTGTTATTTCAGGACCAAAGTCCACTAACCTGGTTGTGATGTTAAAACCATTTGCTGTACTGTGGAAATATACTATGAAACAGATTTTTTTTAAGTAAAACTATGCAAAACTAAAAAAGTCAAATATCATGTTATAGGTATGGTCTTTATTTTATAATATCCTCTGTGCATATTAAACAAAGTTCATCAACTTCGCTAAGGGTGCCAATGTTAAGCAACATCAAATTCCATTCTGCTATAACAGCACTCTCAATTACGTAGGAAAATCTGTGCTACATAACAGATTTACACCAAAATGTACAGATTTTTTTATTGATCATATTCTGAAATTGTGCAAAACCTCAATGTATTTGTTTCATATTGAAAATTGATTTCTTTTTAAAAAGCTCTCAGACTACACATAAAACACATTTAGCACTATTACTAAATTATAAAGCCAATAGTAAGTCAGTAAGTTTCTGCTGGATTTTGAACAAACACCCCATGATCCAAGGCTCCGACCAGGATGAGATCTAGGACTTCCACAATCGTTCCCCGTAAACACACATGAGCCATCTGAGCCACCGCCCCCTAAAGTGAGTGATCTGCTGTTACCTCTCCCCGGTCATCTGTGCTACGTGAACAATCCATTATCCGGTCAACCTCCACATAATCTGGATTAAAAAGCTCATCTTCAATCTGCGCCAAAGGAAAAAAGTGAAAATGTTTATGTAATTCCTGGGAGTAAACACTGTTTCTCACTTTTCACCAGGCAGTAATACTTTGGGTCACAGCAATATAAAATTTATATTTGGCAAGTTCTTTTATATTAATTGAAATGCTACAATTTAGCAAAATCATTCCCCATGAGGCAATCAGACTTCTCAGACTTTGTATTAACTGGGACTTTTAATTACTGTGTGAAACCTTTTCACTGTGAGAGAATGTTTAAGAATATTTGAAATGAAGTGTGAAATTACAATCCACTAATGAGCAGTCCAAAAGGCTTATGGCATGCAATGCGTTTGGCATTCTTGAAGCTACAGTCTGCAATAAAGAACCAGAGCCATGCACACAGTGAGTGCTACTGGAATCTCGTAACTACTGGAGCTGTCTGATGCCTTTAAGCATCGTTTAAAGAATGTGATTCAAACACTAAAAACACAGAAACCAGTGAATTTCAAATTCTAGTGTGAGCCGAGTTTATAAGGTTTGGTTGTCTTTATCAATCAGTACCTCATTTGAATACAGTCTCGTCATTAAAGGTTGTAATGATTTATTTGTATCAAATATAGAACATTTAGCTAAAAGTATAGGGATAAAGGAATGAGGCTTAAGTAACTGGGTTACTTAGCTAATATATTAACAATCTTTACAAAAGAAAGTAATACTGCTTGCTTGCAAAGTTATCACATATAAAAGAATAAAATAGGACTCAAAGGGAAGGTCCAGACTAAGCCATACTTTACATAAGCCAAAGTCAGATAAGTTAGAAAACACAAGTCATATTATTGTGTTCCTATTAAATAATTTATCAGTAATATAAGTGCATTAAAACGCTTTGCAGGGACATGTGAGAAGTCACTCAGACACCGTGTGTATCCCCTGAATTGCAGGTTGAAAAGATAAGCTGTTCGATCACAGTTGGCTCAAGGATAACAAACATTCTCTGGGCTACTGTTCCCATTAAAACACCCAGTTTGGATGCTTTGAACTGTGAATTATGGAACAAAAATCAGAAACACAAAAATGTGTTTCAACTGCCTCAGGCCTTTATAGAGAGTTGATTAGTGAGGCAAAAAAAATCCATTGAAATTTTCAGTTAATTTAAAATGTTAATATATTGGTGCACTGGCTCTGTCGAAAGCTTCCGATTTAGGCACACAATATGTATGCATTATTCACAGACAGCAAACACACTAAAACTTTCTATAAACTAGTTTTAATGACAAATGTTCTCTTTGAGACAACCTATTCTTAGACAGAAGATGTCATTGCTGAACTTAAATTTCTAACTGTACTCCTAAACACGTCTATCCTTCAAACGATTAATCTATGCATGCCATCATGCGTGTGATGCAATTTCCAGTTTCAGTAACCTTTTTGAATAAAGATTTCAGTTGCAGTAGATTTATAAAGAAGCCTAAGGTGTAACAGAGAATGCAAAAGCGGTCATAGCTTTGCATGGAACACCTAAATCCAGGACCATCTATGGGAATCAGACAAAAGGGGTGTGTGTGTGTGTGTGTGTGTGTGTGTGTGTGTGTGTAAAAGAAAGAGTAAGGGAATATACTTTATCCTACTCTGCTAGCTCTCAGATTCTCCTTTCAGACTTCTATTCAAGTCAAAACTTAAGATTCCAGTTGACAGGTAAGATAATGCATTTTATCTTAGTGGCAAGTTAATGCATTTCAACTTTGGTGCAGGTGATGCACAAACACAGACCCAAATGAAAAGGCTACAGAGCTGGGGCCAGGCACAAGGCTGCAAAATGACTCCAGGAAATATGGTCCAAATAAATGTGATGAACAGAATCAGGAGTCAAGGCTGTAGGGGGAAGTTACCATAACATGCTTTCCTTTTCCTTGCCATTAATCCATAGAAAAAGGTCAGCAGAACATTCGCTGTTCCTTCCTAAAAGGAAGCTAAACGATTTCAACTTGCCCCATGTCACAGACATTTAGCCTTAGTTTCATTTCATTAAGAAAGGCATGGAAAATAGAACTACCCATTTTTTTTCTCAGAAACTGTCCTTTCAAAGAATCACCTAAATATTCGCCAACATGTAAGGAGTGAGTCACATCCGCGTACCTCCATTCCCCTCAGTGCTAACTGCCGCACTGCAGAGAATCCGAATACTCAGAATAACTGAAGTGGTGATTTGGACACACGTCCAGTAAAACCACCACCATCTGATCCCCCAGCTAATACAAACTTTACAATCTGTCTGTTGGGAGCGTGGAAATCAGATTCCAGGGGAACACAGACTTGCCACCTGGGATTATAAGGATTTTATGACATAAAAGTACTGAACGTTCTTCTGCCCCTGCCCCCATCTTTAAAAAGAGGTGGGGGTGTGAAGCAGCTTGTTAAGCAGGTATTATTTTGCATCAAATTTCACACTTCTTTACATTTTACATTCTGTTAACTCCTTTATGGAGAAGAAAGCTAGTAAATCAGCAAGTTTAATCTTTCAGTGTGAAGGTTTCTCTTTTAATCTACTTGAGGCTGCAAGTGAAACCAAACTGGTAATCAAAAGTCCAGAGACCCCAGTAAGCAGTTTGCAAAGCACTTTTTTAAATGAGCTTGACTATTTCGGGGGGAAACATGGCCCTTCTTAGAAATGCATTTTTTTTTCTTTCCTGCCCCAGGTATGGTTACTTTTTCATCATAATTGATAACCTAGGATAAAGGGAGACGGACAATATTATACCAACTTTCATACCACAGTACACCATTTGTGAAAATGAGTTTCGTGAACTCTCTGTAATGAGGCCTGGACTTGCACAGAAGAAATACGCCTCATACCTTCCCCAATAGAAATAAAGCTTTATTTCCTAGAACTTGCATTTAGTACTTAGAGTTTTTAACCTGCTAAATCTTAATATAACATTTGTCTACTTACATTTTCCACCATCTACTAACTGTACTTTCATTACAAGATTGTAATCATACCATCACATTTCCACATAATATCATAAGGACCAGTATCTTCTCCACTAAGCAACAGGAAGAATGAGAAATTTCCTGTTTACACATTTTTTTTTAGCAATAACCAGTTACCAATATGCAAGTAACAGCACCAAATGAGGCAAACTAGTTTTTCTTAATAAATTACTGAACTAAAATTCAAAATTCAGAACATTTTAATAAAGTAAACACTTTAGAAAATTAACCAGGTCTTTCATACCTCTGAAAGGAATTTGTTCTGGCCCTGCTTTGCCTTAAATCGTTTAATCTTTTGCTGAATTCTCTTATCTTTTTCCAGATCTTCTACAGATGCCCACTGACAATGAAGATAAGAGCTAAAAGAATAAAATATTTGAAACACGTTGAAAATTATTCATACTTTATTATCTTTTATTGTTCCCACCCCCCAAATCAACTAAACAGATAATTAGCAAAATAACCTGTTTCATTACTTACAGAGGCTGCTGAGCAATATTCAACATCACTACTAACATTTGAGAATAAGAAAATCAGTAACGGTGCCCAAACTCTGCCTTCTGTCCTGAGCCCCCAGCTCTCTTATCCACTCCCCATTAAAAGAGAGAGAGAGAAAAGATGTAATAGCAAGCTGTTTCCGTGAGTGGATTACACTTTAATACAAAACAATTAATACTACAAAGTGGCCTTAATTATGAATTTGTGTCTTGAGCATTTACTGTTAATTAAGAAATAAAAGGTTTTAATTGAGTTAAGAGAATTCAAACTTAAAACAGCAAAGATATACCTAACTTGGTCCTTTTAGAGAAATCCAGGAGAAAAGGCCCAGTGCCCACTCTCTGAACACCCGCGCCCCAAACCAACTCCTACTCAGTTCCTGCCCTCCCTGCCTGGCTCTCCCAATCTGAAATGATGGCCCTTGTTTCCTTGAGAATTATCAGGGTCTAATGTCTACCCTGTCCTGGCAATAGGTAAGGCCCCTCCCCTCAGCCTCACCACCAGCCTACTCTGAGCACATGTTGTGTTTTCTCTAACCTTAACTGGAATACTCTCCACACTCCCTTCTTCTTTCCCGAAACACACAGGTATAGAGTTAAGGTTTCCTGGTACCTTTGACATTATTTTGTTTGGTATTTCAATATTCTTTTGTAGCATTATACCCTGTCACCTGATAGCCTCAACTGTCTCTTATTTCTCTCACTAGTCATGACATTACAAAGAAATGTGGTGCTTAAATATACAATGGAGGACCCAAAATACCTGGGATTTATTTATAAAAAATGTCTATTTACTCTTGTATGTTTAAACTTCAGTCACCTTCAAAGTACTCTCTATTTGATGCCATACACCTATTAAGATATTCTTTCCATTGCCCAAAAGAGTTTTTGAACTCTTCGATTCTGATGCCTTTTAGGGTTTCCGCCGTTTTGGGGGGTTTTTTATTTCACCTCTTCCAGGAAAATGTTTCCCTTTGAGGACTTTTTCATCCGGGGAAACAAAAAAAGGTCACTTGGGGCAAGATCCGGTGAATAGGGAGGGAGGGTGGGGCACAGGGGTCATATTATTTTTGGTCAAAAACTGCTGAACACTCAGTGTGGACAGGTAATGCTCATAAATCACCCATCATGAAATGGGCAAATGTGTTGAAAGAGTCTTCTAAAAAATTCACTGAAGCCAAACACAGCCTCTCACAACAAAGCCAGCTGGTGCACTGATACAGATGGGTTCCTAGAACACTCACCTAGTGAGGGGAAGCCTGTACTACAAGGAATCTGCCCTCCAGAAGATAATTCCTTTGGGGGGGGGGTCCCCCCTCATATATCTCTTTCAAAATCAAGGTGTTACTCTCAGAAATTCTGCAGCCATTATAAAATCTTTCAAAAATAATTAATGACATGGAAACACTTAGGATATCAAGTAACATATTTATATTTATGTAAATATGTTTATTTACATACATATATTAATATTGTGATTATGTAATTTTGTAATTCAGCATTAATGTTGTAATGTTATGATTTTATATATATGCATTTTCAAAGGAAAGATTTGATTTAGTCCTACAACTGACTGAGATGAGGACTTTAAATATATACATCTTACATTGCTATGAATTGACATAAATGCTATACATTCATATACACAGAGAAAACAGACTAGATGAAAAATGCAACAAAATGTTAATAATGATTATTTTGGATTGGTAAGATTGCAAGTATTTTATCTTCTACCTTCAATACATACTTCCCAAATTTTCAATCAATACTCAATACTGCTGTAACCAGAGACAAATATGAAAATAACCTCGTCTAGTCCCCTAACTGCTGGGTGGAAAAGGGGTGTGTGCAGTCAGCACTCTTGTCCTGGCTGACGTGCGTAGGCCTTTAAAGCACCACCAGCATGACTATGAGTTGGACACAGGCACTTCTCTCTCTCATAAATGGGGCTGAAATTCTCCATCAGTGGTGCTCTTTTATTAAAGGGAGAAAAACCCCAGGCTTTTCAACCGAAATCAGAAACAAGGTAAGGATGCCCATTCTCTCAACTATTATTCACTATCATATTCAAGGCATTGGCCAATGCCATTATATGAGAGAAAACAAGAGGAGCAATCATTGGAAAATAAGGAGCAGAACTACCTCTATTTGTAGATGACATAATTATATAACTGGAAAACTCTATAAAATCTATTACAAAATTAATTCAAAAAATAATTCCAGTAATGTAGCAGGATATAAAACTGAGTCAACAACTTCCACACACATAAATAACCAGTGAGAAGATACAATATTAGAGAAAACCTCTTTTATAATATCAATAAAGATAAAATACTCAGCAATAAGTTCAAGAAGAAATGTGTAAAACTTTACATAAGGATGTATTTAAAAACCTCCTAGATAAACTTCTGGTCAAGATGACAGCATAGGTAACACAGTTTGCCTCCTCACACAACCACATCAAAAATACAACTAAAAATAATTTTAGGACTGTATAAATGTAACTACTCCTTAACTGCGATGGAGTTGAAACTGCATTGGCCCTTTGAAGGTAACCATGAGGCTGATGTGGTCTCCAGTGGAAATGAGTTTGACACCCCTGCCCTATAGGCTGCACAACCATGGGAGAGCTACAAACATGTTGGTCCACCACCACCCTGCTCCCAGACAGCTGAACCTACACACAGGGCAGAGGTTTGTGGTCAGTGGTTACAGTCAGTCCTAGCAGCTGACTAGCCTGGGTAAATCCCTCCCATTGACCTGCCAAGAGCAATCAAGGCTCAACTACATGAGAAGCATGTACCCAGCCCACACTAAAGGTGTACCTCGAGAACCCAGCTTGGGTGAGAGGCAAGGCTGTGCCACTGGACCCTACAGGACACCTACTACATTAGGCCACACTACCAAGACACGGAGTCAAAGCAGCTCCACCTAATACATAGAAACAAACACAGGGGGGCTTCCAAAACAGAGGAGACAAAGAGACATGGACTAAATGAAAGAATAGATCAAAACTCCAGAAACAGAGCTAAATCAAATGGAGATAAGCAATCTATCAGACACAGAGTTCAAACCACTGGTTATAAGGATGCTCAAGGAACTTAGTGAGACCCTCAACAACATAAAGATTTAGTCAGAAATGAAAAGATACACTAATTAAAATAAAGAACAATTTACAGGGAAACAACAATAAAGTAGATGAAGCCAAGAATCAAATAACTTATTTAGAGCATAAAGAAGCAAAAAAATCAGCCTTAGCTGGTGTGGTTCAGCAGATTAAGCACCGGCCTATGAACCACAGGGTAGCAGGTTTGATTCCCAGTCAGGCACATGCCTGGGTTGCAAGCCAGGTCCCCAGTAGGGGGTGTGCAAAAGGCAACCACACATTGATGTTTCTCTCCCTTTCTTTCTCCCTCCCTTCCCCTCTGTCTGAAAATAAAATAAAATCTTTTTTTAAATTACTTGCAGAGAATTTAAAAAAAAAGCAAAAAGCAATTAACCAAAACACCAAGAAGAAAAAAAAACGAGAACAGTGTAAGCAGCCTCTGGGACTATTTTAAGTGTTCCAACATTCGCATCATAGGGGTGCCTGAAAAAGAAGAGAAAGAGCAAGCAACTGGAAATCTCTTTGAAAAAAAAATGAAAAAAACCTTGCTTAATGTAGTGAAGGAAATAGACATGCAAGTCCAGGAAGTCCCAAGAAGTCCCAAATAAGATGGATGCAAAGAGGCCCACTCCAAGACACATCATAATTAAAATGCCACAGGTTAAAGATAAAAAAAGAATCTTAAAAGCAGCAAGAGAAAAGCAGTCAGTTACCTACAGAAGTGTTCCTATAAGACTATCAGTTGATTTCTCAAAAGAAACTTTGCAGTCTAGAAGGGATTGACAAGAAGTGTTCCGAGTGATGAAAAGCAGGAACCTGCAGCTGAGATTGTTCTTCCCAGCAA
This sequence comes from Artibeus jamaicensis, assembly GCF_021234435.1. Taxonomy (NCBI): domain Eukaryota; kingdom Metazoa; phylum Chordata; class Mammalia; order Chiroptera; family Phyllostomidae; genus Artibeus; species Artibeus jamaicensis. The sequence continues at coordinate 43,162,526 of NW_026522059.1, forward strand.
AGCTACTATTTGGAATCAAAGGGCAGATAAAGAGCTTTCCAGACAGGAAAAAACTAAAGGAGTTCATCATCACCAAACCATTTTTATATTTCATTCTTATGAAATGTTAAAAAGACTTATTTAAGAAAAAGATCAAAACTATGAACAATAAAATGGCAATAATTACATATCTATCAACAACTGAATTCAAAAAAAAACCTAAGCAAATGAGAAGAACAGAAACAGAATCATAGATAGTGATAGAGAATCACAGAGAGTGTTTTGATGATTTCCTGATGGGAGGGGCATGCTGGGGAACGGGTGAATTGGTGACGGGAGTAAGAAGTACAAACAGGTATTTACAGAATAGACACAGAGATGTAAAGTACTATAGAGGAAATGGAGTAGCCAAAAACACCTATGCATGACCTGTGGACACTAACAGTGGTCTGAGGATTGCCTGAGGGAAAGTGGGGTGCTGGGTGGAGGGGGGCAAAGGGGGAAAAACTGGGACAACTGTAATAACATAATAAAATATAATTAGAATAAATAAAACTCTCCTAACAGATAGAAAAATAGAGTTGAACTAACTGGAAAGTTATCCTTGTTTTTAGATAGCATGATTCAACATTATATATTTGCAAATTTAATACAATGTAAATAAAAATATAAACAAGCATTTTTATAGAGCCACACAAGCTTGCCGAACTTATATACAGAAATAAACATGCAAGAATATCCAAGAAAATGTTAAAAAGGAAATGCCCTTAGGGGAAACAACATATACCAGATACTAAAATATACTCTCAAGCCTCTACAGGGACAGTAGCATGCCACTGACGCATGAACTGAAAAAGGAGGAGAATGAAGTACAGGTGCAGAATCAAAAAAATATGTGGCTTCAGTACACATAATAAAGGCTGCTTCTCAAATGGCTGGAGCAAAGAAAGACTTCTAATAGTGCTGCCAGAACAACAATGTTTATAAAAGAATAACATTAGAGTCATGCTTTAGGCCGTAAAAATAAACAAAAGTAGATCAGGCACCTAAACATAGAACACAAAATATGCAAGTACTAAAGGAAAACTCACAAATTCCTCTTTAACCTAGGTGTACGGAAGGGCTTTCTAACTATAACTCAAAAGCCAGCTCCAATAAAGGAAAAGGTTAATAAATATAACTATATAAATATATTTTTAAAATTTACAATGCAATAAGTGACAAAGTCAAAAGACAATTTTGAATCTGGAGTAAAAAGGCAGTTGCAATACAAAACACAGAGGACCAATATCCCACACAGATAAAGGACTCTTAAAGACTGAGGAAAGCACAATAGAAAAATGGGCAAAAGACACGAACAAACAACTGACAACATAAGACATCAAAAGGCCATTAAACTTATGAAAATATGTTCTACTTCCTTCATAACAAAAGAAAATGGTAATTGGAACTATATTAAAATAGAATTTCTGACAAAAAGTAAAAAGTGACACTATGTTGGGAAGACTGTGGGCAAACAGGGGCAATACACTGCGGACGGGAATGCTAATACAACCCTATGAGAGGAAATGTGGCAATAACAGAACTATGTCTACCTCTGGCCGTTTGATCTAGCAATTCCACTTCTAGGAATTTACCCCAATGCTATCCCTCCAACAATTCGAAAATAAATACCCATTAGAATACACACTGCAGCATTCTCTGTAACTGTAAAGTATCAGAAGCTATTTACATAGGAGACTGGCTGAATAAGCTATGATTCAGCCATGCAATGGAGTACTATTCAGCTGTAATAACGAGTGAGAAAGACCTTATGAACTGATCGGTCAAGCAATTTTCAGAACACAGTATTGTGAAAAAAGCAAAGTGAAAATGTGCACTGCTAGTATGCTATTCTTTGGTACAAGAAACAAGGGGGAAAAAGACACAGTATCACATTTTATATATGTAATATGTATATAATATGTAATATTTGCATATTATATAAAACATTCATACTATATGTAATATAACTGTATAATATTTCTATAACATGTTATATTGTGTATAATATATGTAATGCTCATACATATATACATATCTATGCATATTCATGGCAAAGTTTGGGAAAGGATTAATCTGGGATTAATAAGAAGGCAAATAGGAATGGGGTGGAAAAGGAGAATAACACTTTTTTGAGTATCCTTTTGTGTACAATTCTGACTTTTGAACCAGTGAATATTTCATGAACTTGAATTATATATGTATCAATAAGGATGGGGATGAGGAGCTAAAATGGAATAAAAATACAAACAGAAACTAACAACCCATACTGAGTATCAAATAAATAACCACCACACTGAAAGGAGTCAGGAGGAGGAAAAGAAACCAAGGAAGTTTTTAAAGTATTGTACTTAGCCCCTACACCCTCAGGCTATATTTAAAAAGCTCTAAACAAATACTGAATGAGCTCATTAGTAGGCTTTTCACTAAAATGTTCTAGTAATTTAGAAAGCACTGCCTATGTATTTTAGAATTTCCAAATAAGCAAATACACTACAGAGAATAAGAGCCAGGTTTTTTGTGGTTGAAGAAGGGAGTTATTAATATTCAAAGGGGAAAGATGGAATGAACCCTGTGGTGTTGAAATAAATTTGGACATTATTAATATAAAGGCACTGTTTTTCATTGTTGTTAGGCTGGCAGAAAGGTAGAGGTGTGTGTATATGTAAGTACTATATCTATGTATAACGTGTTGTGTGTGACATGTCACGTATACATAAACATGTCCACACACGTATGTGTACATGCACAGGATGCCTCTCCTAGCCCTAGAGGCCTAGGAGGACTCCCCAGGAGCAATGAGCAAGCCCACCACCCAGATCTTCACTTCCAAATGCCCTTCTCTAGTAAAAACAACCAAGGCTCCTTGGAGAAACCACTGATTCCAAGATGTAAACAAGAAAATTACAAGATGAGTCGGGAGCATCCTCCTGTGCCGGAACATAAGGAAGCTCTCCAAGGACAGGGACATGGCAAAAGGAGAGAAGCCGGTATGAGGGGCTCCCAATGGCCAAATGCAGAATAACGGGAGCAAGGTAAACAACGACGTGATAATAAAGAATTATGACCAACTGAATAAAGTAAAATGCCACAAGTCTACACTGCTATAAAAAATAAGCAAATGGGTAAAAAGGTAAAGCTCTTCCTTATAGCTGAAACCCAACTAATAAATGTAGGAGTGATGAAATTAGTAAATCACCACTTAGCAGCCATTATCATATTTAACAATCTTAAAGTATCTTCCTACAAACTACCTTTTATTTACAAAAGGAAAAACAAATCTTTTATAGTATTTTTGCATTTTTTCCTGTAAATCTAAAATCACATTAAAAAAAAAAGTTAACAGAGACTGTTAACTTTATGGAAATCTGAAGTTCTCACAGATCTCAACAATATGAGATAGAAAACTTGTTTCTTCCAGAACCACCCGTGACTGACGAAGGACGACTGGTGTCCCCTGGCCGGGCAGCGGTCCCTGGTCAGGGTCACTGGGAACTCCTCTGGGATTGTGCACAGGCCACAGCAGATGTTTGCCGCGAGTCCAGCTCCCCGGTTTTACTGCTCCACACTGATCTGGTGGATGCCTATCTAGTAGTACCCTTTTTTGGCAATCAATACTTAGACATCTTTGCTCTGAGTTTACTTTGGTAAATGTACCAGAGAATTCACTCTCTTCTCTGCCTTAATTCATTATCTCTTCCTTATCTACTCATACTTCTTTCCTTATACAACTATATAAAATCAGGTCATATGTATAATTTGCATCTTTGTACTCCCCATGCTGAGTATAAAATGACATTTAATGTTGACTGAGCATTTTTATCACCAGACTCTGTATTTCCTTGTATTCTCGTAACACTGATAAGACACTTCCTCATCTTACTTGCTAAAAGGTTTTGCTCACAAAACTTCAGAAGTGTATCAGTTCATTAACACAGCACCCAGTGCAATAAGGGAGAATAATAGGAAGTATGAGGCCTGATACTTTTATTCTCTAGGGTAGGGTAAATTTTAAGTTTTCCTAGGCCGTTTTGACAGTAACTCCCAAAAGCCTCTCTTTAAACTCTAGAATGTATTAATGTGGTACTTGAATTCCTTTCCCTAAAATGTTTAAAGCAAATTTAATGTTTATGTTATCAATTAATATTTTGTCTTTGTTCTGCAATTGTTGGTTAGGGTAGGAAATGGCTTGGTCTTCTTCAGCAGGATGACTACTGATCCTCAACACAATGCTGCCTCATCAAAACCTGTGTTTGTCCCAGTGTCCTGCCTTCATCTACAATGCAGAACAACTCGCTGCCTTTTCAATTCAGGTCTTTAAAAGTTATGCAATTCAAATTCACTAAACAAAAGTTAGAAACAAAAACATAAACGGAGCTCCCTGCATTTCCAAATGTGGGTGATGTCACGGTTTTCTAGAGCTTTTGCCTGACAGTTGAGTTCTAGTCTCAAGTGCCTGGCATTCATTCCACCCACAGATGAAGGGAGGAGGGGCAGCCCCACGGACTCTATTCTCAGAAGACAGGCAAGTGTCATGTTCCTCACTTCTCTCTTACGGTATGAGTTTTTATCCCCTCTAAAAAGCACTTCTTACTTACATGTGAAAGTTAGTCAACTTTTACACCCACTGTACATTTTCCAGAAAAATTTAATTCATAAAAATATCACAAGTTATTAGGCAATGGTCTTCAAAGTTCTAAATAAATTATAGCATAGTTTCCCAATTCCTAATTATTTTTTTTATTTTCCCACTAATTTTAAACCACTATTTAGTACTTTGAAAATATATTTCCCAATTTTAAAAAAATCACAATCTACTTACAAGTTTTTGTATTTCACATAGAATTCCTCAACTTCTATCTCCTCTCCAGATTCCTTCTGCAACAAAAGACAGTTTCAGGCACATATTTAAAACCATCTACTAGGATACTCCAAAGCAATGACTTACTCCCACATGAAGACAAAACGGGGATGGCAAAAGCAGTGCGGGACACTGCCGTGAAGAGCACGCTGGGGGCGGGCAGGCGGCCACCGCGATGGAGACCGGCACACGGAGGCCCGTGCACATGACTCGACGTGCTACGGCTTCTAAGACATGAATCATTTTAACTCCTCCCTAACCACACGCAGCTTCATTCACAACAACCTGACCCCAAATCTGGCTTTCTGCCAAACCCACAGTGTTAAGTAGACGCCAAGTGTACCATTTTCTCAGGCAGCAGCCAATTAGCAACTGCTCTCCTGAATGCCATATGTATTATTTTTGGCTGCCTCATGGCAACTTTACATTGTGGGTTTTGTAATGTTTTAAAATATTTAAAAGACATTTATTCCTCCATATAGTTAATAACTCTAAACAAGAAACCATATAAAACTAAACCTTGTGCTTACGCTGTAATTTCAGTGCATCACTATTCACAGTTTTAGTTTTACTCAGTGGTACAATTAAAATCTCTCAGACAAGATGTCTCGCATACGTAGCAGCCAAATAAAATTAGCACTCCAATACCAGATTTAGGTAAGGTTAAAATTGCGATACCCATCAGCCAAGTCTAGAGTTCCGTGGTCAGATTATCAGTAACTTCTCCCTCAACCCTACTGACTGCAGCATATGCAAAAGATACGATTCATATGACTTTTTAAGCATCTCTTTCAGTATTTTTTTTCCTTTTTGGTTTTAGGCTATTAAACAAGTCATAATATATAATTTCCTTCTGGAACATTTGATCAGATAAATCAGGGATGTAAATATAAACACCGCTTACAGATGTTTAGGAATTGGTTTGACACGCTCACAACCCCGGCCTGCCTTGAGGGTCACATTTGGCTAAGCTGTCTCAGAAATGCGGTCAAGGAAATCGAGGCAAGTAGGAACATGACAGAGGACAAATAAAGGAGCAGACTTCTATTAGATGGCAGACTAGCAGAGGATCTATCCAAAGAGACTAGTTTCTCTCAATCCTTAATCTTCAAACTACTACCAAAGACTGTGTGAACTTAACACTTTTCTTTGAAACTCCTACATGTATTAGTTAAACCTAAATTTGAAACAGTTTTTCTACCTACCTCCAGATCACCAAGAAGAAGACAGTCCTCAGGAATGTGATCAAAACCCCATAACATCTGGTTCTGCCCTAATGGACCTATAAATGGTCATAACCATAAAGCAGCTCCCTAAACCAATGTGTTCAGAACACCATCTATGTTCCAGACTTTTAGTTGCCCAAAATAGAAAGAAATGTTTGCTGCATGCCTTCAAGAGCCAGCAACATAAATTTGAATTAGCGATAAATTCTAGCCAAATCTGATGATCTACCTTACTCTTTTCTTGTCCCAACATAACCTCATTTTACTCCCACATGTCAACAGTGGTTTCAAGGTACATTAACACTGTGCGTAGAACTGGAGACTCTGGTAGAAAGGCAAAGATAAGACAGGAGACAACCAGAGAAAATGGAAAACCAAGGTGAGCCTTACATCTTCTGATGCTTCTCATAGCATATCATGACATTTAAACCTAGAATGGAATTGAAATGGCTGGTCAACTGTTTTTACTTTTTTGATGCTATATTTTTTCAATTCTGAAAGGGTTTTTCAGAATTACGTTGTGTTTGAAGTAGTAAAAATACGAACTTTATAATTCCTATGCTCTGTACGTCCTGATTCCACTCTTCCCAACCTTCCCTCTTGCCCTGTCCTCCCCACCTCACTCGAAGTGGCTGCCCCATCCCACAAATTCCAAGTGGGCACAAAGCACACAGGGTCGACTCTTAAACCTCAGAGACGGTTTTCGTTCCATCTCAATTCTGTTCCCAGAAAAGCTCTGATTCTTGCAGCCACCAACCGTCTGCCTCTGACTCTCACTAACACCCACTTTCTTGACACGACCAGCTATTCCTTGGGGAGCCTGCTGTGGAGATGTTTAACAAGAGGTCTAGAGCTTTCTTGGAGGAAGCAGTTAGGTTCCGAGCCTCTTATAGTAGCACCTGGAGCTGGGGCAGAATTGTCCTAGGGCCTATTCCTTTTGGATGTTCCAAAAATTATGAGCCTGTGCTTTAACTGACCACACATACTGAATCACCTTCTTTCCCCTAGAACAAACAGAACTGCTTGGTAACCTTTATTTCATATAAATATGACCATGCTGACCTCTCTTGCACTCCTAACAGGAAAAACAATTAATAAATGTGTGAGAATTCATAAGTCCTCGGTAGCATTATTTTAATTTTTCTAAATAGTAGTCAGTTTGACCAGCCTCTGGTGACAGTCAAAAACAGCTCCAACCCCTACCCCCAATGCCTTTAATTTTCAGAAACCATTTTATAACAGGCATATACAATAAATAACTGAGTCAAGACACTATTTCTGCCCAAACCAAAAAAAAAATCCACTCAAATTTATTTCTTGGACAATTACCACTAAATTGGACAGTCCTCTAAAGTAATTCTATGTGTTCAACAGAATAACTTGAGAAATACCTATATCTTTTCAAGACTCCAAAACTAGTCTATCAAAATCTGCGTTATTCATATGATAATTAAAGTTCCAAACATATTAAGCCATTTTTGTCTCACTGTTCACAGGAACCAGAAACCTTGACTAGGCAATAAAGAGACTCTTCCCGTCACCTGGATTTTAAAATAGCATCAACAAATGATAATCCTATAGCCTGAAAGAACGAATGACCTTTCCTAAGCATCTTATTACTAAATTAGGCAGTCACTCTGAGGAAACAAACCTACACTATAGTATAAAAAAGATGAAACCCTGTTAATGCACAAAAGAATGAGAAAGTACCCCAGTAAAGTATCAATAAAGCAGAGGTACAAACCCTTCCCGCTTCTGGCCCAACCCCCCAGACTGTCTACCTGAGATGCCAAATCACAGGGTCACTGAAGGAGAAAGTGAGGGCATCGGAACAAATGTGACGATGAGTTCTGCCTTCCTTGTGCTCTACCTTTTTGTTACTGAGTTCAGCTAAAGAGTATTAAAACAAAAACCTTGGAATTTAAAATAAGCCCTTAAAAAGAAAATATACCATGTAATGAAAGATAAAGAATTTTAAAGAATACAGTCAGAATTGACTGAAAGGGCTACTACGCAACAACGAAACAGGGAAAACAAAAGAACTGAACTTTACAGGATCCGAATGTCCATTCTTAAACCTACTTCAAAGTTCAAAGACAGGTATCAACTATATCCCTTCCACTGGATCTCACCCACATTAATTTGGGTTTAGAACAACAGAGACGCCTGAGCTGCCCATGTTTAACACGAGGTGCTGAACTGGGGAGGCTCTGCCAGACGTGTTCTGAGAGGCTGCTGACTCCAGTTCACAACGGATCTTCCTCTGGCTACAGTGATGAGGTCAGCGGACTTTGAAAACCACAAACTGAGTCCCCACTACGTGTCAGCACTGTGCAGGGTTGGCTTTCAGAGCTCATAGCCAATTTCTACAGTGCTGGCAGGGGGAGATAAAGGCACCTTCTCACAGCCACTTCTTCAATTATTCATGGTAATAGGAAACAGAACAGCAGGCATAGCTAGAATCCACAGGATAATCTTCGGTTTCCTTTTGTTTCTATTTGCCACACTCCCCTCCAATATTATTAAAACTGATAACTAATGCAACTATTTTGAGAGCATTGGCATTTTAAAAAGTTAGTATCTGCTAATGTGTACAACCTTCTAATGGCTTTTTATTGTCATTTATGAAATACCGATAATCTAAGCTATTCAGTGAGCTCCAATCTCCTCTCTACTTTACTCATACCTCAAGGCCCATCTCCCCTTCCAGAGTGGTTTTTTCATTCATTTTCTCTATCCTGAAACCCACCAACTCAGGAAATACTCCACCCTCATGTGCAATTATTGTAATTTTCAATTTATGTGATAAGATAAACCTGGTCATCTGTAAATAGTAATATCTATTCCTAATATGGGTACCTATCTTTAAAAGGGGAGTGAAAAGAAAAAAAAAAAAGACAAGGGAAAAAAAGCCCTAAAGTGGGCAAAATAAGTAAATAAATAAAGCAATGTCCTACATAATGCATAGTCTAAGTAGCTCTGAATAATACAGCTAATTATAATTTGCAACCCCCAAACCTGCTGAGTACGCCTGAGTATGAAGCACTTTTAACTGAATGAAAATTAATATATCCCATCCAAACCACAAGCTATTTACTCAAACAAGTCACTTCAATTCAGTGAAGGGGATTATGCTTTAAAGCATGTTAAGCATTTAAATTTCACCATATATCTACAATACATAAACTAACATTTCTACAGTCATTAGTAGGACAAAAACCACCACCTTTCTAATGAGTTAAATAGCACTCATTTCTGCTTGAAAAGGTGGGAACTTTGGTTGAGATTTAATTCATCAAAGAGGAAATCTTCATGTTCAAAGAGTCACCAGATAGCTACTCCATACACCCCCTTACCCCAATACACTCAATTTGAATAACAGAAAAGCAAACAGCATCGCACTAAGGTAAAGAGAAGGTCACTGCTCGTGCTCTAACATTTTCGAGGATCTCTAAACAGAAGTAGTATTTGAGTAGCAAAGGTTTCCTATTTGATAAGCTTGGGATCTCACTTTAAGTCCTATAATCCCTCCATTCCTATCTCTCTCAATGGGAAGTTATGCTTTGTATATACTTTACTTTGGGGAAAAACTTATTTTACATGTCAAGACAATGAGATTGTACTTCCACTCGCCTTGAATACAGAAAGAACTGTGCATTCGGCCATGATTCAAGCTGAAAGACTGACGCCTATATCTAAAGAAGAGCACTTTCTAGAGATGCCAAAAATGGTATGCCAGATCATGTAAATGCACCTGGATACCTATTCGATACTTCAAACTACATAAAGCGTTTTCCCAAACTGGGCAAGAAGAGAGATGGTTGGGATGAAACCAAGAATCTCAATTGGTAAAAGAAAACCCAGGGTTACGAAAATTCTTTGACACAAAGTATGTATCCCTCAATGACAAAGTCATCAGACTAACGACAGGTACTTAGAGCTCACCTTTACAGGTCAACATGAATTTTTAATAATTTTGAAGAATAAGTTACACTATCTTCAAAATGTCACACTGAAAATAGTTTGGCATTTCACCTTTGCACTGACAAAAAGATATTAATGAGCCCTGGCTGGTGTAGCTCAGTGGATTGAGCACGGGCCTGTGAACCAGACGATTATGGTTCGATTCCCAGTCAGGGCACATGCCTGGGTTGCAGGTCAGTTCCCAGCAGGGGATGCATGAGAGGCAACCATACATTGATGTTTCTCTCCCTTTCTCTTTCCCTTCCCCTCTAAAGATAAATAAAATATTTTTAAAAGGTATTAATGAATATTTTAATTGTATATTTAAAAAGTTATGAACAGTACGAGAAAACAGCTATTCCCTAAAATATTAAACCTCCATGGGGGTGGGGAGGTAGGGGAGGGCAAGAAACTTTTTCCACATGGGAAATGAGAGGTCATGGTAATGATTTCTATGAATAATATTTATGAAAAAGGCAGCCTATAATGCTAAAAGTCCTATAGATTTTGAGACTTGTGAGCTTCTTGCCTACTCTAAATGGTGTAATAAAACACTGGTTGGTTGATGTATTTTAATTTCATTTGGGGTGAATATCCCAAAGATTTATATTGGGATATATATCAGATAGTATAAGAAATGTCACCAGAAGTTTTATTTTCCAATAGTACATTTAAAAAATTATTCATTGATTTGAAAGAGAGAGAGAGAGAGAGGAAGAGGGAGGGAGAGAGAGAGGAAGAGGGAGGGAGAGAGAGAAAACATCAACTGTTGTTCCACTTACTCATTGGCTGATTCTTGCATGTGCCCTGACCAGGGGTCATACCGGCAATGGAAGCAAATCGGGAGGATGCTCTAACCAACTGGGCCACCTGGCCTTGACCAATAGTGAACTTTTTTAAAGAAATTACAAAGCAAAAAATAATTTGAAGAGTCACACATACACCATAGGTTTCAATCACTCCAAATGGCGCTTACCTGTTTTTTCACTGAACGACTGCTCATGATTTTTTCTACCACTGGACCTTCCGCATCAACAGATTCCTAAAAAATAAAGTACAATGAAATCCACCCACATGGAAGACTTCATTATAATCTATAAAAGCTAGAAATCATTCCCTTTTTGCATCTAGCTCCATACCGTTTACATTCATACCCTTTAAAACACTGGGTGCAAAGTCAGTGGGAAAAAATGATTGAAAACAAAATCTCATTCCGCACAAAGACAAAAGGAAGATCTGTTTTTGTTACTTCATGATTATGGTTTAATTATGTGGTCTAGCATGGATCCCTAAAGCTAGAGAGCATTCAGAAACTCCAGCTGCCGAAAGAAAATCATCTCTGCATGAGAGCAAGTCAAAAATATAACTTTTCTTCATTTATACCCATGGGGTAAATATACTCATCATTCTGTTATCGTAGGCAGCTTTTATCTATGGAGGTCACATAAAACGTTACATAATAATCTAACAGCACACAGATTACCAAATAAAATACAAAACTCCATTTCATATACTTTTCTATGAGTTACCAGTTTGTTAACTAAAGTACAGTTATGGTAAGAAGAGGGCATTATTTTTTTTAATTCTTTACAATAATCAATTCTACATTACTAAACATATTTTACACAAACTATTTTATCCATCATTTACAATGCACAGAGAATAAAGTATGCCCTGCTGGGTACTACAAGGCAGTAATTTCATAAAGGGGCTCTTACGGTGCCTAACAGCAGGAGACAAGCTTGAGTGGTTTATTAAAGTCCCAGAAGCTATGGCACTGAATTCTCAGAGGTAAATTCAGCCTCCTTGCATCCTAGTTCTGACTCTTCCTCAGCAGAGACCATTAATTCTCCAAAATTGTGTCAAATTTCATATCACAGACTTGTATAAAAATACATTTCAGCGAACAAGGCTTTTAAAATAATACTGCTAAATAATTCATTCCCCATAGCACATCAGCCAACGTTAAATGAACGTTCCGCAGCTCCAAGTCCAGTGCTCCAGCGGAACTTTTCGGGTACCAGCTACAAAATTCCAGTGCATCTTTCCAAGTGCAGTGGGAACCGCACGAGTCTGGACGCTGACCTGCTGCTCTGACTGCGAGGTGTTTGAGGGGGAGTCTCTCCCAGCAGCATCTGCATCATCCGCCTCCTCATCGGAAATCTTGAACTCCAAGTCTTCGGTGTATCGCTTCCTCTTCACTTGCCTGCTGGACCGTCTCTTCTACAACACAAATCCAACAAAGTGAGTTGCGAAGCAATGCACTGATACGCTTTTTAACTTCCCAAGATGGTGAAGTGGGTATTTTTTACAATTAATCCTTAAAAAAAAAAAAAAGGCTAGCTTTAACTCTGTGGATCACATAAGAGATTGTAGTGACAATGAATATAATGGAAATGGGGGTGCATTTGGGGACAGGGGGGATCTTAAGTCAGCTGCCTGGGACAGCTGTGGCTGTGCCACTCCCAACTACCTAACCTTCAAGTAGGAGATGGAAATAGCAGCCAATCTTACTCACCACTCAACCAGCGTACTGCTCAACAGTGAAGCCAATACCGAGGCTGGGTGATGGATATATAATATTCTCTCTACTTTTGTACATTTAAAATTTTACCCATAATAAAAAGTCCAAAAAAGCGGTCATTGGAAAATAATCAATTATTATTTTCTAATTACAAAGTTCTATATAAATGCTATTATAATATTATCCAAGGTCCTATAATATTTCAGAGGGTTATTTAAATAGAAAACTTGCAATTTAATCTTGGTCCTAAAAGAAACGGTCTAAAATTTTTGAAGAGATGAAGGAATGAATATCAGAATTTATAATGAATGACTATGACAAGTAATTTTACTTAAAAAAAATTTTTTTTTACCACTCTGATTAAAATGTAGAAGACTAGTAATGGCTGGTATTAGGATTACTGGTAAAACAGGCCCTTTCCCATTCCAGTGGTCAAAATAGAACCTGGAGTGTCTTTGCCGCACAGTGTGGTGGTAGCTTTCGAAGTTTAAAACATGCCCACCCTTTAACCTAGCAATTGCACTTCTGCTAAGTTATATAACGTATCTGCAGGATATCTGCAAGATAAATTCTGAGATATCAAAAGAGAAGCAAGTCACATAATAAGTAGCTTGTAATTCTAGTAAAAGTAACAAACAACCTGCATATTTATTTGTACATGAGGATCAATCATCAATATAGGGGTGGGCAAAAGCAGGTTTAAATGAGCAGCCATCATTACCTAAAAGATAAATCATTAGTAAGGATACAAAATAATAACAATGACAGTAAGAAGATAATGCAAATAAATAATATAGTAATTAATCAATAGTAATATGAGTAACCTGCTTTTGTGCACTCACAACTGAAAACCTCCTTTTGCCAACCCCTGTATGCAAACTCAAGGCAAAGACACTGTATGACTGAACAGTTGCTAAAAAAAAAAAAATGAATATATAATATATATGCTTTCAATAACAGAAAACAATGTGAAAAAAACACAAGTTGTTAACAGCTATTAATTCTGGAGAAAGAAGTAAAAGGAGCAGAAGGAAAAGGGTTTTGTACATTTTGTTCAAAATAATTCTATATTGTTTAACCTTTCTGCTAAAAAATTAGCTTTGTCAGTTAATGACAAATAGGGGTAAAACAATCTTTTCATTAATATGTTGTTACAAAATCTGAGACAGCTCTAAAATGAGACGCTTTAAATCCCTGATAAATACAAGATTATAACCTACAAATGAGTTTGTAAAGCACATGGAAGAAATGAAAATATTAAGAAAAGTAACTCAAGCTTTTTTCTAAGAATTATGAAATAAAACTTTTTTAAGTGCCTCGTGGATTGTAAAGTTGGACAGTCAGGCAGAGAAGAGGCAAATCGCCCTACCACGTCCCCCCGATTCCAGGTCAAAGTGAAGGAAAAAGCAGCAGGGGTTCTGCCACTGCCACCCTGCCCCACATCACAGGGGCAATTGGACCTTGGAGGCTCTGGAGCTGAGTGCCCATGTTTAAATGAGCCCGGGCTCTTTGTGATGTAAATGAGTTATGTTGTGGACCTTACTTTCCTGGTCTAGATAATGGGTTAATGATAGTAACTAGCTCACGACTGGGAAGATCACACGAGTGAATTCATTTCAAGCATCTAGAACAGTGCATGGTACACATTAATGCTAATGCAATTAGTAAGATTAAGGTCATCATTAATTAGTTCAACCTTTCCAAAGAAAAATCAGAAAGCAATAAGGCTACCAGGACTAGCTACTTTGCAGAGCTTCCTTTCTCTCTTCCCAAAGCTGATCTAGACCAACTCCTGCACAGGCCCACATCACCATCCCTCACTTTTCAAGAAAACTGTCAATTTCTTTAAGATGTAACAGGTACAATATCTGTATTTCATCTGCTGTATCAATTTAACTAAGCTGAAAGGGACGAATATATATTTTCATCTTTATGTCGTTACTACAAGGAGTAAAGATAAGTATTACTTAAGATATAGCTATGAGGTTTTGTCAGATGTCCACGGTTGGGGCCACGCTGTTACCGCATTCTTCCGGCATAAGTAACTAAACAGCCCAAAATAAGTCTAAAATTAATCCACTTTACACTAAATACCACTCTGATATTAAAGAGGTGTTCAGTACAATAAGCCGGGGGGGATCTTCTCTTTTTAAATAGACTTTTATACGTTGATGGATAGAACTTTTATAATGAAAGTTTCTCATCAAGTTCGTGTTATATATCTGTGCTGCAGTAATGGGCTTAGTGGGTAATGGTTACAAGGTCATTTAATAATAGTAAAAAACCCAAAATACAATTAGGACTCAATTTTCTGAATTTTTAAGTGTTATATGGCTTTTCCATTTTCTAAATAATAATTGATCTTAAGCTCATTTTGGGTACAAAAGTTTCTTTTTCAATTTCCCAATATAAAATAAAATTATTTCTTATAAAATATGCTTTACCATGGTCTGTTAAAACATTACTGTTTAAAAGATTTTTGTGAATCAAATGAAATGCAATAAGTATGTTTAAACCATAACTCAAAGCTTTTGAATTGACACTAAAATTATAAGTCAATTTGTTAAATTTGGATTGCTTTAAAAGAGCTACTTATAATTAAAACAAGTATACTGAAGAGAAAATTTAAATGTGTTTCCACAATCTCACTGTTGCAGTACTTTGTGATACAATTCTGAGTTCATTAAAATTATAAGGCATTTATTAAAGTTTAAATAAACCAATCACAAAACTAAAAAACTCAGAGTCCCTTATGCATGTGCTACAGGAAGAAACACAATAAACAGAAGTCAGCATCACTTCCTATGTCACAGACACCAAAAAAGGCCTGCCTTCCACATCAGATCTATTTGTGTGGCTACTTTTATTAGCTACTGAACCTATAACAGGCATTAGCCAATTAAAAAGATGTATTGATGTTCATTTGAACCGATGACCATCTTTCTACAACTAAATGCCAAAGGGAAAAACCCCAAAACTGGTATTTCATAAAGTCCATTTCTGTATTAAAACAGACTTCTAAAAAACAGCAGCAATATTTGTGAAATAACAGCATTTTCTCGAGTCATATAAATAAATCCTCTTAATATTGTCCAAACACTATCGCCATCCTAGAGTTTAAGCAAACAATTCAGGGTGGGGAATAATCACCATTGAGCATAAAAATGAAATTCAAAATCATTACAATACTTTAGTTTAAAGTTATCTACTTACCTTCCCAATATCTTTTCACTGGGGTGTAAAATCAAAGTAAATTACAAAATAAACCCAAACTGCCAGAGGTACTACTATGTTAGTTACAGAAACAAACCAAACCAATTCACAACACTGTGTCTCTCTCATCTCCATCTCAGATCTTAGATTAGGCCATTCTGTGAAATTACCAATATCAGGGAGTTCTACTAAAAAGGCAAAAAAAATCTGAAATCCTTTAGGTTTCAGATTTTGAAATCTGTATAGGACAAATGTTATATTTTTGTTTCTAAGTTTTAAGTGAATTGGTAGAGGTATAAGTAGAAAGTACTTAGTGCACTGAACGTGTAGAAAAAAATCAAGCAGGCTTCTAGGGGCTGGCTTCCTGTTCTAGCGGGGCTCCTCGGTAACTGCTCCATGATAAGCTAGATGTCGTTCACAGAGGTTTCATTCCCAGCCATCCCAGTGGGCCGTACTGGCGTGTTTCCAGGGAACATAACAGGGAAATAATTTTTAATGATCATGTGTTAGGGTCCCTTACCTTACAGTCCAATCAGTGACAACAGTGGGCATTACATACAGGAACCTAATTCCTAGTGTTTATTTCAGGGCTAGTTTTTCAGCTGATTCCTATGAAATTCTTCAAAAGTTAGGAGAATCTAGCTCTGAAAAATTTTGTAGCATTGCCATCCAAAAAGTCACTAATTTGTTCACGGACACCCTAGTATTACAGGAATATATCTCAACTCTCACCATGGGATATCAGAAACCTTAAAACAAGCTATGGATTTCATCTTATTTGTTTTGCAAAATCAAAGAACTGACAAGCAACCAAACTTCAGAGAAAATCAGAAATGTGAATGAAGCTTTACATGAACCAATATATTAACATTATGTTAACACCAACATTTACATAAACATCAAAAGATACATTTACAGATATAAGTGAAGATTCTCCGTTTTACTTATCCGAGAGTCAAAGACGGGCAAAAGCAAGAAGTCAGGAGTTTAATTTCGCACTGGCCCCCCCAGCTCTCATCACTACGGATATAATGTTCCAGAAAACAATAAAGCCATCTTTAAAGCGGCTCTATAACAAAGACAGGGGAGGTTTAGTGTACTTGATACGTGGCTAGAGTTACCCATGCTAAGCAACCGAGGCTCAAGATCAGCATAATGGTCTTACCTGAACACCTGGGTCCTCATCTTCTTCAGGAGGGGGAGATGGTGGGGGTGTTTTGTCTAAGTCTGAATTTTCAGAACCTTCTGTTTTTCCCTTGTTGACCTTTTTCTTCAAAGCACTTGCTTCTGAATCAGGTTTCTTATTACTAGAATTCAAAGTGGATAACTTAGTGTTCACTTTTTAATGAGGTTTTCCACAGGCCCCATGCCTTATATTTCCCACATTAATAACCCTAAAGTATCACTGACAATTGATAAATCAATGCTTGTTGGCCATTTATAGTTAAATGGTACTCTCAATTAAGGTTTTATGCAAAAACCCCAAATTGATGACCTTTAGTAAATATCTAACCTAATTAAAAAGAAACTGCAAGCAAAAACTCCTAATACCACACAGAACGCATTGTTCCTCTAGACAATGCAAAAGTCCCTGCCAACACACCAAGCCAGGATGAAAAATCAGATTATGAGGCGGTTTTGCTGTGGAGTATTTGAGGTGCAGAATATGTTTTTAAAAAATTGTCAACGAAAACTAGAATATAATGATGATTTCTCCGTGTGTCTTGCAAATAGTTCTAAATACTCCACTCCTGTTTAGTCTTTTTTGATCAGTGCTATAAGGTGTCCTCTTTTATATCATCCAGATCCATTTTTACCCAATTTAAAAATATAAAATATATAATGATTCCCTTTTCTACATAATTTCAATTAATGCTGTGTTCTTAATTAAAAATAAGTTTTATTTTGGTGCTAGGAATTTTGTGAGGTAGCCACAATAGCCTTTTTTTAAAAAAGCCAAGACTCCAAAATACAAAAATATAGCAAAGCGACCCCAACAATTAAAGTCTATGTTCCACAGTATGTTTCTGTCCAACATTTATAGGATTTGAATATTACATAACTCAAAAGTCATGAATGAACTCTACAAAAATTCAGTTTACCATCACCTTTTGAAACTTTGACATTTTTTAAAAACATATACACAGTGTTACCTTCCATTTAAATTTTCGAAGTGGCCCCAAGGTTTTCTAATATTTATTATTATTCGTTATTATTATTAAAATAATCCAACCTCAGTAACAATTATATTTATTATTTCCAGAGAGCCTAAAATTCTGATGAAATTTTACAACTAAGAATATTATTTTAAAACTTTTAAAAAGTTTTATCTATTGAGGTTTGTCAATTTCCAGAAAAGCATGAGGACAGAATGCATTAAATGGCATTTTTCAGCCTCAGTCAGTACAAAAGGAAAAGAGGCCAAGATATCACCTATTTAAGTAAAGCATGTGTCATGTAAAATATTTCAAAATATTTGTTAATTTAATAAAGTATCCATCACACACCTAAAATGTATTTTTGTAATGAATAAATAAAATCTTGATAATCTTAAACTAGTTTTTAAGTACTCAAAGATTGTTTTTATTTTGTTTTGTTAACCTTTTAGCATAGTAAATAACCACACAAGGAATTAACTTACAAGTCAAGATTATAGCAAACGGCACTTTAGAATGCTTTTTATTTTTAAAAACGAAGGCAATATCCTAAAAACTTTAAGTCCCTAAAAGATCCTTGGAAAGAATAATATTTTTTAAATTAAAAAAAAATCCATACAACAGTTCTTCATCCAACTGTCCTAGTGTTTACGCTACACATGGACAGAAGTCTCCCCCACTATGAGGCTCCATTTCCAGCATTTATTTCCGCTCTAACTGCCACAAATTATACAATACTACAGCTGAACGCTGGGCCCCTTCCCTTTCATCTGCACGCCAAGAGCAATCAGATTACCCTGGTAACCAGCGGTCACATGACCAGCACCTGCTCTTTTGGCTGGATGCCACTGACTAAAGCCATCTGCTTCCCTCAATCAGCTTTCAAACATTCTCAACACCTGCGCTGCAGTGTTTTGTGGTTTCTTTTATCAAATCAGTGCAAAACTGCTTCCAAAACTTTACATATTTCTCAAATTTGTTTAAATCAGAGGTAGGCCTGTCAGATTTGAACCACTGCCAGGTAAAGTAAGTTGGCAGCGAGTACTTTCCACGGTGACCTCTCTACACCAGAGCGAAGCACACAATTTAATTTAGTGGGGTTACTGCACCCTGTGTAAACTACGATATAGGAGTGAAAGGCTCACTGTCCTGTAGCCTAGCAGAGCCCAGGTTTGGTGGAATATCAGTTGGCTGCAGGAGAGGTGTGCTAATGATTTTCCATCTGCCCTTCCCAAGAATGAGCTACTTGGAACCCCCAAGACTGCTAGGAGCGGGACAGTACCTCTCCAAATGCTTAGACAAAAAGCCTATAGCCAAGGGAAGCACACACCCCAGATCTGATTACTGACAGATTTCTACACTCATCAGATCTTGCACTATTAATGCTGCTCAGAGACAGCTAATCATCTCCACACTAATGTCTTCTCATGACACCAATATACAAATCAAAAACAGACTAAGAAGTCAACAAAACTACAAAATTTTCAGTGTCCACTCAAAGACATGACAGTCAAGGACAAGATAAAGTTATGTAAGTGGCTTTTGCTACTATTTTACAATAAACTAATTTGGATTTTCAACTAAGCGTTACTTAAAAACTGCTTTGCCCAAAACAAGCCAAAGTCAGAATTTTCCTCTGAACAAATGACAATAATGCAGAGTGGTGGTGAAGAGCACTATCGTCATCAGACAGACCTTAGTTCACACTCCAACTCTGCCATCTGCCACCTGTCTGAGACTCTTGATTAAGTCAATTTCCCCCATCCTCAGTTTCCTCATCTATAAAATGAGGTTAGTATTTCTATCTTCCTCCAAGATTTGCTATAAAGTTTAAACGAAATAGGCAATGGACGAAAACCTTGTCAGTGCCTGGCACAAATGGCCAACATTCACACATCTGGAAGGCAAGCAGCTGGGAATGATTCTGGGAAGTCTGGGGACATATTCTCTGGCTCTGGCTGAGACTTGAGCTGAATCAACTGCAGAGACTTATGGACAGGACCCCACTTCATCGTGATCACTTCATCTAAGCAACATGAAGAGAAGGAAAGTCTTCTCAACATTCCTCAACGCTAGTTAAAAGAACAAGCAAGCAGGCAATCCCAAAAGCCACTCCTCTCCATAGCCACGGCCACCGCTTTAGTTCAAACACTGAGCATTTCCCACCTCAACTTTTACAGCTGCTTCCCAACTGTCTTGTCCCCGCACGGTCTCTGGGCACTATCAGACCACTGGAGAAAGGACACATACACCAC
The DNA here is from genome assembly GCF_021234435.1 of Artibeus jamaicensis. Taxonomy (NCBI): domain Eukaryota; kingdom Metazoa; phylum Chordata; class Mammalia; order Chiroptera; family Phyllostomidae; genus Artibeus; species Artibeus jamaicensis. The sequence goes on from NW_026522059.1 coordinate 43,182,745, forward strand.
GTTCCCAATCATTAATTAATTCTGTAAGGTTCAAAGCTAGCCTCGGATAATGTCAAAGCCATAATATAGCCATACAGAAATTCCTCTTCCAAATTACAGTTTGGGAAGCTGGAATGCACAAAGGGGGCAGCTTTTCCACTTGGGGAGAAAAGAATCTTATTAAAAAGGACTGTCCCTTAAATTGACACAACGGCATTGAGGACGAGGCCTGAGCTGCCTGGCACAGGCAGAGAACCTGGGTACAGCTCCTGCAGCTGCAGGGATGGCTCCGCGCAGCGACCTGTGAGCAGGGGTTACAAGAAAGCCCAGGTGTGTGTGGGGAATACTTTCTAATTCTGGTCCTGGATGGCCTCAGCCCCAGAGAAATCATGCCTCTGCCTTCACTCCTCTCCTGAACCTGCTGCTCTGCCTTCCACAGTTCCCAGTTCAATGCCAGGAAAACATCACCCACGAGCCCATCCTCCCCACATCAGCGAAGTTACCATTAATGCAAATCTGACTCCATCATTCATCTGCTTCAAGTCTAATCCCATATATATTAAAGACAGAGATTCTCAGCATTGGCCTACAAGGCCCTTGGTGATTTTTACAACTGGCAACATTAACTTTATTTTTCTACTTCTCCCACACCTCATTCAGAGAAGCATTTTTTTGACCACTACAGTCTGGATCAGTCCGATCTCATTCCACCTACATGCCACATGATGCACCCCACCCACGGATATTTAAAATACACAAAATTTGGTGGTAATATTACCCTAACAAATTAAAACCAAAGCACTTGTGTGTGTGTGTGCATGTGTGTGTGCCCAGCTACCCTATAAGCTCAAGAAGAGGAAAAACTGCCTCCTATTTAGCTTTGTATTTCTAGTGTCTGATCAGATAGGTTACTGTAAGTGTTAGCCGATTAACTTAACTAAACAGTACGAGTCACAGCAGTCACAACACATATGCTGCACTTAATACGTCCAGGCACTACTCTGAATGCTTTTCTGATGAACCCATTTAAAGAAAACCCCACACAGATTCTATCTTTATGGTGAAATATCAATGAAGTCCAGTAAAATGGGACTAAAGTAATACCAAAATAGAGTTAATCTTACCATGTTTCAAAACCAGTGTATCTATACACTTCCCCTCCCTATTCACAAAGTTCTTTCGCTTCCTGACCCTTATCGCCCATCAGTGCTGGTGCAACTGAGATACAGAGAGCCACCCACCCCTAAAACCAGACAAGCCCTGTGACTTTGGAAGGAACACATTCTTCTGGGGAGGTTGTTGGCAGTTTTAAGGACCACTCTGCCTTTTCCAAGTTTACTTAACATTTCACACCTCATCATGAGAGTGAAGTCACACTGGCGGGCAAGTGGGTGTGCTCATGGTCGAAGCTAAATGACACTTAGGTCACCTCGGCCACACTAAGCTCTAAAGTTTTGTGACCACCCTCAATGTGATCAAAGCATACACCATCCTGATGAGAACTCAGTGAGAACTTGATGAGAAAGATTGTCAGGAAAACACAAATTTTATATTCAGGAAAGAATATCTGTCATATGGAAGGAAATACTAAGGAATCTACCCTAAGGAAGGAGTCACAGTCAGCTTATAATTATAGGAGTCCATCACAATGGGCTGAGCGATACCACTGAAATGGGGTTGGGTGAATTCACCTAAGCTAAGATACAGCATACAGATGACCAATTATTTTTGGTGAGGAACAGTGCAGGTTCTTATAGCAAGGCTTTATATGAAGGGACAGAACTCACTAGAAAGCCAGCTAACTGCTCTGATTTAGTACAAAACTAAATGTAGTAAAACACTGATCAGTGTCAGCCTAAAGATCCAATTCCTAAAAAAAAAAAAGAGAGAGAGAGAGAAAGAAAAAGAAAAAGAAAGAAAGTTTAAAAGGGAACCCTACTGTGGACCAAATGTGATGAGAAGACTATGGTCAGTTAATGAAGACGTCTGCACAATGGGAGGGAGTTTTCAATCCAAGGGACCCTTCAGATGGAATGAGTTAGTGAAGATTCACATCACAGTAGGGAAAATCAACCTTGAGGCTCGGGTCATGAAGATTAATCAAATTCATTTTCAGGGACTCAAGACAAAATGTCATACTACAATATTTTAGAAAAGAGCCAAAGGTATTGAAGCATAGCCTCATATTTTAAAACACCTCAAAAGGTGTTTTAAAAAAGAAATAAGCCTAATGGATAAGCTGCCATAATAAAATAAATACTAGACTGTTAAGGTCAATGGCTCAATGCTGGTAGACAGAAAAGCATCAAGCCTCTCAACTCAAGGATACAGGACTTTCCAGACAGAGACTTTGGCCAAGATGAAGGCATGGGTAGAGACACTTTGTCTCTTTGCACAACCAAAAGAAGGACAACAAAAAACTTAAAAACAAAAATAACCAGAACTGACAGGAAATCGAACTATATAGAAGTCTGACAGCCAAGGAGTTAAAAGAAGAAATATTCATTCAGAATGACAGGAGGGGTGGAGTTGGGCAGACAGTGGGCAAAGGACTCATAGCAAGGCGACGGCTGGAGGACATGGACAGGCAAGGCGGTGGCTGGCAGACCAGCACAGGTGAGGTGGCCGCTAGCAGACGGGCAGTCCCACATTTGTGTGCAGATAACCAGAAGAACAACTGGGGAGCGATACAGACCGTACAACACAGGTTCCAGCACAGGAAAATAAAGCCTTAAAATCTCTGGCAATAAAATCCTGTGGGGGTTGTGGCAGTGGGAGAAACAGCCTCACAGGAGAGCTCGCTGGAGAGATACACAGGGTCCTAGAATGTACACAAACCCACTCACCTGGGAATCAGCACCAGAAGGGCCCAATTTGATTGTGAGTAGTGGAGGAAGTGACTGAAAACAGGCAGAGAGCCAAGCAAAGGGCATTGTTCCCTCTCAGACCCCTCCCCCACATGCAGCACCACAATGCAGTGACATGGGCTGCCCAGCCCTGGTGAACACCTAAGGCTCCACCCCTCACTACGGAACAGGAATGTCAAAACAAACAAATATGTCCCTAATGAAAGAACAGATCAAAGCTTCAAAAATAGAACTAAGCAGTGAAGAAATAGCCAACTTATTAAATACAGAGTTCAAAAAAACACTAGTAATCAGGATGCCCACAGAAATGGTTGGGTATGGTCACAAAATAGAAAAAAAATGTGAGGGCTATGAAAAATGAAATGAAGAGAAATGTACATGGAACCAACAGTGAAAGGAAGGAAATTGGGACTCAAATCAACAATTTCGAGCATAAGGGAAGAAATAAGCATTCAACCAAAACAGAATGAAGAAACAAGAATTCAAAAAAATGAGGAGAGGCTTAGAAACCTCCAGGACAACTTTGAATGTTCCAACATCAGAATCACAGGGGTGCTGGAAGGAGAAAAGAGTAAGAAACTGAAAAATTATTTGAAAAAATAATGAAGGACAACTTCCCCAATCTGGCAAAGGAAATAGACTTCCAAGAACTCCAGGAAGCTCAGAGAGTCCCAAAGAAGTAGGTCCCAAGGAAGAACACACAAAGGCACATCATAATTGTATTACCTAAGATTAAAGAGAAGGAGAGAATCTTAAAAGCAGCAAGAGAAAAGGAGATAGTTACCTACAAAGGAGTTTCCATAAGACTATCAGCTGATTTCTCAAAAGAAACCTTGCAGCAAAGAAGTATTCCAAGTCACGAAGGGCAAGGACCTACATCCAAGATTACTCTACCCAGCAAAGTTCTAACTTAGAATGGAAGGGCAGATAAAGTGCTTCCCAGATAAGGTCAAGTTGAAGGAGTTCATCATCACCAAGCCCTTACTGTACGAAATGTTAAAGGGACTCAGTGCTACCAAAAACTGAACCTAAAAAGAACAAAAATAAAAACAAACTAGGCAAACAACAGGAACAGGAACAGAATCACAGAAATGGAGATCACATGGAGAATTGTCAGTGGGGAGAATGGGGTAAAGGTACAGGGAATAGGAAGCATAAATGGTAGGCACAAAATAGACATGGGGAAGTTAAGAACAGCATGGGAAATGTCGATGCCCCAAAAACTTATACATATGACCCATGGATATGAACTAAGGGGAGGTGGGTGGTGCTTGCGGAAGGAGAGTACAGGGCGGAGGGTAATGAAAGGGGGAAGAAATGGAACAACTGTAATAGCATGATCAATAAAGTATATTGAAAGAAAGAGTACAGGACTTTCCTCTAAGTTTTTAATCAATGAAAAAGAACAAAGAGAGAGGCAAACTAAAAAAGAGATGAGATAAAAGTAGTAAAAGTTTAAAAGGATCAATTAAGGCAACATGATTAACCCAACAAAATAAAAATGTTAAATAAAGTTCTAAGACTAAAATAAAATTTAACAGCTGAAGTAGAATGTAGTAGAAAGCAAAAATGCAGATGACAAATTAAAATAATGAGGAAAGAGACCTAAACAAACTCTCTGGCACAGACAATAAACCCGAGGGTCCACACCTGCAAACAAAGGCACTAAGAACTCCCCCAGCAAGGCCCCCAGAGTCTCACTGGATGGTCTCCACAAGGCAGCCTTGGTCAGAGAGCAGGCAGGATGTGGGGACAGGAGCCAGACCCTTGGCCTGACCCCTTTATGCCTGCCTGCCCCGGGCAAGTCAACCTTCAGATGCTCCATGTTGAACACACACACCTTCACTGTAAGCTGGTACCTTGACACCTGCAACTTCTAAACTCCACCCACAAATTCTTCACCCTACTCTCCTGGTTGAGAAAGAGAAACAAGAGTTAACAAAGAAAGGGAGGGGATTCTGTTTCTGAACAAACATGATTTCAGTAACAAATTAATAATACTTCATTTTTTAAGTTCTTTGAAAGCTGGTGGATGGAACACCTCTAAAACAAATAACTTAATCTCAATTGTTACCTTAAGCAGTTCTTGCAGCATCGAGTACTCCCTAAATACATTAACTAAGCTAAATTTGCAGGGAAAGGCTAGCCAAAAAAAAGTTAGAAGGGCAACAGAAATCGAATCTGCTTTCATTTAAAAATATGTTATTCCAAAGTGAGTACGCCTCAACATTACATTTTACAACGAAACTGCCCAAGGATGAGGAAACTGAGGGTCAAACAGGTTACTGAGGAGTGGCAGTCTAGGAGTGGAGCCAGGACCTCTGACTGCGGAGCCCGCGTCCGAGTCCTCGGACTGGACCAAAAAGGCAGAGCAGGCCTGGGCTTTCGAGGAGTATCCTTCAGGCCTCAGAAACCCTTCCTGGTGAGTGTCGTCTGTTTCCTGGGACCACCCATGGGGAGCCTCCCAGTAACATTAGAACCCTGCCTGGAAGAAAGCTACGCTGCTCACCATTTTTCAAAGGAGAATGTTTTCAAACATGAAAGTAAAACAAGGTGCAGAAAGAAAGCTCTGCCCTGGCCAGGTGGCTTCGTTGGAATGTCAGTCCATACACCAAAAGGTTGTGCATTCAATCCCCAGTCAATCCTTACACCTAGGTTGCACATTTGACCTTCGGTAGGAGTGCACATGGGAAAGAACCAATCAACGTTCTTCTCTCACGTCAGTGTCTCTCTCTCTCTCTCTCTCTCTCTCTCTCTCTCTCTCTCAAATCAATAAACATATTCCCAGTGGGAATTAAAAAAAAAAGAATAAAGTTCTCCTGAAAGAGCCAAGTCCATTTGTAATACTAAACACATTCTAAAGGAAAAACAAAAGACTCATTACGCAGTCAAAAATTATCATTGAAAAGTTATTGGGTTTTATGGACAGAATTAAGATCTGCCAGAAATAATGTGGAAAAAGGAGTCTAGTTAGCTAATATGCTGCCTAACCACAGAAGCCTGACTTAAACACTGGCCACTCTGGCTCTATGGCACTGAGATGCAATGTAAGGAACGGGATAAATTAGACACTGAAAAATGATGCCAAAAGTACACCTTTCGATGTCCTTTTACTAAATATAGTATATTCTTCCAAGTGGCAACAGTAGAGCAGACATTTGTCTGCCTGTGCCAAACTCTAAGATGCCACTCTTACTTATGCACAGCGTTCCCATGACCCAGGAAGGGGGACAAGTGTGGGGCCCTCTGCAGTGGCAACCACACTCCCTATACCCATAATCATCTCCTCTGAGCAGCCAGGTTGCTAATACAACAAACGAGACGGACGTGCTGCCCATCCACGTTTTCACCGGGTGCTACAGGGAGGTGGAGAATTAAGCACAGTAAATAGTAAAGCTAATAAGGAGAAACTAGCATCACCCACCTTCGCAGAAGAAGCCTAACTGCCATGAAATTATATTGTTCCTACAGGAATCGGGGCTACATATAAAATTAGCATTCTAGTGGAAGTTCAAGGATATTGTCTTTTCAACCCTAAAAAAAAAATGAACAGTGCCCCTTTTCTTAATTCATACTCTCCATTTCCCTATTTAGCATTTTAAAGCTAAAGCCACATAGACTTCTATGTAAAGGTGGCTGAAGTGAGGGCTGGCATTTCAGATGACTGATGCTCTTGCAGTGGTTTCCACAAACATCCAATGACTCAAAGGGGCCTTTATCTAGGCAAAAGACAACCAGCAAAAAATGTTTCTGTATCACAGGAAAGAAAATCTCCCATTTGTACAGAACGTCACACTTTTCTAAAGTATTTTTATGTGTAGACATTTTTAATAATAATTTTTAAAGTCACCTATGATTCCTTCTGCTCCTTATCTTCCAATTGTAACATTGTACCCACACCTACTTTGGCAACACGGGCGCCACCCTAAAGGGCCCCACCCTAAAGTTCAACTTAATAAAGACTTCAAATGACTGTGTCTCCAGAAAAATCCCCCTCAGTATCTTACTGCTGCCCATGACCTCCTCACCTCTCAACTTTCATTTGATGAAAGTGAGAGTTGAAAGTGGGATCTATATCACCCTCGTCCACATAAACCAAAGTGGCAGCAAGCCACTGCTTTGAAGTCACTGAAACTCACTGATGGGCAGAAACGAATCTCCAGCAGGCCCAGTGTGGTCCACTCAGCATCTAGCACAGAGCATGAGTTAGCAGAACTCGCTTTTCAGGGTCAACGTGGTTGGGCACTCTCTTCCCCCAATGCATATACACTGAACCACAGAAAGTCAAGGACATCAGGGTCTCTACTAAAAAGTGGCCAACTACTCTCCCTCCCTGGTCATTTGGCCAATTTAAGACAAATCAGGTAGACAGAAGGCCTGTGAATAGCAACTGAAAGACTGGGAATGGTTACTCTGAAGGAAAAAAAGATTTGGGATTTAAAAGACCTGATGACCCCTTTGTCTAAGAGAAGATCACCTGAGACCAGCAGAGAAGAGGGCACCTGGTCCCATCCCTAAGCTGGAGCGTGGATTTAAAGAACCAAAGACCGAGCAGGCAGGGCAGTGGGCAGAGACCCACAACACTCAGGGGCACTGCTTCTTCCTCCTTCCTCTCCAGCACTGAAAGGACTCAAGTCCGTCCTGTGGCCACACATTAAAGAAACCCACACCCTCTCCCCCAACCAGTGTCTAATTATCTAAAGTCTTGGATCAAGACCAAATCATAGCATGTGAGTAAAAGAAAGAATACGAAATGAGGGAGAAAAATAAACGATTTTATTTCAAGTAAATAAAAATTTACTTTATTACCTATGTACCTGATGGGAAATATCTAATTATCTGGGTTTTTCTATTTATTGGCAAAAGTAGTTTAATGGTATGCTTTTGCATCCAATGTCACCAAAGAAAATTGACATGTATAAGAACACACTATAAAATATGTATTAGTTCGCCAAAATATAACGCCATTGGGCTTGCTGGCTTCTTGGGTAAAATGCTGCTACTCTCTTAAGTCATCGCTGAGAAAACAGTATCCAAAAAGACAGGTTCCTCAGAAGAAAGCTGCCATATAAATATTAGTGGTAGTGAGCCCTGGCTGGTGTAGCTCAGTGGATTGAGCGTGGGCCTGCGAACCAGACAATCGCGGTTCAATTCCCAGTCAGGGCACATGCCTGGGTTGCAGACCTGTTCCCTGCAGGCCAGTTCCCAGCAGGAGATGCACAAAAGGCAACCATACATTGATGTTTCTCTCCCTCTCTCCTTCCCTTCCCCTCTGAAGATAAATAAATAAAATCTTAAAAAATATATATATTAATGGTAGTGAAAGCGTAGTTTGCAAAAAGTATACTTTACATGTTTTTGGTATTAAATGTTTTGCTGTTTTTTTTAATAAGACCTGTATGCTATTTTTCAGTTTAAAACAAAATATCTTTGCCATGGCTGCCGTGGTTCAGTTGGCTGGGTATCACCCCTCAAAGGGAAAGTTTGCTGGTTTGATTCCAGCCCAGGGCACATGCCTGGGTTATAGGTTCGGTCCCCAGTCAGGACACCTATGAAAGGCAACAAACCAATGCTTCTCACATTGACGTTTCCTTCCCTCTTTCCCCCGTCCTTCCCCTCTCTCTAAAAAAAAAAAAATTAAACAGCACGTCTTTGGGTGAGGATAAAAAGGAAATATAATATAAAATACTACACAGTACAATAAAAGAAAACAAAATAAAAATACCTTCACTCTTTAGTGTTCAACTTAACTTCACTGTCAAGAGTGGAAGACAGCAAGGAACAGGATGTGTCCTTAGACACCGCATCAGAAGCAAGTCTTCAGGGCTTCATTTAACTGAAGCTTCAGTAATCAAGCCACAGTCCTTGGCCAACTCCCCTTCTTTATGTGCACTCAAAGAATCTTTCTGTGGCTAAATGGACTCCTAAATCCTCCAAGAGTCACTCAAAGGAAGTACTTCCTCCAAATTCCTGCTTACTCCGCAAGGGCCACGCATCCCCAGCAGAACATGCATTGAAAAGAAGAGTGCAATCCCCTATACTTCAGGTCCTCGAGTCCCTTCACATGCAAAACGGCATCCCCTCAGGCCAGCAATGTCTTCATTTTTATTTGCAATATTAACTGCCAGTATTCGAAAGCTATGAGGACACCTGGGAAGAGCACCAAAAAAAAAAAAAAAACCCAGGTAGAAAAATATATATTTAATCAAAAAAGTGGGAGGGGAGTTGTTACAAATTAAAAAAGAGGAATGTGGCCCATTTGTCTTATCATTAAGATTTTAAACACCTTTTTCTATTTCACTACCATTCTATGTAACATCATTTGGTCAAATTCTGTTAGGTACTCCTGCACAGGCAAGACAAATGTAATTATATTTCGGTTGCCAAAAAGGCCAGTTCATGGGGAAATGGCCACTAATTCAAGCTTCGGCCACCTCATGGAATGAGGTGGGACGACAGGTAGAAGGACAACATAAAGGCACACGAGGAAAACCGGCCCCACTGACCACGGCCAGCCTTTCTCACAGCCTTCATTACTCGTGTGTGTGTATGTGACACAGAACAAGCTCTCTCCCTGTCACAGACACAACTGCAGAGCGAGCCAGACCACCAGTGGTCACCTCCATCATCACCTCTTAAAGGACAGCACACTTCTTTGTAGAACCTCACCAGTGATACGGCACCCAGGCTGAAGAGGAAAGATGCGAGTGGTTCTGCACTGCATTTTTCATCTCACTTCTCTTTATTCCCTCTATTTGAGCCCTCCGTAGGAAAATTATTTTCTGTATAAACAAATTCATCAAGTTAACTTATTCAGGGATGGAAATAACTGGTATCGCGTAACATTTTGCAAAACAAAATTGCCACTGCTGTATTCCAGGGCTTAAAAGCAGACTGCCATGGCAATTCAACCCCAGTACTAACATAACCCAAACCCCCTATTACCTTCATCACTGCATATTCAATTTACATAATTATTCTGCTATGCTATTCAGAATTTACATGTAGTTGTATGCATTCTTATCCTTGCTTCAGGATGTTATTTCCTTTCCAGACTTAGCAGAACAATGAGACCACAATTCGACATACTCAATTCATCTAACCAACAGAAGCCCTGTGGCTCAACAAAGTAATGGGGTGGTTTGTTAATTTACTGAAAATCTCTATTCCATTACCATATTCCTGGACAGGCATCCCCTTCACCAACAGGACAGCCTCTCAGGAAATGTCCTCACTACAATTCATCGTAAATCAGCAAGTGGTCCTGCAAGTGACCGAGTCACCCATGGCCAACAGAGACGCAACCAACTCTTTGGGTGCCCCCTCACCGTGGCCTTCTGAGCCTCTGGGTCACATTACATCAGTTCCCTTTCACTGGCACAGAAACAACAGAATGCTTTCTCCATACAGAAGCATTCCGTTCACGCATTTTCATACCACTTGGGGGATCCTACAGGAGGCATCGACTGAGACTACTAGTCAAAAACAACAGAGGGGGGGAAAAAAGACTAGACTTTCTTCTTAGGAGAAAATAATCACACGCTCTTCCTCCTACCAAAAGCATGTTAGTCTAGTGCAAAGCCATTACGCAGGTGACAAAAACATACTCCACACAGACAACTCAAACTGCAGGGTGAGCAGCTGAGACCTTGCAGATGGGCCCGCGCTGAGGTTCCTCTGGTGGACAAAGACAGGTCTGTACCTGTACCAAGGAGGCACGGGTGCCCAGCACGCACTGGACTTGATGCCCAAAGTTCCTAAGAGCTGCGTAGTTGTAAAGGAAATTTTAACAAGTTTCACTGTTAAATACAGCAGTATAATATCTGCCCCAATGTATTTCAGGGAATGCTAAAGTACATTTTTAAAGCTAGGACCAATTCTATGTAGACTCAAGAGCTTGAAACAATCATGTATACATGGGGGATTGATGCCCAGATCCACAATATAGTGGGTTTTTCTTTTTTTGCTTACCAATTTTTACCATGATGTGATAGATTGAAAAAATTAAGATAGAAACTAAAGACAGATACATCTTGAGGCTAAAACTAGTCATGGTGCTATATTTTCTGAGCTCTCTAAAGCTTCTTTAGAGTACAGATTCTCATTGCGCATTAAAAAAAATACACGTCTTTTCAATTTTGCTTCGATGTCTTTCTCCAAAATAAGCACATGCTTTCTTCTTTCATTTGCATAATACTTAGATTTAGGCAATTATGTATTTTCAAAACCCTTCATAAGTCACTGAAATTCTAAGCAAGCCTTCTTGCTCAGATCCCTAACATTAACAGAGTACCTACATAGCAAGTGATTCATGAAATATTTCTTAAATAAACGAAAATTGTATTTATAATAGGTTGTGAGTTTAGAAGAGTGTTCATAAGGAGAAAATAATGACTTTCAATTAAAAGACCACATAGCAAGGCATCAAAGAAGATTCATAAATAATGAAAATATTTAGTTGCCTATAAGATTGAGTTATTGAATATAATTCAGTTATTTTGACATCATCAAAAGTACTGATGGCAAAGATTTTTAAATGACTATGATTCAAACTTTCAAAACACTACTGAATAATGTATTGGGGGTTGTTTAGAGATTTCAGCCGGCAGTCAAAACCCAAGTTTGTTCTTTCGCTTTGCAGCAGCTACAGTCACAGAAATCGTCTCCTCTCTTTGTGTACCTGCACGTGCCCACACAGAAAAGCCTACATGAGGAGGTTTATGGGCCAGCGAGCTCAGAAAGTTCACACTGAGCACGCGAATCCCAGAACCGGGCATGCATATGCACACGGGGGTAGGAGGTGGAGCGTGTTTTCTAATGGAGTTTGCAAACAGGTTCAGATTAACCAAGTCTGACCATACTTCCATCTGGAAACTATATTTTCTAACATGAGCCATATTCTGAAAAATAGATTCAGATGTTTGGAACTGGTTCAGAACAGTTGTAAGAAATGTTCAGTACAAATGAAAAAAATTAGTCTTCAATGTCTTCTCCTCTCAGCTTTTCTTACTGAGTAAATATGCCTTCTGGGGGGTCAGGGGGTTGGTGGGGGGAGTACAAAGGGAAGGATGGAGCGGAGGAGGCTCCTTCCCAGAACCTAAACTTCATGCTCCTCTTCTCGAACGCATATCGAATGGATAGCTGTCATTTGATTTTTCCCGCGTTGCCCACTAGGATTTCAATGCTGCCCCTGGAAGCCTTACTCCACCAAGGGGAGGGAACTAATTCTCCTGTTTCAACTTTTGGGAATCAGGGCTGAAAAGCTTACCGAAACGTAATGACCCATCTTGCACACTTGTATAACCCTCCTCTCCCAGTTCTGCACTATCTCTGCCAGTAAGCTTGGAGGTCTACACTTGAATATAATTGTGCTGGTGACTTGGCTCTGTTTTTTAAATGACAAACTTTCACGAAATACAAAATAAGTCATTTTAAAATAATTTTTTCCAGTAAAGTCTAAAATTTACCAACCAAATCAACAGTTCATAATTATTGACTCCTAAATTTCGGAATGCATAAAAATCTAATGTTTCCATTTGGACATTAGAGAAAGCACCTCAACAGTGATAATGACAATCAAAGTGTTCCCTTGTTTCCCCTCCCCTCCCCCCAGTTCACACAGGCTGCCCATTTCTGAACTGGGTTTGGTGATGCTGTTTCGGCACGCAGCCTACCTTGACTTTTTGCTGGACTTGGGTTTTGGCGTGGCAGTTTTTGCTTTCTTTTCCTTTGGCTCTTTGGGAATCTTAGGGGCTTTCGGGGTCTTGGGTTCCTTGGGCTCTTTTTTCTCCTTGGGTTCTTTCAGTTCCTTGGGATCTTTTTTTGCCTTCGGCCTTTTCTTTTTCTTTTTTTCTTCTTGAGACCCATCTAGTGAATTCCTATTTAGTTCTTGGTTATCAACCCCACCAGGGAAGTCATCTTTACCAAAACTTTTACTGGGATCGTCTGCAACAATGTGGTTGTTTTTCTTTTTCTTCTTCTTTTGCTGTGGCTGCTGCTCTATTGACGGCAGGTAATCCTCACTCTTCACTAGCTGAGTGTTCGGTCCACTAACCTGAGTCATATCCGGCACTGGTTTCTCTAGAAAGGGCTCCGATGGAGAATGCTAAGAGACACAAATAGGAATTGAAATTAGTTTATCATTCTTCATAGTGAAGAAAGGAACTGAAAGTTACTGGCTGGTGTTTCTGAAACTTACTCTACACTCAAGGCAGCAAACAATTTACCAACTATATAGTTGAGAAATGTATCATTTTCTCTCATCGAAAAAAACCCATATTTTTTGAAGAAGAAAGTTTTAAAATAAACAGTAAAAAGGGACAACTTAGTAATACAGTAAAAAAAAAATTAGTTCAGCAAGAGAAAAACATTCTCATTCAGCTGAAGACACTGTCCATTTTTTTAGCAGCCTGCATAGGAAATGATGAATGACAAACTAGTAGCAAAAGCTAAATCAGACAGGGTGAATTCAAGTGAAATTCTTCTCCCCATGTAGAAATGGGAACTCAAATTAAAGATATATAATTAAGCCACTTTAAAAAAAAAAGTGTACTAAGTGAGTACTGCAAGGTTCAGGTCCTGTGAAAGTTTGAAATCAAAGTGTGAACACATAAATCTTACACAGTACAGGTCATTTCTGATTTAAATAACATTAAAATGCCAAATTAAAAGCACACATCCAGACTTAATGGCTTCAAATTGGTTAAATTTCTTGTACTAATATGAAATACAAATATTATTTTTCACAAATTAGTAACTTCTACATTTCCAAATTTCACTGAGGGAAAGAGAACCCAAATAGTCATTTTGGCATGCCAAAATGGTACTCACTATGTGTTTACCCAGAGATGGTCAATACTGGTCAGAATACCAGCAACTGGGATGGGAAGCTCAGTGATCTGCTGAGATCAGAGCCAGTGACTCCACCTTGCAGTTCACGGTGCAAACCAGGGCAGGGGTAGAGTATCATCTCCACTGTCAATTATGACATCTAATGAACCTTCACATTCCAATGAGATGCTCGAAAATGTTATTAATGCATCTGCAAATGCCGCTCATTTTCTGCCTTTTTCATATAATCTCCAGATACTTAATAACAGCTATAACGTAAACAGCAACAACAGCTGCCAGTGTTTACTGAACAATCGCAGTGTGTGCTAGACATGGGCTAAGTACATTATACCTCTGACACCATTCAATCCCCACACCAGTCCTAAGAGCTAGGTATGGTCACTGACACTTAAGATGCAGTGATGAGCCCAGAGAGTTACATGTGGTAAGGGGCAGAACTGAGACTGGCATCCAAGCTGATGCCTGCAGAGTCCACGACCTTCACCACAGCACCTCCAAAAAAGGAGAAGGAGGACAGCCCAGGTCCCAGACTGCAGAGGACTCTACAGAGTAATTCAGAAGCCATGGCTTACCATCAGCAAGTACTGTATATTAGATTCCAACACAACTAACATTTATTGAGCATTTATTTCATGCCATGTACTGAGTTGAGTGCTCCAGAGTTAGTGCACCTGAATCTCACAATGAAAGATGTGATCATTTCCCCCCATTTCTCAGAAAGGAAGTACAGTTTGAGCAGGTTTGTGACCACCCAAGACCACACAGCAGAGAACAGAGCAGAGATTTGAGACTAGCTTTCCTAAATCCAGACTCTGCCCATGTCCTGAAATCTTATACATGAGTATCCTTCTGGGAAAGGCTCCACAGGTTTCATCTGATTTCCAAAGTGTTTGGTAACCCCAAAACCATCTTTAAAAAAAAAAACATTGCCTGAGAAGAAAGTAGTTGTACTATTTCCATTCAATTCTCTGTGTGCAAAAGGATAGGAGAAAGCCCAGAACGATGAGGTAAGAGATAAAAACTCCAATCCAAGCACTGCCATTAGATCTAGTATCTGGGGGAAATCATTGCACTCATCTGGGGTTCATTTTCTTCAACTGCAAAATGAAGGGTTTGGGTTAGATAATTTCCAAAGTCCTTTCCAAAATCCTATGGTATTAGAAAAAGAACCTCAAAGAGTGAGGACACATAAGAAGAAAGGGAAGCAAGGGCACAAGTTTGAGAAGAGCACATGGATGTGTGTCTGGGCGCGCAGGCTCCCTGCAGGCACAGTGCAGCTGACCAGACTCCGAGAAAACTGAGCCCTGGGCGGCACTTCTCCCCCACAACCACTCCAGGAAAGTCGGTCGGGGCTCTTCCACATTATCATCACCTAAGCATAAATGCTGCTCTGAGTTAACTGCTTTATTATATTTAAGCTGAAGTCAAATTAACTGTTACATATTGTTTTCTAATGTAAACCGAAAAGAAAAAGCCATATGTTTTGTAAGGGACATAAACATTGCCTTATTTGGGACAAGCTATTTTCCAGGAAATGGAAGAAAAAGCATTTCCTGGAAAGGGGAGGAAAGAGAAAAGTCTACCAGTAAACAATGCTTAAAGCACAGAGTGGGAATCCATTTCGGCCCGTGTACCTGTCCCTTATCCACACGGCAGACTCCAGCGGCCAAGTGTGGCCTCTGACGTGAGATGCCTGGTGCACACTGATGAGTTAGAAAAAACACAGAACCAAAATACAGCAAGACTAAACATTTATTTACACACTTTAGCATACAAATGATTTTAGATGCTCCTTTCAGTAATAAACAAAGCCAGAAATTAGTATCGCTTAAAATTTTTAATCTCTTGTAAGAAGGAGAAAATGTAAAGATTAAACACAAAAAACTATTCATCCCGTTCAATATGCAGCAGAATTATGTTTTGGCACTATTTGAAATCGGGTGAAAAAGGTGCTCAGAAATATTATAGTGTTTACCAGACCTATATCTCCTTAAATCTTTTAGAGAAAAGCTGTTTTTGTAAACATTTAACAAAGAACAGATGGTCTGCCTTAATCATGTGGGGAAAAAAACCTGGAGCTCACAGTAATACCCTGACAGAGTCTCCCAGGCCCAGCGGAGTCCTGTCCTCTCCCCCCGCCTCCACCCGCGCATGGTACAGTCTTCTCTACTGCTGTTTCATTTTACACAGGACACTTTTCCATCAATTCACACTGCCTGACAGATAATCAATGCCATTAACACCTGATATTACCGTACAGGACATTCCTAAAATCTCTCATTTGTTAGAGTAAATGTGGAGAATATTAGATACCAAAGGAATTTTTAAATACACCCCATAAGACTTTCTGCTTGACACATGTTCTATCATACATCCATGTGTCTGTTGGAATATTATGGACTACAGAAGGACCATGCCCTGAGCTTTTGGGATGAAAACAGAGTGACTGGCATTTGCCATATTTTGTTGTGTATAATGTGCACTTTTTTCCCCAAATTTCTGAGGGAAAAATAAGGATGCACATTATACATGGGTAGTAATAATTCCGTGACTATATAAATGTTTTTAATTCTTTTATTTATGCCTATGCATTAAAAGTATAACTCTAGGAAGCAATAACAATGTCTGTATGCAAAATAATACCTTGAATATGATCATTGGTTTTGTTCCTAAATAAATAATTAAATTAAAAAATTTAAATGAAAGGGTTTTTTTTCCTGAAAGTTTGGGCCAAAACTGTGTGTGCACATTATACACGGCAAAATACGGTAAACTATTATAAATGAAAGTGATTCAAGGCGTGTATGTGTGCATGTGTTGTCAAAAAATTACCATAAACTTAATTTTTATCCTTAATTCTATTTTTCACTGTATGTAAATGAGACGCACACACAAAACGGGTCTTATACGGACAGAATGGATGCAATCTGACCACAGGAGAGCTATGGTGGGGAAGGGAGGGCAATTCCTCTGTTACCTTTAGGCAAAAGTGGCCCAAAAAGTTCAAGAGCATGAAAAAAGTAAAGAGGAACTTTTGCTCTATCTCAAGTGAGCTTCTGCCCCAAACACTCATCAGCACTTTTCTGCTTTAATTTAGTTTAACTGCGTTGTGCCTTCATTATACACTTGAAGCCTCAACCTGTTGGCGATGCTGGGTACACGAGTGACCAGCATAACATTAACAGGGTACAATACCTCCTGCATGTACTCTCTCTGCAAACCAACATTCTGTAATGTAAGACATCTATGGAAACTTTGTTTACTGGGTGATGCAAACAAGTCTAAAACCAAAACTTTACGACAAAGGAAAGATACCAGCAACTCGACAAGAATAACATGCTCCTTCTGCGAGACACACCCCTCCCCACAAACTGAGCTCGAGGGAGGCTCTCATGCTCCCTCCCAGACAATCCCAGATTCTGGCGGCCAAGTGGCAGACCAATTAAGACCCAAGAAACAACAAACACAAACTCAAAACACACTGAACTATGATTTAAATTATTTGTAAAAATGTAACTATTAAGTACTCACTGAAGATTCAAACTGGCTTTTTTTCTAATGGCTCTAGAAACATTTTTTAAGGATTTTATTTATTTATTTTTAGAGAGAGGGAAAGGGGAGGAGAAAGAGAGGGAGAGAAACATCAGTGGGTGGTTGCCTCCCACGTGGCCCCCACTGGAGACCTGGCCTGCAACCCAGGCATGTGCCCCGACTGGGAATCGAACTGGCGACCCCCCTGGTTCTCAGCCCACACTCAATCCACTGAGCTACACCAGCCAGGGCTAGAAATGTTTTTATTACTGGCATTCTTCACTCTTATTTTTCCAGTATTTCCCAGGTTCTTGATGTCTCAACACTCTTTTAAAAAAGAATTCCAGTATGAAAACTAAAGCTCAATCTTCAGCCAAAGAGTGTACAAGGGTTCAGTAAGTCCTGTTGAGATTTCAACACCCTTTTCTTGTCAATGACGTTGATAAAAAAAAAAAAAAGCAGCACTCAATATCTTGTGTTCATTTACTCATTCAAGAAATATTTGAGGATATAACAATAATTAAGGTAGAAACAGGAGCTGCCAGGTGAGGGCAGAGCACGTGGCCCAGGCTGACACTGAGGAGACTTCCGGAAAAAAAGTCAGCCAGGTGATGTGATGGCTGGGAGGTGGCTTCCTCCACGGACCCAGCCTTAAATGCATCATGCCTGAGATGGGATGACGAAGGGCACAAAAATGTATTTCAAGCAAGTTTTTAAAATCTCCTCTGTGGGAGAGTAGATCAAAATGAGCAGGCGTTAGTTTAAATAGTCAACCAAAACAATTTTTAACTTTGATTCTTTGATATAAAATAAGCATAAAAATATTTTTAACAGAATCAAGGGTTGGAGAATTTTCTGCTTGGCTATATTTGGTATTAAAGAGAGGGCCTCAAGTTCAAGTCTTTTATATTAGTTTTATTCAGCTCATTCTTAACAAGTTCTAGGATAAATTATATAGTGAATGAGTATATTTATGAACCAAATAAATAAATAAATAAATGAACAGTATCGGGATTGCTGGTTATATGAAGTAAGAAGGTAAAATGTGCAGAACAACTTTAAGGTATTTAAGTTTAGGGTATTAAAAGCTGTTCTATGAAAAGACAACTCAGGTCACATGAGTTTAGAGATTTCTGGGCTAAGCAAAATCAAACGGTTTCCTTTACTGCCAAACTCTCCAAGCCCTTTCTACACCCCGAGGAGACACCGTATCATGTGTGTCCTGAAGGTATTTAACCACAGCACCCCATTTTCCAAGACTATCTTGAATAAAATTGTTCTTCAAAATGTACGTTGGATTCTACTGAGTTAAACTACAGCAGGGCAAAGTCATCTGCTCCTCTAGGGCAAGGACACACGCGTGTGTGTGTCTGTCCCTGTGGGCCTCAAAGCAGTGCTTGTCAAATGTTTTATAAGATAGGATATGACTCTATAAGCAAATATAATGTTATACAAAATGCACTTAAACAGCTCCTGAGTTGTCAGTTTCTTCTATGTGCAATTTAAGTTACTAATAGGAATATTAGTATCATCATATAAAGATGACATATAGTTTCTATTACATACACAGTCAAGATAATTACCAAGTTAAATGAAGTAAATGTTGAAATATCATAATGTAATCATTTATCTTTGCCTGTACCTTACAATTACTAAATTTTTTAAAATTACTGATGAAACATCTCATTTAAAAATCATGTGAAGGCATTTTTGAACCTCTAGTTTTCTGCGTGTGTTTTTAAACTGTCCTTAGAATAGATTTGTCATGCAAAAGAAATCTTAAAGAGTCACAAATTAACATGAGCCACTTTTATGGCATGTCAATTATGAACACATTTTGAATTAGTAGAGTCCAAAATAATGAACCAAGCTTACGTTATATTTAATGTTAAATAGTTACTGAAAACTGACCATCTTCCAGGTATTTAGGAGTAAAACTCTACTATAGGAACTGTCACAAGTAGCATTTTAAATATGTAGAATACTACACTGCAGTCTGTTTGACTAGAGTGACCCAGCAGTGAAACCTCCAGCCATGTTAACCCTTAAGTGCCTGGGAAATTCTACATGCACCCGTTCTCTATGCTGACCAGGCTGCCACACTGCCCCGTGGTACCTGCAAGGCTGCCTCCAGCCTGGCCCCACCTAGAGTGACAGCAAAAAGGGTACAGGGTGCAGCCTGGTGTTCAGGGAGCGACAACACTGGGACTGCAGTCCCGCGGCCCTCCTAGGACACTGACCAGAATGCACCATGTGCTCTGCTAAGCACCTTATCTACCTCTTCCCTAAGATCCTGTAATAACCCCATGAGGTTGGTGAAGTAGCAGTATAATTCCTCTTTTATAAATGATGCGTTAAGATGAATTTCCCCAAAGTTACAAGCTAGAAAATGGCAAACCTGAAATCCTAACCCAGACGTGGCTACAGAGTCAGCGTGAAGGTGAGCGTGGCCCACACACAGCTGCAGAGGGGCAGCGAGGCCTCCAGGCCCAGCCGTGGCCACAGCACAAGCCTGGAGCCACATGTGAAGCCACAGGCTGTTTTTCTCCAAAACCATAAAGGTCTTAGTTCTAAAGACCTTAACCCTAATCGACAGGCTGAAATGGCTTTTAATTTGATGCAAATTTGGAATTTTGCTTTCAAATGGCCAGAAGAAAATCCTACTTTAGTTTCAGACTAAAGCTGTAGAGAATCACTAGTTTTTCTCCCAAAGATAAAAAATGTGGATAAGAATTGAATTTCATATTGTACTTTGCAGCTAATAAACATAATCCAGTTTCAATCTCAAAATCACCCTTTTTGACAGAAGCTGAATTCAACTCAATCAACCTGATCTGTCCCAGGAACTGAATTGAGTCTTCCAGAACTAGAAAAAGGTAAAAAGCAAAACAAAACCAAACAAACAAAAAAGGAATCCCACTATCCCAAAACCTCTTCCCTTGAAACCTCTCTCAAAACCACCTTCAAAAAACAGCTTATATAATTTTTAATTTAATCTACTCTATTTCAAGGCATCTAATGTAGTCAGTTCTTTTCTCCAGTTTGGTAGAAGATCATTCTACTTCTTGGGAAAAGCACCAGATGAAGTAGCAGGCTTGCATTTAAGGGCCATGTCCTTGAAATAATGTGTCTACATACACACACACACACAGATACAAACCCCTAGAGCATAGAACTGAACTGATGTTAAACTGAACAAACTTGATGTATCCCAATTGTTTCATAAATGCCTGGAAAAATTAGTTTAATTATTTATATAAGACTTGAATTATGTTTTTACATGTGTTAGTTTTAAAAAAAAAATGTACGCAGGTAATCGGGCTGTATTCCTGACCTTGAGAATCATTTCCTGAAGTACTTTTAACTGAAGCGAAAAAAATGTGGAGGGGCCGACAGAACCCACTAACCTGGGCAGGGGAGAAACACAATCCACCTGGAATTTAATACAATTCAAAGCCTATTGCAGTAAATGGCAAATAACTTCTGAGGTTTCCTGGACCACAAGCAGAGGGGTAGCCCCCAGTACACAGCAGGCCTGCTTGGAGAATACATCCATTCTCCTCCAACAGCACCTCCCCCCCAAAAGCAGGGTCTGCAACATGGACGTCATGGTGTCTCTGACTTGCAATAAGCAAACCAAAATATGACCCATCAGGAGTCTGAAACACAGTCACTGTCACACTCTTGCTCTGAATTTCTTAATGCCTTCAGGCAGTAAATTATAAAGCACCGTAATTTTACCAAACGTTACTTTCTAGAAGTAAATATTAAATAAAATAACGAATATGCTCAGGGTCCTTACCGAAGTCAATTTTACTTTCTCTCCCCTCCCTCTTTCTTCTCTCTTTTCTTTACCACCTTGCATGTAGTGTTCCCTTAGTCAGCTGGGCTCAATAAATATCAGTGAATGAGACTCTATAGGCCCAAATCCAACTTCACAGACATTTGTCAAATTAGCTCTTAGGTCTGTATTGTTCTCAAATGAGCATGTGGAGGCTTGAATTTGGCAGCTGCCCTCTAGACCTGAAACCACCCAGCTTACTAAGGGTCAAACTCAGCAAAACACAAGACAGCAATGCTTCAGGGCTGGCCAAAATGTTTTGCATAAATAGAACCTATTTAAAGATAGTAAAGACAATGACCAAACTTACTAAAGAGTTAAGCTCAATTCTAAAACTCTTTGCTGTACACACTTAAACTGTATGTTGCTGTCACTGGTCTACGACCCTATAGAGGTCAATACTGACAGCAATTTACTAAGCTATTCCTAAGAATTAAAAAAGTCAAACTTCGACAGACTGAAAGGAAGGTGTGCCTTTACCTAACACTGAACAACCCCAGGGGTTGTAGAAATAGAAATAGAACAATCGCTAGGGTTGGGGGGAGTCAATTTACAAGAAGCTTAATGATAAAGCTAATTTACACTCTAGGCAAGTTTTTTTAGGATTCGGAGCTTGTCAGTTTAGCAAATTTAGTTGGCTATAAATGCTTAATGACTACTTTGGTCCTATAAACACTCACCCACATCTTGGAGGAGGCAGATTCCTAAGGCAGCCTCATGCTCCCCTCCTCCCGATTGGGGGGGAACCTGTGGCTTCTGGCAACAGAACACCGTGAAGGTAGCAGAACTTCACAGGTGTGTCAAGGTCCCAGATCAGCTGGTTCTGTGTTACTCAAAGGAGAGACTGTCCTGGCTGGGCCTGACCTGATCAGGGGAGGTGACTGAAGCAAGTGATAGCAGGGGAAACCCACCAGGGCGAGGAACTGCAAGCAGCCTCAAGAAGCAGTGGGCAGGGAGACAGCTGGCAAGCACTGAAGCCCCAGTCACGGCAGCAGGAAATGCATTCTGTCCACAACCCAACTGAACTCTGATGCAGATTCTTCTGTAGCCAAAACTTCAGGTTAGAATGCAGTCCTGACACCTGAGAGTAGCCTTGTGAGGTGACGCTGTGCTCGGACCCTGGCCTGTAGAAACAGGTGCGTAAGAAAGGGCTATTGTTTCGGGCCGCAGAAATTGTTATGTAATAATAAACAACCAAGCACACACTTTAGTGTCCTCTGCGACTCTCACTTGAAATTTTTTCAGACTTTTTTCCCCATCCAGGATCCCTGTTCCATGCCTCACGTGTTCAGAAAGAGAAGCCACTCAGGAGTATCTCTCCTCGTACCTTTGTAACTCCGCTGCTGCCGACGGTAGCACGGGTCCAGGTTCACAATAACTTCTGCACTTACCCACATTATACAAATGGGAAAACTAAGGCACACAAAGAGGTTAAGACACTTGCCCAAAATCACAAAAAGCTAGTTCTAAGGAGAGTCAGGACCCAACCCAGGGACCCTCTCTGCGGAGCCCATGTCCCCACCATCACCCTACCTGCCTAATCGCTGTCACTCGTGTTCTCCTCCAGAAGCTTCTCCAAAAAGAGGAGGCCGTGATGGCAGAGGGGGCTGGGACGGGGGAGCCACCGGACAGAGGTGGGCCCCGCTCAGCCGGGAAGAGCCCAGATGCAGTCAGAGGTGTGGCTGTCGCAGGCAAGCTGGAGCCTGACATTGTTAGACAGTCAACTACCACTCAAACCAGCTCAGGGAGGGGACTTTAAAAAGAAAGTAACTTCATTTTCAAATTTAAAAAATATATAAGAAACTGCACTATAAACAATATTAAAGACTCTTGATACTCATTTTAAAAGAAAGTTTACTGCACATCAGAAACAGTCAGTTAACACGTAAAGGGGCTGGTGTCCCTATGACTCCTTCCAGCTGGAACCACACACGAAACAGAAGATACCAAAGCAATTAAGTATTTTATAAACACTGCTGAAGGGTCAAAAAGAGGGAGGTTCATTCACTGACTAATAATGCAGTAATAAACAAGCAGCAATGTTATGCAACCGAGAAAATGGTTATAATTGAATCTACACAGCTGGGCACAAATAAGAAGCCTGCTTATATATATTAGCTCACAAATGCTTTGTGTGGGAAGGCTTTACTTTTAGAACTGTCTCAGATCTGAGTCCCTTTTACAGTCAGATTTTTTTCTGATCTGAATATAATTCAACAATTACAACTGCAGAACAGACAATAACTTAAGAAACTGCCCCACCGATAATTTGCTGTCCTATTCATACTACAGAGAAAGAAGTGTGTACCAAGGGGTTAAGAAGTTAAGCTTTCTTGAGATGTGCACTCTTTAGATCTGTTCCGGTGATACTTACTTCACCTTGTTGTGCACAGCCACATAAATAATGGATGACTGTGTCTCCCGAGCACACTAGTGGGAAAAGCCCAGAACAAAGTAGCTTTTCACATTTTAACATTTAGCTCCCACTGTGTTTTTGGAGTTTCCTTCACACCTTGGGGTTTTCCCCTTTGAGAATACGGGCAGGAAAATGCTGCTGATTACCACACTTAAGCTTACACATATGTGTAACATAGAGCTGTAAGAGTGATTCCTGAATCCCCCAGCATTAGAATCCAAGAAACGTTACCCCTCAGATTCAAGAATGAGCTTGGTAGAAGTCCACCATCCTCTCGCCAAGTAAATGTAGTTAAAATGAAAAGCAAAACAAAACAAGTTTCTTTTTGAAAGATAATCTAGATAGATACTATGCTTATTACTACATGAAATTTTTTTCTTAATTGCATAACTAAAATCTGAGTGGTTTTGTGATCTATGGTCAAGTTCCTGGCTGCATAAAACCTAACTAACTTCAAACAAAAATGGATGATTAGCTAACCAGCAGGGCAGAGGTACAAATGTATCTTCTACAGGCACACATTTTACATCAATGATATCTATTTTTATGAGATAAAAGTACTAAAGCTTTAATGGTGGCAATTAAAACAGCCAAGAGTTTGAGTAGCTCAGTGGCTGAGTCACAGACCTTTTACCTATAATGGGATCCATTATATCCCTGAACTCAGTTTGAGGGAGTGAAAGACGAACAGATTTTTAAATATGGTTATAAAACAGCAGTACCCTCTGAACTAAGTTTAAACTGCTGGGTGATTTACCCTGCACCTTAATGTCAACATCCATTCAGCACCTTCTTTATAGTTCTTAGATACTTATGTCCATTTTTAAAATATTTGAACAATTTGAAAATGCTACAAAGATGCTATTTTGTAATCATTTGTATTCGAGTAATTTGTTTCTGTTTTAATTTATTTACATTATAAGTGTTTCTGTTCTTACAATGTGTAAATGCAGATGACTTCTGACAAATACCATCATTTGTGCCTAAATATTTATATTTTGATATTCTCTTTTAAAATACAATTTAGAGCAGGTGAATAGAATGTAATTTACAATAAGATGCTACATTCTGGCAAACAGGTGGGGCTTTTTTATGATAGTTTAACATTTCTCCAAAGTATTAGGATAATAAGCTCTGTAGTTGCTTATTCAAAATTTCATAATCAACTAACATCTAACCACTTCTCAAATTCAAGAACCTAAAGATGTTCTCTTTGGCTTCTGTTACGGCACATTCAGAAATGTAAATAGAAGTTATCTTGGGAACAATCTCACAAATTTTTGTATGTTACCATCACCACCCCCAGGGACAACTGACAAACAGAAAACAACACACAGAATGGATTTACCT
The DNA here is from genome assembly GCF_021234435.1 of Artibeus jamaicensis. Lineage (NCBI taxonomy): Eukaryota > Metazoa > Chordata > Mammalia > Chiroptera > Phyllostomidae > Artibeus > Artibeus jamaicensis. Next base: position 43,207,580 of record NW_026522059.1, read on the forward strand.
CTGAGCAGGAAAGACGGATGGACGGAACAGGAATAGGGGACAGTTACAAAGCAGCCTTGGCCCACATGATCCAAAGGTCTCTCAGGGTTGGGTGGGTCTGCGGCCCCCACCAGCATTAGATGGAGAGTGTCAGACGCTAACTTGGGCATATATATCCTTTATGTGTTGGCAGCTCTTTTTAGGTAAGATGTCAAAAGGAAGGATAGCAGGATGGACTTGAGGGTGCAGTGTTAAGGTTGGTTTCTGACCATTCACTCTGTGGGAGCTTTACCAGTCAAGTGGGCAGACAATCATGTCTAGATGCCCAACTTCCTCGTCTGTGAGAGGGCCTTGGGGAAGTGGATTGACAAGTCCCCCCGAACTCTGAGACCAGGTCTCCACCATTAAAGTCTGGTTTCAGTCCCGCTCAGATAAGAAAAGCCCCACACACCTAAAGCAGACACGAGCACTTGTAGGGGGCATGGAGAACCAAAGAGAATTTCAGAGGGAAGTGTTTAGGAAGTTTCTCAGACAGGCATGAACAAGTAACTAAAACTTATTTAAAAAGCTACAGTAGAAATCCCAAAATTAAATAAGATACACCAGAATTAGTACAACAAAATCTTAAAATACACAGTTTACTTCCCCCATTTAAAAGGAAAACTTTCAGAACAGTATTCTAATAATAATCTCATTTCATTTACCTAACAAATGTCTACTAGGTTTCTTCACATTAAGTTTAGTCTCTGCAGCATGCAACACATTTGTGAACCTCTGGAGTCAAAGACCAAATCAACCATGGAGAGGTGACAGAGATGGGGCAAGAATTAAAGATGAAAAATCCTAAGTCATTCAGCCCAGGCCCAGGGCCATGAGAGGAGCCACTGCACAGGGTAAGTCTCTCACCCAGAAAAGGTCTGCTGAGACTTTCAGAGGGGGACAATGCTGAATTCAGGGACACAAGGACAGGGGATGTTCAGGGCCCTGAATTCCTCAGGGCACAGCTGAGAATGCGGACTGCAGCAGCAAATCTTCAACTCTGAGTGCCGTGAGCTCCCAAGGCCAAAAACACCAGCCAAGACATATCCTGCACTAGCTTCAAATCGATACGTGACACCCTTGTAGCAACACTCTTGAAAATAGTCACTTAAATGAAGTCCGCCCTACAGAATGATTTAAATAACTATACCCTCCAAATGTATCTACCAACCTACTTTTTTATTTGCTTCCTGCCTTTCCATACTTCCCCACATCTTCCTCTGGCTCTCGCCACCTTTCTTTGCTCCCTTTGTAGCAAAGTCCTTGACAATATTTGCTGTCTTCTTCCTCCTTCCACTTGCTCTTAAATATGTTCTACCCACACTCATATTCTCCAAAAACAGCTTTCGTCAAGGTGACCTCCAGTGGCCTGCTCTCTGCCTCTCCCTGCTCCTGACCTGCTCCAGCTGCTCACTCCCAGCTTCCTCACGAGACTTCATCCAGGACACTCCTCTCTCCTCCTACCTTGCAGCCTTTCTCGACTGGTTCCTCACCAACTTCTCGACCTGTCACTGCTGAGATGCTCCCATCTTTCATGCTTGGAGCATCCTCCCTCGGCAGGCGCCACTGCTCTAAGCTCTATGTGATTCCCAAAGTTCGTCGCTGAGCACAGACGGCTGCCTCCCTTGAGCTCTCGACTTCTCTATCCAACTGTCTACTTGATGTATCCACTTAGATGGGCCGATACGCATCTCAAATTTAATGCACTCTAAAACAAACGCTTGACTTCTCCACCAAACTCCATCTCTGTAAATTGTTGTTCCGCCAGCAGCAGAAGTTAAATACAAGGAGTCTCAGGACCCACCTTCAACCCAGTGTGTAAATCCTATTGGCTCCACCCTCAACACTGACAGAAAATACTGCAAAAACCTAAGGACTGTAAGACCTTGCCTGGGCTACTACAAGAGCCCCTATACATGACCCCCTGGTTTGTAGCCTTGCCCCACAAACAAACTATTTGCTGCAGTCTGAGTGATCCTTTAGAAAAGCAAATGCAATCATGCCACATCGCATCTATTCAAAACCTCCAATTATTTCCCAATTGTATTCACGGTAAAAATCTAAAGTACTCACCACAGCCTACAAGACCTTAAATGACATGGACTCCTGCTACCCTCTATAATTTCATCTCCTATAATTCTCCTCCTTGCTCACCTCCACTCCAACCACACTGTTCCTTGTTTAAGGTCCAGCAACGAAGGGCGAGGGCCCTTCTGCCTCAGGGTCATTGCACAGGCTGCCTCTGCTCTCCGAGCTCTTACCCAAATATCTCGATGGCTTCCCCGCTGGCTTCCTTCAGGAGGTCTGAGGCACCAGCATATTAAAGCAAATGTGACAAAATGGTAACAATGGGTGATTTTACGTGAAGAGTAGACATGTGCTCACTGCATTATTTATTCCTTCAACTTCTCTGTAGACTGAAAATTTTTCAAGTCAAAGTTGAAGGGGTTAAACCTCTCTGCTACCACCACATGATTCTCCTTCGCCCTGTTGCCAGCCATTCCCCCCTCGTCGGCCCCTCCCTGACTCTCTCCCTCTGAGGTTCTGCTCTACGTGTCCATGTGCCCCAGGACTCCACTGTCCACGTGACACAGTCCAGCAGACCGGGCGTTTGTTTCCACAGAAGACTAGATATCTTCCCCGGCACCTTCAGATGAGCAAGCCAAAATCACTCTCCTCTACCAAAATCCCTGCTTTCCTGTCTTGGTTAACGTCGATGCCCAGTCACCCAGCCTTGCTTCTTCCTCATCCTCACTGGACACATCCAAATGGTGGTGAAGACCTGCCTCTCCTCTGTCCACTATTCTAGTCCCAGCCTCTCACTCAAGGGCTTGTTTGCTAGTCTTGCTCCTGTTGGACCGGCCTTCTTCAATGCACGCCAGTCCCCCGTGCTTCACTTTCCATCGCCCATGGTTTCTATTACCCAAAGCATCAAATGGAAATTTCCAGAAATAAACAATCAGTTAGTGAGTCTTAAATTACACGGTGCTGAGCGGTGTGATGAAATCTCACGCCATCCTGCTCCATCCCACCTGAGATGCGAGTCACCCTCTGTCAGCAGCGTCTTGGTGCTGCGCACGCTCCCTGCCAGGCGGGTGCTCGGGAGCCGTCTCGGTGCTCACATCCACGGTGGCGATATCGCAGAGCTCGTCTCCAAGTAGCCCTTACTTTACTCAGTAATGGCCCAAACACATTCACATCACTGTTATTACAGCATATTGCCATAATTGTTCTATCTTATTATTAGGTCATTGCTGTTCATCTCTTACAGGGCCCAATTTATAAATTGAACTTTATCCCAGGTATGTACGTATAGGGAAAAAACTAGTATATATACAGGGTTCAATCCTTTCCATGGTTTCAGCCACCCACTGGGGGTCTTGGAATACAGCCCTGTGGATAGGCAAGGACTACTGTACTCTCTGTATCATAACAAAGAGGTCATTTTAGAACACAAATCACCTATGCTGCTTCTCTTTGTACAATCTGCTGATGATTTCCATCAACCACATTTAAAACTGAGACTCTCCCTGGCTGGTCGGGGTCTTCCCCGCACCCACCTCCCCAGCCCCATGCCCAGCCGCCACACGCACTGGCACCCGCTGGCTAACAACTGCAGTCACGCAGACACACTCTGTTCTTTCCCTGCAGTGCTGGTCAGCATGTCACTCCTCCTGCCTGGAATGTCATTCCTGCTGTCTCCTCCCAGATAAATTCTCCTCAATCTTTAAATCTCACTTGAAACATAACCTCTTCCCGTGGCCTTCCCTGATCTTTCTTGGTTGAGTCAAAGACTCTCACAAGGCCAAGTGATATTTATCACATTCGCTGACTATTTATTATAAGATTTTTCTAGTTCTTTCAGCTGTGAGCTGCTGAAGGATAGCGGCATGTTACGCTCCTATTCTCATATATACAGGAGTATATACACACTGGAACGTGTGTGTGGCATGATATACACCATAGGCTCAGTACTGACCGACTGAATATCAAAATCTCCCAAGCCACCTTCAAATACTAACACGGACGTCCCATCTCCGGCCTCTGCCCTGACCACACGTGCTCTCCAGGCACTTCCTCAGCCTCATTCCTTTACACCCGGCAGCAGCTGTAGCTCCAAGGTGCCCAGAAGAGTGTCTGAAACCACTTGAAACTAATAAATGTGTAAATGAATGACAGTGACTAGTCTAAGGCAATGTTGAAACATGTGCCATCCTTTCAAAGGACCATTTTCTTCCCTGATTCAAATACCACCTTTCTCGCTGGCCCTGAAAATAATGAAGCTCTGTATCTATGCCCATGCAGATCCTCATTTCTCTCTTTTTGTTGCAGTTCCATCACTGCCAAAATGGGATGTTTTTAAGGGGAGAAGAGAATTTTTCCCTTTATTTTTATTGACACTAATACACATGTTCCCATTTCCCCGCTCTGCCCCTTCCCTCTGGCCACCACCACACTGTTGTTTGTGTCTGTGAGCTACGCATACGAGGACAAATTATTTTTATGTAATAATGACTCGCAGAGTCACTGGCATGTTGTAAGTGCTCAACAATGTTGCCTGATGAATGAATGAATGAATGAATGAATGAAATGAATAGATAAGGCTTTCCTCTTGTCTTTGAATATTTTAAATAAGACTGGACAGGCAGGAGACGCTGCCTCTTCACCGTGACCTGGTTGCGACCGCCTCACTCCCAGAGAGGCTGCGCGACAACAGCACTCCCTGGAAAAAGACCCAGAAAAAGTTCTCAGAATCTGACCTCCAAAACTAAAAAGACACAGACATTTTCCAATAATTGCTGAACTACACTGATCATATTTTTTATCAAAAATGGCTTATAATTTTACTGTGGTAATTTTTAAATAAACGTGAAAATTCTAATGGCTTTGAACTGTGAAGTATTCAGTCACTTTAGAGGGAGGTCGCAAATGTTGACACATGTGCTTTTCTTCTCTTGGCTCTGACCACAGCCCATCTACTGGTGGGAGTCGGGGGAGGGCTATCCATCCTCCGCTGAAGTCCAAGGACAGCCCCCGAACCAGAGACAGGGCAGGAGACAGAGAGGTCTGACCGGGCAGTTGGCTGGGAGGGGGATGGAGAGCCCAGGGGGTCAGTGCTGGGTTTAAGGGGCTTCCAGTCCTAGGCCCCAAGATCACGGAGCCCGAGACTAAGCTCAGTATATAAAAACCCAACATCGAAACCTCAAATTCCAAAGTCCACTCATCATTTTACCTCCTCCCTTGTGTTCCTGAAAGCAAAACAAAACAAAAATCTTGTGTTTTTTCCTGAACTCTTCTAACTGTGAGCCACCACTCACCTCGTACCCAAGCAAGAACTGTGGCAATGCAGTCTCACCTCCTCGGCTTCTCCGTGCACACTGCCACTGTCTGAACTCAGGCCCCGCGACCTCCCAGCCACCTTTCCCACGGCCAGAGCCACCGGACACATGCGGCCGCTGCACACTCGAAGTGTGCAGGTCTGAATCGAGAAGTGCCGTCAGTGCGAAATCACAACACACTCAAAGACTCAGAACAACAAAAAATAACAAACTATCTTGTCAATATTTTTATATTAAGTATTGTGTGTTGAAAAAAATATTCAAATATTACCTGCTGAAACAATGTTGTGACTATTACATTAAAGTAATACATATTAAAATACATGTCAAGGTGAGGGGATTAATCAAAAAGGGGGGGGGAAAACCTGCATGGATGTGAGCAAGAGTACGGTGATCACCACAGGGAAAGGTGGGGGGGGGGTAGAGGAAGGGAAAGGGGAGACAGACAGTAATGGACAGAGACTCCACTCGGGGTGGTAAACACACAATGCAATACACAGATGATATACTATACAACTGTACACCTGAAATCTAGATGATTTCATTAGCCAATATCACCCCAATAAATTCAAATTAAAAATTCTATTTCACTGTTTTTGTTTTTGTTTTGTTTTGTTTTTTTAATCTTTAGAGGGGAAGGGAAGGAGAGAGGGAGAGAAACATCAATGGTTGCCTCTCGTGTGTCCCCTGCTGGGAACTGGCCTGCAACCCAGGCATGTGCCCTGACTGGGAATTGAACCGTGATCCTTTGGTTTGCAGGCCCACATTCAATCCACTAAGCTACGCCAGGCAGGGCTCTTTTTGCTTTTTTAATGTAACAACTGGACAATTTTACATGCCGTATGTGGCTTGCATCCTGCTCCTGCCGGACGGTGCTGCCCAGGGTGACCTTCGGTTTCTCTGCTGGCTGCAGCCCTGCAGTCTCATCTGCTCTGCCCCGGGAGTCCTCCAGGTTGTCGCCTCGTGACCTGCAGCCCTGGTTGACTTCTACCCTCAGGTGCAATTCAGCCCAAAAGGCACCTCCTCTGGCAAGATGTCTCTGCATATCATTCTCTCCACATACGCAAAAAAACACCTGTTCTCTCCCACGCCTCTGTCATAGGATGTTGCCCACTGGAAAAACACCTATGAAACATATGAGCCATGCACTGAGGATATGACAGAGAGATGATGATAGACAGGAACCCTGACCTCACTCCAGTGGGGCAATAATATTTTAGCAAAAATATGGTCACTGTAGTAGTAGTAGTAATATAATGTAGCATTAACACTACAGCAATTTACAGGCAATATACTAAATACCACACACAATTGTAAGCACACTACACGTATTATTACCTCACTTAATCTTTCTAATATCAGTATTAGATAGGTACTAATGTGATTCCCATGTTAGAGATGAGAAAAACTAAAGGCCCAGAGGAGCTATGCAGTTCACCAAAGGTCACACGTGACAGAACCAGGCCTCCCAGGCCACGCTCTTCAACAGTGTGGCATGCTGACTTCCCGATGAACCACTGAGACCTGGAGAGAGAACGGGCTGCGGCGGGGGCACAGAGGGGCAGCCTTAACCCCACCAGCTGTGGGGTGAGAAGGGGTGTTGCAGAGGCAGTAACTTCTGAACTGTAGGTGAATGTTCTGGACCAAAAGCTCTGGGGTAGAAAGTTCTAGAAGAATTACAATCAACTCACTATGCCTGGAGAGGAGAAAGAAAGAGCTGTACTAGGGGAACACAGTGTGTTGTTTACCGTGGTTTAAAAAAGAACTCATTGAAGGAAATTGCAGAGAGAGTCCACGAAGACAGAGACGAGCTAAGACCAGAAGTCTGGCAAAGGACTGAACAAAAACGGAAAAACAGGGCCCCCTCCCATGGCACCTGGAAGGGGCGAGAAGGGAATGCTATACAGTCCTCATTCCTTATCCCGATGAGCCCAGCCAGAACCTCCACATCTACCCAAGGGAAACCTAGGCATCCGCAGTCCTCAAGGAATTCCACTGGCACTGGCCAAGGGCTTCTGAAGATTTCACTAACTTTATCCAACTGAGACACACATCTGGACTACAAGAAAATTTCTGATTACAAGGCTGTGAAGTAGAAATCTTATGAAACCTCGAGCATAAGCACCTACCCAAGAATACGGGACAAGCAAACCAAGGGGGATTCGAAGAAATCAAAGAAGCGCATCCTTCCTTAAGGACCAGAATTTTTGCATAAGGGTTTGGGTGGGGGGCGGGGGAGTTGAATCATCAAACTACCATGCAAGCATGACATGTCTTTAGTGCAAAGTTTATGGTCATTATAAAAATAAAATGTGAGAGTTAAAAGAAATGCTTGTCTTGCCAATTAAATGAATACTGCAGACATGTCCTCCCCCTACCACACACACATAGGTTCATACTCCTTTGCCTTTGGTGGCAGCAGATGTTAGGAAAGCGGGACAAGCCACACACCAAAACTGCTACGACCCCTGTCCAGGACCCTTACAGGAACCTGATGTCCTGTCTTCGCCGAAAGATTTCTACTGAAGTGCGGTGTGCTGGGAATAATTTTGTTTCCACGTGGATATCCTCCTATAAATATATTTGTAAGCTTTAAGGCTGGGTTCTCTTTTGTTTTGTTTTTTTACACAGGTAACAAAGATATCAGCTGGAGGAAGGAAGAGTAGAGACTGAAGATCAATGAGTCTTGGTCTAATGCTGGTCTTGCCACTAACTGACCACCACTGTTTTATTTTACTTACTTATTTTTTTTATCCTCACCTGAGGACAATTTTTCATGGCTTTTAGAAAGGAAGAAAGAAAGGGAGAGAGAGAGAAACATCAATGTGAGCAAGAAACATCAATCAGTTTATACGCACCCTACTGGGGATTGAACCTACAACCTGCGTATGTGCCCTGACCAGGAATCGAACTCATGAAACTTCAGTCTATGAGACAACACTCAAACCAACTGAGCCACACCAGCCAGGACCCACAACTGTTTTAGTGTTGGCTTCATCAAATCTTCATATATTTATCATGCCAAGCATTGCACTACAATTTTACATACATTCTCTCCTAAGATTACAAGTCTAGGAGGTTTACAGTGGTGTTTCTTATGCATCTTTGTATCTCAGGAGCCAATACACCCTGATACATAGTAGATGCCTGAGTACATTTAAAATATCTCTTGGTGAACTGCTATCTCAAAATCAGAAATCTGCTACACTTCAACAAATTTTTTTAAAAACAGTTAATTTGTTACGATGTAGGGAAACATGTAAGAATACAAAAAAGGTGCCCTGGCCTGTGTGGCTCAGTTGCATGGGCACCGTTCTGCAAACCGAAAGGCTGCTGAGCTCGATTTCCGGTCAGGGTACATGCCTGCGTTATGGGGTTCAGTCCCCAGGTGGGGTTAGTGCAAGAGGCAAAGGATCAATGTTGCTCTCTCACATCCATGTTTCTCTTCCTCTCTTTCTCCCTCTTTTCCCTTCTCTCTGGAATTAGTAAGAGAAAAAAATGGTGAAGAATATAAAAAAGTTAATCTTTAAGACTCCAACTGGTGAGAATCAGTCCTCATCTTACCAGACCTCACAGTAGCATCTGACACAATCGGTGACGCCTTCCTCACCACCCTTTCCTCACCTGGGTCCCAGGACATGCAACCTGGCAGCAGTTTTCCGCCTTCCTGGATCCTCCAGTCTAGAGTATTAAATGATAGGCTGCGCAAGGACTCCATCCTCACAATTCCCGTCTACCTGTCGGCGGTAAATGACCTCATCGAGGCCTGTGGCAGAACATACCATCTACGATGAGAACTCATAAACACATACCTAGGCCCAACTCCCCCCCCTAAATTCCTGTATGCCCCTGCCTATCTAAAATCTCCACTGGAGCCTAGTAACAGCACCTCAAATTAACTATCCAAACCAAACCAGTTTTCTGCCCTCACCTACTTCTCCCAGTGCTTCAGATCTTCCTACTGCTCAAACCAAAACCTTCATTGATGTCTCTCATTCTCTGAAACCGATTAGCAAATCACTTCCTACTACCACCACCTTAGTCTGAGCCTGATCAACTGTCCCCCTGTGCTACCACGTTCGCCACCCCACCTGTCCCTCACAGAGAAGAACAGGGAGCCTGCTGAAATACACAGTAGGTCATGCCACCCTCATGCTCAAGAACTCTTCAACAGCTTTCCATCTCACTCACAGTAAAATTCAAAGCCCGAACTAAACCTCACAATACCGTACTTGAGCTGACCCCCCAGATACTCCTTCAACCAAAGTTCCTACCACTCTTGCCCTCACCCACTGCACTCCAAACGCAATGGCTGTTCTGCGGCCCCTCCAACACACCATGGACACTCGCACCTCAGGGCACCTGCACAGGCTATCCACTTGCCCCCAGAGAGTTGCATGACTCACACCCTTCACTTTATTCAGGTTTTCTGCTAAGTGTCCGCTCCCAAGTAGGCATTCCTTTTCCAAGTTACCCAAAATATCACTTTCTACGCTTCGATATCCCTTTATTCAATTTTGTTTTTCTTCATAACTCATATCACTTAATATTACATACAAACACATAACTTTGCTTTGGTTAATTGGCTGATTGCCTCGCTCACTAAAATGTTAGCTCCACAATCATTGCTGTGATCATTAATAAATATTTGTTGAGTGCTGCTGAACTAGTGAAAGAACAAAAACAAAAAACAAATGAGAGAAATATCTACCAAAGCAACATATCCTAAAGAAGAGTAAAAAGGTACCTCAATGAGTTTTGGAAACACCAATAGTCAAGTGTACTCAAGAAAACTGAAAGCTGCACAATAATCAATTTTACCAAACCTGGAGGAGGGGACCTGAGAAAAAGAAAGAAGGTATAAACAGAAGGGGTGACAGTCTGCTTGGAGCCCGAAAAGCACTAATTTAGTTATCTAGCCAACAGGACCCGGGGGATACAAGTCATCAAGGAAAAGCTCAACACAGGGGTGCTGTGCCCTGTGACGGGAATATCAGGAAGCCTGATGAAAGTCCTGGATAAGAGGCTCTGACTGGTGTGGCTCAGGTGGTTGGGTGTCATCCCATAAACTGAAAGCTTGAGGGTTCGATTCCCAGTCAGTGCACATGGCTGGGTTGCAGGTTTGGTCCCCAGCTGGGAGCGCATGCAAGAGGCAACTGATCTATGTTTCTCTCTCACATCGATGTTTCTCTTCCTCTCTCTTTCTCCCTTCCTTCCCCTCTCTAAATGAGCATGTCCTCCATGAGGAAAAAAATAAAGTTAAATTAAAGTGTCCTAAGATAAAATAAACCTCAAGAAAATCACTGCCTTCTGTTCCTACTGTATTATCACCAAACGAGGTCTGGTGATGATTAATTCAGGCTCCTGTGCACCTTGACATCAAAAAGAGGCCTCTTTTCCATGTCATGAGTCACTCGACATCTGATGAATGAATGAATGACCAATCAAACCAATGACCCCGCTAAGACTGAGCCATCCTCTGAGGCCCACCTGACAACCACCCTCCTTTCTCAACAACCCTGCTTCTCCACATCTAGTTGAAACAAGCCATTGTAATGCCTGAGCTTCACTGGAAGAATCTTTACAGACATAGGAAGAAGAAGTGGGCATGGTATGCCCTGCGTCCCTGGCACAGCAGGGTTGCTGACATGACTGAGAAGGGCTCGCCTTGGCAAGCACAGTAATGCTTCCCAATTACCCAGTACTAGAACCCAATTTAAGATGAGTTTTTACTAGAATTGCTCTCTCACCGAAAGGCCGAGGGGAGAAAAAGCCAGTAACTCCAGAAGCCACAAATCCCTCAGTGGCAAAAACCAGTCCGGCTGCTCCCTTCTCTTGCAGGCGCTCGATTCTCTCCAGCTCAGGACAAGGCCAGGGAGTGATACCTTCCTACTACCAAACACAGTTTAGATTTTTCTAGAAAAGAACAAATTTTCAATTTTATAAGGAATAGATACTTGGGATCTCTCTTAAAACCAGCTACAATCAGTGTGTAAACCATTGGGTCTTGTGAGTCCCCAAAACCCTTTCAGAGCATCCACAAAGTCAAAACCTTTTCATAATATACCAAGATACTCTTTGCCTTTTCCTACGTTGACATTTACACTGATGAGGCCAACACAATCAAAGCAGTGATAGCAAGGTGTACTAGGTCATAATTTCCTCATGGCCACCAGCTCACACGAAGGGAAGACAAATTGAGTTCATTTAAGAATGTCCTGGACCAAACAACAGAAACTGGTTTTGGTTATTCTTGCATACACATCTTTCCAGTCCTCAGTGAGGAATGGGAAGCGTCCCTGCTACACACTGAAGCACCAAGGCTTCACCCGGAAAAGCACTCATGCATCGTTTCTGAGTTGTGAGTAGAACTGGCCAGCCGCTTTGTGGAAAATGATTTTTACTTGAAAGAATGACTGTAAGACAAATTATGGTTATTCAGATTTGGGTCATCTGCAAGTAATTTTTTGAAATGAAGAAGTGAGTTTGTCCCTTTGAGGCAAGTAACTGATAGTGTTTATTTCCAATACTAAAATATGAGTTCTCAAGCACAACTCAGAATTTTAAAAACCTGTGACCACAACAATGAACTTGACACTTCCCATTTTCAAAGACTTCTGATAAGGTGATAGTGACATTAACAAATGTGATTTCTAATATTGTATACTAGAATGTGTCAATGTTTAGAAGATCAATACAATTCAACAGACCGATATTTTCCAAGTGGTGTATTCAGAAATCATACATGGTTAAAAGAGAGCTATTCAAAGTACAAGGATTTTAATCTAACTGCACAAAAAGTTGACTAATACAATTTCACATCCCACTTACCAACTAACCCTTAAGAAACTACCACTTGTTGAGTTTTCATGTAGACTTAAAGAATATCCATAATTATCTAAAAAGGTGTTAAAATACTCCTTTGTTCACCTATACATATAGATGTGAGAATACATCATCTTCATATACATCAACCAAAACAATGAATTACAACAGGCCAAATGCAGCAGCAGAGACAGGAGCCAGTTGTCCTCTATTAAGCCAGAAATTAAACATAGGCAAAAACAGAAAATATGCCACTTTGTTATTTATGTCAATGTAATGAGTTTATTATTTTTTAATAAATTACTACTTTAAATTTTTTCTATTATAAATTTCTGAGATAGTAAATATCCACAGGAAAAACCCTCATAAGCAAAAATTCTTTGAGATCATCGATACTTATGAGCATTTGCTTTAAGCAAAACATAGTTGTAAGTAGGTGAGCAGTTACCTGGAGATATCAGTGTCATTTACAGAATGATCTGAACACATGTTCTCCTGCCTCTGTAACAGGAAGAGAAATGTTCTTTCTTGGGCTCACACTTTATTATCTAGAATGACCCTGGAATCTAAATGCCGAAAGAGAATCATTCAAAGTAAATTCTATCAGAACTAGCATGGCCATCTTTAATACCTGTTCTCTAAAGGATAATGAATGATTCAGACCTAAATAAATCCATGAAGTAAATAAATTTGTTCAATTACCTGAGTCTAGTTTCTACTAATTCATCTTAGGAGATGTACTAGCAGGCTATATACTACGCAACAACTTATGGAAAAATTACTAACGCCTGTCTACACAGGTGAACCTGACTGAAGTTTTTCCGGCCAGAACTATCCCCGCAGTACTCTGAGCCAGTCCTTCTCCGCTTCTGACGCATCTGTGGACCATGAGGCCCGAGCCTGAGGCTTAGGCATCTCTGCTTAGAGAACAGGTGATCTCGGTGTACATAAGATACTAAGAACCACTACCAGTCTCAGACCTGGTCACTTCAGCAGTCTTCAAACCCAGGTAAGTGAAGCCCTGGAGAACTCTAAAGAGTTTCTAAGGGACAGGGATAGTTTAAACGAATATTTTCTAGTTTTCTAAGAGCCACATAAACTCTCTACTCAAATTAACCGGCCCTCTACTGCATCTCTTTTGCCACAGTCCTTTCCACAATCACTTTTTACCAAAATGCCTTTCACTCATCTCTCTAGGGGTGAGGAGTCATTTGGCAGCAAAGAGTTTCAGTAAAAATATCAAAGGGGGCAGTGCCAGGGGGCAACTGCCTGTTTAGCAGGATGACGATCATACAGACAAGCACATTCTAATACACTCATTCAAAATGAAAAATCAAATCCAAATTTCAAATTTAAAAAATTCTTTTAGGGAATTTAAAAAAGTTTGAACACTATGGTTCTATCAATTATGACCCTACAGTAGTGCTGCCCACCTGGCGGTCATTAGCCAAATGTAGCTAATTAAGTCTCAATGGGTTAAAATTAAATAAAATTGAAAAATTTACTTTCATGGTTACATCAGCCACAATTCAAGTGCTTCATAACTACAAGTGGCTATAGGCTACCATAAGAGACAGTGCAGAGAGTATTTCCATTACCCCAGAAAATTCCACTGAACAGAGCTACTCTGGAATCTTGATCAACTATTTAATAAAGAGCTAAATTCCTTTAGGGGGGAATTCCTGGACTTACTTAGAATTATAGCCCCAAGTGCCAGCAGGTGAGATATTTCTATCCACATGACAATGCATGTTAGGAAATCAACTTTTAAAATAGTGTTCACCCCACAACCTCTTATCTGATTTTTAAAGAACAGAGCTCTGCTCTCCACCAATAAGATACAAAATTAGTTCTTCAGACTCTTGTTTTTGTTAAGATTTTAAGTTGAAAGGTTCAATGACATTTAATATGTTTGCAATAATTCAGACTTTTCATGACCTCTAGAATTTGTCCAAATTATCTTCTGTAGAGGTTCTATCCATGACCTACTTAAAAGCCCCCAAATCCAGGGGAGACTGCCTAAGGCATGCAAGCCATCCATCTCAAGCATCTTAAGTCACTTGTTTTACCAGGCAGGACCTCTGGGATGCACATGCCTTGGCTGGATCAACACAACCCTCAGAGAATGGCCTCCACCTCCACCATGTAGTCTCGTGTCACACACTTAGGTGGTATCATCAAGGGACAAGGAAAGAACGATCATGAAACGAAAACAAAAACAAAAACAAAACCCTGCTTCTACACTTGTGCTAAATTTAGTCTTGTCAAGAAAGGTATTTGTACCCTAACTGGTAGGTTCCAGTTGGTTGGGGCGTTAGCCTGAAAAGCAAAAGGTCGCCAGTTTGATTCCCAGTCAGAGCACAAGCCTAAGCTAAGCTGCAGGTTCTGTTATCAGTCAGGGTGCACACGAGAGGCAACGGATGGCTCTTTCTCTCGCACATTGATGTTTCTCTCCCTCCCTTTCTCCCTCCCTTCCCCTCTTTCTAAAAATAATTTTTTTGTTTTAGATTTGATGCCAGGAAAAAAAACACTTCTGAGAAAAAAGAAATGAACATACATTTCCTTCTTTCTAATTATATATGTTATCATGTTTCCCTTTGCACACTTACCAGGAAACTCAAAATATAATTCCATGCTCAGTCCCAGCAAACCAGGCCATAATTAGCATAATTCCTTGCTCTTCCGGGACCGGATTTCCTGTTTCTGTTTCACACGCATGCACACACGCATGCACACACATTCTTTTGTCAGAATGTCTCAAATTCTTTTTGGAAAAATATCAACTAAGAACTATAACCGAAATTTCTATTAACTGTATTTACCCTCTGCCACTAATCATACATTATAAAATGTGGGGGCAACAGTATCAACCTTATTATAGGAGTAATTCACCTTAAAGTAATATCTTGGGACAACTAACATTTTTCTGCTTGTCTTCAAAGGCAAATAAAGACATTACTGCCTTCTGATCAAGAGAGTCACACAGACATACACTCTGACCTGGAAATATGCAAACTGTAGCTTAGACACCAATAAGCAAGATATGGCAATCAGCCATAAGCAGTTGAGAAAATATTTTGAATTTTTTTTCAGGAATTAGGAGACTGAATTCAGTATCAAATTTTGAGAATTTTTATCAACTGTGATAGCCTTTAACTTAATGAAACTAATAACTAATGCTTCATATGAACCATTTGTGATGGAGAGTTCTTTGGGGGAACAATATTTTTAAATAACTTCCTGAAATATCACTTATACTTAAAAACAAGACACTACTCACATTACTTTAAAAAACATGCCATGTTTAGCAACAAATTGACTGCTACACAGCAAAAATTTATTCCAAAAATAACAAAGTGAATTGTGTCAGTGTTACTACTGTGGATCACTATATCCTATTGCTGTCTAAAAAAGCCAAAAGAGACAGGGTAGCCGTGGTTTTGAGGCCATCTGGTGAGAGGGAATAAGTGTACAAACACAAAGCTTACCATGGCTACACAGACAACCACAAACTCTTCTTTAGGTCTCGTTATGTGCTACCTCTTATTTTCAGGTGATTTAAATAATTTGTCTTGTTCTGTTATACCTGAGTTGCCCAATATGTAAGTCACCAAACACACAAGGCTATTTAAATACAAATTAATTAAAATTAAAACCTCAGTTACTTAGTCTCACTAGCCTCATTTCAGGTGCTCAGTAGCCACAAGTGGCTGGTGGCTATGACACGGAGCAAACAGCCAGTCTCATCATCACAGAAAATTCACATTTTCTATAAACACATCATTAATGTAATATCCAAGAATATGGCAAGCTTTCTTCAAAAAATAAGTTGATAAACAGTAGGCACTTTCTGGCAAACTGCAATACTCAGGTAAGTATATTTATAAGGTTTTTTTTTTAATTCCTAAACCTCGAATTAAGGGAAACCACTCTAGTACTTCCATAACACAAAGGGAACGTTTCCTTTCATATAGATTGTGAATAGATTATAGTTCAGTACGGTGAAATAGAAAAACATCGTACATGATAATTGCTAATCATATTTCTAGTGGACATTAGATAATAACAGGTTTCCTCTTTACAGCCTTTTTAAAATCTCATTTCTCTTTAACCCACAGATTTAAAAAACAAACAACAAAAAAAACCCTAGGCATTCGGGAAGTGGCTGGGCAAGAACCACAGACACGCCCGGCGCCAACTCCCTTCTGGCGGAAACCGGTGCACCTGGCGCGCCACACACTTGACGCCTGCGGGTCCCGCGTTGGACTCCCTACACCGCGCCGCCTGCAGCGTCTAGCGCCACACCTGATGCCTGCGGGTCCCGCTTCGGACTCCCTACACCGCGTCCCCTGCAGCACCTGGCACCACACCCCTGATGCCTCCGGGTCCCTCGAGTCTCGAACTCCCTGCACCTGCACCGAGCCCCCTGCAGCACCTGGCCCCTGGGGGGTGGGGGTGGGGGCTGCCCCGGCTCCCCCAGGGCTCCGCAGCCCAGTGGACGTTCACGTTGGGTTCTACCTAAGCTCTTGCCGACACCGTCCCACCCGGCACCTTTCCACCCGTGGACCATCAGCCGGCACTCCACGGGCCCTCCTACCCGGAGCCCTGCCGGGTGCCCGGTGGTGGGCTCACAGCCTCCACGCACCTCTGCCCCTGGCCTGGGACTCCGCAGACACCCCGCCCGCGCACGCAGTGGGACACCTGGGAAAAGCAAGGGCTCGGTGGGGTGTCACGGCAGGAGACCACCTCCCTCCCTGGGGAGTGGTGTGGGGAAGCGGCCTGGGGTGTGCGGATCGCGAGAAGGACAAGGCCTGAGAGACGGACATGTGATGGAGCGCGGCCAGTGCGGGGTTCGCGACAGGCGCGGCGTCCTCACAGAGGTGGGGGGGACGGGGCAGCGGCCCGGGAGTGGACAGGGTGCTGGAGGCAGGAATGAGGCCGCGCTCCAAAGCCATGAACTGGGTCAAAGGGGACGGCCCCTGCGAGCAAACGTGGGGGCGACACTGGACAGGCACTTCAGAGGGACAAAGTGATGAGGAGAAGGGGGCGCCAGAGTGATGAGGCAGAGGGCGTGCCGAGGGCGGGAACAGACGGGACACAGGACGGACAGCAGTGGAGAGAAACGGCCAAGGGAGAGGCAAGAACAGATCCACGGACAGACAGACAAGTCGGGGAAGATGGGGAGTCCCCGGGTCTGGAGGAGTGAAGAGTTGATGGGATGTGGATGATTAAGTTGTGATATATTGACTTGTGGCTTTATAATCTATTTAACATTTGCTGAGTTGTTTCTGTTACACAGATCAGGAGAATTGTGAAACTCCAGTGTGTAAGGCTTGCGCATTTTATGATTACTCACATCACCGGGCAGCTTCCACTCTGCAGCCCTTCTTCGGCCTGACGGCAGGGCTGCGTCTCAGTCACGGGTCCCTCTCACTTCCTGGGGTGGCAGGAGGGAGACAGCGGGGCAGGGGTGGCAGTCTGTCACTACACGGGGCTTTTTCAAGGACTGTGAAAAGTACCGCGTGTTTTTTTCTCTTAAATGGAATTTTCTCTTTATACCTCTCCTCCGTTTAATCCACTGTTGTCTTAAAGCATAGAGATAAATCTTAGTTTATTGAAAAAAATAAATAAAAGAAAACCTACACTGTATAACATTTTTGAAGATAACATGTAAAAGGGCTTTACTTATAGTCAAACAGGAGCGAAGATGTAACTGATCTTTCTGGAAAAACAAAACTGTGTGCTCCAAGCTCCTTCTAACAGGAGTCTCCTGACACTAAATTTCAATAGCTCTACACAATGAAATTTTTTAAATGGCATCGGTGTTATGAGTTGCATAAAAACTGTCTCCAAAACTGTAAACCTCACATGCTCAAAAGTGTGAATCAGCTTATTTGACAATTTTTTTAATTTTTAACTACTAAATCAAATGACAACAATCCTTTTTCACTTTGTGTGACTGTCTCACTTTAAAATGTATAAAGCCACTTTTTAGAAATAGTTTAGGATTTTAAGAAAACATTAAAAAGATTGTAAGCCGACAAACCAATGGAGTTCAAAGCTGCTATGAGTGCGACTCAGGAGGATCCACTAACTGAACACACTAATAAAACCACCTGAAGGTGTGCGACAGCACACCCTGGAAGTACACAGACGCTGTTAAAAACAAGGGTGAAGTCAATCACTGAATTTGTGGTAAACATCGGTAAGCTTAAAGTTACATTTAACAAACTTATTACAAAGGATTGGGCAAAAGGTGGTTTACAATTGTTCATATGGAAAACAACACAATGATTAATAAATAATAACACAAGAACAAACTCTGTGCTTCACAGACTCATAAATGTAAGCCTGTTTTTGCCCAACCTGGTACACACAGGTGTACATACAGTTCAGTGAGTTAACCTTTCGGGCTGAAGAGAGTACTTGCAAACTTCCCTTGCAAACCAAACAGGACGCCAACTTAACCTCTGTTGCTTGATGTTTCTAAAAACTAAGTGATGGTTCACCTGGGTCAGAACAAGGAAGAAATTAGACACTGAGAAAGAGGTTGATATTTTATATATAGTATCCCCCTTCCAAGAGATTCAATTTAAAAAATTACAGTAGTGTGACGGAAGTGTTCCTCTCCCCCATAAAAATCTTACGAATTTTTTTTGCCTTATGGAGAATCTGATAAATTAATTTATAAGACATTGATATTTGTACTCTGTTTTACAGACATTAGGGAAAGTTTTTCTACTTTAAGGTGGAAGAGTAGAAACTGGGTAGAAAAAATTCCAAGATTTCATTTCAACAACCAGGACAGAAGTTTTAACATATTTAACACTTACTGAGGACTTACCTGCATGCCACACATTGTGATAAAAACTTTACAGCCATTATCTCATTTAATTCCAATAATCTATGCAATTGGCACAATTATTTTCCTCAGGAAACTAAGGCTCAGGGAAATAAAGTGGAGTATCCAATAGTTTCATTTTGACTTAGCAAAAAATTGGAAGACAGGTTCAAATGCAGTTCTTCAGCCTCTGGTCTCGCCATTCCACACTGTCTCCCCCATTGACGAGAAGCACCCTAGCCGACCTCCTAGTGTGTGGCCCAGTGGGGTAGAAGTCACTTAAATGACAAAGGACCCCTTCCTGGCTGGTGTGGCTTAGTGGTTTGAGTGCCAGCCTACAAACCCTAAAGGTTGCCGGTTTGGTTGCCAGTAAGGTCACATGCCTGGATTGCAGGCCAGGTTCCCAGTTGGCGGCCTGTGAAGGGAACCAAGCCCAATCAATGTATCTCCTGCACACTGTTGTTTCACTCCATCTCTTTCACCCTCCCTTCCACTCTCTCTAAAAGTAAATAAAATCTTTAAAAAAATTGTAAATGACAAGGGAAACACCAAATTATACAAATAAGCTGACACTCAACTCTTGCCATTAATTTAGTCTTATAATTTATATTTAATATGAATTATGATTCTAGCATCTAAATGGCATGGCATTGAAAGGATTTTCATTCAAGTCTTCAGTGAGAAAAACTTACTAAAATTGATCTGACGATTTGGCTCACTTTTGCTCTATGAATGAGTGGACTCTCACTGGGCTTTATTTCATTACCCCCTCCCCTCACCAATAATACTCTAACTTACAAACCAATATGTAAATACTGGTTTTTACCTTTCTTGCAAAAACTAAAGCTGTGAGCTTTAAACTTGGTTCTAAGGACAGACCTCTTCCAAAAGCAGACAGACTCTGAAACATTTCCTTCCTTAAGCTAAGTCTTCCACCATTATTTCGAAGTAAGAGGGACACCTGGTTGAATCTGAAGTTAAGCTGACACCAAGCTGCTGTGGCATCCACATCTGGGTGTGGAGTATGGATGAGCTCCATTAACATTCCCCCTCGTTTGGGTAAACATCGTTAAAGAGGAAAGACAAAACACACAAAGACTAGCTGATAAAATTAAGTCCTTATTAAATCGCCAAAATTTCCCCCTACCTAACTCTCACTTGTCTCCTTTAAATCCGAGGTCCACCTCCATGTATTTCTCCTCCACAGCGCCCCTTTCTAAAAGTGTCTCTGCAAGATGAGGGGCCAAAAATGGAGTTAGCTTAGTAACGGGCCAGTTTAAAGCAACATAGACACATCCTCCTTGGTTATGGCCCTAGGTCTACTTCTAACCATGGTTACTCACAGATTATCTCTGAATTTACACCTGTACCTACAAAAAATGGACAATTACATCAGAATGGCAAGATTAAGGTAAACTCTGTTACTCTCTGCAGTCCATCTGTCAACCCCCACAGTGATATTAAACTTTAGCCATATTGTCATACTGACTGATATTTTCATGTGTTTTTAACATTAACAGCAAAAACAAACATCATAAATCTGAATAATCCCACAATTTTATACATATTTTTTAAGGTAAATAAAATGTTCTGGCTGTAAGAGTCCATCAAGAAGCATGATGGGCCTTGTGGCGTGGCTCAGTGGATTGAGCACTGGCCTGGGAAACAAAGGGTTGCGGGTTTGATTCCCAGTCAGGCCACAAGCCCGGGTTGTGGGCCAGGTTCCCACATGCAGCGCATGAGAGGCAACCACACATGGATGTTTCTCTCCCTTTCTCCTTCCCTTCCCCTCTCTCTAAAAATAAATACATAAAATCTATGTTCCCTAGAGCAAGAGACATAAAGGAAAGAATAAACAAATGGGACCTCATCAAAATAAAAAGCTCCTACGCAGCTAAAGAAAACAGTATTAAAATGAAAAAAGAACCAACCGTTTGGGAAAACATATTTGCCAATGATACCTCAGACAAGGGTTTGATCTCCAAAATATATAAAGAACTCACATGACTCCACTCTAAGAAGACAAGCAACACAATTAAAAAATGGGAAAATGATTTGAACAGACACTTCTCCAAGGAGGACACACAGAGGATCCAGAGACACATGAAGAGATGCTCAGTACCACTAGCTATCAGAGAGATGCAAATTAAAACCACAATGAGATACCACTTCACACCAGTCAGAATGGCCATCATAAACAAAGCAACAAACAACAAGTGCTGGAGAGGTTGTGGGGAAAAGGGATCCCTAGTGCACTGTTGGTGGGATTGCAGGCTGGTACAACCACTATGAAAAACAGCATGGAATTTTCTAAGAAAGCTAAAAATGGATCTGCCTTTTGACCCAGTAATTCCACTGCTAGGATTATATCCTAAGAACCCTGAAACACCAATCCAAAAGAACCTATGCACCCCAATGTTCACAGCAGCACAATTTACAACAGCCAAGTATTGGAAGCAACATAGGTGCACCTATCAGAAAATGAATGGATAAAAAATATGGTACATTTACACAATGGAGTTCTATGCAGCAGAAAGAAAGAAGGAGCTCCTACCCTTTGCAACAGCATGGACAGAACTGGAAAGCATCATGCTAAGCAAAATAAGCCAGCTGGTTGAAAGACAAATACCATATGATCTCACCTTTAACAAGAACCTAATCAACAAAACAAACAAGCAAAATATAACCAAAGATACTGAGATTGAGAACAGGCTGACAGTGACAATTTCTAGGGAAAAGGGGAAGGGTTTGCAGGAACAAGTATAAAGGACACATGGACAAAAACAAGGGGGGGCGGTGGAAACAGGAGGGAGGTGGGGAGGGCTGGGGGTGGGCTGGAATGGGGGTAAAAGGCAGAAAACTGTACTTTAACAACAATTTTTTTTAAAGCAAAAAAATCTTTTAAAGAAAAAAAGCATGATCTAAAAATTGAACTTTAATTCCAAATATTCCTGTATTCAGAAAATACTTTAAAACTACACACAGCCCCCTCATTAAAAAGCATGTTCATAAATATAACTTCTGCTCTGGCTGGTGTGGTTCAGTGGACTGAGCACCAGCCTGCAAACCAAAGGGTCGCTGGTTCGATTCCCAATCAGGGCACATTCCTGGGCTGTGGGCAAGGTCCCAAGTAGGGGGCACACAAGACGCAAGCACACGCTGCTGTTTCTCTCCCTTTCTCCCTCCCTTCCCCTCTGTTTAAAAATAAATAAACAAAATCTTTTTGGAAGGAAGGGAGGGAGGGAGGGAGGGAACTTCCAAAGAATGTTTCAGAAAATGGACAATCTAAATGTCCTTGCCTATTCACTACCAGGAACATCCACCCTGTAAATGCTCTAAATCCCTAAACTCCGCATGAGGCAGAGATCTCACAGCCCACCAAAGGGTGGAATTCTTATGCTAAGGCTGCAAACCCACTCCAGCCAGCCCATGAACAAATAGGAAGGGCAGGAGTTAAAATGTATTTTAAAAAACTCTTAATGTTTCCAACATTACTACTTGTACTTCCTCAATATCCTAACTCTTTATGCCTATGGCCAAAGCAAACAAACCAAAAACTCAAGATCAACACCTCTTGCATATAGCTTCAAACAATTGTTCTCACTATCACACAGTTAATGTTATTAAAGAGTTCTGCTGAAATCTGTAGTACAGAATTATTTCTGTTAAAACAGAAGGCAGTAGAGAAGAATAGGATACATACACTATAAAGTAGATCAGAATCATTATACTCATAAACAAGTATCCCCCAAAATGGCATGTTTCCTTCAAATACCTGCCTGGGTAATAACTTTGATATAAGAAAACACCTTCTAGCCTTACCTGGCCATCACTCTTATCATCTAATCTAAACCAGGAAAAAAAGCAAGAGGATGATGAGTAGTTGGTACCTACGTTGACTTTTAACTTTTTAAAATAATACCAATTCCCTGGCATTTTCTCAAGTTCCTTTAAATTTTTTACCAGCACCAACTCCAGTGCCTGACCCTAGGAGGTTCTCCTATATTTTAAAAAATGAACGCTTAACTCATAATGATGCACCATCACCTACTAAGGTCTGGCAAGGCAAAAGCACAAGTTTGCAACTGACATCCTTTGCTGATAAAAGAACTGTATTCAGTAACAAAGGAAGAATAAGGGCCTTCTCTTTGTGATTACTTAGAGATTATCTACAGATTGACAGCTATAGCTACCAAGAATAGAGAATAATATTTAGATGTCAAGATTAAGGTAAATTCTCCTATTTAGGTCTAGCAATGCTTTTCCCCCTAACTTGTCCCCCTGATTGACCAACTTCCCAATTCTCCTTTCCCAGCCAACTACTGCTCGTTAGTGCCAGATACTGCCTTTCTGAGTGATCAATAAAATGAAGCAGCAGCAGCAGACAGAAACAGCTGAAAGGAAAAGGGGGTAAGGGTGTGCATACATAATAGTAAAAATAAAGGCTTTTCCCCTTATCCTTGGAGAACAAATTGTATAAAGAAACAAGAATTAGGGACAGAGAGACAAAGAGATTCTGAGTTAGGAGGGGAAAATAACTATTAAGTACTAAAAAGTATCCAAAAACCACTAGAAACCAAAATCTTGAAAATGGTTATAATCCACCTTTCAAAAAAGCTGGCTATTTTCTTTCTACAACAGAAGACATTCAGACAGCATTCTTTAAAATCCAAACAAATGAAATTTCAATTCACTAATGTCTCTTTTCATGTACTGATAACTATACAACAAACACCCCTCCAAGACTATATGTATTGTTGACACCTAAAAAATTGCTACTGCTTTCCCAACCTTATAATGAGGGTACTAACAGCTGTCTTAGAGGTTGACTGTCATAATCGGACTGAACAATTTTTAATTTATTTATCTGCATAAATTTACTTATACTCAGCAACACAACTGATGGGTTCTGCCTGTAAAACACATACTAGATTCCCAAGACTTATACCAAATATGCCATTAGCAATTTTTATACTGATTAAGTGTTGAAATAATATCCGATATATTAGGTTAATTTAATTTTATTAAAATTAGTTTCACCAGTTTCCTTTTTTAATGTCACTACTAGAAAACTTAAAATAATACACATGACTTACATTTATGACTTCTGTTACATTTTGATTGGAAAACACTAGTCTGGAATACAGTAAGGACAGAAAGAAATGACAGCCGGAAAATTATACTGAAATAACAAAATTCCTTATCCATCTCAGTGAAGGCTTTTATCTCCACACTGCCTTCACCACACCACCAATCTTCGTCCTTAATCTAGTGCTTGGCACATAATGGGCACTCAAATATTTCTTTAGTGTAGTTTAGCAAAGGTGACCAAGATTAAAATGCAGTATTGAAAAGTAGCTTTGAAAGTAAACTAAAAAAAACTTGTTACCCACAAAATTCTTGATAGTCACAAAAAACAATACTTTTTTTTACAAATTAAACGATTCTAAGAGTCAAGGCTATCATTTAGTATGTGGCTCAGCTCATGCTTTTAGACCACGAGTGAAAGGACAAATGGAGAATTTTTTCCTTTGCTTTAACTCTATACGTGGTATTTCCCATTTTAACCCCGTGCAACTCCGACCTCTGGCACAAACCAGCTCCGTTGCAGGCAAATGCAGGGAGGTGCTCATTAGGCTGTAGTGTATAGAAACAGAAGTGGTCAGAAGAATACCTTAACAGTCTTCATGAAAAACAAGAGGGTGCTGAGTGCCCCCATCGGCCAGCAAAAGTTGAGAGCAACACTGGGTGGCACGCTTTAATCAAAGCTGTCACGAGTAAATAACCAGGCAGCCACCAACATGTGGAAAGAGTGGGGACCTCTCCCACTTCCCTCTGTGAGCCTGGAGGGGCAGTCTGTCTGTCTCACTATGGGTGCTTGTTCTCTGAACAGCACCTGAACTGCACGTAGGTCAGAGCCGGGGGTTCTTCAGAGATATTCTGCCTCCCCCATTTCCACCAGACACCTTTGGGGGTGTGAAAACGTAACTATATCAAAAGTGGTATTCATAGAAATACATCTTGCTCTACTAAAAAGGCCTTTTTCTCTACTTCTGATCACAATTTGCATAACAGAGGCTTGCAATACATGAACATTTTCTCCATAAAATTTACTAAGTAGTTGACAATTAATCTGCCCATGTCTAGAATTCTGTATTTACTGGTGAAATGAGAGAATTTCAGTAAATTCTTGAGATTTACTAGAAAAAAGGTTTTCCCAGAAAGACTAGTTTTTATAGATAGGTATAAGACATCATGGAAAGACAAAGAATTGGAGAAGCCGTACCACTGATTCTGCCAGGCCTTTTAAATAAATCTCCCAGGGGAAAACTGAGACATAGAGAAATTATTATCTCAATTTCAGTGGTCCTTTAAATAAAATTTTATGCTTCTGTTCTCCCTCACAACAACCAGATTTCAGGACGAAATTAATGAAAAGCACACAAATGTATCCACAATATACATCATCTGAGAACACAATGTTGAAGATCCTAAAAATTCTTTAAGACCTCGCTCATCTGAGAGTGTAATTCATGAAGTGAGATACCTGTGTAACTTGTGCAGTGTAAATTATTCAGAAACTCAGGGATTTGCCTGTAACTTGCAGGACAATCCAGTCTTTCTTAGATAAACTCTTCAAATGAACAGAAGGAGGCCCATGCTTTTCTTCTAGGTTGTTCTCACCTCTGTCCACAGTGCACTGATAAATACTCCATTTTCTGCTCTCAACCGCTCCCAAGGTGCTGCAAAGCACGTTCCTGCCAAAAATCTGCCATGGACATAGGACCTGGTCTAAGCTTCTCACCATGACCAACAAGGTCCCACCGTGGTCCAACCATGCAGCCTTCTCTCTCCCACACTCTAGCCCCTACATTCAATAACACTGAGAGACATTTGCTAAGCCTTAAATTCTTTTTCCTCCCCCTTTACCCATGGTGCTCACAATGTGGACCTATCCTTCACATCAGCCAAAATGTCACTTAACCCAGAGCAACCTCCCAGACTTCAACCTGGCCCACTGGAAGACTGGGTTAGGAGCTGACCCCAAAGCAGGCAGTGTTTATCTCTACAGTGTGCTATTCCTGGGAGAGGCTTGCTGTACCACCTTTTTCACCCCAGCAAGATCTCTGCAAGCCCCCAATGAGCAGTATATAAGGAACCTCCATATTTGATAGCTATCCCCTGAAACCAACGAAATGAAAATGAAATCAAACAACTCTGACAATAATTAACACTAAAATAAGTGCTTGAGATTATTTTTTAAACTTTGCAACAAGCAATTCTGAGTATGTGCAAATGACAATATGTCTACCATGTTAAGTACTGAATGCTGTTCTTGCTAATCTCACTTTGCCTCTAACCAAAAAGGCCCATCTATCCTCCTTTTAGAGATAGTGCAATCAAGGCCCTGAGGTTAAGTAATCTGCCCCGGGCCATGGGGTCAGTAATCAGTTGTTAGTACTTCTACTCCAAAGCCTGTACTCTTCACTTTATAATCGGGATTCTCAGAGTGGGGCTGGGGGTCACTGGGTCTGCGAGCTCAGAACTGTTTCTGTAGTGGCACTGAGATGTGATTTTCCTTTCACTCTCATTCTCTCTGAACATAAGTGGACTTTTCCAAAGGCTCATGACTTGCGTGCAGACGGTATGCAGAAGTAGATGGTAGAATCTGAGGAAGTGTAAAACAATGTCATTTTTTGTTTTAGAAAAGTTACTCTTCATTTTAAAATCTTATTTATGTTGACACAATGGTTTGTTATTTTTAAATGGCTAATGAATAAATATTTCAAGTTGTCCTCAGTTTAAGATTCTAAGGCAGTAAATATCAACACATATAACGCTGATAAACAATGGATCTTTGGAATCCTCAAAAAATTTTAAGAGTATACAGGGATCTGAGATTACAAAGTTCAGGAAACACTGTCCTGATCAACTATAGAAAAAATATATAAGCTAGACTTTTTTTCCCTATAATTTTATAAGTAATCAGGACACTCTGCGTGCAGGGGTGTCCAACATTTTGGCATCTCGGGCCACACTGGAAGAAGAGTTGTCTTGGGCCACACATTAAATACACTGCAACACATAATCACAAAAAAAAAAACCTCATGATGTTTTAAAGTAAACTTACAATTGTGTGTTGGGCAGAATTCATAGCCATCTGGGCTGCCTGCGGCCCACGGGCCGCGTGTTGGACACCCGTTAGAGCTTCCATTAAATATGTCCATGCGCCACAATTAATGTTACAGACCAATGAACTCTGATCTTTCTCATCTGTTTTCCTTTGATGACTCTTCCATATAAAGTTAAATTTATCTTTAAACATACTTCAATGTGCTAGATAATTTAGAAAATATCTATTCAGAACACATGATACATTTTAATCATAACTCCTATTTTTTAAAAACTGGAACATCAGGATAAAGAAGTTAACGAGCCTATCTGAGTGTCGTTCTTCAGCAAAGTGCATCAGTATCTCAACCTGCTCTGGCAGCTTCCCTGCTACACAGCATGGTTTTGAATCACCATTCTGACATATACGAAATGCAAAGTAGTTTTAGTAGTTCTAAAAGCAAAACATGATTAGATAGATATACGAGAGAATGTGAGTCGTTCACAGGGAAAGAAAGGTATTGGGATTCTGTGATAGCATTTTGAATTACCCATATCATAATGCTCATCACACCCAGCCACGTGGGATAAAAAGGGGTAATATAAGCACAAATCAAATTTAGTGTTTTATAACTAAGGCTATATTTCATAACATTTAACCTGTTCCTTAAAAATAAAAGTTTACATTGCATTTGCATGTAAAATCACAATTAAGGCTTACATTGCCAGAGATCAGAAATTAAACCTAGCGTACCATTAACATGTGTGTATCAACCACAGGCTGAACATGATACCAGGCACGTGGTATTTATTACCGCACTTGATCTCAGCACCCTTTGGGGTGGGGACTGTTTTACTGATGAAGAATCTGACATTCAGAGAGGTTAAATATGTTGCCTAAGGCCCCCACACTAATAAATAGTAGAGCTGGAATTCAAATACTTTTCTGACTTTTAAAGTCAATGCTCTTCCCAAGACTTCACACCTCCTCATTATTATTTCCAGGACTGAGAGTTTCAAAATATGAAGATGATGCAATGTTAAGCAGAAATAAGTAAACTCCATGAGCAAAATTTTAAGATGCAATTGAACTTATATAATAAAAACTCCTCAAATGTATTTGCTTCCATCCTTTATTCAGTTCAGAGTTTATTCAAAATGGCACATTTGAGAAGTCAGAGCTAAACAAAAAAAGAAATATACTTGATGTCCCCCAGCAGCTGCCCAGGGCACAGCACAGAGCGACCCTCCAAGCACACAATGACCCACACACCACATGCTCATCGTATTCACCCTCTGAAATGCCCATTGAGATATTTGTACTCTTACTACTTGGGAAAGATGGAGGAGATCAACAATTCCCATCCAGGAATCAGATTATATCCACAGGGTGTCTCCTTCAACCTGCACTTGTCCCCCAGCGAAAAAAGATGCTGGGACAAGGACAAATCTAGAACCACTGCTCTGAAAAGATACATTGCTTAATAAGAAATATCCCAAGGAAGAAGAAAAGAATAATTCCTGGAAAGGAGATCACATCCATCTCTGCCCTACAAGCCACCCAGGTCCACAGACCTCAGGAACAGCAGCCTCAGGGAGAGAGCACTTTGGTAAATTTCAAGGAAATTTTGCTGTAAAGTGGAGATAAAGGAAAACAAATTGGCCGGGTCTGATATTTTCCATTCCTTCCTTCCTCCACCCTTGGTTTCCCGAGGCCCTCTGCTCCCGGCATCCTGTCAGACTGCCTTTCCCATCTACCCTTCCCAGTTGTTCAGGAACCACAGGTTCCAGAAGCCCCTGGGCTGCAGGTTAGGAAGAGAAAGGAAGTGGCTTTCCCGGGCAGCAAGCAGGCCAGCTCCCGCTGACCCCGAGTCTCCTCTTGAGGAGCTACAAGTGTGCCAGATCTCTGACGGCAGCTTCTCCCAGACTCCTACATGTCCTGCATCCTCAGGTCCTGCCTGACCTCCACTTCCCCAGCCCTGTCTCTCCTTCCCTACACTCCCAGCGCTGAAGACTCTGAGTCTCTGTTCTAAATGCCTCTCCAGTTGTGATACCCCAGTCAGCTTTGTTTCCTGACCAAACCTTTTTACGTTCACATTGCTTCAATCCCTTCTGTTCCATTCCCGGGTCCCTGGTCCAAACTGTCCTCACGGGGCTGTACCACAGGCTCACAATTCATCTTGTAGTCCCCCAGTCATCCTGTGGACTGTCTAATTGATTTCACTGGCTCCCCACTGAAGTGCAAATTTCTTAAAACGGAATGCCAGACCTCTACCACCTGCCCTTCCCTGCAGCAAGCTTGACTTCCCATACACCATTTCCCCAATCATCCTCCAACCCAGAAAGACATCCTCAGTGCACTCTCCTTGGCTAAGTCCCAGCCAAATTCCAAGCACCCTTATCCACAGGGACTTCCTCCATCTGGACAACTGTCACATAGTTGTGTGTAATCTTTTACTCTGCTTTATATTTTCACATATTGGTCATACTTCCCCAAACTGATTATAAGTTCATTAAGAACAAGCACTGCGGCCCTGGCTGGGTGGCTCAGTTGTTTGGTGCATTGTCCCGTACACCAAAAGGTCCCAAGTTTGATTCCTGGTCAGGACACCTACCTAGGTTGTGACACCTACCTAGGTTGTGGGTTCGCTCCCCAGACAGGGCACATACAGGAGGCAATCGACCGATGTTTCTCTCTGACACTGATCTTCTCCCTCCCCCACAACTCGTTCCTCTCTCAATAAAACATATCCTTAGATGAGGATGAAAAAAAAACAAGCTCTGTGCGTTACAGCTCTAACATCACCTACTGTGCCATGCAAACTCAGAGTTGCCACCACAGTGGAAGGGCAGTATGTGTTTTTGACTAGCACTTGGAGTAACTTATACACGTAGGTATTAGTTCATTTTTCCTAAACCTAAAGCAAAAACACCAATGCTTCTAACAGAAAGATGTCCTTGTGAATGCTAGAGCTTCAAACTTAAATCTGTCTGCTTCCACATTCTATAAGACAACAAAGACTCCAGCTTAAAAAGAGGAAGACTCCTGTTTCATGCTGGGAAACTGAGTCCCCTAGAGCCCAGCACTTTTTCTGTTTACTGTGATTTTCTATGGTCTGCAATTTAAATTCACACTAACATTCAACAGCTGGTAAAATAAATATTACAGAAGAACACATTTTGCAGCTTCCCAAGGAAATAAGTTCTAATTTTCTAAAAGAGGTGGGAGAGACTACCACAAACAATATTTTTTAAAACATAAAGGACGACAGAAATAGAAAGAATAGGAGGAGAAGGCAAAGATGTCTGTTCTGAGGCCAACGTCCACCTGCCTGCTGACAGTGACAGCTCAGTTTCCTATGCTTTCTTAGCACCCAGCGCCACTCCTGGGACAGGAAGAATCGAGACTTTTTGAATAAGTGAACAAATGCATTAAGTCAGTATACGAGAGAGGAAATAAATGGAGTAATATTTAAAAATGAGATTATGGAGCGGCTTAACAAGATTAAAATCAAGGATCTCATAATGAAAATGTTTTGCCTGACGTTCAAAGAAAAGTACTATTAGATAAGTTCACTGAGTTACATTTCATACCACAAGGCAGGCAGGATCGGAGTTCCCTTACCTGAGGCACAGGCACTTTCTGCGGGGTGTTCTGGGGTGATGGGTGGAGCTGTGCCCAAGGCTGGTGATGCGGGTGTGGGGGTGAAGACTGGTGGTGCAAGCCCGGGTGGGGCTGCATCGGAGGGCAGGTTGGTAACTGCTGAAAAGACGGCTGCTGACCAGGGTGCTGCTGGCCAGGCAGCAGCCGTTCCTGGATTGCTTGTGGATCTACAAGGCCAACGCCGGGACAACCATTTGGTCTCATGTGCCCGGCCAACTCCCTCGGTGCTGAGGACATGCCCATAAACGGACGAGACTGCTGCATGTTTCTGGGGCCCATATTCCTCTGTCCAATTCCCATGGCACCGGGGGACTGGTGAGACGGCTGAGGGTGGGGCATATTTGGATAACTGCCAACTTCCATTGGTATCCCAGCACTTCCAGGCCTGACTTGCGGAGGAGGAGTACCTGCTGGATTATTCATTGCTTTCATGGGTGACATGGGAGGCGGAGAGGCGTAAGTTCCCTGAGGCTGTGAAGGATGCATAGTTTGTGTGTTCATTTGGTTAAGTGAGCCACTGGGGTGGATGGGCTGCTGGTGCATTAGTCCTTGACCACTGTTTGATGGGAATCCTACAGCATTGGGGTATCTGGGTACGGACTGATTCATTGGAGTATTATTTGTAAGGCCTAAATTTTGATTCATCCCTGTATTGTTAACTAATCCCTGATTTAGGTTACTGTAAGGATATCGAGAATACTGCCCTGAGTTGTTCATAGTAGGTGAGGGGACTGTCTGGCTCCGAGAACTAAAGTTAAGGGTTTGTGGCCTAACAGCCCCTTGTTGAGGAGGATTAGGGGAGAATCTGGGACTGTGGGCAACAGATTCTCCATGGAGAGCAGTGGGGGGGTGGTGGTGGAACTGTTGCACTGAGTGACGTAAGGAAGGTGCCATGCTGGGACTCTGCTGGGGCACGTGGGACAAGTGGCCCGGTCCTGAGGTGGCAATAAAGGGATTTCCCTGATTGAGGCCCTCTTGACCTTGGGAAAACTGGCTCATCCTCTGCTGTGGCTGACCGTGCTGCTGTAGGGAAAAATCCCCACGCGCCATATAGCTGCCCATCTGCTGCATGTGCTGAGGGTGGCCCTGCGTGGGCGGCCCCGACGGAGCCGGCTGGGGCTGCTGCGGCTGCTGCTGGTAGGGGGCTCGTATCTGGTCTGGTACCTGAACAGCTCGGGGGCCCCACATGGAGCCACTGTCCACAAAGGACTGCCCGTGCCTTTCATTCTGCATGCCAGGGTAGACTCCCATCTGACCACCGCCACTGCCACTGTGAGGGACCTGAGGGACGGGAGGGGTGTGATACTGCGAGTGAGGAGACGCGAGTCCGTTCCCAGGGGTGCCGCTCATCATCCTGCTCGGCTGATCCATCAGGTGCATCTTTTGTTGTTCATACTGATTATAGTGATCGAAATGGGTCAACTTGGTTTGATTCTGATTAGTGGAGGGATGATGAAGGGGTGGCTGCAAAGAAGCAAAGCCCTGGTCCATCGGCATCTGCTGACCCATGGGGTTCACTGGATTCTCAGGGTAACCACAATCTCCGAGGCCTTCGAGTCCTTCGCTGAAAATATTCCCATCCTCCCCAAAAAGA
Source organism: Artibeus jamaicensis (assembly GCF_021234435.1). Classification (NCBI taxonomy): domain Eukaryota; kingdom Metazoa; phylum Chordata; class Mammalia; order Chiroptera; family Phyllostomidae; genus Artibeus; species Artibeus jamaicensis. The sequence continues at coordinate 43,239,973 of NW_026522059.1, forward strand.
CTCATCATTCCGGGATCTGCCATCTTCTTCCAACACACGGCTCCTCCAAACTACAGCCCAGGAGCTTGTCTGTGCTTCACTTCACCGTGGTGTTCGTCCTCAAAGCCTGTAATCCTTAACTAATCTTCTTCATGTCATTCCATATTTCTTTAATTCTCTTGGACCCTGCAGCGTCAGGCAAAGTCTGGATCTAGGTCCTGGAAGAGAGTGGGCGGTGGGGAAGAGGAAGGGAGAAAACAAAGAATTAGGAACAAATGACAAAAACTGCCGGGATTTTACACATTTGAATTTGGTTTTCATCAACAATACTAATCTAGCCCCCCTCGCTGAGCTGTATTTTATAAACCTAGTTCCCTTTAAGAGAAACTCATTAGCTTCTATCAGAAGCATTATTGTGATCGGTTACTTAGAAAGCAAGCAAAACACTAACCTTAACCTTAAATTAATCCATTCACTCCACTTCCTAGCATTCCATTCTTGGATGGAACAGAACAAAAGAACACAACATGAAGCAGCAGCAGCTGCCACAGCAGGCAAGCAGATGTATGAATATAGCCCAGCGGCCCATCTGCTGAACCAAAGCCCTAGAAATGCTCTGGTTACCAACAGCCCGCCCTTAACCTTATTCCCCTGAGCAGTGTAATCAGATGAGCAGCCGCAGCTCCGAGGGCTGCAAAAAGCCCAACTTAGTTAAATTGACTACAGGATTATACAAATACCAAAATCAGTCATTTAGTGCAAATTAGATATTTGCAGCCCACCTACAACTATGTAACAGCTATGGAGGCATCGAATGAAAATGCATCCATAATGATGTTGGAAAGCAAGTTTTAGAGTATGATAAATTCATAATTTCATTGAGTTTAATGGCAGGAATATACAAGACTGAGAAAGGACCAGGAGAAGAGCTTTCTTTCGTCCTCCAGGAGGACTGATTTCACTGGTGGCTCTGGGCCCACCACCTTCCCGGTCTGCACTGCCGGCAGGGGAAGTCCAAGCCCAGAGTCATTACTCACCCAGAGGCTCTGGGCTCTGGGTAAACCAGGGGCCCGAGTGACCATTCGGACAGACCCTGGCTGGATGGGCAGTTTCTATAACCGTTCTCATCAACAGAAACAGAAAACTTCGCCCCAAACTGGTCAGAACTGAAAATTCTTTTAAGAGAACGAAGTTCAAAGTATCCATACAAAAAATATGTAGATATATCTATGCAGCCCTGACCCTTGCCCTAACCTTTGGGGTAAGGCAGGGCACGCCCAGGTGTGGGGAAGGTGTGCAGGCACATCCGAGAGCCTGCTGTGCTTACAGCACGCGTCGTTATACGCTATCCGCCCTCCCGCAGTTTATTCAAACAGCTCCGAACACATTTTGTGTCCAGTTAAAATAACCAATTTAAAGAATGTTTCAACAAGCAAAACAGGAAAGTATTTTTGTTGAATGCTAATTAAATGAACAACCTAATAAAGAACTAATTCACGTAGGAAAAATGTCTGAAATCTTAAACATCTATGGAATTTAACTCATTTTTTTCCTCTTTCAGAAGCACATTAAGCATTGTGTGATACTGCCCAACTTGAAAAAACAATGTCTATGGGAGAATTTCCAAAGTGATGTTCTAAACAGACTCGGTCATAAATTCCACTGACACACTCCTCTACGGGCACAGGGATGAACAATGGGCCACCCGGTACTGCTGAGAACTCACCAATAAGACAGATAAAAAAAATCAGTTTCTGCTGCCCTATTCTAACACATTCCTAACAAGGGAAGAATTCTGCTTACAGAAAATGTAAACAACATTCCTGTTCGCTGTCAGAACTACAGACAGAACACCTGAGGGGGTCTCTGGGTCTGTAGTTTTCAGGTGACAGCTGTCAGCTGAAGTCAAAGGTCTCCTCACTCTGCCACTAACTGCTATGAATTTTCTTATGTACTTTCTCCAAAAACAGGTCAGGTGGGTGAAAGTAAGATGAGCAGAAAAGCCATTTATTTATAGACATGCTGCTTTACTACACAACTACTTTAAAATCCAAAAGAAAGAAAAGGAGAAATCTCCAGGGCAAAATAAAACAAATACTTATAAATTAAATTTACTCCTAAAAAGCCTAAGCAGTCAGTCTTCATTTATTCCAGGCTCATTTTAGCTTTCAAGGAAATAAATACTGAAATGGACTTGATAATAGCTTAAACCAGCCGTGCAGACTAACCACTTACCAAAATAACCTTTCAAATTAGCTTAAGGAAGGCAATGTCTACTTATACATCCTTGATGGCCTTGTTTTTACGGGCTAAGAGCCGCGTCCTCCAGGGTCCACCCCGTGTCATGGGAGGAAATGCTACTGCCTGGATGGGGTTCCCAGCCAGCTCCAGGGGGCTGACCCGGGCAGAGGCACAGCCCGCCTGGAGAAGAAGCAATGGAATTGAGCAGAGTGGGGAGAGAACCTGCCTGCTGGTGTGGGAAGGGACGAAACAGGGCCCTCGCTGAAAGTAACCCTGCCTGACTCTTGGGTTTCCGCTGCCCTGCCCCCTCCCATGAGACTCCATTAGCCAGTGGCATGGAAAACAACAGCATTACCTGGCATCCAGTAAGCACACTGCCCCCCACAACCGTGACCGCAATCAGGACAGCTCTGCGCAAAGAAGTTCAAAACTATGGTTTAGTCTGCCTTCAGTGACTGACTGCTCCCGCTTGCTCCGACAGCCGTCACCCACCACGGCCTTCATGCCCCTTTTCTGACCTCAGGACTCTGCTAGTGACTATGCTAGGAATCCATCTGGTACTTGGACTTCATATTTCTCATTTGAGCTAACCTAATTAATTTATTTTGGTCTTTTTAAATTTGATCAAGACCATTTGAATACCCACATTCCCAAGTCACAGCTGCAACACATAATTTTGTTTCTAGCAGATGTTCATTTAAAACTTCTTTCAGAAGGTTGCTCCCTTCTCTACACTCAATGTCTACATTTCTATGTCTAGGGCAGCACTGTTCAAAGAGCCATCAAATCAGAACCGTATGTGATTAAAAAATTTTAATAGCTACATTTAAAAAGTAACCCAAAAGGAGTGAAATGAATTTAATAATAGTTATTATTTAACCCAATATATGCAAATATTATCACTACAAAATGCAATCAATATTAAAAAATGAAGAAGACAGTTCACATCTTCTGGCACCGAGTCTCTGAAACCCAACACATCCTCCACACCACACAACTCAACACCTACTGCCCACATTTCAAGTCGAGCACACACTCACGGAGCTGGCGGCCCCCTTCAGCATCTTTATAGATTGTTAAAAGGAAGAAAGAGATATAAATTTTAGGTGTTGCTGAATAATTCTCATAGTTATTGCCTGCATAATAAATATTACCCAGGCAATAATCAAACATAAAAGTTGTGTTTATGTTTGATTCAGTGTTAAATAAAAACCAAGTAAAATCTCAAATCACATTTTTGACTCAGAACATATTTACTGAGCACTTACTATAATCCAGGTCCGGTATAGGTGCTCAGGTGTGTCTAAATGAAAACTTCCTTTGTTCTCATGGAGCTTACATTTTTCTCTAGGTCACAGACGACAAACACAAGGCCCACTCACGGGCTGAATCCAGCCCTCCACATTTTTTTATCCAGCCTGGCACCTTGTTTCTACCTGGCGGTAGCACCGAGCTCTCACTCAACTGTTAAGGAGTGGTTACATGTATACAGTCCTAAAATTACATTTGGCCCTTTGAAGGCAACCTCGAGGCTGATGTGGCCCCCGGTGAAAATGAGTTTGACACCCCTGTTTTAATCAACCTCTCACCTAAGAATTAAGAGTTGGGGGTTATGTCATAAAAATTAGGATATCATTTTACAAAACATCTCATTAATTTATGATGGCAAAGTGTTTCAACTACGTGCAATATTATAAGGTACACAGCAGAAGATACAGCACCCTACTGGCAAGTATGTTCTGAAACCAGAACAAGATCCGAAGGTACATGTGTTTGGGGATGAGGAGGGGCCCCAAGGAGACAACTCATCTGAGAGAATCACCACCACTGCAGAGACTCACCGTGAAACCCACTGTGAACATCTCGGAGCTGGCAAGCACTCTGGAGAACATCTCATCCCACCCCCTCTTCATTTAACCGATGAAAAAGCCCTTTTTCAGACTGAGAAGGGTAAACACTTCCCACAAACTGTTTAATGGCAGACAATCCCCAAAGACGAGCAAGAAGTGCACAGATGAGACGGCAGCTGATCAGGGAGGGCGAAATGTTAAAGGCACAGCCAGGTCCGTTTTACTCCGAGAAGTCACTAAAACAATTACTGAGACTAGCAACTAGAAGTTTACTTTCAAAAAAATTTATTTATACACTGTGCAACTTTTAGGAATCAGCACATATTAACACTACATTAAAGCTGTTAGTTAATTTCAATGGAAATAAGCAGGATAAAAAATAAGCAGATCTAAAAAAACACAAGCAAACAGCGCATATAATGGGAGATGGAAATAAAGGGTGTACAACACACCAAGATGAAAGAAATGAGTTGTGTAAAACTATATATTAATATTTTGAGGTGAATTTCTGACCTCCCAAAATTTCTGTAATCAGTGTAGCCACGTTTTAATTTGGTATCACAGTGACCTAGAGAGCTAGCAAGGAAATAGGTGAATACGAAAACCTTTTACATGGTAGAATGCCACGCAAGGAGGCTTTTTTCATAACTATCTAACATCTGGGCAAGTGCAGAGTTAAAGGATGACTGCCTTTCAGGTGCTGAAGACTACTGGTGTTCTATAGCTTCATTTCTAGTTGCTCTCTTTCAGTTTCTCTCCTCCACCTCCAACAAACCTGGGGTAGAGAACAGAACAGTGACAATGGTGCTTGGGACCCACTGAATTGTGTGTCAGATTTCCAAGGGAGTGTCTAGCAGTTGGGAAAACACTCATCACCACCCTTAGCACAAGCCATGAAGAAGTCTCAGTCATCACGCGTACAAACCATACCCAGGGAAGGGCAGGATCTGTGAGCTGATAGGTAAAAACACGGGAGATAAAGGGCCCAGTACTGCTCAGTTTCTATTCAAAGTGACCATCTGTTCAGCCAGTTCACGAAGGCTGTGGGCAGAGCACCAGTGGCCCCCAACAGCAGCTGAGGGAGAGGAAAAGGCCAAGCCTTGCCCTGGGAGAAAGCATCAATCCAAGAACAATGACCCAGATAAAGAATCAGAAAATGCCTCCAAATTCAGAACATCAGCTCACCACAAGTCAACTCCAGATCTGCCTCATGGACCAGATGATACCCTCCTTGAACCCCCTGGCCAAGACCACATTTTCTTCCTCATCAGTACGCCTGGGGGGTGCCAATCCGCCATGACTACACTGTCCTACATGGCAGCCACTAGGCACATGTTGCTATTTAATTAAAACTAAATAAAATTTAAAATTCAGTTGCTCAAATGCACAAGCTACATTTCAAGTGCTCAACAACCACATGGGGCTGGTGGCTACTGTGTGCATATGGAAAATCCCATCATTACAGAACATTCTATGGACAGCTCAGCTATGCGTTCCTTCTTAGCGGTAATGTTCTTAGATAATAACCATCATTCTCTTTGATGAAAAATATTTTGCTCAGAGATGAGTATTCTCTTAAAGGTGTACACCTATCCCGTGATGAAAATTTACAGTAGTCTTTCCACATATCATACTTTACATTAATTAACTATATCTTTCAACCTATAAATTATGTCTTTTCGGTATTATCTCCAAACATATATTTCTATTTCTTAATAAATAATTTTTATTATGTTCGGTACAATTCTCAACCATACAAAATTCATGCACTTAGGGACAGTTGATTTCAAAACCTTTCCCACTCATAATCGCCATGTTATCATTGCCCTTTAGTAATTTGCAAGCTTAATTTTTTCAACTAAAACTCTACATAACTACAGTAAGGTCACTATTTTTCTTAGTGGCATTGTACGTTATTTTCATTCATTATTTTATTGGAAGAAAACGATGTAGAAAGAACAAAAAAAACCCTGAAGTCCTTCAAAAATCTCTATTAGTCCAAGCACCAAATGAAAAAAAAGGGAGGGGAGAATAAGAATTGCATTTATATCAGTAGGTAATCTCCAATTTTGCTGATGCTAATGGAAGATATATATTTTTAATAGGGAAAACTATGCAGACAATTGACATTATATAGAGTAATGCTATGCTTTTTACACATCAGTGTTCCCTGTAGCTGATAACAGTTATCTCCATCCACACCTTCCACCCAGCCAAAGGATGTAATAACCCTCAATCCTTCCCATCATTCATTCATTTGAAAAATATTTAACGAGTGCCTACTTTGCATAAAGCATTTCACAGACACTGGACATAGAGTTGAACAATACAGATATAGCCCCTGTCCAGTATAACCTGCCACTGTAATAAATGCCCCAGATAGCCTGCGTATTCAGCCCACCCAACAACCTGCTGATTCTGCCTCCTACATCCCTCACAAGTCTACCTCCTCTTAATTCACATTATCTCTGATGAAGTCAGGCCTTTGTGGTTCAGTGAAGGACAAAGCATCACGGGCTGACTGGTTTGCTCAAGTCTGGTCTCAACGCATTCACACAGCTGATTAAATGATCTATTCTAAACCACAACATTCATCATGTCTCTCTCCTGATTAAAATCCTTAACGGAGTTGCCATAGCTTTCAGGATCAAGTCCAAATGCTCCAGCATGGTGGAAGGCACTTTGTAATCAGATCCCCGAGTTGCCTTTCCTCTGCATGTGAAACACTCACAATTAGCCAGGCTGGGTCTGTCAGACCACTGGAAGTTTACTGCCAACAATGCATTCACATCCTCACACGTGCCTTGCCCCTTACACCTGCCTGCTTACCCTTGCCTCCCGCCATCCCCCTCTGCCCTGTACAGTCCGGCCTCTTTCAGTCTCAGTTCTTTTGTTACCACCCATCCAGGGTAGTAGCTTCATAGCCCCCAGCCCTCCCCGTCTCAGGCTGATTTTGAAACCCTCCCTACGATTTCCACCACACCAGGGGCAACAGCTACAAAACCAACACGTGGTTGTTCTTGTTTGTTCACCTGCCTCTCTCCCTTGCCTTTTGAAGGGGGTCCTGGAACCACTGGCACCCCCAAGGAGCTGGTGAGAGATGCAGTATCTTGAGTCCACCCAGATCTCCTGACCTAGAATCTGCATTTTATTAACAGGGCCCCCAGTGATCCCTGCACATTCTAAAGTTCAGGAGTCCCGCTCTCAGACTCGGAGCTCCTCTACAGCTGCAAATGCTCTTCGATTCATGGAAAAACAAATAATCAGTAAGACATAAATCATCCAAAAGAATTACAAAGCAAGTAATGCAGATAGTCTTGGCACTCGTGACTGACAAAGAAACAATACTGACCTTATTCAAAGAATTATGAAGAACTCTTAGCGACAAATTTTAACTTGTAATGGTTTGCAAGGAGTAGACGCTTAAAAGTGGCTTAATTTTAAAGATACGTCCATCTGCTTGCCAATCATTTTTGCAAGACAAAAAACATGCAGTTAACATTAATATCTAATGCTATGTTACATAACACACTATTTCACAGGTTTCTTGCAGAAGTCTTTCGGTTATTTCTACATAACTTTGAGGAGTCTGAATATTCTGAGCTGCCTTTCAGATAAAGATGTGTTTTCCCCTCCACATAAGACTGCTAGGGCTGGTATGGTTTTTTTTCAAGGCAACTAATGAAATAGCACTCAACTAACAGTTTATAGAAGGTGCATGGCTACAGCACTAATTTTTTTCTAAATGGGTCAAAAGGCACATTCTGTCCAATATGTAAGTTGTGCCACAAAAGCACAAGAATCATGGCAATCAATGTCCTTTAGAGAACAGCCTCTTTATACCCTGCAATTCAACACTGACATATCACTCCCTGAAATTAACTCCTTCAAAACTAAAGCTCTCAGGAGATGGCCAGCAGACAGCTGACCTGCTTGTCCCACCACAGGGTCATCTTCCATTTGGTTTAGTGTGTCCCAGCAATAGACCAGGACACATTCTAATACCACTGACAGTACCCAACACTATATGGCAGAAGAGAAATAGGGGAAAACGTGTATATACGTATCTGTACATATCTCTACATGTAATACGTATCCATGTCAGATATGTGCATCTATCCTATATCTTTTTATTGTTACCCTAACTTATTTTATTATAGCTAAGGGGGAAAGGGAGTAAAGATATTTCCGAAAGTAAGTAAATGAAAACGTTTTAGTGTAATTTACTTGAAATACGGAAAATTAAACTTCAAAAATGTATTTCAACCCACTTGAAAGATGCTTACAGTGCAGACTATACATTTTACAAAACCTGGCCACTGCTAGTGTGTTGTAAGTACTATAAAACACCCCGGGATAGATTCAGCCAGCAATACTGGACTGGTCTGTAATAGCAAATGATGCCACATGTTCACTGGTTTGATAAAAAAAAATCACCATTTGAAAACATTTTCCCACTCACTCTAGACCTATTTCAACCTACTGACTTCACACACACACACCATCTGGGTGATGTCAAAGCTACAAAAAGCGAGAATAGGACAGAAGGAGGGAAGGACAGAAGGAGGAATGGAAGGAGCTGTGAGGCCAACCTCTGTCCAGGGACACCTGGTAATCCCAAATCCCTCTAAAGCTGCCCCTGAGGTAGGAAAGAGCAACATGCTGAAGGGCTGGAAAGCAACACACAGCCAAATGCTCTGGTAAGAACCATGGTTTCTGTACACTTACTACAGTTGTTACCGATTAACCGGTCGGCAATTTCCCACATTCTTCTGCACTTTAAAAGTTTCTGGGAAGCTGAAAGGGGGGATCTTGTCTTTTATCACAAGAGGAGTTTTAAACCTGTCCCCAATTCTGCCTGGTTTGAAACACAGGAAGAGAAAGGGTATATAGTTAGTCTTCTCTGATACACATACTGCCAGCATTTGAGAAGGGGAGAGGGAGAGGGGAGGGGAGGGGGAGGGAGAGGAGAGGAAGTGGAGAGGGAGAGGAAGAGGAGGAGAGGGAGAGGAAGAGGGAGAGGAGAGGGAGGGAGAGGAGAGGGAGAGGAAGAGGAAGAGGGAGAGGGAGAGGAAGAGGGAGAGGGAGAGGAAGAGGGAGAGGGAGAGGAAAAGGGAGAGGAAGAGAAAGAGAAGACCTTGGGCGACACCGCAGCTGAAAATAATTAATCTATTGTCTCTGTTAGAGCAGAGCACATGTGCCGAGAGGAGCCTTATCCATCATGAATAAGCCTGAGCAGAGACAGGCGAGGTGTCACAGGACACCAAGGGCAGAGATCACACAGTAACCTCTAACACTTTTCTAAGACCCCATATTTTGTGCAAAAGAGAAATACACAGGAATTATAAAGTTCCACATTTCCATCAGAGAAGCTTGCGATACAAAAGTGAAACACAATGGCTGAAGAGGTCACCGGAAGATAGTTTTTGGAGAACGGCACATGGTCTCAAAAAGGTAAATCTATAGGGGAAAAAAAGGGAAGAAAATGCAACTTATTCAGTGCCCACAGTATTAAATTTCTATTGCAAACAAGTATTTGACAAAGCCAGTGGAATTAAGGCTAGGAGCTACAGTACACAGTTTTGCATCTACTAACTACTTCATAACCATTATGACTTACAACAAAGCTAGAAACATTTTTCTATACCTACACTATCATTAATGTGAGTAGGTTCTACAGTGCTACCATAACCAACATTATTTGAAAATCAAAATGATTATCAAAAACTGTTATGATAAAATAACTACTGTTAATCAAAGCTATCAATTTCATGCAGCTAAATAAGCCTGTTTTATCTTTTAGCCAAATTAAATATCTTCATTATATTAGAACATGAAAAAAAAGACGAACCTATTATCCACAAACTCTGTACGTTTAACTTTATAATTTCCTGCAAAGTTCAACCCTAAAATGGCCCCTCCCCTCACTACCCCCAAATCTTCTGAGCTTCCCTCCCCAATCAGCTGTGCACTGTGGGGAAAACTAACTTTATGAAATATCTTTTATACTATTCTAAGTAAATTAACGCATAACTGAAATCTGGCTCAAAAAAAACTACAATCCATTCTATAACAAACTCTTCTAGAATTTTACTGTGCCACACTATTCTAATGTCACTGAAAGCTTACTGCAGTGGCCTGCTGTATATAATCCCCATAAATACCATTCAACTAGCCAGTTGTAAGTACTTTTTACATGAGTGTACCAGATTCCTGATATTGGGGTATCCTTCTAACGTGCAAATAAACATTATACTTCAGTTTGAAAAGGGATCCTACTTATACAGTTAGAAATGTATACATTGTGTCCATTTTGATGACAGATGAAGTTCACCTCAAGTTAGCAAGTAAAAAGTGACTTGTAACATGAGAAAAAGGCAAAGGGAGAAAATGAGCATCCACCAGGTGTGACATTTGTTTTGCATAATGGGAATGATCGATGTAATTTAAGGCTAACAACGAAGCCTCACAACTGAGCTTGTACTAGATTTAATCTAACAATGTGGAAAGGGCCAGATACTTAGCTTTAAAATACGAAGTTTACTAAGGCCTTAGACGGCTACATCTACCCATTTGTATGGTTTCAATGAGTTCAACTACTATACATCAGTTGCTAATAAAATCATGATCCAGATAAGAAAATCTAAATAATTAAGTTTCATCAGTGATAGTATTTACATCATATTATACCTACCCACGTTTTTCAAATTTCCTCCCCCATATCTATTACACCCTAAACATACCCCAGTCTGCACTTCATGCCCATTTGAAATATTTTTTATTTGAAAATATTCACAATTTCTCCTATATGCAATTCTGAAGAATATACATAAAAGTCTCTATGCTAGCAAGAGCTTACTACTGCCTTTAAAGACCAGTGGCTATGACAAACATCATCTCAAAGTTTCTAACACAGCCTCAAGGATTCTGTATGTAAAGCAAAGTGCCTCCCATTGCACAGAACACTTCACTGCCTACACTACATCCTCAGAAGGCATTTTATGTCTAGAAAGAGCAAAAAGTGCTCTGAAGTTCCTGCTGCAAACATATACTCACGAGCCCTCTGTGCTCCCTCGTTTGGTCACTTGTCAAGAGCTCTGCACTTTCAACTGCCAAGATTCCCTAGCAACTAAAACTCTACAATCCTAAAACAGTGAGGAAATGGTTTTTTTCTCATTGTGGTAAAGAAAAAAGTCTTTTAATACCATTTGGTACTTGAAATTTGTTAGGTCGTCAATATCCAAATGATTTCTATTGGTTGCATGCAGACTTAGCAGACTTAGTACCTTTTTTACTGTCAGAATCGTTTACAACTTTTTGGTATGATTAATTTAAAATTTTGTTACCTTTGAAAGCATTCTTTTCATTTTCCCATATTTTTCTTTGAGTAAATGATGTCCTGTTGAAAGGTGAACTTGTGAACACACACTATATTTCAATATTCGTCCACTGTGAACCATTTACATGTCCCCCTGCTATACCCAGATAGGTGAGTGCACTGAAGGAGACCCTGCCTTTTATGTCCATCGCTTCGTAATCCCAGTGACAGACCCAGTGCCTCAAAAATATGTAAGGGATGAGCCATTATATAACATCTCAGTGTATTACTAACACACCCTCTCCTGGCCACAAAATCATGGCAGAGTCGACAAGCTACATCGCTTTCCTAGGATTCTGCTCACACAGGCAAGCTGGTGGGACAGGGGTTCGGGCCTCTTCCATCTCTCTACTCACACTGCGCCACTGAACAGGAGAACCACATCCTGGTAACGATATCCTGGCTTTACAACTCCTTGTTTGTGCAATGACCATCTCCAGCCTTCAGAGAGGACCTCCTAGACCAGCGTGGCCTAGGACAGTTTCCAATCAAGAGGGTCCAAAGACCCCGGCAATCCCTTCCCTTTCCATTCTACCTACACGCACACCCAAGAAAGAAATGCATTAAGTGCTACTCATTGCTTATATTTGGACATCTTTTCCCTTAACAAAGCTCAAAGATCTCTACATGCTGCTCTCACCTATTTTAAGTTCCACTGATATTTGCCAACAATCCAACATCAAGTTTCATAGAAAACTATAATGCTATCTGGCATTCACAAAAAATAAAGTGTTTGAAGTAAATTTTGATAATTAATTTCACCTAGCCTCTTTGTTCATAGCTTCTATTTAAGCATCACAGATGCAAATCCCGTATAAAAGAAGTAGCCATAGAGTATGCTGAAAGTAACTGGTTCTTGATAAATCAAAATCTTTTTCTGATAAAGTGATTTTTCTACACTGTAATATTTTTTTAAAGACTTTATTTACTTATTTTTACAGAGAGGGGAAGGGAGGGAGAAGGAGAGGGAGAGAAACATTGGCCTGCAAACCCAGGCATGTGCCCTGACTGGGAATCGAACACAAGACCCTTTGGTTCGAAGGCTAGCACTCAATCCCCTGAGCCATGCCAGCCAGGGCTACACTGTAATATTCTTATGTCTTCATGTAAATGGACTTTGAGTTCCTGAGTTTGTTCCTGTGAATGTTTTCTGACCCCTCCAATACAATCAGCTTTTTCTTGCTCTTGGGGAAAGTGTGCAGGTAAAGGTAAGGACAGAATGCCAGGAAGCAACAGTCCCTGCGATCTCCAGTACAGCAGCCGCTGGCCCCACATGGCAATTTAAATTTAATTAAACTTATACAAGACATTAAGTCCAGTTCCTCTACAGCACTGGCCATGTTCAAATGCTCATCAGCCACACACAGCTAGTGGCTACCAAAATGGGCACAGCAGAGCTCATTTTAGTTTTCATCAAGACAGGAAACTGACAGGCAGTGCTGGTCCCAAGGAGTCTGTCTAAGCTGAGACCTAAAGGACAAGGAGAAGACCGGCAGGTGGAGAATCTGGGCATGCGGGGAGCAGAGAGGACTAAAAATCCACTCCTGCGGCTCAGGGAAGCAGAGTCCACTCGGATGTCTGCAAATAAATACCTCTATGTGGCTCACGTGGGGGACAGACAATGAAAGGCCTTGGACTTCATTCTAAAGTCATGGAGGAGTCATGCAAATATTTTTGAGTTAATGCTGTTAAGAAAGATGTACATTTTAGAAAGAATGCCCCTTACTAAAACGTGTACCACATAGTGGGAGAGGTGGGGATGGTATAAAACTAGGGCCAAGAAAACCAGTCCGAAGGCTCTCACCGGAATTCAGGAAAGAGACAGATACTCAGGCAGAAATGCCCCTCCGTCTCCCTTGGCTCTGACTGGATGCTGGAGGATGAGTCTAAAGTGACAGGACTCTGGCTTGGGCATCAGAGCAGATGTAAAACCACTCACTGAAACTCAGGGGACAAAAGAGAAGTAGAGTTTATATGTGGTGAGGGACAGGTGTCGAGAAAATCTATGTGGACCTATCCAGTCAGCAGCACGATATAAAAGCGAAGAGCTCGAGAGAGAGAGCTGAGCCGAAGACATGGCTGTTCAAGTCACTAACAAACAGAAGGAAAGCAAAGCTTGGGAGCGGTATCACCCAGAAAACACATTCAGGGTGACAAAAGAATAAACAGGACAGAGTCCTGAAAAATGGGGACACTCACGGGACAGGCCGAGGAGTCAGTCAGCAAGACAGAAACAAACACCAAATTAAAGTTTCAAGGAAGTGATCAACAAGTTCAAATACTCTACAGAAAGAAGATAAAAGTGTCCATCAAACACCACGAGCAGACAGTAGGGACTTTAAGCGTAGCTTCTATAAAGTAGAGGCGGCGGCAGCTCCAGGGCTCAAATCAAGGTGACGGTGGGTGAGGAGAGACAGCAGATATGGCTCCTGACTTCTGAGCTGGCAGGGACAGAGACGGCCAGCTGCAGTGGAAGTAGATGATGCAGGAGGACCAGTTATGTGTCTACCACGAAAGAAACAGGACTGCGTCCAAACACATGTCACGTCACCCTGGGCACGCTCCTACTCTCTCTGTGCCTCAGTATAAAATGGAGATAATAACAATATTTATTTCATAGGGTTACGAAGAGAATTAAGTGCATTAATATTTGTAACACGCTTAGAACAGTGTCTGCCACTTAGTAAAGCACTATATGAGCATTTTTTAGGTAAAATACACAAACACTAAAAGGAGGCAGCATAGAAAGCTAGAGGTCTAAGAAGGGACATAGAAAGAAGGGAGATGATTAAAGACATGAGTCTCTGGAGATGGGAAATGGGAGAAGATCCAGTGCACAGGGGGCAGAATCAGCCTCTTCCACTGGGACTAGGAGGAGGTACAGATACAAAGAAGTAAACAAGAGTGAATGTGATTTCACTGCAATGGCTTCGATCTGCTTCTTAAATTCAGAGGGAGCCTATGGTTATGAGGTTTGAGTTTTAAAGAAAAAAAACTAAGCCCTGACTGGTGTGGCTCAGTGGGTTGGGGGGCATTCTGCAAACCAAAAGGTCCCTGGTTCAATTCCTGGTTATGGCACATGCCTGGGTTGCAGGCCAGGTCCCTGGTTGGGGGCCAGGTCCCTGGTTGGGGGCATGCAAGAGGCAACTGATCAATGTCTCTCTCAAACATCCATGTTTCTCTCTCTCCCTCCCTTCCCCCTCTGTAAAAATAAATACATAAAATCTTTAAAGGAAGAAATTGACAAAAACAAATAAATGCCTGTGGGTTAGAAGAATTCACCTTGTTAAAAGCATCCATACTACCCAAAGCAATCTTCAGATTCAGTACAACCTATATCAAAATTCCAAAGGCACTTTTTACAGAAATAGAACAATCCTGAAATTTGTATGGAGCCACAAAAGACCCTGAGAATAAAACAGAACAAAATGGCACAGTAACAGGGCACTATGAACCCACTAAGTTCTGAGATTCACTCTGAAATGATATCCCATTCTAGAACTTCCTCTTCTCAATTTTAAGATACTGACAATACCACCTCCCTCTAATTCATGAGAACTAAGTTAGATTGAATATATAAAGCACTTTAACACAGTACTGGGTGAATCATTAGCACACAGTGCAGATGAATCACCTTCTCCTCTAACATGAGAAATTTAAATATACAAAGTATGTCAGGCAGGCAAGGCTGTGTCTCCCGGGTTCCTGCTCTTCATCAGAGTAGGGAGGTGAGGAGGTGGAAAGCGGCTGAACAGAAACGGTGGATACCATAAGACATTAGCTTTGCAATTAGAAATATGCAAAGTGTAGCTGTCATCTTCTAAAATCCATACTTCTAGTGACAGAAAAATAATCAAAATTTTAAGAGGCACAGATAATTGATACAAAGCAATTACACAGATAAACACAGTATTATGTAAATAATTATGTAATATAAAATTACCCAGGAACCACTAATAATTCTATAGTAACTGCTCCTCTCTAAAGGTCAATTAGCACCTGGTTTACATAGCTTGGGACACCATCATTTCTCGGAAGACATTCACTTCAATGCTATGAAGGGGCAGCCCGCCCAGAGAAAGGGAAGTCGGGGTGGTGGGCCACCTGCAGGCACCCTCTCTATTTAAAAATAAGGGGGGGGGGGGGCACATCAGGGGCCAGCCAGGTCCTTTCTTGAATGTCTAGAGTGTTAGTAGAGACCAAGCAATCACCTGAAGGAAATTTCTCAGAAAAGTAAAATCTCAGGCTACCTTTATTCCTAAACAGGGCTAACAGCACATGATCACTAACAATGTAAGCTTATGGCCACACAAATGCAATCCTTCCATTAAATTAACAACTAGAGGGTTCAGAATGTAGCTACAAGGCATCCTGGAGTGAAAACTAAATACTAAATATACTCTTTCCATTTCCTAATTATTTGCTGAACAAACCCTGAGTGAGAAGTAACCTCTTTAATTTCTTTTTCCAATAATAAAATAGGTTAATGTCAACTGTAATCTTCAGAAATGTTTGGAGGATGACTTAAGTACTTCAAAAATATGCTTAGCAATATAAAATATATAACCTTTGGATTCACCACTATGATCTGTCTTGCAGGTCAGGCTTTCGGGACACTTCTTTCCTTAGACGACCTGACCATGCAGGTAGGTGGAAGAGCTCTCTCACCAAGAAACCAGAAGATCTTTCATCCTCAAACCACCCTTGACCTCTGCTTCTGCAATTCTGAACACTCTCCAAAGAAATCACAGTTTCTTTAAAATATCTCTTTCCCTAACAACCACCACAGTATGTGGCCCCCAACTGAAACCCAGAGCACCCCTTCTGCAATTTGCAGGGCCCTGGAGACCACAAGGAGCCTGGAGACTTTCACCGCCGCCACGGGGCCTGCCCTCCCCGCCCCAGGCTGGCCGCACCTGGGGGACTGGCTGCCCCGCCGCTCCGCTTTTCATCCCCAGGACTTACCACTGCGGCCTGGACAACGCAGGTGCACGAACATGCTTGTTGAAGGGATTAAAAAACAAGGGTTCTTTTCAATAAATAATCCACAAAAAAATGAGTTTCTAGCTCTCGATATGGAAAGGCAAACTGGAAACGCGTGAATGTTGTATATGCACGCCCTGTCGTTCACTTCTGATCTCACCCCGGAGCTGACCCGCCCTCAGTTTTACACAACTAATAGCCTTGTGAGGACCCCATCCCAACACATGCTTGTGATTTCACATCAGCCTGGTTTCATCTTTATCTTTTATTAATCACTGTCAAAAATTAAGCTTATAAATGTTCAAAGTTTACTCATAAAATCACCACCTCTCAGCAAAGATAAATGGGGGCCAATTGCAACAACTCTTCAACACTTCAGACTAAAGCCTAAAACGGTCATGGGAAAAGTGAAGAAAGAACTACCAGAGCTGAGGAGGGCGGCACAAAAGATCCGTGTCCAGAAATCTGGGGAATACCAGTTGGGAAGCCAGACAGACCTGGCTCAAACACGGTCTCTACCTCAGGCAAATTAAAGCAGCTCTCTGGACTTCAGCTTTCTCATCAGTGAAAATATGAAAATAAGTATCCTATCTCCTCATCAAAGGGCTGCTTAGAGGTGATTTCACTTAGATACAAATGGCCATTAACAGAACACATCACACACAGAGACAGAGTAAACATTAGTTGTTCTTCCCCATTCTGCACCAACCTCAGCCGAGATTTCCCTGCTCCCAGTTGCACCTGCCAAATATACTGGCTATCTCCATGGAGCGGACAGTATACAACTCAAATGGTGTTATGCCGAGTTCTCAACTTTTCTTCCCTATTAGGAATCAAAAATTTCTTTTAAAACTCACCACCACAGCCCTGACCGGTGAGGCTCGGTTGAGCATCCCCCTGCAAAGAGAATGGTCACAAGTTCGATCCCCAGTCAGGGCACACGCCTGGGCTGCAGGCCCAGTCCCTGGTTGGGGCATGTACGAGAGGCAACCAATCAATGCTTCTCTCCCTCCCTTCCTCCATGTCTTCCCCAATCTCTAAAAATAAATAAATAAAATTAAAAACAAAACAAGAAGCCTCACTTTCCCAAGGTAGAGAGAGTCAAGGCTGGCGGAAGGGACAGGATGGCTGTAGAGCAGGTTCCCTGCAGGGCACCTTCCCAGATTATGGAGGGAATGCTGCTCTTTTGCCTGACTACCCGGGAGTCCCAGAACACGAGCACCAAGACTCTAGAGAAACAGTGAGAAAGTACACGCTTTGTTCACCATCAGCCAGCAAGCCAGAGAGAGCGCGGAGATTCGACCACACATCTCGGACCCCAAGACTGGTGCTGGGCCCGACCAGAACAAACACCCTACACTGCTAAAGAACACACGCCCCCTGTTCTCAGGCCACAGCGTCCTCTTAGGCTCAACAACTGTATTTATATATCCCTGAGAAAATGTTAAGACATTTGAGGCAATGCAGTTTTAAAACAGTATGTCCAAACACAATCTATACAACAAACGTAAATCATAACCTGAAGCAGTTCCAAATAAGGCGCATTCTAAAAACGTGTTAACCATTGGCATTATCACTGAACGCTGTGTCCTATCTCCAAGGTCACCGCACTGAAGGAAATAACATTCATTTGCATAATTTCTGGTGTACTGAGTCAACAATGTTATGAGAATTCTTTTTCTTTTAACCAGCAGAGTTCTTACTTCCCCAAAATATCTGAGTGGTCCTCTACACACAAAAGTATTTGCCCTCTGTACCAGTATTTCTCTACACCTGCACCCTTCTCGATGGTGGTTAATGTCATAAACCGCTGAGTGCAAGGCAGATGAAGAAACAGGTTGTTCAACTGAGTTGTAAGCTTTTCTCAAAGAACACTGTTTTTACTTGTGGAAAAAAGATTGACAAATTATGGTTATTCAAACTGAAGCATTTGTCAGGCATTTCCTCAAAATGATCAAAATAAGTCTGTCACTTCAAGGAAAACAACCGACAGTTTTGTTGCCAATAATAAAATTTGCAAAATCAGAATTTTGGAAAATCTGTATGTACAATTTTGAACTTGACAGCTTCCCCATACTTAAAGACTTTTCTGACTATTAGCTAGTGATATTAACAAATGTGGTTTTTAAAAATATTGCACAGTGAAATATGTCAACACTTGAAAGATTTATCTAACCCACTGAACTAATATTTTCCAAATTAGTTACAAAACCACGAGCAGATAAAAGATCCACTCAAAGTATAAGATACATCAATGAATTTTAATGAAACCGAAGTATAGAAATTTCACTGATATGATTTCAGATTCCACACCACAACTAAGACCTAAGAAACCACTCTATAGTTTTAATGTAACATCAGATTATCTGAAACCCTTGTTCATATACTCTCTCCTTTTCAATTACAAATCCGCATGGCATATTTTGTCCATGTTCTTGAACCAAACAACACGTTACAAGAGACGGAATACTGAAGCAGTTGTCAGAATTTACCTGCATTCTCTTGTGCCAGGCATTAAAGAGATTTATTAAAGTATAAAGTAATGAATCTTCACTATCGCTAAACTTCGGTTTTGGAAAATAATTATTTTTCATAGAAATCATGTTTATATTAACGTAATGAATTTAAAGTTATTTTTAATGAATTAAGTAAAATTCCTTAACAGTTTTAATTTCTAATATGGTAAGTATCAGTAAATATAACACACAAACAAAAGCTCTTTAGGCTTCTCAGCCAGAGTATAAAGTGGCCCTGAGGTCACAAAACTTACGACCCACGGCTCTAAATGATTAGCATCGTTCTTACCAGTCAACAATATCACCGAAAATGCAACATGCCTATGATAATACATACACATAAAGCTTTTAACTCATAAAACATTTTAAGCATGAAAAAAAAAACCCTTTCCACCATGGTACACCTGGACATGAAACGCAGAGCCACAAGGCCCCCCCCCCCCCCCCCCCCCGGAGGAACTGGAAGGTCAGTCGTTCCCACGGCCGCCACCACCAAGAAAGCCAAGATGTCCCTGACCAGGGAGAGCCAGAATAAGGAGCAAACTCGATGACATGCTCTGTCATGAAGACTATTTGTCTAAAATGTTTAGTTCTCAAGAGAAGCTGGAGTGGGAAAAGCAGAAAAGAGAAGTGGATAAAGAAAGTTCCAGCAGCCGGCAAATCAAATGATAATTTACTGTCTGGTAAAGAAAAGAAAAGGAGTAACTAACTTTTGCTTTGTAGTTACTATTTAGATACTCTGGCATTCATCCATCTCTTCTTCTTTTTACAAGAATGCAGCATCCTCCATCCTCACCCTCACCATTTTGTATGAAAATCAGAGGAGGAGCCAAAAGCTTCCATTTAGGTATCTTAGGTTTAGTATCCCCATTTTACAGATGGTGAGACTGAGTCAGAGTTGAAAAGACTTTTGTAGTTGGGTGGAAGAACCGACATCCTTTCCCAAGTCTCTGGGCTCTTCTACAAAACCTCTTCCACACACTTCGACTGGTGAGTTCCTGCACCAGCAGCATCAACACTACTCGGAAACTGTTAGAAATGTGACTTCTTAGGCCAACCCAGACCTGCCCAATTTGAAATTCTCAGTGTAAGCCTCAACCCCCAGGTCATTTTAATGTATGAACCACTAGCCTAGAAACAGCAAAACCCAAAGCAGGTACACATCCACCACGACAACCGTCTTAGTTTTGCTGGAGCTGCCATAAAAAATACCACGACTGGGTGGCTTAAACAACAGATTTATTTCTCACAGTTCTAGAGGTTAGAAGTTCAGCCCTGGCTGGTGTAGCTCAGTGGATTGAGCTCGGGCCTGCGAACCAGACAATCGCGGTTTGATTCCCAGTCAGGGCACATGCCTGGGTTGCAGGCCGGTTCCCTGCAGGCCAGTTCCCAGCAGGGGACCCACGAAAGGCAACCACACATTGATGTTTCTCTCCCTCTCTCCTTCCCTTCCCCTCTAAAGATAAACAAATAAAATCTTAAAAAGAAAAAAAAGAAGTTCAAGATCAAGGAACTGGTGAGGTCGGTTTCGTTCGGAGGCGTCTGCTCTGGGCCTGAACACAGCACCACGTCGTCGTGTGCTCACAGGGCCTCTCTGTGCTCACAGGGGAGAAAGGAAAACCCTTCCCTTCCACTTTCTATAAGGCAGGCTATTCTATCGCATTAAGCCTGCACCCATATGATTAATTTAACCTTAATTATCTCCAGAAAGACCCTATCTCCAAATATAGGAGATATATCTCCAAATACAGTATAGTCACACTGGGGCTGGGGCTTCAACCTAGGAATTTGGGGGACACGATTTAGTCCCTAACCAACTTCAAAAGAAAAATGCTCAGGCCTCATGCTAAGGATGACGCTGCTGGTCTAGGACTTCACGTACAGAGCCCGTGACATGAAAAGAATGACAAAGAAAAAGACATTCACTTAGAAAAGCAACTGGCAAAGGAATCCCAGCACAGCCAGGGACCCAAAGCAGCTGAGCGGACTCACAGGGATTCCCACGGGAAGAGAAGGGGGAGGGACATCATTTCCATGCTGGTGCCTGAGGCTGAAAGTGGCAAATGTTACTGAGCATTTACTCATGTGCCAGGCCCTGTGCAAAGCCGTCTGATAACTCCTTCCCTTAATCCCTGTTACCCCATTGTAGGGACGGAAATGGAGGATTTCAAGGGTAAATGGCCTGCCGAGGAGCCGCTGCTACCACACGGCAGCATGGGAATCGTACCCAAGACCGCCTTCAGAGCCAGTCACCCTGACCTCTCCTGTCTACTAAAAGGGAGAGAAGAGCACAGGCTCACGTCCCGTCTCCACCACAGGGAGGATTCTAGGCACTGAAAGGCATACAGCACAATGGTCTAGAGTCACAACAGTGCAGGAGTGCCCAACCTTCTGGTGTCTCGGGCCACACATTAAATACACAAACACCAATGAAAACTGATGAGAAAGAAGAAAAAAAAACGGTTTTAAGTAAATTTACAATTTTGTGTTGGGCCATAGGCGACCCTCGGGCTGGCCGGCGATGGAACACTCCGGGGAGGAGAGGCACTAAGGAAACACAAAAGATACTCAACTTCGCTGATGAAGAAAGAAGGGCACACGTCAAACGCCAAAGGACAAGAAGGTCTTGAGTTGACAAGTGCAGAAAGCACTGGCAAGTCTCACACCACTGCAAGGACTGTGAGCAAGGGCTTCAGGGCAGTGCAACCACACCTACTGTGTACAAAGGGAACACGGCTGCCACCCCTCGAGCGCCCTTCCCAGGAATGTATCCTGAAGTGCGTGAAGACGTATGCCAAGGTTTAATCTTCATAGCAGCACTGCTTCCAACAGGAAAACACTGGAAATGACCTCAATGTCCACTGAAGGTGAAAGAGTAAATGAAGTTAGTTGGAGTTGGAGTCACTGTTTGAGCTATTTGAAAAGGCAAAGTAAAGCTCTATGTATTGATATGAAAAGATCAGCCCCAGTATTTGAGGAAAAAAGGGGTATAACATGTTCTCAACATCAAAACTTTTCTCACCAAAAAGCCTAGAGGAATAATTAATGTTCCGGAATTTATGGGGGGTGGGGCTTTCGCTTTCTACACTACACATGTTTTATGGTGTGAACATTTTAGAATAAACATACTTACAATCATAATTTATTACAATTTCTTCTGCATGTTTTAAGATCCATGCAAGTTCTGCCGGCTGGTAACTCCGGCTGGGTTGTTAACTCTCACTAAGCCCGAGTCCCTCCCAGGTGAGGGGCCCCGCAGTGGGGATGAGGACAGCACCCAGCTGGCTGCCCTCCCGCCCTGTGTTGTGACGGGTCTGCTCGGGCTGCAGCTCCCAGCGGTGCGCCGTGATCCCAGGGCCCCCCAGAGTCCCTGCTACAAAGAGTTAATCAACTAATAGTTCATAAACAAGGCAATCTATAACCAGTGCATTTAATCAATACTAATTATCTAAGAATGGGTCAGTCTGACGCTAATATATATATTTCACTTTCAAGGGAATTTTGGAAAAAAGTTTAGAAATATCTGAAATACTACACACACTCCAAAGAATTTAAAAGTGTAAAACCAATCTACCTATGTAAATTTCTTAACAACTGTGAAAGTTCAAATTAAAAGATGTCCAGATTTTCCATATTCCTGCTTTGGAAGTTTAAAAACTATCTCTAGTCCACTCATCTGAAACCATAATTCAGACCTATTTGAAAAAAAGGTGTCTTTCATCTCCAAAGTTCCCTACCCCATGGTGATAATTCTTTCCTATCCAAATACTACTAGGCATTACTCAAATGATGGTCCAGAATGCATGATGGAATATATGAACATCTGATAAACCTAAATCGATCAGTTTTACAGCTACTTATTCTGCAATAATGAACTCTCCCACACACCCATCCTGTGCCTCACTCCATAAAGACCTGAGTGGGACAGGACAGGAAAGAACCTGTAAGGAAGGTGGAGGACTACTTACTGTGCAGTGGCCAAGGCCTCACCTACATCAATACCATAGTAACTCCCTAGAATAACAAAATAGTGAAATAACAACTGTGAATGATTTGGAGCTCTCAAAAAAGTTCTACCCAAAGGTACTACCAAATCTAAGAACTAACCAAAGCGTTTACAGTTTAACCAACAAAAAGTAACTAAATGAAAGCACCACAATGATACATGTTCCTTCACTTTCAAGCAAGCAAATCACGGTAATATTAATTTGACTATACACTAAAGTTGTGAATGAAATACTATTGATTTCCTTTCCAAGACAGATTGTATCCCCACCACCAAGTGACCGAACTAAAACATCACCAGGAAACAGGACAGAGAGGGGTCAGGTGCCCACTGTGATTCCCTAGGAAAGACGCAACGCTGCCCATGCACCAGTCAGGCCAGAAAAGGATTACTGAACTTCCAAAGAGGCAGTGTAAGTAACCTTGGTACTTGTCTCCTCCCACAACTACATCAAAATTACTAAACTACAGAACCACCATCATTCAGAACTGCCTGAAATCTGGATGGATGGAAGAGAATTTAATAAGAGAAGTTAAAAAGGAGCCACAGCCCAACTGGTAGGAGGGGCAGAGATGAGGAATGGGCTGGTCCCACACTGACGTGTGTGGCTTTAAAATTGGGAGGGATACCTTGGCTATGGAGGCCCCCCTGAGGAGTGAAGGGTCCCAGACCCACACCAGGACCCCCAACCTGGGCTTCCAGTACCAGGAAGAGAACTCCCCATAACTCCTGGCTATAAAAATCAGATGTGATCGAGGCTGAAGGAGACGAAGGTCTTCTAGAGTCCCAGGCCTTGCTCTTAAAGGGCCCACACACGAACTTACTAGGATTCACTCTCTCTGAGCTCCAGCAACAGGGAAGCAGCCTGAAAGGCACCAGAGACATATGGGAAGGAACTGAAGAGTCAGGCAACAGGGCAAGCAGGGGTGGGGGGCAGGGAGGCAACTTTCCACCAGACAGAAGTGCTGGCAGAGGCCACTGTCCCTTTGACGAGCCCACTGTCCAGACTGGGCAGGCAGGCAGAGTGATCTGAGTCCCCGTCAACATGGCTCACACTGCTTGCCCCACCCTGGCGATTCCCTGTGTCTTCACTTCACCCAACTTACAGGCCCAGTGGCTTTTTCACTGGAATGGCCTGTCTTAATCATGCTTCAGGTTTTCCTAAAATCTCTCAAACAAGCAGCAATGGGCTTCATTTTGTAGCTTGGCCTTGCCTGGCACCTCCAGCCCATCACAAGTAGCAGCAATTTGCAAGACAGCTTTGTAGCTCATGCCAAGTGGCCCCAGGCAGAAGACAAGTAGCAGCTGACCTTGGCCTGCACCTCCCAGGAGACCCCAGGGTCAGCACACCCAGTGGACAGCTTCAGATCACAGTCAATTATCACCACCCAACCACCTCCACAAGCAATACATTAAGGGGTGAACCCAGGGCACCAAAGCCCAGCTAAAATAAGTCCTGCTCTGTGGGACGGGTCCCTGCACAGCTGATCCTCCACAGTGATCACAGTGTTTGGTGGTCACAGCCAGTCCTTGAAGCTAATAAGCCCAGGGATAAATCCCTCAAATTCATCTGCCAACAGCAATCAAGGCTCATGTACAAGAGGAAGGTAGACTCGGCCCACCAAAGAGTACACCTTGAGAACCCAGCTTGGGTGTTAGGGGAGGCTGGGCCACTGGACCCTACAGGACCTACCACATTAGGCCACTCTACAAAGACAGGGAGTTGCAGCAGCTCTACCTGGTACATAGGAACAAACACAGGGAGGCTGCCAAAATGAGGAGACAGAGAAGCATGGCCCAATTAAAGAACAGATCAAAACAGCAGAAAAAGAGCTAAACAAAATAAACTAATCTATCAGATGCAGAGTTCAAAACATTAGTTATAAGGATGCTCATGGAATTTAGTGAGGACCTCAGAAGCATAAAAAGGATCTAGTCAGAAATGAAGGATACACTAATTGAAATAAAGAACAATTTATATGGAACCAACAGTAGAGTAGATAAAACTGAGAATCAAATCAATGATTTGGAACACAAGGAAGCAAAAAACAACCAATCAGAAAAGCAAGAAGAAAAAAAAAATACAAAAAAAACAAGGACAATGTAAGGAGCCTCTGGGAAAACCTGAAGCATACCAACATCAGCATCATGGGGATGCCGGAAGAAGCGGGAGAGCAAGGAATTGTAGACCTATTTGGAAAAATAATGACAGAAAACTTCCTTAACCTGGTGAATGAAATAGCCACCAAGTCCAGGAAGCACAGAGTCCCAACAAGATGAACCCAAAGAGACCCACACCAAGACACATCATAATTAAAATGTCAAAGATTAAAGACAAAGAGAGAATTTAAAAGCAGCAAGAGAAAAGCAGTTAGTTACCTTCAAGGGAGTTCTCAAAAGACTGTCAGCTAATTTCTCAACAGCAACTTTGCAGGTTGCTGCAAAAAGAAAGAACTGGCAAGAAACATTCAAAGTGATGAAAAGAGAAGGACCGACTACAACCGAGATTACTCTACTTAGCAAAGCAATCATTTAGAACTGAAGGACAGACAGAAGGCCCCCAGAAAAGAAAAGGCTGAAGGAGTTCATCACCATCGAACTAGTATGATATGAAATGTTAAAGGTACGTCTTGAAAAAATGGGGAAAAAAGTTAAAAATATGAAAACTAAAATGGCAAAAAATACATATCTACCAACAAACCTAAAAAACAAAATAAATAAGCAGAACAGAAACAGACTCATAGATCCAGAGAGCATTATGACGGCTGCCAGGTGGGGAGGTGCTGGGGGGCTGGTGAAAAAGGTGAAGAGACTGCCCTGGCCAGATGGCTCAGCTGGCTGGAGCACCATCCTGTGCACCAATAGGTTGCAGGTGTGATCCTAGTCGGGCACATACCTAGGTTGTGCATTTGATTCCTCGTTGGGACACATACAGAAAACCAATCAGTGTTTCTCTCTTGCTCTATCATCAATAAACATATCCTCAGGTGAGAACAAAAAAAAGTGAAGGGATTAAGAAGTAAGTACATATTGGTTGTTACAGAGTAGTCATGGGGATGTAAAGTACAGCCTAGGGAATATAGGCAATAATATTCTAATAACTATATATGACATCAGATGGGTTCTAGATTTATCAGGATGATCCCTTAGTAAGTTATGCAATATCTAATCACTGGGGTGTACACCTGAAACTAATGCCATAATGTTACATCAACTGTAATTAAAAAATAAAAATGTTTTTAAAGTGGAAGGGGGGGAAAAGGCTAATTTCCCTACACCTAAATAGAAGGGAAAAAATCTAATTTGCTAATTAGGTTGTTTTGCCCATCTGAAACAGAAGAGATGTCTAATTTCTGAAAACCACTACAGTATAACAATATTTACTCTCTTCTGTAAATTTCTGCTGCAGCATACCAAGAAATGCATACTACGAAGAAGCAAACTGATGCCATTTTCACTCCGAAAATTAACTTCCATATACTTTTACACAACAAATTAAAAAAATTTTTTATGTATCGATTTCAGAGAAACAGAGTAAGGATGGGGCAAGGAACAGAGAGAGAGAAACATCAATTTGCTTTTCCACTTACTTATGCCTTCACTGGTTGATACACAACAAATTTTTACTGAGCACCTCTCACATGTCACACACTGTTCTGGGCATCATGCTGCATTAGTAACATCACAGAAACTCTCTCGTTCATGGAGCTGAGCTGCATTCTTGGGAGAAGAGACTAGAATTTTTTTTAAAAAAAAGAAACTACTATAAGTAAATAACTACAGGGTGAAGAGGTGAAACACTACAGTGTAGAAGGGGACAGGAACTTTGGAGGAAGGGGTACAATTTTAAAGTGGAAGGTACAGCAATGCCTCCCAGAGAAAAGGCCTCTGAAGTTCAGAAACTTGCAGCTCTGGAAGGATCCCGAGGCAGAGAGGAGCTGCTGGGAGAGACCAAGTGGGGACCCCAGTGACCGACGAGAGGTGGTGCAGGCCTGCTGCTTCGGTGAGGACTGTGTTTCTAACTGAGGGCGACCGTGGAAGCTTTCAGGGCAGGGGTGTGATCTGACCGCGCTGCTCCCCTTTGCCGTCTGGACGACTGGAGAGAACAATGAGAGCAACTGCAGTAATGCCAGCAGGAGACCGTGGCCATCTAGGCAGGGTGACAGAACTGGAGAGAGAAGTTTTCAAGTCTGCGCACACTCTGAAGGCGGGACCAATAGAACCTGAGGATAAATGTGAAGCTGCGGAAGACACGGGGGAGTCAGAGCATCCCCAGGTTTCCATCTGAAACCAGTGTGACGAAGGTTCTCGGAGCAACGCTGACGTCAGAGAGCTCTGCCCTGTACCATCTCACTCTGCGCCACAGTCCTATGAAGCAGGATAAGAAGGTTCGGTGCCAGCTCCTTTGATAAATGCAGAAATGAGGCCCCAGTCAGTAAGTGTTTTGTCCTTATATAGTAGGGTTGGAAACACAACAGACGCCTAGATTTCCTCCCCAAATTTAGGGCTTGTTGTGGTTTTTTTTCATTATAACATGTGGCTGTTTTTTGTTTACCTTTTTTTAAAAGGCAGAGTGTTACCACCTATAGAATAGAGACACCTTGTTCTACGGGGTTTCAAAGGCTTGCCTGCACCCACAAACTCACTAATGTAAACTCATCAGCAGCCTTAGATCAAGAAGCTCTCCTTACAAAATGGAAGCTTGATATATGGGGAGGCATCTGTACGCTGAAAAGTTTCCTCACTCAGCTCGAGTGAGTCTCTGAAGGACTCAGACAACTAGAAGAACCAGCAATGGTTCGTCTATCCCTAGTAATCAAAAATGCACTCCACGGTTATCCCAAGTTGTCCGCTATTTACCTTGATGTCTTTTAAGAAGCAAAATTGTTGTCAATGTTGCTGCTGTTTCTGAACATCACCTGTGAAATTCTAATGAGTTTCTCCAGTCATATGTCTCACTGATCACAGGAGACATGCATCCCATGTATGCAACAAATCAAATAGTTCAGGAAGATATTTCTGGGACTCTCCTGTCACTGCCAAAATTTTCCTTCCTTTCCCTCCTCACTGTGCTACTTATACCACCCTTACCAGCCTGGTAAGTCCTTCTGCCCATCCATCCGTCCGTCCATCCATCCATCCAACACATCTCTAATGGAGCTAAGTCTCTTCCAGGCTCTGGGACTCCCGTATTCCCAGCTGGCAGCAGCCAGGGACACATAATTACAGTGGGACGAGGGCTATGCAAGCAGACTAGGCCGGGGACTGACAGCCGAGGTGCCTAATCCAGGGCTACGGTCAGGGCAGGTCTACCTAAGCAATGAGCAGAGGCAAAGGAAGGGCGGGAGCCAGCCAGGGGAGGGAAGGCAGGTGGGCAGGGTTCTAAGCAAAGGGAGTGGCCTAACAGCGCCTGAGGCAGAGAGAGCACAAAACATTCAAGGCTGAGAAAGGAGAAAAAAATGCAGCTGACCAGAAAGGCCAGGGAGGAGGTGGAAGGGAAAGACAGGGTTTCTGGAGGGGGTGAGGAGTGGTAGAGTCTTAGAAATCGCAGCAAAATTCCTGGCCTGTATGAAGGCAATGAGAAGGAGACATAAGGTGTTAAGGTAAGAAGTGAGAAGATCAGTCCTGACCAGTGAGGCTCAGTGGCTTGGGCATCATTCCACAGAGTGAAAAGTTGCTGGTTTGATTCCCCATCAGAACACAGGCCTCGGTTTCAGGTTCGGTCTGTGACAGCCAACCCACCGATGCTTCTCACAATGACTTTTTTCCCTCCCTCTGTCTCGGTTCTTTCACCTCCCTATAAAAGTAGATAAATATATATTTTTAAGTGCGATCAGGTTTTTGTCAGGAAAAGTCACTTTGGTTAAAATGTGATGCTTTTTCTTTGACTTCGTTTTCCGGAATCAGTGTTGTTTGGCCCCACACAGCAACAGCTCCAAATGAACTTCTCGCCAACTCTGACCAGCTCCCCCAAAGCCTCTGGCCTCCGAACAGCCTACAAGACACCACCCTATAGAGAATGCTGCCTTTGGAAATAAACCGACTTTTTTAGTCTGTCATTCTAATTTCAGTATTGTGACTGCTCTTGAAAACAAATTAAATCTACTGATCCTAACTGTCCAACAACTTCCTATCACCCACTACGTTCCAGAGAACAAAACATGCTTACAAATTGCTCCTTAAAGACAGCACTGCCTTTAAATTAAAAAAAAAAAAAAAATCCTCAAATTGTTCACACAAGTGTCCTGGCCAGTGTGGCTCACTGGTTGGGCATCATCCCACAAACTGAAAGGTCAGGGTTCGATTCCCAGTCCAGGCACATGCCTGGGTTGTGGCTCCCATCCCCAGACAAGGTGTGCGCAGGAGGCAACCCACTGATGTTTCTCTGCCTACCTTTCCTCTCCCCTTTCCCTCTCTCTGGAATCAATAACAAAAAAAAAAAAATAATGTTCAAACAAGCTTCTACAGCAATGTAAGTTGGGCACGTATTGTAACCAACTTTTTGTGATGTGTACTCAAATATTTTAAAATAAAATATACTGAAATTTACCTCTAAACAACACAGAATAAGGTGGAAGTTGGTGAGTGTGTGCTGGCTGTGAGTTAATGAGGCGGGTGAAACGTTCTTGATGATTTATTCTACTGCTGTCTGGGCATCTTGAAGCACGTCAGAGTCCTCGAACTCTGTACAGTCCTCTGCTTTTGTTCTGTTACTTCCTCCTATAAAACTGCTTCTTAGAATGATACCAAACATAACCCTCGGAGGTTAAGTTATAGTGACTCTTCAACACATGTTGCAAGGAAGAAAACTGTGATTTTAGAGCAGGTGACTCAATGAAGCATCTGTAATTGATTTTAAAAACCATACTGCCTAAGTATCCTCCTTCCGCCAAAATTATTTTAGTCAAACAATTCTACTTGTCACTGACAGCTCTGTGAAGCTACACTTGACTTGTGCTAACAGATACATATGTGCTTCCACATGACCTTACGTCCACTATTTACCTTCTAGCTCATTTGTAACCCCAATTCTACGGAAAATGTTCAGTAAATGTGGTTCACTGACTTTCAAGGTTGAAGAGGACATGCAAGGTTCTCCAGTCAATCAGCCATTTGATGTCTTTGTCTTTGGATGAACATGCACATGTAATATTAGGACTCGGTGGGTCATTTCATTCTTCACTCAGACACTATGCACCATGAAAACTCTGAAGGACCAGGAAAAGCTACCTGCATCCACAATGGCAGGTCAATTACTCATATTTCACTCTAAATAATTATCACTTTAGGATACGAAATAACAGTAATATCTCTATGTCATGTTGAAGTTTCTTCTGTAGGCAATTACAGGCTGCAAAGAAATGCTGCGCTCGACACCTCTGAACAGCACACTTGGCCACCCTGTGTTCAGTTGCTGGTGCTTCCCCACAACTACCGTGAGGAGTAACACCATTTCCACTCCTCACTCAACACTCAAAGTCATCAAACAACGAAAGATTTCATTACCACCCTATACTGACAGAGACCAATATTAATTATTATTTGAATTAACCTCTGAGCCATGGTTTTCATCAGTACTCAGAAAAGACAGGGACAATTTCTAATTACATGCCACCCTCATTATAAGTCACTAGGCCAACAAAGCTGTATCTGATGAGGCTGCCACACTTTGCTTTGAAACTGCTTTGGACGCCAGTCTAACCTCATCTCACCCACGAAGAAATGGAATTCAGCAAACCTCAGAGATGCACCCCCTACAGAAATCACTATTTGTTTCCTTTAACATGGTAATGCGGGCCCTGGCCGGGTAGCTCGGTTGGTGAGAACATCATCCTGATGTGCCAAGGTTGTGGGTTCATTCCCCAGTCAAAGCTCATACAAGAATCACCTGAATCTCAAAACAATAAATTTAAAAAGAACATAATTTTAAGTTGCAAAATTGATGTGGGGCTGCACATGAGTTTGTCAGTAAAGTCCCTAATTCAAGGTAAACAGTATTCAGTTTTTACACTTTACTATAATGGGCCTT
Organism: Artibeus jamaicensis; assembly: GCF_021234435.1. Taxonomy (NCBI): domain Eukaryota; kingdom Metazoa; phylum Chordata; class Mammalia; order Chiroptera; family Phyllostomidae; genus Artibeus; species Artibeus jamaicensis. The sequence continues at coordinate 43,270,955 of NW_026522059.1, forward strand.
TTCAGTTTCACTACTAAGTGGCCACTCAGAGGGCTTATCATTTAAAATGTAGGAAATTTCTGGAATGTTCCATTGACTATTGAAAACTGCAGCTGACCACAGGTAATTAAAACTATTAAATGCAAAACAGCAGATAAGGGTACAATACTACATACATCTCATTCTACTCTCAGAAAAATGAACCATGTTCAAATTCTAAAAGTTCGGGCTAATCATCCATGACACAAATGATCACATTCAAAAACACCTCAGAATTAGAGATCCAGGTATTGCATTATATGATTCCTAAAACATTGCCAAGATGAGTGTACTATGTTCTCGACAAAAAAAAGACACTGGGTTTTTGAATCTTGATTAGAACTTGATTTTAAACTTGAAATCAATTGTATGTTAGGATGCGAATTTACCAACTTGAGTACCATTGGTACTCAAGAAGACGTCATTGCCCACGAGGCAGAGAGAGAAAAAGGCACACGGTGCATTTTTAACTGCAACCCACTCACTACTTGACTATATAAGGGCAGCCGTGGCGTCTGTCACCTACCAGGTTAGTACCTCGGGTCCAAGTGCTGTTCTGTATTGCTAAAAAGAATGAGTTGCAGAGACTAACATCACCAGTAAGACAAAGTGAATTTTAAAAATTAAAATGCCTGTATAAGAATTGTAATGAATTAAGAACATGTATTTTAATATCTAAAATATCTTTTAACGATCCTGTCCACCTTCCTCTCCATTTTATGAACAAGAGAACCTTCATCTAAATAAGATGTAAAGAAGTTGGTATTTGAAAAATTCCTTCCCAAAAACTCAAAGTGAATTTTTGTAATCACTTTAAGAACTATCATAAACATCATTATTAAGGCAGTTAAAATTGGAGATTTAAAAGAATCTCCAAAACTATTCCTACCAACCTATATGTGTGATTTTCCAATCTTAAGTATTCCATTACTGTAAATTTAAAATGCTTAAATTTATACAAATTTCTGTAACTTTTAAACTCCTCTATAAGAGAATCACCCCTTAAATGTCATTTTCGATTATCATTGCTTATTAGAGATTAAAAACTACAACTAAAGTTTCCTTTCACACTTAAATACAGTTCGATTCCCTTTAAACACACAAACATGTACAGGAGGGGAAAGATACTGCGCTAGGTCTTAGGAATAAAAAGTAAGAAATTCTTGATGAGCTCAGTCTAGTCAGAAGGGGCGAGGATAAAGTAACAAAGACACATGATTCAGCACTATAATAATATAGTTACAAGGTAACAACTTTTACCTACGAGCTTTTATCTAATTTTCAATTAAACCAAAACATGAGCCTGCCCCCACAGACTGTTTGCTGGCTGCCACAGGGACACGAGAACTAACGGACAGGCTTCGGCGGTTTTCACACTGCCACCACCATCCCGACTCCCTCTGACTTTCCCCTGTGTTCTAGTCAAATATACACAAGGTGCTCTGCTTTAAGAGAATGCATCATTTTATCAAGTTAATCAAAATATTACAAGCTATACAATAAGCACCTTGGTTACTTATCAGGGAAATACACAATTATAAGTATCTACTTTGGAAATCAAACCTTAACCCTTCATAGGCACAATTAGAAAATTTGCTAATGAAAAAATATTAAAAATAGCCCCAGACTACTTTCAAGGAGCTTCCTACATAAAAGAAGAAAACAAGAGGCCCTGGCTGGTGTGGCTCGGTGGATTGAGTTCGGGCTACGAACCAAAGGGTCCCCGGTTCCACCAGAACAAGTGCCTGGGTTGTGGGCCAGGTCTTGGGTATGCAGCATGGGAGAGGCAACCACACACTGATATTTCTCTCCCTCTTTCTCCTTCTCTTCCCCCATCTCTAAAAATGAATAAAGAAAATCTTAAAAAAGGGAGGAAGGAAGGAAGGAAGGAAGGAAGGGAGGGAGGGGGGGGGGGAGGGAGGGAGGAAGGAAGGAAGGAAGGAAGGAAGGAAGGAAGGAAGGAAGGAAGGAAGGAAGGAAGGAAGGAAGGAAGGAAGGAAGGAAACAAGAAAGAAAACAAGAACGTAAATAAGGTCTGCAGAAGCAGCACGTCTCAGCCTTCCAAGAGGCTAAACACCGCAGGGCGTGGGGAGGGACGCGGGGAGGGTGCATGTGCCGCAATCCGGCCACACTCCCGGCCAGAAGTGGATCACAGCAACACACTGTGTCTTCGCCTCGTGTCTTTCCACATGAAGCAGAACACGATCTTCCTCCTGGAGACAGAGGTGAGGAACCACTCGCTGAGCATACCCTGCCTCAGCAGAGAACAGAAATACGGCCACAGATGCGCCAGCCCGCAGGGCCATCAAGGAGCCCAGCTAGTCCACGTCTCCACCCTCCCCCACTCCCAAGCAGACTCCATACCAACCGGCTGAACCATCTCAAGGTCACTAAGGAGTGGTCCTAACCCGGAGTCACCACGCACCTGAGTCACTGGTCACCTGAGCTAGAACAGGAAAAGGTAACCGCTAGGAAAATATGAGCCTTTGGACCCGAGTCTTATGAAACAGACAAAAACACCCAAGCATACCACTCTATACACACAACATCCAGGCTCTGAGCTTCAATACTTCAGTCTTACCTTTGTCCTACTGTTTCTTTTTCTTTACCCTGACAGTAGGATACCAGAATCTCCTGGGTCATGGACAAAATAAGATGTATTTTGGGTGAAAGCTGCAATAAAGCTACAACTAGGGTTTGAGTGGAGAAAGCCTTGTTGCATACACAGAACCCCAAGGACAGAACGATGAGTTCTCCAGGAAGAGAAAGGGCCAGTGAAGACCCCACAGGGACAATCAGGTGTCAGGAAGAGAAGACATTGCCACCTTTACCTTTGGACATCACCTGTGTGTTTATAACTGAATAACCTATAAAAGGACATGTATCCCAACTGACTGGAAAGAGAAGGCAATATAAGGTAAGGAAGTTGCACCAAGAATTAGAAATTCTTTATAGAAGAGGTAGCATTTGAAACAGAATCTGAAGAAAACTAGGATTTCTATGGGAGAAGATGAGTAGACCGAAGCACTGAAATCAGTACAAGCAAGAGCAGAGGTACAGGAGAGAGATACTGTTGTGGTCAGAGACCATGAGTAATCTACTTAAGCCTGAGTATGGGGTATATTTAAAGAAGAGTAGCTACTAGGGTTAGAAAGTTACATTGGCATTAGCAATGGAAGCCCCAAGTGCCAGGCAGAGGTGAGTCAAGTTGGTTTTCAAGGGGGAAACACAAAAACTGTGTACAGAAGTGTAAAATGTGGAGATGTGGGAATTAGAGAGACTTCTAGAACACACACAGGTAGAGAATTCTTGTACGAAGTCTTTGCAATAGCCTAGCAGAGAAGGCTGGCACACACCAAAATGCGGGTTGGCAATGGGACGCCATGCTGGGGAGACAGTGTAAAGAAAATTTGTCTTCAAAGACAATCATAGCTAAATTACTACACAATTTGTCTCCCCACAATTTGAAGATAAGTGTTACTCTCTAATTTTTAATAGAGAACTTTTAAATTATTTTTAATTTTTTAATTGATTTTTAGAGAGAGGGAGGAAGGGGGGAGGGGGAAGAAGAGGGAGGGGGAGGAAGGGGGAGGGGGAGAGGGAGAGAGAGCTCCATCGATTTATTGTCCCACCTACTGATGACTCTTTGGTCGATTCTTATATGTGCCCTGACCAGAGACTGAACCTGCAACACTGGCGTATTGGGATGATCCTCTAACCAAGTGAGCCACCGACCAGGGCTCTAACTCATCTTTTTGTGCATTACAATTCTAATGACTTTTCATTTTGACTATCCAATGATTAGAGCAAGACCCACCATTAGCATGAAGTTCTGCATCCTGCAGTTAAATAACAAGTGGTCTAGCATACCCTTGTTCTTTCATTACCTATATTGTTTTAGCATATGTTGTTTAAATTATATCTATTGAATTACACGTGAAATTCTCATCATGCACCAAAATATCCCTTGGTATTAAAAAATTGACTATTTTACCAAGTGTTTAAAAATATTAAATACTGCTCTGACCAGGTGGTTCAGCTGGTTGGAGCATTATCTTATACCCTAAAAGGTTGCAGGTTCGATCCCCAGTCAGGATGTGTATACGAGGCAACCAATCAATGCTTCTCTCTCTGTCTCTCTGTAAAATCAATAATACATATCCTTGGGTGAAGATTTTAAAAATAAAAATAGTAAATACTATAAAAACGTGTCACTAAATTATTCCTACCTACTGCCTGAATGTTATCATTTTAAGTAATTTATAATGGCTCAACTACCTAAACCAAATCAAGCTTTAACCATTACAAATAATTCTGCATAGGCATAATTAGAAAATCAATTATTAATCAGAAAACTGGCTACACCATCCAACAGTAATCAAATCAATTGAGCATAATCACCACAGCATACAAAGGTCTGTGTTTCTATTAAATACTCAAACTTGAAAATGCATGGTTAGGGTCCACTTAAAAAAATGTAATTTATTGTTTCAGGATGTTCATAGTGGAAGGGCACTTGACTTGGCTTTCAAGTCATGAGACCCGGAATTGAGTGGCCCTCATCCATGCCAATGGCTTTAGGTAAACCCTAAGTTTCCTGCCATACGGATTACAGTCCAATGTGTGTTAAAGAGCCTCATAAGCAATAAAACATGACATAAATGTGACTCACTTCATGAAATAATGTTGATCAATGAATGCACAGGGTTTCTATGCAGAAGAACCATGATTCTATGTAGCTTCTCTGCCTCTGCTGCCTCTTCCTCACGGGTCACCGTTATCTTTGCACTAACTACATCCAATCTCAGAGAATGGATGCTGTGCACTTCTCTAAAATCCAGGCATCAGACTAGACTGTTAGCAAGAGTTCTGCATTTTCACTCCATGAGGTTTGTTTATTGACACCTTATTCTAAACTAGATTGGTAGTATTCAGGAAGCAGAAATAATGCCGTATGTCACACATTTATAGCATTTAATATCTGTCAACGTGATAAAATAGTGACTTACCTTTTAGATACAACATTTAACCCCAACTATCAAGTCAAAATTTTCAGTAAGTCCAATTTTCCCAACAATTTAAGTAACTATCAACCTAGTGCTATGAAAGAAACAAACAGGCATATTTATGCATACACACCTCTTTGTCCTCAGTGAATTTATACTCTGGCTGGAGAAGCAAGGCATGAATAAGTAATCTCATCTACTGTGCAGGGAAGCAGAAGCCCTCCGTGGCTCAGCGTGCTCACTAACGCGCACCCGTCCACTCCACCCACCTTCCCGTCACCACAGAGCAGCTAACTCTTGCAAGTGAAGGCTCACCCCTCTGCCTTTGCTCTCCGTCCCTTCTCCCTCTGTCAAGAACTGTATTTTACCAGTTATTCTTTGCTCTCCCTTCAGTCTTATAGAATCCACCTCTCAGCTGGATCCTTCTCACTGGCTTTCACACACTTAAGTCTCTGCCATTTAGTTAAAAAAATTAAAAGTGGACATATCACATCAGGTTGGGAGGGGAGTTGGTAAGCCTTCATCATGGTGACTAGCCAGGGCTGCTACAGTCCAGCGTGTGGCTGTACAGTCCTCACGGTCCTCTCACTACCCAAGGGACTGGGGGAAGCAGGTGAGTGTAAATATCCAGCCAACACTCCACTAACCATCCCACGTGCCCTAGAGAAAGTGCACCCTATGGCCTAGGGGTGGCCTCACCAGCACTGGTCACCCAGCCAGTCATTCAGACAAACCAGAAACCCAGGAGTCATCCAAGATGTGTTTTTCCTCCTGTGTCTCCCCACACCCAATCTATCGTCAAATCACATTGATTTCACTTACTCTTTCTTGACCATCCACTTGTGTCTTTATCCGTGACCACCACACTACGCTGAATCACTCACTATTGCCTCTCACTGGACTAGGCAGTAGTCTTCCCCTCCAGCCTATGCACACAGCATAACCAGAGTAATTGCTCCCCACTTTTCTTGGGGTGCAGACCAAGCTCTCCCTAGTGCAGCCACTGAGCCTCCAGGCAGAATGAGCCTAGGTCACACTTACCTTCCTCTGGTCGGTCAGTCTTTTTGCATATAAAGTCAAATGCCCATTACCTACACCAGTGCATCTCATACTCCTATTTTTAAAAATAATTGTTAATTAAACTTTTATATGTTTTTGTGATTATTTTATTAATAACCATCTACCTCACTAGCCTTAGGCCCCTGGTATAGTTCTGCTTACCTCTGTATCCCCAACACTCAGCATGGTGCCCAGTTCACAGATCCTCATAATTACTCTTTAGATCAATAAACAAACATGAAACAACTAATTCCACAGCCAGTACCTTAGGGGGAGGTGAGATAAAATATATGATCAAGTACATGAGTACTGAGAAAACCCAAATAAGGGAGAAATTCTTCTGTACAGGTTTAATATGTCCAAGGGGGGAGGGGTCCAGAGAAAAGGCCCTGACTGGGCACAATTCAGAGCATGGCACAGCATGAGTGGAGGGAGGAAGGAGCTAGCCACACTGGAGAGGAGGGTGAGAACAGGGACAGGGGCAGATGGGAGTGGAGGGTCCTGAAAGAGTAAGCGAAAACGTTACACTGTGGACTCAGGAGCTGAGACGTGCTTGAATCAAGATTAAGTTGGCAGAATGATGTCAGATACAGGAAGAGGTAGGAGTCACGAGCTGTTTCAAAGATGAGGCAGTACAACAAAATACCAGGCACAATAACTGGCCAAATGTAGGAAGCAGAGCAGTTTGGGGGATTAAAATCTGAAGAAGCTGCCCAAGATGGCACCAGGAAGGTAGCACTGTTGGTAGGATACTCCTTCCAGGTGAGGTGGAATAATACAGTATTCACTTTACACTCAAAGACAGGAATGTAATGTTAACTTCATTATGCAGCTAAACAGAACAAGAGCTGCAGCAGCGGTTCCAGTTCCTGAAGCATCTCCAATGTCTTTTTCCTAAGGGGGGAGGGGTGGGGTGGAAGGTGGTCTCGAGACTATAATTTCAATTGACAGAGTTTTAACCAAACAGGATTTGAAGAACTTATCCTAGAACAGCTTCTATATTTAAGTACCATAATGGGGAAAATAAAAGCATAAACAGCCTTCTGTTCTTGTTTTGTTTTCTTCTTTTGTTTCCTACTTAAAACCCTACCTTGACCAATAAGAGAGAGAGAGAGTGATGAAATCCCAACGTGTCCTCCCCTAGTCTTTTGATTTCAGTACATTGCCAAATGGCCAAAGGCACTTTAAAGAAGAATTACGAGATATGCACATTCGAAGTGGAAGATCTGTTCACACGTCCCTTAAGCAGTGGCCCCCACTCTGTCCAGCATGTGAACAGGTAACTGGCAGATTCACCAGGAGACCCCACGTATACGCATCTAAGCACAGAAGCTAATTCCCTGTAGTTTTCACATTCCTCTCACCAGCAACTAAAAAGCTTTGATAGGGAAGGCATTGCTTTAAGAGATTTTGTTTTTAAGTTTACAACTAAAACCACAAGCTTGTCACTGGGAGATATTAACATTAAAAACCTTACTTAGTTAGGGGACTAAATAGATTTCAGTTGTTCTATGAGGGTAGAATGCAAAGTTAAGTTGAAGAAGAAACCAAAATAAGAGCTACAGAGACAAGGTATGATGTGGCTACGAGTGTATTTACCTACATAGAAATCATACCAGGAGGGATACCTCTGCTTTAAAAAAAAAAGTGTAATCTTCAAAATAAAATCCTGTATTTTCCAGATTATATTCCCACCACATTTTGAAAATAAGCCTCAAAGAGGGGTAGGGGTGCAGTAACTAACACAGTAACTGTCTACTATGGAGAGAGCACGGTGCCAAGTGCTTTACATACTCCCTGCCCACACACACACATGATCCTTGCAAACTACCCCTGAAATATTTTCTGCCCATATTTTGTACATGAGGAAAATGAAATCAAAGAAATGAACTCTCCAAAGCACAAAACTAGTGAATGAAGGAGCTGGGATTTTTCGTTTAGTCCTGCTTCCAAAATCCACCACCTCAGGGGGACAGCACAGGCCTTTACACCCCATCCACTTTGTGCAGAGCCCTACACCAGGGGCTAATTTTGCATAAGAAACAGAAAAACAACCCTAGAGCAAAGTAAACTTCTTCTATAAAGAAAACCAATAAAGCTACAGTAGTGATGAGGGCATCCATCCAAAAAGAGGGAGAAAGCAACTTTTAAAAACAGACAAACAGATCAATGGAACAGAATAGAGAACCCAGAAATAAACCCACACCTTTATGGTCAATTAATATTTGGCAAGGAAGGCAAAAGCATACAACGGGGTAAATAAAGACAGTCTATTCAATGAACGCTGTTGGGAAAATTGGACAGTAAGTGCAAAAAAAAATCTAACAAGACCACCTTCTTACACCACACACAAGAATAAATTCAAAATGGATTAAAGACTTAAATGTTGGACTCAAACCTTAAAAATCCTAGAAGAAAACACAGTAAAACCTCAGACATTTCTTGTAGCAGTATTTTTTTCTGATGTATCTTCTCAGTCAAGGGAAACAAAAGAAAAAATAAACAAATGGGACTACATCAAACTAAAAAGTTTTTTCACAGCAAGGAAAACCATCAACAAAATGAAAACACAACCCACTGAATGGGAGAACATGGTCACCAATGACACATCTGATACGGAGAGATTAATATCCAAAATTCATAAAGAATTTATATAACTCAACACCAAAAAAATAAGCAACCCAATTTTAAAAAGGGCAAAGGACCTGAATAGACACTTCTCCAAAAAAGACACACAGATGACCAACAGACATATGAAAAAATGCTCAACACCACTAATCACCAGATAAATGCCAACTAAAACCACAATGAGATATCAATCACCTCACACCTGTCAGAAGGCTATCATCAATAAATCAACAAGTGCTGACCACGAGGTGTAGAAAAGGGAACTCTCGTGCACTGCTGGTGGGAATGCACATAGGTGCAGGCGCTGTGGAAAGCAGTATGGAGTTACCTCAAAACATTACAAATGGAAATGCCTTATAACACAGTGATTCCACTTCTGGGAACATATCTGAAGAAACCCAAAACACTAACTCGAAAGAACATAAGCACGCCTATGTTCAATGCAATGTTATTTACAACAGCCAAGATCACAGTAAATGAGCAGATTAAAATAGTTGTGGTACACTAGCACAATGAAATACTACTCGGCCATAAAAAAGGAAATCTTACCCTTTGCAACTACACAGATGGACCTGAAGAATATCATGCTAAGTGAAATAAGCCAGTCAGAGAAGAAAAAATACCATACGATCTCACTTATATGTGGCATCTAGTGAACAAAAGAAACTAACAAACAAAATAGAAACAGACTCGTAACTACAGAGAACAGACTGAGAGCTGTCCCAGGAGAGGGGGTTGGGAGGCTGGGTGAAAAGGTGAAGGGATTGAGCAAAAAAAAAGAGACCCCCAAAGACACAGACAACGGTGTGGAGATGACCAGAGGGAAATGGAGGTGGGGGGGCACAGACGAGGTACAAGGGGTTTACGTGCTGATGGAAGGAAACTTGACGTGGGAGCTGAACACACAGTACAACACACAGATGATGCATTATAGAACTGTACACCTGAAACCTATATAATTTTACTAACCAATGTCACCCCAATAAATTCTATTACAAAAATGTTTAAATCCCCAGGAAGGTAAAAAACTAATTTCACAAGGAGCTGTTGCTAAACCAAATACCTTTCAAATGAGCAGAGTTTTTTTTGTCACCCAAACCCACCTTTCCAAATAAAACACACTCTTTAAAAATTGTAATTACCACCCATTGCCAGGTGGTTCAGTGGTTGGAACATTGTCCCATACACCAAAAGGTTGCGGTTCCATCCCTGGGCAGGGCACGTACCTAGGTTACGATAGGTAGGTTCGATCCCCAGTGAGGGCAAGTACAGGAGACAACTGAATGATGTTTCTCTCTCACATCCATGTTCCTCTCTCTCTCTCTTTCTCTCTCTCCAAAATCAACAAACATATCCTCAGGAGCAGATCTTTTTTTAATTATAATTACCTAAGAAAAAGCTGTTCCAAGAGAGATTCATATTAAGAAATACTCCTATGATATAAACAGTTACACAGAAGAAAGAATTGTGGTCCTGGCCAGGGCTTGGTTGGAGCATCATCACATACACCATAAGGCTGCAAGGTCGATCCCTGGTCAGGGCACATACCTAGGACGCAGGTTCAGTCTCTAGTCTGGGCATGTACAGGAGGCAATGGATCAATGTTTCCCTCTCTCTCCTCCCTCTCTCTCTCCTCCCACCCTCTGTATACCCCCTCCCTCTCCCTCTAAAATTGATAAACGTATCCTTTGGTAAAGATTTTAAAAAAGAAAAGAAAGAAGAGTTACACATTAAATAGTCCAGGCTGCACCCTGACCAGTGTGGCTCGGATGAGCATCACTCCGCAAAGCCAAAGGTCTCTGCTTTGACTCCTGGCCGGGGCACCTGCCTGGGTTGTGGACTTCATCCCGGGTGAGGCACATACAAGCAGCAACCAATAGATGTTTCTTTCTCACATCAGTGTTTGTCTCTTTCTCTTTCTCCCTCCCTTCCCCTCTAAAATAAACAAACAAAAATAAAATCAAATAGCCCATGTTGTAGTTACTGGATATGTGGAACAGCGACATTGTACTCTTGGTAAGAAACACCCTCGGCATTATAACTTAGCAAATCCCATCTATTCTCAAATGTCCAATATAACTATGTCAAAAAAAATAGGAGGAAGAAAAACATCTACTTCACTTTAAGGGATGATTTACACTTATTTGGGGAGAGAAAAGGGTAGACCTCAAATAAAGGGACTGAAGAGGTAAGGGTTTCTACAGAGTAATGAATGTGAAAAACCAGCTCTCCAAGCCGTGGTCTCTCTGTCAAGACTGCACTCGCCACGGACTTTCCTAAGTCCTCAGGACTCTGTTCCCTCATGGACATTTTACACGCGCTGTGTCACATACATAGTGACTGAAACCACTGCTGCTGCACATAAAGAAATATGAACTGCAATTTTTTACTTTATCTGAAGTCTGCTGATGTAGTCAAACTATAGCTACATATCTGCTCCTATCAAGTAAGATGTTCTGAACTACCTCGAGTTTTTGTCAGCGTGTGTGCACTCACGTTCCATCAGACTACTTTCCAGCCCAAATATACATTATTGCCAAACCTCACTCTGCTCAAAATTCAAATGGACACATTGTTCTAACCTGTGAGACCAGCCCTCATTACTGGAGAGTACTGCCTTCCCAGGCAATGAGAGACTTGAGGGAACTGCAGCCCCATCGTCCTTGTCATCACCCCACTGTCCCCTCGCGTGCACACGTCAGGCACTGGTTTCTCTCCCAACGAGTTCCTAAGACCACATGGTCCGGTGAGGAGTCTGCACAAGAACCAGGTTCTACATCCAGAACCCCCGCTCTTAACTGCTAGGTTATGCTGCCTCCAATGGTTATCAACAGTAGATCTAGTGCGTAGCAACTTTCATATTTATAGACCATCTGATTAGTTTAAAAAGGCACCCAGCCAGCATCAAAGCTGGCATCATTTCTATTGTTTCTGAACTACTCGGTCACCTGATGTGCAGAAGCATCTCATCATTGACAGGCTGAACACAATGATCTCCTAATTCTGTGGTCCTGACTCTTCTGGGTTCAATGTTGTCTTCATCTAGGTCCAGTTGAGACATACACGGAACCTTCGTTTTTGTCAGGTCGATATTTAGTCCCAGCATAACATCAAATGAAAAGTCCCATAACCTGCCAGAGAGCACATGTCTACTTATGGCACAGCCTCTGGCTGTTAACATAAGACACAAGCTTCTCAAAATATCCTCAACACAATTTGTGAAGGTGCAAAGTTGCTACTATGGTTGGTAAGAGACTAAGAAAACCAATCACCAAGTGTAAATTTAGTATTTAGTTTTACTCCTAATGATCTTTTGAAATGTGGCTGTTTGGAATATTTTTATAGACACAATCTCTAGCTATGAAACACAAGTAAGAAAAAAACCACTTCACCTAAGTCATACTGTGGCTGAAGCAGAATGTGAGATGACCCTAGAAGTCAATGGAGCATGGGGTTGGATAGGAAATGAAAGCTAATCCACTCTAAGCTCCTTAAAGCCCTGCCCTATTTCTTATTCTAGTTTTCTATAACCACCCCCACCCTCATCCCACCCAACAGCAGAGAGAAGGCTCTCAGGGAGCAAACAGAGGAGTTGCAGGCATATTCCACAGCAATGGGAAGACAAGAGGCAGGGCTGGCTACACAACAGGCTATGCTAGTCTTTTTAAAAGGCAAGGAGAGGGGCCTGGCCACTGTGGCTCAGTTGTTTGGAGCATCATCCCATAAACCAAGAGGCCACAGGTTCGATTCCCTATCAGGGCACATAGGTAGGCTGCAGGTTCAGTCCCCAGTCATGGCACACATGAGAGGCAACCAACTGGTGTTTCTCCCCCTCTCTCACCCCTTCCCTTCCCCTCTCTCTAGTATCAATGGGCATGTCCTCAGATGAGGATAAGAAAAGGGCAGGGGAATGTAATAAAACAAGAACTATCACGTAGTCCTGGCTCACCCTAGGTGACTAGAAACAGTTAAAATATCAATATTTGGCAATTTTGAAATCATCTCAGCTCTTCCTGATGGTCATATAAATTTTTGGTGAAATTAAAATATTTGGCTATACCACCTAAGACACAGGAATATGTATCATAAAACAGAGACTTCATTATAAGCTAAATCCACACTGCCGTGTTACAACCACTCCTTATTTAACCACATGACACAAGGGGAAATCCAGAAACCCCTGACCAAGATATTACTAGCAGAGTGTTCTACAGGCAGTTGCCATATCACACTTTCAATCTTTTCTTTTCAAGATGTTACTAATTGCTCACAAGTTGCAGCTACAATGCCAAGAAAGGCATTATCTACCATCTTTATTTGAAACCTCCAGTCATATTAACAGACACCGAGGCTCTTGAATCTTGACACCTCTCACTTTCATGTTCTCTTTACTAAGAAACAAAGTAAGCCGTGACAATATTAATAGGTGTCCATTTTAATGAGTGACCGATATGTGCCAGACACTGAAGATGGCACTATTAACCTCATTTTGTAAGGAAGGAAACACAGGCACAAAGGTTAATTAACTTGCCCACAGTCCCAAAAGTAGCTTAGTCTCAGCACTAAGCCTTAAACCCAGGCTGGCTGGCTCCAGAGCTATTGTCTTTAACCTTTACGCCACGCTGTCTTTCCGATCCGTAATTATACACTTAAGGAATCTTTAAATTGACATCATTTTATCTAAAAATTTTCCTTTTTTTCTGCCTGCTGAAGGAGGACTCTCTGACATGGTTACAACAGGTCCACATTTGTGCCTGGAGACGTCTACCTGCCTTGTCTTCTTCCCACACTGGCCTCGCACTACCTCACGCAAATCCCTCTCAAATTGCCCTAGATACGAAAAATGGAAGGGGATCTTTTCTTGCTTTGTACTGCTGAGTAATTAGATTTTAGGGATCTTATAAACAAGAACCGATTTTGCTACTTTTGCACATGTACCATGTGGGCACGAGCCTAGTATTTAGCTCAGAATCTATCATTGAATACTTGATTTTTTGTTAAGTCGGGCTTTTCGTGGTTAGCCGTACATTGCTTGCTTTACTGTGAGTTTTATAGATTCTGGCACCACTCTTGTGGAACAGTCTTGGTGACACAGCTTTATGGTACCTAATGTGTTGACAGCAGTCTGGCAGATTAACACTAGAAAAAGTGGCCCACTGTCTGCTTGCATTAGGTCCAGTGGCCATGCAGAGTCACGCTGAAATACCTGATTCATGAGTCCCTCCACGCTGCACTCACGACATACACAGCAAGGTGTGTAAGAGGTGGCACCAGGTGTGAATAAAGTGACATATGGACATGAAACCTTTTTGCTAGAGACTGGAGGCTTAAATTCCAATTTCAGATGCATTCAGGTGATGCTCCTCTTTGTCCAGGAAACAAAACAGAAAAATACAAATGACTGCAAACTGAAGTTGTTGGGGTTTTTTTTCCCTCATTACTATATTTCATTGATCCTAAGACATACTTTACTTTGGTCATATTTCAATATATCAGAAATAGTACCTATCTTACAATTGGTAGCATCTTAGATTTGGTGAACTACAATAAAATGTAGTTGCATATTATTCTGGATTGTATGGTTTTCAAGTTTTATGTTACCATTAACCCATTTATTCATAATTCATCTAGGGGACAATGTTAACAATTTGTCTTTGTTTTCTCTTTTCTTATCTTCCTCTGTTTGCCACAGAAGATATAATAAAGAATGTTTGAGGTAAATGAAAGGTAATGTAACTTCAAGGAAACAAAGCTTTGAAGCTACTTTGTAATAAGCACAAAGCTGTTACCCTCCTGTGAAGAAAATACAGCCTGAGAGCTTCCCCAGGCTGTGCGCAGCCCGAATGTGTTCCTTCTACGACAAAGACACAATTCCAAGGTGAAAGAGTTCCAGATGTTGAAGTCTTCCTACCAGCTTACATCAACTGACTCCAAGACACAATAAGCCTTTTAACTGAAGCTTGAAAATCTCAAGGGGTTTCTCCTCCGCCTCCCAAACATCAAAATCATGCTCACACATTTAAACAATTAGGTGAGATGTGCAGAAGCTAGCACTAAAATGTCTGAAATTTGAGGGCTAAGTGTGCAGTTAATATTAACTAGTTAATACAGATTTCACCTATAGAAAATTTTAAAAACATGATTTGTTTTCTTTCACTTTAGGAAAAAGGGGAGTCTTTTAAATTCAACTTACTAAAGAAAAAAATTCTTTGGAAGAGGGAAAATAGCCAAATACTGCTAAGGGATCTAGAAAAAAAGAAGAAAAACCTAAGAAGCAAAAGTAGGGACTGTTTTTCAGAAATATAACCAGTTAAAATGACTTTTGTCAAAAATTTTCCTACCTATACCACAAAATAATAAAAAATTGATATCAGAGTCCTTCCTTCCATATAAGGTACCAGATGGCTTCTTGGGTTGGCTGCTATTGTTTTTCCTGATTATAAAAGTACCTTTCATTTTGAAATTTTAATACTAAAAAATAAAAATTAAAAGCCACCTGCAATCCAAATAAATAATATTTATTGAGTTCTAAGAATGCAACAGGCCCTATGTGAAGTATTTTACATGCTCTGTTGCATTAATCCAAACAAGCCTAGGAAGTAAGTACTGTTACCATCCCCCAGTTCCAGCTGAAGAAGCTGAGCTTAGGTAAGTTTAAAAACTTGCTGATTGTCATACACAGAGCTAAAAAGTCACTTGTCTGAAGTTACACATCCAGTAAGCAGTTGGCCAGGGATTGATTATCAGATGTTTCATTCTGGAATCAAAGCTTTTAACTGAGTGAAACTGCCCTTCTTTGAAACTACGCACGTCTGAAACTGATGTACTTGTCCGAGTTTCTTCCTGTGCTTACAATTTCATTTGGCGTAAAAGTGAGACCATAGTTAATATATCATTTCGTACTCTTTGTTTTCCAAACATAATTTGTGCAAAAGTGTTTTTTCTTATTCACAACAGCTGAGGGATTTCAGGTTTTCTCTTAGGAGAGATGACTGCCACAGCCGTAATGGCCATTTTAGGAAGTCCTGATATACGCGTTCCCTAATTTTTCCCCAAAATGTTTGTACTTACTGAACGCTGACGGCGGGGAGCACGCAGTTCTCATTATACTCTGGCAGCAACAAGATTTTTTTTTTAATCTTCACTAATTTGATGAGGGAAAAGTATCTCGTTTTAATTTGGAGATTTTCACGTTTACTGGCAATTATCATTTTCTATACATTGCTAACTTGTAACCTTTACTGCTTTTCTCTTGGACTGCAGCTGTTTTTCTACTGTATCCACTCACAGAATATGTTGATGAGTTTTGACAGATCCATACCCACACATCACGGCAGCTAAAGGACAAAAACATGGACAATCCTTCCTAACATAGAGCTCACTCACACTTTCACAAGGAAGTGGAACTGGATAAGCGGACCGACTCCGCCCTGCAGTGCTTGCATTTGTGGAGCCTTCTCACAGGCTCCTGGCCAAACCACCACCGTGATGTCTGCCTTCTGAAAGGGTGGACTGTCAGTGCAGAATTCTGTCATACTCTTCTGACTGCTTCCATGTTGTAAGGATATTGGCAAAAATAAAGTCAAACTACACGTAAAAATAATTCCAAAATCTTTTTTAATTTTTTGAATGTACCTGTTCTCTCTTTTTATTTATTGATCTTAGAGAGAAAGGGACAGAGAGAGGGAGAGGTGGAAATAGGGAGAAACATCAAGTGGTTGTTCCAGTTACTCATGTGTTCGTTCATTGGCTGGTTCTCGTATGTGCCCCAACAGGATGAAAACCTCCAACCTTGGTGTATCGGATGATGGTCCAACCAACTGAGCTACCCGGCCAGGGCCTGGCTTTTATTTTTTTTTTAAAGGTTTAATGTTTTGCCATTTCTCGACTTGCAAATTGCACAACTTCATCCTGGAGTAGCTTCATTCTGGAACCTTTCTAAAGTGACTTTTTTACCTTTTTACATATCTTACTCTCCTCAAATGTGTTCTATTTCGAATCTAATATAACTTCAAAACATCAAACCTAAGTCCTCTTCAAGCCGTCCTCAGCTCCCTGCTGGCGCCCCTGGAAGGACAGGTTCCTCGGTCCCCCTCCTGAGTCTCTCCCCCTCTGCAGTTCTCCGTGCTGCAGTCACAGCCACCCTGCCTGCTGGCTGGGCTATTTCAACAGCCTCTGACATTTTGCCTCTAATCCTTCTTCAACTGCAATCCATCACATGTTGCCAAACTAACCTTTCAACTCCATTTCCATCATGTAATGTAAGTCGGGATCTCACTCTGTCTAAACTCCCAGTTTCGCCATAGTCTACGCTCACCCTGTCGAGCCCTAGTGCCTGCCTGGCTGTCCAAGAAGCTGAGAGAAGGAGGGGCGTGTGTGGGTCCCTCTGCCCCAGCTCCAGCTCTCCCCAGGAAAACACTTGGGGCGAAGGTCCCTGCCCTGACCCCTGCAGGTTGCTCTGGGCTGGCTGGCTGTTTCCTGCTGGGGCCCTTGGCTCACAGTATCTCCGTGATATTGTTCATGTTATTTCTCAGTTCCTCCAACCTATCAAAAGAAAGTGCTAACTTGTTTCTCCGCTACCAAGCCCTGCACTGGCCACGCTCAGTCGCTACTACACCGACAGCATCCCATCTTCGGCGCTTAATGACACACTGTGCCATCCTGCCCTGATCCTCATGTGCCTGTTGACATCCTTAGTATATCCCACAGACCTCAGCAGTTAAAACTTCACATAAACACTCCTTCACAAACATTAAAGTCACACCTAAAAGTTAGCAAGAATATTCTAAACATCTGCACACTCATAATTCTTACCCATCGTTGAAAGGAGTTAATAATTTTTATTATGAGTCTCACACAAACAACTGCCATTTAGTCTTCACTGTTAAATCTGAAAACACTGTTACATTTTTTCCTTGTCATTACTAGCTATGTCTTTGCATTCATTAACATCCTTCCTAGAACTGACATGGGTATGGCCCTGTACCAAAGCTCTAACTCAGGAGGTGGCAAACTCATTTTCACTGGGGGCCACATCAGCCTCACGGTTGCCTTCAAAGGGCTGAATGTAATTTTAGGACTGTAGAAATGTTACTACTCCTTAACTAGGGGCAAGGAGCTCTACATTCAGCCCTTTGAAGGCAACTGCAAGGCTGATGTGGCCCCCAGTGAAAGAGAGTTTGACACCCCTGCACCTAACATGAATTTGGATAGGTCCAGTTTCCCCAAACCCCACTCCTGAAAGCGTGCCGTTGAATCCAAGGTCGTAAGGCAGGTGTCTGCCCCAACCCCAGTGCCACCGAATGGTTGCTCAGTGCTTACACGACCCACTCCAGTACAGGTCCTCAGGAAACGCTCACCTCGGCGAGAGGTCCCCTCCCAAAAGGATTTCAGTTGCTAGTTGTTTTCTCCAGTGCAATATTACAATATGAACATTATTGCATGCTAACCTACAAAAGCACTGGATTAACTCACACCGCACCTAGAGTACCTAATCAAAACAATGTTACCCTGGGAAAACTCGCCAATCAGACGCCAGGAACACGGTGAAGGGGTCTGCCCCAGAAGGCAGGACTAACTCTCACCTCCTCTTCTTCCACGCATGTTCTGAAACCACTGGAGACAACCAAGCAGGGGGTGGTACCTGTCACTGAGGAGGCACAGAGAGGACAGCCCTCAGGTGCAGGGCAACCTCACACCATCGAGACACAGCTGCAACACTCAATTCATCCTGCCTGACTGCACTCAGAGGCCTCTCCCATGGAGCAGGGCTGGAGGCAGGCCCCCCTCTGCAAGCAGCCATGCTCCCGTGGAGGGCTGAGGGGCAGGAGCTCCGGCGAACTCACAGTCACAGCTGTGAGGCACTGATCGCAGGAAGGGAGGGGGGGGTTCCCCCACCCACTGGTCACTGCCCTGCTCTCCTCCACTGCAAACAACAGCAGCAGTGGCCTAGCAAGCCTGGAACTGGGCTCTAACAGCCAAGTGGGTGTCAGGAAGGGTGCAATGTGGCAGAAGGAACAAGGATGCCAGGACACGAGGACACTGGGCCCACAGAAGAAGGAACCTGCAGAGCAGGAACCACCAGGATGCGGAAACAGGGCAAAGGACACGGTGCGGGCTGGAGATGTGGAGCCGGGGTTCAGAGGAAGGGCTGTGCTGCCTCTGTTCTGCTTTGCAGGAAGGAGGTGATGTGAGGAAGACTTCGGATTTTAGACGAGCTTAGAATATAAAGGACAGAAGTTTGGGGGAGATAACAGAAATAAAAACACAGACTTAGCAATTAATCACATGATAATAGGAGCTGAAGCTGTGGGCCTAAACCAGCCCCTAACAAAGCCAAGATGAAAACCCTGAATACAGGCTGTATTTAGGGAGCAGAAAAAGAGAGATGGGGCACTGGGAGGGAAGGCCCGGGACCCTAACAGTGCCTCTGTGCCAAGGTCTGGGAGCCGAGTTTCAAAGAGGGTAGGGAGGTTAGTGAGAAAGAAATGAGGGGAAAAGGGAGACAGACAACTGAGAAAAGAGTCCCATGTAAGTATTCCCTTTACCTTCCACCTGACATCCTGTCTCTTCTGTAGGATTATGCTACCAAGTCCTCAGGAACTGCAGTGGCCCACCCACCGAAGCACCTTGAAGATGACTCATTTTAAAGGTACTGCATGCCCTTGAAAATAAGGGCTTGAAGTACAAGTCCCTATTTCACTGGCTTGAAATGGGTTGCCCTAAAATTGTTACTGCTGCGTATTAAATCAATTTTCTTTTTGTACCACATAAACTAGAACTATATATAAAACAAGTTTTTTAGTATTCTGTGGCAATAATGGGAAAAATTTAACAAATGCATACAAAACATGCTACAGTCCATCTCTTTCAACAGCACCTCTAAAGCGGACTGTGCTTTCACACTCCTGGCCACTTGTCCATTTTTACCTTTTACATTAATTCGTATGCCAAACTGCAGCTGCATTCCATTCATTTCTTTGTAACAGAAGAACATTACTTGCAAAATTCCAAACAATTTTCTAAGATTATGAGAGTATCCATTTTTCTAAGTTGTTTTTGTGTAACCTAACATATTGGCCTAAACATGTGGCCTTTAAAAGTTTTTTTAAGATTTTATTTATTTATTTTTAGAGAGAAGGGAAGGGAAGAAGAGAAACATCAATGTGTGGTCACCTCTCATGGGTCCCTGACTGGGAATCTGGCCTGCAACCCAGCCCTGACTGGGCATCAAACCAGTGACCCTTTGGTTTGCAGGCCTGTGCTCAATCCACTGAGCTACACCAGCCAGAGCAACATGTGGCCTTTGAAACTTTAAAGGACATCAGAAGCACCTAGATAAAAAATTCATATTCTAGACAGCCCACAGAGATTTTGAGTCAGTAAAACTGGTATGGGGTGGAGGAATCTGCATTTTTAACAAGATCCCCAATGACTGTGTTGATTCTAAAGCCTGATAATATCTATTTTGTCATTCTCATATTACCAAATGAACTTTTTAAATAATTACATAAGATCCTCAAAATCATCTATCAGACCCATTTTACAGGTTCCTTGAAGAAAAAAGATGAAGAGCTACCTCAGTCCAGCTCAGAATTCTCCTCTTTCTTGTGCACCAATGGACGCATGGTATCTGCAAAACAACCTTCTACCTTCTAAGTCCTGGCGAGGCGAAAGGGCAAGGGACCAAGAACCTTGTTGAAAAGCTGCAGGATCCAGGCCATCTTTCGTTAGCTTTCTGTCCCCAGAGTAATGGACAAGCATTTTCTATGCAAATGTCTCCAAACAGTAAAAAAAAGGGGGAAGCTGAGGTTCCTTGGAAGAGTAAAAGCTACACAAGGAAATCTCATAAGGATGTGAATTAATACTGTAATGCTCTGAATCAAAAAGCCTAGTGTAAGTGAAACACATGCGAGCACACAACAGATTCAGCAGCTAGCCCAAACCGTCTCAGTTAGAGGAACTAAGACAGTAAAGACTCATCTTCGGGTCTGCCAAGTGATGATGACGACGATGATGATGATGGCAATGATCCACAAAGGCAATGCCAACGATGTGGGCATTTCCCCGAGTTCTGAAAAGCCTGCACAGAGAGAATGACAGTCGAGCCTCAAGACCGGCCATTCTGTGGGCCAAAGCCTGGGTTTCCGCGCAGGTGCTCACACAGGAACTGCCTCTGCTCGCCACCAACACGGTGAAACACGTCGAGGGGCATCTTCCACCTAGAGCACCGTGGCACCGCCTGCCAGCCAGCGCTCAGTGACTGCAGCATCACCCCCTGCGGGTTCACCCATGCAGGGCAACTACCTGTGCCTCTGTACCACGTCCTTATTCAACGGCACAGAAGACCGAGTTCTCCTTATCCTGCGGAACCCCAGTGACTAAACGGGAATGGCTCTCAGCACTAACGGTAGCCACAAAATTCCTTACAAACTTGAAGTTTCTTTCAGACACCAGAGCAGATTTTTATTTTTGTTTTTAATAAGAAGGAAAAAAGAAAACTTAAAATGCTAATTCTGGTTATAAACTTGCTTCTGAAACTTTACACATCAAAACAAAAATCAGAATTCTAAGTGCATCAAAAATAGTAAAACTTAACTTATAACTGGAAGCTCACTGTACTCAAGTTAGTTAACGGCCTGTTCAATTGTAAAGGAAAAAAAACCTACAAAACCTGTACAAAAGCTAGAAATATATCGGCACAGAATATTCCTATGAGGCAAAGTAATACTCAGATTTCGGCCTTTATCTTTTTATAAAGAAGATATATGTCTGCAGATTCATACCCTGAGTTTTACACCTATCTAAATAATACAGTATGTCTGCAGAAGGCGGACTGCTGTCTTGTGTGTTAGCAAAACAGTTTGCAAGTGCTTTGTGGAGGCTGCATATATACCCACATTAATGCATCTATGAAGAACAAAAGCATAGCATCCTGGGTCTTTTCAAGTCCTATGCAGTGAGAGAAAGATGCTAAGTAAGTTAATACATCTTATATAAACACTGGAAAGAAAGTTTGAGGAAAACCAATTCTGTAGCATGGTGAATACTTTGATGTTGGCTACATCTTAGATGCACCAATAAATGAAAATAGGGCTAGGACACTAGTGACCCTTGGAATGAGCAAGTGTCTCAGGCTGACAGCGTTTGCAGTCAGTATGATATGACACCTGAGGAAAGGAAGTGTCTGACTGCAATCCACTGAGACACCTTTGAGCCTCACAATTTCTCTCTAGGAGTTGGCCCTCAAAAGCACAGGTGTCTAAGTTCTTCACAAATGTTCTTCCCTCCCTCCTAGGGCCTAAATCATCTTGGTGAGACCATCCAAAGCAATTTCTGCAGACAGGTTTAAGCTACAGCCTATCCTGATTTGAGTCCCAACTCCACCATTAATAGCTGTGATCTTGGGCAAATTCATGAAACAATCTCTAAAACTCTGTTTCCTCACCTATAAAATGGCAGCTACTGTTCCTACCTCAGCATTTTAATTAATCATACTTTGGTATTTAGTGGAAAGAGTTATGTAAAAAATAGTTTCAGCAAAATGCAAATTCACATACATTTTTTGTGGAAAAAAATTTGATTTTACATTTTGATTTTGATTTTGATATTTGATACATTTTGATTTTGGTACATTTTTTCAAATTTGCAAAGATGGAAGAACAGTACGGGAACTCCCATACATCGATATTTACCAACTGTTTATACTTTGCCCCCATTTTTTTCCCCTTAGAGTCATGAGTAAATGAAAATAAAACAGTATAAAATAAAACGCTGTCTCCACTCCATCTCCTCCATTTTCATGCCGATCTGGATAGCAGTGGAATTCCAAGGAGGCCACCCCGCAGTCTCACCCTTCCAGAAGGAGGCGTTTCCTCACTTTTTAGTTGCAACTCATAGCCAAGACCATGACCCCCAAGCTACTGTCATTTTGGATCCCCTTTTCTTTCTTAAGCGATAAATAAAATTCCAAGGGAAATGAGTGAATCAAATGCTCTTTGAGAACACCCTGGGCCACTCTGGTCTGCCCTGGAAATGGCTAACATCCCAGAACTGACTGGAGATGTCCCACCACTCTGGGTCTAGGATAGCATCTCCCATTTTTTGAGAAATGCGGGTTTGGGGAATAGGAAGGAACGGCTGTTTCACTAGCAAGACACTTGTAACCTGGTTAGTAGATGAGCATCTTCACAGTTAGAAAAGAACTCCCACAAGCCTGTCCTGGTTAGTACCTGGGACATCTGAACCACCTCTGCAGAACTGAGAGGGTTAGGTAAGCACCACCTCGTCACACACCTGAACAGACACACACAGACATTCCCTAACGCCTACTCCAGAAATCAGTGAAAACCACGTAGCCAACCACCACTGCAGGCCACTCATTCTTTTCTGGTCATAATCTAAGATTAGGGGGACTTTTTAACTTAAAAAACAAAATCAAAACACATGATTTGCTAAGTGCAATGAGTAAGAGTGAGCGACTAGCTACTAAGCAAATATGCCCGATGCCATACTAAGTACTTCAGATAGAATCCCTCCTTTAATCTTCCACCATCACTCTGGGTAGGTGATAATATGATTTCCATTTTTATGACTCACTAGCTAATCTGTCTGATGTCACAACTCAAGTTCTCAGCCACGGGGCGGGGGGGGGGGGACAATTGCTCTCCTCTCCACGGGAGAAGAAGAAAATTAAAGGTGATGGGCTGGAACTTGGTCGTCTCAGGTGCCAAACATCCCAAGACATACGGCTCTACAAGTGTAGTGGGCACAAGCAGAGGAAGCAGGGACAGAAACAGCCTGGGCTGACAGGCCACAGCATGACGAAGTGACAGAGGATTACAGGGCGGTGCCTATTAAGACAGTAATGACGCAAGCCTCAAAGCTGGTCTAGACAGCAAGGAGGCATCATGGTTACACACACAGATTCTGAAGAATGACCCATCTGGGTTCAAATTTGTCCTCCACTCCTCGCTTGCGTTGTAGGGTCCTGGGCAATTTGACCTCTCAGTCCAAGTGTCCTCACTGGTAAAACAGGGTTAGTAATTCTACCCATTTCCTAGAGTTGTTCTGATAAGTAACTGAGACAATCCATGAAAACACTTGGTAGAATGCCCAGCTCACTGGAAATGCTCAATACCTGTTACTCGTTGGGTGACTGCTGTTATTTTTAATAATGTGGTGGTGGAGTTTCTGCACAATTTCAGTTGACTGCCCCGACACACACCTAACAGAGAAATTAAACACTGTTTGATCAAGATTTTTAAATTCTCGAGATGAGTCTGCATGATTTTAATGACAAAATCAATACGCCTACAATAAGCCAAAGCAAAATTTCAAGCACAAACAAGGTCAGGTGTACAAGAATATAAAATACTGCAATGGAGATTTTTTTTTTTAATTTACCTTGAGAGCCCTGGCTGGGTAGCTCAGATGGGTAGAGTGTCCTCACCAACTAAGGCATATTTTTTATCGTACGCCTGTGTTCACATTGATTTTATTAGCTGCTTACGGAGGTGGCGAGCACTGCCTCGGAAACTGAGGGCGGGCTTCTCTACAGGGAGCTCTCCGTTTGTCTGCTGAGTATCACGTTAAAGACAGTTTTTAGGTGTGTGTGTTAAAATAATATATATATATATGATAATTATGGTTTTTAATCCTCATCCAAGGACATGCTTATGGATTTTATAGAGAGAGAGGCAGGGGAGTGGGGGAGAGAGAGACGCCGATCCGCTGCCTCTTTCACATGCCCCAACTGGTGATCGAACCCAGTTATGTGCCCGGACTAGAAATCGAACCTGCAACTGTTGGTATATAGGACAAGGCTCAACCAACTGGGCCACCCAGCCAGGGCTTTGTAATTCTGTTTTAAATATCAACAGAACAGATTTTAAAATGTTACGTTTCTTTTAGAAGGATAAAAAGAGAACAGATTCTTTCATCAGTTAAAGTAGTCCCAACTTGCCATAGAACTAGGAGAAACATGAATTACTGAGGTACTATCAATACGTACCCTTCATCAGACATAATGCAGTAAAATATGGTGCGGAAACCGCTGACTTCTAAGCAGAGGATACCAGGGAGAGTAAGTGACTTGTCAAAACTAACACACGGGTCCAACTCCCCGCCGCTCCGGACACAGAGGTTCAGCGACAGCGGCGCTCCGCCCGCCCCCGTGTTGGTGGAGCCCACGGTGGAAAGCCAATCTGCTGCCTCCAGGCCGCTGCTGAAGGGTGGGGGTGGGAGAGAACGAGCCCCAAATAAACATCCTCTTTATTCTTCCACTAAAACCCACATCACAGGAACCTGCATACAGCTTTCCACTTAGTATTTACCCCTTTGAGGAGGCAATGATTTCTTTAACCATAACAATACACTGTTGTTGGGACCAAACAAGAAAATACCTCTTCAAAGATTTTTGAAAAATTTAAAACTAGTTTAAGTTGAAGAAACCGTATTAGAAGTGAACTGCCACAAAACAGTTGGCACAAGACCATCTGTAGGTAAGTTAGCACACACAGCTTTTCTTCTATTCTACCATAAAGGAATATTACTGGCCCTATATTTAGCCAAATAGCCCTCAAAACCACTTATGCTGAAAGTAAAACTTGCTTCTTTCCCATCTTGCAAGATGGTGGGTGAAGAAACTGAGACGCTGGATACCAAGGAGAAGAAACCTGAAGCCGAGGTTAAGAAGGGCAACCTCAAGGCCAAGAGGCCTAAGAAGGGGAAGTCCC
Source organism: Artibeus jamaicensis (assembly GCF_021234435.1). Taxonomy (NCBI): domain Eukaryota; kingdom Metazoa; phylum Chordata; class Mammalia; order Chiroptera; family Phyllostomidae; genus Artibeus; species Artibeus jamaicensis. The sequence goes on from NW_026522059.1 coordinate 43,296,402, forward strand.
ACTGCAGCCGAAGCCCTGTCCTAGTCAGAGGAACTGGCAGATACTCCTGTCAGCTATGCATTCCCAAAAGGCCACGCACAAGAGGAAGTGCTCAGCAGCTAAATCCAGGATTACAAAGAATAAGGAGAGCTCCGGCCAGGGAGGGGCGGTCAGTCGGAGCGCCATCCCAGACACTGAAAGGCTGCGGGTTCCATCCCCAGCCAGGGCACAGGCCTGGGCTGCAGGCTTTCTTCCCAGGTCAGGGCGTGTAGGAGAGGCAACAGAACACGTTTCTCTCTCACATTGAAGTTTCTCTCCCTGTCCCTCTCCCTCCCCTCCCCTCTCTCTAAGATCAATAACTGTGTCCTCTGGTAAAAATAAAATACAAAATAAAATAGTTCTCTTTTAAAAAAAAGAAAAAGAAAGTTCTTGCTACTATCATGAACTGGTGGCAACAAGCCCTCATATAGCCCTCAAACCAGCTGGTGGCAACAAGAATGGTGACACCCAAGTGATTAAACTTCCCCAAAATGAGTAGATATTATCCTACCGAAGATGTGCCTCGGAAGCTGTGAGCCACGGCAGGAAGCCCTTCCGTCGGCCCGTGAGAAGACTGCGGGCCAGCAGCCCTCTGCAGACCCTGCGGACCCTCTTCACTGGGCACCACGGAGGCAACCGGGTGGTTTTCCTGAAGCAGCTGAGCAGGGCCCTGCTTCTTGTGAGTGGACTTCTGACCCTTAATCAAGTTCCTCTGCACAGAACACACCAGAAATTTGTCATCGCCACCTCCGCCCAAATTGGATCAGTGGTGCAAAAATCCCCAAACATCTCATGGATGCTTACTTCAAGAAGCAGTAGCTACACAAGCCCAAACACCAGGAAGATGAGACCTCTGACACACAGAAAGAGAAAGACTAGACTCCAGACCAGCACAAGGTTGATCAGAAAGCCACTGAATCACAAATACTGCTCTATGTTTGCTCTCACAAATGGCCATTATCCTCCCAAAATGAAGTTCTAAATTTCTTATGAAGAACCTAATTAAATATCTGATCTGTTAAGGAAGGGAGGGAGGGAGGGAGGAGGGAAGGAGGGAATCTTTCCAGTGAAGCAGGTCCCTACAACCAGTTTAAGTCCATAAATTAACTTGAAAAGACATACAATCTTGCCTTCCCTGAAGGAGACAGGAAGGACCTTGGTGGACTTGACTAATTCATACTGACCACCAGAAAAGCCAATGAGGAACAATGTCAATAAAAATACCTTTGAAATAGACCCCTAACCACAGGCTATGAGTCCTAGGAAGAGTATCTTTATGTATACCCAAATCAAACTCTGACCCATAACAGAAACAAATGAATACTAATGTTACCTATACAAACTGGCAAAAAACTAAAATACAAACACTTCCCGCAATGAATTGTTTCAAGATAAATGCTCAGGGTTTCCATAATTTATTTCATAGAATATTAAAGTCAGCAACTTAAAAGCTCTTCTGTTCTGCATTTATCAGTTAGCATCTCTCATTTACTACCAACCATGTTACATAATCCCCTTTTTATAATAAATGAATAAAGTGACTTCTTAGCTGATTCACATGTAGAAGCGGTTTACATATACACTAAAGATTAGGTAAGTATTCTGACCACGGATGCTATTTTTTTCCACAATTACTTAAGTAATGTATTCATTTCTACCACACCCATGTATGACTGCAACGAGCTCCTAAAACACAACTCCCTCCCTCCACTGAGGGCACAGTTGGACCCACCAGCTATCTGTTGAGAGCCCAAGGACCTTGTCCCAATGTGTAACTAGCAACAGAAAGCTGCCTGGAGAATATGGAGATACAGAAGAACAAAATGTAGCGAAGTCTGCTTACCATAGGATTCTGGCCTCAATCTATGATCATTACACTCATGCAAAGTGCTACATTGTAGGCAAGGAAGAAGCAAAGTGCTACACATTAGGCGAAGAACACAGGAAGTGTCACATGTTAGACAAGTAACAAAGGTTCCTTCCCCTGTCCCTTTCCAGGGACCCCCAACAGCAATCCTTAGTGGGCTCACCATGTACCAACATCTTAGGGGAAGCTAGCAAATCATTTTGGAACGGTTTGGAGTGCTACTAGACTACATCAGTCATTTGCTACAAGAATTCATGAACAACTTCCTCAAATCTAGTCCTCAGGAGCTCCCTGTCTCAGTGAACAGCATCAGCAACCAGAGGAATACACCAGAAACCTACATTCCCTGACACCTTCCTCTTCCTGAGAACAAATCTACCGTCAAGTCCTATTCATTGAACCTCCTAAATATTTCTCAAATCTGTCCATTTTTCTCCATCCCCACAGTCATCAATCTAGTCCAAGCCATTATTTCTCCATGCCATGGACCACAACAATAGCAGGGAGGATGCTGTTCCCCATCTATTCTCCCTCCCCTGCCCCACCCATCAATTTAGTCTTCAAGTCTGCTCATGTCCAGCACTGCTTCACACTCATTGGTCACTCTGCTGCTTTTTTAAAAATCCCAAATTCCATATCCTGTAAGCCCTTCCCAAGCTGGCCTGTACCTGCCTCTTGAGTCTCATCTAGCTGCTCTCTGTAGACCTCAAACACACTGCGTCTCTCCAGGCTGTCTAGACCTGCTCCCTTCTTCTACCACCACTTGGACAGCACTGCTACACCCGTTCGTAAAGAGCAGCACCCCACACGGTACCCACTGCCCACGAGACTGCAGTGGCTTTATTTCATGTACGTGTGGACCTGCCACATCTTCTCACGGCACCACTGTATCACGGCACCACTCAGATACACCCATCCCCTTTTGGGTAGCAGGTACCCAATAAATACTTGAATCAATCAACAAGAAAGCAGATGAAACAAGAAAACTGATCACAGTCCAGAGTCGGTTGCCACCAGAGCCAAGCCTGCCAACCACAGCGGCAGTGAGGCTGAAATGGCCAGGAAAGGAAGCTTCTCCGATTCCACACTGGCCTAAAGAAACAAGCCCAGGGGCCAATCAGCCTTTTACTACCAAGTTCTGCTGCTTCATTACTACTCTACATTATTTTTTTTAAGATTTTATTAATTTATTTTTAGAGACGGGAGAGAGGGAGAGAAACTTCAATGTGTGGTTGCTTGTCATGTGGCCCCCCCGCTGGGAACCTGGCCTGCAACGGAGGCATGTGCCCTGACTGGGAATCGAACTGGTGACTTCCTGGTTCGCAGCCCACGCTCAATCCACTGAGCCACACCAGCCAGGGCACTACTCTACATTATTTTTACTTTTTAAAAGATAGTCTTTAACTTTCAAAGTAAAAACAAAACATAACCCTCGAGAAATACTTCACTGAGAAAACTATCGTGTTTGTAGCCAACTAACATTAGTTTAAAAGTACAGGAATCAAAAACAAACAAACAAAAAAGGTACAGGAATCTAGTTATGGTAATGAATACATGCTTATAAAATGAAAACAGTAATCAAACCCTGGAATAATTATCACTACATTTTTCTAGATGGATAATCATAGTTTCCCCACCACCCCCCAACCAAGGAGGAATTTAAAAAAAAAAAAAAAACCTCTCTAAACCATGACATAGAAGAAGCAAATAAATTTTGTTGGGCTTAAGAACACCTTTAAGAGCTACGTTAGCAGATGCTGCAGGATTGTCCGAATGTACGAGGGAGAGGGCCAGGCTCCTCCAGAGCCAGCGCCTGCCGGGCAGCAGCACCGAGCTAGGCACCAGGAAGACAGCTGCGACCCACCAGCTCTGCGATAACTGGGTGACCAGCCAGAGGCAACTCATTTAATTAATCTCTCTGGGCTTTAGTTTCTCACTCTGTAAAATGAGGAAGTTTGACTAGCTCTCTAAGGTCCTCACGCTCTAAAGACCCAAAGATTCATTAATGATTGTAAGATAAATTTCTATTTGACAATATCATTATGATTTCCTATTCCTATTTGTAATTTCCTATTGCTGTTGGTAATCCCTATTTCCTGTTGGTAATTTTTATCATGCAGGTGTAATTTCATTTAAGATTTTTAATATACTGATACAAGTAAAATAAAAGAGCAGTAGTAGTGTTTTTAATTACCTTCCCAGCTCTTAATAACCACCATAATCAGCTATGGACTTCTGCCATAATTGCAACCCGACCTGACTAATACCCAAATTAAAATAAATCATTGCATCGTCATATTTTTGTAGAAAAATTAAGTGATAATTTACTCCCAATTTATTTTATATTTTAACATTATCCATCACCTTTGAATATCAGCTTTTTGAGAACTAAGACAAAATAATAAAATTTTCTAATGAAAAAAGGAAATTTTTATCTCCTAAACTAATAAAGATCAATGGCTTTAGAAACCTGGGAAGATACAATACTAAATTCTGAATTTCTAATGGCATATAAAGAACAGCTTGTAAAAAAAAAAAAAAAGATACACGAATGTGTCCATGTGACTAAAAAAGACAACCGAGTCACACAGCGCCAATATGTGCCTGACGTCACCTCAACATCCCCCAAAATGCTACTTCTCCATCTTTTTCGGTGACTTTAGCTACGTGACCCATATCTACTTTAGCGCTTGTCTGTTTACATGTAGAAAGCATTTTAATACTAAAGTAAAACAATTTAGTACAAAGCTGTAGTTTTAAGGGCCATTTTTTTGTAGTTGCACACTTTGCTCAGCCCTGACTGAGCATTTTTATTCTTGCAATGCCTTATTTATAGATGTTTATGAGATGACCATAGTGTCTGCTGTCAAACCCTAAAGGCCATATATGGGTATGAATAAGAAAGGATAAAAAATCACTACTACCTTCAAAGTTAATCTTAAAAGTGAAATGTACTTGGTTAGCTATAGAACTCTCTCCCCCACCAGATGGTAAACTCTCTGAGGGAAGGCACTGCCCCTTCACTGGCCGTTTACAGGCTGAAAGCTTTGCCACTGACGCTGAGTCCACAGTAACTAAGGGACATGACTGCACGGCAGGCAGCCGTTCCTGAGCATAGGGAGTAAAATACTGTAAGCCTAGCTTTGCCATAATGACTCTGAACTTGGCATGTAGAGTGTTATGGGTTACACAGCACGTACAGAAGGGCACTCAGACTGTATTCTCTTAGAGAAAAATATTTTTCTTTTGACCGAATTGCCTAAAAATTATGCTACAGTACACTGACTGCATCTGTCTGTATGAAGAAAAGTTGTGACCTATCTTTGACACAGTATTTTAAAGTATTTCTAATGTAGTCATCTCAATTCAATAAAAGTAACATTAGTGAAAAAGTTTTAGAATTGGTCCTGTAAGTTGAACTGTTTAAAAACTAGATCAAGTACAATAAATCTATGAACTTAGAGGCATTATTTTAAACTTGACTTCTATATTTTCACCTCGAAAAAAAGTGTTTTTTCCTGAAAAGGAGAAAATAACCCTGGAGTTTTTAACTATCACCATTACCTATATATGACCTACATCATTTCTCTACCCTGACTTTTATGTTAAGATATAGAAAAGGAAGTTAATTTAAATACATCCATTGATAAAACCAATACAACTAGAGTGTGAAACTGACATGCCAGTCTTTTATTAGTAGTAGTAGTAGTAGTATTCATTTCATATCTAGGAACTCATTTCAATCTTGAAACCCAGAATATAATTAATCAAGCTCCAATTTACTGGCTTGCACACAAGGAGAAAAAACAGAAAATATCAAAAGAATATAAATGATAAAGTCTACAGTTCTAGAAAACAATTCCTGAGTAGCATGGTGAGGACATTCACCTGTTTAAGCCTCCCAAAGATCCATTACGTTCCTTTATCAGGTTACCAAAAAAGGAAGGAATGCCAGATTTCAACTCTTTTGCAAAATAAGAAAATTTAGTTCCTAAAACTTGCTGCAAGCCCCTTTTCATTTCCAAATTGTTTACTTAGTAACTTTTTTCTACAGTACAGATTTTTTCTCAGGGAAAATAAACTTTTCCCGAGCAAATCTGGAAGACATAAAATGTCTCCTACTTATTATCACCTAGAAAAGCAAACCACGTGCCCCAAGCATCTAGCTTTCAGCCTCTTTATTATCATTGTCAATGAATGGGCCCCAGTCAAATGAAAGCTGCCATTTTAGGGTAAAGACTGGAGAGCTTCTGTTGTGCAACAGCGGGACAAAAACACTCTGCGACAGATGTACTCTGGGGGCTGGGAGGCGGGTTCGACTTCATAAAATCACTGCCAAGTTATTTCTAAAATGAGGAGGACCCAGTACTTACACATTACTGCAATCTAAAGGGAATTATAACTGGGGATAAACCGGGTTCCCATGCTAAGGTCACTAAGATTTTTTTTTTTTTGTCATCGTTAGAACAGATCTGTGAGGAAATCCAGACAAGTTTTTATTTTTCTGTTTGACTATTACACATGGTGAGTACTCCCCCACCCATTATTGGGAGACGGTTGAGGGGAAATGCATTCAACCTCTTAGAAAGACATTACCCACTGCAAAGACGGCTTAAACTAATATGTTTTTTAAAAAATAAAAATTAGGCCCTTCACATAATCCTCTAAAAATAAATTAAAATATTTCATACATACCAGAAATCAAGCCCAAAAGATGAACATATTTCAAGATAAGTCATTTAAACCGATTGTTAGATAATATACAATGGGAAACTAAAAAGTATACTTAACAAGTGGAGAGCTGGATAGTGTATCTAATTCTAGCAATTCAAAAGGAAACTCTCCATGTGGGTTGCTACTTTTCTTTTGTCCATTGTCTGTTCCGAAGAGGGGGGAAAAAAAACTAGTTTAAAATCCAGGCGTGAACAATCTCTAAAAGTGACCTCCGGGGAAACAGTCCGACCCGCAGCTGGAGCACTCCCTGCGCCGCCCGCTCTACGGGGGCGCTCACAAAGCGGGCGGCCGGCCGGGAGTTTGGGGTGCGCTCCCACAGCGCCGGACTCCTCGAGGAAGAGCCATTCGGAGAAAGGCGGCTCGGTAATGATGGCTGCTCGGGGCCGCCGGCTCCTTCCCCGGAGCCTCCCGAGCCCCCCCCCCTTCCCGCCCGGGGTCCGCCGCCCTTCCCCCCCGACCCCCGGGCCGCGATGGCCCCGAGCGGACGCGAGCCCCGCACTGCAGCCCACGGGGTGCCCGAGCCCCCGCGCCCCCGGCGAGCTCAGTCCCCGGTGCGAACCAAACAAACAACGCGTCCCCCGTCGCCCTCCTTCCTCTCCCCGCTGACCGCTTGGCCTCCAGCCACCTCCGCCGTTCACGCTCCGAACCGCGGGTCTCTACGGGGGCAGAGCGCGCCCGGACCACCTCGGGGGCCACCTGGCGACCCCTCCCTGGGCGGGCTCGGGGGCCGGAGAGCCGAGTTGCCTTTCAGGGGTTAGAGTCGCTATTATGCAGCCACCGCTGCCGTTGGCCCGGCCAGCTCGGCAAGGTGGGGTCCCCTCCTCGCCGCGCCTCGCCGCGCCTCCCCGCGCTCGCCCCGGCCCCGCTCCCTTTCTTCTCCTCCTCGCGTACTTGGGAGCCGCCGGGGAGCCCCGGGAGCCCCGGGCCACGGGTCCGCAACTGCGCGCCCGCGGCCGGCAAGGGCTGGGCTCGGGACGACCCCAGCGCCGCGTGTTCACGCCACCCCCGCCCCACGCGGCGCCCCGCGCACTTTCCCCGCCGCCGACCCACCTCGCCCGGTGGCCGTCCCCGCGCGGGCCGGCGCCGCCGCGCCAGGAGGGACGCACTTTGTTCGCGCCGGTGCGGCCGCCGCTCCCCGCGAGCGCGGCGTGGTCGGTCCGGAGCGGGGGGCGGGGGCGGGAGGCGGGGGTCGCCGCCGTCCCCGAGCCGCCGCCGCTCAGCCGCCCCGCGCCCGCGCGCCCATCGCCCACTCGCACTTGAGTTGGAGCCCAACTTTTTCTCCTTCCTTTTTCTTTCGAATGGAGCCGGCAACTCGTGCTCGGCGCCGGCGGGAGGAAACGCGCTCGCGCTCCCCCGCGCGCAGACACGCTCCCTCCTGTCCCCCATAACCCCCCCCCCACGCCGGCAGCACAACAAAAAGCCATTTACATGCGAGGAAGTGACCCTCGGCCGGACCGCGCGCCCCCGCCGCCGCCGGCCCCGCGGACGCAAGCAAAAGTTGGGGCGCCGGGCGGCGCTCGGGGCGCGGGTTCGGGCCCCGCGGACCGCGACGCCGGCGACACGGCACGGGCGACACCGCGCTCCTGCGCCGGCCCCGGCCCCCGCCCGCCCTCGCCCCTCGCCCCGCACACGCCCAACTCCTCGTCCCCAACTCCTCGCGCGGCCCCAGCCCCGGCCCGGAGCGATTTCCTGCCGCCGCCGCCCCTCCCGCAGGCGCCCGGCGAACTCTGGAGCTCACCGGGTCGGTCGGTCGGGCTCCTCCGATGCCCTGCGCCGAAGGGGGAACAAAACGCAGAGCGGGCTCCGGAGTTGGCTGGGCGGCCGCGGCCGGGGGTCTGAATCCACGGGCGCGGAGTTGGCCGGGAGCGAACAGGGCTCTGGCGAGTTTCAGGGTCTCCGGGTCGCCAGGCTGCCTCCTCGGTGGCGCTCCTTTGTGTAATTTCACTCGATTCAAGTTTAATCCGATAGTTCCCGAGCACGAGCGCGTCCGCACTACCTCGGCTCAACCCCCGCGCCGCCGCCGCCACCGCCGCTGCCGCCGCCACCGCCGCCGCCGCCGCCACCGCGGCCCCTGCACGCCAGCGCCTGCGCGCCCCCGGCACGCCGCGCGCGCCCGCCGCCGGCTCCCTCCGCGCCCGCGCCCGCGCCCGCGCCCGCGCGCCGCCACCTGACGTCAGGCGCGCCTGGCATAATTTATGCAAGAATTCGGCCGGGGTGGCGGAGGCCGAGGGAGAGGCCGAGAGAAAGGGGGCGGTGCGGGGCTTCGGGAACGCGGGCGGGCGGCGGAGGGCGGGCCGGGCGCCACTTCCCGTCCGCGGGCGGGCGCCGGGTCTGCGGGCAGCCCTTCCCGCCGGCCGGTGCGCGGCCACCGCGCAGCCCGGCCGGCGGGGCTCCTCGGAGCGCACGGCCGCCGTTCGCCGGCGCCCCGGGCGCGGGCTGGAGCCGGTGCCACGTTTCCCCGCGCGGCACCTTCCCCGAGTCCGGGTGCGCCGCCCCGGGGCAGGAAGCGGCGGCGCGGAGCCGGCGGCGGTCCTCCGGCCGCGGCGAGGGGTTTCCAAGGCTACGCGGACGGCGGCGGCTCGAGGGGTTTGGACGTCTCTTCTGTAATTATCCTTCAACTTGAAATTATTTTCCCACACGAAATTATTTAGAGTGGACACGTTCCATTTCAAATACATTTATCCTGCCTCTCCCCATCGCTTTCCCTGCCTCCTCGTTCACAGAACAGCGGATCCACTACTAAATCAAAAAGTTGAACCAGATGAAGTAGGTTTTGTTGAATTTCTTGCAATGCCAAAGGAGAGAGAGCGCAGTGGTTATGAAACAAAGAAATAGGTTGTGTGCCCATTATTAAACGTGTCGGAACTAGAATGTTTTATTCATTCTTTGGCAAAATGGCACTTTTATATGATCTCCTGAGCCTTAGGTAACCAGCCCTCTTCTGTTTCTCTTCCCGGTGCAAAATAAATATTAAAAGTGGAGACATTCTTCTTTAACTAATTTTCCTTTTAGGGGGATAGATCTACAAACATTTGTCAAGCACCTTCTCTATGAAAAATACCAAGCAATGATAATTCTTTTAAGCTGTCAACGATTGTACACTTTTAAATGGTTTTATTAGATTAAAGATAGCATTTAGTTTTAAATCAAGAAATGAATTTATATCAAGCAAAGATAGTTTTATGATAGATACAAAGTAAATCGACTTTGTATTATTGGACTCTCGAGTAAACAGGAGAATTACAAAGCTATGCAAAATACACTTTCTCTTCATTCACCACCTGTGGTGCTAAGACTTTAGCAATCACAATATTTCTATTTAGGCAAAAAAATGTTCAAAATGTTTTATTATATAACTACTACAACTATTCAATAACTAAGTTTCAGTATCCTAGACTTAATTACTAAAAAATTTTATTTTCGTTACATTACTACTAATTTTCTAAGTGTTATTACATTTATACTGTTATTTATTGAAATGACTGGTTTGGGCTTTCGTCACACAGGTGGGAGCAAAAGTAGGGTTACAGTTGTAATACAAATAACACAACAATTAATAAATAATAATACAAGAATAAACTTTGTGTTTTGTGTACTTGCAGCTCCATACCTACGTTTGTCCACCCCCTGCATATTTGAATGGTGCTTTTAAAAAGGTAAATGATTCATTGAAGGGATTTACAGACAAACAGCAGAGAAGATTGACACCATAGAAAATCGTGACATTAAAATATTGGAAAACACTATCATCAACTTCTACCTTTTTTAATAGTTTCATATCATAAACCAAAAATCAGAGTTCTCCAGTGAGGTTTCCACTTCCATTGAGTTTATATGGGGAATGCTTTGGTGAGAGAGAGGTGGATGGGGAAGGGTAAAGGAAGGACACCATGTCCATGAGGAAAGCACTGGTACCTGACTATATCGCAGAATATAAAAGTGGCATAAAAGGGATTTTCATTCACAATATACCCCAGCTCATTATCCGATGTGCCAGTTTACAAGCTAAAAACAAATGACATCTACATGTAGTGGGAGTATATTAACCTGTAATCAACAAATAGTATTCAGTGACTATGAGGAGATCCCCCTGTGCCCTTGCATATGTAACTGGAAAGTTGGGACACTTCTCTTTGAAACGTGGGGGAAGTAGCAAAACAGTACATCCAAAGCTCAAAGTGAAAACAAACAGCCCTGCAGCCCTCTCTGGTTCGTCTCTCCTCATTGCCACTGTCCTGGCAGTGGTGAAGTCTCTAAGCTTTTAAAAGTTGTGCGGGTGCAAAGCTTGAGGGGCATTGAAAAGCTGAAAGCCCCCGGGGCTCAATCCTAGGCAGCTCTGGCCTGCTTAAACCCTAACTCCCACCCCCACCCCCCACCACTTTTAGCCTCCAATGTTTCCTCTCCATTTGCTTCACTATTGAAGTTTTCCCATTGAGAATAATTTGAATTCACAGGCTTTCCTTTTAAGTATGCAAATACCTTAGGGAGAGATAAGGGACTCAGGGTCATTCACAGATGAGTGTAAGTTAGTTCAATGGGTTGCTTCCCTCCCAACACTGGCCGAGACTAACAGATTTAAAAAATCTATTCATTAGTTCAACATTGAGTGCCGCAGAGGCTCCAGGCATCATCCTAGGCGCTTGAGATACAAGACTGAACAGAACAAACCAAAATGCTGCCCTATTGGACTCTACGGTCTAATGGGCTGGTACTTTTGATTTAGTAGCAAGAGACAATGGTGATTTGTGGGTCTGAGTTTGTTGTAGCCAGAGGGCCGTGAAAGGTTCTGGGGACCGTGCAGTAGTGGTGGCATAAAGAATGGAGTGGGCACACCCAGGGCACCATTGAGAAAAATACCAAACACAACTCGACCCATTACAAAAAGGTTTTCAGGACCCCAGGAAATGAATAAAAAGTGTCTTCCAAGAACTCAAACTAATATACACTGACCCATAGTTTAGCTACATTACTCTTTGGACAAATAAATATTTGGCTTTGTTTGGGTGCATAGCCATATGTACCAATGATTAATATTTCACAAGGGGGGAGGATAATTTGCACATCCAAAACACCTGAAAAGTACCCCAACTGTAGAGAACTTCTCTATCTGTTCTTCCAAATGGTGGGAACTTCAAAGTATTACATAAATTACACTAACTCCAGAGTGAAGGATAAACTTTGATGAATTTTTGGATCTTATCTTTGAAACTGTTCAGAACTGATTTGCAAGTCATAGAAAACCACTCTCTTTAGAGCCATATCTCTTTTTTCCACTAAAAGCTTTCTTATTCTACTTCATTATTCACCAAAGTTGCATCCAAAAAAAACTTTGGTGTGCTCCAAACAATGCATTGCCTTTGAACAATGAAGATTTATTGCCATTGAAAACATATTGAAAAATAAAGGCATAGATATTTAGAGGGCTATATTTAGTGTCTGAATGCTAAAGAAAGCATGAAATAAAAAAGTCTAAAAAGCATTTTCTGCATCACTGGAATAATAGCATAACTTCCCTCTCTCATAAGGGAAAGAACCCAGTGGGATATGTAAGCTCTTATTCCATGTTCCATTCATCATCGGACCACTTGCTACGAGCTGGCAAATGTCAAGATCCATAAAGTCAAGATATCAGGTGAAAAGAAAGCCACTAGGACAATTAGGCCACCGTTGGCTCCCAGAGATACCCTGTTTAGCTAAGTTTTAGTCAATGTTTTATTGAATGTCTACTACATGCCAGATTCTCTATTAGCATTGGAAAACATGGTGAGCGCCCATCCTCAAGAAGCTCATGCTTTGTGGCAGCATAAAGAAAGGAACGATTCTTGCTGCCTAGGACAGCAGAGAAGACTTCTCAGAAGGGAGGCTTGAACTGGGTCTTTAGTAGGCACAGTTCATTGGAACAAGGAGGGTGAAAGGCAATCCCAGCAGACAGCAAAGAGATCCAGAGGGCTCAAAGCCCGGTGAGCATAGGCTACTGCAGGTGATTTCGCACCAAGTGGAACATGGCCGGGGAGCCAATCTCCCTCCTCTGTCTTCTCTGCTCCCCTCAAGGATGGGTTGGCTGTCCTTCCCTGGCTTTCCCAAAGGTGCCCATCTCCACCAGTACTGGTTTACATTAAATTATGATCAATTCCTGTCCTATCATATTACTGGGCTGTGAGCTACTTGGAGGCCGTGACTGTATCTTATCTGTTATTACCCTCCATGCATGCCTTCCATATAGACAGTTCTCAGAAGTTACTTACTTGCGTATATAAACGGTGGGGTGGGAAGGTAGTAGATTAGACCAGAGAAGTAAATAAGGCCCATGAGAGCGCTAGACTTCACCCCAAAGCTTTTAGAGTCACTGAAGAGCTCAGCAGTAGAGTAACAAGTTAGATCCGTCCTTAGAAGAACCTCTGTAGTAAGGTAGGGGACGCCGGAAACCAGACCTAAAGCAGGAAGAAGACTGAGGAGAACCTCATTAGACGAGAAAAGGGAAGCTATAAAAACAATCACCAACTTCTTTGTACTGTTCAGACCCAAGATGTTACTCAACGCCTGTCACACGGGCTGCCATGCCACAGGAAAGACGAGGCAGAACTGGAGATCTACTCTGCCCTGTGGTGGAGGAAGGCAGCGCCCTGTCCGGGTTCTGTAGAGGCAGTGGTTCAAACGTGCCGCCTGCCAAGCAGCCTAGAGAGAGCCACTTCTTCTCTTTCTCCCGGGTGACCATCTCCCCAATACTCTGGGACTTATCACCAGATCCTAGGTAATATTGGGCAACACCTAAAGTCTCTCATTGTCTCCATTTCTAGACTCATAAATGGAAATTTATAGTGTGAACTTAGCCAATTATAATAAACTTTTACAAAACATTTAAAATGGGAAAATACAGTCTCTTATTCATTCATAGTTATCAAGCACTTTCTGTGTAACGCACACAGTGCTGGGAGCGGCAAAAATAAAAATAAAGCAGTCCCATGCCCTGGAGGGGCTCTCTGAATCTATTAGGGGTGACAGACATTTAAGCCTGTCACCACAATTAAAATGTGCACCATAGTGGTCATGCTGGGTACAGTGATATCTCAGAAGTAGAGACGACTAATTTTGCTTCTGCCCAAACAGGCAGAGGATGCAGAGGATGTGACATTTAAGCTGAGTCTTCAAGGACTCCGCAGATGGCAGGGGTGGGGAGGTACACCAGGCGGGAACACTGTCCAGAACATCCACGGGGCAGATGGCTAGTGTTGGCATTGCAAGGAATTTGGCTCAAAGCACAGCATACACAGGGAAAGGGCAGGAAATGAGAATGAGAACATGTAAGTAGGGCCAGACCTGGAAGGGTGTTAGAGCATAGTAAGTCTACCTGGTTCCATAGGTGATATGGGGTCATGAGAGGATTGTCAGCAGGAAAATGATCAGTGGAGACACAAATGTGTTGGCTGTGTGGACCCAACCTCCAAGCAGGGAGGCATTGCTGATGGTCAGAGTAGGACACGATGAGTCCCTTGACAAGGGCAACATTTGAGGTGCTGGAAATAAAGGAATAAATGTGAGATATTTAAGTGACATATTCGTTAAGATTTGGTGAGTGATTGTTGGGAAATGAATGAAAGTTGGGCAAAGATTCACCTCTCCACTTCCTCCCTGAGTGACTGAGAACTACTTGCATCATTAACCGAGACAGAGAGTATGGAGCGGGAGCAGTTTGTGGAGGAACACAGGACTTTGATGTGGGGGTTTGAGGTGGCCTTTGGAGTATTCGAGTGGGGTGCCCATCAAGAAATGAGAGCTTAGTCCATGATCTGATCCAGAAATGTAGGTGTAAGAATTTTGGTATAAATGGTACTTAAATTCATCAGAATGGTTGATGTTGGTTAGAAGAACATGCAACATGAGCTGAAACAGGCTGACAATAGGAATTGTTAAAATACTGTGCTGTCTGTTATTTATTACTGTACATCAAACCGGCCTGAAACTTAATGGCTTAAAACAAAACTTTGTCTGGTAGGTTGACTGGGAGTTGGGCTTACATGAAAAATCTGAGGTAATTCTCTCTCTCTGTCTCTCTTCCTCCCTTTCTCCCTCTTTCTTTCCCTTTCATTCCACTTGCTCTTTCGTCTTAGTCGTCCAAATAGCATGGCAATCTCTGAGGAGTGTTCCAAGAGGAGTATTGCCAAGAAGGCAAGCCCCCAAGCACACGCAGTTATCAAGCCTCTGCCAGTGTCATGTTTGCTGATGTTCCTCTGGCCAAAAGCAAGTCACATGGTCAAGCCCAGAATCAATGTGAGCAGGAAACTGCATGATTGCCCAGAGGAGTGAATCATTGGGGAATGTTACTGACCCATACAAAACATATATTAAGACATGGGAAAAAATAATAAAGGGACAAATCAAAAGAGAATCCATTGAAGAAAACTCATGAAGATTGACTTGAAAGGAAAATAGGACCTTAAGGGAAAAGAGTTTCTCCCTGATCAGTGTGGCTCAGTTGGCTGGGTGTCATCCACAGAGTGAAAGGTCGCAGGTTCAATTCACCAGTTTGAGGATTTGGTCCTCGTTTGGGGTGCATAGGAGAGTCAATGGTAGATGTTTCTCTCTCACATTAATGTTTCTCTCCTCTTTCTCCCTCCCTCTCCCTCTCTCTAAAAATACATAAATGAAATCTTTTTTTTTAAGGGAAAGGAGTTACTAGAAGGGAAGGGCCAACCATGTCAAATGTCACAGAATGAGTAGGGAAAGAATGATAAATAGTCAATGAATTCAGTTTGCTAACCTTTTCAGTTTCAAGTGTTGAGGGTAAAAGCTAGATGGGAGTTAGGGAGGTGTAGACAGTTGTTGCAGACTTGAGATTCTTTAATTAGAGATTTTGTTATGAAATAAAGGGAGATGAGTACTATCTAAATTTTTAAATCCTGATCCAAGGATATGTTGGTTGATTTTAGAGAGAGAGGAAAGGGGTTGGGGGAGAGGAGAGAGAGAGAAGGGAGAGAGACAAACGTCGGTGTGATCTGTGCATGAGAATGGATGTGGCCATGTCATCCTGATCTCTCCACTAGCTCACACCCTTCCGTTTCCTTGATGATGCTGGGATGGGCTTCTTGCACAGAGGTAAGTTAAACAAACTGGCTTTTTACAAGCCTTCTCTAACCTGGACTTCATACAATCACTCCTAATAGCTCCTGCATGAGCCACTATTTCTGGATTCAACCTAGTGGTTTAATTATGCTCTATAAAGGGTTCTTTGGGAACTGTTTATTAGAAAGATTTTATTTTTAAAAGGAGTGTGAAGAATCTAGAACCACTTTTTTTTTATTTTATAGGAGATAAATGTCCGAGAATGATAAGGAGCAGCCACTTGTGTTTCAGAATCTCACAACCAGATTAGAATCCCAGCTTCTACCTGGAAGCAGTGTAAATTTAGATGAGTTACTTAACTTCTCTGAACTCAGTTTGCAAATGTGAAATGCGATGATAATGTATCCTTCATAAAGGAAGCATGAACATTACATGAGATAACTCATGTACATAGTTGGTGCTTGATAAATAATAGTTTTAGGACTATTACTAGAGGTCGGGAAGTTCAAGGCGACATAGGTAGCATGCACAAAGCCCAGGATAAATCCAAGTGTGTCGGATCATGAACCATCTTGCTACACTAGTCATGCCTTAAAAGCCAGAGATGCCTCTTGCTCCAGAACATTCACATGCTCTATAATCATTAGCAGGAAACACCATATAGTCATAAGCTTGTTTCAGTTCACTCTTGCTGTAAGTCGGCAAATACTTGAAACTTTGCCAGCATGTTTTAATCTTTTTGAGCTTTCATTGGGAATTAGCTAAATAAAAGCTTTTCCACTTCCTTCTTTACTAAAAAAAAAAGAAAGATCAATGTGAAAGAGAGAAACATCAATCAGCCATCTCCTGCATGTGCCCCTACCTGGGTTTGAACCCACAACCTTTTGGTACACAGGATGACTCTTCAACCAACTGAGTCACCCAGCCAATGCAAGAGAGATGAGTAGTATCCAGAGAGAACTCACATTAAAGAGAGGGAAGTAGTTTGTTGGGTTTTTTGTGGTGGTGGGGGTGGGAGTGTTTGTTTTTCTAAGTATCAGAGTGATGAGCATTACTTCAGAGTAAGTGAAGGAGCCAGGAGAGAGACTAACTCCTTGAAAGAGTCAGGTTTGTGGGGAAGGAGATGTAAACAAGCTCAGGACTGATAAAATAAAAAAAGTGATGGCTCTTTTTTTGAAACCAAAGAAAGAATGGTGAAAATTCCAGTAAGTTCATACATTGGGCCAGAGACACATAATGGAAAGTTAAGCAAACTCATTTATAATAGCTTCTATTTTTCATATTAATTCAGGAGTTAATCATCTGCTGAGATTGACATGTTAATGGATGGTCAAGAGACTTGAGGAAAGTGGTCTGGTTTTGCAGCAGTTCCATGGGGGAAGAACTAAGCTGCAGAAAGAAAGGTCTCTCGTTGAGTCTCCTTGAACCCTGAGATGCCTCAAGTCCTGAGCTGATATTTTGGTGGCACCAAGTTGCTATACAACTTTCTTAAGTGATATTCACCCTTAGGGAAAAGGAGTAACAATGGTGAATTGCTGGATCCATCCAGGGGAGTCCTCGTCTTCTGTGGACACCCAGAAGTATCACTGGCCACATAGCCAGAGCAGGGTCCCAGGGGACCAGGCAAGATCAGCTTGTATTGTTACCTGGAGCCATAAAGTAGCCAGTGTCGTGGGTCCTTTGTTTAAATGAAATATATATAAGTTGTATGTGGCTATAATGTGATATATGGAGATTTCTGGCCATCTCAGATCTCTTTCTTTAGAAATAAGTATGTTAGCAAAAACAAAGAAATAGCTAAGCATGTCACTTCTTCCTTCTAGTCCATTAAGTCCCTTGGTGGCTGGTTGGCTCATTTGGCTGAATTCCAGTGTTAACCAGGCCAAGGCCTCAGGTGCTGTTTTCGTTCTGCTGATCCCAGTGCTGTCAGTGTCACGCAGTGGGACTTACTAGTATCACCGCGAGTTTGTGGATAATTCCAGGCTAACCTGTCAAACTCAGAGTTGTATTCTGACATGTAAAATGAGAACAGGTGATAACTTAAGGTTGCCTAACTCCATAACTCATGGATCAGGCCTTGTGATCATCCTACATTTAACTCTGGTTTAGATATTTGCCAATAACTATTGCTAGCACATGATACTTCAGTCTTCTTCCTCCTGGGTCATAAGATTCGCAGTAGATAGAACATTAGATTTGCTTTCTGTAGATCATAGATGCACGACCCACGTTTATAGATGAGGACTCTGAGACTTTAGAGATTGCGCTGCTGGGAAGGACAGAGATGGGACTCAAGCACTAACTCTTCCAACCCTGTGCTTGTCCCCAAACAGAAACCTAATGACCACCAAAAGGCCACTAGCCATTCTCATGACCCCGTGTGAACTCAGCTCCTTTGTTTGCCTTTTTCCACATTAAAGTCGTATTGGAAAGAGTCATATTGGAAAAACGAGTATGCACCTTGATTTTCACAAGACCTTGCCTGAAGCTGCAGCTCTGGAAAAGATTGACTTGAGAATTACGCAACCAATTGTGATGATTCCCTTTCTCCTGGTTGGAAAACTGATGACTCTCCACCTAATGGATCTACCACGTTGAAATATACAGTCATGGGGACCCACAAATTCAGCCCAGAACCCAGAGTTGAGAGAGGAGCGTTCAGCGCCACCACCCAGTACAGCGCCTGACATGTGGCAATTGCTTCATGGAATGAGCATCGCATTTAATAGGCTCGGATGACTGGATGCAGAAAAACAAAAATAATTTTTTAAAATATTCTGTGTACTTGAATCTGAAAGTAGAACCATTCCTAATTTTATCCCTTTTTAAACTGATTTTTGAGAGAGAGAGAGGAAGGGAGGGAGGGAGAGAGAGAAAGACATCAATGTGTCATTTCATTGGTTTATGCATTCATTGGTTGCTTCTTGCGTGTGCCCTGACTGAGGACTGTGCTCCCAACTCCGGATTGAACCCACAAGCTTGGTGGATCGGGATGACGCTCTAGCCACCTGAGCTACCTGGTCAGGCCCTTAATTTTATCTTAATTTGTGTTTTAGCATAGTTAACTTCCACTCAAGTAACATATTTATACTTTTTGATACATTTATAATGTGTTTATAGTATGATCAAGCTGCTATACTGGGGCTTTTCATTTAGAAAGCCAGCAAGAATTCATATTACCCCCTCACCTGAGCTCTCTGGAGCTTCTCCAGCAGGTAATACTGCTGCTAACGTCAGTTCACAGGGCAGAGCTTCATGGGCTCACAAAGGCAAAAGCCGACAAGATCCAGGGCTGCGCCCCACCGCCCTCAATCTGGTGCCCACCTTTACTGTGCTGTTACGGGGGCCCTTGCTCTGAGTCACTCCCAAGTCACCTGGGTCTAAAGTTGTTCAAGTATGATTTGACAAGTTACCTGCCGTCTACTCATCCCTTACCCCCCTCAGGAAGAGAAGACGGGGCCTCACCAGACCTGACCCGTGAGGGTGAGACAGTGCACGTGAGCTCGGGTAGCGCAGATCATGGGGAAGCAGCGCAACAAGAGTGACTGATGTGGAGGAAACAGCACCACACTGTGCAGTGTGTGGCCCTTGCCTCCTGCCTTTGTGAATGAGAAAATGCCTTTTCGGGTGATTTTGTACCCCCCATAAAATACGCCCTTTCAAGCATTTTGAAGTGTACAAGTCTGTGGCAGTAAGTGCACTCACGATGCTGCGCAACTGCACCACTGCCCATCTCCAGAATTCCTTCATCATCCCAAACAGGAATTCTTCACTAACTTAGTAAGTACTTCCCATTCTCCCCTCTGCCAGGCCCTGGCCATCTCTATTCCACTTTCTGCCTCTGTGTACCTACTCTAGGTTGCTAAGCGGAATGATACAGTATTCGTTCTTTCGTTATCTGGTTTACTTCACTTAGTACCACATTCACCCCTGTTGCGGCGTGGCAGAGTTTCCTTCCTTTTAAAGAGTGAATAATGTTCCATTATGTACAGGTACACCTTCAATTCGATAATATGATAATATAATATTCTATTACATATACCTCATATTCCATTGTATATAATATTTATATATATATTCACCTGTTGATGGAAACGTGTACTGCTTCTACCTCATAGCTATTGTGAATAATATTGCTATGAATATGGATGTAGCAGAGTCCATCTATTTATTTGTTTATTTATCTTACTTTTTCTTTTTTTTCTAATGAGAGAGACACAGAGAAACATTGGTGTCTGTCCTGTGGAACAGTTGCCTCCTGCACGGGCCCCAGCCAGGGATGGAACCCACAGCGCAGGCATGTGCCGACCTGAAATCGAACCCACGGCCTGTTCTGGTGGACCCAGCAGGGCTGTTGCATAATCCTCTTCAAGAATAGGACCCATACAACAAAGGTCCCGCCACTTTGTAGCTCCTCTTTCCCTGAGACCAGCTCTTGCCCGCTCCCCTTGCCCTCTGAGCTCCGGATGGTGAGGGCCTCACCCCCAGGGAGCAGAACTGAGGCTGTGGCCTCCTCCAGCATGACTGTGCTCTCACCCAGGGCCGGCTCTCCGGGTCCTGCAGGG
Source organism: Artibeus jamaicensis (assembly GCF_021234435.1). NCBI lineage: Eukaryota > Metazoa > Chordata > Mammalia > Chiroptera > Phyllostomidae > Artibeus > Artibeus jamaicensis. The sequence goes on from NW_026522059.1 coordinate 43,316,646, forward strand.
TCCCTGCTCTTGTCTCTAGATATGAGACCTTGGCCCCTTCTGCCCTGCTCTTTGGGAGCTGAAGCTTAGTATGCCTCAAGGTCAGGCCTTTCTAAAATATGCTGTAGACAATACCACAGGTATATTATAACATGGAAAATTTCAGCGAAACACAGATGTGCCTGCTTGGATGATGCTAGAAGACTTTCTGAAGTTACATCTAAAATATTTTTATATACTAGAATTACTAGTTGGCTATTTACTGATCGATAACATTGACAATCAGTAATTACTAAGCTTTTCCTATGTAGAAGGTGCTATACTCTGGAATTGTGGAGGAATATACTAAATGTAGACATAGTCCCTCCATTGCTTTCAGAAAGAATACATTTAATCAGACAGATATAGACCATGATGGCATAACTAATTAAATAAAGTGTGGTTTACCTTTATGATAGAAGCTACCCAGAATGAGATAGATTTTTATGTACTAATTGCTATAATCATCAAGCTGTATAGTTATATGCAAGAAAGTGTAGGTGCAGATGAGTGTATATATGTTCAGAGTGGTGGGGGAAAAAGGATGGAAGAACTTATAAGCACACACACGCACATACGAATTTATGTTTGTGCGCACTTATATATGAGCGTCCCCGCGTGTTCGTGAATGCATTGGCGTGTCTGGAACGCTACACAAAGTAGCAGTAGTGGCTGCCTCCGAGGCAGTTAGGGGTGAAAGAATACCTGTCACTTGTGCAACCTTTCTTATACATTTAAGTTTTCTACCATGTATACATATTATTTCTAATTTTTAAAAGCTGTGTATAAAACCGATAGTAAATGACAGTGTGTGGGAAGCCGTCTAACGAGCAGCACGCAAACAACGCGAAAGGCCTTCAGAGGAAGGGAGGCTTGCTCTGGGCTGGGGCAGCCAGTGCGGTCCCTGGGGCAGGAGGCGCCTTCGGAGGGAGAGACCCAGGATGGGCGGGCTCTGGGGAGGGAGCCAGTGGGACAGCAGGCGGGACAGCCTTCCAGCAGGAGTGCACAGAATTGGCACGCGGGGAGTCACCCGAGGTCGATCGCGGGACGTTGCCTGGGTACAGGAACCGGGTAGCATTTTATTTACTTCATGTACCTACTGGCTCATTCCGAAGTGCGTAATGTGAGATGAAGGACAACACAAAATTATTCAAGTAGAAACAGAAACTAAATCAGAATCTAGGGGCTAATTAGCCAGAATCAGAATACAGTGGCTAATGAAAAGGACGAACCAGTTACCGAGCTTCAAGATTGTATCTCGGCCTCCCGGCGGCCGGAGTGAAAGGAACACTGCAAGTACGTGGCTCTTCCTCTGGAATGAACGACGGCACACCGGCCCTCCGAGGCCCAGCTCTTCTGCCAGGATTGTGAAGGAGGCATCCCGTGGGGGCAGGCGAGCTGTGGCCCCAGGAGGATCAGTGTCCGTCAGGGCAACCTGCAAGGGCATCTTGGTCGGAGGTCACCTAGGATGCAGCTATTCGTTGGTCTGCTTCCAAAGTTCTTGGGAGAGTGGACAAATATCATGTCTCCTAGAGAAGTTTTCCTAAATGTCCCTCTCTCAACTGAAAGTTCTTTGTGTCATTGGGTATTTGTGTGTTTGGCTTATAACGAGAGCCAGGGCAAAGCCAAGGTGGCTGTTACTGGTCAAAAGCTAGCCACACGTTTTAGGACCAAACAGGTAGTAGTGTAAATACCTATTAGGAAAGTTGAGAAAGTTAGCAGGCAGTGTTTTGCCAGGGTGGCAGGCCACTTCCCTTCCCCCAGGTGTCCCGAGAGACAAATCTAGGATGTCTCTCAGAGAGAAGTCTTGCTTATTCTAGTGCTAAGATAATTGTTCACTTGAATCTCCAAAGTTCAACATTGCTCTAAACATTTTCAAGTTTCTTTGTTTCCATGCCTATAGGAAAACTTCTATTCCTTAACAAAGTGAACTGTGTGGGGTGGGCTGGAAACTAGGTTGGGACCAGATTGTGTTAGAGAACGCTCAGTAGTTTAGACTTTATTCCAAAAGTGATGGGTACTCATTGATTGTTTGTGAGTAGGAAATACATAGTAAGGAGCACATGATGCATAAATGGTTAATCCAATGGCAGTTTACGGAGTGAAGCTCAGGGGGAAAAGGCCAGATGGGCAAGAGTCCTGTAATAGTTTTAAAGCCTGCACAGGGTAGTGGGTGTGAGAATCAAATACTGACACCCTGTAGAGAAACAACTGGCAGGTCCTTGGGACTGAACATGGGAGCCTAAGGAACGTGGAACACGGCCCGAGTGATTACAAGGACAACAGAAACTGCAGGAACAGAGCAGGTGTCAAGAGGGGCGGTTCGTGTGGAGGAAATGAATTCGTTTGGGTTGCACGTTGATTTGGGGATGGTGACAGGATATCTCAATGGAGTGATTAGTTGGCTGAATATAAAGGAATGAAGCTGAACATAGACTTAGAAGGCACCTCAGTAAAGGAGATTCCTGGTGGAAGTTTGTCATTTAACTTATGAAATCTGCTTGCCAAAAAAAAAGAACTTGAATCACCAGATCCGAATGCTGGAAACTTGCGTGGGTGGAGGAACGGACGTGTGGAACCACAGCACATGGGATGTGCGGCAAGACCTAGGACGTGGGGTATCCCACAGGACGAGTTAAGCTGGTGCTTTATACACACAGATTGCAAGAGGCGGGGGAGAGAGGAAAAAGGAATCTAAATATTTTTAAAGATTTAAAGAGCCACATCAATCAAGTGTGACTTGTGGACCCTTTTGGGATCCCAATCCGAGCAAACCAACGAACTCTTTAAGGAGTCTATGAGACAATGGAGGAAATTTGATCTAATTGGGTATTTGCTGATATAAAGGGATTCTTTCCTACTTTTAGACATAGTAATGTTTTGTGGTTAAGGCATTCGTAAAGAGAGACCTTATGGTTTTTAAAATATATACTGCAGTCTTTTGCAGATGAGCTGATATGATTTCTGAGATGTGCTTCAAAGTAATCCAATGGGGAGAGAGCATGGGGAACGGTGCGGTGCAGATGAACCTGGAGAGGCTGTAAAGGGTTGGTTTGGGGGCTCGGGTGTTGGGGCCTGGGCGTGAGGGACATCACGCAAGTCTTTCTATCATTACATATGTTTAAAATGTTCTGTAATAAACAGGAAATAAGAAAGAAAGAAAGAAAGAAAGAAAGAAAGAAAGAAAGAAAGAAAGAAAGAAAGAAAGAAAGAAAGAAAGAAAGAAAGAAAAAGAAAAGAAAAGAAAGAAGTTCGCCCCCTGGAAGTCAAATACTTGCTTGTGAAAGTAAATATCCCAGGGCAGTCTCATTCAAGGTGAAATCAAGACGAGAGGAACAACTAGAGTAAATTTTACAGCTAGAGTAAAAATAACACACTGTACTGGCAAAAAGCATCGCTTTGGAATTCCATAAATATGGCTTGCTAATTTTTATTAGCTCTGTCACCTTGAGCACATAAATTACCTTTGTAAGCCCACAAGCCATGGTTTCCTCCTCTGTAAAGTGGGGATGGTAATTGCACCAGCCTCACAGAGTGAATACATTGGGGAAATCATCCATACAAAGCACCTTATATTCCGCATGACACAAAATAAGTGCTCACTAAACATTCGTGATTTACATGGTTGTTCTATTACTGACTAGACTCTTCATAAAAGACAAGCGAAGAACCATATTATGCAGTATGACAGGAGCAAGAGAAAATTTTGAGCAAAGGGCAATGACAGTGCTGTCGTGTTATGATCAAGGAGTGATTTGGAGCTCACTGACGACATCAACGCCTTGGTGTCAGCAACGATGTGGTGTGTACACCACAACAACAAGGAATTAGCCAAGAGCTGTGGTGAAGCAGTGGTGCTGTGTAGTCCTCAGGTGGTGATGAAAGAAAGGAAAGGGCTAGAACAGCAAAGACAAGGGTGTTCTTTCCCAAAGTCAGGGAGCTCTTGCCAGTGGCAGGGAGAGAGGAAGGAGCGTGCTGGGAGGGGCAGTGAGGGATGCTGGGCCAGGAGCAGAGCACCCTCAGCTGAGGGAGGCAGAGGGAAGGCTGGCCCTGTGGCGGGGAAGCTGGTTTACAGTGAAGAATAAAAACAGGACAAAGCCCTGGGAAGAACCAGGGTTTCTGAGGACACTAGAAGGGACTGTGAAGGAGAAAAAAAATAATGGAAGGTAAAAAGATAGGACTGGGAAGGAAGACGCACAGAGGAACACGGGAATGAGAGTAAAAGAGAGAATAGGTAAGTAAAGGGCTTGACATCTGGCCTGCTGGCTGAGGTGACACAGCTGGTAATACACCAGAGCAGGTTTATGGAGGGCAGATGGGGGTCTCAAGCAGGCAGCGTCTGCACTCTGCCCCTTGCAGAGACTGTTGTGTGGCCTTTGACTATTACCTCCCCTTGGATGGTTGGAGAAGGGTGTCGATTGACACCCGGTGCTAGCCTGTGTCCACAGTGGCCCGTGGTGGAACAGAGACCTCCAGCTACCTGGGGTGGAACTGCAGGTGCCCGATGAAAGGCGGTGGGAACACTCCTCAGAGAGCTGAGGGAAAAACAGGGCAGCGCAAATCCAGCCAGTGAGATTCAGGACCCAGCCTGGACTGGCTGAGAGGTGAACTCCTCCCTTTGTTACTGTTGAGTCTCTGCTCACACCCTCCGCCTCCACTCCCCTCCCCTCATCTCAAGGGCCTCATCCTAAGGACAAGGTGATAGCACTGGGGTTTTCTTTTCTTTTTCTTTCCATTTTTTACCTGATCACATAGGGAAAAAAGCTGGAAATTTAGTGACTTGCTTGATGTAAAACCCCTGGGTCTAAATGTCATGCTCTGTCGACAAATCAGATGAAGAGATGGGAAGAACGCATTTGAAATCTAGGTTCATCAAGATTTTGATGAATCTAGGTTCATCAAAATAGTCCTCCCTCATTTTGCTTTTCATAGTTTCAGTTACCTGTGATCAACCACAGTCTGAAAAAATAAATGGAAAATTCCAGAAGTAAACAGTTCGTAGCTTTTCAGTTGCAAGTCATTCTGAGGAGCATAATGAAATCTTGCACAGTCCCAGTCCTTCCCGTCTAGACAGGAATCATCTCTTTGTGCAGCGTCTTTACACGGTGGATGCTCCCCACCCGGGAGTCGCTTGGTAGCCATCTGGGTGGTGAGATCAACTACGAGGCATCACAGTGCTTGTCGTCAAGTCACCTTGTTTTACTTACTAATGGCCCCCAAGTGCAAGAGTGGCGATCCTGGCAGCTCAGACGTGCCAAAGAGAAGCCATAAGTGCTTTCTTCGAGTGAAAAGGTGAAAGTTCTCAACTTAATTTAAAAAAAAGGAAAAAAGTATGTTGATATTGCTAAGATCTACAGTAAGAATGGATCTTCTGTGAAATTGTGAAGAAGAAAAAATAAATTCATGCTAGTTTTGCTGGCTCACCTCAAACTGCAAAACTGGGGGCCGCAGTGCATGATAAGTGCTTAGTTAAGTTGGAAAAGGTATTACGTTTGTGGGTGGAAGGCAAACAAAAACGCGTCCTGCTGACTGTGCGTGCTGCACCAGAAAGCCCTGAGCCTGGAGGGCGGGCGACAGAGAGCGGTTCACCGCAGGCAAGGGGTGGTGCACCGGCTCAGGAACAGGTGTGGACTAAAATGTATTAAAATTGCTGGAGAGTGTTGTTATAATTATTATTATATTATTTTAGCTGTTATTAATCTCTTACTGTGCCTAATTTATAAATTAAACTTCATCATAGGTATGGATGTTTAAGAAAAAACATTTTATAGAGGGTTCAGTGCCATGTGAGATTTCAGGCATCCACTAAGGGGCCTTGGTTCATATCCCCACATGGACAAGGGCAGACACTGTATTTATATATCATTTAAAACTCAGATATGGCCTACCCTTCTTTTTGTCTCCTCAAATTCATTTCTTCTCTTCTTCCTTCCCAGTAGAATGTTTAGCTGGGCACGTGGCTCCTAAAATAAATACTGTATGTCAGCCTCCCTTGCAGCTAAGTATGATTGAGTTGGCTCAACAGTATGTAAGCCAAAGTGTTGCACATGGGCTGCTGAGGAACTTCCAGAAAGACAGTAGGTAGGTGCCCATCACCCTTTCTTCATTTCTTCCTTTCATGCTGCTGCTTGGAGTTCAAGTCTCTCCTCCTTCTCAGACCACAAAGGCAGTGGCACAACCTGGGAGAGGGGAAGTGAAGCTGAAGAAAACTGATCTCTGCAGATTTGGAGTGAGACACCTATCAGCCCAGTCCTGTTTGTACTCGAACTTGTACAGAATAAGGATAAATGCTCTATTTGCTTAGTGCTAATGTTACTTGAACATTTTCTGTTATGTGCAGCCAAACATAATTCTCATTGATATACAAGTACTAAAATTAACTAGTCATTGGTTTAAAAACAAGATTAAGTAAAAGGGACTTATAAGAATATAACAAAATCACAGAAGTAAATCTGTAAGCCAAATTCTCATCTATTAGATCAAACCTGTAACAATTTTTTACACTTTTCTAACAATTTTTTTTAATTAATTAAGCCATGATTCAAGATCTTAGAGTCAGACATATCCAGGTCCCCCTTCACCTCCCTGGAAGAAGGATGGAAGACAGAGGACAGGTGGGGTGTGGCCAGTTCAGATATTCCCAGAAAATGTGCCTTCTGCCTGGTGGTCATCTCAGGTGGACACCCAGGATATGGGGCAAAGGGACTTGTATACACGCTGGTACCATTCGCACATGGAGACATCACCCCCTTTAGCGGTCATTGCCTTCTCACAAGGGTGGAAATCCAGGTAGTTCTGCCAGCAGTTCCTGCCCTGGTTCTGATTGGGGAAGTGACTGTCCAAAGGGGCAATCTTGTGGTTTTTCATTTTGGTCTTGATGTCTTCTGTCATGTTGCTGACTCCTAAAGATGCCCGCAAGTCACTCCCAGTTCAATGTCCAAACCTATAACAATGTTTGAAAAAGTATATTCAGTGACTTATTAAGCCAATTTTATTGTTGCAGTCCCTGTATTAGATTCTGAGGATACCATAATGAATAAGCCATCATCCCTGCCCTCCTGAGTCTCACATCTGGGGAAACTGCAGTACAGTTATGATAGTAGGAATAAGCAGAGGGGGCTATGGGGGTGCACAGTCTCCTCCTGCAGCCTGGGGCAATGTGAGCAAATACTTTCTCAGAGCTGAGGTCCTACCTGAGACCTGAAAAACCAATAGCAGTTTGGCAGACAAAGCAGGAAGAAGCAGAGGCTGGGCAGTGAGACCTGCTGGTGCAGAAACTTGGAGCAGAGGGAGCATAGACTTCTGGGGGTGGGTGCAGGGAGGACAATCAAAGATGAGGGTTGTTCCTGCAGAACTGTGCTGGAACATGATGCAACAGTGCTCTATTACATGGCAATATAGAGGCCTAAAGTGATAAGGAATGAGGCTTAAAGAGAGTCCCTTTCTAAAGAGTGTAAGAGGAAGTCACCAACAGACTTGTAGAAAAGGGCTGCTGGGCTTCCCTTTGGGCTCAGTTGGGGTTGCAGACGATTAGCCAATGTGTAGTGCCACCAGTTCACACAACTGCGTGACACCCTGAGGGACGGAGTGGGTGCTGGGGAAGGGGCTGAGAGAATGGGGTTTCCCTGAGACTGAGGAGCAGGTGTAATAATAGTGAAGTCGTGGGGGAGGATGGAGGCTGTGGGTACAGGCTACACGTGGACATACTTCATAGAACTGGGCAGTTCCAGGCAATGTCCGTACTGAACTTGGAGGGGAGGGGAGACCTGGGGTTGCAATGACATCTCCAGAGCATGGGCAAAGGGGCAGGAACAGAGTTTTGCTTGACAAGAGCTGGGGGAATGCAAATAGTAGCCCAGGTCCAAAAGTGTGTATGTCAAGGCAAAATGAGGAGTATTCCTTAGAGAAGACTATGTAGGGGACTCTATGCACCGTGTATCATGCAGAAAGAGACTGAGGATTGTTCAAAACTCAAACAACTGCACAGAAAAGTCAAGGGCAAGGCATGAGGTCTTCAGCCAGGGTTCCCACTGTGGGCTTCCAGGTTGGCTTGTTTGTTCAAAATATTTTTGTGGTAAAATATACATAATATAAAATGTATCATTTTAAGTATTTTAAAGTGTACAGTTCATAATGGAAAAAATACAATAAAAATAGAACAGAAAAAAGTATAAAGTGTATATACAATTCAGTGACCTTAAATATTCACAGTGCTGTGCAGCTATCAACACCATTCATCTCCAGAATTTCTCATCACCCCAAACTAAAGTTCAGTACCCATTAAAAATAACCCCCTGCTCCCTCTCCCTCAGCCCTCGGCCCTGGTAACATCCATTCTACTTTCTGCCTCTGTGAATTTGACTACACTAGGTAACTCATATAAGTGGAATCACACAACATTTCATCTATTGCATCTGGCTTATGTCACTTAGCAAAATGTCTCCCAGCTTCATCCATGTTGTGGTAAATGTCACAAGTTCCTGTTTTTTAAGGCTGAATTATGTTCCACTGTATGTATACACCACCTTTTGTTTGTCCACTCATCCATGGGCCTTTGTGTTATTTCCACCTTTTGGGAACTGCCCTGTTTTTTAACACATGTGGTAGAGAATTACAGTGAAAGGAAATGGGAGAAAAGTGAGCAGGGAAAGGGAGAAACCCAGAGCAGTTCAGGGATGTAATCCGTTCTCCCCTTTACAAATGTGGAAATCTAAGCCTCTAGATAGTTCGAATGACTCCAAGTCACAAAGAACTCAAGTTTTCTGAATTCACACTGCTTTTCCTTCCAGTGCCACGTTTACCATCCTAGTAAACCAACCTAAACAGACCATGTTTAGCAACCTAGTCTGAATTCACCTGGATTCCATGACAGGAAGGGAGGGTGGGTGAGGCCAGACAGACAGATCCCGGAGGTCTGAGAGCGGAGGCTGGAATCCGTGGCACGATGCCCCGCCAGCCCCGAAATGAAGCAGGAGAGACCCTTCCCACACCCCAGTGGGGTCTCGCCTCACTGGCTCATTGATCCTTTGCCTCCTTTTCTGTTCACCTCCTCCTCTCTCAGGTATCCATCTTGTTCCCCTTCTCAGTCTCGACAGGATAAGAACAATCTCTGCTGAGCAGGGAAAGATTATTTAGGTGTTTGTTAGCTTCAAGTGCCATCTACACCTCTCCCTGGGACATTTCTATTTTAGGGAGCAACTTTAGAAAATTAGTAAAAACTTTAGGATTCCAAAGAATGGATCTGTAATGGTAGAACAGCAGAGGGTGAGGGTGACCTACGCGGGCAGGTGTTACCATCCCTGCTTACTGGTGGGTTTGTGAAAAGGCGGTGGAGAGAAGCGGCTGGGCATTGCCTACCCAGCTCTCCTTCCCTCGCAATAAATGTCTCACTCACAAATGCATTTGGGCTCTGTTTTGTGTTTCTTCCTCAGAACTCATTTTTTTCTTTCTATTTCTCTCAATTCCTTGAGAGAAAATGCATTTGTATTTATTTCACCATCCAGAATAGCTTTCTGCACATAGTAAGTTCTCAAACCTGTGAGGATGATTAACCCCTGACCAAATATTTCAAACTTAAGTGAAGGAGTCAAGGATAATAGAGGTGCTTTTCTGTCGCTACTTTATCCTTTGAATTTATCATGGACCAATAGTAACAAATAATATTGGCATTGAAGAATACCTTCCTCCTTTAACCTTTGATAGTAGGCATTGAGCAAGATGTATTTCATTAAACATCTGCATTGTCCTTATCCATTTTTATTGGTTTCTCTCTCATCTCACATGCACTCAAATATCGCCTTGCTCTTGAATAATGTGCAGAGCACAGCAAGCTCTCGAGTATACCAGAATCTTCTGTACTTACGACATAATTATTTTTACAGAGTGCCCTAGTGCCCTCTGATACCCACTACGACCCATAAACAAGTGCAAGTTTACATGAACCCCCCTCCTTAGAGAATCAGGTTTTATGGAAAAGTAATTTATTTCCCTCATATACAAGCATACGATTTCCATGAAAACCGAATGTCTCCAAGTCCAAAGCAGAACACTTAGAGCAACCCCATAACTGTCTGTCCGCTGTTTGAGGGTTGGTGGAATGCATGATCCTCATCTGATCCCTTCACCAGCACCAAGACGCAGTCAAGATGGCAAATCAACTGGCAAGTTTATACATGTGGAAACTAAGTCTCAGCTATAACTTGCAAAAGGGATGAAACCAGCAGACTTTGACTTCAGTCTTTTCACTCCAACTCCTACCCTCTTTCCACTACATCTAGTGCTAGTCGTCACTATCTGCATATCTCTACCAGACCAGCAGTTTATTTTTGATGCCCAGTTGACTTGAAATCACAGCTAAAATCAACAAGTGTATCAAATGACAACCTTAGATCGCATCTTAACCATACTTTTTTCAAGTGGTCACCTATTCATATGCTGAAATAAGCCTGAAATATATTTCATTGTGGATATACTCTTAAAATTAGCTATTTTAAAAAACATTTCACATCGAGGCTATGTAGCTCGTTTGGTCAGAGTGTTGTCCCTGTACACTGAGGCTGCGGGTTCAATGCCCGGGGAAGGAATGGACAAGAACCAGCCGAGGGCTGCGTAAGTAAGTGAAACAACCAATCACTCTGTGTCTTACTTTCTCTCTCAAATCAATTTTTCAAAAATGTTTCAGTAGAAACATTTTTTAATTTAATATAAAGTGTTGTTCAAGTACAGTTTTCTGCCTTTTACCCCCATCCCAACCCAACCCCCTCACTAGAAACATTTTTTAAAAAGTCCTTTACTACTTCATACAGTTTGGAAATAAAGATTTTAAAAGCTTTTAAAGATTTCAAAAACAGTTTGCTAAAATGTAGGTGTACTTATGAGATTTTTACCAAACCCAGTGTCTAAAATGTTTCCAAAACTCAAAATGATCCAATCCTACAGATACAAGAGAAGCCATTTCTCCAGCATTTATTTTCCTGTATAACTTGTTTATAATAATCATTTGGTGTGTCCTGTAAACGGGTATGTCCACATTGTGAGAATACTTCTCTCTTGAAAGAGTAACTTAAGATAATGCATACTTTCTGCTTTAAATACTTTAAATATATTACTTACTTTTAATCAGATATAATCCCATTTATTTTTGCTTATTTTACTAAAGAAACAAACTTTCCCCTCCCTTCTCTTAAAAATGTTTTATTTCTTACTAAATTCTACTCTCTTCTACCAAAATGTGACAAAGTCAACACACTGGTTACACAGTAATGAGAAAACCAACAAGGATCTCCTTCAGAGTTTGGCCAAAGGGAAACAATTTGTAGTAGTTAAGATTTATTCCCCTATCCTACCCTCTAAATATTACATCTCTCAACAAAGAATTCTTGTTTAACTTTATTGAAAAGTGTGCAGCAGGGTGGTGTTAAGAAATGGTATAGATCTAAATGTACACATGTGAGTGTTGCTAGCTGGGAGTGAACAGAAAGAAAACGAGCATTTCAATTTGTCACAATGGCATCTCACATTAAAAAAGGAAAAATATTAAGAGTATTAGAATGTTTTTAAAAGCCAGTATCAGAGCAATGTCTTCACACTGCTCAGTGCTGTCCCAAACGTTAATAATAAATGAGGAACAAGAACTCTGAGCTGCACTCCATTCCTCGACCATTACTGGAGCTCAGTTTTAAAGTTTCCGAGTGTGAGTTTTACATGAACATATTTCTGCCCATTTGCATTGAACAGCCAGGCACTGTTCCAGAATTTCACTTCATAAACCACACACACCACTTCTGCTAAAAGATATTTTTAGTAATTGTGACAAAAACATCATAGGTTTGAGTACAAATAATTATATCGTGTTTTCTTAAAAATATGTTATTTTTATAGAGAAACGTGTAAGTAACTAAGAGAGGAGGAATTCAACCCTGAAAAATACAGCCACATAGATGAACCTAATATTAGTAGATACCTAAGGCTACTCGTTATTGTTGCTTTCCTGTGCCCACCACTGAATATTCTAAAAGGGGTGTTGGGCTTCTGGCCAGTATTGCCAGGACCATCCTGGGAACTGAGGACAATGGCGAACAGGATGAAGCCCCTGCTGCGGAGGCGTGGGGATGTAACTGACACTGAAGGAGGATGCCAGGCCACCGCAGCACAAGGCTATGGGTGCACAGTAGAGGTAGGAGGCAACGGCGCCCCCAATCCTCACCTTGGGCCAATAGGGAGGGAAGGGAAGACAGCCCCTCCGAAGAAAGACGGAGGAGGTAGGGGAGTGTTGCAGAAGCTAGAGGAGATTGGGCACGTCTAGAGAAGCGAAAGCATTTCAGGTAAAGTGGAACTAGTGGAGGGGTGGGAGGAGTGGCCGGCATCCAGCTGGGGACAAGACATAAACGAAAATAAGAATAGGGGGACCTTATAAACCAAATGTAAGGAGATAGAATTTTATCTTGAGGAAAACGGAGACCCCCTAAGATTTAAATGGGAGCGACACGATCGGATTTATTTTGAAATAATCTGGTCAAAATGTCGAAAGCGGGGAGGAGCAAAGCCTGACAACGAGAGATTACTGAACAGGTAACTGGGGTAATCCAGGTGGAAGACGCTGGCGGCCTGCACTGGAGAAGTCTGAGCGTGGCAGGGACGACAACCAGGCGACAAGATGTAGGGAAGCAAAACGGATCCTGCGCTTAATGACTGGAGGATGGAATGAGGGGCTGGAGACTGAGTTGAGTAATGCAGTTGCTAAAACGGGAAACACGGGAAGTTTGGAGGGAAAGCGTGGAGTGCCGTTTGATACAAATCAATACTGAGATTTCTGTGGCACTCAAATTAAATATACCCGGACCTCAGGGCAGGCTGGTCTGCAAGCAGGATCACGCCCTACGAGGGGCTGAGACGATCCAGGAAGACACAGAGAAGGTGGTCTGGACAGCTCCCCTGGGGACTTACACTGGAGGAAGGAGCAATGCTTATATGCCACTTTTCTTCAAATACACACTGAATCACACGACGTGCTTCCAGATAGTTGGGCGAGTGCAATGCTCTAATTTTGCAGGTGGGGAAAATGAGACCTCGGGGTAAAGGGCTTGTTCATGATCACCTGGTGGTGACTCTTGACCTCCAGTTCTTCATCCAAGTACACCCCCTACTCCGCCTTACTCACTCACTCCATGTAGCCGATTGCTGACATATATTCTCAGATATTTGGTGGTATAGGTCACAGAAAATGATTTTTTAAATGTTTTGTGTTCCTTTTTGCCAACCCCAGAGAAAGACTTTGTGATCAAGTTTCAATTTTAATATATATCGCCAGAAATTAAATATATGTATCCACTGTCCTAAAAACAAAAAAACTCTGGCAGGAATATTTTAGAATATATCTATTCCAGTAAGTACACAAGTTCTTCAAGTTCTCTGTGCTGCATAAACAAATCTTGACAGATTCTGGCTTTAGGCTTGTGAACTCGGCACGTCCATCTCCGGTTTTCCAATCTAGAGGACTTGCCTACGGTGCCCCCTGCGCCGTCCCTCCGGCTCCCCGCCTACCCCCCGCCGGCCCCACCACCTGCTCCCGGCGCCTCGTCCTCCTCCCGCCGGGTCGCCTGCGCGAGTTCTCACGCGCGACACGCGCCCCTCCTCGCCGCTCCAGCCGCTCTCACTCCGCGGAGCTTCGGCGTCGGCGCCCGCGCGCTCAAAGCCAAGCTCCGCGGCCCCTGGGGCACTCCCGCTTTTCCCCGCCCGCCTCCCGGCCCCGCGCCCCCCACGAAGTTCTCCCTCCCACACCGCCCCCTGCGAGGACTTTGGAGGCGGTCCTGGGCCGGCGGGCGCTGATTGGCTGCCTCCTCGTCGCTCCGCCCCTGTGCACGCGCTCGCAGTGGTACGGGATCCGCGGGCGCGCGCCGCGCGGCCCCGCGGACTGAGCGTCCGTGACCCGCGTGCGAACCCCCGTGTCCCGGCCCGGGTGTTTGCAAGGTGGGGGCGAGCGGCAGCGACAGGGCGCAGAGGGCTGGAGGCTTAGGTGGCGCCGGAAGTCCCCTCCGGCCCCGGTAGCCACCGCCATCCGGACGTCCCACGGGGACTGGGAGCTGCCAGAGGGGCTGGGGCCGTCGCGGTCGCCAGCCCGGTAGCCCGGATGTCACTACCCTCCGCGGCGGGACCGCCGACGCTCTTATAGGCCCCGGGAGGAGGCTTGTCTTAAAGGGACAGCGCCTCGTTCAAGCCGGAGGGGGCGGTGCGTCCTGCCCTTGTACGCGACCCCTGCCTCAAGGGGACGCCGTGGCGCCCGCCGCCGCGACCCCCTCCTCCGGGTGGGGCGCAATTGGAGCGCGGCGCGCCGGGCCTGGGGATGGCCGCAGATGGCTGCCTCGAGGCCAGGTTTTTCTCTGGCCGCGCCGTGGCCAGTGGCGCCGCACGGGGCCGGCAGGCGCCGGCCTGTGATTGGCCGAGGCCACCGTGAATGCAGGACATTGTCTGGGCGCTGCAGTCTGTCCTTGCCCGCCGCCCTCGCTCAGATCAAAATGGGTGCGGAGCAAGGTCCCTGGACGGCCCTGGTTCCCACTCTCCTGGGAGTCCCCCGGTAGTGGGGAAATATAACTTAAAAGATTACGGATTTTAAGAATGGTATAAACGTGCTGTTTCAAAACGCAAAATCATTATAAACAAGGAAATAAAATAATTGTGTTTGACATAAAGGTTTCGTTCCTTTAAGATTGAAAGTATTAAAGTAATTGGAAAAGGTCAACTGTTAGAAAATGACTTAAGTTTTGTCTTCAAGATTTCTTTAATTAGGGTCTATGATAATTCACCTGAATATCCCCTTAAGAATTTTTAAATATATATATATTTCACATATATATGGAATCACCTTGTTCTGGACAGTACAGCCTACTTGGGTTTCAGTTTCCACGTGTGTAAAAAGACGCTGGACTGGTAGCTTTCCAAGTTTGCTTCCTTTGTTAAAATAACTCTAATTCTAGACTTAAAATCCTGGTATAGCCTATGTATTAGATCATATCTCTAGACCTTGGAATAGATGAATCCTTTTAAAGAGCCCTTGAGGACATCATAGTTCTCCTCAGACTGCCTTGGAAAATATGCGGGAGTTATTTAAGCAGAGTTGTAATCTTTTAACGTGTAATTTTGGAGTAAAGGGAAATGGGAGCCGTAGAGAAATGTATGGAGATCAATCAGTTATTCGTCAATGTGAAGAGCAAGGCTTTTCATCTTAAAAAGTTTTCCAGGTAATGAAATATTATAATAAAGAATAATAACCATCTATCCTATTTTGCCCCTAGTATCAAAGAAGTAGAAAAATGGCAAGAGAAATAAAAGATACACAGAAATACACATGAAATAAAAGATACACAAATAGAAAATGTTTGAAGACTTTTGAAAAAAAATTAAGTTGGTATTTGCTTTTTAAAAATACTGAATGGGAAAAATTATTGTAGGACTAAGAGCACACTTGTGTTGATATAGATAATATTTTACAGCTTCAGTTACATGCCCTTTTCAACATTAAAAAAAAATCAGTGATTTCATTTAACTGAGCAATCAACAAGAATTAGAGACTTGGAAATGACAAATAAATGAAGGAAGGAAAGCATCCAGAAAAAAAAAATAAGTTTAATGGACATGATTCATTGTAGGAGACATGACCTCATTCCTTATTAGAGGGATTTCCACTAAACCAGGTTTAATGTTAAATAAATTTATTTTACAGACTTTCCTCACAATTATACTAATTTGATTTGTTTTTTCTCTTGGTATTATAAAGTAAAGAGATGCAAGAGAAATTTTTAAATATTGTTGCAGCTTCCTCAGATGACAATTGTTCCCAGGCTCCTCACCCTCATCCGTCATAATAAAGGATTAAAAAAGCAGAAATCACAAGCATAAAGATTAGCTCTCTCCAGAAGTGAAATGTGGGTAGTTGTGTGGATGTCTGTGAGTGAAGCAAATTAAGTTTTGCTTATTTAAAAATTTAGCATTTAAATTGTTGATTTGTGTAATTAAATTGATTTTACTTAAAAGTGATTGAATAAATGATTAAAACTTAAAGATTAAGCTGAAATTAAGATGTTTGCAATAAACACAAGCAGCAGGTAATATGGTATAGGCTATAAGGTATGAAATGTCTTGCCAAATAAGTTGGAGGCTTCCAGCAAGTCTTTTCCTTAGGATTTTTGTTTTGATAGATGATATATAGAGTGATAATATTTATGGAACACTTGGTATATGCCAGACACCAGTGTAAGTATCTTCTTTAATCCTCACAAAAATCCTGGGGAGCAAGTAAAATTATTATTCCCATCTTAGAAGCATGGAAACTGAAGCTCTAAAGGCTAAGTAGCTTGCCCAAGGTCAGACAGTTGGTGGGTATAGAGCTGGAAATGGGGCCCAGAATCCTGTCTGACTCTGCTCAAAGACGGTTCTCAATCACTCACTAGACAGACTTAATTATGTGGTTATGATTATTAATCTGTGTTTGATCAGATCTTTTCAACAGTTACACATTTGAATATTTTTGCATTAGCCTTTTCACTCATTTATATTTCAGGTGACCATGTGGATACAAGATTGCCATGCGCATTTATTTTGCTGCAGAGTCAAGCATCTCTATTGATTTTTTAAAAGAAAAACGCCTCTCAAATTTGCATCTTATGTCTTCTTTTAAACAGATACATGGACAGAAGCTAAAAGCTAAATTCTCTCACCCTCTGCTTTTCTCTCTTTCCCTTTTTTTCTTTTCTTTTTTCAGATGTGTTTCTTCATAGGACCTATGAATACCTATTGGCCATGTTCACTACATCTAGTTAGTGTCGGGCCCAGAAGAGGAGCTAGTGCACTCACTCAGCTATTGGCTGTATGATTACAAACGGCCTAGTCTTTCAGAAGGTAGAAAGGAAGAGGGGCTGAGAATGCAAAACAGGAATTTGGGGGATTCAATAGCATAAAACTGAGGCAAAGGGCTGTGCCTTGAAAGACTTTTTGTTGTTGTTGTTGCGGCCCCTCCCATTTACCCTGGTCTCTTCCTTTTCGCATTGGTGTCACAGTGGCCCTGAGAGTGCCATCTGTAGCTCTGCCAAAGATGGGGGAAAGAAGGCAGTCGGTCTCAAACTAGTCCCTGCCGTTGCTTGTTCACAGTGCCTGTACCAGGAGGGTTAAGAATTAGAAATAAAATTATTCTGAAGGGGATCATATGTGACTCGTTAATCCATGTGATTTCGGATGCTCATTGTCACTGAAAATTGAGTTGGCTAAGTCTGTTTAACTTTTGTGATTAAGGATCAGCTTTAGGATTTGACGTTCTGGAGGCCTGGAGGATAAAAGGATTGTGCTCAGCCTTCCTCCTGCTCCCACCCACACAGGCAGCTGACACTTAGTGCTTTGTCCCTGGCCAACCAGCAGTTCACCATCTCCCTCCCGACACTGGCAGGGAAGCCACACAGCTGTAAGGGGGACAGGACAACATCTGGCAAGCCCAACCCACCGAGTCCCACTGCCATCAGTGACAGGCAAGGCTGCAATCAGTCTCTTAACACCCAAGGTGCCCAGAGGGGCAGGCCCAACCACAGAGAACCACCTGGCTTCTTATTAGCTAGTGTTGCCTTTATATTTTATTTTTACACAGTTCCATAGTTAAGCTCTTACCACCTAAATTTCTCAAATGCAAATATTAAAGCGTCTTGTAAGTGCATAAATATACTTTCAATCTCATCACAAGCACCTACTCATTCATCTTTGTACCAGGAATTCTTAGCACTCAACAGGGTGCCGTCCTCTCTTTCTGGGCTCTGGCACACAACCGGATTCTGGTAATGCCGTGTTCTCTCTTCAGCCCCTCAGCCTCGCGGTGCTGATGGCTCCCACCGTTGCTAGGAGGCCTTGCCTCATTGATTCTTGTCACTCTGCCCACTTTTTTTTTTAATTCTCACCCAAAGACATTTTTTTCAGTGCTTTTTGAGATAGGGGAAGGGAGAGAGAGGCAGAGAAAGAAACATTGATTGGTTGCCTTCTCATGCATTCCCTGACCGGGGATTGAACCCACAACCTGGGCCTGTGGGACATGCTCCAACCAGCTAAACCACACGGGCCGTGACACTGCCCACACTTCTTTTTAATAAAGATTTTATTCTTTTTTTTAACAGAGATGGAAAAAGGAGGGAGAAAGGGAAGAAGAGAAACATCACTTAGTTGCCTCTCACACGTGCCGCAACCTGGGCTGGGGCCCACAACCCAGGTATATGCACTGACTGGGAATTGAACAGGAATAGACCTGCAACCTTTTGCTTTGTGGGCAACACCCAACCAACTGAACCACACCAGTTAGGACTGCCCAACTTTTTGAAAGTCTTTTCAAAAAGTTCCAGTGAATGTGCCTTGCCTTTCCTCCTCCGATCGTGCCCGCCTCATACTCCATCATGATGTGGCCCTACCCACACGTCCTGTTTAAGCGGTGGCCTCTCCCTTCTGCATCCTTTTTCTCTCATACAGCAAACCGCTCTTCCCCCCATACTTTGACCCTTGAGTATGCTGTTCTTTCTGTCAAGAATATTCTATGAGGACTTCCTTGGGCTTCTTCCACATTGTATTTGAATCATTGCTTTGCCTGTCCAAACTGGGAGTTCCTTGAGATCAAAGGTCATGTCTTACTCACGAAAGAGCTAATGCAAAAGTATTTAAATGCATAACTGTCAAAAAGACCTGACCAAAAATGGATTAATGATCATACCCGTATAAATAAGTAAGCAGGTCTGGTGAGTGATCGAGAACACACAGCCACATGGCTTCGAGCAGAGTCAAGCAGGACCTTGGTGCTGAGGACAGTGCCCAGCCCGTGGAAGAACAACATGAAATAATAGCTAAACAATTTGAAAATGTTTTGTTTCTTCCATTGATTTTTCTCCTGAATCAACTTTCTAGATTTTCAAAATGTAATCATTTCAAAATTGAACTTTCACTTATTTCAATCTTGTCAGTATTTATGTCCATAAAATTATATTCTTTAATTGATATGCACATGATAGCATGCTTTTACCACACTGCAGACAACAGACATGCTCTCAAAAGTTGAATGAATTCATATTTCTGACTCAAGTGGTTAAAACTTGAGGTACTTTGATTTATTAGCGGCGAAGCTTTGTGTGTGTGTTTGGTGTGTGTTATTTATTTTTAAAAGATTACTTTCCTTACATCAGATTTGCCTGAAGAAAAGTAATTCTATGGGGTACTCTACTACATTACAAGAAGTTTTAACTCAGAAGTGCCATTTAATGATCTTTAGGCTGTGACTAGAAAAATAAAGACAACAACATAACAGTCATCTTTTTCTTCGAGGCAACTCCTCCGTCTGTGTTTTCGGCAGTTAGAAGGCCCGGATTCTCTGCGCCTCCCTGGTGTTTCTCGAGCTCCAGCAGAAACGTTTTCTGTAATTGGTTTTCCACATTCGCCAAGAGTCTGTTTCCTCTTAACATTCAACATGTTTAACAGAAGTCTTGTAATAGTTCCAAAAATAATAAAACGGGTCCCAAGCATAAAAATGATACATACTCGGCACATTGGGTTTTTTTTTTATCCTGGCTTTGGTTTTGTTAAGTTCTTTCAAATAATTTTTAGTGTCACATTATGTGGTAAAAATAATAAGGTTTTCCTCGCAGTAATAAACCCACTGAAGAAATGCATCAATGACTCGTGCAGAGGGTGAGTGAGAACTGTCTGCACCGAGGCCAGCCTGGGGCAGTGTGGCCGTCTCGCAGTCCAAGACCTCCCATTAGTGATGAGTGGGAGGTCGGGCCACTTCAGTGCTGTATCCTCAGAAAGACAAAAGCTTATTCAAGGTATATACTTCCGATAGAGCATAAGGCTGTTCTTAATCTGATAAAATCCACTTCTGACATGTCAAACATTAACACAGAGAAGCAACACTAGTTTATATTTTACCCGACCCTCCCATCACTCCTAAAGTGGTGGTTACAGAGTCCCAATAATAAATTGCTCTGCTTTAACAATTAGATGTTTGACAAGTGAAAACATTTAGACTTCCTTTTACATTATTACTTAATTTAAATATTAATATTATTTTCACCATAGCAATTATGATTAAAGCATCATTTTTTCCTTAAATTTTTATTACAATTGATTATTAGTTTCAGGTGTACAACCCAGTGATTAGACACTGTATAACTTACCAAGCAATCTTCAAATAAATCCAGTATCCACCTGACACCATGCATAGTGATTACAATATCACTGACTATATTCCCTGTGCTGTACTTTACATCCCCATGACTGCTCTGTAACTACCAATTTATACTTCTTAATCCCTTTACATTTTCACTCATTCCCCTAACTCTCCACCTATCTTAAAGATGACCCTTTAACATTTCTTATAATACTGATTTTGTGGTGATGAACTCCTTTAGCTTTTTCTGATCTGGGAAAATCTTTAACTGTCCTCCTGTTCTAAATGATAGTTTTGCTGGGTAGAGTAATCTTGTCTATAGGTCCTTGCTTTTCATCACTTGGAATATTTCTTGCCAATGATTTCTGGCCGGCAAAATTTCTGTTGAGAAGTCAGCTGACAGTTTTATGGTAGCTCCCATGTAGATAATTGCTTTCTTCCTTCTACTTTTAAGATTCTCTCTTGGTATTTAACCTTTGGCATTTTAATTTTGATGTGTTTTAGTGTGGGTCTCTATGGGTTTGTCTTGTTTGGGACTCTCTGCACTTCCTAGACTTGTATGTCTATTACACTCACCTTGTTGGGCCAGTTTTTTGTCACTATTTTTTTACACAGGTCTTCAAAGCCTTGCTCTCTCTTTCCTTCTTGTGGAACCCCCAGAATATGAATGTTGATACACTTGAAGTTGTCCCAGAGGCTCCTTATACTACCCTCAATTTTAGAATTCTTTTTGTTGTTCTAATTGGGTATTTTTTGCCTCTTTATCTTTCAAATCTCTGACTTGATTCTTTGCTTCATCTTATTCCACTGTTGATTCCCTGTAATATATCCTTCATGTAAATTAGTATATTCATTTCTTTTTTTTTAATTTTTAAAAATTTATTAATTTGAGAGAGGGAGGGAGAGATCTGTTGTTCCACTTACTTATGCATTCACTGGTTGATTCTTGTATGTGCCCTGACTCAGGATCAAACCCACAACCTTGTGTATCAGGACAGTGCTTTAAACAACTGAGCTACGTGGCCAGGGTATATTCTTCATTTCTGATTTGTTCTTTTTTATGTTTTCTAACTTTTGTTGAAGTTCATTGAGCATTCTTATAGCCAGTGTTTTGAACTCTGCATCTAATTGATTGCTTGTCTCCATTTTGTTTAGTTCTTTTTCTAGAGTTTTGTTCTGTTGTTTTACTTGGGATACATTTCTTTGTCTTCTCATTGTGGCTGCCTCCCTGTTTTTATTTCTGTGTATTAGGTAGAGCTGCTATGTCTCTGGGCTTGGTGTAGTGGCCTTATATAGTAGGTTTTCTGTGGTGCCTAATGGCATAGCTTCCCTGATCACCCAAGCAGAGCACTTTAGGTGCAACCCCATGTGGGCTGTGCACACTCTCCTATTATAGTTGAGCCTTTATTGCTGTTGGCATCTCAATGGGAGGGATTTACTCCCAGGCCAATTGGCTGCAAGGACTGGCTGCAACCACTATGGAGGATCTGCTATGCACAGAACCTCATAGAGCAGCACTTACTTAAGTGGGGCTCTGGTGCCTGCTGAGTCTGCCCTTTGATTGTGTCCCTTTTGGAGAAGGTTGGGTGGTACTTCAATGTGATCTGAAGCCGTCCACCAGGTGTGCTGGCTCTGGGGTCTCGCAGGAGGTACAGACCAAGATCAGACACCACATGTGTCTTGCCTGGGGCTACATGGTAAGTCACAGAGTGATCTGCAGATGGCTGCTCCTTGTGCTGGGTTTGGAGGTGCCGACAAGAGGCCAAGCTGTGAAACAAGGCCAGTGCCACTAATGCCAGGCCCGGGGCCACTTAGTGACATGTGCTGGGCAAGTCAAGGCCAGATACTGCCTGTTTGAGGGATTTTAAAAAAGTCTGAGGCATGAGTCAAGACAGGTCATTTGTATGGAAATAGCCTGGGGGGGGGCCTGCAAATGGCTGAGGTGGGGTCTCAGGGAAATCACCAGGGCAGGACTAACCAAGGGAGCCAGGTTGATGGAGTCCCAGATATTTCGCCTGCCTGCTGCCTCTGTCCAGGAAGGGTTCAGCAAGTGAACAATGGCCTCTGCCAACACTTCTGTTGGGAGACAGCTGCCCCACCAGCCCTCACCCTGATGCCAGATATTGCATTTCTTCCCCGTATATCTATGGGGCTTTTTGAGCTGCTGTCCCAATGCTGGAGCTTAGAAGGAGTGAGTCTGAGTGAGTCTCCATGCGAGCCCTTTAAGTGGAACTGCCTGCAACTCTAGAAACCTCCATCTCATTCAGCCTCAATCCCTTCTAGTTTTTACACCCAGAAGTTGGGGACTTCTCTTCTTGGCACTGGAACCTGGACTTGAAGTCCTGGCACGAGCCTGGGACCTTTTGCTCCTCAGGAGGGAGGGACCTGCAAAGCCAAGATATCCCCCACAATTTTTACCCACCACGCATTGGTATAGGACCTGAGTGTTCTGCATCCCTGCCCCTCCTACCGGTTTCCACATGGCTTCTTCTGTATATCCTTAGCTGTAGGACTTCTGTTCAGCTACATTTCAGGAAGTTGTGAATGATGATTGTTCTAGTTTAGTTGTAATTTTGATGAGGTTGTGGGAAAATTCCAGCATGGCATTTACCTATGCAACCATCTTGACTGGAACCACTAAAGCATCTTTAAGTGTTCACAGCATTTGGACTTAGGAAGGGCTGTACAACCCCAGAGAAAATCAGAGGCACTGAGGTCACTGTGGAGCTAGTAACAAAGTCTATGATTTCATGCAAGGCATTTTAACCTTTTCTCTGTCATTAAATTGGAATCCAAAAGATAAGTCCTTGGCAAAAGAATAGATGACTGTGATGAAGGAATGCTGTGTCCGGCATCACTGTTGAAGTGAGCACTCCAAGCTGGCTGGACTCTCTCCTCTGATTCACTCCTTGTTTTGGGAAACCTGCTTTGTCCTACCCCAAGTCAGCCCTTGCTGTCTTCTGAAAGGCTCCCCACACAACCTGGATGGGCTTTGAACTAACAGCCTTGCTGCTCCAGCCCTAGCTGGGTAGCTCAGTTGGTTGGAGCATCATTTTGTGCACCAAAAGGTTACAGGTTCGATCCCCAGTCGAGCCACATAGGTAGGTAGTGGGTTCAATCCTGGCTGAAGTACATACAGGAGGCACTCAATTGATGTTTCTCTCTCTCACATAGGTGTTTCTTTCTCTCTCTTCCTTCCTCTCTCTCTAAAATTCAATAAACATACCCTTGAGTGAGGATTAATAGAAATAAAAATGAAAAAGAAAAAGCCTTGCTGCTCCAAGCCTCTCTGAGGTCCAGCAGCATCCATGGGACCAAAGACTAGGCTGGGAATGTAGAAGCTCAGGTGGTCCCCTCAGCCTTTGGAATCCGAATCTGTACCTAACTAGATGCGTGGGGGCCCGTGGGCCCACCATGGTGTGAGAAGCCTGGCTCGGACCACACCTCAGTGCGGAGGAACCCAGAGCGCACGCAGCTGCTGACCTGGGAACCCCTTTACATGTGTCTGTCATTTCAGCACGTGTTTGGGGGGAGTGGAAAGACTTGGGAGGGGGGAATAAAAAATACTTCTCTCGCAGAGCTCGATCAATACATATAGTTCAATCTGTATTCTCCTTCAAGGTAAAAAAAACAAAGCAAAACAAAAAATGCTGGTGAGTAAGATTGTCACTCGGCGCACAAGTGTTACATTGAAAACTTACACTTCCCTGGGTTGCTGTACAAAGAACTATGGACTGGATGATAATAGAAGTTTATTCTCTCGTTCTGGCGGCTGGAAGTCTGGACTCCAGGTGTAGCCACCCTCCGAGACTCCGGGGAGACCCCTTCCCCCCTCTCCCTGGCGGCCGGGGCTGCTGGGAGTGCAGCTGCGGCGCTGCAGTCTCTGTCTTGGCTGGCACCGGGCTCCCTCCCTGGTGTCTGCCTCTTCACGTGCTGCTCTCTTCTTCTTGCGGGGAAACCATTCCTATTGGATTAAGCCTCCTCTCCCCCAACTCCAGAATGACCTCATCTGCAACGATGTTACTTCCAAATAAGGTCACATTCTGGTAGACCCTGGGATCCTGAGATGAAGAAGACAGGTCCCCTGGAGGAGGTCTGGGTCAGGGAAAGCAGGCAGGGCCGCAGGAAGGTCTCACAGGGGTCTTTCCAACCAGACCACAGGCTACTCCCTGCTTTCATTTTGATTCCGTGGCCCTGGAATCTTTGTTCTGAACAAACCCCATGTGCTTCTGATGCAGACACAGCCTCACCTGCAACCGGCCTCCATGGGCCCTCGGACGTCCCCATCCTTCTCAGCCCTCGCCCACGCCCTGCCTGGCCCCCAGGTGTGCTTGCCCACAGACAATGGGGGAGCGGGAGAAACTAGCCATGAAGAAAGCAATCAGGAGTTTGTCGTTAGAACACAGTGACAGGTGGCAAGGCCCTTAACGCTGGCACGATGGAGGCATTTTTATTTGTGAAGTTTATACACTAAGCTCAAGCTTTTCAAACTAGAGATGGTTTATTCACTCCTCAAATATTGTATTGCCAAGTGTGTGCAAGACACTGTATTCAGTGCTTTGGGATTTGGGGGGTTTTGCTACTGAAAAAGAAAGTCAAATTAAATAAATTAAGAAAGTTAATATAAGATTATAATTTAAACATTTTTATTTGGCCTATTGTGGACATTTAAAATTGGCATCATAAAAGCAAGGACTTAAATGATTTTATTTTAAATCTGTAGTCATTTTTGAATGGGGAATACCAAAGGGTATGAAGGATGACAGTGACAAGTAGATGTCCCCACAGAGGCAACCACCATTACTTGAGAAAAGCCATTTAACACTAAAGAAATAGGGCATAATGTTAGAGAAGAAAAGAGCTTTTGCCAAAAAAGGAACAATTGGGAAAACAATGTGTGGACATGCGTTTCCTTCCTTTATTCATCCAGTTCTATTTGACAAGTACTGTTTACACTCCTTTGATGAATAAGGTATTGTTCTAAGTTTAGAAGATAAATCAGAGAACAAAACAGTGAAAATACCATCCTCTGGCCTCTTGAACGTCACATTCTTGTGGGAAGTGAATCTGAAAATGGGACCTAGAACCCTTGTGCACAGCTGGGCAGGGGACTGGAAAGAGTCCACCTACCTGCCTTGCCCAGGACTGGCCAGAGGCTAGGCTAGTAAAACAATTTTTTTCATCTTTGATGTTTTATTTTTTTCCTATTACAGGTGTCCCATTTTTTTCCCTTTTTAGTGCCCCTCCACCCAGCCTGCCGCCCACTTCCATGGTCAATCCCTGCACCATTGTCTGCATCCAGGGGTCCTTCGTGCAAGTTCTTTAAGGGAACTTTAAGAGCTTTTTTCATTACAAATCATGTTTAAGTAAACATTCTGCACATTCATCTTTGCATGTTCGTGCTAATATTTCTGTAGGGTAGAATAAGAAGTGTGGAATTGGGGTCACTGGGTCATGTTACACACACACATTCATGTATAAAATGTCCCCTTTTCAAATTTTATTGCATTTTATGAACAAGGAGATCTTTAATCCTGGACGTTTTTAACCATCTTTATTTTTTATGATTTGACAGGCAAAAATTGGCATCTCTTTGTCCCACTTATATTGATCTCGGCCATCTTTTAATGCGTTAAAAAAAATCACTTGTTTCTTCCTTTGTAAGATGTCTGTTCATGTCCTTTGCCTGTTTTTTCTTTTAAAATATTTTTATTCATATGAGTAATATATTAATGTCATATTATCATTAAAAATTTAAACACTGTGAAAGTGTATAGAATTAAAAGTAAAAATTCTCCATCCAGAAATTAGTTATCATAGTCAAAAATCTGGGATGTATTCCTTCATACAATTTGCTATGTGTGATATACACACATAATGTATATATGGGTATATACTGATAATATATCTATTATTCTGCATCACACTTTTTTACTTAATATATCTTATAGGTATAGATTTATATATTGTGTAAATGGTTTTACTCAATAAAATGTCATATATATAGAACACTGATTTTCTTTTTTCTTTTCTTTCTTTTTCTGGGTAGAAAAGAATTACTAAGAAAAATCATATAGTTTTTTCTTTTTTTATTTAATTATTGTTCAAGTACAGCGTTCTGTCTTTTACTCCCAGCCCAGCCCACCCCCCAGTGCTCCCCACCTCCCTCCCATTTCCACCCCCTCTTAGCTGTTGTCCATGTGTCCTTTATACTAGTTCCTGTAAATCCTTTCCCCATTTCCCCTGAAATTACCTCCCCTCTCCCCTCTGGTCACTGTCCCCCTGTTCTCTATTTCAGTGTCTTTGTTTTTATTTTGCTTGCTTGTTTGTTTTGTTGCTATCTTCCTGTTAAAGGTGAGATCATATGGTATTTGTCTTTCAACACCTGGCTTATTTCACTCAGCATAATGCTTTCCAGTTCCATCCATGCTGTTGCAAAGGGTAGGAGCGCCTTCTTTCTTTCTGCTGCATAGAATTCCATTGTGTAAATGTACCATAATTTTTTGATCCATTCATTTACTGACGGGCACCCAGGTTGCTTCCAGCTCTTGGCTGCTATGAAATTGTGCTGCTATGAACATTGGGGTGCATAGATTCTTTTGGATTGGTGTTTTGGGGTACTTAGGATATAATCCCAGCAGTGGAATTACTGGGTCAAAAGGCAGGTCCATTTTTATTTTTCTGAGAAAATTCCATACTGTTTTCCATAATGGTTGTACTAGTCTGCAATCCCACCAACAGTGAACTAGGGACCCCTTTTCCCCACAACCTCTCCAACATTTGTTGTTTGTTGCTTTGTTTATGTTGGCCATTCTGACTGGTGTAAAGTGGAATCTCATCATGGTTTTAATTTGCATTTCTCTGATAGCTAGAGATATTGAGCATCTTTTCGTGTGTCTCTGGATCTTCTGTATGTCCTCCTTGGAGAAATGTCTGTTCAAGTCCTTTTCCCACTTTTTAATTGGGTTGCTTGTCTTCTTGGAGTGGAGTCCTGTAAGTTCTTTGTATATTTTGGAGATTAAACCCTTGTCTGAGGTATCATTGGCAAATATGTTTTCCCATACAGTTGGTTCTCATTTTATTTTAACACTGTTTTCTTTAGCCCTGCAAAAGCTTTTAATTTTGATGAGATCCCATTTAGAACACTGATTTTCTTAAACCATTGTTTAGTACTCAATGAAATTTTTTCTCTTTCCATTCAATGAATATATATATATATATACTGCATACTGTGCATGAGCTACTCTTCTAGTGCTTCATAAGTATTAGCCCATCTCAGCACCATAGCAACCCCATGGAGTAGGTAGGTATTACTGTATCCCCATTTCATCAGGAAACTGAGGTATAAAAAAGTTAAGTTGCTTAAGAACACACTGTTAGTCAGTTGTAGAATAGATTAAAAGCTTATTTTAAAATCCCTATATTGGTAGATTTCAGTTGTTTCCAATTTTTTGCTGCTTCATGTAGTGTTTCAATGAACATCCCAGGGACACAGCGAGGAGCCGGAGGAAGAGAGGGGCTGAGAGAGTCAGAAGGAAGGATGAGAAGGGGTGGGAGGGAAAAGGGCTGAGAGCACTAGTGCGAGTGTGGAGGCGTCTGCAGAACGAATGCACCTTTCAGCAGCTCTGAGCTGGAAAGATGGGACCATGGAGTCCATCAGGTGCAATTTGCCTTGAGAGCAAGGTTAAAAAATCAACAAGAGCCAGGCTGCTGGGCAGGATAGCATGTGGAAAACTTGATTATTAAACCACAAGAGAGGACTCTGATTGTGATTATTTTTCAATGATTTGCTCACTAAATATGAAAGAATATCACACTTTATTATCAAGTAGAACTGATAGGATTTACTGTATTTACTTGGCAAATACTCAGTATTTGCTAAATATTCATTCACATTGAATTGAGTCAAATGCATACCGAATGAATAGTTGCTGCTTATGTAGACATTTTATACTAAAAGGAGAGAAAGGTTATTTTTTAAGCTGTGAACTAAGAGATGTATAGAAGAGAGAATAAAGTGTTTAAAATAGATGAGAAACAGTAAAAATTGCAAAATGCCTTATATTGGCCAAACAAAAAGCAAAATGGGAAGAAATTTCCTCCCTAAAATTCACTGTTTTAAAATGCAGGTCTAAGACTAATTTTAGATTTCAAAATCAAACTGAGCTCTTTAAAACTTGGTTTCTGGGGCTTCCAGTCAAGATAGAGGCATAGGAAAACATGGCTTGCCTCCTTGTACAACCACATCAAAATTACAACTAAAATATAGAACAACCATCACTCACAACTGTCAGAAATTGAGTTGAATGGAAGTTTGACAACTATGGGATTAAAGAAACCACATCCATCCAGGCAGGTAGGGACATAGAAGTAAAATGGGTTGGTCCCATATCCATGTGTGCTGGATAAAAATTCGGGAGGGACATCTCAGGAGTGAGGAGTCCCAGCCCCACACTAGGCTCCCCAGCCCAGGGTTCCAGTGCCAGGAAGATAAATCCCCATAACTTCTGGCTGCAAGGCCAGAGGGGATTGAGTCAGTGGAAGAAAGTTCTAGAGTCTCAAGCAGTTCTTCTTAAAGAACCCACACACAGACTTACTCAGACTCACTCCCTCTGAGCTTCAGCACTGGGGTAGCAGCTTGAAAGGCACCAGTGGCATACGGGGAGAAAGTGAAATATCTGGCATCAAGGCAAGAGCTGGGAGAAAGCCTTCACCCAGAAAGAAAGATGTTCCTTTTCTAAACCCTCCACCCACAGAGCCACAGAGTCACAGACCTGGCAGGCCAGTGCCATATCTGATACTCCATCTTGGTTAACACTGTTTGCCCCACCCTCCAGATTCCCAGAGACTTTGTCCCACCCAACTTTTGGGCCCACCCAAGCTACTTTTCCATATGAATGGCTGGTCTTGGCTCATGCTTCACAACTTCCTAAATCATCTCAAATGAGCAATAGCCAGCTTTGGTGAGCCCCTAGTCCCCTATACCTCTTGCTAAGGGACCCAGGCCCAGCACTAGCAGCAACTAACCCTGATTCACAGCTTGGCTTTGCCCGAGAAGTTCCAAGCCTGGCACAAGTAGCAGCCATCTCAGATTGCTTTATAGCTCAGGCAGTGTAGCCCAGGGCACAATAAGGTGAAGTCTGACCTTGGCCTGAACCTACCAGGGAACCCCAGTGCCTGCGTCCATTGGACATCTATAGACTATGTCAGAACACCACCACTCTGCTTCCACACAGCTGATCCTCCACAGAGGGTGGAAATTGGTGGTCAGTGGTCATAGCCAGTCCTTGCAGCTGACTGGCCTGGGTAATTTCCTCCCATTAATCTGCCAAGAGTAACCAAGGCTCAACTACAAGAGGAGGATGTACTCTGCTTATGTGAAGGGCACACCTCAAGTACCCAGCTTGGGTGAAAGGGAGGCTGTGCCACTGGACCCTACAGGGCACCTACTACATTAGGCCATACGACCAAGAGAGGGAATCATAGCAGCTCTAACCTAATACATAGAAACAAACACAGGGAGCCTGCCAAAATGAGGAGACAAAGAAACATGGCCCAAATGAAAGCACACATCAAAACTCCAGAAAAAGAACCAAACAAAATGGAGATAAGCAATCTATCAGATCCAGAGTTCAAAACACTTGAGCAACCTAAGGATGCTCAAGGAACTTAGTGAGACCCTCAACAGCATAAAACAGATCCAGTCAGAAGTGAAAAATACACTAATTAAAATAAAAAACAATTTACAGGGAAACAACAGTAGAGTGAATGAAGCCAAGAATCAAATCAATGATTTGGAACATAAGGAAGCAAAAAAACACCAATCAGAACAGCAGGAAGAAAAAATCGGAAAAAAAATAGGATAGTGTAAGGAGCCTCTGGCACACCTTCAAGTAATCTAACACTTGCATCATAGGGATGCCAGAAGGAGAAAGTGCAAGAAATTGGAAATCTATTTGAAAAAGTAAGGAAAGAACACTCTCCTAATTTGGTGAAGTCCAGGAAGCACAGAGTCCCAAAGAAGATGGGTGAAAAGAGGCCCACTCTAAGACGCATCATAATTAAAATGCTAACAATTAAAGACAAAAGGGGAATCCTGAAGCAGCAAGAGAAAAGCAGTTAGTTATCTACAGGGGAATTCCCATGAGACTGTCAGCTGACTTCTCAAAAGATATTTGATAAGCTAGAAGGGATTGGCAAGAAATATTGAAAGTCATGAAAAGCAGAGACCTACAGCCAAGATTGCTCTACCCAGCAAAGATATCATTTAGAATCGAAAGGCAGATAAAGAGCTTCCCAGACAGGAAAAAAATTAATGAGCTCATCATCACCAAACCATCATTATATAAAATGTTAAAGGGACTCATTTAAGAAAAAGAAGATTAGAACTATGAACAATAAAATAGCTCCCAATACACATCTATCAACAATCGAATCTAAATAACAAACTAAGCAAAGTAGAATAGGGAGAGAATCATGGATACAGAGAGTGTTTTGATGGTCACCAGATGGGGGTTGTATACAGGAATGGGTGAAGAGATGAGGGAGTTAACAAGTACAAACAGGTAGTTACAGAGTAGCCACAGGAATGTGAAGTACAGAACAGGAAATGGAGAAGCCGAAGAACATACGCATGACCCACGGACATGGACAATGGTGTGGGGATTGCCTGAGGGAGTGGGGGTGCTGGGCGAGGGGGGGCAAAAGGGGAAAACTGGGACAACTGTAATAGCATAATCAATAAAATATAATTAAAAATAAAACTTGGGTTCTGGAATGCATGTCACTATCTTAAAGACCTTGATGCACAGAATGACATACATTGTTCCTGTACCAGTTGCTGGATGAGAATATTTTATTAATATCATAACAACACCATTTTTTCCAAGTTCAACTACGCTTGTGCATCTAACACAATTTTTAAAAATCCCTGTGGAATTCTGGGGGTCCTGAGAGGTGGTGCTAATATGGAAATCTGTGTCACAGTAAAAACATTACAGATTGGTCCTGACATGCTTATAAAATTTTTGTCTGAAATTAAAGCCTCTAGGTTTAATGAGGAAGAGATAGCTGCTTAATACATGACAGTGAAATAAAAGGTATCTTTGGGTGACCATCAAGTTACTTTTAAAATAAAAATTCCCATTATTGGTAGTAGAGGACCCCCCCAAAAAAACACTTTCAAGATTTAGTTGGAATAGAAATTGGGGATAAATTTATATATGGGTTGGGCAAACTTAGGTTTACAGTTGTTTATATGGAATATAATATAATAGTTAATAAATATAATACAAGAATAAACTGTTTTGTGTACTAACCAGAAACCTATATTTGCCCACCTCGCATATACAATTATTAACAATGTTTACACTTTACGAAGCAGTAATCCTATTTTTAAGAATGCATCCTAAAGAAATAATTGTTGATGTGTCCAAAGATTTAGCTAAAAGAGTGTTAACTGACTTGGTTATTGTGTCTAAATTATTTATAAACTTAGTCAACAAAGGGGATAGTTAGATAAATTATAGCTCATACACACAATGAAATACTATACAGCCATCAAAATCATGTGGGAAACAATTACTGAGTACTCACTATGTGCCACGCAAATTTCTAAGAACTTCACATGTAGTAACATGTCTCTCTCCCAGCTGCTGTATGAGGTGCGGCAATTACTACTTTCATTTTCAATCCCTTGCAGTAAGTGGTAGAGCCCGTATCTGAACTAGACAGTGGAGCTCCTGAGCTCACATTCCTAATCATTATGACCAAGAAGACTAGGTCATAACATTGGGAGATTTATTTAAGAAAGCAGAAAAAAGAGGCATGCAGTGTGTGTTCCTTTTTTTGTAAAAGAATGCATGTATACATAATCATAGAAGGAAACTGGTACAAGTTCACAAAGAGGTTAGGTAGGAGAGGAGATAAGAGCATATAAGAAATACCAAGCCCTGGCTGGTGTGGTTCAGTAAGTGTCCTTCCACAAACTGAAAGGTCGCTGGTTCAGTTCCCCATCAGGGCACATGCTTGGATTGCGGGCCAGGTCCCCAGCTGGGGGCATGTGAGACGCAGCTGATCCATGTTTCTCTCACACATTGTGTTTCTCTCCCTCCCTTTCTCTCTCTGCTCTCCTCTCTCCAAAAATAAATAAATAAAAATTAAAAAAAAAAAGAAATGCCAACAATATTTTGACTTAGCAGAATGGAATGCCTGCGAAGAGTGAGGCACAGTCACGGGGCAGGTAAACCGGAGCCATGGGGCTGGCTCCGCATCACCCGTCAACGCTGCGTGGCCAGGGGGCCGACCTCCGTCCCTCCTCGCAGGGCACCTGGAGGCTCGCGGGGGAAGCCGGGCACTGGAGGCGGGCGGGAGGCGTGGCTGAGGGTCCTGGGGAGTTGATTGTGAGGTGGGAATGAGGACGAGGGACGGCTGTTTTCATTGCAAGCCTTCTAATGCTGGTCAGTTCTTTCGAAACTATATAATACATTAATACATTTTATAAAATGTTGAAGGCATGTTTTTATTTAAAAGTAGAAAAATCAGAACTACGTTGCTGACAAGTACTAGTAGATGAGCAGGCTGATACCTATGCACTTGTTCAAAGCAGCAGTAGTTACAATAGTTAAAAGGTGGAGACAGGCCCATGTACATCAGTGGCCAAATGTGTATGCAAATCATGGGGTACACTTGCAATGGAATATTACTCAATCATAAAGACGAATGAAGTCCTGATACACACTACCACATGAACCTCAAAAACATTATGCTAAATGAAAAAAGCCAGACACAAGAGGACATCAATTGTATGATCTTGCTTCCCTGAAATGTCCAGACACGGCAGATCCACAGAGACAGAACAGATTAGTAGTCACCGGGGGCTGGGTGCAGGGAGCAATGGGTCGGGGTCACTGCTGGATGGGTATAGGGTGTTCTTTTTTTTTAATATTTTATTTATCTTTAGAGGGGAAGGGAAGGAGAGAGGGAGAGAAATATAAATGTATGGTTGCCTCCCGTGCGTGCCCTGCTGGGGACTAGCCTGCAACCCAGGCATGTGCCCTGACTGGGAATCGAACCATGGTTGCTTGGTTCCCAGGCCCGCACTCAATCCACTGAGCTACGCCAGCCAGGGTGGGTGTAGGGTCTCCTTTAGGGGTGATGACATGCTGTGAAACTAGAGTTGGGCTGTTACATAGATTGTGAACGAACTAAATGCTACTGAGTTGTTCACTTAATATTTTTAAAGATTTTATTTTATTTATATATTTTTTAAATTTTTAGGATTTAATCTTTATTGTATTTTTTTCCATTACCAATTATTCACTTCAACATGGTTAATTTAACGTTCCGTGAATTTCACCTCAGCTTAAAATAAAGGAAAAAGGGTTCTGGTAGAGAACAGAGTAGCAAGAATTAGGGAGCTCACTGCTGCAACATGTTGTTTTCAAAATTTTGATATGCTGGCTGCGCGTCACCCCACATGGGGTGACATGTGGCCCTCGGACCGGCATCACCATGGAAACACACATATGCCAGCCCCATAGAGTCGTGGAGGCTCCGGTGGCCAAGGGCTCGGTTCCAACCGGCCTTCACGAAGTTGTGAGATGTTCAAAATTCGGAAGGGGATTGATTCACTCGCTGAGCTTTTCTCCAGACTTAGGAGACGCAGATGAAGAAAACGAGGAATGCTAGGGAAGTGTTCCTTAACATTTCCATACCTCTAGGTTGTTCAAGTCTTGCGTGATGTTCCTCAAACCCCAGCTTCTTCATAATGACATTCAGGGCTCACTAAAGAGCTGAGTGCTTCCCCTACAGTCTCAAATGCATAAACCACAATCACTTTTGTTAGGGACTGAATTATCACCCTCTCCCAAATCTGTATGTTGGAATCCTAAACCTCAGGACTGCAGGATGGGACCTTATTTGAAGACACACTCTTTACAGAGATAATCCAGTTAAAATGAGGCCATTAGGGTGCTTATTAGTATGGCTGGTGTCCTTATAAATAGGGGACATTTGGATACGAACACACACGTGAAGGGAACATGCTGGGAAGAGACACAGGGATGGGACAGCCACCTACCAGCCAAGGGCGACCCTCCCTCACAGTCCTCAGAAAGGACCAACCCTTCCCACACCATGATTTAGACTTCCGGGTACCAGGACAATGAGACAATACGTTCCTATTATTTAAGGCCCCCAGTTTATAACACGGTTATGACAGCCCAGTGGCTGGTCACATGAGGTCAACACGTGGTCCTTGGAGACTGTAACTCTGCATAGGGCAGGTCCTGGGAATAAGTAACTTTGTGGCCACAGCCCCTGACAGAACCACTGATCGTTTGATTACAGTCCTTGATCCCCCTCAACCACTACGATTAAGTCCTCAATAAATGCTATGAGGATACCAGTTACAAAGTGGATGTTGAAATCAGTGCTGAGGGAAATGAAGTACGGAGAACTCGAACCGGGCCTGCCTGACCCCATGCCCAGGCCCTTATGAAAAGATGGAGGGGAGGGGCGGCTCTGGCCATTTACCACGTTCTGGTAAATACGCCCTCCTGGGGACTGGAATGTGGCTATTTTAATGCAAAATTAATTGTCAACTGAAAGACTGCCTCGGCCTTCTCCCTAGTGATCGCCTCTCCCTCCAGCTAGTCGCCTTCACTCTCCTCTTGCTCCGCACCTCGTTAGCAATATTCAAATTATCATAAACGATTGCAGTATCTCAAACCCGACACACAACCCCTTTTGGTCAGCTTGCCCCCAGCTTTCTAATTGCTCTTCTTCATTCCACAACTGGAAGGACATCATTCCCAGCATTCGTTACATCGTCACCTTGTCATCACCACCCTTTGCATACATTTGAAACGTGCTTCAATTTTAAACTGAATTCTTGACATAAAATTAAAAATGCTATATTTAATGTCACGTTTAGAAAGTCCTATGTGTTGTATCTTTCTCGTGGAATCTCAATGTACGAAGATTTCATATTCTGAATAGCATCCTGAGATATTAAATTATTCTGAGGTGGGAAGATGTAAAAACAATATTCCTAGAGATTAATTTTGCTTCTCTCAGGATGTAGTACTAGCTTTACATGTGCCGAGCAGGGAGGCTGCTGTTACCCTCCCTTAAACCCACGGCCTCAACATGACCTTGCACTGAAGGTTCAGACGACCTATCAAAAATGCCTGCATTCATAGGATGTAAGGATGTACTCGTTTTCTAGGGTGATGGTAACAGTGTGTCAGACATGGGGTGGCTTAAAACAACAGAAACTTAATTCTTTCAGTTCCGGAGGCTAGAAAGTCAAAGTCAAGATGTCAGCAGGCCCCAGCACTCCCTCTAAAACCTGTCGCGGAATCTTTCCCTGCCGCATTCTGCCTTCCGGTGGTTTGCTGGCAATCTTCAGTGTTCCTTGATTTGAGGCTGTGTAATGTCAACCTTGACCTGTGTCACATGGCCTCGCTGTGTGTGTCTGTCTCAACGTGGCTGTCTCGTTAACAGGACACCAGGAGGACTTCATCTTAACTAATGACACCTGCAACAATCCTATTTCCAAACACTAGCAGATTCTGAGGTTCTGGGTGTTAGGATATCAGTGTATTTTTTGGGTGTGTGTGTGTGTGTACAATTCAACCTATCGCAGGGGGACAAGGTAAACTTCACACATTTGTATTAATTTTTGAGAGAGGGAGAGAGAAACATCTATTCGTTGTTTTACTTGTATACGCGTTCGTTGGCTGTGACTTGCCTGTGCCCCGACCTGGGGTCCAATCTGCACCCTTGGCATATCAGGACAGCACTAACCAACTGAGCTACAAGGCCAGGGCAGCACACATGTGCACTCTGAGGGCAACTCATAAAGTAGAATTTTTGTTTTATGGAAACAGAATTGTATTAAAAGAAAATGCATAAAATATATGCATCTATTTTAAAGCAAATGCCCATGGAACCCCCCCCGCCCCCACTAGAGAAGCCCAGTGTGCCTCTCCTTCACTAAGACCCTCCTCCGGGGCCCACCCAGCACCCGCAGTGCATTTAGCTGTCGTGCCTCCGTGTCTCCTCCAGCGCGTGACAGCTCCTCCTCTTTATCTTTTACGACCTTGATATTTCTGAAGAGCACTGGCCACTTCCTTTGCAGGACGTTCCTCAGTCTGGGTTTGTCTGAGGTCTCCTAATGCTTAGTTGAGGCTATACATTTTGCCAAGAATCCCAGAGAACTGTGCCCTTTTCAGTACATCCCATCAGTCGGTACGTGACATCCTCACGTCTTATTGATCACTTAATGAAGGTGGTGTTGTTAATTAACCACCAAGTTAGCACTTCTCCATCTGTATCTTGTTTCTTGACACGTTTTGCCCACCGCATTTGACATTCATTAATAATTCTTCAACAATTCTTGTGTTTGGTAATTTTTCTTGTACATCATGACTTCTGCCTCTACTAACTGGCATTCTACTATAAGAAAAAGCTGGACCCATTCCCCCATTTATTTGCTCAATCATTTATTTGTATCATGGGTATTTTATTCCATGGTTAATAATCCATTACTAACTTCAGTGATTTTTTTCAAATCGTCCCAAATTTGGCCTTGAGAAGCAACAAATTGGCTCCTATGTCCTTATTTATTTTTAGAGAGCGGGGAAGAGGAGAAGGGGGAGAGAAACATCAATGTGTGGTTGCCTCTCACAAGTCCCCCACTGGGGACCTGGTCCACAACCCAGGCAAGTGCCCTGACTGGGAACCCAATTAGCGACCCTTTGGTTTGCAGTCCGGTGCTAAATCCACTGAGCCACACCAGCCAGGGCAGCTCCTATGTCTTTTAACATATGACTCCGCCTCTCATTTTACAAGTACACTCACTTTACTTTTTTGGCATCATAGATGTTCCAGGCTCATTTTCTAACTTCCCTGCCCCAGCCCTGGAATCAAGCATCCCTCCAAGGAGTCCTAGTTCCCTTTATAGCATTTAGAAATCAGTATCTGAGTACTAGGTATGCTCATTGCTACGCTTGTCTCTGCTTTTAGGTCCTAGCTATGTACACTCACCGACCTGCATCTCCCCACACACCTGTACATGTAGAAACCTCACATTCCTAACATCTCCTGTTCCAACCCAACACCACAGGATTCACTTGTGCCTCTCCCAACTTTTAGTGACTAAGTCCTTTTTCAATGAGAACCTCTGCTTTCAATAAGGATCTTTAATCATTCACAATACATTTACTTGCTCTACCTTAATAGGAAAAGGTATTTTTAGAAGTGCTAACCCAGCTCCCTTTACTAACTAGAGTACTTGTGTATAGTTCGTTTTGTCTTTAGCCTTACACTATACAGTCAAAATCCTATTTTCTAAAGTTGCCGGCTGTACGCTGCTTTTCTTTCCTACTGTCAGTGTGGTAATGTTAACTCACTGGTAACACAGGTAGGTTCATCCATTAGTTTGTAGGTCACTTTGAGTTCCCTGCCCATCGTGTTTGATTTTAATTATTTTTGCAGTACGTGAAACATTACTGTAGTTCTGAGTCAGAGCTAAACAAAAATGTACACTTGAGAGAGGTATCACTCGTCCCTAATACCCCGTTCCCGATCACTGTCCACTCTGCACCCCCTCACTCTGTAGGTAACCCACGTCATTATAGTTTATTCTTCCTGTTTCTTTAGCACAGATGAGCAGATGATGGACATTTTTCATACTACCATCATTACATGAAAGATGGTAAACTGTACTCTTCTTGCACTTTACTTTTCTCACGTAACAGTATAACCTAGAAACTGTGACGGTTCATAGAACTCTTCCTTGTACTTTTTACATCAGTGAAGAACTCCAGTGTCTGGACTTACCAGTTTATTTTATAGGAGAGTGCTCCCAAGTACAGACAATCAGGTCATTTTCAATTATTTTGCAATTACAACCAACGCTGCAACGAGCAACCTTGTGCCTCTGTGCTTCTGCCCGCTGGGAGGGTATCATCGGGGTATTTTCCTACCAGTGGGTTTGCTGGCACAACAGGTGAAAGTCTATTTTGGTTTTGTTGGGTTTTGCGAAGTTTTTATTCAGAAAGGTAGTACTAATTTGCACTTCCATTAGTAACACGAGTGTTTTACAAACACAATGTGCTGTCATACTTTTATTGAACTTCTACTCCCGTAGGTAAGAAATAGTAGGGTTTTAATATGCATTTCTCCAAGTATGTTTGAATTTTAAAAATGTATTTTAGGGACATTTTTATATTAGTTTTTGGAATTCACTGTCTCTTCTCATTTTTTTTTCCTATTACGTTTACAGTCCTTTGTTCTTCAAGTTTTAAGAGCTGGCCTCGTGACTTTGTAACATTAATGAACACTGAATATATACACTGGTACTTTAAAGTTCCCCATAATGACCTCAAAAAAATATGGACCATTCTCTACCATATGCCAATGCAAAGTGAGATGCTGTGCTTAAGTTAGATTCCATTTTCCTTTGAACTCCAAGCACATACAAACTCTTAAGAAACACAGGTAGATATGTTGCTCTATTTGTATAGTCAATTCTTTGTATGAAACAGGGTTCTTTTTTCATTGTTATGGTTTTCTTCTTATATTATTTTTTAGCTCATATAGTCAAATCCTACCCTGCCAACCTCATTACTGAGTCCAAATGGGGCTTCACTACCTATGAGAAAATTGGTATGTTCCAAAGCGGGACATAAATTATTTTTTGAGTGATTAGACACATTTTGGTATTATTTACATTCCTACCCTCTTGACTATTAGAAGATACATAGAAACATTTTTCCTGCTAATAGGGTATTTTAAAATTTAAAAAAAACAACAAAAACCATCTACAAAGATTCAGTAAGTTTCCATATACAGGCTGAAGCAGAAGTGGGTTTATAGTCGTTGCTTTGGAAAAATAATACAATAATTAGTAAATAATAACAAAACAGTTTTGTATACTCACATCTGTAAACCTACTTTTGCCCCACCCTGTACTGTTTATCTAATTATAGGCCACTTTTTAAAAAGCCTGCTAACCACTCAGTTGTCTCAAATTCAGAAGACAAACAGCAACACTATCTTTACAAAGATTACAACTTTGGAATGTTATGCGCTGTATTTATTTTTTTTTTTAGTGACTGATTTTTTAGCTCTTAAAACACATCCATACAATGCTACAAAAATTAATCAAAGATTAAAGATTCAATTACAGTATTAAAGGTTCTATTACAGGTGCCACTGCTATTGCAACACACTACTTGTGACAGGGGTAATAAAATGAGCAGAGAATAGAAAGCACACAGTGAGTAATACTGCTTTGTCAACTGCCTT
The DNA here is from genome assembly GCF_021234435.1 of Artibeus jamaicensis. Taxonomy (NCBI): domain Eukaryota; kingdom Metazoa; phylum Chordata; class Mammalia; order Chiroptera; family Phyllostomidae; genus Artibeus; species Artibeus jamaicensis. The sequence goes on from NW_026522059.1 coordinate 43,356,160, forward strand.
GAGTAGATGAGATATGTAGACAAAGTGGTAATAAACTAGAGAGAAGTCCGTTCACTACTCACCCCTGCTCCCCAGGCTAGAGGTGAGGCAGGTTAAGGTTGCTGGGGTAGGAGCTATATTTGAGGACTATCTTTTCTTAGGGTATTTAGTGCATGTACTGGTTTTTCTTTCTTTTTCTTTTTTTAACCATTGTTGCTTTTATTATACCTGACTTATGAAAGAATTAGGCTAGACGGCATGAAAAAGAATCACATTAAACTTCTGGAAAAGCTAACAGCAGTTTAAAAATAAGGTCCAAAGAATCACCTTTTTTGTGGTTTAACAAATTGGCAGAACAAAGCTCGGTTGCCTTAGCTTTTTTTTTTTTTTACTCAACACTAAATGGAATGATCAATGGTTTTGGTATGAAAACTTTAAGGAAACAACAGTTTATACTAAAAATACTCAAGAAACTCCACTTCCTCTCGCCTTCCCTCTGCCCTCCAGGAGCAAGGTAAAACCAAACTCAGGTGGGCGGCTCCACGCAAGAGTACCGTGAAAGCTTCACAAGAGCAACTGCTGAACATTCGGGGAGGACCTATGCAGCGCTGAAGTCAGGAGTGAATCGAAAGTAGTTTTAGCTCTAGGATTTCTTTATAGAGCTTTTTTATGGTTTCAATGTGCTTTTGTGCTGGATGAGAAGTAGAAACTATTGCTTACATCAACATAACAGAAATAATATCAATATTGTCAAGAGTTTCATCACATTTTAGCAAAATTTTTAATAACAGCAATTCCCTGCCTGGTATGGCTCAGCGCATTGAGCACTGGCCTATGGACTGAAAGGTTTCTGGTTCGATTCCTGGTCAGGGCACATGCCTGGGTTGCAGTCCAGGTCCCTGGCTGGGGGACACGCGAGAGGCAGCTGATCAATGTATCTCTTTCTTTCTCCCTCCTTCCCCCTGCCTCTAAAAATAAATAAGTAAAATCTTAAAAAAGTAAAAATAAAAAAGGGTGTTAAACATTCTGACCCTTTAAAAATATGCTTATATACATGTAAAATGTATAGATGGATTAAAAAATACATTTAAAATGATGTGGTCATAATAAAGAACAATTTTATACATAGGATTTTATTTTGCACTGCTATAACAATTTCATTATAGACCAAGAAAGGAAATGAAAAAAAAAGATAAAACCACCACACTCAGTAAATTACTAAAGCTTTTCTACTTTTTAACAGGATCTTTCATCTGGTAGATTTATGGTCATATCCCCTTCCAAACAGACAAGATGCTTACCGTATTTTAAATATTATAGGCTACCACTGAAAGAAAATGTTACACAGTCACTGTACATCAAGGTTGAAAAACTGTCCTGCATGAAAAATATTTAGAAATCATGTGAATAAAAAATTATTGTGTTTAAGGAAAAATGAAAGTCCTCATAATGTGCCATTTAAATGTGGACATTCACTCGTTTTTCCTGGAATCGCTCAGGTGTCCGGACTTCTTGCTTCTGCCCACTCCAGTCATTACTGTGTTGTCACCCAACAGTATTAAGGCAAACAAATCCTTTTCTCAAGAGGTCTTAAAGAAATTGTGGACAAACAGCAAACTTTTGGCATTAAAACAGGTTAACACATACATAGCCTTTAAAATGTATATTAAGCATATTTTCCTTGGACTAGTGACAAGAAAAGATGAACATGCTTGCTAACAACATCAAAAAGTTTAAAATTCAGTGTCCAAGCAATTTCTAACAATGCTTCAGTAGCCTTAAGCTCTAAACGGTTTAGAGTTTATGCAAATGCATTAATGAATTCAAGCTTGGCAAATTACACCCAAGCAGGTTATTAAACTATATATACAGAAAGTAAATGATAAATACAGAATTAAAAGAATCCTTCTGCTTTTCTTTATAGCCTTGAAAATTGACAAACTTTTTAAGGACAGTTCCATTATTATTAAACATTAGGTAACCACAGGTGTTGGGAAACCTAACTACACAAACCAATTTAAAATACTTGCGATGACTTTGTAGTGTTTACTATATAATTCAGTTCGTAGGTAAGGGCACAAGACGACATTTAACAAAAATAATCACATCAATTGACCTAGAAATCAAATGCAAAGAGATATGAATACAATCTCCAAAATCTGTCTTTTTAAGTGAACGTTAACCATTTATTCAAAGTTATACAAGAATTTGAAAGAGTAAAGTCTTCTGTGACATAGAGCCATTTAGAACGGTTTCATGTCTCAGCCGAGCAGGAGAGGGTGGAGGAAACCGTGAGCAGGCCCCGTCCGGGCGGCGAGACGGTGACCCAGACTCAACAGCAGCCGCCCCCGGCCTGCTGTCCCCCCTGACTGCCTGCATGTGTGGCGTTAGTAGCAGCATGCTGAGGGCCAATTTTAATGCCGTTTGCCTGGAATAAAAGACAAAAAGATAATAAATGTAACTGGAGCCAGTAAAAATCCATTTAATTCTTAATGACAGAATTTTACCAACAACTCAGAAAAATATTAAGGCAATTTCTCCAACCATTAAAACAACCTCTTTTATGGGATCTTTCTTTTTTTAGAAACAATATTGTGGAAATATTTCTGAAAATAATTCTGTATCATACCAGGTACTGGGGTAAACCGAAACTAGATAATGCTGCTTTTCAGGGAATTCTCACAATGGAGAAAATGTTTAAAACAACCATTGCAGGTCATCTTTAAAGGATAAAAATATGTAAGGCCTATGCTGCTCTAATACAATGTCAAATCTTTTCTCTAGACAGCATTTCTCTTCCATGTTGAATCAGCTGTACAGGCTAAGGGCATATGAGTGTTCTGTGTCATCAATAATTTCTATGATCCCCAAAGACATGGCAGCTTGCCAAGAACCCACACACAGAGCAGTTCTTTCATTCATCAAACTCACACTTATGTCTTAACCCTCACTCCCTCAAGTGGATTTTACCTAAAAATACAACACTTTGAGAAAAGTAATACAGTAGCTTCAGAAATTAAGCTCTTAAGGAAACTTTACGTCACAGTAAATCTCAGATTTATAGTGCTTGGCAGTTGTTCTGCAACAGTAGTAGCCTTGGGGTTTCTGGCACTAGCTCAGTATTGACAGCAGCTGATGTGGTTTCTTTTCGCTCTTTTGACTCCTCTTTAATAAAAAGCATGCCCTATGGCTCATTGGTTTTGCCCCCTCTGGGCTAGTAGCAACTTCTTGAGGAATCAAGGAGTCAGGCTTGGCAACAAGCCAAATAAATCGCACGGCCTGTTGGCTCCTGACAGCACATTACAATCAAAGCTGCACCACGCACAGTGCAGCAGTCAGCTACTATATGAAACCAGACAGAAACAATGAACGTGCACTTCTATACAGAGGCTCAATTACTGTTCCATTTATATGGCATTGGTCTCTGAATGTTGTTGCCTCTAAATTAACTCAAGATCTAGGAGGCAGGATTTAGAAACCACAACACTCCAAATTAAAACAAATACTTTTTGGAAAACTTAGGCAAACTGTTGTATAATTTTAGTAAAGAACATCAAGACAAATAATGCAGAGCCTCATTTATGTATACGTCAAGAGACACAGGCAATGGCTCCCTAAACAATGCTTTCCTAACTGTGGCAGAGTGTTTTTTTTCTCTTGGTAGTAAAGGGTCTTAATATAACAGTAAAAATGCTTATGTAACAGTAAATAGTATGCTACCCCATCCACACAGTAAAATGATGACCACTGGTGAACACTCAGACCTATATGATTCAAAGCTTTACATTTTATCCTAATCACGTTGATCAAAACTGGCTCAAATAATTTTACAAAGCAAACAAAAAAGAAACCAAACCAGTGCCAACTGCCAATTATATATATTAATTTAGTTTCCTGAAAATATGCTGTGCTATAGTGGGAGTCATTTCCAAATTGGGTATTTCCCACTTTCATCCCAGACAACAGGGAGAGCATCTTGCATCAGTGACATAGTACATGCATTACATTTACACAACTAGAAAATTATTCCCCAAAGCAGATGACACCATATGGACATGTGGGTGAAAGTGGGTTTCCTTCTCTCTTTGAAGGATTTATATTATTTGGCTTTGCTTACAATAAATGGATAGGGTCACTTCCTTTAATCTGTTTGCACAAATAAAGTGATGCTCTACTAGAACATAAACATTTAACTATTACAGAACATCCGACAAATTTTCAGATAGATGATTAGAAACTAATGTGTTAACTGACACCACATATCCATTTTATGAATTAAAAAATATTAAAAAATAAAACCATGAATCCAAGTATTAATTAAAATTCAGTTGTACAACTATCTAACCACTATGTTGTACACCTGAAACAATATGAAATTATAGTAAATGTAAGCTGTACTTGAAAAAATATTTAAAAAAAAACAAGCATAAGCTCTGGCTGAGTAGCTCAGCTGGTTAGAGCACTGTCCTGATAAGCCAAGGCTGCAGGTTCAATTCCCTATCAGGGCACATACAAGAATCAACCAATGAATGCATAAGTAAGTGAAACAACAGATTGACATTCTTTAAAAAAGCATAAAAAAATAAATATTAGTCAATATTTTTATATATATACCTCATTATTAATGTCAAAGACTCCTTCTTGAATTTTTTCATAAATTTCTTTTGCTGTATTAATAAATGCCTGAAATACAAGGTAGAGAAATTGGTTCAAGTTATTTAAAACCACAATAGTAAAAGAACATTATATAAAAGCTCTACAGAATATCATAAAGTTCAATATAAGAAAAATCAACTAATGTAATATACCACAGTAACAGTATAAAGCATAAAAACCACGTCATCATTTTAATAGACGCAGAAGAAGCATTTGACAACAATCAACAACCTTTTGTGATAAAAACACTCAACAAAGTAGCAAAAGAACTTCTTCAACCTGATAAACAGCATCTGAGAAAAACAGCTAACATACCCAGCAGCGAAGACTGAAAGCTTCCCCCGCCCAAGAACCAGAGCAGAGTAAGAATGCATGTGAATGTTCATGGGTATTGTTAGCAGTAAGAGCCAGAAAGTAAAAACAACAAAAATGTTCACTAACTAATGAATGAAATCTAAAATGTGGTATGACCATAAATAGAATTGTATCCAGCCATAAAAAAAATTAAGTACCAATTCATACTGCATATGGTTAAACCTTAAGAACATGCCAAGTAAAAGAAGCCAGACGTAAAAGAGGAAATACAGTGAATGGAAGAGCACATTACATTCACAGGAAGTGTTTGAAGAGGTCAGTCCATAGAAAAAGTAGATTATCGGCTGTCAGGGGTTAAGAGAGGGAGGTGGTGGCTGTGGAGTGACTGCTTGTGAGTGCGAGGTCCTGTTTGGGGTGATGAAAATATTCTGGAATTAGCAGTAATGGTTGCACAACATTGTGACTATACCCAAACCACTGAACTGTACTCTTTAAAAGGAGAAATGTTATAGTATGTAAATTATACTTCAAGAGAAAAATGTATGGTGGGCTGGGGGACACCATAACACGTGAGAAAAACCTGTCAACTAGACATATGGCTGCATTAACTTCCACGTTGAAACTAGCTTACTTCTGGTGGTTACTGTTCCACACACAGTCCCTTCTGCCAAGACAACGTATTCTTTAGTACACAGTTTAAGAGGGAAAAATCAAAGGACGTTTATGATGAAGAGATAAAACAGCAGCTCAACTTCTATGCCGTGTTGAATAAAGTTTCATACTTTTCCCACACAGCACACTACTTAATTGACAAAATTAGTGTTAGACTGCTGTAACCAAATTAGGCCTCTAAATAACAAAATTAATCCACACACATTCTATAGCTATACAAAATACTAAAATATTTCATGTAAACATTGCCAATGCTATCTATGGAAGGTGTTTCTAAATTAGCAGATGAGAGATCACAGAATACATTATTAATAAGGTCCTTGTTAATTAACATTCTATGAAAATCCATAAAGAAATCTGTTCTTCACTACCACTGATACAGACCTAATTCAAAATTTGAAAAGTAAACAGGGTTCATGGAGAGGAACAAATCATACCTTTCATCTTTTCAACACTGAAAATATCTGACTGCTGAACTTGCCACCAGAGCTTTTGTTTCCTAATTAACAGGACTGATATGTTTTCACCTTTAAAGGCCTTACAGCTCCCCAGAGTAATCAATCTACTGCAGCTCAATTACTGCACCAAGAACATACCAGTCAGTGAAGGAGACGTGAATGACTGAGGCAGGAGCACAGAGATATGAATATGCATAAACTCTAAGTGGCTGATCGAATCATCAGAGAGGGTCATGAGAATTTGCAGCAAAATAATGAGAAGAATTAATCACTGCAGACTCACAAGGCACTTCGGAAGTGAGTGTGCTTTTCGTGTGTGTGCTGGAGTTAAAGTGAAGGAGAAACTGGCTTTTCGCCAGCTACGAATTGATTTACATTCCTTAAAATTGAAGTTATCCTGATAAATAAGGAAAAATTTAACTTTACTTCCAATAACATGTCGATTACGGCGACAGGCTTAGAAACCAAGCTAACTAAATACTGAAGTCAACAGATTCATAAATTCACAGGGTTGGAATTCCTTACGGGGTACCTCACATGTGTATATTTCACTAGAACATTAGAACCATAAGGTCTCAAAAGTGAGTTATAACTTCATATAAAAATTTGTTTTCAAAGCCACCAAATATGCTAATTTATGCAAACAAATGAACTTTTTGCTAATTTGTTGATGACTCACATTAAAAACTGGCTTAAAAGAGCTATTACATAAAATTTTCCATGTCATTACTAATTGTATTACCTAAACAGTACTTATTCTATAGGAGATACTATATAAATGGATTGTTTTATCTGTATCATAGCAAAAAATATTTAGTATTATTAAGTGATTAATAAGTGATCAACTTCAATAAATCCTCAGAGTTTAAAACCCAATGTGACAAATGTAGACATCAGTATACCTGTTTTAAAAGTGTGTGGCTATGAACTGAAATTATCCAGTTCCCAAATATAATGAACATTAAGGCTTATCAGATAGAGATCAAGTGAAATTTCTAAGAGCCCTGGGTGTTACAATTATTATGCACTAAAGCTGCACAGTATTTCAAGAACTCAGAAAGAGATACATATCTGTTATAATAACTGGCCAAATTTTTCATTAATTTCTTATTTCACTCTAGTCACTAAAAATTAGACCCCATATATATATATTTGAAGGTAGATATATCACAATCTAAAATACCTCCAGAACACAGAAGAAAAGGAGGAAATTAGCAATAAGTTGACTAAATAGATACTACAAAGGCTTTACATTAAAAGCTCATGGTTTAGTAAGACAGTCTTAACTTAAAATTCTGCCCAATTTTAGCCAATTTTAAACAGCTTTTCTATTTCCTAAGCTACAGAAGCAGATTAGGGTGGGGGTGTTTACACAGACAGAGCAGGCATGAGGGTGAGCGCTCTGTGTGCGTGGTGAGGAGGGAAGAGCAGGCGTGGGTGGAGGGGAAGAGGCACCGGGGAACCTGCACAGGGCAGCAGCAGACTTGTGCAGACAGCTCCTGAAGGCCGCGTTAGTGACAACGATCCGAGTCATACAGGACAGCTCGGCATTTGCCATTTAACGTAAGAAACAGAAAATACGTTTAAAAAAACTTTTATTGTTACTCTTACAAGGTTTAATGTTTACAAGGGTAAGATTAAAAAATCTATCTGGAACGCTGATTTCTTTATAATTACAAAGAGAGCAAGCTGATGGCATACCTACAGAAACATTTTAACATTAGTTAATGCAGAACTTTTAAAACATGACATCTTAAAGATCACTACAGGTTTTGTGATATATAAACTAGCATGATAAAAACATTAGATTCACATATACTTCACATTTCACATCCAGCCAATCCAAATATTAATGTCATTAAACAGAAAAAATATTTGCTGAGAAAATGATGTCAAAGGACTGCATTATCAGCACCATGAAACAAATATTTAGGCAGATTCATGATTACAAAGTATAAACAGAGTTCCCTGTAGCCAACTTAATTTGGCGAGCCTCTGGCTTTCCCATGCAGGGCCCCTCCAGTACCAAGAGCCCGACTCTCTTCATTTTACCGTTACCTCTCCCCCTTTGCCCCACTTTGATTAATTGCCACGTTCAGTCCTTTACCTTCATTAGCCATTAACAGCCTTCCGGCTCAGACACTAATCTTTCAGTCCTTGGCAGTAGTTATCTGAATGGTCCTGATAATATCTAAACTTAAGTAAAATTTCAGGGACTTTTATAGCACAAATTAAACATAACAAAAACTAGAAATTTATTATGATTCAAATATATATTTGGCAAACACACAAGCTTAGTATATCCTACCTATATCATTTATCATTTGCACAAGGGTACCTAACTAAACTGTATCTGGGTACTACGGAGGATACAGGGGGAGGATAGAGTTCCAACTGCTGCTAAAATAAAGTATTCAGTTGGGAGAATCTAAGTAAAAGGGCTTAAACTGCTGTGGAAGGTGCGGGAACATATACCTTCTGCACGAGCCGACATAAGGAAACTGAGGGGCACTATTAGGGCGGGTCCGGCTGGAGGCCACGGACAATGTGCTACGAGGGTCTTCGCAGCTGATGAGAGGAACCAGGGGCAAGAAATTTTATTTTTATTATGGTTTAACAGTTCTGAAGGCAAAATACTGAAATTCTACTACAGAGTAACATTTAAATTATTTCCTAATGAAACATGCTGCCACCTGGTGGAAAGACAAAAATTACAGCATCTAAAAGGCAAGAATTCAAAATAAATCAAAGTATCTTAGTTTTATTTAAATACCTTGAACAGATGCTAGAGACAAAGTAAAATAAGTGACTTTTTAGTTTTCTCTTAGAACCGGGAAACTGGAGATAACTAGAATTCTGTTTAATTGTCTTGTCAATTGCTAACAATGCTACGGATATTATAGGCGTCCATTTGCCAAAGCTAATAATAACCAATATTTACACTTATTATGGGATAGACACTTCTAAGTGATTTATATAGGTGTTCATTATTTCTGAAGAAAAAGTAAAAATTTGTATAAAATAAGTAAATGAATTTTAATTTTCTTTCATTGGCTTTCAAGAAAATGTTTGTCAAATGAAGTTCTACCTCTAAGGTTAGCAGAGTGGTTAAGGATGGGGCTCTCGAACCAGACTGTCTGGGTTCAAATCCCAGAGCCACTCTAACTGTATGTGTTGCTTTGGACCCACTGCTTAACTTCCCTGTGAACTCAGAATAATAATGGGACCCCCTTCACAGAATTGTTGGGAAGATGAATGTAACATATTCATGAATGTCATGCAATGAAAACAGTGCTTGCCATGGAGTACTGGATGCACGTTCGGTTCCACCATCGTGAATATTTCAGTGCAGTGATGCGTGAGGAACAAAAGAAGATGGTACAGGCACTAAATGTGAATGTGCCCCAAAACACTGCAGACTAAAGGAGAGGAACGGTGATAAATGCTCTTTGGTGACTTAAAATTAATTTTTCGAGAATTTTTAAAAATCCTCACCTGAGGACATGCCTACTGATTTTAGAGAGGAGGGAAGGGAGGGAAGGAAAGAGAGAAACAGTGATCAGTTGCCTCTGTATCACAGTACACACCCTGGCTGGGGTCAGAACCTGCAACCTAGGCATGTGCCCTGACAGGAAATCAAACCCGTGACCTTTCCGTTTATGGGATGTTGCTTTAGCTAAGTTGAGCCACACTGGCCAGGGCTGAAATTAATCTTGATTAAGTAAAACTAAACATTAAAAAAGTAAATCAGCAACACATACTCTGTTCAGTGAGCACTAAAGAACAAAATATACTGAGATCAGAGTTAAACATTATGCAAAAACATAGGAAAGTCTTGGGAAAAGAACATTAGAGTAGAATTTAAGACTAGGCAGTTTAAATACAAAGTTCCTTCAAATTCTGTGACTTTAAACTGTTCTCATTTTAGCCCTGGCTAGTGTGGCTCAGTGGATTGAGTGTCCGCCTGTGAACCAAAGGGTTGCTGTTTGGATGCCCAGTCAGGGCACATGCCTGGGTTGTCCTCACCAGGGGGCTAGGCAGCCACACACATTAATTATTTTTCTCCTTTTTTTCCTCCCTTCCCCTCTCTCTAAAAATAAAAAAATAAAATCTTTAAAAATAAAATAAAATGTTCTATTTGATTTAGCTTCAGTGTGAAAAGACTCATACATACACATCTAATATACATAGTAGCTTTCAAATTACATTTTAATGGAAACCCTGCAAGGGCCACCTCTTGGGGATGAGGTAGAAAGCAGAGACAGCCCAACGGAGGGAGAACCATTTTTCACTTATTTCCCCCTCATTTCCCAAGGCACCCCTAATTCCAGAGCAGAGCTGTTCTGCTTTTCTTTGTCTCATACCAAGTTTCCTGTGTTCCATTAAAATAAAGAGGGCCATTGCTAAATCTACTGATTTGAAAAGCACACTTTCAGCCCTGCTGGATAGCTCATTTGGTTAGAATGTCATCCTGATATACGCCAAGGTTGCGGGTTTGATTCTCAGGGCACATACAAGAATCAACCAATGAATGCATAAATATGTGGAACAACAAATTGATGTTCATTCCTCCCTTCCTTCCTATCTTTCTTTCTCACTTCAAAAATTAATAAAACTTACTTAATGGCCAAATGGAGGCATAAATAGACAGACACACTGTGCCTACTCACACGGCCAAAATAAGGGACAACAAAAATTTAGAAACAAAAAGGCACCCAGAACCAACAGAAGACTGAACTATACGGAACTCTAACAACCATTCCTCCAGACCAGTAAGACAGGTGGAGTGGGCGGCTGGTGGAGAGGGATCGCAGCAGGAAAAACTGGTGGCTGGTAGACCCGGGGCACGCAGGTAGGGCAGCTGGCAGACCCTGGGGCACAGGGTGGCAACAGCAGACCCAGTGAGGTGCACATCACGGCTGGCTGACCGTGGTCACACATTCGAGCGCAGATAAACCAGGTGAAAACGGGCAGTGAGACAAAGCACGTAACGCAGGGCCCCGGCGACGGGAAGTGAAGCCTAAAAGCACCATTTGAAAAAACTTGTAGGGGTTGAGGTGCCAGGAGACTCTTAGCTTCACAGGAGAGTTCATTGGAGAGACTGACCCATAGGGCCCTAGAACGCACACAAGCCCACCCACCCTGAAACCAGCACCAGAAGGGTCCAATTTGCTTGTGGGAAGTGGCAGGAGGGACTGAAATCCGAGAGAGAATGGAGAAAGGACCACTGTTCCCCTCTGACTCCACCCCCACATACAGCATCACAACCTAGACAATGGGTTGCCCCACCCTGGTGAACACCTACAGCTCTGCCACTCATATGTAACAGGCACAACCTGACAAAAATGGCTCAATCAGAAGAACAGCTCAAAGCCCCAGAGCCAATACTTTTAAGTGACCAAGAGATAGCCAACCTATCAGATGCACAGTTCAAAGCACTGGTGATCAGAATGCTCACAGAACTGGTTGGTTTTGGTCACAAATTAGATGAACAAATGAAGGCTACACTAAGTGAAATGAAGAAAAATGTACAGGGAACCAATAGTGATGGGAAGAAAACTGGGGCTCCAATCAAGGGAGTGGACCAGAAGGAAGAAGCAAACATCCAACGAGAAAAGAGAGAAGAAACAAAAATTCAAAACAATGAAGAGAGGCTTAGGAACCTCCAGGACATCTTTAAATGTTCCAACATCTGAATTATAGGGGTACCAGAAGGGGAAGAGAAAGAGCAACAAATGGAAAACTTATCTGAACAAATAAAGGAGAATTTCCCCAATCTGGCAAAGGAAATAGACTTCCAGGAAGTCCAGGAAGCTGAGAGAATCCTAAACGAGTTGGACCCAAGGAGGAACACACCAAGGCACATCATCATTACATTAGCCAAGATTAAAATGAAGGAGAGAATTCTAGAAGCAGCAAGAGATAAGGGGACAGTCACCTACAAAGGAGTTTCCATCAGACTGTCAGCTGATTTCTCAAAAGAGACCTTACAGGCAAGAAGGGGCTGGAAAGAAGTATTCCAAGTCATGAAAGGCAAGGACCTGCATCCAAGATTGCCCCATCCAGCAAAGCTTTCATTTAGAATGGAAGAGCAGATAAAATACTTCTGAGATAAGGTCAAGTTCAAGGAGTTCATCATCACCAAGCCCTTACTATATAAAATGTTAAAGAGACTTATCTAAGAAAAAGAAGATAAAAAAGATGAACGGTGAAAAGACAGCAAACTCACTGTTATGAACAACCACACCTAAAACAAAAGCAAACTCAGCAAACAACTAGAACAGGAGCAGAACCACAGAAATGGAGATCACATGGAGGGTTAACAACAGGGGAGTGGGAGGAGGGGGGGTGGGAAAAGGCACAGAGAATAAGTAGCATAGATGGTAGGTAGAAAATAGACAGGGGGAGAGCAAGAACAGTATGGGAAATGTAGAAGCTAAAGAACTTATGACACACGGACATGAACTAAAGGGGGGGAATGTGGGTCAGAGGGGGTGTGCAGGGTGGAGGGGAATGAAGGGGGGAAATGGGAAAACTGTAATAGCATAATCAATAAAAATATATTTTTAAATAAAACTTTCTTAAAAAGAAAAAAAAATCTCACATTCTTCAAAAACCTTCTAGTTAGAAATTATTTTGGATTTCTAGGGTTATTTTGAGAAGTATGTCATATCTGTGATTATCTTCACCCTAAATGTTCTTTCTTCCCTTTACAAAAATTAACATCACCAGTAAATGCTTATTAAGAAGGAAAAGAGGTGGCCTAAACAAATCTTGATCAATTTTATCAGGGAAATAAATGGGTGGGAAAGCCAGAAAAATTAGATTAGGCAGGTTTGAGAGATAATAGTATTTAAGAATTTCCTATTCCTATTTTCGGTCAGAGATAACACACAGATATATTTAATTCCTTGGTAATTTAGTTCTTTCATTCAACAAGCATTTGCTGAGTATGTGATTTGTTCCAGGCACCACCTATACCCAGGTAAATATAAACACCTTTAACCTCAAAGATTTGGTACAGGATAGATGCATATCCAAAAGATACAGTACAGAATGGATGTTACCCTCAAGGATATGGTACAGGACAGATGTAAATCCAACGATGGAGCACAGCATAAAAACTTCCACAACAGCTGCTTAGAGGGTAACGTGTCATGACCACTTGAGAGTAAAAAACTCGAGAATGCCCCAGGAACAAAGGCCTGAAAAATAATTAGCTCCCACTCATTTAGTGGGAACATTAAGGGTCGAAAAGAGCATTTTAGACAGAGAGGCAGACTTTAAGCTCAGTTATGCTGGAAGTGGGGACAGACAGACATGTGGAATGAGGTCAGAGAGGTGGCTCACTAGACATCAAGGAAAAGGTGTCTGAAAAAGTAGGAATTGGGTAGGGGACAAAATTAGAGGCTGGTTTTATAGGATGAATTATGAGGGAACGAAGCTGGCAAGAGACCAAGAAGGGGTCTAGAAGAATAATCCAGGTAAGACATAAAAGGCCTGACAAATTAAAGCTGTTGGCAACAAGTATGGAAAGCAAAGAGCAAACTTGATATCTACTTTGGAGAAATTAGCAGGACTTATTAAGTAGGGTAAGAATGGTGAGGTGTTTAAAGGACTCTACTTTCGGCTAAAATAACTGAGATGGAAGGGTACACTGTGAATTGAGATAAATAAAAAAAAGGGAGAAAATCAAGTTCCAAGGATGGAATGAAGAGTTCATTTTAATTCTAATGCTAATGTCATGTACACATGGGAAGGTCGTGGTAGTTGGTGATCTATACAATTGTGCGCCTATGAATACAGACTAGAGATAAATGTGCGAGTGGGTGTGTGATATGCACATATCAGCATGATTTTTTTCAGTAAAGCTTAGCTATTCTGTTTTAAAAGTAGAGGAGATGAATGTAACTTTCTACGTTAGTTTGCTCTGGATTATTCTGAGAGTTCCCTAGGGTGATGGCTAAATAAAGATGGAGAAGCTGACACTAGTCAGCAAAATCTTCCCACTGCCCTCACGCCTGGTAAGGTCAGGTTAGGTTTCCAGCGAAAGGTCCTGTGGTACTCTTGACCCTGACAACACAGCCCAAGGCAACTAAGATGTGTTTTCAATGCAAATTAAGTCTGTAGATTTTCAAGTACTGGAACAGGACTCAAGTCTTGGCAAGGCATCTTGAAATTGGTCTTTTTAGTTACTAAAGCCTTATCAAGTCACGTTGTTTTTCTCTGACACAGAAATTCACCTGATGTCAGTTCCGATGACTTGGCACATTTCTGCAATCTGTTTTTGGATTAGCTGGCTGGATTTTCATCTCGGCTCTATCTTTAGTATTTTTAACAGCTAAGCCAGAAATTTCCAGCCTTGATTTTTCAATAGTTTTAAGATATTTTTAATTACTAGACTTTTGCCTCAATTTTTGATGTTTATATATTTTTCTAGTTTCGCATAAATTTCTAATCTTAAGTAAAACTGATGAATGTATGAAAAAAATAACCCATCAAATGGCTAAGAGATCATGAAGAATATTTGACAAAGTGACACTGTTTGGGGAATGGCAAAGTTGACCATTATTCCCACTGCAATTACCTTTAGGTCCCAGAGGAAATATAATATTTTAAGTTTTGACAAAGTACAAATACAAAGAAATAAAATGTTCATTTAGAGGAAAAAGACAGAGAGAAAACAGGTAGAGCAGTACAAAAGTAAATACAACCACTTCGGGGGTATAATTTTTTGCTGCAGTTATCTAACCTCAGCTCTAAAAAAACCTTTCAAAGCACGAAGACCCCAGACAACTGCTGGAGGAAGCTCTGATCACAGGAGGAGCCAATTTTGGGAGTGTCCAAAAATTTCATAGGTTTTTAGAAAGCTTAGGGCAAAGGTTTCGGACAAAATCCCACCTACATGTTAACAAGTAGCACCAAAGTATAACCTGACTGAAGACTGATGGAAGAGAAACAAAACTAATTCAATAAATGAACCATCCAAACATTTATTTACTATGTGGGGAAAAAACTGTGCTAGTGTTAGGGATACAGAGACAAAAAGATTCTGTTTTCACGGAATTCTGTCCCAATGTTGAGCCAACCCGAAAAACAAATGTTGTCACTGAACGCTAAGATGAATTCATGCCCAGGATGATACGGGAATGAATAGAGAGAACAGAACATATAAATTCTGGTTGTGTGTGCCTGCATTTGTGGTGGGTGGTGGTGGAGGCAGGCAGGAAAGTGTGCCATGTGCCATCCCAAGAGGAGGCATCAGACTCGACTATGCTTGAAGGATCGAGGAGGAAGAGGATTTCAAGTACACAGAACACTTTCTGTGGAAGGTACAGCTGATGGCTCTTAGTTTAATACAGAGAGCATGCTGTGGGGAGTTGGCAGATAGAGATTTGTATTCTAAGCACAGGAATTTGATTCTGAAGCTGTGGAGAAACACAACATGATTCAATAAAATGAGCGTGACATTCAATTTTCATTTTTAGAAAGAATTCATAGGCAACAGTGTAGAGGATTGGAAAAATGAAAATAGGAAGTCCAACTAGGAGGCAAGTGTGAAAGAGGAAGGACAATTTGGAGAGATATTTAACAGGTAGAAACAATAAGACACAAGTGGAAAGTGGTATGTGTTGACTGCATACAT
Organism: Artibeus jamaicensis; assembly: GCF_021234435.1. Taxonomy (NCBI): domain Eukaryota; kingdom Metazoa; phylum Chordata; class Mammalia; order Chiroptera; family Phyllostomidae; genus Artibeus; species Artibeus jamaicensis. The sequence continues at coordinate 43,371,886 of NW_026522059.1, forward strand.
GACTGTAAAGGGGTCAGAGAAAGGGAATGCCCTAGAATGTAGGATACTGAAGATTTGCAGACCTAAGAAGGGCTGTCAGTTTAATCTGCATGTGGTAAACTGGGAGGGTCCAAGGACCACTCTTGCAGAGATGTCCAGGTAGCAATGGTCAATGTGGAGTTGAACACACAACCTAAGACAGGTATCTGAAATCCTGAACCCTGGAAAAGGGTTCTGGGAAGGCTAGAGAGGCATGAGAGAGAGGAGAAAATGGTATCATGGAGCTAAGGAAAAAGGAAGTTTATCAAATAGTCAAAAGTGTCAAATATCCCTATGGGATGGATTGTTTAAGGTAAGAATAGAAAAGCACTTACTAGGTGTGGCAATTGGGAGGTGCAGCGTGACCCTGGCCATGATGGAGGAAGTCACCAAGGTGAGAAAAAGAATGAGGAAATGAATACAGAACTTACTACAAGCTAGAAGAGGACATATCCATAACTGGGAACAACAGATTTTCATTTTTAAGATAGCTGAACATGATTATGTAATTATATGTTGAGAGCCAAGAATCGGTAGGAAAAAAGAGGGTGAAGATGATGAGGAGGCTTGAAGAAATACCGTCTCTGAGAAGATGAGAAAGGACTCTGCCAGATTCTTCACAGAGCTCTGCTCCTCAGAGGGAACCCATGAGCAGCAGCATCAATGTCACTTGAGAGTTGGTTCCAATCAAAGACTCAGCCACACCTGAGGCCTACCGAATCCTACTCTGCATTTTAACAGAATTCCTAGGTGACTGGGATGCACATTCATATTTGAGAAGGACTGCTCTAAAAACAACTTTTTGGAAAAAAAATTTTTATGATACATTCTGAGCTTAAAAACAAAGTAATTTCCACATCTTCCACTACAAAACCTGTATGTCACCATGAAAAGAATAAGCAAAACAGAAGAATCACCAATCCCTCAGGTGTTATGTGTTCCCCACCCCTAATTCCATTTTGGGGGGAAATGCATAAATCACACTTGGAAACCTCTGGGTTACATAAACGTCAACAAGTTTCTTAACAGTGGGTTCTCAACAACTAACACTATTGTAAATTGTGTTTTTAAAAAAGGAGGGGACATTGTCCAACTCCTCCCGAACTCGTCTGACTACGCAGAAGTGATTTTATTCAATGCTCCTCAAAGCGGTGACTAACCTTCAGTGTTGCTATTTTCCACTGTGCAGCACAACGAAAAGGAATGGGTAGGCATTATGCTGAGTGAAATAGGCCAGGCATTGAAGGACAAATACCATATGATCTCACCTTTGACAGGAAGCTAAAGAATAAAACAAACAAGCAAACAGAATAAAAACAAAGACACTGAAATAGAGAACAAGTGGGCAGCGACCAGAGGGGAGAGGGAAGGGAACTTAAGGGGAAAAAGGGAGAGGGATTTTGAGGAACAAGTATGAAAGACACAGAGATAAGGACTGGGGGGGGGGGGGGGAATGGGAGGGAGGGGGGAGACGGGAGGGGTGGGATGGGAGAAATAGATTAAAAAAAATGTACTTGAAAAGTAACTAAATAAAATTTAATATTAAAAAAAATAAAAGAAAAAAATAAAAAGAAAAAAGGAATGGGTAGGGAACTGAAACCCCTGGGTTTAAATGCTCTAGGGAAAATGAGGATAACTTATGTAAAAGGACTTCTTCGACAACACGCCATACAGATACGCAACAGCATTATCATTTCAGGTACTTGACATTTTTCAACCACCTGAAAATACTTCTGAAAGAAATTTTCCACTTATGAGACACTCTTCTAAATGCTGACGCCACACGTGTGTAATACAGATCACTGGATTCCAGTGACAGGAGAAGGAGCTACTCATGACCTTCACAGCAACTCCTCAGTCTGCCCCAGGACAGCATAGGACAGATCTTCCTGGACCCTGCAGAGTAGGACTACACGAAGCTGTGGCTCTGGAATGAACTGCCACAGGTTAGCAGCTGAGGAGCTGTGAACCTGATGGGGAGCCCAGGGAGTTATCAGGCAGACATGATAGCTTGGTGTCCTTAGTGACCTTCAACTTGTACTTGAAAATGAAAATTCAAAATTAATAAAAAAAATAAGCTCTGGCTGGGGAGCTTAGTTGGTTAGAGTGCCATCCCAATACACCACAGCTGCGGGTTCAATCCCAGTCAGGGCACATACAAGAATCAACCAATGAACGCAAAAATAAGTGGAATAACTGATATCTCCCCCCTCTCCCTTCCTCTCTCTAAAAAATCAAAAAAATTTTTTTAATTACTGCTGGTCACACAGTTGATTCTTATTTGCTTATCAGCAAAATCTTTAGTAAAATGGAGGTCAAAATAATTTTTTGTCAACTAGAAAAAGAGCCTGAACCTCATGTTCCTAATATAAAATGTGATGACACTATAAATGCTCGGCACATTCAGCATAAATGTAACTTGAATAAATGACAGGGAACTAAACACAGGGTCCCCCCACATGCTGCGCACTATGTGTACAGCATCCAAATATTATGTTTAAAAATCAGCAGTAATGGGAATTAAAATAGTAAGGAATGAGTTCTGATCTTGTATTACTATAAAAATACCATACAGACAAGAATATTTTGGTTGAAATTGGCTTTTTAATTTCATTGACATTGAGAAGATGAACTCTAGGGTGTGCTTCTACAATCACATTTATGGATATATTTCCTCAGTGAGTTACAAAACGAATAAATGGTGATAGCACACTTGGAGCCATGCCAAGTTATATAAAAATGATTAAAATCCACTTCATAGAAAAAATGAATTCCCTTATTATAACTTGTAATTTGAAAATTGTAACTTACAGTTTGAAAACAAATTAACTTAAACACAAAAGTTATGGCCCTGGCTGATGTGGCTCAGTGGATTTAGTGCTGGGCTGAGAACAAAAGGGTTGCCAGTCTGACTCCCAGTCAGGGCACAGGCCCGGGCTATGGGCCAGGTCCCCAGTGAGGGCACTTGAGAGGCAACCATACACTAATGTCTCTCTCCCTCTCTTTCTCCCTCCCTTCCCCTACCTAAAAAGAAAGAAATAAAAACAAAACAAAACATAACACTCATGTACCATATAAGTTTGATAACAGAGGTTTTATGTGCATAGAGGTCTATGTGTGTATATAATGTCTGTGTATATTGTGCATGTGGTATTAATGTTATATGATTTTATAAATATAAAAATACACCTATCCACTAAATAGATTTAGTCTCAGAAATCTCCACATCTGTAATATTTGGTTAAGAAGACTAGATTATCTTTTTTTTTTTAATACTTTTCAGAAAATTTTTTAAAAGAATTCGAAAGTCAAGTTTTGGGTGCCATTTTAAATTTAAGATCCCTGTTAAAAATAAGCAGCATAACCCTAGCTGGGTGGCATGGCTGGGTGGAGCATCATCCTATACACCAACAAGGCTGCGGGTTTGATTCTCAGTCAGGGCACACGCCTAGGCTGTGGGTTCAATCCCAGGGTCAGGGTGCATACAGGAGGCAACTGATCAATGCTTCTCTCCTCTATCTCTCCCCCACCCCCCTTCTCTCTTTCTAAAAATCCATTAAAAAAATATCCTTGGGTGAGAAATGGGGGAAAAAAAAAAAAGATCAGCATCATAAATTCAGAGGCTACAGTTAAAGGAAAATATCAAGTTCAAGACATTCTAGCCAGAGCACTGCTGAATGATGGTATGATGGTAGCCTGAAGTGAAATGGAGAAGTTAGTGGGAATTTAATGAACTTGTATCCAGGTGCCAACATCATCAGGAAGAGACTGAAACAGCTGAGGATACTCACTGCAGAATTCACAAGTCAGAGAAAGCCCATAAAATAGAAGGAGTGTCACATCATACCAGCTCTTTGCAGTCTTCACTCTCTTCCCCAGGTTGTCAGTGAAATGAAGCACTTTAAATTTTAAAGATCAAAATTATATACCATTCCATTTACAACTAAATGAGTAAAGAGGATTCATGTACTATGCTAGGTTGTTAGTGCCTCACTTCATTGATTTGAACTGTATCCTATATATAGCTCGATGTTTCTCAATCTTGATACTAACTGATGTTTTGGGTCAGATCACTCTTTGTTGTGGAAGCTATCCTGTATACTTTTCTCTAACACCATCTCTTGCCCTTCTCCCCAACAACAGAGCCTTCCTAGATTAAATCAGTAAAGTGAGTAAATCAGTAGATCTACAGATTAAAAGTAAACCTATTTCCAACAACAACTGAACTAACACTAGGAAAAAAGGTGTTACTGCATGCTGCAAATTATCCAATCTCTTAGAGAGAAACATAAGAGTTAAACTTTATGGTCTCTAATTGCATTATACTGATTGCAGCAACTAGATCTTGGTTAAAATATAAAAACAGACTACAGCACAAGAGCAAAAGGAATTGGGTCTAGTTCTAAACAGAAAGGGATCATTAATGTACCAGTTATGTTTAACCTTAATGAACAATCATGTAGTTTTAAAATTCTAAAAAGAACCCTTAGCCAAATGGTCCATAATCAGGACACTGACATCTGTATTAAATTATTCTACCTTTTAACATAATTATTTTTTAAATAATTTACATTTAAATGTAGCATTTTAAGAGGGTTTCCTTTCTGTTTCTTGTGTTTTGTTTCATTTTTTAACTACAGGGGTTGGCCAACTTCTTTTCTGCACACAAGAGGCAAGGATTAGCTACAGACTGATAATTCTCAATACATTATACAAAATGAGGATAACGACTTTCTACAAGCTGTCTACAGAGCAACCACCTCTCTCACTAGATGACTAAGATGAGTCATTAAGATACCTTCCTTGCTCTTTAAAACTCCTCACATGAGGAGCTCTCCTACAGGAGGGTCGTCCTCCAAGTTCAAGCAGTAAGCTGAGGATAAAATCCTGTCTGAGCACACAGCCCAAGTTTCTACCCACTGTGTAAAATGCCTCTTCCATGGAGGATGCATAATTAGGCAAATACAAGTCCTTAGAAAGCAAATGCATAAGGTATAGCATTTAGAACAAATTTCCATAAAATTAATTCCTATATTCTTCAATCCCAAATCTAAATCATTAAGTAATCAAGAATCTATGAACCCTGTAAATACTAACATTTATCTCTTTTTTCATCAAGACTCCTCTTTTGATTTAATTTTAGCAGATTAACTCTTGCTTGAATCCCAGAGATAATATGTTGTAATTTTATAAGCTATATAGTTTCCCATTGAAGCCTTGGCTTTCCTGCCACAGAAACTTGTGCTATGTGCCTATCACGATGCAGATGCCTGATAAAGGTTGGCTTAGTTGTCCTTCTTCCCCCTTCCTGAAGAAGGACTTATGTTTTCCTTAGTTATCTTTTATTAGTCTTCCCTGATTCCCACCTCCCAAAAAGGCCCTGAGTACTTGTGTTCCATCATTAATTGCCGAATAAAATAAAAAGGGTGCTATTCAGATCATGGATTATGGAATTAGCATCGCTAAGTTTGTTAGGTATAATAATGGTATTGTGGTTATATATTTTTTAAATTACTGTTATTGAAATGTTTATAGGCAATATATTTCTGTAATTTGCTTAAAAAAACAGGGAATAAAACAAAACTGTAAAAATAACGGTAACTTCTAAAGTCAGATGATGCATATATGGATTTACTTTTCAAAATGGTGACACAATTTAAATTGACTTTCTTTTTTTTTTTTAAATAAATTTATTTATTTTTTTTGAATTAATTATGCTGTTACAGTTGTTCTATTCCCCCCTTCATTCCCCTCCACCCTAACCCCCCAACCCCACCATTACCCCCCTTTAGTTTATGTCCATGTGTCTCAAGTCCTTTAGGTTCTATATTTCCCATACTATTCTTGCCCCCCCCATCTATTTTCTATCTACTGTCTATACTACTTGTTTTCTGTACCTTCTCTCCCCCCCCCACTCCCCTGTTGCTAACCCTCCTTGAGATCTTCATTTCTATGTTTCCACTCCTGATCTAGCTGTCCTTTTAGTTTGCTTTCATTTTAGGTGTGGTTGTTAATAACTGTGAGTTTGTTGTCCTTGCACTGTTCATGTTTCTTTAACTTCTTTTTCTTAGATAAGTCCCTTTAACATTTCATATAATAAGGGCTTGGTGATGATGAACTCCTTGAATTTGGTCTTATCTGAGAAGCACCTTATCTGTCCTTCCGTTCTAAATGAAAGTTTTGCTGGGTAAAGCAATCTTGGTTGTAGGTCTTTAGATTTCATGACTTGGAATATTTCTTTCCAGCCCCTTCTTGCCTGTAAGGTCTCTTTTGAGAAATCTGCTGACAGCCTGATGGGGACTCCTTTGTAGGTGATTGTCCCCTTAGCTCTTGCTGCTTCCAGGATTCTTTCCTTCATTTTAATTTTGGCTAATGTAATTATGATATGCCTTGGTGTGTTTCTTCTTGAGTCCAACTTTTTTTGGTACTCTCTGAGCTTCTTGGATTTCTTGGAAGTCTATTTCCTTTGCCAGATTGGGGAAATTTTATTTTATTATTTGTTCAAATAGTTTTTCCACTGGTGGTTGTGTCTTTCCCCCTTCTGGTACCCCTATAATTCGGATATTGGAGCGTTTAAAGATGTCCTGGAGGTTCCTAAGACTCTTCTCATTTTTCTGAATTCTTATTTCTTCATTCCTTTCTGATTGATCATTTTTTTCTTCCTTCTGGTTCACTCCATTGATTTGAGTCCCAGTTTTTTTTTCATCTCTATGGTTTTCCTGTGGAATTCCATTCATTTCCCTTAATTTAGCCTTCATATGTTTCTCTAATTTGTGGCTATAGTCCACCAGCTCTGTGAGGAAGCTGATGACCAGTGTTTTAAACTGTGCGTCTGAGAGATTTGCTATTTCTTCGTCACTTAGATTTATCTCTGGGGCTTTGAGGTCTTCCTGCGACATTTTTGGTCTGTTCTGGCCCTTTAAGTGGGAGGAGCGGCGCCTTGGATTCCCAGGTCGCTGGGTTGTGACGCTGTATGTGGGGGCGTGGTCAGAGCGGGGAAATGGCGCCGCTGCCGCCGCCGCCGCCGGTCCAAGCGCTCACTCCCTCACCCGAGTGCAACCATGCAACCTCAGTCAACTCGCTGCCACCGCCTCCCCACTGACTCCTCCGTAGTCGCTCACCCGGTGGGCCGCTCGGTCGCTCACTAGGTCCAATCCTGGGTTTGGAACCCGTGCGAATGGATTCGCGCGTCTGGATTCAGCGCCCGGGTCGACTCCTTTGTAACTCCTCACCCGACGCCGGTTTCGCCCCTTACCGGTCGGGCCGAAGAATTTGTTGTTAGCGGACTTCCGAAAAGTTCAGTTTTCCGTGTTCTGGTTGTGTTTTCTGATGCTAATATTTAGTTGTCCCTAAACTTGGTTGTGTGAGGAGGCAGGCACATCCACCTTAAACCTCCATCTTGGCGGAAGTCTAAATTGACTTTCAATAGTAGTTCCTTCCATCTTCTTGTGAGCCCACCAAAATGTGTTAATACAAATGATGTACAAAAAAACCCCAATGAATAAAAGTGTACTGTACATATATTCTTTAATAACCATGTACTTAATTGTGTTTTAAAGTCTGAAAATGCATAGGAGTCATGAATTAACTCAGTTGTTGTTTTTAAAAAATACTAATTGATTTATGAAAGAGCAAAACAGCTAATGTTTAACTCATTTTTAAAGTTCTTGTCTTAGTTATTTTGGTAAATGTAAAACTCATCTTACAACCAGATCTTTCCAATTCCATACAGACTAGTTGTCTTTTTGAGTTTTGAGAGGTCTTTATTCTAGACACTAGTTGTTAGCTGGATATTTGTTTTGCAAGTATTTTCTCTCACTCTGTAGGCTGTCTTTCTATCATCTTACCAGGACAATTCAACAATCTTTAAAGGTTAATTTATCAACATCTCCTTTTATAGATCATGCTTTCAGTGACAAATAAGCTTAGTGCCAGATTCTGAAGACTTAGTATCTTGTTTGTTTCTCTAAAAGATAAATAGAAGTTAGTTTTTTGTATAAGGTGTGATAGGTTCTTTCTTTATTTTTTCTATGGATATTCAATTGCTAGAGTACCATTTGTATAAGCAGATACCCTTCATGAATTGCTTTTGTACCTTTTGTTAAAATCAGTTGGGCATATTTCTGTGGGTCTATTTATGGATTCTTCATTCTGCTCCACTGATGTATTTACCCCTACAGTAGTATCACATTCTCAATGACTACAGTTACATAAGACTTGAAATCAAATGGAGTGATTCTTCTACTTTATTCTTCTTTTTCAAAGTTGTTTTAGCTATTTTACATAATTCCTCAGTCTTCCTATATATTTTTTATATTAATATTATGAGATACCTATAAAAACTCTCACTGGACTTTGTTTATTAGGAATTGGGTGAAATCTGTATATTCTCAGAGAGGTGACATCTTTACTAGGTTGAGTCTTTCAAACAATGAACACAGTATGTCTATCCACTGATTTAATCTTAATTTTCACCAATGTTTTGTAGTTATCAGCATACATGTCCTGTGCATGTTTTTAGATTTATACATAGGTATTTCTTTATTTCCTTTTGACTATAGATGGTGTTTTTATTTTGATGTTCATTGCTAGTATATAGAAATATTTCTATATATGTGGTAGAGCAAAAGTAGGTGTACAGTTGTTGATATGGAAATACAGTAATGACTGTAAACCTACTTTTGCCCCACCCTGTATTTGTCTTGTATTCTGTAACCTTGCTGAACTCAATATTTCACCTCTAGTGTGTGTGTACGCAAATTCCTTGGGATTTCCTACATAGACCATTCATGTCATACACACACAGAAACAGTTTTCTTTCTTTTTTTCCTGAGTTGTGTGCCTTTATTTCCTTGACTGTACTGGCTAGCACTTCCACCAATATGGTAAGTAATGCTGAGAGCAGACATTCTTGCCTTGTTTCAGATCTAAGGGATAAAGTATCCAGCCTTTCACCATTAAGTATAACGTCAGCTGTAGGATTTTTGCAGTTGCTCTTCAACAATCTAAGGAAGACCTCCTTGATTCCTTTCTTTCTTAGTTTTTTGAGAATTGACAAACTGAATTTGTCAAATGCTTTTTCTCCATTGACTGCTATTATGTGGTTTTTCCTATTTACCCAATTAAAATGGTGGATTATACTGCATGGCTTTTGAATACTGAACCAGCCTTCCACGCCTGGAACAAATGCCATCTGGCCATGATGTATATGTTTTATGTACATGTATATTATTACATATGTTGTTGAAATTCCATTTGCTGATATTTTGTTGAGAAATTCTGTTTTCATATTAATAAGAGCTGCCAGTCTGTACCTTTTTGGGGTATTTTCTTTGGTTTTGGTAATATTAGCTTCATAAAATAAATATGAAAATGTTCCACTTAAGGATAGTGTAGAAATGGTATTCATTCTTTCTTTAGAGGATTGGTAAAATTCTCCAGTGAAATCATCTGGTCCTAGAGATTTCTTTTTGGGAAAATTAAAAATTATGAATTTCATTTCCTTAATAGTTATAGGACTACTCAAATAATCTGTTTCACACTAGTAAGCTGTGGTACTTTGTGTTGTTTTGTCTATTTCATCTATGTATCATACCTACATATTATTCCTCTGGTGTCTGCAGAATCTGTAGTTATACCTTGTTTTGTTCCTAATACTGGTCATATGTGCCTTCTCTCTTTGTTTTGTCAGTTTTGACAAAAATTTGTCAACTTCACTGACCCTAAAAAAAAACTACCTTTTACTTGTGGCCAAGATGGAGGTGTAGGTGGAAACACTGTGCCTCCTTGCACAACCAGAATTAAGGACAACAAAGATTTAGAAACAAACACACAACCACTAGAATAGACAGAAAATTGAACTGTATGGAGGTCTGACAACCATTCAACCAGACTGGTAAGAGGAGTGGAGTCAGTGGCCAGCAAGAGGGATCGTAGTAGGAAAAGGCAGTGGCAGCCAGACCTGGGGGCGCAGGCAGCACGGGGCTGACCGTGGTTACATGTTCTCGTGCAGATGAACCAGGCAAAAATGGGCAGCAAGACAGACCATGCAACCCAGGGCCCCAGTGCTGCGAAATAAAGCCTAAAAGCACCGACTGAAAAGGTGCCCGCTTGTGGGAAGCAGAGAAATCCAAGAGAGAGAACAAGCACCACTGTTAGTTCTCTGACCCCACCCCCACATACAGTGTCACAACCTAGACACTGGGTTGCTCCACCCTGGTGAACACCTAAGGCTCTGTCACTCATATGTAACAGGTGCAACCTGACAAAAATGGCTCAATCAGAAGAACAGCTCAAAGCCCCAGAGCCAATACTTTTAAGTGACCAAGAGATAGCCAACTTATCAGATGCACAGTTCAAAGCACTGGTGATCAGAATGCTCACAGAACTGGTTGGTTTTGGTCACAAATTAGATGAACAAATGAAGGCTACACTAAGTGAAATGAAGAAAAATGTACAGGGAACCAATAGTGATGGGAAGAAAACTGGGGCTCCAATCAAGGGAGTGGACCAGAAGGAAGAAAGAAACAATGAAAAGAAAGGAAGAAAGAAAAGAATGAGGAAACAAGAATTAAAAAAAAAATGAGGAGAGGCTTAGGAACCTTCAGGACATCTTTAAACGTTCCAACATTCGAATTATAGGGGTAGCAGAAGGGGAAGAGGAACAGCCACAAGTGGAAAACTTATTTGAACAAATAATAAAGGAGAACTTCCCCAATCTGGCAAAGGAAATAGACTTCCAGGAAGTCCAGGAAGCTCAGAGAGTCCCAAAGAAGTTGGACCCAAGAAGAAACACACCAAGGCACATCATAATTATATTAGCCAAGATGAAAATGAAGGAGAGAATCCTAGAAGCAGCAAGAGATAAGGGGACAGTCACCTACAAAGGAGTTTCCATCAGACTGTCAGCTGATTTCTCAAAAGAGACCTTACAGGCAAGAAGGGGCTGGAAAGAAATATTCCAAGTCATGAAAGGCAAGGACTGACACCCAAGACTGCTCTATCCAGCAAGGCTTTCATTTAGAATGGAAGAGTAGATAAAATACTTCTCAGATAAGGTCAAGTTCAAGGAGTTCATCACCAAGCCCTTACTATACGAAATGTTAAAGAGACTTACCTAAGAAAAAGAAGATAAAAAAGATGAACGGTGAAAAGACAGCAAACTCACTGTTATGAACAACCACACCTAAAACAAAAGCAAACTAAGCAAACAACTAGAACAGGAGCAGAACCACAGAAATGGAGATCACATGGAGGGTTAACAACAGGGGAGTGGGAGGAGGGGGGGTGGGAAAAGGCACAGAGAATAAGTAGCATAGATGGTAGGTAGAAAATAGACAGGGGGAGAGCAAGAACAGTATGGGAAATGTAGAAGCTAAAGAACTTATGACACACGGACATGAACTAAAGGGGAGGAATGTGGGTCAGAGGGGATGTGCAGGGTGGAGGGGAAAGAAGGTGGGGAAGGGGATAACTGTAATGGCATAATCAATACAATATATATATTTTAAAAACCACCTTTTTTCTTGTTTATATTATTGTTTTCCTCTTCTCAATTTCACCAATTTCTGCTCTTATTTTTATATTCCCTTCCTTGTGTTTGAGTTCTTTCAATCCTCACCTGAGGATATGTTTATTGATTTTAGAAAGAGAAGAAGGGAGGGGTGAAGGGAGTGAGAGAGAGGAAGAGAAACACTGATGTGAGAAACACTGATCACACGGTTGCCTTCCATAAGCACCCGAACTGGGAATCGAACCTGCAACCTTTTAGTGTGTAGGACTGATGCCCCAGCTAACTGGGTCCCCTGGCCAGGTTTCTTTTTAAAATTTTTTTAAAAATGTATTGATTTAAGAGGAGAGAAACATTAATTTGTTGTTCTGCCCATGTGTGCGTTCACTGGTTGCTCCTTATATGTGCCCTGACCAGAGACTGAACCCACAACTGAGCTACCTGGCCGGGGCCTTGAGCTTTGACATAAGAGCTAAAATATTGATGTGAGACATTTCCTCTTTCTAATGTATGCATTTAATGCTATAAATTTCCCTCTGCATTATCTGTTTCCCACAAATTTCGATATGTTGTACTTTCATTTACATTCAGTTCAGTGTATTTTAAAATTTTCTTTGAGACTTCTCTTTTGACACACACATTATTTAGTAGTGTGCCGTCTAGTCCAAGTCTCTGGATTTTTCCAATTATCTGTTATTGATAACTGGAACCAACAGAACTTAAGAAGGAATAGATAAATTCATAACCATGGTTGGACACTGCCTGAATCCTTAGTTTAATTCCACAGGTTCCCTTGTTTTTTAGCTTCACATACCTTGCAGTTCTGTCTGGCTTACAGTATTTCCTAAATGTACACTGAAAATCACATCAGAAATTATAGTTTTGCTTAAAATTGTCAAATATAATTTATGAGACTCAAAAGTTTTAAGGAAAAGTTTATCATAATTATCCATCCTTTTGGTTACTAGTGTTCCTTTATCCAAGATTCTTTATTTTATTGTTTGACTGCTGGTATGACTTCCTTTAGCCACAGATCTGCTATTGATAAATTCTTAGGGTATTTTTCTTTTTTAATCTGAGAATGTCTTGATTTCCTAAAAGGTATTTTTTTGTTGGTTCTAGCATTCTGGGCTTAAGGTTCTTTTCTTTGCGCTATTAAAAAACATTGTGCTATTTCCTTCTTGCCCACATGTCTTGTAGTGACAAATTTGCCATCATTCAACAAGGTAAGGAGTTGTTTCAAGATATTTATGTTGTCTTCAGCTTTCAGAGACTTGACTCTGAACAAAAGCGTGTCTTAGTGCTGATTTGTTTGGTTTTACCCTGTCTGATCTGGCTTAGCTTCTTGAGTCTGTAGGTTTTGTATCTTCTTACACATTTGGGAAGTTTTCAGTCACTATTACTTTGAGTTCTTTCTCAGGGTCATCTTTCTTTTTCTAAAATTCTGATAACGCAATGTGAGAGGTTTTGCTACTGTCCCACAGGTCTCTGAGGTACTGTTCATTTTTTCCATCTGTTTTCTCCCTATAATGTACACTGAGTAGTCTCCATTGTTCCATCACCCAGTTCACTATTTTTTTCCTCTGTCCCTTTCATTCTGCTGATATCATCCATCCACTGTTTTCTTTTTTTACTTTCAGTTACATTTTTCAGTTCTTAAATTTCTATCTGGTTCTTCTTTTGACCTTGTATTTCTTTTGCTGAGACCATTTTTCGTGTGCTTCAAGCATGTTCCTAATTATTTGTTGAGGCATTTTTATAATGGTTGTCTAAAAAAAATCCCTGTGAGATAATTCTAACATGACATCTTGCTGTTAGCATCTATTGAATAGATTTTTTCATTCAGTTTGAGATCTTCCTGGTTCTAGGTATAAATAGTGACTTTACTAAAACCATGACACTTTGGATACTGTTTTATAAGACCCTGGATCTTATTTAACCCTACGTTTTATCTGGCTTTCTTTGACACTGTTCCCACAAGGAAACGAGTGTAGGAGAACCTCATCACAGTCAACCTATTGTGAAAGCAGTGCTCAATTTTTTTTTTCTGTGATGTTTGTCTGTAGTAGAACAGTTACTTTCCAAAAGCTTTCTGTCTTGCTAGGCTGTGACTTGCCTAGTCCTCTGCCTACAGAATGAGTTTTTTCGCCCCCCACACCTGTTAGCCTTTCTAGATTGCCAGTTTCTCTAGCACCCAATCTAAGTACATCAGGCAAACAGAAAACCAAAGGGAAATTACTTCTGTGTCTTTTCTCAGGTCCCAAGGTCTCTAGCTGGTCCCCTTTCTTCCTTCCACCATTTGGAGTCTTCTTGTAATTGTTTTGTGTATCATGTTTAGAGTTTTGGACTTAGCAGGAATAGGTGAAAGTAAGTCTAGTCCATCTTCCCAGAAGCAGAAGTCTCTGGTTATTATTTTCATATTCACTATGTTCCTAAGTCATCTAAAGAGATTCAGGTTTGCTCTCACCCTTTTTGGATCACAGAATGGTCTTCTACCTTCTTAAAATATTTTATCACAAAATATTTTTAGCCTTTAGGCGAAATCTCATGAATGATTACATTATGTAATGCTTGCCTATGAATCCTTTAAAAATAAAATTTAAAGAATTATTTCTTAAATCCTCGGCTTCTGAGGCAAAGTAATTTACATGATTAAATATAAAATGCTATCCTCTAACGAGTATGGAGAATTCCTGCCCAGATAAAATTTAAGCAATTATTTTCCTTATTAACCACAGATACAGAAGGTTTATAGTATGTGCTGCCAAAACATTAATAGAATAACCAGGTTTCCACCATATATGGAAGTAAGGTGTTTCTATCATTTTTTCCTAAGCTGAAATGGCATAAAGTGAAGGGTATTTGCCTCTGCTTTCTGAAAGTTTGCCTTACACCACTTTACTTTTACCCAAAACCTACACTAGTACAGTAAAAGCAAAGTGGTGTATCACAAACTTTTAAAAATGGGAGGTACCTGTATTTCATTTAAAGGACAAGAGAAATCTTACTTGCATGTACATAGCTACAGTTACTGATTAAGAGTAAGAAAAATGAAGACAAAGGCATTAGAGACAGAACTAGAAGTCAAGGATTACTTTCCAATAGTTGACGCCTTGTTATCTGACTTCATAGTATGGTACTTTATCAAAAAGTAGACAATTCTGTCTGTACAGTTCACAAAATCAACAAGAAAAATTCACTGTTAATAATCACTAATATGTTTCAGACACCCTGAAACACTACAACATGTTGGCCCATATGGATTCAAATACAACACCTGTAATAAACGAGTCCCTCTCTGAAACAGGCAGGTTTACATGTATATTGTAAGGTGAAAAACAGAGGAATAGTTTTCTCTCTGGGTTTGCTGTGTGAAGTGAAACACTGTTCTTGTATGTTATCACATGGAAATTACTGGCAGTAACAGTAAAGCATTAGTTGGTGCCTATAAGAAATGCACTAAGGACAATCACAGAGCATCCCATCGAGTATAGCTAAGTATAATATCTTACCTAAGAAAGAATTCTTCAGTGAATACCAATGCTGTTCAACTACTATAGTCAATTTCTGGGTTCAAGGGTTAATTAGAAGACCAAGCTCCATTCTTAATAAATATTTACTCCCTGTTTACTATGTCACAGGCATTGTGCTACCTGCTGCCTATGACCTCATCCTCCGCCATCCTTAGAATAATGAGATTCTTCAATCATCTGTGTTCTACAATCCCTGTCTGCCATTGCTCTTAAGATTCTTATCCAGAAAGGTGGAACTGTAAGATTATTGTGGGCAGGCTAATAATTTTTCAGCCTTATTTCTGTTTTGTTTTTTTCTTTAAATAGAGTCTAGCAATATATCTACCATTATAATTAACTTTCTGCTCATCTATGTACAGTATGTTAATGCTATATTCAAACACGTACAGTAAAGAACATAATGTTTTCAGAGAACTTTCAACAGTTCAAGTTGATTAAGGGAATAGAGATACTGCAAATTTTATCTATTAAAGATGGCAGAATTTCTACATTCTCTGTATTACATGGCAATAATATAATACATTACCTATTTAATCAGAAATGGCTATAAATAAGCTATAAATGTTCAGTGTCTAGAAATACCTCCAAACATCATCCTTTCTATCCCTCTCACGCAAGAGAAAAAATATTTTTGATAAAATGTATATAAAGATGTGTTAGAGCACTCGAGTCTGATATAAGATGAACGTTACAAGGAATTTCATAGGAAAGAATTTTTCCTACAAAGATCACCAGTAATTAAAAGGCTTATGGAAGACATACCACCAAATGAATATTAAAGTATACAAAATAATTCTATTAAGTAAAAAGATGATAAACATTTAAAAGGGTCTCTCACTTACCTCTTCTACATTTGAAGCTGTCTTAGCAGAAGTTTCCATGAAGATAAGTCCATGTTCTCGTGCAAAAGCTTCACCTTCTTCCTTTTTTACTTCTCTTCTAGATTCTAAATCACTAAACATAGGAAAGAGCCATGTTATTCACTAACACAGGTCAAACAGAGGCATCTACAGAAAATATACCAAGAGATTCACAGTTGTACTGACCATTCTTTCAGTTGATTTTTAACACGTAATAGTCAATTGCATTATGCTGAGTTATTATGAGAGTCAAAGTGTTTTTTTTTAACATTTTTTATTGATTATGCCATTACATTTGTTCTATTCCCCCCTCCTTTCCCCTCCACCCTGCACATCCCTCCCCCACCATTCCCACGCTTTAGTTCATGAACACGTGTCTCAAGTTCTTTAGATTCTGTATTTCCCCTACTATTCTTACCCTCCCCCTATCTATTTTCTATCTACTGTCTGTGCTACTTATTTTCTGTACCTTCTCCCCTCTTCTCCTTCTCCCACTCCCCTGTTGCTAATCCTCCATGTGATCTTCATTTCTATGGTTCACTCCTGATTTAGCTGTCCTCTTAATTTGCTTTTGTTTTAGGTGTGGTTGTTGATAACAGTGAGTTTGCTGTCCTTTCACTGTTCATCTTTTTTTATCTTCTTTTTCTTAGGTAAGTCCCTTTAACATTCATATAATAAGGGCTTGGTGATGATGAACTCCTTGAATTTGGTCTTATCCAAGAAGCACTTTATCTGTCCTTCCATTTTAAATGAAAACTTTGCTGGATAGAGCAATCTTGGTTGTAGGTCTTTGGTTTTCATGACTTGGAATACCTCTTTCCAGCCCCTTCTTGCCTGTAAGGTCTCTTTTGAGAAATCAGCTGACAGTCTGATGGGAACTCCTTTGTAGGTGACAGTCCCCTTATCTCTTGCTGCTTCTAGGATTCTCTCCTTCATTTTAATCTTGGCTGATGTAATGATGATGTGCCTTGGTGTGTTTCTTCTTGGGTCCAACTTCTTTGGGACTCTGTGAGCTTCCTGGATTTCCTGGAAGTCTATTGCCTTTGCCAGACTGGGGAAGTTCTCTCTTATTATTTGTTCAAATAGGGTTTCTACTCGTGACTGCTCCTCTTCCCCTTCTGCTACCCCTATAATTCGAATGTTGGAATGTTTAAAGATGTCCTGAAGGTTCCTAAGCCTCTCCTCATTTTCTGAATTCTTGCTTCTTCATTCTTTTCTGATTAGTCATTTTTTCCTTCCTTCTGGTCTACTCCCTTGATTTGAGTCCCAGTTTCCTTTCCATTACTGTTGGTTTCCTGTGCATTACCATTCATTTCAATTAGTTTAGCTTTCATATGTTCCTCTAATTTGTGACTATAATCAACCAGTTCTGTGAGCATCCTGATCACCAGAGTTTTGAACTGTGCATCTGAAAGTTTGGCTATTTCTTGGTCACTTAGATTTATTGGCTCTGGGGCTCTGAGTGCTTCTTGAGCCATTTTTGGTCTGTTCGTGCCCATTAAGCATGAGGAGCGGAGCCTCAGTTGTTTACCAGGGCAGGGCCACTCAGGTCGCTGGTTTGTGACGTTGTATGTGGGGGCGGGGTCAGGGAGGAAGCAGTGGCGGTCCTCTCTGCTCGCCAGTCCGTCCCACCGCCCCGGCCTATTTATCTGAGCGGAAATGTGCGAGCCCGCAGCCCTGCACCGTGTGGTCTCAACGCTCGCCTCTTCACTGGTTTATCTGCACGCAAATGCTCCACTGACCGCAGACAGCCAGCCGTGCCTCTTCCTTGTGTCCTCTTCCCTGTGTCCGCCTGCCTGTAGCTAGCCCGCACCTGGGATCTGCGCCTTCGGCTGCTTGCGCACCACCCGGTCTGGGATCTTTTTTGCCAACCCGCTTGGATGCTGGCTTCACGCCTCTTACTGGTTTAGCTGAGCATTTCGTTGTCTTTGGACTCTGTATTGTCGATTTTCTGTGTGGTTTGGTTGTGTTTATTGTTGTTAAAACTTTATTTTTAGATTTGGTTGTGCACGGACGCAAGGTGTTTCCACCTACACCTCCATCTTGGCGGAAGTTCGAGGGTCAAAGTGTTTAGAACACAATGCTTAGTTTCAAAGAACTAACAATCCAACAGAATACTGTGAATTACAGTCCTACAATGCCCAAACTAGGAGAAATCTAATGGAAACATCCAGCCCAGTACCTTGCCTCCAAATACCGTGGATTCCCAAAGGAACCATTTTACTCAAAGTAATAATTTGAGAGAGCAGAACTACTATGCTAGTTTCCTCATCATTTGGCCAGACTGACTTTCTATGAATGTGCTTAAAAAATAAGTCATACAATTCTCAGAAACTAAAGGAAATTATTTAATAAAATCTAAAGCACTAAAAAAATTAATTAGATTATTAATCCAAGTTGGTTTAATTTCCAGTAATAAGAAAAAAGTGTTAATATAAAAGAAGAAACAAAAACAAAGCTGTAAGCTAGAAATCTGTAACAAAAGCATGATATACTCATTTTTATATTGGAATTGTATTAGTAAGGTAGTGGAGGAAAGTAACAGTCTCCTTCAAGTATGTTTTGTTGTAAAAATGTTAAATTTTATTATAAAATATTATATGCACATAAAATAGGGTGGAGAATAATATACTAGCCATGCACTTCCATCTAGACATGACACATATTATTTTGACAACTTTATCGATTTTTCTGTTAAGAAATAAGTACTTAACACAGTTGAACTACCTCCTGTGTGCCTGCCTGTCTTCCTGATCTCATTCATTCTCATGGTGTTTTTACATTTACACTAACATTTACAGCCATAAACGGAAGTGATTTTTTGCATGTTTAAAAAAAATTCAGATGCAGCTATTGTTCTACAACTTGTTAATTTTAGTCAATATTATGTTTTTCAGATTAATCTACATAATGTATGTAGGTCTAGCTTCTTATTTTTTTCTGCTGTATTATAGTCTATTGAACAAATGCAACAATTTTTAATTCTCCATCAACACAGTTTTATTTACAATTTCATTTAATTCACTTGACAGATCAGGTGACTGAGGCACAAAAGGGTTAAGTAAAGCATCCAACTTCACACTCTAGGAAGAGCTGGGAGAGTGATTCCATCCAGACCAAGGTGCTATATGTATCATTAAAACATTCTGTAATGATTATTTTTTCTGACGATTTATTGGAGAACTTTCGTCAAATTAGGAAAAATGCAAAGGAAAAAACTATCCATTCCCTTTCCATAAGTAATTAACATCTTGGTGAATATAATTCTATATTACTCATTTTGTTTCTCCTTATCAGAATATATTCATACCCACTATTCATTATAATTTGTTGTTTTTCATTTACTAAATCACAGACCATTTTCCCATGTCATTTTGCAGTCTTTTACAATATTATTTTTACTGATTGCACAGTAAAAATTGGTTGTGTTTTATATAAATCTAAATTACACAAATTAGGAATAATACAAACAAAACAAAGATGTTAAAGTCTCATCCACCTAATGTTAAGTAATAGCAATGTTTCGACTTTCCAAAATTCAGAAGGAATTTCATAACTTCGAAGCTTACTGACTGGATAAGCTTTTCAATTATTTTTACAAAGGTGCCATATCAGTCATTATCAGTCACTGCTGTTTCTGTGACTGAAACTTCTGTGAGTGATTCTGATGACCGTTTTGTAACCTTCACAGTAGTTAGACTTTAGAGATATTTTATGATTTATTAAATGCCATCTAAGCATTCACTCAGTGAAACAAGTGTTCAAAATAGACTCCTAAAAATCTGAAATGTTGGAAAGAAAGTTTGATATAAAATACTATAAAGGGAGTAGTAAGTATATGCCATGCTGGTAATTTACATAGCCAGGCTATAAAATACTAGTGGTAAGATGAGAACATAAAAAGCAGGCAAACTAAGTTTGCAAATATTAAAGCATAAGTATGCAAGGATAATTTATCCAATTATAATCTGACAGCCTCCTGTGGGCCAGGCTCCTGCCTATATGTGGGACAGACCACTCAACAAAATAGACAGAAGTCTATCCCCTGCCCACCAACTCATGAAGCCTACACTCTAGTAGGAATTAAGAAGGCAAGGGTGGAGGGGGATGACCCTGGCCAGTGTGGCTTAGTTGGCTATAGTGTTGTCACAACCCAAAGGTTGCGGGGTTTGATTCCCAGTCAGGGCATATGCCTAGGTTGCGGGTTCGATCCCAACTCTGGGCACCCCCTCAATATTTCTTTCTCTCCCTTCCTCTCTCTAAATGTAATGAAAAAATGTCCTTGGGTGAGGATGATTAATTAATTAATTGATTAATTAATTAAAAGAGGGGGGTGTGCTCTTGACCCTTTATCTAATCATTCTTAAGAGAAAATCAGCTTTAAATTACACAAAGTCCTTAAGAAAATACCTTTCCTTTAACTACCCATCATCCCATTTTATACATGGCATATTTTTATTTAAATAATCTCTTATTTGGGGGGTATTTAAAGTTATTCCTAGTTTTCCACTACCAGTATCTGATATGTTTGCAACTCGAAATATTATCTTGGCAGAGGGTTAAGAACTTGGACACTGAGGGATTGTTTAAAGAAAAGGAAGCTTTTCTTTAAATACTTCACTACTCATGATGTTTCTGTTGTCACTCTCCTTTGGTCATTTCCTCAGTTTTCCAGGCATGAAATCATATTGTTGTCTTTGACTTTTCATCTCCATTAACTCTGTTTAAATTGTTTTTATTACTTCAATCTCTGTTTCCTAAATTCTCTTACTATATAAGAGAACCTTTGGTTTAAGGTTTATATGATAATCCTTTAAAATATTAAAACCTTTCATCTTTGTAGATTTTGCTTCCTATTTCTTATATAACCAATTTAAAATGCCATAGTAAGAAAAGTCCGTGTTATCTGTCACTCTGACTAGGTCAGCACCCTTCTCCAATCTCTTCACTGGCTCCCTAGTGCTTACTGCATCTAATTCAAAAATTGCTTATTCCCTGTTTCCATGTCTACCCCAACTCACCTCATCTAATAATAATCACCTCATTCATTCCTGTTCATTTCCATTCACTCTTTGCCTGTCATACATTCTCTTTTCCTTTCTTCTAGCTTCTCCCTTAAAGTGACTTTTCACAGCTACGATACCCCTAATTATAAGGGCTACCCATCCACGGTCATTAGAAACACCTCTTGTATATACTATACCTTGCTTTTCCTTTTGATATCTGGACTATAAGCTCTACATAGAGGCAGCAACCAAACTGAAGCCACCAGTAGGTTGCCGCCCACTATGTTGCAGACACGAGGAAAACATTGGAGATAAAGATATGAAAATTCTCTTCCTTCTCCAAACATCCTATTATGTCACACATCACCATCAAATGATAGTATGAATACTTCCATATTACAAAGATTACAACTTCCTTCCAATAGCCTTACTCTTAAATGGTTTAGTGATGTGATTTAAATGAGGAAAGTATAGGCAAGAAAACCCTTAAGTAAAAGCCAAAATAATACATACACACAAAGTAATCAAAAGTTAGCCTGTTACAATGAAAGTATTGCTTAAGTATTTTCTCTTAACAGCAAACCTAGATTTCTATTAAAACAATACTTTCTAAAATGATATCTATACACTGTAATGTTATTTACAACCTTACTTTACAGCATAAGTGGCATAAAAGAAATTACACATTTGACAGAAAGTCTGATGAATGTAATGCACGTATGCCTGTGAAGCCATCCCTAATGTTCTTCACACATCACACCGCCCCCCCCACCCCACCCCAGGCAACTAATAACCTGCTACTGGCCACTACAGATTAGTCTGCATTTCCTAGTATCTTATATAAATGGAAACACACACTGTCTTTTTGTGTCTGTTTTTCACTCAGCATAATACTTTTCAGATTCATCTACTTTGTTGTATATGCCAATAGCACATTCCTCTCTGTTCCTGAGTGGTATTCACTATATGGCTATATCACAATTTATTCATTTACCAGTTAATTAAAATGTGGGTTGTTGCCAATCTGGAGTCATTACACATAAAGCTACTATGAAAACTTGTGTATAATTTTATGTGTGGACATATGAAGCATATTCACCTTGGGTAAACACCCAGGAATGAAATGGCTGGGTGGTATGACAGATGCATATTTACTTTCTAAAGGAACTACCCAATTGTTTTACAAAGTTTTATTGTTTTATATCCCCACCACCTGTATGAATGCAAGTTCCTCTACAGTTCTGTTCATCTTTTTTTCAGTTCAGCCATTTCAGTCAGTGTACAATGGTATATCATTATGGTTCTAATCTGTATTTCACTCATTAGTTGTGTTCAATATTTTTCACGTGCTTACTTGCCATCTGTATATATTCTTTAGTGAAGTGCTGCTCAGATCTTTTGCTCATTTAAAAAAACTGGGATATCACCTTGGCTGATGCAGCTCAGTGGATTGAGCACTGGCCTGCAAACCAAAGGGTCACCAGTTCGATGCCCAGTCAGGGCACATGCCTGGGTTTTGGGCCAGGTCTTCAGTGGGGGGCATGAGAGACAACCACACATTGGTGTTTTTCTCCCTCTCTTTCTCCTCCTTTCCCCCTCTCTAAAAATAAATAAAACCTTTAAAAAAAACCCAAAACTGGGATATCTTTTTAATGAATGAATTGTAAGAATTCTACATTTACTCTAGATTCTAATCTTTTCTCGGACCTATGTTCTGCACATATCTTCTCCTAGTCTGTAGCTTGTCTTTTCATCTTGGAACTGTCGTTTGGAGAGCAGGACTTTTAAATTTTGTTGAAGTATAATTGATTGATTCCCCCCCACCCCACTTAATGCTCTCTTTCTGGGCTATTTAAGAAATGCCCGACAATACTGGAGAAACTAAAATTTTGTTTTCTTCTAGAATTTTAAAAATACTTTTAGCTCTTACATGTAGGTCTATGATCCACTTCCAGTAAATTTTCATATATGGCGTAAGGTAAGGGTCAAGGTTCATTTTCTTTGCACATGGCTGTTCAATTGTTCCAACATCATTTGATGAAAAGATTACCCTTTCCCACACTGAACTGCCTCGGCACCTTTGTCAAAAATAAATTAACCATATACGTATGGATGGGTCTACTTCTGCACTTCTCACTCCGTTCCCTGATTTGTGTCTATGTATGCCATTATCAGACTAAACTGATTATAGTATAATATATCTTGAAATCAGAGTCACTGAAACCAATGACTGAACCAAAATTGGACAAAATCCAATTTTGTATTTTCACATAAATTTTAAAGTCAGCTTATCAATTTCCACCTCCTACAAAAAGTCTGATGAATTTGACTGGGATTACAATGAAACTTTAGATCAATTTTGGAGGAATTGACATTTTGAAAATACTTAGTTTCTACCCATGAACACAGTCTATCTCTCCATTTATTTAGGGGTTTTTTTTTGGTGGGGGGGCACTTAATAACTCTAAAGATGAGAAAGATGACTATCTTAGGAAGACTAAGGTATCTATAGTTCAGAGTTGAGGAGTCTGTTGTGAAAATAAGTTTTAAAGAATTGTTTGGGGCTCATTTATTTTTATGAGATCTAATTGACCCATAATACTGTGCACATTTAAGGTATACAACCTGTTGATCTGACATACTGATATAACACAGTACAATTACCAACACAGCATTAGCTAACACCTCCATCATCTCACACAATTATTTCATTCTGTGTTAAGAACATTTAAGATCTAGTCTCTTGGCAACTCTGAAGTATGTAATACAGTACTAGTAAACAAAATCACAATGCTGTGCATTAGGTTTCCATAACTCATTCGCCTTCTAATTACAAGTTTGTGTCCTTTGGCCAACATCTCCTCAATCCTTTCACTCTGTTTATAACATTCTCTTACTATGCCTGTAATGTCTGACGGATCTGTAGTGGTATTACTCTTTAATTTCTGATGTTGGTCATGTGTCTTTATTTTTTTTCCTGATTTGTATCTATTTTCTTTATCTTTTCAAGAACTAACTTGTTGTTTTACCGGTTTTTTTATTACCTCCTTTTTTGCCAACCTTGGGTTTAATGTGCTCTTATCTTTCTAGTTTTAATATTTAAATTAAAGTTTAGGTTACAATTTCAAATTTTTCTTAATAAAAGTGTTTAGTGCTATAACCCCCTCCTCTAAGAACTGCTTGAACTGCATCCCACAAATTTTCAAAGGCTGTAGACACAAAATTAACTCCTGGAAAACAGATAATAATGCAGATAACTGTGGTCCATAGACATGCAGGCTGCATGCAGTCCATGAAGTACAATGATCATCCTATGGATACTGTTCAGTTTTGTTATGTTTGTAAATTCATTTCAGCATTCCTCATGTGACTATAAATGTGGTATTCTGAGTTCTCTTTTAAATCTACTGTAAGGTCTTACTGGTTCCCTCATTAGTTAATGAGATAAATAAAAGCTCTGACATGTGTTCATTATCATATGAGGGTCTTGGTTTTACCTTTCTAAAAACATTACCATTTAACACTATTTTATAAAACTAAAGAAAATTTTCTACTAACACTAATGGTAACTTTCCCACACTCTTGCAAGTTTATAGAAACTATGGGGAAGAACGTGTTTTCCTGTGTACTATCTTTTTAGACATAGAGCACAAGAAAATTCACCGCAGATAAAGCTCTGTACAAATGTAAAGTAAAATGAGATTAAAAAACAACATTAATATGACACCAATATAAAGCCTTAGAATAAATCAGTAGGCTTTATTTTAAATTACTAATCATGTAAAACTTTCAGATAATTCTTTAAAGTATACATTCCAACAAAAACTATTTGAAGTAAGAATAATTTCTGACAAAGTTTATTATCTATGTTTTAAAAACCAAATGAAACACCTTAGGATTTTCAAAATTTTATGATTTAAGAAACTGTTAACTAACTTATATTTGGACAAATGTATAAAATAAGCACTTTAACAGGTATCACATAAACAGTTATCCACAGTCTTCATAATTAATGCAAAAAAGTTTTAAATTATTCTTTTTACCTCTTATTTCCAATAAGCATAATGACCATGTTGGAATTAGAATGCTGGCGGGCATCTTCTAACCAGGTTGTCAAGTGGTTGAATGTATCTCTCCTAAACATAAATGGTAATTTGATTACTATTTTCAAAGGAATTCCCCAGCAGTGTACAATGAACAGTATGTATTCTATTAAAGATAACTACTTTTAGCCATTGCCACTTATGTAATAAAAACAGATGTCAAGTACAGTATCTGAATTTCGAGTCCACTGATTACAGTTCAATTTAGAAATTATAAATAATAGCACTGTATTAAATCCCAATGTATAAATAATATCACCAAACTGATCAACTAGAGGGTACTTGTAAGAAAATAGTTTTAATTCAAGATACACAAGCTTTAAAGGGAAATAGCGAGGGCATAAAGGCAAAGGTATATTTTTATTACTAGTACCTATATTTATTTAGAAAAATTCTCTGCACTGACCACTGAACTAAAAAATTTCTAAGTTCTCACCTTGTAATGTCATATACTAGTAAAGCCCCGGCTGCACCTCTGTAGTATGACCTTGTGATGGAACGAAAGGACTCTTGCCCTGCCTGTAAGGAAAGAAAAGGGTGAGAGTTTCCGTTAATAAATTGTCCTCTTCTTTTCCTTATTATTCATATGCAGAATACGGGCAGGTAGGGAATAAGTGCATAAAGGAAAAGAAGTAAACCTAACTTCACCAACCTTAGGAAAAAGTCACATAATAACCACTATTGCTCAAGTCAACCAGACAACCAGATGCACATACAACCCCCGCCCCAACGAGACCTCTAAACCTTTTTTGGCAATCCCTGACAACCCAATTTACTGAATGGCTTCACAATACATGAATCATTATTAGAGCACAGAATGGACTCCTAGCAACTAAGCTCTGAAGACAAATTTGAAAGGAAGCAAATAACCCAGAGCCTCACATTTGAATTCAATAACCCACTCCCTGGGGCAGCTGTTGACACTAGAATAAATAAAGTCCATTGTAAATAAATGATGAATGACATCTTTACGCCCACCATCTGCTGGTGTAAAGGTTGTTGGAAGGCCAAGGATGCAGATTTTATCAGTTATATCATAAACTGCAGTGAGCTTTCAACAGTCATCAGATGGAATTCTTTGAGCAATCATTTTATTATGAAAAACAGAAAATGGTTCTGAATTTAATTTGTATAATTTTTCTCCACACTTAATCAATTTTCTCTGTATTTGATATATAATGCTGTCAAAAGGCAACAGGATGTAAAAGTCATCTTTATATCCACTTGTGAAAACATACTTCATAGATTATGCAAAATCAGTTAATTTCTCTTTTACTGGTGGCACTAATGTTCTGTTTTTTTAAAAAAGGCTGGTGAGGGATATGCCTATTGGCCTTTAAGTTTGAAACTGAGACAGTTTTTATCAAAAATACTTTTTAATTTTAATTACTTCTTTTCTATCTTTGAGAAAAACGTACGTATATTGAGTAAACATAGGCCAGTTTCCACAATTTTTGTATTCAAAATCTACTAACTTCTTAAAACATATTAATGTTTGCATGCTGTGAATTCTGATTTTCCAATGCAAATACTGAGCCTTTCTTACTCTCAGAACACACACAGAGAGCTCAGGTTCTGCCCTGTTCTAACACTCAGCCTTCTGTAGTTCCTTGTTCTTCTTGCCACTCCCATTACACTCCCTCTTTCCCGTCCTCAGTGCCTAGCACCGGGTCTGGCACACAATAGACAGAAAAAGCATGCTGAGCGAAAGAATAAATCCTGATATTTTAGTTAAATATACAAAATGGTCAATGCCACATCCCATCTCAGTAAGTGGACATTAGTAAATCCTGGCATGCTAAGATTTAGTAAAAATAACTTCTATGTGGAAAATAAGATTAGATAGGTCATCTCTTGGTTAACTCCTGAGCAATTCTGGCACATAGAATAATGCCATGCTAAATTAGATACTGAGAAAGCCACATACGAGAGGGCTAGAAAAAACAGCCAACTCATTTCACATAGATTGAGGCTAAAACACTAGATGGTACTAGGTGGAAACATGACATTAATTAAAGTTATGTTAATATAATTTACTTGGATGTATCTTTTAAAAAAAAGTCTTTCAAATTCAAGTTCAAAATGTAAGCATTATGGGAATTTCTCCCTTAAGTGCTTAACATGGGAAAACTAAGGATTCAATTTTTAAGAGATTCATTTCACGGTGAATTTCATATATCAAGAAAGAAGTCTGATAAATAACACGCAAAAATAAATGTTTTATTAGTTTAAAATAAAAATCAGGTTTAGAGCTCTTGTATCTGCCATGCTTATTAAACATCGAGCAGCGTGAAAGTCCTTTAAAACCATCTTGCTAGGACACTCTGGGCAGCACTACGGTGCTAAAACTTCAGTGTTTACAGCCCACATAAGAAATAGTAAAAGGAGAAAAGCACACTTGTATGAGTATATACCATTTACATTCCTCCCAAATTATTTTACCAAGAACAAACATGTTGTAATATGGAAATAACATACATAATGCTTCACTTTATGCTGAGCCCACTGAATCTGGATTTTGCCTATCAGTATAAAAATCAAACAGCCCCTATCCCCCCAAAACACATTCCAAGTGAGGACTACAAATGTAACTATGCATCTTAAAATCTCTAATTACATAATAAGCAAAGATCGGTATTCAGGATAGTTACTAAATTCTTGAGAAGCGACTTTCATAAAAATATCCCACACTCGTCTTTTTGTTAATGGCATTGGTAGCCTTGAAATAATTTGCTCAAATAAGTGTTTTATTATGATTTATCTGACTACAGACAAACAAGAGCTAACTGCATAAAGCTAGTCCATGGTTATCTTGATCGTATTAAAACAAAGTAATCTAGTTTTTAAAACACACTTTAATATAAATTTGTCCAAACTGTGATTGACCTATATTGTTTTAAATAAAAAAGCAATGTCATCTCAGGAAATAGAGATGTTATTTGTGACCCTCTGCACTATAGTGTAGTGCTAAAGAGATTTCAGAAGCCTGAAATGGAAAAGGACATAGAATTCTTTGTAGTAAGGGATTGCTAATATAAGCTAAAGGTGTAAAGAAAAATGCATTTAATGAAATGAAGATGACTGGCTAACTGAATAGCACCAGAAAAACAAGGTAGCCAGGTATTTAGCTGTTTATTTCTGTAAAACAGCAGTAAAGATACCCAGACATCATCAACCAAGTAGGATAAAACAAATAAGCTTTAAGAGACAATGGGCAAACTCCATTTTTAGTGATGACTGGGATTAAAGCCAGAGTCATAGAACATTTATTTAAAAAAAAAAAGCCTTACAGACCTTCCTTTTTCATGTAAGGTTTGCTAAATCAAATAACTTGACTCTGTGCCTGATACCTTTAATGTTTACTTCTATTGCCATATAAAGATTTCCCCAAACTGGCTTCCTCATGTGCCTGAGTCATTCTGCTGATAACAACTTTTGTAGTAATGAGACTGGCAACTTAACTCTTCTCTCTCTCCTTTCACATCCATAACATACAATTTTATATATTAAGTTACTGCTTAAAAATCTCTAAATGCCCTGAAACTCTTAGGAATTAGTTCTCTATTTATTTTTTTCAGAATTTATCTTCTTAGTAAGTCTTGTTCATAAAGCTATTCTTTTTGTCTGATATCCTGCCTATATTCTGATTATTCCTGTTTTTTGTATGCTTACCTTTTTGACTAAAAAACCCATTTGCTCTTCCCTTCCACCTACCCGTTTTCTACTCCCTTTGATAACCTCCTAAATCTCTCACAGGCTGGCAAGCTTGTTCACCACAGCCCACAGTTACCCTTTTTTCCTCACAAATCCAAAGGCACTTTCATGTGATCATTTACTGTATTTTGCTGCGGATAATGCACTCTGCTGTATAATGTGTGCTGATGTTTTGGGCCCACACTTTCATAAAACCTTTTTTTTGTTTTAATTTTTAAATTCAATTATTTATTTATTGGTTTATTTAGAAACAAAGCTGATTATCATATTCCAAGGTATAAGTTTGCATATGGATACCATTATTGCTATCTAGAGTTACACTTTTAACACAGAAGCATGAGTAAAAGAATTAAAGTCATTTGCATAGATACGGAATTAATATTACCCATATATAATGAGCATCCTTATTTTTCCCTCAAAGGTTTTGGCAAAAAGTACACATCATATATGGCAAGATATGGACGTTCTAATACTATTGACTAGATAAAAACAACACACTGCTCAAAGGCTTATCTTTTTTCTCTTTAGTTCATGAGGGATAGCATAACTGAATACTCAAATATATTTATAGCAGGCACTAAAATGTTACCTTGATCGATCCCAAAGAGCCAATAAAGTTAGAAAATTAAGATCTGTGAGAATCAATGTTACAGTAATAACTTGAACTTTCATTGTTAGACATTTATCTAATGATTAAAGTTATCAAAACCTAGCTGAAAATCAAAATGAAAAAAAAAAAGGGGGGGGGGTTCTAAGTAGCCAAGTAAGTTGTCCAGTGCCCGAGCATGAAATGTCAGGTACTTCACCAAACAGACTAAAAAATCTAGACTTGTGATCTAAAAACTGCTATCACTGAGGAAATTGAAAATTTCACACACTGAAATCTACATGCAGGAGGAAGACTTCTGTTCTGGACAACAGTGACACAGTAAGAATTAAAGTGACTTTTAGGCCGCCTCAGTGTCTACAGCAAGGATGGAGAAAAAGTTCAACATGGGCTAAAATTTTGGGCCTTCTAAGAGTCTTCTCCAGAAATTCAAGCAGATCTTGAGAAAAGAAACAAGGGTTGTAAAGACTTAGAGGATGGGACTGCCAACGTCAGATTCTTTAATGCTGCCACTGAAGAGAAAACAGACCCTAGGTGGGAAGTAAACATGAGTAGAACCAAATGTCTAGGATAGCTTCCCAACCCTGTGGTTGTTTAAGAAAAGGATGATGAACAGCTGCCGAAGAAGGCAAACAGCTGGATCTCCAAAAGCCTCTCAACTCCTGAGGTTGGGTGCGTAGGAGCAGACAGGAGTGACGAGGCAGGGTTGTTTCCCAGTGCTTGGTTCCAGGCCCTTTACCTGCCCCACTGAATTCTAGACATACCGCTCCACTAATACATAAAAATGTTCACTTTGGGGGTGAGAAGTTGCATATAAATTGACATATTTTATAAAGGGCTGAGAAAAAATGCCTGCGATTTGCTAAAAAGATACTTATTTAACATCTAGATTTCACATGATTTTTTAAAAATTTATTTTCATGTATTTATTTATTTTAATTGTTGCTCAAGTAGTTTTCTGTCTTTTACTCCCATCCCAGCCCACCCCCCCACTCTCCCATTTCCAACCCCCTTAGTTGCTGTCCATGTGTCCTTTATACTTGTTCCTGTAAACCCTTCCCCTTTTCCCCTGAAATTCCCTCCCCTCCCCCCTCTGATCACTGTCAGCCTGCTCTCTATTTCAGTGTCTTTGGTTATATTTTGCTTGTTTTTTCTGTTGCACATGATTTTTTATAGTTTCACAAACTCTTGATTCTCAAAATAGTTGTACATCTAAAATAAAAATATTTCTAGGAAAATTGAGCAGATATATGGACTTAAAACATCCACATTCTGGGGGAGAATGAGATTTATTTGGATATGCTAGGAAGGCAACTGAAAAGTGACAAAAAGCAAAACAAGAATGAATAGAAAAAAGAAGTGGGTAAAGACTAGATGAGGGTCTCAGAGTGAGAATGGACTTCTTACGCCCTTCTG
The DNA here is from genome assembly GCF_021234435.1 of Artibeus jamaicensis. NCBI lineage: Eukaryota > Metazoa > Chordata > Mammalia > Chiroptera > Phyllostomidae > Artibeus > Artibeus jamaicensis. The sequence continues at coordinate 43,402,652 of NW_026522059.1, forward strand.
CCATCAGTTAATGAACAGGGATTGGGTGCAGCTAATGTTTCTTCCTTGACTTAACTGTGAGAGAAATATCACATATTTGACTTCCGATAAAAGATAAAAAGTGACACAGAGCCAAGGGAAAGAGCTTTAAGGGAGACACTGAAATACTGTTATCACTGCTTCGAGCAAGGCCTCCAGAGGGTATCGGCTGAGAGCTGGACTTAAAATTTTCAAAAGAAAGCAAAGATGGTGAATGTGGATATTTTGAAGGGAAACTCCTTTAGTTTTGTAAATGGGAATGGATATACAATGGATGACAAAAATAATAAGATATTAAGACTTAGTTATTAGGGGAAAGAACCATTTCTTTAAGGGTGAGTGAATTAACCATCACACTGGCAGAATTTCCCCTAAAGGACTCTAAAATAGTTTTACAAACATCTTGGGCCAGGAACAGACACAATCTTTGCTAAAAATGCAGCTTGCTATCCAATGTGTGTACACACTACAAAACAATGATACGGAGAACTGTTCCACTCAGACACAGACTGAGTTCAGAACCAATCTTCCTATGTGCCAGCCACACAACCAGTGACAATGAGAGGAAAGCCTATCGGGTGGAGAGCCTCAAAAACAACCACCACCACCACCACCACCACCACCACAACAGACTTTCAAAGGTAGTAAAAGTTAACAGATTTTTTGAAGTAAGTTAACAGATTTTTAAAAAAGATTTTATTTATTTTTAAAGAGAAGGAAGGGAAGAAAGAAAGGAAAGAAAGGAAAGGAGAAGGAAGGAAGGAAGGAAGGAAGGAAGGAAGGAAGGAAGGAAGGAAGGAAGGAAGGAAGGGAGAAAGGGAGAAAGGGAGAAAGAGAGAAAGAGAGAAAGGAAAGGAAAGGAAAGGAAGGAAGGAAGGAAGGAAGGAAGGAAGGAAGGAAGGAAGGAAGGAAGGAAGGAAGGAAGGAAGGAAGGAAGGAAAGGAAGGAAAGGAAGGAAGAAAGAAAGAAAGAAAGAAAGAAAGAAAGAAAGAAAGAAAGAAAGAAAGAAAGAAAGAAAGAAAGAAAGAAAGAAAGAGAAACATCAATGTTGCCTTTCACATGGCCCCCACTGGGGACCTGGCCCACAACCCAGGAATATGCCCTGACTGGAAACTGAACCAGTGACCCCTTGGTTCGCAGCTCGTGCTCAATCCACTGAGCTACACCAGCCAGGTCTTAACGGATGTTTTTGACCATTCCTTAAATTCTGGAACAGGTCGCTGGGTCCTAGCAATCATGTAGAAGCCTTCGAATTCTTTCAGGGGCAGGGGGTCATGACATCTTTGAAGGCATCACAGTCTCTCCCTTTTAGACACAGAGGAAAGAAAACCACCTTTTCTAAAGGAAGTGTGATCAGGAGTTCCTTTTCCTTCTTCCTTTTCATATTGTCCAGCATATTATAGATTTCTTTTGAAAGACGACTGCAGTATAAAACAATTTACTCCTATGCTAAGAAAAAACAAAGGCTTCTATCAAAAGAAGGGATGGCTAGTTAACCTACTAAAGAAGTAACTGGGAAATGAATGACTTATTCAAGTTTCAAAAAGCCCAGGGAAGGGAAGGCAATTATTTAAGGGAACATCTTAAGGAGAGAAGAGCAACTGAACAAACTAGAATAAACCAACAAGGTAGTTTGTCCCTACAACATCACATAATTTTCATTACTATATCAATCTCACCTTTGAAACTATGTATTTTAGTAGATGCTACCTCTTGAACACATGCAAAACTCCTACAAGCTGCTTAGAAAGAATGAGTTGCTTTATTCAGTCATTCAATAAAATTTACCAAACACTGTATCAGTTCTTAAACCAAGAATACAAGATACCAAGTTGAATAAGATAACTTTTCTTCATGATGCTTATTCTGAGGTAAGACACTTGAACAAAAAACTGTGACAAGAACAGGATGAGAACTGTAACAGAAATATTTGTAAAACATTACAGGGGAATCAGCTAGCCCAGGGGGATCCAAAAGGCTCCATAAGAGTTGACATCTGAGCTGGTCTTAAGTGGAAAGGAGAAAAAAGTATTCCAAGCAAAGTAAGTATTTATGCAAAAAATAAAGTATGAAACATGTATTAAAGGATATCAAGTAGTTTTGTTCACACTATACTACACTGAAAGATGTTTATTAGCTGAGAGAGCAACCTAGTTTAGGTGAAACAATCAGTTAAAAAAAAAAAATAAAAAGAACCTCTTTTAATGCAGAAATACGAAACACTTCTTTTTTACCAAAGATCATTAACTGTAAATCTCTAGGAAAAGGAGGGACTTTGCATATATTTTTTTTCTCTTGACAGTACAATTTTGAACTAATGTTATCTGAGAGAATATAAATTAAAAAGTTATAATATGTTACAGGCTCAGAGAGGAAATTCCTACAAAACAGTGAAAGCATAAACCTTCACTGAGAAAGAGGTGATAAGAAGCATAAAAACCCAGAGTCCAACGTATTGCTTTGGGACAAAGCAAGGCAGAGATTTAGTGTTTTTCATTTCAGGGACGATGGCGTGATACAAAAGAAGCATTAGGAAAGCTAGGTCTCATAATGACCGTCAGCAACTCATTTGCTCTTCTTGGGAATCCAGTTGGTGAGACAATATTCTCAAAGGTTCCTTCCTTCATTAGCTATTATAGGTGACAGGTGAAAAACTAAAACTGAGTAACTTGAGAAAAAAAGAAAGGGTATAGGATGTTACAACTCCTCATACCATATATTTCATTTACTAGTTTACATATGAGTAACAAGTTGTAATTTATTCATATACTTCAACTAAACAGCACATGTAAGACTCAAGGCAGAAACATGTATGAAAACAAGACAGTAAGGAGATTTTTCAAAATGTAACAAAATGAAATACTTTCTCACCAAAAAGTGTAAGTTTTATTGGACGAGGGTGGAAAAACATAGTCAATTTCCATAAATATTGCATCGCTTATCCCAATATTTAATAAATTTATTATGGTTATTTCTAAAATGAATTAGTAATTCATTTTAGAGGAGTCACCTATGGGAGCTGGGACACTCCTGGCCCCTGTGCCGCTGCCATAGCAGTGGGACTGGGCACCGGGGAGTCAGGTATGGGAGACGGGACACTCAGAAGTGGTAGGCAACCAGCTCGGGGACCAGTGAGAGGACCAGAGCGGGAGTAGGTGGAGACGGAGAACATCAAGACACCTGAAGGAGTCTGCACCACTGAAACTCACAGGTATTATACAGAAGTTCACACCATAAACCCAGGGAGTCAGAACAGATCAATTTTAGAAGCTGAGACTAACAAGAAGAGTCTCAAACAATGGGAAGACAAAGATACAATCCCCAAATGAAAGAAAAAGCAGAAACTTCAGAAAGAATGTTACATGAAATAGAGGCTACTCAACTATCAGATATTGAATTCAAAGCACTGGTTATTACAAAGTTCAAAGAGCTCACAATGAACTACCAGAAACTACAGGGGAGCTACAATGATCTCTCTCTCTCTGCAAACTACATCAACATGAAAAAGGAAATAGAAAATATCAGCAAGGGACAAGAGGAAATAAAGAATACAATTTCTGAATTGAAGAACACAGTAGGAAGTTTCAAAAGAAGAATAGTGACGCAGGGGATTGGATTAGCGAGTTAGAGGACAAAGTAGAAAGCATCTCACAGAAAGAACAAGAAAATGAAAAGAGGCTCAGAAAGAATGAAGAGGGATTAAGAGAAATGCAAGACAATATGAAACGTAATAATATCCTAATAATAGAAATACCAGAAGGAGAAGAAGAACAAGGGATAGAAAACGCATTTGAAAGAGTAATGAGAGAAAATTTCCCCAATTTAATGAGAGAAAAAGTCACACAAATCCAGGAATCACAAAGAGTCCCAATCAAGAGGAACCCAAAGAGGCCCACTTCAAGACACATTATCATTAACATGGTAAAATTACAAGACAAAGAGAGAATCTTAAAGGCAGCAAGGGAGAAAAAAGTAGTAACATAAAAGTGAGCCCCAATAAGGTTAGCTACGGACTTCTCAATGGAAACGCTCCAAGCAAGAAGAGATTGGCAAGAAATAGTCCAAGTAATGAGAACCAGCGGCCTACAACCAAGGCTACTTTATCCAGCAAGGCTTTCAATCAAGATAGAAGGCCAAATAAAGAGCTTCCAAGACAAAAGAAGTTTAAAAGAATACGCCGCCACCAAACCAACCCTATAAGAAATAATAAAAGGACTGCTTTAAGGAAGGAAAAGAGGGAGACAGAGAGGAACACAGGTACAAAAATGGCAGTGAATAAGTACCTATCAATAATAACCTTAAATGTAAATGGATTAAATGCTCCAATCAAAAGACACAGAATAGCTGAATGGATGAGAAAGCATGACCCTCACATATGCTGCCTACAAGAGACCCACCTCAGGAAAAAAGACCATCACAGACTAAAAGTGAAAGGCTGGAAACAAATTTTCCAAGCAAACACAAGGAAAAAAAAGCTGGGGTAGCAATTCTCATATGAAACAAAATAGACTTCAAAAAAAGGGCCATAAAGAGAGACCCAGAAGGTCACTTCATAATACTCAAAGGAAGAATCCACCAAGAAGACATTAACATCATAAATACATATGCACCAAACATAGGGGCACCCAAACATATCAAGAAAATCTTAGAGGACTTCAAGAAAGATATTCACAGCAACACAATTATAGTAGGGGATTTTAACACCCCACTGTCAAAAATGGACAGATCTTCCAAACAAAATATCAACAAAGAGATTGTGGCATTGAACAAAGCCCAAGATGAAATGGACTTAACTGATATATATAGAGCCCTTCATCCCAAAGAAGCTAAATACACATTCTTTTCAAATGAACATGGAGAAAATTGAAATCATACCAAGCATCTTCTCTGACCACAAGGGACTGAAATTGGAAACCGACCCCAAAGGAAAAAACCCAAAGCACGCAAAATCATGGAGACTGAATGGTATGCTATTAAACAATGAATGGGTCAAGAATGAAATTAGGGAAGAAATCAAAACGTTTCTGGAAACAAATGAAAACGATCTCACAACAACCCAAAACTTATGGGACACAGTGAAGGCAGTCCTGAGAGGGAAGTTTATAGCAATACAGGCTTACCTAAAGAAGGTAGAGAAACACTTCAAACAAACAACCTAACCCTACACCTGCAAGAACTCGAGGAACAACAACAAAGACAGCCCAGAGCAAGCAGAAGGAAGGAAATAACCAAGATCAGAGCAGAATTAAATGACATAGAGACTAAAAGCACAATTCTAAGGATCAATGAATCCAGGAGTGGGTTCTTTGAGAAGATAAACAAAACAGACAAGCCTTTAAGTAGGCTCATCAAGAAAAGAAGAGAGAGGACACAAATAAACACAGTCAGAAATGAAAGAGGAGAGATTACAACTGATACCACAGAAATAGAAGGATTATAAGAAATTACTATGAAGAACTGTATGCCAAGAAATTTGAAAACCTAGGGGAAATGGACAAATATCTAGAAATATATAATCTTCCAAAACTCAATGAAAAAGAAGCAGAAAATCTGAACATACCAATAACAGCAAAAGAAATTGAAGCAGTAATAAAAAAACACCCATCACACAAAAGCCCTGGACTGGGTGGTTTCACAGGAGAATTCTACAAAGCATTTAAGGAAGAGCTAACCCCTATTCTCTACAGACTATTCCAAAAAATCCAGAAGGATGGAAAACTCCCAAATTCTTTTTATGAAGTCAGCATCATCCTAATTCCAAAACCAGACAGAGACACAACAAATAAAGAGAACTTCAGGCCAATATTGCTGATGAACATAGATGCTAAAATCCTCAACAAAATATTGGCGAATCGCATCCAACAATATATCAAAAAGATCATACACCATGACCAAGTGGGATTCATCCCAGGGATGCAAGGATGGTTCAATATTCGCAAATCAGTAAATGTAATATATCACATAAACAAAAGCAAAGAGAAAAAACACATGATCATATCAATAAACTCGGAAAAAACTTTTGATAAGGTACAACACCCATTTATGATAAAAACACTTAGCAAAGTGGGAATAGAGGGAGCATTCCTCAATATAATAAAGGCCATATATGAGAGACCTACAGCCAATATCATACTCAATGGGCAAAAACTAAAAGCTTTTCCACTAAGATCAGGAACAAGACAAGGATGTCCACTTTCACCATTTCTATTCAGTATAGTACTGGAAGTTTTAGCCACAGTGATCAGGCAAGAAAAGGAAATAAAAGGCATCCAAATAGGAAAGTAGAAAACAAAACTGTCACTGTTTGCAGATGACATGATAGTGTACGTGGAAAATGCTACAGACTCTACCGAAAAACTGCTCAAACTAATTAATGAATTTAGCAAAACAGCGGGTTACAAAGTCAATATCTCGAAATCAAAGGCATTTTTGTATACCAACAATGAATCGACAGAAGCAGAAATCAAGGAAAAAAAATCCCATTCGATATAGCAAAAAGAAAAATAAAATATCTGGGAACAAACCTAACGAAGGAAGTAAAAGACCTATATGCAGAAAACTACACAGCACTGAAGAGAGAAATCAAGGAAGACACAAACAGATGGAAACATATACCTTGTTCACGGATTGCAAGAATTAACATCATCAAAATGTCCATACTACCCAAAGCAATTTACAAATTCAATTCAATACCTATTAAAGTACCAATGGCACATTTCACAGACATAGAACAAACACTTCAAAAATTTATATGGAATCATAAACGACCCCAATAGCAGCTGCTATTTTGAGAAAGAAGAACAAAGTAGGAGGAATCACAATACCTGATATCAAATTGTATTACAAGGCCACTGTAATCAAAACAGCCTGGTACTGGCATAAAAACAGGCACATAGACCAATGGAACAGAACAGAGAGCCAAGAAATCAACTCAACTCTCTACAGTCAATTACTATTGGACAAAGGGGGCAATAACATAAAATGGAGTAAAGATAGCCTCTTCAACAAATGGTGTTGGGTGAACTGGACAGCTATGTGCAAAAAAAAATGAAACTTGAGCACCAACTTACATCATACACCAAAATAACTTCAAGGTGGATAAAAGACTTAAATATAAGCCTTGAAACCATTAAAGTCCTAGAGAAGAACATCAGCAAGAAAATCTCAGATATTTCACGCAACAACATTTTTACCAATATGTCCCCTAGAGCAAGGAATATAAAGGAAAGAATAAACAAACGGGATCTCGTCAAAATAAAAAGTTTCTGTGTGGCTAAAGAAAACAGTATTAAGTTTAAAAGACAACCAACTGTATGAGAAAACATATTTGCCAATGATACCTCAGACAAAGGTTTAATCTCCAAAATACACAAAGAACTTACACGACTCCACTCTAAGAAGACAACTAACCCAATTTAAAAAATGGGAAAAGGACTTGAACAGACACTTCCCCAAGGAGGACATACAGAATATCCAGAGACACATGAAGAGATGCTCAATATCGTTAGCTATCAGAGAGATGCAAATTAAAACCACAATGAGATACCACTTTACACCAGTCAGAATGGCTATCATAAACAAAGCAACCAACAACAAATGTTGGAGAGGTTGTGGGGAAAAGGGGACCTTAGTTCACTTTTGGTGGGATTGCAGACTGGTACAACCATTATGGAAAACAGTATGGAATTTTCTCAGAAAAATAAAAATCGACCTGCCTTTTGATCCAGCAATTCCACTGCTAGGATTATATCCTAAGAACCCCAAAACATCCATTTCAAAGAACCTATGCACCACAATGTTCATAGCAGCACAATTTACAATAGCCAAGAGCTGGAAGCAACCTAGGTGCCCGTCAGTAAATGAATGGATCAAAAAATTCTGGTACATATACACAATGGAATTCTATGAAACAGAAAGAGAGAAGGAGCTCCTACCCTTTGCAACAACATGGATGGAACTAAAAAGCATTATGCTGAGTAAAATAAGCCAGGGGTTGAAAGACAAATACCATATGATCTTACCTTTTACAGGAAGCTAAACAACAAAACAGACAAGCAAGCAAATTAAAAACAAATACACTGAAATAGAGAACAGGGGGACAGTGACCAGGGGGAGAGGGGAGGGAATTTAAGGGGAAAAAATGGGAGGGACTTAGAGGAACAAGTATAAAGGTCACAGGGACAAGAACTAAGGGGGGTGGAAATAGGAGGGAGGTGGGGAACATGGGGGAGGGGTGGCTGGGATGGGAGAAATGAACAGAAAACTGTACTTGAAAAATAATTTAAAAATTTAAAAAACTCTGAATATTTAATAAATTTCATGGTTTAGTTTGTAATGGTAAATATTGATAGTTTTAAGCCACATAAGTAAAGGTTGGTGTCTTCCTAACGTTTCCTAACGTTTAACAGTATAAAGGGATTCTGAGACCAAAAAAATTGAGAACTGCTACCTTAAGACATCCACTGTATATAACAAAGTAACTTCTCTTTTATGCATCTACAATGGGCGAATACAGAAAATAGTCGCTCAATTTACGTTCTGTGGTTAAGATGAGATTACCATTAAAAATTATACAGCATGACAGATGACATGATACTGTATATAGAAAACCCTAAAGATTCCATAAAAAAAACTGTTAGAACTGATAAATGAATTCAATTACGTAGCAGGATATAAAATAAATACCCAGAAATCAGTTGCATTTTTATACACCAATAGTCAACTATTGCAAAAGGAAACAAAGAAAACAATCCTATTTACAAATGCATAAAAAAATACCTAGGAATAAATTTAACCAAGGAAGTAAAAGACCTGTGCTTGAAAAATTATAAGACAATGAAGAAAGAAACTGAAGAAGATACAAATAAGTGGAAGTATGTGCATGTTCCTGGATAGAAAGAATTAGTATCATTAAAATGCCCATATTACCCAAAGCAATCTATACATTCAACATAATTCCTATCAAGATTCTAATGACTTATTTCACAGAACTAGAACAAAAATTCAAAACAATTTTATGGAACCACAGAAGACCCTGAATATTCACAGCAACCTGAAAAAGAAGAGTTGGGTGAATGATGCTACCTGATATCAACCTATACTACAAGGTCATATGTAATTAAACAGCATGGTACGGGCACAGAAACAGATGTGTACACCAATGGAACAGAATAGAAAGCCCAGAAATAAACCCATACCTTTATTCTCAACTAATACTTGAAAAGAAGGCAAAAACATACAGTAGGGTATACAGTCTATTCAATAAATGGTGTTGAATAGATGGACAGATAGATGAAAAAAAAAAAGAAAGTAGATCACCTTCTTACACCATACAGAAAGTAAACTCAAACTGGATTCAAGATTTAAATGTTAGACTCAAAACCATAAACATCCTAGAAAAAAACACAGGCAGTAAAATCTTGGACATTTCTTGTAGTAATACTTTTTCCTGATACATAGCCTCAGCCAAGGGAAACAAAAGAAAAAAATAAACAAATGGGACTACATCAAACTAAAAAGGTTTTGCACAGCAAAGGAAACCATTAACAAAATGAAAAGACAAATCACTGAATGACAGAACATATTTGGCAATGATACATCTGATAAGGGGTTAATATCCAAAATTTATAGAGAAAATACAACTCGACTTCCCCCAAGATAGAGGCGTAGGTGGGAACACTTTGTGTCTTCCCACAACCAAATCTAAAACAAAAAAGTTCTAACAACAATAAATGCAACCAAACCACAGAAAATGTAACAATACGGAGTCCGGAAAACAACAAACTGCTCAGCTAAACCCGTGAGAGGGGCGAAGCCAGCAGCGGAGCAGGTCGGGCAAAAAAGACCCCCCACCTGGGCGGTGCAGGCAGCCCAGGGTGCAGATCCCAGGTGCAGGCTGGCTATGGCCGGAACCCAGGGAAGAGGTGCGGCTGTCTGTAGTCGCTTGCGCATTTGCACGCAGATAAACCAGTGAAGAGGCGAGCGTTGAGACAGATCAAGCAGGCCCCCACGGCTGGCGCAGGGCGGCAGGCTTGCACATTTGTGCCGGGATAAGCAGGCGGGGGCGAGCAGTGAGGCGGACTGGGCCAGAGGAGAGGACCGCGACCATTGCTCCCTCTCTGACCCGGCCCCCACACACAGCATGACAAACCAGAGACCTGGGTGGCCCCACCCTGGTGAACACCTAAGTCACCTCTCCTCATATGTAACAAGCGCAGACAGATCAAAACATGGCTCAAGAACAACTCAGAGCCCCAGAGCCAATAAATCTAAGTGACCAAGAAATAGCCAAACTTTCAGATGCACAGTTCAAAACACTACTGGTTGATTTTAGTCACAAATTAGAGGAACATATGAAGGCTAAACTAATTGAAATGAATGGTAATGCACAGGAAACCAATAATAATGGAAAGGAAACTGGGACTCAAATCAAGGGAGTGAACCAGAAGGAAGGAAAAAAATGACCAAACAGGAAAATATGAAAAAACAAGAATTCAAAAAAAAATGTGGAGAGGCTTAGGAACCTCCAGGACATCTCTAAACGCTCCAACATCCGAATTATAGGGATAGCAGAAGGGGGAAAGGAACAGCCACCAGTGGAAAACTTATTTGAACAAATAATAAAGAGGAACTTCTCCGATCTGGCAAAGGCAATAGACTTCCAGGAAATCCAGGAAGCTCAGAGAGTCCCAAAGAAGTTGGACCCAAGAAGAAACACACCAAGGCACATCATCATTACATCAGCCAAGATTAAAATGAAGGAGAGAATCCTAGAAGCAGCAAGAGATAAGGGGACTGTCACCTACAAAGGAGTTCCCATCAGACTGTCAGCTGATTTGTCAAAAGAGACCTTACAGGCAAGAAGGGACTGGAAAGAAGTACTCCAAGTCATGAAATCCAAAGACGTACGACCAAGATTGCTCTATCCAGCAAAGCTTTCATTTAGAATGGAAGGACAGATAAAGTGCTTCTCAGATAAGATCAAATTCAAGTTCATCTTCACCAAGCCCTTATATGAAATGTTAAAGGGACTTACCTAAGAAAAAGATAAAAAAGATGAACAGTGAAAGGACAGCAAACTCACAGTTATTAACAACCACATCTAAAACAAAAGCAAATTAAGAGGACAGCTAGATCAGGAGTGAACCATAGAAATGAAGATCACATGGAGGGTTAGCAACAGGGGAGTGGGAGAAGAAGGGGGGAGAAGGTACAGAAAATAAGTAGCATAGACAGTAGATAGAAAATAGATAGGGGGGAGGGTAAGAATAGTATGGGAAATATAGAACCTAAAGAACTTGAGACAGGTGTTCATGAACTAAAGGGGGGGAATTGTGGGGGAGGGGTGTGCAGGGTGGAGGGGAACAGAGGGGGGTAAATAGAACAAATGTAATGGCATAATCAATAAAATTTTTAAAAAAGAAAATACAACTCAACACTAAAAACAAACAACCCACCCAATTAAAAAATGGGAAAGGACCCAAATAGACACTTCTCCAAAGAGGACATACAGATGGCCAACAGACGTATGAAAAGATGCTCAATGTCACTGATCATCAGAGAGATGCATATTAAAAACACAATGAGATCCTATCTCACATCTGTCAGAATGGCCATCACCAATAAATTAACAAACAAGTGTTGGTGAGGACGTGGAGAAGAGGAAACCCTCATGCACTGTTGGTGGGAATGCAGGTTTGGTGCAGCCAGTGTGAGAAGCAATATGAAAAATTAAAAGTGAAACTGCTATAAGACCCAATGATTCTACTCCTGGAAATATATCCAAAGAAACCCAAAACACTAATTTGAATGAATATACGCACCCCAACATTTGTTGAAGCATTATTTACAATAGCCAAGATTTGAAAGCAGTCCAAGTGCCCATCAGTAGATGAGTGGATAAAAAAGCTGTGGTACATTTACACAATGGAATACTACTTAGCCACAATGAAGAAAATCTCACCTTTTGTGAGAGCATGGATGCATCTGAATGGTATTATGCTAAGTAAAATAAGCCAGTTGGATAAAAGCAAGCACCAAATGATTTCACTCATGTGTGGAATCTAATGAACAAAAATAATCTAACATAATAGAAACAGACTCATAGACACAGAGAATAGACTGACAGCTGTTAGAGGGGAAAGGTTGGGAGGGCTGGGTGGAAAAGGTGAAGGAATTAAGCAAAGGAAAAAAAAACAAAAAACAAAAAAAACCAAAGACCTCAGACACAGACAATAGTATAGCAATTACCAGAATGAAGAGGTGGTTGCAAGAAGGTAGAAGGGGGTAAAGGGAGGATAAATGGTAATGGAAGGAGACTTGCTTTGGGGTAGTGAACACAATACAATATACAGATGACATATTACAGAACTGTATACATGAAACCTATATGCTTTTAAAAGAATTTTTGAAAAAGATTTTATTTATTTTCAGAGAGGGGGTGGGAGGGAGACAGGGAAGGAGAGAAACATCAAACAGTTGCCAACTGCATGCCCCCAACTGGGGACCTGGCCTACAACCCAGGAATGTGCCCTGATGAAGAACTGAACTGGCATCCTTTACGTTTGCAGGATGACACCCAACCCCCTGAGCTATACCAGTCAGGGCAAAACCTATACAATTTTATTAACCAATGTCAGCAATAAATTCAATAAGAAGTTAAAAAATAATTATACAGCATGAAACAGGCACTCAATGAACATAAGTGATAGAATTAGGACTTAAAGCAAGGTAGCTTCAAGTAGTTGAGACTAAATCAAACTTTTGAAACAAGTTAATAAGCTGTTTATTCAAGACTCTAAAATATTGACATTCATATTTTACTTCGCATGTGTACTTCAGACATGACACTTGTTTTTCTTAAAAACATAGTTTCTATAGTATTTACGTTTAGGTCACAGCCTGAGCATTCACTCAGATACGTTCACCAACATCTAATAGACAGGGTTCACCTGATGAAAACACTGCATAAGAGAAACTAATCTCTGGAACCACATTCCATCTCATGGCTATAGGTGTTAAGTGTTTAACAAACTGTAACAGGCACAAAATAGCATGGAAACAAAAACATACATCATACTTTATGAAAGAAAAACTTTACTGAGGTCACACAATGTATGTTTGCTATACTTACCGTATCCCATATCTGAAGTTTTATTTGTTTCCCATCAATAGTTATCATTCGAGCACCGAACTCTACACCTGAATAGAGTAGAAAATGATTTGTTACACAATGTAGTGGAAATATATTTCACATTTAAAGATTTCTTTAAAAGATATTTAATTCCAGGACATGCTGTATCAGGTGATATATGATAAAACTTGAACAAATACAGCCCCTATCCTTAGTAAACATATAAGCTAAGGAAGAGGTGCTAATAAAACATAAGCTAAAGGAGAAAAGGGAACCCTAGTGCACTGTTGGTGGGAATGCAGACTGGTGCAACCACTGTGGAAAACCTCAAAAATTCCTCAGAAAACTAAAAATGGAACTGATTTGTGACCCAGCAATTCCACTTCTGGGGATTATACCCTAAGAATCCTGAAACACCAATTCAAAAGAACCTATTCACCTCAATGTTCATAGCAGCACAATTTACAATAGCCAAATGTTGGAAACAACCTAAGTTCCCATTAGTAATGAGTGGATCAAAAACTGAGGTACATTTACACAGTGGAATACTATGCAGCAGAAAGAAAGAAGGAGCTCCTACCCTTCGCAACAGCATGAATGGAACTGGAGATGATTATGCTAAATAAAATAAGCCAGGTTGTAAAAGACAAATACCATATGATCTCCCCTATAAATGAAACCTGATCAACAAAACAAACAAGCAAGCAAAATATAACCAGAGAAATTGAAATAAAGAACAAACTAACAATAGCCAGAAGGAAGGGGAAGGGGATAAAAGGGGTGGGAGAGGAAAGGGTCATCAAGGAACATATATAAAGGACACATGGACAAAGCCAAAGTGAGGTAGGAACAAAGGTAGGAGGTGGGGATGTGTGGGGCGGGGAGGAGTGTGTGTGTTGGGGGAAAATGCCAGTATAGTCAAAAAACCAAATGTGATCCTTACATTCCACAAGCTCAGTAACATAAAAACAGCTAGGAATAAAATTCAAGAACCATTATTATTGGTAACAAATAACAAAATTTCTTTAAAATGATTACTATATAAAAATCACTAAAAGGGATACATTTTAACAACATCTTGGTTCCCAGTATGGGCTATCAATGAGGAAAGAAATCTCCAAATTTGTCCACTAGAGATAACCCCTTTTAAAACATATTTCCAGACACTACTCCATGAATGAATAAATACACAGAAATGAGTATACATGCGCTGGCTGGTGTAGCTCACTGGTCGAGTGCGCACCTGCAAATCAAAGGGTCGTCAGTTCAATTCCCAGTCTAGGGCACGTGCCTGGGTTGTGTGCCAGGTCCCCAGTAGAAGGTGCATGAAAAACAACCACACATTGTTTTTCTTTCCCTCTCTTTCTCCCTCCCTTCCCCTCTCTAAAAAAATAAAATCTTAGGAAAAAAAAAGAAATGAGTATACAATCTTATGTAAATAGAACATATAAATGCTGTTCTGCAATTTGTTTTTCAGTCAACAATATTCTATAAACATTATTCCATGGTAAATATTTTTGCCAATAGTAAATATATAAAATTATACCATTAATAAGAACTGAGTAATATTTGTGTATATACATGTGTGTCTATCCGCACACACACCTTACTAAGTTGATACTCTATAGCTACAAATTTAGGTCATTCCCAAATTCACTAAAGGTATGTTCACCAACACATACTGAAATGAACTTTCCAGTATACATTTTCAAATTATGATTATGATTTTAGGCAAATTGAAAATCAAAGGGAATACAAACTTTATAAGATTACTACAAATACTTTGGCTTTTCCTCTTGCATTTATTGTCTCCCTTAGAAGTACTTATTCAATAATTTAAAAAAAGAAGTAGAAAAAGGGGGGATAATTTCAGAACAGCAAAGAGCTGTAAAGACGACTCTGAAAGAAGTCTATCACTAGTATCACACGAAATCTTTACTGCTTGGTGTGTGTTCTATCAGTATTTAGGTCAGCAGGGGTGAAGGAAAGACACACATGGTTTCCAGAAACCAGATGTCTTCCTGGCAGAAAAACAGCCTCTAGTTGCCCAGGTAAGGGCACAATGCCCAGTGTCAGAATTCTATTTCAGCATCTCCTATAATTTCCCCAACTGTGATTAGTGGGGTGAAATAGGAAGGTAATTTGTCCTCCCATGATAACTTGATGGAGTTTTTACTGTATATTTTAATAATTATTCCACCTTAGAGGCATACTCAATACCAAGAAACTAATGTTATGTTTCTCAGACTAAGAGACCAAGGAGTCATGATGTATTAGAATAAATATGGAAAAATTAAAAATTATACCATGTAAAAACCATTACAATGTTTATAAACCCACCTACCTATCTTTATATACATATGTGCTCATTTACTAATATATATGTATATACAGTCATATAGATTGTATACCACAACATGAGAGGGCACCCAAAACAACCACCTACCAATTTACCATTAATGACATAAAATTAGAGTAGTTGAGGGTAAAAAGCGGTGGCAGAGTATGATACAAATGCTCTTTGAAATATCCAGTACTGTCCTGACCCATGTGGCTCAGTTGGTTGAGCATCATCTGGCAAACCGCAATGTCCCAGTTTTGATTACTGGTCAGGGCGCATGCCTACTGTGTGGGACCCACAAAGGGTCCCTGTTGGGGCTTGCGAGCGAAGGCAACAGATTTGTTTCTCTCATACATCAATGTTCTTCTCCTTCTTTTCTCCCTGACCCCCCCCCTCCAAAAAGAGTAAATAACATCTATTAAAAAAAAGAAATGTTCAGTGTTTACTTATTTATTTACCCTCACCTGAGAACATTTTTCATTGCTTTTAGAGACAGAGGAAGGGGGAGAGAAAAACTGATATCAGAGAGAAATGGATCAATTGCCTTCTCATATGTACCACAACTGGAGAACGAACCTACAACCCACTTATGTGTCCTGACTGGGAACAGAACCTGTGACCTTTCAGTCTACAGCACAACACTCCAACCAACCCACACCAGCCAGGGATAAAATACCCAGTATTTTAAAGGAATGTAGTAAAGTACAAAATGCTACTGATTAGCAAGACATTTGACCAAAAAGAAAAAAAAGAAGAAGCCTTTTCATGACTCAATTGCTTCTAGCCCCAAATGGAGAGAGAAATCCTATTCTTCCTTCTGTTGTCATGAATGGAGTTTTAACCACAATATAAAAAAATCTGCATTGCTCCTTGGAATTCAAAATTTCTTCAATCCAACACACAATGTTAAATTTGACAAAAACAACTATAAATTAGAAACAGACCCTTGACTGTTAATAACCAGAGGTGCGCAGGCAGGGCAGGCAGGGCAGGCAGGGCAAGCAGATGCTCCTCTGGAACTGATCTTGAGCGGAGTAATAAAGATACTAAAACTGACTGGCAACTATTCCACCCTAGATGATGAGAAGCTAAGATCACCTCTGCTAAAGGACCGCTGTTATGGTTCCTATTTCCAGCACCTTAAGACACTCTGAAGTTTCCACCCTCCTGTGGATTCTGTATAAAACTTCAGATAATCTAATATATTTCCTTCTGCTTAACTTAGCCATAACTGGATTTGGGGGGTGCTGTGAGTGTTTATAAAGATATATATATACTTTGAATACCTTTACACAATGTAGGTAGGCAGAGGTTGTTGAAGCTTAAAGTGTTTAAATAAAATTTTTTTAGAATCTTTTTTTTTTAAAGATTTATTTACTTATTTTTAGAGAGAGAAAAAGGGAGGGAGAAAGAAAGGGAGAGAAACATCAATGTGTGGTTGCCTCTCACATATCCCCTACTGGGGACCTGGCCCACAATCCAGGCATGTGCCCTGACTAGGAATCAAACCAATGACCCTTTGGTTTGCAGGCCAGTGTTCAATCCACTGAACCATACCAGCCAGGGCTAAACAAAGATTTTTTTCTTCTAAAACAATGTCCAATTTTAAAGAAATGTTACACAGAAATCAGGATTGTAAAAGCTGGGGAATGTCAGAATAAAATTGATGTTTCAACTTAATTTATTGATACGGTTAGGATGGACAATAAAAAACCCCAAAAACTAGTTGAAAGTATTACTATCCAGGAATGAGATAAAAAATGATGGTAGGAAAGAAATATACATCTCAAAGGAAAAAAAATGGATAAGCAATGTTGTTTCCTGAAAAATATCTGATTTCTGTTTTCCTATCAAGTGAAACAAAAACAGACAGTTTCAATTTCAGCTCCAGGAACACAATTTTTTCCCATTTATCTTCTCGCTCTTAGCTGGGTACAGGGCAGGTTTTACCTTTCTATGCTGTGACAAAAGAAAACACTAAAACCTGAAGGGCCCTGGATATTTTTGAAACAAACAAGTAAAAAACCAAAAAACCTTATTTTTCTAGTGGATTGTTAAAATTTAAAAATCTTTTCCCCTAAGTATATATATTCCTGAGAATTCTATTTAGAAAGGCTTCCTTATCTTTTCTAAATAGGAGAAACCATCACCCACTATGCCCTTGAGGCTGTCTTCCCAGATACATTTTCAAATAACAGACAGTTTGGCTGCCAGAGAAACTATGGAACCAAAGACAAGGTCTCATTTCCTGACATTGATTGTCAGGGAGTGACGCTTATTTTTCTCCAAATGTTATTCACTTCCAACCTCCCAGAACGAAATACTCAGCATGTAAATATACATTTTCTAATAGTCTCTAAATCACTGTGGTCCTTGCATAGCAAGTACTTGCATCCTTGCATATTAACCATTTTTGGAACAGCTGACAATTGGTATCTACTAATTGTGCTACCCTAGGCAAGTTATTAAAATCGCTTCTGGGTCTTGCCCTGGCAGGGTGGCTCAGCTGGTTGGAGTATCATCCCATACACCAAAAGGCTACAGGCTGAAACCCTGGTTGGGGTGCATACATGAGACAATCAATTGATGTTTCTCTCCCCCACTTCCTCTCTCCCTAAAATCAATAAACATATCCTTTTGTGGGGATTAAAATATATAAAAAAATAAAATTGCTTCTGTGTCTTAATATTCCTATGTATAAGATGTTATTAATGAAATCCATCTCATGAGATTTTTTTCAAGATTAAAATAATTACCACATATGAATGGAACGATTGGCACACAGTACGAATTCAGTATGTGTCAGGTATTATTATTATTCCACATTTACACCAACATTTCTAAACTACCACTCACATAACAAATGATGATAGTCCCTATGAGCAAGGGCCACCTGTCAGAGCCAGGTGACTGTGGAGGTCCGGAGGCAGAATGTGGCTCCTTGCAGCCAGGTGGGGCTGCCAAAGCAGAGAGCAGAACTGAGTATTAAACAACCAGTCAGCCTGAGCCTTCCTTAGACCAGCACGAGAACATATGGACCTGTTGTTCCTGGAACGCAGACACGGCAGAGGTTCAAAACTGTGACTTAGGGAAGAAGACTCTCCTAATTACAGAAACAAAGAGGAAACTATATATTAAAAATGTTTCCTTAATTTTCTATGAAAAATAAACAACCAATACCACAATTTAAGGTAAAACACTACAGGAATTCAAATTACACTGAGAAAAAGATTATAATGCCCTCAATTTGTAAATTATTCTAGAAAGATTTGGCCACAAATTTTAACAGCAAAACAAAAAGGTACAAAAATATTAACTAAGAAAATATTGTGACTTCCAGATAAGATCAAACCACCTACCTAGAACGTGAAAAATAATTAACAAAAATCATGATTAAAAAATTCTATTTACCATAGCAACAAAAATAGATAAATACCAAAACAAACTTAGGAAAAGCACAACGCCTGTATGAAGAGAATTGTAAAACTTTACTAAAGAAAGAGCACTTAAAAAGTTGGAATAAGATTTCTGCCAAGATGGAGGCGTAGGTGGAAGCACTGCACCTTCTCGCACAACCAAGCTTAAAAACAACAAAGTTTTAGCAACAAAAATGCAGCCAAATCGCAGAAAATTGAACTATACGGAAGTCTGACAACAACGAAACCTTCAGCCAAACCAGTAAGAGGGGCAGAGCAGGGTCGGGCATGTGACCCAGGTGTGCCAGCAGCTGTGGGCAGATCCCGGGTGTCAAGAAGCAGCGGGGAGACCCACTGAGGGCGCAAGGCGGTCGACCCACTGAGAGCTGACCGCAGTCACACATTTCGTGCGCAGATAAACCTGTAAAGGAGTGAGCAGTGAGACAGACCGTGCAGGCCCCAGCAGCAGGAAGAGGCAGAGAGGACCGCCACTGCCCCTCTCTGACCCCGCCCCCACATACAGCATCATAAACCAGAGACCTGGGGGGCCCCGCCCTGGTGAACAACTTAAGGCTCCACTCCTCATACATAACAGGCGCAGACAGATCAAAACATGGCTCAAGAACAACTCAGAGCCCCAGAGCCAATAAATCTAAGTGACTAAGAAATAGCCAAACTTTCAGATGCACAGTTCAAAACACTGGTGATCAGGATGCTCACAGAACTGGTTGATTTTAGTCACAAATTAGAGGAACATATGAAGGCTAAACTGATTGAAATGAAGGGAAATGCACAGGAAACCAATAGTAATGGAAAGGAAACTGGGACTCAAATCAAGGGAGTGAACCAGAAGGAAGGAAAACATGACCGAACAGAAAAATATGAAAAAACAAGAATTCAAAACAATGAGGAGAGGCGTAGGAACCTTCAGGACATCTTTAAACATTCCAACATCCGAATTATAGGGGTACCAAAAGGGGAAAAGGAACAGTTACGAGTGGAAATCTTATTTGAACAAATAATAAAAGAGAACTTCCCCAATCTGGCAAAGGCAATAGACTTCCAGGAAATCCAGGAAGCTCAGAGAGTCCCAAAGAAGTTGGACCCAAGGAGGAACACACCAAGGCACATCATCATTACATCAGCCAAGATTAAAATGAAGGAGAGAATCCTAGAAGCAGCAAGAGATAAGGGGACAGTCACCTACAAAGGAGTTCCCATCAGACTGTCAGCTGATTTCTCAAAAGAGACCTTACAGGCAACAAGGGGATGGAAAGAGGTATTCCAAGTCATGAAATCCAAAGACCTACAACCAAGATTGGCCCATCTAGCAAAGCTTTCATTTAGAATGGAAGGGCAGATAAAGTGCTTCTCAGATAAGATCAAATTCAAGGAGTTCATCATCACCAAGCCCTTATTATATGAAATGTTAAAGGGACTTATCTAAGAAAAAGAAGATAAAAAAGATGAACAGTGAAAGGACAGCAAACTCACAGTTATTAAGAACCACACCTAAAACAAAAGCAAACTAAGAGGACAGCTAGATCGGGAGCAGAACCATAGAAATGAAGATCACATGGAGGGTTAGCAATGAGGGAGTGGGAGGAAGAAAAGGGGGGAGAAGGTACAGAAAATAAGTAGCATAGATGGTAGGTAGAAAATAGATAGGGGGGAGGACAAGAATAGTAGGGGAAATATAGAATCTAAAGAACTCGAGGCCCTGGCCAGTGTGGCTCAGTTGGTTAGAGCATCATCCCATAAACCAAAGAACTTGAGACACGTGGTCATAAACAGAAAGGGCGGGAATGGCGGGAAAGGGGGTACAGGGTAGAGGGGAATGAAGGGGGGAAATAGAACAACTATAATGGCATAATCAATAAAGTAAAATTAAAAAAACAATATAATCATGGGATAAATATTAGACAAATATAGATTAGAGGACATTCTACTGGGTGTCTGGATAGCAGTCCCCAAGAATGTTAAGCTCTTGAAAAAAAACAGGAAAAAAAAAGAATATTTAAGAGAATATACCTGCTGTTTTTACACTGGGGAGTCTTCTTCAGTAAGGTCTCAAAGCCATAAAGAAAACTTCAATGGATTTGACGAAAGAAAACCAGTAATAAAAGGTGCAAAGATACAAACAAGTAATTCAAAGAGAAGACATAAAAGTGGTTTATAAAAATATTTTTAAAAATGCTAAGCACTAAAAAAAAGGAACTGAAATGTAAATGAACCATTTTCCCTCTCCAATTCAAACATTAAAAACATTCTGAAGTACAGCAGAGGCAGGGGGAGGAGAAACAGGTACTTTAGTACCTCAATGGAAGAAGTACACATCAGAACAGCTTTGTGTGTATCTTCACGATATATTTAAAAACTCTAGAAGGTGAAACACACAAACTCTTTACAGTGGCTGCTGGAAGGCCAAAGGCAAGTTATACAAGAAATTTAACTTTGGGATGTTTACCATGTTTTCATAGTAATCATAAACCCTGTCCGGAAAATACATTTACATTTTAAAATTCAAGTACATTAACTTTGTGAGATTTAAATTAAATAGGCCTATTAACTTACACTCTCAGTTCTTGGCAGTATTATTCTAGGTAACTCAAGTTACCAGAAAATTGAACCCCAAATAAATGAGGTATGTGTTTTTTTTTATTAAGATTTTATTTATTTATTTTTGGAGAGAGGGAAAGAAACATGGATCGGTTGCCCCTCACAAGCTCCCAACTGGGGACCTGGCAGGTAACCCAGGTATGTGCCCTGACCAGGAATCGGTTTGCAGGATGATGCCCAAACCCACTGAAACGCACCAGTCAAAACAACGAGGTGTATTTTAGCTGATACACTGTGGGGTGCCTAACAGAAACAGTGTTCCAATTCTACCACCTTTTCCCCAAATGTATACTTTCACTTTCAGAAATCATTTCTTATAGGCTGACGGGTTTAAGGAAGTGGAGGAGATAAGTAGGAAGGTGGAATTAACATACAAATGGCTCAGCCTCTAGACCAGTGCTTGTCAAACTGCTATTATCAAGTAGTGAAATCAATGTAGTGGGAATTAGTGGGCTGTAACTAGAATTATTTGTAAGCAACATAATTAAACAACATTAAAGAAATGTATGCATTAAGCACTATAATGTTAAATGTTGCTCTATGAAGCTCCCCCACAATATGGAGAAATTAACTTAGCAAATATTTATAGTTTCTTATGTACCAGGTGCTGGAGATACAGCCATGAACAAAACAGGTAACTCCGCTGTCATGGACTTTATACTGGTGGGAGACAATGTTCACTTACACTTACTTGTACAAAAAGTTACGGGAAGATGGGTTCTTTCTGGAGCACGCCCACACTTTTCTTCCTTCTCAGTCACACATCTCCTAAACTTTAAGGTTCCCCATGAGACTTGCAACCAGGGGAGCAATGGGCAGCAGCAGCTTTGTCTGGGGCTTCCCCCCTGATCCAGTCCCCTTTTCTTTGACTTTTCAGTGAGCTAGCTGACAGCAGCCCTGCCTTGGTTCACTTCTGTCCCTGTGACTTTCACTTCTCAGCGAGTCCACACTGCCCTGCATCGCTCACTTCTTTCCTTGAACATTTCTAGAGAGCCACAGCAGCCCTGCCTCGGCTCTCTCCTGTTGCTTCTTCTATCCTAAATCCTTCTTTTGTTTCACTGTCCCCAGCTTTCATAACTGTCCTTTCAAAAAAAAAAAAAACTTAAGGAGAAAAGAAATAAATCTAGGTGACAGGATAGGTATGTATGTACGTGTACATTTACAAAGATCCAGGAGAAAAAAAATCAGGAGCTATTTGGGACATGTTAAGTTTGAGATGCCTATTAGATATCCAAGAGAGGAGACGTTGGATAAACAGCTGAATATGTGTACATGGAGGAAAGAGCCCTAGTTGGAGTGGGTTCAAGAATAAGTAAAAAAGAATTAGAGATAGAAAATGTGATCAATTCTTTCTGAGGAATTTTACTAAAAAGAAAGAATTGAAAACTGAAAAAAAAAACATCAAAAAAGGGGAAGAATTAATAACAACTGGGAGAAACACTGCTGAAGCAGTGTTCTTGAGTAGGCCTTGCTAGCAACTTAGAGCTCATCCACAGCAGCAAGGAGAAGGGAAGAGTTCATGGGTGCAATACAGGTGGGTGGGTCTACATGGTAGCAGAAACCTGTGAAAATGCTCTTCTCTTTGCCTCTATTTTATGAGCAAAATAGTAAACAAGGTTATCATCTGACAGTGAAGATAGAAAAGGTGCAGCATACTTAAAGAACAAGAAGATATAGCTATGCAGGAATGTAGAGAATGAATGGACTAGAAATAAAGTGTAATTACCCAGCAGTTAGAAGTCAGTGTCTAAGAAATTAAGTGAAACAACACTAGTTAGCATGGCTCTGTGTTTCTTTCCATGCAGTATGAAGCACAGACAGTTGAATTCAACCCATGGGTTACACAAAAGTATGATGAAGCAACACAAGGCAGTAGGAGAGTGTATGCAGGAGTGATTATTACAATTACAGTGGTTAGAAGTAAAACTGGGTAAGGAGGGAAGTAATGTGAGAGGGGTGAGAGTGAAAAGATGGTAGGATCGATAAATTATAGGTCTGTTGGAGTAAATAAACTGTTAGTGTTAGGAATTAGAGGGTACTGGTTGAAAGGAAGAAAAGAATATAGTCAAACCGCCAGATGCATGAAGCTGCAATTCTGGAGTGGTTGTAGATACTGGTAATGACGAAGTCCTGGGTGTGGCTATGAGAGTAAATAGCTGAGATACTTTTGAAAGTAAGATCACAGGAGGAGAAAAAGGAAAGGAACTAAGTGGCTGCTTGGATGTCTGTGGAGATGTACTCACTTGTGTGTGCAAGGTCAACACTATAAAACATTATTTCTAGTTGGGCAATCAATAAATAAAAGCCACTGCCTCAATGTTTCACAAACTTTAATGTTCATACGAATCACTTGGAGATCGTGTTCAAATGCAGAATCCGATTCAGTAGATTCTTTTTTTAAAATTTTCATTAATTTTTAGAGAGTGAGAAGGGAAAAGGGGAGGGAGGGAAAGAGAGCTATTTATTGATGTACTGTTTCACTCATGTATGCACTCATTGGTTGACTCTTGTGGTGAGCCCTGACCAGGGATTGAACCTGCAACCTTGGCATGTTGGGACAATATTCCAACCAACTGAGCTACTGGGCCAGGGCCACAGTAGATCCTTTAACAAGCTCCCTCATGATACTGATGCTGCTGGTCCAGTGCAACAGCCCTTAAATAACCTTTGAGCAGCAAGGCTCTAGTCTGGACCATTAATTTAACTGTATCCAGGAAGCTATTTATTTATAAACTGCTTCTTTGATTCACATCATAACAATTTTCACTGAGACAGCAGTCAAAGGGTAAGGAATATCTCACAGTATTTCCTTACTTTATGGTCTTTTATTTCTTCTTTTCTATCATTTAATACTTCTTAGTCAGGACCCAACCTCAACTTTTCACCTTTCTCTATTTATCAAGCAAAGACAAGTAAGCAGCAGAATCAAGACATTGTCTTACGTCTATTTTAGCAAACATTCTAAAGTTCTTTTTAAAATATGTGCTTATGACCTGTTAAATTATTTTTATGTCAGAAAAATATACTGTAATGGGTGTCATAAGGTAAAGCAGTCAGGGTTGAACTAGAAAAACAGAAACCATACGTAAGTATTGTATTTAAAAGAGAGAATGGATGTAGGGTGCTTACTACAGCAAAGGAAGAGCTGAGAAGCCCAAAGAGATGATAAAGCAACTTAGAGACTGGCAACATCGGGAAGCTGCTACTATCCCTAGGCTGGAAAGACAAAGACAGAAAATCAGGGTTTCCAGAACTTAGAAGCCAGGCCATCAGCAGGGTTTGTGGGAATGGGCTTGGGCTAGAGCCATGGAGGACATACAGCTAACCCATGCAGAGGGAGGAAAGCCTTGGCTTCTCTACTTTTAGCCTTGCATACCTGGTGCCTCCTGTCAGCAAACCCAGAGGGGAGTCAGATGGTACAGTTACACGAGTTAGTTTTCCAAACAACTGCTTTTGGTCTAATCCCTATCTCCTCTTCACAAGTATATAGCCTGTGCCAACTTCTGACAGCAGGCTCAGGCCCATCATCCCCATCAGGCATGTTATAACAATTCAGAAACTCAAATAAAAGCTTCAAGGAAAAGGAAGACACTTTTGTTTAGTATTCTATACTAAAACCAACTGTTTGGCTAGTTGCCTCGGACTGAGCCATGCCTAATAGATAGCTACCAAGGTTCAGACTTATTGAAGAAAGAGCAGATTATACAGAGAAATGAGTTCACCAAAGATACTATGTCATGGGGACCAGAAATAGGAATACTGTTTTACCTATCATTATCGTATATACTTAACACTATCAAAATAATAATGAAAAAAATGGAATTTGAATATTCTTATTGACAGTTGCTACTACTAAGGAAAGATTTCAGTATGTCCACACAGTACATGTGGGTTGGTTGAAAACTATTAATTGATCTAGTAATTTAATTCATAAATTCTATCTTTGATTTGGTATTTTAAAAATATACAAGAGTCCTAGCTGGTATGGCTCAGTGGATTGAGCACACCTGCCTGCAAACTGAAAGGCTGCCCGTTCGATTCCCTGTCAGGGCACATGCCTGGGTTGTGGGCCAGGCCCCAGTTGGGGGGACGCCAGAAGTAACCTACTGCTGTTTCTCTCACACACCAATGTTTCTCTCCCTCTCTTTCTCCCTCCCTTCCCCTCTCTCTGAAAATAAATGGATAAAATCTTTAAAAATCCCCTCATTGTTACTGTTATCATGTTAATTGTTGACTCTTGATTATCCTGTATCCACCGAAGTAAAAGAGATATGTGTCTATCATTTAAAAAAATACACAAGACACGAGAATAAACTTGCCTGCAACAGTGAATTAATATATAGAGAGAATAAGCAGTCATGGCCTGAAAAGATATGTCAAACTATCAGTTGTAAAGTCTAACTAATTACCAAATACTTTATTTTTTTATAGTTGACTAATTTCAACTTGTTAATGGGCTACAGCCATAGAACAATAATTTAGCTTGATTTTTTAAAAAATCCTTACCTGAGGATATGTTTTTTAATTGATTTTAGAGACAGAAAGGAGGGAAGGAGGGAGGGAGTGAGAGAGAAAGGGAGAGGGAAACACTGATGTGAGAAACATTCATCAGTTGGCCACGAATGGGGGTGGAAACTACAATCTACACATGTGCCCCCACCAGGGATTGAACATGCAACCTTTTGGTGCATGGGACAACACTCAAACCTATGAAGCCACCAGCCAGGTCTCTGGCTAGGTTCTTTAGCTTTCAGGGTATAAATATAATTTTTTAAAACAAATATAGACCCTGACACAGTGTGCTTATTTTAGGTTTTTAGATTTTCACATTTTAATTTTATACTTTTTCACATTAATGAGTAATATCACTAATAGTAATAGCCAGTATTTGTTGACAACTCCTTATCAGCAACTGTCTCATTGATTCTTTACAACTGAGGAAACGAAAAAACGCTGGACAGTAGTTTTTCTTGATAAATAATTACAGGTGAGCTTAGAGCACTTACCATATTGCCAGGCACTGTTCCAATGCTTCATATTTGTTAACTCATTTACTGCTCACTATAACTTTTGTGAGATTGCTACTACTATTATTCTCATTTTACAAATAAAGAAATTGATGGAGTGGTAAAGTGGCTTGCCCAGCTACTTAATGGCAGAGCCTTAATTTGAACTCTGGCAAGTGGTCCAGAGTCTTTGCTTTCACCCTTGTGCTACACTGACTCTCATTTGTTTCATCAGTAAATGTAATAAAAAATATTAATGTCTTGCTGCTTTCCAATCACTTGTATAAAGTTCACAATATTTTACTATACTTATATTTCTTAAAAGGGATGGAGACCGACCTCTGCACAGCAATAAATTGAGTTTCACTGATTTTTCTCATTACTAATAGACTGGACCCCTCTAGGCACATTCCATTTCTATTACCCAAAACTTTTGATTGCTTATCATCTCTTTTGTAAAACTTACCAATAGTGAGGTCATGCACTGGCTGAAACCTCTTGTCTGTAAACTGTAGCAATAAGCATGATTTACCAACACCTGAAAGTTAAAAAAAAAAAATTAAGATACAAAACTCAAAGAAATTAAGAAACACTTTATAAAAGCACACGGAAAACAGGGAGCCAGCGTTTCTGATGATCTATGAACAACTTACCATGATTTCTCAGTGCTCTAATTTCTTAGGACTGATAATTTGGATGGAAGGTGTTAATCAAACCAAAACACCCATTTCTCATCCTTTTTTATTCATTCAACATTTCAATCTGAAAGATAAAAGTGGCAGTACTCCTTCGAGGTAAGTGAGATCCTCCCAGTAGCCTCTACTACAGTACTTATAAAGTGTTCACATACATTTCCTTTTTGTGGTGTAGTGAAAAATATTTAAAAACCATTTCCTCTCTTTGTAGTTTATCTTCGTTTCTAAAAATAAACAAATAAGCTGGCAGTGTTTGGATCTACTTTTCTGTAAAAAGCTGTTTGCTCTATCTTCTGACTAATACATCTCAGGATCAATTCTAACCTGAACTGCATTCCTTCACTCTACCACCAAATTTCACCTCATTAAGTTTATGAATAACTTCCACATTCCGAAATTACAGGCCTATTTTCTATATTCATCCTACTTGCCCTGTTATGAGAATTGTATATTAAACATCAACAGCACCTTCCTATTCATTTTCAGGCCCTTATCTTCACACTAGACCAAGTCTGCTTACTGAACAGCATCCTGTACTTCTACAAAACAGTAAATGCAGTGATCATTCCATTCACTCATTCGTTCATTCATTCATTTGCTCACTCACTCTTTTTTTTTAAAGATTTTATTTATTTATCTTTTAGAGGGGAAAGGAAGGAGAGAGGAGAGAAACATCAATGTATGGTTGCCTTTCATGCATCCCCTGCTGGGAATTGGCCTGCAGGGAACTGGTCTGCAACCCAGGCATGTGCCCTGACTGGGAATCGAACTGCGATTGTCTGGTTCGCAGGCCCGTGCTCAATCCACTGAGCTACACCAGCCAGGGCATCACTCAAGTCTTTACTGAATGTTAACCACGCACTGCACTGATCTGAAGAAACAAGTGTATGGAAAACTGTTATGTTTCCTTTCTCACAGTCTAATACAGGTAGAGAAATTAAACAGGCCAAATGCCCAAATCATCTACATGAACTATAATTTGGAATAATTACAATAACCTCCATTTGAAAGAAGGTTCAAATGGAGGTTATTGTAATAAGATGTATTAGATGTATTAGATGATCCTTGGTGTTACTAAGATGAGTAACAGAAGAGACTTAATTTAGACTGACAGACTGGCGAAGTGACAGTTTAAGCTGTTCAATGACTTCTGAATTACAAACTCATGAGAAGGACAATGAATATCTCATCACTTGCTGTCTTATGGGAAGGATAAGACACTTAATTTTGCTGAATGATTGGCCCTTGTATCGAATGTTATACAGACTGTCAAAATTCCCAATAACAAATTTTTAAAAAGTCCTATATATAGATAGTTCTGTTTCAGGGAACATTTTATTTGTTCAAAGTTTTTTGAATGTTTTAAAATTTTAGTTAAATGAAAATAAACTGGAATCTCAAAACATTCGACCTTAGTTTTCTTCTGTTCCTTTTATCCATTATTTTTTAATATTATAAAATGCATAAAGTCTAACTCATGTTATAAGAGTTCTAACTCCTTTGAACAGCTTTTCAGGTCTAGGATAGAAAGGAATGTATTTTTAAAGTGGGAAAGTACATAACAGGTGAATAACTGAGATATAAATCTTCAGTTCTTTTTTTAAAATAGATTTTGTTATTTAAGAGCAGTTTAAATTCATAGCCAAAACCCAGCAATAAGTACAGCAGCAAGTTCCCATACTTTCCCTGCCCGGTATTAAGCACAGCACCTCTTCCACTATCAACATCCCACACCAGAGTAGTAAAAATGGTTTTGTTACAATCAACGACCTACACAGACACATCATCACCACTCAAAGTCCTTAGTTACATTAGGGTTTTGACAAACGTATAATGTATCCACCATTACAGTATACCTACACCGCTCTAAAAATCCCCTCCGCTCCATCCGTTAGTCCCTCCCTCACCCCTTACTCCTAGCAAGTACTAGTCTTTTTACCATCTCCATAGTTTTGCCTCTTCCAGAATGTCATATAGCTGGAACCATACAGTATGTAGCCTTTTCAGTCTGGCTTCTTTCACTTAGTAATATGTATTTAAGTATTCTCTGTGTCTTTTCTTCATTTCTATTTTTAACATCCCAAATTTTCCCACATGGCATAAAAAAATATAATTAGAAATCACAGATTTTATTACTAAAGAACCTCAAGAATCATCTAACAGCCATTTAAGTGATACAAGAGCCTGAAAACCCTTTCTGACCTCACAAGAGAATATGCAGTGCTCTAGTAATACCAACATCACTTCTGATCAAGTGCTGATTAAACACAGAAAATGCTTATCCTGTGGTTCTTCACTTTCAGGAATCCACATTCTTTCTTCAGGTAATCAAAGTATCTTCGAATGCAGAGAATATATCCAAGTGCCATTGTAATGTTCCCCAAGTATCCTTAATTTTATTGCAGGCCATTTATTAGAGTCAGTTATATTTATAGACAGCTTTTATTCAGTGTATTTCTTGACTTCTATTTTAATTATGGAGAAACCTGTCTCCAAATACTTTTGGGGTGTCTGACTCATAATCACCAATGCTTTTCCAAATCACCAAACTGAATTACTATATTGTCAGACTATAAGATGCACCCCCCCCAATTTGGGGGGAAAAGGATGCATCTTATAGTCCAAATGTAGCTTGCCTGGCTCGTGGGAGGGCGGGGGCAGTGGCAGTGGCACAGGGTCACAGGTTATTAAATATTTTACCACATTTTTTGCTTCAAGAATTTTCCCCTTATTTTCCTCCTTAATACTTAGGTGCGTCTCAAAGTCCTAAAAATATGGTAGCTAGTCTTCTCTTAGTTCTCATCTTATTTGATCCAAAAATAGGATCTACTTGTGCCACAAATCATAGTTTATCTGCTTACAAACTCCTTGAAAATAATCTCTTTTGGCTTTATCAGGCTGTAACTATCTCCTTGGTTTCTTAATTCTGTGACAGTTGCTCCTCTTTGTTTGTGAAAGCCTTAAATACTGGAGGTTTTTTCCACCATCCAATCTTTGATTACCTTTTCAACTAAGAGAACTCTAAAGCCTCAACTCAATTCTACAAATTAGTCAGTGATTACCTAATCCATCTCTCCAGCCACCATTTTAACTTCACTCCCATTATTTCCAACTGCCTACTCAACATGTCCACTTTAATTCCTTCAGGCCTGAAACTCAAAATTCCAAAACCCAATCCCTTCCTTTTCATTCACCTGCCACCATCCTCCCAACTAACAACTCAGCCTCTCCTTCATATTTTCTTATTTCTGGAATCACCTTCCCACGGATCACACTAACAAGAAACTCAAAATCACCTTTAATTCCTCATTTTCCTTTAAAATCAACTATATCACACTGCTTTATAGGCTCTCCCACCAGAATGTGACCCCCAACAGAATATGAGCTCCATTATGATGGAGACCACACTCAAGAATGTATCTCTAGCACATAATGGATACACAAGTGTTATAAAGCCTCATTCTATCCTCCTTTCTATTTTACTACAAAACTGTCTTAGTTGTCAAGTGGGAAAAAAAAAGAGGAGGAGAAAAAAAAGCATCTGAGACCTTGCTTCTTGGCTATTGCCATCAGTTTTCTAAAGGGCCAATCCTTATTTTATGACTGAGCATACTAATTTGAAACTTAAAGACAATTTTTACTGCATTTTAAAATCTAAGAGCATTTGTGATCGTAATTACTGTATTAAACCTGTTTTCAAATGCTCTATTGTATATATTAATAGTAAAACAATTAAATAAGCTATATCTTTGAATATTCAAGTTAAATGCAAGCTTAATTCAACAAACTTAAGGAACATCAATGCAGCTCAAGTAGCTAACCCCACAAAACTGATGCACAGACCTTCTGAGAGCTTCCATTGCATCACTGGTCAGATATGCAGAAAGGAGACCTTTAACCAAAGCACCAGGGCAAAAACCATTTTTTATTTATTTTCAATGTAAGCACATGTATTTCCAATGCTTGCCAAATGTCAGTCTTTCTAGAAACATGTGTCTGCTATGTTCTAAGTCTTAGCAACTGGAATTAATCTGTAAACATATTAAAGACAAAGGCTCTGCCCTTGTGAAGGAGAAAGGGAGAAGGAACAAACCTTTAAAAAATGTGTGTGCATATTTATGCGTATGTGTATATTTAGAGAGACAGAGAAAGAGAGAGACAAGGAGGGAATTGTACATTAGTTGTAAGATGGTAAGTGGAATGGTCCAGAGAAAACACAGCAGCATAAGGATGTGGGAGCTGGACAATGGGAGAAGGGAAAAGGATGTGGTGTTTAAAGGAGGTACTCTCTCACTGACAAGAGGAGGTGTGGGTAAAGACTAAAGGAGGCGAGGAAAGAGGCAGATGGATTACTAAGAGAATAGCACTCTAGGCTCAGGAAACAGAGGAAATGCTACCAGGTAATATGTGCTGGAGAAACTGCAGTAAGGCCAATTTGGCTAAAGGCTAGGAAGAGACATATCCGTAAATAGCAGACACTGTAGGACTTAAGTTTATGTGTAATAAAATGGGAGATACATTCTTTGGAGTGTTTTGAGCAGAGGAGCGATATAATTTGACTTAAGTTCTAACATTACTCTGGCTGCTACAATGACAATAATCTATACGAAGCAGATGAGAGAGGAAGCAAAAAGAATGACTGGTTAAAAGGCTTTCTCAATCAAGCAAGAAATGGTGGCTTAGACCAGGAGAGTCACAATGGAAGTGGTTCAAAGTTACTGAGTTCTGTATACATTTTTG
The DNA here is from genome assembly GCF_021234435.1 of Artibeus jamaicensis. Classification (NCBI taxonomy): domain Eukaryota; kingdom Metazoa; phylum Chordata; class Mammalia; order Chiroptera; family Phyllostomidae; genus Artibeus; species Artibeus jamaicensis. The sequence continues at coordinate 43,434,619 of NW_026522059.1, forward strand.
AAGCAGAGCCAAGAGAATTTGTTGATAGTGTCGATGCAAATTTTGAGAGAAGTAGGTAAGTAAGGCTCCAATATTTTTTGCCTGATCAAATGGAAGAATCAATGAGTTGGGGTAATTGTAGGTAGAGAAGGAAAGATCATTAGTTCCAGTTCAGTTATTTTGAGTTGAGGTGTTTACTGGACATCCAAGTGGTAAAGTTGAGTAGGATATTAGATATGAGTCTAGATTTCAGGAAAGATGTTCAGGCTGGAGACGTAGTCGTTAGCATAAGATGGTATTTAAAACCATCTGAAGACAGTAACAAGCAAAAAAAAATGTTTGTTTTATAAAAGCACATGTTTTATAATTGCAGAATTAAACAGAAACAGAACAAACAAAAAAGTGACCTTCCAAATCCATCTCTTACCACTGGAACCCGCAAGGCCTTCATACATCCCCTACTCCCACTGGCACATCCCTGATGCTTCTATGTAAGTAGCTGGCACTCTAAATCACTTTCTATACATTAGAAGTTTTTGATGTTTACCAAAATGTCCCCAAATCAGCATCAAGATTCTGAACTGAATTATTAGCATTGTATAACAGTGGTTAAAGCACTACTTGGGTAATCTTGAACAAACCACTGGCCTGTTTCCTTTGCTGTACAAAAACATTTTAGTTTGATGTACTATGACTTCTTTATGTTTGCTTTTGTTGCCTTTGCTTTTGGTGTCAGGTCCAAAAAAAACTGAACGCCAAGACCAATGTCAAGGAATTTACTGCCTATGTTTTTTTCTAGGGAGTTGTATGATTTCAGGTCTTACATTCAAGACTAATTCATTTTCAGTTCATTTTTGGATATGGTATAAGATAGTGGTCCAGTTTCATTCTTTTGCATGTGGCTGCCCAGTTTTCCCAACACTATTTATAGAAGAGATGTCCTTTCCCCAGTGTATATTCTTGGTTTCTCTCTCATGAATTAATAGACCATATGGTCATGGGTTTACTTCTATGCTCTCTATTCTGTTTCATTTATCTATGTTTCTATTTGTATGCTAATACCATACTGTTTGGATCACCACAGCCTTCTAGTATAGTTTAAACACAGGGCGTATGATACCTCCAGCTTTGTTCTTCTTTATTAAGATTGCTTTGGCTATTCAACCATTCTTTAATTAATACAAATTTTTATTACACTTAATAATGCTGCTGTTAATAGTTTATACCATTAAGTCACCTTAACCTCTTCCTTTACTCAGAGTCCAAGTCACTGTCCTCAGTAGGACACAGTGTTGTGGCGAAAACCGAGTACCTAAACACCACAGCAATGCCAAATGAGTACATGAAACACTCATTAAAAATGCAGATTCCTAAAGCCCTACCCCAGAGATTCTGATTTAGTGTGTCTTTGGCTGAAGAATCTAATTAATAAGTCCCTCAGTGAGTTTTAGGTAATAATAGGTCCTTCTCCACAAGAAACACTAACATAAGTGCTAGGTATTCTACTGCCTTTTATTTTCCTCATCTTTAACTTCCACCAATTTCAAGACAATTTTTAAAAATCAGTGATGGCTCTATTTTTAAAATCACAAGATAAACAGCTTTAATTCAAAATATAAAGTGTCAACTGTAATTGAACAATAAAGAAGAATTTTTAATAAATAAATAAAATATGAACAAGCACAGGTTAGAAAAGAAGGGCCAATTCCTAACCACTTAAAAAAGATTTATCCAACTATCATCTTGAAATGGCTGCATACTGTCATCTACTACACATAGTCCTAAAAAAAGATAAATAAAATAAAAAGAAAAAACTAACAAGTTCCATGAATGAACAACTAAAAGTGATCCACTGAAGAACTATATATTTTAAAGTCATACCAAAGAACCTACATACCACACCAAGATGTAGAGAGTTGGTTTAAATATTAGTAACTTATTTTGCAAACACAGAAAATCTTTTTCTTCTCTGTGTTAACATTCCAAATTTAAAAACATGTGAAACATGAAAAACAATAAAGTCTTCCCTTTTTAAATAAAGAATAAACTCAAAAGAGCTTTATAGTTCTTGACAACAGTGTTCAAATCCACCTGTATTATTTTATAACCTATGACCATGGACAAACTATAGAAACTGAGGTTCATTTCCACATCTGTAAAATAGGAAAAAGAAAACAGCATTCCTACCTACTTCAAATAAATACCAGGCTCGGATTCAAAATGTTAAGTTGAGGATTCTTCAGGATGAATACAGCTGTGCAGCAAAATCTCCAACCAAACCCATCTGACCTTGAGTACAAATATTTAAATATATACTTTGTAAAACTGATTGAAGAAAATATTCACTACTTAAAATGGTCTTTTAAATAAAATGACTTCAGAGTTGTTTTTATGCTGTTAGTTTTCCATACACTGTCCCCCTAACATCTAAGATAGTGATCCTCTCTATTACTTCAGTTAGATACTGATCTGGCAGCCTACCCTTGTGGGTCAAAAAGAGTGGCCCAAGTCCTACGTGCTAGAACCTCTGAATGTGACCTTATATGCAAAAAAAAGTATCTTTGCAGATGTAATTTAGGATTTCAAGACTGGAGCCTAAATCCAATGACACCTGTCCTGAAAAGAGAAGGCAGAAAGAGACAGAGAGATTTACAGGCCACTTGAAGACAAAGACAGAAAGACTGGAGTTATGCTGCCAAAAGCCAAAGAACTCCTGGAGCCATGGGAAACTGGAGAAATCAAGGAATGCTTTTCCCTGGAGTCTTCAAAGGGAGGACACCCCTCCCAATTTACAGGTTTTGCACTCCTGACTTCCAGAACTGTGCAGAGAACAGGTTTTTGTTGTTTTTGAGCCCTAAAACAAGTTAATGGTAATTTGTTACAAAGCCCCAGGAAACAAATACACTCATCGATGATAAGCCATCTCTCATTCCTCCTTTTGTTTAGACTTTTAAGTTAGTTTCCCAGTCTTGCTGACTCTGTCTACAATTCCTAATGTAATCAGTAAAGTAACTCAAACCCTAGACATATTAATAGTGAGCGATAAAGGAAAAGGAAACAGAATATAGGGCATTTGAGAAATCTGCCACTAAAGCCTAACAGGGAAGGGAAGAGACAGTCACTTAAAAAATATTAGGTTCTTACTGTATCACTCAAAAAATATTAGGTACTTACTGTATGCCAGGCCCTAAGCTTAGTAATAAAGAAATAAAGCATAGTTCCCAAAAGGATGTAAACTTCAAGAAGGTAAGACATCTTTTCTCTGACACTAAAATATATACAAACCACGTATGCTAACAAGGCTTAAAGAGTTGCTAAAGAATCACTAAGATGAAAAGGAAACAGGAAGATATGGATAACTGCCCATGATAGTTTTCATCCTTTCCGTGATGAAAACCATCTAATATTTCTGTATCTTTGTTTCACAGTATTAAACTACTAAAACATATACTCTGGGGAGAGACCAAAGCCATGAAAATCAGTAAGGGAGATAATCTCAACTGCAAGTTTCTGATTCCCAGTATTTCTTACACACTGAACCACTGCACATATTTATTTAGCCTATTTTGTGTTCTTTCTCCAATACTCAGTGACTTTTTGTCCACTTAGCTAACAGCTACTTATCTTTACAACTTTACTCAAATGCCGTCTTTGCTGTGTGTGTATAGAAAAGAATTAATATAATCATGTGGTTTCAGAGATAAAAACAGTATTTTCTGCTGTAAATACTGGAGGAAGAAGGAAAGAACACTGATGATCTGAGATGATCCCACCACGCTGGGTATGTCATGGTCTCTAGAAAATCAAAGTTAGACCTGAGCTCAGAACAACAGAAAAGAAGTCAGGCCTCACTGGAAGGTAAAATTCATTAAAAAAACCGACTTAGGAAGAGCTCTGACCACTATTTAATTAGCCACTATTTGCTGCACAGCTATGGAAATACAACAGTGAGTGGAGAGGCCTAACCTGAGCAGTTGACTCCTGTTTACAACATGCATTCTTTAGAAAACCTCTTTGTCTTTACCTCCCCCCAAGTGTTTATTTTGTTCCCTGCACTTTTAAATTTAAATTTTTAAAAACCGATGTTAGAGAGAGGAAGTGGGGAGGAGAGAGATCAGTTTGTTGTTCCATTTATTTATGCAGTCATTGGTTAATTGCTGTGTGTTTGCTCTGCAAGATGACACCCAACCAACTGACTTGCACTGGTCAGGACTCTTACCAGTTCTCAACTCTGTATTCCCCCTGCCCTGTTTCTCTTTGTATGATGTCACCTTTCACCCTCACCTTCAATATCCAATCTTCTGCCCTTTCCAGTGTTTTAACACTGACAGGTATTCATTACTTTTATATTTTAAAAAAATGAAAAAGAGCCTGTATTTGAAGTATGCACTCTCCTGAAATGTAAAGTGCCTCAAATTATCTTCATCTTTAATTTTTCTACTCCCTACAACATCCTTCCTTAAACTGTTATTTCTACCAGTAACATCCTCTTCACCTTCACTACTATTGCCTTAGCTAAGGCCTTTTTTCTTTTTTATACCTCCTACCTGGATCATTGTAATAACCATCTAACCATGTACCAGCTTTCTAATCTATCTTACATATGACTGCATCAGGGAAGGATGAGAAAAGAAGACAGAAGGAAAGAATTAGATTTAACAACTAGTGTGTCTCTGCCACTGTACTACAATATGAAGATATATGTCCATGTGTGTATCAAGTATATACATGTATCTTCTAACTTAACCATAGCTATAATTCTGTACTCTTACATTTAAAAATGTCAATCATTCCTACTGCCTACAGAACAAAGTTCAAACTCTACATAACCTGGCACAACCTAGTACCTAACTACATAGGTCCAACACGTGTAATGAGTTTATCTTTCCAGCCTTATTTCCAATGACTATCTAACACAGGGTCTACACTATAGTGAGACTGGATGATTTATGGTGAGAAAGGTATAAAGTGTGGCACTTAGCAGATGTGCAGTAAGTGACAACTACCTTTCCGTTTTTTCTTATTTTTACATTTTGATTATTTTACCATTTTAACCTTTTGGGGGTACCTCCATCAGAGCCCATATCACAGCTACCAGCACTACCAGACCACAAGACCCCTTAAGGGCTGGGACATATCTAATTCACTTTTTAAATCTCCGCATTAGTACCTAAACCTGTGTTTTACATTTGGTAAACTTTTACTATTATAGCCTTCTGCATTTCAAAGTACATCACCAATTTAAGAGATAAATATATTGGACTTGACTTGGATCCTGTAATACTGATAGAAAAAGTTGTTTCAGGTCTCTAGGCCTTGTTTGCTTATTTGTATAATGGCAATCATACTACCTACCTTATTCATAAGGTTATTGTGAGGAATACAAGAGTTAGCATGAGGAGAATAAAAGACATACTATATTATCTGCTTCATTTTTGTTCCTCGATGCCTAAAGGCAGGCTGACACTTTATCCCATGCTAAGGCCAGAATATCTATACATACTGTACTAAGTAAACCCTTATCACATTATGTTTTTATTATAGTTTCAACATCCACCCTCCTCCCTTAGGAGCAGTAACATTCACTTTCTTGTACAACAGCCTCCCTATCTAGGGGGATACATTCCAAGACCCCCAGTGGGTACCTGAAACTGTAGATAGTACTGAACCTTATTTACACTATGTTTTTTCCTATATGTCTATACTTATGATGAAGTTTAATTTGTAAATTAGGCACAGTAAAGATTAGCAAGTATTAATAATAAAATAGAAACATTGTAACACACACTGAAATAAAGTTTGTATGAACATGATCACCCATTTCAGGGGACCCCTTGATGAAATCTTCCTATAGGCTCAGTGCTCTCTGGTGCAACACAATGCTGTTAGTTGGAACACATTTTCTGTTTGTGTCTCTACCCATAAACTGAATGCCTTTTCCATCTTAGCTGTGCACTTACGAACTGTACCTCTAACTAACTACGCAGTTTGGGGTGTGAGAGTAAAACTAGCACGACTGCTTCCTTCTTCATAATTTCACAGATAGGGTTGCTCTTGCCATAGATCTTAGCAACCTCAGCACACAATTTTGTTTCCTTCCTTATTAAGTTGAGAACTCTCACATTTTCACTTAAAAGAAGCAATGTATGACTTCTTTTTGGCATATATGAATTGTCAGCATCACTATTTCTGCACTTTGAGCCACATGTAAATAAGGTGACTTGAACATAAGCACTGCGATGGTGCCACTCTGGGTCTGAGAACTCAGACTGGCTACTAAGTGACTAACTGGTGGCAAGCATCTACAGCGTGGAGATGCTGGACAAAGGGATGAGTCATGTCTGGGGAGGACAGAGTGGGACAACATAAGATGTCATCACGCGTTAGCACACAATATTGGCACACAATTCAAAACTTATGAGTTGTTTATTTCTGGAATTTTCCATTTAATATTTTTGGACACTCAGTTATATCCTCTGCCATCCAGTGGGCCTCTGCCATGCCCCTCCAAAAAGGTCTGGCTGCCAGATCGGTCTCTTTCTTCCACGCTCTGCCTCGGTATTATAGGTAGTGGCTATGCCTACTATCTGCTTTTACTGTATTCTTTAATGTTCTCTTTACCTCTTAGCCAAATTTCCATTACTCTAATTCCATATTATAGTTAATGATTCTTTCTTTAAAGATTTAAAAAAGATTGTATTTATTTATTTTCAGAGAGAGGGGAAGGGAGGGAGAAAGAAAGGGAGAGAAACAGTGATGTACAAGAGACACATTGATTGGCTGCCTCTCAAATGCCTCGAACCACGGACCTGGGTGGCAACCCAGGCATAGATAGGCCCTGACTGGAAATCGAACCAGCAACCTTTCAGTTTGCAGGCTGGCACTCAATCCACTGAGCCACACCAGCCAGGGCTAAATTTTAAAAATTGGAAAATAAAATGGAGCGCCTGCCAATTTTCAGAGGGAATAAATGATAAAGACTATTAAAGCTAATAACAAGTCAGATAGCAGGATGTGGTAAAAACAGCATCATTTTCCTTTCTGTCCCAACTCCTGAGACCTTCCCCCACTACGTTTGGGTAATGGTGGTGAAGGACTGGATGGAATGTTCAAGAAGAATCACAGGGAGGAAAACTGAAGTTAAACCACCTTTCAGAATCTTGTGTCACAGTTTCTTGAAATCACAGAAGTCCTCTGTACAGTGATTTTAAACAGTAGGTTGTATCAGGTCATGAAATCAATTTAGGGGATCACAACTAGCATCAAACAATGAATGAACAAAATAGCAAATATTAGATTGAATATACTATACAAGGTTAGAATAGTACTGTTTGGAAACTTTTGTTTTAGAGCTATACATACACTTACATATCTGAACACTGGGTTACAATGTATTACGTACCTATTACTGTGGCTTGTAAAAAAACAAACTTGGAAATTACTTTCTAGCATTTAATCCAATCACACATCCAATGAAAGGAGTCATCCAGAACAATTTTGCTAGTATTCATGGGAAAATAAACCAGCTAAAGAATCTAGAATACTTCTGTTCTCTCTCAATTAACATTTACAAGGACAGGCATCAAAGGGGAAAACTGAATGAATCATTTGTTGGCACTTTAACATAATAAAATAAATACAACTTGGGTATCATGAGTCATCCACCAGGTGACAATTCTATTACATAAACCTCTTCCTAAAAAGATTAGTCCATTAGGTAAAATTAGGGTGGCCCTTTACCCTAGTTTGCCAGGGGCAGGCACAGTTACCTCTGTAACTGTGAAAGTATGGATCAGCTTGGAAGATACAAATTATATGTTTCTCTAAAACACTGACTCTCAGAGCGTGGTCAGTGGACCAGCAGCATCAGCATTATCTGGAAACTTGTTAGAATACAAATCATCAATCCCAGACTTACAGAATCAGAAACTTTGGGGCGGAGTCCTGAAATCTGTGTTTTATCCAGCTCTCCAAGTGACTGTGACAGGCACTGAAGTTTGAGAACTACTGCCCTGGACACAACTAACTAAAATGCTAGTTTCAGTACCCAATTCTGTTTAGTTTAGTTCTCCAGCTACAAATAATCTGAAGACTGTATATGTAGTATAACAGATAAATAACAGAAAATACTGGAGAAATGTTTCACCACAGTACAGATTAGGTTTAAAACATGATTATTGTATTTTGCCATGTATCATGCACACTTTTTTGCCTGAGTTTTTGAGGGAAACACAAGGATGTGCATATACATAGACAGTACTAACTCTGTATCTATATACATGTTTTTAATTCTTTTATTTATGCTTATGCATTAAAAGTGTAACCATAGAGAAAATATCAGTGTCTGTATGCAAAATAATACCCTGGAATATGAAAATCAGTTTTGTTTCTAAATATAAATAAATAATTTATTTTTTAAAATTAAAACAAAAGATTTTTCCTTTGAAAGTTTGAGTCAAAAACATAAGAGCACATTATATACAGCAAAATATGGTACCTTGGTTTCCATGCTTGTCTTTTTCATTTACCCAGATTAAAATAGCTGGACTACATGCTCGGTGCCAAATACTCAAAGGACCCAAATCAGTGTGGCTATTTCTTTTTTACTGCATCTATGGAGTCCTGTAATCATGTTTATGCTAATGCACTTTTGTCTTACTTAAAATATCTGCACGGCCTTTTGACAATCTGAAGGTGAAAATATGTTCCCTCTTCATACACAATCTTATCTGACCATAACAGTAAGTCTAGAAAATCAATAAAGTGGGAATGATAACCTTATTTTAAAGATGAAGAAACTAAGGCTTAAGTGATATGTCTTAAGATAACAAAGAGGAAGAACTGAAACTCAATGTTGGGTTTTTGATTCTGAACTGTATTTTCCATTATACTACCCAAACTCCTGAATTTGTTTTTGCAGATACATATTACCATTCACACCCAACATCTCTCCTAATTAAAAAGCATGTATACTCACTTTCCAGATATTAGTAGCAATACCAAAAAGGAGGAGGGAATATTTATAAGTTAAATGACTCTAACAGGGCAGAAATCAATGAAGAAAAAGGTTTAAAAAAATGAACACTATTTCTTTGACACTAATTTTATCCCAAACAATAATGTCCAAATTAATATGTCGGGTATATTAATACACTTTAATCTACTTTTCGAATTCTTTCATAAGAAAAGATTCCAAATGAAAAGTGTACATCTCAAATACAATGGAACAAAGTAGCTTGAAGAGGGTACTGTTTCAGAATGCGATGGAAGGAAGGTGTCTGAACATAAAAGTACCCTATAATCATTACACAAAAAATTCATTGTACATAATGTAAAAGTAGTATGTTATGATACAACTGGGTATTAAATTTAAGGCTTTAAGTAAAAACTATTTCATGCAGTTGCCAGTACTAAGAGCCCAAGAAGTACATATTTAACAGTAACTAAATCAAACTGTTAAATCCCCAAACATAGACTAGGCATCAGTCAACACAATTAATATTGAGAGTAGCCTGTTGAATTTAAGTACATGAAATTATACCAAACTCAAACTAAAATATTCTAATATTTTTCTTTTTATTTATATTTTATTGATTATGCAATTACAGTTGTCGTGATTATTTCCCCTTTGCCCCCCTCCACCTAGCACCCCCCACTCCATCAGGCAACCCCCCCACCGTTCATGTCCATGGGTCATGTGTATAAGTTCTTTTGCTACTCTACTTCTGATGCTGTACTTTACATGCATCCCCTTGGCTATTCTGTAACTACCTAATTGTACTTCTTAATCCCCTCATCTCTTACCCATTTCCCCCACACTCCCCTCTCATCTGGCAACCATCAAAACACTCTCCTACCCATGATTCTTTCTCTGTTCTTCTTGTTTGCTTAATTTGTTTTTTTTTATTCAACTGTTTATAGATATGTATTTTTTGCCATTTTATTGTTCATAGTTTTGATCTTTTTCTTAAGTAAGTCCCTTTAACATTTCACATAATAATGGTTTGGTGATGATGAACTTTAGCTTTTTTCTTGTTCAGGAAGCTCTTTATCTGCCCTTCAATTCTAGTCCCTGCTTATCAGGACTTTTCAGCCCTCTGTGGAGGATGAGCTGTGCAGGGGCAGGGTGGTGGTGATGCTCTCTCATGGTCTGTAGCTGTCCACTAGGTGCAGTGGCACTGGGGTTTCCCAGATGGTGCAGGCCAAGGTCAGCCCCTACCAGTGTTCTGCCCAAGGCCACCCCGCCTATGCTATAAAACAATGTGAGATGGCTGCTACTTGTGTCAGGCTTGGAGATTCCCAGGTGAAGACAAACTGTGAGGCTAGGATGGTTGCTGCTAGTGCCAGGCCTAGGTGTCACTGAGGTCAGCCATTGCTTCTTTAATAGGATTTAAGAGATTGTGAGCCAAGACCAGCCATTCATATGGAAAAGCAGCTTGGGTGGGCCAGTAAATTGGGTGGGGTAGAGTCTCTGGGGATCTCTAAGGTGGGTCACACAGTGTTAGCCAGGTTAATGGAGTCTCAGATATGGCACCAGCTTGCCAGTTCTGTGAGGGGAGGGCTTAGAAAAGGGACAACGGCCTCTGCTTGCTATGATGCCAGACACTTCAGGTCCTCCCTGTGTGCCACTGGTGCCTTTCAAGCTGCTACCCCTGTCCTAGAGCTCAGAGGGAGTGAGTCTGAATAGGTGAGTCCATGTGTGAGTTAAGAGGAACTGCTTGGGGCTCCAGCAGTTTCTTTCACTCACTCAATCCCCACTGGTTTTTGCAGCCGGAAGTTATGGGGACTTACTTTCCTGGCACTGGAACCCTGGGCTGGGGGACCTGGTGTGGGGCCAGCTCTTACTGCATCTGTGCCCCTCCTACCAGTCTGGATGGATATGGTTTCTTTAATTCTGCAGTTGTCAGACTTCCATTCAACTCAATTTCTGATGGTTCTGAGTGATGGCTGTTCTATATTTTAGTTGTAATTTTGATGTCATTTTGTGAGGTGAGCCATGTCTGCCTATACTGCCATCTTGACTGGAAATCTTTCCTAGTATTTTTTTAGTGGGAGATAATCTGGCGGTATTTCATCAGAATCTAAAATGTAAATCCTAGATGAAACAAAAATTTTACTTGTTACACAAATGCTCAAGAACCCTTACCACAGCACTGTGTATAATATTCACCAACAGGTGTGGTGGACATTTGCTGTTTCTGGCAATGTAGTATAAGGGAAATCTTCTCTGAGCTTCCTGGCAGCTAGGGCACAGACATGTGACCTAGGCTGAGCCAATCAGATGCTCTGGTCCAGAATATAGAATCCTGAAGGAGTGCTCCAGTATTGGGGACTATATGAACACAGACTGCATGGTGGCCACGGTGGAGATGAGAAACCACCAGCATGTGCCCAGCATCTTCTTCAGATAGCTATACTCACAGGAGGAATTTGGCTATGGCTTGCCTTCCTTGGTTTTGCCATTTTCAAGCTCAATTATACTGTATTCCTATCAATTCTGTGGAGCACCCAATCTTTCCAATAAAATCTTCTGCTTAAGTTAACCACAGTAGGTTTCTGCTGTTTGGAACCACGGGCCAGGACTAACGGAATCAGGAACTGATTAAACTATGGTTTGGCTATGCAGGTGTTTAAAAACAATTAAACTTATACGTAATGATATGTTAAGACACCCAAGTCACCCTTAAGTGAAATAAAAGGCACAGAACAGTATTAATTGTATAATCCTATAGGTGGGATTGGGACACACAAACGTATAAAGACTTATACAGAAAATTTCTAGAAGGACACACAAACCACTGTTTATCATATTTGTATAATGTAGCAGAGAATTTAATTTTCATTTTTACCATAAGCACTTTTATATGCATATATAGATCTATTTTAAGATCAAACAATATGTAACCAACACCTTTATTGGCCTCATCCAACAACCTCCATAGTGATGTGGTATTTAAATAACTAGCAAAAACTTCCAGTGTGACTGAAAATAGTTACGCTAAATGCTGGTGTGCTAAGAAAATTACAAGGAACCCTGTAAGCAAGATAATGAATTGTGAAATAAAAGACTTTGGCTTCCTTTTAAAACTCCTAAAATTGACTCAAGGATACTAATCACCAAAACTTTGTAACAAAACTTATTCATGACTAAGGCTGAAAATTCACATATTCACACTGAAATCCAACATGATTTTTCCATTTCTCAGGTAAATTCTCCAAGAACGGAAACATTAAGCCAAAAAGGATGGAGGAAAAATGCCAAGAAAGAAAAAAAGGTTAAATGGTGGAAAGGGCTCATTAATTTATGTCACAAAGTTACTTAAAGGTAGAAATTTATCCCATTTAGAAATGAGGAATATGCTTCTTCTTTGAAGCTATCCAGAGGATAAAAACCGGCTCTCTGCCACACAATGCTCTTTACAAAATGGTCCTAAGATTCCTTTAGTCTTAAGCCCCCACAAAAACCTGACAAAAAACCTATACTGCCACACTCTGTATAACATTGCTGGTATAAGGTCATCCAACCTTCTCGGTGAAATGAAGGACTGCGAGGAGCTCAGCTCAATTTAGTTTTCCACAGATAACAAATATAAAATATAGGAGCAAAAGCACAAACCAATTCTACAGGATTATTAAACAGAGAATTATTCAATAGGTGTTCAATAAATGTGGACCAAAATCTGACTCTGTCCAAAGCCATTCACTCTAGTTCCCACGAATCCTCTCCATGCTCCTTCACTACTTTGTCCATATCTGTACTACTCTATCTTCTCATTAGCGTCCTTCTACCTTTAGGGTAGAACAGTCCTGTTCATTTTTATAACTCCAGCATGGGGGCTGCCCACATAGTATCTTAAACTCCTTTAAAAAGAAGAAAAATTGCCCTGGCCGGGTAGCTCGGTTGGTTAGAGGGTCATCCTGATATGCCAAGGGAGTGGGTTCTATCTTTAGTCAAGGCACATACAAGAATCAACCAATGAATGCATAAATAAGTGGAACAACAATTGTATTATTTCTCTCCCTCCCTCTAAATATCAATTTAAAAAAAAACTTTTCTTTTATCAAATCCAAAGAGAATTTCAGGATCAAAAAACTGCCATTCTGCAGACTAGCATGCAATCTTGCTTCCTTCAACTCCAGTAATTACAATTTGAATGAAGTCAGCACAGTGAACAGCTTTTTTATAGGCAAGAGCTCTTCCTGTACCACCACTCCCACCCAGTAACTTAATCTTAGGATGCTCAACAGATTGGGAAATTTTTCTCTATTACTATTAATAAAGCAATTTTCAGCTAAGAAGGCACCTGCACACAGTGTTTACTTCAAACTCACAAAGGTCCTTTTCTAGGTGAGAGAACTGAAGTTAAAGCAGTTTGCACTTTCATCAAAGTAACAAGCAGAGGAGCCACCATACTAGTCAAGATATTCTAATTACAAATACTAGATTCTTAGAAAATTTTCAAGAGTGCTAAGCTGAAATAACCAGACAGAACCTACAGCATCAGTGAAGAACCCTATGGGGTACACTAGGCAGGTATTAAACACATTTTATAAACAGAAAACTTAAGGATTTAAATTAATTTGCAAAAATAAGATTTGATGGAAAGTATTCTCTTTCCACTACTCTTTCTACTTGTCCTACAAGAAAGAGGTAACACTATACATGCTTGGGGAACATGACCACCATGTTGCTGCCTGTGCGGAACATGTGCCTGCCTCACCCAAAAGCCCATGGCAAATGGGCTTACCTGTGACTGAACCAAGGTGGTACCTAACAGAAACAAATGCAAATTTATCTATAATTAAACTCCTCTGGTAAAAGCCTCTCAGATTGATTTTTTTTAAATATAGCAATGGGTTATATAAAAAACACAGGCCTTAAAAAAAAAAGGTGATACAGTAGGGCTGAAAGAACAAGAATGAAAAGTTCACCGATAAATATTCTGGAGAATGATTTAGATTGGCTGATAACACAGAAGATGTATATACCTTCCACCACAATTCCACTTCAAGGTATATCTCCAGAACTTCAGCACACGTGTTCAAGGAGACAGGCACATAAATAATCCATGTGATACTGTCTTTTACAATACAACAACCTACCCTAAAGTTTCCTTAGGTAAAAAAACTAGGAAAATTGTAGAGTAGCCTGACAAAATATAAAATTAAACCAATCAAGCAATTAACATCAACAAAATTGGGCAAAACATATCAATACAGATAAATCCTGGAAAATAATGTTAAACAAAAAAGTTTCAGAGCAAACACAATTCCATTAATATGAAGTTGAAAAAAAAACATAAAATATTGCATGTTGTTTACAAATACATAGTAGTCATTTGGAAACTTCAATAGAAATAATAAACACCAAATTCAGGAGACAGTTACCTTCAGGGATAAAAAGAGGTGAAAGATAAAAGGGTATATAAGGGGCTGCGACTGTATCTGTAATGTCTGTTTCCTAAACAAAACAAAACAAAAAAAAACCCGATTCCAAGAAAAAAGAATAGAGGATGAAAAAGTACCTGCTAGGGAAATATGAAGCAAAAGTTAATATTCAAAAGTAATATCAAACACTTGAATATCAAAAACTACACTACCAAGTATATAAAAAGCAAAAGGTAATTTCAGGACAAAGGAATTACTAACTCTTCAGCAAGATGTAATAAAGACTTCAGTTCAGCCCTAGCTGGGTAGCTCTGTTGGTGAGAGTGTCACCCTTATATGCCAGAGTTGTGAGTTCAATTCCTGAGCAGGGCACATACAAGAGTCAACCAATGAAGTGGAACAACAAATCCATGTCTCTCTGTCTCTCTGTCTCTCTCTTCCTCGCTTGCTAACAGCAACAACAACAACAGCAACAACAAAAGACCTAATTCCATATACATTTTACAAATAATTCCTCAAATTTACTGGGGAAAATAAATTCAATCCGATAGAACTATGAAAAAATCCACTATCATAATAGGAGATGTTAACATCTCGTCCCAAAATTGAGAAAAGACTATTAATATAGAAGATATGACCCACACAAATCACAGGTCTAATCTAATGGAAATGTATGGAACCCTGCACATACACGAGAACACACTTTTCAAGCATAAATATGTCCAAACACTGACCAAGTAATCAGCTACAAAATTAGCCTTAAATGCTGAAGAATCAATATACATAGTCTATGTTTTCTTACCTAAGTGAAATAAACTCAAATCAATAATGAAAAGATAGTTAAAAAAGAAAAAAAATTCTTAAAACCCCAAATACACACTCCTAATCATCTCAAAGGCTGAAAGACAAGCTATGAGATGAAAACAAAGATATCAGAGTGGCCAGTTCCCCAAGGCTTGCTTACACAGTTTTTCTTGGATTCCTATCAGCACTCTTTAAATTCTTACCAAAACTTCTTTTAATGTAGGTTTCTGTTCCTTGTAATAAAACGGGTCCTTCCTAGAACAAATTTCTAGAGTCTTTCTATTTTTTTGTTGCTGGTTTTTTCTTTTTCTTTTTTTAATCATGAAGTCTTTCTGAATCATTAGTGGATGTTGATGGTCAGAACGACTAAATAAAGCAAGGCTGGAAAAAAGAAAAAAAGATACCAGTACTTGGAATAAAATGAATCTTGATAAACAACTTTGAATCTTGTTAAAACAATGCTGATAAACTAAGGTACTTCCCATAAAACAACTAGATGCAAACAAATATGGTAAATACAAGAAAACACCAACCTAAGCTAGGAAACAATTAGAGTCAAGGATGGCAGATTGCTCAAAGTATCAGCTGGTCCCAAATGAGCTCAGCGGGAGCAGTGGTGGCAGTGGTGGTAGTGGCGGCGGCGGTGGTGGTGGTATTAGTTTGTGTGTGTTGGGGGAGATCAACATAGTAGGATACACAGAAGGCAAAATAAATAATTTTTGCTATGAATAGCATTCCTATACAGCACTGGTCAAGTTTGGGTTAGTTTTTCATATGCATATAGACAAAATACAGAAAAATTCAAAGCAGCAAATTAAAAGTAAAATTAAAAGTAAAGATGAAATATTAACTATTTCTTATGTAACACTGTTACATGTATTATCTCATGTGTTCATTCCATTTTACAGATGAGGACACTGAGGGAGATTCAAGAGGTTGCTCAAATTCACACAGCTGCCAGGGAGCAGAGAAAGGACACTATCCTTGTTTTATAAAGGACAATTCTGCTCTATTTTGCATGAATGGAGGTGGTTGGTTATCTGTTTTAGTAAAAGGAACTGAGGGACTGTATGTTACCACAGCCACTCAACAGACAAAGAAGTCAACAGAAGAGGTCTGATACGGAATTTGAGGGAATCAAGAGATATGTCTGATACAAAAGAGAGAGCATAGACTTCGGAGTCAGAAATACCCGGGCTCAAATTCCAGCTTGGTCAGTTACTAGCTGTGTGATGTAAAAATTAGTGTCCCTTTCCTCACCTGTGAAATGTGAAATGTAGCCTTCCTCATGGATATTACTGTTCAGATTCAATGAGTTGAACCATTAGAAAAGGCCACATATGTAGTATAAATATACCAGCTGTATGTTTACATTCTTCATTACATTGTACTACATTAAAACCCATTATCAGTTATAATTAAGTATAACATGCACATACTCTTCAAAAAAGCAACAGATAATACAATTAGGGTAAATGAGTAGGGTTTTCTGTTTGTCCTGCTTAGCGCCCACTTCAAAAAGGTGTACACAGTAGTCACTGTCAAGAATTAATATTGCTTCTGACTTCAACTTACTGCTTCTATCTTGTTTCTCCCAGCCAGCTGTGGTAGGCAGCATAATGTCCCCTACCCCCCACCACACAGACAAACCAGACAGACTCCCACTCATTCCCAGAACCTGTGAATACCTTAGTCTTCAAGGCAAAGGGAACTCTGCAGATATTAAGATTACAGACTCTGAGATATTATCCTAGATTACCCAGGTAAACCCAATCTAATCACAAGTCTTTAAAAGCATAAAACCTTTCCTGGCTTCAGTCAGAGATGGGATGACCCAAGAAATAGAAAGATTTGATATTAGAAGGACTTAATCCCTCATTGTTGGCTTTGAAGACCGAGAAAAGGAGTAAAGGACCAAGAAATGTGGGTATATGGGTGGGCTCTAGAAGGTGAGAACAGCCCTCAGATGAAGGCCAGCAATAAAATGGAGATTTCAGCCCTACAGCTGCAAGGAACTATAAATACACTACCAACATGATGAATGAGCAAGAACCCTCCACAGAGACCCAGTCCTGCTAAAACCTTGACATTAGCCGTGTGAGACATGTGTCAGGCTTCCCCCCCCCCCATTTATTTATTTTTAGAGAGGGGAAAGGAGGGAGATAGAAAGAAACATCAGTGTGTGGCTGCCTCTTGCACACCCTGACCAGGCACTCGGCCTACAACCCAGGCATTCAACCAGGGACCCTTTGATTCACAGGCCAGCACTCAAACCACAGAGCCACACCAGCCAGGGCATGTGTCAGATTTTTGACATGTACATGAACTTATATAGAATTTCAGAGCTGTAAGATAACAAAATTGAGTTGTCTGAACTGCTAGAGGTGTGGTAGTTTACGGTAGCAACACAAAACTAATACAGCTATTCTCTCATTTGCATTAAAAAAAACTGTAAGGCTGTAGAGCATGCTTTCCCTCACCCCCCAGCTCACCTCCTCCCCTTCACTTGCCCAGGCTACTCCCTCTCAGGGGTGCATCTCCTAAACTGCAACCAGGGGAGCGATGAGATAGGCAGAGGCAGCTTGTCCAAGGCTAATCCCCTGAACCTATCTCCAAGGACCCCCTTTCTCTGACTTTTCAGGGAGCTAAAAGCAGCCCCATCTTGACTCACTTCTGTCACTATGAATTCTACCTCCCAGGAATGTAACAGCAACACTGCAGGCTCACTTTCCTATAAAGTTTTTAGAGAGCCAAAGCAGCCCTGCCTAGGTTCTTTCCTGTTGCCTTTCCCTCCTTATTTCACTAAGTCCTTCCTTATTTCGCTGTCCTCAGCTTTAATAAATGTACTCTCAAAAAAAAAAAAAAACTGAAATAAAAAAATTTTTTTATAATAGGGTCCTTAATCCTTTTTGAACAGGGGAAATAAATTGGTCAATGCACGTATCCTACTCAGCAGAGGTTACCTAGAACACATTCACGGTTTTCTAAAGCACTAACTTTGTGCCAGGCATGGTCTCCTGCTTTCAAAAAGATCACTGCAGCATGCATCAATAAATATTTATTTTCTTCCTTTTCCCCTCCATTTTAACGGGAACACAGCTAACTGTCAACTACACCTGAAAATGGGAATATTTTGAAGAGAATACTGGGAGAAACATAAAGAGCTACATCATATCACAGCTATTAAAAGTAAAAACTTGTAAGAGGTATGGGTTAAGAGGAAGAAGAAATAAGTAAATAATTTGCCCCAAATGACATAGCTCAGTTTCATCATCTATAGAATGGTAACTTCACTTATCTGTTGAAGGACTAAAAGATAAAAAGCTTTTGATATTGTATATTAACTATAAAAAGTATACCAAATTCCTCACGAGAATCTACTACATAGACATAGTGCCAAAAGCTAATGTGATACAAAATTCTATATAAATTCAGCCTGGATATATCTTAGGCATGACTTAAAGAAAATCCAAGAAAGCAGAATATGTGGCAATTAAAAAAAGGAATTAATTTTAGAAATAGCCAAGCAAAAAATGCCCATGACTGACCAGTAGAGGGGGAATGTCATAGTAGTACTACCACTACCACCACTATGAACAATGCTTTTACAAAATGCAGGTGTCCTGGATTCACTGCAGATCTGCTAAAACAGCATCTCCAAGGATGAAACCCAATTCATCTGAGTTGACAAACACCACAGGAATTAAAGTGGGTGCGTATGCACGCTTATCATGGAGGGAATGTAGCTAACACCTTCTTGCCAGGTGTCCTTTGCTTCCAAGTGAAGTGTAACAGCTAGAATGCAGAGTATTTAAAATCTTGCAAATAAACACGGCTGATAGAATCAAATGGGAAAGTTTCATGTAAAAATTGAAGCTAGAAAAGGGGACAAGTGGTTGCATCTTTGTAGCAACAGACACAGCCTCACAGACTGATAATAAACAGAATAGAAAAATGGAGTAAGAACAGCTGGACCAGAGTGAGAGGGAAAAACAGCTGAGCTGGCAAAATTAGGATCTGAACAAATAAAACAGCAAAATTCCTGGTGACTACAAGAGGAGGAAAGCTGGCAGGATAAAATGCAAAGGGGAAGCAGTGGGGACAATAATAGAAAACATTAATTTTATGTTGGAGCAGGAATGGAGTGGGGACAAAAAGGACAGGAGCACTGAGAAAACAGAGAGGGGCACTGTTTGAGATGAGTAGGCAGGTCACTAGGAAACGGGAGAAGGGGGGAAAATGAGAATACAGGGTCAAGACCTCTAGAGTGCAATATAAAGTCTCAGGAGAAATAGAAATATTGGGGGAAACAAGTAGCAAATAAGCTGGTTAGGAGAGAAAGAAAACGAAAGCACTGGTCAAAAATCTTGAAAGACTACAAATAGCATGCATAAGGCAATAATTTAAGTATAACAGAAGTATACTGTCTAAATTTTAGATGATGTTAAAAGGTATGTTTCAACCACAGCCAGGTAGCTGAATTGGTTAGAGCACTGTCCCATTATGCCAAGGTTGCCGGTTCAATTCCCAGTCGTCAGGGCACTTACAAAAATCAAACAATAAGCCCTAGGTGGTGTGGCTTGGTGGACTGAGTGCCAGCCTGTGAACTGAAAGGTTGCCAGTTCGATTTCCGGTCAGAACAGATGCCTGGGTTGCAGGCCAGGCCCCCAGTCTGGGGATGCACGAGAGGCAACAGATCTATGTGTCTCTCGTACTTCGATGTTTCTCTCCCTCTCCCTCCCTTCCCCCTCTCTAAAAATAAATAAATATTTTTTAAAAAGAAAAGAAAAATCAACCAATGAAAGCATAAATAGGTGGAACAACAAATCAATGCTTCTCTTCCTCATTCTGCTCTCTCTAAAATCAATCAATAATTTTTTAAAGTATGTTTCAAATATGTTTTAGCTTTCTGATTTAATAAAACCACTACGCGCATTTAGAAACAAACTAAACAACATAGTTTAGAAATGTGTAAGCGACTAACACATCTATGAAGAAAAGTAAGAGAAGGATTAATACAGACTTCAGAGTAGCAGAAGCCTGGTAAAGAAGGCGAGGTATGTGATGAGGATCTGTATTGCTTTAGCATGGGTGTTTGATTTAGTACTATTCTTCAAAACTATTAAACTTTCAATACACATTATATATCTAAAATATTCATATTCCATCATTAAAAACACAATTCCATTTTAATGGAATTTTTCTACCTCTGAATTCCCCAGTTTTTAAAAATATATATTTTTCAATTACAGTTGACATACACTATTAGTTTCACATATACAACACAGTGATTTGGTATTTACTTTATATAACTTACCAAGTGGTCACCATAATTAGCATCCATCTGACACCACACACAGTTATTACAAGACTATGGACTATATTTCCTATGCTGTACTTTACATCCCTCATGACTGTTATAATATATGACAATATCTGTAATATCTGCACATCTTAACTCCTTCCCCCTTTTCACCCATCCCACCAATCCCCCTTCCCACCTGGAAACCATCAATTTGTTGTATCTTTAAGTTTCTTTTGTTCAATTATTTTGTTTTTTTGATTCCACATATAAGTGAGATCATATGGTATCTGTCTTTCTGTTTGACTTACTTCATTTAGCATAATACTCCCTAGGTCTATCCATGTTGTTGCATGTTTGTTTTCTGAAGATTTGATTTGAGAACCAACTTTTCAAATAAAAATCTGAGTCTTAAAAAAAAAAATACTGAAAGTGATTCTCAAGTTTCTTTAAAGAAACTCAACTTTGAGTTTTCCACAGGAAAAGGGCTTCCTTTTGTTATAACTCTAAAGTATTAGCAGGGGTGTCCAACCCGTGACCTGCAGGTCACACATGGTCCAGAACAGCTATGAATGCAGTCCAACACAAAATCATAAATTTACTAAAAACCTTTTTTTGCTCATCAGTTTTTATTAGTGTTTGTGTATTTAATATGTGGCCCAAGACAACTCCTCTTCTACCAATGTGGCCCAGAGATGCCAAAAGGTTGGACAACCCTGTGAGATTCCTTTAGGATTTTGCTGTTGTTCTCTCTCGTATTTTCATTTCAACTTCCAATGTCCCCTATGTTAACACGCATGCATGCACACACACACCAGCCAATCTGGTCTTACAACCAACTCTACACTTCTCATTCTTTCCTTCTCTTTCACACTTCAAGTCTTCAATAAAATGGCTCTACTTTTAACTTCCCTGTATCTCTCTCTCTTTACATAACCACCAGTAAGATTGACCCACTGAGTTGCAAACATGTACTACCAACTCCCTACCAGACATTTCCACTTGTCCACCTGAAAAACCCCTACTCATCATTCCAATTTTATTCCAAATATCACCTCCCTGGTAAAACCTTGTAACACCTCCCCCACCAAGAACTCATCCACTTATCTATTAAAAATTTCTGACACTGAAAGACCCACCTTTACATTTAAGACAAAGTCAAAAGCTTTCCAGACAGGCAACAAAATAAGTAAATAAATAAATGTAAGATTAATTAGAATACACGTTGTGAAGGTAGTCAAAAGTATCAATACAAACTTCCAGTAATAAGAAAAATAAGTCCTGGGGATGCAAGGTACAGTATGAAAAATATAGTTAACAATACTATACTCTCTTAGCAGTTGAAAGATGCTAAGAGAGTAAATTTTTAAAAGTTCTCATTAGAAGAAAAAATATTTTATAAACATGTGTGGCAACAAATATTAACTAAACTTACTGTGGTAATCATTTTGCAATATATACATATATTAAATCATGTACACTTGAAACTAATACATTATATGTCAATTATATCTCAATTAATGAAATACACTCAGAAGATACAATAATGTATAAGCAGGCTGGTCTTGTTTATTTTCTAACACAGCATTTTGTGCTCAAAAGAACAAAGTGAAGGGGACCAGTACAATGCAATAAGGAGTGGTAGGGTTTGTTATCTTCTTGAAAGAATAGATGAATAGGAATTGGTCAGGTGAAAAAATTCTACCTCGACCTTTCTTTTTGGCCAGGTGAGGGGGGACTGCACAGCAGGAAGGGGCATTTCAAATAGAATATAAGGCATGTGTGCTTTTGTGTGCCTAGTTCAGTGGCAGAGAAAGGGAGGGAAGATTAGTGATGAAGTTAAAATTAAAATGGTACCGCGGTTCGATTCCCAGTCAGGGCACATGCTTGAGTTGCAGGCCAGTTCCCAGCAGGGGACACATGAGAGGCAAACATACATTGATGTTTCTGTCCCTCTCTCCTTCCCTTCCCCTCTAAAGATAAATAAATTAAAATTATTTTTTTAAATATCTTTAAAAACACTGGTTGTTAAAAAAATTTAAATGGTAGGCAGATGTCAGAATTTTAGGTAGAACAACTGTAAATCTATTACAATTTTTTTCTTTCTCTATACTTGATAATTACCTGCCTATGATATTAGGCCAACCTTGTTAAAAACCAATTTCCAGTCTATATCTAGATTTAAATAACACATTTTCCTAAATGATTTTTCAGAAATAAGACACTATCAATGAAAAAATTTTAAGCTAAAATATTTTAACTGCCTTTGGTCGAACAGCAAAAAAACAAATATTTCAATAATATCATCATGATCTTGTGAAATGTTTTCAAACACTTCACTGAAAGAGGGGATTCTGAAAAGGAAAATGAGCATGGTACTTTCACATCTGTTCTCACTTTGTCTCACTACTGAAAGTAGGGATTGCTAATGACTTTTATAAGGCTAGGGAAAATGAGAAACAGGGAAAGCAGAGATTTACTGCATTTTAAGATGTGTATTTTCACACTATGACTTTTTTAAAAAATCAAGATAGATCTCACACTACTGACTTAATATCATCTTGGGTATACTTTGAATTAAAAAAACATGCTAAAGCATTTCAACCAAAGCCAATAGTAACAAAGTGGCAGAATGGGGTTAATAGAATTCTGCCGTCAAGTTATTAACGTATATTAATAGGAACAGAGTAGCCTGTCTGACCATTCTTTCAGTAATTTAATTAAATGTATGGGGCCTATCTTCTACTAGGCTCTTCTTGAAATACAAAGCCACACAATACACTTTTTCTGCCTTTAAGAAGTATATAAATCAAACACAGATGCCCACACAAAGTAACATTCTGGGATTAATATTAGAAAAATTACACACTTCCCAGCTTTTTGGTTAAGATCATATATTAAACTGACAGAACAGATATCTACACCTGAGGATAACATAGTAAATAGACTTTTAGAGCAGGAAGATGGGATAGAAGCTTGCTCCATCCACTCCGCACATCGACCTGGTGTTGCTGTACTTCCAGGAACAGTATACCCCCTTGAGAGAAATATCAGAAAGATGATACAAAGTGAGATATATGCAGGTAAAAGGTAGTCACTTCCAGCCAGCATACCAGGAAAAGCCTCACACATCATGAGAACTTAATATATGTTGACTCTGAAAGCATTACGGAAGATCCAGGTTAGGCCTTGAAAGGCTAACAGAATTTCACAGAGGAAACACTCCACACAGAGGGAGCAGCAGAGACCAGAATAAAAGGCACTCGGCCTCACTGGCAGAAGAAAGGTAAAGAATAATGAAAAGTAAATGGGGCTAAAATATGCGATTCCTTCGAGGTCAAACAAAACAATGTGAGCAGAGGATAGTCTGCAACCAGCCACGTTTCAGGAAGAATAATCTGACAGTACACTATGCAGGCCGAACTGGGGTGGAGACGAAGCACTGCAGCATAGAGTCCAGTGTCAAGTATTTCAGTGCCTGACCTAGTGATAACAAAAGCAATGGCATGAAAGGAGTGTGTTCCTTCTGAACTGCCTCAGGATTGTTTTTGAATGGTAACAAAATACAAGAGAACAGCACCAACATGCTAACATTTGTAGCCCCACTACTCCTAACACAAAACCGCACCCATAGTAGATGCTCAATAAACAAGCTGAAAGAAGTCAACTTGCAAAAACTAATTTGAATCTTTACTGCTAAATGTCTACAATCACTCTCCCACTTTTCAAAACCACTCCTATTACAGTTAAAGTGAAGTCCATCTTCAGTTTTGTTTTTACAGCCTGAATCAAAATTTGCCAGTAAGCTTTTAGACACCCACTTTCTTTTCCTTCAAAATATGCCACAGTATTTTAAGTATATAAATTTGCTAATAAACATTTGCAAACCACTGCTTTACCTGGGATTTTCCATAGAAAATCATCATTTTCCATATAAACATGCACCAGAAAACCTAAATAAAAAATCTTATTTATGGCAGAAAGTTTTTCTTTTAGGCAGCAATCAACATGCTTCTAACTTTACTGATTGAATCCGCTATATCCCTAGTGCAACCACAAGCTGCAACGCACATTTCCAAAGTTGTATAAAGAGTACAGAGTTGTGCAGGAGTCATCCGTGAAATCAGACTCTGAGATATTAGTAGTTACAACATCTGAAGAAGCCTAAGTTTTATCATTAGATTCCTAATAATACCAAAACTACAGGTATTAATAAATATTTTAGGAATTTTACTTATCGATGAAATACACTAGGACGTTATTTTAGGTAAGAATATCTGCCTTTCTTTCTGCTTCAAACGACATCAAGTCACCTGAAAATTGGCAGTTGTGACCTGGATTTGATGTATGGAAAAAAATCAGTGTCCCCAACACCCAGATACACACGCACACACCCACAACATTTGCATTACTATTAAATGACCCCAGTTTACACGTGGCAAGTCTACAGAACTATTTCATGTTTTAATTACATCGAAAGGGATTCCTCACCCGTCAAGTAATGGAATGCAATTAATTCTGAGTTGGGAATTGAAAGTGTTAGGGGAAAAAATAATTTTTTAAGAGTTTCTTCTAGGCTGGCTGTCCCACACGAGAAAGCGCTTTGTCCACGTCTAGGCAGACGTGTATAGGTCGGAGAAGGTGGGACTGTTCAGGAAACCAAGACCCTTCTCCTGCCCATCACCTTCTGCTCTCCTCTGCCTCCCCTTTTCTTTCTAGGGGGCGGTGGAAAGGCCCCCGAATGAGAAGCCCTGGCGAGGGACTGCAATCATCTGAGCCAGGCCCTGAAGACGCTGGGTTGGGCAGCCCCTCCTGTCACACACTTCCCAGATCAACCACCGTGAAGGGCTGCCACGGCCCCAGCTGCAGGGCTGCTCGGGGCGGGGGCTGCGGACCCGGCCCGTCCAGGCCGCGGCTCTCGCAGTGCCCACGTCACCAGCTCCAGCACTGCGGAAATGGAGCGCCGCGGCCCGGAGGGAGGCGCGGAACGGCGTCGGCGACGCGGTGCCGCTGCCAGCCGCCGTCTGCCGCTCCGCCGGGGTCTGTGGGCAGCCGACACCCACTTTGCCGCGTCTGGGGCCCTCACCTGTGTCGCCGATGATGATGTACTTGAAGAGATAGGCGTACGCCATGGCCGCGGCCGCTCAGTGCCAGGGCACACGGCTCCTCCTCCCGCTACTGCTCCTCCTCCTCCTCCGGGCCCCTCACCCGGCGCCGCTCAGCCTCCAAACACCAGGCCCCGCCCGCCGCAGCAGCCGTCAGTCGCCGTCAGCAGCCGAGAGTGAGCAGCAGACAAGCCGGACAAACTGACACCGGCGTAGCAGTGGGAGACAATCGCCTGACAGAGTCTGGTGGAACAATAACAGCCTCCGCTGCACCTCCGCCCCGCCTCCGCGCCGACCCGGAAGAGCTTCGGCCGCCGGCACCGTCGGAGTAAAGGGGAGGAGCCGCTACGCCGGCAGCGCCGCACCCCCGGGCCGGAGCCCCGCCCAGCGCCAAGCGGGCCGCGCCCAGTCTGCCAGCAGCCCGGCGGGGCGTTGGTTGTTACTGCAACTTTGTGCGTGCGAGTGATCCCAGATGCCAGAAGTTGGCGGTGCGGAGGGGAGAGTTCGGTTCTGTCGAGGGTGCCGGGTTCTTCCGTTTTGCGGAAGGGGCTCGGAACACGTCGTGGGAAGGTTGCGTTCGGAGTAGGATCTGGCCCTTGGCTGGTGAAAAGGTGTTTGAATGCAGGACCCTCCGGGAGGTGGGTTGGTGTGCGATGATGTTTCTGGACTTGGGGACTGGACTGCACAGTGAAAATGCAAGTGTTTATATATTCCAAACAGTAAATAAGGGAAAACGAATAAATAATGTTATGCCCCTACGGCGCAATACTATAGGGCTCTTAAAAATGTAAAGACTGACTTAGATTAAGTGAAAACAGAGCACAAGAAAGACTGTATAATTGTATATTTGTATAATATGTTATTTACATATATGTAACAATCACTTATACAATAAATAATTGTAACTTATATTTTATATCAATATATGTATTTTTAGCATTGTGTAAAACAATGACAGTAATTTATTTTTTAATATATTTTATTATGCCATTAGTTGTTCTATTTCCCCTCTACCTTGCACACCCCCCACCATTCCCCCCTTTAGTTTATGACCACATGTCTCAAGTTCTTTAGATTCCATATTTCCCATACTATTCTTGCCCTCCCCCTATCTATTTTCTACCTACCATCTATGCTACTTATTCTCTGTACCTTCTCCCTTCTCCTTCTCCCACTCCCCTGTTGCTAACCCTCCATGAGATCTTCATTTCTATGGTTCTGCTCCTGATCTAGCTGTCCTCTTAGTCTGTTTTGTTTTATGTGTGGTCGTTAATAACTGTGCATTTGCTGCCCTTTCACTGTTCATATTATTTATCTTCTTTTTCTTAGGTAAGTCCCTTTAACATTTCATATAATAAGGGCTTGGTGATGATGAACTCCTTGAATTTGATCTTATCTGAGAAGCACTTTATCTGTCCTTCCATTCTAAATGAAAGCTTTGCTGGATAGAGCAATGTTGGATGTAGGTCTTTGGATTTCATGACTTGGAATATTTCTTTCCAGTCCCTTCTTGCCTGTAAGGTCTCTTTTGAGAAATCTGCTGACAGTCTGATGGGAACTCCTTTGTAGGTGACTGTCCCCTTATCTCTTGCTGCTTCTAGAATTCTCTCCTTCATTTTAATCTTGGCTAATATAATTATGATGTGCCTTGGTATGTTCCTTCTTGGGTCCAACTTCTTTGGGACTCTCTGAGCTTCCTGGATTTCCTGGAAGTCTATTGCCTTTGCCAGATTGGAGAAGTTCTCCTTTATTATTTGTTCAAATAAGTTTTCCACTTGTGGCTGTTCCTCTTCCCCTTCTGGTACCCCCTATAATTCGGATGTTGGACCATTTAAAGATGTCCTGAAGGTTCCTAAGCCTCTTCTAATTTTTTTGAATTCTTCTTTCTTCATCCTTTTCTGTTTGGTCATTTTTTTCCTCCTTCTGCTTCACTCCTTTGATTTGAGTCCCAGTTTCCTTTCCATCACTATTGGTTTCCTGTGCATTTCCCTTCATTTCAATTAGTTTAGCCTTCATATGTTCCTCTAATTTGTGACTAAAATCAACCAGTTCTGTGAGCATCCTGATCACCAGTGTTTTGAACTGTGCATCTGAAAGTTTGGCTATTTCTTGGTCACTTAGATTTATTGGCTCTGGGGCTCTGAGTTGTTCTTGAGCCATGTTTTGGTCTGTTCTCGCCTGTTAAGTATGAGGAGCAAAGCCTTAGGTGTTCACCAGGGCAGGGCCACCCACGTTGTTGTTTTGTGATGCTGCATGTGGAGGCAGGGTCAGAGAGGATCAATGGCGGTCCCCTCTGCCACTTTTCGCCACTGGGGCCTTCGTGGTTCATCTCACCCCTCACTCCTTCACTGGTTTATCTGCTCGCGAATGTGTGACCGTGGTCAGCCCTCATTGAGTCCACCGCCTTGCGCCCTCAGTGGGTCTGCCCGCTTCTCCACACCTGGGATCTGCCCACTGCTTCCTGCACACCTGGGTCGTGTGCCTGGGTAGGTCCGGTAGATTTTTCCTGCCCGACCCAGCTCTGCTGCTGGCTCTGCCCCTCTTACCGGTTTGGCTAAAGGGTTTGTTGTTGTCGGAGTTCTGTGTAGTTCAATTTTCTGTGGTTTGGCTGCATTTTCATTGCTAAAACTTTGTTGTTTTTAAACTTGGTTGTGTGAGAAGGAGTAGTGCTTCCACCTACGCCTCCATCTTGGCGGAAGTTTAAAAAATGACAGTAATTTAAATGCCCATATTTGTATAGTCGATCTGAAAGGAAACACAACTGGCACCAAGGGAGGGGTGTGATTGGAAAAAGAGCTATGTTTCACAGAATAATTCACTTACGGTTCGAATTTTTTTTTTTGCAGTGTTCAGGAATTACCTGTTGAAAAATACATTTAAGATACTAAACAAATAATTTTTTGTTCATTGAACTAATACTTTGTGAGTACTTACTTTGTTTCCTGCACCCCTAGCAATTACAATGAAATGCAGACTCTGTAGGAAAGAAGCACAAATTTTAGAAGAGGGAATACAGGACAGAGTCAGTGTCAGGAAAGGTTACCTGACACTAGAAGATTATGTCTGAACCAGGCTGATGAATTATAAGTAAGAATTTGTCAAAAAGACAAAAGTTCAGGGAAAGGAACTGAAGTTTTAGGCCCAGAAACAATGTGCAAAGTTCATGGATTTGTTCAGGGAATTTAAAGTTGTGTGAAGGGGGAAGTGACTGGGATTTAGTGGCCTAGTTGCAGTTGCCTAATACTCTCTTCTCTCCCTTGGGGCTATCTCACATAATTCTGTTAACACCTTCATGCTGGGCAAGTGTGAACTCACAGTTTTTTTTTCTAGATTATTTGGACGGGATTTTACTAAAGGTTCAGGGATAGTTTACAAGGATTTGACATGAAAGTTACCTGGAATTGCATAACTTGGTTTACTCTTTTCTTTGGGGGAGGGGATGTCTCTGCCCAGGTTCCAGAGTCCATTTGTCCCTCCCATTGGAGTGCTTTCTCTGGGTCTTTACTAGTGATGATACACATTAAGCTGGTGATACACATTTGCCCTGGCTGGTGTGGCTCAGTGGATTGAGTGCCTGCCTGCAAACCAAAGGTCACTGGTTCTGATTCCCAGTCAGGGCACATGCCTGGGTTGTTGGCCAGGTCCCCAACAGGGGGTGCTGGAGAGGCAACCACACGTCAATGTTTCTCTCCCTCCCTCCCTCCCTCTCTAAAAATAAATAAATAAAATCTTTTAAAAAAGAATCTCCCCTCCTTCCAAGAGAAATTCAGTTTCCTACCACTTTCAGAGGTATGGCCTTATAACCTCAACAGGACAAGTCTCTCAGGGTATTACACAAAAGCCTAGCATCCTTCTGAGGCAGGAAGATTCCTACACTATTAGAGCAGGTCACGCAGGGTTTTGTAGCTGTGTCAGTATGCACAAAGAATTTTACCCAGTGGACACAGGAAAACTGAAGAGAAAGGTCAGAAATCATGGAGAGGGACATGACGCTATAGCGGCATTAGAGAGGCAATGTGGAGTACATAAAAGAAATTAGGAAACCTGGCTGTTGATCTTGGCCCTACCACTAACCGACTAACAAATTATTTGGATTCTTAGAGTAGTGCACCCAGCTATAAAGTGAAAGAGTTAAGTGTTACCTAACAGGGCTGTTTCAAGTCTAAAGTTCTTGAATTTGATGTCTATCCAACCTCCAGATTGAAAGCCACCTGTAAAATAGGTAGTAATCCTCTTATGAAAATGTCAGGCCCACAAGAGTCAAATGAATGTGGTTCCTACTTAGAACTGGGATGCATTACTTATTTGTGCACAGGAATTGTAATGGCAGTTTCTACAGAGCTCTGTCAAAAAAGAAAAAGAGGGTTCAGTTGTCAAGTCTTCCCTTGAGCCTCTTTTTTCTTACCTGGAAAATGTAGATAATAATTACCTCACAAAATAAATTTGGGATCTAAGGAGATAATGTATGTGAAGATATTTTGTAAATTATGAAAAATATGTATTTAATACATAAAACATTTAGCGCTGCATAATTTTTTTAATTACCTTGAGAGAATAAAGACAATCACAATATAAATTTATGTTTTAAAATCAGCTACATTCCTGTCTCTGTTTTATGTGTCTGCTTATTTTTTCCTGTATGTACTTCATGATATTTCTCTAATCCTATATGCTGTTTTCAGTTTTGTTTTTTGTTTTCAGTTTTTTTTTTAAACAATACGGGGTGGAAATAAAAATCACAGAAATTCCGTTTAAAACATTTATCCCCGAAATTCAAAAACATTTTTCAAGAAAGATTCCTCAGGCAAAATAATTCCTCAGGCACTCTTCTCTTAAGTGATAGTAGGTAATCACAGGAAATCACTTCCTGTGATTTTCCATTCAGTTCGATTTTTAGCTGTTTCACCCTCTTGGGGATGCATTTCAGTAACCTCATCTCTCAGTCTTACATCATTTATGTTGTGAAGGTCAAAACTGAAATTTAAAGATTGAAAGACTATATTCTCCAAGTTCTCCTTATTCAAGTTTTCCATGACATTTTGTAGTACAATATAATATTGGAATTTTGCATTTACTTCTTAGCCATACTTTTCATGTGTTTACATTTTCTCTGGTTTTGATTGCTCTGAGATGTGGGGTGAAAGGCAGGATGGATAAGGATGGAAAAATGGTGACCTGGAATATTGTCATTCATTGGTTTTTACTTTGGTTTCCTTGGCCAGTTCTTGAATGAACTCAGGGGCTCTGATCCTCCAGAAATGGTATGTGATATGTTGTATGTATTTACATATATCTAATTTTATAGGAAAGATTCTTGCACAAGTCCATAACCCAGAAATAATTAAGAACCACTGTTAAGTGCCCTTTTTAGCCATTTCTAAATACCATGACACAACTAATTTTCCAGAAAATACTAATGAGCTCAGTACCAATTTTGGAGGAAGATAAAGCTAGTTTCAAATCCTGAATTTACTATCTACAGTTGAATGGTCTTGGATAAATTACTAAACTGTCTAAGCCTTAGTTTTTTCATGTGATGATGTAAGTAAAGCATCTAACACAATGTCAAGCTCACAGACATTAAATAAACGAAGTCATTTCCCTCTTCCTTTTATCCTCTCTTTATTCTCCACCTGCAACTTGTCACTAAGACCAGTAGGAATTAAATGGGACTAATGAAGACCCTGCCTTACATGAGATTAAAATCTTTTTGTGCTGAGTCATGAGTGGCTTGGGCCTGACAAAGGCTATGTCAGGGGAAGGGAAAGGTGCTTTGTTATTTTAGAGGACAGCATTTTGTTCTGGGAAATGAGGGTAAATTTGATGGAAGGAGACTGTTTAAGCTGAGCCTTTAAGGGCATTACCTTTTGTAGTTAATGCTTTAACCTAGTTGTCCCAAATTCTTCGTTGTATTTTCTTCACCTTATCCACCTGATCTGCCATTTCTATTCTGAGTGGGCAATCCACTTAATATTCCCTGTTTTCCTTGTCTATGCAGGACCTATTCTGACCACTTGTCAAAGCCAGATACGACTGTTTTCTCTCTTCCATTCCGTTGTACTCACTCTTCACACGCTTACTTGAGTGCAAAGTGAATGATCGCATATTCACATCCTTAGTCAACGAGTATGTAGATGGCTGAAGAAACTTTCTTTCTGTCCTTTTTTTACCAATAGACTGACTATTAGTAATACAAGAGACCCACCTGAGTGCTTGGACCAGAGAAACAGTCAACGTTGGAATAATAAGAGCTTATTTTATAAAACAGTGGATTAAAAATATAACTACATAAAATATTTTGAATTAATAATTAATATAAAACTTGAGTTAAAAACCAGAATAGTGCCCTGGCTGGCGTAGCTCAGTGGACTGAGCATGGGCCTACGAACCAGAGGATCGCAGTTGGATTCCCAGTCAGGGCCCATGCCTGGGTTGCAGGCCAGTTCCCAGCAGGGGACACGAGAGGCAACCACACATTGATGTTTCCCTCTCTCCTTCCCTTTCCCTCTAAAGATAAATAAATAAAATCTTTAAAAAAAAAAACAACAGAATAGTGTTCTTAAATTAACTACTTTTTAAAGTCCTTAACATTTGCATAATGCTTTCAGCAGAGAAAGTGGTCTGGAGAAAGGCCCAGTATTGGGCCTTTCTTGATTCTGTGAGGCCTGAGTTATAGTCTCTTTCCTGACACTACCTAGCTAACTTTGAAAAAATTACCTTCAAACTTTTTTGTCATATGTTCACAGAGATAATAATTCTGGTGGCTTATATAATAAAATCAATCGCTGAGAGGCAGATCTGAGAGCTCTCTGAAAAGTACATTATTACTAGGAGAGGGCACATATACCAAATTGTGGGTGAATGATTTTCTGCACATGTATCTAAGTATATTAAAAGACCAACCATATAACATCAGTGATATTTTATAATCTGCATTTTTTGTGTGTTTGTCAGCAGAGGCTACACCATGCAATTGCTTCAAACCCTACTCTCCTTTTATCTCTAATGTGTTCTGTGTCTTGTTTTCATTGGTAGGTGTTCCTTGTTTTGGAAAAGTAGCAATTGGAATGAGAAAGGGGATGCATGAGGACTATTCTTAAAATTATGTTGAAGAGAGAACCATTTACAACTTCTTTAATAAAAATTGTTTTTGTTGTTGTGCAGTTACAGTTGTCCCCATTGTTCCCCTGTTGCTCTCCCCTGCCCAGTCCACCACCTGCTCCCAAAGACAGTCCCTTCCCCATTGTCCTTGTCCATGGGTCCTTTGTACATCTTCCCCTTCTTTCCTCCATTATCCCTCTCTCCCATCCCCTGTGGTCCCTATCAGTTTGTTCTTTATTTCTATGTCTCTGGTTCTTTTTTGCTCATTTGTTTGTTTTTTTTATTAGGTTCCACGTATAGGTGAGATCGTATGGTATTTGTCTTCACTGCCTGGTTTATTTCGCTTAGCATAATGCTCTCCAGTTCTATCCATGCTGGCAAAAAGGGTAGGAGCTCCTTTCTTTCTGCTGCATAGTATTCCATTGTGTAATGTACCACAGTTATTTGACCCACTCATTTACTGATGGGCACTTAGGCTGTTTCCAGCACTTGGCTATTGTAAATTGTGCTGCTATGAACATTAGGGTGTATAAGTTCTTTTGAATATTGTGTTTTAGGTTTCTTAAGGTATGTTCCCAGCAGTGGAATTGCTGGGTCAAAAGTCAGTTCTATTTTTAATTTTCTGAGGAAATTCCATACTGTTTTCCACAGTAACTGCACCAGTCTCATTTACAACTTCTGTAAGTACTTCAATTTATTTTCATCTTTACTCCTACAGGTCTTTAAATTTTGGGTTTTCTCTCCCTTTTTGAGGAAATGATAAGTAAGTTCTGTCCCATTGGGAGGTGGGACAGAGAAAACTTTCTGTCACTGTCTTTGGTGTAAGAGGAGATCTTAGAAAGTTAAGTGGTGCAGGAAATTGTTAGATCACATTTCAACTGTCTTCTCTCTCCTCTCCTACCTGTCTAATCTTTAGCTCTGCTTCTTACAGTCTTATGGTGAGAATTTTCAACATGTGGCATTAGATGGGGAAAATGACCACCCCACAGTCACATTTCACTTCTAATATGGAGAAAAATAGGAATATTTTCCCCAAATTTTCTTATTTTTAAAAATAAAAGTTGTTATTGAAAGAATGAATCTGTTCTTCAAAAATTGAGATTACATCTAATGACTCACATTTAAAAATCTGCAAGGCAATTTAGATTTGGTCCAAGAATTGTTGCATATTTCTGCTGCTCTTAAATTTCTCAATTTAAGGAATCTGGGGATCAGTTCTCAAGAACTTCTTCAAGTAAACAGATTATGTGAAACTGTAGTACAACCTTAAGATAGCAGTCAACATTTATTCTTGCAAATTTTTGTGTATCAGAAATCTAGGAGTAGCTTATCTGGCTGGTTCTGGCTCGGGTGTTTTGTGGGGTTGTAGTTAATCTTTCAGCCAGGGCTGCAGTCATCTGAAGGCTGGACTGGGACTGGAGGATCCACTTCCACGATGGCTCAGTCACGTGGCTGTCGGGGAAGGCCTTAGTTCTTTACCATGTGGACCTCCCATAGGATTGCTTAAGTATCCTCGTGACACAGAAGCCGATTTCTCCCAGAGGGAGTGATATGAGAAAAAAGCACAAGGCCAAAACCTCAAAAGTCTTTTATGATCTAGCCTCAGAGTCACGTGTCATCACTTGGTCCCACAGACCTACTATGGTGAAATGCAGGAAGGGACTACGCAAGCAAGGGCGTGAACGCCAGAGGCAAGGGTCTTGGGGAGTCACCTTAGAAGCTGGCTGCCAGAACCCAAAGAGCTCAAGAACTAAAAACAAGGATTCTAATAAGTGTCTAGCCATCTGAATCAGATACACTTCAGGTCAAATCAGGTTCATTTAACCTGTCTGCAGTATATTTACTATAAATAGATGAATCTATAAAGAAGTTCATTGCGGTTTTGGTTTTATGTGCTTCTAAAAATATTTTAAGTAAAGGACTTGAAAAAAAACTATTTTACAGTGAGAAAAGAAAGACGAAAACAGTTTTCAGTTTTTAAAAATTATACTTCAAGGCAACTGTTTTAAGGATAGAATACAGTGACAGTGTAGCTCCTTGAAAGGATTTTTTGGAAACAGTTGTTTGTTTCCATCCTAAGTCCTTTCTGATTCAGGGGGTTCAACACAGTAAACAACGCATTAACTTCTTCATTAACTTTGCATTTCTACTTCTTCATTAGCTTCTTTTGAACACTTTTATGGGACCTCAGTACTTTCCTAACTGTGAAAAGTTTTATATTAGTAGCTGATTATGTATTTTAAGTTTCAGGTTAAAAAAAAACTACATTAAATGGAGGTAGGGGAAGCATTGACTTTAATTAAGTAAGTTTCAGGTACAAACAAAGAGGAGTTTGACTATCATCTTATTCTCTAATAG
The DNA here is from genome assembly GCF_021234435.1 of Artibeus jamaicensis. Taxonomy (NCBI): domain Eukaryota; kingdom Metazoa; phylum Chordata; class Mammalia; order Chiroptera; family Phyllostomidae; genus Artibeus; species Artibeus jamaicensis. Next base: position 43,469,656 of record NW_026522059.1, read on the forward strand.
TCTTTTCTGTTCCTATAGTTTAGTGATCTTTATTAGAAGAACTGGAGGCTTAGTCATTTTTAGAATCTTATCTTGAAGTTTTCAGTACTAGACTTAATGGAGAATATTTTTTACTCTTAGTAAATGGATATTTTAATTTTCTCGGTACTGCTTTATACAAATTATAGTACAAAAGCATATGTTAGAAGAACAGATTATTCAGCATTGTTATACTATACTTTTTATTATTTTTTTCCTTTAGAAGAATCAGTTATAGGCAAAAACCTCTTTAGAACTAGATCCTGCTTCCTCTCTTTGAGTTGACTGAATGCATTTCTGGAAGGTGTTCCTTTCACTTCACTCCAAAAGACACTGAGTCTAAACACCAAATGTGAGATTCTCTAATCTGAACCCTGAGATAAGCTATTTTGCTTATTGATGAAAAAACAGACGAAGGCTCTTGAATTACTATTTGAAACACAAAAGCTGAGTTATTTACATTTTCTTTCTTGGAAACAGGCAGAAATTAGGAAGTAAATATACAATATGTTTTATTATATGTGACCTACTTTTTTATTGAGAGTGGACTCATTATACAGGCATCCCTCAATTAACACTAATCCACTTAGAAAATTTCAAAGTCACTAAATCACGGAAGTAAGCAACTATGCAAAGATTAATTTAATGTACCTGTATAAGAAAGAATTGAGACCTACCATTCATACACCAGGTACTATGCCAGGTGCTAAAACGGAGTCAGACAGATTTACCATGAAGCTAATGAGGCTTAAGCTGAGGGTCTCTCACTTGAACGAACCCTTCCTAAGGCAGATAAATGCGTTCATGTAAACATTACGTGAAACTGTAGTACAACCTTAAAACAGCAGTCACCATTTATTCTTGCAAATTTTTCTTTTTCTTTTTCTTTTCTTTTCTTTTCTTTTCTTTTCTTTTCTTTTCTTTTCTTTTCTTTCCTAGGTCAGTTTTCTTTTCTTTCCTATCCTTTCTTTTGTTTTTGTAAAATTTGCAAAAGTAAAATATAGGGTCCAGCCCTGGAAGTAATGCCTGACTGAATGTGGCTGATAGAATAATAATATGGGTGTAATAATTTATAGTTTTAATTTGAACATTTCACCTAAAATGTCATATGGGGTGCTTGGGTGTGATTTTGTTATGTTATGGAATTACATGCCTATGATTTTGTAATAAAAAAGGGATATTATTTGTACCAGATCCTGTATTTAAATCTTAATCTATGAATCCCTTTCTCTCTGTCCACTCAGACTTCCTGTCACACTTCTCCTTGTTTTAGGAGGTGCTAGAGTGCCCACAGATTTTTTTTTTTTATACTGGTTAAGGAAGAGTTGAGTTAGGGACACATTTCAGATTCATCAGAAATATTTATGCAACATTCTGTCATGGGTCACCACCACCATCCCCCATGGCTGCGTATTCAGCTGCCTTGGCCTTGGCCTTGGCCTGAGTCCTGCATCCACCTATTGCAGAACTTGCTTATGGGAGTGTCATGAGCAAATGTTTAGTTTAGTGATAGAGTCTTTCCTGTAAGTCAGCCCTCAGTCTCCACTCTGGTTGTTTGACATGGACTGTAAGAATTGAAAGCACTGGGCCACCTATATGGCCACCAGGCCTGTAGGTAACGCTGGCACTGAGGAATAACAGTGAGTCAACGCAGGTGACTATGCCATTCACTCAGCTTTTATTAATGAATATTGAGCCCATATCTATAGTAACTTAATAACACTAATAATCACTCAGAAACAGTCAACAATAACATCACACAAGAGAATTAGGGGATGATGAACCCAAGTCCCAAGAGCCCAAATCAGGTCCGTCCAGGCTGTCCGCTTCTTGCAAAGCAGAGCCAGAAGGGTGGGTCACGGCAGAGCTCTGTTTCCTGAGGCGGAACGTGCAGAACGTCTCAAGGTGACTTGCTCTCTGGATGTGTCATCCATGGTCTGAAGTCTGCTTTTATGCTTCTTTGATTGCAAAGTCATGTTTTTTGCAGTCTCCTGTAAACGTGTTTTTCTTGGGTTCAGTAAACACATGTTGTTTTCCTCAGTCCTGACAGGCACGTGTTGTTTACATCAGCTGTTAGGTACATGTCGTTCACCATGCTGTACTGTGCGTGCTGAGGGGTAGTGTCATCCCTCCGAGTCCTTGCTCTACTGCTCACATTCTAAACATGGCTCCAGGTTTTGCTCTCCAGTGACTAGTGCGACATGCATGCATTGAGGTGTCAGGGGCACATGTGGACAAGATGGGAAGCTAGGTGACACCAGCAGATGAGCCATATGAATGACTGACTTCTGACTCACAGAAAAAGACTTGATCCCAAAGCCGTTTCAAGTACTGGCCCCTGGGTACCAAGGTCAGAATGGAGGCTACACAAGAATGCTGTCAATCTGAAATCAGGGTAAGCAGGTTTAGGCCATGAATGCAGCAATCTACAGTAAAGGGAAATGCCTCCCACTGCTAGCAACCTTCCACTCCTAAACCTGCTACTCCAGGAGCTGTGGCAGGACCACAGACCAGGCATCCACAGTTCCCATGTACCTCAAACATCAGGAATTTTACTGGAGCCAGAGTGTGGGTTGCACCCATCAGTATCCATGATCACAGGCCTTTGGATCTCTCAATCTCTAAGGGAACTGGGGCTAGAGCTGTGAAATTAACAGTCTTAATGGAGCCCAGAAACGTCTGGGGAGCCAAATAACCTTCTCTTTGCACAACAGATAAAATTCCTTGTATGAAAAAAAAAGAAAAAATACTTATTCAGTCACTTGTGTGTGTAGTTGAATTACTGCAAGTTGTCCAGTATAGAAAAGGCTTCCAGGAATACTGCAGTTCCTATTGTGCTGACTCATAGTACATTGTAATTTGTAGAGGTCATATCTCAATGTAAGCATATCCTACAGGATTAGCTTTCTATTTCTGTGTAACAAAATACCACAAACTTAGGAGCAGAAAACAATACCCATTTTTTATTTCACTAATCTGTCGAGCAAAAGTCTGGCCTGGCCTGAATGGGGTCCTCTACTCAGGGTCTCCCCAGGCTAAAATCAAGGCATCAGCTTAGCTGCATTCTCATCTGGAGCTTGGAGCCCTTTTCCAGGCTCATGTGATATGGCAGGATTCAGCTTCTCGCAGTTGAAGGACTGAGGTTTCTATTTCTTTGCTGGCTGTTAGCCAGGACCTGCTCTCAGCGGCAAGAGGCTGCCTAGTTTCCTTGCCCCATGGCTGTGTCCATCTTCAAAGCCAACAATAGAGCATCTTCCTCATTTTTAATCCCTGGTGCTTGAATCTCTCTGTCCTGAAGGGCCCCATCCCTTTTTAAAACTTAATTGATTGGGTCTGGCCCACCCAGGACAATCTCCCTATTTTGAAGTCAGTTGATTTAGGACAGTACTTGCATCCGCAAAATCCCCATAAGCATGTAAATTAGAATTTGATTAAACAACTGGGTGAAGTGTATGTATACCAGGGAGTGAAGATAGGGGAGGCCGTCTTAGATTTCTGCCTCGATTTCTGTCTATGGCATGGAACGTACATAGGTTAGTACAAGGTATAACTGTTGTAGAACTTTTCAGCTTAGGATATATATCTGCCAAGACTTGGAAGGAAAATTCCAACATACAGTGAAAATTTATTTTAAAAGTTGAGCTATCTCTAATAAATCATTGTAACTGCAATGCTTCTATTAAAACTAATGAGAAATTCCAGACTCCTAATTTATTTATCAAAAACAGTTCATAAAAATTAGCAGGCTAGGCAATAAAGATGAATAATAAAATTAATAAAAATTATTCTGTCATAGAGAGCTAAATTATAACCAAAGGCTTTACAGAACACACCAAAACCAGTAGGAGCTTATTACGAGGAAGAATACATTCTGAGAAGTGATAAGCAGGATCATCGCCTGTCTTAGAGGAGAGAGGCCCTGCCTGGGTTCCTGCCCTGTGGAGCCCCTTGAACATCACAAAGACTGAAGCACAGAGAGGGCTTTCACTTTGACTTCATAGGAGAGGTACCTAGAAGTGGTAACTACCGGAGGAGGGCTGGAAATTATGGGATGGGTACAGGTGAGGGGGCCTGGCCTCAAGACCAGAAGAAAAGATAATTTGTGGGGCTAGGAAGAAAACCCAGCCCCTGGAAATAGCTGGTCACCCCAAATCACCGAGGCAGATGTCTAGGTAGATCAGGTTCTCCTAACGCTTGTTCTTTTTTCTCCTGCTCTGCTGGTACAGTTTTGAAAGTGAACTTCCAGAAACGATGAGATTGCTCTCTGGGGAAAGAGGGAGAGTACGTGCTCACCCTGGCTCTCAGAGGAACTTAACCATTTCTCTCCCCTCTGGCTTCTGGGTGGGTCCAAGCACCACTCAGATCCATAGTCTAGCCAGGCCAGCTCTGTGACATGTATGGAAGGCCTGGGAAGAACAGTCAAGCAGATTCCTGTTTTGTCTGATGAACAATGTAGTGCAATTAGTTGACCCAGGAGAAGATCAGAGGAAGACCAGGGATGTGGGAAGGAGGAGAATCAAAGATTCTGTTTTGGACAGGTAAATTGAGATGCCAATAGACATCCAAGAAGAGATGTCAAATGAGCAGACGTTTGAGTTTGGAGCCTGGGGGAGTGGTCTGAACTAGAGATGGAAATAGCATAGAGCTGATGTTGTTGTTGGGGCCAAATGTTTTTTCAAGTACCTGATAGATATTTGTGGTTCCTCTGTTATAGATTATAGATTTGTATTCATTGCCTGCTTATCTATTGAGTCTCTGACGATTATTGTTGAAATTTCCTAGAAGTTTATTGCAACTGAAAATATGTAACAGACAACCTCAAATCATTTAAATTTCACAACAACTCTGATAGTTATTTTTAAATGTAAAACCTTCATAGAGAAAGAGGCTGAGACTTAAAGAGGTTAAGTAATTTCTCATATCATGACAGCTAAGTGGCAGTGCTGGAAGCTGGATGCACAGGTCTAATGAGAGTTCTGACCTCAATATACAAATTTAGAAGTCATCAGCATGTAACACATAAGAAAAATGTATTTGTCCTCCAACAGGAAGTGATGGACAGTTTATGTTCACGCGGAAGGGGTATATTGGGTCTCCCAAGGGAACTCACAGGATGGTATAAATAGTAACTCAGCTTAGAAACCTGACTTGCCTTTACTGCAAGACTGAATCCATCTTTCAGGAATGGACTTGCATTCACCTAGTTTGTGAGTCTGATTTTTGAAAGCAGATTGCAGTAAGAACTCACTGTCCAAGAGATAGGAATACGTAAAATCCATGCAATTCGCTTTTTCTTATCCTGTACTAAAAGTGAAGAATATGGAAATACTTATTGACTTTAAGCTAAGACAACATAAAGCATCCACCTCACTTTTCCCTGGGAAGAGTATGGGCTCAAGGTGCTGGGAGGGCGGCGTGCCAGGAGAGTGTCACTGTTCCATGCAGCTGTTCCTGAGTGGTATTCTTTTATAACAAACAAGTAAATGTAAGTAAATGTTTCCCTGTGAGCACTGTGAGACAGTGTGGCAAATTTTCATACTTAAGATGAGGGTCCTGGGAACTCCTACTTATAGCCTGTCAGTCAGCAAACTGTACAGGTGGCCCCTAGTACTTGGAATTGTCGTCTAAAGTGGGGGCAGTCTGGTAGGACTGAGCCCTTAAGCTGTGGGATTGAATACTGTCTCCAAGTAGATAGTGCCAGAATTGAGTTAAATTTGTAGGACACGCAGTCGATGTCCACCGAGAATTGGAGAATTGCTTGGAGGTTTTGGAAAGCACCCCAGGAAGACATGGATTTCTGAGCAGAAATCTGGAAGGAAGGGATAAGTGGGTACAAGGGAGGCAACAGCTACTGTAGATAGAGATCTTAGAAGCAGAGGGCCTGTTACCAAACAGAAATGGGTTTTGGCTGCTCACCACCCCCCATAGACAAATTCTGGAGGCAGAGGTTTGGTAAGAAAAGGAAAGAGGTCTTTTATTCCAAAGCTGCACCATCTGGGAGCATTGCAGGCCCCTCCTCAGTGCCCAGCCCTTTTAGAAAACCCAGAGGAAAAGTCCAGGAGCCTCTGCCAGACCAGTGCAACGGCGCACCCACAGTTCCTTCTCCCGTTGAAAACACTGTCCTTCAGGAACTGCAGGCAACTTCTGAGTCCCCCAAGAAGCTCAGCTTCTATCCCTGACACTGTCAGACCTCAGGCTCCCTCTTTTTCAGAACTGCTATTGGCCACACAGCTTCCAAGGCGAGCAAAATCCCGCAAGCCCTGGCCTGCATGTCCTCATGGTGTGTCCAAGAGAGAGTACATGTCTCCCTTACCCTGGTTTATTTAAGCTACTCCTGTGGGCCCTGCAAGGTACCCAAACTTCCATGTGATTCAGGAGGGCCCACCCTCTTCCCCAACCAATCCCATCTTTTCTCAGACTAGACTGACATGTCGGCCAGACCACAACGAAGTAGCCAATCATCCTCACCAGCCTTGCAAAATGACTTCCTCTTGCTGAGTCTTGCCCAGGGGTGAGGAGATCTGTGGTCACATGCCACTCTAGCTTGGTTACCTAGGCCCCCACACACTGCCCCTGTGCCCGCTCCCCTCTGCCCTACTTGCACTCAGGGCCTGGCCAGGTTACCAGCATCAGGCATGGGCTTTATTTAGATCCTGGCTCCGCCACTTTAGAGCTGTGTGGTCTTGAGCAAGTTGATGAATCTTTAAAGGCCTTATTTCATATAATAAGTAATCATGGAATAATACTACCTACCTCCTGAAATTACTGGGAGGGTTAATAAGACACTGTAAATGCCCTGGTCCATAGAGAGGACTCAATGAGCGCTAGTTTCCTTTCATCCTGCTCTTTCTTTTGTTTTTTTAATCCTCAAACTAGGATATGTGTGGTTCTTTTTTTTTTTTTTGAGAGAGAGAGAGAGAGACATTGATATGAGAAACATCAATTGGTTGCCTCTCACACTTGCTGTGACTGGGGATTGAACCCACAACCATTTGGTGCACAGGACAGCACTCCAACCAACTGAGCAAATTGGCCAGGGCCTGCTCTTTTTTGGATTAGTTTACAGAATAGCTACTTCTATATAGCATGTGAAGGGATCAGTACCTTGCTATTTCCAACAAATGTTTTTTGAGGTGCTAATGTCTTCCAATGATAGCATAAGCCATCGTTTAATTGGGAACATTAGCCGCCATTAGATTAGGAATATTCCAGATGGTCCCAGCACAATGCGTTCATATCACAGATGGTTCATAATAGCAAGTCTGGAGTTACAAGGAGGAGTGGGCATATCAGTTTTAGCTTTGGGCTTTCATCTCCTTCTTAAATATACTATTGCTATATAAAATAAAATATGTATGCACACATATGTTTGCCTTTCTAAATGGTTCATAATTAGGTGAAGGTGCATAAGAAAATGATCTTCATTCTGGTTTTAAATGCATTTTCTTCCCTTCAAACACAGGCTTTTGTGAGTACTGCTCTCTCTGGAAGGTAATTCCTACTTTTTTTTCAGAGTCCACATAAATTATCAGTTTCTCTGGAAAGGACTCTCAAGTTTCCAGTCTAGATAGGACTTTTTGTTTTTTTAATAGTCTTCTGCTTTTGTTACCTATCTCTGTGTTATAAACCACTCCCAGCTCTGGCTGGTGGGACTCAGTGGATTGAACATCAGCCTGTGAAGCAAAGGGTGGCCAGTTCAATTCCCAGTCAGGGCACATGCGTAGGTTGTAGGACAGGCCCACAGTAGGGGGTGCACAAGAGGCAACCACACACTGATGATTCTTTCGCTCTTCCCCTTCCCTTCCCCTCTCTAAAAATAAATAAAATCTTAAAAAAAAAAACACCACTCCAAAATTCAGTGATTTAAATACTAATGCATTATTTCCCATTTTTTTGGTTGATCAGGTGGCTCTGCTTCATGTGGCCTTGACTGAGATGCTGGAGGGTCACAAGCCTGGCATACCACGCTGGCCACCTACTGGGAGCCCAGCTGGGGCTGTTGGCCAGGGCCCTTGGTTATATTCCATGTGGATTGTGTGGCTGGTGATCTTCACAGATTAACTGGATTCTAAGAAACTGCATTTGAGGAGGTCTAGTTCCATTGTGCAAGTGTTGTGCATCAAACCATGCATGCGATGTCCCACTAGTCAAAAATTAATTACATGGCCAAACCAGGGTCAACCTGGGGATTACACAAAGGCAAAATATCAGGAGGCAGGTTCATTGGGGACCACCAAAGTCTACCACACGCAGTGAGACTTTCCTTCACAGTGCTTATCATTGTTTGCAATTACATATTGTATGTTTATTTTGTTTCTCTCAGTAGACTCTAAGATCCATGAAAACAGGGATCTTTATGGGGTTTTGTTTGTTTTTGTTTTTTTGCTAATCATTGTGGAACAGAACTTTCAATGCACTCTAAAGGTTTTGAAGAACTTCAAGAAACTGAGAAACTCACAATAGGTAGCATCATACAGGTCTCGCAAAAGGGATTGGTCCAAAACTGTTAGCCAATCACCTGCCTCCACAGTATTTTAGAGAGATTCGTAGGTGTCCTGTGCTCCTTCCTCCGTCATGGCTGAGGGCAGGGGGAGCTTCTCTTTCACCTGAAGTAAACTTTTGAGAGGGATTTCAAAAACTATTTGGAGAACTTAAGATGTGCCCCTTGGATTTCGATGCACCATCCCCGTGAACATTCCATTGTTTGCAGGTGCCAGGGTGGTTTGCAGGCATCAGAGCCTGCAGATTTTGCAAATCTGCAAAATTCAGATTTTATGGATGAGAAAACTAAGTGAAGTTGAATTACTTATCCAATATCACATAGCTAATAAGTAGCAGAATTGTGTTTCCAACCTAGATCTGTCTTCAAAATTCAAGTCCTTCCACTCAGGGAGACGTGGAAAAGACACATGTCTTCAGAGGCAGACATAGAGACCAGGTTTAGGGTACAAGCTATTTAATAGGGATCAACACCTGTGGAAGGAAGGGAGAGGAAACCGTACTAGGCAGATGGAGAGACTGTGCTGTGGTACAGGCCTCAGCCCCCCTGCGGGAGCTCTGGGACAAATGCTGTCCATCAGTGTGGTCCCCCTTTGGGTGGAAGGCTGGACCTTATACCTCTGTCTCACTCAGACACAGGATGCACGTTACCCAATTGTGGCGGTAAATTTTGCGACAACTTGACTGGGACACAGAGTGCCCAGATGGTCATTTCTGGTTGTGTCTATGGGAGTGTTTCTGGAGAAAATCAGCTTTTGAATTGGTAGAGTGAGTGAGATAGATTCCTCGCCCCCTGCCCCCACCCCACCATGTGGGTGGTCATCATCCCATCAGTTGAGGGACTGAATAAATCAGAAAGGTGGAGGGAGAATTCACTCTCTCTGCCTACATAGATGAGCTGGGACATTGGTCTTTTGCACTTGGGCTGGGACTTACATCCTCAGCTTCCCTGGTTCTCAGGTCTTCAGATTTGGACTGAAACTCCTACCACTGGTTTTCCTGGGTGTCCAGCTTACCCATGGCAGATCGTGGGACTTCTGAACCCCCATAATCATGTGAGCCAACTCTTCATAGTCAGTGAGTCCTTTCCTCCTCCCCTTTCCTCCCCTCCCTTTCTCTTCCCTGCCCTGCCTTTCCCTTTCCTTCCCTTCACTTCCCTTCCACTCCCCACCCTATGCTATTGCTCGCTCTCTCTTCCACTGTTCTCACAGTTCTACAGGTCGATTTGGCTCAGTTAATTGGCCCTCATCCGAGGTCTCCTATGGGAGTGCAGTAATACGCAGCTGAGACCTGGGAAGATGGCCCCTGGGCCGGGATGATGGGTCAGTCACAGCTGGATGGACACCTATCTCTTATGGCTAGCCTGGTCTTTCTCACTGTATGGTAATCTCAGGGGTAGTTGGACCTCTTACATGGTGGCTTCTCCTAAGGAGCATTCCAAGGGACAGAAATTATTAGCTGCCAGTCTCTTAATGTCTGTGCCTTAAAATGGGCACAACATCATTGCCACTGCACTTCGTTGGGCAAAACAGTCACAAAACCCACCCAGACTTAAGGGGAGTGGACATCGAACCCCACTTCTTGATGGAAGGAATATCAAATAATTGGCCATTTTTAGTGTTTCATCTTTGCTTTGGCATTTGACACTGTTCATCGAAAGTGATACCATATCAAGTTCCCTTGTTTTTCTTTGACCTCTGACTTCTTTTCTAGTCTCCTTCAGTGGTATCTTCTTTGCTCCATTACTTAACCATCCTCTACCGTTTTCTCTCTTACCACTCCTTTGTCCTGACGATCATATCTACTCTTGTGACTTCAGTCACTGCCTTTAGGCTGATTGACCAAATCTCTACAGATTACCACCCTAATCTGACTCACAGGGCCAGGAATCTTTTACAACACTTGTGGAAAGTGTCTGAACGGGCTTTGTGCTCCCCCACCCATGGGCAGGGCCACGCATTTTCCCGAAAGGTGGCTGGGTCTTCACTGCAGGGCTTTCCTGAGGGTTTCCTCCCTCTACCCAACTGCACCAAATTCAGTGCAACCTCCGGAATGACCTCTGTGAATGACAACCTGGGAGGACCTAGGACAGGGACTCAAAAGTGTCCCAAAAGATGTGGGAAGGCTGACCAGCTGCATGTCAGAAATGACTTACACGAATATTTAAAATCTTTCACTGTAGGGTCTTCACTTAGTGATTTCCGGGTCACTCAGCTATCACAGTTTATATGTTTTTATTAATTTGTCACAATCACACTTTCATAGTTAATAAATGAACAACTCAATTAGCCAACTCGTAATCCACGGTACTCCTTCCTATAAAAACAAAGTCCTACCAGACCCTTTCTCACTAAGCATATGGACACGATATTCCATAGTAAAAATATGCTGTCACTGGTCCCTGAAAACACACACTCAAAAAACAGGTAAAGATTCGAAATAAGAGCTTGCTTTAAAAACAAAGGAAATAAACGATGAGCATTATTTAAATAAATCCTAATTTTGTGATGCGACAGTTGTTAATTTTGTTATATTTATAGCTGAGTCCTGTGTTGGCAGACCATTTCTGTGCCATTAACTGCAAAGTGGAGACTAGAAAAGTGAACTTATGTTTGGGAATGGCCCATCACCGTGGTTTCTTTTCCATACTGGGACTGATCTTAGTAATCAGTTCATCATACAAGTATTTCAGTTTATGGATATACCAAGTTTGGCATCCTCAATCTTATGCCGTCTTCAGTGAAAGTCAACAGACATTCGCAAGGCACCATGTTCCACATTGTAGAGGCTATAAAGAGACTAAAAAGGTTAGTGAGAGAGAGAGAGGAGTCACAGACAACTGTGAGACAGGAAAGTTAGGTGACAGTGTCAGAGAGCACAGGCATGTGGCGGAATGCATGGGACTAACTGGTACTTCTCATTTAAGGAGAAAGGGATGGGAGAGCATTCCAGAACGGAGTAGAAGGATGGAGCAGGAGTTCAGGCAGTGGTTGGGGATGATGAGTAAACTCTCGGTTTGAACACAGAGTATATGTGCGTGGGTACCAAGGGGAATGAAAGCATTATTCAGGGAGGAGTGAGTCATCAAGGCTTTTGAGCATCACTGAGTCTTGGGCCCAAAATTGTTTAAGACTGTGTCTCCCAGGGAATATCATGTCAGTGCTTGATTGCCCGGGAGTCTTATTCTTGCTTTTCTCCAACAGAAAAGTCTTATTTTAAAATCAAAACAAAACAAAACACCCTTTCCTTGAGCTGAGTCTCTTTCTAATAACTCCCTCCAACAGCCAAGCCTGTGAGAATATTGCCAAACAGCAATGGGGTCCTGCCGCCCTCCGCTACCCTCTAGGCTAAATTCTGGAGGCCAAAGTTTGGTGATAAAGGAAAGGAGTCTACGTTCAAAACCTTCACAATTTTGGAATCTAAATTCTTTAACTCCTTAGTTACTGCTTTAATCAATTAAGCATATCAATTAAGGCTAACATCTTTTAACAACTGAGTTCTCCTATCATTCCCCCTGTGACTCTCTAATCATCTTATTTGTATAGACTTAGTTTACAAACTAAAACAACATAAGATGCAAAAGCTACACAATTTTGGAAGAATGGCAGGCTTCTGCCTCAGGCGGTCATCCCTTCTAGAACATACAAAGAAGAATAACCCTGTCGCTCTCTGCCAAGCTGGCCCAGGCCTTTTGGGAAATGCAGGCAGCTGTAGCAGGATCATCAGGCATCCTTGAGGAAGAGAGAGAGAGAAAGTCCAGTACCCTCTTTTTATTTTAAATCTTCTGGCCCATAATTCCATGCTCTCTGGAGGTATTCAGCTTCTCAGCCAATCCTGTCCAAGACTGTTTCCCATCGCCTCGGCAACTGCCTCATGCAGCCCCTCCCTGCTGCTCCCCAGTGGTCGGATCAGATCTCTGTAACAGGAGCAGGCTAGAATCTCTGTGTCCCCCATTTCTCGTATGTTCTTTAAAAGCTCTGAAGCCCACCACCATCAATAAAAATCCACATAAAAATGATGTGATATATGTACTTAGTAATGAAAATTTGAAATGTGTGTTTCCAAAAATATAAAATTAAAATCCACCCATGATTCAGTGCTTCCAAATGAACTACAGTTGAAATACTGGTGTATGTTCTTGTGTTCTTTTCTCTTTACATGTATTTATGTATTATCTACTTTTACATAATATGATCTATAAAAGTGAATATAAATTATTTTATGATCTGCTTTTTTCCTTTAGCAATGTTACACAGTCACCATTCCATGTTATTAAATGCTTTTCTATAATTTCATTTTTTCAGGTCAGATTTATTGAGATATAATTTACATGCAGTAAAACTCTTTTTGAAATGCTCAGTTTGATGCTTTTGAAAAATATATAGTCCTATAAACCCTACAAAAACCAAGATATAGAACTTTTCTGTCGTCCCCAAATTTCCTTCCCCACTCCCAGTCCTTAGCAACTGAGGATCTGATTTCTAACCTTGTATTGTAATCTTTTCCAGAATGTCATATAAATGGAATCATACAATATGTAGTCCTCTTTGTGTGTACAACTGGATTCTTTCACTTAAAATAGGTTTGTGAGATTCATTCACATTGTGGAAATGTATCAGTAGTTTGTTTCTATTTATGCTGAATTTATTCTATTTATTTGTTCTTTTATGTTAGCCATTCAGGGTGCTCATTAATTTCTCAATGATTTCAGTGGTTTTAATTTGCATTTTCCTAAGAACAAATGATGTTGAGCCCCTTTTTGTGTGCTTGTTTGCCATCAGCACCTCTTCTTTGATTAGGCATCTGTTTAAGTATTTTGTTCATTTTTTAATTGGATTTATTGATTTGTGAAAAATCTTTATATTCTGGATACAAGTCGTCTGTAATGTATACGTATTGTGAATATTTTCTCCCACTCTGTAACTTGTTTTTTCATTTCTTTAACAATGTCCTTCAAATAGCTGCAGATTTTAATTTTAAAGTCCAATTTATCCTTAAAAATCTAGATGTACCACAGATTTTTTATCCATGCACCAACTGATGGACATTTAAAAAAATTAATCCTCATGTGAGGATATACTTATCAATTTTTATATAGAGAGAGGGGAAGGTCGGTCGTCATGAGAAAGAAACATGAACGCACTGACTCCTGAGCACATCCCAAGTGGGGACCGGGGACCCGCAACTTCACTTCTCTTGGGTCAATTCCTAGGAGTGAGGTTGTTGAGTCATGTGGCAGGTCTGTGTTTAACTTTATAAGAGGCTCCAAACTGTTTCCCACAGTTGAACGCTACAAGTTTACACTCTCAACAGGAATGGAAGGCTCTATCTACTTTGCATGCTAATAGCATTAAAAAAAATGTAGCCATCCTGTAGGTGAGACTATTTTACATGCTATCAGTATCTCTTCTGCAAAGAAATCCCTGTTCAAATCACTTGGGGGTTGTTTTATTAAACATGGATTTATTTCTATAACTATGTGAATACACCCAGAAGAGATCCAGTTTTGGAGGGGACTAAAGATTATACAATTTGGAGAGCCCTGTTTGAGGAAAATAATATAAAATTACTTATACAAAATGATGAGAACCTATCTTACTGTGTCAAAGGAGTCTATGAAAGTGAAAATTCCAAGGCTTAACTCTAATTATCTTCATAGTAAATCTACTCTGGAGAAAACATAATTGGTTTACTCAATATCCTATTATTGTACATTTTTTTCTGTCTTTTTTGGGGGGTACCATTAGCCACCATATTCAGATAAATAGTTTATAGCTAAATCTTGGCATAGATGTGTATTCATTTACTAGGGATAATTTTTTTAGCAGAATAGTTCTGCCAAATGGTATGATTATATTAAAGAATTGATATAAAAATTCATACTATTTATACTTCCTCTGACATATATGAGCATCCCTCCCAGTCTCACCTGTTATGGATGTAATGTTTGCATTTAAAAAATTGTTACTGATTGATTTGAGAGAGAGAGAGGAGAGAAGAGAAGAGAGAAACATCGATGTGTTGTTCCGGTTATGTATGCGTTCATTGGTTCATTCTCATATGTGCACTGACCGAGGATGGAACCCACAAACTTGCTGTAATGGGAACAGTGCTCTAACCAACTGAGCTATCTGGCCAGGGCTTGCTTTTGTTTTTAAATGATTTCTTCTCCACTTAACCTCATCAAATTTCTACCTCCACTGTGTCACTGACACTGCTTGGCATATCACCAAGTGTCTGTTTCTCAAATCCAGTGAATTCTTTTCCTTTTCCGTAGTGTGTCATTGAACACTGTTGACCATTTTAGTCTTTTTGTTTCTTTGGCTTTCATGGCCTCATTTCTGAAATCGCCCTGACATTTCCGCGGCTGCTGCCCTTGCTCTTCTCTGCCTTGGCCCCTCTCTTGCTTTGCCTGGCTCTTCAGCGTCGTGTCCACTAGGAGTCTTTCTTTGACTTTCTTCCTTTTCCATCTATTCCCCTCCCACCTGTGATGGTTAATTTTGTATGTCGACTCAGCTAGGCCACAGGACCCAGATATTTTGTCAAACACAATAATTCTAGATGTTTCTGTGAAGTTATTTTGTATATGAGATTTATGTTTTACATCAGTAGATTTTGGGTAAAACAGATTACCTTCCTAATATAGATGGACCTCATCTAATCAGTTGAAGGCCTTAATAGAAACAAGATTGATCTCCTCAGATAAAGAAGGGATTCTGCCAGCAGACTTCCTCTGGACTCCAGCTGTATCATCAGCTCTTCCCAGGAGCTCCAGCCTGCCAGCCTGCCCTGTAGAATTTGAAATCTCTAGCCTTCGCAATCAATGTGCCAATTCCTTAAAATCTTTCTCTCTCTCTCTCCATATATATATATATATATATATATATATATACACACACATATATGTTCTAACCAACATATATATGTGTATATGTATAGATGTATATATGATCTATCCATACACACACACATTCTCTGGACAACCTTGAATAATACACTGTTATATATTAGTGGATCTCAAACTCCAGTTGCATCAGAATCACCGAAGGTGTTTTGTTCCTAAAACAGAAGACCCAGTGAATCCCTGTCTTACAATCTGGCTTCAGTAGGTTTGGAATTGGACTTGGGAATTTGCACTTTCATAGGCTCCACAGTTGATTCTCATGTACGTAGTGAGAGAATCACATTTGAGAAACACTAGTCTGCATATTCTTTCTGGATTATCTCATCAATTCTCTTATCTTTATTATAAACAAGATAATTATTCCCAAATCCATAGCTCTAGGCCAGAAATTCCCTGAATTCCAGATCTTTTTATCTGCTAAACATTTCTTTTCCTTGTTCTGTGTGCAACTGATCTCACCATTTCCCGATCATGTCTTTTTTAAATCCCCATTTCAGTGAATGATACAATGTCCACTCACTCAAAGGAGAAAGCTGGGAGCCCTACTGAACCCCTTCCTCTCACTTCTCCACTTCCTTAGTGTCTTTCATATCTTCTCTACCTTTTCACTCCACTGCCGTTGCCAGGATCTGAACCACAGTACCGTCTGGAGTTGGCGGTTGTAATGAACTCCACTTCCTGCCACTTGTCCTCCCAACCCAACCTCCTCTTCTTTGCCGGATCCATTTTCTAAAATGCAAATCCAGCCATGCTTAAGCTCTTCAATTACTCCTTTCCTGCCCAAAGGATAAGTGTGAATTCTCAGGATGAAATAAAGCCCCCCATGGCTGGGCCTCCTTCCCCATATCGGTGGCTGCTGTCCCCAGCTGTTTGTAGCCGCTTAGACATGGGGGGGCAGTGTTTGGCATATTCATGATCCTGTTACACTGACCTGTCTCCCTAGAATGTGTTCCCTGCCATCCAGTGACCACTTATTCATCCTTCAAGACTCAAGAATCGTCTCTGTTGCCAAGCCTTATCTAGTGGTCCCAGTCTTTCTTCAATCACACTGAAATACTTCATTGTCCTTACTCATTTTCATGTGTGGCAGTAAATAAATAGTAGATAATTTCCTCCTAGATTGGGGATTAATTTTTCACTTTTATATCCTGAGTATTGAGCAGAGCCTGGCATAGAGTACAGATGTGTGCTTGTGCCTGTTGATTAAATAAATGAATTACTTATGGTGGAAAGAACATTGTTCTGTCTAAGGTCTGAGGATCTAATATATAACATGGTAACTGTAGTTGATAACACTGTTTTGCATAATTGAAGTTTGCTGAGAGTAGTACTTAAATGTCCCCCTGTGCACACACACATATATAAATATGTGAGGTGATGGGTGTGTTAATTAAATGAAAGGAATCCTTTTGCAATGTATACATATATGAAGTTATCACTATGTACACTGTCAATATGTTAAAATTTTCTTTGTCAATTATACTTCAATAAAACAAAAGAAAAAGAAAAAAAAACATGTCCTAGGAGTTCAATTATTTGAGTGTATGCCTAGTTCAACCTGGAGTTAATTGACTTCCTTGGAATTAACCCTCCTAGAATTCAGGTAGCTTTGGGATTTGCTGGAAGGTAAGTAATAAAATCAGCAAATGATGACCAAATTGACATGCAGATTATATTGTGACTGCCAATGAGACCCTCCAAAAAGTATCTATTATTAGTATTTATTTTATAGTACCAGTAATTCATGTTGTGCTGATGTCAAAAGGTTTGGAGTCCTAAGCTAATTGAGGTGAAGAGTAACTGGTAAGTAATACAGAGTTACCAAAAGTAATACAGATCCCCTTCCTGCCCATCTGAAGCGTCTGCAAGGAGAAGCCCTGGGTAACAGAAGTCAGCTATCATGGAGCTACTGTGAGCCTCTGTACCACACAATTGTGCAACCTGCACTCCCCCCAACAGTACCTGAAAATGAGGATCCCCCATCCCTGATGTTTAATCAGGAACCCTGAGCGGCAGCTGGATTTTCTGAATCTATCCCAGGCTTTGGTTGCGGTAGATCTGTTGTTTGAGAAGAACCCTGTGCTTGAGCTTCCTTTCACTCAACCACTGGGGAAGAAGCAAGAAAAAGTGGGATTCTCAACTAACCTTTGTTTTCATTCCGTTTCCTTGATGGTACTACTTCACTTTCCTCTTGAAGCACGGGTCAGAATGTCCCCCTTTCTTCTAGGGTCTTACATTCAGGCTTAGATGTTACCATAACAACAATGGCTTAACAGCAACAATGACAACAAAGTAACAGCAGCAGCAGTAATTTGTAGCAGCAGCAGCTGTTTAGTGGGCGGATTCTGTTTCCTGGGCTCTGTCAGGACCATTTGGCCTGTATTGTTGCATTTACTACCTGTGACGACCCTACATAATAGACGCTCTGTTGGCTCCGTTTACAGGTGAGTCCATAGGCTCAGACAGATTAAGGAATTTGCCTAACGCTGCACAGCCAGTAAGAGGCAGAGCTGGGAAATGAACTCTGGCATGCCTGACTGCAACAACTCTTACCTATGGTCTTACCCGCTTTTCCTGAATTACCCTCATTCTAGAGCATATGTTATATCCACTGGACATGAGAATAATTTTCGAAGACCTTTCAGGGTTTTGATCTTATTTTATTGGCCAAGCTTAACCTGCGCAGGGACGAACTCTCGGGGTGTCTGGAGACACGGTGCCCAAAAGGGCTGCAGATGAGAGACGCACCGAGCGCTTACAGCTAAGTCCTTATATAGGGAAGAGCAAGCAAGCCTTGAACAGAAGCAGACGTGGCAGTTAGCTATTTGCTGACAGAGATCGCGCAGGGGAACAGGGTGGGGTTTCAAAATTCAAAACTAAACAGATTACCATCTGCCTATCTTGCTCTAAGTAGGGCACTCACATAGTGCAGGATGTCTGCTCAGCCTTTGTTTGCATGCTGTTCCTCGTTCCTGTTTTGCTGTGGTTCTCAATTTCCCAGATCTCAACACATGCACCCAAAAATTGATAGTGGTGAGTTTATAGTTCTTGAATTCAAATCTTTGACTTGATTGAGCAGAGGTATATGACAGCCATATACAATTATAAGAAAACTTATGACAACTTGAAAATATAGGTCCTTAGGTTTTCTGACTAAATAAAACAAAACAAAAAACCTACCAACCAATACACCAACGAAACCTCTTACATTAGAAACTTTGTCCTAAACAAAATGCATTCTAAGTTTTGAAGCACAGGTTCACAGTTTGAGGAGTCATCTGATGAATCATTTTTCACTTCTGATGTGCAACCATTTCCAAAGACCTTTTCCGTTAAATGTTAAGGCGTGAACTCTGGAAGTCTTAAGAGTTATTCACTGTGTCTTACTTGCTCATCAGGTGACTATTTCTCCCACCTCTGGTTCTGACCAATCACTGCTTCACATGTTACTATTTCCAGCGTTCATGCTGTTCATTCTCTACTCACACAACTTCGTTTCTTCTGAGCCCTGTCTCCTACCAAGTGCTTCTTTTAAAAATTGTTCTTGTGATTAATAATCTTTCATTGGCAACTGCTGTGATTCATGGGTAGTAACAAGCCTGGAAGGTGAAGGGCAGACATTCTTATTTTATTTTGGTGTGGTTGTTCCAGCACTAATTTAAGGTATCATCCCACCCACCTACAGCCCCATGCTGTGAGGCTACCTGATTGTTTTCTGTTGAAATACCAAGAGCTGTAAATTTCCGAGAAAGATTAAGCTCCTCATTTGCCTAAACATTGCATCCATCAAGATAAAGACAATTCAGCTGGAAGGACCCACGCACCCTTAAGGCAGGGGGGTCACACTCATTTTCACCCGGGGCCACATCAGCCTCCAGATTGCCTTCAAAGGGCCGAAATAATTTTAGGACTGCATAAATGTAACTACTTTTAACTGTTAAGGGGTTAAAATTACATTCGGCCCTTTGAAGGCAACTGAGAGGCTGATGTGGCTCTGGGTGAAAATGACTGTGACCCCCCTGCCCTAAGGGTTGGCTGTTACTCCCTAGTCTTGGGAATCATAAATACCTCCAGGTTGGCCCCTCTTTATCCCCTTGAAATTGGTAGCCAAGACTGCTGCCATCTGTGACGCACTAGAGTCGTCTATGACTCACAGGGTTCCCACAGGATACAACCACAAAAATTGCCCTCAGGCAGGGCACTAGCTAGCAGTTTTGGCACTTGGGCTAAAAGGACAAAACTCCCAAGTCAACTTGTACTTTTAACTAGTCATTCTTACTGATTAGGTAGTAATATTTATAAAATCATTAATGTGGTGTACCCTCTACATTTGGGGGGCCTGGCAAAGCTTTTGGCCACCCCACAGTTGCTCGTGTGCCCTGCACCAGTCTGATGTGCCACCGTGGCCTGACTGAGGAAGAAGGAATTTGCATCCCTGCTGCAGGGAGAGCTGCCTCGCCCACCCATCTCCATCACAAAGTGACTAATGGACGTCCGTGATAGGGGACTTAAGAGCTGGAAAATTTTAGTTTAAGTAATAGCTAATAAACTTAGTAATCAATGCATGTAAATGCTTTTGTGGCAGGAACTGAAGGTATGACCCACCCTGACTCCAGGAGACCATAAGCAGTTCCACCTTCATTCCTCAGAAGGACTGCAAGCAACTCAAGATGATATCTGGGCCATTGTACTCCAGGGAGAAATGACCACTGCCCAGGACACAGTTTAAGACTACCACCCAGAACAAGAATGCTGAAGTCGTTTTTTTTTTAATCCAATTAACTTTTCCCTGAATTTCAAAGCCCCTCACCACAGCTTGTTTATTCCCCGCTATAAAAACCTTGGCCTGGAAAGAAAGAGGAGATGGTCTGTTAGGGTATGAACCTGCCATCTTCTCACATCGCCAGCCGTCTAAATAAAGTGCCCATAAAGACTCAGTCCCTGTCTCTGCTTACTGGGTTTGGCAGTGACAGGCAGCCCAAAGTCCAGTGTCTTTCCGGTTTCATATGGACACAATCATGTTGTCTACAGATAAATACAGTTTTACTTATTCTTTGCAGCTGTATGTTCCTTCTTTTCTCCCTCTCTTCCTTTTTTCCTTAGAGATACATAGAAGTGCAAGAGGCTGCTACTACTACTGCAAATATTTATTGAAGATTTAGTATAAAACAAGTGCCTTTGTACCATTGTAAAAAGTCAGTTGTTTCTATATGTGGGGTCTAGCTCTTGAATCTGTATTCTACTTTATGGACCTGTCTGCCTTTGTGTCAAATTTACACTGTCTTGTGCTATTTTGCTTTATAATAAACCTTGGAATCACACGGGATTAGCCCTCAAAATTTGTTTTTCCTTTTTAAATTTTGCTTTTGCTATTCTAGGTTATTTGCATGTCCATATGAATTTTAGAATCAGCTTGTCAGTTTGTGCCAAAAAAAAAGCCCACTGGGTTTGACTGGTATTGTTTGAATCTATAGATCAATCTGGGGGAGAATTGCCCTCTTAACATTAATTTTTCCATTCATGAACAAGTTGTCTCTCACCACTTATTTGGTTTTCCTCTAATTTTCCACTGTAATGATTTGTAGTTTTCACTATGTAGGTCTTCCATATCTTTAGGCAGTCTTTCATAGTTTTTATCCCTGAATATTTCATATTTTTGATGCTTTGCAACTGATATTTTAAAATTTTGATTTTGGATTATTGCTAAAATTAAAATGCCATTATGTTGTATATTGATCTTATATCCTGCAACCTTGCTCCATTCACTTAATAGTTGTAGTAGCTTTTTCTAGTAGATTTTATTGAATTTTCTACCTAAATGATGTCATTTGTGAAAAAAGACAGTTGAACTTTTTTTACATTGTTAGATTCAACTTACTAAAATTTCGTTAAGATGTTTGCGCATATAGTCACGAAGAACGTTGGTCTGTAGCTTTCTTATTTCATAATGCCTGTGTCTGATTTTGTTATCAAGCTAATACTGGCCTCAGAGAGCAAGGATTTCCTTCACTGAAAAAATCCTGAAAGATCCCTGACCGATGTGGCTCCGTTCATTGGCCATCCTCCTACAAAGTGAAAGGTGACTGGTCCGATTCCCGGTCACAGCACATGCCCGGGTTGCAGGTTCTGTCCCCAGTCAGGGTGCATACGAGAGGCAACCCATTGATGTTTCTCTCATACTTCGATGTTTCTTTCCTTCTTTTTCTCCTTCCCTTTCTCTCTCTCTAAAGATAAATAAATAAAATCTTTAAAAAAATTCTGAGTTTCTGTGGAATTGGTATTATTGTTTCCTTAAATGTTTAATAGAGGCCCCACAGAGCCCCTAGTCCCTTTTGCCACCTGAGACATAGTGAGAAGTCTGCAGCCAAGAGAGGGCCGGCATCTGGCCACGCCGTCCACTCTGATCTTGGGCTTCCGGCTTTCAGGACTGTGAGAAGTAAATTTCTGTTGTCTGTAAGTTACACAGTCTGTGTTATGGGGCATGGCAGCCTTAATGGACTAAAACATCTGAACAGCAAAGTTATGAAACACATTTCTAAATGTCCCTTTGGAGGGAAGACTCAGCATAATCCCTGACTGCATACCAGTGTTAGAGGAAGTGAACTGCAAGTGGAGAATGTTGTGATTAGGGGATGAGATGCTCCCATTTTTATCACTCCTATTTGTATGGCCTGCAGGGTGCTGTCTATCATTTCACCTCTCTTCTTCTAATAACCTGTAAGTTCTCAGATCGTAGCAATCATGATTGTTCTCAGTGTATCATCTCATTTTCATATGTTAATATACATGTGTGTATATATACGTATTGTCGTATGTATTTATATTTACATTTTTCCCTATTGCACCACCCAGCCGTGTTTCCCCCCGACCCTCTGCCTCACCAGGTGTCACTTAGCAGGTGCAATAAAACAAAGCATGTTGTTGACATTAGACACACTGGCCCAGCTGTGAGCCAGCCTCTGCTCTTCTTCCTACAGATCTGATTATTTCCATTGTGCAAGTAGAGAGGAAATTGAGGCTCATATTCTTTATCTGCAGCTCACTAATAGATAACTGCTTGGGCCTTATAACCTAACCTTTGCTCTTGCCTCCCTTCCTAAAGGTTCTATGGTCAGCCTTAAGTCATAATTTTAAAGGAAAGGCTACCCACGTAGTAGGAGACAATGCTGAACGGCAGTGACATTATTTCAGGTCAGCGTGACTAATAGCCCTTAGTTGCCTGCTCCCTTCATGCTGAGGGAGAATGACCTTTGAGTCGCAGCAGCCACGGGGACTTGGCAGCACCTTTGGTCCTTTGCAGCCGATTCTGCTGCTTTGTCTCATGAGACATTAAGTGACCAGCTTGGATCCACTGAACTAATTTTTAGTGACTTAGCTGGGACTGGAGTTCGATTTCCCCTTCTCCATCTAACTAGGCTCCCTCTAGGCTTGGTGTCTTCTTGACTTCAAATATGCCTTATCTGTTAGGACCTGGGATCTCCTTCACCGTAGTCAGCTCCCCTCACCCCAGGCATCCCGGTGGATACTGAGCACAGAGGATAACCCCAGCAAGCCTTAACATGATGGGCTTTATTTCCCCCTGGGACTTTTGTCCCCATACTCTTTCACCTTGACAACTTGGACTGACACCTATATTCCCTTTCAGTTTAAGGTTTAGAGAGGCTTATTGCTCTTAGTGTAGACCCACACCCTACACTTTGCTCCATGACCAAGGCATGGAAGTATGAATTCTTGTCTCTTAGGCCTCAGCAAAACTTGCCCACATAGTGCTTTCCAAATTCTAGGTCATAACCCATCAGACAGTTGTAAAATCACTGTATTGGACTTGACCAGCATAAAAAAGTGAATAAAGTAGAATAGAATAGAAAACACAACAGTGGTAAGAAATTAGTCTGTGAAATCCTTTTTCAGCCGAGTGTGTCTGAATGCATATATGTATATGTGTATGTGAGAGTACACTGAATCACAGTTGAAAATGTACTTCTTATTACAGTTTATAGTACTGAAAAAGGGGCTCTCAAATGGTAGCTAAGGAATATGATTTTGTTCAGTGTATCAGAATGACACACCACTAAAGGCGTGAGAGCCTCTGGAGGGAGGGGAAAGGTCTGTGTGTTTTTTAAATGCCTGATTATAACATGCCTCCCTTGCTACTAACACACACACAGTTTCCAGTGCTGTTGATAAAGACACATTTTATTCATCCGGATAGCTCTCCATTCCTGAAGAAGCACCTGACACTTGGGGTGCTCAATAAATGCATAGAATGGTCAAGTGGCAAGTTTGAAGGAATCTATGTAGGGTTTTTTTTTTTTTTTAACAATGCCTAGTATACACTTGGCACTTGATAAATGCCACTGGGAGTGATCATAAGGACTTAGGCAAAACTAACATACACAATCACAAGAAGGTAGATGAATAAAACACACAAGTGTGATGAACAAGCCCTGAATGGGGCTGGCCTTCACCAAACAGAATAAAGCTCCCTTCCCCCCCTCAGTGCACTTCAGCAAACCAATCCAAACCAGGAAACTCAAAGGAGTGGCTGTCATCTCCCTAAGTAATAGAGCCTATCTCCTCTTAACCTTTGTGACCCTCAAAAACCAGTAAATTCCTTCTTTTATCTATCCTAAATCCTTTATATTACCCTCTAAGCCAATTTTCTGTTGTACTGTATTCAATGAGAATTGAAAACAGCTGGTCACCATCTGCTGTAGATTAATTCTTCATGTACTTGAAGCCTATAATTAGGTCATTCCTCAGCCTTCTCTTCTCCAGGCTAAATATCTTATTTCCTTTAGCCCTTCCCTAAAGGTTTTATTTTCCAATTATTTAATTGTCTTCCTAGTGTTACTCTCAACATCAGGCTCTCTTTTCCATCCGCCTCAAGTTGAGGAGGTCGATCGATGGGGAGGGTTATGGGTGTTTAAGGTCACCACTGCTACTTTTGAGGAATCTTTTTTTTTTCTGTGAGTTGTTTATTTTCAGAAGGCCATTTAGACATGAACAGCAACCTTCAACTGAGCAGGACCCTGCCACAATGAAATTGGAAACAGAGGAGTCAGAATGTTATGCATTGCTTCTACCCTAACTCCGGTTAACCTTAAGTTTGCACCCCCAAACCTGTGGGGTGGCCAGTGCAAACTCACAGGGAGTCGTTGACATCCTTGGTAATGGATGCATCATTATGAAAGTGTCTTGGAAGCCAGGGAAGTCAATGACTGTTGGAGAAAGATCTTTATGTTGATTCAGGAAATAAGAGTCAGGTGGAGAGAAGTGTTCTTCCTTCCGGGAAATATCCTGCTGGTAAAGTGATGCTGAGAGGAAGAAAACATGTCCAAGCATTATTCTGCAAGGTGGTTCTTTAACTCTCTCCCTTCTGGGACTATAGATATATGCAGGTTTTTATGAAATGCAAAAATTTTTTATGGATCCACAGTCTTGAAATGATTGACATTATATCCTCACTTCTCTGGCCCTCTGCTTTGTCTCTTGAAATTGTGATGGAGTGTCATAGCATGAGTTTTGGTTGGAAGAAGTGATATGGGAAGCTTTGAAGAACCTTTGTTTACCCAAACCCCAAGCACCCTAGGAAGAGGGATAGGGCCGATAGGGCCATTTGGGAAAGCAAACAGCAGGATATTCACAAGGGCTAGGACTAGTACCCCTGCAGTTAGAACTAACTTCTGCATTTAGCCTTTGTACTCTGCTTCTGCCATGTAGCTAGAACTAACTTCTGCATTCTGCTTCTGTATCCTGCTTGGCTATGTAGACAGGAAGACCCCGTAGACTATATAAACCCCAAGAATCCTTTGTTTGGGGCTCAGAATTTGGAGATTGACTCCTATGGGCTCGTGCACGTTAATAAACCTCGTACTCCAGAATCCCTTGGTGTCTGGTTGCTTCATTTTCCTGTAACAGAGGAACTTCCCGGTTGTCCTTAAAAAAGACTCCATTGTCCCTCAGAAGTAATGGCCGGACTAAATGGTGTTTTGGCTTAACTCTATTAAATATCTCCTGTAGCCTAATTCAGAAACAGCCTCAAAGGCACAGCTACTATCTATTTCATGTTCACAATTCCTTTGTAAGGTAGATAGTATCACCCTCATTTTTACAGATAAAACAGATATGGAGAAGTTTTTTTAATGTGTGAGTTTTACTTAGGTGGCTGGGATTTGGACCCAGGTCTGGTTGGTCTCTTTGGTGTCATCACAATTGCTTTGGCATGCTTGTTAAAATATAGCTCTCTGGGCCCCATGCTCAGATTCTGATTTAGTGAGTGTGGCCTAGACATCTGCATTTTCAATCAAATAGCGCAACAATGCTGATGCAGGTAACCCAAGTCCTATGTGCGCGCGCGTGCACACACACATACACGCACACACACAAACATTGTCTAACTATCTGATTCTGTGCTGCCTGAATTAGAAAATCTAGGTCATCTTCCCTAAGCTCTGTCGTGTACTTACCCGGGAGCTTGTGGAAGAGAAACCTAGATTCTACTCCACAGCTGCTGAGTCAGAATCAGGGAAGTGAGGATTCCAGACTGGGGTGCTCCGGGCACACTGAGGTTTGGCAACCACTGGTGTGAATCCTGCCAGTGGTTTTCTTCCTTTACTGAATTTATTGGGGTGACATTGGTTAATAAAAGTATATAGATTTCAGGTGTACAGTTCTATAATACATTATCTGTGTATTATATTGTGTGTTTACCACCCCACATCGAGACTCCTTCCATCACCACCTAACTCCACTTTACCTCATCTATGTCCCCCCACCTCTGTTTCTCTCTGGTCATCACCATACCGTTGTCTGTGTCTATGAGGGTTTTGTTTTTGTGTTTTTGTTTTTTTTTTTTTGCTTAATCCCTTCACCTTTTTACCCAGTCTGTTCCCCTCCCCTTGGACAGCTGTCAGTCTGTTCTCTGTCTCTATGAATCTGATTCTGTTTTGTTTGCTAGTTTGTTTTTTTCATTATTAGATTCCGTATATGAGTGAAATCACATGGCATTTGTCTTTTCTGACTGGCTTATTTCACTTGGCATAATGTTCTCCAGCTCCATCCATGCAGTTGCAAAGGGTAAGATTTCCTTCTTTGTTATGGCCAAATAGCATTCCATTGCACAAATGCACTACAGTTTTTTAGCCACTTATCTGCTGATGGGCACTTGGGCTCCTTCCAAATCTTCGCCATTGTAAATTATGCTGCAATTAACATAGGGTGCATATGTATATATTCTTTTGAATTAGGATTTTGGGTTTCTTCAAATATGTTCCCAGAAGTGAAATCACTGGGTAATAAGGCATTTCCATTTTTAATGGTTTGAGGTAACTGCATGTTGCTTTCCACGGTAGCTGCACCAGTCTGCAATTATGCCAACAGTGCCCAAGGGTTCCCCTTTCTCCACATCCGTGCCAACATTTGTTTGTTGATTTATTGATGATAGCCTTCTGACAGGTGCAAGGTGATATCTCATTGTGGTTTCAATTTGCATTTCTCTGATGATTAGTAATGTTGAGCATCTTTTTTTTCCATATGTCTATTCGCCATCTGTATGTCCTCTTTGAAGAAGTGTCTATTCAGGTCCTTCGCCCATTTTTAAATTGGATTGTTTGTTTTGGGGGTGTTGAGTTAAATAAATTCTTTATAAATTTTGGATATTAACCCCTTTATCAGGTTGATCATTGGCAAATATGTTCTCTCATTCAGTGGGTTGTCTTTTCATTTTGTTGATGGTTTCCTTTGCTGTGCAAAGATTTTTTAGTTTGATGTAGTCCCATTTATTTCTTTTTCTTTTGTTTCCCTTGCCTAAGGAGATGTGTCAGGAAAACTATTGCTATGAGAGATGTCTGTGATTTTACTGCTTATGTTTTTTTCTAGGATTTTTGTGGTTTTGAGTCTAACATTTAAGCCTTTAATCTATTTTGAGTTTTTCTTTGGTATGGTGTAATAAGGTAGTGTATTTTCTTTGTTTGAACATATCTGTCCAATTTTTCTTAACATCATTTACTGAATAGACTATCTTTACCCTATGGTATGTTATTGCCTCCTTTGTCAAATATTAATTGGCCACAAAGTTGTGGGTTTATTTCTGACTCTTTATTCTATTCCCCTGATCTCTATGTTTGTTTTGGTCACTGTGGCCTTATAGTATAGTTTGCTATCAGGTAGCATGCTTCCTCAACTTTGCTCTTCTTTCTCAAGATTGCTGTTGCTATTTGAGGTCTTTTGTGGATCCATATAAATTTTTGGAGTATTTGTTCTAGTTCTGTGAAATGTGCTATTCCTGCCAGTGGGTTTCTGTCTCCAGCAATTCTAGATGCTTTTGTGGGTGACTGAGTCTTCCAGGGTTAAAGATAGGATGGTATTGGCTTTCTAGTTGTGAAAGGAAGCTCTTGGCTAAGGAAAAGTGGGAAGATGACCTCTGAGAATGTCTTCAGCCTTACTAGGCAGGTATCTCCTACAGGAGAAATCCTAACCCTAAAGATAAAATGCTATGGTTTTGAAAGCCAAGAGTTGCATTTGATATCAGAAGTCTAGTGAAGGGATAACGATTTGTTATGATGTCGTAGCAGGTAGCGTTGCCTTGGTAACATAGCAGGGGACTACAGAGAAGAGAGACAGAAGAACAGATGGTCAGGGTGTCATTGTATTGAGAACTCAGGGGAATCCAAAAAAGGTTTACTAAAATGAGCAACATAAAAACATACTTGGCACACTGAGAAATCCAGTCATAGATGACAAAAAGTCGGAAAACCTGGTTCCATAAATATATTTTAAATCTATAAAATATGTTTTAACAGCCAGAGCAGAAGAATCCTCACAGACATCTGAGAATTCTTCATTCTGCAGACCTCCTCTGCAAGCAGGTTTCTAGCAAATCACACACTGTACCATATGTTAGAAGTGTACTGCGTATGGGAAACAGTATAGTGTTTGCATTCAAAAACCCAAGCTACACAAGGACAATTAAACTGTCACTAGATGATCTAAAAATAATTGATGAATTTAACATAGCAATTTCTTGTCAGTATTTATCAGGTAAATAGATGGAAATAATTTTGAACAACCTTGCACATTTCTCTTTCAATTTCAGTATTATAATATATAAATAATATTTTAAAACAAATCTAAATTTAATTGTGTACATTAATTTTGATGCATATTTATTTTTGTTTTTACCTTGAACCAAAAATGGTTATTACTTAACACTTCAGTGTTTATCTTCCATCAATTCCATGAATTCATGATAACAATACAAATTATTTTTAAAATACTCTGTACTTCAATAATTAAACTTGACTAGTTTCTTTGATACACAATCACTAAATTAAAATGATGTAAAAAAGGAAACACACAGATTCAGTACAAATGTTTATGTCGTCACTTGATAAAGAGTAAGCAGGTTTTCTGCCACTTTGAGCAGTAGACAGATGCTGACCTCAGCAGACCAGGCATGGAATTCTTCACATTTTTCTCGTTTGAATCGGTGTCTTCGCACTCAGAATGGAAGAAAAGAAGAGAAAGATGCCTTACACACGTGGTAGCATTCCTCTAGGGGCACTTCTCAGGTTACACTACTTACCAAGAGGCCGAATTCTTCCTCTGGGCACAAGTCTTCCCAGAGCCCAGGCGGCTGTAGTAATTGTCCCCTTAATCATCTTATTTTGCTTCAGAGCCTGGTAAAATGGGACACCTATCAAGTGAGGAAATGAGAGCATCTCTCTGCCTTTCATGCTTTTGGAGACGTCTGATCTGTCCTTCTTCACCCATAGTCTCAGAACTGCTCTGGGTTTCTGTGTGTCATGCTGCTTCGTACATTACATCCTCAGGCACCCCAGGGTGAACGCCCTGGACTGCCTTCTCCTGTGTACATGTGTAGCTGCTAAACTCCAGTTCTGAAGTGGGCAACCTTCCTCAGAACCTTGGTGAAGAGCTGACTGAGGTGCGTAGTTACATGGAATCCAAGCTGTCTATTCCTCGCCATGAAAATCTCACCCATTTTTTTTAGAGACTTCCGCCAAGATGGAGAAGTAGGTGGAGGGTCCACCTCGCCTCTGTGCACAACCAAATCTAAGAACAACTATTTTTAACAGCAGTCACAACCAAGCTATACGGAAAATCAACAATACGGAGTCCAAAGGACAACTAGATACTCGGCTGGAACGGTACAAGGAGCGAGACCAGAAGCGGAGCAGGTTAGCAAGAAAAAATTCCCGGGCGGCGGTGCGCGGCGCGCGCAGGCGGCAACCGAGGGCTGATCGCCAGTGAGCTGGCTGCGGAGCGCATAGGGAAGAGGCACGGTGGGTCGGTCGGTCGCGCGCAGTTACGTGCGGAGAAACCAGTGAGAAGGGAAACCCGAGCGCGGTGCAGCAGGCTCGCAAAATTAGGATCGGATAAGCAAGCCCGAGGCGTTTGTGTGTGTGACTGGATGCTCTGGGCTAGCGGAGAGGAACGCCATTGCTCCTTCTCTGACCCCGCCCCCACACACAGCGTCACAAACCAGCGACCTGGGTCGCCCCGTCCTGGTAAACAACTAAGGCTTCGCTCCGCTCACTTAACAGCGTGAACAGACCAAAAATGGCTCTAGAACAACTCAGAGCCCCAGAACCGATAGACCTAAGTGATGAAGAAATAGCCAGTCTTTCAGATGCACAGTTCAAAACACTGGTTATAAAGATCCTTACAGAACTGGTTGACTTTAGCCACAAATTAGAGAAACATATGGAAGCTAAATTAATTGAAATGAATGGGGATACAAAAGATTCCAATAATAATGGAAAGAAAATTGGGACTCAAATCAAGGGAGAGAACCAGACGGAAGAAAAAAATGATAAAACAGAAAGGAATGAAGAAATAAGAATTCAGAAAAATGAGGAGAAGATTAGGAACCTCCAGGACATCTTTAAACGTTCCAACATCCGAATTATAGGGGTACCAGAAGGGGGAAAGGCACAACCACCAGTTGAAAAATTATTTGAACAAATAATAAAGGAGAATTTCCCCAAGATGGCAAAGGAAATAGACTTCCGAGAAATCCAGGAAGCTCAGAGAGTCCCAAAGAAGTTGGACCCAAGAAGGAACACACCAAGGCACATCATAATTACATTAGCCAAGATTAAAATGAAGGAGAGAATCCTAGAAGCAGCAAGAGCTAAGGGGACAGTCACCTACAAAGGAGTTCCCATCAGACTGTCAGCTGATTTCTCAAAAGAGACCTTACAGGCAAGAAGGGGCTGGACAGAGGTATTCCAAGTCATGAAATCCAAAGACCTACAACCAAGATTGCTCTACCCAGCAAAACTTTCATTTAGAATGGAAGGACAGATAAAGTGCTTCTCAGATAAGACCAAATTCAAGGAGTTCATCATCACCAAGCCCTTACTATATGAAATGTTAAAGGGACTTACCTAAGAAAAAGAAGATAAAAAAGATGAACAGTGAAAGGACAGCAAACTCACAGTTATTAAGAACCACACCTAAAACAAAAGCAAACTAAGAGGATAGCTAGATCAGGAGCAGAACCATAGAAATGAAGATCACATGGAGGGTTAGCAATAGGGGAGTGGGAGGAGGGGAAGGGGGAGAAGGTACAGAAAATAAGTAGTACAGACAGTAGATAGAAAATAGATAGGGGGGAGGGTAAGAATAGTAGGGGAAATACAGAATCTAAAGAATTTGAGACACATGTTCATGAACTAAAGGGGGAAAAGGTGGGGGAGGGGTATGCAGGGTGGAGGGGAGGGGAGGGGGGAATAGAGCAAATGTAATGGCATAATCAATAAAAAAATAATAATAATAAAAAAAAAAGAAAAAAAAAATCTCACCCATTTTTAAAAATTGATTGTAGAGAGAGAGGAAGGAGGCCAGAGAGAGAGAGAGAGAGAGAGAGAGAGAGAGATTGCTTTGTTATTATTCCACTTATTTATGCATTCATTGATTGTTTCTTATATATGCCCTGATTGAGGATTGAACCCACAACTTTGTCCTATGGAGATTATGCTCTAACCAGTTGAGCTATCTGGCTAGGCCTCACCTATTTCTTAGGTCAGCACTAACAAAGGTGGTTTGGGGGAAAACTGAGACCCAATTTTACAGTGATTATGTGAGGAAATTACGATTCTGTGACAGAAATACACTGGGATAAAGACAGTGAGAGAGATCAGGATCTAATCAATGATCTACATGCTCATTCAGCCTCTTCAGTCTGTGTTTCCAATTACCAGGTCATTCCCGTATATAGAGAAGTCTTGAAATGGGGGTCGTCTCTGCCTAAAAGGAATGTCCTGGGATGAATCTCTTTATTACTTGGGACTCCACTGGTTATAAATAACAGAAACTGATTTGAGGTAACTTAAGCAAAAGGCAGGGATTTTGTTTTAAAGGTAAGGGACTCTCATAAAATCTAACATCAGGGATACAGTCTTTGGCTTGAAGTGGAAGCAAGGAATGGAAGTCCATCGCAGGTCACTGTGTTGGCCTTTGCATTCTTGCTCACTCCTCTTTCTGTAGACTGGTTTCCAGTGCTTTTCATTCCCCATATTGGAAAGCATGGCCACCGTCAAATCCTGGGCATTTGTTTCCTGTATTTAGGAGGGAGCCATGTTAAAGCGGGAATCTTTAGGTTGCATATCCAGTTTCCTCTGAGAAGGGGTAAATTGGCTCAGCTTGGAACAGGTGTCCATTCTTGGTACAAGCAAGTAAGGTTTGGAAAAGTAGTCCCATTGTATTAAATGACTACTGTCAGTAGTCCTGTGGCTTGGCCATGAGGATTGCAATGGGATTAGGGTGCAAGTAAGGCTTCCCTGGAGCTGGGTGGGTGGATTTGAGCTGGGTAAACTACAAGACCCTTGCCTGCCACATAGAAACAGACACCTTTTTTTCCTCAGCATTTAAAGAGTCTCCACCGAAGATGATCAAACTGTGTCATATAAATATCATTTTTATACAGTACACACCTCTTCCTACTGCAGGACACCCCAGTCATGTTCTGCCACTGTATTCAAGAGTTTTGATGAAGATATTACTTAGAATTAGAGCACAAGATTTCTGAGAGAATTCCATTCGTGTCAACTAAATGTGGTACCTTCCTATCTCACAACCCATAGACTATTTAAAGATGGACACTTCTTACACATCTGGTCCAAAATGGTGGAGGAAAAATTGGAATAACCTCAGTAAAAGCCTCCCACTTAGAAAATACAGAAAGGAGAAGAGCCACCATTGGTAATAAGTTCAGAGCTCATGACTTCCATTGTTGATAAATTACAGGATTCCAGATTCTCATGGGCATTAATCGGTCATCTGACTGCTGGCAGAGGAGTGAGTTGATCTGGCTGTCTCATGTTCTGACTGCTGACTTGCCCTTGTCCAGTGCCTTTCAGGAGAGGCACTTGGGATGAAGAGGCATCTTCAAGCCGTCCATGTTCTGTTGGTGCAAATACTTGGGCTTTGGGATTGCTTCAGAAACTGAGAATTGTGGGCCGTTCATCACTAGGCCTGAGTTTTTTTGTTTTTGGTTTTCCTTTTCTTGCAGTAAAACTCCCTTAGATTATTAGTTTAATTTCCAGGACCCCATTTGCTAATAACCACTACCAGAAATCCCGTGCATCTGTTCCTTAGCCCTGAGGCTTGGCTGGGCGTGGCTGGCACCTTCTCCCTGCTCCTGGCTTTCAACTAGAGAGGTGAGTTTTCTTAATCTGCCCTGGAATGTTACCCCAATCTTCACTGCAAGCATCATCACCATTTTCTGCCATGAGAGAGTTTAGTTAGAATCCCTTCCACTCAAAGGCTGTCTTCAGGGGAGCCTCTCCAGCTCTTGGGAATGAAGAGCTGAGCACAGAGCAGTGATTATTCACTCCTTTCCCCAATGCTTGACACTGCACATGCTTGCTCACACACCACACTTGTGATGGCTCTCAGAAGCAAGCTGCACGTGTTATGGGGTGAAGTAGCTGCACACTATTTAAAAACATTTAAATAATGTGCTCCTTTCCTCCCCATGAAAGTCTGCTTACACTGTCCAGTCTTCTTGTAACCAAGCAAACCGGGGCCTGTCCACATGTTGCCTTGATGCACCACCCACAGTTAGTGTTGTGGGAAACAGGTTTTTATTTACAGGATTCCATCCTCGGGTGGGGGGTGGGGGACCAGGTGCTGAGAGCACTCCAGCTCAGAGCCCTCCTCTCCCATGATACCCAGCACTTCCCTTACTTCCCACCAGGCCAAAAGCCAAAAACATGCCCCAAAGTCCCTCCTATCCTTATCTGTTCTTAAGCTGCTGCGCAGTTGTCTACCCCCTCCGGAAGGCACACGCGTGGATTTCAGAGTCACCGTCCTCTTGCAGTAGCTCTCTCCTTCAGGATCTGGGGCACCTTGTCCTCAGCCTCCATGTAGTAGTCCAGGAAAACATGTGCTGTGTTTCACTGGATCATGGTGGAGTGCGGGTAGGCACTCGTCTCAAGAGAGTGGCCTCCCTGCATGTCCTTTAGAAAAGCGACGACAGCATTGCCCTGTTGCTGTTGGGCATTGCAGGCACCTCTCACGAATCCGTGCTCGTTCGGCGGGACCCGCACAGCTCCGTCAGCTCTCCCCTTACACCCTTTCCCCGGCCACATGGTTGCCTTCCTTACTACCCCAGGCCGCATGGCCGAATCTCTTTACTTCATGGCTCCTTCAGCTCCCCCCTCACTACAAGCACCTGAACCGCTACTCTCTTAGCCTCACGGCAGACCATCCTTCTCTGCACCCACTTCCCGCATGGCCACTTCCCGCATGGCCACTTCCTCACGGCTCCTTCCTCACGGCTGACCCCTCTTCCTTATCAGCACCCCACACGGCTGACTCCCCTTCTTTCTCTACGTGCTCTTATTTTAAATGCTGTCCTGGAGTTTCCTGTTTGACCTTATATCTGGACCCTCCTACAATGAGCTACTTTTGCCAGTTCCCCCGCACTTTTGGCCTCCTTCCAGCTGCCGTATTTAGTCAGAGCAAAGTACTCTGTGACGCAGGAGCCTCTGCCACCTTTTGCACGGGAGCTGTGTAAATTCCCCTTTTGCTGTGTCGCAAGTCACTACACATTCTGAAAGTCATGTAGGCCTTTTGCCTGGGGCGGCAGCACAACTATCAACTTCCCTTTTGTAATGTAAAGTATCTTAATTGCTGTATCATCCCCTCCCCCCAAACAGGAGCTGTCTGGAATATTTTCAGGGACCCCCAGGCTGCACCCCATTGCATTCTGGGTTGAGCTCTTAGCTATATAGCCATATACTCAGAATGAATACTCTTGGGCTCCATTCATAGCAGTTTGAACTGCAGTACTACTATGGTTTACATATTTGTCTGCCGCTCTAGTCTTGAGGACACACGCACACAAACCATCTCACTTTAGCCCTGTAACACAAGAGACCCTGATCATTGCCAGGCTAGGCAAGCTACAAGGGGAAGGAAAATCACAGTGGGGGAAACATTTCTTTGCCTTCTTTGTCTCTAACTAAATTTTTCTAGTGGTTTTGTTCCTGGAGCAACTGATTAATCCAGAGAGTAAAGTTGGAAAAATTACAATGGAACCTTGGTTCTTGAACTTAATTCATTCTGGAAGGCTGTTTGGGAAGTGATTTGTATGTAAACTGAATCATACTCATGATACAGGGTGCAGCCAGGGGGGCCCCCCCAAAAAAGATTTGGAATGGTGTCCAGAATTCAAAGTGTATAGGAATATTGGAGAGACATATAAGATGTCCTCATTCCCCCCCCCCCCCAGGGGGAAGAAACAAATGGAGCAGGGCCATTGAGAGCTGTTTTGCATAGCAACAGTTTTGCAGCTAACCTCTGGAATGGTTATTTAACATATCTATAACCTTTAACTGGTTTCATAGATATGTTAAATAGCTGTGGCCAAGTTTGGAGCCAGGGAGAAGGGAGTAGCAGGGACTCAAGAAGGAGGATGTAACTAGGGGCTGTACTCCCGAGTGAGAAGGGTTTGGCCTCAGAAGGTAACAAGGGGCTGCGCCCCTGAGTGGAAGGGCCGGTGTGTGGGAGCTTGGAAAAGACTGGCTCCAGGACATGAGGGGATAACTGCCCAGGTGAAAGGGAAAAACCACGCAGCTTTGCCAGAATGGAGATCCCTGCAGCCAGGTGAAGAAGAAAGCCACATGCTTTTGGTGGAGTGCGGACTCCTGCAGCTTTGGTAGAAGTGGCCCCTGCGGCTTTGGGGTGCCCCCTTTGGCCGCGGGGCCTGAAAAGCAAGAGAGACTTTGACTGTAACTGGGTACAAAGGACTCTTGCTAGTGGACCATGAGAGGGTACCACAGTACTTTGGATTAACTCGAGATCCTGCCTGCACGGTGACACAGCTGACGGTGCCAGCGGCCTGCAACACAGATATGTGCTCTTTTCCTGATTTACG
The DNA here is from genome assembly GCF_021234435.1 of Artibeus jamaicensis. Classification (NCBI taxonomy): domain Eukaryota; kingdom Metazoa; phylum Chordata; class Mammalia; order Chiroptera; family Phyllostomidae; genus Artibeus; species Artibeus jamaicensis. The sequence goes on from NW_026522059.1 coordinate 43,505,484, forward strand.
GTACCCGGAGTTGGGACAGTGGGAGAAGGGAGCGCTGTGTGGGTGTAGGTGTACAACTTAAAGGACTTTGATATTTTAGTGGAGGCATTAAGCCTAAATAGCATTAAATGAACCTTTCCTTTCCTTTTCACAAATCTCTGGCATTGGGAGATGTCTTTCCAATTGGCGGCGGACAGAAGAGCCCAGTAGATATTAATACCGTTCTTGGGAGGGGCCCCTGTTCTGTAGCCGTTTTTGGCATCCCTAGGTGGGCCAAATATTGTATTACCCCTCCCTCGGACCTCTTGTTTGGTAACACTCACATTTGTGTATTCTCTCCTTTGTTGCCTGAGAGATGTGTGACTGATTATACAGGTATCAGCATGAAAGTGTTGTCAAGTCAAGAACTGAAGTTTCATTCAACAGCTGAGACGTTTTCTGTGAACAACTTGGTTGAGAACCGAATTGTATGAGATGGGAGATGTTCACGAACTGAGTGAGGTTTGACTGTATATTTCTCAGAAACCAGGGACGGCCCCCTACAACTTTTCTTCCCTATGGTCACATCTCTGAAAGATTAGTCCTGGACAAGGAATGAGAGCATCATTTTGCGTTGGGTCAGTATTTGGATTTCCGGTTCTCTACTGCCATGGCCAACCAAACTGGGCTGTCTCTCTCTTTTTTTAAAATAGTGAATGTGTAATGCTTTGGTCACTGTCTCCTTTGCATCCTCCTTCCATCCTTCCTTTCCTCTTCAACTTGCTTTCTGTTTTAAAGAAGATTTTCTAGGTTCCTTGAGTGCAGTGCTCTGTGCTAGGAACAGAATGGTGTACACAAAAGACATCGTTCTTGTCTTCATAGAGTTTAAAGTCTGTCAGACTGGAGAGTCAATGAATCACGTACTATAATGGTGAAAAGTGCTATACGACAGGGGGAATGTATAAGGTGCCATTGTAGAGCTAAGCAGCGACACCTAATCTGGACAAAGGAGGGCTGGGGAAGACCTTTAGTAACTTGAAAATTGAGATCTTGGAACAGAGTGAATTGCTCAGCCTCTCAGATTCCCTCTTGTTCAAGCCTGCTGTGTTCTTGCCTATAGAGATGCTAATTGTTAGAGGAAATCTGTTGAGACACGAGTTTTTACAAAACCAGCCCCTAGCTGGAAGGTGCCTCTCCAGGGGAGAGAGGGAAATATGTACAAAAATAATGATTGTTTATCAAAGATATGCAGGAGCCACAAGACCAGCCGAAGATCAGCTGGAGTCAGCCTATCAGGAACAAAGAGATTTAGAGATTTCCTCCTCAGACCCCTGCTGATGCCCAGATGTCTGTGGCTGTTGATCACCTCTTGCTCCTCCCATTTTCCCTTCCCTTTGACATGAAAGAAGCCTGACCTCTACTTTCTGAAGCTCGACTCGAGGCACCATTATGTCTCCCATATTCTCTGTTGGCAGCTGTCGCGTCCTTGATCAATAAACTTTTCCTTACCCCAAATTCTGACTTTTTGAGTTTTGGTCCTTCAAAGTGCTGGACACATGGACTTTGGGCCGTAACAACTGGGACAGTGCACAGGAGTTAACCAGGGGAGTTTCGATTTCCTGGCGATGGTGATGAATGGGAAGTAAAAAGAACTTAGGTAGCAAATGCCTAACAGATGTCAGCTATGTCTCCCTTCTGCTAAGATCTAGCTGGGATGAATGCTGGATTCTGCATCTGCAGAAGTTCAAAGTCTACTTCAAGATTTCTGAGGCTGGCTCTTTGTTTTGTGCCTGCCATCCCTGTAAAAACTTTGACCTTTCCTTAATTGCTACAAAAACTCACACAAAGAATTGAGTCATGAACTTCGTCAGCATTTAGGGGTCACCATAAGGGATCCCACTGTGCACACTGCTTGGCCAAATTCAGCAGAAAAACAAATGAGAAATTTTATTTTTGAAAGTCCTTTGCTTGCCCCATGACAGGGGGGTTCTTACTTTGCCTTTACCCCTAGAATGGCCCAGATCTTCACCTTGTTCTCTCATCCTTCCCCTTTCATTCCCTCTTGCCACTTCCTCCCAGGAGAATCCTCAAAATTCCTCTCATTGCTCACGAATTCAGAGTCTTGCCTTTTACTACTGGTGTCCTAGATTCTCCCCCACCTTCTGTAAGTCTTTTTTTTTTTTTCTTATTTGTTAAGGACAGTGGTGGGATATTCAAGCACACAAACTGGCTGCGGAGGAATTTTGAGTATTCTCGTTCTCCCAGGTTGATTCCATAGATTTCCCCAAGTGTACGGATGGCTATGATATTAGGTAACCATTTAAATAAATTATTTCCATCACTGCTACTATTACTGCTATATCACTGCTCCCATCACTACCACTGCTACTGTCCCTCCTATTTCTCCTGTTGTTTGTTCAGCACTTATTGGATGAAGAATCTTGCATCTGTCATTTCATGTTATAATCGAATTCATGCTGTTAAGTAGGTATTATCCTAATTTTACAGTGAAGGAAATGAAGGCTTAATGAGTTTAAGGAACTTAAAGTCACTCAGCCAGTGTGACTTTTACATTTAATCACCATAATCGAATAGACACTAGTACAAAGCATCTTGCCGTGTTTCTTGGCTTTAGTTGTAAAATGGGTCAGGCTGTTTCCTTTGTACGTAGTGATAAATAGTGCCATTCATACTGTAACACAGTCTGTAACTAAAAATATGTATGTTACTTTAAAAAAATGGAAAAGTATTTTCAGATCTGTAAGAATATTCAATGAGAAGCTATATTTGAAAACTCCACTCCCATTTATGGGACATATCTAGAGAGTAAGGCCCACTTGCAAGAGTCCAACTGTGTCCGGTTTCAATTTCCTGAAGGGTTTCACAGTTGTACTTATGTCCTGTTCCTTTTTTTTTTATTTTTTATTGATTATGCCATTACATTTGCTCTATTCCCCCCTCCCTTCCCCTCCATCCTGCATACCCCTCCCCCACCATTTCCCCCTTTAGTTCATGAACATGTGTCTCAAATTCTTTAGATTCTGTATTTCCCCTACTATTCTTACCCTCCCCCCTATCTATTTTCTATCTACTGTCTATGCTACTTATTTCCTGTGCCTTCTTCCCCCTTCCCCTCCTCCCACTCCCCTGTTGCTAACCCTCCCTGTGATCTTCATTTCTATGGTTCTGCTCCTGATCTAGCTATCCTCTTAGTTTGCTTTTGTTTTAGGTGTGGTTCTTAATAACTGTGAGTTTGCTGTCCTTTCACTGTTCATCTTTTTTATCTTCTTTTTCTTAGGTAAGTCCCTTTAACATTTCATATAGTAAGGGCTTGGTGATGATGAACTCCTTGAATTTGACCTTATCTGAGAAGCACTTTATCTGTCCTTCCATTCTAAATGAAAGTTTTGCTGGGTAGAGCAATCTTGGTTGTAGATCTTTGGTTTTCATGACTTGGAATACCTCTGTCCAGCCCCTTCTTGCCTGTAAGGTCTCTTTTGAGAAATCAGCTGACAGTCTGATGGGAACTCCTTTGTAGGTGACTGTCCCCTTAACTCTTGCTGCTTCTAGGATTCTCTCCTTCATTTTAATCTTGGCTAATGTAATTATGATGTGCCTTGGTGTGTTCCTTCCCGGGTCCAACTTCCTCGGGACTCTCCGAGCTTCCTGGATCTCTCGGAAGTCTATTTCCTTTGCCATCTTGGGGAAATTCTCCTTTATTATTTGTTCAAATAATTTTTCAACTGGTGGTTGTGCCTTTCCCCCTTCTGGTACCCCTATAATTCGGATGTTGGAACGTTTAAAGATGTCCTGGAGTTTCCCAAGCCTCTCCTCATTTTTCTGAATTCTTATTTCTTCATTCCTTTCTGCTTGGTCATCTTTTTCTTCTGTCTGGTCCTCTCCCTTGATTTGAGTCCCAATTTTCTTTCCATCACTATTGGTATCTTTTGTATCAGCATTCATTTCAATTAATTTAGCTTCCATATGTTTCTCTAATTTGTGACTAAAATCAACCAGTTCTGTAAGGATCCTTATAACCAGTGTTTTGAACTGTGCATCTGAAAGACTGGCTATTTCTTCATCACTTAGGTCTATCGGTTCTGGGGCTCTGAGTTGTCCTAGAGCCATTTTTGGTCTGTTCGTGCTGTTAAGTGAGCGGAGCGAAGCCTTAGTTGTTTACCAGGACGGGGCGACCCAGGTCGCTGGTTTGTGACGCTGTGTGTGGGGGCGGGGTCAGAGAGGGAGCGATGGCGTTCCTCTCCGCTAGCCCAGCGCATCCAGTCACTCAAACGCCTCGGGCTTGCTTATCCGATCCTAATTTTGCGAGCCTACTGCACCGCACGGGTTTCCCTTCTCACTGGTTTCTCCGCACGTAAATGCGCGCGACTGAGCGACCCACCGTGCCTCTTCCCTGTGCGCTCCGGAAGCCAGCTTGCTGGCGATCAGCCCTCGGTTGCCTGCGCGCCCCGCGCACCGCCCCGGGAATTTTTTCTTGCTAACCTGCTCTGCTTCTGGCCTCGCTCCTCGTACCGGTCCAGCCGAGTATCTAGTTGTCCTTTGGACTCCGTATTGTCGATTTTCCGTGTGGCTTGGTTGTGACTGCTGTTAAAAATAGTTGTTCTTAGATTTGGTTGTGCACAGAGGCGAGGTGGACCCTGCACCTACTTCTCCATCTTGGCGGAAGTCCCCCACAGTTGTACTTATGGAAATGATTTCACATTGAAGTAATGTTTGCATAAGAAATGGCTTGTGATTAATTGTATATCGCTTTAGTGTTCATCTGTGACAACAAAAAAGAAACTGTTTTTACTTATTCCTTGCCTCATAGTAAAACAATTACAGTCTTGGCAAATATCTAATATATTTTGGGACCATACGTACAAATTTTTGCATTTGTCCTCTTACTTCTGCTTCTAAACTGTTGACTCGGATCACTCTAATTAAACTTTTCCAAAATGTGTTCTGCGAACTATGATTCAAAATGCTTCACATACTCCCATAGCATTTTGGTTTTAAGCTTCTAAAATATGGAATTGAAATGCAGGATTTTCATAGGTTAGTGGGGAAGAGGTGAGATTTATGATCAGAAAACAAGTATTTTCAGGTTGGTCCCAACATTTCCCAGCTATGACTTAGCATCAGGTTCCTCCTTTTCTGTCAGATGCTGTTCTTAAGAAAATTTGGAGGTCTGGGAAAATGTGGAAGTTGCTTGAGGTGGGGGGTAGAGAGTGGGTGAAATGGATGAAGATGGTCAAAAGGTACAAACTTCCAGTGATAAAGTAGATAAATCTGAGTGATGTAATTAATGTATGGCATGGTAAGTATAGATAACAAGACTGGATTGTGTATTTGAAAGTTGCTAAGAGGAAATAGATCTTAAATGTCTCCATCACAAGGAAAAATAATTTGTAACTACTTGTGGTGATGGATGTTAACTAGACTCATCATGGTGATCATTTTGTAGTATAATACAAATATTGATTGAATATTATGTTTTATACTTGAAACTGATATAATGTTCTATGTCAGGTGTACTTCAATAAATATTTGCATTATAAAATTTAAAAATATATACATATAAAAAGCTTTTTATGAAATCAATATGTTGTGAGTTAGACATCTGGATAGAGTTTTATAACTACAGAAATCCTCATAAAAATGTAGTGTATTTGTATTAAAAATAAAAAAAGAATATAGGGAGGTCTGGGGAAAGAGCAAGCATTTACTGAATAACCGATATCAGAGACACACTGTACTAAGTCCTTCACATCTATAGTCCTATTTAATCTTTACGACAATCCTCTATGGTAAATAGCATTGTCTTTCATTTAACAGAGAAAGAGGCAAATGCTCAAGAAAGTCAAGTCACATTCAGGACACCTTACATGTCACTACCAGTAACAAAGAGCAGACAGGTGACTTCTTAGTAGGAGAAGGAAGCCCATAGTTGAGGAGTTTCATTTGAAACCTTCTATTTCCTAATTCATTGACCAAGTGTTTCTTCAGCACACAGCCAAGGATGGTGTCTTTGGATGGTGTCCAGCAGAGACTTCCTTGTGGTGCTGACCAGGTCCTTTCCCTCTGGGCTGGTAGCTAAAGGCAGGCCCTTTTCTCTAATCCTCTTTAGGTTCTTATTATTCCGCATTTCTGTCTCTCTTTCAGTGCTCATTTGGGCTTGTGTTTCCATTCCCGCCCTCCCGCGTCGTCCTCACAGCTGTCACGTCTAGGGCTTCTGCCTTCCTCCCCTGAGGTAACCTGTTCAGGGTCACTATTTCCTTAAAGCACTGTCTAAAAAGCACACATATACTATGAAAATACTCTTCCTTTCTTTTTGTAAACAGAAGATTATGACTTTTCTGTTTAACGCTCAATCTGTACATTTATATTTCCAACTTTTTTTTTTTTCGGCTTCTCCCTCTGGATATCTTGTAAGCATTTCAAATTGGACTGTTGGAAAATTGAATTAATTATTCACTTCCTGGCCTCTGAATGCACCCCTCACCCCTGTAACAACCTCCTCCCTACTCCCTTGTCCTGTCACTTTGCTTCCTCTGGTTCTACCTCATGACCCAAGCCAGAAACATGTGGAACATCCTTAATGCCTTTATCTCCCACCATTGTCCATGTATACAACGTCCTATTTGTAGTAGTTTCTAAAACCCTCTGAAATTACATGTATTTTAAACATATATAAAACTTAAAGAATATGTAATGAATACCCTTGCACATTTCACCTATCACTTCTAAAACCCATCTTTTCTTCAGATTTCTATAAAATATATAACACAGGACAAAATTGTAGCCCCTGTGTTCTCTCCCCAATCCGATTCCCCAATATCCTGCTCCAGAGGTGACCGTTGTCCTTTTCATTTTGTTTTACGCTAGATTTATTGAGCTACAACTCATACACCATGTAATTCATTAACTTTAAACACACAGTTCCATGGTGTTTATTTAGTATATCCAAAGAGCTGTGTAATCACAATCATTTTTAGAACATTTTCGTCATCCCATGAAGAAAGCTAATAGCATTTAGCTATCACACCCTGACTCCCTAATCCCCTCCAGCCCTTGGCCACTACATGTTTACTTTATGTTTCTAGATTTTCCTATTCTGAACATTTTGTTTAAATGGAATCGTATGATATGTGACTACCTGTTTTTATCATTTTCATGCATGCCTTCATATTGTTAACTCCGCGTGGTTTCTAAATTCACATAATGACATCACGCATCATGCCTCGTACAGATGGCTTTAAAAAAATCAACATTATGTTTTGTGATCTATCATTTGATAAACTTGGTTCTAGAATTTTGATTTTCACTGCATCATAGCATTTGTTCATTTTCTTGTTGATGGGATTTTAGATTGCTTCCAATTACAAATTTTTTTCTCCTAACTCAAAGACAATTTTTTATTGCTTTTAGAGAGAGAGGAAGGGAGAGAGACAAGCACTGATGTCAGAGAGAAGCACTGATTGCCTCCCAAACGTACCCAGGCTGGGGATCGTACTTGCCTGGATGGGGCATCAAACCCACAACTTTTTGGTTACAGGATGATGCTCCAACCAAGCCACACTGGCAGGGCCAATTTTTTAATAATAAACATTCTTCTACACGTTCTGCACATGCTTTAGCTGTCTCATATGCAGTTATTTTTAACTGGAAAATGCTAGGTCATGGGGAATGGGCATCTTCAACAGACTAGATATTGTCAAATCATTCTCCAAAATGAATGCACTGATTTACTCTTCTTCCAGTAGCCCATGAGAGTTCCTATTGCTCCAAATTTTCTTCAAAATCTGGTATTTTCAGACATTAATTTTCGCCAATTTGGTGAGTATGAAATATCTAGTTTTAATTGGAAATTTTCTAATTACTAGTAAGGTTAATTATATATATATTTTAATATGTGTATTAGCCATTTGTATTTCATCCTACAATGCAAGAATTATTAATCTTTTAAAAATGATTAGTAGGTTTTGTCTTTATATTCTGGATACTAACTTTTTGTCAATTTGTGTCTTTTCTTCATTTTACTGGTGTAATCTGTGAGTAGAGAACTTTTTTATTTTTAATTTTTAGCTAACTTTATCTCACTTTTTTTGGTAATTTTGATTTTATATCTTTTAAAAGAAAGTCCTTATTATTTTGATGCCAGAAAGACATCTTCTATTTTCTTCTAAACATTCAACAATTTTGCTCCTCACCTTGAACTCATCCTTTTGAATGGTGTGGTGATTTAATTACTTGTTTTCCAGTGGGATAACAAATTCCTCATCAACTTGTTGAATTGTCTATAATATTAGCCATACTGGCTGGTAAGGCTTCCTGTGCTACATAGACTATATATATATCTGTGTCTATTTAGATCCATCTCCAGTACAATGTAATGTATTGAATATACACACAAATACACACATGTACCCATTGTGTATGTGTATTCATATAAATATATAGATATTTCTGAGAAATCTATTTTGTTCCACTGATTAATTTGCCTTATACAACTGATATAACATGTGATCTTGAGTATTTTCTTACATTCTCTGCTTTGGTTTTGTTCTCTGTAAAAAGAGGACACTAATATTGCTAATTCATGGAGGGATTGTAAGGATTAAATGAGTTACTACATCTCAAGTTCTCAATGCAGTACCTGCACATGGTAAGCACTCATTAACTATTGATAATTATAATTGATTATTATGCCTTTTAGGTAAGTTCTGATAACTGATATGGTAATTCCCCTTCTTTATTTTCTTTAACTTCTTTTAGCTACTTTTGTTTCTTTACTCTTGCATATGAATTTTAGATTTAGATACTGAAACATAACTTCCTATATTTTGAATTTTTTATTGGAATAAACTAAATATATATATTATGTTGGGGACAAATGAAATCTTTATATTTAACCTTTTCACTCATGACCACATGACATTTTCCTATTTGTTTTATTGTCTTTGGGTTTTTTTAAATTATTGTTTTTAATAATTTAATTTTCATCTCCCAGATATACTTCATTTTTGTTGATCTTTTGGAAGAGGTCATCTATTTCTTTTTTTTCATCCTCACCCGAGGACATGTTTTTTCATTGCTTTTAGTGAGAGGGGAAGGAAAGGAGAGCGAGAGTGAGAGAGAGTGAGAGAGACACCGGATGGTAACCTTCTTGTACTCGCCCCTACCTGGGATCGAACCTGTAACCTGGGTACATACCCCGACTAAGACTTGAACCCACGAATTTCAGTCTAGGGGACAATGCTATAACCAACTAAACCATACCAACCAGGGGGCTTTGGGTTTTTAAATGACATTTTATGATTTCCCTATAAAGATTTTTTGTATCTTTTGTTGGATTAATTCCTCAGTACCTTATAAGGCTTTTTTTCTTTTGGTTATTTTAATCAATAGTATATATTAAAAAAAAACATTTTAAACTAATTGTTGTAGGTGATGAGCAATAATTACTTTTTCTATACTAACCTTAAAAGCAGAAACTTGCTGAATGTTTTTATTATTTCTGGGAGTTTATCTGTAGATATTCTTGTTTTTTTTCTTTTTAAAATATATTTATATATTTTTAGAGAGAGAATGGGAAGGAAAATCAAAATGGATTTGATTCTTGGCTTCGCTGACCGCCCCCCCTCCCGGCCCCCACTCTACTGTTGTTTCCCTGTAATTGTTCTTTATTTCAATTAGTGTATCCTTCATTTCTGACAGGATCTTTTTTATGCTGCTGAGGTCCTCATTAAGTTCCTTGAGCATCCGTATAGCCAGTGTTTTGAACTCTGCATCTGATAGATTGCTTATCTCCATTTTGTTTAGTTTTTTTTTTTTTTTTCTGGGAGTTTGATCTGTTCTTTCATTCGGGCCATGTCTCTTTGTTTCCTCATTTTGGCTGCTTCCCTGTGTTTGTTTCTATGTGTTAGGTACAGTTTCTATGAATCCCTGTCTTGGTAGTGTGGCCTAATGTTGTAGGTGTCCTGTAGGGTCCAATTGCACAGCCTCCCCTACCACTCAGGGGTAACACTTGAGGTGTGTCCTCCCTGTGGGCTTAATACACTCTCCTGTTGTAGTTGAGCCTTGATTGCTGTTGGCAGGTCAACGGGAAAGATTTATCTAGGTTATTCAGCTGCATGGACTGACTGTCCACTGATCACCAACCTCCTCCCTCCGTGGAAGATCAGCTGTGCAGGGGCAGGGCAGCCGTGCTCTGACCTGGTCTGTAGCTGTCCACTGGGTGTGCAGGCTCTGGGATTTCCTGGGTGCTGCTGAACAAGGTCGACCCCCACCTGTGTTCTGCTGAGGGCCACCCTGCATGAGCTACAGAGCCGTCTGAGTTGTGCTGGCCTTGGAAATTCCCAGGAGAAGCCAAGCTGTAACCCTAGGCTGGCTGTTGCTAATGCCCGGCCTGGGGCCATTTAGCAAGGGGTAGGGGGGCTGAGGGCTCACTGAGGCCAGCTGTTGCTTGTCTGAGAGGATTTATGAAGTTGTGAAGCATAAGGCAAGACCAACATTTCATATGGAAAAGCCACCGTTGACAGCTCAGTGGGCTTGTAATCGGGTGGGACAGAATCTCAGGGGACTTCTTGGGCAAGGCAAACAGTGTTAGCCAGTTTGATGGAGTCTCAGATATGGCCTCTGCCTGCTGGCTCTGTGGCCATGTGTGAAGGGCACAGAAAAGAGAGAATGGCCTGTGTCTGACTTTCTTTCTGGGAGAAAGCTGTCCCCAGCTCTTGTCTTGATGCCAGACACTTAGGTCCTCCCTGTGTGCCACTGGTGCCTTTCAAGCTGCTCACAGTGCCGGAGCTCAGGGGAGTGAGTCTGAATAAGTCCCTATGTGGTTCTGATAGGGAACTCCAGAGTTGGAAAATTTTAGTTTAAGGTAAAAAGTTATATGCCTAGTAAGTAATGCATATGTTAAAGCTTTTGTTTAGAAACTACCCATCCTGGCTCCTGGGAAAACAGCTGACTTTCTGGGGCACTGCTAAGGATTAGTGTCTGGGCACAAGTGGAGGCATCTGGGCCTTTGTGTTCCAGGGAGAGACAGACAGGACGGATGACCAAGGACCCCTGGGAACAGCTAACTGCCCAGGACAGGAATGTTGCAGTTTCTTTCACCTAATCCTCCCTGAACTTCAAAGCCTCACCACACCTTGTTTATTCCCTGCTATAAAAGCCTTGGCCTGGAAAGAAAAGACAAGATGGTCTGTTAGGTTATGAACATGCCACCTTCTCAGATCACCGTTCATCTGAATAAAGCGCCCATAAAAGATTCAATTGCTGTCATTGCTTATTGGGTTTGGTAGTAACAGGCAGCCTGAACACCAATATCTTTTCCAGTTTCAGTTCTTTAAGAGGAACTCCTTGGGACTATGGAAGCTTTTTCCACCAACTCAATCCCTACCGGGTTTTTCAGCCAGAAGTTTTGAGGACTTATCTTCCTGGCACTGGAATTCTTAAAAATTTGTGTTTGGCTTTATATTAAAATATAGTTCTACTCTATTGTTCTACTATATTTTACATGGGTAGTATTGACCTTTTCCCATCATTTTACTATCGAGCTTTCAGGCTACTGTGTTAGGTCTTTTAAATGACATCTGAGTATAGCAGGATTTAAAAAAAATACTCAATCAGAAAATCTTTGCATTTTCTTTGAACTATTTAGTCCACTTATGTTGATTGAGATTATCGATATAACATATTTCATTGAGTATAAAATACCATGAACTGTAAATATGTCACTACTTCGTGTATTGCTAAAAAAGAAAGAATATGCTTCCAACTATAACTATATAGTTCCAACTGTAACTATTTAATGCCATCGGTTGTAAGACACATTCTGTTATGAGAGACAGCAAATGTGGAAAAAGCTTTTAGAAATATAACTAAACAAATATATAATTTTTTAGTCCTTATATTGGCATAGGTCCACAAGTCTGACAGTGTATTTGTTGGGAAAGCTTTGGAGAAACAGGTGGTTCTATATGTTACTAAGGAGAGTACAGACTGGCACAATCTCAGTGATAAGGAATTTAGTAATTTCAAGACCAATTACAGGTCGATTTGCTGTTTGGCTCAGCCATGCTTCCAGTAGGAATTGAACCTAAACAAAAATATGAGCAAAGATTTACAAAATGACTAGTAGGCCATTGGTTACAGTACTATTTGCAACAGTTTCAGTAAAATACTGAAAGGAAAGCAGGTGTTTATCAGTAGTGTCTTTGATGGTTTGCTGTGATGCATCCAACTAGTGGTGTTATATAAAGCTGTAAGGAAATGTCATGGAAGAGACCTGTATTGACATCGCTATCTGTAACTTTATCTGCATTAAATATATCTTGTTCAGTGGTTTGACCATGGAATCATGTAAATGTTTTACATTAAAAAGTTAAATTAAGAATAAAGGAAGAACAATCTAAAAACTAATAACAAGTAGAAACAAATACCCTAACTGATACCAAGTTGTCAGCATAACCACATAGAAAATAATTATTTTAAGTGACTTTAAATAATAGTATTTTGACTCTACATCTTGAATGGGGTATATCCTAAAGGCAAAAATAACCACAAAAATTTTGTTTAGATAAATTCATTAGTCTTATTTTTAGTAATATTACTGGTAATATTATTTTAAAAGTATAGACATGAATATATATATATAGTATACATAGGAGTATGTATGTAAAACTTAAGTAATTATGTGACATTCATTGGGAAACAAGATTTGTAGTACATACAAGAAAAATTGAATATAAATATAAAATAAAAGAATTTAAGTAAACTCCTGTAATCTTTAAAATGAGTTGGGAATATCAATATGCAATAATAGTTAAATACTTTATTTCTACAAATACTCATATTTTTTAGCTCTGTCCACTGAAACCTCAAGAGGCAATGGCTATCCAGTAGCAATGGGCACCTCTGGTGTCCGGATTAGATTCTCTAAATGCCATTTCCCAATGGAAGAAACCAGAGCTCTTTTGAGAAACTGCTGACTCCAGGTCTGGAGCAAGAAATACACAATGTGAGCCTAGGACATTTTGTTATGCCAGGAAGCAAGGAAGCATTCCAACCTCTGGTGTATAATTAAAAGCACAAGGCAAACTAGCCAAAGATGGGACTTAAGAGTTAAAAATAATAATAATGTCTCCAATGAATGACATGCATCAAACATATACATCCATGAGTTCAAATGAAATTGAAAGTAAATATCATACTTATCATTTTTGGAACATATAGGGTACCAATTTATTGTGAAAATGAATGAATAATAGCATTGTAAGCTTTTGTATATTGTCTTTCCTGTGTTACACATATTTCAGAGACACAAAATTGTTGAGGAAGAGTTCTTCATGGAAGAACTCCAGCTAACCACCTGGGGAAAATGATATAATTCCCTTCCCCTCAAATTGTTTTACTAATAAAATAATGGATCTGGGCATTGATCATCAATGGCTACTAATATGTGTACAGCTGATCAGAAACTTGACAAAGGATGAATCAAACTATCATCATCCGAGCCAAATGATCCATTTTTACCTTTTAAAACTGGGACAATCAGATACTTAGCTGATTGTCCCAGGTAGCAGGGGATCTACCAATGTCCCAGGTAGCAGGGGAGCTACCAAGATCACGAAGGTGCTTTTTCCAGGGTGAGGCTTACCGTTGCACTCTGGGTGTGCTGACTCCTGTCATTCCCCCGAAAGTGGGAAACTTGACTGCTTACTTTGTTGGTAATGGGGGACAGCGTTTGTGCTCTCCCCAGCTTAAAAAAAAAAAAGTGGGACAAACAGACATCATGTACCTTTTAAAAAATTTTAAAAAGATTTTATGCCCTGACTGGTGTGTCATCGCACAAAATGAAAGGTTGCTGGTTAGATTCCTGGTCAAGCCACATGCCTGGGTTGCAGTTGGTCAGAGCACAGGAGAGGCAACCCATGATGTTTTCTCCTCACAGCCATGAGTGGGGAAGGCAGGGTGAGAGAGACAGAGAAAACATCCATTGGTTGAGTTCTGTAGGTGCCCTGGCTGGGGATGAATTCGCAACCCAGGCATGTGCCCAGACCATGAATCGACTGGTGACCTTTCGTTTTGTGGGGTGCTGCCCCACCAACTAAGCCACACCATCAGGGCAGACATTGTGTGTATTTTGATGAGATGAAGTAGAAAGTACACAGTATCACCTATGAAGTATTTTTGGGGGGGAAAAAAGAAGAATAAAAACCACTTACTCTAAATCTGATTATATCTTTAGATCTAACTAAAGTTAATAGGAAATACCTGTTAACTGATACCGCATGAATGCGATCAGCTAAATTTGGAAAATAAATTCTGTAGGTTTTTCCAACAAATAAATGCCAATTAAATAGCAACAAAAAGAGTGGGGGGGACTATGATAGTCATAAGGAGATATAAAGGACATCAATAACATGTAGCATGTTTTTAGGTCCTGCTTTGAACAAACCAAGCCAAAAAAAAAAAGTTTGAAGCATTTAGGGAAAATTGAATACTATTGTTATTTTAACTAATGATGTTGTGGCTTATGTTTTCAGAGGCCCTTGACTGTTAGTGTTATTGGCATCCTATTGTGGAATATTGACAGATAAAGTAATATAATGCCCGTGTTTGCTTTAAAACAATTTGGCAAATTCTTAAAAATAGTGAGGGAATTAGATGAAACAAAAATGGCAAAATGGGGCCCTTGTTGAAGCTGGGAAATACCACACACGGAGTCACTGTATCCTTCTCTCTAAAGTAAGCCTGTCAGGACTGAGGACGCTCAGTTTTGTTTCGTACAGTGTGTAAACTGCAACAGAAGAAAATTCAAAAACACATTACTCCTTTGTTTTTACTTAATTTTGTCCCTTTCCTGTCTTCTTTTTTCTAATAGCGGTTTCTTTATTCCATTTCTCTCTGTCAGTTGGTTTTGAAGAATCCTGTTTTTATTCTTTTACTAGTTCAGGCTTAAACATGTGTACTTAGTAAAGTCTAATGTTAATTGATAGCTCTACATAGCTTCTGCTAGACAGCACCAGGTCCTGGGGATGCTCTAACTCCAGTCACTGCGCCCCACAGTTGTTGTCCAGGTGGTGAGTTCCATCTTGTTTTTCTGTCTTCTATGAGATGGCCAGTGTTTGGTTTAGATGTACTTAATGTCTACGATGTCTTGAGTCATTATTTCAGTGTTACTTTTATTTTGCTTTCAGTTTTCTGAATATATCTGTCATGAATATTTTCTTTAATGATTTATTAATGGTAAATATTTTGTCTTTGTGTTATGGACTGAATGTTTGTGTCTTCCTAAAATTTAAATCTTGAAGCCCTAATGCCCCAGAGTGATGGTATTTGAAGGCGGGGCCTTTAAAGGGAGGTAATGAGGGTGGGGCCCCATGATGTGATTAGTATCTTTATTTAACAAAGGAAGAGGCAGGGGATGGAGGGATCTGGTGAAAAAGAGAAAGCACACGTGGACGTGGGCAGCAGTGTGGTGGTTTGGCGGGAGGTGGAAGGAGAGTATAATGGGGGTAAATGGTGGTGGAAAAATACAAGAAAATAACTTTTTAGAAAAAGGAAGGGAGAACAGAGCACTCTTCCCCTCTCCCCCACCCTTACCCCTCCAAGTGTGGACACAGTGGAAAAGCAGCCGTCTGCAGGCCAGGAAGTGGGCTCTCACCAGGAGCCTAATGAGCTGGTAGCTTAACCTTGGACTTCACTGACTCTGGAACTGCGAGAAATAATGCCTTTCGTTTAAACACCCAGTCTTTGGTATTGTGTTATAACAGCCTGAATGGACTAAGACACTTTCCTTTTCCAAGTGTCTTTAATTTCATCCTAATTCTTGGATGACAATTGGGTATAGTATTTTTTTCTTTAGCCTTTGGAAAATAAGTATTCAACAGTCTTCTGTTTTCTGTTATTGTTGAAGAGAAATCTGCTATTGGTTTAATTGTTAATCCTTTGTTGGTAGTCTATATTTACTTAGTGTTTGTTTTAAGAATTTTTTCTAATTGGTGATGTACAGTCTAGAGATGGATTTAGTTTTATTTATCTTGCCCAGGAATTGTTGCATTATTTTAAAAAGATTTTATTTATTTATTTTTAGAGAGTGGGAGGGAGGGAGAAAGAGAAGGAGAGAAATACTGATGTGAGAGAGAAACACTGATCTATTGCCTCTCGTACAACCTCAGCTGGGGATCCAGCCCACAACCCAGGCATGTACCCTGGACTAGGATTGAATGTGTGACCTTTAGGTTCACAGGCTGGCACTCAATCCACTGGGCCACACCAGTCAGGGCTGTTGCATTTTTAAAAATTGTTTTCTTTCATTAATTTGGATAATTATCAACCATTATTATTTGAAAACACCCCCCCAATGTTTTTTGTTCTCTCATTTTGAAATTTTTATATTTTCTATTCCCTTGTTATTCTGTGCTGCATTGTGGAGTATTTCCTCAGATTTTCCAGAACATCTGAAAAAAGTGAAAATCTGCTGTTTAATATATCCATTAAGTGTTTAAAATTTCAGTATTTTTTACTTCCAGAAGTCTTACTTTTTAACCTTTAAAATATTCCTTCAGAGTATTTTATTTTATTCTTATGTTTTGAATTCTTTATTTTGTATTTATAATCTCACAGGTAGAGATATGTCTACATGTGCATGTCTATATATCTATTCAGTATATCTGTGTATACACACATAGGTATTTTGAATGGTTTCTAGCTGATTATTCATTATCGGAAGTTCACGGGGGCCGTTTAGTCCTAGCAGTTGCTGTGTGTACTGTTATCTCGGAGACCGCGGTGGACTTTGCTCCTGGGTCCTGCAGTTCTGCACTGTGAACTCCTCTTCAGCAGGCCTTTATGTTGGGAACGCTGTGAGACCCGGATGGAGTGCTTCGTGCTAATGATGTTCTGTTTACTTATACTAGGATCCCAAGGGGGGTTCTTATCAGCTTAGGACTATATTTTACTCCTTTTATTCTTTTATTAATAGTTTTGAATAGTTAACATAAATTACAACATTAAAAAGGAAGAAAAGGGAATATAATAACACCTTTTTCCCATCTCCACCCCATTCACCCAGTTCACTTTTCCAGATATAACTATGGATGGATTCTTGTTGCGTCTTCCATTCATTCATGGAGATATTAACAAATACGGAGTGTCTAATATGGGCCAGACATTGTGTTAGAAGCATGGATACGTCAGTGACAAAACACTCGAAAATCCCTGCCTCCAGAGAGCTTCTGTGAGTGTGTACGTGTGTGTGAGTGTCAGTGGTAGAGGAAGACAGTCAAGAAATAAACACAGCGAATAAGTCAGTTGTATAATGTGTTTGAAGATGAGAGCGATATGGGAAATGAAACAATGAAACAGTGTTAGAAGGACCAAGACTGCTGGTACCGGGGCAGGCTGCATACAGTATTAAACAATGTGCTCGGGCAGGCTTCTTTGCTGAGATTTTATCAAAGATTTAAGGAGACAAGGGAGTTAGCAAGTGAATAACAGAGATGCAGGTTCCAAATCAAGGGGACAGCAAGAATACGCAGTATAAGGTAGAAACATGCCCGGCCTGTTCCGGGAGTAGCAGGTTGCCTCGTTCGTGTGCTGGAGCGAAGTGAGGGAATGGGAGCAGTAGGAGAGCAAAATGTAGAGGGGCACAAATGAGATAGGCTCTGGTAGGTCACTGTGAGGTCACTGGCTTTTTTTACTTTGTGAGAGTGTCTGTGTGTTTGCTTGCTGTTCAGGTGAAGATGTTTTATTTTTATGTTTTCTCCAGCCAGTTTATCTCATTGCACTTAAGAAAGAAAAAGAAAAGCTATATTTAATTTTGTGCCAAGTATAAAAGAATACCCAGTAGCTTCCATTTCTTAATTAGGTTATTACTATTAATTTCTATTCTGTTGGTATAAAAATATTTTCTGAAATATCCCCAACAAAACTGCCAGCACACTTAGAAACCCAAACATGACCCAGGCCGCCCCGCAGCTGAGACGGAGGGATTCCGGGTGGTGCTCCTGTGAATGGCAGCACTGCAAGGGCAAGTTCCTGGAAGACTATCAACCTTCGTTTTCAGCACAAGAGAACCTCCCGTTTCATGGGGCACTTTTCACAGTGTTAAGAAACAACCACCTGGTCTGCTTGATTAAAACCGGGGCAAAGGACGAAGTTTATGGAGAGCAACCATTGACAAAAAGTGCCCCACGGACGGCACTCTGACCGAGAAGGTACAGGGACATATGGCCAAATCTTCACCTCTGTAAATGTGTCAGGAATTGACATGGAACTTTGATTTATTGATTTTTTTTAGGGAGTCCAGCTTTCATTTTTCCCCTTCCACAAAGCAAAGTAGAAGAAATAATAATACAAGATTAAAACCACAAAAATAGTTAAACTGGTAGAACATGTATCCAGAAAGAATCCAGCTGTGAGGACAGGCTTATTTACAATGAGGAAACAGATGTCAATGAGGGTAGCTTGTAGTTTTTATATGAAGCATTATGAACACAAATACATGTGGTATGGGTGTCACTCTTTATAGCAATGTAGAAGGAGAAGAACAACACTTATTTAGGGACAGATATACGACAAGGTCAAGGTTTTACAGCACCAATGCAATATATTCACAGAACTTTATTGCGGCTAGTTAATTAGAGGTTAAGACCTGTTCCAAATATGTCACATTTCTGGCCCTTAGAGGTTCATTCCACAGACTTCAAATACTCTAAACTTTGAACTACTGAGAGGGAGAGTGACTCTGTGACGTTTTCCAAGAGTTACAAAATCTCTACAGACCCAAGGCTATTCATCATCTCCCCAAACTTGCTTTCACCAACAAACAGCCCTTGTATGCTTCAGAAAAATACCTAGTACACAAGTCAGATGCCCGCATAGTCACCTTCTCCTAGGCCAAATCTATGGGGACCAAAGCAGCCACATTACCATAAATGGAGAATTGAAAAATTAGTAGGATAAGGTTTTTTTCTACTTAATCTTGATGAAATGCAGGAAGACTTTTGTCCTCGATTAGCTGGTCTTGGAGTAAAAGTCATAGGCTCCAGTCTTCATCGCTTAACATGCTTTAGTTTTAGACTGCTGGAAATCTGAAATGAAAAGTTTGCTGAATTCCTCAATCCAAGCTTTTCGAAGCTTGCTATTAAGAAGCCTTTAAGGACCTACTAGCTTGAAGGCTAAGTGCAGGGGGACATCAGCTCTAAGTCTGTCAGAGTCCCAGTTTCAGAGGAAGGATAAATATTTTCTACAAAGTGCTAAGTTTTGCACACGAGAGAAACCAACACAAACGAGGGCATGTAATTAGTTTCATTTTCTCCCATGAGGATTCTTCTCCCATGGCACAGAAACAGAATGAGGAGTGGATCTTCATTGGTCTCTTCATTGGAAGTGCAAAACAGGGTCCCTATATTCATGAAGCCAGGCAGTTGTTTTTTTTTAAAGCAGATTGTGGAAGTAGACAGTAGAACCAGTTTTCTGTCTCCACAGACCACTACACCTTGTATCTAGGTAAAAATAGCAAAGATCAACTCGAACAATTATCCAAAGTCACTTAACTGCCCTTTAGGATGAAACTCACCACTATATTATTTTAAAGGAAGTTACTTACCTACCGGGACAAATTCAATTAACCCAGGGCAAGAAAAGTCAAAACAAGTTGTATTCCCGAATGAGTTGTCCTTACCAGGCCAGCTGTTGAGAATGCACCCAGATACACTTGACATGAGGACATTATGTATAAAGCCTTAGGCAAGTCTGGATTTCTGGTAACTAAGGACGGAAGGAGTATCAGCACAGAGCTAGTTCTGCAACACTTTATATCCAGATGATAGAAACTGTTCCCAAGGACAATCAATGCCCACACTGTTAATCACACTGAATAAGGTAGGTGCATTATTCATTTTCCTTTTCTTTTTGCTTAAGAAGCTTGTTCATCTTCTTTTTGGTCATTCCAACGTACTTTGAAATGTTTCCATGTTGGTTTAGTTCAGGAAGCAATCGCAGCAAGAGAAATGATCGTGGCTGTGAAGTAAGCTTTTTGGCTTTTTCTTCCTTTAGTGTGAAGAGGCATTTCGACTGGCCCACAGCTCGGCGTCGAGTGTTTACTAGACTGCTGCACATTTCATGGAATCTTTGCTGCTGCTCGGTGGCTTCTTTCTCAGAGCCAAAAATTCTAGGCGCTAGAATGGGAACAAGGCAGCCAGCCAAGCACAAAAACATAAGAAAACAAGAAACACCAGACAGAACAGATGGATCTAGACAGTACAGGGTCAGAAACACCAAGGCAACCACACACGCGATGGCAGGCGGAAGCCAGGCTCTTCCAGTCCAGGACATTATCGGCCATCAGGGACCCCTCTCCCCTCTCCCTGTCCACACAGCCGCTCTTTCAGTCTGGTAATCTCAGCAGCCAGCAAGTTGGTGCCGCGATAATCTCCCTCTGCTATGGTCCCAAGGTCGTCCTCAGTGAGCCCAAGGGGGCCTCCTGGCCCGCCCTCTGCTATCAGCAGGGCGACCCCAGCACTCACACCGAACTTTTAAATGTGCTCGGGGCGTCTGTTCGGTGTACTCTCCTGGTGCTCAACTCGGGGGAGGCGAGCCCTTCCCGAATCGAACTGCCTGCTGGGATCCCTTCCAGACTCAGTCAAACGGCTGTCCTCTCTTGTATCTGGACCTCAGGGGACCAGCTGGGGATGGATGGGGTGCTTTCATGTCCAGTCGGTGCAGTTTCTCCACCTACTGCTGCTTCTTCCCCCGTTCAGACCCCTTTAATGTGAATGTCAGTTGTTCGCTGCCAACAGTGGTGTCTGATACACTCGGTGTCCCATTTTTTGCTTCAGGTTTCAACAAGTCTTCCAGGGTTTTTATTCATCAGCTTCTGCTTGGTGGCAGAATCTTTGGAGCTTCTAAATTTTTTGCCTTCTTTGATCTCATAAAACTGGGGCTCAAGGTCGTTTGGACTGGTCCTCCCTGAGTGGTGTCTGTCACTTCACTCTTCCCTTGGCTGCAGAAGTTGGCACTGGTCCCTGACCTCTCCCACTGTCTTTTCATCACCCGAACTTTCAGAACTTTCTGCATCACTTGGTCTTCCTTCTGGTTCTTTCTCCTCTTCTTTTTCATGATGTTCTTGTTCATGATGTTCTCTAAGAGTCTTAGTGTCTTCTTTTTTCAGTAATCATTGAAGTCAATGGATTCAAAAGCCTGAAATCTTTGCTCTCTTCATCTACTTGGAAGTCAGGGTTGACCCTGTTGTTTCCTCCCTTGTTTTTTTTCCTCCTTCAAGCAAACCTCCCCCCTACTCCCCTCAGACAGAACTTTAAATCTTTTTTTTTTACAACCCCAGATCGTCAGTGAGAATATTTGGAAGGCTTTTAACTTTGTCTTTCCACGTAGGTTTTTGCTTCTCGTCCTCTTCAGTTAACTTAAGATCAGCTCTTCGTGCACTTTCAGCAATTTCTCTAAGTGGACTCTCTGTCCAGGTATTCTTCTATCTTCTGTCAGATCTTTTATAGTCTTCACGAGCAAGTGGACTTACTACCGATTTCACCCTGTGACAGTCTTCTATCCATAAAACACCCATGCATGTATGCCCAGAGAAAAGGTGGCCCAACGAGATACGGGAGCCCTAAATTTTCGAGTTCTTGCTTGGTGACAAGTTTGTAACTGTCATAAACCATGCTTTCTGGATCCTCTTCCAAGTCTTCTGTCAAGAGGTCTAAGAAGGAGCACCACCTGGGGCAGGCCCCAGACCGTAATGGAACAGACGCTCCTCTCGGGGGCTTCACTGCCTGCCAGAAGCAATGCCTGAGGGGGGCAGAGGCAGGCGTCTTTGCCGTGAGGTTCTGGCTTCAAGGAAGTAAGTATTTTTCCTGAGTTCTCATTCCACATTTTGATAATTCGAAAGTCTGCAGACAAAATCAAATCTAAAGAATCTTGGAAATGAACCGACGTAATGGGCAGCCCCTGTCGGTGGTACTTAACTAGCCACGGCTTTTCAGATGGAAGGTCACGCAATGACACCTGCCCTGTGGATGTTCCCACTGCCGTGGTCAAGGCGCAGCTGAATTTCAGAGCAGGGGCTGTTGGTGAGCTGTTTGTCCCGGAACCTGCCGTGACTCTCCCTAGCGCACAGTCTAACAGGCCCGCTGTGTCCCTCGTTCTTGGATCCCCTCACCCCGCTCAACCCTGTAATGTTCCTGTGGCAAACAAACCCCGTGCAGAATGTGAGTGACAAACGTTACTGTCTGCAGCATTACTTTGTAGAGGATTGAGGTGCCTTCCTTGTTCTGAGTTTAATCAATAAACCTCAGGGCTTGTGCCAAGGAAGTGTAAGTGGTGGGATGGGTAATGGTAAGAAAACATCTCCCAAACTGTGGTATTCTGGCTTGGTAGTAAAAACCTGACTGTGAATGGAACTCACTGTATTTGTTATTATGTAAGAAGACAGTTTCTAGTCTGATGACTAGAAGACTAGTCATCAGACAGTGTTTCCAAGGCGACGACTTCTGAACTGAAACACCTTTCAAACTTCAAGCGTCATTGATCTGTGTCATAGCATTGAACCCAAGGTCTGTATGTTCCAGCTGCTAAAGTATATTGTCTATATTTCGAAACCTTAATATTGGTACAAACAGTCATTTCAAAATCCTGAATGAATTCAGTTCTCCTGCAGACATCCACATCTTTCTTCTGGAGTGCTCTCTTCTTCCTGTCAGAAAACCACTCAGGAAAGAACTTGCTGCAGCCGAGACTGTAAATCTTTCCCCTGTTGCAGCTAGAGGCCTGCCTGGTGGGGGGGAGGAGCGGCCACCGGTGCTGTGGTTCAGGTCGCTCTACCGGCAGCGCACCCAGCACGAGCTTCTCTGGATCGGTCTCCTTGGTGCACCTCTGTGGACTGTGGCACCGGCACTCTGGCTTTTACTTTGGATAACTGGGAGCCATGGCAGGATTTGGCACACAGAGGTGACTTTGAGGCAGGTTAGTAAGAAACTAGGAAAATTCCCTAGTAAGTGGGATGAGGAAAACTGCTGAGCAATTAACAGCTAGGTGATAGAGTCCAAGACTCTATCCTCCCTCACCAAAGATCCCTAAGAGCAGGGGGTTTAAAACACCCAAATTACGAAGATAGATAACAAAAAATCAATTAGAGCTGGACTAGTCTGAGATAGAGGTGAAACTAACCAGAGTATGACCCTTGACCCCACTATGCACTTGTTTTCATGTATCAGCCTGCTAAAGAATCCACCTATAAATCTAATGACTATTCTATTGAGCTCCTCCCCTGTGACCCCCACTAAAACTCCCACCTGTCCAGAATCAATGAAAACCTCAGGATAAAGGACAACAGCTTTTGGTCTTTGAGCACACCTACGGCACTGTGCCCCACACCCGCCCTCCCCACTTCCTCAGGCATGCTCCTTCCATTCTAAGCTCTCAGGGTCCCAATGAGGCTTGCACCCAGGGGAGCCGTGGGAAGTGGCAGCTCACTCTGGACTCACCCCCTGATCCTGTCTCCAAGGGCCCTCCTTTTGCCTCACTGACCTAAGCTTTAATAAGGTCACTCTCACTTGCACCTGGACTTGGGTCTTGACATTTTTCCTGCACGAGTCACAGACCTGGAGGTCCCTGATGGGTGAAAGTTCCCAGATCATGCTGGGGCACGGCGCTGAAGAGGTCCAGTAACAACTAGATCAGACCTTTGCAAAGGATCACTGTAGATTCTGAATTTAAGTTAGGATGTGCGTATGGCGTCAGGAGAGCAAAGGTAGAAGCAGGGAAACCTGCTAGATGGTGGTGCAGTAATCTAGGTATGCTTATGATGAAAGCTTGGACTGCCGGGTGGCTGCTGAGGAGGTGTAAAGCAGACAGATTCTGCCTACACCTTGGAGATCCAACAGGCTTTCCTGGTGAACGAATGTGAGGGCAAGAGTGGAGTCAGGAATGCCTCCAAGGTTTGGGACTGAGCAGCTGGACAGATAGATTTACCATCAATGAAAATGGGGAAGGATGTGGAGAAGGAGGATTGAGGGGGTGTAAAGAAAGTATTGGGTTTTATATGTTTCTTAGTCATCTATGTAGGGATTTGGAGTTGGCCATTGAAACGCACATCTTGTATTTGAAAGAGAAGTGGGCTACAGATATACATTTGGGAGTGATCAACTTACAGATGGCTCTTCCAGCCTTGAGTCTCAGTGACATCACTAACAGAGTGAGTGTCACTGGAGGGAAGATGAGGATCGAGGGCTGAGCCTGGGACACACCCACAGGGTCCAGGGAGGCTTTGCGCGCAGACGGGGTGCATTCCATGACGTTGCACTGTTCCTTACACTAACGGTCGTCTTGTCAGTATTGTTCTGTATCTTCCCCCTTGTAACTCACTGTGGGGCTTGTTCCATATTGTCTGTTATTTTTAAGTTTGATATTCCAGAACCCTTGAATAGTGTAAATTTTAGGTATGAACTCAGGTGAGGGCAGCCCCCTGATTTCAAGTTCTCAGGGAAGGCCCCCCACCCAGACTTTTGACCAGGACAGACTAGCTTCTTTGTCGTCTGCTTAGTGGGCAGAGTTTTCTAGTCTTGACTGAGGAGTAGTGCTTCACTATCTTGTGAGCTCTTCCATGCATTTAAGCAATTGCTTTGTTTTATGCAGTATTTGTGCAGTGGGTTTTTTTTAGTTTAGGCTTCCATAGTGCCTTAAATATATCCACTAATCCTCTCTATTGTCACTGTCTTAGTTCAGGTCCCCTTAATTTGTTCCTTTACAACTTCACAAGCGCCTGGCCTGGTATCTATTTGCTGTCTTTCCCCTCTTGCAATTATCCTCAGGTGGACCTTTTTTTTAAGCCCTGGGTTTTTTGTTTCAGTTTTTAAAAATATTTTATTTATTTTATTTTTAGAGAGAGGGAAAAAGTAGGAGAAAGAGAGAGAGTGAAACATCAATGTGTGGTTGCTTCTTGCAAGCCCTTACCAAGGACCCAGCCCGTAATCCAGGCATGTGCTCTGATTGGGAATCGAATCAGCGACCCTTTGGTCTGCAGCCCACACTCAATGCACTGAGCTATACCAGCCAGGGCTCAGTGGACCTTTTGTAATGCAAATCTGAAAATTCCATAACCTGGTCAGTTTTTTATGGCTTTCTCTCCCTCATAAAGATAAACCTCTTGATCTCTAATGGGGCTTATAAGGAATCTTTGACTTTATCACTCACCAAATGCCCTTCAACCTTGCTTTGTTCCACTGAACCTAAGTGTTTGAGGGCTTGCAATGCTGTTACACTTTCTTGACCTTTGCGTAGTCTATGTTCTCTTCCTGGAAGGCTCCTCCAGCTTCATCTGTCTGGTTATCACCCAGTGTCCTTCAAGGCTGACTTCAAGTGCCTTCTTCTTTAGAACTCTTTCATCTCAGTCCCATCTCTTTTTTGGAATGAGTGTGAAGACTTTTCTTTGGATTCCTGCTCCTTGCTCCATAGTCCTTGGACACAATCTTATTATAACTCTCGTTCTTCCCATTGTGACCAGGGTTTCTCCCAGCAGATTGAACAGGTCTCTCGGGACTGGAACTGTCTTTTATCCCCAATGCCTAGCACTGTGCACGTCTGGCACATAACACATACTTGATACCCATTTGCTGAATGGCTGAAAATATGGAAACAGAAATGGGAATACACTGTATCATTATAGAATGAAGAGTCGAACTTGGGGTGGTGAATGTAATACAATATACAATCATGTCTTATAGCGTTGTACATCCGAAACCAGTATAATTTTATTAACTGATGTCACTCTAATAAATACAATAAAAAAGAAATAAGCATTTATATCATTAAAAACAGAATGGTCTACTTTGATTTCCAAGGACAAGTTCCTAATAATATTGGACCTAAACGTGTTTTGAAATACCACATTTTAAAAAAATGTATTAACATCTAAATGGCACCTGGGTAAAATGGCAGTTGTTAAATACTGGAGAGTATTAAGCTACTACACTTGTTCAAATCTAGTACAAATAGAAGCTTATTCAACATAGAGGCACACTTTATAAAGCTCAAGACTATTTATGTAAATATAATATACAAAATAAAACAAATATTTTGGGTGCATTAATGATGGAAAAGATAAAATAATGGAGTGGTATTTGTGGTTTGGGGTGGCAGGGCGGTGTGCAAGGCTGAGGACATCAGCAGTTAGGCCTGTGGAATTCCCTACGTTTTAACTGACTGTGAGTTCCACGGGTGCAGGGACACATGCAGCTGGGCACATAGCAGGTGCATAAGACGTGTTCACTGAGAAATGTTCTTGAGGATACTATGAAATATTCTTAATAGAAATGAAAAAAAATTTAACAACTATGTATAAACATGGGGAGGGAATTTTTTAAAAATGTTTTTTCTACCCCTGTCTGATGTGGCTCAGTGAATTGCATGCTGGCCTGTGAATCAAAGTGTTGCTGGTTTGATTCCCAGTCAGGGCACATGCCAGGGTTGCAGGCTGGGTCCCTGCTTGAGGGTGTGTGAGAGGCAACCACACATTGATATTTCCTTCCCTCTATTCCTCCTTCTTTTCCCCTCTGTCAAAAAATAAATAAATAAAATCTTTTAAAAAGTATAAATAAATAAATAAATGTCCTTTCTGAAGTTTATTTATTATCAAGGCTATGGTGAAATATGACGGGAGAATAATCTAATGACTAACAGTGAACATTTGCATAGCACGGATGTCGTGCTCTGCACAAATACACAGTTTTATAAACATTTTCATGTGTAATAACTCATTTAATCTGTATACTCACCTTACTAAGGAACAATTAATATCACTCCCATTTTAAAGACTGGAAGCCTGAGGCACAGAGATAGTAAGTAACGTGCCAGTGCCTTGCAGCCAGCAGGTGACAGAGCTGAGGTTGAGCTGTTTCTTGAGAGCTTTCCTGGGTCCTCTTCTCTTCCCAGGCTCTGCTCACGGGCTCACATGTTGCCAGAGCTGTAGTTGTGACACTTGAAATCAGAAGCTCAGACTTTTGTCTAGCATATTTGAAACATTTCCCCCAAATATCAAGCCTAAACATTAGAATGTTAATTGACTGCACCACATTCTAATGAGTTGTGTATCGTAATCAGCCTGACTGCTTCTCCCTTGCTGGCAATTTAGGTTGTTTTCAATTTTTTTCTATTATGTGTGATTATGCTGTGTTAATGCATGTAGCTTTTCCATTTTTAATTTTTTTCCTTAGGATAAATCCTTAAAGTCAGACTAACTGTAAAAGAATGTAAATGATTTAATTACCCTTCATGTATAATGAAATCAAGAAGAGTTGTATAAATATATGCTGCTATCAGCAGCATATAAATATCTTATTTTCTTCCCAACTGTGCTTAATTTCTGTTAGGTATTCTTGCTCACTTTTAAATAGGTATGTAATAGAATTTTCTTTTTTTATTTTTATTTATCTATTAGAAAGCTTGGATACTTCAAAATACAATGTTTCCCTCCTTTACTGACATATAGGATCTGGCACAAATAACGCCCCCTTTTTATTACAAAATGTTTTATTACAAAATTGTAAGCATGTAATTCTGTAACATAACAATATCACACTCAAGCACACGATATGACATTTTAAGTGAAATGTTCAAATTAAAACTATGAATGATCACACCCCTATTATGACTCTACCAACCACAATCAAGTAGGCATTATTTCTGCCAAACCCCGTGTTGCTGCAAATATTTTTCTGATCTGTTGTTTGATTTACAATTTAAATATTTTTAGCTACATTCACAGAAATTTGGAACTTTTATATTCATCAAATTTGTTTGTCTCTTTAGTTATAACGTTTCCTATATTTTGACTTTCAGGATGTCACCATTCTAAAACGAGTATTGTGGATTATTTGTTTATGGTCAGAGTGTTATTTGGTTTTTGCTGCACACAGTTGAAACTGCTAAGAAATGGTAAATGTCTCAGAAGTGTGTAAGGCAGTCTCTGAAGGAAGTGCAGTTGGAGGGCCAGAGAAAACTGCGGATCGCTGTGACCCCCCGTGTGGAAACTACAGCCATCTGCAGTGTAATGCCCAATCGTTCTGAATTTATTGACAGTTCAAAGACCTTGAATCCTTTCCTGAAACTTAGATCTCACCCAGAACAGTGATTCTCTGGTTGTGCAGGATTCAAATGGTTCTGTATTGTGAAGCATCTGAGGTAAACTGGCACACGCACGCCCAATACTGTTATTTGTTTAAAGTTGAATGATGGCGTTTGGCAATGTCGGGACATTATTAAGGAAGGTTGGTTTTTCAATGCCCACGTGTCTCCTAAACTGGCATTTACTTCCTGTAGATTCCACACTATCAATACGAAGTCAAGTCGTCAGCTTGGAAGCTTCAGATATTTCAAGTTTCATGTACACTTGTTATGGATCCAGCTCCCAGGGGGGCAGACTCCCATTAACTTAGGTAATAAGAGACTGATGTATAAATCAAAGTGCCAGTATTTTTTTTTTTTTTTTGCAGGGAGAACTCTGAGCATCCCTTTGACTGAGATATTAAGGCCAGTATGATGAGCATATTATTTTTCTCTTGGCAGTTGTTCTTGGTGAGTAAAAGTATAATCAGGAACTTTCCTGGTTAATATAGAATCAGAATCAGATAATAATATCATATAAATGTTGTAGGTTACTTTGTAATAATAATGTAGACTATAGAATCAGATAATTTGTCACATTGGGTTTAGTAGCCATATATGTTCAAGTTTCTTTTTTTTAATTTTTATTTTATTGATTATGCCATTACAGTTGTTCTATTCCCCCCTTCATTCCCCTCCACCCTGCACCCCCCACCCCCACCATTCCCCCCCTTTAGTTTATGACCATGTGTCTCAAGTTCTTTAGATTCTATATTTCCCCTACTATTCTTGCCCTCCCCCTATCTATTTTCTACCTACCATCTATGCTACTTATTTTCTGTACCTTCTCCCCTCTTCTCCTCCCACTCCTGTGTTGCTAACCCTCCATGAGATCTTCATTTCTATGTTTCCGCTCCTGATCTAGCTGTCCTTTTAGTTTGCTTTTGTTTTAGATGTGGTTGTTAATAATTGTGAGTTTGCTGTCCTTTCACTGTTCATCTTTTTTATCTTCTTTTTCTTAGGTAAGTCCCTTTAACATTTCATATAATAAGGGCTTGGTGATGATGAACTCCTTGAACTTGACCTTATCTGAGAAGCACGTTATCTGCCCTTCCATTCTAAATGAAAGCTTTGCTGGATAGATCAATCCTGGCTGTAGGTCTTTGGATTTCATGACTTGGAATACTTCTTTCCAGCCCCTTCTTGCCTGTGAGGTCTCTTTTGAGAAATCCGCTGACAGTCTGATGGGAACTCCTTTGTAGATGACTGTCCCCTTATCTCTTGCTGCTTCTAGAGTTCTCTCCTTCATTTTAATCTTGGCTAATATAATGATGATGTGCCTTGGTGTGTTCTTTCTTGGGTCCAACTTCTTTGAGACTCTCTGAGCTTCCTGGATTTCCTGGAAGTCTATTTCCTTTGCCAGATGGGGAAAGTTCTCCTTTATTATTTGTTCAAGTAAGTTTTCCACTGGTGGCTGTGCCTTTCCCCCTTCTGGTACCCCTATAATTCAGATGTTGGAGCATTTAAAGATGTCCTGGAGGTTCCTAAGTCTCTCCTTATTTTTTTGAATTCTTGTTTCTTCATATTTTCCTGTTTGGTCATTTTTTTCCTTCCTTCTGGTTCACTCCCTTGATTTGAGTCCCAGTTTCCTCTTCATCACTATTGGTTTCCTGTGCAATTCCCTTCATTTCAATTAGTTTAGCCTTCATATGTTCCTCTAACTTGTGACTAAAATCAACCAGTTCTGTGAGCATCCCGATCACCAGTGTTTTGAACTGTGCATCTGAAAGTTTTGCTATTTCTTTGTCGCTTAGAGTTATGAGCTCTGGGGCTTTGAGATCTTCTTGAGCCATTTTTGGTCTGTTCTCACCTGTTAAGTATGAGGAGCAGAGCCTTAGGGGCAGGGTGGGGCCACCAGGGCGGAGTTGCTGGGTTGTGACGTTATATGTGGGGGCAGGGTCAGAGGGGGAAAATGGGGTCAGAGCAGGGAAATGGCATCCCCCTCTCCAGCTTCCCACTGCTGGGTGAGGAGCGGAGGCTTAGGAGTTCACCAGGGCAGGGCCGCTCAGGTCGCTGGGTTGTGACGTTGTATGTGGGGGTGGGGTCAGAGTGGGGAAATGGCAGCCCTCTCTGCTGCCTCCAGCCACTGGGGCCTGCTCGTGGGTCTCACCGCCCACTCCCTCACCGGTCTATCTGCGCAGGAATGTGCCACCACAGTCAACCCACCGCCCTGCGCCCTTGCTGGGTCCGTGGGTCGCTCACTGGGTCCGCCCTTTGCAACCCCATGCCTGGGATCCGTGCACCTGAGTCCATCTGACCGAGTTTTCCTGTGCAACCCTGCTCTACCAGCTGCTGGCTTTGCCCCTCTTACCTGTCAGGCTGAAGAATTTGTTATTATCAGACTTCCGAAAAGTTCAATTTTCTGTGTTCTGGCTGTGTTTTCTGTTGCTAATATTTTGTTGTCTCTAAACTTGGTTGTGTGAGGAAGCACAGTATCTCCACCTATGCCTCCATCTTGGCAGAAGTCGTTATGTTCAAGTTTCTTGATTGTGTCCCTGGGGTCTGTGGGCACTCTGCCCCGGTCATCAGAGGTTTGTGAGCACGTCCGCCATCTGCACCTTCAAGTGCAGCTGTTCTGTGTTGGTCGGGCCTGCAGTTTGATGTTCAGTCTTTCTTCTGCCAGGGTTTGATGTGATTGGCCGAGCCCCTGCCTTCCTGATCACAATCACACTCCACGTCGGCCTCGCTGTGGTGACTCTTGGGTCCCCTTGAGTGGCATTTTAAGTTTTTCTGAACACATTTCAACTGTCTCTTGGAGTAACCACATAAGAAACCCAAATCAGGTTTAGCTCTTTGGGGACAAACGTTTTCCCACGTTCTTGTGGAGTGGTCCCTTGTTGTTACCCCCTTTGGCTCTCCACACTGTGGTCCAGGGACAGTGAGGGGTTTGGTCACTTTGTCCAACTCTAAATACCTTCTACCCCTGGCGTCTCCTCATTGCCGTCTCTTGGGATTTTCCATCCAGACAGGTGGTCTTCGTCTTTCCTTTTTGGCAAATGCCAAGCCATGCACAGCTGGGGCGTGGTTTTCCTCCTTTAAAACTTGCGTGGGAGCCCGGACCAATCTGCGGAGCTACTCGCCTGCCCGTGGTCCATCGCAGCTGCGTCTGTGGGGCAGTCCTCACACTCGGGGCTTCACTCCTCTCCCCGCGGGCCACCCAGCTGTGCCACGTGCTCGGCCCCGTTCTGGGCCTCCTACGGGCTGACCAGCCCCAGGCAGGCTCTGCCAGCTGCTGCGTGATGGACGGGGGTCACAGGCACGCTGGCTGTTGGGTTATAACCCAGGACGATCTTTGTTCAAACCAACAAAATAAAATACGTGATGCAGTACTTTGGGTAAAACTTTTAAGATTTTTTAAAGTGTATTAAGAACAGTAAATTTCAGAATATTTCACAATGCCTAGCACAACAGTTTGGACTAATTAAGACAACAAGAAAGCAAAAGAACAGAAGCGAACAGATTTTCATTGTGAATGTTGTTAACTGTGTGCGCGTACCACACCAAAACAATAAAATTGAATTATCAGAGGTCTGTTCACTAATTGGGAATTTATGAAACCTACAAAATCTTACACTGTCAAAGTTCATCTTCCAACCAAGTTGCTCATTTTTTGGGTGAGAACACAGCAGGGCTAGACCCAGGCTGTCTAGAGTGTAGATCTTCTTCTTGTTAGCGCGGGCGCTTTTCACTACAGCCAAGGACACAGAATCGTTTTCTCCACCAAACAGTGTAGGAAGGCAGAGGGGAGCAACCAGCTTGAAACTCAGCCAGACCTGAGATCTGGCTTTGCTGGAGACAAGCTGAAGGCCCTTGAGCAAGTTAATTGACCACACTAAGTATCAATGATTTTCCAGCTGAGAAAATGAACTAGTAACAACAATAATTATTATTATGGGATAAATTAAATGGTAACAATGCATGTAAAGTGCACAAAGAGATCAGTCAAATAATAGTTTTTATTACATGCATGTTTTATTATATTATTATATGGCACTGTTTAGTCAACCTAATCAGTAGAGAGAGACAGCAAATGCTGGACAGTTAAGGATTGTGGAGATCCGTAAGAACGTTCTTTTGCAAAGCAGGTTGTGATCACACTTGCTAAGATGTTCTCCTGTGAGCTTTTGCCTGATAGTCCTGAACTATGTGCTTAAGAGTATTTGCTCAAGTAGTATTCTATCTCAACTCCTGAAAAGACAACAAACTTGAAAAATGAGTTGGAGAAAAGTAATTGTATTGAATTTAGGTCAGAGTGAAGCTGATAACCATTTTTTTGAAAATGTCCTCTTTTTGAGAATGTAAACATATCCTGTATTCGTGTATGACTTCTAAGTGTAAAAAGTATTTTCATGTCCATGGGCTTATTACATCCTATGATACACTATGAAGTGGTGTATTAGTCACGCTTTCATACCTAGGAAATGGAGGTTGCCGTGGCCGGGCGACTCCGTTGGTTGGAGTGCCGTCCTGTACACCAAAAGGCTCCGGGTTCAATCCCCAGTTGGGGTGCATATGGGCGGCACCTGATTGATGTTTCTCTTTCACATCAGTGTTTCTCTTTCTCTCTCTCCCTTCCTCTCTAAAAAAATAATAAAAACATATGCTAGGGTGAGGATTAAAAAACAAAGAAATTGAGGCTTATTTTATAAGTGGCACATCTGGAACTCTAATTTCAGGACTTCTCTTCCCCATGGTGACCAGCCCTGCAGAAATGATGTCTGTATGTGACTAATACAAGGGAGGCTTCCCATGCACACTCACACACACACACACATATTTCTGCCAAGAGCTTTGCATTATTGGGCTGCTATATTTTGTTGTTAACAGTGACAACGACAGGTACTAAGAGAATGCCTCCCCTAAGTCTGAGGCTGAGCATGTGTTTCCATTTAATTAATTAATTAATTTTGAGAGTATGTTTATTGAAGCTGGGGACAGCGAAACAAGGAAGTGCTCAGAGCAGAAGCAGCAGCGGCAGGAGAGCGTAGGCAGGGCTGCTCCGGCTCACCGGAAAGTCAGAGAAAGGGGGTCTTGGAGGCAGGTTCAGGGGGTTAGCTTGGGACGAGCTGCCGCTGCTCGTTGCTTCCCTGGTTGCAAGTCCTGTGGGAACCCTTAGGGTTTAAGAGGTGCACCCCTGTTGGGGGAGACAGGCATGGGTGTGCTCCCAGGAGGTAGGGCCTGCTGCATTGGTGCTAGACATTTGCTGATTCGCTCTCAGGCCCCATGTCCAGGCATTTTCTCGGCTTTTCTCACCTCCAGGAACTACAGTCGTCCCTTGGTATTTGCAGGGCATTGGTTCTAGAGGCCCCTCCCCACCCCCCAGGACACCAAAATCTGCAGATGCTCAAGTTCTTCACATCACATGGCATAGCATTTGCATAGGACCTACCTTTGCATGCAGACTGCAGCTGGGCATGGCCACACATCACTTCATTCACACGGATTCGGTGTACTGCTTGGCATGTGGCAAATTCAAGTTTTGCTTTTAGGAATTTTCTGGGATTTTTTTTCCCCAAATACTTTTGATCTGTAGTTGGTTGAATCCATAGATGCAAAACCTGTGGATACAGGGGGCTGACTGTATACTTCCCAGGTTACCCTGTCTGCTCACTCCTACCTCTCCTGGTCTGCAGAGGCCCTGGCAGGAGAGGGGACTGCAGGGGGTGGGGAGGCCTTCTCCCCCTTCCCGTCTCTCTTGCAGCAGCAGCTGCTGAATCCAGCAGCAGCTAGTCTTTCTCCGTGGCGACAGCTCTCCTGCCCGCCCGGGGAGGGTCCTGGCTCCTGCTAGCCTCCCTGACTCCGTGACGGCCACCTCCCTCCTCTGTCCTTGCAGCAGCCGGTATCCACACGGCCTCTTTATTGTGTTTGGCTCCACAGCTCTTCCATCTTCTGTGGAACCAAATCCCTGCCTTGAAAGACCTGGAGTGGTTTTGTTTCATGACCAGACTGTGTTGCTCCATGGTGATATCCAACCTTCCCAACGTTCCTAGGAGGAGCTTGTAAACATTTAGAGAGAAGGATATTGAGGCTCAGTGGAGGCAAGGGACGTGCCCAAGCTTATACAGTCCCTGTTCCCCGTACAGGGATTTTGGGACTCAAATCCAGCAACATCCAGGTGTCAAGGGACACTGACAGGGCCAGGCCCTGGCGCCTGTTTGTGCCTCTGTGCACTATCCCATGTAGCACTCTTCTCAATTACCGGTGAGGAAATGGAGTTCGGAGATGTTCGTGTGCTACATGTGCAGAGCTAGAAAGCAGTGGAGATGCAATTCGAACCCTGATCTGTCTGCCTCCAAGTCCTCATGCTTCCCCAAAGTCAGTGCACAGCACAGCCAGGGTGGTGGGATAAAATGTCACTTTCAGGCCCTGCCCTCAATAAAACCATTACAGTAGGTTTTGGAAGGGGCCCAGGAATACCCACTTTGCACAACTCTCCTAAGTGATGCCGAGGTGGTGGGCCACCCGAGGCCAGCTGTGCTTACCTCCTCCTACCCGTGACACCTGTGTGTCCTCTTGTGCCTCTCTCACCGGTCTCAGTTTCCCTACTTGTAAAGTGAGAGTTTGAACTACATCATCTCCAAGGTCATCCCAGGCCTCTGCCGAGTCTCCTAAACCTGTGTGCTGCAGGAGAGTAAGGCACATGGAGTCACGACCCCACAAGGACCGCTACTGTGCCACTGAGGCCACAGGGCGCCGAGAGGGCCGGGAGTCCCGGCTTTCTCATGGACTCCCCGGCCTGCGAGACTCAACAGGAACCCTGTGGTTTGAGAGTAAAGGAAAGCCCTGTTTGTTGCTTTGCAGTAGTTGGCAAACTGGCACTTTAAAAAGGAAGTGAATTGTGGGGTAAGGGGTTTAATTCAGGGAAATATTTGAAGACCTCAGTGTTTGCTCCGAGAGGTCATGAAGTAAGTTTTGTTCCCACACCCTCTGGAAAAATGATGCTTCATTAAAATGGCAACATGAGGTGTGGTGACATGGTGAAACTGGGAACACTAAAAAGACACATTCACTAGATTCCACTTAAAATGTAAAAGGGGTGTAAAGAAAACAAATGGACATTTTCTTGAGGCAGC
This sequence comes from Artibeus jamaicensis, assembly GCF_021234435.1. Lineage (NCBI taxonomy): Eukaryota > Metazoa > Chordata > Mammalia > Chiroptera > Phyllostomidae > Artibeus > Artibeus jamaicensis. Next base: position 43,540,700 of record NW_026522059.1, read on the forward strand.
TGAGCACTACAAAACACAGGCATCTTTGTTTCCTTCTTGAAAACTTCCACAATGCCTTCTCCTTTCTTCCTCTTAGCTAATCTGTGCTTCTAAGAGGTGTTGAGTTTCGGCCAGACTTTCTGCCCCACTCGCTTCAAAGCCTGCCTCCCTGTGAATAGCCAGCTCTCACCTACCGATCCGATCCGCTTACCCACTGCTGCCCAGCGGCCGGCCCCAGGTCATGCCCACAATTAGCTCACAGACAGCATTTCCAGGCAGGCTCAGGAGCATCCGTCGCGGGGATGAATGGAAAGTCCGTGCGTGGGAACACACTGTGGCCCCTCTGACCTAGTCACCACATATCTGTCTGTGGGATGCCTCCTGAGTTCCCGGAGCTCCCCGTGGCCCGGCCCCATCCTGGGTTGGGAGGACAGGTTGTGCTGGTTACCACACCGATTCAGAGGGGGTCCGATGCCCCACCAGTGGGAAGGCACACAGTGTCTGTTTCCGTTGTCACATCGCCTTTCTGTGTAGTTCCACCTGTGTTTCGGTTCCAGGTTGGGGGTTTGCACCACTAGAGGTCATGTGCTATGGACATTTAGCAACAAATAGGGTACAAGGAGGACTGCCATTCTGCTTTTATGCTTGCTGTAAAGTGCTGATTTTTTGTGTTTCAGCCTTTCAACTATAATATGACCGATACTCCAGAATTATTAGCTTATAATGAAAGAGGATAAAACACTTTGAAAATACAAGGTAATGTAAATATGAAATCCTTGTTGGCTCCTCACTAATAATCTTTCCTAAGTCCTACTTGACCTCCTGTTCTCTCCTGACTGGGTTTTGTTTTGTTCTGTTTTGTTTTCCTGCAGCTGCTCCAGGTGTTTCTGCTTCCCTTTCCCTGTCCCAAAGCCAGTCCCCACTGCTTGTTCCCTGATGCTTTAGAAAGAGCAGAGCCTGGGAAACTGAATTCAGTGCCAACATGAATTTGGGCAGTTCTGGTGCCTTTATATTGTATATCGATCCCTACGCCTGCTATCTTTACCCACACCTGTTATCTGGAACCACCACAGCAAAAGCCTAATGAAGTCTAAGCAGCATCTGGTGTATGCTTCCCCCTGGTGGTCATTCATTGCGCTACAGTCAGCTCCCAGAGCGTAAAATGACAATCACTTTAGTTTCTTCTATTGTACAATATGGACGCCTCAAGCTTTGCAGAATCAAAGGTAGATTAGGGCAGTAAAAGCATAGGTAGAGCTTTTCTCATGGGATTGAGGACAGAAGTTTTACTGTGGGAGCCATTCAATCTTTATCTTGTAATAAGTATAAACTATGCCAGAAGAAAAAGAACACATTTAATGGATTGAGATGCGTTTTGAGAGTTAGGAATTAAAATTATATTTTTTTGAATTCATTTTGAACTTTTCCAAAGCTTTTTTGGAGTTCCATCTCATTTTCTTACCTTTTGCAATAGTTCGAGGGGAAGAGGATGATATATATTTAATTTCTATTTTACTTGACAAGGAATCCGGGAGTGAGGTCAACGTCCTTGCAGAATCAGCGCCAGACTCAGGATGCAGGGTCATAAATCAGAAGTCAGACGTGGGGCAGGGAGATCTGGGGTCCACCTGGAGAGCTTTCATCTAGGATTAGTGGCGTCGCACCCTCTGTTTTCCTCACTCCCATCACCGGGAGCGTTTCTGCTCAGCTGTGTGCTCTCTGTTAGGCATTTCAAATATGTTTCTGGAAGTTGTCAGGCCTGAAGGCAAAATTCAATGTTTGCAGTAAATAAAGTACTAAAATTAAATCAGCTATTAAGAGAATGGATTATTTCCAAGTCACACAGCCATATTGGCTGAGTGTTGAATTCAGCACTGGTGCCAGCCTGCTGTGCACCAGAGTTTCGGATTCCCGGGCACGGAGAATCACGCTGAAGAAGGTACCGAGTCTGCCGAGTGGGCTATCAAGAAGGAGTTCATGGACTTGCAAGAGCAGGGTCTGGAATTTGCCGGGATGGAAGCTCCACTGGATTAGTTCCCAGAGAGGCGGCTACTGAAGAGATAGGCGGCATCAGAAGCCAGACCCCCAGCGTTTCACCCACGGTGGGCTCCGAGCAGTATTGTGCCTTAAACTGAAGGGCCCTTTATATGGACGCTCGCTTCCCTGCCCTCTAAGTCCCTGTTAGGGCTGAATTTCCCTCCCATCCATATGTTGAAGTCCTACCCTGCCTGTACCTGAAAATATGACTTTATTGGGATATAGGGCCTTTATGTTTAAAAAAATTTAAATTATTTGGATATAAAGCCTTTAAAGAGGTGATTAAGTTAAAATGAGGTCATTAGGGCGGTGCTTCAACCAATGCGACTGGTGCTTTTGTAAGAAGAGGAGATTAGGACACAGGCATGTACCGAGGGAAGACCCTGTGCGGACATAGCAAGACGCCGCCCGCCTGCAAGCCCAGGTGAGAGGCCTCAGGGCGCACCAACCTGCTGACGCCTTGATCTCAGACTTCCTGTCTCCACACCTGTGAGGAAGTAAATTTATGTTGTTGAAGCCCCCCAGTCTGTGGCTCTTTGTTATGGCAGCCCTAGCAGTCTGAAATCATCTCCTTGTGCCCTGGCCAGGCAGCTCAGTTGGTTACAGCGTCATCCCAATACGCCAAGGTTGCAGGATCGATCCCCAGTCGGGGTGCAAACAAGAACCAACCAAACGAGTGCATCAGTAAGTGGAACAACAAATTGGTGTCCCTCTTCCTTTCTCTAATATCCATTTTAAAAAGTCTCCGTTTGAATTTAGAGAATATCACTGGATGGCCCATCCATTCAGTATTGACACCAACCTGTGAACACCAGGAGAAATCACTCTGTAAGGAACTAGAACATCTTACAAATACAAACAGAAAAGTCACTTGTGAAGTAGCACCTGGTTCGAATGGCATTCAGTATCCTGTGCTAGAAAAGATATATTGACATAATTTCTGGAGAAAAGCCCAAATACGTGCCTAAAATATATATACCACAGCTACTACTGAATATAAATCTTTTATTCTCTTTGGCTCTATGGTATTCTATGGAAGGAATCCAAGTAGTGTGAAAATTGTCCTCACGTCTAAATGAATCTTAGAGCCAATATGTATGGAACCAAGACATAAAGTTATTAATTGTTATGAGAAAAAAAATATTCACTTATGTTACCTTTACTTTTTCTAAGCTCTTCTGAGTTATCTGGTGTTTGGCTTATAGATTATTTGGCATTATTATATTTGATGAAATGGTACAAAAGATTTAGTAAAAAAGGAACCTAAAAACGGGAGACTTGGAATCCAGCAAATGCAAGGTGTACTATTACTGCAGGGAATCCTCGGTGGCAGTGATGAGGCTGATGCGGGTGATTAGCCAACCTTTCCGGAGCATTTTCCTTGGCACAGGTGCTAAATTGGTGTGTGGCACATTTTCCTTAGGTTTCACAGAAACACTAGCGGATAAGGCAACGGCAATAAGACAGCAATTCAAATTTGGCCAACACTATCATGCGGCTGTGCGATCTTGAGCAAATTACTTAACTCTCCGTGACTCAGTCTTCTCATTTGTAATAGGTCATAACACATCTAATGTGCTTGAAGTAGCGCCTGCCCAGATCAAGGTTTCAGTAAGAGCAGGCTGCTAATATTTTCCTTAGCATCTTCAGATGAAGACACGAAGGTCAGTGGAGATGTTAAGCAGTTTGCTCAATACCTTGGGTACCACTGTGTAGGTAGAATCCAGGCGGTGCATCTCACCATGCCATCCCCCGAGCTCCTCAGCGCCCCCTGTTGGGTCATACTATCCTCTGCAGGTACCGGTAACCCTGTTCCTGCTGAGTCTCGTGAGGATGATTTCTATATGTGTGATACACACTTCTTTACCCCTAAACACTTCACTGTGTGTTCTTTACAAACAACAACAGCCTCTTACAGAGCCAGAGTTCAAGGATCAAAATCAGCAAATTAACATGCATATACTACCATCTGATCTGTACACCTTACTCAGATTCTGCCAGCTGTTTCACTAACATGATTTATAGGAAAAGAATATTCTTCCTGGTCCAGGATCCAACCCAGGGTTCCAGGGTTTGCTTAGTTGTCAGGTCTCTTTAGTCTTTTTCATCTGGAACACTCCTCAGCCTTTTTTTTTTTTGTCTTTCCTGACTGCAACACTTTTCCAGTACAGGCTTTAGCTGTAGATTTCTTCTCAATCTGAAAACAGATTTGTTTTTCTTGTGCCTTGTCTGGGGACACAGACAAGTGTCCTTTAGTAACTTTACATTAAAAAATGAAAAAAAGGTGGAGACATATGAGACATCATAACCAACACCAGGCGGGAATATTTTGAGATCGATGTGTCTCCTGAAAACGCTTCACTTGAGCGATGCTGGTGGATATGACAGGTGGCTCTGACATGAAACTGTTCACTGTCAGTCCTGGTGAACCGGTTGTCTCCTGCGTAAGACTGTGGGCTTGCTGTGCATGGTCTTTCCTATTCTGCCCAGTCCTGGACTCTTCGACGATAGCATCATGGAAGTCTGATGCATTGTTGATGACGACGCCGTTTCCACACTTTCTTCGTGTAAGAGTTCCCACTCTGGCTTCCTCACCTGCTCTCGACAACTGTTCAATTCTCTCTTCCTCTGACCTTTACAATTTTTATTCCACCTGCTTCACATTCTCCCTTGCCTGTTTTGACTGTGCTTCCGCCATGTGGCTGCTGTTGGAACGCAAGAAATGCCTCCTGTGCTAGGACCGTGACTCCAAAATATTTCCTCCGTAGAGGAAACTCAGGTCCTAGGGAACGACAATGTGCCAGACCATTCTGCGCTCCGTGGCTGCCCTGGTCGGTTGTAGCTTATCCCTCCAAGAAACCCCCTGCTGTGTACATATACCGGCAGGAACCGAACCACCAGCTGGATGGCCATGTAGACAAGGAGTTGGCCTCAATGCCATTGTTCCCTAGGTGGCAGTCCCCAGGCACACTTTCTAGTTGTTATTTCCAAGGGGCTCTGTTTGCTCCGTGTTTGTTTTGTGGGGTTAAAAAGACAGAGAGGCAGAAGGCCCATGGGAATGTTACAGTTTGCAAGTGAGTGTGAGAGAATAATGATGCTAAAAGAAGATGACATTTTGCCAACAATTGCATACTGAGGGTGCAGAGTTTCTAGCTGCTGTTGAAATGGCAAGGAATTGACTATCTTCTTGGAGAGTGAGGAGGATGGGGGTCGAGGTCAAAGGGGAGGTTTCCATTCCAGGAAGCTGCTTCCCCTGATAGTGATGGAACCAACGGAGCTAGAGCAGTTTGCTCTGGACAAAGCATTTTCAAGTATCCATCCACCCGCCCATCCTCCCTTCCCTCCATTACTTACTTATTCAGCGAGGCACAGCTTCCATTCCCAGCCCCCAGAATGCGGAGGTGGAGAGAGGAAACTCCCAGCATTCAGTGGGGCAGGCATCACACAGTGTGACTGCCGTGCTGGGGATGTCAGGGGCACAGAAGAAGGACCGAGTCGGGACATGCGTGTGGATTGGGAACGTTTAGCCTGCATGTTGCGGAATGTGTAGGAGTTCGCTACGCCGTGGGTGAGAGGCAAGAGAGCATTTCGGATACGTGCCAGGGCCCCGGGTTACATACGAGAAGGGACCCTGTGAGGCCCGGGGAGGCAGAGCCTGGGTGCGTGACTGGCGCCGTACTTGCAGTCACTCACATCTGACTGGGCAGAACCAGCTCAGTAAAATCAGAAAGTGGAGACACCTGAGCCCCCTCGCTGTCCCTCCCCGTGTCTCCTTGGGCTTCTTCCTCGTATCGTCCAAGGGAAGGGGCTCAGAGGGTATTTGTTTAATTTAAGAGGAAAACAAATAACAGTTTGAGAGGGTCGTTCTCACCCAGGCTGCCCCTCACAATCTCCTTGGGGTGTTTCTGAGATTGACCTGGTCGGAGCTGGTGTCCAGAAGCCCCGGGAACTCAGCAGCCTGGGGTGGGCCCAGGACTCATCTCTCCCCACAGGGTTTCCTGCGTGTGTCCTCATTTAGGAGCATCTGTTCTGTGTGTTTCTTTCGTATTCCTTTTTTTTATAAATGTATTTATTAGTAAGTTTCCAATAAAAGATTTATAGAGTCTTTTTATTATTAATTTATTTTTAGCGGGGGGGGGGGGCAGGGAGGGAGAAAGAGAGGAAGACAAATATTGATGTGAGAGAGAGATGTTTATTAGTTGTCCCCTGCACACATCCCCACTGGGGACCAAACCCACAACCCAGATATGCGCCCTGACTGGGAATCGAACCAGTGGCCTTTCCCTGTCCAGGACAGGGCTCAACCAACTGAACCGCACTGGTCAGGACTGTTCGTGTGTTTCCTCTACAAGGAGTCTGCCTCTGCCTGAAGGGGGAGAGGACCCTGGGTGCTGCACACCCATCTCTGACGACAGGACCTGCGGACTGTTTCGCAGTGACCACACCTGCTGTGGTGTGAACTCGAGCAATGGGAATGTCAGCCTGTGTTCCCAGGAGGCCGGCTGCATTTCAGGACAAATAAGATTTTCTAATCTGCTTTAGAGTCTGAGAGTTTATTTATACTATATTCCTTTGCTGATTTTTTATAATCAGATTCATCGTCAAATTAGAGGCTGAGAGGAGGTGCATCGAGAGCTTCTGGGATGCTGGCAACGCTCAGTTTCTTGACTAAATGCTGATTACATAGGTGTGTTTATGTTGTAAAAATCCATTGTGCTGCTCATTTGCCATGTGTACTTTTTAGCCAATACATGATATCTTACTAAATAGTTGACTTAAAAACAAATGAATAAGTTTCTAGTTGAAATTGTAATGTAATGAATGTGGAGACTGTCTTCCCTGTGACCAGAGCCCCCCGAGATGGGTAGCTCCCACTGTGGCTCCCAGGGTAGCTCCCACTGTGGCTCTGCTCTCTGGCGGGGATGCGGGTCAGGGCCGAGGCAGGGCCACAGAGTCACCTGTGTGCGCCAGGCCTCCTCGGGCTGTGGGAATGGCAGTCTTGGATTTCCTGACTTTTGTGCATTGATGGTTTCACTCACAGATTCTCATTAACCCACTTGGGCGCAGTGAATGAAACCATTGGCGACTCTCTGATTGTTCTCTAGCCTGAGTGGAAGCTGGTAACTAAGGCAGGAATTTCCAGGCTTCCCCAGGCAAGTGAGCAGAAACACTGGGGAGCCTTCTCCTCTTCTCCGTCCATCTGCAGGCCAAGGGTGCACTGGTCAGAGCAGACTCTGAATCGAGCTTTGTACAAGTCTGGAAGGATACCCAAAATCGCGTGATGGGGAAAAGTGACAGAGGCGGTGGTAGTGGCATCTGCAAAGCTCGTCCCTATCTGTTGCAGAATGCATGCGGGCATGCTTTAGGAGAACAATTCACACGGGATAGAATGGGGCTTTTGACATCAGCTGCGGCCCGGGCTGCTTACAATGAGAGGCCTGTTTATCAGAGGGACACTGTTTGACCAAGTGGAAACCAGAGGCTGGCCCTGGCCACCTGCACCGAGGATCTTTGGAGAAGTGCTTTCCTGTAACTGCTGCACCGAAGCCCATGGCCTTTTAGAGAAAGTGACGGCAACAATAAATTCATATTTCAAAATCATGAAGTTTTAAGTGTGTGTGCTGAAAAGCATTATATACATATTCTTCCACTTTATTAGCAAGCAAGCCTGAAAAAGTATCTTTTAGCTCGGAGGTCAATAATGATAATGGCTTTTTCCTTATGCTGGGTAGTCATGTCCTACCAAGGATACTACCACACTTTATGAAAATGAAGTTCATTAAAGCCCTGAACAATCAGGTGAGGCAGGCAGGTGATCATGATCACCACTACTTGGCAGGGAAAACACTGAGGCTCAGGAAGAACAATGACTTGTGACCAAGGTCAAGTGCAGGTGGGAGGTGGGGCTGATATCTGATTCCGTCTTCCAGCCTCTGGCACTGGGGAAGGACTCACAAAGCCTGTGCTGATTTTTCCTGGCAGGCTTGTCATTCCCAGCCAGAATGCAGGTGGCAAGATTGTGATTTCCTGGCATAACCTTCAGTGCTTCAGTGATCATCTCCATGGGCGCCAGGAACCAGCTGAATGTCACAGTGCAACTCCAAGGCTTAAGCGATACCTGCCGAGGTGTGCATAGCAGCCTCTCATTTATTAGTGGTGTTGGAAAGAAATCTCTAATACCTGACTGGTTACCTCTGGATTTTAACAGCTGTGGCTTATAAGAGATTTGGGAAGGAGGTTGTTTTCAAAGTGCCTTTCAGAAAGTGTCACCACTCAATTGGAGTTTCCATTCTGTTCCATAGACTGACTTGCAAGATTCTGTGCTCAGAAAACCAGGCTTTCAAGAAAAATCTGTTTATATTTTCTTACAACTCAGTTTAGCAAGTTGCCCTCATACAACCTTCCCACCTCCTCCCCTTTATTGGACGTAGTCCTCACAAAGGGTTTTACGTCGGATGTTGAAGACCGTGGAAGACACCCTGCAAAGGCCACTGCTTGACGGGGTGCTGGTGAGTTGTGGTGGGACTTGGGGAGCTGGAAGTTCCCTCCAGTCTGACAGGTTATAACCCTAGAACTAATTAGTTCCTACTCATAAAATGAAATGATGATAGCTATCATTTACTGAACACTTTCTGTGTTCTGGACACTGTGCTGAGATCTTATCATCATTCTGAATTCTAACAATCCTTGCCAATATGATCTCCGTTTACAAATGAAATGAAGATTTAGAGAAGTTAAACACTTCTATGGTGGCACATATTTAAGATTTAGGAAGTGGTGGTCACCTAAAAATTGATTCCAGGTCAGGCTAATAATTCCACGCTCTAAATCTGCAACTTAACCAGAATAAAATGTAGATACTGTGTGGCTGACATCTTCTCCAATTAGCCTGTGATCTATGGCTCTCAGAGTGGTCAGGACTGACCCTCTTGTCAGACTCAGTGTTGAAGTCAAAGAGGAAGACCTTCAGCTAGGACTAGGGGTGTCCTGGCCTGTGAGATTGCTTCTAGGTAGACCAGATAGCTGGAAGAGTCCTGTTTTCCTGCCAATTAGAGATCCACTAATTGTAAACAGTACAAATTCCCTGCATAGAGAATACATTAGTTGTTACCCATTAATGCTGTTGTGTGGATCAGTGTAATTCAGCAAATGCCCTGAAGGAAGAAGCTCAGGGTCCACACGTCCAGACCAATCCCGAGGTGGGTGCCCAGAGAGTAGCCCTGGGGAGTTTTGAACATGACTGTCTCAGTGCTTGCGTGTAGCCTCTGCTCAACAGAGGTGTTGGCTTGGCCACCCACAGTCTTGCTTTCCAGTGGGTTGGAAGCACAATTTCTATGAGAAAAAATTCTCAAAATTCAGACCTGTGTGTATGGAGGAGACATATACTAGTAAAATTATAATTTATTTAAAAAATATGGTCTGTGAAGTCAGATATGTATATTCATATGTAATATATAGACATATATGTGTAAGTGTATATTAAATATTTATATATATATTCACAAAAGGAGATAACTAATAGATCCTCTCTGCCTGGAAAGTCTCCAGTCATGTCATATGAAAATAGAAACATTTATTGAGGAAGATACAAGAAACGTGGTACATAGGACAATGACACCTTATTCTCCTTCAAAGCAGACACCTTGGGACCTCACATAGTTCTCCTAACATCTCTTCCACTGTTCAAATAACTCTGCAAAATCCTCTGTTGGAATCACCATCAGCTGCCTTGTTGTATTTTCCAGAATCTCCTGCATTAATATCTCGGACACAGTAGTGTTTGGAATCCCCAGATCAGCTACTAGTTCTCTCACTGTCAGTCTCTGGTCTTTGTTGACTGCAGCCCATACACATTCAACATTCTCAGGTGTTCTGCTTGTTGCAGGCCTTCCAGAACATGGATCACTTTCAACGGATTCTTGACCATCTTTGAACTGCTTGTGCCCCAATTTTATTGGCACTGTACTTATTGAATCACCCCCCCAAACCTTCTGAATCATCTGAATAGTTTCTACTTAGGAATGTTCAAGATTAACACAAATTTTGATCCAGATTCATTGCTGTTCTTGCTCAGTCATTTTGAATGTGATGGCCACACAGTACACATGCCCACTCAGGGGTGTCTACCACCCCCGCTGACACACACAGTGAAGTCATCATTGTTCACACATGCACATTCCAGTCCACTCTTCTTGGCTGCCAGGTTACATGATATCACACAAACCATTCTCATTATATTAATAGTGGCTGGACTTTTTCTGGACAGACCTCATATACAGGGTGGGACAAAGGTAGGTTTACAATTATGAGTACACAAAACACAGAGTTTATTCTTATATTATTATTTATTAATTATTGTATTATTTTCCGTATAAACAGTTATATATCTCTGAATAGCTCTACATCTATATATCTGTATCTACATGTATATCTATCTATTTGCTTTTAGTAGAAAATTTATCCTTACAATCCAACCCTAAGGGGACCTTATTTCTCATCCAGTCTGTGGCTAATTGTATTACCAAGTAGCTCTTCCTGTCTTTTCAGTGGGGTACAGGCATGGAAGCTGTCTACAGCAACTACTATTAACACAAATGTTTCGTGGTGTCAAAAGTCAAAGTCACCTCTCTTCCACAGTAGGCCCTTCCACAATCAAGGCAGCTTTGTCATAAAGGCCGTGTGAATAACAAGAGGTAGCTTGAAGCCATGTAACACACACAAATGCAGCCTTACACTCATGATGAAAAATACGATATTTTAGAATAACTCAAGTTTTTCAGTTTGTTCTAAGTTTGGAATTAGAATGTTCTCAGCAGCAAAAAAGAAAGAAAGAAAAAGAAAAAATGCTTTATTGTGTGTGTCAGGGTACTGAGATAAAGTAAATATCAGATATTACAGGAAAACATGCTTCATCTCATCACTTAGTGCCCATTAAAAAATCAATACCAAATACAGATTTCATCTATGAAGCTGATATATTTTCAGATTTTATGAGGACTTTTCAACTTTGATGTTTCCAAAAACACTGATGACGCCGAGTGAGGAAGGTGCCTGGCCTGTCTCCTGGCGGCTCCTGGGATGAGGTTGGTCTGAGCACCCTGTGTGGCCACGCAGCAGGCATCTACGAAAGGATGCTGGCAAAGTGTTGTTCTTTTCATTTTAATTTTAGAGAGATGGGAAGAGGGGGAGAGAGAGAGGGAGAGAAACATCACCGTGAGAGAGGAACGTGGATCGGTTTACTGGACGATGCGCCAACCAACTGAGGCACGCTGGCCAGGGCCTGACAAAGTGTTTAACCGCTTGGGCCCCACGACCTCTGCAAGGATATCACTGAGGCCGTTCCAGTCTAGCAAAGTGAAGAAAACTGACTTCGATATGTACCTTTCTCACCTACATTTTATCATTTGAAAGGTGCTATAAAAATTTCAAATGGGTATGTTGTGAAGTGAGGTGAGAGCGATTTCACTTTTCTCATATCTATGAAGTATTCCTTCCTTCCTTCCATCCCTCTCTCCTTCCCCCTTCCTTTCTTCCAACAAACAAGAAGAGCTCCACAAAGAATTATTTTGGAAAATATCACCAGTGGAAAGTGCTCCCCATTAAGTGGGGAAGGGGCGGAATGAGGGAAGCAGGGCAGCCCGGCTGGGCGCAGCACCCCTTCCCCGCACGCTGAGTGTCTCCGAGGGGTGCCCTGCCGGTCAGTCGGCCCCCTCAGCGAGGCTCAGGCAGTGACCAGCCCTTTAGGGAGGACGTGCGCTCTGAGGCCAGTGCACGTGGGAGCTCAGCGATTCCAGCTTCTGCCCTGGATCTCCGAGGTCGTCTACAGCTATCGCTTTTCCCTGATTCTTTACACGATGTGAATCTACGCTGCTTTCCTGATCGCTGCTATTGCCTCAGTACGTAGAAGAGGGAAAATGCTGGAGGGGAAGTCAGTTCCTCAGTCAACCAATACATCCATCTTGGTTTCATATAATAAAGCATCTGGTGCAAGAGAGTCTCCTGCTACAGTAGGATTCCGAAGGGGTTATATTTGAAATTTAATCATCAATCCATGCATGTTCGACACACACTTCACCCGAACATCAGTTCTACCTCTTCAATGTCACAATGTTTTGTCCTATTATGTCTTAGTAATGATCTTATTAACGTCATAGAGTAAGTTTTCCAAAGTCCTTTTAGAGCTGGTGGGATGAGTAAGTCCTAGATGAATGAGAAGGTGCACGCTTCTACTTACAGTTATGTCCCATCAGACCAAAGCAAGCTCTAAATCAAACTTATCCAGCTACCCCATCTCAACGCTAGTGATTTCTTTCCTTTCCTCCCTGGTTTTCTTTGTTCTTTTTCTTTCTCCAGGCCCCAGATGTAATCCCCTGTTCAATCTGGGCTGCCACAAAGACAGAAAGCGCAGGGATGTCTTTCTTTCGCATCCTAGTGCAAAGCAAAAGAACAGCACTAGATTGTTAAAGTCTATCCGCGGATGCAACGCTCCCTGTTTTTCCTCATCATCCTGCTAGTCACACAGGTAGAACATTAGGAGACCCATCGCTCATTCATTCATTTGTCTATTTGTTTTTCTAATCAACAGGTATTTATTGAACACAAACTAGGCACTGAAACTAGGCACTGTTCTGGGAATACCACAGTGAACAACACTGATAAAAAAAGTCTCTGCCTTCTTGTAGCTTATAGATCAGTTGGGTAGAGTCAATAACTATGATAAGTGAGTTTGATACTGAGTAGTGATATATCTCCCCCTGGCCTTCCCCTCTTCTTCTCTTTTGTCTCTTACACGGATGCTTGTTATTGGATTGAGGGCCCACCAGCTAACCCAAATGACCTCATCTCAAGATCCATGATTTAGTTACATCTGCAAGGACCCTCTTCCAAACGAGGGCATAATTACCGATTCCAGAGATGGAGGCATGGATGTCTTTTTTTGGAGCCACTATTCAGTTGTGTTTTTCTTATATAGAAGACCATTCTGAAATGGCAACATTTGAATAAACACCTAAAAGAGGCAAAGGAGGGAAGGGAGCAGACTTCTAGGGCAGCGCATTCCAGTGGGCAGGGTGAGCGTGACGGCCTTGCCCGTGCTGCTCAAGGAACGGACAGGCCAGGGAGAACAGATGGAAGGGATGTAGGCAGAGACAAGTTCCGTTCGAACTTGACAGTGAGGTGGGAACCATGGTTGCTTGACCCACGGTGGTTGCTGCAGAAGTGGTTGGATTCTGAATATGGTTTGATATCACAGATGGGATTTGCTTCTGAATCAGATGAGGGTTAGAGGGAAAAAGGACTCAAGGACGACTCCAAGTTTTTGGCCTGAGCCATCGGGCAAAATGAAGTTGACGTTTGCTGGCATGAGGAAGATGGAGGGTCAGAAGCCTGGTTGTGAACAGGTCAGCTATGGAACCCCGGATGTGGTGGTGGCTTCTAGCCACCCAGATTCAGGCACACAGGCAGTGGGATGCACCCGACTGGCGGACAGGGGAGGTCAGGGCTGGAGATTTAAGTTTGGATGTGGAGCATGGAGAAGATCTTCAGCCACGAGACTGAGTGGAAGCCCAAGTGCAGGGCAAAGAGAAATGGTCCAGGGCCTGGGCTCTGGGTCATCAAGCTCCAGTGCTTAGAGGTCCAGGAAATGAGGAACCAATGGCATCTGAGGAGAAGAGACAGGTGGAAAGGCAGACAGTGCGAGGTGTGGAAGGCAAGTAAAGAGAGTGCTTTATTCTCTGCTTGTTCTTCCATCTCCTCAGATGCATCCTTTGTTGTAGCTGTTTCTCCCTTTTAATCATCTCTCGTTACTCTCCTGGTCTTCCTATTCTCATCGTCTTCCTCATTTCATTAGCTTACTCTGGGGTGACTGTACTAGAAGCAGTTCGTGATTTCAGACCCCCATTTCATCCATCACAGATGTACTGGCCCCTCCCCTTGCTCAGACCCAAGGCTGTGTGGTGGGATCAGGGTCCCTTATGACCACCTGAGGGGGAGAAGAAGGTCCAAGGGTAATTTGTGGATGGGTCAGCTTGGAATAGGGTACAAGCTAAGTCTGGACTGCTGAAAGACAGAGGTGAGGGGAAATGGAAGGGTTAGTGAGTTGGGTGCATCTCATCATCTAATTAGGGAGTAAGAAGAATGGCCTGAGGCACGCTGTTTCATGAGCCGTGGCGGATGCAGTCAGGGGACCGCAAGGAGAAAGGTGGACCATCGGGGAGACGCAGGTCTGGGGAAGAAGCACGTGGATGGGCACCAAGTGCAAAGGGCTTGTTCCTTCTGTGAGAGCCTCCCAGATAGCACCCACCACGCACGAGGCACTCAACAAACAAGCATAGAAGGGCTCACTCACCTGAAGCCACCCAAGCTCATCCGTGACCACCCAGTCCTGGCAACATGGTCTGCAGATGGAGTAGCCACCATGGCAGGAATGGTGGCGGCGTGTGAGCCTGTCGGCGGGGCTCCCACTCACCAAGGCCGCTGTGCTGCAAGTGACCAACCAAGACCAGTGCTGAGCCCTGTATGGCACTGCCCCTCCCACCAGCCACTGGGGGACAGGTGGAGCACAGTGCACGGGGTGACACTTGTGTCACAGTTCAACTGCCCACCCATCTCCCCAGCCCAGGGCCCCATGCCCAATGCTGCCTCCTTCACTCCCCTCTGAGGGTCTTTACGGAGAACCATTTAATGTTCTATGTGCAAATACATATCCGGCCCACGATAGGAAGAGAGGCAAAAGCAAGAGCAAAAATGGAAAATGAGAAAAATGAACATCCGATATGTCACTAATTAACATACAAAATATTACATCTTTTCTCTCTGCATCTCTGTACCATACACCTGCATGGGCCATTTTTATTTCATTCAATGTTTTTCTAAACATCCACTAGGTGGAGAACTTGCATCAAGTTTGCCACAGGTTATGAGGCCCTGCCAGCCAGTCCAGGGAGCTGCGTTTATTTATTTATACCATTATTGAAATGATGGGTTCTAACAGACAATGAAGTGCATTTATGGCTCTTCTTAGTGGCCTAAGCTTTTCAGACATTATAGACCTGAACACATTATAGAGAATTACATTTCTCTTGTGATTGACTGTTACTGTGGATGTTTTTTGTAGGAAAAGATTAACTATGTGAGGACAAGGCTTGAATTTCTGCATAATAATTTTTGTCGAATACTGCCTCTTTGTTAATTTATTACGATTTAGTCTAAGCTCTCTTCCATTTGCAAGATGATTTTTATTTTGAATTTCTGGAAGTGAGTACTGATGGAAAGATAACTGCAGATTAAGAAAATAATTTTATTCATTAAAAAACCTTCTCCATGGATGTGATTTTTTACCCTTCAATTTTCAAACACCAGGCAAAGAACTTTCTTCTCAGATGCATTGTTATTCTTGCTGATTGTTGAGAAAGTTTTATTGAGGTCACAGAATGTAGGTTAATAGAATTTAGTATACCTCATTCTCGGGTGCAGCTGGGAGCAGTAGGAATGAGGCTGAATTCAATGGCCAGCCAGCCCCGCCATGGCCATGGGAGGGAGCATTGCACCAGGAACTCTGGCTGGCTCTGGGTGTGGGAGCTTGTCTCCTGCCACCAGAGTCAGGAGCCACGGAGGGCATGTTTTTTACATCCCGTCCAGGTGAGGGTGCTGATCTGCTCAAAGAGTGTTGGCCACACCCAACACTCCATTTCTGAAGTTGGCTCCAATTCATCCTCTCTACAAAGCTGGGTGAAGACAGGTGGCCTTTACAACACCCCTAATTTTTCTGGTCCTGGCCTGGCTGGTCCACAGTGTGTGCCCTCCCTAAAAGAGTCTGTGGTCTCTTTCTCCATGTGCATATGGAGAAAGTAGAAATTAGCAAACTACCGCCTGATGGTCAAATGCAGCCCACGGCTGGGTTTTTACAGATGACACTTTTCAATCGATTTGATGATAGGGAATGTTGACTTTGAACTATAATTAAGTGAAATATTGTTCTCCTCTACCCCTGCCAAATCCCATTATTCTCGTGAGCAGACCTGTATTACAGAAATTGTACTCGATTATATTTTAAATTTTATCAATTAAAAGTTGTAGGCGTTTGTTTTCTCTCTTGTTATATAAGTGTCTGGATAGTATCTCTGATCTTGCCCCTTGACCTGCAAAGCCTAAAATATTTACTATCTGGTCTTTATCTAGAACACATTTACTGAGTCTTGCTTTACAGGATCTATTAACTTTTTATACCTTCTAAAATTACTCATCAGATTGTGTGTGAAACATGTGATTTTTTTTTTCTGGAGACAGGGTACCTGGCTTTCTTTGATCTGAAAGGTGACTGTGATCACCAAAATGTTAAGAATTGCCAGTGTCACTGGACGAATCCTACCCATTGCTGATAATAGTAATAGCCCTCAGTGTTGTATGGGACCAATGTATAAAGAATTATCAAAACATTGTCCATGAGAAATTCAAGGCAACTAAGTAGGGGTGAATCGAGTTGTTAAAATTTGAGAGTGATCCTTTAGTTATAATCACAGAGTTTTTTATTTTTACTGAAAATAATATAGGTACCTAGTAAGTTATTGTTTAATCAACTTTATGCCAATAATGTAAGAAAATAGGGCCCCCTTTTTTGATGCCCTTGAGAAAAGCAGAGCGCCTGGTACTGCATAGGTTTTTAGTTTGGGTTGGTGACTGAATGACCCACATGAACAAGATTAATGGTGTATTTGAAAATGGGTTACTGTCAAATGCCCATAGTAATTAGAGTTATGAAATCAGCTATTCTTAAGAATTTTAAGCTCACCTAATCAGGACAGTACCTATAAGGAGTGAGGTTATAAACAATGTGATTTGGCATTTTCTGTATTTTGTAGAGCCCACTCTGCTATTATGACTGCAAGACTAAGGAATTAATTTTTAGAGAATAGAGATGGCCAGAGAGCATTCTGGCAATTCATAGCAATTCCTTAGAATGCAACTTTGATGCTTTGGTGCCATTCAGTTAGAATTTCTGGGAGGCTGAGTCTATTTCAGCCATTTCAGCTCCCATCCATGTGAGTATTCAGATCTGCTAAATGAGTGTTGGCCACGCACAGCACCCCCTTTGCTTCTGGAGCTCATTCCAATTCATCCTTTCTACAAAGGTGGGTGGAGACACATGGTGTTTACAACACCCATCATTGAAAAAAACCAGGGGCAGAAAGGAAAACAGAGATGTGACCAGTACCTGGAATCAAAGCCAGTGTATTCTTGTCCAAGCAACCTGAAAAGTGCTATCTCAGAGGACTGTACTTTTTTTCCCTGTAGAACACTCACTGTAGTTTATCAAAAGGGGGGTTCACACATCTTCTTTGATTGAGCTGTTTGTGTTACCGTGGGTTCTGGCAAATGTCTCCTAGAGCCTAGCTGAGTGGTTTGGGTACAACATCACCGCCTCTTCCAATTTAAGAAACTCTCATGAGATTGCATGAAGACAAAGAGTCTGCAGAGAGACTCCAATGCTCTAATCTGAGAGTTCTACTCTGGGAAGTCCTTTCTAATCCTCTTGTGTCCTGCTGTGGCTAGCCGTGTAAGGAAGGGCAGCAAGAGAAAAAGCTGCAGGATACAGATTTAATTCAATCGAGCAAACATTTACTGAGCACCTCCCGAGTGCCAGACACTGGGCCAGGTTCTGGCTATGGGAAGATTAATAGGACATGATTCCAGAACTCAAAGGGGTCATGGTTTACAGGGAGAGATGCACAACCACATGAATAATAAAACAGAAGAGGGGAGCAGAGGGAATCCATCACCGAAGGGATAACATGGATGCGTCTTCCCAGATAGAGACGTTAACAGGTAAAGAGGGGGCAGATGGGCATCCAGGGCAGAGGAAGCAGCATAGGCAAAGTTAGGAAGGTATCAAAGTCTGTGGTATTTGGGGTGGAAGTTGAAAGGTTTCATCTTAAAGAGAGGTGAGAGAAAAGACTAACAGTGTGGATTGGGGCCTAACTGTTGATTCATTCATTTGCTGTTGGAGATGGAATAGCAAAGATAAACAAATCCCTGCCCCTGAGGAGCTTACCTTAGAGGGAGAAAACAGACAGTAAATACAAAAAACAGGCTGATTATACAGTATGCATGTTAGCTGCGATAACAAAGTACCACAAACTGGGGGGGTTAGACAACAGAAATGTATCATCTCTCAGTTCTGGAGACCAGAAGTCCAAGATCTAGGTGTCAGCAGGGTCACCTCCTCTGGAGGGCCTGGAGGGAAAATCTTTTTGCAGGCCTCCCCACTGTCTTCCGGTGTCAACACACACCAGAAGCATCGTTCTGATTTCTGCCCTCATCTCCACATGGCATTCTTCCTGTGCATGCCTCGGTGTCCAAGTTTCTTCTTTTAATTTGGACACCAGACATATTGCATGAAGGCCCACCCTAATGACTTCATTTGAACTGGGCCATCTGCAAAGACCCTTTTTCCCAAAGAGTTATGTTCACAGGTACTGTGGATTAGGACTTCAAGATCTATCTTGGGGACATGCTTCGACCCACAATAGTATGTAAGAAAGTATCATAATGCTTTTGGCATAAAGCAGTGTGTGTTGGGGAGGGCATCTGTGCATGAGGCAGGGGAGGGGGAGGGTTGCCATTTTCAATAAGGTGATGCAAGGTATGACTCGCTGCAGAGGAGGCACGTGAATAAAGCCTGAGGGAGATGAGGGGCTGAGCCTCGGGACGGAGGGAAGAACCGTGCAAATGAGTTAGAGCATCTGGGGGGTCTGAGGTGTGGGGAGGAGGCCGGCGATGCTGGAGTCGGGTGAGATGAAGGCACTAGAAGGAGATGAGGTTGGTGACCATGAGCTGTTGGGACAGGCGGAGTCCTACTGCCATCAGGGGGACTCTGATTATGGAACTGTTGGGCAGTTTGAACAGAAGAGTGACATGATCGAACTTGGGCTTTTGGGTTGCTGTGCAGAGATGGTATGGGGGTGGGGCCAGGTGGGCTTGGGAAATGGGGTAGGAGTAGACTGTAAGGGTCGAGGTGACAGGCAGAGGTTGCTTGAACTCAGGTGATGAGAAATTCAGAAATATTGAGGGTAAGCTACTTTTGTTTGACACATGAAGACGGAGATGGGGAGGGAAGCTGAAGTCGGCTCTGGACTTAGACAGACCCGAGCTCACACCAACCTAGGCCAGTATGTCATTTTCACAGAGACGAGCCTCTCTTTTATGAAGTCACAGACTTACATATGCAGCAGGACACTCCAAGAGTGTTTTCAGTTATACGTTTTCTGTATTCTTCAAGGCACAGCTCTATTTCTTTCCTACTCCTACCTAGTCTGAGGACACGGATATTCAGTGATAAGCAATCATGTGCTGTGGACTCTTCTCTTCTTAAAACTAGAAGACAGACACAGAGGTAAGTAACTCAATAGGATCTAGACATTCTGTGCTTGCTTGTTTCAGGTCTGGTACAATCCAAAGCAGTGACTTTCCTCACTGAGGTAGCGGGCTTTGCCACAGGTGTGCCGTGGGGACATACTCTACTAGGTGCAAGGTAAAGACAAATCAGAGCAGCTTTGGGATGGACACAACCCCAATTTATTTGTGTGACAAGTTCTGAATCCTTTCTTTTTCTTCCTTCTGTGACTGTCCTAGTTCAGGCCCAAATCTCTTCTCCTGGGCTATTATTCCAGTGGCTATTATTTCAATGATCTTCCTAGTTCTGATCTTTCATCATTTCCTTCTAAACTATTTGTAAATTTATTTCAATAATGTTCTCCCTAAAATATGAAGCTGATGATTAGACGTCATTTCCTGCTCCCTCTTGAAACCCTTCAATGACCCACGTGGTCTCACAGAAGCCTGCGTTCTCCATCCTGGCCCGAGAAGCTATTCCCACTCTGGCCCAGATGCAGTTTTTCAACTTCTCCAGCCCTTGCTCTGGACCTTGGATTCCGGACCTTGTCCTCAGTGCACTAGTGCTTCCCTCCCACCCTTCCAATCTCTGTGTCGAGAAGAAAACTTTCATCCAGAACGATGATCATGATTTACTATTCAGCATTTTTGTCTATGTTGTTCACTCTTGTGGAATAGTCGAAGGGCCTGGATTTTTAAGCCAGCAAGACCTGGCTGGCTCTGAAAATGATCAGCTGTGTGACTCTGATCAGCTACGTGACCTCTCTGATCAGAGACTCAGCGTCTTCATCTGTATGGAGATCGTGACATCCACCTGGCAGGACTGTTGTCAAGGTAGAAGAGACAGCTCAGCACCACATTTAGAAGAAGCACTCAGTGAGTGGTGACTACGATGAATACTTTCAAGTTTGGAGCTCAGGGGAGAAAGTCGGGGGTTGGACTTCCAGCAGTTGTGAAGGTCTGTGGAAGCTGGTGGCCATTTACAATTTCCCGGGCAGATTGAGAAAGTGTAGAGAAGGAGACAATGACCCAGGACAGAACATGTGTGCTTGATTGACATTAGGCTTTAGTCTAACACGTGCTCACACCTCACCAACTTAAATTCAACTCATTTAGATTTTATGACACTGCAGTCAAAACTGGGTTGCAACTGACTTCCGTGCTATTTATGAGAAAGTTAATAGGGAGAACATGATTCAGAGCTCGTAATGGGGGCCTGTGTAACCTACTTACACAAGTCACCTAAAATTACGTTGGTATCAGTTTTGCAAGATTCATTTATACTGAGACACTGCATTACTTTAAATGCTTTAGAGATGTAAACTTAGAATTTTGGAGGTGGTAGAAATCATTAGCATATGCCCCTTGTGTTTAAGATGAGAAGACAGAGGAATGAAAAGGTCAGCTGACTTGTTCATACCCACACATGATAAACAACAAAACTGTGATGAAAAGTCAGGCCGCCTGACTCCTAGAGTGCTCCTCTGAATATGCGAGACATGAAAAGTGATCAGTGCTTTTTTCTAGACTATACCTGGTTAGCCGATAGTGCTTAAAAATTTTTTTTGACGGTAATTAAGGAAGTGCTACTTACAAATTATCATGTAATTCAGACTTACTCTTCCTTTATGCGGTGCTCCCAGTGAGGTTCTGGAATGGACTGCGGGGATCTGGCCCGTATATTTTAGCAGAATTGTGGCAGGGAGACCCACACAGTGGGTAAAATCTTGTTCGCATCATCACTCTGAACTAATGCTCTTTTATTTTTAAAAATTGGCCTCTAAATACTCAGTTTTACTTACTGGCCCTTAATTAGGACCATCATGAGCTTAGATTTGTTGTGCAGAGCAGATATTTTGAATGCCGAAGACTGGCTGGCTTAGCAACTTAGACTCAGCTGAGATCAAAAGCATTTCATAAGCAATTCAGCATCTCCCTCTTGTCATCTGATAGCGGAGAACTCTGGTCAATGTATTTTCGGGGTCACACCTTTTCAGCCTTTCTTACTGGCCGAAACACGACCACGTGCACATTCATCTCATTGGTGGTATCCTGCAAAAAGTTAGCTAAGGCGAATGGTCTCAAAAGGTAGATAGCTAATGTAGGTCATTGTTGGCTACAACATTTTTTTTTGGCCAAGAGTTTACAGTCCCAAGAATCCCTGTTATGTAACTTCAGGAGAATCTGAAAACAAGGAAACCTCGTGTGATTCATTTTCAAAATGTCCGTGTAGTTCTTTGACTTAAAAATTTGTACCCTTAGGAACATTGCCCTAGAACATCAAGACAAAATAAGACAGTGTATTAATTACTGGAATATTTAACAGTAATAAGATAAATAACAGTAGAAAACAGCTGCAGCTAATGGAAAGAAAACAAACAGAAGCCACCAGTATTATTCCACTGTGGACGGTTATAAATGAGGCTGGACTTATGTACAATAAGAAATGGGTAAAAATGGACACTTCTGAACTCTGCAAACCTTATGACTACAGTTACACCTCCATTCTTCTTTCTACTTGGGTTTGAAGGAAATGATGTCTCGCCCTGTACCATCCGAGATATCCACAGCGTCATAGTTTCTTCTTCACCTTCTTCTCGGCATTCATCTTGGAACTGATAATTACGATGGGAAAAGAAGTGCGGAACAGACTTAAGTATTATACAAAATATATAGTATATTTTATATCTGATATGGATGATATATTTAGTTTAAGTTAAATATTAAATTAAATGCTATATACTCTGTATCTTTTTTGGTCAGAAACATAAAGAATATTAAAGGGGCAGTGTAATGACTCACCGAATTCACAGTTTTACAGACCGACCCAGGCTTCGGTACATGGGTGGCGGCGATGGGCTGCTCGGATGCCCTGTGCCCGGCTTCCGCGTTCAGGATTTCTGACACACCCGTGTTGTGGTGAATGAAGGGAAAGCCAAGTCCTCCTCACCGAAAGCTATTTTTCAGGCAGGATTGTAACTTTCAGGCAATGATAGAACTAGCTAAATTATATAAAAACTCATCTATCGCCCTGGCTGCTGTAGCTCAGTGGATTGAGCGTGGGCCTGCGAACCAGAGGATCGCAGTTCAATTCCCAGTCAGGGCACATGCCTGGGTTGCAGGCCAGTTCCTGGCAGGGGACGCAGAAGAGGCAACCACACATTGATATTTCCCTCCCTCTCTCCTTCCCTTCCCCTCTAAAGATAAATAAATAAAATTAAAAAAACAAAACAAAACTCATCTATCATTTTTAACACTTAAAAAATATACTGACACAGTCTGTGGCCAGGGCAAGGGACCCCAAAAGCTCTAGTTAGTTCTTTACTTTTGGTAAAGCCAGGAAAATGTCCTGTTAAGCCACAAACCAGGTTTTTTTTTCTGAAGCTGAGATATTTTCATAGCTTCCTCTGTTATTTCCTCCAGAAGATTGCAGAGTGGGACAAGTACAGACGGTTGCTCAGTGGCTTTCTAGGGCGTTCCCAGCCAGTGTCCAAGGACATTGCTGCCCACACAGCTCTCAAAATGAGAGCGTCAGGGCATGAGAATCTCCTTCCTTGGTGTTTGTCCTCACATCAAGTGTGTCAGATGGGACATCCTGTGCTTTTTGCTCAAGTGCCGGCTTTCCAGAAAGGCTGTCCTGGGTCACACTATCTAAAAAAGTGTTCCCTGACCTTGTCCTTTTCTATTCCCTTAACCACTGAATTTTTCTTCTAGACTTTTCTTAGCAGGCGTTGATGTTATGTATGTGTTTATTGTTTGTCTTTTCCACAAGAATGCATGCACCATTGGGGCAGGAATATTATTTTGCTCACTGCTCTATCTGGTCAGGCAAAAAGAGAGCTGGCACATAGTAGGTGCTCAAAAAAACTTGTTAAATAATTGTCAGGTGGACAATGCTGTGAGTAATTAATTGGCTAGGGAAGTCAGGGAAGTTGTTACAGGACATGTATGTGAGCTAGGTTTTGAAGACTGAGCAGGTTCTGACCAAATAGGGGAGGTTGGAAACAAGGACCCAAATGGGAATGGAAAATTCCACTTCCTGTGCAAAGCTTTTGGGTCGATTTAGGTTATGTGATTCTTTAAAGTGATGGCCAGTAGTGAAGTGAAAAAAAAAATATGGTCACTGCATAGCTCTCATGGTTTTGAAAATACTGGCCCAGATTTATCGAAGACTTACGTTGACTGAGTTACCTTGGTAAACTTCATCCTGAAAACAACCCTTTGAGGTTTCCCCACCAGTTAACACCCAAAGTCGTAGGTGGTGAGCGGTTGGGAAGGTTAAGCAACTTGCTCGAGGTCACATGACTCTGTTTCCCCAGGTTCGAAAAAAATATAATGAACCATATGTGTAACTAGTAAATTGCTAGTAGCCACATGAAAAATAAAAAGAAATAAGTAAAATGTACTTGAATGATATATTTTATATTTTTATTATTTTTAATGGATTATTGGGGTGTCATGGATTAATAAAATGATCAGGTCACATCATCTGTGTTGTGTGTTCCCCACCCCAAGTCACGTCTCCTCTCGTCACTGTTTGGCCCCATTTACTTTCTCCTGCCTCTCATTGTTGAATGATATATTTTATTTCCAATATATCCAAAGTACTATTTCAACACAAAATCCGCATAAGGAAATTATTAGATGATTCATGTTTCTCTTTCATAGTGCCTTTGAAATATATTTTACACTTACATTCCACCTCAATTTGCTCAACAGGCACATTTCCAGTGCCCACTGGACAGAGCAGATCGAAGCCCTTATCGTAACCCGTGGGTGTGGAGTGGCAGTGGTGGTAACTGGGTTGTGCAAAGGATCAAAGTACATATTTTTGCCCTTTTCCTGGGAAACTCCAGATTCAGCATCTTGCTCTCAGTGTCCTCAGTTTTATTTATGGAAACTGTGATGAGTCTATTTCTGGTTGTCATTTCTAGGACATCCCTATTTAACTGCATTTGTTCTCTAACCTTTGTTCACGAGAGACAGGATCGGCTTGATTACACGAGGCAGGTGAGGCTGCCTGCGGAGGCCACTAAATGTGGTTATTATTCGTCTCCGGACTCACTCCTGGGCTTCCGAGGGCAGGCACTCTCCTGTGCCTAAGGAACAATAAACGTGCAATAAAGTCTTTGCTGGATGTTAAATGGAAGATTTCCACAATAAACCTTGGCACCTAGTTCTTTCTTTTGGCTAATTATGTAGGAATCATGCTGACTACCAGAGATCCTAACAGGTTTCACCTGTAAAATTATTTATTCAACTTCAACCTGGATTTCAGGACACAATAAGACCACAGGAGCAATCTGTGTATAAGTGAATTTTCTGTCCCTCTTGAGTTACCAGTTTTGCAAAATGGAAAGTTTTTAGAGTATTCTTCAAACATTTGAAAAACAAGACCTAAGAACCCACTAAAAGGCATACGATCTAGTCCACAAAGTGATTCATAAAGTTCACGATGCTTTTGTACATCCCGTAACTCCTGTTTGGGGACTGTCCTTTGCAAGATCACCCAGAAGACTAAGGTCTTCACGGAAGCAATGAGCTGTCAGGACCTTGCCCGCTCAAGGTGTTTCCTTGTATATTCCCACTAAACAAACACGACAGCTTGGGCTCCCAGGAAGAAAGGATTTCCTAAAGGTGGGTTTTCACTCTTTTTTGGGAGGGTTGCTGACATACCTGCAAGAAAGTATAAGTTGAGTCTTGCAGACTCCTATTTGGTATTTCAGCCACGTTCCCTATACATTCCCAAATGTCAGTTGCTCTCTCTGTAAAACTTGCAATGGAATTTTTACTGGCACACAACTGTAGATTCAACCTTTTTGCTTTTTCCTCTGATCTCTATCAGCAAAATGAGGGTTGGGATTTGATGGGGTCATGTCAGAATCAAATTCCCCTAATTCTCATTCTAACACAGTGTTCTATCTAGTTGAAAGGTCTTCTGCTCTTTTGACATTTATTTCTTCAACATGAGATGTATCAGAGAAGGAGTATTAGAGTCTTGGGTTTTAAACATCAATCTGAACTCTGGCAGAAATGGTCGGCGTTGGCCCCTCTCCTAACTGTCAGGAATTCTTAACTAAAGGATGAATTTGAAGTTATAATTTTTAAATGTCTTTCTCTAAAATGACTTTACAAAAAGTCAAGTGTTGATTCCATGTCCAGATATCATTCATATTTCCAGCTTATGTTATTATTTCACCTTGTAAGACACATTTTTACAGTAGTCACATCGAAGTATTATTTGATGTTTCCAGTTCTGTGATCCAGTTTTTCCAAGGGATAATACTGTTTTCTATTGTGTCACCACGTCTCCAATATTTTTGGACCATTTTGGTGGCTTCGTTCTTAATTTTTTTGACAAATATTTTCCCTATTTGGGACCCTGGAAAAGGGCCTGCATTTCCCTCTCCTTAATGTCTGTACTGGCAAGAGTGAGATTATATCTACAAAGCTTGGACATTCAGGAATGGAACTAAATTATATGGTTTCCTTCTCCTAAGCCATAAACCAGACATGATGTTGAAATCATTTATTATGGAAACAGTTTCATCATCTAAAATATTTGGCTTTAATAGTCCTGTAATAAATGATCCTGAGGTAATGGTAGGGCTGCAGGAGTCGAATAGAAATCTGGCCCCAGGACTGATACCGGAATGAAACTGTTCATACATAGGAAACACAGTTAGATGCCCTATTCCTGTCTTTTCTATTTTATATCTTCCCAGGATGTTGTATTTAAGACCTTTGAAATAAGTAGTAATTTCTCTTGTTTTGTGTTGGTAAAGATGGACAGCGGGAGAAATGGGCCAAATACTGGACAGCTGACAAAAAATTATCCCCAGACAGTCTAGTGGGTTCATAGATTCAAGGTTAAACCCCATATAGGGGTCAAGTCTCTGACTTGATGAAATTGAGGAGAGGGTGGTCTAATCACAGATTGGCATTGCCCTGAGCTCTTTGCTAGGGAACTGATATTCCTGTCAGCCAAAGGTGTTATAAAAAATAAATAAGTAAGTAAGTAAGCAAGTAAATAAATAAATAAACAGCCCCTTGCACCTGTGGAACTAGTCTGTTCTCTTGTTTCCTTAAACTCAGAGTCAAAACACATTATCTGATCAGCAACTTCCAGTGGGACCTATTATTTTACTTACTGTGAAAATTTTACGTTTGAATGGTTACTATGCTCCTTTAATAAAAGTGTGGATTTTGTATATGGTTTGAAAGGGGCCTATAGTTTTTCAAAGTTTGGATAGAAGCAAAGTGCTTGCATTTCAGTTGAACATACCTAAATTGAAAAGGGATCAATAAAACTCCCATTCTGAGGCCCTGAAAATTCATAGAAGCATTTTATTACAAGCAGGTCCTATGTTTTAGTTCAATGAAGAAGGAGTGACCTTAACTGACAACTGGCCTTCCTTAGCAAGTATGTCCAGAAAGAAGGACTTCAGAAACAAAACACATTTAATTTTCAATAGACCTCCCCAAAACTCTAATTGGCAGACAGTTAACAGCTCTGAAAAGCAAATAAATCCAGTCAATCCACTGATTTAGGGCCAATTAAATCAATTATCTTGCGGGGCATCCAGTAAGTTATAACATTACTTAAATTTGGGTGCTCAATAGGTGCTTCAAGGAGCATTTTTGGGGGATTGGGGGTGCAGGGAGGCTGAGATTTTGGTAATTTTTCATACAAAGATGATTGTTTCCATGTTTGTTTATTTGATTTTTCTGTCACCATCCTCCCCCATATCCATGTTCAAATACAGAGCTCTGGGACTCAACTGCTCATTTTTCTGCGTCGGAGGACCGAGTTGTGCGTGTGTTCACTGTGCTCCCAGCTCGTCTCCCTGCAGCAGCGGTGCCTTCTCTTCTGCGTGTAACCGTTCTGGTGTCTCAGCTCATATAAGAACCTGTTAACCTTGCACCTCACTCAGCTGACTCTGGAAGCATATGTGTCAGCCTTTAAACAGCAACACAGAATCCTTGCACTTATAAGTACTTTTCAAGAAGCGTTTGTTCCTCTGATCCCAGGGCGTCCTGAAGCAGTCTTCACGGAGGTGTGCTTGAGAGCTATGCAGCTCATTTTCTACATCTGCTCATTTTTTCTGCATCAAACCTAAACCACGTTGCCTTTGCTCTCCTACATCAACAGTACCTCACTGAACAGCAGTTTGTATAACATGCCATAGATACACCTCAAAGGAATATTAATAACTATCTTATGAATACTCTCATGTTTACTATAAGAATATTGGTGAAAATATAGGGTACTAAGTTAAAGAAAACCTCTTTATAAAGAGGTTTTCTCTTTATAAAGGTCTATCTATAGGAGATATTTCTCTCAGATTTCAGATACTGAGAATCAAATAAATTTTGCTTTGCCATTTTACACTGGCTGCTAGAAAAGCTTAGAGCCAATTATTCAGGCCACCTCAAGCAAGTGTATATAATTTTTTGATATGAGTTTTATGCAATAATTTCATCTATAGCTTTATTTTTTAATTTTATTTGTTTATTTTTAGAGAGAGGGGAAGGGAAGGAAAGAGAGAGGGAGAGAAACAATGACATGAGAGAGAAACATCTCTATCAGTTGCATCTCACACACCTGCGTCCTGAGATGTGCCCTGACCAGGAATCAAACCGGTGACCATTTGGTTTGGAGGCTGGTACTCAAGTCACTGAGCCACACCAGCCAGGGCTATAACTTTATTTTTATCTTTTTACCATTATGTTTTGATAAACTCAGTTTCTATTTATTGTCTTGTTACGTTGTACATATTTTTGGACTTTAAATCCTGCAGAACTAGATACGGTACACATAAAGAAATAGCACAGAACTAATTACATTTTCGGAGAGTGTTTAGAACCAATTAAAGTGACTCCAGCCTTCACGGAAGTGGGTGGGGCATTCAGAAGCTCGGCAGGCAGCCTTCTCAGTGATGAGGTCGGCTGTGATGGTATCGCAGTGCCTGTGTTCAAGTCACCCTTATTTTACTTAGTAATGGCTCAAAGCACAAGAGTAGGGATGCTGGCTATTCGCATGTGCCAAAGACAGGCCATAAAGTGCTTCCTGTAAGTGAAAAGGTACATATAGAAAAAACAGCATATGAATGGTTCAGTGCTGTCCGCGGTTTCAGGCATCCTCCGGGGGTGTTGGAACATACCCACTGTGGGTAAGGGGTGACTCCTAGAGCGGAAAGTGTGTATTTTCCCTGGTTCGTTCCAGAAGGCATAAGCAGGGGAGGTGGGAGGCAGTCTGGCTCTAAGAAAGAGAAGAAATGCCATGAGGACAGGACATAGAGATTTCATTACTATGTTTTAAAACCATTTTTTGAACTGAGGAAGCTGGAACTCCTCTGCAATTTTGCCTTCCCATTTTTTCTCGAAAGCCTCAAGCTCACTGTCACTGAAAGCAACTCAGCCGCACTCCACCTTCTCCTCTCCTTCCTTTACTCCTCTCTGCCTTTTCTTGATTCTTTCTCTGGGGTGTTATGATGTTTTCTTCCCTTCTGCACAATACATCAGGATCCCACACCACCTCTGACAGTAGCCAAAGCACGAAGACATCTCCCCTTCCTTGGTGCTGAGGGCCAGTGGACAGTCTGAGCTCTAGTTCTTCTCAGGGGGCGTTGGACTCACATGCCTGAGCATGTCCTGTAGCTGCCCTGGGGGCAGGGACAGTATTTCCCAGGTTTGTCCCAGTAGTTCACCACTCCCAGGACCCAGGTCTTCCTGCCTGTGAAGCCGAGGGAGTCCCCCCTACTTGTGCTGCTGTGGCCTCAGCTCCCACCCTAAAGTCACCTTTAGTTCCTAAAGTCACCCCCCACCCATGACCGAGTCCGACGCCAGACCACATACCTGATTTCTACACTTGTTAGGACAGTTCCTGAAGAATGCTCCCAGGGTTTCCAGGCCAATGGAGATTTTGGGGTCACACTGCCCTTTGCTTTTTCTGCTCCCAGCCCTTGTCCCTGGGACTCAGATACTACTTCAGGATGTCTGATGAGTACCCACATCAGAACATAGATCTTTTCTCAAATAATGACTTGAGTTCCACAACCAGTTCTCTCTGATAGAAAACCTGCATTTCATGTTAAAGCTTTAAACACAGGCATATAAACCTATGTCTGGGCCCTGTTTGAGCCAATAATCAAGGCCACATGGAGATCCATCTTCTGAAACTTCAAGAGGATGCACTTCTGACCTTGCATTTGAAGACTGACATTGGCCAAATACACTGACCATAATGTTCCACAGTATGAAGTCAGTCCAATTCTGGCTTTCATTATTTGTAATTTAATTTGCCAATGCATTGTCCTGCATGATATTTAAGCTGTTAAGAATCCTAATAATTCTAGCAAACTGATGTATATGTCATGTGGATGGTCTGTAAGTCGTGTCTGAAGTTCAACCTTTCAGAAAAGTAACCTGTTTATTTATCACCATTTGTAAACAAGTCCATGATGCCATATAAAGGACTTGGACACATATTTTAATTTTTTAAAAATATTTTATTTATTTATCTTCAGAGGGGAAGGGAAGGAGAGAGGGAGAGAAATATCAGTGTATGGTTGCCTCTTGTGTGTCCCCTGCTGGGAACTGGCCTGCAACCCAGGCATGTGCCCTGACTGGGAATCGAACCGCAATACTCTGGTTCGCAGGCCCACACTCAATCCACTGAGCTATACCAGCCAGGGTTCATATTTTATTTTTTACTTAAGAGGGCAATGGGCAGAGGTTGAACATGCCCACTAGATATTTTAGCATCTGACATTTTAAAGTTCCTGCTGAATTATTATATTGCTTGTTTTCTGGTGGTCTTAATTGATTCTCCTTACAGAAAGTAATTAAGTTGTCATGAGCATTTGATGCTTATGATTTTTTTAATGTATTTTTCCATTACCATTTATCCCCTATACCTTCTGTCACTTTCCCCCACCCCCTCCCTCTCCCCCCACCCTCTATAGTCACCTCACTGTTGTCCGTGTCCATGAATTCTTAGTCTTTTTTGCTTAATCCCTCTGTCCACCACCCCCATAGCTGACAGCCTACTCTTCAACTATGAGTCTGTCTTTATTTTGCTTATTAGTTCAGTTTGTTCATTAGGTTCCACTTATGAGTGAAATCACATGGTATTTGTCTTTCTGTGACTGGCTTATTTTACTTAGCATGATGTTCTCCACATCCATTCATACTGTCACAAGGGTAAAATTTTATTCTTTTTTATGCTGAAGTAGAATTCCCTTGTGTAAATGTCCCATAGTTTTTTATCCATTCATCTACTCATGAACTCTTGGGCTGTTTCCAAATCTTGGCTATTATAAAGAATACTGCAATCAACATAGGGGTGCATATATTCTTTTGAATTAGTGTTTTGAGTTTCTTTGGAATGAACTCCTGGAAGTAAAATCACGAGGTTACAAGGTCAAAATTAAAAGTTCCATTTTTAATTGTTTGCGGTATCTCCATATTGTCTTCCACAGTGACTGCTCCAGTCTGCATTCCTGCCAGCAGTGGAAAAGAGTCCCCCTGTCTCCACATCTTCACCAGCAGTTGCTTGTCTATTTATTGCTGGTAGCCCTTCTGATAGGTACGAGATGATATCTTCTTGTGGTTTTAATTTGCATTTATCTGATGATTAGTGACATCGAAGATCTTTTCATATTATGATTTTATTTTTACACTATTTCGATCTCTGGTAATGTTGGCCCTGTCAAGTTAGTCATTCCTGCAACACAAAGTCTAACACATTCAAAGCCTGGGGGTGCTTCTATCTCTGCACCTGAACATGGGTTGTCAACATCACTGGGTACCATGGAAGCCAGGCTTTCTCTAAGAGAGGGCTCCAGGCTATTTTCTCTAATGACAACAGACCTAATGCAGTGAGCGACTCTGGGGACACTGAAGGAGACTATAAAATCTCATCCTTGGGATGTTCAGAAAAGCTATTGGTACCTGTTTGGGCCATTCAAGTGACAACTTGTCCAAAAGCAAAGCAATGCATTTATTCTGTAACTTCTTGAGCCTTTCCAATGCTCTGACTATGACTGTGAAAGAGTTCTGATACGTCATATTATTTAAATAATGGAATAAATTATTTAAATAATAAATTATGTAAATAAATTATTTAAATAATGGAATCATTGAGTGTTCTTTGAAGAAAAAACATAACAGTGGGATATTAGTCAGTATATATTGTCTCTAAAATTCTATGTAACTGTGCATTTAACAATTTTTTTATAGTTGGAATTTGTGAGGAATTACTTGCATGTAGCTATAATTAGTTTATCTTCAATAAGAAAACATTGATATATTTGCTATAGTATAAATTCATTAGTTGTAACTTACTTTTACATAGGATTTAGATGCCTCAGTATTCATATCATGTCCCTAAAAATATTGTATTGGAATTCAAAGTCATATCCTGTCCCAAAGGGTGACTTTTAAAACATAAATTTATAATCCCCACAGTTTATAGAGGACAGGGAGGGTTTTTTTCTGGGCTCCAGGTAGCCTTTTGTTTGCTAAATATTGTGAAAATTATGTCTGAAGGTAGAAGATGGAGATGAGGCAAGAATGTCTTTCTCCACATAACAAAGTGGGGAGGAATTTGAAGTTGGGGGAAGGAAGTCAGAAGAGAACACAGGAACCACTGAAGTCAGCCTTGAGAAGAGGACTGGTGGGAAAAATGACCACGGTGCCTGGTGGGGAGGATCGAACGTCGGAGATAGAAATGTTTAATGAAGAATTTTAAAGTAGTTTATTTTGCAGTGTGACATTTGATCTTTCTCTTCTATTACTCCTGTGAAATCTTCAGAAAAATCTGTATTGCTAACTGATGTTTTCAGTGTGAATACAATTTTTCCTGGACTTGTGGAGACTGCTGAGTTGAGAAATGAGGCTGGCACGAAGCAAAGCAGAGCATGCAGGGGCTGCTGCTGGTACCTGGGCATGCCTCATCAGTGGGGGGTGGGGCCTGGTGCAGATATCAGAGAAGTTGCATTGTGGTCATGGTGTGGAAGGGGATTAGAAAAGAAACATTCAAGGGAAGAAGGGAAGACCAAGCCCGTGACCATGGAATGACGGGCAAAGGTTCACACATATTGTGGGATGCATTCAAGGCCAGAATTAAGAGGCCCAGTTGAAATTAGATCGAAATTTTAGATTGAAATTAGTTGTTCGGGAGCATGGTCCATAGAGAGTGCCAGAGAGAGACTTGATAAGAGATTGGAGTTAGTGTAGTTTGATCTGTTAGTGACCAGAAGAAGCTGAGGTAGTTCCTACAATTTACAATAATCAGAAGGTCTTAGTTTTTCAACCTGCAGGGGTTTTTTTGTTTTGTTTGTTTTTTCTTTTTTTTTTTTGTTTTTTTCCTCTGTGACAGTTTTTGTTTTTAACAAGCATAGAAAGCTAAAAGAGACGAGGCAAATCCAGCAACCATACACACACTGAGATAGCATCCTGGGACTTTCTGAAATATACAACAGTTAAGTTTGTGTGGCATGTGTGTCATTGGATGATGTATATCGTGGGGAGGGTGTTCTAGTAAGCAGAATGTACCAGATGGCTCAGAGGGACTGGAAGTAAATCAACGGGGAAGTGCAGGCAAAGTTCGGGAGTTTTCTTCCTTACCTCATTGATTGCAAATTTCTTATTGCCTCTACTTCTGGAACAAAAGCATCCATTCTTTAGATCAGTGATTTTTGGACTTTCTGTCTTTTTAAAGTAAGGAAATGCTTTCTTCACAGGACTCTTACCTGGAACCCTAATTCGTGAAACAGACCGCGGTGCAGTCTTCTGATTGGACTGGTGTTGACGGCGCTCGCAGCCCTGAGCCCTGCCTTCTCAGCGGCACTGTCCCCTCTGTCTGTCCTCTTGCCTCCTTCATTCCTCAAAATCTCTTAAAACTTCTGCACTCTGGGAATACTGTATGTTTTAATACAGTTTTTAAAACTATAAAATATAACGGCCCTAGCTAAGAGGCAGAAGAGGTCGAAACATGACCGTGTACATCCGCGGTGGAAGGCACAGCGGGTGCATTTGGGGTGCGGAGTGGGGTGGGAGCGGAGTTTACATAGGTCTCGGTAGAGGCCTTGGAGGCAGAAGTAAGGTGTGCAGGTCCGGGCCGGGAGCCCAGGAGCAGCAGCCAATATACCCTCTTCACTCGGGTAAGCAGGAGGTGGGTACCTCACCCCTGCTCAACTCCCCGTTTCCTCTTGATCTGGCTCCAGCCTCTGGCTTTGTCCTCTTCCATGAAACTAGGTCTCAGTCCTTGCCTCTGGACATGTGCCCTCCCTGGACCTTTCCAAGTGAAAGATTGCCACACAGTGACCTAGAGGGGAGGCAAGCACCTCCTCAAAACTGCCATGAGCTCCATGTAGATGAGGGTCTTCAGGATCCCCTTGTGGGTCTGTGATCCATTGTTGTTGCTTCCCTGTCTGGGAGGTGGGCTGGCCCAGGCCGTCCCTGGTGGCCTAGGGCATGACCAGCTCTTGGCTTCTGCTAGAGAAGCCTCACTTTTCTGTGTGTCCTGTGTCAGCAGCTTGTTGTTGCTCAGCGTTTCTCTGTGTGAAGGTGCTTCTTCAGTTAAAGTCTTCAGAATTGTGTTTGTATATTCAGATATTCAAGACTTTCTACTTCCAACTCCCAAAAGGTCACACTGTGTGTGCAGAAATGAATGTGATTACAAAGCAACTGTGTAAGAAGCATATGTACAGGCTATGATTTGACTTGCTGTTATTGTACAGGAGGTAATTCTGGCTCTAAGTTATTCTTTAGTCAGAGATCACCCACACTAAGTTGTCCTGAACACACTGCAAGGCTTCAAGTCATTTTCTTGTTTGTTTTGTTGAAACTGAACCTGTTTTCTGTATTTAAAATATTGTCTCATGGATCTCGAACCAAACCTAACCCTGAGACAGTAATAAAAAAATAGACACTGTTACCCTGGTGTTCTGACAGCAAGTTTGTGCTGTGATTTTCTCCAGTTATCAAATCTGACAAGTCACATTATCAGTTATAGTCCAACATGTTGAAGTGTATTTTACTTAATTATGTTGAGTAATTATTTGTCATCAATTATGTCTGTGTGGCAAGCAAATTTCTAAATCTGTTTTAATTTGCTCAATTCTCTGGTATTCAAATGTCACTTCTACAATCTCAATGTGCTCTATGTTTTCTTAAAAATGATATTATCTGTCCTGTCAAGATGGTGGCAGAGGCAAATGGCAGCACAATCACATCAACATTACAACTAAACTGCAGAACAACCATCATCCAGAACCATCTGAAGTCTAGCTGAATGGAAGTTGTAAAACTAGGGATTTAAAGAAAAAGCCAGATTGAGTCTGATAAGGGGGTGGAGACATGGAACAGGCTGGTTCTACACCCATGTGTGGTGGATAAAAATGTCTCGGTGTTGGATGTCCCCCCGAGGAGTAAGGGGTCCCAGTCACATTGCAGGCCCCATAGCCAGGGGTCCAGTGCCAAGAAGATAAGTCCCCATAGCCTCTGGCTGTAAAACCCAGCAGATATTTTGGCTGATTGAGAGAGAGGGCTTTTGGAGTTGTCTTAAAAGGCCAATGAACAGAGTTACTAAGACTCACTCCCTTTGAGTTTTGGCACTGGGGCAACAGCTTGAAAGGCACCAGGGACACCTGGGGGGCACTGAATTGTCTGGCATCAGGGTGAGAGCTGTGGGGGCAGCATTCTCCCAGACTGAAGTGCTGGCAGAGGCTATGGTTCCTTTGCTGAGCCCTCCCCC
Organism: Artibeus jamaicensis; assembly: GCF_021234435.1. Taxonomy (NCBI): domain Eukaryota; kingdom Metazoa; phylum Chordata; class Mammalia; order Chiroptera; family Phyllostomidae; genus Artibeus; species Artibeus jamaicensis. Next base: position 43,575,867 of record NW_026522059.1, read on the forward strand.
ACAGAGCTGATAGTCAGTGCCATATTTGAGTCTTCATCAACTTGGCTAACACTCTTTTCCATATCCTGGTGAATATCTGAGACCCCACTCCACCCAAAATGTGGTCCCACCCATGCTTTTTACAGTGGCTTTTTTAAAAAAAATAATTTTATTGACTTTGAAAGAGAGAGAGAGATTGATTTGTTGTTCCACTTATTTATGCATACATTAATTGACTCCTGCATATGCCCCGATGAGATCAAACCCAAAACCTTGATGTGTCAGGATGACACTCTAAGCATCTGAGCTACCTGGCCAGAGTGGAGTGGTTTTTCCATATGAATGCCCTATCTTGGTTCATGCCTCAGACTTTCCTAAAATCTCTCAAACAAGCAGCATCTGGCCTTGGTGTTTCTGTGCCCCAGACTTCTCAATAAGTGGCCCCAGAATTGGCATTAGCAGCAACTGACCTTGGTTTGCAGTGTGGCCTTTCCTGAGCACCTCCAAGCCCATCACAGGTAGCTGCCATCTGCAGATGGCTTTGTAGCTCATGATGGCAGAGCACAGACAGCTGCCTTTGACCTGCATGTCCTGGGAAGCCCAAGAACCGCTGCACCTGATGGATAGCTTTAGGCCATGTAGAAGCACTACCAAACCTCTTTCACAATGGACACACTGAAGGGGCGGACTCATTTAGCACCAGTGACTCATGGAAGTAAGTCCTGCTTCGTGGGGTAGGTCCCTGCAGAACTGATCCTCCACAGTAGTCATAGCCAGCCCTTGTAGCTGATTGTTCTAAGGGTAAATTCCTGCCATTAATGTGTCAACTGCAACCATGGCTCAACTACAACAAGAGGGTGTACACAGTCCACATGGGGGGGCATACATGGAGTGCCTGGCTCAAGTTAATGGGGAGGCTGTGCCACTGAACCCCACAGGACCCTACTAAATAAGGACACTACCAATTCTGGGAGGTATAGCAGCTCCACCTAAAACATAAAAACAAACACAAGAAGGTGGACAAAATGAGGAGACAAAGAAACATGTCCCAAATGAAAGAACATAACAAAACTCCAGAAAAAAAAAAAAACTAAACAAAATGAAGACAAGCAATCTACTAGATACAGAGTTCAAAGTACTAGTTATAAGGATGTGCAATGAACTTAGGGGAAGAACAGATGAACTTAGTGAGAACTTCAGCAGCATAAAAAAGGACACAAAAAAGAACCAGTCGGAAATGAAGAATACACTAATTGAAATGAAGAATACTTTATAGGGGATCACCAGTGGAGTAGGTGAAGCCAAGAATCAAAACAGTGATTTGGAATAGAAGGGAGCACCCAATCAGAACAGCAAAAAGAAAAAAGAATCCCCCCAAAATGAGGATAGTATAAGGAGTTTCTGGGACAACTTCATGTGTGCAAATATTTTTTTCATGGGGGTGCCAGAAGGAGAAAAAAAACCCCAAGAAATTGAAAACCTATTTGAAAAAAAATAATGACAGAAGACTTCCTAACTTGGTGAAGGAACTAGACATATACGTCCAGGAAGCACAGAGAGTCCCAAACAAGATGGACCCAATGGGGCCCACACTAAAACACGTCATAATTGCAATGCAAAAGGTTAAAGACAAAAAGAGAATCTTAAAAGCAGGAAGAAAAAAGCAGTTATTTACCTAAAAGGGATCCCCTGTAAGATTTTCAGCTGATTTCTCAACAGAAATTTTGTAGGCCAGAAGGGATTGGCAAGAAATATTCAAAGTGATGAAAGGCAAGGACCTATAAGGTTACTCTACCCAGCAAAGCTATCATTTCGAATTGAAGGACATAGAGCCTCCCAGACAAGAAAGAGCTAAAAGAGTTCATCACCACCAAACCAGTATTGCAAGAAATGTTATAAAGCCTTCTTTAAGAAGAAGAAAAAAAGATTAAAAATATGAACAATAAAATAGCAATAAATACATACTTATCAACAATTGAATCTAAAAACCAAAATAAATGAATAAGCAGAAGAGAAACAAATTCATAGAGACCATTCTGACAGCTGCCAGAGGGGAGGGATGTTCAGGATATAGGTAAAAAAGGTGAAGGGCTTGATAAGTAAAAATTAATAGTTACAGAATAGTCATGGGGATATAAAGTACAGCCTAGGGAATATAGTCAATAATATTCTAATAACTATGTATAGTGTCAGATGGGTACAAGATTTATTGGAAGATTACTTAGTAAGTTATAAAATGTCTAATACACCTGAACCTAATATAGTATTGTATGTCAATTTTAATTGAAAAATAAAATTTATTTAAAAATAGTATCAACTGTATTTATTTTAAAATACATCATTTGGCATATTGGGGCATTATTTGAAAGTAAGTGCATTTTATTAATATTAGATTGCTTATACATTGTCTCCAGAATCCTATCTGTCCTGTATAAAATGGTGTTAAAGATATCGTCTGTATCTTAAATGCTATCATTCAGCATTTTGGTGCATCTTGCTAACTGAAGTTCTAGTTCAGATATAGCCAGCCAAGTTTAAAAGTGATTCTACACCTTACATGCCATGCATTTTCTAGTGTGAGTATGTATGTGTTTGTGTGTGCATAGAATACTTGTCTATAGTAAAAGTGAAATTGCATTAGATACTACAATAAAGTACTATGCCCTGGTTTTTAGAACTGTAGTCTGTGGAATACAGAAATACAGATTTTGTGTTTGCTGTCTTTTTAATTCCATCCCTCCCATTCTCTTTCAACAAACATTTATTGAGGTACAAAATACTACAGCAAGGCTTTGAGGATATAAACACTAGTGACCCTTGGTCCCTGACCTCAAGGATATGTTAGTTAGGTGGGAGAAAATTGTGGAAACAAAGTTAGTTACATAATGGAGAGTGCTGCAGAGTAATGTAATTTGGTTCCTAAGATTGATTTTTCTTTTATTTTTCCATTCCCTCTCCCAATTCCTTTTTTGCCCCTTTGGGTCTTTAATAAGTAAAATAGTTTCCTATTGCAGCTATAACAAATTACCAAACACTTAGTAGCTTAAAACAACTCAAATATTATTCCACATTTTTCAAAAAGGTCAGAAGCCTAAAATGAGTCTCACGGGGTTAACATCAAGGTGTCAGCATGTCTTCATTCCTCCTGGAGGCTATTTCCTTGACGTGTCCAGTTTGCAGATATTGTCCCCATTCCTTGCCTAGTGGCCCCTTTCCATCTCCAAAGCCAGAAATTGCATCATCCAGCCTTCACTTTCTTTCCTTTTTCTGATTCTCCTTTTATGCCTTCCACTTTCACTTACAAGATCCTTGTGGTTATATTGGTCCCATCTGGATAATCCAGGGTAATTTTCCCATGTTAAGGTCAGCTGATTAGCAACCATAATTCCATGTGCAACCTTAATTCCCCTTATTATGTAACATAATATGATATAACATACTCGCAGTTTCTGCAGACTAGGTTTCAGCTTTGGGGATCATTGTCTGTCTCCCATAGGGTTATTTCCTCCAATTGCTAGTTTGTACTTTTACTGTCATGTTGTTTAAAGAAACACAATAATTCTTTAATAACATCAATTATCTAGTCAGTGAACACGAACATTTCCTGGGTTGTTCTGTAAAAGTATATTTGTAAAGGATTTTTTTATTTCCTTGGCAAGTCATTGTTTTTGTCATTAAGAAACTGAGTCACTTCTGTAATTTTTTTAGTTTGGTTTTTGCTGTTTACATTCCTGTGGTATGAGTTATGTGTACTTCTCTTTCTTTTATTCCCCATAAATTGTTATCTAGAAACTTGATCAGATTCAGATTCAGTATTTTGAGAGGGCTTCAACAGGTCATGTTGTAATCCTCCGCTGGATTTTGGTTTGATGTTTTTGGCAAGATGACTTCACAGGAAGTGAGCAAGTTAAGTCTGGTCAGGAAGTAAAAACCACTGAACACAGAGAATTTAACATAAAGAATTGTGAATGGGTAACTAACTGGAAAGGTAAACAGACAACTTTCAGGTATCAAAGAGTAACAGCTGTAAGAAGAAGCAACACTACTATTACTAAGGTAAGAGAAGGAACAGGGTAGATTTACTAACACTTAGAAGACTGAGGAGCAGCTGAAACTGGGGATCAGGGGACAAGAAGCCCTTGTGCTTACGTTTTCCAGCTCATAGACAGGGACCCAGCACTCTGAGGAGGGGGTGCGCCTGTGCTGGTGTGCTTGAGCTAGCTGGTAGTGCTTTCTTTTTCTCTTTTTTAAAAATATATTTTATTGATTATGCCATTACAGTTGTTCTATTTCCCCCCTTCATTCCCTTCCACCCTGTTCACCCCTCCCCCACCAGCCCCCCTTTAGTTTATGACCACATGTCTCAAGTTCTTTAGATTCTATATTTCCCCTACTATTCTTGCTCTCCCCTCTATCTATTTTCTACCTACCATCTATGCTACTTATTTTTTGTACCTTCTCCCCCCTTCTCCTTCTCCCACTCCCCTGTTGCTAACCCTCCATGTGATCTTCATTTCTATGGTTCCACTCCTGATCTAGCTGTAAGCTTAGTTTGCTTTTGTTTTAGGTGTGGTTCTTAATAACTGAGTTTGCTGTCCTTTCACTGTTCATCTTTTTTATCTTCTTTTTCTCGAGTAAGTCCCTTTAACATTTCATATAATAAGGGCTTGGTGATGATGAACTCCTTGAATTTGACCTTATCTGGGAAGCACTTTATCTGCCCTTCCATTCTAAATGAAAGCTTTGCTGGATAGAGCAATCTTGGATGTAGGTCTTTGGATTTCATGACTTGGAATACTTCTTTCTAGCCCCTTCTTGCCTGTAAGGTCTCTTTTGAGAAATCTGCTAACAGTCCGATGGGAACTCCTTTGTAGGTGACTGTCCCCTTATCTCTTGCTGCTTCTAGAATTCTCTCCTTCATTTTATTCTTGGCTAATGTAATTATGATATGCCTTGGTGTGTTCCTTCTTGGGTCCAACTTCTTTGGGACTCTCTGAGCTTCCTGGATTTCCTGGAAGTCTATTTCTTTGCCAGATTGAGGAAGTTCTCCTTTATTATTTGTTCAAATAAGTTTTCCACTTGTGGCTGTTCCTCTTCCCCTTCTGGTACCCCTATAATTCGGATGTTGGAATGTTTAAAGATATCCTGAAGGTCCTTAAGCCTCTTCTAATTTTTTTGAATTCTTCTTTCTTCATCCTTTTCTGTTTGGTCATTTTTTTCCTCCTTCTGCTTCACTCCTTTGATTTGAGTCCCAGTTTCCTTTCCATCACTATTGGTTTCCTGTGCATTTCCCTTCATTTCAATTAGTTTAGCCTTCATATGTTCCTCTAATTTGTGACTAAAATCAACCAGTTCTGTGAGCATCCTGATCACCAGTGTTTTGAACTGTGCATCTGAAAGTTTGGCTATTTCTTCACCACTTAGATTTATTGGCTCTGGGGCTCTGAGTTGTTCTGGAGCTATGTTTTTATCTGTTTGTGCCTGTTATGTATGAGGAGTGGAGCCTTAGATGTTCACCAGGGCGGAGCCACCTAGGTCGCTGGTTTGTGATGCTGTATGTGGGGGCGGAGTCAGAGGGGGACAATGGCAGTCCCACCTGCCACTTCCCACCACTGGGGCCTGCACAGTTTGTCTCACTGCTCGCTCCTTCACCTGTTTATCTGTGTGCAAATGTGTGACCACGGTCTGCCCTCAGTGGGTCCACCACCTTGCACCCTCAGTGGGTCCTCCTGCTTCTCCACACCTGGGATCCGCCCATGCCTGCCAGTGTACCTGGGTTGCGTGCCCTGGTAGGTTTGGTGGATGTTTCCTGCCCGACCCTGCTCTGCTGCTGGCTCTGCCCCTCTTACCAGTTTGGCTGAAGGGTTCATTGTCAGACTTCTGTATAGTTCAATTTTCTGTGGTTTGGCTGAGTTTTTGTTGCTAAAACTTTGTTGTTTTTAAACTTGTTTGTGCGAGAAGGTATAGTGCTTCCACCTACGCCTCCATCTTGGTGGAAGTCGCCCTGCTTTATTTTTCTTAGTTCCCAAATAAATTTTATTTTCTGTATTCATTAATTAGTTGATGGGCATTTTGGGGCTATGAGCACTTTTTGGCTATTATGAATATTGCTGCTATGAACATTTATATACAAGTTTTTAATGTATATTTTATTGATTATGCTATTACAGTTGTCTCATTTTTTTCTTCCCTCTGTTCCTCTCTGCCTTTCATGACCCCACCTTCCACCAGTGTTCCCTGCCTTAACTCATGTCTATGGGTTGTACATGTAAGTTTTTTTGCTTCTCCATTTCTCATACTATTCTTATCCCCCCCATCTTTTTGTAACTACTAATTATGCTACTTATTCCCTGTACTGTTTCTCATTCTCCCCTTCCCTCTCCCTCCTGATAAGCCTTCCCTCTCCCTACTGATAAGCCTCCCTGTGATTCTGTTCCTCCTCTAGTTGTTTGCTTAGTTTGTTTTTGGCTTTTTGGGGGGGGTTCAGTTGTTGATAGTTTTGAGTTTGTTGTCATTTTGCTGTTCATATTTTTGATCATCTTCTTTTTCTTAGAGAAGTCCCTTTAACATTTTATATAAAGGGCTTGGTGATGATGAACTCCTTTAACTTGATCTAACACTTTATCTGCCCTTGCATTCTAAATGATAGCTTTGCTGGATAGAGTAATCGTGGATATAGGTCCTTACCTTTTGTGACTTGGAATGCTTCTTTCCAGCCCCTTCTTGCCTGCAAGATTTTTTTTGAGAAATCAGCCAATAGTTTTATGGGAACTCTTTTGTAGGTAACTGTCTCCTTTTCTCTTCCTGCTTTTAAGATTCTCTCCTTACCTTTAATCTCGGGTAATGTAATTATGATGTGCCTTGGTGTGTTCCTCCTTGGGTCCAACTTGTTTGGGATTCTCTGAGTTTCCTGGACTTCCTGGAAGTCTATTTCCTTTGCCAGATTGGGGAAGTTTTTCTTCAAATAAATTTTCAATTTCTTGCTCTTTCTCTTCTCCTTCAGGCATTCCTATGATTTGGATGTTGGAACATTGTCCAGGAGGTTCTTAAGCCTCTTCTTGTTTTTTTGAATTCTTGTTTCTTCATTCTATTCTGGTTGGATGTTTATTTCTTCCTTCTGCTCCAAACCATTGATTTGAGTCCTGGTTTCCTTCTTGTCACTATTGGTTCCCTGTACATTTCTCTTCATTTCACTTTTCATAGCCTTCACATTTTCCTCTATTTTGTGACCATATGCAGCCATTTCCGTGAGCATCCTGATTACCAGTGTTTTGAACTCTGCATCTGATAGGTTTGCTATCTCCTTGTCACTTGGTTCTTTTTCTGGTGGTTTATTTTTGAAATTTTATTTATTAATTTTTTTAGACCAAGGGATAGGAAAGGAGAAAGAGAGGGAGAAAAACATCAATATGTGGTTGCCTCTCACTTGCCCCCCACTGGGGACCTGGCCCACAACCCAGGCATGTGCCCTGGTTGGGAATCGAACTGGCAACCCTTTGGTTTTCAGGCTAGTGCTCAATCCACTGAGTCACACCAGAGAGGCTTTTTCCGTAGTTTTGATCTGCTCTTTCATTTGGGCCATATTTCTTTGTCTGGGCGCACTTGTTACATTACAAGGGGTGGAGCCCTAGGTATTCACCAGAGTGGGACGTTGCCGTGTTGTGGCATTGTATGTGGCTACAACGAACTCTCCTGTGAGGCTAAATATTCCTTGACACAGCAACCCCCACATGTTTTTCTACAGAAACCCCCACATGTTTTTCTTTTTAAACAGTAATTTTTTAAAGATTTTATTTATTTATCTTTAGAGGGGAAGGGAAGGAGAGAGGGAGAGAAATATCAATGTATGGTTGCCTCTCATTCGTCTCCTGCTGGGAACTGGCCTGCAACCCGGGCATGTGCCCTGACTGGGAATGGAACAGCGGTAGTTTTGTTCTCAGGCCCACTCTCAATCCACTGAGCTATACTAGTCAGGTCCCCCCCCCCCCCCAACCCCGCCACACACAGGTTTTTATAGCAGAGGTTTTGAGGCTTTAGTTCCTATGCTGGAACCCTGGGTTGTGAGGTCTCTCTCACTCCCCAGCTGTTCCTCCCAATTTATCTATATGCAAATGTAGGACTTCCAGCCACCTCACCCACCTGGTGCACCAGCGTCTTCTCCACTCCTCCTACTGGTCTGGATGAATGTTTCTTCAACTTCTTGGTTGTTCGACTTCCACACAGTTCAATTTTCTGGCAGCTCTGGTTGGTTTTTGTTTTTAAGTTTGTCATTGTCCTTCTTTTGGTTGTGCAAAGAGGCAAAGTATATCTACCTACACCTTCGTCTTGGCCAGAATCCTTAAGGCTCTCTCTTTATGTTTAACTTTGGGCACTTTACTGATCTGACCTGTTTTCAAGTTCACTGAATCCTCTGCCAACTAAAATCTACATCTGAGTCTCTCTAATGCATTTTTATTTTTGTTATTGCACTTTCTAACTCCATAATTTCCATTTAATTCTTTTAAAAATAGTTTATATCTCTTTATTAGTATTTTCTATTTGATGAGACACTGCCTACATAACTTAATTTACTTCTTGTTTGGAGTTCCCTTTAGTTCTTTGAACACAGAGCTACTTTGACATCTTTGTTCCTGAGAACTTGCTTCCAGACCTGCAACAGGCCATTTCTCTTGCCTGCTTTCTGCCCCATGCACTGCTCACATGTCCTTATCTTTTTGCACGTCATGTAATTTTGTTGTGGTTGTTGAAAACTGGGCATTTAAGTAATGCACAGGGTAGGTGTACAGTTGTGAGTACACAAAACAGTTTATTCTTGTGTTCTTGTTTATTAATTATTATTTTATGTGTCATGTGCACAACTGTAAACCTACTTTTGGCCTACCCTGTCATGTAGCAGCTCCAGAGGCTGATTATCTTATCCTCTCTTTGGGCCTCGCTTTAGTTGTTGTTTGCCTGTTTATTTAATGTGTGACTTAGCTAGATTCTTCAGTGAAATCTATTTCCCCTGCAGTGTTAAGCAGCTCCTCACAACCTTGGGTGTGACATTGTTGTTTTTACCTGGACTCTCTTTGGTTATCTCCTCCCCCGATCTCTCTGCCAAACCGCCTGCCTCTTTTGATATTTGACTCAACCTGTTGGCTCCATCAGTTATCAATGGATTTCTCTATTGTTTTTGACAATGTCCTGGGGGCATAAACTACTCAGTAGTCTAATTCAATTAAATTCACACAGGGACAGTGTTTTTGAGGCTAGTCTTTGAGGTTTGTCTGGTTCTGGGAAGGCTCTTTTTAGCTGCATCTTTTCCTGGTTCTCTCTGGTGACCTAGCTGGCTTATGTTTTAGCTTATTGTTCTTAATTAAGAGGAACTACCGATTTGGGGAATACCCTTACTCTTCAACTTCCCCACAATCTATTTCAAACAAAGTCATGTTCCTTCTGAAGGAGCTTTGGAGCTCTATTTTTTTATGATCTGCCTCTCCCCTTGTTGAAACTCTCTGAATCACACGCTGGGTGCTGGGCGTGTTGGTAACCTCTTGCCTCTCCTGGACTGGAACCACTCATCTATGTACAAGAGAGCTGGTTTGAGGGTAGTCAGGGTAATCTAATAATCTTGGCAGGCTATGCTTTCGGATAAAGACTAGGTGGAGGAAGGGAGCTGTGGCCCCTCAGCTATTCTCAATAGGAATTTAGCTTCTGTATCTTATAGTCAGAGTTGAGAAATGCTAGCAGAATGGCTCTTCCAATGAGATACTATAATCCTTGACTGAAAGGTGAGAAGAAGTGGAGACCTTTCTTCTTGACCACACCTGTCCAGAAGGAAATTCTGTCATGCTTAACTGGCAGGGGGCAGGGGAAGTGGTTTAGAGTTCAATTGCACATTCTCATTTTTTTGTAAGGGTTTTAGTAGATTTTCTTGAGTAAATTTTTCTTTATCTGCTGTATGGTCTTAGGAAATTTCCAGAGTTTAGAAAGTTTTTAAAAATATTTTTTCATGAGTTTTTCTTATATCACTGGGAATTGGATTCATAGAACTCCTTGTGCTTTTATCCCAGACAGGGAACACTAGAGACTACTTTGAAAACTTTTCATTTTTCCTTAAGATTATATAAAATATCAATATCACTGCAAAATCCAATATACGAATGTTATATTTTAAAAGGACTAATTTATAATCTCTTCCCCCTTTTTATTCTTTATTCTATAGACAACCATTTATTTTTCTTATTTAAATGTACGAGTGAATATATTTTTTAGGAAGGTTTCTATTTCTGTTCTCATGGTTACCTTTATACTACAACAATATCTTTTTTGCAACACACTTGGCCCTCTCTTTTTTGCTATTGTCTATTTTTTTCCAGTTCGAAGTATCAAAATGAGCTGTTCTATTTTCCTTCCATTCATCTCCACATCATCTGATCTGATGTAATATTCTTATACTACTTAATGCCTATAAGTGAGATTATTCTACTTTCATATACTCTTACCATTTTCCCACCTAGTTTTAATAGTTGTTTTATAACATATATCATTGTGCTTGCTTTGGCTGTACATATATAATGTATGTCATTAATATCTATACTGTCCACCTTGTAACCATTATTCAATATTTTTCACATTCATTACATTTTTTAATTGAATTTATTGGGGTGGCATTGATTAATAAAATTATATAGGTGTCAAGTGTACGGTTCTATAATACATCATCTGTATATCATGTTGTGTGTTCAAGTCTCCTTCTGTCAACATTTATTCCCCTTTACCCTCTCCTACCTCCCCCCATTCCCCTTTCTCTCTGGTAATCACCATAGTGTTGTCCATGTCATGAGGGTTTTCTTTGTTTTGTTTTGCTTAATCTCTGCACCGTTTGCACCCAGTCCTGCAACCCCTCTCCACCTGAGAACTGTCAGTCTGTTCTCTGTGTCTATGAGTCTGTTTCTATTATGTTTGTTAGTTTATTTTGTTCATTATGTTCCACATATAAGTGAAATCATACAGTATTTGTTTTTCTCTGATCAGTTTTTTCATTTAACATGATACTCTCCATGTCCAACTATTCACCATATTTTAGGTTTACATCAATATGTCTTCTCTCATTTTATATGGTTGAAGCTCATTTTCTAGCACATTGTTAGGGAGGATTTATCTGAACCATGTCCCTGGAATCCAAAGCCATTAGTCCATGATTTTTTAAAGTCAAAGACCAGTTTAGCAGAATATAAAATTATTGGCTTACATTTTTCTTTTTCTCTCTTTTTTTGCATGTTTTAAACATATAATTCCATTGTCTTCTGGCCTTTAGTGTTGCTCCTATGAAGTTAGTTGACAGTTCATTTTCTTTGCTTTTTAGTGATATGGTCTTTTGCTGAATGCCCCAAGGTTTCCTTTTTTTTTTCCCCCTTTTTAAAGAGTAACTGTGTTCCCAGAATATCTCTCAGTATTGACATTTTATGGCCAATTTTCTTAAGTATAAAAGGTAGATTTAAGTTCTTAAATTAAAAATTTTTTATTTAAATTGTTTATTTATTTATTTTTAGAGAAAGGGGTAGGGTGGAAAAAGAGAAGGAGAGAAACATCAGTGTGGGGTTGCCTCTCACACACACCCTGCTGGGCACCTGGCCCACAACCCAGGCATGTGCCCTGACTAGTAATTGAACCAGCAACCCTTTGGTTTGCAGGCCAGCACTCAATCCACTGATTCACACCAGCCAGGGCAAGTTTTTTAGTTTTTAATTCACAAAAATTTTCTTCAATTACTTATTCATTTGTTCTCTTCCATTACTTTATATCTTTGGAAAATCCTGTATGTATATTGGATCTTCTTTTTGCCCTTGAAATTACATTTTCGGTTTAAAATATTTGTTCCTTCAATCTTGTAACTCTCTTTAGGGCATTTTATACTGTTTTTATTCAAGTTTGCATGATTTTTCTTTATTTTGAATTCTTTTTTAAAGTTTCATCACCTTTTTGAAATATTCCTTTTCTCCAATCTATTTATTTACAAGTTTTTCTGATTCTGATTTATGTTATTCTTTAATAATTCCTATAATGATGTCATTTATTTTAGTTCTTATTGAAATATTAGGTGGCATTATTTTTTTTTTAAGATTAATTAAAAAGCTCCAGGGCCCTAGCCACGCAAGGGCAGCCGGTCGTTGGCCGCATTTTTGATTCAACTCAGCACGAATGGGCATGTTTTTCTGATGTGATTTTATTGTTTGTAAGGATATCTATTCCTCTCTTCCTCCCTTCTCCAGTCCTGCCTTGGCTGTCCTTCCTTGGTATTAATAACATTGCATAGAAATTGACCATGATTCTTTTCCATGGCTCATTTTTAAGTGAAATAAATTTTTCTATACTACTTTTAGGAGGAACGGGTGGGCCCGAGCTTCGTTGTCTGTTGTTTTATGAAATGACACAACATGACCTGTTTTCCGAGCTCTGTCTTCTTTGCTCTTTTTCCTCAGGTTTACGTGGCTTCTCTTTTCTTTGCCTGTCTTGTCCTTGTCATACTCAACTTAGGATTCTACTCTCATCAATTTTTCCTTAGTGAGAGGTTTGCTTTAGAGGTGAGCTCAGTACTTCAAGTTTTGAGAATTCCCAGGACCAAGACCATTCCGCCCCTTTCTATAGGTCCCAGTTCTCAACTGTGGATCAGAATTTGCAGAATCCCCTGTCGGTCTTGTTGCTCTGCTTAGGGAGTTACTCCTGGTGATTTTGGATTCTTCTCTTCTCAGGGCACTCAGATGCCCCATTTCTCTCTCCCGACTTTCTCCCACATGAATGTTGATATCAAATGGGTCTTCATCCCCACTTCTCATATTTTGGGGTTCCTAACTAGTTTTATGGTAGATCCTTATAATCCTTCAATGGTGTAGTTTTACCCTAGATATAGCCATGTGAATAAATATGTGGCTTCCTTGGGCTTCTTAGACCACACCTAGAAATCACTCTGTGCTTGAATGTTGCTGTAAATCATCAAATTCTGCTTCTGAAGCAGAGGAGAGGTAATATCACAGAGCATCTAGGGTTTTTTGAAGTCGGAAGGCCTCTGAATCTGTTTAAACCTGATAAGCTGGTTTATCTAAATTTAACTGTATTTAAATTTTATCTCTGAACCAGTTCTAAAGAACTTCAGAGGGGAGAAATAGGAGTTTCTCCTATTTCCATTAGGGTCATTCCATTTGTGTGTTAAAAAGTATTTTCCAACCTAGAAAATTAATATCTTCACCCTATAAAATCCTTAGCCTCTTGAAATCACTATTTTTTTAAATAACCGGACCTTGATCCTCCATTAGAACTAAAATTATAGAGTTCTTAACTGTGAAAGTATTTGATGATCTACTTTCAAGATAAGCCTAAAGTTATAAGCTAATCATATATATGAGAAAAGTAATCACAGATGAATTATGGTCAATTTTTCATTATCAGAGAAGAGGCTTAGAATTTACACTGACTTCCAAAAGCCAGTTATTTTCATGTGTATGGGTTTAAAAACAGTAAATACTTCTTTGCTGAACTGCTGATGCATAAATCTGGGGCATATCCTACTTTAGGAAGTTGTTCTGCAATAAAATGTGACTTGGAGCTGTTAGAAAAAAACAACAATGCCCCAGTGTCACTGAAAGTGTCATTTGCTCAGGGACAGAGTAATTGATAGAATTTCCAAAATCACAATCCTGACTGGGAGATTTTTAGTTTCTTTGGTCCAATTATTAATTGCTACAAATTTCATTTGGGTTTTTCTGTGTACTCCCTCATCAACACGTAAAAGTGCTGGATCTCTATGCCGTGTGCAATCACATGGAGAGACAGAGAAAAAGAATAAGAAAGAGTGAATTCAAAGAGAAAATGGAAATGATAAAAACATCTGCTTCTAGAGATTTTAAAGATTTGAATTTGCACATCACAAGGAATTTGGTTTCTTTGAAGATTTAAAATATGGCAACTTAATGATCTGCAAATAGGCTGTTTCATTTGATTCAGTATGTTTTACATATTTTTTTCCCTTAGTAACACAAAACAGTTTCTAGCTTGGTTTGCAAATTCCCCAATCATATGTCTCCTGTGGTCCTGCTATCTGTTGGAGTAGAGGCTAAAAAAAAAGCCAGGAAAATGTGATTCACGATTTCCGTAGCACCATAAGCTTCCAGCAACACTAGAAGGACCATTACAGAAGGAGGGGGCAAGAGTGTTCATGAGCAGCTGACTACTGACGAAGCCCTGATCCTCTCTCCAGAGATCACCTTCAGCTTTGGGCTTTTTGGACGTAGATTTTTCTGTTAAGTTCTCCACTGAGCATGCTACCATCCATACACCAAGTAGGCACTCAGTGAATAAATGAATCAAAGTCCCACCCAATCAGGATAAAATGCGAGTACTGCTTCCTCTATGAAAACCGCCTTTATCCTTAGTCAGAAACCATCTTTGATCTTTCCCTTCCCTGACCGCCTGTGGAGTCCTGCCATGAGACATGTTTTGTGGTGTTGGCTTTAAGTTCTTTACTAGATGCGAGGATGTAGGAAATTGTACTTCCCACTGGTAGCTGCTCCTATGTATTTTATCCCATCTCACATGTACTTATGACATCACTGACACTCCTCCCAACAAGAGATGGAGGGGCTGAGGGAAAAGCTCCTTCCTCTTGAATCGGGATTTGTGACTGTCCCGAGTGCCCCAATGGAGTATGGCTGGAGAAATCCCATGTGCCTTCTGCGGCTCGGTCATAGAAAGGAGAGGGTCTTCCCCACCCCCAACCCTGTGATGTTCACCCTCGGAACCTAGTGTTGATCAGGTAAGGAAGCCTAGGACCCTGGTGCATCAGTGGCCAGCACCAGCCACCAGACATTTCTGAGATTCACGCAATTATTTGCATTGTAAATGGCAAGTACTAGGTACGTGATTCTATTTATTATGATCTTTCAAAAGCAGAAAACACACACACATACCACAGGTTAGTGCACAAGTGGACAAAGGAGACACATAAAGTTGAATTAATTGTTCTCTCAGAGTAGGTAGCAAAAAAAAATTTCTAAAACTGACTGTATGGTTTTAGTCACTCATTTTATTGGTTTAGATATTTGTCTTGTTCAAATTATGATTGTTTTCTTTCACATTTATTTAATTAAATAACTTAAAAATTAATTTGCAGATATAGGATTAATGCATGGAAATGAATTATGGCACAAAATGCACCAATCAAAGGACATAGAATAGCTGAATGAATAAGAAAGCATGACTCATACATATGCTGCCTACAAGACACCCACCTGAGGACAAAAGACCTATACAGACTGAAAGTAAAGGGCTGGAAACAAATTTTCCAAGAAAACAGACAAGAAAGAACAGCTAGGGTAGCAATACTCAGATCAGATTAGACTTAAAAAAAAAGGCCGTAAAGAGAGACCCAGAAGGTCACTTCATAATACTCAAGGGAAGAATCCACCAAAAATAAGACAAAAACATCGTAAATATATGTGCACCCAATGTATGATCACTCAAATACACAAAGAAAATCTTAGAGGACTTCAAGAAAGATATTCACAGCAACACAAGTATAGTAGGAGATTTTAACACCCTACTGTTAAAAATGGACAGATCTTCCAAACAAAATATCAACAAAGATATAGTGACATTGAACAAAGCCCAAGATGAAATGGACTTAACTGATACATATAGAGCCCTTCATCCCAAAGAAGATAAATACACATTCTTTTCAAATGCACATGGAACATTTTCAAAGATAGACCACATGATAGGACACAAAACAATCCTCAAAAAATTCAAGAAAATTAAAATTATCCCAAGCATTTTCTCTTACCACAAGGGACTGAAACTAGAAACCAACTCCAAGGGAAAAAACCCAAAACACTCAAAATCACCCAAAACTTCCAAAGCTATATTGAATAGAAGTGGTGAAAGTGGACAGTGGGAATAGAGGGTGCATTCCTCAATATAATAAAGGCCATATATGAAAGACCTACAGCCAATATCATACTCAATGGGCAAAAAGTAAAAGCCTTTCCACTTTCACCACTTCTATTCAATATAGTTTTGGAAGTTTTGGCCACAGTGATCAGGCAGGAAAGGGAAATAAAAGGCATCCAAATAGGAAAGGAGGAAACAAAACTGTCACTGTTTGCAGATGACATGATAGTGTACATGGAAAATCCTATAGACTCTACCAAAAAACTGCTCGAACTAATTGATGAATTTGGCAAAACAGCAGGATACACAGTCAATATCCAGAAATCAAAGGCATTTTTATATACTAACAATGAATCAGCAGAAGCAGAAATCATGGAAAAATCCCATTTGATATAGCAAAAAGAAAAATAAAATATCTGGGAATAAACCTAACCAAGGAGGTAAAAGACCTTTATGCAGAAAACTACACAGCACTAAAGAAAGAAATCAGGGAAGACACAAACAATGGAAACATATACCGTGCTCATGGATTAGAAGAATTAACATCATCAAAATGTCCATACTACCCAAAGCAATATACAGATTCAATGCAATACCTATTAAAGTACCAATGGCATATTTCACAGACATAGAACACAGACTTCAAAAATTTATATGGAACCATAAACGATCCCGAATAGCAGCTGCTATTTTGAGAAAGAACAAAGTAGGAGGAATCACAATACCTGATATCAAACTGTATTACAAGGCCACTGTAATCAAAACAGCCTGGTACTGGCATAAAAACAGGCACATAGATCAATGGAACAGAACAGAGAGCCCAGAAATAAACCCAACTCTCTACAGTCAATTAATATTCAACAAAGGGGGCAGTAACATAAAATGGAGTAAAAATAGCCTCTTCAACAAATGGTGTTGGGAGAACTGGACAGCTACGTGCAAAAAAATGAAACTTGAGCACCAATTTACACCATACACAAAAATAAATTTGAGGTGGATAAAAGACTTAAATATAAGCCGTGATACCATTAAAGTCCTAGAGGAGAACATAGGCAGGAAAATCTCAGATATTTCACGCAGCAACATTTTTACTGATATGTCCCCTAGAGCAAGGAATATAAAGGAAAGAATAAACAAATGGGATCTCATCAAAATAAAAAGCTTCTGTGTGGCTAAAGAAAACAGTATTAAATTAAAAAGACAACCAACTGTATGGGAAAACATATTTGCCAATGATACCTCAGACAAAGGTTTAATCTCCCAAATATACAAAGAACTTACAGAACTCCACTCTAAGAAGACATCTAACGCAATTTAAAAAATGGGAAAAGGACTTGAACAGACACTTCTCCAAGGAGGACATACAGAATATCCAGAGACACATGAAGAGGTGCTCAATATCGTTAGCTATCAGAGAGATGCAAATTAAAACCACAATGAGATACCACTTTACACCAGTCAGGATGGCCATCATAAGCAAAGCAACAAACAACAAGTGTTGGAGAGGGTGTGGAGAAAAGGGGTCCCTAGTTCACTGTTGGTGGGATTGCAGACTGGTAAAGCCACTATGGAAAACTGTATGGAATTTTCTCAGAAAAATAAAAATGGATCTGCCTTTTGACCCAGTAATTCCACTGCTAGGATTGTATACTAAGAACCCTGAAACACCAGTCCAAAAGAACCTATGCACCCCAATGTTCATAGCAGCACAATTTACATTAGCCAAGTGGTGGAAGCAACCTAGGTGCCCATCACTAAATAAATGGATCCAGAAACTATGGTACATTTACAGAATGGAATTCTATGCAGCAGAAAGAAAGAAGGAGCTCCTACCCTTCGCAACAGCATGGATGAAACTGGAAAGCAGTATGCTGAACAAAATAAGCCAGGTGGTGAAAGACAAATACTATATGATCTCACCTTTAACAGGAACCTAAAGAACAGAACAAACAAATAAGCAAAATATAACCAAAGACACTGAAATAGAAAACAGGCTGACAGTGTCCAGAGGGAGAGGGGAAGGAATTTCAGGGGAAAAGGGGAAGGGTTTACAGGAACAAGTATAAAAGACACATGGACAAAAACTAAGGGGGGTGGAAATGGGAGGGAGGTGGGGAGGGCTGGGTGTGTGGGCTGGGATGGGAGTAAAAGACAGAAAACTGTACTTGAACAACAATTAAATAAATAAATTTTAAAAAAAGAATAGAGAGATCTGCCTCAAGTCTTTGTTTTTATTGTGTATAATTATGGTTTTTAAAACATTTCTAGAACTAAAAAAAAAATCATCCCACACAAAAGAACAGCCAATTTAGAACGAAATGAGAAATGTTAAGTATGAATTTCATCTTTTTTTCAGTGTCCTAAGTCATAGAATTGCATCAACTCCTTTAAGCTTGTGTCAAAAAAGAGATAAATTCTTTGGGAAGCAGGTTTTTAGGGCTCCTCTGCAATATTGCAGAAGTCAACATTACAACTTCCTTTGAATTCACATCTCAGTAGTTCTCTGTTAGAAGTCATACATTCAAGAGGCTGACAGCAAAGTCAGCTTCCTCTGATACATGCTTGTCAGGTGCATCCATATTAATCTTCAAAAAATTTTCCCAACACCTCATTTGGGATGGGAGCTATAATTTTAAAATAGAAACTGATGAAGAACATGCTTATAATTATAAACATAGTGTCTATAGTTTGTAATCCCTTTGCTCACTCCATACAGGGTTTTAAAAAAAATAGGACAACCAGAGAAGCATAATCATAGCAAATAGCAACAACATCCCTTCAAGCCTCCCCCACTCCTTCCCTCTAGATGCAGGTGGACAGTGTGAGGTTGCAGTTATTTGGAGGCCTGAAGTTTCTGCCTCCTTTCTAAAATGTGTTTTACCACTTTCAACTTTAGATGTTAGTTTTAGGGGTCATATGATGAAATCGACGGAGCCTGAGTTTCTTCTCCACCTACTTCATCTGACTTGAGAACATCCTGTGTGGTGGCTGATGTTGGTGAACCTCCTGGCACGACCCCAGTGAAGCCCATAGGGCTGCTCTGTGTGACTGGGTGTAGAGAACAGAAATGTTGTTCCCCGAATGTTTCTTTTTTTCTATGTACCAAACACTGATATTGTATTAAAATGATCTTTCCTCTGATTCTTGTACTTGTCCTGTTGTTAACTATTTGGGAGATAGCATAGCAGTTAACTCTAGTATTCAAATACTAGAATTAAATAATTATCAATTTGAATTCAAACTTCCACACCATAACAGTTCTGTGACCTTCAACAAGTTCATTCAATTTTCCTGGAGCTTTCAAAACAATGATATTTGTATCTATCTCATAATGTTGTTGGGAAAATTAAAATTTGCATATTATCAGACATAATTTTATATGTGACAGAGAAAGTTATTTTTCTCTTTGGTTCTCATTTTTTAAAAAAAGTTGAAATGGCTTTGCTAATATTCTGTGAATTTTTGATTTATTAGGAAATCTTTGGATTATTCCCTAGTTTTTATGTAGATTTTGATTCCAGTATGACGGAGAAGATTGTATTTGTTAATTTAATACACAGAATAGCTTTGGCGACTGCAGTTAGATTAACTTTTGTTTACTAGAGGCACATAGATGTAGTTATATTACCAACTTTTGATTGTAGGACAGGTTTTTAACCTCTCTGAGTTTCATCTTCAAAATGGAGATAACATCTGTTCCACAAAGCTTTGTAAGAATAGGTGAAATAACATCTGGAAAGTATTTAAGACAGTGAACAATTCATTATTTTTATTATTGTTATTGAGCATAAAAAATAAATGAATTTCTGGCAGCTTATGCAGAGGCAAATGGGTCAGCCTGAAGAATGTTTATGACACTAAGAAGTCATGTAGGCTATGTATACAAGTATACATGTTGTATACTATGTATGTACATATTGACTATGTATAT
This sequence comes from Artibeus jamaicensis, assembly GCF_021234435.1. Classification (NCBI taxonomy): domain Eukaryota; kingdom Metazoa; phylum Chordata; class Mammalia; order Chiroptera; family Phyllostomidae; genus Artibeus; species Artibeus jamaicensis. Next base: position 43,595,701 of record NW_026522059.1, read on the forward strand.
GAGTCAAATACTCACTGGACGTTTGAAATACAGACACTGCCTTTGTAAAGTCTAAGAGAAAAACTATCTAGTGAACCCTTGAACCAGCACAAGCCAAAGAATGTCAGATTTACCCTGGGTTATTAGCTGGGTGAGCAGTATTAATCACATCCCAAATGAACAGTAATTTTCTCTTACCTGAAAAGTATTACTTTCGGACTTCCAGCCAAGAATGGAGGTGTAGGTGGAAATACTGTACCTCCTTGCACAACAAAGTTTAAAGACAACAAGGCACGCAGGTGGCAGTTGGCAGATCCCAGGCATGGGGTGGCAACGGGCAGATCCAGTGAGGTTGCAGGGTTGCTGGATGACCGCAGTCACACATTCACACTCAGATTAACCAGGCAAAGGAGCGAGCAGTGAGACAGACTGCACAATCCAGGGCCCCAGGGCCCCAGCACTGGAAAATAAAGCCTAAAAGGACCAAGTGGAAAAACTTTTGGGGGTCAAGGTGCCAGGAGAGTCACCCACGCTCACAGAGAGTTTGTTGGAAAGACACACAGGGTCCTGGAGGGTGCACAAGCCCACACAACAGGGAACCAGCACCAGAAAGGCCCAATTTGCTTGTGGGAAGCAGCAGAGGGGACTGAAATCCGAGAGAGAGAGAGAAAAAAAAACCGCCATTGCCCCTCTCTGACCCTGCCCCCACATACAGCATTACAAACCAGTGACCTGGGTCACCCTGCCCTGGTGAACACCTAAGGCTCCATACCTCATATGTAACAGGCACAAAGAAACCAAAACATTATGGCTCAAGCAGAAGAACAGCTCAAAGCCCCAGAGCCAATACTTCCGAGCGACCAAGAGATAGCCAACCTATCAAATGCACCGTTCAAAACACTGGTAATCAGGATGCTCACAGAACTGGTTGCTTTTAGTCACAAATTAGATGAAAAAATGAAGGCTACACTAAGTGAAATGAAGAAGCAAAATGCACAAGGAACCAATAGTGATGGGGAGGAAACTGGGACTAAAATCAATCGAGTGGACCAGAAGGAAGAAAAAAAATGACCAAACAGAAAAGAAGGAAGAAACAAGAATTCAAAAAAATGAGGAGAGGCTTAGAATCTTCCAGGACATCTTTAAACATTCCAACATCTGAATTATAGGGGTACCAGAAGGGGGAAAGGAACAGCCACAAGTGGAAAACTTATTTGAACAAATAATAAAGGAGAACTTCCCCAATCTGGCAAAGGTAATAGATTTCTAGGAAGTCTGGGAAGCTCAGAGAGTCCCAAAGAAGTTGTGTGTCCCAAAGAGGAACACACCAAGACACATCATAATTACATTAGCTAAGATTAAAATGAGGGAGAGAATCTTAGAAGCAGCAAGAAATAAGGGGACAGTCACCTACAAAGGAGTTCCCATCAGACTGTCACCTGATTTCTCAAAAGAGACCTTACAGGCAAGAAGGGGCTGGAAAGGATTCCAAGTCATGAAAGGCGAGGACCTACATCCAAGGTTGCTCTACCCAGCAAAGCTTTCATTTAGAATGGAAGGGCAGATAAAGTGCTTCCCAGATAAGGTCAAATTCAAGGAGTTCATCATCACTAAGCCCTTATTATATGGAATGTTAAAGGGACTTATCTAAGAAAAAGAAGATAAAAAAGATGAACAGTGAAAGGACAGCAAACTCACAGTTATTAACAACTACACCTAAAACAAAAACAAACTAAGAGGACAGCTAGATCAGGAGCTGAACCATAGAAATGAAGATCACATGGAGGGTGAGCAACAGGGGAGTGGGAGGAGGAGAAGGGAGGAGAAGGTACAGAAAATAAGTAGCATAGATGGTAGGTAGAAAATAGATAGGGGGAGGGCAAGAACAGTATGGGAAATACAGAATCTAAAGAACTTGTGACACATGGACATAAGCTAAAGGGGGGGAATGGTGGGGGAAGGGGTGCAGGGTTGAGGGGAATGAAGGGGGGAAATGGGACAACTGTAATGGCATAATCAATAGAAGATATTAAAAAAAAAAGTATTACTTTTGTTTTATAAGCAAAACCTGTTTGTGAAAGTCATGGTTTCACTGGGTTGATACTAGAGGTGTTTGATTAAGGGACACAGATTCCTTTGTTGACCTGGCTACCTTGTTTCCTCCTGAGTTACTGAGAGAGATTTAATCCCAGGAAATAATGGGCATCTCGAATGACAGAGAAATCACTCTTCAGTTGGGCTTTAGTTCTAAACACCCGTGCAGAACAGCAGGAGCTGGTCAGACCCCTTGGAGAGCAACTTCCCTCAGACTGTTTGCTATGACTGCCTAAGACCAACCAAGACACATTTTTTGCCCCTTTGATTTACATCTCTGTACATATTAAGTCTCAGAACTGGCTTTTCAATGAAACAAATCAACAACAAAAAAACAACCCATCACTGCAGATAGAAGAAAATAGAGAGCAGGTTTTCTCCTTATGGGCTCACTTAAGTTCCCTTGTCTTTATCTCTAAAATATGGACAGTTTTCTTCGTTACAATAGAGTAAAGGGGTGGGGTGGGTGGGAAAGGACTCCTAGCACGGTGGCCCCAAACCAGCCTGCTCATTGGAGGGGCTTTAAAAATGTTGGCACCTGGGTTCTGCCACTGACTAATCCCTGAGAGTCAGGCACAGGAATTGAAAGAAAAGCTTCCAAGGTGATCATGGGGTACAGACAGGGTTGGGAGCCACCACCCTAGAGGCTAACATTATTTGTTATGAAAAAACGAAAAGCTACAGCCAGACAAAATGAAACAAATGAACAAACATGCTCTCACTATCACCAAATAATGACCATTTCCATGTAGTCATATGTACATGTATATCTATTTCTCTATATCTAGAGATATTTAAAACAATGTGAAGAATTACTTTCTGTAACCTAATGCATAGTACACATGAAGCTTCCCTTTTGCCCTGAGTGGTGTGCCTCAGTGGGTTGGACATCATCCCATGAGCCAAAAGGTTGTCGGTGTGATTCCTGGTCAGGGCACATGCCTTGGGTTGTGGGCCAGGTCCCCAGTTGGGGTGTCTGAACTGATATTTCTCTCCCTTGCTCTCTCCCTTCCTTCCACTTTCTCTAAAAAGAAATAAAATCTTTAAACATTTTCCCCTTTATAATTTGTTCTCTTCCTGAACAGGATTCTTTCATGAAGCCATTAGCCAAAAATGGAAAACCACCTCTGTCTTAGTGTGTTCAGGCTGCTATAATGAAATATAACAGATCAGTCATAAACCACCAGCATTCACATCTCACAGTCCGGAGGTCAGCCAGTGTGGCTGGGTGAGGACCTTCTTCCTGGGTCATAGCCGGCACCTCCTTGCTGTGTCCTTTCATGGTGGAAGGCGTTAGGGATCTCGTAGGAGTCTCTTTCAGAAGAGCACTAATCCCTTTCATGAGGGCGCTACTATGACCTCAGCACCCTGCAAAGGTCCCACCTGCTAATACCATCATCTGTCATGGTTAGAATTTCAACATATAAATTTTGGGGGGGTGAGGAGTGGGGGACACAAACATTCAGAACATATTGACCCCTTAAACATCTTGCTGCTTCCTGTTTAAATCCTTCCTGCACCTCGTCCTTCGTGGCAGGAGTGTTGCCACCAGGCAGCAGCTGCTGTGTCAGTTCTCTGGTGTGCACGGGTCCCCACTGCTTGGGGACATTCCAGGTCCCCACACTGTGGCCATTCCAGGCCCCACACTGTGGCCAATCAATTGGCTTCCTCAAAGAACAGAGACAATCTTTTTACTCCATCACACACTCACTAATATGCCCTTTCATTAGAAATCCTGCAGCTTTGTAACTGTGATGTTTTCAGCATGAAAACAGCCTTCCACTTTATCTGAAATATTAGATGATGATAGACCCACCTCCTCTGGGTAAAAGAGTTGGGGGTGCTCTGGTCGTCAGCTCTCTTATAGAAGATAATTGCCTGAATTTTTTAAAAAAGAGGTATGAACGTGTTTACTCAAGAAGAGGCTCTCTGTTTTTCCTCCCACAATGCTCTTGGGATATATTTGGTATTTGTTCACTTAAATTTTATTCCATTGCCATCCCACAACAAACACAAAATCTCCATTCACTCTGTTGGAGAACCTGTGTTAAAGTACATGTGGTGGTTACAGAGCTATTTCCCTGGTTGAGGCACTAAGAATTGAGGGACTCACCTGGCCATTGTGGTTCAGTTGGTTGGCATGCCCGCCCAGTATACCGAAAGGTTGCAGGTTCAATCCCCAGGCGGGGCATGTACCTAGGTCATGAGTTTGATCCCTGGTTGGTATGTGTGCGGGAGACAACCAACTGATGTTTCTCTTTCACATTGATGTTTCTCTCTCCTTCCTCCTTCCTCTGTCTCTTAAAAAAAGGATGAGGAAATGTCCTTAGGTGAGGATAAAAAAAAAGAATTGAGGGATGCTACTCATAAAGGCACAGTGGGAATGGCAACATGAGGCTGGGTGTGACAAACACTGAAAATATCACCTTAGGGTGAAGTAATTGGATGGGATTCGGGTGTGACATGAAGAGGAAGAAGACAAAGGTGAAGCCAAGGTTATGAGCCTGGACGACTACAAGAATGGTGATCCCATAAACAGAAACCAGGAATGCAGAAGGGTTGGGGAGTTAGACAATGAGGAGAAAGGCTATAGATGCAACAAACAGAGCTTTACAAGGATTTTAGATAAGAACCACGATGACAACAAAAGTTTGACAAAGTTCTGAACGCCAAACCCTGAAGGGAAGAGGAGGGTTTAAATGCCGTAGAGAGATGTGAAGCATGAATTGGAAGACAAGGCCCACCTTTGCCACACTTGGGAGGAATGCAGGTAAACTTCCTAGACGCTCTCTCGGGAACTTGTGTGTGTAACTTCTTATATGATCATCAAACACTGACTTTCAGGCAAGGAAATTCCATGCCAAATAAAGAGGACCCTTGTGTTTCTCGTTACAACCATATAAAAATAAATGCCGAACAAGGTGGTTTTTAAAGTTGAAAAACATTACACTGAAGCCTGAAGCACCCTTTATTGAGTCCTATCAATATTTCATTAATAGCACTACTTACTTCTGAATAAGGGTTGTCTCCATTGGGCAGCCTTTTATTACAAAACAATTAATTTTCTCCCTCCCACTTGCAGGCCTCCCAGAGGTCTTAATTATAACCCAACGCACCTGCTACAGAAAGTATAGCTATAGATCACTTTATTTTCAATGTTTTTTTAAAGTTCATTTGAAAAATGTCGTGGCAAACAATTTATCAGGTAGTCTTCACATTGAGTTGTTTTTGTAGTTCTCTTTCGAGAGTATTCCTCTACGGTGTATTGGAATATGTGTAGTTATATGCTCAACATCTTAACAGGGGCTTCAAATAATTTGCAAAAGGTGTTATTTGTTCAGCACGTGTTTGTTTGCTGTGTTTGATGCTTCCCATGAATTATTTCACTTAGCTCTGTAGCAGCTCGCTGAGGTAGATACTGTCGTCAGTGTCGATTGCCATCATTTGGGGCTTTTGTGTTTGTGAATTCACCTGCTTGCTACACTTTACCTGTAACCCGGACATTCATGCTCGTAGTGGTTTCAGTCATTGCGGGGCATGCACCTGTGTGAAGCAGTGGACATTTCCTGTCGGTTCGCACACATGTGCCCAGGTCAGTTCAAACAAGTCTGCATCCTGGCCTCTTGTTTCAGCTCTCACATTCTAAACAAGTGTTATTTTGAGATCTATTTAGTGTTATGCTTTTTGCATTTCTCTTTGCTTCATATTGATGATTTCATTGTTTAAAAAGGCCCCCAAGATAGTACGCTTCCTAAGAACCAGAAGGCTATGATATGCCCTACAGAGAAAATAGGTGTGTTAGACACAATATTTATGTATTTGTATGTATGTATACATATATATGTAATTCTACCCTATTATTTTGTATTTTCTTCAAACTTTTCTAGATTTCTTTTTCTATTCTATCTTGTTCTCTCTATTATTTTTCTTATTTGATTTTTTTCCTTTACTTGTTTGCAAAAATGCCCCTTTTTGCTATTTTTAGTCATTACACTAGAAATTTTGATATGCATATTTTATTTGTCTGAATCTAAATTTAATCAATAAATTTAAATTTTTAAAGAAATAAAATGAGGATCTTCTAGGTAATTCTAATCTCCCCTCTCCTAGAAAAAAGAAAGAAAACAGGTGTGTTGGATAAACTTTGTTCAAGCATGAGTGATAGTGCTGTTCATTTATTACCAGTTCAATGTTAATGATTCAACTGTATATGTTAAATAAGGTGCCTTAAATGGAAACACACATAAAACAAGGTTAGGTGTTGATGGATAAATCTCTGGGTTGTGACCAGAGGCTCCCAGGACCCTAACCTTGTGTTTCCCTCAGGGGCAATGATTTCACTAAAGTGTCTGCAGGGACTGTAACTACAGTGAATAAGAGAATCAGCTGGCGAAACCTCAAGTCATGCGTTCGAGGGCTTCCGGTCTGTTAAGTGGGAGAGCCCTGATTCCGCTGGTTCAGTTTAATGACTTCAGTGCTCTGCTCTCTTCAATAAATCTAGTTTAAAATTGTTCTTTGCTCCTTCCCATGGTCTTCTGTTGTTTACATTTTCTACTTCAGCCATTTGCATTAGAAGGAACCTCTTCCACTCAGAGGCTGACATGGCTTACTTCCTGTCTGCTCTGGTTGCATAGGAATTTGGGGCTGGTCCTTCAAAACCGACCAGTTATTGGGATTCTGGACTCCCTGGCTGTCATGTCACCCACTCTCCTGAGTCCACAGGGTGAGAGCCTACTGGTCCTGGGAACGTAGCTAGGATGCTCGGGGCAGAAGAAAAGTTAGTGCATGTATAAGGCCAAAGGAATCACCAGCCTTCGTTTTTACCCTCAGGAATTCTGAGCACAGCGCCTGCAGGTTGAAACCTGGTTTCTATTATTTACATTTTATTGCTGGGGCCAACATTTCATACTTGGCTCTTTGCTTGAACCCACCTACACCATTCAAATACTCATCCAAAACTTCCCCCCAAACATATGCGTTTTCAATCACATAAGGGAATTGAAATATTATAATTTGTTAACACAAAAGTGTTAGCAATAGTACACATTTCTGTTTAATGCAATATAATCAACGCACACCTTAAACTGCAAGCCTTTGTTCTCCCAGAGTTCCGAGCTTCCAATGGTTGATGCCCACACTCCCAAATTTATTTTATTATTTTGTAAGTTGCTTTTTTTTTCTTGAACAGAAAACTAATACATACTTCTTGCAGATTGTTTGGAAAATGTAGAAAAGCAAACAGAAGCTGTACAGGAGGTAGTTGTTAGTCTCATCACTCACATACAGTCCTTCAGTGTGTGGGTCCTTTCAGTTCTTTCTCCCTTAGAGTTTATAAAGTAGAACATGTTGTGTTTCAAGCTTTTCCATCTAATGTTCTAAGATAAATATTTTCTCGTTTAGTTAGAAATACTCATTACTATCAAATGGTAGCAAAATATTCTAGTGCGTGTGGGTTCACCACAAATTAAAGATTTTATAGAGCTGCATATTCAGGTTTTTTGCTTATTTTTAATATTATTTTAAAAACTCTATAATAAAATGCCTTGTAGCTAAATCCTTGCACAAATCTCTAGTTATTTTCTTTGGAAAAATTATTAGAAATGAACTTGGTAGATCAACAATATGCGCATTTTCAGGCCTTTGAAGGACTTGCACCCAGCTGCTCTGTAAATATTGGTTAGGATCCAAACATCTTTCCCCCTTTAACTAAATTTTCTGCATGTCAGCAAACATATCAGTGATATGGTAGGCAGGGTGTGGCTTAGAGAAATCTACTTCAAGGACTGTGGAGAAAAATTACTACCTTTTATATCTTCCAAGTATGGATGGCAGAAAGATAGGGGTCAATTAGAACCAGATTAAATGTGTGTGTCTGGGTGGGGGGGTGCTCTGTTTGGGAGCTGTCACAAGGGGCTCATTTTTTCCCCTGTAAGTTCCAGACCATCCTGACTCAGGATGTGTATTTGAAATGGCCTGGAATAGTAGCTATAATGAGATGGTCACCTTTGAACACCATATACTGGTTTTCTACCCAGAACTTGCCACCTCTCCTTTAACTGGCCAAATGTCCAAACAACGCTGGTTTGGGGCTTGGAACAAAGTAACTCTTGCAGGTGCAGCTGCTTCAGGGTGGAGCTCCATTGGGTGAGTTCTCTTTAGTGATGAAATAGAATCATTTAGTAGAGAAAGTCTGCAGCTGCAAGTGTCTATTTTTATTTCTTGAAAAGATAACATTTTATCATCAGTGTACAATATCATTGGCTAACTTGTGACCATTGTGCCTAGAGAAAACCGCCACCGCATAAATCTTTCTGCTAATGGAGTAATTAATGATAACTTCAGGAGAGGATAGGACTGTTTACATAATAGCAATAAAGAAACAGTCTGGCACACTGAACTCCCCCTCCCATGGTGCGAGGGTGAGATGAATCAGATCCAGTAAAACACTGATGTAGTTTCTATGTTAGACCAACATTTCTTTTTGAGATCTGAACAAATCACACGGCCGAAAGAAACAGCATTCTTCTTTTTCACTGAGAAAACTTTTATGGTGCATGACTTTAGTTTATGAATGTCCAAATTTGTCACATTGGCAAGAATTCGGTCTTTTCTTTGTCTTCTAAGTAGCTGGTGGTAGCAACCAACAGTATTTACTCCGGGAACTGTGCTTGCACTTGAACTCGTGCATCAAGAGGCAATTCAGACGCGCGTTGTCATGGCCGGCAGAAGTGTCCGGTCAGTTGTTTATGTTTGAGGCGCCTGCCTCCATTTCTGCCTGGCTTCCTTTACGTTCCATTCTTCTCACTTTCTCTTCTATAACTTAAGTCACAGAGGAGAAGTATCTGCTAAACAGATATTCATTATGATGATAAAAATATATGTTACTCCTCCTAGGACTATTTTAATTTTAAAGCCCACAAGAAGGAGAAAGTCCTTCACAAAAAAGTAATTAATTTCTAATGTGTGATTCAATACCATTGCACTATGTATCTATTGTTAATGCCATTGTGATATATAGGCATATGTTTATAGAGATATATCTTTGTTTTGTTGGTAAGACGGTAAGAAATGTCTGAATCAAGAGTAGAAGAATATATCTCTGTAATGCTGTTGTTCCTATTTGGCCCAAGGGATTGTTAATTAATCCAACAAATTGTCAATTTAAACAGCTATGTGGTTGGTGGAAGATTCATTCCTTTTTCATTATAGTTTTGCATATTCCATCCATTCTCCTACTATTATAGGAGCAGAATTTAATAGCTGTAAAGATTTGATTACTATTAAAATCTGTATTTTCTTACATTGTTAAAAAATTTTTTTCATGGTTCATTTCAGCAAATTTCTGCTTGATTTTACTGGGAATGTTTCCATACCTTATTGTTTTCCTTTCAGAACTAGGAGGGGAAATGCTACGATGTGGGGGCTACTTTCCTTGCAAGTCCCCCCCCCCCCCCCCCCCCGCCACCGTGTGCCACAAATGAAAGTGAAACTACCAAGACAAGATCTGCTTGGGGAGGAAAGGTGGCTGATCCCTCAAAGGGGAGGGGTCAAGAGCCCCCTGCTCAAGAGGCTTTTATTGGGTTCATTTGTATAAGAATACAGGTAAGGATCAAACAATTAATAGCATTCAAAGAATGATGAGGGTTTATTCTCAGCGAGGGTCAGATAACTATCGAGCCATAAAACTTTGAGGAAAAGACTTCTTGCTTGGACCCTTATCATTTAAATGAGAGCATTCTGAACAAAGCAGGTTTCACAGGATTTTCACATATTCTTTCTTATGCCTGATTTACCCTATACCTGCCCTTTCCAGCACAGGGCTGCACCTCCTTCCCCATCATATCTTTTTAGGCTTAAGTGGATTAGAGCCAGGCAGCGCTTCTCCCAGATGGAAATGGGGACTCGGGATATGTCACAATAGCCGGGGGTCGGGGGGGACATGAGGGTCCATTGCTCCCTCTTTGTCGCAGCCCCCCTTACCCCCACCCAGAGTCCTTCCATGATGGCCTCCCGAATGATCGTGTCTGGCCTAAGTTGCCCCTCTCTGAGGGGTCATACCCGCCATGGACATCGACCATGCTTTGGGGGCAGGGGAAGAAGCAGAAGCAGCGCTTGCTGCCAGAGACAAGCTTGTCTCCTGTGGCCCGCAGTCCAGAGGTCACTCACTCAGTCTTAGCCATGGGAGGCAGTTACAATTCCTCAAACCAGGCAGGGTGGTTCCCAACATTACATTTCCTAGGTACTAGTAGAACATATAGGGCATTGGAAGTGATAAAAAAGATAAATGTATCCGTTCCTCTATTTACGCTCTAGCTCTTTCTGTTCTTTTAGAATTCAAATTTCTTTTTAGGTACAAATATCTAGTCATAGAAGGCAAAGAAATTCTAAAGAGATTGTATTCAAATAAACAGGAGGTTTTCTGGTGTGATTTTTATGGTATACATCTTTTAAATCATTTTATGTTTTGTTAAGAAGAAAACTTTTTTCCAGCCAAGATGGGGTGGCATAGGCAGACACGGCTCCCTCTTCAAACAACCACATCAAAATTACAACTAAACTGTAGAACAACCATCACTCAGAACTGTCAGAAATCTAGCTGAATGCAACATATTCAACCAGGCTGGCAAGAAGGGCACAGACGCAGAATAGGCTGGTCCCTCACCCACACGTGGTGGGTAAAAATTTGGGAGGGATGTCTTGGGAGAGATTAGTCCTGTTACCAAACAAGAGGTCCGGGGGGGGGGTGCAATATTTGGCCCACCTAGGGATGTCAAAAACTGCTACACAACAGGGGCTCCTCCCAAGGACGGAATACTAATATCTACTGGGCTCTTCTGTCCGCCGCCAATTGGAAAGACATCTCTCAATGCCAGAGATTCATGAAAAGGAAACAAAATGTTTATTTAATGCTATTCAGGCCTAATGCCTCCACTAAAATATCGAAGTCCTTTAGGTTGTACACCTACGCCCACACAGCTCTCCCTTCTCCCACTGTCCCAACTCCGGGTACCGTAAATCAGGAAAGGAGCACACGTCTGTGTTTCAGGCCGCTGGCATGGTCAGCTGTGTCACTGTGCAGGCTCTCGAGTTAATCCAAAGTTATGTAACACTCTCTCACGGTCCACTGGCAAGAGTTCTTTTGTACCCAGTTGTAGTCAAAGTCTCTCTTGCTTTCCAGGCCACGTGGCCAAAGGGGGCACCCCCAAAGCCGTGTGGGCCTCTCACTCCACCAAAAGCACGTGGCTTTCTTCTTCACCTGGCTGCAGGGATCTCCATTCTGGCAAAGCTGCGTGGTTTTCCCTTTCACCTGGGAAAGAGGGGGTCCTCACTCTGCCAAAAACCACGTGGCCCCCTCTTTCACCTCACCAAGAGGGGGTCCTCACTCTGCTGAAACCGCGTGGCTCTCCGCTACATGACTGCAGGGGTCCTCACTCTGCCCCAAACCGCGTGGCCCTCTCCTCACTTGGGCAGTTATCCCCTCATGTCCTGGAGCCCATCTTTTCCAAGCTCTCACACAGGGGCAGGTGCTCTCACTCAGGGGCACAGCCCCTAGTTACATCCTGGGTAGAAGCCACTCCCTTCTCCCTGGCTCAAAACTTGGCCACAGCTATTTAACATGTCTATGAAACCAGTTAAAGGTTATAGATATGTTAAATAACCATTCCAGAGGTTAGCTGCAAAACTGTTGCTATGCAAAACAACTCTCAATGGCCCTGCTCTATTCGTTTCTTCCCCTTGGTGGGGGGGCGGGTGAGGACATCTTATATGTCTCTCCAATATTCCTATACACTTTGAATTCTGGACACCATTCCAAATTTTTTTTGGGGGGGACCCCCCCTTGGCTGTACCCTGTATCAGTCCCAGTCTTACAGCAGGCTCCCCAGCCCAGGGTTCCAGAGCCAGGAAGATGGGTCCTCAGAACTCTGGCTGCAAAAACCGATGGGGATTGAGTCTGGTAAAAACTGCTGGAGCCCCAAGCAGTTTCTCTTAAAGATCACACACGGACTAATCTACTCAGACTTGCTTCCTCTGAGCTCCTGTGCTGGGGAGGAAGCTTGAAGGGCACCAGTGGTATATGGGAGAAACTAGGGTATCTGGCATCGGGGGGAGCAGATGCCATTTTTCCTTTTATGGGACCTCTCCTCACAGAGGCTGGCAAGCTGGTGCCATATCTGAGACTCCATTAACCTGGCTAACACTGCCTGACCCACCTTAGACATCCCCAGAGACTCTGCCCCACCCAACCTACTGACCCGCCCAAGCTGCTTTTCCATATGAATGGCTGGTCTTGTGTCATGCTTCACAACTTCCTAAATCCTCTCAAAAAAAGAGCTGGCCTCAGTGGGTTCCAGGTCTCAAATGTGTTTTTATGTACTCTCTAGTTTGAGAGCCATTGCCGTGGAGGAGAGACAAGAATTTCTGGGTTCTCCCTGAAAAAAAGCTAGTCCTATGGTGGAATGCAGAGAGTTTTCAGGCATCTTAGGGAACATGGTAGACAGAGCAGTTGCCATGTTGGTACAATTTTAGGGGCTCAGGGATGTGCCACAACATCTCCAAAGTGCTACATCTTGCCTTCTTACCACAAAGAAAGGATCACAATGGCTGTTGGGCCTCTTTGGGTTCTGGGAGCAGCCTATTATACAGCTGCGAATACTGCTCCGGCTCTGATACTGCACAGGGCGACAGGTGACTTACCAGCTTTAAAGGTGGCCAGAGTAGCAAAGGTCTCTGCAGCAGGTCCGGGACACATCAGTGGTGGGAAAAGACACTGTGTGCAACCTGAGGCAGTCCCCAGTGTGGGAATCACAAATCAAGTTCCTGGGGTTCTGGGGCAATGCCATTTCACCAGCAGTACAGTGATAGATGCCTTTTCAAATGCATCTCCTGGACTGTCACTGGGCTCTGGCAGAGACAGAATGATGGACTATGAACACCGTGTGACCGTTCAGCTGGATCTGTCAGTCATGAACTGGGAAGACCCATTAGGTCACAAGGTCAGGCCAGTGTAGCAACAGCCATCAGAACATGAAGCAGGTACACCAGGGATTGAGCACAGGCAAACAAAGGGAGGCGATCCAAATCCCATGGCACCCACGACTGCTGCACAGCCCTCCCTCAGCTTCGCCCTCTGGCTGTATTGGGGGGTCCCGGGTATGAGGTGGAGGGAAGCCTGAGGTTTCTTTACAGAGGGGGAGCTTGGTATGCAGGGGCAAGCTGCAGATGGATGGCAGCCATGCAGCACGCTCACACAGAAGTGGCTTCGATAGAGGGTGGTGAGTAAATCCTCCCTGTGGGCAGGGCACCAGCTCACCCACTAGAAGTGGCCTGTGGTTAGAAAATAATGAGAATCATGGGGACACAGTGACTGACCTGGCCATCTGGTCCAGGGTCTGGAAGGAAAAAGCTTGGAAAAGCATAGATGCATGTGGCTGGACATGTGGAGTGGCCTGGAGATGAAGACCTTTGTGTCACAGGTCAGCAGCCATGACAGAGTGTCCACAGAGGAGGCACTCAGCAACGGAGCATCCAGGATGGCCAGCTCGTTGCTGTCAGCCAGCCTCTGTTTATTAATCACCCTGGTGCTGACCTATGAACCCAGAGTGCAGTGGCCGTGGTGACCACGCATGGCTGGGCCCAGTAGCATGGACCCCACTTACCAAGGTCATCTAGGTCTCACGGCCGCGGCACATCTGCACTGCCAGCAGACAGAAGAACCCTGCGGGAGCGTCCATCTTCCAGCGCCCCCCTCCTTGGCCCCGATGCTGCCCCTGCCAAGCTGGCTTCAGTCTATGCCAAAGGGGCCTCAGATTCACTCAGAGTAGCTTCTTGAAAAAGATGAGGGCTTGTTCACTTTGGAAATATTACCAAAACACTTAGAATTCTTAAAACTTTTTACTTTTGGGGCTGCTTAAGCCCCTGGTAGAAATATGACTTGGTAGAAAAGCTCTTGGTCATCCTCAGGCCAGTGATGCTTGACTTTTGTCATCTCACAGCAAACGTAAACTAATGACTAAAATTCCACTGCACACCAAAAAATGTATTTTTTGTCATTCTGACAAAAAAATAGGTATAATTTTGATTCATTCACACTGGATGGCTATTGTTGTGTTGGCTATTGTCTTTTTAAAATTTATTGTATTTGACAATCTAAGGGAAAAAAGTCAGGGCCGCTGACTAAAATAGTCAGGTATTGCATATTTTAAAAATTTTTGTGGCACAGTAATTGAAAATCACTGCTTTACACAGTCAACAAATCACGTTTATTGAAGAGGCCGGTTTTTTAAAATTGTATTTTATTGACCATGCCATTACACTTGTCGGAATTTTTCTGCCTTTGGCCCCCTCCACCCAGCATCCCCCACTCCTTTAGGCAATCATCCTACCAACATTCATGTCCATGGGTCATGCATATAAGTTCTTTGGCTACTCCATTTCCTCTACCAAACTTTACATCCCCGTGGCTGTTCTGTAACTACCTATTTGTACTTAATGTACACCTCTTCACCCATTTCCCTCCATATCCTTCCCATTTGGCAGCCATCAAAATTCCTTCTGTATCCATGATTCTGTCTCGGTTCTTGTTTTTTTTAGTGTGTTTTTTTAGATTCAATTGTTGATAGACATGTATTTACTGTCATTTTATTATTCATAGTTTTGGTATTCTTCTTTGTCTTAAGTCCCTTTAACATTTAATATAATAATGGTTTGGTGATGAACTTCTTTATTTTTATTTTTATTTTTTGTCTGGAAAGCTCTTTATCTGCCCCTCAATTCTAAATGGTAGCTTTTCTGGGTAGCGCAATCTTGACTGTAGGTCCCTACCTTTCATGACTTTGAATACTTCTTGCTGGAGCTGAGAGAGAGTGAGTCTGAGTAAATCTGTGTGTGGGCTCTTTAAAAGGAACTGCTTGGGACTCTAGTAGTTTCTGTTACCAGCTCAATCCCCACTGGTTTTTGCAGCCAGAGTGGTGGGGACTTAGCTTTCTAAACTGGAATCCTGGGCTGGGAGGCTGGTGTGGGGTTGGAATTCCTCACTCCCAAGATATCCCTCCTGAATTAAAAAAAAAATTTATTTAGTTATTTTTCAAGTACAGGTTTCTGTTTATTTCTCCCAGCCCAGCCCACCCCTCCCCCATGCACCCCACCTCCCTCCCAATTCCACCCCCCTTAGTTTTTGTCCATGTGTCCTTCATACTTGTTCTTCTAAATCCCTCCCATTTTCCCCCTTAAATTCCCTCCCCTCTTCCCACTGGTCACTGTCCCCCTGTTCTCTATTTCAATGTATTTGTTTTTATTTTGCTTGCTTGTCTGTTTTGTTGTTTAGCTTCCTGTTAAAGGTGAGATCATATGGTATTTGTCTTTCAACACCTGGCTTATTTCACTCAGCACAATGCTTTCCAGTTCCACCCATGTTGTTGCAAAGGGTAGCAGCTCCTTCTTTCTCTCTGCTGCATAGAATTCCATTGTGTATATGTACCACAATTTTTTGATCCATTCATTTACTGATGGGCATCTAAGTTGCTTCCATCTCTTGGCTATTGTAAATTGTGCTGCTATGAACATTGGGGTGCATAGGTTCTTTGATATTGATGTTTTAGGGTTCTTAGGATATAATCCTAGCAGTGGAATTGCTGGGTCAAAAGGCAGGTCCATTTTTAGTTTTCTGAGAAAATTCCATACTGTTTGCCAAAATGGTTGTACCAGTCTGCAATCCCACCAACAGTGAAATAAGGACCCCTTTTCCCCACACCCTCTCCAATATTTGTTGTTTGTTGCTTTGTTTATGATAGCCATCCTGACCAGTGTAAAGTGGTATCTCATTGTGGTTTTAATTTGCATCTCTCTGATAGCTAATGATATCGAGCATCTCTTCATGTGTCTCTGGATGTTCTGTATGTCCTCCTTGGAGAAGTGTCTGTTCAAGTCCTTTTCCCATTTTTTAATTGGGTTAGATGGCTTCTTAGAGTGCAGTCCTGTAAGTTCTTTGTATATTTGAGAGATTAAACCTTTGTCTGAGGTATCATTGGCAAATATGTATTCCCATACAGTTGGTTGTCTTTTTAATTTAATACAGTTTTCTCTGGCCACACAGAAGCTTTTTATTTTGATGAGATCCCATTTGTTTATTCTTTCCTTTATATTCCTTGCTCTAGGGGACATATCAGTAAAGATGTTGCTGCATGAAATGTCTGAGATTTACCTGCCAGTGTTCTCCAGGACTTCAATGGTTTGAAGGCTTATATTTAAGTCTTTTATCCACCTCGAATTTATTTTGGTGTATGGTGTAAGTTGGTGCTCAAGTTTCATTTTTTTGCACATAGCTGTCTAGTTCTCCCAACACCATTTGTTGAAGAGGCTATCTTTACTCCATTTTATGTTATTGCCCCCTTTGTCCAATATTAATTGACTGTAGAGAGTTGGGTTGATTTCTGGGCTCTCTGTTCTGTTCCATTCGTCTATCGGCCCGTTTTTATGCCAGTGCCAGGCTGTTTTGATTACAAGTGGCCTTGTAATACAATTTGATATCAGGTATTGTGATTCCTCCTACTTTGTTCTTCTTTCTCAAAAGAGCAGCTGCTATTTGGGGTCGTTTATGGTTCCATATAAATTTTTGAAGTGTGTGTTCTATGTCTGTGAAATATGCCGTTAGTACTTTAATAGGTATTGCATTGAATCTGTAAAATTGCTTTGGGTAGTATGGACATTTTGATGATGTTAATTCTTCCAATCCATAAACAAGGTATATGTTTCCATCTGTTTGTGTCTTCCTTGATTTCTTTCTTCAGGGCTGTGTAGTTTTCTGCACACAGGTCTTTTACCTCCTTAGTTAGGTTTATTCCCAGATATTTTATTTTTGTTTTTGCTATATTGAATGAGATTTTTTCCTTGATTTCTGCTTCTGCTGATTCATTGTTGGTGTACAAAAATGCCTTTGATTTCCAGATATTGACTTTGTATCCTGCTGTTTTGCCAAATTCTTAATTAGTTTGAGCAGTTTTTTGGTAGAGTCTATAGGATTTTCCATGTACACTATCATGTCATCTGCAAACAGTGACAGTTTTGTTTTCTCCTTTCCTATTTGGATGCCTTTTATTTCCTTTTCTTGCCTGATCGCTGTGGCTAAAACTTTCAATACTATATTGAATAGAAGTGGTGAAAGTGGACATCCTTGTCTTGTTCCTGATCTTAGTGGAAAAGATTTTCATTTTTTCCCATTGAGTATGATGTTGGCTGTAGGTCTCTCATATATGACCTTTATTATATTGAGGAATGCTCCCTCTATTCCCACTTTGCTGAGTGTTTTTATCATAAATGGGTGTTGTGCCTTATCAAAAGTTTTTTCCGTGTCTATTAATATGATCATATGGTTTTCATCTTTGCTTTTGTTTATGTGATGTATTACATTTACTGATTTTCGAATATTGAACCATCCTTGCATCCCTGGGATGAATCCCACTTGGTCATGGTGTATGATCTTTTTGATATATTGTTGGATGCGATTCGCCAATATTTTGTTGAAGATTTTAGCATTCATCAGCGATATTGGCCTGAAGTTTTCTTTCTTTGTTGTGTCTCTCTCTGGTTTTGGAATTAGGATGATGCTGACTTCATAAAAATAATTTGGGAGTTTTCATCCTTCTGGATTTTTTGGAATAGTCTGTGGAGAATAGGGGTTAGCTCTTCCTTAAATGCTTTGTAGAATTCTCCTGTGAAACCACCCAGTCCAGGGCTTTTGTGTGATGGGAGTTTTTTGATTACTGCTTCAATTTCTTTTGGTGTTATTGGTGTGTTCAGATTTTCTGCTTCTTTTTCATTGAGTTTTGGAAGATTGTATTTTTCTAGAAATGTGTCCATTTCCCCTAGGTTTTCAAATTTCTTGGCATACAGTTCTTCATAGTAATTTCTTACAATCTCTTCTATTTCTGTGGTATCAGTTGTAATCTCTCCTCTTTCATTTCTGATTGTGTTTATTTGTGTCCTCTCTCTTCTTTTCTTGATGAGCCCACTTAAAGGCTTGTCTGTTTTGTTTATCTTCTCAAAGAACCAACTCTTGGATTCATTGATCCTTAGAATTGTGCTTTTAGTCTCTATGTCATTTAGTTCTGCTCTGATCTTGGTTATTTCCTTCCTTCTGCTTGCTCTGGGCTGTCTTTGTTGTTGTTCCTCGAGTTCTTGTAGGTGTAGGGTTAGGTTGTTTGTTTGAAATGTTTCTATCTTCTTTAGGTAGGCCTGTATTGCTACAAACTTCCCTCTCAGGACTGCCTTTGCTGTGTCCCATAAGTTTTGGGTTGTTGTGAGATCGTTTTCATTTGTTTCCAGAAACTTTTTGATTTCTTCCCTAATTTCATTCTTGACCCATTTGTTGTTTAATAGCATACCATTCAGTCTCCATGATTTTGGGTGCTTTGGGTTTTTTCCTTTGGGGTTGGTTTCCAATTTCAGTCCCTTGTGGTCAGAGAAAATGCTTGGTATGATTTCAATTTTCTTAAATTTTTTGAGGCTTGTGTTTTCGTGTCCTATCATGTGGTCTATCTTTGAAAATGTTCCATGTGCATTTGAAAAGAATGTGTATTTATCTTCTTTGGGATGACGGGCTCTATATATATCAGTTAAGTCCATTTCATCTTGGGCTTTGTTCAATGCCACAATTTCTTTGTTGATATTTTGTTTGGAAGATCTGTTCATTTTTGACAGTGGGGTATTAAAATCCCCTACTATACTTGTGTTGCTGTGAATATCTTTCTTGAAGTACTCTAAGATTTTCTTTATGTATTTGAGTGCTCATACATTGGGTGCACATATATTTACGATGTTTTTGTCTTCTTTTTGGTGGATTCTTCCCTTGAGTATTATGAAGTAACCTTCTGGGTCTCTCTTTATGGTTCTTTTTTTGAAGTCTATTTTGTCCCATATGAGAATTGCTACCCCAGCTTTTTTTTCTTGTCCATTTGCTTGGAAAATTTGTTTCCAGCCTTTCACTTTTAGTCTGTGATGATCTTTTGTCCTGAGGTGGGTCTCTTGTAGGCAGCATATGTGTGGGTCATGCTTTTTTATCCATTGAGCTATTCTGTGTCTTTTGATTGGAGCATTTAAACCATTTACATTTAAGGTTATTACTGATAGGTACTTATTCATTGCCATTTTTATACCTGTGTTCCTCTCTGTCTCTCTTCCTTCCTTTCCTTAAAGCAGTCCTTTTAGTATTTCTTGTAGAGCTGGTTTGGTGGTGGCGTATTCTTTTAAACTTCTTTTGTCTTGGAATCTCTTTATTTGGCCTTCTATCTTGATTGAGAGCCTTGCTGGGTAAGGTAGCCTTGGTTGTAGCCCTCTGGTTCTCATTACTTGGAATATTTCTTGCCATTCTCTTCTTGCTTGAAGTGTTTCCATTGAGAAGTCAGTAGCTAACCTTATTGGGGTTCGCTTGTATGTTACTTCTTTTTTCTCCCTTGCTGCCTTTAAGATTCTCTCTTTGTCTTGTACTTTTGCCATGTTAATGATAATGTGTCTTGAAGTGGGCCTCTTTGGGTTCCTCTTGATTGGGACTCTCTGTGATTCCTGGATTTGCGTGACTTTTTCTCTCATCAAATTGGGGGAAATTTTCTCTTATTACTCTTTCAAATACATTTTCTATCCCTTGTTCTTCTTCTTCTTTTTCTGGTATTCCTATTATTTGGATATTATTACGTTTCATATTGTCTTGCATTTCTCTTAATCCCTCTTCATTCTTTCTGAGCTTCTTTTTGTTGTCTTGCTCTTTCTGTGAGACACTTTCTACTTTGTCCTCCAACTCACTAATCCAGTCCCCTGCCTCACTATTCTACTTTTGAAACTTCCTACTGTGTTCTTCAATTCAGAAATTGTATTCTTCATTTCCTCTTGTCCCTTGCTGATATTTTCTATTTCCTTTTTCACGTTGATGTAGTTTGCAAAGAGAGAGATCATTGTAGCTCCCCTGTAGTTTCTGGTAGTTCATTGTGAGCTCTTTGAACTTCGTAATAACCAGTGCTTTGAATTCAATATCTGATAGTTGATTAGCCTCTATTTCATGTAACATTCTTTCTGAAGTTTCTGCTTTTTCTTTCATTTGGGGATTGTTTCTTTGTCTTCCCACTGGTTGAGACTCTTCTTGTTAGTCTCAGCTTCTAAAATTGATCTGTTCTGACTCCCTGGGTTTATGGTGTGAACTTCTGTGGTATAATACCTGTGAATTTCAGTGGTGCAGGCTCCTTCAGTTATCTTGATGTTCTCCGTCTCCACCTATTCTTGTGCTGGTCCTAGAGCTGGTCCCCATGCTGGTCGCCTACCACTGCTAAGTGTCCCAGCTCCCATAGCCGACTCCTCAGGCACCCAGGCCTGTTGCTAGGGTAGTAGCACAGGGGCTGTGAGTGTCCCAGCTCCCATAGCTGACTCTGCCGCTGTCTGGTGTTTCAGCGTCGGTTACAATCTCTGGTCTTTTAATTTCATAAATGCTGGGTAACCAATGGTTTATTGCGGTGTTTCTCTATAGATCTGCCAAGATTTTCACTGAGTATGGGAGCTGGAATCCACTTCGTCCTACTCTGTTGCCATCTTCCCAGCATCCTCCCTCCTGAATTTTTATCCACCACCCATGGATGTGGGACCAGCCAGTTCTGAATCTCCACCCCTCCTACCAGTCTGGATGAATGTGGGGGTTTCTTTAATTTAGGTGTCAGACTTCCATTCAACTCAATTTCTGATGGTTCTGAATGATGGTTGTTCTATAGTGTAGTTTAATTTTGATGTGGTTGCAAGAGAAGGTGAGCCATTTACCTATGCTGCTATCTTGCCAGAAGTCAAAGAGGTCAGTTTTAATGGCGCGAAAACAGCCACACAGAAATCATCACAGAACAGATGGAGGGCTCATGCCAAGTGCTGTAGGTGAGAAACTGATTTTCTTTAAAACTTTATTTTCCTCATCTTTTAAATCAAATGTGTCTCAATTACTGTCAAAAAACTCAAAAACACAAATATTATATTTTTCAATTGTTAGTATCTCATATTAGTGGGTTAAAATCTTAGAAGATGCACTTTAAAAAGACCAATGTGTGTGAGAGAAAACAGCAGTGATCTTTGACAGAAACCATGGGTTGTGCGTAAAACCAATTCCATAGCTGGGAACATATAGGAACACACATTTGTAAAGTCTGTAATCTGTCAAAATGGTGACTATCTAAAAGTCTGGCTTTTGAGAAATCTGTTCTTGGCAGCAAAATATTTTCAGCTGGGAAAAGTAATCCTGAACCAGTTAAGGAATTAATGTAGAGTTTTGGTATCCAGGTGAATCCTGCTTATTTAGGATAAACCTGCTTTGGGGTTTTAAGATTTATATGTCTTTGCCCTGCCTTGTATTCTGAACTTTATTAAACTGACCTGCAGCCAGAAAAATGTCTTAATACAATTGCCCTAGAGAAACAGCATCTTTTATAGAGTTCTTGGCGTGGCATAGCTACAACACACAGCAAAACTTCTGTTTTCCATGATAGAAAATGATTAACTTGTAATATTGTAAGCTGGTGGCAGAAGAGATGTCTACACTGTTTTACCCCAGGCACCTAGAAGAGAACCACTGAACTCTGAATACATAATAAATAATCCAATGGCAAATGGAACATAAAAGAGAACAGGAATTGCCTCAGGCATATTCCAAATACTAATTGTGCCTTTGGGAGACACCTGATTGTAGAGATTTCAGAAGCAAAAATAATCGATTTTTCTCACATTGAATTAATGGTTTAACATTTAGCCAAGGCATCTTAGAAACTTATAGCTTGGCTTTAGGGAAAACTCAGCTTGTAATTCCCAGGGTTCCAATGCCCTTCTGAAAACCCTGTACACCTGCCTGCCAGTTCTGCTTCTCATCTTGCTCTCTGCTCTCTCACTGCGCTACCTGCTGTGCCCTAAATTCGCCCTGTGTCTCACTGCTCCCAAGTCTTTGTTCTGCCAGAACTCCTCCCCTGCCATTTGTGCCTCCTGAGAGCCTACCCAGTCTTTAAAGTCTAATTCAAATTCACTTCCTTGGAGAAACCTTCTCTGATCCCCACAACTGGGAGCAGTCTCTGCTCAGTAAGATCACTCCACTCACAGCACACAGAGTTCATCACATCGGTTGTGTTAATAAAACCTATTTAGTATCTCCTGCTCCACATCACAAGCTGAGGCAGGGACTCCCTCCCCTCCCCTCCCCTCCCCTCCCCTCCCCTCCCCTCCCCTCCCCTCCCCTCCCTCCCCTCCCCTCCCCTCCCCTCCCCTCCCCTCCCCTCCCCTCCCCTCCCCTCCCCTCCCCTCCCCTCCCCTCCCTCCCCTCCCCTTCCCTTCCCTCCCCTTCCCTCCCCTCCTTTTCCCTTCCCTGCTATGCATATGGTCTGCTCAGGCCTTTCCTTCCCAGATGGCAACACTTAACACAGACCCCTGCCACCCAGGGCTTAATTGTCCCCCTCGGCCCCCCACCCTTCAGCTAGACTATAAACTTCGGGAGGGGTGGCTGTTTTAGAAGTATTCTGAGAGCCATTACATCCAGCATTCAGATCATTTGAAGAGTGACCCACAGAAGGCGTTCAACATCTATGTCTTGTTGCTCTGTTAGTCTGCAATTTCTTTCACAGTGCCTTGAAATTAATAAGTATTTTTTCATTTGGGTCAAACTGTGTTTATTTCCAAAGGTACAATCTGTCATGTGATTTTTGGAAATGAAATACTATCGTTGTCTAAGCCCACTCAGTTTCTCTAAAGCATAGTGAAGGATTTGTTATTAGTGACTTAAGAAATGCCTTGGAAGATTACTGGACTGTTTATACAGTTGAGATTGAACCTCTGTATGTAGGTGGCTTCTCTTAAGTCAGCAAAAGCCACAATGTATGACTAAACAGAAAGTACACAAATGAGCACAGGATACATTTTTAATGTTGTAGATTTTGTTTAATAAAGTAATTACTGGAAAGCAATTTGCAACCCCCAATGTATATTCCCATAAATTCTCAACATGTAAAAATAAGGAAAATGTAGCAAACCAAAATCTATCATATGCTAAACTAAATATGTTAGAAATGTGTGAAATTTATACCTGTGTTTTTCTAATTTTGCAATTCGTAATAAAACTGTCACTATTTGGTACAAGAGTTGGCAAAAATGTTTTAGCTCAAACACCGCTGCATGAATTAAATAGCTGTTCAGCGGAAAATGGAATTTGGGAAACACTTCAACTGGATGCTGTGTGGGGGTGGCGTTCCAGCTTCTCCACCACAGTGAAACCTATTACCCAAGTTTAGAAACTATTTACATAAAATAACGCTAAATCTTCGAGCTTCTCAGATGTGCAAACCCAAGATTAAACAACAACCTGAAGACACAAATTGGGGGGAAAGGCTGTTCTTTCTCTAAAATAGGCCTTTTCATGGAAATAAACGAGGTGATTTTTTCCCTAATGTGAAATTTGATTAATTGTAAATTTGGTATTTGTTTCAATATTTGTTCACCATTGCCCCAGCTGCGTAACATCTTTGGAGCCTTCTCAGAAACCAAACATCCAGGCCTGACTCTAGTGAAAAGACACAAACTCAGAGTGGAGATTTTCCACGCCCAAGCACAAATTTTGAACTTGGGGGGGGGCCCAGAGAGGGGGAGCCCCAGAGGCCTCCTCTTTCCAGTCCCTTCCTAATCACGGCTTACGTTTTCCAAGATGAAGACAATGAGACGGAGTTGCAATGAGAGTGGGCTTTGTGAATTTATTTAGCTTTACTTACTTGGAACAGGGCCTTTGGGGAAAGGAGAAATTCACTCCGGGCCATCTCCAATAAAGATAAAACACCCAGTGTTCTTGCTCCCTCCTCTGCTAAGCCCTCTGCTACAACATCACCTCTCTGGCCTTGGGCAGGCTTTGATCTCTAGGCCTTGGCCCATTTTTGCAAATCTTTTTTTTTTAATTTATTTTTTATTGATTATGCCGTTACAGTTGTTCTATTCCCCCCTTCATTCCCCTCCCCCCTCCCCCACCATTCCCCCCATTTAGTTTATGACCATGTGTCTCAAGTTCTTCAGATTCTATATTTCCCATACTATTCTTGCCCGCCCCCCCATCAATTTTCTATCTACTGTCTATGCTACTTATTTTCTAGTTTCAACTTTGCAGCCATTATAACTCTTTTGACTCTGGACTTTCAATAATTTTGTGCATATTAAAATACTTGACATGATAGCTTGGTAAATGTATTCCTTATATAGTTACAGAAGAACAGTTAAAAGCGTAGGTTCTAGAGGCAGATTGCACAGGTTCAAAGCCAGAGTCCACTATCTACTGGCTGTCTGACTTATGGCAAGTTAGTCCTCTTCTCCAAGCTTCTGTTTCCTCATCCCTAAAATGGAGATAATAATCGAACCTGTCTCTTAGGGCTGCGATGGGGGTGAAGAAGATCACATTCATAAATACCGCTGTGTGTCTGCCAGACAGTGCTCAGTAAGTGTTGGCTTCTCTTTGTATGTGGGTTATCATTGCTGCACAATCTTTTAATTTTCAACATCCTGCTGGAAATATCATCCTAGTCAGCTCTTCATTATAATTATAATTGGGTCATCCTAAGTTATCTCTGCCAGAGAGGTGCTTCAGGCCTCACCTTACAGAGCACTGATATTAATTCGGTTCTTGTTAATTTATCAAGGGACTTCCACTAGCTACAAATATAGCAGAGCCCAGAGTCTCCCTGTATATCCTTGAGCTGCGAGATAAGAGATCAAGTACATAGAAAAAAAAACCAGCACTAATTGCTTAGCCTTCCAGCTGTTCATTTTCTTGTTTTTCCACAATGGCTCTTAGCAGCTAGCAGGAGACAGGAGAAAGGTTGTTCTCAACTGGAACTTGATTTAATGTGTTGTGGACACAAAACTTTCACTTTCACGACCGCCCCTGCCCCAGGCCTGAAGTACAAGACATACAATCCGTAATGCCTTTAGTAAACGGTGAGTGGCCTAAGGTCAAAGGCGATCTGGCACGGGGGGAAATCGGATCTTGTTGGAAAGTTGCTCTTGGGGGCTGCCTGCCTTGAGACCAAAAGTGCTTGATTGTAACCCTGGTTCTGAGAAGGCAGGAACCGGGAGATTAAAAGCGAATGGGCCCTTTGGAGCTGGGGGAGAAAAGCCTCTCCTGATTCCTTTCGTTGCTACACCCAAGTACCTGGCGCTGAGGCCACAGTTCCCACTGGGTCCTTGCAGAAGTGACAATTGTGGTGCAGCCCTCTGGGACTGGAGTGCGTGCTCTGCCTGCGCTCATGGGCTAGGGTGTGGCTCAGCACCACTGGGGGGCCCAGGTCCTGTTTGCTGAGAGTGGGGAGAAAAAGGCTACTTCTATTTTATGTGGGGGAATCATTTCTCTGCCTTGTTTTTCTGTGTATCAACTCATCAACTTTTAGAGTTAAGACTCATGAAGATGTAAAAAAAAAAAAAAGCTATAGATTTTGAGGGATATTCCTTAGAGAAAATAGCCTAAGGATAAATTCTTTTTTTCTCCACTCTTTTATTCAGAAAAATGACATACAATGTAGAAACAGGATTTTTTTTACCCCTGAAATTATAATTCTGACAGTAAATAGTTGTTATTTTTCATCTTTTAATATTTCTGGATGTTTGTTTTCTGAGATAGAAAATGAAGGGCTTGGAGTAGATGAGTTATAAAGCTCCTGTCAGGTGTAAAAACTTGATGGTTCTGCTAGAGGCTTAATTTATAGAGGAATATACTGGTCCCCCCACCCCCACTAGTCAGTTCCAGATAATGTGCTATTTTTCACAAACATCGCTGATAGAGCATCTATTTTCAGTCCCCAATAAAATGAAGAACAGCGTGACCAGTTTAAAGCCTAGCCCATGAGAGAGAATTATCCACCAGTTATCAATCCTTCTATTTAATTTTCTTGATAAGGACCTGATGATAGAAACATTTCTTTGCTGCAAAACTAATAGCAGTCTAGACTCTATTTGATAATACTGTACATGCACTCTGTAACAGCTCTGAAAAATGACTTCCATTCATTGCCAATTCGACTTGCATGTGTTGAGAAAAAGGAAAAGAATTCACTTCTGTGTTCATCTCTCCTGAATGACGGAACAGTTAAAAAGACATATGGTTTCTCCACATCATTAGAAACTATAACTGTTCATTTCGATGTGCATCGCTCTTGTGTTTATGATCCAGACATGATTGCTGTTAAGAGCATAAGAACTTTTTGTTTAGTTTTTAAGAAAATATTCTCCTGTTTATGTACATGCGTTCTTAGAACAAGTTAAAGGATGTTTATTAAGAAAGACGGATTGAATGGGAAACAGTATTATTTTAATACGTAACTCAGCTTATGGATGTCGTTTCTTAAATTTCATTTCTCTAACAATGGCCTGGTTAATGTCTGCCTATTGTTGATAGTAAAGAGACTGGACAAATTTGTTTCCATAGAAAGGGACCAGATGTGGGCATTTTGGGTAAGTGATATCAATAGTTCCTCATCTTTATATTCAATTTTAGGAACAAAGTTTCTACACCTGGATTAGGGGCAAACACAGAGGACATATTTTCAGTGGTACATTAACTTCTAAATGCATCATTTAAAAAATACGACAAGAGGATGGTGCTTTTGCCAATAAATATTCTGCACATAGAGATGCTTAAGAAATGCTTGATAAAAATGAAAAATGAAGCCATCCGTGCTGGCAATACTATTTTTAACATTATTTATTTGTTATTAAAGTACAGTTGACATGCAACATTGTATTAGTCTCAGGTGTATGACACGGTGATTGGACATGTGTGTGCCTCACAATATGGTCACCACACAAGTCTGGCAACCACCCTGACAGTGTCACTCTTAACCCTTTCCAGTGTCTCAGACCCTGGCCAGGGACACTCCACATACACACAATTGCACACATGTGCACACACCACACACAGACAGAGACACACCTTGGCTCACACACCACAAGCAGGTGCACCCCTCCCACACACCACAGAGAGAGACACGCACACCCCCCTTAACCTGTTGATGGTGGGGAAGGAAACACACCCACAGGTGGCAGAAACGCTGGGCAAAAGCAACAGTGAAAGGACATAGTGGGGGGTGGAAACCAGGTCTGGGTTGGAGCCCTCGGTGTGATGCTCCCTTACTGTGGAAGGCAGCCGCGGAAAAGGAGCCAGGAGAGGGGAGAGCAACGATGCCTCTGTCTGCAGCTCACTTTTGGAAACCGCGGTGTGGGGGGAGAGGGTGGAGAGTGAGATGAGGGCGTGCGAGAGAGAGAGAGAGAGAGAGAGAGAGAGAGAGAGAGAGAGAGCATGGGGGCGGGAGGAAGGCACTCCTGAAAATACGGCCTTGGCCAGAGAGCAGGCTGACCGTGCATCTGGTTTGCCCGTTGTCCTTGTCTAATTAGAAACAGTGTCCCTTCACTTTAAAAGTGTCTCAGTATGGAT
The DNA here is from genome assembly GCF_021234435.1 of Artibeus jamaicensis. NCBI lineage: Eukaryota > Metazoa > Chordata > Mammalia > Chiroptera > Phyllostomidae > Artibeus > Artibeus jamaicensis. Next base: position 43,623,233 of record NW_026522059.1, read on the forward strand.
GATAAATTGTTACATTGTTACCCTATATACATGCCCCAAATGCCGTTAGCATAACTAGGGATGGGGCCCCAGTCCTGGGACTCTGAAGGGTCAAGTGGTGCATCCAGGGAAGGAACACTGTTGAAGATTTGCAGCTAGCATGGACAAAAGGAAGAAAAAGTCACTGCATTTCTCTTACATATTTGTATACTTTTATTAATAGATTTCTTGCAGCTTAGAGATGTAGAGAAATGTTTTTGTATCAAAAATTCTAACCTTAAGGTTGGATAAGATTTTTCCCCTCATCAAATCTCTGTCACTGTCTTCCTTTTGCCTCTACAATAGCCTCTAATCGTGTCCCTGCCCTGGTGTTATCCCCTCCTCTTAAGGGCAGGCTGGGTCCTGTGACTCCCCTCCAGCAAATAGAGGAGGCTGAGGTGAGAGGATGCTTCTTCCAAGATTAAGTCATTCCTCTTGGTTCTCTCTCTCTCCCTTTGAAGCTGGCAGCCATGTTGTGAGTTGCCCTGTGCAACTGGTGTCTATGGATGGCCATCAGCAAGGACCGAGGCTGCTGAAGGCCATGTGAGTGAGCTGGGAAGGAGAGCCTTCCCCAGTCGAGCCTTGAGATGATAGCAGCCCCAGCCCCCAACTTGCCTGCAGCCTTGGGAGAGCCAGAGGAGACCCTCTAAGCGGCGCCCAGATTCCTGACCCACAGAAGCCACAATGATAAATGTTTTTTAAGCCCCCAAATTTTGGACTAAGTTATTATGCAGCAATAGTTAACCAAGACAAGCAACACTTTCGTTCCCTTGAGGGTTTGGGGATTGGCTTTCCTCACCGACTGAACCTGATTAAAGCAAAGTCCTCCACTGGCTGTCATTGCACAATGTTAGTTGAATGCCTGTTTTAGTGGCAGGGCAGGAACTTTATGTGGGAAATGAACACAGTTATAGGCAGGGGAGGTTTTGTCCTGGCAAAATGACCCAGGGCAGCCCTTGCCTTAGTCACTAAAATCTCCACCTCTAATAGCTCATGCTGTCTGTATGGAGACACCAGCCACTGAGACCCCTCAAATGCACCCACTTCCATTTCTCATGGAGCTGCTCTTCAGTGACTGGAACCTCATCTGCTTTCTCCGCGGGAGACCCCAGCCCTCTGGTCCCTGTCCTGTGTGGCAGAGGCCAAGGCCAGGCATGTGGTGCTCTTGCTCTGACTGTGTTTGGAAACCCAGGCTCCGTTTCCTTCAGCTGACTAGTAAAACTTCTGACTGACTCAATGCATCTGCGCGTGAATGTGTGACTGTGGTCAACCCTCAGTGGGTCCACCACCTTGCGCCCTCAGTGGGTCCGCCCTACTCCACACCTGGGATCTGCCCACAGCTGCTGGCGCACCTGGGTTGCGCGCCCAGGTAGGTCCGGTGGATCTTTCCTGCCCGACCCCACTCTGCTGCTGGCTCTGCCCCTCTTGCCGGTTTGGCTGAAGGTTCCGTTGTTGTCAGACTTCTGTATAGTTCAATTTTCTGTGGCTTGGTTTTCTGTGTTTTTCTTGCTAAAACTTTATTGTTTTTACACTTGGTTGTGCGAGAAGGCACAGTGCTTCCACCTACACCTCCATCTTGGTGGAAGTTGCCCAATCTCATTCAATCTTGACAGGCAACAGAACCTGGTGGTTCTGAGCTTGGCTCTGGATCTTGACTTTCTACCTGCAGGTTCTGGCTCTCGTAGTTTTGGGCTGTGTGGTCTTGGGTAATTTGCTTCACCTCTCTGTGCATCTGTTTACTCAAACAAAAACTGGGTAATAATAACTGTTATTGGGCACCGATGAACATGTATCCTTTATTTGTAAAGACTAGAAATGGCCAGCTGTCTCTGAATGTCCTCTAGCTGGGAGCATATGGCAGACAGTCCCACACCACAGGTGCTCGGACATCAGGAAGTTCATGTGCACAAACGGTGGTGCCTGGCTGTGAGCAAGCACTGTGAAACTCAGCTTCCACATCACACCGTCACCTGGCACAAATATAAGCAACTGTATTTTAATTCAAACTGCTTTCTTGAGCTGGGGTGACTTTAAATTTCTGCAATTTGCCATGGATTGTGAAGTAATTCACTGGCATATACTGGATTCTCTGAGAGTGGTCCATGACTCAGATTCCCCAAAAGAGGTAAGACCTCTTTCTGTAAAGCCTTAAGAAGTAATTTGTATTCCAAGAGTGGGGATAAGTATTGAATTATACAAGAAAAGAGAAGTTGCCTATTTAATAGTTGTAATAAGATGAGGATTCTACAGAATTGTTTATGGAACTTTCACAGAACTGTAGTTTGTAAAATAAATGAGACATTACAGAAAAGTCAGTTCTGTTCGTCAAAAGAGGCTGTGATTTCAGTTCCTGTATTCCGTGGAGATGAATATGTACTCAGTGATGATGCAGATACTCCCAGTGACCTTATCTCATAGGTGTTGTTCATAGCAACGGTTTCTGGTAGACTGTTGTAGACCGCTCTGCCCGATTTTAGGAATTGTATCTCTACCCCTTGTGGCTAAGGGCGAGAGACGACCTTTGGAATGCAAGCCACAGGAGACAAAGCCTGTCTCTGGTAGCAAACGCTGCCTCAATTCCTCTCCCTGCCCCCAAAGCTTGGTCAGAAGTCAATGACAGGTAAGACCCCTCACAGCGGGGGGGACAACCTAAGATAGACTAGATCACCTGGGAGGCCTTCATGGAAGGACTGGGGTGGGGGCTGCAACAAATAGCAATGAACTGTCGCCCCTCCACCCCCCAGCTTTGACAAAGCCTGAGTCCCCATGTCTTCTGGGAGAAGCCCTTCCTGGCTCTAATCCCCTTAAGCCTGAATACCTGTTCGGGAGAGGTGCTGCTCCTTGCCTTGCTAGAGCGTGTCCTGGAAAAAATCTGGCATCACAAAGACTTGCTGATAAAACTGTGAAATCTGCTCTGCTAGAGTGCTTTCATTCATATGATAAGGGTCCAAGAGGAAATGAGTACGTCTCCCAAAGTTTCTGCAACTCTCTTCCTGACAGACACTCACTCAGACTCTGAAGCCCTCAGATTTCTTTGAAATGTTATCTACTGTTTGATCCTTGCCACCCTGTATTCCTATGTATTACAACCCAATAAAAGGCTATGGATGAGGGCGCTCGGGGCCTTTTTCTCCTCGGAGAGACTGGCTGCTGCTGGCCTTTGTCTCCCCTGAGAAACTGGCCACAGCCCACTTTTCCTCCCCTAAGCAGATTTCAGCATGTCTTGGCCATGTTTATGCATTCACTTGTGTCCGTGGCACCGGGGGGACTCATGAAGAAATTGCTTCCACAGTAGACTAGGGAACATGTATAGATATAATACTTTGTTTATAAAGCCTGGAAATGGATGATCTGTTTTGGAATGAAGACCCAGAAGGGGATGTATGTACACACACACACATACACACCACAACTTTCACAAGAGGCCTGGGTGTATCTGTGTTCAGACTTCTTTCTTCTTGGTTCCCTGAGTTTGCCCCACTTTCCTGACTTCCTACCAGCTGTGTTCCCTGATTCTCTTCAATCTTTCCCTCAGCAGACTTCCCTGCTCCATTCACATGCTTAATACTGGCTGTGCCGCTGCCAGGGTACTGGTTGGAGTCACAACACTGAAGGTGGTGATGAAAATGCAAAGTCTGCACAAAATTTTCCCATGTGCACAGGAGTAAACATGAAAAAAAGTCTATGAATGAGTATATTATACAAAAAACCCCCATACTAAAGCAGACTCTAGACCCTTGAAACTCCAAGTGTGGTCCCTGAACCACCAACATTGGTTTTTGCCTGGGAGCTTGTTAGAAAGGCAGACTATCAGACCCCAGACTAGACCTACGAAATCTGAACCAGCTTTTCAACAAGGTCTCTAGGGTTCTGGCCCTGACTGGTGTGGCTCAGCCTGACATGCAAATGTTGCCAGGTTCGATTTCCAGTCAGCTCACATGCCTGGGTTTTGAGCTAGGTCCTTACTAGGGGGCGCTGGAGAGGCAACCACACATTGGTTTCCTGATATCCCTCCCTTTCCCTTTCTCTAAAAATAACTAAATAAAATCTTAAAAAAAATTTCTAGGGTTTTGTATGTATGTTAAAATTTTAGAAGCACTTCCCGAGAACCATGAGGTGGCAACTCAAGTTCTCACAGCAGCATGGCATAGCAATAAAAGCACCAAGCCCAAAGCTAGAATGCCTGGGTCCAAATTCGGTCCCCATCCCCACAGTCTGAATCATACAGTTTTCTTAACCTCACAGACTCAGTTTTCTCATCTATAAAATGAGAATGATAACAAAACTACCCCCATTGGATTGTAATTGAATTAACAATTGGAGAACGCTTAGAACAGTGATTGGCACATAATGATTAAATGCCATATAAGCATTGTTTAAATATATTTTTCTAAATCTCAGTGTAATATAAAAAAATTCTGGAGCTTGTTTAAGTAGTCAATTTATAGAGTGATTCCCAAGATCTAAAGTTCTTCACATTTCTACCTATTTCCTTACTGCCTCCACTGGGCTGCTGCCGAGCCCTGCACATTTGTCTACTCTGTGCTTTTTACTATGAAATGTAATTATTTGTTTATTGCTCTGATTTTGACTGTGAGCTTTTAGAAAGGAGGGCTGTGTCTTAGTCTTTTTGCTGTCTCTCTAGAGTGTGGCACACCAAGGTGATCAGCACATGCTTTCAAAATGAATGAATAGATGTTTGATTGATCACCACTTCCTAATCTTCCTCAAGGCCCAGGTATTTCTGATTTTCTCATGCATTATTCTCTTTATGTTATTTTAAAAGCACCAATGTATATTTATGAGGATATTGTTGGAGAATTTCCTCTCTAAGTAAGTTTGGTCACGTGTTCTTCACTAACAGCAGGGTGTTCTCCATCCAGCTTCTAGCCCATTTGGACACATGTTATAGCATGTGCCATGCACCCAGCTGTTTGCACCTAATTAAGGTGTACAGTCTTATCTTCGATCACTGTACAACATACTACCAAAACCAAACGCAGTGATATATAAAATGGTTATATACCTGTCCTGGCTGGTGTAGCTCAGTGGATTGAGCCCAGGCCTGAGAACCAAAGGATCATGGTTTGATTCCCAGTCAGGGCATATGCCTGGGTTGCAGGCCAGTTCCCAGCACGGGACACATGAGAGGCAACCACACATTGATGTTTCTCTCCCTCTTTCCTTCCCTTCCCCTCTAAAGATAAATAAATAAAAATCTTTAAAAAAAATGGTTATATACCATGAGAAAGTAGGATTTATTCCAGAGTGCAAGATTGGTTTAGTATCGGAAAGTCAGTTAATGTCAGACACAATAATAAAATAATAAAAGACAAAAATTTCATGATTATCTCAATAAGCATAGGAAAATATTTGCCAAAATCTACCTCTCTTTCATGATAAAAACACTCAACAACTAGGAATAGAAGGTGTTGGGAACCACCCTGCCTGGTTTCAGAAGCTGTAACCTCCATGGCTAAGGCTGAGTGAGTGACCTTCAGACCATAAGCCACTAAGGAGACAAAGCTTATCTCCCTGGCAGGAGCGCTGCTTCTGCTCCTTTTACTTCATCCATAACTGGCCCCCAATGCTTGATCGGTTAGCCAATGATGGGTAAGATTCCCCAATGGGGGAACAACCTAAGACAGGCATGATTATGAGGGGCCCCAGGGAAGGACTTGGGGGCTATAGCAAAAGCAGGTGATGGACCCTCGCCCCGCAGCTTTGACTTAGCCTGAGCCCTCATTCTGTCTGTAAGAAGTATCCTAATCTCTTGGCTGCTGTACTTCCCCTGAATGACTTAAGCCTGAAACAATGACAGAGGGCGGTGCAGTCCTGTGCTGGAATGGGCGGGTTCCCCAGACAATCAGACCTAAGAAAGAATATATAAAATCCTGTGAAACCTGCTTTGCTAAGAATGCTCTCAGTTGAATGATAAAGATCTGAGCAGGAAATGAGTTTGTTTCTCAAAGTTTTGTAGCCCTTTAGCTAACAGACCCTGACTCAGAATAAGCCCTCAGAGTTCTTTGTATGTTATCTGTTGTTTGATCTTTACTGCCTAACAATGATTAATGAGCTTTTACCTGTATTCCTGCGCAAAATGAACCTAATAAAAGCCCATTGAGGACAAGGCTCTTGGCCCTTCTCCTTTGAGAGATCAGCCACCATTCCTCCCCAAGCAGATCATGTCTTGGTAGACTTATTCTCATCTGTGGCAGCTGGGGGGACCCTGTAGTTGGAGCCTCCCCCCACCGCAAGAATAAAACTTCCTCAAACCAATAAAGGAAATCTGCAAAAAATTGTCAACAAAGATCATGCTAGATGGTGAAAGACTGAATGTTTTCCCCTTAAGGTTGGGAGCAAGGTAAGGCTGTCTGCTGTCCGCTTCTATTCAGCATCAGACTGGAGGGTCTCCCAGGTAGGGCGATGGGGTGACTGCTGATGGAGGCCAGGCTTCCTTTTGACACGATGAAAACATTCTCAACTCAGGTCACAGCGATGGCTGCGTGACTCTGAAAATATGCTATAAAATCCATTCAACTGTCCACTTTCAACAGCTAAACTTTATGGTAGGTAAATGAGATTTCAAAATACTGTTAAAAAGTCATTCCAGTACCAAATGACAAATGTTAGTAAAGCAGCTTATCTTCCTTTAAGCACCGAGGGTGTGCTGGCCAGGAACAGCCCATGTTCCTGCTCTTCCATGCGTGTGCTGCTGAAGTGAGCACACAAAACTCTCTAAATGCATTATCTCCATAATCCCATATAAGGTAAATGTTGCTATTCTATTTTACAGCATTTCACAGAGTGGGGGACTGAGGCTCCGGAAGCTTCTGTAATCTGCCAAGTTTACACAGCTGGCAAGTGATGGAGCTGGCATTTTGTCCTATATACTACCAGGTGACAATGTACAGTGAGGACAAAGGGGAGGAACCTTCCAGATTTCACTCTGACTGAACACATGCTCTGATTATTTGATATTTATGCCAGTACAATTCTGTGGACTTATATAGGCTGCTTCCTTTGGTAAGAGCTGAGGGGAGGCTGGACCTGCAAGAGGGGCTCGTCTAAGTTATAAAACAGTCCAGACTGGGCTGAGCTGAATCATGGATTCAGGCATGGTGCCCTCACAATTCCTTTCAATAGCCCAACAGCGGTGATAACAGTTTCTCACTCAAATGATCATCAACACGCGCGCATGTGTGCACACACACATACACACACACCAGAAAGACCACTATTACCTGCCTTCAATTCCTGGGGAGACAATGCAGATGGATTTTTAGCTTGCATTCTACCTCTTAGACAACCTAGCTCATAGAAAGTGAGGCTGTGTGAAGAAGGGAAGGGGCTATCGCAGGTACAAAGGGACTATGGGAGGAGGCTTTTCCTTGTGTTACTACAAAAACCAGGGACTCAAAAGGCAGGAAAGTACGATACTTGTTCTCTTCCTCCACTGAGGCAAAGGGGAAATAGACTCTCTCTAGCCCCCCTTTTGTGGCCTGTCTTTACTTGGGCTCTTGGACATTTTAAAAACATGTTTAAAAATACTGAATTAGAAGCTGAAAACAGCACTGGGGTGAGAAATCTGAGTTTGCTGGGCTCATCACCATCAGTAAATATTTTGTGGGATTGTGACCTCCACGGAACCTAGGACTTTACTATTTATAGTCACCCCTTCATTGCCCCACCTGGGCCTTGAATTGATTTCTTTTGAAAGTTTCTATTAGTGTTTTTTTCTCCTTTTTCCACCACCATTCATCCCCCGCCCCCAGATCCTTTCCCACCTCCCCAACCCTCTCCCATCGCACAATCACTGCAATATTAGCATTTTTTAATTACAAAAGTCAGTCATCTTGTTTTCATAAATCTGATCCACAATTTCACCTACCAGTTGATTTCAGAGCAATTGCCCCATTGTTCTACTCTGCAAAAAACCCAAGTAAACTTCAGGCACATGAAAATAGTTCTCTATGAGACATCTAAAAGGGAATAAGCTCAGAATAATTTTTAAACGATTCTCAAAATTAGGTGCATGGAGTTTTATATAGTTGTCCCTTGATAACCTTGGGGAATTCATTCCAGAACACCCTAGAATATTAAAATCCAAGGATGCTCAAGTCCCCTTTATTAAATGGTGTAGGATGTGCATGTGATTTATACACATCCTCCCATACACGATAAACCATCTCTGGATTACTTGCAATACCACATGCAATATAAATGCTATGTAAATAGTTTTCCTACTGTGTTTGTCTGCACATCCTCAGTACAGAGGCAGCCATCGTAGGCCTAACTGCACAGTACCAGTCAGCAACACCTGCTTTTGATCTGCTTTGAACCTGTGGATGTAAGACACACAGATGTGTAGGTCTGACTGTACATATCTTCCATAGAGTAGGGAGTCACAGACATGAATGACATAAAAATGGTGACAAAATCAGAACCACCAGGTATGGAGAACTTTACCTGTGCAACAAGATGGTTGACTTCGTAGTTGAGTTATGGGGAAGCTGAGGAAGCTTGGATTCAGGGTCCTTCACTTTCACTGGGTCTCTTGTGAGGCCCTTGGAGGGGCTCTAGCAATTTTATATTTTTTTGAGGAGAGTAATTTTATTGAAGTATGACATTATGTAAGGAGAGTGGACAGTTTTGCATTATTCTTCCTGAAAAGGAGTTCCACCTTCCAGCTGACTAAGTTCCACAAGGCCCGTATCAGCCTCTGCTTGACCTGGCTTCTGGCGAGAAGATCTTTCCCCGCGTCCTCTCTCCCAACCCACAGTGGAGGCAGGTCCTGCTTACCACAAGCCTCCCTGAGTTCTCAGTGGTTCTGGCATTTGGTTGGCACTTTGATAAAGACATGAGCAATAGGACAGTGGTTTCCTCAGGATGAAATAATGTGTTCAAACGCTCCACATTAAATTTCAAAGGTGTAAATGTAAGAAAAAACCTAGCACTTGAGTTATGAGAGAAAAGGTACAGGATAGGGGAAGTTTAGCGGAGCACCATCTGTGAAGAACGAAGGGCTTTGCTCCACCGTGAACTCCTGCTGCAGCAGTGCTGATGAGGCTGCTAGACAGTTCCGGAGGTGTGAGAGGTGGGAGAGCCAGGCAGATGCAGGGGACCCTCTGTGCTCAGACCACAGCTGGTGCACCATACTGTGTCCTGGGAAGACTGTTTCAAGGTACAGAGGCATGATAAAGGCAAAATCACAAAAACAAAATGAATATGTCAAATATTTTATTTAACTCATGAATTCAAATCCACTTAAAATGAGATTTTTGACTTACAGCTATTTACATTCTCTGTTAGACAAGATTCATTTGCATTCCTATGAACAGGCATCATTTGCATTCCTGTGGCTATTTAACATTGTCACACATTTTCTATAACGTAAACTTGTCCCTGCAGATTAGTTACATAGCCTAGCCTACCCAATGCAATGGGAAGTACACCCTATACAATTAGGTAATCCTAGAGGGCCTGGTGACAATGCACTGAGCTCCGGTGAAAAGGCACCGGAAATCCCATTGCCCCATTTTTGAAACCGGGACCATTTTCCCTACAGGAGGAACATTACCACAGAGAATGTTCAGTGGAGAGTAACCCCGAGAGCAGGAGCTCTTGAAGTCATGCCTTCCATGCACAAATGGTGGTGCTGGGGGTGTTTTCAGCCTCACAAAGACAAGCCACATGGCTGATAGTGGTTCAAGTTCTCAAACACTGAAGCAGTGTCATAAAGCAAAGGGTCGCCCTCATTTCGTGTAGTTCTGGAGCTCAGAACAGGATAAAGGAAAAAACAAAAGCAAAACAGGAAGTTACAGCAAAGCAGATCTTAATTTAATACATGAAAAACCTGTTCAGAAATGAAAGTGATGATTTGTGGGTTCCTTGCCATTGAAAAGTTACTGAAGAAGTTACAGAATTTTCTATAGGAATTTTGTGGAGTGAGTTTTTATGTTTTTCAGAAGCTTGCTCTAGACAGTGGTATCCTAAAGAAATATAATGCAACTTGTGTAATTTTAGATTTTCTTGTTGCCAGATCAACAAAGAACCTGGTTAAATTGATTTTAATAATATACTTTGTTTAACCTGATATACCGAAATCATTATTATTTCAACCTGTTATCGATCAAAAAACATTAATAAAAATCTTTTATTTATTTTTTGCACTAAGTTTCTGAAATCCAGTGTGTATTTTACACCTACCAGCAGGTCTCAGTTTGGATTAGCTTCATTTCAAATGCTCAACAGCGGCATGCAGCTGGTGACATAAGAAACGTCTAAATCTTTGAGAATATTTGTAATTTTATTTGGGCCAACCTGACAACAATTGCTAGGAAGCAGAATCTCAACAGATTGAGAAAATACTCTGGAGAATGGCTGTTTTACCACTTATACACCAGAATCAAAGGGCAAGAAATTAGGGGGTTACAGCATTCTTTGGTGATAGATTAGGGAGGAGAAAGAAAGCAAAACTGGAGAAACCTCTGGGATTGGATAAAAAGTGAAATGGACAGACACATACTTGTCTCACACTGGTGGGGACAAGAGTTAACATTCACAGCACATGAAGATGCTAAGTGGGAGAACAAGATAAAATGAGGGGTTCTGTGGTCTTGTGCTCTGGTGGAAGATTGTACCCCGAGGGGGTCTGGAAAAAGGGGGTGACTATGACATTCCAAAGGCATGTTATCATAGATGCAAAAAGACAATGGACAGGCTCAGTTAGGGGAAGGATCCACATTTGTAAGGAAGGTATTGGCCTAGGACACGACTACCCACTGTGATTGGCTTTTGGTTAGGATGTTTTAATTTCAGACCATCCTATGTGGTTACTCGAGTTTGTAGGACCCACCATGCAGACCTCCCCTGAGCTTGTCTGGTTTAATATGGGGCCCATTTTTCATCCACATTGGTAATTATCTTCTTGGCCAACACAGGTCTAGACCACTGGTTCTCAGACTTTGGCGTGAAGGACTTGTTAAAACATGATTGCTGGGCTCCAGCCCCCAGGTCTCTGAGTCAGTGAGGCTGGGTGGAGCTCAGGAGCAGCATCACTAACAGATTTCCAGGCGAGGCTGATACTGCGGTTTCAGGGAACACTTTAAAACCAGTGGTTTAGGTAAGCCTCAGATCTTTTCATATAAGCCAATAAACGCTTCTGACAATGAGTATAGATTTGGGACATTTGTCTCTTATTTTTGTGCAATGATGTTTTTATTTAGTGAAATCGAGACTTTCTGTGTTGACTCCAAATGCTTGTGGCTTTCTCAGTCTTTATTGAAAATTTCCTTTATTATATCATCTCATTTTTGAGCACCTAATGTTTTGTGTTTGACTTTCAACAGAGGCATTTTATAATTTTCCCTGAGAGTATACACACATTAACATAAGAATAAGTAAAAGGTGGAGTTTAAGGTTGTAGTATAAAGGGCATTCGGTGGTATGATATGATTTCCCAATGTGTTAGACCTCAGAGCATACATCTTTTTATGTTTTTTTGGTAATATATCCTTTGGCTACTGAATTCATAAATTTATCTAAATTTCTTGAAGTTGAATTTTTCTGACTATCATGATTTTTGAAGCTTATTAATAGTATAAAGTAGGCCTTTTAATTTTTCCTAAAATTACATCTCTTCATCTCCAAGAGGAGCTTTCTTAATTTTATGATTCCAGAATTTAGCAGACACATCTGGACTGAACTTACTGATATCACATTACTTTCTAATTAGCATGTTTTTAGACGTCTCATTGTAAACTTTAGTTTCGGTCTCACCCACTGGTGCTTAGCCATTGGCTATACCATCTTATATCCATTAAGAAATTCCCTTTTCAACATATGCTATCAAAACCCACGTTTCCTGCACAAGTATTTTGGTTTGGCCCCTTAAAAATCATCAGTTAGTAGCAAAGCAGTTATGAAAAGAAAAAGAAGCAGGAGGGGTGGGGAGGAAGAATTACATTTCAGTGTATTGGAAAAGGAGACTGGTCTAGATATTCTTGGTAGCCAGGAAGACAAAAGTTTCTTCTCAGTAGATACAAAGAAACACAGACCTTTATTTTGGTGTAAACAAGAAACAAATGTTTCTTTCCCTCTCAGGAAGTTCTGGAACAGGGGTGCTGGTGGTGGTGGTGGTGGTGGTGGATTTTCTCACAAACGCACAAGGTTTCCATCAATTCCAAATGTAAACAGGCTAGGATGTGCTTGCTAGTCATCAACACCAGGTTCCCATCACGCTTCTTGCAGAATTTTTAAAATTATGATTCTTGGCTCTCACTGTCTCCCACAGCTTAGAACCACTGTTGCCGAGTCATTTAAAATAATTCTTCTGAAGGTCACGTTGACTTGAGACCATTATTTTAGTTTTTCATGGGAGTGCAGTCATCGCTTTCTGAAGTCCTGAAGGCCTAGAAGCACACGCTCTCAGAATCATGTTCATAACTTAGAGATGTCAGATGACTGTTCCCAGTACCTTTTGTTCATGTTCCTTTCACTGTGAGAGATTCCTTTTCTGGGTCACAGAATGAGCTAGGATTTTTTATTTCTCGCAGACACAATATACTAACATTATTAAATTTTGCTCACTTGGGATAATTGTATGAATTCGTCTAGATCAGAAGACTTTTCTTTATAGCAGCAAAAGATTCAGCTCAGTGCATGTTAGTAAAACACCAGGCTGTTAGCAGAACAGATACTGAAGCTAATGGAGTATCTGTTAGAAGGGTCTGGGTTTCTCATTGCTTTAAGAATTTCTAGTATAGCTTCACCTCACAAGGGAACTCTTATGGTGCCCCTGCTAAAAGCCTCCAAGAAGAAAGTGTGTTGTCAGAGAGAAACTTGGAAACTCAGAGAGCATTAGTTAGAAAAGAGAAGCTGTGAGAGGTCAGGGTTGGAAATTTCTAGATGAAGAGAAATGCTGAAAGTCAATGAGGAGTGAAAAGAATGTCAAGCATCAAAAAGAGATTTGAAACATCGTCCTAGTCTTGGCTTTCCCTGAACTAGACGTGTAAACTTGGGGAATCACATGACCTTTCTGGACTTCGCCTTTAAAATGAAGAGATCTGCCCTGGCGGGTGTGGCTCAGTGGATTGAGCACTGGCCTGCAAACTGAAAGGTTGCTGGTTCGACTCCCAGTTAGGGCACATGCCTGGGTTGCTGGCCAGGTTCTCAGTTGGGGGCGTGCAAGAGGCAAACAATCAATGTATGTATCTCTCGTACATCAATGTTTCTCTCTCTCTCTCTTTCTCCCTCCTCCTCCTTTCTCTAAAAATAAATAAATAGAATATCTAAAAAAAATAAAATGAAATTAAGGAATCTTCAAGATCTCTTCAGTCCGGAAAATCCATGAAAGCCATTTGAAATGGGCACAGTTTTCCGGGTCCATCTCGTGTTTCTTGCAGACACGAGTGGCACAAGCAAACAGGGAAGTTTGTGCTCAGATTGTTCCCCAAATATCAACCAAATGGGAACAAATCTGCATTTCCAAAACAAGCATTCTAGTAGAATTGGCTTTCTAATTTAAGTCATTATCTGTATTAACTTACTTAATCTTCCAACACTCCTTTTGGTTTGGTACCATTATCGTTCTCATTTTATCGGTGAGGAAATGAGGTTCAGTAACTTGATCAGGATCAATACTAAACAACAAAACCATTATACTCTATTTTCTTTCGACACAGTATAGTCCCCTACTGATCATGCAATTAATTAGTTTTTCCATCAGATTTTGAAGAAGACTACTTTAAATAATTCTTAATGTCTGATAATTATTGTCTCAGTTCCATCTCTCCTGTTGGAGTTTTAGTGTGTTTCTCTATTATCTCTTATGTCCAGACAGGGAGTATCAACAAATGTTGTATGTCACTATATTTCAAATAATTAAGGCCCAGTTGAAACCAGTGCAGTTAGCCCTGTTGATTAGCTAGTGTTACTCAGCACCAAGCTAGACTTTCTCTCCCATCCCTGGCGATGACGCTAACAATAATACTTAGTGAAACCTAATCACTGGAGTTCCCACCATAATGCAAACATGCTGTTCTCCATTAGTGTTAAAGATGTTGATGGCTTTGTGCATTTCATTAGTGTCCCTGGTTCCTCCTCATTACACAAACTCTTTATGAAATAGAAACGTTTAATATAGAACATTTTGTGTGCTTTCTGTTTTCAAGGAGTAGCATCTACGATTGCTAAGTAGGCACTTGATTCATATCCCATTGAGGGTTGGTTGCAAATGTTACAGGATGAATGAGTAATGGGCTTTTTGGTAGAGGGGTGGCTAAAACCTGGCTTGGAGGTGAGGAAGGGTTATGGAATGAATGTTGGCTGCAGGATGGTGTAGACCTGGTTCTAAGCTTAACTTTCCCATTTTCAGCTGTGTGACTGTGGGTAAAGCACTTAATTCTCTAAGTTTTGGTTGCTTCAACTACAAAACTATACCTTTTGTCAAATTATTGTGAATTGAGCTAACACATCACACACATTACACATAATAGATGATTAGTAAATCCCCAGCCAGTGACAGAAGACTTTGTAATCCATCAAGATATTATATCATAACGCAGGAGGTGGAGTTGTGGCATCCACCAATGCGAGCAACAAATGTTCGGAAACTTTCAGGAGTTTAAGATGGAACTTTATTGGCCAAAGCTTTACCTGCGCAGGGGCGAACTCTCGAGGTGTCCGGAGACACGGTGCCAAAATGGCTGCAAATGAGAGTCGCGCCTGGCACTTACAGCCTGGGGTTTTTATTGGGGTGAGCAAGCAAGCAAATACAGAAGCAGATGTAGCTGTTAGCAATTGGCTATCTCGAGAGAACACACACGGCTATGTTCTCTGCTTGCAGCAGTGGATATTTTTCTGCAAAGACAAGGTCATGCACAAGGCGGTTTATCTTGTTCAGCACTCTTTGTACTTTCTGTACTTTCTATCTTCCTTGCTGAGTCAGTCTGGAGCCTGCCTCGGGTTCCTCTTGGCTACTTTTATCTAATTCCGGGCCTAACAGAGTCCAGGGATCTCGACTGCCCATTTGGATTAGCTGAAAAAGCCACAAGCAGGGCTGTAAGGAGCAGACACAGCCTTTATTACTCACACTACGGGGAGCACCGATGGCGGCAGATCGACGAAGCAGGACCGAACCTCCTTGAGTCCGGGACTTCTTATACAGAGTCCCAGGCAAAGGGGGTATGTGTCTTGAGTGTGACTCTAAACTACATGGTCTCAGTGTGTACATGCAGGAAGAAGCAGTCACAGGACAAGAAGCTGCTCTTGAAAGGAGATAAGGAGGGAATTACAACCCATTTCCAAAGCAGTACACATTCTTTCTGGTCAGGGCCCTCTGGCAAGTACTCCATTACCCGTGTTGGAAGAGCCATGGCCATCATGACCCTACACAGATCTTGGCTTGTTAGTCTGAGGTTGAAGGTAAGCAGTAGACTGGGAGTGACATCCATGCTAGAGAATAGACTGGAACAAACCTACCAGAAGGACCTAGAGTGGGGAGGTCAGACCTGGAGAAAACAGTGGGCTAAGGCCTGGCTGCAGAATAGAGTTGGTTTAAAAACAAATTTCATCAACATGGAATTCCCTTTTCTGTATGTAAGCAGAGTCTTAAAATTACACACAATGTACAACACAAAGAGTAAACCCTAATGTAAACTATGGACGTTAGTTAATAATAATGTACCGTTATCATTGGCTCATCAGTTGCAACAAATGTACTACACTGATGCTAGGTGTTCATAGGGAAAGGTGAGCTGGGGGGAGGGTATATGGCAACTGTTGGTTTTTTCGCTCAATTTTTCTGCAACCAAAAACTCTATTAAGCAAAAAAAGGAGTTTCAGTTATTGCATGTCTTTTTCCAACTTCGATGCCTTTACCCTTCCCTTTTTGATCCTTCTGACACCAGCTGCCAAGGCCAGTCCAGCAGGTCTCCCAGTTTGCCCAGCGGCAGGGTGTAGTAGGGCTGGAGTGTGCATTTGAGTTGGTGTTTGGTTCCTAACAGTGTTCCTACAACCCACATTCTGGTGATAGAGATGGACCACATGCACTGAGTTTGCCGACTCTGAGGGCAGAGAGTCTGGTGGTTCCCAGCACAGGTTCTGCAGAGAGCAGACCTCAGGGCGCTCACCACTCTGTGGCCACAGATGAGTTTGAGCCTGTGTGTTCTCCTCTGAAGATGGGATGATGTTACTGAGGCTGTTATGAGAGTTGAAGGAAGTAATCTATGCGAAGTGCTTGCAGAGGATCTGGTGCATAATAAGTGCATGTTTCTGTCATTTATGCTTTATAATAAATCATCCCAAACCTCAGTGGCTTATAGCAATGAAATATGATTTCTCATGACTCTTTGGGCCAGGAATTCAGGCAGGACTGTGGGCCATTTTCCTGCTGCAGATACTGTCCGCTGGGGTTGCTCACTCGGCCTCATTCAGCTGGTGACTAAGCTGGGCCAGAAGGTCGTGGAGGGCTTTCCCTGCACATCTGTGCCTCTTTGTCCCTCCTTGTGTCACTGTGTAGACAGCCTGGGTTTCCTCACAGCATGGCAGGCTCAGGGTAGTAGGGTTTTTCACATGGGGACTGGTTTCCAAGAGCAAAGAAGCAGTGGGTCAGCCCTCTTAAAAACAAAGCCCCCAACTGGCACAGGGTCACTCCATCACAGTCTATGAGACAAAGCAAGTGACAAAGCCAGCTCTGGTGAAGTGGAGGAGAAATAGCCACCCCCTCGATGGGAAGAGCGGCGTGTGCCTACAGGAGGGCAGGGGTTACAGCAGCTGTCTTTGGAGAAAGTCACAGTGTTCTGACTGTGACTTTCTCATGAACTGGTTTGCCACCTTGCAGAACAGGCCTTCCTGCATCTCCTACAGCCAGTAGCATGCTGTGGGCAGAGTGAGGTATCCCAGTTGCTGTGAGAACTGAAGAATTGGTGTGGCCAAAGGGCCATTATAATTTGGCCACTGCATTGGTCTTAATGTCAAAGAAGCCTTCATACATTTTTAGGATTGTTCTGTAGACAGTATGTGCTCATCTAAGCATATCATTTACCTTGTGTTTTGTGTCATGAGATTATTCCGAATCATGTTTTAAAAAAATCTCTAAAACACAGATAGATGTACTATTTAAATGCATCACTTTGCACTTTATTTACACCGTGGAAAAACTATTCATAACATAAAAAAGAAAATAATCTTGATCAAAAAGTGACACACACTGGCTTCTGTATTTGAGTTTTTGTTGTTTTTCCTTTTAACTGGCATTTTCCTACCTCCTTTCCTCCTTTCTTCTATAGGCAAAAGAACACTTATTTATCCCGTAAGACCCAGCTTCGCCAATAAAGTCCCTATTGACACACCTGCGGCCAAGTATGCTCTGTCCCTCCCTTCTTTATGGCCCCAGTGCGCCCCGGAAGCCTCTGCCTTAGTGGTCAGGACTCCTGCTGCACTAATACTCATCACGGCTAGTCAGATCACTGTAGGGCTGGTGGCACAGGCAGATGGACTTTTAAGTGTCTCCTGCATGCTACCTGGAGGTACAGAGAGGAACAAGATGAATCCTGTGCTCTTGGGAGCTCATTGTTCATTGGAGAAGGTGGTTATAACATATAGCCTTAAAACACAATGCTAATTTCAGGGCTACAGATCTGTATAGGGTATCAGGAAAGCACTTTAAACCACTTAAGTAGCAGATTTGTACATGCTAGGAAGGCGCCCCAGGAGGGCAGATTATGGAGTCGTCAATATAGCGACCTCCATCATGCCAAGTTCACCTGCTGTCATTTTGGTGCTGAAGTAGGTATAGGGCTCCAGGCGTAATTGGTGTGACCTCAGAGGCGTGGAGAGAGCCAGGGCCCCTGTCTACTGAGAGGAGACAGGGATTTTCCATGGGCAAGGGCTTTCTCACTGAGTGGGGAGGTTGGGAGGATCCTAGTTAGAGGCAGGGCTTTTAAGAAATGTGCAAGGTGTTGATAAGTGTCTTGTATTAGACTGTTTAGTTTTCTTGCAGGCCAGAGACGTACTTTTACTTTGAAGAAAAAGACATGCAAAAAAGTGTTTGAACAAATAAAAATTACCCTTGAAGTCACCTTTACCGGGTGGGCTCCTGTAACAGTCAACTTTTGGTAGGTTATGCTGCTGTAACAAATGACTCCTAAATGTCAGTGGCTTATAAAACAAAGGTTTATTTTTCACATTACATGTTGACTTCCACTTGCCTGCGCTCTGATCTGTGGGTGGGTTTTCTTCATTCTAGGATCCAGATGGAGGGAACAGCACCTTCCTGAGCTGGGGAATTCGGGGACAGGGGGACAGCAAGGATGTGGAACTGCACAATAACTACTAAAGCTTCTCTTAGAAAGTGGTGCCTGCACTGCCGCCTGTATTTTAATTCTCTGTAAGGTATAATCTCACAGAGAGGGGCTGTGAATGACAGAAAGAACACAATTTGCCTCGGCTACGCTGAACCCTAGGACTAAAAGCTGATGGTTCTGAAGACAAAAGACCAAGAAGAACAGCCTTATAACACAACTTTAAGTAGGCAAAATAATGAGATTCATCAGTTGAATAAGTAAATATGAAAGAAAGAATCAGAGCTTCTTGCCTTGTAAATAAAAGATTGAAACCTTTAGAAATCAAAATGTATAAAATGAGGAAAAATTTTATGTCCTTACTGAAAAAACAAACACTGGACTAACAAACTGAACAAGTGGAGAAGGGTCCTGCCTCAGACCAGAGCCCCACAAAGCCCTCATTTTTTGAGTGACCTGGAGGGTTTCGGCAGGTCACAGAAGGTACTCAGAGGAGAGAACTGCTCCTCAGCAGGCATGGCCAGTATCTGGCACCATGGCCCATGCCTGGAGTGCTGTTCACTCACTCACTGTCCCCCAGGTCCCATTTACTTATCCTTCTGTGTTCGCCTCAGATGACATTTTTCTGGGACACCTTCCTGGATTGTTCCCATGTGTGTGAGTTGCATCTTCCTTAGAAGTAATGCTACTTACATCTCTATTTAATATATTGCCTTTATTATCATGAATTATTTCACCTCCTCCCCCTGCCACCAAGAGAACTGTGCATTCCTTGAAGGCAGAAAAAAGGTCTGATCCCTTTTGGGGTCTCTTAGAGTGCCTACTGCAGTGGGTATGAAGGGACGTCATTCATTGTGGTTGAAGTTCAGAGATTTATAGCCTGGTTAGAAGTCATTTGACATGCACGCGTTAGCTCTTATTCTTGGGGTTTTTCCAGAGCGTTAGGTGCACACAAGAAGGAAATGCTTGTTTAAGACAGTTCTAGGGCCAAATCTCACCGCTGCAATAAGAAAGCTTGGTAAGATAGCAAACGGGTGAGAAAGGACTGGGAAGGGAGGGCTGTGTAGGTACTGGGTGCTGGATGCAATTTATCTCTTTGTTCCTTTGACATCTAGATAGGCTTGTCCCCTTTAGGTATTTCTATTTATATGCTCTGTATCAAATAGTAACTAGCTATATAGGTCTTAGTTATAATGAGTTGTTCTACTACGTTGTTTGACCTCAGTTATGCAAATAATAACAATGAATAATATAGTTAATTTAAAGACTCAAATATGGTATTAGGTTAAGACGCATTAAAATTATCCAGAATGATATGTGGAGTACTTATGTTCATATATAGAGCATGGATATTTTTAGATTCTTAGAAATTAGATTTAGGTGTTCTTGTTCTATTTTGTAAATCAAAGAATTGCCCTATATCTTTGATCTGTGTGTTTAGGTTTAATAGTGGCAGATACTTTATAATAACTAGAAATAGAAATTCCATCTTTAGTGATAATATAGTACAGGAACCAGAGAAGGTCTTAAGGTGCTGTTAATTAGCAGAAATCTGAAGCACACAGTCTCAAAGCAATTAAGGCTGTTAATTGAATATTTGGATGCACTGTGGAATGGCTCATATGTTTCAGACAGGGTACCCTAGGCTTGAGAAGAGTGACATTATACACATCATGTTGAAAAATTCAGAAAGAATATGAATAAACATGTTTGACTAGTGGCTAACTGCACTTATGAACAGTGATTCACTGTTGGTTATATGCAAAATTATCTGTTAGCTGAAAAATGGGATGTTAACAATTCAGCCTATCTGCTATAAACATGGTACACCTTTGACCCATGACAAACGAAGTTTTTTTTGCCATGGTGATTTTGCGGTCCTCTGGTTTGGCCAACATCTCTGTAATTCATGTGACACTTTAAACGCAATTGGTGGTCACTCAGTGGCCACGATGCAGCATCTGTGTCCATTCGGGGTCAGAGAGACACGAACACTGCCGCTGGGCTCCGGGTGGCGGATCGCGGAGCCTCCAGATGGTCCGTCAGCTGCGGCGCGCGATCAATGCATGCACGTATTTTTAAAAGAAAGTTTATGAAACTTCCAAGATTCTGAAAAAGTTTTCATGAAAGGAGAAAGAAATGAGATATTTCTTTTTGAAGAACTTCAAAGGAAAGTGGTCAACATTTGGAGTAGTGTTTCTTGTTTTTATTTTTAATTATTTATTTATTATTAATAAAAATTTAAATTGTTGTTTAAGTACAGTTTTCTGTCTTTTACTCCCATCCCAGCCCACCCCCTCAGCCCTCCCCACCTCCCTCCCATTTCCATGCTCCCTTAGTTGTTGTCCACATGTCCTTTAACCTTGTTCCCGCAAACCCTTCCCCTTTCCCCCTGAAATCCCCTCCCCTCTCCCCTCTGGTCACTGTCAACCTGTTCTCTATTTCAGTGTCTTTGGTTATATTTTGCTTGTTCATTTGTTTTATTGATTACCTTCCTGTTAAAGGTGAGATCAAATGGTATTTGGAGCAGTGTTTCTTGTTTTTAATAGCTACAGCTTCAGGATAGACTTTGGCTTTTGTCAGACTCGGGCTCACCAACGTGCTGAGGAGAGAGCCTGTCCACGCAAGAACATCCACAAGGCAGTGAATGAAGAATGAATTCCATTTCTCTCAGACTGAATGGTGGACTTCCTGGTGTTGTGTTAAGGAGAAAGAAATTATTTGAATTACACGAATCCACAGGTTATCTTCATAGCTAATGCTAACCAAGAGTTTTCACCCATTTTGCTAAACATTCTAGAAAGTGGCAGATTGATTGAATTTTCCCTCCTTTCAGTCCCAATCCATCTTCTGGAGAAATTCCTAGTAGCCTGTGAAGTGGCTTTTTGAAAAAAGAGAAGGGCCGAGCATGCAGCGGACAAGGGAACCCCCAAAGCCCCGAAGTGAGCGTCTCTGGCCTCACATGAGGAGTTCAGCATCCACAAGGGTGGTATGATTTAGGAAACCACTGTTCGAACTGCTACGGGGCATTTCAGTGAGTGCACAGAGCACATTAGAACGAATTTACTGAAGGTCCAAATCTGAGCTGATTATATGCAGATACCTTCTAACAGCACTTTCTAAAAATGCGATGTTAACCTGCTCAGGGGTTATTGACTAAAGCTTTTCAAAGGCATCGGAACAAGGGACTGAGCTCATTGACAGTGGCCTGGGAAGCATATTTAAGAGGTAACGAGGCCGTCTCGTTGGGTCAGGAGAGTTCCTGTTCCTTACGCAATGTGTGTGTTTCATTGTTTACACGATTTCAGGAGGCGGTCAGGAGCTGTGTGCACAGAGAGCCGCCTCTGCAGCGGCGCTCCAGGGGCTGGAACGGTTAAACAAATGCTCTTCATTACCTTTCACTACTCCTGCCTTTGAAATATTTTTTTTAATGGAAAAAATGTCCCTAAATGATATTTGCCTTTCTTGGTTAAAACATTCTTTTCTTAAATGTTTTTAGGAACTACAAGTTTCTTGGAAGTTTTTCCATACTTGTTTCCACTGCGCTGCAAGGGCGAATTTAAAAGTAGGTACTGAGAGATAAAGATTCGGAGTAGGGAAATGACCTTTAGTTTGTTACCACGTCTCCCAGGCCTCTCTTTCCCCCTGCCTTAGGCAATCCAGTTTTCTCCTCCCCGTCCCGCTTTCTCTGTGTTTGGTATTTCCCGGAGTTAGGATGAACTTGAGTGAGAGCAGAAAGACCCTGGCCTAGGCTCCGCGCACCGCAGCCCTGGGCACAGACCCTCGGTGACCCACCAGGTTTGGGACCGCAGGCTCAGGGCCCGAGAAGGGGCAGCGAAAGCCGAGTCGCGAGGCGACCCAGCGGCTTCCGCGGGTTCTGCGCGGTGGTCCCGGGGCTCTCTCCTGCGCTCCTTCCCCGGGTCATCCGGCCACTGAGCCAAGGGGGCGGATCCTCCTGTGCCGGCCACGCCCTGGCCGGGTTTATAATTCGCCCTCCAGTTCCCGGAGCTGCTGCTTCTCCCGCGCTCCGCCAGGACTTGGGACGCGCCCCCAGCGCCGGGCGCCCCAGCACTCGGGACCGCACGCCCTCCCGCTCGCGCTCACAGTCACACTCACACACGCAGCCACACCTGCATTGCCTTTCACCGCGCGCGCGCTCACACTCCCTCGTGCACTCACAGGTGCACTTTCACCCTCTCACACTCACACCCCACAACCCCGCTCTGGTCCGCTTACCCTGCGGGGGCGCAGGCACCGTCCGCGACAGCGCTGAGAGCACACACGGCTTCTCCATGGCCGATCTGAGCTTCATCGAAGATTCCGTCGCCTTCCCGGAGAAAGAGGAGGATGAGGAGGAAGAGGAAGAGGGTGTGGAGTGGGGCTACGAAGAAGGTAACCCGCCGCACATCAAGGTGGCTAGGGTCCCGGCCGGCGCGTGGGAGGCTGCGTCACGTGTGTTTTGCCCAGCGCTGGGCTCTGCGTACTTCTACTCCCTGGCGCTCCGAGCACCTCCGCGTCCCCTCTCTCCCACGTGGGTTTCTGCCACTTTCCCATTCCCGTGGTCTGTCTCGGGGCAGAAGGCGCGGCAGGGAGAGCGGGCGGGCCTGCCACTTGCATTCGGGTTGGGGAGCCCGGCCTTCCTGCCCGGCAGCAGTTGGCACCTGCCTTCATCCGGAGGGCGAGCCTTAAAGCTGCAGCCGTGACAAGCCTGGCCTCCCGAGTAGCGAAGAGGAGAGCGTTACCCTTTACTCAACCAACACCTTCGGAAACAGTGAAACTACTCGTTTCTTGCTTGCTGTGAGGAACCTGGTGCGAGAAAGTTTTCTGCCTCTACGCTGTTCCTGAAGGACGCTAACACGGCCAATTCTTTGCAGACATGTCCTAAATTTCAGGCTGAATCAGTGGGCTTGGGGAGAAGGTGTTGACTTTTTAAAAAAGTTTAGAATTTATCCCTAAAAATGTAGGTCTGTTAAAATAGCCAGCTGCTCGTGCTGATTGATGTTGACTGCATCTACGAAAAAAATGTAGAATGTATCATTTTAATTATAAAAATATGGAAAGGGCATATATGTATGAATATGTAGGTAGGCATGTGGACATGTATATATGTACACTTCAAAATACTGCATTTGCATTTCTAATAAGGTGTTTATTCACTAGCATCAGATTTATGGTTTTGGGCTCTCACTAAGCATGTTGAGAGTTACAGGTATTTCCCAAGTACTACTACAGTCCCAGCTATTTCACATAGTTGAACTGATGAGCAGAGGAAATTTGTATGGTATTATTTTTTCCAATCACTTAAAGATGACCTAAATTCCTTAGTCATAAATTAGTACATTTCTGTGGACAAACACAAACAGAATGTTATGTGAGCTGAAGGTTTTGTATGTGGTATTTGATAGCATATCATTCCAAATATAAATCCAAAGATTCACACACATTGACCACATCTCATCTTACAGAGGTGGCAGTCATAACCCACTTAGTGTCAGGGATTATAAACTGTTTAAACTAGTTTCAACATGTTAAATTTCACTGTAACTTCTTTTTTAAACCAATGTAAACGTGCTTCATTTTGTCCTCAGGTGTTGAATGGGGCTTGGTGTTTCCCGAGGCTAATGGGGAGTACCAGTCTCCCATCAACCTGAATTCCAGGGAAGCCAGATATGACCCCTCACTGCTGGACGTCCGCCTCTCGCCCAACTATGTAGTCTGTCGGGACTGTGAAGTCACCAACGATGGACACACCATTCAGGTTATCCTGAAGTCAAAATCAGGTATTTTCAAAGATGCTTTGCATGCTCTCTGAAACTCGAAGTTATCTTTGGAGCTATTAAACTCTTATTTAGTTTGTATGACCTGAAAGGTAGCAACTAACATAGTTCCATGGTCAAATACCTTTATGTATTATAAAATGCATTGTTAGGAATGGTTTTCTGAAACATTTTTGAAAGAGTAAAAGGATGAAATAAGGAAATGTCAGTATGGTGTTACTCTAACAACGGTAGTTGGTCCACTGTATATTCCACAAGGTATATTCCATAACCTTGGGGAATTTGTGGAAAGGTGTATGCAGGTGTACAAATGTGAATTTTGGCCTAAATTGTTGATTAGCCTAATTCATTTAGACAATGACCATTCTTTGTTTTACTGCATTGTAAAACTAAAAATTAGGATTTATTGACATTATCTGGCATTCCGGAGAGACTTTTTCAAATTCATTTTTTCCACTATGTTAATGAGAACTAATTAATGATTTAAATCCTCTATTGGTCCTGGCAGTCCTCTATTGGTCCCCTAACTTAGGGAAAGAGTTTAACTAATAGCAATGAAAAATATCCTTTAAATTCAACAAAAGATAAATAGCAAACGAAACTTTTCCTTATTTATTTTGTAAACCTCCCTTCTCCCCATCTGAACCTATATGAGATGGATCTGAAATGTTTTATGGAAAAGGTGTTGAACAATTACTAAGGAAATTGGTTTTCAGCTAATGTAGTGGAAAGGGCAGCAAAGTTCTAAAAATTAGCATTAATATTATGCTACTCATGGTGAATAATGACTATTATTTCCCTCTTAGGAAAAGTATAAAATTCAATGTGTTTAAATAATAGGAAGTGTTTAATAGAGACCAACTGTGCTCAAATTAATTCTGGATCAGTAAATGTGATATTTTAAAACATAAAATCTGGTTAATTATCAGGCTGGGGAGATACTGATGACCAATTATGGATTTTTTATTCGTTGCGAGTGTCCCTGAGCCTTAATTTAGAATCTGTGAGGTAGTCATAGTTTCATGTAGTCTTCCCCGCTGATCTGAGGTCAGAGTATGGGCACCACCCGAAACAGACTGTAAGCTGTATCTGTACTCAGAGAGACAGCTGCAGATGTGAGTTTGAATTTAAATCAGACTATTTGTGGTGGAGGAGTTAATCTATGATGTGACATTATGTATTATTAAAAATATATGGTAAAATTACTGAATGCTGACTTCTGGCCTATAGAAACATTTTAAGATACTGTATGTGAGTTGACATGCTTCTGTACTTTTGGAAATAAAATATTTCCACATCTACCTGATGACAGGCATGATTGAGACTCAGTATTGGTCGCATAGAAATGGACAAGATGGTTCTCGAGGAGTCTTAGTTCCATAGAAGCACAATCCCCTAGAGTATTAATGTTGGTATGCTGATGGGAAGTGTTAGAAAGCTTTGCGGGAAGGTAGAAGAATGACTGAGTACAAATACTGTCAATTAAGACAACGTGCATCCGCCCTGCTCCAAGAGCAAATTTACTTGATTTAATTGAAATGAACATTTGCTTCTGGTAACTTCTCAGGCATTTTTGTTGGCTTTCTACTCACCCCCAAAAGAGACTGTGCAGCCCTGTCTTGGTCCTTTAGCCACAGGTATGTTTCTTCCTCACATACCTTTGTTTGCCAGTTGGTTCTCTTCCATCCTCTAGCCCTCACCACTGAAAAAGAGCTGTCTGTCTGTCTCTCTGTCTGTCTAGGCTTATTTTGGATACAAATGCTCCGGACCCCTCACTCCTCCATCTTCTCGGAGAGAACTTGTTTCTTCTGACGCCCCATCTCCTTTCTGCCACTGTAATAATTTCTTCTTCAGTGTTTCTCCAAACTGAAAATTTCCACGCCTGGACCAGTTTATTTATTGGTCCAGGCTAATATTTAGTTTTTAGGCTATCTAAGCTTCTCAAAGGAAGGGGAGACTATAGGCTTATAGTCTCTAAGCCCCAAACACCTTGACATTCATTTATTTAATTCAAGTTTTATCTTTATCAAAATAGAATACAAACATAATTTAAATAGTTGACTAGTACGGTATTTCTGGCTCCCTCTGGGCTATACCCCTCTCTTCCCACCTAAAACGTTCTGTCCTGGTGACAGTCGCTTCCAGCAGTTAGCCGTTTCTCCTGCTGCCACATTTCTTAATAACATGTGTACACTGTCCTGCTTTGATATTTAAGATGCCTATGAACTCCCTGCTCTGGAAGATGAAGCTAATTCTCTTCTTACCCTTCCACACTGTGATTTTGCTCCCCTTTGTTCCTATACTTAAATTATAATTTTTCTTTAAATCAACACTCGGTGTTTTTATTATGCTGATTATGTAACTACTATTTCTGGCTGAGATTATATCTATTTCCTTTACTGAATATTTTTTTCTAGATAATGTATTTTTGTTTCTTTAGATTTTAGATTTACCTTTCACGATTTCATCTTCAAACTCTCTGACTTATGGTGACGGATCTTCTTCCAGGACGTGGAAACATTAAATTATCCTTCCTTCCCTCTCATCCGTCCTTCCTCCTGCCCCTGGCTGTTTCCCTTCCATGTGTTCCTGCCCTGGTCTGGTCCGAGGGCTCTGCCGTGCAGCCATTCCCGCAGCTCCCCGGAACCCAAGCCCAGAAGTCCCTTTGCCTGTCTCCCGTGTGCAATCCTATGTTTTCTGGATGCTGTGACATTCTCTTGTGGGGTTGTTCGTCATTTTAGGGACTTTCTAGGTCTATCCCCTTCTACAATCCATCAACTCGTAACCTCCTCGGAAAGGGCGTGTGAGGGTAAAGTTGGGTTGCCGTGCGAGTTTGCCTCGGCAAAGCAGCCCAGGCTGGAAGAACCCACTCTGGCGTTCAATGGCACTGCTGCATTCATTACCTTCTGCCCTCCAGTGTGGCGGTGGAGGGATTTAGTGCCCTCTGGCTTGTCGGCCCTTCCGTGTGACCTCTTTCTCTCCCTAGGAGCTTTTATAACCTCTTCTTTATTGCTATTGCTTTGATATTTTACAGCCGTATGCTTTGGTGTGGTTCTTTTTCACTGTCTGTGTTGGGTACCAGGTGGGCCATTTCAGTCAGGATTTCTTAGAAATGTCTCAAAAACTTTCTTATGTTATTTCATTGAGAATTTTTCTGTTTTTCCTTTGTATCTTCTCGTAAGAACTCTTATTTTTTTTCTACTTTCTTTAGATAACCTCAACTAACATCTTTTAGATTTTCTACTGAATTTTTAACTAATGCTAGCTGTTTTTAATTTCTAAAAAATTGTGCTTATTCTAGAAATTGTTTCATTTTCTAACATCCGGCATCCAGAATTTATTTCATGAATATGGAATGTCTCCATTCTTTCCTGTATGGCTTTTTTCTTTTCCCTTCATGAGTCTGTTTATTCTGGGGTCCTTCTGTTTGTTTTGCTCTCTTTTATTATTGGAGGTTTTCCTCAAATGTCCAGTGATCTTTGGCTCCTTGTTCCTATTCAGGAATGGGTCTAAAAACTGGATTGGAAGCCCTGTGCACCCGGGCAGGAACACGGTCTGGATGTCACAGTCAGGTGGTTAGGTAAGGGCTGGCCCTGTTGTCGGAAGAGGCTTTGTAGGTTTGATCAGGGGAGGGCTTGTGTGGCTGGTGGCTGGCTGTCAGCCGCTGGTTTCTGACCTCGGGCAAGAGAGTGGAACCAGAGTGGTACATTGGTTACGGTTGGTGAACCTGCTCTGACACATTCTCATCGGCTCCAGTCCATAGTTTACCTTAGGGTTCACCTCCGTACTGCACAGGCTGCCGGTTTGAACAGATGTTGTGTAACGCTGTGTTTCCATCGCTATGGTGTGATGCAGACCATTCTCACTGCCCTAAAATTCTCTGTGCTCTGCCTATTCCTCCCTCCCTCTCCCCACCCCCTGGCAAGCACAGATCTTATTACCATCTCCATACTTACCTTTTCCAGACTGTCATATAGTTGGAATGATACATTATGTAGCCTTTTCAGTTTGGCTTCTTTTACTTAATAATATACATTTATTGGATGTTGTCTTTTTAAATAAAAAGCTCATAGAATAAGCACAATTTTCTTTTGTACACACCAATCCACGGAAACGTCTGACCTCACGGAGGCTGTCAGTGGCCTGGGCTACTTTGTTTGTTCTTTCTTTTTGCTGTTGTTGCTGCTTTGTTTATATTAAACAATGAAAAGGAATTGCCAAAAGGAGTTACAAAAATTGTAGCATAATTTAAGTGCAGGCATTTATTAAGATAAAGCTTTTTACGTAATCCTAATGACATAGTGCCTATATATAAACTCATCTGGATACGCTAACTTAAGTTAAACTGAGGCACGCCCTGAGCATGACCTCCACTCCTAACCCCTGCCACAGATCCCAAACCAAGCCATTGATGATTTCTTATCTCACAACCACCCGGACACTTTAAAATTCTTAAAACACTTCATGACTTCTGCGGCATTTGCAATGGGATTTTTGGAGACTTTTTCTTGGGTTGGTCTCTGTGAGACATCACCTCCCAGTGTTTCTTCTTATTTTTGACTGTCTGTTCTCTGCTGGTCCTTCATTCTGCACTTCTTTACATAACGGGTGTCTCTAGGTCTCCTCCTCCGCTCTCTTCTCTTGTACCGCATGCGTTCCATAGGCAGTGGATTCATACAGACTGCATGCTGCTTGGTTCAGGGTTCTGTTTTCCAATGAGCTGAGCACATGAGTTGAGCACATGAGTTGAGCACATGAGTTGAGGACAGTGCTGAAGTCGTGAGGAGGTTCCGGAGTGGAACCCCCTGGCGGGCAGCCTGCCCAGCTTGAACAGCATTCCTCACTGAGCAAGCCCATTTTGCTCTTTGAGTAATTTCATAGACCAAAAAGCTCCATGGTTGCCCTCATTGTTCCCATTTGGGGATTCTGGACCTATGCAGGGCAAGCCTAATTATATTTTCACATAGCATCCTTTAAAATATTGACTACCATCATCCCATTATGAAATTGCCTTTTTTTCCCTTTTAGAAGTATGAATTTCTTACACTTTCCTCATAGATAGTCTTTCATTCATTAATACTTATTTATTGATCATTCACTATAGGAATTGCAAACGTATCTCTGAAAGCCAGGCAGGTCCCATAAATGAGAACAGCCAGGAGAGCAAAACTTGTAAATAGCTACTGACCTTCTGCTTTATGTGTGGTGTTGGGAGGTGGTAGGACTGGTTGGAACTATGGGAAACCAGCAAGCTGCAGGGAGCATGCCTGGTTTGCCAGGTGTTTGACGTGCCAGAAAAGCTGGAGACTTGGGCCTGTGAACCAAACGCAACTTAAGGAGCAGTTGGCAGTCTTTGTTTTACCTTATGCAGGGTGCTCCATGCATTGGGTAAGGTAAATATAAATCACACCCCATGTCTGCCCTCAAGAAGCTTACAGGGGTAGGTGTGAAAAATAGGTGTCTGGGGAGAGATTATTTTTGCCTGAAATTGTTAGGGAAGGATTTGGGGAGGAAGTAGCATTTGCAGTGAGAGGGTGAATAGCATTGGGATCTGGGAGATTGGGATGTGTGGGAAGAGAGAGCAGTAGGCAAACAGACACGGATATGGGAAGGGCTAGAGATTGAGGGAAAAGATGCATCCTTAAATGATCTGGAAGGAAAGTTTTATTCATAATAAATGAGGTTAATAGAAAACGTAATGGAGATGGTATATTGGAGCACACTTGTGAGGGGTCTTGAACCAAGTCTACCAAGGATAAACATTTTTTATTTTCTGTAGGATACAGTCATATTCATGTTGCTTTAGGAAAATTAACCTGGTAGCAACAAGTAAGATGGGATCTGGGAGAAATTGGGAGTCAGTTTGCAGGTTATTGCATGAGATTCGGTTCACCAAGGCTGTGGCTACTGTGTTGGCAGTGGCAATGGGAAGGAAGGCATGGCCATGCAGGAGGGATTTTGGAGATGCCACCTACGAGCTGCAGTGATTGCTTAGGTGGACCAGGGGAGAGGAGGGATGGGCTGTGTGGAGCCCCAGTGGCTAGACCGTGTTTTGGATCCTGTCACCATTCTCTCCCTCTGCTCTGAGCATATTTCAAGGTGGCAGAGTGTCTCCAAACCTGGGGTTCAGCCAGGGTTCCCATTCCAGGCGGGCCCGGACAGACTGTGGTCCTGTTACCACCCCGACTGCGGAGAATTTTATCTCAGCCACTGCATATGTTACGTGTCTGTGGGGCAAGCGGATCCCTGTGCTGCAGGAATCTTAACAACTTAGTGTCCACAGACAGATGAAAATGGAACATACAGTGATATAAAAAGTAGCTTAAGTGTCAAAATATAATTATTATAGAGTCTCACCTCAGTGGTTTGATACTTAAGTTGTGAGAGAGTGTGAGACTGTCCAAGCTTGGGCAGTAAGAATGTCATTCCATCTGATGACAAGCAGTGTGTTAAGGGTAACAACATTTTAAAGGGTTACCAGCGTGGGAGAAATTGCTAATCAAGGTAGGTCACTTGTGCCCTTCCCTGTAACTTATTATAGAAAACTTAATTAGCAAATTGTACTTCTGGGTCTTCTATAATTCTCAGAGTTAATTTTAGGCTAGATTATTACTTTAGTATTCATCATGCTTCTTAAAAAATGACAACTTTTGATAGTGCTTCTTAGCAACTTTGCTGACTTAAAGATGAAGTTTTCAAAAATATCTTAAAATTATTTCCACTTAAGAAGAGACTGTATACTGTTTATTTATATAAAATGTCAAGGTTCAAGTTCTTTATGATTTTATTTATTATTAGCTCACTTTGGGGAATTTGAATTACCTGAACAGTTGCCTTAATCTGCTTCATTTTGCATGTGCAGACCCAGCATAACAGCCTCCTCTCTGTATTGTCGATGTTATATCTTCCTTTAAGAGCTGATGACATTTATTCTTTAACATGATACAGAGCTGCCCTGGCTGGTGCGGCTCAGTTGGTTGGAGTCGTCTCATACACCAAAAGGTTGTGGGTTCCATTACCTATCAGGGCACAGGCCTGGGTTGTGGAGTCGATCCCTGGTGGGGAGGTGTATGAGAAGGCAACTGTGATCTTTCTTTCTTTCTCTTCCTTTTTCTTTCTTTCTTTCTTTCTTTCTTTCTTTCTTTCTTTCTTTCTTTCTTTCTTTCTTTCTTTCTTTCTTTCTTCCTTTCTTTCTTTCTTTCTTCCTTTCTTCCTTCCTTCCTTCCTTCCTTCCTTCCTTCCTTCCTTCCTTCCTTCCTTTCCTTCCTTTCCTTCCTTTCCTTCCTTTCCTTCCTTCCTTCCTTCCTTCCTTCCTTTCTCTTTCTCTCTCTCTTTCTTTCTGCCTTCCTCTGTCCCTCCTTCCTTCTCTCCCTACCTTCCTCCCTTTCTTCTTTTCCATCTAAGAGTAATAATAGAATATCCTTAGATGAGGATTTAAAAAAACTTTAAAAAAGAAACAAAATTATAGGTTAGTTAAAAGCTAACCTACAAAGCTAAAGATAATAAAAATATTAATTTTTCCTTTCAAGACTTCAGATATTAAAAAACTAATTAGTACTATTTTTTGGAATGTTTTATGAATACATTTGGGATTCCTTAAGAGTTAAACTGAGGTTATGAAATCTGTAGACCTTCCAAGAATGAACTTGGGCCTTTGGATCCGTTGGGGACCATAGGATCCACTGGTGTTGGTGTCCCTCCCTGTTGGGGACGCGTCTCTATCTCCTCACCAAGTTCGCTTGGCCTATGACAGCAGCTTGCTGATTGCTTAGGCTTGCTCTTGGCTGGTCCACCATCCATGTGGATGTGGAGTAATATTTTTGCATTTTAAAACATTAGTCTCCTGCTTAAAAGCCATCGATGATTCCCTGAACGCCGAACTCCAGCTCCTGATGTGGGCTGCAGGTCCCACGTGGGCTGACATGGGCTGATGCTCACACATCTGGAGGCCTGGCTTGGGCCCCGGTAACCTCTACCTTTATTCTCTTGGAACACATTCAAGCTACCTCATAGCTCTGAGCCTTTCCCAGCCTCTTCTCCCTGCTGGAGTGTATGTTCTCACTTCTGATAGCTTCCTTGTCAAGGCTCTGCTTAGCTCTCACCTCCTGTGGAAAGTTCCCTGACATTCGGATCCCCTTGGTTTTGGCTTGGCCTGTGCTGGATGCTCTCTTAGTGCCTTGTGCACTTTGCCTCACTGTCCTAATGCAATGCCTTGCCAACACTACGACTACATGCTACTTTTCGTCAACTTGGTACCTGGCACAGGGCATGGAGTTCATCTTAAAATGTGTGTGTTGGACTCAAATGAAATGAAGGAACTAAGCTTTGATCAACATCAGCCTTTAAAGTATCTGGCAATTTATTTTCAGCAAAGGATATAGAAGCTTAAGTAGATTTAGGGGTGTGTGTGTTTGTGTGTGTCTGTGTGTTCTGTTAAGAAAGTACACGATATGCCACACGATATGGAAATAGACATTTATTGAAGAAGATACAAAATATAAGAAACATTGTACATAGAACAATGATGCCTCAGTCCCCTCAAAAGTAGGTGCCTTGGGACCTCCCACAGTTCTCCCAGCATCTGCTCCACTCTTCAAAGCATTGCAAAATCCTTGGTTGGAATCGCCATCAGCTGCCCCATTGTATTTTCCTGAATCTCATCGATGGTATGAAATCTCTTCCCTTTCAAAGGTGATTTTAGTTTTGGGAAAAGCCCGAAGTTGTACGGTGTCAAATGTGGGTTATAGGGAGGAGTCACTTGGGTGATTTGATGTGTTGCCAAAACTGCACTAGATGTGACAGATGTGATGAAGCTGTGAATCACCAGTTGCCCATAGCTGTGGCTGTTTTTGTCACACTGCATCTCTCAATCCGGGAAGAATATTGAGGTAGTACTCCCTGTTAACTTTTTGGCCTGGAGGGGTGTATTCATGACGGACAACACCTTATCAATCAAAAAACACAGTTAACATGGGCTTGATCTTGCAACTTTGAAGCGCCTTCTTCGGGCGTGGACAGCCAGGTGATTTCCTTTGGGACAGCTGGGCCTTCATTTCAGATCATAGCCAGAGACCCAGGATTCATCTGTGGTTATGACCTGAGGAGATCTGGTTCTTTGGTAGTGGTTTGAATCAAGTTATTAACAACTGCAGTACGCCATTGCTTCTGCTCTGGTAGTAGACACTATGGAACAGATTTTGCCATGACTTGTTTCATGCCAAGATCCTGCATCAAATCGGACACAGCAGTGTTTGGAATTCCTAGATCAGCTTTTAGTTCTCACACTGTCAGTGGCTGGTCTTTATTCATTGCAGCCCATATACGTTCAACATTCTCAGGTGTTCAGCTTGCTGCATACCTTCTAGAACATGGGTCACTTTCAACAGATTCTTGACGATCTTTGAAGCATTTGTGCTACACTTTTATGTGCACTGCACTCATTGCATCATCCCTGAAAGCCTTCTGAATCATTCAAATAGTTTCCATGGGGGAATGTTCAGGCTTAACGCAGAATTTCATGCAGATTGGATGCTCTACTCACTCAGTCATTTTGAATGCAACAACCACACAGTACACATGCTCACTCAATGGCATCTACTGCCCCCACTGACTAGTCACAGTGAAGTTGTCATTGTTCACACATGTGTGTTCCAGTCCATTTGACGTTGCACAAACTGTTCTCATTATATTAATAGCAGCTGGACTTTTCTGGACAGAACCATATTTTGTTCTTCAAGTTTTGGATAAGGACCTCTTTTTATGTCTCATAGGCCTGATGGGCACGACTCTTACAGAGTATTAATGAAAATAGATGCAGCAGCAATGACAGTTTATTTTATATTTTTCACAAGTTTATTATTCTAAGGAAAATGCAGCATGTTGTCAGTGTGGGTGTTATATTGTTTCATTGTAAAAAAATTTATTGAGCTTAATGGCATCACAAGTAATAAACCTGCCATATAGTGACGAAGTATCACTCAACCAAATTTGATAATCATAAATTTGGGAAGAGTATATGCCTTTTGGTATGACTGGTTTCCTAATTTTAAAAAAGCTATAAAAAGGCAGAAAAATGCCTTCAGAGGATGTTGCCAAATGGGTAAAACAGAGCTACTATTTATTTTTAGTCTATAAATACCATCACTCCTAGGAGATGAACAGGTAATATTTACCGGGCACCTTGTAAAATTTCAATTTCAGTAGTTGTCATTTTTTATGGCTTTGTACAGCCACAGGACTTTAGTGGGGGTTAACTTTGGATTTTTCATCTGCGGCAAAAGTGAAAGGTCCCCGGCACCTGATTCCTGGCTGAAAGCTGCCCCTTTGTCCCTTTTCCCGGGGGACCAGGCCAGGCAAAATATTTCTTTTCTTTGTGTGCATTGTCAACTCAATAAAATGGAAGATCCACAAGACCGTGGAATTTTGTCTGTGTTGTCAAAATCGGTGTATCTTAAAACACTTAACACACAGCACCTGGTACAATGCAGGTGAGCAAGGGTCTCCGGTGGGCCTGGAATCCATCAAGACATAGATTGTGGAGTTCAAATTTCCTGGGCATTTAAAAATATAAGCTCTATCCCCAAGTTTTAAATGAAGCATTTCATTCTTGTTAAAGAAATATTGGGCATTGTTCAGGTGGGGGGTTCTAGTTTTGAAGAATGGATCTTTTTTTGGCCTCCTGAAATCACTGTGAAGATCAGTCATAGCATTTATTTTTATAAGAAAGTACCAGTAGACTGCCCGGTAGCAGTTTTAGAAACATCGTGTGTGTGTGTGCGTGTGTGTGTGTGTGTGCTCGCGCGCGCGACCTGTGCTGGGTATATGCAATAAGAGGTTTTTGGGAAAAATTTTTAAAATTCTCTTTCCCCTTTGACATGAACTTTATGTCACAATACTCCTTTTTCTTTTTTCCTTAGCATTGGGGAGCTAAGCCTCCTTGGAGATAATTTTTCATCTTCTTTTAAAAGCAGAGTGTTACAAACTACACGCCTCTGAAGCCTCGGGTCAGGGCGGGCTTGCACACAGCGAGGGGGTGTGCTGTCTAGTTCTGATGATGAGGCTGGGGTACAGCGAGAGTCTTCCGAGCTTTCCCCTCTTTTTGGTGTGGGAAGTGGGTACGCTGTGGGTAGACTCCAGGCCTCCTTTTCGGTTTTCCTTAAGACCAAGTTTGGATAGCCATGGTAAAGAAAGAGTGAGTTCTGAAATTATTCAGAAACTGGCACCCTGGTTGAAATAGAAACATTTCATACCTTCCTCCATCCACAGCTTGGGTGGTACCGAAGGTGTTCAGTGAGCCTGCAGTGCACTTCTGGGTGTCTGCCACCCTTTGTGATCCATGTCTTCACATTTTTTATTGTCCTGGGAAACAGGACTGCAGTTTAGAAATCTGGATGGACTTCAAGAACTCATTGTTTCTCAGCTCATGCTTGTAGATACTGCAATGTGGTTTTCCCCATCCCTGTCTCGCCCTGAGATACGGGTCAGAAGATTCAAGTTCCTTGCTAGCTGGGTGGCCGGGCAGGTTACACCTAACTGTTCTCAGCCGTGTTTTTCTCACCTGTCCATGCGGGTGACAGTGCCAACCTCTCTGATTTGTCGTGAGACCCAAGTGAGACCAGATATGAGGAAGAACATCAAAATTGTGGAAGATAGTATCCCAAAGGCCATGCATTTCACCCCCTGCCCCCTTGATGTGAGGTTTGTGCACTTGAAAAATTAAAATTGCTATTCGTACTGTAGCTCTTTTTCCTTTTTGAGCCGGTAGAAAGCTGGGAAGCAAATTTGTCAGGCACTTTTAGCAAGGACTTCATGAAATTCATTTGTGCAATAGCCTCATTTCTCCATCTGTTTTCTGCCTCTGTATTTAACCTTTGCTCTTTTTTTCTGATTTGTGCTTTCTGGCACTTTAAAATGTACCTTGATATAAGCAGCTTTAAATTCTTTGTGGAACAAGTTATGGGATGAAGAATCAACCAAACAAGTAAATGTTATTGCACCAATTTGCTTTCTTCTCCTGTAAGCTTTAGAGTGAGGGTGGATAACCAGCTGTTCCTTGGGAAAGCGGTTCGGATGCAACTGCTTTCTCCACAAGGGCAACCCAAGTGTCGGTGCCAATCTGTTCGAGAGAGACCACTTCTGGTCGAATGGGATGGATTTTGTCAGGTCCTTGACTGAAAAATAACCTGTAGTTCTTAGGTGATACCATTTAAATATTTTATTTATTTGTTTTAGAGAGCAGAAGGGAGGGAGAAACATCAATATGTGGTTGCCTCTCAAGAGGCCCCCTACTGGGGACATGGCCCACAGCCCAGGTACGTGCCCTGACTAGGAATAGAACCGACGACCCTTTGGTTCGCATGTTGCTCAGTCCACTGAGCCACACCAGCCAGGGTGAGCTGGTACCATTTAGAATGAGGAGTTTTTATAAGAAAAATGCAAATAAACTTTATTTGTATTGAAATCAGCCATTTCTGATGAACTTTATTTCAGGTTTTTCCTTTTGATAATCAGGGAGCGTTGAGCTGAAGAAAGTATTTTATTGCTTCAAGACTGGTTCCTCTACAAATTTATTTTTTACTATCTTTTAGAGTGCCCATATTTGAGACAAAGTTCTGGGCCATATCCAGAAATGAGAAATACAGACATGGCCTTATAAAACTAATGTTCATATTTCAAGTATTGTTAATATTTTATCATAATTTTATTTTTTTGCATTGTATGTGACATTGAAAAGTCAGGCTGGCTTAATAATCATTCTCTTCAGAGGTAATTTTATTCGCTTACACCTACTCTCTAAATTGAAAGCCTACTGCTACAAATGGATGCTCTGTGAGCAAGGTCTGGTTTATTGGCACAGCTAGAGCAAATTACTGGTCAGTCTGAGACTCAAACCGTAGTTTTGTTTCCCGATCAGTGCTAAGTTTATATCTCAGGGAGTATAGTTCATGCATATTTTTTGGTCTAGCTAACAAAGTTGAAGTGAAATGATATACATATAATACCAAGTATTTCAGAGTTTTTGAACTTCTATTGTATCTGATTGGCCATTATAAGAATTTCAGCCAACCTACAAAGCATGAATTTGTCTCACAGTTGTGAGGTAGTTCTTATATAAATTTAATCTGTAGAGCTCATGAGAGTTTTTTTGGCAAAACATGTCCCCAGTGGTTATATTGCTGTGCTGATGAATACGTTGGAGATGTAATTAAATAGAATTTATTTTATTTTTTTCAGTTCTGTCGGGAGGTCCGTTGCCTCAAGGTCATGAATTTGAACTGTATGAAGTTAGATTTCACTGGGGAAGAGAAAACCAGCGTGGTTCTGAGCACACTGTTAATTTCAAAGCTTTTCCCATGGAGGTAAGAGTAACAAACCATCTTGGAAAATTCTTATTTTTCATGGGAAGTATTCAGTGATTATTGAAAATGGTTTAGTTTAAAAGTAGATGCATAGCTTTTGAATTTTACCAGTTTATATTAAAATTAAAAAGTATGTAATGAAATGTAAGCTTGGAGCAGCAAATGAAGGTTCCCAGGGACTTTAGTGGGGGAGGTTCCCCACTTCAGTGGGCTTGAAGAATGCACATGGGCTACTGGCCGTA
The DNA here is from genome assembly GCF_021234435.1 of Artibeus jamaicensis. Classification (NCBI taxonomy): domain Eukaryota; kingdom Metazoa; phylum Chordata; class Mammalia; order Chiroptera; family Phyllostomidae; genus Artibeus; species Artibeus jamaicensis. Next base: position 43,660,933 of record NW_026522059.1, read on the forward strand.
AAAGTTAAGTAAAGCCATTAAGTTTCATCATATTATTACCCTTGTAAAAATTCTGCTGCCTCTGCAAATTCAGTAGGTCACTTTTGTAGATGCTCTGAATCAATGATAAGCTGAAAACAAATAACTTTTGGAGAAACCTCAACACTAATTACAAGCCTAGTTTAGCTCTAGTTGAAGTGTCATTTCATTCTTGGGACTCGGTTCCTCCTGTCAGCACAATTGCCTTCTCCTTGTCCCCTGCTGCCAGTGGACTTGCTAGATTACTGCTGTGGCACTGATCTCGTGGATTCCAACCATTTGTGTCTAAAGTGTCTTTCTCACTGACTGTGGCTTCTGTTAAGGACTGAATGTTTGTGTGCCCCCACCTCCCGATTTGTGTATTGAAACTCTTCCCCACTCCAATGTTTTGGTAGTAGGAGATGGGAGAGGTGATACTGAGGTCATGGGGGTGGAGCCTTTGAATAGAATTAGTGTTCTTCTAAGAGTCCAGAGAGCTTGCTTCTCTACTCTCTGCCTTGTGAGGACAGGAGGAGAAGAGAGCCGTCTATAAACCGGGAAGTGGACCCTCACCAGACACCAGATGTGCTGGCACCTGATCTTGGACTTCCCAGCCTACAGAAGGGAGAATTAAATGCTTGTTGTTTAAACCTCCGGACTGGTAATTTGTCACACGGCCTTAGCTGACATAGCTCTCGAAGAAAAAGTCTTCCCTTCTTCTCCTTTTGATTTGCATCCTTTAGTGCAGTGCTAGAGACATCAGAGAGAAACCATGGTGGTCAAATTGAGGAGATGTCTCTGTTGGTCTCGGCCTCATATATATTTCTTTTAGAAGGATGCACAGTTCTGTCCAGGATGTAGCCCGTCAGTGGCAGGTAGCATTATATATGGGTGGATGCTGAATGCCGGTCTTCCTTCTCTGTTGTCCCCAGCTGCACATGTACCTAGTTTTATATGGCACTGCTCGTGGTCAGATACACATGTTCAGTTCTGCCTCAGTGGCTGGAAATCACTACTGTGTAATTTGTATAAATGTACCTCAAAAATGAAGTATAGTAAGTATTTCTCAATATTAGTTATAATTAAAAACTCCCTTTGGAAGCTCAGAAGATCCCTTTCATTAAAAAAAACTTGCCCTGACTGGTGTGGCTCACTTGGTTGGGTGTTGCCTCACAAAGCAAAAGGTTGCTGGTTCGATTCTCATTCAGGGCATGTGCCTGGGTTGTGGGTTTGGTCCCTGGACCAGGTACATAAGAGAGGCAGCTGGTCTATATTTCTCTTCCTCTCTTTTTCCCTCCCTTCCCCTCTTTCTAAAAATAAATAAGTAAAAAATTTAAAAAACCTCAAGTCTTAAGGCTAAAATATTTAATGTTTTGAGGATAGAAGGGGGAAAACAATAGCAGTATGTTGAAGAGAATATATGATATGTAATATGTGTGTATATATGTATATGTGTGTATATACATATATACACACTCTTGCGATGATGAGGACAATAACAGCTTATTGAAGGTTTTGATGGGGAAGGTTGGATCTTCAATGTCACCTTTGTAGGGGCTTTTTTCTCAAAGCTTACAAACATCCTCTCAATTCAAATACCCCAGGACAATTCTGCCCTGTCTCTGCGTCACCTCTGGCTACCGCTCTGTCCTCACTCAACCTGAGAAGGAGAAGCTCACACCAGAATGGCTCAGAGAAGAAGGAGGACACACAACGATCCAGAACAATTAAACCTCCTGGGCAGTGGAGAGCAAAGTGAGGGCTGCCAGGGCCGAGGCTCTGCTCTATTCTTTGAATTTGAAAGGCTGCTTAATCATTTTGTCTCCACCAGTCCTCAAAGATACACTCAAATAATAAAAAGTTTCGGGAGAGACAGGAACGACTGGGTAGGCAACAGCTTCTGGACGGGAATTCAGTGGCTTTGCTTGTGACACACAGTGTTTAGCCTTGGAAAAGTTGAATTAGATTAGGTGGGTCAGTGGTGTGTGCTCTTTGCTCTGCGGCTGAATAGAATTTCTGGGCCAGACGTTCCGACTGGTCCTGCTCCTCAGTGGTGGTGTGCCCGCTCCGGCCCATTAATCACAGGTAATGGTTTGTTTGGAGTGAAAATTAAATTCTTGTAGTGAGGCTTTGTTTCTGCAGAAATATTTGTCTTCAGCATCATGGGATTACTCACTGTAATTTTTCCAAACTGTATTATGAATAATATTTATATGTTTCGTTACCCCAGATTATCCCTCAACCAATCTAAGAGAAGATACTTGTATCAGTCTCCGATGTTTGTTTAGTGACATACCCGACCGAGTGCATAAATGTTGTGGGTGCGGAGAACTGAAGGGGTGGCTCCGAGCCAACTGGGTTGTTTGTTTGTTTGTTTTGTTTGTTTGTTTTGTTTGTTTCAGTGGAGGCTATGGACCCTGCGCTGGGCTTTAAGAAGGACAGGGACACGTGGTGTGCTGACGAGGAGAGAGGAACTCTGCACAGACTAGACTAGGAGGGAGTGAGATGGCTGGTGTGGGGGTGGGTCAATAACTTGCCACTGGTGCCCTGGTCCTGAACTGCCATTGAGGGTCACCTTGAACACAAGGGTGTAGTCAACTGGACAGCTGTGTGTGGGGACCAGGTGCCCTTTTGGGTACATGTTTAAAAAACTTTAAGACACTTTCCCATATTTTATTTACATTTTAGGACTAACTTTAATTTCTAAATCGAGTATCAATACCTATTTCCTTTCTGTTGATTTTGCTTAAACTCAAATGGTTGGTTTATTAAACATTGTAAACAGATATTTATTATGTCTGTTACATGTGACACAAGGATGGCTTTTAACAGAAATTCATCGACTTCCTTCTTGGCTTTTAAAAATTATAAATACAGATTCTGAATGTGTTTCAATCCTACTAGAAGCCAGTACTCACTTTGTTTCAAAAAGTAACACAATTTGTCACTTTAAACAATTTAAACTGAAGCTCTTTTCTTAAGCAAGATGGATAAAGCATGCCATTTTTGTTCCTTCTTAAGATTTTTAGTTTTCAGAAACACAGATTTCTCACCATGCTTTCATCTTATAAAGCCTGAACTCTTTTATACAACTACTTCAGGTTTATGCTTAATGACAGTAACTTAACAAGAAAAAAAATTGTGTTGCATTTTTCTTTCTGTTACCTGAAACATAACTTTATTTAATGTGTGGATATTCTGCATTGTGAATTTAATCAAGACAGCCACGTGAGTTGTTGATTTAAGACAAGTTTGAGATCTATCAAGTTAATTTCTGTTTGTTCGTCCTGATGGCTGTGGAAGCTTCATGTTTCCTTTGATGTCATTAGACCTGTTTGCTTTTGAAATCCAATCATCAATGCCATGTGAGTATAAATGTAGCTCTTTTGCTAACACAGGTATGATCTGTGCATCTGCCATACCACTAGAATTATTCCATTCTTATTAATTTTTGTTACAAATCTAACCAACAAAAAAACTGCTAGGTACATAGATGCACATTAAACTTTCAGACTATATATTTTATTTTCATCATCTGTCTTTGGAGACAGCCATCTTCTTTGCCACTTCAAGGTAGCCTAACTTCGTGGTCTGTATAACTCTTGCTAAATATGATTAATTGTCATACACGAACAGCTACTTTCATACTTCAATGGGAGAATATTTCCCAAGCATTTAGATTTTATTCTGGATTAGTAAAATTCTAATTTTTATAATTTTTTAATTACAGTTGATATTAAATATTATTTTATATTAGTTTCAGGTATACAACATAGTGGTTGACATTTATATAATTTATGATAGTATCCACCTGACACCATACATAATATTACAATATAACTGACTATATTCTTTATGCTTTAGTTTGCATCCCCATGACTATTTTTTAACTACCAATCTGTACTTATGAATCCCTTCAACTTTTTTACACAGACCTGGGCTAGTAAAATGTAAAAAAAAAAATGGGGGTGGGATTAGGAGATCAACAGCATGACCAAGTTTTATTTTTCCAAATAAAAGCATTACTTGGGACTTCTGGTCAACATAGTGGCATAGGTACTCAGATACTTCCATAACCACATCAAAATTACAACTCAGCTACAGAACAATCATCATTTGGTGCTGCCTGAAATATAGCTGAAAAATATAAGAAGCCATAAAACAACTAGGGAGTTAAAGAAGAAGCCACATTGAGTGTGGGAGGAGGGGTGAGACACAGAACAGGCTGACCCCCACACACAAGGATAAAAATAGGGAGGGATATCTCAGCTACAGAGGTCCCCCCTGAAGGGTGAGGGGTCGCAGCCCTGCCCCATCCCTCCAGCCCAGGCTTGTAGTGCCAGGAAGAGAAGTCCCCATAACTTCTGGCTTTAAAAACCAGGTGGGATTGTGGGTGAGATGGGAGGCTTCTGGAATCCCAGGCAGTTCCTCTGAAAGGGCCCTTGCACAGACTTATTTGGACTCACTCCCCCTGAGCTCCAGCACTGGGGCAAGAGCTTGAAAAGCACGAGAGAAGTATGTGGAGGAACAGAAAGTTGTTAGATTTAGGTGAGTGCTAGAGGAGTAGCTTTCTCCTAGACAGAAGTACTGGTAGAGGCCCTTGTTCTTTTGATGAGACCTCCCCACACGGAGCCAGCTCCCTATCTGAGACTCCATCAAACTGGCTCACACCGTTTGCCCCAACCTGGCAACCTGCCGAGGCTCTTCCCCACCCATCTTTCAGGCCCAATGAAGCTGTTTTCAGTGGTGTTTTCATAAGAAGGACCTGTCTCAGAGATCATGTTAATATTTTCCTAAAATCTCTCAAATAAGTAGCATCTGCCCTCAGCATGCCTTGTTCCTCTTGCTAAGAGAACCCAGGCCCAACACTAGCAGCAGCTAGCCTTGGTTAGCAACTTGGCCTCTCCTGGGTACCTCCAAACCAAACACAAATAGCAGCCATCCACCAATTGCTTAGTAGCTCATGCTGAGTAGCCCTTGGCAGAACATAAGCAGTGGCTGACCTTGGCCTGCATCTCCTGGGTGGACCCTGAGCCAGTGCATCCAGTGGACAGCTTCAGACCACATTGAAGCATCACCACCCAACCACCTCTACGAGTGACACACTCAAGGGGTGGACTCAGTAGGCACCAGAACCCCACTGAAGTATGTCCTGCTCTACGGAGTAGCCCTCTGCACAGCTGATCACCCATGATGGTCAGAGGTTGGTGACTGGTGGTCACAGCCAGTCTTTGCAGCTGATTGGCTTGGGGGTGAATTCCACCCATTGATATGTCAACAGCAATCAAGGTTCAACTACAAGAGGAGGGTATATACAGCCTAGAAGGGAGAGTGCACTTTGAGAATTCCACTTAGGTGAATGGGGAAGCTGTGTTACTGGACCATACACAATACCTGCTACATTCGGCCACTCTACCCAGCTTAAGAGACATAGAAGCTCTTCCTAATACATAGAAACAAACACAGAGAGGCTGCCAAAATGAGAACAAAAATAGCATGTCCCATATGAAAGAAGAGAACAAAACTCCAGAAAAAGAACTAAATAAAATGGAGACAAGCAATCTAATAGATGCAGAGTTCAAAGCACTGTAAGGATGCTCAAGGAATTTTGTGAGGACCTCAACAGCATAAAAATGGAGCAGTCAGAAATGAAGGATACAGTAGTTTAAATGAAGAATAATTTACAGGGAATCAATAACAGAATAGATGAAGCCAGGAATCAAATTAGGAATATAGCAATTTGGAATATAAGGGAGCAAAAATTACCCAATCAGAACAGCAAAAAAAACCCCAAAAAACAAAAAAAAACACAAAATCCAGACTTCCAGCCAAGATGGAGGCATAGGTAAATACATTTTGCTTCCTTGCACAACCAAAAAAAAAAAAAAAAGAGAGAGAGAAAGAAATAAAAAAAAATTAAAAACAAAAAATAACCAGAACTGCCAGAAAATCGAATTGTATAGAAGTCTGACAACCAAGGAGTTAAAGAAGAAACATCCATCCAGACTGGTAGGAGGGGCAAAGATAGGCAGCCAGGGAAGAGAGGACTTGCAGCAAGGTGGCAGCTGGAGGACCTGGGTGGGTGAGCCACCAGGTGGTGGACCAGGCAAGGGAGTGGCTGGTGGAACAGGTAGTCCCACATTTGTGTGCAGATAAATGAGGAGGAACAACTGAGGAGCAAGACAGATGATGCAACCCAGGGTTGCATGGGGAAATAAAGCCTCAAAATCACTGACTGAAAAGCCTGTTGGAGTTGAGGCAGCAGGAGAAACCCCCAGCCTCACAAGAGAGTTTGTTGGAGAGACCCACAGGTCCTAGAATGTAAATAAACCCACCCACTGGGGGAATCATCACCAGAACAGCCAAATTTGCTTGCGGAGAGTGTGGGAAGTGACTGAAAGCCCAACAAGAGCTGAGCAAGTGTCATTGTTCCCTCTCAGATCCCTCCCCCACAAACAGCACCACCATGCGGCGACCTGGGTTGCCCCACCCTGGTGAATACCTAAGGCTCCACCCCTTACAATGTAACAGGCATGCCAAGACAAAAAAATATGGCCCAAATGAAAGAACAGATCAAAGCTCCAGGAAAAAATACAACTAAGCAATGAAGAGCCAGACAACCTATCAGATGTACCATTCAAAATTCAGGTAATCAGGATGCTCAAAGAAATGGTTGAGTATGGTTGCAAAGTAGAGGAAAGAATGAAGTCTATGAAAAGTGAAATAAAGGAAAATGTGTAGGGAATCAACAATGAAGGGAAGGAAACCGGTCTTCAAATCAATGGTTTGGAGCAGAAGGAAGAAATAAACAATCAACCAGAACAAAATGAAGAAATAAGAATTCAAAAAAATGAGGAGAGGCTTAGGAACCTCCGGGACAACTTTAGACATTCCAACATCAGTATCATAGGGGTGCCAGGAGAAGAGGATGAACTGGAAGTTGAAAACTTATTTGAACAAATAATGAAAGAAATCTTCCCTAATTTGGCAAAGGCAATAGATTCCAGGAAGTCCAGGAAGCTCAGAGTCCCCAAAATGTTGGACCCAAGAAGGCACGCACCAAGGCACATCATAATTACATTACCCAAGATTAAAGATAAGGAAAGAATACGAAAAGTAGGAAGAGAAAAGGAGACAGTTACCTATAAAGGAGTTCCCATAAGACCCTCAGCTGTTTCTCAAAAGAAACATTGCAGGCAAGAAAGGAGTGGAAAGAAGTATTTGAAGTCATGAAAGGCAAGGACCTACATCCAAGATTACTCTGTCCAGGAAGGTTATCATTTAGAATGAAGGGCAAATAAAGTGCTTCCCAGATAAGGTCAAGTTAAAGGAGTTCATCATCACCAAGCCCTTATTATATGAAATGTTAAAGGGACTTATCTAAGAAAAAGAAGATCAATAATACAAACAGTAAAATGATAATAAACTCACAACTATCAACAAGTGAACCTAAAAAAACAAAAACAAACTAAGCAAACAATAGAATAGGAACAGATGCACAGAAATGGAGATCACATGGAGGGTTATCAGTGGGAAGGGGGAGGGTGGAGAATGGAGGAAAATACACAGGGAATAAGAAGCATAAATGGTAGATACAAAATAGATGCAGTGGGGGGGCGTTAAGAACAGTATGGAGAAGCCAAAGAACTTATATGTATGACCCATGGATATAAACTAAGGTGTGGGATGATGGTGGGAAGGGTGGTACAGGGTAGAGGGGAATAAAGTGGAGGAAAAAATGGGACAACTGTAATAGCATAATCAATAAAATATATTAAAAAAAGAAAAAGAGTCTCCCTAAAGAAGGTAGTGTAAGGAGGCTTTTCAAGATAGGTTAGGGACAACTTCAAGCATGCCAACATTTGCATCATGGTGATGCCATTAATAGAAGAGAGAGAGCAAGAAATTGAAAACCTGCTTGAAAAAATAGTGATGGAAAACTTCCCTAACCTGGTGAAGGAAATAGACATACAAGTCCAGGAAGCACAGGCTCCCAAGCAAGATTAGCCCAAAGAGGCCCACACTAGACACATTATAATTAAAATGCCAAAGTTTAAAGACAAAGAATCTTAAAAGCAGCAAGAGAAAAGCAGTTGGTTACTTACAAAGGAACTTCCATAAGACTGTCAGCTGATCTCTCAACAGAAAGTTTGAAGGCTGGAGGGGACTGGCAAGAAATAGTTGAAGTGATAAAAAGCAAGGACCCACAGCTAAGTTTACTCTACCCAGCAAAGCTATCATTTAGTATTGAAGGACAGATAAAGAGCTCCCCAGACAAGAAAAAAAGAAAGGAGTTCATCACCACCAACCAGTATTATAAAAGGTCTTCTCTAAGAAGACTAAGAAGAAAAAGATAAAAAAATATGATCAATAAAATGTCAAATAATACATATCTATCAACAATTGAATCTAAAAAAGAAAGTAAATGAACAATTGGACCAAAACCAAGCTCATATATACAATGAACTTTCTGATGGTTACTGGAGGGGAAGAAGATTGGAGGGATGGGTGAGAAATGTGAAGAGATTAAGAAGTACAAATTGGTTGTTACAGAATAGTCATGGGGAGATAAAGTACAGCATAGGGAATGCAGTCAGTAATAGTTTAACAACTATGTATGTTGTCAGATGGGTGCAAAATTTATCATGATGATCACTTAGTAAGTTATGTAATGTCTAATCACCGGGGTGTATACCTGAAACTAATGTAAGAATGTATGTCAACTGTAATTGAAAAATAAAAATAGTTTTTAAATTGAAAAAAGTTGCTAATTCTCCCTTCTCCCCATCATTCTGTAGAGAGAGTATCTTTACTTTAATAGCTAAATGTGGGAAGGATACAGTCAGAATAATAAACATGGACCTACAAATTGAATAGCTTTAACTTATAAAAAACTCGCTACATTATTTCTGTTTGCCTCATTTCACGACAGATGAATTATAGTTTGGTCAGATTGGGCACTGATCCCTCCCACAAACCAGCAGGAGGTAATGGATGGTGGGTTTGACTTTTTTCCCCTTTGGACCTAATAAAAATTTATGATTTGAGAGTGAATTACCAAGAAGGAGGCACAGCATATTATAGGTCAAACGCTTATCTTAATTTATACTGTATTTAAAGAGCAGCTATTGCTTTGTATACTCTGAAAGGGCTGTGGTAATTGAGCCAGCCACATACCAGCTGTTTATAGAAAGCTGAGTGCATTGGGAAATAGAAAAAAAGTGAGTTTCATGCTGGAGAGCAGGATTCTTTAAATGTGAATAGTCCAGATCTTGGTTGGAAAATAGGCCAACCAAACATGAAGAATCCATCTCCTAATATTGTGTCAGTCCTGAATATTTCTTCTCCCTCCCCAGTTCTCCAGATAGCTTATATGTCTTCTGTTCTTTTCAGACAAATACAGTGTCTGCCGTTTAAGTGTTCTTTTAGTAAAAATGACCTGGCCTTTTGAGTTGCTGCCCCCCAAGTCATTTGTGTACTCACATTTATTTTACTGCTCTAAGAAGGGTTTGCTTTTTTAGTATTAAATGATGATCTTTTCAAGTTATTTCACTTCCATGGATATCGTAAGTGGAGCTTCATAGTTGTGGATCTCCTCCAAAATAGAGACTTCCATCGACTTTCCAAAGAAGTATAAGAAGGTGACTGTAGTGACACAGGACATGGGAGAATTACACATATATGATATGCAATTAAAGACTTCATTTTTAAGAGGAACTTTAGAGATCACCTCGTCCAATAACACAGGAGAAATCTGAGGCTCCAAACAGTTAAGGGTTACAGGGCTACCTAGAGGAAACCATAATGTATGGCCTGGGTGAAGAAGAGTCTATTTTGGTTAATTAAAATTTTAATTTAGGAAACAGTTAGCCCTTATTTTTTGTGTTTATGCTGATGGCTTAGATGGAAAGAGACAACACAACAGTTTTCATCCTGTGAGGAGCTTTTATGTCTGCTCGCAACACCCCTCCCCCCAATCAGAGGCTGGTTTATTTTAGCCTTGCATAGGGCCATTGTCATGAAGCTGTGGCATCAAGCCTTGGCCTCGCAGGCTGGGAGAGTGGCTTTGTGAAGGTATAGGGGTGTGGTATGGTGAAGGTGGAACCCTTGCTACCCCATGAGAAATGGGCTGGGTTTAATGGACCACTCACTCCTATGTACTTGGCTGAGCACATCTGAGGTCACAGACCAAGGTGACTCAGTTGCATACTTAGGAAATGGTGGGAGGCATGTGAGTCCTGTGAACTGACTTCTGCTCCAAGGAGTGTTGTTTTTTTTTGTCATGTTCCAAAGCCTGTTCTTACCAGGAAAATCCCTTCTAGTTTGAGCTTTTATTTGCAATGATTGTTAATACTTCTTTTTGCATATAACAAGTGTTTTATTCATCAGAGATGGCTCACCCAATATGAGAGACATTTATTTGGAGAAAAACTGTTCAAATGTAGAAACTGTGGCAATGTTTTAACCTATATCCAAAGCATACCCAACATTTCAATGCAAGTTTTTCAACATTCACTTCTTATGTGGCATATGAGAATTCACGCTATTAAATATTTTTTTTAATAGTGTGATTGTTAATACTTTGGATTGAGGTTGCTTGATGTGCAAAAAGGAAATCTTGCCATGAAGCAGAGTTAAGACTGATGCTAAAGGAGTATTTGAAACTTGAATGTTCAGCTTCTCTGAACGGTTTTATTATTTTGACTAGAAAATGGAACATCTTGTCTCTAAATATAATAACTATTATGATTATGACTTGGTATTACTTGGTAATTATTACTTGGTAATTTTCCACAGGGCTAGCAGACCGGGCCTCATGGATAAACAGATGAAGGAATTAGAACCTTGTGCTACGGCCCCTTCATCGGTCATAATTACAAAACTCCTTCTCACATCTTAGTTAAAAAAAACTAAAAACACATTTTATGTTTCCTGAATTCTAATGAACACTTGCATTTTTATTGCATAAAAATCACGGTTCCTGTTTTGATATAGCATGATAATTTTCTTCATTTATTAAAGTGCATTTAGTGTAGAAACCCCTGACAGTTTACTGAACAGAAAATAAATCATCATGTTGAGCAAACAGAGATGTTCTTTTAGCGGTACCACATGATATGGCAATCTGTCATTGCCACTTAGAAGATGAAGTGTATAAGAACAACTTGACCTTTGAGTGGTCACTTTGAGCCTACCTTTGATTTTATATATGTATTTCTTTTAGCAGATTATTCTTTGTCATTGTTTGAAGTTGTGTAAAAGGTTTCTTAGCAAAGTCAGTTTGAAAGACACATTTATATTGGAGCTCAGTTTATGATGTAAGGCAAATTTGCAGAGAATGACAAGTTAGTCTCTATAAATGAATATAATATATAATTAATTTATAGGTAGTTACAGACATGCTGCAGGTAAAAAAATTAAATTGGGTTTCAACAGATCTAAGTTTTACAGTAAAATATCTCTCTTAATATGTCTTCAGATAAAAATATGTTTTGATTTAAATATATAGTATATAACCAAGTTGCCAACTTTAAAGTAACTCATTTCCTTTCATTAATCCAGTTAAGGTCCATGTGTTTATCTACCCATCCATCCATCCATCCATCCATCCATCCATCCATCCATCCATCCATCCATCCATTCCTCCATCTGTCCGAACAACAAGTATTTGTTGGGAACCTACTTCTTAGTACCTGAGCTAAGTGATAGGAACACAGCAGTGAGTGCAATAAACAACCAATGGGTGTTCATTACATTGGAGGAGTCCAAATGCAGTGTATGTGATTTGTCTCCATCCTTTTCTCTGAACGTGATGACTCGTTACTGAGGATGTAATTGAGTGTGTATCTGTGGCTTTTATTTATACATTTTTGAATTATTTCCAGATTGGAAAAAATGCTTTTTTCTTTTTTTATTATTGTTGAAGTATTACAGATGTCTCTATTTTCCCTCACTCTACCTGCCTCCACCCAGCCCCTGCACCCCTTCCCTATTGTCTGTGTCTATGGGTTATGCACATATGTTCTTTGGCTAATCCCTTCACCTTCTTTCATCCGGTCTCTTCCCTACCCCTCCCCTCTGACAGCTGTGTCTGTTCTATGTGTCCATGCCTCTGTCTATATTGTTCATCATTTTATTTTTTCATTATATTCCAAATATAAGTGAGAACATATCATATTTGTCTTTCTCTGACTAGCTTATTTCACTTAGCATAGTATTCTCCAGGTCTGTCCATGCTGTAGTGAAAGAAAAGATTACCTTCTTTTATATGGCTGCATAATATTCCATTGTATAAATGTATCACAGCTTTCTTATCCACACATCTACTGATGGGGACTTGGGCTGTTTGCAGACCTTGGCTGTTGTTAGTAACACTGTTATGATCATGGGGGTGCACATATTCTTTTGGATTGGTGTTTCAGGATTCTTAGGGCATATTCCCAGCAGTGGGATCACTGGGTCAAAAACAGCTTCATTTAATGTTTTGAGTAAAGTCTATACTGTTTTCCACAGTGCCAGTACCAGGCTGTTTTGATTACAATGGCCTTGCGTTATAGTATAGTTTGACATCAGGTATAGTGATTCCCTCCAACTCTGTTCTTCTTTCTCAAAATTTCTGAGACTGTTTGGGGTCTTTCTTGATTTCATATAAATTTTTGGAATATTTGTTCCAGATCTGTGAAGTATGCCATTTAGTATTTTTAATAGGAATTGTGTTGAATCTATAGATTGCTTTGGTTATATGGATATTTTAATGATAATTTTACCAACCCATTAACACAGTATATACTTCTGCTTATTTGTATCTTCCTTAATTTCCTTCTTCAAAGTGCTATAGTTTTCCTAGTACAGGTCTTTTTACTCCTTGGGTATGTTTATTCCTATGTACCTTATTTTTTTTGTTGTAATAGTAAGTGAATTTTTTTCTTAGTTTCTCTTTCTGATAGTTTATTACTGGTGAATAGAAATGCCACTGTTTTCTCAATATTAATTTTGTATCTACTGCTTTGTTAAATCCATTTATTACCTCTAGTAGCTTTTTGATGTAATCTTTAGGGTTTTCTATGTTCACTATTATGATATTTTGCAATAATGACAGTTTTACCTCCTCCTTTGGATGCCTTTTATTTCATCTTCTTGTCTGATTGCTGCGGCTAGGACTTCCAGTACTGTGTTGAATAAGAGGGGTGAAAGCGGGCATCCCTGTCTTGTTCCTTATCTTAAGGGAAATGCTTTTAGTTTTAGGCCATTGAGTATGACATTGCCTGTGGGTTTGTCATATATGGCCTTTATTATGTTGAGGTATCTTCCCTCTATTGCCACTTTGCTGAGAGGTTTCTTTTTGTCATAAGTGGGTGCTAGATTTTATCACATGCTTTTTTCTGCATCTGTTGATAGAATTATGTGTTTTTTATTTCTCATTTTCTTTTTTGGTGTTTCAGGTTTAGTGATTTGCAGACATTGTACCCGCTTGCATCCCCAGAACAATTCCCACTTGATCATAGTGTATGATCTTTGTAATGTATTGCTGGAATTGGTTAGGTAATATTTTGCTGAGGATTTTAGCATCCATATATGTTATCAGGGATTTTGGCCTATAATTTTCTTTCTTTGTAGTGTGTTTAGTTGGTTTTGGAATTAAGATAATGCTGGTTTCATAAAATGAGTTCGGAGTTTTCCCTCCTCTTGAATTTTTTGGAGCAGTTTAAGAAGGATAGGTGTTAGTTTTTTTGAACATATGGAAAATTCACCTGTGAAGCCATCTGGTCCAGCACTTTTATTTTTTGAGAGTTTTAAAATTACTGTTCAACTTCACTAATTGTAATCTGTCTATTCAGATTCTCTGATTTTTCCTGGTTCAGTGTTGGAATATTGTAGGTTTCTAGGAATTTATTCATTTCTTCCAGGCTGTCCAATTTATCGACATAGTTGTTTGCAATATTTGTTACAATTTTTTATACTTCTTTGATATCAGATGTTACTTCTTTTTTATTTCTGATTATATTTATTTGGGTTATCTCTCTTTTTTCTTCATGAGTGTGGTTAAATGTTTGAGAATCTCATTTATCTTTTTGAGGAAGTAGCTCTTGGTTTCATTGATCTTTTGTATTGTTTTTTAGACTCACTTTTGTTTATTTGTGTTCTGGTCTTTATTTCCTTCCTTCTACTCACTTTGGGCTTTGTTTGCTGGGGTTTCTTTTGTTTTGTTTTTTATAGTTCCTTTAAGTATAAAGTAGCATCATTTATTGGAGATTTTCCTTGTTTCTTAAGGTAGGCATGTAATGTTATGAATTTCTGTTTTATGACTGCTTTCACAGTGTCTCATAGGTTTTGGGTTACTTGATCTCATTGTTAACCCATTCATTGTTTAGCAACATGTTATTTAGCCTCCATGTTTTTGTGTGTTTCTCAGTTTTTTTTTCCTGTGGTTGATTTCTAGTCTCATACCATTGTGGTCAGAGAAAATGCTTGATATGATTTTAGTCTTCTTAAATTTATTGAGACTTGTTTTGTTAACTAACATGTAGTCTGTCCTGGAAACTGTTCCATGTGCACTCAAAAAGAATGTATATTCTGCTGTTCAGAGTGAAGTGGTCTGAAGATATTAAGTCCATCTGATCTAGTGTGTCATTTTAAGGCTGCTGTTTTCTTGTTGCTTTTCTGGCTGGTACGTCTATTATTGGTAAAAGCCCCTACTATGACTGTATACTGTCAATCTCTCCCTTTGTGTCCATCAGGTTTTGCTTTACATATGTAAGTGCTCCTGTGTTGAGTGCATAATGTTTACTAGGGTTATATCCTCTTGTTGATTGTTCCTTTTATCATTATGGAGTGTCCTTCTTTGTATTTTATTGTAGTTTCTGTTTTAAAGTCTATATTGTCAGATATAAAGATTGTCACCCAAGCTTTTTTTTTGTTTTCATTTGCATGAAATATGTTTTTTCATCCCTGTCCCTTTAGTCTGTGTGTATCTTTTGTTCTGAGGTGGATGTCTTGTAGACAGCATATGTATGCTTTCTTATCCATTCAGCTACCCTATATCTTTTGAATGGAGTATTTAATCCATTTACATTTAAAGTGATTATTGGTAGGTATGCATTTATTGCCATTTTAACTTTGGTCTTTTTGTCATTGTTGTTATTATTATTTTCCTTCTTCTAATTCTTAAACCAGGCTCTTTAACATGTCTTGTAATACTGGTTTGTTGGTAACAAATTCCTCTAGCTTTTTCTTGTCTGGGAGGCTCTATATTTCCCCTTCAATTTGAAAGATAGCCTTGCTGAGTAAAGTAGTTTTGGTTGTAGGTCCTAGCTTTTCTTCTGTTTTACTATTCCATGTTAATTCCTTCTGGCCTGATAATGTTTCTGGTCAGAGATGAGCTGACAGTCTTATGGTAGCTCCCTTGTAGGTAACTAACTGCTTTTCTTTTGCTGCTTTTAAGATTCTCTCTTTGTTTTTAACATTTGGCATTTTAATTATGATGTGTGTTTGGGTGGGCCACTTTGGGAACTCTCTGTGCTTCCTGGACTTTTGTGTCTTTTTCCTTAGCCATGTTAGGGAAATTTTTGGTCATTATTTCTTCAAACAGGCTCTTGATCCCTTTCTCTCTTCCTTCTCTTTCTGGTATACCTATGATGTGGAAGTTGTTATGCTTCATGTTGTCCCAAAGTTCCCTTAAACTATTCTCATTCATTTTAATTATTTCTTTTTTTTGTTGCTCTAATTATGTGTTTTTTCCTACCATGTCTTCCAAATCACTGATTTGATCCTGTGTTCCATCTAATCTACTTTTTATTCCCTCCAGTGTATTCTTGATGTCATATATGCTACTCTTCATTTCTTACTGGTTTTTTTTCATGGTTTATATGTCCCTTTTCATGCTATTGTAGTTCTTACTAAGTTCCTTGAGCATCTTTATAACTATCACTTTGAACTCTGTTTATGATAGATAGCTAAACATTTAATTTAGGTTTCTTCTTGGAGATTCCTCCTTTTCTTTCATTTGGTGGCTGTTTCTTTGTCTTCCCATTGTGGCTGTGTTTTTGTATTTGTTTCTATGTATTAGATAGATCTATTATGACCCTCAATCTTCCTTCAGTGGTCTTATGTAGTAGGTGTTCTGTGGAGCCAGATAGTGTGGTCTCCTTGATCTCCTGAGCTGGGTACTTTGGTACTGTCTCTTGTGTAGGTTGTGTGGGCCCTCCTGTTGTATTTGAGTCTTGATTATTGTTGGCTCATTCATTCCTGGGATCGACCTTCAGGCTAGTTGAGTGTGAGGCTCAACACTGACCATATTGTGTGAGCCACTTTGCAGGAACTGCTGTGTTCTTCCTTTGGATATGCTGTTTGTGAAGTTTTTTGGGTCCTGCTCCAATGTTGTATGAAGCTGGCCACTTGGTATATTGGTTCTGGGCCCCTTGGGAGGGATGCTGGCATAAGCCAATATCAGATGCTAACCATGCCTGGCCCTTGGCACTCTGTGTGAAGCTACAACCTATCTGTGGTTTCTGGATGCCTCTGCTGGGCCTGACCGCACCTGGGAAGGACCAAGCTACACTCTAGGGCTGGCTTTTACCAGCACTGGGGCTGGTAGTTGGCCAGCAAATGTCCCAAGGCACCCCGAGATTCACTCTCACCTGCCTTCATCCTCTAGTTGCCTTCCAGGCTCAGTCACTGAAAGAGCCTCTGTGGAATTGGCAGGATGGGGCTAGTGAATCTCTGTGAGAGGAGGTGTCATTCAGACTTCAGGGAAGGTGGTGGTTGTGATGCCCTTCCCCAGAGCCACCACAACTACATCTTTCCCAGATTTTGCCCTAACCTTGGCAGGATGGAGCCTGTAGTAGTCAGGTGTGTGGGGGGCCTCTGGAGCCCAGAGGTTGGGTCTACGAGAAGTGGGGAGTGTGTTTCCATCAGTGCTGGTCAGGTTCACAGAAAGGGGGTAGAATGGCTCCGCCCCAAAGCCGGTCACTTATACCTCCTGAATCAGTCCAGACTTCCATGCCACAACCTATGCTTCTGCCCCCTCAGTTGGGCTCCAGATCTGCTGGGTGGGGCGAGAGGGATTCTAGTGGGTGGGGTAATTGTTTTCCTCTGGGCTGAGGCAGGAGGGGATTGCTCTGCCCAAGAGACTACTGTGGTGTCTGAGAAAGACTCAGTGCAGTGATTTTGGTGGCTGTCCCCCGACATCTCTCCCCAGAGCCACAAACCACAGACTCTCCTCAGGTGACTCCAGTTTGCACCACCCTCTGTCAGAGCCCATGGTGAGTGGCTGTGAAGAAAATTTTGCATGTTGGCACTTTCAGAGTGGGCCTTTGTTTCCAGCAGACTCCACCTCTCTTTAGCGGGCGGAAACTCTGCTGCTTTTCACAGCTGAGTGCTCTGTGGGTGCCTCTTTCCAGCTCTGGTGCTCTGGGCTGGGGAGCCCGGCCTGGGGTTTAGGCCCCATGCCTCTCGGGGAACCTCCTAAAGCTGAGATGTCTCATCAGCACCTCAGCTAACGCCTGTGGGAGTAGGGCCAGCCCTTTTCAGACTCTGCCATTCCTGCCATCTCCATGTGGCTTCTACAAATCTTTGGTTATAGACTCCTATTCAGCTAGTTTTTAGCTGGTTATTCAGGGTGATTGTTTCCCAATTGTGCTGTATCTTCAGTTTGGTTTGGGTAGGAGGTGAGTGCAAGGTCCACCTACTTTGCCCATATATTGAAAAGTATCTGTGACATTTAAGCCCTGGCTGGTGTGGCTCTGGATTGAGTGCCAGCCAGCCTGTGACTCACAGAATAGTGATTCACTTTCCAGTCAGGGCACATGCCTGGGTTGCAGGCCAGGTCCCCAGTAGGGGGTACGTGAGAGGCAACTACACAGCGATGTTTGTCATCCTCTCTTTCTCCCTCCCTTCCCCTCTGTCTAAAAATGAATAAAATCTTTAAAAAAGTATCTGTGACATTTAAAAGGCCTCATTCCCTGCATCCTCTCTCTGTAGTATGCAAATTCAAGCCATTAGAAGCTAATTCAAGGAAGATTTTTCTAAGATACTTACTAGAAAAAATTGTTATTTGAGATGTAAACAATTGTCAACCAAATGAATATTTATTAACTAGTATGTGAAAAGCCTTGTGCCAGGTATAACCTTGTTATTGGTAGTTGTAGGCTGGATTAAGTACCATAACTTAATAAAACTAGCATCAGTGAGACACAGGGTAGGAAAGGCGTGATGGTGGACAAATGTGTAGACGGATCTAGGTTCCGAAAAGCCCCTGGAGACTAAGGCAGCAGTGCTGGGTCTCCACGGACAGTGGAATCACGTGGGAGGAGGTCAGAGTGGTGAACTTGGTAAGGATCTAGTTTCAGAAGTCGGAAAAACCAGGATTTAAGTACAAGCTCTGCAACCTGGGGCACCCTAGTAAATCTCTCCCAGCCTCAGTGCTCCTGTCTAGAGGCAGGACTTCAAAGCAGCCCAGAAGTTGCCAGAGAGTAAACCCTTCAGTGTGTTACTCCCTTTTATTAGGAAGAGATGGCGGGGGCGGAGGGGGCGGTGCGCACAGGGAGGATTGGAGTAGCAATGACAAAAATCTAGTGAAATGTCCTGAGGCGGAACTGAAATCTTTTTTGTTAATACAAATAAGAAATGCAGAAAATACGAATGGAGAAAAAATTTGAAATCTTTTTTTCTTTAAAAGCCCTATTCCTCACATTAGTTAAATATAATTTTCTATAAGTCCAGTCAATATGACATTTTTCCTGACACATCTTTTTATGATTATTATGCATGCACGTGTAGTAGAATGTATATTATCAGCTTATTTTGAAGCAAACATTAAGTAAATAGTTTCTGTGTAACATAGTTAGGTAACAGTACGCCAAAACCTCTTGAATGGAAAGATGTTAAAAGATTTTTAACTCTGTAAGATCATAACCAGTATAATAATTATATATATTTTTCTGGTTTTTTTAATACTTATGAATGGCAGCTAAAAATGGTATAGTGATGTTACTGAGATACTTGTGCCCTGGTAACTGCTTTGCTGGGCTTGAATGTATTTTTTCTTCTATGTTTTTAGGGTTACACACAACCGAATCTCACCGAGGAATCCTAGAACAGCATACCGTGAATCCTAGGGAAACTGGACTTTTGGGTGCCCTTGTTCCTCAGGGGGCAGCCCGCCTCCTCTGGTGATCAAAGTGGTCAGTCGGGGGGAGCTACACTCTCAGTCTAGCTCCCCATCGTGTTGGCTGTGGGACATCTGTGTAGCTGTTTAACCTCATTTCCTTCACTGGCACAAAAGGATAATACAACTGTACCCACCCTTAGGAAACTCAGGGAGAGGCCGTAAAAATCAGTGGTGTATTGGAGGCACCATACTTTGGATATCTCAGAGAGTGGTAGAAAATATTGTTATTGAACACAATCTGATATTCACTTAAAGTGCTTTCTAAAACATTTTAAGGGCATATTAGCTATATTGGATGTAAGTGTTGTAACCTAGGACAATATAGCTGTTTTGTTTTTTTTAGAAGCCCTCAAATGAATAGGAAAAAAGAAACGCACATTTTAAACTGTTGAATATAAATATTAAGTAAAGAAGGAAGGCATTTCTGCTTGTAAGACCTGACAAATGAAAGATGGATCTTTTTTCATCAATTAATATTTTCACTTGGGGACCCTGAGGCAGGTACAGTCTCTGAGACCAGCTTAATGAATCACTTAGAGCTCTGGATGAGAGAGTTCATTCAGTGGAACCAGTTTATTTGTTTTCAGAGTTAATGTGTTTCCCACGAATGTTCCTTGGTGAGTTCTATAAATTGGTGAGCTCTCTAAAGAGCTCCCATAAAGAGACTCTGTCTCCCTGGCCCGAGTTGTGAACAAATTATGAAATAAGGCATTATTAGGGTCATCAGATGGATAACAAAATATTACGTCTGGATAGAACTATGTTGGAGACATAGTGTAAGAGGAAAGAAAGGTTCTGCTCACCTGGTTATGGCCAGGGAAAGGCGGGTGGGTGGAGGAGGAGTGTCATTCTAAGTAGGATTTATGAGCCTGCTCTGTAGGGGAAGCTCAAATTTCAAAAGAGGGAAAAAAACAGGGAGGAGTGAGTTGAAGGAGCTGAGCGGAAGGTCAGCCTTGTTTAGGGAAAATCCCTCTTTATAGGAACCAAGAACAGGGAGCGGGCATTTCCTGTTAACAAGATGAACTCTTCCAAAATCCCCCCCTTTAAAATTCTGTGGCACCAGACAGTAGCAGGAGCCCGGCCACATCTGGGGATCAGTGAAGGAATTCCCATTTCCTTTCATTGCAGGTTTGTTCATTTTAAGCATCTGAAACCCTTTTTGCTTGCGGTTGTATTGAACCTAGTGTAGTTATACGGTTTCCCACATTCAGGACAGAGTTGGGGAGTGGAGTGGGCAACGATTTTGAAGTATGTGTAGGATTACTTTTTTTTTTCTGACCGACTTGGGTGGGTTTTTGCCCCAGTCACCATCTCAGCTTGGTTGAATCATTGTTTAAACCAAAGACATAACTTAAGGGTGGATTATGGATGTTTCATTTTTCAAAAATTGTGACTTGGGTCCAGGGCTTAAATCATTAATCCTAGTCCAAGTGTGGATTGTGCAGGGTTGAAAATATTTTGCAATAATTTTTTAAAGCAAATATTACTTACTCATCTTGTTACAGAGAACAAATATTAGAGATTTGAATCAGCGGGCATTGTCCCTGATTAACTTATCAGTCCCGACACGCTTTCACCGTGTTCCCAGCCTTGCCAGTTTCCAGCTGATCTAGAGCTCGGCTGTGTTGAAGAGCTGGACTGTACTCATCAGTGGCTTGCGTCATAGGGAGGGAAAGTCTGCACCGTCAGTTCAGTGACTGGGCTGCCGTTCCTCTGCTCAGCGGCAGGGGCGCTGCTTCTTGAACACCCCCAGGAGCGCTAGAGGCCTGTTTCAGAACAGGAAGATTTTGAATTTGGAGGCTTTCAGGAGTGCAAGATGGTGAAATGGTTCAATTAACAAACATTTGTTGAGTGTCTTTATTCAAAAGCAAAGCCCAAGAGAATATAAAGTGTGAAAAAACAGTATTTGTTTTTAATGATTCTTTAGTCTGTTTGGAAGAGGTGGAATTAAGAAGGTTGCTCTATCCAGCAAGCTATCATTTAGAATGGAAGGGCAGATAAAGTGCTTCCCAGATAACGTCAAGTGAAAGAACTTCATCATCACCAAGCCCTTATTATGTGAAATGTTAAAGGGACATCTATGAAAAAGAAGATCAAAACTATGAACAGTAAAATGACAACAAACTTACAACTATCAACAACTAAATCTAAAAAACAAAAACAAAAACTAAGCAAACAAGTAGAACAGGAATAGAATCACAGAAATGGAGATCACATGGAGTATTGTTAGTGGGGAGGGGAGGAGAATGGGGGGAAAAGGTACAGGGAATAAGAAGCATGAATGGTAGGCACAAAATAGACAGGGGGAGGTTAAGAATAGCATGGGAAATGGAGAAGCCAAAGAACTTAAATGTACAGCCCATGAACATGAACTAAGGTGATGGGGGAATGCAGGATGGTGGGGGGTGCAGGGTGGAGTAGAATAAAGGGAAGAAAAAAATCGGGACAACTATAATAGCATAATCAGTAAAATATACTTAAAAATAAAACTAAAAAAGAAACATGAAAAGAAAGGAAGGGTAAAATGACAACGTAAAACAATTCAAAGCACACTTAGGAAGCAACTGTTGTGGATTCGCTGCTACAGTTGGTGCTGCTGTATAACAATCAATGAGAAATAATTGAGGTCTAGAGGAAATCTACATTCCCCACAAGGTGATAGGTTATGTGAAATAGCCTTTGGGGGATGAAATATAAAAGGACGCACACATCATGGCACATCTGCCAGGCTCAGAGAAAGCTGTGGAAGGGAACGAATGTTGGAGCTGAGCCTTCATGATTGAGGAGGAGTTTCCTGAATAAAAATGACATGGATGGAAGTAGAAGAGGTGGATTCGAAAGATGTAGTAGAGGGCATGAGGACAGGCCTTGGTAACTGATTAGAAAAGGCCAATATGATGCTAGGAAATGGAACTTGAGTGGTGGAATAGTGATGGAATAATTAGAGAAAAAAAGGGAGTCAGAAAGTGAGGTACCATGGTGCAGAGAAGCTGATGTAGTTGAGTTAATAAATGATACTATTGATAACAGTCGCTTTATCCTGTTGCTATCAACATTGCTTTTAAACCCAGAACATTCTCACATTAGGTAAAGAACCACAGTAATTGGTGTAACAATTACTTGAAGAACTGTAAAATGCTCCGAGCTATAGGTAGGATGGAGAGATAAAAACATATGCTACAGTAAGCTTGCTGTAATTTGAGCTGTAATTACACTTCATCTTTCTCCGCACAACGGAAGAATGAATTAAACTGAAGATTACTAGATTTTTAGTTTCTATTTATTGTTGACTGGAGTTGATTTGTGTTTGTAAGGGGAAAATTTTCTAGCTTTGGAATATACATTCTCTACTTTTAGTCTAATGGACTTCATTTATTGATCTTCACAGGATAATATGTATTCTGCCTGGGTTTCCAAGGCAATGCCCAGCAGAACCTCTTTTTTGGGGTGTTTTTGGAGGGGACTTTTCTTGATATCTTTGCCTCTTGGGGTTGCCACAGCCTGCTGTTGTAGTTGCTGCCCCCAGGGTCTCTCTTCCTCTGTCATACCCTTCCCAGGGCCCGTGGGACTTTTCCTCAGAGATGCCCTGTTCAGTCAGTGCACCTGCTGACTCCCACACATTTCTGTATCTTAAAAATGAAAGAAAGTGGCAGTAATCCAAAAGATATTGACTGCGAAAGGAACAAATAAAGATGCATCAGATGAAGGGTGTATTTACATTTACATATGTGTAAACTTTCGTAGAGCTTTATTTTGAGTTTGGTGTGAAAACCATATTTTTGCAAGTAATGTAGGATTTTACTTTAGATTATTAGAATTTGTTTATTGGCATTGCTGACCTGGGTGAGCTAAAAGCTTCTGGAGAACTAGACATTTTGCTTCTTGATCTAGTTAAATTTGAGTCCTTTTCATGGTAAGAATTAACCTGGGTTGTTTGAGTGTAGTGTCAGGAACACGGAAGTCACATGTATTATTGAACAAATAGTGAATCTCATGGAGATGAAGATTGAGAGGATGGCAGATGACTTTACCTCTCTCTCCCCAGCACTTTTTGAGGGAAGATCGTAGGACTGACCAACTACTATAATATTTTTTGGAGCACAATTCAGTAAGCTTTTACACAGTGTTATGCTGGTGAAAAATGAAGGTAGATTTTGAGCTGGAGGCTTGGGAGACCTCTGCGTTGTTAAGTAACATGGGGGTGCCAGGAGAGAGGGGGAGTTGTAGGAAATATGTCAGGGGCAAACATAGTCATTTTGTATTTGAGATTGGTTGAGATTTTTTTATAATTAAACTGAAAGATAAGTTCTGGGAAGTTTTATATTTGGAAGCTTGGTTTGACTTCTAATAGAATTTAAGTACCTGGCATGTAGCGGCTTTAAATAATATAAACACCAAGCTGAAAAAATAGATGGGAAAGTTCTAGACATAGTGCTAGGTGAGGAGGATGTAAATGGAACAGAGATGTGCCTCCCCCGCCCTGGGGGCTTGGTCCTTGCTGTTTCCTGTCTGGCACATTCCTCCTTCAGGCAGGCAGGCACATGGCTTACTCCTTCAGCACCTTTGGGCCTCTCTATTCAAATGTCGCATATTCAGTGAAATTAACCTTAACCTGCTCCTAGTCTGTGTCTCCCGTCTGTAGTTTGTTTTTCTCCATAGCATTTCATAGTAATTTAATAATATATAAATACATAGCTATATGAAAATATATACTATATATATTTATAAACACAAATATAGCTATTTTGTGATAATCTAGATGGAATTTAGGGGAACTATAAATTAAGTAGCAAGAGATAAATTTAGAATGGCAAGTTGGGGGCAAATAATGGAAGCTCCAAAATGTAAAGTTTCCATTGGGAACTATGTATGGTGTATACATAGTATTTTACAAAGAGCATTGGGATCATTGTTCTACATTCAATGGTTATGAAATTCTTACTTGTTCACCAAATACTTATAGAGCACCTACTATGCAAGTTTAGGTACTGGGGACACCAGTAACAAAACACGCAAAAATCATTTCCTATCTGAAATATTTCCTCTATTGAAATGTAATCAACTTCATTGATCAGAAGAAGACCACCGTTTAGGAAATCATTTACAGAAATAGGCATGATGTTCAGATGATGTCACCTGGGATGATGTTTTTGACAAGGCAAAAAGAGAGTGTTCAAAATGATGTGGGGAATGAACATTCAGAGCTTACTGAGCTCTTCGAGAGTTTGTAGATGAGGGGAAATGAGGAGTCTGATGCCTCTAAGATTTGAGTCTCAGTAGCTGGAAGAATGGTGGAGCGCTTAAGGGGTGCCAGAAAGGGAGACTACTGTGGAAAATTGTGTTGTCCACTTTGATATGTTTAGGATTTGACCGTTGCCATTCATCCAAGTGGAGATGCCCAGGAAGGGGATGGAAATGCAGATGTGGAACTCAGGGGAGATGCCCCAGACCAGGTTTCATTGCAGCAGCTGATATTTACTTGTGCACCATTTAAATGTAGCTCTAGGTAAATGAGTTAACATAAAAGCACAGAGTGTCTTCTTTATCCAGTGTCATGGGATGTCAGCTGCAATATTAATTTGCCATCCTATCACTACTGCTGTTGGTCACGGGAGTGTGCACTGTCCCTAAGTCTGATCATGTGGAGCTTTACGAACGGACACTGTATTCCTGAGCCTGGGGAATGGCTATCCTGTGCCCTTACTTTACATACACACTGTGGTTGTAGCTCCAACAGTAGCATCTGTTGTACTTATCAATTGTACATATTATACTTATCAATAATTAATCCATTCTTGAAATTTAGTAAGCTGCTCACTCAATAATAAACCAGTAATTTAATCTACTGCTTATTATGAAGAAATATTAATGCGAGAATGAGAGATTTACGATTAAATTTATATTCCTCAAATTGCCTTAGCTGATGACACATTTTATGCTCATTGATAACGGGCTTACATTCTTCATGTTTTTACTTTTTAAATGATGATATAGGGAATGCCACTTAGACTAGTGTGGCGAAAAGCTCTATATCAGAGCAAAAAGCTCAATCCACCTTTTGTCTACTCTTAGATATAATTTCATTTTCAAGAAATACTATGTTTTGTCTATCAGAGCCCACATTCGGATTGTAATAAAAATTTTACTTTATGTGTAACATTATTTATGTCATATATAAGTCTGAAATACTTGATGTAAGTAACTAATGGACTGCTTTTGCTTCACATTCCACCTCTTTTATAGGAATGTGCTTTGGTTTCAGGCAAGTAATGGGAAACTCGACTAAAATCATAAGAAAGTTTTCCCCTCACATCACAAGCAGTCCAAGAGCAGTTCCAGGGTTGGTTAATTCGGCTTCTCGAGCCATACTCGTATTTCCAAAGGCTAGTTATTATCTGTTTTTCTGTAAGCCATTTCAGAATTTTGGCTTTTTGTTTTTGATTTTTTCACTCAGGGTTGTAAGATGACTATATCACTGTGAGCATCAAATCCTCACAAAATTAATGGTTAAAGGTTGTAAGAGGAGACGCTTTATTACCTTGTGTTAAGATAAATTTATTGAGATAATTTACGTACCATAACATTCACCCATTTATAGTGTACAAGTCCATGGCTTTAGAATATTTGCATCGCTTTGTAACCATCATCATATTCTGATTTTAGAACACTTTTGTTACCCCCAAAGAAATAGTCACACCCCGTCTCCTGTCCCCTCAGCTCTAGGCAGACACTAGTCTGCTCTCCGTGTCTATGGATTATCTTATTCTAGACATTTAATATAAATGGAATCATGCACTATATGGTGTGTTCTGACAGCACTTCTTTCACGTAGCATAAAGTTTTAAATCTGTATCAGTGCTTCATTACTTTTTATTGCTGGAGAGTATTCTGTTGCGTGGATATACATTTTGTTTATACAATCATCAGCAGGTGTTCGGTGATTGGCAGTGTTTGGCAGTTATGAGTAACGTAACTATGAACATTTGTATAGTGTAAGTTTTGTGTGTATGTATGTGTTCATTTCTCTTGGTTATATACCTAGGTGTGGAAATGCTGAGTCATCTGGTAATCCTTTGTTGTACATTTTAGGAATTGTTATTTTGCTAAGTGGCAGTATCATTTTACCATCTCACCAGCAGTTCCAATGTCTCCACATTCTGGTGAGTACTTGTCATTGCCTGTCTTTTTGATCACAGCCCTGTGAGTGGGTATGAGGTGGCATCTCATCGTGGCTTTGACTTGCATTTCCCTAGTGAGTAATCATATCGGGCAACTTCTCATGTGTTTGGCCATTCCTATATTTTTCTAGTCACCATTTTGCTAGTTTAAAAAATTGGGTTATTTGTCTTATTGAGTTGTATGAGTTCTAGTTGTATGAGTGTCTGTCTATTATAGACACAAGTATTTTATCAGACATGATTTGCAAATATTTTCTTTTATTCTGTGGGTTGTCTTTTCCCTTTCTTGATGATGTCACTTGATACCCAGAAGTGTTTGATTTGGGTGAGGTCTAACTTATCACTCTTTTTACCTTATTGGGTGTGGTTTTGGTGCCATTGCCATCTTTTTTATTAAGTAAAATTTTTTAATAAATAACATAACACTAAAAAGTGTGCAAATCACAGTGCACAATTCATTGCATTTGCATAATGTGAACATACCTATGAAGCCAGAATGAATAAACCCAACATAACCAATATCCCACAAGCTTTTTTCATGCTTTCTTGAAGGTTAACGATGATTTTGACTTCTAATATTATAGATGAGTTTTGTCCGTTTTGAGATTTTTTAATATAGATTGAATGATACACCATGGCCAGCTGTGTTTTACTCAGCATTAAGTTTATAGACTCATCTACATTGTGGTGTGTACTTTTTTTTGGCATTGAAATTTTTTTTAAGAATTATCAGGAAGGGAAGAAAGAAAATCAATGTATTTCCCCAATTGTTGTTCAGTTACTGTTGTCATCATCTTCCCCCACTGCTCTCACCTGCCATGCTGGTCCCCTGCCCCGCACCATTCAATTCTCCCCCCCCCCCCCGTTGGCCTTGTCTATGTGTCCTTTATACATGTTTCTTGAGGACCCTTCCCTATTTTCCCCCATTATCCATCCCACTTCTGTCCCCTCTGGTCACTGTCAGTTTGTTCCTTATTTTCAGTGTCTCTGGTTCTGTTTTGCTCCCTTGTTTGTTTTGCTCACTTATTTGTTTTGCTGATTAGGTGCCACTTATAGGTGAGATCATATGGTATTTGTCTTTCACCTCCTGGCTTATTTCACTTAGCATAATGCTCTCTGATATGTACTTTTCATTGGCTTGTTTTCATGTATAGTATTTCACTATGTGAATTTTCCACAGTATATTTTTTCCTACTATTTTTAGACATTCGAATGGCATTCAGGTCTGGTCTTGCCAGCCTAGAGCTTCTGTGAATATTCTAGTCTTTCAGTGAACATACTATATACTTACAAGTGTAGCCTGGGTTATAGAATAGGCTTAGTTCAGCTCTAGCGGATACTGCCATGGTTGCACCAATCCATTCTGTAACCACTTTTTAAATCTTTTTAAAGAACTAGGAAACATTTTTCCAGAAGTCTTTCTCCCACCTACCCTCCAGAAGAATTCCCCTCATGTGTCTCCGGTTACAATATCTGTACATGCAGTGTCCTGAAACAGCCATTTCAAGAGAAACGACAGAGCTGTAATTGTCTTAGCTTAATCAAGAGTCGACCTCTGGGGTTGAGGAGGGGCCTAGCGTTCTCGTGAACTGTTGACCTTCTGATACATAAACGCGGTGGGGTTCTGTTCGGTGGAGGAGAGGGGAGGGGAGTGTGTGGTGAAATCAACTGCTGAAAAAAGGGACATTCGGTTAAATCAATTAGAGGCCTCTCTGAAAAAGTGAGCTATTCACCCCATTAGATATCTCTTCTGCAGTTATTCTCACAATTTACCAGGTCTTTCAGTTTCAGGACAGCTTAGTATAGTAAGTGCTCAATAAATATTTTTCTAATAGTGATTATATTTTCTCATTTTAAAATAAAATTTTCAAAACATTATGTTTTCATTGGGCTTGCCATTATAGACTAAATGTCCACCTTTGTGTAGTATTGTTAGTCCTCGCTTTTAACTTTGTTACAATGCCTACTGAAAATGTGCTGTATGAAATAGACAGGGGAGAGGTTAAGAATGGTATAGGAAACAGAGAAGTTGAAGAACTTATATGTACAACCCATGGACATGAACTAAGAGGGGGGATGCTGGAGGGTTTGGGGGTGCAGGGCAGAGGAGGTTGGTAAGGAGGGGAAATTGCAAAAACTATAATAGCATAATCAATAAAATATACTTTAAATAAACAAAAAAAGAAAATGTGATGTGAAGTGTTCACTTATTCACAGGTGGCAAACACAGGGCCCGTGGACCGAATCCGGCTCCACCTTGTTTTATCCGGCCCGGCACCTTGTTTCTGCCCAGTGGCAGCGCCAGCTCCTCGCCCCTAGTTAAGGAGCAGTTCCATTTACACAGTCCTAAAATTATATTCAGCCCTTTGAAGGCAACCATGAGGCTGATGTGGCCCCTGGTAAAAATGAGTTTGATACCCTTGATTACACGGTGTTACCATTTTCCCACAGAAACATGTTTTTATCATACTTCATTCCTGTTAAAGGCTTAATGGCAAATTAATTAAAAACATTTAGTACTGTATTATATAAAAGCAAAGATACTAAAATAGCTGTATATCTCTAAAATCATTTTAGATAGCAAAATTGTCTTCTGAGTTATGTTCTTTTAAAGCGAGAAAGGCCCTTGTTTTTCTAAGGGGCCCATCTCAATGAGTACATATACACATAAAAATACAGTTTTGTTCATTGATATATTTTATTTGGATAAAACAAATTGCTATCTGTAATAAAAACTTGTGGAAAACAATAATTTTGTTTCTGTTCCTTGAATTTACTTAGGTTTTTGAAAAATGGTTTGGGTGCCTAAACTAATAAGGGCGTGAGCAGTGTGGTATATGTGCTAGTTAGACAGCCGTGACCGCTGGAGCAGACAAAGGAAGTGTTGTGAATTACAGGGGCCAGCGGGGTCTGGAGGGGCAGGCCCAGTGCGGGGCAGGATCGGGCGTAAGAGAAGTCCTTAATTTCTAACTGGTGTCGCACATCTGCCTTCTGAACATTTAAAGCACGTTCACCATGGATGGTTATACATTTTGGATTATGTGTGGAATGTAATCATCTTGTTTTAGACATGTTTTCCCCCGTGTCTTTATGAGCTGTACAAAATTGAAGTGCCTTGTCATATAAAGGCAAGTTTAGTTTCTTATCTGAATTGTACTTTCTCTGGTTCACACCCATTGATGCCTTTCCTGTTCTTGGTTGACCTTTTTTCACCCAAGCTGTTTTGGTACAAGTTCCACCCCAATGAACAAAAGTGATACTTTACCTTGTCACGACATTGAAAAAAACTAGGGCACTGTGTTTTAGGTCAGTAGTAGGTTTAAAGCCAATTTTCTAAATTCGTTAAAATAAATTGGTTCCTGTTTGGTTACCTATAGCGCAGCACTACATGTTAGCAGGAAGGTCTTACAGAAATCTCAGGGGAGCGTGGTTTTCTTTAATTAGTCCTAGAAGTGATGTGGTTTATGGTGAGTTTGCCAGAGAATCACCCTGTGGGTACCTCTCTCGGGCAGTCAGTGATTTGGATTAGTTTGTTATCATGTTCAAGTACACTACAAACATATAAATAAGGAAGTACTTGGTTGTCAAAACATAGGTGTAGATTTGTACAGAGCTTTTTGTCCGTAAGACTTGGACAGCCCGCCTCTGTAGTCATTGAACTATAGACAGGGGAAAATTCCTCCATTCCATGGGGAATGTTTTTGGTGACATTTGGTTACATATGTCTCTATGTGTACATTTATTTGTTTAGCCTGTCAAAGTTAACTCTTGTCCCAGTATTTTGAAGATACAGTATTTATAGTGTTGGAAAGTTTTATGTCCTTTACATTAGCTCATGGCCTTGGAGTTAATGCAACAGTCATTTTACTGCGGTCCCGGGGGCCTTGTGGGGCCAGAGTTAACAGTTCTGAAAAACACCTGTGTGCTGGGAACATGCCATCTCTTATGTAATTATTAAAATATCCCTTAGAGGTAGATGTTATGTCCATTTAAAAAAACAATTTAAAGATTTTATTTATTTATTTTTAGGGAGAGGAGAAGGGAGGGAGAAAGAGAGCGAGAGAAAGATCGATGTGCCCCAACCAGGGGCTGAACCCACGACTCAGGCATGTGCCCTGACCAGGAATTGAACCAGAGACCTTTTGTTTTGCAGGACGATGCCCAACCAGCTGAGTCATACTGGTCAAGGCTATGTCTGTTTTTCAGCTCGGTAATTAGGTCAGGAGGTGTTAAGTTGCCCAAGGTGCCACGGGTAATGGCTAAGACTCCGACCAGCTACCATTTTCTTTCCTCTGCAATATGTGCCTTCTCTTATTTCTAATAAAGTGGTTCTGATTTTTACCCTCGATAAGTGCAAGAAGAAAAAAGAGAGAGAGAAAATGAAAGCCTGTGAGTATTCTGTGCTACCAGTGAGGATTAAAATGGTTTTTCTTTAACATTTTCAGATAAGTGCATTTTACTGTAATCTGTAACATTTTGAATATTGTAATTGAATTTTTAAAATGTTTTTCCTGAAAATTAGTCTATTAGGCAATGTATGCCGAGTATAAGGTTGGGAACATGAAAATTGACAGTGTTATTTCATAGAGAAATAAAATAGCACTGAAATTTAAATCCAATTAAAATTGCTTTATATGCATTCTTATTACTAAAAAGAGCTTATTACTGTAATTGTTATCATCAGCTTACCCGAAACAGTTAATATATAATAAACCAAAATTATCATACTTTTAACAATTATACAAAGACATTTTTTAAGTGCATTTTCTATTAAGGAATTTGAACTACACCCTATGGATGGTAAGAAGCCCCCAAGGAACTTTCCCAGCAGGGGGACGAGACCAGGTTTAGCTGGTTTAACTGTTATAGCTGTTGGATGGAGGGTAAATTTGGAAAGCTGACTTTGGAAGCAAGGGGATGTGTTAAAAGACCTGGGCTATAATTCTAGGAATAGGTTATCGATGTCTACACTAAGGAATTGTTCATGAGAATAAGCAGAGCAGGTGGACTGGGGAGATTTTAAGGAGTTAGAAAAAGGCAGGATCTAGGTCTTGGTTGTTTGTAAGGGAACGGGGGTGATGGAAGAGATTTCTGGCTTGGGTCCATTAACGCAGCTAGGAGCAAAGAGGAAGACAGCTCTGGGAGGTGGTGGGGTGACTTCAGTTGTGAAATGCTAACTGTAAAATATTTCAGTAGGTAGTTTAGTAAAGGGATCTAGACTCAGGACAAAGTTTTTGGCTAAAGATGTTGATTTGGGGATTATAGGTCTCTAGATGACAATTGAAGACAAGAGGGCAGATAAGATCGCCTAACAAGACTGTGCTGATTGAGAAGAGAATAGGTGAGAGGATGGAGCCCTGCCAGAACCAAGGGCGGTGGCAGGGGAACAGGGGAAGGAAACCAGCAAAGGAGCCCGGCGTGAATGGCCATTGAGGAGGACAGCCCTGGGGAGCGGGCTGCCAGGGCGCCCGTGAGAAGGGGGTGGTTTGAGAAGAACAGGCAGGGGTCTCCGATGCCGTAGAGCAAGCAAGACAGACAAAAGGTGTGACTGAGCAGAAGAAGGTTCCTGGTGAATTGGGGAGAGAAGTTTCACCAAAGAGGTGGGGATGAGAGACGACCTTCAGTGGCCTGGGGAGGAAAAGGGCTGGGAGCAAGCAGCGACGGGGAGTGCAGATAAGGCTGTGAAAAAGTCTGCCTCCAATGGAAGGTACTAGGAGGGTGTGTGAGGTCAAGGAAGGGAATTTTGTTTAAGTGAGGAAAATTTGTACAGATTTATAAGATGATGAGCAGCTCACAGGGAGATATCAGGTCAAGGCTCAGGACAGTGAAGAACTGGTGGACCAAGGACTCTAAGGGGTCAGGAGAAGAATGGAGCAGAGAGAGCAGAGGCACAGGTCGACTCCTAGATAAGAGGGATGAAATCTCCACGTCAGGTGGGGAAGGAGGAAAGGATGGCAGGATGGGCCGGCAGGACGCAGAACCTGCTCAGATGGTTTTACTCGCTTTTCCTGGCAGGAGATCTTGGTTAGAATATTAGTGATGTGCACGAGAGCTTGCAAAGGGGTGACCTTCAAGTTGGATTTAGGGATGGATCCAGCCAGCACTGTGCTTTGTAAATTTTGGTACCTAACCAACCTTCGGGCGGGGTGCTGATTTTCTGGTTTTCACAGCCCTCCTCCTCCTTGCCTCATTCCGTTCTTCCCTTCATTGATCAGCCAAGTTCCTGGACACTCTTGAATTTGTGACTCTGATGGAAGTGACCTGGCTTTCTAGAGTGAAAATCATTGTTAATTATCTTTAAACCTTAAGAAAATAAACAGTTGAGTTCAGGCAGGATAAGAACATAACTAAACTGAACAGAGATGAGCATTTTATTTTCAAGGATCGCGCTCTTTGTTTTCTTTTTCTTCCATTAAAAAAAATTATAGTTGACGAACAATATTGCATTAGGTATGCAAATAGTGATTCAACATTCACGTACCTCACAAAATGGTCACCACAATGAGTCTAGTAGCCGTTTGGCGTCATATGTACTTGGAAGGCTACTGCTGACTACATCCCTCCGCTGTACATTACATCCCCATTCCTTATTTTTATGACTGGAAGTTTGTATTTATTTCTTAATCCCCTTCCTCTATGGCAAAGATCAGTTTGTGCTCCGTAGCAATAAGTTCATTTCTGTTTAATTTTGTTTGTTCATCTGTTTTCTTTTTAGGCTCCACACGTAAGTGAGATCATATGGTGTTTGTCTTTCTCTGTCCGAACTTACTTCGCTTAAGACTGTGGTATTTAAATACAACCATGCCTACCTTCCTGCTGCAGCTCCTCCTTCCCCCCCCCCCCCCACTCTAACGGGCTCTGGTCAGCATTTACTTGACATTTACCAGGGGCTTTCCAGATAATACCTCTTGCCCTTGCATGGCCTTACACATTAGATAGTGTGATCTCTCATTTACAGCTGGGATTCTGAGAGCACAGGGAATTTTCTCAGGAGTTTGTAGTAAGATTGCTCACTCACACCAGGTGTGCAACTTGGTACTATGTGCTCTTGGCATTGGGCACAGCCTGACTAGATTACGAGCTATTTCTTGGGTTGCGCGCCCTCCATTTTCCCCCCTAGTTTTTCTTGTCTTTGGGGGGAATGATGTTTGTCATTCCTCCACGTGTTGTGTCAACATTCACACTGTGAGTTCTGCCCTGATCCGTGTTCTGCCCTTCCTATTTGGAGGAAAGAGCTGGCTTAGAGGTGGGGAACCCACACTGCCTGGTCCACGTCCTGGCTCTTAGCTGTGCAGCGTACGGCAGGCTTCTTCACCTTTGGTCTCTCCATTTCCTTCCTGTTAAGGTGGGGAGTTGGGGACAGCCACAGAATTAGTGAGGACCGAGTGAGGTAATGTTTGCGAAGAACAGTGCCTGGCAGAGATGTAAGCTCGGAGCTCATTAAATAAACATAAATACCCAAACTATCGATTTTATATTTTTATTTATTCACACCCTGGATTTTTTTTAAATAAAAAGACTTGAGGTCTTTGTATTTACAGTGTTGAAAGCAGTGAATACTACCACCTTAGACATTACTGGCACTCAATAAATGTTTTGATGGATGCTGACATTACTCCGGAACTCATCCGTCAGTTGTAGTTCTTATTTGGGGATAGAAGGGGAAATATTACAGACAAGCATTAGGCACTGACTCACTGTTCAAGGTGAACAGATGCAATCTACATGTGACTTATATTCTATAACCCCAAGACACTTTGTTAGTCTCTTTACTTTCTTTATTTTATGGAAAAAACAAATGAAATATAGAGAATTTAAGTTAACAGCAATTTACTTGCAGCCATAATCCACAATGCAGATATTTTTCTTTTAGAAAATAAGAGAGTGGGTATTTCTTGGAAAACCAAGAAACCAGTGTCTAAGATTCACTTTTAACTGCTTCTCATCCGACGCTAAAGAAAATCTTTCAACATGGTGCACTCTTTTATTTCTTTATCCCTGCGACTGTTCCAGCAACCCCTCCCAACCTTTCAAATTGAACGTCCTTCATAAAGGAAGCCCCACTTTTGGAGAAGAGCTCTGACAGTATCACTCTGCGCTGTTTCTAGGAGGGCAACAGTAGCAACGTAAACAGAAGGAAATCAGCATTCAAAGGGAAGATCATTTGGCTTTGGAAAAAATCCTTTTGTAAATTACGTAGAACTAGTGCCTTTTTCAATGAGGATTCTGAACCCTAAGAGCACTAGAAATACCTTCCGGTATGAATGTATAAATGGATGAAGATGCTCTGAAATGGTCCGGTACAGCCTCCTGTTCCTTTCTCCTGTCTAAGAAGATACATAATTAAGTTTAGGCAAACATAACAAGGAGGTGACAGAGATAGAGTTTCAAATAATTTGTTTGCCCTTCCATGCTTTACAGCACTTTGTCATTATTGTATCTGTCTACACCCTTGAATGTCCTTCTCTGAAAAATAGCCGCACAGTGTATTGACAATGACATCTTAAAGTGCGGGAGCACCTGAAAATAATATACGCTTATTCTCCATTTCTGTGCAGATGAATGGCTGCTTCGGGTAATCAAGAGTGAGTCTGGGCCTTTCTCTGCTGTTTTTCTACTAGTGAATGCTCCCATTTCAAACATTTCACCAGTTCCCCCTCCCCATCTTTTTAAAGTTTTCAGTATTTAATACCTTCTTTCCTTCAACTCCTAATGTCATAAATGTAGTCGAGACAGTAACTTTTTTTCCATTTTCTAATTTTATAGCTCTTTCCGAACGCTCTGAGAATGGATATTTTTGGAGTGAGAGCATGGTTGACGTGAGAGACTTGGCTCCCAAAACTCAGAAACAAGCTGGATTTTTCACAGCTCTCCATAGTTGAGTTTCTTTGTGACTGAGGAAAACAAGCAAAGTCAGGGCCTAGGTGCCAGGCTGTGCTCCTGACGACTCCTTTCCCTCCGTGAATCTGTACCAGGTAGTGGCCTGGCTCGGAGGAAAGTTCTTGACGACTAGTGTTTGGCAGAAAAATGGTTTTTGGGGTCATTGACATCTGTTCCCAAGTGCATTGAGTACTTCTGACATAAACATTTATGGCAGTCTGTGATTTTTTCAAGTTTTACTTTTCCCCATTGTAGGATTAAAGAATACTAAAAATGAAAGGTGAATTTTGCTTCAACGGAAGCATACTGATTCTCCTCATGAAAAAGAAATTACTACCTTTTGACGTGTTCTGATACTGCCCACCTGGCCCCGGTCAGTTTATCCTAAGGCCTTCATGCCTGCCACTGTTCTTTGTGTTGTAGTGCAGTTTCCTTCCCAATAATCTTAAAAATATATATCCCAAATCTCTTTTTATCCTCATTTTTTTTTGTTTCTCTGTAGCTGTTGTAACCTTGACACTGTGGACCACCCTTTTTTTCTAGAGAGTCTTTCTCCTTTGTCCGAATGGGACTTGGGAATTTTCTGGGCCTCCTCCCTTTCCTCATGTCACCATTTCCCAAAGCTTAAGTCCTTTCCCGTCTGTCACTCTCCTTCATGACTTGACCCATGGGTGACCTGACCCTGTGAGGCTATGTCTAAGTATCAGAAATAGCTGCATTCTTTACCCTTAGCTGTTCTTGTTCTGCATCTCTTACTTGTGGGAGACCAATTGAACTGTTCTGATAGAACTTTCAACTCACCTAAAACTCATTTTACTAGAGCTCATCTTACTTTCGGTAGGTAATTTAGGGTAGAAACTTCGGTTGTCCCCCCTTTTTTTTATATCAGTTGGTTGAAGTTGTATTTCTGTCCCCTATCCACCATCTCCATCCCCAATCTGTCTATCAAAGGCCTTCCAAGGTCTAGGAGGAGAGGTAGAATTGAGAGAAGCAGGGAACAGCATTTCAAGTGAGTGGAACATACACAGAACGGGGGGGGCAGTATTGTGAGGGGTCAGAAGATATACTTGATTTGAGTATCTTAGGGGTAGTTAGAATGAGGTTAGAGAAACTTAAGCCTGATATGGGTAAAATAAAGAAATTGGACATTTTTGAGCAGAGAAAAATGTGAAACCTGCATTAAAGAGAGATTCATTGGGCTTTGTAATGTAAATAGTTAAGGGCTGGACAAGGCCTTGGTGAGTTGGAGATAGAGGGTGGAAGTTCAAGGTCTGAAGCCTGGGAAACTGGGGGCTCCATCAAGAGACTGGGAGGGCATCTTTTTTTTTTTTTTTTTTTTAAGGAAATCGATGTCAGTTCTAGAAATACTTAGCTCAGTTAACATGAAGCCATTCGAAAGGAAATGCCCATTAAGCATCTGAGGATGAGAGACTTCACAGAACTTGTGTGAGACACTGGGCTGGGGAAGGAAACTTGGTCATAATTGCCTTCGCCGTTTTTTACTGCTTTTCCCATTTCTCATGATTCATGCTTTTGTACTTTAATGCTGTCATGTTATTTATGTTAATAATAAACCTCATTTATCTTGAAGATAGCTTTCTGTTAGGCTGCCATGAGCTCTTCAAACTTATTTTCTCAGTGACAAATAAATGATTATAAGGCTACGGCTTGTCACAGTTTCATAACTTTGGACAAATTTATTGCTACGAGTTAAGTACATTAAGATTAACGCTTCACAGGGACCAATGGCACAGCAGGATAATCGATGGCATCTGTGAGCCTATGGGAACAGCTCGGCCAAAGATTTTCTCTAAAACCATGACGAGGATGTTTATGGTTGTTATCCCATGGTCAGATTTTTAAAAATAGTTCGGAATGATGGTCATGATGCTGACAGAGTGATCGTGTATCTTTGCTTTTTTGTTTCTTTGTAATATGTACACTGTTAGCAAACACAAGGACACATCTATCCACACACTTTGAGGTGTCTGGGGTTGGGCGGTGTGGGGGGAAAACAGAACTGAGGAAAGACTCCGTTTTACTTGTTATAGAAAACCACGCTCCTCTACTCTGACGTACCTGAGTTGAGAGGGAGCCAAAACTTTTTGTCTTTTGAGGGAGAATCAGTGAGGGGAGGGTGGAGAACTGCCCATTGTTTCAGGTGAGGAAGAATTCTTGTTCCTGTTTTTTCCAACTATTTTTGTCGGTGGCCATAGTTGGAGTTTAGGTTCAAACTTCAAGAAGCAGTCCCTGTGCCACCCACTGGACTGTGTGTTCAGAAGCTTCCAGAAGGCCTTAGTGGGGCTGGGTACTGCCTGGGGTCATCTTTAGTCCAGTGGGCCCTTAAGGAGTGAAGTGACGGAGCAGAGTGGGACCGTCTGAGTCTAGACCGTAGATGTAGCAATAATACCATTTGACCTTTATACTCCTTAGAAATGGTAAGAGACATCTATATACTTGGTCTTCACTACAAATTATTAAGCTGCTCTCCATCAGAATTCATCACTCTGCTTCTATGCCTTTGCTGACTACACCTACAGCAAAATATGATAATACAGGAATAGAGAGAGTACTATGGGAGATCAGGGAAAGGTATGAAGAAGCCACGCTTTTAAGATATAGCACTCCTTATGTTAGTCTGATGCCCAAAGAAGTTAGTGCCTTGTGAAGTTCACAGAACTGAGGAGTTGTGGAACTGAAACAAGAATCTAAAGCTTGTGATTCCTAGCGCAGAGGTCTTTTATGAGAGCACGTTGCCTCTAAGAATTGATCAGCAGAGTTGCAGAGCTGTGCTGTGTTTCCGCCTCTGCGTTCCGTACTCTGCGGTAGACCAGACACAGCCCAGAGCCTGTCTCATGCAGGCTTTGAAGTTCATCTTCCAGCTCCCTGGCCTGATAATAACTGTCTGCTTGGACCTCTACCAAGCCTCCCTTAAACACCGTGGGCCACTTCTTCATTTGCTAAACCATATTCTTGGTATCACGTGCCTTTCCATTCAAAACCATTTGTTTCTAAAAGAAATTTGGAGTACATATCCTTAATATGGCCATATATATTAATAAATTGCATTCATGCACTAATACGTATTTTCAGTTTCTGTCTCTCTCCCTTTCCTTCCTCCCTCCCTCCCTTCCTTCCTTCCTTCCTTCCTTCCTTCCTTCCTTCCTTCCTTCCTTCCTTCCTTCCTTCCTTCCTTCCTTCTTCCTATCTATCAGATCTATTTTGTGGAGCATAAAAGAATCCAAATTAAAAAGACGCTGGATAAATAGGAGCAGAAGTTCTAATTTGTTCTTTCTGATAATCGGTGGGTTGTTGTGTCCTCCATTTCCCTTCCCCAAAGGAACCATGTTTAGTGTTAGGAGAATGAATTCCAGATATTGTCATTTTAATTGTTCGAGCCCTGTCTTTATCCCTCCTAGCCTTGTTCAGATTTAAACCTCCATTCATCTTTATACTTTTTTTTCATTTGTTTATACAACCTGTATCAGTTGAGGTTCTCCAGAGAAACAGACATACTAGGTCTGTCCAGAAGTTATCCAGCCATGTAATATGAAAAATAGAGGCATTTACTCAAGGAGATGCAAGATGCAGGAAACATCGTACAAAGGACAATGACACCTCAGTCCCCTTCAGGACCTCACACAGTTCTCCTAATCACCATTAGCTGCCCCATGGTATTTTCCTGAATCTCATGGACAGTCTGAAATCTTTTACCTTTCAAATGTGATTTTAGTTTTGGGGAAAAACAAGGAGTTACAGGGTGCTAAATCTGGGTTGCAGAGGGGCTGAGTCACCTGGGTGATTTAATGTTTTGCGAAAAACTGCTTGAGATGTGATGCAAGAGCGGGTGTGTTTTCTTGATGAAGCTGCCAATTTTCAGTTGCCCATAGCTGCAGCCTTCTGAACATCCAAATAGTTTCCACGAGGAATTTTCAAGTTTAATGCAAAATTCGATGCAGATTTATTTCTGTGCTTTCTCGATCATTTTGAATGCAATGGCCACACAGTACACATGGTCACCTCAACAGCATCTACTGCCCTCACTGACTAGTACAGTGAAGTCATCATTGTTCACACATGCACGTCCCAGTCCACTCTCGTTGGCTGCCAGGTCTCATCGATGTTTCACAAACTGTTCCCATTATGTTAATGATGGCCAGACTTTTTCTGGACAGATTTTATACAGCTAAACAGATCCGTTACTATGTCTGTGTCTGTGTCTATCTCTGTCTGTCTATCTATCTACTGAAAGATAAATTAAGATTCATTTTGAGGAAATGGTGATTGTGGAAAATGGCAATTTAGAAATCTTCAGGACAGACCAAAGATTGGAAGCTCAGGTGAAATTTTTATGTTACTGTGTGGAGGTAGATTGCTTCTCCTTCAGGGACCTCACTCTTTGCTTGTAAGGCTTTCAACTAACAGAGCAGGCCCACATATATTATGGAGGGTAATCTGCTTTACTCAAAATCTACTGATTTAAAGGTTATCAAATCTAAAAAACTACCTTCATAGTGACATCTAGGCTAGTTTTTAACTAAAAAACTGGGCACCATAGCCTGGCCATGTTGGCACATAAAATTAACCATCCCAAGTATTTATCATCGTTTTTCAGCCGGAACTTTTGTGGTCACATCCTAGCTTGTTTTCCAGACTCCCATGCCTAACACTTCCAATTCACCCCCATGAAGCCAAAAGGGCCTTTGAAGGAAACACATTGCCTTGGGGGAGTTTGCATCAGTCTAAGCAACATAAGTAATAATAATATTCACTGCCGTATTGCTGTAGTGATTCCCAAAGCACAATTATGATAAAATTCAAAGCTCTGTGCAGCCTGAGCCCCTCTAACATCCTAGCCTCTTCTTTCCCATCACTGCCAGACTTATGTACCCTTTCATTACCCGCAGGTACTCTTAGTTCTTCAAAAGCACTGATAATTTTTCTGTATCCATGTGGCTTTGCTTTTGGGAACAGAGCAACACTAATATAAGGGGAAATACAAAATGATGGGGTAAAAACGGGAAAGTGGGAGAACAGAAATTGATGTGAATAATTTAGGCTTTTGCCATCTGAAAAAATTTCATTAAGTTGAGGGAAAGGTGAGGTGGACGGTGTTACAGGCTGAATTGTGCCTCCACCCCATTTATATTTTGAAGTCTTAGCTCCTTGTAGATCAGAATGTGACCATACTTGGAGATAGGATCTTTGCAGAGGTAATTAGATTTAAATGAGGTTGCTAGGGCAGGGCCTAATCCCGTGTGACTGGTGTCCTTAAGGAGAGAGGAAACTGGGACACAGCCATGCCCAGAGGAAAGATGATGGGAGGGCACAGGGAGAAGGCAGCCACCTGCAAGTCAAGGAGAGAGGCCTCAGAAGCAACCAAACCTGCTGACACCTTGATCTTGGACTCCAGCCTCCAGGACTGTGAGAAATAAATAAATCTTTGTTGTTTGCACCATTCAGTCTGTGGTTCTTTGTCACGGTAGCCCTAGCAGACTAATACGGGTGCAGTGAGGAGGGGTTTCGGGAACACAGAGTGAGCTGAAGCTGAGAGGCAGTAAACTGTAGAGTGTTGTTTGTGGATTGTGCATCAAGGTTACTACTACATAAAATTGAGTATGTACTAGGTTATAACATGTCTCCAGAAGGTGCTGGAAATTTGCTTGGTACTTGAATTAACCATCTGTACTTTCAACATGACTGATAGCTGTTGAATTTGACCTTGATCACCTGGCTCAGGTAGTGTTTGTCAGTGTTTATGGTAAAGCTACTCTTCTGTACTACCATCTTGGAAATGAAGTCAGCGCAGGCAGGACACACCTAAGGAGTGGGTGGCCTTAAATTTTTTAAGCACAAAAAATGTGAAGAAGGTTTTGAAGATCCAGTGTGAGTGACAATGTTCCTGAATTGCAAGGCTTATAAAAAAAAAAGGAAATGACGATGTCGTTTCAGTTATTTGTTTTGTATCAGAAAAAAATACCCCATAATGTGGCTGTGAGAAGTGAGGAAAATGTTGATTTGAACCTTGTAATTTGTCAAATAAAATTAGATTTCAACCTTGGGCTGTCTTTCTTGATTTAATTAAGGCAATCAGTTCTTATCAGCAACAATGTACATTGGTCTGTTCCACTGAGACGCCTGTGCTATTGTTGTAGCCAGACAGGGAAAGATTAAAATTGGTTGGTCTTTGACTATTAACTGAAAGGCTGTAAAACATTGTTTTCTTAATGGCAGGGTCTTGACAGTTACATTTATTGGGCAGTCATAGTCCACGTGGCTTTTTCATAGCCTGACCCGACCCTGGTCTTGCGTATAGTCGTTTCCTATTGCATAGGGGCAGAAGACTTCACTACCTCCCTCTAGTGGTCAGTTTTAGAATTTCATATTCTTGGACAAATTTGGCTAAAAAAACAAATTTGTGGCAATCCTCATGATAATTTTCAATAATATTTTAATATGGATGCTAAAATGACATGGTGATTGAATTTTAACTATGTATTTTTGGATGAGAACTATTTTTTTAAAATAAGATGGTATTTTAAGGTAGTGAGTAATTATAACTTGATGAAAATCTACAGTGACGGAGATGGCATTCCAGGAGGAGGCTTACCTAGCCACTGTTAACTAAGAACCTCAGTGGTCATTTAATTTTAGCCAGGGAATTGAATTTGGCTTCTTGCAAGGGTTTTATCAGGGCTGTAGGAGCAAGTGCATTTTCTAGATAAGCTTGAAAGCTCCAAAGCTTTATGAGACCAGGAGCGAAGGAGTCCTCTAGAGCATTGCTTGTCATTCCTTCACAGATAACACTTTATCTCAGCTCGGGGAAGAGCCTCCTTTTAGCGCTCCTTATCAGCTTTCATTATTTTACCGTGGCTTTAAAAAGATGCAACATTTTTTATAGGATCCTACCTCTGGATATTCTTAGAGGGTTGAAATAATTTATCAGAATTTGAGACTGGCTTTGTCTTATTCTTCATGGAAATACTGCAGGTGCTCATCCTGTGAGTGAGTTCTAGGGTTTGTTCCCTGTCCCAGAGTTTTGTTCCATTGAGACCCAGAGGGTATGACAAAGAAAGGCAACCACATCAATGCGAAATCTGCCAAGTCTCCTTCGATGTGGTCCTGATTAGGACTGAAGCAGGACTGGAGAGGCAGCAGTCCACTAAGCAGCACTTCTGTTCAGAAATCAGAAGGAAGACGTTTCTACAGAGAACCCGTGTTAAAGCAGTAGTCTATCTGTGATATTCCTGTTGCATATGATACCACATACGTATAGTTAAGGAAAGTTGATATGTCTTTGCTTTTTTAAATGGAAGCACATTAAGTAACGAGGTGACCTGTCTATTGTTGCCCACCCAGTTGCATCTGATCCACTGGAACTCCACCTTGTTTGGCAGTATCGATGAGGCTGTGGGAAAGCCGCATGGGATCGCCATCATTGCTTTGTTTGTTCAGGTAAACCGTTACCTGTGATTGTTACGCTATTCAAATGCTTGTTTCCAATTAATTTTGCAGTGTGTATATTATATTTGAAAGCAATATATATTTTTATTGAACTAGAGTTGACATATGTTATATTAGTTTGAGGAGTATAACATAAGAATTTGATACTTATATACTTATGAAATGATCACCATGATAAATCTCTGATAACCTCTCACCATACAAAACTTTTACAATGTTATTGACTATATCCTCATGCTGTGCATTACATTTTTATGGCTTATTTATTTTATAACTGGAATAATGTACTTCTTAATCCCCTTCACCTATAAGCCCCATGTCCCCAAATCCCTTTTCTCTGACAACCATCATTTTGTTTTCTGAATCTGAGTGTGTTTCTGGTTTCTGTGTTTGCTTTAGATTCCACATATAAGTGAAATCATATAATATTTGTCCTTCTCTGTCTGACTTGTTTTATTCAGCATAATACCTTCTAGGTCTATCATTGTTGTCTTCAATGGCAAGATCTCATTATTTTTTATGGCTGAATACTATTCCTGTGTGTGTGTGATATATATTAAATCTTCTTTATCCATTCATCTATAAAGAGCCACTTAGTTTGCTTCCATATCTTGAATATTGTAAACAGTGCTACAATAAAATTAGGGGTACATATGTTTTCTAATTAGTGCTTTTATGTTCTTTGGATATATACCCAGAAATAGAATTGTTGGATCTCAGGGTATTCTATTTTTAATTGTTTAAGGAACTTCCATACTGTTTTCCATAGTGGCTGCACTAATTTACAATCCTACCAATAGTGCACCAGGGTTCCCTTTTCTCTACATCCTCCCTAGTGCTTGTTATGTGTTGTCTTTTTGATACTAGCCATTCTCACAGGGGTGAGGGATGTCTCATTGTGGTTTTGCTATGCATATCCCTGATGATTAGTGATGCTGAGCATCTTTTCATTTGCTTGTTGGCCACCCATATGTTGTCTTTGGAAAAATGTTTATTTAGATTATCTGTCCATTTTTAAATCGTATTTTAAAAACATTGAGTTGTATAAGTTCTTTATATGTTTTAGACATTAATCCCTTATTGGATATGTTTTTAATATCTACTCCCATTCAGTAGGTTGCTCTTCTGTTTTGTTGATGCTTTCCTTCACTGTGTAAAAACTTTGTAGTTTGATGTAGTCCCATTTGTTTATTTTTGCTTTTGTTGCTCTTGCTTGAAGAGGCAACACAAAAATGATTGCCAAGACTGATGTCGGAGAATATATCGCCTGTGTAGTCTTCTAGGAGTTTATAGTTTCATGTATTACTTTTAAGTGTTTAGCCCATTTTCAGTTTATTTTTGTATATGATATAATAAAGTGGTCCAGTTTCATTCCTTTGCAGGTAGTTGCCCAATTTTCTCAACAGTGTTTATTGAAGAAACTGTCTTTTTCTCATTGTATATTCTTGTCTCCTTTGTCGTAGATTAATTGACCATATAAGTGTGGGTTTATTTCTGGGCTCAGTATTCTGTTCCTTTGATCCATATGTCTGTTTTGTTACGAGTACCATATTATTTTGATTACTATACTATACTTTACAAACTATACTTTGTAGTATATTTTACAATGTACTTTAGTATATTATATTTTGTAATAAAATTTATTTTATAATAAAGTATATTTTATAATAATGACAACAAATTATAATATTTTATAATATACTTCAGTATATTTTATAATATAACATAATATAATATGTTTGTAATATGAAACAAATTATAGCTTTACAAACTATATTACCCATTGGTTATTCAGTAGCATGTTGTTTACTTTCTATGTGTTTGTATTTTTCTAGGTTCTTCTTGTAATTAATTTCTAATTTTATACCTTTGTGGTTGGAAGAGATGCTTGATATGCCTGTAGTCTTCTGAAATGTATTGAGACTTGTTTTGTGGCCTAACATGTAATCAACTTTGGAGAGGATTCTTCTGTTTTGGGCTGAAATATTCTGTATGCT
Source organism: Artibeus jamaicensis (assembly GCF_021234435.1). Classification (NCBI taxonomy): domain Eukaryota; kingdom Metazoa; phylum Chordata; class Mammalia; order Chiroptera; family Phyllostomidae; genus Artibeus; species Artibeus jamaicensis. The sequence continues at coordinate 43,705,617 of NW_026522059.1, forward strand.
TATATTAATCTCATCTGGTCCAATGTATCATTTACACACATTGTTTTCTTATTGAGTTTCTGTTTGTTGATCTATCTATTGATGTAATTTGGGTGTTCAAGTTTTCTACTATTATTGTAATACTGTAAGTTTCTTTTTTATGTCTGTTAGTATTTACTTTATGAATTTAGGTGCTTCTGTTGGTACGTTGGGTGGCTAGATGTTTACATGTGTTGTATCCTTTTGTTGGATTGGTCCCTTTTCCATTATTCAGCGCCCTTCTTTTTCTCATGTCACCATCTTTGTTTTAAATTTTATTTTGTCCAATTATTGCTACCCTAGCTTTCTTTTTGTTTCCATTTGCATGGAATCTCTTTTTGCATCCCTTCACTTTGTGTGTGTCTTTAGATAAGACATAAGTCTCTTGTAGGCAGCATGTGTGTGGGTCTTTAAAAAATCATTCTGCTACCCTGTGTCTTCTGATTTAGTTCATTTAGTTCATGTACATGAATAGTTGATAGGTATGCACTTGTTTCCATTTTGTGCTTCTCTGTTCCTTCTTCCTGTGCTCTCTTTCCATGTGATTTGATGACTTTGTTTAATGATATGTTTAGGTTCATTTCTCTTTATTTCTATTTTTGTGTCCAGTGTAGAATTTCAGTTTTTGGTTGCCAAGAGGTTTATATTTAATGACCTCTGCATATAGCAGTGTATTAAGTTGGTGGTCACTTAAGTTCAATCGCATCTAAAGAGCTCTACATTTTAATCCCTACCCCTGGGTTCTATGTTTTTGACATCATATTTTGCATCTTTATATTTTTGTGTAGCTTTTAATTAATTATTGTACAATTAGATAATTTTATGTCTTTTAACCTTCATACTAGTTTTTAAGTGGTTGATCCACTATCTTTACCATATGTTTGTCTTTATCAGTGAGATTTTAAAATGTATGTATTTTTATTTCTAGTTACATCCTTTACTTTTTCACTCAGAGAAGTCTTTTTAACATTTCTTGTAAGGCTGGTTTAGTGTTGATGAATTACTTTAGCTTTTGCTTGTCTGGGAAACTCTTTATCTGTTCTTTAATTCTGAATGATAACCTTGGAAGTTTTTCTTTTAAAGCTTTGACTATATCATATCAATCCCTTTTGGCCTGCAGAGTTTCTGGGGAAAAAAAAAGCTTATAGTCTCATGGGAGTTCTCTTGTGTGTAACTAGTTGCTTTTCTCTTGCTGCTTTTAAGATTCTCTCCGTATCTGCAATATTTGACATTTTAATTGTAATGTGTCTTCATGTGGACCTATTTGGGGTCTTGTTTGGGACTCTGTGCTTCTTGGACTCGGATATTTGTTTCCTTCCCCATATTGGGGTGATTCCTTCACCTAAGATTCTGCCCTTTGCTCTCCCTGTTCTTCTGGGACCTCGGTAAGGCTATGCTAGTGTGCTTGACATAGTCTCAGAGTGCCTTTAAACTCTGCTCATTTGTTAAAATTCTTTTTTTCCATTTGGTGCTCAGCTTAGATGATTGGCGGTGCTCTGTTGCCGAACTGTTCTTCTGTATTATCTAACTGCTGTTGACTCCCTCTAGTGTAGCTTTCATTTCAGTTATCATATTCTTCAGCTCTGATTGGTACTTTCTTAATTTTCTGTCTCTTTGTTGAAGTCCTCACTGTGTTCATCCACTCTTCTCCTGAGTTCAGCGAGCCTCTTTATGATCATTACTTTGAATTCTTTATCAAGTAGGTTGCTTAACTCCTTTGTTTAGTTTTTTTCTCTGATGTTTAGTTTTCCTATTTTGTTTGGAACATCTTTCTTTGTCTCCTCATTATGCCCAATTCTCTGTGTTTCTACGCGTTAGGTAGATCGGCTGTGTTTCCTGGGCTTTAAGATGCGACCTTATGCAGGAGAAACCCTGTGGGGCCCGGCAGTGCAATGCCACTCTGGGCACCAAAGCCAGGTGCCAGGGGCTTCATGCATCATTGTAACGTGGTGGGGCTGTGGCTGCTGCGGGCACCCTGGCGGACCGGGGAGCTGGTGGAGGCCGAGGTGTGGGCAGGACTCTCCAGGGGTGCGCCCAGTGGCACTAGCAGGCTAGCGGGAAGATTGTGAAATGCCGCCCACTAAAACTGGGCTCAGCACAGGAGAACAAGATCACAAAAATGACTTTTGCCAGTGTCTCAGTCCCCAGAGAAACTCCCAGCTGCCTCCTGCCTCTCCAGCATGCACTTCAAGGTTGGCACGTTGAACTCTTAACCAACAGCCTACGTGCTTTTTTATCTGTTGGTTTTACACGGATTTCTGAGTCAAGTGAGACCGTGCGTGAGACCTTTAAGGGCAGGTTTTTCTTTTTTTCTGCAGTTCTGGAGTTTTCCTGAACGTATCCCCCATTGATTCTGAAAGCTGGGTGTTTTGGGGGCTCCTCTCCCCTGTGCAGGGTCCTGTGCCTGATGAGGAGCTTGAATCCCTGGCTCCTCTGGGAAAAGTTCCGTAGCCTTGAGCCCCCTCCTGACTGTGAAGCAGTCGGGATGTGGTTTTTCTCCTGAGTCACTGTATTTCCACCTCTCCTACCCTTCTCTGCACTGCCCCTTGTTATGGAGACTCTAGTCATTCCATTTCCAGGTCCCTGCAGAGAGAATTCAGCATTTTCCTACACGGTCATCTTGAATGGGAACCCAAAATATTTTTGGGTCTCCCTCAATGTTATGACACGGTGGTGACATTAGACATGTATATATGGCCTGGCCAGGGGCTTGGAGCGTTGCCCTGATAAGCCAAGGTTGCAGGTTCCATCCCCAGTCAGGGCACATGTGAGTACAAGAATCAACGAATAAATGCAAAAATAGGTAAAACAATAAACTGATGTTTCTCTCTCTCCCCACTTCCTCTTTCTCTAAAGTTAATAAATAAAAATAAAAAATAAAATAAACCATATATACAGAGAACACTGATAATTTAATGATACAAAGCTTGGTCTCTGTGGGTCATGACAGAGCAGTCATATTCATTGGTAGCAACTGGTTCTTTTACTTATTAGAAATTTTCTCTGGGATGGGAGAAATAGACAAAAAATGTACTTGAAAAATAAATAAAAATTAAAAAAAAAAGAAATTTTCTTCAGAGTGCCATTCAGGGGCTTTGGAGAAGTGACTTAGAAAATGCCTTTTGAAAACAGAGTTCATTTTATCAATGAAAAAAAAATTGAAATGTTTTTGGACTTTGGCTGACTGCAAAATCTAAGAAAAATCAATAATGTAATCATGTCATGGATTCTTTTTGTTCTTGGTTATTCATAATTTTTTACTCTAAGATAATTTGAAGCGCCTTATAGAAAGCATTGGTAAAATAAAACTGGCAAAGACTTTGGTAGATAAAGCCAATATAAAGTTTAGATTTGACCTCTGTGGTGGACAAAGGAGATTATACCAATTTAGTGAGCGTACAAAGGTGGACCATCTGCTTTAAAAGGTAAAAATTTAGTCTAGTTCCTAGAGTGAATCTTTTTAAATTTTGTCTTATTTTACACTACATGTGATAAAAGATGTATCTTACAGACGAGAAACCGAGGGCCAGAGAGGTCAAGTCACTGTTTATAGTCACATAGCAATTCGCTGTCACTAATCAGGACCAGAAACCATTCTTCTGCTCTGTGTGGTCCCAGAAATAGAAGGCAATACCTCATTAAAAAAAATAATACAATAAAATAAAAACAAGAATACCAGTAACCAAACAGTCACCCACAGAAGAGCAGGGACTATTAGAGCATGGGATGGAAAAGCCGAGGTATTTGAAACTAGCACAAGTTTCTCAGAAACAAGCTCAGTGTTGGGGGCAAGGGGAGGAACGAGAGCAGGAGCGCCGGCCCTAACTTGCCATACATTTGTGTAGGGGACCGGTTTGTCTTGGCCTGGCAAATGTGACTCAGCTCTGTGTGGAAAACCTACAGAAGCGAGGTGGTGGGCAGGAGCCAGACCTTCAAACTGAGTTTTCCCGTGGGAATCAGGCCTAGAAAATGCACACAGACTGTTACAGCTTGCTCTTGCTAAAACTCCATCACCCTGGTGTAAAACAACAAATGTATATTGTCTATCTTCAAGGTAATTTCCAAAGCCTATATGAGTTCTCCCAAGGAGAGAGCTAATGAGCTCATCGCCATTCCCCTCTGCATGTTATTTTTATTTTCTTGATTGTACCTAAAACATAGACAATAATATTCTATGTAATAGGTAATAAATCTTTCTCTGATGTCAGACCCCAGGAAAATAATAAAAGCCTGTCTAGGCAAGGGTCGAGGCGCTCCCCTCTTGAGGGAGTGGCCGAGGCACCATAGGCACTCTCCCCTTGAGAGAGTAGTCGTGTCTGTTCCCTTTTTCCACGCAGGATTGTTGTTGCCTGTGCACTGATTCTCCCCATCAGCCACAACAAGCGGACTCTGCTGGCCAGGGTCTGCCACATCTGGTGCCCAGGAACAGGGACGTAAGGGCTATCAGCCACACATTTACTATGAGGGAAAATTCAGGTTATCTATGTGAAAATGCCCCTCAGAAGGAAGTAAAATTACACAAACCATAGGAGCAAAATTCCAGGAAGGAAAGAAGGGCTGATCAGGATTGTCAGCCGAAGCAGAGAGGAGAGGGGCTGCAGTCCATCGGGGGTCTTGTGGTTAGGTGAGAAAATGGGAGGGGAGAGACTCAGAGGCACTGACTACAGACTTCCTTTTCGAGAAGCAGTAGCCATAGGGGTGAGAGGAGGGGACAGTGGGAAAAGGGGTTTTCAGGAGCTACTACTATAAAGGACACATGGACAAAACCAAGGGGGAGGGTGGATGGAAGGGAGGGAGGTGGGTTTGGCTGGGGTGGGGGAGTGCTGGGGAGAAAATGCAGACAACTGTAATTGAACAACAATAAAGTAATAAAAAAAAGAAGCTTGACTCAAGAAAAGAAAGACAAAAGGGGTCGGGAGGTGGGGGAGGCCTGTTTGTTTCATTTTGTGATCTGAGATTTGCCTGTGTTTTTATTCTGAGCCAAAAGACCTAGTTCAGATATAGGGTTTAAAAATACCGGCCAGAAAGGGGATAATGGACATAGTAGTTCCTGGAGAGGGCAGGAGGGCATGGGGTGGAGAGCATGTGTGTGTGGACTAAGCTTGGCTAGGAGGGGACCCACCCTTCCTTCAAAATAGAGGCCCAGGAGGAAAAGGTGAATAGAAATGCGATTAATTTGTAGTCAAAAAAAGGCAGGAAATTAGGGGAGTTCATGCCTGATGACTCTCATTATCTCTGAGATACAAAGCAAAATTATTTATAGAGAAAGGAAATACGACTCTGGGGTTGGGTTTTTAAATAGCCCAGAAGAAGAGTGATAATAGACTTAACATTGGGTGTACCCACTTCAGATTGGATAACCCAGATTGTACTGGACAATGAATTGTGGATTGCTCTCTATCCAGGTAGAGGAGTAGAAAATTCTAGCAAATTGTTCCATTGGTCCATTGCATAGCAGACGATTTAGGAGGACAGAAGGGTTAGAGAGTTGAGAGTGTTTAAAGAGGTGTCACTCAGTGTAAGCAGGAAGTGACAGATACAAAGCCAAGAGTCCCCTGAGAGTCTTGGCTCCTTGTGGCCCATTAATGGAAAGAGAGAGAAAAGAGGGAGGGAGCTGGATAGGTGAGAAGTTTTCAGAGCAAAAACAAAGCCAGGGCAAGTTCTCAGAATTGGTTTGCAGAGGTAGAATGGGGCTGCAAGCCATGCACTGAGGGGACAGGTCACCAACATGGATGTTGAAGTCCCCCAGAGTGATGGCAGGGGGTGACGGCTGCAAGGGAGTGACCAGTGGATCAGTAAATGACAATTAGAACATGACAGCATCAGTGGCGGGGAGTCCACTCAGAGCACAGCCTTATGCATTTGAGTCTGAAGGTAACAGCAGGGCACTGACCACAGCTTTCAGTCTTACGTGAGGGAGTCTACACAGTGTCCACTTGAAAGGCCAGGGGGAGCTGTGACCTTGGATAGACCCGAGGGGGTTCACATAGACCAGGAGGTGGTAGGAGAGCTTGTCAAAGACACGGGGTCATCTTGCTACAGAGGACACAGAGGGAAATGAGGGGAGGTGGAAAACATACCAGGCCAAGCAGGGCTGAGATTCTAGGAGAGGAAGCTGACCAGAGGGTTTGCCTTTTGGGTGGTGGTGAAAGATGGCAAAGGTGAGAGGCAAGAAGGTAATTGTCTCGTGGCTGCTGGTGGACTCGTGGCCTCGTGGCACCAGGTGTGTTGTCACCTGGACTGCTGTAGGATTTTAGGGGTCGGGGTGTGCAGAGTATCACCTGTACTTGCTTTTTGGTGGCTGTAACCTCTGCAGACCACAACTTGGCAGAGGAGGAAAAAGAAGAGATCGTATAGCATTGATAGATAGAGTTTGTGACTAGATATAAAGCTTTGCTTGTAAAGTAATCTTTATAGATAAAAGGAGCCACTAAGAGTGCTTAAGGGCTACTATATGTAAAAAGTTATTTGGTACTCTATCACGTTCTGAATAAGAATAATATGGGTGACTGTGATTGAATTATAATGCACCATGCCCCCTTGTTCTGAGGTCTTCGGTTTAGTCTTCTCTTCGACCCAATCACTTTTATCCTCTGCCATGTAGAGATGAGGAACAGAGGTTAAGTAAACTTGCTCAAGGCTAAAAAGTGAGTCAGAATTAGAACCCAGGCCTCCAAGGTGAGTGTTCTTGATCCTGAACCACTCCTCGACGCGGCCTTACAACATTCAGATGTGGACTCCTCAGAGTTATAACCTGACAAAGACACGAGAAATGAAAACAGGCCCTCAGCTCATGGTGCAGGCACCCAGATGCTACAGCAGGGTTAAACCCAACAACAAAGACAGGCCCATTTCCCCTGAAGATCCTGGGGATGGCTTCAGTTTTAAGGTCCGGGCTTGGCACTCACCCATGGATACGTTTACCTCAGGTTTTCTTTCTTTTTGTTTCTTAATGTAGAGAATTAATTTTTCTGTCATTAGAGCCTGTATTAGGAATTTAAAACACCTGGAAAATATAGTCTTGATTATTTTGAACGGATCAGCCTATTTTAGATTACGTAGATTTCTTATTTCTTCTCCTTTCTCTTTGGTGCTCTTTCACCTGACATGTTTCACGGTTGACTCGCACAGAGAGAAACTGAATATAAACATGTGGACAGCTATTCTAGCTCTTTATCAGTTATTCTCTGAAAATAAATGTATGTGGAAGAGAAAATGTGAGTGATAACAATGATTATCTGAGGTTATAAATTATCTCTACTGTTACTGTGCTCCATTGTCACAGGCTATTAAAACTTGATTGAAAAGTGGAAATTGGATTGCACGTATAATTTTTAAAAGTAAAGTCAAGATTACGTAATATAAGATTCTTTTAAAGTCTCAAGTTCATTGGAACATTTTATACATGATAAAGAGGTAATGATATATGATCTTTTAAAACAGGAAGTCATAAACAGCGTATTATTATTTGAGGCTACAAAGGTGGTTATAGAAATTACGTCCAGTTGTAATCAAGTTGTCCTGAGATTGGTGGTGTTAGCATATAAAACCACATACCCATTTTTCTAAGTTAATACAATTTTTCAACATGGATGAAAGTTTTATAATAATGATCTAGAAATGCCAGAGGAGAAAATGAAAGGGTTTGGGCATGTGAGGGGCAGTTTAGATTTAGAAATATCTTCGAAACATTCATATTGCTGTATTAGATGATTTGATTCACTTGCAGCACAGTGCCTTATACGTAGCATGATGAATTTAGAATGGGTTCTTGGAAACATCCAAGAACATATCTGATATTTGATTGTGCTAGCTTCTGTTACAACTTTAATTACCTTCAGTAAACGTTGACCTGGTTACTAATGAAAAGGTCATTTAATTATTCCCCAAGAAGGAAATTCAGGTGGACTTGACCCTCACTTCTATAATCACTTATTTTGAGTAAAAGCTAAGTATTTAATACCTTTGTGGTTATGGTGTGTGCTTTATATGTTTCAGATAGGAAAAGAACATGTAGGCCTAAAGGCTGTGACTGAAATCCTTCAGGATATTCAATACAAGGTAAGGCATTATTGTAAAGGAAATAGAAACCCTGGTTGTATCAGAGGTCCCTAAGGCCACCTCCAGGCTCGATGATTCACTAAAAGGACTCACAGTGACCAGCATTCACTAAAAGCTGCTACTCTCATGGTTGTGCTTTACCACAGCAGAAAGACACGCATGAGGAACCAGTACAGTGAAAAGCTCGTGGGGCAGAGTCCAGGAGGAACCAGGCCCAGCTTTCGGGTGTCCCCTCCCATTGGCAGGTGTGGGGATGCACCTCGTTCTCCCAGCAGTGAGAGAGTTATCTCCCAGGGTCATAACACGTGTGAGGTGTTGCCAACCAGGGAAGCTTCTTGAGCAGTGGTGTCTTGGGATTTTATTAGGGGTCTTGCACTGCATGTGGGACTGACCTCAGCCACTCCGACCCCAGCCTTCCCACCCCGCCCCTCAGCCAAACTAGACGTTCTTAGGATCAACTTATCTCATCAAATTGGTGTAGCATGGGCCAAGGCCTCCAACATGCAAAACACTCTATAAGGCAGAATACCCCAGGGGCTCAGAGGTTATGATACAGGAGTTTTTAAACAGCCATTTCTTATATAAAAAAACAATTTGTTAAAAAACTTTATTTGTTTTGTTTTTAAATTACAGTTGACAATACAATATTATATAACAAGGGTAAGTCTTAAAGACAGGCCATTTTTGAAATATGAGGATTTGAGCAATGCAGGCCTGTTGAGCAAAACTTTTTAGCCCACTGGTTACAGAAAAGTTGTGTAAATGAAACAAATAAAAATTGTGGCAGCGATACCTCATAGTATTTATATTTAAAAAAAAGACAAGTACACATAAAGCATAAGATAGTCTATCCCAGAGAAGGTGGTGTAGACTGATTTGACCCTGCAGTGATTAAGCCTAGCACGGCTGGAAAGCCAAGTTCTGTCATAAACAGTACCTTTTATGGCTACATTACCATCAGTAGAATCTGAGTGGCCTTGGAGGGCAGTAGTTTAATCCCATATGGCTACTCAAGGCACAGCACACAGATCCAAAGACCCAAAGGCAATCCTAAAACCCATTTGGGAATGAAGTCTCATTAGCTCCATGCTAGCACTAGCCCAGGGAATGTTGAACCAGGTAAAGGACCTCAACGGAAGATCTGAGAAGCCTTGGAATGAACCCAGGTTTCCCTTGGCGCTTACCAAGGGAAAGTGCCAACAGTCAAAGAAACTGGTAAAAAGAGGATACATTTTGACTGACATTTACTTGATAAAAATAGGTGGTGAAATTTTCCTTTATTTCTTCGGCTAATATGACATAAGTCATTGCAGAATTCAGGAGGATGGTGGGAGGCATGTAATCTGGATTCTGACCTGTCAAATAGTCTCTAAAAGTAAGGAAGAGACATAGAGTATATGCATCAATGTTCTCCGTTATGTCTGCATTCAGACAGTAAATTTGTAAGAGTTGTCCAAGGCCCATGACAAGTCTGTCTGCCCTAAAGGCCTGAGCAATTTAAATGGGGAAAAAAATACAATAAAAAATAAAATAAAATAATTAAAAATTAATGATAATTTTGATGTTAAAAAATAAAATAAAATAAAATCCCAGTCACCAGGTCACACAAAATAAAATAAAATAAAATAAAGGCATACGAAGTAGTTCAGAAAAATAAATAGCACTGTTTAAAATAGTGACCATTAATATGAATTACTGAGTAAGGCACACATATTCTTGTTGTGAACTAAGTCTGGCTTTGATAAAGGTTGACCGAAGTTGAATGTTTTCATTTGTGTGTCAGATCTTCCTGTCTGGAGGAGGAGGGCACATGGGAGAGGTCCTAGAGACGAATTACCAAATCCAAGTGGGACAAAATACGAATTTGGGAGGCAGGCTGTGATGCCGAGATCAAAGTGCCGGAAGGGAAGTCCAGCCAAAATGATTACACCAGGGCTCAGGCGTTTTCCCCCAAGGCCCAAGTCTCTGCTGTGGACGTGCTGGATGCGCAGGAAAAGTGGGACAGATACTAGATTGACAGTTGTGATTTCACAGCAGGAATGGCTGGGAGAACTGAACTTCGGTGGGAAGTAGCAGACTCAGAGCAGGAGTCTTGCTGGAACCAGACTCTGTTGCTCCAGTGAGAAGACAGAACAAGACACAAATCTGTGGGGTCCGATGATGTGATTCAGAGAAGACTTCAACTTGAATTTTGAGTGCTAATAACTCTTTTACTGTAAAGTTAAGAAGGTTTATTAACATGGGGTAATTTTTTTTCTTTTTTTAGGGGAAGTCCAAAATAATACCCTGCTTTAATCCTAACACTTTGTTACCAGGTAAGTGTGCATCTGATTGCATAAGATGAATTTTGACTGTGGATATGAGTACATTGCTTCCTTCAGAAATATTAAGAAAATTTTTTAATATTTCAAACAAAACCAAAAAGGTTAATGCATTGTATCTTCTACTTTCTATGTGTAATTGCTTTGCAACAAAATGAACATTTATCCATCATATTTAATCATGAGTTTCTCTGATATGAAGCTAAACGATTTCATAAGAATGACTTTTAGCTTATCATAATATGCTTTTTAAATCTTGCTGTTGAAGAAGCAATATAGATAAAAGTAGCTAGAACAGAATGGTTAAAAACACCATTGAAGCCAGACTGCTTTGGTTCAAATCTTGACTCTGCCAGTTATTAGCCCAGTGACCTTGGGCAAATTACGCAATCTTCCGTGATTCAGTTTCTCCATCTGAAAAATGGGGCTAATAATAGAACTTACCTCATTAATTTGTTGTAAAGAATGAGTTAATGTAGAATAGAATGTTACATATATCAAGCTTTCAGTAAATATTATGTATAATTAAGTAAATCCTCCAATAAAGTAAAAAAACAAACAAACATGGAAACATTTCTGCCAAAGTGACTAAACTTGATATATAGGTACCTATCAAGTTTTATCAAGTATATATATATTGAGTTTGCACATCATGTTTACATAACCATATTTGCATACGCATAGTAAACTGTCGATAGAAATCTTTGTAAATACTAGAGGGCTCATCGTGTTTTTTATCGATTATTTTCTTTATGATGATTAGTTTAAGAATACATGTAAGGCTTTAGTTTAAAAATGACATCAATCTGAGAAGTATTATTTGGAAAATTTGTGATTTTGAAGATCATTGTTTCAAGTCTTCAAAAGTATGATTAATTAACGTGCCTTTCTGTGACATGCCACGCGGCGGTGCAGACCCTCTGCTGCGCGATTACTGGGTGTACGAAGGCTCGCTCACCATCCCGCCTTGCAGTGAAGGCGTCACCTGGATATTATTCCGATACCCTTTAACTATATCCCAGCTACAGGTGAGTGTGGTACCTTAACTCCCCTAGAATGAAGCTCTGAGTTAAAGGTTAAACATTGTTTCTGTAAAAGAGAAATGTCTGTTTTCCGTGTGAACTCTCTTTAGATCAGTCATGTCTCTGCAGATGAAAGTTAAATGTCTCGAGCTTGTGAAAGCAACTGAAAGGTCAAGGATGAACAAAACCCAGTTATCCTTTATGATCTCTGTTTTAAAAGTCAGTTTTGATAAAGTAAACAGAAGTCACTGAAATAGTCAAGCTTTTGATTAGTCTAGTCATTCCTGTGTGTGGGTTTCCCAAGCATAGAGAGGAAGGGGGTCTTGGAAGTAAAGTGGCAATGCTGGTTTCTTCTGTAAGTCACAGGTGGGCTGGGAACTAGTTCTTCCTAGGCTAGCATAAGAACACATCTGTGGGAAGAAAGGTGAGGGAGTTAGAAAGAATGCCCTGGAAAGTTCCGGATTGTTCTGTAGCCCCATGTTTGGTCCTCTGCCTCCTACTTGAGCTCTGCATGGGTGCTCTAAATGCTCCTCGGTAATTGGCTGTGTCTTCCTAAAGGGGGGACTCTGCCAAAGGAATGTGTATTGGAAGTAACGATCTCAACTGCTTTAGAAAATAGATGACTTTCCAGTTAGCTATAGCTTTTCAAGAGAAAATATTTAGTTGCAATAACGTCTGTTTAGAGGGCAGATGTCAAAGCAGGCAGCAATGTTAAAAAGTACACACACTCAGACACAAGCATGCCTACTAAAATGCAATTTAGGGTAAGTTAGAAAAAAATATTGAATATGATCTTAAGATAATATATGTCAGTCTGTCCTTGACTTGAAGGTTGCACTGTTGCTGCTCCTATAATTTCAGAGAAAGCAGAGCAAAAATAGAAAATGTCTAGAGAGGCCAGTAAAAATGAGAGTCTAAATGAAAAATTGAGGCCTCATATTATTGTACTTAAGAAGAACAGAAAAGGAGGTAAAGAGAAAGTGAGAATAGATATATACAATAAAAGGAATAGTGAATGGCAGGTGGAGTCTCTACACAGCTGATGATATTGAGAAATATAAAACTTTGTGTTGAAGAAAAGAATGTTTCATCTTATAGGGTTAACATATGTGACTAAGCTGCTGGGTATTATGACGGAAGCGATTCTGTCTTGAATACATCATCTGCCACAGGATAATAGTGTCTGCACTAGCAACATTAAAAAACAAGCTCTCAGTCGTAATGCTTGTCTGTGAAGTACACAGCAGCTCAATTCAAGGAGTTTTCTGCTGAAGTGTGGGGTTGACAGTTAAACATGGCCTGCAACATTGACATCTTCTTGAGTACAAAGAATTCTAGAATATGGGATTGGAAGCACCTGCTTAGTTGAGTTTTTAATATCGTGCTTGGTTAGCAAGCAGTACCATATGGCAGAGAAAAACACGCAATGGGATGAATTTGAATGAGTGTAATTTTCTTTTTTTATGATCAATAACCATTGAATTACTTTAAGATAAACAGTGTTCTAAGCATTAGAAAGCCAAGTAAAAATTTTTTCAGCTATATTGTTGTGTTTGGAGATGAGATTCCACGAAGATAAAAATTTCATCAGACTTGACAATAGAAATTGTAAAACATATTCTGACTTCACAGAGCCATTAAAATATGAACAACACTCAGAATTGATAAAATGTGGTATTTCAATATAATCGCATATATGCAAATATTTGTGCATACACATGAATACACATATGGATTAATAATTAAGTTTTACTCTCATTTTTCTTTTTTCTTCCCTTCTTCTCCATCTTCCCCTTATTGATCTACTTCTTTTTTTTTTAAAGATTTTATTTATTTGTTTTCAGAGAAAGTGGAAGGGAGGTTAGAAAGAGAAGGAGAGAATCACTGATGTGTGAGAGATACATAGAGCAGTTGCCTCTTGCACAACCCAAACTGGGGTCTCAGCCTGCAATCCAGGCATGTGCCCTGACTGGGAATTGAACCAGAGACCTTTCAGTTCACAGGCCAGCACTCAATCCACTGAGCCACACTAGCCAGGGCTATTTCTATTTCTTAACTTACCTGCTTTCTCAAATTAAATGTGTCTGTCTTTGTCATTTCTTATCCCCTTCAACAGCAAGTAACACAAATGAAACAAAAGGATATGGAATATTTTAATTATTTTTCATGGTGTGGTACACGTCTGTTAGAATTTGGAAACCATTTCCATTTTGTCTCTTGTTAGTCTTACCTCCTCTTCATCATTCCCCAGCCCATATTTCCTGTGGATTGAGACGTGGGACTCTTCTTAGCTCCCGTCATCTGAGTTAAGGCACAGTACGTGCGTGGCCTGTGGGATCTGGGAGCACACTGGGGCCTGGACAGCTAAGGGTCTGATTATGCCCAGGAGCCCTCAGCAGGCCTTCCTTGTCTTTGTGTTCCACATGTGGTTTGAGGGGCTGTTAACCCTCAAACCAGGTTACTGTAGGACCACAGCATGGTTGTGTTTGAAAAGGTTTCAAGTGCTTTGGAACAACTGTTGTAAGCTTTTTTCCCCCCGTGTCTGTGCTTCTCAAGCAATCCCTGGGAGGGCTTGGTAAAGCGAAGATTGCTGGGCCTCGCCCCAGAGGGGCTGATTTGGTAGGTCTGGGGCAGGAACTCATTCCAGGAAACACACTTTGAGAACCGCTGCTTTTCATCTGCCGGCATTTATCTCCATGTGTCATTTCCACTCCAACACCAGAACTCTGTTTCTGAAGGGCGACACTGGACCAGCCCTATCCTACAGAAACAGGATGTGAGCTAACTATGAAGATGAAAATTTCTAGTAGCCACAGGAAAAAGTCAAAATAAAAGGTGAAATTAATTTGTCATCTATTTTAACATAATATATTCAAAATATCATTTTAACATGGATGTAATCACATCAATAAGTTTTTTTTTTTACATTCTTTTCTCACAGTGAGTTTCAGTGTGTGTTCAGCACATCTCAGCTCAGATTAGCTGCATTTCAAATGCTCGGTGGCCCCCTAGGACTGGCGGCTGCTGTGTTGGACAGTGCAATTTTAAGATTTGCTTTTTCCTCGAAGACTCCCTCTTTCCTTTCTTAAAGTGTACTATTTTTAGGAATTTGAGGGAAGTTTTGTGTCTATTTCTTCAGTGTCTTCCATGATACAGAGCACAGCCCCTGTGGTCATACACTCTGCAATCTGTAAATCTTGAGTCAGCTTCAGTACGTGTGGCTCATCAGTAACCATCCTCCGGTGATGTAACCGTCCTGTAACCATCATCAGTAACCGTCCTACAGTGATGAGGGGAGACAGTGGCAGAGACCAGGCTGGGGATTGGAACAAGAGGGAAGTTTACCTCTGTGTTCTGGGAAAACATGTTCCCTTAGCTCTTCCTCAGAAAATAAAAAAAAGATCAGATTGAGGAGTAAGTGATAGAAGAGAGTTGGTTTGTGAACGAGAGTTCAGGAAGAAAGGGGAAGCAGTGTTTGGAGGAAGGCAGTGAAGAAAATGAAACAAACAAAAGCAAGGCTGTGGTGCATGGAAGGTGCATGTTACGTAAAATCTCGTGATGTGCACATATACACGCAGACTGTTTGAGTTCAGTTTGCTTTTGACTCTTTCGATTGCTACCATAATGAATTGTTTTACTATAATTCATGTATCATCATTGTCTGATGACAAAAGAAAAGACAAGACCACCACCTTTTATGTGTTTTTTCTCTTTTAACATGAGGACTCATGAGGTGTAAGTTACAATAAGTCAATTAGCAGATGTACATGGGATCTTGGGAACTCCTAACAATAATGAGTGTCAAACCTCAAACCCTGGACGTTAGCCCTTTGAATGCACTCATAAAGAAAGCAGCCTTAAAGCTGAACTTTGAAACACCTGGTCCATGAGTCCACGAAGGTTGTAATAAAAGTCTTACTTAGACCAATGGGAGTGCAACCTGTTTTCAGAGAACAGTGGCTGTTCAACTCCGATGCCGTCAGAAGATGAGGCTTTGTCCCTGAAGTGTTGGATCTCTGCTGTCTCTCTCTGTTTGAAACTGGTTAAAAACAAATACCATGTTTAAGCAGAGTAGCATTAAAAATTGACAAAGCCATATGTACTGGTATATATGATAATGACCGCCTCTGTACTGCCCTGACATTTGAGTTTTGCTGAAGACTTTCATCCTGAGGTACTTTCTGTTCGTTTCTTGCTCTCTCTCACTTCAGTGTGGGGTAACGCAGTAGGCATTCGAAACCATTTGAAGTGACTAAAGGGTTTGAGGGGTGGTTACTTCAGAAAAAGTTGGCATTTCAGAAAGACGTGTTTTTCCCTCGATCTCTGTTGATGTTTGAAGTCTTCAAAGCATTGCTGTGATCAGAGAAAAACATTTCTTGTGAGATAGTTCTTTCTAAGAACGCAGTGACTTGAGACCAGCTCACTGTTGATTCGAATCCTCTTGTCTAGAAGCTGCTTTTACTGCAGGTGCTGCCTGCTGAGGCCTGGAGCTTGAAAGAGTGATCTTCAGTACAGAATATGTAAATATAAATTAACCCAGCTTTAAAATGAACTTCAAAGTCCATAAAAATGGAGCATTTAAAAAATATGTTGAAGCAGTCCAGTTTGTAGTCCATGCTGCTCATTGAAACATAGGATTACATGTAAAGTGAGTGTGAGGAGAGATGACTGTGTTTTCTCAGCTGCTGGTTTATTTCCAATCTACTTTTTTGTTAAATATTTACCCACAATGCTAAAGGTGTCACTTCAGAAGAAGTTGGGTAGTGGTTATCAAATACTCCTATGTGCTTGGAACTACACTGAATAATTTTCCAGATCCTCCTACTTACTTCTAACACCATCTTTGTGAACACTGTTATTTCCTCTCCATTGCACACATGTGGAAACTGAGGCTGGAAGAGGTGACGCCGTTTGGTGGTTTGGGTCTGGCATGGCAGAGCCAGGGTGCGAACCGCCTTTTGATGCTGAGCCCATGGCCTTCACCTTCATATTCTTCTTTTTTGAAAAGGCGTAGGATCCTCTGACTAACCAGGTTCCTTTCCACTCCACACTTAGGGAAAACTGAGTAAAAACTCATTCCACAAACAAGTAGCAGGGATTCTGATGCAGCCTTGGCTCTAGACCCTTTCCAGGTGTAGCATGGTGGAAGTGTTACTCGGATTCCCACTCTAAGACCAAGAAGGTAGAGGGAGAAACCGTCATGTATGTTAGACAGCCAATTACTCATCTGGCCGACACTTCTATATAAATACCGATACTATTTTTTAAAAAATGGACAGTTGTAGTTAGCTCAGATTTAGGAAATCAAACTGTATTGGAGACATGGAAAATTAAAACATTAGAAGTCAGATTTGTAACCTGGGTTCTAATCTAACAACTCATTTAATTTTTTTTCCAACTCTATTTCCCAACATGTATATGCATGGATTGAATTAGCATCTTCTGAGATTCCACACTCTTTGAATCAGGGAACTTCTACCTCAGAAAAATGCTCAGGTGAAATATTGTATATTATTCAGGGGTTTCCCGGGCCTTCTAAAGTCCATAGGAATTTTTTGATTTTTATTAGTTGGTCATTAGTTGATCCTTGTTCATGAATGGAAGAATTATATGGCTGTGCTGTATGAAGAACCTTTGTAGATAAAACCCTCTGATACACAGCTGTTGGACATCTGGTGGGTCGATGCTGATCAGATCACATTTGTTCAACATCCTGGGATTGTGCCGGATGTAGCCTGTATCAGTTGGACCAGAATTCCAGAAAAGGTGGCTGTGGAGCTCTGAAAAGAGTGGGTGGACTTGGAATTGTCAGACTTGGTTAATTTGGAAACTTTCTTCGCCTTCTTGGTCTCAGTTTCTCCTTTTGTGTAAAGAATGAAGAATATCTGTGTCGTGTGATTATGTGGCATTTAAAAGGAATAAGACAATGAGCCATTTAGTTAAATCAACCAATAGGTGGGTATGAGCCCGGTGATGTTCCTCGTGTGTTTGCTTGTTGCTTAAACACTTCTCAGAGGGTCATGTCTGGCTGGCTACAGGTTCTCACAGGTGCAGCCCTGGCAGGTCAGAGGAACTGCAGTGCGGCTGATGGGAAAGGTCCCAGGGGACTGTGGGCACAACCTCGTCACGGGTAATGGGAGACCACGGGACCTGGAGAGGCCACCTGATAAAGGGAGATGGACAGGAGAATCAATATTGCTAAGAGAGGAAGTCGGGCTGAAACTTTTTGGAAATCGGAGTTAGTCTTTGGACCTGTGATTCCAAAAGGCTGGAAGAGCAGCAAAAAAATCTTTTGATGAAGGAGACATTCATCTAATAAATCTAACATTTAATCCATGTTAACATACAGTAATATCAGAACTCATTAATTAATGATATACTTGGGAAGCCAATAAGAACACATTTATTCATGCAGGCATGAAAGATTTTTGAGAGGAGTCATATCATTTTTCATTAATTAACCCAGGAGGTTTCCATGGCTATTGGGTTGACCTTGAAATCTCTACTTCTGTTGTCTTCATTTCTCTTGCAAGGATGAGGTCTAATGTCTTAGGTCTGGAAGAATTAAGTCTGTTTTCCTCTTTTTGAGGTTTAGTTTTAATGTTTTGCTTTTTAATTGTGGTAACTTCTGCACATTTTAAGTCATTTATGAAACTCCAGTCTTCTTAATGTCTAGTAGATGACTAATCCATTTTTTCCTTGCTTGTATTTTCAGATTGAAGAATTTCGAAGGCTGAGGACACACGTGAAAGGGGCAGAACTTGTGGAGGGCTGTGATGGGATTTTGGGAGACAATTTTAGACCCACGCAGCCACTTAGTGACAGAGTCATCAGAGCTGCATTTCAATAGCCTAAAAGAACAGGAACAAGCCCGCCTTGACCCCCGGGTATGTGCAGATGAAGTAAGAAAATGGGCACATAGTTATGTAAACCTACCAGACCAAAGGCACTCTTGTGGTGATCTGGGTAATTCAGCAATATGAATTTTATTTCGATAAAGTTTATGACCCTTTTTCAAGCTCCATTAATTTAGAAGTGAAATTGTTTTATAAAATTTTCATAGTGTTGAAAAATATCTGCAGTCCTTATATTTCCCACCAGAGTGACCTGTCGTTTCAAACTTTGCTTTACTGTTGGCTTTCATAAGGAAAGGCAGGCTGAGACAGAGAAATGGGGGTGTGCAAGCACCCCTTCAGTACTTTACTGTGCTGAATCCCTGAAACTTCAGGGATCACCTCCTGATGACTGAGGACCAGAAAGGAAGGGGCTAGAGTATCTGAGCCTCGGAGCGGACCCTCATTCTTTAGTGCAGGTTTGATTGCATTGTTTTGGTGTGTAGGACTGGGCAGATCTGTTATGAATGAAAATACTTGTCCTATGGAAGTGCTGTTATTTGATAATCAAGAAGCACTGATTAATAATCTGAATATGGGTTGTTCATTGATCAAAAAATAACATATACGTTTTAATATATTGAATTCAATATATATATTCCTTGCCCTTATGGAACTCCAAAGTAAACATTGCAAACATGGAAAAGGTAAAGTCTACAAAAATGACTACATACTGAATTATTTCTGTACCTTGCAAATTGTCTAAGAATGCATTCATAGGTCAGCACCTGGCTGACACACTACTGCTTCCTGTGAGAATAGTATCTGTTGAAATAATTTCTTAGGTAAGCAGGACAGAGATTTAACTGTTTAATGGACCATTGGGAGTATATAATCACATACTATGTGAATGGTACAGTGAATGGACTGAGGAGTCACAGATGAATAGAAATCTCTGGCATCTAGAAGCTCACAGTCTCATGAACTAGACAGTAGACACAGGAATTTTAAAAGGTGATCATTTTGTCCATGTGTTTCCTAATCCATTTTTCTTGCCTCTCTCTTATTACTGTATTCTATGCACCCAGTATTCCAGACAAACTGTCTTTTTTCTTCTGCGACTGTGCTTTGCTCACACAGTCCTTCCCACCCTACCTCTTGCCTGTTGATACCCTGGCTCCCCTACAGGCCCGACTCAAACACCGCTCTCAGCGTGAATTCTTGGCTTCTCTTTTAAACTGCACCTCTTATTTCACATCCTTTCTTCCATTTAGTTTTCCCATTTCCAAATAGAAATATATCACTTGTATATTTCTTATTTTTTTGTTAGATTTCAAGCTTCTTAAGGGTTGAAACATGTGTATTTTACTTTGAAATCATTGTGACACATAACACTTTGTATTTTGAATGTCTAGACAAATTGGAAGTTTCTTAGAACTATGCATAATGTATATTCCAGTCATTCATCCATTCTCAGTTTCTGTGTTAGACAGTACAATTTCTCTCACCTTTCTAACTTTGGAGCTGATGAGAGCCAGGCAAAGTTGCCTTTGGTAGGAACGAGAAGAAACTTTTAGTAATTCATATATTGGTAACAATGGAGAAAATCCAAGAGTGCTTTAAGCCAAGCCTTATAGTAGAGGCTAAAAACATATTTAGTTAAAAATCATTATTGAGTACCTACTGTGTGATTGATTCTGGGTATGTGGAGTTGAGAAGAACAGATGTGGTCTCCACACTCATAAAACAGAGACTGAGGTCGGGAGCCTGACATAGAAAAATAAAGAGTTAAAAACATGCAACTATAAACTGTAATAAAGTCCACAATCGAGAAGATGAAAGAATGCGATGATGGGTGTTTCTGAGAAAAGGAATATCTTCTGCAAAGGTCCTGTCGAGGGGCTTGTCCTTTTGGAGGCGGTAAGAAGTTAATGCACTGAAGCACCTGAAAGAAGGCACAGTGAGTCTGGGAATAGAATCACAGTGGAAAGTTAGGCAGGGCCTAACAGACCCTCTTAGAGGGTCTATCAGCCACATGAAAGCACCTCTATTCCCTTGTCCATGAGTTGAGATCTTATAAAGACCTTTACTCAGGGAGTGGCCTGATTCCATGTATGTTTTGAGCTGATCACAGGGATTGGATTATAGTGGGCCAGGGCAGGAGTAGGAGAATATTTCAGAAATCAGGTAGCCAAGGTGAAAGAGGGCTTAGATGCTAGACTGGGAGCAGTGAGGGTGGAGAGACGTTGATGTCTGTGAAACACACCCTTGAAAATGATAGCTAGTGATAAATTGGATGAGGTGGAGAAAAGTGGAAATATCAAAAATAAGTTAGGGGGCTTGGGGTTTTGGAAACTGTGTGGATAGAGCACCACTGAGTGGTGCAGGAAAGCTGGAGGAGGCTCCGTTTGGGATGGAAGAAAGACAGAGTTGGGTGGTAATGCCCAGAAGCTGAGGGGGCTGGGCTGCAGCGAGGCCGGGGAGGCTCTGTCAGCTACTGCCCCTGCCCCACCCTGCTCTGTGGGGACCACGTGGGCACTGCCTGTGCTGTGATGATCCACAGCTTCCAGAACAGCCACAGAGACCTCTCCTTTGGGCCTGGGAAGCGGCAGAGAGGCAAGACCCACATCATGAAGTTGGTAGACACGGAGAAGGTAGCGGATGAATTGCATATGCCATCTCTCCCTGAAATGATATTTGGAAACAATGTTTTAGGAATCCAGCACTGTTCTGGTTTGGGGGATTGAGTTCAGTGCTACAGATGCTTTACTATAAGATGTGTCAACAACTACCAAGGAGGGCTTAAAGTAGCCTGTGCACAAGAGTGGCGAAAAAGCAGGACGGAGGGTGAAGACTACAAGGAAGTTATTAAACTGTGTGATTGGGCCTGTATAACAGATTATTAGGAAACATTACTTGGAGAATCATTTAACTTAAAGGTTGTACCAACAACAGATCATAATAGATATAGAGAAATTGAAAGCTAGAGAACAGATTAAGTTTTTTGAATTTCTCCTGTTTGAGGATGAACTTTATGATCATGGAATTTCAAGCCTAAGTGTGAAAATTAAATAACGCCTTCCAGCTTTTCCCTGCTGTTGAGGTTTTTCTTGAGTATTGACGGAGTGCTTATCATAACGAACAACACAAGACATCACCATGGAGGCCGGCAAGAACTATGTGTTATGAGAAAATATGTCACGAGAGAGCAGAATTGCTCATTTAATGCATGTTTCACCTTCCCGCCACATGAAAACTAATGAGATTCTATTGCATTCACTGATCAAAGAAGCAGTTTGTGAAAAGCTAATATTTCCAGAAAAAATTGATCATAACCCCATAGACTCACAAGAAATTGCACTTGTGGAAGAGAATGTGATGTACCATATACTCACCATGGTGATGTTGGAGACCTTGGCTATTGTCATGGGGATGTTTTTATTATGAAAATTAATTGACTTGTCTGTGTGCAGATTTTCTGCAGTCTTAAAGGAAAAAAAATCAAAAGATCGTTGCAGACCGGTTCCACTTAAAAAAAAAGAGTTGAGTGGGAGCACATTGAATAAGAGATGCCTGTCACTCACAAGTAATGGGCTTGCCATGAAGGTAGCTGGGATTCTGACAGTGGAGAACAGAGGTCCGAACTGAATACGGGAGTCACTAGCGTAGAGATTTTACACTGATGCGTAATGTTCTAATGCAGCACAGGCATTAACTCATTAAATGTTCATAAAATCTTTATGAGTCTTTACGAGTGTGTTAACCAAAGCACAAAGCTCACTTGCCCAAAGTAATACAGTCTCACAGCGGGACTCGATGTGGGACCCGGGGAAGCCTGGGTGGCAGAGCCCTGTTTCTTGGCTTCCTCACTGGAAGTCAAGGTGGAGCATGATGAGGGGTGCACATGCCGTACACAGGATGATGTTGAGTAGGAAGGGAGAAGGCAGAGATGCCGAGTCATGGCAGCTCTCGATTTGCTGAGCTGGGAGGGGAGCAGAGGCTGCAACAACAGAGGGGATGAGATTGAAGGAGACTTTTTTTTGTTAATTGACATAAAGTTGACAAACAGCATTGTGTAAATTTAAGGTGTACATCCTGTTGATTTGATACACTTAAGTATTGCAATGTGATTACCACAGTAGCATTGGCTAATGTCTATCACGTCACATAGATAGCATTTCTTTTTTTTTGTGGTGAGAAATGAGACTTCTTCTTCTTTATTTTTTTAAACAAAATAAATACTAGAAATTCTTGGTATTTTCGGGGGAATGAGCCAGTAGATGGAGGGGCTGAAGGCACTGTTTCTCAGAGGGGTGAAAAGTTGAAAAAGGATGAAATCCTAAGCAAATCTGGAGACTGACTTTTTTAATGGAGTAGACACTTTATGAGCTTTGATAAGAAGGAAGAAAAGATGATGGTTTATAGTCTTCGGGATTCTATAACTTGTTTTTATTATTTCAGGAAGAATGGGGTGGCAGCCAGGAGGGGCAAGAGCAGCAGGGAAGACAGGAGACTGGAGTGGAGTGAGGGGTCGGAGGCTGGGCTTGTGGGAGCAGCCCCCGTGGGAAGGGCAAGAAGTGAGGTGTGAAGAGGTTTGATGAACATGAATTTATGATCTTCTCCAACCTACGCTGAATTTGCTATCTGTGAATATCAGTAACTATGAATGACACTTTTTAATGAAATAAGTTTCTCTTGAATTTTTGATCCATATGTCCGTAGACCAGAGTTACCTCTCTATAAATATTTAAATAAACAGCACTATTTTATTGCTCTTACATATGCACACACAGTGTGAGAGTTTAATGTTAATGAGATTATGTATATTTTGGATACATCATATTCACAATATGATAGATAATGTATAATTTTCAAAGTCTTAAATCAATTATAATTAAGGTATTTTAAAAGAAAAATGGATTTGTGTCCATTTCTTGGAGGCTAAGTTTACTTAAAGGGCATCATTTTCCCTGAAATTCCAAAGAGTGGTGCAAGACTTCTTTCAAAGGAAACTCCAATTCTGTCTTCATCTTTTTATGAGTATACTTTTGATCATTTTATCTTAAAATATGTTATACAAATCTAGTTATAGTTTTACATAAAAATTATATTGGGAAATCAGACTTATGGATGTATGCTTTTTATTTGATATTTAATAACGCCCTAAGGCAGGTAATTCAAATTTTTATTAAAGTGAAATGATTTGACAGTCAGACTTTGAATTTAATGCATGAATGTTTCATTTAAGCTCTTGGAATTGAAAAGAAAAAAACCCTTTTTTTCCTAGGAGTTCTCTAAAAAGTGTTTAAAATAATTTAGATTTATTTTAGCTATGTTTTACTAAAATAACTTTAGTTTTTAGACTTAAAATGGCATTTTTTTGCATGACATGTCTGGACATCTGGAAGGCTTTGATAATCAAGACTCATTATTCCCATGAATAATCTGTGGCTTTTCACATCACCAGTTAAGAAGTATGAACTCTGACTTTGTACTTGTGTAGAGAATTAGCATATAACTCACCTAAGTGCAGTGCTAGTTCAGGTTTCTGGGAGCCAGTGGACATTAAATGATCCTTTACCTGTTGAATTTTCTACACGACATGGGAGGACCAAATCTTACTAAAAACAAACAACAAATAAGAACAAGTGTTAGGTCCAGTTTATTTGTTACTCTTGGTGTTATAATACTGGTGCTAATAAGTGGTTATTTGCTTATTTGTTTCACTAAGTATTAGCCCATTTTATCTATCTATCTATTTATTTTAAAAGACTTTATTTATTTATTTTTAGAGAAAGGGGAAGGGAGGGAGAGAAACATCAATGTGTGGTTGCTTCTCACACACCCCCTACCAGGGACCTGGTTTGCAACCCAGGCATGTGCCCTGACTGGGAATCCCACCTGCAACCCTTTGTTTTGCAGGCTGGTGCTCAATCCACTGAGCCACACCAGCCAGGGCTAGCCCATTTTTAAAGGGCTATTCTGACTGTTTAGATTTAGCTATTTTCCCTGTGACTCAGGTATCATTAAACTGCACATATGTTTACAGTAAGTATAATTAATTGTAATTATTTACTCTGTAAAAAGCAATGCCACAAAGCTTGTTAAATAGTTTTCCTTTTTCTACTTCTCAGTGGAAAATATAAGTATGCCCTAAATACATCTAAAAATTCCCCAAAAAACATAGAAGAGAAAAAAGAGCATGTATTAAGCAGCCATCTCTGAAAGATCCCTTTGTCGAACTTGCCCTCATTTTCTTTCTGGGTCTTTGGAGTCACCCTTGACTGTGCTGAACTCCTTCCCATGTGTACTTCTGAATTAATAATGTCATCTTCTGAACCTTAGTGAACTATATCTAGCATCAATTCCATATCAGTTTTCTTTAATAACCTAAAAGAGTTGTATGTTAGGAAAGGATAAGGCATTATAGGAGAGGAGGGGCTGTATGGGGAAAGGGAGAATGTCAACTCGGAATGACCAGCTAGCTCAGGGTGTCCAACCTTTGGGTGTCTCTGGGCCACACATTAAATACACTGTGACATGTAATCACAAAAAAACTGTCATAATGTTTTAAGTAAATTGACAATTTTTTGTTGGACTGCATTCCTTACCATCTTGGGCCTCATGCGGTCCACGGGCCATGGGTTGGACACCCCTGTTAGGGAAAAGCTATTATCTTTCTGGGATAAATGGGAAACCAAGAGCCAGATTTTTAGTCAATAGAACCTGTACTCTTCTCAGTCTAGTAATTTAACATAATGTACAGAACTAGAGTGAAGAATGAAAGCTCAATGGATGTAGCTATTTTAAATTTATTGTTTCAGAATTTCTTGAAAATGCAATGAATTTTTTAAAGGGTTTCAAAATGATTTCAGGAAAAGGCCCTGATGCCAGGGGTACTCATCCTGTGTATTGTGTTTTGATTATGTGATATAAAATTATTATTAACCCAAGAATGAAAAATATCAAAACTGTATAGGCATTTCTTCAAGATTACTAAACAAGGAAAACATTTCTGGCTTCCATATTTGTACCTTTTTTTATGTTTTAGAAAATGTTAATCATTTATTGCACATAAAAATTTCTGAAGAATTTAGTTTTCTTCCATCCCCCATGAATTCATACAAAGTTGTGTTTGGGTAGAAAGGAAGAGAACATTTTGCAGAATATATATTAATATATTCTGATACCTTAAATGGGTTTTATTATTTTAAACCTAAAGGATTTATTTTCCATAGGAAAATCACTGAGAACAGATTATCTTCTCTAAACATGTTCTATTATGCCTTTTACCTCATGAATGCTCATTTTTGGTCATTTCCTCAAATCAAATTTTTAGCTTGTTTTTCCACTTTGAGACTTATCAAGAAAACCTTATAGAAAGACATGCACATAAATTTCTTCCTCCTTTATCCGTTGTGTGTTCTCTCTTCCCTGATAAAGTCCACAGAGATTTAGGAAAGCAGAGGCGTCGTAGATCTAGGGAACTCTAGAGTCTCGGCACTCGCTGTCAGAGCTCTCACAGCTCGGTCTGAGGGGCCTGCTCTCTCTGTAGAGACTCACCCACGCCCACAGCTTCTGTTGCCACTAAATACAAATGATCCACTCATTTATATTCCTAGACCAGGTCTCTCTTTTTAGTTCTAGAACCAAGTGCCTGACTGTCAGTATGACTTTTCTTTTGGATGTGTGAAAGGCATCCCAAACTCAACATACACACAATTGAATTTACAATGCTCCTTCACAGACATGGTGCTCATAAAGTTTTCTTATAAACCCAAGTCATACTTGACATTATTCTTCCACACCTCACCTCAAATTTCCACTTGTCCTCCAGTTCTGCAGATTTTCCTTCTGACAGCTCCAAATTCGTCTATATCAAGTTCTGTCCGGAAAAAGTCCAACCATATTAATATAACAAGAATGGTTTGCATGACACTGAAGTAATCTGGCGGCCAAGGAGAGTGGACTGGAATGTGCATGCGTGAACAATGATGACTTCACTGTACTAGTCAGTGGGGGTGGTAGAAGATGTTGCGTGAGCATGTGTACTGTGCGGCCGTCACATTCAAAATGACTGAGTGAGTAGAGCAACAAATCTGCATCAAATTTTGCATTAAGCTTGAACATTCCTCTGCAGAAACTATTCAAATGATTCAGGAGGCCACAGCTATGGGAATCTGGTGATTGGCAGCTTCATCAGACAATGCGCCTGCTCATGCATCACAACTTGTGCAGTTTTTTGGTGAACCATCAGATCACCCAGGTGACTTAGCCCACTACAACCCAGATTTGGCACCCTGAGGTTTCTGGCTTTTCCAAACACTAAAATCACCCTTGAAAGGGAAGAGATTTCAGGCTGTCAATGAAATTTAGGAAAATATGGCAGGGCAGCTGATGGCAATTGGGAGAACTGTGTGAAGTCCCAAGGTGCCTACTTTGAAGGAGACTGAGCCATCCTTGTCCTACGTACAGTGTTTCTCGTATCTTGTATCTTCTTCAATAAATGCCTCTGTTTTTCACAGTACATGGCTGGATACTCTCTGGATAAACCTGATGTCTCCATCTTTATCATCACAACCCATCAAGTTAGCATCATCTCTCACCTAGACTGTTGCAACAGCATGCTCCTCTTCTGTGTAGTATTGTTCAAAAAAGATTTATAAAAATAACAGACATGGATGACATAGGGCACTCAAATGTGTGTGTCAATTCTGAGGAATTGGTACAAGAGTGTTAAGTAGGATTCCAAATCCACACCTGAGCACAGTGGAAAAGAACCATTTTCTATTAGGGGCTGGTGGTGGTATTGTAGTTTGTTATTGTCATCCACATGAAATATAGTATTGTTGCCATCTGATTTAAATGCCTCAGCTAGTGAGATACAGTCTTTTAAAATGGGCTTTGGAAAATTTATCTGCATTAGATCTTCCAATATGTAATTTCTTGTGGTGTTAGTAATTACAAGGAAATACAAAAACATAATGAAAGGATGAAGTTCTCTAACTTTCTATTTAATATTTTTATTTCATTGTGTAATAGTTATGGTCCTGATGATTATACATAGCAAAATGCTTACTATATATAGCTTTCACTTTCCATTACAATGCTTCTTAAATCCCTTTAAAATTTTTGAATTCTTGTCACTTCAGTGGTTAGAAACTCATAAAAACCTTTACACCTTGTCTGTAGAAAATATTTTCAGGAACAGCTTAGAAGCATGGAGTTGAAATGGATCTCAAAAAGTTATTTAATCTAGTCTTCTGCCTGAGGAGGTCTTCAACTACATTATTCTAGATGGCTGCTTCCCTTAGCTAGAAATGAACAAGCTAACAAACCTTTGTTATCTGACAATACCAACTTCAGAGATTTTTTACTCCTGCCTAATGCAAAAAAGAAAGAGAAACCCTTATGAAATACTGTCTGTAGAGTATTAACTAAACTGGAATGCCATTTCAATAGTAATGTTTTTATAGTTTGCCATGAATAAATATTTCTGATTACTGTAACTTGGTTATATTCCAAGTATCCCAAGATTTATATATTTTCTCTTTTTGCAGCATGTGAGAAGTCCTATAACCTTTATGCTGCAGAGAAACTCATCATTTTTCACAGATACGAGTGTTCATTCTGATGTCAGTATTGGGACAACCACTGGGTCTCCAATAACTTTTCTTTCAAGAATGATTATATTTAGTGGTTCCCAGCAATAAAATCACTGTGATTCAGAATAAAAGATTATAAATAATAATAACAGTGTTATTAATCATCTAAGTTAGTCATTTGTGGCACACTCCTGTACCTGAAATAGTTCCATAGGAAATAATACTAAAATCCACATTTATTTGTAATTACACATAATACAAACCTCTCATTTTAATAGTTGCCCAAATCCCAATCCAACTTAATTTCATTGAATTTAATTTTTGGACTAAAAGCATTAAGCTTGAACTAGTGAAAAATGTATAATATGTGCATTTAATTAAGAAGTAATTAGATACTCAATCACCCTTACAACACACCAGAGATTAGGGAAGAATGAAAAAAAAAAAACCTGATGCACTGTAGTGTATAAAATAGTTATGTTAATTAGTTTAGTGCTAATTGAGATTGAGAAAGTGTTAAAGTTTTGTAACACAGGTTTACTTCTGAGTGACTTTAAAAGCTAATAGTGTTTAATGTTTTATGATACTCTGACGCAAACAAATGTAGAAATGACTACCCTATATGCTTTATCTTAGAGTTTTAAGTTTATACATTCATTCTACATTTTGAGTGATGGAAATCACTGAAAGTGAGTGACTTTCCAATCACTCATTAGTGAGTGATGGAAAGTAAAAAAACATACCTTTTGTAGTTCAGATATTCTGTTATATTTCATCTAATTTAATCTTCACAATGATTCTGTGAGGCATGTGTTTTTATTTTCATTATAGAGATAAAGAGACAGGCTGAGAGAGGTTGATTAACTTGCTCAAGGTCATAGCCATTAAAGTGCAAAGAGAGGATTCAAACCCAGGCAGGTTTAACTGCAAACCCTGAGCGCTTTCACTACACCACATTTCATGTAACAAGGGGCAGATAATTATGAAGTCCTTTATATATTTGCCTTCTTATCCTTTTTCAGAAAAGTTCCTGGGAATCAGGTTTCTGGGGGCAAAGGACATGCATGTTTTCATTTTTGGTAACATTGCTAAACTACCCTCTAAAGAATGTGATGCTAATTTTTGCTTATATCATTGATTATTTCATAGAAGGTGTTTTTGCCATTTATTTTTATCAGTCACTTTGTATAACTTTCATTGTCTCTCTCATCTTTTTACTCTTCACTTTCTTGAAATGTGTTCATGTCCATCTACCAATTGAAATGGCTGTGACAAAATTTATTTTTGTTTTATTTCTCTTTTTCTTCTTTGTTCCCATGTCTCCAAATACCTGTTCATGGCAGAAAATTCAAACGAAGAAGCAAACACTTCCTGAACCCCCCTCTCAGTATAGCTGTCCCCAACGCTGGGGCATTCTGGTGAACATGGGGATCTGTAGCAGGGGCAGGGATGGCTTGGGTTCCATCCTGACTCCCCACTAATTAGCTGTGTGACCTTGAAAAAGTTACGAATACTCTAAGTCTCCTTTTTTCAATCACTTAAATGAAGGCCATAATAGTGTCTACCTCATAAAGTGGTTGTGAAGATGTGATGAGATAATGTAACCAAAGAGTTTAATTTTGGTCCACAATTAAGTGTTCAATAAATGTTACCTTCAACATAGTTTTGTCCATTTGATCTTTCCTTATGCACGCATGTATTTCGAATGGGCATATGGACATATGCTGGTCCTTATGCAGTGACATTATGCGGGCTGCTTTCTCTCTATTTGATGATGTGTGTTTTCATGCCATTGAGGACATGGTATACTTTTAAATAATTTTACATAAGTTGCCTTTAAGTATGTTATAAAAGTAACTGAGCTATTCTTTCGTTATTGTACATTTAGATCACTCCCAGTATTTTGCTATAATCAACAATACTCTGGTTAATTTATGCATTTATTTCCTTAAAAATTCTTAGTAATAAGATTATTGGATCAGAAAGTGAATCGTAATATATATGTAATATGCCTATATATTGTAATATATTGTATATGCATATTACTCTCCCCCCAAATTACACCAGTTTATGTTTCCACTAACCATGTGCCTAACTACACATTTATTCTTTTTTACCTTTATCGACATTGAGCATTTTCATTTTTTATTCTTGCCAGTCTTATTAAAAGTGACGGTTACGTTATGTTAAGTATTCCTGTGAATACTTGATTTTATTCTTGAATTTCCGGTTCTGTCCCGTGAATCTGCCTGGACGTGAGCAGCAAGCGCGATGTGTGTGTCAGGAGTGTGCGTTTTCGTGTTTGGTGTGACAAGGTCCTTTACCGATCTTCTCAGCAGAATATTCCTGGCTACTTTCACATGCTTCATTCTCCCAGAGAAAATGTAGAATCATTTTATCAGAAAGACTAAAATAAAGAGTAAAAGGAAGAGAGGGTGAGAAAAAGTGAGGGAAAAAGAAAGGAAAAAGAATCTTGCTAGAAAATTTCCTTTAGATTGCATTGACTGTATATAGAGTAATTTGAAGAGAATTCATATTCTTACAATATTAAATCTCTTTGTTAAACAAACATAAACAGGTCTATGTTTACTTGAGTTTTTCTGTTCTTTATACGTTGGTAGTTCTCTCTTCTCACTAAATTTACGTCAGGGTGTGTATTTGGGCTCTGGAGTCAGTCTGAGGTATAGCTTGATGAGGAACATAGCACCCCCACATTCAGCTCCACAGCTTGGGTAAATTGTGGGTATTCTTTCAGCCTCAGTCTCCTCATAAATGAAATGGGGGCGCTGAGAGTCCTATCTCTCAGAGACATTGTGAGGATTAAATGAAATATGGTAAAATGCGCAGGGCAATGCTTAGCATAGGCTTAGCATTCAACAAATGTGGGCCATTACTAATGTTCTTATTGTTGTAATCAGCAACTTTGATTAGTGTCATTTTCCATTAAAATGATATATTGCTTAATATTATTTCATTGGAAAAATAATTGCTTAAGTCTGCCCTTGGCTTTCTTACTATTTTTTTCTGTAGTTTCCAATAATATTTAGCTGATTGTTTTGAATTTTCTAAGTAGACCATGATCACATCTGAAAATGACAATTCTAGCTCCTCCATTCTAATTTTAATACTATTTTATTGCACCATCTAGTACTTTCAGAGTAATGTTAAATAAATTAACAATGATGCCTGGTACCCATTTTTTATTTCTGATATGCTTGGTTTTTATTTCCAAATCCAGAAGCATTGTCCACTCTCTTTCCTTTAAATATTCAAAAGCATTTGTTTCTCTCGACCTCTGTCTGTATTTTTTGTTCCTCTTCATGACCTCATCCTGTTACTGGTGGGTACGTCATAATGGAAAGACATTAATTTTTAGCCTTCTGTTCTGTGTATGGCAGTATTGAAGGGGCTGCGTGAAAATATAAACACAGACATAGACTCTCCCTGAAGGAGCTTGCAGCCTAGTGTTGGGGGTTAATCAGGTGCACACCTAACTTTAGATCATAGCAGCGTGTGGAAACTGCCCCGAGAGAGGTCCTACTACTGAACAGGAGAAAGAGACCATGCTGAAAGAGAGAGTCCCTATATCTAGCATACAGCTGTTTTTTAGATGACTTATTTTGGAGAGTTTACATTGAACTATCTTACTTAAAGAGGGAGGCTTTTGTGTGTTATCAGTGAGCTGAGCCAGACTCACCAAAACTGAGGTCAACCTGGTGGCCTGCAGTGGTTTCTGAGAATTAGTGCATGCGTGCACATGTGCTTCTTTATTTTTGATAGTTGTTCGGGGAATTCTGCAATAGCGATTTGATTTGCACTCATTCCCCAGGGTATCCTTGTAGAAGATAACAGGGTTCAGAAATAGTCATATGAACAATGGCATCTGTTATTATATTGAAATATCCGATAGTTTAGAAGACTTCTTAAGATATGGCCATACTTCAAGGCCTCATTACAGACGATGATCATTGTATAATAGAACATTCCCTTTCATAGTTAAGCTTTCTTATTATTTATATATAGATAAATGGGTATTTGGAGCAAGTCCCAAAAAAGAGAAAGTCAGCCAGATTACCTTTGCGTATTCCAAGTGTCATTTCTTTAGATTGATGTACCAAATAAATTTGTATTCTGATTGCCAAAGAATACAGTTATTATGAAAACTTTAGAAAATACACAAATATATAAAAAGGAACTTTTATTGTAATGAACTATAGAAACGATCCCTGAAAGTATAGTCTTGGAACTTTTATTTTAAATACTGGTAATCCATTGAGCGCAGGTGGTTAATTTTGTTTCCACCACAAATTGCAGTAAAATAACAGGAAATAGATTTTTTTAAGTGCACAAACCTACAAGGATAGCAAAAACAAAAGAGGAGACAACAGCAACAATGTTTTGGAAGCTGGAAGCAGATGGTTGTGTGATAATGGATTTAGCAGATGTGAGGAGCCAGGCTGTTTACATGACAGAATTTCTCAAAAGTCCCAGGAATTGGTGGCAACAGACATCACTAGAAGTTGAAGTGCAAGGAGGCTCCAATCATCTGTGTTGGTGAGAAGCTGTTTAAAAAGCACATATATCCCCAGGTCCACTCCAAATCTTTGGTGGTTGCCTGGTGATACTCTCTGGAGATGATGAAGAGAGTCTTTTGTTAGGGGCCATAGGCACAATTGATCAGTAATACCACACATCAAATAACATCCTCGTACCTTGTGTTCCCCTCCTCCACCCCTGCCTTGGCCTCCAGTATATTGGTAGTAAGGCCCCTACCCAGACGGGTGGCTGGAAGGATCTTTCTGGAGAATATTATACCCAGGGTCTTCTCTACTGAAATGTACCAGTCAGCTCATCCTGTGGTAAGGGTGTAACAGATAGGGCCCCTGTGTGCATGGACCCTCCAACCTGGTTTCTTGTAGTGGTGGTTCTTAGGTATGAGCAGTTAAGGATATTTGAAGAAGGACTATAACATATAAGAGTCTAAAACAAACAGAAGAAGGCAAGGTATAAGAAATACCTAGGAAGAGAAAAACTTTTAAAAATGCAGCTCTCAGATCTTCAGAGAGGTAAGGAGAAAACTTGCAACCATTGCATAAGAATAGGATGCTACTAAGAAACTGAAAACATGAAGGAAGAAATGAGGACTTCAGGTCAAGATGGTGGCATAGGCAGACATAACTCTCTTCTTAGCTCAACTACATCAAAATTACAAAAAAAAAAGCATAGAATAATCATCACTCAGAACCATCAGAAACTGAGTTGAATGGAAGTCTGACAACTGCGGAATTAAAGAAATCACATCCATACAAATGGTAGGAGGGGCACAGACACAGAATGGGCTGGTCTCATATCCATGAGATAAAAATACAGGAGGAATATATCAGAAGTGAGTTCCAGACCCACACCAGGCCCCCCAGCCCAGGATTCCAGTGCCAGGGAGATAAATCCCCACAACTTTTGGTTGCAAAAAACAGCAGGGATTGAGTTAGTGGAAGAAACTTCTGGAGCCCCAAGCAGTTCCTCTTAAAGAACCCACACTTGGAATCACCTCCCTTGATCACTTACTTAGGTCATGCTCCCCCTGAGCTCCAGCACCAGGGTAGCAGCGTGAAAGGCACTAGTGGCATACAGGGAGAAAGTGAAATATCTGGCATCAGGACAAGCAGAGGCCATTGTCCCTTTGCTAAACTCTACCCCCGCAGAGCTGGCAAGCTGGTGCCATATCTGAGACTTCACCAACTTGGCTAACACTGTTTGACTCATCTTGGAGATCCCCAGAGACTTTGCTCCACGCCAACTCTTGGGCCCATCCAAGCTACTTTCCCATAAGAATGGCTGGTCTTGGCTCTTAAATCTTAATCAAACAAACAACAGCTGGCTTCAGTGAGCCCTAGCTGCAGCTGGCCTAGATTCACAGCTTGGCTTAGCCTGGGAATCTCAGCCCAGCACAAGTAGCAGCCACCTCAGATTGCTTTATAGCTCAGTTAGGGTAGCCTCAGGCAAAACACCAGTGGGGGTTACTCTTGGCCTAAACTATCTTGGAAACGCCAGGGCCTGTGCACCCAGTATATAGCTACAGACCACACTGGAGTACCACAACCCTGCTCCTGCATAGCTGATCCTCCATGGAGGGCAGAGGTTGGTGGTCAGTGGTCACAGCCAGTCCTTTCAGCTTACTAGCCTGGGTAAATCCCTCCCATTGACCTGCCAACAGCAATCAAGGCTCAACTACCTGAGGAGGGTATATTTAGCCCAGATGAAAAGCACACTTCGAGTACCCAGCTTGGACCCTACAGGGCACCTACTACATTAGCCCACACTACCAAGACACTGAGTCAAAGCAGCTGTACCTAATATGTAGAAGCAAACACAGAGAGGCTGCCAAAATGAGGAGACAATGAAACATGGTCCAAATGAAAGAACAGATCAAAGCTCCAGAAAAATAGCTAAGTGAAATGAAGATATGCAATCTATCAGATGCGGAGTTCAAAACTCTGGTTTTAAGAATGCTGAAGGAACTTAGGACCTCAGAAGCATAAAAAAGACCCAGTCAAAAACAAAGGATACACTAGTTAAAGAACAATTTACAGGGAAATAACTAGAGTGGATGAAGCTGAGAATCAGAACAATGACTCAGAGCATAAGGAAGCAAAAAGCAACCTACCAGAAAAACAAGGGGAAAAAGAATCCATAAAAATGAAGATAGTATAAACAACCTGTGAAACAACTTGAAGAGGCCCAACATTTGCATCATAGGGATGCCAGAAGGAGAAGAGAAAGAGCAAGAAATTGGAAATCTATCTGGAAATATAGTGAAAGAAAATTTCCTTTTTTTGGTGAAGGTAATAGACATGCAAGTCCAGGAAGCACAGAGAGTCCTAAACAAGATGGATGCAAAGAGGCTCATTCCAAGACATATAATAATGAAAAGACCAAAGGTTAAAGATATAGAGCAACTTTTAAAAGCAGCAAGAGAAAAGTTAGTCAACAGGTGGTTGGTGGAGTGGGGAGGGGAAGAATGGGTGAAGAGGTGAGGGCATTAAGAAGTACAAATAGGTGGTTACAGAATAGCCATGGGGATATGAAGTACAGTACAGGAAATGGAGCAGCCAAAGAACCTATATGGATGATCCATGGACATGAACTGGTGTGGGGATTGCTTGAGAGAGTAGGGAGCACTGGGTGGAGGGGGGGGCAAAGAGAGAAAAATCAGGACAACTGCAATAGCATAATCGATAAAATATAATTTAAAAAGCAGAAATGAACAATTTTATAGTAGAATCAGAAAGCAGAATTGAAGAAATTTCTTGGAAAGTAGAGCAAAACTGGGAGAGATAGAATTGGAAAACCAAGTTAGGAGCTCCATTATCCAAATAATGGACAAAGGAGAAAATGGAGAAAACGGAGGGGAGGAACCACCAGCAAAATTATTCAAAACAGTTTCTTGCCCTGGCTGGTGTGGCTTTACTGGGTTGAGCACCAGCCTGCAAACCAAAAGGTCATTGGTTCGATTCCCAGTCAGGTCACATGCCTGGTTTGTGGGCCAGGTCCCCAGTAGGGGCCATGGGAGAGGCAAACAGTTGATGTCCCATCTATGTTTCTCTCCTTCTCATTCTCCCTTCCTTCCCCTCTCTCTAGAAATAAGTAAATAAAATATTTTTAAAAATTTTCTCAGAACTCATGGACGTAAATTTACAAATTATAAAGGACTCACTGAATTTCCAGCACGGTAGATCAAAATATACATAGCCATGCAGTATTATTGTGACATTTCTGGACAATGAGAGAAAATTAAAGTGAGAAAAAACAAGTTCAAAATCAAAGAACCTGGAATTTGAATATCAGACATTGCAACAGTATACTGGAAGCTAAAAGTCGGTGAAGGATGACCTTCAGAATCCTGAGAGAGTAGTACGACCCACTTAGAATTCCTTACCCAGGCAAAATTTCAATAGTTTGAAATAACTCCTCAAAGTCATTTTTAGGAATGAAAGTCACTGAAGATTTACTTTCCAGGAAACTGCTGGAAGATCTGCTTCACCGAAACGCAGCAAGCCAAGAGAACAGATGTGGGATTCTTGAAACGGGAGGTCAAACGAGGCAGATTGCCAGAGTCCTGGTGACGTGGGGCTGTGGACCGAGACAGGGTCGGTCCAGATGTGAGCAGATGAGAAGGATGTAGAAGGGTTTTCTTAGGAAGATGAAATCGACAGACTGCGTGATGCCTTACCTTCCTGAGAGTAGAGTCAAGCAGTTGGCAGGTAGTTTTGAATTGAGTACATGGGAAGCTAAGTTGAAAAAAACCCAAGATAATTATTCCCCCAGAGAAAACAAAAAGTTGTGCAGGAAGGGAGAATTAATGGTATATTAATAAATATAGCTCAGCTGTAAATAATATTTACATCATTGAAGTGATAAAAGCTGAATATTGATCCAACCAAAAATTATTATATAACCATATTGGGGAAATGGGGTGTATGTGTGTACGGGTGATATATGTGTGGGGGTGGGGGTGACGGGGCAAAGCGGGTCACGTCTTCATTCTGCATAGGGAAAGTCAACAGATGACACCAAAACAGAACACTGAAAAGGAGCAGTACAATCATACTACTTAGTTCTATGGTGTTAATAAAATAATCAGCTAAAAGTGTTGAGGAGGAGGAAATTGGCGGTGGACTGATAGTTTTAGCAACAAACCTCTTAGCATCATCTAGCAAACCTTTTAGCATCATTTAACACATTTAAACTGTGTGCAAGTATAATTTTGAGGGTTATAAATAGGAGTAATTGCTACTGTCATGCTAGTTTTTAAAATGTTTGTACATACACACACACACATGCACAGAAACAGTTTTGGGGGAGTGTGTGCTGTGGGCCCGGTACTGTGCTGGATCTTGGCAACACTGTGCGGATGAGAACCAGTGTTCACCCATGAACACTTTCTCTGCAGTGATGGAAAGTAAGTTTCCAACACCTGCTATGGAAAACAATAGGCCCCCCAGCAGTGCACTTCTGGTTTTAGTGAGATGCCTCGCCATCACCTGAAATTGTCCCTAGGAGTTCAGTTATATGCCTTGGAGGCACTGCTGTCACATTGTATCTGTTGTCACATCACATTCTCACACAATCCCCACAAGTTAGGAGCTGTTGTGTGAGGCTTAGAAGCAGCAGGTAGATTGTCTAAAATTTTACAGCGAGTTGGTGACAGTTTGGATTTAAACTTGGGTCTTACTGATTCCAAATCCATTCCCCAGGCTGTGATCAATTGAAACATTTTCCCAGGTAATCCGGTATCTGCTGTGAACAAGATCGAGTGTCTGTCTTCAGGGGGAACTAATACCAAGATCACTCTCAGAAGTGGCATTTTCTTTGTTTGAAAACTATAGAGAAGGAAGTGCTCAGCAAGCATGGGGTATTTATTATCTTTGATTTCTTCTGTGAGAGAGATTTCAGTAGAGTGAGCACCTAAATTCACCAGCAGAGTCCACCGTCAGGGAAATTAGCATTTATTCAGCGCTTGTGGAGAACCCTCTAAACGGAACCCTCAGAGCTTCATAAATGAATGGAGCACTGAGGAGCAGGAGCATCGGCTGCCCTGTGGAATATGTTCAGTGTTCAATGCTTCGGATTAAGACCTGACCTTGTATGATTAGAGCGATGGGATATTTACTTACCTATATTTTCTTCAGTTGATGTTTTGGACCATGGTAGTTTAATTTTAGAATAGTTGGGTATATTCTTAAAATGAGATTTTATGAGTTTTATAAATTTGGAATATTTGCCTCTGGACTAGCCTTTCCCAAGTGTGTTGTGCAGAGCATTGGGCCACCAAGATGTTAAATCCAGAGGCGACTGTCCATGTAAATTTGAAAAATCCTGTGTATAATATTCTCCTTTTGGAGATTTACAATGCAGGTTAGCATGTTACAGAGTTTGAGATGGTTTTATATGAAAGAACCATATTTTATTACATTCAACCAACATTTACATAATTTTTCTGAACATGGATTCATTCTTCCAAGCTACTTCTAGAGTTATGTGGAACATTTGAGGAAATAGGGTTCAAGGGTATATTCCTTTTGCAGAAAATTCATACATCATGACCTTTAGGCTCATTGTAGCTCTGCAATGGTGTGACTTTACAATTTTGATTGTCAGTCAGTTTCACATCAGTCGCTTGGATTTATGATTTGTTGGGCTGTGCTTAGTTAAGAATATGCAGATTATGACCTCCTGGTGGAGGAGGCACAAGCCACTCACATGGCCGGGCAGGTATCACCCTGAGCATCTGAGCTCCCACTTTCGGGAAGTGAAAACCTAGGGGCCATTTTGATTGAATGGCCCCTACACAAAGGACATACACACACAAAGGAGACAAAGTCACAAGATTTATATTTATAGATCCCAGAATGGGGGTGCAGTGAGCCTTGGGAAAGGCAGTCCTTCGTCCCAGGTCCCAGGGAGCAGGAGAGAACAGGGTAGCAAGCATCTATCACTCATAAGGAGGTTGGGGTGGCAGTCACTAATCTTTTCACAGGCTCAGCTCTGAGTGGTCATTTTAAAAGCTGACCCAGGAAAGCAAGGCAGAAACTGGTGGTGGGAATTCTGAATTTTGGTCTAAATGTCCAGATGCAGGAGTAAGCAGGGTTTTCATGCCATGAAATGCTTAAGCAGCAACTCAGAATGGCTGTTTTCTCATCACAAGGGTTATAATTGTCAAATAGATACATAGACAATGTCCTGTTTTACATTTGAAATCATATCTTTGAGGCATACTCTTAAAGCTTTGGTCATGATTGTCTTCTTTGCAATGTAGTCTGGATATATGTATCCCAGCATTATAAATATTTTCTAATATTTCCCAGAAATGATATATATTAACATGGACACATGCATACATGTGTAGACATGTGTGTACATATTTACAGGCACATCCCCCCACACCATACATGGACACATTTAAAGTATGCTCCAATGTACCATAATTTATGAAGGAAGTCATTTGGCTTGTCTCCAGTTTTTTTGCACCAGGGAATATCCTTACATGCAAAGTCTATGTATGATTGCATGGTTATTCTGTATGATAAACTCCTAGAAGTATAATTCCAGGTCAAAACTATATCCATTCTAAATTTTAATAGGTCTTTTGTTGTTCAGAAGATTAAAGCAGTTTACCTTTAGCCACTGTGTGAAGGTGTCAGTTTCAGCACCCCCCCGTCCTGGGCCACAGGAGGGGCTGCTGTTAAACTAAAAGCAGATGTCATTTTCCTCAACGGGAAACTCATGCTCTCACAAAGTACTCTTTTATACATGTATTATTCTCTGTTTGTTATTTATCCATTTCCTTAATAGAATTGTAAAGTCATTTGGAGACCAGGATGAAGTGGCCTTCCTTGTGCCCAAGTTGTTATCATCAGTGATTATTAAACAGAAAATTAATGGTGGTAGCTGAAAGCTTTATTTTATTATCAAACATCATATGTAAATTTTTGTTTAGAAAATAGTTCCCACATTATTTATTTTGGTATAAAATACTTATTGCTATGACATTTTGCATAAGTAGATTCTGCCACACCAATTAAAATTATGGTAGACTGTAGAAAATTTGCAGAGGTGACAAACTTGAGCATGAAGATATTTTGAAATTTCTCTATTTTTTTATGAACTTTTTGTTTTTACTATCTCTTATTGAACTGTAAAAAGATGTTTCAGCCTGCTGGGGAGGAATGTCAATAACATAATCGACTCATTCTTTTTGCATAAAGGAGGAAGACAGTGGTCGTATAGTGCCCTTGGATGAGAAATGGATACTTCTGAGCTGCAGCTCCGGCTTTTCCTGAAAGCCTGCATTGTTTCTCTTCATCTAATCCAGCTCTGATGGACATCAGTGGCAGTTGCCTGTACAATGCTCTAATGAAATATTGGAAATGGCTGTACATTCTGGAGAAACTCTGTATTATATATCCACATCACTGCTGGTAGTATTCATAGTTTTGCACACACTGTTTATTGCTTACATGTAGAAGAAATGAAACTAGGTTTCAGAGTTGTTATTAATATGAATATATATCATGTAGTAATGTCGAGACAGGAAAAATACATTTTCAGCATTAGCAGTCCTTCATTTCCTGTCTCCAGCAGAAAATTCACTCCTTTGGAGAATAATGTAATTCCTGATAATAAAATAAGAGTTTTGATCAAGAACAGCGTACAGCTTCAAAGTGGAATGTAAAGGATTAGTAAAAATCGTATCTCATGTTATTTTTCAGCCCCTGTACCATAATTGATGCCTGGCTGGTTTGTTATTATGGAAAACAGTTGGGAAGTTAATGCAAAAACATAATACTCACTTTATATATTACTTTCTTAGTAAAAGGATTTATTTGAAGATATGATTGTAATCATTTATTTGATATATTAGATGCTGCAGTTTCTAGGACACGATAGCAACATAAATTTAATGGTATCCCTGTAATAATTTAGTATTGTACATTTTGTAAGACTTCAAAATATTTTGTTCTGTGGATTTCATGTTTTCAGTATATTGAGATGTTTCTTTCCAAGATGACCAACAATATCTTTATTTTAATTAATTTTAAGCGCTACTGACAAATTCAAGCATATGCTTATATACAGTTAAGTGTGACAGAATGTGATAATGTGTGTAAAACAGTAGAGTGCCTGGTGCAAAACAAGTTACTTAATAAATATTTGTTGTTATAATTACTGTTGTAAAACTATTAACTTCAATAACATACTCCCGATGTGGAGGGATTTGCGTGATGCAAAATATCTAAGTTACAACAGAAATAATAAAGGTGGAACAGGCATGTGCTGAGAAATTTTAGAGGTGGTGGGTAGAGGTTGTAATAATGACAACATTAAATTCAGATAAAAATCACACCAAGTGTCCTTGAAATCAGAACTGGGTGGCAGGTTCATGGTGGAGCCTGGGGCTGGGAGAGAAATCGCGAGGGCTCTGGCAGAGTGAGGGGCAGCAAAGTCTCGTGAAGGACTGGGTGCCTGGCTGCCTGGACCACATCAGGGCGGCGTCAGGCAGAGCTCTGAGAGGCAGAGGCAAGCCCTGCATTCTTCCTTCCAGTGTTCCTTGTATGTGTACAGACGTGAAGAAATGACAATGCATGGTTACAAAAACTGTGGCATATATAAACATTGATATCTGAAAGAACTGATAAACCACTCATTTAGCACCGGCTGCAGGTGTAGCCTCATTTGCAGTCCACATCAAAAAAACTCTGAAGCTTTTCATGAAGGACAAGCCAAATGGCACTGCCCTACTCCTTGGGCTGACCCCATGTTCAGGCCCTGGACCCAAATGGCTCACAGGCACCTGGCTTCTCTGCTCCTGAGCAGCCAAGGGCTGTCCCTGGACCTAACTTTTGATATGTCTTGTAGTCTCCAACCATCTGTCCCTTAAAAATACAAAATAAACATAAGAAAAATGAATTCACATGACTTTCAAGGTCATATTGAATTTCCCATATTTTCCTTTTTCCTCTGTAATGTGTATACATGTATATATATTTATTTTAAATAGAGGAATCACATTTATTTGCTGTATATTTTCTGAGTCAAAAAACTGAAGTGAACTACTTGGTTAAGTGTCTGGTATCCACTGGTGTGATCTTGTGGAAGCTTAACATTCTTTAATATGGAAAACCCTACTTTCTGTAGTTAGGTACCTCAGAGTCGTACTATGAATGCTGTTTGTAGTGATGCTTTTGTAGGAAAGAATTCAAAAATGTAATCTGTCCATTAGCAAAAGTACAAACAACTGATATCAAATCTGTTCTGTTTTGACGGTGGCCTGGGGAAGAAAAGTGAAAGGTTTGTAAGAGACCCTGAAATGGCGGAAGAAGCCTCCTAAAGTAGGAGTGTCCTGTGTGTGTGGCAGGGGGTGGGTGGGAGTCAAGGATAAATGCCAGGTTTTCAAAGGTTCGGAAATTTAACTTAGGGTAGATTTTGTTCACCTAGCTGTCCCGAGAGATACTGTAACCTTATGTGTAATCACGCTATAGTCTTTCCCATAAGTCAGCCTCTAGCCTTTCCTCATGGACCAGAGTCGCCTGGCCACCCGTGAGGCCACCAGCCCTATAGACAACACCAGGCCAAGGTATAACAATGGGTCAACAAAGGTAACTATGCTATTTAGTCAGCTTTTATTGATGCGGGTTCAATCTCAATCACTAACAATCGAGCAAGAGCAATAACAGAAATAGTAAAAATATCACATGAGAGAACTGGGGGATAATGAGCCCGAGTCCCAAGAGTCCAGAGAAGGTCTGATCTGGGAGGCAGCTGGGTGGTCGCTGTCTTCAAAGACAGAGTCAAAGGGACCAGACTCTGGTGGAGAGATCTCTCTCCACCAGAACATGCAGGACGTCTCAAGGTGATTCGCTCTCTGGATGCGTCATCCAAGTCTGAAGTCCTCTGCTTATATACTCTTAGGTGAGGCAATGTTGTATCAGCTTCTGATGAACAAATACTGTTTTATGTAACTTCAATAAGCACATGTGGTTTATGTTGCTCTACTGCGCAGGCTCTGAGAGGGCGGTGTCACCCTTCAGGTAAGCACGTGTTGACCACATTGTCCTGCGCATGCTCTAAACACGGCTTCCCTCCACAGCATCTTAGTTCAGTCCTGCTCTCCACAGCAACAAAGGAAGAAAAGACGACAAATGGAGGTGTTTTCCCACATCACTTACACATCCAAAATCACCTCTGATTCATGGTAATTAATGCGCCCAATCGTGTGTAAAGTTGTATTGTTCTCAGCAGCATTGTCAGTTAAGATAATTTGTCTTCTGTTTTTTCATTGGTAAGTTTAGCTGAAAGCTTGCCAATATTGTTTATCCTTTTAGAGAACCAACATCTGACTTTGCTGGTTTTCTCTATTGTGTTTCTATTCTCTATTTCAGTTAAGTTCTGCTCTAATCTTATTTACTTCCTTCCTTCCACTTGCTTGGGGTTAATTTGTCCTTTTTGAGTATCTAAAGGTGAGAGGTTAGGCTTTTGGTTTGAGATCATTTTTAATACAGCCATTTACTGTTATGAATTTTTCTCTAAACATTGCTTTAGCTGCATCCTATAAATTTTGGTACATTATATTCTTGTTTTCATTTGACTCAAAATATTTTCTAACTTGCCTTGTGATTTCTTCTTTGACCCAATGGCTCTTTAGGCATGTGTTGCTTAATTTCCACATATTCATGAATTCCCAGATTTCTATTATTGATGTAGAGTTTCCTTGCACTGTGGTCAGAGGGTGTACTTTGCACGATTTCAGTCCTTTTCAATTTGTTGTCTTGTTTTACAGCCGAGCATAGGTTTATCTAGGAG
Source organism: Artibeus jamaicensis (assembly GCF_021234435.1). Taxonomy (NCBI): domain Eukaryota; kingdom Metazoa; phylum Chordata; class Mammalia; order Chiroptera; family Phyllostomidae; genus Artibeus; species Artibeus jamaicensis. The sequence goes on from NW_026522059.1 coordinate 43,748,837, forward strand.
AGCACTCCATGTGTGCTCGGCAGAACCTCTGCTCTCTGAGCGGGGCTGGGTGGAAGAAGAGTCCCTTGACCTCTTAGTTGTCCCCAGGATTCAGCCTCTGTAGCCTTTTTAGTATTCCTTGATTGGGGGCCTAGGTAAAAAAGCCCCATTTTCTTGGCCATACCCACCTAGAGTGGAGATTTCATCATGCCAAGCTGGGGGAGGGGAAGAGAAGGTTGGGTTTCAGGCTCAGAATCTGAACATTATTCTTACTGAAATTCAGAAGATTTTCTTCAGTAATTGTTTCTCCACTTGCTGTATGTTCTTAGGAGAATTTCCAGACACTTTATATTTCTTTTTATTTTACCATTTATGGTTGTTTTGCTGGGGGCAGCAGGTCTGTGGGGCTCTTCGTGGTGACATTCTAGATGTAACTTTATCATTTAGGGAGAATGTTACTCAAAATTTCAGGCTATCAATTTTCTTTCGAAATTTTCACTTGAATAAGCACATTTTTCGAAATTTTGTTTTAAATATCAACATTTTAATTAAGGGTAGACTCATGCTATTTTATAATTTAAAGTTTCTTATAATGAAAATGAAGTTGACATATCAGTCATTAACTTATTGAGTAACTTTGCACTTCAATTTCATCATTTTATTTCTCTAATTAATTAATTAAAACAGTTAATTAGTATGTGCTGATTAATGCTTTTCAGATCTTAACTCTGTTAACTTAACTAACTCCAAGATGGCAAGTGCTCAAATAGACATCCAGAAAACCTCATTTTCCTTAGCATCTACCCACTTCTACTGGACAATATTAATAGAGCAAATATTGACTAAAGCAGCCTCTATTAATTTATTGCAGAATATTATCTTGGGTCATGGTATAGAGAATAATGAAAAAGAAGAGGCATTATACACTGATGATGTAGTGCAGCCCTTAAAGCTATGTACACAGGAAACATTCTTTCCTTTTTTTCTATGTTTCCTTCTTTTGTTTAGAGTTGTTTCCTGCACTGCTTCTGGTATGAAACTCTTAACCGGCTCTCGCTGAGATAATGAGGTGGCAAGACCCTACAGGCGTTTTTAAAGGAAGATAGAAACAATACAGAAGAAAGGACGTTAAATTGGAAATTGTGTGTCATGGCAGACTTAGATTACATTTTAATAAGGCATACTAGAAGTTTTATACTTTGAGCTGTACAGGAATGCATACCCATTTGGGAATGATGCTATTGAGTTTTAAGAAACTTTTCAATGTCTGAAACTTAGGCAAAACTGCATAAATTGCTGCCTTGTAATGCTTTTACTCTCCAACTGGAACACTAGAGTTTTTGTGAGTTGGTAGAACTTAAGAACTTTCTTAGAGCTGTTCCAAAGACCTGAATATGCTTGTTTCATTTCCTTTGGGCCTGATTCATTTCCAGAATAACTCTACGGCACAACTCCTTTGTTAAACTTTAATTGCTTTCAAATTATATTGGCATCAGACAGCCTCAATAGGAATTTTCCTGCAAAATTATATTAGAATCTGGCTCAAAGGTATTTTTTTTATAAAATGCAGATCAAAGTTATACATTGCACAAAAAACATTTTATCTTTTATAACATCAAGATGCTTCTTTATGGCATAATGGAAATCTACAGTATTATTATAGCACAAGACTGGAATGAAAATTGACCCCTTGCGATTTTCAGTCATATTAAATAAGTTTCCTTGCAAATATTTTTTTGAGCAAATCTCATTTGAATGAAATAATCTTAATACAAAAATCCCTGTAACATACATGGTTCCCTTCCCCTTTTTTCTACTCATATTGAGAAATTGTATTTATGCGAAATAGTTCCAAATATTTAATAAATATATTTGAATTAAAAAAATTCACCTGCAAGTCTAGTGAAGACTCTTACCATGGGTTTGCAGAAAGGGAGCGGCCTCTGGTCTTTGGCACAGCCACCCCGCTGCACAGGCCCAGCCCTCACACATAAACCAGAAATGTGAAGCAGTTTGGGAAAAACAGGGGCCAGCTAAGAAAAGCCTATAATTCTATACTTTTTTGTTTTCTAAGTCCACAGGAAGGAAATGTGAATACAGTTCTTGTGGGTAAATTGATCTTCCCAGGAAGAGGAATTCATGCTTCTAGAGCACCAAAGAGCTGATTTCCTCATTTATGAAAGTGTCCTGAGTGGTACTCTGTTGTAAGAGGCAAGTATCAGGGGAGCAATTAATTCCAGGGAACAGACCACCCCACATAGCTTAGGACCATTATTACTGTCAGCTCTTGCACAAAAGTCCGTATTGAAAACGTTTTATGGGTATTGACTGTGCCATTATTTCTCAGTGCAGTTCTGACCCTCAGTGCAGGCTCTGGCCTTGTGTTCGTAAGATCCACCATGCTAACTTACACAACTTTGGCAAGAGGACACTCTTTTTTTTTTTTTTTTAATAAATTTTATTTATTTCTTTTTAGAGAGAGGGGAAGGGAAGGAGAAAGAGTGGGAGAGAAACATCAATGTGTGGTTGCCTCTCTTGTGTCCCCTACTGGGGACCGGGCCTGCAACCCAGGCATGTGCCTGACTGGGAATTGAACCAGTGACCCTTTGCTTCACAGGCCCATGTTTAATCCACTGAGCTACACCAGCCACGGCAGAAAGCTCTTTCAATACCAGCCTCGGAGGCCTTTTCTTACACCTGGATTATTGACAATTGGTCTGTATTTTTACCATCTCATGTATTTGTATTAAATATATTTTAATGATCAAAGGCACTCTATTATTTTAAGCTTTTAATACAGAAAAGACTTTTTCCTTCTTTTTTTCTAAATTACCTTTTAAAAACAGGCCAGTTAAGATGACATTATTGATTTCTGGTATTTCTTAATTTTGTCATCTGATCAGCTAAAGGAAATCATCTTTCCTTTTTTGGACCAGAAAGAAAAAATGTGTCCAATATTATGTGTGGTCCAACCTATGCATTCAACCAAGAATTATTTTTATTCTGAATTTCATTAAGATATTTCAGAGGGTTGCACAACACTCTTAACAAAACAAACTTTCCCAGCAGCATTAGTTTCCACCATCTCCTTACGAGTCAGGAAGAATAAACAGTGGGAACCTATGGCGTATCTCCTCCAGCTGAAACATGAAAAAAGAGCCACCATACAGCCACCTGGAGGGCAGAAGTGCCTCTGAGCAGAAAGTGACCTGTAATAAGACAATGTAACTGTAAGTGCAGAAACAAAAGGAGCTCTGAAGACTTCACAAAAGGAGCAGAGAATTTCAATGAAGCCAGACCTGTAGTGGAGCAATGGCTGTCGTTGATACAGGGCAGTACCTTTCAGGGATGTCCAACCTGCAGCCCAGGGTGGCTATGAATGTGGCCCAACACAAAATTGTAAATTTATTTAAAACCTTTTTTTTTGCTCATTAGTTTTCATTAGTGTTTGTGTATTTAATGTGTGACCCAAGACAACTCTTCCTCTTCCTCTGTCAGAGATGCTGAAAAGTTGGACACCCTTGAGAGATTATTCATAACATCCGTTTTGGGGCAAAGTTTTGTAATTAGCTCCAGGCAGTAGACTCTTGTGCTCACATCATGTCATGTGGCCAGATGGTGGGAATTTTAGAGCATCAAGGCACAGATGGAAGCCAGACTGATTGATTTGAATCCTCGATATGAGTGTTGCCAGCAATGTGTGGCCTTGGTCACTGTATTTAATCTCATTGAGCCTCAGTTTCTTCAACTTTAATCTCAATACTCAAATCTTAAGGTGTTTGTTTTCATTATTTTAGCAGTCATGGGAATATCTGAATAAGTGCTCTTATTATTCCATCATCGATAGGGATGTTAGATCATTAGAAAGTTCGTTTTACCATATACTCATATTTTATAAAAGTATTTATTCACTCATTCAGCAACTGTTTGTTGAGCACTTAAAACAGTTCCAGACACTGTGCTGGGGGATAGCGATAGTGATGAAGGGGCAGGAGCCATCCTTGCCCTTGTGTTGCTGATGAGCATTGAGTGGGTAGGCTGCTTGATGACCTCCGCTTGCCAATCCATTTTCCACTCTTCCTAGACACATTGCAGTGGACATTTGTGTTCAGCCTTCCAGTATCCCAGGGCTACGCTGATCTCCCCAGATCTTATTTCATATCCAAGATGATTGACAGTGATGACATCCAATCATAGCTTTTTTTTTTTTTTTAAAGATTTTATTTATTTATCTTTAGAGGGGAAAGGAAGGAGAGAGGGAGAGAACTGGCCTGCAACCCAGGCATGTGCCCTGACTGGGAATCGAACCGTGGTTGCCTGGTTCCCAGGCCCGCACTCAATCCACTGAGCTACACCAGCCAGGCAATCATAGCTTTTGATTCTTCATTCAGAACTGAGAAGTGGGTTTTACCTAACTCTAATAACAATATGGCAAAAGAGTAAACATTAAAATCTCTCATGACACTGAGAAAGATATAAAGACTAAAGAACTAGAACTGTCTCATGCTTTTATTGCCTCACTTTGTGACATGGATTGATTAGCTCTGTCACAAAAATGGAATAGACCATCCTCGTGGTTCCGTATTCCCTTCGTGATGACTGGCAGGTCCATGCGTTGATGGGTAAAGGAGGGACTTCGCACTGCCAGTGGCCAAGAGCTCCAGGCTGCTGGGTTAGGATTGCCCAATTCAGTCACCTGGCTTCTTTCTCACTCCATTTTTCCTTTTTCCAAAGACAGTCACTCCTGTGGCCATTGGCTCCACCATAAGCTCTCTGTACAGACAGACAGGGACCCCTCTCTGCAGGATATGCCTAACTTAGCACATGCTCAAGTTTAGGGAGAGGAGTATCACTTCCCTCTTAGAGATGAAAATGTAGGTAACTAGGCACTCCTTGCTTGGATGAGAGGCACAGGGATGAGTTTTGACTTTGATAAAGAGGACCTCTCTTGGGTATGGAGAACTCTGGGGAGTTGAAGCTGTTTCTGTAGGAAGATAGAGTCCTAATGGGAGTGAGGGAACCAGGAATCTTGTATGAGTTTTGAAGTTCAGAAACCTGTGTGAGTTCATTACTTGGGAAGGGCTCCCCAAAACCCAGTCAATGTAGCGCCCCACGTGTGGAGAGGCAGGCCGGCCCTGAGACGCCTAATGAATGCTAAATAAAGTTAAGGGTTATGGGTTAGAACTGGTTCCAGCATTCTGGGGACTGAGACAGGAATCTTGTCAGGACCTTCTTACCCCTCAGCTGCAGATCACAGGTCAAACATGAGCACCCTGAGGGCCCTGGGGGCAATAATGCAGCAGTGATTAGACTGGCTCCTGTTGAAAATGCCAGGTACCTGGAGAGCTTTGGGAAGAGAGACACCTCCAAGATGGGTCTTAGACTTCCTGCTAATGAGGGTATATGGAGGGACAAGTGCCTCATTAAATAAATAAGAGCAATGTGACTATCGTTGATGCTCAAGCTGATAAAAGTAGTCATACCCATTACTTACACACAACCGACTATAAAGACAATACAGTGTGTTCAGGTACAAACCTGCAGTTCCTCTTCACTAAGTGTTACTAGTCCTGATGCATTGTGGGAAAGTGAGGAAATGTGGTTCTTTTTGGATCCTTCCCTTGGGCTGCTGATTGTTCTCTTCCAAGCCAACCGTTTTTCCTCAGTACTGATCCTTAGTTTTCAGCTGATGTAGTTGCTCTGAGTGCTGTCTGGGGGTCCTGAGACTTTTTCAGTGGATTCCTTTGGAAGCCTCCCCTCTATCCCTAGAGTTCTGTGCAGTGATGGCGGCCACACTGGCTTGTCGATGAAAATGGCAGCATAAAGCCATAGTTCTCTCCCTTTCTCTGTCCTGTGGGCTCCATCTGTGTCCTCTAAAGGAACTTCTTTCGCTCCAGTGACATCAGCATTTTCCAAAATGTAATGCTATTGTCACACTTATTGCCATTCTGGTTGTAAAAGGCCGGTTTTTGCTTGGAATATGACTGGAAAAAACTCCCACAATCCCACACAATATACCAGGCGTCCTATGCAGTACCATGAAATCTGGGTAACACGGAGTGTAATTATCTAATCGATTCATTTCCAGTTTTATGTGTGCTAGATAATTATTAGGTTAAGCACTCAGACCTTTTCTTATCTCAAATGGAAATTGAAAGAATGTTTAGCTTTTAAGTGGCTTGAAAACCATCAGCCACTTAGATAAGAAAGAGTTGAAAACACTGTGAAAGTAAATGGAATTGTTGGTGTCTGGAGAACTTCCTATGCCTACTAAATATCAACAGTTTTTGCTCTTTATTTTAAAACACTCATCACTTTTGCTTCTAATGGAGAGTCAGCATTTGGACCTCGTGTGTGTGGACTGTTCATTGCCCATATTAATGAGGCATCTCTTAGGGCCAGATGGGTGAATGAGAGTAAGCTCTTCGATTGCCTCTCTCCATTGACAAAGCAGACTGTTTCCTAATGTTAGAGCACCAAAGGCAGACAAATGCAACATGTGGACTATTTGCTTTATTTCAGTGTGTACACAGAGGTGGATTTTCAGTGGCCTTCAGCCACCAGGAACATTATATGCAACACTAAGAAGAACTTTCCAACTTTCTACCAGAGAACATTCTAGCAAGCTACTCAGAAGCAGATAAACTAGATGGTCATTTGATTCACAGGGATCATAAGCTACTGAATTTGATTTAGTTCTAGTACATTAAAATTTTAAGAGTTTTGTTTTAACTGGATTTTAGACAAGGTTGTAAAAATGAGCAATTACTGAATTATTGAATTACGTTGTTAGGAAATGGGCAGGGCTCTTTGCAGCGGTGCACTGAGCACAGAATTAGGTGACAGACAGACTAGAGGGTCACTCGGGGGCTAGAACTCTCATCATTTACACAATGGACAAGTCACTTCTTGGACAGGATGTCAGAGTGTGGGAAGTGAGCCAGAGTGTGTGTGTGGGTGCACAGTAGTTAACACACTGCCCCCACATCCCTAATTAACCCCACCTGGTTGAACCACTATTTTACTCTTTTACAAATTTATAACACAGAACTCCTGTTCACTAATCAGCATTGATACGTTTTCTCAACATACACATTCCATTTATTTACATGTGAAATCTCTAGCCAGGACAAGTGAAGCTTATATAGCGATATGTTATTATACATGTGCTTCAACTTTCACTCATCAGAAATACTTAACAAATGTCCCCCCGTATTATTATGGAATTAGTCCTGAAGCAAAGTGTTTTCATGGATGTGCCTGACTGATGCATTGTCCAGTTCTGGAGGTGTGGGGAATTCTGGAGAGCAGTCCAGATGACAGAGGTCCCTAAGTCCCTGGAGGCATGGGGGCTGCTGCTCACTGAGAAGCCTCCGGGGAGACAGCCAGGCTCACTCTGAAGCAGAAAATAGAATTAAATTCAGGTTTCTGTGTTGCTGGAGTTGCAAATGCCCATTATGAGGATTTTATGTAGTCCTTGTCTGATAGTCTGCAGTGGTCTGTCACACAATGCATGTTCTGATGGAGATGCTGTGTTCTGGTGAGCGGTATGTGTAGCCACAGATGCGGTGGCTGGTGGACAGCGGAAGGGGTATGCAGAGGATGTCTGAAGGTGGCCTGGGAAAGGTGGGCAAAGCCAAGTGCAGTAATGAAGCTCCTGCCTCTAACTTTGTTTCTCTTCTTCCTTCTCTATTGCTGCTAATTAAACATCATTGCTAATGTCTGACATTTCTCCCTTGGCAGTGAGGGGGACAGGGTGTGTCATTTGTGTATTCAACAAATGCTCATTGAGTTCTTACTCTGTGTCAGTTCGTGTGCTGATGGTAAGGAAATCTCAGTATAATTCAGAGCATCATGGCACAAATTATATGGTCAAAAAGATAAAACGAACAACCTGAGCTCAGCAATAAATGTTTCATGGGGAAGGTGGGCATAAGAGTTGAAAGTTGGGAAGTTGGAGAGGCGGGTGAGGAGAAGGGACCCCCCCCGGTGTGCAGACCAGCAGGGGAACAGGTGTGAGGAGGCTGAAACAGGTGCTCCAATACATGGTTGAATTGACATTTTAGCTGAATCTAAGTATGCATGAGAAAGTGAGATATGTTAAGATAAAAGGCAGGGAAAAGGAATCAGATGGAGTACTTTGAGAGCTGTAATATGAAGTTTGACCTTTATTTATAGGAAAGAAAGTTAATTTTTTTTTTTAAAGAATTTTTTTGTATTTATTTACCTTTAGAGGGGAAGGGAAGGAGAGAGGGAGAGAAATATCAATGTATGGTTGCTTCTGGTGCACCCCTTGCTGGGAACTGGCCCCTGCTGGGAACTGGCCCGCAACCCACAAATGTGCCCTGACTGGGAATCGAACCGCGATCGTCTGGTTCGCAGGCCCGCACTCAATCCACTGAGCTACACCAGCCAGGTGAAAGTTAATTATTGAGTACTGAAGTAGGAGGCACTGCTGTAGACATGGAGATACTGAAGGGTAAAGAACACACAGCCATTTTTCTCCCAGGGAGTCACCAGGGTGGGGCGAGCAGTGCTTATTTACCTGGTCAATACAGATTCAGACTGGGCCCCTGCCTGGACCTGCCTGTGCCTGCAGGCTGCATAGGGGAAGGGCTCAACACTGGAAAAATGGTGGCTGTCCCTCCAGCCCTGGCCCTGCAGCCACATGGTGCAGTTTCTCTGCTTTGGCTCTGGCCTCCTTTAAGCTGCTGTCCTGCTGGTGCTTAGGGTGAGTATTTGTGAGTGACTGAGTCTGTGTGCAAACCCTTTAAGAAGAAGCTTGGGTTTGCAGCCACTATCTGTTTCACCTGGAGGGCATCCCCACTGCTTTTCACAGCCAGGTGCTGAGAGGACTCTTCCTCCTGGCACTGGTGCTGTGGATGGAGTGGTGGGGGGAGCCCAGTATGGGGCCGAGACTCCTCCGTTGGAAGCTGAGATATCTCTCTTGGTTCTGAACCACCACATGTGAGTGTGGGACCAGCCCCTCCTACCAGTCTCCGCATGGCTCCCTCTTTACACTCTGTTGTAGGAGTTCTGTGCAGCTAGTCTTCAGATGGTTCTCCAGGTTGACTGTTCAGTAATTTAACTGTAATTTTGATGTGGTCATGAGGGTGGCCATGACCAGAGAACAGCATGTTCCTGTTCCACCTGGAACTCCTGCAGCCCCATCTCTCAACCAGAGACAACAACAGGGCGCAGAAGAGATTTAAACGTGGGCTGATGTTTTTTTGGAGATTAGCCCCCATGTTACTTCTGCTGGGTTAGAATGGAGGGAGACAAGCCTTTCACCGAGAAGTACGGGCAGGTGGAGAGAGACTGGGGCCAAAATGTAGACGGGCAGGATGGCTACCTCCTGGCTTGAGAGCGGGTGTCTGAGGCTGCTTCCTCCACCTCATCCCAAGCTCTTCTTCCCTCCGAAAGTGTCCAGATGCAAGTTAAGCTGCTGCCCTTCCATTTACTTTTTAGTGGGGAGTCATTTGCAATTTTTTTACATTGCTCCTTAGGCTCCAAGAAGTATAACCTAATGATCTCTTTCTCTTTAAAAGTCTTACTTATAAATAGTCCTTAAAAATATTTATTGTGCTTGTGGGCAATGCTCCCGGGTAGCATTTAAACACCTCAGAGGTAAGGACTGTGTTTTAATCTCTATGACAGCGGAGCATCTCCATAGGCCTTTGATGCCTGACAGATTTCTCAATGAGATCAAAGATTCTGAATTTACCAGCAAACACAAACAAACCTCAGTAATGACTAATTACAAATTTAGTTACCTTTTTTTGAAATGTAAAAATAAAACCTTTGTGTGTGTGTGTACATTTTACCCCATATTTTCTTAGCAATCAGTGCTGAATTCACTGTAAAAATATTTGCAATGTGGAAAACGCCCAGCAGCTTCTGACCTTTTAATATTATCCTAAAGCCGTATCACCCTTTTTCTTTTCAACTTGTTGACAACACACTTGTGTGGGGTCATACACTCAGGATGGGTGTGTTTTCTTGGTAAAAACTAATGGACATGTGGTTGTCCTATTAGCTTTTGATCTTATTTTATTTTCTGAAAGTGTTCTTTAAGAGGATGCGTGGGTCAGCTGTGACACACCCAGGGCCCTCTGCTCCTCCTCAGAATTCTGTAAGCTCGCAGGTCTCTGTTTTCTCCAGACCCGTGCAGTATAGGACAACCTAAAGGGACTTTGGAGATGGGCATCTGCAAGGCAAAGTTGAGAAGTCGGGCACTGGACGGTCCTCTGCCTGCCCACAGCGAGCTCAGGGTACCAGCTGGTTGTTGAGGGAGGTCCACAGATGGAGAGGCGTTCAGTCTCTGGAGACTCAGAGTAAGCCCAAGAGAGCTGGCAAACCCATGGGGTCGCTCTGGCCTCGCCCATCCTTACCTTGTCGGCATCCAGTCTTCTAAGGCTCTTTGTGTTTTTAAACAGAACTCCTTTGATTATTTGTATTCCCTTTATAGGACTGATTCATTCTATCTAGTTTATGCCACATGAGTGATTTTTCATTTAATGGGAGCTACTGCACTGTTTCTCATTTCGGTGGGGATTTGTCTTTAGAATTAATTTCAGTCACTTCTCTTCATCTCTTTAGCAACTCACAAACATTACTTGGAAAGATGGATTTTTATGATTTATGGGCTCTTTTAAGAACGACTCATATCTCTTGCTCGTCTACAATTATTTTGCTTAAAAGGTTATAAAGTTATATATTTTTCTTACTTAGGAGTGAACATAAAAAAAGAATAGTGTCACTCTGTTTATGTCGTAAACGCAGGATTAACAAATAGCTTTAGTTGTTGTTGCCACATATTTCATTGGGTTTTCTTCGACCTTTGCAAACCCCGGAGCAACACTGTTATTTTTCTTTTCCTTGAAACCTACCAGAGGAAATATACAGCCCCAAGAAGCTTGGTCTTTTCAATTATCTTAGTCTTTTTTTTTTAAATGGCCTCACAAGAGTGTTGCCTGAAAGTCTTCTCCCTTAATGTTGGAGTGACGAGCCGGCCCGGCACATCGCATTGCTTTGCCATGACATCTTTTTCTGCTCAAGCATTCTGGAGCGACTGTGGATGGATGAACTGTCTTAAAAGGACAGCCTCCTGTGATTCGTAATCCTAGTGCTGCAACAGTGGGTGTAAGACAAAAAGGCTTTCTCCAGCTTGTGTGAATCATCACTCAGGCATTTAAAAACACGGAGTGTTCTTTCAGTTGCAAAGCACAGCCGCTAATGTTAATGAAAGTCACACATTTACCTCAAAGCCAGACAAGATGTCTCAATCTTTCCCCAGGAGTCCTAGATTATAAAGAAAGAGTATCTGTTCTTTTCATTTTGTAGTGGGACACAATGGAATAATGAAGCTGAGGCGGAATCTGGCAACTTTTAAAATGAAGCTTTCCGTTTGTTGACACCAGAAAAATACCTCAGTGTCAGAGCATAAATGCAAATGTCTCCCTTCATGCTTGATACTGTTCAGATTTGTCTCTTGTTCACTTTGAAGGAACAATAAAAATCATTTTGATTTTTAAAAGATAAAACAGCTTTTGAAAACATGTTACAGACACTGGCCACTCATTTTCTCACTAATTCAGATAAAGCATTCTTATTGATGGAATCTGAGAAAAAGAGGGGGCATGAGACACAATAGATGAAAGCCCAGGCAGCAATGGCAGCAGCATAATGGTGCTGTTCCTCGTCTCCTAAGGGAGTATATTCTATCATTCTTATCGAGCTAAACTACCTCTGATGTTGGTGGGCTGAGTGCCCTGAAAATGCTTCATTTTCAAAGTATTAGCAAGATCAATTAGTAAATCCTTACATCCAAGAGTAATAGAAAGCTCTCAGCAATAGGGAAGTCTCATGCACTGTTATTCTTCTATGAATTACCATTTTATGTTCTTCTGTGAATTACCATTGTATGTTTCAAATGTCAGTCCTCACAGTGAACCCTATTCCCTTTGAGAATTTTGAGGCAGTTCAGTATTTTGCTCAATAGGTGGCTCCAAGTGCAGTGAAAAGGGCGTGGGTTTGGCAGTTAGAACACAGGCTCAGCTTCATTTAGTTGGTAAATATTTATGTGTTATGCACTCGAGCGCTCAGCCCCTTAGTGGGTATGGAATTTTGTTTATGGTATGTAGTTTTGATACAGAGTGCAGCCAGGGGGGGCCCCCCAAAAAAGATTTGGAATGGTGTCCAGAATTCAAAGTGTATGGGAATATTGGAGAGACATATAAGATGTCCTCAAACATCTCCCCCCCCCCGCAGGGGGAAGGGACGAATGCAGCAGGGCCATTGAGAGCTGTTTTGCATAGCAACAGTTTTGCAGCTAACCTCTGGAATGATTATTTAACATATCTATAACCTTTAACTGGTTTCATAGACATGTTAAATAGCTGTGGCCAAGTTTGGAGCTGGGGAGAAGGGAGTGGCTGGGACCCAGGATGTTAACTAGGGGCTGCCCTCCTGAGTGAGAAGGCCTGTGTGAGAGCTTGGAAAAGACTGGCTCCGGGATATGAGGGGATAACTGCCCAGGTGAGGAGAGGGCCACGCTGTTTGGGGCAGAATGGAGATCCCTGCAGCCAGGTGAAGAAGAAAGCCACATGCTTTTGGTGGAATGAGAACCTCTGCAGCTTTGGTAGAAGAGGCCCAGGCGGCTTTGGGGTGCCCCCTTTGGCCACGTGGCCTGGAAAGCAAGAGAGACTTTGACTGGAACTGGGTACAAAGAACTCTTGCCAGTGGACCATGAGAGGGTACCACAGTACTTTGGATTAACTCGAGATCCTGCACAGTGACACAGCTGACGGTGCCAGTGGCCTGAAACACAGATGTGTGCTCTTTTCCTGATTTACGGTACCCAGAGTTGGGACAGTGGGAGAAGGGAGAGCTGTGTGGGTGTAGGTGTACAACCTAAAGGACTTTGATATTTTAGTGGAGGCATTAGGCCTGAATAGCATTAAATAAACATTTTGTTTCCTTTTGACAAATCTCTGGCATTGAGAGATGTCTTTCCAATTGGCGGCGGACAGAAGAGCCCAGTAGATATTAGTATTTTGTCCTTGGGAGGGGCCCCTGTTGTATAGCAGTTTTTGGCATCCCTAGGTGGGCCAAATATTGTATTGCCCCCCTCCCTGGGACCTCTTGTTTGGTAACAGTTTTTCAGAGCTTTAGTATTTTGGAGACATATCACATTTGGTCTGTTCAGCAATTTCCTTTTAGGACTTACCGCTCTCCACCTGAGAAGGTTGCTGATACCTTACTTCCTCCCTAATATGACTCAGGTTGGGCAGTCCAAACTCTCAGCCCTGGAGGCCATGGTGATTAGTCTGGGAGGGACACATGGCCCAAAGTGGGCCAATCTGAAAATTTTGCTGGAGCTTTCTGGAAAGAGGAGTAAGTCAGCCATTCTCCAGGATCACAAGCTATTAGGGTGATCTTAACTTAGTTGTCTAGTATGAGCTTACCTGAGAATAAATTTCAACCCACAGAGCTGGAAAGAGCCCACATAGGCGGGCACTGACCATATGTTTTGAGTCACTGCATCTGAACTTAGGTGGGTCCAGTTGTAGACATTTGAATTATATGGAATCAAACTTTTTTTCTTTTTCCTTTATGAGTTTCATTTTGTTTACTTGGAGTCCTGACCAGACCATTTGGTTTCTTTACTGGTGATATTGGAATAATAGTACGTTCACTTTAAAGATGTGTTGTGATGCTTGGATGACATCAGACAGGTGAAAATGAAATACACTACCTGTGATGTGCATTACCTATGGGGTGCATCAGTGACCAGAGGTGAAGGACTTGGAGCAGCCCCACAAACCTTGGGGTGAAGGAAGTATGCTTAAGCTCTCATGTGTTATAGGAAGATGATCTCTTCTTAACATGAATCGTGGTCTTCTGCTTGAAGGTATCATTATTCCAAGTGAATTATATTTATAATTTATACCAACAGGAAAAAATAATACCCCCACAGCCTCTAGCATACATTGATTCAACAAAATTTATGAGGGTCTCTACTTAGGAGGCGCTGTTCTAGGTGTCGGGGAGACAGTAGTGAGGGTGTGATGAATCAGCTTCTGCCCCCCGGTGCTTACATTTCAGTATAAATGCAGGACTGCACAGAAACACACTCCAGATGAGATTTGAGCCAGCATTTTGGTCCTGAAAATATGAATAAAAATTCTGCTCTCATCACTTAGGTGCTTATGTCCCTGTTGAGGGTACCAGGAGTTTGAGTACCAGGTTGTTCAGTTCCCTTCTTCACTCACCTACTTGTATGTTTGATCCAGATCTGCCCTCATTTTCCTTTCATTATAGTTGGCAAAATGGCAAGGTATATTCACAGGTAATCTCAGGATCCATGAACGAGATACCCACTGACCAGAGGCGATGAAACAGCTGTAAGCGCTGCCCACTCAGCTGTGGTCCACCCACACTGTCGGGCTGCCTCCTGCAGTGTGCTGGGTTTATTCACTCAGGTGCACAACCTGGAAGTACCTCGTTTGGAATAATGAAAAATAACGCTCTACCATTATAGTTCATCAATCAATTTATCTCAAGTGTAATCCTTCACTTTAGGGCTTGTGTTGAGTTTGGCTTCCACTGTGTTTTACTCATTCTAGAATTGTGTACAGGATGCAGTGTTCAACAAGCAATGTCCTGTGTTAAGTGGAAGGAATGCAAGCTTTGGAACCAAATAGATTAATGGCGTCCTTGCTCTGTCACTTAGCATTTGGCAAATAGGGATTCTTAACCCAATTCTAAATCCATGGAAGACTTGACTGAACTCATGCTGTGGTTATTGGTTTTCTGTTTATTCTAATTATTTTCCACCAAAACCCAAAACTACTCTCTAAAGGAAGGGATTAAGGAGTATAAATTGGTAGTTACAAAATGATCACAGGTATGTAAAGTACAACATAGGGAATATAGTAGAGAATATTATAATAACTATGTATGGTGACAGGTGGGTACTAGAATTATTGGGGGAGTCACTTTGTAAATTACATAATTGTCAACCACTAGGCTAATGTCTAACCACCTGAAACTAATGTAAAATAATGTTGAATGTCAACTGTAATTGAAAAATGTAAAAATGCAAATGTTCTCTTTAAATTACTGTTACTACAACTGGATGGAAATGGGTGAGGGGGCTACAAAATTACTATAAAAGATCTCAGAATCAGAAATACTTCATATATTGCCTTTTA
The DNA here is from genome assembly GCF_021234435.1 of Artibeus jamaicensis. Classification (NCBI taxonomy): domain Eukaryota; kingdom Metazoa; phylum Chordata; class Mammalia; order Chiroptera; family Phyllostomidae; genus Artibeus; species Artibeus jamaicensis. The sequence goes on from NW_026522059.1 coordinate 43,764,031, forward strand.
CCAAATGAATAATGCTGTATATCTGTACTTATGCAGCTACCTTATCTACCATATTTTTCAGACTATAAGCTGCACTATTTTACCATATTTTTTGCTTCAAAAAATTTCCCCCTATTTTCCTTCTCTAAAACCTAGGTGTGTCTGGGGTCTGCACCATAAAATGCACCTGGGTTTTAGAGGAGGAAAATAGAAAAAAATTCTGAAGCAAAAAACATGGTAAAAAGTGCATCTTATAGTCTGAAAAATACAGTATCTATCTATCTATCTATCTATCTATCTATCTATCTAACTATCTATCTACTTATCTAATCTTTCCTGTATGCTACTACTTTGCAAGTATGTAAAGATATTCTTGAATTAGTAATTAAATGAACCTATTTTAAAATATTACCTAATTCAAAATAGCTTTTTGCAATTATTTATTTTTTTCAATTTGCAGATGATAGCTGCATAAATAATATATGACATGGATTTTTAAACTTTAAAAGGAAATTTCTAACAAAGAATTATGAATTTTTGAATTATGACTATTCAAAAAAAATTTCCCCTCTTTTCAGTTATGTTCCCTCTATTTATTACTTCTATTTCCATAGTTTCTCTTCCTATCTTTCTCCTTTTCTCCAAGGCTCACTGATTTCTTTGCCCATAACCACTATTGGCTAATACTATAAAAATAGCCTGAAAAAAAAATAGTGGCCATTGCTTTTTCCTTTGGCATTTCTTCCAAAGAGCCCCGTTAAAGTATATAAATTGTATGAGTACTTCCATCCTATGCTACTGATATTTTTTAAATCTTGTATTTTTTTCTATTACTATTTAGTTCCTTTATACTCCCCTCCCTCCAGCAATCGCCACACTGTTCGTCATGTCCATGAGTCCTTTTTCCTTTTTGCTCAATTCCTTCACCACTACCTGCCCCCAACAACCAGCCGTCATCCTGCTCTCTTTCTATGAGTCTGTCTCTGTTTTCCTTGTTAGTTCAGTTTGTTAATCAGATTCCACATATGAACGAAGTCATATGGTATTTGTCTTTCTCTGACTTGCTTATTTCACTTGGCATAGTGTACTCTGGGTCCATCTGTATGTTGCAAAAGGGTAAAATTTTCTTTTTTTAAGGCCAAGTAGTATTCCACTGTATAAATGTCCCATAGTTGTTTTATCCACTCATACACTGATGGACAGTTGGGCTGCTTCCATATCTTGGCTACTGTAAATAATGCTGCAATGGACATAGGGGTACTTATGTTCTTTCAAATTAGTGTTTTGGGTTCCTTTAGATTATTACCAAAAATGGGATCACTGGGTCAAAAGGCAGGTCCACTTTTCATTTTTTGAGGCATCTCCATGCTACTTTCCACAGTGGCTGCACTGTCCGCACTCCCACCAACAGTGGAAGTGTTCCTGTTTCTCCACATCCTCACCAGCACTTGTTTGTTGATTTACTGATGATGGCCATTCTGACAGGTGCACGGTGATGTCTCAGAGTGGTTTTAATTTGCATCTCAATGATGATGAGCATCTTTTCATATGTCTGTTGTCCATCTGTATGTCCTCTTTGGAGAAGTGTCCATTCAGGCCTTTTGCCCATTTTTAATTGGGTTGTTTGTTTTTTTGATGTTGACTCTCGTAAATCTTTTTAAATTTTGGATATTAATCCCATATCAGATGATTGGTGAATATGTTCTCCCATTCTGTGGGTTGTCTTTTTATTTTCTTGTTGATTTCCTTCACTGTGCAAATGGCTTATCCCTTTAGCTATGGTTCTCCTTGGAGATTCACAGTACACCTCTCAGTATACAAGTTTTGTTGTATATACATCTAGATGTGTAACGGGTTGGTTTCCACAGACTTTAGGGTACACAAGACACTGAAATTCCTCCCTCCACAACTTGATAAGGAGATCATATGAAGTCATACTTACTCAGTTCAAGTCCACCCATGATTCCAATGTCTTCGGTTTATCACTACTCCAAGCTCCTAAAAATTGCTGCTAAATTCTCAGACTTTGAGCAACTTTACCTTTATTGTTAACAATAAATCTGTACATTTAAAATTTACAGAAAGGTGAAATAAAAATAAACACAGTGGGGATTGACTGTGGGAGTGGGGGATGGGTGGGGCAGAGAAGAGCAATGGGGGAAAAATTGGGACAATGGTAATAGAACAATAAAAAGATACCTATTTTCTCACCTCCAAGAGTTAACTATAAAGAACCTGTCACATTTTTGTTTTCTGTTTGTTAAAGATGTGAAACATGACACCAAGCAAAAGTCTCCTTTAACCACTATTACCGTACCCACCCTCACCAATTTTTCAATCACCATAATTAGTACGTAGCTTTCCAGTACATCCAAATGCATGTGACTGCATAACGTTACTTTGCATATTCTATTTATTTATTTATTTTTATGTAAGTATCCTTTTATCTTGCTTTGTTTCACCCTACATTATGCTTTTACTGTATCTCCATGTTATAGTATTATTTTAAGTCTATTTTGTTCATTTGTTCTGAGCCTGGTGGTTATGTAGATTAACCATTATGACATATTTATGTCATAAATATCCATCTTTGAATCTGCATGAGGACCTTTTCACGTGAAGCACTTATATATTTGTAATATAGGAGAGATTATGACACAGTGTTCAAACCTTAGGATTCCTCCTGTGGTGTGGTGAGATTGATGCTGAGATTCTTTTCACTTTTCCAGCATTGATAGTCATCGTTTGTTTAGCCAGGTTTTCTTAATTCCTTTTATCTTCTTCTTGGTCATTGTATCCTAACATGTGACCCCTGCCTCTCCTCTAGGTCCTCAGACACCACCATTGCATTCTATTAATGCTTCACTCAGTGTGGTTACTCAGAGGATGTACATACACATTGCTTCCTGTGTACTTTCCTCAGAAATAGCAAAAATAAATCTGAGGGAAAAAGTAATAGTGAAGGATCTCTAAAATGCCTACTATCAGGCCAATGTGAGTGACTAAGATTCTGGAAGTAACGGGTACTGTATTGTCATTTTTGAAATAGGCATTGCTAACCTTTAACCACCCACCACCCAGATTGTCACAGAGAAGATTTCCATGTTATTCCCTAAACGAGGTCAGCAGGCAGCCTAACTGATACAATGCATGTCACTTCTCCACATGCCAGACCTTGTCACCAAATATTTTATGATGATAACCAGGTGATTAAGCAGATATTTGAAAGAGCTAGAGGGAATAATAGATCCAAGTGATAGGATAAGGAGGAAGAGAAGAAAACCTCGGATGCTAACAGTTTTTCTCCTGGAATTTGATTGTATTAAAAACTTTCAGACACAAATAGACACGATAGTTTATTTTTACATATAAAGAATTTTTATACTTCACTACTCTCTTTATATGTGGTTCACAAAGAGGAAATAGAGACCTGGGTAAGGCCTCATAGACCTTACCAGTAGCAATGGCATTTGAATGCATGCCAGCTGCTCCAAGTTCACTGCTCTCTCCATTGTATGATTATGAGGGTCACAGCTCAAAAATAAAGCATTAGAAAATAAGTATTTTACTTTTCTCTCATGTTTTAACTGCTAAATGTCATTGTGATAAACTGGACCATTCAGTGTAGAGGAGTAATGGTTTGAGAGGTGCCTGAACTTGCGGTCAGGATCACAATGGCCTCTCATTAGCTGGTGATCTTGTTTGGGCAAGTGCCCCTCTGTCCCTATCAGTAAAGTAAGCTATCATTAGACATATATGATATCCTCAGATTTCACCACTATTAAGCATCAGTTTCCTTTTTTTCTAGCTTTTTTCCTTTCAAAACTCTAACAAGTAGCGAATGTACTCATTGACATTTCAGATATAAAATTAGTGTTATTTAGAAAAGCTGTGGTTGGGTAAATGCACAAAAAGCCATTTATAGGATAGTTCAAAAGAAATTTAGATGTATTCATTACAAAGAATATATTTATACAAATACAGTTCTGTTAATATCTCTTTTAGAGATGCTCTGTTGGATGGAAAAATAATTGGTGATTATTATTATAATTCTGGAAATAAATACATGTTGGTGTATACTATTCAAATAGGTTTAAATGTAAATGGCATTTGTTCTATTAATGACTAACAAAGCGTAACATAGCTATTGCAGGGTTTCCACTTCTCATGAAGAATTAAATGATTTGGAAATTGCTTTTCTTCCATATAACCTAGAAAACTGGATTACGACCCTTCTGCCCCACCGAAGAAGGAAAACAATAGAATGAGCCCTATAGTTGCCCCAGTTTACAGCTTAGAGACAGTTTCCAGGCAGTGGCACAGGGTGGGAGAACATGTAATAAATGAAGCTTGTGGTTTGCTGACTTGAGGCAAAGATTGCCATTTGGGGAGACCAAAGCAGTCACAGTTCTACGCAGAATATTAGGGAGACAGGGCTGCACAGACAGAGAGTTCTAGAGATGCAGAGGGTTCCCTTTGAATCTTCAACTACATACCAATCTGCACATGTTGGGAGTAAATCTTTGTAAGCCAGGAAAGGAACTACTAGAAAATAGTGAGTCAGATGATTTCCAGAGCTCACATGGGACTGGGGACATGTGAGCATTCTCAGTAGCCAGAGTGAAGAAATCTAAGTAGGGTATTGGACAGAATTCTCAGAGGGGCCACACCATTGTTTCAGCACAAAATTAGCCTCAGAGTAATCTGTGTGGGACCTTTCTAATACAGCTTAACAGCAAACCTTGAGAGAGTCAACATGATGTGCAAATGAAGGTGCAATAACAGGGACTTTCAAGATGATGATGGAGTAGGTGAATCTTGCACCTGCCTCCTCCCAGGAAAAAACTGGAAATACAACCAAATTGAGCAACAATTATCATGAATGACCAAGTAAAGACCAGCTAAAGAGGGGTCTTATAACCAAGGATTTGCAGCAGAAACCATGTCGAGGCTATACCTACACAGCAACTTGTGCACCATGGTTGGGGTTGAGCTGCACAGTCAGACAGCTTTTGGGTCTATCCCATGTACAAACAGGCCAAGAACAATTGAGACTCAATTAAAACAGGAGGGCCTACATAACTCACACAAGGGGCATTCCTAGAGCACCCAGCTCAGGAGATCAGGGAGACTACACCACTGGCTCCCACAGGGAGACCTACTACATAAGACCACCCTAAGAAGACTGGGAATCATAGAAGATCTATTTAATATATAGAAACAGCCTGGTTGGTGTAGCTCAGTGCATTGAGCATGGGCTGCAAAGCAAAGGGTTGATGGTTTGATTCCTGGTCAGGGCACAGGCCTGGGTTGCGGGCCAGGTCCCCAGTGGGGCCACATGAGAAGCAATCACACATTGATGTTTCTCTCCCTTTCTTTCTCCCTCCCTTCCCCCCTCTCTAAAAATAAATGAGTAAAATCTTTTAAAAATACATACAAACAAATACAAAGAGACAGTCAAAATGGGGAGATAAAAAAAAGCAAGTACCAAATGAAAGAACAGCAGAACACTTGAGAAAAAGTGCTAAATGATATGGAGGTAACTGATCTATCAGACTTGGAGTTCAAAGTAATTATTATAAGGATGCTTGAGAACTTTACTGGGAACTACAACAGCATGAAAAAGGGTATAGAAATAATGAGAAAGAACCAGTGGAAATTGAGATTTCCATAGCTAACGTTAAGAATACATTGGAAGAAATAAAAAGTAGGTTGGATGAAGCAGAATATTGAATCAGCAATACTCTGCAGACAGAGTATTGCTGATACTCTGTTTGGAAGACAAGATAGAAACCCCCTCTCCACCAAATCAAGCAGCAAAATGAAAACAGAATTAAAAGTAATATATATAGTTTAAGGGAACTTTGGGATAATATGAAGTGTAACAATATCTGCAAAATAGAGGTAGCAAGAGGAGAAGAGAGAGAACAAGAAATGAGAAACCCATTTGAAGAAATAATGACCAAAAACTTCCCTAACCTGGTGAAGGAAAAAGACATACAAGTTCAGGGAGCAAGATAAACCCAAGAGGCCTACACCAAGACACATCACAATTAAAATGGCAAATACTAAAAACCAAGAGAGAATCTTAAAAGCAGCAAGGAAAAATCACACAATTATCTGCAAGAAAGCTCCCATAAGACTGTCAGCTGACCTCTCAACAGAAACTTTTCAGGCCAGAAGGGATTGACATGAAATACTCAAAGTGATGAAAAGGAAGGCCCTACAATTAAGACTACTTTACCCAGTAAGGCTATCACTTAAAATTGAGGGAGACATAAAGAGCTTTCCAAATAAGAAAAGACTAAGGAGTTTGTTAACACCAAATAATATTAGAAATGAAAGAGGATAAGTAACAACTGACGCCAAAGAAATACAAAAGATTGTAAGAAGATATGACAACAAATTGGACAATCAGGACAAAACTGATAAATTCCTAGAAACACACAGTCCTCTGAAAATGAATCAGAAAGATTGGAGAAAATGAATAGAAAGATTACAACTAATGAAATTGAAACAGTAAGCAAAAACACTTCCAACAAACAGAAGTGTGGGGCCTGATGACTTCACAGGTGAATCTTATCAGATATTCAAGGAGTAACCAACACGTCTGCTCCTGAAACTATTCCAAAATATTCAAGAGGAGGAAACAGAAGTTCATTTTACAAGGCCAGCGTTGTTATAATCCAACACCAGACAAAGACACCACAAAGAAAGAAAATTATAGACCCATAGCCCTGATGAACATAGAGGCTAAATTCCTTAACAGAATATTAGCAATCCTGATCCAGCACCACATTAAGGAGATCATACACCATAATCGAGTGGGATTTATTCTGGGGATGCAAGGTTGGTACAATATCCACAAATGAATAAATGTGATATATCACATAAACAAAATGAAGGATGAAACCTAAAACTACATGATCATATTAATAGATGAAGAAAAAGCATTTGATAAAATCCAGCACCTATTTATGATAAAAACTCTCAGCAAAGTAGAAATTGAGGGAACATACCTCAATCTAATAGAGACCATATATGATAAACCCATAGCCAACATCATACTTAATGGGAAAAAATTTACAAGCATTTCCCTTAAGATCAGGAACAAGACAGGGATGTCCACTTTCACCCTCCTATTTAACATAGTACTAGAAGTCTTAGACACAACAATCAGACAAGTAGAAGAAATAAATGTCATCCAAACTGGAAAGAAGGAAGTAAAACTGTCACTATTTGCAAATGACAGAATATTGTACATAGAAACACTAAAGACTCCACCAAAAGACTGCTAGAGCTAATAAATAAATTAATCAAAATAGCAGGGTCCAAATTTAATATTCAGAAATTGGTAGCATTTCTAGGCACCAAAAAATGAATGATCAGAAAGCAAAACTGAGAAAACAAGCCCATTTACTGTTGCAACAACAAAAAAATAGGTGTCTAGAAATAAATTTAACCAAGGAGATAAAAGGTACATATTTGAAAAACTATAGGACATTGGAGAAAGAAATTGAAGAAGATACAAATAACTGGAAACATGCAGTGTTAATTGATTGGAAGAATTAACATCATTAAAATATCTGTGCTATTCAAAGCAACCTACAGATATGATACAATTTCTATTAAAATACCCATGGCATATATCACAGTTCTAGAACAAATATTCCAAAAATTTATATGGAATCATAAAAGAAGCCAAATATCCTCAGAAATCTTGAGAAAGAAGAACAAAGTTAGAGGAATCACAATACCTGATATCAAACTATGCTACAAGGCCATTGTAATTAAAGCAGCCTGGTACTGGCATAAAAACAGGCACATAAAAAATGGAACAGAACAGAGAGCCCAGAAATCAACCCACACATATATGATCAATTAATATTTGACAAAGGAGGCAAGAGTATACAAGTGGAGTAAAGACAGTCTTTTCAATAAATGGTGTTGGGAAAATTGGACAGGTACATTAAAAAAAAATAAAATTGGACCACCACCTTATATCACACACAAGACTGAAGTCAAAATGGATAAAAGACTTAAGTGTAAGTTGCAAAACCATAACAGTTCTGGAAGAAAATCTAGGCAGCAAAATCTCAGACATCTCTGATAGCAATATTTTTGGTGATATGTCTTCTAGGGCAAGGGAAATAAAGGAAACATAAACAAATAGGACTCTATCAAATGAAAACCTTCTGTACAGCAAAGAATCCATCAAATGAAAGGGGGACCCACTGTATAGGAGTACATAGTGCCAATGATAGATTCAACGAGGGGTTAATTTTTAAAATATATAAAAACATTTACAACTCAACTGCTATATACCAGGAAGACAAACAATCCAATTTAAATTGGGCAAATGACCTGAATAGACACTCCTACAAAGAGGACATACAGACAGCCAAGAGACATGAAAAAGTGCTCAATGTCACTATCATCAGAGAAATGCAAATTAAAACCACAATGAGATATCACCTTACACCTGCCAGAATGGCTTCCATCAGTAAATCAACAAACAACAAGTGCTGGCGAGATTGTGGAGAAAAGGGAATGCATCATATGCTGTTGGTGGGAATGCAGACTCGCACAGCCACTGTGGAAAACAGCATAAAGTTTCTTCTAAAACTAAAAATGGAACTGCTCTTTGACCCAGACTTCTGGCAATATATCCCAAGAATCCTGAAATACCAGTTCAAAAGAATATATGCATCCCTATGTTCATAGCTGTATTATTTACAGTGGCCAAGATCTGGAACCAGCTCAAGCGCCCATCAGTAGATGAATAAATAGAAACAGAGGCATAGACACAAGGAACAGACTAACAGCTGTCAGTGGAACAGACTAACAGCTGTCAGGGGCACTGGGTGAAAGAAAGTGAAAGGATCAGCCAAAGAACATATATGCGTAACTCATAGACACAGACAGCAATGTGATGTTGGCCAGAGGGAAGGGAAGCAAGGGCTGGGTGGAGGCAGGTAGAGTGAGGGAAAACGAGGACATTGTAATAGTGTCAAAAATAAAAATAAAGGAAAAACAGTGCTAGCACAAAGCCAAATACTGATTAAAGGAGGAAACACAGTCCAACACTAAGTGACAGAAAATCCACAATGGCTGGTAAATCATTAGAAGAATTACTCTGTTGGTCATCAAGGAACATGAATGAAGGACCCTTGGACAAAGCCAAAGTGGGGAAGGAGTGAGGGCGGGGCAAGGAAAGTGGTGGCAGGAAAACGGAGACAACTGTACTTGAAAAGCAATAAAAAATTAAAGAAAGAAAAATAAATAAAAAAGAAAACTCAAAAACAAAAGGAAAAACTAAAAACACTAAGTACTCTATGGTTTCCCATGAAGTATGTTAGTAGCTGTAAAGTGAAATTACATCTGGCTTCCATAAGGACAAATCTGTATAAATTTTTCTCCTAATGGGAAAGTAGAACTAAAAAAGGAAATGAAATGTAAAGTGTGACCCAAAAAATTACTCAGTTTTCAAATAAGTAGGAAAATATGTCCAAAACTAAATAGAAAGATCAATCAATATAAAAGAACTAAGAAATGACAGAGATAAAGAAATTAGGAGCCAAGGATTTTAAGACAAAGTATATAAATTTTAAATATGCTCAAGGATGTGAAAGAAAACATGAAAAAGATATAAAGGAAATGTTAGACATGATAAAGAACAAAATGAAACTTTGAGAAGTGGAAAAGAGAACATCCAGAAAAAAAATAAACTGAATGAAATTAATATCAGATTAGACACTGCAGAAGATCAGTGAACTTAAAGACAATGCAATATACATCACCAAAATAAAGTGAGGGAGAAAAAAGGCTTAAGGGACTCCCAAAATCTCTCTGACTTAAGATACAATATCGAACAGTCTCGCATATCTTTAATTAGAGTCCTAGAATAAATAGAGAAAGAGTTGGTGGATTAGAAAAGTATTTAGGATGCAAAAAACTCAACAAACCCAGCAGAGATATAAAGAAAACCACAATGTGTCAGTCCTGGTCCAATGAGAGGAGAGAAACCTGAGAGTAATTTGAACAGAAAAGGAATTTAAAGAGAAAATCTAAAGAATTATTAACAGTAATGGTGGTTGGCATAATGAAAAAGCTGGTTAGCAAGAAGTAAAGAGAACTCGAAAGAATACAGGAATAGCAGCTGTAAGGCACAGTCACTGCTGCAAGGGCTGAGAGAGAGCTGGAGAGGGTGCAGCTTTGGCTCACTGATGGCACAGAGGTCACTCTGGCACCACGGCGTGGAATTTGCTAGAAAGATGCCCTGGAACTTGCTAAAAATTCCATACTTTAGGATGATGGATAAAGCTCTTCAAGGAGAGGCACTCCCCTGAATATCCTCTGCTACAAAAGCGCCTGCAGGAGGTTCAGGGAGGGGGGAGGGAACTGCTGGCCAGGGCAAGCTTCAGGCAACACACTGCAGGCTATTGACAAATGACTACCCAGCAACCAGGATCAAAGCTCTTTCTCTGGCAGCATATCTCCAGTTTCCTTTAGTGACAAAACTTAGAGCCACCTGGAAAAGCATTAACATAGCTAAAGGGTCAGATCCATTTTTGCATAGCTAAAGGGTCAGATCCATTTTTGCATTTTTGCAATAAATTGGTAACCTGCACAGCCTGCCTGTTGACGACTCAGCTTCCACACGCACTCTCTGCACATGTTTGTGCTTCCATGTATCAACGGATCAACCCTATATTTGCACCTAATACAATACATTCATCCATCCATCCAGCAAGACAAATGTCTGGTCTCACCCCTCCACAATAAACAAAAACAAAAACAGAAACACAGAGTCCTCAATAATTTTATCTGTTGCTGACTATGTTAATTCCTCCACCAGTTTAGCCACAGATCTTTTGGATATTCTGTTAATTAGAAACTAAAACTTCAAGTCAGCTTCTAATAATTAATATATGAAATAAAAGTGGGAAGAAGAAGGTGTTCTAGGGCATAAAAACAAAACCTACAAATAACAATGAGAAAATACACTGTTACTATAGTCCTCATTTTGGTAATCAGTCACAAGATTGAAGGAGCGTAGTTATCCATGCTCCTTCTTCAACAGTTATCTTTTATATCCCTTGCTCACAGAGTCTCAGCTGCTCTAGATTATTTACCTGTTGACTGACCCAAATATTCTTTCCTGAAGAATCTATATCCTCAAATATTCTGCTTTTCATTGTAGTTTTAAAATAACTTTTACTACTGGGAATGGAAGTACCAAGAGGCCTCCCCAAGGACCCTGTGGGCTCTGCACATTGCCCCCCTCACCCTCTCGGTACCGCAGTAATCCAGTCTCCCTTTGGTCATTGGAAACAATCATTCCAGTCAGGAGAATAATACCTTTTTAACCTATTGGTTCAAGGGTGTAAGGAGCCCAAAATGATCAGGTATAAACTTTAGTGACACCATTATTGTGTCCTTAATGGAAGCATTTTCCCACTGAGAAACATTGCCAAAATTCTGTACCCGGACAAATATTTATCAGAAATAAAATCAAAATAAAGACTTTTTTAGACCAAAAAAGGCATTGCCAGTCATAACTTTGTTTCTTTGTGTGTTTAACTTCCATAAACCTATTTTTTCTTCATTGGCTTCTTTTAAAATTGTATGTTTACTACTTCACACAGATCAGAATGGCCATCATTACCAAATCAACAAAACAGCAAGTGCTGGCCAGGTTGTGGAGAAAAGAGAACCCTAGTGCACTGTTGGTGGGATTGCAGATTGGTACAACCACCATGGATAATAGTATGGAATTTCCTCAGAAAACTAAAAATGGATCTGCCTTTTGACTCAGCAATTCCACTGCTGGGATTATACCCTAAGAACCCTGAAACATCAATTCGAAGAATCTATGCACTCCAATGTTCATAGCAGCACAATTTACAATAACTAAGCATTTGGAAGCAACCTAAGTGCCCATCAACCTAAGTAAATGAGTGGGTCAAAAAACTGTGGTACATATACATGATGGAATACTATGCACAGAAAGGAAGGAGTTCCTACCCTTCGTGACAGCATGGATGGATCTGAAGACCATTATTATGAGTGAAATAAGCCAGGTGGTGAAAGACAAATACCATATGATCTCCCCTATAAGTGGAACCTAATAAAAAAGAAATAAGCAAGCAAAATATAACCAGAGCTGTTGGAATAAGGAGCAGACTGACAATAACCAGAGGAGAGGGGAGAAGGGATGATGGGGGGAAGAAGGGGAAGGGCCATCAAGGAGCATGTATAAAGGACACATGGACAAAATCAAAAGGGGGGGTAAAATCGAGGGTGGGAGGTGGGAATGAGTGGGCGGGTGGGAAATGGAGACAACTGTACTTGAACAACAGCAACAAAAATAAAATTGTACCTTTGTTTTAAATTTTTTTTACAATTTCAATGTTATAAATATATGTGTATTTCTTTTACATGTTCCAGGTTGGTATTCATTAAATTGCACAAATGTGGATTGCTATCCATCATTCTGGAAAATGTTTAGCCTTTGTTTCTTCAAATATTGCTTTTGCTGTATTCTTTCTATTCTCTCCTTCTGGGTTTTAAATTGCGCATATGGTACACCTTATTATTATTATATATGCTGTATCTTTTACATTGTTACTTTAAAATATTGTTAACTTTTTTGTTTTCCATGTTTCATTCAGCTAATTTCTCCTAATCCACCTTCTGCTTTCCTTACTCTCACTCTCCCTTCAGCTGGATGTAATCTGATAATGCTTTCCACTGAGTCCTTCATTTCAGTTATTATATTTTCAGTTTTATAATTTTACTTGTTTCTTGTCCAAATAATCTGCGTCACTGTTCAACATTACCACTTTGCTGCTCTTAATTTTAAGTTTGGCTTACAGTAATAATAGTTGTTTCATAGCCTGTTGTCTGATAATTCTACCACCTAGAGTTCCTATGGGCCTATGTTTTCTGTTATTTCTGCTGATTCTTGCTCATAGAATCTTGTTTTTTGGATGCTTGATTATCTCTGACCTTTTTGGACACCAGGATATAGAAATAATCTGAGGCCCCAAGTGTTATAATCTTTTCTTGAATATTTTTAGGATCTCTGTAAACTGTAATATTTTGTGGTATCTATCCATGTGAGTAATTAGTAAGCTACAAATTAATGATTCCATTGTGCTGTTCAGAAATACATGTGCCTATCTGCCTCAATCTATCTATTCATATCATTAAATGCTTTAATTTTGGGAAGCTAATTTGATCTAACAGCTAACTTTGGCCCAAGCATTTATATTCCTGTTTTACCTATATGATTAAAACTGGTATGATGGTGTTCTAGTTTTTCATTTAAGTTACTTGTTGTATAGTGGAAACATTTAAAAATTATTTCAGATTTAACATTCTGAGTCACATGACTTTTAGAGTTTTAATTGATTAATGTATGTATTTTTTTTGCCTGAGTTGCAAGTCATATTTACTTTAAAAATAAATTTCTATACACGACCATTTTGGTTCATAATACTTTAGAATAAGGGAGTGCAGCTAATAGGTCATAACAACACTTTGCACAAGAGGCGTTATAAAGATTTACACTATGATTAGTCCTGATTATATTGATGGCATCTTACAGAATCGGAGAGATTTCAATCACAGAGATGTAATTCCCTGGATACTTTCTTCAAGGGCTACCTGACTGATCTTATTGAATGTTGTATATAAATAAGTTTTAAAAGTTGCTTCGAAAAAATTTAAGTTTATTAATCATTAAGCATGGAATTCATTCTTTTCTAAGAACTGCTGGTAATTGTGCCTTCTTGAACTCGATATTCATTCCAACAAAAAGATTAAATTCAATTGCTGCAAGTTATAAGAATTCCTCTTCCCTTTGAACTCCCATTTCTTGCCAGACTATTATCTTATTCTACTTGAACTCTTTCTTTAACTTTGTTACACCTAATCATAAATGTCTTACAGCTGTCCCTCTGGTTAGAGCATCATTCCTTCAGGGAAAATGAAGCTTTGAATTATACTATTTTTCCAAATGCTTCTAGGGTTAGAAATACAATACTATTCAAATAAGTAGTATATATATATCAGTTTACATAAAATTTATTTCCTCTGAAACACAAGAATAAATATTGGTCTATTTATAACTGGATCACAAGATATATTTCTCTTTTTCCACTGGGAACAAAAATCATACCCAGGCTTTAGATACAAGAATATGTGTGCATAAGGGAATTAAAATTATTTTGAATCTATTACCTTTTTTCTGCCCCATAACTCTTTACTTCATCACATTACCTTCTCTGTGTAGAGATTCTCTACTGAAACAAAACAACACAAAATGAGATAATAGATGCAGAAATGGACTTTTCCTTCAGACACATATAAGAAGCCCCTGAATTTGGGTGTACTTTGGGGAGAAAGTCATTTAACTTTCCTTTGATTTGTATTTTCTTATTTGTGGAATAGAAAGGTAATTTCTCACTTCAGTGGTTTTTAGCCTATTTTTGGAAGCAGTGATAATGATATAATTTTTTTCAGAAGTTCAAATACTGTTTTGTTTTCTGTGAAGTTTACTCTCAAGACCAGTTTAATACCAGGAAAGTTTAGAGGCTCACAAACAGGAGGGAATAACAGAACAAAGTAGTTGCCTAAATCATCTTAGACTAAGATTATATTTCATTGGTTTTTTAGGTTCTTTACTTACATCAAGTTCAAAGAAAGTTCGGGAAGGAGACAGACCTGCAGCCCTGGGTCAAGAGACCAGAGGCCATGTCATCAGGCATCTGAGCCTCAGGACCTGGTGAGACCCGGCTCTTGGGTTACTGATCCAGTTCTCATGATGGATCTAACAACTAACAAACTTGAAACAATCTGAGTAATTTAACCAAGCTATTATAGTACTAACTTAGATACAAAAAATACTCATCAAGAGGCCTGGATTATATTATAGTATCTGTATTAATTAGCTGAACATATAAAATAGTGTTTTTGAAGAACCAAATTCCTTCTCTGTGGAAGAATGAGTCTTTTTTCCTTCTTACCGGATTAACTTCCTTGCATGCTACTGATTGTCTATACAAGTCAGTGTGTATTCATCATATTGGTGGTTCTGAGTGCATCTTGAAACCTTAACTTATGATCCCCTTAGTCCTTTCATAAATATAGCATTGGTTTCCCATTTAGTGCAGTTAAATCTGTTGTTTATTTTTGTCTTTGTGGAGTTGATTGTTAATTATCATTAAAATGCCTTTGACACTTAATTCTGGACACAATACTCCTTCCCTCTATTGTATGAAAGAATAGTTAACAGAAAGAGGATATACGGGCTCCAACACTTACTTGGTTTAAGAATTCCATTGATCAATCCCATTCTAAGTCACCATAGCAGAAAGCAAAAGTCGACCCATGATCCATTTACTGCTCTAGCATAATTACCACCCTTTCCTCTTTGCTAACTTAACCTCGGAACTCTTGGAACTAGCAAGGGATACTCCTTGAATTGCATGATATACTTGGAAATGGAAGTGCCAGCTGCTTCTATCCAGCATTTGTGGGAGCCAGAGCAAAATCATTGCTTCTCTTTTGACTATCGGGTGAAGTAACCAAATTACATCAGTACCAAATGGCTCCCGAGATGATTCTGACAGTATTGTTATATTGCTAGTATTCTATTCATTGGGAACAAAAGTCTTGGCAGTTGGTGTCCCATTCTCATTCATCTGGTTGAACCTTTGTATCATACAGTTTGAACCAGTTTCATCGTTTTCAGAAAAAAATAACATTACAAATGGTCAACAATCAGCACACAGTCTTCTCTGTAACCCTTCCTCCAAGACTGGAAAAAAGGCAGCGAATCCCTGGACTAAGAGGTTGTCTGGAACAAGAGGCAGGCAGGTCATGCTGGTTATTGGTGGCATTCTCCTCCAATAGTCCACTTTCTTACTTTTGTGGCCCCCAAGGTGTCCATGTCCTAACCCCCAGAACTAATGATTGTGTTTGGTTACATAGCAAAGGGAAATTAAAGTGGCAGGTGAAATTAAGTTTGCTAATTAGGTGACCTCAAGATGGGGAGATTATCCTAAATTTTCCAGATAGGCCCAGTGTAGTCACAAGGATCCTTTAAATGTGGAAAGAAAAGGGGAAGAGGAGGTCAGTGAAGTGCAATGTGAGAAGGCCTCAACATGCTATTGCCGACTTTGAAATAGAAGAAGGGGTCACAAGCTAAGGACTGTCCCCAGAAAGGGCAAGTTAGTGGATTCTCCTTCAGAGCTTCTAGAAATGAATGCAGCCCTGCTGACACCATTGTGTTAGTCTGGTGAGACACATTTCTGACTTGGGAGTTACAGAGCTGCAGGATAGTAAATGTGTTATTTTGAGCTACCAAGTTTGTGGGAATTAGTTACCGGAATAGAAAACTAATACAATATGTTTAATTACCTCACCATTCATGCAGCTGGATCATGAACCTTAATAATGACAAAGTGAATAAATCATTTGTTTAAAATTGAGGTCACTTATACTATTGTCAGAGAGAGAGACAGTGCCTGTGTCCCAAACATCCTAGAACTGCTATTGCTGGCACAGAAATTTTAAGTGACATCAGGAGCACTTTGTGGGATTTAGGGGTTTTAATACAATTCAGGGAAGTTCTGCCTCTGGAATGTCCCTAAATAATTCAGAGAGTGCATTTAAAAAATTATGTCTAACTATACACATTAAAAAAGAGGTAGGGTTAGGGTCAGTGATGTACTGGAGCTGGCTTTTACTGGCTTGGGAGAGACAGTTGTTGAAATTTTAAAAAATTTGTGAGCCATGAAATTGCAGTGGATGTATTTACTATATTTTTTGGACTATAAGACACCCCCCTCCACACCAAATTTGGGAGTAATAATGGTTGTTAATGCTGCTGTTGAGTTCTGTTTACATTTACATTGGTGAAATATTATGTTATTTATGTTATTAAGTATTTTATCACATTTTTTCTTCAAAAAATTTTTCCTATTTTCCTCCTCTAAAATCTATGTGTGTCTTATGGTCTGAAAAATACAGTACTCCCCAGAAACCAGCAGACACCAACTGCCCTATGAGAGCTGGTTGCTAACCCCCTATCAGCACAGCACCTGCCAGGTTTCTCCTGGAAAAGCACCCTTACCATATGCGGTACCTTCTACTCACATGATTTACCCACCAATATCAGTACATTAGTGGGTATGTTCCAGATTACTTCCAGTGTATTTATATATAACTTTGGGTTTCCAGATAAAACATGATTTTATTAGCATTTTTCTCTTTATATTTTTAAAGTATCATAATAAAGTTAACTGTTCCGTAGTTTGCTTTTCTCTTCTTCACAATCTCAATCTGTCCATGTGTATTCATATACGTCTAGAATGAATATGTGTATTCATATATGTCATTTGAATACACATATGAATATGTGTATTCATATATGTCATTTTTAAAACTATGTCTATCATATAGGTTATATATACAAGGTCTGTTTAGAAAAAGTCCAGCCATTGTTAATATACATTAATGGTATAACATTAATGTATACCATTATACATTTAATATTACATTAATATTACATTAATGGTATAACACCATTGATGTAATCTGGCAGCCAAGGAGAGTGGACTTGAATGCACATGCGTGAACAATGATGACTTCAATGATGAGTCCACGGGGGTGATACTGTTGAGTGAGCATGTGTACCTTGTGGCCATTGCATTCAAGATGACTGAGCAAATAGAGTGATGAATCTGCATCAAATTTTGTGTCAAGCTTGAATGTTCCTCTGTAGAAACTATTCAGATGATTCAGAAGGCATTTGGGGATGATGCAATGAGTGCAGGGCAAACAAAGGTGTGGCCACAAATACTTCCAAGATGGTTGAGAATCTGTCGAAAGTGGTTCACATTCTGGAAGGTCTGCAACAAGCAGAACAACAGAATGTTGAACTTGTATGGCCCACAATCAACAAAGATCCATGACTGCCTGTGTGAGAACTAGAAGCTGGTCTGGGGATTCTAAAATATACTGTGTCTGAGATTTTGATGCCAGATCTTGGTATGAAACGTGTTGTGGCAAAATTTGTTCCATGGTTTCTGCTACCAGAGCAGAAGCAACATTGTACTGCAGTTGTTGATGACTTGATTCAAACCGCTACCAATGAACCAGATTTGGCACCCTGCAACTTCTAGCTTTTCCCAAAACTAAAATCACCTTTGAAATGGAAGAGATTTCAGACCTTTGATGAGATTTCAGGAAAATACAAAGGGGCAACTGATGGCAATTCCAACAAAGGATTTTGCAGTGCTTTGAACAGCGGAAGAGTTGCTGGAAGAACTGTGTGAGGTCCCGAGGTGCCTACTTTGAAGGGGACTGAGATGTTATTGTCCTATGGATAGTGTTTCTTGTATCTTGTATCTTCTTCGATAGATGTCTCTATTTTCCATATTATGTGGCTGGATACTCTCTGAACAGACCTTGTATATACTGTCAAACTGTTTAATTTACGTAAAAATTGCTCTATTTATGAATATATGCATAGTTTTACAATTTTAACAGTATATGCATTGCAGCAATAGATGTCCTTATACTCTCTTTGTGGCCACTGGTGTCTGGGATAAAAAATGACAGTTGGAATTTTTTAGTTTAAGAGCATGAACATTTATAATTTTAAAATATACTATCAAATTGCTTTCCAAGAGGCTGTAATAATTCACAGCTCCACCAGCACTCCATAGTAATGCATTTTTTCTAATTTTGGCACAGAAGTAGTCCGTTTACATTTTCCAACATAATTAATAAAAAGTTGTTATTTTAATTTGTGTTTCCATGACCACTACTTTCATTTACTATAATTTCATGTTTATTGGCTATTTTGTGTGTTTTCAGGGAATTGTCTGTCCTGGTGCTCACTTCTTTATTTCCTCACTTCTTTATTTTTTTGGTCTTTTTCTAATCAATTTGTAGGCTACATTCTGGATATTAATCATTTGTCTATTATGATGTTACATATATTTTCTCCCAGATTATCTTTGAATGGTATTGTTTTTAACTTTAAATAACTTTTTCTTTAAAAATATATTTTATTGATTATGCCATTACAGTTGTCCCATTTCCCCCCTTCATTCCCCTCTACCCTGCACACCCCTCCCCCCACATTCCTCCCCTTTAGTTCATGTCCATGTGTTGTAAGTTCTTTAGCTTCTACATTTTCCACACTACTCTTGCCCTCCCCCTGTTTATTTTCACCCCACCGTCTGTGCTACTTATTTTCTGTACCTTCACCCCCCTTCTCCTCCTCCCACTCCCATGTTGCTAACCCTCCATGTGATCTCCATTTCTGTGGTTCTGTTCCTGTTCTAGTTGTTTGCTTAGTTTGCTTTTGTTTTATCTGTGGTTTTTAATAAGTGAGTTTGCTGTCCTTTCACTGTTTATATTTTTAATATTCTTTTTCTTACACAAGTCCCTTTAATATTTCATATAATAAGGGCTTGGTGATGATGAACTCTTTGAACTTGACCTTATCTGAGAAGCACTTTATCTGCCCTTCCATTCTAAATGGAAGCTTTGCTGGATAGAGCAATCTTGGATGTAGGTCCTTGCCTTTCATGACTTGGAATACTTCTCTCCAGTCCCTTCTTGCCTGTAAGGTGTCTTTTGAGAAATCAACTGACAGTCTGATGGGAACTCCTTTGTAGGTGACTGTCCCCTTATTTCTTGCTGCTTCTAGAATTCTCTCCATTTTAATCTTGGATAATGTAATGATGATGTGCCTTGGTGTGTTCTTTCTTGAGTCCAACTTCTTTGGGATTCTCTGAGCTTCCTGGATTTCCTGGAAGTCTATTTCCTTTGCCAGACTGGGGAAATTCTCCTTTATTATTTGTTCAAATAAGTTTTCCACTTGTTCTTCCTCTGCCTCTTCTGGTACCCCTATAATTTGGATGTTGGAATGTATAAAGATGTCCCGGAGGTTCCTAATTCTCCCCTCATTTGTTTGAATTCTTGTTTCTTCATTCTTTTCTGATTGGATGTTTCTTCCTTCCTTCTGGTCCACTCCATTGATCTGAGTCTCAGTTTCCTTTCCATCACTATTGGTTTCCTGTGCATTTTCCTTCATTTCACTTAGTTTAGCATTCATTTGTTTCTCTAATTTGTGACTAAAATCAACCAGTTCTGTGAGCATCCTGATCACCAGTGTTTTGAACTGTGCATCTGATAGGTTGGCTATCTCTTAGTTGCTTAAAAGTATTGGCTCTGGGGCTTTGATTTGTTCTTCTGATTGAGCCATTTTTGGTCAGGTCGCACCTGTTATGTATGAGGGGCACAGCCTTAGGTGTTCATCAGGGTGGGGCAACCCATGTCCCTGGGTTGTGACACTGTATGTGGGGGCGGGGTCAGAGAGGGAACAATGGCGCTTGCTCTGCTCTCTCTCGGATTTTGGTCCCCTCTGCCACTTCCCACAAGCAAATTGGGCCCTTCTGGTGCTGGTTCCTGGGTGGGTGGGCTTGTGTACATTCTAGGACCCTGTGGGTCTCTCCAACGAACTCTCCTGTGATGCTGGGAGTCTTTTCTGGCACCTCAACCCCTGCAAGTTTTTTCAATTGGTGCTTTTAGGCTTTATTTCCTGTTGCTGGGGCCCTGAGTTGAGAGGTCTGTCTCACTGCCTTTTTTTTTTTGCCTGATTTATCTGTGCGTGAATGTGTGTCCCTGGTCAGCCAACTGCCTAGCACACCTCACTGAGTCTGCATTTCCTCCCCATGCCCAGGGTTTGCTAGCCCCACACTGCCTACGCATCCAGGTCTGCCAGCCACCACTTTTTCCTGCCAGGAACCCTCTCCACTAGCTGCTGACTCTGCCCCTCTTACCGGTCTGGATGAATGGTTCATTGTTGTCAGACTTCAGAACAGTTCAGTTTTCTGTCTGTTCTGGTTGTGTTTTTGTTTTTAAA
This sequence comes from Artibeus jamaicensis, assembly GCF_021234435.1. Taxonomy (NCBI): domain Eukaryota; kingdom Metazoa; phylum Chordata; class Mammalia; order Chiroptera; family Phyllostomidae; genus Artibeus; species Artibeus jamaicensis. Next base: position 43,784,960 of record NW_026522059.1, read on the forward strand.
TCTTTGTTGTCCTTAAATTTGGTTGTGCGAGGAGGCACAGTGTTTCCACCTATGCCTCCATCTTGGCTGGAAGTCCTAAATAACTTTTTCTTTTAATATAATCAATTTATAGAAAAGTAGAAAAGGTAGTTATAGGGAGTTTTTCTACACTCCTCACTCAGTTTTCTTTAATGTGAATATTTCATAATAGTACTCTACATTTGTCGCAACTAATAAACTAATACTGACATACTATTATCAACTAATGGTCACACCTAATTTGCATGTTACTTATATTCTCCACTGCCCTTTTTCTGTCCCGTGATTCCATCCAGAATAGTAGCAAGTTACATGAGCTATCGAGCCTCTTCAGCTTCCTCTAATTGTAACATGTTCTCATACTTTCTAAAAAATTACCTCAACAGTTCTGAGGAGTATTCGTCATGTATATTGTAGAATATCCCTCAGTTTGGGTTTTGTGATGTTTTTTCATGGTTTTTCTGAGATTGTGGTTTAAGGAAGAAGCTCACAGAGGTGAAAGGTCATGTCACCATGTCACCTCAAGGGCACGTGTTCTCTTCATGACTCATTCTCGATGGTGTTCACCATGGTCTCTTAGGGAAGAAAGCATTCAGTGAACACAGACTTGTAATCATCTGTCTTCTTTCGCTTTTCTTCTATAAAAATTGAATATTGCTTTAATAAGAGCTAATTGGCACAAACAAGAAATCTGAATATAGATAATTGAGTTTATTAAATAATCCTGAGTAGTGGCTTATTGAATATTTATAAAGTCTGTTGTTTTTATGAATTTACTTATCAAAGATGGATTTTGCCCATGAGATTACACTGGTTAAACTTCCTCTGAGGCTATTTGGTTTAAAATAAAGATGTTTTTTATGTTTTGTTGATTAATAGTAAGTAATATGACAGGAAATAAATAGAATAAAGAATAGTACACCACATATTGCATTTATAATGGTATAAATTTGCAATTACATCTAATGACCAACATTAAATACAGTGTATTAAATTATTCAAATTGCTCTTCAGTATAAATTATGCCATTGATTAGATTTACGGTGGTAGCTTTGAGATGTAAACTAAATATTGTGACATTCTTTAATTGAAATAAATGCTTGTACTTCAATTAATGGCAATTTTTTAGGTCATTAACTCTAGAAATTTGTTTTGATAGTCTATTCAGAATTCTACAATCAAATTGAGACATAGGCATATGGGTTTATTAAGAACAAATCAATGTTACATGAACTTGATAACTTTTTTGATGTGATGATAAGGTAGCACATAATATTTGCAATGTAAATAATTGAAAGGGTCTGTGTGTCTCCTAACTATTGTTATGTCAAACATTTCTATTTTCAGATAATGGTTTGTGGGCAAATAATATCTAGGCCTTATGGTTTGTGAATTTTGCTTAACTCCTCTTAGAATTCTTCCTTAGTCCTGTTACAGAACAGACCCAAGGAAGGTGTACGATATACCATTACTGAAAGGAACCCCCACTAGGTTCTTTATGTCCGCCACCAGAGGAAAGACGTCTCTCAATGCCAGAGACTTGTGAACAGAAAAGGAAATATTTATTTAAAAGTTATACAGACTAAAGTCCTTTAGAATACCCACAGACGCACATGGTCCTTCCTTCTCCCTCTGCCCTCGTCTGGGGTACTGTATCTCAGGAAAAAGAAGTAGAAGTCCATGATTTGGGTTTCTGGCAACATCAGCTGTGTCACTGCCACGATCTCCAGTTAATCCAAAGCCATGTGGCACCTTTTCATGGACCACCAGCAAGAGTCCTTTCATCCCTCTTCTTCCAGGCAAAGTCTCTCCCGCTTCCTAAGCCATGTGGCAAAATGGAACACCCCAAAGCCACAGGGTCCCCACTCTGTCAGAGCCATGAGGTTCTCCCCACTTATGGCTGCCGTGCCTAAGTTTAAATCCCCGTGCCAATCGCCAGTCTTCCTCTGCAGCCTCATTTCCGACCCTTCCTACAATTAGTTATGTATGCCAGCATTCCTGTATTCTTCCAGCTTTACTGGGCTGCCATCATAAGTCTGGGCAGGTGTGGCCCCATGGCATGGAGCCAATCTTCTTCAAGCTCTCACACAGGCACTGTAACCTGGGGGAGCTGCCTCCCACTTACATCTTGGGTGGAAGTCACTCCCATCCCCCTTGCTCAAAGCATGGCCACAGCTATTTAACATATCTATGAAACCAGTTAAAGGATATAGATAGTTTAAATGATCATGCCAGAGGTTAGCTGCAAAGCTGCTGCTATACAAAACAGCTCTGCATGGTCCTGCTCCACATGTCCCTTCCCTAAGCTCAAACCTGTGAGGGGTAGGGGGGTGAGGACTTCCTATATATTTTTCTAATATTTCCTGGACATCTTGAGTTCTGGAACCCATTACAAATTCATATATGGGCCTCCCTCTCAGTTGCACCCTTTTAGAGTCCCAATAAAAAGTAGCCACGTGCTCACCTAAAGCAAAGGGTAGGCAAGGTGAGCATGGTTGTGCTAAAGCACATGGGTGTCATCTAGAGGAAAGGGCAGTCTTTTATAAAGCATCTTAAAAATTTCACCAAACCCTTATCATTTCACTTCAGGATGTTAAAAGAGTAAAAACAGTGTAGGACATTAAACAATATCAATGTCCAAGTAATAGTTCTCAAAGTATGGTAAAAAGAGCTATATCAAAATCACCTCGAGTGCCTATTAAAAGGTAGCTCATTCAATCCAATGCTTGGGAATTGAGGAAGTATCTGCATGTTTACTGTCTCTTCAGGTATCTTTATGCAAACTGAAGTTCAAGGTCCACTGGTTGCAGAATACTGTTTTATTTATAATATGTGAGGCACAATATGAAGAATACATGACTTTTTTAATAGGAAAAGTTTTCCTGCAAAATAAAATATCTGACAAGCTGTGTTCTGTTTCTGAGGATCTCATACTTCAGATAGCTTGTTTACTCTTTGTTCCTTTAACATTTTGTGGTTTATGGCTGTGTTACACTTGGCCTTGTAATTATTATGTATCTCTATGGTACTATGCCACAAGCTCCTTGAGGGTAAGAGTTATGTGACACCATCTCTGTATTCTTACTGTACCTGATTGGTTGAGGACAGAAATATTTGATAATCTGAATGAGGAAAACAATTAGACTGAGATAAAGTATAACCATTTCTCAACATTTGTATCATTATTATCAGGTTCCATGATAAATTATGATAAATGACACTGAAAACAATAGGTATAGTTTCTGATCACCAGAGATTAATACAATCAGTTTTCCCGATTATCGCCTCACATTGTGCTAGCATATTCTCGGGCAAACGTCTTTTATCACTTCGCTTTACATTTAAACAACAGTTTCTCCCCAGCCTTGACAGACATTTTTCTGAGACACATGTCATGTTCACTAGTCATAGGGGAACCAATGTCTGAAATAAATGTATACACATTATTTATGGTTATGTACATGATAATAATAATGAAGGTAATACAGCAAGTCATACGAGAGAGATGTTTCTAACTCAGTAATATTCTAACAGTAATAACAGGTGAGTACTGGTGTTCACGTTCTACCTCTCAGTTGTCAGAAAGTTTCGATGTCTTTTTTCCTATATCTCTCAATGAACTCAAACTGCTTTTCCTCTTCATTGGGTTTGGGGACAAGAGAGGTAGAGCAAGAATGAAGAAATACAGTGATGGTGTTTTTTTCTGACTTCCTCAATCTGGACCATACGACTGTCTACTGAATGGCAAGATAATAACACCATTTTCTAGGTCACCTGTTTTTTGGAGATGTCATCACACATAGGATTTATTACTTTATAAATTGAATACTTTTCAGCTATTAACATGGAAGAATTGCTCTCTGAAAGCCCCATTCTGTGCAGATGTAGTTTTGTATAGCCATGGCACGTCCATTGGGAAGTGTGTTAAATGTAATTCTTACCATCAGGGTTCCTCTAGCTGAGTCTTGTGTTTGGTTTCTGTATCTGGTATGTGAAATGCATCTTTTCTCTCAGGATCTCTGCATGCGCTCAGTCCGTAGACTTCTTTCTGGCATGTGCTTTGGCATTCTGATGGACTGACAGCCTCTTCATGAACCCCGTCTTCCTTGGCTGGGACCCTAGGCCTTACCACTCTACAGGTTCCACTACTTACTTGAGTGTCATCCCAGTGATTAAGAAAGGGCATGGTCAACAGAGGCTGTAGACTTGACTGTTTTTGTCAATCAAGAGAGATATCATCTCTGTCCTGCCCACTTCTTCCTGACACCCTAAATTGTGAACCAAGCATTGTTTGAAAATTTTGTTCATCTGTTCCTCAGACGTGTGCCATGTTGTTATAGGAAAACGAAGCAACCAGACACCGAGGGATTCTGGAGTACGAGGTTTATTGTTTAACGTGCACGGGCCCAGAGGAGTAAGTCTCCAAATTCTGAGCCCCAAACAAAGGATTCTTGGGGAATATATAGATTAGGGGTCTTCCTGTGTACGTGACAAACATGGGGTACAGAAACAGAATGTGATAACTGTTCTATCAGCGGGGGTGCTAGTTCCATTCCTCACTATCCGGCCACCCGCCCTCCCAGACAGCCCCATCATTCTCTCTAGGGCGCCTGGGGCCTGGGCAAATAAAGGTTAAACAGAGGTTTTTCAAAGTTTCCCATATCATTCCCCCCTTTTCTGCTAAACAATGTAGGATTAAAAACATACAGATTTTGAAAATCTACAACAGAGAGAGGAAAAACATTTAAAGTGGACCTCCTTCCACCCAAAAGAAGAAAGGATTTTAAGTGGAGTTACTGAGCCCATAGCCACTGTGAGCCAAGTCCAAGAGCAGTTGATGAGTGGAAAGGCCCATGGTTTGGGCGGTGGGTAGTGGCCTTTTCTTCTGGTCACCCAGCATGCATTACCCCTTACCTGCCCAATTGCTCTTTGGAGAAATGCTTCTTCCTCATTGTATACCTAGTTTGGGTGGGATGGCAAATGAGGTGCTTCCCCTTCTGTGACAGGAGCCAGAGGAATCTCCGCATCTCCTTCCTCCCTTCTCAGTATCACCGCCTTGCACACGGCAAAAGTCAAACTACAGAAACTCCGTGGAGCTGCCTTTTCTTGATTTTTCAGAGCTGGGTTTTTCTGTCTGGTCTCCAGACTTGGGAGCTTTTTTTAGATTTTTCTAATAAATATTCCTCTGTTTCATATAGCTAGAGTCCAGCTTTTGTTGCTGGAACTCGAAGAATGTGCAACCGGTAACAAGGGTAAGCAGTGGGGAGCCGTGTATTGCCTGGGAGTGCTGTTGGTTATCTGTTTTGTCCTTACCCATCTCTAACATCACACTTACTATTTTCAACCTGTGATTGCCTTAAGTTTCAAATTCTAGTTTATGAATCAGGAAAACATGTCCATATTTACCTTCTTTACATCCTAAAGAATTGACAAAGCAAACATTCACAAAGTAGGAATCCCTGTGAATGAGGACACCCCGGGAGCCAGGTGACCTATAGAATGTCAGTTCTGTGACATTCAACATATAGTCGTATGCCTCCTCCTTTAAACTTTACGCTAATTGAAGTCATTAATGAAATTAGCAACACAAGGCAGCCTCATTAGTTTTAATTCATTCTATGATGTGTAATAAAATTCAAAGAACATGTGGCCTGTATCAGCCTGAATAGCTCTCAATTGCTCTCATCGCTAGTTTAAGTGAATGCTGCTTCTCACCTAGCTCACAGGTTTTGGTTGCCACATAACTTAATTAATTCACAATGCCCTTGTATTCCCAGAGAGACTGTCATTGTTTACTGACTTCTATAATGGGCTGCTGGGAAAACAAAAGCAGTTTCTGTGGGGTTCAGTGTTGAAGCATTGAAGACCATGGTCACTGGGTGGAGAAATGTCACTGCAGCTTCTGAATCTCGGGCCGTCACCCTGGATAGTGTTAATTGAACTTGAACTTTCATAAGAAGAAATCCAAACAATGCATTTTTATTGTTGCTTATAGACTACTTTTTAATTTTTATTTTTGAAAATTTATTTTTCCCAGTTTTATTAAGGTATAATTGACAAATGGTATGTATTTAAAGTGTACAATCTGATCTTTTGACATATATGTATATATTGTGAAATGATTTCTGCAATGAAGTTAATTAATGCATCTATTGTACTTGCCTTTTTTGTGGTGAGGATGTAAAAAAAAAGTAGCAATTTCAAGTAGTCAATACAGTACCGTTAACTACTAACCACAGTGAGCATGATGTATATAACCCCAAGAACTTATTCATCTTGGAACTTAAAGTTTGTACTCGGACCAATGTCTCTCCATTCCCTCCACTCTCTGGCAACCACCCTTCTGCTCTTTGTTACTATGAGCTCCTCCTCTTGTGTGCATATGAAATAATTTTTCACATTTTTATCTTTTTGGAAAAGTAATTTGGCAAAAAGGAGTCATATGAGGCTTTGCCTTTCTAAAAATAGGCTTGTAAGTCCTCTACTTTTCACTTCCAGATTTATACCTGTGGTAGAAAAACGTGGGAAGCCAGTCCTGTGGGGAGAGGATGCCACCCTGTGTTAAGAACTTCGATGGCAGAATGGCTGACTGGCGGCCAGGTGGTTGAGATGTCTTGAAAGCAGCAGATCTCTATTGGTATGTGTGTTCCCTGGGAAGGGCTGCTGGTGAGGAGTGGGGCTGGGAAATGAACCTTTAGTTGTGTCAGAACTGATGATTCTCATTGTCGCCACCAGAGGATGTTCTAGGCACGCTTTTCTGTCAGAGCAAAGCTCACAGCGACTGAAATAGCCAGTCCTTCCAACGAAGGTAGAATGTCTGCTCTGAGAATGTGGAAAATCTCAATGTCAACAGCAGCTCATAAAATGGAAAAGAACATGATATTAGCTATGTGTTTAGGAAAGTCTGAGGCACTTAGCCTAACTGTTCTTGAACCATTACCGTGATAATGACAAGCAAAGTTATTTCTGAAAAATCTGTCAGATTTAGTCCTTGACTGCATGGTAAACAGAGAAAATAGCTAGGCTACTCATATTATAATTCTTTTTTGAGTTTTGGGAAGGCAGCCATATTGGTTATTAGATTTTTAAAAATGACTGTAATTCTTGTAGCAAGACTAGAGTAGGAAGGGACACAGGAAAGAAAAAAAGGAGATGTTTGCAGGGAATTCTAGTGCAGTGTTCTTTAGATAAAGAAGGGGAAGGATAGGAAAACGTGCCTTTCAGTCACTTGAAAAAAGCTATAAAACACCATCAAAAGAGAAGTAAAAGTGCCTGTTGTAGATAAGACTTTAAAAACTGATATATCAAGGTCTGCTGTCAAATGTCACACACTACTTAGAGGTTGAGTCTTGTGTCAACTCAAAAGGGTGTTTAGTTAAACTAAAAAGCGGCCAGTTTCCATCAGTTTACCTCATTACATAAATTATATCCTTTCTGCATGGTGCAAGAGCACTTGAAGATGTAACTCATTTATTAAAATGAGTAAATGTGACATGTTGTTAAAGGTACATAATTTGTGTGCATGTGTACACGCATATAATGAAAAGCACGATTTTTTCAAATGTATGGATTTTTTAAATTGAAATATAGGTGACATATTATGTTGTATAAATGAAGATGTTGATTTGATACATTTCAGTGTGGTGGTATGATTGCCATCCTAGTATTAGCTAGCACTGCTCTGATGTCAGGTAACTATCATTTCTTTCTTGTGGTGGGAACATGTAAGGCCTAGCATTTTAGCAACATTTAAGTATGTGATGTAGAATTATTGTCTATGTCCCTGTATGGTGCACTAGATCCCTGGGACTTATTTCTCTACTCTTTGTAAGTTTGTACCCTTGCAAACAACTCCTCTCCAACTCCCCTCCCTCCCCTGGTACCTCCCGTGCTACTCTGTTTTTACACGTTTGATGTTTTTAAGTTCCACATATAAGTGATATCATACAGTATTTGTCTTTCTCTGTCCAACTTGTCTCAGTTAACATCATGCCTTAAGGTCCATTTATGTTTTGGTGAATGGTGAGATTTCCATCTTTCTCATGGCTGAATATTTTATTATATATATATAGACCTCATCTTCTTATCCAGTCATCTGCTGATGACATTTAGATTGTTTCCATATCTTGGCTATTGTGAATAATGCTGCAATAAACATAGGGGCGCATGTATCTCTTTGATATCCTGTTTTTATTTTCTTTGGTGACATATAAGGGCATGTGCTTCAATATAATATATATATTGCTTTTGGACTGTCAGGAGGAATCTTTTATTCACATATTAGATATATTTTTGTAATATGTATTTTAAAGAATATTCTCTGATTTTAATAAAAATGTAAATTAAATTCATTTGTTTATTGTTGTGATAAGAATAGTTAATGGGAGATCTACCCTTTTAACAGATTTTTAAGTGCACAATAGGGGATTGTTATCTATAGGCATGGTATTGTACAGCCGATCTTGAAAACTGACCTAACTAAGATTTATGCCCATTGATTAGTAGCTCCATACCCTTCTCTCCTCAGACCCTGGCAACCACCATTCTAGTCTCTGTTTCTGTGAATTTGACAATTTTACATATCTCATATAAGTGCACTTGAACTGAAGTAAAAATAAAAAAAATAGGTGGAATCATACAGTATTTGTCCTGTGCTTAGTCACTTCACATAATGTCCTCAAAGTTCATCCGTCTCACATATGGCAGTATTTCCTCCATTTTTAACACTTCATAAAGAGAAAGTTTTTTTCTCTTTCTATCACCATTTATCTCCCCTTCGCTTTCTTCTACAACCCCCACCCCCTTTCCCTCTGGTAATCAGCATACCATTTTCTCTCCTGTATCTGTGAGGGTTTTTTGTTTGTTTTTGTTTGTTTGTTTAATCCCTTTGTCTTTTGCACTCAGCTCACCAACTTCACTCCCACTCCAATAGCAATCAGTCTGTTCTCTGTCTCTATGAGTCTGTGTATTAGTTTATTTTGTTTGTTAGATTCCATATATAAGTGAAATTGCATGGTACTTGTTTTTCTCTGACTGATTCACTTAGCATAATACTTTCCAGGTTCATCCATGCTATCTCAAAGGGTAAGGTTTCCTTCCTTTTTACAACCAAGTAGTATTCCATTGTGTAAAGGTACCACAGGTTTTTTACCCACCCATCTCCCAATAGGCACAGGGCTGCTTCCAAATCTTGGCTATTGCAGATAATGCTGCAATGAACATAGGGGTGCATATATTCTTTCAAATCAGTGTTTTGAGTTCCTTCAGGTATATTTCCAGAAGTGGAATGACTGGATTAAAGGCAGTTACATCTTTGATTTTGCGAGGTAACTCTACTGTTTTCCACAGTGGTGGACCCATCTGCATTCCCACCAACAGTGTATGTGTGTTCCCTTTCCCCACATCTTTGCCAACATTTGTTTGTTGATTTACTGATGATAACCATTCTGACAAGTGTGATGTGATATCCAATTGTGGTTTTAGTTTGCAATTCTCTGATGAAAAGTGAGGTTGAGCATCTTTTCATTTGTTTATTGGCCATCTGTTATTTCCTCTTTGGAGAAGTGTCTATTCAGGTCCTTTGGCCATTTTTAAATTGGATTGTTTGTTTCTTTGGCATTGAGTTGTGTAAGTTCTTTATAAATTTTGGATATTAACCCCTCGTCAGATGTATCATTGACAAACATGTACTTCCATTCAGTGGGTTGTGTTTTTATGTGGTTAATGATTTCCTTCACTGTGCAAAACTTTTTTAGTTTGATATAGTCTCATTTCTTTATTTTTTCTTTTGTTTCCCTTGCCCAAGGTGATAGATAAGAAAAAACATTGCTATAAGGAATGTCTGGATTTTGCTGCCTATGTTCTCTTCTAGGATTTTTACGGTTTTGAGTCTAACATTTAAGTCTTTAGTCTATTTTGAGTTTATTCTTGTGCATGATATAAAAAGGAGGTCTATTTTCATTTTTTTGCACATATCTGTCCAATTTTCCCAACACTATTTATTGAATAAACTATCTTTATTGCATTGTGTGTTCTTGCCTCCTTTGCCAAATATTAATTGAGCATAACAGCATGGGTTTGTTTCTGGACTCTATATCCCGTTCCATTGATCTATATGTCTGTTTTTACATCAGTACCATGTTGTTTTGATTACTCTGGCCTTGTAGTATAGTTTAATATCAGGTAGTGTGATTCCTCCAACTTGCATCTTTCTCAAGATTATGGTTGCTATTCGAGGTCTTTTGTGGTTCCATATAAGTGTTTGGAATATTCGGTCTAGTTCTGTGAAATATGCCATTGGTACCTTGGTAGGAATTGCATTCAGTCTATAGATTGCTTTAGGTAATATGGATATTTTAATGATGTTAATTCATCCAATCCATGAACACTGTGAGTGTTTCCACTTACTTGTATCCTCTTCAGTTTCTTGCTTTAGTATCTTATAATTTTCTGGGTACAGGTCTTTTACTTCCTTAGTTAAATTTATTCTTGGATATTTTATTTCATTTTATTTTTATGCGATTTTAAATGAAATTGATTTCTTAGTTTCCCTTTTGAATAGTTTCTTATTGGTGTATAAAAATTCACCTGATTCTTGGTAATTTACTTTTTTACCCTGCTACTTCATTGAACTCATTTATCAGTTCCAGTGCAGTGGATTATTAGGGTGGAATCTTTAGGGTTCTCTACCTACACTATAATACCATCTGCAAATAATGGTAGTTTTACCTCTTCCTTTCCAGTTTGGATGCATTTTTCCCCTTCTTCTTCTTGTCTGATTGCTGTTGCAAGACTTTCCAGCACAATGTTGATTAAGAGTGAAAAAAAACAGCCATCCCAGTCTTGTTACGGGAAATACTTTAGTTTTTGCCCATTGATTAGGATGTTGGCTGTGGGTTTGTCAAATAGGGTTTTTATTCGGTTAAGTTATGTTCTCTCAATTTCCACTTGGCTCAGAGTTTTTATCACAAATGGGTGCTGGATTTTATCAAATGCTTCTTCTGTGTCTATTGATATGATCTTGTGATTTTCATCCTTCATTTTGAATATGTGGTATATTATATTTATTGATAAGTGGATATTATACCAACCTTGAATCCCTGGATAAATTCTACTTGTTTATGGTATATGATCTATTTAATGTAGTGCTGGATCAGGTTTGCTTCTATTTTGTTGGGGAATTTCAGCATCTATATTCATCAGGAATATTGACCAATAATTTTCTTTCTTTTTTGTTTCTTTATTTTGGTTTTGAAATTAGGACAATGCTGGCCTTGTAAATTTTTTGACTAGTTTACGGAGGAGAGGTGTTGGTTACTCCTTGAATATCTGGTAAAAGTCACCTGTGAAGATATGCATTCCCACACTTTTGTTTTTGGGAATTTTTGGATTACTGCTTCAATTTCACTAGTTGTAATTTGTCTTTTCAGATTCTCTGATTCGGTTTTGGAAGATTGTATGTTTCTTGGGATTTACTCATTTTATTCAGACTGTCCAATTTGTTGGTATATAGTTCTTCATAATATTTTCTTACAATGCTTTGTATTTCTTTGCTGTCAGTTGTCATTTCTCATCTCATTTCTGACTTTTTTTGGGGGTTCCTCTCTTTTTTTCTTGATGAGTCTGGTTAAAGGTTTATCAATCTTGTTTATTTTTTTCAAGGAAGAAGCTCCTGGTTTCATTGATTTTTTTTATATTGCTTTTTTTAGACTGTTTTGTTTTCTTATGCTCTGATCTTTATTATTTTATTCTACTTACTTCGGGCTTTGTTTGTTTTGAAGTTCCTTTAATGTAAAGTTAGATTGCTTATTTATGATTTTTCATGTTTTTGAGATAGGCCTGTATGCTATGAATTTCCCTCTTAGGGCTGCATTCACTGTATCCCATAAATTTTTGGTTTTATATTCTCATTTTCACTTGTTTCAACATATTATTGATTTCTTCCTTGATCTTATCATCGATCCATTTATTGTTTAGTAATGTGTTATTTAGCTTCCATGTCTTTGTGTGTTTTTCAGGGTTTTTTTTGTGATTGATTTCTAGTTTCGTAGCATTATGGTCAGAGAAGATGCTTTATGTGATTTCAATCTTAAATTTATTTAAAGCTGTTTTGTGTCCTGACATATGGTTTATCCTAGAACATGTCCTAAATGTACTTGAAAGGAAGGTATATTCTGCTGCTTTGGGGTGAAATGCTCTGAAGATATCAATTAAACCATCTAATCTAGATTGTCATTTAAGGTTGTTGTTTCCTTTGTTGATTTTTTATCTGGAAGATGTATCCAGTGATGGGAATGGGATATTAAAATTTCCTACAACTGTATACTGTTGATCTCTCTCTTTATGTCCATCAAGACTTGCTTTACATATTTAGGTGCTCCTATGTTAGGTATATAAATGTTTACAAGGGTTATGTCCTTTTATTTATTGCTCCTTTGATCATTATGTAGTGTCCTATTTTGTCTCTTACTCTAGCCTTTGTTTTAAAGTTTATTTTGTCAAATAGAAGTATTGCTATCTTAGTTTCTTTCATTTTCATTTGCATGAAGTATCTCTTTTCATCTCTTTACTTTTAGTCTCTGTCTAGCTTTTGTGCTGAGGTGGGTCTTATTTTTTTATCCATTCAGCTATGCTGCATCTTTTGATTGGTATATTTAAGCATTTTATATTTAAAGTGGTTATTGATGGGTACATATTTATCGACATTTTATTCTTTTAATTTTCCTTTCCATCTCCTCCTCCTCCTTTTACTTGTGGGCCCTTTAACATATTTAATACTGGTTTGGTGGTAACAAACTTCTTCAGCTTTTTCTTGTCTGGGAAGCTCTTTATTTTTCTTTCAATTTTGAATGGTAGCCTTCCTGGGAAAAGTAGCCTTGCTTTTGTTCACTTTGAATATTTCATGGCAATAATTTCTGGCCTGAAATGTTTCTGTTGAGAAATCATCTGACATTTTTATGGGATATCCCTTGTAGGTAACTAACTGCCTTTCTCTTGTGGCTTTTAAGATTCTCTTCATCTTTAATCTTTGTCATTTTAATTATAATGTGTCTTGGTGTGGGCCTCTTTGGGTCCATCTTGTTTGGGACTCTCTATACTTCCTGGACTTGTGTGTTTTTCCTTCACCAGGTTAGGGAACTTTTGGCCATTATTTTTTCAAATTGGTTCTCAATCCCTTGCTTTCTTTCTTCTCCTTCTGGTACCGCAATGATGCAGATGTTGTTACAGTTCATGTTGTCTCAAAGGTCCCTTACATTGTCCTCATTTTAAAAATAATTCTTCTTCTCCTTTTTTTTCTGCTCTGATTGGGTGTGTTATTCTAACGTGTCCTTTACCATCCACCAATAAAGGGTACTTCTATATTTTGGCTATTGTGAATAGAGCTGCAATATATTTATTACTTATGGTTTTGATTTATATTTTATAATATTCTTACAGGGAAATAATTTGCATATATCATAATAACAGCTATAATTCTTATAACAAAAAGAATTAGGAACAGGACCCCTAAAGGCATGGACAGCAGCAGACAGGTAGACTTCATGTACAAGTCAAGATTATGGTTGCATTCTCTAGTACTTGAAGGGACTTACAAATACCTTTTCCTAGAGATATTGAGTGGCAGTGTAACAATATAGTCTTTAGAGATCCACCCCCACAGTAGTTCCCTCCTGTCCATTCTGTCTATTATGTGAACATGGGCTGTCTAGACAACACAGGGCTGTAGTAGCTCTTAGGACCGTTATGAGACTGAAAGGCATAACAAATATAATGTGAGTAGACAGTGGCTGGGCCATAGTAGGCACTGAATAAATATCACCTATTATTATTTCATTATTTTTATTTCTTGTCAGCCATTATTGTATCTGAAAGAGACCACAGCTAGGGCTAAACTCCACTGGATTTAGAAGAAAAACAAGAATTTTCATCTTCAGAAAGTTTGAAGAATCATCTGAATTATTTGAAATGTTCCATGAGATGCCCTCTGGTCTCCTTTCTGGAGCACATCTCACCAGAAATCACAGACTATATCATTTAATTGTTACCCCTATGATAATTCAGGTTCGGCTGACTTTTATCAAAGGAATATTACTATCCCTTACCTTTTTATCAGTGGTGACAATGACAGCAGTAAATATAGATTATTAGGATGAGTGAGGGCAGCCCAAGACAAAATAAGCCTGCACCAGGATCACCTAGGACGTACTGGTTTCAAGCAGCACAGGTGCCAGGAAAATATATGCCAAATTACAGAGCCCTTAGTGGAGTGAAGGGAGGGTTAAATGGGAGGCAGAGAGAGTAGAAAAACGCTTCTCATTGCCCAGAGTGAATCTGGTACTTCAATTAGACTATTATTGACCAGCTCAGTTTTCTTAAAATATTTTTTTAAAGCCTTCTGAGGAAAATACCTGATCCTGTTACTACTTAGAAACAAATGTATTTATCAGGTCTTTAACTCTGCATCCCTTTTTAATTTATTGCCTAAAATTATACTGGTTACTTCAAAGTGACTGCAACTAAAGATTTTTACCAGAATTCTACATGAAGGTCAAGTTTCCAATAAAAATGCTACAGTGAAAAGAATTTGGGTCTTAAATTAAGGACAGACATTACTTTGTTTAAGTGTATTTTCATAGGGAGTCAAACTTAAACCTAATTTTTAACATAAACGTACATTTGAAAGGAATTTAGTGCAGGACTTCTTGATTTATGTGTGTATATATACAAGTAACTTCACTTGCCTCGTCTCTACTTCAGCATTTCTCTGTAACTTCCTTTATTGCTATTTCCTTCATTCTCATGTCCAAGTCTAGATTTTCTGCTTTGACAAGTCCCATGTTCTTATTTCTATTGCCTCTTCTCTCACTTTCATGTCTGTCTTCATCGGTCTCTCTGTCTTCATTGGCTACTTTCCCCTAGTTGTCAATTATTTTCAAGTTTGCCATCCTAATGTCCCAGGATGCCTTCTGTTGGTCTTATGTCTCCTAGTTTTCTCAGTGTGGTCACTCTCTAACATACTTGCAAAGTATGCAACATGGGCCTACATTTCAGAACCATAGTGTCCAAAACTAGTATGACGTCTGACCCAAGAAGCTCAGAGTTTGGTAGTGGAACACTCAGAGCTGGAAGTTTAAGCTGTCTGGGAGTACTCATTGTATTATTCCAGGAGTTGAGATAGTTTCCTCATATGCGTTGAGATTTGAATGCCTGCTAAAAGATGAGTTGGTTTTTCCACTTGAATGGAAGTAAGAGCATGAAGCACATTCCATACAGAGGAACCAGTAAGTCCTAAGTTGGAAAGAGCATGAAGCAAAAGGTGTGTAGGAAAACCACAAATGATTCTGTGTCACTGAAGTATTATGTACAAGGGGACAGTGACTGGTAAGAAATAAAGTTGAGAGGCATGACCAAATGAACTCTTCTTTTCCAGGCATCTAATGGATCTTCAAGAGGTCTCCCATCTCAACAATCCCCTTTGCCCTTTTCCATTTGAGGATATATTGCCTAGGCAGGCTTTCTAGAAATCGGGCTTTTCACTAAATTCACCTTTCTCGATATGTTGTGCTTTGTATACTGTACTCTTTATGCAACATTCTGCTTGCTAACCAGGAGGAGATCATTTGTGGATAGCTTCTAGTTCAGAGACTGTCAGATGGCCACCGGCATGTTTTGTGCTGTCTCCACTGAAGGTACTGCAGGACACATGGCCTATCTGTGAGAGACCTCATCCTCCAGCTTCTCTTGCAGGTTGCTGCATTCTCTATGACTAAGTTCTGCCCCATGGGGTGTAAGTAGAAGTGATGTTGCCATATCTCCAATTCATGTCTCTAGAATGGGATGTGTGAGCACATGCTTTGCTCTTCCTACTGGTTAGGAGACAACAAGACCTAGAACATCTGTTCTGGACCAGAGATAGAAGCTTCAACATGGTGGAGGCACCCAACCATATCTTAAACAGTTATGTGAAAGAGAAATGAAGTTCAGTTTAAGCCACGTTTGGGTCTCTGTTGAAGCTGGGTAGCCTATTCCATAGCTAACATAATTGCAGAGTGGTATAACGGGTTTTAAAGCACTGAATCAAGATAATAATGGACTTAAGAGAAATATTCAGCAAAGAGTGTCTCAATTTACAACAATTATCCCATGGTTGGGTATCCCAGATACATGAATATATTGACAGGACTCATCCATCGAGACAACTGTGGTCCTGTAGCATTTCTCAAATTACATCTCAAAAACAGAGAACCCAATTTGAGGGACATCTTACAGAATAACTGCATGTATACTTAAAAAATATTGAGGGCAAGAACCACAAAGCAAGGCTGAGGAACTATTTCAGATTAAAGGAGACTAAAGAGACATGGCAACTGAATGCAATGTGTGGCTACAGACAAGGAACAAGAGCTGTGATGGACATTATTGGAAAAAATGATAAACTTTAAACATGGACTGTCTATTTGTTATATCAGTCCTACAAATCCTGGCGTTGATAACTGTGTCATAGAGACAAAATCTTTGTTCTTAGAAGATATAAACTGAAGGATTTGAGTTTAAAGCTTTGTAATGTCTGCAACTTACTCTAAAATGGCTCTGAAAAAATACAAAACAAGCATATACACACATACTCTACAAAAAAGAGAGAAATAGAATAATAAACCAAATGGAATGAAATGTAAATAATAGGTGAGTTGTGGTAACAGTAGTATATATACTAGCAAACCTTCTATAAACTTAAAATTATGTCAAAATAGAAAAAAGGAGTATAATGTTCTTTTCATCAATCATCAGCAATATCATCAATAGCTGAATCTTTGTATTTGAATATGACAAGTCACCGAAATCATTGCTATTGGCAACGCATTTGGCTGGGTGTGCTTGCAAGTGACCCTTCCTCCGGGGGCCCATTTCCAATGCTCCAAATTTACCTGATGGACATTTATCACAATAGTTGTGAAGTAAACACATTTCAGAAGCTGGCAAAACAGAACCACTGTCCATCTTTCATCTAAGAGCAGACATGGACTTAGGACATGCATATTAGGTAGATTTAGAGGCTAATTTTTGAGAATTGACTACAGGTAAGCTAGTGTGATTTTGGTGATCTGTAAAAATACCAAATTTAGCTGTTTAGCTTTCTGTTAAACAACAAAACAAACAAGGAAGCAGAATAAAAACAAAGACACTGAAATAGAGAACAAGGGGACAGTGACCAGAGGGGAGAGGGAAGGGAATTTAAGGGGAAAAAGGGGGAGGGATTTGGAGGAACAAATAGGAAGGACACAGGGACGAGAACTAAGGGGGGTGGAAATGGGAGGGAGATGGGGAGCACGGGGCGGGGGAGGCTGGGATGGCAGAAATAGACAAAAAACTGTACTTGAAAAATAACTAAATAAAATTATTGAGAAGAAAACAAAATAAAATAAAATAAATAAATTTCAAAAAACCCCCAAATTTAGGGATGTGCTACAAAATAACTGCCTGTACACTTCTACTTCAAAAATATGAAATACAAGAAACACAAAGCAAGACTGGAGAACTAGTTTGAATTAAGGGAGTCAAAAGAGATGGGACAACTAAATGCAATGTGCTGCTGTCAACAAGAAGGAGCTTTGAAGGGATGTCATTACAAAAATTGGAAACATTTGGACATGGACTGAAAATGAGATAATATTAACTCTGAATTTCTTGATTGTGATAACTGTGATACACACACAAGGGAGGAGGGAGGGGGGAAGGAGAGAGGGGTGGTATTGAAAGATATGCACTGCATGATCTTTGTACCACAAGGGCTGCTCTAAGTCAGAAACAGTTTGCACTCCAGTAACATCCTCTTCCGCTTATTGATGAAAAGAAACAATAGGTGCATTGTATACCAGACATTACTTCTTAGTGATTCCTTCTTAGTTCATCCGTATGTTCTGAAAGATAGATTACTTAACAGAATGGATATCGGGTAGTATATTAACTAACTTAGTTAACTAATTTCTTCAAATATGGGTTAGAGATTCATTTGTTCATTCATTCATTCAACAAGAATTTTTAAGCACTGCTAAAAATTCACCACTGAATTACCAATAAGTTCTAGTGTTGCAATTTGCCCTCTAAGTGCCTCTAGTCAAAAGTTTGAATAAGGGAGACAAGGTTAGTTGAGAACCTGAGTCACGTAAACATTTATTCACGCTTGTCTTATGCAATCCTCTTTTCCTTCTCTAGCATTTCCCCTTAATGTAGCTAAGTTAAGGAAAGGCACATATAAAGGAAAATATAACATTGTTTATGGTTGTAGACTGCTCTGCCTAGTTTTAGGAATTGTATCTCGACCCCTTGTGGCTAAGGGCGAGGGACGACCTTTAGAATGCGAGCTGCAGGAGAAAAAGCTTGTCCATGGTAGAAAACGCTGCCTCAGTTCCTCTCCCTGCCCCCAAAGCTTGGTCGGAAGTCAATGACAGGTAAGTCCCCTCACAGTGGGAGGGGCAACCTAAGCCAGACTCAATCACTTGGGAGGCTTTCATGGAAGGACTCGGGGGCTGCAACAAAGAGCAACAGACTCTCGCCCCCCACCCCCGGCTTTGACGTAGCCTGAGAGAAGTGCTTTTGGGAGAAGCACTTCCTGGCTCTGATCCTCTTAAACCTGAATACCTGTTGGGAGAGGGGCAGCTCCTTACCTTGCTAGAGCGTGTCCCCGGGAAAAATCTGGCATCACAAAGACTTCCTGATAAACCTGTGAAATCTACTCTGCTAAGAGTGCTTTCATTCATATGTTAAGGGATTGAGCAAGAAACCCTAAAACTCTGTTCCTGACAGACTCTGAAGCCCTCAGATTTCTTTGAAATGTTATCTACTGTTTGATCCTTGCCGCCCTGTATTCCTGTGTGTTAGAACCCAATAAAAGGCTATGGAAGAGGGCGCTCAGGGCCTTTGTCTCCCCGGAGAAACTGGCCACAGCCTACTTCTCCTCCCCAAGCAGATCACCTCATGTCTCGGCCATATTCACTCTCATCCATGGCACTCAGGGGGACTTGTGAGAATGTCGCTCCCACAGTTTATAAAGGAATTTATGGAAATCACACACCTTTCCCCCTGAAGTTAAATGCATACAGGGGAGAGGTTGGCCAGAGGATGCACACACCCTGTTATAAGATAAAGGAGCTTTGGGTTACGAATACACAGCATTGAGAGTACAGTTGACAATACTGTATTATATATTTGAAAGTTGGTGAGAGAGTAACTCTTAAGTGTTTTCACCACAATACAATGGTAATTATGTGATGTGATGGAAGTGTTAACCAAGGCCATGGTGCTAATCACAGTGCAATGTATAGGTATGTCAATCAGCCTGTTGTACACCTTAAACTCACACAGGGTTATAAGTCAGTTCCACTTTAATAATGCTTGGAGAAAATTGAATGCGTATGGCGACGATAAATTAATTAAACAAGGAAGCCATTGGATCAAGGTGGCTCTAATGCTGTGCTGGCCTATGTAAGCGAACCAAAATCAGCCCCTGTAAATTCCATAAGGTTACAAAATCCAAACCTAAGGGCAGCCACTCACAGCTGGCTAGGCTTTGAGCTGTAGCCAATCAATAATTTCTTTACTTTGCTTCTGACTTTTTCTTTTTTCTTTAATTGCTATTCAAGTACAATTTTCTGTCTTTTACTCCCATCCCAGCTCACCCCCGCAGCCCTCTCTTCTCCCTCCCATTTC
The DNA here is from genome assembly GCF_021234435.1 of Artibeus jamaicensis. Lineage (NCBI taxonomy): Eukaryota > Metazoa > Chordata > Mammalia > Chiroptera > Phyllostomidae > Artibeus > Artibeus jamaicensis. Next base: position 43,804,685 of record NW_026522059.1, read on the forward strand.
CACCCCCAGTTTTTGTCCATGTGTCCTTTATACTTGTTCCTATAAACCCTTCCCATTTTCCCCTGAAATTTCCTCCCTTCTCCCCTCTGGTCACTGTCTGCCTGTTCTCTATTTCAGTGTCTTTGGTCATATTTTGCTTGCTTGTTTGTTTTGTTGTTTAGGTTCCTGTTAAAGGTGAGATCATATGGTATCTCACTTTTTCTATAAAAGTCTTTCCCTAGCTCTTACTGGTGAAGGGCTTTTAACCATTTCCAGTTTGCTGCTGCTTGATTCTAATCAATTATTGCTCAGATAAATTCTTAAATTTATCTTCTAACATATTAACATTGTCTTCTGTTTATCAGCCAAGAGAAGGACATCATGGACACATTAATAAATGAGGTAACTCAGTGAATGCATCCTGTTCGGTGCTAAGAGCTAAGTGATGATTAGATAACTGTAGCATTGCAAGGTGGTGAATGGTGGACAGAACTTTCACGGGTTTATTCCTAATTGTAGTTGGGAATTGAGTCCCTCCTTAATCTATTAGTTTATATAGACAAAACTGCTGTTTATTTAACAGTCTTTATGGTAACTAAGGAGAACAGAACAGTGATGAGTTAGTATTCTAGATGTACACCTACAGAAGGCAGAGTTTCACTACCTTGCCATTGACTAATGTGTAGTTTCTGAAGTCGGGTTTCTTAAACTAGTGTACTTGTTCTCTTTTGTATGGGCCAATGTTCCTCCAAAAACTTTCTTATTTGTGTTTGTTTTATGAAGATACTTAAAACATAATATAAAAAAAAAGTAAAGAAACTTTGGATCTTTTAGATAATACCATAATTGAGCGTTGTCACATAGTTTCAGAGTTTGTGATTATATTTACTTTTGAGACAACACCAGGATTTTTATACTGATATCCCTGACCCTTTTGGGATCCAGAGATACACATTCCTGGATCCTAGATACATGAATTAAAAAATATCACTCTAGAAGAGAACGCTTGCAAAGAACTCCATAATCCCAGGTCAGAGAACCACTCACCCATTCATTACTTTGTTATGGAAAGAATTAGTTAAAAGAAACTTGAACTGTTAATACCACAGATGCTGTGAGATGCTGTTACTGGCATTAGCTGGATGAGAATGGTGTTGGTGTTGTCGAGTGAAGTAATCACGTCTGCCATAGAAATCCTGGAAGACTGTTACTGACTCAGTCACTAGGAATTTTCTACGTATCAGAAAGAACTTTGCCACAAGACAACCCCTTGAGATTACTATGTATGATTCGGGGGAACAATAGAATCATTTATCTGAGTGCCTAAAGAAGCCTTTAGTTTTAAATTCTACATTAGTTGAAGTTTCAAGAATAAACATAAAAAATGGTCCAGTTTCAAAATGATCTCAGCTGAATTTTTCCTCAAGTGCATCTCTCCCAGATTTTTCCCTCATAGACCTTGAATCTGCGATGCTTCTGATTACTTACACCTGATTCATCAAATATATTTTTAAAGCATTCTTTGTTGTCTAAGGAACCTAAATAACATTTCTAAAAAATGGGTAAGTTTGGAAATGGTGTTTTCAACACAAAAGAAATCATGAGTGAGCCGGTCCGAATTGCCATAAATGTTGCTGTGACTGTCCACTCTGAGGCTCCCTGAAATCATCTCCATGACTGACTCACTCCTTGCAAAGGGCCAAAGTGGAGTGGAAACCAAAGACCTCCAGGTTCTTCTTGCCTTCCCACTGCAGGTACAGTGTGGTGCTATATTTAAAAATGAAATGTTGTATTTCCAGTTAAATTCAAACAGCTGTTTTATTTCTTTAAAAGACTGACTATCCAGTAGTTTCACTAGGAAGGATAATGACAGATTTGGAAGCTTTAAAAAATTGAAAAGAACATAAGAATTTCTTCTATTTTGGAGTAACTAAGTCTAGACTGATTGTGGAACATATCTCATCTTGTTTTGGCCTGAAATAGATGTGCCTTCTACACCTGGAGAAATGATTGCCCGGACAATTCACCAAAGATGTGTGAGGCTGCCCTTGGCAAACAAGGCGAATGTGTCTTACTCGCTAGCTTAGGGTTGCTCACTGAACAGCAGCGATGGGCATGCTTTCCACATCTATGTGTTTGGATGGGGTTCTTCTCATAATCTCACCACAGGTGCAAGAGATGGCTGTGTGTTGGGGTGGGGTCAAGTCCAGGGAGCAGAATGGAGTAACCAGCTCACACAGGAACCGTAGCTATGACTAGGGGTTGAAACAGCTCAGCCAATGGGCTGCAGCACATGTGGGGAGTGACAGAAAGGATGGGATACAGAGGCTGATGAGCTACTTCAACAAGGTAAATGGCAGAAGCAGAGAAAAGTACACCGTGCTATGCAATACAGTATCCACAAGCCACATAAAGCTTTTAAAATTAGAATTAGTTAAAATTAGTTAAAAACTGAAGATTTAGTTTCTCAATCACAGTGGCCACATATTAGGGGTTCAATAGTCACATTTTGGGCAGTGCAAACATACATCATTTATATCATCACAGATATAAACCATCTAAATTATATCAAATATGTTGATCTTTGCTCCAGGTTAAAAGCAAAATCTTACCTTTGCCTACTGATGTATGGTCAAAAGAACCATTTTTATCGCATGTGATAAACAAAGGAGAGACATCACATTAAGAGTCACTGCCAATGGGGTAGATACCACTGTTTTAAATATGGAAAGAATGTTAGTTTCTGATTTTTCCTAAGAGAAGGCATGTCTTGAGAGCTTCAAGGTCTCTAAGTTTCCTAAATGCTTTTTGGGTATAATTATTTTAAAAATATTTTGTGTAGAAGTTACATTATTTTAAAAAAATACTTGCAAGGGTTATGGGATTGCAAGTGAAACACAGTTCAGCTTTTAAATATGGCCTCCATGTCCCACAGGGTGCGGCTCCGCTGTTTCTCCACCTTCTGCTCATCAACTCCTCCTTCCACTCATGTCAGTTCCACAGACTGAGGGCCCTTATGACTTCTGAATACAGCAAGGTAGCTTTTTGCCCCAGACGTGTTGCAAATGTTGTTTCCTCGGGCTCAAATTCTTTCCCTTAGGTCTGTGCACACTGGCACACGCTGCATGCACAGTGTGCATAGACCGAAGGGAAAGAATTTGAGCCCATGCATGGTGAGAAGAGGCCAGGTCAAACGCGATCCTTTTGGACGGCTTTCTGGGCACCCAGCGAAAGCAGCTGCTTCCAGCTCCGTGCCGTTGGAGCTCTATATGATTAATCAGTATTTGCTCCTTTACAGTACGTACCACTCCCTGAAATGATTTTAACTATTTGTTTATTCTCTCTAAGTAAGGGCCTTGTCTGTCTTCACTGCTGTATACTCAGTGCCAAAACCAGAACATGGTAATAAATATTTATTTTAAGAATTAATAAATCAATGCATGAAAGAGATCTAGTCCTGTTTTTATAGTGCTTATATTCTAGTGAAATAATAGCAGTTATCAAATGAGAATTTAATATATAGTAGATATTTCACATAAGTCAAATTACTAATATAGAAATCTGGTGAAATATACTTATTTATTCCCATTTTGCAAATTAAAAAGGTATCTTAGATCGGTTAACTAACTTGCATAGACTAAGATCATTTAAGTAACTTGCATAGCTAGTTATGGGTGGGGGCAGAACTGGACATAGCCAATATCAGTCCAGAACACCCTAATCAGAAGGCTGTCTCTCTTTTTGTCCTTTCCGTGTACATTTCAAAATTAATTCCCCCAGTTGGGTTCCAATCCTCCTGAGTCCTTGATGCCCAAGGCTTACTTTGGATGAATAATAATAGTAATCTACAATATTTAAAATCCTTTACAGTTTATATAGCAAATTCAAATGTTTTATCTGTTTTTGGATCCTGATAACTAACTTGTGTATGAGGCAGGAAAGATTATTATCAGCAAAATCACTCAGTGGAGAAGATATTTAGCATAAAGGAAGAAATCACTATTTTTGCATGTGAGAAAAACAGTGTCACCCTGATTTAAAATGTCACCCCAATTTTGAAAATAGCCTTTGGCTTCTCCGTGAAATCATTGGAATGAATGGTGGAAGACAAGAAGCACCACTCTGCATGAATAAACCATGAAATATATTTGACAATAAATTTTTCAATTAATGTGGAAATATTTGCTTTGAATCTTGGCTCTTGAGGATTTAAGTCTCAGCCAAATATTAAAAATGTTTTATTTCATTGCCCAAGTGCATAGCAGACACTTAGATCCCTGAGAAACTGAAAAGTGCCATTTTTGGAAATCCTGCATGTGGATTAGACCGATGGGCTGAGTGTGTTGGGAGAGTTGGGTTCAAGGTGACACTTCATCACAGCATTTACCACCACATCCTGTGGGTCTGTATAGAAATGAGGGCGTTTACTCCGATCAACGTGTAGAGTGCAATTTTCTTGGGTCTCTTGATGATCTGCAGAATTCTTTTCACTTCACCGAATACCCCCCCAAAAAGAAAGTTATCAAAGATCTTTGACCAAAAGCTTTATTTAGAATTGTGCACCTTCAGAAAGATCTGTTTGATGCCTCAAATATATAGTAATAACATAGTTTAAATTATTTTTCTAAAGATTTCAACATAGGCATTTTAGTCACTCTCTTAGTAGATCCCTAGTTTTAAAGAGCTCTGCTTTGCTAAGAGTTGGAATTTGCTACTGACCTATACCCAGGTTAGTTTATTAAAAAGCGATTTGACACATTCGAGTACCTCTTATGTGTAGGTACCATATGCTAGACACTCATACACAGCCCTTGTACTGAATAAAAAGAGATGAAAAAGAGAAAAAGGGAGTGTGGAGGGGGGAGCAGTAGGTGAAGGAGTTAAGTTAGATAAGACAGAGTGGTAGCTTTGCCTCAGGGCTTTTCTTGTATGTATTTTCCAGTATGTGTTGCAAAAAACCATTGGCCTCTGATTTGAACCAATACAGAGTAACCGGAGAATGCAGAGTACTTAGTTTATCTACTTGAACATGTTGTTACTTTGTGTCAAATTTAAACAGATGCAGTTTATAACAACCACACAGCATATGTAAACATGAATTTTAGGGTCAGAAATTATATTTGGGGGATATTTTGTTAAAACAGTGTATTGAAGTGGACTGTGTCATTTTAAAAACTAAGAACGATTCTGAAGTAGGTAACATGCCCACAGCACCACTTCATGGCAAGAGCAGCTCCTGCGTCCCACAGGTTTTACAGCCCTGGCTTATTCAGAGTGAGAGCAAGCAGAGGACCAGTTGCTTCAAATAATCTGAACTTACCTTTGCTTTCATTGTGGTCATACACTCATTTTTCCAATGAACAAATATTCATCTTGTGTGTACATGCTGGGGATACTTCAGTGAATGAGAAAATTCCACAACCCAAATTTAGAGGGATGCAGACAAGTGATAGGTCCTTACAAGACACTATGACCATTGCTCCATCCTGAAAGCATTTCAGGGAGAGTTGAGGAGGGACATCTGGCACCGATATGGGGAACTGCAGGTACAGACCAACGATGACCTCTGAAATGGAATGTACTAATAGTGCATATGTCTACCTATAAGCGAAGGAGATTAATTTAAAAAAGTAAATTGTGAAAGAAGTGATGAAAATTATGTAAAACATGTATTCTAATACAAAAAAATTGTTAGCTGGGAAAGGTTAAGAGGGAGGAAATTTTATTGAGGTTGCAAAATAAATCTTTAACCAATTAGCAAGAAACCCTGTGACACTGAAGGATGCCATTTGCTTCAAGGCCAGCTTTACCCAGGGCCTCACCACGGCTACAGCACCAATAATTCTGCTAAGGTACAGTAGGTAAAACTCAGGTGATTACAACCCCAAGAGGGAATTGGGGAAGGCTTTATCATGATGGGGACTTTCAACTTAAACCTTCAACAACATGTTGGCTTGTATAAGCAAAGGTAAGATGAGGCCAAGTGAGGTTCTTGGGGTGGAAAATAGTGTGAGTGAGGGGAGAAAGGACAAATCAGGAAGACATGAGTATCTGTAGCAGAAAATTTTTGTAGGCAAATCCCTGATACTATGGATAGAAAGGAGACTTCTGACATATTGTGACCCATCTTAAATTTCATAGAAATTGAAGCCATTGAAAACAGGCTATGAATATATGAATCTAAATGTATATTTATAAAACACTCTTTAAAAAGTGAAAGTTTCATTTAATGACTTTGAGGAATAGGGAAATTTGTACAAAATATCATTTATATTCTTTTTAGTAAACTCCAGAACTATTATGGTTACTTGGGTATCCTTTTTTTTTACTATTTTTTCACACCCACGTTATGTTGCTGATTATAAACATCCTTTGGATTTTTATGCTACTCTTTTTGACTCAATAGAAATTTTCCAATGTTCATTTATTTTTAATTTATCCTTTGCTATATCAGCATAATAGTCCATTAAATGAACATAACTGTTTCCTTAACTATTATTCTGTTGTTGAATATTTAGTCCTATAAAACTTTTGGTATTATAAATAATATTTTTATTAATTTATATATATAATTTCTCCTTATATTTGATATTGTTTCCTTGGTGTGATTGTTAGGTGTAAGTATTTACTTGTTCTATTCTAGCCATACTAAGACTTCAAGCCTTTGTATGGATTATTTATATAATGTACATTTTTTCTGAGTCTGTGATATTTGTTGAAAATATTTTGCTTAATAACTTGCTGCCCTTTTTATTTTCAATTATATTTGACATGTCAAAAACATTATCTTCTGCTGTTTTAAAATATTTAGTATAAACTCAAAAGGTCAATTGAACCAAATGCAATAAAGACATAGATAAAAATAATACAAATATTTTCCACACATTGACATTGGTATCTATTCAACTGACCAAAAATAGACATCCTATTATGAATTTGTCTTAATAGAACTTCAATAGTAAAAAATTCTAGGATTTTCTACTTTTAAACCTCATTTAAATTTAATCATACTACAATTTAACTTCTAAGAGATATGGTTCATCAGTTTCTTATTTTTTAAAATTAACATTAAGTGGGTACTATGGTCTGAATGTTCGTGTCCACCCCAAATACATGTGTTAGAAGCCCAACAGGATGGTACGAAGAGGTGTGGTTTTTAGATGGTGCTTAGGTCATGAAGGTGAAGCCCTTGTGGGTGGGATTTCTTTCCTTTTTTCCAGTTCTTTCAGGTATCAGTTTAGATCGTTTATTTGAGACTTGTTTTGTTCCTGGAGGTAGGCATTTATTAATATGAACTTCCTTCTTGGAACTGCTTTTGCTGTATACCATAAATTTTGGTATATTTCCATCTTTGTTTCAAGGTGTTTTTAAATTTTTGTTTTATTTCTTCATTGACCAGTTGATCAAGTAGCATGTTGTTCAGTCCCCAGATGTTTGTGAATTTTCATTTTGTTTGTGTAATTAATTTTTAGCTTCATACCATTGAGGCTGGAGAAAATGCTGGATATGATTTCAGTCCTCTTAAATGTATTGCCTTGTGTTATCGCGCAATCCATGATCTATTCTGGAAACTGTTCTACGTGCACTTCAGAGAAATGTGTGTTCTGTGGCTTTAGATGAAATGTTCTGTCATCTGTTAAGCCCATCTAGTCTGTCATGCACTTAAAGCTGATGTTTCTTCACTGATTTTCTGCTTGGATGACATTCATGGATGAAAGTGGGTTAAGGGTTACGTTCCCTCCTATTATTGTACTGCTGTCTATTTCTCACTTCATATTTGTTAATATTTGCTTTATGTATGTAGGTGCTCCTACGTTGGGTGAACTAATCTTTACAAATGTTAAATATTCTCTTAGATTGACCCCTTTATCTTTATGTAATGCTCTTTCTTGTCTCTTATTACAGCTTTTGTTTAAAATTTTACTTCGTCTCATATAAGTATAGCTATCACAGCTTCTTTTTTGTTTCCATTTGCATGTGATATCTTTTCACTTTTGATCTGTGTGCCAATACATCTTAAGTGTGTCTGTTACAACAGTGCACAGATGGGCCCTGTTTATTTAGTCCATTCAACCATTCTATATTTTTTGATTACATAATTTAGTCCATTTACATTTAAAGTGATTATTGATAGGCAAGTGCTTATTGATGCTTGTTAATTGTTTGCTGGCTGTTTTTATAGTTTCTCTCTGTTCCTTTTTTTTTCTTTCTCATGGTTTGAACTTTCTCTAGTGGTATGTTCATATTCCTTTTTCTTTATCTTTTGTGTATTTGCTATAGGTTTTACTATTTTGCATATAATCAGCTTACATATAACTACTTATAACAGTCTATTTTAAGTTGATAACTTTAGTTTGGTCTTGTTTTGAAGCTCAACATTTTTACTGCCCCCTTCAATGTTTTATGTTTGTGATGTCACATTTTATATCTTTTTATCATATGTGTCCCTTAGCTAATTATTGTAATCATAGTTATTTTTTACTACTTTTGCTTTTTAACCTTTATACTAGCTTTATAATGAATCTACTACCTTTATTATATATTTACTTTTTCAGTGAACTTTATTTTTTCCTATGTGTTCTATTACTGGTTAGCATCCTTTTCTTTTCAGCTTACAGAGCCCCTTGGACATTTCTTGTAAGGGCTGGACTCCTTTAGGTTTTGCTTGTCTGGAAAACTATCTCCTTCAATTCTGAGTTATACCTTGGTTGGAAGGTTAAAAAATTATTTTCAATATGTTATGCCATTCTCTTCTGGAGGCTTCTAAAGTTTGTGCTGAAAACTCTGCTGATTTCCTTATAGGGGTCCTTGTAAATAGTGTGTTGTTTTTCTCTTGATGCTTTTAGTTTTCTCTTCTTATCTTTAACTTTTGACATTTTAATTATAATGTGCCTTGATGTGGGTCTCTTTGAGTTTATGTTATTTGAGAATTTCTCCACTTCCTGGATATGGATGTTTGTTTCCTTCCTCAAGTTAGAAAAAAATTTCAGCCATTATTTCTTTAAAATAGTATCTGCTCCAACTTTTTGCTTTAAAAAATAAACCACAAGAACAGTTTACATTTTATGGGAGTTGTTACTAGAGAGTCTGAAAATACATTTTCAGGGAGAAGTGAATCATAAAAATTTGGCACAGAGAAAGACATTAGAAAACAAAAATGTAGTCTTTAATTTTTCAAAAATGTGCCACTTTACTAGATCTTTCTCTTTTTTCTCTCTTTCATTCATTCTCTTTTTTATTGTAATTACTTTTTCTAGGTTAGTGAAGATTTCCTGTCCCCATTTTAAGGGTTGGCATTAAAATTTGGTATCTCTCATTTCCTTTTATTATTCTTTTGACTCAGAAGTAGAATGTTCATCAGCCATTGATGGTATTTTTTCATCCTGTTTCATTGACATTCTGCAACCATTCTTTGGTTGTTCGCCCTTGGTTTTGGTGTTATTGGTGATTTTTACTTCCTACTTCATGCTTTCTAAGATACTAAAAGGAAGGGTTTTTGAAATTTGGTGTTTTAAGAAAATTTTCTCAAGTAGTTTGCATTTTAATCTGGAAGTTCCACGTTGCGACAGAAATAGTGTTGTACGGTCCCGGACCTAGCCCTTTAAAGGTCTGAAGATGTCTGCTCCCGATTCTCAGGAACCCAGACGCCATGGAGGGAAGAGTATTCTGCAGGAGGGAGAAGCCACTTGAAGGGGCGGCAAAGGGAGAGAGGCGATGCGGAGGCAATCCCCGTCTTCTTGGACCTTCTAGCCCAAGACCGATGCCAGCCTATATAACGTGGAGCAGAAGAAACACAGGCCACCCACAGAATCAAGCTTGATCATCATTCATTATTCGAAGTTGCTACATTTTGGTGTAGTTTTTACATAGCAATTAATAACTGAAACACTCAGTTGGTACGTTCTTCATTGAGAGACCATGAAAAGATAAGAATCTATGCGTAGATTTTTATGAGGACAGATTTTCTCTCATGCTCCTTAATGTCATCTTTATTCTACCTGTTTATCTACCGGATTTTAATTTTATTCTGCTCCTAACTGGCTTATTCTCACATCTGTGCTTATTTTCAAATGTATAAATCCCCAATTCTGAGTCTAGAATGATTTTGTTTCACGCCTGCCTGAATTCCCCTGTGCAAGCTTTAGGGGAAAATTTCTACTCAGAAAGCTCAAGATCTATAATGTTGCTTATGGATTCTAGCCACGCGATGTTTTTGGAGGTATATTCACAGCAGTGCATTCATAGCCTTCATTGGGAATAAAATTGTTACGATCTAATGATAATCTCTTTAAAACATTTATTTGGTAAAATCTACAGGTTTGGGGGCCCAGTATAACGGCAGGATAATTGCTAAGTCACTGTGAAGGCATTGCTCTACTTAATGTGGGCAATTTTGCACAAGCCAAGTGGAACTAATCAAAACACTGAAGGTAGGTTCTTGCTGCCAGCACCCTCAGCATTCCCCAGTCTAGCTGTTTACGAAGCCAGAAATATGACTTTATATATTGTGAGTAAATTGGTTTTTTTTGTGATAAACTGTAGTTAAAATTAAACAATAATGCCTTCTAAAGAGAACTATTAGATAGTGATGTTTTCAGCTATTAGGTTCTTATTGCACCTGCCGCTGGTCCATCAAGGATAACACAGGCATAGGCTTAAGCAACTTGATCATTTTTAACCCATTTTTCAATAAGTTTTTCTCTTCTTCACAACAGAATATCTCTGTGTGTGTTGGAGCCTCTGTGTGAGGTATGGTCTGGCTTCCCCATGAACACCCCCTCATGTGTCTGCCCCTAACTAGGACTAGTCCCACGTGGTAGCACGGAGACTGGCAGTGGTGACCCCGTTGATTCTTGTCTGTCACCTCGTTGTGCTTTCTCCAAGATTCTCAGTGCTTGCCCCCTTCACCTTTGACTCCCTAAAGACTCCCATTCAGATTCTCCCTCTCAGTCTGTTCTCTATGTTCCACAATATTGTTGGCCCTTCCACCAAAATTCAGCTGCCCTGTTTTCTCTCCTTCAGAATTCTGTTCCTTGGTGGTGGGAAGTCCTCTGAACTAACCTGAAATGAGGTGATGTGTTAACCCAAATGAGTGTCTCTAAGGATGGGGTTTTTAGGCCAACAGATACATATTTTTAGACAAAAAGCTACTTTTATTACCTAAATTAAAACCAATTTATCAGTGGTTTTGTAAAGTAGAACTACCACAGCTTACAGAGGGACTAATCTGGAGCACTGGGAATTTCATTAGCTCTGAGTCTCTGGGGCCAACAGAGATCCCAGAGGTAAGGGAGAGAGGTGAGCAATGGTGAGAAAACTCGGTCAGCATCTCCTTGTGTTATCTTCCTTATCAGGTGAGGAGTCACCTTCAGAACCAGGGATATAGGTACAGGTATGGAATTAGGAATCTGAAAGGCAGCTCAAATAAGAGCAGAGCCAAGGGGAGGGGAGACCAGGTAGCCAGAGGTGGCCGGCAGGCTGGACTCCTTGCATGTGGGTCATGCCAGGTCACAGACTTCAGTAACTGCACACTTCTATTAGTCTTGTAGAGAGAGTGCAAATCATATGTTAGTTTTATTAATAATGATTGATCCACAGCCTCAAAAGAGATGGGTTGTGCTTTGCTTAAAAAGGTAAAGTAGCAAAATACATTGATAAAGTTGTTTAATCACGAATGGCTAATAGTTAAAAACATTTGCTGCTAAAATAGGTGGAACTTGAGTTATTTGGAAAAGTTACTTATTTAGGAGACATCGCACTCTAAAAGACACGCACATGCACCTGTGCATACACCACACACACCTCGACCTTTGCTCAGACAAGGAAATCCAATCACCGGGTCTTGAGCATTCCATTAGGATCGGTTCCATTTATCTTTCCATTTATCTTGGGGATTATATTACTTCGACTCAATTCACACAGTTCCCAATGATTTTCTGTACTTCTTGCTGCCACCTGTTTGTGCTATGGGATACCCTTTACCTTGCCCTTCCTATCCCATATTAAGGACAGCTGGCTAGGTCCTCAGCTGCTGTCTTCCCCAGTGTGTTAGTGGAAGGGGCCATTACTGTGTCATGACGTCTTGATGCAATGGGATAAGATGTCTGCTAACATCAGTAAGTCACCAGAGAGCTGGCTCAGGTGATACAGAGTGAGAGGGACCAGCACAGAAGAAGTGACAGTGGAGAAAGCCAGTGAGAGCCAGAATGAAGATACTGTGTTGTCTCTGAATAGCTTAAACAAATGCTAGTATTTTAATTTTATGAATTTATTTTCCATCTTCAGAAATAATAAGTCTTCAGAATCATTCATATTGTGTAACTTAAAGGTTGAATTGAGAGGTTGGAGGATGGAGAAGAAATCTTTTCTTTTCAACCAGTGGTATGGATATGCACATTTAATAATATACTATTGGGAAAATTGCTATGATAATATTAAATAAGAGCATCATTGCACATACATTATTATATATTTTTCTGCAGATGATCATCTTGACTTGAAGTAAGCAAATCTGCCAAATTTAGGGGTATATTTGTTCTTTGTATTATATCTCTGAGACACAGAGAGAAGAAAAATTACTTAACTTAATAAAGGCTGAGTTTTCTTGAAAGTGTTGCCCATCATATGCCATGGGCGTAGGTGAGGAGCTGGACCTGCTGGACTGGGAGCCTGTGCCCCTAACACACTGGCCAGTCCTCTCGGAGCACTTTCAGCTGAAGTTCAGTCTAGAATCCATCAACTTCTTCATTTCACGAAGAGTCAATTTTGTCTAAAATCTCTGAGTCTATAGACTTCACAAAAAATTTTAAAGGCATGATAAAAAAGGTGGCATCTTACTTAAACACTTTCTTCAAACTCAAGTTTTAAAACAAATGGAGACAATTGTACTAGAACAACAATGTAGAAGAACAATAACAATAACGACAAAAACAAGGCTAGGAAAAACTGTGGTCCCTGGGACCCTTCACAAATGTATTATTTTGCTCCCAAGTAAAGAGCAGATGGAATTCTGAGTTTCTTAGGCTAACAGGCATCATTTCTTATATTAAAACATTACAGTTACTAACATTAGCCTCCATGCAAAAAATGAGAGAGTAATTTTCGATATGTGTCTGAAAGTCCTCCCTTGTCCTTGCTCCATGGCTGTGGGTTAGAGATGTTTCTTTTATTTCTCAATTAAAAACTTTTATTTTCCCATTTAATTAAAAGTATACAGGTATATGTATTTATATACATATATATACTCATATATGTATACATACATATATATATATACACAATGAGATGTGAGTTTCTTATACATGTATATTATTGGTTGGAGCTATTGTATTTAGGATCACAACCCCTTACCTCATAGATAATGATAACTTTGCTCAGAAGGGTTAGTGAAAATATGCTTACTCATCAGTTGCATGAAGTTACATAAAAAGCTTTTGCTTTGAGCTTATCTGTGGCAGCCTGGATTAACAGAGATCGTCTTAAGAGAATCTTGGGTGAAAGAGGTGAAGTAGGATAAAAGGTACAAAATATTACTCATAAAATAAGTCACAGGAATATAATATACAGCACATGGAATAGAGTCAATAATTTTTAATAACTTTGCATGGAGACACGTGGTTATTAGACATATTGTGGTGGTCACTTTGTAAGGAATATAAATATGGAGTCACTATGTGGTACACCCAAAACTAATATAATATTGTATGTTCTCTACAATAATAAAAAAGAAACTTGTGGGTAGGAATGTGATATCTATTAGATAGCTGGGTTGATTTCAGTCCTGCTTACTCATTCCATTTAACTTACAATACTGCCTTTTGTTAAAATTTTTGTCTTATTTTAACACTTTATTTTACATTCAACAGTGTTCATACACTATAAGTTGTTTTGTCTTTGTATTATTTTCTTCAAATTAATGTCTTTTAATCTTTATCATATTAACACATATATCTGTTAAATATATTTGTTTAATAGCCTAGACTTTTGCTCATTTTCAGCTTTAATTTACTGATTATGTACAGTTTCTGTGAACTTTTCTATCTGATTTAGGACTATGTTCGAGGACACGAGACAAATCTCTAGTGACAATGACAGAAAGAAGTCTACTCCCTTGCATAAAACGTGTGTGCAGGTAGCATTTGAGGGCTGGCAGGGTAACCCACTGCCATCGAGGACCAGGGTCCAGTCTTTCTGCTGGACATCCAAACATACACTTTCCAAGCTCCTGGTCAGCTAGTCCAAGTTGGCTGCTGCAGCACCAGCCTGTGAAAGGAATAAAATGAGAAGGTCAAATGGCCCCTCCCTTTTGATGAACCAGATGAACTCTTTGAAGCAGCCTTCCAGAAGTCGCACAGAGCTCTTGCGCTTACCCTCACCGGTCAGAACACAGTTTTTTGGTTGCACCAGGCTGCAACACTGGCTGGTAGGTATAGTCTGTATTCCAGGGGGACGCGGGACCCAGTGAGAATCAGGGCTCTGTGACTGAGGGAGAAGAGTGCTTGTCTAGTCAGCTAATATTATCTGCCACTTATTTTCTTATTTTATGCCACTTATTTTTAAATTAATCTTTATTTTAAACTTATAAGCACTTCAAAATTTGTTTTGCTATTTAATATTTTATTATCTTAAGAACTATTTTCTATTGTAGTCTACTTTTTTATTTTACTATTTTAACCATTTTGTTGCTGTTAACAGTACTTCATTTTTTTCTCCAGTTTTATTAAGATATAATTGGCATATAACATTATACAGGTTTAAGGTCTACAAGATAGATTTGATATATGTATGTCTTGTAAAATGGTTACCACAATAAGTTTAGTTATTTATTTAGTTTTATTTAGACATTATTATCGCTTATGATTTTTTTCACTTGTTATGAAGGTTCTACTTTCCAGTTTAGAAATGGCAGGGAGGGCAGAAATAATGGGAACATCTAAGATAGGAACAATTTTAAACAAGGGACGTAGGCTGATTTTCCCATTACGAGAGCCTAAGCTGTCATTTGTGCTCCTTATGACATACTTCCTTTTCTTGTCAATGTGGAATGCTCTTGTGATAAAGACTTTAACCTAAATGATCCAGTAGACCCTCAAGATGAAAGCTTTCCCCAATATCTCCCAAGATAACTACAACTCTATCTTTTTTAAAACTTTCTTTTCTTTTCTTTTTTAAAAAATATTTTATTTATTTATCTTTAGAGGGGAAGGGAGGGAGAGAAGGAGAGAAACATCAATGTATGGTTGCCTTTCATGCATCCCCTGCTGGGAACTGGCCTACAGGGAACCGGCCTGCAACCCAGGCATGTGCCCTGACTGGGAATCGAACCGTGATCGTGTGGGTCGCAGGCCCATGCTCAATCCACTGAGCTACACCAGCCAGGGCACTACAACTCTATCTTTATGAATAATTCTTTTCAGTATTATTATAGTATATTAATACCATAGCAGAGGCAGATATGGACATTGTCCCTACTCTTGTGGAGTCACAGCTACTGGGAAACTAGTATTAAACCCAAACCATACAGAGCTTTAACATGTAAGTGGGAGAAAGAGAAGGGCCACTGAATACAGAGAGTGTGGCTTTGTGTCTTTAAGGAGCATAGACAGGCCAGTATGGCCGAGATGGGACTACCAGGAGCAGGAAGGGAAGGAGGAGAGTTGGGTCGACTGGAATCAGGAAGAAATGGCAGAAAATGAGGCTGAGGGGGACGACGCAAGGATGCACGTGTGGGGAGAAGGACTGCGCTTTTTCTCATGCTCCTCATCCGAAGAGCAGAGGGAAATCTCTGAGAGGGTTCAAGCGAGGGTTGATCAGATTTATCTTGGAATAGTTTTCTGGGGGTAGGGGATAGAGGGCAAGAGTCGATGCTGAGGTTGAGTTTTCCTGTTAGATGATGCCATTATTATCATTAGGGATAAACTCCGAGCTGTTGGTAGAGTTGTTACCCACGTTCTTTAGCCAGTCTAGCTTGTGACCAGAGGCATGGCTTTATGGGATGGTTGTGGTCTGAGGCAAGGACAAGGCAAAGCTAAATGGCTTTAAGAGAATAGATCTTGCCACGTGGCTGTCATTAATGGCATACATGTTCTACTTGGCTGAGCTGACTGCACACGGGCCCCTGGAATGCCTGCCAACAAATGTGCATAATCTTAATTTAACTCTGATACTGAAGTGAAAAGTGGACTTTAAGATCAGATGTGGCTCAGGTCAGGAGTGCCTCCTGTGCAAACGCTCCAGTTACCAACTGAAACCAAAATTTATAAAGGGAAATTTGGCTAATGGTGCCATTTCTGAGTTCCTTTTTGAAGCAGAAGAAACTTCATGTTTAACTTTATTTTCTCTATGTGAAAAAAACTTTAAAATTGTAAATGATCTCTCGCTTGTCTTGTATATTAGAGATGATTCCCCACAGACAAGACCGAATTCTATTCTAAAGTATGGTGTGTGATTCATCCTGACGTTCTTGTTTAGCTCTGGTGTCTTTCTCTCTGCTTTTATCTGTTAAGAGTGTATATGTCATAATATCTGAACCCCCAGTTGGAAACCTGTCAACAAGTAACTCTCTTAAACTAACCAGAATTTCTTAGAATTGCAAACAGATTTAGAAACATGGGCTTTATACTCTTCGTGTTCTTTTTGGGCTTATACTCATCAAATAACTCAGACTGTGCACCATGATCAGGCTGAATACATACAACCCACACTCAGTCTGTGCAAAATTATGCATCTGTACAAATATGTATATATGTAGTGGGATTAAACTGTGAATACAACTCCAGGATTCTTAACAAAGGAGAAGATGTCAAAGTAACAGGTCTCACTTTCTTCAATGCAATACATTTTTGGGTTATATATTTTATATTAACTTTCTATTCTATAATTAACACTAATGTAATAACCTTGTACAACTAAATCTTAGTTCTTTTCAAGCAAACATTTACCGATGTTCTGTTATGCACAGGAGCTAAGCTATCATTCTAGTGAAACATAATTATTTAAATATTCTCTCCTTTTTAGATTACACGGGCTTTTTATTCCTCCCTCTTGTCTTTCTGCTTGCTTTTTGAACACATAATTATTCATTATTCATCATCATCTCTGCCCGATAATGGACAGGCAAAATAAAAACAAAATAGAAATCAGATCAAGTAATTCTGCTACTTATATGAACATTTGGTAGGAAAAGACATTGCTTTTTCTGAGAGGGTTTTCCCCTTAATGAGTTTTTAGTAGTTTTGGATTCCGAGTCTCTAAATGTTTGAGCAACATGTAGATTTCTCCTATCCTTCCTCTTTTTATCTACTCTTCAGATTGATTGAGACTTGCCTAAATTCAAATTTACCTTTAGAATTTAATGAGATAATATTCTTAAAATGCTTTTAAATACCTACTGACGACATTTGCTTTCTTCTCTTGTCACCTCCTATGTCGTAGCCATCCTGTTGCTGGCTCAGAGCTCCATAATTCACCTGTGTCCAGAGTGTGAGGTGTGCTCTGCAGACCCACTTAGGACCATTTCCCCACACTACACCCAGAGTGAGCTTCAAAAATATGTCTATTCCCTCTATGTTTACCTAAGCACCCACCCCCACCAGAAGCATCCTCTGGCTTCCCATTGTTCTTGGAACAAAACTCCCATGTGGTCTTGTGTGGCCAGATACATGGCCCCACCTTTGCTGGTTCATCGCCTGCAGCCTCCACCCCACCTTCTTTGACCTTTTCTCTGCACATTTGCAACAGTTTCCACATGCGATCTCCACAAACATTCAACAGCTGTATTTATCAGATCTAATACACTGTGATTGTAAGACACACCAGTAGTTTCCCAAGAAATCAAAAGAGCTGGCAATTAAAGGATGGATCAATGTCTTATTCATAGATCTGGAGAATGCAAAATTAGGCCTCCTCAACCTATTTTTGCATTCAAATTTCTTCCATGTGTTTGAAGGGACTGTGTAATATTTGCTGCCCTGACTACCATTCCCTGGTGTGCGGTGCAATAAGTTAGCTTTTTGCATGTTGCTCAGTAACAAAACATATCCCAGCTTCTGCCACTTTCCAGCATCTTATGTTGCACAATGCACTTAGGTGTTACTTTTCAAAGAAAACGTTGTAGTCATTCCTACAATGGATAAGGTACTGTGTACCTTTTGTCTTGGTGTGGAGAGAGTGAACAACATATGCTAATTATCTACTAAGTCTCAGGTGATATGAATGTATTATTGCATCTGATCTGGTCACATGTTATTTTCTCTTGCTAATCCTGTGAGTAGTATCTCTTAATATTCCTTATTCACTTATGGAAAGCATCTCTTTGTTGCTTCTCACAACAGTGAATTCTCTCATGGGTGCCTATCAGTCTATGACAAAAATGATCTTAGCATGTGTTGCTTACTCATTTGTTTCCATCTTGGTTGGGTGTATCACTTCCCACCTGAATTGGCTGTCACTCCAGCATCCCTTTAGTGAACGGCTAAGGCTTCAGGCTCTAGGTCCCTCTCATTTCCTAAAGTTGCCTTCATTTGCTGTCACTGGGTTCCTGCTCAGTGAAATTCATCCAGAAAGTCTGAGAAGCTACTGTCTGGGCTGAGATGCTGGCACTTGCTATGAGCTGTACAAACCATCAGCTGCTCTATGGGACTCTCCTCCTTTGGGTCCCAGAAGGCTCTTTCCAAAGGCAGAGAGAAACAATGCTCTGTTTACCTAATTGATCTTCACCCTAGTGGAGGTGAATAAGAACAGCAATGGAAAGTTTTCCCTGTTTATTTTTCATTCTAATTTTTTGCTTTCACAGCAGCCATACAGAGGGCTCTGTGTTGATACCCTGTTTCCATCAAGTATACCCGAGTGGTTGGCCAATGGTTTCACAGTGTGGACTTGGCTGTTCTTGCCTTTTAAGTTTTATAGTTTTTAAGTTCTGTAGTTTTATAGTTGGCAACCCAATGAGTACCAAAGAATAAGTAAAATCACAAAACTTGTCCTTATTTACCTTAATGTCAGGCTACATTAGCCACTTGATGTGTGTTAGTTGCTGACATTTCCCCAGCAAAGGTACATGGTAGGCTTTGTGGACTGGGAGGTGCATTAGCTTTGACTCTGACTCTGTTGTCATCACACACACACACACACACACACACACACACACACACAGAGTGATGACTGCGATGCCAAGGCAACTCCCGGAGACCGACGCTACAGTTTCTCATAAAAAATATTGCTTTGGTTATTGTTGGCCGGTACATACTCATGGTGTTATAAAAGGCATCAAAGATGAGATCTTTGGAATACTGACCTGATGACATTGTCATTTGTTTTTTATCCCTAGACATTTCTCAATGTGGGAGAAAAGAACACCATGAAAATAAACTGGACACAAAGGTGAAATAAGCAAAGCTAATTCCATCTCCTGACGCAGAGATTTTAGGTATTTCCATGTGGATAAAGCCTTTGAAGGTTGGGAGCCTGCATTTTAAAATGGTGTCTCCTTTAATCTCTTCCAGAGTGCCTAATATTGGGACGTCAATAGGTATTAAATATTTTTAATTGAAAATAAAATCACCTACATTTCTCAGAGATGTGGCTTTAGGTACTTCCAGTTGGACTTCCTTCTGCTTCTCTTGGAATTTATTGCTGCCAATTTAGAAGAGAACTTTTTCTCAACGGTAGAATTCTATTTTATAACCATGTGATTTGATTTTCCTAAAGGTATTTTTTGTTGGTATGGCTTTATTGCATGTCCTTATATACTCTATTTCCATTTCCATCCTCATTTATTCCTGACGTTTGTACATTTAACTTGCTAGGAAGTAATCCTATGCCTGTCCACTTCACTTTTCTATGTTATAACTTAGAAAGCAATTCACAGGGTTTCACTTTCACCACGGCAGGTCCTCTCAGCATAAGGATCACGATACCCGACCATGGCTGCCTCCTCTTCGTAATCTTCTGGGGAGGACATGGAGGGGGGGGATTCATCAAAAACTAGTTCTTTCACAGGTGGTGTTGGTGGTCGTGGGGTGTCTGAAATATTTTCTTGGACTCTGGCCACAAATCCTATTCAAGGTCACTGAGAAGTTACCTGTGGAATGGAGGGAAGAGGAAAAGCAAGAGATACTGGATTCTGGCAGTGAAAAGGTTCTCCACTCATCTGATTCTGAAGGCTTGTTTGTGAAGTTATGGAAGGAGGGCATCTATAGGGCAATGTGCCCCCTGCTATTGGGCAATTACGGCCAGAGGTAGGTCTGTTCATGCGGCAGAACTGAACAGGATGACCCGGAAGGCTGCTGGGAGGAGAGGGAGTAGGATTAGCAATGGGAACTCCTATGCTCCTACTTCACTGTTTTCTGACTACTGCTCTGACTACTTGGGTGGCTTCCTCCACTACTTCCACTGCTGTAAGGGTAACTGAGCGAAAAAAGAAAAAAACCAAAAAACAAAAACACAGACGTTTGGTTGCCTGCTGCCTCAAAAGCCAAACTCCTGAGGAAGGTGCTTATGTTCCAGGAAAGTCCAGGTGCCGCACAGCCTGGGGAATGATGCACTCCTGTCTCCAACACCATCTCGTCTTCCCGCTCAAGCCTGCAGGTACAGTGTTAGGGAGGGGAGGGCTTTTCTCCTAATCCAATTATCTCTCTAGATTTCGCCACACTGGGGGCCCTATCCATTTATCTTTTTAGCTTTTACACTCACTCGGCTTCTATCCATTTATATTTTTAACTTTTGGCAGTGCTCAGTGTAAGAACCTCCCCCTGCCACCAAGTGGGCCAATGGGGGAGACTTTCTAATGCTTTGTCTACAGTAACATAAGTTGGATTTACCTGATTCACAGAAGCTGCCCTCTCAGGGCTCTTCGAGGGAGTCATATTACTTGTTGGGATAGGTACCATTCATTTGGTAGCCCTGGAGGATGAATTGGCTTCAGTGTGCAGCAGGGGGCATGCCACCCAAGTGTCCCTGTCCCCGACGTGGGGGAATGGGAGGGTTTCTGAGTTGGAGGTGTTGTGCGCAGAAGCCCCCCAATCTTCATATTCTGGGTGCTCACATTTACTCCATGTCCAAAATCATCTAGAATTGTGCAGTCAATAGGTTTTCTAATATAGTGAACCCATCATTCAAGGCCAGCTGGAGCAATAATTGTATCTGCCCTTGAAGTGTTTTTATTGGTAGTCAAAATAGCAATTTCTCTTTTTGCAATTTTCTTTTTATGAATATCGAGTTTGTGAAATATGATGATGTTTCATCCTCTGTAGCTGGGATGCCCGGATAACTAGCATCTGTAGTACATTGTTGGCCAAGGCATTTATCAGGTAGTTAACACTCGCTAAGGACTGGGTGGTGTAGGCTTTAGGTTCCTTCCAGAGCTCCCTGCTTATCTGCCGACTGGATCTAGTTGTTTTTACAGTAACTGACCACCTATTCCAGATTCATGTAATTGTCGAAGAGGGCCCGGTGCCCACCCCGCACCCAGATTCCTTCCTCCAGCAGCACCTGTAGCTCCTCCTCCTCCCCTCTCCCTCCACCTCCTCCTTGTCGTACTCCTCTTCCTTCTCTTCCTCCTCCTCATATAGACTTCAGAGGTGGTGGAACCCCAGCACAGAAAAACTGGAGACTGGGAGTAACTGATTATATTTGCTTTTAAACAGCCCAGTGTGTAAAGTAAGTTAACACTCTTAGGTCCCTTGAAATTTATTTTTTAAAAGTTTTTATTTATTTATCTTTAGAGGGGAAGGGAGGGAGAGAGGGAAAGAAATATCAAAGTATGATTGCCTTTTGTGCATCCCCTGCTGGGAACTGGCCTGCAACCCAGGCATGTGCCCTGACTGGGAATCAAACTGTGATCCTTTGGTCCACAGGCCCATGTTCAATCCATTGAGCTATACCAGACAGGGCCATTGAAACTTAATTTTTAAAACACTTAATTCAGATTGGTATTTCACATGTTCATTTCTTCCCCCTTAAGTCTAATTAACACGATTGATATATAAAACATGTTTTAGTTTTTCGGGGAATATGTCTTTCCAGTAAGTTGGTATTTTTATTTTACTAAACAGTGTTAATTTTTCTAAAATAAAAAAGCTCCTTTGATATATTTCCAAACATCATCTCTTCATGTTTCATTAAAACAGTGATTTTTCAACTCCATTTCCTTTAGGGCAATGTTTGCCTCCTTAATTCTGCAGTATTTATCTGGTTCTTGGTGCACTATTTCAATTCACATTTGCTTCTACTTTAATAACTTTATTTCTATGAAAAATTGTGTGGGTTTTACTGAAGTCAACCCAGTGAGTTTCTGTGTCTAAGTCTCTCTTAATTTTTAGTTTTCTAAAGGTTCTAGAGCTTTATTTTCTTTATTTCTTTTTAAAGTATATTTTATTGACTATGCTATTGCAGTTATCCTGTTTTTTCCTTCCCGTTATCCCCTCTGCTTTGCACCTCCTCCCTCCCCCATTTCATTCCCCCTCTATTGGTAGATCATGTCCGTGGGTTGTACATATAAGTGCTTTGTCTTCTCCATTTCCTACACTATTCTCAACCCCTTAACATTGTCTATTTTGTACCTACCAATTATGCTTCTTATTCCTCATTCCTTTTTCCCCCATTCTCCCCTTCCCCCTCCCCAATGATAACCCTCCACGTGATCTTCATTTCTGTAATTCTGTTCCTGTTCTATTTGTTCGCTTTAGTTTTTGCTTTTGTTGATAGTTGTGACTTGGTTGTTATTAGTTCTATTCACAGTTTTGATCTTCTTTGTCTTAGATAAGTTCCTTTAACATTTCATATAGTAAGGGCTTGGTGATGATAAACTCCTTTAACTTGACCTTATCTGTATCTGCCCTTCCATTCAAGCTTTGCTGGATAGAGCAATCTTGGATGTAGGTCCTTGCTTTTCATAACTTGGAATACTTCTTTCCAACACCTTCTTGCTCGTAAGGTTTATTTTGATTGACAAATCAGCTGCTAGCCTTATGGAAATGCCTTTGTAGGTAACTATCTCCTTTTCTCTCTCTGCTTTAAAGACTCTTTTTTAATTTTTAATCTTGGGTAATGTAATTATGATGTGCCTTGGTGTGTGCTTCTTTGGGTCCAACTTCTCTGGGACTTTCTGGGCTTACAGGACTTCCTGAAATTTATTTCTTTTGCCAGATTGGGGAAATTGTCATTCATTATTTTTTCAAATAAGTTTTCCATTTCTTGGCCTTCCTCTTCTTCAGGCACCTCTGTAATTTGGTTGTTAAAGTGTTTAAATTTGTTCCAGAGGTTCCTAAGCCTCTCCTCATTTTTTTGAATTCTTATTTCTCCATTGTGATTTGGCTGAATGTTTATATCTTCCTTCTGCTCCAAATCATTGATTTGAGTCCTCGTTTCCTTCCCGTCACTGTTGGTTCCCCATGCATTTTCCTTTATTTCACTTTTCATAGCTTTCACTTTTTCCTCTATTTTGCAACTATACTCAACTGTTTCTGTGAGCATTCTGATTACCAGTGGTTCAAATGCTGCATCTGATAGGTTGGCTATCTCTTCATCACTTAGTTGAATTTTTTTCCTGAGCTTTGATCTGTTCTCTCATTTGGGCTATGTTTTTCTGTCTCAGTGCACCTGTTACATAGTTAGGGGTAGAGCCTTAGGTATGCACAAGGGCCTGGCAGCCCAAGTTGCTTGTTGTGATGCTCTATGTAGCAGAGAGGTCTGAGAGGGAACAATGCAGCTTGCTCAGTTCTCAGCTAGTTTTTAGTCACTTCCTCTGCTACCCATAAGCAAATTGGGCCCTTCTGATGCTGATTCCCTGGTGGGTGGTTTTGTATATGTTCTAGGATCATGTGGATCTCTCCAATGGACTTTGCTGTGGGGCTGGGAGTTTCTCCCACCAATGTAAGCCCCACAGGGTTTTTAAATGAGAGGTTTTGAGGCTTTATTTCCCCATGCTGGAATCCTGGGTTGTGCAGTGTGTCTCACTTCCCAGATGTTTCTCCCAGTTTATCCAAATGCAAATATGGAACTGCCCAGTCTGCCAGCCGCCCTCTTGCCAGGAGTTCTCTCCAACCCGGCTGCCCATCTCCACCCCTCCTACCAGTCTGAATGAATGTTTCTTCTTTAACTCTTTGGTTGTTGGACTTCCATACAGTTCAATTTTCTGTCAGTTCTTGTTGTTTTTGTTTTTAAATATGTTGTCTTTCTTCTGGTTGTGGGAGGAGGCAACGTGTATCTATCTGTGCCTCAATGTTGGACAGAAGTTCTCATTTTTAATATTTTTAGGAATCACTATAATGGCCATACCAATTAACATTTTCACTTATAATATATAAAGATTCCCTTTTCTTCACATTCTCTCCAGCAATTATATTTTATATTTTTGATAATAGCCTGGTGATTAGTGATGCTAAGCATCTTTCCATGTACCTCTTGGATATTTTTATGTTCTCTTTGATAAATGTTTATTCAGTTCCTTTGTTCATATTTAAATTGAGTTATTTGCTTTTTTGCAAATAATTGATTTGTGTGAATTAAAAAATATATTTTGAATATTAACCCCTTATTGGATATATGGTTTGAAAATAATTTCCCATTCTCTGGGTTACTTTTTCAATTTAGTGATTGCTGCCTTTACTGTGCAGAAGCTCTTTAGTTTGAGGTAGTCTTACTTGCTTATTTCAGCTTTTGTTGCCTGTGATTTTGATGTCTTATCCAAGAAATCTTTGCCAAGACCAATGTCAAGAATCTGCTCCCTTATGTTTTCTCCTAGTTTTACCCATAGGCCATTTGCCTCTTGTGAGTACTATTACCCAGAACTGGTGAACTTGACTCCAAACCCTTGTATGCAGACCGCGAGGCTAGCACAGTGTGCTTCACAAGTCTTTAAGCTATACTGCATTAAGAAGTGATTTCATGAATTCTTTTATTTAGTATTAGTGTGAGCCTACTATGTGTTTTGTGTTCCTATTCTTTTGTTAGGGATGGTGAAGAATAAAAAGAGGAATAAACCATTGCCTTTGACCCTAGTGGACTTATATGTGGTTCCTTTTATTTTTCCCACTTTCCTTCTGTTCCACTAGAATATTATATGTCCCAAGGCACTGGAAATCTTTTGTAATATTTGATGGTGAATTTAACCCCAAAAAGGAATTCAAATTCCAATGTCCCTTCCCTCCATGGCTTAGATTGCCTTTTCGAGTTTCTATTTTCCCTATGCCATTTCTGTACCTTTTTCTGGTCTTACTGAATATCTCCTCATCAGTTCTTTCTGATGATAAGCCTATGATGTGGGAACTGTGTCAGACTTTCTTTTGTACAACTTGTAACAAATGTGTCACATCTGGAGGTTAATGAAGGACAAATAATGAATGCTGGTGAAAAAGGATGGGTTCGCCAATGACTCTGGCTACGTCTGTTTTTTTTTAGTGGAGGGGTTTCTTTGGTTGGGATGGAAATGGAATGCATTCTTTGGGTATTGATTAACAGATGGAATTTTCTTCGCTTTGTTCTGTAGCTATTATTTGGAAAGTGACTGTATTTTGAAGAGCAGCCATTTGTAGCACAGAAAGTGCAATTTTTCAGCTGGTCTGTTACACTGTCCTCTATAAATCTGTGGCTATTGTTGGACGCTGATTTTTCCCATATGTACTGGGATAAGGTGAATCACATTACTGAATAGAATCAACAGCAGCTTTATCAGAAGCTGACAATGTTCACAGACTTTTTTTAAATCCAAGAAAAGTTCTTAAAGCTTCTGTTAAGAAATAGCGATTTTCTTCCAAGCTAATCTGAAATTCCTTAATGTAGTTATTGTGAAGCACAGAGAGGGAGTTGTGTGTGTGTGTGTGTGAGTATGTGTCCCTGTAGTTTCCTGTAGTACTTTTTTAGGGTAAGAAATAAATACAACTTTGCATACTTTTTTTATTGTCCTGTGTCAAATGTTGTCCACGTAAGTCATAAAGGAAGATGATGCTAGGGCGAGGGCCAATCTTTACAGGTTTAGGATGTGCCGGAGATGCAATCATTATTAAACTCAGCACTGGCGACTGGCAGCCGATAGCAAGTCCGCCAGAGGAATGAATGCACGACCCGAAGGTGCTGGCATCCTGCACTGTGAGACATTAAGAGACCTGCTGGGTCAGTTTCTAGAGTATACAGAGGAGTGCAGAGTATACATATATGAAGATTTCTGCGAAATAATTATGAAACAGACTTGTTTCAATAAGAAGTGTAGGCTCAGTGATGTATACTACATTACAGTTAACTTGCGCCAAGGGTCAGCAAAATGGGCTAAACAGGCTTGAGTAAAATTGACATATTTAAACGCCAGTTGTTGAAAATCTGCACAGTAACCCAGTTTATCGATGGCAATGGGCTATATCTTGGGCTCTGAACAACCGTTCTTCTATCACCTTCATGGAAACGTACTGGTGGACTGTAGGGAACTTGGAGGGGTAGTTTGACAGGAGAGAGCACACGCTACATGGTGGCAGTTGGAAAGACAGGCCTATGTGGCCAACATTAATTGTGTTGGCACCCGTCTATCTTCCGTGCCTCCCCTCCCTCCCCTGGTGGTAACAGCACCACAGCTTCCCCTGGGGAAGGCTCCTTTACGCTCCCCAGTCACGGAGTCTGAAAGGAGGGGTCATTTTATGATAGACTCCAACCTGGCCACAGATGATTGTGATCCAGGAGTGGGCTTCCAAACCAGCCCAATCGGAATTCTTCCCTGGAAGTTTTGCAGACATAAACGGGGGAAGAGATAGAGTCCCCAGATGGTGGCAAAACTGTGAGATATCAGGCACAGAAGCAGCTGGTGGCTGTATTTTCAATATATGGAAGAAGCCCATGGAGAGAAGAACATCTTCAGGTGTAAAGAAGCACAGATGGGAGATGGAGAGCCTTGGAAAGTGCACATTTCTCTTTTCAGTTGCCCCCTAAGGCCTAGCCATGTTTTGGTCTTTTTTATTACTACTTGTCTGCTAACAAGTCCCTTTTTTGCTCAAGCTGCTTTGATTGGATTTCTTGCAGTTTTCAAGTAAAAGAGTCTTGACACATAAAGCCAGAAAAGTATAAACCAGGGGGAGGAACTTATTGTTAAACCAAATAAGCTTGCATTACTAAAAACTTTGGTCTACCTGTTGGAGTGGAGTGAATTAGATATACAATAAGAATGTGATTAAAACCTGATTTGTGTCTACATGAATCTGTTGTGTAGAAAACAATATTAAATTTCAAAACTTGCCATATGTGTGAGATTAACAATTGATTCATTTCAGATTTCCCTCTCTCCCATTTTTCCACATGGAACTATTCAATTGGCATAGAATTCCAAGAGGAGTTATGTACCAGCAGTCGTAAGAATGCTAATCCACCCAGTATGTCACTCAAAGAGCATTTATTTCATACCACAGTGAAGTTCATACTCCACAAGATAGATGAGAGGCAAAGCACTTTCTTTTCTATGAGAGTAATCCTAGACTATACATAGATAATTACCAATCAATTAAAGAAAGGCATATTCATAATTTTAAGTATATTTGTCATTTGTAAGATAGCAGCCTGTGGCATTTTTTTAAAAGATTTTATTTATTTATCTTTTAGAGGGGAAGGGAAGGAGAGAGGGAGAGAAACATCAATGTATGGTTGCCTCGAGTGCGTCCCCTGCTGGGAATTGGCCTGCAACCCAGGAATGTGCCCTGACTGGGAATCGAACCGCGATTGTCTGGTTCGCAGGCCTGTGCTCAATCCACTGAGCTACACCAGCCAGGGCTTGCCTGTGACATTTTTAAAGCTACTTTCTAATAAGCACAGAACCTGAATCTATGTTTGGGAGTCTCACTCGTTCATTTTATCACATGATGTGTACCCGCCCCCTCCCTGGGGCCCCCTATTCCTTGGGCATGGATGCTGCTCCCAATATCTATGTCCAATATCTCTCATAACTCTACCCTCTCTTGACTCTGGACTATACTTCTCAGGTAACTGTGGCAGAGAGGAGTGGATTCCCAGAGCAGCAACCTGGGTGAAGGTGGGAGACCTTGCCATTTGTATATTCTGGAACATTAGGTGGATTAATCTCTGAGGCTCTTTTATCCATTGGTATGAAGAAATAATACCTCATAGAGTTGTTTTGCAAAAAGTAATTAATTAATTGATTAACTAAAAATATTTATCGAGTGACTGTTATGTGCAAGACACTCTCTTTGAAGCTGGCAGTGAACAAAGCCAACCAAAATCTCCAGTGGCCTGAAGCTTATTGTCTGATGATAGAGACAGATCATAAGGGTAAATATGCTCTATGTAGAATGACTGGGGAGTGCTGAAAAGGAAATAAAGTGTAGAAAAGAATTAGGAAATGCATTTGAGTGCTGCAACTTTGAAAATGTGGCCAGGGAAGACTTCTCTGAAGTTCTGCTTGAGAAAAGATCAAAAGGAAGGAAGAAAGTGACAAGCCATTAGGATAGCTGGAGATGTTTTCAAGTGGAAGGAACCCTGTATGCCAGGATTCTACAAGGAAGCATGCAAGGTGTGTCCGTAAAATGGGAAGGACATCATTGTAGCTGGAGCAGAGTGAGGTGGAGGAAAGATCCTGGGGCACCTTCTAAGTCCCTGCAAGGAGTTTGGCCTTCACTTTGAATCAGACAGAAGTTAATAAATACTTGCTGGGTGAAGCACAGGTTTGGTTTGCTCTCATCCGCCTGGTTCCACTTTCATCAGGTGTGTGAGGCGTTAGGGCCACGGTCACATTGTGTCATGGTCTTTACACAGCGTAAAAAAATGCCTCTGAACTTCTCAGCAATGCCTGCTGCAGCTGGCTGCCACTTCCTCCCTGGAGCGGATGGTCAAAGCTGGCTGAGAATCTGCAGTGCAGTAGGCTGATATTTTTACCAATGCCCTGTAAATGTACCAATTGGTGCATTTCTTAGGAGCAAAATCTGATAGTAATCATATTTTCTTCCTATCAACATGGATAGAAGCTCATTAGATATATTTACAAAGCAGGTTTAGAACCATTAGGGAAGCTAATTATACAGTGTTCAGGAGAGCATAAAAATATCAACATAAAGTGAGGTGATCACAGAGGAAGAGTCACACCTGCTGGGTTTCCTGTGTGACCTTGATTCTGAGATAGAATTGTAACGGGAGGAAAGTTGGCCCGTGATGTTGCGAGTGAGGTTACTACTCCCTCTGTGTTCACAGATGTTCCAAACTAGCGCTACTCATCTCTGAGAAAATCAGAAAATTAAGATTAGAGATGTGTGCAAATGAGCACTTGCTATTCAAAACAATAATTTAAAAAAACTCCCTTGTCACTGTAAGCAAACAAAAAACCAGCTGCGAAGTAAAATGTGGCTTTCTTGTTTTCTCTTTTATTTGTTTTAGGAAAGTATTTAAACAACACTTGCTGGTTCTGAGCCCTGCTGGTTGAGGACCATTCAAGCTCCCAAACAAAAACCAAATCCAGCCCTTTCATTTAGCAGTGTTCACCGATACCATATTTTTTTTCTAAGCACACGTATTTTTCTCTCACCATCTTCCTCGCCTGCAAAATAATAAGACCTATTGGCTCTTTGGTCATAAGTGTTTTGCAAAAATTTTCAGTCTATATTTAAAATGAAGAATCTATAATTCAGGTGAAGAGGATGAATTTCACAGATATAAACAATCTTTTTATGATATGACTTATGGTCATGGTGGCAATTACATTCACTAAATGTGTTTGCAACTAATGGGAGTAAACATCCTTGAAATCATAGGCAGTTTAGCCTTTTCAAAATAAACATGTTTATTAGTAATGTCTATGAAATATCATATAGAGTATCTAATGCACCTACAATTTTTACATTTTCAAGGTAACTGTGGGAATGAGATTTGTTGAAATAGATTGATAAAGAAGAAAATTGAAGTAAATAAGATTAAGGAGCAAGGAAGATGGGAGATTTATATTTTTCTAGACCGGATAATTATGATCTGACTCTGTTTAAATTGGGCCCTGTGAAAACTGGTCTTGTGAGTTGCCTAGGCAAGATGAATTTGTGGTCAATGAATTTCAGGTACTTTAGAATTTCATTAGTTTTGGAAAAACTTGACTAATTAGAAGGAGATATAATCCAGCATATTGTATGGACATTTATTTTGATGAGTTGAAGGCAGGAAGGTATTTGTCAATTGAAACATTCCATTTGCCAACACCCCCTTTACCTGTTCACAGGAAAGCGTCTTCTCAGTTCCTTACTACGGGATTGACTGTATGTCACCCTCTTTTACAGAATGTTTTCTTCCCAACCAGTGACTGTGTGAAGAGTGGGCAACTGTTCCAAGTTGGGGCAGCCATGATACCTAATCTCACAGCTACAGGCATCAGTTTCAAAATAGTCCTATATGACCCAAACGGACCCAAATCAGAATATTCTCCCATTTAAAAAAATTGGATCTAATAATAGAACAGCAGTTATGAAACCCATGGACCCATGGATCAGGTAGGACCACATAAGAGACAATGAATTATCAGCAGAATAAAAAGCAGAGTCAAAGTCCTGAACTTGAACTTGAACTACCTCCTGGTTCCAGCTGCCCTTGAGACCCAATCCTATCCATATTTTCTCAGGTGGTCAGAGCTTGCACTGTCTTGTTGGCTGAGATTAGTAATGCTCAGGGCCTAAGATCTGGGACTTTGAGATTAGATTTCATTTTATTTCTCCCCAGAGACTGGGCGATATTTTTCATACTCACTTAGAAATATGGAAAACCCAAAAGTAAGTTTCTCTTCTTAGGTTTTCAGTGCTTAAATTGTTTATTTGTGTTTATTAAGGTGCTTTACAAACCTTATTTATGGCCCTGGCTGTGTGGCTAAGTTGGTTGGAGCACTGTCCCATGCACCAAAAGGTTGCAGGTTCAATTCCAAGTCAGGACACATATCTAGGTTGCGGGTTTGATCCCCAGTCTGATCAAATATAGGAGGCAGCCGACTGATGTTTCTTTCTCACATCTATATTTCTCTCTCTCTCTCAAATCAATAAACATATCCTTGGGTGGGGATTAAAAAAACCCTTATTTATGTTTGTCCTTCACTGAGATGTAACTAACACGCTGCATATGTAACAGACATTTTAGGCAGAAGCTGAATTTACAAACAGGCTATTTGAAAGGG
Organism: Artibeus jamaicensis; assembly: GCF_021234435.1. NCBI lineage: Eukaryota > Metazoa > Chordata > Mammalia > Chiroptera > Phyllostomidae > Artibeus > Artibeus jamaicensis. The sequence goes on from NW_026522059.1 coordinate 43,835,787, forward strand.
AAATTAAAATATGACCTTTAAACTTTTTAGTGTGTATTTTTCATTGGTTCACATTTATATAGTTTTACCTTTATAAAGAAAATTCCTGTTATGATAAGCAATAAGGATTTATACTTGTATCTGGGCATTTGTATTGTGCTACAAAAAATGTATGTTTTATCACATATACCTACAATGAAACCTGTAATGATGCAATTTGCCATTACTAAAATTAAGATAATCTGTATTTATCACTGGCTCTTTGAAAGATGTTCCAGTGACAAATGCAAGCTCAGCTGTAAATTCTTAAAAGTCAGTTTAGGTGATTTTTGTTGCAAAAAGTCCATCTTGCACTGGGCTTTTTTATGCTGGCCATTTATGAAAACAGTTCCTGTCTGTGGCCTGCCAGGAGTCTGTTGAAGCATACCGCTATCATCAAGGTTCATATGCAGACAGACATATTGCTATCTTTGACATCAACAGATGTAGCATTTTCATACCATACAGAAAGTAATGGTGCCTGACATTTCTGGGTTGAAAGCCCTTCTTTGTTTCTTGCACTAATGGAAATGGACTTTGTGGCTTTCTTGTGCACTTCAAGATTGTATGTAAATGTTTCTATAAAAAGGTTTCTTTTTATTATCTTACGGAAGTTGGGAAATAAAGGTGAAGGGAGAAAATTGCCAGAGAAACCAAAGATGGTTTTAAAAATAGTTTAAACCCTATGAATCAAAAGCAGAATTCAGATACAAGTAGTTTATACTTGTGAGTATGTCTGTGTGTGTGGACAGTGAGTTTCTATGACATTTCCATAGGAGACTAAAAGATAGAATATTTCCAAAAAAGACATTTGAACAGCTAAAATATATCCCACATATTCCTGGTCTCATTTCTTATGTAGTTGTTACTCTGTTGTTAAGCAGAGGATGAAAACCCTCTTACTTTGATTTTGAAGAAAGGACATCTATAATGTCAAATGGGGTGGCATTAGCACCCAGGATTTTCTCAAAGTCCACTTGAACCAGCTGTATTTGGGCAGTTTCTACTTTCTAGTGAACTGCTGAAGTGTTAAACAGGGTACCTTAATTTTTATTAGCTGAATTTTGTCACGGTGGGGAGACACGTACTGAAGAAAGAATTAGTAGCTGAATATAATAAAACTGTGTTGAGGGAGATGTTGTTTATATCCTGGAAGAGAAAACGGCATCTATTTTTTTACAAAAATTGGTGAGTTTATTATATATTAATTATTCCTCATTTAAAAAAATAAGAATACTTGGAATAAAACACAGGCAAGTGTTTATGGAGTTGAGATGAAAACTTGGAACACTACCCATCCAGCCTCCCTCACACCCACATCAGAAGCCCCTGACACCTACCTGTTCCGTCTGTGGCTCACAGAGCATAAGTTGAAAACAGCTTCTAGGCTATACACATGATAATGGCAACTCCAGCAGGCACTAGAAAATGTAGCTTAAAATTCTTAAGTCATGATATAGAAAACTGCATTTTTAATCTTAGGTATAATGTGGATGATATTCTCTCATATTGCAAAAGCTTGAGGCTGACAGAAGGTGCTGCACTCACACAGCACAGTAGGGGGCGCTACGGGGGTGGAAGCAAATGGGTGACTGCCAAAAAATACAATCTTCCAAAACTCAATGAAAAAGAAGCAGAAAATCTGAACACACCAATAACAGCAAAAGAAATTGAAGCAGTAATAAAAAAACTCCCATCACACAAAAGCCCTGGACCAGATGGTTTCACAGGAGAATTCTACAAAGCATTTAAGGAAGAGCTAACCCCTATTCTTCACAGACTATTCCAAAAATCCAGAAGGATGGAAAACTCCCAAATTCTTTTTATGAAGCCAGCATCATCCTAACTCCAAAACCAGATAGAGACACAACAAAGAGAACTTCAGGCCAATATCGCTGATGAACACAGCCACTAAAATTCTCAACAAAAAGAACTTTCTTTGAAACTTTTGTGATCATTAGCCTTAGTTGATTTTCTGTTTTTAAAGGTTTTAATATCTTTTGTGAAATTCTTTTAATAATAATACAAATATTTTACTTTACTTACAGGATATACATTTGTGAAGATAATGCAAATTACATAGAAAAGTAAAAATGAGAAGAAAATTGCTACATATTATCTTATCATCCAGGATAATGACTATTAAAAAAATCGACTACTTATATTCAGTCATTTTTCTACCCAAAAGCACCTTTAGAAAGTAATCTTTTAACAACATAAATTATAGTGATATTTCCCTTCTTTTAAAATATCAAGTTATATAATAAACATTTCTCCTAATTAAATATTATCTAAAAGGATTTATAATTGTTACATAATATCATAGCCTATTAATATATAAAACTTTAATTTTTCATTGTAGGAAACTTTCACAGTGCTCAATTGTTTGCTGTATAAACTGGCTCTGTTTTACATGTTGGTAGCGAATTGGTAATATTTAATAGAGTAGGAGGTGTGCTTATCTTACAGCTTTGCAGTGTGATTTCAGTTACAGACCTGACGGAAACTCTTGTCGAAGTGTGTGGGAGCAGTAGTGCACAATGTTGCGTTATTTACAATATAGCAAATTGCTCTGTCACTAGGGTATTATATTATACATTACGCCTTATTTATACCATGGAAAATGCATGGGCTTGGATATTATGTATAGCACACAGTAGTACAGTACAGTGAGTAGAGACTGCAAAAACCAGTTCTATATTGTGTCAATGTGGATGAATCTCCAACATTTAAGATTAGGATAAAAAGTGATAAAAGGATTCCTGGTGTATGATTTATAAAAAAATTAACCATGAGTATACTATACATTGTTATGAATATATCCAAGCAGCACAGCTACCCAGTGAATTCCTTCCAGACTGATTGTCTGGTGCTAGAGGTGAAATATCCATGTTTTATCTAAACCCGGTCCTCCCACTTGGGTGCATGATTCTAGCCCTTTTTCCTACTCAGGGACTTTGCTCCAGTAATTCTTCCCTCTTACTTTTCATCGTTAATTTTTCCTGTTCTTCTGGACCACTTCCATCTAAAAGTAATCTGTTCATCCCACTTTTCTCCACTGCTAGCTAACATCTCACTTTTCTGTTCCCCCTTTCAGACAAGTCCGTAGGAATCTCCGAAGATGAATGGTGAGAAGGAGCACAATGAGTACTCTATCCCACACACCCCTCCATTCCCCCTTCCCATGTACAAAGTAGGTGTAAGATATCTTCTCGTATTGTTCATGGCAGGCGGGTGGTGATATTTCACAAGGGAAACCACGGTTAAGTCTCAGATGTTTTCTATATACAGAGCTACTAAAATTAAGGGATACAACAAAATTCAGAGACTCTACAACATAACATTTACAATGTCCAGAATCCAATAAAATTACTAGATGTCAAGAAATAGAAAAACATAGCCTGTAACCAGGAGAAAAATCAGTCAGTAGAAACAGATCCAGAAGTGAGTATAATGATGGGACTAGCAGATAAGAACCTGAAAACAGCTCTCCTAACAACCCATAACTATTTCAAGGAAAAGACACACAGAACAAAGTGTGAAATAGGAGATATAAAACGGAATGACATGGAACTTCCAAATACTAAAATTACAGCTTTTACAATAAATATTTTAATGCATGATATAAAAATGGATTTTGTGCTGAAGAAGAAGAGATCAGTGAATTTGAACACATAAGGGCAGAATCTAGACCCAGCTAGCGTAGCTCAGTGGATTGAGTGAGGGCTGCAAACCAAAGGGTCGCTGGTTCGATTCCCAGTCAGGGCACATGCCTGGGCTGTGGGCCAGGTCCCCTGTGGGGGCGTGTGAGAGGCAACCACCCATTGATATTTGCCTCCATCTTTTTCTCCCTCCCTTCACTTCTCTGTAAAAAAATAATAAATAAAATGTTAAGAAAAAGAACTGAACCTAAAAGGAAGCATATTAAAAAATGACTGGAAAAGAATTGGTGGATTCTCAGGTGTCTGTGGAATAATGTTGTGGTCTAACATATGTGCAAATGGAGTCCCAGAAAGACAGAAGAAAGAAGAGGGGCAGAAAAAAACATTTAATGGCCAAAGATTTAATGGCCCCAAATTTTCAAAATCTTATGAAAAACCTAAACTCAAATTCAAAAAGCTCAAAAAAACCTTAGACAGAACATACACACATATACTCATGTATTCACACAGTCACACAAACACGGCAAAACCGATCATAATGGAATAGCTGATAATCAGCAGTAAAGAAATATATGAAATTAAGCCCAATTCATATAGACACACTTTACACAGAGCATGGTTTCTGAGCCCCAGCACAACTGAACATCTGGGCTGGAGAATCCTTTGTGGAGGCAGCTGCCCTGTTCACTGGACGGGTAGCAGCACCGTTCACCTCTACCCACTAGATGGCAGTCACAACACCTCCCAGTGACCATCAAAACTTTGCCTGTTGACAAAGGCAAAATTGACATTGACAAAGGTCCCTTGAAGGGACAGTTGCCTGACAAGAACCACAATGTATAAAAACAAAAATAGAATTAACTGCATACTGATCAGAAAATTTCAAACCAGAAGATAATGGTACAACATTTTTTTAAATGGTAAAAGGAAAACAAAACAAAGTGGAATTCTGTATTCTTCAAAAACATCCTACGAAAAAACATTTTTATTTCAATAAAATTAAATTTGACAGAATTCATTGTTAACAAGATTGCAGAACAAGGAGCGTTTAAGTTTTCTATACTGAAGAAAATGATACCAAGTGGTAACATTTGTAAAAAGGAACGAAGAACAGCAGAAATAGTATAATGTAGTAAATATAAAAGACTTTTTCATTCCTTTTTGGTCAGTCTCTTTAAAATGCGCTTTACTGTTGGAAGCAATAATAATAGTGCATTGTGAGATAAATTACAATAAGATAAACCGTGGAAGGGGGGAGAGGGAAGTTCACACTGTATGCTAAGTGATGTAGTATCATTTGAAGGTAGCTTGTGATAAGTCACATACACATTTTATAAGCCCTAAAGCAACCAGTAAAACAAGTAAAGAAAGTCATAGAAACTTTAAAGTTAGAGAATAAAATGAAACAAAAAAAACTCAGTTATTAAAAAACCCCAGGAGGGAAAGAAGAATAACAGAACAAAGAATAGCAACAGCAAACAGCACATAGCAAGATGATAAATATTGATAGTTACATTAAATATAAATTATCCAAATACTCCAATTTAGAGATAGAGATTGGTAGACTGGATAAAAAGCAAACCCAATGATATGCTGTCTAAATATATCAGCACTTATCTTCTAAGAAATAAGAATACTCTCTTGTCTACCCATAATAACCGCACACGAAGAAATTTTTTGATAACACTGACTTTTTTTAAAGAACTCAAACAGTTGTCTTGTAAAATTTCCCATATTTATGTTTTTCTGGTTGTTTTCTTTTATTTAAATAAGGGTTAACATTTTTTGGCATGAATACTACATGAGTAATCCACTGACAGTCTGATGGGAACTCCTTTGTAAGTGACTGTCCCCTTATCTCTTGCTGCTTCTAGGATTTTCTCCTTCATTTTAATCTTGGCTAATGTAATGATGATGTGCCTTGGTGTGTTCCTTCTTGGGTTGAACTTCTTTTGGACTCTCTGAGCTTCCTGGATTTCCTGGAAGTCTATTTCCTTTGCCAGATTGGGGAAATTCTCCTTTATTATTTGTTCAAATAAGTTTTCCACTGGTGGCTGTTCCTTTCCCCCTTCTGGTACCCCTATAATTTGGATGTTGGAGCGTTTAAAGATGTCCTGGAGGTTCCTAAGACTCTCCTCATTTTTTTGAATTCTTGTTTCTTCATTCTTTTCCGTTTGGCTGTTTCCTTCTTCCTCTGGTCCACTCCATTGATTTGAGTCCCGGTTTCCTTTTCATAGCTATTGGTTTCCTGTGCAATTCCATTCATTTCAATTAGTTTCGCCTTCATATGTTTGTCTAATTTGTGGCTATAATCAACCAGTTCTGTGAGGATCCTGATCATCAGTGTTTTATACTGTGCGTCTGAGAGTTTTGCTATTTCTTCATCGCTTAGATTTATAGGCTCTGGGGCTTTGAGATCTTCTTGAGCCATTTTTTGTTCTGTTCACGCCCGTTAAGTACGACAAGAGGAGCCTTGGACTCCCAGGTTGCTGGGTTGTGATGCTGTATGTGGGGGTGTGGTCAGAGCGGGGAAATGGCGGCCCCCTCTGTTGTTTCTTGCCACTGGGTGAGGAGCAGAGCCTCAGGTGGTTCACCAGGGCAGGGCCACTTAGGTCGCTGGGTTATGACACTGTATGTGGAGGCAGGGTCAGAGTGGGGAAATGGCGGCGCCCTCTGCTGCCACTTGCCACTGGGGCCTGCTGGGTCCCGTCCAATCGCCCACTCCCTTGCTTGTCTATCCACGCACGGATGCGAGACCACAGTCAACCCGCAGCCCTGCTCCCTTGCTGTCTCCCCCCCCCCCCGTCGCTCACTGAGTTGCCCACCAGGTCCAACCCTGTGCCTGGATTCGAAAAGTTCAATTTTCTGTGTTCTGGCTGTGATTTCTGTTGCTAATATTTAATTGTCTCTAAACTTGGTTGTGTGAGAAGGCACGGCACATCCACCTATGCTTCCATCTTGGCGGAAGTCGTAATTTGTAATTTAAACGAGAACACTTTTGAGAGGGAGAAGTGGCATCACTACAAAGTGTTCTAAGATGTCAAGTGAAAGCTAAGCATGTCTCATGTAAACTGGGAAACAGTCACCTAGTTGATGGTGACTACAAGTTTGATCACTTGACTAAAGTGGCATTTATCAGAGATCTACAATGTAAAGGCACTTTTTTCCCTTGTAATGGTTAAAACATAGAATAATTCATTGAGAACATGAGAGTATCATGTCCCTCCACTGTATTTTACATAACGGCTTTAGGTCCCACTCAGGAGTCTTGCTTAAATAAATTATTATACTTGGGTGGCAAAAGAAAGCTTTCTTCTTCTATCATTACTTCTGAGTTTATTAGTTGGAATTCTCATGTAAAGATCTTTTCTTAAGCTCCTCTTTGCCCTTTTAATATCCTTATGGATTCCTACATCAAAATCATTATTCTTTATTATGCTCAAATCATTAGAAAAAACAGCCAGTGGGAACCCTTGCAGTATGACTTCTGCGTTGTTTGGATCTGCTACATTTATTTTTTTAGTTATTTCTTGTTTTATGTTGAAGATGTTCCAGTTTAAATTTGTAGATTTCCTTTTTTGTTGGTTTATCTATGTAGGTAGCTGAACCATGCTGTTTTGGTTATTGATTTTTATAGTTTTGTTTTTATTTATATGTTTTATTATTTTATTTTAAATTTATTATTATTCTTTTTTTTTTCTTTTTATTGAATGTATTGGGGTGACAGTGGTTAACAAAATTCTACACGTTTCAGGTGCACAATTCTAAACCACATCATCTGTACACTGTATTGTGTTCAAAGCCCCAAGTCGAGTCTCTGTCCCCCACCATTTATACCCTTATACCTTCCCCTGCTACACCCCTCAATTATCATACTGTTGTCCATGTTGATGAATTCTCTTTTTAATTTTTTTGCTCAATCTTCCCCCTCCCCTACACCCTAATACCCCCCACAGCTTTTAGCTTGCTCTCTATATATGAGTCTGTCTCTATTTTGCTTGTTAGTTTATTTTGTTCATTGGATTCCACATATGAGTGAGATCCTATGGCCCTTGAAAAGGGTGCTTCTGTCTCTAATCATCTCTCTCTGGCTGATAGAAACCAGGGTGCTTTTCACAGCCAGTTGTTATATGAGTTCCTCTTTCCGGCTCTGGTGCTCTGGGCTGGGGACCTCACTCTTCTCAGGCAGAACCCTGCCATAGCTGAGATAACCCATGGGAAACTCAGCCACTGCCTGTGGGAGCGGGCTGACCCTTTTCACGTCTCTGCCCTCCCTACCATTTTCTATATGGCTTCTTCTGTAAACCAGTCCTTGGTTATAAGGCTTCTCTTCAGCTAGTCTTTAGTTGGTTATTCAGGCTGATTGTTCTATAATTGAGTTGTAATTCCAAGTCAGTTCTGGGAGATGAGTATAACTTCCAACTATTGTGCCACCATTTCAGATCACTTGATCTTTATAATTTTAAAATTGGATAATTGTAGTCCCCTGTTATTATTTTTACACTTCAAAAATTTCTAGGCCTCTTTGGATTTTTTCATATGTGCTTTGGGGTTCATTTATGTAGCTCCCCTGAAAAAACTTGGTAACTTTCTTAGGGTTGCATCGAATTAGAGTATTAAACTGGGGAAACTGATGGATATTTACCATGCTAAATTGCAGTTTCCACAAAGAGGTCATGCCTTTCTATTTGTTCACTCTCTCTCTCTCAGCTTTAGGAGATTCTTAAAATTTTATTTTTGTTTTCTAAAGTTTATTTTTAAGTATTTTCCCACTACTTGCAAGTTTCTATTTTTCAGTATATTTTCTAACTCATATTATTTTACATTTACAAAGGCTCTTTTTTCTCATGTAAGCATATTTTTTCATTGCTGTCAGAGAGAGAGGAAGGGAGAGAGAGAAACATCAGTGTGAGAGGGAAGCACTGGGGATTGTATGCACCTGGACTGGGAATTGAACCTGCAGCTTAAGTATATACCCTGACCGGTAATCAAACCCACATCAACCAAGTGAGCCATACTGGCCAGCTCGTGAAGGCCCTTTTGTGTACTAATTTGATGTCCTGCTAAGATTATTTTAATTCCTTTAGTGTTTGTGTTAGTTTTATCATTGATTGCCTAGGTTTTAAGGGCCACTATTATGTCATGTACAAAATGGAGACCGTTTTACTGCCCCCCCACCAATTCTTATGATTTTCTTGGTTTTTGCCTTTCAGATGTTCATGGCTCATGGCTGCTCTGCAGCTGCAGATTTGTCGTGGTGCAGGGTACGTTCACCTTCTTCCTGACTCAGTGGGGAGACGTCTAGCAAATCTGCAGCATTCTCACTATATATATATATATATATATATATATATATATATATATATATACACACACACGTACATATATATATACACACTTTTAAAATGAGTATTGAATTTTGTTAAATATCTTATAACATTTGTGGAGATAATTATGTGATTTGTTTTTACTGGAAATTTACATCAATATGATTTCTTATATTTCTGGAAATATTTTACTCGGTCATGGTTTATCATAATTTTCAAAATGCTTTTCTGGTTTCTGTTTGCTAATGTGTTATTGAGCAGTTTTTCAGTGAGATTTATAAGTGAGGTTGTTCTGTAGATTTGTGTGTGTATATATACTATCTTTATCAGGTTTAGGTGCATATGTTATACTTGTTTCATAAACAGAATTTAGAAAATTTCCTTTATTGTTTTAGCCTTGGACAATTTAATAAGCATTGGAATCACGTGCTCTTTGAAAAATTGGTAGAATTCCATTCAACCATTTTGGCCTGGCACTTCTTGGAGAAGGAGGGAGGAGTCCTTTGATGACCTTATTTTTTTCTGGGGAAAGAATTCTAATCATGCTTTCTCTATCACTGTTGTGATTTTTTAATTTTTCTTTACAAGAAAAAGAGCCTTTATTTTACTAGTTGATATTGCAACTTTGTATGAGCTTACGCATTGGAAATTAATGATTAAATCAATGAAGTGTAACTGACTGCCACTCAAAGCTTTCTAATTTGGTTGAGGGAGGCATTCTTGGGGCCAGAAGTTAGACAATGAATAAGGGAACAAACACCAGACAGAAGAAAGTGATTTCATGTGGTGGGGAGGGGAAGTCACCAATGAGTGGGAAGACTGAAGGAAGGCGAAACTGAGGAGTAGAACGGGACTAAAAGAAGATGTCGCCATTTTTCCAACTGACCCGCTTCCTTATAATCCTGAGGTCAAACAGAAGTTAAGGGCATTCTTGCCCTTCAGGAAGTGCGAGCAGCTTGGTCTAACCTGACTTCTGAAAATGTATATTATCTTAACTAGAATTTAATTTGAAACCATAAAATTAACTATAAAAACTTGGTGTAATAATTCTCACTGAATTGTTTGTGGATGATTTTATATGTTTTTCTGTGCCATCAAAAAGCACTTTAATTATCTAATTTCATACACACAGACAAATACATATCTGATACATGGAAATTTAGGCAACTTGAGTAATAATTGAGGAACTGAATGAGAGTTAAAGAACAATAGTTAATCTTTACTACTCCATATTAGTTCATGCTGTAGGCACTTTGCCTGCTCTAACTCATTTAATTCTCACACTAACTCTATTACAGGCCATTATATAATACTGATGTGTAATAATAATGATACCAGCTTTACACATATTGAAACCATTGAGGCATGGAGAGATTCGGTGACCCACCGAGGGTTACACAGTAAAAAGTAGAAGCTGATTCAAATCTAGAGGTTGCTTTAGAGTCACTCTGCTAAGTGACAGAGTTAATGTCATGCCCTTTCTGCCTTCCAGGACCTCAGACGCTGCCGTGAAGTCAGCCCTCTGTACACACAGCAGGCCAGAAAGAGGTGGGCAGGAGGGCAGCTCTGTGCTCAGAATCCACTGCCACCAGCAAACATTCCCTGGGGTCAAGTTCTAAGCTCTTCTAAACTTCCGTTATCCATTTGGAAAATTAAGAAAATGATGAAAATAACTTCATAGGTTTATGATGAAGATCAAGTAAGATAAACCCGCTAAAGCACTGAGTGGGAGAAGGTCCATCACACTGGAGATACTTTATAAATGTCAGCTACCATTTGCTTTCCAGAGCTGAGCAAGATATACAGCCTGTCCTCTGGAAACCGATGTTTAAAAATCAGCTAAATATGTCCAACAGCCAGGCAAAGGCTAACTTGGGGCCAGGACTTAGGAAAACACACGTGTGATGCAGATTCTCAGGAGAGACAGATCGTGCCCGGGGAATAAGGCGAGCTCAGTGGAGAAGGTAGGAATCCAGACACTGGAGCTGCAGGGAGGCAGCTCAGCAGGGACACACCCTAATCCTTTCAGGACTGAAATGAGCATGACCTGCAGTGCAGAGAGGCTGTGCTTTTTTTTCCCCTGGAAAAATAAAGAGGCAAAGATATACTTACTAAGGTAGGCCCCCCAAAGTATAACTGTGTTACCTTTTCAGGGAAAAACTTTGTAATTTCATGCCTTAGGGTTAATGCACATTGGTTGTGTTACCGAACAAGAGGTCCCAGGGAGGGGCAATACAATATTTGGCCCACCTAGGGATGCCCTAAACTGCTACAGAGCAGGGGCCCCTCCCAAGGACAGAATACTGGTATCTACCGGGCTCTTCTGTCCGCAGCCAATTGGAAAGACATCTCTCAATGCCAGAGATTTGTGAAAAGGAAACAAAATGTTTATTTAATGCTATTCAGGCCTAATGCCTCCACTAAAATATCGAAGTCCTTTAGGTTGTACACCTACACCCACACAACGCTCCCTTCTCCCACTGTCCCAACTCCGGGTACCGTAAATCAGGAAAAGAGCACACGTCTGTGTTGCAGGCCGCTGGCACCATCAGCTGTGTCACTGTGCAGGCTCTCGAGTTAATCCAAAGTTATGTAACACTCTCTCACGGTCCACTGGCAAGAGTTCTTTTGTACCCAGTTGTAGTCAAAGTCTCTCTTGCTTTCCAGGCCACGTGGCCAAAGGGGGAACCCCAAAGCTGCGTGGGCCTCTTCTACCAAAGCTGCAGGGGTTCTCACTCCACCAAAAGCACGTGGCTTTCTTCTTCACCTGGCTGCAGGGGTCTCCATTCTGGCAAAGCTGCGTGGTTTTCCCCTTTCACCTGGGAAAGAGGGGGTCCGCACCCTGCCAAAACCACATGGCTCCCTCTTTCACCTCACCAAGAGGGGGTCCTCACTCTGCTGAAACCGCGTGGCTCTCCCCCTCATGTCCTGGAGCCAGTCATTTCCAAGCTCTCACACAGGGCTTCACACTCAGGGGCACAGCCCCTAGTTAACATCCTGGGTCCCAGCCACTCCCTTCTCCCCCGGCTCCAAACTTGGCCACAGCTATTTAACATATCTATGAAACCAGTTAAAGGTTATAGATATGTTAAATAACCATTCCAGAGGTTAGCTGCAAAACTGTTGCTATGCAAAACAGCTCTCAATGGCCCTGCTCCATTTGTCCCTTCCCCCTGGGGAGGGGGGGTTGAGGACAATATTCCTATACACTGAATTCTGGACACCATTCCAAATCTTTTTTTTGGGCCCCCCTACACCGGCTGCACCCTGTATCAGTTGGACTAGTGGAGGCAACCTGAGTAAGGTTCAAGAACCCAGATCTGACCTCGATGAAGCAGACAGGGGTAAGGCGCACAAAGCCTTTGGAGTGGGTCCCTCTCTACCTCCGTGAGACTGTCAGAGGTGAGCCTATGGTAAGGACGTTCTATCTCCTCCAGGCTTGTGGAGAGTTTGTAATGCACTTCTTTGTGAGGGGGATGGAAAGCCTTTTGCATTGAGATTCCTCTTGAGAAATCTAGAACACAAAGAAGGGAAACTGGTCATGCTTTTGGTCTCTGGGCCCAGGTGGTGTGGGTTTATTTTCCAGCTCTGACACTTAATAGCTGTGTAATCAAGCCATTAAAAATCATAGACCTGATTTCATTCTTTTTATACAAAGAATAAGAATAAAACTTACATGTAATATTGTTGTATTTAATGAGATAAAATGCAGAAAGTACTTAGTGTGTCTGGCATGGAATAATACACAGAAAATATTAGTATAAAATAATAAAAGCAGCTAAGGGTTTAACTTTTTTTTTAATCAAGAAAGATAAAGAACTAGAAGGTGCTCACAGGATGACCCCCTGAGTGTAGCTGTGATGGGACAGGCCCAGAAAGGGTAGGTGCAGAGAGGACCTGATGTTTCTCCAGCCTTCTACATTCCATCAGCCGTAAGCTTGGAGGTCTGGGTAGAAGGCGGTGCCCAATGTGAGTGAGGGGAGGTAGATACCGCCAGAAGAAATGTTTAGATGATTGCGAAAGGCAGCTCAGGTTTCAAAACCAAGAGGGATCTTTTCAGTGTTGGTGGCCTTGGTCCCCCTCAGTAGGGAAAGACCCTGGTACATCCCTGCTTCAATTGGTTCTACGGGAGGGACATTCTCTTTTCCTTCCAGTTCTGCAAGGTAGAAGGAGAATCATTTACTTACTGGGCCCATTATCTTTGGGAGAAACTTAACTGAGGAAGTTAATGGCCCAAAATGGGTTTTGAGGCATGGGACCAGCAGGGTGTTTAGAACACCTAAGTGGTTGAGTGGCTTCTCTTTGTGGGGTGAAAACCATGCGAAGGGGTTCCTAGGGGACACAGCACCTACGCACCAATAAGCACTCCTGTTACTGGGCTCAACTCGTGTTCTGTAAGTTGACCCGTTTTCTTGAACCACAGTTAATGTTTGAGCTCTGAATATTACAAACTCTGCACCATTTCAATGATGACAGATAATACAGAGATTTACTAAGAACTATTTTAGAAATAGGAACATGAGTGGAGGCTGTCATCAGATGGCTCACTAAGGAAATGTCAGTTGAAGAAGCCTGGTTTAGAGTATTTAAATATATTATAATTTTTTTGGTAATTACAACCAGTTTTCTTTAAACCTAGACTGTTTACCAAACACAATGCTTTATAAACCAGAAACCCTTTTCTTCAACCTGTTGGAAAATGAATTTGAGATATATCATTGAGGTTTATACACTAGGAATATCTTCTTGATTACGAAGTTTGAGAAGTCCTTGAAAAAAGTGATTAAGAGAGCAAACGGGACACTTTTTCTAGAACTCCACAGAATGAGGCAGCTTCCCTGTGTCCAGGATGACTGACATAGTCCCAGCTAGAAGGGAAAAGGGTTGTAGACCTTTTTAATCTTTGCTTTGTGTTACTACTTCCAGCCTCAGGACTCCAGTTTCACGTGGAGTACCCGATGTGGCACTGTACACCCTTGGAAACACGCTTGTTCTGGAAACAATGTGGAAATAGTAGTTCCCTAAAACCAAAGTCGTCCATAAATAGGCAACTTGGTCACCTCCTATTTTAAACTGAGAAGGAGTGTAGAAATGAACTCTTCTTCAGTTCTTATCCTTCTTCTCAGGGTTTCCTTCTTTTTCTGCACTCAGGCCTGAGAAGTTCTGTAGAAACATATGAAAGTTTTATTAAAAGACTGCAGAGCTTGCAATCAGTGAGGTGACTCTCTCCAGGCATCTGAGGGGAAAAATGATGATTAAGACACCTGGTTTTGTCCATGTGTCCTTTATACATGTTCCTGAGAGATGATTGTACTTGAACAATAATAAAAAATGTGAAAAAAATCACCACAAAAGAAAGAAAAAAAGACACGTGGGCTTTCAACACAGTTGTGGGCTTGAGTCCCAGTGTTCACGTACAGCCATGTTACTTTGGGCAAGTCGGTTATCCCTGGACACCTCAGTTCCCTCACTCAGAACATGGGGTTTATAGTGAAAAGTAACTGCCTGTATACCTGGAATAATAAATGCTAAAGAAATACTAACAGTGGTTATGATTGTGATCATTCATCAGAATCTGTCCCAAATAACCTTTTTTCATCTCATTTCTTGATCCCCAGTGTTTAGGACACTGGGCCACTCGCTAATCCCCAAACACTCAGTGCTTTATCATGTTCTCTTCATTTGCTGACTCTACCTTTCCTCATGGAACATCCACTTGTCTGCCTCTGACAAGCTAAGTCACCCTGCAGGGCCTTGTTCATATGACGTGTGTCCTGGGAAGCCATCCTGTAGCGCCTCACAGTCCAGTTCCTCCTTGCTTCTGCGACACTTAGGACTTTGTTTACACATTCAAATGTTGCTTTCCAAGTTTTTAGAACTTTGAGGTATTTGTCTCTGGGCTCCATGAGGGCCCACTTACCAGTCTGGTTTGTGGTAAGCTCTCTGAGTATTTCTTGGGGGAATGAATTGAATTTTGCTTTAGTTTCAGCAAGTAAAAAATTCAAAAAGGGATGGACTTATGACTTCATAAAGGGTCCTTTTGCATGACCCTGAAGATGGGGAAGAAAAAGCAGCACCTTCCAACAGAAGTCCTCCTGTTTGTACTATAGCAAGTTGTAGCATGGTTTGGAAGAGGAGAAGGTATTTCCAAGAAAGTGTTAAAAAATTCTTCTGTTCTTTCTATCACAGTTACTTTCATGGGCTTAGTAAAAGTCCAACAAGTATCTGCCATTGGCCGGGGACTGTGGAGTGTGCAGTAAGCGTGCTGAGTAGTGACGTGGTCAAGCTCACGGGTCACATATAGTAACAGTTCTTTGTCCTGCCCCTAACACAGGCCTACTGTGTCCTCGTGTTATCTTGTCCCATTTATAGATTATTTCTCTAGATTTTAGTAAACTAAACTGTGACGTGTCTGAATCTTTCATTTTGATTTTGGAGCCTGGGACAGTCTTTTGGGTAATATTGACCCAAAGGTCAACGATTTTGAATTGTGATGTCACCAGGTATAGGAATCATTATGGCTTGATGGATGTTAATTTGTCCACATTGTTCTCCTCCAAACTAGAAGCAGAATGATAAATAATTACCTCATCTTTGAAAACCATCAAAGCTTTAGAACTAATGTGAACATTGAAATAATTGTAGAATGCTTGCTTTTATTATCCACTAGCTATTTGTTTTCGGCTTGGCGTCCTGGGTTTGTGTTCTTGGGAAATTCAGGGTGTTCTTTGGTGATTAGGCTCATTGTGCTCCTGAGACATAGATTCACTCGCATTTTTCAAAATGGATGTGTGCGTGAATTGGGTTGGATTTAGTTTCCTTTTTCTTTCCAGGTGAGCTTCACAGTCTGAAGAGGAGAACCCCCAATAGAACAGGAGCATTAGATGCATTGTCCCTCTCCCTTTATTCATCTCTAACTAGTGCTTTTCATCTCGGAGAGTACATGAATATGTAAGTGCAAGCGCTGCTTATTGTGAACTCGGAACAAAGAGTAGTGCTGTAGATTTCAATGCGCTTGGACCATAATGTGCTGCTTTCTTGATAATGAGTTCTTGGCATTGAAATGAAAAGCAAACATATCATTATGAAGGAGCTCCATAAAAACTGTCTGTCATATATCTTAAGCTTCATTAGTTTAGATTAATGACTTGATATACATGACAATAGGTGGAGCAATTCTTTGTTTATTTATTGACAATTAAATGTGGTGGTGACATGCATAAACAGGCTTCCCTCTGATTAGTTCCATGTTTTAAAGTAACTTTGTGTTATAAAACTTGTTAACTACAGTATCATTTTATTGAGCTCTGTTGGGTGAATGATGTGATCTACATCGAAAGGCATCAATATTGCAGCCATTCCCGACAGTCACTGGAGCATTGTGCTCACAGATTGGAGTTGATATCTTATTGTACAAATTCAGGGACCCAGAAAATGTCCAGTTATTGAGCCTCTGCCCTGAGAGGACAATGTTCTATTCATGGAATCTGGGTGCAAGGTCACAGACCGAAACCTGAACGAAGGATAAAATTCAAATTTGTCTCAAGGCTTTGCTGAGGACCTCCCTGAGATTCAGTGTTTAGAAAGCACAGAGCTGTTCCCAGAGTATCCGCCTGCAGAGTAATAGTTCATAATGCAATGCAAAGGAGTGCGTGAACGCAGTGTGTCCTAATTAGGAAGCTGCCGTAGGACCAAGTGAACCTACTTGTAAAAAAGATGTCGATGTGTCTGAGAGTGTGTTGATTCATATGACATAAGAAAGCTTCCCAGAGTACCTTGTAACAGACATACCATTTTAGAAGGAACTGGGAAGGCAAGGAAGAATAAGAGAGGAGAAAAGGGCAATGTGGCATAAAATTTATCTGCATGCTCGTCTCTTTGAAATATCTGTGGTTTGCCTTTCCATGAATCCAAAAGTTGGAGGCTGTCAGGCACAATCATCCCTTCCCATCACAGACACCCCGTGGTTCTCCTTAATAGCTCCCTTTTATGGACTTTCAGTCCTCAAAAATATATTTAGAAAAGACTGATTTAGAAGGAGGCATAAAATAAAATCCATGTTGCGGTAGTGTATTACAAATGATTTCTGGATTTCATTCTGTGCTATTACGCTCTCTGTAGAATTTTCATACAAAGGAAAAAATAAACCCTGCGCCAGCTTGAAAGAGAACTCATTGGACAAAAGAAACCACTACAAAGCCAGTCATGGCCTCCAGTGAAGTCTCATGTCCCTGGATGTCGGAGTCCAGTAGAGCACCTTTGCTTTCCTTAGGAAACACTGGGGGACAACTGTGCACCCCACGATCTTTTCTATGGAATGTCCTGAGCAAAGCTTGAATGCAAAGGAGAGAATGAGGGTGAACTAAGCGTGACCTGCTTTTTCCTATGGCCCTTGAGTGGCTCATGTACAGACCTTGTCCTAAGGTGACTTTGCAGTCATTTTGTTCATAAGTGGTGTTAACATTTCATTTATTTATTATGTAAAATCAATCCCTATACTCTGGAGGAGTAACCAAACTCTGCTCCTTGAACTACCCTTTTCATTTTCATTAAATAAGCCCTTCCTCCCTTCGTCACCGAGCTCCCAATCTGTGTTATGATCTTATCAACGGTCACCTCACTATGGGAAGATTGTGTCCAGCCCCGCAGACAGGTTCTTCAGATGGCAGCACGGGAGGAGGAATAAATCTTGCCCTCATTTTACTTCAAGTTTTACAAAGTTTGTCCTTCTGGGGAATGCTAACCCCTCCCAGAGGAGCAAGGTAAGTACACCAGGGTGGTAACTTCTGTGGTAGCTGTGAATGGATATGAGCACTGGGAATTGAAAAATAACCCATACCTGTGCCCTCTTCCTTCTTCTTCCCATATTTAAAGACTTGACAAACCTGCTGAAACAGTGATGTGGCCAGTTTTGGGTTTTCCAGACACTTCACTGCTAAGCGTTTCCACACTTCAGCTCTCACATTAGCCTGGGGATCCATTAGAAGGCTGTTAAAGTTCTCACGTAATAATCACTGCCATCGGTGTGCAGTGGAGAGCGCTCAGGTGGCCGGCCACTTGTTCCTTTTCATGGTGGGCCACACACTTATTTTTAAAATGATGCCTTTCTAGTGTTGAAAAGTTCATTTATACTTGGGAAGAAAAAATATAGGTACAGGGTTTTCATAACTAAGGAAGATGCACACCATCACTGTAAAATTTTGTGGGTTCATTTATTTACCTAGGGATTGAAACTTTTTCTTCTTTGTGATTTTGGAATTGTGTTGAAGGTCTGTTTTGATATTATATCAATAGCTTTTATGAAGAAACAGCAATCTTCATAAATATATCTATGGTTTATGTCTATGGTTTGCGTTTATGAACCAAGTGTTTTACAATGAGGAGCACTTAGATTATAATAATAGTCATCTAAAAGGATGTAAGAAAACTGGTTTAAAGATAAGTTGACTCAGAGATGTTTTATAATTTGACAACAGTGCTGAAACTAACATGGAATTGTATAAAAAATCACCTGATAAGTTTTTGTATTAAGCCAATTGCAGCAGGAGAACTTTCACATACTGAGATCCTTACCAAGCCACAAAATTAAGTGTAAACCATGAGCAACTTCAAAATAGTAAATGATTTTTCAAAACAAGCAAATGAACATGGTAGAATTTCCTAATGCTGGATTAAGCGAAGCTTTAAACGTTTTTTTTTCGATGAGGACTTTTGTTATAGTTGTCTGTATTTCACAAACTCTCCATCATTAGGCTTGATTTACCTATTAGAAAGAGATATTTACACACTGGCCAGGAGCTCCTAAAGCTTAATTCTTTCCACAAAAGGCTTTGCTTATTTTACTTTGCTCTCCTTTGTTCACCGAGACTCGGCTTTTCTTTCAGAATTGCACCCTCTTTTTCGGTTGCAGTGTTCTGAGGATTAGAATACAAGTGATCATTTACAAATTGAAGGTTAGCACAGAAATGCATTGTGCTTGTGGTTTGATGAGTAAAAACAAATCAGAAAATAAGAACAAATAGCAGTATTATCCCATGGGAAAGGGGCCTGTGTACTCATCTATTATTTCCCAGCTTGAAATGTGCCACTATCGTAGTTCTACTCGATTACAAGCTTTTTCCTCACTTCCCTTGGTTGATTCATCTTGAGGGCTTCTGACACTTGTAAAGTCCCTCCCATAGACTGCTAAGCAGTCAGGGAAACCTTGTTAATGAAGAAATAACAAGCTGAAGATTTGAATAAATATTTAGCTCAATAAAAGGAGTATACAGTTAAATTTTTTTAATGCTGACAACTGAGTAAACTCACCAAATGCTTTGCTTGTTTTAGCTAAAAATGGGTTCTAGTGGAGGTTTTTTTACTGCACCACAGGGCACTTTCATTTCCTGATTCTATTATAAACTAAGTGGCCACCTGAACCTGCCAATGAACTTGTTCTATTGTGTTTTTCTATTTTTAATCCTGAAAGAGTAAACACATTTCTCATCAGATGTGTTACAGAGTACCATGCATTGGAGAGATTTATGAAGGTGCCATTGGGTTATTACAGAACCATTCATTTATAAGTAAGTGTCCATTCTGAAAGGAAACTATAAATGATAGCAGCATTTTCATCATTTCACAAATCTATATTATAAAAGTGTGTAGGTATTTTTTTTAATACTTGCTACAGTGACATGGAAACAATTTGGATTTTATGCCTTTTTAGGCTGTGTTTTCAGTCCTAATATATGATTAAAGTTCTGGTCTCATAACCAAGGTGATGTTTTATGTGACTCATAGCAGCAGCTGTGGGAAGGAGCATAATGGTTCCTTCAGGATTCAAAGATTAATTACAAGAGAGCTCTGTGAGCTTGGTCTAGCTGTTCAGGGATTGGTTGCTAGTGGACCTGGACCCCCAGTGGGAGCTCCTGAGTTTTATTCCATGGAATCCTGGTAGGTTCTGTCCCCTGTGATTTTCCAAGATGTGTACCAATGTTCTTAGAGAATTTTTAGTACACCTGATTTAGCATCTTGAGCTGAGAATATTTAAAGAATATCCAAAGAACACTCCAAATACCAACATCTTAGAAAAAGACTCTTGGTTGAACAAAGTATTAAGAGGGAAGGTGAGGAAGAACCAGGTATATTTGGGCATAAATGTTGCTTAGTAAATGTCTGCTCCCATGTATGATATTATCTCCACGATTGTAGCACCTGAAGTTGGAAGGCAAACTTAAGATTCTTGGAGTCTAAGAACTTCAAGATGCCTGAATGCCCTGTAAAATATTCTGGAAGAGTCTAATATTTATCTAATATTCATTAGATAAATTACCCAGACACAAGGGGCAGGCATCTGATTCTCACAGAAGCTTACACAATCTTTGCTTTGCATAGCCACTTTTGGCAAGTCCTTCTTTCTACTGAGCTAAAACATGCCCCTTCTCACTTTTACTGTGATCCTAGTTCTGTCTTTCAGGCACAGACAAAACAGGTGTCCGCTTCTTTTGCATACTGGCCCTACCAATGCTCACAGTGATGTTCATCTTTTATGCACTAAATATCCCCAAATCCCTCTAGATCGGTGCTTCTCTCTAATTTCACTTAAGTGAAATTCATTGGAGGAGATTAAAATGCAGGTAGTTTTTCCAGAGTATTAGATTCAGTGGGTGTGTAAGAGTCCAGAAATCTATCCACCCAAGAAATATAGGCACTGTTATTACTCATGTTTTACAAGTGAGGAAACTGAAGTAGAGAGAGTAAGCGGTTTGCCTGGGGTCCCATTACTAGTAAGTGGCACACCTAGCATTTGAACTTAGTTGTTCCCTTTCACTGCCAGTAGCTTTCACTGCCACCCTTATAAAATGGGGTTAGCGGGTCTATGATAGCAGTAAATAGTAGAAGATCAGGAATTATAGAATAAGTACCTTGGATTCATTCTACCAGACACTTATGAATAGTACTAATATAGTAATAATTATTCTTTACTATACTGAATATTTGTTCATCACAATATTTACCAAACTTTTCTTACAACAAATTCTGCAGGATTTTAATAATTTTGCTAAAAGTACAAATAAAAGAGAAGAGATTTAATCTTCAATCACTTTGTAGGATAGTAGGTTAAACGTACAAGGAAGGTTTCTTAACTGCAGTCCTTGTTAGAGCTAGTAATTCGTGTTTATACTCAAGAGCATAACATGGCATGTGGGTTCTCAGACTTGGCAAGTGAAGGTTTCTCTACCTCTCTCTTCTTTTTAAAGAGAAGTAGCTTAGAAAATTCTTTAGGAGCTGCCCTACTAAGGTGTGAATGGACTATTTGAAAACATAATTTCAACGAGAACTCTGGTCCGCTACCTCACCTATTTCTCCCCCAGGAGCCCCCCTGCAAAGGTTAGTTTTGCAACAGCATTGAAGGAGGCATGACTTTACTTACAAAACTTTACATAAGAGGGCATCTAAGCAGCTTAATAAGCCCAGACTGTAGACAAGGCTGGAAGTGCTTGAGGGCTGCAGAGCTGCAGAAAGTGGCAGCATTGTCCCAATGAAAATAAGGCATCAGGGCAGGTAATTTGGATCTAAAGTGGTTGCTGGACATCCAGCGCAAGAATATTAACATGTGGTCTGAGAGGGAAGGGGAAGACAGAGATGAATTTGAGAGATATGAAAAGTCACTTATGGGGCATAGTAAAGATGGACAATTGGGAGTGTGAGAAAGAGAAGATGTTAGGAGGAATTCTGGGTCTCAAGACTGTAAACCAAGGAAAAATATATTAATATCGATGGAAATAGGAGAGTTTGGCAAGTTGTGCCAGATTCTGGGGTGGGGTGAGAAGGGAACAACGAATAAATGTTTATCGAGCACTTACCATGTGCTCGAAATTTATTATATTTCATCAAAATTGGTGATGTCTTAAGGGGGGAAATAATTATATAAACAAATGAAAGAAGCATTTCTCATCTACAAAAGAACTGACAAAGTCTCAAGTTCTACAAGGTTCCCTCTGACTCTGTGGCTCCTTGACTCGCTGTGTGAACCTGCCCCTGCCCCCTGGCACTTCTTGGAACCCATCATGAGTATTGCTGATCAATTCCAACCCGACTCGACGAGTTTTAGGTGATGGCAGACCATTCCAATGTGAGCTGTTTTATCATGACTTGTAAATTCAAGAACTGTGTGCCTAAAATACTTAATGGGATTCCAAATGCAGAGCCACTTACTGGCTCTTCCTGTATTGAATGTAACATTCTTTATGTCGTCAAATACATACATCTCTTAAGAGACACTTCTGAAGCAATGTTTTTAAAATGGACATTTTGATATTGACTTATGGGATATGTAATACTTAAAGAGTCAAAGCCTTTTCACAAATGATATGGTTAATAAATTGAATATTTTTCCACCCTCACTAATGAATAGCTTAATCCCAGGTTGTGATATAGCGAAGAATATTTTGCCCTGGGAGGAAGAACAAGCATCACGGGAATATTGCATTTTGAGAGTTTGGCCCACAGGATTCATATGGAGAAATGCTATCTGTGCAATTCAGATATTCCACTTATCCGACTATGTATTATTTGACTTGGTTATCTTAATACCCAAACAAAGACAAACTCTTACTGAGGAGACTCAGTAAATGCCCCTCCCCCACTTTGTTGAGGTCAGGAACAACAACAACACATATCAGTTATAATTTCCGAGTGTATGCCTTTTAGATGTGAGTGAATTTAATGACTGTCTTACAGGATGCAAGTCCTTGCTGTTCAGTTAATCTCGATGCTGGAAAGCAAAGTTGGAACTGTTGATGGATAGGTGTCCTCAGGTTCAGTCATTGGCAGATGTTAACTGAACTACAAAAATATCATTTAGCTATGGCAACCTGTTAACCATGGGGATTATCAGATTAAAAATGAAAGTGCACTCATTACTGAATCAACATTCTGTATCAACAATGCTTTCTGGGTCACACATAATAAGTACGAATATTATCTTGGATTAAAAAATACTGGCTTAATGCAGTATGTAACACTGAAAAAAAGTTTTGACTTTCATTCTTTATCCTGTAAATAATCTTTCCTAGTTAAAAAATGTTTTATCAGTATTTTTCTAGTGTTGTTAAGAGGCAACATTGCTGTAATTCAATGGAACTGAGTCAGTTTTTAAAACAGAGATGTTTATAGAATGGAGAAGGACAGTGTATCAGCTTTGATGAAAATAACCCTTGAGAATAACCAGCTCCCTTGTTCCAAATTTGTGTTCATAAAGCAACCTTCATTTTTATAATTTGTTTTCCTGGGGGGATTTATCTGCCAGGATTGGGTTTGCAAATAGACTCCATTGATAAGCCAGGTAGGTCTGTCTTTGTAAATTATCCAATTCACATCTGGTTGATGAAATTGTTTCTAAGATGAGTTTTTTCTTCTAGCTTGATCAACAATAGGTGTTTTTGTTTTTTGTTTTTTAAACTGAGTTTTGAGCTCTGCCATCTTAAGGGCATAGCCTGGAACTTTGCTCTTCTGCAGAGTAAAGTGCTGGCAGGAGCAGCCAGGTGGTCTTTCTGACATTTTGAAAGCTTATCAGCACCCTTTGTCTTATCTAAGATTTACTAAAAAAGAAAATAGCAATTTGTGACATTTCTAATGTAAATCAAAACTGGAGTTTTCTTTTCTTTTTATTTAATTATTGTTCAAGTACAGTTTTCTGTCTTTTACTCCCTTCTCAGCCACACCCCCCCCAGTGCTCCCCACCTCCCTCCCATATCCATCCCCCTTAGCTTTTGTCTATGTGTCCTTTTACTTGTTCCTGTGAATCCTTCCCCCTGAAATTCTCTCCCCTGTCCCCACTGCTCCTTGTCTGCCTCTTCTCTATTTTGGTGTCTTTGGTTATATTTTGCTTGCTTGTTTGTTTTGTTGTTTAGGTCCTATTAAAGGTGAAATCATATGGTATTTGTCTTTCATTGCCTGGCTTATTTCACTCAGCATAATGCTTTCCAGTTCCATCCATGCTGTTGCAAAGGGTAGGAGCTCCTTCTTTCTCTCTGCTGCATAGAATTCCATTGTGTAAATGTACTGTAGTTTTTGGATCCAATCATTTACTGATGGGCACCTAGGTTGCTTCCAACTCTTGGCTATTGTAAATTGTGCTGCTATGAACATTGGGGTTTATAGGTTCTTTTGGATTGGTGTTTTAGGGTTCTTAGGATATAATCCTAGCAGTGGGCATATTCATTTTTAGTTTTCTGAGAAAATTCCATACTGTTTTCCATAATGGTTGTACCAGTCTGCAGTCCCACCAACAGTGAACTAGGGTCCCCTTTTCCCCACAACCTCTCCAACATTTGTTGTTGGTTGCTTTGTTTATGATAGCCATTCTGATCGGTGTAAGGTGGTATCTCATTGTGGTTTTAATTTGCATCTCTCTGATAGCTAGCGATATTGAGCATCTCTTCATGTGTCTCTGGATTCTCTGTATGTCCTCCTTAGAAAAGTGTCTGTTCAAGTCCGTTGCCCATTTTTTAAATTGGATTGTTTGTCTTAGAATGGAATTGTATAAGTTCTTTGTATATTTTGGAGATTAAACCTTTGTCTGGGGTATTATTGGCAAATATGTTTTCCCATACAGTTGGTTGTCTTTTTATTTTAATGCTGTTTTCTTTAGCCATGCAGAAGCTTTTTATTTTGATGAGATCCCATTTGTTTATTCTTTCTTTTATATTCCTTGCTCTAGGGGACATATCAGTAAAAATGTTGCTGCGTGAAATATCTGAGATTTCCCTGCCAATGGTCTCCTCTAGGACTTTAATGGCATCATGGCTTATATTTAAGTCTTTTATCCACCTTGAATTTATTTTGGTGTATGGTGTAAGTTGGTGCTGAAGTTTCATTTTTTTTTGCACGTAGCTGTCCAGTTCTCCCAACACCATTTGTTGAAGAGGCTATTTTTACTTTATTTTATGTTGTTGTCCCCTTTGTCGAATATTAATTGACCATAGATACTAGTGTTTATTTCTGGGCTCTCCATTCTGTGGAACTGGAGTTTTCTAATTCTCTGTGCTTGCTGAGCTCTGGACCCTTTTATGGCTCTACAGTAGACTGTCTTCTCCTATTTATGCTCCTGTGTCATCCATGTCACACTGACCATGAGCTTGGCCACTTGTCTTGTTTTGACCCATAGAATATTAGCAAGTGTGATATGAGCAGAGGCTTTATAGACCCTGAAGTGAAGGGTTGTGTCCACTCCCAAAACTATTGTTTGGAAGCTGATTGACATGCTCTAGGGAAGCATGCTAGGGAATCTAGCTTTGGCTAGATTTAAACAGTGGTAAGTCAGTGAGCGAGAGGCCTGGGAGATGTGAGGCCATCTTGGAAATTTCAGCCCCAATCATGGTCCCTGCTGAAAGTGACTATATGAGAGACCTCAGCTCCATCCTGTGACACAGAAGGTAAGGTCCAGCTCAAAGGGTTACTCAACAAGATTGTGATAAATAATAAATCATTATCCCTTTACGCCAGTAAGTTCCATTGTTGGGTTTGTTGCACAGCAGTACAAAAATGAAACAGAGTTCTGTTCCATAGCTTATCTTCAAGTATCAGTATTGGATATTTAAAGGAAATTGCATCTAATTTCAGGGGCTAGCTTAGTGAGTAGTACTTATCCAAAGTCACATAAGCCCATTTTTTTTTCTTGTTGCATGCATGAATGGTATTACACTGCCATCTGGTGGCAAAGAATAACTGTTCTGGGCGTTTCAGGGAATCTGGTGAGTTTCTGCAGTGGTATTTGGGAAAGTGTGAAAATATGAAAGGCACATGTAAGCGCAGAGAGCTCCAAGGATTCAAAACTAGCAAGGAAAAATATTTTGCGAGGTGACAGTGATGAACGCATGCACAGAACAGGACTGCTGTGGCTAGTTGCTCTTGACCTTCCGATCATCGTGAATGGCTGTGGCCTCCGGGGAAATATGATGCTATGGAAAGCCAGCTACCTCTATTCTCATCCTTTCTACTACCGTTCTACTACATTGTGGAAGAAAGGAAATGATACTCAGATATGAAAATTGACTTCACACTTCTTCCTTCATCATATGAATGTGAAGTTGTGAAATGATCCTCAGCACTCTGAAGAGACGTTTGCTAACCCTTTTTGATGTGGGCAGAGACTGCTGTGAGTGGGGTGGAAAGTGGGTGGGTAGTGGAAAATGAGGGATTTGTCAGGTGCTGATCGCATTTAATATCACCGTGCGTCTCTGCTGCTGTCAGCAGGAACCGTACTATTGGGAAGGCAAGCAAAGAGGCTGCTGCTGAATGACTCAGCAAGCATGGCCACCTGGCCCCAGCTTCCTCATGCAGCCAGGGGCTCTGCCTCTTGTAACTGAGTTTATTTAGGTTTGGGTCTAGGGTTTTGCTATTGGAAATATCTTGTCCTTTCCATGATCAATTGTAGTGGTAACGCAAATGCTCTTGGGACTAGTAAATATTTACTGTGTAGAACCACAAATTTCTTTCTAGAATTAATTTTCATTAAAGAAAAATACATTTTTTGTTGTATATTTATCAAGGTACATCAACACAACACCTATTATAATAGGAAGTGGGTATTAATTTCTGCCCATGCTAAGTCTAGAAGAGAGAAAAAATAAACTTTCTTGCAAGTGAAATGATTTTATCTGAACTTATCACATTGGAAAAAAAACACAGTCCTTATTTTAGCTTTTGAAGTTGAAGCAAATTTTTCTTAATATAATATATATATTACAATAATAGCATCTAGTTAAGATTTCAATGTGACATTTCAGTTCGATATAATACACAGTCCCTGCCATGTTTTTATAAAACATTACTCGGTATGAGATATTCACATTAACTACAATTGCTGAAATGAAGGATGTTTAAATCTAGCGACAGTTTCTATCATTATTAAACTTCATTATAAAATAAAGCGTGTGGGTGGAATTGTGGCTTGATGCTTTTGTGATTTGCTCTCCTACCTTTTCAATGTACTTTCCAGTTACATCAGCTGAATCATTTCATCTTATAGATGCAAAGATGAAGGAAGAGAACAAAAACACGGCCATTAACGGAAGCAGTGCAAATGTGCATAGTTAATGGGAACCATTTTGACATTTTGCATTTGATTCCATGGTGTACCTACTCAAACAATTTCAATGGCATATTAGAACAAAATGCTACATTGTGCTCCTCACTAAGAATGCAAGTAATAGACTTCAAAAATTACCTTTTCAGTGAAAGTATTATCTGCTGGAAATGAAGAAATGTTTTACATTATGACACTCTAATAGTAGTAACGGGGGGAGCGATGGACTGGCGTGATAGCTCAGGCAGGAGGTGTTTGACTTTTTACTCTCCAAACTGTGTTTTTTTTTTTCATTTTCAAAAGCACAAGAGCAGTGTTCCTCTTTAAGTTCCTGGGTTCCGAGTTTTTAACCTCTCCTGATGGAATTGTTCCTGATCCAACTGAAGCCGATGATGGTGAGGATGGAGCCCAGATCCTCAATCGCTGCAGGAGTGGAGTGTAAAGTGTAACGGCCACTTTTCAGTGTGTTCATTCTGATTCTGGGAGACAGCCTTGCTTTATAAAAATAAGTAGATAGTTTTTCAAAATCTAAACATAGGAAAATTGCTACGTGGCCTCTATTGTGCATACGAATAGGCAGCTCATTTGTTGGGGAACAAATATATGGGCTATGGATTCTATTAAAGATGTGATTTATTGGGAGTATTTTGATATAAGACAGAAAAGAGAATGCTTACACATCTGAGGAAGGAGCCCCAGTTGTGGGAGGTGTGTCTACATGATATATTCTTATATTCTTCATTGAAGTACCTTAACATAGAAATCTCTTATTTGATTCCCATAACACCTCTGTGAAGCAAACACCATTTCCTTCATTTTTCTCATGTGAAAACTGTAACTCAGAGAGAATAAGTGATTTGTACAAGTCCACACATCTAATATGAGACATAACCAGAATACTAACTTGCCTATGAATCTATTTGAGAAAAATGTGGAGGTGGGGAGAAAAAGGGGAAAGAAATCAGTGCTACAAGGCCAAGTGTAAGAAGGTCTTTTCATTGGGCCTGGGTGGATTTTAACTATATGTTGACACTGATTAGAGGTTGGATGCAAGGTTGGTGGAAAAGATCACAATGATAAGACCTGAAAATGATTTTGTTTACAGCAATATGAACAATGCAAACTAACCAGATAATAAGTGACTTGGTATCTGATGGTAGGTTCTAGCAGAAAGAAATTTCAAGGTCTGGCTTCTTTGTATCCCTGGCACCTACTCTGCAGCTAACGGCACTAATGTGATAACACACTGCCCACCATGGGCAAAAGCCAAGTGCTGACCGCAGGGCATCTGTGCTTTGGCACCTTGGTAATTTGATGGAAAAGGGCCAGACAGAATCTAGGTCAGAACTACAGGGAAACCCAAAGGTCTACTTCTGTACAAGAGGAAAAGATGTTATGCTTTGAGGTTAAAAGGCAAAGAAGAGAAAGCCTACTGCGACATCCATTTCACTGCCTTCTATTCTATAGTTTTTTTTGCAAAGCAGCTTGCAACCCAAGATTCTGGCTCTTGGTTCATTGCAAGTACCACGTGGACATCAACAATTCAGAGTGTGTCTTGGTTCTGTTGCTCAAGATGGGGCCTTCTATGAAAATACACCCTCCTCATTGCTTGTCTAGTAGTTCTGAATTTCTTGGAAGTCTATGAGTTATATGGAAGAAAATAAGAGGTCTGAACACTAAAAAATCAATTTCTGTGTTATCTAAGAGAAGATAAATAATAAATGTCTACAAACACTCCAGGTGCCAACAATTGTTGTATATAGATGTAAAAATTAGTCAACCCATTGACTGTACTGGTTATAAACACAAAACAATGCAGTAATAGGATTAGTTTACTTGAAATTTCAAATCTTATCATTCTGGCCAATTCCTAAGAGCACTGAAACAATTGTGCTCACATGTTTTGGGGAGAGGGATATAATATATAGTGTGAAATTTTCTTTAAAATTACCTTTTTACTTAGCATGGAAACTTATCCTTTTAGAGTAGCCATCAGAGCCCCTCCTGGTGGAAGAGACTATAATATAGTAAGCGTTATTACACTTAGTATATACCCATCAGTGAGGTTTCTTTCTTAAATATCTCCATTTTAGATCAAACATATCAGCAACTAGTATATTTTTCCTAAGGCATAGCATTATTTCCCGAGCTGAACTCATCTCCGCAGAGTCTGTTTTTTAAATTGGATATTCCTTCAGCCCTGAAGTAAAGTTTACGTCTCCACAGTGGGCAGGCTCGCGTTTCTCAGTGAGGAAGCAAATTGCCACATTCGCTGGTTGAGGAACTCCTAAAGACCCGTGTCCACATAAGAGCATCTGACATAAGCTGAAGAGCTGATGCTCTTGGGCAAGTTGGGGACCCTTCATTAGCCAATTGGATGAGTGATTTGTCACAGTAGACATGGTGGGGTCTCCATACTAAGCCAGGATAGGGCAACAAAGAAAATTACAAATGATGAGGGAAGTCGCAAACTTGTACGTACATATGCTGGGAGGGAGATGGAAGGTCTGTGTGCTTGTGGTGGTCTTCAGAAGCTCAGTTCTGAAGAAGCATGTCACTTAGATAGCAAGTAAAGGGCACAGACTAACTCCAGACCCTCATACTTAGTGAGGGTTGGAGTTAGGGCCTTTCAGTACACTAAGGGACTTGGCTCTTAATGGCTTGAGGTCTGAAAAGTAGCTTAAGCATCAAGACCCTAGGTGGGTTTGGAGTGATGAACTTTTCTAAACGAATAGATTATGGACAGTCAACACAATTGATCCTTTTATGGAATGTGAACTGTGGCAGCAAAGAAGGCTGATGTGCTCATAAACTTACATGTTGAAGGGAAGGGGTTGGTTCGGACAGATTTCTGACAGGATTTTGACTTGATGGGTGCTGCTCACCCGGACAGCTAGCAAGTTGGTAGAGAGCTGTACTCATAAGCACATTAGGTGGCAGAGCAACAAAAAGCATGCCTGGACTTCAGGTGCCCTAAATGCAAAAAACACACTTTGCTGGTTTTGTGGAGGCCGTGGGGACCACGTGCTGCCTGCCTGCTGCCCGGTAGACAGGAGCAAGGGCAGAAACGGTGCTCTGTGTAAGCATATGCTTCTCTGTGGAAGCTGACAACAATAATTGTAACTGTAATTGTTGTTCAATAAACATAGGCACATCTATTTGTTGTTTACACAAGGACATTCATGCAAAGAATGTGTGCCTGCCTTGGTGTGCCTACAACTTACATTTGGACCTTCACCTATTAAGGAACTGAAGGGTTATGTAAAATGAGAAAAAAAAAACACCTTTCTTGAGAGAAACTTGAGGAAAATGTGCCCTAGAAAAATCTGCCATTGAATTTCAGGGAAGATTTTTGTCTAAAACTGGTAGTTTTCATCAAACAGTATTTTAAAGTACAAACTATGTTACTTAAACTAATAACCTATGTCTTGAGTTCTAGGCTCATGCATTGACAACTATGTGCCATGAAGACAAACTGCAAAAAGGAGGATCACCTGATGTGTGAGTAATTAGGATAGACAATGATGCCAGGTGGTCCCTCAGTGCAGAATAACGAGAACAGGATGTCAAAGCACAGCAGTCTACACTAAAGAAAAATCAACGTGTATTCACCATCATTCTTAGAATGTTAGGCTGATTATCCACTTCAAGTAATTGAGGCAGTAGATGAATGTGTGTAGCCTTTTTTTTCTCTTTTAGAATGCAGAGTTACATATAAAGGTTAACTGGTATCTCATACTGCTCATCATTCTTTACCTCAGTCATAGATTTCCAAGGAAAGAGATACCCTTTCCAATGACTAATTCTTACCAAGATTTTATCATCTCAAAACCATGCTAGTGTAATTTGTGATTTTTCAATTGCACACACATAGGCATAAATACATATATGCAAGTATAAAACATAGGCACACTTATGTACACACTGACACACACCATTTATATCACTCAAGGCTTCAGGTGCTGGAAACTTCAAGTAGACTCTTTTGGAACAGACTCTCCTGCTTTACGTCTCTACCTCTAAAGAGAAAGCATGGTCTATATGAATGGAAGGAGACTTGCACTTCATTCATAAAAATGGACTTGAATATCCCCACCCTGAGGAACCTTTGCAGGTCCCATGGGGGTTAGAGAACACCTGTTCACCTTAGACCTTTGAAGAGAACATAGAGGTCTTCAGTGGTGAAACATTCTATGACTTCATCATTGTATTTTATCATCATGAAAGCTTGAAATCTGTAAGGTGTTTGTTTAAAACCTTGTTGTTTCTAACTTCTGGGGGAAGAACCCTTCATGAAAGATCATCGTAACATTATTTTCTCAACTTCCTGTTTACAAAACCAAAGTTATCAACCTGTTTTCATGAGGATTTTAGGAGATTCAAAAGAAGGAATGTTCCTAGGACAAGTGAAAGTCAAGGAGGCAAACTTGGCCAAAGAGGTGATTTTATCTCTGCATTTTTTCAAATGATCCTCTTCAGTCCATATTCCCAAGGTTTTTGTCTAAGTCCTAAGACTGGAGGATTTCATGAATAGCTTATAAAAATAACAGGGGTGTGTCAAGAAAGTCTCTGAAATATATTGAAACAAATGTCAACATGATTTTTAAATCTTAAGCTGCAGACTGTGATGCCATTGTACTGAGAATTTTTTTTCCATCTATATTAGTGAAGTGACTATTGAAGCATTCACAGCATAAGTAGAGCAAAGAGTGACACATAGTTCCATGACATGTAGTCAGCTGTAAGAAGGGGGGAAGGCCACAGTCATCTCTGGGACTGAGGAACCTTGGTGCTGAACCTTACTTACTTCCTATGCTGTGCAAGCAGCAAGCATTAGAGTAGGGGTGTCAAATTCATGTTCACTGGGGGCCACGTCCGCCTCACGGTTCCTTCAAAGGGCTGAATGTAACTTTAGGATGGAATAAATGTAACTTCTTCTTGACTGGGGGCATAGGGCTTGGCACTGATGCTGGATGGAGACAAGGTGCCAGGCTGGATAAAACAAGGTGGAGGGCTGGGTTCAGCCCGTGGGCCTTGTGTTTGCCACCTGTGCCTTAGAGAATTGAATGGAACTCACATGGCCACAATAGGGCACTAATGAGAAGCACACCATACAGTATCCAGAAGAACTAGATTTTCTAGCAGGTTTTTGAAACCATAGAATAACCTGAGGATTTCCTTAATTAGGTGGATAAGTTTAAGGTAGGGTGGGATTGCCAGCTTCTGCAGGAGAAAGTTCATCTCGAAAAGAACTGTTATTGTGATGTTATTGTATGGTCAGAGTTTATGAGGCTTGAAGTAAAGTAGATTAAACATTTTCCTTACCACTAGGTGTAACTCCCTCGAGGGCCAAACCTTACCCACCTGTGTTAGTCTGCTCCAGCCTGTCATAAGAGAATAATATAGGCTGGATGACTAAAAAAATTGTTTTTTCAGAGTTCTGGAGGCTGGAAGTCCAAGATCATGGTGCTAGCAGAGTTGGGTTTCAGGTGAGGCCTTTCTTCTTGGCCTGCTGTTGACCACCTTCTCACTGTGTTCTCACATTGCCTTTGCTCTTTGCACATTCACTTCTGTTTCTCTTCTAGTAAGGACACTGGTCCCAATGGATTTGGCCTCTACCCTTGCAACCTTGTTTAATCTTAATTACCTCCTTAAAGGCCATATTTCCACATACAGTTACATTGGGGTTAGGTCTTACACACACACACATTTGGCAGATAACAATTTAGTCCATAGCATATCTATGCCCTCTGATCTCCCAAAATTCAGGTCTCACTCACGTGAATGACGTACTCACCCTATCCCAACAACTCCCAAAGTCTTAACACATTTCAACATTAACTTTAACACTCAAAGTCCTCTAAATTAAGTATGAATGAGACTTGAGTCATAGCCATCCTGAGACAAAATTTCTCTTCAGCTGTGAACCTGTGAAACCAAACCAGTTATGTACTTCTAATATGTAATGGTAGGACTGGCACAGGATAGACATTTCCATTCCAAAAGGCATAAATTGAAAAAAGAAAGAGATGAAGGGTCTCAAGCAAGCCCAAAACCCAGCAAGGCAATTTCATTAGATCTAAGGCAGGCCAACCAAGGCGGTGGCCTTTCTTACAGATGCACTGGGGTGGTGGCTTTGTCCCTTTGGCAATGGATGGCATCTGTTCCCATGAGGCTTTGAGTGGGAGTAAGTATACTTACTTGTTCACAGACACTGAGGAGGAGATGGTGTTGTCCCTTTAGACCTATGTACTCTGGGCTTACAGTGGCAGTGGCTAGCCCTACTGATCAACAAATCACCCTCAGTGTCATTGGGGTTTTGTTTTGAAGGATAAATCACACTTGTAGCTGTATACCTTTATCGTTGTATCCTATGGAATCCCCCAAATTGAAAGCCTTCCCACTACATTTAGTCTGAACTGACAGTGTGTCTGCTGGTGTAATTCCATCTCTATTCCTGGTTTATGCTGTGATGGCTGACCAAATCCATGGGTAATCACTCAATGGAGTGATTGTCCAGCTACACCCTTGGTGTTTTCTCTGGAATGCACTTTCTCATTTTTGGCAATCTAGATAAGCTGAAGAGTCATCAAATTTTCAAGTTTTGGTTTCCTTTTGTTTGACAGGTTCCTTAATCTCTCTTTCTCTTCTTGCATTTTGCTATAAGCAGTAAAGGGGAACCTGGTGTGCAGATACGATTCCTGGTTTGCCTTCTCATGTGTCCTAATGAGGCCTTTTCTCCACACCTGTGCACGCCTGCTGTGTCTTCCTCTTCTTGTAAGAACACCAGTCCTATTGAATTAGGGCCCCTTCGAGACCTCATGTAATTTAAATTACCATTTTAAAGACCCTATAGCCAAATATAGTTATGTTGGAGTTAGCACTTCAACATATGGATTTGGGGGGATGTATTCAGTTCATAACATCATTTTTATTTTATTAAGTACAGGTTCACTGCAGAGGATGAATGTTTATTAAAAGACCCAATTGTTATAGCTCACCATCATGGCCAATGGACTGGGGATGAACACCGAAAGTATGAGGATTAAAACGGCCTAAACTAGTGCAGTACCTCGTATACTAGAACTGCGTCAGTTCACCAGAAAAGCCACCCCTTTCAGCTAAGGGTTGTAGGAATTTTCACAGAATGTGTAAAGTCCCTAGGAGATGAAATACTAGAAGTATTTTATTCTTTCAGTGAGCTGATTGAGAAAATTGTTAGGAAAGAAACAAATGAAGGGGTATATGCTTGGTGACAAATGGTGTAAGAAAGTGCAGACCCCAGAAGATCCCAGAAGAATTTAGTTGGGCACGTGGTTCTACTACTCAGTAAATCACGCATTAGCCACAGGACAATGAAAACGAAAAATGTTAAGTCTCATAGAAAGCTTGTTTGAAAAGCCAACTGGTACATCTGATTTTGATCCAGTTTTTATATTCTAGAAATATTAATCCTTTTTGGATATATTTTAAGAAAAGAATTCAAAAGTGGAAAAGCTGGTAGATATCATTTATTTTTTAATATTGAAAATAATAAGATGGGGGAACTTGCTGGCAAAGTTCCCCTGTGTGCCACGGATGAAAGTAACACTACCAAGACATGATCTTGGGGAGGAGAGGTGGCCAATCTCTCAGAGGAGAAAGGCCAGGAGCCCCTTCCTCAATGGCTTTTATTGGGTTGTAATACACAGGAATACAGGTGGCAAGGGTCAAACAGTCGATAACATTTCAAAGAAATCTGAGGCCTTAGTCTGAGTCCGTGTCCGTCAGGAAAGGGGGTTGCAGAAACTTTGGGAGACATACTCATTTCCTCTTTGGACCTTTATCATGTGAATGAAAGCACTCCTAGCAAAGTAGGCTTCACAGGACTTTTAGGAACTCTTATGCCTGATCACCCTGGGTCCCGCTGTTATTGGCAAGGGGCTGCACCACCTCCCCCATCACAAGTTTTCAGGCTTAAGTGGATTAGAGTCAGGAAGCACTTCTTCCAGAGGACATGGGGATTCCGGCTATGTCAGAACAGCTGGGGGATGAGGGTCCATCACTCCCTCTTTGCTGCAGCCCCCCGAGTCCTTCCATGATGGCCTCCCAAGTGATCGTGTCTGGCTTAGGTTGCCCCCCCTCTGAGGGGTCTTACCTGTCATTGACTATCCGACCATGCATTGGGGGCAGGGGATGAAGCAGAAGCAGCACTGCTGCCAGAGATAAAATTTGTCTCATTAGTGGCGCAAGGTCCAGAGGTCGCTCACTCAGCCTTAGCCATGGGGGGCAGTTACAACTCCTGAAACCAGGCAGAGCGGTTCCCAACAAATAAGCATGAATTATAAAATACAATAACATTAAATAAAGTTATTGATACTTCAAAAATATATGCTGCTAGTTGTATCTATTTTCTTTTTGCCAGCCACATGTAAGAGAGCCCATTTCCCACACCCTCAGGGTGGGGATCATATTTTACTCATTTTTGCATATCTTTTCTCCACCAACTGGACCCTGCCCACCATATTGTTGAATGAATGAGCACCCTAAGATATTTTCTGCAAACAATATGTGTCTTCATTCCTACTGCCCCTACTTTCTCCTCCTTGCCCAGATTTTTTGCACTGGTGCCTAGTCCTACTCCGACAGCCATCATTGTTTCCTGAATAACTGAAACTAATTGAATCTAATTTTCTTAAACTTTTAGAAAATAAAAACATGAAAATGTTGTAAAGTGCTCAAAAGACATTAGGCATTAGAAGAAAGAGCAAAGAGATTTGACTTGCTTCCTGTGAAGCAATATTTCTGAGACCATGCTTACATATTTTCTGTGAAAGCTGTTAAATGCTGCAGATAAAAGGGAAAGAAAATGAATCATTTCTATGCCTATAGAACAGGAGAGAAGTTAAAGATAAGTAAAAAAAACAGTTTCTGAAGAAAAGAAATAAAGTCAATCAAGATATAAAACTGTACTCCCCTTCCCGCCCCCTGACCTCCTTCCACAGAACACACTTTTGGTTCCTTTATTCTGCTATAATGTGGCATGAGGCTCTGGAATACTTTGAGATAGGAGGTAAGACTATGAACAATGAGCTGATTTTTTTTTCTTGCCTTTTCTAAAATTGGTCTGCAGCAGAGTGAAAAGGAAGATTTGATTGCTACATTGGAGTATCTCTCCAGAATTCAAACCAAGCCTTAACTTCCTTATAACAAACTCACCTAAAGTAAACCACAGCTTGCAGAGAACATTTTTGCTCCTTTAAAAAAATAATATCATAATTATAATCTGGTTCATTGAAACTTGAGGTGTACTAGGTTAAGAATTAATTGTGAACAGATAGCAACTGGAACTGGAATTTTCTGAAATTGTAGCCTCCACCCCCAGCTCATGTTGGATTGAATCTTAGAGTAGGAATGACTACAGAATTTGCTTTGGAGACTTTGGTGTGGTTGCTATGACAACAAAACTTTAGGGCATTGTTGTCTACATGGAATCACAAAATGACAGATGGCCCATTATGAAACTGTACATATTAGGAGATGAAAAGAAAATTCATCATTCTCCAGTCCATCCATTGTGCTCTTGTAAAAGAGTTGGAATACGATGACTGAGTAGGATGAGAATAGGTAACCAGAAAGAAAAGGTTAAAATAAAACTTCATCCATCTTGAAACCATGTCAGCTAACTTGAAGACTGCTTATAGATTTTTGTCTATAATCCTCTACCCATATAGGGGATTATATCCCATTAAGCATTTATTTGGCATCACTTGGTGCAAGTTTGAAATTTCTTCCATTTCCATTACAGCTAGGAGACCAAAATAAAACTAGCTAAAGTTTTATTTTGGGTAACAAGAGGGTAACACTCTTATGTAAGTACAAATGGGAAGTTCTGGTTCTCTTACCCTCCTCTGGGTGGTTTTGACAACGTGCTGGATGATATAAATGACTGAATAACTAGAAAGGCTGGGTATTTTTCCTTGTAGATCTAACCAAGATATAACATATTGAAGTTATTTTTCAAATTGAATATCAGACTTCAAGCCCATGATATAAAGTGCTGAGTTAGGACCTTAAAATCTTCACTGAAGATTCAGGAAATAAGTTTAGGAGGAGCAGTTGTGAAAGCCTTAGCAATTTAGGAGGAGCTGATGACTCAGTGTGGGTAAACATCATGATGAATCTGCTGCATTATGCTATTTCCGAAATCTTGCTATCCAGTCCACAGAAACAGTAACTTATGTGTTTCAGTGGTCATATTTCAGACTGTTGGTACAAATGTACCTATCTATCTACACATCATCTACCTATGTGTCCATCCTCATCTTTGTTGCCCATATATAACTGAAAACCTCTGGTAATAAGTAGATCTTAAGTCATTCCACAAGACGTGTTAATGGCACTATACCAGTTTTACCTTTTTTTCAAATATATGAAGGATGATGTCACAGAAGGCAATTCTCTGAAGCTCAAAGGGGAATCTTTCAGAAGAAACATCTCAGCTCAACATACTAAAAACTCTCTGGAGGCCAAGCTTTCTCAAAATCACATGCTACCTTAGATGGTAGTGAATTCCCTTTCATTAAAAGTCATTAAGCGTCAGTGTTTGGCCTCATGGCATGTATGCTGTCAGGAGGACATAGATATCAGAAGGGATCCTTGGCTATATGGCTGCAATGGGTCTTTCAGCTTTGATACCTACTGTTTATTCCTTAGTCTCTGAGCTGGGCCTATGCTGCTCACCAAACTCCTTAAACATGAAACTCCTGCATTCATCTGGCTTGGACGCTTCTATGGCAGGGCCCACCAGTCATTCACAAAATTGGATAGTGCAGTTGAGAATGAGTGAATATAAGGACAAGGGCAGTATGACTAGAGTTATTCTTTTTTGATGGCTATTTGGTATATTTTTAACCTTGGCCTCTAAGGATGAAAAGTCAATACAATTAACCCTGATGACACTCCCTGTTTTCCAAAGATTCTTGTTTAATTAATAGACTTGGCAAAGTCAAAGACTTGTTAAAATGAGGAAATAAGGCCGTTTCACCTTTCTAAAGAGCTCCTGCAGTAAATCAAAACATACTACTTTGAATAACACTTTCTCATATTTTAGCAGCATAACACTTATTGAGGAATAGTTTTGCTGGTGAGAGTTTTTGTTGAATGCCATAAAATATTATTAAAAATATTTAATTTTGGGAGATATCTGTATGTAGTATTGCTAACACACACAAATGTTTAAATGCTATTCATTTCTCGCATGTTGGCATGTTGTAAAATTCTGTTTTCTTTTCATTCCTAGATGTTGTAAATAAACTGGATCTGTACAGTAGGTTTTTGTCAGGCTCCCAGAAAGACAATTTTATTTTATAGCACATCTTAGAGTGACAGCCAGAAACTGTTCTACACCACCTCAGTACAAACAAAATTAGCTTTTCACAATATTTTTGCAGATGTTAAAGGTCATTAATAGAATGAAACCAGATGACTAAAGCAATGCATTTGGAATGATTGGGTTTTATTTTTCTCCCTAGCTTAAAGACACAAGGTTCCATTTTCTTTCTTACTTGGCTGCATTTCAGGTTTTTTTTCAGTTATTTAATGGTTTCCAAAATCATAAAAGTAAAAGTGGTAAGATATGTATTTCTTGGCCTATGCCACCTTCCTTGTTTGACAGAATTGAAATTTTATGAGGATGAAAATAGTATTAACCATTCAAAAAAACCGTACTGTTTAACAATTGCCCAAGCTTTCTATTTTTATTGAGGTAAAATTTTTGTTATGAGTCATTTGAAATCCTCTTTCCAATTAAAAAGAGGATAATTAACTGGAAGAAATGCTACTAGTTTATTCTTTCAGAAGAAAAGGGAAAGAGCTTTTTTTAAAAAGGTTTTTAAGCTACAGTAACTTACTGATTGAAGAAGGCTGTGAGCTTTGTTAAGGCAGGATGGGTATACTGCCTGTCCATACTGTTTTACTCGGAGCATCTGGCCTGCAAGTGAAGAAGCTGCAGTTCATGCTGACAAGTGCGTTTGTTTATGTTAGCAGCATTCACAGATCGGTTTGAAATGCACAGATCTGTACTTTCTAGAATGACCCTGCTAAAGGGGGTGATTTGAAAAATAATTTTCATCATGTCAGTTAAAAAATAATTTTCATCATGTCAGTTAAAAACAAACAAACATAATTTCACTCCATTTTTTTTTGTGAAAATGTGGTCCTGGTTTCCAGATTTACTTGTATATATGTAGTGCATGTTGAAGGAGTTCATGTGTCGTTTTCTTACCAGAGTGGACAGAGGAGTCCACTGTGTTTAAATCCAGAGGGTTTAAATCCAGAAGAGGATGTAAACGCAAGTGGATGGGCTGTTTGGTGGCAGTGACATTGGCCCAGTGCACCAGAGGGAAGGCAGGAAGGGTGGGCAGGCAGATTGGTTGATGGGAATGTGGGGGCATCTGGGACCTGAGGGAAATTGCTGAGTCATAGTACTGGGCTTATTTTGTCTTTGTTATCTCTCAGGAAAAAGTTTTCTCTGATATTTAAAAATAATTAGCCATGATGCAGGTCCAAGAAAATAACACCATGTGCTTGTTTGACACTGGTGTAAAGGACCCTTCTCCACTGGGTCTAGCAAACTGGTGGTT
The DNA here is from genome assembly GCF_021234435.1 of Artibeus jamaicensis. Taxonomy (NCBI): domain Eukaryota; kingdom Metazoa; phylum Chordata; class Mammalia; order Chiroptera; family Phyllostomidae; genus Artibeus; species Artibeus jamaicensis. The sequence goes on from NW_026522059.1 coordinate 43,875,490, forward strand.
GTGTTATACCGTACGGCCACATGGGATTCAGCTGCTTGCTACCCATAAATTCTGGAGGCAGAGATTTGGTGAAAAGGAAAGGAGTATTTTTAAAATTTAAAGCCTATACAGTTTTTGGAGAACAACAAGTTTTTACCTCAAAGCCCATTCTCTTTAAGACACCCAAAGGCAAATAACTCCTCCAGCCTTTGCCAGGTCAGCTCAAGACTGTGCCTGGAACCCCTTCTCCCATTTAAAAATGCCATCCTTTGGGGAACAGAGGTGAATTAGCTGGCTCCCAGGCACACAGTTCAGCTCCATGCATCTTCTGGAGCCTGTGCACACTGGCGTCCTGCTTGCAGCGAGCTGTCCTACTCATGGCATGCTGCCCTGTCATCTCCCGCTCCCCACTGGCCCAACGCCTGCATCCCATCCCTCTGGCCATTTCTAGCTGGTGCATCTGTGTACCTGACAGAGCAGGGCCGGGTGCCAGCTTCCTGGGGGGGGAGGGTCACAGGGCCTGTCATCTGGCCACTCTGTCTCTAGGGCATGCTGATCCCAGAGCACTCCGGTCCCAGACCCCAGACAGGGCTACTGAGGGGGGAGGAAAGAGTGCGAGTTCATGGCCCTCCATTTAAGTATTCTGCCCTCAAACCCTATATGCTGCAGAAGCTAGTAGAAGCATTTTTTCCTCTGTCCAAACACTTCACTAGCCTGGTGCATACTCTGTGCAAGCTTCCCTCTGCTGTGTCATGCTGCACTAGTTGTTTACCATCACCTGGGGGTGAGGAGATCTGTCACACTCTGGTGGTGGCTTCAATCTACTGCCTTGGGGTTTTCTGCCATTGCCCCCTCACTTCAGGAAGTGCAGCATTTTTTTCTGTTGTGTCACTGGCTGCTGCCTGGTTGCTGGGGTGATGTACGCTGGGCCACACTAACTTGTGTACTGCTGTCTCCCGCAGCATCCTCCTATGGCCCCTCCCCTCTTCTCCCGGGAAGGCAGACAGGCTCAGGTACTGTCTTGGGGATCCCGTCTTCCTTCTGCCCAGCCATTTGGCCAGATCCCCCCTACAATGTTTAAGTGAGCTTTAGAAAAAAAATACAGAGCTGGGCTGCATGAATTGTCTGCCCCTTCTCGTCTGAGGTTTGGCCAGCAGATTGCAACCATTAGAAATTCTGTTGTTGAATTTTGTGAACATTTAAAAACATTTTGATTATCATTTTTTTGTGATGGCATTACTTAAAATGGCATTAAATATAAAACTAAATTTCCCTTTAACTGGTATCTCTCTATCTTTTCTTTGGAAGCCATGATTATGAGTTTGATACTGTGGATGAGAAAGGGCCACATACTAAACCCGACAAGCTCAGGGAAGGCCTACCTGGGAGCCTCGCAAACTCAGAGACCAGAGTAACCACATAGGATGGTCTGAAATTAAAATTTTCTGTCTGAAAGCGGGTTATGGTGGACAGTCATGCCCTAGGCTTGAATCTTCCCTGACAAAAGTCAATCTTTACCTTAACTGAGCCATCTACTATTTTTTGCACCTATGATAATGTAAGAGGGTGCAGCCAGGGGGCCCCCAAAAGAAGGATTCATAATGAGGTCCAGAACTCAGGGTGTCCAGGAAATATTAAAAGTATGGGATGTCTTTGTCCCCACAAGTCTGAGCTGGGGGGATGGGACACATGGAGCAGGGCCATTGAGTTGTTTTGCATAGCAGCAGTTTTGCAGATAACCTCTAGAATGGTTATTTAACATATCCGTAACCTTTAACTGGTTTCATAGATATGGTAAATAGCTGTGGCCAGGCTTTGAGGCAGGGAGAAGGGAGTGACTTCCACCCAAGATGTAACTGGGAGGCAACTCCCAGCCCTCCTTACAGTGCCTGCATGAGAGCTTGCAGATGACCGGCTCCATGCCATGGGGCCACGCCTGCCCAGACTCACTATGGCAGCCCAGTAAAGCTGGGAGGATATGGAAGTCCTGGCAAGTGCAGCCAATTGTGGGAGAAGTTGGAAATGGGGCTGCGGAGGAAGATTGGCATAGGGATTTAAACGCAGACTCAGCAGCCACTGAAGAGAGAACCACATGGGAACTCCTGCAGTCATGTGAGAGAGAATCACCATGTAGCTTTAGCAAAGAGAACCATGGGGCTTTGGCCAGAGTCGGGGTACCACCACTTCTTCCTCGCAGCCATGAGAAGAATCATCATGCGACTTTAGCAGAGAACCACCACATGGCTTTCTATTTCTTTTCCTGAGATACGGTACCTTGGACTGGGCAAAGGGGGAAAGTGATACAGGGTGCAGCCAAGGGGGGGGGCTCCCAAAAAAGATTTGGAATGGTGTCCAGAATTCAAATTGTATAGGAATATTGGAGAGACATATAAGATGTCCTTACCTCCCTCCCCCCGCCCCTGGGGGAAGGGACAAATAGAACTAGGGCCCTTGAGAGCTGTTTTGCATAGCAACAGTTTTGCAACTAACCTCTGGAATGATTATTTAACATATCTATAACCTTTAACTGGTTTCATAGATATGTTAAATGGCTGTGGCCAAGTTTTGAGCCAGGGAGAAGGGAGTGGCTGCTACCCAAGATGTAACTAGGGGCTAAGCCCCATGAGTGAGAGCGCCTGTGTGAGAGCTTGGAAAAGACTGGCTCCGGGACATGAGGGGGTAACTGCCCAGGTGAGGAGAGGGCCATGCGGTTTGGAGCAGAGTGAAAGAGTACCACTCGACTTTGCCAGAATGGAGACGTGGTAGCCAGATGAAAGAGGGAGCCACACGGTTTTGGCAGAGTGCGGACCCTGTCTTTCCCAGGTGAAAGGGAAAACCGTGCAGCTTTGCCAGAATGGAGATCCCTGCAGCCAGATGAAGAAGAAAGAACACATGGTTTTGGTGGAGTGCAAACCCCTGCAGCTTTGGTAGAAGAGGCCCAAGTGGATTTGGGGTGCCCCCTTTGGCCATGTGTCCTAGAAAGCAGGAGAGACTTTGACTGAAACTTGGTACAAAGAACTCTTGCCAGTAGACCGTGAGAGGGTGCCACATGATTTTTGGATTAACTCGAGAGCCTGCAGGGTGACACAGCTGACGGTGCCAGCGGCCTGAAACACAGACGTGTGCTCTTTTCCTGATTTACGGTACCCGGAGTTGGGACAGTGGGAGAAGGGAGAGCTGTGTGGGTGTAGGTGTATACCCTAAAGGACTTTGATATTTTAGTGGAGGTGTTAAGCCTACATAGCATTAAATAAACATTTTGTTTCCTTTTCATAAATCTCTGGCATTGAGAGATGTCTTTCCAATTGGCGGCGGACAGAAAAGCCCAGTAGATATTAGTATTCTGTCCTTGGGAGGGGTCCCTGTTCTGTAGCAGTTTTTGGCATCCTTAGGTGGGCCAAATATTGTCCCCCCTCGGACCTCTTGTTAGATAACAAAAGGAATGTGTGTTTGTGGGTGTTTTAAGGGACTTTGGGATTTTGATGAAGACATTAAGTCATTACTCTTAAGTCTGTATAACTTGAATAAATAATTCCTTTCCTTTTCACCAATCTCTAACATGGAGAGCTATAATTCTCTGGTCAAAGGCAAAGTGAACCTAGTACAGGGGGACCCCAGGAGAAGGGGGGTCAACTCGGTAACATTGTGGGACCCCCTTCCCTGGTGGCCAATTCAGGAAAACCATGGGAGACCACATGTGCGGTAGCTTTACAACTACTTGTCACAGTAAAAGCCTGCCAAAACTAGCCAGGAAGGATCGCCCTATAAGAATAGAGTCCCTCCAGCCCAAGAGGTCAATCCCTGCTTGGAGTTGGCCTGCTCCCATGTTCTCTGCTATAAACTCTGGGTGTTCGGTTCAATTCTTTGTCCGGATCACCAAAAACCTGATTACCTGTGCCCACCTGTGACAATAACATACCTTTGGAATGTCAGAATAATTTCCTTTTGTCTCATCCCTCAAACCTCAACCTCTGCACCAGAACAAAGACCACAAATCTCATTACAGTTATCATGTTAATTGTTAACTGTTAGCTGTCCTATACCCACCTATGTAAAAAAAGTTATGTGTGTATTCATTTTACTTTCTATCCAGTACCAGAGACTTCCCACACTTTGCTTTCTTCAGCCTCCATAATCCGTCACCAGTGAATTTCCTGTAACCCCCTTATTCCTCCTCCTTTGAATGTAATGTATAAAATAAGGTGCAAAATTGCCATTCTCTGTGGCATTTTCTCAGTCCATTGAAGTTCTGTTTCCTGGCAGTTATTTTTAGTTTGGTTCAAATAAACTCATAAAAAATTTTTCTGGTTTAGATGTTTTTTACATTGACAATATGTTTTTTACATTGATAATATAAATATAATGTATTTGTATACAAATACATAAAAAGAAACTAGTTATTGATTTTTGTGTTTCAAAAATCCGCATAAATTTTGTAAATAGTTTTTAATAGACCAATTCATCTAAAATATTTTAATCTTTATTTGATAATAGAAATAATTTCATTGTAACTGTTTGAATGTTTTCATCTTTAAGTTCTTGAGATTTTAAATGTGATTGGTATGAAATAAAAATCTATCTTTGTAATGTTTCATAAGAAAATCAGTTGTACCATTTACTGAAGAAATAAATCCCTTATTTAATGCTGTCATATTCCAAGTTCACATATACATTTGATCTTTATAGTTCATTCCCTTAACTAGTACTCTGTGTTAATAATATAGTTATATACTATATTTTAATTCTCAATATTTTCTTGCTATATTTCAAAATTATTAATATATTATTTTCATGTCTTTTTTCTTATAAATTTTAAATTTAGTATTTCAAGTTTCATAAAATCTTATTGGCATTTTGATTGGACATGAATTGAATTGATAGACTAAAACGGGAAAATTCTACATCCTCAAAATAATGGCCATGTCTAACCAAATATTTTTCTATTTAGTCAATTCTTTTACATCCATAAGTAAAATTTTACAATTTTTCCCATGTAGGTTTTGCCTGTATGTGTATTACAAATGCTACTATTACACAAGTTGAGCTGGCTCTAATTATAGATAATTTGCATGTATTACTTCATTTAATCTTCTCATTAATCCTTTGATAAAAGTACAAGTTATTATCCAAATTTTCAAGTAACAAAGTAAAAATCTAGACACATTGAGTAATTTGACCAATGACATGAGGATGCTAATTGAAAGAGCCAAATTGAGACCAAATTGATCTGACGCCATTAATTTTAATTATTACGTAAGACAATCTCTGGCTTCCTTGGCACGCTATAGATTTTATTGCTATTTTAAATAAGATATTTTGTTATATTTTTATTTAAATATCATTGGTATATAAAAGATTATTAATTTTTGTGCATTAACTTGTATTTAACAATCTTACTGGACTCCTAAACTAGTCTAAAGTGTTCCCTGTTGATTCTTTTGGGGTTTTGTGCAAAAATATTGCATGCAAATAATGGCAGTTTGGCCTTTTTTTTCCTTCAATTTTTCTAACTCTTTGACTTGTCTTATCAAAATGGCTGGTACCTGCGGAATAATGTTGAATATTAGAAATACTAGGGGTGTCCTGGTCTTATTCCTGACTTTGATGTTTTAACCTCTATGATTTTACTATTAAGTGTGATGCTAGATGTAAGGTTAATCCGAGGCTTTTGAAGTTCTCTTCTAGAGCTTGTTTCCTAAAAGTTTTTTTAAAAAAATCATGAATGGACATTAAGTTTTATTGAATGACATTTTTGGGTGTTTTTTTTTAACTTTTAAACTGGTAAAGTGGCAATTAACAGAAATTACCAGATGTTAAACTATTTTTGAATTCCTGGGATACATGCCACTTTGTTGCAGTATCTTATATTTTGATACATTGTTGGAGGGGATTCACAAAGGTTTTTTTTTTTTTTACTTTTTTTTCATCCTTTCATTCTCTGAAATATTTTCTGGTTAATCATTTTGGGTTACTCTTAGGTATAGTACATTTTGAAATCACCCAGGAATGGGAACCCTCTTGGAGGGAGATTTTTCTTTAATGTTCATCCAGTTATTATTAATAACTCCTCCAGTTATTTGGGGGAGTTATTAATATTTATTAAATGTTTGAATTTTAGGTACCTGGGATATATCTACAACAAACACCCAGTAGCTTGTAAGGGCCCTAGATATTAATAATGATAATACATATGTAAAATCAAAGCTATGGTAAATGAATATTAGGAGATTTGACTTTGTTCAGGAGATCAGTCAAGGATCACTTAAGGAGCTTCTATCTAGCAAAGAAGGTGTGGTTACAAAGATGAAGGAAGGAATAGAAGTAGTGCTTCTGGAAGATACTATAGCATGTGCAAAACTCTCTGATAGAGAAGAGTATGGTGTGCTGAGAAACTGCTAGAAGGCCAGTGTGGCTGCAGTGTGGCCTAGGGCAGGAAGCATATATGAGACTTGGAGGGAAAGACTTAGAGCTTGCTCTGGACAGGTGGAGCTTGGCTCACTTGTGGGCCACTGAAATTGAGACATCTTGTAGGCCATTGGCTGTACAGATCTGAAGCTCATGAGACATGTGTAGAAAAGAGGTACTGTTTTGCAGTCCAGTACTGTAGTATTGGCAGTAGAAGCCAGGAGAACAGTTGAGAGGGCCCAGAGAATGTTTAGAATTATGAAAGGGACAAGGACTGGATCTTGGGGATCACTGAAAGATTTCTAGGGAAGTTGGGTTCAGTAAAGGTGACTGAGAAGGCGGGTGGACCACGGGCAGGAGCAGGAGATAATGGTGCCGTATTGCAGTGCAGTCCACAGTGTGCGTTCTCACCGAGATTCTGAAAAGTTGTATGGAAGGAAGACCAGTGCTCTGTATGTCGCCCTGTGTCCCTGGGCCCAGATTTCCATGCATTTGCCCTTGACTATGTACATTCAAGATGACTTCTCTCTATTGTTATTCAGCTGTGATAACCCAGTATACATGGTTTTAATAAGACATGGCCATACTTTTTCAGTTGTGGAGGTATAGATGGAATTTCTGTAAATATCCTGTTCCATCTTCAAATGATAAATTGTGTAATGATGTGAAATTCACTTTAAACATTACCAGTGAAAGAAGTATGTGATTTAAAATGTCATGCTTTGGAGGTATTGTATGAGCAAAATTTCTGTAGTCAATCATCCAAAACAAACTATTATTTTGGAACTATTTGAAAATAGATAAGCTGAAAGTATCTTATTTTAAGAATAAGAGAAAAGTGATGGTATATCAAAAATTACTTTTTCACATCAGCATATTGAATTTGGGGGTAAATTTACTGTTGTTTACTTTAAAGAATCATAACAAGCTAGGACTTCAAAATATCTCAGGATGGTAATAAATATTGATGAGAGAACATCTTCAACTTTTCTGAAACAGCTGTAATTCCTCTCCAACCGTTTAAAATCATACAAAAATAATTTTAATACCCCAAAGGTTTGGATTGTTGCTTAATATTTGTAAAAGTAAGTTTTAGTTAAGTTGAACTTTTTTATGCACCACACACATAGAAATATGCACAAAATTCTCATGTAAATATACAATCTGTATTGGAAGAAAATATTAGGGGCCTGAGATTCTTATATAATGCTGGGTTAATTTGAAATATATAAATATTGGAAGGCTTAAAAAATTAAAATATAATGCCTGAAAGGCATATTAAAGGTTTGGCTTGTTACTGACCTGGAAATATGGTCAAGATAGTAAAAATTTAGGAAGTAGCAATAACAACAATATTAATAGTGAGAACTACTTCTTTTGAGTGATTAGTATGGGCCAGATAATATCCTAACTGTGTTAATAGATGATCTTACTCAGTTTGATAAAGCAAGTATAAATTTCATGACTTCTTTTTACGATATTTGAAATTCAGAGTAAATAATTGCTGTAATTAATTCAACAAAGCAGGAAAATGTTTCTTTGTTTTCAAACAGCATTGCCTTCTCTGTCTCCAACCTGTCCTCTCCAACCCCATTTTGACTATTACTACTTTATCTAATGGGAACTACTGTTTTCTTTTTTAATTTTTATTTTTCAATTATGGTTGATACTCAACATTATGTTAGTGTCAAGTGTTAGTGGTTAGCCATTTACATAACTCACTAATGGGAACCAATATGTTTGTAAAGTGTTCCTAGGACATTCATTTGGGAAGCTTGTTCTTTTAATTAAAAATTTACTGTGAATGAGGTCTAATGGCAGATGTCCTCACCGAAGAGCACAGTCTGATAGAGCAGAGAAGCATGGACCGACGCTCAGGGTGTGGGGAAGGTGCGAAGGCAGGAACAAAGACTTTGAGATGGGAGAGCCCAGAGTGGGTTTGGAGCAGGAGTTTTCCTATTCAGCGGGGGTTCAGAGAGCATCTTTGTGAGATAGAAATACATATTCGGGAACCATTTACGCGTGCCATTTTATCCATCTTCCACTGAAGAAAATGCCAATGTCTCTCTTTTGCTTTTCCTCTTCTTGCCTCCTCATCCTTTTATGGCATAATGACAACAAATCCAAGAATCCATTAATTTGGCTTAACCTCAGTCATAAGATACTCTTGTTCACTAAACATCAATGTATTAAATTTGTTTGATTTCATGAAATCACTTCAAAAGAAAGAACCTCCTTTATAACTTTCCTTTTCTTGAAATGCAGGAAAGCATCATAGAAAGAAAGGATGACTATTTCATAATCCCATGGGGTTAATTATTGACTGTGCCACTTGTTGACATTTATATGGGCAACTATCTTAGCCTTCGAATTTCAGTTTTCTTATTTATTCAATAAGTATTAAAGTGTCGTAGGGTAGTGGTGAAATAACATGTAAGTGTCTTTGGCAGATGATGTCCAAATATTTGTTGCATCAGTGAATAAAATGAGTTGGCCTGAAACAAGATTAGAAGCTGTGCAAGATAAGATGGAGATCAAGAAGAGAGACAGCGGTAAGATAGACCAGAACCAAGCATGATTAGAACTGCTCTTAGGGATTCATAGAGGAGAAGTCCCAGCAACCACAAATGCAGAATGTCTTGCAATTGCAAAAGCCCCAGCTGTACCATCAACCTTAATTTAGCCACAGATCAAGTGCCATCATGCATTTGCTTCTTCCCAGCTGCTTTTTTAGGGACTGGGAAAAGTGATGGCTGCTGTACACAGATCCCCTGCCTACAAACTGTGAAACATGGTGGGGGGGGATGCTTTGTGAGTTATTTTATCTAAGCTTAAGCTAATGAGGTTGTTTAGTATAGCTCTTAGCAATTTGTCAACACCTTGGCATTCTAGAACCATTTTCCAGGGCACTAAGCAAACATTTACATGTTAGAGACAAACAAGCTTCTCATTAAGAATAATGTTGTATGTTCTTTGTGTGCTTTATCTTGCTATTTAAAAATGAGGGAGCTTTTCTTTTCAGCTGTTGACTTCATAGACAGTAATGGGATATTTTTACCAGAGTTTTAAAGGCTTTCCTACCAGAGATTTTCAGGGGTCTTTTAGATATAACTGATGGTAAAGTCTTTTGCAAATCTACTAACCCAAGCCTTTAAATATACATGTTATTCATACAGAAAAGATTTCCAAGATGACAAAATATGAAAGAAAACAGAGAGGAAGTGAAATAATTTTAGGACATTCTGTTCTCATCACTGTCTATTCTGGGTTAATAATGTGAACACAAGATCATAAACTTCATAGATTGTTGGTACTTCATAACAAATCATTTGTTTAAAAAATTATTGATAGAAACATTATTTCTTGCTTTTGGCACATGCACCATGGTTATTTAATATACTATTATTAGGGGAATCCAGGTAAAGGGTATACGGGAACTGTCTGTATTATTTTTTGTAACTTTTTTATGACTCTAAAGTTATTTCAGAAACCTTAAAAAGTTGAAGAAAACATTAAAAATACACACAGATATAGCAGTTAAAGTGAGATATCTAGTTTTAACTTTGTTTTTAAAATAGCTTTATGTAAACTTATAAAGTGTAAAATAAGAAAAAGTATTTACTGAATACCTATAATGTGCTGTCCTAGGCACTTAGGACACATCAGTAAATAAAACAGACAAGTGTCCCTACCCTTGTAGCACTTATATTAGCATCCACATTATCTTCAGACAAAAAAGAGTAGGAAGAAGGAAGTTAGAACATGGTAAGTGATATGGAAAAACCAAACCAAACCAAATGAAGTGCGTGGTGGGCCCTGGCCGGTGCAGGTCAATGGTTGGAGGTTGAAGATTCGATTCTTGGTCAGGGCACATACCTAGGTTGCAGGGTTTGGTTCTGGTCTGGAATTGGACTATGCCAGGTCAGGGCACATAGGGAACACACAAAAAATTGATGCTTCTGTACCACATCGATGTTTCTCTCTCTCCTCTCTTCTCTCTCTCTAAAAAAAAGCAATGAAAAGTGTCCTCAGGTGAGGTTAAAAAAAGATTGTTTGGTGGGGATAATTAGAGTGTGGGGTGCAATTTTACAAAATTTTACATTCCTGAGATGATGACATTTTAACCAAGTCCTGTAATCGGTCCTATGTTGGTATAATTGGGGGAAGCATTCCTGGAATAGGAAGAGCCAGCTTGAAGCTAGGAAAGAGCAAGGTGAAAGAGTAGAGGGAGGAGAAGTGTGAGTGGCAGAAGATGATGTTTTCAGTCCGTGGTGATGATGTTCTCTTCACTCCATTCCAGCTCATGGTGAATATATTAGGCTCTTGTGGAAGGAAGGAGGAAGAGAATTTACCAGACACTTTACTGTGTTCTTCATAATAAACTCATAAAGTGAAAATAACTACTTCCAGTTTATTATTATTTTTTATTGTATTTCAATGACAGTTGTCCCAATTTCCCCCCATTGTTCTCCCCTGCCCCCCACAGTCACCCAAGGCTATATTTATTGATGAGAGAGAGGGGGAAAGGGAGAGAAATCTATCAATGTGAGAGAAACATTGATCAGTGACTTCCTGTATACACCTCGACAGGATCTAGCAACCTAAGCACGTGCCCTGAATGAACCTGAACCTTCAAACTTTCAGTTTACGGGAGGACTCTCCAACCAACTATGGTTTGAAAAATTAGTTTCTCTTTATTTTCAAGTATCTATTGAATCTGAGATGTAATGGGTAAATATGAGATTTTGCTTCTCAATTACTAACTCATTCTAAGCAGGAGAATATTTTTATTGACAAATGTGCTAAAAGTTCCAGCCTATAGTCTATATTTTAATGTATATTACAACACAAGGTAGAATCAAGACTAATTGCTATTTCTTAATTTAAGGATCTTTATTTTTAAAGAAAAATGTGTTTGCTTTTGTCATCTAAAAGAGGGGTGTTCAACCTGTGGCTCATGGGCCACAGGCAGCCCAGGATGGCTATGAATGTGGCCCAATATGCAATGGTAAATTCACTTAAAACCTTATGAGACTTCTTTGTGATTATGTGTCACAGTGTATTTAATGTGTGGCCCAAGACAACTCTTCTTCTTCCAGTGAGGCCCAGAGACACCAAAAGGTTGGACACTCCCAAGAGGGAATTCATTGCTTACGCCTCAGTAGAACCCAGGATGTGGAAATGAGAAGACTCTTTGAGGTCAGATTTTATGGAGGAACACTTAATTCTAAGGGAGATTTAGTCTACATGAAGAGAATCCACAAGACCTAACTTAATTCAAATGGAATATTTTAGTTGCAGAATGGAAAAAAATAGTTAAATTTGGCAACAATTGTATGGGGCAAAGTAAAGTCTGACAATTTTTTACAAAGAATGTAACAGTATCAACATTGAAATCGACACAGAAAAATGAATTATTTAATCATTAAAAATTGGGAGGATATAAAACAGCCATATTGTCCTTTGCATAAAACTTTGCATAAGGTCAGAAAGAAAACCCCTCAGGAAATATTAGACATGACTCAAACTAAATTAATAATGTGTAAATCTCAGAAGAGCCAAAGATTTGTTTAGACAAGTATAAAAAGTTATTTTAAAAATCAAGTATTGGCATATAGTTTAAAATTTTAATACATGCAGGGTTTTTTTTTCTTGTAAAGTTGTAACTACACTCACAAGTAAGTACTGTTGGAAATACCCAGAATAAATATTATCAGATCAGCACTTTTTATGACAGTTTCAGATTTGTGGTTTGATAAGGTGGAAGATTCTGTGCTTCTTTCTTACAGGTATCAATATCAGTAGCAGCAAGGGGGAGATCTTTGTAGAAAATGCTGGCACCTAGCATGGAATCCTGCCTGTCAGCTAGAAAAAATTATGAAGGGGTGGCGGTGCCTTCTTTCCCTTTCCCTTCCCTCAATTTTCAGTGGGGTTGTCACTTTGCTTTGCTTATTTGGGCACAGTCTTTTTGTTTGACCTGGTAAGTCAGTTCAACCATGATTCTGGTCTGATACCTTGCAGTCATTTTTGTTGTCTGCCTGTGATCAGCTCTATCAGCTCCTCTCTCAGTACCTGATTCGCAATGGTGCAAAAACCTACTTTGATCTTCTACTAGAGCACTATTCTCAGGAGTGAGGGAAGGAGCTCATTATAGGGATAATCCTTTTTACAAGGCCAAAATTTCAGAAGACCTGTACGTGAGTCTGTGACCTTTCTTTTCTCTTTAGTTCTTATGAAAATAGGTGAGAATAATTTAGCTAGAAACAATGTAAGAAAACTGAGATTCTGAAGTAAAAATGCACTATTTTTGCGTAGATGGTTACTTCACCCTCTCATTTCATCTTTTTCAGTGGCTGTAGGATGGAAAAAGAACTGAGCTCTGTCCATATAAACATTGTGTCCTTGAGCTTCTCCAGTACCAAGAGTTATCTCTCTAGCCTCCTATTTGGACAATTGACTTCTGATGAAGCAGCATTAGGAGACAGTTGATTCAAGAGTTAGACTATGTTAGCATTTCTCGGTAGGATTTACCAGACTTGATGAGTCAGCTGGTCTTCCGCTTGGCTGTTGCTAGTTTAGCATTATTTAGAAATATTTTTAGCTATTTGTCATCTGTTTCTGATAACTTGAGCTAAGGTGGCTTACAGAAAATCACATGGGAGCGTGGACTCTGCTCAGGATTGCTATTCAAAATATATGCAGACAAATGCAGCTCAACTGCAAATTCTCAGCACAGTCAATTGTTTTCTTTCCACAGTTCACTTCAGAGTGTATATTATTAAGGAAATTGCATGTACTATATTGAACATTGTGTTTTGGTGAAAGCAATGTCATAATTGGGAGTTAGAGTTGTGGTATGAAGCTCAAATTCTACTTCCTGAGTTACCTTTCTTATTAGTTAAGGACTTCTGAAATTGTACATATAATTACAATATTTTATGAATTCAGCTCAGTCTCTCATAATGTGGTTATTGTTTTATACAGATTGTACATTAGCAAAATGCTCTGTACTCATGTATTTAAGAATAATTACCATGTTCACTAATGAGAATCACTTTCTTCTGTTTTTCCTCTGAAAGTTACAATGAAAGATTTTGAATTCAAAGCCTTTATTTAGAAAAAGCTAAACTTTATTCTCTTAAATATGTTCATAATTGGAGAGCACCTTCTGCTGTGTAAGAACAATTCCTTAGAGAAATATTGTTATTACATTTACTTCCCTTTTTTATACATAGTAACAGATGTTTGTAGTCTAGGTTAGAGAACTTTCTCAGCAACTGTCTATTTTGCTTTCTTTGTAGAACATACATCCCATAGTCACAAATCTGTAGAGTCAATTCATCTGTAGATTTATAGTGTGATGCAGGTGAAGATTGGAAGATGATCATTCATCCTCCATTTAAAGCTGGACACACTTTCTACATGATAATAAATTCCCAGTTTCTTCAGGTAAAGAGCACTGTCAGCCATATGGCATTCAACATACCTTTCTGAAAGAACCTGGGCTTTGTTGCCTGGTAGACCTGGGCTTAAGTCCTTGCTCTGCCCTTTGCCAAAAGCTATTTCACTTCTCCAGGTTTCTACTTTCTCCTACACGGAACAGTGAGAGTAACATCTACTACTGTGAGTAGCAAGTGGCTTAATATACATAAAGTGCCTCATATCATGTTGGTGAATAATAAACATTCACAAATGGTAACTGGTTTGGAAGAAGAGTGGTATGAGTTGAATCCCAACTTGGCTATCTACTAGCCAGGTGATCATGAGCAAGTTTGTTAATTTTTCTGAGCCTTAGTTTGTTGATCCATTTAGTTTTATAATACTGCCTATTTGTTTGAATAGCTGCCTATATAGTGCCTAGAACATGATAAATATATTGTCATATATAGTCATTATTACTGTAATGGCTATTGTCACTTACCTTTCCTGACACTCTTGTCCCTGCCTCCTGACTCAGGCACACGTCTGAAACATACTTTGCCACCCATTAGTTTCATGTTTCATGTGCGGTCTGGCCCCTGGGCAGATCACCAAGGGCAGGGCTCCCCTCCTTCCTCTCACAAGTTCAGGGAGTCTCCCTGTTTCCTGAAGTGTGCAGGCCGATTGCATTCTGCAGGATTTTGGCAGCATCTCTCTGCAATTTTACATTGTGTTCCTTAAACAGATATTGTTTTGTTGACACACATAGGCCATATGGGACCGATTTTGGATGGTACTGTTGACAGTTCTGTTTACATTGCTGTTTGTGTCTTTTCTCCCCCTAGTTCTAAAACAATTCAAGCCTGGGAAATTTTATCCACAATACGAAAGGCCTCCTCCCTTCCTTCCTTCTCTCTCTCGTTCCTTCTTTCCTGTGTGTGTCTCTCCCTTTTCTTTGCTCTTCAAACACAACTTCCTCCTTATTCATATGTGTAGGCAAGTCCCTGAAGTATTTATCAGATTTGATAATGATGAGTGTGTTTCATAATGTCCTATCTTAAGGGAAACACATTAATAAGTTTCCACTGCTATAACTAAAAAAAAACCCTACTAAATGAGAAAAATAGACAAATAAGATGAGTCAAAGGGGAAAATTTTTTCAAGGTTTACATAAGGAATTATTATAAGTGTGAAGACAGGGATGGTATGAGTATTTTCATGAGCTCCAAGGGTAAGTCGGACTAAAAAACCTATTAAAATTATAATAAAAAACCCAGCATGATTACATATTTAGACAGATTGCAAATGCTTTCTGTAAATAACTCTTCTGGTGGAGAAATGAAAAATTTTGATCAAATTTTAGAAAGGAAGGGAGAAAATTTTTAGATGATTTACACCTATAAATAACTTCTGGCAACATGCTAAATCTGGGGGACCATGTTCTCTGAGTAAGGCATTTGCAGTGAATGGACTAGATTCTTAGGAAACAAACCCAAATGAAAGCATTATCAAATATGTTTACACTGAAAAACTTCCGTATCATAAAAAAATACTTATTCTAACCACAGAGGTGGGATGTGAAGCAAGATAAATTTATAAGATAATTCCTTTTATGTGAACTGCTTAAATAGGCAAAACTAACCTAGAGTTAAAATCAGGTCTGTGATTCACTGCGGCAGGAGGTGGGGGGAGACTAACTAGCAAGCGGCAGAAGAGAATTTTCTGGAGGGATAGAAACCTACATATTGGTTGCGTTGATAGCTGAATGGACATGTACATTTGTCAAAACACACTGAACTGTACCTTTAAAATAAAATGTGAGAATTTTATATGTTAATTATACATCAATGAGGTTGACTAAAAGATTGAATTATTACTGAGTCACAGAAGAGAACATAAATATTAATTAGAAAACCTATTAAAAGATAGTTACACACATATAAAATATGAGTAGATACTAACCTCTTAAAAAATTAAAACACATGATTTTATGAAATATAATCTTTATTCAGTTGTTGATTCACACTGGCTTGCTTTAAACCAAGAATTGCATGCTTATTTCTTATAGTTATCATTCATTTCATTGACTATTGGATCAGAGTCAAAATTTTCTGAGTCCAGATTCCTAAGGATTTCTCTACAGGCTGTGGCCATGTAATGCATAATATTTGGTGAAGAAAAAATAAAGATCCAGATATTTATGTAAATGAGAACAAGCATAACAAGACTCTTGGCCTCATATTTAATTTCCTCTGTAAAATATATTTCTTGGTACATAAATATGCGAACGTCACAATGTTTTCCTATATTCTTCTGCAGTCTGATTTTCCCCCTTAAACAGAAGAGTGCTGTTCAGAGACAGGTTAGAGCAAACAAAACTCTGTGATCTTGGCCATATGTACACAGTGGTGGGGCTGCCACCATTGTGACAGTTGCTGCCATTGGACTATGCGACTCCCCAAAAAATCCACTATTAAGTTAGACAGGAGACACAGATAGGACACCAAATAGTTAAAGTTTAGAAGGTATTCACTACCTTTAACAAACTATTTTATTTCCCACTCAAAACACTTTACTAATGTGAGACTAGTTTGCTGCTCATCTTCCTTATGCCCTGAAGTTTTTTGTGAGTGAGAATTTCATTGGGCACCTTATTAGAGTGTGCAGTGCTAATTTATCATCCTCTGTAAGTGATAGTGAAATAGGAGTTTCCTCTGCAAGCAATTTTTATCATGATGAATCATCTGATTATCAAAAGGGTGCAGTGTATTCCTTGGTGATCATGGGATTCTCCATAGGACATTTATTAAAATTTACCCAGGTTAGAGAAAAAACTTTACACATTAATCTAAGCCAACCATGATATTCAATATGATTTGGGGATCTAACCTGGCTTCATTTATTCTGCTTCAGGTAATGCCAACTTAATGATCCGTTGATGTAATTGTAGAACAATAATAAAAATGCCTAACAATTTTAAGATTCAGTGTGTTTCAAAATATTTCTCATGGAGAAATATATGGATCTAATTTCTCATGGATCTAATATATGGATCTAATTTTCTCATGGATCTAATATATCACAGGGTGATCAGAGGGGAAAGAAAAGAGGATTTTATGTGAAAAAAGTTTGAGGAACTTTTTACAGTGTTGTAGTTACATTGTGCCTGGTTAGCAAACGAAAGGGTGTCTTATTTATTTAGGGCTGCTGTTAGAGAATACCATTGGCTGTGTGGCTTATAAACAACAGAAATTTATTTCTCACAATTCTGGACAGTGAAAAATCCATGGTCAAGGTGCTGTCAGGTTCAGTGTCTGGTGAGGACCTATTTCCTATTTTTGAGAGGGCAGTCTTTATACTGTGTCCCCATATGGCAGACAGGGTAAGGGGCCCTCTGACATCTTTTATAATGGGGCTAATTCCATTCATGAGGGCTCTGTCTTCATGACCTAATTGCCTCCCAAAGGGCCTGCTTTCTAATCCCATCCTTTTGGGGATTAAGCTTCAACATATGAATCTTGGTGGGGGACACAAAATAATCAGTCTATAATATTTAACTGATAATCCTCAAAATTCATGTCCTTCCTACATTCAAAATATATTTGTTCCACTCCAATAGCTTCCAAAGTCTTTGAAAATTTTTTTAATTTTATTTTTAAGATCTATTTTATTGATTATGCCATTACAGGTGTCCCATTCCCCTTCACCCTGCACCCCCCATATTCACCCCCTTTAGTTCATGTTCATGTGTCATAAGTTCTTTAGCTTCTATATTTCCTACACTACTCTTGCCCTCTCCCTATTTTCTCCCCACCGTCTATGCTACTTATTCTCTGTACCTCCCCACCTCCTTCTCCCACTGCCCTGTTGCTAACCTTCTGTGTGATCTCCATTTCTATGGTTTCCCTCCTGTTTTAGGAGTCTGCTTAGTTTGCTTTTGTTTTAAGTGTGGTTGTTAACAACTGTGAGTTTGCTGTCCTTTCACTGTTCATATATTTTATCTTCTTTTTCTTAGTAAGCCCCTTTAACATTTCATATAGTAAGGGCTTGGTGATGATGAACTCCTTCAACTTGACCTTATCTGAGAAGCACTTTATCTGCCCTTCCATTCTAAATGAAAGCTTTGCTGGATAGAGCAACCTTGGATGTAAGTTTTTGCCTTTCATGACTTCAAATACTTCTTTCCAGCTCCTTCTTGCCTGCAAGGTTTCTTTTGAGAAATCAGCTGACAGTCTGATGGGAACTCCTTTGTAGGTGACTGTCCCCTTATCTCTTGCTGCTTCTAGGATTCTCTCCTTCATTTGAATCTTGGCTAATGTAATTATGTTGTGCCTTGGTGTGTTCCTCTTTGGGTCCACCTTCTTTGGAACTCTCTGAACTTCCTGGACTTCCTGGAAGTCTATTTCCTTTGCCAAATTGGGGAAGTTCTCTTTAATTATTTGTTCATATAAGTTTTCCACTTGTTGCTCTTTCTTTTCCCCTTCTGGTACCCCTATAATTCGAATGTTGGAACATTTAAAGTTGTCCTGGAAATTCTTAAGCCTCTCCTCATTGTTTTGAATTCTTGTTTCTTCATTCTTTTCCGTTTGGTTGTTTCTTTCTTCCTTCTGGTTCACTCCATTGGTTTGAGTCCCAGTTTTCTTTCCATCACTATTGGATCCCTGTGCATTTTCTTCATTTCATTTAATGTAGCCTTCATTTTTTTCATCTAATTTGTGACTAAAATCAACCAGTTCTGTGAGCATCCTGATCACCAGTGCTTTGAACTGTGCATCTGATAGGTTGGCTATCTCTTCGTTGCTTAGAAGTACTGGCTCTGGGGCTTTGAGCTGTTCTTCTTGAGCCATATGTTTTGGTCTGGTTATGCCTGTTAGGTAGCAAGGGGCAGAGCCTCAGGTGTTTGTCAGGGGGAGGCAGCCCAGTAGCTGTGACGTTGTATGTGAGGACAGGGTCAGAGAGGAAGATATGGCATTCTCTCCACTCTCTCTCAAATTTTGGTCCCCTCTGCCACTTCCCACAAGCAAATTGGGCCCTTCTGGTGCTGGATCCTAGGTGGGTGGGTTTGTGTACGTTCTAGGACCCTGTGGGTCTCTCCAACAAACTCTCCTGTGAGGCTGGGAGTCTCTCCCAGCACCTCAACCCCTGCAAGTTGCAAGTTTTTTCAATCTTTTAGGCTTTATTTCCTGTAGCTGGGGCCTTGGGTTGTGTGGTTTGTTTCACTGCCTGTTTTTCGCCTGGTTTATCTGGGCACGAATGTGTGTCCGAGGTCAGTCTGTGGCCTTGTGTACCTCACTGGGTTTGCTGGTTTCCTCCCCATGCCCGAGTCTGCCAACCACCACCTTTTCCTGCCGGGACCCCTCTTCGCTGGCCACCAACTTTGCCCCTCTTACCGGTCTGGATGAATGGTTCGTTGTTGTCAGACTTCAGTACAGTTTAATTTTCTGTCTGTTCTGGTTGGGTTTTTGTTTCTAAATCTTTGTTGCCCTTAAATTTGGTTGTGAGAGGAGGTACAGTATTTCCGCCTATGTCTCCATCTTGGCCTGAAGTCCAGCTTCCAAAGTCTTAATTCATTTTTAGCATCATCTTTAAAGTCCAGTCTCACTTATGTATCATCTAAAGCAGATATGTGTGAGACTCAAAGTGTGATTCACCCTGAAGTAAAGTCCTCTCCTGCTGTGAACCCAGGAAACCAAATATCTTATGTGTTTCCAAAATACTATTACAGAAGAGGATTAAGATAGCATTCCCATTCCAAAGGAAGACCTAGGGAAAAAAAAAAAAAGGAAGGAGCCCTAGGTCTTTGGTAAGTCTGAAACCTAATGGGGCAAATTCTGTTAAACCTGAATGCTCAAGAATAATCACTTGAGCTCAATCTTCTGTCTTTTAGACCCACTGGGGTGCACTGTCACCCCCACAGTTCAGCGGGACAGCCCTGTAGTGGCTATCTGCTGGGTTAGTTTTCAAGTTTTGAATTTAGGAAGGAAACAAACACTTGGCCAATAGAAGAGTCTCAGGGAAATAGTTTAGTAAAGATACACATTAAATTTCAGTTAATCTAGCATTTCTTATTTATTTATTCTACCTTCATCTGATGTTGTAAGAAACATTAGTCTTGAGAAAAACACTGTTTAAGACATGCTTTTAAAAATTATGTATCTCATTTATTTCTCAAATCTACCAAGTGATGTACACATAGGGCCCAAATTACTTTCCAGAGTGAAACTAGTAAGTAATGGGAAAAAAGACCAAATTCAATTGCTGTACTCTAATGCCATAGGTCCTTTTGCCCACCTATCCTTTCAACAAAATCTGTGCTCACTTCTGTTCTAAGCTTGTTGGTTACCAAGCAAATGTAGTTCCTGTCTTCAAAGAACTTATATCCTTGTGAGAGGGAAAGAAGTCTGCTAAATAAGATATTTTCATGCACTGATATCGACAATGCATGAACTCAACTGGTGGATGTGATGGGGAGAGACAGGCATGGGGCTGAATTGGATATTTTAGGTGTGGCAATAATGGTGATCCTCTCAGTGGATTTAAAACCTGCTCTGAGACCTAAAGATGGAGAAGCCCTTCCTACTGAGCCCTATTTTTAATTTAAGTGGGGGATCCCAAGAAAGTACAGCATGTGGTTAAGAGTGTGATTTTGCTTTGGTATAAATCCTAGTTCTTGAGTAAGCTTGGCCAAGGAACTTAACAATTCTATGCCTCCATTTTCTGACCTGTAAAATAGTATATTAATACCACTTACTGAAGTAGGCCTGCTAGTAATTGGATGTTAAAAAATGTTAAGAACTTAATATTCCACTTGATATACAGTAAGCATTCAGTAAGTGCCAGTTGTGTCATTATTGTAATTTTCTTGTGATTTCTGGTATTTTCATCCTATTGGAGATCTGGGGTGAGCCTAGCCAGTGAGTAGCAATTGGGACTTCATGTGTTTATAAGGTCTATAGAGTCTGGAAAAATCAGGCATGATATAATTCTCCCTTTGTAACTGTGAATGTTATAATCTTGAGAAATCACATGACATGAAAATTTATAAGCCCCTAAGACTTTTTGGAAGTTAGACTTGTCCAACATGGGCATCATTGTTCTCTGCAGACTGCGGAATGTGATGTTCAAGTGGCATCACCTGGTCAGCTCTTGGCTGGGCTGAGCAGACTGGGTAAGTGCTGCTGACCCTTGTGTTGCTCACTGTGGCCATAATCAGTACCATCGGGATAAAAAAATCCAGCTCAGCAGCCCTGCACCTACCCCAGCCTTTCCCAGGACTGAGAAGATCCACGTTTGAGGTATGCCTATTACCTCTATGTGACACTTGCTAAAAAGCTCTGTTCAGTGGTTCTCTGGACCTAATTTGTATCCTGGGATCTTGTGGGGAAGCCTCCTCATGTAGGAACCAAAAGATTTGGTAAGAGAGGTCTTGAAGCCCAGGAAGGTCATGGCATTAATGCTTGAGTCCAGCAAGTACTCCATCTCCTCAATCACAGTCTTTCAAGGCTACACACTCACTCTGGGATGATTCTTTAAGAAAAGAGTCATAATCAACTCAGCTCAAAAGTGCTTCAAGTGCAGTGTGCCTTCTCCCTACCTTATCACCACTTAACTTCCATATTCTTATTGTCTGTCCCCATTCGACAACATTTGTAAAAATATTATGCATTTTACCCTTCAAAAGAGTAAAAGCCCACAATCCAGCTTGATGGTTTATGAAGAAAGACATGACAGACCAGGGAAAGGCATCCCAACATTTATCAATGCAAGTCCTATTCCCCCATAGGTTGCTTAGTCTTAATAATAAGGGCCCAGGCTCAGCAATTAGATCTGTTATGTTTATGCAGAGGGAAAGCTGACACATACAGAAGGAAATGCAATGCGACAGTGGAGGCAGACATTGGATGATGCCTCCACAGACCAAGGAATCTTGGCAGCTAGCAGAAGTTGGAAGAGGCAACGGATGGATTCTTCCCTAGAGTATTAAGAGGGAGGCTGGTATTGGCAACACCAAAAATTTTTTAAAAGTCTGTTATTTTTTCCGAAAAGGAAGTGCAAAATATGTAAAATCAACACATCTAAAGAATTTTCAACATACTATTTTAATGAGTGAGATGGTTAACTGAGTTGGTCATCTTAATGAACATAAATCACTGCTCTGGAGAATATAGTATTTATAGAAGCCTCACTAGTGAATTTTCCATATATATCCTCATTCTCTCCTTCCCCTAAAATATGAATCGACTTTGGATTTATATATTTAAACTATATAATAAATTCTATATTCAAATTTTATTAATTGATTTGTTTATTTATTTATGAAATATAAAAGAAAGCTGATCATGTCTCACATACTGCATAGATGTGGGATGATGAAAGGTTATTAAGTTATATTTCTCTCATTTTGAAGTATACTGTGCTTGTGAGACCAATACATAAATTGATAAATTAAGACAAATTATGAAAAGTACAAACATAAAGCGATGTACAGAGGACTATTACGGATATACAGTATGAGTGACTAAGTTTACCTGGGAAGGTTGAGCAGTTAACTTGAATGACCAGATTCAAAGATTCCTGAGACAGAGGAGAAGGGATCAGAAATTTAAAGAGGTCATGCTGTGCAGGAGGAACAGCCAGAGCTGCACTGTGGGTGGGGATGATACACTTAGTGTACCTGGGGCCAGGATACGTGAATGGAAGGCAGGCAGTGAGCTCAAGGGTACAGAACAGGGCAAGATTGACATGGGTCTGTTGTGTCAGGGAAGAAAATTTTCTTCCTGATAGTTGGCAATGGATAGTGGCAGAGTCCTCTTTTATTCTTCTTTAGGATGTAATTTGGGAGGAATTGTGGTTGTGAGCCTAGAGAGAAGACTTTCAAGATTCCCATCAAGAAATGATGATGAGCTCAACTAAGGACTGACGGGAAAGGGAGTGCTGAGGACTGACTGAGGAATGAGCTCAACTGCAGACTGACAGAAAGACATTTAAGAAGCAGAATGCAAAAAGTTTAGTAATTTAAGAAAGAAAAATATTGAAGATGATGTCAAAGTTTCTAGTCTGGAAGTTTATTTATTAAGAAAATTTATTAATTATTAAAACAGGTACAGTGGGTTTCCTAGAAATGACAATAAAATGTGACATGGCATGCTAGGGCTTAATACAAAGTGTCAGGGATACTTCAGTTAATACTATTGACTAACAAAGTACCTGAAATGTACTTTGTGTGAAGCAACAGTTTTATTTAAGTCAGGAATGATAAAATTGGTCTCTCCTCTGCGATATCAATGGCCACAGCTGGGAGGATATAAAGATGACTCACTGGCTGTGGGTGGGAATTATATGAGGTCTCACTCACTTACATGTCTAGCTCTTGGACTAGGAGGACTTAAAGGCTACATGTGGGTGTCCCTTCTATGTGGCTTGAATTTTTCCCTGGAATAAAATTCAGAAGAGTTTGACTTCTTACTTGGAGGCTCAGGTCTCCAAGCAGAAGTCTTTCAATAAGCGTGGTGGCATTTCTTTTCTGACATGGTCTCAAAAGTCATTTAGTTTCACTCTGTTACAGAATGGACCCATGGTGGGGAACAAGATACTATTACTGAATGGACCCCTCACCTTCCGGGGTCCCCCTGTACTAGGTTCACCTTGCCTTTTGCCAGGAAATTATGGCTCTTAATGCCAGAGTTTGATGAAGAGGAAAGGAACTATTTATTCAAAAGTTATACACACTTAGAGTAATGACTTAATATCTTCGCTAAAATCCCAAAGTCCCTTAAAACAACCATAAACACATACAGTCCTTCCCTCCCCCTTGCCCACAGGGCTACCATATCTAAGGAAAAGAAATAGAAGTCTGTGGCTCAGGTAACCCCGGTCTTTCCCAGTAATCCGTCCTAGGCTGGCAGGACTTGTGCAGTTTCCAGCACCATTACCTGTGTCACTGGAATCTCCAGTTCTTAATCCAAACCCACATGGCATCTTCTCATGGCCCACCAGCAAGAGTCCTTTCACCCCTTTCCTTCCTGCAACATCATTTCTGCATTTCTCCAAGCTGCTAAGAGAGAGCTCTGCATTGCTGCTACATCTTGCTTTCCAGCTTCCTAAGTTTCATGGCAGAGGGAGCCCCACAACTGTGTGGTTCTGTCTAAAAAAGCATGGTTCCATGCCTTGCCAGAACCTCGTAGGTCCCCCGCATGGTTGCCATGCCTGGATTTAAATCCTGGCACAAATCTTCCTCTGCATCCCTATTTTTGACTCCTCCCACAATCAGCTACACCTGCCATCACTCTGTATTTTTCCAGCCTTCCTTGGCTGCCATAGTATGCCCAGGCAGGCATGGCCCCATTCTGTGGAGCCAACTATCTCCAAACTCTCATGCAGGCACTGTAAACAGGGGGACTGCCTCCTGGTTATGTCCTGAGTCATAGTCACTCCCATCTTTCTGGATCAAAGCATGGCCACAGCTACTTAACATATCTATGAAACCAGTCAAAAGTTATAGATATGTTAAATGACCATTCTTCCAATTATTTGCAAAATTGTTGATATGTGAAATAACTTACAAAGGCCCTGCTCCATATGTCCTATCCCCCAATTCAGACTTGTAGGGGTGAGGACATCTATACATATTTTTAATGTATTCCTGGACACCCCATTACAAATCCCTTTTGTGGGGACCCTGGCTATATCCTGTTACAACTCTGCCATATTGGTTATAACCAAATCATAAGTCCACTTAAATTCTAGAAAAGGGGACATATATTCCCTTTCTTACTAGTGTGTCAAAATCACATTGCAGAAAAGCATATTTTGTGGAAGATATTGTTGGACCATCTTTAGAAAATAAAATATGTCATAGACACCCAACAAATTTTAGGATAAGGCTTTGTGGAGGAAGTCATATTTAAGGGTTCAGGCAGAGAAAATAGCACAAACAAATATATTCATGGAGAAAAGAACATTCTGCATCTGACAGAGCTAGCAGAATTGGCAGAGCTGGCAGAGCACTTGGATTTGAACTGCAAAGGTTCAAAAAACTCAGCCTGTGCAAGTAACTGGGAGTTTGACCACTCAGACCTTGTCCAAAAGATGGAGGGAATTCTTGAAGGATTTTAAGCAGTAGTGGGGGTTCGGCATTTTAACATTTGTGATTCAGATAGATCATTCTTGCTTTTGGGTCTGGAATGATAAGCCAGAGTGTGCTAAAGAGAAGGGGCTGACAGAGAGAACAGCATGAATGATAGGAAGCAGACTGTAGAGTGGAGAATGGATAGGAATGCGGGACAATTAGAAGCAGGGTTCTCAGAAATAAGATATTTATGGTGATTTAACTAACACAGAGTAGTGGCTTAAACTTGGAAAATGGCAGAAAGGTTGGAAAGAAATAGATTTGAGAAGTAGACAGAACTTACAATATATTGGATTTAATGACTGCTTATATGTTTGGGATAATGAGAAAAAGAATGAGGATTTAATTACTTGAGATAGAGAATATGGGAGGTGGAGCTAGTTGGAGTGAGAAGAAATAATGAATTCCTTTTCATTATTGCATTTTAAATCATTCATTAAGTATCTAATTGTGTGTGGTTGACATTCTATGAATTTTACATACTGAGACATGGTGGTATTTATGTTTTAGTTAAGTTTGTTTGTTTTAAGAGTCCACCTCCATTGTCTACAAAGGTGTAGGGTGGGTACTCACTAGGGGAGTCAATTCTCTCTTGAAATAAAATACACATTTTCACATGAAATTAATAAAATACAGTTTTAGTCATTTCCACGTGATTTGTCAGTATAACTGTATAACTAGGGAGTGACTGTAGAAATTCCTTATAGAATCTGAAAGGCATATTTAGTTCTCTGAGGATGTTAGAGTTGGGTGTTAGCTCTCTAGAGAATATTGCACTAGAAAATCTGTGCAATGGAGGGACAGCTAAAGGTCACAATGGAAACTTTGACCTAGATGAAATCACACATTTCATCTAGCACCTGGAAGTTTCTAGAGACTTCAAATTTTAATTCCTACAAATTCAAACAAACTACAACCTCATCTTTTGCACTTGCCCTTCTAAAAGAAAAAAACTGTCCTTGGTTATGAAAATATAATTTCTTCCTTAATTGGCTGCCCTTTTTTCTGTGAACAGGGTTGCTTTTATTCTTCTGAAAGGGCAAATGTAGTCACACTATACAATAAGAGCTGTATGTTGATTTGAGCAGAGTTAAAAAAGCCTTGTTTCTTCATTGTCTTTAGCTCATAAGCAATGTACCCACTTATTCAAGCAAAATAAGAATTCTGCATGAGGTACTAAATAAGAACCTTGTGTAAATTTTTGCCTGCATATAAGAATAATTTCTATAATTCTTATGTGTATATGTTGTGATATACATGTACACAGAAAAAACTAAAAGAATCTGTTCCCACCAAGAAAGTGTTATAAGAAATGTTAAAGGGCCTACTTTAAAAAGAAAAAGAAGGAAAATGAGGAGGAAGAAGAACAAGAGGAGGATGAGGAGGAAAAGAAGAAGAAGAAGAAGAACAGCAACATAACAAAAACAATGACGATGATGAAAACAACAGAAAAACATAATTAAAAGAATAATTTATCAATAAATATGTACCTACCAATACTCACTTTAAATGTAAATGGCTTAAATGCTCCAGTCAAAACACATGGGGTACCTGAATAAAGACTCAATATATGTTCTGTACAAAAGACCCACCTCAGAATAAAAGATACACACAAACTAAAAGTAAAGGGATAGAAAAAGATATTTCATGCAAATGGCAATAGAAAAACACCTCAGGTAGCAATACTTATATCTGAAAAAATAGACTTTAAAACAAAGACTATTTGTTTTAAAGAAACAAAGAAGAACACTACATAATGATGAAGGAAAAATCAAACAGGAGGACAGAACCCTGGTAAACATTTATGAAACCATTATAGGAATGCCTAACTATGTAAATCTTGATGGACACAAAGGGAGAGATGGGCAATAATACTGTCATTGTAGGGGACTTTAACGCCCTATTGACATCAATGGATAGATTTTCCAGAAAGAAAATCAACAATGATGGTGGCCTTAAATTTCACCCCCAAACAGCAGAATGTACTTTCTTCTCAAGTGCACATGGAATATGTCTAAGGAAGACCACATGTTAGGATACAAAACAATCTCAATAAATTTAACAAGATTGAAATCTTATCAAACATTTTCTCTGGTCATGATGATAAAAACTAGAAATCAATCATAGGAAAAAAAACTGGAAAACACGGAAAGATATGGAGGCTAAATAACATGATTACTAAAATAAATGAGTTAACAATGGGATAAAGGAAGGAGTCAACAGATACCTTGAAACAAATGAAAATGAGAACAAAGCAACCCAAATCTCTGGGACACACCAAAAAGAGTACTAGGAGGGAAATTTATAGCATTACATGCCTATTTCAGGAAACAAGAAAAATCTTGAATTAACAAATTAACTTTACACTTAAAGGAACTTGAAAATGAATAACAAACATAGACCAAAGTCAGTAGAAGAAAGGAAATTATAAAGATTAGAGAAGAAATAAATGAAATGGATTCTAAAAAAACAAAGATCAATGAAACCAAGAACTGATTCTTTGAAAAGATAAAAAGGACTGACACACCATAATGCAGGCTCATCAAGAAGAAGAGAGGAGCAAAAATAAATAAAAAATAAAAAAGAAGTAAAAGCTGACATCAAAGAAATACAAAGAATTGTAAGAAAATATTACAAACAACTATATGCCAAGAAATTGGGCAATGTGAAAGAAATGGATCAATTCCTAGAAAGAGACAATATTCTAAAAAGTAAATCAGAAAGGATCAGAGAATCTGAATAGACCACTTACAACTAGTGAAACTGAAGCATTAATCAAAAAACTCCCAACAGTCTAAAGTTCTGGACCAGATGGTTTCAGAGGCAAATTTTACCAAACATTTGAAGAAGATCTAATACATATCATCTTAAATTGTTCCAAAAAATTCAAGAGTTGGAAGCAACCTAGGTGCCCATCAGTAAATGAATGGATCAAAAAATTGTGGTACATATACACAATGGAATTCTATGCTGCAGAGAGAAAGAAGGAGCTACTACCTTTTGCAACAACATGGATGGAACTGGAAAGCATTATGCTGAGTGAAATAGGCCAGATGCTGAAAGACAAATACCATATGATCTCACCTTTAACAGGAAGCTAAACAACAAAACAAACAAGCAAGCAGAAAAACAAAAAAACAAAGACACTGAAATAGAGAACAGGGGGATAGTGACCAGAGGGGAGAAGGAAGGGAAGTTAAGGGGAAAAAGAGGGGAGGGATTTGGAGGAACAAATAGGAAGGACACAGGGACGAGAACTAAGGGGGGGTGGAAATGGGAGGGAGGTGGGGAGCAAGGGGCGGGGGAGGCTGGGATGGGAAAAATAGACAAAAAACTGTACTTGAAAAATAACTAAATAAAATTAAAAAAAAAAAGAAGAGCAAGACTCCCAAGTTCATTTTATGAGGCCAATATTATTCTAATTCCAAATACATTTCAAGACACTTCAAAGAAATAAAATTATGGGCAAATATCCCTAATGAACATTTGCTAAAACCCTCAACAAAATATTAGCAAACAGGATCCAATAATATATTAAAAATCATACACCATAATCAAGTGGAACTTATTCTGGAGTACAAGGTGGGTACAATATCTGCAAATTGATAAATGTGATATAACGCATAACAAAAATGAGGAATAAAAATTACATAATTATTTTAATAGATTCAGAAAAAGCATTTGGTAAAATTCAGCATTCATTTATGATCAAAACTATCAGCAAAGTGGGAATAGAGGGAACATTCCTCAACATAATAACGGCCTCATATACAAACTCACAGCCAATATCATACTCAGTGGACAAAAAGAACAAATATTGTCCTTAAGACTGGCAACAAGACAGAATGTCTACTTTCACCCCTCTTATTCAACATAGTACTGGAAGTGCTAGCCACAGCAATCAGACAAGAAGAAGAAATAAAGGGCATTCAAATTGGAAAGAAAGAAGTTGGAAAACTATCAATGTTTACAGATGACATGATACTGTATGTAGAGAACCCCAAAATTCAATAAAAAAACTACTGGGAGTGATAAATAAATTCAGTAAAATAGCAGGATACAAAATAGATGCCCAGAAATTAGTTGCATTTCTATACACCAATAGTGAACTATCAGAAAGGGAAATTAAGAAAACATTTCCATTCACAATTGCTTCATAAAGAAAAATATACCTAGGAATAAATTTAACCAAGGATGTAAAAGATCTGCATTTAGAAAATTACAAGACATTGAAAAAAATTGAAGATGGTATAAATAAGTGAAAGTATATTTAATGTTCATGAACACAAATAATTAACATAATTAAAATGTCTATGCTACACAAAGCATTCTAAAAATTCAGTACAGTTCTTATCAACTCACCAGGGTGTTTTTCACAGAGCTAGAACAAATATTCCAAAAATTTATATGGAACCACAAAAGACCTCAAATGGCCACAGCAAACCTGAGAAAGAACAAGGTTGGAGGAATCATACTACCTGACATCAAACAATATTACAAGTTCAAAATAATCAAAACAGCAAAATACTGGTATAAAAACAAAACTATAGATCGATGAGACAGTATAGAAAGCCTAGAAATAAACCTATGTCTTTTAGTCAACTAATATTGGACAAAGGAGTCAAAAACATCAGTGGAATAAAGACAGTCTATTCAATAAATGGTGTTGGGAAAATTGAACAGATGTGTGCCAAAGAAATGAAACTAGATCACCTTCTTACACCATACACAAGAATAAAGTCAAAGTGGATTAAAGACTTAAATATTAGACCAAAACCATAAAAATCCTAGAAGAAAATGTAGGCAGTAAAATCTCAGACCTTGCTCATAGCAATATTTTATCTGATATATATTCCCAGGCAAGGAAAACAAATGAAAAAGTAAACAAATGGGAATACGCCAAACTAAAAATTTTTTGCACAGCAAAGGAAACCATCAACAAAATAAAAAGACAATCCACATACGGGAGTGTAGGAAACCATTCTGCGTGGGGTGGGCCCAGCTCCCAGTGGCAAACATTTACTGTTAAAGTAACTTCCTAAAATCCATCCTAAACCTTCCAAGGACAAGTGTAACCCACTCAACCATTTTTGCCTTTTCATTTGCTAACATCCCTCTTCTGTGATGTGATTAGCGGCTTTGGCTCCTTTGTTTTCTGTGAATGATAACCACCTAAAGCAACCTGTGCATAGTAAATGAGGATCATCAAGTAAGGTGCTGAGAAACCAAATAAAGGCCGGTCACGGGAAGGGCCAAGGCTTTCGCTCCCCTTGAGAGAAAAAGCCATGCTGTCTGTCCCTTTTCTTCCACAGGACTCGATAGTCCCTGTGAATGTCTCATTTCATCCATAATGATGTGGACACTGCGGGCCAGTTTTATGTCATCCAAATAAAAAAAAATGGGCAAAGGACCACCACAATGAGATACCATCTCACACCTGTCAGAATGGCTATCATCAATAAATCTGCAAAGAAGCATATGTTGGCAAGGATGTGGGGAAAAGAGAACCCTCATGCACTGTTGGTCAGAACCCAGACTAGTGCAGCCACTGTGGAAAGCAGCATCTAGTTTCCTCGAAAAAGTAAAAATGGAATTGCCTGTGACCCAGCAATTCTACTTCTGGGAATTTATCCGAAAAAACCCAACACACTAATTTGAACGGGCACTCTTATGTCCATTGCAGTGTTATTTATAATAGCAAAGATATGGAAGCAAGCCAAGTGTCTATCAGTAGATGAGTGGATAAACCAACTGTGGGACATTTACACAATGGAGTGCTATTTGGCCATGAAAAAGAAGAAAATGTACTTTTGCAACAGATGGATCTAGAGAGCATTGTGCTAAGTGAATTAAGTCAGTCAAAGACAAGTACATATGATTTTATTCACACGTGGAATCTAATAAAAACTGAATAGTTACAGACTCATAAATAGAGAGCAGACTGACAGTTGTCAGAGGGTGGACTGGGGGAGTGGGTGAAAGGGTTAATGGAAGTGAGCAAAAGCAAAAAAAGAGAAAGAAGGAATGAATGAGGACATCAGTGTGGTGGCTGCGGAAGTGGGAGGGTGACTAGCGTGAGGTTAAGGAGGCTTTAGGGGCTATAAATTGTGTGGGAAAAAGACTTGACTTGGGGTGGTGAACACACAGTACAGTGTACAGATGGCGCGTTGTGGAACTGTACACCCGAACCTGTATAATTTTTTAACCAGTGTCATCTTTTATTCAATAAGAAAGAAAAGAAAAGAAAAAAAATGTTACACTGTTTGAAAGACACTGTTGTGAGAATGATAAAGCAAGCTATAGACTGTGAAAAGATATTGGCAAATATATCTGCTAAAGACTTGTAGTCAGAATATGTAAGAACTTTAAAAACTCAAAAATTAAAAAAATGAATCTTTTCAGCTGCTGAAACTTTGGGTTACAGGAAGTATCTGAGCCACTTAAAAATATTTATTTTATTTTCAGAGAAAGAGGAAGGGAGGGAGAAAGAGAAGAAGAGAAACATCAATGTGTGGTTGCCTCTTGAGTCCCATACTCGGGACCTGGCCCACAACTCAGGCACGTGCCCTGACCAGGAATTGAACCAAGGACCCTTTGGTTCCCAGGCCGGCGCTCTGTCCACTGAGCCACACCAGGCAGGGCCTGAGCCATTTTTTGAAGTGCAGATCCTCAGCCCTCTTCTCCTGAAATCCTTGTTTACTGCATTTCAGTATGGGCCCAGGCATCTGAGTTTTAAATATGCACAGAGAAGGATGCAGGTGGTTCACAACCCATGCTTTGAGAAACCCTCCTTATGAGAAAACTTTTACTGGTTATGCCTTGTGCGAATTCTTTTTCTTATCACCAGTGTTAATATCCTACCACACCAGCAGAAATCTCAGAGAACTCATGTTCCAGGACTTTGGTGCTTGACAGTATGTGGTGTTCTTAAAACCAACCTGACTTTATTTTTGTTCCCCAATCACCTGATTAACATGACCTATGTACATTCATATATAACTCATATAAATATGTATACATTTGGTTATGATTATTTCCCTTTGTTAAAAATGTCATCGTCTATATTTGAGATTTGTCAGGTATGCTCAAGGGAAGATACGTGTATTGATGCTAAATGTAAACACTAATACCCCATGTGGCTCAAAACTGATGTGCACCTTTTTCCAGAAGTGCAGATTTGAAAATTCCTGAGTTTGTGGTAAGCCCCACTTCTCTATCGGTCACAGTTAACTGGAATTGCACATACAGTCAGGCTGCCTGTTTTCTCTCTTATGTGTCTTTCCTTCTAGATCCTCCTGCAAATTGCTGCAATTTTTTTTATTCCCAAACCCACAAACATAAAGCACTCTGCTTAAAGATATGTGGTGCCTCCACATTGTCCATCAGTTTCTTTTGCTCACTGGTGAGGCCAGCGGTGCACTTCTCCCACCTTCTATCTGCCACCATGTGCTTCTTCTTCTGCCAGAGGTTATTTATTTTTTTTGCTGGGCTCTTTTATTTCACAGTTTTCAGGCATTTCCTTTTGTTTAAAATACACTGTCTTTACTCATAGATACAGAGAGCAGAATGATGGTTGCCAGAGGGAAGGAAGGGTGGAGGACTGGGTGGAAAGGTGAAGGGATTAAGAGGTACAAATTGGTAGTTACAGAATTGTCATGGGGATGTAAAGTGCAGTGTAGGGACTATAGTCAATAATATTGTAATAACTACGTGTGGTGCCAGGTGGGTACTGGAAATATTGAGGGAACACTTTGTGGAATATATGATTGTCTAAACACTAGGCTGTACATTTGAACCTAATACAAAATAATATCGAATGTGAACTGTGATTGAAAAAAACATACTGTCATCACTTTTTTAGAAGCTTAACGAATATATATGCATATATGCATAGCCCATGGACACAGACAACGGTGTGGTGAGGAAAGCAGGGGCTTGGTGGAGGGGTTGGGGGGTAGAATGGGGGGCATCTGTAATAGTGTCAATAATAAAAGCATTTAAAAATAAACAAAAGCTTTATCAAGATGTATATGTAGTTCATATAACATAATTGACCCATTTAAAGTGTTTTTAGTAAACTCAGAGGGCTTATGAACACTCCCTTGATCTATTTAGAGAACATTTCTATTTTCCTATAAAGAAGTTTGTACATACTAGCAGCCATAAACCTTAGGCAATGAATAATCTATTTTCTGTCTCTATAGATCAGCCTATTTTGGATACTTCATACAAATAAAATCATACAATATCTGTTATTTTGTGACTGGCTTCTATTTAGCATAAAGTATCATATTCATACATGCTGTATCACATACTTCATTCTTTTTTTGTGACTTAATAATATTCCACTGTATGGATATACTACACTTTTATTTACCTATTTGTTACTGAATTCAGATTTAAGTTGTTTTCTGGGCTATATTGAATAATGCTATAATGTATCTTTTGTCTTTTTTCTTAAATCTGGTTATAGCCTAGACATCATTTTAAGACCCAACCAGATGACAGGTCTTCTGTGAAATCTTTGATTTTTCACAAAGTCATTCACCTGCTTCCTATTTATACCCCATTCGGCTCACTTAGCACTCTGCCTGGATTTTTTAAAATATGTTTGTTGATTATACCATTACAGTTGTCCCATCTCCCCCCCTTCATTCCCCTCCACCCTGCATACCCCTTTCCCCCATTCTATATTTCCCATACTATTCTTGCCCTCCCCCTATCTATTTTCTACCTACCATCTATGCTACTTATTCTCTGTACCTTCTCCCCCCTTCTCCTTCTCCCACTCCCCTGTTGCTACCCCTCCATGTGATCTCCATTTCTATGGTTCTGCTCCTCATCTAGCTGTCCACTTAGTTTGCTTTTGTTTTAGCCTGGGTTTTTAACATGTCTGTTCCTGTCTCAACTGTGAACGTCCCAAAGACAAGGGAAGCATCTCACCCCATCTGTCTTGGTGACTAAGTCCATGGTCAACAGTCAGATAAGTGTTATCTGTTGAAAGAAAGGGAGAAACAAAGTAAAGTAGGATGGAAGAAAAGGTAAAGGTATTTTTGAAAACCTTTTTTTTTTAACTGAATCACAGTGCTATATTTTCTGGGATTCCTGATATCAATAGCCAAATAAATTATTGGAGGAGAGAAGAAGCTTTTTTTCTTTTTTTGAGATATGAATAAGCCAATTATATTATTAGTAGAAAATTAAGAGATTCAAATAATTTTATCATATTTTCAAATTTTATTATAATGGAATTAAAATTGCAAAACCATTGACTATAGTGAATCAGAAAATTAAACATAAGCAAGCTATAAATAGACAACTTTATATTTCAGCGATTAATCTTAAGAGCACTACTTAATTTGTGTTTCAAAAAGATGCCTTTTCAGTTAAGTAATTCTTTATATTATACCATTTAGTATATTGTTGGGAAGTTACTTATAGTATATGAACCATGTAGAACACACATAAGGTTTTTACTTGTAGAATACACACAAAACTTGGAAAGAACATTTATCAGGGAAAGTTTTTGCTTTAGTGGTGAGGTGAGAAAAATCTACATGAAAGTGAAAACTCATAGAGGGTGGGGCAAAAGTAGGTTTACAGTTGTTCATATTGAAATAATACAATAATTTATAATAATACAAGAATAAGCTCTGTGTTTTGTGTACTCACAATTGTAAATCTATTTCCCCCCACTCTGTATGCGTGTCTTTCAAAGTGAATAACTATTTACTTCCATAACTTGGAATACAAGGAAGAGTAAAGCTGAGGTGTTCACAGGTTCAGTGGAGTCCTTGGTCAGCAGGGTTGGGTGCTGAGAAGCAGCCCCAACTTGCTTTTGGCTGCACCCATACCCAGCTATTAAGGCTGCCAAGAGCAACCCCCATAGAAGTGGAATGGAAATGCCTATTAGTTTTCAGAAATGAACTGGGTCTTTTGCTGTTTGAGCCCCCAAGGGTAACAAATAGGGAAGTTTCAAAGCAGCATAGACCAATCAAAACTAAATTTTAGTTCTTCTTTACTTTCCCCTACCCTGACCACTACTTCCCTTTCTGTTGTTGCTTTTGCTCAAGTGCATGAGTTACAGACTTGGTGAAAAATGCAGTGGGGTGCTCTTGGCAATAATTATCACTAATGAGTCGAAAGCTAATAGGTGGTTCCAGTAACAATAACAATAGTAGGATCTATTAATCATCAGAACCTATCATGGGGCCAAGCATTCTGCTAACTGCTTTACATCTGCAGTCTTACTTAATAATTATTGCATTGCCCCAATGAGATAGGTATTTCTATCCCTGTATTTTAAGGGAGCAAACAGATACTTTGGAAAATGAAGTTATTGTCTTTCATTTATTTTTTTGTTTCTTCAATTCTTTCAAGGATTATTAGGTAGAGTCCCTGTTTCATAAGTGACACATATTTGAGCTTTCAGTTTGTTCATCTTCAAAGCCACCATCTCCTGCTAAAGTTCTGGATCCATCTCCCTGGACCTTAGAAACTTTGCTCCATCATTTATTTTGTTCCCCTGTAACGTCAAAGCTTTTTCTACCTGCCTTTTCCCACAATATTAAAATCTATTTACCTTACAAAACTGCTTTTTAAAACAACATTTGTCCTCTAGCTACTCCATCTCTCTCCTTTCACTTGAAGGCTAATTTCTTCAAATGATGCACACTCATTTCCACCTCACCCCATACTCACCCCTCAGCCCAAAGCACCCCATTCTTTTCCCACCACTCAGTGGAAACTGCTCTGATCAAAGTCATTCACTTTCAGATTGCCAAATACTGCACATTTTCTTCTGCGCCTGTGTTACATAATGGTGCTGTGGTATCTGATTTTGTCGACCATTCTCTCTCTGAGTTTGCCACTGAACTGACTCACATGTTTCTCGTGTTCTCCAGTATCTCATTCTGATTCCTTCGATAACTTATCATCTTGATCCAACCCAGAATTACTAGCTTTTCCCAGTGCCTAATTCTTTTGCTTTTGTTATCTCTATATTTATCATTAGTAAACTTAATCAGTAAACTTAATTAGTAAACTGTTAATATCCACTGCCCAAATTTCTTTTCTTGTCTTTAAAATCAGAAGCACAGCCACTAGCTGTCCTTTCCCAATTTGGTTGTTCTACAAACATCCGAAAATGAATGTGCCAAAAACTGGACTCCGTGCCTTCCCTTCCATACTGGTTCTTTTCCTTATTTTGTCTCTGATACCATCACATCCAGTCATCTAAACAAGAAGCTGTGAGTCAGTCTAAACTCTCTCTCCCCCAGTCCTGTCCTCACCATCTTTTGGGCACCAGATCCTTTTGTGTATACTTTCTGTATTCTATTCGGAACATATTCTTCCCTCTTCCACTTGTTGCTGTTTTAGCTTACTTCTTTATTACTTCTTGCTATTATTGTAAAAACCTCCTGAATGCTCTCCCTGACTTCAGACTTTTATTCTGCAATAAATCTTTCACAGGACTTATAGAGGAATATTAAATGAAAATCAAAGTGTTCCCGTGATTGCATTCTGTTAATGAATGGCCATAGCCTTCAGGAAAATCTACATTGCTGAGCTTGACAAATAATGCATTTCATAATCATTCCATGCTCTTCTAGTTTTAACTATCCTTTATTCCCATATGCAAGCTCCTTCCCAGACAACTTGAGGTACAGATTGCTCACCATTAAAGACACTTGAGACATGATTGTTTTGGCAAAGGCATCTTTCTTCTTTTCTCCCTTGAGGCTGTGGTTCTCCCCTTTCTCCATTTTCTGCAAATTACTGTAAATTTTTGACAGATTGACTTGATGTCTCTGCTAACCCAAACTAGATTATTTCTCTCTTTTTTGTTCCCATGGTCCATGAATTATTCCTTATTTATGCCTAACATAATATTTACAACACTTTACTCAAATTATTGGTAAAATCATGTTTCTCAGAAACAGCTTGTTAATTTGTTGAGGAGCTTTTTTCTTTATCCCTGGCACACAGTAGGGATTCAATCAATATACAGGGTCATCAAATGAATGAGTGAATGGATCTTAATCTGTTCTTTAAATGTTGTAGTGAAATCATTATAGATTTCTTCTAACGGTTATAGCAGAAGTCCCCTTTCCCCCCCACAAGAAATATAATGGAGGAATTAGAGTATTTCATATGCCATATTTTCATAGACTGAATTGATTTCTCTTTAATTTTTCTTGCTGATAATATTACCTGAGCCACTCTACTTCTGATCCAAGTAAACCCTAGTGACAGAGAACATAAGTAAAGATTTTGAGAAAATCAGCTGCAGAAGAATTCTTACTATTTGGTAAATTAAAGATTTCCTAAAACAAGTCCAGTATATGAGATGCCCTCAGGGATTTTCGAGGCTGTAAAATGCTGGCTTGTTTCCTGTCATTGATTTCTAAATATCTAGTGTTAGGGAGAACATATTTTACAAAATAGCTTGTGTTTTTGTATGTGTGAATGCCAGTGATCATGAAGGAAAATAGTCTAGATTCAGAGTTTTAAGTAAAATATCATATCCTATAGTTTAGACAAATGATGTTTACAAATGTGCTAACCATGCATTAGAGTGGCATACTCAGTGAGAACAACACGGGCGAGGCTAACACCTCACATTGGAATTGGAAGCTTTCCCTTCTTTATAAAGTGAGGGAGATGGAAGTTTCTCTGTACCAGCCATTTCATTTCTCTATTCCCACTTATTTAATTGTGTGGGATTCTGCCATTCTCTCTCCCACCCTCCAATTTTCAACTTAGTATTCTCTACCTCCTCCCATACAGAGTATGAAGCATGAATTTCTGGATAAAATAAAAAAGATCTCTTATCTGTACTTAACTGATGAACTTTTTTTTATTTTTATGAATGGTCCTACCTTGTTCATTCTAATCTTTCTAAAAATCAATATCAATTTTATTTTTCCAATTTTTACTTCAAAAAATATTCACTGGCTCATAAACTCCCACTGGCAGTTTTTTCATCCTTGAATGTATTCACAGAACATGTAAAAAAGTTTTGTGGCTTACTCTTATATCCAGAACATGCAAATGTATTCATTTATCTAACAAGTACTTATTGTATTCCTACTATGTATCAGCCATTTAGTATATATCCACAAACAAAACAGACCCAATTTGCTGCCCTTACCTTTTAGTGAGGGAGGCAGATAACATATGACAACATAATAAATATGGATTATTTAGCATGATAAAGATAATAAATGTTATCATAAATAAAATAGGATTAAAGAAAGAATGAGTATGAGGTAGAAAGAAGCAGGTTGCAATTTGAAATAGGAGGGTTAGAGTAAGAATCATTGAGAAGATTAAATACCAACAAAGATTGGAGTAGGTGAGGGAAATAATTTCGTGTATCAGAAAACTTGCATTCCTGGCCAAAAGAACAGCAAGTTCAATGGCCCTGAAACGTTGATGTGTGTGGCATGTGGACAACAGCAAGGAGCCATTGCAGTTGAAGGAGGGGTACCAGGCTGATTGAGACAGAATAGGAGGGGGAGGGGAATCATTAGTATCTAAGGACTTTGGCTTTTATTCTGAGTGCAATGAAAAGCCATTAAAAGGGTTTAAAGAGATATGTGGAATAGTCTGAAAAACAGTTTAAAAATATCACTCTGGATTCCATACTTTGGATTCCATTTGAGTAATTTGAGGAAGATAAAGTAGAAGCAGGGAGACCTTTAAGAGTCCATTGAAGTAATCCAGGTGGGAGATGATGGCAGCTTACAACAGGATGACATATGTGGAAAGGAGAAGAATCTGTCAAGCTCTAGATGACTTTTAAAAGTGAGCCTAATAGGATTTCCTAATGCAGTAAATGTGGATGACTTAAGATTTTTGTTTTGAGGAACTGGAAGAATGGAATTGCCTCTGAGGGAAAAATTCAGTGTAGCAGGACAGGGGAGCAAATCAAAAGTTCGGCTTCAGAAATGTTAAATTTAAGATGTCAAAAACCAATTGAAAATGTCAAGTAAGTAGTTGGACTGATGAATCTGGAGTTCAAAAGATAGATTTGGGTTGGAGATTTCAGAGTTGCTGTCAATATATCCAGGGTATTTGAAGCATGAGACTGAATGAGGTCATAGAGACGATGTGGAAACATAGACTAGAGAACTAAGACTCAGTTTGAACATTGAGTGATCTAGAAAAAGAGGAAGGCACAGAGAAGGAAACTAAGAAATGAAGCCCATTTGTGACATGGTGGGAAAACCGGGTAGGAAGCCAATGGAAGAATGAATGTCAAGGAGAGAGGGCTCAGTTTTATCCAATCCTGCAGATGCATCAAACTAGATGAGGATAAAGGTTATTGGGAAGTCAATGGGGAGGTCGTTAGTCGCCTTGACAAGAGAATGGTTTTCTGGAGTGGTGAGGAAAAAGGCCGGTTGAAAGGGTATTTAAGGGAACATGTAAGGAGAGGCAACACATACTGACACATTCCCCAAATTGCACTGCAAGGAGCAGTTGGAAAAATAGGGCATTGGCTTATGGGGAAATAGCATCAATTTGAGGATACATTTTTTGCAGTAATAGAACAAATAATTTTGTTTGCTGTTGATGAAAATTGTGCATGAGAGAGGAATTTGTTAACGATGTGGGAGAGACAGGAGAGAATTTTAGATTGACGGTTTTGAGGAGGAATGCAGGGAGAAAATCTGGAGCTCAGGCCGAGATGCTGGCATTATCCGCAGTATTGTGAAAAGATGCAGGGTTTAGAGGTGCAGACCCCACATATTGAAAAAAATCCACGAATAACTTTTGACAGTACAATTGGTATTTTGCAAATGCAGATTCAGCCAACCCCAGATGGAAAGAGGGTTTTCCTCCTTTGGCTGCGAATCCACAATTGAGAATGCGAATATGCAGTTTCCATCCACAGCTGTTTGAGCCCTCCACGTGAAAACCGCAGTTAAAGAGGTTAAGAAGGGATGGTGGACTGTGTTTATTGGAAAAAATCCGCTTATAAATGGACGCGCACTGTTCTGACCCCTTCTGTTCAAGGGTCAACTGTTATGTTATATGAGTGAAGTCACTGGTAGGTAGATTGTGGTGGCTGTAAATCTGAAAATTTCCTTCTGATGGCTTTATATTTTAAAAACTTTATTGTTAAGAATAGCCTACAGAAAACCATACCAAATATTAATATACAACTCTGTGAGTTATTACCATAAGAAAATCATGTGACTATCATCTTGGTCAGACAATAGAAAACTGTAAGGCACTCCAGAAGCCCTCACCTGTTCTTTCATGATTCTTAATGTTCTTCCCCTCCCCCAAAGTCACCCCATCCTGAATTTTAATGCTACAGTTTAGTTTTGAACTTTAAAAGCTAGTATATGGTGTTTTGCATTTGTGTCAACATTGTGTTTGTGGAATTCAACCATTTTGTTGCAAATAGTTATAGTACATTTATTTTTATTTCTGTAGAATATTGGATTGTAAGATTATGTGATTTGATTTTCCATTCTACAGTTGATAAATGTTTGGATTGTTTCTAGTTTACAGCTGTTAGCCTGCTGTAACCTTTATTGTATGGACGTGGGTGGTTTTGTTGAATATACGTCTAGGGGTGAAATTGCAAGCAGGGGGGTGATTCACATCCTGGAAAAGAGGGAGTTGGATGGTGAGAGTTCATCATGCTCCTCACAATGGCGTGCAATTTAAAATTTATGAATTGTTTACTTTTGGACTTTTCCATTTAACGATTTTTGGATTTTGAGTAAATGAAACCTCAGTGATTAAGTGGGGGGACTACTGTAGTCCAATTAATTTTTGCATTTATGTTAGTGCTTTCTTCATGTTACAAGAAAACCTTTCCTATGCGACTGAAAGTATACTATCTTCTTGAAGTTGTAGTGATGATTTCTCACATTTAGATTTGTAATTGATCTGGAATTGAGCATGGTGTGAAATAGGATCAAAATTAAAATTTTTCCATAGGAAATTTAATGTTTTTAGCACCACTTACTAAAAAGACCATTTCTTTGCCACATCTCCAAAGTGTCAAATTAGTTTTAAAATGAGTATTTTTACAGAATTAAATAGGTTTCTTCATCCATGTTAATAGTCCATGCATTTCCATTTTATCCAGTACCATACTGTCTGATTAATATTGCATTTTAATGTATTTTAAAGTCCTCCTACTAAGCTGTTTGTTCTTTAGAGGTTTAGTTATACATTTAAGTATAAATACGAAATTAGTTTTAAAATTTTAAAAACATATGGGAACCTAATGAGAATTACATTGAATTTACAGTTCAATTTTTGGAAAAACTGACATCTTTACAAAAATGTTATCCAAACTATAAACCTGGTATATCTCTTCATTAATTTGGTTTTCTTTAATATCTCTCAAAATGTCTTCTAATTTTGTATTAATAGTCTTGCACCTTTTTCACTAGATTTATTCATAGACATATATCTTTAAGTGTTATTTTATTACCAGTGCCATTTTTTATTATTTTCATTTTCTAATGGTTTATTTTTGGCATATTAGAAACATTTATATAATAATTCATATATTAGAAATTCATAATGTAATTTATATTTAAATTCTTTTAGACTCTTTTTGCACATGCATTCTATAATGTGATGAATAGCAGCAGTTATTTTGCTTTCCGGTGATTATTTCTTTTGTTTTAAAATCACAAAGTAAGTTCATTATGACAAAAACTTACAATAAGAAGTGTGAAAACAAATTTTCAAAATCAAATGGCTCAATATAACTTCAGCATTGAAGTCTTATAATTTTTTTCTTCATTTGAATGTCCTGTGCATTTTCTAAT
The DNA here is from genome assembly GCF_021234435.1 of Artibeus jamaicensis. Classification (NCBI taxonomy): domain Eukaryota; kingdom Metazoa; phylum Chordata; class Mammalia; order Chiroptera; family Phyllostomidae; genus Artibeus; species Artibeus jamaicensis. The sequence continues at coordinate 43,917,226 of NW_026522059.1, forward strand.
TTGCTCTGTATTAGGTTTAACTCAGGAAAGAAGGGAAAGATGATTATACATCATCAAGGATCATGTATAAAGGACCCATTGACAAAGACAATGGGTGGGGGGGAAGGATAGAGGGTGGGAGGTGGGGGTGGGTGGGGTGGGGGAATGTGGTGGCAGGAAAATGGAGACGGTGTACTTGAGTAACAATGAAAAAATAGTTAATATATATCTATATGTAGATATACTGTTCTTTTTTGTTTAGCACATTTAACTGAGCATAAAGTAAAAATGTTCATTAAATTTTTGGAAAAAGGATCCTTAGAAATTATAATCATATATTCTTTTAATACAATTATTAAAATTAGCCAATATTCTCTAGAATCAATTAGAAATGTGCATCTGATTATTTGCTTAAAGAAAATCAGTCTAAAAGAAAAACTAGGAGAAAATATTTGAGACTTCCACACTGGCATATAGGATATATATTGATTGGCACAATAAACCTAATACAGAGCAAATTAGAAAATGATTATTTCCTTTAATCTATTTTTATGTTATTGCATTTGGTAGAATTTTTACAAAGTATTGCATATCAGTAGTGATAATGAAGTCTATTTTTATGTCATTATTAGAAGAAAACTTTTCAACATTTCACTGCTGTGGGCTTTGATTTAACAGATTAAAAACTATTCTTCTGCTCTCAGTCTGCTGAGAGTTTTAATCTTAAATAGGTGTTCAATTTTGTTAAAAACATTGTGTTCATCTTTGAAACCATCAAATGATTTTTTTCTATTCACATAATGAGTTATTTTCATTTATTTTTAAAAGTTAAATTGATTTTGAATTTTTCTAGTAATCACTACTTAGTTGTGATCTTATTATTATTTTTCATATTGCTGTATTATAGTTTCCATTTTTAAAAGGAATTTCGGTCCCCACCCCTTGGAGAGACAACTCTACTTACTTGACCAACAATAAAAAAATAAAAAATAAATTAAAGGAATTTTGCATCTAATGTTGACAAGTAATTTTCTTTCTGGTAATGTCCTTGTCATTTGTTATCAAGGTAACACTCATCTCTTATAATGAGTTTTGAAGTGTTTCTTTTTTTATCTTCTGTAAAATAGTTCCTATGACATTGTCATTACTTCTTTCTTAAATGTTTGATAGAATATAGGTGCACTCATCTGGTGTCGAAGTTCTCTTTGTGGGAAGGTTTGTGGTTATGGATCCAATTTCATTAACATTTGTGAGATTACTAAGATTTTCAGTTTATTCTTGTTTCTGTTTAGGTAACTACAAATTAATGCAATTCATGAACATTTTTCAAATTAGGTCATAAAATTCATATTATCATTTTATAGTCTTTTAAATAGGACCCATAATATCACTTTTATAATCTCTGTATTATATATTGGTGCTTTATTTTTTGATTAAGCTTACCAGGGAATGATAAATTTTGTTAATCTCAGAGAATAAGTTTTGGGCCTATTGATTTTCTCTATAATTTTTTTGGATTTCTTTTCTACTTTCATTAAGTTTACTTTGCTATTTTCTTCTTACTTAATTAAATTAATTTTAATCTGACTTTTCTAATGTATTAATTTAATCTCTGTAAGCATAGCTTTCCTACATACTATAAATTTTGATAGTTAATTTTTATTATCATTTCATTTAAATATTTAAAATTTTCACTCTACTTTCCTCTGATCAAAGGGATACTTTTAGAAGTATAATTCTTAATTTTCAAGCTTAGCAGAATTTGTTTTTTTTTTTTTTTGCTATTCATGTGTACTATATAGTCCTAGAGTTAGAGAATATACTCTATATAACTTTGGTTCTGTATAATTGATTAAAACTTATCTCATGGGCCACTTTATAATGATTTTTATAAATGCTTTTCTTTGTGCTTAAAAATAACATTTAAAGTTAAGCTAGATATCTTCCTGTTAGAGTAAGAAGTTATAAATACAATAAAAGGAAAGAGAATAAACCCAATGCTATGGAATTAGAAAAATCAGTATGAACTCATGTTTTTGTCCATAAGGCAGTTTACATAAATACATGTCTTCACTCTCTCCACTAAAGGACCTACATGCTGTGGCAGCCCAGTGGTGGTATACACATCCAGAACCCAGATCTTGTTTTTCTAAATGCCATTTTTCAATAAAAGGAAGAAGGCCTTCTGGGTGAAGTGGTCAATTTCTGGCGCTGACACAGAGAAAATAAGTTTCAAGGGTTTCATAGCTCCAGAAATAAGGAAGTGCTCAAGAACAAAACCAACGAAACAAAAATGATAGGGCATGTCAGAAGCACATAGGATCCCATCTGAACAAGTTCCTGGTAGCCAATGATAGAACAGCTGGGGCAACAAAATAAGTAATCATGGTATTGGATTATAACACCTCCCAAACAAAATAAGTATTCATGAATCTATACTCATTTAAATAGATGGAAATTAATTCTCCTCCCCTTGAATGTGGTAAGGACTTCATAACTTGCTTCCAAAGAATAGTTTGAAATGTGAAAAACAGTAACTTTACAGTAAAGAATCTGGCAGATACCATGTAATTAAGGGATGAAGACTACCCTTATCAGTTGGTAGTTGAGTTTAATAGTATTGTATTGCAGTTGTGTAAAATGTTAACAATAAGCGAATCTGGGTAAACTTATGTATATGGGAGTTATGTGAGAACTCTAGTCTATATTTGAAAGTTTTTTTCATAATGCAACTGTTGACTTTTATTAGATATTTCTTTACATTATTTTCGATTTATTTATTTATTTATTTAATTTTAATTGTTGTTCAAGAACAGTTTTCCTCCCTTTACCTTCATCCCAGCACACCCCAGCTTTCCCCTTCTCCCTCTCGTAGCCAACCTCCCTTGTTATTGAAATTGTTATCTAAATTGAAATTTACTAAATATTGAAGTTTTAAAAATAAAATACTCTATAGTCATTGGTTGAAGTATATGCCTTTTAGGTCAAGTTGTTAGGTTTTTGAAATCTTTTTGTTTGATAGGTGTTTTGAAATGTAGCAAATTGGTGTAGTAATAAGTCTATTAAATAAATACATATGTACTTATAAGAGAGCCTCAAATTACAAAGATACCTTTGCTATCCTTTCTGTATGTTTATATTGTACATATTTTTCTTCTTAGCAGAATAGATTTGGGTCTGAATTTTTTAAAATAGGGACATTTAGTAAATAATGTATTACTGCTAGATCGAGGTTTAAATTCACCATCTTACTTTTTCCTTTCTCTTAACTCCAACTAGTGGATGTTTCGCTTTTCACACAATTTTGCCTCCTTTGAGTTATTATTTTTGTCCTTGATTAGTCTGATCTTATGCTTCTCTTTTAGTGGTTATCCTAGAAATGACATCATGCATACTTGCCATATAAGGGAACTTGGTACTTTTACATTCTTCCTAAGCAATGCAAGAACCTTATAACAATTCAACTTTATTTACTGCTCTCGTAGTTTATACGGATATTTTTGTTTTTATGTGTAAACTCACACACACATTTTCTTAACAAATACACACACAGAGACATAGACATGTGCACATATACATATATGTATATACACAAATATATATTTGTTAAATACCACTACACTTTTATTATATTTTGGAAATGATATGCATTCAAATTTTTACACATAATGATCATTCTTATTGCTTGTCTTTTCTTCATGGATTTCTGAACTTCTATCTGGTTTCATTTCTTTCTGCCTGAAAAAATATTTTTTAGTGATTCTTCTAGTGCCAGTCTGCTGGAGCTAAATTTTTCCAGTTTTCCTTTGTCAGAAAGTATCTTTCTTGTACCATCGCTTTTGAATGATGTGTCCTTCTTTGGGTAGGTGTAGCGTTCTGTGGCCAGACACTGAAGATATTAACCCCGTGTCTTCTGATTTCTGCTGTTTCTGTTGAAAAGTCTCCTGCAGGCTCATTCTTAGTCCTTTCAGATTTACCTAGTTTGCCCCTTATGTGGTGCTAAGATTTTCTGGTCTTGGTTTTCAACATTTTAGAATTATGTACCTACTTTTTAAAAAATTAATAGTGCTTGTGGCTCACAGTGCTTTTTGAATGTGTGTTTCATAAAGTTTCTCAATTCCGGGAAAGTTTTAATCATTACCTTTTAAAATATTACTTTTGTCTTGCTTTCCTTTTTGGGACTTCAATGACATGTATCATAGATTAGCTTCTTTCTCTCTTTTTTTTTAAAAATATTTTATTTATTTATTTTTCGAGAGAGGGGAAGGGAAGGAGAAAGAGTGGGAGAGAAAAATCAATGTTTGGTTGCCTCTCATGCGTCCCCTGCTGGGAACTGGCCTGCAACCGAGGCATGTGCCCTGACCGGGAACCAAACTGTGATACTGTGGTTCGCAGGCCTGCGCTCAATCCACTGAGCTACACCAGCCAGGGCAGCTTCTTTCTCTTTTGTCAACACTCTTTTATTGGTCCCACACTCCACATCAGCCTTTTTTCTTTTCTACGCATATATTTCTTACTTGTTTTGAGTAGAATATTTTCTTCTGCCTGCCTTCTGGTTCACAATATGCTTTTTAATTTAAAAAATAAGTTTTTCTTTTTAAATTCTGGTTGATGTACAATATTACATTAGTTTCAGGTACAACCTATTGATTAGGCCTTTATATAACTTATGAAGTGATCATGCCAATAAATCTAGTACCCATCTAACACCATACATAGTTATTACAATTTTATTGACTTTGTTACCTAAGCTGCAGTTTATCTCCCTGTAACTATTCTGTAACTACCAATTTATACTTCTTAATCTCTTCTTTTTCACAAGTTACCTCCAACACCCCTCCCATCTGGCAATTGCCAAAATGTTCTCTGTATCTATAAGCCTGTTTCTGTTCTGCTTGTTCATTTATTTTGTTTTGATTCTACGTATAAGTGAAATCATATAGCATTTGTCTTTGTTTGTATGGTTTATTTACTCAGCACAATACCCTCTAAATCCATGCATGTTGTTGCAGATGGCAAGATTTCATTCTTTTATGGTTTTTGTGGCTGAGTCATATTCCATTGTAAAAGGGGGGACCCCCCCAAAACAGAGTTTACTTATAAAATATTGTATATTTATTCTTACATATTTAAATTTCAGTCACCTTCAAAATACTCTCCATTTGATGCAAAGCACCTATAAAGACTTTTTTCACTGCTCAAAACAGTTTTGAACTCATCGATTTTGTTGCCTTGTTAGTGCTTCAGCCCTTTTTTTGTTTTATCTCTTCCATATAGGCAAAATGTTTCCTTTTGAGGACTTTTTTCATTTGAGTAAGCAAAAAAAAAGTCACTTGTAGCAAGATGGGTTGAATAAGGAGGGTGGAGCACAGGGGTCATGCCCTTTTCGGTCAAAAAGTGCTGGGAACACTCAGTGTGGTATGGGCAGGTGTGCTTGTAAATCACCCATATTGAAAGGGACAAATATGCGAAAGAGTCTTCAGAAAATTCACTGAAGCTGAACACAGCCTCTAACAATAATGCCAGCTGGTATACTGATAAAGATGAGTTCCTAGAACGCTCACCTGGTGAGGAAAGCCTGTACTACAAGGGGCCCACCGTCCAGAAACGAATTCCATTTTTGGGTACCCTCTCATATAAATGGACCACATCTTTATATGTAAATCTATTGACAGATACTTAGGGTTGCTTCTATATCTTGGCTGTTGTAAATAATGCTACAATGAACATATAAATGAGTATGTCCTTTAGTGTTTTGGGTTTCCTTGGATAAACACTCAGAAATAGATTTGCCGGGTCCTTCTTTGTCTCTTATTCTAGCCTCAGTTGCTACCTCAGTTTTTTTGTTTGTTACCAATTTCATGAGATATCTTTTTCATCCCTTTACTTTCGGTTGGGATGTGCCTTTCGATTTGAAGTGAATCTCTTGTAGATGGCATAACAGCATATATAAGATATGTCTCATTATTTTATTTTATTTTTTAAAAGATTTTATTTATTTATTTTCTAGAGATTGGGGAAGGGAAGGAGAAAGAGAGGGAGAGAAACATCAATATGTGGTTGCCTCTCACGCACCCCCTACTGGGGACCTCACCCACAACCCAGGCATATGCCCTGACTGGGAATCAAACCAGTGATCTTTTGGTTTACAGACCCACACTCAATCCACAAAGCCGCACTAGCCAGGGCGATATGGCATAGCTGAAGAAAAAAAAATTTCTTCAGCTACCAAATGTCTTTCGATTGGGGTATTTAATCCATTTGCATTTAAATAACTGTCGATAGATATGTGTTTATTGCATTTTATTATTTACATTTTTAATATTTTTCTTCTTCTTAAAGAAGATGCTTTAACTTTTTTGTAATGGTGGTTTGGTGGTGATGAACTCCTTTAACTTTTTCTTGTTTGAGAAGCTATTTATCTGTCCTTTGATTCTAAATGATAGCTTTGCTAGATAGAATATTCTTGGTTGTAGGTCCTTGCTTTTCATCACTTTGAATATTTTTTGCCAGTCTCTTCTAGCCTGCAAAGTTTCTGTTGAGAAATCAGCTGATAGTTTCATGGGAGCTCCCTTGCAGGTAACTATTGCTTTTCTCTTACTGCCTTTAAGAGTGTCTTTTTGTCTTCAACCTTTGGCATTTTTATTATGATGTGTCTTGGTCTGGGCCTCTTTGGGTTCATCTTCTTTGGAACTCTCTGTGCTTCCTGGACTTGTATGTCTACTTCTTTTACCAGATTAAGGAAGTTTTCTATCATTATTTTTTCATGTAAGTTTTTAATTCCTTGTTATCTCTGATCTCCTTTGGGCATGCTCATGATGTGAATGTTGGTATGCTTGAAGTTCTCCCAGAGTCTTTTTATACTGTTTTCATTATTATTTTTTTATTTGGGTTTTATTTTTTGGCTGTTCTACTTGGGTGTTTTTTTCTGCCTTTCTTGTCTTCCAAATCACTGATTTGATCCCCTGCTTCATTTACTCTATTCTTGATTTTTTGTAATGTGTTCTTTGTTTCAGTTAATATTTTTATTTCAGACTCATTTTTTTATGTTTCCTATCTCTTTGTTGCAGTTCTAAGTTAACTGAGCATCTTTATTACTAGTTTTGAACTCTGCATCTGGCACACTGCTTGTCTCCATTTCATTTATTTCTTTTTTTGGATTTTTGTTCTGTTCTTTTGCGTGAGTTATGTGGGGTATGTGGGCTGTGTACACCCTTGTATTGTGCTTGAGTCTTGATTGCTGTTGGCACGTCAATGGGAGGGATTACTCCTAGGTCAGTTGGCTGTGAGGATTGGCCTGACCATGGTGGAGGATCAGCTGTGCAGGTGTTGCCCCCATGGAGTAGGACTAGCTTCAGTGCTATGTGCTTGGAGCACCAGGGGTTTGGTGCTCACTGAGTCTTTCCTTTGAGTGTTGCTCATGGAGGTGTTGGGTGGTGCTTTGATTTGGTCTGAAGTTGTCCATAAGGTGTGCTGGCTCTAGAGCTTCCTGGGAAGTGCACATCAAGGCTAGCTGCTGCCTCTGCCTCGCTGGGGATCAACTAGCATGAGCTACAGTGCAATTTGTATATGGCTTCTACTTGTGCAGAGCTTGGATATGCCCAGGAGAGGCCAAGCTGTGAAACAAGGCTGGTTGCCACTAATGCCGAACCTGGGGCCACTTAGGAAGATGTATGGGACATGCCGAGGCCAGAAACAGCCTGTTTGAGAGATTTTTAGGAATGTTTGAAGCATTAACCAAAACGGGTCTGTTTGGTTAAGCCACTGGCAATGGCTTGAGTGAACCCACAGATTAGATGAGGTAGGTCTCAGGGAATTACCAGGGTGGGACAGTGTGAACCAGGTTGATAGAGACTAATATGGTACCCACCTGCCAGGTCTGTGCAAGAGGGCTCAGCAAAGGAACAATGGCCTCTGCCAGCCTTTATGTCTGGGAGAAAGCTGTCCCTCAAACCCTTCCCCTAATGGCAGACAATTTAGTTCCTCCTGTATGTCTCTGGCAGTTTTTGAGTACTTCCCCAGCTCTGGAGATCAGGGGGAGTACGAGTAAGTCTATGAGGGCGGTTCGAGGGGAAATGCCTGGAACTCCAGGAGACTCCCATCTTACTTAACCACTGTCTCTGTTACATCCAGAAGTTATGGGGACTTCTCTTCCCAGCACTAGAACCCTGGGCTAGGGTGCCTGGTGTGGGACCAGGACCCCTCATTCCCCAGAGGAGCTCTTTACAGCTGAGATAGCCCTCCTGATTTTTATCCACCACATGTGGTTGTGGGGCCAGCTGGTTTCTTGTCTCTGTCCCTCCCACCAGTTTCGATGTGGCTTCTTCTGTATATCCTTAGTTGTAAAACTTTAGTTCAGTTAGATTTCAGGTGTTTCTTAATTATGATTGTTGTAGTTTAGTTGTAATTTTTATGTGGTGTGGGGAGAATGTGAGTAGCACATTTACCTGTGTTGCCATTTTAACCAGAGCCAGAGGCCTTTGCTTAAAATCTCTGCTGAATAGTTCTGCAGGTCAGAAGCTAGACATGGGTCTCACTGAGCTAAAATAAAGGTGTTGGTAGTGCTGTTTCTTCCTAGAATCTCTAAGGGAGAATCCATTTTCTTTTTTCTTTTAGCTTCTAGAGACCATCTGCATTCCCTGCCCTCCACCCCCACCAACATCTTCAAAGCCAGTAAGGTGGGTCGAGTCCTTCTCATGCTGCCTTCTCTCATATTTTTAAAGCTCTGTTTAATCTGCTCCTAATCTTATCTATTGGATTCTTATTTTGTCATATTTTAAGATCTAAATCTTTTGTTTTATTTTAATATTTTCAGTATTAAAAAAATTCTCATCTTAAACAAATCTTATTAAGATTATCAGGTGTAGATATTTAAAACCTCCAGCTTGGTCCCAATAACACTGTTTTGCAGTTTTTCTGTGTATCTTCTTTCCTGTTCTTTATTATTATTATCATCATTATCAGTATTATTACTGTGGTATTGTCCCTTTTTTCAAGAGAGAGAGAGGTAAAAGGAGACAGCAATAAAGGGAAAGAAATATCGATATGAGAGAGAAACATGGATTGTTTGCCTTTTGTACATACCCTAACCAGGGACCAAACTCGCAACCTTGCCATGTGTCCTGACCGGGAATTGAACTGGCAACATTTCGCTTTGCAGGATGATTCCCAACCAACTGAGCCACACCAGTCAGGGCTAGTATTGTCTCCTTTCCATGCACCCTGTTTTTTGATTAAACGCTGGATAATGCATGCAGAGATATTTTTATAAAACTTACCCGGGATGATGTCTTCCTTCAGGAAGGTTATGTTTTTGCTTTTGGTAGGCATCTAGGAACACTTAGCAATCTAAATCATGTAATCCAGTTTCGAGATTGAAATAATTCAAACCTTATCAATTTTTGAATTTGCTTAATTATGATATAGCTGGTTTTCAATATCCTAATACTGAGTGTGTGTAGTTTACCAGGATATTGCTTCTTGGGTGGACTTATTTTCCAACATTTGTCTCTCTGGATCAGAAAGGAGACGGGAAGTGCTATTCAGCATCTCAGCTTCTCACATTACTCATCCTGAATTGGCAGATATCCTTGGGATGAGGATAGTCATCTGTGTTATCTTCTCCTCTTAGATCAGATGCCACAGTCCTTCATGATCTCATTAGTTCTATCTTGTCTTCAAAAACTTTCATTCACATTTTTCTGTTTTCATGGTTTTTTAAAATGGGGGAATTGTCTAGTCCCCTTTTGCTTGAAAAAATTCAATTTATTTTAGCCTTTTTTTTTTAAGAAGCAAAGTCATCAGTTGTGCACAGGGGTAGGAGAAGAAGTGTTGGAGGTTTGAGGAGCAATAAGAAGATGTAAAAGAGTCAATTGCCACAGTGAAAAAGTAAATGGACTAAATCATAGTATGATTGTTGGATATTAAGAGCACACTTGGGGTTTATGGTTATTATTTAAATAGGTACCAGGAGTGTGGTTTTGTTTTTCTTTTGCTATGTTCTTTTTTTTTTTTGGTTACAGGTAATTGGTTTTACCTAGGTTTGTGGTTTTGTCAAATGAGTCCAACAAAGACTGCAGTGAGCAAGAGAACTGAGTGTGGATAATAGAGAGTGATTAAAATGATTGACTATAAAATTCAGGTAAGGAGGAAAGAGAAGAGATCATGGAAGTGAAAGATATTGAACAGTGATGGGATCAGTGAATTGACGGTCTTAATAAAATAGAAAGATTTCTAAAAGAAGGGAGCTAGAAAGAGGTGGGACTCAGAAGAGGAATTCGTGGAGTTGGGATTGCGGAGAAGCTGCGGATATTGATGATGACAGAGCCTGCGGTAGGTCCTGCAGAGGAAGTCACTGAGATAAGGTGGAGATCAAATTCAAAAAGAGGAGTTGAAAAATTGAGCTAGAACTTGGAAGAATTATCTGTGAGCATGCTGAAGTGACCAAGAATTAAGACAGGGATCATTTTGGAGTGATAGTGAGTCAGGGTAAGTGAGAAGAAGAGAGAAGAGTGAAAAGAGAAATGAGGAAAAGGAACCTGAGAGTTCATATGTGATAAGAATGATGAACAGTGGGTGATATAGTCCCGTGGGGTTTTAAGTAGGAAGAATGATGTCAAGCTGGATTAGCTACTCCACATGTACTTTTATTGGTAGGGGCTGAGGGAGACTACCTGCATTACTTAAGAAAGCCGAAGGGGAAGCGCTGTCTGTCGGGGAGAATCATATCTCAATTAATGCAAAAAAAAAAAAAGGAGGACTCTTCAGAGGATAGTTTGAGGATATGCAGTGTTTTTGTGATGAACTGTAAAGTCCAGGAAGAAAGTTTCCATGTGATATCTACATTGAAAAGCTATTGTTGGGAATAAGTAAGAAAATGTATGAGAGTATCAAGCATAGTGTCTGGCCTAGGGTGTGGGGTAAATGTTAGAGTCCCTCTACTGTGGTAAAACAAATAGCTTTATATTATTTAGGATGGGTCTAAAATGCATCAAGAGAGAAGGAAATTTTGGGCAATTTATTTAGGTGTCTTGACAATAAGCACTAATGAAATACATGCTCTTTCTTCACACACACACACACACACACGCACATTGTACAATGCCATGCAGAAACATAAATTAACATGACTTTGGCAGCAAATAAAGAAAATACAACTAAAATAGTTTCATTTATTATTTATGAACTCAAACAACAGAAAATCTTATGGTAGGGTGACTTCATGTTTTTATAATTAAGGGGTCAATGACATCATCAAAGTCATCATCACAGCTTCATGCTTTTAATTTTTCTGTTCTGCCACCATCAGCATTTTTCATCGTTTTCTTATGCTGTCTCTGTTACTACCCAAGATAGCTGATGCAATTGCAGCCAGCACAGCAGGTAATGTAGAAGAATAAAAAGCACTGTTTCTTCCTATGTATGACCTTTCACAATGACTTCTCCTTCAGTCTCAGTGTTCGCAACTCCCCCCACACTCACATCCAAACCAGTGACTGCCAGGGCATGAGGCCACCATGATTGGCTCAGACCAGGTTGGACTCGCCCTCTGAGGCTGCTGCTTCCTTTCCTGAAGGACATGTCTATATGTTGACTAAAAATCAGGGTTTTGTTAGTAAGAGAGAAGTTGCTGAAGAAGTTTAAACAGTTGTTCCTAATATTATTTGTCACAGTCATACTATAATTACCTCTTGACGCCAGACTCACTGCAGTGTTACTCTTAGATGTAAATATATGCAATTATAATATATAAATATATTTATATTTTTATATTTATACATTATGTTAATTTTCTATTGCTGCATATCAAATTGCCATAAATTTGGCTTCTTAAAACTGCACATTTATTGTATCTCAGTTTCTCATGGGTCAAGAGCCCAGGCAAGCTGGATTGTGCCTGGATCAAGCTCAGGGTCTCATAAGGATGTGATTCAGGGATGGCCACACTGAGGTTCTCTTCTGGAACTCAGGGTCCTCCTTGAAGCTGATTCAGGGTGTTGGCAGTATTTGGTTTCTTGTGGGTATAGTATGAGGTGCCCATTTTCTCTCTGGTTATTAGCTAGGAACAGCTCCCAGCTCTTAGAAGCTGCTGCAGTTCTTTACCATGTGGCCCCCCTGTAGACAATTTGCAACACAATGTTTGCTTTTTCCAGGTCACCAACAATGCTTCTGATTTCCAACCCTTTCCAGGCTGCAGCAAGGGAGTCTTACATAATGCAACATAATCAAGAGGGTGACTGTCCCATCATGTGCACAGGTTTCATCTACACACAAGGGGAAGATTATACAAGATGTATATACCAGGGAGTGGCCATCTTAGAATTCTGCCTGCCCAAACACCTGCGTGTTTTGTTATTATAATTGTGTTAGTTTTCATGCCCATGCAGATTTACTTATTTGAAAGGAGAGCTTCTTTTCTCTGCCTTTAGTATATAAACCTCTACATATCCTAGTAGAATAAGCATCATGCACTCCAGGAGCACAGAAATAAAGCAAGTGACTACAACAGATTGCTAGTAATAAATAAGTGTTCAAAATTTGACACAGTTTCCAGACATAGTCTTTGTAGGGTTAGTTGGGGTACAGTTTTCAATAACTCTTCTTTGCCTACTTGCTTTTTAAAAATTCTAATTCCTCCCCCAAACATAAAAACTCATAAATCCTGTCCAGAATCTCCTTCCCTTCTCCTGTTCTGCTGTGATTTCTCTCCCGCCTTTCAGTTGTCTGAAATTTTCTCAGCTGGGCAACTTGAGGCCCCGCCCTGGGGTCAGCACATATGTTGGAACAAAGTCAAGACAGTTATGGGTGGGGAGGTTATCTAAGAAGTATAAAAAGGGAAAAGCATCATGTGAACCACATGAGCTCATTGCTTAAAACTTTTAGTTCAATTTTCAAAACACTTTAATGGATGTAACCAGTGACTATGATGTGAGGACCTTATTCAGCTCCTGATTCAAACAAAACAACTATGAACACATTTGGAGACATTTGAGAAATTTGAATGTGTCCTGGGTATGAGAAAGCATTAAGGAATTATTGTTATTCTATTAGGTTTGGTGACAGTGCTAAGGATTGTAAGAAAATATTTATGACCCAGGAGCTCTGTTCAGAAGTATGTATGCATGAAAAAGGTGGCTGGGCTTCCAATGAATAATGAAGGGAAGTGAAAGAGAAGAGAAAGGGTAGGAGACAGGGAGGAGGAAGAGAGAGTGATGAATGAAGTTAATGTGGCAAATTCTTCATGCAATTTTCCAAGTTCCTGCTAAAATGTAATGTATTTAGGTACTTCTCCACTTGACTAGCTTTGCAAAACTAAATGAAAGATGTAGTAGGATGCTTATTTTTCTTCCATATTTTAATAAGAAGAGACTTAAACAATGAAATGTAAATGTACTAAAAATAGATATCATCTAGATAAATTTTAAAGACATCTTATAATATTTTAAAGTCATATCTGAATTGTTATTAAGTTCATAGTCTTGAATCAAAATTTATTTTCCTTTCTCTCAGTGCTTTTAAAATATTTTTTGAATTCATTTGGCAAGGTATCTGAAGATTTGCCTTTATTTATTCATAAATCCTTGGGTTCTCCTTCCCCATTTGGCAGCAAGACCATTATAAAACTAGCTTTCTTTGTAGACCCTGTCCTTTCATATATTGGAATCATTCATAGAGACCCCGACATAAAGGGTGTTATAGGGGGAACTTACATAAATAGATTGTGGTGGATAGATGAGCTAAAAAGTAATAGAAAAATGCTTCTGTGTTGGCTCTTGTCCCAGTGTGGAAATACATATTCCACATTCCTTTATAATAATAACTCAACCCACCCAAGAATATCAGTGAATTACCACGGCCCCTCCTATTACATTTTGTTCACCAGCTTCTATCTTTAATGTTATTAGTAAAGCTTTTCCATTTGGTTTTATGTGGTAGAGTCCATGAAATTCTTTTATGAGTTGAATTTACATTTTGAAATCTTAATCTAATAGCTTAATATGTGGCTTTATTTGGCAATAGAGTCATTGCAGATGTAATTAGTTAAGATGAAGTCATTAGGCTAGGCCCTAATGCAATATGACTGGTGTCCTTATAAAAAGAATACCATGTTAAGAGAAAGAAAGACACAGAGAGGAAAGACAGCATGAATACACAGCATGAAGGAGGCCATCAATAAGCCAAACAGAGAAGTCTCAGAGGAACCAGCACCTTGTTCTTGGACTTCTAGCCTCCAGAACTGTGGGATGATAAACCTTTGTTGTTTAAGTTCCCAGTCTGTGGTATTTTGCTATGGCAATCCTAGACAATTAATGTAAACTCCAAATAAAGATTACATGTCTTTTCACTTATGTTGCCATGTTGAGTCTCTCTTTTTGCCTATGTGTAGAGTTCAAACAGTCTTTAAGACTACATCAGTGAAATATTTGCTTCACTCCATTATGATGTGTCTACAAAGCACTAAGGGAAGTGACCTATTCATTACTTGCAATTTGTGTGTAATCAGTTTCATCCGAAGACAGAGGAAAGTCCAGTAGCTGTCTGAGATGGCTGTCCTCATTCACCGTCTCTGCTTTGGCCATTTCTACCTTTACTTGTCCCATTTAGTATTTTTTCTTTTTTAATGTGGGGAGTAGAGAGTATATTGTGTAGCACTAAACTTGAGATTATAATATTTCTATTTGGACTAGTAGTTTTATGTATTAAAAATACGTAGAAATACTTATTTTTTCTGGATTAACTTATACCTCTAAATGTGGGAGAGAATAAAAATAGAAAAAGACTTTACTACATAATAAAAAATAATAGAAAGTTTCCTCTGTAATATAAATCCTATTTTATTATATATTACTTCTATGATGTTGGGCAAGCCCCTGAACGCTCTCTAATTTCAATTTATTCACATACAAAATAGATATAATCAATAATAAGAGTCTTTAAGGGATAAAGTAAGAGAGTTGATATGCACAACTTTTGAAAATACAAAGCACTATGGAAATGTAAGGCATTAAAATTATTAAGGCTAAGAAGGCAAAATCTGCATCTTGTATTAGTATAAAGAAATATTCTTGTCACGTTTCCTAGCGCACTGCTTTGTATCTGGAGAAAAGTCATGCTCATAAAACTAAAATAATTATTGAGACTATTTGGAGGTTAAGAGAGCTTAATGATCCATTCTTCTTCCAGAAGTCAACCGACGTTAAACACACAATATCTTTCTATTGCTGATAGTAGCAGAGTGTGTTTTTCAAAGAATTCCCTTCAAATACATATATTTGCCTTATTCCGCATTCTACTCTTATAATGTGGCTGACCCTCCTCTTACTGGAGGGTGGTCCACATTCACTCCCTTTGTGACTCTCTGACCAGGGGAAGTGATGCTTCAGAGCCTAGGCAATACAAGGCCTTTCTCTGTATTTCTCAGTCTGTGTCTCTCTCTTTGTCTTTCTGCATTTATTTTAGGACACTTGCCTTTGGAAGCCAGCCACTGTGTTACAAGAAAGCCCACGTCACACGAAGAGCCATGTGCAGATGTTCCAGTCAGCAGCCCAGCTAAAGTCTCAGTCTGTATCAGTTGCAAGACATGTGAGTGAACGGGCCTTCAGTGGATTAGAGGCACCATCTTTAAATTCCAGCAGTGGCCCCAGGCATCATGGAGCAGAGATCGGCTAATCTGACCTCACTGTGCCCTGTTAGACTTTCTAACTCACAGAAACCATGAAGATTAGAAGTGATGATTGGGTTTTTGGGGGGTGGTTTATATGTGGTTATAGATAACCAGTACGTTGGTAAAAGTAGACTAGACAAAAGACAGCCTCTTTACTGCACCAAAATTAACAAGGGACACTCTGAGGCCAGGGTGAATAGGAGCTCTGACTCACTTGGATTTCCTTATGAATAAAAACGAAATTGGAGGTTATCCTTTGAGGGGAACAAGACAGGGAGAGAAGTTTCTTTATTTCCATGGAGTGACTTTTGTCCAATTATTAGGCCCCGATTATTATTGGGAACTCTTTGCAATCTCAGAGAAGCCACATGTACCATGGAGAGGAGAGAGTGCAGAAGCAAAAAGAGAAGCAAGAAATGTTTACTTCTCGGTATATGCCCATCAATAGAAATAGCAAGACGAGACAAGGGCTCACTAATATTGAGATGTATCATTAAAAAATCAGAAAGGGGAAATCAGACAATTATGTTTTGACTCTAATTTAAGAGCCACAATTTAAAATAGAAAGGTTAATGTGTGCGTGTCTGTGCACCCTCAGGAAAGGGTGAGAGAGAGAGAGAGAGCGTGTGCTTAATATTTCTAGCACACAATGACACTCCCCAGTTATAACATTTACCTCTTTTGCCTGACCTACTTCATGTTAAACATCACTAAGGTTATGAAAATGAGGGGCCTGATTAGCATCAGTAGTGGTCACTAGACCACTGAGAACACATGCAGCGGTTTCAAAGGAAGAAATTGGGGACAGACTAATAATACTGAAATACTGAAACACTGAAAGGTGGAATCTGGTTCTGAGTAATGAGGATGTGGTTTCTAAAATCATCTGATCTGCCACACCAGAGCTGATACAACTTTTTTCATGGAAAAAAATAAGCATGAAAACACCCTGTGGTTCTTTTTAACCTGGTACTATTTCAAAATTGTATGACAACATGAATGAATACCTTCCCTTTCCTTTTAATTGACTTTCTGAGAGATTTAATCCATAAGTTCTCTTTGTGTTTGAGTCCAAACCCCTGGAAAAAAAAGAACATAGTTTTTTCCCCTAATGTCTGTGCTGGTAAATTGTCAGCATTTTTTACTACTTTCTCATAAGAGGATGATATTTTGTCCTGGTTTCAAATTTTATTTTAGTTTTTACTCAAGGCTTCTGTATTTAGGCACCATCATCTCATGTAAGAAACACACTGACATCTTCAAAATCTGTTGCAAAATTGGATGGATATTTAATTTAGAAATTTGCTGTGGTTCTGGAATTTATCTTCTCTTCGATTTGTTCAATTTATAACTCTTCCATAAAAAAATTCAGAGGTGAAATATTTTTCAAACCTTACACTGTTTATTTCTTCCATAAACAAAAACGAGTGCAAGGTTTATGGCTAGATAATCTTGTACTAAATTAAAGAGGTGTATCAAACCTTCTAGTGGGAAAGAGTACCGGGGGAGATGTCTATGAGGATCTTCCCCAGCCACAAGCACATTTTCTTTCATTCAACCCAGTCCAAGCCTGTCTCTTTGGCTCAAAACTTGTGTTGGCCACTTCAGTTTATGAAGATGCAGTGTACCTACTACAGGGTACACTAAAAGATTACTAAAAAATTATAAGCAATTTCAACTGCCTGTGAATGTTTCTGGCGGATCGTTAAGATTGACCTTGAAAGTAACCTTACACAATCTGGGTATTTGTCTCTCATATTTCCCTGATGGGTACGAATATTACTTGCATTAAAAATGATGGATGTTGGCAATTTCATATTCATTGCCACAGGAAAACAATCTTAATACCTTTTGATGGGGAGGACTGACCAGAGAGAGAGCGAGGGGCTATATTTCAGCTAAATATTTTTCCTGGAGATTTTTGTGTAAACAAGGTTTGAATCGATGCCTTAGAACAGTTGAGAAAAAGATGTCATTGGCAATTGTCCTAGAATTACAAAAAGCGCAAGAAAATGATGAAGTCACCTATTCGACTAAAGTCATCTCCAGGCACAAGAAAGAAAATAGGACATTTATTCTGTCTCACACTTTTTGGGATCTGCAGCAAAGGAACTGAATCTCAGCAGGTTCTAAAAACAACTGGATTTGTGCTTATTCTTACTTATTCCTGGTAGAATTTCTCTTATAACAGACATAAGCATTTATCACTTTATAATGTGCATCCCCTAATACATTTTCTCTTTTTAAAATTAATCAAAGAAAATTCTAAAAATATATGATAAACTCACTTCTCACTACTTTCTTGTGCTTTAAGGATGGGAATATTGGGCATGCTCTGATGACCTGTTGGGGTTTGTAGTTTAACCTACTGCATTCTTGTATGTATTGAAAGAAACTTGGCACAAGCAATTTTTTTCAAAAAAGTCTATGTATATTATGTTTAATCAGTTGCATTACATCCAGTAGACCTGACAAGAACAAGTTATTTTTTGTTCATTCATTCAGCATATTTAAAATTTCAATCATATTTCAATATACTTATTTTTTCTTTCTCTGAAGGCTATACCACGTGCCTTTCTTGCAGAGAGCCACAGCAGAAAGCAGTCTGACCCCAGGCCTGGAGTTGGGCTGCATGAGAGTGTGGGATGGAATGTCACAGGATTCTGTGTTGAGTTTAAGCTACTGTAGAGTGGATATGAGTTACTGATGTGTCCACCATTCTCACTGAAGATGATGGGGATGGTTTTATTGTTCTATTGTACTTTATGTGTGCACCAACAGGAAATAAGCTTACCCTTTTAAAATATTACTCAGTGCAGGCCCAAGAGATCATTAATTAAAAGCTTAAGTACTGGTTTTAGAGCTCAAGATTATTATACAAATGCAAAGAACAGTTCTGGTGGAGCTTTTTTTTCCCCAAAAGAAACTTAATTGAGACAAATATGTTTTGTGTTTAATAATCAAAAAGTCTCCAGTTACAAAGAAATGATGTGTTTAGAGCTCACTACTGTAGTGAACTAATCTGACGAGAGATTTCCTGGTCTCATCACATGGCTCTTGAAATACCTCCTCTGCTCCATGTTGCCACTCTGCATGTTACCTTAGAGATTTGTATGGAAAACAAATTCCCCAATAGTTTAGCTGTGCCATTTTTGCCACAATAGTGGTGAATCAGACTCAAATGAAAACATAAGAGCTGTAAATTTTCTTCATACACTGTGGACTGACAAATGGATACTTCGGTGTTTTTAGTTTTCTTAATGCTAAAATTAAATCAGCTGTTAGGAAATTCAATTGGTTGCCTAGTAGGCAAATAACAAAAATAGAGGCCTACACTCAGTTAACAGTAATGAAAGTGTCCATTCAAAGACTGTGTATCAACTAGTAAAACTTCAAAAATGTCTGAGTTAGAGAAAGCAGAAGGGAGTCGCCCCAATCTGCAAGCACATAACACTTGTGACCAGCAGCAAAATTTGTCTTTGAGTCTTTGTAAAGACTTCTATTGTACCCTCAAAGAATTTCTACCCTGCACAGGTACCGATGGGCAAAAAAAACATTGCTATTTTAATACCTTCTGTTTAGTTTTCTTGAAATTTTCATTTTGGGGACTCTTGATTCAAGTTTTTAAGTATTTCATGACTAAGAGATTACATTATTTCCATTAGTTAAGCAGTTAATTTAAATAACTGATCAGAGATATATGAGTTAGAGAAAGGGGTGACTTGAATTAAGACGTGGGCTATTTTAATCAAGACGTGCTATATTCAGTAAACTCTGTAAGATCAGCGAAGGGAAAAAATGTATTAAGGTTAATCAGTTTTGAAGAATTGTAACTAGTAGATAATGTGCCCTGATTTTTTTCTCGGTGACAGGTGTAATAAGCACAATCACTGTTCATCTATATTTCACTGAGCATAAATGCAAATTTCACATTTTCACAGAAGAGAGAATTTTATTACATCATATTGATTTAGAAATAATTCATTAACCTCTACTCTTTCTTTTTCTTTACATATCAATCTGTCTCCATTCAAGGTTTTATCTTCATTTTTCAACTGGTTACCGTGAAGTATCTTATATTGTAGGCTATTAAGAGACAGTCTTTTATACATGCAGCTTTGTCTTTCTTGACACAAAACTAGTATTTGTTTTCTACACATTTTTGGGTATTGTTTGGGTATTCAGGAATGCTTGCATGTATTCTTGAAGTAGAATATTTTGATGGTGTCATATAATGCAAATTATTTGTTGTGATTTCCATGAGCCTCCAGCAGTTTTTGAAAATGAGAATGTTTATAGGTCAATTTTTCTTCCTCTTCCAAAATCAGATGTGTATAAATGTTAATTGATATACTAGGACAGTCTACTAGATCAATGACTTTCAGTGGAGGAGAGGTGTTACTATCTACCCCAGCTCCCAATCCAGGACACTTGGTGTATCTGGACATAGTTTTGATGGCTGTGAGTTCATGGATGAAGGATGGTACTGGCAGGTAGGGATAAAGGCCAGGGATGCTGCTAAATATCTTACAATGCACAGCATCTCTGGCCTTTATAATGATCTGATCCAAAATACTAACAGTGCTTGAGGTTGAGAAATCCTGTAGTAGATGGCACTGAAGTCTGGAGTCCATTAGTTTTTAGAAGTGTGAAATCAGATAGAGCTTAATGGATCTGTGTTTCTGTTCTTTTCCCATAACAGTTGCAATCTGAACACCAACTAAGCAATCAAAGATGCACAAAAATGTAAACACAAGGATGCTTACCAAATTTGATTTATAAAGGTGAAAGGTGGAAAACAACCTAAATATCTAACATTATTTAAAATTTATAGAATTAATTATGCTTAACATATTATTGGAATATAAAAGTATAAAAGATACTGTAGGTGAATATTGGGATAATATGGAAAATGTTGAGTGTATAATATAAAACATTATTATACCATGTGACATGCAGAAAGATCTAATATTAGAAATATATGTATATATGTTATTTGTTTATTCATATAGAAAAAGACTGAAAGCAAAAATGTTAGTTATCCCTGGGATTATAGGTCAGTTCTGCACCTAATATGTACTTATTTTTAATTATAAAAATAGCAATGGCATTTTAACAATGTGATGTGGTTGAGAGAACAACCCTGAGGCTTGACAGAGGTGAGTCTGCACCTTTACTCAGCCGCTCACTTGCTGTATGAATTTGGGCCTCAGTTTTTCATTTGTAAATGTAATGTCTGTTTTGAGTGGTTGTTTTGGAAATTAAATGGCACTGTATCTAAGTCATCTGGTCAAATTTAGCTCTCTTCCCTCTTCAATGAGATAAGTTAAGGCGTTAGTATGAAGGTTCTTGAAGGCATTCGCCTTTTATGCACTCCCTAAGTGACTGAGGGAGATCTCAGATCTCAGATCTCAGTCAGGGCCAGAAGTGTAACTGGTAAGTTCTATGTAGCTGCATTGGACAACGTGGTCTGATGCCGTATTCCCATCCCCAGCACTACCTGACTCCCACCGTCAATTCAGTTTGATTCAATTCTGTTCAGTTCATCAATTCGCTTTCATTCAGTTCGGTTCAATCCAACTTATAACTATTAATGGGGCACTTATCTATTTATATGATAAAAATAAACATGAATAAGACAAGGTCTCTCTTCATCGCAGCCTCACACCCTGGCAGGCAAAGCAGATGGTTATATAAAAAACTCTAACCCAAGGTGGAAAAGAAATACAAACTGTGAAGTAAATGGACAGGTAAGTAAAAAATGGAAACATTGTGCAAAGCTAAGAGCTTGGTGTAGCCTTCAGGCGTGGAAGGAGTTAGTTGAGGAAAAGGAGAATGTTCCAGGTGTCCCTTGCCTGTTGCACAGACCCCAGGGAGGTATATAGAATCCATGTATCTTCAGAAACAGTCAAAGCTCTGATGTGGCTGGTGTAGAGTAGAATGCTCAGGAAGAATGAGCACTGGACTAAAAAAGATGACTTAGGTAGATCAGTGAGGTCCCTGATAGGAAACCAGGTTTTACTTTGTGTGCAGAAGGGACTCACTGAAAGTTCTTAATGGGGAAGTGATTAGTGAACTCAGCAAAATCTAAAACCTATTTCACCTTGTACAAAAAGTAGGTTAGCTTACTCTACACTAAGCACCTCTAAGCAAACCCCATGTGAGTATTTTTGTAACTAATTAGAATTAAGAAATTTTAAGAGAAAACTATTTTTGGCAAGGATAGTATTTTATGCTTTGGTCCTGATAAATAGTGATTGAGGGTATAATGGTAATGATTGATTCCAGTATAAAATTATTATTTCTACCTTTAAAGTGATCAGATAGAATTAATCTGAGAAATTCATCTTTTATATAGTGAAGAAATAAATTGGTATCAGTGCTTAAATTATTAATTCCAAATTCTCCAACTTAAGAAAGATGATTTGGAGACATACTTTTGAGTATATATTTCATGTGACCAATCTGTAGGATTTATTTTTGAGATTATGCTCTTGGTTTATAACATTGTTAATATTTTCACAGAGAAGAAAACCTTACTTTAACAGTTAGAAAAATTCTAACTTCAGTGCTTATGCTATTAAATTTTAAAAATGACCCAAGGAAGCAGCAGATAAAAAGAGTTTGCTTATCAGAGGAAAATATACTAGATCAGAAGACCTACCCACTTTTTAAAAGTTGATTCTATGGAATATGTTGGCTTATTACCAAAATATGTATTTTAAGAATTATACTTCTTTCTAAGCAGTGATTTGCAGCCCATTTCCAAGTCTAAGGTGATTTAAATTACATGATTTCTCTGTGCATTTCAAGTAAGGTTTTTAATATTTTAGTTTTAAGTAATAAAATGCCATTCAAGTGTGTAATTTATTACTAAATCCATTAATATTTATAGCTAAAAATCATTTTCCTGAATGATGAGGAAAACCTCTCAATATCATTTCTTGCCTAGAAAAAAATAAGCAATAACAACGAAGAATCCTGTGACAGAAATATATTATATACATACTTTTTTGGTAGGCCCCCTAACATAAACTTTTTTATTAAATCATTTTCTGTAGGATCTAATAGTGCAAAATTGTGAGTTAAATTTAACTAGTAGATGGAATATTTGGAAATGTTTATGTGGTTGTATAGCACTCCATCAACTGATTTTGGAAACTTTCTTTTGAAATGAACAATTCAACTCATTGAATACACTATTTTACCTACTTAAATAAGGGTTTGTGATGTCCACTCACATCAGTAATTAAGTTATTCATTTGATAAATATGGACGCAGATCTTGATATACACCAGACACCTTTCTAGGCACTGAAATACAATAGTGTGAAATACAATACCTTTTACAAAGGTAAATTCCCAACTTCCACGGCTTTATGGAACTTGTATTTTGGTAGAAATTGGGAATTATTTCTTTTATTTTAAATTATATTGATAAATAAAAAATATATAAGTCATTGTTGGGAACCTCTCTGTCTGGTTTCAGGGGTTGTTACTGCCCCCCATGGCTAAGGCTGAGTGTGTGACCTTCGGAATGTGAGCCACTAAGGAGACAAAGCTTGTCCCCTGCCCCCAGTGCATGGTTGGTTAGTCTATGATGGGTACGACCCCCCCCCCCAGGGGGGAGGCGACCTAAGCCAGACACGATCACTTGGCAGGCCATCATGGAAGGACTCCGGGGGCTGCAACAAAGAGGGAGTGATGGACCCTCGCCCCCAGCTATTCTGACATAGCCCAAGTCCCCATTTCTGTCTGGGAGAAGCGCTTCCTGGCTCTAATCCACTTAAGCCTAACAACCTATCATGGGGAAGGTGGTGCAGCCCTTTGCCGGCTAGAGTGGGTTCCGGGTGATCAGGCCTAAGAAAGAATACGTAAAATCCTGTGAAACTTTCTTTGTTTAGAATGTTCTAATTTAAATGATAAAGGTCCAAGCAAGAAGTTTGTTCCTCAAAGTTTTATGGCTCTTTAGCTATCTGACCCTGACTGAGAATAAGACCTCATAGTTCTTTGAATGCCATCTATGGTTTGATTCGTACCTTATTCTTGTGCAAACAAACCCAACAAAAGCCCTTTGAGGAAGGGGCTCTTGGCCCTTCTCCTTTGAGAGATTGGCCACCTTTCCTCCCCAAGCAGATTATGTCTTGGTAGTTTCGCTTTCATCCGTGGTAGATGGGGGGACTTTGCAGGCAAAGTTGCCCCCACAAGTCATCTTTCATGAATTTTGTTTCTTCTCATACTCTGTAAACTTTTGTTATGTTTCTACTGTGTGCCAGTATTGTGTTGTATCATGGAGGCTCTGAAAAGAGGAATGCCAGTGTCAATGGCCTTGAAGAATCCAGGGTCATTTCTGGTTCCATTCTGGGGGTCTAACTTACCTCCAGCTTGAATTACCACTATAGTGCACCTGGTCTTATTCCTGCTTTCAGTTTGCTGGTTCTCACAATCCAGGAGGAAAACCACTGTTAGATTCCCCTCCTTGAAAACCCCATTTACCTCGTTACTTTCTGCTTGAGAGTCCTGAATGTGTAACTACTTTCTATGAGAACAAGTCTTCATTCCAAAATCTGGCATGTCAATCATGTCAGTGTCAATCCAGGCAGCAGAACCATTCTTTAGGAATAAGACCTAATAACCAGCTGTGGGAGAAGCTGGGGAAGTGAAAGTCTTCAAGGTGAGCTGGAGGCTGAAAGAAGTCCCTTAAAAACTCCCTGAAAAGTTAGATGCATCCTCGCTGGAGTGGAGTCATGAGGGGAACTTCAGGAGAAGCCTAGGAAAGCTGTGCTCTGCATCAGGTGGTGGGTTTGAAGTCGCTGTTGGTTAACAGCTGACAGGCAGGGAGAAGAGTGGGAGGGAGCAGAGTGGAGGACAGTTAGGACTCGCTGGCACCTGTCTGTACCTCCCCATCTCTAACCTTAATGACTGTCAGAGGGTTGTGACTATGGACTCATCCACCTTCCTAACCTCATGCAATTTTTTTTTTTTTTTTGGAGAACTCTAACTTGAAACTATAGAAGAATGGATTCTGTGGAACAGAGTTCTAGGCTCACCAAACTGATGTAGTACAATGTTGCCGCACAGTGTGATACACAGTATATTTCTTCTAATTTCCCAATCTCAAGTGCCTTTTTTCTTCTTTCAAACTGGTTTTTCCTCACAGGCAAGAAGGGGTTGGAAAGAAGTAGTTGAAGTCATGTAAGGCAAGGACCTACATCCAAGAATACTCTATCCAGCAAAGCTATCAGTTAGAATGGAAGGGCAGATAAAATGCTTCCCAGATAAGGTCAAGTTAAAGGAGTTCATCATCACCAAGCCCTTATTATATAAAATGTTAAAGGGATTTATCTAAGAAAAAGAAGATTAAAAAATATGAACAATAAAATGACAACAAACTCACAATATCAACAAATGAACCTAAAAGAAAAGAAAAACAATGAAAACAAAAACTAAGCAAACAACTAGAACAGGAACAGAGTCAGAGAAATGGACATCACATGGAGGGTGTTCAGTGGGGAGGGGAAAGGAGGAATGGGGGGGGAAGGTACAGGGAAGAAGAGGCATAAAATAGATGGGAGAGATCAAAATGGTATAGGAAACAGAGAATTCAAAGAACTTATATGTACAACCCATGGACATGAACCCATGGACAGGGGAAAGCTGGAGGATTGGGGGTGCAGATTGGAGGGGAGATAAAGGGGAAAAATTGGGAAAACTGTAATAGCATAATAAATAAAAAATACTTAAAAAAACTGGTTTCCTTACTTCACTTTCCAGTCATTTGACTTATCCTATCGCCAGATTTTAATACTGTTTGATGTATCTGCAATCCTTCTCTACTTTCTGTAAACCAGTCTGCATACTCATTCATTGGATCCCATTTAGATTAGATTATTCATTGAATTTGAGATTACAGACGCTTCGACTTTGTTTCGTATTTTAATGGCCTTTGTGACTATAATCTTTATTTAAAATTCTCTTTTATGCTACTTTTAAATGGCTGTAAAATTTTGAGAAGGGTGTTGTTAGCAACTTGAAAAACTATGATTTCCCAGAGAAGTGTTCATGGATCTTGATGAGAACAGTTCTGATTGAATGTTGGGAGAGGCAGAGTTGCATAGACTTACCAGGCCATCTAAAAATGGGAGAAAAAAATAAACTTGGTAAAGGTAGACTATCTTTAAGCATGAGGAATAAATAGAAAGGGTGTTTATCATGTTGCAAAGAACAGAAACAAAGTTAGAAGCCAGGTTTACCAAAGCAAGCTCAAAAATTGTGCTCACTTTTCAGTCTGACCCGACACTGGTATCTGTGAAAACAATGAAGTGACCGATGTCCCTGTGGCCCTGGACTCCTGCTGGCCGGTTCTTCATGCTTCCAAATGCAAACTCCAAGACCTGCTAATACTCCAGAGAGGGAAGTGCTTTCTTCCCTCTGCTTTATAGGGAAAATGCTGTAAGGAAGGCTCATTTTTTGGCTTACACTATCATAGCGAGTAAAATATGGAGGTAGAGTATGAACTCAGCCAATCTGGCTTCAGAACCTATGTGTTTTTTTATTATTTTTTCACCATCGCACTACATTATCTCTCTATTTAATAGATATTTAATTGGTGGAGTTAATAAAAGCAACTTATTTTCTTCCTGACTACCTAAGGTGTCCCCAAAGCAGAAATATTAAAAGCACAAAACATTCAGTAGCATCAACCCATCAGTCTGGGAATCAGAGGATGGTTCCCTCTGTCTTTTTACCCCTAAATTCTTAATTTCCACATGTGCTTTTCCTTGGCAGTGCATCAGACAAGAGCTACAGGTTATGAGCCACTGACCAGCAGCATCAGTGTGTGTCTCCTGGAACTTGTTAGAAATCCAGAATCACAGGTCTCATCAACTGCGGAATGAGCATCTGCCTTCCCGAGATTCCCTGGCGATTTCTATG
The DNA here is from genome assembly GCF_021234435.1 of Artibeus jamaicensis. Classification (NCBI taxonomy): domain Eukaryota; kingdom Metazoa; phylum Chordata; class Mammalia; order Chiroptera; family Phyllostomidae; genus Artibeus; species Artibeus jamaicensis. The sequence goes on from NW_026522059.1 coordinate 43,943,803, forward strand.
CACACTACAGGTTCAGAAAGACTGCTTCAGGTAATCTTCCGGAGGAAGGGTCTCCAGCACCGCCCCCCCAAGCACACCTTCACAGCTCCTCTTCCCGCTACTTCACCTCCTGCTCAGTTTATTAGACTAGCAGCACACCGACTGCATACAACGTCACCTGGTGAACTTCGGGAAAAAGCCAGTTTCTTGGACCCCTAAATCCTAAATCTGTTGGACTAGAGTTTCCTGGGAAAAAGTTGGGAATTGAAGTGTTTAAAAACTTCAGATTGTCTGAAGCCAAGGTGGATTTGGACCCTCGGGTCTCGATTTCAGTGCCTCTTTCCCCTCTGCCTGGAGCACAAGAGGGCATGTGTGACAGACCCCCGCTCATTCAGCAGCTTCTAGCCCACGGATTACCTCCTCTCACACACTTTGCTCAAGTCTTCAGGGGAAACTCTGTTTCTCATCATGTTAAATATACTTCTGTTATTGCACCTAGAACATCATATTAATCAGTTTACATCTCTGTCTCACATCTTGGGGAGAGAGTCCTGAGTAGGAGCTTCATACATTTTTGTTGGATCAATAAATATAGAACAGGCTGACATGTGTTATGAACATATAGTAGCATTTAGTAACAATGGTGACTTTGCACTATTCGCTGACAGCCTTTGTCTCCATTCCCTCGGTGGTAGAGTTCTCACGGTCACGTGCTTGGAGGAGCTCGGAGAGTGAAGGTCTGTGAACCCTTTTATAGCATCATGGTATATCTTCACTTTCATGACAAATATTAGTTATTTGTAACTAAGTATTAAAGGAAAATATATAAACACCAAAGTATCTCTTCAAATTAGTTTTTATAAACGATTCATAAATAGCTTCATGTCAGAAACTAGCCAATGCCTTTATTTGTTGTTAATTAAGTTACATAATCAGTATATAGGTTTATGTTTTAATCCCCAAAGACCTTTTGTATTTTATTTCCCTTACTGAGGAAAAAGGACTCATGGCCATGGACAGCAGTGTGGTGATGGCTGGGAATAGGGAGTGTAAGGGGGATAAATGGTATTGGAAAAAATATAATAAAAGTTATATATTAAAAACACCCTCTAAGGATGGTTTGACTGTTCAGGTAACAAGAAATATGTTTTGAAATTTTTCCAGAGGAGGATTCCTTTAGAATCAAGAATGAGTAGGACTATACTTTGACCTCCTTTTACCCTTTTAACAAAATGTGAACTTTTTATAGAATTCTGGGTGTTAGGAACGGGAATCACATTTTTAACGTCTAAGTTTAATTCTTAAATATAGACCTTCCAAATGGAAGTCACAAATTGGCTTCTCTGTGAGCACAGGCAGCCCCCTGACTCTTTAATTTATAATTGCTCAAGCTATTTGGCATAACTAAATTAGGTAAAACAACTCAGTAATGAGGCCATGTGGACATGAGATGACGTCAATAAAAATGAATGAAAATCTCCCATGTAAGTACAGGTCCCTTGTTTGTAGAAGATATTTTGCAGCAGGATTATTAAAGAAACATTGTTACCAATTGGAATCAGATGGAATATGTACTTGCTTGTTTGGATTTTATTCTTCTTAGGGTTCATCATAATGAACCTGGTTTTTCCAATTGTGAAACAAAGTTGTTAATTTTAGACGATATAATCAAAAGTTTAATTACAGGGGAATATGTAAGCATAATATATGTTCTTTCATAGATAGTTAGAGTAAATGTTTCTTCTTCCTTAGGAACAAATTTAGCCACTAATTGGGTCCAAGATGATGGGCATTATTGAGGGCAAACCATCCTAAGCACCAAACATAACTGAGTTTATGACCTTGAAACTTTATTTCTAAGTGCAAAGGGAAGGTTTTTACAAAGATGACACTGAAAAATAAAAAAAAATTATTTCCATTCCAACTGAATCTATTTATCTATATGTATATAGACATGTCTCTCTCTCTATATATAACAGTATACACACACACATATATGTACACACACATACAGTATATATACAGGGATCCAGGGTGGTCCAGGACAAATAATGCCACTTTTTATTACAAACTCTTTTATTACAAAAGCATAAGCATGTAATCTTGTAACATAACAATATCATACTCAAGCACACCATGTGACATTTTAGGTGAAATGTTCAAATTGCTGTTTCTCTTGTATGAGACATTCTATGTACACCCTACCAACCACATCCAAACAAGCCTTACTTCTGCCGGACCCTGTATATATCTCTATCAACATCTTACTTCAGTAGAAGGTCACATGAAGAAATGCAAAAGATAAGACAAGTGTGGAGAAATTAGTGAAACTCCAGGCATGAAAATGATTTTATAGGCTTAAAAACAGAATCAATGGAATAAAAGCCTAATAGCCAGGAAACATTTCAGAGAAATGCAACTCCACTTATATGTAGTCATATCAATAGAATTAAAAGGTGTGAAACTTACTACAATTGATGAATAGTCTAAATAAGCTCTCACCTAGTGAACTAATGAATAGATTGAATCAACCAGATTTATTTAGTGTCACCTGAAGGAGACAGCTTATATATGTATGTATGTATGTATGTAATTTATTTAGCAAAAATCCTACAGCTTCAATGAGGAATAAAAAATTACCAGTGGAATAATTTCTTTTTAGTATTTGCAAAAATAACCCTTATTTCTAATTCCCCACAATAACCATTTCAACTTTATTCTTTGATATAGTGAAGTGTGTTCTTCCTGGTGATTTTATTTAGTTTCACACTTTCAAATACTATTTGTATGTATGCTGATCAGCCTCAAGTCTGTTTCTCAAGTCGATTTTTCTCACCTGAGTTCTAGATTCCAACATCCAACAGTGCTCTGGGTATCCATAATTATTTGTCCCAAAGTCACTGCACTCTGAACCAGCCCGAGGCAGAAATAACACTCCTCCATTCCAAATAGGCTCTTCCACTTGTTTAATTAGAAATTTTTGCAGCCATCCCTAATTTTTCCTTCTCTTTCAATCTTCACAAGCAATCAATAACCTAATTGTGTAGTTTTTGCCTCCTATTATTTTGATTCTACCTCATCCTTTTATGCTATAAGTCTGATGAATTCCTAGGGCAGCTATTAATCCCATCTCTCCTCATCTTCACTGTTGCAATGGTCTTTTTCTAAGTTCCCTTATGTATAATTGTTTTCTTCCCTCTACTTTATTTTCTACACTGCCAACAATGTAACCTGTTGGCTTCACATACATTCATTTTATTTCTTTTCTAAAAGTTCCCCCTCTCTGGGGCAACAGGATAAAGCCCATGCTACCTGGCATGTCGCACCCAGCCAGCCCTTCTGGATCTGACATCTGCAATAACTGGAATCTCACTTACAATTTTCATCCCCCATTTGGCTGTGCTAGTACTACCCTTTCAGTTCTTGAATGCCTGTACTCACTCATGCCTCTGTGCCGCTGCTCATTCTCTACTTGTGCCTGTAATGTCCTCTCTTCCCTTTCCAAGTAGCTTTTCCAGCTCACTGTGTAAGCTCAAGCTTGTTCTGAATCCTCCATGACTTTCCCAAGGAGGTTATACATCTGAAATGCCAAGTGGTATTGGAAAAAATGATGCTTACTGTTCATTTTTTTAAATTTCTTTAATGCTAACCTTAAACAGTTTTGCTCCTTGGTGATTTTTTTGTAGGCTTCAAAAGATGATACATCGCTGTGTCATCTCTGTGGTATAGCACATAGATGATGACCTCCTAGACATGGGCAACCATTTCTCAGGGGCTGGAGGGCCACCAGAGACTTGACTTAATGACATCTGAGGGATAGTGAGAGTTTCTAAATGAGAAGAAAAAAATAATAAGAAAAAGTAGCTGGAAGCCTTATTAGTGTTGATATAAGTATTAGTGTATTGATGTAAGTATTCATTAGTCCCACAAATACTTTTAAATAATACATATTTATCAATATGTCATGTATTATGTGTTAAACTGATTATTTTGTTTTTATGTACCATTGATTATTTTGTTTCTGTATACCAATGATTATTTTGTTTCTGTGTACCACTAAGACTTAATTTCGAAGGCTTTTTCTTATTGTTCCCTTCATAGCACTCCCTGCAAAGAGGTGATATATAGGCTCCCAATAAACCCTGAACATCTGTCTACTCGTGAGGCAGGCCAGTCCCCCAAGTTCCAGAATGTGTTTACCATGACGACACACTGCTGTGTTTCTATGGGAAAGAAAACGAGTTTCACAATTTTAGGCCCAGCTGCACAATGTACTGTGGGAGCTTTTGCTCCTATTTTTCTGGACGTCAGACAACAGTCTTCAGAGATGATCTGTTCCCACCTTCATACTTCTTGTTGGGTGCCTTAATGAGATTTTCAAAGGTTAATAAAACCATTTAAATTTATATACTGTACCTTTTAAAGAGACAATCCTTTGCTCTACAAAATTTTCAGAGTAGCTCTTATAAATACAAAATGTGAAAAACAGCCAAACCAATGATTTAACTCTTTAACCAGAGGCAAATTTCAGAGTCTGGAAAGCTAATAATGCCTATTCAGTAAGTATATGAGTTTCTCATTGCTGCTGCAATAAATTGTCACAAAGGTGGTGGTTTAAAACAGCACAAGTCTATGAGATTATAGTCCTAGAGGTCAGAAATCCAAAAGGCATCTTACGGGGCAAAGTGTTGGCAGAGCTGGCTCCATCTGTAGGCTTCAGGGGAATCTGGTTCTTAGCCTTTTTAGCTTCTAGAAGCTGCCTGCCTTCCCTTGGCTCATGGCCCCTGTCTCCATCTTCAACTCCAACAGCATAACGTCTTCTAATCTCTGTTTGTTTCCATCATCACATCTCCTTCTATGAGGCTTTTACAAGGGCCCTTGTGATTATATGGGGCTCACAGGCTAAACCAGGTTAGTCTCTGATCTTATGACTTTAACTTAATCATATCTGCAAATTCTTTTTGCCGTGTGAGGCAACATATTGATTTTAGGGATTAGAGGTCGACTTCATGGGGACATTATCCAGCCTTCTGTTAAAGGCATTTTATAATAATGTGTATTTAGTGATAAAATCCTGAACATGTTTTAGAACTAGTAAACCTAAATGCCATGAATCAAATATTAAAACCCCTTTTAAAAAAAGGAATGAGTAATTTTCTTCCCATGTGACTACTAAGAGCCAGTTATGGAATTGCTGTGTCCTAAAAAACAGAGAGGGGCACAAATTACCTGAGAGGGATTTGCGGATGAACCTCCCAGAGGTTTGAAATCGTGATGAACCTCACGATTCAGTGGCCTTGCAGAAGGACATCTTCATCAACACATGCTCAGCTTAGTGAGGCTGCTCCTCATCCTTTAAAAAAATGGAGTGTATATGTTTAGGGACCCTCAATACTTACCTTGTCATTTTTTTTGTATTAGTAAGCTGATATGTCTTGGTTCCAGAAAGAGATGACTGTTATAAGAAAATATTAATGTTTAATGCATAATCAATCACAATGCCCCAGCAAGGACATCATTTTGAACTGGCAACAATATGAAAGTAAGAGGCAATTTACATAAGAAAGAGAGCAACTACTAATCTATAAATACCTGTTTGACTTGCTGATTATAAATTCCAAAGGGCTAATTTTTAAAAGAAAAACATTGTATAGTTCATAATCTGGCAAGAAAAGTAAAGGGTCAAAGAATCTCCTATTATATTGGTCCAAATTTCAACAGCTAGCATTAGTTATTGTTAATCTTGTACAAATATTTTCAAATGAAGGCCCCATCTTTTATAGAATACTTGCATCTTATTGTGAATATGAACACATGATTCATGGCTTAGTAATTCCTCCAAGTAAAATATTATTTTTAATATGTAGTGCATATTTAATATTACATAGCGAAATTATAATATTGTAAAGAAATAGATTCAAAATTATTTCAGTAAGGCATCCTAGAGGTAAAGATTTTTATAAACACAAAATGTAAACTGAATGTTTGCTGAACAGAATGATACATAATGAAAACTCTTACAGGTGGTGGCCCTGGATTTTGGATTCGCAAGTCAGAATTGCGATGCCCCCCGGGCTTAACAAGGAAGGAGCACAGGGAAGGACACACTCGGACACAGGGAGTGCTTTGAAAATGTCCTTCAGATAATAGAATCATAGAATTTGAGAGATGTAAGGGCTCATAAAAAGATCATTTAATCTACGCCCTTTATTTCCAGATGAAGAGACTAATGATTGGCATTACACTATTGCCAATCAAATTTTTAGAAAATTGAAGCAACAGGTGAAGTGGCCATACATTACTAAAAAGTGATCCCCAAAGTTTGACAGCTAGTGGAAATGAGGAAAAAAATTCCAGTGCTTATTAAATTCTAAGTAAGAGTTTAGAAGAGGTCTGGAAATTCTAAGGAGGAGCTTAGAGACTTGGAAAGAGAGAAGTCAGAGCCCAGGCTATACCATGTGAGATTTACATGGCTTTGGATTAGTCACTGAATTTTTTGAGGCTGTTGTATTTCATTTATTTTTAAATATATTTTATTGACTATGCTATTGACTATGCCATTTTTTTCTCCCCTTTATTCTCCTCCTCCCTGTACCCCCCTCCCACCAGCATTCACTCACTTTAGTTCATGTTCCTGTGTTGTACATATAAGTTCTTTGAGCTGTGTTTTTTAGTTTTGCTCTGTAAGGTTTTATGAGGCTTGGTGAGTATATTCACCATTCATCTAGTAGCCTAAGCCCATATGTCCTGCCAATATCTGTAACTGAGCTCACCAAATGGTCTTCTAAAAGCCAGTATATATGAGTTAATATTCTATTTATTTATAAATCTTATTGATACATATATCTCCTTTAATTTGTTTTCCTGTTTATTAAGTCAATCACTATTGCTACATTTACTTGTTATTTTACTTTATGATGTTTACATTGGATGTTTATAGCCTTTAAGCATTTTCCTGTGAGTTACTGAGTTAATTTGATATTTAGATTTTTTTACTATATAAAGAATAGTTCTTTTTATGTTATCTCCATTCAATGTATATTCTTAAAGTCTGTAGCTTCTATTTTAACTTAATTGATGGTGGTCTTTTTTGTTTTATAGAATTTTAAATTTCAGTGTGGTCAAATTTGCCAATATTCTGTGTATGCTTGACTCAGAAAGACTCTCCACATCCTTAGTAAAACTATTCACCTGTATTTTCTTTTACTACATTTGAGACTTTTAAACAAATATTGTCTTTTACTTTATCTGGAACTTGGTTTTGGTGTTTGAATGTTATGGCATAAAGCTGGCATCTCCCAGTGGCTGAGACACTAGTGTGTTGGGGTGATGCCATTATTTACTGGCTAAGTCTTAGTTTTATCCCGTGACTACAGAGAGTTAAGTGATGAGCAGTGTGATATATTGTCACATCAGTTAGAAGTATGTATTAGAAACAAGGACAGTAACTAACTTGGGAAAGAGACACAGAATCTTTGCTTTGAGCTGGTTTGCATGAGGAAACTCACTCTTTCCTATGAAGTAAACAGTCTGGCTGTTTTGTGCTCCTAGCTGTTCCCAGAATACTAAAGAACATGATGATTGAGGGGCCATTCAAAATGTTAGTCTGAATTTAGCTTAGGTGTGTTCAATATTTATACTAACACTGTATTAGATTTTGCCTAAGATAAAAATTGAGGAAATTCTGAGTATAAGTTTATAGGTATGTATAAATGTTTAAGCATCTATAAATTATTGCTGTGTGACTTGTTACCTCTTTCAAGAGACATCTGAAGCATTCTGTAGCATTGGTATTAGCATGTTATCCTAGGAAGCTCAAATGAATTCAGCTTCACCGTTGTAGATACTAAGAGTTAGATACTCATGAGTTAACATCTATATGAAATTGCAGTGAAAATATATTTTTACTATGTTAAGATGATACTCTCTTTGTGAGATTAGGATCCTAGCCCCTAACTTGTGAAATCTGGAATGTAAAAACTAAGAATTTAGAAGCAGAAAGAATTTTTTGATTTGCGGAAAACGTTCAGAGTTGTAGGAGGGATTCGTCCCTGAATATCAGAAGCAGGGGGACCGCTCAAGAAGAGATCTTGTGACTCAGAAGAAACATTAGTGGTCTGAGCTCACTGGCTGGTTCCTTGAAGGTACCCAGCAAATGCTCTTAAATGACTAATGAACAAGTAGCTTCTCCATGTTCAAGCAGAGAAGAGAGTATGGGAGAGAAAGAAGGTGTTTTCGTTTTCATTTTGTTGTTGTTTTTTTCTAATGGCAAAAACAAAAGGGTAGGTCAGTTCACCCACTGTTAGGGAAAAAAAATTGGTATCCAACACCACAAGCCTTTAGGTTCGCAGATTAGGGGTGCCCCAAAGCTTGATGTCTGCATAGGTGTCGCTGCTGCTCTGTTCTTAGATTGTACACATTTTCTGAGTCTGTATTAGCTCCAGAAGATTCTGAGTAGACAGGGTTGGCAAAAGTAGGTTTCCATTTGTGAGTACACAAAACAGAGTTTATTCTTGTATTATTATTGATTAATTATTGTACTACTTATTTGTAATACAATTGTGAGTTTTGTTTCTTCTACCCCTGCATGCCATTTACCTCTGCTTCGTCTGAGATCTTGTGGCTAAAGAAGAGCGTAGCCTTGCCGTGCTCACCAGGAGAACATGGAAGGCACAGATGCAGCGAAAGACCATCCTGGGACTTGTGAGCTCCCTATCAAAAGATCTCAGTTAATTTTTTCTCATTTCATAAGACTAGCATGATTTAATATATTCTGATTTGTGGCAAGATTACTGTAAAATTTGAACAGTTTGTATCTCTCCCGACATAGTGCATGAACTAAATAAACAGAGTCCATCCTGGAGAGAGTGGTTATGTGCTATGCAAGAATAAGGAATGGCTTTCTGCTTCACGCAATGAAAGCATGTGCAAACTGTCTACCCAGCTCATCATGTCCATGCCACGTGCACTAACTAGAATTCTATGATTGTCCAAGAAGTAGATGGATTCTCAGTGCAACAGTAATCTCTTTGTTTTGTCATTTAGCTTCTTGACATCTATCTTTAAAATGGTGTGTGTGGATTAGGCATACATTTCTGTTCTTCCTATAATGACGGTAACACTGATACCCTGTGTCTAGTTATAAAGAATAACAAAGCAGCACAGAGGCAGTGTATCTATTCTTCTTTGTGACAAGGAGTGATTTATAGCAACATGCCATGCCGAGCATATGCTCTATCTAACAAGGGCGGTTATTATTTAAGTGAACCAGGCTAGATCCAATTCCAAGGAAAGTTTTGAAAACTTTAATTAAATTCTATAGGAAGGTTTCTATTTCTGTTTTATTTGATTGTGTGTCTGTGAGTGCCACACATTAATGGGTTGTAACACTTGAAAGAATTTTACTATTGAAATCTACAATACAAGATATTTATCTGATACTTTGTAATTTCCCCTTTTCCTTTTTATTCCTTTTCTGGCCACCATTGTCTGTACATTTTTATTGGTTTATTTATTTATTTACTTAAGATTACAGTCACATTTCCAAAGAGCCTATTGAGAAATGTTTTACACGTGTAGTCTTGATTTAAGGAAACGTTGGGCAGAGATAATTACTACAACAACAGCAAAATTTTACTAATCCCATTAAAAGGAATCACATAGAGTATTTGCACAGGACATGGATGCTTCCAAAAAGCCTTTGCATTCTCGTGATCTCATTTCATTTAAGTAGACTTAAATCGTTCATCATGTTTTAAGTGGTCTTATTTTCATCTTTATAATTTCATGTTGTTTTTCACTAATGGATAAAATTGAAAACAAGTGTACTATTAAAAACATTGAGGGCCACTTACAGTTTAAGTCGCTATGTGGTTATTTTTCTTTTTTCCAAAGTGACATGGATGGCTCTGTCAGACTGAGTGTTCGTTCACGAGATAAATGAGTGGTTTGAGGATGACCATATGCTTTCTCCTCCTGGCGACGCGCAGCACACTGAAGGCACCGCCGCCCAACCTCTGTTCAGCAGAGTCTCCCTCTGTTCTCACCGCAGCTGCGTACCTAACACGGAAGCCCCACGACAGCACCACCCTTCTCTTCGCTAGCAAATGACTGTGGATGTACAAGCTTATTTGACAATAACTGTATTTGCTTTAACAGCACGTATAATACAGAAGGAAGGGAACTAATCAGGATATTGTTCTTCTGACACATTTAGTTACCTTTCAGAAAATGCCCTCCTAATTTTCGTCTTGAAGTGATCTCGGCATCCAATATGAAGCTGAGGATTTTTCATCCCATTGACAGGAATCCATTAATAAAACAACAATCTTTTGTGTATAGTAATCTTTAATCTTATTTTGTCACGCACTTCTCAGTAGCATTTCCACTCGTTTTACAGTATAATTTATGGCACCGAAACAACTCCTGCCTTGGAAAAAGGTCACTCTGTCAAGGTTTACTTGTCTTTGAAGAAAAGTAATAGAGCATTATTTATGAACCAAAGAATGCACTTCACCACTTTAATCAATCAGGAAGATGCTTGTATTATTGTATCTTTTGCTGCTACTCACCGTGTACCCCCCACCCCCAAATAAGCAAAGGATATGCCAATCATGCTTTTTCTTTTATGTCGCAGAAGGCCTCTTACCTTCCATGTCTCTTCTGCTTTTGTGTTTATGGCACGATGGAAATAACAAGCCTGATGATGTCTTCTATCTGGGAACAGTTTGTAAATTGTATGCGAGGGGTTGATATTTTCTAAAGATCATAGAACCTCTGGACAGATTAACTAGCCTCATCCAATATGCTCCTCAGGTGAAATTCATCTGATAAAACAGAAGGGGATTTGCAATTAAAAACCTCGTGGAGAAAGAAGAAGTTGAAGAGGTTCGAGACTGTCTGAGAATAATCAGCAAAACAAAAGCAATTACCATGTTTTTGTGCAGAAGATCCCCACACATAACGACAGTTGGTCCCCATATGTTTCTGGAAGCCACCACAAGCACAAATTAGAGCCTGCTGTGTGGGGAAATGAATTGGTAGTTCATTAGAGAAAACATTTACAATTGGAGTAAATGTCTTCAATAAGGATTTAATTTAAGTTAGAAAGGATGTTGGGTGTGAATTAAATACCAGTAGATACCAGTGCTAATCTAATAAAGTGTTAAAATATGTCTAATTACAAAATAATTATAGGTCCATGTATTTTTGGTAATTTATTTTATAATACAGGGGCATGGCTTTGAAAATATGTACAAATATGTGAAAATCAACTGACGAACTCTCTTCAGAACTTAGTGAAAAGAAATAAGCCACAGAACCAGAAAATGACATGTTTGAAATATTATTTGTAAATGTTGCCTTAACCAAAGCAGCAAATAGAGTACCGAGGCATTATGCTGACTTCCAAGTAGAAGTTAAGAGTAGGTCAAATAACCTTGAATTATCAGTTTATTTATTTATACCCACTGCAAACATTTTGAGGTGGCTTATATTCAAATAATATACTAACCACCTGAAAGAAATGCAACTGATTAACTGAGGAAAAAGTTATAAAAATAACTCTTCCCTCAAAATGGTGATAGAACTAGTTACATTACCAAATAAGGTAACTGGATTATAAGTCTTTAAAAATTGTCACAGTGATTGGAAAAATTTGCCTTTACATAGAAATAGATGCTATTTTGAATTCTGGAATGAATATAATGAAAAAAGGAGTTTTTTCAAGGCCCCATGGGGTGCACAATCCTGCAGTTGGGCCTCATGTGGAAGTGAAGCTGATATGAAGAGGTAAGAGGTTGATCCTTAAAGGGGGAGACTGACCATGTAAAACTATAAACTCTTCCAGGTTCTCAACAAAACACGCATGAAGAAGTGAAGACATATGACTGAAACATGACAACTAACAAGGTCAAATAGAGGCTGACTGTTCTAGAGCCTGAGGAGACACAGGATAAGATACAATTGCAAGATTAAGTATGAAGCCACACTTGCAACAGAGCAGCTTGCTCCCTGGGAAGCAAACAGGACCAAAGTACAGATGTCCAACTCCCTCTCAGTGTTTGTCTGCTGACCATCGATCTTAGGTAAGTCTCTGCCATGTATGTGCAATCGTTTGCACATCACTTCCTTCTGATATCACTTCTGTATCTAAAAGGTGTCTCGATGTTGGTCATTTTGGACCCTGCCATTCTCATAAAGCAGCAAAGAAGAAATAGGTTGACTATGGTTCCTGATACTGGAGGCTGGAAAGTAATAAGGAAAAAAGTCCAGGAGGAGGGAGAAGACTGGAGACCTCGTACCTATGTGTATAGGAGATCAAAAGTGTTATTGAATGTCATCATCTCAAAATGTAACCATCCACACAGTACAAGTCGGAGAGGATACCAACTTCAATGAACACATCAGTTAAGAGAATGGGCTGAAGAGCAGATTGTTGAACCAATGGCAGTCCCACAGTTCATTTAATCTCTAAATTTTAGTGACCTCATCTGGGAAATGGAGATAGTAATGGGAACATCCTAAAAGAATTATTGTGAAATTAATTAAACAATCATGTAAACTATTAAACTCCAGCACACAATGAACATTCAATATGAGTTATTTTGATTTGAGAATAGGAAATGACTGACAAGGGAAACCATGTTTTTGAAGCAATTTAATATAAGAAAAGTCAGGAAACATTCTATGGAGAAAGATCGTGTTATGCTGGGGAAAGAAACTTCTATACTCCTGGGCAGGATAGCATTGGGAGGTTCCTTTGCAAATTTTATATGGCACTTTCCCTTGAATTCCTGTCTTAGGGACTTGGGAAAACCCATGCTGAGATGACACACATTTCTAGTTGTCAACCAGCATCCCCTTAAAGATTTGAAGCAGAAGAAAACAACGTGAGGCATATTAAAAATGCAGAACATTTTGAAATTAATTGAACATGACTTTTCAAAGCCAATGCTAGAGACCAGTATAAGCATTTTGCTATGGCTCACAGTCATTTCAAATGAAAAAAATATATATACTAAGGGGAGACATACCAGTTCACTAAGCACAAATTCTTGATTTTAAAAAGTCTATCAAGGAGAGATAATTGGGTGATCTATAAAGAAACAAATATATTTGGTTCATATCTCTTCACTGCAATATTTGTTGGCAAATAATAGTGTTTTTTGTTTCTGAAGAATGTTAAACATAACTAAGTAGTATTTTAAGGCCATAAAATATTTTCACATATACAAGGACTCCAAATATAAATTGTCATAAAAATGATAGAAAAGAATATTCCAGTTAAGGGAGAAGTGGATGAAAATTAGGAACTCACAATTTGGCATAACAAAATGATAGGGTGATATGAGGGTGAAGGCATAACATAAATGATAGGGTGGTATGAAATTATTCAAAATATAGTTGGTAGATTAAATTATTTAAATAATTGTTTTCCATAATCTAATTACAAACCTGGGTGAAAAGGTTATTATTGCTTATTAAAAGAGAAAAGATAATGGTTGTACTAGTCTGCAATCCCACCAACAGTGAACTAAGGACCCCCTTTCCCCACAACCTCTCCAACATTTGTTGTTTGTTGCTTTGTTTATGATAGCCATCCTGACTGGTGTAAAGTGGTATCTCATTGTGGTTTTAATTTGCATCTCTCTGATAGCTAATGATATTGAGCATCTCTTCATGTGTCTCTGGATCTTCTGTATGTCCTCCTTGGAGAAGTGTCTGTTCAAGTCCTTTTCCCATTTTTTAATTGGGTTGGGTGTCTTCTTAGAGTGGAGTCGTGTAAGTTCTTTGTATATTTTGGAGATTAAACCTTTGTCTGAGGTATCATTGGCAAATATGTTTTCCCATACAGTTGGTTGTCTTGCTAATTTAATACTGTTTTCTTTAGCCAGGCAGAAGCTTTTTATTTTGATGAGATCCCATTTGTTTATTCTTTCCTTTATATTCCTTGTTCTAGGGAAAAAAGTTGCTGTGTGAAATATCTGAGATTTTCTTGCTGATGTTCTCCTCTAGGACTTTAATGGTGTCACGGCTTATATTTAAGTCTTTTATCCATCTTGAATTTATTTTGGTATATGGTGTAAGTTATGGAAAACAGTATGGAATTTTCTCAGAAAAATAAAAATTGACCTGCCTTTTGAACCAACAATTCCACTGCTAGGATTATATCCTAAGAATCCTAAAACATCAATATCAAAGAACCTATGCACCACAATGTTCATAGCAGCACAATTTACAATAGCCAAGAGTTGGAAGCAACCTAGGTGCCCATCAGTAAATGAATGGATCCAAAAATTGTGGTACATACACACAATGGAATTCTATGCTGCAGAGAGAAAGAAGGAGCTCCTACCCTTTGCAACAACATGGATGGAACTGGAAAGCATTATGCTGAGTGAAATAGGCCAGGTGCTGAAAGACAAATACCATATGATCTCACCTTTAACAGGAAGCTAAACAACAAAACAAACAAGCAAGCAGAAAAAAAAAACAAAGACACTGAAATAGAGAACAAGGGGATAGTGACCAGAGGGGAGAGGGAAGGGAAGTTAAAAGGAAAAAGGGGGGAGGGATTTGGAGGAACAAATAGGAAGGACACAGGGACGAGAACTAAGGGGGGTGGAAATGGGAGGGAGGTGGGGAGCACGGGGCGGGGGAGGCTGGGATGGGAGAAATAGACAAAAAAATGTACTTGAAAAATAACTAAATAAAATTTAAAAAAAGAGAAAAGATAATGTAACAATTACTAAATAAATAATTGATAAAGTTTCAGATTGTATTAAGTACTGAAACTCAGGCAATGAGTAAATGTAAGCTATATTTATACTCTTACATAAAGGAGTCAAACATAAAATTCTACTATTATGTTGTAAAGTTTGTAATAGAATATGTAACTTCCAAGTCTTGGAAAAGTAGAAGTATTGATAAATGAATCTATCCATGTATAAGAAGCTAAAGATAAAGGAAATAGAAAGTAGCATTAAAAACAGGAAGTCCGGTGCCCACCTTGACTCCCCTGATTATAGCAGTGATCTCCGAAGGCACGAGTCTTGTTTGCCGTACCAACATTTCCCAGGAGGATGACTGATGTGTGATAAGAACTACAGTTATTTGGTGCATGGAAGAAGACTGCACACTTCACGTTTAAGTTAAATGTAAATGTGATAATCTCAGTAAAGGACAAAATTGTTTAGAAATTTTATTTGAGATCATTATACATTTTTTCCAGCGTTGACAGATAATGTATAAAGATAAAAAAATGAGGAATATGAAGAGACTGAATAATAAATTAATGAGGATTCCCAGATGGCTGCAGAGTAGGTGGAAGCTACACTCACCTGCTTCTGGCACCAAACCAGATTTACAGCTAAATTATAGAGCAATCAACCTGAATAACCAACTGAAGTCTAGCTGAACTGAAATATCATTACGAATGATTTACGGAAGAAGCTACACAAAGGCTGGTCAGAAGGGCAAAAATGGAAAGGGACTGCCCCAGCACCCACGTGCTGTGCCTAAGAAGCTGAAGGGATATCTTGTCTGCAAAACTCCTTCCCCCAAAGAGTGTGGGGTCTCAACCCCACACAGGCACCTCCAATCCAGAGCAACAGAGAGGTGAAGAGGAGCCCACATGGCATCCGGAGGTGAAAATCAGTGGGGATTCAGTCAGCCTGGGAGAAAAGCTAGTCTGCTAGAGACACAGACACCACCGTCTCAGGGTCCAGCATTCCTGTTGTTACAGCACCAGCCCGGGGAGTGCAGTGCCTCCAGTTACTGTGACATCACTGTGCCAGGCTTGGGTCCTACAGAGGGGTCCTTGGCTGCACCCAGCAAGGTTCCGTGGGTGCTCTTTTTCTGAGAAGCTCTTGGTGGACCTAGTGCTGCACAGAACTGGGACTTTCAGGAGCACATCTCCTGGGGAGGCTCTGTCCAGGCATCAGACTGGCAAGTGCTAGGTTGTGTCATTGCATCATGGGGGAGCCACTCCTGTCTCCCCTGCAGGCTCAGCCTATGCTATCCTGGGAAGGAAAACAAGTGCCGGCCCACTCCAGTGGGCTCACTAGCACCACTGCCAGTGGGAGACAGTTTGGACCTGCCCTTCCAAGTTGCACTGGCTCCACCCTGCTGAGCTCTGTTCCTCGGTGTAAAGGGAGTGCCACTGGGACATGGGACAATCAGTGGGTGTCTCCCTTGGCGGGCATTGTCTGGGACCAAGACAAAGTGCTCAGCCCCCTCCTGCAGACAGGGCCTGTATCACCCTCAGTCTCTTGGATCCAGGCCCCTGAGCCCAAGGCAGTTGAACTTGCTCCCTCAGAGGGGATGGCAGGCTGCACCCAACCTGAAACTGCAGCAAGCCCCTGTAGGGGAACTAGAGTTGGAGACTGTGGCAGCAACTGAGTAGTCTGACTCTGGAGCAGGGGCCACTTTCTCCTCATTGATTGCCTGACTGCATTATCAAATAGGGTACCCAGTAGACCTGGCCTTTCAACTCCAGTTGTCCCAATCTACTGAGATTGCAACCTGTGATGGGGTAGTTGATCATATTTAGCCTGGGCTTATCCTACAGTTTTTTCTTCCGAAGGCTCTGGAAGAAGAAGCAATCTCAAAAAAGGAAGAGCAGCTAACAGATGGAAGCAGACCCCAGGGAGACTCAGTACTTTCACAGATCTGCTGGCAGCTCTAAGCTGGAGGAAGCCAGCCTTTATACGCAGATTAGCCTCTTCTATGTACACCCGGGTCCAGTAGACACCAGCACAGACAGTAAACAGCATGGTAGTGACAGACAGGTAGCCCAAGGCAAGTTACACACAATGTCTGACATTGATCTGTACCTGAACCACACTCAAGTAGACCCAGAATCAACAAAACCAGTGGTGGGCTCTAGACCCCACCAGAGCTCAGCCCAAGTAACCACACAAGTAGCACACCCAAACAGGGATTCTGGCAGACACCAGATCCTGATGGGAGCAACTGTGCCTCAGAGGCAGCCCCTGCATAGAATCTTATACATGCTGAGGCTTTCCCTTATAGTCATCCAGCCTGAGAGGGTTAACTCCACCCATTAAAGGGCAAATACTGCATTTGAGACTCAGCTACAACTGGGGGATGCACAAAACCCACACGAAACATCCCTGGAGCACATAGCTCTGGTGATCTGGAACATTGTGCCACTGAGCCCAACAAGACACTGTCATCATAAAGCCATTAAAACAGAGAAATAAACAGTATCCAAATTGTAAAGAAGGAAGCAAAACTGTCACTGTTTACATACAACATGATAATGTACATAGAAAACCTTATAGACTCCACCAAAAAAATTCCTCGACTTAATAAGTGGATTTGACAAAATGACAGATAAAAAGTCAACAATCAGAAATCATAGGTATTATTGTATACCAACAATGGAATACCATAAACAGAAATTAAGAAAAATCCCATTTATTGTAGCAACAAGAAAAAAAGAGCACCTAGGAATAAACTTAATGAAAGAGGTAAAAAGACATATACTCAGAAAACTACAGAACGCTGAAGGAAGAAATTAAAGAAGACAATAAATGAAAGCAGATACTGCGTTCATGGATTGCAAGAACTGACATAATTAGAAAGCTCATATTACTCAAAGCAATTTATAGATTCAATGTAATCCATATTAAAATACCAATGACATATTTCACAAATAACAGAACAAATATTCCAAAGATTTATATGGAACCACAAAACAACTCTGAATAGCCCTAGCATGATATTATACCTGATATCAAACTTTACTGCAATGTTACAAAACAGTACGGTATTGACAGAACAGTCAAAAGAACTGAATGAAATAGTACAGAAATAATCTCATAATATTATGGTCAATTAGTGTTTGATAATGAAACAAGGACATAATTGGGGCAAAGGCAGTCTCTTTAATAAATGGTGTTGGGAAAATTAGACATATACAAGCAAAAAATTAAAACTAGACCACCAACTTATACCATAACTAAGACTCAATGCAAAATGGTTTATTTAAAAATTATTATTATTTTATTGTTTTTTCAAGTACAGTTGTCTCCATTTTCCCCCTCTCCACTCCCACTCACCCCACCCATCTCTACCTCCCACCCGTGGTTCTATCCCCTTTGGCTTTGTCCATGTGTTCTTTATACATGTTCCTTGATGACCCTTTCCCTTTTCCCCCATTATCCCTTCTTCCCTCCCTTCTGGTTACTGTCAGTCTCTTCCTTATTCCAACAGCTCTGGTTATATTTTGCTTGCTTGTTTTTTTTGTTGTTGTTGATTAGGTTCCACTTATAGGTGAGATTACATGGTATTTGTCTTTCACTGCCTGGCTTATTTCACTTAGCATAATGCTCTCCAAATCCATCCATGCTGTCACAAGGGCAGGAGCTCCCTCTTTCTGCCTAAGTCATGAAACCATAAAAATCCTAGAAGAACACATAGGTAGTAAAATCTTGGACATTTCTCTTAGCAACATTTTTGCTGACATACCTTCTCATGCAAGGGAAGCAAAGGAAAAGAGTAAACAAATGGGAGTATATTAATCTAAAAAGCTTTTGCACAAGAAAGGAAACCATCACAAAATGAAAACAAAACCCACTGAATGGGGGTACATATTTACCAAGGATACATGTCATAAGGCGCTAGTATTAAAAAAATATAAAGAACTTATACTACTCACCAGGAAGAGAAACAACCCAATTTAAAAAATGGACAAAGAACCTGAGTAGACACTTCTCCAAAGATGACACACAGAGGGCCAATAGACATGACAAAATACTCAGCATCACTAGCCATCAGAGACATGCAAATTAAAACCACAATGAGATATCACCTCACAACCACAAAAATAGCTGTCGTCATTAAATCAACAAGCAACAGGTGCTGGTGAGGATGTGAAGAAAAGGGAACCCTAGAGCACTGTTGGTGGGAATGTAGACTGATGCCACCACTCTGAAAACAGTATGGAGTTTCCTTCAAAAAATAAAAAATGAAACTCTCTTTAAACCCAGTCATCCCACTTCTGGGATATAACTGAAGGTACTGGAAAAACTAATTAAAAATATATGTGGCTGTATGTTCATCACAACATTATTTACAAGAGCAAAGACCTGGAAACATCCTGAGTGCCTATCAGTATGGGTGGACAAAAAGAAGCTGTGATACATTTACACAATGGAATACTACTCAGCCGTAAAAAAGAAGAAAATCTTAACTTTTGTGACAGCGTGGATGGAATTGGAGTTAATGTGCTAAGTGAAATAAGCATGTCAGAGAAAGAGAAATACCATCTGATTTCACGTATATGGAATATAATGGACAAAATAAACTGACGAACAAAGTAGAAACAGAGGCATGGATATGCAGCACAAACTGACAACTCTCTGGGGAATGGAGTGGGGGGCTGGATGAAAGAAGGTGAAGGGGTTAGCCAAAAAATTATATATATATAATTAATATATATATAATTATATATATATTATATATATATAATTATATATATATATAATACATGAATGAAACACATAGACACAGCCAACACTGTGATAGACATAGGGAAAGTGGGTCTATCACCCACTGGTGTGATAATTGGGAGGGGAAGCAATTGGAGGTGGACAAAGAGGGGAAAACTGGGGATGGAAAGAGACTTTGCTCGGGGCAATGGTTGCACGATGCAGTGTGCAGATGATATTTTATTGAGTTTTACATTTGAAAGCTGCATGGTTTTATGAACCAATTTCACCCCAAGGAATTCAATACGGTTAAAATGGTAATAATGAATTAATGACATTAAATTAGTATAAAGGTAAAATTTTACGTTATGTTGAGAGGGATATACATTTCTTTCAAGTGATTATGCCCCAAAGATACTAAATTGCCCCCAAAGTTACACTAATAAAACAATAAAATGCTGATACAGGGATAATCATATCGATGTATATCTACACATATATTTGGAAATACAATATGAAGTTTATGATAAAGTTATAATAACTAATGAGAAATCAATGCACTACCATTGCATTATCCTTTGTGTAAAATGGACTATTAGATTTAAAAAAGAAAGCCAGAGGAAAATAAATAACCTAGAAAAATGTATGCCTGAAAATAAATAAATAACCTAAATAAATGTATGCCTGAAAATAAAAAAATAAATAAATAACCTAGAAAAATGTTTTCCCTGCCTGGGAAAGGACACAGTGAAGAAATTTTGACTAAAAATACTGGTTGAATTGTCCTTTAAAAACTCAAGGTGATCTGGGTATTGCAAATGAATATAAAAATCTAATAAATGACAGACTGGGAATTATATTTGTTGCATATATAATTAATAATCTGTAATATAATATTTATGTATTTAATATATTCATATATTATATTTTATATTATATTACAAATGTGATTTATAAATTATATTTACTTTTAATGACATTAAATGTAAAGATCTCTTATGAATAATTAAGGCAGATTTTAAATCCTGACTTTTAGAAATAGTGAGTCATGACCAATTTACAAATTAAGAAATATAAATATGAAAATAAATATGTAAAAATGTTTAACTTCGCATGATTATTAAAATTAATGCAAATATAAAAATATTTGGTGCTTTTATTCAGTAAGTTAGAGAGGATATCATTTCAAATTTAATAATCGATGCTGATGTGGATGCAGTGAAGCTCATGCTATTAGGTGCTGCTCTAACACAGTAAACGAATACATTTCTAGAAGGTGATTTGGCATCAGTTGTCAAAGCACTTTAAGTCCTTATTGCTTTATCCAGTAACTCTATCTTAATTAAAGTCACAGACAATATTTATGAAGAATGTTCATCATGCAATTTTTAAGTATTCGTAATTTATATACTCAGAAAGAAAGACTATTTATCTTAAAAGGAAAAAATTAAAAGAAGATGGACTCAGAAAAAAGGAGAATTGTATTATATATATAGAGAGTACAAAATCAAGGTCTTTTGAAAACTGGAGACATGGGTGAGTAAGTTAGCAGGAATTTCTGGTGAACCTACTTCCAAAAATGCTAAAAAATATTAGCAAACTGAATTTAGCAATACATTAGAAGGGTCATACACCATGATCAAATGGGATTTGTGCTAGGGAGGCAAGGGTGATTCAAAATGTGAAAATCAGTAAATGTTATATACTAAATTAAGAAAATGCAGGCTAAAAATTAATTGATCACCTCAGTAAAAGCAGAAAAGGCATTTGACAAAATGTAACATCTCTTCATAATAAAAACTCTCAACAAACTAAGGATAGACGAAATGTATCTTGACATAACAAAGGACATATATGACAAATTTGCTGATAACATCATACTTAGTGGCAAAAAGCTGAAAACTTTTCCTCTACTATCAGGAGCAAGGATGCCTACCCTTGCCACTTTTATTCAATATAGTATTGGAAGTCCTAGCCTGAGCAATCAGGCAAGAAAAAACAAAAGAAATCCAAAAAGGAAAGAAGTGCCATGATATTTTACACAAAAAATCCTAAAGACACCAAAACTCTTAAGACTCAAACAAATTCAATAAAGTTGCAGGCTACAAATCAATATACCAAAAGTCAGTTGCAATTTATACACTAACAGTAAACTATTAGAAAGAGAAATTAAGAAACAGTCCCATTTACAATAGCATCAAAAACAATAAAACACTTTGGAATAAATTTAACCAAAGAGGTGGAAGATCTACTGTATTGTTTTGACCATAAGATGCACCTAGGTTTTAGAGGAGGAAAATAGAAAAAAAAATTTGAAGCAAAAAATGTGATAACTATTTAATAACATAAATAACATAATATTTCACCAATGTAAATATAAACAGAACTCAACAGCAGCATTAACAACTATATTTCCTCCCAAGTTTGGGGGGGAAGGTGTGTCTTATAGTCCAAAAAATACAGTATATACTGAAAACTGTGAGACATTGATGAAAGAAACTAAAGATGTGAATAAATGAAAATACACTCTGTGTTCATGGATACAATTAATATTGTTAAAATGTCTATACTGTCCTGTATATAACAATTAAATTTATAAGCAATTTATAGATTCAATGAAATATGTATCAACATTACAATGACATAATTTACAGAAATAAAAAGTTAAAATTTGTATAGAACCACAAAAGACCCTGAACAGTCAAATCAATCTTGAGCAGGAAGAACGAAGCTAGAGGCATCATATTTTGGGAGAAGACTTGACATCTTATAGAACATTTAAATTTCAAGATCACTCCTTAATTTCATAATTACTCATTCTTTGTATATACCATATATATTTCAGTCTAATCATCCCCTATGTTTTACTTGTACAGATATACTCATATTCAACTAACATTTATTAGTTGTTTGAAATTAAAAAGTACATATTTAACTTTTGTATTAACCACAGAAAATCATTATAAAGTCAGAATCATCATTTCATAACTTAAAATGCTTTCTTCATAAAACACTAATAATCACTGAGGTAATTTGTGTCTCTTTGATATGAAGGAGCCCCAACTAAACTATTTCTATATTATCCAAAACTTAACGAAATGAGAGCTCTATTTCACAGTCCCTGCACTTTCTAATGTTTGATCCCTAATTCATCCTGCTGGTTGATTTATGTTAAGCTCTTTGGTTTTCTAAAATTATGCTTCTTTTATGATTGCACAATATCATATTCCAATACATAATGGGTTAGATACAATGACCATTGAAATGATAAAGTACAGTTTCGAAAGAATGTGGCATATACGTACTTGCCCTTTTCTGTCTCAACTAGAAAGAACTGTTTTAGAATATAAAATGGAAATACATTTTAAAACCCATAAAATAGGAAGAGACAGTATTCTAAGGAAGAGTAATTAAAGCTAAGGAGATTATAATGCAGAAAAGACTGGTTATATCATTTATTTGTGCACTGAAATTGAAATAATGCTGTTCAAATTTCTATTGAAAATATGATTGCTAATATTAGAGATGGAATAAATGAAGCTAAATTTTAATGAGGAAAGAAAATGAAATAACTCTTCAAGCCTGTGTGATTTGTTCAACTCAGAGCTAAATATATTATCTAAAAATGTATAGTAACTGATATGCTCATCATTCTGCAGCACTAAAATGTTAGTGGATTACCAGAAAAGATTCAGTGTTAATATTGAAACATGATGATCATCCTTTGCAGCAAAAAGTGAGAATCGATGGTGCTTCTTCACAAAGAGCTAGAGTTTATTTTAAGGCTGAATTTCACATGTGTTCAGATATATATTCAGATATGTATGTTCAGATATTATGTATTAGTGTGTGTATGTGTATGTATATATGTATTTCTAGATTACTAGCATTTGTATTTAAAGAATATAATGAACAAACAGCTAACTGAAGGTCATGATTTCACCAAAACTTAAATGCATCTTATATTCTGCTGAGAAATGCCTTGAAAATTGTAACAAATTCCTGATATTTATTTGAGTGTGGTGCCTTTGAATTTAGAAATTATACTACTTGAAAAGATAGAGTGCAGAAGGAAATAAGATTCTAATTAATGGAGAGGATGTTTTTCCTCGTTGCTGGCTTTTTTTTCTCATGAAACCGTTACTTAACACTTTTCTTGTTTGTTACACAGTCTGAAGGGGAAGCAAAAATGCCCCAACCAAGGAATCTCCCGTTTACTTGCTTTTTCTTAAAATCACTAGTTAAAGGTCTGTGAGTGGAGGCTTGTCTTGACAGATTGAAATACTGCTCACTTAGAAAGCTGTGAAGAGCTCCTTCTTTCTTTCTGCTGTATGGAATTCCACTGTGTAAATGTACCATAGTTTTTGGATCCATTCATTTACTGATGGGCACCTAGGTTGCTTCAAGCACTTGGCTATTGTAAATTGTGCTGCTATGAACATTGGGGTGCATAGGTTCTTTTGGATTGGTGTTTGCGGGTTCTTAGGATATAATCCTAGCAGTGGAATTGCTGGGTCAAAAGGCAGATTCATTTTTAGTTTTCTTAGAAAGTTCCATACTGTTTTCCATAGTGGTTGTACCAGTCTCCAATCCCACCAACAGTGAAAGCATTATGCTTAGTGAAATAAGCCAGGTGGTGAAAGACAAATACCATGTGATCTCACCTTTAACAGGAACCTAAATAACAAAACAAATAAGCAAACAAAATATATCCAAAGACACTGAAATACAGAACAGGCTGACAGGGACCAGAGGGGAGAGGGGAGAGAATTCAGGGGAAAAGGGGAAGGATTCACAGGAACAAGTATAAAGGACACATGGACAAAAACTATAAGGGGTGGAAATGGGAGGGAGATGGGGAGTACTGTGGGGGGGTGAGCTGGGATGGGAGTAAAAGACAGAAAACTGTACTTGAACAACAATGAAAATAAGTAAATTAAAAAAAAAGAAAGCTGTGAAGAGTTGGTCCTAGTGGATGTGAGAACAAATAAGAATGGCGATATTTCTGATGAATAATGTGAAAGACAATAAAAGCCTTTATTCCAAAAAAAGAAAGAAAGCTGTGAAGAGTTGGGTGGGTACCTGTCTTCCACGGCTCCTGTCAGTTAACTTCCCCTACCAGCACCTCTGTAGGAGATAGATGTGGAATGATCTCACCTTTAACTGGAACATAATCAATGAAAGAAAAAAGCCAACAAAATAGAACCAGAGTCATTGAAATGAGAACAATCTAACAACAGCCAGAGGGGAGAGGGGTTTTCAGGAACTACTGTAAAGGACACATGGACAAAACCAAGGGGGAGGGGGGGAAGCAAGGGAGGGAGTTGGGCTTGGCTGGGGTGGGGGTCTGGTGAGGGGAAAATGCAGACAAATGTAATTGAACAACAATAAAGTAATTAAAAAACAAGAATCCCTAAACCTCCCTGCTTTCTGCTCATCCCACAGTGTCCACTGCAATCCTGTATGTATGTGTATGTGTATGTATGTCTGCACATATGTGTGTATAAGCATCTCCACCATTTATTCATTCATAGTTATACCTTCAGAGAATATTGATGAAGTATTCACTGTGTGTTGTTGTCATATTTCTAGGAATACAAAGCAGAAGAATTGAAATCATACCATGTTTAAATCAGATAAACCTGAATTAAAATGTTTACCTCACTGCTTATTATCAGTGTAACCTTGGGAAATTAGGCTATACTCCTCTTTATAAAATGGTGACAATATATGGAGCTCCCAGAGTTGATACGAGAAATAAATAATTACTTTGTGAACAAAGGACGTAGCACTTACAATAAGAATTCAATAAATCGGCCCTGGCTGGTGTAGCTCAGTGGATTGAGCGTGGGCCTGTGAACCAGAGGATCGAGGTTCAATTCCAAGTCAGGGCACATGCCTGGGTTGCAGGCCAGTTCCCAGCAGGGGACACATGAGAGGCAACCATACATTGGTATTTCTCTCCATCTCTCCTTCCCTTCTCCTCTAAAGATAAATAAATTAAAAATTTGTTTAATGTTAAAAAAAAGAATTCAGTAAATCACAAGTACAGAGTAAGGACTAAATTCTTATTTGGTAAAAATAATTTCTTCCTTTTCTTTCATCATCAGTTTCACTGTTCCTACTGCATCATTTTGAATAACATGCAAATATCCACTCCGAGCTCCATTTCTCTTCTCTCAGCAAAACTCGTGACGTAGCTCTACTCAATTCTCCTCTTTTCCTCTACTCCCATTCTCCTTTGAAAGCAGTCACATCAAGCCTTCTCCCTTTCAACCACCCCAAAATTGCTTAATGAAGGCCACCTGTGACTTGTATTTTGCAAAATTTTAAGTCATTAATCAATTCTTATTGATTCCCCAAATCATCTAACCAAGTTAATGTATCCTTCCTTTTTGAAACATTCTCTTTCCTAGGCTTCCAGGACGTGAAACTCCTGGTTTTCTTCCTTCCTCACCAGGAGCAGCTTCTTTGTTTTATTTGTGGATTCCTCATCTTCTTCCCAAACTCTTGGACTTAGAGTATGCATGCTCAGTCCTTGGGTGGTATTTCTTTCTCTACGTTTACTCCCTTAGAAAGGTCTTCTAGTTTCTCAGCTTTTTATGTCAATGAGTTATCAATTTATGTCTCCAATTTAGATCTCTCCCGGAAATTCCAAGCTTGTTTAGTCAACTGTTTGCTTGCTATATTTACTTGTAAGTCCAACTGACATCTTGAAATGGATGGTTTTGATCTTTCCTTGAAGTCTGCTTGTCTTGTAGTTTTTCTGATCCTGGTAGGCAGCAAATACGTCTTTCCCATTGTTACCATCAAAGCCCACACTGTCAGCCTTGGTTTGCTTTTTTTTGTGATATGATATATTTCCTTATTTGTCAAGTCCACTCTCATTGCCTTAAATGGAAGTCCCAGGTCTGATCACATCTCACTACATTGGCATCTACTTACTGAATCAATTGCCTCCTAGCTGGTCTTCCTGTCCTTGCCTCTGTACAACCTGCCAGCCTCTATACCCTTGTCAGTGCATCAGACTTTTTCATTCAGGATCCTCCAGTTATCTGTCACCTCACTTTCAGGAGAACCAAAACACTCACAATAGCCCACGTGCCTAGTCCTGCAATGCTTCTCTCCTCTGTCTGTCTTCGACTATGTGCCTACCACACTGGCGCCGTGCTGTCGTCAGAGAGCCTCACTCTAGGCTCGGGATTTTCTAGCTCTGGTTCCCTCTTTCCCAGACATCCACAGGCCTCAGTCCCTCACCTTTTCTCACTCTCTGTTGAAATGTTTCCTCCTGAGGGCTTCACTAAGACTACCTAAAATCGGACTTTGCCTCACCCTGGCACTGCCCATTCTTCCCACTGTCTTTTTCTCTACAATACTTATTGCTAGTTCACATACCATTTACTTTACTCATGGGACTTATTTATTGGCTGTTTCCCACAGTAGAATTTAAACTTTATGCAACAAGTTTTTTTTACAAAATTTTATTTTGTTTGTTATTCTTTCCAAAGTTAGATCCAGGTTTTGTGAGTTCTGGACCTCATGGAGATATCTCTTAAAAACCTAAAATCAGGTATAAAAACTGGTAATTATTTAGAATGAGGAGAAATATTACAACTAAATGTTACTTTTTAAAAAGTGTACAAATGCAAACACAAAATAAATAATTAAAACATTGCCCCAATTTTTCTGTTGCATGTTCTTTATTATCAATATTAAGTAATAATTTTGTAATATAATTCCAATAAAAAAGAAATAAAAACCTCTAGCATAATCAATTAAAATTTGTTTTATATTTTGATAGTTTTAAAAAGTTACTTTTTATTTTATTGATTTTTGAGGGGGTTGGAGGGAAGAGAGAGAGAGAGATTGATTGACTTGTTGTTCCACTTACTTATGCATTCATTGATTGGTTCTTTTTTTAAAAATAATTTTATTTAGTTATTTTTCAAGTACAGTTTTTTGTCTATTTCTCCAATCCCAGCCTCCCCCGCCCCGTGCTCCCCACCTCCCTCCCATTTCCACCCCCCTTAGTTCTCGTCCCTGTGTCCTTCCTATTTGTTCCTCCAAATCCCTCCCCCTTTTTCCCCTTAAATTCCCTTCCCTCTCCCCTCTGGTCGCTGTCCCCTTATTCTCTATTTCAGTGTCTTTGTTTTTATTCTGCTTGCTTGTTTGTTTTGTTGTTTAGCTTCCTGTTAAAGGTGAGATCATATGGTTTGTCTTTCAACCCCTGGCCTATTTCACTCAACATAATGCTTTCCAGTTCCATCCATGTTGTTGCAAAAGGTAGGAGCTCCTTCTTTCTCTCTGCTGCATAGAATTCCATTGTGTATATGTACCACAATTTTTTGATCCATTCATTTACTGATGGGCACCTAGGTTGCTTCCAACTCTTGGCTATTATAAATTGTGCTGCTATGAACATTGTGGTGCATAGGTTCTTTGATATTGACGTTTTAGGATTCTTAGGATATAATCCTAGCAGTGGAATTGCTTGGTCAAAAGGCAGGTTGATTTTTATTTTTCTGAGAAAATTCCATACTGTTTTCCATAATGGTTGTACCAGTCTGCAATCCTACCAACAGTGAACTAGGGCCCCCTTTTCCCCACAACCTCTCCAACATTTGTTGTTTGTTGCTTTGTTTGTGATAGCCATCCTGACTGGTGTAAAGTGGTATCTCATTGTGGTTTTAATTTGCATCTCTCTGATAGCTAACGATATTGAGCGTCTCTTCGTGTGTCTCTGGATGCTCTGTATGTCCTCCTTGGAGAAGTGTTTGTTCAAGTCCTTTTCCCATTTTTTAATTGGGTTAGGTGTCTTCTTAGAGTGGAGTCATGTAAGTTCTTTGTATATTTTGGAGATTAAACCTTTGTCTGAGGTGTCATTGGCAAATATGTTTTCCCATAGAGTTGGTTGTCTTTTTAATTTAATACTGTTTTCTGTAGCCACACAGAAGCTTTTTATTTTGATGAAATCCCATTTGTTTATTCTTTCCTTTATATTCCTTGCTCTAGGGGATGTATCAGTAAAAATGTTGCTGCGTGAAATATCTGAGATTTTCTTGCCAGTGTTCTCCTCTAGGACTTTAATGGTGTCATGGCTTATATTTAAGTCTTTTATCCACCTTGAATTTACTTTGGTATATGGTGTAAAGGAGGTAAAAGACCTGTATGCAGAAAACTACACAGCACTGAAGAAAGAAATCAGGGAAGACACAAACAAATGGAAACATATACCTCGTTCATGGATTGGAAGAATTAACAT